>NW_025964001.1:46656823-51741823 GCF_023055435.1 Haliotis rufescens | reverse complement strand
AAAAGTTCACGACTCCACACAACAGTAATGCTCAAAGCACATGACATTCTATACCGCGGCCTCATTGTGCGCTTAATTTACATTGCTATCCTCCGGGGAATGTCTATCCCAGTGTAAGGACATACATGTTACGCGTTTTGCATGACAATCACTCTTGTAACCATGAACATTCATAAAAAGGGAAGTGGGATTGCACCAAGTGAATCGTTTTAGTATTCATCATATTTCATTAAAGTCAACTTCACACACTGACACTGTGTGGTGTATAGCAGTGCATCTGCACATATATTGTATGTAATATAAGTTTATTTCCGTTGACATGCAATGGTTGAACGGTACTAAAGAAATCGATATTGTTACTCACGTGTCCCTGCCTGAAGAATGAATTATATTTGTTTCTTTGTTTGTATCTAACGCCACACAAGCAATATTCCAGCCATATGATGCCGCGCTAGTATTATTCCAGCTTTATGACGTCGGTCTGTACAATAATCGAGTCTGGACCAGGCAATCCAGTGATTGAGATCATGGGCATCGATCCACGCAATTGGGATAGATAACATGCATCAACCAAGTCAGCGAGCCTGACCACCCGATCCCGTTAGTCGCATGTTACGACAAGAACAGTCGCCTTTTACGACAAGCATAGGTTGCTAAAGACCTATTCTATCCCAAATCTTCACGGGTCCAAGAATGAATGAATCAAATTGAATACTGTTTTTTCATGAATGATCCACACATACAGGTAGTTGCATAAGAGGTTAAAACCTGTTCTTGTTAACTCGAAATCCTGGGAATCATCGACAAAATATCGAGTTATCCGAATTTCGAGAAAAGGTGAGTGCCGAAAATAATTTAACAGTACACTCATGTCATATTCAGCAACTCATGCTTGTGGTAAGAGGCGACTAACGGGATCGGATGGTCAGGCTCGGTGCCTTGGTTGAAGCATGTCATCGTACCCCAATGCGTAGATCGATGCTCATGATGCGGTTCAGACGCGATTGTTTACAGACCACCTTGATATAGCCAAAAACAACAACACAATTCCATGATAAGGTTTCACTGTCTCGTAACTATTCAAAATGATACCCCAGCCAGTGCGCAAGTGAATGGGCGATGTCTTTTTGACGCGTTAGTAATATTGCAGCAACTGACACCCAAAATTAGCACCTCCTTCCTGGGAGTCGAAGCATGGCGTGGGAGTGAAGACGTATCCCTGAATCCCCTGAAACCCCACCCCTAGTAAGTCAGACAACGTTCATCTGTCATTACTTCTTCGGGATTATGTTCACTGAAATACACACGGTCAGTTACACGCTAGTGAGAGAGTATAGTTGCGCGCAATATTCCAGCCATATTACAGGGGATGCCGAGTGTGAACTTCACTATTTTTTGGTTTAATTCCTTCGCAAGATATTTTTTTTCTAATTGATGTTTTTAAACAAACCGAAACGTTAATGAGAATTAAAGTCATCAGTGAAATTTAATATGATCACATCGAAAAATTGAAAGAAACTATAGTGTCAAAATGACAACAGAATCGACATAAATAACATGCTAAAAGTAATTTTCTTGCCATAGTGGCACATTTTCAACTTTAAGTACCCAATTGAATACTATGAACTCATTTATTTAAATAAAAGCGACAAAAAATCCTTTCCATAGTCAAAAGAAATCTAAGTTGCACGTTTCCGACTAAAGCATGAGTTTATGACTCATTATCAAATCGTGATTATACCATGTGTTCGCGAAAAGGCGAAAGTATCCTCTCCCCAGTGGCACCGCCACAAAGGCAAGTCAATTGTTCACCTTAAAAAACACGGGTACCTGTCAAAAAAGGGAATTCCACCAGACATCATTGTGGTCACTGGTGCATCAAAATTAGAAATGTAATCCGAACTCATGTTAAAGTTCATAGCTATGTTGTCTCGTTCCTAGAATGCAAAAGTATTTTACCCGTGAAGATCCGGGTTAGAATTCATCTTCAGCGACTAACGGGATCGGGTGGTCAGGCTCGCTGACTTGGTTGATGCATGTCATCGTATCCCATTTGCGCGGGTCGATTTCATGATGTTAATCACTACATTGTCTGGTCCAGACTCCATGATTTACAGACCGCTTTTTTTTAGCTGGAATATTGCTGAGTGTGGCATTAAACAACAAAGCAACAAGGCAAAAGTATTTATATTATTGTTTATCATATAATGGGTAGGTTTCTCTGCAGGATAAAGCCAACGGATAAAAACGATATCCGTTTGAGTCATATGCGGATAGGGACGCAAATATCAAAGGTCAAGTAGGGACTACTTTCACTGTTTACAAACAAACATGGCGTCGCCCTTGTCATTCGGCGATCGAGTCAGAATTAACCAGGGAATTTGGAGAAACTACTGGGATAATTGCTATCATTATCAAAAGAACAGTCTAATATACTGAAAATCAGTGTCTGACTGTGACGTAGCTAAGGCATTTTACAAGTTTTGGCAACTTTGGAGACATAAACTACGAAACAATTTTGCGAGGGCACGAGGCCTAGCCAAGCGGGATCAGTAGCAATGTCTTTGCTTGTAGACGTCTGCGGCTTGGAACCTTTTCCATTAATTATTAAGGTTGGATGTGGCCGAAATATGTTTGAATTGTTACCTTGTTTCGTTTTGTCGCTGTGTGTACATCTGACTGCACTCCGTAACGTTATGGCAGGACAGGCCGACTCTGTCAACAACGTCTGACTGTGTGTGGCCGTGACGTCTAATAGACTAGGGTTAGAGTAGCTTCCCTTTGACAAAGGGCAGTTACTCTAACGGACAGACCGATGGATTGTCGCGAAAGGCAAGTAAAACAATTCGTGTAGGTAATTGTTGTTTTGCGTATATGTTGTTTAGCCACGTATAAGAAACATGTTTCAGTTGGAACTATATTGGCATATTGGCTACTGTCACTGTCCGACTGACACATCACTTACCCTGTAACGTAATATATATTAATGCGCACATTCCAGGAAAACTTGCAATGTTTCGGTAATAATTGTGAGAGAAGGAAAGATATTTTCAAGCACAGAATTGAAGAATGACATTATATGATATAGAGGTTATCACGTTTGTGTGTTTGGGGATGGTAAATATCCTGTATAAGGAATAAACAATATGTATTTAGCTCGCCAAGGCTCGCTAAATACAATGTTTATTCCTTATACAGATTATTTACCATCCCCAAACACACTCGCGTGATAAACTCTATTGATTTAATTAAATACATGACATTAACATACACGTTGTGCATTGTGCGTTGTGTTGAACGGCATCGTGTCTGGGTTTTAATGTATAATAAATCTGACTTTTCTTTCTAGCCTTATTCATATTACACAACAGTAGCATGAAGATCAATACTAATGCTGAGTACAAGTTGACTTTTATCTCACGTGTTTCCATTTACCATTCAGATCATATCTCATTTCTTTTTCACGTTGTTTTCTATAATATATTGAGGGACGAGCCATTAGAGTGCCACTGGATTCTATTTGCGAATATTATCATTTTCCAAAGTAGGGTCCTTCTGTATGTTATTTCAACTGATGGCATTGTCATTTCTGCAAGACTACAAAAAGTAATATTCTATTTTGTCAGAAACTTGGAATTGTGATATGAATAATTTAGAGTTTATGTTAAAGCAATTTTTCAAATAATGTTTTCCAATAACTACTTTGATAGGCATTTAGAAGTTGGAGTACTAAGTAAGGATAATTGTTTTGGATGAACAACTTCTTTATTTCAATTAAGAGTGACGTTTCGGTGAAGGTTCTAACACCGTTACCTGTCCGGTCTAGGTCAGTAAGTAGATTATATCCGACGTGGAGATGCAATGTGTGTGTCACTATACGAAAGAACAACATCAAAAGGAATATTAAATAATCTTCCTTAACTCATCCAAGATGTTCTCTCTTCCCGAGGCCTTTTTAAGGGACATATTACCACAATAATATTTTAGTGCCTTAATTACAGAAATAGGTACACAGCCATCTCTCGGGCTACTCCGTCACCAAATAGTCGGAGATCACGCACCGCCGTAGGCAACCTGCTATCGCAGACACCCATCGATATAATGAATGGTTTAGTAATACCGTAATGGCGGTGAATACAGTCATTAAGAGAACATATGTGGCTGTATCTGACTGTATATGACGTCTCGTGTGACGTACACAATATCGGGAACGTTATCAAGGGGATTGTTAGACAAAAACATGTTGCCTTTGTTATGTGTGGTGTATATAATCTTAATGTGAAGGTTTTGAAAGGATAATGACCCAGTCTGAAATATACATCCTTTGTTATATGTGACGTATATAATCCTAATATGATTGTGATGAAAGGATAATGACTGAATAGACATCCTTTGTTATTCTGATGGGAAGGTGGTGAATGGATGCCTGCAACACACATCCTTGTTGGGAATGATTCATATCTGAAGAAAGACCAAACAAGGATGCATTTGTTTTCACGAATACATGCTTTCTTAGACATTTGTTTAGTCATGTATATGATCTCTGATTTTCAGTGATATTTCATATAATTTTCACTAAACTGCCTTTTACGCCCGATGGAACCTGTTTCGGCAGATAATCGAGACTGGTTAATCTCTAGCGTTGACGTTTGAAATTTATGCGTAATATGAATAGTCTTAATGTTCTTGTGGCGAAAGGATCATGAAAGGCCATACATACCATCTTAAAGACATAGATATTCATGTTCCTTTTCTGTGGCTCCTGTGTTTGATTGAGGGATCAAACTGTTCAGTAGCTCCGTGCGTAGCAAGGTTCCTTGGCTCCCAACCTGACATTTCTATTAAAAATTCATATCTGTTGAAATCAAGCAAACAGATTATCTCTTCAAATCAAACACATGCCGTATCTGTTGAAATGAAGCACATGCCTTGCCTCTTGACATATAACACATGCTCTATCGGAAATTAAGTACACACCCTAACTGTTGAAATCAAACACATGTCCTGTCTGTTGAAATCAAATACATGCCCTATCTGTTGAAATCAAACACATGCTACATGAGTTGAAAACAAGCACAAGCCACATCGGTTGAAATCAAGCGCATGCCCTATTTGTTGAAATCCAGCAGATGCCCTATCGAAAATCAAACACATGCCATATCGTTTGATATCAAGTACATGCCATATCAGAAATCAAGTACATATACATGCCCCATCGGAAATCAAACGCATGCCATGTCGTTTTAAATCCAGCACATGACCTAATTGTTGAAATTGAGCACGTGACCTATAGGTTGTATCAAGCATGCCTACCTATGCGTTACTTACACCTTGACTTATACTGTTTGAGCGACGATACATTAATGTGATTGACCTTTTCAAGCACAAACACGTATCCACATACGGTTGTTTAATAATCACGAGTAAACATTGACAGAAAGGTTGTCCTGTGTTGATCGAATGTGTTACTTGCAGAAGCACATTAACATACAAGTAACATGCGAACACGGCATGCTAAACTTGTATTCACACAAAGAACATTCTTTTTACGCTTAGTCCCAGGCAACCTCATCAGGGGGCTGTGTTAAACGAGGAGCACCATCAGGGGGCTGCGTTAAACGAGAAGCTCCATCAGGGGGGCGTTAAAACGAGAAGCACCATCAGGGGGCTGTGTTAAACGAGAAGCACCATCAGGGGGCTGTGTTAAACGAGAAGCACCATCAGGGGGCGTGTTAAACGAGAAGCACCATCAGGGGGCTGTGTTAAACGAGAAGCACCATCAGGGGGCTGTGTTAAACGAGAAGCACCATCAGGGGGCTGTGTTAAACGAGAAGCACCATCAGGGGGCTGTGTTAAACGAGAAGCACCATCAGGGGACTGTGTTAAACGAGAAGCACCATCAGGGGGCTGTGTTAAACGAGAAGCACCATCAGGGGGCTGTGTTAAACGAGGAGCACCAACAGGGGGCTGTGTTAAACGAGAAGCACCATCAGGGGGCTGTGTTAAACGAGAAGCACCATCAGGAGGCTGTGTTAAACGAGAAGCACCATCAGGGGACTGTGTTAAACGAGAAGCACCATCAGGAGGCTGTGTTAAACGAGAAGCACCACCAGGGGGCTGTGTTAAACGAGAAGCACCACCAGGGGGCTGTGTTAAACGAGAAGCACCATCAGGGGGCTGTGTTAAACGAGAAGCACCATCAGGGGGCTGTGTTAAACGAGAAGCACCATCAGGGGGCTGTGTTAAACGAGGAGCATCAACAGGGGGCTGTGTTAAACGAGAAGCACCATCAGGGGGCTGTGTTAAACGAGGAGCACCAATAGGGGGCTGTGTTAAACGAGGAGCACCAACAGGGGGCTGTGTTAAACGAGGAGCACCAACAGGGGCCTGTGTTAAACGAGAAGCACCATCAGGGGGCTGTGTTAAACGAGGAGCACCATCGGCAACAGGAAACCGTATTACTGCTACTTTGTTTGTCGACATGTATCGCCTAGACTTTTATGTTTGTGTAAAGCAACATGTTTACTTAGACGTGCATTATGTTTTGTACATAAACAGACTAGGGTGAATGTGATATAACCTGCCGCCTCTTCTACTGTGATGCTATAGAGAGATGAACGTGTGCGTCAAACGTTAACCTGGCGACACTTTGCCGTGTGATATGGGTCGTCACCGTGGGGTTCTGGGAGGACGATAGAACATGAGGGCGTGATTTTGTTCTCTTGCTATCAGTGGTATACCTGGTCCAGGATCGACTGTTTAAGGCGATATAGCTATATAATAATTTATACACGTCTAGCATGTTTTGCAATGATGCAATTGTTTCGATATTTCGAGTGGGTAAATTGGTTTTACGCTGCTTAAGTAGTATGTAAGTTAAATCGCGGCATGACAATTTGTTGTGGGAGTAGAGCTAGGGGTAGCACTTAGTGAAAGCCATGGGCGTGGTGCTGCCTAACCAAGAAGCCTAATCAGTACTAATACCAGAAAATAATCTCCGATCAGCGAATTGCGTAACTTTGGCCTGAGCGAAAGCTTTAACAACTAGGCTACCCAACCGCCCATCATTGTCGAATCCCCGGCCGCGTCACATCGAAAAACGTCCGAAGATGGTACTTGTTGTCACCCTGCCTGGCACGTTGCGATATAAGTGCAATAATCGTGACCTAAATCGTCATTTCACCTCAGGTCATTTTCGTTAATAAGGAATAATCAGTGACCAGTCCCTTACATATACGCTTTGGCATTTTATCATAATGACATGAACCAGGGGCTCCGCCGAGGCTAGGGGTGTCCTCTTTGCCCTTTGCTTCTATCAAAGGTGACTGACGCTGGCGAAGAAGAAAGGCTGGCGTGCCCGGATGACGGCAAGCCAAGGGAGAACACCGCTGTGTCCATCTAATTGATCATAGTGTCCCGGCGGCATTGACCATTGCTCGCGAAATCAGAGCACATGTCCATGACACAAATTTCATATTACTGACCACCGAGTAAAGCCCTTACTGACCTGTTCGACCTTGCTTCATTAAAGTACAGACGCAGTTACTCTGAATGAAACGTTAACCAGACATAGGGTTTGGGCACACTGCTCATTGAAGATAACGGCACTTTACAGAACGACTTCTTGCGCAAGAAGTAGCTGAACTTGACGTAAATCCTTCCTGAAGATGGTGGATGGCGTACAAATCTGAAGAGGACGTTGGACGTCTATATCTAGATGGCGTATCTGGAACTCCCTCCCTCACAGTTCTCTAGACATTACGGTGGACCCGTGAAGAGCCGGGGTAGAATAGGTCTTCAGCAACCCATGCTTACCGTAACAGGCGACTATGCTTGTCGTAAGAGGCGACTAACGGGATCGGGTGGTCAGGCTCGCTGACTTGGCTGATACATGTCATCGTATCCCATTTGCTTGGACCAATGCTCATGATGTCAGTCACAAGATTGTCTGGTCCAGACTCGATTATTTACAGACCGCCGTCATATAGCTGAAATATTGCTGAGTGCGGCGTAAAACAACAAAACAAACAAACATTACGTTAATCAAACAGACAAACTCGATGGCATAAACATGTAAATATTCAAATGCAAGCACTATATGAACATTTCAGCAGTACTTGTCCAAGAAGACAGTCACGATATAGCAAACTCTGATCTCTCAGTCTTAGAAGTAGTTTTTCTTACTGACGGCCCATCAGTCCACATACAGCTCGAGATAGGCCTTATGGCGTCACCCCATCAGTCCACATACAGCTCGAGATATGCCTTATGGCGTCACTCGCCAGTTAGTTGCCACTATTTCCTAAACTTGGTTGCTTTTGTTTCGTCAGTTTGTGTCGTGAGTGTAGATATAGATTTTTGTGTCCCATTGATGCCTAGTCTGTCATACAGACCCTGAAACAAGTATATCCAAAGCAACCCATAGTCTATACTATTTGGCAAGTCTAGATTTCTGCAGTATCAGGAATGTAAGTCTCTGCGCTCCTTGTTATCAAAGTTTATAACTTTAATTTAACAACTGTACTAAAAGAGTTCATTTCAGAGACTAGATGTTAGTCTACATAATGCCCTGTTTTGACGTTTTTATTCAGTACAGAACAGTACAACCTTCACCTCTCCTCCTACGACTCCACTTAAAGTGTTTAAAGTCGTGTTAGTGATGCCATTTTATTCAATTCAGCTCATGAACTCAATATTATTGAACTGAACTAGCGCTATATAGCTATTATATAAATTATTGTATGATGGTATGTCCTTTCAAATCTTCAACAAAACAGTCCCAAGTGTGACTGGCAAGACATCAAAGTTGTATATCAAGCCTGAACACCAGGAACCGATAATTGCCTTCTTTGATTCTCATCCGCGGGTTTGTTGTTGTCTTTGTTATGCACATAGTGTTTATAAGGTTTTAGCTCAAGGCTGAACGAAGAACAACTTAATACAACGTCATAACATTCCCCTGTTTACAATGATAATACAATATTAACTTGTGTTCTTCTTAGATCTTAATCGTTACCTTAAATTATTTACATTTATTGATTATAAGTAGTTTAATCATATCACAACGTGTGGAAAGAAAATATAACGCTAAAAATGTCGATTCGGTCGGGATCATTTTAATAAGGTGTTCCTGAAAGATAACGTCAGGCCAGGCTCTCTTATTTATAATTGTTCCTAGTTTACAATACAGGAACATTGTGAACCTTTTTCACTTGTCATCAAATGTTTATTAGATTATAGCCATAGAAGTGTCCTGTTAAATGACTTGCCTTTGCATGCGTTTGTGATTTTAATAGTGATTCGTTAACACATGTTCATGATACAGTCGGAATCGTAAAGCGGCTCTGACTGTGGAAATGTTTTTACATTACAGGTATAAGCAAATGCATTTTGTGATAATACAACAATCAAGTTGATGTGGCAATGGAGATGTCGCTCCCAGTAAAATATGTAATGACCGTGCATGCAGGTGGAACAAAATGGTTTTAAATGCCTTGAATCTGACGTCCTTGGACTGCCAATTTTACTTGACCCCTCGTCCCTCTTTAAGAATGTGAATCCAATCGTCCCTCTTTAAGAATGTGAATCTAATTGCCTATATAATGCCGCGAGAAAATCAGACGACCTCGAGAAAGCCAGTTTGCTGCATAAAGATATAATTGATTTGGCCCTCAATCGCCAATAACCGACAACGGTCTCCATTCCAGCTGATCACAAGAACAAACCGTTCACTATCGGGTGCATTGATCTCCTCGTATAATCACAGTAATTTCTACTCAGTCAATAGGTTAATTCACAGTTTACGAAGCTGATCAATAGCTCTCCAGCCTTTCGGGGCTTGTTACCCCTATGGAGAATCCTTGTTCGTCACAGCGCTTCAAACGCTCTGATGTATCCCTTCGATTGTCTTTCGACTCCCCGAGGATTTCAAAAGTCTTCGATAAGAATCTGAACCTCCTTTAGCACAGGTCGATCACGCTCTTGCGATCAGCGTCGATGACGTCATCGCATGTCTGTCGTCTTTGCGATATGGAAGGAGACTATGTCGTGCCGGAGATGAAGTTTCAATCTATTCAGTTCTTCCACTTTTTCTGTCTTCGTCAATAGGATGTGATAAAGCAGGTTCATTTGGGACCCCACTTCAAGAGAACATATTTGCGTGGATGTTTAGGAGCCATGTCCAACAATACAGTCTGGTTTTGCCCCTTATAAATTGGAATGTCTCTGAGAGAGAAATGAAAGAGACGAATTTCTTTGATCTGGCTGTGAGAATATTGTTTCAGTGGTGTGCAAAGTACACTACGCTTAGAACGTTAAACGTAATGACTACTAGCCATATCGTTTTTAAAGACAATTTACTCACTGGCAAAAGTAATAGAAATCGTCTTCTATTTTATCATTTTGGAATATTTCAGACGCATGTAAATCCAAACTTGTTTATTCTTTGAATTCAATGTATATTGCAGTTTAACTGGGCTGTAGAAGGGAGATCACGTACATGGACGCTTTCTACAGATGTGTAACTTAAAAGTATGAATCAAATTCAATTTCAACGTTTGTGTTGTCTTCACTCAAGTTATGGTTATAAAGTCTAGTTATATTTACCCAAATAGAGATGTACATGTAAACCAATTGGAAAGGAAAGACATATTTGACAACTGACTGTCTTGATGACCCCGATACTCATAACTGCATCAATGTACCCTGGACTCTCTTGGCAAATGTTCCTTGTGTACAGTAAGCCATAGAGTCAGCGTAATTATTATTAATTTTGAGTTATAAGTAAACTGATACCATTAAAGACTTAGTTATATTTTATATTTTGGCTTTGAATAAATAACACGCAAGTTGTGCTTGTACGTGTCTCCAAGTAAGGGTTAGCGTTCAGTAAGTATGATATAGGAATTATTCTTCACATACCACGGGCTCCACTGTACAATATAGAAGTGCCCCTTGTGTCTTATTGTTTTACACCACATAAACCTTATTATATGTATACTGGGATTGTTGTCTATTTCTAGGAGAGACCAACATCTCTGATATATTTCAAGGGGAACTCAGTGTGGGGCAACATTCGAGCCTTGGCTGTGTTAATGCATCCGATCTCACACAAGGCATTAATACCACAGGGGCACTAACTTCATGTATTACACTCATGTCACAGGGGCACTAACTTCATGTATGACACTCATGTCACAGGGGCACTAATTTCATGTATGACAATCATGTCACAGGGGCACTAATTTCATGTATGACACTCATGCGACAGGGGCACTAACTTCATGTATGACACTCATGTCACAGGGGCACTAATTTCCTGTATGACACTCATGTCACAGGGGCACAACTTCATGTATGACAATCATGTCACAGGGGCACTAATTTCATGTATGACACTCATGCCACAGGGGCACTAACTTCATGTATGACACTCATGTCACAGGGGCACTAACTTCATGTATGACACTCAAGTCACAGGGGCACTAATTTCCTGTATGACACTCATGTCACAGGGGCACTAACTTCATGTATGACACTCATGTCACAGGGGCACTAACTTCATGTATGACACTCATGTCACAGGGGCACTAACTTCATGTATGACACTCATGTCACAGGGGCACTAACTTCATGTATGACACGCATGTCACAGGGGCACTAATTTTACATAGGACACAACTGTCACACAATGCAATTTTCAAAAAGGACACCAAGGTCATACGTGACACCAGTATCACAAGGCGAAGTCTATTTCAAGCAGAACACTGCATAACCCTTGCGTTGTGCTGGAAACTGCTCTTGTAGTCCACATCTAGTGTGAGAAACCCCGTCAGAAAATGAATATCACGATGGAGTTCATGAAAATACTTGTCAATTAGTTGCATCTGAATATAATCAGGATACATATCCGGGGTGTTCTGCCAAATGGCTACCGGGTTATTCAATCGCATCCATGATCTATTCATAACGCAAGGCGTTGTACCATAGGTCGTTCAATGTTTTAGGAAATAGACATATAAGGATGAAAGGGGGAGTAATGGGGCAGCCGTTACCTCACGCTGATAACAACTTATGCCCCTGACTGTGGATGGTGTGGATCATTGTATTTGTTGATAGCAGTCATGGTAACACACCTTGAGGCTTGGTGCCGGGATGTTTTATTTATTTACCAGATTCAAATTAATCAAGTCACAAACTTACAATTTCCTATGTCACGAGATGACATGAATCATTAATCAGGCCTCAACGCCCCTCTCCCCATACTGTAAGCATCAGGCTGTGTTGACCATTGAGCCCACGGCTTTACCTCCAGTCAACAAGAGAGTCATTGTGTATGGAATCCATTAAGGGACATTTTCGCGTTTTGCTATCTCAAAAATCGAAAAACTACGAAGCGCGATAACGCACACTTCCGCTAAATTTCGCGTTCTTCCGTTCTTGTCTTTACCAATATTTACCAACATTTGTGACTGTTTACCAATGGTCTAGATCACAAAAACGCAAAAAAAGCAACTCGACTATCTCCACAAACTTTCGTCCACAGTGTCTCTAAAGGCGCGGTATTGATCATGTATTATGTATATCAAACATCACTGAATAGTTAACGTTAAAGAAAACTTACATACCAGCATGGACCCTGACTTAAAGCAGAAGAAGTGAACAAGTTAAGGACAATCCGATTATTTTACACGTTGCTATAGTTAAAATGTCATGTAATAACAGATTATCTGTAGTAATATGAAAGTGTCGGGTGGTCATTATCTCCTTTGGGTAGTATATATTGATTCCCCGGGAATACGAAGTTAGCTTAAACTGGATAGTCGTTGAGTGGACCAGTGTATTTTCGCAACTCATCAGCAAGAAGGGGTTTACTGACCGCTGTCTAGTAATGTTTACTATTGAAAATTGATTATAAGAGTATGTTTGTGATATAGAGTAAATCGTATACACATTTCAAGCAGAGATTTCTTATGATTATGGACACGTTGTATCACTGTTATGAATAATTTAAGATATTTTGATTTTCAGAAAAACAAAAGAACGAGTAAAATTGTGATAGTAGGTCCTTTTATGAAAATGTCTCTTCCATATTCTCCCACTTCTCTCAAGTGACCTAAACATGAACTTGAATACGCCTGATACCTTTTTTCAACTTTAACTACATTCACGCCCATCCGAATGGCTACGGAAGTGTTGAGAGGTGACGAACGGGTTTAATTAATACCAGAAGCGATTTGAAGTTATATAATGTTTATCAATTCAAACTTGATTTGACAACCATAGCGGTTGTGACGTCCACAACCTCCAGGTCAACACTGTATCAACTCAATATTTTCAAGGCGAGGAGCATGGTACCGTTACTGTTATTTAATTATATTGTATCCCCATATCCATATTCGCCTGCACATATGTTAAATGCGCAGAACAATATCGCCAGTGAGTCATAACATCCATGTCCCATCTGTGTCCATTCGATACTACATGCTAGCCATATCTGAATAAGTTGCAGACACGATGACATCTGGAGATAGCACACAGACGTGAATAACACACCTGTTCATTATGACAGGAAATCACCATGGTGATAATACCAATTTCATCGGATAGCTGTTTTGCAAGAGCAGATCCTTTGCTTGGGAACGCACTGCCACTGTCCCTCTAAAAATTTAAGAACTGACCACCTTCCAATCACAGCTTGAGACTCACGTTTTCACTGAAGTTTACCTGCAGACCCTCTGTCTCTTATGTCAAGTGTTATGCGGTCTCAGACAGCCCTCTCGAGCAGTTCATTTTAGCTGGATTTAAGCGCTGAATAATCTTTTTTGAATAATAATAATAATAATATTCACTGAGTTACCCCAGGGCCCTATGCAATCAATTCCTATAAACATCTATTTTCACATCTTTATCTTTGAACAACGAGTATGCACGTAACATGAATATTTTATTAAAGAAAACGTTGTCAAGTTATATTACTACGTCACCAAATCATATCTAACCAGCTGGTAACTGATTTCATGCAACATCGTGTATACCTGTGTTATATTTCAACATACCTATATCACATAACATTTTGTCGATACTTTTGTTGCTCTGAGTTAATATATACCATATGGCTGAGACACATGTACAAGTTTCTATTAGTCTCAATATCCGCATTGCCTCCGTGATTAGTCACACGTGTTAGTAACAGAAGCACCGCATATTTTTGATGACTAACAACGGTAACGGATATTCAATTAAATAAAAGCAACAAAATCCTTTTTGTATTCATTGCCGATTGTACGATATCAAAAACATACGTTTATGAATCACTATCAAATTGTGATGATGTCAGGTGTTCGCAAAAATGTGAGCGTATGAAGGCTATACACTATTGCAATAGTTCAGTTATGAAAACTGTTGCTGTCCTATAACAATAGTGAGTGTACCGATTATTATTGCGGTACTATAATCCGCTGCAATGCTAATATCCGTTATTCGACATTATGTCATTGCACGTCCTGCTGACACCGGCCTTCTAGCTGTTCAAACGTCAGGGAATGTTACGGTAGATAATCGCGGCTGATTACTCTCTAGGGTAACCTCTCAATTGTCAGACAGCTCATACCATGATTAGTCAAGGTTTGTTAGTCAAGGTTTGTTAGTCAAGGTTGGTGAGTCAAGGTTGGTGAGTCAAGGCTGGTTAGTCAAGGTTGGTTAGTCAAGGTTGGTTTGTCAAGGTTGGTTAGTCAAGCAATAGTTACCTGTTTACCTTTCATTAAAATGGAACAGACCAGAAAACACACATTTTGAGGAATGTACAGGATAGGTTTATTATGCACACTAATCACAATTCAGTTGAGACGCACCAGCCTTCCCTCGGACTCTTTGTAGACCTTCTTTCTGCGTGGGGGAGGCACCAAAGTCTATCTGTGTCAGCTTGGCACCTTCCGACTTCTCAATGCCAGGTTAGGAAGCTGATGTGGAAGACTTCGGTTGACACGGGCATGAAGACCCTCCTGGTTGTGGTTTGTCCTACTGTGTGGTGATGGTTCCAAAGGGGGAGTCGGAAACAGGCCTCGTCGTTAACCCATGTAATCGTTGAACTCGTGAGACCTTGCCACCTCAGGTGTCGCATCCATCGTGTCCAGCCAGGCCTTTTGCATCTCAGGAAGAGGAAGAAGGGGAAGTCCAGCTTCTCTTTGTATCCAGCTCTGCACCTTGGGTTCTTCCTTGCAACTTTATTACAAAACGGGTTGCTATGTGCATTTCACTTTGTAATAAGACTCTCAACCCGTTTTGTAATAATTATTACACTTTGCAACTTTATTACAAAACGGGTTGTAACAGAGCTAAGCCAAGGTCTTGAGTCTCCAAAAGGTATTTAGAAGTGATTACACATCAGGAAGAGAATATATGATGTCTACTTCTTTATTATGACGAACACGTTTCGGATCGGAGTATATGCTTACTCCTTCATCAGATGAAAGGCTGCCATGAGACAGAAAGCATCTGTATGTACATGTAAGGACAACAAAATGAATAAGATAGCAAAAGGTGGAAAATAACAAAGGATAGAAACTAACAAGGAAAGCCAACAGATGATTTGGGCTGATAGGTGATTAACAATAGACAATGGAAGCCAACACTTTACAGTAATTAGCGCTGATGTTATGGAAGCCAGTATCCAATTTTTATGGATAAGTAATAAGTAATGGATACTGGGCAAAGGGGAGGCCGGGGTAATTAGCCCTGATAGGTGAAAGAATGGACATAGCAAAGGGCAAATTGAAGACAGCTAGGTGATTAGCACCGACAAAGATCAAAGTAATAAGTCCCAAGCACTAGGAAGACAGGTTCCCTGGTCACGGTTCATGGCTGGCTGGTGTCACCTGATGTCAATGGCTTCTTGTAGTTTCCTTTGTCGCCAGTTGTTGTTGTTGGTAGACAGGACTTTGGTGGCTTCCCACATGATGTTATGGTTTTAGTTCTTCAGGATGTGTTCTGAAATAGCGGATTTCAGGTGGAGTTTGTTAACAGAGGTCCGATGTTCTTTGAGTCTGGTGTTGAGGGGTCTGGTTAATCTGTATCACTAACAATTGGAGTAGCGAACTCTGCCCACAGTTGGGAGCAGCTCATAAATTAGTAGGTAAGACCAGGCAGTTTTACTAGTCACACTTGGCTGTCGGACAAATGGGATGTTTGATAATTTGAAGTGAACCCCCTCCAGCGTTGAATGAAGGACGATAGCTCTGATTTTTGTCTGATATCAACATGAAAATGTCTTTAATACCGACATGTCCTTTCAACAAGATGTTGCTGTTTTTAAAAAAGAAAGAACTGTTTAATAAATTACCCTCTGTAGCCTCTCTTTACTTAAGTACTGCGTTTTTAGCATGACAACTCTATTGAAATGCAGACAAATGCACATCTTAAAGTGTTGTCATACTGTAATAGTTTAGTATGTTCTTTGTTTGTTGTTTAACGCCACATTCAGCAATGTTCCAGCAATATGACGACGGTCGAGTCTGGACCAGACAATCCAGTGATTGACATCATGAGCGTCGATCCACGCAACTGGGATACGATGACATGCACCAACGAAGTCAGCGAGTCTGACAACCCGATCCCGTCAGTCGCCTCCCACTAAGCATGGGTTGCTGAAGAAAAATTCCAACACGGATGTTCACAGGATTAAGTATCACGTGTATCCAAAACCCATCAAGACAAATGATCCCCGTGGGGGTCCGGGTTAGGGTTATAGGTCCTCAAGAACCTGTGATGGTACACCTCATCAGTTGTGTATAATACGATATCTCTTAACTTTAAATAGTATTCAATAAAAAAATATTTTTTTAATACAACTATGCAGAAGTATTCTTTAATGCGCCAATACATTTATTTGTTTGGATATAATATTGATAACTTAAGATATTTTCAATTCAAAATCAAACCTAAGATAAAATAATGTGAGGGAATAGTTTCTTTTTTGTCTCGTACAATGCTGAGACAACGTTTATTTCCGTACAATTCCTGCTCAGTGCTAACCAAAAATACTGTGTCTCTACTCACGTTACATGATAACATATCATCGTTTAAGAGGAGAGAATCTGAAAATGTAGGCTGTCCAGTAAATGTTAAATGACAAAGCAAATAGTCCGGGGGCTTTAATACAATAAACTCTTTTTGACTTGACTTGAGACATGGATAATTACATAGCATTGACAATCGATCAACCGCGACATGCCTATTAACTAGAATTACGAACAATTGCCATTCCGATCCAATTTGTTCGCCATGTAATTGCGCCGAATAGGCAAAAACATACATGGTGTATTATAGAAATGATCGCACTGATCCGCTTTAGATGCAATCCTGATTTTTTTTAATGATCATATTGACCAATTGCATTTGTGGCGCATTTCCAATTACTACGGCAATGTTGCCATTGCTCGCAAGTACTACTTTTTGCACTAAAAGTCTAAATAAGAGCAAAAAAGGCGAGGGAACCTGCCCCATCATCACAAACACATGCAAAAGCGAGTCAAATATTCACCTAATAGAACCCGGAAGCTCGTAACCTGTTATAAGCTGACATTTTAATACTAGGTCAACAGACGTCAGCAGTTTAGAATCTGTTGACATCGGCTTGCTTGTTTATATCTCCTGATTGGTGTTCTCCGGCCGCACTCGATCTGTTTTGATGTTTATTGATTCTCCTCAGTCGCCAGTGTGATTATGCTGAGACAAGAAACCCGTTATCGTGTTCACAGTGTGATATGAGAGATATCTCACGTGACGTAGGTAGTGACGTCAGATAAGAGAGTTGATAACATATATATGTCGCAAAAAATGGTAAAATACCTCCATGAATGCTTTTGCTGTTGTAATGATTTTATGAAAGTTAAAAAAACCAGCTATTGCCATGAGAGCTATGCATAAAACACAATTAAAGACTTAACAATACCGTTTATATTTATTATTAGACTCCTTATTTCCCTTGCCCCTCCTCTCCTCTGTTTGTCTATCTGACTGTCTGTTTGTCGATCTATCTGACTACCTGTTGACTATCTAGCTGCTTAACTACCTGTCTGATTGTCTATCTGATTGTGTGTTTGTCAATCTGTCTAGCTGCTTGTCTATCTGACTCTCTGTCTATCCTACTGTCTGTTCATCTACCTGTCTGTGCTTAGGTGACTGTCTGATTGTCTATCTGATTGTGTGTTTGTCAATCTGCCTAGCTGCTTGTCTATCTGACTCTCTGTCTATCTGACTGTCTGTTGTTATTCTGTTGGTTTGTCTGGCATTCTGGCTTCGCCTTTACCCAGTATTTCAACCACATCTCATAAAGATTCCTGAGTGTCGCTTCCATTTTCATACTGGAGAAACGGAGGTAGGATGAGGAATTCCCTTGACGTGTCGGCGTCACATTCTCTAACAATACCAAAACTGCATTAATGATGTTCAATCTGAACAGCTCAATGTCAACAGAGTTTGGTGAAATCGATCTGATTTTGCTGGTGATGGTTGAAACGTATTGGAGTTCTGTTCGTTCATCGCATTGCAGGAAACATTTATACCCTTCCAAGCAGATATACCTTGTACTCACAAAAGAAAACTATATAGTATAAATAAAAGCGACAAACAGCTTACCATATTCATAAAAGCAGAGTCGATTGTACCATCCCGACTATATCATGAGCATGCTTTTATTGATCACTAACCCTGGGTATAGCTTTGGTATACCGTGGCACGTCAAGAAACTAAAATTTATATCATTATGAGCGAGAGGACATCAGGATTCATTTAGAGCTCTTCCATTTGATTGACTGTCTGTTGATGTACGGGTCTGTAGTTTGTTTGTTTGTTTGTTGTTTAACACTCAGCAATATTCCAGCAATATGACGGCGGTCTGTAAATAATCGAGTCTGGACCAGACAATCCAGTGATTGATACCATGAGCATCGATCCACTCAATTGGGATACGATGACATGCATCAACCAAGCCAACTAGCCTGACCACCGTTAGTCGCCTTTTACACGACAAGCATAGTCGCCTTTTACGGCAAGCCTGGGTTGCTGAAGACAAGTCGTACGGGTCTGTCTTAGCTCTGAGTCGCTGATTGTCAAGGTGCTTCACAGATAATGGGGTCAGTTTGCTTTCACTTTGACCTATATTTTACAGCTTTTTTCAGTTTGATACTATTTATTGATTGAGTATATAATCGATACTTTGTGTTGCACATATACTCATTCAAGTGAATGAGTCAATGTCGAGAATGTAGTGAAGACTTATGATAGTTTGTGTCACTGTTTCTTCAAGGATTATATACCCTGTTATCATACTGTGATCAAGCTTATAGAGTTATCCTGAAATAGTGCTCCGACAGACGAATATGCTGAATAATGAAAACTAATGAGAACTAAACCATACAATCTATTTCCGTATGACCCCAAAGCAGGACAGTGTGCACGCAAATACACCTTTCAGCCACCGTCGATATTATTGATCTGAAATGCGTGAGTAAGTGAATGTTGTTTAACGCCGTAGTTCGTAGCATTGTATCTCTAACACGGCGGCCTGCAAATACATGTAACTGAGTCCAAGCTTGTAGTCCGTCCGGATTAATGGGGTTTCAGTACAAACCAACCATCTGCCCATCTTGTTTGAGTAGACTGTATATACACTGACGCTCCTCACCTCTCACGCACATTCCACCATGTTACTCACACACATCACAGCCTTGACATCCCGGCTTTGTTTGAGTGATAACTTCCTTGATACCATGTGGTGGCATTATACGTAAGATCACACACACACACACACACACACACACACACACACACACACACACACACACACACACACACACACACACACACACACACACACACACACACACAGACACACACACACACACACACACACACGCAATAATCTTGGACGCGACGTTAAACCCCATTTCAGCACACCTCACTTATCCATGTACCCACAATGACATGAATCCATAAAAAATTCTATTAGATAACGAAAATATCTCGCTGCACAGTGTTTGCACCCAAAGATCAGGCAGCATGGGCTGCGCAGTATCTGTATCAACTAGGATCATGTAAATAGTTGATTTCGATTGAAAGTAAACAGGATATCATCTCTTCTCTTTATAGGTAAAACAATACTCTCTTGACGTCATCAGACTTCCGGTTCAGAAATACTATGTTTTGCCTCATTAGATTTGCTTCACCTGAGGGTGTACATTTATAAATAATTGTGTCACCAATATTACATTAGCTTGGACATGGAGACAGTGGCTAACACGTTCCGTCGCCACGCCGTATATCGGGGTTCGATCCCCCACATCGGAACATTGTGTGTCATTCCTCTTGTCATGCAGCCTCGGGAAGTCACCTCTTTGGTCATATAGTCTTGGATAGGATAGGTCCAACAGAAAATCAGACGCCGATGATTAAAATTTCTAACACACTCTGGGTACTTTAACACTTATGCATTTTTCCTTTTTCACGTGAAATATGTATACTTGAAATATGTTATCAGGTTGCCTTTTTAGGAATGTTACCGGGTTTGAACCAATCACGCCCCACTACGTCACAGCTGGTGTTTTAGGAGTATGTGATTATTAGGCGCAAAAGGAGAGTGCAAAAGGACACGCTTCCGCATGGCGTCAGACACAAGACACAATACAAGACGTATGCGTTTGGGGACTATTAATATCACGTGGGTGCGTGAAACCGCATTTGTGATTTATTTAGCCGAGTATGATAATGTATGGATGATATTGATTTTGATGTAGGCTTTGGATTTGTGGAATTAAGAAACTCGGTATATTTGTTCTAGTGTGTTGGCATAACGTATTGATGGGAACATCGGGATGTCGGACTTAGCGTCTCCATAAGGCTATTTGTAAGGACCGTTAAGGCATAATGATTTTAAAGAAATCGAAACCGCTAACTTATTGTATGATAGTTTGAATTGTTAGTTTGATGTAGTTTGTGAAGGAGTAAGGGAGTAAGGTGTTACGCCGGTTTTAGTAATAATTAAAATCACGGAGGGGGACACCAGACATGGGCCGATTTGGGGGAAAAGAACCCGGGCCTTCGTCGTGACGAGCCATTACTTTAACCATTAGGCTACCTTACCATCTTAGTGACAGGACTCACTG
Organism: Haliotis rufescens; assembly: GCF_023055435.1. Taxonomy (NCBI): domain Eukaryota; kingdom Metazoa; phylum Mollusca; class Gastropoda; order Lepetellida; family Haliotidae; genus Haliotis; species Haliotis rufescens. Next base: position 51,720,662 of record NW_025964001.1, on the reverse strand, counting down.
AACTTGCGACATCTATGTTACAGAGGAGAGGTGGGGGTGGGAACCAAGGGATGATGTGGCTTTCACAAGCGAGGTGTTTCCATGACAACGGAATCTACTCGCCATATACCAAACGTATACATCATTATATACACACTAACCGTCCTTTTCATATGACACCAGTAAGACGGTTCGATGGATATATTCGATTTTCGTATAAATTGAATACTATTTGTGTCAGAGGGTAACAAGCAACAGAGACCATATTCCAGATGGCCTCTGCAAGCAACAACGTCCAACAGTCAATACGATGCAAAGTCACACGTTTTGTTCTAAAATGTCAAAAGTATTTCTAGCACGTGTTCTGTTTTGGAACATGTTAAAATCCGACATATACTTTGAATCATTTAACACGATGTCGCTGTTCGGTCCCAATAGAGTCATTGTCGCCAACTCTATGGCTCATTGTCGCCAACTCTATGGCTCATCGCAAACGGCGTCTCTCGAATTACGGTTTACTCGAAATTCATTCGATTGCCAATGGACGAGTTAATGATGTATTACTGTATCATGCGTCCAAGATACTTCATACATGAATACAAGCAACGACATTGGCACCATTCGAATTAGTTAAACATCTTCCGCCTTGTCATAACACCACCCCTAGCCTCCTCCCACGTTATGAGAAGGACGTGTATGTGACGCAAGTGTCCATACTGTATATAACGCGTCTCCCCCACCGTCCTACGTTTCTGACGTAAATCAACACCTTACGTTCCTTACGCTTGCGTAAACTAAATGCCTCATAGTTTACGTTGTGTGCCAGATGTTGGCCCGCCACGAAGACAGAAGGCAACACCTCCAAGGCAGCGTCTGACGCTTGTGGGAGCTGCCAGGAACATCCCGTGTCTTCATTCAGAGACTGTCTGCTATGGGAGGCTCTAAACGTACGGGTCAGGAATAGTCCGAATCACGGAATGGCACACTGATGATAGAATGGTATTTGTTTTGGAACCAAGCCTGAAAGGGCTGGTGCCTCAAACCGTCCGTCTGCTATGAAGGAACATGCGATATTCATAACCTTTAGGCATGACGTAGCCTTGCTCCAAGACTGAGCTGAAAGAAAATTGTAGTAATTCTATCCTCCTAATGGACAAGTCTAGATGGTGGACAGACTCCAGTCTCGTATAGGGACAAGTTGTTCTTATCATTTACACTTATTTATTATCTAGAATAATTAATGCATCAGAGACTTGTGCAAGTCTAGGCATGACGTTAAAGGAACAGTACCCACTGTTGTGTTCAGTTGAAACGGTAACGTCCGTATCAACCTGGTTCGTTGTCTTTATTATACGTCAGAGGAATGTCATTCTAGTACGTATTAACCTTCAGATCAGTTACAGATAAGTTTTGTGTGAGTTGGGTTTTACGCCGCTTTTGATCACGCAGGGGTCACTGGAAATGAGCTTCACACATGTCGGAAATAGAACCCGGTTCTTTGGCATAGCGAACTAACGCTTTAACCTTAACACCATCAGACCGTCCCCTTATGACTCTTTCAGTGAGTGAAGTCAACTTCGTGAAGTCATTGCTCGGGCCTCTTTTCTAAGTCATGCAAACGTTACATCCTCTTACCCGCCCCATCTGCAATCTCACATCAAACATAAATAAACAACCTAGCTTGTCAGTTTTGATTGGTGCAGATATTTCTTGTGTGCATTTGGAATGTGACGGCCGGTGAATAGGACAACATGGTAGAACCCTTAACCTTGCTCTTTCAAAGAAAGTAACAGCAAACTGGAAATGTTGTTCCATTGATTCAGATACTGCGCAGCCCATGCTGCCTGATCTTTGGGTGCAAACACTGTGCAGCGAGATATTTTCGTTATCTAACGGAATTGTTTTTATGGATTCATGTCATTGTGGGTACATGGATAAGTGAGACGTGCTGAAATGGGGTTTAACGTCGCGTCCAAGATTATTACGTGTGTGTGTGCGTGTGCGTGTGCGTGTGTGTGTGTGTGTGTGTGTGTGTGTGTGCGTGCGTGCGTGCGTGCGTGCGTGCGTGCGTGTGTGCATGCATGTACTAGTCCGGACTAACGCCGATTTTATAGTGCTAGCCTGCTGGGATACCATGCCGCAGTTTACCATGAACACCTGACCCAGACACAGTATATTGACTCCGATCCAACCACCAGTCCTTGTTTTAGCCCCTTAATGCCGAGCGCCAGATTGGGTAACAACAAGTACCATCTTTTAATGTCTTTTGGTATGACGCGAACGGGCATCGACCCCCCTAATGTTCGTACCCCCGATCTTCGCTCTCAGGAGGTCACAAGAATGTGAATGTAATGTTTTGTTGTTGTCTAACGCCGCGCTCAGCAATTATTCCAATTATATGACGTCGGCATGTAAAAACAACAAGTCTAGGCCAGATAACCCAGTAATTAATGTTATGAGCAACGATCAACGCCGTTGGGGTACGATAACGCACAAGTCACCGAGCTTGACCACTCCATCCATTAAGTCTTGCGTAACGACTAACATAGTTTGCTTGGGGCAAATTCGAATGAATAGTCTAACTTCGTACACAGCAGGGGGCACGGGTAGCCCAGTCGTCTAAGGCGCCGCGATTCGCTGTGCAGAGTTGCGTCCCTTGGGCACGCCAGAAACCTATGATTGTGGGTTCGAATCCCAGTTCGCCCCGATTATGTTTCTAGGTTTGTCAGCACCATACTCGTGCTCGTTGGTTTCACCGAAGTGTACGTCTGAAACCTGCATCAATTGGGGCTTTCCTCCCACATAAGCTGACACGCCGTGATATAACTGGAATAATGTTAAAAGCGACGTTAAACCAAACCCAACTCACTCACTCACTCACTCACTCGCACACAACAAATATGCAGTTTTAAGACAAATAAAAGTAACTTGAACAAACATTTCACAATAACCTGTGTGGCTGAATAGAACAAAAGAAATGGCTTGGCAAAATTTGAATTTAAACAGAATTAAATATTTAGGAATCCCACAGGTCCATATTTAGCTATGTGGTTTATATCTTAAAATGGTAAATAGAACCTGATCACAGTTTTGTATATATCGACGTGCATCTATACCAGCATCGTTATGATGGGTTGTGATGAAAATAGTGTCATTGACTCCAACCTGGTAGCTTAGCTGTGCCAACATGTCTGTACCTCGTAGATCTAAATAAAGACACGGAGCCGCAGGTAGAGAGCACTCTGCACGTGTAAGTCAGCAACCTATGTCACGTGACATTCCCGTCATTCTACGCGTCTGTTTGGTTGAAAAACAGCAAATAGTAAAAAAAGATGCGAAACTAGGTCACGGGCAACGGTTATATGGTATGCTCACTTTGATTCATTTTTTATAGACATTTTTTAAGTGCATCTGATATAGATATACGTCCTTACTTTGTGAACCGAGTTAAAAAAGAAGCTGTTATAAACATTTGCCACTTGCACTCACTATACTCACTATATATCACCAGAATCCCATGATAGAAAAACATGTCTCTGATTGCTAACTATACTACTCGATCTTCAGACAAATGGTATATACAAGAGTGATGGCATAGTATAGGCAAGAGAGTTGGCGTAGTATATAGAAGAGATTTGGCGTGGTATAGGCAAGAGAGTTGGCGAGGTATTTACAAGAGTGATGGCATGGTATATACAAGAGAGTTGGTGTGGTATATACCAGAGAGTTGGCGTGGTATAGGCAAGAGAGTTGGCGAGGTATATACAAGAGAGTTAGCATGATATAGGCAAGAGAGTTGGCGAGGTATATACAAGAGAGTTAGCATGATATAGGCAAGAGAGTTGGCGAGGTATATACAAGAGTGATAGCATGATATAGGCAAGAGAGTTGGCGTGGTATATACAAGGGATTTGGCGTGATATAGGCAAGAGAGTTGGCGAGGTATTAACAACAGTGATGGCATGGTATATACAAGAGTGATAGCATGATGTAGGCAAGAGAGTTGGCGAGGTATATACAAGAGAGTTAGCATGATAAAGGCAAGAGAGTTGGCGAGGTATATACAAGAGTGATGGCATGATATGGGCAAGAGAGTTGGTGTGGTATATACCAGAGAGTTGGCGTGGTATAGGCAAGAGAGTTGGCGAGGTATATACAAGAGAGTTAGCATGATATAGGCAAGAGAGTTGGCGAGGTATATACAAGAGTGATAGCATGATGTAGGCAAGAGAGTTGGCGTGGTATATACAAGAGATTTGGCGTGATATAGGCAAGAGAGTTGGCGAGGTATATACAAGAGTGATGGCATGGTATATACAAGAGAGTTGGCATGATATAGGCAAGAGAGTTGGCGTGGTATAGGCAAGAGAGTTGGCGAGGTATTTACAAGAGTGATGGCATGGTATATACAAGAGAGTTGGTGTGGTATATACCAGAGAGTTGGCGAGGTATATACAAGAGAGTTAGCATGATATAGGCAAGAGAGTTGGCGAGGTATATACAAGAGAGTTGGCGTGGTATTTACAAGAGTGATGGCATGATATATACAAGAGTGATAGCATGGCATAGGCAAGAGAGTTGGCATGATAAAGATAAGAGATTTGGCATGGTTTAGGGAAGAGAGTTGGCATGATATAGGAAAGAGAGTTAGCATGATATAGGCAAAAGAGTTGGCATGGTAAATACAAGAGATTTGGCGTGGTATATACCAGAGAGTTGGCATGATATCGACAAGAGAGTTGGCGAGGTATAAACCAGAGAGTTGGCGTGGTATAAGCAAGAGTGTTGGCGTGGTATAGGCAAGAGAGTTGGCATGGTATATACAAGATAGTTGGCATGGTATAGGCAAGAGCGTTGGCGAGGTATATGCAAAGGATTTGGCATGGTATATGCAAGAGTGGAGGCTTGGTATATGCAATATTATTGGCATGGTATAGGCAGAGAGTTGGTGTGGTATATGCAAGAGTGTTGGCGAGGTATATGCAAGAGACTTCGCATGGTATAGGCAAGAGAGTTGGCGTGGTATAGGCAAGAGAGTTGGTATGGGATATACAAGATAGTTGGCATGGTATAGGCAAGAGTGTTGGCGAGGTATATGCAAAAGATTTGGCATGGTATATGCAAGAGAGGAGGCGTGGTATAGGCAAGATTATTGGCATGATATAGGCAAGAGAGTTGGCGCGGTATAGGCAAGAGAGTTGACGTGATATAGGCAAGAGTGTTGGCGAGGTATATGAAGAGAGTTGGTAAGGTATAAGCTACAGGGGTGGCGATGTATAGACAAGAGAGTTGGCGCGGTATAGGCAAGAGAGTTGGCGTGATATAGGCAAGAGAGTTGACGTGGCATATGCAAGAGAGTTGGCGCGGTATAGGCAAGAGAGTTGGCGTGATATAGGCAAGAGTGTTGGCGAGGTATACGAAGAGAGTTGGTAAGGTATAAGCTACAGGGGTGGCGAGGTATAGACAAGAGAGTTGGCGCGGTATAGGCAAGAGAGTTGGCGTGATATAGTCAAGAGAGTTGACGTGGCATATGCAAGAGAGTTGGTGTGGTATAGACAAGAGAGTTGGCATGGTACAGACAAGAGAGTAGGCATGGTATAGGCAAGAGAGTTGGCGAGGCATGGACACGATAGCCTGCGTCATATTTATACCAACAGTGAATAGTTGGCGGACATTATAATGATATTAATACTCGGACCAAACTCACAAAGTTGGTAAAAGAGATATTTAAAATAAATCGATGTTCCATGAAATAAAATCATCGAAGATCATATTTCACTCTGATTTTTATTCATCCTTTCCAGAACAAAGCCTTTTAACCAAAAACCCTTCCTGTTCCATCAAAGTGTTGGAAGAAAATAGAAACCCATCAACGATTTCATCAACAAGTCTATCATCACAACATCTTCGGTTGTTTCCGTGAAGTGTACTGAAGACGACACCTACCTTCTGTGTTCAAATTAACCTTTGCATCATTGCTCAATAAACATTACGTCACAAACTCCAAACAGGACAAGCCTGGGTGCTACTGTTTACCTCAGTTGTCAGGTTACAACGAAGCTGGTAAATACCATGACTAGGAACAGGCCCGCTACGTCCCTAGGTCCCGCGCAGACACGCATTATTAACCAAAACGGGAATAAGACAGCAACAGACATTGTTTGTAGTCCCAGGCGTGAGTCTATACCTATATTGATCTGAACTTAAGGGAAAGGTAAATATCGATTCTATTATGAAATGGACAATAGTTCTTTGTCTCTGCCTATGGGCCTGCAACATGTCGTACGATCTAGTACATAATCGTCGCATTGTGTTTCAGTTGCTTCGTTCTGTGAGCGTTGAATATTAACATCTTTAAGGCACCTTTCAAAATATCATACTATCCTCTGACTTGAAGGTTCTATAAGAGTACTCCTCAAATTCTGTCAAGAATGAATATATGTTAATAAACTGCAGAATATGTATCTCATCTACCCTCTGCATCGCTGCGGCACGATGATCATGTTCACATGATTTACTAAATTGATACTTACCGAGGTCTGACATACTCCTCCCATTGGCTTGATGAAGCTAACGAGAGAGAGAAGAGAGGGAGAGAGAGAGAGAGATAGAGAGAGAGAGAGAGAGAGAGAGAGAGAGAGGGAGAGAGAGAGAGAGAGGGAGAGAGAGAGAGAGAGAGAGAGAGAGAGAGGGAGAGAGAGAGAGAGAGAGACGGGCGGGGTAGGGAACGTATATGTGTCCGTATGCTTGTATGTGTAAGGATGCTGTAAGCTGGTATATGTGTCAGTTAGCCCGTACATGTGTCCATGTGCAGGTATATGATGTCAGTATATGCTGGTATATGTGCCGTCTGCTCGTGTATGTGTCCATATGCAGGTATATGATGTCAGTATATGCTGGTATGTGTGCCGTCTGCTCGTGTATGTGTCCATATGCAGGTATATGATGTCAGTATATGCTGGTATATGTGCCATCTGCTCGTGTATGTGTCCATATGCAGGTATATGATGTCAGTATATGCTGGTATGTGTGCCGTCTGCTCGTGTATGTGTCCATATGCAGGTATATGATGTCAGTATATGCTGGTATGTGTGCCGTCTGCTCGTGTATGTGTCCATATGCAGGTATATGATGTCAGTATATGCTGGTATGTGTGCCGTCTGCTCGTGTATGTGTCCATATGCAGGTATATGATGTCAGTATGTTGGAATGATGCCAGTACGCCATTACGTGGTCGCCTATCTGCCGACTTCAGTATGTATTGACTTCAGTAATTGATCGGTTACGTCGTGTCAGATGATAAGAGTTCAGTTCAATACTGAAATGTACGGGACAATGAAAGAACAGAGGGTCCTTCTTTTAATTACAACATTGAAAACTTACTTTCAATTTGAATAACCTCCAATAATACATACCCACAAACATATCTTGAAACAGAAGCAGAAGATTGAAATAGACATCGTGCTGATATTGATTTAATTGTCGCGTGTTTCACAGCAATAGACATTTACGGGTGACTGTTGAGTTCAAAGAGTTTCTTATAAAGCACATGCCCAGGCCTGCAGAGACCACTTATAAGCACAATGTAGCTAATATACCCCCCCCCCCCCCCCCCCCCACACACACACACACACACACACACCCGAGTAGGCATAAGGTATTGGTCATAGTACCTGTTCACTTAATGCACATTGCTATCAATCATCGATATTCGTGACCGACAGCCGTTAACAAAGGATGTTTATTGTTGCTATGCAGATCACTCCGCTGCCTACGCTGTAACACGCCGCCCCTGCGGAATTAGTTTGCTTATTTACATGTATATGTGATATACCCGTATCTATATGCATGGCAATTCCCGACTGCGAATGTACTTGAATGACTTAAAGATGGTTTGTGTAAAGCTAAACTGTCAATGTCAGGTTGAGCTCGGCCGTGTCATGGCATTGCGTAATATCCATCGTAATCGGTTTCAAAACAGAATTGATTGATTATTGATTGGAAACATGGGTAGTTTGGAAAATTAATAGAATTCGTCAATAGTTTCTGTATAACGTCGGCCGCGGGAGAACGAGCGGAGATTATCGAATTTGCTTGGCTATGTAGAAGATATGCCTTTATTTACAACTTTCCATCTTTATATGCTATATTAATTGATATAGGAAATGATATAATCAACAGATTTATTTCAGAAATTACTATTTCGAATATGTCTGGCTTCAAGGTGAAAATCGTCTCAATAACGATTAGGAGTCTGAATTCCTATGTGGGTCCAGCAAAACACTGACGTTGATAATTCTGAAAATCTATTCACCGCGGCGTTAAACCCATTCGTTCACCCACTCACTGTCAACAATACAATTGTAGATTAAAATATAAAATGCAGCAAAGAGGGTTTGGGTGATCCTGGCAGTCAGGCTGGTTAGGCTCATCATCAGCTCAGGGCCCTTGCACCCTCTAAACGCAGCCCAGACAGCGAATGGGACTTCTCCCAGGAAGTGCTGCCTAGTCAAACCCACCCAGAACTTTTCGGAGAATGTGAAGACTCTCCAACTCTGCAGCCTTCTGCATTACCCAGATTGTCAGAAGGGCTGTATTCCTGGCAACAAACCCGGGTACTCTCCGAATGTCAGTTAACAGATTGGGAGGTACCAAAACTAAGGCACCAAGAACAATGGGGAGTCGGACAACTTGGTACTTGGGATGCAAGCGTGATATTCCGAAAGCGAGGTCCGCATATTTGCCATGTTTTTCCTCAATGTTGTCAATTACATTAGTGTCAAAGGGGACAGAAAATTCAATCATATAAATGATTTCATAGGATTTATCAAAAAGGACGAGATCAGGTTTGTTGCCCTGGATACGTCTGAAGGTGTAAATGGGCCAATTCTACATATTCTGGGTCGTAATACAATACTGTGTTTGTGCCAAAGCTGGGTATCCACTGACAATGTGTTAGACATTGTGTCTCATTAAATTCATTCCATAATCTACATTTCATATTTACATTTTGATGCAAAATCACACATTGACGGTTTCGAGTGGGAAGTGACTGAACAGCAAACAGAAAGCCTTCTGTTTCACTTTTCAGGCCAGACGACTTCATCCAAGCAAAGGACTCTGCAGGATTGCTCATCTTCTCAACACACTGCTCATAAACTCGATGCAGTGGTCGTTCAGATAGCCTCTCCTTTAAATAATGAGTCTGGGCCGACTTGATATGGCACTTCATTTGGTTGACACTCATTTTTGTACCGTCCAGCAGTACAGAACCTTCAACAACATCAACACCGACATTGAGATTATGTCCCACATCCTTGGCTCGTTTTAGAAAACTGTGGAATGCCTTGTTTTCATCATGAGTCTTGACATGTTTCACAAGAGGATCATCAGACAAATAAATGTGTGCAAAAGTGCACAAAACAATTCTATCACGAAGAGCCCTAGCGTTAATGAAACCACGTCCTCCCATAATGATTGGTACATACAAGCGATTGAGGGAAGAGCGGGGGTGGTGTGATCTATTGTCTGACGTGAGTCTTCATGTGAGGGTGTCAATACCCTGAATTTCTTCTTCTTCTTCTTCTTCTTCTTCTTCTGCTTATTATTATTGCTATTATTATATTATTGACATTATTTTTCTGCTTTGTGTTGCAGGGACGTTTATTTCTGGTGTCAGTGTGTTATGCTGCTCCGAAGTACGACCCAAAGGCGCCAGTCGACGTAACGTGGTGTGGGTAAACGCCGGCGTCGCTCTGCTGCAGTTTCTCACGACGTTTTTGTTCCTGCTGGGCTGGATATGGAGCATAACATGGGGGGCAGCATTCCTGACAATTGCAAGTAAGGAATCTATAGCATGTAGTTTTCTTGCAAATGTTCATGTCATGGTATCTCCCAACAGTAGAATGCTTGGGTAATGAACGCTGTTTCGCTTACATGTCACCTTAAACAGGGCATCCTTGTCCTTAATGCCACCTGATGCCATGTAACACCATTGACACCCTGCAGGGGTCCCGGGGAGGGATAGGTCCCAGTAGTCCTGAAGATCGTGCAGTTACAATGTATGTCCTCTAGCCCGATGGCGTCGGAATAATGGTGCTTTTTGTGTGACTTTAGATAACATTCTCTGACAGTGCAGTAATATTGACTGAATCTTAAATCTTCTAAAGTATGTAAAACAGATGTAAAAAATATTTACGTTGAAAAGATTGAATGAGATACCTATGTTTATTGAAAGGAATGGAGTTGGTGAGTGAGGACTTATTGCACATTTGCAATTATATCACTCAGGGAACATAGTCCGTGTTGGCAGAGTATAATCTTATAACAATTGACGAGGAAGGGTGTTGTTGAGTGAGCAACGATCCATGTCGTTCCCAGACACCCATCATGTCCCGGGATGTCAACAGCAGCTTTATTAGAATTTTAGAAAACAAACGGACTGTAACTCTGTCCCAGAGGCGATGGTCATGGCGTCGTAATAAAGCTGTTTGTCTGAGATGACACACATGGCTATTGAACAGTTTACCAATGTTAATAAAATGTGTCCCAAGTTGACATCCTGGGTTAGACTTGGTCCCAGCAACCTCTGCTTGTCGTAATAGGCAGCCACATGGATCGGGTGGTCAGGCACTTGAAGGCGTGTCATCGTGCCCCGACGGAGTGGATCGGTGCTCAAGATGTCAGTCACTGGATTGTTTGGTCAAGGTTCGATTCTGTACAGAATGTTTGTGAGTTTGGAGTTAATCAGCAACAAACAAACATATGTCATTGATTATTTATTTATTGTCATTTATCGCTTTGCAAACGTATAAAGTGTAAATGTCTAATGTTTTCATGGTCTTGGTGTCGAAAGACCTCAACATTCTTACAAACGCCTCCAGTGCAATCTGTAGTCATGACTTCCAACTGATGTGTGTTTCTCTGAAGGCATACCCCATTAGTTCCCATTAGGAACACCATGTTCCCTGCTGGTATAGCGTCAGCCTGGTCATTGACACCAGCAGTGGTCTTGGACGGGCGCCTACATTCGGTACACTCATATGACGTTACCTATGACGTCATAAACGGACCCCTCTCGTGTTACCATGCTGGTTTAGAGTCCGGTGAAATGTGCACAAAGAAACAAAGTAACCAATAACGGAAGTTCAGATAAGTAAAACAGGCGAAATGGCTAGCTATATGAACTAATTAACGTTAAAAGGATACTTATTGCGGATGTGTTTTCCCTTACTAATATTTAATCGGTTTCTATACTTACCCCAGTTTCGATAATATATAACCATGGGTTTAGCTATAAAATAATTGACTTAACATTACAGGATGTGTGGATCAGAGATTAGCTTCTCCACAATGGATCTTTTAATGTGAACGAAATTGTCAGCTACAAGGTGAATCCTGACACATGGGAATGTGTACTTGATAAGAATACAGTTCTCTCAGACCAGTTGCCTCAGAAAAAATGTCTCTGTTTCCTGACAGTTGAACCTACTTTTGAAAACGTCCATTAAGCTGTCTTGCCTAGCATTGATTGCTTATCGACATGCTGAAATGACAGCCTCTTTGTTGATTTCAAGTCCGATACAGTCCTGCGCCTAAGTTGCCTTAAGCTGCCTTCTGAAGTAATTACCAACGTCGGGCAGCTTGTGCTGAGTGAACGTAATTAACGGAGGATGCAGCATATTTCAGCCAATTCCCCAAGTAGAGTACAGTACAATCTGTGTGTTCGAAGGATGTTGTGATGCAGTATTCAGTCAATTCCCCAAGTATAATACGGTACAATCTGTGTGTTCGAGGGGTGTTGTGATGCAGCATTCAGTCAATTTCCCAAGTAGAAAACAGTACAATCTGTGTGTTCGAGGGGGGCTGTGATGCAGCATTCAGTCAATTCCCCAAGTAGAGTACGGTACAATCTGTATGTTCGAGGGGTGTTGTGATGCAACATTCAGTCAATTCCCGAAATAGAGAACAGTACAATCTGTGTGTTCGAGAGGTCTTGTGATGCAACATTCAGTCAATTCCCCAAGTAGAGAACAGTACAATCTGTGTGTTCGCGATGTGTTGTGATGCAACATTCAGTAAATTCCCCAAGTAGAGAACAGTACTATCTGTGTGTTCGAGAGGTGTTGTGATGCAACATTCGTTCAAATCCCCAAGTAAAGAACAGTACAATATGTGTGTTCGAAGGGTGTTGTAATGCAGCATTCAGTCATTTCCCTAAGTAGAGAACAGTACAATCTGTGTGTTCGAGGGGTGTTGTGATGCAGCATTCAGTCAATTCCCCATGTAGAGAACAGTACAATCTGTATGTTCGAGGGGTGTTGTGATGCAGCATTCAGTCAATTCCCCAAGTAGAAAACAGTACAATCTGTGTGTTCGAGGGGGGCTGTGATGCAGCATTCAGTCAAATCCCCAAGTAGAGTACGGTACAATCTGTATGTTCGAGAGGTGTTGTGATGCAGCATTCAGTCAATTGCCCAAGTAGAGAACAGTACAATCTGTGTGTTCGAGGGGTGTTGGGATGCAGCATTCAGTCAATTCCCCAAGTAGAGAACAGTACAATCTGTGTGTTCGAGGGGTGTTGTGATGCAGCATTCAGTCAATTCCCCAAGTAGAGAACAGTACAATCTGTGTGTTCGAGATGTGTTGTGATGCAGCATTCAGTCAATTCCCCAAGTAGAGAACAGTACAATCTGTGTGTTCGAGATGTGTTGTGATGCAGCATTCAGTCAATTCCCCAAGTAGAGAACAGTACAATCTGTGTGTTCGAGAGGTGTTGTGATGCAGCATTCAGTCAATTCCCAAAGTAGAGTACAGTACAATATGTGTGTTCGAGGGGTGTTGTAATGCAGGATTCAGTCAATTCCCCAAGTAGAGAACAGTACAATCTGTGTTTTCGAGAGATGTTGTGATGCAGCATTCAGTCAATTCCCCAAGTAGAGAACAGTACAATCTGTGTGTTCGAGGGGTGTTGTGATGCAGCATTCAGTCAATTCCCCAAGTAGAGAACAGTACAATCTGTGTGTTCGAGATGTGTTTTGATGCAGCATTCAGTTAATTCCCCAAGTAGAGTACAGTACAATCTGTGTGTTCGAGGGGTGTTGTGATGCAGCATTCAGTCAATTCCCCAAGTAAAGTACAGTACAATCTGTGTGTTCGAGAGGTGTTGTGATGCAGCATTCAGTCAATTCCCCAAGTAGAGAACAGTACAATCTGTGTGTTCGAGAGGTGTTTTGATGCAGCATTCAGTCAATTCCCCAAGTAGAGTACGGTACAATCTGTGTTTTCGAGGGGTGTTGTGATGCAGCATTCAATCAATTCCCCAAGTAGAGAACAGTACAATCTGTGTTTTCGAGGGATGTTGTGATGCAGCATTCAGTCAATTCCCCAAGTAGAGAACAGTACAATCTGTGTGTTCGAGAGGTGTTGTGATGCAGCATTCAGTCAATTCCCCAAGTAGAGTACGGTACAATCTGTGTGTTCGAGGGGAGTTGTGATGCAGCATTCAATCAATTCCCCAAGTAGAGTACGGTACAATCTGTGTTTTCGAGGGGTGTTGTGATGCAGCATTCAGTCAATTCCCCAAGTAGAGTACGGTACAATCTGTGTGTTCGAGGGGTGTTGTGATGCAGCATTCAGTCAATTCCCAAAGTAGAGAACAGTACAATCTGTGTGTTCGAGAGGTGTTCTAAAGCAGCATTCAGTCAATTGCCCAAGTAGAGAACAGTACAATATGTGTGTTCGAGGGATGTTGTGATGCAGTATTCAGTCAATTCCCCAAGTAGAGAACGGTACAATCTGTGTGTTCGAGGGGTGTTGTGATGCAGCATTCAAGTCAATTCCCGAAGCAGAGAACAGTACAATCTGTGTGTTCGAGATGTGTTTTGATGCAGCATTCAGTCAATTCCCCAAGTAGAGTACAGTACAATCTGTGTGTTCGAGAGGTGTTGTGATGCAGCATTCAGTCAATTCCCCAAGTAAAGTACAGTACAATCTGTGTGTTCGAGAGGTGTTGTGATGCAGCATTCAGTCAATTCCCCAAATAGAGAACAGTACAATCTGTGTGTTCGAGAGGTGTTGTGATGCAGCATTCAGTCAATTCCCCAAGTAGAGAACAGTACAATCTGTGTGTTCGAGGGGTGTTGGGATGCAGCATTCAGTCAATTCCCCAAGTAGAGAACAGTACAATCTGTGTGTTCGAGGGGAGTTGGGATGCAGCATTCAGTCAATTCCCCAAGTAGAGAACAGTACAATCTGTATGTTCGAGGGGTGTTGTGATGCAGCATTCAGTCAATTCCCGAAATAGAGAACAGTACAATCTGTGTGTTCGAGGGGTGTTGTGATCCATCATTCAGTCAATTCCCCAAGTAGAGAACAGTACAATCTGTGTGTTCGAGAGGTGTTGTGATGCAGCATTCAGTCAATTCCCCAAGTAGAGTACGGTACAATCTGTGTGTTCGAGGGGTGTTGTGATGCAGCATTCCGTCAATTCCCCAAGTAGAGAACTGTACAATCTGTGTGTTCGAGGGGTGATCTAATGCAGCATTCAGTCAATTCCCCAAGTAGAGAACAGTACAATCTGTGTGTTCGAGATGTGTTTTGATGCAGCATTCAGTCAATTCCCCAAGTAGAGTACAGTACAATCTGTGTGTTCGAGAGGTGTTGTGATGCAGCATTCAGTCAATTCCCCAAGTAAAGTACAGTACAATCTGTGTGTTCGAGAGGTGTTGTGATGCAGCATTCAGTCAAATCCCCAAGTAGAGAACAGTACAATCTGTGTGTTCGAGAGGTGTTGTGATGCAGCATTCAGTCAATTCCCCAAGTAGAGAACAGTACAATCTGTGTGTTCGAGGGGTGTTGTGATGCAGCATTCAAGTCAATTCCCGAAGTAGAGAACAGTACAATCTGTGTGTTCGAGATGTGTTTTGATGCAGCATTCAGTCAATTCCCAAAGTAGAGTACAGTACAATCTGTGTGTTCGAGAGGTGTTGTGATGCAGCATTCAGTCAATTCCCCAAGTAAAGTACAGTACAATCTGTGTGTTCGAGAGGTGTTGTGATGCAGCATTCCGTCAATTCCCCAAATAGAGAACAGTACAATCTGTGTGTTCGAGAGGTGTTGTGATGCAGCATTCAGTCAATTCCCCAAGTAGAGAACAGTACAATCTGTGTGTTCGAGGGGTGTTGGGATACAGCATTCAGTTAATTCCCCAAGTAGAGAACATTACAATCTGTGTGTTCGAGAGGTGTTGTGATGCAGCATTCAGTCAATTCCCCAAGTAGAGAACAGTACAATCTGTGTGTTCGAGGGGAGTTGGGATGCAGCATTCAGTCAATTCCCCAAGTAGAGAACAGTACAATCTGTATGTTCGAGGGGTGTTGTGATGCAGCATTCAGTCAATTCCCGAAATAGAGAACAGTACAATCTGTGTGTTCGAGGGGTGTTGTGATGCAGCATTCAGTCAATTCCCCAAGTAGAGAACAGTACAATCTGTGTGTTCGAGAGGTGTTGTGATGCAGCATTCAGTCAATTCCCCAAGTAGAGTACGGTACAATCTGTGTGTTCGAGGGGTGTTGTGATGCAGCATTCCGTCAATTCCCCAAGTAGAGAACAGTACAATCTGTGTGTTCGAGGGGTGTTGTAATGCAGCATTCAGTCAATTCCCCAAGTAGAGAACAGTACAATCTGTGTGTTCGAGATGTGTTTTGATGCAGCATTCAGTCAATTCCCCAAGTAGAGTACAGTACAATCTGTGTGTTCGAGAGGTGTTGTGATGCAGCATTCAGTCAATTCCCCAAGTAAAGTACAGTACAATCTGTGTGTTCGAGAGGTGTTGTGATGCAGCATTCAGTCAATTCCCCAAGTAGAGTACGGTACAATCTGTGTGTTCGAGGGGAGTTGTGATGCAGCATTCAATCAATTCCCCAAGTAGAGTACGGTACAATCTGTGTTTTCGAGGGGTGTTGTGATGCAGCATTCAGTCAATTCCCCAAGTAGAGTACGGTACAATCTGTGTGTTCGAGGGGTGTTGTGATGCAGCATTCAGTCAATTCCCAAAGTAGAGAACAGTACAATCTGTGTGTTCGAGAGGTGTTCTAAAGCAGCATTCAGTCAATTGCCCAAGTAGAGAACAGTACAATATGTGTGTTCGAGGGATGTTGTGATGCAGCATTCAGTCAATTCCCCAAGTAGAGAACAGTACAATATGTGTGTTCGAGATATGTTGTGATGCAGTATTCAGTCAATTCCCCAAGTAGAGAACGGTACAATCTGTGTGTTCGAGGGGTGTTGTGATGCAGCATTCAAGTCAATTCCCGAAGCAGAGAACAGTACAATCTGTGTGTTCGAGATGTGTTTTGATGCAGCATTCAGTCAATTCCCCAAGTAGAGAACAGTACAATCTGTGTGTTCGAGAGGTGTTGTGATGCAGCATTCAGTCAATTCCCCAAGTAAAGTACAGTACAATCTGTGTGTTCGAGAGGTGTTGTGATCCAGCATTCAGTCAATTCCCCAAAGAGAGAACAGTACAATCTGTGTGTTCGAGAGGTGTTGTGATGCAGCATTCAGTCAATTCCCCAAGTAGAGAACAGTACAATCTGTGTGTTCGAGGGGTGTTGGGATGCAGCATTCAGTCAATTCCCCAAGTAGAGAACAGTACAATCTGTGTGTTCGAGGGGAGTTGGGATGCAGCATTCAGTCAATTCCCCAAGTAGAGAACAGTACAATCTGTATGTTCGAGGGGTGTTGTGATGCAGCATTCAGTCAATTCCCGAAATAGAGAACAGTACAATCTGTGTGTTCGAGGGGTGTTGTGATCCATCATTCAGTCAATTCCCCAAGTAGAGAACAGTACAATCTGTGTGTTCGAGAGGTGTTGTGATGCAGCATTCAGTCAATTCCCCAAGTAGAGTACGGTACAATCTGTGTGTTCGAGGGGTGTTGTGATGCAGCATTCCGTCAATTCCCCAAGTAGAGAACTGTACAATCTGTGTGTTCGAGGGGTGTTCTAATGCAGCATTCAGTCAATTCCCCAAGTAGAGAACAGTACAATCTGTGTGTTCGAGATGTGTTTTGATGCAGCATTCAGTCAATTCCCCAAGTAGAGTACAGTACAATCTGTGTGTTCGAGAGGTGTTGTGATGCAGCATTCAGTCAATTCCCCAAGTAAAGTACAGTACAATCTGTGTGTTCGAGAGGTGTTGTGATGCAGCATTCAGTCAAATCCCCAAGTAGAGAACAGTACAATCTGTGTGTTCGAGAGGTGTTGTGATGCAGCATTCAGTCAATTCCCCAAGTAGAGAACAGTACAATCTGTGTGTTCGAGGGGTGTTGTGATGCAGCATTCAAGTCAATTCCCGAAGTAGAGAACAGTACAATCTGTGTGTTCGAGATGTGTTTTGATGCAGCATTCAGTCAATTCCCAAAGTAGAGTACAGTACAATCTGTGTGTTCGAGAGGTGTTGTGATGCAGCATTCAGTCAATTCCCCAAGTAAAGTACAGTACAATCTGTGTGTTCGAGAGGTGTTGTGATGCAGCATTCAGTCAATTCCCCAAATAGAGAACAGTACAATCTGTGAGTTCGAGGGGTGTTGGGATACAGCATTCAGTTAATTCCCCAAGTAGAGAACATTACAATCTGTGTGTTCGAGAGGTGTTGTGATGCAACATTCAGTCAATTCCCCAAGTAGAGAACAGTACAATCTGTGTGTTCGAGGGGAGTTGGGATGCTGCATTCAGTCAATTCCCCAAGTAGAGAACAGTACAATCTGTATGTTCGAGGGGTGTTGTGATGCAGCATTCAGTCAATTCCCGAAATAGAGAACAGTACAATCTGTGTGTTCGAGGGGTGTTGTGATGCAGCATTCAGTCAATTCCCCAAGTAGAGAACAGTACAATCTGTGTGTTCGAGAGGTGTTGTGATGCAGCATTCAGTCAATTCCCCAAGTAGAGTACGGTACAATCTGTGTGTTCGAGGGGTGTTGTGATGCAGCATTCCGTCAATTCCCCAAGTAGAGAACAGTACAATCTGTGTGTTCGAGGGGTGTTGTAATGCAGCATTCAGTCAATTCCCCAAGTAGAGAACAGTACAATCTGTGTGTTCGAGATGTGTTTTGATGCAGCATTCAGTCAATTCCCCAAGTAGAGTACAGTACAATCTGTGTGTTCGAGAGGTGTTGTGATGCAGCATTCAGTCAATTCCCCAAGTAAAGTACAGTACAATCTGTGTGTTCGAGAGGTGTTGTGATGCAGCATTCAGTCAAATCCCCAAGTAGAGAACAGTACAATCTGTGTGTTCGAGAGGTGTTGTGATGCAGCATTCAGTCAATTCCCCAAGTAGAGTACGGTACAATCTGTGTTTTCGAGGGGTGTTGTGATGCAGCATTCAATCAATTCCCCAAGTAGAGAACAGTACAATCTGTGTTTTCGAGGGATGTTGTGATGCAGCATTCAGTCAATTCCCCGAGTAGAGAACGGTACAATCTGTGTGTTCGAGAGGTGTTGTGATGCAGCATTCAGTCAATTCCCCAAGTAGAGTACGGTACAATCTGTGTGTTCGAGAGGTGTTGTGATGCAGCATTCCGTCAATTCCCCAAGTAGAGAACAGTACAATCTGTGTGTTCGAGGGGTGTTGTGATGCAGCATTCAGTCAATTCCCCAAGTAGAGAACAGTACAATCTGTGTGTTCGAGATGTGTTTTGATGCAGCATTCAGTCAATTCCCCAAGTAGAGTACAGTACAATCTGTGTGTTCGAGGGGTGTTGTGATGCAGCATTCAGTCAATTCCCCAAGTAGAGAACAGTACAATCTGTGTGTTCGAGAGGTGTTGTGATGCAGCATTCAGTCAATTCCCCAAGTAGAGAACGGTACAATCTGTGTGTTCGAGGGGTGTCGTGATGCAGTATTCAGTCAATTGCCCAAGTAGAGAACAGTACAATCTGTGTGTTCGAGGGGTGTTGTGATGCAGCATTCAGTCAATTCCCCAAGTAGAGAACAGTACAATCTGTGTGTTCGAGATGTGTTTTGATGCAGCATTCAGTCAATTCCCCAAGTAGAGTACAGTACAATCTGTGTGTTCGAGGGGTGTTGTGATGCAGCATTCAGTCAATTCCCCAAGTAAAGTGCAGTACAATCTGTGTGTTCGAGAGGTGTTGTGATGCAGCATTCAATCAATTCCCCAAGTAGAGAACAGTACAATCTGTGTGTTCGAGGGATGTTGTGATGCAGCATTCAGTCAATTCCCCAAGTAGAGAACAGTACAATCTGTATGTTCGAGGGGTGTTGTGATGCAGCATTCAGTCAATTCCCCAAGTAGAGAACAGTACAATCTGTGTGTTCGAGGGGTGTTGTAATGCAGCATTCAGTCAATTCCCCAAGTAGAGAACAGTACAATCTGTGTGTTCGAGAGATGTTGTGATGCAGCATTCAGTCAATTCCCCAAGAAGAGAACAGTACAATCTGTGTGTTCGAGATATGTTGTGATGCAGTATTCAGTCAATTCCCCAAGTAGAGAACAGTACAATCTGCGTGTTCGAGGGGTGTTGTGATGCAGCATTCAGTCAATTCCCCACGTAGGGAACAGTACAATCTGTGTGTTCGAGATGTGTTTTGATGCAGCATTCAGTCAATTCCCCAAGTAGAGTACTGTACAATCTGTGTGTTCGAGGGGTGTTGTGATGCAGCATTCAGTCAATTCCCCAAGTAAAGTACAGTACAATCTGTGTGTTCGAGAGGTGTTGTGATGCAGCATTCAGTCAATTCCCCAAGTAGAGAACAGTACAATCTGTGTGTTCGAGAGGTGTTGTGATGCAACATTCAGTCAATTCCCCAAGTAGAGAACAGTACAATCTGTGTGTTCGAGATGTGTTGTGATGCAACATTCAGTCAATTCCCCAAGTAGAGAACAGTACAATCTGTGTGTTTCCGATGTGTTGTCATGCAACATTTAGTCAATTCCCCAAGTAGAGAACAGTATAATCTGTGTGTTCGAGAGGTGTTGTGATGCAACATTCAGTCAATTCCCCAAGTAGAGAACAGTACAATCTGTGTGTTCGAGGGGTGTTGGGATGCAGCATTCAGTCAATTCCCCAAGTAGAAAACAGTACAATCTGTGTGTTCGAGAGGTGTTGTGATGCAGCATTCAGTCAATTCCCCAAGTAGAGAACAGTACAATCTGTGCTTTCGAGGGGTGTTGTGATGCAGCATTCAGTCAATTCCCGAAGTAGAGAACAGTACAATCTGTATGTTCGAGATGTGTTGTGATGCAGCATCCAGTCAATTCCCCAAGTAGAGAACAGTACAATCTGTGTGTTCGATGGGTGTTGTGATGCAGCATTCAGTCAATTCCCCAAGTAAAGTACATTACAATCTGTGTGTTCGAGAGGTGTTGTGATGTAGCATTCAGTCAATTCCCCAAGTAGAGAACAGTACAATCTGTGTGTTCGAGGGGTGTTTTGATGCAGCATTCAGTCAATTATCCAAGTAGAGAACAGTACAATCTGTATGTTCGAGGGGTGTTGTGATGCAGCATTCAGTCAATTCCCCAAGTAGAGAACAGTACAATCTGTGTGTTCGAGGTGTGTTGTGATGCAGCATTCAGCCAATTCCCCCAGTAGAGAACAGTTCAATCTGTGTGTTCGAGAGGTGTTGTGATGCAACATTCAGTCAATTCCCCAAGTAGAGAACAGTACAATCTGTGTGTTCGAGGGGTGTTGGGATGCAGCATTCAGTCAATTCCCCAAGTAGAGAACAGTACAATCTGTGTGGTCGAGGGGTGTTTTGATGCAGCATTCAGTCAATTCCCGAAGTAGAGAACAGTACAATCTGTGTGTTCGAGGGATGCCGGATGCAGCATTCAGTCAATTCCCGAAATATAGAACAGTACAATCTGTGTGTTCGAGATGTGTTGTGATGCAACATTCAGTCAATTCCCGAAGTAGAGAACAGCATAATCTGAGTGTTCGAGAGGTGTTGTGATGCAACATTCAGTCATTTCCCTAAGTAGAGAACAGTACAATCTGCGTTTTCGAGGGGTGTTGTGATGCAACATTCAGTCAATTCCCCAAGTATAGTACAGTACAATCTGTATGTTCGAGATGTGTTGTGATGCAGCATTCAGTCAATTCCCCAAGTAGAGAACAGTACAATCTGTGTGTTCGAGGGGTGTTGTGATGCAGCATTCAGTCAATTCCCCAAGTAGAGAACAGTACAATCTGTGTGTTCGAGGGGTGTTGTGATGCAGCATTCAGTCAATTCCCCAAGTAGAGAACAGTACAATCTGTGTGTTCGAGAGGTGTTGTGATGCAACATTCAGTCAATTCCCCAAGTAGAGAACAGTACAATCTGTGTGTTCGAGATGTGTTGTGATGCAACATTCAGTCAATTCCCCAAGTAGAGAACAGTACAATCTGTGTGTTTCCGATGTGTTGTCATGCAACATTTAGTCAATTCCCCAAGTAGAGAACAGTATAATCTGTGTGTTCGAGAGGTGTTGTGATGCAACATTCAGTCAATTCCCCAAGTAGAGAACAGTACAATCTGTGTGTTCGAGGGGTGTTGGGATGCAGCATTCAGTCAATTCCCCAAGTAGAGAACAGTACAATCTGTGTGTTCGAGAGGTGTTGTGATGCAGCATTCAGTCAATTCCCCAAGTAGAGAACAGTACAATCTGTGCTTTCGAGGGGTGTTGGGATGCAGCATTCAGTCAATTCCCCAAGTAGAGAACAGTACAAACTGTATGTTCGAGATGTGTTGTGATGCAGCATTCAGTCAATTCCCCAAGTAGAGAACAGTACAATCTGTGTGTTCGAGATGTGTTTTGATGCAGCATTCAGTCAATTCCCCAAGTAAAGTACATTACAATCTGTGTGTTCGAGAGGTGTTGTGATGCACCATTCAGTCAATTCCCCAAGTAGAGAACAGTACAATCTGTGTGTTCGAGGGGTGTTTTGATGCAGCATTCAGTCAATTATCCAAGTAGAGAACAGTACAATCTGTATGTTCGAGGGGTGTTGTGATGCAGCATTCAGTCAATTCCCCAAGTAGAGAACAGTACAATCTGTGTGTTCGAGGTGTGTTGTGATGCAGCATTCAGCCAATTTCCCCAGTAGAGAACAGTTCAATCTGTGTGTTCGAGAGGTGTTTTGATGCAACATTCAGTCAATTCCCCAAGTAGAGAACAGTACAATCTGTGTGTTCGAGGGGTGTTGTGATGCAGCATTCAGTCAATTCCCCAAGTAGAGAACAGTACAATCTGTGTGTTCGAGGGGTGTTGTGATGCAGCATTCAGTCAATTCCCCAAGTAGAGAACAGTACAATCTGTGTGTTCGAGAGGTGTTGTGATGCAACATTCAGTCAATTCCCCAAGTAGAGAACAGTACAATCTGTGTGTTCGAGATGTGTTGTGATGCAACATTCAGTCAATTCCCCAAGTAGAGAACAGTACAATCTGTGTGTTTCCGATGTGTTGTCATGCAACATTTGGTCAATTCCCCAAGTAGAGAACAGTATAATCTGTGTGTTCGAGAGGTGTTGTGATGCAACATTCAGTCAATTCCCCGAGTAGAGAACAGTACAATCTGTGCTTTCGAGGGGTGTTGTGATGCAGCATTCAGTCAATTCCCCAAGTAGAGAACAGTACAATCTGTATGTTCGAGAATTGTTATATGCAGCATTCAGTCAATTCCCCAAGTAGAGAACAGTACAATCTGTGTGTTCGAGATGTGTTTTGATGCAGCATTCAGTCAATTCCCCAAGTAAAGTACATTACAATCTGTGTGTTCGAGAGGTGTTGTGATGCACCATTCAGTCAATTCCCCAAGTAGAGAACAGTACAATCTGTGTGTTCGAGGGGTGTTTTGATGCAGCATTCAGTCAATTATCCAAGTAGAGAACAGTACAATCTGTATGTTCGAGGGGTGTTGTGATGCAGCATTCAGTCAATTCCCCAAGTAGAGAACAGTACAATCTGTGTGTTCGAGGGGTGTTGTGATGCAGCATTCAGTCAATTCCCCAAGTAGAGAACAGTACAATCTGTGTGTTCGAGAGGTGTTGTGATGCAACATTCAGTCAATTCCCCAAGTAGAGAACAGTACAATCTGTGTGTTCGAGATGTGTTGTGATGCAACATTCAGTCAATTCCCCAAGTAGAGAACAGTACAATCTGTGTGTTTCCGATGTGTTGTCATGCAACATTTGGTCAATTCCCCAAGTAGAGAACAGTATAATCTGTGTGTTCGAGAGGTGTTGTGATGCAACATTCAGTCAATTCCCCGAGTAGAGAACAGTACAATCTGTGCTTTCGAGGGGTGTTGTGATGCAGCATTCAGTCAATTCCCCAAGTAGAGAACAGTACAATCTGTATGTTCGAGAATTGTTATATGCAGCATTCAGTCAATTCCCCAAGTAGAGAACAGTACAATCTGTGTGTTCGAGATGTGTTTTGATGCAGCATTCAGTCAATTCCCCAAGTAAAGTACATTACAATCTGTGTGTTCGAGAGGTGTTGTGATGCACCATTCAGTCAATTCCCCAAGTAGAGAACAGTACAATCTGTGTGTTCGAGGGGTGTTTTGATGCAGCATTCAGTCAATTATCCAAGTAGAGAACAGTACAATCTGTATGTTCGAGGGGTGTTGTGATGCAGCATTCAGTCAATTCCCCAAGTAGAGAACAGTACAATCTGTGTGTTCGAGGTGTGTTGTGATGCAGCATTCAGCCAATTCCCCCAGTAGAGAACAGTTCAATCTGTGTGTTCGAGAGGTGTTGTGATGCAACATTCAGTCAATTCCCCAAGTAGAGAACAGTACAATCTGTGTGTTCGAGGGGTGTTGGGATGCAGCATTCAGTCAATTCCCCAAGTAGAGAACAGTACAATCTGTGTGTTCGAGGGGTGTTTTGATGCAGCATTCAGTCAATTCCCGAAGTAGAGAACAGTACAATCTGTGTGTTCGAGGGATGCCGGATGCAGCATTCAGTCAATTCCCGAAATAGAGAACAGTACAATCTGTGTGTTCGAGATGTGTTGTGATGCAACATTCAGTCAATTCCCGAAGTAGAGAACAGCATAATCTGAGTGTTCGAGAGGTGTTGTGATGCAACATTCAGTCATTTCCCTAAGTAGAGAACAGTACAATCTGTGTTTTCGAGGGGTGTTGTGATGCAACATTCAATCAATTCCCCAAGTATAGTACAGTACAATCTGTATGTTCGAGATGTGTTGTGATGCAGCATTCAGTCAATTCCCCAAGTAGAGAACAGTACAATCTGTGTGTTCGAGGGGTGTTGTGATGCAGCATTCAGTCAATTCCCCAAGTAGAGAACAGTACAATCTGTGTGTTCGAGGGGTGTTGTGATGCAGCATTCAGTCAATTCCCCAAGTAAAGTAAAGTACAATCTGTGTGTTCGAGCGATGTTGTGATGCAACATTCAGTCAATTCCCCAAGTAGAGAACAGTACAATCTGTGTTTTCGAGGGGTGTTGTGATGCAACATTCAATCAATTCCCCAAGTATAGTACAGTACAATCTGTATGTTCGAGATGTGTTGTGATGCAGCATTCAGTCAATTCCCCAAGTAGAGAACAGTACAATCTGTGTGTTCGAGGGGTGTTGTGATGCAGCATTCAGTCAATTCCCCAAGTAGAGAACAGTACAATCTGTGTGTTCGAGGGGTGTTGTGATGCAGCATTCAGTCAATTCCCCAAGTAAAGTAAAGTACAATCTGTGTGTTCGAGCGATGTTGTGATGCAACATTCAGTCAATTCCCCAAGTAGAGAACAGTGCAATCTGTGTGTTCGAGGGGTGTTGTGATGCAGCATTCAGTCAATTCCCCAAGTACAGTACAGTACAATCTGTATGTTCGAGATGTGTTGTGATGCAGCATTCAGTCAATTCCCCAAGTAGAGAACAGTACAATCTGTGTGTTCGAGATGTGTTGTGATGCAGCATTCAGTCAATTCCCCAAGTAGAGAACAGTACAATCTGTATGTTCGAGAGGTGTTGTGATGCAACATTCAGTCAATTCCCCAAGTAGAGAACAGTACAATCTGTGTGTTCGAGGGGTGTTGTGATGCAGTATTCAGTCAATTCCCCAAGTAGAGAACAGTACAATCTGTGTGTTCGAGAGGTGTTGTGATGCAACATTCAGTCAATTCCCCAAGGAGAGAACAGTACAATCTGTGTGTTCGAGATGTGTTGTGATGCAGCATTCAATCAATTCCCCAAGTAGAGAACGGTACAATCTGTGTGTTCGAGGGGTGTTGTGATGCAGCATTCAGTCAAATCCCCAAGTAGAGAACAGTACATTCTGTGTGTTCGAGGGGTGTTGTGATGCAGCATTCAGTCAATTCCCCAAGTAGAGAACAGTACAATCTGTGTGTTCGAGATGTGTTGTGATGGAACATTCAGTCAATTCCCCAAGTATAGTACGGTACAATCTGTGTGTTCGAGGGGTGTTGTGATGCAGCATTCAGTGAAGTCCCTAAGTAGAGAACAGTACAATCTGTGTGTTCGAGAGGTGTTGTGATGCAACATTCAGTCAATTCCCCAAGTATAGTACGGTACAATCTGTGTGTTCGAGGGGTGTTGTGATGCAGCATTCAGTGAAGTCCCTAAGTAGAGAACAGTACAATCTGTGTGTTCGAGAGGTGTTGTGATGCAACATTCAGTCAATTCCCCAAGTAGAGTACGGTACAGTCTGTCTCGCCTAGATGCGATTGTCATGGCGTCATTGTGAAGCAGTTTGTCAGGTACTGTACCTGTTGATAGGGTAGTTTGACCTTGTTCAGGCCTGTTGTCAAATAGGCTTAGTATAACTTTGTTTGGTCGAGGATTTTACAATATGTGTGTATGTAACACGGATATAGACTGGTTATATACATAATATCTAACGGTTAATTATGACTGGCTTTAAGTTTTATTAACTATGCATTTGTACTTTTGTTTGAACCAATTGTTATGGAGTTTAACAACTGGCCAAGTTTAAAATCTAATTTCTAGAGTTTGTGATAATGTTTTTGGAGGAAATGATGTATATCGCTATGTTTTGGAATCGACAAAAAAACTTTCCTAAACAATGAATATAGTATTGTATGATGCATGCACTATTAAGCCATGGTGCCTATATACATATGACATCCCAAACACCCTACTGTGATGATCGTATGAGGCGAATACACTGGATCGGATGGTCGGACATTTGTGATGGCTTGTCATCTTGACCTGATGGCGTGTGTCATATATTATGTCCTCAGTCACCGGTCTCTCTGTCACAGCAGGTGGACATCAACTATAACTGGAATATTGCCTTTTTAGGTGAAACACAATAGTTACTCACTCACACACATGCAAGTTATTCTCAGTGTATGTTGTAGGGGATATGCTAAGCCTGTATAGAGAAATATGAATAAAAGATTTTTAGAATATTTGATTATCTCACATTCCCTGATTCTGTTAATTGACATTTAAACATAATATTTTAATTATTATTTAGTTTGATTGTATCAGATTTATTTTCGAAAAGGAATAATTCGGTGATCATGATAGTGTGGTTATTAAAAAGACTGCACATCTCCATACCTTTTAGTAGCGACACAGAGATTAAATAGAATGAACGCATATTATTTTATTCCGCATTAACAATTTTGCAGATTTTCATGACGAGAAACCATTGAGAGGGATAACTTGTAACTATTTTGCACTCACACTCCAATGGGTTTATTTGTTAACCAAAACTTTATGTAGATTAATATATCAGACAATAAGCACCTGGTGGCAATCATACAATGACTCAGTTTCACACCTGGCGCTAATTACAAGAGGCAAACAGTACGTTTAGCATATTCTCCCTACAAGAAGCACCTGTTAAATTTATCACTGTTTACAATATTGCGGCCATGAGGGTCATATATCATATATCAAACAGTCATATCTTGTCTTATCTTTATTTGTCTGGACAACCAGAAATAACATCTTTCAAGAAATGTTTTAGTTAATGCAAAATCAAACTTCAACCAAACTTAGTATTGGATATAGAGTTTCAATGAGCTTGAAGTGTTCTTCAGTGATATCATTTTAGGTGGTGAGATGAAAAGGAGTTCAATGTCGCGTTCAATCTTGCATGCACGTGTGTGTGTTTGTGTGCGTGATGTAAACCCATCGAATTATAGCAATTGACAAGTAATTCAGTTTGTATAATTTGTGTACGTTTGGCATTGTTGCATTGCAAGAAATATGATAGAACATGCACCAGTGGCATATACATCAGAGGCACCTACAGTTCATAATTATTTTAATCAGTTAGATTCTACATATATGATTAATTCATTTTTATTGAATACAATTTACTTAACAGATTAAGCATTATTCGATTTAACTAATATGCATAATAAAGTACACTCATTCATCAGTGTTGATTCAACAGCAACGCAATATCAAGTAAATTAATTTCTGATAAAGAACAAGTATATAACTTTGACATTAACATATGTAGTTTTCAGAAAATAAAGTGCCGGGCAAAATAAAATATACACCCATGTTTGATCGTGTGGAAAACAAAGACACATGGTTATTAACGGTGATGTATGACAGGTTTTGGACCCTTTGTTGCATTGTTTCGGGGACTGTTTTCAGCCTTGTTACGTTTGGATAACGTTTGTAAGTTTTGGGTGTCATCTAATTTTCATGTGTGTATTTTCTTTTGTCCAGTATATAATTTGTAATAGGTTTTGTCGAATATTTAATAATTGAGCCATTCCACTGATTTATCAGTGCTAATTCAATTTATGTTAACACAAGACCATTTACGAATAAAGTATGTAAAACAATACATGAAACGGACATGTTTGCATTGAAATTAACATCTATTTTTATTTTTCAGAAGAATATGGTAAATCAAAAGAAGTGCAACACACACATACAATAAAAATATCTCCCAAGCACGAAAGAAACTATCAAGAAGCATCCACAAGCCGCGACACCCTAACACCCAGTAGCAATGGAACCGTAAAACATGGAGACGATATGTATTTAAGCCCAAGTGCAGCCAGCCATCCGCAGCCAATGATTACACTTCAACAACCCCCTCTCTTGAACCATTCCGTGGAGAAAATCTCCCCCTCGCGACCTTTAATGAACGCCCGAACAAGGCATCAAAAAATTCTTCAAAGGCAGATGTCTGAAAATCAGTTGTCTCCTTTTACGTTGACCAATGAAAAACTGGAGGCTATTGTCATACACGACATTGTCCCAAGACCCACACGTGCTGCTGCTGTTCAAAGGACAGAGACAGTTGAAAGTGTTGAATCCATCTCGGATTCAGAAGATCCAGCTGGAAAGTCGTGACGAGGAATACGCAGGTGGAACAAAGACACTCTCCATTGTGGTACCTCTCTGCTCACGATTTTTTATACATAGTTATACATGGCCTTTCACTCACAACATTACCAGAGAGTTTTGGTCTCTTTTTTTTCCAGATATTGTTTTATTTTGAAATATGCCTATGTTTGTATGATGATATATTTTTTCGTTAAAGGAATAGATCCAGATGGGGAATGTTAGGGACAAGCTGAAGTCATTTAAAGTAAGATGTTTGGGTTCGCTGATCAAAGTACCCACAGAATTAATAAACGGTAAGAACACGAAACAAGATGGAACATTTGCATTTATGACCAAGATGACTGTTCTTTATTAAAAATGACAAATATATTTAATAATTTCACTAACAAAATAAGAAATATGCAATGCGTTGAGAAGAAAGTATTAATCGACCATTGGAATTGCTTGAACTAAATATTATGATCACATCTTTGGCTTGGTCAATATTGAAGTAACTATTTCCTTGACTACCACGCTTCTGATGAGCCAACTGTACCTTGACCTTCGCTCTCTGCCGGTAGTAAATGACATTCTCACCTCTTTCGCGATGATGTCACTGTAACTTACAATAATTTGTTAATGTTCGTAATATAATTCGTCGCTTCCATTTTATTTTGATTCTTTGTCCTAGGACAGAGATGCGACTGTGAATATTCTTAGAATCTCTGATTAATGTTTATGGCACTTATTAAACGAGGACCTCGGACCCCCGGTGTATATAAATGTGAACAGTGCTTCTACCTACCCCTGTATGGTAATGGTAGCAATAAAACCATCTGAACATGTCATAATTGCAGATAAATCTTATACTCACGTGATACAAATAATATTATGACG
This sequence comes from Haliotis rufescens, assembly GCF_023055435.1. NCBI lineage: Eukaryota > Metazoa > Mollusca > Gastropoda > Lepetellida > Haliotidae > Haliotis > Haliotis rufescens. The sequence continues at coordinate 51,691,476 of NW_025964001.1, read as the reverse complement.
ATATTCTTATCAATGTGTCACTTGTATATTATCAGAATGCCATCATTCATTCACCTTGTCATGACAGGTTTGGGTATGTAAACAGCCGGGAAAAGAACATATTTCGATTTGGCCTCAAATACAAACGTTATCAAAACGTCCCGAAACACTGCAAACTTAAGGTCAAAAGCACATCTATCATATCCGTGTCAAATACATCAACATTGAATAACCATTTCTTGTTTGTTTGTTTCTTGTTCAAACATGGGTGTATACTTACTTTTGCCCGGAGCGGTCGGGCAGCCTAGTGGTTAAAGCGTTCGCTCGTCACGCCGAAGACCCGGATTCGATTCCCGACATTGGTACAATGTGTGAAGCCCATTTCTGGTGTCCCCCGCCGTGATATTGCTGGAATATTGCTAAAAGCGGCGACAAACCATACTCACTGACACTGACACTAACTTTTGGCCAGCAGTTTGTGAAAATTAATGTTTTCTCCATAGGTATGATAACAACGCTAGCGTTTCTTTATAGCATAACGTTATTAACTAACACCGTTAGTATATAGTAAACATGATAGTTCATGACATTAACATACTAAGCAGATATTCACATAATCCGTATTAATATAACTAATATATATTAATGCATTGTGTAAACTTTTGAATTCTAAACATATGTATCAAAACTACATTGCGCTTACTATAGGTATGGGATCAAAGCATTTTGTGACCACAAAGTGACCATTACAGATGTTAACAGATGCAAAACATGCATCAATTATAATTCTTGTAGACTGTGAAAACGACATGTATGTGTGAATTTGATCAAAGCATATTATTCCGACTACATATTTTAATACATCTGCAGTGGAAGAAATCAACTGATTACTAGCTGTCATCAGTGGAGAAGGATGCAGTTGAGATCAGTTTACCATGATCTTTCATGAACTACGTCAGTATTTAAGTGCATGGTATCAGATGTTATAACAGTGGTATGTCAAGCAGCACACTACATCCTGGGTGGTATAATGTCAGGTTCTTAAATGTTATTAGGCGCCATTGGATGTTTCAATGTAACCGTGTACTCCAACCATGTTTTTCATCAGTGTATCCTCAGTCGGCCCTCGGCGCAGCATAATTATATGTCACATATGTTCCTGTCTTTGGTATGGAGTTTATGTGTGTTATACGTTTGTTGTCAGCTTTATCATAACACCGGCAATAAGTGTAGTCTAGTCAGAATGGGTAGTGCATAAGAGTTATCTCCCTTAGTTGCCTTCCGTCTTATATTTGCATAATTATCGCCATCATCGCATATATGCAGAAAGCTTTTGTTTGGGATGAGACCTTGTCAAATGACCATAATATTTATCAATTTCTGGTATTCCTTGCGATGAAATAAGGTTGTTTTCTCTGTAAACAAAAAGATGTTCGTAATTGTATCTAAAGCTCGTTTTCGTGATATTTACGCAAATGTATTGTATTGCCGTTAATGTTAATGTATGTGGGCCACAAACGCTTCCAAAATAAAGTGCGCAGTAAGTCGCTTAATTAGCTACCTATAAACGAAGCTTTCTTTGGGGCAAGTGTACCATGTATTGATGTATATACGGTAACTAGTGGTGTGTGATAGAACTTACTGATTCAAAGTACACACGACTGAGTCATCAGTTTTCCCATACGATAACGGTTTGCCCCCCATTGTTAGACCAGCGTGAAACACGTGGACGTAGGGAATACCTGATAACAACGTCATTGCAAATCTCAGATGTAAGTTGAACATTGCAATTTAACCAGGAAGACTGGTACAAGGTCACAGTAGGATCCAAAGACATAAAAGCTTTCTATCTTTATCATTAGGAGAGGAAAACTCGGAAGATCAACATCCCTCATCTATTCCAGCTTTCAAAATCTTCTTGAAGGACAATGACAAATCAAAAGGTCCAACTCTCTCTCGTAATTCGGCTTTTGTAATCAAATTGTAAAAGATGAATAGCTCAAACCATCGTTTACGTGATTGTATGTTGAACTAATGAGGGCAACACTGTTTTAAGAATGTATCTTGTAGAGTCTAAACATTATAACAACGAAAGCTGTAGTAAATATCGAGGTTTGGAGCCAATCATTTTGAAATATGAAATGCTCGGCATGAAGACTATTGGACGTCGTCCCTCTTGTCATTCAGTCTTTTTGATATTTTTTGGCACTTTAAATCTAAATACACAGATATCAATATGGAACAAATGAGGCGGTGTCACTGGTTTCTTTTATTTCTGGCTCAATGGAAGGGAATTGACCAGTTCACCATTATTGAATATAACAGATCTTCGATATACCCAAAGTTCTCGGCGACATTACCTTGTTTTGCATTTGCAATTCCGAGAAGAAATATAATTTATTTGCATAAAGAAACAGACTACACAATTGGTGTCCATGCGCGAAGCTGTATTACAAGTGTGAATGTAAGCTTGGAGCTTACCATGTTCCTAGGAAGAATACAACGGCTGAAATACGACTGCGGTTTTGAGATCTAGTCCATTCCATCTAATCACTATGGAAACAGAACTGCCAAACGATGCACTGACCCATTTCAAACAAAACTCCATCTGTGTTTTACATTAATATATGTCAAGGATATGAAGTCGATTGTTATACGTGTTTTTATACTGACATATTTCAGAAGGTGTGTACAGTAATGTACGTAAGATGGGATGTTCTGTAGATTGTATTTGTTTATTTTCTATTCATAACAGAATATTTGTTGTTACAAAAGAGTTGTATTGCCAGCAAAATATATTGGTAGTGTAACGTCCCATTTTAAAACATGCAGCCATGTTGCTGATAAAGAAATACATGTTGAGTCAGTGTATTTTACATTAATTGCGAACAGACCGAGAAACAATTGCGATGTGATGATCGCGGTAGGATTCCGTCAAGATTACGATTGGTCGCGTTTAAGGACGAGTATTTACGGTAAATCTGGGATTCGAACAAAACGATCGTAGGGCTCTGTGTTGCCTAAGGGACGCAATTCTGTACAGCAAACGTCGTCTTTGACGACCGTGTCTCTCGCGGCCCTAAGAAGAACGAACACCCGCATTCGTTGGTGTTGGCATATTATTCCATGGGATTGGCAGTAGTAGTTTAATGTTTAATATATGGCACACGTTATGTCCATCGGTTGTGCCAGGATCCAGTGATAGTTGGTTTGATTATGACCGTTGGGACAAAAGTGTCGACCGTATGTGCCCCATTTAGAGTGAGTGAGTGAATGTTGTTTAACGCAGAAGTCAGCAATGTACCAGCTCCAACACGACGGTCTGTAAATAATATTGTCTGGGCCACTCAGCCGATGACTGAAGCGTGAGTAACGAGCCACACTTTAGGGGGTAAGATTAAACTTAATCAGCCAAGTCACGGTGCCTGATGACCCGATCCTCATTCCTCGGGTCTGGCGACAAGCAAGGGTGAATGGGGATCAGTTCTGACCGGGAAACCCCACGGGGGATTCCATTTAAGTCTTACATGAATATTTGAAAGGACTCGATCATATTTTTAACATCCTTCATTGGAAATGTCAACAGCGAGAACGCCTTCATGAACTTACACGTACCTCCAAAGGACAGACGTATTTTTCAGAACTGTCATACGTGTTTAGGATACTATTTGTGGCAGAATGAAAAAGACGCGGATTATAATTCTATTAGAAACACGTTGGTCGATAACATGTATTTGTAGTATATTTGATAGGACTGTCATTTTCGCCACTGGTATTGACGTCATTCAAACGATACACAGGTGTATGTATTGATCCATTTATCCAATTTGTTCATAAATCTATATTTTCAATATACATTCACATCAACTGTGAAGTAAATACTATGTGACTGAATGTAGGACATGTATGTTGATACTGTTAGATATCTATCTGCATCCTCATTGTTGCGGGGGATGAAGTGTCACATCTGTAGGAACTGGAGCAAAACTTTTAACTTTATAAAAAAATTAAAAAAATGACACAAGTAATAAAAACAAATGAATTTAACATTGAAGCATTATAATCCCGTTATCAAGCGATGCCTAGCAAGTGTGTTCGGGGCACTGTATCTCGTGTCATCCACGGGGAAATCTATTGCTACTGAAAATTACATGTTTTGAAAATAAACCTTTCCCATGTTCTATAAAAGACGAGTGTTTTGTTCTTTGGGCTAAACATACCACCAACACCAAAGAGTGGTACTGGCCTAGTAGAAGTATAATGACGCTCTCAGCAGTAATTACAGTTGTATGGCGGCGTGTCGCCTTTATATAGGAGGAAAGCCGGAAAATAGGCAGGTCCTACTCTTTGGTGAATCCCACGAGCAGGGGTACATTGAGCAGAAAAACCAAAACTCATAATCAGGGTGAATATAGGATTCGAACCTTCGATCATATTATGCTGAGATGCCTGTGGGATGCAACTCGAATACCACCGGACAACCAACAGGGCAAGAATGCCCTGTCTTGTCTTGAAGCACCATGACTGTGTTCATGGATTTTATCAAGATATTAAACGTGTACAACCTTATTGCTATGGTGCGGACAAACCAAGGATCATAATCAGGGCTGATAGTGGATTCGAACCCACGGGATGCTGACACTCTTAACGGACGCAACTCCCGACGAAGAGCCGGCCGTGTCCCCTGAATCCATTAGGTTACATGAATATTAATTAAATGGGTTCAACATCCCCGTGCCAGGCTATCCGAAGGTGATTCATCACAATGTGGTATTTATAAACAATCATTAAAACTACATGTTGCTGGCAAACGGAGGATGCGAACATCACACACATTCGGTTGATCTCTGTTCCACAGGTCATAATTCAACCAACTCTGAGAGGAATCCATATTGGGGCGGATATTCCACTAGTTTCACTAGTTCACTTCGTTAATAAAGCGAGATAAAAGTTACCTTTATTCTGTAAGTACTTGTCCATATTTCGATCATAACATTCACAATCGCATCACTGTTAGAATATTGGTTTAACATGTTAAAAAACAAACAAACAAACAAACAAAATTGTAAGGAATTCAAACAACTAGATACGCCGTGCTATAAGATGATGCTTGTAAATAGAGAGAAATATGGTACACCATTGCTTCGCTCACAACAGACCACCGCTCATAGGGAGACCACCTTAACGAAAATAACTCCCAAATATTTCTCATCATTCACAAAGATTACACTGCACACATCAATTATTATAAAGAAAATACCTTCTTAGGGGCAACGTTTCAGTTTAGGTTCTATCACCGTTATCAAGCAAGTGATGCAGATGTACAGAGTATGGCAGACAAGCATACATACAGGTATGAGGTGGTGCTTATACAGTTGAGTAGATTGGCGTGTAGTGACAGTGGAGTGGCGAAGCCTGTGATGTACGGGTGGTATAAGCTTAAGGTAGACAGGCGGAGGCAGTGGTAGTTAACAGAGTTCGGCAATGTTATATAGACAACAAATGTAAATGAAGCCATTTACGATTTCCTCACTAATTGTGCTTTAGAAGAATTTATCCTATACTCCAGAACAAGGGTCACAGTTTTGTTGCCATCAGATAAGTTTTATGAATGATTTTCCTTCCATTCTTGTCTGTCTGTAGTAAAGATCCATCTTCCATAATTTTCTTCTAATTATTTCATTCTAGTAGAATCTAGAAAAACAATTCTCAATTTCCTTTCACACATAATTCATACATGTTTTTGCTGTATATGATTTTCTGTCTTGACAATTGAAAGATCAAGTTCATTTACTCATTTTCATAAATGGCATCGGGTTAGAATAGATATTCAACAACTCATGCTTCGTTCCGTGCATTCGTTCCGTGCAGAGCGTGGAAGGCAGGGCGACCACATTCACTGAACACCTGTGAAGATCCGGGCTAGAATAGGTATTCAACAGCTCATGCTTGTCGTAAGAGGCGACTATTGGGATCGGGTGGTCAGGCCCTCTGACTTAATTAATGTCATCGTATCCCAATCGCGCAGATCAGTGCTCATTATGTCAATCACGTGATTGTCCAGAGTCGATTATTTACAGACCGCCGTCCCATAACTGGAATATTGCTGTAACAAACAAACAAAAACAAACAAAATGTTCAGGGAGTCCAAGAGACCCCGCCTATCCTTATCGTTAAAGCCTTCATTCGCCACTCAAAGCAAGTCCCTGTGTTCGATGCGACACATGGGATGCCTGAAGCCCTTTCACGTGATACCCTGTTGTGACTCACTCCTAACTGCGAGACAATGCATATTTTAAAACTCTTCGTACAGCCATGGTTACAATAAGGAGTGGAAAGGGCAGCGTGGATTCGACAATCCTTCAGGAGTTATCCTCCCTGGTGCATCAACCGTTGGATAACGACCGAGCCGGGATGATATTCTTTTGTGAAATCACGGGGGCTCTGTCACGAAAGGGAGTGTACATGCAACGGATACGCTTCGCTCACAAACCATACATTATGCAAATCCAATTGGTATTTCGTGTCTTGTGCAATTGCACGGGTGAATGCTGTTTTGGCACTGATGATATACCATACAATCGCTCAAGAAAGCAAAAGACTGATTTTTTTTTTGTAAACTCACAATTGTCAGACGTCTAAAGCTTAACCTGACAGTGAATTGTGTTTTTAACAGCGCTTTGAATAGCATATCAGTTGCATTCGTGCTTGTCGGCTTAGTGTGGACGGAAAGACCCCAAGAGAAGAAAGCAAGCCTGAGACGTTCCACCACAAACCAGAGCTTGTAATCGAGCCAAACCTTGGATTTTATTCCACGATCATTGGATCCGAGCACGCATATGAAGCGACGAATCTCTGCTGCCTTAGAGGTAAAGGTCAGGGGTAGGACTACTATGTCACACTGTAGGCATTACGTGAGTGCATGTTCTTGAATCACCAATCCCTAGTGTTATCACATTAGGCATTACGTGAGTGTAGGTTATTGAATCAGGAGCACCTGGCGTTATCATGTAGGCAATACGTGAGTGTAGGATCTTGAATCACCGATCCCTGGTGTTATCACGTTAGGCATTACGTGAGTGAAGATTCTTGAATCACCCATCCCTGGTGTTATCACTATAGGTATTACGTGAGTGTAGGTTCTTGAATCAGGAACACCTGGTGTTATCACATTAGGCATTCGGTGAGTGTAGGTACACGAATCAGGAACACTTGGTGTTATGACGTAAGGCATTATGTGAGTGTAGGTACATGAATCAGGAACACTTGGTGTTATCACATTAGGTAGTATGTGAGTGTAGGTACATAAATCAGGAACACCTGGTGTTATCACATTAGGCATTATGTGAGTGTAGGTACATGAATCAGGAACACCTGGCGTTATCACATTAGGCATTATGTGAGTGTAGGTACATAAATCAGGAACACTTGGTGTTATCACGTAAGGCATTATGTGAGTGTAGGTACATGAATCAGGAACACTTGGTGTTATCACATTAGGTAGTATGTGAGTGTAGGTACATAAATCAGGAACACCTGGTGTTATCACATTAGGCATTATGTGAGTGTAGGTACATGAATCAGGAACACCTGGCGTTATCACATTAGGCATTATGTGAGTGTAGGTACATAAATCAGGAACACTTGGTGTTATCACATTAGGGATTATGTGAGTGTAGGTACATGAATCAGGAACACTTGGTGTTATCACATTATGCATTATGTGAGTGTAGGTACATGAATCAGGAACACCTGGTGTTATCACATTAGGCATTATGTGAGTGTAGGTACATGAATCAGGAACACCTGGTGTTATCAATTTAGGCATTCGGTGAGTGTAGGTACATGAATCAGGAACACCTGGTGTTATCACGTTAGACATTCGGTGAGTGTAGGTACACGAATCAGGAACACTTGGTGTTATGACGTTAGACATTATGTGAGTGTAGGTACATGAATCAGGAACACCTGGTGTTATCACATTAGGCATCGGTGAGTGTAGGTACATGAATCAGGAACACTTGGTGTTATCACGTTAGGCATTATGTGAGTGGAGGTATATGAATCAGGAACACTTGGTGTTATCACATTAGGCATTATGTGAGTGTAGGTACATGAATCAGGAACACTTGGTGTTATCACATTAGGAAGTTTGTGAGTGTAGGTGCATAAATCAGGAACACCGGGTGTTATCACATTAGGCATTATGTGAGTGTAGGTACATAAATCAGGAACACCTGGTGTTATCACATAAGGGATTATGTGAGTGTAGGTACATGAATCAGGAACACCTGGTGTTATCACATTATGCATTATATGAGTGTAGGTACATGAATCAGGAACACCTGGTGTTATCACGTTAGGCATTATGTGAGTGTAGGTACATGAATCAGGAACACCTGGTGTTATCAATTTAGGCATTATGTGAGTGTAGGTACATGAATCAGGAACACTTGGTGTTATCACGTTAGGCATTCGGTGAGTGTAGGTACATGAATCAGGAACACTTGGTGTTATCACGTTAGACATTCGGTGAATGTAGGTACATAAATCAGGAACATCTGGTGTTATCACGTTAGACATTGTGTGAGTGTAGGTATATGAATCAGGAACACCTGGTGTTATCACATTAGGCATTATGTGAGTGTAGGTACATGAATCAGGAGCACCTGGTGTTATCACATTATGCATTAAGTGAGTGTAGGTACATGAATCAGGAACACCTGGTGTTATCACATTAGGCATTATGTGAGTGTAGGTACATGAATCAGGAACACTTGGTGTTATCACAATAGGCATTCGGTGAGTGTAGGTACATGAATCAGGAACACTTGGTGTTATCACGTTAGGCATTATGTGAGTGTAGGTACATGAATCAGGAACACCTGGTGTTATCACGTTAGGCATTCGGTGAGTGTAGGTACATGAATCAGGAACACTTGGTGTTATCACGTTAGGCATTATGTGAGTGTAGGTACATGAATCAGGAACACTTGGTGTTATGACGTTAGACATTATGTGAGTGTAGGTACATGAATCAGGAACACCTGGTGTTATCACGTTAGGCATTAAGTGAGTGTAGGTACATGAATCAGGAGCATCTGGTGTCATAAATGTAGATATAACGTGAGTGTAGATTATTGAATCTATCTCCAATTTGTCTGGGGTCTTGTTATAGATATTGGAATATGAATATACCAAAGGTATTGACAACTAAATAAAGATTTGAAGCTTTTATTTTCTGAAATACTCCGCCGCTCGTCACAATCACGTTATATGTAAAATACGAATCTGACATAAACATAAAAAATCGTCAACGTCAAGACCAAAAGACATTTTACACGACATTTGTGTGACAGTTGTAGATGTAATGCCAAATACAAAGTTGATGGTCGATAAATAATTAAATAAATGATGACATTCACAATACAGAACCCATACATGCAAAATATAATTATTGTAATATTTGATATTTATTGATTTGTTGTTGAGTTCACGAATTAAAACTTCAGCTATTTCAATACCATCAAACAAATACACCAAACTCCAAAATATCACATTTGACCATAAATAACATTTCATCAACTTACTAACATACCATTATGTGTAACATATCAAACAAGACCATCACAAACATACCATCGGGTGTTAGTTATCACACATGACCATCACAAACTTACTATTATTTGTAACATATCAAGCAATCCCATTACAAAATATTATTTCACTTCACAAGAGAAAACATTGCAAATTCTCATTGACTTTATCTCAGCAAGCAAACATTACAAATTACCATTGCGTTTCATTTACCCAACAAGAACATTACAAACGTAAAACCATTTCGAGTGTACCATTAAGTTTAACCTATCAAGTAAAACCAATACGAGTGTACTATTAAGTTTAACCTATCAAGTGAAACAATTACGAGTGTACCATTAAGTGTAACCTATCAAGTAAAACCATTACGAGTGTACCATTAAGTGTAACTTATCAAGTAAACCCATTACGAGTGTACCATTAAGTGTAACCTATCAAGTAAAATCATTTCGAGTGTACCATTTAGTGTAACCTATCAAGTAAAACCATTACGAGTGAACCATTAAGTTTAACTTATGAAGTAAAACCATAACGGGTGTACCATTACGTCTAACCTATCAAGTAAAACCATTACGAGTGTACCATTAAGTGTAACCTATCAAGTAAAACCATTACGAGTGTACCATTAAGTTTAACTTATCAAGTAAACCCCTTTACGAGTGTACCATTAAGTTTAACCTATCAAGTAAAACCATTACGAGTGTACCATTAAGTGTAACCTATCAAGTAAAACCATTACGAGTGTACCATTAAGTTTAACTTATCAAGTAAAACCATAACGAGTGTACTATTAAGTTTAACCTATCAAGTAAAACCATTACGAGTGTACCATTAAGTGTAACCTATCAAGTAAAACCATTACGAGTGTACCATTAAGTTTAACCTATCAATTAAAACCATTACGAGTGTATCATTAAGTTTAACCTATCAAGTAAAACCATTAAGAGTGTACCATTAAGTTTAACTTATCAAGTAAAACCATTACGAGTGTACCATTAAGTTTAACCTATCAAGTAAAACCATTACGAGTGTACCATTAAGTGTAACTTATCAAGTAAACCCATTACGAGTGTACCATTAAGTTTAACCTATCAAGTAAAACCATAACGAGTGTACCATTAAGTTTAACCTATAAAGTAAAACCATTACGAGTGTACCATTAAGTTTAACTTATCAAGTAAACCCATTACGAGTGTACCATTAAGTTTAACCTATCAAGTAAAACCATTACGAGTGTACCATTAAGTGTAACCTATCAAGTAAAACCATTACGAGTGTACCATTAAGTTTAACTTATCAAGTAAAACCATTACGAGTGTACCATTAAGTTTAACCTATCAAGTAAAACCATTACGAGTGTACCATTAAGTGTAACCTATCAAGTAAAACCATTACGAGTGTACCATTAAGTTTAACTTATCAAGTAAAACCATAACGAGTGTACTATTAAGTTTAACCTATCAAGTAAAACCATTACGAGTGTACCATTAAGTGTAACCTATCAAGTAAAACCATTACGAGTGTACCATTAAGTTTAACCTATCAATTAAAACCATTACGAGTGTATCATTAAGTTTAACCTATCAAGTAAAACCATTACGAGTGTACCATTAAGTTTAACTTATCAAGTAAAACCATTACGAGTGTACCATTAAGTTTAACCTATCAAGTAAAACCATTACGAGTGTACCATTAAGTGTAACTTATCAAGTAAACCCATTACGAGTGTACCATTAAGTTTAACCTATCAAGTAAAACCATAACGAGTGTACCATTAAGTTTAACCTATAAAGTAAAACCATTACGAGTGTACCATTAAGTTTAACTTATCAAGTAAACCCATTACGAGTGTACCATTAAGTTTAACCTATCAAGTAAAACCATTACGAGTGTACCATTAAGTGTAACCTATCAAGTAAAACCATTACGAGTGTACCATTAAGTTTAACTTATCAAGTAAAACCATTACGAGTGTACCATTAAGTTTAACCTATCAAGTAAAACCATTACGAGTGTACCATTAAGTTTAACCTATCAAGTAAAACCATTACGAGTGTATCATTAAGTTAAACTTGTCAAACAAACCCATACATCAGCACAGCGGAAAATGTCACCAGCCCAGTCACTAACATTGATGGTATTAAGTCGTAATGCTTGTTTAGTGTTCCGAGCTTGGATTATAGGATATTTGTGTTTTAAATAGTTCGGTGTAATAAGATTCCAGTGCTTTGTTACATCAAGACCAGCATGTATCGAATCACTATTTTAATTTACATAATACATTCTACATGATTAGGCCCCGTGGACCGTCACGCAAATATGTATACAGACATCAAATAAACAAGGAATATACAAAATGCAATGGACAGTTATGAAATAAATTCAAAATATACAAACAGTTTTAAAACGCATAAAAAGGGCAATGTCATGACTGATGAAGGACTAGGATCAATAGAGATACAGAAAATACTGTTTGGAAATCAGATGAGAGTTATATGAAAACTACCATATTCTCCAAAATGAATATCTATCATAACGTTACACATGATAAACGGTTGTTTCGTAGTGCAGACATCACTATTTCACAGAGGACAAACTTCACAATCACCTGACACGAATCAGGCTAACTCGGAAAGGCCACCGCAAATTGATTGTTTCCAAATGTTTCTTCTGAAACGAATGATTCTAATTGACTTTATATGGCATTTATTGCTTTGAAGACTGTAAATTTAACCTATGCTAGGAAATACATATTTACCTTCAATACCGGTATCTCAACAAATACTTTCCAATTTTCTATAAATAGATCCAATAAAGGTCAATAACAAAACTTCAAAATGGTTTATCAATAAAACGAACCAGCAAAATCGAATAAGCAAATTCTACGTTTGAAAAATTGTTTTTTTTAGAAAAGGGAAACAACTCTTGTCGCCGTATTGCACATCTAACCCACGTCAAGTGCCTGGAGGTTAAAGATATCGATTTCTGTTGTATACAACAATGAATGGATGAGTTATTTATGTTGAGGGCACTAGGTCCATGTGCAATTGGCAGCCCTAGCAGGTTGGATTCAAGTTGTTGAAACACCACTTCTGTTGTCTGATATATTATTTATGTATATAGTTCTGATAGCTAGTTAATGATTACCTCAAGGCTATAATCACACATGGCACTGGACTCGTCAATACCTAGACTGGAAAAGGGTGCCAGACCAACGAGAACACTTTCTCTTTAATGTGGGAGAGAAGGAGATAGTGACGCAAACTGTGTACGTCCACACTGATGAAACCGACGAACAGCGCCCGCAGACCAAAGATTCGAACCAACCAAGATTGCCAATGAAATACCTCATCTTAACCTTCATTATGAACAGGCGACAACGTCAAACGCTGCCAGTTTTGATCAAGTACGACGACTACAACTATCGAATAGCTTTGATGCGAATAATTACGTACTTGAATAACAACACAAAAAATAAATATGTTAGACCCAGATACAAGGAAGGACTCAAGATTGTGGCATATTTCCAGTTTGATGAAATTAACAAATCAAAAGAAGTTAAAGAACATCCTTTTTTTAAACACTATCGTTAATCTGTCATGGTTGGTGGGCATTGCAACACGCAGCCGTCCAATTTTGTGAGTTCTTTAACTTATTTTGAGTAGCATATTATTACATTATGTAACGCATTGAATAATGAAGAAGTTTGAATCCTGATCTTCCTAACCCTGAAATGACCCCAGCAATAGTAAAGGGTGTCCAAAGGCTCAGATGAAGGGGCACAGAACGAAAGACATGAATACATGTCCCTGATGACATTGCACCAACATTACGTCATATGATAATTCGAGCATACATTTTGTCAGGGATGAGACAAGCTACGGATGTGAAGCCTGCTATGGGTCTGACTCCTACATGTATTTCATGGCAGTGCTCCAGAACAGGGACAAATATTGTCACTTTAGTTTCATTTTCAGTAGTATGGAAACAGATGTCTGAGATACCTATTATTATCTTTGTTTTCGGTTTTATTTTCAATATCAACTATTACGCATTTGAAGTCGTTCGTTTGTGTAACTCAATTATTACTTATCTATACAAGACACACTGTTTAACCGAAAAAATGATTCATCAAAACGTGTGAGCCGAAATGAGGTGGGCTTTTATGTGGGTTTTAGCAATTATTCTGCAATATTACGACGGGTAGTAGGGGGTCCTTTCCTTATTAACCTTTTTGTGAGGAATAAATGATCTTAGCAAACGTGTATCCTTGCAATGCTAATCGGATGCTGATCAGACTAAGAAAGTGAGATTAAATTAAATCAAACCGTTCTTTTGCTCAATGAAATATTTTAGAGATGAATATTGCACCAAATTTACAATCAATCGTGTGAAGAATAATATCATCTATGATCATACAATACTAATATGAATGGCGTTTCAGTACGATCTCGTAATCATTCGTGACCAACTCGTGTTATTCCGGGACAAGGCGAAAAGCGACTCGTGCCCCTCTCATGGCCATTTTTGCGACCGGGTTCCGTCTTAGCGCAAACGGGCATACCTAAAATAATTGTGTCAACTCGTCCGTTATGGTTCACATATATTTCCCAATATATTATATATATTTCAGATGCAATTCAAAGCACATCTGGACAGGCGGAATTATACAGTATGATTGAACACGTTTAACTGTGCCTTGGGTATATTTTTAGATGCAAGACATATGTAAAATCAAAATTATTTCTGAGGGATTCTTTGACGAAGAACTTGAAATCATACGCGCTTTCTGATTGGTTTGTCGTATTTTCGCACGTAACATTCATCGATAGGGGGACGAGTCTTCTTGCAGGTTACGGAAAGAGGCGAGTGGTGACGAATGTCTCGTAATAAAACAATAAATGTTATCGTCCAGCTAACATGACAACATTACATATGAATATAAACCACTCTGGCGGAGATTCACACAGAACATGATTAAAATGAATGTCACGGCGTTTGAAAATGTACAAAATAATATTGACATACATTTCGCAAAATATCGGAAACACCCGAGTTCTGCCGAGTTGCTGATCACGTGACTCGATACACTCAACAAAGGACACCACACACGCCAGCGACAGACGCTTCTGCAGACGATAATTAAATCCTTCAGCAACCGAGTGTAACAGAGGGGCCTGTATCCACGCATTCCTGAGTGTAATCTAAGTTATTTCCCTCTTTCTCAAACTCTGGTTGGCTTTTCTTGACGTCTCGGCATAACAAGATGGCACTCGCGTGCCACCGACGATAGGTCAGTGCATGTGAAGAAAGGTCACAAAGGGCAGATCACTCTACACTGCTTTGCCTTCTGACATAGTAAGGTATCCTTTGGGATTCGCCCGATGCCACTGGAAACGGAAGTATTGAAAATCAATGACACTATGAGAAACTGATTTAAACATATATGGATGTAAAGCTTGTGAACAGAATAAAAATTGAAAAAACCCATCTACTACGAAATCAAATAAAAGACAGCTCAGATCGAGTACATGTATCAAAGCAAACATGCTAAAGGAAAATGATAATTCCCTAACACACTGGCGGATTTGATATTCTAGAGGGCACATAAGTTCTTTTTCGACACAGAAAAAAATATATTTTAAACTATACATTCTATTAGTCACACTTCACACCACAACACACTAAGAAAACCGGTTGAGAAATTCGCAGAGGAAAGCTAAAATACAGTTCGGAAGTACTCAGCATTCCGGATCAAACATACATGCAATTGTTAGTTGAAAATAGAGCTGTGGGGATATTAAATCTCCCACATGGGGAAGCAGACAGAATGAGTGAGTGGGCGTGTGACCTTGGTTGACATCATTATGAAATCCACTGGATTGGTGAAATCCACGAGCACGTGTCTATGGTAGAGACAAACGTACCGAGACCAGTCCGAAATAGCGGCGATTCTAGGATTGGAAACCACGCTCCTATCATGGTTAAAGTCACAGCTGGTGGCCCGCCAGGTAACACGTGATCTTGTGCTAGACTCTCAGTTCACAGCAATGTTGATGACGGAGTGTAGGTGGATGGTGAGCTGGACAAGTGAATTGGTTCGAAACTTTCCTCTGTTCACCAACAGCGAAACTGTACCCGATAGGATTAGAGGGTAATGCGGAAGCAAATCTTCCGGTGTCTAAAGGGCAGCGTGGGCTGTTTACTTCCCAGGGTGTGAGAATGCAATTGGAACTTACCAAAATCCATTGAGCTACAACAACTACTACTACTACTACTACTACTACTACTACTACTACTACTACTACTACCACTACTATTACTACAACTACTACTACCACTACCACTACTACTACTATTACTACAACAACAACTACTACTACTACCACCACTACTACCACCACTACTACTACCACTACTACTACTACCACTACTACTACTACTACTAACCACATGACAGAAAGTGACCTACAGTGTTGTTATCATAACATATCGTGGAAGAAGGAGTATGGTACATGTAAGCGGCTCAACTGCCACTACAAAGTGACTGAATGCTGTTCATTGGCTTGAAAGACCTGATGTTCTCGGGTATTTATGAGGCTGACGAATGGGAGAAAGTTTACGTTAACTGACGATAAATACCACCTTGTTACTACACTGTCATCACACTAACCCGAAGATCGAGTTGATAGTTATATACCTGACAGGCATTACGTGCCGAGTTTCACGAACACTATTAGTTAAAAATGTATTGCAGTATATGTCAAAGATTTAGAATCTTTTCGGGAATGCTAAATGTCCGTCGTGTTGTATGTAATGAACATGGAGGTTAACCTCGGTCCCGAAGCCTTGAGGAAGGTAGGATTCGATTTCCGACATTGGAATATGTTCGAAGCCCATCTCTGGTGTCTCCCGCCATGATATTGCGTGGCGATTTCGAAACGCGGCGTAAAACCACACACTCAAAATTACAAAGAATAGTGCATGAGACTAAAATAAAACTTCAAGTCGTGGGACATGAATACATCAACTTCCAAAATCTCCATGCCGAAATCAGGAGATGTACACAGATGAAAACTGCCTATGCAAGCTCAACTCAGTCGGAGTAAAAATAGTTAAAATATATTATTTATATATATATTATTATTCATTCCAAGTGCTTCCAGCTGTGTGACGACACTGAACAAGAACTTGATGAGCCAACGTTTTAACGATTAGACGGGGCACAAAAGAGTGGCCCTGTTGACTGAGGTGCCGGAATTCGCTGGTCCTGTTTCTTGGTTTGTCAGCACCACATCCGCGCTCGTGGGTTTCATCAAAGTAGTAGCATATCTGCATCACTTCGGGCTTTCCCCATAAATGAAGCTGACACGCCTCGATATAACTAAAATACTGTACAAAGCGGCGTTAAACCCGAATCACTCACTCACTAACTGAATCATTACACTACCTGACTACACTTTAAAGCACAACATGTTTTTTTCACAGCAAGAGTAATTCTCTGGAGACCAGAAATAATGTCGGCAAAAATAACACAGCAGGGCAAAGTAATGTTGGCATATGTGAAGCGGGGGCTTCTCTACGTCAGGTTCGTCACGATATGGCGGACATATTGCCGATGTGACGTTAAACTCACTCACGCACTCACGTTACGTCAGAATATGCCGAATCATTAAATCGATTTCTCCTACCTTGCTAAGGTATAACGGGAACACAAATAAGCCCTATGTGCTAAAGAAAACTGTAAGATAAAACGAATGCCAATCTTGTCAAGCCACACGTGTTGTTTTGTCACCAGAAGATGAAGAGGAAGTATGCATCGTCTCCCCAGCTGGGAGCCCGCGTGGGTCGGTAATAGATCGCTAAAGAGTTCGTTAGTCAGGACATGCTTGGTCTTAAAGGGACATACACCTACATCTTTCTGCTACAAATTACAGGTTCCTTTAAACCATTGTGGTTTCTCTTCCATCCTTCTCCTTAGATTCATCTTCTGAGCAAAGAAAGCAAAATCAAGATGATTGGAAAATTGACTTGGGTATGAGCAAAATAATCCTGCCCATAAAGGTCAAGTTGAAACAACACTTTTGTCGAGGAGTTCTGGTTAACGATGTTTAACAGTAAAAGGATACACTACGGTGTTTGTCTGCACACATGGAACAGCAATAACAAAAAACGTCTATTTACTGAACGACATGTACATTATATGAAACAAAATATGGGAAACGGTTGTTCATATCTACGCACGTATTACGTGTTTCCACGCTATGTCTAAATTTACTATAATATTTCAAAATGCATTCTAACTAGTCACAGATTAGACATAACCACAGAAATGAATATTAACACATACCCTCAACCACAAACAACAACAAAATACATTATTGATCTCCAGGGCACAGAGGGTTGTCGATCAGTATGTTTGCTATCACGGTAACAAGACAGGCGTGACGCCTGTTTACTAGCTGCTGAGTGTTGTTTTGTGGCACATGTCTACCAAGCGACCTGAGACATAATCAAGTAAGGGACAGGCACCCAGAAACTGATGTCATGATCAGCGATCTCGCCCGCTTCACCCCAGGTCCCGACCCCCATTATGGCCGCCAATTATGAGTATCGGGTGTGGGGACCTAGTCTGTCCCCGAATACCCACGGTTTTACGCCGCTTTTGGCAGTTCTCCAGCAATATCACGGACCCCAAAAATGCCCCACTGCCCCTCACAATCACAAGAGTACGCGAGTAATGATGGATGTGTCACGCCGCCTTCAGCAGTATCCCAGCAATGTGGAGGCATGGGGGTCGGGCGTTGAGGGTGGATATGTTTGGGATTCGAACCCGGGCTTCGGCTCAACGACCCAATGTTATAACCACTAAACCCCCAATAAAACTTTGAAGATGAATATATCTAGTTATCATGTTCTAATTTGAACGTAAAGTTAAGTGTTACTGCTATTAAATGAGGTAAATATGTATATATCTGTTGCCGCCAAGAGGAACATGAAGCCGGGATGTCTGACATACTTGCGATCTGGACGAAGTTCATCCCCCAGATAATGCTCCACACCCAGCCGACTATGATGATGAAAGATGCCATTTGTAGAAGTGCTGACAAGATGTTTAATCCGAATGCTTTTATTGGCTTGTCTATCCTCGTCTTTGCTCCACATAACACAGAGAAGGCCGAGATGATTGTACCTGGAACAGCAGAGGGGACATCAAAACTAGTGACAAATGTTTGTTTGTTTGTTTGTTTGTTTGTTGTATAACACCGCACTTAGCAATATTCCAGCTATATAACTGAGGTCTGTAAATAATCGAATCTGGACCAGACAAGTCAGTGATTGACATCCTGAGCATCGATCTACGCAATTGGATACGATGACATGCGAGCCAGATCACCTGATCCCGTTAGTTGCCTCTTACGCCAAACATGGGTTGCTGAAGACCTATTCATTTATTGTCATTTATGTTCATAATTAGACAGGATGAGAGAATATAATGCGACATATCAGGAGCGCCAAACACCCGGACAGAATTGCAGTCAAAATGTTCCATGAGCCACGCGTCAGCTACCGAGATGTGCGTGTGTTGGTATACCAAAATGAAAGAAAATGAGGAACTGTAGTGTCTGGAATCTCCTAAATCCTATAGTGACATGGTAAAGTATGACATAGTTTATTTCAGTAGTACTATGATCGTATTATTTTGAATTGCGATGATCGAGGTGCTGTGCGTTGCTGTGTGGAAGGTACGTTGTGGTGTGTTGAGGTGTGTTGCGGTAGGGTATGGTGTTATGTGGAAATGTGCGGTGCGATGCGGTGTGGTGTTGTGCTGCTTTGTTGTGCTCTGTTGTGAGATGAGGTGTGGGGCGGGGCGGGGCGGGGCGGGGCGGGGCGGGGCGGGGCGGGGCGGGGCGGGACTGTAAGTTAGAGTACGGTGTAGTGTCTTGCTGTGTGCTGTAGTCTTGTATAGTGGGTTGCGTTGCGTTTGGATGCCGTGTGGAGTTGTATGGTGCGGTGCGGTACGGTGTGGCGGAGAGGGGTGCGGTGCGGAGCGGAGCAATGTAGTATTGTGTGGTACAGTGCAGGATTGTGGAGTGTAGTTTTGTGAAAGGTAGTAATGAAGTTTAGCTTTTTAATAGTGTAGTAGCGTGTATCTATCACATGGTGGTGTAATGTTGTGCCACGCCGTGCCGTGCCGGGCAGCGCAGTGTAGTGTAGTGTAGTGTAGTGTAGTGTAGTGTAGTGTAGTGCAGTGTAGTGCAGTGTAGTGCAGTGCAGTGTAGCAGTGCTGTGTAGTGTAATGTAACAATGTAGTGTAGTGTAGTGTGTAGTGTGTAGTGTAGTGGGTATTGTACTGTAGTGTAGTGTAGTGTAGTGTGGTGTGGTGAAGTGCTGTTTAGTGTAGTGTAGTGTAGTGTAGTGGGTAGTGTAGTGTAGTGTAGTGTAGTGTAGTGTAGTGTTATGTTAGTGTTGTGTAGTGTAATGTAGTGTAATGTAGTGTAATGTAGTGTATTGTAGTGTAGTGTAGTGTAGTGCAGTGCAGTGCAGTGTAGCAGTGCTGTGTAGTGTAATGTAACAGTGTAGTGTAGTGTAGTGTGTAGTGTGTAGTGTGTAGTGTAGTGGGTATTGTAGTGTAGTGTAGTGTAGTGTAGTGTAGTGTGGTGTGGTGAAGTGCTGTTTAGTGTAGTGTAGTGTAGTGTAGTGGGTAGTGTAGTGTATTGTTATGTTAGTGTTGTGTAGTGTAGTGTAGTGTAATGTAGTGTAATGTAGTGTATTGTAGTGTAGTGTAGTGTTGTGTAGTATAGTGTAGTGTAGTGTAGTGTGGTGTGGTGAATTGCTGTTAAGTGTAGTGTAGTGTAGGGTAGTGTAGTGTAGAGTAGAGTAGTGGGTAGTGTTGTGTAGTGTAGTGTAGTGTTATGTTAGTGTTGTGTAGTGTAGTGCATTGTAATAGTGTTGTGTAGTGTAGTGTAGTGTAGTGCAGTGTAACAGTGATGTGTCCTGTAGTGTAGTGTAACAGTGATGTGTAGAGTAGTGTAATGCAGTTTAGTGTAGTGTAGTGTAACAGTGAGCATCATGAGCATTGATCGACGCAACTGGGATACGATGACATGCCACAACCAAGTCAGCAAGCCTGACCACCCGATCCCGTCAGTCGCCTCTCATGACAAGCATACGCCTGTTATTACAGGCAAACATGGGCTGCTGAAGACCTATTCTCTTCCCGGGCATTCATGTAGATACATGATGTGACGTCATTTACCCTGACACCGTGTATTTGATAACACTGTATCAATGTTTTTATCTTCTAGTATAGTTTTACTATTCTGCCATTCTGCATCAAATTCAAATTTTCTGAATCAGTTTCAATTCCAAGCTTCAAATTGTCATCATTCAACTTAACAACAAGTAATGTCCCTGTCCCAGAGCTTGTCACAGCATTGCCATGGCCGGAATCCAACGGCTGATTTAAGACAAAGCTGTACAATAATCACGCCCGAGACACGCCAACAAGTGTCGATGACCTTTCCAATGCAAGCTATTAATGCCAAATACCTCCGTTAATGGAACAAGAAACCCGACAGATGTAGATGACTCTGCTATATTCATCCTTGGCCCATAGGTTCTCGCAGAGATCTCATGAAGATCTCGCCAATGTGATGAATGTTAATCCAAGGAGCCTTCAAAGAGAGAACGAGGTCTGCATTGCAAATTCAGATTCTTACTTCCGGCTAAGAATATATCTTCGTTTGAGAATGCGCTGGAGCTGCTGCTACGTAGAAATCTAACACGGTGTGACGGAAGAAAACTGGCATTGTGGACACATATTCCAGTCGGATGGGTGCTACACACGTTATGCCCGGATAGATGAAGAGGTCTTATTGCAATGAAGTGAGCGGGACTGTAGTGATGAATGGTCATCAGTTCAGTGAATGTCCTTCGAGGCACTTAATGCAAATTATTTTGATGACTGCGACCTGAAAAAAAGGATTAACAATCGGGACAATACCTCTTTCATAATGAATCATTTATATTTTCTAAGTGAATGTTGCTCTTTAAAACTTTCGATATGAAATTTCATTTTGGCAAATGCATTGTGATACCCTTTAATTTGGAAAAGCGTGAAAAAGTTTACAGGAAAATAGTGATACGGAGCATCAGCAACGGAGCAACTCCAGCCGCATCTAGGCCTCAGTGTAATTATAACGTTGGCAAACGTTGGAACACAGTAAATAAAATCGTTTGGACTACATTGTTCTCTTCAGTAGATTTATAACACCAGGACCTTCGTATAAGAGATCGTCTCAATTAGGGGCCATCGGGTAGCCTAGTGGTTAAAGCGTTCGCTCGTCACGCCTTAGACCCGGGTTCGATTCCCGACATGGGAATTTCTGGTGTGCCCCGCCGTGATATTGCTGGAATATTGCTAAAAGCGATGTAAAAACAATATCCACTCACTCACGTCTCAATTGGTGGAAAGTGCCTCACAAGTCTGATGTATGCGAAAAAGTCACTGATTTGAAAGATTTGAGAGAGATGCTCTTGAAACAAAACATGCATATGCATGGCTGTAGAGATATATGCCAAGGTTTGTGAAGCATTCAAGAAGCCATGTATTCATCATAATTTCAGTACTCACTGTAACGTACGTCTCCCTTTTATTATGGTGGCGAAATATCTTGTCATTGCTGGAAATCAAGACGTCTTTAAAAATATACCTGCCATTTTTCATAAATAGTCTCCATGTATACAACTCATTTCATGTGAAACTAAAAGAAAAAACCCAAACACTTAGAACAAACTGACAATACATGCATTTCTCGCTCAATCACACACACTGTCCAAAAATATCATCGCCAAAAGTTTTAGGCTGTTTTAACGGTTTACCAAAAGCCATGAAATATGATACCCTATTTGCTGTCGATTAATGAACTTGTACAAAACGAATTCCTTTTACGTTATAGTCCTTTACAAACCGAATTCTCCTTTTACCAATTTGCTTTCGGCAAATACAGCTGTGCATATAGCTCTGGATGCTTTGCCTACATCACTATTTGAACCAGAATGTGCCTAATGTCTAAATGAATATTTAATGCAACTTACATCTCTATATCTAACACGAATTTAATAAACAGTTTGGTGACAATAACTTGCATAAATATCAGTAAAATACACTTTCGTTATATCATATCCAGAGGTATACGGAGCTACAACGATTCCAATACAGAAAAAAACTCTTGTCTACATTGGAAAAAAAACAACTTTACATGTCTACAATCAATTTTAGTAACCCCACATTCAACACGGAATCTTTCAATATACAGTTCCATATATACAAGTCATTGTCCTCAAACATATCCTAACTAATTATGCCGGGCAAAAGAAAGTATATATTTGAAAATTGGATTTGACCAAACAATTCCAAAATTACCACAATGCTGAAGACAGTCGCCGAAACATTGGAAATTTAGGTCCAAAACACAACTGGGATATCTGTATCAAATACATCACTATCGAATGACCATTTCGTATATGTTTTTAGCCACCATCAAACAAGACAGTTTATTTCAATTTTATGACAAAACGAATGTTTTCCTTAAAAAGTGACAAAGTCATATTCAAAAACAGAAACTAACATCGATTATCTAATGCCATGTGTCTCCTCTACGCCAACAGTCATTTGACTACCTTTCAATTGCCTTATCTCTTTCCTTATATAATATGATGTGACCCAGGACCTCCTACCATTTGGAGGGACATCACGCTTAACCTTTTACATATATGTATATAGGCTTCATAGTCTGGTATATATATATATATATATGAAACGAAGGACAGCTTGGAGAATGACATGGTTTGTGAGACTGATTTCCATCGATTTCACATGAAAAATTCGTCGATGACCCCAGAAAGGAAGTTATTTTCTTGGACAACGGATCAAACGTCTACACTCCGAGATTAGTGAGAATGTGGGAACGGCCAAAAGCCATTAATGTCTGTAATGCGACATAATCTAGACCCAGGGTAACACAATCAGCAAATAAATGTTCCTCCCGTGTGACAACTTGGCTGATGTAGCTAAGAAGGATGCCATTGCTTCCGATGTAGTTTATGTTTGGTAGCCTACCAACCTTCTTACCATAACAAACATTTGATGGCATGTGGGGTTCTTAAAGTTCCCTTTTCTTCCTAATCATGAATCGAAAGAGCCATAGATTCGAGCGAGCCGTAATGAACTATTTGCCCTTGTGTAACAAGCAGATTTAACATCTTTCAACGAGGAACTGATTTTTACATACGCATGGTCATAAGTACTTGGATATATGAAATGCTAATGCTTAAGGCATTTTTAACTAGTGTGAGCTTGCCAGTTTGAGACTTTGATAGATATGTGGAAGTGTATCGTTCACAGCGACCCGTGTGGGTGGCAAGACGTAAAGTAACGACTTGTATAAAACTACATCATTACCGTGTGTCTCTACGTAATCAATGGTTCAATATGATATTTCACATTATATTTATTCATTCTAAGTTTCATGTTAACCTGTAACATGTTCACAACTTAATTGTCAATGTCAGTGATTTTATAGCTCGATTTTGAAGTCATGCAGGTCTGGGACGTTTACCACTTTGGTAAAAAACATGGGCACGGGCATGGTGCTGACAAACCGAAAATCATAATCGGGGCAAACCGGAATTCGAACCCACAATCAAAGGTTTCTGGCGTGCCCAAGGGAAGTAGCTCTGCAGAGCGAATCGCGGCGCCTTAGGCGACTTGGCCTACCGCGCCACTACCATAATGAGACAAGTGGAAACCTTTAGTTCGAAGTCCTGGGAACCAGAATATACATCGAGTTGTCTGTTGTTCCAGACAAGCTGAGCGCCGATATAACGATATCTCGGTATCATAAACTTATACACAGTCTTATACGATAAATTATGTTTGAGGATACGCGTTTACAGGCTTTGTACTGTACATTAACCGTTCACCTTGCACAGATAAGAATTTATCCTTGGTAATAAAGTTACATCGTCATAAATGATACACACGCAATTGACGAGATTCGACTGGATGGAATAGCAAATGTTACATTCAACTAAGGGTTAACGGTAAACGTATGACGTTAAAGTGGAAGCACGTACAACCAGTAAACCATTACGATGCCTCTGCTAGAATGGTTTTCCATATGTCCTCCAGAGAAGAAAAAGATCAAAGCTATCATTGTGTTGTCTCTGTTCCCGTTGTAGGACTGTTTGACATTTTATTACCTGGGGCTGTTGCGAAAAGAGCGTCGTTGTTTTAGCATGTAGGCGACTGTAGGCCTTTTTCCATTCAATAGCGAGGAGCAGTTTGGGAAGTGATAACACGCGACTAGACACGACCGGTAGAGATTTAGTAGCTTGATGGATGGGGGAAGTGATGGCACAACCATCAAAGAAAAAGTTCATTCTAACAATGGTGTTTGTTTAGTCTGACTGGGAGAAGGTGATTGGCTTTGAAACATTTGGATGTGCAGCCTGTTTTCACTGTACTGGCATTAAGTCAGTGTTTAACAAGCGTTGTACATTAGTTGTACGAATAGTAACAAAACACAGTATTAAGTTGTCGATTTCGTATTGGCATGGGTATGATTATCATTGTCATTGCTGTACTAGCAAATAGCCCTTTCGAAGTTTATTTCTGCTCTTTTCTAAATGTTTAAGCCCCAGGTTCATTCGTGTGGTATCTAGGCTCCATGGTGTGGTATCTAGGCTCCATGGTGTGGTATCTAGGCTCCATGGTGTGGTATCTAGGCTCCATGGTGTGGTATCGATGCTCCAAGGTCTGGTATCTAAGCTTCATCGTCTGGTATCTAGGTTCAATGGTGTGGTATCTAGGTTCCAAGGTCTGGTGTCTAGGCTTCATAGTTTATTATGTAGGCTTCATTGTCTGGTATCTAGGCTTCATAGTCTGGTATCTAGGCTTCATGGTCTGGTGTATAGGCTTCATTGTCTGGTATCTAGGCTTCATAGTCTGGTATCTAGGCTTCATGGTCTGGTGTATAGGCTTCATGGTCTGGTATCTAGGTTTCATTGTCTGGTATCTAGGCTTCATGGTCTGGTATCTCGGCTCAAAGGTCTCGGGACTCATAGTCTGGTATCTTGGCTTCTCGGTCTGGTATCTAGGCTTTATGGTCTAGGCTTCATGGTCTGGGTTTCATGGTCTGGTATCTAGGCTTCATGGTCTGGTATCTAGGCTTCATGGTCTGGAATCTAGATTTGTATCCTCTCGTACAAATAGTATATGACCTTACCCACCTGTGATGACAGGAATGTTTGTTTTCATCATTGTACCATTACGCGGTTCGAGATAGAACTGTAAAGGTTCTCATAGTCTTCAAACCTCAAATTGCATCAAAATGGATTTTTGAAAAAAAATACTCTTAGTACGTTACAGGCGTCTTAATATACTCTGTCATAACGTCATAAAATATAACGACATACGACATGGCAACCGAGTTAGAAGAACCTTTGTTACATTGGTATCAGAAAGAATGTTCGTGATTTGTCACGAATACTCTTAAATCATTTATCATCGAGAAGCACCATCACAAATAGCCCACACATCATCTATCTAAGTTAGACAGATCCATACCATGTATAAAAATAGCCGAACAAAACACGTCCACGGTGTATCTTACGATATCAAGACCACATCCGTTTGAGAGAACGCATTTGTAATGTTTCTAAACACCTGCCCTATTACCTGTAGGCTAGTCAGGAATAGTTCCCATCTACCATTCCCCGCGCAATCTTGGGACAGGGGTTCAAGCAGCGCCCCACCCAGCGGCCACCATGATGTTTAAAGAAAATAACACCACCACATCAGTGTCTTCATTACGGTATCCCTTTAGCTCAGTTAGCGGTGATCATGCCATGGTAAGATGGGCATAATTACCACAGGTCGCCCACTGTTTGACACAATCACCACACCTTTGATGAAGGTAAAGTTCTGGCAGAACCTTGACAGTAATCTTGGTCATTGACGTATGGTTTATGAATTGGCTTACTTGGCAAAACCGTATTGAAGTTCAGAAGTACAGAATGATATTGATTGACATTATGCAGACTGGTATGTTAAAATGCTGGTCTGGTTTCTTTACTTGCCGCCCACTAGAAGATGTTGTCGGATAGTAGGTCTTTAGAAACAGTTTCTTAACGTATCAGGTATCTGAACGTGGATAAAAGGGATATTTTAAGTACAATCTCCCCGTATAAAACTACACACAGAGAGAAAGAGAGAGAGAGCGAGAGAGAGAGAGAGAGAGAGAGAGAGAGAGAGAGAGAGAGAGAGAGAGATTATGGAATTGGTGATAGTGGTTGAAAGGCTGAAGTAGTGGTGGAAAGGGTATAAGTGATGACGTTGGTGTCGGTGGAAGTGGTGACGATGGTGTTGAAGGAAGTGGTAACGTTGGTGTCGGTGGAAGTGATGACGTTGATGTCGGTGGAAGTAGTGACGTTGGTGTCGGTGGAAGTTCAGGGTGGAAGTGATGACGTTGGTGTTGAAGGAAGTGGTAACGTTGGTGTCGGTGTAAGTGATGACGTTGGTGTCGGTGGAAGTGGTGACGTTGGTGTTGAAGGAAGTGGTAACGTTGGTGTCGGTGGAAGTGGTGACGTTGGTGTCGGTGGAAGTGGTGACGTTGGTGTCGGTGGAAGTGGTGACGTTGGTGTTGAAGGAAGGGGTAACGTTGGTGTCGGTGGAAGTGATGACGTTGGTGTTGAAGGAAGTGGTGACGTTGGTGTCGGTGGAAGTGATGACGTTGGTGTCGGTTGAAGTGGTGACGTTAGTGTCGGTGGAAGTGATGACGTTGGTGTCGGTGGAAGTGATGACGTTGGTGTCGGTGGAAGTGGTGACGTTGGTGTCAGTGGAAGTGATGACGTTGGTGTCGGTGGAAGTATCGACGTTGGTGTCGGTGAAAGTTCAGGGTGAAAGTGTGACATTATACTGTTCTATGGAACGAGATTCACCAAACGCGATCTGTATTGCTTTTCAAAGGTATATATTTTTTTAATTTGAAGTTTACACGATATACGGCTTTTGGACGAGAGATCAGTCACATTACCGCGAAATTGACGTTCGTAAGTGTATGAACGACACAATTTGACGTTCATACGTTTTTCACGTGACCGTGTTCTTGTAATGACGTAAACACTGACGGACTACTTCTATATTCCTTGGGAACACCATGGGATTCCCCAGCACGACCCTTTTATCTTAAACTCAGCGTTTCAGTATACATTGAGCAACGTCAGAGAGTTCGACTGCATGATCGTTTACGAATATCCTCGCTACGACCGAACCTTAGTGAACAAAACGAAGAAATGCACATCCACACTATCGAAGTATCGACTCGATCCATGTCTTGGCTGACAGTGACAGTCTACAGCAATCTATGAATTTACGTCATGTCAAATTAACACATCTTTAATCACCTTTCAATGATCGACCAGTTGATCAATGATGACTAAAACATGTAACCGCCACAGGTTCATGAACAACTTCCAAAATCTCTCCCGACACGTTTATCGTGTCGGCCATTTTGACGTCTTGTAGTACTTGATGTAAATATATTTGCGACACGCTGTCATTGTGACTGACTTACTGAGGTAGTTCTTATCCGACATTTCTTATGAGGATATATTTTGAATACATATGTCATAAAGAAACTACAAAAGTTGTTCCTGTAGAGCATGTGGAGCATACATATGTTCATGTCACCTCTCGTTTTGAGGAACTATTTTATTCCGCGATACAGCTGGTTGTTGTATGGCTGTCAGTGTAAACATGAAGTCATAAGTTCTAAATAATGCGGAAAGGTCTAGATCCTTTGAGGTACAAAATAGTGATACAAAAATTTCTAAGAATTGACATTGTGAACGCAAGCTCCGACGTTCATACAGTTTGACCCTCACTTTATAAAGGTTCATACACCAATGAACTCACACAAAGTGAATGTCAGTTCTTAATTGACATTGTGAACCAGAGCTACGTGCAAAATCTCAACATATTAACCAAGCTCCGACGTTCATACAGTTTGGCCCTCACTCTATGAAGGTTCATACTCCAATGAACTTACACAAAGTGAATGTCAATTCTTAATTGACATTGTGAACCGGAGCTACGTGCATATCTCAACATATTAACCATACTGCAAACGCGACCGCGTGAAATAACCTTCCATACATACAAAGGTACATCTTAGCGATTCTCAAAGCGATTTGTAAGCTGAACTAATATAAAGAGACACGATCATACAATTTTAAGTCATCAAATCAATAGGTTGACATCAATGTTTATATTTGTTATCATTTAACCCGTTTCATTCGATTTTCTGAAAGATGTATTATCTGTTCCTCGTGAGTGCGTGGTGAAAGTCCATCGTCAAAGGTTCGATACTTGCACCACACATTCACTGGTAATCAGATTATTCGCAACATGTCGTTGGCTTTTTGTAATCCTAGTCTCGCGAATCTAAACTGATGGTCAAAAGAAAGTATACCGAGTGTGTTTTTCACATGATTGAAAATATAACCATCACTCATTCCTGCAACTGTTTGTAAAAAAGTGATCCCTGGCTGGGTAATTTTGTGTTAAAGTATATTGGTAGATGGAGTCTGGGGAAAGAAATGAATTTAAAACATCATGCCCCCTACAATGTTTGAAATGTTTGAAAAGTCGACTCTATTGATTTTCAAAGGCAAGGTGTCTCAGTGTATTGTGCACTCAAAAAAAAATCATATTTCAAAGTTTTAAATCAAATTATATTTTACAAAATGCAACTATGTAGACGTGTTCTTAAGAGCTGATTAAGCGCCAGCACAGTTATATTTTGGTTATAATATCGTTAAAGACACCAACAAACGAACTTCTTTTAATCTCCATATATCGATTAAATGTCTGCTTCCTGATTACCCCATTGACAAACGTTTACAATGAGGTGAGATGTGTGGGTTTACAAAAACCACTCGATACAATATATGTGGGGAGATACTGAGCGGAGAGGTTAAGATGATGGCGTCACTTTCCAAACCCCCTGTAGTAGAGACAGGATCCAGGGTATTTATCCTAAAAGAGATAATACACTGACTAAGCGAGGATGATATAATCTGTTTAACATGGGGTTGCATGCTTGAAGTACTCGTGAACTTCCTTTGTGTTCCAACGACGACAAACATTGCAACGTCTGCCATTGCCGATGCCACTGCTGACGCTATTACCTTACACTGTTGCATTAACTACATGTCTAAGGCAGATTAAACATAATTTGAGATGACAATATCATTCATTATGTAAACACTGAGATATGCTGTTATTATTTCAAGGAAAGGTAAACTAACACCCTTCAATGAAAACAAACCTGCGTATACTTCTTTATGGCAAGCACGTGGCGAAGTCAGATATTTTACAAGATTATTATGTAAATATCTAAATCATGTTAGGCAAACGGGATCTTACGCTCTAAAGGAGTCTCCAAAACTAATTTGATCGGGATGAAAAAATGAGGGATATTGATTTTTACAATTTATTGAGTAGATTGAGGGCATGAGGCTATTGATATGAAACACACGTCCTTGCAACCAGGCACTCTGCATGCCAGATCTTTCTCCCCACAAACCAAGAAGAGCCTCCTCGGTGAGATGCAGTCCGCAAATAAAGCACAAGTTGATAGGCCATTTATGAAAAGGGAAAAGGCGGAATTTAATGCCTGGGGATAAGACACCTTTTCCTCCATCAGCAACAGTGAGTCGGGTGTAACGTCATATTTAACAGTATTTCAGTTATATGACGGCGTGTAGGATGAACCCCGGAAGTGATGCAGGCCTTATATTGGTTTGGAAATACCCACGAGCACAAGTATGGAAAGATCAGGAATAGTAGACAACGGGCGCAACTCTGCAATCAAAGTTT
The DNA here is from genome assembly GCF_023055435.1 of Haliotis rufescens. NCBI lineage: Eukaryota > Metazoa > Mollusca > Gastropoda > Lepetellida > Haliotidae > Haliotis > Haliotis rufescens. Next base: position 51,660,953 of record NW_025964001.1, on the reverse strand, counting down.
ATAGTGTTGACACTTGTTTAATCACAATGATGATACACTGTAAAATGTTTTGTTATATCACAAAGCTACAGTGTAAAATGTTTTGTTATCTCACAACGCTACAGTGCAAACTGTTTTGTTTTATCCCAATGCTAGTACACTGTAAAATGTTTTGTTATATCACAATGCTACAGTGTAAAATGTTTTGTTATCTCACAACGCTACAGTGCAAACTGTTTTGTTTTATCCAAATGCTAGTACACTGTAAAATGTTTTGTTATATCACAATGCTAGTACAGTGTACAATGTTTTGTTATATCACAATGCTGCAATGTTAACTGTTTTGTTATATCACAATGCTGGTATACGCTAAAATGTTTTGTTATATCACAACGCTACAGTGCAAACTGTTTTGTTTTATCCAAATGCTAGTACACTGTAAAATGTTTTGTTATATCACAATGCTGGTACAGTGTACAATACTTTGTTATATCACAATGCTGCAATGTTAACTATTTTGTTTTATCACAGTGCTGGTACACTGTAAAATGTTTTGTTATCTCACAATGCTACAATGTTAAGTTTTTGTTATATCACAATGCTGCAATGTTAACTATTTTGTTATATCACAGTGCTGGTACACTGTAAAATGTTTTGTTATCTCATAATGCTACAATGTTAAGTTTTTGTTATATCACAATGCTGGTACAGTGTAAAATGTTTTGTTATCACAATTCTACAGTGTAAACTGTTTTGTTATATCACAATGTTGGTACACTGTAAAATGTTTTGTTATCTCACAATGCTACAATGTAAACTGTTTTGTTTTATAACAATGCTGCTACGGTGTCTTGTCGTTAAAATTGGCGCATGTCGAAGAGGTTCCTGTTCTGATAGATCAGCACCAGGTTATAGAACATGTTATCTGCAACAAATAGACCACCTTTGATGTTCTAATCTTCACGAAAAAAACCGGTCTCATATCAAACAAAAACCTGCGTAGAATTCACACTTATCTCAATGGCCCCACGACGTGCAAATACCCCCTAGCACAGATCACAGACCTCTGGCCTACGCGCAATACATCCTCATTACCACGGGAAAACATCTACACTTGTTACTTTTTCATAAAGGCACAGTGATGGCGGCACACTCGGGAGGTGCACCTTTTGTCACACTCTCTGTAGGAAATGGCGGATTGTACAAATGAAACACATTCTCCTATATAATGCATTCTTTATGCATCGAGTGGCGCCGAGGGGATGTTCGTGATGTTTTCATGATTACAAGCATAGCTCTTAAGACTCGGTTTAGCGGGGGAGTTGGCAGGGACGCTGGAAAATGAGTTCAACATCCTGGTCGTAATTCCATGTTCTGCGGAATAATTGGGTTTTGAAATTACGCTTGGCACTACGTCATTGCTCGTTCAATGTCCTCCCGAGCCCTGAAACCAACAGTGAAATCTTTTTAATCCTGACGGCACCATTCCTTGTTAAATTGTCCGGATTAAATAATATTGTAGATTAACTAAAAGTATGGTGTCACGGCCCTTGTATATATATAATCAACCATGTTGATCTGAACAGTGCAGTATATTTGTCCGGACTTCCAAGGCAAACATTGTGTACTCTCCCTTTGTATATGTGTACGTTACCTACACCAATACCCGAAATTCATGTCTTCCGGAGAAATGGGGTATATACGAGGATGATGTTCACACCAGTCATCGTCTGGTTTCGGACTAAAATGGTTCTGCTAAAATCGTTTTATTTCGTTTCCGTTCGGAGACGATGTAAATCATATAAAAACATAAAATGCTTTAAGAGCAACGTTGAAGATATACATTACCCCTAAAACATGAGTTTGATTTTAAACATTAAAGAGATTTCACTACAACATGTCCGTTCTTAGAAAGTAATTCAGATGCTTCATTTACCTCGAACAAAGATATGACACATCATGGTGACGCTTGACAGTGGAAATAGTTTGAGGAAAGTGTTTGAAAACGGGAGGCTGTTGACGGCGACATATCCTTCCAAAGATATAACCTTATGTCGGTTTTTGTTAATGTAACAGCGAGATTGAAGACGTGGCAATGTAAATAGGTCGTTGTCATACAAGTATATAAGCATCCAGACTACAATTACCGTTGTGGAACAAAACTAACATCTCCGGAAAACAGCAAATGAGTTCAGGCATACACATGAAGTTTAGACTAGTATGCAGTAGTGAAATACTAAGAAACTCTTTTTAACTCTCATAAACATTCGTGAAATATAATTTGCACATAATTTAATGAAAAAATATAGTGTAAAGTATCTTATGGTCATAATTTAATTTAAATTCTTTTTTTTAATTAATCATCTTTAAGATAATAATTATAGTTACATGAACACTGAAAGGAGGTCGTTTAGATAGTACGTAGTGCTACATGTGTACTATAACAACTCACGGAGATAACATTTGCATGTAGCATACATCCCAGGTAAACCAGACAGTGCTGTTCGCAGGTAAATTATCCAGATTAACAGCCGTCCGGATTATTGCACGTCAGGACTAATATGTCTGCATATGAACGAAGGAAGACATAGCCCGCGGAAAGTGGGGTTTCGGATGATCGAGTTCCTGATTAATGAGGTTTCGTTGTAAATGTCAAAATTAAACATTTGCCACACAACACGAAGTTAATACATAACCCAGTCAACAAGCGCAGTAGCCACTAGAAGAGTGCATTACCAATACCACTCGGCGACACTGCACGGGCTGTACTGTCAGACACAGACAAAGCATATGCGATAACGGTCTGTGCGTGTATTGCCTCACATTTTGAATGGCATCAGACTTTCATAAATATCTTGAGATGAAGATGCTCGCGTCTTATGTTATTATACATCCATTTGCTGTTGTTAATGCTCAAACCTTTCAGCGTCAAAATAGACACATTATAGTGGGATCAGATGAGCTCTTGCCCTTAAAGAGCTATCGGTGGACGTGATTAACACACGTTGAAGACAAACTTGACTGCCTTGTGCTATTATTTACCGTTATGTGGCCAGATATTAGGCATCGGAATTCGCGGTGCACAGTTGTATATCTTAGACTCGTCAGGATCCGCTGGTTCGACGCACAGGGACTTGGTTAGACCTGTGCTCGTGTGTTTCATCCAAGTTGTAATCGTCTGGGGTTCTCTGCCACGTAAGTCTGACACGCCGTGATATAACTAGCTGGCGTGACACAAAATCTCTTGACAACAAAGATATATTTGGGATCTATGTCCACCCTTATCATCACAGAGGAATAACCATGGCAAAATGGTGATCACAATGAAGCCAGGAAGCTGTACAAGGCACATCTGTATTCCAGGTTCTATATTTCCATGTATTACGAGGTTATGAAAACAACAAATGAAAGGGAAGGAAAATGTTTGGCAACGACAAGGTTACACTATCGCGAACAAACATCTGGTGTCATCACACATGTTCAATGATCCACTCATATCATTTTCACCGCTATTTTGCCTTTTCTGCCAAATGGAATTTGTTTCGTCGGATAATCGAGACTGGTTATTCTTTGGCCTTGAGTTTAGATAAACCTGGACTTGGAGATAGAATATCAAGACAGATGGCTGTGTGGACAGACATAATCACTCAAACATGGGGTGTGGTCTCGCAGATGTTAAACTCATATATGCTTCTAAAGGTAAACTTTTAAAGGGTTTCCAAAACCCCACTGTACTCCCAACAACGGACTATAGATATATCTATGTATCGTGTAGCTTTACATCTGTGTTGTCTCAAACAGGGTGGACGGGTGGACAAGTAGCTTAAGTCATCACATAGTCGCTCAGCAATGTCTGGATCTGCTGGTAGCGGGTTCAAATCCCGGATTCTTCCCATTTATACATTCTGGGTTTCTCAGCACCAACCTAGCCCGTGGGGTCTCACCATTGTCACTCACTCACTCACTCACCCTAAACTGCCGGACAAACGAAAGTATACACTTGAAAATTTGATCAGACCAAACCATTGCACACGTTATCAAAATGTTACAATGCCGAAAACAGTCGCCGAAACAATCGAAACGTCAGATCCAAAACATAACTTTGATTTATCAAAATAAATATCAAAATCCCCTTCGAATAACTATTTCTTGTTGGTTTCATTTTTGGCCATAATCAAACATGGGTGTACATTTTCTTTTGTCCGGCAGTGTAGTTGATATTTCATGTTATAAAACATCACTGAAGACATGAACTAATTTACCAACATATAACCCCAATCATCATGATTTCTGGTATGTTAGGACTTAAACAATGGGCAATGAATACTGATAGGAAATCCACCTTTCATCAATCATATATTCAAAGAATAAACAGAACCATATACTACATTATGCCTGTATCATAATATTCGTTTCATTTGTGATCGTATTTCCACAAAGTGCCACGCTGACATCCGTGTTCTCCTAAACATGTTTATTTGATAACCTATTCCCCTAGGCACATGTCAAAGCTCGGAGACTCTCCCGGCCGTCAAGTGGTGCTCTCAACCTTTCTACTGCGCTAGGAGCTAACAATTGTTTTGGAAGCAGTCCTTGAACCCCAACCAACATTAGCATTCTGTGCAGGTAGTTACGTTTTTCAGTCTGCTGATTTGTAGGTCAACCAAAGTCACTATAATGGCGAAATGGCATGATTACATTTGAGCTTCGCTGCTAATTGAAGCACCAGGATCTAATCATGTTAGGGTTTCACAAATAAGAAGACAGAGCAGTCGCCATTTTTCTGTTGACGTTCTTTCAATTTGAATGTGTGTAAATTGAAAGAATTCTGTTGTCATTTTTGCATATAATTGGAATCCTAATCACAATGCGATAGACTGATAAATCTGAGATATTTGTGACGTTTCTGTTAACTAGAATTGAAAATAAACGATAGGTTCCCTCGCTCGATTAATTCAATGATTAAAACTGCAACATACATGTGTTTGATGCTGGTTGGATGTTCCGAAAATAGGTCGGAGATTAGGATTTGTTTGATTGCTGTTTTACGCCACAGTCGCCTGGACCATACAATCCAGTGATTGACATCATGAGCATGGATCTACAAAATTGAGAAACGATGACATGCATCAACCAAGTCATCGTTTGTTCAATTTGTCCAATATATTACATTCAAGTATGTCTGTGAGGCGGTATCATCAGCACACATTATTGACTGACATGACTGATGACGTGGAGCCAGGGATGTGATTAGTAAACGTTAATAACAGTCCACGCGATCAAGTAACGTCAGTCAACTCGATGCATCATATCTAGCCAACTGGTGCTGGTTTCAAATTACGTCAAATCAAAGAGATCTGCGAACCGTTAGTTTTAATCACTGACAACTGGGAAGAGTGTTTGTGCAGCCCATTGGTTAATAAAACATTATTAACCGTCGACAAATCAACAAGGGCAATATATTACAGTGGACATGCAACGAATCAATTATTTTTCATATGATGTGTATGTTTTTAAATAAAAAAATATGTTATTTTCCCCATTAGGTGATTTGAGTTTTGTCGGTCTGTCCATCAAGTCAGAAATGTTTTCATTTTTTCATTGGAACACGTTCTCTTTCCCTGTTGATTGATTCAGCATCCGCGGTTTAAAACAACAAGCAAGCAATAAACAGAACTATATTGCTGAATTCAATGTGTGTCGTGTGAATAAACAATACACTAATATAAACATTGTCTTTTGCTGTGGTGCTCTGCAAACATTGAATATACTATTCCTTTTCAAAATGAATGACGGGGTAGGTATAAACGGTAATAATCAAACGAAAGACAATGTTTTTAATACCTTCGTAAGCATTAGTCCATATATATCGATTAATGTATTGTAAATACTAACTCATATCGAAGCCCAGTCAACCAGTGGTTGATAGCATAGGCAATAAACAATCCACGTCACCGGGGCTGCGACAACACAGTGGTGACCATGTATTCCCTGGAAATCCAAGGAAAAAACACGATGCTTAAAAAACCTAAATCTTGGTTACGAGCTGTGGAACCAAACAATCATTTAATCAATGGATATTGTGTCAACTAACTAATCAATCAATCGTCGAACCCACCTAGAACTTTTCGGAGAATGTGAAGACTCCCCAACACTATAGCCTTCTGCATTACCCAGATGGTCAGAAGGGCTGTATTCCTGATAGCAAAACCGGGTACTCTCCCAATGTTGTTGTTGTTGTTGTTATTATTATAATTATGATGATGATGATGATGATGATTATTATTATTATTATTATTATGATGATGATGATGATGATGATGATGATTATTGTTGTTGTTGTTGTTGTTGTTGATGATGTTATTATTATTATTATCATCATCATCATCATCACACGAAGGCAACACTCAAAGCTGTACATCTGAATCCTCGAGTTCTTCTCACTTCCTGACACATCCCGCGTGTACCCCCAGTGAGTCTACAACAGCTTCTACAAATCTGTCCACACCTGCCAAGAGAGTAAATGTTGCATATCTGCTTGTAATGAAACCAAAAGGTTGCGGAGAGGCCCGGGGTATAACACAACAAACAACCAAGGTATTTAGTCGGAGGAATCCCATCTTGGTACAGTCAAAATCTTGGATGCGGAGGTACTGCCCTGAGAAGATGGATCGTCTTCATAGCCAGTGGGGCAGCGGAGGGGGCCTCTGAAGACGTATGTTCCCTGGCAGCAAGGTTAAATAGAGATCCCTTAGAAGTCGGATACATAATTGAGGGAACACCATAAACATCTTCTCCAAATGGATGCTGCTATTGTTGAGGTTAAACAAGCATGACTGTATGTATACGCAATACGCTATGTTCCGTAATGCGCCACTGACATCGTTCTTTGAACGACAGCTGACGAGGATAATTTAAAAACAAGGTTTAGAAATACCGCGACCAAAAAAACATCACAAATGTGAAATATAATCAAAATATTAAAATCAATATTTTTTTCTAACCGAGTCTGTAACCTAAATATATATTTGTTAGAGAAACCTATGAAATATTTTTTTAAGTTTTCATCATATGTTTTGAAATCATTTTAAAATATTTTTGAAGTTTCAATTTTAATTTTTATTCTACCACCGATCCTATAATTTCTTTTGGCGGGAAGATCCGGAAACAACGAAAGCAGGCCAGATTTGTGTAGATGGTTTAATTTGCTTTGGTTTAATAGAGTTTTCCTTCCTTGTAAAAAATTGGTAACAGAGGAATAATGTCTTCGGCTGCATCTGTTGAACTGCTAGGTTGTTATGTGAGTGCTTTCGAAGGATGATGATCAATCTTGAATTGGAACCAACTAGTAAAATACAAACACCCGCATATATACAATGAACAATGTTTCGTTAACTTTGAATGGATACTTAATAATCTTGACAGTTGTACTGGGAACGGTATAGTCTAGATTAAAGGGGTTGAAGTGTAAACGGTCATGCTTCCTGCAAGATAACTGTTTCGAATCTTAGGAAATACGTAGTAAAGTTTTCTCTAACCGGGAGTAGATTCAATGATAGTATGTAATCTCCTGCCATCGAATTTTGTCGCCTTCGGATAAGATCACAGGCGACTGGGTGAAATGAACAACCAATTGAATAAGCGCAACGCGTAGAATGGTCAACTTGACAGCTCTTCAAAGAACAAGCGTGACTTGCTTCTTCCGGTCGCCATCTTGGATTTGACAGCTGCCGGTATAATTGCATTAGAAAAACACTTGTATGGTATCAGAGCCAAGATACGGTGTTCATGAGAGGTTTGAGAGTGTTCGAATAATGAGTGACCATTACTGACACGCATGTTATTAGTCGTTTATGATCATAAGGGGCTTTAATGACCCAGGGAACGACAACTTCCTGTTTTGACATACGTCTGGTTGGAGAGTCATTATTGAAAGTGGTGTGTCTGTGATTCGTCAGAGGCGCATCTGGATAAATCTTAAGCCTCACGTGGGGAACTTTATCAAGGTGCGCCCCACAATGTTGACATGAACTGGGGGGATGCTTATACCGATATCTAACAGGGACTGAATTAGAACTGACAACACAGGGACCTTGGAGAGTTTCTTTAAACCAATCAATAGAGGTGTCTGTTAGTTTAGCCGATTTGTAGGCAAGGTACAGGTATCATGTAATATTACAATATACGAATTCACTCCTGGAATCCAATGCCTTGTACTTTGAGGGGTGTTATTTGATTACCGGACCAGGGGAAACCATTCGAAATAAGTTACCGAGTGTTGTTATGAGATTTCTGTCCTGAGTAATGTCACTTTTATAATATATTTTGAGGTTCGAGCAGTAATCGCAGGGAGGAAGGGTTTCCGTACTTTGAAGCTTTCACTTTATCACGTATAACAGTCAAGTTCTATAATTTCGACCCTACTAAAGAGCATATTATTGGAAGTTTGTTTGATATTCCCACTGTTAATTAATTAAATGACAAAAATTAGTTACAGATATAATCATCATTCACGTCATTATAGAGCAAACTAAAATTCTAAACATCATCAGAACGCTGGTATATCACCTTGCCGACAAATGTCACGTTACATGTAATCTATCTGTATATCTTTCACATTAACCCCATCAGCTGGGAGAAGAACATTCGAACCGAAGTCCACATTGTACATAATTAGTAGTAGAATTGTGTACGGGACACACACACACACACACACACACACACACACACACACACACACACACACACACACACACACACACACACACACACACACACACACACACACACACACACACACTTCAATTGTGTTTTCTGCATTGTCCTCAAATAGAATGCTCCGGCTTCATTATGTGTCTAACAGAGAGATGAGAGAGGGCTGCCGGGTGTCTATGTTTAAAAACAAACAAACACGCAATTCTTTTTATGAAGGAGAAAGAAATTCTGTTTGAAAACACAGTTTTACACCCAGAGGTTAAAATTATGGTTTTATGGAATAATTTCTGTTTCTCAACAAAGATGTTTACGCGTAACTAGTATTAAAACACTTCTCTTACATTTTCCGAAGTACTCACTTTCAATATATACTGAAACATAGTTGATATAGACATGACGTCACCCGTGAAGAGAATGATGTCAAATATGAAAAATCAACTTAAGCTATCATTGTCACCAATCGTTTTTTTTCAATCTTGGAGCGGGATTGTGTAACAATCATATGAGAAAATATCGACCCTCTGACTGACTGATCCGCATTCACATTCCAATACAGAGGAGATAAAAGACGCCAGCCGATGAATATATACACATGTATGTACAATGCATAGCCATCATGTTCTAGTACAACATTATGTGACACTGATGCACGAAAACAATGGCTATGACGTGGTGTATAGACGTATCCGGCAGTCTTCATGTCCATCCTCAAATAGAGTCGGATCCTTGTTAATACAGGGAAAGCTTAGCAATTGTCCTGCACGTCTGGCAACGTGGGCCTGGGCGGTGAAGACGTTGTGAAGACATGGTATACGACAGTATACAAGAGCAGTCTGTTTGGTGGCTTGAGATAGACTCCAAGTCGAAGAAGAAAAACTTATGCTGCCCTCAAGATTCCTTCCAAGAGACTTCGCGCCAAAGAGGAATTCTGATTTCCGAAATAAGCGTTTCTTGCACAGCTTGTTTGATTTATGAATGAATGGCGTTCTACCCCTGCCACAGTGACTCTCGCTGTCATTCATCACCACTGACGTGATTCCGTAAGCCGTAGGAAGATTGTCATGGCATGACTGCATGACACCAGTAGTCATGGCATGACTACATGACACAAGTAGTCAGCGTTATACATCGTCACCTCGTCAACTTCATTAACCAGGGTACCTCGACAGAATACATATGAGCACTATGGTGCTATATCTACACTCCCCTTTTCTCGAATCAAGTCGATAGTTTCGCTGTATCTATATTTGACGTAAATATGTTATATAAATGCACATGCACTACACACAACATAGGTTTTGCCCTTCAAAAATGCTCAGGTATTTGTTTTGATGTATGAAATATCAACTACAATTAAATGGCATTTCGTATTTGGTTATAAAGGCAATTACGTTCGAGGACATGTCTCCTCCCCAAATTAGGGTATCGGAATTCAATGTCAGAAGGCACGTGCTCTTGTCAGATTCACCTTTAACTGAGTACTCGCGGAAACGCCCGGACCATGGATTGTTTCAATAATAGACCGAACTGTCAGGTCCCCAGTAGTTATAGCGGTGTTGAAGGTAGCATCGTGTCCACACAAACATCAGTAATTTAGCTACCACAATAGAAGGGATGTATTCAGGTATAAAGTGTTTAATATGTCTTATGTTGAGTGAAGTATTACTGTGTTAACAAACATCCTCAGCATATGCAGCGCCATATTGTGTTTGCAGGCTGGGGTCCGTCAATCCGTAATTCACATCGCCAACCCACTCAAAACACTGGACTCAACCCAGGCCACTTCCCTCAATATATTTGCTAACACCAAAGAGTTCGTGTTTTATTGAGTCATGGTAGAATGGAGATAAACATACTGAGTTTTCAATGTAGAGCGAGGTTACCCGTAGATTTAACCGCGCTAAATTTAACATTTGAACCCCACGATCCGCGTGAGTATTAGTTCAGTCATGAGCATTAGGGGCATATGCCGCACGTAGATCCAAGAATCAGCATTGAAGCGTATATTTGATAACGGAGAGGTGCATGTTTTGCCAATATCTGTAATTTGTATCATTTAACCGTTATATCCACATCGTGATGCCAAATCGACTCCAAAGTGCCGCTGTGGGGTGGAAAACGGCTTCTCTAATTTACAGTAGGTGTAATTTAGTGTCTTATGTTTGCAGTATATTCTTCTATCACTGTACACACCTTCCCCTATGGGTTGAAAATAACCGTGAAGACCCTGGTAGAGAAGGTCTTCAGCAACCCATGCAACCCGTCGTAGGAGACGGCTAACGGGATCGGGTGTTCATGCTCGCTGACTTGGTTGAAGAATGTTATCGCATCTCAATCGTCGCTCATGATGTCAATCACTGGATTATGTGGTTCAGACTCGATTATTTAGACCGCCGTCATATAGCTGGAATATTGCTGAGTGCAGCGTAAAACAACAAACAAACAAACACAAACAACAATCTAGAACACTGTCCAGAGCTTGTTGTTTGATTGTGGAGGACGCTGGGCTACATCAGACAGAACGAACTCATTTCTTTTGATGTATTTTCTTCAACGTCTTACAGAATATATGTTCTATTTAGAGAAGAAAATTAACAATTTAGGAGAGAACGAGATATTAATATTTTTCATTGGAAGAAGATTTGTTCAGTTCTTAAATCATTCACGTCAGATGAACAAGCCGTAGGCAAAGCGAATTAATTGCAATGAATTCTATGAGTTAAAGTGTTGTTTCACTGTCCTCTTCAAAAGCGTCTAATACCGCGTGACGTCATAAGCCCCCTGGTGCAATGTTAATAAACCAAAAATATGACCATTCAAAGTATGGCGATCTATATTATCGCCTAAGAGTACCAGTCGATTGTATCACCTCGACCCATATGTTAAAGTATATGCAAAATAATACGGTTAATTTTGCAAGAGCTACGGGGCTAAAAAACGACATCTCAATCAAGTCATTGTTGTTTAAAATCTTTTACAGGAACTACATTTTATCACCAATGGCCCAAGGAAGCCCCTGCCAATTTTACCAATTATCTTCATCCGCAAATAACGGTAAAGATAGTTATTACGGATTATTCTGTGAGAGGAAGCTCACCACGACGCAGGTCGTCGACGTACACCACTTGGTGAACCTCATGTACACGGTCATGGGGCTCACTGACCAAATCTGAGCTCAGATTCCCACCACCATCAGATCCTAACACGACCAAGAGAAACAACTGTTTAAAGAACAGTAGAGAGAAGCAGGCATCACCTCAGTGATCCTGAATGTCTGCTATGACCTGATCATCATATGTCGGTTAGGCGAGAGTCGCCGATGGCTTGGAGACGAGATCGCGATTTTTTTCAATCAAAGTTTCACGGTTCTACAAATATTCGTCGTCTGTAGAGATGAATAATGCTCAGTTTTGTAAGTCTTCAGTGACAATAATCTGGTGTCGCCTACATATAGCAGAGCAGGTCAGGGAAGTACCATTGATTACATCAAGCACCGGAGCTAGATCTGTCCTCGTTCGTATCTCCTGGCAGCAGGGCTAGTATTATAGGACTTCGTTAGGCGCGGGTCCTGCTAACACACTTGTCGGAGGTGGTGGGGGAGGGGATTACGAAAAGCCTCCTTTCTACCCTTCTCCCCACCTCCTATGTGGAGACCTTGTGGATGTGGATGCGGAGGTGTAGATGAATGTTGATGTGGAGATGAATATGGAGGTGGATGTGAAGATGAAAGTGGATGTGGATGTGGAGATTAATGTGGATGTGGAGATGAATGTGGAGGTGGAGGTGAATGTGGAGGTGGAGGTGGAGGTGGAGATAAATGTGGAGGTGAAGGAGGAGATGAATGTGGAGGTGGAGGTGGAGGTGGAGGTGGATGCGGAGATGAATGTGGAGGTGGAAGTTAATGTGGAGGTGGAGATGAATTTGGAGGTGGAGGTGGTGATAAATGTGGAGGTGGAGGAGGAGATGAATGTGGAGGTGGAGGTGGAGGTGGAGGTGGAGGTGAATGTGGAGGTGGAGGTGGAGATGAATATGCAGGTTGAGGTGGATGTGGAGGTCGAGATGAATGTGGATGTGGAGGTTAAGATGAATGTGGAGGTGAATGTAGAGGTGGAGGTGGAGGTGAATGTGGAGGTGGTTGTGAATGTGGAGCGGGAGGTGGAGATGAATGTGGATGTGGAGGTGAATGTGGATGTAGAGATGAATGTGGATGTGGAGGTGAATGAGGAGGTGGAGGTGGGGGTGGAGATGAATGTGGAGATGAATGTGGAGGTGCAGGTTGAGGTGAATGTGGAGTTGGAGTTAGAGGTGGAGATGAATGTGGAGGTGGAGATGAATGTGGAGGTGGAGGTGGAGGTGAATGTGGAGGTGGAGATGAATGTGGAGGTGGAGATGAATGTGGAGTTAGAGGTGGAGATGAATGTGGAGGTGGAGATGAATGTGGAGGTGGAGGTGGAGATGAATGTGGAGGTGGAGATGAATGTGGAGGTGGAGATGAATGTGGAGGTGGAGGTGGAGGTGAATGTGGAGATGGAGATGAATGTGGAGGTGGAGGTGAATGTGGAGGCTGAGATGAATGTGGAGGTGGAGGTGGAGGTGAATGTGGAGGTGGAGATGAATGTGGAGGTGGAGGTGAATGTGGAGGCTGAGATGAATGTGGAGGTGGAGGTTGAGATGAATGTGGAGGTGGAGTTGGAGGTGGAGGTCGAGATGAATGTGGATGTGGAGATGAATGTGGAGATGGAGTAGGAGGTGAATGTGGAGGTGGAGATGAATGTGAAGGTGGAGGTGAATGTGGAGGCTGAGATGAATGTGGAGGTGGAGGTGAATGAGGAGGTGGAGGTGGATTTGGATGTGGATGTGGATGTGGATGTGGAGGTGGAGGTTGAGGTGGTTGTGGAGGTGGAGGTGGAGATGAATGTGGAGACGGAGGTGGAGATGAATGTGGAGGTGGAGGGGGAGATGAATGTGGAGGTGGAGATTTATGTGGAGGTGGAGATGGATGTGGAGGTGGAGATGAATGTGGAGGTGGAGGGGGAGATGAATGTGGAGGTAAATGTGGATGTGGAGGTGGAGATGGATGTGGAGGTGGAGGTGGATGTGGAGATGGATGTGGAGGTGGAGGTGGATGTGGAGATGAATGTGGAGGTGGAGGAAGAGGTGAATGTGGAGGGGGAGATGAATGTGGAGGTGGAGGAAGAGGTGAATGTGGAGGTGGAGGTTGTGGTGGAGATGAATGTGGAGGTGGAGGGGGAGATGAATGTGGAGGTGGAGATGGATGTGGAGGTGGAGATGGATGTGGAGGTGGAGGTGGAGGTGGAGGTGGATGTGGAGTAGGAGGTGTAGATGAATGTGGAGGTGGAGGAACAGGTGAATGTAGAGGTGGAGGTTGTGGTGGAGATGAATGTGGAGGTGGAGGTGGAGATGAATGTGGAGGTGGAGGTGGAGATGAATGTGGAGGTGGAGGTTGTGGTGGAGATGAATGTGGAGGTGAATGTGGAGGTGGAGGTGGAGATAAATGTGGAGGTGGAGGTGGAGATGAATGTGGAGGAGGAGATGAATGTGGAGGTGGAGGTGAATGTTGAGGTGGAGAAGAAGGTGGACATGGAGATGGAGGTGGAGGTGGAGGTGGAGGTGGAGATGAATGTGGAGGTGGAGATGGAGGTGGAGGTGGAGGTGGAGGTGGAGGGGGAGATGAATGTGGAGGTGGAGATTTATGTGGAGGTGGAGATGGATGTGGAGGTGGAGATGAATGTGGAGGTGGAGGGGGAGATGAATGTGGAGGTAAATGTGGATGTGGAGGTGGAGATGGATGTGGAGGTGGAGGTGGATGTGGAGATGGATGTGGAGGTGGAGGTGGATGTGGAGATGAATGTGGAGGTGGAGGAAGAGGTGAATGTGGAGGGGGAGATGAATGTGGAGGTGGAGGAAGAGGTGAATGTGGAGGTGGAGGTTGTGGTGGAGATGAATGTGGAGGTGGAGGGGGAGATGAATGTGGAGGTGGAGATGGATGTGGAGGTGGAGATGGATGTGGAGGTGGAGGTGGAGGTGGAGGTGGATGTGGAGTAGGAGGTGTAGGTGGAGGAACAGGTGAATGTAGAGGTGGAGGTTGTGGTGGAGATGAATGTGGAGGTGAATGTGGAGGTGGAGGTGGAGATGAATGTGGAGGTGGAGGTGGAGATGAATGTGGAGGTGGAGGTTGTGGTGGAGATGAATGTGGAGGTGAATGTGGAGGTGGAGGTGGAGATAAATGTGGAGGTGGAGGTGGAGATGAATGTGGAGGAGGAGATGAATGTGGAGGTGGAGGTGAATGTTGAGGTGGAGAAGAAGGTGGACATGGAGATGGAGGTGGAGGTGGAGGTGGAGGTGGAGGTGGAGATGAATGTGGAGGTGGAGATGGAGGTGGAGGTGGAGGTGGAGGTGGAGGTGGAGATGAATGTTAAGGTCGAGTCGGAGATGAATGTTGAGGCCGAAGTGGAGGTGAATGTTGAGGTGGAGACGAAGGTGGAGATGGAGATGGAGGTGGAGGTGGAGGTGGAGGTGGAGGTGGAGGTGGAGGTGGAGATGAAGGTGGAGGTGAATGTGGAGGTGGAGATGAAGGTGGAGGTGGAGATGGAGGTGGAGGTGGAGGTGGAGGTGGAGGTGGAGGTGGAGATGAATGTTAAGGTCGAGTCGGAGATGAATGTTGAGGCCGAAGTGGAGATGAATGTGGAGGTGGAGATTAATGTGGAGGTGGAGGTGAATTTGGATGTCGAGGTGGGTGTGAACGTGGAGGTGGAGGTGGAGATGAATGTTAAGGTCGAGTCGGAGATGAATGTTGAGGCCGAAGTGGAGATGAATGTGGAGGTGGAGATTAATGTGGAGGTGGAGGTGAATTTGGATGTCGAGGTGGATGTGAATGTGGAGGTGGAGGGAGAGATGAATGTGGAGGTGGGGGTGAAGATGAAGGTGGAGGTGGAGGTGGAGATGAAGGTGGAGGTGGAGGTGGAGGTGGAGATGAAGGTGGAGGTGGAGGTGGAGATGACGGTGAAGGTGGAGTTGGAGATGAATGTGGAGGTGGAGTTGAATGTGGAGGTGGGGTGGAGGTGAATGTGGAGGTTGTGATTAATGTAGAGGTGGACATGAAGGTGGAGGTGGAGGTGGAGGTGGAGGTGGAGGTGGAGGTGGAGGTGGAGATGAATGTGGAGGTGGAGGTGGAGGTTTTAGATGAATGTGGAGGTGGAGATGAATGTGGAGGTGGAGGTGGAGATGAAGGTTGAGGTGGAGGTGGAGATGAAGGTGGAGGTGGAGGTGAAGGTGGAGGTCGAGATGAATGTGGAGGTGGGATGGAGGTGGAGATGAATCCGGAGGTGGAGTTGGAGATGAATGTGGAGGTGGAGTTGAATGTTGAGGTGGAGGTGGAGGTGAATGTGGAGGTGGAGGTGGAGATTAATGTTGAGGTGGAGATGAATGTGAATGTGGAAGTGAATGTGAAAGTGGAGGTGGAGGTGGAGATGAATGTGTAGGTGGAGATGAAGGTGGAGGTGGAAGTGAAGGTGGAGATGGAGGTGGAGGTGGAGGTGGAGATGAATGTTAAGGTCGAGTCGGAGATGAATGTTGAGGCCGAAGTGGAGATGAATGTGGAGTTGGAGATTAATGTGGAGGTGGAGGTGAATGTGGAGGTGGAGGTGGAGGTGGAGGTGAATGTGGAGGCGGAGATTGATGTTGAGGTGGAGATGAATGTGGAGGTGGAGGCGGAGGTGAATGTGGCGGTGGACGTGAATGTGGAGGTGCAGGTGGAGATGAATGTTAAGGTCGAAGTAGAGATGAATGTTGAGACCGAAGTGGAGATGAATGTGGAGGTGGAGATTAATGTGGAGGTGGAGGTGAATTTGGATGTCGAGGTCGGTGTGAATGTGGAGGTGGAGGTGAAGCTGAATTTAAATGTGGAGGTGGAGATGAATGTGGATGTGGATGCGGAGATGAATGTGGAGGTGGAGTTGAATGTGGAGGTGGAGGTGAATGTGCAGGTGGAGATTAATGTTGAGTTGGACATGAATGTGAATGTGGAGGTGAACGTGAATGTGGAGGTGAAGGTGGAGATGAATGTGGAGGTGGAGGTGGAGGTGGAGATGAATCCGGAGGTGGAGTTGGAGATGAATGTGGAGGTGGAGTTGAATGTTGAGGTGGAGGTGGAGGTGAATGTGGAGGTGGAGGTGGAGATTAATGTTGAGGTGGAGATGAATGTGAAAGTGGAGGTGAATGTGAAAGTGGAGGTGGAGGTGGAGATGAATGTGTAGGTGGAAATGAAGGTGGAGGTGGAAGTGAAGGTGAATGTGGAGGTGGAGATGAAGGTGGAGGTGGAGGTGGAGGTGGAGGTGGAGGTGGAGATGAATGTTAAGGTCGAGTCGGAGATGAATGTTGAGGCCGAAGTGGAGATAAATGTGGAGTTGGAGATTAATGTGGGGGTGGAGGTGAATGTGGAGGTGGAGGTGGAGGTGAATGTGGAGGTGGAGATTAATGTTGAGGTGGAGATGAATGTGGAGGTGGATGCGGAGGTGAATGTGGCGGTGGACGTGAATGTGGAGGCGCAGGTGGAGATGAATGTTAAGGTCGAGGTAGAGATGAATGTTGAGACCGAAGTGGAGATGAATGTGGAGGTGGAGATTAATGTGGAGGTGGGGGTGAATTTGGATGTCGAGGTCGGTGTGAATGTGGAGGTGGAGGTGAAGCTGAATTTTTAAATGTGGAGGTGGAGATGAATGTGGATGTGGAGGTGAATGTGCAGGTGGAGATTAATGTTGAGGTGGAGATGAATGTGAATGTCGAGGTGAACGTAAATGTGGAGGTGGAGGTGGAGATGAATGTGGAGGTGGAGATGAAGATGGAGGTGGGGGTGGAGGTGGAGGTGGAGATGAATGTTAAGGTCGAGTCGGAGATGAATGTTGAGGCCGAAGTGGAGATGAATGTGGAGGTGGAGATTAATGTGGGGGTGGAGGTGAATGTGGAGGTGGAGGTGGAGGTGGAGACGAATGTGGAGGTGGAGATTAATGTTGAGGTGGAGATGAATATGGAGGTGGAGGTGGAGGTGAATGTGGAGGTGGACGTGAATGTGGAGGTGGAGGTGGAGATGAATGTTAAGGTCGAGGTAGAGATGAACGTTGAGGCCGAAGTGGAGATTAATGTGGAGGTGGAGGTGAATTTGGATGTCGAGGTGGGTGTGAATGTGGAGGTGGAGGTGAAGGTGGAGGTGGAGATAGAGGTGAATGTGGAGGTGGAGGTTGTGGTGGAGATGAATGTGGAGATGGTGGTAGAGATGAATGTGGAGTTGGAGATGGAATGTGGAGGTGGAGATGAATGTGGAGGTGGAGGTGAATGTGGAGGTAGTGGTGGAGATGAATGTGGAGGTGGAGATGAATGTGTAGGTGGAGGTGGAGGTTTGAGGTGGAGGTGAATGTGGAGGTGGAGGTAGAGATGAATGTGGAGATGAATATGGAGGTGGAGATGAATGTGAAGGTGGAGATGAATGTGGAGGTGGAGGTGAATGTGGAGGTGGTGGTGGAGATGAATGTGGATGTGGAGGTGGAGGTGGAGGTGAAGCTGAATGTGAATGTGGAGGTGGAGATGAATGTGGAGGTGGAGGTGGACGTGAATGTGGAGGTGGAGGCGGAGGTGATTGTGGAGGTGGAGGTGAATGTGGAGGTGGAGGTGGAGGTGAATGTGGAGGTGGAGATTAATGTGGAGGTGGAGATGAATGTGGAGGTGGAGCTTGAGGTGAATGAGGAGGTGGACGTGAATGTGGAGGTGGATGTGGAGGTGAAGGTGGAGGTGGAGGTGGAGGTAGAGGTGAATGTGGAGGTGGAGGTGGAGGTTGTGGTGGAGATGAATGTGGAGGTGGTGGTAGAGATGAATGTGGAGGTCGAGATGAATGTGGAGGTGGAGATGAATGTGTAGGTGGAGGTGAATGTTGAGGTGGTGGTGGAGATGAATGTGGAGGTGGTGATGAATGTGTAGGTGGAGGTGGAGGTGGCTGTGAATGTGGAGGTGGAGGTAGAGATGAATGTGGAGGTGGAGGTTGTGGTGGAGATGAATGTGGAGATGGTGGTAGAGATGAATGTGGAGTTGGAGATGAATGTGGAGGTAGAATTGAATGTGGAAGTGGAGGTGAATATGGAGGTAGTGGTGGAGATGAATGTGGAGGTGGAGATGAATGTGTAGGTGGAGGTGGAGGTTTGAGGTGGAGGTGAATGTGGAGGTGGAGGTAGAGATGAATGTGGAGATGAATGTGAAGTTGGAGATGAATGTGGAGGTGGAGATGAATGTGGAGGTGGAGGTGAATGTGGAGGTGGTGGTGGAGATGAATGTGGATGTGGAGGTGGAGGTGGAGGTGAAGCTGAATGTGAATGTGGAGGTGGAGATGAATGTGGAGGTGGAGGTGGACGTGAATGCGGAGGTGGAGGCGGAGGTGATTGTGGAGGTGGAGGTGAATGTGGAGGTGGGGGTGGAGGTGAATGTGGAGGTGGAGATTAATGTGGAGGTGGAGATGAATGTGGAGGCTGAGGTGGAGGTGAATGAGGAGGTGGAGATTAATGTGGAGGTGGATGTGGAGGTGAAGGTGGAGGTGGAGGTGGAGGTAGAGGTGAATGTGGATGTGGAGGTGGAGGTTGTGGTGGAGATGAATGTGGAGGTGGTGGTAGAGATGAATGTGGAGGTGGAGATGAATGTGTAGGTGGAGGTGAATGTTGAGGTGGAGGTGGAGGTGGAGGTTTGAGGTGGAGATGAATGTGTAGGTGGAGGTGGAGGTGGAGGTGGAGGTGAATGTGGAGGTGGAGGTGGAGGTAGAGATGAATGTGGAGATGAATGTGGAGGTGGAGATGAATGTGGAGGTGGAGATGAATGTGGAGGTGGAGATGAATGTGGATGTGGAGGTGGAGGTGGAGGTTAAGGTGGAGGTGGAGGTTGAGGTTGAGGTAGAGGTGAAGCTGAATGTGAATGTGGATGTGGAGATGAATGTGGAGGTGGAGGTGGACGTGAATGTGGAGGTGGAGGCGGAGGTGAATGTGGAGGTGGAGGTGGAGGTGAATGTGGAGGTGGAGATTAATGCTGAGGTGGAGATGAATGTGGAGGTGGAGGTGGAGATGAATTTGGAGGTGGAGGTGGAGATAAATGTGGAGGTGAAAGAGGAGATGAATGTGGAGGTGGAGGTGGAGGTGGAGGTTAAGCTGGAGGTGGAGGTTGAGGTTGAGGTAGAGGTGAAGCTGAATGTGAATGTGGAGGTGGAGATGAATGTGGAGGTGGAGGTGGACGTGAATGTGGAGGTGGAGGCGGAGGTGAATGTGGAGGTGGAGGTGGAGGTGAATGTGGAGGTGGAGATTAATGCTGAGGTGGAGATGAATGTGGAGGTGGAGGTTGAGGTGAATGTGGAGGTGGACGTGAATGTGGAGGTGGAGGCCGAAGTGGAGATGAATGTGGAGGTGGAAATTAATGTCGAGGTGAGTGAATTTGGATGTCGAGGTGGGTGTGAATGTGGAGGTGGAGGTGAAGGTGGAGGTGGAGGTAAAGGTGAATGTGGAGGTGGAGGTTGTGGTGGAGATGAATGTGGAGGTGGTGGTAGAGATGAATTTGGAGTTGGAGATGAATGTGGAGGTGGAGGTGAATGTGGAGGTGGTGGTGGAGATGAATGTGGAGGTGGAGATGAATGAGTAGGTGGAAGTGGAGGTGGAGGTTTGAGGTGGAGGTGAATGTGGAGGTGGAGGTAGAGATGAATGTGGAGAAGAATGTGGAGTAGGAGATGAATGTGGATGTGGAGGTGGAGGTGGAGGTGGAGTTTGGGGTTGAGGTAGAGGTGAATGTGGAGGTGGAGGTGGAGGTAGAGATGAATGTGGAGATGAATGTGGAGGTGGAGATGAATGTGGAGATGGATTTGGAGGTGGAGATGAATGTGGAGGTGGATTTGGAGGTGGAGATGAATGCTGAGGTGGAGATGAATGTGGAGATGGAGGTGGAGGTGAATGTGGATGTGGATGTGGAGGTGGAGGTGGAGGCAGAGGTGAATGGGGAAGTGGAGGTTGTGATGAAGTTCGGGAATGACTTCCGAGGAGGATTGAGACTGACAAGTGATTCTGAGAGAATCTTGCGGGATTAATAATTTCTGTGAATTCAAGATAAAGCGAAAAATCGTCTATCGCAGAATCTACAGACGTCGTCGAGAACCTTGAAATCTCTTCTTTTTAGCCGAAAGACACGTTATGGTAATAACACTATAAAACAACATTACAGTGCTAATTAGCTTGGGACTTGGGACTTGGGACTTGGGACCTGACCGGGGAGTATTAAACCAACCAGACGTCTGTTTACACGGCAACGTTTGCTGTATTTCATTGTCACTTGTTCAGTGCGGCCTGTAGATGACCCCCTCTGCATAATCAGCTTCGGTGTTGGACATGTCACCATCATAGCTGACCGGTTCATAAACAGTTCAAAAACCGCACTGAGATCAATTGATCCCAAGTAGCAGGCCCCAGGATTTGACCATGTTCCGCTGTCAGCTGCCCGCGCCAGGTAAAGGTCTCAACCAAAGTATAGTCCCGGAAATAAATAAATCTTATTTGAAAATGTATCCACAATCTACAAAATAAACACATAAAATCCAAATGGACTTCAGCGGGACTTTTTTTAATTTATTCCCTTGGGTCTGGTAGACAGACTAGTGGAAAGGTAGAGCTATTCTAATTAGTGTCTGTCTGAAAGTGAAACAACATGTTTGAAGTGTATAATTTAGGGTACAAAAGAGTTACAAGGTTTGGTATACGTAATAAACACTGAGACATACACACTGAGTTTGGAATGACCAATTGAAACATGCTGGGAATGCCAGTATGATGGAACCGGTCATTCCTTTAATTAGATGGACATTCACAACCACCCGCATCTGCAGCATGCCACCACCCCAACCCATGTACAAACTCATTCTTATGAAAAACACGCCAACTGTGTTCGTATTGTTGAAAAACGACCACCGTTGCAGAGGACGAATGTGTGTTTTTTGCACCTGTACGTGTCGCCTTTGTTCAGTCAAACACGTGATTAACTTGGTATCTGCGATATTGATAACCTGTCATGTTCAGCCGTTCATCACTCGTAGTGCCTTCGGTAAACATGCTTAGCATATTGATCAAATGCGTGCCGTATCACGTTTAAAATAGATATTAGAAGACTTTGGGGTGATAACCGCGCGTGCGTGCGTGCGTGCGTGCGTGCGTGCGTGCGTGCGTGTGTACTACTCCGTGCTTGTTTTCCAGTTTTATAGTTCCGTAAAGGCCATACCATGTCGAATTTCAACATGGATACCCCACTTGGACACACAATACTGACCAGTCCTTGTCTTATCCCATTAATGCGGCCCGGGCAACAACAAGTACCATTGTTTAACATCTTCTGGACTCGATCCACCGACCCTCAGCTCCCCGGTCAGACTCTCTATCCACTAGACCACGGAGTCGGTCAGTTATTTTAGAACATTTATAATAGAACATGTTTCATTCATGTGGTCTTTTCAGCCTATGTGCCATACGGAAAAGGTTTGTATATTGCTAAAATCTTCATAAAACTAATATTATTATGTGCAAATTAGTGTTTTCCAGTTTTACTTTACTTCAATAACAAATATTAGTTGAAATCCTAATAAAATCTTAAAAATCAGATCACTGTCATTAGATGTTGTTTTGTACCGAACATCACACGAATGAGTGTTTTCACACTACCGAAAAGAAACCTAACAACAAGCTGCCTATTCAAAAGCTTGTCGTGATCCATTTAGTCTAATTGCAATTGCTAATAGCACCGAGTATTGAACAGACGAGTTGACAGTCATGTTCAGTACGGAACCTTTTGTCATATCCCGACCTTGATCAGCGAAGAAATCTGACACCCCTGGTGCATTTAATACTGTCAACAGTGATTAGTCTAACAAACAGGCATGGCTCTTTGGTCTTTTATCTTCATGATGCATGCTGGGTAATGACACGTCTACTTCCGTGCTCCACTTAACGACTCTATTCCCAAGGCCGCGGTTGAACATACGTCATGCCCTAAGTCTGTGCAATCGATGGTTTATAACTCGTAAACACATGTTCCTTGAGTTTTGCGAGTGTATATGGGGTTTCTATTATTGCATGTGGGTATCATTTGGAACCTCACAACGACATCAATTGTAATGTAGTCGTCCAGTGTTTTTCTTTCTAGGTCCGTAAATGTCTTTTTACCACACAGATACTCTACACCAGCTCTTACGTGGTTTATAATTAATCGATGTCATTACAATCTGATATTTTACGCCAATGCGATACGTCTCTACGTGAAGATCTGAGGGCACCGTCATAGGAGGTCGCGTCACGTGAACTTTCTTATCGGCTAATCAGCGTGGAAGGTTCTAAATTCTCCGTACGGAGTGAGCGAAGCGTTCAGAGAAACATCTGACTTCTGCATCTCGAAAATGAATATTATCGGGAAGTTCCGCATGCATAAACTTACAGCCGCGCATATATATTATTGGGGATATTTTATATTTCCTGTCACATAAAAAGGTTGAACTATCGAGTTCAAAGGTTGAAACAATGACACACTTCTACGTTTTCAAATAGAAAAGTTAAAAATTGGAACGGTATGTAGAGAATGGTAACTATAGGGACAAGTTTACCACTCTCGTCCAAGTGGAGACTTGGTTGAATCAGGCCATTACTTCTGGTATATCGGGGACACGGCTCACCCAGTCGTCTAAGGCGCCGCAATTAGTTGTGCAGAGTTGCTTCCATATGAAGTTCGAATCCCGGTTCGCCACGTGTGTGTTTCTAGGTTTTTCAGTACCATACCCGCGCTCGTGGGTTTCATCAAACGTCTGATACCTGCGTTACTCCACTTCGGCATCTGTAAGTTTGTTTCCCAAACCATCCCGACAGTCAAACAAAATAACTCACAGACACATGCCAAAAACAGCGTGAATTGGGCCAACAGAAGGGGAAATTGTGTAACACTATTGGACATGAAGGACTCAAGGTCTGTACTTTAATACTAGATTACTTACTTGCCGTTGTGATATCGCTGCAGCGTTAAACAACATTCACTCGCTCATTCATCCAAGGACTTTTTACGCCATGAGACATATTCCCTTCCAGCTGACAAGGGACTCTACTATTTCCAAATAAGCTGTGGGCCAAACTCGAGCCGTCTTCGACTGATTAGCTTTCCTCTCGCTACAATGGCGCCTAATGAGATCTCGTTAACATGTAACGAGATTGCGTGACCTCGTGTCCACTCGTTTCCTCCCGGCGAATGTATAAACATGATAGTTGCCTATTCATGAAAATAGAAATTTAATACACGAGTCTGTCATTAGGAATGATTTTATACCTACATGAATTTCGGCTGAAATGTGTTAGCGTGTTGTATCTTTAGTTACTTACTCAATAATAACATTGCTTAGATGTTTGATTTTGAATGTAAGCTGACGCTTGATCACAGTGATCAATGAAGAAGGTCTCAATGATACGTGAACGCATCTGATTTGATAAAAGTATTCTTGAAATACAACTTATATATACTAAAAATAATGTTAAGAATCACGAAATATATTTATATACCGTACAACTTTATAGAAAATCAGTGTTGACGATAAAATAATATCCCCCAAAATATTTATGGTCCGTAACTTATTTTTCTCAGTATATTTACAATCGTAATATGCATAATTCGCCCCTAGTATGTTTAAATCAATTAAAGGAAATTCGTAAGGTAAAGTTATTTCAATTAAGTAAAAAGTATGTCGTGATGAAGGAAGAAATGCCGATATATTTAAAAACATCCAATCTTTATATAAAGCTCAACACTGTGGTTTCAAATTACCCAAATAACGATATGTCAACGATTAGCAGAGGAAAACAAAGGAATGCATTACACAATCAGCATCTGAAAGAGATAAAGTATAAATTGGTACAGCTCTGTCAAACATGGAGATACAGGAATTCCTCCTAAAGCTTCCGATAATTGCAAGATCTTCACTTCATGCCAACCTATCTGGGTCAGTCGGTAAAATTCCTGATTGTCAAAAGGCTCTTTGTGGTAATGATCGATGGCCATCGTAGCCTTCTCCAAATACACCATATGATTATAATCAGCTTGTCACATTCCATCACGGGTTATCTTCTCAATTTTGGTAAGCAGGTGATTTCTTTGCCAGAATCAGTTCTCACTCAATTTAGGCCCCGGAGGAAGAAGGACAGCTCGCCCTGCTTGATGTGAGCCTTCTGACGGGGAGCAAGATACAGTCTATCATTCGTGAAACGAACAATAACGTAAATGGGGACTTATTTTAGTTTTACATTGACGTGTCTGGTAAAATTAGCATTTGGTTCAATGAATGTGATATTTCGCTGGTAGAACAGATAAAACAAACAAATGTCCACACGATGCCAATCATAGGGGAAATAACTGTATTTATCGGTAGCATAAAACTAGGTGAAATCCTTTGAATATGTAGCATGTCTTTAATGTCGGCAAGGTGGTAACTGAGATCCTTTTCGTGAAATCTGAATTTATCAAATCAAATGAAAGACGTGAACTATGAGTCTCTGAGTAGTATTTAAGCTGTATCACGGCGTGCCTGCTGAATGCGTGACGTCCGTCCACAGTGATGCAGGTTTTAGACATTTACCGCGTGGATGAAACCCAGGCTGGCACACCAAGGTTCGTAATCACGATAATTTGATTCAGGCATGCATAATAGACGCGTCACAGCACGAGACCACGCGGAATTTCAACCTTCCCTTTTCAGCCCGTGAAGATCCGGTGTAGAACAGGTCTTCAGCAACCCATGCTTGCCGTAAAAGGTGACTATGCTTTCGCAAGAGGCGACTAACGGGATAGGGTGGTCAGGATCGCTGACTTGGTTGATGCATGTCATCTTTCCCAATTGCGTGGATCGATGCTCATGATGTCAATCACTGGATTGTCTGGTCCAGACTTGATTACTTACAGACCGCCGTCATATAGCTTGAATATTGCTGAGTGCGGCGTCAAACAACAAACAAACAAACAAACAAACCCTCTCTTTTCAGCAAAGGTTGCAAATTTACATAAATTTTAGAACCACCTTCATAATGAGAAAAAAATGAACATAAACATATTTCAAAATGGAGGAAAAGTGTGAGAAGATGAGATCAATCAGACTGATTCCTTACATAATAGAAATGTTCTTCAGCAACCCATGCTTGTCGTAAGAGGCGACTGGTCAGGCTCGCTGACTGTTGATGTATGTCATCGTATCCCAATTGCGTTGATCAATGCTCACGATGTCAGTTACTGAATTGTCTGGTCCAGACTCGATTATTTACAGACTGCAGTCATATAGCTGGAATAGTGCTGCTTTCGGCGTTGTACAACAAACAAGACATTAAAGAGTCTGCATATCCTGCCATACTTTAAGTTCAACTCCGTAGCGTAACCCAATAACGGTTCCTCCAAACCATATCCATGGGTTCATTCGCATCTTCGCGATGCCGAGCATGCTCAAGTGTAGAGGTCGGGCAAACACAGATGATTGGCGATCAGGTTTCTATCAGATCGATGTGTCTGTCGATCCGATCTGTCTAGTTTTTGTGGCGCTGTGCTGTCATGGACGGAGAATACGACAATTTTCATATCCCATGGGCCCCGTTTCACGAAGCTGACTTAGCGGTGCGACTATCTAAGTCTATGTTGGGACCATCTTATCGCTTCGATCGCTTTATGAAAATATGCACAGACTAACCGGGTTACCCATGTACATGTATTGTCATTTCAAAGTATAATCCTTTGTCAAGTGTTTATGTGTCATTATGTTACTGTGTCATTCACTCAAAGCATCGTAATGGTGCGGTCTAGTGAGTGAGTGAGTGAGTGATACGCCAGGTTTAGCACAATTCCATTCGTATATCGGCGGGGCAAGTTAGAATGGGCTTCACAATTTTACTCTGGGAATCAAACCCAGATCGTAAAGAGGTAAGGCAAGAGCCATAAGGTTGTCCTTGTTGTTGTAGTTTGGTTTAAAATCTTGTGAACATAGCCTGGCAACTCTGCAAATTTTAATAATTTAAGGCGTGCTACATTACAATTTGATGACCAAAATCGAATTTGAATTGATTACGATGTAAATAGGGCAAAACACACGATATAACTTGACTGGCTAAATCATCACCAAAACGAAAAATATTTCACAGGGCATAAAACGGCTCCCGGTGTTCGTCGCGCTGTGCACTTTCAACGATTGGGCCTCCTTGAATAGTATTTTATTTGTATCACGGCTTGTCAGCTTGATGTGTAGGGTAACTGAAGTGACGCATGTGTTAGACATTTACCACAAGAAGACCTAGATATGATCGGGCTGAATTATAGGGATTTCGAACCCACGATCTTAAGTTTCTGACACGCAAGGGACGCAACTCTGCATACCGAATTGCGGCACCTTAGGTGACAGGGCCAGTAGTGGTTCCCGTTCCTAACTCGGAACCGTTACACAGGACATAAAAAAACAAAAATAATAGTTTGAATGGCATTTGCATTTGTAATATGTCAAACAACAATGTATTTCCAGTGGAAATACATAGTTATGTTTTATTGCTTTTATAGCAAGAGGTTTATTCCATCAATCAACTTTTCTATCCTAAACATTCGAGTAAACTAGTTCAAGCACTCCCATGGCTTTGATAGCACATCTCGCAAATGACATCTATCATCACAAGTGGGTTTTTTCACGAACTGGAGGTTTCGTTCGAGAATGCTCATAAACCGTGCCGCCCGTTCTAAATGGGGCACCTGCCTCTATGTCTTACACGTTATCGTGAAAATCAGATAGAGCTTCGAGGAACTTAAGTGTCTCTCTCTTGCGTCAAATTGGCTGGAGATTTATCGTATCGTGTTGAGTGGATTCGTCGGCCGACGCACGATCGATGCGCAACTTTGGGACGCAATGCTTCAACTGGGAGCACAGGCTGATCGTGCATGGGGTGGAACAGTTCATTAACGCATGCAGAAGCATGTTGACTTTGTTGAATCTATTTTATAAAATACATGTGTCTCACATTACAAGGACTGAAAATATTAAATGTCAGGTAAAACAAAAAACAATATTGTTGTGAAAATGAACTTGGATTGAGTGACATATCAAATAATGCCACATATCATATGTTAATTGAGGAAGGAATCTGCTCAAACCATCCCATTCCCCTTTCGTCCTGGAATCCAAAGCTCCCTATAAATCCGCACAAACGTGTTGACACTATACACTCTTCCAAAAAAGAAACGCACTGGTAGTATGTAGTTAATTGAACCTGACTACACAATAAATCCGGTATATAAATTCGATATGAGTTATTAGAAAATGTTGGTGGCCTGATATTCGACAAACGGGGGGTGGAGGGGCATGTGCTACACCACGAGATCTGCCTTGGTTTTGGTTCAGGGAAAGTTAACAGCAAATCGCTACATGAATAAAATTCTTCAACCTCACCTTCTTCCAATCACTGACCGCCAGAGGGAGCTGTTTCAATAGTTCAACGTGACAATAGACAACCTTCATAAGACCAACATCAACGCCTTGCCCTGGCCATCGAGATCTCCAGATCTCAGCCCAATCGTACACGTCTGGGGTGAACTCTATCGACGTGTACGTCAACGTCAGAACACGCCGCAGACACTCCAACAACTGGCCAACGCATTACAAGCAGAATGGCGCAGAGTTCCGCAGGACAGAATTCGTACACTTATCCAGTCAGCCGAGGAGCTTCCCGGACGGGTCATACAAGAAACTGAGTTCAGCGCAATCTTGTGGCCTTTTGTTACATGACAATAAACAGGTTTCAATGCCTTTGTACAACGACAACATGTGACTATCGAGCTCCAAAATTTCATATTTGTATATATGATACTGAGTTAAATATATCGACTTTATGAGGTACAATAAATTTACTAAAATCTACCTGTGCGTTTCTTTTTCTGAAGAGTGTATATAGTTACATATCCATCTTCAGAGGTTCAGAGATTTCGTCAAAAATGAAAGCAAACCTCATCCGAAGTTTAACAATCTGCGACATCTGGTAAGACATTCAGAAGTAGGCACAGAATGGGCTCTCATTGTCCTCCCCTCCTTACTGGTCTGTTTCTTTATGTACATTGTATATGAATCACAATTACTGTTCGGTTTGGCAAAATCGAAACAAGGGAATTAGGCCAAGACGTTTAATGTAAGCTTCAAACGTATCGCTGATCTGATATCGTCTATACATACAATATATATAGATACATATAATAGACAATTCCCTTCCACTGGTTTACCCACCTGAACTGGAAATAAAGGCGACCAGTGAATCGTCTCATGTGTTGCACATTTAGATCCATTCATCACTAGACAAAAAGAAACTCCCATCAAGATTTTGTGACAAGAGGGATGACTGTATGACAAGAGGGATGGCTGTATGGCAAGAGGGATGGCTGTATGACAAGAGGGATGGCTGTATGACAAGAGGGATGACTGTATGGCAAGAGGGATGACTGTATGGCAAGACGGATGACTGTATGACAAGAGGGATGACTGTATGACAAGAGGGATGACCGAATGGCAAGAGGGATGGCTGTATGACAGGGGGGATGCCTGTATGACAAGAGGGATGGCTGTATGGCAAGAGGGATGGCTGTATGACAGGAGGGATGGCTGTATGACAAGAGGGATGACTGTATGGCAAGAGGGATGACTGTATGGCAAGAGGGATGACTGTATGACAAGAGGGATGGCTGTATCACAAGAGGGATGACTGTATGGCAAGAGGGATGACTGTATGGCAAGAGGGATGACTGTATGGCAAGAGGGATGACTGTATGACAAGAGGGATGACTGTATGGCAAGAGGGATGGCTGTATGGCAAGAGGGATGACTGTATGACAAGAGGGATGACTGTATGACAAGAGGGATGGCTGTATGGCAAGAGGGATGGCTCTATAACAGGAGGGATGACTGTATGACAAGAGGGATGACTGTATGGCAAGAGGGATGGCTGTATGACAGGAGGGATGCCTGTATGACAAGAGGGATGGTTGTATGACAGAGGGATGACTGTATGGCAAGAGGGATGACTTTGTGACAAGAGGGATGACTGTATGACAAGAGGGATGACTGTATGGCAAGAGGGATGGCTGTATGACAGGAGGGATGCCTGTATGACAAGAGGGACGGCTGTATGACAAGAGGGATGGCTGTATGACAGGAGGGATGCCTGTATGACAGGAGGGATGCCTGTATGACAAGAGGGATGGCTGTATGGCAAGAGGGATGGCTGTATGACAAGAGGGTTGGCTGTATGACAAGAGGGATGACTGTATGGCAAGAGGCATGACTGTATGGCAAGAGGGATGACTGTATGACAAGAGGGATGGCTGTATGACAAGAGGGATGACTGTATGGCAAGAGGGATGACTGTATGGCAAGAGGGATGACTGTATGGCAAGAGGGATGACTGTATGACAAGAGGGATGACTGTATGGCAAGAGGGATGACTGTATGGCAAGAGGGATGACTGTATGACAAGAGGAATGACTGTGTGACAAGAGGGATGACTGTATGACAAGAGGGATGACTGTATGGCAAGAGGGATGGCTGTATGACAGGAGGGATGCCTGTATGGCAAGAGTGATGGCTGTATGACAGGAGGGATGACTGTATGACAAGAGGGATGACTGTATGGCAAGAGGGATGACTGTATGACAAGAGGGATGACTGTATTACAAGAGGGATGCCTGTATGGCAAGAGGGATGGCTGTATGACAAGAGGGATGACTGTATGGCAAGAGGGATGACTGTGTGACAAGAGGGATGACTGTATGACAAGAGGGATGACTGTATGGCAAGAGGGATGGCTGTATGACAGGAGGGATGGTTGTATGACAAGAGGGATGGCTGTATGACAAGAGGGATGGCTGTATGACAGGAGGGATGCCTGTATGACAAGAGGGATGACTGTATGACAAGAGGGATGGCTGTATGACAGGAGGGATGCCTGTATGGCAAGAGGGATGGCTGTATGACAAGAGGGATGACTGTATGACAAGAGGGATGCCTGTATGACAAGAGGGATGACTGTATGACAAGAGGGATGACTGTATGACAAGAGGGATGGCTGTATGACAGGAGGGATGCTGTATGACAAGAGGGATGGCTGTATGACAGGAGGGATGGCTGTATGACAGGAGGGATGGCTGTATGACAAGAGGGATGGCTGTATGACAAGAGGGATGGCTGTATGACAAGAGGGATGGCTGTATGGCAAGAGGGATGGTTGTATGACAAGAGGGATGGCTGTATGGCAAGAGGGATGGCTGTATGGCAAGAGGGATGGCTGTATGACAAGAGGGATGACTGTATTGCAAGAGGGATGGTTGTATGACAAGAGGGATGGCTGTATGACAAGAGGGATGGCTGTATGGCAAGAGGGATGGCTGTATGGCAAGAGGGATGGCTGTATGACAAGAGGGATGGCTGTATGACAAGAGGGATGGCTGTATGACAAGAGGGATGGCTGTACGACAAGAGGGATGGCTGTATGACAAGAGGGATGGCTGTATGACAAGAGGGATGACTGTATGACAAGAGGGATAGCTGTATGACAGGAGGGATGCCTGTATGACAAGAGGGATGGCTGTATGACAAGAGGGATGCCTGTATGACAGGAGGGATGCCTGTATGACAAGAGGGATGCCTGTATGACAAGAGGGATGACTGTATGACAAGAGGGATGGCTGTATGACAAGAGGGATGGCTGTATGACAAGAGGGATGGCTGTATGACAAGAGGGATGGCTGTATGGCAAGAGGGATGGCTGTATGACAAGAGGGATGGCTGTATGACAAGAGGGATGGCTGTATGACAAGAGGGATGACTGTATGGCAAGAGGGATGGCTGTATGACAGGAGGGATGCCTGTATGACAAGAGGGATGGCTGTATGACAAGAGGGATGGCTGTATGACACGAGGGATGGCTGTATGACAAGAGGGATGGCTGTATGACAAGAGGGATGGCTGTATGACAAGAGGGATGACTGTATGGCAAGAGGGATGGCTGTATGACAGGAGGGATGTCTGTATGACAAGAGGGATGGCTGTATGACAGGAGGGATGGCTGTATGGCAGGAGGGATGCCTGTATGACAGGAGGGATGCCTGTATGACAAGAGGGATGACTGTATGACAAGAGGGATGGTTGTATGACAGGAGGGATGCCTGTATGGCAAGAGGGATGGCTGTATGACAAGAGGGATGACTGTATGGCAAGAGGGATGGCTGTATGACAAGAGGGATGACTGTATGGCAAGAGGGATGGCTGTATGACAAGAGGGATGACTGTATGGCAAGAGGGATGACTGTATGACAGGAGGGATGCCTGTATGACAAGAGGGATGACTGTATGACAAGAGGGATGACTGTATGACAAGAGGGATGACTGTATGGCAAGACGGATGACTGTGTGACAAGAGGGATGACTGTATGACAAGAGGGATGGCTGTATGACAGGAGGGATGACTGTATGACAAGAGGGATGACTGTATGACAAGAGGGATGACTGTATGACAGGAGGGATGACTGTATGACAGGAGGGATGACTGTGTGACAAGAGGGATGACTGTATGACAAGAGGGATGACTGTATGCCAATACGGATGACTGTATGACAAGAGGCATGCCTGTATGTCACGAGGGATGACTGTATGACAAGAGGGATGGCTGTGTGACAAGAGGGATGACTGTATGACAGGAGCGATGTCTGTGTGACAAGAGGGATGACTGTATGACAAGAGGGATGACTGTATGCCAATACGGATGACTGTATGACAAGAGGCATGCCTGTATGTCACGAGGGATGACTGTATGATAAGAGGGATGGCTGTACGCCAAGAGGCATGACTGTATGGCAAGAGGGATGGCTGTATGACAAGATGGATGACTGTATGACATGAGGGATGACTGTATGGCAAGACGGATGACTGTGTGACATGAGGGATGACTCGGTGACAAGAGGGATGGCTGTATGACAAGAGGGATGACTGTATGACAAGAGGGATGACTGTATGACAAGAGGGATGACTGTGTGACAAGACGGATGACTGTATGACACGAGGGATGACTGTGTGACAAGAGGGATGACTGTATGACAAGAGGGATGACTGTATGACAAGACGGATGACTGTATGACACGAGGGATGACTGTGTGGCAAGAGGGATGACTGTGTGGCAAGAGTGATGGCTGTATGACAAGAGGGATGACTGTATGCCAATACGGATGACTGTATGACAAGAGGCATGCCTTTATGTCACGAGGGATGACTGTATGACAAGAGGGATGGCTGTGTGACAAGAGGGATGACTGTATGACAGGAGGGATGACTGTGTGACAAGAGGGATGACTGTATGACAAGAGGGATGACTGTATGACAAGAGGGATGACTGTATGACAAGATGGATGACTGTATGACACGAGGGATGACTGTATGACAAGAGGGATGGCTGTACGCCAAGAGGCATGACTGTATGGCAAGAGGGATGGCTGTATGACAAGATGGATGACTGTATGACATGAGGGATGACTGTATGGCAAGACGGATGACTGTGTGACATGAGGGATGACTCGGTGACAAGAGGGATGGCTGTATGACAAGAGGGATGACTGTATGACAAGAGGGATGACTGTATGACACGAGGGATGACTGTATGACAAGAGGCATGCCTGTATGTCACGAGGGATGACTGTATGACAAGAGGGATGGCTGTACGCCAAGAGGCATGACTGTATGGCAAGAGGGATGGCTGTATGACAAGATGGATGACTGTATGACATGAGGGATGACTGTATGGCAAGACGGATGACTGTGTGACATGAGGGATGACTCGGTGACAAGAGGGATGGCTGTATGACAAGAGGGATGACTGTATGACAAGAGGGATGACTGTATGACAAGAGGGATGACTGTGTGACAAGACGGATGACTGTATGACAAGAGGGATGACTGTGTGGCAAGAGGGATGACTGTATGACAAGAGGGATGACTGTATGACAAGACGGATGACTGTATGACACGAGGGATGACTGTGTGGCAAGAGGGATGACTGTGTGGCAAGAGTGATGGCTGTATGACAAGAGGGATGACTGTGTGACAAGACGGATGACTACAACTTTCCAATAGTCAACTTTCACTTGGTGTCTACATTTCACAACTTCAAGATACAATATACAATCGATCATGTTCTTTCTACGAAGATTTCAAAGAACATCACACGACAAGTCAGCGATCCTGACCACCCAATCCCGATAGTCGCCTCTTACGACAAGCATAGTCGCCTTTTACGGCAAGCATAGTCGCCTTTTACGGCAAGCATGGGTTGCTGAAGACATATACAACATATACACAACAGAGATGATGTACAGAACAGGTTTGCACTGACAACGCTGAAGTTCGTGGATCTCTGTGATCTCCTAAGTCCCCAATAGATATGCAATACCATAACATTCATTACAGCAAAGGTTTGGTTTAACCACAATCTTGTCACACACTTGAGCGCTGGTAAATGAACAGGTCAGCAATACATAACACCTGAAATTACTAATTGAGTCTACATTGGAAGGCTTTGTATCTTACAACAACGTTAAAACCAAATAAAAACTAGAAAACTTTCTTTATTCTTTACAAGAAAATATTAGAAGGCACCTGTTGAAATTGGGAACCTCAAACAAATTAGTACCCGTTTAAACGTGTAGATGGAAAAAACATAGTCGCGTCGGAGATTCCGCTCTTAAACTGGTCCCAAGCAACGTATTATTAACAGGCTGACGTCATGGCTGGAATATTGGTGAGTGCGACGGTAAACAACAAACAAACAAACAAACATTTCTCTTTAGGAATGGCACAATCTGCAACATGAACGAAATCTCGATCCTGTTTTACAACTGAAATATGTTCAACTAGCATTTCCTATGGTATTACCATAAAGTACCAATGTTGCGATAATTGCGAAATCATGTAATGAAAAGAATCATACAAACATATAATCTTACTCTTACTGTCTATGGGAATCACTAGAATACGACGTGGGTTTACCAGGGCACGACACACAGTTCAGTAGTACTACTCACCACTATAGTACAAGTTACATAATTCAACTGACATACAGTTCAGTAGTACTACTCACCACTATAGTACAAGTTACATAATTCAACTGACATACAGTTCAGTAGTACTACTCACCACTATAGTACAAGTTACATAATTCAACTGACATACAGTTCAGTAGTACTTCTCACCACTATAGTACAAGTTACATAATACAACTGACATACAGTTCAGTAGTACTACTCACCACTATAGTACAAGTTACATAATTCAACTGACATACAGTTCAGTAGTACTACTCACCACTATAGTACAAGTTACATAATTCAACTGACATACAGTTCAGTAGTACTACTCACCACTATAGTACAAGTTACATAATTCAACTGACATACAGTTCAGTAGTACTACTCACCGCTATAGTACAAGTTACATAATTCAACTGACATACAGTTCAGAATAACTACTCACCACTATAGTACAAGTTACATAATACAACTGACATACAGTTCAGTAGTACTTCTCACCACTATAGTACAAGTTACATAATACAACTGACATACAGTTCGGTAGTACTACTCACCACTATAGTACAAGTTACATAATTCAACTGACATACAGTTCAGGAGTACTACTCACCACTATAGTACAAGTTACATAATTCAACTGACATACAGTTCAGTAGTACTACTCACCACTATAGTACAAGTTACATAATACAACTGACATACAGTTCAGGAGTACTACTCACCACTATAGTACAAGTTACATAATTCAACTGACATACAGTTCAGTAGTACTACTCAACACCTTAGTACAAGTTACATAATACAACTGACATACAGTTCGGTAGTACTACTCACCACTATAGTACAAGCTACATAATACAACTGACATACAGTTCAGTAGTATTACTCACCACTATAGTACAAGTTACATAATACAACTGTCAAACAGTTCAGTAGTACTACTCACCACTATAGTACAAGCTACATAATACAACTGTCATACAGACCTAGTTCACTGGGGATCATCATATTCCGTTATTTCATTTCGTACAAAACCAACGATATCTCTACTTCCGGTGTTTTGGTTTGGTTCTTTCAACATACAGTAACTTAATGTTTGTTAAATCCTGAAACAATCCGACATTCATCTTGATTACATAGCATGTTATCATCGTGGTGAGACATCGTTCTCAGCAGTATATGCAGGTGGTAAGGAGGGACTTGATGGAACGCGTGGTCAGCATCTGTAACTTTGGTGATTGCGTGTCATCGTGGTGAGACATCGTTCTCAGCAGTATATGCAGGTGGTAAGGAGGGACTTGATGGAACGCGTGGTCAGCATCTGTAACTTTGGTGATTGCGTGTCATCGTGGTGAGACATCGTTCTCAGCAGTATATGCAGGTGGTAAGGAGGGACTTGATGGAACGCGTGGTCAGCATCTGTAACTTTGGTGATTGCGTGTCATCGCAGCACGACGATGTGAATCGTTGCCCACAATATTAATCACTTGATTATTTACAGACCGGCGTCATACAGCTGAAATATTGTTATATATTGGTGCGGCGTTAAATAACAGCAACAACAAAAACTAGCATGCTAAAGTAAACTTTGATGTATTATATTATGACATCGAACGATTTCCGATTTTGTGAGCAGAAATGACAATGCCACATCAGGCTGGTTCTATAATGGAAAAACACATCATCGGTTATGTGCCAACAATAGGAGATTGTCTGATAAATGCATTGGACACGTCCATTAAATGTATGCTATGATATTAGGATGTGACCGCCTTTGGAATGCCACTTGAAGGCATCACACGTCGTCATTTGCAACACCACCATGTGTATTGGACATAGGTTCAAGGAACGTAACCATACAAGAACATACAAATCCTTACACATACTTATCTACTATCTACTGAGAGCTGAATAGAAAGGTGGCCCACCAAAGGCTCTGGGTCTATAACACTATCGATATCACGACCAACACAGACAAGAAGCCCTTGAGTTTCTTCCAGTTCGGTTTTGTCTCCATTGAGATGTTTTGCGTGACCTGAGTGGCTTTGTCAAGTCACAGATGTCTGGTGAAGGCGTCAGTAACAACAAGCAACGCTGTAAACAAGACATCTCCGACATCGGCCACTTACAGTAAAGTAATCATCTCAAATAAGTTCTTCTTTGTCGTTGTCACTACATATGCCCTCGTAATGTAGGAGAGAAATTTCTTGCATCGAAAGTGAGGGGAGTATCCGCAGGAAAATATCTTTAATTCGTGAAAAATGTAAACTAATGTGTAGACATGGAAAATCTCATGGGTGAATGTTGAAATAAAATGAAAATGAAAAAAAATGGAATTGTTGAGAAAATTAAATCTATTTTAATTATTTTATTATTTTACATATTTTATTCATATGTGGCCATATAGTTTATTAAACACAATGGTCTCTGCTTTTAGCAGGGTTTGGCCATTATTATTATTATTATTATTATTATTATAAGATTGTCTGATCAAGACGCGATTATTTACAGGTCGTCGTCATATAGGTTGGATAACGGCGTTACACAACAAACAAATCAAACAAACTTCCCTACGGAATGACACAATGTAAGGTTTTAGGTGGTATTAAACGAAAATGTAACTCATTATTCTACAAATATTTAAGGCAGGGAAAGTACTAGGATAATGTTTCAGAAACTCGGAAAAAAGCACCTTGCATAACTTAACTACCTTCTTCTATAAGCAACAGAGTTAACAAAACCGTTAATAAGAAGAGAGTTTATCCTTTCGATTGGGGTAGGGGCTGGGGTTGGGGGGGGGGGTGGGGGTGGGTGGGTGGGGGGGGGGGGGGGGGGGGGGTCCATTTTCACAACAACATGTAAGTTAGGTTAGTGCCTGTGAATTACCAGATCACTGGCGGAACCTTCTGGCGTCTAAAAGTTATTTCTGTCCAAAGAAGAGGAACAACAGAACGTTTCAGGCTACAGGAGTACAACGTCTAAAGTTTGTGCTCGTAGCAGCGGTGTTAGCTGTTTTGAGCGAACAGAACAGGAAGAACCAGCTCCTTATTGACGTTATCACTCGTTTGTATACAATCCACATCCACTCAGTGAAAGCCACCTTGCATCAACCTGTTCTTTTAATGGCTCCTTGTAGTAACATTTCTGGAGCTCGCCATTTGACGAACACAGCCCAGAATAGTAAAGACGGAGTGTGCCTACAAGCGGAGCTGTTCAGACATGGTTCTCATATATTCTATAAAAACCGTTAAGGACTACCGATTCGTACCTATTACTTCTGTTAAAACTGGCTTGGCATGGCATGACTTAATAACAAGGAAACGGTTTGTCCTTAACGTGGTTTGTGTAGTATACGCCAGATGCTGTCTGTGAGGAAGGATTTGACCCTAAGCGCTATAGAAAAGGAGCAGTTGTGCAAATACATGATGATTCATTTGTCTGAGGAAAAGGCGGTGTTTATTTCAAAGTCGGCAACTATTTCACATTTAACCACGAAAAGCATCAATGGAAACATTCTTGTTGAAAGGAAAGCACCATGTTTGATGCCCGTCGGTACCATAAGCGCAGCCGCGTATAAATAGCTTAGGTTAAAATATTCCATGCATAGAGTATTTTCCGTAGAGCAGACACGTAAGATAACAACGGAAATTCTGACGAAGTTGCCAAATCATCCTATAAATGTGCAAATGTTCCGTCATCAATTCATGGCAAAAACAGTTAACGTCATTACTGAAGTGAGGGACAGCTAGCAATGTGAGAGTCAAAGATATCTGTATTCATGTAAGAGTACTGGTTTGAGAGAGAGAGAGAGAGAGAGAGAGAGAGAGAGAGAGAGAGAGAGAGAGAGAGAGAGAGATGAGAGAGAGAGAGCGGCGGGGGGTACGTGCGCTTTCCGACTTTATGCGTATTTCGCACTATTTTACAATCAAAAATAGAATACAAATAATACATGTCATAAAGAGGTTCTTAAAAATATTAAAGGTTGGTAGCAGTATTCTGAAATTCATGGTTTTATGCATATGTCAATTATATCAGCATTTGGTTATATTTGTCTATTATTGACGTTATAAGAGTTTAGAATCAGTGGTTTTAGTATTGGGAGAAGCCTACTCGCGATCGTTCGTAAAAGTTGCCGGAATTCGCTGTGTAGAGTTGCGCACCGGAGTTCGAATCCCGGCGTCGTTCTGCCCCATGATGTGTCAGCATCGTCCCCGTGTTCGCGAGATTCACAACCGTGATATACGACAGCGTCACTTCGGAATTCTTGGGACTTTCCTCCGCTGTATGATAAGTGGGATCACTTGAACGTTACAACAGTCACTTTTCCCTTTATGTCGAGCAATGTTCCAGCAGCTCCAGACTTTGGTGTCTACATTTCCCAACAATTGAAGTACAATCAAGCATGTTCTATTTTCCACCACGCTTTCATACGATCCTTGCTAAATAGTTGTTTGATCAGGGTTTCAACACATTCGGCTTGTCCCGGAATAACAAGAGTTGGTAATGAAGGGGTATCAACAGTCGAGGTCTCAGCCAAACTTTCAAAACATGTTGACGCATCAGTGACCAAAATGACGTCCAGTGCAAATATCTATTTTGACTTGTACCATATATTCCCGTATTTCAGGTGAACCATTGACTAGCCTTTGCATGTGTTATTGCCGGGTCTCACCGGTGCGGCAATATCCGCTCACCTTTTCGAGCACACTTGGTATCTTTAGTTGGTAGTGATTCAACACATGCTCATGATAAAGTCGGAATCGTACAATCAACTCTGCTCTGAGTGGAGATTTCTTATGATTATGGGAAGGGTTATGTCATGTTATTTGCAATACAAAGACAAGTCACATCATTTTATTATATAAATCTACCAAACCCTGATATATCCACAACCTCTTTGCTGACGACAAAGCGGCAAGTAATCAGGTCTACACTGGTTCTCGGTTTACAGTGGCAGCTGGAAACACCGCCCGACGTGCCACAGCCGGACGCAAGAAGCTTCAGTAAAGTCACTTGGCTTGGATCTAATCCGAGTTAATGGGACGAATTGTCGCACTTGAGTCTGCGTCAAGCGTAAATCCTCGAAGTGTCAGATTAATGTGAGTCGATGGAGGTCAAGGTTGTTGACCGCGGATCTCGCGGTCTGAATGTTAGGGGAATAACTCCCTGTAGTCAGTGAGTTGGGTTTAACTTCGTATCGAACAACACATCATTCGGAGGAAAGGGAAATGTAAGTATATTTATCATTAATATAAAAACCAAAAATACCAAATGCAGCATATCCCTATGTCAGCAAAACTTGTTTTTGAGCTGGATGTTTGCAATTGTAAGTTTGTACAAGATGAGGGACGAAGTGAGTTGTGGTCAGTACTTGCGCGTGTCAGCTTAATGTGTGAGGACAGCTCGAAGTCGTGTAGGTTCTGGGTGTTTACAACTTTGGTGAAAATTCACGAGCACGATATGGTGTTGATAGACCAGGGATAAGGAGAATATTGGATTCGAACCTTGACCAGCGGATCCTTACTGAGGTACTATTTGTTCCTCTGTGATAAAACTGTGGTAAGACTGATCCTCCAACACTGTTACGTGGTGTCAATGTTAACTGTCGATAGTGTATTGTCAATGTTAACTGTCGATAGTGTAGCGGGTATCAGGGTTAACTGTCGATAGTGTAGTGTAGTGGCAATGTTAACTGTCGATAGTGAAGTGTAGTGGCAATGTTAACTGTTGATAGTGTAGCGGGTATCAATCTTAACTATCGATAGTGTAGCGGGTATCAATGTTAACTATCGATAGTGTAGCGGGTATCAATGTTTACAATCGATAGTGTAGTGTTGTGTCAATGTTAACTGTCGATAGTGTAGTGTAGTGTCAATGATAACTATCGATAGTGGAGCGGGTATCAATCTTAACTATCGATAGTGTAGCGGGTATCAATGTTAACTGTCGATAGTGTAGCGGGTATCAAAGTTAAGTTTCGAGAGTGCAGCGGGTATGAATGTAACTG
Source organism: Haliotis rufescens (assembly GCF_023055435.1). Lineage (NCBI taxonomy): Eukaryota > Metazoa > Mollusca > Gastropoda > Lepetellida > Haliotidae > Haliotis > Haliotis rufescens. The sequence continues at coordinate 51,620,068 of NW_025964001.1, read as the reverse complement.
TCGATTGTGTAGTGTATTGTCAATGTTAACTGTCGATGGTGTAGCGGGTATCAATGTTAACTGTCGATAGTGTAGCGGGTATCAATGTTAACTGTCGATAGTGTAGCGTGTATCAATGTTAACTGTCGATAGTGTAACTTGTACCAATGTTAATATCGATAGTTAAGCGTGTATCAATGTCAACTATCGATAGTGTAGCGTGTATCAATGTTAACTGCCAATAGTGTAGCGGGTATCAATGTTAACTGCCGATAGTGTAGCGTGTATCAATGTCAACTATCGATAGTGTAGCGTGTATCAATGTTAACTGCCAATAGTGTAGCAGGTATCAATGTTAACTGCCAATAGTGTAGCGGGTATCAATGTTAACTGCCAATAGTGTAGCGGGTATCAATGGTAACTGTCGATAGTGTAGCGTCTATCAATGTTAACTGTCGATAGTGTAGCGGGTATCAATGTTTATTATCGATAGTGTAGCGGGTATCAATATAAACTGTCGATAGTGTAGCGGGTATCAATGTTAACTGTCGATAGTGTAGCGGGTATCAATGTTAACTATCGATAGTGTAGCGTCTGTCAATGTTAACTGCCAATAGTGTAGCGGGTATCAATGTTAACTGTCGATAGTGTAGCGGGTATCAATGTTAACTGTCGATAGTGTAGCGTCTATCAGTGTTAACTGTCGATAGTGTAGCGTATATCAGTGTTAACTGTCGATAGTGTAGCGGGTATCAATGTTAACTGTCGATAGTGTAACGTCTACCAATGTTAACTATCGATAGTGTAGCTTGTATCAGTGTTAACTATCGTTCTTGTTCTTACGGCCTGACAACACAGTGACACCCCTGTACGTGAAACTGTCATTCTAGATTATAGTAAAAATTGGTTTGTTTTAAGTTTCCTTCTTAAGTCGAAACATGCAATAAAAATATGTCTTACATAGTTATGTGTCGTGTTATTGGAAAAGGAGAACCCTAAACGATGCAGTATTAGTTTTAAACACTATTCCAAAATTGACGGACCATACCCGTGCTCGTTGGATATCTGCATCACTTAGGGCTTTCCTTCTTAAGTTTACACGGGGGCACGGGTGGCTAAGTCGTCTAAGGCGCCGCGATTCGCTGTGTAGAGTTGCGTCCAGACACCTATGATTGTGGGTTCGAATCCCGGTTCGCCCCGATTATGTTTCTAGGTTTGTCAGCACCATACCCGTGCTCGTGGGTTTCACCGAACTGGTAAACGTCTGAGACCTGCATCACTTCGGGCTTTCCTCCCACATTAAGCTGACACGCCGCGATATAACTGGGATACTGTTAAAAGCGGCGTTAAACCCAACTCACTCACTCACTCACTTAAGTTGACACGTCATGGTATAACTGGAATACTGTTAAAGGCGTCGTTAAACTCACTCACGCACTCCAGTACGCTGGAGGAACGACAGGTTGGTGTATTGGGTCGTAGACCAGGCATTTTGGATCAGTGTTAGTGGAACAGAATTGACCAGAAGGCTTGACACAGTAAACATATCTGACTCTGTGGCTATTGTTGCTACTCCGTTGCCTTTGACGTTGCTGTGACAAAAAGGAATCTATATGGAAATCCGTCATTAATAAAAAACGTGGTTCTCGGGGTTCAAATGAATTGACAGATGTCTGCCTCAGAGAAATATGCATGGGTCAAAAACCGCGGACATGATTCTTGGAAATGACGAACATCTGTCAGTAGGTCATGGTACGAGGTCAAACAATGCCCTTGTCGCTAGGAACACCCACAGCGTTGTCGTGGGCGAAACTCACATTAAATCATTGGTTTGATTGTTCCGAGACACCCATTTCTGTTGTATATATAATGAACAAATATTGTAAGGGATCATGAATATTTTTAGGAAAGTTTTGTAGTGAAGATTGTGCACACCGTGAATAAATATATTTTCCCAAATATTCACGATCCCTAACGTTTGTTCAGAAGATGTATTTTGAATAATATTCGCTTCTGCTCTTACTTCTCCATCAACAAACCCATCCATTAACCCGTCAACTCACTCAGTCACCCACTTAGTCATTCCTTCTCCCGTTCAGTTACTCGGTCACGTACCCAGTCACGCACTTGGCCAGTTACTCACACAAAGTCACTCACTCCAATCACTTCCAATCACTCACTCTGTTAATCATTCACCTTTACTAAGCCCTTCACACGACCCGTGAACATCCGGGTTAAAATTCGTCTTCGGCAACCCATGCTTGTCGTAAAAGGCGGGATCGGGTGGTCAGGCTCGCTGACTTGGTTGATGCATGTCATCGTATCTCAATTGCGTGGTTCGATGATCATGACATCAATCACTGGATTGTCTGGTCAAGAATCGTTTATGTACAGAGGGCCATCATACAGCTGGAGTGCGGCGCTAAACAACAACCAAACGATTACACACCAAGTCACACACTCGCTCACAAATCATTCATTCATTCATTCATTCATTCATTCACTCACTCAGTCACTCAAATCACCAACCAAAACACCTTCAAATACATTACTAACTTTCGCCACTCCTAAGTCCTTTCAGAAGAAGCCCTCAAATGTGACTGCTGAGTGACCCGAAAAGGAATATTGTCAGTCATATTAAAAACATTAATAGATTTGTGCAAGTTTAAAATTTGCCATTTCCAATGGACAAAAGATACCCTTTTAATCCCTCGTGATTCCAAATGCAGAAACTAAATCCTTTATATAGCTTCATCTCAATTATCACCTAATTAAACAGCATCCGTGAAGGAAACGTGCAAATCAGCGGGAATTCCATCGAAAGGTGAGCAACAATAATGTTTGGTCGTTTCAATAGTAGATAGGTCACTGAAGACGTATATCTGTTTAACTGCCAACGTGGAGTTGTTGTACACGCTGCACCTGTAAAAACGCTCCTAGACGAGATAAGTATGTTCCCAGAATCCCGACTGGAGATGAAAACGGAAGTACGCCTCAGTTTCGACTCACTAAATAGTTATGCAATCAAATACCAGAACGGAATTCTGCCCTGATGAGCTTGCAAGGGAGACAACTCATTTACCTAATTAACTTCTTACCAGATGGTATGCCTGTTACTGTATTCTCCAAGGCAACACGTGGGGCATGTTGGCAAGATTTATAAATGTACAAGGAAGTCTTGAAGGGATTGTCAGCAGCTAGTTCCGCACATAAGCAAGTTGCAAATATCGCGAGTACTCGGGGCTGTTAGGAAACCTAGTGGTTAAAGCGCTCGCCCGTCGCGACGAAGACCCGGGTTCGATTCCCCACATGAATACAATCTGCGAAGCCCATTTCTGGTGTCCCCACTCTTTCCCCCGCTGTACAATTGCTGAAATATGGCCGCGAGTAAAAACGGCGATGAACAATATTATTTCATTCAATGCTGGATGATCTTTATATGTATCGTAACAACATTAATGACGAATAAGAATGTCGAACCAGCTCCTCTCCCCCACTCCCACTCTCCCGATGCACTACACACTATATTATACGTGATATAAGTCTTAATATGTACTGGAGGAATACAATCAAGAAACGTACAATCATGTAGCAGATGAGTCTGTACTGCCGTATTCAATATTAATGTTTCATATCGGCAAAATTATTCACCTTGTCATTCTCATTACAATCCGATGATTTACTCCTATAAGATACCCACCGTGTAGAGAGCTGAGGACACCTCCCGTTGTGACATTACAGTCTAATTGTACGTCACAGCATCGCCAAGCATGCTGTAGACTTGGTGTAGGTACATGTAGGATCTGCATACAGGTTATCATAACCTTATAACCGTCCCCCACTCTTTCCATCAGAATATTATGTTTGATTGCTTAATCTAAAATCTACGAACAGCTCAAATTGGTTTCTATTTCAAACGAACGCATAAATTACACGTCTGTCAGAAAACTATTATATATAACAAAGCGTGTATACCCTAAGATTTAGTACAAGCATAATATTTCATCTATGTCTAAATTAATAACCACTGTTATTTCAAAGAAAGGGTATGTGATTGGTTGTCCTCCGAATTAAGATATACTATTCAAAAGAAGTTAAAGAACACCCGACTGTTTCATATGACTGTCCCCTGTGAAGAACCGGGGTAGAATAGGTCTTCATCAACTCATGCGTGCCGTTAAAGGCGACTATGCTTGTCGTAAGAGGCAACTAACGGGATCGGATGGTCAGGCTTGCTGATTGGGTTGATACAGACTCGATGAGCTGGCCCAGACTCGATTATTTACACAGACCGTCGTCATATAGCTGGAATATTGATGAGTGCGGCGTTAAACAACAAACAAACAAATCCTATGACTGTCATTACTGGTGGGTATTGCAACATACAACCTTCCAATTGTTGACATTCTTCAACATGTTTTGAGTGGTATATGTGGATTAAAGAAAGCGCACAAAGTTCGTTGTACATATTACTGATACTTAATACTGAAGTATTAACCTATATTGGCGCCGAGTGTGGTGGCTGTATTTATTAACATCTATCAGTGAAACCTCGTTAACTAAATCTCCCTTGACTCGGTGTATTGTTTGAGGCTATGTAACTTGGAATAACGACAGTGAGTGAGTTAGTTGGCTCTACGTCACTTTTAGCAATATTCCAGAACTATCACGGCGGAGAATACCAGACTGCAGCCATGTGGGAACTCGAACCCGGGACTAGAATCTGATAGCAAAGCTATGGTCTGATGGTAACGTCATGGTCTGATAGCAAAACTATGGTCTGATGTAAACATCATGGTCTGATAGCAAAACTATGGTCGGATGGTAACGTCATGGTCTGATAGCAAAACTATGGTCTGATGTTAACATCATGGTCTAATAGCAAAACTATGGTCTGATGTTAACATCATGGTCTGATAGCAAAACTATGGTCTGATGTTAACATCATGGTCTGATAGCAAAACTATGGTCTGATGTTAACATCATGGTCTAATAGCAAAACTATGGTCTGATATCAACATCATGATCTGATGTCGATGTTATGGACTGATAGCAAAATTATCGTCTGCTGTCGACGTTGTGGTCTGATATCGACGCTATGCTCTTATATCGACGCTGTAGTGTGATATCGATACTATGGTCTGATATCGACGCTATGGTCTGATATCGACGCTATGGTCTTATATCGGCATCATGGTCTTATATCGGTACTATGGTCTGATGGCAAGACTATGGTCTGATATCAACACCATTGTCAGATATCAACACCATGATCTAATATCGGCATCCCGCTTGTCTCGAACTACGGGTAATCCGATCTATTTTATGTTCCCCGGAGCCTCGAGTTTACGATATGTTACTGAATGTGTGATGGGTTCTATATCTAACAGATGGAGTGTTAATAACAAATTCTGTGGTCAAATGGGTGGTTTAAGTTACTTCGTAACACCCACTACAAAACAATAAACAAACAATTAAATATATAACGTCAACAGTACAACAAACGAACAAGCAAACAAACAATAAAATGTAAAACGTCAACGCCAGAAAATAACCAGTCTCGATTATCCGCCCAAACAGTTTGGCGAAAAAGGCAAAATATATACATGTGGATAACTGAAAATAAGTGATGTTCGCACAAAAGGTAAGCATATCTTGCGAAACAAACAAACAATTCATGAGAACTGAAGTCAAAGTTTGTGGTACTTATCATTCCAAAGGATTATTTTTTGTAAACGGTAAATAATCAGAAACGTGGCTGATGATGACGTGTATGTGATAGATTATCGCCAAGCAACTCCTCCTGTGTGTCCGAGACTTCTCCCCCTTGCCCTGATATCCGACACTTACATCTTGTAACATATGTCTATCGTATACGCTCAGACATTATACAGATCCTTTCATCGCATGGGTAACTGACGTTCGGATTGTAGATAGCTGTCACTCACTCTCGGGAGCGCATTTCAAAACATGCAGGGATAGCGCGGAATATTGCCACGTGAACGCGCCAAGATTCTCAGCATCAATAGACACAGACATATACCTGTGCTTGTCAATATCCTCGTAGATTTACGTGTGCAGCGAGACAGACACTCCACTAATAACTGACCCTATCGTACTTGTAGAGGAGTGAGTGAGAGAGTGAGTGAGTGAGTTGGTTTTAATGCATCTGTGAACTGAAACGAGTTCCATAACGGGCAGGGTGTAAGCTCATTGTTGGCGGAAGTCATGAATGTCTCAGACGATTACCAATTTGGTGAAACCCAGGAGGACGGGTATGGTGCTGACAAACCTAAAAGCATAACCAGGGCGAACCGGGATTCGAACCCGCGGTTTCATTGGTTTCTGGATGGCCCAAGGGACGCAACTCTGCACAGCGAATTGCCGAGCCTTAGACGACCGGGCTACCAGCATTTTGAAATGAAGTCCGGATATCTGGAGTATTGTAGGCGTATGAATGTTTCTATTTACACACACACACACACACACGCGCGCGCGCGCGCGCACGCACGCACGCACGCACGTACGCGCTCTATCGGTGGACACAGAAACATGTACTGGTATTATATTGTATCATTTTTTGTTCAGTGTGATTAACATGTGTCAGAACACAGTCGCGTTAGGTCTTCTTTGCATTCTTGTAACCCAAGCGGTTCGGTTGTCTTGGCAGCATATGACGTCATCCATTGTTTGAGGACAACTCTGCATTCCAGAACGACGTCTCTTCCCGCCCCTCAGTACACACGCAGTGCTGCGGAGAATTACAAATAACTATGGATAACGACCGGCGACATTAGGAGTTTTTAGTTTAGCGGGCGTTTTTTAGCAATATTTCTCCGGGATATTATAGCATTTAAACACATAGTGAATGCCCCTTTCGTTGCTATGGTGTGCCTTACTCTGGGAGCGTAGGTTCGAATCAAGGATTGGACCCTACTCCATAAAGTACTAGTATTGTACTTTACTAAGCAAGTATAATCCTGACTAGAGCATGTGTTACATTTACCACTTTGTAATGGCAGTGTCTATTCGAACCAGAGCCCAGGGTATTTATCCAAATGGAATGGAGATACAACACACTGTGTAATCAAGGGATGGGGATGCAGAAGCTGAAAGTGTTCTACGTCAACTGTTGCATAATGTGAGGGTACTACAAGCAATGAACGTTCATCAATACAACCTTTAAAACGCAAAACACGTGTAGCCAGTCCGCTCGACTGCAACCGCGTAACGCACGTTGGTATACCGGCACGTTCTCAAAATGTCACTTTCCTTCTATTTCCGGGACCAGGGGAAGAAGAGACGGGACTACCTTTGGTATTTACAAATCAATCGAACTTTGTAGGATTTTAGCCGCCCCCTGTTGGGGAATTAAAGGCATTATCAGGAACCGTAAACAGGATATTTGTTTGGCTTTTTATTTAATCTAATTATTTTGTAGTGTTTTTTTGTAAATTGCAAAACAAATCTGAATTCCCAATTACCAACAGTGTTTCGTGTTGCATGGGATTAGTTTTTTTCGTAAATTAATCTAATAATCGACACGTAAAAGCACCGTCAGAACAAAACGTTGAATATGAAAATGTATGAAAGCTTACCCCGTGGCGGTGAACCATTGCTTGTAATATCACATTGTAGTGCGGGTGAGGTAAGGCGGGTACAAAAATGAAACACGTTTTGTTTGGTGTTTAACTCAACACAAATATTTCCACTGTGTGACGGCGTTCTGGAAATAATCGAGTCTGGAAAATCCAGTGATTGACAGCGTGAGCATTGATCCTCGCAAGTGGGATACGATGACATGCATCAACCAAATCAGCGATCGTGACCTCTCGATCCCGTTAGTCGCCTCTTACGGCAAACATGGGCCAATTCTAACCCGATCTTAACGGGCTGTTCTCGGGGGGTGGGGTGGGGGGTGGTGGGTGGTGGGGTGGTAGGGGGGTGAGTTGGGTGGATATGTGGGATGTTTTTAACGTCGGAGTCAGTCATATCACGGCGTTTTGTATGTAGTCGGGTCTACTGAGGGATTACATACGCTGTCGAACAAAAGCGGAAAATTCATTTACGAATCTTAACCAATATACCATTATCACTGAGGAATCACCGGAGACCATGCTCATAACGACCTTTTCTGTAAGTATCGCCAGCAAAACCTGTCTGTGTTGTAACTCATGAACCAAATGAAGATGGTCTTATTGGCTACAGCCGTTTTTCCGACTTCGATAGCTTCCTCGTACTCCCCAAGGCGGATGCACATAGCTTCCATTACATCAACGGATTTCGAATGTTATCAAGTGGTGTTAGAAGACTGATGTACACGATGTTTTCCCAGCACAAACGACGTATTTGTTTGGTTCTATTCATCGGATATTTATCACAATCTCGTATACAGATGACGCAATGTTGGGGCCAGACACTCGTATACAGATGAAGCAATGTTGGCGTCAGACGCTCGTATACAGATGAAGCAATGTTGGTGCCAGACGTTCGTATACAGATGAAGCAATGTTGGCGTTAGACGTTCGTATACAGATGAAGCAATGTTGGCGTCAGACGTTCGTATACAGATGAAGCAATGTTGGCGTCAGACGCTCGTATATAGATGAAGCAATGTTGGCGTCAGACGTTCGTATACAGATGAAGCAATGTTGGCGTTAGACGCTCGTATACAGATGAAGCAATGTTGGCGTCAGACGCTCGTATACAGATGAAGCAATGCTGGCGTCAGACGCTCGTATACAGATGAAGCAATGTTGGCGTCAGACGTTCGTATACAGATGAAACAATGTTGGCGTCAGACGTTTGTATACAGATGAAGCAATGTTGGCGTCAGACATTCGTATACAGATGAAGCAATGCTTGCGTCAGACGCTCGTATACAGATGAAACAATGTTGGCGTCAGACGTTCGTATACAGATGAAGCAATGTTGGCGTCAGACGCTCGTATACAGATGAAGCAATGTTGGCGTCAGACGTTCGTATACAGATGAAGCAAAGTTAGCGTCAGACGTTCGTATACAGATGAAGCAATGTTGGCGTCAGACGTTCGTATACAGATGAAGAAATGATGGCGTCAGGCGTTCGTATACAGATGAAGCAATGTTGGTGCCAGACGTTCGTAAACAGATGAAGCAATGCTTGCGTCAGACGCTCGTATACAGATGAAGCAATGTTGGAGCCAGACGCTCGTATACAGATGAAGCAATGTTGGCCTAGGACGTTTATATACAGATGAAGCAATGTTAGTGTCAGACGCTCTTATACAGATGAAGCAATGTTGGTGTCAGACGTTCGTATACAGATGAAGCAATGTTGGCGTCAGACGTTCGTATACAGATTAAGCAATGTTGGCGCCAGACGTCCGTTTACAGATGAAGCAATGTTGGCGTCAGACATTCGTATACAGATGAAGCAATGTTAGCGTCAGACGTTCGCATACAGATGAAGCAATGGTTGAGAAAGACGTTCGTATACAGATGAAGCAATGTTGGCGTCAGACGCTCGTATACAGATGAAGTTATGTTGGGGTCAGATGCTCTTATATAGATGAAGCAATGTTATCCAAAGAAGCAGGTTGATCGTGCTGGCAAAAGGCGATACGAGATTTATTTGCCTTCGACGACGACAGGGCAAACTGGACTTAAACTGATACTGACTTAAACACTGTCACATGATTGAGTACTTTTATATCATTGAACCCTAAAACTGATTCGAAGAGACTTTCATCAGTGATGATAAGTCATCGCTTCGTAGAATATCCTTACAACTGAACACGCGCATGACTAGCACGGATTGATTCTGTAATTGAAAAATTATGAGAATCTGTTGACTCCGGAGGTAGAGTCGGCAAGTACCGATTTTACTTCCGGAACAAACAGACTGTAGGGATTTCTCCAACTTACAATTCAGGCATTCTCAGATATATAATTTCTCCCTAGTTTTGCATACTGGCCTATAGCTGCGTCAGTTTTACACCCTCGGAATGGCCAGTGAATTCCTGGCTGAGAATCAACTGCAACACCAATAGCTTGATTTGGCGTCATAATGGTTTTACATGGTCGCATTCAAATGTTGCCCTCGTCTATGTATAATCAACGTGCCCACACTTCACAAGATGAATTTTTCTTTGAAAGATGTCATTGCCTTAATATGTTCAGATGCATACTCTTCATTGTAACGTCGATGCATACGACCCATTCCTGGACATGTAAAGATGCATATGATCCAATCCTTGACATGCATGTTAAGATGCATGTGATCCATTCCTGGATATGTTAAGATTGAAATGATCCAATCTGTAAGATGTTGAAATTCATCAAACTGCGTATACGAGGGTTAGGTGGGTGGGGTGGTGACATCTTCATCTGAGTACGTGTATGTATGTTGTGGTAGCGGGGAAGAGAGGGGTGGTACTACATGCGTCAGACAATCCGCTAACAATTACAAACCTTTCCCCATACACTCTTCCTGCAAGTGTAATCATTCATCATCTTGACTGTGCCTTTTATAACCTGGGCAGGCGTGTGGAAGCTGAACAGCGACGTTATTTGCTCGAATAAAACACACACAGTTAAAGCGTGATAACTTTCATGAACTCGGGCGAAAATAACACTAATTTGGCCTAAAGACAAGACATTTCGGCAAAGCGAGTACATTTCAACCTACACCGGAAATCGGAACTACAGGCTTCGGGTAACAGGCATCCTGGCATTGCTTATTTTGGTTTGGATGTAGAATTCTTCTTCAAAATAATTTCCTGCGTTCAGTTTCAATAGGCATGTGCTGTTGGCGTAATGACGCAGCCACCGACTGTCACGCAGTGGGGTCATTTTAAAAATAAAATTTCACAGCGAATAGATTGAGAAAAGCTTTACATGTCTCGAGCTGAACACGTTTTAATTGCAGCAATCAGAAGCTACCGGCAGTTTAAAATAAGGATAACTGCTGATATGGATTTTTTTTTTCATTTTCGTTGCTATGAACACAAATTATTTCATCTATCCTTATGCGAAACGTATTGCAAGCAAGGTAGCAGATATACGTACGGAAAAGATAGCGCAATGATAATAACGATCACTTTATTCAGTACCCTTCAGGCATGGACAACAAAAAGAGAACAAGGATATCATTCACAAATGATTAATATCTATTTCTGGAAACAGTTAAAACTAGTTCTTCCATCTTAATTCGTCTGGTGTAAAAATATTCCGACTTGATGAATTCTCAATTTTAATAATTACCTATATTATAACAAGCGATCAGGAATCGTTTGCATCAAGTCTTGATCAACTGATTGGTACATTAAAGACACATGGTTCAATAGTTCATGGCAGCATGAAAATGGACTGCACGCGGTGATCAAGTAACTGGCATTAACTATTGATACTTTAAATGTAAAGTACCCATAATGTCTCATTAACATAGAGTATTCCCATGTACTTTCCCTACAATTTCCTGGTCGCAAATAAAGACTTCCTGCTTTCTGTCATCTGATAACTAGAAGTCAGTAGTACCTGGTGTCTCTTGTAGATCTAGTAGGAGGTACTCAATGCTGGCATTAGCATTATTTACAGATTAAAATTTTAAAAAACTCAGCAAAGAGGGGTTAGGTGATCCTGGCACAGTCAGGCTGGTTAGGCTCATCATCAGCTCAGGGTCCTTGCCCCTTAGTCAAACCCACCCAGATCTTATCGGAGAATGTGAAGACTCCCCAACACTGCTGCCTTCTGCATTACCCAGATTGTCAGAAGGGCTGTATTCCTGGTAGCAAACCCGGGTACTCTCCCAATGTTAGTAAACAGATTGTGAGGTACCAAACCTAAGGCATATTTGCCATATTTTTCCTCAATCTTGTCAATCACATTAGTGTCAAAAGGGACTGGAAATTTAGTTATATAAATTAATTCATTGGATTTATCAAAAAGGACAAGATCAGGTTTGTTGGCCTGGATATGTCTGAGACTGTATTATTATTAAAAAAAAATTATTATTTTTTAAAAATTATTATTTTTTAAAAATTATTATTATTATTATTATTATTATTATTATTATCAAGGAGTTATTAGAAATAATAGTAATCTAAGAAACAAATTACGGTTCCTGCATTCCTGCAAACGTACTAGCACATATCAGGCAAGTTTGGTGAATGACAGGTTGCCCCATGAAGATCCGTGTTGGAATTTGTCTTCAGCAACCCATCCTTGTCGTAACATGCGACGAGCTGGATCGGTTGGTCAGGCTCGCTGACTTGATTGAAGCTTGTCATCGTATCCAAATCGCGTAGATCGATGCTCATGATGTCAGTCACTGGATTTTCTGGTCAAAACTCGACTATTTATCGTCATACAGCTGGAATATTGTTGAATGTTGCGTTAAACAAGCAAACAAACAAACAAACAAACAAGAAACACACAAACTGATGACCGATTATTCCTAACCCCCTGTTACATTCCTAGTTTGCTAATGTGAAGATGGTGTATTTTAAACTTAGGTACCACGGAATTTGATGTCCATGGGTTACTAGAGGTGTGATACAACCGGGTTGAGAAAGATGAGTTTCATCGCAGGTCCGGAGTAACAGGGGTTCACTGTGCAGACTTTTAGCATTCAGGCATTTCACAGTGTCTTTTCCCACCCCGAGAATTGGTGGATGGTTGAATCTCACGCCCTTGTACCCTCAACAATAGTCAATATTGACATTTAACTCGCGAGGCTGTAAAAGTATAAAAACACAAATGTTAAATTCCATTATAAATACACAATGTCAACTTACAGACACTTACATTATCGCTAAAATGTTTTTAAATACTCACACAAATACGCGTCATTATACTGTGCCACAGACAACCTTTCACGCTTCCCTTGGTAGCTTCATCTGATATATCTTGTTGTAAGGTAAAACCAGGTTACACAAGGTGAAATGTTTAAACAAGTTTAAAAGGTCGATTCAACTGCTATCTATTTATGTTTGCCATGATATCAAGTCAGATAGTAAATGTGAAAGTCATACCACACTCGTGCTTAACGACAAATAATGCTCGACACTATGAAATGCTTCGTGCTTGTTTAGGCTTGTTTACTCAGATGGACTCGACCATGCCCGGAATGGAACCGAAGTTTCATGTGTGACGAATGAATACGCAGATTTCTAGTCAACAGAGGTGAACTGGAGTAGTCTTGGGGTTCGGTCGCAAACATACGAGTTAGTGAGTAAGATGGGTTTGACGCCGCATTGTACAGTATAGTTCGGGTATATCACGGCATAGTTTGTAGACATTGATGACTTTGATTAAACCTCATGGCCACGATTCGAACACACGAATAGCGGATCCTGGTAAAGCTATGATACGCAACTCTGCCGAGCAAGCGGTGACTACGTAGACCTCTGGGCTAAGCTTTCCCCGGGAAAAATATAAATGAACAATGATAAAACGATGATGATATCGGAATAACCAGCACTTTGTGATTACCGCGGTAACGCAAGTGTGACCTAACAATAGCCATACATATTGCTTCTCAACAAATACAACCAGCCATACACGTCGGAAACAGGTTGTAAAAACTCCATGATAATCCTTATCTCAGTTAAGTGTCCATGTGAGTGAGTGCGCCTGACGGACCACACTCTGTTCTTACTCACATACATACACTGTCATGATGGGGAGAGAATCTGACAGTTTATGTGGAACTAGTTTAAAGAGCCTTGGCTCAGTAAGGTGATTGCTGACATCCATAGATGTCCATGTGTTGCCTGAAAGTGTAAAACATTAGAGTCTTCTCGTTCACCCCTGCTGTGATCTGATTCATTTACTGCCATGGACATGGTGTTATATCCTACATCGTGAAGAGAAGGGATTTTACCACGCCTAAGACATAGTCTCACCTATAGAAGCAGTTGATTGTATCGTCATACAGAGACCTCGGGGTTTAATGTTAGACAGCCCTATTAGGTAATTGTGAAACTTTGCAACGAAGGTAGTAGCACGTTCATACTGTTACTTAAACTATCAAACCATAGATAACTATCAAGCTCGTTTTCTAATCTTCCAATAACCGTTGCGGTAACCCGGAACAATATCGTCCGATGTAAAGGTGCTTTTTTGTACATTAATATAAATCAACAGACGTTTCACTGCTCGTTTTGTGTGTTTACTTAGTTTAGACGCCTATTCGTCGTCAGTGAACAGATGAGATGACGCCTTCGTACACCGTCGACGATTCATAATTGGAGCAATAACTCTTCTAAATACACGTGACATGAAGACAAAGCTCACAGGGAAACTGCAATAGCAGGTAACTAACTGTACGTGTTCATTGCACATGTAACTGACTATCAAACTGATTATGATTACTTTAAACTTTAAGACTGAATTTAACTTGTACGCATGACCTTATCAGACACATTTACTATCAGAGGGGTATTCCTCTACAGTACTATTAACAAAACGCCCTGTAACCGTCAATGTTTGGTGTCTAGCATGGTCCGTGCAATATCGAGCGTTCTGTTTATTTCTGATGCCACCCTGCGGTATCTGGCTATCATCAAGAACCACTTGACCCTCTAGTGGACATTCTTCACCAACGTTTGGAACAGGGCCAAAGAGTGTGTTAATGTTAGTATGCCAGATGGCGAAGTCCTTCTTCTCTCTTGTAAATAATGGTAAAGTGTGGAACCAATGGTAAGCATGTTGCGCAGCTGTTCATGCCATCGTTCCACCGCTTCCTGATGGCCAAAGATTCTAGATAACAGTACTGCAACAGGGTAGGGCATGAGGCAAAGTTGGTTTCATGTTTTCGTCTTGATTTTGTAATCTTTGAGGATTTTGTTGGTTTGGATATTTTATGATGACAAATAGCCTGTTTATATAAATGTATCTTTATGTGTGTGTACTTACGTTTATCATTTGTGTCCCAAAGGTATAGCTGCCTGTTCATTCAGATACAGATATTTTAAAGAGATAATACGTGTGAATATACACCATCTGGTTCCCACGAAACACATTGATGTAGCCTATAGCTGAAGGTGATGTGAAGAACATGTAAGTCAACAGTGCATTATATAGTATTGATACGGTCTGCGTTGGTCTCTGATGTATGGGGAGTCCTCCTTTCTGAACAGGAATAAGATGCCGTATGATTGGCTTCAAAAAGGAAGGGGTGGGGTGTGTGTGTGTGTGTGTGTGGGGGGGTAGCCTACTGGTTTTAACCATTGCTCGTCACACCGAGGGCCCGGGTTCGATTCCCCACATTGATAGAATGTGTGAAGCCCATTTCCGATGTCCCCCGCCGTGAAATTGCTGGAATACTACTAATAGCGGCGTAAAAGTCATACTCACTCACTCACTTAGTTCTGCACACTGTGAATGATACCTTGTGTGAAACATTGTCTCCGTGTAATTTTAGAATCATTAACAGCTAAATATACGTCATACAATATCAGCTTGTAGACAAACAAGTTTAAGTGGACTCCCAGAAGCCAGCGCTTAGCTCCCCTTTAAGGTGTAGACATGGGGGACAATTGACCCCTGTGACTGTTGGGAAGGACAATCTATAAGACCGAGTTAAAGCTGGATCATGTAGTTTGACATCGTACACAGCTTGTGTTGATCGGTGCTCACATCATCGATCACAGGTTTGTCTGCTCCATACACGTACACATTATAGACAGTCTCCGTGGTATATCGTTAGGATCTAAGCATGTTCACTCTACTGGAAACATTTGACCGAGGGGCGCTGATAAAAAGAAAGGCAATATCGTTTGTCTTACGAGAATCCTATTTGGCTAAAATCATAAACTAGACTTTTTTATAATCCCGCGTGAACGAGATATAGCAAGATTTATGTTATTGTCATGTCATGTTTTTACTTCATCCTTTGATGAAGATTCAACAATCTACTCTTTCATTTGCAAATGACAATACAACCGTTCCCATTTCACAGATGGAGAGTATCAATTCTCATCGACCTTTCTACTCCGTCATACACCACGGCAAGTAATTACATTTCTTGGAGTGCATGTCAGACTGCGACATTCAATTCTTGAGGTATTTCGAGCAAAGTCTTTGACATCACTATCAACACCCATTGAAATCCCCCCCCCCCCCCCCAACAACACCTATTGAACTCCCCCCCCCCCCCCCCCCCCCACCCACACACACACACACACACACACACACACACCCCGAAGACAACCACAACTACGTTATAACGTTTTTTCCTTATTATGTATGAGAGAGGGGCATTATAACGAGGATTCACTTCATGATTAAAGCATGACTCCTCATGGTGTCATTTGAATGGTGAAATAAATCACGATAAATCCAGAACAACACTGGCCATTCTTAAGAACACAGGTGTGATAAATGGCAATAAGGACACTTGCTCTTGCACGTACAATTCCACTTCACATGCACAGACAACGCCTCAACGCAGAGACTTCGGTGACAGATCGGCACTCAAGTCATCACAGGTAACACGTTTTATAATGTCAAATGTTTTGAAAATAAACCTGTGACATTACTTGTCAGCCATGCAGATTCGAGTTTTTCAAATATCCCCAACTGTGAACCAAATCCACAACCTCCAGTGACATCTTTACACGATCTCAAGGAGTGAGTACCTTGTGGAAATCCGCGCGAACTCTTTGAAGTTTGCACTTAGCGCTCTTTATTTCATTTACACTTTAGATTGTCTTATTGGACGAGGCATGCATATTTAAAGAGGTAAATCATGATTACAATGTCACGGTGAACGTGACACTAGTTCGTCGTTTGATAGCACGTATCAAGAGAAGAGTAGCACGTAGTTGTTTTCGTCAAGAGGAGAGACGAAATAGTGATTGCTGACATGACTGATAAGGTACATAATTTACATAAATTGCCACAATTGTTATTATTCGGCGAATGTAAGCTGTCACCGCATATACATGCTGTGTTCTTAATTTGTTGTGCATACATACATACATACATACATACATACATACATACATACATACATACATACATACATACATACATACATACATACATGCATGCATGCATGCATACACACATACATGCATGCATACATACATACATACATACATACATACATACATACATACATACATACATACATACATGCATGCATGCATGCATTCATACATACATACATACATACATACATACATACATACATACATACATACATACATACATACATACATGCATCAATAATACTGTTACATGATCTGGCCAGATGTTCATGCCTCGTTATCTCGACTGTCCGGATATCTCGACGTTACAATACGTTCCGTGTTAGGTTCGAGATAACGGGGTTCGAATGCTTGGTGTAAAATGAGCATGGTCGACTTGTGAAAACATATTTTATTGACCCATAATACCTGGCTGATTACGTGTGATCAATAAATCGAATAGCATGGGAATTTAGACTGAGGGGCACAAATACGTTTTTCGAGTTGCTGTTTTTATGTAATTGAAAATTGAAGGAGCTATACATTTGATCATGTCTATTTGACCGTCACTCATTTATGCAACACTTTGCAAAAAGTAATCTACGGCAAGGTAATTTTAAAATAGAAAATAATTTGGTTCAAAGAAAATCGGGGTCAGAAATGCAACTAAATAGCCCCTACCATGTTTTAAATGTATATTTATGTAGAAAAAAAGCAACTTTATTGATTTTTAAAGCTAAGGTGTCTAAGATACCCATCAGCATTATTAATGCATTTTGCGAAATGTTCTTCTATTATTTTTAGAAATTTTAAATCAAATTGGATTAAAAAAATTCAAACCATATAGAAGTATTCTTCGAGTGCTGACTAAGCGCCAGTACTTTAATGCAAGTCTATCACACTTTGTGCCTTACGTTTCAGCTAGGATTCGGCTGGCCTGTACAACAACATCTGTCTTATAGGAGATCTGCAAGGCGGGGCAAATATCTAAGCTAAATTGACAACTCGGGTGAGTTTTGAACACTATTGTAGATTCTGTGTGGCTGATAACCCTAGAAAAATAATCAGGGCCAATCTGGGATTCGAACCGATGATGAAGGGTTCCTGGCACGCCTAAGACACGTAACACTTGACAGCGAGAATATCCAATTGTCATTACTGGTATAGAACCTAATGACTGAAGAAAAAGGAAGTTATTAACATATGGGTAACCGGTAGGATGAGATGCAGACTCAATACAGTTTTAATGCAACCTTATCTTCTGACCAGGAAATTAACGTCGTGCGCTTTTATTGTGCCTACCAGAGATCGAGTCCAGAACCTTGCACGTGGCCTTATCATGATTAATATATATTTAAGGCCGTAGTTAACGGCAAATATTTGTACAAGTATCACTTGTCCCCAACTTAATTCAAATAAAAGTGTTTCTATGAAAAATCAAGGGGGGTTGGGCGCTGTACCCCGGCTGGCTACGGCACTGATATTAATACAAACTGACTCCTTCAAGCATTTCCCTCTCAATTTAGCGACACCCCATGACCGTGTGACCTATATTCAACATCAAACATATCGTATTGTCCTATTATAGTTGGGCAGTCACTCGGTTACGTTATGACGCCACTGCGCAAGTCTGAAGATCTGAGCATTTCCGGATGTGGGTGGAAGGCGGATGCAGATCCCGTCTGCGTGCACGGCTGCGGGATTTACTGGCTTTGTCTCGTGAAATTAACTCCCAATGGACTGTCACGCACCTGTCAATCAATCAATGTCTCCAGCTGTTCCTAATATACCAGGAAGAAGCCTCTGGACTGATGGACTTAATATATATACATCGATCTCATTTCACCTTCCTGCAAAAGGCCAGGATCTTGGAAGATGTGTTTTATAAATCAATGAGACATATTTCCCCTGACAGCGTTGAGACCTAACGGATGTGCTTGGAATAGGTTTGGAAACCAGAGGGATTATTTTGATAGATAATATTTTAGATCTTGATATGGAAACATGTTAAGATTTTAAATAAGTGATTATTTGTGTTTTTTATGCTTCACAGTTTAAGAGATTATATTTTATTTGTCATTTACTGTTTGTGTGCAGATACACGTTTTTGACTATCTAACAGTACAAGCAAATCAACGAGCAAGGAGTGGTTTTGGATTTACGGTCGTTCTTTATCTCCAGTTACCCCACGGTTTGTCAGCCCGAGAACAGCCCATTAACTAGTTTCAGTAATCAAACAAACATCACCCTGTGACACGTCGCTTATATAAGTGCAATAATCTTGGACGCGACGTTAAACCCAATTTCACCTCACCTCACCCTGTGAAGATCCGGGTTATAATAGGTCATCAGCAAGCCATGCTTGGCGTGAGAGGGGACTAACGGATCGGGTACTCAGGCTCGCTGACTTGGTTGATGCAAGTCATCGTATACGATTCGTGGGTCGATGCTCATGATGTCAATCATGGGATTGTTTGGTCCAGACTTGATTATGTACAGACGGCCATCATAGAGATGGACTATTGCACAGTTCTGCGTTAAACAAACAAACAAACAAACAATTATTCAAGACGAGAGGGAGAACGGAAGAAGAATCAGTTAATACATTGTCATCATCTAATCTATTAAAGAGACGGCTAAATCAGTAATTATTTCAAAGAAAAGAATGCTATCGTTGTACATGTTTACATTTTAACAACAGTATTAATATTCAATTTTTAAGCTTCCTTTCGTAAACTGCATTAGACTTGTTCAGTTGTAACCAATTGATATGCTAAGTATATCAATATATTGAACAATGCTGTACAACATCCTGTCAGTAACCATGTATATGACTTGTATCCAATCCTAAGACTTAATAAATCGATAAATGATTTATTAATATTGTTTTATTTTTCTATTTGCCCCGACCGACAAAAGTTGTAAGAGGTAGAATTTTAAAATATATTTTTACATGTTTTTTCGACCACCGTTTGAATACCCTTGGGGGAAATAACCACTTAAAACAATCCATCCCAATGACAGACCTCCGCCTTGCTTCACACTATCAATGGTAAGCCAACAGAGGAGAGCTATTGGACGGATGTCACAGTCATGGCCCTGTCACACTACAACGTTTTAGAGTAACTTGTACCTAGCGTGTAACAGACAGTTAGCAGACTGTCACACTACAACGTTTTTAGAGTAACTTTTACCTAGCGTGTAACAGACAGTTAGCAGACTGTCACACTACAACGTTTTAGAGTAACTTGTACCTAGCGTGTAACAGACAGTTAGCAGTCTGTCATACGTCGAGCTTTCATCGAAAAACCATGATTTTGGCGTATCCATAGCGTATACATAACGAGAGTTTACCGTTTATTTAACGCATGTCTAGCGTATTAGTAGCGTGTCACTGACTTATACACAACTTATGACAGCGTATAAAAGCGTATTGCCTGCGTGTGTCTGGCGTGTTCAACGTATGGCCAGCGTATGCCCAGCGTATGAGTAACGTATGACTAGTACGCTAAGCGTAGGGGAAAGGTGCCTCAGTATATGGGTAACGTATATCTGGCGTATGTAAACGTATGTAGAGCGTACCTCTAACGTATGCCTAACGTATAATTCATACCTTCATACGTTCCCATACGCCGAAAATTTAGAGCATGCACAAAAATGTTTTTAAGTCTCGGTGTACTACAACGTATACCAGCGTGCTTTTAACCCACTCCCAGATCAGCATGAAGTGGAACAATCTCTATATTGCTATTATCACATACAACCTAATTAACGTATACAACTTAAACCTAATTGATCCATAGCGTTTTTCAGCGTTGCCGGAATTTTGGCAAAAATTCTCATACGTCGCCATACATTACTGCTTTACGTTGTAGTGTGACAGGGTCATTAGTATTCACTGCCACCAGTCAGCAACAAGATCTCTACACATTATCTGCATTATACTCCCATTGTTGCTGTTTGATTGACATATTCTAATCAACATCGCCACCAGGTAGCCATCCGAAATATACATACACAGTGCACACGTTTGGCCTAGATCACCGAGTAGATCTCAACACGCTGTCAAGACAACAGGTATTCATTTGAAACGACCTTCGCGACGAGAAAGCCCTTGCGTGAGAATGCAGCAGTGACGGGTTGTCATGGTATTTGATACATCCACTGTAAAGTATACCTCAATTATATCACGACGTGTCAGCTTATTTGAGGACAACACAGAATGAGACAGTTGTTAACCATGTTGTTTAAACAGGTGTGGTGCCGACACACCGAGGATCGTGATCAGAACGAATCTAGGATTCGAACCCACGAACACGGTTCGGCGAACTCCGAACAGCGAATTACGGCGCCTGAGACGACGAGGGCACCAATATATCCCTTCACATTTTGACCCTACGCGGAGCTCTGGTCATATCGGCAGGAACGAAAGTTATTGTAAACAATAAAACGAAGTCTTTTAAAAGTTGATGCGTTGGTTTTTTAAATCAAAGTAACCTAAGGGTGGTCATATTTCAAAATATGATTTTATTCCTATTACAAATGGAAAAGGGATAACAGAATTCAGAGTTTGGGAGGATATTTGTTTTCTTTTTAGCATAAACAAGATGTTTTACACACGTTCATGTTGGTAAAGACGGATGAAACATACAGTGAAACACTCATGCTGTGTCAATAACCCTCGACGTTCGATAAATCGTACTTTTTTTAACTAATTTTTGAAATTCATACTTACTAATTTCAAAAAAATATTTTAATCTTTCATTTATAAAATGTGTCATTTCTAGAAAGCCAAAATGCCCTTACCAATCCTTATCTATTGCGACAAACAAGAAAAAAAACCTTTAACCTCCTTCTAAATTAAATCTAATATCATAAGATAATTAAGTTTTGTTAATGAAATGAAACATACATGTCCTACACATGCGTTTGCATATTGCAATGGAATATACAGTTATTAGTATATACATAACATTTAAACAATAAGACAAAGGATATTGGCAGTGCGCCAGAGAAGAGAAAAAGAAACCGCAATAATATTTCCCGCTGTTTCAGAAATGAAATGTTAATATGCAAGATGGGGTGTTTAGAAGATTACACGAAGATATCACATAACGATCATCACATGGGTATTTATGAAGGGTTTGTTTCCTAAGAAACAAGAATTTTAGCGGAAATATCAGCTCAGGGAATCGGGCCTTGTTAAAAGTCAGCTAGTGACGTCATGGCTAGCATCATGAACTCTACGCTCTTATGCTATATCACATTTCGGTGTAATGTATGCATACTTGAATGTAAGCAATAAATCTTATGGCGTGTAGAATGAGGTATGGTAAACATCATGGCATTCATTACAAGAAGTGGGGATCTTTGGAGAGAAGTGATTCTGGAGAGTATACTTGACGAAGATCGTTTGTATATCATACATTTACGTCATGTTTGCAACACATGCAATTGTTAGTTTTGTTTGCTGTTGTAGGTGACAATCAATTGTAGACCAGTACTAAAAAAAGTCCACAAGTCTGAATGACCAACTGTCAACTTTATGTCGATTAATATTCCAGAAGATCCAGCCACTGTTTCATCAGGGTTACAACATTCAACGCCTTTGTAAAGATTTCAAAACAATTTATAGTAGACATGTGGAGGGCATTTTTAAACTTGACCCATCACTGAGAAAACCTGATGTCCGATGTAATGGCCTGTTTGGACTGTTGCCATATGTTCCCGTGTTTTTCAGGTGTTAATGACGGGTGTCAGGATACGCTCACCTTTTCGAGAACACTACTCCTATGATACAGTCGTGGATATTACTATTTAAGATATTTTTTATGATTTTATCGCTTTTTTTTATAACGATCCACGACCTTGACATTCATGAACCAGGTGACCCACAGTGACCACCTGATTCACCATATTATGACAAGAACTGGGTATTGGCGACAGATTCAACCTCGGACGCCACCTTGAGATAAAAATACAATGTTTCAAGCTACGAAGATATAACAGAGAGGTGTAGCACCACGACTATTAATGTTAAAGTATATGGCTTCCACGGTTGACGCCCTAGTCAAGTCTGAGAGCGAATGAGACCACATTGGATTCTTGTGGCACCCCTTCTCAATCTTTGTTAACAGGTCGGCTCTGCGAAAAGCCATTAAAAGAATTTTCTGCAAAAATTTAACTGAATTTGAATATTCTTAGGTCACCAGACATAAACCTTTAACTCTTCCGTTAAAGCCCGGACAATCTTGACATACACAGATAAATTATTTATTAAACATTTAACATTATTTTTAATGTTTTCAGGCCCAAACTGAGTGATTCCAACTCTCACAAACATTAAGATGACAAGCCGTTGTAAAACTGACTACTGATCAAATCGGCGTCAAACCCAGCTAGCCCTCTCGCTACACTGCGATGTGTCAAAAGCATTTGATCGTGTCTGGCATAGAGGGCTTACGTACAAATTAGAAATGTATGGTATAAAAGGGAATGGCTGTCCAGTTACATAAGCAATCGTACTCAATCAGTGTTTGTAAGCGGGGCTCTATCCAAGCCAAGGATTTTGAAGGCTGGCGTTCCACAGGGGTCGGTGTTAGGTCCCTTTTTATTCATTGTGTTTGTTAACGACATTGCTGATGAATTAGATTGCATAACAATACTCCTTGCTGACAATACAGCACTCGGCTTTTCTTCACCAGACAATCAACTTGTTGAATCAACTCTAAATTTAAATCTGAGCAAGCTGTGTAACTGGGCAAAACGCTGGTTAATTAAATACAACCCAGATAAAACAGAAGCGGTTATATTTTCCTTAAAAGATGAAACAGACCTCATTACCTTGTACTTTGATGAATGTAAAGTTAAGAATGTTCAAAATCATAAACATTTGGGTATAACGTTTGCATCAAACGGAAAATGGTCCTGTCACGTAGATAACATAATTAAGTCAACATCAAAAATGATAAATTCAATGAGAAAATTAAAATTCATATTGAACAGAAATACACTAAATAAAGTATATACAATCTTCATAAGACCCCATTACGAATATGCGTGTGAAGTGTGGGATGGGTGTAATATAGAATCATCAACTCAGTTAGAAAATCTCCAACTAGAAGCTGCCAGAGTAGTTACTGGGCTCCCAAAGTATAATTCGCACACACATCTGTATTATGAAACAGGATGGGAAACGTTAATAGAACGAAGAAGGAAACGCAAGCTATGTTTGTTCTACAAAATACAAAGTAATATTGCCCCAGCTTACCTTAAAGACATTGTACCAACCACTGAAGGTTCAAATATATCATATAATTTAAGAAATTCAGACAATATTGAGATTCCATATACTAGATTAAAACACTCATCGTGTTCTTTTATTCCATCAACTGTAAGGTTATGGAACACTTTCCTGCAGCAGGTAGAAATTGTACATCTACATCCCAATTCAAGACATACATACAAAAAGAGCAAGTCATTGCACCTCCATATTTTTCCTATGGTGTTAGAAAGTTGAATATTTATCATACTCGATTAAGATACATGAAAAGCCAGTTAAATTATGATTTATACAGAATAGAGGTAAAATGTGATCCAGTATGTCAATGTGGTGATCCATGTGAAAACGCATACCATTATTTATTAAAGTGTCCATTGTACGTCCACCAAAGAAAAACTATGTCAATAATAATTCGGGACATTTTACAGAACGCCGTGAACAAAAATGCTAAATTAGATTTAAATTTGATGTTAAACGGAAATGAATGTTTGTCCATTATCGAAAATCAACACATCTTTAAAGCAGTGCAAATGTTTATAAGTCATACAAAGAGATTTGGGTAACACTTTAATGTACATATACTAGTCTCTCTCTTTTGTACATTTCTTGTTATCTTTACACTCATCTTCTTTTCTGTTTTCCCTGTATATGATTTACTGTACAAGCTTTGTAAATACCATGGAGAGGGAGTCCTAAGTTGGATAACTTGTTCCCAATCCATTTCAATCTGAATAAAATATGTTTAAATAAAAAATCACTATGATCAACCACAATGACACTAGAGCAGCATGACCCAATCTAAAAAGAATTTTTAAAAACACGCAACGGAAAACAGTTATCATGCAGTAAAGCGATGAATTTTCAAGGGCTTTCTACTCAAACGTCCCAGTTCGATCTTTGCTGTCTCATCAGGTTCAGTGCATCCACGATGTCGCATTGATTGTAATTAATACTGAACCGTTCTTGGGTGCACCTTACATAACACATGTAGAGAGTAAAACACAGGCCGGGGTAGTTTGCAAACAGATATAGATGATCAGGTCACCTGTTTTTTTTAGTCCATGATTCAGTTCCATAAACCGTGCACACATACATAATTGGATCTTTGTGTTCAAATCGATATGAGACATCTTGCGGCATGGGACGTTATTGCTTGGTGTCTACGATTACAGTTTTATTAATTCATACTTCGAAATAATATTCCAGTGGTGTTTGGAGTCAGAACGGGTTTGTCTCCCCGAAGAGATTCCTTCGCAGAACACCCCCTGCTTGTCTCCCCCTGGAGATTCCCAGGGAGAACACCCTATGCTTGTCTCCCCCTGGAGATTCCCAGGGAGAACAGGCCCCAAATCCCCCATGCTTGTCTCCACGTGGAGATTCCCAGGCAGAACAGGCCCCCAATACCCCATGCTTGTCTCCCCGTTGAGATTCCCAGGCAGAACAGGCCCCCAATACCCCATGCGTGTCTCCCCCCTGGGGATTCCTCGGCAGAACAGCCCCCCAATACCCCATGCTTGTCTCCCCCTGGAGATTCCTTGGATGAACAGGTCCCCAATACCCTATGCTTGTCTCCCCCTGGAGATTCCTTCGCAGAACACCCTATGCTTGTCTCCCCCTGGAGATTCCTTCGCAGAACACCCCATGCTTGTCTCCCCCTGGAGATTCCCAGGCAGAACAGGCCCCCAATACCCTATGCTTGTCTCCCCCTGGAGATTTCTTGGATGGACAGGTCCCAGTACCCCATGCTTGACTCCAAGTGGAGATTCCCAGGCAGAACAGGCCCCTAATACCCCATGCTTGTCTCCACGTGGAGATTCCCGGGCAGAACAGGCCCCCAATCCCCTATGCTTGTCTCCCCGTGGAGATTCCTTAGATGAACAGGTCCCAATACCCCATGCTTGTCTCCACGTGGAGATTCCCAGGCAGAACAGGCCCCCAATACCCTATGCTTGTCTCCCCGTGGACATTTCTAGGCAGAACAGCCCCCCAATACCCTATGCTTGTCACGCCGTAGAAAATTCCTCGGAAAAACAGGTCCCCCAAATCCCATGCATGTCTCCCCGTGGAGATTCCTCGGACAAACAGGTCCCCAATACCAATACTTGTCTCCCCGTGGAGATTCCTAGGCAAAACAGGTCCATAATACCCCATGCATGTCTCCCTGTGGAGATTCCTCGGACAAACAGGCCCCCCAAAACCCCGTGCATGTCTCCCCGTGGGGATTCCTAGGCAGAACAAACCCAACACCCCATGCATGTCTCCCCGTGGAGATTCCTAGGTAGAACAAGACCCCAGTATCCCATGCATGTCTCCCCGTGGGGATTCCTAGGCAGAACAAACCCAACACCCCATGCATGTCTCCCCGTGGAGATTCCTAGGTAGAACAAGACCCCAGTATCCCATGCATGTCTCCACGTGGAGATTCCTAGGTAGAACAAGACCCCAGTATCCCATGCATGTCCCAAAGAGAAAGAGAGCAGTTTTGTTTGAATATGGGCTTCTAGAATATCACAGCATAAATATAAATATGATCACATTTACCTGTGCCTTCATAAATGCATATGCCAGAGTGATATCTCTGTTTTGTTAGCCCGTAGTATCACGATAGACTGACATGTGCTTGACATTTTGTTTTCAGGAAAGCCATATGCACGCTCCATATCTGTTACACATTATCAAAACATTCGACATGTATGTCAAGGTTAAAAGAAACCCGTCTTAAGATAACCAAATGTTGTTTATATTTTCCCATTTCATATCGGTAGCAAAAAGGTTATGACGAAAGTAAGCGCGTGACAGATTCTGTACACTGTTATTCACTTCGTATTTTTCAGCCTACTTTCGGGTTTTTCCGATCTACATCGTGAATACCTGGTCACGTGAAGATAAGGAACTTTACCTGTAAAACATGCACTCTTCGTCAATCAGTGTAATCAGTACAGTCGGCAGAACATGTGTATCGCGAAGTAAATAGAACATGACTGAGAAGGCCTCGTGAGACCATCTGACGGAAGTAGATGAGTGCCGACGAAAATACCTTTCGTGGCTTGTTGTGCTATCACTATTTGTAACTAAACATTAGCACGTGTTTATGCAAGTGCATTTTATCTTGAAATGCCTCCCTTCTCGTTGACTTCTGCGCATTGAAAGGCCACGTCATTACAAGAGCACTTAAGTGCAGGTATGCTAAACAATGCTCTTAGGAAAAGGTAACACTGAAATTTTGCACTTTCGTTAAAACAACATATTATCTTTAATTTTAAAATCAAGTAGTCATCTAAAAACTTTGGAACAATAAAGAAATATGATGACTATTTAAGTGTGTAGTAAAACGTTTGAGTGAGTGAGGTTTAACGCTGTCTGGATCAGAGTTTCAGTTTGTTCGTTTGTTTGTTGACCTATGTTTATGGCTGCACTCAGCAATATTCAAGCTATAGAAAGGCGGTCTGTAAATATTCCTATCTGGACCAGAACAAGTAATTGATATCATGAGCATCGATCTACGCATTTGGTCTACGATGACAAGCATCAACCAAGTCAGCGAGCCTGACCACCCGATTCCGTTAGTTGCCTTTTACAAGAAGCATGGGTTGCTGAAGACCTATTCTACCCTGGATGTTCACGGGACCAGTAATATCATGGCGTGTCAGCAAAGCTTGTATGCTATGTATATGCTAGTTATTTTCAGACAAGCCACGGGTATACAAGCCCAGTACCACGATGGGATTCGTTCATGTCGGAACTTGAAACATGCGTCTTTGGTGTAACGGACGGGTGGTTTTAGGCAACTATTAGCAATATTCCAGAATATCCACAACTTATAGTCTGCACACCAGTCTCGAACTCGGTCTTTGGGCGTAACGAATGTTTTAATCACTAGACAACCACTCTGCCCGGAACTGTGGGTGAATCGCGGTGTCTAGTCTGATGGATTACTTGACGGGAACTTGAGAGGGCTCATTACCATACGTGGAAACCATGTCAAGAAAAACACCTGATTCGTACCTTAACCTCAGACATTCCTGGGATGTGTTCAACAAGACGGTTATAATATGGTATTAGGTTTCTTAAAACTCAGAACGGTGAGCTTAAATACTGATTTTGAAAGTGAACTGCAAAACATCTGACGAACTAGGGCGTTGCTCCATCTGGCTCACCAGAGGTGCCAATTAGTGCGCGACTCTCATCAACCCATCACCACGCTCATGCAACTACGTATTTTTAATCAGCAAATATTTTAACGAGATCCGTGTATTTATAATTGACTACGTTTTTCCCGAAAACAACCTGCCAGTGCATTTTATCAGTCCAGAATCTTTAAACTGAAACTGTCTAAAACGTTCGTACGTATAGAATATTTGAAATTGCTATCGTATATTAAACATAACCCTTTCGTGATGGATCGAAACTGATGGCATTTGAAACAGCTGTAATTTGGCGCGACAATTGAGGATATTTAACACTAACGCGACATCATGTCTACTACTGATATAGCCGTGAGCGAATGTGTGAGTGAGTGGGTCAGTCAGTCAGCAATGTATATGGCGGAGGTCTGTAAATAATCGAATCTGGACCAAACAGTCTTGTGATTGTTATCATGATTATCTATCTGTGCAACTCGGATACGATGACTTGCATCAAAAGAGCCTGACCACCCGATTCCGCTGGTCGCCTCTAACGACAAGCATGGGTTGCTGAAGACCAATTCTAACCCGGATTTTCACGGGCTGTCATCACGACGTCCCATCGGAAGTTGTGATCGGATAGTCAGGCTCGGTGATTTGGCGTGTCAACTTACTCCGGTGACGTCATGATGTAAATCACTGGATTGCCTGGTCCATAGAGGATTATTTACTGGCCGCCTTCATACAGCTGGAATATTGTGGGTCCAGGGTTCAACAACAACACACTTATGATGATTGGTTTATTAATTTGTTGATCAAGACGATTTCAATGGTAACGCCTCCGACCCTCTGTATACAGATTCTCCACAAGATAATTCGCAAATAAAACTGTTTGTTCACTTTATCGTCAGATGCGTAACACTAGTTAATAGTCATACTGAACGTAAATAATTTTGGGGCAAGAATACAACCATGTTTCTTTTAATGAACAAATATTTATCCAACGGTTCACAATGAAAACCAATTGCAACAATATTTTAGTTAGGAGGAAGTCTAGACAAGGAAACTTAGCATTATTTGTACCACGATTTATGTTTTTAATGCCCGTCTTCGGTTTAAAGTGTGAAGATTTAAAACAATTATATCGTTTGTTACGTGTATCAGCTCCTTGTGAAGATAACCGCTAGATCGCCCACGTTTTGATTTGGTAAAAGATTCGTTCAGTTCACAGATAGAGGCATATTGTGGGTTAGACGTTGCTGAAGTAGTGTTATATATCATGTTACCAAGAGTGAGTAAGGGCATGTTATTTAACGCCGCAGTCAGCAATATTCCATCTATGTCAGGTCGACCTGTTAACATTCGAGTATGGGCCACAGAAACCAGTGGTTGATAGCATGAGCAGCGTAGACCTAAGTCCGAGACGTATGATGACGTGAAATAAGACAAGTTCCGAGTCTGACTTCCCGATTATCATTGAAGTCGGCTTCTACGAAAATCATGAGAAACTTGAGATCAACCCTGTCTCGGAATCCACAGGCAAAACGTGAAAGGACTTTAGGACAAGACCTACGTTTAATGGTGGACATGTGGAAGACATTTCCAAGTTCGACGCATTGGTGATGACATTCCCTATTTGGACGTGTGCCTTATGTTCCTGTGTTTTTTCAAGTCAACAATTGACTTTCCTTTGCATGTGTTTGTGACGGGTGTCACCTGTGGGGGAGGATATGCTCACCTGGTATCATCATTTTTTCATAGTGATCATCATAAACGCATGTTCGTGATACACTCAGAATCGTACACTTTAAGTGTGTAGTAAAACGTTTGAGTGAGTGAGGTTTAACGCTGTCTGGATCAGAGTTTCAGTTTGTTCGTTTGTTTGTTGACCTATGTTTATGGCTGCACTCAGCAATATTCAAGCTATAGAAAGGCGGTCTGTAAATATTCCTATCTGGACCAGAACAAGTAATTGATATCATGAGCATCGATCTACGCATTTGGTCTACGATGACAAGCATCAACCAAGTCAGCGAGCCTGACCACCCGATTCCGTTAGTTGCCTTTTACAAGAAGCATGGGTTGCTGAAGACCTATTCTACCCTGGATGTTCACGGGACCAGTACTATCACCGCGTGATCTGCTTTCAGCCGAGATTTCCTGTGGCCATTGAAAGGGTTTCGTCGCTTTTATTTCAACAATCACCAACATGTCTCTACATTGAGACTGGTGATAATATTGTGGTTTAGTATGCAATTGATTTGTGTCTAAGTAAATAAGGTAATGTTCTAAGTACGCTAAGACTA
This sequence comes from Haliotis rufescens, assembly GCF_023055435.1. NCBI lineage: Eukaryota > Metazoa > Mollusca > Gastropoda > Lepetellida > Haliotidae > Haliotis > Haliotis rufescens. The sequence goes on along the minus strand of NW_025964001.1, from coordinate 51,589,422 downwards.
GTCCGTGGCCAGGCTGACATTGTACATCTTCATCCCCTCAGGGATTTATCGATGCCCACTAGTAATCACCAGCAGCCACTGACAGTGAGCTCTCTCCCTATACCTGACTGTAGTAATAGCCCTTTATTATGACTGTAGTGTAGCAAAACGGAGTACATTTTAAAGCAAACTTCAATGTAAATTTCACATAGGGAAAAAGGATGTTATATTTAATTTCTGGTGGTTTGCAATGAAAAAAGTTTGGGATTATCTGCCCTTGGGCAGAGGTGAAGGTTTGAGAGAATAAAAATGTCGGTAAGAAAATGACGTCTGCGATTAGTTGTCAGTGATTTCAAGAAATAGTCAACGAGAATAATTATAGTAGAAGACAGGTCCCACAACACAACATGAGTGACGTCACATCCTTATACTGTCCCTTAACATGTCCGGTGGGTGAGTATGTGAATGAGTGAGTGGGGATTAACTCTGAATAATAGTTCAGTCATATAACGCCGTGTCACATTAATACATGAGGAAAGCTGGAAATGATGTTGGTCTTTGACGTTTACCACTTTCGTGAAACACACGCGGATGAGTTCTGATGTTGACAAACCAAGAGCCATTTTCAGGGCAAATCTGAGATTCGAATTCATGATCACATTAATCAAGGACGGCTAAGAGACAAATCCAGACAGGAAAAGATCACCGGTGCAACCTTCGTGTTGAAACAAATGCAGATCTTACAGGACGGGGGTTAAACAAGACAAAACTTTAACTTAAATTGCAATACCATGATCAAAGTCGTCTCATTAATTTAATTGAAAACAATAGTAGTAGTAGTAGTAGTAGTAGTAGTAGTAGTAGTAGTAGTAGTAGGGTTAAACAAGACAAAACTTTAACTTAAATTGCAATACCATGATCAAAGTCGTCTCATTAATTTAATTGAAAACAATAGTAGTAGTAGTAGTTGTAGTAGTAGTAGTAAAGGGGAAAAAAAAACACTTATTGAAAACACATCAAGCTGTGTGCTGTGTGATCGTAAATATGCTCGAAAGTAGCATTCGTTCACTGAAATGAAACAGATGTGCATTTGAATTAGATAAATTCCGTCTTGAATGTTTCCAAAAGGATTTTATTAAACGCTTCCTTTATTGGATACGTCCCAAAGCAGTAACAGTAGAAGAAGAGCGTCATTGTCAAGATGATGCCCATCTGCACACAACAAATCACAACACTTTCAACAGATAACAACAAAAGTTCCTGTGACACCAATATTTTAGTGTAAAGTTTGGTTTTCTATATTGTAGTACCTGTATGGAATCAAGTCACAAAAATGCAACTGCTACAGTAAAGCATGCATTCCATGCAAAAGTTTACTTTTATGCAAGCCCCATGCATTTCACTACCCAAGATTGGGTATAAAAACATGTGCGTTAACGAGATTCAACATGCATTGTTTAGCATCGTGCTGACAACAAACACTCAGAAAAACAACAAAATTACACAATTAGTCAACATTACGAAATGCCACGCCTGTCCGAAAATGAGCGTCTGCGAGCCATTGGTATGCTTGAAGCAGGATCGAGTCAACGGGATGTTGCAAGAAAATTTAACGTCCCCAGAAACACCATTTGGTGTTTATGGCAACGTTGGCAACAAACGAATGCAGTCAGAGACCATCCTCGGAGTGGCAGGCCACGCGTAACCAATAATCGACAAGACAACTGGATTCGAACAACACACCTACGAAATCGATTCCAGCCAGCAACAGTGACTGCAAGAAGCATCCCTGGCCTTCGACGAATATCTTCACAAACCGTATGTCGTCGCCTCAGATATGCAGGGATTGTCGCCAGAAGATCCACCAGACGTCCCATTTTGACAGGAAACCACCGTCAAGCACGTCTACGCTTGACGGCCATGCAGTGGGGACAAGTTCTATTCACTGACGAGTCTCGTTTTCACCTCAGCCACAGCGATGGACGGATTCGAGTGTACCGACGTCGAGGTGAACGTTACATCAATCATTGTGTCATGGAAGAAGATCGGTTCGGGGGCAGCAGCGTTATTGTTTGGGAGGGGATTACAGCAAGACAGAGGACCCGTTTGATAGTGGTAGAGGGAAATCTCAATGGACAGCGCTACCGCAACGAGATCATCGGCCCTGTTGTTCTGCCGTTTTTTCCACAGACACTCAAGGAACTTCGAATCATGCTCCAGCAGATATGGACAGATATCCCACAGGACTTTCTGCGACGCCTGGTACATTCCATGAGACAAAGATGTGTTGCTTGCATCGCAACCAGAGGTGGACACACACGCTACTGATTTGTAAATTGACATTTGGCATGTTCATGCTTTTTTTTTAATGAAATCACGCCTTTTCTTAAGACAATATGGCAAATTAAACCATTTGAACACTAACAGGAGTCTTTTATCTTTTGCAAACCGAAATTGTTTCAGATTTGGTAAAGATCATAACTTTGCATTAAATCTTATTCAATGTCACAGGAACTTTTGTTGTTCAGTATACATAAAACAACCGATAGCACACGAGTTTACTGCATCGTGAATATGCATGTGAAAACCTTTCAGGGTCCTGTATTTCCAGAGCCACATTAATGTTGAATAACAGTACTTAAAGCCTTCAGGATTGACACGCATACAGAAAGTAGACGCAGTTAAATGAGTGTGTTTGGTTTAAACGTTGAACCGTATTTCAGTTACATCAGGACGTGTCACCTGAATGTGGGAGGAAAGCCAAACTTGACACAGGGTAATCGTTTATCTTTTGGGTGGTAACTACGAGAACGGCCACTATCCTAATAAACTGGGCGGCAAAAGAAAGTATAGGTCGAGTTCCATGATCGATAAAAAAATAACCAGATGACGTTTTTTTATGAATTATTATATAATCTAGGTGGGGTAACAAATGATTGATCAACCACAGTTTGAATGAAATTGGGTAATCACAGGTAATGTAAGCTCAAGGTAAAACAATGGTGGGGTAAGATATTTCATTTTCAAAAGTTGTCTGAAATGTCACCAAAAAATTGTCAGACACACTACAAGTTCATTGTCGACACAGTTGCCGTCGTCGTTGTACTGTACGTTGGCTAATGGAATGTCCAACGCTGTTGCTGCCGTCGCCGTTGCCGTTACGAATCTGTTTCGCGGGTGAATGAGCCGTATCTGACCGTCTTCCATTGGTGTTGTTACTCGGGGTCGTCCGGTTCTAGGCCTGTCCTGTGTCCTCCCTTTCTGCCTGTACCGTTGAATCAGCCTGGCTACTGTCAAAGGTGTACAACCAAACCTTCTGGCAATTTGGACCGCATGAGCGCCGTCAAAGGTGGCGCGTTCGGGTGAGGTGTTTTTTGGTACCTGTTCCTGGGCAGTCATATTCCCAATACCCACTTTCCACTAGTTATCGCTGTTTTTAGGAAAATTAGGTAATCTGGGCAAGGAGTGAGTTTGGTTTAACGCAGCTTTGAACAGCATTCCAGTTATATCACGGCGTGTCAGTTTTATATGGGAGGAAAGACTGAAGTGAGGCAGGTTTGTGATGTTTACCACTTTAGTTAAATCCTTGACCACGGGTATGATGCTGACAGACAATGAAACATATTCGCGGCAAACCGGGATTCGAAAAACAGGTTTCTGGTGCGCCCAAGGGACGCAACTCTGCACAGGGAATTGCGACGCCTTAGACGACTGGGCCACCCTCTATACGACGGTATTAAACATAATTAACATCCTGTTAATTCGATATATCATCTTTAAGAGCTGTGTTCATGTGTCTCTTTATAAACGGAAATGATAGAGTAAAACATTAAAGCCTACCATTGTCACTCTTTGACTGTAAGTTGAGTTTTATATGAGACTTGTAGGGCCAGGACTGGTAACTCGGGTAGTCGTGCACTCGGGTGGGTACTGGGTAGGACCTGGGCACCCACAGGACTACGTACGGGACCCCTGGTTAGTCACTTGATGTATTGTTTAAGGACTAGAACTCCGTGAATATACAACTTGTCACGAATGTTCACAATTCACGCATTCCTTCTCACTTATATATTTTTGAGTAAAGATAAAGCTTCAGTCACTTCTGTTATCCATGATCAGATTGTTTTATAGTGAACATAAATACTTTTTGTCAGTGCTCTGGTCAAACAATTCCCTGTCGGACATTTTGTACCAATCGGGTAGGGTGGGGTAATAGTTTGTTGGGTACCCGGGTAGTAAATTTGAACTCGTCCTAGCCCTATAGACTTCAAATAGATACAGCGAAAGAGCCATGATTTCAAAATCATAAGAAATCTCCTTTAAAACAGAGTCCACTGTACGTTTCCGACCATATCTTTAGCATGTGTTTATGAATCACTATCAAATAGTGATGATACCAGGTGTTCGGCGAAGATGTTAGCGTATACCGTCCAACAGTTCGCACCCGTTTCAAAAAATATATTTAAAAATGAATTAAACAAACAAGATATGTTCCTTATTTAAATATCTTCTCGACCCGGCCAGCACGTTCCACGAGATAATGCCCCTCGTCTGATCAATATTGTTGATACAAGTTCACTGACCTCACTGCTGACCGAGGTCTTTAAATCAATGGCCATCTAGTCTTGCTACTTCCGGTATTGAAGACAGAAACAAGTTGTTGGTTTCCTGTCAGGGGAAATAAGGGATATAAATGATGCTGGTACTGGTGTTATTGGAGCTGATATCAACCAGACACTATAGGAGTTGTGTTGTGTTATCATGTTACTACACAAGTTAATGGCGAACAGAAGGACCGTTCTGCCTCCCGTATTACCATCAATCCATTGATTGAGGAAGCGGTGTGTGCTTTGCAGTTTAATAGGTTTTGTCCTAACTAGGTGCATAATCTCCCTCGTCAGTTGGAGCCGAAACTCAATCAGTTAGAGTCATTAATATGTACATTGCCCAGTTAATCATGGTGAAATCGTCCGGAATAGGTAATGTCCGGTTAGACATATGTCCGTACTAACGAAACGTTGTGATGCCCCATATATATATCTCAGAGTAACAGCTGCACGCTACGTGTCTGTGTGTGAGACAGCATATCTAGTCATATCAATAAAAGCGACAAAACAATGTCAACAATCATAAGAAGTATGTCATAAGCGTGACTGTGTCACCAGGGGAAATACTGAATACCATGACATGGGCCTGTACGTGCGCGAGTGTGTTTGGGAAACCAGTGGTTGGTAGCATGAACAACTAGCCTCGATGTTGTGGGCTCCTAATCCTCATGTTAGTTGTTTCTCGTGATGAGTGAGTGAGCGAATGAGGACTTCGCCACAGTCATTGCCATCACACATTACTTGGTTTTGACTACCTGCCACTACGATGTGCTTATCTTGACACGAAGAGAAGAGTCGTCTGAGGCGAGGTCCTGTGATTGTGATTATGATCCTTTTCCTAGACTTGTCATCTATGTCCGTGCTCGTGGGTTTCACCAAAGTAGTAAACACATAAGACCTGTCTCAATTGGGGCTTCCTCCCACATGACACTGACGCGCCTTGGCATTACTTAAACACTCTTCATGGCGGCATTAAACTCAACTGACTCACCCACGCCCGCTCTACACGTGTGCTACTTTTCATGACTTCCCCATGTCTTGATGAGCTATCATAAACGAACGCTATTTGTATGTCGGGCAACTTGTAAAAGTCTTAAACTATAACTGGGCGTTTCCACATAACACACTAATTGGCGTCTTCAAACAATAGAACAAAACACCACACGTTCAAAAGGCTGTGATGCAAGTCGCATTGACACGATGACCTGCACCGATTCTTCAATCATCTCAATCATCTCAATCAATCAGCAATCATACAGTCATCTCAAATATATCAATCAATCATCAACCATCTCAATCATCCAATCATCTCAATCAATCATCAACCATCTCAATCATACAATCATTTCAATCAATCATACAATCGTCTCAATCATCGACCATCTCAATCATCAACCATCTCAATCATCCAATCATCTCAATTATCTACCAACTCAATGATATAATCATCTCAATCATCTTGTCAGCAATCATATCAATCATCAACCATATCAACCATCAATGATCTCAATCGTCCAATCATCAACCACCCAATCATCAATCATCTCAATCAATCATCAACCATCTCAATCATACAATCATCTCAAACATCTCAATTATCGACCATCTCAATCATCAACCATCTCAATCATACAATCATCTCAATCGTATACCATCTCCAACATACAATCACCTCAATCATCTTATCAGACATTATCTCAATCATCAACCATATCAATCACCAATCATCTCAATCGCCCAATCATCCAATCATCTCAATCATCAATCATCCAATGTTTGAAGTACTGTATCAGAAACGTACGGCATGGGCTTGACAATTATATAGTACCCTCGTGAGAATCGAACTCATGGCGTTTGTGTGACGTGAATAGATATAAACTAGATCAACATAAGTAAAGAAACACCCGATTTTTGTTTCTTTCTTATGACTATAGTTCATCTGTCATGGCAGATTAACAGTAGACACATAGAAAAACGCCACATGACAAATATCGGGTGTTCTTTAACTTCTTTTGAGTAGTATACATGAAGATGGAGATGTGCCAATACCTGATGATCATGGGGCCGGCGAGCGCCGTTCAAGTTAATAACTTGCTGTTTGCATTGTCACCATGACGGACGACAAAATATGCTGAAACTGATCTCGACTACTCTTTTTATTCGCATAAAAAGTTTTTGAAAGCATTGAGCACAAAGACTCTGAAGCAGAGGAGACCAAAATATGTTGTATCTGACAATGACAGATAGGCTTCAGAAATACCAAGGACATACCAGTTATAATCACTTGGAAATGTCCATGGCCAGAGTTACAGACTGATATGCAGCTGGAGATAAACGAACAGTTTCATCTGTTTGAGTTTTTTAAAGCCGGGATCCTGAGTTTTTAACGGAAGCAAAAACATATCTCATTATGTCTATCTCAACGACTGGGTGGGTCTCTCTCTCTCTCTCTCTCTCTCTCTCTCTCTCTCTGTATGTGCCCCCTCTGTAGGTGCCCCTTTCTCTCTGCCCCGCCTACCTCTCTCTCTCTCTCTATCTCATTATGTCTATCTCAACGACTGGGTGGGTCTCTCTCTCTCTCTCTCTCTCTGTATGTGCCCCCTCTGTAGGTGCCCCTTTCTCTCTGCCCCGCCTACCCCTCTCTCTGTCCCTTCTCCCATGGTCTTGCCCTTATCTGCTCCTATTTCAGTAGACTGTAAAACTATACAAGAAGCAGTATATAATAATTTGCACAGACCATAAGCTTGGTCTAATCTAATTTACTTTTGTTTTACTCCGTATATGTCAACAGAATGACTCATGGCCAGACGTGCCGCCTTCTGTGATATTGTATAAGTTTTCACAATATCAGGCAGTATTTATAGAATCAGTGCAGGGAAGCTATAGCAATGTATGTTTTAACAATCATTATAGCAGAAATTGGTGTCGTGACATTCAAATATTTCTGAGATTCGAGACAATCCCGGATAATAATCCATATTTCTGTCTAACAAAATGTCTTATGTCAAATGTAAAGGTCATTTAGTGAAACAGTTCAGGACTGTATAATTAATGTAGAAGTAATTAAATTCTATCCTGATGCAATTATAACGTGTACTAATTAAGCAATCATTAATAGATACAGTTCATTAGTTACAGTACAATCACAATTCACAACACTTAACAACAGTTACATCGACCCCCTTTGTAATATAGTATGTCAACACATTTGCATAGTTGCTACTCATCACCGGTATTCCCGCGAACGGGCACCCGTGACCCCCATCATCCCAGGTAGCCTCGTGCTTGAAGCTTTTGCTCGTCACGCCCGTCGACAACTTCAGTCAGAAGGGATCACATCTTCTACTGGACGGGACAATGTGGTCGAGTCTATATAGAGGTTACGGGAAGGGGCGAGTTGAGACGGGGTCGAGTCTTCTATAAAAATATGTCGGGTTACGGAGAGGGGCGAGTGGAGACGAGTCTTCTATGTCGGCATACTGTTTTTTGTCAAACTTGTTGCTATGGAAACAGCAAAAATATAAATTCTAAAAATCCCTAAATAGCAAAGAGTACGAGTTGACAACCTGGTGCACAGTTTAAAATAAGAATAGAAATATGGTCCGGAGAAACACACCACTATGAACAGAGACAGTGTCGAACTTGTTGCTATGGAAACGAAACAAATATATATTCTGAACACTCCGAAGTAGCAAAAGGTACCATTTGACATATTGGTCTTTGTGTCTGGAAAGTATCATGAAGGAATACCTATTAGTGATTGATATCGCTAGCATCGATCCACGCAATTGGCACGCATGAATGCATCAAGCCTGGCCACCCGATACCGTTAGTCGCCTCTTACGTCAAGCATGGGTTGCTGAAGACCTATTCTAACCCAGATCTTCACGGGTCCTATTGGGCTTCGTACGGGAAGGGACAAATGGAGACGGAGGTCGGATCTTTTATACGGTTACGGAACGGGGCGAGTGGGGACGAATGGAATCGAGTCTATATTGGGACGGGGCGAGTGGAGACGGGGATCGAGTTATCTATATCGGGTATATAAAGGGGTGGGGTAAATGGAGGGGGTGGTCGAATCTTCATTTGGGTTACGGGAAGGGGCGAGTGGAGATGTAGGTCGAGTCTTCTATCGGGTTACGGGAAGGGGCGAGTGAGGGCGAATGCGGTCGAGTCTTCAATCAGTTTACGGGAAGAAGCGAGTGCTAACGATTCTTCTATCTGGTTACGGGGAGAGGTGAATGTCGACGAACGCGAGAAATGACGTCAACAGGATTAAACGCATGCACAATATGGAAACTCCTGTCATGATTTCGTCATAGCAAATCGCCATGGAATTTCTGTCTCAGGTATCTTTAGCCGATACCACACTACATTAGTATATAACAAATGCAGGGACGTGTTTATTTTCTAACTTATGAAAAAAGTAATTATTGTTTATTTACATTAAATGATACATAGTATAAATATAAATGTGTTTTTGCCTAAATCACGTGTTCGGTGAACGTTTAGAGGGGGTTAGACTAGACAACAACTTGTCTGTCCCAGCGAGTTTGTTCCAAGCCATTCAAATACAACTTTGTTTACCAACATAAACCCACCACTTAATGATTACCTAATGATGTCTCCTAATGCGTAAATGTACACAAATACAATAGTTCCGTTTCACGCAGGTCACTGAGTACAACTGCTAGACCTAAACAGGAGATGGCACCAAACTGAAGCATGCTGCCTCTTTAAGCCATGTTCATGCTAATTGTTTATCAATGTCTTAACTATATCAGCGAAGACAAACTGTGACCAGCAGCTTAAAGGGTTAAAGCTCACAGCAAGTGCATCATGGTATATAAAACAGGGAAATCGCTGTGCTATTTACAACATCCAGCGGTTCCGACTCCGAGGCAAAGATTAAAAGTGACATGAAAAGCCTTGCAATGAAAACATCGGTACAGGCGGATTTAACGCAATGACGTCGGTCAATGTTTACAGTTTACATCTCTCTAATGAGACGATTCTGTGTTGGTTCTGCTGAAATATAAATATTAACTGAATATGTTTTAGTATTTCTTTTTAATAATTCGGTTGGAAAGTATTGGCTTAACGTCAATACAATATATTGTGAACGTTAAACGGTTCGTTATCAAGTTACACGTGGGTCAAGGAAATGTAGCAATTTGGTATCATAATGCGATTTTAGGTTAGTATGGATTTTAAAAAAAGACTCTTGATTACTAGAAGTAAATGACCGAAAAATCAGCTCAAGCATCGATTTGGAAATTGAAATTTGATAATAAAATTGAATTGATATTTGTATAATTGACTTACGTATTGACCTCCTGAACATATATTTTGGTGATTATATTTCATAGATTATTTCAGTTTGGGTATTTATTCCACTGCAACCTATGATGAGAATTATCATGAAAAAACATCTCCTTTGTTCAAATCTCGCAAAATCACCAGTGTCGCCTTGAGATTCGTGTGTAGTTTAAGATCATGATGAGGATGTGAGGATGATTATAATGGTTATAATGATAATTGTAAACATAATACTATGATGATAGCGAATGCAATGACAGTTCTATAAATACTGATGATGATGATGATGATGATCATCATCATCATCATCATCATCATAAAGTACTTACCAAGTCCTGGGATGAGGATGTTGAGAACGCAGCACATAACAGCCACTGGCAATGGCATACACGGTATTGCGTTATACAGAGGCCCGTGTTTTTCAGCTATTTCAATAATCTCGGCTTTCTCATCACTTATATGCACATTTTTCCTCTGTGGTCCGGTAAGGGATGTTTTTACGTCGTCTTGCGGTGTAGCCATTGTAATAGAAGAATCCAAACCTGTAAAAGTAACTTTTTCCAAATGTCGTTCACACAAGTAGACTGGTTACTCCATGTTGAGTTGCAACCGAAGAGGAACTGGTAACAAAAAACTCCACAGCAGCGTTCCACAGCTATGTTCAGTCCTTCTCGGCCGCTGAGTATCACTGTGAACTCCTAACACCGAGATTACTAGCTCCGGCAATAACACCGTGGATACCGCTGTTACTTGTTCTGTTAACAAACAGCTCCTGTATCGTGTGTACGCTGGTATAATCAAATAGTTATCCTGTGATTAAAGACTCGGATAAAGCGTATTACACTGTGCAGGTAAATATATGACAGGTTTACCCAAAAAGAAAAAATGGTATAGTTAAGTCTTTGAGAACCCTGGGTTAGTCTAGAAGGAATTTCTTCCCTGTGTGTAATCCATTTATCAGACCGCTGTGGAGGTGAACGGAGCGCTTCCTATCACGCTGAATACCTCAAATATATAAACAAGCTTGGGAATAATCTCAGGTTTGCTGCCTGGCAATGCTTGAAGACACTCGCAACACGGCCTTCTGTAGCACAGCAATCGGCATTGATTAAGCACTAGCAAGGAATTTCTCAGAGTGGCGTGCTAACCTCGCAAGCAGCACGGCCGTGCAGAGGCGGTACCGCATTACCTGTAGTTGGAGTGAGGGATAGTTGACAGACACTGGGATGGGGGAGGCGGTACCGCATTACCTGTAGTTGGAGTGAGGGATAGTTGACAGACACTGGGATGGGGGAGGCGATACCGCATTACCTGTAGTTGGAGTGAGGGATAGTTGACAGACACTGGGATGGGGGAGGCGATACCGCATTACCTGTAGTTGGAGTGAGGGATAGTTGACAGACACTGGGATGGGGGAGGCGATACCGCATTACCTGTAGTTGGAGTGAGGGATAGTTGACAGACACTGGGATGGGGGAGGCGATACCGCATTACCTGTAGTTGGAGTGAGGGATAGTTGACAGACACTGGGATGGGGGAGGCGATACTGCATTACCTGTAGTTGGAGTGAGGGATAGTTTACAGACTGCATGAAGAAGGGCGACGTTACCGCATTACCTGTAGTTGGCGTGAGGGAGAGGTTGACAAACACTGGGGTTGGGGAAAGGATACCGTATCGAGGGAGAGGTTGACAAACACTGGGGTTGGAAAGGCGATACCGCATTTCCTGTAGTTGGTGTGTGGTAGAATTGACAGAGATTGGGGGTGGGGGGGTACTGCATTACATGTTGTCGTTGTGAGATTGGGGGGGGTCTTGGGAGAGTGTGTGTGTTGGGGGGGGGGGGGGGGGGGGGGGGGTCGTGGGGGGTGATAAGAAAGGTACACGATTGGAAGTCGGGGACCTTGTATCCCAAATAACCCTCTGAAATGCCAAATTGTATTTGTCATTTAGGACCAAATATATATCTCGTTTCCACTAAAAAAATCGGAAAACAGATAACAGATTGGTTGTTTGTAAATGTAATTCCTTGTCACACAAGCTGGTGTAGTTAAACTTTCTTAAAGCGAAATTAAGTCTCCCAGTCCAGATAGTCAGCAATATAAAATGATTAAACTCTGCATGTGATAATGAAACACGTCGCGAAAAATGTACACTAAGTGCTGTAAACATATCGAGTTACACGTGCTAAACGAAGCATCCCCTTACGAGACTACTAAATTACTTATGAGCAAATTGATGAGATACATCACTGGTGTACATTACCTGTGTGTAGCAGCACTGTCTCTCTGTAACAGATGGTTGACTGGGGGAGCGTTCATACTGGCATAATGTTGTATTTGGGCCCTATCTGTGCGTACCAGTGACATGTGACGGAATAACTGGGCTCCATCTATTTCCAATCAAAGTTTGCTCAATTTGATGAAGAGCTGAGAGAGCCAGCTTGTCTGACAGATCAGCTTCGCAACTGTAAAAACGTTAAAATGCTGAATTACTCGCACATTGTTAATGGAATACGCGTATAGTGGTGTCTCAATCAGAGTATTATATGAAATGGAAAATAAAAAGAATTGCAGTTGTGATATAAAGTAAAATTCGGAAGGTAGCATTTCCAGTGACACTTAAGGGATTAACTAATCACGGGGCATTACCATCGTCCCGCATACACACATTCAGAAGAGCCGGGAACACGGCGGGTCACACTAACGTCACAATGCGCATAATGTACTGTTCACTACGTGTGAAGAAAAGAGGTGTGAAATAAATGTAGTTCAGTTATGAAGGACTGCTTCATGTATCAATAATGATAGGAAAACACTGACACGAACATGTGACTGAATAGAATGTACATGAATTAAAGGAGTGTGTGTTACCCTTTGCTAAACATCTTAGGGCACAGGGCACACTCATATTATAACTACGATGACTCACTGTCATCGATTTAATATATTTCATATTTCTGATCATTTCTAAAAAACAAGTGACTCAGACCCTTCGTGTGACATTTGCCACTGGGCATTTCTACGTAGATATTTTATCGGAAAGTATCCTCCAAGTAGTTTGTCAATCTTTTTTTTCTGACCCGTATAAAAAAGAAACGGATCTGTTTCGCAGTCATCATGTGTTGAGCGACCCGATTTGCCCGACCTGCCCCGTGAGACCTGGTTGCGATCAAGCCGACCTGCCTGGTGGGACGTGATCCATGGCGGCTGTCACGGTTTAGCATTCACTTTGATTACAGATGACTATCAGAGATCAACTTTGCAAATGTTTTTTTTTTCTATGGGCCATGTTTCTTTCGAAAATTCTGACAGGGAAATATACTCTTCAAAAAAGAAACGCAAAACGGATATGTTTGGCCACAACAGCCAAATAAGCGACCAAGAGGTGCAAAATGAAGAGGTTTTGACAAACTTCCCGATCAATGATCACGACAAGGACATGCAAACCATTCGTCGTGAAACACGTACGATTCGGGAAAGCGCACCCAGTGAGTTAATAAAAGGGCCATGGAGCTGCACGAACTGCACGGGCAGCACTACCATGAACGGTATTAAAGTGAAGGGTTTTTGTTTGCTTGCATATGCGTCAATCGAACATTGACAGTTCAACAACATGCCAAGATTAACAGAAGTGCAAAGAAACAACGTTATAGGCCGCTTGCAGGCAGGGTAATCCCGATCAGCTGTAACCAGGGTTTTCAATGTAGCGCCCAGCACTATCACAAGGCTATGGGATAGGTTTCAACAGCTTAGGTCAACACGTGACCGGTCAAGGTCGGGACGACCAAGAGTAACCATCCCCGCCCAAGACCGACCAGACCGTACGAAATCGTATAAGAGCAGCAGGTCTACGAGCAAGACGTCCTGTTCGGCGCGTCATATTGAGTCGACAACATCGTCAACAACGATGTCTGGTTCAGTGACGAATCAAGATTTCTCCTCAGTCGAGGGGATGGAAGAGCACGGGTCTACAGACGTCGGGGAGAACGTTACGTCTGAAACTGTACAGGAAGTCGACGGGATTGGTGGGGGGAGCGTATATGGGCGGCTATCTCTCATCATGGCAGGACAGCTTTGGTCCATATCCAGGGCAATCTTATCGCTCAACGATACATCAACGAAAATTCTCCTACCATACGTCCTTCCAATTGCAGCCAACGGCAACTGTATATTCCAGCATCCGTGCATACAGCACGGATCACAAGAGCCTGTCTACACAACAACAACGTTTATGTTCTCCCCTGGCCCTCCAGATCCCCGGATTTGAACCCGATAGAGCACATGTGGGATGAATTGGATAGACGGCTACGCCGACGTCAACCACAACCCCAGACGTTGCAGCAGTTGACTTTTGCGTAGCAGGCCGAGTGAGCTACCATTCCCCAGGATGTGATTCGCATACTAGTCTCTTCCTTGGGCAGGAGATGTCAGCTCAGGTTTGATTCCAACGGGAGACATATGCGTCATTGATGGTAGCTGACCTTCACCTTGGACTTTTCCAATGAACCGAAAACTGAGATGACTACAATCACCAAGCTTTCGCTACAACATTTTGGCTCAATACCGTGGATGGTTCCTCGTATAAATGTACACTCTCCGAAAAAAGAAACGCACAGGTAGACTTTTAGTAAATTTATTGTACCTAATAAAGTCGATATATTTAATATCATTGATACAAATATGAAATCTTGGAGACCGATAGTCGATGTTCAAGGGCATTGAAAACTGTTCATTGTCATGTCAGATAAAGCCACAAGGTGGCGCTGAACTCAGTATCTCGTGTGACCGCCCCGTGCAGCAATCACGGCTCTGCATCTCCTCGGCATTGACTGGATAAGTGTACGAATTCTGTCCTGCGGAATTCGGCGCCATTCTGCTTGTAATGCGTTGGCCAGTTGTGGGAGTGTCTGCGGCGTGTTCTGACGTTGACGTACACGTCGATCGAGTTCATCCCAGAGGTGTTCGATTGGGTAGAGATTTTGAGATCTCGGCGGCCAGGGCAAGGCGTTGATGTTGGCATTATGAAGGTAGTCTACCGTGACACGAGCTGTGTGCGGTTGAGCGTTATCCTGTTGAAACAGCTCCCTCTGGTGGTCAATGATTGGAAGAAGGTGAGGTTGAAGAATTTGATTCATGTAGCAATTTGCTGTCAAATCTCTTTGAACAACAACCAAGTCAGATCTCAGATCTGGTGTAGAATATGTCCCCGACGACGACGACGATAAACTCGTTGTCTTCAATCTCGCCGGTGAAAAAGAAATTGTGATTCATCGCTATACCACACTCATCTCCATTTTCTCAAATTCCAAGGCTGTAAGGTATGGCACCAACCCAAGCGTTGCTGTCTATGGATCTGTTGCAAAACAAGGACGTTAACCTGGTCTTCTGGGTCGGTTCCTGACAGTCTGGTCCGTTATCCTCCTCAAACCAGGGATGTGTCCTGCAGTCTCCGTAGCTGTGAGATTGCGATGACGTAGGTGGAACAGTCGAATGTAGCGATCCTGTGCAGGGATGGTAACTCTTGGTCGGTCGGTTCT
Organism: Haliotis rufescens; assembly: GCF_023055435.1. Lineage (NCBI taxonomy): Eukaryota > Metazoa > Mollusca > Gastropoda > Lepetellida > Haliotidae > Haliotis > Haliotis rufescens. Next base: position 51,573,980 of record NW_025964001.1, on the reverse strand, counting down.
CGGACGGTCTGCGGTGAAATTGAACTGTGTGTATCGGTCCCAAGGGCGGCAAATGGTGCTGTGGTGGACGTTGAAGTGGCGTGCAACAGAAAACTGCGATTCCCCTCTTTGGATACGTACTATGGCGATGTTTCGATCGGCAGCGTTGAGTCTCGGCATTTTCGAACTTGAAATATGTTGACAAATGAATGACAAATTATTGTCTTATGCTTGCCTTTTTATAGCCACTACCACGAGTTACGAATGTCATAACTTGCACGTGCATATTGCTTTACTGTTCTCCTCCATAACATTTTTGAACAAGTGTGAAGACAATGCCGTTTAAAACATTGCACATCTACAATTGCTGCGTTTTGACGCACCGTTTGTCGAATATCAGGCCACCAACATTTTCCAATAACATAAATTCAATTTATATACTGGATTTTGTGTTGTCATTTTTAGTGAACTACATACTACCTGTGCGTTTTGGTTTTTTTAAGAGTATATTCTTCTATATATTTTTGTATGCGTGTGAATGAGTGAATTGGGTTTAACGCCGCTTTTAATAGTATTGCAGTTATATCACGGCGTGCCAGCTTAATGTGGGAGGAAAACCCGAAGTGATGCAGGTCTCAGGAGCACGGGTAAGGTGCTGACAAACCTAGAAACATAATCGGGGCGACCGGAATTCGAACCCACAATCATAGGTTTCTGGCGTGTCCAAGGGACGCAACTCGCACAACGAATCGCGGCCTCTTAGACGACTGGGCCACTCGTGCCCCAGACACCGAGGAAGTTACATAAACTATAAAATGTTATAAAAATAAACTATACTCTTCAAAAAAAGAAACTTGACAGATGTAAAACCACTTTTTGCCAAATATCTAAAATAATTACATTAAATGAGAACCAAATAAGTCAAAAAGAAAGATGACGTGTCTATAATTCGCGAAAACACATGCAAAGCACATAAACGTAGCGTTTGGGGATCAATTTTACAGCTTCATCCAAACGCAACCGCCTGTAAAAAACGTGCAGCACAGGATCCTGCATTTAGGCATGCAGGCCCCCCTGCTGAATTGGTATAAAAATCCACATCAACGGCTGTTCATACAGTCCTTATAACGGCAGTAGAGGCGGTGACAGAATGCCAAGACTGAGTGCAGCTCAACGTAACAACGCCATTGGGAGATTACAAGCTGGAGCAACTCAGCAAGAAGTAGCCAGGCACTTTGGCGTATCCAGGCAGACAATCTCCGCAATGTGGACCCGATACAACAACACCAACAGAGTTGACGACAGACCAAGGTCAGGAAGACCAAGGGTGACAACCCAAGCACAAGATCGATACATCCGGCTGCAACACCTCCGAGACCGCACCACCACAGCCACGTCTACAACCACACAGATCCCTGGGGTACGCAGAATATCAGATCAAACGGTACGCAACAGACTGAGGGAGGCTGGACTTTTTGCACGAAGACCTGTTCGACGTGATGTATTGACCCCACGTCATCTGGCGGACCGTCTGCTTTGGTGCCAACAGAGGGTTAGATGGGCACGTGCAAGGTGGAGAAATGTACTGTTTACTGACGAGTCTCGTTTCCTACTCACACGTGCTGATGGGCGCGCACGTGTCTACAGACGTCGGGGTGAACGTTACGCCCCCAACTGTGTGCAGCAGGTTGTCCCATTTGGCGGCGGGAGTGTCATGGTATGGGCCGGAATTTATCACGGTGGTAGGACGCCTCTCGTGCATGTGGCAGGGCATTGACAGGTGTGCGTTACAGAGACTTGATCCTACAGCCTTACGTTCTTCCTCACGTCAACGTTCATGGCGGACAGTTCCAGCAGGACAACGCTCGACCGCATATTGCACGTGTTTGTCAGCTTCTTACAGCACAACAACATCCAGACATTACCTTGGCCAGCCCGGTCACCAGATTTGTCCCCGATTGAGCATCTGTGGGACGAGTTGGAGCGACGCGTTCGCAGAAGGAATCCACCGCCCCAAACACTTCCGGCGCTTCTTGATGCACTTCAGCATGAATGGCAGCACATCCAACAGCGTGTTATTGACAACTTGATTGCGTCTATGGGTCGTCGGTGTCAAGCGGTGATTGATGCACGTGGTGGGCACAACCGATACTGACATTTTCTGTACCTGTGACATTAACTGTATCGTGTACGTGTGTCTGTCTAGGAGACACGATTAATGTTTTGAACATTGTGTACATTGATCTTCAAACAGTGTTTCAATTATGGTTTCTGTATCCAATTTTGAAACAATCGCATTATATTATATTTTGAAAGTCAGTGTCAAGTTTCCTTTTTTGAAGAGTATATAAATGAGAGAGAGAGAGAGATGTCCAACGTTGTATTTAGCAATAGTCCAGTGATCTATAAATAATCGAACGTAAACCAGGGGTTGATAGCATAATGAACGATCCACGCCCCTGGGACACGCTTTCACACAAGCAGACAGGTTACACGCTATATTAGCCTGTGTAGCACTGTAGTCGACCTACTGTATTAGGTACAGAGGCCTATTCTCTCATGAAATCTACAAACAGCTTTGTTGTGATTCTTTTGCAGATTACAACAGCGCAGTTGACTTGACAATACCATGCATCACGTAAACATCCGTAACAAAAATACCACGAGCTTAAAATCAATAGAATTCGTTCAGTGTGCGTTAAGTGTATTAATCAAGACATTTGGTGCGCTCTGTTTTCTCATCCTTCAAACGTCGCTAATGTGGTTTCTACTGATTAACTGTCATTTGAAAAGGGATTAAAATCAAGCTTTGTGGGGCAGACAGAGCACGAATATTGACATTAATGTGGTGTAATTAGTAAATATTTCAATATTCTGAGTATTGCACTAATCTGTCACGCGAGTATGGTTAAATCACGTCAATAGGGAATAAACCTTTAATTGTGGTCAGGAAGAAAGAGTGAGTTTGTAAAACGCCGCATCAGTGACGCAGGTCATAGACGTTTACCACTTAGGTGAAAACTGGGAGCCTGGGTGTGGTGGATTCGAACCCATTACCATCGGCGAAGGGGATTAACCCTGTGCAGCGAACTGTGGCGCCTTTTAAGACTGGATTTACTCTACAGTTGTGCAGCCGACTGAAGTTGCCAATTGTCGCAGAGTTGTGCCCCTTACCTCTTCTAATTCTAGTTCTTATAATTGTGGTTTGGAATACAAGGTGAGGTTAGGTGACGAGCGCCAGGCAAAGGTTAGGTGCCGAGCGTCAGGCAGGGTAACAACAAGTACCATTGTTTAACGTATATACGTTACATGTCACGGCGTGTCGGCAGTGATGCAGGTCTTAGACGTAATTGATGCCGTTTCATTCATCACACCTCAAATTGTCTTTCTCTTTCAAACTGCTATATCTCCTTTATGTAATAGACATTAGTTTCTAAAGGTGTTAATTGGTTTCATCTCTAGCCCAACCCTGAGCTCAATTATCACAAGTGAGGACTGTACATGAGAACGTTACTTGTGTTTGAGTATAGGTTCAAATGTTGTTGGGTTTTTTATCTACCTTGCACACATTTTCCAACGGAACATCTTTCAGACACTACGGTACCCAGCTTATCCCGGAAAGACTGCAAAATTCCCCAACAGTTAGTTGGAAGGCTACCACTGAAGGCGTCGCCTGATTAGCAAAGCACTGTCTGTCGATCAATAAAAATAAAGTCACGCAGCTTTTGACACGACCCCGCCGACGACATGCACGTCTACACATAGCGTGATGAACAAGCGCCTCGGCTAATACAATGTCTTAGGACAGTAACCTTGAACGAATCCATGATGAGCGCTTTGGTTTGTTTTGTAATTATCCTCATCAAGCAATTCTAATATAAATCTGATACGGTTGTCCTAGCAAGGCACAAGGCTATCAATTTGCAATTCAAAAGTTGTGAGGGAAGCAATTTCGCTCTTCGATCTCGAGAGTCTTGAGCTTGTTCTTTGCAACGTGAAGTGTTTAATATACGGGGCTGATTTGATTGTGCTCTTTTATGATTTTATAGATTTTTTAAAACTATGTGAAACTGGGATGTCAGAAGTTCTGATAGATAATGTGATGACTGGAACAATACAACATGATGTTTAATGCAACGCACCGGCGCAGTGATGACTTTAAACGACAAACTAATTTGCATATCACTTGGCTGCCTATGCACTTGTTGATACTATATAATACAGCGACAGTGAGGAGTGAATAAACAGTAGAAATGAGTTTTGTTTCACGTGTAGTAACCACATAATTAGGATTTCATCAGATATCACCTGAATGTGAGGATTTTTCAAAAAACGAATTTGTAATTCCTTAAATTGACCATGTACGGTGTGACGAGTCGATGCATCTGGTTTCCTGGCGACAGTGGACAGATGCTATGGAACACACAGGGTCTTGTAAAGCCAAAATTAGCAGGATGATATATATATGGTTACCACCGGTGTCATAGAAATATGTAAGGATGTAGAACCATGACACTGCTAGTGCAGCATGGATGGTTTCGACAGATATCAAGAGGGTTTTCTGTATATCTAATGATGTTCAGGATATAGTTCGCTGTTAACACAGACCATGCTGTGTCCACGTGGTGCCGTGGTGTTGACGTCGTTGACGTGAGCACGGTGTTCCTCATTACACTGAGCGGTGCTACCCAGTGCAAGTATGGGGAGAATGGTAAGAACATTAATTCATCATAGTTTCAACACCATATGATGCTCCTCTCTAGACCGGCTCACAAGATCGCTGTGCAGAGTTGCGTCCCTTGGTCACACCAGAAATCTATTATCGTAGGTTCGCCCTGGTTATGTTTCTAGGTTTGTCAGCACCATACCCGTGCTCGTGGGTTTCACCAATGTGGTAAACGTCTGTGACCTGCATCACTTTGGGATTTCCTCCCACATCAAGCTGACACGCCGTGATATTACTGGACTTTTGTTCAAAGTGGCGTTAAACCAATTTACTAAGTCCTAGCCTACTGCTACAGCTATGACCACTTCTGTGAATCAATGTTTTTCGTGGAGACAGACACAGACTTCAAAGATTTGCTCTTCCCAATCGCCCGAAATGCATTTTGGACACGCCCCTCCCAACTACCAAATTATTGTCCACGTTATCAAGTGCAGAACATGTTTCGTTTTACAGGCAGATCGTCTCAACAGTGGATAGAGCCTCTACCCGGAGAACGGAGAAGCTGTTGTCAGATTCCCCGTCGCGTCATACCAATAGACGTTAAAAGACGATCTTGTTGTACCAATATGCCAGTATTAAGGGGTTACAACAAGGACTGGTCCCCTTGGGGCCAGTATACTGTGTCTGTGTGGTGTATCCATGTTAAACTGCAGCATGGTGTCACAGAGAGCTGGCACTGTAAAACCGCCATTAGTCCGGGCTGGTACCAGCAGCCACAAACACACACACACACACACACACACACACACATTTATATATATATATATATGTGTGTGTGTGTGTTTTATGTTCTGTCAATTCAGCCTCGTTTCCACTCAGCCAATTACATTTTCATATTATATATACAGTGAAAACTCTAGCTTCCCCGTGGGACCATCAGCGTCGCCAATTCCGGTTTTCTAATCCTGGCCTAATTTCGTTGACTCCGTCGAATATTCCCCGTGGTGTCTTCAGTTTCATCACAAACACACCTCTGCGTGCGCATCAACTACACGTTTAGATTACAAATATTTATCTGAAAGAACGCCAAACGAAGGCTGTTGACGAACCTGTCGACCAGACACAGTGAAGTGATGTGGCCATGGGTCTGACCCAGAGCACTGGAAATAGGCGGAATATGGCTGACAAGGTGCAGTCGCCATTACACCCACACTCACTGAGACTCCAATACATTCACTCACGCACCATTAAACTCACCCACGCACAACCCACTCACTCACGCACCATCCACACTCACGCACCATCCACTCACTCACGCACCATACACTCACTCACGCACCATCCACTCACTCACGCACCATTAAACTCACTCATGCACCATACACTCACTTACGCACCATTAAACTCACTCACGCACCACCCACACTCACGCACCATTAAACTCACTCATGCACCATCCACTCACTCACGCACCATACACTCACTCACGCACCATTAAACTCACTCACGCACCATCCACTCACTCAAGCACCATTAAACTCACCCACGCATAACCCACTCACGCACCATACACTCACTCACGCACCATTAAACTCACTCACGCACCATACACTCACTCACGCACCATTAAACTCACTCACGTACCATAGAACTCAGACACGCACCATTAAACTCACTCACGCATCATCCACTCACAGCGCTCACATTCACTTACACACGCTCACATTCACTTACCTTAACATTAGACTCGCTCACATCCACTTACGTTTTCATTACACACGCTCACATTCACTCACACACGCTCACATTCACTTACACATTCTCACATTCACTTACCTTAACATTACACGCGCTCACATCCACTTACGTCTACATTACACACGCTCACATTCACTCACACACGCTCACATTCACTTACACATTCTCACATTCACTTACGTTAACATTACACGCGCTAACATCCACTCACACACGTTCACATCACACGCTCGAGTTGAGTTTAATGCCGCTAAGAACAGCATTCCAGTTATGTGACGGCCTGTCAGCTTGGTTTAGGGGAACTTACTGGTCCAGACAAATGCCGGTTTTATAGTGGCAGCACACTGAGATAGCATGCAGCAGTTTAACATGGATACCCCACTCACAGTATACTGACTCCGAGCTGACCAGTTCCTGTTTTATCCCCTTTATGTTACGCGCCAGGCAAGGCAACAACAAAGACGATTTTTTGACGTTTTTAGGCGTGACGCGGCCGGGGACTGAACCACCCACCAATAGATTTCTGAAACGATTATTCAAAGGCAAACATTAGCAATGTTGAAGTAATCGTTTAACCCAGGGGTGATTTATACATTGATAGTTACGGATAGACTGTTATACAATTGTTAGAAATTAGAAAGGCCTTCCCATTCATATGGGGTACTCATTTCACATAAAGCGAGACCTCCAGTACACAAAAAAAGGTTTTATCTTGATGCCATGTTTGTGTAAAATACATGTTCGTGGCGCCAGGAGCGGCAGTTGTTGCAGATCTATTACACACAAGCTATACTCATGTTGCCCAGGCTGCGGGAACACATAATTCATTGCATAGCGAAGATAAGTTCTGCGATGGGTTAATATCTCCATAGCCATGTTTGAATCGTGTCAATCAGTTTGTATATTTGAAGGGGAACTCCACCCTAGGGTCTTTAGAAAAGGGTGATGCACATTTTATTGGAAATGAAGAAGGCTCACATAAAATATAGAAAGATGTTAGAGGAATGCAAATATTTCATTCGGAAATAATGGGTTTGCAGGTGAAACATTAGTCAATTATTTGTTATTTTTGGTGGAAACGTGTAGTTATATGTTTCTATACATTAAGAGGATCAGTGAGTAAATGAGTGGGTTGGGTTTTACGCCTCTTTTAGCAATGTTCCAGCGATGTCACGGTGGGGGACACTAGAAATGGACTTCACACATTGTACCCATAATGGGAATGGAACCCGGGTGTAACCACAAGGCCACCCCACCGCCCAAATGATTAGTATGCTTAAAACATTGGGGTTGGGGCTGGATTGAGTTTAGATATTGTTTCAGCTGCAGCTGCCACACCAGATGTTTCTTTTCATAAAACAAGGAGCCTAAATAAAAAAAATATATATGTATTTTTGTGGAAGACATAAATATTGTTTTCAAGCATTTCCTGACCCGTGAAGATCCGGGGTAGAATAGATCTTTAGCAACCCATGCTTGCCGTAACGGGCGACTATGCTTGTCGTAGGAGGCGACTAACGGGATCGGGTGGTCAGGCTGACTTGGTTGATGCATGTCATCGAGCCCAATTGCGTGGATCGATGCTCACGATATTAATCACTGGATTGTCTGGTTAAACAACAAACCAATCAAGCATTTCCTGGGACTATTTATTCTTTTCGATCATCCCAGGAAGGAATCCATGTTGGGTTTTGTTTCGTTCTGGTCACTATCACATGACACACCCTGGCGATAAGTGATATTATGCAATATTATTACCTACGAGGGCAAACATATCGGGATTCATAAACATCACGTGTGCCCTAGGGTCATATCACGTCACGAGACAACAGTGTATTGTTTCCGTCATCCGGACGGCATTGTTGACGTCATTCGAATCTTATTGTGACGTGAGGTCATACCTGAAGATTGTTGACGTCGTTCGACAATTTGTAAGTAAACGCTAAAATTCGTCTCTGTATGTAGACATCTTCTTCGGTAATACATAGAACATTATATTGGTGTTCATGTCATACTGTGTTTACGACACCCGTTCCTAAATTCCGGAATCGTGTCGTAAACATAATACAACATGAACATGAATATAATATCCTCTATTTATCACATCATCGCTTAGCGAGGTCAAATATACATAAAGGAAAAAACCAAGCGGACCAAAGAGGCAAACAAAATTAATGTCGTAGACTTTATTTAGTATCACAGGGTTTTAAAGAAATATACATACGAAGAACATATAACGATTTCACGCGCTTACGGAGACGACGTTTTTTCACGTAACAAGGACATAATAAGAATTGTTGACGTCAGAATTAGTGACGTCACAGAAGATACGACATCACGCTGCATGATTGTTGACTTCATGTCGGTTTCCTCTGGTCACGTTTCTCTCTTCAGAGACTGCTTCTTCTCAACAGCTATTTATTGATTGAAGATAATACTGAGAGTACAACATTTCTCGTGCATCATACTGATATTAGGAAGACAGAAGTCAATGATTACAGTTCTGGTTCGTTTCGTAAACTCAGTATGACGCACACGCCCGTGTTACTTTCTACACATATATATAAGGACAGGATATCCCAGAGTACAATATTAGACAAAAACTTCGATGAGTGTCTTCTGACGCTTGTTGCTGTAAACTATTTTGATATATTTTACGAATGCTTACAAGGCTTGATATCTGTTGAAAGATGGAAACACAGCCACGATATCTAAGTTGATAGCGATACTGTTACAGTCTGGTGCAACTATTTCAATCCTGACAAAATTCTTAAACAGATTCTGTGGAAGTTGTCAGAGAGTTAAAGGAGGTAGCTATGATTTTTGTTTGACGAAAATTTCTGAACATTATACACTAAAGAAAAAAGTAATTGGTGCTTCATATCAATGTGGTATGGAAAATACTTGGTTATTCGATCAATGTTTTATCAAATCAAAATCACTGGCACGACCCATACCAGGAGACCTAGATACACGCTCTAAAACTCAATTAACAATGTAAATACCGGGTGTAACCGCACTTTGTGTCAATACAGGCGAGGAAACTTCGTCTTGCGCCATTCCTGTTTGTAGCATACCCACAGGTTAGAGAGGTTGATTTTCAGCAAGCCGTGGCATTGTGAAAGCGTTATTTACTGTTAAAGAAATGCGTTTTTATGAGCACTTGGTCGCTAAACAATCATTGAGTGCTGTTCACATTATAAAAAATGCAAATTCTGAATCACGACCTTAAAGTGGAGGAGATATCTTCATGAAAATATATTGAAAGATGAATTATTTAATGTCATAATAATTTTATTTTTATTGAACTTTATATGAAGCAACTACATATTTTCTGTTCGTATGCATATTTAAAGAGTGGCGTGTTAGCATCATGTGAACAAAATGTCACTCAATAAAAGCAGAATCTTCACGAGTACCATTAACACAAAGATATAGGGGGCCAAAATGCGATCATCTACGTTGGCATTGGCAAAACACACGTGTAACAACATATGTTTTATGCCACTGCAAATTCATAAATCGCTGTCCACTGCATGTCCATGTGCATCAATGAAGAGCACGCTTGCTGTAAAAGGCGACGATGCATGTCGTAAGAGGCAACTAACGGGATCGGGTGGTCAGGCTCGCTGACTTGGTTGATGCATGTCATCCTGTGCCAATTGCGTGGATCGATGCTCATGATATTAATCACTGGATCATCTGGTCTAGACTATTATTTACAGACCGCCGTCATATAGCTGGAATATTGCTAAGTGTGAAGTTAAACAACAAATGAACATGTCGATGATGGTATCTCTTCATACACTGATGGTGTGGATCATCTACACGGCTCATGCTGACCAGAATAGACAGTCACTGTGAAATAGCTCGGATATTACTGTCTTCACTCACTCTCTCAATCTCTCACGGATTCATTTCTCCTTGTTTCAGCTGTCCCAATGTCGTTGATCGATGCTCATGATGTCAATCACTGGATTGTCTGGTCCAGACTCGATTATTTACAGACCGCCGTCATATAGCAGGAAAATAGCTGAGTGCGGCGTAGCTGGAATATTGCAGAGTGCGGCAAACAAACAAACGTGAGCGGGAATCCGCTCCCGGTTCTGACGGCTGACTGATGGTGCTGTTCGCCTTCTGACTCGCCTGTCAAGATGGTCAAATAAATGTTCGATGGGGTTCATGTCAGGAGAACATGCAAGCCAAGGCAAAACAGTAACGGAAGTCCCGTGTCAGCCTTGCAGCCCATCCAGGTTATCATTGTGGAAGACCGCGTGGCTTTTATTGGATAAATGGCAGCACTACCAGGTCGCAAAACTTCGTCCCGATACCTCTGTGCAGTAATGTTTCCTTAAATGATAATAAGCCTCGACTAAAAGTCTCCACAGATTCTCCCCAGACCATGACACCACCTGCTCCAAATGGCAGAACTCCTTGGACGCACCTCGGCGTTCACCTTGACGTCTGTACACATTCTGCCGACCATCAACTCCAAACAGGCTAAATCAGAGTACAGGACTCGTCCCCAGTCTCGAACCTGCCAAAGCCGAACCCTCCTGGTCCATATCTACCTGGTCCATACTATTCCACGGCAGGGTCGTTGTGCTCGGAAACCATGCCCCCGCGGCCGCCGTGACACTGTCTGTCGACTGGCACGATGTCCGAGTGCCGTAGACGCCGTTGCCGTTCGCAGGGATGAATCGGTTGCGGAGATGAAGACTACGGATGTAGACTATCGCCCCGCGTACCTGTCTGTTACCTGTCGTAAACGTCGCATCAACCTTGTTATGCAAACACGGGTGCAACCGAATGTTCTAGCCATATGGGCATGTTTGGCTGCCCATGGGCCATTCTCTCTCTCTCTCTCTCTCTCTCTCTCTCTCTCTCTCTCTCTCTCTCTCCCTCTCTTTCTGTGTGAAATATGTCGCATAAATACAACCAAATGTATTCGATGAAATAAATCGTGAGAAAATGTTAATTTTTTTGAAAATCAAGCATTTTACGAAAACGTCGTCTGCACTCGTAGAACAAAATTCACGTGCACAACTGGTATAAAAAGCTGCTGACAGCACATGTTGTTTTAGCACTGGTAATAGTCCCACGAAGTGGTCGATGGGAATAATTAACCCTTTACCAAAGAGCTGTACATTGACCGCTACAGGTCCCTTATCGTATAGAGGGTTAACCCTCACAAATGCAATTTATAAGATGTACTGTTGTGTCCTTAACCAAAGATTACAATCTTGGGCAGAATCTACCGGTGTTTTGAATGATGCCCAAAATGGTTTTACAAAAAAAGAGGTACATAGTATGTTCAATTACAGAAACTAGAAAAAGTAGGAAAAGATCAACGTTTACTACTTTTATAGATTTTTAAAAAGCCTATGATTGTGTTAACAGAAATCTGCTATGGCACAAACTTCAGGATGTTGGTGTAAATGGAAACATGCTAGTAGCGCTTCAGTCACTTTGTCGCAATGTTAAATGAAGTGTGAGAGAGAATGGTATGTTTATATCCTGGTTTGATGTTAATCGTGGCTTGAAACAAGGGTGTTTATTGTCTCCTATAATGTTTAATTTGTTCAGCAATGACTTGCTGAATGTTATGACTGATTCAAAACTTGGCATTAATATTGATGATACTATTATTTCTGCCTTAGCGTATGCTGATAATATTGTTTTATTTGAAGAATCTGAAGATGACTTGAACAAATTGTTACACATTTTGAATAACTGGTGTGAATCCAATGATACTGTTATTAACGCATGTTATTGCTGACGTTAGGATTTCTACAATGTACAACACATTGTAGAAATCCTAGCGTCCGAAGAACCACACAACAGTTTTGTATTGGTAGTTCGGCTTTAAGCATTGTTAACTTTTACAGCTACCTGTGTTTATTGCTGACTGAGCATCTTGATTATAACACAATGGCAAAGACTGCGACCAAATCAGCTAACAGAGCGTTATGCCTACTTATTTCCAAGTTTAAGACAATCGGGGGTATGCATTTTAGCACTTTTTGACACTATGGTGTGGTCTGTCTTAGCTACGGCGCATCTGTATGTGGTAACCGTGATGTATCTGCTGTTAATGCAGTACACCACCGTGCCATCAGCTTTGTTTCTGGGGGTGGGTAGATATGCACCTAATTTGGCTCTTAATGGGGATACAGGGTGGATACCTCGAATTGTCAGACAGTGGATATGTATAGCTAGACAGTGGTCTAGTGGATTTTTATGGGCGGAAGGGCTTTCAGCCAATCACAAGAACTGGAACTCACGTTTTTCGGCAAAATTGGCCGACCTAAACAAAAAGCATATTTTCAACATCACCACTGGTTTAAATACGAAAGATATTTCAAGCAAAATACAAGATGTCCTCAAGCAAAATTATCTGAAAAGCTGGCAGAAACTTCTATAGAAAGATAATGTTCATACTGGTATAAGCAAACTCCGTACGTATAGGGTGTTCAAAGATTGTTATTGCTGTGAAAACTATGTCGAGAGCTTTATGCCCCGGAGCTACAGATCTGCCTTTACAAAATTTAGATGTGGTATTGCACCTTTAAGGATCAAAGCAGGCAGATATATTAATTTAAAGGTTGAAGACGGAGTGTGCTTCAATTGTAATGATCATCTTGAAGATGAAAAACATGTTTTATTCGAATGTCCACAATACGATGATCTAAGATCTACATTATTTACGGGTATAACGGCTAAAATGTCCAACTTTTTAAACCTATCAAACAATGAGAAATTGTTTGTCCTTTTTAAACAGGAGGTATGTGTCACTGCCAAAACCTGCTTTTTAATATTACAACGCTGAAAGCTATTGCTTTATGGGTAAAACGTTTTTTTATCTGTATATATCATTAAGTTCTGTGTATCGTCTCTATTAACTTTGTATGAGTGGCGCTGTATTATTATTTTTATGTACAAACATCTATTTTATGCATGTTTTTTTATGATGTACAGCGATGAGACGAACATAAAATATCTGTCTGTCTGTCTGTCCGTTCGGACACAAAAGATATGCCTCGTTAAACAGGAAGCCATAAAGAAATCTAATGAAAGAGTGAATGTTGGTGTAAACTGCAATGTCCATCCAACTGTACATAGAGAGTTTGGGCCATGCAAACCAGTGATTGACTCCCATGATGACGGACCTTCCCACCTGTGGATTAAAACATAAAGATGTCTTCTGAAATGGCTAGGGCCACAATCATGTCCCCGAAGGGTGAAGAGTGAGTGAGTGAGCTGGGCTTTAACTGACCCCTTTCCGGGATTCATCTTATCCCAATTCCGAAATCCATTGCTAGTCTCTCAAACAGGAAATTGCTGAATATCCCAAGCATGTCTACATACTTCGGCAAGTCTAGATTTCTTAAGAAAAATAAAGAGATTATCTCGGCTCTTATTTATCATACATTAAAGGACAATTAACCAAACAAATCCTTAAAATAGGTTTATTTAAAAGACTAATAGTTAATCATTTGTAATGCATGGGAACATCTACTACAGACGGTAACCTTCAAAATAATCCATCCAGATTACGATCAACGGTTCCAAGTAATGTGCTTTATAAATATATTAACGTTCCAAGCAGTGAGTCAAAGGAATTGGTGCCAATGACCACACCTTCTGGCGTCATCGTTCCAAGTGAAACTGTCCGGAATAATGAAAATCTGCTTGTATAATGTACAGGTTCAAATCAGTAATCGCCCGTAAGGCAGGTTTCCGGAATAACGGGGTTCGCATTACTAAGGTTTCACTATATATCGTGTGTAAATTGTAAATGCAAGGATACACGTGTATTTAATAAACTATTTATTGTAGGGATTGCTTTGACAACACCTGCTACTCCATAGGATATTCATGTCGAGGGACGTGCTTCATCACTCCTTATCAAAGACTGATCTCAGATGAAGAGATAGTCAACTGATTAATCGTAGTGTCAGACTGAAGTAGAGAACTCGATCTTGGAGATTCCTAATTCGATACTTTCTTATACAGATTAATTGCCGCGTCACAGCTGTTGCCGGACACGTGGGCGAGTTTGGTCAGAGTCGCTTTTCTCGAACTTCGGAAAACACGACAGCTTTACGATTGCCCTTCATATTATGGTACTTCGCATTAGAGTGTTCATAGTAGTCGTACATTCCTTGAGATATTAAATACGTTTTACATATGGGGATTAAAAAATGTATTAGACCAGTATTTTACAGTGCGAGATTGCTAAAAGTCGGTTTAAAAAAAAACAGAAAAAGGAAGTGGTCAACAAATATGATAACCTGCCTCTATTAATATGGAATTAATATAAATCCTCAGAAAAATAAAGTACTTTTTATTCCTTTCGACTCATTACGATAGCCGCCGAACACTTTAGCCATAGCGTTAGGGGGTTACTTCAGCTATTGCAGTAATATAGCGATACTAGTATTGCAGCAGTGTTGCACTCGTCAAAAGCAATAATGACACATTATTACAAAATGGTACAATTACTCATAGCATTGGAAAAGTCTGATGCGTACCTTGGCCAAGCCTGCAGATGTCGACATGCTCTTCAGTGCTAAATCGGCAACGCTCGTTGAGTCGGCAGATTGCGATGGGAGCTGTGAAGGAGCTCTGTAGCTCTAATAATTGATAGTAGAATAAATATACATACATCCTCACTCATATAAGACTTTATCATATAATGGGTAGGTCCTCGGCAGGATAAAGCCAACGGATAAAAACGATATCCGTTGGGGTCATATGCGGATAGAGATGCAAATTTCAAAGGTCAAGTAGGGACTACTTTCAGTGTTTATAAACAACATGGCGTCGCCCTCGTCATTCGGCGATCGAGTCAGAATTAACCATCAGGAATCTGGATAAACTACAGGGATAATTGCTATCATTATCAAAAGAACAGACTAATATACTGAAAATCAGTGTCTAACTGTGACGTAGCTAAGGCATTTTATAAGTTTTGGCAACTTTGGAGATATAAATTTCGAAACAATTTTGCGAGGGCACGAGGCCTAGCCAAACGGGATCAGTAGCCATATCTGTGCTTGTAGACCTCTGCGGCTTGAAAACTTATCCACAAATTAAAAAAGTTGGATTTGGCCGAAATATATTTGAATTGTTACCTTGTTTCGTTTTGTCGCTGTGTGCACATCTGACTACACTTCTTAACGTTATGATAGGAGGGGCCGACTGTCAACAACGTCTGACCGTGGCCGTGACGTCTCACAGACTAGGGTTAGAGTAGCTTCCCTTTGACAAAGGGCAGTTACTCTAGCGGACAGACCGATGGATGGCCGCGAAAGGCAATTGAAAACAATTGTTGTTTTGCGTATATGTTGCTTCGCCACTGTATAAGAAACAGATTTCAGTTGGAACTATATTGGCTACTGTCAATGTCCGACTGACACATCACTTAAACTGTGACGTCATAAATATTAATGCGCGCAATCCAGGAAAACTCGCAATGTTTCGGTAATGTTTGTGAGAGAGGGAAAGCGATTTTGAAGCACAGAATTAAAGACTGACATTATATGATAAAGAGGATATCACGCTTGTGTGTTTGGGGATGGTAAATATCCTGTATTAGGAATAAACACTATGTATTTAGCTCGCCAAGGCTCGCTAAATACAATGTTTATTCCTAATGCAGGATAACCTCTATATATCATATAGTATATTTTGGGATAAAAGCAACAGCCGAGGTATGTTTTCATTTTACAATCGGATTACACCTATCGACGGTATAGCAGGTCCTGATGTTAACTAATGATAATTTAACTTGTCCATGGGGTGCCATCCGGTCATGGACAATTGCAACAGTTTCATCAAACGTCACACCCTTGCTCTGCATACTATCTTCTTCACGATTTGAAATAAAAGCGACAAACCCCATTCCATAATCATAATAACTACACGATTCGACTAAATCATGAGCATGTGTTTATGAATCAAGTTTGTGTTGTTTCTTTTTTATGTTTAACACCGCTCTCAGCAATATTCCAGCTATATGACGGCGGTCTGTAAATAATCGTGTCTGGACCAGACAATCCAGTGATTGACATCATGAGCATCGATCCACGACATTGGGACAGCTGAAACAAGGAGGAATGAATCCGTGAGAGATTGAGAGAGTGAGTGAAGACAGTAATATCCGAGCTATTTCACAGTGACTGTCTATTCTGGTCAGCATGAGCCGTGTAGATGATCCACACCATCAGTGTATGAAGAGATACCATCATCGACATGTTCATTTGTTGTTTAACTTCACACTTAGCAATATTCCAGCTATATGACGGCGGTCTGTAAATAATCGAGTCTGGACCAGACAATCCAGTGATTGACATCATGAGCATCGATCAACGCAATTGGGACCGATGACATGCATCAACCAAGTCAGCGAGCCTGACAATCCGATCTTGTTAGTGGCACCTTAGGGCTCAGTCACACATTCAGGGATTTTACTGCCGTCCTTGATAGGACCATTCCCGATTAAAATTTGTCAAAGGTCTGACCAAGAGGATAGTAATCCGACTTTTTCATTTGTCGTGTCGTAACGCTGTCTGATCTCAAACGGGAGCCATAATCGACACTGTATGAACCTGGCCTTACGACAAGCATAGGTTGCTGAAGACCTATTCTACCCCGGATATTCACGGGTCGTTTATGAATCAACATCAAATAGTGATGATACTGGGTGTTCGCGAAAGGGTGATCGTATCCTGTCCCACGGGAAGCACCCGTCACAAACACATGCAAAGGCAAAGGCAACTGTTCGCCTGAAAACACACGGGAACATTAATTTGGTACAAAAAGTCAAAATAGGCAATTGCATCGGCCATCATTCTTGTCAATGATGCGTCAAATGTGAAAACATGCTGACTCCACATATACAACATAGATCTTGAAGCTTAGCTGAGACCTTGAATGGTATAATCCAAATCAAACAACTTGTTGACACGCTTTGAGGTCAAAAGCTTTGAAATGTTAACACCAAGGGCTGGTGCTGCTACACATAACGCTGCATTCGTTGGCGGTTGATGTTATCTATCAGCGGAACAGCAGGCCACAGATGGTAAGATTTCGTCAGGCTCTTAATCCAGCAGAACTTCTTCAGTAGACGATCGTGATGCAGTGATCGTGGACTGACGGTAGTGCTGATATACAGGTATGTATGAGCTTGTTCTGCTTATAATAGAAACTAGATGTTTTTAAGAACATATTAATACTCAAAAGCAAACATTACTGCCATCACAGTTACATTTTCACCTTCTATATCGCACTCAAAGATCAGTCACTATGGTTTTATTCAACATATTTTGAAGCACATTCCTCGAAACACCTCTCTTTGTTCGTTAACGACATACCATTCCAGCTGTATAGCGGCTGTCTGTAAATGAGCAAGTGCATTAAGATTTAAATTGTACCGATGTTTTTAATTGGACTCAATAAATATTCTGCCTTCAGATTTTTTTTCATAAACTTTGATGCGCGTCCTTCTTGTTTACCTCAGTGGTAATTAAAATGCACATACATCTACCCTGATCTGTCTTAACAAGTACGTACACAGTTGCATATCAGATTTAATCAATTTGTCAATGTTCCAAACCTCATTTAAAGGTCCAGTATAAGGCAGTTTAGAGGAACATAAAAGGAACATTTTGAAACAATGCTGAGATGAGGTGACATGGGGTTTAACGTCGCGTTCAAGATTATTGCACTTATGGCGATGTGCATGTGACTGTTTGTACTAGTCAGGACTAATGTCGGCTTCATAATGCTTGCCCACTGAGATACCATGCCGCAGTTTAACCTTGGTACCTCATTCGGATACACTGTACCGACTCCGAAGCGACCAGTCTTTGTTTTATCCCTTTAATGCCGAATGGGTGCAGGAGATACACACGTCTAAGGCGCCGCGATTCGCAGTGCAGAATCACGTCCCTTGGGCACGCAAGAAACCTATGATTGTGGGATCGAATCCCGGTTCGCCCCGATTGTTTATCTGACCAGCACCATGAGAGATGCGGGGCCTGGCTGATATGCGTTATCGGGTTGACACTTGGCAGTCTAAAGATAATGGAACGTCGTCGTTAGTTGTAGTGTTCCCTTATTTCACAATTTCCAATTCTTAATATGTGGCATTTAACGTGATAAAATATTTGTCAAACTTTGTCCATTTTCCCCATATCAATAATATTATTGAACACTGTTACAGTAAAAGCACATGTCAGGTTGAAGTAAAGCTGTACTAACACATGGCTTGTGTTGTGTTGCAGAGGGATAGACATCGCAAGACAATAGAAAATGGCCTACAGACTGCTAAGAAGCGGATCATTTAGATCAATCAAGAGTTGTTTCCCCTTCATGGTCCTTGTTTTCGTCGTCCAATATTACCTTCTCAGTTGGAACCCGTCTTGCCAGAATGATCGAAGCGACAATCATCGCAACTTTAATCACGCCAGGTCTGGAGATGACGACCAACCACAGAACAGCATTCAGCAGAACCATATCCCTGTGGCTGTTCCAGCTATGATTTCTCATCCCGGTCTCCATGTCGCAACGTCAGGAATGGATCTGTATTTTGGCGAAACTATTGACGCTTACTTCCTTTTGTGCGGCCCCCGCGTGTTTCGGTTTCGGAACTATTTAAGTGTACTGAGCGCCATCTATGTAGTAAAGCCAACAAAAATTATTTTAATTCATACACACGAATTCGAAATAGACAATCATCGCTACAACACATGGCTTCAACTGTTATTCGACACGGTACCAAATTTGGCAACAATGAAAGTAGATGCTCAATTTTCATGTAATGCAGACATAAAGGAAGCCATCTTTACCAAAATTCAATCTGCGATTTTTATTGGTTTAAACACAATAATGGCGGAGTTCCCAGTATATCTGCGTCAAAGTAGTTCGCCAATTGGCTCAGCAAATACTGGAGAGGACGAGGGCTTCCTTTACATCAAAAGGCAACAAAATGATTCAGTATACACTCACTCTGACGTCACCAATTGTGCGACTAAAGAGAACTTCGACACAAGCAACGGTGATATTTGTCTTGTACTGGACACAGATCTTGCCCCCAAAGACATTTGGACTCTAGACACACCGTTTGGAAAGTTAGCAAGGAAACTCGCTTATCAGTATAATCAGATTATCACGCCTCGTCAAGACTATGACACACTTGCCCCAAGAATCGGACATTTCTTTTGGTTTGGTGCTAAAACGTTTTCTTATGGAAATTATCTGAGTGTACTCAGTGCCTTGTATGTTGCTGGGCTTGGGAAGATATATTTTCATGGAGTAAGGCCGAAACATTATCTGTTTGAAAAACTTATTCGGGAGGAAAATGTGACACATGTCATCATGCCTGAATTACGTCATATATACAATCACCAGCTTAAGTACACAACACACAATGCCGATATCGGCAAGCTGTACGTATTGACAAGGTATGGAGGTGTTGCACAGGATACGGATGTATTCTGGACTCGGCGAATCAGCGATGAACTTCTTGCCTATGAAGGTGTCGTGAGTTTTGATTGGCCAGAGCATGGAGAATTTCCAGAAGTGTTTAATCTGGGCGTTCTGATGGGGAAACCGAATGCTTTCTTTTTCAAGGCTTTGCTTAACGAAATGAAAGATTACCGCGATGACACTGTGCATCATTTAGCGATGAGGCTCCCGTACAAAACATTTGAGCAGTATCCATCAAGTCTCAAAACAGAGCACCATCTTCAGGTGATATGTTGGCTGGGAAAATGTCACCCAAGCTGGCTTCCAGAATACATTAAGCCATTGAATCCCGATCTACCCGGCAGCGAGTTTGATTGGGAAAAAGAAACATTTGCTGTTCACTGCACCTGGCCAAAACCACCATTCGAGATGAGCAATTTTGAAACTTTGCGATCAGCTGAAGGGCTGTTCGCCGACATTGGACGTAATATTTTACGTAATGCTGGCCAACTATAAAGTTTATCTATTACGTCAATTCCACTGGAGCGAGTGAGCTGGGTTTAACCACGCTTTCAGCAGTATTTCAGTTATATCAGCTTCATATTGGAGGAATGCCCAAATGTGAAACCCACGTCTATGGGTGTGGTGCAGACAAACCAAGAATCCAATTCTGATCGAATCATCAGACTTTGGTATGCCGGAGTGATGCAACTGTACACAGCAAATTGCAGCACCTCAGATGACCCATTCGATTGTAAATAAGTTATTAAGTTTGTTTCAAATACATACAAGAAAAGATTCTTTGCTGTGCACATGCTTTTTCTGGATATGAAACAATGTAATCATCGCCAATTAACCCATTCCGTAACCGTCACAGATCATGCATAAATCTTCATAAAGATCCTTATCTCACCCAAATCCTGTGGGAATTTCAGGTTAGTCCACAGCATATGCTGTTTGAAAGAGGCGACAGAATGGATAGAGATAATGGATAGATAATGGCTGTTGACTTGATAATGGCTGTGACTTGGTTCATATGCTGGAATTGTACCTGGACAGTGTGGATCATTGTTAATATCAAGGAATGTACTGTTAGGTCTAGACAATTATAGGCAACTGTGATATAGATAGAATGTTGCGGAGTGAGGAATGAAACAAACTGCGCCTTACTGGCTTGAATTTACAGGTAGTCACTGAATTAGGAGTCACATGAGCTTTTAAGTTGTTTTCAATCAAATCAATTACCTTACACAAATTTGAATAAAGTTAAATGTTTGCCTCGTAACAAATATTTGAATAGCTGGAAAGTAATAACAGAGTCAGTATATTTATTGCGGCTTCTTGTGTCAGATTTTATTTTCATGACATTTACAAAACATGAAATGTACTTTCAGGACTTGGACATAATTTGAAGTCATCTGTATTCACATATGCAGCCCAAGGATTCAATAACCTCTTTGAAAAACATGTCAGTCTGAATTTGTATGTTCCTGTTAACCTTGCAAAAACAAGTCAAGTACTTTCACAACCTCCATTTTTTAGTGAAGTAGTGAAAGTTGATTACAGCCTTCACAAGATCATCAGGATCTGCAATAGTATTGTGAAACAGATAAGAGTCTTGCTTGTGTTAAGACATCAGTTATGTATCTAAGTCCAGTGATCAGAATTTTATTCCCAACACCTTGCTGATTCACAATTGCTATGGGAAGCTGATGGTGCCACAATGAGGCAAATTTTCAAGATCAGATGGACTTGAAAACTTGGATGCAGCAACAGTAATTCTTCTACGATCCCCTTCCTCCCTGAAGGTGAAGCTTGCTTGTTTCATGCTTGTCTTGTACTTGTATCAAGCAAATCCCTCTTCAGACAGACATCCTCTTGTGCTGACCTGTCCAATACGAAGATAAACAACCTCTTAGCAATTCACTTGGTAAAGGTACCACAATAAAGATGACATCCAAAAAACTTAGGTCTTCACTAAACAGTTGTATCATATAATATAGACAGAAGCCCAGGAGTGTTTGTTTGTGAATGATCGAAGCCTGAAATAATTGAGTCTGGACCAAACATTCCAGTGATCGAAATTGTGAACAACCATCCATGCCTTCGGGTAACAAGGACATGCCAAGAACCAAGTTTGACCAACCCATGCCTTTTACATGGCCTAATTCTAGCCCGGAATCCCCAACGGGAACTTAAGGGAGTAACCATTCACTAAAGATTGGTGCATTGCAGAATTCTCTGCACTCTCTAATTGTACCATACCATCAACTGTAATACAGTGAGTGAGTGAGTATGGTTTTACGCCGCTTTTAGCAATATTCCAGCAATATCACGGCGGGGGACACCAGAAATGGGCTTCACACACTGTACCCATGTCGGGAATCGAACCCGGGTCTTCGGCATGATGAGCGAACGCTTTAACCACTAGGCTACCCGACTGCCCCCAACTGTAATACAAATCAATACAAGTATATATAGGGGCGACATGTACAACAGCATGAACAAAAATTGTAAAATGCCATTTTGTATTTGCACATTGCACAGCCAATTCCAGCACCTTACACCACTATACTGAGACAATCTAAGAACTAGTAGCTTTCTCTGTACATGTAGTTATGTTACACAATCAACTAAGCCCCAAAATATTGTGGACTAGGTAAATTTTACTGCTGAAGTTTACACATTGTGACAATACATGAATAGAATTGTCTTTTATCAAGTGTGCAACAGGGTACTCATTCAGATGTGCCAATTAGAATATAAAGTGCAAAAGTGTTGAAAAATTCCTTTGTTTACAAAACCCAGGATATCTAAGCATGCCCTTCAGGTACCACTGATTGGCACAATAATGAAACACTATTAATACTTAGTCCATATCATTCATAGGCCTTTTGTCGGATAATTGTAAGGTGTACAATTTACTGCTATGATTAGTAGAGCAACTGGTACCTCAATTCAAAAGCCAAATTTAGTATAGATGACCACAAAATACTCAAGCAGAATACTTGCCTGAAGACAATTGAACCTTTTGATTCTGAAATTAATAATCAACTGGGAATGACTAAGCAATGCATCTTTCCTAAATTTACTTACACAGCTTGGATCGGTTTCATCCTGTAAGGAGATATTCAACGCTGTATGAAAGGGCATGTGAGTTTGTTACACATGCTATTTCAGTCCCAAGAACTGAAGAAAGAGAAAACAAATATTTATAACCGCATGATGAAGAACATGATGTAGAATATTCACATGTGATCTTAACTCGGTACTCCTAACCAACAGAAAAACAAACTGTGAAAAAATGGCATCTTATTTTAGTGCCTCTCACAATGCACATGGTTGAGCAGGGTTTTTTTGCTGGTGCAATTGTTAAAAAGAACAGTTATGTGCAAAATAAAAAAAAAGATTGATGAACTGTTTATACCAACCTTCAATAAATCTTCTTAAGCATGTTACTAACCTTTTATCCTTGCATTGTTCACAAGGATATTTAGCTTTTAATCTCTTTAGTCACTTAACAAGCTAACCTGATCCTATTCGCAAACGAGCTGAAACACTGCTGATGCGATATTGAGAAACTTTCATTCCCCTCTTTACTTAACATGTATTATATGTTTGTAGCCAATAAAAGCCCTACTCCAAAATGTTCAAGAAACAGTTAGTATTAAGATTTCAGTCAGTGGTGGGTTAGTTTGTCTTGAGTGTATTCTAGTTTTGGTTGAATAACATTTCAAACCTTGATACTGTACCAAATTCAGAACATTTGCAACCTTGTACTCTTATGAGCAAGGTTACCTAGTCACAATACAAAATGAACAAAGTCTCCAACTTCATTCTTCCTGCCCTCCCAATCGAAAGTCCTGAGAATAGATGCAGAATACTACCAATTGTTGCAAGATTAACCGTGAAATAAAAAAGGAGCAAATAAAGCAACACCAGGGTGCAATGATGATACGCAACACGACGCATCGCGTTTCCGTTCTCACGATAGGAAACATATTGCTACAACAGTGGTCAAAATAATGGAAAATTTGGAAAAGTGATCTAAGTGTTAGAATGTGACAAAACAAATCCTAAGTTTGGTTTTATTTTCTTCCAATGTAGCAATATTACTGTTATCGTGGATATTAACCATTGCAATCCCCATTGGATACTCAGCGAAAACTGCGGTAAATACTCCAAGAAGCTTAAAGCGGAGGAAAGTCATAAAGATGCCGTTCGCGATTCTATACACAAATGTGTGTCAAATCTACACGGCAATAACATCAAGAAGGAAACAGAATGCTGAATAAATAACAATTATGAACAGTTTTTCAGGCCAAAAGGATTGCCACCAAATTTTCTAACAATCATCATCCTGTTTCCTTTAAAACTTACACTGTCTTCCGTCTTCTAGGAAAGTATTCTACAAAGATGCAATTGTTGTGACGCAACCGATTTATTTATAACAATAATATACTGAGACAATAAAATATGAGAATACAAAGTACATGAATGTAACTTAAAAGACAATGAAGACTGATGACACACTAAAAATCTCTGACACACGAGAATGCTGCAACGCTTCAGGGGTAGACGACGTCAGCGAATTATTTCATAATTTGTAGGACCATGTAGAAACAAAAAGTCTTTAAACTCTTGTATGACAACAAAAAAGCTGTGTTAAGCTCGATTCCATGACGAAACCATCCCCCTCGCACGTCATTTATCCTCGCACTCGATTCAGTAGGGCGCAGGCACGCGGGCAACCGCTGGCGAAGCACGATTTGCCTTTGGGGGCGGCGGCGGGTAGCTGTATATGCAAATAAAAACATGACTTATACTTCCATTGTATATTACAGCACACCCATAGAGCTCTAAAAGCAATATGGCTTTTGGACAATATTTTTGGACAGCGAGAATTTCGTAACCGGTCATAAACTTCCAAATTGCTGAACAATTTGCCTCTTCAACAACTTCTATACAAGCTGAAGTGGTTGATTTCAGTAACACGATGCCCCATGTTTCTCTTGCTGTTAATGTCACAGTAACCGAAAATTGTTTGATGCAGTTCATAAAAATAGCTTTCAAAATCTCAAACATATTTTACAGTATATTGTATAATTCTCTACATTATATTGAATAACATCAAAAATGTATTATATGCAGTTGCCCAAAAAAATGCAACTTGTTTTATCTTTCACATTAACACAAATGGGAAGCAAGCTGAGTCACATTAGTCGCTAACAATAACAAGTGAAAATGCTTCGTATCATCTGCAATAGCTGTCAGGATTGTGTTAAAATAATTTTCTACTTCTTGCTGTATATCATCTACCCATGGACACATATTTGTTTAGTAAACACTTATACAATACTGTCATTCATTCAATTGGTGTAGTTATTAAATGTAAGATTCCTTTAAAAGTTGCATTAGTTTCATTAGGAACATTAAAGACTAGAAATCTTCTCACGGTCTCTCTCTTGCATAGTAGTCATAGTAAGGATCTCTGAAAAAGAAATTTCACATTCATAGTCTAAACACACGCAGAACTAAACAAACATATATTTGATTTGACTTGAGCAAAGACGATGTGTGATTTGGCAGTTAACATGTTTAAAAAGATAATGGGTCATTGACACCAGAGGATAATCATGTGACCATAACTGAATGACTCTTCTGTTTTTAAAAACATGACAGCAAAAGAGACATGATAATAAAGGCAAAACTGGAACAGACAATAAAAAAAAGTACCTTTAAAGCCATGACCTTTCTTTGTTTCTGAATATGACCTCATTAAGTCCCTACCTACATGAAACAGTTTCTTGCAGTTTTGACCAGCAATATGTATAGAGGCTTACCTTGGGGGTGGTGACCTTCTGCCATAGTACTCCGGTGGGGGCCTGGCATAGGGGTCTCTCTCTCTGTAGTATGGATCCCTTGGGGGTGGGGGAAGGGGGCGTCGATCATAGGGGTCAGCATATGGCCTGTATCTGTCCATAGGGGGAGGAGGCAGGTAACGGTCTCTGTAGTAGGGATCATCATATGGGTCTCTGTAGTAAGGATCTCTAAGATCTCTGGGATCCCTGTATGGAGACTTGTACGGATCATCGCGACCAGGTTTGCGAGGAGGTCGGGACCTGAAAAGGCATCCAGAAAATGATGCCAGTGATATTATCAAAAGAGACATGACAGTTACTGAATATTATCTAGGTATTATTCACTATGTTTACCAAGTTAATTTTACTTAAGTTTAGTTATTGTTGAGTCAGCATACTCTGGGAGGAAAGCCTGTCTTGATGCAGGTCCTATCAGTTTGGTGGGACTCATGATGACACGGTTAGTCCCAACAAACTGAGAATCATAATCAGGATGAATGTAGGATTCAAACCTACGATCATAGGATTGAGGCACATCCAAGAAACTTGATTCTGCACAGCTAATTGTAGCGTTATCATAAACAAAGTTCAATTGAATCACATGAAAGGAGTAAGCAAGCGAATTTTGTTTTACATTCCAGTCAGCTATATTACAACTATATCTGTAAATGACAGAATGTTTGTTCAGAATGCAAATAATAGTATGGTTGGTTCCTGAGTAAATGAATATACATCTTTGGGCAAAGGACAAATTTACGTCAACTATTAACTGTAACAAAACATTCTACTTACGGTCCTTTGGGGCAATCTTTTGACCTGAAACAAATATGAACAGGATTTTTGATACATTATCAATATGGCAGATAGATAGATGGATGGATGTATGGATGGATGGATGGATGGATGGATGGATGGATGAAATACAAAAGTCCAAAGATGAGCTGTATAATTTACTCAACCTGTTTCACGCATGTGATGTTCAAGAGTAAAGTTATACCGTTACGCTGTTTTTCTTGATATTATATATATATATATATATATATATATATATATATATATATCTATATATCATGATATATCGGTCTGAATCCAACAGACAAATAGCTGAGAGCATCAAAGTATGAGAAATAGCGACAGGACGATTCTGAAACATTGATGCATCATGATATAGAATACCTAGGTGCAACACAATTAAGTGAAACTACTGTTGCACATGGAAATCATGAATACTGAAATAATTCACACACCAGTGTCCTTCCTTCCCACATCTGTAACAGTCTCCTTTCCTGCCCATCCCTGGCTTCTGTCTGACCTTACTATGTGACAGCTGAAACATGTACAGTCATTGTCTGTGAACATACATACTTAATCAAACAACTAATATGACAAAAAGTAATAACACATGGTAACTCTTTTACACATAAACATATTTAAGTATTCTGTTGGCAGTCTGAAACTTTTGCCACTGGTCCAAAATCTGAGTCAGGTATGGTCAACACATCAACACCAAAATTTACTAAATATGATGCTAAGTGACAAGATCACGCTACCTGACACAAACTTGTTTAGCATAGACTCTGATGGGCTAATTATTGAATAAATTCATCTAAAAAACTTTGAACTTGGTGTCAAACTTGCAATATCCCAACCCAATCATCACAGTCATGGTGGATCACAAAAAGCTGTTCGGACATGACACTCAGGTCGCCGACTGATATGTCATACATTGTTACCACCTGATCTCAATAAACTCTTTTGACAAGCATGAGATCGTTGAGTACCTTTCTGCCTCAGCAGGATGGAAGAATATGGTAGTCAAATTACTTTTCAAGAACAATCAACTTACCTCAACCTTAATGTTAGATCCTTCAAAGTTTGATCCATCTAGGTTGTCAACAGCAGTTTTAGCTTCATCTGCATCAGCAAAGTGCTACAAAAGACACACAAGTGCTACATACAAAATATATCTGTCGTATATAAACATTTCAGTCTGTCAGCAATAACCCCGAAATTAACGATTTTTTAACTCACCAAAATAATATTCTAATAAGAGCCCCCTATTTCTAATTTTGAGAGCACCCTGGGTGCTTATTACGTAGAATATGGTATGTGTACAGCAATATACACTGCATAAATTATCAAATGTACATAATACAGTAAAACCACAGGAAAGCTGGCATATTGTATCGTCAGTTGTAAATCGGTGGTGCATTGATGAATCAAGACACTATTGACTTTAGCAATTTCTACTAATCCTGTGGATACCTACAAACATGGGATGAAACTATAGCAGTAGCACCAGTTCCTGATTTAGCAAGTTTCATTGTTTCAGAATTGACTTCAATATTGTTGAGTTTATGGAGGTATATAAACATACAAACCTGTGTGTACACTGAGTAAAACTGCAGATAAATCAGTTAGCAATAGTAACTCTTCAAACTGTAACATTAATCATTAGACAAAAAACTGTAGACAACAGTATGATATCAGTGATTCAAGTGATTCTGTAAATGCTGTGAATCAAAATACTTACAATAAATGCATAATTTCTGATGATATCACACTCTACAATACTTCCATATGCCTCGAACATTCTCTGTAAATGGATTTTGGAGCATGATTCTGTAAGGTTACCCACAAACACTTTTGTGGGTACTTTGCTCGACATCTGAAATAAAATTAAAATAAACAACTTAAATCTTAATTTATGTGTTTTGTTTGTTTGTGTTAATGCCACACTCAAAAAGATTCCAGCTGTATGACAGCAGCATGTTAACAATCGAGTCTGGACTAGATAATCCGGTTATTGATATTCACGTGATATTGGGAACGATTTAGGCTGTAGGGCTATGATGACATGCTATCAACAAGTAACCACCATATCCATTTGATCACCTCTTGCAACCAGCATAAGTTGCTGGAAACCCTACCTAACCAGGAATCCCCATGGGGTACCTAAAATATGAATGACATTAATAATATATAGGATATGGCAATGAGCATGATGAAAGGACTGTAGAGTGCTCATTTTAACTGATCATGTAATGTTTTTTTAAGTTTCCTTATGCTTATAGTAAAGAACAGCAGCCAGACCTAAAGGATAAAAGAACATTTTTCTTTGGGATTAACACTCCACTTAACATGCTTAAAATTCAGCACTTTAGTCATTGTTGACAAACAAATATTTTAAAATTTCTCGCATCATATGAAACAGACACTGTAATATATGCTTGACAACAGACATGTATTAAAGAGACAAGTTCAATATGTGCCCACTTGCGTTTGTTGAGATTCTTGATTGGAAAAACATAAACAGTGTTCCTCCCTTATTCAGTTTTTTATAATAACAAGAACAAAAGTGAGCGTGGCTCACTAATACCCCCGACCCGCCTAGTGTGTCAGTTGTTTCAAATTAAAATAGCTAGGATAGGGTTAGGGTTTGAAAAATTCATTAAAAAATGGAAAATTAAGAAAAACAATTTTTTTTCTTTTGACTGCACCCCTCCATATGACACAGATTATATGTAGTAAGTTTGAGATGAATCAACCAAATAGTTTAAGAGAAATCACGAGGACAAAGTTTTCGGACAGACGGACGGACAGAGCCTTGGTATAACTATATAACCCCGACCTTTTAGGTCAGGGGTATAATAATCTTTCAGAAAAATGCACTTGAGAAACATGTTTTATACAGTCTTAAACATGTTAAGTAATATTAATAAGTAACAAGGAAGGTCCAGTGATCATAAAGCATACACCCAAGGGATAACATGTCAACTGGCCAAAAATTCAAATGCAAATGTAACCTAAAAGATCTACAGGTATCGGCTACTGGTAATTAGTCAGCGATAAAAACTAACAGTTTTAGTCCACTAGTCCAGATAATGATAACATATAGCAAAACCTTTAAAAAGGGTAAATTTCTACTAGTTCTTTGCATATCTTTACTACTGTGTAGTTTGGCAAGACTATAGGAGTGAGTGAGTTGGGTTTAACGCCACTTTCAACAATATTCCAGTTACATCACGGCGTGTCAGCTGAATGTTGGAGGAAAGCCTGAAGTGATGCAGGTTTCCGACGTTTACCACTTTGGGAAAACCCATGAGTATAGGTATGGTGCTGACAAACCCAGAAACATAATAGAGGCGAACCTGTACTATAGGACTAGTGTCAAATTCTAACACTGTTTGCCCATGTTTTCACTTGAAATGTCAATGGTGTATGAGATGTTTAGCATACTCTCAGTTGATATAGTGTTTTATAAGTGGTCTTATTTTTGTTATTATTATTATTATTATTATTATTATTATTTTTATAAACATTATAACTGTACATGTTACATTATTATTGCGAAATAAAATATACATTTAGGGAAGCCTTTCTAAAGTTTCCTTCACTTCCTAGAGGTCCAGATGCAACACCAGATTTCAAGGCATATGCAAATTTCAATGCTGCACTCAGATTACAGTGTGTTTTGAGGTTTATTTGACATGTGCGAAAAGAACAGTAACTCTTCCTGAAAGTGATGTCATTTTTTATATGCACATTTGCTTTGATATTTTAGTGATGCCTTCAAATTACAAGGTACACTTAAAATCACTGTACACCTTAATCACAAGGCAAGGGAGGTAACCAACCCATGGTGTATTTTCTAAATGGAAACAGTATTTCTCTGTTAACTGCAATAAACTTTACAAATGCAAAAACAGAAAGTGTTCTACAGACATCTTTAATGTTATCTCTTGCGTTAAAACTTCACCAATTTAAAAAAATCGATCGTACCTCGAAGTTTGAATACAGCAGCCTGATTCACTATCGAGGTAATGATTTGATTGGTTAATCTCGATCCTCTGATTTCATATTGCAATGAATTGAAAACTAAAGTTGCTGAAAACAAAACTTTGTGGTATTTTGTAAATATACAAGGTGTTACATGGAGATTATGTTTCAAGCATATGGCAAATCATAATGATACAAGATAGTAGTGGTAAATATGACAGACGCCCAGTAATTTGAGTGTGGCTTTGAAATTGACATACACCTTGAAATCTGATGTTGAGTCCGGATCTGTTTAACATGTTGAATAAGAACAATAAATTAAGAAACAAAACACTTTCATAATATTTAGAAAATATATATACAGAAATACATCTACAAGGAAAAATTGCAATAGCAATAGGCCTTTAAAACCATGGTTTTTGCTCAAAAAAGAAACAGAATGGCAATTAATGAAGGATGAAAAAAGCTATATTGAACGGATTAATGATGCTGATGCACTCTAGAATCAGTGAGCCTGGCCTATATCTGCATGTACAATCTTCTACTCAGTTTCAGCATCACTTTGCGAAATAACAAGAGTTTCTTGAATTCTTTTTCCTTATTTACGTCGAAAATAACGTGTACGCCTATACGGTCTGTATACAGAAAGGTACCCTAGCCAAAATCAAAATACGGAAAGGTACCCTTGAACAAGTCCATTCTGCCACAGGGTGCAATGCGCATAACCTGTTCTTTAGGTATTCGTCACTTCCTGTATGCCAAACAGGGGTCAAATTCAACATGGCAATACGTGTTCGTCAGGAGGAACTTTTTGATTTTGGAAGTAAAATGCCTTGTGATGTATGTATATTAATCTTATATTCCGGCAATATTCTGCAATGCATGCATGCACTCGTAATCAGGCGAACTGGAACTACAACATGAACCGGTTTCGGATTGGGAACATGGACTCATCTGACGTTTAGGGTAAGTTTCTGTATCCTGATTTCGGCTAGGGTACATTTCTGTACATAGAAACATACCTGGGGTAGTACCTGTGCTGACAACAACCGCTTTGGCCTCATTTACTGGTTTTGTTCCATGACTCCTTAAATATTTCTCCTTACATAAATGATAAAGATCATGAGGTGAGGTGAGGTGAAATGGGGTTTAACGTGGCATCCCGGGTTATTGCACTTATATAGCGACGTGCATGTACGTGTGTGTTTGTGTGGCTGCTTGTACTAGTCCAGACTGATGTCGATTTATAGTGCTAGCTCACTGAGATACCATGCCGCAGTTTAACATGAATACCCCACTCAGACACAGTATACTGACTGCCTACCATCCCTTATGGATCATGAGTATTGCCTGATGCACTCTTTGAAAAGGATTTCTACATTTCCTGAATATTATTGGACAGCTGGGTGAAAAATAAAGCACCGTTGGAGGCTTTCTTCATTGGAGTTCTGCAACGCTTTGGACGCAAAATTTACCAGTTATGCCTATGCGTGCTCTTCCGTGTTGACAAGCCAGTTAAGCATGTTATTACCACAAGACGAGGTTTGGAACTTTCATCGACAAGCGTTCTTTTCCTAGTTGTCCCTCAACATTCACTAGTATTAATAATAGTATTTCGCTCCGCAGACTCCTGCTTCCGCAACAATATGAACAAGCCACCATTTTGAAATCGGAATGTGACCAACTTCTGATAGTTCATAGATTAACGAGCATTTAGTCTTTCATATATATTGTCGAACTGTTCAAATAAGTACCATGCATGTTACAATAAAACAAATAAAGCATTTGTTATTGAAAGGAGTTGAAAAAACACAATATTTACATTAGGTCTTGGTTTTCACGATGTACTGACGCTTTGTTTCTGTTTCGTAGCGCCTCCTGTTGGCAGCAGATGCTCGCAAGGGAGCTAACTAATGTAACGAAATTTACCACATAACCTTACTAAATGTTATGAAAAAAATGTTTGGTTTGCCGATTTTATTTTTGAAAAGTCATATGATTACAGTAGACAATCGGGGCGACAATCTCGCGTACACATGTTGCTATTGCTAGCCAATCGTCTGCCCGCTGAACATTGCCGAACGATAGTTGTAAATCGACGCCAAACCACAATGTAAGGAAAGCTGGAGTTCTTTCCCTTGAAGACGATAGGTGGCGCTAAAAGTTAATTTCAGCGTGGTTTCAGTATGAAAGAAGAATAAAAGAAAGAGGCCGAAAACCTAATACGCAGCAACAGACGTTTTTCGTGTAGGTTTGGTATAATAGAGATTAGAGGCTGACCAAATCATATTTAGAATATTTTCGATGCAACGTTGTCTCATTGTTAATTAGAAGACCATGTAACTTACAAACTCGCAGACGAGGCAGAAGGCGAACGAGACTCGCAGATGAATCCAAGCCAGTGTGAATGATCATTCTTACTTTTTCTGACCTTTCATGAAAATTGTCAGATGACCAGGAACAACTTCAGTTTTTTAGAATTGGTCTTGTGCATTAGAGCAAATCCGAGAACAAATAAAGATACTGTACAGGCTTTACAATAGGGCTAGGTTCTCTATATTTTTGGTAAAAAGTAAGGAACAGTCTACCAGCAAACCCAATCAGTGACGAAACGTTTGATTCTTCTTGCTCGAATTTGGTTTCTAAGCATTATTTGCAGTGGATTTTAGTGTTGTAATATGGACTGAGCTCACAAGACTAAACATAATGTTATTAGATTCGGGTTTGGAGTTGCAGATTAAGAGTAACTGGAACATTATTTTTATTAAGCAAAATATAAATTTATGTTCCTTCATCATGTTCATGAATCTGAATTTGCCTTTTTAAACTTTTTTTCCAGACCTGTTGAAAATGAGTACAAAGCTGTATGTTGGCAATCTGCCAGAGACCTGTCGTAAGATAGATCTGGAGACTGTGTTTGCAAAGTATGGAACCGTTGTGGAGTGTGACATTGTACAGAACTTTGCCTTTGTGGTAAGATCTTCTATTTTCAAAGTGGTAGACATTATCCCAAAATGTTGACTATGTTTACCAGCCCAAATACTGATAAGATACAACAGACCTGTGACTTGTAATTTTCTCAGGATAAATTTAGCATTAGACGAACTGACTTGAGCTAGTGAGAATTTCTGTCCCTACCTTTAGACCACGACAAAGTACATCTAGGTTGTAGTATCCCATGCTTGTTGTAAAGGCAGATTAAAGAGGATTGCATGTCATCATGGTCATGCCAGGTCCAGAGTCATTATTACATGATGCAGGCTGCCATGACAAAGCTTGAATTAAACAGAATTTACAGTCACTTCTAGTTTTATCAGTTAGTGGCCTCCTCTGTGGTCTAGCGGATAGATTGTCTGCCTGGAGAGCGGAATAAAAAAAAATATATAACAAAGATGGTACTTGTGATTACTAGGGCTGTGACGATTCACTCGGGTATTCGGTGAATTGAATTGAATTCGTTATTCGTGGCCACTAGAATCGAATATTTATGATCATGCAATCATGCGCATTAACATAAAAATATCCATAAGAACATATATATGCATAGATTTCTTCAAAAGACAACACTCTAATACTATTTAATTTGACAGTATTGTGGTCACTGGTCATTGTCGCATTTGAGCAGATACTAGCACTTGAATAAGTGCAGTGTAGAAATTTATAATATATTAATAATTAACAAACCATATCAAATATTTTGTTGTTATTGCTTCACCGAACATAACAAACAATACATCAACTGCTTACTTGTTATTATATTCGTGAATTAATATTCGTATTCGTTTCCCAATATTAGTGATACGATTTGTATTCGCCTCATAGTGTATTCGTTGCATCCCTACTAATCACTCTGCTTGTATATTTTTCTATGGGTAGGGTTCCTTTGTTGACCCTGCTTGATTAATTATTTGTTGGAACTTGTAGTGTACCAGCCAAATAGGGGTGCTGGGCACGACATAGAATCTGTACTGCAAATACAAAAATCGAAGACATCTTATCAATCTCAGTTTAGACATGCATGGTAGTGACAAAAAAAATATCTGGAACAATCAGTTATTAGCAGGCCCACTCCCTTCTTCCAAGACGATTCCTTCCACATGAAATGTTATTGTCTGTCCAAGATCTAGGTCATCTTGGAGTTTATTGTAGAACATGGATGTTTTATTCATTGCCAGCACTTATATTTGTACAATCCTGAAACTAGGGTTAATGATCATGTTGATGGACCTTAGTCTAAGTTAAACATGTTAAGAAGTTGTCCTTGGGGTTAAGGAATCTGGATGTAAGGTATTTGGACTGGGAGTTCACAGCATGTTAAGACTTGGAGGAAGCTTTCAGGATATGTTGGATTGTTGATGGAGCTGCTTCATTTTGGCAGTGCAAACACCTCTAGTTTAGAAATAAGAAGATTAAGATCTAAGAGCTTTGTATTTGACATGCTACAAGTAGTATGTGCATTGGTTTCAGCATTATGAAAAGGCAGATGATGCAAAAGTGGCCGTGGAGATGACCAATGGTATTGATTTAAGTGGCAGTGCCCTAAAAGTTGAGGTAGGTTATATATTCTTCGAGCCACAGATTGTGGAACATTTGAAATGCTACCCAGCACACATTCCTTTGTGTCTTCTGGCATAATTTAGTTGTGACCTCTTTGTCATCAAAATTCCATTCTTGTCGTAACCATCTCTCATAAGGCAAGGGAGATAACTGACTATAAGTCCAGTTTCAACCCTTGCCGAACAGCGTTGGAATTATGGATTGTTTGTTTGTTGTTGAACACTGCATTCAGCAATATTCCAGCTATATGATGACAGTCTGTAAATAATTGAGTCTTGACCAGACAATTGACCAGTGATTGACATCATAAGCATCGGTCCATGCAAATTGGGATACAATGACATGCATCAACCAAGTCAGTGAACCTGACCTTCCGATCCTGTATTTGCCTTTTACGGTAAGTATGGGTTGCTTTAGACCTATTCTACCCCGGATCTTCATGGGTCTGGAGTTATGGAGTTATGTTTTGGAACGACTAACAAGTCTGTGCATAGTCCAATCAAAATCGCTTAACGAAGTCGACATCCAGTGCTTAAACTGTCATCCAGATTTCAGTCTATTGCAGGATTTGCAAGGCATGTGTGCCACCAGATATTTTCCAAATCTTCTCTTGTTTTTTATGAATCTGCTCGCATGATTTGATGCACTTTGCAAAGTAAGACCTGTATTATGTCAATAATAGTTTATCAATCAGATCTCCTTGACAGGGCCCAGCCATTTTGCTTGAAGCAAGTACAAGTGAAATGAGAGCGGAATCTGATTGCTCAATGGGAGGGACATAGAAAGGACATAAAACTCGTAATAGCCACTGGTGGCGCTACGATCAAGTCCAGAAATTCCATCCTAGTTCGGCAGTTGTGGAACCTGGACCATACTGTCAGTTAACTCCCTTCCTTTGGGAAGAGACTGCCTCCGTGGTCTAGTGGTAGAGTGTCCGCCTGGAGAGCGGAAGGTCCAGGGTTCGATCCCCGACTGCATCATACCAAAAGACGTTAAGGGGCTAAAACAAGGACTGGTCGGCTCGGAGTCAGTATACTATGTCTGAGTGGGGTATTCATGTTAAACTGCGGCATCGTATCTCAGTGTGCTAGCACTATAAATCGGCATCAGTCCGGACTAGTACAAGCAGCCATAACATACACGTGCATGCACGTCGCTATATAAGTGCAATAATCTTGGACGCGACGTTAAACCCCATTTCACCTCACCTCACCTTTGGGAAGATGTGTCATAACTAGCTATATGTGGAGTTCTTTGTACCGAGGACACAATGGTTTTTTTTATGTATTCTACCACAGGGATATTTGTTCATGCAATCCACCTGTAATCCAGGATAAGTTGAGCACCTCATAAACTTAAACTGACGGATTCATTCCTCCTTGTTTCAGCTGTCACATAGCAAGGTCCGACAGAGACCTGGGATGGGAGGGAAAGGAGACTGCTACAGATGTGGGAAGGAAGGACACTGGTGAGGACATTTCTCACGTTTTGGACAATGTATGATGAAACCTTGTTGACGTACGGCAAACTGTTTCCTTGTCATGTCCATTAAGACAAGGCAACAATATTGTCCTGCACAATGGGCTCTCTTTTTGAAAGATATAAGTGACTGTCCAACTTGTCGCTTCCTGTCTGGTTCCAAGGTCAATATGTGCTGTGACAACTAGAGGCATGTAAAGATTGAGCCAAACTGAAACGTTATCCTATTGCACATTCATTCAAAAACAGTCATTTACTACTGTATATTTTTAGCAAATATTATGTAGTAATTATTAGTTTACAAAATTAAATTTTGTGCAGTCTTTAAAGCACAAATTGACACAGCAGCATCATTCCACGTCATTTTCCATGTCAGGAAACAGCAATGGATTCTGTCAGGGTAACATTGCATTGATGAAAAAGTCAAATAATGCACAAAAAATTTATATCAGCCTTTGTGTTATTTCCCACGAGAAGTTCTTAACCATTGCTGCATTAAGATTTTAACAAATAGTTTTCATATTGACAAGGACTTCAATGTAATCACTCAACAGCTCACAGACATCTTTGACAGACCTTTACCTATGATCTATGATTATTATACCACTGTGACTTTACTTATAGTTAAAGAAGAAATAATGTTCAAAATTAGCAACTGATTTTAAATGCCACTTCATGACAACATTTCCTCTAACATCTGATTTCCTTTATTGACAATATTGTTGAGGAATATACTAAAAGAAAATCTACCATGCATCTATCAATCAGTTTCTTAGTTGTAATACAGTAGAACAAGGATATAACGAACACAGATATAGCAAACAAACAGATACAACGAACTGTTAAAAAGTCCCTGATTTATCTCCTATATAATATCATATAAAATTTACGTATATAACAAACTCTCTACAGCAAACTAATGGATACAGCAAACTGATATCTGATCACCAACAAGCCCATCTACCACTTATTAGTGACGTGTAAAGCAAACTAAGAAATCTCACTCAGTGTCAAGTGTCACTGACAATTGGCTGTCAGGCCTCAAAGTCGCGACTGAAACGGTTGCCAATGTGGCCTTAATTTCAATTTGTCCACTGACTAAAATTCAGAGGTCGCCAATAGGCTACCTTGAAAAATATCTAAATTCTATTGCTTCACATACATAGACACAAACATAAAT
Organism: Haliotis rufescens; assembly: GCF_023055435.1. Taxonomy (NCBI): domain Eukaryota; kingdom Metazoa; phylum Mollusca; class Gastropoda; order Lepetellida; family Haliotidae; genus Haliotis; species Haliotis rufescens. Next base: position 51,536,248 of record NW_025964001.1, on the reverse strand, counting down.
ATTCTCTTTCAGATTAAATCCTCCTTGGGGCACTTATTGCATTTTCCTTGCTCAAGAAAATCTACATGACATAGTTGTAACCATTTTTCCTTAACAAAAAATGTTACCACACAAAAAACTTTGTTTTTGTATGATAATATGACCACCTTTACAGTGCCTCACCCTCCACGGCACCCTTCGCCAAGGGGAGTAACTCTCACCCAAATCACTTTCCTTATGTCATTCGACTACACAAGACGTCTGATTTTTCAAGAAAGTTTTCAAAGAACCTAATCGTTCACTGAGAATTCAACCATTTGCACAGCATATACGCTTAAAGGCAGGGACCCCCCTACCAGGTTGAAGGCTCATTCGGTTAGAGCAGTGGCTACGTCACAAGCGTACGCCGCAGCTCTGCCCATTGAGGAGATCTGCTCCGCTGTTTGAGCCAGTCAAGCACGTTCATCAAACATTACCAACTCGACAAACACTCCAAGTTCTACATCTCAAGCTGATTGAGCCTTCAAGATTTTAGACAGTCCTCTCGTTATACTGCTCAGTAATGGTCCGGATTTTATCTTCTTCGGTCGATAAATATCAGTCCTTACTACTCGATAATTACTCGTATCTGCACACGCACTCCTTCAATCCTCTTGGAACCTCTACGCCCCATCTCACTCGTTAAAAAAAAGTGTGGGGGTGTTCGAGTTCTCGAATTATGATAAGCCACACATTACTGGCTATTTCATAATATATGGTCGACCACGCCCTGTCTCTAGCCCCTGCCTCTCGAAGGTGGTGCCTCACAATAAGGTTGGTTCCATTTATTGAACTTTTTTTTATTCATTGAATAATCGGAATACAATGTATTTATTTACGCTTGTTGCTGACGGATGCCACTTCCTAGATTATCTTTAGGAGTCTGTCTTGATGCAATAAGTGCCCCAAGGAGGATTTAATCCGAAAGAGAATTTTACAAACCTGTGGAGGTTATGAATTCTCTGATGAAATCCTCCTTGGGGCACGGCCACCCACCTCCCCACATTCCGTCAGCATTTGACATATGGAAAGTGATTTGGGTGAGAGCTACTCCCCTTGGTGCGGGGCGCCGTGGAGGGTGAGGCACTGGTCATATATCATACAAAATCGGAAGTTTTTTGTGTGGTAACATTTTTTATTAAGGAAAAATGGTTACAACTATGTCATGTAGATTTTCTTGAGCAAGGAAAATGCAATAAGTGCCCCAAGGAGGATTTCATCAGAGAATTCATAACCTGTCATCATGGTTTGAAATAAAGATTTACCCATATTAGTCTGCCTCTTATAAAATGTGTCCTTCCATTTCGGGCTTGGCGTCATCACAGGTGTTTATTTATTTGTCCATTTCTTACAGAATCCTGATACTCATGCTCTGAAAATAGTAAATTACAGACAAACTGACTACCCCACAAGATACATGAATAGATGTGAATGATATTTTACATTACTTCCCTTACCACGCATGCACTATCATGCTACGGCTATATATCCTGATTTTCAGTTAACAGTACTTCAAGACACCTGTAGTCTATTTATTTAATACTTTTTTGATATAGCAAATATGCTTTTATATAGTTAAGTCAAATATTTATATCATGACAAAAATGCAAATGTTAACCCCACCATTATTCCATGTAGATATGTCTAAAAATGCATTTGTTTTTGTTATACATGTATTTGTTTCTACATACAACAAATTATACTTCATATAATGACTGCTAAAATGTCATGCATGTGTTATCTAATACTACTATTACTAGCACACTTGCACAAGTATACAATGGTATTAAATAACATTAAAACATTGTGATATGCAGAGATCTATTGATGTATAGATGAAAAATGAATAATATTATTAATTTGTTTGTGGGGGAATAAAAAACAAACAAAAGTTTAGAATAAGGAAACATAAAAAGTAAGGTCTAACGCTAATGAAATTATGAATGAGCTTTATCAACTACAGTCATCTGAATATTGTCAAAGCAGACTGGATGTAGACACTGCAATGTTAATACAATCATCCTTGTAGTTTTAAAATTAGTTTGAATATATTATTGTAATTCATAAGATGAAAATTGTATATGATATTAGTACCTTTGAATATGTATATGAACCAATGATATAGGCTTTTCTGTGTCAAAATTTTTATAATGCCATAATAATATAGTCTTTCTTTTATTTATTATTGAAAAGTTATCATGGTAATTAACCCTTTAAAACAAATATCAAAATGGATTTCGGTGATTTCCAGTTCTGTATTTTGAACATTGTATTGTAATATGTACACATGATGTAGTGGATGACAGAATTTGTCAGTGCCTGTTTCTTTCAGTTCTTGAACAAAAGTTCTCACCTCTCATGGGTATATCCCCCCCCCCCAAAAAAATATACTCAAAACCCAATTACTTTAAATTAACTTGCGTACAGAAAGGCACGCATTAAATGAAATATTCAAATGTGTAAAAACAGCTTGCGTGAATACCCCAATGAAGCTTTTTCAGCAAGCATACGAAGGAGCTAATTTCCCAGACACAATTATGAGCTAATTTACTCTCCTATGTTCAGAATAATTATATACATCTAAAACATTATTTCATTGTTTTTTAAATCTTAAAATGTTCACTAATTTGGGAAAAACCCAATAGAGTGTTGAATAGATGAGTGAAAAGATTTTGGTTACCCAATGAAAAATCTGATAACCCAATTAAAATAGAAACCCTAGAGTAAAAACTCAATTGCTCAAAAAGTTATCTGGAGCAGTATACAATTACAATATTCTTTATATATAAAAATGTGACATTCAAACATCAAGGACAATACTTTTAGTACCGATTGCAAAACATCAACAAAGCGACCTGGAATGAACGATCAGCTGATCGCACCACCCTGCTTCGAACGTCTATCAAGGAGTTATCTATACAATATAAGCAGTCATGGTCATTCCTGTTGTATCATTGAATCACGGAACATATAAATCAGGACATGACAATAGACAGCCCATTGTTTAGGCGAAAAAAAGATATACTGTTCATACACCAGCGTGAAGGCTCGTATTGCACATAACACATGCACTGTCAATTTAAGGTTGGGCTGTCTGGGTCACCCCACCTAGTGGGTGAGTGAAGAAGAGAGAAAATTGAGAAAGATTGTGCATGAAGGGGTCCGAGGTCTTGGTGCCATAGTTTGCTGTGCAGAGTTTCCTCCCATGGTCCTGCCAGAATAATTTGATGGTGATGGTGATCATGATAATCATAATCATATAACATGGTTATTAATTTTCAGTTTCTGTGGGTGTATGTGTAGTTTTAATATTCCATTGGTCAAAGTGGTAATTCTCACATCAAATTATGCCTCTGAATTCTTTTGCTTCTCAGGTCCAAAGACTGTCCAAGGGGACCGTAAGTACTAACAGATACTTTTATTGATATTATTTCGAAATTATAGTCTTCTAAATGTCCAAACACAAAATTGTAAAGACTTTTTGTTATTTGATATTCTATCCATTGATAAAGTCCCTGTTCTGTTTAGTTCTGCAACAAAGACCATTAATAGTCTTTAAATGATCTTGCCTCCATGGGCTCTGTTATTCAGAGTTACTTCACTCCAGCTATCTGAGGATCAGCAGGTTGAGGGTAGAATTCCAGAAGTTGTTACCCTGCTTATGGGTTTCACCAAAGAAGTATCTAGTTAAAACGATCTGTTACCATTCGGGATGTCATTGTTTCTCGCTATATTGATGTATTGATAAATGTTTGTTTTCGATACTGTATCAGTACAAATTATGAATATTGATCCTAAATTAATACTTCACTTCCACCAAAGTTTAAGATTACCATGGTTAAGATGGGTAATTAGAAGGCAAAAAATTAAATTTGAAACATTTAGCGAATCAGCTTAGATCCTTTTTAACAGTAAGTCGATCAATTGCAGGTCAAGATAGGAATTTTTATCTACACACGTACAAAATAACTCATTTTGTTATTAATTGATATATTGTTATATCAGTGATATATCATAATACTTCAGAGTCAGTATATCAATACTAATCTTTCCAATCCATGACAGCCCTTATTACCAGCTGTGTGGCCATTCCCCTCTGAACTTGAGTGTTGGTTTCAGTGTTCGAGGTCGTGGAAGAAGTCCTGGTGGACCAAGGAGAGGATATGACCCCTATGACAGGCCCTACAGGGATCCCTATGCTGATCCTTACTATCGTGACCGTTACCTACCGCCACCTCCACCCATAGACAGATACAGGCCTTATGCTGACCCCTATGATCGACGCCCCCTTCCCCCACCACCAAGGGATCCATACTACAGAGAGAGGGACCCGTACGAGAGACCGCCTCCGGAGTACTATGGGAGAAGGTCACCACCCCCAAGGTAAGCCTCGATACATCTTGGTGATAAAGATGGCAGAATCAATGATGTTGTTAAGTTCTTCCTTATGCATGTTAAAGAGGTTATCTTGGCAGTTTAGAAGATCAAGCTTGGGTCTTGCCCCACGCTGAAGCACATGTGGTGTTGCCTCAGGCAAGTGACTGTTCAAAATATGCCTCTGTTCACCCAGCAGTTAATGGTTAGCTCAGTAGGAGGAGATGATGATGTGACACATGCAGGTACAAGGCATGCAGGCATGCACGCACATTATTATGTATATAAATGCAACGCGACGTTAAACCCCATTTCACCTCACTGGGATATGATTATCTCACTCCCCTACCTCCTTCACTCCTGTTCACCAAAGTTTTGTATGTCATCATTGTTATGTTTCAGGGATGCTTATTACGACAGCTACTATGCCCGTAGTCGGTAAGTCCTTCCTGGATTGTTCCTGGAGCCGTTAAGTTCCTTTGTGTTAATTGGAGCAGATGTGTACCAACATTCTAAGTATTGCCTGTCCAGCCAGAATCGGATGCTGACTCTCAACAAATTATTAATTCCTGTGTCGTATCCTCAATAATTTGTTTTGATATTTTGGTAGGAATGTTTCCAAAATTGGTAAATCCCATAAGTAAGTGTGACTTTTTCAAGGTGTTTGTTATGCTTGAGATGTTTTTGTTGAGTTGTTGCTTCAGTTTGAGTCTTCTAAAGTCTTGCTTCACCTGCTCTGGTAGTCGTGGAATTGCTGTTCATGGTTTCCAAGTCAGGGAATTAGGAAGGATGAAATTAGGGAAGTTCTGGTTTCTGCCGAAACTGTCACCTGGAGAATATAAGAAATAGAATAAAACATTTGCCCAGGCAATGTGGGAAAATAAGCACTCTCTTATGAATTTTGGCAGCTAAAAAGTTGCCTTGGCTCTGGTAAATGTGAATTTTCATAAATGATAAAGAAATATCAATATTTGAAGTTTCTGTAAAATGCTGGAATTATGTAATCAAATCAAATGAAAGCATTACCAATCAATTTACAGCAAAGCTGCACTGGCTGTGAAATGAAAGGCAGGGATTAATGTAGACGTTTTAAGAGTCCATTTCTTCAGCAAATATTGGCAAAAATTCTCAAATTGGAATAAAAGAAGTTCCGTATGTTTGGGTTGAGCAAGGATGAAGGGAACAGAGATAGAAATTACCACTAGTCTGAGGTAGTTTGTCATATGTTAACAGTATCCTGAGATATATTTGAATGTCAGGCTTGGACCTGGGGATGTCACTACACAGGCTAGTTAACATGTTAGGTAAATGTCTAAGGCTACTTGTATGTGACTTATAACAGGAACAATAATGAGAATAGAGGTTTTCTCTTCGGTTTGACATTAGTGCGATGTTATCATACCCCTGAATTCAAGAAAAATTGGACTTTTTTAAACAACTAAAAGACTACAATAGAATATAATGACATGACGAAAACATGATAAGCATTTGTTACTTTCTGGATTGTTAATTTCATTTTTTATATTTTATTTTATTTTGCCTTGAATTATTTTATGACAGTTACAATTTCTGAAATTTCTTAAAAGTGGGCTTTTTTCATGTTATTTTATGCAAGCAATTGTTTGCCAAAGGAAATGAACCTTTCTCCAAAAGTTTGGCAGAGCTGGCAACCTTTCTGAATTTGACAAGAGGTCTTCCAAAGATGGACACTAACACTTTCAAGTTTCTGGACCATAGAAATAAATATTGCGAAAGGTCCAAAGATCATTGATTCTAAATCGATAGTAACCTTGGTCAAATTTTGTCAATGTGAAGCAATCTTGTATATTATTTATAAAACCAGTCTAAAACTTCACAATAAACATGCTTATCGGGTATGTTGGACTTTTGGGGGCACAATGGTTTAAGATGCTGCTTTTGGCTGTTCAGGGTTGTGTCCCTTAGCTTTGCCAGAATCTGCTGATTCAAAATCCAGATCCCCCAATTTATTTTACGTAGTCTGGCAGCCAACCTATGCTGGGGTTCTGCCAAGTTGCATATGTGTCTAAAACCTGTATCACTCTTTCCCTAACATCAAGCTGACATGTCGCGATATACCTGAGATACTGTTCAAAGCTGCGTTAAGCCAGATTGACTTAATCTTTGATTTGGCTTAGGCTGCCATATTTAATAGTTTCTTTATTCACTGAATTGTTCAAATGACAAACTTGCTTTGGTTAAAAATTGAAGGTAGGCATCTCTAGACTGTTTGTTCGGTATGCATGCAAGTTCTTCAAATGCTTACTATTTGTTGATGATTGATTTGCAAATTTGTTTCTAAGTTGTTGGCATCCTAACCAGTGTGTCAATGAACCCAGATTATCTGAGTCATTACCAGCATACTGTTCACTGAAACATAGGTAAGGACAAATCCAAAGATAGAATGTAAAGGTAAGAAATCATAAGATGACATTTGATGGCTTACAAAGATTTTTCAAATTCAAATCCCAAAGTCTCTTTATTGTCGAAAAATATATTCACATCATATGAAACTTGATAAAATCACACCTGTGCAAGGTATGTCAAGTGTGTATAAATTTGGGAATATTTACTACTGATGGTGATAGATTAGCCTGCGATTTTGCATTAAGATAAATGATACAGGGTGCACACAGGGCTTGAAAACACCCTTCAGTTTTACTGGGGATATTTAAGTGTCAAGTTTAGGCTTGGAAATACAAAAAATGGTCCTTGAATTTTTAATTTGAAGGACGCTTAAAAGTCATGCTTAGAAATACAAAAAATGGCCCTTGACTTTTACTTTGAAGAACATTTAAATGTCACATTTAGGCTTGGAAATAAAAAAAACCTCCTTGTTGCCAAGTTGAGTGGTCATTGATGATTAATTGTCTTCAACATTGAAGATGTTTGGTAAATTTGTGGCACTGGTCCAATTTCAAGTTTTATAATTTTACTTACCTTGAGGAATAGAATGAAAAGTCATCTCAACAACTGAGCAGTTAACCAATGTAGAAGTTGTGTTAATATTGTTGTTAAAAGAAAATTTGCTTTAAAAGGTCCTTGAAATTCTTGGGCCCAAATCTGTATGAAGCCTTTGATACTATCATACGAGCGTTCCAATTGTCTTTTCTTGGTTTGCACGAACAGTTACCCTCCACCACATCATCTGTCAGAAGCGAGTCGGTCGTCTCCTCCGAGAAGTCGCGTGCCTGGTCCATACTGACATAGTCGGGTGCAAAGATTTAACGTGAGGAAGAATTTGCGATGAATACACCAGGAGTTTGCGGAAAGGAGCACCGAGTGTTTAAATACATGAACTCTTCATAACGGACTTATTGCGTCTCGCACAGCTAGCCCTTCACACCAGTATCCATGAACAATTATTACTTCATGCTTTTTACAGTGGCGGTCGTGGTAACAATTTCGATGGATTCCTTAACTCGCCTTTCATTACTGAATTTAAATGTGAATCATGTTGTTACAAATCGCCAGTCTTTTCCTCATTATAATTATATATTTCATATCAATCGTGTTAATTTCTGTTAATAGTTATGTGTTAATCACGCTGCGTTTTACTGTAATAAATCGGTCATCAGTGATGTTTAATAATATTGCGATTGTTGTGTGTGTGATCTGTAATATTTAAGCATACGTTTGCTTCTTGCACGGACCTATTTCAAGGGCACGTTTCAAATCGCTAAACAATGCCGTCCGAATTAGTAGTAAATGTGTCCATATTCCTTTGGAGTCAAATGTGGTACTTCATTACATTCTAAAAGACAGAAATAATCGTCATCATTCAACGCTGTCTAGATTGATGAGAGGAGAAATATTGCATCATTTTGCTGACGAAAGAATAAAATCTGTTTCCAAAATTGCTGCCATGCTTGACTCTGATTCGGAGTCAGCCTCATTAAAATTTTCTGTGGCTTGATAAAGTAAATGTGGTTATTACTTTTTGACAATCTTGTTCAAGTTTCTATCAGTTTCTTTATACTCAAACTTGTTTACTAATTAAAACTCCTTTTGATAGAAGAAGCCTTGATGTTTGTTGGGTTTTTTTTTGTAGTAAATGTAAGATTGCCAACGTAAAATAGTCAAATCTGTTTAAACTATTGCTTAAAGGGCAACAGAAGGCTAGTAGTAGGACATTTTCTTTGTCAAACCAAGTGTCTAAATTACCAAAAGTCTTTGTATAGCGATATAGATTTTTCTCTCACCTGGACCCAAGGTCCAAATGAGTTTCCATGTTGGTGTGTTTCCAGACAAGTCATCCATTACAATGTTTGTCTGTCACTAGATTAACTCCTCCCTACGGGAGTGAGTTGGAACAATGCAGAGGATGTTATAAAGGGGACTCTGTCTAAACAGGCATCTGAGTACACTGGCAGTCTATACACCAGCATATATTCCCAGTCCCGGCCTAACTTAGTTAAAACATCATTACTAAAGTCTTGAGTTTTCCAGCATCTGTCTGTTTCAGATGTCAGATTTCAATCTCCAAATTCCTCTCTATATACAGGCATTGTTTTCTGACAGATCATCCTAGCTCAGAGGATTACTGTAACAAGCTCTAAACAGTGTTTGTGTTTACCTAGCAAGTCTATTAGCACTGTTAATTTGGAAACAAGTTAATAAAAATATGTACAACTTTATGGATAACAGCGATTAAATTTATTGCATATAGCAACTTTTCAGTGTAGATTCTTACACCATTATCAAGTTAAAGTGAATCTCTTCACTTGGTTGTAGTCACCCTAATTTGATGACATTGTAAAAGTCCACATCAATACATTGCTCTATGCAATAAATCAGAAGTTGTTATCCATAAAGTTGTACGTTTGGTTATTTACTCTCCAACTTCTAGAATGCCAATCAAACAGGAAACAAGTTATTTGGTGTGTCAATCTGAAATAATCTGTTGGAAGAGTTGAACCGTCAAATAAACTGAAAGTTTTATCTCTTTAGTTGTTTTCTTTTGAAATTGATAAACTCTGAGTAATTTTGGTCATGGTTCAGATTGTTTACTGTAGTGTAAATGAAATTTATCAATGAAGAAAAAATTAGAATTGTAGTTTTATTTGAGAAATTTAAGAAAATCAAGTCATAAAAATGGGTAGGAATATAGGTCCCCAGCAACCTATGCTTGTCTCCACGTGGGGATTTTGGCTAGGAATATAGGTCCCCAGTAACCTGTGCTTTTCTCCATGTGGGGATTTGGGGTATGAATATAGGTCCTTGGCAACCTATGCTTGTCACAAGAAGCAACTACAGGGATTGGGTAGTGTGGATTGATGCTCATGATGTCAATCACTGGATTATCTGGTCCTGGCACAGTTATTTACAGACTACCGTCATTTAGCTGGAATATTGCTGAGTTTGGCGTTAAACAGCAAACAAAGCACATCGGACTAGAAGATAGATTTCAGCAACGTTGGTAAGTTCTATTGACCTAAGGAGATGTTAGTGTTCGAAGATGACAAGCTTTACATTCCTAGGTGGGTACCAATTTTTACTGTGAAGACTAGCAAGTGATCCATTGGCACTTCTTTGTTGTTTCTCATGTTTGTTTCCATGCTTTGAAAGGGTTTCTAACAGTGATGAGAACTGCAGGTCGTACAGAAAACTGTTCAGGGCAATCTTTGAAGATTTTGGCATCATTTTTCGTATTTAATGGTTTTCAGAGTTTGAGCTCACCTTGACCTTGTCATGGTATCGGTCAGATGTTGCCAGCTGACAAGCATAACATTTCTCTCAGATATGAGCATTGAAACAGGAGGTGATTCAGATATAGTTGTATAGTGGCTTATGGTCTTTTGACCTTGTGTTGATCTATACCTGTTTGAAATATTACCACTCAAGCTTCAGTGCGAAAGTTGTTTGACCAACCCAGTTTTTCAACAAAAACTCACCTTTGTCAAAATTAGACAAAAGTGGAGGATAAGGGTCCTTTTTGGCCCAATTTAAATGTGACATTTTCAAGTTACGAAAATCTCTGTCTTGACGATATAATTTAATCATAAGAAAGTCTGTCATTCATGGATCTATTTCCTTATGATTGTGCTGTCTTTATGTACATTTCAATAGAAAATCAACTTGGGTCAAATATTAGCAAAATGTACCACCTGAAAACCTAAAAATCATTTGAATTATCTGATAACTGAAGATTTTTATCTATTATTAAATGGTGCTCATTCTGTAGACCAAAAAGGACATTTTCATACTTTGTCCTTCGACTGATATTACTGGGAATAGAACCACCCAGAGTAAGATGGTTTCACTGTACCAGTTTCATTTTCCTAAACAATAACATTGATGTATACATAAATGTAAATTTGTTTTAGATCCCTAAATTACATTTGCATCAGTGTTATAATGGAAAGTGGTGAGTCAGAAATGCTTAATTGTTACAAAACTATGACTTTGTTTTGTAGCTGAAAACAACTTAATTCCTGAAGAATACAGCGGACATTACACAGAGAAGATGAATGGTATGGCAAGTTTAAGTTATTTTGTTTTGAGATTCTTTTCTTCCACACACTTTATTGTTTGTTGATGTACAGCAATATTCCAGCTGTCACAGCTGCCTGTAGATACTAGTAATCAAGCTCAGGACAGACATACAGTGATCTGTGTGAGCAACGTTCCATGCTGTTGGTCTAGAAAGACAGACAAGTCAGACTACAAGATCCAATTTAATGCTTCACTGCTGGCGACTTTTTTAGTTGATGGTTTCCTCTTGTTGAAAGTGAAAACACTTTGGATTTTCCTCCAAAATTAATTTGCTCACAAATTATAACTCTACAGATAGCGAAAATGGCCAAGAAACTTTGTGCTTTTAAGTAAACGGCTGACTCAGATTGGTCCACAATGCATGAAGCCTAACAATGTGTTGTTGAATTGTGCTTCAGCTGTTGAGGATGCCGTGGAATAAATGAACACGAACACTGAAGATGATGAACCGGACATTCCATGAAGTTCCCGGCAGGAGGCAATCCCGTGACTCCAGTTTAGTTCCATACATTGTCCTGAAATGGTAATTTCCCCTTAATACAGAATATTTTACACTGTCATCAGTGAGTATCATTGAAAACTTCTGATTGTACAATGCAAATGTTTAAAACTTGTTCTTTCTATGCAGTACTGTAATGAAGGAAGTCCCCATCACTCAATAAAATGAAACATATGGAATATCCTATTTATTATACACTTTTTCTGTAGATATCTACCGGAAAATGAATTATTTCATTACAAATGTAAAAGCTTGAAACGTAGATTCTTCCTACCTAACACACTGACTGTTCACCATCAGTTGTATTTGCGACTTAAAAAGTAGTTTTGTGTTTGCAAAAGCATCCAAAAATATTTAGGGTCCCAAAAACTATTTATCATACATTAAGATATGATAATATACAAAAACAACTTTAACAAAAACTTGAAAACTAGGAGACCGCTGTTGGAATCGAAAGAATCCATGCTGGTCAAGTAACAAAAATGGCAAATAGTCTTGATTGACGAGTTAAATGAGAAATTTACAGTTTATAACGAAACATTATCGAGAGAATTACAAACGTCAAGAAGTGATATTAACTCCATAAATAATCATATGTCATTATTTTGCCTTGTCAATGTGGAACTAATTTAAAATGGACGTTAACAGTCATATAGTGTACGGGCTAGACACGTTCAAAAAGGGAGACAATTTAAGGGGCGGTAACTCTTGTATGTTATAGTTCCATCAAAGTTAAGTTCACTGCAATGAAAATATCACTTTTCTTAACATCAGAAAACTCAGTCTTTCACACTTAATAAATAATCAATTCATATATTCAGGTTTTTTTTGTCTTTGCTTATATCATTATACACCAGATTCTTTAATGTGACTAGTTAATCTTACATGACAATTTCTTCTGAGAAGTATATATGCATCTTTGGTCAATAGTTACACTTTCCGAAGTTGTTTCATATTTACCGTGGTAGACACCAACTAGAGAACAGCTCATTTCAGACTTCTGGCTTATGTACAGTAACTAGATTTAGAGATACAGCAACTAGTCCCTCTAGATTGTCGGTAGTCTCGGACTTCTGAACCAGTGGCTGTGTCTATCCTAGGTGACGAATCTTTCATTACCGATACTTGTACATTGCAGACGGATCAGTTTGGAGCAACACAGACACTCATCCAGGCCACAGAACGATGAACCAGTCTTCTATTTGAATATCTTCTTGAATGAAGAATTGAAAACTACTTGACATTTGATGCCACTGAATTTCCAGTGTAAATAATAAATTCATCAATTACATTATGCAAACAAACACTTTCTCTTAAATAAAGTTGCTGGTATAAGAAATAGAAATATTCTGTTTTTTCATATCCGACAGATGCAAGTTTCTTTGGGACCACAAGCCTCAACAAAGTCAGTCTACACTTGTGGAAAAATTGAAACTCAATGGTCATGTCTAACAGCTGAGTGCGAGAGAGAGTGTGAGTGAGTGAGGTTTACACGGCTTTTAGCAATATTGGCTTCACTCAATGTACTCATGCATGGAATCGAACCTGGGCCTTCAGCCTGACAAGCATACCCTTTGACCACTAGGATACTCCACCACCATAGCGTTGAAACATCAAGTATGTGACATAGGGAGTGTATGTTGAGGATGGAACCCAATACAGGGCTCCAGATAATTTGAGAATTTTACAAATGAGGATACATACTTAAAACAATTCTGCTTAATCTGTTCATGTGCGGCCCCAAGTGTCACCCATTAAAAAGCGCAACAGCAATAGAGTTTATTAATAGGTGATGCCTGCATTCATTCAGTTAATAAACATGATAAAGATGTGCAAAGATATTATAGGTATGCAATTTGAAGCCATTTTGGGAAAGTGTTGTACCGGTACTATTTGGGTTTTGACGTTTTTTCATGTGTATTTGTACGCAAGCAACTTATGAGCTCAGCCAATAAGAGTGATGAGATCTAGATCTGTCCTACATCTGGAGGTCCACACCATTACATTTGTAAAGTCAAGGAGGAACCTTCGGATTTATCTAGGATTCCAAACTAAGTGTTCTTGACTGGCAATTTCTGTATTTTCTTCATTGGAATTTAGCTTAAAAAGATATAAACAATACATTGTATGCTATGTTATCGTGGGAGTTAATTACCGTATATGACCACACATAAGCCGACCCCGTAGATAAACCGAGGTATTAACTTGGCCATTGAAATATGAAAGAACATGATATGACCCATAGATAAGCCGAACCAGGAAGTGAACAGGTAGTCGTGGCAACTTCCAAACTTTTGGGAGGTTGTAATCTATTGGACCGTCATTTGGGCGATGTTTCTGACAGATCAAGATCTGAAAAATACTATCATGAAAGTGTATCTTGGAAAAGCCGACCCCTTTCTACAGAATCTTTTTTCTGGTATCCCCCGCCACGAAGTGGGCTGGAGGATACAGGAACAGAGTTTCTGTCCATCCTTCCGTCTTTCTGTCCGCTTCTCAAAGGGGACAAACTTGAATAAAAAGTATTTAAGTTCGAGAAATGATATTACTGGTCATGATCTTAAATGAGTTCAAAAATTGGTGTCTTAAATTAATTCACTTTTACTCTTGCTCCATGCAATAAAATATGGTGAGATTTGCTTACTGGGTAAGTAAAGAGCCGCCAGTGGGGGTGGATAAGGAGATTTTCTGGTACCACGATTGTGTGTGTGTGTGTGTGTGTGTGTGTGTGTACAGGCGTGTGAACAGCCGCCAGTGGGTGTGGATAACGAGATTTTCTAGTACCACGATAATGTAGTGTGAGACGTGTGTGTTTGTGTCTCACACTACATTATCTTGGTACCAATCATAATATATATATATTTACTGACCAGCATTGAAAACGCACCACCATGGACATGGATGTATTTTAATCAGGGCTTAAGTCATATGAAAATATATAAGTGAATGAGTAATATACGACGCTCTGGACGAATTATAATGAAGAACAGCTCGTCAAAACACATTCCCAAATTTTTTGTTAGCGAAACACCAAAACACAACAAATTGCGTGCACATCATGGAAAACGTGTTTTGTTTCACGGGAAGCATGCCGAATAGGGCTATAAAAGACAGACTTTTAAAAGCCACATCACTTGTTGCTGCAGACGTAAAGGGTACTGACACAAGAAATGCCAAGATTAACAGCAGAGGAACGTGAACGTGCCTTGGGCATGCTTCAAGTTGGTACGTCAAGTGGAGTCGTTGCACAATGGTTTCAATGCCATCATTCAACAGTCCTCGGGCTACTGAGCAGATACCAGCAGACAAGAACCACTAGAGATCGACCACGTCCGAGTCAACGTCGTGTAACTACACCATTTCAGGATCGCCATATTGTTCGTCGGCATCTTCGTGATCGTACACTTCCGGCTACCAGGACTGCAGCAACCGTACAAGGCAGACGGAATTGATCAGTGCTGACACCGTACGTCGACGTCTCCGCTCAGCAGGGCTACGTGCTCGACGTCCATATGTTGGACCCATACTCACTGATCGACATCGAAATGAACGTCTGCGTTGGGCCAAAAGGCATCGTCATTGGAGATTGCAGCAGTGGCATGGTGTGCTGTTCTCTGATGAGTCCTGTTTTCATTTACGGAATGCTGACGGTCGACTGTGAGTGTGGCTTCGACGTGGAGAACGTTACCGCAAGTACAGAACCTGAGAGAACTTGAAGATACACTACGTCAAGAGTGGAATGCCCCAGAACTCTATTTGCAGACTTATTCGATCAATGAGAAGACGTTGCATGGCCTGTGTTGCTGTCAATGGCGGACATACCAGATATTGACTTTTCATTTTAACCCTATGTGTCTTACACTGATGATGTAATTGTAATTACTGTGTGGTATTCCTGTTTCCTTTGTCGTAATTCTTAATCCGTCTTTGTCTGTTCTAATCAAAATCGGTCATTGCTCAAGTTGTTTTTGTAATATTTCAAGATTTATTGCTGGTGCGTTTTCAATGCTGTTCGAAAAATATAATAGCCACATAAAGAAACAGTGCATGGAGAAAATATATTCTGGATTGAAATACAACACAGCAAGAACAAAATGATGCAGACGCTGTAGCAGCTGAATGATCGGACCATAAGAAAATGTCAACGGGACCTGAACAACACCTGTTATGATGACGTCAGAAGATCAAAATGGAGTAGGGGGTCAAATGACAGTCACAAAGTCAAAAACGGGTATGACCACCCTGTGCGTGAATCACAGAAGTGCATCGGCAACGCATGGAGTCCATCAAATGGGCATGGAAGGCCTGGAGAATGGCCTGCCATATCCTCCTCAAATCCTGTGCCAAGTCATGGACGTTATCTGGAGGATGTGGAAGATGACGCAGACGGCGCTCCATTTCATACCACACATGCTCTATTGGGGAGAGATCTGGAGAAACTGCAGGCCATGGCAGTAACATGACATTGTTATGGTGAAGGAAATCCATTGCGACCCTAGCCGTGTGAGGACGAGCGTTGTCCTGTTGAAATGTCAATCCCGGGCCATGACATTGCAGGAAAGGAATGACCACAGGCCTCAGAATCTGATCTCTCTAGCCAACACCAGTGAGATTGCCCTGAAACAACCACCAAAGGGGTGCTGTTATCCCACCCCAAATCATCACAGAGCCACCTCCAAAACAATTCCTCTCCACAATACAGTTGCGTGCATAACGTTATCCCAAACGCCGGTAGACACGTTGGCGCCCATCACTGTGGGAAATGTTGAACCTCGATTCCATCTGTAAAGACAACATTTCTCCATAATATTCGAGGTTGGAGAACATGATTTGGACACCATCTTAGACGGTTGACTCGATGACAGTGTGTCAGGATGGGACGAATAGCAGGGCGTCGTGGTTGAATCCCGTACTGACGTAGACGATTCCTGACAGTGTTGGGATGGATACGGCACAGTCCAGGAATTGTCTGGGACGTCGTTACTGCCGTTTGGAACCTATGTCAGAGATGTGTCACTCGAATCCATCTGTCCTGTCTTGGCGTCGTTACTCGGGGACGTCCTGAACGTGGGTGGTCGGTAACGTCATTTGTGTTCTGATAACGCCTCACCACTGCCGATATCGTGTTACGATGGCATTGGAAATGTGTTGCCACCTGTTGTTGCCTCATTCCCGCTCGGATCATTCCAATTGCTTCATGACGCTGTGCAGCTGTCAATCTTGGCATGATTTGCTTGTGATATGCTTGTGTCTGCGCCTGAGAAGTTTTGAATTTTTGAATGACCACAGATCATGCTTTCCAAAGTGACAGCGAATTTTGAGTTGCACATGCTGTGTACAGCTGCACAGGATGCACGTGCAGTAACACATTGCACGTCCATAGGCCCCCATCAATGACGTCATATCGCATGGCACGTGCATGAGCGTTTGAATGTCTTCAATAATTGCTGTGTTCAAACCTATATTTCATATATGGACGGTGTGCCCTTATATCTATATTTTTTCTCCGTGCACAGTTTCTTTATGTGGCTAGTATATATATGATTGGTCGATCAGAGGCTATTAAATCACAATAAACCCCCTCTGATTGAAACAGCCGGTTTGATGGCCACATCACCGCGGAAGCTAACATTTATAGGATAGTACTATTTTCAGTCATTGTCGGTAGGCATATTTCAATATTTTTATCTACAATGACAGGTTACAAAATGCACATTTGTGGTTACTACAATATTCAAACGATGTGCGGCAATACATTTCGTGCAGAAAACACGATAGAAAGGGAATGTATTTACATTTTGGAGAGTGCTTGGAATTTTGGCGCTTTTCTATATACGACTGTGACGTCATATCTTTTGCGTCATAATGAGCGATATGACGTCATAATGGTGACGCGCGATGAAGAGCGAAAGCCTTGCAAAGCTTGCTTTGTTTTCTTTAGGGATGCCCACCTCATGTAAGCTTACCAAGTTACCGTGCTTATATGCTTACAATTCCTGTAATATGTTCGAGTGAAGTATTACGGTGTAAACAAACTGCTTGAGTATATACAGCGCCATATTTTGTTCGGTGATTCCGTAATTCAGATCGATAACCCACTCAAAACACTGAACTCAACCCATGCCGCTTCACTCAGTATATTTGCTAACACCAAAGAGTTCGCGTTTTATTTAGTCATGGTAGAATGGAGATAAACATACTGTGTTTTCAATGTAGAGCTAGGTTACCTGTAGATTTAACCGTGCTAAATTTAACATTTGCGCGTTCGGTTCCAAATTCAATTTAGCGGGGTTAAATTTACAGGTAACCTAGCTCTACATTGAAAACACAGTGTTTATCTCCTAAATAACACCCACAAACACACGGTCCGTGACATACCATGATCCAACAGGTGAAAATGTGAGGAAATCCAGCTGCTGTATTGTACCACTTGGTGGAAACCAACAAGCATTTTATCTGCCAACAAGCAGTGAAATTGTGTCACATGGTAACTCACTCAGATAACACAAACGTTTCTCATCAAACCTTCTGCCTATCAAAAGCGTCACACATTATTTCCTTTTCTCACTTGCTCAAAGTACAGGACATTTACAAATTACAGCTTCAGTTGTCCGGTGTACATTGGGAACATTGTGATGATATCAATGTTTCTAGTTGTTTGCTCCAGGATTTCCATCCTTTCCAGACAGCCCATCATTCATTGTGGGCACTGTCTACGGCTCTATCATAAAGAACAAGACTGAATGATAAATGCATTTTATTCCCTAGTTTATCACGCACTATCACACATCAACTTGCTTCTGGTGGTAAGTCTGTACTTTCTGTTGATGATGTGGAACCTTCTATTGGGTGTTGAAGATGATCAGGCAACCTCTCAAGGCGTTCCTGCAAACCAAGGACAAATGTATGCAGACATTGCAACTGCAGCTGATGACAGTGGTGTTCACCACATCATGGGGAGTGGGAGGATGGCCAAAGTGATGTTTACCACCTTGGCGTGATTCGTGACAACCAGGTACAGGCATGGTGCTGACAGAGCAAGGATCATAATCAGGATAATCATAATACATGAGTCAAAAGGCCAGATCCTTTGACAAGGGAGGCAACTTTTCAAGATCTATTCTGCACTGACTAACTCGCTATCTACACGATAGTTTGCCATATTATGTTCCCGACTATATGTAACATCTGACTATTCTTCATCGCCTCCAGTGTATTTAAATTAAATGATGGTGTTTACTACAAAGCAAGAGCCTCATAAATGAAAGTTTGAGGGAGAAGGGGGAAAGAGTCTTCGTTTTATTGTGTACCAAATAGTAACCATGGTTACAAGACATGTCCAATACCAGCGACAGCATAAATTGTTTCCACAAAGATGGAACTGTAATCATGATTAAATTGATGGAACAGCTATTTTAGGCACTAAATCACTCACATCAAATATAACATGAAGCAGGAGCAGCGATGTTTTACAGTGGAGGCATAATGCACTGGATGATGAAGTACAGATTAAACAAAGAATTGATGTGAACTTGAAATTGGAACACGGCCAAAGTATGCAATGCTTACTTTGGTGACTTTCATGGCCATTCCTTCTGGAAGGTTCCTCTGAGTGTATTCCAGGAGAGTGTCAGCAGTGGAACCAGTCAGCTTCAGAAGCTGTTTAGTAAAGAATTGGACATCTTTATTGAAAGCCTGTGGCCTGACCATAAGAGGCAACCAAATGGATCAGGTGATCAGGCTCTGTGACTTGGCTGATTGCGAGTCCAGTGTTAAACAACAATGAAACAAACAAAAAACAAGTGCAATTCACAGTGAAATCGTGCTAAATTGACAAGAAAAGATTAAAACCACAATCCTGTGAAAAGAAGGATTTCAAGATTACTGTTTTGCTTGTTTGTTGTTTAAAGCCGGCCCCAGCAATATTCCAGCTATCTAACGTCTGTCTGTATACACTGGAGTCTGGACCAGACAATCCAGTGATGGACTCATGGGCATTCATCTACGCAAATGGGATGCAATGACATGCATCAAACCAAGTCAGTGAGCCTGACCGCTCGATGCCTCTTACAATAAGCAAAGCAAAGTCGCCTTTTTCGGCAAGCATGGGTTGCTGAAGACCTATATTAACCCAGACTAACTAGGTTTCACTGTAGAATAATTATTTTTGTTTTGTTCAAAGTTTACAACTCACTCAGTATGCTCATCAATAATACAGAAATATTTTGCCCGGTTCAAAATAGCCAAGTGTGAGCCAGACAATCAAGTGATTTATATTGTGAGCAACATTCAACACCATCAGGCTACAATGAGTCTGACCACCGATTTAGTCACCTCTTACTGCCAGCATAGGTTCCTAGAATATCACTAAATCATACACAAACGTATTATCTTCATCTGCCAACAATGATTTTCATGGTTCATATTATTACACACCTTGCTGACACACCAATTATATCACTCAATACTGAAATGGTAAAACTTAACATTACTGCAGAGCTCCAGATAAGCTTTTGGTGTTGTGGGTATTTTACCCATGCATTTTAAAATCATTGGGTATCAGTAATTCCATCTTGGTATTCAAATTTCTGTTACCCACTAGTTTTTACACGTGGGTATTTAAGTTAAATATTTAAAAACACTATTCATCTAGGCCCTGCAAACTGGTTTCGTGTGAGTTCGAGAGCTTTATAGCTCAAAAATACCACGATACTTCCACAAGAAAGTGTGATGGCAAATGATCATGATGTAACTGTCATCGTGGAGTTTGGTAAGGTTGACGGAATGCCCGTTTAAAATTTCAAAATAAGTTGCTGATTTACCAATCGAATACGCAGGGTTACTTCACAATATTTTAATGATACGCACAAGTTATATTTTTGTAGCGTATCTGTAATGTTCCTTGCGTATTTGATACGCTTGAAATTTATTTTCCTGCATTTCTGATGCATATTTTACGTAGATACGCAGCTTATCTGGAGCTCTGTTACTGTCAGACAGACAGTTTATTCAGTATGCAAGGCCATAGTACAGTTTAGATTTAACAGATACATAAAACCCATGTGATCTTGGCCATAGTATAATAGTATATAGTTACTGTCATCTTAATATCATAATAAATATAGCCAAACAACAGCAGGATGCAAAGATGAGAGACCGAGCCAGGCAAACTGGTGTAACGAACCACACCATCAGTGTACACCATCAGTGTACAAGGAAGCAATAAGCCAGTTCACACATTGGAACCCTCAAAACTCAGTTTAGTCTGCTCTTTGACAAATAGATCTTTAATGAACTTAATAAACTTGCAGTTATTCATTGCAGCCCGTATAGTTAAGACTGCAACTGGCCAACCAGTGATTGGGAGCAGTCGCATGGCCTTGAGGCACAACAACATGCAATCAGTCTTGTCACAGAGACTGACCACCTGATCAAGTTTATCTTTTCAGTCTTGCCATAAAGCCAGAAGTGTGGACCTCTTCTAACCTTGTTCCCCACTTGGGCCGACTGTTTCAAGTGTTGAACTGAATCTACTTGTATATTTTGACGTTCACTCACTCAGACCAGATTATATTGGTTCTTTTCTTTTCACAGGTTTCTTTTGTGAAAATTCTGGTCAGTAAGTGGGAAACAGTGTTTGTTCTTTCAAAAATGATATGAATATGTTGACATGTGTACAGTGTTAAGCTGTCTCTTTGTACACTTATCTTCATGTTCAGTCTATTGTGACGGACACAATTTTATATTGTTTCCTAAGAGTGAGTGAGTTGGATTTAACACTGCTTTTAACAGTATTCCAGTTATATCGCGGCGTGTCAGCTTAATGTGGGAGGAAAGCCCGAAGTGATGCAGGTCTTAGACGTTTACCACTTTGGTGAAAACCACGAGCACGGGTATGATGCTGACAAACCTAGAAACCACAATCATAGGTTTCTGGCGTGCCCAAGGGACGCAACTCTGCACAGCGAATCGCAGCGCCTTAGACGACTGGGCCACCCGTGCCCCCCTTGTTTCCTAAGAAGATGTTGAACCCAGTGACCTGCACACTGAGCACTTACCTCAAACTGTTTGTAGTGTGTTCTTGCTTCATACTGAACTCGGTGTTTCTTGTAAATATGGACCGACTTGAGTAGAGTTAGCCTCTCAATGTCTTTATCAGGGGTGTGTCTGAAGACGAAGAGTCTACATATGATCTCCAATGTCACGAGCCTTATGGCAATATATTTAGGCGCTAAATGTGGAACACAAGTAGTTTAATGATAAATGCATAAACATGATGAATACCTCATGAGAAAATGTAACCACAATGTTTCTGCAACTGTTTTCCATCTTGTGACCTTGACCTTTGATTTTTTAACAACATCTACCAAAAGAATTCCCATTTGGAAGAAGTTCAGCGAAAAGTACTCATGGGCATTGATCTTATGTCAATAATCTTTGCGTAGTAGGAATTTGAAAAATCACCAGCATTGGTCACATGAAAAACCACACTTAAAACAGTTCCATTTTACATGCCTCACAATGAGCACACAACATTCACGTTTTTCCCCCTTGAATATGATCATGATAATTAGTAAATTGATTTTTAACTTCACTTCTTGGTTGGAAACAAATAATCGTACCTCAACAAAACAATATGATCAGACCATCACTGTGTATACTCACACATTGTGAATGGGTATATCGAGTTCCCTTGCAGTCATCGCAAAAAAATTGGTGTAACTTTTGATGATCTCAGGATCGTGGCCTTTGACCTCAATGATGATTCGCTTGTAAAGATCATCAATCTCATCTGCATCATCAGCCTTGTAAAATAAACATGTCTCAGGTTAGTTTCAGTATTTGACATTTTTGCACCAATTGGAAAACATATATGTTTATATATGTAAATGAGTCGTGCAGAAATATAACCATGTTTTCTCTTCTGCCACCAGTAATTAGGAATGTCTGTTATTTATCTATAAGCTATAACTGACAATAATATTTTATATATGCATTTTCCCTGAATCCTAATAAATCACTTGCTTCTTATCTATAATCATGATAACTATACGAAAATTTAAGTAAAATCCTATGTATCTTTTATACTTGTAAACTTATCCTGCATTGCTCCTTAATGCATTTACAGAGAGAAAGAGCTGTGTGAGGTCTTGCTGAAGAAGAAGTTGTTTCAACTAGATGAGTAGCCAACCCTATGACACAACTACCATATGACCACAGAAGGGGTGACATCACAGATCAGCATATTTCTGCTAAACCGGAACATCTGAAGGCATCGTCGGGTGGCAGCTCTGCAACAGGTGGGCCACTTTAGACATAGTAATGCAGGATAAGTATACAAATATAAAAAATATCTAGGATTTTACTAGATTTTTTAACTTATCCTGCATTACTTATAATGCATCTTTATCATCTTCAGAAGTGACCTTCAATAATATTCTCCAAAACTTCAGCCAATCAGCAAAGGCGATGTCCAGCATCAAGCGACCATTCCTGCTAACAAGGAGGGAGAAAGTTAGGTGTGCATGAAGTCCAGGTATGGATACAGTCATAGAAGTTA
This sequence comes from Haliotis rufescens, assembly GCF_023055435.1. Taxonomy (NCBI): domain Eukaryota; kingdom Metazoa; phylum Mollusca; class Gastropoda; order Lepetellida; family Haliotidae; genus Haliotis; species Haliotis rufescens. The sequence continues at coordinate 51,513,284 of NW_025964001.1, read as the reverse complement.
AATTAAATTAAAGTCTAGAACTGATGTACCGAGCATCATGCAACTAGCATGTAGCCTCTTAGTCTGGGGTGACACGCACCAGAGAGGAAGCATCAATGGCATCTAGGGACGGTGACCTACAATGCAACCAACAAAGGGCCAAAGCTGTGTACGCCTTCTACATCTTCTAAGGTGACATCTCACAGGTAGTGGCTGACGAAGACGTTGTCTGAAAGCCAGAAGCAGCCATATGGAGCAGTTGCCATGGTGGAGTGGACTGCCCGGATCTTGGAGAATCCAGTCCTGCAGCCTCATTGGCCTGATGAATGATGGCGCAAAGCCAGAGGAAGATCATGGCTGACTTCAACCTGTGATGTCATCGATACTAGTGTGAAGAGGCAGCGGCGTTGTCCACAATGATCCTTGGCCCCCACTATCGAAGATAGGTGCAGAAGAAGGAAGGGCTCTCTTTGAGTTGATTCTTGGCTGTGAAGTCCCAGCACAGTCTGAGGTGAGGTGAGTTGACATTGGGTTTAACGTCGCGTCCAGAATTATTGCAATTATACAGTGACGTGCATGCACGTGTGTGTGTGTGTGTGTGGCTGCTTGTACTAGACCGGACCGGACCGGACTAGTGCTAGCCCACTGAGATACCATGCCGCAGTTTAACATGAATACCCCACTCAGACACAGTATATGGACTCCGAGCCGACCAGTCCTTGCTTTAACCCCTTAATGCCGAGCGCCAGACAGGGTAGCAACAAGTACCATCTTTTAACGTCTTTTGGTATGACGCGGCCGGGGATCAAACCCCGGACCTTCCGCTCTTTGGGCGTGTCTCTTAGTAGTGCAAGGACCACATTCAGGTCACATGCTGGGTGTTGAAACTTGGCCTTCTGGTCTTCTAGCCGGAACGAGCGAAGTAAAGCTTGGAGTTCCGGGACCTTCATCATTTTCCGATCTTCCGAAACATCCAAAACAGAGTTGAGGGCCACAAGGTAGGTTGTGATTGTGCTGCCCTTCAGACGATGCTTGTGGTGCAAGTATAGTAGAAATTCAGCCAAGAATTGGGGAGACGCAGAGGTTGGGTCTTGGTGTTTTGCCTTGCAAAAATCTTGGAAGGAGCGCCACTTGTCGTCATACAGACCCCTGGTAGATGGTCTATGTGTGAGTGGTCTATGTGTGAGGGTAATTGCCCTTACCGCTCAAACTGAACAGCCCTTGGCACTTTGTAAATGAGTCAGATGTGCAGATGTAACCTGTCTGGAGCCTGATTGGGCCTTTTGCCAGATTCAGCCAGTCAGGGAGTTCGAGAGGGTCGGTGGCAGATATCTCCCTGAGACTGACAAACCAACCTCTCGCTAGCCATCAGGGGGCAATCAAAGTCAGATCGAGGCTCCGTGTTGATCTGATCTTCTGAAGAACCCTGGGAAGGAGTACTGGCAGCGGAAAAGTATACGCTTTTAGTCATTCCCAGAGCCTAAGGCTAAGCCTATGGGTCCGGTATTGGCGATATGACGGTTCAGACCTGGTAGTTCTGGCTGGTCTTTGTTGAGGAGGCGGAAGGTGTTTGTATGGAGTTTCCATTCCGTGGGAGCTACCATGTCCAGTCTGGAAAGGGCGTCTGCAAGGACAGCGCGGGATGTGTTGGACCCAAAACTGGAGTTCCAATTGATTGACTAGGTGGAAGAATCGGAATGTTTGTTTTAGGAGTGAGTGGGAGTGGGTTGTTTCCTGATTGCAGAGGCACCATACAATCAGTGATGTTGTCCCTTGATATGGTGATCCGAGTGTGCGCTTGAGTGTCTGTTTCCAGTGAGAGAGAGCCAGTATGAGTGCATCTAGTTCTAGGTTGTTGATGTGCCACTGTTAAACGGCGGACCACAGCCCCCGAGGCGACTTGACCCCCATCCTTGACTAATAGGTGTAACAAGGTCGTAAGCTCTGTCAAGGAGACACCGCCTAAGTGAACGATTCCGTCGTCCACCATCAGAGGTGGATCTTGGCGCCTGATGTAGGGAGCAAGGAACATCTGTATGGGGTGCAGTTGGAGCCTGCCTCTGGAGGTCAGGTCCTGAGCTGGTGTGAGGCGGCTGCCACTGGTGCAGGGTTGGTAGAGTGCAGGAAGTCTTGGAAGAAGAAGAGGAGGTCTTGGTTGGTTTGAAATAGGCCTCTGATGAATTGGCACTCTGACTTCCACATTTGGAGGATACATCCTAGTTGATGTAGTCGAGTGAAGTCCCTGTGGCGTAGGAGCGTGGCCGTGTCTTGATGGTTCAGAAGGCAGTCTTCTATATACGCCTTGAACTGGACACCCCTCAGGTGGAGGAAGGTGGATATCAATGATGCATGTTAATAGCAACAGGGCCAAGGAAATTCCAAATGGGAGCACCACCCATTGATAGTGGATTCCATCGAAGATGAAGCGGAGAAATTTCCTGTTGCTTGGATGGATCGGCACATGTAAATATTCGTCCTGGATATCCAGGATGATCAGTGAGTCATGGACCTGAAACATGGACCTGAGTAGCTTGAGCCGGAAGTATGGTGGATGTGCAAGGTAGCGACAACGGTGACACTGGCTACAACATGGCATGTACATGTATCTGCAATAATAGCTGAGTGTAATCAAAATGTGTCCCGCCCGGTTATGTGTGCTATAATCGTTTGTCCCAGCCATGTGGGTTTCCGATAAACAAGTTTACGCAAATCCACCATTTTAATAAACAATATTAGTGCAAAGATAAAACAATAAATGTAGTACCAGGCAATACAAAGAATACAGAATGCATGACATGAGAAAGCGTGACACTATTCAAGATGGCTGCTTGAAACAACAACACGCCCATCATTACTGTAGTGAATACACAATAGCATAAATCATTTGAAAAATATGAAAACACAAACCATAGCCACAATATAGTACACAAAAAAACCACTAGAGTTTATCAACACGTGAAGGATTCTATGAAAAACATTGAAAATTCAACACAAAGGTCTTCCTTCTTTGGGTGACAGTAGTAATGTGCTGATCTGTGACATCACCCCTTCCATGGTCACATGGGAGCTGTGTCAAAGGGTTGGTTAGCCACTCAGCTAGTTGAAACAACTTCTTCTTCAGCAAGACCTCGCACAGCTCTTTCTCTCTGTCTAGAACAAGCAGTAGATGCATTAAGGAGTAATGCAGGATAAGTATACAAGTATAAAAGATATATAGGATTTTACTTAAATTTTCATATAATTATAGATCCGAAGCAAGCGATTTATTAGGTAATGCAGGATAATGCAGGATAATGCAGAATAAGTTCAAATATTTAATAAATGTATGCCATGCTAACTTATATCATCACTTGCTGTTACACTACGAAACTGTTATGATGTAATAAGATAAATATTGATATGGGGAAGAATGTACCATTCATTATTTGTAATTCAAAGCGTTCAACATTTTAAAAAAATGATTAAAGCAGAATTTTTAAAAAACAACAACTAATACCCTACTGACAATAATCATGATATTGGTCACATTATATTTTCAGAATAGACCCCATGGATATGAAACACTGAAATATAATATCATTAATGCAATACAATACATTATTATTATTATTTATTATTATTAATTATTATTATTATTATTATGATGACTATGTACTGTACACTAGGGGAAGTGACAACACTGTAAAGACCTGTAAAATATTGTTGGTCCCAAGGCTGAATAACAACCCAGTCACTAGCGGAATACGATCTCAGCACCTGGTACTCACTAGCCTGGCGCTTTTGACCCCTTGTCCACTCTGCCCCCAAATCCTGGCACCATAAAAAAAATAATGAAATATATTGCAATAAATATGTCACCTCTGTTATTTTGGTCTTGAAGTTGTTCACCTCTGAGCTGAAGTGTTTCACTGATAATGATACATGAGGCATTCTGAAAGTGAAAAAAAACAAAATTACATAAGGGTATAGGCATTTGTTATTACCAGGAATGTACCTGAGTCTATCTAGTCTAGAGCTACATCTACATGGGGATCTCAGGCTGGAAACATGTGGCACATTCCGCACATTTTACTGATGCTTTATCATTGCACTTGCTTAAAAAAGCCCTAGCAGGGCCCAGGTGGCCCAGTCAACTAATGTTCCGCACTGCAGAAACTTATGACTGTGGGTTTTATACCTGAATCTGTCAAAATCATTGTCTTTCTCTCACTTCAATAGGATAAACACTTAAATGGAAGAGAATTGTATAGCCCTTGGGAAGTACTACGTTCCAGAATGTTCAAACTGCTCGTCCCTGTCCAACTTTATTTTAGATTTAAAGGGGCACTGATCTAACGCAATTCCCCGGGACTGGTTGTTGCCTTTGTTATTGTTTTTTCCCAGTGAGTACCCGGATGTATAGCAGAAATCTAGACTAGTTCGCGACCTCCGCTGCGCCATTCCTAAACGCATGTCACTTTTATGGGTAGTAATAAGGGCGTATGGTCACACTGATCATCAAAATGAAATACAGTTTTCGAGATAATAAGGAAATGTAGGTATCTTTGTGGGTAGCATCGGTAATGGTGACGAAGTTTTGATAAGTCACTTGCTTGGTAATTTTGCGATTTTCGTTTACACTATTTTGACTTGCTACACAAAGTAAATATTTCACCTGAGCATTGCTTTTTTTATAGTGTGTATATTTGTTACTGTCAAATGTGTAACAAATTTATTAAACGTCTAAATATTCAGTTATTTTACAAAGTGACTGAAAAACATTTCCATCTGTATTATTATGATAACGAATTCCAAAAATTTTGATGTTTAATGTCATCACCAAGAGACTGAAAATGTTACGTTGAAAAGTACATTTCCATGTTGTTTGGCTTCTAATCCTACATAATAATCTGTTGTGATGTTTGTAGGCCCTTTTGATCGTCTTAATCAATCTGGACAGATTTTTTAGTCAAAATGACTGAAATATTTACACATTTTATAAATTGCCTGAGAGAATCACATTTTACAAATTGACGGTAATATATACACGGTTACAAAGGAATAGACCTGTGAAAACAACATCTATCGCTCATTGAAGAATTTCCCAACCAAGACGTAGAGAAACAAGAACGAATCGGTTCAAATGAAGGAAAACAAAATGCAAATATCATAATTACAACCTACCAAATTTATGTGTATAAATTTTAGGCAGCTTCCTTGTTCGAGGAATGTATCCGTGAATATCCACATAAAGGAACAATATCCCACTCGTCTGCAGCTGTACAAAGAAAAATATTCGATGTCACGTGTCTCAGTAACAATCAAATATTTTAAAAGATATATATCGTTTCGGGATATTATAACCCGTGTTTGTTTCTCAACTGATCACCTGGATTGTTTCAGGTGTTTCATATAGGCGTCAAGTCTCAAGGGTCAGCTGAGAAAGCCCACGTGACAACTATTTTCATAACGTCCACGGTTCCTAAAAAATCCATTGAGTGATGGATAACAATGATCAATCAATCAACGTATTAACAGTTAACCCTTTGAACAAAGTATCTTGTTTTTACATCGGCACTTCACGCCATGATATGAGTGTATTCCCTTTGTTTTAGTAAACCTAGACATGTAAACACTCACTCTTGACATATCCACTGTGCAAGATAACAGTGATTAATCAATCAACGTATTGTCTGTTAATCCTTTAATGACTAGGAACGATCCGTTGATTTACAAAAAAAAGTAAATCAACTGATCATTCATCTCTTGCTGGGCTGCCACGTGCATATTACATAACACACATTTCACCTCACTTCAAACCTGGATTTAGATTGAATAATTACCCCAGACACAATAAATGCCAAATGGGAACCTTTGTCAGGTAATCTAAGTGGTGCTACCACTAATTGTACCTGTAATAAATTCATTAACTGAGCATCAAGTGAATGACGACAAATACACAAGTGTAGGGTTATACGAGAAAACGTGGATGACAACAAGGGAGTAGTAATCGTATTATCGACGCAAGCCGAAATCCGAAAATGCTTTCACTGCATGGATACTTTTTTTAGTATTAAACTATAACCATCTGGGGTATTTCCAAATGACGACATCCGATGAGCTCCGCTGTTCTTTTTGTCTGTTTGTTTAGGCTGAAGAAATTAATTAACATGCGCCCTTTGTCGAAATCTTTATAGATCACAGTTAACCAATCAGTGTTTATGCAAAAACGCGTAAAACAAATATTGCCTCCAGCCTCAAAGTTTATTTAGCTGTCCTTGCAGACGGTAGCCCAGTCTCTGGTCACGCTCAGTTGCGTTGCGTATCATCCGGGTACTCACGGGGGAAAAAACAATAACAAAGGCAACAACCAGTCCGGGGAATTGCGTTAGATCAGTGCCCCTTTAAACCTGTATGATTTTGCTCTTCAACTTGTATTTATTTGTAGATTAATTTAATGATAACCGAAAGACTGACACTGACACAAATGTGACCCAAAAGAAATATAGTGGCATTTCAGCGATTCTATAACATTAATACACTGGGTAAGGTAGATTGTACTCTACGGGCTTATACAAACATGACAAAAGGAAACCACTCCCATCTTGAGTATAAACCAAGGTTAGCTGCCCTTGATTTATCCAAAAGGGCACGAACATTACAAATCGCTTTTAATCCTTCCCTTGATTAGCGAAAAGGTATGTTGTTTTACACTTCTTTCAGCATTGAGTCGGTAGGGAATGGTACTATCGACTTGATAGTTATGTGGTTAACTATCGCAATTAACAATATATCTGACGTTAAATCTGTGGTGCGTTCTTCATGTTGTTGAAGTCTAGATTCGAATCATTAAGTTTAACAAAATAAAGAGGCAATGTTTGAACCTTGTGAAAAAGAACAAGTCTTGCATGCTATTTTGTCATGTTTATTCAGGGACTACAATGATCTTAGCTACATAACAGTGGTCCGGACCAATTGTAAGTTTTAATTGTATCTTACACTGCGATTGTAGCGCTAAGATTGTTCTGTGCAAGTGGATCCTGGATCACTCATACGTGTCCACAAACTAAAGTCATGAGATACCTTGCCCACCCGTAAACTTCGTAAGTGTCCATGACCTAATCGACCCTTTTTGTTCAGTTGTCTTTTGCGATCAAAAACAACTTATTAGTATGGTAGCTGGTAGAACATTACTCATCATCTTAAGATAATCAGAGTGTCTTTTCTCTTTACAAACAATACTGACTGTACCTTATAACACGGAGTAGAGTGTTGAACTGTGTGACTCTCTGTGCACATCGAATACAAAAACTTGGTAAAATCTGAAACCAGAATACAGTCAATGACACCTGACTCAAGACATGATTACCAAATCATCTACTTGACAGTATAAAACAATGCCCGTATAAAAATGCGTCGACGATATACTGATTGTTACAGCATAAACGATGTGCTTACATGCTTATTTAAAAGTTGGGCCATCACATTCAAACTTCCTATGACTTTGGCAGCCATTTTGTTGAATGTTGAGTTGCTGCGAATGTGTTATGTGAATATAAATGAAGATTTAAAATTTTGGCGACAGGACTTCCCAAATTACGGAATTATCAACCGCAAAAAATATATTGCAGAAACATATAATAGTCAAATATTACATTTATCGCCCCATCTTCTAAAATGTAGTCTCGCAGACATTGTTGCGTAGCAACTTGACTCGCAGCAATGGCGGTAGGTGGATGTGTATACTTTGGCTCTAAATTTTATCCTTAAATATAGGGTCACTTATGAATAATTGACTTTCATTTATATCAAAGCAATGGCGGTAGGTGGACGTGTGGATCTCAGCTCCCACTTTTATCCTTAAATATGTAGTCACTTTAGAATATTTGTCCTTCTTTTATATCACAGTTGCTCAAAGAGTATTTTTCGTTTTTAATCACATTTGATTTACTTATTTCTAAGTATGTCCCAAACAAGTGACTTGATGTTACATAAAGAGTTTGAAACTAATTGTAAGGGGATGCAATTCATGCAGTGATTATCAACCTTGCGATCTCTCTTACGATGTAAACATTATAGATATCTGTAAGGATGTGTATTTCATTATTCAGGCTAAAGGCACAACAATTAAGGAGGCTCTTGGTAAATGGGTGAGTGAAACTTTTTCATTTCATTGCTTAAACTTTCAAACCAACAGCTGTATACATTTGATGTTGCAGTGTGATTATTATTATATCAAGGTACGCCTTGAGAATATTGAATACCTCTACACCACGTTTGTTTGATGCTACACAAATAATAGCACTTGACATCAAGCCTCAAAGTTGCGACTAAAACAGTAGCCAATGCGACCTAAATTTCAGTTTGTCTACTGTCTAAAATTCAGAGGTAGCCAAATGACTACCTTGACAAATTCTTGTGGTGACTAAATTCTATTTGCTGATATTGGAAAACACGTCTGCTAATAATTGTACTCACAATTAATTCCTTCTTAAGTCGACAATGAACCAACATACATGAAAATTAATGCAATTAGTACTTTATTTTAGTTGACAATGCTCATTGGATAAGCGAGGATATACCTATATAATCTAGTAACATAATTTGCATCATTGTTTCAAGTCACAGGTAACCAAATTCAAGTACAATTTCCATTAAGATACAATTTCAAGACTAGTGCTGTAACTTGTGCATATATTAATAGTTATTTGATAAATATTTGAATTTTTTTTAGTCAAATCTAAGTATTGTTTACATTTTTATACTTATCCTGCATTACTACGTTTAATTTTCCCTGCCACACTTTTCTGTCACACCTGAACACCATTTTTCAGAGTTCACAAAAAACCCTTGGTAACAGTGTACGTTTTTCAGGTGCTACTCAGCGTTCGAAAATGGCACTAGTTCTATAGTCCTTGTTAAACTGCCCAATAGTTAAGGTATCATAAGGACTAGTAGAAATTTGCCATTATATAGGGTTTTGCTGTTATCATTATAAAGACTAGTGGAAGACTAGCAGTTTCTTCCACTGCTATTTAGTAGGTAGGTTTGCTCTCCACGTTTTTTGCTGTTGATTAATTAAGTAAATACAGGCATTTCAAAGGATAATTTATTTCAATTGCAATAACTATGCAGCTGATACGTATTACTTTCCATTAACAGTTAAGATTATATAAATGAAATGTTATCTAAGCTCTGTTAAACCCTAGCAGTACTTACTTACTTAAATTAGGAATTTAACGTGCACTTTCCGACATACATTTGTATGCGTATTTCGCGCACGGGCCCGCCAGGCCATTTAGTGTTTGGTCGAAAAGGGTATGTCCGAAAAGGTGAGGCAACCTAGGTGGGGCTTTTCGGGTTGCTTACTTAATTTTGAAATATGCCAAAATTCCAAATTTGTTCTCCAGTGACTCACCCTAGCAGTGACACGTCTTGCTTTATGTGCTGTAAATCTTGAAATTAAGGCGAGCGTGAATTAAATGCGAATAATGCAAGTGGTCTTTGCTCGCATTATTAAACATCACTATTATATCAACACGTTTTGACATTTTGGATAGCAGAAATACCAACTGAGACATACACTGAAAACAAACAACTATGTATTCCACACCACTGTTTACTGAGTGAGTGAGTTTGGTTTTACGCCGCTTTTAGCAATTTTCCAGCAATATCACGGCGGGGGACACCAGAAATGGGCTTCACACATTGTATCCATGTCAGGATTCGAATCCGTGTCTTCGGCGTGACGAGCGAACGCTTTAACCACTAGGCTACCAGACCGCCCCTCCACTGTTTATTGAGCAGCACTTGTTACAAGTATATAAACAATGTCATTCAAACACTAATTACATCCTGTGAATTGTCACTGCTAGGGTCAAGACAAGCATTCTACTCACTTATGTCATCACTGATCACACCTGCAAGTCCAGACAGACGCCACCCATCCAACACAGTGTCTTGGTTCTTTGCGACTGCGTCAAAGGCAGACACGAGCCAGCACGCATGTATTGTTTTAGTGGAAGTACTCTACTCAGCGCTTATAAGCAGGGCTAATTGGTGTGTGATTGGATTAATGTAAGGTTGGATTAAGGTGAGGATTCTCCTGTAAACCCTGACAGAGGACATTTTCTGTAGATATAAATACACTTATGCTTGAGAGGAGGGGTTTTTTTTTTCAAAATTTTCAAAAAAATCAATATAAGCACCCCCTAAAAACCCCCTCTTGTGTTGCACACACCACTTTCACCCTTCTCGGAATACACTAAATGGTCCGGCCAGGCCCCTGTGTGAAATACGCTGCAGTCGGAAAGCGCACGTTAAATCTTCTATATCAGTCAGTCAGTCAGAGGAGGAGATGTCACATTCATATTGAGTTACATTTTTTTGGCTAGGAGCCAGTGGTCGCATTCTTTTGGAGATGCATTAATTTCATGATTTACAGTCTATATTCTACAGTATATGCATGATCTCTTTTCAGTTTTGTCATAATGCTGAAAAAAAATTTTTCAAAAATTTTAATGGACATTTTAGGTTTTCATTATCGGTACACATCCTTGTGGTTATCAAAGTTTGCTGTTGGTTCTTTCAGGAGGAGAAGACAGAGAGCAAGGCTTCAGAGTCAAAGGAGGTGAAGCTGTATGGACAGCTACCTCCCATTGAGAAGATGGATGCCTCCCTGTCAACTCTTTCCTGTTGCGAGTGAGTAGCAAACAGTGTTCACAATAGCTACCTGTCCGTTATGCCGTGGCCTGGTATATTAAAGGTGGCAAGGAATGTCTTGTGTGTTGTTAAACAGCCTCACTCAGCTTTATGACGGCAAAATATCTACAATCAAGCTTGGACCAGACAGTCCAGTGATTGACACCCTGAGCATCAATCCATGCAATTGGAATTCATTGACATGCATCAACAACATTATCAAGCCTGACCATCCGATCCTGTTGGTTGCCTTCATAGCAAGCGTGTGCATGCGTGTGTGTGTGACAGAATAGAGTTTTACTTATGAATCGGGGCAGATGCACTGATCTGACTGTCCTGATAGGTGTCATATGAGCCTTGTCTTCCCAGTGGTTATATATATGAAAAGGTGGCAGAGGATATTCAAAGACTTATATTATACCCCCGTGATGATTCTCTGTTTGAATAGGTCACAGATCCAATGTTATTTGTACAGCATCATGATGTCAGTACATTATGATGTAACTCAAAAAGTTTACTTTTTCCCAGGTGTCAGAAGCATATAAGAATAATCCTTTTACCACTGGTGTACTTAACCCATCTATGTACATAATGTAGATAAAGGCTGCTGGAAGAGTGAAAAATTGAAAAACATAGGGACTGACTTCTTGGTTTAGCTGATAGAGTGCATGGTGTGGATGGTTGGTGGTTCCATCCCCAGCCGCGTTAAACCAAAAGATGGCACCTGTTGCTACCCTGTCAAGCACTCAGCATTAAGAGAATAAAGAGCTCTGTATGCTGTGTCTGAGTGGGGTATCCATGGGAAACTGTGACATGGTATCTCAGTGGATTAGCACCATAAATCCAACATCAGTCCAGAATAATTCATGTTTTTTAGTTCAGTTGAAGATGAACATGTTTTTTTTACAATGACCTTTCATGTTTTGCAGGAAACTCAGCCTATCGACGAATTGTATTGAGAAGATTGCAAATCTTAATGGACTGAGTAAGTTGACAATGCCTATGAGATATACAATGTCACTGCAGTGTAAAATAATAAATGAATAACACGAAAAGTCTTGAAAAACATTGCATTCTCTGACATTGTTGTCAGAGGAGCTGGTATGGTGTGTATAGGATAGTACGTTAGTCTTGCTGCAAATGTTGGCACAGATTGCTCTTACATATTTTCAACAATTTTCTTCTTTTTCTTTTAGAAAACCTGAGGATTTTATCACTTGGGAGAAATAATATCAAAAGCTTGACAGGTTTGGTATGTGTATGATTGATGGCTTTCAATCTCATTAAATTGTTAACATGTCTACTCTCCCTAACTTGTATTGGGACAGTATTTTCAGTAGATTTTATATGTAGTATATGGAAAATGGTAAGCTGATCTTACTGGACTAGTTTAGTAGACTCAGGCTTCTGAGAAGTGGCTGAAGTCACAGATTTTATGTCATTTCACATAAAGGGGGGGGGGGGGGGGGGGGGGTGATTTTTTGGGTCAGTCAGAATATGAGTTGTCTCTGAAATGTTTAATTTAGAGTTGTATAATGAATAGGTGTGCATCCTTCAATCAGAATAACATTAAATGTGATTGGATTTGGATCCCCTGGCAATCTTCTGGACTTTTCACTGCTTTTTTTTCTCAATCCAAAATTTGAATAAATGTGGTATTTGGTTTGACGAAATTGATTCTGCATAATTTTATATTAAGTTTGTTCAATATTTAATTTTGCATTTCACAATGTCATATGAAGTCATCAAACCCTGGGTTTCTGGGATACCATCAGCTGCTACTACATGTATGTCAGTAAAGTGATGCTTATTTCCCACTAACAGGAGGCTGTGGGAGACACGCTTGAAGAGCTCTGGATATCTTACAACCTCATTGAGAAACTCAAGGGCATCAACGTTTTGAAAAAATTGAAGGTTTGTAAAGCACTCTATCCACCCGTTATGAGACATACATCTCGACATGATTCATGACTGTTGGTGCTGTATGTATGTTAGTTTGTTATTATAGGATTTTTTTATGCTGCATGCAACTTTTTCATATCATTTAACTTGGTCTAACAGACTGTGTGGTTAAATATAATGAAGCCCCACCTTCCAAACAATTAGTTCTTCTTGATTTAAATATAGGATTGAAGTCAAGGGCCAACTGAAGGTAGCCCTTTAGGGACTGGGGGTAGACAGAAATTAACCAAGAAAATCTTCCAGCCCTAGTAGTGATAACTTAACATTAACAAACCTGGCCAGGGCTAGCAGGCTAGTGCTAATTTCTATCCCTGTCTTCCCTATAAATAAATAACAAGAGTCCCTTAGCTAAAAATGTTAATATGAGTCAATGTAATCACCACCAATACTGAAGGTAGTTGTTAACCTAAGGGACAGTGAATTTATCTGTTGTGTCCTTAAAATACTGGTTGGGGGCACGGGTGGCCCATTCGTTTAAGGCGAGGCGATTTGCTGTGCAGTGTTGCGTCCCGTAGAATGAGGATTCTTATGACTGGAACCAAGTTATGTCTCCTGAATAAAATGGGGAATAGGTGGTCCAGGTGGTTGAAGGGAACTGCAAATCACTGTGTAGAGTTGTGTCCCTTTGGCATGCCAGAAACTTATGATTGTTAGTTCGATTCCTGTTTCTCCCCAAATGTTTCTAGGTTAGTCAGCACCATACCTGTGCTCGTGGGTTTCACCGTGGTAAACGTCTGAGACCTGCATCACTTCTGGGTTTCCTCCCACGTTAAGCTGACATGCCGCGATATAACTGTAATACTGTTAAAAGTGTCCTTAAACCCAACTCACTCACTCACTATAATGCTGGTTATTGTTTTCTTTTGATTTCAGGTTTTGTATCTTTCCAACAATTATGTGAAAGATTGGGGTGAATTTGGAAAATTGGTAAGTATGAATAATGTGTGAGTGCTTTCAGAGGCAATCAGGAGAATTAAACTTGTTCATTAATCATCTGTTTTCAGTCAGTTGTGATCTTGATTATTTTTTAGATAAACATACTGTTTTCAATGTTACGCTAAGTTACCTGTAGATTGAAAAACACTCTTTTGGTATTATTTGGAACTGACTTTATAAAACACAGAATCTTTGGTAAATATATTGATTGAAGTGGCATGGGTTGAGTCCATTGTTTTGAGTACCTAGGTTGTCGATTTCGGAATCACTGACTACAGGCTTTGAACAAAATATGGTGTTATGAAATGTAAAGCCTTTTCTTTACACTGTAATACTTCACTTGAACATACGACAGGCATTGAAACCACTTAGCATAGTAACTTTGTGGTCAACAGGACAGTGGGCACCCTTTAAGAAAACTAAGCAAGCCTTGCAAGGTTTTATTCTTCATCGCACTTCACCATGATAATGCCACACTGCTTATTATGATGCAAAATATATGATGTCAACATTAAAAAATTGCCAAATTTTAAAGCTTACTATTGTCACCAAAACTAGAAATACCTTCTCTTTGTGTATTTCTCTCATGTTTTCTGCACAAAATGTGTTGCATCTCATACTTTGTATATAATTGTAACCACTACACTGCATTTTGGGACCTATATTTGTACATATAATTATTTAGAAATACCTATTAACAATGACTGAGAAAGAAGAACTTTTGTATAAACAGTAGCTTCTGCGGTGATGCGTCTATCAAATCAGCTGTTATAGAGGTGGATGTTGTGATTTGATGTCTCTGATTGACAAATCAACATCGAGTAATTTCCAAATTCAGGATAAAATATATTTGCTTGTCTTACACCTGAGACTGCCAGAATTGACAGAATTCATACTGACAGAAAGTTATGGCCTATGGCTGAGTCATCTCAGTATTGATCTGTATTGATTGTGACTATGCTTGTCGTGGGAGACGTCTAACAGGATCGGGTGGTCAGGCTCGCTGACTTGGTAGATGCATGTCATCGATCCCAATTGCTTGGATCGATGCGCATGATATCAGTCACTGGATTGTCTGGTCCAGGCTCGTTTATTTACAGACCGCCGCCATATAGCTGGAATATTGCTGAGTGCGGCGTTCAACAACAAACCAACCAACCAACTGTATTGATTGTTTGCGTCAATACAACACCACCACATGAAAACATCATATTACATACAATGGTTGAAAGGCCGAATGTCAGAACTGGTACTTGCTCATGGGCCTGGTAATGATTTTCAAAGTTGAATCTGAAAAGATCATAGGACGTCACCAAAACTTTTAAGAGATTATCTTCCCCTTATCAACAAATGTAGATACAGTAACAGATAATGAACAATGCTTTAAAGCTTGTAGCTGGTTAATCTTTTTGATGATGATGATGATGTTGGAGATTTATGAACACGTCCTATGAAGGAGTGTTTATTTAAGAAATAACATGGGAACTTTGGAATAGTTGGGGTCTGAGGAGTTCCAGCTGTTGTGATATGTGAGCAGTGGGTTGTTGGAGTTAAAAAGACTAGGTGTTTCTAAGTCCTGCTGTTTAGTTTTGTTTGATTATGTAATTGCAGAGTGATTATATTTATTTCAGGGTGACCTCCCTTGTCTCGAGGATCTCTTGATGGTTGGTGAGTAAAACATTTTATATGCCCAGGGGTCAACACATACGCTGGACAACTAGACCAATGCTGGTACAATTTGATCCTTGCTACAATATATTTCTAATGTCCCACAAGACTGGGGACTTTACATATATCTGATACCTAACTTAATACATTTACTGGTTAGAATAAGTTGATAAGTAGTCAAGATGTTAACTGGTTACTTCTTTGTATAGCTTTTGAAATATCTGAACATGATAAATAGTTCTTCAATAGTGCTAGGGGCGGTAGGGTAGCTAAGTGGTTAGAGCATTCAGTCGTCAAAGGCCTGGGTTCTATTCTCATGTGGGTACAATGTGTGAAGCCATTTCTAGTATCCCCTGCTGTGATATTGCTGGAATATTGCTAAAAGCGGCATTGTACCATACTCACTCAACAATGCCAAGTAGAGCTTATCATGCCATATACGACAACATTGATGCTTAGTGCGCTGGGCTTGTGGTTCTCAAACTTGGCTGTTTTGTATGAATATTAAGCCTTTAAATTGCCTCTCAGAATTGGGGTATTATTTGAATTACATATGGAATTGTTAAAACTGTTGTGTTGGTCATACATGTATCTATATCAATGTAAAAAATTCTCTATTTTTTTTTTTATTGAATTTCGTTCTATATATGCAAAGGGGTGGGAAGCAAACTGAACAAAAAATGTCATAGGTGCTTAATATCTTTAGATGCGCTTTTGTAATAAACATTTGACCACTCCTACATTTTCTTAAACAGAAATCTGTATAAAGGGTCAGTCATCCATTTACTGAATAAATCTCTCCATCTCTCCATCTTAGAAGGTTAGCATACTTACTGTCAAGTTCTAACTTGAGAATCTTTACCATTTTAGGGAATCCACTGGAAGAGAAACATACTGCTGAGGGAGACTGGAGAGACCAAGCATCAAAGAGACTGCCCAAGCTTAGGAAACTGGATGGTTAGTAGTCCTTGCTTTATAGGAAGGGTCACAGGTGACCCAATCTTTGGGGCAACCGAATTTACGGTGCAGAGTTGCATCCTCATATGTGCCATGATGATCATAACTCCCATACTTTGGTATTGACTTCTGACAGTCGTGGTGCTGAGATCACTTTGTGGAACAGGTTCAAGGATCACTTACCTCCCACATTAACTGAAACACTGATAACAATGGCGTTGACGCCAACTCACTCACAAATGTGGATACAGATGTTGGGAAAGAGTATTTTGCAGAGTTGGGCTGCACTTAAAATATAACAGAAATAGCTCATCAAACAATTTGCAAACATGTCACTAAATATTAACATGTATGTTTTTTAAGTATATATCAACATTAGTGTGTATCAAATCGCATCACACTGCCATGTATGCTCACTCTCTCTTCGGACCCAGTGGGGAGGGCGGGTTAGAATTTGTTGGTAACAACCTATGCTGGTCAGAAGAGGTGACTTAATGGGTTGGGTGGTCTGACTCAGTGACAATATCAATCACTCGATCCCGTTAGTCGCCTCTTACGGCAAGCATTGGTTGCTGAAGACCTTTTCTACCCTTGTGTGTGCACTGTGACACACTTGACAAAAACTATGTTTGGACAAAAACAAATGTCATGATTTGCTGTCAAAGTCAGATGATGTTTGAGTTATTTTCCTTGCACCATAACATGATGGCCCTGCCCTAATATGTAGTTAATCTTGGATGTGGGGTAATCAAAACTATATTTGGAACCATCTGTTGTAGGTGTTCCTGTGATCCGGAACGAGGAGGGAGGAGAGGAGGATTGATGAACACAACCTGGATCAACAACCTGTCTCCAACACCCCTACAACAGACTGTGATAGATGCTCAGTATTTTGTCCAAGCTATCCATTATGTCAGCAACTTCTTCAAATTGTTTAAATGCACAGCCTAAAGTATTGTTCCTTGATGCATTTTTTGCAAATTCCATATTTATGAATTATCAGTCTTTTCCAGTATTCTACATTAAGTCACCAGTTTCATTCTTCAGAAATACATTCTTGATGCATTACAGCTGGGTAATATACACCCTGATATTACATACAGCTGAGGACCAGCACTGTGAGGAGAAAATTGAGTGTGACGTTTTTACCCGAGGTTTCCATTTGCTTTAGTTTGTATTATGTACAAAACATTTGTAAATATCAAAAATTCATATGGATATCTGTTCGTTTAAGACCAATGTTGTGTTACAATAAGTTAGTACAAATCTGTCCATTAAATAGTTACTGATACTTTGTAAATTTCACATCTAAGTTAAAAATGTTGTGAAAAAGAGAATGTTATTGTTGGGTATTTCTACCTGCTCTGAAAAACATTGGTATTAACAGTAGGGTGCCCGTATAACTTGTCAACCCTGATTATTATTTTGAGAATGATTGAATCTATGTGTAACTGGAACATGTATTTTTGAACCCAAGTCATGTTCTTCATTGATGTCGCTCTTTCATTATAATAAATCATATTATGTTCTTTGGGTTTGTCTGATTCAGTCATTGATTGGACGTCAGAGACCTGCATCACTTTGGGCTTTCCTCCTACATGAAGCTGATACGCCGTGTTATTGCTGGAATACTGTTCAAAGTAGCACTTACCCCACTTGCTTGCTGTCGTACGTGCTCACTGTCATTTGTATATTGTTACCTTGGCAGTGCAAGTACTATTTCAGCTGCGAAATTTCTGTTTAGTACTGATAGATATATTTATTGAAATTGTCGATGTTTTTCTCAAATACCTTTTGCCTCAAAGTTCATTCGTGATGACAATCCAGATGGTTCTGTAGACTGTTTGTTTACCTTATATCACATGTTAGATGTATTGTAATGAAATAGGAATCGGGTGGTCAGGGTAGGCTGAATGTGACTGAAATAGGAATCGGGTGGTCAGGGTAGGGTGAATGTGACTGAAATAGGAATCAGGTGGTCAGGGTAGGGTGAATGTGCCAGAAATAGGAATCGGGTGGTCAGGGTAGGCTGAATATGACTGAAATAGGAATCGGGTGGTCAGGGTAGGGTGAATATGACTGAAATAGGAATCGGGTGGTCAGGGTAGGCTGAATATGACTGAAATAGGAATCGGGTGGTCAGGGTAGGGTGAATATGACTGAAATAGGAATCGGGTGGTCAGGGTAGGGTGAATGTGACTGAAATAGGAATTGGAGGGTCAGGGTAGGCTGAATATGACTGAAATAGGAATCAGGTGATCAGGGTAGGGTGAATGTGACTGAAATAGGAATCGGGTGGTGCGCAGGTTTAACACCAAAAGCCATCCATGAAGATACAGTACTGCAATGCGAATCTGTTATTCCAGTGATCTGTGATCTGGCTTACAGAAGAAGAGTTATCCTCTTAAATCACAACAGTGATACAAAGAAAGGTGTACACTAGTTACACCTTCTGGCGGAGCATGCGCATACCCTTTTTAACATAGTTTGTCAGTTTAATTAACTAGTATCGGTTTGAAATCACATGACATTAAAAAAGAAACTTAACCAGTGATAGGACATTTACAGTAGTTATCATAATTAGGACATTCCAATCAAAAATGCATCTCATTACCGATTTTATTTCCACTAAGGCAGAGCGCCTGACGTTGAGAAGTTCTAAAGCGAGTAAAACAACTAGGTAGGTTGGCTCCAGGGAAGGTATTTCTTACATATTATACATTATAATATTATATATTATAATATTGCTGAATTTGCTTTGGAATATCTCCAATGAGGAACAATACTGAACCAGGACTCTTTTATCCTTTCAACCAAGTCAAATTCAATATCATTAATGAGATTGTGACAAATTAAACAACCTGGATCACAACAAAAGGAACTTCGTATCTGGCAGAACAGTTTGGATATCATTCAGAAGTTGGAAACGTGTGGTCTTGATTTACATTGGTTATTTGGTTTCTTGTTTAACGCCGCACTCAGCAATATTCCAGCTATATGACGGCGGTCTGTAAATAATCGAGTCTGGACCAGTCCAGTGATTGATATCATGACAATGGATCCACGCAGTTGGGATCGATGACATGCACCAACCAAGTCAGCGAGCCTGACCACCCGATCCCGTTAGTCGCCTCTTACGACAAGCATAGTAGCCTTTTATGGCAAGCATGGGTTGCTGAAGACCTATTCTACCACAGATCTTCACGGGTCTGATTTACATTGAATAAATGAATCAGTTTGTAAGCAATACTCGAGAGAGTATTCTCAGACAATTAATAATATTCACACCAATATAATAGATATGTTCCAAGTTGCCTATGGTAAAGCAACTAGAAACGCATTCAGTCAGGATTTGGCAAACGTATGACGTGACCCAGTTATACGATTAAAAGGCAGCGGTCGTAATAGGTTACTGCATCTCATAAAGCCCCATGCCTTGCCCAAGTTTTATTCAAGTTCTTTATTTACTAATTAGAAACGGCATCTCTGCTAATTGCGCCCAAACCCCCTTAAAGCCCTTATCCCTCTCCACCCCCCCCCCCCCCCCCCCCCACCCCCTTTACCCCACCCCCACCCCTTTCCCTCCACCCCCCACGCCCCTCACCCCATCCATCCATCCATCCATAACTGTTAAAACATCAACATGACTGAACATATATGGACATATATTAGTTAAATAAATGTTGAAAGTGTTTTGTCAATTGCATGTTAGTGGCCGAATCGAACAAAGCCTACTAGTCACTGCTTACAACGTGGTACCTTGGCAACTCCAGACACTGGCAAAATTACTCCAGACAAACCCAGAGGCAGACGCTGTAACCGGTTACGAGAACCCAATAGACAATACGTTATTTTTTAGGCTGGATACACCCATGGAAGACCGTGTGTGATAGACAGACAGTTTTATTCAGCAAATGGCCACTGGCTCAAAATACACACACATGAGCATGCATGCATGCATATTTTACATCAGATTTACAATTTGGTGTTTCTTTTTTCTTGTTCTCTTTAGATGATGTAGAAATACAGAGACATTTCTGATTATATCAGTTCTCTGCGGGATAGAAATATAATTATTCATTGTGGGATATTTACTAAAATATGTTCCTCAATTCAGAGTAAGAGTCACATACACAGAAGATATCTGAAGATGCGCAATTCATCTTCAACGGAAAACTAGCTTCAGCCTGCATCACACACAATATATTTCATTATAAATATTTCATATCTGCCAGTGTCAACAGCAAGCTTATCTAATTAAGAAATAAAGTTTACTCTACCTCCATGTGTAGTGTAATAAAGTCTAGTTTTGCCTGAACTACTATTGTTAAAGCACGAGGACGCTTGCTTATAACGTCTAGTGCTTTGACGGACTGACAGACAGCAGACAGGCGCTCTACCCACTAAACCACCAAGGCGGGTCATGGAACTTCAAGCTGCCTTTGAGTCCAGGAGAAATAAAAACCCACCAAGCAAGCTGATTCTCTGACGAATGTGAAATCCTTAATTGCAAAATCGATATTATTCTGTGTTAATAAAAGACCCTATATTATCAACTTTAATAAAAAAATCACTTGACGAGAATCGCAAAAACCTCAGTCACGATTTGGCTAACGCATGACGTGACCCATTTACACAATTTATGGTAGTTGCCTAATAGCTTACAGAATCTCATATAGCCCCATGCCTTGCCCAAGTTTTATTCACGTTCTTTCTTTACTAATTAGAAACGGCATCTCTGCTCTTGTAAACAGTAGGCGTAATTCGAAATTAACATATCGTATTTAGTTTTAACAAAATCAGTACACGCTATCGTGGCAGTGGCTGTTCTGGACTGACACTGGCTTGTTCACGAGCTGCCGACGTACGACAGGAGTACTGCTGTGCAACGGTGGACAACAAATAAACATTTACTTTTTTTATGCAACTTGTGCGAGTGGCGAGTGCTACCGGTATGGCAGGATATGCTCATCCATTTTCGTAAAAACCTGTGTCATCCCTGATTTTCAGAGATCTATTCAAATAATTTTCACCACTACGCCTTTACGCCTAAAGGATTCTGTTCCGGCGGATAATCGAGACTGGCTATTCTCTGGCGTTGACGTCATATATTTTCATAAAATATATTATGGTTATAACGAACTCAAATGGACCACTAAATTTATTTCGTTATAACCGTAGTTTGTTAAAAGCATTTTGACTCTCCGACGCCCTGGGTCAAGTAACGTGACATCACTTTACTCGATGAATGACAAAGTGTGCACTGCACATGTACTATGTTTAGTCATCATACATAACATAAGTAAAATCAGGTTTCAATGACACACAGACACAAGAGGCACTTGCCTTCTTTCGGGAAATCTGTGATTTTGCTTTGACCATTCTTTGAACGATGGATGTGGTCGAGTGTTGTCACAATGTCATCAATGTTATCAAACAGTTTCGGTGATACACCAGGGCGACTCGGAAAGAACCGTCGAATGGCTTCTAGTTGCGTAGCTGTTTCAGATGGTGTGAGAAGTTCAGATTCGATTGGTGGTTCAGTCTTAAATTCATCATCGGAGTCGGGTGAGCCGCTGTTTTCAGTGTGTTTCACTTTGTTGATGATGTTGTCTTCTGTGGTCGTTCAGCTGTGATGATGTCGCCCAGGGTCACATTGTGTTTGATATCAGTCGCTGTTTTCACTTCAGACCACATGCCACGCAATCTTATGTACTTTAGGGGTTAATTGGGACTATTTGTTTGAGATCCAGTTCCTCAAAGCGGTCGTAGGATACGATTGACGTAATTCTAAACCATACGTAAATCGTAACGCTAATATAACTTTGTGGAGAGGTGCATTGTAAATGTTTTGGTCCCCTGCACCCCGTGCTTGTCTTAAAAACCTAATGATGAGGATCAGGTGATCACACTGTGTTGATAGGCTGGAGGTGTGCCCCGATCAGATCAGGTTGATGTTGAGGTTTGGCCTATACTATACGACATGCCCATACGTTTTTAAAATATATTTTTTCCTCAAAGCATCTTCTCTCAAACAACTTTACTTATGAAACTGAAATATTACATGCTTGTTTTTTTTCAATGATAAAATCTAGTCTGATTGTCGATGGACATCCTCAAACGAGTAATGTTTTTTTTCTAACACTTATCTCTTTGTATAATTAGCACTTCTAATTTTACAGCATAAAGCAAATAACAAATAGCATGTTGATAGTGATTCATAAACACCTGCTTGTGATAGAAGAGGATTCGTATAATCGATTGTGCTTACAGCAGATAACTTTTTTGAAAATCGAAAGTGTTTTTTGCTTTTTATTACAGAGACGGCCCATTAAACCAAGACGGAAACGTGCTCGATGGCCACGTGTTGTGCCGCACTTGACAAATCGTTCTACTGGGATGCCAACTGGGGTAATCGGGGTAGTCAAGGTATTGATGTCTTTAAGGGGGTGAAAGTAAGGACTAAACGGGTTGAGTACTAAATAAAACTATAGATGTAGACTTTCACCACCAAGAAACCAAGAGAATTTCGACCGTCGGCGTTTACTGGTACTTCAGTTCAAGTACAAAGCGTACACTACACACCAAAACTAACTGCCCCTCGATCACAATGCTAACGGAACACATGACAATGCCAGGTCGCAATGCCAAACGCAGACAAATGACAGTGCTAACGCACAGGTAATCGGAATGCGGTTTGGATCCAAACGAAACACGAACCCCATTACTCGAGTGAGTGAGTGAGTATGGTTTTACGCCGCTTTTAGCAATATTCCAGCAATATCACGGCGGGGGACACCAGAAATGGGCTTCACACATTTTACCCATGTCGGGAATCGAACCCGGGTTTTCGGCGTGACGAGCGAACGCTTCAACCACTAGGCTACCCGACCGCCCCTCATTACTCGATAGTTGGTTAAAGAACGTTAGTTTTGAATAATGAGGGGAGGGGAAATGAAGTTTACTGTCGCATTCAAGATTATTGCACTTATGTGGCGACGTGCATGCACGTGTCTCTTATTGTGGCTGCTTGTCAGACCTAATGTCGGTTGTATAGTGCTTGCCCACTGAGACAACCATGCCCCATGCTGACACAGACAACTCACTCTGATACAGTATATTGACCCGGCTAGATATTGTCTTAGCCCCTTAATGTCGGACGTCAGGCAGTGTAACAACAAATACCATCTTTTAACGTATTTTGCTATGACGCGGCCGGGGTTGGAACCGCCGACCCGCCGCCCTACGGGAAGACTTTCCATCGACTAGACCACGGAGGCAGGTGGTCAGTTCTGAATAGTAGTGTACCCTCTGTTGTAGAAAGGTTACCTCCAGCCTCGGGGAACTGTGCCCACGGAGAAAAGCGGCGAGTGGAGTACCGAAAACAGACCGTCATACATGAATGTCAGTCTTAATGTCAAACATGGTTAACTAAATAATAATCGACTTGTTGAAACACGTTTATCGCGCTGTCTTTTATATTTTCAATTTTAACTTATTTCTTTCCTGGATATTTCATGCAGAATCGAGAGTAGATAAAAGTTCTTTTCGACAGTAAGCCAACAAGATGCCTCGTTAACCACACTGAAGCGCAAGGTTTATGAAACATTTACATTGTCTTTGTATTCTAAAAGCTACTACATAGATAAAATTGACAACACGTGTCTGCTAGAAATGCCACTCCGCTAAGTGGTTTCTCCTTGGTTTGGCTACTTACATTTTGAAACTTGGACTATTACGGTTGAGAAATAAAGAAGGGGGATAACAAAGAGCCGATGCATATGCGATATACTGTCCTTTATATGACCGAAAATAGAAAACGGCTAATAACATCGATAAACATTCTCATGTTCAAAATATGATTTATTAAACTTTGAAATCCCAAATACCATTTCTATGTCAAGTATTTGGTCCTCCTTCCTCCGTGGATAGCCTGGCAGTGAAGAGTCCTCGAGAACCAGTAGAGCTCCCTGGAATCCCCGCGGCAGTGTCTGTGATGCCAGCTCAAGGGTCTGCGTAGACCTACATCTCAGTGCTCGTGTGACCTCTTTTCTCCGTGGCCTTGGGTCATCGCCATTCAGTGCAATGGTATGGATGCTGCACCTTAATTATTGTGAAACTATTCATTGAGGAACATTACAACTACCGCTACAATTACTACGGAGAATCAGCTGACAATGTCATTAGCGACACAACATAATTGTGTGAGAGGCATTTGATTGAAGGAGTCTAGGTGTACCGAGATTCCTACTTTATTTATGTAGGTCATGGAGGCTTTTTAAGGACTGTAATTTAGAACAGTAAACACAGCATTTTTTTATGACTTCCCTACTTTCTGTGTTCTGGTCAGAAGCAGAGGATGTATTTGTTGTGATATATTTGCCCCCAAATACAACTGTTTGTATATTTAATTATCGTGAAATACAATAAGGAAGAAATAGTATTCAGTGTGGTCGCGACTGGCATTCGTGTCGACCAATGCCCGAGGTAACAGCGTGACTATGCAATAGTTGTAATAAACATGTTGCAAAACTATTGGAATTATTTTACAACTATTGCGATTATCATAAACAAACAATTGCAGTGGTATTTCCACGGTGTGCTGAAGTACCGTAACCTTCCCACATTGTAGATTTCCTAGCACTCTTCAAAATGATATTTTAATCATCCGATTGCCATGGAGTGTGTCTAGGCTATAGCTATGATATACAAGTATATACAATCGAATGCATGCCCATACGCCTATTCAAATGACATGATAAAAGTGAATGATGTCATTACCATTATTTATTTATTTCTCGAACACCTGGTGTCATGCATGCCCATACGCCTATTCAAATGACATGATAAAAGTGAATGATGTCATTACCATTATTTATTTATTTCTCGAACACCTGGTGTCATAACCGATTTTCCGTGATCCATATTTTTGGAATATTTGCATCACTGTTTTGCCGTGTACGCCCAGTGGAATGTTCCGGCAGGCGTGACTGATTATTATCTGGCGCAGACGTTTTGAATTCCGTTACATCTGTCGGATCTGTCGACAGTGTAGTGTAATAACTAGTGCTGATTGTACTTGTCATAACTGTGTTGCTATGGGAACATGGACAGATGAGGTGCATCCACAGATCTTTGCACATCTAATTGAAATGGCAGAAAGCAAATTGTAGACTGGAATAAGTCACCCCGGAGAATGTCTCTTTTAACAAGCTAGTCTCTAAATATATTTTAATGAGAAATGTCATATATATATATATTGTCTACAATCCTTGCATGTGCCATATACAGTTTATCATTAAAAAACAAGAGACTGTACCTTCTGATATACCTGATCCGGTGCGTGGTACTGTCCAGGCAGCGTGGCGCCAGCGGCGGAATGGCACGTGCTTCTGAGGCACAGTTGGATGAAATGCCTCAAACGATTTGTGACGCCACAAGCTGTCGAATGACGTCATTGTAAATTGTGACTGTGCCCGAGGGGACATATGGACATACTGTCGGTGGGTCACGGACTTCTCCAAGGACGACCGTTTGTCATTAATGGTTGTTGTCGTCCCGTGCACGGGCTTTGACATTAGAACACAAGAGGCGAGCCAAAATTAAACTTTGTTTGTTTGTTCCTAGCGGGTCATAAATAGAAACTGTGAAAATGCCAGTGTGACATCTACGTCAGATAATCAGCTGTAAAGCGAGGAATGAACTTTGTTTCCTTGACTGTGTACCTTAAGAAGCCATACAGATTGAAATTGCAGGGCCTGTTATTGCAAACAAATATGCTTAAGATCGATTGTTCCCCCCATTCTATTTTTATCCGGAAGCAAATTAAGTTGGCTGAAAGAAACAGAACAACAGTTCACGAAAGCTACTGCCCTTGTTATGCGAACAAATTAAAGAGTATTTATTTCTTCTCAAATCATTACAAGGAATCACTAGATTACTCTTTGTTGGTTTCCGGGAAAGCAGTTTGATTTATTTAAGTATTGCGCTACTTGTTGCAAGAAGTAGCACGGAAACGTCGTTACAACATTCCATGCCTTCAAGCCCCTCCAACTCCTAGAGGGAGGCCACGGTTGGCCGCTGAAATTCGCTGTGCAGAGTTGCGAACCTTGGAGCGCAAGAAACCTATGACCGTGGGTTTGAATCCCGGATCGCACCGATTCTTCTTGTTTGTCAGCACCATACCATACCCCTACCAAAGTGGTAGACGTGAGACATGCATCACTTTGGGCTTTTCCCGTGACATACTGTGAAAAGCGGCGTTCAACCCAACTCACTCCCTCCAAGACGTATGTGCAAAGGTTTTCGTCATGGTTGAGAGAAATGTCCGTTACTCGTCAAATGCAATATTTGGAAATAAGCTCTTGCTCTGTCGGAGTCAATTTTACTCATACACAATGACACGTAGGGTTAATCACGCCACACACCAGGGGTCGAACCCCTTCGTCATTTGACGGTAGAGTACCCAACCTTTTTCAACAAGAACGTCTCAATGCAAACGTGAACTAGCCATCGAAACTTACGCAAAGTAAAATAGTTTAGTAGGAATTTCTATGGCAGTGCTGTGGTTTGCATGTGTCGCAATTCGATATAAGCACTGAAGGGCATTCGTGATCCAACGTTGATGCGACAAATGTACCAGCCAAGACGTTTGCACACTTCAACCCCTTAAAAACGGTCACAGGGCAACTCGGTTAAAACATTCGTCTTAGATTGATTTCACAAAGGTAAAGTATCGCTATGAATGTTGTAACTAGTTTAACATAGACAGTCCTGGGATAAAGTCCAGGGCCCGATCCACATAGGGATCGATGATCGTAAGCCTATGTTAAAGTATGGGAGTTACGATTAACTTAACGCTAAGATCATATAGATATGCTCTAGTACAGTTAAATATTTCTGTGTCTTTTTCAATGCCCCATGTAGAAACACCGTGATCATCGCATACGGCATCCAGCCACAGTTGGTACTCACACTTGCCCCAAAATAACTATTTTAAATTCCATTTTTTATTCAACAATGTAAATAAACTCTTATTGCACACAACTGTAAAACTTCACATAAAAATCTCAGCAGTGACTGGCCTCGCTGAGCCAGCATTTTGAAGCACTTATTTCATGTGACAGTAATACGCCAATATTACTCGAGTCGTATTTCCAAAACGGTCTGGAGCGTTTTACATCCATGAAATGTTCTTTGGCCAGTGAGACGAGGTCAGGACGGTGTCGAGTAAAATAGTCTACTATGATTAACAAATCATCTGTAAGGAAATTGTCACTATGAATCTGTATGAATACTTTCCTAAAAGTAACTTTCAAGAAGCGTATCCTGGTACTCTGGATACAAACAAGTCATCAAGCACGCTACGGTAGCACTTATCTCAAAACCACTACTTCGACGATTTTCTTTGCATGCATATATTCACAACGAAGCTGAATATTGTGACAAGCAGTTCCTACGTATTCTGGAGATAAGCTAGTGGTACATTTAAATCGTGCTTCTGCGTCTGAAGATCTTCTTGATAATGTTGGTTTTCTTTTTCCTGAACTTAAGAGCGGAGAAGACGACATGCTGAAAGACCTCCTTTAAGCCCTTGTGGTCGCGAGCCGAGCACTCCACATAGCAGTCAGCACCAATGTCCTTGGCCAACTGGAAACCCTCGTCCGTGGAAACCTCGCTGTCTTCATTCCCGACTCGGAGGTCTATCTTGGTGCCCACGAGGATGACCGGTCTCTTCTGTTTGGTGTGTTTGGAGTGTCTCTTCAGTTCAGGCATCCACACGTCATTGATGCTGACCAACGTTTCCCGGTCACAGGTGGAGAAACAGAGGACCAGGACTTCACTCTCACGGTATGTGAAGGAACGGAGATTCTCAAAGTTTTTCTGAAAAATAAACATTAATGTCAGCGATGCCTTCAAATCGTTACCGTGTCACGGAAATAGTTGGCATTGAGATGATAATATTACCCCGTTGATCTCGACGTTATAGTTCTAGTTAAGTTTCAAAAGAAAGTATACATGGAACATTTATCGAAATATTACTTGGTCGCCGCAACACTCCAAATCTAAGATCCAAAACTAGCGTTTCGTGTCAAATACATCATTGCTGAATGTTTAACGTCCATCACACGTGGGTGTACACTTCCTTATGCCCGTCAGTTTAGCATGTTAGGGAAAATAGGGTTTAATCTCCACATGGATACAAAGTGGGACAGTGGATATGGTGCCGTATAAATGAATACTTTCCCAGCAGTTCATTTTTATCAGGTATTCTGCACAAGAAGGGAGAAATCGTTTTAATCATGTGTAATAATTATCATGTACATAAAGTTCACCATGATAATAAAAATAGATGGCCCAGCGCTGATCTTGGGTTAGAATGTGAGATTCTCCCTAAATTTGTCTTGTCGGCACTATATTCGTACTTATGCGTTTTCTAGAAGTGATAAACATATACAACATGCTTACACATATAAAATATGACCGACAAATTCTTTGAAGTGTCTCCTTCTCACACTCATGAAACAATTCAAACTGTAAGTTACCTGCGCGGCAGTGTCAAACATGCTGATGAGGAATTCCCTCCCAACCATGTTATGGCGTACAACGTAATTCTCAAACAATGTCGGTTGATGCTGAGCATCAATGGATCCTCTTTCGTAACTGCGAGAGATGCTACTCTTTCCGATGTGACTGTCCCCCATAACGGCACAATAAACATGTTTGTCAATTACATCATGCTTCATGCTTGTTTTCTGATTCAGTGAGATCAAACTGCAAAGGTTGGCGTTGGAAGATGTATTGTAGGTACGAAGGTAGATTTGCGCCCCTCCTTATAAAGAGGTAAGCGGAGACACACCAATCAGGTGTGAGCTGGTGGGGTCAAGGTTGGGTGATAGCTGTCATGGTCAGTTGATTGTGACACGGTGTGAGTTGTTTGTTTTTCTCACTCTATCATAGCAATTACCCACAGATTAAGTAGTCATGAGATCTAATTATAATGTTATAACACGCGATGTCGCTGCCAGGACGAAATCAAATTAATGTTTATTATTCTTGCGCGTTTACACAGACAATTGAATCAGCTTCTTTGGATAGTCATGTGTGTCAGACACCCTGGTCACGGCGTCGGCTCCAGTGAAAGCGCTTGTTAAAAATGAAACTTAAGACGAAGAAATAACAGTATTTACAATTTGGTGCTAATATCTTTGCCAAAACATGACTATAGCAGAT
The DNA here is from genome assembly GCF_023055435.1 of Haliotis rufescens. Classification (NCBI taxonomy): domain Eukaryota; kingdom Metazoa; phylum Mollusca; class Gastropoda; order Lepetellida; family Haliotidae; genus Haliotis; species Haliotis rufescens. Next base: position 51,483,869 of record NW_025964001.1, on the reverse strand, counting down.
AATACAGCACCTCGGTTGTCACATAACGGCAACAAAAGAAGTAAGAAGCAATAACATATATAGCCGCTTTCTTGTTAAAGATTTAGCCACTTTTGCGATACTGAAATTGGTGAAGAGCGAAACCAGGTTAGATTGTAAACCAAACTTTCCTGACGTTTACTTTACGAAACGTCTATATGTATCATATATGATTCATTATTGTGCAATATCCATGTTAATCGTTAATCATGTTAATCAGGACGATATCAATGTTACTGTCCGGTTTGCAAGGAAAGGAAAGATTGTTATTTGATCCTTATATATATATATGTCTAAAATGTCTATATATATGACTAATGCCGGTTTCATAGTGCTAGCCCTACGACGTACCGATATTTAGACAAAGTATTTTGACTCCGAACCGACCAGTCCTTATTTTATCACCATATAGCCGAGGGCCAACAATACGTACCATACTGAACGTCTAAAAGCATATAACAATAGCATATTATTGTTCCCATATGTACAGGAATCAGTTTTCATTAACGCTTATTTCGAGTGTGTAGGGTGAGGCAGGGTATCGCCCCCACTCACATCATTTTCAAAGTATTATGAATAATAATGCGTGTTGTTGATCGGATCTATACTAAATGTAAAGGGAATGTAACCTTATAACTAAATCTTTAGTTAATATATTTCCACATCACAACCAAACACAAACTGCCTCGATGGTTATTTCATTTCATCCAGCATTTGGTTGTCAGCTTGTGGTCATAAAATGATGTACCTCTCCTTTGCATAAAATGCCCCAAGATAACAAATAAGACGACACGGAAAGGTTTGTGCTCCAGTTTATCACACGTACCAAGCCGGTCAGTAATTGACACTGTATAGCGTAATTAGCTTGAATTGCCCGCCTATCACGTAGATTATGTTCCTTAACAAAGCGACAATCAGCGATCAGAGAGACACATGATCTGTACATAGCTGTCAATCAACTGCCAGATACTGAAATACACATCCGTCTCCTGTTACCCGTATTTGTCTGAATTTCGGGTTCGAAATAGAAAATAACGGCGGTTTATTTTGTTCTATCACGAAGTTTATGGCCATCTATGGGTAAAGTCCGAGATATTCCTTTCATATTCCTTTTATGGGAATCTTTAAAACACAATACAAAGATGCATGTGCATTGTGTTTGTAGCCGAAATGTATATAAATAAACAGTGCACCATGTCCACATAGATGCAGATCCCCACATCCGTTCAACGTCTATCACTTCCTGTGTGTCAGTGATGGGGACTACGAATCAGCCTGTAATATAAGCGGGTTGAATTGTTTGATAGGCAACAAAAACTTAAAAAAATAGGACTCAAAGGTCAGATAATAAACTACATCCAGGACTTCCTAAACAATCGTAAAATAACCGTGGGTATAGACCAAACTCTATCGGACCAATGTCCCCTAGAAAATGGTACTCCACAGGGCAGTATCCTCAGCCCCACCCTCTTCAATATAATGATAAACGATCTATTCGAGGGCCTATCCCCTAAAGTAAACACATTAAAATTCGCGGATGATGGAGCCATCTGGATCCGCACTAAAAGCATGAACATGGTCCAAAATTTACTCCAAAAATCTCTTAACAAAATACAACAATGGGCTGACAAATGGGGCTTCTCCCTTAACTCAGAAAAAAACAACAGGAATAGTATTCAAACATAAAAAAACATGAAACCCGCCTCCCCAATCCTCCAGCTAAACAACCAAACAATCAAATTTCAAAAACAAGCCAAATTCTTAGGACTTATTTTCGATGAACATCTCACCTGGGATGCTCACATCCAAAACCTAACAACTAAATGCAGTAAAGACCTAAACACCCTAAGATGCCTAACTGGCTCTAACTGGGGAGCATCCAAAGATACCCTCCTCTCTCTCTACATATCACTAATTAGATCAAAACTAGACTACGGCTGCGCCATATACAACACCCTAGACAACTCTCTATCTAAAAAACTTGACTCAATACAATATCAGGCTCTCAAACTAATTACACGCACCCAACATGGCACCTCCTACACCTCACTTCAGGCCTTAACAGGAGAAATGCCACTAAGTCTACGCAGGGAACAGCTAAGCTTAAATTTCTGGGCTGCGTCCCAATCAAACCCTCTCATCGAAAACTTAATAAACCAAAACATCAGCCGCAAAAACCAAGCTCTAGCTCGTAAACACCCCTTACTTACCCCAATATCCCAAAGAATAACAAACTACCTAAATGAACACCAAATTAAAAATCTTAAACAAAACTGCAAACAATCAAATATCTTCACCCCTAAACTTAAAATACCCAAAATAGACACAACACTAGCTAGCCAAATAAATAAACAAACCGACCCAAACATAGCTAAAACTACCACACTAGCATACGGACACGAAAATTGGCCAAATTGGTGTCACATTTACACGGACGGATCCTCAGATCCGACCTCCAAACACACAGGTTTCGGAGTCCATACCACACAACCAACTAAAACCACACAATCCTTCCGACTCCCAAACAACCAATCAATATTCACGGCAGAACTAATGGGCATGGCCTCAGCCCTCCATAATCAAGAATCCAAAAAACACAAAAAAAATCCTAATACTTACCGACTCCCTAAGTGGACTGCAAGCCCTCCAAAACAAAAATACCAAAAACCGACCTAAATTAATAAATCAAATACTTAAAAGCTCCAACGACCTAACTAAGGCAGGCTAACAAATAACCTTCTTGTGGATACCCGCCCACGTAGGAATATACGGTAATGAAAACGCCGATAAAGCAGCTAAACTATCCCTCAAAATCCCAGAAATAAGCTTAAACTTACCCATCTCAAAATCAGAAATTAAAAGTGTAAACAAGCAAAAAATCACAAATAAATGGTATAACCTATATCTAAACTCAAATAGCCAAATCAAAAAAGTGCTCAGCAAACCACTAACCAAACCAAAAATTCTCCATCCATCCCAAAAAATCGACAGAGTAATCACTAAACTCCAAACAGGACACACCAACCTAAATAACCACCTAAATTTTTTTAAAAAACACACTACAGGTAACTGCCCATACTGCAAACAACCAGAAACCCCAGAACACGCACTCATCCACTGCACACACTACCTAACACATCGAACCGCATTACAAACCACCCTCAATCTAAACAAGGCTCTAACTCTAGAAGCAATACTAAACCCAAAAAATAAACTAGAAAACTTCAAGGCCTTAGGCGTATTCTTAATAAAAACGGAACTAATAAAACGCATCTATAAACACAATAACCTACCAAATCAAAATCACATAAACAAACAAACATCCACCATACCCAGCTCCCTTAGTTCTCCTCCCCAATCCCATCGGCATCTATTCCAAATCTCAAAATTCCCAAATTCTATATAAGCAACCCCTAAAACCCCCCTCTTGGGTTGCACAGACCACTTTCGCCCCTTTCGGAAACACATTAAATGGCCTGGCCGGGCCCGTGTGCGAAATACGCATCAGTCGGAAAGCGCACGTTAAATCTCCAAAGTAAGTAAGTAAGTTGATAGGCATTACTTAGAAGTTGACGGATGACAAGGTAAACACAATGTGTGGATAACAAATTCTTTAATACTGTAAAGGCAACGTTTCCGTATAGATCCTTATACCGTTGTCAAGACAAAAGAAAAAGATGGGAAAAAAGATATAGTGTCGTAAAAAACGTATCTGAAAGTAGACATTCCAATAAGGAATTATGGAAGAAAGAGTTTTGTTAAAGCATCCACTAATACACCTAACATGATGTAAACATATTTAATTTCATAAAGTGAGGGGATTGGCAAACAAGCAAATGTTGCTTATCTGAATGCCTCTCCCAAATATGATACATATCCACATTACAATGTATTGAAAGTGACATGAGAAATAGCATACATTATATAATTTATATTCAAGTAACTTGATAATTATTGTTTCTTTCGTAACTACAGCCACGTTATTATTTACATCCAACACAACATTTTCCTAGTATCACATGGCTGGGCCAACATTGTTTTTGAAAAAATTCTCAGACAAAATATCTAAATCGGCAAGAAGACAGAATATAACTAAGCACTGATTTTCAAAATTTGTTATAGACGTTAAATGTGAATTACCATTAAAGTATGAATTTAAATCGTAGCCTTTTACGAAATAATACATATTTTGCCCTGATGTACTGTTTATGGGACAGGTAAGATAGAAATAAACTGCATCTTCCGTGTGATAGCCACAACAATATCTCCGGCTGTCGGATATAAATCTGGCAAATTTGTCGGCGTTAATATGGCTGCAGCCAAGCCTGAGACGGGAATGTATAACCTGACAGAATCTTGATCCATAATTTACATCAAAGTATATACCATTCTTATCATAGCTTTTTATAAAACATTTAAAACTCCATAAACTACTTGCAGTAGTGTATTCAGTAGGTAGTGAGTTCCAAATATTAGCTGTATCTGAAATAAATGATTTGACATCATTATTTGTTTTACATCTTATGTTTTGCAGCTGTGAGCAGTTTCTCAAATTATAGTCACTTGCATCCGACACTCTGTTTAGAACTAAGGATGGGAAATAATCCGGTACCAGATTGTTAACCATTTTATAAAAGATATTTAACTCTTGAAAATGCCTTCTTTCTTCTTATGACGTAAGATTTGTTTCTTTATAACGTTTGCCGTGACTTGTGCCACGAACAAACCCACAAATAGTTCTGAGTGTATCTAGAATCAGTTTTTCAAGTAGTAACGCCCGTTCTTTTGCTGCACTTGTGCCATATATGGCAACAATCATCAAATGTCGGTAATATGAAAGATTTATGCATAAGTTCCCATGTTTTTCTATTTAACCATACATAAAACTCCCGAGACAGTGAATCTTAGGACTGAATTTCTTAACTGGGCTATCAATGTGATCGTTTTGACAATCGTTTTGGAGAATAAGAATAATAACATAAAATCAGTGACATGGGTTTAACATTTCCAGGAAATATTAGTTAGCAGTCAAAAAGACATAGATGAAGATATTCAAAGATTTGTAAAACATGAAATAGAGGAGCAGGATATGGCAAATATGGAGGAACTTGATTCAGTGGTCACTAAAGAAGAGATCCTATCATCACTTCTAGATTTCAAGATCCAGAAAGCACCAGGCCCTGGTGGGATTGTTAGTGAAATACTGAAACACTCCATGAAGAATTTATCCTTTGTTTTACAGCAAATTACATGAAGAACAAGAAGGTTGCAGAAGTGGGTATTCCAAGGCCGATAATATATTTATGCTACAGTCATTATCCAGAAATATTTATCGAAGCGTAACGGAAGAATGTATGCAGTATTAATATATTTTGCCGAAACGATTGACTCTGTCTAGCATTTTCTTGAATTGTATGTGCTTACGAAGAATGGGTCAACAAAAAGAACGTTTATTGCACTTAAATCTATGTATTCCAAACTTAGATCGGCTGTGAATACATACAGTTGGCTATGCGAGTATTTAAATTGTACAGTTGGCTGCACGATCAGCGCAACATTATTTGTTTTATTTTTGAATGAATATATTGACATGATGAAAAAATCTGAGTGCAGTTGAATCTTTGATGGGGAATTATTGGAAACCTTTTCGACTTTGCTATTTGCCGATAATATGGTTAATGCGGTCTCACCCCATTTGTCAGACAGTTGAGTTCACCCACTATCCAATGCTTGTTGTAGGGGCGGTGGGGTAGCCTAGTGGCTCGTCCATGCGCCGAAGACCCGGGTTCGATTCGTCACATGGGTGACGCCAATTTCTGGTGTCCCTCGCCGTGATATTGCTGGAACATTGCTAATAGCGACGTAAAACCATACTTACTCTGCCAGTCAAGTGCTTGTCACCCAAGTGGTAAACTGGATTAGTCCCGATCATACCCCATTTGTCAGAACAATACAGAACTGTTTTCGCCCAGGCCGAAACCTTCGGCATACACACATATAGTTAGTGATGGCGGATATGAGTTTAGCCGGGAGATTGTACAACTTTCATTATTAGGCAACATAATTTACATAGGTTCTTCATTACAGATAATTTTGTACATGAAAAAAGGGGCTTGAAATTGTAAAAATATTCGGTCTTAATAAATATGAATTCGGTATATACAATTTTCTTTCTTATGTAAAATATGTACATTTAAAAATGTAATGAAATTCATCCCCAATATCATCTGTACAACACAATTAACATTTTCTATCATAGAAGTGAGATATTTCATCTTCAATAGGTAAACGATAGCAAACGGAGTAATTGTATTGCTATGTTTAATGGTAAGGACTTCAGATAGTTTTCAGGTTTAAACTCTGGTTTCATAAGGGAATAGGTTATACCCTTACTTGAATTTGCAACATCTAAACTCCAATTTTGTCAGCATTATCAGTTAGGGTGCGACGGGCATTGTTGTTATGTTAAGCCATGAAGATGCTGTAGGAGACTGCGTAAGCCATAAAAAGCCTGTCAAGGATGATTCAACACGTTGTGAATAAAGGAAAACCAGGATTTGTACAGTGAAGTCTATACACAAAGCTATACATCATTGCAGACGTACAGTGTAGGGAAAGATTACAACTACGTGTTTATATGAGATTTTCTAAATAACAAAACATACCACGATATTTATATCCAACATATTGTAGGGGATGTTATTCGGGACTACACTCTTCAAAAACAAGAGACGCACAGGTAGATTTTTAGTAAATTTATTGTACCTAATAAAGTCGATATATTTGATGTAATATCATTAATACAAATATGAAATTTTGGAGCTCGATAGTCACATGTTGTCGTTGTACAAGGCATTGAAAACTGTTCATTGTCATGTCACATAAGGCCACAAGGTGGCGCTTAACTCAGTATCTCGTGTGACCACCCCGGTCAGCAATCACGGCTCTGCATCTCCTCGGCATTGACTGGATAAGTGTACGAATTCTGTCCTGCGGAATTCTGCGCCAGTCTGCTTGTAAGGCGTTGGCCAGTTGTGGGAATGTCTGCGGCGTGTTCTGACGTTGACGTAAACGTCGATCGAGTTCATCCCAGAGGTGTTCAATTGGGTTGAGACCTGGAGATCTCGACGGTCAGGGCAAGTCGTTGATGTTGGCATTATGAAGGTAATCTACCGTGACAGCTGTGTGCGGTGGAGCATTGTCTTGTTGAAACAGCTCCCCCTGGCGGTCAATGATTGGAAGAAGGTGAGGTTGAAGAATTTCCTTCATGTAGCGATTTGCTGTCAAATTATCTTGAACCACAACCAAGTGAGATCTCGTTGTGTAAGATATGCCCCCCCCCCCCAACACACACACACACACCACGACACTACTGCCACCATTCATTTCGACAACGATAAACACGTTGTCTTCCATCTCTGTTGCAAAACAGCGACGATAACTGGTCTTCAGGGTCGGATTCCAGCCTCGCGAAGATGGTTCCTGACAGACTGGTCCGATATCCTCCTCAAACCAGGGATGATCCCACAGTCTCCGTAGCTGTGGCATTACGATGACGTAGGTGGAACAGTCGAATGTGGCGATCCTGTGCAGGGATGGTAACTCTTGGTCGGACGGTTCTCGGACGGTCTGCAGTGGAATTGAACTGTGTGTATCGGTCCCAAAGGCGGTGAAGTGGCGTGCAACAGAAGACTGTGTTTCCCCTCTTTGGATACGTACTATGGCAATGTTCCGATCGGCAGCGCCGAGTCTCGGCATTTTCGAACTTGGAAAATGTTGACAATTGAATGACAAATTATTTGCTTATGCTTGCCTTTTTATAGCCACAACTACGAGTTACGAATGCCATAACTTGCACGTGTATTTTGCTTTACTGTTTTCCTCCATGACATTTTTGAACAAGTGTGAAAACTATGCTGTTTTAGACATTGCAAATCGACAATGACTGCGTTTTGACGCACCGTTTGTCGAATAATAGCCGCCAACATTTTGCAATAACATATATCCAATTTATATACCGTTTTTTTGTATAGTCTGCTTCAATGAACAACATACTACCTGTGCGTTTCTTTTTTATTGAAGAGTGTATATCTTTTCTCCTATCATTTTTATTACCACCAAATACAAGTACATGTAATTTTTTTTTTTGTAGTTTATAGATACCAACAGATTCGTTATTGCTTTTTGGAGATTTAAACTTGATGTGGCTAATAAGACCGTGTCATCGGTATGCAACAGACCAAACCGTGATATTGAAAGTTCTGGCATAGAGTTGAGTGTATCGGAATTAATTGATAGTCTTAAACAATCTTTAGATATTGAGAAGCTTTTAAATCATTTTTAAATAGAGAAAATAAAACTGCTGATAAATTCTCTACTTGACGGACACCGACGAGGCATAGGAAGAATTCTGAGTCAATTCCCCGTACGGAGAAACTCAAAATTTTATACCTGTATACATTAAGGTCTTGGAAAGGCATTTAGAAGTGATACACATACAGAAGAGAATATATGGATGTCAACTTCTTTATTATGAAGAACACAACATTTCGGAGTAAATGCTTACTCCTTCATAAGGTGAATGAATGCCATGAGTCAGAGAGCATATATATGTACATGTTAGGGCAACAAAATAATGAGACAACACACGGTGGAAAATAACAAAGGGTAGAAACTAACAAAGGAAGCCAACAGATGATTGGCGCTGATAGGTGATTAGCAATAGACAATGGAAGCCAACACGTAACAGTAACACTTATACGTTAACTTGATAATTCGTAAACATTTACCCCCTATACCTTGCTCAAATAGTTTTGTCCACAATGAAGCCCTCAAGACACTATTGAAAGCTTTTTTAAAGTTGATGAAACAACAAACAGTTCTTTCGTTCAAGATTTAAAGAGGTCTACTAAACAATATAGGGTAGATATATGGTCATTATTAGAATATGTCTTACGAAATCCAGCATGTGCTAAAAACGTTGAATTCTGTTGCTAAGAATTCTGGTAAATCACTTTCAAAAACAGCTCATCAAACTTATTGTTCTAAAATATTCTGGATTGTGTTAATCCCCTTTATCCTTGTATATAGGAAGAATAATACCATTAAGCCACGACTCTGGGTATATACCACCATCTAAAATTTTGTTAAATAACTTAACATAATGTCCCTAGTGGTTGTGATGTTTTCATTAATTATAAGATCAGGGCAGCGAGCCTTACAGTTTTTCAGATTTAGAAATACATGTATTTCCCCACGTGTAATTACACTGTTCAAAATGTCATCACAATCGCCAGTGTCTATGTCGGACTGATCCGCGACATCATAAGGGTCTTCACTAAGAGTAGTATTATTTAAGGATGTGAAGTGTGAAAATAGTTCTTCAAGTGAGGGAATATCCAAATCTTTGGTATCTTTTATAACAATGTCCAAAATGATTTTGAATCATCAATCCGTAATTTAGGTAGCTTGTTTTGTAGAGTATAAAGTCATACACTTCATGAGAAAATAAGACTTATAATTATTGTCAGTGACTAAAACATGCTGTCAATATGATATATTTAACCACAAAAACACATTTTTCTTCATGTTAATCCTGCTTCTAATTTTGGATGTTATTAGTTCGATGTTCATTTTTGGATTAAACACATTTTAAATTATATTTCATATAAAACAAAACACTTTAGATATCTGTACTTAACACATTTTGTAACGTAATCACCTTGGTATGCCCTTTCGCATTAAATATATACACAACAACAAAAGTTTCTGTGACCCAATATTTTAGTGTATTTTTCAAACAAGTAAAGTTTGGTTTTCAAATTGTAGTACATGTATTAAATAAAGTAACAAAAACGCAACTGCTACAGTAAAGCATACATATTCCATGCAAAAGTTGACTTTTATGCAAGCCCCATGCATTTCACTACCCAGTTATGGGTATAAAAACATGTGCGTTAACGGGATTCCATATGCATTATTTAGCATCGTACTGACAACAACCACTCAGAAAATCAACAAAATTACGCAATTAGTCAACAGTCCGAAAATGTGCGTCTGCGAGCCATTGGTATGCTTGAAGCAGGATCGAGTCAACGTGATGTTGCAAGAAAATTTAAGGTCCACAGAAACACCATTTGGTGTTTATGGCAGAGTTGGCAAACAGAATGCAGTCAGAGACCATCCCTGGAGTGGCAGGCCACGCGTAACCAATAATCGACAAGACAACTGGGTTCGAACAACACACCTACGGAATCGATTCCAGCCAGCAACAGTGACTCCAAGAAGTATCCCTGGCCTTCGACGAATATCTTCACAAACCGTACGTCGTCGCCTCAGATGTGCAGGGATTGTCGCCAGAAGACCCGCCAGACGTCGCATTTTGACAGGAAAGCACCGCCAAGCACGTCTACAGTGGTGCAGACGGCCATGCAGTGGGGACAAGTTCTATTCACTGACGAGTCTCGTTTTCACCTCAGCCACAGCGATGGACGGATTCATTGTGTCATGGAAGAAGATCGTTTCGGGGGCGGCAGCGTTATGGTATGGTGTGGGATTACAGCAAGACAGAGGACCCGTTTGATAGTGGTACAGGGAAATCTCAATGGACAGCACTACCTCGACGAGATCATCGGCCCTGTTGTACTACCGTTTGGCCCAGGCAATACCTTTCAACATGACAACGCCCGGCTTCATATTGCTCGACTTGTTCAGGATTTTCTTCAACAAAACAACGTGAATGTCATCCCCTCGCCGGCTCGCACCCCTGACCTCTCACCAATCGAGCACATGTAGGATGAGATGGATCGGCGCCATCGACGTCAACCACGTGTTACACAGACACTCCCTGAACTTTGAAACATGCTCCAGCAAATATGGACAGATATCCCACGGGACTTTGTGCAACGCCTGGTCCATTCCATGAGACGAAAATGTGTTGCTTGCATCGCAGCCAGAGGTGGACACCCACGCTATTGATTTGTAAATCGACATTTTGGCATATTCATGTTTTTTATATATGAAAACACGCATTTTCTGAAGTCAGTATGGCAAATTAAACCATTTGAACACTTACAGGAGTCTTTTATATGTTGCAAACCGAAATTGTTTCAGATTTGATAAAAAAACATAACTTTGCATTAAACCTTATTCAATGTCACAGGAACTTTTGTTTTTCAGTATATAATCAAGCTCTAAATCAGCAAATGTTAAATAACCAGACTGCAACTTACAGGTGAACTAATTATGTGATTAATTGTAACTAATTAAGATAATGTATGTGCGGATGACAATTGATGTGGATTTCTTAAGTTTTTCACACTTTTTTATTCATTAATATCGTGCAAACTTCGTGGCTGAGCATTTTTATTTAAATAAACGTAAAGGAACGTAGGTTACAAAAAATGTGCCAAAAGAAATAAATATATTTCCTCGATTTGTGATGAAAGCATGTGTCAATATTGCCACTTTTGTTGGCGCCACCAATCGTGTTCCTGCTGTAGAGGTGATGTTGAACGTGTACTGGGGCGTACGTCTCTCTGTAACAAAGTCAACTCTCTGCAAACCGGCCATGTTTGGGACAAATCCAGAATAAATGAACAATTTTGTAAAAAAAAGACTCAACTGAGAATCTCAGAATTCTCGTAAGAAGCTAGGTGAGAACATAATTTAAGTTGTTTTCATGACGGTTCGTTGGTCAAAGGGACAGTACGTGACGGTTAGGGACGGTCCGTGTGCTTTTAAAACATGCATGAAATAATTTCCGAGAGTGACGTCACACCTTTAGTTCATGCACGATTCAATTCTGAAACCAAAACGGGGGCACGGGTGCCCCGGTCGTCTAAGGCGCCGCGATTCGCTGTGCAGAATTTTGTCCCTTGGGCACGCCAGAAACCTATTATTGTGGGTTCGAATCCATGTTCGCCTCGATTATGTTTCTAGGTTTGTCAGCACCATACCCGTGCTCGTGGGTTTCACCGAAGTGGTAGACGTCTTAGACCTGCATCACTTCGGGCTTTCCTCCCACATTAAGCTGACACGCCGCGATATAACTGGAATACTGTTAAAAGCGTCCTTAAACCCAACTCACTCACTCACTGAAACCAAAACAACAGAGCTCCGCACAGCGAAGTCGACAACCCAAGCCATTCATTTGAGGCAAACTGAAGAAAAAGTCGTGATTTTTTTATACGGAAGTGTTACAAAATAATAATTGCCAGCTTTATTGGATTAGAAGGCAGTGTTTATCAAAGCAAGGATTACAATATAAATGCCTCGGTCGTATGAAGCTATGGAATCATTCACCTACCAACTACCCAGAGTTCCTTTCGGTCAGCCTTGTACCTCTCTGCCACATTGTTTACACAGTCCATTCAAGATAATACATGTTTGTCATCTACATATTTAGATAAACATATGTCATGAAATGTATAACTTTCATTGAAAATATTTCCACTTGCGTACTTATCCTTTGTTTTCATTGGGTGTACGGCTCCACGTGCTGTGTAGCGCTGTATTGTCATGCACGTCACTGTCGCCGTGGTAGGAAGAAATCTACATAATTATGCTAAACAGTATGTAAAGTGCACCGAGAGGCTTAAATTGGATTCGTATCTTCTTATTTCAGAATAGGTACGTTTGTTTACAAAAGTGACATGAGGTGAAATGGGGTTTAAATTCGCGTTCAAGATTATTGCATGCACGTGAGTGTGTGGCAGCTTATACTACTCGCTTACTGTTGGGGATTTAGCGTGCACTTTCCGACATAATGCATATTTCTCACAAGGTTTTACAACTCGGGACTAATGACAATTTTATAGTGCTAGGCCACTGAGATACGATGGCACAGTTTAACATGAATACCCCACTCAGACACAGTATACTGACTACAAGCCGACCAGTCCTTGTTTTAGTCTCTTAATGCCGAGCGCCAGGCAGGGTAACAATCGCCAGGCAGGGTAACAATCGCCAGGCAGGGTAATAATCGCCAGACAGGGAAACAATAGGTATCATCTCTTAAAATCTTTTGAGTATGACGCGGGCGGGGATCGAACCACCGACATTCCGCTCTCCTGGCAGACGCACGAGCCACTTGGCCACGAAGATGGACCCCTTGGATCAAGGATCCAGGCCATCTTGTCTGGACCCTTAAAGATCCAGGGTAGAATAGGTCTACAGCAACTCATACTTGCAGTAAAAGGCGACTATGCTTGTCGTAAAAGGCGACTAACGGAATCGGGTGGTCAGGCTCGCTAACTTGGTTGATGCATGACATCGATCCCAATTGCGTGGATTTATGCGCATGAAATCAATCAGTGGATTGTCTGCTCCAGACTCGATTATTTACAGACCGTCGTCATATATCTGGAATATCGCTGAGTGCGGCGTTTAACAACAAACCAACCAACCAACCATCTGGTCTGATAATTCTTCTATCCTCGTCATATAAACCGAGGAGCTTATACCTATCAGTTGATTTTATCATATGTTTGATTTTGTTAAAAATATCTTAACCCAACGATATTATATCCTAAAATTGTACTGTCTCTGAGTCAGCACTCAAAGTATGAAAATTAATAAAGTTGCTTTTTTCGGTGCAAAGTTTCATTTCAAACATGGTAGGATTCATGTGTAAGCAAATTCATTTTTTATCCCAGTCTTCATTGAACCAGTTTAATTTTACATCAACTTACCCAGCCACAGATTAATTTTCACAAACTGTTGCAGGAATGAGTGACGGTTAAATGACACTGCCCCCCGTTAAGTTTAAAATGGGCTTCACACTCCAACCAGAGTATTAGAATGTAAGATAAAAGGTTCCCCACCAACGCGGGCTAGTAGTCGCATGTATACTCACACGCAAAAGAAACGCAAGTCGAGTATGCAGTGTACATGTTATTTATTTTCAACAGTAAAGACAAGAAATACTAATAGGGCAAGATTGACAAAAATTTGACTGAAGACAGTTTAATGGCTTAAAAGGCAAATGACATGATTGTTTTTTTTTCAAATGTTAAGGGCTTACACAGTTTCGGGTCAATACCCAAAATGTCAGTCAATACCTGGTGTGACCACCATTAGTATTGGTCACTGCCACACATCTCCTGTACATTGAGTGGATCAGACGATTTGTGAAGGCCGTAGGGATCCTCCTGCACACATCCAGAGCAGCTGTGCGTAGTTCATCGGCAGTTGTAGGGACTGGGCGCACATTGTGCAGACGCCTTTTAACCTCATCCAACAAGTGTTCGATGGGGTTCAGATCATGGTTGAGGGCTGGCCACGGTAGAACACGGATGTTGTGTTGTTGCAGAAAGGCCATGGTAGTTCTGGCAACATGGGAACGAGCGTTGTCCTGCTGGAAAATGTGTTGTTGATGTTTTGCAAAAAATGGAACAACGTGGGGTCTGATCACTTGGTCGATATACCGCTGAGCAGTGACGCCGTGTCCCCGACCTTGACCAACATTAGAGAGCACTCTTGGGTCCAAGTCTCGCTTTAAGTCCAATCCCTGCCCATATCATGACGCTAGGTCCGACCCATGGATCCCTTTCCACAACGTTTCTGTCAGCGAAACGATCACCTCGACGCCGCCAAATTCTGACTCTTCCGTCTGCATGGGAGACCCAAAAGCGACTTTCATCAGAGAAGATGACACGCCTCCACTCACGATGACGCCAATTGTGATGACCATGTGCCCACTGAAGTCGTGCTTGTCGATGCCGTGGTTGGAGAACAGGACGACGTGCTGGTAGGCGACATCTGCGGTTGTTGGAAAGGAGACGTCGGATCACAGTGTCCCGGCTAATGTGTCGATTATGTGTGCCTATGGTCTGTCGAACGTTTCACTTCCAGATAGGAACGGATGTCGCTGGTGTTGACGGGTAATCTGCCGATCTTGTCGAGGTGTGGTGACCCAAGGACGAGCGCTCCGAGGAAAGTCATCTGTGGTCTGTGTAGCATTGTATCGATGCAGGAGACGATAAATTGTGGTTATGTTAACGTTGAAATGACGGGCAACATCTTGGACAGACTCTCCAGCTTCCAAACGTCCGATAGCCTGGTTTCTCTGAATTTGAGTTAGGCGTGGCATTGTTGACCAAGGAGTGGTAGGGCCAAGAATCGGCCACAGTTTTATACCCACTACAGTTCGTGACAGTTCGTGCATTTTCGATTTCGCGAGAAATGGGTGCATGATACCAACATATTCATTGAAATGGTGCGTTTTTGGCGATTCGTTTTTTATGTTGCGTTTTTACTCGGGGCTTCCAAAATGCAACCCAAAATATTGATAACACCATCAGGCTTCACAACATGCTAAAACTCGTATCAATTTATGGTTCCGTGTTTGTTACCTATTTGCTTAAAAACACTTGCGTTTCTTTTGCGTGTGAGTATATTAACTAGGGGTGACTATTGGTCTGGAAATCTCTAATGCGATAACTATTGATATTGAAAGCCACTGTTGCAATAAATTTAGATAGTTTTCAGTGTATCATTTTAGATTTTTTAGTTGGATTAAACCTTGGAACTGAAGTTTCCTTTGAATGTGATAACCATAACAACAAATAAAAAGAAAAGTTGAAGTATTACTATTTGGTTTTTCTTTACCCTAATAATTTAAGAATTTAGTTTTTTTACTGTAAGCGTGACTCAATCGTATGATATGGTAAATACAATCGAAACTATCGATATTTCTAACTGAAATCGATATTATTAATCAGAAACAATCGATTTATTGACTTTAAGTGCTTACTAATAGCAATATATCGATATTTCGACACCCCTAGTATTTACTGTCGCTGATGATGGGGACTTTGACCTTATAACACTCTTCCGTCAGTGGAAGGCGGAAGGGTGCATTCTCTGATGTTGTTTGTGTCTCCAGGTGTATATCTGAAGAGAGCTTTGAACAGTATTTCCGTTATATCACGGCCTGTCAGCTTCATGTGGGAGGAAATCCCAAAGTGATGCAGGTCTAAGATGTTTACCCCTTTTGATGAAACCTTGAAACATAATCAGGGCGAACTGGATCTTACCCCCGATCACAGGTTCCTGACGCGCCCGAGGGACGCAACTGTGCACAACGGGCTAGCGGACATTTTACTGCAATCACTCACCCGCTCATCCACTGACCGACTCACACCCAGGCAATGCTGACATGTATAACGACGAGGCAGCATCGCCTGGGCTTCGTCTGACCAGACGCACTCGTTCTAGTCGTGGCCGTATAATTGGATGTCCGTGTCAAAAGGTTATATTTGCGCAATATCAACATTTCAACATTAAACGTATTATGTTTTTGTCATGTATAATGTTAGATATTTTAAAAGAGAAATCAGAATGTATTACTTATGGGGGAAATAAGCCAACTATCCAACACCACCAAAAAATCCCATAAAAACAACAAATCTTTATGAACCTAAATATTTTTTATACTCATTGGCATTCCTTAATTTAGCTTAGGGCAATATTGAAGTACAATGCTTTAGGCGACATATGTAGTTGTCATATAATTATCAGTGTAATCAATGTAATACACCAATCCGTTACACTTCGTCCCACGATCCGATATGCAAATATGGCCACGAAGCAAAACTATTTTTTATCTCCATATATCGAAGACATCGTAAGAATATAGTAAGAATAACATTTTATGATACAGAGATTATTACCGTCGTGTGTTTCCGAATGGTACATACAAGTAGAATACAAGTATATAGGTTCGAGTTAACCAGATATTACTATGTTTTACCAAGATGTCTGTATTGAAATCCGATTGAAACTGTTTACCCGTTCATGAGTAATACCGTACACAGTCACCTGGTGAATGCACCGTTTTCGTGCTATATGTGTCATGTACAGTATAACCTTTAAGATATCAAGTCCCGGGGATCATCAGAAATAGGTGACGTTAATTTCAGACGATGACATATGGTTTTATGTGTCAGACATGTAACACTTGAAAGGGAAGACAATACAAACTGTTAGAAATATGTGAGTCAGATTCATTGTGCGTGAAATTTTGGAAACAGTTTTCAGTAAGGCGATAACAGGTGAAATAAGCGAGAAGATGACACACACTGAACAGGCAATACAAATTGTACACAGTTGTACTCCGACGACCAGTATCAAGCAAGTGATATACAGAGTGTGGTTGACAAGTTTATATACTTATATACACTACCCTTGTGTATACATAACAGGCTTCTCTACTCCAGCATAACAATATCTACTCTACTGTATAAACATTGCCTCCTACTTGTGTATATACATGTCAACCACACTCTGTATATCACTTTGATAACGGTGTTAGAACCTGCACTGAAATGTCGCTCTTAATTGTAAAAAAGAAGTTGTCCATATATTCCTTTCTTAGTACTCCAACTTATCAAAGAAGTTAGGGCTAGAGTAGCTTTCCTTTGACAAAGGGCAGTTACTCTAGCGGACAGACCGATGGATTGCCGCGAGAGGCAAGTAAATACAATTGCTGTTTTGCGTATATATTGCTTCGCCACTGTCTTAGAAACAGATTTCAGTTGGAACTATATTGGCCACTGTCCGACTGACACATCACTTACCCTGTGACGTAATAAATATTTATCTTACATATTGTAAAAACAAAGGTCATGGGTCATTTTTCTCAAAACTTCGTTTAAGTAATCACAAACTAAAAATTGAAAATTGGTAGATATACAAAAACACCAACCCCATTGGAACAACGTCTCTATGAAACGTGATGTCTCAGAAGATGAACAACATTACGCCCTGTCTTACGTGATACAACCAAGAAAGAGAATCACAAATAATCCTCAGTCATGATAAAAAAAATGGTTGACTCTGTTAAAAGGAACAGTTCTTAATAATTTTACCAACAGTTATCCAGAAACAACTTCCAAGGTCTCTTATCATATCAATAATTACAAACAAATTCCTTTATGTACAACATTACCATAGTTTTGCTCCATTCTCATATTGTTTCCATATCATTATAATACACTTGTCTTGAAAAAATTTGTTATAATGTACCTCCTTTGTATGTTGAAAGTTCCTGTGTTTTTTAATTGTCGTTTATTGTGCATGTATTTTGTCGTTTGTGATAGTGTTATATTGCCACTGTTTCTGCATGGAATGTTCTGCAATACATATCTCATCTAAAACATCTTTGTTGTATGATAGTTTCTTACAGTTGCGTACGGGGGCACGGTTGGCCCAGTCGCCGAAGGCTCTGCAATTCGCTATGCAGAGTTGTGTCTCTTGGGCACGCCAGAAACCTATGACAGTGTGTTTGAATCTCGGTTTTGTTGTCAGCACAAAACCCGTGCTCGTTGGTTTCACCAAAGTGGTGACCTTTTAAGACCTACATTACTTCGGACTTTCCTCCCACATCAATCTACTAACACGGAATACTATTCAAAACGGCGTTAAACCCAACTCACTCACTCACTCTTGTGTACGGTTACGTTTGGTTAACTGGGTTTGTGTTATGATTGCTTCCGGTTTAGATTTGAAGTATGTTTAGAAGAATGTTACTATGTTCAACCAAACATCGTGAAGATATCATGCAACCATATTATCTTTTTGGAAAATAATTGCCAACTACAGACCAACCTGTTGATTTCCTATGTATCCAGAAGCAAAGAACATATACGGGTGTATAATCTCTGCCGGAAGTTAAAAAAAATGTCAAGGCAAAAAACCATGCAGAACCGTAAACTGCCGCATGAAACGGTATGAATCATACATTACATACAGTGAACTATTTGAAACAATACTGTGCTCAACTATGCACAGCAAGCGCCATACATGTGATTATGACGACAACTCATTACAAATTTCTCAAATCAAACCAGCTGTTTTACATATGTTGTTTATTGAACAAAGTCATACTTTATAGAAGCCCGGTATTTAATCGTGTTGAATAAAATGTTGCAAAAGCAGTGTGAAGTCGAACGATTGAGTGCGCGTGACAGGCTTGACTTGAATTCCTGGAACCTTTCTCGATTGCTGCCTGAATAACATACGATACATTGCAAAGGTAGTGCGCAATAGAGCTGTTCGGGTAATCACTCACGCTCAGTGATACAGCTTGGATAAGATACGATGTACAGCATTGCAGGCCAGTGCGTGATAAAGCTCTATACTACGCTTAATATATACCGGATACATATTTACCCTAAACATTTTTAGCTCTTTTAAAAACAAAATGAATTTCATGGGTTATCTGCTTACGAAAAGTGACTCTCAGAAAAGCAAGGGCCCGCGAAGATCCGGGGTAGAATAGGTCTTCAGTAACCAATGCTTGCCGTAAAAGGAGACTATGCTTGCCGTAAAAGGCGACTAACGGGATCGGGTGGTCAGGCTCGCTGACTAGGTTGATGCATGTCATCGGTCCCAATTGCGTGGATCGATGCTCATGATATTAATCACTGGATTGTCTGGTCCAGACTCGATTAATTACAGACCGCTGTCATATAGCTTGAATATTGCTGGTTTCTGGTGCACCCAGGGGATGTAACTCTGCACAGCGAATTGCGGCGCCTTAGCCGACTAATGAGAATCGGGATGTTAGTATGTGTGACCGGGCTGATTGCGTGTCATTGCACCCTGACAACGTGGATGGTTGTTTATGCTATCGACCACCATTTGTCTAACGACGTTAGAGACAGTAAAAGAGGCGTTATCCATACAAGTTTCATGCCTTTATCGTTTACTAGCTTCTAAGTGCCTATGAAGAATTCGGAGTCATAGTCATCCCATATATAAATGTTAGCTGTCCAATACCGGGAACAACCTCACAATGTGAATTATAGAATGGATAAATGCTATATTTATATAAGGTCGTCATGTGTTGGGGTCATCTTCAAGGATTCCTTGCCACGCTTAAACTCTGCTGCTTGCCTCGTTACGCTGACATAAGAAGGGGGCATCCTTCCCAAATGTTGCACTCAAATCTTCATCGGTGTTGTTTTGTTTTACGCCATTTTTCTCCAAGTTCTTGGTCTAGTTCTATGTGTGTCCCAGAACTTAATCAACCCTCGTATGTGTTGATGCATGTGTTTATGAACCACTATCAAATAGTGATGATACCAGATGTTCGCGAGAAGGTGGGCATATATTGCCCCACCGGCAGCATACGTCACACACACATGCACAGGCAAATCAATTGTTCTAAAGAAACACGGGAACATATGGTACAAGTCAAAAACTCATGACAAACGTGAAATTGACAGTCACCACATTTATTCAAACCTCAACAAGAACAAATCACAATGGAAAACACAACAAATAAGGATCTTTTGCCACAGAAGTATGTTCAATAAAGACAGATCGAAGCATACATTCGATGCATAGGGAAACATGAGGTAAACCAAAGTCATTTCTCGGTTTATCTCAGCTGAAATAAATCACAGATAAAATTTATAAAGGCACGAGCTCGGAAGTTAAACACTTCTTATAGCACTAAGGGTATCAGCTGCAAGCAGTATCACAGTTTGGGGAATTGCAATTCATTCAATTTCAATTCTGTCCCTTTGTCACCTTGCATTGAATGGAAACTGAATTCATCTAGTGTTGACTCACGAACCGTTAATTATTTGAAAATGAGCCACTTTTGCGTCTGAATATCTTCTTGATAATGTTTGTGTTCTTTTTCCTGAACTTGAGAGCGGAGAAGACGACATGCTGAAAAACCTCCTTCAAACCCTTGTGGTCGCGAGCCGAGCACTCCACATAGCAGTCAGCACCAATGTCCTTGGCCAACTGGAAACCCTCGTCCGTGGAAACCTCGCTGTCTTCATTCCCGACTCGGAGGTCTATCTTGGTGCCCACGAGGATGACCGGTCTCTTCTGTTTGGTGTGTTTGGAGTGTCTCTTCAGTTCAGGCATCCACACGTCATTGATGCTGGCCAACGTTTCCCGGTCACAGGTGGAGAAACAGAGGACCAGGACTTCACTTTCCTGATAGGAGAATGCTCTTAGACTCTCAAAACGTTTCTGGAAAGGGAAAGAAGGAACCATAACTACTTTGTAATGAAGAAAAATGCAGAAAAAATGTAAATCTTAAAATTGTTCATAAACAATGCAGAAAAAATAGACAATCAAAATGATTAATAGAAACTGTTAGATCTAACTATGGATATAGAAAGAAGAAAATATCAGTTCTATGAAAGGGTAATTAATCACAAACACATTTTTTGCATTAAGAAAAGCATAATTCAAACAGGAAATAGATGGAAATCTATAAAATCAATAAACATTTAGTAAATCGGGGGTCTCATCCCGTTACGCTAAAATCTAACTTGCTACATACCTCGGCTGAGTTGTCGAACATGCTGATGACAAACTCCTCTCCGGCAACTTGCAGGGGAACGACATAGTTGTCAAACACTGTGGCTTCATAATTCTCCTTGAAGGATTTCTCAGCATAGCTCTCGGAGATGCTGGTCTTTCCGACCATCCCGTCTCCCATGATGGCACAGTACAGGAATTTCTTATCGAGATTCTTCATAGTATTTCCTCCCTTCATCGTGAGTTGTTAGTTTGCAAAGCTCAGATCGATTGTACTGTCGCGAAGTGATGTCTTGCTATATACTCTGATTCTACCAATCAGAAGCTAGAACCAGATGACTCGTGGCTAGACGGCCACGTGATGGATGGCACACACTGAGTGGCATGTCTTGAGTTGTGTGTACAGAAAGAAATGCAGGAGAGCCTTAGAAAATTAGTAGATTTGTCCAGATGTTGTTTTAAAGTTAGTCTAATTAAGGAATGATGGATAAACATTGTTGATTGGCTTAATCACGTTGTTTATTCAGTGATGGTTATGACCCTGAACGCTGCACATTAAAACATCTTCCTGTCTGCGGGCCGAGCTTGGATTGAGTAACTTCATGGATTTTAAACTCCGGGTGTTAAACTGCGGGGCAAAAGACAGCATACCGAATATTTTTTTATATAATTGAAAATTGAAAGAACTGTTAAATTTGATTATATCTATTTAACCGCCCTCCTTCCTGCAAAAGTTTGTAAAAATGTAATCTGCGGCTGGGTAATTTTGTATAAAAATAAATTGGTTCAATGAAGACTGGGTAAGAAATGAATTTGCAATCACATGACCCCTTCCATGTTTGAAATGTTATAAGTTAGTGCAAATAGAAAATTCGTTGATTTACATAGATAAAATGTATAAAATACACACCAGCAGTTGTATATTATGCAAATTGTTTGTTTTTGTTGTTGTTTTTTTAAGTTTTAAATCAAATTATATTTTTAAAAATAGTACCATGCAAAAGTATGATTTGAGTGCTGCCTCAGCGCCGGTGCAGTTAAGTCTTTTGATATGATATCGCTGAAGTAAGATATTTTCCATTGAAAATCAACTGTGTAATAAAATCAACTTAGAGGAATAGTTTCTTTTGCTCCTCACTTTAGTTTATTGCAAATACAACTTGGTAATATTCAATGAATGTCGACCTAGGCACAGACAGCATGCGTTTAGTTTGTTGATCAATACAATTAAACACATCTGTGACGTCACTTCAATGTTTAATCGATCCATTTTTTTTCAGAAAAGAACTACGTCGTTGTCAGTTATTAACGCCTACATTATGTTGAAACCATATTTCAATAAGGTAAACTTGGAATAGACGGAACTATTTTTTATATTTTGACACCTAAGTGAAGGATTTCAAAATTTGTCGGAAGACAAGTATCACCCGTTGGGCTTTAACCCACATCATATGATTTGTAGACGTGTAATAGTCAATCACGGCTACAGCGACACAATTGCGAACGGTTGTTAAAAAAATGAAATGTATTAAAATAGCTATTATAATCCTGTAAAGCTTAGAAAATACATACCATATGTATAATGTTGTTACATTATTTTGCCTATAACGATACTCATTTTAAAGTTATTAGATAAACTTTTGACGAGAAAAACTAAGAAACATACAAATAAATATATCCTTGTTCAGGGCTCTCGAAATTCTGTTTTCAAAACTTGCATTAATAAATACCCGGTTATGACCCCACGAATTTGTAAAGAGCCTTGAACCAAGCGTTGTAAAGATCAACTTTCGATGGAGCTTGGTGTACGTTCAAAAGCTGCTTCACGCACATACGATTCAGGCAGTATGAGTACGGGCTACAAAACTATTTTCCACTAAAGAAGGGTTTGTAATAGTTAAAAATTAAGGATGTATTTCAAGTTTGAGAATGTAGGAATCTGTTTCAATACTTGTGGTGTAAACCTGACTTGCCTTTGCATGTGTTTGTGATGGGTGCAACTTGTGGGGCAGGATACTCTCACTTTTTTGAACACCTGGTGTCATCCGTTATTGATAGTGATTCATAGACACATGCGTGTGATATAGTCGGAATTTTACAATGGACTCTGCTTCAAGAAGATATTTCTTATGGTAATGAAAAAGAGTGTGTCGCTTATATCATCATATTGAAATGATATGCTTGAGTCCGAAAAACAATTCGACAGTTTCATTCTTGTCTATGAACTTGACATCAAGCCGATACCACGTGAGGATTACAGATATATCCCTTCCACTGTAACACATTCACCGCCAACACTTTGCCCCAAATCCGATATACTGATTGAAATTCAATATGTTTGTTATTCGCCCTTCCCTCCTAAATCAAATATGTTTTTCTTATACTATTAAGCCAATAATAGCACTGTGCTTAAGCAGAGCTTTCGTATGATCATGGAAAGAGTGTTATCGCTTTTAACTAATTCTAAACATATTATATTATACTCCGTAATTCAAGAAGACGGTGTTTCCGGACTAGCGACGTTCACTATTTGTCTAGTGTATTTATATTGTTTAAGGTGAGACTAAGATCTGCAACTTATCTGTCAGTAAATGTAATATAGTAACTAATGCTTATAGTCAGTACAGAGTCGTTACAGTAGCCAACTGGCACACTTCGCCACATGACTACAGTACACGATGTATTTGAAATCCATTATGTGACGGGTGCCACCGGTAGGTCAGGATACGCTCACTTATTCGCGAACACCTGTGTCATCACCATTTGATATTGATGCATAAGCACATGCTTCTAATAGAGTCCATTTTCAGTAGAGATCGCTGGTGATTATGGCAATTGTTTTTTGTCGCTGTTAATCGGAACAGCGTGAAACTAACTCTCCAGTTGATAATCTACAGCGAAACCTTGTTAATTCGAGAACCATTGAACATTCATCGTGTGGCCGTAGTTCCTGGCAAACATGTGTCGATGTCAGACGATGTTTTGAATAAAGAATGATTTTGACGGGATTGTCTTAAACGATATATGGGACAAAATGATTTGTAATAAAAAAGGTTTCACTGTGCATTAAAATTAGTCATTACTACTAAGTCATAAGATGACAAAGTAAAATTGAAACTCATAATATTTATTAAAATTCAACAAGAACAAATGACAATAAAAAACATACAAAACAATGCACTTTTGTGATTAAAATCTGTTTGGGTTGCATCTTAATATTATATTCGACATGAATAAGTTATCACGAATATCACAGTTCCTTCTCAGGCTATCACAGCTGAAATATATCACAGATAAAATCGATAAAGGCAGGAGCTCAGAAGGAAAACACTTCTTATAGCACTGAGGATATCAGCTGCAAGCAGTATCACAGTTTGTACAGGCATCCACATAGAAAAGGTCATTTGCCATACATTTGTTTTCCATTTGTCCCTTTGTCACTTTGCATTGAGTGGAAACTGAATTCATCTATAATTGTTGACTCGCGAACAGTTAATAATTTGAAAATGAGCCACTTTTGCGTCTGAATATCTTCTTGATAATGTTTGTGTTCTTTTTCCTGAACTTGAGAGCGGAGAAGACGACATGCTGAAAGACCTCCTTTAAGCCCTTGTGGTCGCGAGCCGAGCACTCCACATAGCAGTCAGCACCAATGTCCTTGGCCAACTGGACACCCTCGTCAGTGGAGACTTCGCTGTCTTCATTCCCGACTCGGAGGTCTATCTTGGTGCCCACGAGGATGACCGGTCTCTTCTGTTTGGTGTGTTTGGAGTGTCTCTTCAGTTCAGGCATCCACACGTCATTGATGCTGGCCAACGTTTCCCGGTCACAGGTGGAGAAACAGAGGACCAGGACTTCACTTTCCTGATAGGAGAATGCTCTTAGACTCTCAAAACGTTTCTGGAAAGGGAAAGAAGGAACCATAAGTACTTTGTAATGTAGAACAATGCAGACAAAATGTAAGTCTTAATCAAAACAAGAAAATATCCAAATTAATAAATATCGGTAACCATTGATTAAATTTGATGTCTCATCCCGTTACACCGATATGGATCTTGCTACATACCTCGGCTGAGTTGTCGAACATGCTGATAACAAACTCCTCTCCGGCTACTTGCAGGGGAACGACATAGTTGTCAAACACTGTGGCTTCATAATTCTCCTTGAAGGACTTCTCAGCATAGCTCTCGGAGATGCTGGTCTTTCCGACCATCCCATCTCCCATGATGGCACAGTACACGAATTTCTTATCGAGATTCTTCATAGTATTTCCTCCCTTCATCGTGAGTTGTTAGTTTGCAAAACTCAGATCGATTGTACTGTCGCGAAGTGATGTCTTGCTATATACTCTGATTCTACCAATCAGAAGCTAGAACCAGATGCTGCCGGGCTAGACGGCATATGTTGAGTGGCATGTCTTGAGTTGTTGATAGAGAGAGAAATGCGGGACAGCCTTAGAAAATTAGTGGATTGTCTCTCCTTCACGCTCAGTTAATCTTGTTATTTTAAGGTCAGTCTTATTAGAGGAGTGGTAGATAAACATTAGTGATTGTCTAAAATCACGTTGTGTACTCAGCGATACGTTTGTTGACGGGTCATTGTTAATTCCTAATCTATCTGACCACTAACCTTCCTTCACATATGGATGCCCTTGTAAAACGGAACCATGAGACATTATGACATTATGTGATACAGACATATTTATGTAGCACCATATCAAGAAGAAAAAGAAAATAGAAAAAAGATAACACTCGTGTATCCGTACCCATACTCACATGCATACATCCGCGCCCTTCGCATCATTCCCCACCATACCCCAACATCCGTCTCACTATATCCAAGCCAGCCCTCATGTATCCATACTTTTGCTCACATGCAAACACTCCCCTCCCACCACTCCCGCAATAGAAAGATCGGCGGCTAGAGATTTTACAAGCGCACCGGAACGCATTAAGCTCAACTGGTCAACAGGTGATGATTGCGTAAAATTACAATAAACTTCAGTCACAGATTTCCATATGGACCATACAATCCAGTGACTGACATCATGAGCATCGATCTACGTAATTGGGACACGACGACATGCATCAACCAAGTCGAGTCTGACGACTCGATCCCGTTAGTCGCGTCTTACGACAAGCATAGTCACTTCTTACGACAACAATGGGTTGCTGAAGACCTCTTCTAACCCGGATCTTCACGGGTACATACATGTATAGCCCATATGGGCCTATGGGACCTAGATGTCTCTGTAGTTGTGTCTGTGAATGTGAAATTGTATAGTGCGTACTTAAGGCTTCACACAGCGAGTAGTTTTTAACTCTTTTTTTCCAAAGCCTATTGTCCTTTACTAAGCCTCTTTCATCCCACATTTCGTCGATATTCGTAATTAATTTATCAATTTTATTTTTATTTTTAACAATTTGATAACAATATTCACTCAAGATTTACAATAGAACATAGAAACTATTATGTGTTACAGCCCATTTTACCGACTGACTTTATTTGGTTCAGCAACTTAATAATGGCAACATTATAGACTTATATGGCTTTACACATTGTACCCATTGTACCATTTGAGGAGCAGCATACTACAAGGCCACCCACCAGCCCATTCCATGCATAACGCTATAATAAAACCTGTATTTCTATGCCATCTTTTATGTGTCGCCAATAATCTGTAAAAGTAAGAAAGGTTCAGAGTTTGTGCTTTTGGCTGTCACTAAAACAACGGAAGTTGACATACCTTCTATACAAGAACATAGTCAACTTCCTCACATAAAAGAGACATCGCATAAACTGTTTCGAGGATGTGGTTCCAGGCTACAAAGGTTATATACAAATACAAAGCGTCATCTTCTGAGAACCACCAGTCCCGACCATGCGCCGAAACAGACTCCGTTTGTCGCTAAAGCCAAAATAGCGGGGAAAACTACCTGAATGAATAATTGAAAACCAGACATGACACCATGTGTCCGCGAACAGGTTAAACGTGTCCTGCCCTACCCATTTAGAACCAGCCACTCACACAATTTGCAAAATAAATAAGTGTTTGTTTCCTGACGCCGCACAGCTGTATCCCTGTCATGTGACTGCAGCCTGTGAACAAACAAGACAATCAAATGGTAGACTAGAAAATCCTGCTTTACGAAAGCATACTCAGAGCACTAAAGTTATATCACGAATTTGACAATGAATCATTAATAATTTTTTTGTATTACGTGTTACCACAAAAAACTGCAATAAAACAATAGTTTATGGGAACGATAATTGATAACGACAGAAAACAAATTATCCCGACACGTGAGGATGCGAGAGTCGATGTACCGTTGTCTGAGCAAAGACTGTGATCGCGTGTCATTATCCGGTGTAAGTGGAGCAGGATATCAGACGGGTGTACGTATGTCATCCGCCCAATTTCGCGATGTTTTATCTTATTTCCAAATGTTTGATTTAAACATAAGTTATTCACAAAAAATGAATGGGATTTGGTACAAGTTATCCAACTTAGGACACCTTCTCCCAAATGTATAGACAATTGGTTTACAATTTGTACTAAATATGAACGGAACAGAACGAAAGATAGGAATAGGAAAGAAAAGTGAACAGTGAGAAAAATATAGTTTACATAAATCTCTTAATATAACGTATATAACTCTCTAATAATTGAAAATGTCTATGTTATCTTGCTCTGGTAAATCCCCCATGTCCATTGAATATCAAATTGAGATCAGTTGGTGTATCTTCGGCTATGCTGCTTATGTTTCTATGTAAAATGGCTCTTTCTTCATTAAACAAGTCACATTCAAAGAAAATGTAAAAGCATTTTCAAATTTACTACCACATAAACATTCTGCTGTGTCCTAAGTTCCTAGTTTAGTAAATCATTATTTAACTGACTAACCTTATGTCTTAGCTTTGTGTGTATAATATGATGTTTCTATGTCCAAAGGAGAAGTACGGTGGGGCCTTGGGCTGATTTTGACTTATAAGTGTCTTAAAATGTTGAGTTGAACTGCAAGTTCTTCCATTTAATGGAATCTCATTCCACAGATAGTAGATGGGGAAATAATCATGTGAGGGTTTTAGTCTCGTGAGGGGAATTTGGATATTTTCCGAATCACTTAGGGAATATGTATTTTGGGAATACATAATGTTACATATGTTCTGATTTTGAGTTTTAGTAAAAAGTAGGTTTTATACTGCCCAGCCCAGGATTGATTTTTACTACTGCCAAGACCTGCAAGAATGTACTCTGAAAAAAAGACACGCAATACGGATATGTTTGGCCATAAAAGCAAAATAAGCGGACCAAGAGGTGCAAAAAGGAGAGGCTTAATGTGTTATAGTGTCAGTGACAAATTTCCCGGATCAAAATGATCACAACAAGGACATGCAAATCATTAGTCGGGAAACATGTACGATTCGGAAAAAAACGCATCCAGTGCATTAAGAAAAGGGCCATGAAGCTGCACGTACTGCACGTGCAGCAGCACTATGAACGGTATTAAAGTGCAGGGTTTTTGATTGCCTGGTATCTGCGTCAATCGAACAGTGACAGTTCAACAACATGCCAATATTTACAGAAGTGCAAAGAAACAACGTTATAGGCCGCTTGCAGGCAGGGTAATCCCGATCGGCTGTAGCCAGGGTTTTCAGTGACAGCGCCCGGCACTATTACAAGGCTATGGGATCGGTTTCAACAGCATGGGTCAACACATTATCGGCCAAGGTCGGGACGACCAAGTGTAACCACGCCCGTCCAAGATGGCAACATCCGACTGCGCCACCTACGTGAAAGGACGACCACAGCAACCTCAACCGCATCCCTAATACTCGGACTTCGGACTTCGCAGAATCTCCGACCAGACCGCGCGAAACCGTTTAAGAGCAGAAGGTCTACGAGCAAGACGTCCTGTTCGACGCGTCATATTGAGTCGACAACATCCTCAACAACGACTGCATTGGTCAACACAGGGCATGGCCTAATTGCGATGGAAGGGATATCAATGTGGCAATATGGCGGACCGAGCAAGTCGGGTGTTGCAATAGCTCCGTGTGTTGTTTAAAATAGCTGAATAATCTGGACAGTGACGAGACTATATATACAATGTAGCATAATCGGAATATGTACGGAACAGTTTCGGGTGAAAATCGGGTGTTTTGTACCTGTTCAGTGGTGGATTTTGAACAAAATGTGTAGCAGGGCAGTGGCGTCCCGAATACCTCGTAAACATGCAATGACGAACATGGTGTTGAACTTGATTCTGATGTTATTGTTTTGTGCTGGTGTCGAATTAAATCCAGGACCAATTGATAAGCCATGTGAGGATCAACGTATGCTTCGGAGCTGCAGTGGTGTCAGCAAACAAATCCTTTTGACTGATCCAAAACAAAGCAAAAGTGACCAAGTTTTCGAGGCCATTCAAGGACTGACTGCTAAAATGGACGACATCATGGAATCCAACAAGGCCCTTCACAGTAAGTTGGACAATGTTAATGCATCTGTTAAGAGCCTTACAGATCAGTTATGTATTGTGGAAGAGAGATGTGAACATTTGGAGTCGGAAAATAGGAAAATGAGGGAATATGTTTATAACCTCGAAGATAAGCTGGACTACCTTGAAAATCAAAGCAGACGACCGAATGTGATATTTCACGGTGTTCCCGAATCTGGACCAAACGAAACCTGGGATGATTGTGAATCTATGGTAAGGAAAGTCCTTAAAGATCGGCTGGAACTTGATGACTCTAAGATAGTGATCAATCGGGCACACAGGATTATAGGAGGTAAGGCGATAATAGCTTTAATCCCCGATGATCAACAGAGATGAGACATATTTACATCAGCCAGGAAGTTAAAGGGTACATCGATGTGGATTAGCGAAGACTTCTCGAGGAGAGTAGGAGAGAAGAGGAGACATCTGAAATCGATGATGATGGAGGCCAGGAGAAATAACCAACGAGCTTATCAAATATTTGACAAGTTGTATATTGACAGACATATGTACACCTATGATATTGACAAGGGCGAGGTTGTTGTTTTGAATCAGGCTGACCAGGGGGCAGGAACTTCACGTGCAGACTCACAACCCGATGTCAATTTCAACGCCAGTCTACACAGATAGGAGTGCGGCCCGGCCTTGCGTGACAATGAAATTGACAACGCCAAGGACCTGTCTATCATGTGTTGGAACGTGCACGCTTTGAAAAAGAACCTAAATAATGACAGCTTCAAGTATTTTTGCACTGATCACAGTATCTTTGGTCTTGTAGAGATATGGAACAACTGCACCAAGGAAAGCATATAGACTATGTTAGAGTACAGTGTCTACACGAACTACAGAGAGTATAACTACCGGGGGGGGGGGGGGGGGGGGGGGGGGGGGTCTGTGTGTGGTCACACTTCACTATTACATGGTCTGCGCCGTGTTATTACTGACTACACAGACATGATATTTCTGTTATTTGATAAGAGTATATTTAATCTCACACGTAATTTACTTATTGGTTTTGTATATAGCCATCCTGTAAATACTCCAGTAATAACACAATAGAATCCATAAGGGTATAGAGGACTTACATAAAAGCTTGTCTGCTGTGTTATATGAACATCCAGACTGCGAAATTATTCTTCCTGGGGACTATAATGCACGGTGTGGTAATTTGAAAGATTTTATTATCGACGACAACAACACATTTATTACATGTTTAGAAGACATGGAGTATTATCGGACGTATTTGACGTGCGCCGCAGTACCAGAGGTGATGTGTGTAATGAATACGGGAGGGATCTAGCAGACGTTTGTTGTACGTTTTCTGTCCATATTGTAAATAGACGATTTGCTGGGGATAAGGAGGGATCATTTACTTGTTTTAAGGAGGGTGGCGCTAGTTTGGTTGATTATGTACTTGTTTATTTGACAACATTTCCGACTGAATCATACATACTCGATGTGAATCAGATCACTTTCCTATCATACTTACCCTACATGGATGTGATAGACAGGTCGACAATGTTATTGAAATGCATGTAAATAATATTCCTAGGTATACATGGAGAAATGAAATATGTGATGCCTTTAAACATAATGTTTCTGAGTCATTGTCTGCACTTCACATGGATGAGTTTATGCATTTATTGTCTTTGAATGTTGATTAAGCTGTTGAAGCTTTGACCTATGCTGTACATAATGCCGGGTTCTATTTCATGCGGATTACTTTCTGGAGCTAGAAAATCGAAACGTAAATCTGGAGAAATATGGTACGATAAAGACTGTGAGGATATGAAGGCCAAAAAGTTTAATGTATTAGACAAGTTTAGAGTTACTGGTGATAAAGAGATTCTTTCTAAATATTCTACATTAAGAAATAGTTACAGGTCTTTATGCAGGAAGAAAAGATTAGAATACGAAGAGACTTGTGTTCTTGAACTTTTAGACAGTAGTGGAGATAGTAAAACATTCTGGAAAAAGATAATTACATTGACAAAGAAGACAAGTTGTAGTCAAGATTTGCCAAGAAGGTTGGTTTGATTATTATAAAAATATTTTAAACCATACTGATATACTTGTGGACTCGGATATGATTGAGCAGGTAGATGATGTTATAAATAATCATAATGAACAATTGTGTGATTTCTGTTCTGATGATGACGTAAATAATATTCTTAATGGTGATATTACACAGGAAGAGATTGAATCATCCATAAGAGATCTGAAGCCGGGTAAGGCTGCTGGACCAGATGGTATCAAATGTTGCAGTACTGTTTTAATTCCATATTTGTTAGTTATGTATAATAATATTTTGTCAACGGCTAATTTTCCATCCGAATGGGCTAAGAGTGTTATTGTACCACTCCATAAAAAAGGAAGCTTTGACTGTGTTAACAATAATAGAGGCATATCTTTGATGGATATTTTGGGGAAGTTATTCTCCTCTATTCAAAATGCGCGTCTTAAACGGGTTTTTTCTGATCACTTTAACGGTATACCTGAGGCCCAGGCAGCATGTAGGAAAGGTTATTGCACAACGGATAATATTTTCACTCTGCAATGTCTTGTACAAAAGTATTTATCTAAAAGTGGCGGACGTCTTTACTGTATTTATGTAGACTTTAAGAAAGCATTTGATTCTGTAAATAGGAAATTACTGTGGTATTCAGTAATGAATAAAGGCGTTCATGGTAAATTAATCTCTGTACTGAGAAATATGTATTCGAATATAAAAGCAGCTGTAAGAGTATCCAACACTACTATTACTGATTATTTTGATAGTTTTAGTGGAGTCAGACAAGGTTGTTTATCAACCCGTTTTTATTTGCAATGTTTATTTCAGAATTTCAATCCATGATAGAAGATGCAGATGTAAGAGGTATATGTATAGGTGTAGAATATTTGGAACTACTGTTATTATTGTATGCTGATGATTGATGTATTTTTGATGACAATGTTATTGGTTTGCAAAGAAAGATTGACGTTTTATGTAAATATTGTAAATCATGGGGCTTATAGATAAATATGGATAAGACAGAAATATTAGTTTTTCGAATTGGTGGTTATTTACGACATTATGAGAAGTGGTATTTTGATGGCGAGCTAGTAAAGACAGCAACTTATCATAATTATTTAGGTATTATGTTTTCTACCAGGTTGTCATGGACAGTGTGTAAAAATACTCTTGTTTCAAAAGCCAGTAAAGCTCTATTTGTTATTAAGCAATAACAGCATAAATACCCAAATATTCCTGTAAATATCTTATTTAAGTTGTTTGATTGTAAAATAAAACCTATATTTGTATATGGGGCGGAGGTGTGAGGCTTCCATGAAAGAGCTGTTATTGAAAGATTTCATAATAATTTTTGTAAATGTGTATTGGGTGTTGGTAAACATGTACATGGTAGTGCAGCTTTAGCCGACTGCGGTAGACACGGACTTTATATAGATTACTACCAAAAATGTGTAGAGTACTGGTGTAAATTGTTAAGAATGTCAGATGTTCGTTATCTCAAACAATGTTAGATACTTATTAAGAAGTTAGATTCAGCAGGAAGGAAGACATGGGCATCCTGTGTAAGATTGTTGTTATACACTTATGGTTTTGTATATGCATGGCTTAGTCAATATATTGGAGATATTCCATATTTTCTGTCGATGTTCAGACAGAGATTAGAAGATTGTGGAAAGCAAAACATTTTGAGTATTATCAGTGATTCAAATCCACTTGCGCATTATAAGAATATTGAGTCATTGCTGACTGTTAAAAATTATGTTACAAACATCAATGTCAGGGAATTAAGAAGATATATGTGTTTGTTGAGATTGCATGAACTGCCGTTGCGTTGTAATATCAGTTGTAAAGAAGCTATAACTGTTAACCGAATTTGTAGGATGTGTAATACTAATAGCATTGAAGGTGAACTCCATTTCATATTTGATTGCGAGGCATATGTATTGTTGAGAAATAAGTACATACCGAAGTGGCATATTTCATCAAACATTTGTAAATTTCATAAATTACTGACTTCTAATGATGTGTCAATCCCTAACAAATGTGCTAAGTTCGTTAAAGAAGCTCTGAAATGTAAATATGCACTTGATAGTAGGTATTTTGTGTCATCTACCACCTAATTGCCATATATGTATTATTGTTGTATCAATTGTGTACATGGGCCGATGGCCTACAAAAAAGAACATGGACTTCTATCTACGAAGGGATATCCGTCGAAGGGATATGATATGATCTGGTTTTATACTAAGATATTTGTAAAGAGTTTATTCCCAATGTATTAAATATGTAACGAGGTTACACTTAAATACATTATCTGCCTGTCTGTTGGCCGCGACATATCACGAAGTTAAACTCGTGTGGTTAGCTCGCTATATACTCATTCTTAGCTGCTTATGTGTTCGTGATACATCGTGAGAGATCGTGGTTTGTTTTACGATGTCGGAGATATTATGGATATGTTCTCCAGTACTCGTGTTACACCCTGGCCTGCTCGTGTTACACCCTGGCCTACTCGTGTTACACCCTGGCCTGCTCGTGTTACACCCTGGCCTGCTCGTGTTACACCCTGGCCTGCTCGTGTTACACCCTGGCCTGCTCGTGTTACACCCTGGCCTGCTCGTGTTACACCCTGGCCTGCTCGTGTTACACCCTGGCCTACTCGTGTTACACCCTGGCCTGCTCGTGTTACACCCTGGCCTACTCGTGTTACACCCTGGCCTGCTCGTGTTATACCCGTGTTGTGCTCGGTATTGTTCGTAGTAAGTGTTGAAGACGAGCTTGTCGCGAGTGCACTACGATATGGTCACGCGCGGGAGACGCAAGATTATCACGAGTGTAAATATTGGTCGCGCCCCCCGCCAGCAATAAGTTTACAGCGAGTTGAATATCAGTTTGCATCAAGTTTCCTATTGAGAGTGGTCACCGTCACCAATACAGAGCCAGGTTCAGGCCAAGGATAAGCCCCAACGCCAGTTCGGAGTGATCACCCACAATCACAACCACTCAGAAGCAACACAGACCCAGGACCAGGACAAGGCCGAGGACCAGCCACAGTCACAGCCACCCCTGGTTGCAGATTTTTGGCGTGTTAACATCATGACATGATCATGATTAGAGATCGTATTAATGTCGCTGTAACATAGGAACTAACTCGTGCTCAACACGTACGAAACTAGTCTATATTGTGCCAACATCGGTATTTCGTTGTGACAGCGCACTGACATCTTACTAAACTCGTGTTATATTCGCTGTAAGCTCGTGCCCAGTACGATTTCAAACATCGTCATATATCGTGGTCAGCATCGCGGAAGTGGGCGGATAGCCTATTTAGTCGGTGGTACAAGAACACAAGGTCTCGATCACGACACATGAAGGCCGCTGCGATTAACTACGAGAAATAACCGATTAATCACAATCACATATCTAGCAACTCACGTTTCAAGCCATACACACCTCTGGAGGACCTGCTGGGTAAACATGCCACTTGTAAAAGAGGTTAACCTTGGCGATATTCACTGCCACAAAAATGTGACCTATAAAAAGTGCATGGAAATGCGTCTGTTCTTTTTAAATCAATAGTAGAGAAGCATGTCATGGTTGCGTTTGACGCACGGGTCTTGTTTTTCATGCCAGGTGATATATCAGAAAAGTGAATAGTTCCTCTGTGTCTTATATTACATTGCCTCGAAGAGAAAATATAAACATAAATTCTCCCTCCATAAAACGCAGGGACGCTTCACCACCCCTTGTAATTGCGACTTAATAAGTAGTTTCGAGTTACCAAAAGTAATACAAAATATTTGAGGTCACTAAAATTCTTATTATACATTTGGATATGACTATATACAAAATAAACTTAAACCAAAAATATTCTTGAAGGCTACGAAACCGCTGTTGGAAGCATGCAGCGAAACATGCAGGGATACATGCTGGTAAAGTAACTGATATGGCGCTTTGCGAAACGATTGACGAGTTAAATGAGAAACTTAGATTTTTCGGATCAATCATAACGAAACGACAAGAAGGGAGAGAATTTGCGGGGAGGTAACTCGTATATGACAATAGTTTCGTCGAAGTGTTATGTTCACTGCAGTGAACTATCAAGTGTTATGTTTACTGCAATGAAAATATCCCTTTTCTCAAATTCAGAAAATTCAGTCGTTCACACTGAAATATATAATAAATGTCTTAGTTACATTCGCCGGTGCTAGTATAGAATATAATTGAACGTAACACGAATGTATAAATAAAAAAGCCAATTGCCTTTTTTGGCAGCTTGCATGCCTTACGTAGTACATAGTTATAAGTAACAAAACAGTTTCATATTGACAGGCAACTCTAAATAGTGGATATTGTACATTCTACTCCTGGTGCGCATTTTATGTTACTGAGATGAGTACAAGGTATCCAAGGTAATGGAAAATAATAGTTAGAATAGATTTTAAAATATTTGAGAACTATATATTTTAATATTCAACACGCTTTCCGTTTATGTTGAACCGTCAAAACACATAAACAGAGTTCAAAAAAATATACAAATATGTTATCAGTTTGAACGAAGCAAGCAGCTGTCGATGACTCAAGTCGCGTGTGCACCAGCAGACAATTCTTTGAAGGGAATCTGATTAAACTGCTGTATTTTCACCACTACATCGCGACGAGAGAGGTTTATACCCTACATTGATCCTCGGTCGGCTTCTGTTCCCAAATCCCAGATTCGGGTTCTAATTCTACTTGAGTTTCGCTTGCTAGCGTAAGCAGAAAAGAATTAAGAGAACGGTGAAAACAATATATCTCCTCAATTTGTTACTGCGGTGTGTCAGATCTATCTGAAGTATTTTTGAACTATGATTCATATCTAGATGGCAGATGTACAGAGTACTCAAAATGTTGTATTTGATGTTTTTAAATTTTACTTAACAGGTTAACAATAAATCTGGCCAAATTTCTTTTGTCCATAACTGCGTTGAGTCATTTATATATTTTAAACAGATTTGTCCAGATGACAAATAAATTCGGAATTAAATCGATTCTTTGAAAAAGAACTTCGCATCAAAAGCTATAAGTAAGTAAGTGAAATAGGTTTAACGCCGCTTTTAACAGTATTACAGTTATATCACGCCGTGTCAGCTTAATGTGCCCGAAGTGATGCAGGTCTCAGACGTTTACCACTTCAGTGAAAACCACGAGCACGGGTATGCTGCTGACAAACCTAGAAACATAATAGCGGCGAACCAGGATTCGAACCCACAATCATAGGTTTCTGGCGTGCCCAGCGAATCGCGGCGCCTCAGACGACTGTATGGTTTATGGTGTATGTTGAATAAAACGTCTGTAAATCCCGAAAGTCGAAAATTGTATTTTTCAGGAGCCTATCATCCAGACGAACAGAGTCTATGTTTCTGATGTGGAGACATGAGTCTTGAAGTGGTTGAAAGCTACACTTATATGGGCCTACTGTTATCGGATTATCTGGACTACAACCGGATGGGAACAGTTGTAGAGCTAGTTGAGCTCTAGGAATTCGTATATCCAAAAGCAAAATTCCAGGAGGAATGCAGTGTAGGACCTTCACAAAGCTCTGCTATATTTTGGTGTGGGTAACTATCAATTACGTTGCTGCAATATGGGGAGCATTTCATATACCCGCCGTGAACGCTGTGCACAACCGAGCTATGAGATATTTAATAGGGGGGAAGACGTTTACACCAATTAGTTCAGTTTGTTCCAATATGGAAGAATGTGTCCAAATACAACAAGCGATCATGCAAACAAAACCTAAGTTAGTAGGTTTTAAAGGATTTCAATAGGGAAATTACAAAGGCTAAATCAAACAAGCGCAACTGGAATCTATGTATATCTATGAATCTATATACATTTTATTCTTATTGGACATACTTCTTACAAACGTTTTATCATATCAGAAGTTGGTACCAGAATTAAGCAGAATTTTACACAGGAATGACATGCTACATTGAATGAGGAAAACAGTAGGCGCGGAGACGGTGGAAACAAAATACGACTCATCGTCAGTTTAAAGAGTCCAACGGCGTGGAGCCGTATACTCCGAGTTCCCTACCCTCTGGCGTGCTCTGACGTGTTGTGGCATATTTCGGTGTGGAGACGCTCCACAATGTGTTGAAGATGAATGTCAAGTTATGTTGCACTGTCCACTCTACCATAATCTTACACATATTCTTTTAAAAAAGTGCAATTCAATCTGTGGTAATTTTAGAGCTTTAAGTGAATGAAACTTTCTTTTATTTTGTTCAGCGTTTAAAGGATGTATGTATCGGCCAAAACATGCAAACTCTTATTAGAAAAATGAAACAACTTTTATAATATGTTGCTTAATTTTATGAATATATGTATGTATTTTTATTACGTATTTTATTTCTGGAAATGTGATTGCTGTAAATAAAGTCTTTCATAACCAATCCTTTAATTCATTTTTATATTGCTTTTATTGTACGAGGTGAGACTTTAATAAAAAATCTGACAGTGTGTCGGAAGAAGAAGATATCGTTCGAAGTGTGGGCTTGCTGTTGATAATACTGTCCCGAAGGACTCAAGGTGATACTATTTCTCCAGTTTTGTAGGAATTGGTCTTTTAGTTTTCGTTCAACATATGAGACTAACCAGGGCGGGGTGCACAAAGAACGGTCATAAAATAGCTGTGTAACGCC
The DNA here is from genome assembly GCF_023055435.1 of Haliotis rufescens. Taxonomy (NCBI): domain Eukaryota; kingdom Metazoa; phylum Mollusca; class Gastropoda; order Lepetellida; family Haliotidae; genus Haliotis; species Haliotis rufescens. The sequence goes on along the minus strand of NW_025964001.1, from coordinate 51,445,368 downwards.
AACATTATTTAAAATTTGTTTTACATTTTACAAACTGTAACCATGGGTACATATTCGCGTTAACGTCACTGTCTAATTACATAAGGCCATTTTCATAAGTAGGCTTATGCCGGAAAGACATAACCCGTTTACAAACTCTAATATTTAAAGGTTCTCGACCTATTCACCATCGACATGAAGTTTGGTGTTGAATTTCTGAGATCAGATGTACTCTCTTTATGACATCTATATTTTCAAAACCCCATACTTCCTACCCGTTTGGCACAAACACATTGTCAAAACAAGTATACGTCCTACTTCTAAATTAACCTGCTGAAAAGGAGCGTTCCCTAACTGTCAAAAAAAGGGCGAAAATTCATCTTTATCACACGGTTAAATTAACAGTTTGGAAAGACGTGAACAGCTGTCGATGAATTAAGTCAAATGGGCACGTGTTCACCTTTTCGCTAACACCTAGTATCATCAAAGTATTTCATAGTGATTCATAGACAATTGGTTATGATATAGTCGGAATTGTACAGTCGACTCTATGGATATGAAAAGAATTTTGTCGCTTTTATTTTTATTCCGAAGGGAATCGAATTAATCTACTGTATATTCATAACCTCAATCATAGCGAGGAGATGTATAATAATTAGTAAACACATATGACCATGATGAGCCAGACATTAGAAATAGCTGTATTAAAGAAATATGTTCGAATACATGAAAGATACGCAAAATAAGCAAGCACTTCGTACTCATGTCTCGATAAGTAGAGACTCTAAAATTTCCAATCCGAGACAATGTAATGTTTTCGAAAATAATGCTGGAGTAAATAATATAACAAATAGAATATTTATACAGGTGACGTCAGACATAACGTCCGATAACTCATACATACTTTATTTGATTTGAGATGTCATGACGTATCAGGCTATAAGTATAAAAAAACCGAAACCATGCACTCTCGAGGGTGTGTGTGAATGTGTGTGTGTGTGTGTGTGTGTGTGTGTGTGTGTGTGTGTGTGTGTGGAATGAAATTCACTTGTACATTCTTGCCAAATGAATGAATCATAAAGGCGATATATAGGTTTCATAGGGCAACTGTTGATATAACTGAATTACTTTCAGCTGTACAGTTTTCTTTTTCTTTTTAAAAACATCGTACATTTATCCTAAAACTGACATAGAGGGCAGACATAAAGCCGAGGATGACATATGAGATACCGAAAAATTCACTGAAGAGCCTGGCAAATAATATACATGAGATGTTTTAATTTATTTTCTTCCAGATGTGTCAGTCTCACATAATCAAATCCCTAGGATTAAAAAGAAAATTCTGATCGTTATACAAAAAAAGTAACTGTGAACATATATCCAACTCTTGATCTAGCTGCCTGTGAAATTGTCACTTAGAAGAAAGAGACAAACGAATACTTTCCTTTCTAATAAAGTACAGGATTTAAGTTGCAATTAGCTCAGCTTTTAGAATGAAATTCATTTCGTGCCTCTACCATCCATATCGTTTCAGACAATCAAAATAATCCAGCCAAGCTAATCCATTTACTTGATTAATCCAATCCGACATATTTGACTAAATACAAATACTCTAATTAGACAGCTACTGATCATTGTCTGTTGATTTACAAACGAGACAGCTCAAGACGGTCATCTCAGACTTTGACACCGGTGAGAGCGCATGATACTTGCCTAATTACAGGTTTAGTCTTCTGATTGGCCGGTAATATATTTATATTCAGACGCCCACGATGTACCAACAGAAAACGAGTTGCACGTTTGAAACGATACATTTGCATAAACATGAAGGGATGGAACAAACATATGAAGAATCTTGATGAGAAGGTCGTGTACAGTGCCATCATGGGAGATGAGATGGTCGGAAAGACCAGCATCTCCGAGAGCTATGCTGAGAAGTCTTTCAATGAGAATTATGAAGCCACAGTGTTTGACAACTATGTCGTTCCCCTGCAAGTAGCCGGAAAGGAGTTTGTCATCAGCATGTTCGACACTGCAGGAAAGGTATGTTTATTTAGATGTTACATTCAGTAATACTACTTTGTGAATTTCGTGTTAACACTGAGAGTAGAACCAGTTGCAATATTGACGAAAATTGTTTATAAGATGTGTATGGATAAGCGTGGATTATGTTTAGCTTCAGAAAAGTATCGCATCAAACATTACGTTCTGAATTTAATTGAAGTGTTTCTATCACTATTTAGGTGGCATATATGCGTTTTTGTTGGTTCTATTTACTATACATCGTGTACTGATCTATCCTTCTTACGTTTACAGAAACGTTTTGAGAGCCTAAGGATGTTCTCCTACCAGGAAAGTGAAGTCCTGCTTTTGTGTTTTTCTACCTGTGACCGGAAGACATTTCACACCGTCAATGACCTATGGATGCCTGAACTAAAGAGACACTCCAAACAACACAAACAGAAGAGACCTGTCATCCTCGTGGGCACGAAGATAGACCTCCGAGTCGGAAATGAAGGAATTGGGGTCAGCACGGACGAGGGTGTCCAGTTGGCCAAGGACATCGGTGCTGACTGCTATGTGGAGTGCTCGGCTAACGACCACAAGGGCTTGAAGGAGGTCTTTCAGCATGTTGTCTTCTCTGCTCTCAAATTCAGAAATAAGAGAACCAACATTATCCAGAAGATGTTCAGACGCAGAAGTGCCTCTTTTGTAAATTACTAGATTCAACAGGCTTTCATGTGATGATGGAAAATTACAAACCGCAAACATTATGAGATATCTGAATATTGTTGCAATATGATTGTCAAATTACATCAACGATGAAGGGAGGGAGATGTTCCACTTTACTTATACATGACATTTATACAAAGGCTTTTCATACATACATTTTATTGAATGACCGATTAGTGCTATTTACAACTACGTCCTATGTCTGTTATTAGTGACAATCGTTCTTTCATATATGTTACTGTTTACTGTTGTTCGTATTTGCCTTCAATAAACTTTGTATGTGATATATGTCCATCAGAGTCTTGTCTATATGTCTCCTCAATACGATACGTGTTTTGAGCTAAGTCAGCTCTCAATAAACACGAGGAAACGTTTTCCATAATCATAACAAATATCTGCTAAAAGCAGAGTCCATTGTACAGAGTGTATCAAAAGTATGTGTTTATGAATCATTATCAAAAGTGATGGTACGAAAAGGCAAGCGTATCATGCCCCAACCGGAGATACTCGTCAAATACACAGTTGAAAGAGCATGCTCGAGTATACCCCGAAGGACGTGGAATGTAGACAACAAAGGCTGCAGCTGCTGGAATATTGCTCGACATATGTGGAAAGTTGACTCTTGCAAAGCCATCCCTCTTGTCGTATGGTCTTGTGGGTTGATGTTTTTTCACTCTGAATCTTTATGCATAAATCTCTATTTTTAGTTCAGGTGGGTAAATAAGAGGAAGGGAACTAGCTATTAGATCACAATATATATTGTGATGTCTTGCTATTCAAACTATTTTGAATTAATATCTTCAAACAACATACGTTTCACCAACAGTAAAGCAAATGTGTTACACAACAAGAAGAGCAATACCTCTTTTCTGTTTGAAACAACACAAAGGTGAATCCTATGGTCAGACAGCCCATTTATAAAAGTTTTATTGGCCAACTGTATAGTGACCTGAAAACCACTATGTCGCACTCACTGTTCCTGCCGAACAGCTTACAACCATACTAACTCACTCACAGAGCTATATTTACTGGTATTGTCTCACTTTGATAGACATTTCTCGTCTTCCATTGTTACCAACTTTTGAAAGTCCATCAACGACTTCAATGAACATGTCTCGTCTACCTAAACGGAAAGGAGATGGTAATAATAATGACAATATTCTGTTACACCGCAGAAAACAACCAGTGTATTGCAACGACAACGAGGCTATTTGACGGAATGTGATTGGCTTCTGTCCATTGCCGCCTTATCCTATCATTGTAAAACAACAACGAATCCATTCACTTCTATTTATCCAATCAGACGTGTTTCCTTAGCCACTCTGAATCAGACAGCTACAAAATCAACAACGCTAATTCTAAGTGTTTATTTGCATACATTTCCTCTAGTCAGCAAGACACAACTAATACGTAAACATATACCAGGATTAAATTAGACATAGCTGCTTTAAAGATAAGTGTACAAATACATGAAGAGACACAATATCAGCAACCATTTACCTTAACCTACATAGGGGGCACGGGTGGCCCAGTCGTCTAAGGCGCCGCGATTCGCTGTGCAGAGTTGCGTCCCATGGATACGCCAGAAACCTATAATTATGGGTTCGAATCCCTGTTCGCCCCGATTATGTTTCTAGGTTTGTCAGCACCATACCCGTGCTCGTGGGTTTCACCGAAGTGGTTAACGTCTGAGACCTGCATCATATCGGGCTTTCTTCACACATTAAGTTAAAACGCCGCGATATAACTGGAATACTGTTAAAAGCGGCGTTACACCCAACTCACTCACTTAACCTACATATGTCTGGAAAGAAAGCCTCTAAAACTTTTAATCCGTGACTATGTAATGTTTTCGAAAATACATAATTGCTGGGGTAAATAATATAACAAATAGATGGTGTGTAGAGGTAGAGTCAGACAATAATTTCAATAATTCGAACTCAAACAAACTTCATTTCACTTGAGGTCATGTCATGGGAAGCGAAGGCATAAGAATAAATTAATATAAGAAATCTTTGCAAACTCGATGGTAGAACACTGTGCATAAACGCATGTAGTACATAATAATTTTTTACTCATCATTCACGAGTACATTCTTACCAAATCATACAGGAGATAAAACAATTAAGTTAGATTTACATCAGCAAGTGTTGATAATAATTAATAGTTTTCATGAGGCACTTGCCGATATAACTAAATTACTTTCAACTTTACAACTTTCTTATTATTTAAAACATCCTACATATATACTAAAACTAATACACAGAGCAAACATAATGCCAAATATGGTACATGCGATAGCGACAAATTCGCTGAAGAGCTGGCAAATAAGGTGCGGGAAATGCTATTTACTTTGTTCCAGATTTTGTTCGTTCCAGACCAATAAAATTAATGCTTTACGTTTGAGTAGACAATATAATTGGATCTTTTTTAAATAAATAAGTGTGAGCATACATTCGATTCCATCTTTAAATCTCTGTGAAATTACTTTGTAGAAAAAGAAGCTTACCAACACGTTTCTTTCAAATAAATTACAGGACTTGAATTGCAATTAGCTTACTGTTACTTCTATTTTGACATTTTTAATTTTTGGTATATTATTTTTTTATTCAAAGAAATTCATTCAGTTCAGCTTGGTATTTTAAATATTTATCTTTGGTTCGTTTTACAACATTTTTGGTATTTTTGTTTTTTCCTGGTTAAAAAATGTCACAATGCTCAGGGTATCTTCCTGATTTTAAATTTACTTCCTGTCACTCAATACCGCATGTTCTCTCAAGACAGATATGGTGAAAGGGTACAAAAGGAAATCAAAGAAGATTTAAAAGGAATCGCAAAGAATGTATAATAAGGGTGGAAAGTCCAAAGTATTTGTAAGTTTTAATTTTGTCATTTATTTATTTCAAAATTTAATATTTTATCATAAAATGTCAGCATTTATAAAATGTAAACAAAGTATGTTTGTTTGTTTAAAGGTACAAGGTATAATATTTTGGTATAAATTTAAGTCTAATTTAAAGGTGCATTCTCACTATTACATTGATAATTTAAAGGTAAATTTATTGTTTGTTAATTTGAATTATTTTTTATTGTTTTGTTTGTTTGTTTACATTTTTACTTATCAGTATTATTGTTTATTTATTTTAGCTTGTACCGGCTTAACTGTGCACAGAAATAAATTATTTATCCCCCACACGTACTTCTAAGATTATAACTGATTTCGTTTCAGACAATCTAAATTACTAGTATTTCTACAAAGCTGATCAATTCATTTGATTAATCCAATCTGACGTATTTGACTAACCACTCAGAATTAGACGACGAAAAACACAAGAAAACATATTGGCAGTAGTGCCAGGTATGAGTAGTCATGCGTTTAGCACCAAACAAATACTCTAATTAGACAGCTACTGATCATTGTCTGTTGATTTACAAACGAGACAGCTCAAGACGGTCATCTCAGACTTTGACACCGGTGAGAGCGCATGATACTTGCCTAATTACAGGTTTAGTCTTCTGATTGGCCGGTAATATATTTATATTCAGACGCCCACAATGTACCAACAGAAAACGAGTTGCACGTTTCAAACGATACATTTGCATAAACATGAAGGGATGGAACAAACATATGAAGAACCTTGACGAGATGGTCGTGTACAGTGCCATCATGGGAGATGAGATGGTCGGAAAGACCAGCATCTCCGAGAGCTATGCTGAGAAGTCTTTCAATGAGAATTATGAAGCCACAGTGTTTGACAACTATGTCGTTCCCCTGCAAGTAGCCGGAAAAGAGTTTGTCATCAGCATGTTCGACACTGTAGGAAAGGTATGTTTATTTAGATGTTACATTCAGTAATACTACTTGTGTATTTCGTGTTAACACTGAGAATAGAACCAGTTGCAATATTGACGAAAATTGTTTATAAGATGTGTATGGATAAGCGTGGATTATGTTTAGCTTCAGAAAAGTATCGCATCAAACATTACGTTCTGAATTTAATTGAAGTGTTTCTATCACTATTTAGGTGGCATATATGCGTTTTTGTTGGTTCTATTTACTATACATCGTGTACTGATCTATCCTTCTTACGTTTACAGAAACATTTTGAGAGCCTAAGGATGTTCTCCTACCAGGAAAGTGAAGTCCTGCTTTTGTGTTTTTCTACCTGTGACCGGAAGACATTTCACACCGTCAATGACCTATGGATGCCTGAACTAAAGAGACACTCCAAACAACACAAACAGAAGAGACCTGTCATCCTCGTGGGCACGAAGATAGACCTCCGAGTCGGAAATGAAGGAATTGGAGTCAGGACGGACGAGGGTGTCCAGTTGGCCAAGGACTTCGGCGCGGACTGATATGTGGAGTGCTCAGCTCGCGACCACAAGGGCTTGAAGGAGGTCTTTCAGCATGTTGTCTTCTCTGCTCTCAAATTCAGAAATAAGAGAACCAACATTATCCAGACATTCAGACGCAGAAGTGCCTCTTTTGTACTAGATTCAACAGGCTTTCATGCGATGATGAAAAATTACAAACCGCAAGCATTATGAGATATCTGAATATTGTTGCAATATGAATGTCAAATGAAAATTACATCAACAATGAAGGGAGGAAGATGTTCCACTTTACTTATACATGCCATTTATACAAAGGCTTTTCATACATACATTTTATTGAATGACCGATTAGTGCTATTTACAACCACGTCCTATGTCTGTTATTAGTGACAATCGTTCTTTCATATATGTTACTGTTTACTGTTATTCGTATTTGCCTTCAATAAACTATGTATGTGATATATGTCCATCAGAGTCTTGTCTATATGTCTCCTCAATACGATACGTGTTTTGAGCTAAGTCAGCTCTCAATAAACACGAGGAAACGTTTTCCATAATCATAACAAATATCTGCTAAAAGCAGAGTCCATTGTACAGAGTGTATCAAAAGTATGTGTTTATGAATCATTATCAAAAGTAATGATACGAAAAGGCAAGCGTATCATGCCCCAACCGGAGATACTCGTCAAACACACAGTTGAAAGAGCATGCTCGAGTATACCTCGAAGGACGTGGAAGGTGGACAACAAAGGCTGCAGCTGCTGGAATATTGCTCGACATATGTGGAAAGTTGACTCTTGCAAAGCCATCCCTCTTGTCGTATGGTCTTGTGGGTTGTTGTTTTTGTCACTCTGAATCTTTATGCATAAATCTCTATTTTAAGTTCAGGTGGGTAAATAAGAAGGGAACTAGCTATTAGATCACCAATATTCCTGAAGCTTAAGTTAAACTTCTGGTCCTAATTCCCACGCAAAAGCAACACAGTTTCGTTTCTACGAGAATACATTAAAGGACTAAACAGTTTTACACGAATGTTTCTTTTGACTGATTTACGAGTATGAAAATATATGTCCACACATCATTGACTCTTGTATGTACACTAAAACAGACTGGGAAGATTTAAAAATAAAGCCAAAATAGTATGTTACCTATTTGGATTCAATACAGATTTGTTATGGTCAATTTTATTAAGGATTTGGAGGCTGGTAGTGTTTATTTTAGCACCAAGTAAACACAGAATTAGCCAACAAAACCACGAAAGACTTGCCCTCATATCGCCTACACCTCATATAGCCTACACCCCATATGTCCTACAATAATTATAATTGTCAGTTGTACCACCCCTATCATATCAATGGGTATTACCCATCTGGCTTTAATTGATGGCTTACTTATCTTCTTCTTTGACCAACCATACATGTTTTGAGTGTATAAACATGACTTTCTTATCTTCTTCTTTGATCAACCGTACATGTTTTGATTGTATAAAATGACTTACTCATCTTCTACTTAGCAAAACCTGCTCATCTCATCTTATTCTTTTTCGCAATGTTGTATATAAACCTCTGCAAGTTTCACATTCTGCGTCAAAATGGCAAATCTTCAGAGAACTGAGTTTGTTACTTCACAGAGAGGCGGTCAACAAGTGCTTCATGCTGGATACCGATACAGACTGAATGTCAAGCGTCAACTTGCAGTTCACTGGAAGTGTGTAATTCCTGGCTGCAATGGAAGATGCAGCACTATCGGCGACCACATCGCATCCACTACTCCGCACACTCACCCTCCTGTTGATAATGCAGATCACATCAGAATGATAGCCAGAATGAAGGAACTTGTCAAGACTGACATCAAGTCGGTTCTGCCAGTTCCTGAATCCAGAGCCAACGTCAAGCTGGAAGATCCATGGACCAAGACAGAAGATGGCAGAGACTTCCTGTACGTAGATGACGGCGTAGATGACAGACTACTGATGTTTGCAACCCCCGAGATGTTGGAAATACTGAGTGAAGCTGACATCATGTTTATGGATGGTACTTTCTTTGTTTGCCCTAGCTTGTGGTTGCAGGTGTACATTATTCATTGTCTGGTGGATGGCAAAATGTATCCTGTGGCATTTTCACTGCTCCCACACAAGACCAAGCAGACTTATGTTAGATTATTTAGATTGTTGAAGGACATTGTTGGTGTAAGGACTGGTGTAGAACTCTCCCCAGATGTGATCCAGATAGACTTTGAATCGGCTGTCAGTGAGATCGTCCCTGGCAGCTCAGTTGGGGGCTGTTTTTTCCACTATGCCCAAGCTTTGTGGCGTCAAGTTGCTGACAGAGGTCTTGTGCGAGAGTACATGAACAATCCTGCAGTAAAGAGCCACGTCCGAAGAGCTGCAGCTTTGCCACTACTGTCACTGGATCAAGTCCAAGATGCTTGGATTGAAGTTATGGATCAGGGCCCAGATGGTCAACAGATTTCCACCTTCAATGACTATGTAACAAGTACCTGGGTAGAAGACGCCGCCAGATTTCCCTGTAATATCTGGAACCAGCACGAGAACACTGGACCTCGCTCCAACAAACACCTGGAGGGGTTTCACAATGGACTAAAGAAGAGAATGCCCCGGTCACATCCCAACATCTACCAGTTCATAAAAGAAATCAAGAAGTTTGAGACAGCAGATAAACGTTCTAGATGACAGACAGATCTTGGTGGTGCTGTTAAACGCCGTGTACGTATTGACAAAAACAGAGATGCCCGACTTGAGAGACTGAAGCTACACCTCGCAACTGGGCGAAAAACTGTGATGCAGTTTCTAGATGCAGTTGGACACTTGGTGAAATTAAAGTAATTGTTATGTGACTGATGAATTAGTGTATCACACATGTACTTGATTAACTTATGTGACTGATGATGATGATGATGATGATGATGATGATGTATGTTGAATATATGACCTGATTAAAGTATACATCATCATAAACCCTAAATTTGATTTGAAATGGCGAAATGGGGTGTAGGCGATATGAGGTCAGGCCACACAAAATACATAATCGCAGTATTGATAGGTTTGAGTAGTCAAGCGTTTATCCGAAAACAAATATTTTAATTAGACAGCTACTGACCATTATCTGTTGATTACAAACGAGACAGCTCAAGGCGGTCATCTCAGACTTTGACACCGGTGAGAGCACGTGAAACTTACCTAATTACAGATTTACCCTTCTGATTTGCTCACAATATCTTTATATTCAGACGCCCACAATGTCCCAACAGAAAGACCTGTTAAGATCCCGTTAGGGAATAGGTGTTCAGTAACCCATGCTTGCCTATGGCGACTATGCTTGTCGTAAGAGGCGACTAACGGGATCGGGTGGTCAGGCACGCTGACTTTGTTGGTACATGTCATCGTATTCCACTTGCGTGGATCGATGCTCATGATATCCATCAGTGGACTGTCTGGTCCGGACTCGATTATTTACAGACCGTCGTCATATTGCTGGAATATTGTGCGGCGTTAAACAACAAACATCACATACCATGCCCAATTGACTCTTCCATCCTCATCTAATACTTTGAGCATAACATTACTTTGGAAGTGGGATCGACTTGCATTCATTCGCAAAAACTTAATTCAGTACTTACCTGCCCTTATTTGCGTATTTATGACCATACAATGACGCCTTGTTTCCCCGAGAATAGCTTTAATTGCTACAAATCTTCCCACACCAAGAAACATTTGAAATAGCACGCTTGTATACATTTTAGTTGTGTCTTGATATTTAATATTTTATATTTCAGAATCATACATCAATATTGGAGCGATTTCACTGTCAAATATGTTACAAGCAGTCGAGAAATCTATAAATCTGGTTATTAATGAACAAATGAAAAACTGGCCCCATTGCCTGGCGTACTTGCATGGCAAGAGGTTTATGTATATAATTATCGTACTAATCGATCCTTCTTACAAGGAAACAAACACACCAAAGAGAAGAAACCGGTCATCCCCGTTGGCACCAAGATAAACCTCTGAGATGGGAATCAAGGAAGCGAGGTCATCACGAACGCGGGTTACTAACTGGCTAAGGACATTGGTGCTGACTGCTTTGTTGAGTGCTCGTCTCGCGACCACAGGGGTTTGGAGAAGAGCTTTAGGCATGTCGTCTTCTCCGCTCTGAGAGAACCAACATTATCAAGAAGATGTTCAGACGCAGAAGTGCCTCTTTTGCAAATATTTAGATTCAACAGTCTGTTATGTGAACAAGGAAGGTGATACACTGCAAGCGTCATGAAATATCTGATTATTGTTGCTATGTGAATGTCAAATTAAAATCACATCAACATGGAAGATATATCTTTGAAGAGGTTTAAACCCGATTGCACAGTTACGTTGACTTGCATCATGGCTGTCACGAAGTTGAGCAAAGAACTTTCAGACGAACCATCACTGTAAATATTCGTGCAAAAGGAAGAAGATGTAACACTTTATTGATACATGACATTTATAGCAAGGCTTTTAACATGTACAGTCCGCCCTGGTTAAAATTGGTCCGCCCTGGTTACACTGTCACTCTTGTTATAATGCAATTTGTTTCTCAGACCGGATTTCCTCAGTGCAAAATTCCTTGGTTTTAATGCCACCCTTATTATAATGCCAATGCCAATGGGTTTTTTTAGAACAAACGTTCCATTTCCCTGATTATAATGCCAATTTGTTTTAAATTTTGAGATAACATTGGCAATGTATTTCTCCTTTCTAAATAAAAAAAATAAAATAATTGCATTGACCTCAGTTGTTTTCAAGTTTTCACACACATTGAATGATTGATTAGTGCTGTTTATATAAAGAGACAAAAACCCTTTCATTATTCATAAGAAATCTCAGCGCGTCGATTGTACTATTGCCCTCCAATAACGTTGCTCTGTTATTAATGACAATATGAATTTCATATGATACTGCTTATACTGGCCCGGAGAGAGGAAGGTCCGGGGTTCGATCACCGGCCGCGTCATACCAAAAGACGTAAAAAATGGTACTTGTTGTTAGGGGCTAAAACAAGGACTGGTCGGCTCAGTATACTGTGTCTGAGTTGGGTATTCATGTTAAACGGCATGGTATCTCAGTGAGCTAGCACTATAAGTCGGCATCAACCCGGACTAGTACAAGCAGCCACACACACACACACGCACACACACACACACTCACACACACACACACACACACACACACACACACACACACACACGCTATATAAGTGCAATAATCTTGGACGCGACGTTAAACCCCATTTCACCACCTCACCTGTTTATACTGTTATCCGTATATGTCTTCAATGAACTATTTATGTGACATATATATCAATCAGTGGCTTGTCTGAATGTCTCCTCATGCGAAATATCTGCTGAAAGTAGAGTCAACCGGCAAAGAGTACCATAAACATGTTTATGAATCTTTATGAAAAAGTGATGTTTTTTTAGTTGAGCAATTGACTTGCCCTTGCATGTATTTGTGACAGGTGCGGCGGACAGGACCCGCTTACCTTTTCGCGAACACCTAGTATCATCACTGTTTGATAATGGTCATGATAATAGCTGGAAGCGTGCAATGGACGCTGCTTTAAGAATATATGTCGTATTTCTTATTCTTATGGAAGTCTCTATATGGCTGAAATAATGCCGATGCGACATTAAATTTTAACTCACTCACTAACTATTGTTACGGAAAGGATTTTGTCGATATTTATTTCAAATGAATGTCATTGAGATGACCCGTTGGTATCGCTTTCTTCGTGTTCTCTGGTGATGTTTCAGTCTCGTGAGCTGATTGTCAAATTCCCGATAGACACGTTTTCGGGTCGGAGGGAAAGTTGGACACGCTTGGCCTTGTTGTTAGCTTCCAAATCTTTCAGGTGGGTCACAAACACAAATGTGTTCTTATGGGCCTTGCTTATCCTGTCCTTTAGCGATTAATGTCACCGCATCAGATGGTTGTTTGTCCGCAGTCCTACGTTCCATTGCTGCATGGTAATCCATCCACGTTGTACTCACATCGTCATAAAAGCGCTGCACTATCTTGTCATCAGGACCAAGTGTCTTGGACTTGATCCAGTGGTTATAGGGATGGGGATCCAGCTCCTCTTTCATGTACTTGGGCATTGGGATTATAGGCCTGCGTTAGAAGCCTGTGTGAAGTGGAAGAAGCAGCCTGCCATGTCAGTGTCTGGACACACTACCTCCTCTGCCCTGGGTGACCTGAGGTAACAGCTCTGTCCCAAGTCTAGTGTATGTGACGTTGTTCAGTAAGGTGGACAGCCGCGCGTAACTTTATCTTGAGCTGTCTGGTAATAGAGCCATCACAGCTGTGAACTGCATACACTTTATCTAAAGGTTTCGGAAAGACATATTATGTAACATTCATGTACCATGTTTCAGCCTCCTGAAACTTGTTGAGTATGTCTTCAGTAGCAGGCACAAGAAATGTGTCATTGTCACCCTCATTCAAACTTAGAAATGGATGTACAGTCTGTGTTTCTCAACGTCATGCAACTGCTGGATCGGAGTAACATCTTTTTAATCCTTCCCTTACAAAAGCACTGTTTAATTTGATAGACTAACATAAATGTTAAGCGTTTTTAACTCAAATTGCAGAACCCATTTTCTTTACTCATTACACAAGTTACGTAGCATCCTTGTTCCCTAAAATATACACTGTTCAGCTTGATATGTTAACAGAAACATTATGTGTTAACAGATAGTATTCAGTCGAAATGCTACAACTGGAGAAGTCAATTTCTTTAGTCAGTAAACAAATAGATTCTATTCCAGTTAGCCTCTACTCTTCAATACAAAGTAAACTGTCCCGCCCAAGAGAGGAATGCAGGACTTTATGTTTGCTTTCCATTTTTAAAGGAAGGAAGATGCTAATGATAATGGCAATATTTTGTGACACTGTAGGTTTATTATTATTAAATTTAAGGAAATCAGGTTATTTAAGAGTATTTGTTTCTCTGCCCTTTGTCTGGCATAGCCTTATCCAAAACATTTGAAAAGAAACACACATTCATTTTGATTAATTTAATGAGAGTATTTATTTAACCTTTCTGAATTTGCAAATAACGTAACAACAAGCCGACACCTCTGTTATGTAGTTGAAGCTAATTTCTTGTGATTGTTAGTGGAAGAAATTATGAAACGCTCATAAAATCTCGCGCCTAGGCAGTGGTATGCGACAAACAGAAGAGTTACCAGCCTTTGTAAAAACTGATCTGATTGCTTAAAGATGTCCCGTGATGCATCAGTTTCTAGGTTGGCTGAACCTATATAACAGAGAGACTTGGGTAATTCAGGGCCTTCTACGACATTGCGTGCGTCTTATCTGCTTACCCAACGGAAAACCGATCTGAATCTCATACAAGACATTCGACTGGAACAAATTAAAGACATTCGTATATGCACAGATTTATGTAATTGTTGCTGCTTCCAATATTTTACCCATTGCGTTTTCTTTTGTGATTGTAAACCTAATCATATGTGAATATACTTGTTAATTATTTATAAATCTTGTGTCGTTATTTACTGATTTCACAACTTAGTTCTGTACATGCCGATTTCTGGGTTGAGCTTCGCGTTTCAACTTTGGAATCAACACGTACCACCCCTGAATGACACTTTACACTTTCTTTACACTTTTATTCGGAGTCCATGTAATGTTTTCGAAAATACATTTAGTATTTGCGTAAATAATAGAATAAGTAGGTATTCTGTATGGATAATGTCAGACAGTGATTTTAATGGGAGATGCAATTTATTTACTTGCAGTTATACTAGCCTAACATAATGAATGCGCAAGAGAAAAACAGGTTCCACTGCCCGTAAATGGTTAAATTGTAGTCAACATAACTTGAATTGTTCACTGAAAATCACAATGACACCAGGTGTTCGCGAGAATGATACGCATGCCACCGGTTGGGCAGGATACTTTCACCTTTTCGCGAACACCTGGTATCATCACTATTTAATAGTGATTCCTAAACATACAAAATCGTACAATCGAGTCGGCTTTTAGCATAGATTTCTTACAAATATGGAACATGTTTTTGTCGCTTTATTGCTCTACATGTAGCACGTGCCACTTGCACGAAGAAACCTATTATCATGCCTATTTATCTTTGTATAAAGCCAGGCGTTAAAAAGAAGAGTTAAATGAACGGGGTTTTTTTAAGACGAAAACTCAATTAATATCGTACACTTTTTGCGAACACCTGGTTGTCATCACTGATTTTCAGTGATCCATTCACATCATTTTCGACGCTATTTTGACTTTTACATTAAATGGAATCTCTTTCGTCGGATAATCGAGAATAGTTAATCTCTGTCAGTTGACGTTTGATATATACCATCCACTAATTTCACACAATCCAAATCCAACAAAGCTAACCCATTCGTTTGATTCTACCAATCAGACGTATATACCTAACTACTGAATTAGCCAAGTGCAAAAACAATAAGCAGATTCCCATTTGTGACTAGTCATGCCATCGTCAGACAACTACTCTAATTAGACAGCTACTGATCCTTGTCTGTTGATTCCAAACGAGGCGGTAATCTCTGATTCTGACACCGATGAGGTCATGTCATGCTCGCTGAATTAAAGGTAACGGGAACATATTCATATATAAAGGCGCCCATATTGTTCCAACAGAAACGAGTCACCGCTAGAACTGAGACCGCTCGTTATTAGTTTTAAACCTCATTTCACGTCTTGTCTTTTCAATTATCGTGTGAAAAGCTAAAGATGCAAATACTGTGAAACATTTTTTCTGCGATGGGGACCTCCTACAATGTTCACGTAACCTTGTTTTACGTTCTGTTCGGTACAGACAAACCGCAACTGACAATCTAAATCAGTTTAAATCAAAAGCAACAAAACAAATCATTTCACATGTATCTATGCTAAGAACTCACACAAAATGTTGTGCCGTCACCAAGTTTCATTGTAAAATCGTTTTTATCACCTGGCAGGGTTCTATCGATGGTTGACGCGTCTGGCGGATCAAAGGTTGAGACGTCAGTAGCAGTGGAACTAGTCACAGTAGGGTCTTGATTTTCTCTGAACGATTGAGTCCACTGTCACCGACATTTCCATAAAAGTACTCTGATAAAAGAAAAGACTGTTTTGCTTGAATTCTATATCTATAACACATTCTTCTTTTTTTCTGCTCGTCAATTTAGTGTGAGTACAAGGATCGCCAGTCTGCTTGCACACCACCTATCTTCACTGCATATAGAAGTAGTATCGACTATGAAACTTTGGGGCTTCGAACCCAGGGATTGTTGGTCCAAACTCAGACGATATTCAACATGCCAGACGCCAGACGAACAAAGATGTGGGAAATAAAACACTAATGATCGTTTATAGCTTGAAATGTCGAACGGAAGCCGATTTATGCGTTTATGCCACTTCAGCAATTAGCTGTTTATCTACTCCGCAGTCGTAACCCTGAGTAGCTCTCAGTGAGGAATTTGTGTAAAATCAGCCAAACCCAGCGGTCTTACAGTGACGGGTAACAGTTGACCGGAATGGATAGATCCCAAAGGCTGCATGAGCATATCAAACCTTGCCGGCATTATATCGTAATGGGAATCTCCCACGTGTATATCACGTTCCACAGAGACAATGGTAAGATTCATTACTGAAAAATTATATATTATTCACAATTTTAGTTGTCAGACAATCAAATTTACCCCCAATGACATGTACTTCCCATACAGTTTGACGAGATATTTTTCAAGGCGATCCTCATTACTGGAGACGACCCGCGTGTTTCCTTTAAATCTTTCAACTGCTTTTCGCAATTTTGACGTCGACAACTGTAACTGTGATTTGGAACCACTGTGTAGATATCTGTGTTCATCCTCTGCCCTAAGGGCAAAGTTCAACCCGATAAAGTAGATGA
This sequence comes from Haliotis rufescens, assembly GCF_023055435.1. NCBI lineage: Eukaryota > Metazoa > Mollusca > Gastropoda > Lepetellida > Haliotidae > Haliotis > Haliotis rufescens. The sequence continues at coordinate 51,428,365 of NW_025964001.1, read as the reverse complement.
GGGTGTCCCAGAGCGTCTGTGGTGTATCTTATCCGAGTTCTCATCCGAGTTTACCTGTCTCCCAAAGTACATCTTCCTGCTGTTCAGTGATGACATCCGCTCGTCTCTATCTGCTCCTATCCCCTTCCAAGTTTATAAGTTCATCTTAATATCAAGAACCGATCGCACACCGTGTAACAATATGACTCAAAGAAATTGACAACCCCTTCGTGAGAAATACTGAAGAGAAGACAGCATTTGATAAAGAGTATTACCACGGTACTCTTCACGCGTTTAGTTTCGAACCCCAGTCAGAAATAACATCAATGTTCTGTTCATGTTTGTTTTCAGGTAACGACTCTATGCCATTGGAATTACTGCGATTTGTGCCTCTCAAAATACCAAGTGTACCACATCGGATTCGGGAAGGTTCAATTGTTTGTTTGTTGTTTAACGCCGCACTCAGCAATATTCCAGCTATATGACGGCGGTCTGTAAATAATCGAGTCTGGACCAGACAATCCAGTGATTGACATCATAACCATCTATCCAAGCAGTTGGAATACGATGACACCAGACAATCCAGTGATTAATATCATGTGCATCGATCCACGCAACTGGGATCGATGACATGCATCAACCAAGTCAGCGAGCCTGACCACCCCATCCCGTTAGTCGCCTTTTACGGCAAGCTTGGGTTGCTGAAGATCTATTCTACCCCGGATCTTCACGGGTTGGTTCGGGAAGGGGATTACTACCTGGCAGAGACGTTTTACTTTCTAGATATGTTGCTAACTACGTTACCAATACAGCTTTCTGAACACTTTCAGTGTTACCTTTATACGAATAAAGTATCTAGGAATTACGTGAATATAACATTCTCTCAGATACATGTGTGCCAATACTTCCTCTCTTTACTATCCCCTGACTTGCCAAGTATAGTTCGATTCTGAATTATCATCAAATACATCCTGACGTGCATTACACACTTCGGTGTCAGTGTTCTCATCAGACAATAATATGCTTAGTTAAACATTCTGACATTAATCGTCTTCAGAGTTATCCGTGTAAAGTAAAATTTCGAAATCTGAGTTGACAACCAATCAATCTGTATTCTCAGTCCTAAATAATTCATCACCTGTCCACATTCTGACATGTTGGTTCCGATACGGTCGTCACAGAAAGACTTGACCTAATTTCCATGACCCGTGCACATGTCGCCCTCCAGTAGTTAGCACGTGCGATGCTCCGTTTCAGCGAATCGATCAGCTCAACACATTAGCTCGAAGATGTGGTGATAAACGTGACCTCCATAGGCTGGCTCAGTACTCGCGTGAGTACATAAGACTGATAGACAATTTTGGAGAGTGTTTTGTTTTCATTGGGATAATGCCCTCACCTCGCCAACAATCTGCCCCATGTGGGGAACTTATCGCGAGTTTGTATACATTCCCCTTCACACACGTATTTTACAATCAAGATGACGCAATCTAACCTTTTAATTGAAAGAATAAGGATGTACGTGTGTATTCTACTGCGCTAGGCATACTTCTCAACAACAGCAGTAGATTGACGTTGCTATAGAGACCTATAGATACACCACTTAACGCCTTTACAGGTTTGCATAAAAGTATAAGTAATAGTATTTAACTTTGTAAAATATTTAACCACACGATATAACGTTCATCTATAAGAGAACATAATAAGTTCTGTATGTGAGTGCATCGCTATGCGTTGACGATAGATAACTTGGGAATATATTCTGGTCCTGTCCCTGGCCATGCCGTACCATGTAGGTTAAAAGATAACACTTGTTGCTATCCTGCATGACGCTCCGTATTAAGGGGATAAAACAACACACACCCGCGCGCGCGCACACGCACACACACACACACACACACACACACACACACACACACACACACACACACACACACACATGAATGCATTTTGCTATATAAGTGCAACGCGACGTTAAACCCAATTTCACCCCACAATATATGTTTAGAAACCCTTTCAGAAGTCATCGTATGTTGACGAGTGATACAATGTGGAACTTGGAAAATGACTCATTATTCGTTTTTAATTTTTATTAATTGTATTAATTGTCTTGAAAGGTATAAAACCATATTTGAATTTTATCATTTAACATCCCATATCTGTAAACGCAAATTTGTTATCAACAAATCACTATTTCATTTTCAAACCCAATCTGAGTTGTGACTGGCCGCGAGGCATGAGGGACTCCTTGTGATCTCATGGCACAAACAACACTCGAGTACATGAGAGTCGGTGGCCATGAGTCCACGGAACACGTTTACTTGAATCGATTGTGCTCAAGGACGACAGTCACTGCCAACGGATTATGTGTTAATTTGGGAGTAAATCTTGGCTTTTTTCATCATATGATCTAAAGAAGCCCCAAATAGATAAAAAAAACCCGTTCATTTATCAATACGAGCAAGCATATTTCAGCTTTATAACGGCGTGTCAGTTTAATGGCCTAGGCGAGACTAAAGTTAAGCACGTCGTAGATGCATACTTCCTCGGCGACAGCACGTGGCACTGGCAGATCAAGGATCATAATCAAAACGAGTCTTGGATTTGAACTCACAATATACGGATCCAGTCACGCGGCAACACGACCAACGTCTTAGACCTCTGCGTCACTGACAAATACATGTATCATATGTCATGAGCAGGATAGAGACAGCGATTAACATCAAACAACACATTTGTACCTGGATTCAAGTGTCATAAACACCGTATACTTCTATACTCTCCTGCCATTTTTTCAATGTATCTGTTTTGCCTCAGTAAGAAGTTACAGGGGTAAATTGAGAAACTGCCGCTCCTTATGTGCTCCTTAAATAACTGTCAGTGATAGCATTAAGAGGATCAAAGAACTGGGAATTGTTTCGATTTAACCCCTGAACACTTGTAGACATTCGCTAGTAATAGGAGTCGTTTGCAAAATATGTCACCAATTCTTCAAGGAAATATCCCGAGACGATACGGTGAATGTGCTTATGTACTCTCGAGAAAAGATTAACTAGTTCTCATCGCGATATTGCCGATGCGAAGTAAAAGTTTAACTCACGCACTCACTATGTACTCGTGGTGATGATTAGTTTGCTGGGGTTTTGTAATTGAGCGAGTGAGCTATATCAGCACCGTTCCCGTGCTCTTTTACGTTTCAACACAGGACTTAATGACTTGAAAGATGGTCAGACATGTAGTGTTATGTTTGGAGCACGAATGATTATTATTCGATTGGACATAGAAATCTCGCACAAACACTTCTTATATTCATTACCATCAGTAGCATTTATTTTGTCAGGACCATTGGCTACCCATGATGACTGGTATAGTTTGCTGTCTGCTGATCCTAGGGGCTGGTGACAAGTTCTGGACAATGTCGGAATCATTTGGTATTTTACTGAATCATTCGCAGATGCAAGGTACAACAATTGATAATTCATTGCTGGATACCTGTATATGGTGCACCTCGCTGACTTCATGCCTGGGATAGTTGGTCTGTTCCTGATCACAACCCGTAAATAGAAACTCTGGAAGCGCGCCATCGTGTCATTGGATTATCTGGTCAAGACTCAATTGTTTACAAGCACATAGTACTACACGAGTGGCTGTGCGCTACTCGTAAGGTCACTGGAGTGGCTATGCGCTACTCGTAAGGTCACTGGAGTGGCTATGCGCTACTCGGGAGGTCACTGGTGTGGCTGTGCGCTACTCGTAAGGTCACTGGAGTGGCTATGCGCTACTCGTAAGGTCACTGGAGTGGCTATGCGCTACTCGGGAGGTCACTGGTGTGGCTATGCGCTACTCGTAAGGTCACTGGTGTGGCTATGCGCTACTCGTAAGGTCACTGGTGTGGCTATGCGCTACTCGTAAGGTCACTGGTGTGGCTGTGCGCTACTCGTAAGGTCACTGGAGTGGCTATGCGCTACTCGTAAGGTCACTGGTGTGGCTATGCGCTACTCGTAAGGTCACTGGTGTGGCTGTGCGCTACTCGTAAGGTCACTGGAGTGGCTATGCGCTACTCGTAAGGTCACTGGTGTGGCTATGCGCTACTCGTAAGGTCACTGGTGTGGCTGTGCGCTACTCGTAAGGTCACTGGTGTGGCTATGCGCTACTCGGGAGGTCACTGGTGTGGCTATGCGCTACTCGCAAGGTCACTGGTGTGGCTATGCGCTACTCGTAAGGTCACTGGTGTGGCTATGCGCTACTCGTAAGGTCACTGGTGTGGCTATGCGCTACTCGTACGGTCACTGGTGTGGCTATGCGCTACTCGTAAGGTCACTGATGTGGCTATGCGCTACTCGTAAGGTCACTGGTGTGGTAATGCGCTACTCGTAAGGTCACTGGTGTGGCTATGCGCTACTCGTAAGGTCACAGGAGTGGTTGTGCGCTACTCGGGAGGTCACTGGAGTGGTTGTGCGCTACTCGTAAGGTCACTGGAGTGGTTGTGCGCTACTCGGGAGGTCACTGGTGTGGCTATGCGCTACTCGTAAGGTCACTGGTGTGGCTATGCGCTGCTCGTAAGGTCACAGGAGTGGTTGTGCGCTACTCGTAAGGTCACTGGTGTGGTTGTGCGCTACTCGGGAGGTCACTGAAGTGGTTGTGCGCTACTCGGGAGGTCACTGGAGTGGTTGTGCGCTACTCGGGAGGTCACAGGAGTGGTTGTGCGCTACTCGTAAGGTCACAGGTGTGGCTATGCGCTACTCGTAAGGTCACTGGTGTGGCTATGCGCTACTCGTAAGGTCACTGGTGTGGCTATGCGCTACTCGTAAGGTCACTGGTGTGGCTATGCGCTACTCGTAAGGTCACTGGTGTGGTTGTGCGCTACTCGTAAGGTCACAGGTGTGGCTATGCGCTACTCGTAAGGTCACTGGTGTGGCTATGCGCTACTCGTAAGGTCACTGGTGTGGCTATGCGCTACTCGTAAGGTCACTGGTGTGGTTGTGCGCTACTCGGGAGGTCACAGGTGTGGCTATGCGCTACTCGGGAGGTCACTGGAGTGGTTGTGCGCTACTCGGGAGGTCACAGGTGGAGATATGTTTACCATGTTACACCCCTTGTCTTTGTTGCCCAAAGTTGCATGGTGAAATATAAACCAGATGAGGAAGCCCACGCTCAAAAGAATAGGCCTAAAAAATGATGAAAACCTGCACAAGGCTAAAAGTGAAAACATTCAGTCACGCCTGTTGGGAGGTTTTGGAGTTACGGAACTTACTTATAGACATAATATTTCACTTTCATATCTTTCAGAAGCAAAAAGCCTATTAGGGTGAACAGTGAGTGAGTGAGTATAGTTTTACGCCGATTTTAGCAATATTCCAGCAATATCACGGCGGGGGACACCAGAAATGGGCTTCACACATTGTACCCATGTCGGGAATCGAACCCGGATCTTCGGCGTGACGAGCGAACGCTTTAACCACTAGGCTACCCGACCGCCCCTATGGTGAAAAGAATAAATTCATATCACCAGAACTGCTGATCGTTTATGATTCCACACAAAAACTGTAAAACACAAGAAGAAAAAATAAAATAAATAATACCTTCATGGTAGAAACGCCAGTGAACGTATTACGTGTCTGGTAAAACCCCGACCTACTTGTAAATACACTGTTTGTACCAAGACTAGCTGCAATAAATCTTATTTGCGGATGTAATTATGTCTCTTGAAATAGTTCAGGACACTCCATCAATACCTGCTTTCCGCGACGGGCGACAGAACCTAGATGATCAAAGATGATTTACCTTTCTAAACGGACGAGCTCTTGTTGGCATGGGGTCTAGACTAGGGCTGTAAATCCTCCATTGTATCTGTTCTGTGTGTGGGTTCGATACTTTCTGGTGACAAGATTAGCTCAGAAACAAAAGTTATCTTTGGATGTTTTGAAACGAGGCTGATAAAACAGCAGCGACTAATCGAACGAACTATTAGTCCTTTCGCCTTAAGTACATGAACTTAGTTTGCCATAGATATTGATCTTCTCCTTTAATAGATTACAGTGAAACTTCCTTTTTCCGGATCCTGTAAATAAAAAGCGAAAGCATCCCTTTCCATAATCATAAGATATCTTCACCAAGCCATTGTACGATTCCGAATATATCATGCGCATGTGTTTTGAATCACTCTGAAAAAGTGATCATACCAAATGTTCAAAAAGGTCCGGAAACTTCAGGCAATTGCTATTAGGGAGGCTTATGTAATTCAGCTGGTATCATACGTACCTGAGATTTGTTAATCCGCAATGTGTTAATCCGCACCATACCCCACACCGCCGTGCATGGCACTAACGTGATTACGACGTTTGCGTTATACAGTATAGTCTCTTACAGTGACAGACAATAGCAGCCTCTTACTAGAGTGAATGGGGCAACGGTGGTCCAGCAGCAGCAGCAGCAGCAGTAGTAGTAGTAGTAGTAGTAGTAGTAGTCGTAGTCGTAGTCGTAGTAGTAGTAGTAGTAGTAGTAGTAGTCGTAGTAGTAGTCGTAGCAGTAGTAGTAGTAGTAGTAGTAGTAGTAGTAGTAGTAGTAGTAGGAGTAGTCGTAGTAGTAGTAGTAGTAGTAGTAGTAGAAGTAGCAGTAGTAGTAGTAGTAGTAGGAGTAGTAGTAGTAGGAGTAGTAGTAGTAGTAGAAGGAGTAGTAGTAGTAGTAGTAGTAGTAGTAGTAGTAGTAGTAGTAGTAGTAGCGACTTCCTCATCATTAGTAGAAGAAGCAGAAACCAGTAATTGAGATTTGAGTTGTTAAATGTTTAATTGATTGTATATGGTCAACAGTAGGGAAAGAAATGCTGATAGCAAGTAAGAGCATCATCTTTACTGATTATTATTAATATCATTATTATTAAATCTGCCGAAATGAACAAGTTTTAAAGCAACAGATTCCATATCACGTGCAGACAAGCGACAATGATATCTGGTCAATAGAGAGGAGATTAGAACTGTATAATGCCGTGTTACCTGTGTTAGTGACATATTTGTAAATTGTCTTTTGAACGGACCCATTTTGTATATTTGGCCCTATAAGCATAGAAAGGGAAAAGATTTTATAATATACCCAAACTGTATTTCATAAGTCTCATTAGTGATTCCATTACAATTTTAACAATTTGTAGAAACATCCTTATCAATAATTGACTTGTACGTATAAAGTTCACAGTGGCAAATACGACGTCATCCTTTCGTCTGCGCCTGTGAATGTTTCGGTAAGTCTGAAATGAAGGGCACGAAGTTTGCATGCATCGAATTGTGCCAGTATTCCACAACGCTTATCACACAGAGTGCAAGGGTGCGGTTTGGTTGCTTGGTTTGTTGTTTAACGCCGCACTCAGCAATATTCCAGCTATATGACGGCGGTCTGTAAATAATCGAGTCTGGACCAGACAATCCAGTGATTAATATCATTACCATCGATCCACACAATTGGGATCGATGACATGCATCAACCAAGTCAGTGAGACTAACCACCCGATCCCGTTAGTCGCCTTTTACGACAAGCGTAGTCGCCTTTTACGGCAAGCATGGATTGCTGAAGACCTATCCAACTCCAGATCGTCACGGGTCGCAAGGGTGCGAAAAAGTAATTGTCAATACTCTTGGACATGACTTAAACTGTGTGATCTCAATATTAGTTCTGTCATGAGCAAACCAGACCAATACGAGCGGGGACCCATACACTATCACAATGTATATACTTTGACGAAGAAGAGCGTCTGATTTCAATATTGCATATACAATATCATATCTAGTTCCTGATACATCAGATGCAATCGTCCCAAAAACTGTCATGGAATCAGTGGATTATATTGCTTCATGATTGTTTTCATCGACCCATTTCAAACCTTGAAGTTTTGACATCAGTCCGACTGAAAAGACCAATAAACAGCCATGACGTTGAAACATAGATGAAATCAGCTCCTGCTGCACGACCTCTTGATATATCTTTAGATGCGTGAGTATATATGCGAGTGAAGCCAGAATAGCGCCCAGCAATATAATCTTGAGCCAGAACATTAATAGCGGTTTGGTTTATGTACTTATTGGTCTCATTGTTTCATTCTGACACAAGTCCTGGTTGTATAAAACTATGGATCTGTTTTAGGTTGCACAAATGAGTCAAGTGTGTCACACTCCTGGTGGTCATATTATCTTGTAACTTGTCAAACGCCCTATCCGAATGACGTTTTCAGCCCAATCACAATCAAATACACACATAAGTGGCTGGTTGATATTTGGTCATTAATTTTATTTTCATGTGATACATTTGTATATCAATGACGGTTCTTGACGAGTGAGGCAGAAAGCCATTTTCGAACATTTAACCTGTAGAGCAGCTTTTGAGTGTTTGAGAGGACTCTGGTACAAAGTCGTAATAACTTAGATTGCTTGTGATCGAGCTAAATCAGATACTCAAAGAAGATCACAACAATGTTCTGACCCAAAAGGACTCGGAAATCAAATCGCGTCTGCTGCCATGAACCAGTTGCTCATATTATGTAAAGTTGCGGACACATTTTCTGCGGAGGCCCTCATGGACCACCCACGGTAAGCGTTATGTTCTACCACACGGTGTAAGGTAATTATTACGTTCAGAAAGTTCGAATGGAAATCATCTATTCGAATCAGTTTCACAAATGAGACCCACTGTGTCAATACGTTATGTATACGTCTGCATTCATACTGAGACCGTTAATTCCGAAGTGCCAGCTTCACCTATTTGAACGCATCATATCGCATCACGTTCAGGTGTAATGTGTTTGGCTGCATAGAAAACATAATTGGTGAAGAAATGTACAAGTAGGTCTGCGAGAATCGGTACACGAGAACGACCGCATTCTGTGAAGAGTCGTAAAATCCTACAAAGATCCCAGTTATTATTTTGTTGTCAGCACTGATGTGGAGGTAGTACAAGCCGTTGAACGCAATGAGTCTCTCTTGCCGGGAGAAATTTTCTGATGGAAAATCGATATCCGCTGATCAGCTTCTGGACGCTGCCTGTTTCTATAAAACTACATGTGGTGAGAGGCGTCTCGTGTTCAGTGGCCAAATCAACTACGGTTCAGCTTGTAAGTTGCCATTGGTTGAACTCTTCATGCTTTCATATTTGTCATTGTAAAGTACTGTGAACTAAGACGCCAGAGGTGAAAAATAGACGCCGTCTTATCGACTAGTTTAAACTAGTGCCTGAACCTTATTAAAAGCCCCGTATCATGTCAGGAGTAGGGTTGGTCCCCAAACTTGTAACAGGTATTGAGTAATATATTCCTGGTGGTTTCAATGTGTTATCTGGCTGATATGGCAGCGAATATGGAACCCAAAGGTGTTTAAGGTGACTGTTAAAGAAAAGGGCTGAGTAAATATTGATATTGTTAGGTTTACAGCCACAGGTTGACTTTGAGATTGAAAAGTTGACTGTCAGAGATGTGGGTTGACTAGATATTCATATTGGTAGGTTTACAGCCACAGGTTGACTTTGAGATTGAAAAGTTGACTGTCAGAGATGTGGGTTGACTAGATATTGATATTGGTAGGTTTACAGCCCCAGGTTGACATTGAGATTGAAAAGTTGACTGTCAGAGATGTGGGTTGACTAGATATTGATATTGGTAGGTTTACAGCCACAGGTTGTCTTTGAGATTGAAAAGTTGACTGTCAGACATGTGGGTTGACTAGATATTCATATTGGTAGGTTTACAGCCACAGGTTGACTTTGAGATTGAAAAGTTGACTGTCAGAGATGTGGGTTGACTAGATATTGATATTGGTAGGTTTACAGCCACAGGTTGTCTTTGAGATTGAAAAGTTGACTGTCAGAGATGTTGGTTGACTAGATATTGATATTGTTAGGTTTACAGCCCCAGGTTGACTTTGAGATTGAAAAGTTGACTGTCAGAGATGTGGGTTGACTAGATATTCATATTGGTAGGTTTACAGCCACAGGTTGACTTTGAGATTGAAAAGGTTGACTTTGAGATTGAAAAGTTGACTGTCAGAGATGTGGGTTGACTAGATATTCATATTGGTAGGTTTACAGCCACAGGTTGACTTTGAGATTGAAAAGTTGACTGTCAGAGATGTGGGTTGACTAGATATTCATATTGGTAGGTTTACAGCCACAGGTTGACTTTGAGATTGAAAAGTTGACAGTCAGAAGGAGTGGAAGATTGACTGTTACAGTGGAAAATTGCCTGTGTGAATGGAATCTTGACTGCGAAGACACCCTTGTACCCACAAATTAGATATTTTAATAAAAATCTTCAGGACACAAGCTACATGTTTCATACTGACATATTTAAACTCCAGTAAAGAGGTCATCATTAGAAATACCGCACACGCTGGAATATATTCAATTTTGCTATTCCAGGGAATCAAACTAACGATTTCGGTTACATTTCAACATCAGCTTGTTAGATCTGAGTGACAGATAGCTCTGCACCACTCACGATCCAGCTATGCGCAAAGCTCTATTCTGATTGGATGAAATAGTCTATATATGACCACCAACGTATAAGACGGCATCAGGTGTTGATGCACAGACTACACCAGGAACATGAAAAACGTCAATATGAAGAACGATGAAGAAAAATACATATCCTGTGCCATCATGGGAGACGGGATGGTCGGAAAGACCAGCATCTCCGAGAGCTATGCCCAGAAATCCTTCAAGGAGAACTATGAAGCCACAGTGTTTGATAACTATGTCGTTCCACTGAATGTGGCTGGAGAGGAGTTTGTCATCAGCATGTTCGATACTGCAGGAAAGGTGAGCTGACAATAATGCCTGAAATATGTTCACTTTTAGTTTAAAAGAGTCTAGTTTTTTGCTGTACTAATGTCTGTATTATGGATCATTGACTACCTATGAGTAGCTCACTGTTGCATTTACATGAGCTTGACAGTGGCATTGTGCCAAATGTATTATAGATATAATATACATTCTACTTAATTTATTACAGAACGTTTAAGCGCATACATGTATGTTCATGGATCTTGAGAAACAATATATGTTTACCCTTTTTGTTTCGTTTAACAGAAAAACTTTGAGAATCTCCGTTCCTTCACATACCGTGAGAGTGAAGTCCTGCTTCTGTGTTTCTCCACCTGTGACCGGGAAACGTTGGCCAGCATCAATGACGTGTGGATGCCTGAACTGAAGAGACACTCCAAACACACCAAACAGAAGAGACCGGTCATCCTCGTGGGCACCCAAATTGATCTCCGTTTCGGGAATGAAGACAGCGAGGTATCCACGGACGAGGGTGTCCAGTTGGCCAAGGACATTGGTGCTGACTGCTATGTGGAGTGCTCGGCTCGCGACCACAAGGGTTTGAAGGAGGTTTTTCAGCATGTCGTCTTCTCCGCTCTCAAGTTCAGAAAAAAGAACACAAACATTATCAAGAAGATATTCAGACGTTGAAATGGGCAGTCGCGAACAATGTTCCTATAAAATGACTGTATTGTCTGCGCCACTAAAGCCAATAGTGACTTTGAAATCTCAAACTGTGATATTTTGCAGATTTAGTAAACCAGTGCGTGCCTTCATCAGTATGATGCCGATATGGGCAGACCAATTTGTGCTTGCGTTTTGTACTTGATGTAACTTCCTGTGATCCTATTTGTGCGACATTTTCAATCACCTTGGCAAGTGGTGATGCTGTTTATCGAATTTTGATATTAGATATCAAAACACACTGTATTATCAAAGTTTAAGTTGCAATCAGAGACAATTTTCAGAGAAGACACCACTTATCGAAGTTTTCTGTGGCATCCATGGGAACAGGCGAGTGACGTTATTCCGTTTTCACAACGTGACTACATTTACAAGGGTCACGTGGGTATGAATTATGTTCAAGTTTATATCTCGGCATTCCAGTGCCCAGTACCGTTTGTGCAAACAATATGCAATTTCCATTTTATACGCATTAATGTTTTATACATGAAATAAAATTGAAAGTGAAAGTAAAAGCTTCTGTCTTTATTTTAATTTGGAAGTAAGGGACAAACTGTGGTGTCTTGGTGTTGTTTCCAGGTGCATATATCCATCACCAGGTCTTAAGAGCAAAGGCAAGAGTTCCTAAATTAAAATAGTTCTTCCTTATATTTAATGATGTTATGTCTTTTCAAAGGTTGTTTCTATTTTTAACTCATTAAGGGCTAATGAAGAGGAAAATATAATGCGCATTTAGTTTCTAGATAAATCTCTGACGGCATTTAATATAATATATGATTATAGATTTTGTATAGTGCATATCAATATAAATATGAACAGTTGTTTGAAATGGAAAACTAAGTGGGAACAGTTGAAAATACACTTAAATCAAATGTTTATAGGTTGTTGATAATTGGCAAAAGCTAACAAATCTATTGCCCAATGTAGTCATCGTTCGCTACATCGTGGTTAACTGCGGTGCATCTTCCTCATAGGAATGAACCATTAGTTATTTCTGGACAGCGTTCTGATTATAATACGCCACTCTGAAGCGTTAAGTTTTTAAATATGATGTAAAAATTGTGAAGCTAAGCCACGTATTGGTAGCCTGTGGAACGGGTGAGAATATGGGTACAATGTGTGTTTGTGTGTAGCCCATTTTTGGTGGCGCCCGCCTTGATATTCCTTAAATATTTGAAAGCGGCGTAAAACCCCACTCACGCATTCACTCACTCACGCATACACGATTCCTTGAGGCTATTTGATGCTCATTGCATTTCAAATGTCATCGTTTTGTTTTGACGGATGCAAATTTGCATATTTGAATGTTTTGACGATTTCTATTCAGTGTCGGTGGACGTGCGGCGTAATTAGGCGATTACTGTAACAACGACTTCCGACGTCAATAAATGACCTTGACCTGAATTGCTGTGACTGTACTAATTGATATCCAATTCACGTTCTGGAGATGTCATTTTAAACCTGCAATTGACATGTACTGTAAATCATAGCGATATGCGACTTCAGTCAGGAGTCAGTTATGTCCGTTGTATTGACCAGCATTACAGGGTAGGGTTCAAACAAGTATTAAAGGGAAAGGAGATCTTATCTACGTCTGGTCATCAACACGGAGGAGCGAGTTAGCCTTCATTCGAGTTAGCCTACTTTCGAGTTAGCCTACAGTCGAGTTCGCCTACAAGATTATATAATGAGAAACTATTGTTGAGTGAGGCGTTAAATAACAAACAAACAAAAGAATTAAAAAATATGAAAGCAGGCCTGAACCAAGTGCAGTTGAACTACCTGTATGCAGGTTAACATCATTCTGACGGTTAGAACATGATGAATACGTCAATGTCCAAAGTCACTCTGACGGTTAGAACATGATGTATAAGTCAATGTCCAAAGTCACTCTGACGTTCTTAATATGATGTATAAGTCAATGTCCAAAGTCACACTGACGGTTAGAACATGATGTATAAGTCAATGTCCAAAGTCACTCTGACGGTTAGAACATGATGTATAAGTCAATGTCCAAAGTCACACTGACGATCTTAATATGATGTATAAGTCAATGTCCAAAGTCACACTGACGATCTTAATATGATGTATAAGTCAATGTCCAAAGTCACACTGACGGTTAGAACTTGATGTATAAGTCAATGTCCAAAGTCACTCTGACGTTCTTAATATGATGTATAACTCAATGTCCAAAGTCACTCTGACGTTCTTAATATGATGTATAAGTCAATGTCCAAAGTCACACTGACGATCTTAATATGATGTATAAGTCAATGTCCAAAGTCACACTGACGATCTTAATATGATGTATAAGTCAATGTCCAAAGTCACACTGACGATCTTATTATGATGTATAAGTCAATGTCCAAAGTCACACTGACAATCTTAATATGATGTATAAGTCAATGTCCAAAGTCACACTGACGGTTAGAACATGATGTATAAGTCAATGTCCAAAGTCACTCTGACGTTCTTAAAATGATGTATAAGTCAATGTCCAAAGTCACTCTGACGTTCTTAATATGATGTATAAGTCAATGTCCAAAGTCACACTGACGATCTTAATATGATGTATAAGTCAATGTCCAAAGTCACTCTGACGATCTTAATATTATGTAGAGGTCGATGTCTAACATCACTCTGGCGATCTTAATATGATGTAGAGGTCAATGTCTAACATCACTCTGACGATCTTAATATGATGTAGAGGTCAATGTCTAACATCACTCTGACGATCTTAATATGATGTAGAGGTCAATGTCTAACATCACTCTGGCGATCTTAATATGATGTAGAGGTCAATGTCTAACATCACTCTGACGATCTTAATATGATGTAGAGGTCAATGTCTAACATCACTCTGGCGATCTTAATATGATGTAGAGGTCAATGTCTAACATCACTCTGACGATCTTAATATGATGTAGAGGTCAATGTCTAACATCACTCTGACGATCTTAATATGATGTAGAGGTCAATGTCTAACATCACTCTGACGATCTTAATATAATGTAGAGGTCAATGTCTAACATCACTCTGACGATCTTAATATGATGTAGAGGTCAATGTCTAACATCACTCTGACGATCTTAATATGATGTAGAGGTCAATGTCTAACATCACTCTGACGATCTTAATATGATGTAGAGGTCAATGTCTAACATCACTCTGACGATCTTAATATGATGTAGAGGTCAATGTCTAACATCACTCTGACGATCTTAATATGATGTAGAGGTCAATGTCTAACATCACTCTGACGATCTTAATATAATGTAGAGGTCAATGTCTAACATCACTCTGACGATCTTAATATGATGTAGAGGTCAATGTCTAACATCACTCTGACGATCTTAATATGATGTAGAGGTCAATGTCTAACATCACTCTGACGATCTTAATATGATGTAGAGGTCAATGTCTAACATCACTCTGACGATCTTAATATGATGTAGAGGTCAATGTCTAACATCACTCTGACGATCTTAATATGATGTAGAGGTCAATGTCTAACATCACTCTGACGATCTTAATATGATGTAGAGGTCAATGTCTAACATCATTCTGACGATCTTAATATGATGTAGAGGTCAATGTCTAACATCACTCTGACGATCTTAATATGATGTAGACCCGTGAAGATCCGGAGTAGAATACGTCTTCAGCAACCCATGCTTGCCGTAAAAGGCGGCTATGCTTGTCGTGAGAGGCGACTGACGGGATCGGGTGGTCAGGCTCACTGACATGGTTGATGCATGTTATCATTTCCCAATTGCGTGGATCGATGCTCATGATGTCAATCACTGGATTGTTTGGTCTAGACTCGATTATTTACAGACTGCCGTCATATAGATGGAATATTGCTGAGTGCGGCGTTAAACAACAAACAAACAAACCAATAATATGATGTAGAAGTCACTGTCCAACATGTCAGCGTTCAGCGATTGTGGGGGCATGTTTCATGCTGCCATATGGCAGGACTCCTGTTGTTCGGTTTCAGGAAACAAACAAACGTTTGCTTATTTATGCAAATTGTGTGAGTGTCGAGTTCTACCGGTAGAGCAGAACTTGCTTAACCATTTCGCGAATACCTGGCTTCATCACTAATTCCATCACTAGTCTGCCTTTCACGCCCAATGGAATCTGTTTCGGCTGAATATCAAGACTGATTCTCTGTCGTTGACGTTTTATCAGTCCTGTTTGACTTTTCAGTCTCGATTATGTACACGTCATACAGACTGAACATTGCAGACTGATCCGTTAAACCAGACTCGCTTAGGTGTTTTCCCCGTTCAGTGTCGCGCCGCTAACAACTAACACAGTGACTGATGGAATTAGTTACTGAAGCGCCATGCAATCACCTTGGTTGGCCACAAGACTGCGTATCTTGAGGCTGATCCATTTTGTATCAGCAACTTCGTGTCGATGATATTCCTGAACGACAATAGCTAGTCAATACACATGACTCAGATGATACGGACAGATTGTTTATGTCTAGTTTGCCAACTGCCCACTTATTTCCGGGATTAGAAAACAGAACCATGTCACTTTCAAGGTTTCCGAAAAAATATATATGGTGCGAATGGAATACCATAAATCAAGCAGCAACATTTCTCAGATATTTTAAAACTCGGCTCAAAAGATTTATAGTTCTTTAAACCGTTTTTTTCTATCACCATTAGAAATGAATGCGTTACCAAAATTTCGATGAAAGTTTTCATAAAAGACCAACCAAAGCTCTTTGAACGATGATAGTCTCGTGTTTAAAGCATTTACTCGTCACGCCGAAGACCGGGTTCAATTCCCTACATGTGTACAATGTGTGAAGCCAATTTCTGGTGTCCCCCGCAGTGATATTGCTCGATTATTGCTAAACGCGGCATAAAACAATACTCACTCACTCACTCACTTTGAACGTCTTGAAGCAAGCTAGGATTGTATAAGTGGTTTGTACATGCCTGTCTTCAACGGGAAGATAGTAGCCACGTCGCCTAACTCTAATAACAGAAGCTCCAAACACCCCAGACAAGTAAATACCAATAACACCTTGTAAGAGTCCATGATGATTTACATTGCGCGTGTTTCCAATACAGCAACCTTGTCCATCTGGCAGTCTCCTGGCATCGTTAAACCACGTGACAACCGTGGCGTGAGTGTTCTTGCTCGTAATTGGTCAGTTCTGTCCATATAAGCAAGTTTGCTTGGCAAGAATTGGCACACGTTGACTGAGAGCCACTCGCGCTTAACTACATTACTATGAAGGGTCGCAATATGAAGGCTGATTCGCAAAAATACATATCCTGTGCCATCATGGGAGACGGGATGGTCGGAAAGACCAGCATCTCCGAGAGCTATGCCCAGAAATCCTTCAAGGAGAACTATGAAGCCACAGTGTTTGACAACTATGTCGTTCCACTGAATGTGGCTGGAGAGGAGTTTGTTATCAGCATGTTTGACACAGCAGGAGAGGTGAGCTAAATATTTGAACGATGATCTATCGATTGGTATCTGATGTATTATATGTATGACAATTCTTTCTTTAGAGAAACAAGATTGTGTTCGCTATTGATTCAAACTCGTTATAGAAAATGTATACTTCCTGCAGTGCTAGGCTACGACAGCATGGCTAAGATATTCTCAAAAGAATTATAACAATTATATTGTCAGTCGTAATGCAACAAGAGTCATACATTTACCTTTGCTTTTCTTATTTCCAGAAACACTTTGAGAATCTCCGTTCCTTCACACACCGTGAGAGTGAAGTCCTGCTTCTGTGTTTCTCCACCTGTGACCGGGAAACGTTGGCCAGCATCAATGACGTGTGGATGCCTGAACTGAAGAGACACTCCAAACACACCAAACAGAAGAGACCGGTCATCCTCGTGGGCACCAAGATAGACCTCCGAGTCGGGAATGAAGACAGCGAGGTTTCCACGGACGAGGGTTTCCAGTTGGCGAAGGACATTGGTGCTGACTGCTATGTGGAGTGCTCGGCTCGCGACCACAAGGGTTTGAAGGAGGTCTTTCAGCATGTCGTCTTCTCCGCTCTCAAGTTCAGGAAAAAGAACACAAACATTATCAAGCAGATATTCAGATTGTAACCGACATATCAGGTACATAACCATGTGGTGCCTTCTTGTCATGCTCAGGGACATGACACCAAATGGACATGTGATAAAATGACTTCGCACAAGATTAACATAGCTGTGATACATAAACAGTTAGCCTGATCTGTGATAAGGAAGTATCTCGGCCTGTGACGACAAGTATTGATCTCTGTATGTGATATGAACTTATGATCTCGGTCTGTGATATGAACTTATGATCTCGGTATGTGATACGAACGGATGATCTCCGTGTGTGATATGAACTTATGATCTCGGTCTGTGATATGAACTGAGAAACTCGGTGTCTATATGATCTCTACACGTGTGGCAGAGCCATGATGCCACCAGTTGAATATATCCTTCATTATATCAAATGCCTTATGAGAATCTATATGATAATTTGTATGATAATTTATAATCGAGTGTCGTTTGTCTTTGATACGTGCTTGACTCAGCAGTGTCCTCTCGATGTCGGTATGGTCGCATTTGCTTTAATACCATTGTCGTGCCCACAACATGTAGGAGATGAGAAAGAGCACAGCGACATAACCCATGTTGAGATAAAAACTGATGGTCCATCATGTTTGTTATATAGTATACAATTGTTACACCTCTAACACAGCTGCTGGACAGCGAGTTTCATTTAAATAAACATTGATATGAACCTTCGATTTAGTCTTTATTCAAGTTGGGAACCGACCATTTGATATTCTGGGGGCGGGGGTGGGGTGGAATATCAAATGATCGGTACCTCAAAAGAATGAGTGTGTAAGTTGAGTTTAACGCCACTTTGAACACCACTTCGGTTACACGATGGCCTGTCAGAATAACATCGAATGCCCAGCATAGTTCTGAGTTTTGGAGTAACTTGCATTCGAACCCACCCCCTGGCAACGAGGGGTGCTTCTCTGTACAGCGAATTGGGCGACATTGACAAGGATATCGCAGTTGGTACTACTACCCTGATATCATAACCCCTTCAACGTACCAGTCTTGGAACACCAACCAGCTGCCCATGGTGATAGCATGGTCAATGCTCGAAGCCAATCACCCAAGACCCAAAGCCTGGCCATCCGATACACATTTTAGTCGACTTTTAGGGTTTGAGGATTGTAACAGTTGACCTTTTGTGAAAATTATCTAATAAATATTTTCAGTTATTTATAGAATATAGGAACACTTTGTTTCCTGTTGGGTGTCCATATTAAGTAATAATAAAAAAAAAAGAAACAAGAAATCAAACCGTGGGAAACACATATATGCTGAAATAACAGGCTTGATAAATATTTTTCAAAAATTTCACCTTGCTTGTAATATTTTCCTGGAAATAACACTCAGTGGTAATATGTTTTAGAGCAATCTACAGTTAGTGTTGGAAACATGATCTGTCGAAAATAATCTTGCACTAGTCTCTAAGGCAATAAGTAGAGGGAATGTCCGAGTAAGGAATGGAGAATTACGAGGATATTCCCCTACTTAAAACTCATCCCTACTTTTACACTTTGACAAAATATTATGTTGTGGAAAACATTTGAAAAATAAACAGAACTCTTTGTTGTCTGTATTTTTACTGCGTGAGTCGCCCTGCGTGATGCACGAGGAATGCGTTCGCTGCCGCTGTTGCACGTGCGCCAGGCTCCGTCGCGAGCTGACATTTACAATGTATGATTTATGCCTCTTCATAATTTCGTTGGGTCCTAAACTAGTATTTATCAATCGCTTGCACATTGTCAATACATGCTGACGGGAAAAATAGGAAATATAGAGCCCCGAACAAAGATATATATATTTTAAAATATGTAATTATTCATTTAAATGTAAAAAATAAATGTAAAAAATAGTTCCGTCTATTCCAAGTGGAAATTAATTCAAATGTTGGTTCAAGATAATGTATAGTAGAGTTGACAAACAACACTCCATTTCTGAAAAATAGTTCAAACAATAGGATGACGTCACAGATGTGTTTTAACTGTTAGTCTCAATCATAATTTCTAGAATATAGACATAATAAAAACAAGTTGTCCCTATAAAAGACTGGCGTCCTTTGATGTACTGTCCGCTTATCTAGACTTGCCTATTATAAGGATAGAATTACTATACATCCATGGACTCCTCATTCAGTACAGCGTGGAGCAAGTCCAAATCCTGACATACACGATGGCCTCGTAATCACACAAATGATAATTTCTTCTTGGGTGTTCTTGTGCGTGCTATCCTGCACTCCCATGAGCTACCCACATGTAGAACGGGTACCCGGTAGTATGGCATGATGCAATGTTCAATACACTGTTGATAGAAGTTACTTGATTGTTCAGGGCTGAGCTTCACACAGTAGTAATTGCGTAATCGTGAAAAAAAGGCCAAGAAACCTTGATTGAGTTGAGCAAGTTGCCTCCCTGAGACAAGTCATTTAAATAAGCAGGGGTCTGTGACCTTTGGTAAATTGACAAACTTGAAGAACATGTTTGCATATAAGTCAAATAATTATTAATGTAGAGACATTTGTTAATTCTGTTAATACAGAGCAACATGCAATTATCATAACGCATGGAGTGACGCATGGTTTGATGGACTGTCATATACTTAGGAAAATGCGTTTTGCTGATTGGCCAGTACAAAGTAATCATTGGAATGGTAAACACCGTGGACAAACACGTTTAAGTAAACAATTTAATATATTTATATAATTAATAACTCCCTCTTCGTACATTTTCGTCGCACCAGATGCAAGCATTCATCGCATTTACACACAAGACACGTCAACGCTTCGTAATATGTCAATGAATGACTTTTTACGAATAATTTTGTGGGTTTTTAAAAAAGAGAATTCACTTGCACTGAGATCTTTTATGGATGAAGGCGCCAACACTACATAACGCACACAGTCGGTTTTGCGGCTACGATGTCTGTAGCATGCTGATTTCACGTAATCCACGTCGGTGAGAAAGTGACAGCTGTCGTTATAGCAGCCACCCGCACTCACTAATTACAAGGCCTGGTTTCTCAAATTGGAGACTATTTTCAAACAGTGAGTGAGTTAATATTTAACGTCACATCGGCAGTATTTCAGCCATATCGTGATATTTTCAAACAACTACTTCGGCTCGTTTAATGCGATAAGAGCGGTTGTGTTAATACTTGCCATTAGTAATTAATTGATTCGACTGATTGTATTTTTTCATTCACTGACCTACATCTAAATTCAACTGACATTACTATATGTCAATTGCATTCCAAACCACTGACCGTTAAACAACAGCAATGGACACTTCCCTATTGTCCTTGGGCGAGGATGTAATTTGTATGCTAGTGATATACTCAGAGGAACCCAGTCGCCATGTGTAGAACTACAGGCGATGGAATTAAATGTCATTAAGGGAATACCCGCTAATCCGGACAGTCCTGTATTAAATGTCCCGTAAACGAATCTTGAGTACGTTTTAATATCCCTTTTAAAATATCTCTTTTAGAATTACATACTTTCATTATTAAAATACCTCCATAACAGCAATTGTCTGGAAAGTGGAGGTTTCTTTACACCTCTATCAGTAAAACGTTTAGCAGACTATACACCAGCATTAGTAAGATTTCTATACACCTCTATCAGTAAAACGTCCAGCAGACTATACACATCTACCAGGAAGACTTCTAGCAGACTATACACCTCTATCAGTAAAACGTCTAGCAGAGTATACAACTCTATCATTAACACTCCAAGCAGAATGTACACCTCTATCAGTAAGACGTCTAGCAGACTATACACCTCTATCAGTAAAACGTCTAGCAGACTATACACCTCTATCAGAAAGACGTCTAGCAGACTATACACCTCTATCAGTAAAACGTCTAGCAGACTATACACCTCTATCAGTAAGACGTCTAGCAGACTATACACCTCTATAAGTAAGACTTCTAGCAGACTATACACCTCTATAAGTAAGACTTCTAGCAGACTATACACCTCTATCAGTAAGACGTCTAGCAGACTATACACCTCTATCAGTTAGACGTCTAGCAGACTATACACCTCTATCAGTTAGACGTCAAGCAGACTATACACCTCTATAAGTAAGACGTCTAGCAGACTATACACCTCTATACGTAAGACTTCTAGCAGACTATACACCTCTATAAGTAAGACTTCTAGCAGACTATACACCTCTATCAGTAAGACTTCTAGCAGACTATACACCTCTATCAGTAAGACTTCTAGCAGACTATACACCTCTATCAGTAAGACGTCTAGCAGACTATACACCTCTATAAGTAAGACTTCTAGCAGTCTATACACATCTATCATTAAGACTCCAAGCAGAATGTACACCTCTATCAGTAAGACGTCTAGCAGACTATACACCTCTATAAGTAAGACGTCAAGCAGACTATACACCTCTGTAAGTAAGACTTCTAGCAGACTATACACCTCTATAAGTAAGACTTCTAGCAGTCTATACACATCTATCATTAAGACTCCAAGCAGAATGTACACCTCTATCAGTAAGACGTCTAGCAGACTATACACCTCTATCAGTAAGACGTCTAGCAGACTATACACCTCTATCAGTAAGACGTCTAGCAGACTATACACCTCTATCAGTAAGACGTCTAGCAGACTATACACCTCTATCATTAACACTCCAAGCAGAATGTACACCTCTATAAGTAAGACGTCTAGCAGACTATACACCTCTATCAGTAAGACGTCTAGCAGACTATACACCTCTGTAAGTAAGACTTCTAGCAGACTATACACCTCTATCAGTAAGACGTCTAGCAGACTATACACCTCTATCAGTAAGACGTCTAGCAGACTATACACCTCTATCAGTAAGACGTCTAGCAGACTATACACCTCTATCAGTAAGACGTCTAGCAGACTATACACCTCTGTAAGTAAGACTTCTAGCAGACTATACACCTCTATAAGTAAGACTTCTAGCAGACTATACACCTCTATAAGTAAGACTTCTAGCAGTCTATACACATCTATCATTAAGACTCCAAGCAGAATGTACACCTCTATCAGTAAGACGTCTAGCAGACTATACACCTCTATCAGTAAGACGTCTAGCAGACTATACACCTCTATCAGTAAGACGTCTAGCAGACTATACACCTCTATCATTAAGACTTCTAGCAGACTATACACCTCTATCAGTAAGACTTCTAGCAGTCTATACACATCTATCATTAAGACTTCTAGCAGACTATACACCTCTATCAGTAAGACGTCTAGCAGACTATACACCTCTATCAGTAAGACGTCTAGCAGACTATACACCTCTATAAGTAAGACTTCTAGCAGACTATACACCTCTATCAGTAAGACTTCTAGCAGACTATACACCTCTATCAGTAAGACGTCTAGCAGACTATACACCTCTATCAGTAAGACTTCTAGCAGACTATACACCTCTATAAGTAAGACTTCTAGCAGTCTATACACATCTATCAGTAAGACTCCAAGCAGAATGTACACCTCTATCAGTAAGACGTCTAGCAGACTATACACCTCTATCAGTAAGACGTCTAGCAGACTATACACCTCTATCAGTAAAACGTCTAGCAGACTATACACCTCTATCAGAAAGACGTCTAGCAGACTATACACCTCTATCAGTAAAACGTCTAGCAGACTATACACCTCTATCAGTAAGACGTCTAGCAGACTATACACCTCTATAAGTAAGACTTCTAGCAGACTATACACCTCTATAAGTAAGACTTCTAGCAGACTATACACCTCTATCAGTAAGACGTCTAGCAGACTATACACCTCTATCAGTTAGACGTCTAGCAGACTATACACCTCTATCAGTTAGACGTCAAGCAGACTATACACCTCTATCAGTAAGACGTCTAGCAGACTATACACCTCTATAAGTAAGACTTCTAGCAGACTATA
Organism: Haliotis rufescens; assembly: GCF_023055435.1. Taxonomy (NCBI): domain Eukaryota; kingdom Metazoa; phylum Mollusca; class Gastropoda; order Lepetellida; family Haliotidae; genus Haliotis; species Haliotis rufescens. The sequence continues at coordinate 51,404,893 of NW_025964001.1, read as the reverse complement.
CACCTCTATCAGTAAGACTTCTAGCAGACTATACACCTCTATAAGTAAGACTTCTAGCAGACTATACACCTCTATAAGTAAGACTTCTAGCAGACTATACACCTCTATCAGTAAGACTTCTGGCAGACTATACACCTCTATCAGTAAGACGTCTAGCAGACTATACACCTCTATCAGTAAGACGTCTAGCAGACTATACACCTCTATCAGTAAGACGTCAAGCAGACTATACACCTCTATAAGTAAGACGTCTAGCAGACTATACACCTCTATCAGTAAGACGTCTAGCAGACTATACACCTCTATCAGTAAGACGTCTAGCAGACTATACACCTCTATCAGTAAGACGTCAAGCAGACTATACACCTCTATCAGTAAGACGTCTAGCAGACTATACACCTCTATCAGTAAGACGTCTAGCAGACTATACACCTCTATAAATAAGACGTCAAGCAGGCTATACACCTCTGTAAGTAAGACTTCTAGCAGACTATACACCTCTATAAGTAAGACGTCTAGCAGACTATACACCTCTATAAGTAAGACTTCTAGCAGACTATACACCTCTATAAGTAAGACTTCTAGCAGACTATACACCTCTATCAGTAAGACGTCTAGCAGACTATACACCTCTATCAGTTAGACGTCTAGCAGACTATACACCTCTATCAGTAAGACGTCTAGCAGACTATACACCTCTATAAGTAAGACGTCAAGCAGACTATACACCTCTGTAAGTAAGACTTCTAGCACGCTGTACACATCTCTCCGTACACTGTTTAACAGACGCAGCATTGACAATTCGTATACAATGACAATGTCAGAGATAAGATTGTCTTTCGGCTGGACCTGAATCTTCTCAATCTTCTCATACCGTGTGCATGAGTAGATGTATCGACATGATGCTTAATTAGACGTAAATACACCGTCACGAATAGCAGAACAGACACAACTGAAACCAGACACACAAAAATCAAAAATTTATTTAATTTTTTGATTTTGAGAACTTAGACGTATTGCCGATAACAAAGATATATTCACCTCGAATAGGACTGTAATTCCATTATATCCACAACAGTGCAGTGCATTTAAACACGTTACACTGAACCTAATCTTATAGGAGGAATCGCAATTTCTGTCAAGTGCAATCCTCCATCGTAGATGTTTTCAGTTACAGGTAATCACGGATTTCACAAGTACAGAAACATCCAGGCTAGACGACAAGGTGATTGACAGCAACCTACACGATGGCCTTAGTTCATTACGTGACAGCAATGAAATTAACAACCTACACCACCAGCTGGGGCCAGTTAGGTCTTTAGGTACTGCTAACTGTGAAACCTTTGACATTCAAAGAAAATTAATACAATAATATATTTCCAAATAAGGAATTACACGGTAAGCCTAGAGTATGACAGGTTCCGAAACACAAGAAGTGGGGTTATGTTTGTCGATCAATAAAAAGAGAACATGAAATAGGGCGAACACATTAGGGTTTTGTTTAAGTATGTAACACCACGTTATTTCACACATCAGGTTTAAATTTCGTCATTAGTCAGTAAGACATTACAGGGTAAATACGAATACACTGCAAGTACTACAGCAGAAATGTTTACTTAGAAAGCGTTCGTGTACATTGCCAACCGACTGTGCCATGATTGTCAGTGAGTGAGTTTGTGAGTTGGTAAACTTGTGTGTGCTTCTGTGTCTGCGTGTGAGTTTGCGTGTGCGTATGTACCTATATGAAAGGTTTCTTGACGCCAAATGTGTGTGGTAATACTAAAACAACCCAAACTAAACAGTACTGACAATAACTAAATACTACCAATAACAGACATAATAATTAAATACTAATAAATAAAACAACAGAAAAAGTAAAAATTAATCAAGTGAAATTTAAAAAATGAATGAAAATATAATTCAGTATTAGATAAACTTCAATAAAAATAAACACCCAAAGTTTACTAAAGTTAATACGGTATGCATGTACTATTCAACCAAGAATATGTAAGATATTTTTAGGAAGCTGATAATGTCGTGACGTGTTAGGATTGCTGTGTTAAAACACAGTACATTTTAGAAGCGGGTAAACTTACAGGTTTGTTGTGGTGTCACCGCCTTTAAAATGCTGCACAACCGTTACACTAGTTGAACCTTATTGTTAATCATGTTCCACTTATGTTTTTTGTAGAAAAGGGCCCTGATATGTTAACAATCCCTGCGATAATGCCAGAGCTATTTGGAAAATCGATACTAAAGTATGTGGCGTTGAAACACATATGGCGTTGTGGATTTCAGTGCCTCCTTTCATATGGCTATACATCGCACTAGTCTGTGTTTAGGATTAAAGCTGTGTCGATCGTCTCACGGGTACGTTAATGGCTTGACACATTTGTTGAAGAGTACTTTCGAGGTTTAGTTGGAATACTTAATTCGCGCCTCAACATGTGAGAAATCTGCTGGGCTGGAAGCGTTCGTACAATCTCTAACAATCGTATTGCATCGTCATCAACATTCCATGCGAGTGAATGTCAATCTATATGTTCTATATTATCCGTTAAACAAATTCCCGAATGATTAAAGGTTCAGGTTTGCTCTACACTCAACCAAACAAGTCAACTTGATGCAGATCAAAACACACGGACGTTCCTTTACTTAATGGGTAGATTATATAAGTGCTGGGGTCACCCATTTGTCTAAGGCGCCGCAATTCGCTGTGCGTCAGAAACCTATGATAGTGGGTTCGAATCCCGGTTCGGCCCGATTTTGTTTCTAGGTTTGTCAGCACCATACCCGTGCCCGTGGGTTTTACCAAAGTGGTAAATTTCTGAGAACTGCATTACTTCAGGCTTTCCTCCCACATCAAACTGACACGCCGTGATATAAATGGAATACTGTTCAAAGCGACGTTAAACCCAACTTACTCACTCACTCACTATAAATGCACTGAAGCTACTGGAGACAAGTTATTTCTTTGTAACATTCAAAGCGCCATTGCTTTGTGATCAGTACTATATTTACATATTATTATTTAAAAAAATTCCATATGAATAAGAAATCCTTGCTAAAATCAGGAGTCTCTTGTGCGATTCCAATTACTGGTATATAATGAGTATCTGTTTATTAATCACTATCAAAAAGTGATGATACCAGGTGTTCTCGTAAAGGTGAGGGTAGCCGGGTCCCCGGCGGCACCCGTCACAAACACATGCAAAGGCAAGATAATTACTCACCTGAACATACGTGGAACAGATGTTACAGGTCACAATAGGGACATCATTTTTGTCACTGATGTAAATTTAAGCAAGGAGAAAAATTATGTAACCGATAACTTTGGAAGAGATTTTATCTTGGTGTTGTGAAAATAGAACGTTTTACATCAAGACCAAGTTTTGGGAGCTCTGGAAGTAGGAAAGTAGGTTACACTAAGACCATTCTACTGTAATTGAAACCGAGGTGATTTAAATCTACACAAAATGCCAGTCATTGTGTATATCACTGATGAATGTTGTTTAAAACCGCAGTCAGCAATACATACACTGTGGGCGTCTTTACTCGGACCAGGCAAACCATTGACTGAAAGTATGAGTGTCGAGCCCTGCAATCGATGGCACGAAGTCAGCCAAGTCATAGAGCCTGGCCATCCACTTTTTCAGCTATTACACCAAGTAGGGGGAGCTGGGGACCTATCCTGGCCCGGAATTCCCAAAGAGCAGTAAAACATTTTAGCTTTTTGCGATCTTTACTTAGGGACATGTTTAAGACTTTAACCTTCACATCTTTCCTCTTGGGCGGTAAGGCCTTCTTGAAAGGTTGAGCTTCCAGACTGTGATGGCTGCTGAAGCTGCTGAAAGAGATTACTTCAAAAGTTTAAATATAGTTAACATACTTTTATCACAGCTGTTAACTGATGTGCAAAATATAGTCGTGTTGTGATATTGAGCTAAGAATTTCTTGTCGGGGATATAACAACCAGGGAATGTTTTCGTGGGGTGAGGGGAGGAGGAAGTATAAACTAGTATATGGGAAGCCTGAGGCAAAGTATCTTTTCGGAATCAGTTTCACAAGTGGTACAGATAATGCAGGATGCACAAGTGGTATATATGCTGAAGGATGCACCAGTGGTAGACATTCTGCAGGATGCACAAGTGGTAGACATTCTGCAGGATGCACAACTGGTACACATGCTGAAGGATACACAAGTGGTAGACATTCTGCAGGATGCACAAGTGGTAGACATTCTGCAGGATGCACAAGTGGTAGGCATTCTGCAGGATGCACAAGTGGTAGGCATTCTGCAGGATGCACAAGTGGTAGACATTCTGCAGGATGCACAAGTGGTAGACATTCTGCAGGATGCACAAGTGGTAGACATTCTGCAGGATGCACAAGTGGTAGGCATTCTGCAGGATGCACAAGTGGTAGACATTCTGCAGGATGCACCAGTGGTAGACATTCTGCAGGATGCACAAGTGGTAGACATTCTGCAGGATGCACAAGTGGTAGACATTCTGCAGGATGCACAAGTGGTAGACATTCTGCAGGATGCACAAGTGGTAGACATTCTGCAAGATGCACACGTGGTAGACATTCTGCAGGATGCACAAGTGGTAGACATTCTGCAGGATGCACAAGTTGTAGGCATTCTGCAGGATGCACAAATGGTAGACATTCTGCAAGATGCACACGTGGTAGACTCTGCAGGATACACAAGTGGTAGACATTCTGCAGGATGCACAAGTTGTAGGCATTCTGCAGGACGCACAACTGGTACACATGCTGAAGGATGCACAAGTATCAGTGATAATGCAGGATACATATGTGGTACAGATAATGCAGGGTACATATGTTGTACAGATAATGCAGGATGCATATGTGGTACAGATAATGCAGGGTACATATGCGGTACAGATAATGCAGGATACATATGTGGTACAGATAATGCAGGATACATATGTGGTACAGATAATGCAGGATACATATGTGGTACAGATAATGCAGGATACATATGTGGTAAAGACAATGCAGGATACATATGTTATACAGATAATGCAGGATACATATCTTATACAGATAATGCAGGATACATATGTGTTACAGATAATGCAGGATACATATGTGGTACAGATAATGCAGGATACATATGTTATACAGATAATGCAGGAAAAATATGTGGTACAGATAATGCAGGATACATATGTGGTACAGACAATGCAGGATACATATGTGGTACAGATATTGCAGGAACATATGCGGTACATATAATGAAGGATACATATGTGGTACAGATAATGCAGGATACATATGCGGTACAGATAATGCAGGATATATATGCGGTACAGATAATGCAGGATACATATGTTATACAGATAATGCAGGATACATATGTTATACAGATAATGCGGGATATATATGTGGTACAGACAATGCAGGATACATATGCGGTGCAGATGATGCAGGATACATATGTTATACAGATAAAACAGGATACATATGTGGTACAGATAATGCAGGATACATATGTTATACAGATAATGCAGGATACATATGTTATACAGATAATGCAGGATACATATGTTATACAGATAATGCGGGATATATATGTGGTACAGACAATGCAGGATACATATGCGGTGCAGATGATGCAGGATACATATGTTATACAGATAATGCAGGATACATATGTGGTACAGATAATGCAGGATACATATGTTATACAGATATTGCAGGATACATATGTGGTACAGATAATGCAGGATACATATGTTATACAGATAATGCAGGATACACATGTGGTACAGATAATGCAGGATACATATGTTATACAGATAATGCAGGATACATATGTGGTACATGTAATTAGGCATACGACAAATACAAATACATTTGATAACAGAGAGGAGAGGGGAGAGGAAATGGTAAACACATGTAACGATTGCACGCCCGACACTCATCACAATGACGGAGAGATAACATGATGTATTTCAGTGTGGAGCGAATTATCTCCTCGTGACGTTAAGTGCGCGCTGTTAACCTTTTATTTGACATAACGTGTTAGCAAACAATTGTCCTATTAGCAAAACAGCCTTTGGCTTACGAGGAGGTTTTAGAATGCCCTCAATACAATTGTATCGCCAAGTCCCTTATGTGTCCGTTTGTGATATCGGGACACTCTTTGACTTTTCCCGTCCCCTAATCCGTGCTAATGACGTCACGACGGTACGTTTGCCCTTTCTTGTGCCATCTGCTCCATAGAATATTCAACTTGTCCATCGCTTACCCCCCTTTCTTCTGTAATTTTAATGCGTTAAGGCTTGGTGGTGGACGTTATCTTAATATAAAGTTTTGGCCTCGACCATACGCTGAGGGATATTCTGCATGATTCCGGGTAAATGTAACCATTGTTGTTGAGTTTGAAGGGTCCAAGGTTCCTAATTAGAGAGTAGATAATGTCTCTATAGAGCATGTCTCCAATAGCATATCCCTGGTACGATGTTAAAAATATCGCATCTGGGATCAATCTGATGCCTGATGACGCCGGTTCTATGTTGAAACTGCTCGAAGCCCAACATAGAAGTTCATTCAAATAGAAATAATAATCGGCAATAATGTTATATAATGAGTCTACTAATACAACTAGCGAAAGATAATTTTCATAGCCAGGCGTCATTATTATTATTATTATTATTATTGTTGTTGTTGTTGTTGTTGTCGTCATCATCATCATCATCATCATCATCATTATTGACAGATAAAAATAGAAAATGCAGCAAAGAGGGTTTGGGTGATCCTGGCACAGTCAGGCTGGTCATCATCAGCACAGGGCCCTTGCCCCCTCTACACACAGCCCAGACAGCGAATGGGACTTCTCCCAGGAAGTGCTGCCTAGTCAAACCCACGCAGAACTTTTCGGAGATTGTGAAGACTCTCAAACACTGCAGCCTTCTGCATTATCCAGATTGACAGAAGGGTTGTATTCCTGACAGCAAACCCGGGTACTCTCCGGATGTCAGTCAACAGCTTATTATTTTTATCGTAGGTTCGAATCTCGGTTCGACCCGAATATATACTCAACAACAAAAGTTCCTGTGACACCAATATTTTAGTGTATTTTCAAACAAGTAAAGTTTGGTTTTTAATATTGTAGTACATGTATGGAATCAAGTCACAAAAACGCAACTGCTACAGAAAAGCATGCATTCCATGCAAAAGTTGACTTTTATGCAAGCCCCAAGCATTTCACTACCCAAGGATGGGTATAACAAAATGTGCGGTAACGGGATTCCATATGCATTGTTTAGCATCGTGCTGACAACAACCACTCAGAAAAACAACAAAATTACACAATTAGTCAACATTACGAAATGCAACGCCTGTCCGAAAATGAGGGTCTGCGAGCCATTTTATGGCTTGAAGCAGGATCGAGTCAACGTGATGTTGCAAGACAATCTAACGTCCACAGAAACACCATTTGGTGTTTATGGCAACGTTGGCAACAAACGAATGCAGTCAGAGACCATCCTCGGAGTGGCAGGTCACGCGTAACCAAAAATCGACAAGACAACTGGATTCGAACAACACACCTACGAAATCGATTCCAGCCAGCAACAGTGACTCCAAGAAGCATCCCTGGCCTTCGATGAATATCTTCACAAACCGTACGTCGTTGCCTCAGATGTGCAGGGATTGTCACAAGAAGACCCGCCAGACGTCCCATTTTGACAGGAAACCGCCGTCAAGCACGTCTTCAGTGGTGCAGACAGCGTCTACGTTGGACGACCATGCAGTGGGGACAAGTTCTATTCACTGACGAGTCTCGTTTTCACCCCAGCCACAGCGATAGACGGAATCATTGTGTCATGGAAGAAGATCGGTTAGGGGGCGGCAGCGTTATTGTATGGGGTGGGATTACAGCAAGACAGAGGACCCGTTTGATAGTGGTACAGGGAAATCTCAATGGACAGCGCTACCTCGATGAGATCATCGGCCCTACCGTTTTTGCGTCGTCATGGCCCAGGCATTACTTTTCAATTTGACAGCGCCAGGCCTCATATTGCTCGACTTGTTCAGGATTCTCTTCAACAAAACAACGTGAATGTCATCCCATCGCCGGCTCGCTCCCCTGATCTCTTACCAATCGAGTACATGTGTGATGAGATGGATCGGCGCCGTCGACGTCAACCACGTGTTCCACAGATATTCCAGGAACTTCGAAACATGCTCCAACAGATATGGACGGATATCCCACGGGACTTTGTGCGACGCCTGGTCCATTCCATGAGACGAAGATGTGTTTCTTGCATCGCAATCAGAGGTGGCCACAAACGCTATTGATTTGTAAATTGACATTTTGGTATGTTCATTTTTTGTTGTGAAATAACGCATTTTCTGAAGTCAGTATGGCAAATTAAACCATTTGAACACTTACATTAGTCTTTTGTCTGTTGCAAACCGAAATTGTTTCAGATTTGGTAAAAAAACATAACTTTGGATTAAATCTTATTCAATGTCACATTAACTTTTGTTGTTCAGTATATTTCTAGGTTTGTCAGCACCATACCTGTGCCCGTGGGTTTCAAGTGGTAAATGTCTAAGACCGGCATCACTTAGGGCTTTCCTCCGACATTAAACTGACACGCCGTGATATAACGGGAATTCTGTCCAAAGCGGGGATTGACCAAACTCTCTCACTTTATCTGTGACCTACATCACTTTACATCCTTAACTGTAATGTTTTGCTCAGTTATTAAAGTATGCAGATGCTGTGGGCAAATACTGACCTTTTCAATATTTGATTTTATTGATACTCTGCCCCAAAGAGGTAAGATTTGTGAAGCTAATCAAAGGTGTTGGATAAATTAGATCGCGATTCGAAATTCACTCTAGATATAATAACATTTTCACAGCGCAAAGATTAAAGAAACCCTCCTATATGAAAAGGGCTCGTCGCATCCCATGACACATCCTGCTCGTATTGGCAAAGTCAAAACAAGGTCATTTGGCCAAGAAGTTTAACTTCAGCTTCCGATATACAAAGAGTGATAACACCAGGTGTTCGCGAAAAGATGAACAACACATCCTGCACCACCGGTGGCACCATTCACATGCAATGGCAAGTCAGTTGTTCACCTAAAAGAAATCACGGGAACATACGGTACATACAAAACAGGGAATTGCATCAGACAGCATTTTTGTCACCGATGTGTCGAATTTCGAATTTGGTCTTCCAGATGATTACCATAAAACTTTGAAAGTTTTTTTGAGGCCTTGACTCTTTTAACCTTGATCAAACAACTTTTGAGCAAGATGTTCGTAGAATGAGCATGCTCGATTGTATCCCAAAAGTTGTAAAAAATGTAAAGGCTGGTGTTGCTGGAATATTGCTCGAAATGAAGGGAAACTTGATAATTGGTAAGTTGAAATCATCCCTCTTGTCATTGCGTTTTGTAGAGGGTGTTATATCTAAATCTTTACACATAGATTAAAATATGAAACAGGTGAGAAGCGGTCTCATCGGTCTCCTATATTTCCAGTTCAAGTGGGTATATCAGTGGAAAGGAATTGGCTATTGATGTTATTGAGCGAGTCATATCATCGATATACCTGGAACTTAATTACCTTGTTCTGACTTTACCAATCCGAGCAGAAATGTCGATTCATATGCGTAAGGAAACAGATCAGCAAGAAGGAGAGTACAATTGGTGCCCTTGGGGATGCCTACTTCTTGCCTTATTGTCGTACCCCCAAACGTTAACATAGATAGTATCTATGAGGAAGTCAAGCATTTCACATATTGTTTTCTCAGTAAAATTCAGACTGCATTTGCTTTCATTTTTTGACAAACTGACCTGAACCTCTGAAGATAGATACACTCCACTCATCCAAAACTGAAACGCATAGGAGATAATGAGAATGTTGGTTTTGTTTATTATTTAAACATTCAATACAAATGAAAGATTTTTAATCGAATTATGTAAGTCGCCTGTTCGTTAACTGGTGTACTGCACAAATGCAACCGTGTTAAACTTTGGCGGCTTTATACAGCAATTTCATAAGACCGTACGAAACTTTTATGGAAAGTAGATTAAAAGCAGAATGCACGTGAAAGTTGTGACAACCATGTGCAGTGACAATGACTAAAATGGGTCAAAGGTCAGTCAACATTTTGTCACACTTTTGTCGACTTATTGGAAGTTGGAAAATGCCGAGACTGAATGCTGCCAATCGCAACATCGCCACTGGACGCCTTGAAGGTGGAGAGTCACAGTCTGCATTTGCACGTCATTTCTAAGTACATCAGAGCACCATATTTCGTGTATGGGATCGGTAGACCAGCCTCAATTCAACCCAAGATCGACCGAGAATACGTAGAAGAAGAGTCACCACCCCTGCACAAGATCGCTACATCCGGGTCTTCTACCTACGTCAAAGACATGCTACTGCCCCCAAGACTGCAGGACGTGTGCCTGGGAGGAGAAGGGTTTCGGACCAAACAATCAGGAATCGTCTGCAAGAGATAAGAAATTACGGGTATTTGTCCCTGTATTGAGACGTTTGCATGAGACGACAACGTATGCGATGGAGCAACACCTACATGCATGGACTCTGAGAAACTGGAGGCGAGTCTGGTTCAGTGATGAATCACGATTTCTTCTCCAACGCCGACATGTAAGACAGCGTGTCTGTCGACATAGAAATGAACGTTTTGCACCGAGCTGCGTTCGACAGGGCGACAGATTCGGTTGTGGAAGTGTGATGGTGTGGGGAGCCATATCCTGCACACGGAGATCTGACTTGGTGGTGGTGGTGGTTCAGGGGAATCTGACAGGAAATCGGTACATGGACCAAATACTTCAACGTCACTTTCTTCCGATTATCAACGGACAGAAGGAGTTGTTCAACATGGCAACGCTCGTTTCACTGTTGACTTCCTTCAAAATTCAAACGTCATTGTCTTGCCATGGCCTTCAAGATATCCGGATCAGAACCCGATAGAGCTTCTGTGGGATGAACTCGATAGACGTGTACGTCAACGTCAATATACGCCACGGACAACTGCACAACTGGCTAACGCGTTGCAGGAAGATAGAGGATAAGTCCACAGGACAGAATCCGTAAACTTATTCAGTCTGTACCAAGGCGGTGTAGAGCAGTGATAACAGGCACATGATATCCACTCCAGGTACTGATCTGAACGCTCCCTTGTTGACGATTGTGACATGATAATCCGTATTGCCATTATGTATACAAAACATGTGACTATCACCATGCTAAGTTTCATCCTTGTGTCAATCAAATTAAACGAAATATGCACATTTAATCGAACACAGAAAAAACACTCAAAGTTCGCCAATGCATTAGGAATTATGGTTAATTTCTGAGACAGGGATTTGGTGGTATATTTGCTGGATCCAGGAACATATCTCTCTTTGTACTTAGTTTTATGAAATTCTGTCAAAAGCAGTTTTAAATAAACCAACTCACTCACTCCGTCTATCATAGTAAATAGCAATTTAGCATAGATCAATTGAATAGTCACACATTTACATCAACCAAATGTATACCATTTTGTGTTGTAAACACACTAAAGGAGCAGCTATTTTACCCAATCACAGACTGCCACGTCATGCCCGCAGCAAATGTAGGGATTGTTTGTTGTGATGGCACCGGAGGGTGATCATTAACGAGTCTACTCCTCATATGCCCACACGCCCTCGTCCAGCCCCGGGGTAAAGGCCTTTGAGGTGGGTAGCGAAGCAGATAAGGTTGCTGGAGGTTCTGGCACGACAATTACCGTGCAAACAGGCCTACACAATGATAAAAGTCGCCGAGGATGTTGTGAACGTGCATAACCTTGATATATAAAATTCGTGGTCGGACATTTGGGACTCGATGATGCTTTATCTGACCTCTCTTCGATTGTCCCCCAAATAATATAATTCAGCTTTTCCTGCGCAGTAAATTGTAACATGGTGTTCGTGTATGACTTCCTTGACTCCACTTTCATATTTTTCAGTTTTAAAAACAACAGCTTGACCTTAAAATGAATCATTTAGGACACTATAATGTATGGGAGTCCTGAACCGCCATACTAGACATATAACAGGACTCATTGGATGCCTACGTTGTTAGATAGTGAGATTGATACATTACGCATGAAGACCATCAACCGATCTACACATATTTACTATTAACCAAAATGTTTGATGTTTGGATATTTTCCGCAAAACAACCTATTTATTTTTTCACCACTGCCAACATACTATTAATTTTATGCTTACATCTGAACAAACTATTAATTTATAAAATCTTGTGACAAGCTAATATTAAAGTGAATTAAATTTAATATGAAAATATCATCTACGTAGAAGATACTTAAGTCTACGTAGATGATACTTACACTTACGTAGATGATACTATAATCAACGTAGATGATGCTTTTTTCTACGTAGGTGATACTGCTCACATCTACGTAGAAGATACTTTCATCTAGGTATCAATATTTACTCGCGTAATCGACACTATACGTACGATTATAATATCACATACGGGGATGAAAGTAGCATCCACGCAGATGAAAGTATTATCTACGTAGATGATAAATTGTTTTTAGACTGTGGCATTAATACGCTTCCCTATCAATATCGTTATCAGAGGGCAAGTGAATTGCGTTTTTTACCAATATCAGGACCAGAGAGCCAGTATTTTGCTTTGTCTAATTAACGAATATCATGAACAGAGTAACCAATAACATGTGTAATTAACCAATGGCATTAGCAGCGGACCAGTACATTGTGTAGTGAGCAACAGCATAAGCCGAGATACAGCGACTTGACTGTGAAGTTAGGCAACAGCATGAGCAGAGATACAGCGACTTGACTGTGAAGTTAGGCAACAGCATGAACAGAGATACAGCGACTTGACTGTGAAGTAAGGCAACAGCATGAACAGAGATACAGCGACTTGACTGTGAAGTAAGGCAACAGCATGAACAGAGATACAGCGACTTGACTGTGAAGTTAGGCAACGGCATGAACAGAGATACAGCGACTTGACTGTGAAGTTAGGCAACAGCATGAGCCGAGATACAGCGACTTGACTGTGAAGTAAGGCAACAGCATGAACAGAGATACAGCGACTTGACTGTGAAGTTAGGCAACATGCATGAGCAGAGATACAGCGACTTGACTGTGAAGTAAGGCAACAGCATAAGCCGAGATACAGCGACTTGACTGTGAAGTAAGGCAACAGCGTGAACAGAGATACAGCGACTTGACTGTGAAGTTAGGCAACAGCATGAACAGAGATACAGCGACTTGACTGTGAAGTTAGGCAACAGCATGAGCAGAGATACAGCGACTTGACTGTGAAGTTAGGCAACAGCATGAGCAGAGATACAGCGACTTGACTGTGAAGTTAGGCAACGGCATGAACAGAGATACAGCGACTTGACTGTGAAGTAAGGCAACAGCATGATCAGAGATACAGCGACTTGACTGTGAAGTTAGGCAACAGCTTGAGCAGAGATACAGCGGCGACTTGACTGTGAAGTTAGGCAACAGCATGAACAGAGATACAGCGACTTGACTGTGAAGTTAGGCAACAGCATGAGCCGAGATACAGCGACTTGACTGTGAAGTTAGGCAACAGCATGAACAGAGATACAGCGACTTGACTGTGAAGTTAGGCAACAGCATAAACAGAGATACAGCGACTTGACTGTGAAGTTAGGCAACAGCATAAGCCGAGATACAGCGACTTGACTGTGAAGTAAGGCAACAGCATGAACAGAGATACAGCGACTTGACTGTGAAGTTAGGCAACAGCATGAGCAGAGATACAGCGACTTGACTGTGAAGTAAGGCAACAGCATAAGCCGAGATACAGCGACTTGACTGTGAAGTAAGGCAACAGCATGAACAGAGAAACAGCGACTTGACTGTGAAGTTAGGCAACAGCATGAGCAGAGATACAGCGACTTGACTGTGAAGTTAGGCAACGGCATGAACAGAGATACAGCGACTTGACTGTGAAGTTAGGCAACAGCATGAGCAGAGATACAGCGACTTGACTGTGAAGTTAGGCAACGGCATGAACAGAGATACAGCGACTTGACTGTGAAGTTAGGCAACAGCATGAACAGAGATACAGCGACTTGACTGTGAAGTAAGGCAACAGCATGAGCAGAGATACAGCGACTTGACTGTGAAGTTAGGCAACAGCATGAGCAGAGAACCATTAACGTGTACGATACCTAATATCAGGGATAAACCTTCAGAATTCAACATTTTATTCACATATACATAAAATGTTAACTCTGAGTACAATCTGATTTTTCGAGAAATAGTTTCCTTAAACTTATTCGGGATGTTCCGGTAGATATAGTTTAGAACGGACTGTAGCGAGTATTGGTATACCCTTGCCAGCGAGTTCAGAACCCTGGAGCTTTGTGGGAAGTGTCTCAGAAAGGTCACAGTAAGACACCAAGGTTGTTAGACTGTCAACACCTCTCTCTCTACACAGTGCATGACATTTGATTCTCTATCTCTGTGTGTATTTAGTTGTTTCGGGACCCACTTTTCCCTAACAATGACGTTATAGATTATTTGTGGGCTGCGAAAAGATCAAATCAATTTACAACACAAAGACAAAATGGCATTGCGAACAAATAATTGGAAACCCATTTACAAGACCTGCTATTTGGAATGTTATGGAGTCTGTCTGCAATATGACAAATGTACATTGTTCTGATTTTTCCAAGTGTTCAAATCCAAATAACCGGCGTTGGCTCCTGCATGAAGAAGACCCTCCTAAATTGTACAGTTTCTCGTGTTGCAAATGTAGGTTGCACTCCCAAGTGAATTACAGTTCCTCGTGTTGCAAATGTAGGTTGCACTCCCAAGTGAATAACAGTTCCTCGTGTTGCAAATGTAGGTTGCACTCCCAAGTGAATTACAGTTTTTCGTGTTGCAAATGTATGTTGCACACCTCACACGTTATTTACAGTTCCTCGTGTTGTAAATGTAGGTTGGATCCCCACGTGATTTAGTTCTACGTGATATAAATGTATGTTACATCTTTCACGTGACTAACACTACCGTGTGTTGCAAATGTATGTTGCACACCTCACACGTCATTTACAGTTCCACGTGTTGCAAATGTATGTTAGATCATCCACGTGATTTACAGTTCTAAATGTTACAAATGTTTGTTTCACCACCAAAGTGATTTACAGTTCCATGTGTTGCAAATCTACAACAACATACTAGGTTTATAACGAACTGACGGATATAACGAAGTTATGTTGTACATATGCTGTATATGAAACAGACCGATAGTTCCTGAATTTTAAATGTGAAAACAAGGGAATTGATACATTTAACTTGAGTTACATTCTCAGACAAAAGTCAGTTTCAACTTTCAAACACTCTCATTTTGTTATACGAACACTATTTCATCCAAGATGTTCACCGATAGGAACGTGTGGCGGAACGTGGACTTGGCAGCTCATGATGTAAATTCCACTATTTGTGCCTGCCATAACTCATCATACTGCTGGGGGGACGGGTGGCCCAGTCGACTAAGGCGCAGCAATTCGCTGTGCAGAGTTGCGTCCCTTGGGCACACCAGAAACCTATGATTGTGGGTTCGAATCCAGGTTCGCCTCAATTGTGTTTCTAGGTTTGTCAGCACCATACCCGTTTGGGTTTCACCGAAGTAGTAAACGTCTGAGACCTGCATCACTTGGGGCTTTCTTACCCCATTAAGCTGACACGCCGTGATATAACTGGAATACTGTTGAACTCAACTCACTCACTCACTCACTCACTCACTTCTCATCATACTGCTACCAACATGTAGGCCATATGACAGGTGAATGTTGTTGACAATAACAACCTTCATCAGTTTTGCAAATATAGCCCAAAATGTCATGATCTGCCTCCTATCAATCGGAAACATTATAATCATCGTGGATGTTGTCGAAGCATATGCCAATAAATGGGTAAGAGGACAAAATGAATATGTTGAATGATTTTCAGAGTCATAGCGCGAGGTTGTTGTTTCCTAGATGAGAAAGAAATCTGCCAAACCATGCATCGGTACTATCAACTCTGAAACCTGAAGACATGTCCATTACATTTTTGCACTGGATTCCAAAGCTAAGAAACAATCCATGCTGGCTCCAGCAAATGTACCTACAGATCCCTACCTCAAAGAAAAAGTATAATTCTTATAACAATCAAGGAAGGAATTTCTTTATATTCACAGAAAGTATTTGGGACAAGTGGAATTGACACAATCTGGATTCTCAAAAACTGAAAGGTTTGCTTCGATTTTTTAAAAGTTGATTTTTCAAGATTACACACGACTATCCCACGCGACAAGCATACGGAACAACTTCATCCCTTGATCCACAGGGCAGTTTCCACTACCCACGGTGACCATAGACATCGTTACATGTTCAGGACAATTTGTGCAAAATGTAAGCAAATATCATCTGAAGTTTACTTGGAAAACGAAATGTGAAATGCTGGACTTCGTCATAGATAGCATATGTGATAAGACATTTAAGCAGGAAGTAGGCATCCACATGAGCACCTTATGTGCTCCTATTCTTGCTGATCTGTTTCTTAATGCAAACGAGCTACAATTTCTACTCGGATGGGAAAATCAGTATGAGGGAATTTGGCAAAGAGGTTTAGATTAAAAATACGAAACAAAACACTTTCCATATTCATAAGAAATCTTGCTAAAAGCAGAGTCGATTGTACGATTCCGACAATATCAAGAGCAAGTGTTTATGAATCACCATCAATTATTTACAAAAATTCCATATGCGTAAGAAATCCTTGCTAAAAAAAGAGTCTATTGTGCGATTCCGAGTACTAGTATATAATGAGCATGTGCTTATGAATCACTATCAAATAGTGATGATACCAGGTGTTCGCGAAAAGGTGATCGTATCCTGCCCCATCGTTGGCACTCGTCACAAACACGTGCAAAGGCAAATAAATTGTTCACCTGAAAAACACGGGAACATATGGTACATGTCAAAATAGGGAATTGCATTTTTGTCACTGATGCGTCAAATTTGGAAATGTCCCCCATGTACAATGTTGTAACCTTGATCAAACAACTTTTGGGCAAGAGTCGTATGAAGCTGTTTGAATCTTGGCAGAAACAGCATGCTCGATTGTATCTTAAACGTTGTGAAATTTAACACCAAAGACTGGAGCTGCTGGAATATTGCTCAACATGAAGGGAAAGATGATTATTGGCGAGCTGAAGTCATCCCTCTTGTGGAGAGTGTTTTGTCACTCTGAGTCTTTATGCATAGATCTAACTATAAAACAGACGAGGAGGTCAAACGTGTCTCCTTTAAACTTCAGGTATATCGATAATTGTTCAATAATTGTCAAAATGTCATGGCGAACATGTAGAGGGAATTCCAAATATGACCAAAATTATGCCCGATGCAATTCCACAGTTTGACTTGTACCATATGTTCCCGCGTTGTTGTTTCTCAGGTGAACAATTTACTTGCCTTTGCATGTGTTTATGACTGGTGCCACCGGTGGTGCAGGATACGCTCACCTTTCAATAAAAACCGTTCACAGTCCGGATATTAACTGTGTTTCTCTGTGAAAGGTTTTTTGTTTACATTTTTATGTCAACACGATTTCCTAACAATGTAACCACCATCAGTCCACACACTGTTCCCTCCCTTCCTGGATTTTCCACATTTGCACACAAAATGGTTATAGTCGCAGAGATATATTTCAATAATAATTCCATTATGCACATGATGCATATAGGCTATCTCGGCCCAAAGGCCTGTCACAATCTCTTGTGCACATGTAATAAAAACCACTATGACTAAATTGCATTTAAAAAAATAGTCCTTTCTACTACGTCGGCTCCTGTATGAACACATTGCCCAGCACACCTGTGGCAACGTGCCTCACGCTCGGCTTATTAACAATGCATTTATTTTCGTCAATAATGACCATATTACTGTGTGGTAATATAGCTTAATATGTTTCTGAAGCATGTCCTTCAAACATCAAAACATATTATCAGTCAGAATGACACTCCGTCAGCACAAACACACAATCAATGCCGAGGTCTTGCCACAAAACCTTGACATAATTCTCGTGCTGATTTCACGAACGGACAACGACGAATGTGTTTATTCCACGGTGTGGACACTTTTGTTTCAATACTAGCCATAAGCGAGGACATTATTAGGTTTCTTCTGGCGATACACCCCCACAGAATTCAAGCATTGCGTCGTAACAAATTTACGGAATTAGTCACCAAGGCATTTGTGCTCTTATACTTTAAATTTGAATGCTACTTGAAAGATAGTCAATACTGATTTATTTGTTAAAGTTAGGAGGACACAAAACAGACGGACACACACATAGTTCGTGATTAATATAACATCCTTGAAACCCACACAGATTACAGACAAGATTTCAGACATGTCACTTGGAAGTTCGTATTACGTCTGAGCGACGAAGGGCATGTCACGTTGTTTAATACGTGGCTTCAACAACGGGCCTTCCGCTGTACATTCCAAACGTCACCACCAGAGCATGATCAGTTCGGTTCGGTCCGCCACATGGGCATCATTTGTGATGACAATTGTTGATGTCTTTTTAGTGATGTGGCTAGGATACTGCTCAAAATATCCTCACTGGTATTTTACATAAACACTAATGTATGTTCGACCGTGAAGATCCGCGTAGAGAATAGGTCTTCAGCAACCCATGCTTGCCGTACAAGGCGACGAACGGGATCGGGTGGCTAGGCTCGCTGACTTTGTTGATGCATGTCAACGTATCCCAATTGCGTGCATCGATCCTCTTGATCACTGACTTGATTAGTTCAACCGCAATCATATAGCTGGCATGTTGCTCAGCGCGGCGTTAAACAACAAACTTACAAACAAGAAATGTATGTTTCCGCCCTTTGAGGGTCAGAATCGGGTATGAACCGTGAAGATCCGTTTTAAAATTCATTTTCAGCAACCGGAAGAGGCGACTAACGAGACGGGTTGGTAAGGCCCGATGACTTGGTTGATGTATGTCATTGAACGTACCTCATTTGCGTAGATCGATGCGTGTCGATGTAGCTGGACTATTTCTGAGTGCGGTGTTAAATAACAAACACTCAGAATCGGTTTTGAGTTCGTTATAACCAATTAACGAATAGCCCGATGTCACTTCTATGCAACTAATCGGGGATTTGAAATAAGCGGAGTAGTAAAAATATGTTTTGTCATGTCTAGAGCTTTTCAGACAGCAATACTGCAGTTATAACATGGATGCCTTGACCAAGAAAACCAGTGCTTGATAGCATGAGCAAGGAACCACGACATCATGCCAGTTCACTACAATATCACCTGATCCCCCCAAAGTCGGCTCTTAGGTGAAGCATGGGTCCTGGGGATCTATCACTTTTCTCAACTTCAGAAAACTCAAGTCATTCACACTAAAGTAAATAATAAATTGGGAATTTAGTGTTTGTCCATGACCCGATGGATGACAGTCCTCCTGTAATTAATCATTCGATTTTTATTCAAAATACCTTTTTGAAAAGTCTCGTCGGTTTCTATTCCGGACTAAAATCAGAACTACTCCCCCTCGAGCAAAAAACATCATTCTGCCTGGCGGGACATTATATCTAAGTTAGTGAGTTGTGTTTAACGCCGCTTTTAACAGTATTCCAGTTATATCACGGCGTGTCAGCTTAATGTGGGAGGAAAGCCCGAAGTGATGCAGGTCTTCGACGTTTACCACTTTGCTGAAACCCACGAAGACGGGTATGGTGCTGACAAACCTAGAAACATAATCGGGGCGAACCGAGATTCGAAACCCACAATCATAGGTTTCTGGCGTGCCAAAGGGACGCAACTCTGCACAGCAAATCGCGGCGCCTTAGACGACTGGGCCAACCGTGCCCTCCATATCTAAAGTGAAACTCTTTTTATTAAACGCCCCGACAGGTTATAAATCGATGTGCGGGATATAATTCACATGACCTCAATTTGCCTGAGGACGGAATATTTTTAATCACTTTAATATGAAATCATCGCTAATGTGCATTGTTTACAAATATAACAAACATAGCATCTGTCTGTTTCGGCGGCACGCCTCTGTCGACTCGGGCAATTTACGCGTGCCTCAAGGGCAAACTGATGAAATAGAGGTCAATGAAGTCAAGTGTCCAGATTTAAAAAGAAACGATAGTGGTTTGGATAAGCGTTTAGACTGTCATGGAGCTGTGCTCCTGAGAATATGAATGAAGTAATAATATAATACGTTTTGTTATTTACAGCTAAATGTAACTAAAGGCAATCTAAAGGATCAAGCCCCCATTTGACACTGACAAATTTACTGATTAATAAACCATAAACCAATATAAAAGCTGATCAGCTGAGCAACTAAACTGAGGGCCAAAAGAAACGTTACCAACGATATTTCTAGGATAAAATATGACAAACACAATTTGAAGCAGCAATAACAATTGTATTGTAGACATTCATCATTCAGAACAGTAAAATGCGAATCTACTAATTCAACAACAAAGTCCTTGACCTCCAACTGGGACATTTCTTGACAAGGGGTCATTCGTCCAGTATTCGATCAACAACATTGGTTACAACTTTAAGGTGACGACGGCCCAGACCGTTCAATACGGGATATGACCTCCATGAGCGGCAATGCATCTTCGAATGCGGCGTCGAACTGAGTAGACAAGCGTCCTCACATCGACTGCAGGTATCCGATTCCATTCCTCACGGAGGGCAACGATCAACGCTTGTCTCGTGAAGGGAGGATGTTGACGTTTCCGAAGACGACGCCCCAGCTGGTCCAAGAGATGTTCTATGGGTGACAGATCTGGTGATCGAGCTGGCCACGGCAGGACAGTCACGTTGTTGGCGTTGAGGAAGTCTCTAGTAATACGGGCTTTATGGGGTGTGGCGTTATCTTGTTGGAACACCGTCCGTTATTGACGCTGGATGAAAGGAAGAACCACTGGCCGAAAGATATTGTCAATGTAGCGTTGTGCTGTCAGATTGCCTTCGATCATGACAAGTTCCGTCTTCTCGTCCCCGCAAATGCCGCCCCAGACCATCACACTTCCGGCCCCGTAAGGTTCCACCTCCTGGACACAACAAGGAGCCGTACGTTCACCACGTCGTCGATAAACTCACGTCCGCCCATCAGGTTTGAAGAGTTGGAACCTGCTCTCGTCACTAAACAGCACTCGCCGCCATTCCCTTTGTTGCCATCGCTGAGTTTGCCTGCACCACGTCAATCTGGCACGTCGATGTTGACGGGTCAAGGTCATGCCCTTGAAAAGGCGATAAGCCCGGATACCATAATGTCGTAGTCGTCTGGTCACTGTTTGTCTACTGACCGGATGTCCTAAGCTGTTGGCAGCTGATGACGTCACAGAAAGAAATCTGTTCCTCAGAAGAAGTACCCGTAAAAAGCGGTCATCCTGCGGGGTCGTGACCTTTGGAGCAGTTCATGTAAATGGCAACCGCTCTCTGTGTCGCTCCCATCTGCAGCATCTGCATCTATGGCTCTCTCCCTCTGGTCAGCGGTCAGTCTTGGCATGTTCCTTGGTGTTAATCATCGCAACCAATGATAGGGAACAGATCCGTGCGTAATTTATACCCGGAAATTGCACGATAATTTGGGAAAGAATGTTTTAAAAAATTGCTGACAAAACAAACAATACCTCCCAAAACCCACAAAGCACGTGCAACGAACGACAGAGTGGCAAAGTGGCAAATCAGTTAATGTTGGTAACGTTCCTTTTGGCCCTCAGTTTATATGACAGCTGTTACGAAAGGTGTGTGTGTGTGTGTGTGTGTGTGTGTGTGTGTGTGTGTGTGTGTGTGTGTGTGTGTGTGTGTGTGTGTGTGTGTGTGTGCGCATTGTACCGGTATTCCAGTGATATCACGGCGTGGCAGCTTTATTTTGGAGAAATGCCCGTAGTGATGCAGGACGTTTACGTCTTTCTTGAAATGCACGAACACGATTATGGTGCTGACAAACCTACAAACATTATAAAATCAGTGCGTACCGGGATTCGAACTTTTGCATTTTGCAATGTCATAATAACACAAAAGAGGGCCACAGTAGTCAGCGCTGCAATGTGCTTTACAAAGTAAAGTTTGAAGGAATACACGTTCACATTTACAACACTGTCTGTAAATAGGTAGATGTATTTGTTTACAATAACATCGATATTTTGTACTTAGCTTAACAACTGATTTGCCTTTGCATGTGTTTCAAGACGAGTACCACCGGTGTGGCAAGATACATTTTATCATCACAAAATGATAGTCATTATCAAGTGGTAAAGAGTTTTGCCGTTTATAATTATGGATGACAACAATATTGCCAGTAGTCGAAATTAAAATACATTTTTAAAGTTTGGCTCTTAAAATAGTTGTGTTTTGTTTTATTATAACAATCACCAAATGCTTAAGAATAGATGAGCTTTCATATCTCAACGAAATTATTTCATATGCAATTATTTTGCATCGTCATCACAAAAAAATCTGTCCTTTTATTTATAAGCATGCAGGGAAACGTGATGTATATTCAACCTCAAAGTATGTATAATAACAGTGCTTCGTGGCAACAACCCTTTTTAAACGTCGACTCCAGTAGCTTTGAACACAATTCGGGCAATCGGATCTAAAGACATCCATTAAAACTGCGACAAAAACAATTTCTGTACCTCATCTCCAGACCATCTCAATTGTCGTATGGAGAAACATGTGACACAAAAAACACACACTCCAAATTGAAAAGTCGGGTTATTCTTTGCTCACGGTGGCCAATCCGTATTGCAATAGTCCATGTGAATGTCAAGAGTGGCCTATTAATATATTGATTTGTGAAAGGCCCTCAACGTGTCACATTGCATCCAACGTGAGGTCTTGACATTGTAAGTTAATGTCATGGGCAAGGGAGGTCCTACTTCTCCCTTTGTGAGACAACACATGGGACCCAACGTGGTGATTATGCGCCAATAATCTTCCATAAGGGGTAACAGAAAACACATTCAAATGGATGTCTGTTTTACGACGATTACGAAATGCTTGTCCGTTTTATTGACTCGGTCGTGGCAATGAAATAATGTGAAAAAACAATTATATATATTAAAATATCAGCATTCAAGCAAATCACTCTGTGACCACCACCCCGGCATATCAAGCATATATGTGCGTTTGAGTGAAGTGTTCTTTTACATTGCTTTTAATATTATTGCAGCCACACCATGTGGGGATCGAACCCCCCGTGACGATGCACGACGAACGAATGAAATACTAGTATCAATGTTAACCTGCACACAAATTATGTGCAATTTTATATCTACCACAAAGTGTTTATCATTGGAGTATGGGACTATTCTAATAGTAGTAATTTCAGTAATTTCTGAAACAGTTGCATTCCAATCAAATGTCAAAATGTACTGACTTTACAAGTGTTCATACTTGCGAGCTTAGCATCATTAGCAATACATGTCTGTGCAGTACACTTACTGGAGTGCCGCCGGTGGGGCAGGATACGCTCACCTTTTCGCGAACAACTGTTAACATCACTATTCCTTGGTGATTCATAAACACGTGATCATGATATTGATATATATATTTGTTTACATGTTTTCAATAAAAAAACATTATTGTTCTTGACGAGAGAAGTTTCTTAATAATGGCGTCATTGTTGTAAATAGCCATTGCAAAATATACGTGTCTTGGACAGAGGGTGAAAGGACCCCACAATTCTTCTGGTCATAGAGTGTGATATGTATGTCAACGTGACCCAATGTCGTTCATCGGTGTATGTTTCAATCACTAGTTTGTCTGGCTAATATTCTGGAATATTGCTGAATATAGCGTAAACAACATCCACTCACTCGAAACTGAAAGGATTAATTTGTCTGAAATGAAAACATGACAGCCAAACAGAAAGATGAACTTCTAAAATCCAGACAATACATTCTTCGAAGGAAGCTTTATTGAAATATCGAGTTATGATTTCTTGAAGAGACCATTCAGCGTAAATATGGTAATGACACTTACATTCAATTGAGTGATGGGTTAATCACAGGATCGATATCTATATCACCTTGGAAGAAACTGAGTCACATTTTAGGCGCGGCGTTAAACGTGACCTCCCACGGAACAGTAGGTTTCCACACAACTGCAGATGAAACATGTGGCGGTCGTTTCTGTCGACGCTGTAACGTGACCAATACTTCACTGTTTGACATAGAACTTGGTCCTTCGTCACATGAAGGCGAACCTGCTTCACCCATCTGTTGAGTGTGTCAGCATGGTATATTGTAAGACGATTGATAGACTTTAGTTGTCGTGCTGAGACATATCTAGGGTTAATTGTCGTCAATCTGAAGTGTTTGCTGAAAATATAAACGTACACCTGAGATGAAAGCAGTAATCTATATGATATCTAAATGATGTGGCTTTAAATAATTAGTTCAGCCACACCCACAATTAAGGCTTTTTTCAGTTGTTGAGAAAAGATACATTAAATGTGATAGACAGTTTGGAGCGCCAAGACAAAAATCGTATTTTTCCACGTGTTTGCACGAGAAATATAACAGAAATATCTTTAGTCGAAAATAGGCATATCATCTGTCAGAAACGATGTATTTAACATATATATACTCAAAGAGTAATTTAAAATAAATGTTATATGAAAATAAAGCAGGTCACTTGTAGCCACATAACACACAGGATCCAAGTTTGGGGCTAAAGAACAAAACTAAATTGTTCAGAAACATGAATCTGAATGAGCCATTTATCTAACAATGCATACACGGGGTGACAGATCACACACAAGAAAGTATACCGTATCATGTTGCATGTTGTAAACATTTCACTCCGCTCATGTGACTGGGTGTTTTCATTTGACTTTAATACATTAGATTTATATATTCACATGCTGCTTCATCGCGATCTTCTAAGTACATAGAGTACCTCAGTGATGTAAGAAGTGATTCATTTCACAAATGTATATCTTTCTCTAGTCTTGCGTCTGACTATATCTGTTTCATGTTGCTATCATATCAATCAGTTTCGTATGTGCATGCCTTAATTTGATAATTGGTCATTGTCCATTCATATAATTTTCACCGTCATTTTGCCTTTTACGCCCAGTGGAATATGCGGGTTATCGAGGCAGGTTCATATTCTCTGGCGGTGACGTTATATATTTGTGTACCTTTTAAGCATTTCACTACCGCATACTCCGACGGTAAACTATTGTATATTCTACGTCTTATCGTCATTTGATGGTTGATAAAGTAAAGTTTAATTCACCAAACAATAGTTATAAAGGCTTTGCTTAATACCTTCTCCTGTTTGCAGGCACGAGGGATAGAACTGATGATACACGTGAGGCCTACATAGCATTGGTATAAAGCCAAATTAAACCGTTTTTCCAAGGATTCTGTGTACTTGTTTCGTAACGGTGAATGATGGAGTTTACAGGTTTCTGCGTTAATGTATTCCCTCCCTGTAACGGTAGGTCGTTCCTGCCTATTGTTCGGTCACGGTCACACAGGTTATTTTTAGATATTAGAAACAAACCATTTTAAGTGTCACCATGCTTGGACCCCAGACCTAGACGCCTTACTTTACAATGCACGAGTTGTCAAAGGTGTTTGCATTACAGTTTCATGCTGGTCGCGAGAGGTAATGTCACAATCGATCGGTTATAGTACTGCTGTCTGCTGGTGGATTTACCCACGTCAAGTCAAAGTCTGCTGTACGCTGAAACCTTCTGCGGTTATTACTTAAGTGGAACAGATATAGAGGAAAAATATAAAAAAAACAAAGTTCAGAATTCTATAACATAATTTCCATCGTTTATGCCCGTATGTACATAATTTCTGTCTGATTTTTTAAGTTATACGTATGTTATGTTTGTGTGAAGTTAAAAGGTAAAATTATACTTCAAATACATGATCTCATTATCATTGGTGTATCTTCTAAACTCAGGGGGGCACGGGTGGCCCAGTTGTCTGAGACGCTGCAATTCACTGTGTAGAGTTGCGTCCCTTGGGCACGCCAGAAGCCTATTATTTTGGGTTCGAATCCCGGTTCGCCCCTATTATGTTTCTAGGTTTTGCACGTGTGGCCTAGTTGTCTAATGCGCCGCAATTCGCTGTACAGAGTTGCGTCCCTTGGGCACGCCAAAAACCTATGATTGTGGGTTCGAATCTCGGTTCGCCGCGATTTTGTTTTTAGGTTTGTCAGTACCATACCTGTGCTCGTGGGTTTCGCCGAAGTTGTAAACGTCTGAGACCTGCATCACTTTCCTCCAACATTAAGCTGACACGCCATGATATAACTGGAATACTGTTAAAAGCGGCGTTAAAAACAACTCACTCACTCACACTAAACTCCGATGTTACTGTGGCAGGTATGAATTACCAGGTATATAGACTTATGGCGTGCTCTTTTATTGCAGGTTGTTTTTGAGATTTATGATTTCTTATACATTTAATTCAGATAATATCATCTTTATGCGGTGGCCTATAGTCTTTTTGGTCGTGTTTGTTTTACCCAATACGGATGTAAAGGGTGACAGGCTGTATTGAAGTGGTGTCTCATTGCCTATGTTATCTTCTTTGTATGGTGTTCTCCCTTGTGTTGACTGCCTTGTTTTAATGACTGCTTAATGTCAGCATTTGCACTTCACCACAATCAGAGCCCACCTCAAATGGCAACAAGGAGTAAACAATGATAATGTTTTAAGTTAATCTTGTACACAGGTTTATGACTAATTAGTAATGTTTATAATGTAAAATAACTAGTCTGTGTCATAATATATGCTAAAATATATATTTGTGTAGTTGTCTATATGCGGTGGGGTTAACGCATACGCTTGGTAGCATATAACATTAATACCAACATAACATGCGTTATTAAAGGGCTAACTATGCACCAGTATCAGTGTGTAAATGGTTGTATAAAAACACGAATGAACAAATGATTGAGGTATGACTTAACATTTTGTATACGGCAGAGTTAGTTACAGAGTAATTTATAAACCTTTATTGTCAATCGTATTAATTATGAGTATGTGCACATTTTGAGTGTTCGGAATTATGTATATGTATTACTATAATAGCGCTTTATCCCTTCCGAATTCGTCGTGGGCTTATTCTACAATCCAGTGTCACCTACAGGGTATGGAACCTAATAATATGTTTTGTCTATTGAAATGATATTGGATACATATTTCGCCAAATGTTGTATGTAATGTGTCATCACATCGTGGACGTGGCAGCTCATGATGTACATTTCACTAATTGTAAGCATCATCATCATGCCACCAACCTGTTGGGTCATATAATCACTTCAATTCTCTCTTTTGTTGAGAAGAACAACCTTCCTCAGTTATTGAAATATGGATAAAAATATTGCCAGACCCTCCTGACAATTGGGGTGACTACTTGAAAATGATTAAGGATGCATTTGCCAATGAATGGGCCAAAAGAAAAGATGAACCAACTGAATGCCTATCAGAGTAGATATTTACTCTCAGTGCGTGATGTTGTCATTGGTAGAAAGCACAATGAGGAAACAGAATTGGAATCAACCCATTCTGTCCCAGCCACCTATCATTCAAAGTCTGGCTGCCCTACATGAAGAGTTTGTAGATGTTCCCACTGACAAGGCCTCAAATAACATAACCATTTTATGTAAGCATCACTACATTAATTGTTTCTTGATCCATGGAGCATTTATCACTAACCAAGGTGACCATAGCTATCATCAGAGGTTCAGACCGGTTTGTAAAAAATAATGAGTGCAGAGGTTATCTAAGGTTTGCTGGGAGAACAATATGTGAAATGCTGGACTTCGATCTCATTGATAGCGTCTGTGTGAAATGTTGCGGTAAGACATTTAGGCAGGACGTGGCCCTCCACCATCTGTGCTCCCCTTCCCCTCATCTGTTTCTTTGTGCATATAAATCGTTATGTCTGTTTGTATTGGCAAAATCAAATGAAGGTAGTTTGGTAGTTTAACTTAAGCTTCAGGTATATCTACGATCTGATATCGTAACTGTCAAATAGCCAGTTCCCTTCAACTGATTTACTCAGTGGCATCTGAACTAAAATAGAAGAGACCAGTAGAATTGTGAAAACTGATTTACCTAGACTGGCATTTATTCCCAGAAGTGAAGTTATCTTATTTAAAAATAGTTATTGCTGCGTGTGGCGTTAAACAACAACAAACAAACAAACAAACAAAAAAACAAACAAGCAAACCAAAATAAAAAAAATATGGAGCTAAGAACAATGATTATTTCAGGGACCATATGGCTGAGGCAATCTAAGCAGTCTGATATTCCCACCTTAACTGGAGCAGAGACAAGTGAATCCGCCTCATCTGTGTCATATTTAGATATATGGAAATAGATTCAGAGTGACAAAAGAAATCTCCTCAAGACCGTATGACGACTGAGGACGACTGCAACTTTCCAATAAACTGAATGAGACACTAAGATCACATATAACTGTATAAACGTGTTGTTGTCAATGTGGTTCAACTGGCAATACACTGCTTGCTCCTTGAGTAGATACCAACCTGAACTCTATGTGTCATGGATTAAGTATGTATTACATAGAGATGTATGAATAGCGTATCACACCTTTAGCCAGTGTTCGATCTTCAAATAACACCTTAACAATCATACAACACCTTACATTGCCATACCCGATTGCGTGTGTCTTCCAACCATATTACAGTTGTGTTCTCTGTACGTGTCTAAGTGTCTTCTAGCATGTTCAATGATACTTTAGAACTCTAAACCGGATTTTATATAAATGATAAAATGTCATAAGAAAAGTTTTCCCATTTACAGCCCGTCTCTCGTGTTTGGGGATGTATGTAAGTGACCAAATCCAAATAAGGAATTAAAAAATGTCGTTCAAAATAAATATATAAGTCATTACCCTCATAGTATCGTCACGCACTGACGCCCACTCACTAAAACATGAGCGCCGCACCATCCATGTATTTCTTTATTTTGGAGTTCTCAAGGACTGTCTGGCAACTTCATCATGACAAATTTCCATCAATAACCTACCTTTGCGATGTAAATACGTTCGGCTACTAATCGGAGAACTTGTTTGTTATACATTACGACAGCATTTCTCTACCTTCCGCCCTCGTTCTATTTTAACCAATCCTGCCAACTTTTGCCAATCCCGCTATGCCTACCTAAAATTCACACCGACGTATAAGACCTTACATTGACCTTTCAGATATCAGCCATGCATCACTTTGGCCTGCCTTCAAAGTTGTTCACAACATATGGTTTATTCTTGACAAGTATAGCTATTTACATACCAAATTAAACCATGCAATAATTTCATTTAAAGTCTCTGAACAGTACATACCCTTATTAGTATCATTAATGTCCTCCTACAATACGCTCAATGACAGAAACTACGTGTTGATTTTGTCAAGTCCAAATAAGAGGTGACAAATTGGTGTATCCTCGCTCCTGGTCATCAATAAACACATCAACCGTGAATCGAGTCGAATGGGTATCTGTATATAGCTTGTTCGTTTCTTCTCTGTCATTGCTAATTGTGTTCAGTCTTCAAAAATAGATAATAGGATCCCTTTATTGCCATCCCGATGTTGTAAATAAAACGTCATGTCCAGCTGTTACAAATGGTTCGCCCCTATGACGAAGAACCGTACAGCATTGTGCTACGTCACTGATAACAAACAACGTTCGCAATATGGCAAGCAGGGCAAAGGTAGGATTCTTATTGCATCATGACGGAATGTGTATCGATTTCTCTGCGGAGGCTGCTTGTGGTCAGATAAGGCTTAGCGCTGGATTTTACCATATAATGCTGCAGATCGAATATCCTCGCGATGTATGTTAGTGATAATATTCAAATTAACTACAACTCCAGATGCCAAAGATTGATGAATAAAGCTATGATATCATTATATCGTGAGAAATATGGATGTGCTTGTTGTTAGTGAGATTAGGAGTAGGGGGATTAGAAGGAGAAGAATAATGAAGAGGAGAAGGCGTAGGAGGAGAAAAGGTGCAAAAGTAGAAGAGGCAATAATATCTACCATCAATAAAGATTGCAATACATGGTTATTAACAATTAATAATGCTAGTTAATAAATACATGATGTTTTACTTTCTGTTGGTATTGTTTCATATGTTATCGAATATTACTGGAGTAATGTGAGAATCTGTTGAGAATCATTCAAGGTGACCCTTCAAAATATACTGTTGGTATTACTTCATCCGCTAAAACACCATCTCATTTGAGGGTTTCCGTCGATGGGTGATTTAGATTCACTGTCAATACCGTGGCTATGAAGTATAATTATTTGTCAGTCGCACAAAGAGCTTAAATATAACGCAAAAACCTTATCCATAATGAAGAAACATCTCCTAAAGGCAGTGTCCATTGTACGATTCTTACTACATCAAAAACACGTGTTTATGAATTACTCATTGTAAAACTTATCAGTTAAATGTGATATTGAATTAACACATAAATGATATTTTAGACAGAACATTGGTGTGGCTTCCAAGTTTGGCTTGTGTGTGTGTGTGTGTGTGTGTGTGTGTGTGTGTGTGTGTGTGTGTGTGTGTGTGTGTGTGTGTGTGTGTGTGTGTGTGTGTGTGTGTGTGTGTGTGTGTGTGTGTGTGTTCATATACATACACAACAGACACCTTCTCCTCCTTCTTATCCCTTTCCTCCGCCTACTCCTCTTGTCCTTCTCCTCCTCCTACTCCTCATTCTTCTTCTCCTACTCCTCATCATGCTTCTCCTTCCACGCCTTCGTATTCTACTTCTCTTTCTTCTCACTCTCCTCTTCCTTCTCATCCGCATCCTCATTTTCATCCTTCTTCTCTTCTTTCTTGTCCGTCTCATTCCCCTTGCTAGCCCAACCCATCAGACCGCCCCCGTGGTCTAGTGGTACAGCGTCCGCCCGGAGAGCGGATGGTCCGGGGTTTGATCCCGGCCGCGTCATACCAAAAGACGTTAAAGGATGGTACTTGTTGTTACCCTGTCTGGCGCTCGGCATTTAAGGGCTAAAACGAGGACTGGTCAGCTCGGAGTCAGTATACTGTGTCTGAGTGGGGTATTCATGTTAAACCGCGGCATGGTATCTCAGTGAGCTAACACTATAAATCGGCATTAGTCCGGACTAGTACAAGCAGCCACACAAACACACACACGTGCATGCACATCGCTAAATAAGTGCAATAATCTTGGCGCGACGTTAAACCCAATTTCACCTCATCTCACCCAACCCATCAACTGAAAAATTATTTCAGTTTAAAAGCGTAATGTTCAGAGCTTGCTGTGTCATTGGAACGGCATACTGATTATATAGCGGAGTGAACTTGTTGAATAAACTAGATGTTAAATGTGCATTCAGTTCTTCATTCCAAACAGAAAGACAGCCAATGTACCTGGTCACAACACTGTTTCATTTCTTGTCGTTCATGACATTGATAAATTATAGAAATGCAAGTACGTTCA
The DNA here is from genome assembly GCF_023055435.1 of Haliotis rufescens. Lineage (NCBI taxonomy): Eukaryota > Metazoa > Mollusca > Gastropoda > Lepetellida > Haliotidae > Haliotis > Haliotis rufescens. Next base: position 51,373,291 of record NW_025964001.1, on the reverse strand, counting down.
AAGTTTTATTTTTATAGAAAATGACCGGTAAAGACAAATGATATCAATAAAATGGATATTTTCTGATTCATTGACAAAAGCCTAAGGTTTGGTTATTTTTAATGAGTGCTGTTAAGTCAATAGCGTATCTTGATTGATGACTTTTGAACATACGAAACTGTAGGAGTATATAAATGAAAATTCTATTTCAAATATTGCTTCGGCACCATTGCTTCATGTATCAAGTATTGCATGATTAAGTACGGGCAATGCGAAAATAAACCGCAATTCCATATCATTTTTTATATTGACTAATATTATGTTCGTCTTGCATCCATTTGAAGCATCATGTTCTACTTGTTTATCATTGCATGCATAGTATTGTTTCATGTTCTGTTCGTGTATAATGCGTAAAACATAATGAATAAAGGTGGCGTCTGTTCCTCGTTGACCCTGTAATAATAAATGACACGCATATCAGTTTAGATTTCAAAGCATAATTGTTTAACAACGGTTTATTCAATTCCTGCAATATCACAGCAAAATTGGTGTTTCACACATTGTTTCCAAGTGGGGAATCGAGCCACGGGGCTTCGGCGTGACAAGCGAACGCTCTAACCAATAGGCTTACCCTACCGACCCCATTTATGAAACACATCGGATAAGTACTAACAAATCAAGGATTGTAGTCGGGCGATTCTCAGTTAGAGCCTGGCTCAACTAAATGAATGTTAAGAATTTAGTAAGAATGAGCATCCAATCCTGTGATATCGCAATAGATTCTAAGTAAATGACAAAATAGTACTTCTCCGGCGATCTACAACCCAGTTGTGATCATGTGAGCTGACTCAAAGCACCATATTGAGATTGTTCTTTTTAATATCGGTATTTTACCATGAGCACGACAATATAGCCACAAATACCTGTTTACAAGAAATACTCGAGCCCTCTTCTGATGTGCATGTGCGTCGACTGAAAACATCGTAGAGAAATATATATCAATGCATTTGTTCAATTATATATTTTTAAATATTCTATAAAAGGTTAAAAGATACCATCCCCCGCCTTCTCATTCTCTGTGCACTAGCCACAAGATAACAAGGCAGATACTTTAATACATATGACGTCAAAGCTTGAAACGTCAGTACGCACGGTCCAACTGAAGCAAGGCACTCGCCAAAATTACATGTTGGGTGACACATTCTCCACCAGTTTACTTTCACCTGAGTCAATAGACTCGGACTGGGCGAGGGGGTGGGGGTGGTGGAGGGTCAAGCAAGTGTTGCCTTGAGTTTAGATTACGGGCCTCTCAAGTCCACGTGGTGTTATGTCGCTTCACGGGCGTCTCGGAGTTTAGGGATATAATATTACCTCAAAAATGACTTTAACAGATTGTACGGATGATGTTTGACCTTGTCTCGTGTTTTAGCGTATTTGTTTCCAGCGTTTTTCTAGCCACATTAATGTCGCTAGGTTATGTTTTTGTTACGAATACATTCGCGTTGAATGATTATTTTGTGAAATCATTTTAGTGGATGAGATAACAGTGAAATCTATATCTCTGTAAGAAGTATTGTAATCGAAGCCCTACCCTCAACCTGCTTCCATATTTCTCGTCTTTGTCGTGCATCTAGTCCTATGATCTAGGCTATTGCATGACATACACGACTTCCAACAGTAGAACATGCCTGAGATCACTTTCCAGAACAAGGCCCAGAAGTTGGCTAAAGCAAGGATGAACCAGTGAGTGTGTGACTCACATACACATATCTCAGACACACCCACGACACACACGCACCACTTCACACACACACCACACCACACCACGCACACACACACACACACGACACACACACACACGCGCGCACCACATCACACACACACACAAACACACACACAGACACCACCACAACACACTACCACATCACACACACACACTCACACTCACACACACACACACACACACACACACACACACACACACACACACACACACACACACACACACACACACACACACAAACCACCACCACCACAACAACACACACACACATCACACAAACCACCACATCACACAAACCACCACACACACACACTTTCATTGGATTTTGGGATATTTTTGTTTCCGGGTCTCTCATAAATTGAAGAAAGTGTCCGCTGTATCCAGGGTTGTCCCAAATAAAGCTACCGGAATGAGTGCTTATCTATGTATATGCACTATGGTGAAACAGGACGGAAGACTCTCTTACTAACTAATGACGACATCGAGATGGTATCACACTTCACGTGTAAGGCTTCGGGAATTAACGTATAAAATTATACACAAAGATTTCACCGCTTACTGTATAAATGCTAAATGGCTGGTGGTTCTTAAATCGGTCTTTGTCAGATCAGCATCAATGGTATAAAGGTCTTTGTTCTGTTGGATGGCGGAATCATAACATTTAATCTCGAAGATTAAAATAATGCGTCTATTTCATTGTTCGGGTTTTTCTGTCAGGACCTTCTATAAGACGTGAAGGTGGATTAACAAATTAAAGGTTTTCAGATGTGTGCGTTTCACATATAGTTTTCACCGCTGTTTCGTCTTTTGCGCCCAATGGTGTCTGTTGTGTCGGATGATCGCGACGGGTTGTTCTCTGGCCTTTGACGCCTCATATTTACAGAGTATGTCGATGCCCGGAAACTTCATATAGACCAACAGCTATATTAAACAAAGCGCCCCTTATAGGAATCCATACCATTACCTCACGTGGAGACAATGAAAGGCTGAATCCCATACATGGATATGTAATCTATTGATTCAGACAGTATACACCAAAATGTCCATGCCTTTCACGTGGAAGTCACTCCCAAGCACACTGATGGAACGTCGTGTACGGGGGGCATGTCATGAATAAAAGACGAATTATATCATGCCACGTGAGTGACTGTTTTTGTTAATTTGTCGTGATTTTCTGGCCATGTTTTATCAGGTATTTTAAGGAATCGGCTAACGGTGATATATTGACATTCCAGGAAATAAGCGCCAGGAAATAAGATGCAATGTGCAATAGGATCATAAAGGAAATAATTCCTTTGATTTTTTTTTTACGTTTCACTCTCCTAAGCTGTTAAATATTATAGAAAACGTCAACGCTAGAGAACATCCAGTCTAGATTATCACCGAAAAGGATCCTTTTGGCGCAAAAGGAAACAGAGCGTGGAGACTTATACGAATAGATCAGCGAAACCCAGTGATGACAACAGGTGGTTGTTAACCTGCTGCTAAGGCTGCATGTGGTTATGCGGACAACCACACAGGTAGCATTTAAGCATTAACGCCAGTCTGTCGTAGGGTACTATTTTCAGAAAACACAGACAAATACTTTTGACACGTTCCCTGCCTATGTGGTATTGGCCTTAATTCAGCATCAGGTAACTGTTGTGTGATATCCCTCGTGCAGACCACGTGCTGTGTGCATGAAAGCTTCAGTCTTATGTCATATAATGGATGATAAGACATTCTATTTAGTCCTCTATGGACATGTCATGTCCCGATATAGCTAAAGAAATATACTTAATCGGCTTGTGTTTCTGAAAATAACTTGTCCTCCACTGGCAGGACGTAGCATGATATGGTCGCAATATACACGTAATCTGTAATCTCTGACTTTGAGTCGAGGATTTCACTGAATCCAACTAGTTTCTTGAATATATCTAAAAAATAATGCAGAATTAAATGTAAGAAACGTGTTTGTTTGTTTGTTTGTTTGTTGTTAAACGCTGCACTCAGCAATATGCCAGCTATATGAAGGCGGTCTGTAAATAATCGAGTCTGGACTAAACAATCCAGTGATTGATATCATGAGTATCGAGCAACGATCTACACAATGACAAACATCTACCAAGTCAGCGAGCCTGACCACCAGATCCTGTTAGTCACCCCTTACGACAAGCACAGTCGCTGAAGTAATGGTGTGATCTTCATTGAATGAGTGAGTTTAATGCTGCGTTGAACAATAATATATATAGTTGTATATATATATTGTGTGTGTGTGTGTGTGTGTATCACTGCGTGTTAAATGGTAAGGTATAGCTAGAGTAAACTATACAGCGAAGCCTCGCTACACCGAATCCTTATTATCAAAATTTGTTTAAGCTGATTTTACTGTTCGATATCGATACTCTGTCCGTCTCGAACTACTTTAATCTCGACATGTTATCGATAAGCACACCGCGGGGATTCCGGGTTAGAATAGGTTCCTAGCGAACTATATGCAAATGGATCGGGTGGTCAGGCTCGGTGACTTCGTTGATTGCACGTCATCGTACCCCGACAGTGTACCCCCGGTCTTTGCTCACAATATCAATCACAGGATTGTCTTAAGAGGCGACCAAATTAATCTGGTGGTCAGGCTCGGTGACTTTGTGAATTGCGTGTTATTGTATCCCAACGACGTGGTTTGTGGCTTATGATATCAATCACTAGTTTGTCTGGTTCGAATCGATTATTTATAGGCCGCCGTCTTACTGCTTAGTGCGGCGTAAAACAACAAACAAACAAATTGAGATGGCCGAAAGCTTACAGCGAGGCCTGGACCCACAAGTATGGTGCTCACAAACACGGGATAATAATTTGAGAGAACCTCCAAATCCCGATACATTCAGCCACTCCTGTAATACCAAATTGAATATATTCATTTACATTTCCTCAATATTTTGAAACCTGGTACTCAAACTGGCAGCAATAAACAAATAATAATGTTTACAGAAATATCTTCTTAAACTGTTAAATTAAAACACCATCAGAAAAAGAAACAATCTAATTTATGACAGCTGTATCTGGTCTGTGGCTGTTGTGCTGGAGCGTGGGATCAAATATGTCTCTCGCGTGATTCCATGACCTCTGATCATTACAGAAGACTTGTCATTAGCTTGTAGCCTGGTTAGAGGAAATAACTCAGAGTTGCGTGATGCGTTTACGCTCATCGCGAGAATTCCCAATCAACATGTGTTTTTTTTATCCCGACACTGACATTGGCCTTACTTTAAATAGGGGGGGTCATATTATCATAATTTACGAGCTGGGTGTGGGCTTGTGCACCACGGGACCGACACCTCTATTGGCACGTGTAACGAATTTATCATTACCAGATCACACGGTACTAAGAATTATTTTCGATGTCGGACTGCTCCAGTATGGTAAGAGCGAACAGGGTCAATCGTAAAGTCACAAACATGTTACGTCACATCAAACATTATGACGCTTTGATGTCCGTGCAGGCCGTTGAGCTGATTTGTGTTGGCTTAAAACAAGACCGCGAGTGACCAATCAGATATCTGGAATTTTTAACGAGTAATGATATAGCCCATTCCAACGGCGATACGTCATCTTTCCTATGGCGATGCGATGCGGTGCGGTGCGGTGCATTAGATGTCTGTCTGCGTTTGGGTATTTTTAGGCTGGACACTCAGACCACTTATTTAGTCGCACACATTTACGGTGAACGTGTTATTAAATAAAAAGACCGGAAACAAATACAATATTTTTTTTATTTCATAACATCAAGTACTTATACAGTAGACATAATATATAAACAAATGCACAACAATAACATTGGACGCACCAAGTAATTATTTTCAGAACCAATGACAATAGCTATGAATATAATTCAGAAACACAAAGATACATTATATGCATGCATACATACACACACATCTCTATTTCGGTATGATTATATCTATACAAGTACATGTGTTCAAGGACAGGGCAGACAGGGACAAGGTCAAACACGAGTGGATGCGCTGACATTGACCAATGTCTGCCTCCTCTTCATCAGAGAAACAGGTATAGATGCATGAACACATCGCATGTCATCTGTCATTATTTTGTCGGTGGCGCCTGCAGTATTGTGCAAACTACCAAAACACTCCCATTTATTTGGGCGTTTTGTGGCATTAGAGACGCCAGGGGCTTCCGACAGAATTGTTTTGTTCATAGTTCTTCACATATCATTATCAAAGTTAATTAATTAACACGTTCGTCTGTCCATACATATTTACAAGCAGACATTATTTTATACTTCAGAAAGTTGGTAAACTTGCTGTTTGTTTGTTGTTTAACGCCGATCTCAGCAATATTACAGCTACGTCACGGCAGTCTGTAAATAATCGAGTCTGGACCAGACAATCTAGTGATTGACATCATGAGCATCGGTCTACGCAATTTTGATACGACATGCATCAACCAAGTCAGCGAGTCTGACCAATCCCGTTAGTTGCCTCTTACGGCAAGCATGGGTTGTTGAAGACATATTCTCAACCCGGATCTTCGCGGGTCTTGTTAAGCGGGTAATGTTGATTTCGAATCTTTAATTCGTTCCGATTAAGACTGTTTGTCAACCAATATGGTTTGACCAAATGTCTTGGTGTCGTGGTCGTTCCTCCCACGTTAAGCTTCACACGTCGTTATCGACTGAAATACGCTGCTAAACGGCGTTAATAAAACCCACTTACAAACACGTCAAACCAAAAACGAAACTGCAGAATATTGACATTGATTGCTTAGTTTCAAGCGGAACAGTCCGTTTAATGGTGTATATTCCTGTACTGATTTTCTGTTTGTCATGCAGATGGATCTGAGCGTACTGATCACGTCTTTGGTGGCTGATCGTAAACGATACGTACACGTGTTTCGTGTATGCTGATGAACACGACATATACGTACATGCGCACAATTGATTTACTAAAACTCATCACTGCCCTAATGCTGTAACCTCCCACTCTGACTGGGTAGAATCACGGCTATTTACTGGCGAGATTGGTATTTACGGGATAAAATCAAGTAGTCGACAGTGTCTTAATAGGCTGGTCGTGTAAAGGAAACTCAGCAAATATTTATACAGATAGCCTACACCATCAGGTCGATAATATATCGTGACTCGCTTCGTTTGTAAGTTTTAAAGGAATTATTTCAAAGGTAGGTGTTACAAAAACAAATGTTTGTAAAGAATAAAACGGAATAGTTTTGAATGCATAGTATGATTGAAATGGTTAAAACGTGCATGCAGTAATATAAATACCATTCGAACATGACACGCAACAGACTGTGGATTCCTTTGTCACAGTGGTATACCCGCGGACTGGTTGGTGCCACATATTGCGTTATAGAAATCCGGACTTAGTCAATGCCTACACCACTCACCACTCACCATCAACATCAACATCAACATCGTTCGTGCACTGAGTTTATCTGCATAGCTTTGCTACATAGATGAAGAACAACTTACTAGACACTTCCGTCTGAAAAATAACGTCGTCCATTATATGATGGCATCAAGTTGCGAGCGCATATTTGAATCACCAGGAGTGACGTCATGATAGAACAATGTTTTATCGTGAAATAAACCCCGCTTTGTGCTTCATTGTTCTTTGCGACTTATCTTATATTTAATTATATGTATACGCTCTGGATAAAGACAAAATAGTTTAAGGATGACAACTTCTTTATTCTGAGGAAGAGAATTTATGGATGTCAACTTCGTTAATATGAGGAACACCACATTTCGGAGTATATATTTACTCCGTCATCGCATGAATGAATGCTATGAAGTAATCACATAACAAAGGTGGAAACTTAACAAGGGAAGCCAACAGTTAATTTACGCCGATGTGTGATTAGCAATGGACAAATGGAAGCCAACACTTAACAGTTCATAGTTGAAAGGTGATAGCAAAGGATAACTAGAAGCCAGGATTGGTGATTGGTAATAGGCAATAATGGGCAATTGGAAAACGGGAGGCAGGGGGAATTAACACTGATAGGTAATAGCAATGCCAACAGCAATAGACAATCGGCTTCGAAATGCATTCAAAAATGCCAATCAAACAGTTCATATGTTCAGTGATCTGTAAAAGAGTCCAAGAACGTGTCTGTGGTTCAGAATAGGTTAAGGTCGAATTGTCTGTTAATGTGGCCAATGGACGTAGTGTTAGCCTTGTAGCTGACCAATCGTTCATTAGGCCGAGAGTCCTGGACCTTACGGTTACCGTGTGTGAAGGGTAGGTGTGCGCCGCAGTCATAGGGCTGAAATACAACGTCAAGCGACGTTAAACATGTCCACTGTAACTGTGATTTTAATAAGCCCAAGGTGTTTTATGATTCACGTGAGCCGATAATCCATTTCTCTTTTGTCGTAACCGAGTAATTCGTTACGAATATTATACACATGTACGTAGCCCGTATGGTTGGTTATATGTGCTTCAAGTAATACCGATAAACAAGGATAAAAGCTTTTAACACCAATATTATCCTATTTGTTAGAAAGGTTTTTCTGAATCTCTACTTACTAAAATACGACACAAAGAAATGCGAATATCAATAACAATAATTTGCTAAGTAATAATAAATCGGATAAGGTATAACGCCCTGTATTCTTAGCATTTACAAGTCAGATATACTTACAAATGGCCAATAAAATGTATGACGAGGTACATTTTCTACAATGGTCCGTAACACTAACCTCAGAGTAGTTACAATGTATCTTGTTATTTATTATTCAACTATGGGTCCCACGAGAGATGTCGCTTCCTTACAATGCCTTGAATTACTGACGTCAGGCGTAGCGTGGGTGTTCAGGGATACGTGGGACTTAATGTCGCGTATAAAATTCTTACATACAGCGATGTGTGTGTGTGTGTGTGTGTGTGTGTGTGTGTGTGTGTGCGCGCGCGCGCGTGTGTGTCTGTGTGTGTGAGAGAGAGAGAGAGAGAGATAGAGAGAGAGGGGCTGTGGCTGTGGCTGTGGCTGTGGCTGTGGCTTGTACTAGTTAGGACTAGTGCCGATTTTATTGTGCTAGCCCACTGCGATACCATGCCGCAGTTTAACATGGATACCCCACTCAGACACCGTATACTGACTCCGAGCCGACCAGTTCTTGTATTTTCCCTTTAATGCCGAGCGATTTACCGTTGACATCACTCGCGATTCATCACTGGATTGTCTTGTCACGATTTGATTCTTTAAAGGCTGTCTTCATATGACAGGAAAACGGCAGTGCGACCTTACCTAACACTTACTTTTATGCAAATAGTGCAAGTGGGGGCTGCTGTATAACAGGACATGCTTACCCTCTTCGCGAACACCTGGTGTCGCGTCACTGATTTTCATTCATGATATCATTTTAACCACTATTGTACCTTTTATGCACAATGAAATCTGTTTCGACAGATAATCGAGACTGATTATTCTCTGGCGTTGAAGTTTTACATTTAACGACGGGGTAGTTCATACAGCGCCGAACGACACTTTCTGTGACCTCTATATGATGGACGGCTCTTTTGATCGCCTAAAACATGATAAAATGTGTTACAATTCTCAAAACTATTTAACAACACTATAATGATATTGTATTTATATTCTTATGATATTTGTTACAACTGGAGATATATCCTGTCAAACATTACTGCATAATACAAGGATTGTTGGCAATGAGTAAAACTGTACTGTCTCTACTGTATTTACCAGGATGTAATACTGATTTGTGGTATCAACGCTTGTATTCCGTCCTAATATATACAGTAAAAGATATCCGAGCTGGCCTGCCCATATGTGTACTGCTAAAACGTGGGATGGTGGGGTAGCCTTGTGGTTAAAGCGTTCGCTTGTCATGCCGAAGTACCGGGTTCGATTCCCCACATCGGTACAATGTGTGAAACCCATTTCTAGTGTCAACTATACCCACACACTAAAGCAAGTGTAGTCTGATATGTATTGTATCGTGAACATATTTCGCTATACGCATATTGATATGAGGGCATCGTTTCAACCTCTCTCCACTGCCGGGCAAAGGAAGGTAAACGCCCATGGTATACATTGATGGTGGCGAAAAATGAAACATAAGAAAAGGTTATTCGATGGTTATGTATTTGATACGGGTATCATTGTTGTGTTTTGGACCTTAAGTATGCAGTGGTCCGGTGGCTGTTTCAGCCTGGTAACGTTAGGATAAAGTTTGTATGTTTTTGGTCAAATCCAACTAATTTCTTTTGCCCCGCAGTTTACATTACCGTTGGTTAAAACTCCGTCAGTCGTGATCCTTCAGAGAACTAAGAACCTGTCAATCAAATATCTTACAAATTAAATTTTAATTCCCGGAACACTTCTTCGACCAGTGATTGGTTGTCAACTTGCAATTTCCGTAAACACTTTATAGCATTCAAGATGTACCTATCACCATTCTTAGGGATGTGTCAATACCAATATATGTGTCAATTTCACGCTGCTTAAGTAGATTTCATGACAAATCAAAAACAAAACCGACTTGTTTCACCGCAAGAGGAAGCCTATGGCTCTACAGCTTGTCCAATGGGTTTTCAGGAGAAGGTGTAAAAATCGCCCTGGGGGTCAATAAGGTAAGAGTACCGCTTCTTCTCATAAATGTCATATATTTATAGTGTGACAGAGGTAATCATTGTTTATTTATGTAAATTTCATGGCTATTGTCGCACCTCGTTTGACCCGTGTCTATTTCAGTGACAACCATTGGATTAGTTCCTGTTAACAGACTCGTTGGATTAAGATTCGGTGTAGCGAGGCTTCGCTGTATAGTTTATCCTAACTAAACGTTACCATTTAACACGCAGTGATACACACATACACAATATATACACAATATATATATTGATATAAGGGCATCGTTTCAACCTCTCTCCACTGCCGGGCAAAGGAAGGTAAACGCCGCCCATGGTATACATATATATATATATATATATATATATATATATATATTGCTGAAAGTGGCGTACCCATCAAGATAATTAAGATGTTAAAATAAAATCGCCAAGTTATAAAGTTCTCAAAATATTATATCAATTTATACGGTGTACAATTTGAAATACACTTCTAGCCACTAATAGGCCACGTAGAAGTAGTACATATTCAGGTCGTGTTTGTCAACGTGCATGGTTTGAAAAGGTCTCGGGTAAATTAGGTCAAAGCCAGGCCAGTTTGGTGGATCAGTTTGCGTAGGTTGAAAGATTTCTATTTCAGGTCTAGGTGTTGAATGTCGAGTTTCAAGTGCAGAAACACCCAGTATATATAAATATATAGCACAAATACCACTAGCCGAGATGTGACACGCAGTATACATATATTAGGCAAAGCATATACGCATATAAATATACACATTTTGTAAGTAGACAAAGTTGCATTTCAATAAGTTTGTTTAGCGTTAAGGTATCAAAACTCCTTATCTCTATTTAGATATATCTAAATTCCAGCCACAATGTAGAGTGAATGAATGAGTGAGTGAATGTTGTTTAACGCCGCAGTCTGACATAATTCAAGATTTGTCACAGCGGCCTATAAATAATCCGAGTGTGGACATATCAGTGTTTTGCCATATCCGAGTGTTGACTGACCGGTATGTGGACATATCAGAGTGTGGGCATACCGGTATGTGGACATATCAGAGTGTGGACATATCTGAGTGTGGACATATCCGAATGTTGGCATATCCGTGTGTGGGCATATCAGTCTGTGGGCATATCAGTCTGTGGGCATATCAGTGTGTGGACATATCCGAATGTTGGCATATCCGAGTGTGGGCATATCAGTGTGTGGATATATCAGTGTGTGGATATATCCGAGTGTGGACATATCAGTGTGTGGACATATCCGAGTGTGGACATATCCGAGTGTTGGCATATCCGAGTGTGGGCATATCAGTGTGTGGACATATCAGTGTGTGGACATATCCGAATGTTGGCATATCCGAGTGTGGGCATATCAGTGTGTGGATATATCAGTGTGTGGATATATCCGAGTGTGGACATATCAGTGTGTGGACATATCCGAGTGTGGACATATCCGAGTGTTGGCATATCCGAGTGTGGGCATATCAGTGTGTGGACATATCAGTGTGTGGACATATCCGAATGTTGGCATATCCGAGTGTGGGCATATCCGTGTGTGGATATATCAGTGTGTGGATATATCCGAGTGTTGGCATATCCGAGTGTGGACATATCAGTGTGTGGACATATCAGTGTGTGGACATATCAGTGTGTGGACATATCCGAATGTTGGCATATCCGAGTGTGGGCATATCAGTGTGTGGATATATCAGTGTGTGGATATATCCGAGTGTTGGCATATCCGAGTGTGGACATATCAGTGTGTGGACATATCAGTGTGTGGACATATCAGTGTGTGGACATATCCGAATGTTGGCATATCCGAGTGTGGGCATATCAGTGTGTGGATATATCAGTGTGTGGACATATCCGAATGTTGGCATATCCGAGTGTGGGCATATCAGTGTGTGGACATATCCGAGTGTGGACATATCCGAGTGTTGGCATATCCGAGCGTGGACATATCAGTGTGTGGACATATCAGTGTGTGGACATATCCGAATGTTGGCATATCCGAGTGTGGGCATATCAGTGTGTGGATATATCAGTGTGTGGATATATCCGAGTGTGGACACATCAGTGTGTGGACATATCCGAGTGTGGATATATCCGAGTGTTGACATATCCGAGTGTGGGCATATCAGTGTGTGGACATATCCGAGTGTGGACATATCCGAGTGTGGACATATCAGTGTGTGGACATATCCGAGTGTGGGCATATCCGAGTGTGGACATATCCGAGTGTGGACATATCCAAATGTGGTCATATCCGAGTGTGGACATATCAGTGTGTGGACATATCCGAGTGTGGACATATCAGTGTGTGGACATATCCGGGGGTGGACATATCCGAGTGTGGACATATCCGAGTGTTGACATATCCGAGTGTGGACATATCCAAGTGTGGACATATCAGTCTGTAGACATATCCAGGGGCAGACATATCCGAGGTTTGACATATCAGAGTGTGAACTTTCCAGTTTGTGGACATATCCGAGTGTGGACATATTCGAGTGTGGACATATGTGAGTGTGGTTATATCCGAGTGTGGATGTATCAGAGAATGAAGACACTCATAACTGGAATCGGTTGAATGGCACTGGGTACTGAGGTCCTATTTTGAGCTGAAATCCCAAAAGGGGTGCTGGGGACCTATTCTCACACGAAATCCCCACAGGGTGACAAGCATGGGGTGCTGGGGACCTATTCTCACACAAAATCCCCACAGGGTGACAAGCATGGGGTGCTGGGGACCTATTCTCACACGAAATCCCCACAGGGTGACAAGCATGGGGTGCTGGGGACCTATTCTCACACGAAATCACCACAGGGTGACAAGCATGGGGTGCTGGGGACCTATTCTCACACGAAATCCCCACAGGGGGACAAGCATGGGGTGCTGGGGACCTATTCTCACACGAAATCCCCACAGGGTGACAAGCATGGGGTGCTGGGGACCTATTCTTTCCTGGAATTCCCAAGAGTGACACGAATAAGTGCTGGGGATCTATTCTGATACGAAACCCCACGGGGTGACAGGGACGCAGATAGGTTTACTTCTGTGGTGGACGTTCATACTTAAACGATACTGTAGCCACAAGGGTACAACCAACCCCGGGTTTGAACCGTGCATATGACACAACCTATTTCCTGAGATACACATCATACTGACAAATAGGTATTTACAATTCACATTAGGCCACATCAAATTCTTTGTTTGATATTAAAGGTTTGCTGTTTTGTTACTGAAATCTCCTTCACATATCTCTTGACAATAACAGAGGTAACAGCGAATTCGAAAATTAATAATGATTACTTCATGAAATATTAAATATAAATCTTAAATAATGTAACAATCTTTTTAAAATTATATAATGATATTGTTTTCTCTCACACAACTGTATTTTCTCTTGAGAAGAAATTGTAACTTCCAGCTTATGTGCACTTTCACGTCAAGGGAGGTAATCATGGCAGCCCAACGATGCACGGACAGCTGTCGAAACAGCTGATGCACGTCAAGGCTGATCAGAGTGTAATATTCTATATTTACGCACACACATTTGTGTTCATAGATTACTTTAGAACGACACTGGGCATATTTCCAGATCGTTTATCAGGGTTTAATTACTGTGTATTAATGGCGGCCACAACGACATGGACCCCGTGAAATCCGGTTTAGAATAGGTCTTCAGCAACCCATGCTTGTCGTAAAAGGCGACTATGCTTGTCGTAAGAGGCGATTAACAGCATAGGGCGGTCGGGCTCGCTGACTTGGTTGATGCATGTCATCGTATCCCAAGTGCCTTGATCGATGCTTATGATGTCAATCACTGGATTGTCTGGTCCAGACTCGATTATTTACAGACCGCCGTCATATAGCTCGAATATTGCTGTATGTGGCACCAAGACGCCAACAAACAAACACAAGCTTCATGATTATCACACTGAAGGTACTTCAGATTCAAAAGTACACACATATTTTGAGCTAAATTATATTAAAGTATACACGGCCTTGTAAGTATTAGGTAAACTGTGAGACACGATTCATAGGTTGTTACCCGGGGAGTGTTATTTCAAAGTGTGAATCACTTAGAGGGTGATCCGCGCATCAAACCTTTATGCGTGGAAGACTTGTTCTACTTGATTAGGTGATTAGAACCCGGATGTATATGTTTTACAAGCTCTTGTCTTAATGATCGGGGCAGTAATAATCGTGAGTCCTCCATCTTTGAATGAAAGTTTTATTACATGAACGTCTCTTCTCAACAACGTGTCTCAATGACTTGGCCAAATTAGCATACTACTTCCAATCGTCTGGTCTAGTTTAAGGTTTACTTTGGTGATCAAAGTCCAGGGTCGTGGTGCTCTCTTTAATGAAGTCAAAACAACCCTTTGACAAAATCACGAGGGCAATTGGTTTTTTTAAGAAATCGAAAAAAAAAAAAAGCACGGATGTGCAGTCAGTACGCGATTTTGTTTGTTTGTTTGTTGTTTATCGCCGCGCACTCAGCAATATTCCAGCTATATGACGGCGGCCTGAAAAATAATCGAGTGTGGACAAGACAATTCAGTGATTGACATCATGAGCATCGATCCACGCTATTGGGACACGATGACATGCATCAATAAAGTCGGCGAGCCTGACCACCCGATTTGTCGCCTCGGCGTTTCACTGTTTAATTGTTTACATCTTTCCTCTATCTCTGAAAATTACTGTATATGGAAACAACAATACAATACAAATGGTTATATATAATATGACAAATCATAATCGTGCTGGTATACAACGACAAATATTTCATCTATGGCGAAGCTGACACGAAGAAACTATTTCAACAGAACAATTAACAAGCTTAAGGCTGTAATACCACACTTAGTATGAAACCGAGAGAGCTAATGTGTATGGGCGATCTTGGGCGTGTTTGAAACAATGTCAAGAGTGAAAGTGGATAGTCCAACTCCCATGACGATCATTTCCATGATGTAAGTTGAAACTGGTTGTGATTCAGATATGTCTCTGAATTTGATACACCTCATTTTCCCTCTTAAAGTGTACAGCCTGAATATTGTCTAAGATATTTCAATTATCATTTGCGTTGTCAATAATTTCACTTATGTATGATGCGATATGGCATGTAGTCGTTAAACTAGATATGATTAATTCCGTATTTGGATTCAAAGAATTGGAGATTTGGCGTTATCTTTGGATACCAGGCAGTCGTTCATGACGAAGAGTTCACAACACCATGGGCGTTAACATGAATCCCCAAGAAACCGCGGTTTAGGCTGTTCGAGTGTTCGAGATGTATACGGGTGATCATGACTTTACAGATATCGACATATCACGAGTTTCCGTTATTAAGGTCGATATTAACTCGTCTGGATTAGGATGTTATAAGTATGTCATTTGATATTCACATGCTATAGCTGAAATCACACAAATACGAGCTGTACAATATATATATATATCTTCTTCAACCTCCACAGGATAAATGGGTTAATAATATTTTATTTGTACAGCTACGTATACCTGTGATAATAAGAAATACCATGTCCAAAAGAGGATTATTCCGTGCTAACGATCATACGATGGAATTCCCTATATTTTATTTCTCTCGTGTCTGTTTATAAATCGTCCCGTGAGAATGCATTGTTTGAAAATAAAACAATCGGTTGTGGACAGCTGACGGAAGTAGATCGGAGTTCCGCGTTGTCATGTTCGTCACACAAATAATTAAGTCCATGCAGATATCCTCCATTCTATACCAGCATGTAATGCAAAGTCATTTGAACCTTATTCTTAGTGTACATGCTATTGTTGATCTAAACAGTTTATTTCATTATCGCTAAACACAATGCGCAAATATATATTAATGCAACTCGATCCATAGCACACGGATATCAGGCGAGATTGACAGGGCAACAACTATCACGTGACGAACCCGACACGAGCGTGGTGAGGTCATATGAGGCAGGAGCTGATTGGTCAAGCCTCAGCATATATATCCCCGTGGGTTATATTTAGCTTCAGTTTATCCATTGACTTGAGTATAACAACATCGCCTCGTGTCCTGTCAGTCTAGAATCTACCGGTGAACACAGCTTCATTATGAAGGCAGGCAATATGAAACCTCAGGATAAGAAATGCGTGCATTGTGCCGTCTTTGGAGACGGAATGGTTGGGAAGACTAGCATCTCGGAAAGCTACGCACAGAAATCCTTCAGTGAGGGTTATGAAGCTACAGTATTCGAGAATTATGCAGGTATGTACACTGATATTTTCTCTTAATATCATTATCGTTCTTATCAGGGATGAAAACGGCAACCGGTTTCTCTCTTCTTAAATTGTTTATTATCTATTTCATTTCTTACTAGGTATCACGTTATATTACTTTCTTGTTTCTACTATATTTATACAAGTTACATTCAACAGTTTTACAAAAAATGTTTAGAGTTAAATCCTTTCGAAATATATTTGTGCGAACATACCATTCTCTAGCACCGCTGCCAAAATTCCTTTCTCGAAGCAACGAGAAACATCAACGACACGTGAAGTAATTTGGTTTGGGGAATGTTTGGTTTCTAAGGTGTTGTAATCAGTGGGTGGAATAGACGCAGTCGGTGAGCCGTGGATCGAAATACCAGACATACCACACCCCGTCACCCACAATCACATAATACAACCTATTGATCGGGTTAGCTTCATTGTTAGGAAGGAATGCAAAGCAGTGTAACTGTATGGGTCGTTACGCGAAGCAATGGATAACAATTCGTAGGTGTATTATGTACTTGTTAATTTACCGTTATGAGTTATTGATAGTAAATGGTGGATATTTATGATTGATTTTTTTTATTTTCAGTGCCCTTGAGCGTTGCTGGGGAGGAGTTTATCATCAGCATGTTCGACACAGCTGGACAGGTAAGAACAATTTCTGTTCGACTTTTCCTGACATCATTAAACGATATGGTATCCTTTTGACCATATCACAGTGATCCGTTATATATTGGCATGGGGGATTATCTAACAATAGGGGATTGTATGGATAAATAAATGTTGGATCGCAACAAAGTGATATATATTTGAAGAATTAGCAGAGGCAGCATCCTGGCTAGGGTAAATAGGTGGCCAGTAGAACTGTAACCAGTTCGCTAATATTGTCTGTGTTTTGAGTCAAGATTCTTAAGCCGAGCTGTTTGCCTAAGGAATCATGGATGTTTGCCTTCCTGAAACTTGTTGAACACGATCACAGAGTCGGTGTACTTTTACATATTCTAGATCAAGGCAAAGGGCTTCCCGTTAGTGTTCTACTCTACATGTTAATATGTACATTGTCTTCTGTGAATAATGTAACAGATGTTTTAATGTTTCCATGTTGTTGTTTTTGCAGAAAGACTACGAGAGTCTACGCTCGTTCACTTACAAAGAAAGTGAAGTCCTGCTTCTGTGTTTCTCCACCTGTGACCGGGAAACGTTGGCCAGCATCAATGACGTGTGGATGCCTGAACTGAAGAGACACACTAAACAATCTAAACAGAAGAGACCGGTCATCCTCGTGGGCACCCAAATTGACCTCCGTGTCGGGAATGAAGACAGCGAGGTCAGCGCCGACGAGGGTGTCCAGTTGGCCAAGGACATTGGCGCTGACTGCTATGTGGAGTGCTCGGCAAGGAGCCGTGAAGGATTGAAAGAGGTGTTCGAGCATGTTGTGTTTTCAGCTCTGAAGTATAGAAAGAAGAAAAGTAATATTCTGAAGCAAATCTTCAGTCGTTGAACTCTTAAGTCCAAACTGGATTTACCTCACCAACGACCTTGATTCGTTGACAACAGCAAAAACTCGCCTGCTGAGCATCGGCAGCTTTTTGTCTGCTCGTCGCGTGCGATGTGTCGTCTGCTCCCAGCTGCGACACAACTTGAAAGCTACTTCCCCTTGAATCTTGGGAAAATCGACGAAGTTTGATGGACTTGTGTTGGAACCGCCATCCATGGTGTTTGCATTCATTGCAAGTCACTATTCGTGACGAAAGACCCTGTGATAAAAGTGTGATCTGAGGTGACAAGTGACAAATACGTCACAGGTCTGCTGTACCCCCTGTATCCGATACAGATGTAGGAACTGTGATAATGGTGGTCAAGCCTTTATATCCATCATTCGAATGGACAGATGTATTTGATTGATGTAATCAAATATGACTTAAATTTGGTACTTCCAAATTCTAATTTATTTAGCTATTATTCTCGATCTAAGTCCCATGTCTTTCAATCTAGTCATAGCGAACAGTAATGTTTTGTAGCAGATTGAGGTCAAATTTGATATTTATGATTAATATATTGTTAATCAAGATTATATTTGAACCAAGTCTATGTCAAAGAATTCCGTACAGATATAGGGCGGGTCCCTGTGATAGGAGTCGTGTTATGCTACCTGTATTTTATTAATAGGTTCCATGTTTATACAAATATGACGACAAAATGAGCATTTATTGCAAGAGTGAAATGTTTAAACTTTTGCTATGTCTTCATGTGCCGCTGGTCGGCAAAGATACATTTTTTTAAAATAAAATTTATTGAATGAATATTTTACTTTTGTTTTCCTTTTAAACTGTCATGGGTTTGATGTAACAATTGGTGTCACTGATATGGTCAACACATTGTAAGCTTGAATGCGGTGCTAGTTGCCTGCATCAAGTTAGGTGATGACATTTACTGTGTTTCATCCATCGTAGTCTTAAGAGTCGAGTTGATGTGATGGATGGACCGGCGGTAACCCCAGGGCTGACACGCGGAGTTAAGCAAACAAACAAACACTTTGTAACCTTTCATCTGCCAATCGATCCTGGTTTAACGTTCTATCAAATAGATATTCATCATATGTATTCGAACTCCGAACACCCTTTAAGAAGCAGTTGCGTTAGTTAGCGTTCACGTAAAACGACGCCCAAAAACCTCTCAACTTATGGATCAAGATCGGAAACAAGTACTCAAATGTTGTAGTCCATGTTTAAAGCAATACTCCCTTGAAATTCTGTTCAGTATATAGGGGGTGGGGGTAGCTGACACACCGTGATTCAGCTGGAATACTGTTCAGTATTTAGGTGGTGGGGGAAGTTGACACACTGTGTTTCAGTTGGAATACTGTTCAGTATATAGGGGGTGGGGGTAGCTGACACACCGTGATTCAGCTGGAATACTGTTCAGTATTTAGGTGGTGGGGGAAGTTGACACACTGTGTTTCAGTTGGAATACTCTTCAGTATTTGGGGGGGGGGGGGGGGGGAAGCTGACACACCGTGATTCAGCTGGAATACTGTTCAGTATATAGGGGGTGGGGGAAGCTGACACACCGTGATTCAGTTGGAATACTGTTCAGTATATAGGGGGTGGGGGAAGCTGACACACCGAGATTTAGTTGGAATACTGTTCAGTATATAGGGGGTGGGGGAAGCTGACACACCGTGATTCAGTTGGAATACTGTTCAGTATTTAGGGATTTGGGGAAGCTGACACACCGAGATTTAGTTGGAATACTGTTCAAAAGGTGTTAATCCCAACCCAGTCACTCGTAATACTGAGGTCAGATAAAATTGCGGTAACGGCGCGTTAAAAGGAACTGCACCTACATGGCGACGTGCATGCACGTGTGTGTGGCTGCTTGTTCAAGTCCGGACTTATGTCGGTATATCTTCTGAGACACCCCATGCTGCAGTTTAACATGGGTACCCCACTCGGACACATAATACTCATTCCAAGCCGACCACTCCCCGGCTTTATCCCCTCAATGCGGAGCGGCAGGCAGGGTAACAACAAGTACATCGCCTTACTTTGGTATGACGTCTTTTGGTATGACGCAGCTGGGGATCGAACCACCGACCTTCCGCTCTCCGGTCAGACACTAGACCACGGAGACCATGTGTAAATTTGGAAGACGAACGTGCACACGTGCCCTTGTTCATTGCAGTCTGTCACATTGCTTGACATACATGTCAAAACATTATGGCTGTATTGTTGCTGGGGCTGAAATAGACAACAATGAGTCATATTCTGGTCGCTGTGATAAGCCAATGCTCCAGTGACGTGGGCGTTGTTAGTTGATTGTGAGACGAGGTCCCTTCTGCTATCTGGGTTACATTGATTAAGCCAAATAAATGTCTAATATCGATTCAGGGATGCTACAAGTCTACAAGCCTTTCTTAGACTGTTTATGGACACAACAGTGACGCCGCGTTTGTCCAGAAACCTCGTCTTACTGACAATCTTGTTGAGAACGTCATTAAAGTGACATTACCGAGAATTCATAATTCGTTTATACGGAAATTAATGTAGTCCCGATGATTTAACTGTATCGCCGTAAGTAACGTAGATCATACGCAATGCATATACTTTTATATTAAATACATAGCTTCGTACATACATACTGTGGCGCACGGGTGGCCCTGCCGTCTAGAGCGCCGCAATTCGCTGTGCAGAGTTGCGTTTCTTGGGCCCGCCAGAACCCTATAATCGTGGGTACGAATCCCGCATCGCCCGATCATGTTTTTTGGTTTGTAACCAACTTACCCGTGTTCGTGGGTTTCACCAAAGAGGTAAACATGTGAGACCTGCATCACTTTCCTTCCAGATCAAGCTGATACGCCGTGTTATAACTGGAATACGGTACACAGCGGCGTGAAACCCAAATCACACACTCACATACAAACTGTCATTTAGAGTGTGCATCAAAATCTGTGTCCATTAACATGTATTTATGATTACAAATGCATGATATATGCAGCAGCTACCTGCTGGTTGATGTGCCCTGGTTATGTATATGCAGGGTTTTTTTCAAACTCGATTCATATTTCATTTATCCTTTTGTCTCAAATTCTCTGTAACTCTACATATTTTCTGCTGTTTTTAGGACTTCGAAGTTACTGTAACAGCTGAGGCAGAAATAGAAAGAGTCTTAAGGCCTATAATAACTCGTGACTCCCTCACGTGGTAAGGGACTTAACTGCAAATCTGTTAACAAGGCTTTCGTTCTCATTCCATTCACTGACACAGATTCGTCCCAATTTGCAATTGTCCGTGCACAAGCTGAATTGGAAGCCTTGATGACAGACAGCAATGCTCTACTATCCTACCTCCGGCACGTCTGTCGTCCTTCTATGACCCAGACCTCCTTAACACAGATTCTCTTAATGAGCGCTGGACAGTTCTCCGTGCAACGTCCGGGCTGATCAATGTGCACAAAACATTTTTAGTTTGAAATAGAGTGATACCTCAAACTCCAAGGCACCGTAATGCTATGGAGTTATCCGTAGTTCGATACACGCAGGTTGTGACAGTCACATCTTCTTTATCGATATATGGAGTTCGGAGTGCGGAGTGCGGAGTGCGGAGTTCCAGTTATCGAAGTTTCTCTGCAAGAAAGAAGTTCCTTTCAAACAGTATGGTAAAATGGGCTTCGGTATTCATGGTGTCTTAATCAACGAGGTTGTGCGTATATCAGGAGATACACCACCACCTTCGTGGTCGAGGATAGAGCCCGGTGAGGGAAAGGTCGGTGATTCGATCCACGGCCACGTTATACCGTACGACGTCAAAAGTTGATACGTGTTGTTATCCTGCCTGGGGCTCCGCATTAAGCCATACAACAAGGACTGGTCGGCTCGGAGTGTAATGTCTCTAGGTCGGGTATCCATGTTAAACTGAGGCACGGTGTCACAGTGGACTAGCACTATAAAACCGACAGTACAATTAAACAGCCTCACAAACACGCACACAGGAACACATACGTGAACGAACGTTGCTATCTATATACAAGTGCAATAATCTTGAACGTGACTTTAAGCCCCACTTGTGGAACCTGTGTATTTCCACCCTCGCTACTCCAAACTCCTTACCTACCGGAACGGTAAATAGGAATTTATGCTTTATGTCTTTGGTTCACCGAAAGTGAGCTATAAGGGTTGAAAAGTAATGGGTAGCTACATATATGTTTTCGAACCAATTCGATTAAACTTAATCCCGTATGTCCTAATATCGTTAAAGCAGATTTTACGTCCATGTCCAAAGCTATTCTTATTTACATTACAGTTTGATATCGGTACTGTGTGTGTCTCGAACTACTGAAAACTCGACATGTAGTCGATGAGCGTCCAGTGGGGATTCCGGGTTAGAATAATTATTGGTTCCCAGGCAACTGTTGGTCGTAAAAGGCAACCAAATGGATCGGGTGGTCAGGCACGGTGACTTCGTTGATTTCATGTAGTCGTACCCCGACGGCGTACCTCCGATGTTTGCTCACACTATCAATCACAGGGTTGTCCGGTGCAGATTCGGTTATTTACACACCGCCGTTGCTGAGTGTGACGTTAAACAACAAACACGCAATTAATTATCCTTATTTATTGCAGTTATCGAGGTTTTTTAGTCCGTCATTTAGTGAATGGCAAATGTTCAATGTACCTCCCGGCGATATGTCATTGAGCCCGGACCAAACTAGTGGTCAATAGTGTGAACAACGACCCACGCAGATAGGTGAGGATGACTCGCAACCAGCCATCTCGCAGGTAAACAAAGCAGTGACCAGCAAGCCATGTTTGAGTAGCCTTCTACAGTACGTATGGATGTGAGGATGTGTATTACACATTGAACTGCGATATATCACTGATGGTTTATCCAATAACAGCAGACTAATGGACATAAAAAAATCATTAAAAAATCTATGATTGTTAGAGTCAAAATGCACAGTCCATTTATGACACAAACTGTTGCCTTGTTGTTTCAGGAAGGGTTGTGTTATGATAGCTATCTGTCATATGGACTTGGTTTTTCTTCCTCAGTATGTTTTCGTATTAAACAAACAATGGAAATCCCCACTTTAGCCAATATCAGACACTTCCCCGTTTCTGTTTTGACGTATATAAATAATAAGAGGGAAGTTGAAAATCCACACATATAACGGAACAGCACTTCAATTCCTTGGTGAGTGAGTATGGTTTTACGCCGCTTTTAGCAATATTCCAGCAATATCAAGGCGGGAGTCATCAGAAATGGGCTTCA
The DNA here is from genome assembly GCF_023055435.1 of Haliotis rufescens. Classification (NCBI taxonomy): domain Eukaryota; kingdom Metazoa; phylum Mollusca; class Gastropoda; order Lepetellida; family Haliotidae; genus Haliotis; species Haliotis rufescens. The sequence goes on along the minus strand of NW_025964001.1, from coordinate 51,349,873 downwards.
CACATTGTACTCATGTCGGTTCAATTCCTTAAAGGCAGAATATAGGCTAAATAATCAGAGTCCGATAGTCACATTTAAAAAACAAACGTTTTTAACGAATTATCCTGAAGAATAAAATATATGTTTTGAATGAAATTGTATTACATAACTATTTACTACTACTGCTACTACTACTAATAATAATAATGATGATGATGATGACGATGATGATGATGATGATGATTGAATAACAGTCCATGCATGTTGGAAATGACATTTTGTTACATTTTGAACAGTAGGTCAACACTATTTGTCATCATTCTTAGTTCATTATCTGACCCAGTTCTTTCTGAGTCGCCCTACATTTCGTTCTACAACAAGTAGATGCTGTCCTATTACTTTCCGGAGCCTATCCCGAAATGCTTTGATTAGCGCGATACCACTACTATTCTTAAGACCAATAAACGCCTGCTCGTCAACTCGACCTAAAACCAAAAGCAACTTGTCACAGTATTTCCCTGCATGAAGTCCATCCATTTCCTTACATCCGCTTATCTTGGAAATATAAAGTAGCTTTTTAAAAAGGATTCAATAGAATATGCCGTTCTTTTATCTGTGGACTCATCTGCCGAATTCCCGCGTCGTCGTAATGCCATAACCAGTGAATGAGGAACTTCCGACCCTCTAAGAGTACAGCGTTAATGAAGCGTTAGCTCCCGCAAATCAAAGTGTCACTACATCTATGCTCCTGAATCTGTGTCAACGTGTCTGCGGACTCGAAAGTGTGCCAGCTTGCGCGCTGGGCAATGGCTCTGCTAAGCGAGTACCCACAGGAGACCTTTCTGCATCTTGGATAATGGTTATTAGCGTCTTTTTGTCCGGATGATGCTTTATTGTTAAAGAGATCGGATGAATTCTGGGTACTCGTGGGCGATATGTAGTGTCATAAGAACAGTATTCTCAAGGACAAACGCATGTCGTCATTTCTACCGTCTATGAGGGGTATAGTAATGCCATTAATTTGATGTGAACGCATTCGGGTTCATCATACTGTTCTGACGTCATAATGTATGATTGAGAGGACTGTATGCGTGACGTCATAGTTCCAAAACCAACAAATTTGCGTAGAATATAGAAGTGTCAAATTAGGCAATTTTGTCGACCGTACGCGAATCCGGTGGTGATTACAAACACGTACGTACTTTACTAACCAATGTCCTGGAGCTACAGTTACCTGTCCTGTCAATGGCGGGACTCAACTTTTCAGATAATTGTTTTGCTCGATGATGTAAGAGAATAACATTCAACGGTCACGGCCGTTGAAAAAAGCTGCCCCGACTGAGTTAGACAGATGAGAAAGGTTTGACAGAATGATCTTAACCAACGGAGTGCAGAGTGTGTCCAAGTTGCGACAGTCAAACAGAATGAGGCTAGATTAGTCTTCTGTGAAACGGAGTAAGTCTAGATGAGTCTCCTGTCTCCCTTGGAGAGTATCTGCCTCAGTGAGTCCAGGTGAGTCTCCTGTCTGAGTGAGTCCAGGTGAGTGTCCTGTCTGAGTAAGTCTAGGTGAGTCTCCTGTCTGAGTAAGTCTAGGTGAGTCTCCCGTCTGAGTGAGTCCAGGTGAGTCTCCTGTCTGACTGAGTGAGTCTAGGTGAGTCTCAGGTCTGTCTGAGTCCAGGTGAGTCTCATGTCTGACTGAGTGAGTCCAGGTGAGTCTCCCGTCTGACTGAGTGAGTCCAGGTGAGTCTCATGTCTGACTGAGTGAGTCTAGGTGAGTCTCATGTCTGTCTGAGTGTGTCCAGGTGAGTCTCCTGTCTGAGTGAGTCCAGGTGAGTCTCCTGTCTGAGTGAATCTAGGTGAGTCTCCTGTCTGAGTATGTCCAGATGAGTCTCCTGTCTGACTGAGTGAGTCTAGGTGAGTCTCATGTCTGTCTTAGTGAGTCAATGTGAGTCTCCTTCTCCTGTCTGACTGAGTCCAGGTGAACCTCCTGTCTGAGTGAGTCCAGGTGAGTCTCCTGTCTGACTGACTGAGACCGGGTGAGTCTCCTTCATCAACCTACCTTTATTTCCCCACACAACGTCACCTTATTCGCCCTCTCCTTCATCACTTGTAAATGCAATAGGAGTAACTATGTTATCTCAGTGCAAGTTATTTGTCAGGCTTGATTTGACAAACAGACATGATTGGCCAATTATATTTCCTACCGAGGAGGACTCCATATATGACAGAGAACGTCAACACTCCTGGATAGAACATTTATTAAATCTAGATCACCGATTGGGGGGAGGAGTATGTTGACGTGCATCGGGGTAAGGACGATTTCAGAAGAACTTTGATGTAGATTCGTAGATTCAGTGGATAGAGGGATATGTTAGTGGAAGTAGTATTTCCCCAGCGACATCCAAATGTGAAATCGTCAATGCTTTCATATCGTGACGGGTACCCAGTGTCTACTACATAGTTCATTTGAAGGCATCCGCCCTTAAGTTGACGTATTTCGTTTAGTATGTAACACAATTGATTCTCTAACAATGCGTATGCAAGACAGTACATTAGGGTGTTGATGCCTTATCCGTGACTCTAGTAGATAAATACAGATTAGCAGCCGTTTCACTACACCGGCAAATATATCTTTACTCACAGCATATCCTGCAGAAATATTGATAGTTGGATAATCCCCGCATTTGGCTTTAGAATAGAAATCCAGGAAAGAAAAGAAGTCCAGTGAGAGGACTCGGCAACATCACATCTCTTAACTAATGAGGTCAATGAACACCTGTTCAAATTCCTTGTCTAAAACTACCCTATTGCCAAATAATAATGTTAACGCGCTATGAAAAAGTGCAACGGGAAGAATGAAACGCCTATCATAAAACTAATGAAACTCACACAGCTTTTGAGTGAGTGAGTGAGTGAGGTTTAACGCTGCTTTGAACAGTTTTCCAGTTATATCACGGCTTGTCATCTTAATGTGGTGCAAAAGCCCGAAGTGATGCAGGTCTAAAATGTTTACCACTTTGGTGAAACCGACGAGCACGGGTATGGTGCTGACAATCCTAGACACACAGCTCTTGATCACACATATACTAGCCACATAAAGAAACTGTGCACGGAGAAAATATAGATATAAGGGCACACCGTCCATATATGAAATATAGGTTTGAACACAGCAATTATGGAGACATTCAAACTCTCATGCACGTGCCAGGGACGTGCAATGTGTTACTGCACGTGCATCCTGTGCAGCTGTACACAGCATGTGCAACTCAAAATTCGCTGTCACTTTGGAAAGCATGATCCGTGGTCATTCAAAAATTCAAAACTTCTCAGGCGCAGACACAAGCATACCACAAGCAAATCATGCCAAGATTGACAGCTGCACCGCGTCATGAAGCCATTGGAATGATCCGAGCGGGAATGAGGCAACAACAGGTGGCAACACATTTCCAATGCCATCGTAACACGATATCGGCATTGGTGAGGCGTTATCAGAACACAAATGACGTTGCCGACCACCCACGTTCAGGACGTCCCCGAGTAACGACGCCAAGACAGGACAGATGGATTCGAGTGACACATCTCCGACACAGGTTCCAAACGGCAGTAACGACGTCCCAGACAATTCCTGGACTGCGCCGTATCCATCCCAACACTGTCAGGAATCGTCTACGTCAGTACGGGATTCGACCACGACGCCCTGCCATACGTCCCATCCTGACACACCGTCATCGAGTCTAAGATGGTGTCGAAATCATGTTCGCCAACCTCGAATATGGTGGAGAAATGTTGTCTTTACAAATGAATCGAGGTTCAACATTTCCCACAGTGACGGGCGCCAACGTGTCTACCGGCGTTTGGGAGGACGTTATGCACGCAACTGTATTGTGGAGAGGAATCGTTTTGGAGGTGGCTCTGTGATGATTTGGGGTGGGATAACAGCACGGCACCGAACCCCTTTGGTGGTTATTCAGGGCAATCTCACCGGTGTTGGCTACAGAGATCAGATTCTGAGGCCTGTGGTCATTCCTTTCCTGCAACGTCATGGCCCGGGATTGACATTTCAACAGGACAACGCTCGTCCTCACACGGCTAGGGTCGCAATGGATTTCCCTCCATAACAATGTCATGTTACTGCCATGGCCTGCAATTTTTCCAGATCTCTCCCCAATAGAGCTTGTGTGGGATGAAATGGAGCGCCGTCTGCGTCGTCTTCCACATCCTCCAGATAACGTCCGTGACTTGGCACAGGATTTGAGGAGGATATGGCAGGCCATTCCCCAGGCCTTCCATGCCCATTTGGTGGACTCCATGCGTCGCCGATGCACTGCTGTGATTCACGCACAGGGTGGTCATACCCGTTATTGACTTTGTGACTTTGTCGTTTGACCCCCTACTCCATTTTGATCTTCTGACGTCATCGTAACAGATGTTGTTCAGGTCCCGTTGACATTTTCTTATGGTCCGATCATTCAGCTGCTACAGCGTCTGCATCATTTTGTTCTTGCTGCGTTGTATTTCAATCCAGAATATATTTTCTCCATGCACAGTTTCTTTATGTGGCTAGTATATATGCTGTTTATTGTTTATTTGTCTTTTATATTATTTTGAATTTCATTACAAATTTATGTATTTATAAGTTATTATTTCAAATTTCGTTACAAGCTAATATATCTATTGCTTTAAGGAACCAAGTATTCGAAGTACTTTAGACTACAGAACCCTACATGTCGTGGTGTGTGTCGTCCAAGACAAGCGGAGTGCTGTATGAGACCATAGTACATGTTAGGGTCCTGTCGTAGTCACAACTATACATCGTTGTAAACGATATTCGAGATATTGAAGTTCGAGTTAGCTATGTTTCGTTGTATTGATAGTCTCTCCTTGTAAACGTGTAATAATTAACATTTCATAAGTTGATGGAATACACTGTATGAGGTGTTGCTGAGTTTAATATACGGTTATTAACACTACACGAGGTGTTTAAGAGTTCAGTACCCCCACACATCCACACCTATCCCGTCAAGCACACCAACCACTATAGCATATATCCCCCACGCGCCATCTCAATGCACTCCCGCACAGAGGTAGGTCCACACCTGAGTTGGCACTTGGCACGCCGTCTTCTCATACTTGGAAAAAAAACCATGCAAAATTCCTTCCTCCACAACGCACAAACAAGTTTGGCTAGGCTAAAGGCTTGGCTTCAGGCTTGGCCAACCGGGATGAAACGATAAATGACGCGCTTCATACCGTAACTTTACGCCTCGTTTAGATCGTCTCCACGTGGGATTTATACCCGCAGAATGTTGTTCATTATTCACACAGATAAACTATCGTTTAGAACGATGCAGGTGTTTGGTCTAGCAGACTCCTTGTCGTCAATTGCCCTCATATCGTCACTCCTCTCGAACTGCGGATTGTTTCAATGTCCCTCGGAACTTCGATTTAACTTTTTTTAATATGAATTGTTTGATAGGCATTACTTAGAAGTTGACGGATGACAAGATAGGTACAATTTTATGGATAACAACTTCTTTGATACTGTAAAAAGCAACGTTTCGGTATAGATCCTTATACCGTTGTCAAGCAAGACTGAATGAGGGACTTAGTACAGAATATATATGGTAGGTGGAGGATTAACAGTAGGGGATTAACAGTAACAATTGCATATATGAGTGGGATAACATAGGTAGGTGTTGACAACAAAGGGATGATACTGTCACAACACAATGGACAGAGAACACATAGATGGAAGCCAATGGGACATGAAGCCAATTAAACAGGATAAGTGATTAGTGCTTGATGAGTTCATAGTAGGCGGATGGGATGAAATAGCCTTGATCTCTGTTGATTGATGGCTTGTGGCCGCGAATGGTGACTGCTTCTTTTAGTTTTCTATAAGTAAATTAGTTTAAACAGCCCGCCCCATCAACACCAGAATCAAAGATCACAAAACCCCAACAATGTATTATGCAGTGAGGCAATGGATCAGTGGGACCGGGGACATATTGATTTAAGATGCAATGGTCTATATGATACTTCGATGACAAATGATTGCTTGGCCAAGGTTTCAAGTAGGAATCATATCAGTAAGTAAGTGAGCTGTGTTTTAGGCCGCTTTGAATATTATTTCAGTTATATCACGGCTTGTCAGCTTAATGTGTGAGGATAACCCAAAGCGGTGCAGATGTTAAACGTAATGTTAAAGTAAAACACCGTTAACATAAAGTCTGAGAGGTGTTTCGAGTTACCCGGGGTTCCGGGCAAGAGGTGTGTTGATATAAGATCAGATTACTAATAACTATATATCCAGTTAAGTGTTACACTTGAGCTCTAGATATGCTTCAGTGATAATTCCCTGCAGGAGGTTTGGGTCGTGCACGATAATGTCACCGTTATGAAACACTCCAAGCTTTCAATGAACTATATTTAAAATGTGACATATAAAGATAAAAGCGACAAAAACATTGCTTTATTCATATTAAGAAAGCTCTAGTAAAGTAGGATCCATTGTACGATTCCGACTACATCATGGCTATATCATGAGCATGTGTTTCAAATAGTTGATGATACCAGGTGTTTGCAAAAAATCACCAGTGTCAAGAAAGGTGGAAAGAAGAGTGAGAATATGGACAAAAAGTGCAAGTGTATTAGTGTTTTGGCGACTTGGTGCTATCAAACTCATTATCTTTCAAAATATGAGAAGGGAAGTTGTTTTGTCCAAAGATGCAGCGCCTGGCATTATCAGTATTCCCTCAGCAATGTCCGAGATTATGTGAAAGGAGAAAATGATTCTCACTTTACCTATCAAGCCCCGTTACTTCACCTTTTACCTTTAACCACACATATTCCGTGTTTCTGAGGTACAAAGCTGAGCCTTCATCACTCCCTTAGGCTCTCATTGTACATCTTGGCAGGAGTCATTTGAAAAAAACTATCTCTTTCTAAGTAGGTCATTGTAATGTTCTCTTGGTGATAAAAGCATTGCCTTAGAATACTTGTTATTGAGTCTTAAAGCTATGGACTTATACCGTACTGCGTGATGTGATTCTGCGATATGTCTTTCAGTTTTCTTCAAGGCTGAACGTACAGTTCGACCAACTTGGTCGTCCAGTTTGTCCATAATTTACAGATGAGTGCTGCTTTTGTTTAACGCCGCACTCAGCAATATTCCAGCTATATGACGGCGGTCTGTAAATAATCATGAACATGGATCCACGCAATTGGGATACGATGACATGCATCAACCAAGTCAGCGAGTCTGACCACCCAATCACGTTAGTCGTCTCTTACGACAAACATAGTCGCCTTTACAAGCATTTTTAAACCTTCTTCAATTATGTTATGGTAGAATTCATATTAACCTTTTAGGTACAATCGAGCATGTTCTTTCCACGAATATTTCAAAGAGCCTCATATGACACTTGCTCAAAAGATGTTTGATCAGGCTTACAACATTCAAGGCCTTAGTAAGGCATACACATTGGTTTATGGTTGACATGTCTGACGCAATTACCATTTTTGTCTTATACCATAAGTGTCCGTGATTTTTCAGATGATCTGTCGATCTTGTAAGCATTGACAATCACCTAGGTCATGCACCTTCCACTTGCTTTTATCATCAAAAAATCGCATTTCATTTGTTTTTTAACGACGCTTGGACCAAGAGTGTTATTCCTCAGCGTGAAGACCCATGTATGAAATACACATTCATGGGCCTTTGCAGCTGACTTGGAGAGGGATTGGCTTGAAATATTGGAAACGATCTTCAACATCACCACTCTTTTACCTCTTCCGACCCGATTTCCACATGCGGAATATGTGTCCTTGAAAAATCAGTAACAACTTCAAAACCAGAAAACACACATTTATTTTCATCGTTAACGCAGACATTATCACGATATCCCCTTTTACTCTCAAACGGTTTCTTTCTGGATTCACACAAGCGATGACGCCATATGTTTTCATTGCAACTGAACCGCCTGGTTAGTAGAATGCAATAACAAATAACCATTGAGAGTTTGATATGTCGGATATAACAGCTTTTCAACAGAGAAACCAAATCGATTCGACGTGAACAGTTGAGAACACATTACTGTTCATTTCAATCAGGTTGCTGCACGTGCACGTTAGCTTTACGTAACCTTGTACTCTTGCAGGAGTCTTTTTCTGAGGCTGTTGATGAAATCTTTGAAAATGGCTCGTTGTCATCTTTTGTTCTTCCTCACGAGCCTCAGGGTAGGATCTAAGCCCATGATCAACTGAGGTCACGAACGTTGATAAAATGTAGGGAAATCCTTCCCACACTTTGATCTTCAGATATTAGAAATACTGATCTCCTGCATTAGTCTTTTCTTTGAGCGATTCGCTCAGTCACTGCAGAAGAGGAACAATGTTTTGAAAACTTCCAGGTCACTGGATTTTTCAGTTTCTTTGTAGAAGCATTATTAAATCTCTTCTGCAACAATGGCGGCATAGTTTAGGCAAGGAAAGATAACCCTTCCAACAAAATCCGGACAATACTGACACGGTGAACTGATATAAAAACCGAACCGATTTCTTACCGAGCAAAACTAATTCGTTTTGATCTCTTTTTTTATATTGTCCACACGATAATAAGACACAATATATATGGCTTATATAAGTCAATGATTTACATACTCCAGACGGATGACTGAAACGCAGTGAAGATCTAATTTCATACATAATTATGATGACAATAATCGTAAGTTAAGACACTTTCTTATTCAATAACAATTGATCATGAGAAAGTTGAGATAGTTTCACCTTGAAAAACAGACAATATGCAGTATTATTGAAGCCTATTATTTCCAAGCTGACAGATCATGATAGCGAAAGCTGGTTGATTTCGTTTAGTCTTTGGTGTCTTCTCGTATGTCGCGTTAATTTAACATCATGACATTTTGAAATACTTACAGACGGTTACAGCACTGTGACAACAGGTGTCGACAGCGTGCCCACAGGACAAGTACTTTGTCCCCGTGGATCGTGCTCCATATACTACTTCAAAGAAGAAGTTAAAGAACACCCGATTCTTTTAATGCTATTCAAAGTTTGCCAAGGACTAAGTTTTGATGATATAAAAAAATCATGCAACAAATAAAGATTATACTATTCCGGTACACAATGACAAGGGAACCCCTATGGGACCCCAAATTCAGGAGGACCAGACAGAGGGCATGCAGTCATGGGCACGATGCGCAAGAAGTGTTTGAAAACCTGGGTTTCGATGTTTAGAGACAGAATCGTTGCACATCATTGTCATTGAACACAACATTTGCTACTGAAGATTCCAACAACAAAATGCACTTATGACCCTTCACCGTCAAAGACGTCGTTTGACGACAGAAGAATTAGGCAGATGCATATACATGCTTACGAAAAAAGGTCAAGACAACGTCACGTTCCAAACGTCTTTGTCAGGGCATGGGGATCAATTCAAGTATACGTAACAGAAACCTTGGAGATTAATTCAGCTATACATAACAGAAACCATGGAGATCAATTCAAGTACACCTAACAGAAACCATGGAGATCAATTCAAGTACATGTAACAGAAACCATGGAGATCAATTCAAGTATACCTAACAGAAACCATGGAGATCAATTCAAGTACATGTAACAGAAACCATGGAGATCAATTCAAGTACACCTAACAGAAACCATGGAGATCAATTCAAGTACATGTAACAGAAACCATGGAGATCAATTCAAGTATTCATAACAGTAACCATGGAGATCAATTCAAGTGCATGTAACAGAAACCATGGAGATCAATTCAAGTACACGTTACAGAAACCATGGGGATCAATTCAAGTACACGTAACAGAAACCATGGAGATCAATTCAAGTACATGTAATAGAAACCATGGAGATCAATTCAGGTACACGCAACAGAAACCATGGAGATCAATTCAAGTACATGTAACAGAAACCTTTGGGATCAATTCAAGTACATGTAACAGAAACCATGGAGATCAATTCAAGTATACCTAACAGAAACCATGGAGATCAATTCAAGTACATGTAACAGAAACCATGGAGATCAATTCAAGTATACGTAACAGAAACCATGGAGATCAATTCAAGTACATGTAACAGAAACCATGGGGATCAATTCAAGTACATGTAACAGAAACCATGGAGATCAATTCAAGTACATGTAACAGAAACCATGGAGATCAATTCAAGTACACGTAACAGAAACCATGGAGATCAATTCAAGTACATCTAACAGAAACCATGGAGATCAATTCAAGTACACGTTACAGAAACCATGGAGATCAATTCAAGTACATGTAACAGAAACCATGGAGATCAATTCAAGTACACGTTACAGAAACCATGGAGATCAATTCAAGTACATGTAACAGAAACCATGGAGATCAATTCAAGTACACGCAACAGAAACCATGGAGATCAATTCAAGTATACCTAACAGAAACCATGGAGATCAATTCAAGTACACGTAACAGAAAACATGGAGATCAATTCAAGTATACCTAACAGAAACCATGGAGATCAATTCAAGTACATGTAACAGAAACCATGGAGATCAATTCAAGTACACGCAACAGAAACCATGGAGATCAATTCAAGTACACGCAACAGAAACCATGGAGATCAATTCAAGTACATGTAACAGAAACCATGGAGATCAATTCAAGTATACCTAACAGAAACCATGGAGATCAATTCAAGTACATGTAACAGAAACCATGGAGATCAATTCAAGTACACGCAACAGAAACCATGGAGATCAATTCAAGTACACGCAACAGAAACCATGGGTATCAATTCAAGTACACGTAACAGAAACCATGGAGATCAATTCAAGTACAAGTCATGTAACAGAAACCATGGAGATCAATTCAAGTACACGTTACAGAAACCATGGAGATCAATTCAAGTACACGGAACAGAAACCATGGAGATCAATTCAAGTACACGTAACAGAAACCATGGAGATCAATTCAAGTACATGTAACAGAAACCATGGAGATCAATTCAAGTACACGCAACAGAAACCATGGGGATCAATTTAAGAACACGTAACAGAAACCATGGAGATCAATTCAAGTACATGTAACAGAAACCATGGAGATCAATTCAAGTACACGCAACAGAAACCATGGAGATCAATTCAAGTACACGCAACAGAAACCATGGGTATCAATTCAAGTACACGTAACAGAAACCATGGAGATCAATTCAAGTATACCTAACAGAAACCATGGAGATCAATTCAAGTACATGTAACAGAAACAATGGAGATCAATTCAAGTACACGCAACAGAAACCATGGAGATCAATTCAAGTACACGCAACAGAAACCATGGTGATCAATTCAAGTACACGCAACAGAAACCATGGAGATCAATTCAAGTACACGCAACAGAAACCATGGAGATCAATTCAAGTACACGCAACAGAAACCATGGGTATCAATTCAAGTACACCTAACAGAAACCATGGAGATCAATTCAAGTACAAGTCATGTAACAGAAACCATGGAGATCAATTCAAGTACACGTAACAGAAACCATGGAGATCAATTCAAGTACACGGAACAGAAACCATGGAGATCAATTCAAGTACACGTAACAGAAACCATGGAGATCAATTCAAGTACATGTAACAGAAACCATGGAGATCAATTCAAGTACACGCAACAGAAACCATGGGGATCAATTTAAGAACACGTAACAGAAACAATGGAGATCAATTCAAGTACATGTAACAGAAACCATGGAGATCAATTCAAGTACACGCAACAGAAACCATGGAGATCAATTCAAGTACACGCAACAGAAACCATGGGTATCAATTCAAGTACACGTAACAGAAACCATGGAGATCAATTCAAGTATACCTAACAGAAACCATGGAGATCAATTCAAGTACATGTAACAGAAACCATGGAGATCAATTCAAGTACACGCAACAGAAACCATGGAGATCAATTCAAGTACACGCAACAGAAACCATGGTGATCAATTCAAGTACACGCAACAGAAACCATGGAGATCAATTCAAGTACACGCAACAGAAACCATGGAGATCAATTCAAGTACACGCAACAGAAACCATGGAGATCAATTCAAGTACACGCAACAGAAACCATGGAGATCAATTCAAGTACACCTAACAGAAACCATGGAGATCAATTCAAGTATACCTAACAGAAACCATGGAGATCAATTCAAGTACATGTAATAGAAACCATGGAGATCAATTCAAGTACACGTAACAGAAACCATGGGAATCAATTCAAGTACACGTTACAGAAACCATGGAGATCAATTCAAGTACACGTTACAGAAACCATGGAGATCAATTCAAGTACACGTTACAGAAACCATGGAGATCAATTCAAGTACATGTAACAGAAACCATGGAGATCAATTCAAGTACATCTAACAGAAACCATGGAGATCAATTCAAGTACACGCAACAGAAACCATGGGTATCAATTCAAGTACACGTAACAGAAACCATGGAGATCAATTCAAGTACAAGTCATGTAACAGAAACCATGGAGATCAATTCAAGTACACGTTACAGAAACCATGGAGATCAATTCAAGTACACGGAACAGAAACCATGGAGATCAATTCAAGTACACCTAACAGAAACCATGGAGATCAATTCAAGTACATGTAACAGAAACCATGGAGATCAATTCAAGTACACGCAACAGAAACCATGGGGATCAATTTAAGAACACGTAACAGAAACCATGGAGATCAATTCAAGTACATGTAATAGAAACCATGGAGATCAATTCAAGTACACGCAACAGAAACCATGGGAATCAATTCAAGTACACGTTACAGAAACCATGGAGATCAATTCAAGTACACGTTACAGAAACCATGGAGATCAATTCAAGTACACGTTACAGAAACCATGGAGATCAATTCAAGTACATGTAACAGAAACCGTTGTAAAGAGGCTTTACCAACATGTATGTACATGAGTTTTGATTTGCGTAGTTTCGTAAAACTGATTTCTGTTATGAACGAAGATTCCTTCCAAGTTGTTTTAGTTAAACGTATTTACAAAATGTTTAAAATTGTAAATATGCACGTTATAGTGTATGTGCTTTGTATATACTAGTTTTATACTGTGTAATATTGTCATTGTGTCTCGTCAGCCAAGTAAGGCTGTATCTCTCAAGAAAATATATAAATATCAGAGTCTGTTTTTGGGTATGCTGGATGAAACGAGCTTTGGGTGGTGACGAATCTTAAATGCATCGCAAGAAAGATGTGTATTTCATTGTCAGAAAGACTGTATACCGCCCAAGGTCTGTAAATAACAGATCAGGGCCAGCATACGTCAAATGACAATCTGTAAATATCAACCTGCAAATAATCAATCCGTGTTCATTTCCCTCCATCAGAGAACAGTATGCTCTCTTTGTACACAACACTAATTAAACAGCATAACAAACGGATTTAGCCTTGAGGAAATTGACTACTTCCATAAGCTTTTGATAGCAGCACGCTTTGTCATGAACACGGGTGACTATTAAAATACATTTCAAGCCTTTTGTAATTAATGTATTTACTTGTTTGTGTTTGACGATAACGCCAGGAACCTGGCAGGGGGTGGGGGGTTATTGGATTTTATTTACTAATAATTATCGACTCCAGGGTTACTGCATTCAAAGTTGTTTATAATATGTGAGGATGACGCTAATATAAGATTCAAACCAGTTTCAAGGACGCGTGTCATTACTGATTAGTCGTTTTGAGTCCATTTTGCTCACTCACTCACACTCGTTTCCCTGAGTATAACAATGACCTTTTCATGATTATGAAGGGTTTTGTCGCTTATATTCATTACGTAGGCTCTTGTTGCAGCTACTCTCTCTTGTGACTGAAATATGACTAGAATCCCCCCGTGGCGTTATGATATAAGACATTACGACACTGTTCTCCTGAACACGGAACAAGGCATGATGGAAAATTTAACTCATTATCAGTCCACACTGGCTTTTTTCAACATTAATTATTACAGACAAAACATATCAATCATGTACGTCGATGAAAGGAAATAGCGTTCCACTGACCTAATTTGCGATTTTGTCAATACATGTCCAATTATTTTCACTCAAAAGTCTTTGGAAGTCAGTGTCGCAGTAGCAAATCTAGGTGAAAGATAAGTGTCGCTTAGCTGAAGTTCCAAGCTGGCTGTCAGAAATTGACAGGGCCATGTTGCAAGAGTCCAATTTAATGTGATAAGGCAAACGGCTGCCTTTGAGTGCATGGTGATAATTCGATCTGTGCTCCCATGAAAGCTTTGACCTCCGTGAGTTACATTATAAGCAGGTTAGGGTGACTCTTTAGATCTAGGACAGGTACCGACTGGAGCAGAACTTGGTTCCCGGCAGAGTAGAGTTATGTTCAATGATCTTCTTTTATATTAGCGTAGTTACAAACGTAACAGTTATCTCGGTTGGTACCAGATGCCACTTCCTGAATTAACGTTTATGGATAAATTTTCGAATTTTGACTCTACATCGGGAAGTAAAAGACCCAGTAGGCACAGATGCTACCCCAATCGGGATCCCCCAATCCACGCTTCTTTTTATGCATGTACTTATTCGACAATGTCATACATGAATGTGCTAGGATATACTAAACTGTCGGACGAAAGAAAGCGTACACTTGAAAACAGGATTTGACCAAAACCTTAGACGGTATCAAAGCGTTACTGGGCTGAAAACACTCGCCGAAACACGTCAAACTTCAGGTCCAAAACACAACTTTGATACCCGTATCGAATATATTACCATCGAATAACCATTTCTTGTTGATTTTCTTTTTTGCCCCCGTCAAACATGGCTTTATACGTTCTTTTGCCCGGCACCTTATAATTAACTGACTCATTTTGGCATGTGGTACAAAACAAATAACACAATTACCCCTGCTTTTCCAAAAAGCTGTATCCTAAAAAAAACAGCTAGTTTTTAAAGAACGCAGTGTCGCATTTCGTTACTGTGTGTTTCGTAGTTGAGCTTTATGAAAACTACAAGGATATTGGATGCTGCTTAACTCATCGTCACTATTTTCTGTACAGTACTGTTATTGCCATATGCCACTCGCAGTAATTTTGGGTGTCTTATTTAATTTGCGAGACAAAATAAGCCCTACACAGCGATTGGTGTAACCCATTTATAGCTACACCTTCCTAAAATGAGATCGTAGTACCCTTGTTCTTACCGCGGGATTTGAGGCAGAATTTAATTATAGAGGTTATCCTGGCTGATTAATGATATCTGATCTGTTCCGAATTTTAAGAGTTCCATGTCTCCCTCTTGCTTGACAGAGAATGTCGGTCGGTGTCCGCTAATGTGCACGTGAATGATGAAGCAACTCGGAGAGGAGGGGAGGACTTTCCTTCACTGGCTGGTTTGTTTGTTTGTTGTTTAACGCCGCACCCAGCAATATTCCAGCTATATGAAGGCGGTCTGTAGATAGTCGAATCTGGACCAGGCAATCCAGTGATTCACATCATGAGCATCAATCCACATAATTGCGATACGATGACATACTTCAACCAAATCAGCGAGCCTGACCACCCGATCCCTTTATTCGCCTCTTACGACAAACATAGTCGCCTTTTACGGCAAGCATTGGTTGCTGAAGACCTATTCTACCCCGGATCTTCACGAGTCCCACTGGCTGGTACCCGTCTGTACGACCGGAGTGTTATATAAGTAAAGTTAAGTATGTTGCAAGAAGGTAACAGACATTTTTAGATTCAAGAATCGTGTTACACTGGCAGGTCAACTGGAGTGAGTGAGTGATTTGGGTTTTACGTCCTATTCACCGCCGAATTTGCTGATATACGCATCACGAACAAATTTAGAAGCTATGGAATCCTAGTAGGGACATTGTCGCGTTGTTGCCCTTAAAACAATATCATATAATTCTCCTATATTCAGTGTGAAGCCCATTT
The DNA here is from genome assembly GCF_023055435.1 of Haliotis rufescens. Classification (NCBI taxonomy): domain Eukaryota; kingdom Metazoa; phylum Mollusca; class Gastropoda; order Lepetellida; family Haliotidae; genus Haliotis; species Haliotis rufescens. Next base: position 51,333,904 of record NW_025964001.1, on the reverse strand, counting down.
CTGGTGTCCCCCGCCGTGATATTGCTGGAATATTGCTAAAAGCGGCGTAAAACCATACTCACTCACTCACTCCTATATTCACGATGTCGCATTGTCGCGCTTTGAAAACTATTGGCGACAACGCGACAGTGTCCCTTCTAAGATTCCATATAACAGTTAATTTGTGGATAACAACTGTAAATGAGACAACACCCAAACTAAACTGACATTTATGCACCCAAATACCCCCAAATGGTAGACTTTTATCTCGGAGCACTACCCATGAAAACACATTGGCAATTAAGTTGTACACACGTGAAACGACATCCACCACGTGGCTTGAAAGTACAGGGCCGACTCAGGCCAAAGGAATAATGCATGGGGTATGACAAAGAGTTTGACAATTCTGTATAATGTAAATCGAAACGACCACCAAACGCTCGTAATCCGAGGGCGAAAACTCCGAGAGAGGACCGTTACTGTTTGCGTTCGCCCAGGAATGCTAGGACAAAGGCTAAGACAATGGCTAAGGACAACGAGCATGACAACGGCCGAGACAACAGCTAGGACAACTGCAACGACAACGACAGGGACAACGGCTAGATCAACGGCCGGGACAACAACTTGAACAACAACCGGGACAACAATCAAGAAAAAGGCTAGCACATGGGCTAGGACAACTGCTTGGACAACGACCAAGACAACAACCACGACAACACTCAAGACATTGGCTAGAACAACGACCAAAACGACAAACAAGACAAAGTCTAGGACAACGGCCAGGGCAACTGCTAGGACAACGCCCAGGGCAACTGCTAGGACAACGGCTAGGTCAACGGCCGGGAGAACAGCGAGGTCAACGGCTAAGTCAATTTCAGAGTAGCCGTGGGTCCGATCATGTGATCACCAGACAGAGTGCTATGACCTGTGTTCGTTATAGGTAAGCCATGATCCTATGATACCGTTAATCTGTCACAACAAGGTTGTTATCACTTAATATTCAGGATGACAAAGCCGCCCACACCGAGCAGTGATTACAACAACCGTCAGGTGGGGTTGTCTTATTTAGTTGCTTGAAATGGCAATTATGGGTTAATTTCGAACGAAACACCAGCTCGAGATAATCCGATACGACTGCACATTACTATATCATACGTCCAGAGTTAGAATTGGCTTTTAACAACCCGTGCTTGTCGTAAGGGACGACTGACGGGATTGGGTGGTCAGACTAGCTGATTAGGGTGATCCGTGTCATCGAATCTGATCATAGTTCGATGCTAATGGTGTCGCTCACTGGAAAGTCTGGTCCAGACAAACCGCCGGCATCCACTGACCGAGGTAATAATAGTGTCGCGCTTAGTGCATGCCGTTGTGTGGTGTGGAAATATGAATGGCCTTATTCATTAATATTTTTTATTAATTAACATAGATGGAACATAACTGGGTGTTACGCAACAAATGCACAAACGTCCTTGAAGGTTATCCTACTGTCAATGCCAAATGTCAGTCCCTCAAATGATGTTCAGTTCACATTTGTTAAGTATATTTTGAATTTATTATTCAAAGCAAAATTTGGACCAAGATTATGATTTACATCTTTACAGGATATCGTCATTGATCTGCCAGTCATATTTCCAAACCTTACAGATTACAGCAGGAAATAGCCATGAAACCAATGTATTGTATAAATCACAAAAGACTAAATCGGAAGTCTTAGTCGTTGTGTGACACTTCAACAATGGCAGACAACGTAACAGAGAAAAATGTCGAGGTCAATATCCGTATCGTTATTGGCAGCTGATCCAGATGATTAAGCCAAAAACTTGACTCATATCCATGACTGCCCATAGATATCCTACCATGATTCGTCCCTGTATTATCACAGGCTTTACCCATGGGGTTTACTCAATGTGTCTTGTCGCACGAAGTACAAATAACCTAGATTGAACATCGCGAGCTGAAGCTCGGGGACCGGGGTGAAGGAACACACTGTCTTGAGGTTTGGAAAGGTAATGTCTGTGCATGTTGACTTAATTGCGAAATGTGTTAGAACCCACTAACAAATAACATGGGCCTGAAGTTAGCACCGGGTTCGTCATTCAGTTCATGTCCAAGAAAATATATAAATAAATGGAATAAAGAATCTGTTACTGTTATTCATGTACTAATTTACAATAAAGACTTAAATTGTGGGAAAACCTTTGCAGAAGTAGCCCTCATTAAATATATATTGACTGTATTTTAGGACAAATTAACAAATATAGGAAAGTTTAATTGTATTATGAGTGTGGCCTCTGCTCGTGGACCCTGTCAATGTTCCGCTTTTTTCAACCAACTTAAATATGAAAACACTGCTGACATTTTTTTTAAAAATTGACGTAATAACTGCAATGAAAATACTCATTTCCTTAAAATAATTTGTTCACGTTTCCAGATTTGTAGATAAATCACCAACGATGTGTAAACCAACTCGAATATCGAATAACGAACCCAGTAGAAATACGGTATCTTATATTTGTTATACAATAACATAACTTTAAGATGTGTGTTTGTTGGTTGGTGAAGGGTTAATTGTGAATGTTACCTTGAGAAGATGTCTTTTTAATATGTTTGTTGGTTTGTTATGAAGACTGGAGATGTGGTAGCGACAGTGTCCGCGAGAGGGGTCGTAGGTGCAGAATGGCAGATGGACTAACACATCCGGATTTCCAGTCTGGCTGCATGTTGTTTCAAAATTATTAATGCGTCTGTTACTCGTACGTCGTACCTGTGTTTATGTACGTTCAGTGTTCGAAGTCAAGGGTATATCGACATTTCCGGTAACTAACATTAAATGATATATATCACTGCGTGCGTGCGTGAGTGCGTGCGTGTGGACGGGGGACCTACTACCTAATAGATTTTCTTTATTTTCCTCCTCCTCCTCTCTCTCTCTCTCTCTCATATTAACATATTACATCGGCTATATAACTGCCAGTAGCGTTGGTTAATTGTTATTTAGGAATGTTATTCCCAAAATCCAAACAATTGCAGAAACAAATGTGAAATAATATACTGTTGTTCAGAAAATCAATGGTCCCTTTTCATAAAGCAGTTCAGCCAATCGGTGGGAAGTATCTATTGAATCCTGTTACAACGTGTGAAATCCGTGTCAGATATCAATCAATCATTCTGACACATGATCGTGCGTTTGATAAAGATATTGATTCATGTTAACGTTGCTAACGATAAATGCATATAATGGATATAACTCATTGTTTGTGTCCTTATCAGAATACTGAACAATTAGTTCAGCGAATTATATCTTGACGTCATTGTATTGCACAATTACTCAAACAGGAACTTACAGAGGAGATTCCCCGGATTACAACTTCTAGGTTCGAGCTTATTTTATTTGCTTATGGGGCAACCGGGATCTAGAATTGCCTGCCGAATGATTTTTGAAAAGCCGAACCATATGTAGAACATCCTTGACGAGTTTCCGGACTGATCTGGCCCAAAATGCAAATGTTCTATATTGTAAATACGACAAATGCTTCTCCCCTGTAATTTCCTTTTATTTCCTTTCAACTATTTTACAATAAATCTGTTTCAGCTTCCCTTTTACAGTTTATCATTGCAGTTGTTATATTTCTTTCTTTACTTTTTTTGTCGGAATAATGCGCCTAATTTGCTTATGTTATGTTGTTACCTGTAACACTAGTAATACTATTTCTTGAATGTTGCACTGCCTATTATTATATGTATAGTGTCTTTCCATTGTGAAGACATTTTACAGATCGACAACTGTTTTATATTGTCACGATATCCGGATGTTGCCAAGGCAAATTATAACATTCTAATCTTTTAATGTCGAACTATTACAAAGACGAAGGCGTAAGGCATTATTACAGAATTACAATCTAACCAAATGCAAAATAAGAGACGTTTCAGTCTTATAACGTCATCGTCGACGGTGACTTGGTTGACTTGGTTACGAGGGTCGTTGCTCACGCTGTTAACCATTGTCGTTGCAGCCACGTCGTGGGGAGGAAAGTGCAACAACGTCACACATATCATAGACGAGTTGTTTTCCTAATCCTCTAAGAAAATCACGAACACAGGCATGATTGTATTTGGATAGAGGATCCTGTTACGACTAAGGGACGTAACTGTGTACAGTATGTCGCGGCGCATTAGCTGACAGGGCCACCAGTGTTCCCCAATTAATATGATTATATGTCACATTATAGAAACAAGCGTGCATCCTGAAACATTTGAAGTAGCAAAGATTAGTGGCGAATAAAGTCGATACCTTGTCACGTGTATATATAATTAATCACAAATGCATGCCAAAACATGAATATGAAACCCTGCTGACATTTTGTAAAAATCTGACTTAATAAAACAATTATTTGTGTAACAGACAAATGCATAGATAATTTGAATAAAAAATTTGATAATTATACTTGTTTGAAAAAAATACAAAAACATGGTAATTTCATTCGATCATGATAAATATAATTATTTCAAGTGTAAGAATTAAATTCTATTACAACATACGTGCGTTAATTCCAGGTCACATTACAGAAACAAGACGTGCATCCTGATATATTTGAAGTAGCAAACATTAGTGGTGACGGCACCTTCTCATGTGTATATATAATTAACTAACTACAAATACATGCCAAAACTTAAATATGAAAACACTGCTGACATTTTTTTAAAATCTGACGTAATAACTGCAATGAAAATATCATTTCCTTAAAATAATTTGTTCACGTTTCCAGATTTGTAGATGAATCACCAACGTTGTGTAAACCAACTCCACATCAATCGATTCTTGAATAGCACAATGTGACAGGTGGTACGCTCAAAACGGCAGAAATATCGGAAGTTAATCTGATTGGTCAGTACGATGTTCATTTCAACCAATCGTTGTTGTAAAACGATAATAGGCTGCGTCTATGAGTGTTTGTAATCATAGTTGTATGGATGGTTCGAATTCATGTTCTCATTAAAGATTATAAATAACGAAGCTCACTCGTTTGTTCACACGTCAATCAAAAACATTTTTTGCCGCATTAAGGCGAAATATATATATCCTATGAGACATTGCCATCGAGGAATGTTGCGCCTTTGGTAATTAATAGTCCTCAGTTTATGAGATGTTTCTTTATTCTGTTGATAATTGATGACGCTTGGACACTCACGGTGGTTCTGCCCAATCGGTTGTTTCTTAATTCATGGAGATGATATAATCTCAGTGATCTATGAGCGACATGCAGATATGTGTACCTTGTCGACCCAGCATTCGCAGATCGCGGGTTCGACTTCCAAATTCACCCCGATGATTAAATGAGGGACTAGATGTAAGTCTACTTCACACACGTGTACATCGACCAAGAACACATATTTCGAGACATTGAACGTAACAAAAGCATCGTACGTCAGCGGCATCAATGTACGTTCCATTACATTTTCAACCAAAAGTTATAAAAGCGAATAACGTGAAATGCAAGCTATCTTTCGATTAAAGGGGAAGTTAGGAGAAATGTACCAGTCTCTCCTGATGTGTTATGTGATCTATTTCAGATGACATCTTGTATATAACACTGCCACCTTGATTGGCAGGAACGCGGGAACGTTAGAGTGTTGTTGATTTGTACCGTGACAACGGAGAAACTCGCCTCGGTTTGAAAGAGGAAGTGCACATTTAGAAAGGTAGACTTATAGTGGGTGGGAGGGTGATAGTATAATCAAGCTTTATATATGATGAACGTATACAACGATTGTTTATATGATGGATCAGCAATAGATTGTGGAAGTAAACTTGATAGAAGGGTGGAAGCCATGTAAATGTATCAGGGTTCACAGCGCTATACATTACTTGGATAAAACCACGGTACGCGAAAACAACGGGCGAGAGTCAATGTTGTCGCACGCAACAGTTATCATTATTACTGTCGGAGTGAGTGGGTGAGTTAGGTCTAACGCCGCTTTGAACAGTATTCCAGTTATATCACGGCGTTTTAGCTCGATTTGGGAGGAAAGCCCGAATTTATGCAAACCACTATTCCTGTCAGATCACAGCAAGCTGTATATGATAGAGGAAATCAAACAAGAGCCTAACATCCGAACAACGATTCAGAATGCATAATGTATAAAAGCACATCATCAGGTCATACAGTGTTTTAACCCCCCAGTAGGTGACCAAGCGTAGTGCGCTGAGAGCCTATTTGACTTTGAAGCTTTGACTTCCGGAAACAAATCTATGACATAGTAATTAATGTTCTGATTGATTTATTATTAGTCTGAGGCGTATCCTGATTGGCTAGGCCATGAAGGAACATGACCAATCAGCAAAGTGTATACGTAAGGTTACTTGGGTCTGCACTCAGAAGCAACCTGACTTACGTAAATAAATGAAAAAAGTAATCAAGATTGGAATTTAGAAATAAACATTTTGTCGTCAGTGTGATCTGTTCTACATCAAGGAAAAAGCTGAGGTACAAACCACGTCATCCTGTCGTGGCTGCATGTATTTAGATCATTTCAAATACACCATTCTGGTTACACGGTAACGGTACGTTTGTTATATTATAAATTACGCCATGGTTGCGACGTAATGACATAAAATATTGCTTCATATATCATGTTAGAAATTCTTCAACAGTACACATAAAATTCTATGTCGTCAGAGGCGCGGTATTTTCCAAAAAAGATGCCAGTGGTAGTAGCGGTAGTACCAGTAGCAGAAACAGTAGCAGCAGTAGTGGTAGTAGTAGTAGTAGTAGTAATAGAAGCAATAGCAGCAGTAGCAGTTGTAGTAGCAGCAGTAGTAGTAGTAGTAGCAGCAGTAGCAGAAGCAATAGTAGCAGCAGCAGTAACCACAGAAGCAGCAGTAGTAGTAACAGTAGTAGCAGTAGCAGAGGCAGTAGTGGTAGCAGTAGCAGCTGTAGTAGTAGCAGCAGAAGTAGTAGTAGAAGCAGTAGCAGAAGCAATAGTAGCAGCAGTAGCAGTAGCCGTAGTAGTAGCAGCAGTAGTAGTAGTAGCAGTTTGATAACAACGTGCACGTGCGTGTGTAGCTGCTTGTACTAGTCCGGACTTATGCCGGCTTCAGTGTTCTGGTTCACTGAGTCACCATGCCACAGTTTAACATGGATACCTCACTTAGACACTTTATACTGACTACGAGTCCTTGTATTGTCTCCTTAATGCCGAGCGCGACAAGAAGTACAATCTTTTATCTTCGTCTGATGTGACGCGACCGAGAAGTACATAAATGCGTACGTGGACTTAAGAGGATTCCAAACCGACGGTAGTACAACCGTACATGTAACACCGTTGTTTCAAAGATATTGACTGACATGAACGAGTTTGTTGCGGATGAAACCCATGAGAAAGGGCATGGTGCAGACACACCAAGAAACATAATTATCTCTGCATAACATGTACCCTCTTGACATGAAAACTTGGGAATGGCTGAAGTGTATATCTTCGCTCTAGCTCCTAATCTTCCCGGTCATAAGTTGTAATTCTTCGTTTGGGATATTTCATTGAGGTAGCACAGTCGTCTCCGGTTGGAACTTAATCAAGAAAATATATGACATTCCTACTTGTTCCTTCCCCCGCTAAAAAAGAGCTACAAAAACAGCTAAGAGCATTAACAAAACTAACACAACAACTCTAAAGGTCAACTTCAAAACAGTTAATACAAAACAGCTTTAAAAAAACAGTGATATCTGAAATTTCATGTACGTAAAAAAAACACATAACAAACCACACCCTCTTGTCTCACAGTCGTGTTCAGCGAACCTGTGGCAGATAGTATTACAAATGCATATTCACGTATCGCGAAATGGCGAGCATGTCCTCATTCTTCCTTGATGTACCGTTTACTCTCCAAAACTGTATGTTACATTCTAGTTTGGGAACCTTCGAGGCCTTAATCCTCTGCTTGGCCCACAGGACCTGCATGTAGAGTTGCGTCCCTTGGGCACACCCAACACCTATGACAGTGGATTCGAATCGTCTACCTATTGCTCATGGGTTTCACCAAAGTGATATACGTCTGAGACTCTCACATTAGGCTGACTCGCCGTGATATAACTGAAATACTGTTCAAAGCGGCGTTAACTCATTCACTCTCCGATGGCACTCGCCTCTGCCCGTAATTAGTCCCATAGATCACCGCAGTCTATTCTCAAAACGGGATGTTTCCAGGAAGAAATACTCAATGACAGTAATACAAGTCTAAGTCAGACCGACATGAACTACGAGAAGACGGCATATCGCATGCCCGTAAACATGTCAGATTATGCAACAAGCAACACATCATCAACAACCACGAGAGAATAGTGACACCGCGCGCGTCCGTTTTCCGGGAATCGCAACCCGATATATTGGACTCCTGCCAGGTATTCCCAAACATCCGGGTTTCATTTGGTCCGGGATTGCAGCTGCACTGCAAGCCATTGATCCATCATATGTACAATAATAACAGAACGATTATGATATTTATGATAAGTTGTTTCTGGTAAGTGGTAAGATCTTTGCTTCTTGCTCAATTGTCATATCACAGCACGGGTGAGCTTCACACATTGTATCCATGTTGGGAATCGAACCGGGGTTTTCGTCCTGATGAGCGAACGCTTTAATAATTAGGTTAGCCTACCACCTACCTACCATCAGAATAATGCTGCTTGCAAACCTAAACCAATTCGTTACGTTATGCAAATAAATGAAAAGAATACAATCATTATGTATTAGGTTTTAATTTACCAGTTCGTATATTGAACATGATTATATAAATGATGTCAATTAATTCGTTCAGTATTTCTGTACAAGGTCTCGTGTTGTTTGGTAATGGCGCGTACAAGAGGCAATGTGTGTATGTGTTTCAGCAGAGAGAACGATCGCTCAAGTGAGAGATATGAGAACCATCGTGTTGGTGAGATTTGGAGTATGCAGCACATGCGCCTGGGAAACTGGCATTGTGGTTCAGAAGAAGCAACAACAAATATATATAGCTAGTTAATGATTGTTAGTCTAGTGCTCATGGCAACAGAAATACATCGTAGTCCGCCATATGTTATTTGCGCATAGGAAACGGGACGAAGACAATACCTGACTTCGTAATCTATATGTGGCATTAAATGGGCACACTGCAATTCTTTGACCTTGATCTGAATTTTAACCAATAACTCAAAGTCGGAATATTATACAATTTAACCTCTTTTATGTGGACCCCGTGAAACAGAACGTTGAAACTCAAACACAATTGTTGTAATTAGGCGTCGGGGGTCAAACAGAGGTCAACGATATCGCAGTTCTCTGTGCACAGTTACCTCCCTTGCTGGATCATCCCGATTACGAGTTCGGGTCAGAAAGCATCACACCCGTGCTCGTGGACCTCACCACTGTGTTAAACATGTAAGACCTGCTTCATAAGCACTTCGGATTAACGAGGTTCCGCTGTACAACAGGTTCTATCATTATCATCGATTTTATGAGAAGCCAAGGTTCGTTTTTGAACAGGATTGATAATAAACATGTTTTGTTTTCGTATCGTATGTTACGTTTCGTTTACCTGGTTTCAAAACATCCTCTGTATTTACACCTTGCTGCATACACATATGTGTCTTGCATCAGAATAAATCTTTACCTACTCAAATACATATAATGTTCCCAACAGCTTCATCGTGAGCCTGCGTTATAACGAAATCTCACGACAGGAAATATCTCGCTATAAAGATGGCATAGTTTCCCATTTTCATCATCGCTATACGGATGATAATTGTTCACCGTTTTATACATCATAGCTCTATGTGAATAATGTACACGATAAAGTACTCTTAAGCCCAGGGAAACCTCAATTACAGTGCCTTGTCAATGTATAAGGAGGAAATCGGCTTTACATATTGCGCAGCAGGGGTTGTGGAATCTGCCCTTGTCACTTTTTCAAACATTACACAGCGTTCAATGGCATATTTTGTTTTGAAGCGTGGATGACAGATTGTCCGGTGTTTCAAACAGCTAGTTTGGGCCAACTGTAAACATTGAAATAAACAACCAGCGCGCGACGTCCGGGTCATAACAAAAGCGCGGTTTAGTCAAAACAAAATCAGCTGACTGCAATTTATTATCATTCATAACTGCTTACGTGTCGTAACTCTAAACAACAAGTATCAACGCCAGTAATTATTGTTATTTGTTTAAGACTTTGTGGCTATTGTTTTAGCAAGAGGGTGTTTATAAATAATTATTATCAGTGACATTTAATTTGTTTGAACCTTTGACTTCCTTTTCTTTTCTTTTCCTTTCTGTGTCTTTACTGTACTTTGTTATGACACATTTGAACAGTGCCCATGGTGTACATTGTTCGGACACATGTTAACTGTGCCCTTTACGTGCATTGTTTAGGCGCCTGATAACTGTGTACTTGACGTACATTGTTCAGTCACATGTTATCTGTGCCCATGCTGTACATTGTTCGGACACATGTTAACTGTGCCCTTTACGTGCATTGTTTAGACGCCTGTTAACTGTGTACTTGACGTACATTGTTCAGACACATGTTAACTGTACCCATGCTGTACATTGTTCGGGCACATGTTAACTGTGCCCTTTACGTGCATTGTTTAGACGCCTGTTAACTGTGTACTTGACGTACATTGTTCGGACACATGTTAACTGTGCCCTTTACGTGCATTGTTTAGACGCCTGTTAACTGTGTACTTGACGTACATTGTTCAGACACATGTTAACTTTACCAACGCTGTACATTGTTCGGACTCATGTTAACTGTTCCCATTACGTGCATTGTTTAGACGCCTGTTAACTGTGTACTTGACGTACATTGTTCAGATACATGTTAACTTTGTCAATGCTGTACATTGTTCGGACACATGTTAACAGTGCCCTTTACGTGCATTGTTTACACGCCTTTTAACCGTGTACTTGACATACATTGTTCAGACACATGTTAACTTTGTCCATGCTGTACATTGTTCGGACACATGTTAACTGTGCCCTTTACGTGCATTGTTTAGACGCCTGTTAACTGTGCTCTTGACGTACATTGTTCAGACACATATTAACTCTGCCCATGCTGTACATTGTTCACACCCATGTTAACTGTGCCCTTTACGTGCATTGTTTAGGCGCCTGTTAACTGTGTGCTTCACGTATATTGTTCAGATACATGTTAACTTTGCCCAAGCTGTACATTGTTCGGACATATGTTAACCGTGCCCATGGTGTACATTGTTCGGACACATGTTAACTGTGCCCTTAACGTGCATTGTTTAGACGCCTGTTAACTGTGTACTTGACGTACATTGTTCAGATACATGTTAACTTTGCCCATGCTGTACATTGTTCGGACACATGTTAACTGTGCCCTTTACGTGCATTGTTTAGACGCCTGTTAACTGTGAACTTGACGTTCATTGTTCAGACACATGTTTACTGTGCCCATGCTGTACATTGTTCGGACACATGTTAACTGTGCCCTTTACGTGCATTGTTTAGACGCCTGTTAACTCTGTACTTTAGGTACATTGTTCAGACACATGTTAACTTTGTCCATGGTGTGCATTGTTCGGACACATGTTAACTGTGCCTTTTACATGCATTGTTTAGACGCCTTTTAACTGTGTACTTGACCTACATTGTTCAGATACATGTTAACTTTGCCCATGCTGTACATTGTTCGGACACATGTTAACTGTGCCCTTTACGTGCATTGTTTCGACGCCTGATAACTGTGTACTTGACGTACATTGTTCAGACACATGTTATCTGTGCCCATGCTATACATTGTTCGGACACATGTTAACTGTGCCCTTTGCGTGCATTGTTTAGACGCCTGTTAACTGTGTACTTGACGTACATTGTTCAGACACATGTAAACTGTACCCATGCTGTACATTGTTCAGGCACATGGTAACTGTGCCCTTTACGTGCATTGTTTAGAAGCCTGTTAACTGTGTACTTGACGTACATTGTTCGGACACATGTTAACTGTGCCCTTTACCTGCATTGTTTAGACGCCTGTTAACTGTGTACTTGACGTACATTGTTCAGACACATGTTAACTTTGCCAAAGCTGTACATTGTTCGGACTCATGTTAACTGTTCCCATTACGTGCATTGTTTAGACGCCTGTTAACTGTGTACTTGAAGTACATTGTTCAGATACATGTTAACTTGTTAATGCTGTACATTGTTCGGACACATGTTAACTGTGCCCTTTACGTGCATTGTTTAGACGCCTTTTAACTGTGTACTTGACATACATTGTTCAGACACATGTTAACTTTGCCCATGCTGTACATTGTTCGGACACATGTTAACTGTGCCCTTTACGTGCATTGTTTAGACGCCTGTTAACTGTGCTCTTGACGTACTTGTTAACTCTGCCCATGCTGTACATTGTTCGGGCACATGTTAACTGTGCCTTTTACGTGCATTGTTAAGACGCCTGTTAACTGTGTACTTGACGTACATTGTTCGGACACATGTAAACTGTACCCATGCTGTACATTGTTCAAACACATGGTAACTGTGCCCTTTACGTGCATTGTTTAGAAGCCTGTTAACTGTGTACTTGACGTACATTGTTCAGACACATGTTAACTGTGCCCTTTACGCGCATTGTTTAGACGCCTGTTAACTGTGTACTTGACGTACATTGTTCAGACACATGTTAACTTTGCCAAAGCTGTACATTGTTCGGACTCATGTTAACTGTTCCCATTACGTGCATTGTTTAGACGCCTGTTAACTGTGTACTTGAAGTACATTGTTCAGATACATGTTAACTTGTTAATGCTGTACATTGTTCGCACACATGTTAACTGTGCCCTTTACGTGCATTGTTTAGACGCCTTTTAACTGTGTACTTGACATACATTGTTCATACACATGTTAACTTTGCCCATGCTGTACATTGTTCGGACACATGTTAACTGTGCCCTTTAACGTGCATTGTTTAGACGCCTGTTAACTGTGTACTTGACGTACATTGTTCAGATACATGTTAACTTTGCCCATGCTGTACATTGTTCGGACACATGTTAACTGTGCCCTTTACTTGCATTGTTTAGACGCCTGTTAACTGTGAAGTTGACGTTCATTGTTCAGATGCATGTTAACTTTGCCCATGCTCTACATTGTTCACACCCATGTTAACTGTGCCCTTTACGTGCATTGTTTAGACGCCTGTTAACTCTGTACTTGACATACATTGTTCAGACACATGTTAACTTTGTCCATGGTGTGCATTGTTCAGACACATGTTAACTGTGCCCTTTACTTGCATTGTTTAGACGCCTGTTAACTGTTTACTTGACGTACATTGTTCAGATGCATGTTAACTTTGCCCATGCTGTACATTGTTCAGACTCATGTTAACTGTGCCCTTTACGTGCATTGCTTAGACGCCTGTTAACTCTGTACTTGACGTACATTGTTCAGACACATGTTAACTTTGTCCATGGTGTGCATTGTTCAGACACATGTTAACTGTGCCCTTTACGTGCATTGTTTAGACGCCTTTGAACTGTGTACTTGACGTACGTTGTTCAGATACATGTTAACTCTGCCCATGCTGTACATTGTTCGGACATATGTTAACTGTGCCAATGGTGTACATTGTTCGGACACATGTTAACTGTGCCCTTTACGTGCATTGTTTAGACGCCTTTTAACTGTGTACTTGACGTATATTGTTCAGACACATGTTAACTCTGCCCATGCTGTACATTGTTCAGACACATCTTAACTGTTCCCTTGACGTGCATTGCTTAGACGCCTGTTAACTGTGTACTTGACGTACATTGTTCAGATACATGTTAACTTTGCCCATTCTGTACATTGTTCGGACACATGTTAACCGTGCCCTTTTAAGTGCATTGTTTAGACGCCTCTTAACTGTGTCCTTGACGTACATTGTTCAGACACATGTTAACTTTGCCCATGCTGTACATTGTTCGAACACATGTTAACTGTGCCCTTTACCTGCATTGTTTAGACGCCTGTTAACTGTGTACTTGACGTACATTGTTCAGACACATGTTAACTGTGCCCATGCTGTACATTGTTCAAACACATGTTAACTGTGCCCTTTACTTGCATTGTTTAGACGCATGTTAACAGTGTTCTTTACGTACAATGTTCAGACACATGTTAACCCATAACGTTCCATGTTAATACACATATTTACATTGCCCGTGGCATACATTGTAGAGACACAACACAACTGTGTCTATGAGGTACATTTGTCAGACACATGTTAACTTTGTTCATGACGTACATTGATCAGACTCATGTTAACTGTGCTCATGACATGCAGGGGTCAGACACATGTTAAATGTGCACTTGACGTACATTGTTTAGACACATGTTAACTTTGTTCATGACGTACATTGTTCAGACACATGTTAATTGTGCCCATGACGTGTATTGATAGACACATGTTAAAGTATAGTGGTGAGACAGATGTTTCCGGTGCCTAGGGCGTACCAGGTCTGACACATGTTCACTGTGTCTTTAGCGTCCATTGTTCAGAGACCTATTTACAGTGCATATGGCGTACATTGGCCCGACACATGTTAACTGTGTCTATGACGTACATTGTCAAGACACCTGTTTTACAGTGCCCATGTGGCGTACATTGTTCAGACACATGTTAACTGTGTCTATGACGTACATTGTCAAGACACCTATTTACAGTGCCCATGGCGTACATTGTTCAGACACATGTTAACTGTGTCTATGATGTACATTGTCAAGACACCCATTTACAGTGCCCTTGGCGTACATTGTTTAGACACATGTTAACTGTGTCTATGACGTACATTGTCAAGACAACCTATTTACAGTTCCAATGGCGTACATTGTTCACATCTTGTCTTGTGCAGATATGCTAGAGTCAGACATGCAGATAGCAGAGTTGCTTCCCTTAGACATAGCAGATACCGGTACGATGAGGGGTTCGAATGCAAGATTCGCCCGATTATGTTTCCATGTTTGTCAGCACCATATAACACAAGATAACACTGATCCAGCGGATCAACACGACGCAAAGACATTTTGTAGCATACCTTCCTATTGATACAAGCACCTATAGATACTGCCATAAAGCGCACGTGTAGCCCAGAAGGTAATTTACTGCTAGGAATGTTTTCATAACTATTTACGTATTTCGTACATGCATATCATTATACATGTGTGAGACAAAGATAAAGTTCCTTTTAAAAGTTTGCTTACAACTTTCCAATAACCTAAATACTGTTCAAAGTAGCGTTCAACCTTACTCACTCACTCACTCACTGATGTGATATTTGTTAGACAACAATTCAGTTCATGCGATTTTTTAACATATAAAGACTTTCTGGTTAGCTTTACAAAGTTAAATCCACAAAGAATTGGATGGACCTATAGACATAAACTCATTTAGTTTATAATGAAATCTAAATTTTATTTAACAAAATTTCATTCGTACAAATCATATAATATCAGTAGTACATCACAAGTGTATAAAGTAACGTCTCTTCAAAATAATCAGACGGATCAAACAGGGAACAGAAGTTAAAATTGTCTGTTGTCGTCAAACCAATATGTCCAAACTGTAGTGAGTGAACCCGTTACTTGTGTTCCGTTATCCAAGAGATGCAAAATGCAATAAGTTTCCGTCTCGAGTAATCTATTTCAGGCATGTGGAACTCCCTCCTTCTCGACTAATTGCGCCATGTCTGCTCCGGCTTTAACGACTGTATAGTTATCAACACTTGAAACAATTACACAACTGGAAATAAATACCTTCCTCATGAGTTGTAGACTCAGCGAGGGCCTGCTCTTGATTTGTGTAACTATATGTTGATGTACACCGGCTGCATGTTTCTTTGCTTGCACGGATAACATCCATTAACAAACAGCATTGGGAAGACTAGGAAAAGGTAACTACTCTCGTGCGGTATTTAAACATAACATCGCTTTTGAAATAGCTCCGATAAGACAGACAGAGTTCAAAAAGCGTAAAAATAACTCTAATATTGCATTTTTACGTCAAGGTTAATATGATCGCATCGCCGTTTTGTAATATGACATTGGTTATCTTTGAGCAAAGGAACGTATTCTTGGAACGACCTTAATGCTGATAATAATTGAAGATAAGATACTAACCCCCAGTGTTGAAAAGAGTTTTCTAATAGATGCAATTCGACCTTTGGCGCTTAAATGGTTTAGCCATTATAAAATCCAGGGTGGTCTTGTCAAAGTAGCTGGCATGATTAAAAAGTGTAAATGAATGTCCAAAGTTTAACGCGTCCTTTTTTTTATTGTCATTTTTATCCGACTGTTGCATATTTGTATCCGAATTGAGCACTTGCCTTTTCTGCCTTCGCCGACATGTCAGATGGACGAGACAGGTCTAAAGTCTTTGATGGACTTTTAGAAGTTGGCAGAACATGAATACATGATACATTTAAGGGACATCAACTGTGGACATATGTTCATGTGAGGATCGACATGGAACCTCAAGGTGAGCAAAAACACAGGCGAGTCGAAAATCTGTTCTCGTTTTAAATCAGTTTGAGTGGGTAAATAGTGAGTGAGTATGGTTTTACGCCGCTTTTAGCAATATTCCAGCAATATCACGGCGGGGAACACCAGAAATGGGCTTCACACATTGTACCCATGTGGGGAATCGAACCCGGGTCTTCGGCGTGACGAGCGAACGCTTTAACCACTAGGCTACCCGACCGCCCATAGCGGCTAAATAGGTGCGATAAGATTGTCTTGTGTTGCTGTCTGTAAGTGAATAAAATGGATTACAGACGGAATCAGCTACAAATGTCACAAGTTTTCATCTAAGTGTGTTCGTTTTCATTATGCATCCACCCAAGCATATTTCTTGGCACATTAACAAACCTACCGCTGATATATTTAGACACGTTAACCACATCTAAACTGTATCAGATCAGTTCGTAATTTATTTACCGTGATGAAATATGTTGTTCATCCTATATCTTATCCTTACTCAATATGTTTCTGTCAAATATATCGGTTAAACAATGACCCAAATATCGTTGAGCCAGGAGATTCATGTGGCATTAGTGCCTGACGACTGTTGATCCGCATACCTTTGTTAACTGTGGTGCACACGAATATATATCATTGAATGTTTATTCCCGGAAATTTCGATATACCCTTGACTTCGAACTCTGAACGTACATAAACACAGGTACGACGTAAGAGTGCCAGACGCATTAATACTTTTGAAACAACATGCAGCCAGACTGGAAATCCGGATGTGTTAGTCCATCTGCCATTCTGCACCCACAACACTGTCGCTACCACATCTCCAGTCTTCATAACAAACCAACAGAGAGAGAGAGAGAGAGAGAGACAGAAGAGAGGAGGATAATAGAAAGACGGAGGAAAGCACACATGTACTACACGTCATAAATCACATTCACATTTCATACATACGGTGGGGTAGCCTAGTGGTTAAAGTGATCGCCCGTCACGCCGAAGGCCCGGGTTCGATTCCCCACATACGTACAATCTGTGAAGCCCATTTCTGGTGTCCCCCGCCTTGGTATTGCTGGATAATATTGCTTAAAAAACTAAAACCATACTCACTCACTAACTCACTCACTCACTCACTCACTCACTCACTCACTCACTTAGTGAACTACCGTTGACAATGCCCGTGCACGCTAACAACTCGTGTTGTAAATGTTTCATCTTCTCGAAAACAACACCAGTTGTCATCTCGTGAAATCCAGGATCTCTATACATTTGAATTCAGAAAGAAGGTGATGGCCTCTTTGTTCCAACCAGAAAGCTTTATTTTAGTGTCAATTTATTTTAAGTCGTGTCGAGGCTTGTCACTAAGAGTAATTAGTTTCATATGTATACTGAACCAAATTAAAAACTTCACAATCCTCAAATTTTAACATTTTGACCATTGTGGGCCCTTATTGTGTATTTAAACAGTAATTGGCACGTATTGTCTTCAGATAACACCCGTTTTTGTGCAGGTGAATCGATCAAAATCATGTGCACAGCACTAGTGGCAAAAGTGGTTTTTCACGTGCAACTGGTCACGTGGCCATAATACCGCACGTGTTTTCAGCCATACTTGTTAGCATTCATTAACAATAAAAGAAAAACACAAGAAAACAAAAGTCTGTTCGGCCATTTGTCATGCCACGCCTTTCAAATGTGCAACGTGAACGTGCCATCGGCATGTTGCAGACGGGAACGTCCGTAGCTGAAGTCGCAAGGACGATGGGTTGTAGTCGACGGACTGTCGATTTACAGACGCGTCTACAGCAAACGGGTACCACCACTGATCGCCCTCGGCCAGGTCGACCACGTGTGACGTCACATGCAGAGGATCGTCAGATTGTCTAACTGTGACCTCCGTAACCGATTGTTGACGGCTACATCAACCAGAAATGAACTGTTTAGGGGTAGACTGAGTGCGCAAACTGTTCGAAACCGTCTGAGAACTGCTCACCTTCAAGCACGACGGCCATACTGCGGGCCGATTCTGACTCAATTACACAGACGTCAACGTCAATTGTGGGCACAGCGACACTTACGATGGACTCAGAGGAATTGGAATCAAGTCGTCTTCAGTGATGAATCCCGACTTAATCTTCGATTTGCTGATGGTAGGGCGAGGGTGTGGAGGCGTCATGAACGTTACGCCCAGTGTTGTGTACAGGAAGTTGACAGATTTCGAGGCGGAAGTGTCATGGTGTGGGGTGCTTTCTGTGGCAATGCACGTTCCAGGCTTCTTGTCATCCGTGGCAACCTCAACGCTGCTGCTTACCACGACCAGGTACTGGCACCAGAAGTTCTGCCTTTTATGGCAGCACATGGACCCGGTTTGATCTTCCAACACGACAATGCCAGACCCCACACAGCAATTTTGACAAGGAATTTCCTTCAGAATGCGGGAGTCAACGTCATGGACTGGCCGTCAAGGTCTCCCGACCTCAATCCCATCGAACACGTCTGGGATGCTCTTGGCATAAGTCTGCGCACTCTCCAGAACCAACCACAGAATTTGCAAGATCTTGGCACCATTTTGCAGCAACAATGGCGTCGTCTTCCCAATCATGTGTTCACAAGCATCACAAGGTCCATGCGGAGGCGTTGTGTGGCAGTTGTCAACGCACATGGTGGCCATACACGCTACTGAACTTGATGTTATTACCGAATACCGTAGGTGCTTGGAACAAATTTTGGTTACCACCGTTAATTAAAATCCTTCTTTGGACATTAATGATTAAAAATTACCTTCTCTGATACATTTGCCCTTTGTATATTATATATGGGATTACTTTAAAAAAGTGAAGTTTTTAATTTGACTCAGTATATTACGCTCGTGCTTGGGTCATTCTAGTCCTGCACCATGACTGTGGAATCTATATTGTTTAGGTAGTGTTGTATATTAAAAGCATAGGCAAGTCTAGATCAAACTTATCAAGTCTAGTTTGCTGAAAACAGCAGAAGAGGAAAGGTTATTTCGAATAAGAAAAAAAATATTTTAAAGACATGTTTTCATTGTCTAAGTGTTAGTCTAGGGTCATTCGTGTATGTATTGTTGTTGCACTAACTAATTTGCATATGGAACAAACAAACTAATAGAAGTGACCTGGTAGAACATTTCCTTAGGCCAGATATGACGTCCGTCACAGATACATTTGGATTAGTTCATGCTGATGGCAGTAGTTCAGGACCTGATGTGACAGGATTTCTTATTACTTTGTAAAGGTAGTCCTAGGATGGCCAAGTTACTGATCACGTGATCACGGAGGTAAGCTTTACGGAAAGGGTGGCTGTCAAGCCCGGTACTACAGGGGAGTATTCCGTGTATGCGAGTGTACCCAGCTTATGCAAGGAGGGTTTCAATTCATTAGCCAGAAACAACATGTACAGATACAAATATGTGTTCGTCATTATTTGGCTTCAATCCCGGGGCAAAATCTATAAATCACAACTAGAACCATGACTAACCTTGATTTCTGTCGGATGTCAGCGAAGGTTTGAGTTGATAATAATCAAGATATAGCGGGTTACCTTCGAGGGGACCATGACCTTTGCTCAAAACAAAGGTAATCTCGAATGCAACGCGTTGTTTCGCATCTCTGGGTACGTTTTGTTTTGTCGGCGTAGTGTTCTGCAAATGCGGATAATCTTTTCGCGAACACCTGGTATCATCACTATATTTGAAAGTGATTCATAACCAGAAGCTCATGATACAGTCGGCCTTGTACAATCCACCCTGCTCTCAGCGGTTTTCTCAAGAATATTGAAAGGGTCTTGTACACCACACTGTACCTGCGTACTGAACTGTAGCACCCGTCTTTATAACGACGTTTGAAGACGGATTTTTATTTACAACATGTTTACCTGTAAGTTACGTCAGCTGTTATCTACAAACAATGACATAGGAATCTGACGTGTTGAGGAAAATAACCTCGGCACTAAGATTTATTTCAACCACGCGTCGCTCCAAAATGACCTTGGTCTTGGTAATCTGTTAAACAAAGTGTTTTCTGGCAGTTTACCTTATCTGTAGACTGAGCACAAGGGACAAAGGATACCTGAGGTTCAATCACCTCTCGGAGGACGATCACCTACAAACAAATCTACCGACGGATGTCCACATTAATTTCCCAATCTAAACAACCATGAAAGATACAAGCCCATCACTCTGACATCACAGTGAGCCACGGTAACAGTAATTGAGGCACAATTACACTGGGCGTCATTAACTATGGTGGAGAATAGTCTTCTTTGCTGCACCCCCCCCCCCCCCCTTTTAGCTAACACTTTTACATGATCCTCCCCCACCCTATATACATGTAACATTTTTTTCCATGACAAGCCCTTCCCTGTAAGAAATGACCGGTCAAATGTTCAGATATATGTCTTGTTTTATTTGAAAAAAAACACGATCAGCTATTTCTTAACGACCTTTACCATGCGCGGAAACACGAACAAACTACTCTTGATTTGAAGCCAACAAGCTGTGAATAGATCACGTGCGATCTTAAATTACTTTTGTTCTTTTTAATGTAGTGTTTATCTCAAGTAACGGGATATTTTAAATGTTCATGTATTCTATTGTGATCCCATTGCATGGACTTGCATGTATGAAGGTTAAAGAAGTGTGACTGTATGCTGAACAGCGAGGTATATAAACATCAAACTACGTCGATGGAAAAGTGGCATTGGGATTTCAGTGGAGATGCTCTTTTTGTGTTATCCGATATCATACGTGCATCATACTAGTATGTCGTATGTCTCTGCCTATCATATTCTTGCGTTAACTCACTGAAAACAACATCGCAGTCGTAGCTCAGGTCACTGTTTGCCATTGGGCAGTTGGGCCCAGAACAATATCATATTTGAACATTTCTGAACAACAAAATTGAACAACACCTATACAAAACATCTGGAGTGAACAACATCGCTACATATCATCTACGAACAACATCTCATTTGAACCACACATCCTTGCAACATATATGAGTAAATTCTGATCTAAGCAACATAGTCTCGAATATAGTCTCATCTGAACAACATCTAATATATACATTCTGATCTAAACAACATCTATGAATATAGCCTCATCTAAACAACATCTATAAATAAGGTCTGACCTACACAACATCAATGAAAAAAGTCTCATCAAGACAACATCTATGAATAAAGTCTGACCTACACAACATCTATGAATAAAGTCCAATCTAAACAACATCTATGAATAAAGTCTCATCTAAACAACGTCTATTAAAAAAAGTCTCATCTACACAACATCTATGAATAAGGTCTCATCTAGATAACATCTATGAATAAAGTCTGACCTAAACAACATCTATGAATATAGCCTCATCTAAACAACATCTATAAATAAAGTCTGACCTAAACAACATCTATTAACAAAGTATCATCTAAACAACATCTATGAATAAAGTGCCACCTAAACAACATCTATGAATATAGCCTCATCTAAACAACATCTATAAATAAGGTCTGACCTACACAACATCTATGAATAAAGTCTCATCAAGACAACATCTATAGTAGTATAGGTAATGATGGTTCTGGACCAATTCCACTGGAGCCAGATTCATATACCCATACCACCATTCCAGAGGGAATTTTTTATGCGTAAACGTTGATGCGATTCAACGATAGTCATGAGATTAAGTTAAATTGACTCTAGCTCACCACCACCTGGAGTCTATGATATAAATTTTTATAGGTAATGATGGTTCTGCCGCAACTCCACTGGAGCCGGATTCATATACCTATACCGCTACTACAGGGGTATTTTTTTATGCCAAAATGATTATGCGATTCAACGATAGTCATGAGATTAAGTTAAATTGGCTCTAGATCACCAATACCTGGGGCCAATCATTGCTTTAGATGAGCCTAAATGGTAATAAAAATATTCTTTATTATTTTTATCAATAAAGCGATATTCAACATTTGTATTAAGTTCTTCGTTCATTTTACTAGGAGACCAGACTATATAACTACACTCTTCCTGTAAATTGATAAGAAACAATTGATAACCATATTTGGTTATTTTGGCACAGAATAATTGACGCGCTTGTTGCCTCCCCTGTTCTATGAACTTTTTTTCTCGTCTTCGATAAAGAGCGGGAAAACTTACAATACCAAGGTATTTGTAATCGGAACACATTGAGACTGCGCGTAGGTGCTGAAAATGGTGATGATACCGTCGTAAAAGATAAGGCCATGGCCGACGCA
This sequence comes from Haliotis rufescens, assembly GCF_023055435.1. NCBI lineage: Eukaryota > Metazoa > Mollusca > Gastropoda > Lepetellida > Haliotidae > Haliotis > Haliotis rufescens. The sequence goes on along the minus strand of NW_025964001.1, from coordinate 51,311,131 downwards.
TTAGGTAACCGATTCTATATTCCCCTAGACTTTTAATTACTAGATTCCCAATGCCCTTTTATCAAGCATCCCTAGGTGATAGGTTAGAATACGAACTCACTTTTAATGACTACGTCAGAGTAATCAGAACTGGTGGTGAAGATGCTAGCTATTCCATTGACAATATCTCGCTGGAGTACGATATGATAACGGATCCCGAATTAGCCAGACAAATTCGTAACCATTATACAGGAAGTTTAGCCATTTTGTACGATCGCGTGCTGCGACACCGAAAGATCATGAGGGACAAAAAGGGTATGATGTGGAATATCAATCTAAACGTCCCCACGAGGTCGTTGAAGGGTATTTTAATGTTGTTCGAGGACCACTCGGATGCATTTAAAAGAAATACCGAGAAGTTCTACAATCCCAAGATTAAAAAAGTAGAATTTGACTATCGAGGGCGTTCCTAATCAACTATATAGCCAAGGAATGCTAGCGTATCACCAGTGGGATGAGACTAAAAACTTCCTTCTATAAAACGCTCCCCGGAAGTTAACGCGGTAGTGAAAGATCTGTCTCTCAGGAGTGTATCGATGGGTGAATACCTCACCACGAAGTACGCGCTATGGCTAGACATGCGAACAACGGACGATGACCAACTACACGGCAGTGGGAGGAGAATAGAAAATGCTAGCGAGTGTGTCACTATACAGATAACGAAGCTCCAGGAAACGGCTGGTAAATTAAACATATATTTATACGTGATTATGGATGCGCAACTTAATATACAGAATGGACGATTCGTGCAAGCAATCTATTAATAATCTTTTACCTAAAGATCCGCACTGCGCTATCGAATGCGGGCAAACGGGCTGCGGAAAAACAGCTTTTATATTAGATATTTTACAAAGTCATTATCGGGACGTTTTCGAACATATTATTATTCTGTGCCCGACTATAAGCGTTAATAAAACATACCTATCGAGAGATTGGGTAATGAATGACGACGGGGTACACAGAGTCGATCCGGGCGATCGTTTACAAGACTGTTTATGAGTATGTCACGAAAAATACAAAGGAGAATCAACCCTTTTCGTAATAGACGACTGCAGCGCGAGTAAAGAACTCACAAAAAAGAAAGATATGCTTTCGTATTTAGCATTCTCCGGACGGCATACTCAGCATAGCGTTTGGGTACTTACTCAAAAATACAACTCTGTCCTGAAAGCTCTCAGAGAGCAGACCAAATGGGTAGCACTCTTTCATTGCAAAGATCGAGATTCATTCGAGGAATGTTTACGTGAAAGTGACCTCATTTATAACAAGCTCGAACGAGATGAAGTCAGAAAACTGTTAGCGGCAACGAAGCACTGTAAACTCGTATTAAAAACCGATCAACCAGCTGCTTATGCAATTGCTTAGCAAAATTATAGCAAATCAAGCAAAAATGTAGCAAAATGTGGCAAAATGTAGCAAAATGTGGCAAAATGTAGCAAATTGAACATTAGTGATTAATATGACATAAAATGTGGTTCGAAATCCTCATTCTTTCGCAACAGTTCATTATTACAGGATGTATTGGATATGCCATATTATATTATGTTAGACTTAAATATCTCCTTAGGTATTACATTATGGAATGCGACGAACTTATCGAACAAATGCTCAAAGAATCTGATGCTGAAGTTGTTACAGATAAATCTTTAGATAAACATAGATAAAGACTCGCCGCTTTGGTAGCCGGTGGAAAATGTTCCCAATATTTGGGAGAAAATTATACCATCGAAAAAATTGATAACATGACCGACAAAGAAATTAAAAAACTAATTGCGCGTTATGAGTCTAGACTGGGAGCTACCATGACTAAAATGATAGGGTCGGCTATGTTACAACTATACACAGTCATAGCTAGTACGTTTCCTCTTTCCCGGCAGAACATCGCATGTATTTATGCGAATCTCTACAGAAAGACCCATTCATCGAACACGCTATAAGTGCAGTGAGCTGTGAGTTTTATCATAGATACGGAATGTTCTTAGCTCCGTTCACCACAGCTTTAATAACGGTTAGGTATTGTCAATTTAAACATACGTGCCCACTTAATAATAATGGAGACTCAACAGGTGACACCACAACAGATTGTGAAAACGCAACAACAAGTGAACGGAGAACAACAGATTGCGGAACAACGAGTGAATGAGGAACCACCACATGTGAATGAGAAAATACTAAAAGCTAGAGTGACAAAGAATCCTTTGAAAATAGCAGCTGGGAGGAAGGGAGGACTGGTGAGGAAAGCGAAATTAATAATTAATTCAAATATTAATCCGATTAAAACATGGGCACTAGTAGGAGTTGCTGGTATAGCGGCTGTATGTTTCTTTTATAAGACCAGAGAAGAGAAAACGTCACCCCCAATGCAACAACAAGTTCAATTAGAGGTAAGCCCCCATATAATGCTATAAGAAGCATGACTACTCCAGTTACAGACGGTAAAATGTTGGTAAACGCAACGTATCATTCAGCAGTGGTCACCGGCTTGGCCATTGGCTATGCCCGTATAGCTAAAATGATTACTAAAGCCACACCTCCAAAGCTAGCTTTTAATGGATTTGATATAGGTATGATGGTTCTGGATATTGGATTGGCTATGGCAACGAAAGATATGCTCATCAAACAAGGGCTTATCCTGGAAGACATAATGAAGTAATTAATTAAACATTTGAATATTTTATATTATTAAACATATGGCAACAATTGCAATGATGGTCGGTGGAGCTATTGTTAATGCTCTAGCTTTTTCGGGGAGTAATTTTTTATTTTCTAGTATGAGGGAATCAAATGCTAAAGAAGTTGAAGAGTAGCGTAAACGACATAACAATGCTTTAGAACAACTCCAAGCAGCTCAGTCACAATATATGCGGCAGAGAATGAAGAGATTAGATTTTATTCATGAAGAAATGCGTAAGGAAGGACATTCAATTCAAACGTTTAAGGATGTCGAATCTGCCATGCACGAATACTTCCTCGTTTATGGGAAAAAACTTGACCCAATACCGAGACCAACAATGAGTCAGTTTTATACACCGTCAGAGGCTCAAAAGAACCGTGAGGTCACATTTTTAATAATGGGGTTATCTGCTGTATTGATTTTCAGCTATACCATGACCTAGTCAGAGTGTTAGCTAATCTATAAATAGCGTTGGCTGACTGCCTCACCAGTGTAGATGTGATTTGCATTTAGAAAAATGATATGATAGATGTATAAACCATGAATCATTGCAGATTTACACTCATGGGTAAAAAAACTCTATGTAACCGACGCTGTGTTGAAATTTACTGCGGCATACACAATTATTACATCAGGCACGGAAACATAAACTATACGTGTTCTGTATGCGCGATAGGGGTCAAAGGTCGTTATTGTTTATGTAAGGAACACGGTGCTGATAGGGTCAGGAACCAGATTATTTATGCTAGGAAGAGAGATTACATCAATGAGAGGAATAGGTTGGGGAGAATACGTATTTAGATATATGAAAAACAACCAATTAGACATTTGTCTCATTTTGCATATACCATTCAACCACAATGGTTTTTGTCAGAGAGTTGAAGGCTATGGCAAAGCAAAGTGGTCTACGTGGATATTCTCGAATGAGAAAAGCTGAATTGATTACCTTACTTGGTTTGGAATACAACAAACCCCAGACTGTTAGAGAACTCAAAGCTCAAGCAAGAAACAGTGGGCTGAGATGTTATTCTCGAATGAGAAGAGCTGAATTGATCGCTTTACTAGATAATAATCAACCTGATGATGTTGATGTTGATATTCAACATAATGATGATGATAATGATGATATTGAAAATAATCAACTACAAGAATTAATATTTGTACCCATATCCGCCGGCGTTGGTAAATATCTAAGAGGTTGGAAGATGGATATTAATTCCAACATGGATGTTAACGATATTAAGCCCATCATATCGAGTAAAATTAACAAGGAGTTAGATGATTTACATAGTATAAAATACCAGCTGACGATTAAAATGTTGAGTAAAAGTAACACAGACGATAGCACCGAATATACCGAACCATATTTCCGTAGCAATCAAGAAGTTATAACCGAATCCGATACTATAAATGCATCATTAGATACATCAATTCAGAGGATACAGGAAACTTTAGAACGTTGGACTAATAGAGGTTCGGGTTGGGGTGTGGATAAAATCGATAGTTTATATTTAGATATGGCAAATTATATGCCCTTCAAAGGTGGATCTTATATAGATTTACCCCCGTATTATAAGAAGAAAAAAGCCATAACTAATGTAAAAAATAAATCCGATGACTGTTTAAGAATGATGATAAGATCTGCATTGTTCCCCATAGACAAGCATCCGGATAGACCTTCTAGCTATCCCCAAAACGATGGACTCAACTTCGATGGTATAGACGAACCTACACCAATATCACAAATTGATAAGGTGGAAAAGCAAATTAATTTAGCTATAAATGTTTTCGGACATTCTAAAGGAATTGTTGTACACAGGATAAGGTCCGCTCCGGAACATATCCCCAGAATCAATTCATTTCTGATCGAAAAAGATGGAAAATATCATTATACGTGGATAAAGAGTTTAAACAGGCTATTATACGATCAAACAAAACATGCTAGAAAGAAATATTTCTGCGAAAAATGCCTACATGGGTACAGCAGACAAGATCTATTAGAAGCGCATAAAGAAGACTGTAGAGGTGTTGGACAGACCGCTATCAGGATCGATATGCCTAAAGAGGGAAAAAATATATTAAAATTTGAACATTATTGTAATCAAATGCCAGTACCTTACGTAATTTACGCCGACTTCGAAGCGCTTATCAAACCCATAGAAAATACCAACCGAAGCAATCAAGATAGTTTTACGTACAAAACTCAAGAACATATTCCTTGTGGGTTTGGATATATCATTGTAAGGTATGATGGGAAAACAAACCCGCCCGTGATTTACAGAGGTCCCGATACAGCGGGAAAGTTCCTAGAATATCTACAAAATGAAGAGAGAATAATCAGGGAAAATTTATCGTGTAAGAAACCCATGTGTATGAGGAGGGATGATTGGAGGGCCTACAAGAAGTCAACGAGTTGTCACGTTTGTAATAAACCCCTGGATGGGGATTCCGTAAGAGATCATTGCCACGTCACGGGTAATTATCGGGGAGCCGCGCATAGCGAGTGTAACTTGAAACTAAAAATGAACTCTCAAACAATACCCATCCCCGTTGTGTTTCACAACCTTAGGGGATACGATTCACATCTCATTATGCAAGCTTCCCAAAGACCGACGGCGGTTTAACGTGCATTCCTAACAATATGGAAAAATACATATCGTTCTCGTTGACTAAACCTATACATTATAGGGACAAGGATGGGAAATCTAGAATAAAGCAAAGTAATGGGCTTAGATTCATATACTCTGTACAGTTTCTGTTATCTTCCCTGGACAATTTAGCTAATGTGAACAATCCCGATGACTTTGCAATAACAAATCAATATACAGATAAGATAACTCGTCATTTGTTGCTGAGAAAAGGTGTATATCCTTACGAATATATGGATGATTGGTCTAGATTCAAAGAAACTGAATTACTACCCCTTGAATCATTCTATAGTAACTTAACAGAATCTCAAATAACAGATGCCGATTATGAACACGCTCTGACAGTGTGGGATAAATTAGGTTGTAAGAATTTAGGCGATTATCACGATCTGTACTTAAAAACCAATGTACTGTTACTCGTCGATATATTCGAGATATTTAGAAAGACAAGTTTAAAACATTATGGCTTGGACCCGGCATGGTACTATTCCAGTCCCAGACTATCGTGGGATGCATTGTTGAAGAAGACGGATTACGATATGCACTTGTTTATTGAGAAAGGATTAAGAGGGGGTATATCGATGGCAGCGAAAAGGTATTCTAAGGCTAATAATAAATTAGTGGAAGGATACGATCTGAGTAAACCCGACACGCATATATTATATCTCGACGCCAACAATTTGTACGGATGGGCTATGAGTCAACCTTTACCCACGGGTGGTTTTGAGTGGGTCGATGAGAATGATATCAATGTGTATGATGCTAATAAAGGGTACATACTAGAAGTTGACTTGGAATATCCAAGTTCGTTACATAAAGACCATAACAGTTATCCGCTAGCTCCCGAAAGATTAATGGTTAATAAAGATTGGATGTCGGAATATCAACGCTCCTTGATGGGTAATAGTAGGTTAGCTAACGTAGAAAAACTCGTACCAAATTTGATGGATAAGACAAAATATATAGTTCACTACAGAAATCTCCAGTTGTATCTATCGTTAGGTATGAAACTTAAGAAAATACACAGAGTTCTAAAGTTTGAACAAAGCCCTTGGATGGAGCCCTATATAAGGTTGAACACAGATTTAAGAAAGATAGCTACCAGCGATTTCGAAAAGAATCTGTATAAGCTCATGAATAACTCAGTATTTGGTAAAACTATGGAGAATCTAAGGAAGCCTGTTGATGTTAAATTAGTCAAATCTAATAAGGAAGAAAGACTCAGGAAACTTATAGCCAGTCCGGCTTTTAACAGAAGCAAGATATTCGATAACGACTTAGCCGCGTTGCATATGCAGAAGAGTAATATAAAATTCAACAGACCGGTGTACGTCGGTATGAGTATTCTCGACTTGTCAAAGTACTTAATGTATGATTTTTATTACACCGAACTTAAGAAGCAATACGGCGATAGATGCGAGGTGTTATATACCGACACAGATTCTTTGTTGATGGAAATACAAACCGAGGATGTGTATAAAGATATGGCAGAAAAAATAGATATGTACGACACGAGCGATTACCCAAAAGATAATCCACTGCACAGCATACTAAATAAAAAGGTGTTAGGTAAGATGAAGGATGAATGTGCTGGGACTCCTATAGCAGAGTATGTAGGATTGAGACCTAAGATGTATTTTATAAAAAAGTCCGTTAATGGGGAGATAAGAAAAGCTAAGGGCGTTTAGAAGTAAGGGTGAAAAAGCATATCAAACACGAACAGTATAAAGAATCATTATTCAACGGTAGAACTTTCAAACACGAAATGAACTCTTTAAGAAGTTACAATCATAGGATATATGGATTAAGAATGAACAAGACATCATTATCCCCCTTAGATACAAAAAGATGGATTGATAATGATGGTGTAACTACCTATGCTTATGGTTATGGTGGTAATACCGTACCGTCGGGAACTATGAACAACTCTTCTCGTACAAATGCCCTATATGGGATCGGTTGCGCGACGTAGGCCTCCTTCGAGTTCACCGGGCTGGTATAAATATCTTACCCTTACTCTATCCGGAAGTTTTCGTTCTTTGCCTCTCCTCAGTGCTGAAGATTCGGAAGTCACGGATTTCATTTTAATCGCATCGGATGGTTTCTTCCCTATTAATCTCGTTACTTCATTATTCAGCGCTGATACAACGGCTGATAATCGTGTCACCCATTCGGTTGATCTCAATCGTTCCGATTTCATTTCGATCCCATACTGATAGCCAAACAAACGTTTCGCTAATGTCCTGTTAAATCTTTCGACGATAGCTTGAGTGCGGTGGGCCTCTCTTTCATCACGCCTGATTTCGACATCGTGCTTTGTTAACAGTTTAGTTATCGATCCCATAAACTCGCGACCAGGATCTACTTGAAATAGCTTTGGTATAGGTATATGAATCTGGCTCCAGTGGAAGTGGTCCAGAACCATCATTACCTATACTACTTCTATGAATAAAGTCTGACCTAAACAACATGTATTAACAAAGTATCATCTAAACAACATCTATGAATAAAGTCTTACCTAAACAACATGTATTAACAAAGTATCATCTAAACAACATCTATGAATGAAGTCTTACCTAAACAACGTCTATGAATAAAGTCTGACCTACATAACATCTATGAATTACATCTATAGATAAAGTCTGACCTAAACAACAGCTATGAATAAAGTCTCATCTAAACAAATTTTATGAATAAAGTCTGACCTAAACAATATCTCTGAACAAATTTGAACTACAAACAACATACTTTAACAACTTTTGATATAAACAACTTTTATGAAAAAAACATCTGATAAAAATAATATCTCTGAACAACATACGATCTGAACAACATCTGTTAACAACATCCGATCTGAATAACATCTCATCTAAACAACATTTTCGAACATCTGACCTAATATCACCTCTGACAAACATTTCTTGACAACTTCATATCTAAACAACATCTCTGGGCACTAACGTCTTTGAAGAACGTCTGCTTTAAAAATATCTCGTCCGAGTACTGAATACATTACTTCTGAAACCTTGGTTTCTGGCGCATCAAGGTTATTCAATAGATTCTCTATCATCCATGGTGAAGTTACTTGTTACACACAGTTGCACGGCGTTTCATATAATTTTCGATTCTAATCATAGCTGTGTCAGGTACAGTGAGGTGAGGTGAAATGGGGCTTAACGTCGCGTCCAAGATTATTGCACTTATATAGCGACGCGCATGCACGTGTGTGTGTGTGTGTGTGTGTGTGTGTGTGTGTGTGTGTGTGTGTGTGTGTGTGTGTGTGTGTGTGTGTGTGTGTGTGTGTGTGCGCGCGCGCGCGTGTGTGTGTGTGTGTTTGTACTAGTCCGGACTGATTTATAGTGCTAGCCCACTGAGATACCATGCCGCAGTTAAACATGAATACACCACTCAGACACAGTATACTGACTCCGAGCCGACCAGTCCTTGTTTTAGCCCCTTAATGCCGATCGCTAGATAGGGTTACAACACGTACCATCTTTTAACGTCTTTTGGCACCTCTAGACCACGGAGGCGGTGTAGTGAGTGAGTGAGTATAGTTTTACGCCGCTTTTAGCAATATTCCAGCAATATCACGGCGGGGGACACCAGAAATGGGCTTCACACATTACGGAGGCGGTGTAAGGCACAGTGATTGAGTGGATTGCGTTTGAAGCCGTTTTGAACAGTATTCCAGTTATATCGCGGCGTATCAGTTTAATATGGGAGGAAAGCCCGAAGTGATGCAGGTCTTAGACGTTTACCACGGGCACGCGTACGGTGCTGATAAACCTATAAACATAATCGGTGTGAACCCGGATTCGAACCAACAATCGTAGTTTTTTGGCGTGTCATAGGGACGCAGATCTGCATAGCGAATTGCGGTGCCTTAGACGACTGAAGCCACCGTGTCTGTAAGATATAGTACATCGCAGTATGGTAATTTGTGTGTTTCAGCTTGCAAACGATTTATGAAAATAATCATTAAATTTTATAAAATAAGTATAGATAAATATTCACAAATTCAATTTGAATGCTCGTTAGATTAACATCTCTTTATTTATATTTGGTTGAACGGTGAGGTGAGGTGAAATGGGGTTTAACGTCGCGTCCAAGATTATTGCACTTATATAGCGACGTGCATGTACGTTTGTGTGCTTGTGTGGCTGCTTGTACTAGTCCGGACTAATGCCGATTTAAATGTATAGTGCTAGCTCACTGAGATACCATGCCGCAGTTTAACATGAATACCCTATTCAGACACAGTATACTGACTCCGAGCTGACCAGTCCTTGTTTTAGCCCCTTAATGCCGATCGCTAGACAGGGTAACAATAAGTACCATCTTTTAACGTCTCTTGGTATGACGCGGTCGGGGATCGAACCCCGGAAGATCCGCTCTCCGGGCGGACGCTCTACCACTAGACCACGGAGGCGGTTTTGGTTGAACGGAGTGAAAATGTTCAAAACAATCTATCGGTTTAACTTATGTATAATGTTTCTTAAAAACTGAACTGAACAATGCAAAACTTATGTTTAAAGTTGTTTCACTTGAAGCTGAAGCTACTATTAACGCCTCAGACCTGCGTGTTCTTGCACTGTTTCACAGAAACATACGAAACGCATCTGCAAACGTTTCTATGGCAACCATGCTGAAATGCTCGCTTATGACGGCATGCCATTAAGGAATCACTGACGAGTGATCACACTGTGCGCGTCTAGTTGAAGCCCCTGCGTGATATACTTAAACTGTACATCGTCACCTTATTGTTTAATTTGTTTACAGGTCGCACGACAGGCAACATACACTTTCTTGTTTATGTAAATTGTGTGAATGGCGGGTGCTGCCGATGGGGTAGGACATGCTTACCCTTTTCGCGAACACCTGGTGTCCATTCATTTATTTCAGTAATCCATTCTTATAATTTTAATTACTGGCATGGTACGTGGCATACTATCACAATGTGTGATATACAATAAGTCATGGTACATGGCATACTATCACAATGTGTGATATACAATAAGTCATGGTACGTGGCATACTATCACAATGTGTGATATACAATAAGTCATGGTACATGGCATACTATCACAATGTGTGATATACAATAAGTCATGGTACATGGCATACTATCACAATGTGCGATATACAATAAGTCATGGTACGTGGCATACTATCACAATGTGTGATATACAATAAGTCATGGTACATGGCATACTATCACAATGTGTGATATACAATAAGTCATGGTACATGGCATACTATCACAATGTGTGATATACAATAAGTCATGGTACGTGGCATACTATCACAATGTGTGATATACAATAAGTCATGGTACGTGGCATACTATCACAATGTGTGATATACAATAAGTCATGGTACATGGCATACTATCACAATGTGTGATATACAATAAGTCATGGTACGTGGCATACTATCACAATGTGTGATATACAATAAGTCATGGTACATGGCATACTATCACAATGTGTGATATACAATAAGTCATGGTACATGGCATACTATCACAATGTGTGATATACAATAAGTCATGGTACGTGGCATACTATCACAATGTGTGATATACAATAAGTCATGGTACGTGGCATACTATCACAATGTGTGATATACAATAAGTCATGGTACATGGCATACTATCACAATGTGTGATATACAATAAGTCATGGTACGTGGCATACTATCACAATGTGTGATATACAATAAGTCATGGTACGTGGCATACTATCACAATGTGTGATATACAATAAGTCATGGTACGTGGCATACTATCACAATGTGTGATATACAATAAGTCATGGTACATGGCATACTATCACAATGTGTGATATACAATAAGTCATGGTACGTGGCATACTATCACAATGTGTGATATACAATAAGTCATGGTACGTGGCATACTATCACAATGTGTGATATACAATAAGTCATGGTACGTGGCATACTATCACAATGTGTGATATACAATAAGTCATGGTACATGGCATACTATCACAATGTGTGATATACAATAAGTCATGGTACGTGGCATGCTATGCCAATGCGTGATATATACTAAGACACTGTAAGTGATATACTAAGACATGGTACGTGACATGCTATGCCAATGCGTGATATATACTAAGACACTGTGAGTGATATACTAAGACATAGTACGTGACATGCTATGACAGTGCATGATATATACAAATGTGAGTGAGTGAGTATGGTTTTGCGCCGCTTTTAGCAATATTCCAGTAATATCACGGCGGAGGACACCACAAATAGGCTCACACATTGTACCCATGTCGGGGATCGAACACGGGTCTTCGGTGTGACGAGCGAACGCTTTAACCACTGGGCTACAAGGCCGCCCCTGATAAATACTAAGACACAGCCTGCACAATGATCCCTGATGGCATTTCGGGTTAAAACAGATACCCAACAAGCAATGCTAATGGTAGGCAGCGGCTGATGGATCGGGTGGTCAGGCTGGGTGACTTGGTTGATTGCGTGTCAGTGTACCCCGACGATGTTGATCTTTGCTCATAGCATCGATCACTGGGTTCTCTGGTCCAGATTCGATTTTATTTAAAGGCCGCAGCCATAAAGCTTGTAAGTTGCTGATTGTCGCGTTAAACAACAAACAGCCAAAGACACCGTAAGTGTTACAGTAAAATACACACGCCACTCGTTCATTGTTGAATACGGCGTAAAACAACAATCACTCATCCGCCATCTATGTTCTTGTCCCCTGATTAATTGGAGATGGTATAGATTTCTGCAAACAACGTTTTTGTTGCCAAAAGCGCTTGCAAGGATTTCAATCCGTCGGGAGCATTCGTCACCACTCGCATCTTTCTGTAACTTCCAAGTTGTGTGTCCGGAATGGCACCAGTTGCTCACAAATGGGGCTGGAAGTGCAAACACACTCACAACGTCCTTCACACTAAGGCTACGACCTGGAAATCAAGTAGGATAACTCATCCCGGTTAAGGAGCCTACACACGTGTCAACTCCTGAATCAGCTGATCAGGGGGCTACTCTCACACGCAGTCTGACTTCGCTGAAGATGTTCTACAGCAGCTGTTCATGTGTAATGACTCGGGAGGTCGTCAGAACAGTGACAAGAGCTTTTAGAACTGGCAAATGTTCACTCCTTGAATACAACTTGAAGAAGCGTGATGGTATTTAGTGCGTTAAACTTGAGACGTGTAATTTTGGCGTTATATATGATGTCGGGTGAAAATCACCCACACATTCTGTAATTATATTCAATAACGTTAATGAATCAGGTCAAGATTTCCGAACAATGAATGAAAAAAATGATATTTAGTAAATGTATTTACTAACATGAATGAAGTTACCGAATGTCCTTATTCAAACTGTAATTTGGCGATTCATAGGGTGAATTGTGACTTGGGTTGAGTGATTGTGTGAGTGGGTATGGTTTAAGGCCGCTTTCAGCAATATCCAGCAATATGACGGCGGGGTACACCAGAAATGGGCTGACTTGGGTTGATGGTAATGTTGAAATAAACAGAAAGAAGTATACATCCATGTTGGATAGTGGTGTAGTCGCCACGGGTATCATAGTTGTATTTTGGACGTTAAGAACGCAGTGTTTCTGCGACTCTGTTACACCTATAGTGTTTTGGGTTTTTTTAAAAGTCTATATCAGTTGTAATAACGGCGTTCTAGGAAAGCGAACAGTGATGCCTACCGTCGATGTTCCCCACTCTTGGGAACCGCAGATTGTTGCTGACAGCCCAAGGTTCATATACGAAGCGGGTCTGAAAATGACCAAAAACTCAGATCACAATTGAGCGAATCACGACCAGCGTATTATCAGGAGTATTATCCTTGAGTATTATACTTTGTTTGATACCATCATTCTCACCAGTTTTCAGGTTTCATCAGTCAACGGTTCGCGTCACTGTCTTATTTGCTTCCACAAGAAGCTGAAGCACTGAGGCGACATGAACAACTCACTCACTCACTCACTCACTCATCTGTCGGTATTTTCGCTATCTATGTCATTTAGTATTTATGGCCCTACCAATAGACTATCGTCAGAGAGGCGTCGCTCGCACGAGGTATCAAGTATTGCTTTACGCCGTTAATACATGTCACTCGACAGATTTTAGGCAACTAATTCAGGTCGAATCTTTTTAGTTTATTTTCATTTTTTTGTCGCAAACATACTAGGGATTATTGTGTTGATATATTTCAATTCAGACACACATTAAAACTAATATTGTCATCAAACATTTGCAGCATACCTTTTACTCAACATGTCACCACAAAACAAGGTAGAAATCTATACATGCATTTAAGTTGAATTGAATTTTATTATTTTTTACATGTGAAATCATTTTGAAATTTGAAATTCAAAACATGTTTATTTCAGTTCGATTTCAATTTCATTCTGAATCACACGTGTACACAGTTTATCTCCCCTTGCCTAATCATCCAGTAATGTCAGCCTATGAAATGTACCAGTTCATTAACACGTCATGTGGACAAGGCCAGTATAGATCATGGAACAGGTATAGCGTCTTTTGCACGTTTCCGTGAGCGGTAGGTGTGCATAGGAATCCTTATCAACAACGCGTTGGTATTTGCTGTCTGAAATAGGCACTCGAGGACAAACTGTAATTGAATTGTTTATATTTTCTTATAGTAAACATGTCTGTCAATGTCAAGGAATGCTGAGCCATATGAAGGAAATAGTTGCGTATTTCAATTATACACTTCAATCACAAATTCACTTTCACACATTTATTAAAGGGGAAGTGTACACGCAAAAATCACTTTCTTTCTTTTTCTAAACAAAACGCAATTTTAGAATTAGTTAATATCTGTGTTTGAAAATGTAAACTCATTTTTTTCACAGTGAAAGTAGGAAGCTCACAATAGTGTGAAAATGATATGCCGTTATGAGGCCTTCGTTTTTCGAGCTAAACAGGCCTGAGTTATCCCCCTTAGATTATGACGTAATTGGTGCCAATTCAACTGGATCCCTGTCTATTCTCAACGCAAAAGATATCAAGTACCAGTTTTCGGTAAAACAACATGGCCTACGACACACTCCGGCGCAGTGGTGACTCAGCATAACACTATGCTGGCTGGCATCTGAGACGCTAGAATCACACAGCTGTACCTACACCACGTGAAGCGGCTCTAACATAGCATGATGACGTCATAATGTTTATCAATTGGCACCAATGACGTCATATTGCAAGGGGCATAAGCCATGGTGTTTTTGTTATGAAAATAGAACACTTAGTAAATGTGAAAAATATAAATCGTTTTAATGCAAAACATATGTTAATTAATTGTGATATTTTTATATTTTTGTCTATGACACTACTAGGTTAACACTTTTAATGTGGAAAAAGTACAAGAAAAATAGGTTCATTTCCGTGTGAACTTGCCCTTTAAGGCTGATTTGAAATTAAAATTAACGATAAATACACGCATGGGGGGGGGGGGGGGGGGGGGGGGGGGGGGGGTGTGCAGAAATGACTTCCTGGATAAAAAGAAGTCGACCCAGTGAATGGAAATGACACGGACAACACTGGGGTGAAATGGAGCGTTCATGTCACGTTTGAGTGAATCGGTTGATGTTGTTTTACGCCGCAACAATCAATTCAAAACCAATACGTGATGTGTTCATATATGTCATATAATTGTTCTATTGTCGTCGTGGTCCTTCTTGTTGTTTACGCCCAAAGGAATATGTAATCGAAACTGATTATTCTCTGGCGATGAAATATTGTTAGGTCAGCGTACAGTTCTATCCTCTTATTCAATGTATGTTTAAATATAAATATAACTGTAAATCAAAATAATTAAGATTTTGATGCTTGTTACAGATATTAAATGTTTTACCTTGTTTCTTGTTCTAATTATAAGTGATATAATCAGTGATGTGCCCAGGATGCATCTATTCTAACGGGGTCAGCCATGTCTGTGTAACAATGTGGCATACAAGCTAGGCTTCGCATCTCCAACTATGGTTGTGCGACTTCCAGGTGTTACGAACGCGTGATGCGTTAAAATAAATTATTTTACTCCCTCTAATAAAATCAGCTTTTGAACAAGCTTAGTGGCAAATAATATTAGCGCAATTCAGACATTGCTCTCATTATTGGAATACCTGTCGGCCAAAAGTAATCACAGGTCCATTTTCTCGAAATAGTTTCCCATTGTAATTACCAAGGTATTGCAACATGTCTTCCCATTACCCCGGCCATTGTCAGAATAGAACGATGTGACGAGACCGCTACATTGGAATCGCAAAGATTGGGGACACTCCTCTAGCTCGAGGCATTCAGCCTCCAGTGCCATGTCTAGCTTTGCCGTTCTCATAATATTTATAGTTGGAAAGGTTATATTTTGGTTCTAGTCCGAGCAGGTTGAGATAATAATAATGATGTATTTCCGGATTTCAAGCTGAGTTTCCATAATTAAGTTAGTTAATGGTGATTTCTACATGTGGAATTGCTTCACTGAGGCAACATGTCTGAAATCATCTTCGGAATAGCCCTAGATATCGATTTGTGTTATATGATTGAATGATTGCACGGCTGATACATGTTCTTACTTTCAGTTGCATTGTTTCAAATAATACTCTTTTCACTTTTCTTTAACAGATGAATATTGATGGAATATTGGTACCTAATGGTTTATAACACGCGTTTCGTTATTTCTAAAAAATAAATGTATTGAATAAAAGGTTATACATGTATATTACATTATACGACCTTGATGTTTGAATGATTACAATTCTAGGAGGTTTGTTCTGACACTCGGTGTATATGTAATCATGCTTAAAATGATGTCCGATGCAATTCTCTATTTTAACTTTGCCATATGTTCGTATGGTTTTTCAGGTGAACAATTGACTTGCCTTAGCGTGTGTCTGTGACGCGGGCTACCGGTGGGGCTAGACACGCGCACCTTTTTGCGAACACCTGGTATCATAACTACTTGATCGTGATTCAGAAACACATGCTCGGAATCGTACAATGGAATTTGTTTTAATAGAAATTTCTGATGATTATGAAAATGGTTTTGTCGTTTTACTACAATTTAAAACATAAACACATCTTGCTAAAAACACGGAATGTCTAATAGAGTGAGACCCGGTTAACCCAGACCTATACAGCTCACTGTGACTTCGTCTCAAACTCAAACGGCCAGATACGAAGTCGTGGGTTCGTAGATATATCGATTTGATTTCATTCAAACGTTCCAAGGGGCCGTAGGTGGCTCCGTCGTCTGAGGCGCCGCGATTCGCTGTGCAGAGTTGCGTCTCTTGGGCACGCCAGAAACCTATGATTGTGGGTTCGAGTCCCGGTTCGCCCCGATTATGTTTCAAGGTTTGTCCGCACCATACCCGTGCTCGTGGGTTTTACCGAAGCGGTGATTGTCTGAGACCTGCTTCTCTTCCGGCTTTTCTCCCACATTAAGCTAACACGCCGTGATATAACTGGAATACTGTTAAAAGCGGAGTTAAACCCAACTCACTCACTCAAACGTCCAAAGCAATGTAAACTGAACAAAGGAGCAAGGATATAACAGGATGTCCGTACAAACTACATGCAGTGGAGGTCATCCAGTCATCAGTGTCGACTCCAGTGAAAGTCGAAAAAACATATCTCCCTATCTCGAAGGATCTTGTATTGTGATTGAAGACTGAAGGATATATTTTGTCAACAGTGGCACCAAAGTATTTCTGAATCACTTTATCTTAGCAATTACAGCAAAGTAAAATCATTGTTACAAACTGAAATATATTTAACTTGTTTCAATGATAAAAGTTTAATCCGAGCTTATTGTAAAATGTAAATATATGTCGCAGGTCCAAAGACGATTGTATTGTGAACTCTATTTGTACAAACTGTTCATCCGGAGAAGTAGAGGATGAATACCATGTCCTACTTATATGTGAAACGTATTCCCATTTAAGGTATAAATTACTCCCCATGATATGATCCACGCTGTTTCTGTATTCTTAAAACATGTCTTTATAATGAGGAATGTGTAACTTGATTCAAAATCTAATCATGTACATCACGTGACAAATGTTAATATCCAATCTGCATTGTACTATGGGGCTCGATGCCTAAATTACTGAATAAACTGTCTGTCTGTATTGTGATTAAAATAACGCGTGGGCAGCAGATAATCCATGTCCCTCCTCGCTGTCCAGCTTGACACAGGGCAGTATCATGTAAATGTAAACAAACATGTGGTGCTTAGCCAATAGAGAAACTACATGTGTCCAAAGTTTGCACCACAAACAAACTTTAACCTTGAAAAAGTCCTGTCTAATGGGCTGTGACCGGCTTCAGTTGCAAACAGGACCAAACTATGCAGTGGCAGAGCTGTGGCAGGGGTACATTGCTGGAGTTCCACTTATTTCCTGCGATGTTCATACTGTTAGCTGCAGCCTTGTTGTGCTGGACAAGTGAGTGGGAGAACGTGGAGAAGTGAAGACGCTTACAGCACAGTTTCACACTCCTGTGTGATATATTAGTGGGTTTTACGTCGGCGTATAGTGTCAGCTGTGTTTTTCTTGCACTGACAGAAATCAGTTCTAGTCGGACCTAGCCGGTTTGTGCAAGCAGGCATCGTATTGATGTCAGTCACGGTGACCTAACTCATACGACTGAGAGGCAAATCAGCACAGTACTTCGATTTTACCTTGCTTCATTCACATTTTCATCCTAAATGAGAACGGGACTCGGCGATAACTTCAAAACTGTTTACATCAGAAATGCGCCCTATAACATCAACGTATTGAAGATTTGCCCGTGTTTGCATGTATATTAATCACGGGGTATGCGTCATCACAAACAGTTGATACATGTGGAAACTATTCTGAATGTACGTTAACAAAATATTTACCACCTTAAACAATGTTATCATGTGCAAATCGTTTTGTTCTTCTATCCGTCTTACAGTTTTCTAAGCCTGGATGCGTTGTGACAAATGTATGTGACGCGTACGAGGTGAATGAACTCTGAAAGTTTGGGTGTTGATTTCATGAGCTGCGCAACATATGTAGATGACAGTAGCAGCTTTTTTCTCACCTAGTGTATTACACATGCACTGGGCTGTATATATTACACGTTTTTCATGTGCATGTGTACTATTACATTAGGATGTGTGTGGTATGCACGTGTTTGTTTGTGTCTATATATGCACGTGTATTTAGGTGTACTTGGCATACACATGTTCGTGGATGTATATGTGTACATATGGTACATATAGTATGCACGGTTTTGTCCCATTTGTTACGGAGAATAAATACACGGTTTAACTGCTACAGAAGTCCAGTCGATCCGGGAGTAGGGGGTGGGGGTGGGGTGGGGGTGGGGTGGGTGGCCCAGTTGTCTAAGGCGCCGCGATTCGATGTGCAGTGTGCAGAGTTGCGTACCTTGGACACGCCAGAAACCTATCATTATGGGTTCGAATCCCGGTTCGGCCCGATTATGTTTCTAGGTTTGTCAGCACCATGCCCGTGCTCGTGGGTTTCATCGAAACGGTAAACGTCTGAGACCTGCATCACTTCGGGCTTTCCTCCCACATTAAGCTGGCACGCCGTGATATAACTGGAATACTGTTAAAAGCTCACTCACTCACTCACTCACTCCTGTGCCAGGTGAGAGGGAGGTCACAAGTACAGTCATTCCTGACCTATGTTGTTTCAAGGTGTGAGAAAGGAGCATTGTCTCTTTATTGTTTCATAGCAAAAGTAAATGCATAATATTTTTGTTCATGAACAAAAACAATCAGTTTACGCTGTGTGCCTCACTTCTTAGCTGCTGGTTGTATCGTCTGTTCTTTCCGCGTACATTGCCAGTAACAGCTATTTTGGTTTGCAAATTACGGTTACTGGCTCCTTTATTGCAACAATTCAACATCTCTGCAGTTTTATTGCAACTATAGAGCCACTGCAATGGATTCATCGGCCGTGTTTGATGACTGGACTCTTGTTGATGTGCAGACACCCGGTAAACACTTAGCTACGACCGTGGCCTTGACAATAGCAAGTTAACCCTTTCACTGCCACAAGCCCTTGTTCATACATACGCAATATAGTCACGGCGTAGTTACATGATGCTATTACGTAGTGTAACAGTAGTAGTAGTAGTAGTAGTAGTAGTAGTACTAGTAGTCGTAGTAGTAGTAGTCGTAGTAGTCGTAGTAGTAGTCGTAGTAGTAGTAGTACTAGTAGTAGTAGTCGTAGTAGTAGTAGTACTAGTAGTAGTGTTATGTGTATGGGTGTATGCTTTTATATGTTTGTTAGTATATCAGATGCATTTAGACTTGAATTGAAACAAGAAGGCTTGGGTTGCGTAATTTTGCTTGAATAGTACACCTGGGGAGCTGGCTGACTGAGCGGGTTAAGTAATTATGTCACAAGTGAAGCTTGTAGCTAATCAGCATTATAGTATAAGGTTGGGGTGATTCAAAAATAGTTAGTTTTTCTGCTTCTTGGGTGTTGGCCAGACCTGTATTTTAACCTCCTTATTTTTAATGTTAAAGTTCAGAACACTGTGTGAGAGATTGTATCCCATGTCGGGGCTTGTGAAACTGAACTAGAAATCATGCTGATATCTGCAAATGTGTGCCTTGGAAAACTTGCAGTGTGAGCTTATGTGCAACTATGGATATATGTGTTTTCGTGGACCAAGGAGTGGAGTGAACAATCAAACATGGAAATCAGGGTGACTATATAAGTATACAATTTGCTGTAGCCCTTTGATGGTGATATTATTTGTACATGGTAGCCCAAGCCTAATTCTCCCATACTAAACTCAGCTGTATTGGTGATCTATCATGCATTGTTAATAAATATCTGTCTTAATTGTTGTGCGATCCTTTCATTGTGCGAATGGATTTGGAGAGTATCCCTTCGTTCCACTTCCACTCGTAACAAATTGGGGGCTCGTCCATTTCTTTAAAGGGAACTATAATTAAGCGGATAGCAAATTTGCATTTGTGTGTTAAAAGCAATACAAAAGTTAAAAAAAAGATTAAGTATTTGCTACATATTGGCAAACATCTTTGGGAGAGCACAACAATGTTGTTTTGTATATCATAGGTACTTCAATTTCACATGTGTATGATAGTGCAACATGAGTTTTGTAATTATTGAGTTTGTGAAATCAATGACCAGAGCTAAAATTCTCAACCTCCCAAAAGCAGATTTGTTTGTATTAGCTGATTATTTCAGTATTGATGTTGATAAGGCAGCTAAGAAAGGTATTATTCAAAATGTGATATTGGATGATTTAGCCAACAAGGAATTGATTAGAATGGATAGTACTTCGGAGGGGAATGATGATGGGAGAACTCATCAGACTCAATTTGACCGAGAAATTGAGTT
Organism: Haliotis rufescens; assembly: GCF_023055435.1. Taxonomy (NCBI): domain Eukaryota; kingdom Metazoa; phylum Mollusca; class Gastropoda; order Lepetellida; family Haliotidae; genus Haliotis; species Haliotis rufescens. The sequence goes on along the minus strand of NW_025964001.1, from coordinate 51,290,367 downwards.
GTTAAAATTTCAAAGTTTAGAGAAAGAACGAGAACGGGAGTTTGAATTAGAGAAGCAGAGATTGGATTGGGAGGAGAGAGAGCGTGAGAGACAATTTCAGTTAGAAAAGTTAGATCGTCAGAGACGGAATGAGTTAGACAAGATCGGAGCTGCTCATCAGCATGTGGATGTTTCTAAATTCATTAGGTTTGTGCCTCGTTTTCGGGAAAGTGAAATAGATACATATTTTGATCATTTTGAGAAAACGGCAACACATTTGAAATGGCCTATAGAGTGTTGGACTACTTTGTTACAAAGTGTGCTAGTGGGTAAGGCTCATGAGGCTTATGCAGCTTTATCTTTGAGTGATAGTGCAAGTTATGAGTTGGTCAAGGATACTATTTTGAAGACATATGAGTTGGTGCCAGAAGCGTACAGACAAAAGTTAAGGAACTACAAAAAATATGATAACCAAACGTATGTTGAGTTGGCCAGGGCCAAAGAGACTGCATTTGATAGATGGTGTACATCTAAGAAGGTTGATAGACAGTATGATAATTTGAAACAGTTAATCCTGGTTGAAGAGTTTAAATGGTGTAGTTCTACTGAGATTAAAGTGTATTTGGATGAACACGGTGTAAACACTTTGAGTGAAGCAGCTAGATTGGCAGATGAGTATGCACTTACTCATAAGAGTTCGTTTTCACGAAATTTTCAATCTAGCGGAGGTCAAGGACGTGGTAGTGCCAACCATACCTTGGGTCACAATTCTCAGTCATCTAGGTATTATGGTCGTGGCAGTAGTAATTCATCCCAGAGTCAGTCATTCCAGGGTAATCCATCCCAGGGTCAGTCTTATTACTACTCAAATAGTAATGTTGGTCAGGGGCGTGGTCAGCCTAACTACTATTCCAATGGTAATGGCGGTCAAGGTCGTGGTCAGTCGAATTACTATTCCAATGGTAATGGTGGTCAGGGTCGTGGTCAACCTTATGGCTATTCCAATGTTAATGGTGGTCAGGGTCGTGGTCATCAAGGCAATCGTGGAGGTCAAGGGGCAGATAATCATCCAGGCAATCAACAAGGCAGAACAAACACTTATACAGGGGGTGGTAGAATCCAACTCAAGATAGAAGTGTCCAGGGTAGTGGTTGTGCTGCATTGTTTGAAAAGTCACCAAGCAGTTTTCTTGCAAAAGAAAGCCCTGTTATTGAGTCGAAGTGTGATGTTGAGCTAGACAGGCATAAAGCATCTTATGATCCTTTCATATCTAAGGGTGAGGTTTCACTGAGCAATGGTGAGCAAAATCCAATTACTATTCTTAGAGATACAGGTGCTTTGCAGACACTTATATTGGAAGGCATAGTCCCTCTGTCAGAGAAAACTTACACTGGTACAAATGTCCTCATGCAAGGTATTGAGTGTGGTGTGATTAACGTTCCTCTTCATAGGGTAGAACTTAAGTCCAAATTTGTATCAGGAACTGTTATTGTTGGAGTTAGAGAAAAACTGCCTGTTTCTGGCGTGGATCTTCTGTTGGGGAATGATTTGGCTGGAGGGGAGGTTAAGGCTCATGATTCAGTTGGTCGGGTGGACCCAATTGTTTGTGAGGAACCTACCGTTTGTGCAGATGTAGTAGGTAACAATATTTCAGAGACAGATCAGAGTTTGGATCATGAGGGTATAGATGATATCGTATTGTATCCTTCATGTGCTGTGACGAGGGCTAGAGCAAGAGCAAAAGCTCAGTCAGAGGAGATCTCAGTCCCAGTTGAGAAAGTTAGTGATTTTGAGTCTGAGTATGATTTGTCACATACATTTATGAGTGAGGTGGATGTTGTGAAGGATACTGATGGTAGTAATCCTGTGGGGTTAGCACAAAGTGGAGACAGTTTTGAAGGAGTTTGGTCCAGAGAAGAACTCATTAGGAATCAAAATGCAGATGTAGAGGTACACAAACTGAGGGATAAGGTTTTATCTGAGGTGGAGATTGAAAATGTACCTGTTGGGTATTACTTGGATATGGATGTTCTCATGAGGAAGTGGAGACCTCCTGATAGTAGTGTGGATGAGTTTTGGCAGGTTCAAAACCAAATTGTAGTGCCGAGATGTTATCGTCGTGACATTCTCAGTCTAGCTCATGATTCGATGTTAGCAGGTCATTTAGGAGTTACTAAGACATCGGAAATTGCTGAACCATTTCTATTGGCCTGGCTTGCAGGATGATGTGAGGAAATATTGTAGGACTTGTCATACTTGTCAGTTGGCAGGAAAACCTAATCAGACCATTCACAAGTATCCTTTACAACCAATTCCAGCATTTGAGGAACCTTTCTGTAGAATTTTGATTGATTGTGTGGGACCATTACCAAAATCTAAGGCAGGCCATAAGTTTTTGTTGACCATAATGTGTACTTCCACAAGGTTTCCAGAGGCAATTCCTTTACGGAATATTAAGGCAAGAACTATCTGTGACGCACTAACAAATTTTTTTACTGTTTTTGGATTGCCTAAGTCACTACAAACGGATCAGGGTTCAAATTTCATGTCTAATCACTTCAAAGATCTGATGCGTGAGTTGGGAGTGAGACAGTTTACGTCTAGTCCATATCATCCAGAATCACAGGGAGCATTAGAAAGGTTCAACCAGACATTGAAAACTATGCTCAGAGCTTACTGTCAAGATCATGATAAAGATTGGGATAAGGGTATTCCTTATGTGCTTTTCGCAGTGAGGGAAACTGTGCAAGAGTCATTAGGGTTTAGTCCTTTCGAGCTAGTGTTTGGTAAACAAATGCGAGGTCCATTGAAATTGCTGAAGGATGCATGGTTGAAGGAGGAGACGGAAACGAATTTGTTACAATATGTGACAGATTTCAAAGAACGAATGAGTAGTGCTAGTGAGTTGGCAAAGAAAAACTTACAGGATAGTCAGGTACGCATGAAACAGTGGTATGATAGAAAGACTGTCGAGCGTGAGTTTAAGCCGGGAGAGAAAGTGCTGTTGTTACTACCGTTACCAGGTCAGCCACTACATGCAAAGTACTTTGGGCCATATACGGTGCTCAAAAAGGTCAGCAATACAGATTATGTGATAAGTACACCAGGCAAGAGAAAGGCTAAGAGGTATTGTCACATTAACATGATCAAGAAGTATCATGAAAGAGAGCAGGAAAGTATATCAGTGTGTATGCTAAATGTTCAGAATGATCAGTCTGATACTGGTCAGGAGCTTCAGTTGGAAGGTATGGATATGCCTAAGACTAAGCTAAACAACTCTGAAATATTAGACAACTTGGATGATAAGCTATCGCACATGGTTGACAGTGAAAAACAAGAGCTGATAGACTTAATTCAAGAGTTTAGTCATATATTTCCTGATACGCCATCACGTACTGATATGACAGAACATGATGTAGACGTGGGTGAGGCTAGTCCAGTTAAGCAACATGCTTATCGATGCAATCCAATTAAACTAGGGCTATTGAGAAAGGAAATAGATTACATGCTGGAGAACGATATCATACAGCATAGTAGTAGTCCATGGAGTTCCCCTTGCATTCTTGTGCCCAAGTCTGATGGTGGGGTACGCTTTTGTACAAATTTTAAGAAGGTCAATTCTATGTCTAAAACTGATTCTTATCCCTTGCCAAGAATAGACGACTGTATAGATCGTGTAGGGAATGCAAAATATGTGACAAAGTTTGATCTTTTAAAAGGCTATTGGGGCATACCATTATCACCTAAGGCAAAGCAAATATGTGCATTTTGTACTCCAGATGGCTTGTTTGAGTACAATGTTATGCCTTTCGGGCTCAAAAATGCACCAGCAACATTCCAACGCTTAATGAATCAGATCATTTTCGATGTAGAGCACTGTGACGCCTACATTGATGACATCATACTTGCGACGAAGACATGGAGAGAGCACATACAAGGCATAAGACATTTGTTCGAGAAGTTATCTCAAGCTCAACTCACAATCAATTTGAGCAAGTCAGACTTTGTGAAGGCTACAGTTACCTATCTAGGTCACGTGGTAGGGCAGGGACAGGTCAAACCACTGCAGGCCAAGGTGGAGGCTATTTTGAAATTTCCTACACCCAAGAACAAGAAACAGGTTATGAGTTTCCTTGGGCTCGCGGGCTATTACCGCAAATTTTGTAAAAATTTTGCGCACATAGCAGTTCCATTAACAAGTCTGCTAAAGAAAAACGTTCCATTCCATTGGAAGAAGGAACAGGAGGAAGCTATGCAGAAAATCAAGGTTATTCTGACCAATTCACCAGTGTTGGTAACACCTGATTTTGAAAAGCAGTTCATCATTCATGTGGATGCGAGTGATCTTGGCGCCGGTGCAGTTTTGCAGCAGCAAGACGCACATGGAATAGAGCATCCAATATGCTACTTTAGCAGGAAATTTAATCAACACCAAAGGAATTATTCTACCATAGAAAAAGAGACATTAGGGCTGATACTGGCATTGGAACAATTTGAGATTTATGTGGCTACAACAATGTACCCAGTATTGGTGTTCGTAAACAAGATGAAAAACAAAAATCAACGGCTAATGAGATGGAGTATTGCCCTGGAAGAATTCAACTTGAACATCAAACATATCAAGGGGGCACAAAACGTCATCGCAGACGCCCTTTCCATAGGTTTTAATTCATAAACAACTTATGAATGTGTACCTTGAACATGAACAATGATGGTTTATGAACATTTGGAGCAGTACATTATATATGTGTGGATTGTGTTTCATATTGAACAAAGACCGGATGATGTTATTTGTATTTATGCTATGCTTTGATGTATCATATGTACAGTGTGTTGTTCTTCTAAAAAGATAAAGTTTGATTGGAGATAATATGTAGAAGTTTTTCATATCAAGATTATGAAAAACATTCTGTTTTTTAAGGGGGGGAGTGTTATGTGTATGGGTGTATGCTTTTATATGTTTGTTAGTATATCAGATGCATTTAGACTTGAATTGAAACAAGAAGGCTTGGGTTGCGTAATTTTGCTTGAATACTACACCTGGGGAGCTGGCTGCCTGAGCGGGTTAAGTAATTATGTAACAAGTGAATCTTCTAGCTAATCAGCATTATAGTATAAGGTTGGGGTGATTCAAAAATAGTTAGTTTTTCTGCTTCTTGGGTGTTGGCCAGACCTGTATTTTAACCTCCTTATTTTTAATGTTAAAGTTCAGAACACTGTGTGAGAGATTGTATCCCCTGTCGGGGCTTGTGAAACTGAACTAGAAATCATGCTGATATCTGCAAATGTGTGCCTTGGAAAACTTGCAGTGTGAGCTTATGTGCAACTATGGATATATGTGTTTTCGTGGACCAAGGAGTGGAGTGAACAATCAAACATGGAAATCAGGGTGACTATATAAGTATACAATTTGCTGTAGCCCTTTGATGGTGATATTATTTGTACATGGTAGCCCAAGCCTAATTCTCCAATACTAAACTCAGCTGTATTGGTGATCTATCATGCATTGTTAATAAATATCTGTCTTAATTGTTGTGCGATCCTTTCATTGTGCGAATGGATTTGGAGAGTATCCCTTCGTTCCACTTCCACTCGTAACAGTAGTAGTAGTAGTAGTAGTAGTAGTACTAGTAGTAGTAGTCGTAGTAGTAGTAGTAGTAGCAGTAGTAGTAGTAGTAGTAGTAGCAGTAGTAGTAGTAGTAGTAGTAGTAGTAGTAGTAGTAGTAGTAGTTGTTGTTGTTGTAGTACCAGTTGTAGTAGAAGTGGTAGGAGTAGCAGCGGTTATTAGCCTTTGGTTGTTCGTCAACATTTGTTGTTGTTGTTGTTTGTTGTTTGTTGTTTTACGCCGCACTCAGTAATATTCAATCTATATGACGGCGGTCTGTAAATAATCGAGTCTGAATAGTCAATCCAGTAATTGGAATCATGAGCATCGACCAACGCATTTAGGATACGATGAGTAAGTGAGTGAGTGAGTTAATATTTAAAGTCACATCAGCAATATGTCAGCCATATAGTGACTATATCAAATTATACAATACATTAATTTAGAATATAACCTGTCCATAAAGGACAGTAAAAGAACTAGATTATCACAGATATAGGTTTAAAACTAGTGAATGACCACACAACTTAACTATTCATAACATTACAATATAAAAGCGGGCTATATATAAATGAGACCTTATGTTAAAAAGAACCTTGAGTGATGAAACTTTGAATATTGATCCCTTGTGATGGACAAATCAATATAGTCACAAAGGACATGTTTGACTGTGATTCTTTCATCACAAGGGATACAGAATGGAGGATCCTCACCTTTCAATATATATTCATGTGTATATCTGGACTGACAACCAAAGTTTTGCATGTTATTCATTAACATCTACTTGGGAGTCCCACTTCTTTTGCATTAGATCGTTGATGTAACGTCTATTTACAAGTTAATAACCATTGCATGGGAAAAGAAGTGGTGTCACAGATTTGTTGAGTGCTGCTTTTGCAACAGCATCGGCCATTGTGTTACCAATGATTCCAACGTAGCTGGGTAACCAACCAAAAACGATGACGTACTGGCCAGTCGCAAGATCGTTTTTTTGTAATTCAGATGAAATATTCTTCATTGCCTGAAGACAGGAAAGGGAATCAGAAAATATGATGAACTGCATATGTTTACACTGAGTATTAATATATTTCAGAGCTGTTAATATTGTCTGTGATTCTGCTGTAAAAAACGAAGTGTCATTTGGTAATCTTGGTGATATGGTTCTGGATCCAATGATAGTGGCGCTAGCAACTGCGTCACCATCCTTGGATCCATCGGTAAATATAGACTTGGAAGTCTTTTAAGTGCTTCTTAATTGATTATATTCTTGCTGATACATTAGTTGGTAAGTGTCGGATTTCTTTAGTGGAGTTAAGGAAAGATCTACTTGTGGCTTTACCAGTTGCCTCGGAGGAGACAACAGTACATGTGCAGGAGAAATGTTATTGAGTTCATTTTTTGCAGCAAATATTTCAGCTTTTATTCGCGTTCCAAGGGGTGGAATGAGGGGTTGTTTCTTTTGATGAGGATGAAAAACGCAGTCACAGGCTCGATTAGATTGATTGGAAAATAGTTTTGTGACGTATTTTAAGGTTAGTTTTATGCGACATTGTTTTAGAGATGGCTCATCAGCCTCTACGTACAGAGTATTAATGGGCGAAGTTCTGCACCAAGGCAAAGCCCCAGGCCTTGATGATGAATAGTATCTAACAATTTTAAATTACTTTTACAGACTCCACCATAGACGATGGAGCCATAATCCAATTTAGAACGGATAAGAGCTCTGTAAAGTTGGAGGAGGGTTTTCTTATCCCCTCCCCACTTGGAAATTAAAACAACTTTCAAAAAGTCAAGGTCCTTCAGGCATTTATTTTTCAAATACTTGATGTGCGTTGAGAAGGTCGAAAATGGTATCCAAACACTTGGCCTCTGTTACCGCTTTAATAGGATTGTCATCTAATTCTAGCTCTAGGTCACTATGAGGTTTGTATTTTCTACAAAAGTGGATACATATGCTTTTGATTTTGAACCTAAATTTAAAATCCTTTTTTAACGCCATTTATGGATTTTATTTAGACATAATTGCAGCTGCCTTTCGACAGTATTCAAATTCTTACCACGACATGAGATGTTAAAATCTTCTAAGAACAGTGATCCATCGATGGAATCATTTAAAACTTTGGAGAGACTATTCATGTTAATACTAAACAAAGTGACAGACAAAATACTGCCTTGTGGGACACCCTGATCCTGATTATAATGATCAGACAGGGTTGAGCCCACCCAGACTTGAAATTGTCTGTCCGTTAACATTTTGGATATAAATTGAGGGACACGGCCTCTCAATCCAAAATCATGTAAATCTTTTAGAATCCCGTTCTTCCAGGTAGTGTCATACGCTTTTTCTAAATCGGAAAAAGATAGACACTGCATGCTGGTTATTAATTATTGCATTTTTCACCAACCAAATGGTCAACAGTACTTCGATTTTTCCGAAATCTACATAGAATGTTAGTAATTAAATTATTAGACTCCAAGTACCATGTTAATGAATCGTGGCCAAGAATCTGCCATCTCAGGTGATGTGTCTTCTTCATCAGGCGGTATAGAATCGACATAACAGCGTTTATTTGTTTTGAAAGAACCAGTTGATTTGTTGTGAGCCATGGTGTTATTTTATTATTCGGCACCCCTGCTCCCCACCCGCCATCGAGTATCAACAAGGACGATGTCACAGTGGAAGCCAACCTGCAACACCAGGGATACAGAGGTGTTATACTCCAGAAAATATAGACCTGAAAAGATATGAGATAAAAAGAATAAGTGTGAGGCTTGTTTGGCCCATAACACTGCTCCCACGAAACACAGAGTTCAGAGGTCTCTATCTCTAGATTGGCCCATGAGCCACCGCCTTCTGGCATAAGACTCTAGGCAAAATTGACCATACAATTGTTTTGATCATACATTCAAGCGTGAAACCACATATTTTTATTAATAATATAGTTTTCAAAAGTCATATACTCTATGCTAGGCCATGACGTGACCAGCTGATTGATAGAATTGGGCCAATTCTACACCCATCTAGGTGAAATGAGGGTCGAAGTGGTGTGTTGGGTAAAAGGTACACCTGTTCCTGGCTCCAGTGCCCTCAACCACCAGAATCCCGTCCTGCACCGACACAGGGGCGCAACCTACGGCAAACGGGTTGCCCATTTAGGTCGCCTCTTACAAGCAATGGGGTGCTGAGGACTCATTCTTGAGTACCTCGGATGGCCACAGAAACGATGACATGCATCAACCAAGCTTGTCCATACGATCCCGTTAGTCGCCTCTTACGAAAAGCAAAGTGACCTTTCACAGCAATCATGGGTCGTGGAAGACAAGTTCGAACCCGGATCTTCACGGTTTTGTCCAGATATGGTCCAGACAGCTGGGTGGCGTTAGATGACAAACAAACACATACTTTTAGTGCAAGGTGTGTGAGAGGTGGGTGAGAGGTGGGTGCTACTGCTTACACTTTTCAGAAACATCTGGTATCATCACTGATTTTAAAATTATCTATTCATATAATCTTTTCTTTCATGACAAATGAAATCTGTTTCGGCAGATAATCGGGACTGTATATTATCTGACGTTGACCTTTCATGTTTATGTCCAATTCCTAAAAGGGGCACCACGTTTGTTACATGGTCGCTTTGTGTATGCCAAGAATCGCGCCAGAAAAGGGAGCCGCCACAAGAGGGGCATCACCAGAACCTGCTGGGGACTAACTCCTCCTGCAAGCGTCGACCCATGAAGATCCGGGTAGAGAATCCATGCTCTTGAGTGAGTGAGTGAGTGAGTGAGTATGGTTTTACGCCGCCTTAAGCAATATTCCAGCAATATCACGGCGGGGAACACCAGAACCTGCTGGGGACTAACTCCTCCTGCAAGCGTCGACCCATGAAGATCCGGGTAGAGAATCCATGCTCTTGAGTGAGTGGGTGAGTGAGTATGGTTTTACGCCGCCTTAAGCAATATTCCAGCAATATCACGGCGGGGAACACCAGAACCTGCTGGGGACTAACTCCTCCTGCAAGCGTCGACCCATGAAGATCCGGGTAGAGAATCCATGCTCTTGAGTGAGTGGGTGGGTGAGTATGGTTTTACGCCGCCTTAAGCAATATTCCAGCAATATCACGGCGGGGAACACCAGAACCTGCTGGGGACTAACTCCTCCTGCAAGCGTCGACCCATGAAGATCCGGGTAGAGAATCCATGCTCTTGAGTGAGTGGGTGAGTGAGTATGGTTTTACGCCGCCTTAAGCAATATTCCAGCAATATCACGGCGGGGAACACCAGAACCTGCTGGGGACTAACTCCTCCTGCAAGCGTCGACCCATGAAGATCCGGGTAGAGAATCCATGCTCTTGAGTGAGTGGGTGAGTGAGTATGGTTTTACGCCGCCTTAAGCAATATTCCAGCAATATCACGGCGGGGAACACCAGAACCTGCTGGGGACTAACTCCTCCTGCAAGCGTCGACCCATGAAGATCCGGGTAGAGAATCCATGCTCTTGAGTGAGTGGGTGAGTGAGTATGGTTTTACGCCGCCTTAAGCAATATTCCAGCAATATCACGGCGGGGAACACCAGAACCTGCTGGGGACTAACTCCTCCTGCAAGCGTCGACCCATGAAGATCCGGGTAGAGAATCCATGCTCTTGAGTGAGTGGGTGAGTGAGTATGGTTTTACGCCGCCTTAAGCAATATTCCAGCAATATCACGGCGGGGAACACCAGAACCTGCTGGGGACTAACTCCTCCTGCAAGCGTCGACCCATGAAGATCCGGGTAGAGAATCCATGCTCTTGAGTGAGTGGGTGAGTGAGTATGGTTTTACGCCGCCTTAAGCAATATTCCAGCAATATCACGGCGGGGAACACCAGAACCTGCTGGGGACTAACTCCTCCTGCAAGCGTCGACCCATGAAGATCCGGGTAGAGAATCCATGCTCTTGAGTGAGTGGGTGAGTGAGTATGGTTTTACGCCGCCTTAAGCAATATTCCAGCAATATCACGGCGGGGAACACCAGAACCTGCTGGGGACTAACTCCTCCTGCAAGCGTCGACCCATGAAGATCCGCGTAGAGAATCCATGCTCTTGAGTGAGTGGGTGAGTGAGTATGGTTTTACGCCGCCTTAAGCAATATTCCAGCAATATCACGGCGGGGAACACCAGAACCTGCTGGGGACTAACTCCTCCTGCAAGCGTCGACCCATGAAGATCCGGGTAGAGAATCCATGCTCTTGAGTGAGTGGGTGAGTGAGTATGGTTTTACGCCGCCTTAAGCAATATTCCAGCAATATCACGGCGGGGAACACCAGAACCTGCTGGGGACTAACTCCTCCTGCAAGCGTCGACCCATGAAGATCCGGGTAGAGAATCCATGCTCTTGAGTGAGTGGGTGAGTGAGTATGGTTTTACGCCGCCTTAAGCAATATTCCAGCAATATCACGGCGGGGAACACCAGAACCTGCTGGGGACTAACTCCTCCTGCAAGCGTCGACCCATGAAGATCCGGGTAGAGAATCCATGCTCTTGAGTGAGTGGGTGAGTGAGTATGGTTTTACGCCGCCTTAAGCAATATTCCAGCAATATCACGGCGGGGAACACCAGAACCTGCTGGGGACTAACTCCTCCTGCAAGCGTCGACCCATGAAGATCCGGGTAGAGAATCCATGCTCTTGAGTGAGTGGGTGAGTGAGTATGGTTTTACGCCGCCTTAAGCAATATTCCAGCAATATCACGGCGGGGAACACCAGAACCTGCTGGGGACTAACTCCTCCTGCAAGCGTCGACCCATGAAGATCCGGGTAGAGAATCCATGCTCTTGAGTGAGTGGGTGAGTGAGTATGGTTTTACGCCGCCTTAAGCAATATTCCAGCAATATCACGGCGGGGAACACCAGAACCTGCTGGTGAATAACCCCTCCTGCAAGCGTCGACCCATGAAGATCCGGGTAGAGAATCCATGCTCTTGAGTGAGTGAGTGAGTGAGTATGGTTTTACGCCGCCTTAAGCAATATTCCAGCAATATCACGGCGGGGAACACCAGAACCTGCTGGGGACTAACTCCTCCTGCAAGCGTCGACCCATGAAGATCCGGGTAGAGAATCCATGCTCTTGAGTGAGTGAGTGAGTGAGTATGGTTTTACGCCGCCTTAAGCAATATTCCAGCAATATCACGGCGGGGAACACCAGAACCTGCTGGGGACTAACTCCTCCTGCAAGCGTCGACCCATGAAGATCCGGGTAGAGAATCCATGCTCTTGAGTGAGTGAGTGAGTGAGTATGGTTTTACGCCGCCTTAAGCAATATTCCAGCAATATCACGGCGGGGAACACCAGAACCTGCTGGGGACTAACTCCTCCTGCAAGCGTCGACCCATGAAGATCCGCGTAGAGAATCCATGCTCTTGAGTGAGTGAGTGAGTGAGTATGGTTTTACGCCGCCTTAAGCAATATTCCAGCAATATCACGGCGGGGAACACCAGAACCTGCTGGGGACTAACTCCTCCTGCAAGCGTCGACCCATGAAGATCCGGGTAGAGAATCCATGCTCTTGAGTGAGTGAGTGAGTGAGTATGGTTTTACGCCGCCTTAAGCAATATTCCAGCAATATCACGGCGGGGAACACCAGAACCTGCTGGGGACTAACCCCTCCTGCAAGCGTCGACCCATGAAGATCCGCGTAGAGAATCCATGCTCTTGAGTGAGTGAGTGAGTGAGTATGGTTTTACGCCGCCTTAAGCAATATTCCAGCAATATCACGGCGGGGAACACCAGAACCTGCTGGGGAATAACCCCTCCTGCAAGCGACGACCCATGAAGATCCGCGTAGAGAATCCATGCTCTTGAGTGAGTGAGTGAGTGAGTATGGTTTTACGCTGCCTTAAGCAATATTCCAGCAATATCACGGCGGGGAACACCAGAACCTGCTGGGGACTAACCCCTCCTGCAAGCGTCGACCCATGAAGATCCGCGTAGAGAATCCATGCTCTTGAGTGAGTGAGTGAGTGAGTATGGTTTTACGCCGCCTTAAGCAATATTCCAGCAATATCACGGCGGGGAACACCAGAACCTGCTGGGGACTAACTCCTCCTGCAAGCGTCGACCCATGAAGATCCGGGTAGAGAATCCATGCTCTTGAGTGAGTGAGTGAGTGAGTATGGTTTTACGCCGCCTTAAGCAATATTCCAGCAATATCACGGCGGGGAACACCAGAACCTGCTGGGGACTAACTCCTCCTGCAAGCGTCGACCCATGAAGATCCGCGTAGAGAATCCATGCTCTTGAGTGAGTGAGTGAGTGAGTATGGTTTTACGCCGCCTTAAGCAATATTCCAGCAATATCACGGCGGGGAACACCAGAACCTGCTGGGGACTAACCCCTCCTGCAAGCGTCGACCCATGAAGATCCGGGTAGAGAATCCATGCTCTTGAGTGAGTGAGTGAGTGAGTATGGTTTTACGCCGCCTTAAGCAATATTCCAGCAATATCACGGCGGGGAACACCAGAACCTGCTGGGGAATAACCCCTCCTGCAAGCGACGACCCATGAAGATCCGCGTAGAGAATCCATGCTCTTGAGTGAGTGAGTGAGTGAGTATGGTTTTACGCTGCCTTAAGCAATATTCCAGCAATATCACGGCGGGGAACACCAGAACCTGCTGGGGACTAACCCCTCCTGCAAGCGTCGACCCATGAAGATCCGCGTAGAGAATCCATGCTCTTGAGTGAGTGAGTGAGTGAGTATGGTTTTACGCCGCCTTAAGCAATATTCCAGCAATATCACGGCGGGGAACACCAGAACCTGCTGGGGACTAACTCCTCCTGCAAGCGTCGACCCATGAAGATCCGGGTAGAGAATCCATGCTCTTGAGTGAGTGAGTGAGTGAGTATGGTTTTACGCCGCCTTAAGCAATATTCCAGCAATATCACGGCGGGGAACACCAGAACCTGCTGGGGACTAACTCCTCCTGCAAGCGTCGACCCATGAAGATCCGGGTAGAGAATCCATGCTCTTGAGTGAGTGAGTGAGTGAGTATGGTTTTACGCCGCCTTAAGCAATATTCCAGCAATATCACGGCGGGGAACACCAGAACCTGCTGGGGACTAACCCCTCCTGCAAGCGTCGACCCATGAAGATCCGGGTAGAGAATCCATGCTCTTGAGTGAGTGAGTGAGTGAGTATGGTTTTACGCCGCCTTAAGCAATATTCCAGCAATATCACGGCGGGGAACACCAGAACCTGCTGGGGAATAACCCCTCCTGCAAGCGCCGACCCATGAAGATCCGGGTAGAGAATCCATGCTCTTGAGTGAGTGAGTGAGTGAGTGAGTATGGTTTTACGCCGCCTTAAGCAATATTCCAGCAATATCACGGCGGGGAACACCAGAACCTGCTGGTGAATAACCCCTCCTGCAAGCGTCGACCCATGAAGATCCGCGTAGAGAATCCATGCTCTTGAGTGAGTGAGTGAGTGAGTATGGTTTTACGCCGCCTTAAGCAATATTCCAGCAATATCACGGCGGGGAACACCAGAACCTGCTGGGGACTAACTCCTCCTGCAAGCGTCGACCCATGAAGATCCGGGTAGAGAATCCATGCTCTTGAGTGAGTGAGTGAGTGAGTATGGTTTTACGCCGCCTTACGCAATATTCCAGCAATATCACGGCGGGGAACACCAGAACCTGCTGGGGACTAACTCCTCCTGCAAGCGTCGACCCATGAAGATCCGCGTAGAGAATCCATGCTCTTGAGTGAGTGAGTGAGTGAGTATGGTTTTACGCCGCCTTAAGCAATATTCCAGCAATATCACGGCGGGGAACACCAGAACCTGCTGGGGAATAACCCCTCCTGCAAGCGCCGACCCATGAAGATCCGGGTAGAGAATCCATGCTCTTGAGTGAGTGAGTGAGTGAGTGAGTATGGTTTTACGCCGCCTTAAGCAATATTCCAGCAATATCACGGCGGGGAACACCAGAACCTGCTGGTGAATAACCCCTCCTGCAAGCGTCGACCCATGAAGATCCGCGTAGAGAATCCATGCTCTTGAGTGAGTGAGTGAGTGAGTATGGTTTTACGCCGCCTTAAGCAATATTCCAGCAATATCACGGCGGGGAACACCAGAACCTGCTGGTGAATAACCCCTCCTGCAAGCGTCGACCCATGAAGATCCGCGTAGAGAATCCATGCTCTTGAGTGAGTGAGTGAGTGAGTATGGTTTTACGCCGCCTTAAGCAATATTCCAGCAATATCACGGCGGGGAACACCAGAACCTGCTGGGGACTAACTCCTCCTGCAAGCGTCGACCCATGAAGATCCGGGTAGAGAATCCATGCTCTTGAGTGAGTGAGTGAGTGAGTATGGTTTTACGCCGCCTTAAGCAATATTCCAGCAATATCACGGCGGGGAACACCAGAACCTGCTGGGGACTAACTCCTCCTGCAAGCGTCGACCCATGAAGATCCGCGTAGAGAATCCATGCTCTTGAGTGAGTGAGTGAGTGAGTATGGTTTTACGCCGCCTTAAGCAATATTCCAGCAATATCACGGCGGGGAACACCAGAACCTGCTGGGGACTAACTCCTCCTGCAAGCGTCGACCCATGAAGATCCGGGTAGAGAATCCATGCTCTTGAGTGAGTGAGTGAGTGAGTATGGTTTTACGCCGCCTTAAGCAATATTCCAGCAATATCACGGCGGGGAACACCAGAACCTGCTGGGGACTAACCCCTCCTGCAAGCGTCGACCCATGAAGATCCGCGTAGAGAATCCATGCTCTTGAGTGAGTGAGTGAGTGAGTATGGTTTTACGCCGCCTTAAGCAATATTCCAGCAATATCACGGCGGGGAACACCAGAACCTGCTGGGGACTAACCCCTCCTGCAAGCGTCGACCCATGAAGATCCGGGTAGAGAATCCATGCTCTTGAGTGAGTGAGTGAGTGAGTATGGTTTTACGCTGCCTTAAGCAATATTCCAGCAATATCACGGCGGGGAACACCAGAACCTGCTGGGGAATAACCCCTCCTGCAAGCGCCGACCCATGAAGATCCGGGTAGAGAATCCATGCTCTTGAGTGAGTGAGTGAGTGAGTGAGTATGGTTTTACGCCGCCTTAAGCAATATTCCAGCAATATCACGGCGGGGAACACCAGAACCTGCTGGTGAATAACCCCTCCTGCAAGCGTCGACCCATGAAGATCCGCGTAGAGAATCCATGCTCTTGAGTGAGTGGGTGAGTGAGTATGGTTTTACGCCGCCTTAAGCAATATTCCAGCAATATCACGGCGGGGAACACCAGAACCTGCTGGGGACTAACTCCTCCTGCAAGCGTCGACCCATGAAGATCCGGGTAGAGAATCCATGCTCTTGAGTGAGTGAGTGAGTGAGTATGGTTTTACGCCGCCTTAAGCAATATTCCAGCAATATCACGGCGGGGAACACCAGAACCTGCTGGGGACTAACTCCTCCTGCAAGCGTCGACCCATGAAGATCCGGGTAGAGAATCCATGCTCTTGAGTGAGTGAGTGAGTGAGTATGGTTTTACGCCGCCTTAAGCAATATTCCAGCAATATCACGGCGGGGAACACCAGAACCTGCTGGGGACTAACTCCTCCTGCAAGCGTCGACCCATGAAGATCCGCGTAGAGAATCCATGCTCTTGAGTGAGTGAGTGAGTGAGTATGGTTTTACGCCGCCTTAAGCAATATTCCAGCAATATCACGGCGGGGAACACCAGAACCTGCTGGGGACTAACTCCTCCTGCAAGCGTCGACCCATGAAAATCCGGGTAGAGAATCCATGCTCTTGAGTGAGTGAGTGAGTGAGTATGGTTTTACGCCGCCTTACGCAATATTCCAGCAATATCACGGCGGGGAACACCAGAACCTGCTGGGGAATAACCCCTCCTGCAAGCGTCGACCCATGAAGATCCGGGTAGAGAATCCATGCTCTTGAGTGAGTGAGTGAGTGAGTATGGTTTTACGCCGCCTTAAGCAATATTCCAGCAATATCACGGCGGGGAACACCAGAACCTGCTGGGGAATAACCCCTCCTGCAAGCGACGACCCATGAAGATCCGCGTAGAGAATCCATGCTCTTGAGTGAGTGAGTGAGTGAGTATGGTTTTACGCTGCCTTAAGCAATATTCCAGCAATATCACGGCGGGGAACACCAGAACCTGCTGGGGAATAACCCCTCCTGCAAGCGTCGACCCATGAAGATCCGGGTAGAGAATCCATGCTCTTGAGTGAGTGAGTGAGTGAGTATGGTTTTACGCCGCCTTAAGCAATATTCCAGCAATATCACGGCGGGGAACACCAGAACCTGCTGGGGACTAACCCCTCCTGCAAGCGTCGACCCATGAAGATCCGGGTAGAGAATCCATGCTCTTGAGTGAGTGAGTGAGTGAGTATGGTTTTACGCCGCCTTAAGCAATATTCCAGCAATATCACGGCGGGGAACACCAGAACCTGCTGGGGACTAACTCCTCCTGCAAGCGTCGACCCATGAAGATCCGGGTAGAGAATCCATGCTCTTGAGTGAGTGAGTGAGTGAGTATGGTTTTACGCCGCCTTAAGCAATATTCCAGCAATATCACGGCGGGGAACACCAGAACCTGCTGGGGACTAACTCCTCCTGCAAGCGTCGACCCATGAAGATCCGCGTAGAGAATCCATGCTCTTGAGTGAGTGAGTGAGTGAGTATGGTTTTACGCCGCCTTAAGCAATATTCCAGCAATATCACGGCGGGGAACACCAGAACCTGCTGGGGACTAACTCCTCCTGCAAGCGTCGACCCATGAAGATCCGGGTAGAGAATCCATGCTCTTGAGTGAGTGAGTGAGTGAGTATGGTTTTACGCCGCCTTAAGCAATATTCCAGCAATATCACGGCGGGGAACACCAGAACCTGCTGGGGACTAACCCCTCCTGCAAGCGTCGACCCATGAAGATCCGCGTAGAGAATCCATGCTCTTGAGTGAGTGAGTGAGTGAGTATGGTTTTACGCCGCCTTAAGCAATATTCCAGCAATATCACGGCGGGGAACACCAGAACCTGCTGGGGACTAACCCCTCCTGCAAGCGTCGACCCATGAAGATCCGGGTAGAGAATCCATGCTCTTGAGTGAGTGAGTGAGTGAGTATGGTTTTACGCTGCCTTAAGCAATATTCCAGCAATATCACGGCGGGGAACACCAGAACCTGCTGGGGAATAACCCCTCCTGCAAGCGCCGACCCATGAAGATCCGGGTAGAGAATCCATGCTCTTGAGTGAGTGAGTGAGTGAGTGAGTATGGTTTTACGCCGCCTTAAGCAATATTCCAGCAATATCACGGCGGGGAACACCAGAACCTGCTGGTGAATAACCCCTCCTGCAAGCGTCGACCCATGAAGATCCGCGTAGAGAATCCATGCTCTTGAGTGAGTGGGTGAGTGAGTATGGTTTTACGCCGCCTTAAGCAATATTCCAGCAATATCACGGCGGGGAACACCAGAACCTGCTGGGGACTAACTCCTCCTGCAAGCGTCGACCCATGAAGATCCGGGTAGAGAATCCATGCTCTTGAGTGAGTGAGTGAGTGAGTATGGTTTTACGCCGCCTTAAGCAATATTCCAGCAATATCACGGCGGGGAACACCAGAACCTGCTGGGGACTAACTCCTCCTGCAAGCGTCGACCCATGAAGATCCGGGTAGAGAATCCATGCTCTTGAGTGAGTGAGTGAGTGAGTATGGTTTTACGCCGCCTTAAGCAATATTCCAGCAATATCACGGCGGGGAACACCAGAACCTGCTGGGGACTAACTCCTCCTGCAAGCGTCGACCCATGAAGATCCGCGTAGAGAATCCATGCTCTTGAGTGAGTGAGTGAGTGAGTATGGTTTTACGCCGCCTTAAGCAATATTCCAGCAATATCACGGCGGGGAACACCAGAACCTGCTGGGGACTAACTCCTCCTGCAAGCGTCGACCCATGAAAATCCGGGTAGAGAATCCATGCTCTTGAGTGAGTGAGTGAGTGAGTATGGTTTTACGCCGCCTTACGCAATATTCCAGCAATATCACGGCGGGGAACACCAGAACCTGCTGGGGAATAACCCCTCCTGCAAGCGTCGACCCATGAAGATCCGGGTAGAGAATCCATGCTCTTGAGTGAGTGAGTGAGTGAGTATGGTTTTACGCCGCCTTAAGCAATATTCCAGCAATATCACGGCGGGGAACACCAGAACCTGCTGGGGAATAACCCCTCCTGCAAGCGACGACCCATGAAGATCCGCGTAGAGAATCCATGCTCTTGAGTGAGTGAGTGAGTGAGTATGGTTTTACGCTGCCTTAAGCAATATTCCAGCAATATCACGGCGGGGAACACCAGAACCTGCTGGGGAATAACCCCTCCTGCAAGCGTCGACCCATGAAGATCCGGGTAGAGAATCCATGCTCTTGAGTGAGTGAGTGAGTGAGTATGGTTTTACGCCGCCTTAAGCAATATTCCAGCAATATCACGGCGGGGAACACCAGAACCTGCTGGGGACTAACCCCTCCTGCAAGCGTCGACCCATGAAGATCCGGGTAGAGAATCCATGCTCTTGAGTGAGTGAGTGAGTGAGTATGGTTTTACGCCGCCTTAAGCAATATTCCAGCAATATCACGGCGGGGAACACCAGAACCTGCTGGGGACTAACTCCTCCTGCAAGCGTCGACCCATGAAGATCCGGGTAGAGAATCCATGCTCTTGAGTGAGTGAGTGAGTGAGTATGGTTTTACGCCGCCTTAAGCAATATTCCAGCAATATCACGGCGGGGAACACCAGAACCTGCTGGGGACTAACCCCTCCTGCAAGCGTCGACCCATGAAGATCCGGGTAGAGAATCCATGCTCTTGAGTGAGTGAGTGAGTGAGTATGGTTTTACGCCGCCTTAAGCAATATTCCAGCAATATCACGGCGGGGAACACCAGAACCTGCTGGGGAATAACCCCTCCTGCAAGCGTCGACCCATGAAGATCCGCGTAGAGAATCCATGCTCTTGAGTGAGTGAGTGAGTGAGTATGGTTTTACGCCGCCTTAAGCAATATTCCAGCAATATCACGGCGGGGAACACCAGAACCTGCTGGGGAATAACCCCTCCTGCAAGCGACGACCCATGAAGATCCGCGTAGAGAATCCATGCTCTTGAGTGAGTGAGTGAGTGAGTATGGTTTTACGCTGCCTTAAGCAATATTCCAGCAATATCACGGTGGGGAACACCAGAACCTGCTGGGGACTAACCCCTCCTGCAAGCGTCGACCCATGAAGATCCGGGTAGAGAATCCATGCTCTTGAGTGAGTGAGTGAGTGAGTGAGTATGGTTTTACGCCGCCTTAAGCAATATTCCAGCAATATCACGTCGGGGAACACCAGAACCTTCGGGGGACTAACTCCTCCTGCAAGCGTCGACCCATGAAGATCCGGGTAGAGAATCCATGCTCTTGAGTGAGTGAGTGAGTGAGTATGGTTTTACGCCGCCTTAAGCAATATTCCAGCAATATCACGGCGGGGAACACCAGAACCTGCTGGGGACTAACCCCTCCTGCAAGCGTCGACCCATGAAGATCCGGGTAGAGAATCCATGCTCTTGAGTGAGTGAGTGAGTGAGTATGGTTTTACGCCGCCTTAAGCAATATTCCAGCAATATCACGGCGGGGAACACCAGAACCTGCTGGGGACTAACTCCTCCTGCAAGCGTCGACCCATGAAGATCCGGGTAGAGAATCCATGCTCTTGAGTGAGTGAGTGAGTGAGTATGGTTTTACGCCGCCTTAAGCAATATTCCAGCAATATCACGGCGGGGAACACCAGAACCTGCTGGGGACTAACCCCTCCTGCAAGCGTCGACCCATGAAGATCCGGGTAGAGAATCCATGCTCTTGAGTGAGTGAGTGAGTGAGTATGGTTTTACGCCGCCTTAAGCAATATTCCAGCAATATCACGGCGGGGAACACCAGAACCTGCTGGGGAATAACCCCTCCTGCAAGCGCCGACCCATGAAGATCCGGGTAGAGAATCCATGCTCTTGAGTGAGTGAGTGAGTGAGTGAGTATGGTTTTACGCCGCCTTAAGCAATATTCCAGCAATATCACGGCGGGGAACACCAGAACCTGCTGGTGAATAACCCCTCCTGCAAGCGTCGACCCATGAAGATCCGCGTAGAGAATCCATGCTCTTGAGTGAGTGAGTGAGTGAGTATGGTTTTACGCCGCCTTAAGCAATATTCCAGCAATATCACGGCGGGGAACACCAGAACCTGCTGGGGACTAACCCCTCCTGCAAGCGTCGACCCATGAAGATCCGGGTAGAGAATCCATGCTCTTGAGTGAGTGAGTGAGTGAGTATGGTTTTACGCCGCCTTAAGCAATATTCCAGCAATATCACGGCGGGGAACACCAGAACCTGCTGGGGACTAACTCCTCCTGCAAGCGTCGACCCATGAAGATCCGGGTAGAGAATCCATGCTCTTGAGTGAGTGAGTGAGTGAGTATGGTTTTACGCCGCCTTAAGCAATATTCCAGCAATATCACGGCGGGGAACACCAGAACCTGCTGGGGACTAACTCCTCCTGCAAGCGTCGACCCATGAAGATCCGGGTAGAGAATCCATGCTCTTGAGTGAGTGAGTGAGTGAGTATGGTTTTACGCCGCCTTAAGCAATATTCCAGCAATATCACGGCGGGGAACACCAGAACCTGCTGGGGACTAACTCCTCCTGCAAGCGTCGACCCATGAAGATCCGGGTAGAGAATCCATGCTCTTGAGTGAGTGAGTGAGTGAGTATGGTTTTACGCCGCCTTAAGCAATATTCCAGCAATATCACGGCGGGGAACACCAGAACCTGCTGGGGACTAACTCCTCCTGCAAGCGTCGACCCATGAAGATCCGCGTAGAGAATCCATGCTCTTGAGTGAGTGAGTGAGTGAGTATGGTTTTACGCCGCCTTAAGCAATATTCCAGCAATATCACGGCGGGGAACACCAGAACCTGCTGGGGAATAACTCCTCCTGCAAGCGTCGACCCATGAAGATCCGGGTAGAGAATCCATGCTCTTGAGTGAGTGAGTGAGTGAGTATGGTTTTACGCCGCCTTACGCAATATTCCAGCAATATCACGGCGGGGAACACCAGAACCTGCTGGGGACTAACCCCTCCTGCAAGCGTCGACCCATGAAGATCCGCGTAGAGAATCCATGCTCTTGAGTGAGTGAGTGAGTGAGTATGGTTTTACGCCGCCTTAAGCAATATTCCAGCAATATCACGGCGGGGAACACCAGAACCTGCTGGGGACTAACCCCTCCTGCAAGCGACGACCCATGAAGATCCGCGTAGAGAATCCATGCTCTTGAGTGAGTGAGTGAGTGAGTATGGTTTTACGCTGCCTTAAGCAATATTCCAGCAATATCACGGCGGGAAACACCAGAACCTGCTGGGGAATAACTCCTCCTGCAAACGTCGACCCATGAAGATCCGCGTAGAGAATCCATGCTCTTGAGTGAGTGAGTGAGTGAGTATGGTTTTACGCCGCCTTAAGCAATATTCCAGCAATATCACGGCGGGGAACACCAGAACCTGCTGGGGACTAACCCTTCCTGCAAGCGTCGACCCATGAAGATCCGGGTAGAGAATCCATGCTCTTGAGTGAGTGAGTGAGTGAGTATGGTTTTACGCCGCCTTAAGCAATATTCCAGCAATATCACGGCGGGGAACACCAGAACCTGCTGGGGACTAACTCCTCCTGCAAGCGTCGACCCATGAAGATCCGGGTAGAGAATCCATGCTCTTGAGTGAGTGAGTGAGTGAGTATGGTTTTACGCCGCCTTAAGCAATATTCCAGCAATATCACGGCGGGGAACACCAGAACCTGCTGGGGACTAACTCCTCCTGCAAGCGTCGACCCATGAAGATCCGGGTAGAGAATCCATGCTCTTGAGTGAGTGAGTGAGTGAGTATGGTTTTACGCCGCCTTAAGCAATATTCCAGCAATATCACGGCGGGGAACACCAGAACCTGCTGGGGACTAACTCCTCCTGCAAGCGTCGACCCATGAAGATCCGGGTAGAGAATCCATGCTCTTGAGTGAGTGAGTGAGTGAGTATGGTTTTACGCCGCCTTAAGCAATATTCCAGCAATATCACGGCGGGGAACACCAGAACCTGCTGGGGACTAACTCCTCCTGCAAGCGTCGACCCATGAAGATCCGGGTAGAGAATCCATGCTCTTGAGTGAGTGGGTGGGTGAGTATGGTTTTACGCCGCCTTAAGCAATATTCCAGCAATATCACGGCGGGGAACACCAGAACCTGCTGGGGACTAACTCCTCCTGCAAGCGTCGACCCATGAAGATCCGGGTAGAGAATCCATGCTCTTGAGTGAGTGAGTGGGTGAGTGAGTATGGTTTTACGCCGCCTTAAGCAATATTCCAGCAAAATCACGGCGGGGAACACCAGAACCTGCTGGGGACTAACTCCTCCTGCAAGCGTCGACCCATGAAGATCCGGGTAGAGAATCCATGCTCTTGAGTGAGTGAGTGAGTGAGTATGGTTTTAAGCCGCCTTAAGCAATATTCCAGCAATATCACGGCGGGGAACACCAGAACCTGCTGGGGACTAACTCCTCCTGCAAGCGTCGACCCATGAAGATCCGGGTAGAGAATCCATGCTCTTGAGTGAGTGGGTGGGTGAGTATGGTTTTACGCCGCCTTAAGCAATATTCCAGCAATATCACGGCGGGGAACACCAGAACCTGCTGGGGACTAACTCCTCCTGCAAGCGTCGACCCATGAAGATCCGGGTAGAGAATCCATGCTCTTGAGTGAGTGAGTGAGTGAGTGAGTGAGTGAGTGAGTATTGTTTTACGCCGCCTTAAGCAATATTCCAGCAATATCACGGCGGGGAACACCAGAACCTGCTGGGGACTAACTCCTCCTGCAAGCGACGACCCATGAAGATTCGGGTAGAGAATCCATGCTCTTGAGTGAGTGAGTGAGTGAGTATGGTTTTACGCCGCATTAAGCAATATTCCAGCAATATCACGGCGGGGAACACCAGAACCTGCTGGGGACTAACTCCTCCTGCAAGCGTCGACCCATGAAGATCCGGGTAGAGAATCCATGCTCTTGAGTGAGTGAGTGAGTGAGTATGGTTTTACGCCGCCTTAAGCAATATTCCAGCAATATCACGGCGGGGAACACCAGAACCTGCTGGGGAATAACTCCTCCTGCAAGCGTCGACCCATGAAGATCCGGGTAGTGAATCCATGCTCTTGAGTAAGTGAGTGAGTGAGTGAGTATGGTTTTACGCCGCCTTAAGCAATATTCCAGCAATATCACGGCGGGGAACACCAGAACCTGCTGGGGAATAACTCCTCCTGCAAGCGTCAACCCATGAAGATCCGGGTAGAGAATCCATGCTCTTGAGTGAGTGAGTGAGTGAGTATGGTTTTACGCCGCCTTAAGAAATATTCCAGCAATATCACGGCGGGGAACACCAGAACCTGCTGGGGACTAACTCCTCCTGCAAGCGTCGATCCATGAAGATCCGGGTAGAGAATCCATGCTCTTGAGTGAGTGAGTGAGTGAGTATGGTTTTAAGCCGCCTTAAGCAATATTCCAGCAATATCACGGCGGGGAACACCAGAACCTGCTGGGGACTAACCCCTCCTGCAAGCGACGACCCATGAAGATCCGCGTAGAGAATCCATGCTCTTGAGTGAGTGAGTGAGTGAGTATGGTTTTACGCTGCCTTAAGCAATATTCCAGCAATATCACGGCGGGGAACACCAGAACCTGCTGGGGAATAACTCCTCCTGCAAGCGTCGACCCATGAAGATCCGCGTAGAGAATCCATGCTCTTGAGTGAGTGTGTGAGTGAGTATGGTTTTACGCCGCCTTAAGCAATATTCCAGCAATATCACGGCGGGGAACACCAGAACCTGCTGGGGACTAACCCCTCCTGCAAGCGTCGACCCATGAAGATCCGGGTAGAGAATCCATGCTCTTGAGTGAGTGAGTGAGTGAGTATGGTTTTACGCCGCCTTAAGCAATATTCCAGCAATATCACGGCGGGGAACACCAGAACCTGCTGGGGACTAACTCCTCCTGCAAGCGTCGACCCATGAAGATCCGCGTAGAGAATCCATGCTCTTGAGTGAGTGAGTGAGTGAGTATGGTTTTACGCCGCCTTAAGCAATATTCCAGCAATATCACGGCGGGGAACACCAGAACCTGCTGGGGACTAACTCCTCCTGCAAGCGTCGACCCATGAAGATCCGGGTAGAGAATCCATGCTCTTGAGTGAGTGAGTGAGTGAGTATGGTTTTACGCCGCCTTAAGCAATATTCCAGCAATATCACGGCGGGGAACACCAGAACCTGCTGGGGACTAACTCCTCCTGCAAGCGTCGACCCATGAAGATCCGGGTAGAGAATCCATGCTCTTGAGTGAGTGAGTGAGTGAGTATGGTTTGACGCCGCCTTAAGCAATATTCCAGCAATATCACGGCGGGGAACACCAGAACCTGCTGGGGACTAACTCCTCCTGCAAGCGTCGACCCATGAAGATCCGGGTAGAGAATCCATGCTCTTGAGTGAGTGAGTGAGTGAGTATGGTTTAACGCCGCCTTAAGCAATATTCCAGCAATATCACGGCGGGGAACACCAAAACCTGCTGGGGACTAACTCCTCCTGCAAGCGTCGACCCATGAAGATCCGGGTAGAGAATCCATGCTCTTGAGTGAGTGAGTGGGTGAGTGAGTATGGTTTTACGCCGCCTTAAGCAATATTCCAGCAAAATCACGGCGGGGAACACCAGAACCTGCTGGGGACTAACTCCTCCTGCAAGCGTCGACCCATGAAGATCCGGGTAGAGAATCCATGCTCTTGAGTGAGTGAGTGAGTGAGTATGGTTTTACGCCGCCTTAAGCAATATTCCAGCAATATCACGGCGGGGAACACCAGAACCTGCTGGGGACTAACTCCTCCTGCAAGCGTCGACCCATGAAGATCCGGGTAGAGAATCCATGCTCTTGAGTGAGTGGGTGGGTGAGTATGGTTTTACGCCGCCTTAAGCAATATTCCAGCAATATCACGGCGGGGAACACCAGAACCTGCTGGGGACTAACTCCTCCTGCAAGCGTCGACCCATGAAGATCCGGGTAGAGAATCCATGCTCTTGAGTGAGTGAGTGAGTGAGTGAGTGAGTGAGTGAGTATGGTTTTACGCCGCCTTAAGCAATATTCCAGCAATATCACGGCGGGGAACACCAGAACCTGCTGGGGACTAACTCCTCCTGCAAGCGTCGACCCATGAAGATTCGGGTAGAGAATCCATGCTCTTGAGTGAGTGAGTGAGTGAGTATGGTTTTACGCCGCATTAAGCAATATTCCAGCAATATCACAGCGGGGAACACCAGAACCTGCTGGGGACTAACTCCTCCTGCAAGCGTCGACCCATGAAGATCCGGGTAGAGAATCCATGCTCTTGAGTGAGTGAGTGAGTGAGTATGGTTTTACGCCGCCTTAAGCAATATTCCAGCAATATCACGGCGGGGAACACCAGAACCTGCTGGGGAATAACTCCTCCTGCAAGCGTCGACCCATGAAGATCCGGGTAGAGAATCCATGCTCTTGAGTAAGTGAGTGAGTGAGTGAGTATGGTTTTACGCCGCCTTAAGCAATATTCCAGCAATATCACGGCGGGGAACACCAGAACCTGCTGGGGAATAACTCCTCCTGCAAGCGTCGACCCATGAAGATCCGGGTAGAGAATCCATGCTCTTGAGTGAGTGAGTGAGTGAGTATGGTTTTACGCCGCCTTAAGAAATATTCCAGCAATATCACGGCGGGGAACACCAGAACCTGCTGGGGACTAACTCCTCCTGCAAGCGTCGATCCATGCAGATCCGGGTAGAGAATCCATGCTCTTGAGTGAGTGAGTGAGTGAGTATGGTTTTAAGCCGCCTTAAGCAATATTCCAGCAATATCACGGCGGGGAACACCAGAACCTGCTGGGGACTAACTCCTCCTGCAAGCGTCGACCCATGAAGATCCGGGTAGAGAATCCATGCTCTTGAGTGAGTGAGTGAGTGAGTATGGTTTTACGCCGCCTTAAGCAATATTCCAGCAATATCACGGCGGGGAACACCAGAACCTGCTGGGGACTAACTCCTCCTGCAAGCGTCGACCCATGAAGATCCGGGTAGAGAATCCATGCTCTTGAGTGAGTGAGTGAGTGAGAATGGTTTTACGCCGCCTTAAGCAATATTCCAGCAATATCACGTCGGGGAACACCAGAACCTGCTGGGGACTAACTCCTCCTGCAAGCGTCGACCCATGAAGATCCGGGTAGAGAATCCATGCTCTTGAGTGAGTGAGTGAGTGAGTGAGTATGGTTTTACGCCGCCTTAAGCAATATTCCAGCAATATCACGGCGGGGAACACCAGAACCTGCTGGGTACTAACTCCTCCTGCAAGCGTCGACCCATGAAGATCCGCGTAGAGAATCCATGCTCTTGAGTGAGTGAGTGAGTGAGTGAGTGAGTGAGTGAGTGAGTATGGTTTTACGCCGCCTTAAGCAATATTCCAGCAATATCACGGCGGGGAACACCATAACCTGCTGGGGACTAACTCTTCCTGCAAGCGTCGACCCATGAAGATTCGGGTAGAGAATCCATGCTCTTGAGTGAGTGAGTGAGTGAGTATGGTTTTACGCCGCATTAAGCAATATTCCAGCAATATCACAGCGGAGAACACCAGAACCTGCTGGGAACTAACTCCTCCTGCAAGCGTCGACCCATGAAGATCCGGGTAGAGAATCCATGCTCTTGAGTGAGTGAGTGAGTGAGTATGGTTTTACGCCGCCTTAAGCAATATTCCAGCAATATCATGGCGGGGAACACCAGAACCTGCTGGGGAATAACTCCTCCTGCAAGCGTCGACCCATGAAGATCCGGGTAGAGAATCCATGCTCTTGAGTAAGTGAGTGAGTGAGTGAGTATGGTTTTACGCCGCCTTAAGCAATATTCCAGCAATATCACGGCGGGGAACACCAGAACCTGCTGGGGAATAACTCCTCCTGCAAGCGTCGACCCATGAAGATCCGGGTAGAGAATCCATGCTCTTGAGTGAGTGAGTGAGTGAGTATGGTTTTACGCCGCCTTAAGCAATATTCCAGCAATATCACGGCGGGGAACACCAGAACCTGCTGGGGACTAACTCCTCCTGCAAGCGTCGACCCATGAAGATCCGGGTAGAGAATCCATGCTCTTGAGTGAGTGAGTGAGTGAGTATGGTTTTACGCCGCCTTAAGCAATATTCCAGCAATATCACGGCGGGGAACACCAGAACCTGCTGGGGACTAACTCCTCCTGCAAGCGTCGACCCATGAAGATCCGGGTAGAGAATCCATGCCCTTGAGTAAGTGAGTGAGTGAGTGAGTATGGTTTTACGCCGCCTTAAGCAATATTCCAGCAATATCACGGCGGGGAACACCAGAACCTGCTGGGGAATAACTCCTCCTGCAAGCGTCGACCCATGAAGATCCGGGTAGAGAATCCATGCTCTTGAGTGAGTGAGTGAGTGAGTGAGTGAGTATGGTTTTACGCCGCCTTAAGAAATATTCCAACAATATCACGGCGGGGAACACCAGAACCTGCTGGTGACTAACTCCTCTTGCAAGCGTCGACCCATGAAGATCCGGGTAGAGAATCCATGCTCTTGAGTGAGTGAGTGAGTGAGTGAGTGAGTGAGTGAGTATGGTTTTACGCCGCCTTAAGCAATATTCCAGCAATATCACGGCGGGGAACACCAGAACCTGCTGGGGACTAACTCCTCCTGCAAGCGTCGACCCATGAAGATCCGGGTAAAGAATCCATGCTCTTGAGTGAGTGAGTGAGTGAGTGAGTATTGTTTTACGCCGCCTTAAGCAATATTCCAGCAATATCACGTCGGGGAACACCAGAACCTGCTGGGGACTAACTCCTCCTGCAAGCGTCGACCCATGAAGATCCGGGTAGAGAATCCATGCTCTTGAGTGAGTGAGTGAGTGAGTATGGTTTTACGCCGCCTTCAGCAATATTCCAGCAATATCACGGCGGGGAACACCAGAACCTGCTGGGGAATAACTCCTCCTGCAAGCGTCGACCCATGAAGATCCGGGTAAAGAATCCATGCTCTTGAGTGAGTGAGGGAATGAGTGATTGGTTTTACGCCGCCTTACGCAATATTCCAGCAATATCACGGCGGGGAACACCAGAACCTGCTGGGGACTAACCCCTCCTGCAAGCGTCGACCCATGAAGATCCGCGTTGAGAATCCATGCTCTTGAGTGAGTGAGTGAGTGAGTATGGTTTTACGCCGCCTTAAGCAATATTCCAGCAATATCACGGCGGGGAACACCAGAACCTGCTGGGGACTAACTCCTCCTGCAAGCGTCGACCCATGAAGATCCGCGTAGAGAATCCATGCTCTTGAGTGAGTGAGTGAGTGAGTATGGTTTTACGCCGCCTTAAGCAATATTCCAGCAATATCACGGCGGGGAACACCAGAACCTGCTGGGGACTAACTCATCCTGCAAGCGTCGACCCATGAAGATCCGGGTAGAGAATCCATGCTCTTGAGTGAGTGAGTGAGTGAGTATGGTTTTACGCCGCCTTAAGCAATATTCCAGCAATATCACGGCGGGGAACACCAGAACCTGCTGGGGACTAACTCCTCCTGCAAGCGTCGACCCATGAAGATCCGGGTAGAGAATCCATGCTCTTGAGTGAGTGAGTGAGTGAGTATGGTTTTACGCCGCCTTAAGCAATATTCCAGCAATATCACGGCGGGGAACACCAGAACCTGCTGGGGACTAACTCCTCCTGCAAGCGTAGACCCATGAAGATCCGGGTAGAGAATCCATGCTCTTGAGTGAGTGAGTGAGTGAGTATGGTTTTACGCCGCCTTAAGCAATATTCCAGCAATATCACGGCGGGGAACACCAGAACCTGCTGGGGCCTAACTCCTCCTGCAAGCGTCGACCCATGAAGATCCGGGTAGAGAATCCATGCTCTTGAGTGAGTGAGTGAGTGAGTATGGTTTTACGCCGCCTTAAGCAATATTCCAGCAATATCACGGCGGGGAACACCAGAACCTGCTGGGGACTAACTCCTCCTGCAAGCGTCGACCCATGAAGATCCGGGTAGAGAATCCATGCTCTTGAGTGAGTGAGTGAGTGAGTGAGTATGGTTTTACGCCGCCTTAAGCAATATTCCAGCAATATCACGGCGGGGAACACCAGAACCTGCTGGGGACTAACTCCTCCTGCAAGCGTCGACCCATGAAGATCCGGGTAGAGAATCCATGCTCTTGAGTGACTGAGTGAGTGAGTATGGTTTTAAGCCGCCTTAAGAAATATTCCAGCAATATCACGGCGGGGAACACCAGAACCTGCTGGGGAATAACTCCTCCTGCAAGCGTCGACCCATGAAGATCCGGGTAAAGAATCCATGCTCTTGAGTGAGTGAGGGAATGAGTGATTTGTTTTACGCCGCCTAAAGCAATATTCCAGCAATATCACGGCGGGGAACACCAGAACCTGCTGGGGACTAACCCCTCCTGCAAGCCTCGACCCATGAAGATCCGCGTAGAGAATCCATGCTCTTGAGTGAGTGAGTGAGTGAGTATGGTTTTACGCCGCCTTAAGCAATATTCCAGCAATATCACGGCGGGGAACACCAGAACCTGCTGGGGACTAACTCCTCCTGCAAGCGTCGACCCATGAAGATCCGGGTAGAGAATCCATGCTCTTGAGTGAGTGAGTGAGTGAGTATGGTTTTACGCCGCCTTAAGCAATATTCCAGCAATATCACGTCGGGGAACACCAGAACCTGCTGGGGACTAACTCCTCCTGCAAGCGTCGACCCATGAAGATCCGGGTAGAGAATCCATGCTCTTGAGTGAGTGAGTGAGTGAGTATGGTTTTACGCCGCCTTAAGCAATATTCCAGCAATATCACGGCGGGGAACACCAGAACCTGCTGGGGACTAACTCCTCCTGCAAGCGTCGACCCATGAAGATCCGGGTAGAGAATCCATGCTCTTGAGTGAGTGAGTGAGTGAGTATGGTTTTACGCCGCCTTAAGCAATATTCCAGCAATATCACGTCGGGGAACACCAGAACCTGCTGGGGACTAACTCCTCCTGCAAGCGTCGACCCATGAAGATCCGGGTAGAGAATCCATGCTCTTGAGTGAGTGAGTGAGTGAGTATGGTTTTACGCCGCCTTAAGCAATATTCCAGCAATATCACGTCGGGGAACACCAGAACCTGCTGGGGAATAACTCCTCCTGCAAGCGTCGACCCATGAAGATCCGGGTAGAGAATCCATGCTCTTGAGTGAGTGAGTGAGTGAGTGAGTATGGTTTTACGCCGCCTTAAGCAATATTCCAGCAATATCACGGCGGGGAACACCAGAACCTGCTGGGGACTAACTCCTCCTGCAAGCGTCGACCCATGAAGATCCGGGTAAAGAATCCATGCTCTTGAGTGAGTGAGTGAGTGAGTGAGTATGGTTTTACGCCACCTTAAGCAATATTCCAGCAATATCACGTCGGGGAACACCAGAACCTGCTGGGGACTAACTCCTCCTGCAAGCGTCGACCCATGAAGATCCGGGTAGAGAATCCATGCTCTTGAGTGAGTGAGTGAGTGAGTATGGTTTTACGCCGCCTTAAGCAATATTCCAGCAATATCACGGCGGGGAACACCAGAACCTGCTGGGGAATAACTCCTCCTGCAAGCGTCGACCCATGAAGATCCGGGTAAAGAATCCATGCTCTTGAGTGAGTGAGTGAGTGAGTATGGTTTTACGCCGCCTTAAGCAATATTCCAGCAATATCACGGCGGGGAACACCAGAACCTGCTGGGGACTAACTCCTCCTGCAAGCGTCGACCCATGAAGATCCGCGTAGAGAATCCATGCTCTTGAGTGAGTGAGTGAGTGAGTATGGTTTTACGCCACCTTAAGCAATATTCCAGCAATATCACGTCGGGGAACACCAGAACCTGCTGGGGACTAACTCCTCCTGCAAGCGTCGACCCATGAAGATCCGGGTAGAGAATCCATGCTCTTGAGTGAGTGAGTGAGTGAGTATGGTTTTACGCCGCCTTAAGCAATATTCCAGCAATATCACGGCGGGGAACACCAGAACCTGCTGGGGACTAACTCCTCCTGCAAGCGTCGACCCATGAAGATCCGGGTAGAGAATCCATGCTCTTGAGTGAGTGAGTGAGTGAGTATGGTTTTACGCCGCCTTAAGCAATATTCCAGCAATATCATGGCGGGGAACACCAGAACCTGCTGGGGACTAACTCCTCCTGCAAGTGTCGACCCATGAAGATCCGGGTAGAGAATCCATGCTCTTGAGTGAGTGAGTGAGTGAGTGAGTATGGTTTTACGCCGCCTTAAGCAATATTCCAGCAATATCACGTCGGGGAACACCAGAACCTGCGGGGGACTAACTCCTCCTGCAAGCGTCGACCCATGAAGATCCGGGTAGAGAATCCATGCTCTTGAGTGACTGAGTGAGTGAGTATGGTTTTAAGCCGCCTTAAGAAATATTCCAGCAATATCACGGCGGGGAACACCAGAACCTGCTGGGGAATAACTCCTCCTGCAAGCGTCGACCCATGAAGATCCGGGTAAAGAATCCATGCTCTTGAGTGAGTAAGGGAATGAGTGATTGGTTTTACGCCGCCTTAAGCAATATTCCAGCAATATCACGGCGGGGAACACCAGAACCTGCTGGGGACTAACCCCTCCTTCAAGCGTAGACCCATGAAGATCCGCGTAGAGAATCCATGCTCTTGAGTGAGTGAGTGAGTGAGTATGGTTTTACGCCGCCTTAAGCAATATTCCAGCAATATCACGGCGGGGAACACCAGAACCTGCTGGGGACTAACCCCTCCTGCAAGCGTCGACCCATGAAGATCCGGGTAGAGAATCCATGCTCTTGAGTGAGTGAGTGAGTGAGTATGGTTTTACGCCGCCTTAAGCAATATTCCAGCAATATCACGGCGGGGAACACCAGAACCTGCTGGGGACTAACTCCTCCTGCAAGCGTCGACCCATGAAGATCCGCGTAGAGAATCCATGCTCTTGAGTGAGTGAGTGAGTGAGTATGGTTTTACGCCGCCTTAAGCAATATTCCAGCAATATCACGTCGGGGAACACCAGAACCTGCTGGGGACTAACTCCTCCTGCAAGCGTCGACCCATGAAGATCCGGGTAGAGAATCCATGCTCTTGAGTGAGTGAGTGAGTGAGTATGGTTTTACGCCGCCTTAAGCAATATTCCAGCAATATCACGGCGGGGAACACCAGAACCTGCTGGGAACTAACTCCTCCTGCAAGCGTCGACCCATGAAGATCCGGGTAGAGAATCCATGCTCTTGAGTGAGTGAGTGAGTGAGTATGGTTTTACGCCGCCTTAAGCAATATTCCAGCAATATCACTGCGGGGAACACCAGAACCTGCTGGGGACTAACTCCTCCTGCAAGCGTCGACCCATGAAGATCCGGGTAGAGAATCCATGCTCTTGAGTGAGTGAGTGAGTGAGTATGGTTTTACGCCGCCTTAAGCAATATTCCAGCAATATCACGGCGGGGAACACCAGAACCTGCTGGGGACTAACTCCTCCTGCAAGCGTCGACCCATGAAGATCCGGGTAGAGAATCCATGCTCTTGAGTGAGTGAGTGAGTGAGTGAGTATGGTTTTACGCCGCCTTAAGCAATATTCCAGCAATATCACGTCGGGGAACACCAGAACCTGCTGGGGACTAACTCCTCCTGCAAGCGTCGACCCATGAAGATCCGGGTAGAGAATCCATGCTCTTGAGTGAGTGAGTGAGTGAGTATGGTTTTAAGCCGCCTTAAGAAATATTCCAGCAATATCACGGCGGGGAACACCAGAACCTGCTGGGGAATAACTCCTCCTGCAAGCGTCGACCCATGAAGATCCGAGTAAAGAATCCATGCTCTTGAGTGAGTGAGGGAATGAGTGATTGGTTTTACGCCGCCTTAAGCAATATTCCAGCAATATCACGGCGGGGAACACCAGAACCTGCTGGGGACTAACCCCTCCTTCAAGCGTAGACCCATGAAGATCCGCGTAGAGAATCCATGCTCTTGAGTGAGTGAGTGAGTGAGTATGGTTTTACGCCGCCTTAAGCAATATTCCAGCAATATCACGGCGGGGAACACCAGAACCTGCTGGGGACTAACTCCTCCTGCAAGCGTCGACCCATGAAGATCCGGGTAGAGAATCCATGCTCTTGAGTGAGTGAGTGAGTGAGTATGGTTTTACGCCGCCTTAAGCAATATTCCAGCAATATCACGGCGGGGAACACCAGAACCTGCTGGGGACTAACTCCTCCTGCAAGCGTCGACCCATGAAGATCCGGGTAGAGAATCCATGCTCTTGAGTGAGTGAGTGAGTGAGTATGGTTTTACGCCGCCTTAAGCAATATTCCAGCAATATCACGGCGGGGAACACCAGAACCTGCTGGGGACTAACTCCTCCTGCAAGCGTCGACCCATGAAGATCCGGGTAGAGAATCCATGCTCTTGAGTGAGTGAGTGAGTGAGTATGGTTTTACGCCGCCTTAAGCAATATTCCAGCAATATCACGGCGGGGAACACCAGAACCTGCTGGGGACTAACTCCTCCTGCAAGCGTCGACCCATGAAGATCCGGGTAGAGAATCCATGCTCTTGAGTGAGTGAGTGAGTGAGTATGGTTTTACGCCGCCTTAAGCAATATTCCAGCAATATCACGGCGGGGAACACCAGAACCTGCTGGGGACTAACTCCTCCTGCAAGCGTCGACCCATGAAGATCCGGGTAGAGAATCCATGCTCTTGAGTGAGTGAGTGAGTGAGTATGGTTTTACGCCGCCTTAAGCAATATTCCAGCAATATCACGGCGGGGAACACCAGGACCTGCTGGGGACTAACTCCTCCTGCAAGCGTCGACCCATGAAGATCCGGGTAGAGAATCCATGCTCTTGAGTGAGTGAGTGAGTGAGTATAGTTTTACGCCGCCTTAAGCAATATTCCAGCAATATCACGGCGGGGAACACCAGAACCTGCTGGGGACTAACTCCTCCTGCAAGCGTCGACCCATGAAGATCCGGGTAGAGAATCCATGCTCTTGAGTGAGTGAGTGAGTGAGTATGGTTTTACGCCGCCTTAAGCAATATTCCAGCAATATCACGGCGGGGAACACCAGAACCTGCTGGGGACTAACTCCTCCTGCAAGCGTCGACCCATGAAGATCCGGGTAGAGAATCCATGCTCTTGAGTGAGTGAGTGAGTGAGTATGGTTTTACGCCGCCTTAAGCAATATTCCAGCAATATCACGTCGGGGAACACCAGAACCTGCTGGGGAATAACTCCTCCTGCAAGCGTCGACCCATGAAGATCCGGGTAGAGAATCCATGCTCTTGAGTGAGTGAGTGAGTGAGTGAGTATGGTTTTACGCCGCCTTAAGCAATATTCCAGCAATATCACGGCGGGGAACACCAGAACCTGCTGGGGACTAACTCCTCCTGCAAGCGTCGACCCATGAAGATCCGGGTAAAGAATCCATGCTCTTGAGTGAGTGAGTGAGTGAGTGAGTATGGTTTTACGCCACCTTAAGCAATATTCCAGCAATATCACGTCGGGGAACACCAGAACCTGCTGGGGACTAACTCCTCCTGCAAGCGTCGACCCATGAAGATCCGGGTAGAGAATCCATGCTCTTGAGTGAGTGAGTGAGTGAGTATGGTTTTACGCCGCCTTAAGCAATATTCCAGCAATATCACGGCGGGGAACACCAGAACCTGCTGGGGAATAACTCCTCCTGCAAGCGTCGACCCATGAAGATCCGGGTAAAGAATCCATGCTCTTGAGTGAGTGAGTGAGTGAGTATGGTTTTACGCCGCCTTAAGCAATATTCCAGCAATATCACGGCGGGGAACACCAGAACCTGCTGGGGACTAACTCCTCCTGCAAGCGTCGACCCATGAAGATCCGCGTAGAGAATCCATGCTCTTGAGTGAGTGAGTGAGTGAGTATGGTTTTACGCCGCCTTAAGCAATATTCCAGCAATATCACGTCGGGGAACACCAGAACCTGCTGGGGACTAACTCCTCCTGCAAGCGTCGACCCATGAAGATCCGGGTAGAGAATCCATGCTCTTGAGTGAGTGAGTGAGTGAGTATGGTTTTACGCCGCCTTAAGCAATATTCCAGCAATATCACGGCGGGGAACACCAGAACCTGCTGGGGACTAACTCCTCCTGCAAGCGTCGACCCATGAAGATCCGGGTAGAGAATCCATGCTCTTGAGTGAGTGAGTGAGTGAGTATGGTTTTACGCCGCCTTAAGCAATATTCCAGCAATATCACGGCGGGGAACACCAGAACCTGCTGGGGACTAACTCCTCCTGCAAGCGTCGACCCATGAAGATCCGGGTAGAGAATCCATGCTCTTGAGTGAGTGAGTGAGTGAGTGAGTATGGTTTTACGCCGCCTTAAGCAATATTCCAGCAATATCACGTCGGGGAACACCAGAACCTGCGGGGGACTAACTCCTCCTGCAAGCGTCGACCCATGAAGATCCGGGTAGAGAATCCATGCTCTTGAGTGAGTGAGTGAGTGAGTATGGTTTTAAGCCGCCTTAAGAAATATTCCAGCAATATCACGGCGGGGAACACCAGAACCTGCTGGGGAATAACTCCTCCTGCAAGCGTCGACCCATGAAGATCCGGGTAAAGAATCCATGCTCTTGAGTGAGTAAGGGAATGAGTGATTGGTTTTACGCCTCCTTAAGCAATATTCCAGCAATATCACGGCGGGGAACACCAGAACCTGCTGGGGACTAACCCCTCCTTCAAGCGTAGACCCATGAAGATCCGCGTAGAGAATCCATGCTCTTGAGTGAGTGAGTGAGTGAGTATGGTTTTACGCCGCCTTAAGCAATATTCCAGCAATATCACGGCGGGGAACACCAGAACCTGCTGGGGACTAACCCCTCCTGCAAGCGTCGACCCATGAAGATCCGGGTAGAGAATCCATGCTCTTGAGTGAGTGAGTGAGTGAGTATGGTTTTACGCCGCCTTAAGCAATATTCCAGCAATATCACGGCGGGGAACACCAGAACCTGCTGGGGACTAACCCCTCCTGCAAGCGTCGACCCATGAAGATCCGGGTAGAGAATCCATGCTCTTGAGTGAGTGAGTGAGTGAGTATGGTTTTACGCCGCCTTAAGCAATATTCCAGCAATATCACGGCGGGGAACACCAGAACCTGCTGGGGACTAACTCCTCCTGCAAGCGTCGACCCATGAAGATCCGGGTAGAGAATCCATGCTCTTGAGTGAGTGAGTGAGTGAGTATGGTTTTACGCCGCCTTAAGCAATATTCCAGCAATATCACGGCGGGGAACACCAGAACCTGCTGGGAACTAACTCCTCCTGCAAGCGTCGACCCATGAAGATCCGGGTAGAGAATCCATGCTCTTGAGTGAGTGAGTGAGTGAGTATGGTTTTACGCCGCCTTAAGCAATATTCCAGCAATATCACGGCGGGGAACACCAGAACCTGCTGGGGACTAACTCCTCCTGCAAGCGTCGACCCATGAAGATCCGGGTAGAGAATCCATGCTCTTGAGTGAGTGAGTGAGTGAGTATGGTTTTAAGCCGCCTTAAGCAATATTCCAGCAATATCACGGCGGGGAACACCAGAACCTGCTGGGGACTAACTCCTCCTGCAAGCGTCGACCCATGAAGATCCGGGTAGAGAATCCATGCTCTTGAGTGAGTGAGTGAGTGAGTGAGTATGGTTTTACGCCGCCTTAAGCAATATTCCAGCAATATCACGTCGGGGAACACCAGAACCTGCTGGGGACTAACTCCTCCTGCAAGCGTCGACCCATGAAGATCCGGGTAGAGAATCCATGCTCTTGAGTGAGTGAGTGAGTGAGTATGGTTTTAAGCCGCCTTAAGAAATATTCCAGCAATATCACGGCGGGGAACACCAGAACCTGCTGGGGATTAACTCCTCCTGCAAGCGTCGACCCATGAAGATCCGGGTAGAGAATCCATGCTCTTGAGTGAGTGAGGGAATGAGTGATTGGTTTTACGCCGCCTTAAGCAATATTCCAGCAATATCACGGCGGGGAACACCAGAACCTGCTGGGGACTAACCCCTCCTTCAAGCGTAGACCCATGAAGATCCGCGTAGAGAATCCATGCTCTTGAGTGAGTGAGTGAGTGAGTATGGTTTTACGCCGCCTTAAGCAATATTCCAGCAATATCACGGCGGGGAACACCAGAACCTGCTGGGGACTAACTCCTCCTGCAAGCGTCGACCCATGAAGATCCGGGTAGAGAATCCATGCTCTTGAGTGAGTGAGTGAGTGAGTATGGTTTTACGCCGCCTTAAGCAATATTCCAGCAATATCACGGCGGGGAACACCAGAACCTGCTGGGGACTAACTCCTCCTGCAAGCGTCGACCCATGAAGATCCGGGTAGAGAATCCATGCTCTTGAGTGAGTGAGTGAGTGAGTATGGTTTTACGCCGCCTTAAGCAATATTCCAGCAATATCACGGCGGGGAACACCAGAACCTGCTGGGGACTAACTCCTCCTGCAAGCGTCGACCCATGAAGATCCGGGTAGGGAATCCATGCTCTTGAGTGAGTGAGTGAGTGAGTATGGTTTTACGCCGCCTTAAGCAATATTCCAGCAATATCACGGCGGGGAACACCAGAACCTGCTGGGGACTAACTCCTCCTGCAAGCGTCGACCCATGAAGATCCGGGTAGAGAATCCATGCTCTTGAGTGAGTGAGTGAGTGAGTATGGTTTTACGCCGCCTTAAGCAATATTCCAGCAATATCACGGCGGGGAACACCAGAACCTGCTGGGGACTAACTCCTCCTGCAAGCGTCGACCCATGAAGATCCGGGTAGAGAATCCATGCTCTTGAGTGAGTGAGTGAGTGAGTGAGTATGGTTTTACGCCGCCTTAAGCAATATTCCAGCAATATCACGGCGGGGAACACCAGAACCTGCTGGGGACTAACTCCTCCTGCAAGCGTCGACCCATGAAGATCCGGGTAGAGAATCCATGCTCTTGAGTGAGTGAGTGAGTGAGTATGGTTTTAAGCCGCCTTAAGAAATATTCCAGCAATATCACGGCGGGGAACACCAGAACCTGCTGGGGAATAACTCCTCCTGCAAGCGTCGACCCATGAAGATCCGGGTAGAGAATCCATGCTCTTGAGTGAGTGAGGGAATGAATGATTGGTTTTACGCCGCCTTAAGCAATATTCCAGCAATATCACGGCGGGGAACACCAGAACCTGCTGGGGACTAACCCCTCCTTCAAGCGTAGACCCATGAAGATCCGCGTAGAGAATCCATGCTCTTGAGTGAGTGAGTGAGTGAGTATGGTTTTACGCCGCCTTAAGCAATATTCCAGCAATATCACGGCGGGGAACACCAGAACCTGCTGGGGACTAACTCCTCCTGCAAGCGTCGACCCATGAAGATCCGGGTAGAGAATCCATGCTCTTGAGTGAGTGAGTGAGTGAGTATGGTTTTACGCCGCCTTAAGCAATATTCCAGCAATATCACGGCGGGGAACACCAGAACCTGCTGGGGACTAACTCCTCCTGCAAGCGTCGACCCATGAAGATCCGGGTAGAGAATCCATGCTCTTGAGTGAGTGAGTGAGTGAGTATGGTTTTACGCCGCCTTAAGCAATATTCCAGCAATATCACGGCGGGGAACACCAGAACCTGCTGGGGACTAACTCCTCCTGCAAGCGTCGACCCATGAAGATCCGGGTAGGGAATCCATGCTCTTGAGTGAGTGAGTGAGTGAGTATGGTTTTACGCCGCCTTAAGCAATATTCCAGCAATATCACGGCGGGGAACACCAGAACCTGCTGGGGACTAACTCCTCCTGCAAGCGTCGACCCATGAAGATCCGGGTAGAGAATCCATGCTCTTGAGTGAGTGAGTGAGTGAGTATGGTTTTACGCCGCCTTAAGCAATATTCCAGCAATATCACGGCGGGGAACACCAGAACCTGCTGGGGACTAACTCCTCCTGCAAGCGTCGACCCATGAAGATCCGGGTAGAGAATCCATGCTCTTGAGTGAGTGAGTGAGTGAGTATGGTTTTACGCCGCCTTAAGCAATATTCCAGCAATATCACGGCGGGGAACACCAGGACCTGCTAGGGACTAACTCCTCCTGCAAGCGTCGACCCATGAAGATCCGGGTAGAGAATCCATGCTCTTGAGTGAGTGAGTGAGTGAGTATAGTTTTACGCCGCCTTAAGCAATATTCCAGCAATATCACAGCGGGGAACACCAGAACCTGCTGGGGACTAACTCCTCCTGCAAGCGTCGACCCATGAAGATCCGGGTAGAGAATCCATGCTCTTGAGTGAGTGAGTGAGTGAGTATGGTTTTACGCCGCCTTAAGCAATATTCCAGCAATATCACGGCGGGGAACACCAGAACCTGCTGGGGACTAACTCCTCCTGCAAGCGTCGACCCATGAAGATCCGGGTAGAGAATCCATGCTCTTGAGTGAGTGAGTGAGTGAGTGAGTATGATTTTACGCCGCCTTAAGCAATATTCCAGCAATATCACGGCGGGGAACACCAGAACCTGCTGGGGACTAACTCCTCCTGCAAGCGTCGACCCATGAAGATCCGGGTAGAGAATCCATGCTCTTGAGTGAGTGAGTGAGTGAGTATGGTTTTACGCCGCCTTAAGCAATATTCCAGCAATATCACGGCGGGGAACACCAGAACCTGCTGGGGACTAACTCCTCCTGCAAGCGTCGACCCATGAAGATCCGGGTAGAGAATCCATGCTCTTGAGTGAGTGAGTGAGTGAGTATGGTTTTACGCCGCCTTAAGCAATATTCCAGCAATATCACGGCGGGGAACACCAGAACCTGCTGGGAACTAACTCCTCCTGCAAGCGTCGACCCATGAAGATCCGGGTAGAGAATCCATGCTCTTGAGTGAGTGAGTGAGTGAGTATGGTTTTACGCCGCCTTAAGCAATATTCCAGCAATATCACGGCGGGGAACACCAGGACCTGCTGGGGACTAACTCCTCCTGCAAGCGTCGACCCATGAAGATCCGGGTAGAGAATCCATGCTCTTGAGTGAGTGAGTGAGTGAGTATGGTTTTACGCCGCCTTAAGCAATATTCCAGCAATATCACGGCGGGGAACACCAGAACCTGCTGGGGACTAACTCCTCCTGCAAGCGTCGACCCATGAAGATCCGGGTAGAGAATCCATGCTCTTGAGTGAGTGAGTGAGTGAGTGAGTATGGTTTTACGCCGCCTTAAGCAATATTCCAGCAATATCACGGCGGGGAACACCAGAACCTGCTGGGGACTAACTCCTCCTGCAAGCGTCGACCCATGAAGATCCGGGTAGAGAATCCATGCTCTTGAGTGAGTGAGTGAGTGAGTATGGTTTTAAGCCGCCTTAAGAAATATTCCAGCAATATCACGGCGGGGAACACCAGAACCTGCTGGGGAATAACTCCTCCTGCAAGCATCGACCCATGAAGATCCGGGTAAAGAATCCATGCTCTTGAGTGAGTGAGGGAATGAGTGATTGGTTTTACGCCGCCTTAAGCAATATTCCAGCAATATCACGGCGGGGAACACCAGAACCTGCTGGGGACTAACCCCTCCTTCAAGCGTAGACCCATGAAGATCCGCGTAGAGAATCCATGCTCTTGAGTGAGTGAGTGAGTGAGTATGGTTTTACGCCGCCTTAAGCAATATTCCAGCAATATCACGGCGGGGAACACCAGAACCTGCTGGGGACTAACTCCTCCTGCAAGCGTCGACCCATGAAGATCCGGGTAGAGAATCCATGCTCTTGAGTGAGTGAGTGAGTGAGTATGGTTTTACGCCGCCTTAAGCAATATTCCAGCAATATCACGGCGGGGAACACCAGAACCTGCTGGGGACTAACTCCTCCTGCAAGCGTCGACCCATGAAGATCCGGGTAGAGAATCCATGCTCTTGAGTGAGTGAGTGAGTGAGTATGGTTTTACGCCGTCTTAAGCAATATTCCAGCAATATCACGGCGGGGAACACCAGAACCTGCTGGGGACTAACTCCTCCTGCAAGCGTCGACCCATGAAGATCCGGGTAGAGAATCCATGCTCTTGAGTGAGTGAGTGAGTGAGTATGGTTTTACGCCGCCTTAAGCAATATTCCAGCAATATCACGGCGGGGAACACCAGAACCTGCTAGGGACTAACTCCTCCTGCAAGCGTCGACCCATGAAGATCCGGGTAGAGAATCCATGCTCTTGAGTGAGTGAGTGAGTGAGTATGGTTTTACGCCGCCTTAAGCAATATTCCAGCAATATCACGGCGGGGAACACCAGAACCTGCTGGGGACTAACTCCTCCTGCAAGCGTCGACCCATGAAGATCCGGGTAGAGAATCCATGCTCTTGAGTGAGTGAGTGAGTGAGTATGGTTTTACGCCGCCTTAAGAAATATTCCAGCAATATCACGGCGGGGAACACCAGAACCTGCTGGGGAATAACTCCTCCTGCAAGCGTCGACCCATGAAGATCCGGGTAAAGAATCCATGCTCTTGAGTGAGTGAGGGAATGAGTGATTGGTTTTACGCCGCCTTAAGCAATATTCCAGCAATATCACGGCGGGGAACACCAGAACCTGCTGGGGACTAACCCCTCCTTCAAGCGTAGACCCATGAAGATCCGGGTAGAGAATCCATGCTCTTGAGTGAGTGAGTGAGTGAGTATGGTTTTACGCCGCCTTAAGCAATATTCCAGCAATATCACGGCGGGGAACACCAGAACCTGCTGGGGACTAACTCCTCCTGCAAGCGTCGACCCATGAAGATCCGGGTAGAGAATCCATGCTCTTGAGTGAGTGAGTGAGTGAGTATGGTTTTACGCCGCCTTAAGCAATATTCCAGCAATATCACGGCGGGGAACACCAGAACCTGCTGGGGACTAACTCCTCCTGCAAGCGTCGACCCATGAAGATCCGGGTAGAGAATCCATGCTCTTGAGTGAGTGAGTGAGTGAGTATGGTTTTACGCCGCCTTAAGCAATATTCCAGCAATATCACGGCGGGGAACACCAGAACCTGCTGGGGACTAACTCCTCCTGCAAGCGTCGACCCATGAAGATCCGGGTAGAGAATCCATGCTCTTGAGTGAGTGAGTGAGTGAGTATGGTTTTACGCCGCCTTAAGCAATATTCCAGCAATATCACGGCGGGGAACACCAGAACCTGCTGGGGACTAACTCCTCCTGCAAGCGTCGACCCATGAAGATCCGGGTAGAGAATCCATGCTCTTGAGTGAGTGAGTGAGTGAGTATGGTTTTACGCCGCCTTAAGCAATATTCCAGCAATATCACGGCGGGGAACACCAGAACCTGCTGGGGACTAACTCCTCCTGCAAGCGTCGACCCATGAAGATCCGGGTAGAGAATCCATGCTCTTGAGTGAGTGAGTGAGTGAGTATGGTTTTACGCCGCCTTAAGCAATATTCCAGCAATATCACGGCGGGGAACACCAGAACCTGCTGGGGACTAACTCCTCCTGCAAGCGTCGACCCATGAAGATCCGGGTAGAGAATCCATGCTCTTGAGTGAGTGAGTGAGTGAGTATGGTTTTACGCCGCCTTAAGCAATATTCCAGCAATATCACGGTGGGGAACACCAGAACCTGCTCGGGACTAACTCCTCCTGCAAGCGTCGACCCATGAAGATCCGGGTAGAGAATCCATGCTCTTGAGTGAGTGAGTGAGTGAGTATGGTTTTACGCCGCCTTAAGCAATATTCCAGCAATATCACGGCGGGGAACACCAGAACCTGCTGGGGACTAACTCCTCCTGCAAGCGTCGACCCATGAAGATCCGGGTAGAGAATCCATGCTCTTGAGTGAGTGAGTGAGTGAGTATGGTTTTACGCCGCCTTAAGAAATATTCCAGCAATATCACGGCGGGGAACACCAGAACCTGCTGGGGAATAACTCCTCCTGCAAGCGTCGACCCATGAAGATCCGGGTAAAGAATCCATGCTCTTGAGTGAGTGAGGGAATGAGTGATTGGTTTTACGCCGCCTTAAGCAATATTCCAGCAATATCACGGCGGGGAACACCAGAACCTGCTGGGGACTAACCCCTCCTTCAAGCGTAGACCCATGAAGATCCGGGTAGAGAATCCATGCTCTTGAGTGAGTGAGTGAGTGAGTATGGTTTGACGCCGCCTTAAGCAATATTCCAGCAATATCACGGCGGGGAACACCAGAACCTGCTGGGGACTAACTCCTCCTGCAAGCGTCGACCCATGAAGATCCGGGTAGAGAATCCATGCTCTTGAGTGAGTGAGTGAGTGAGTATGGTTTTACGCCGCCTTAAGCAATATTCCAGCAATATCACGGCGGGGAACACCAGAACCTGCTGGGGACTAACTCCTCCTGCAAGCGTCGACCCATGAAGATCCGGGTAGAGAATCCATGCTCTTGAGTGAGTGAGTGAGTGAGTATGGTTTTACGCCGCCTTAAGCAATATTCCAGCAATATCACGGCGGGGAACACCAGAACCTGCTGGGGACTAACTCCTCCTGCAAGCGTCGACCCATGAAGATCCGGGTAGAGAATCCATGCTCTTGAGTGAGTGAGTGAGTGAGTATGGTTTTACGCCGCCTTAAGCAATATTCCAGCAATATCACGGCGGGGAACACCAGAACCTGCTGGGGACTAACTCCTCCTGCAAGCGTCGACCCATGAAGATCCGGGTAGAGAATCCATGCTCTTGAGTGAGTGAGTGAGTGAGTATGGTTTTACGCCGCCTTAAGCAATATTCCAGCAATATCACGGCGGGGAACACCAGAACCTGCTGGGAACTAACTCCTCCTGCAAGCGTCGACCCATGAAGATCCGGGTAGAGAATCCATGCTCTTGAGTGAGTGAGTGAGTGAGTGAGTATGGTTTTACGCCACCTTAAGCAATATTCCAGCAATAT
Source organism: Haliotis rufescens (assembly GCF_023055435.1). Taxonomy (NCBI): domain Eukaryota; kingdom Metazoa; phylum Mollusca; class Gastropoda; order Lepetellida; family Haliotidae; genus Haliotis; species Haliotis rufescens. The sequence goes on along the minus strand of NW_025964001.1, from coordinate 51,245,714 downwards.
CACGGCGGGGAACACCAGAACCTGCTGGGGACTAACTCCTCCTGCAAGCGTCGACCCATGAAGATCCGGGTAGAGAATCCATGCTCTTGAGTGAGTGAGTGAGTGAGTATGGTTTTACGCCGCCTTAAGCAATATTCCAGCAATATCACGGCGGGGAACACCAGAACCTGCTGGGGACTAACTCCTCCTGCAAGCGTCGACCCATGAAGATCCGGGTAGAGAATCCATGCTCTTGAGTGAGTGAGTGAGTGAGTATGGTTTTACGCCGCCTTAAGCAATATTCCAGCAATATCACGGCGGGGAACACCAGAACCTGCTGGGGACTAAATCCTCCTGCAAGCGTCGACCCATGAAGATCCGGGTAGAGAATCCATGCTCTTGGGTGAGTGAGTGAGTGAGTATGGTTTTACGCCGCCTTAAGCAATATTCCAGCAATATCACGGCGGGGAACACCAGAACTTGCTGAGGTCTAACTCCTCCTGCAAGCGTCGACCCATGAAGATCCGGGTAGAGAATCCATGCTCTTGAGTGAGTGAGTGAGTGAGTATGGTTTTAAGCCGCCTTAAGCAATATTCCAGCAATATCACGGCGGGGAACACCAGAACCTGCTGGGGACTAACTCCTCCTGCAAGCGTCGACCCATGAAGATCCGGGTAGAGAATCCATGCTCTTGAGTGAGTGAGTGAGTGAGTATGGTTTTACGCCGCCTTAAGCAATATTCCAGCAATATCACGGCGGGGAACACCAGAACCTGCTGGGAAATAACTCCTCCTGCAAGCGTCGACCCATGAAGATCCGGGTAGAGAATCCATGCTCTTGAGTGAGTGAGTGAGTGAGTATGGTTTTACGCCGCCTTAAGCAATATTCCAGCAATATCACGGCGGGGAACACCAGAACCTGCTGGGGACTAACTCCTCCTGCAAGCGTCGACCCATGAAGATCCGGGTAGAGAATCCATGCTCTTGAGTGAGTGAGTGAGTGAGTGAGTATGGTTTTACGCCGCCTTAAGCAATATTCCAGCAATATCACGGCGGGGAACACCAGAACCTGCTGGGGACTAACTCCTCCTGCAAGCGTCGACCCATGAAGATCCGGGTAGAGAATCCATGCTCTTGAGTGAGTGAGTGAGTGAGTATGGTTTTACGCCGCCTTAAGCAATATTCCAGCAATATCACGGCGGGGAACACCAAAACCTGCTGGGGACTAACTCCTCCTGCAAGCGTCGACCCATGAAGATCCGGGTAGAGAATCCATGCTCTTGAGTGAGTGAGTGAGTGAGTGAGTATGGTTTTACGCCGCCTTAAGCAATATTCCAGCAAAATCACGGCGGGGAACACCAGAACCTGCTGGGGACTAACTCCTCCTGCAAGCGTCGACCCATGAAGATCCGGGTAGAGAATCCATGCTCTTGAGTGAGTGAGTGAGTGAGTATGGTTTTACGCCGCCTTAAGAAATATTCCAGCAATATCACGGCGGGGAACACCAGAACCTGCTGGGGACTAACTCCTCCTGCAAGCGTCGACCCATGAAGATCCGGGTAGAGAATCCATGCTCTTGAGTGAGTGGGTGAGTGAGTATGGTTTTACGCCGCCTTAAGCAATATTCCAGCAATATCACGGCGGGGAACACCAGAACCTGCTGGGGACTAACTCCTCCTGCAAGCGTCGACCCATGAAGATCCGGGTAGAGAATCAATGCTCTTGAGTGAGTGAGTGAGTGAGTGAGTGAGTATGGTTTTACGCCGCCTTAAGCAATATTCCAGCAATATCACGGCGGGGAACACTAGAACCTGCTGGGGACTAACTCCTCCTGCAAGCGTCGACCCATGAAGATCCGGGTAGAGAATCCATGCTCTTGAGTGAGTGAGTGAGTGAGTATGGTTTTACGCCGCATTAAGCAATATTCCAGCAATATCACGGCGGGGAACACCAGAACCTGCTGGGGACTAACTCCTCCTGCAAGCGTCGACCCATGAAGATCCGGGTAGAGAATCCATGCTCTTGAGTGAGTGAGTGAGTGAGTATGGTTTTACGCCGCCTTAAGCAATATTCCAGCAATATCACGGCGGGGAACACCAGAACCTGCTGGGGACTAACTCCTCCTGCAAGCGTCGACCCATGAAGATCCGGGTAGAGAATCCATGCTCTTGAGTGAGTGAGTGAGTGAGTATGGTTTTACGCCGCCTTAAGCAATATTCCAGCAATATCACGGCGGGGAACACCAGAACCTGCTGGGGACTAACTCCTCCTGCAAGCGTCGACCCATGAAGATCCGGGTAGAGAATCCATGCTCTTGAGTGAGTGAGTGAGTGAGTATGGTTTGACGCCGCCTTAAGCAATATTCCAGCAATATCACGGCGGGGAACACCAAAACCTGCTGGGGACTAACTCCTCCTGCAAGCGTCGACCCATGAAGATCCGGGTAGAGAATCCATGCTCTTGAGTGAGTGAGTGAGTGAGTGAGTATGGTTTTACGCCGCCTTAAGCAATATTCCAGCAAAATCACGGCGGGGAACACCAGAACCTGCTGGGGACTAACTCCTCCTGCAAGCGTCGACCCATGAAGATCCGGGTAGAGAATCCATGCTCTTGAGTGAGTGAGTGAGTGAGTATGGTTTTACGCCGCCTTAAGAAATATTCCAGCAATATCACGGCGGGGAACACCAGAACCTGCTCGGGACTAACTCCTCCTGCAAGCGTTGACCCATGAAGATCCGGGTAGAGAATCCATGCTCTTGAGTGAGTGGGTGAGTGAGTATGGTTTTACGCCGCCTTAAGCAATATTCCAGCAATATCACGGCGGGGAACACCAGAACCTGCTGGGGACTAACTCCTCCTGCAAGCGTCGACCCATGAAGATCCGGGTAGAGAATCCATGCTCTTGAGTGAGTGAGTGAGTGAGTGAGTGAGTATGGTTTTACGCCGCCTTACGCAATATTCCAGCAATATCACGGCGGGGAACACTAGAACCTGCTGGGGACTAACTCCTCCTGCAAGCGTCGACCCATGAAGATTCGGGTAGAGAATCCATGCTCTTGAGTGAGTGAGTGAGTGAGTATGGTTTTACGCCGCCTTAAGCAATATTCCAGCAATATCACGGCGGGGAACACCAGAACCTGCTGGGGACTAACTCCTCCTGCAAGCGTCGACCCATGAAGATCCGGGTAGAGAATCCATGCTCTTGAGTGAGTGAGTGAGTGAGTATGGTTTTACGCCGCCTTAAGCAATATTCCAGCAATATCACGGCGGGGAACACCAGAACCTGCTGGGGACTAACTCCTCCTGCAAGCGTCGACCCATGAAGATCCGGGTAGAGAATCCATGCTCTTGAGTAAGTGAGTGAGTGAGTGAGTATGGTTTGACGCCGCCTTAAGCAATATTCCAGCAATATCACGGCGGGGAACACCAGAACCTGCTGGGGACTAACTCCTCCTGCAAGCGTCGACCCATGAAGATCCGGGTAGAGAATCCATGCTCTTGAGTGAGTGAGTGAGTTAGTGAGTATGGTTTTACGCCGCCTTAAGTAATATTCCAGCAATATCACGGCGGGGAACACCAGAACCTGCTGGGGACTAACTCCTCCTGCAAGCGTCGACCAATGCAGATCCGGGTAGAGAATCCATGCTCTTGAGTGAGTGAGTGAGTATGGTTTTAAGCCGCCTTAAGCAATATTCCAGCAATATCACGGCGGGGAACACCAGAACCTGCTGGGGACTAACTCCTCCTGCAAGCGTCGACCCATGAAGATCCGGGTAGAGAATCCATGCTCTTGAGTGAGTGAGTGAGTGAGTATGGTTTTACGCCGCCTTAAGCAATATTCCAGCAATATCACGGCGGGGAACACCAGAACCTGCTGGGGACTAACTCCTCCTGCAAGCGTCGACCCATGAAGATCCGGGTAGAGAATCCATGCTCTTGAGTGAGTGAGTGAGTGAGTATGGTTTTACGCCGCCTTAAGCAATATTCCAGCAATATCACGGCGGGGAACACCAGAACCTGCTGGGGACTAACTCCTCCTGCAAGCGTCGACCCATGAAGATCCGGGTAGAGAATCCATGCTCTTGAGTGAGTGAGTGAGTGAGTGAGTATGGTTTTACGCCGCCTTAAGTAATATTCCAGCAATATCACGGCGGGGAACACCAGAACCTGCTGGGGACTAACTCCTCCTGCAAGCGTCGACCCATGAAGATCCGGGTAGAGAATCCATGCTCTTGAGTGAGTGAGTGAGTGAGTATGGTTTTACGCCGCCTTAAGCAATATTCCAGCAATATCACGGCGGGGAACACCAGAACCTGCTGGGGAATAACTCCTCCTGCAAGCGTCGACCCATGAAGATCCGGGTAGAGAATCCATGCTCTTGAGTGAGTGAGTGTGTGAGTGAGTATGGTTTTACGCCGCCTTAAGCAATATTCCAGCAATATCACGGCGGGGAACACCAGAACCTGCTGGGGACTAACTCCTCCTGCAAGCGTCGACCCATGAAGATCCGGGTAAAGAATCCATGCTCTTGAGTGAGTGAGTGAGTGAGTGAGTATGGTTTTACGCCGCCTTAAGCAATATTCCAGCAATATCACTGCGGGGAACACCAGAACCTGCTGGGGACTAACTCCTCCTGCAAGCGTCGACCCATGAAGATCCGGGTAGAGAATCCATGCTCTTGAGTGAGTGAGTGAGTGAGTATGGTTTTAAGCCGCCTTAAGCAGTATTCCAGCAATATCACGGCGGGGAACACCAGAACCTGCTGGGGACTAACTCCTCCTGCAAGCGTCGACCCATGAAGATCCGGGTAAAGAATCCATGCTCTTGAGTGAGTGAGGGAATGAGTGATTGGTTTTACGCCGCCTTAAGCAATATTCCAGCAATATCACGGCGGGGAACACCAGAACCTGCTGGGGAATAACTCCTCCTGCAGGCGTCGACCCATGAAGATCCGGGTACAGAATCCATGCTCTTGAGTGAGTGAGTGTGTGAGTGAGTATGGTTTTACGCCGCCTTAAGCAATATTCCAGCAATATCACGGCGGGGAACACCAGAACCTGCTGGGGAATAACTCCTCCTGCAAGCGTCGACCCATGAAGATTCGGGTAGAGAATCCATGCTCTTGAGTGAGTGAGTGAGTGAGTATGGTTTTACGCCGCCTTAAGCAATATTCCAGCAATATCACGGCGGGGAACACCAGAACCTGCTGGGGAATAACTCCTCCTGCAAGCGTCGACCCATGAAGATCCGGGTAGAGAATCCATGCTCTTGAGTGAGTGAGTGAGTGAGTATGGTTTTACGCCGCCTTAAGCAATATTCCAGCAAAATCACGGCGGGGAACACCAGAACCTGCTGGGGACTAACTCCTCCTGCAAGCGTCGACCCATGAAGATCCGGGTAGAGAATCCATGCTCTTGAGTGAGTGAGTGAGTGAGTATGGTTTTACGCCGCCTTAAGAAATATTCCAGCAATATCACGGCGGGGAACACCAGAACCTGCTGGGGACTAACTCCTCCTGCAAGCGTCGACCCATGAAGATCCGGGTAGAGAATCCATGCTCTTGAGTGAGTGGGTGAGTGAGTATGGTTTTACGCCGCCTTAAGCAATATTCCAGCAATATCACGGCGGGGAACACCAGAACCTGCTGGGGACTAACTCCTCCTGCAAGCGTCGACCCATGAAGATCCGGGTAGAGAATCAATGCTCTTGAGTGAGTGAGTGAGTGAGTGAGTGAGTATGGTTTTACGCCGCCTTAAGCAATATTCCAGCAATATCACGGCGGGGAACACTAGAACCTGCTGGGGACTAACTCCTCCTGCAAGCGTCGACCCATGAAGATCCGGGTAGAGAATCCATGCTCTTGAGTGAGTGAGTGAGTGAGTATGGTTTTACGCCGCATTAAGCAATATTCCAGCAATATCACGGCGGGGAACACCAGAACCTGCTGGGGACTAACTCCTCCTGCAAGCGTCGACCCATGAAGATCCGGGTAGAGAATCCATGCTCTTGAGTGAGTGAGTGAGTGAGTATGGTTTTACGCCGCCTTAAGCAATATTCCAGCAATATCACGGCGGGGAACACCAGAACCTGCTGGGGACTAACTCCTCCTGCAAGCGTCGACCCATGAAGATCCGGGTAGAGAATCCATGCTCTTGAGTGAGTGAGTGAGTGAGTATGGTTTTACGCCGCCTTAAGCAATATTCCAGCAATATCACGGCGGGGAACACCAGAACCTGCTGGGGACTAACTCCTCCTGCAAGCGTCGACCCATGAAGATCCGGGTAGAGAATCCATGCTCTTGAGTGAGTGAGTGAGTGAGTATGGTTTGACGCCGCCTTAAGCAATATTCCAGCAATATCACGGCGGGGAACACCAAAACCTGCTGGGGACTAACTCCTCCTGCAAGCGTCGACCCATGAAGATCCGGGTAGAGAATCCATGCTCTTGAGTGAGTGAGTGAGTGAGTGAGTATGGTTTTACGCCGCCTTAAGCAATATTCCAGCAAAATCACGGCGGGGAACACCAGAACCTGCTGGGGACTAACTCCTCCTGCAAGCGTCGACCCATGAAGATCCGGGTAGAGAATCCATGCTCTTGAGTGAGTGAGTGAGTGAGTATGGTTTTACGCCGCCTTAAGAAATATTCCAGCAATATCACGGCGGGGAACACCAGAACCTGCTCGGGACTAACTCCTCCTGCAAGCGTTGACCCATGAAGATCCGGGTAGAGAATCCATGCTCTTGAGTGAGTGGGTGAGTGAGTATGGTTTTACGCCGCCTTAAGCAATATTCCAGCAATATCACGGCGGGGAACACCAGAACCTGCTGGGGACTAACTCCTCCTGCAAGCGTCGACCCATGAAGATCCGGGTAGAGAATCCATGCTCTTGAGTGAGTGAGTGAGTGAGTGAGTGAGTATGGTTTTACGCCGCCTTACGCAATATTCCAGCAATATCACGGCGGGGAACACTAGAACCTGCTGGGGACTAACTCCTCCTGCAAGCGTCGACCCATGAAGATTCGGGTAGAGAATCCATGCTCTTGAGTGAGTGAGTGAGTGAGTATGGTTTTACGCCGCCTTAAGCAATATTCCAGCAATATCACGGCGGGGAACACCAGAACCTGCTGGGGACTAACTCCTCCTGCAAGCGTCGACCCATGAAGATCCGGGTAGAGAATCCATGCTCTTGAGTGAGTGAGTGAGTGAGTATGGTTTTACGCCGCCTTAAGCAATATTCCAGCAATATCACGGCGGGGAACACCAGAACCTGCTGGGGACTAACTCCTCCTGCAAGCGTCGACCCATGAAGATCCGGGTAGAGAATCCATGCTCTTGAGTAAGTGAGTGAGTGAGTGAGTATGGTTTGACGCCGCCTTAAGCAATATTCCAGCAATATCACGGCGGGGAACACCAGAACCTGCTGGGGACTAACTCCTCCTGCAAGCGTCGACCCATGAAGATCCGGGTAGAGAATCCATGCTCTTGAGTGAGTGAGTGAGTTAGTGAGTATGGTTTTACGCCGCCTTAAGTAATATTCCAGCAATATCACGGCGGGGAACACCAGAACCTGCTGGGGACTAACTCCTCCTGCAAGCGTCGACCAATGCAGATCCGGGTAGAGAATCCATGCTCTTGAGTGAGTGAGTGAGTATGGTTTTAAGCCGCCTTAAGCAATATTCCAGCAATATCACGGCGGGGAACACCAGAACCTGCTGGGGACTAACTCCTCCTGCAAGCGTCGACCCATGAAGATCCGGGTAGAGAATCCATGCTCTTGAGTGAGTGAGTGAGTGAGTATGGTTTTACGCCGCCTTAAGCAATATTCCAGCAATATCACGGCGGGGAACACCAGAACCTGCTGGGGACTAACTCCTCCTGCAAGCGTCGACCCATGAAGATCCGGGTAGAGAATCCATGCTCTTGAGTGAGTGAGTGAGTGAGTATGGTTTTACGCCGCCTTAAGCAATATTCCAGCAATATCACGGCGGGGAACACCAGAACCTGCTGGGGACTAACTCCTCCTGCAAGCGTCGACCCATGAAGATCCGGGTAGAGAATCCATGCTCTTGAGTGAGTGAGTGAGTGAGTGAGTATGGTTTTACGCCGCCTTAAGTAATATTCCAGCAATATCACGGCGGGGAACACCAGAACCTGCTGGGGACTAACTCCTCCTGCAAGCGTCGACCCATGAAGATCCGGGTAGAGAATCCATGCTCTTGAGTGAGTGAGTGAGTGAGTATGGTTTTACGCCGCCTTAAGCAATATTCCAGCAATATCACGGCGGGGAACACCAGAACCTGCTGGGGAATAACTCCTCCTGCAAGCGTCGACCCATGAAGATCCGGGTAGAGAATCCATGCTCTTGAGTGAGTGAGTGTGTGAGTGAGTATGGTTTTACGCCGCCTTAAGCAATATTCCAGCAATATCACGGCGGGGAACACCAGAACCTGCTGGGGACTAACTCCTCCTGCAAGCGTCGACCCATGAAGATCCGGGTAAAGAATCCATGCTCTTGAGTGAGTGAGTGAGTGAGTGAGTATGGTTTTACGCCGCCTTAAGCAATATTCCAGCAATATCACTGCGGGGAACACCAGAACCTGCTGGGGACTAACTCCTCCTGCAAGCGTCGACCCATGAAGATCCGGGTAGAGAATCCATGCTCTTGAGTGAGTGAGTGAGTGAGTATGGTTTTAAGCCGCCTTAAGCAGTATTCCAGCAATATCACGGCGGGGAACACCAGAACCTGCTGGGGACTAACTCCTCCTGCAAGCGTCGACCCATGAAGATCCGGGTAAAGAATCCATGCTCTTGAGTGAGTGAGGGAATGAGTGATTGGTTTTACGCCGCCTTAAGCAATATTCCAGCAATATCACGGCGGGGAACACCAGAACCTGCTGGGGAATAACTCCTCCTGCAGGCGTCGACCCATGAAGATCCGGGTACAGAATCCATGCTCTTGAGTGAGTGAGTGTGTGAGTGAGTATGGTTTTACGCCGCCTTAAGCAATATTCCAGCAATATCACGGCGGGGAACACCAGAACCTGCTGGGGAATAACTCCTCCTGCAAGCGTCGACCCATGAAGATTCGGGTAGAGAATCCATGCTCTTGAGTGAGTGAGTGAGTGAGTATGGTTTTACGCCGCCTTAAGCAATATTCCAGCAATATCACGGCGGGGAACACCAGAACCTGCTGGGGAATAACTCCTCCTGCAAGCGTCGACCCATGAAGATCCGGGTAGAGAATCCATGCTCTTGAGTGAGTGAGTGAGTGAGTATGGTTTTACGCCGCCTTAAGCAATATTCCAGCAATATCACGGCGGGGAACACCAGAACCTGCTGGGGACTAACTCCTCCTGCAAGCGTCGACCCATGAAGATCCGGGTAGAGAATCCATGCTCTTGAGTGAGTGAGTGAGTGAGTATGGTTTGACGCCGCCTTACGCAATATTCCAGCAATATCACGGCGGGGATCACCAGAAATGGGCTGTACCCACCCCCACCCCCACCCCCAACCCCCACCCCAATGCTCTTGAGAGACATTTCCCTAAACAGAAACAATGTTCTTTCTCTTTACCCAAACTAGTGCCAGACAGGGTAAGGAGATCAAAGCGCTTGACTTGATCAACTGTCCCCAGGTGATGTGCTTCGAGTGAAAAAAAACCGAACGAACTATACGTATGTTTATAATATTAATGTTTAATAAATCAAATTTCAACAATAAATATTGTCTTTCCTTTTTTCCAATGTCATTGTATATATGTGGAAGGCATGGGATTAGTGAATTTTATATAATATTATATTTTGTGATTTCAAGATGTCAGTGTCATGGGAGGTAACATCTTAAACCTGTTGGAATTTGACGCGTCAGGGACATATATGATGTCTGATACAATTCAAGGTTTTGACTTGTACAATATGTTCCCGTGTTTTTGAACAATCGACTTGCCTTTTGGTATGTTTGTGACGGGAGTCACCGGTTGGGCACCTGGTCTCGTGACTATTTGATAGTGATTCATAAACACATTCTGACGATAAACATGTAGTAAGGTCCTTACCATATGCTCTGCTTATGGTTATCTACAAGGTTTTGTCGCCATTATTTATTAGCCAGACAAGTCTCAGCTTATGGTCTGATTACTTGTATCGAACGTGTCATATAACATCACGTCAAAGTCGCTGTCACGTGTGTGTGTGCATGTGTGGCTCTTTTACTTGTCCGGATTAATACTAGTTTTATAGTACTAGCTCACTGAGACACCATGCTGCTGTTCAACATTGATACCCTACTCAGCCTACCAATCCTTGTGTTGTCCCCTTAATGACGAGCGCCAGGCAGGGTAACAACAAGAAGAATCTTTTAACGTCTTTGGTATGGTGCGGCCGGGGTTCGAACCAACGACCTCTTGCTCTCCGTACATACGCTCTATTCACTAGACCACGGAAGCGGTTCCAAATGTCACAAACATTGTTCTATGTTATAAAAAATTGGTCTTCAGCAACCCATGCTTGTCGTAAGAGGCGACTAACGGGATCGGGGGGTCAGGCATGCTGACTTGGTTGATGCATGTCATCGTATCCGAATTGCGGAGACCGATGTTCATGATGTCAATCACTTGATTGTCTGGTCCAGACTCGATTATTTACATACTGCCGTCTTATAGCTGGAATGATGCTGAGTGCGGCGTTAAACAACAAACAAACAGGGACATCTATTGAGGACACTTCCCAACATGTGTATATACGGCAATCTCACCGGGAACGGGGACGCCAAGGTTCACAAAGTGTCGCTGTATATTGTACGTCGTCAAGCTAATGCTTTAGATTTAAGTAAGTTTGCCAAATTGTATAGATGTCTATTTCCGTTTTGGTTATTCTTTCAAATCATAAATATTGTAATTTATAACCCCTGCCGGGGAGACTGATTAGTTTTATTTAAGGATAAAAAACTTCCTCGGCCTTGACTGAGAAAGTACGCCCTGGGCAGAGGGATGTTGGGCCGAAAACCTCCCCAACATCCGTCTGCCCAAGGCGTACATTCTCAGTGGAGACCGAGGAGGAGGTTTATCCAACTTATAAACGGTCTAATTGCAAGAAATACCAAACAAAATAAGAAGACATCGGAATACCTTATAGGGAAACATTATAGAGCGTCGCGGTAAAAGAATTTGATGAAAGCTTGCGAGAGAAAGACCACGTGCAACATGCGCAGGACTCAAGTCATGACATGTAAGATTGAGCACTCTTTCATCATCGGCCCCGGTGGCTCAGTGAGAAAACAGTGGGTTACAAAACTAAACACGATACATTAGGTTGCAGGTTATATTCACGTCAAGGAGTTTTCATTTGAAACAAAATTGTGACTTTTTACCAATAAAAAAATAACGTTACATTCATATGACCTTACAATTCAATTAAAGCTTGGGCATTTCCTTGCGAATGCCAGGATTTCCTGGTCAATGAATACATTCGCAGTTTAGCAAAATGTTAAAGAACCCACTAACACGATTGTGATACATCACCCAAGATTTATAAACTAGAACACGCTTCATAGCGAAATTATTTTTTTGTCTCATCTTTTCTCAGAATAATAACGGGTCAGCTCCTTGGCCTGTGCCGTCGTGGTAACGTCGTGGTAACGTCGTGGTAACGTCGTGGTAACGATGAACGCGTGCCATTAGGTGGTGTACATTTCAAAGAGAATCCCAGTCGTCTAAGGCGCCGCGATTCAATGTGCAGAGTTGCGTCCCTTGGCCACGCCAGAAACCTTTGATTGTGGGTTCAAATCCCTGTTCACCGCGATTATGTTTCAAGGTTTGTCAGCACCATACCCGTGCTCGTTGGTTTCACCGAAGTGGTAAACGTCTGAGACATGCATCTCTTTGGGCTTTCCTCCCACATTAAGCTGACACGCCGTGATATAACTGGAATACTGTTAAAAGCGGCGTTAAAAAACCCAACTCTCTCAAAGGGAATCACTCTCTTTTGCAGTCACGTTCATGTCATTACACTTGATTGTTCACGCTACTGACATACATATTGCACGGGAACCTGGGCATATAGATCAATATCTAAATGTAAACGTGTGATCCAAGGTAGGGTTTTGCCTCATTGACATGCATGGGTCACGGATATCCGTCTCGCGGGATTTCGTCGTCACAACGGTCGCCGTACATCCGCATTCGTGGTTAAGGGAGGCGGGTAAGTCAGGGAGGCGGTAAGTCAGGGAGGCGGTAAGTCAGGGAGGCGGGTAAGTCAGGGAGGCGGTAAGTCAGGGAGGCGGTAAGTCAGGGAGGCGGTAAGTCAGGGAGGCGGGTAAGTCAGGGAGGCGGTAAGTCAGGGAGGCGGTAAGTCAGGGAGGCGGTAAGTCAGGGAGGCGGTAAGTCAGGGAGGCGGTAAGTCAGGGAGGCGGTAAGTCAGGGAGGCTTGTGAGCTTGAACCAAATGAGTGAGTGAGTAAGTGAGTATGGTTTTACGCCGCTTTTAGCAATATTCCAGCAATATCACTGCGGGGGACACCAATATAGGCTTCACACATTGTACCTATGTCGGGAATCGAACCCGGGTCTTCGGCGTGACGAGCGAACGCTTTAACTACTAGGCTACCCGACTGCCCCCTTGAACCAAGCAACCATTCAGGAAAAGAACTGGTCATGCGCCATAGATAGCGGGAATGTAAGCACTGTGACAGCTTTTTAATCAGTAAATGGGTTCAGGAAATTGAATGGATCAGCAAACTTTAAATTTATTTACACATTCAGTGATGAACCATATTAAGTATCCGGCCGTCATTCGGCTACAGCCAAAACGCCTTGCAACGTGGTCACGCGGGTGTGAACGACCAGTACATCGCCCCTTTTATATCCATATCTTTGTAGTCTAGCATGCTGCAAGTGCAGCAGAATTTCCACTTCAAACCCAAATTCCACTGATCTGGGTGATGTAGTGAGTACATTATCAAGCAAACTGTTGTGGTTGTGTTCGGGCGATTGATTCTCAACCATTTTGTAACACTGTTCGGGTTTGGACCCAACCTGTCCAACTTTCAGTTTGGTAACGTTTCTTTTTTCAAAAGTTCTGCTACTTATGTCCATCAGGCACAACCTTAGTAATTGAAAAGTACATTCTTCCTGTAGGCGTGAGTACAAACATGTCGAGTTGACTGGGTTTTGCTACACATGGTGTTGTAATAAATGGTCTTTTATATATTATTTCATAAGGGGCACGGGTGGCCCAGTCGTGCCATGGACACGCCAGAAACCTATGATTGTGGGTTCGAATCCCGGTTCGGCCCGATTATGTTTCTAGGTTTGTCCGCACCATACCCGTGCTCGTGGGTTTCACCGAAGTGGTAAACGTCTGGGACCTGCATCACTTCGAGCTTTCCTCCCACATTAAGCTGACACACCGGATATAACTGGAATACTGTTAAAAGCGGCGTTAGACCCAACTCACTCACTTACTATTATTCTATACAATGCTATATTATACTGCTATTTTCATTGTTCTGTTTCGCAATCACCCACATCTGAACAGTTATAATGTTTTCGTGAACATTGAGAAAATCTTAACATTCTTTCCATAGGTTGAACTTGAAATGTGTCGTAAAAAGCAAATCTCAGCTCCTTTTTTTCAGGAGAAAATAAAACATGACTCTAAACAATTCCCGGATTTGATGTGAAAAAGATCCTTGGCCCAAGCACCGGGCTGCGCTCCTGGGTAATGTGTGTGTGTGGGTGAGTAGGGTTTTAACGGGGCGTTTGACAGTATTCCACTTATATCCTGGGTATCATCTTTAAGTGGGAGGAAAGCCTGAATTGGTGCAGGTCTCAGAAACACACGAGCACGGGTACATTGTGGACAAACCTTGTAACATAATCGGGGCGAACATAACGATGATTTGTTGCACAAAGCGACGTCAAACACAAAAAACTATACTGATTAACAAGTAGAGAGATATATTTGGTTTCCGTGGGTGGCTTAGTCGTCATTTCACCGACATTTTAACGTACGTCATTATAATTATATTGATCAAATGTATCATCATTGGGAATTTATTAGATAGTTTGACACAAATATTTGAGGGAAGAACTATCAATAATATTTTCATAATTGTCCAAAATTATCATGGAACTTGAAATCTGTCTGTTATAAATGCGGGCATCCTCACTCTCAATTAGAAGTTGTTAGTGCTATAGCACTTTCGGGATATATTATTCCTTACACATTTTTAAAACTAATTTCTTTTGAACAAAACGTGTTCATTAATGAACCCGTCGTTGACTCTGTACACAATGCGATCGATTTGGTGTTGACTTGCTTAAGGGAGGTAACTCTGACTCCTCAAGCAGTTCAATCTGAAAACGCCATGCATTGCTCAACATGAAGTCTTTTAGTTCGAAGCTTGTAAGCAATTTCTTTGCAAATTAAAAAATACTTCTTTCATCTTGTGGGTTTTTTTTCAATCATCACGAGGGAAATTGTATTGATTGACATAACATTTAAAGTTTATCAAACATGAAATTAATAATTTGGTTGAATGTTTGACAGATTTCAATTACGTCAGCAATCGTGAAAAATGACTGATACGACATGTGAGTACGGTTCATGCTCAGCTCCCCGAGGAGCACTCAACACATGCTTTCTCCGGCGTATGTATATATGTGTCTCCCGGTTGACATACAAATCATAATGCGATATAAACGCTATACACAGTATTTTGTTCCCTAACACGTTATATTCACCCGTTTTTCAGTGCAATCTACTTCTCCTAAAACAAATAAAACACACGCGGTTAATATGATCTTCCCGAGGCAGTCCACTAGTCTTTGATACAGCTGGTGGACACGCTTGCCAGGGGAAGATGGGATGTTTGGTCGAATATTGTCATGACTTCTCTCGGCGAGTGGATATATTTTGCTCCTTGCTCAAGCCTGTTGTTGATACTGCCTTACCGCGTACCGTGAGTGAGTGAGTTGGATTTAACACCAGCTTTTAACAGTATTCCAGTTATATCACGGCGTGTCAGCTTAATGTGGGTGGAAAGCTCGAAGTGATGCAGGTCTCAGACGTTTAACACTTCGGCGAAACCCACGAGCACGGGTATGGTGCTGCCAAACCTAGAAACATAATCGGGCCGAACCGGGATTCCAACCCACAGTCATAGGTCTCTGGTTTGCCCAAGGGACGCAACTCTGCACAGCGAATCGTGGCGCCTTAGACGAGGGCCACCCGTGCCAAGATTTCCACTTTAACGGGGTTACGTCTATTCCCAGGGAAAACAATTCTTATCAATTTAATTTCATCATTTTGTCATCACCTAAAAGGACAATAAGAAGGTTCCTGCGCACTGGGCGAACAAATCGCCATGTTGTGGCCTTCTCGACCAATATACCTGCTAAGCAAGGTGACAGCTGCCCTGTGTCCACCCCAAAGACCACCATGTCTCTGTGTGAGGAGTTCACACCAAGAGAGCATTCCTCAGATGCCGCTGTAAATACATAGCGTCGTTGACCCCGCTTCCTTTGTCACCCGAAGGGTCATAGTTGTCTTTCTACCTTGGCCTTTGGATTTATCTGTTTGATGTGCAGACTGCTTCAGCTTAAATATGAACTTCGTTTTGAATTTTTCGTGTAAAGCCTCATAAATATACTTCTTCGTAAATGTATTCAACCTTATCTGACTACTCTAAAGTGATGAACCCCTTCTAAATTCATAAGATATCTTTGCTAAAAGCCGAGTTGTACAAGTCAGAGTATATCATGAGCATGTAGTTATGAATCGCTATCAAATAGTCATGATACCAGGTGTTCGCGCAAAGATGAGCACATCCTGACCGGTGGTACCCGCCACAACACATGAAATGGCAAGTCTGACATCATTTTTCTGAACAAGCTGGTCTCATATCAATTACCTGAACTATCTGGTCTGATATCATTTATCTGAACAACCTGGTCTGATATCATTTATCTGAACTATCTGGTCTGATACATTTATCTGAACAACCTGGTCTGATATCATTTATCTGAACTATATGTCTGATATCATTTATCTGAACAACCTGGTCTGATATCATTTATCTGAACTATCTGTCTGATATCATTATCTGAACTATCTGGTCTGACATTATCTTTTCACACTTGGACGTTTAGTCCGTCACCATTATCTGATCCAACTAAAACTGAACTCATTTATCTGATCCAACGTAGTCTGTATCACCATGGTTTGAACTATGTTTGTGTAGACCATGTTAATCTGGATCACGTTAGTCTGAACCAAGTTAGCCTTGACAAAATGTGTTTATCAGGACCACGCCAGACTACGAAAACCTGGACAAAGTTTGTCTGGATGACGTTAATCTGGATCTCATTGGTCTGATATCATTAGCCTTATCCGAGTTTGACTGGGCTGCATAACTTTGAATTTGCTTAGTCTGGGCCACCAGCATTTCTCGCCATATGATCTATACTGTAATCAGTGTATCCCATGTCCTTAGGGCGGATATCTATGTCTTGCAATTCCTGCACTTAAATGTATCATACGTGTATCGCGGATAGGCAGAGATGAATGATGCTGCAATATGCAAAGCGGCCTAGACTTTGTTTCAAGGTTGTTCCAAGACCAACTCACTCACTCACTTAATCGTTTGCAGTTAATTGGTCCTTACTAAATACATCTAAGAGAAAGAGAGAGCGTAACAGAAATGTACATGACATTTACATAACACCTGTCCGTCAATGTCTTTAGCCGGTGCGCCATGTCACCGAGGCTATTCAAGTGTCACTGAAAACAAGTAGTCTTCGGTTTCTTTGTTAAATCGAGCGTTATCATGTTCGTTACCCCGTGAAATACACGACTAATTCCACTCCACCCCAGCGCTTGTTTAATGCTCCGACCCCTTCAAGGACTCGCGATCATTGTTCGCCCATGACTTGCGGTTTCACACTATATTTTGACCATCTTGGACCATCGGGTCAAGAGTTCTTGAAATATGTTTCTGTCGTGAAATCACGTTCATTAAGTAAACACTGTGATTTCTTTATTTTTAAGTGGGGTTGCCAGTTATCGATAGATCTCGGAATAATGAACTAAATTATCGCATCTAGGAAATATCTAACTGTTCTAAGATTTATACAATGGTGGAAGGGCGATAATGAACGCATTTTGTATTGAAACACAATTTATACGAAATAAGTGGCGCTCTGCAAACACGTGGACCACATTAGTCTGAAATTCGTGTGGGCATTATGTATCTGGACCTCGTTATTTTGGACGCCGTTACCCAAGACCAATTAAGTGAATACACCAATATACTGGACGAAAGTCACGTCAGTTTTACCACACTAATCTGGCCATCGTTTATCTGGACGGTAGAAGCGGCTGTTGCACGTGCTAAACCAGGGAAGGCTGCTGGCCCTGATCGTATTCCTGCTGAGTCACTGAAAAGTAGTACTTGAATTGACATTCTTTTCAGACTGTTTACATATATTTTTGATAACAGTACTTGTCCGGATACATGGTGTAATAGTTTATAATTAATCCTATCAGGAAGCCGGATAATGACCCACGTATATGACCTTTAGGGTATAGAGGCTTCTCTCTCTTCTGTCCCCTGTAAGATTTACTTTTACATTTTAAACATCCGTTTGAGGTAGTGGCAAGAAAATAACAATATATTAGCAGACAAACAAAATGGCTTCCGTGCTAGACGAAGTACCTGAGAACACATCTACAGTTTGTTTTCTGTTATTAATAATAGGAAAATGTCAAGGCAATCAACTTTTGTTTGTAATATCGATGTAATGAAAGCCTTTTGTAAGGTCAACCGTTATTGTATGTGGTATACACTCTGAAAACTTGGTATAAATGGTAAATGTCTCCATGCAGTCCAGTCCTTGTATGAGAACACATGGTCACGTGTCCGGATCCTCATCAATGACAGCAATACAGATACATTCCAGGTACAGTCGGGTGTCCGTCAAGGCTGCGCTGTCACCGTCACTGTTTTCAGTCTACATAAACGATCTTGTGAAGGAAATCAATAATTTGACCTGTGGCATATATGTTGAAGGCTCCATGTTAAGCCTGTTATTATACGCAGAAGACATTGCACTTTTGGTTCCTGATGAACGCTGTTCACAGCGAATGTTAGACTGTGTATCTGACTGGTGTATGTGTTAATACCAGGAAAACTAAGAGTGTACATTATCGCCCTTCCTGTTTTCGCAGATCTGATTTTGTATTTATTATCGGTAACAACACCATCGATGAAGCTTATAAATATCTTGGCCTTTGGTTTCACGAAAACTTGGATCTGAATTTAACAGCTAATGAAATAGCTAAGTCGGCTAGTCACGCACTGGGTGTCATTATTTGTAAATGTAGGCCCGCCGGTGGTTTGGCTTCTGGTGTTTACAATCCACTTCATGAAACTTAGTTCAGCCTATTTTATCGTATGGGTCGGCGATTTGGGGAATTCTGCTCCGAGTCGTGCCTGCCTTTTGTTCTAGCCGTGAGCAGTATACCTCAAATCTAGCTGTCCGTGGTGACAGGGGATGGACCCTCAAATTAACAAAACCAAGAGCACCGGCTGCGTTCTGTTGATGAAACAAGAATACTTCGTGCCATTAGCAGAAGGTCCCAAATTTTCAGAAAGTCTTGGTATAATGGTGTTGTTTCTTTAATTACTTCCTGGCAACTGCCTATTGCAGATATTTTCAACATTTCATCAGTTGAATTATCTCTTGTTTAATATGATTAGATTATCAAGATTGTCATTTCTTTGTTTGTTTGTTGTTTAACGCTGCACTCCAATATTCCAGCTATATGGCGGGGGTCTGTAAATAATCGAGTCTGGATCAAACAATTCAGTGATTCACATCATGAGCATCGATCCTCGCAATTGGGATACGATGACATGCATCAACCAGGTCAGCGAGCCTGACCACCCGATCCCGTTTGTCGGCTCTTACGACTAGCATAGTCGCCTTTTACGGCAAGCATGGGTTGCTGAAGACCTATTCTACCCCGGATCTTCACAGGTCATTCCACAACTGGTGTAACCAGAGGCCAAACAAATGGCAACAAACTTCGTACATATCACCTGTTTTAGGATACGTTAACAGTTCAACCATATTTCAGGGCTCCTCTACAAAGATCACAACGCAGTGTTTTGAGTAAACTACGATCAGGCACTCTGCCTTTGCATATTGAGTTGGGCAGGTTTGTACGCCCAAAAGTCCCCTTCGAAAACAGAATTTGTAATTTGTACAGTCGTAATTGTATTGAGGATGAAACTCACTATTTGATCTGTTGTACATTCTTTTCAGATTTAAAGTATGACCTTTGGAACGACGTAACTGTATTATATCCCTCGTTTCTACACCTATCACCAGTTGACCCGTTTATGCTCAACACTGATATATGCCAGCCCCGAGCCGCACTCATATCTAGAATGCTTAGACGACGAAAGTCTCATTTAACTACTTAAGTTTTATATGTTTGTTGGTTTGAGTATATTTTGGTAGGTGTGTTATGTGTGTGTGTGTGTGTGTGTGTGTGTGCGTGCGTGCGTGCGTGCGTGCGTGCGCGCGTGTGTGTGAGAGAGAGAAATGAGATCTAAAATGATAATCCTATTGGGATTCGGACAGGGCCTTTGACATGACGAGCAAATACACCAGTCCTATACAGTCCTATACACTGAAATAGACACCACAAAGCTAAGTGAACGTGTCTATTACAGCCGGATGTTCATAGGTCGCGCACAGCCAGCTGATACTTCAAAACATGTTATGATTGAAACACCTCTCTTATCAACAATGATACCGCCCATGACATGTACATATTATTCACAACGATTTTCCGGAGTCCAGAGATTTGGACCAACGTCATACAGAGCAATTGATATGCGATCTACCGGTTACGCCTAGCAAGGCACATGTTTTGTAAATAGGCAAGGCATATCAATGTCAACTGTAAATTTACCGTAAACTTGTGACATCGACCAGCACTCAGTGTCAGTTTAGGAGGTCCTGGGGTTGGCACAGACCGTCTGAAATGTCCTGCCTCCACAAACTGGCTGCTTGAGCTGTGTTGTTTGGCTGTTTTCATCGTTCTGTCAATATTGAGGGAGGGTTATATGGACGATTCCAATTGTTACATCTCAAATGCAAATAAACCCGAGTGACGAGATAATCCTTGCTATGCACAATGGATCGGGGAGGCGTCTTTTCTTTGCCATGGAGTCTGAGTGGCCACTGTTGACTTGCATGGTCTGGTGTCAGGTACGGTGTAACCACTGGTGTTGTTTGGGCATCAAACAACATGTGCAAGGATAATGGTGGTGTACAAATACTACCTGTATTATATATGCAGGATACAGAGACTTGGAATTGGAATATGTACTTAACATATGTGAAATATTACAAAATATCAAAATGCGTCTTTCGGTGTGTATCTATATAATTTTATTTATGCGTCAAAAATGGTTTCAGATAGAGTAAAAATAATGGTGAATGTGATGTCAAATGTTTTCCAGTTTCTTAAGGCAGTATGTTTCTTCAGTGACGCAGAAACATGAGTCCTTTTGTTATTGTGTCCATGCAAACGTGACAAATACTAACTTTAGCTGCTATCGCCATACAGAGAACGATACAATGATAACTAATTCTTTTTAAATAATCTGTAAGCCATAAGACGTTTTCATGGTAGTTAGGGAAACAAAATGCTTTAAGCTACAAAAAACATTTCCACTGTACGATTCCGACTATTAATTTGTGTTTATGAATCACTATCAAATAATATTTCGAGCAGTCATGTGACAAATCAGGTGATATATAGGGTTCGAATCCTAAATTAAGCCCGATTTGGATAATAATTCCAGCAAGAAGATAACAGATCAGCTGAGGATGTGTTCCAACCCAAGCCGACACGCTGTTATACTGACGTTGAAAGCGGCGTTAAACCCAGCTAACTCGCTCAGGGGCGGGCCATTTCATATTTAAGGGGGCCCGGGTTTGGGGGTTGAGTCATGTTTTTTTCTTGATTTTTATGTGGATGAGATTTATTTTCTTCTGAAAAAAAGGTCTTAGGCTATGGAAATAATGTTAAAAGTTTCTCACTGTTCATGAAAACGAAATAAATGTACAGATGTAGGTGGTTTTGAAACAGAACAATGAAAATAGCAGTATAATAAAGCATTTTTATAAAATAAAAGACAATTTATTACAACACCATATGTAGCAAAACCCAGTCAACTTGAAATGTTTCTACAGGTGGAATGTACTTTTCAGTTGCTAAGATTGTGGATGATGGACATAAATAGCATAACTTTTGATGTAAACTGACGAACAAAAGAAATGTTTCCAAACAGGATGGACATAATGGGTCAAAACCCCGAATACTGTCACAAAATGGTTGAGAATCAGTCGCCCAAAATCAACCAAAGCAGTTCGCTGAGTAATGCACGTACTACATTACCCAGATCAGTGGAACGTGAGTTTGAAGTGAAATGTTTGCTGCACTTGCAGCATGCCAGCCAACAAAGATATGGATATGAAAGGAACGATGTACTGGTCATTCACACCCAAACCGTTGGCAGTGACAAATAACATGCTGACATTAACGGTTCTGAAAGAACAAGCCATTGGTATGGCACATCAAGGAGACAGGCGATACTAAATCGTCGACGTTGCTGGTGACTAGCCCTGCACCATAACAATACCCCTGAACATTGTTTAGCTTTTGTCCCCAAAAGCATTTTTAAAATATTGAAAGTCCAAGTATACAGTAAAATGCATTTCTCCAATCACAAAGATCAGTTTTTGCCTCAGATTGGTCAGAATAAAAAACACTCACTTACATCTTACAGGGCCATTAGTAATGTCATTTAATTGTGACGTCATTGTAACGTTGACGTCACAATGGTCTGCAAAGCATTGTGATACAATTTCATTGCAGCGATATCTACAATATCCCAAGCGATATCTCCTGTGGGAGCCAGTTTTGGATGATAAATAGAGAATCTCACCCTCGTGTCTTTTGATATCAAATATATCAACACGAGTTGATAAAAGTGGAAAAATTCCGAGGTTTGCCGAGGATATTTGCCACTTTTATCAACGAGTGTTGATATATTTGATATCAAAAGACACGAGGATGAGATTTTATTTATCATCCAACATCATTCTTTCAACTTTTTCAATTTGTAGACAGTAATTAGCAGTGTCTTCAGTGTAAAAAGTACTGCAAACAGCTTCAGTAGCAGAGCCATTAGTGATGTCATTTGATTGTGACGTCATGGTAACCAGTGACGTCACAATGGTCTGCAAAGCATTATGATGTAATTTCATTGCAGCGATATCTACAGTGTAGATATCGCTTGATCTCATCCAAGCGATATCTCCTGTGGGAGCCAGTTTTGGATGATAAATCACAGTCAACAACGCTTATGGCCTCTTGAAATGGAAGATGTGAAATGATTATTACTAAATAATGGTTACAGGCATACTGTCTCTCATGACCAGGTCTCTCTGTCAAGGATTAGGGCTTTAGTCACGAAATACTCTGTATTGATGAGGATGGTCGAGTCTTTATATTGAGGCTATGCTTTGTCAGGCAGATGATGGCTGAGTTTTTTTATTTACACAAAATTAAGAGCTGTGTTTTTTTTATTGTGATTTAATAGCCTCTGATTGACCAATCAGAATCGAGTAAATTCCAAATTCATGGTAGAATTAGGAGATAAACATACTGTGTTTTTAATGTAGAGCTAGGTTACCTGTCGATTTAACCGCGCTAAATTGAATTTGGAACCGAACGTGGAGTGTGAGGTTTCAAATGTTAAATTTAGTGCGGTTAAATCGACAGGTAACCTAGCTCTACATTGAAAACACAGTATGTTTATCTCCATTCTACCATGACTAAATAAAACGCAAACTCTTTGGTGTTAGCAAATATACTGATTGAAGCGGCATGGGTTGAGTCCAGTGTTTTGAGTGGGTTATCGATCTGAATTACGGAATCACCGAACAAAAACATATGGCGCTGTATATACTCAAGCAGTTTGTTTACACCGTAATACTTCACTCGAACATATGACAGGCATTGAAAGCATATAAGCACGGCAATTTGGTAAGCTAACATGAGGTGTGCATCCCTAAAGAAAACAAAGCAAGCTTTGCAAGGCTTTCGCTCTACATCGCACGTCACCATTATGACGTCATATCGCTCACTGTGACGCAAAAGATATGACGTCACAGTCGTATATAGAAAAGCGCCAAAATTCCAAGGTCTCTGTTGTCTCTAAAACGTAAATACATTCCCTTTGTAGATTTCTATCGAGTTTTTTGCACGAAATGTATTACCACACATCGTTTGAATTCATGGTAGAATGATTTTTAAAATATAAGAGTTACAGGCATACTGTCTCTCATGACCAGGTCTCTCTGTCAAGGATTATGGCTTTACTCACAAAGTACTCTGTATTGATGAGGATGGTCGAGTCATTATATTGAGGCTATGCTTTGTCAGGCAGATGATGGCTGAGTTTTTTATTTACACAAAATTAAGAGCTGTGTTCCGCCCCCCCCCCCCCCCCCCTTACTAAAACCGTTTTGTTGTTTTTTTTATAACCAATTTCAACCCTTGATAGTCCACACAATAGGAGGAAATGAACACTAAGGTCGGTAGTGTGCATGTTCAATAGCAACGTCCCATCCTCCCTTAACCCACTATTTCCTTTCCTGACGCGAAAACACGTTCGCCTGACGATATGGAGTTGTAATGTTAGCTGTGTGTTGTAAACGACTTTCCTAACCACTTATGACAAAAGTAATTGTGTACGCGGGTCGTGCGAGTCAAACTTGAGACCTCCTCGACAAAGGTCGGTTCAGACGCTTTCTATTTTTTTAACTTGGGTCGAAACGATGTTGAAACGAAGTGTGACGTCAGAAGTGCAAGGGCATAAACAAGTATACGTGATGAAATACTTGTTCAGAGGGCAGGGCAGCAACAGGTTTCAACCCAGTTTACTAAAAAAAAACAGAGAATATTCTGCACGCGCATACGCTCTCATGTATCTATTTAAAGTGAAACTTCGTTCATCCGGACCCCGAACGTGAAAAGCGCACTGGAAAAAAACAGTTGTACGTAATAAATACTTGTCCCTAGAGGGCAGAGAAGCAGGACATATTCACCATTTTATGTTACAAAACGTTTTCTGTAATTTAATTAAAATTTCGATAAAGCAAATAGCGACTGTTCCGAATGTCTAAAACCGAAACCTCTCTAGTCCAGACCCCATTGCGTCGATAGCTTTAAGGACCTCTTCATATTCACAAAGCGGAATTACCACAAAGCCATCATTCACCTAGTCGCCTCTTACGACAAGCATAGTCAACCATGGGTTGCTGAGGACCTATTCTACCCCAGATCCACAAGGGTCCAATGCAAATGTCAATGGCCTTCGTGACAAGAAAAATATCAAAAGTTATCATCGATTCCTACGGTGGCCCTTAAGGGACATGGAGTCTGTTTTTCAATATTTTGATATTTCCCACCGCGGTGTAAATAGTTTTCACCTCGGTTGAAATAGTTTTCTGAATTTTCATTTTAGTTTTTAACATTTTCGTTTTTGTTTTTGAAATTTTCATTTTAGTTTTTGACATTTTCGCTTTTGTTTTTGACATTTTCGTTTTTGTTTTTGACATTTTCGCTTCACTTTTCAGCGATTCAATACTTTCTTTATACATGATTTATCACATATTTGTATGACAAATCGTGTTAATTTGCAGAAGCTTACGTAGGTGAAATATCAAAATATTGAAAAACAGACTACATGTCCCTTATGGGCCACCGTAGATTCCACACTAGACGATGTATAGTTTCAGTAAAGGAAATAAAAAAGGAAAAGACTGATAGTGATTCGTTTTTATCCAAATTACATTATTTATACAAAGACAGACACCCTTTGTTATTAATTCCGAAAATGGGGGTTTAAGGGGCTGTTTTGTTCCAGACTTCTTCAAGGGCAATAGTTAGGAGATTCCTATGAACAAGAACAATCTTCTATTCCTTGTGCAGACGGCCAGGGGTAGCCCAGTGATTACAGTGTTCGCTCGTTACCTCTGTTGCGCAGTGGAAGGCGACGATCACGTGTCCACCTTCTGTCCTTCTAACTCCTCTTGAAAGTATGCAATTGATGGGGAACAAGACGTGACTCTCTTACATATAGATGGAAATACGAAAAAAACTATGGTAGATACATGACCACGAATGTAGGAATGAGCCACTTACTACAGGAGCAAGTATACACTTTACATTTATAAGGACCACGAATATTGGTCCAACTAATATCCATAAAAGATCACGGACCCGTGTAGATCCGGGGTAGAACAGGTCTTCAGCAACCCATGCTTGCCGTAAAAGGGGACTATGCTTGTCGTAAGAGGCGACTAACGGGATCGGGTGGTAAGACTCGCTGACTTGGTTGATGCATGTCATCGAATCCCAATTGCGTGGATCGATCCTCGTGATGTCAATCACTGGACTGTCTGGTCCAGACTCGATGTAATATTGCTGAGTGCGGCGTTAAGCAACAAACCAAACCAAACCTATAAAGACCGAGAATATTGGTCAACGACAACGAAAGCAAAGTGTGTCTTGCGCCATCGAAGCGTAAAGCCTACACTTACTCTTGAAATGCATCAGTGTCAGAATCCACTTTCTGCACGTGTAACGAATGACACGATCTGTTTTCTGCGAAGCATGTGACTTTTATATGAATTGTTCATGTTACATGAACCGAAACAATGTGTCTTATTACCTCTAATCAACACCATCAAACACCATATCCTGCACTGATGACGCTTGAATACTGCTGAAAGCGGCACACGGCGATATGTATGGCTAACAGTGGCATAAAACCATACTCACCAACTGAATCAGATCAGCTATTGTTCACAGGCGTTGTTCACAGGCGTTGTTCGAAGGTGTTCGAAGGTGTTGGAACTCCATAAATGTTTCAAGTTATTAAGAGGCGTAAATTCAGTTTTCAGGCAGTCTGACATATTAGCTTTGTTCTAAATTCCGACCGACAAAGTCATTTATGTCACTATAGCTAGAAATGTTTCATATTCTCATTTCTTCTTCGTTTTCCTGTGAACAACATGTGATCAATAGTCAATCTGATTCAGCTGGTGAATATGGTATATATTACCTGCAAGGCCAAACATATCGGGCAGACATGTCGCATGTATGTGCCCCAGGGCACATATCGTATCACGAGAAAACAATCCTCGAACAGTGATTGGCTATAGGCGTGCTTACGTCATTAACTCGTCCGCCGATCATGCCGTTGTGTAAGTCAATAGAGATAAGCTAAATACCTCAAAGATTAATACAGCTACGGTAATAAATAGAACATTATACTCATGTCCATGTCATACTGTGCTTAGGGCATACTTGCCTAAATTCTGGTATTTCCCGAGTGCATACCAGAATGTGCACAGTCTCTCTTAAACATAGCATGACATTAGCACTCGTTTAATATCCTCTGTGTATGATGTTAATGTCATATCAAGTATAACCATTGAAAATATATTCAAGCATTGTGATTGTCAAGATGTGAGAAATACATTATAACTTAAACTGATATCTGGATCGATGCAAGTTCAGTAGTTTACTTTCATTCAAGGTTTCGTTTGATTATATAAATAGTAGTAACGTGCTGCAGAAAGTGGACGTTTGATGTTAATTCCACTACTTGCGGCTCACTGGCCTCATCATACTGCCACCAACATGTTCGGCAGGTACGCTTCGTGTATATCGATCATCTGATATCGTTCAATAATGGTCCAAAACCTTAGTGGGCTTAAAACCAGAATGCTGTATGTACATTTCTATGTCAATGTCCAATCAAATTCTTGACACAGATCATGTGACCAGGAGATAGGATCACTTTATTTCAAATCATATTGAAGACAGAACCATTTGGTTATCATTTATCAACTGTAGACTGTGAACATTAGGGGTGAATTTTGTGACCTATCACCTGAAATACTAAAAAAGAGATAATGATTTCATTACAATAAGCTGCCTGGACTTTGGCCAGAATAACAAGAATACGCTAATTGAATTATACTACTGGAGATAGAAGAGTATGGATCTGAAAACACTTCTTTGATTTTCTTACATAAAAAAAAATATCTGTAAATGAAAAGATGGACAATTACTTTTGCCTTAAAACACATATTAATTAATTTGTATTTGTTTGTGTTATGTGAAATAAATATGCATATTGGGTTTTTGAATTATCAGCCAGTGGAGATAGGACATTATGGTTCTCATGCAACGATGTGGAGGAGATTTCTGTGCGTCAAGATACGCTCACGTTTCCGCGAACATCTGGTACACTATTAGATAGCATTTTTCATAAACACATACCCATGATCTAGTTGGAATCGTAGGATGGACTCATAGTTTTAGCAGATTTTTTATAATTATGGAAAGCGCTGTGTGGCGTTTATATTTATGGAGCAGCTGATGTACTGTCTGACTTGAGATGACGGTTTGATATTGTTGTGTTGCACTCTTGTCAGTTCCCTAATGGTTTGTCTGTATAAACAGAATAGCATCGCCGATTCAGCAACACTAGTCTAACTGAAACTCTGACTGCACTTGCTTCAGCTCAGGGGTCAAGGTCAACGCGCACTGCCCCAGATGTGTACCAAATGTGAATATAAAGTGTTTCGTTAACACAAGTGAAGTAGCGTTGACGTAGATATACTTATCAATGTTTCCCGAGAGAGCCAAATAATGAGACACTGACAAATAATGCTGAAAAATTCATTTGACGTAAATTGTTAGTTTGATCATATTTACATTAGGATTAAGAACTTGACTCTCTGATGCTGTCTTTACATTAAAATACCCTTGCTTCCAAAGATTATACGTGGATTGGAAATCAATTTTTGGAATATATTTATTTCATACTGCGAATGATACTATTTATGAACCAAGGTGTCTGGGGTCGAACTCAGTCTTGTCCATTGTGGACGAGCCACGAACCACGCGTACCCTTCCTGACATCCATAATGGCATGGTATCTCATTGAAACTGGCACTATAATAAGTACAAAAGCCCCCCCACCCCACCCACACACACAAACACACACACAAACGCGCGAGCGCATACACACACAGACGCGCTCACGCACACATGCATGTCGCTGCATGGCCGAGCAACACCACTCTCCCATCAAATATGTACAAACAGCGAAATACACTGAGCAAAAAAACAAAACTACGAGCAAATCTTTTATTTTTGGGATATTTTGTTCCACTGTTGTGCCGACCAGCGGCCAAATGTAAATACTATAAAATATATATTGCACCTGTTGTAATGATACGAAACACTCAACTGAATACGTTGTCCCTGGGTAACAATCAAAGTACTGGTGATCTATGAACTAAACAGGTTACGTATTACAATCAATATACATGTAATTTCATGAAAGTAC
The DNA here is from genome assembly GCF_023055435.1 of Haliotis rufescens. Classification (NCBI taxonomy): domain Eukaryota; kingdom Metazoa; phylum Mollusca; class Gastropoda; order Lepetellida; family Haliotidae; genus Haliotis; species Haliotis rufescens. The sequence continues at coordinate 51,217,225 of NW_025964001.1, read as the reverse complement.
GTTATCCAGTGTTAAAGATCAGTGAAGCCTCATGTGACTTCTTGTTGGTTAAGTTCACAACATTTGGAGATCATAAGAGTCATCGTGTTCAGTGCATGTTAGTCTGTCATACAGACCCTGAAACAAATATATCCAATACAGCAGACGCAAGTCTATAATATTTGGCAAGTCTAGATTAATGCAGTTTTTAAAAAGACCCTGGGCTCCTTTTTATTATATTTCATTACAATAATTTAACGCCTGTTTTTTCGGAAAAATATGTTCATTTCAGAGACTAGATGTTAGTCTAAGTACATGTGTACCAAGACAGTTATAAAAAGAACGCGCGTGTGATTAAGCTCACATGTAATTACCAGTTTATTGTTTAAGTCGTATTACCTGGCGAACCCTCTGGCTTTGATGTAGTGACCCAAACATTCCTCCGATTGGGATTACCAATTTGGGAAGGTGATTTGCAGATTAAAGATTATACATCTACTTATAATACGGTCACAGGCTGAACCAAAGGTGATCACAGATTTATTTTAAGGTTCTTGTGATGACGGCTTCAGTAGATTATAGAATTATTTCGTGTTCCTTGTTTGTGTGTAGACAAACACGTGACTCAGTTGTTGGTTAAAAATAGAATATGAAAATGAAAAATTAAAAAATGAACGAAGTCAAATGCGTGTAATTAAATAACGGTTTCGGTCAATTTTAGAATTAGTTCTTTTCCATGTTTTGTGAATAGGCAAACACGTGACTACGTTTTTTGTGGAAAATATAATATGAAAAAATCGACAAGGTCAAATGCTCGTAATTCAATGCTAGATGCATTATAATAACGGCAACACATACTGTTCACGCATCAAATGTTTACCGTCGAAATAGCGAAATGGTAAACATAAGATATGAGGAAAATGTTCACAGATTGGCAGGTACATTGGTCAACAACCTAGGTGACGTAAGCACTGTGTAAGGTTAACAAGATGGCATCGGGGATTTCGCTTGAGGGGCCACATGGTTAATAAGCGTGTCCTTCACACAACTGTCCGCCTTCATATCAACCCGTCACTGATCGGAGTCATGACGTAAGGAATTAACTTTAATAGACTCATTGCATGGAATGTCTTGGTGAGCTCCACGCAGCGTGGCCGGGTTAGTGTTGACATCGCCTCAGGCGGTGAGGGGCGGGAACCTTTTCATCAAAAGAGCATGTCCGGCTTCAGACAGATGTCTCGTCTAAGGGATGAGTCATGTCCGTGACGACATCTTGTTGCAAAAAACAAGATTTTTACGGACAGTAACTTCCGATGAGGAATGGCAGACTATTCTCGTATTTGGGTGACGAGACAGACATCTCGTGTGAACACACGTTCTCGCGAGATTGAGATTCGATTCATCCCGATCCTGGTAGGATCAGAGTCATTTCTTGAAGAGTCTGCGCAAGATGTTGCCCTTCCTCTTCCGGTCCTTCAAAGCGGAAATGACGACATGATCAAACACTTCCTTAAGGCCCTGCTGTTTCTTCGCGGAACATTCCAAATAGCAGTCAGCGCCTATCTCTTTAGCCAACTTCGCGCCTTCTCTCGTTGTGATATCGCTTTCCCTCGTTCCCTTCCTGAGATCTGTCTGAGTTCCGACTAGGATTATTGGAACCTTTCTGTGTGTGAATTCTTTGATCTCTGGGAGGAGAAGATCCTGTACCCTCAAGAAAGACTCCCTGTCGCATGTCGAGAAGCACAGCACGAACACCTCGCTCTCTTTGTAGGTGATGACTCGCTCGTGTACAAAGTCATCCTGGAAGAAAAGTATATGGTCAGTGAACGGACTTTTGACAAAACATGAAATACTTTCCCTCGAACCGTTTTATATTCGGAGGGAGGATACACTAACCTTGCCACAATGTATTTTTTGGTTTCTCTTTTTTTCAACAGTCTGAAGCATAATGATGTTTTTCAAGCAACTCCTGCGACAATTTATTTGTTTCGACACAATCACAGCCCTCTCACTACCCACTAAGCTCTGTTATCAGCAAGTCCAAATATTAGCCCTTGATACAAGTGCAATACAATGCTCTGATATGCGCGTCATACACCCTTCTCTATTCCGACCTCTACTTGGGTGGGTCAAAGTATGAGAGTCATGAGATGACCACGGGGCGGGGGCCAACCACGTCACATAGACCGTCAGATGATAACGATCCATAAGCTGATTGCAATTGACATTATCATTCGGAAATTAACAACCCATCAATCACTTTTCAAGATAACCATCGAAAGACATATCATGTGTTGTTTTCATATTAAATGGGCAGAGGTTTTATATGTAAATCAAATTGGTTCGAATCCCTAATCAAAATGCATTGGGTAATCTAGCAATAGGTCCTATATCCTGACCCTGACCCCACGCTTGCTCCCAATCAGCGACAGAGAGATACATCCGGATCCATTAATGTTTTGTCGATGACTATGCTATTTCGTATTTCACATGTTTCATTACTGTTATTTTTAGGGGTAAATTTGAAATATGTTTCAAATTATTAATCTGAAAGCGTATCTACCTGTCCAGGTGTATCGAAGATATTCACCATGAATTCCTTTCCGCCAACTGCCATGCGCACTGCAATTGAAATAGACAACATAAGGACATAGTAAAAACATGTCACAGCCGTACAGTTAATTGATGGTTGTCAAGATAGGAAATGTGTGTCATCAGTAGTTTTTTGTCCTGCGTGTGTATAGCCCATATATCGTAATACTAATATTAACTTACTACAGAATTGCTATACTGAATATAAATGGCAACGCTAGAGAATAATCAGTCTCGGTTATCTGTCGACATTGGGCGTGAAAGGCGAAATAGTGAAGAAAATTATAGGAATGGATCACTGACTGCTCTAACGGCAGCAGCCGCCACTCACACAATTGGCATACAAAAGCGGACTGTAAACGATCAAGTTTTGACCAGGCAATCAGCTGCAGGTAATGGAGAATAAACTTTTTCTCCTGTACCCCCGTGGGAGGTCTTTTGGAGGGAAATAGATGATGACGATGATGATGATGATGAATCTGGACGAGACAATCCAGCGACACCATTGCGCGTGTACTGACTATCTGTTGACGTTGAATTACTTCTGCTGTGTAAAAATGCCGATATGCTGCATCATTATAAACTTGCATTATAATTTCTTACCCAAATAATAGGGCATTGTCATTTGATCCTATAGACAACAGATCAAATTGCGCATAGTTTATATGTTGAATATATTACGATGTGTCCATATCTAAAATGACATGTTTTTTGTTGGGGAAGATCTCTAAAACCGTTTCGCCCATTTACGTCTCAAAACACACAAAAGCGGCCATGTTCATGTGAGGTTTATACAATTCAGTTATACGCCCTTCTTTGTGCCAATGCTATCGCTCTTGTTCGTAAAATCACTGACCTGAATCCATTAAGTATCATATTTCAAGACTTTGAATTCCCACAGGATAAGATGCTATTTATATCCATATAGTAATTATCAGCATCCCTTTTGAAACCCATCTCCAATTTTCCTAGACAGCGGGGATGTTATTTCAACTAAATAATGTATAAATAGACATCAATTACAAAGACGGATCCTCGTCAAATAGACTCCACCCTCACGGGTATGCTGTGGTTTAAGTAAAACTCCGAATGACATACATACGGATGTGGATATTCTTTGAACGCCCTTATCCTTTTGACTCGGGATTGTATTAATGTAACATGGGCGAAAAGACATAACCTGCAAACATGGCATATAGCGATAACCCTGGGAAAGTGGTATCCCCGTTCATTCTATTAATCCCTGTTTCTTAAGCCGGTAGTCTTAAAACAGGTCAAAATACGACAAAGCAAATAGTAGCGAATGGGTCAAAAGGAAATCCTCGTCTTACTTCCGCGTTTACTTGCAAAAAGCATATTTACGATTCTGCACAGAATATGATTTCAAGGCGGACAAATATGTTTTGGCACACAAGGGAGTTTGTGGTGGGATATTTGACATGATTCTGTGGTAACAAAGCTGGGTCCTCGTGTTACGTTCATGTTTCTGGTTTTTAATAGCCGGACATATTTTCTTCAACAAAACAAATAATCACAACCAGAACTGAATGAACACGTTAAAAGGTAATGTCATTGCAAAATATGATTCATTGGTTTTAGTTAAATATGTTAATTGTGAAAATATGAGACGATGCGAATGCGTGTATTTTCTCTTGTTCATAATGAATAAGGTACGCTGGGTTAGCCTAGTGGTTAAAGCGTTTGCTCGTCACGCAGAAGACCCGGGTTCGATTCTCCACATGGGTACAATGTGTGAAGCCAGTTTCTGGTGTCCTCAGCAGTTTTTGCTGGAATATTGCTTAAAGCGGCGTAAAACCACACTCACTCATAATGAATAATAAATGCGCCTCGCTCTATCATAGAAACTTTCAACGTAATTTTCGTACATATGACACCCAACTACCCACAGTAAGCACTTTGTAATTTAACTTCTCATAAATCAATGACTATAAGTTTTAAAAAGGTGCTGATGGTATCAATATAAGCAAATATTATATATGTAGGACCATGGCAGATTTACATTTTTTTGTGTATTTATGTAATACACACAGACACAAATATTCCGCATGTGTGTACATGCAAGGCGTGCATACGGCGAGGTGTGCACACACACACACACACACACACACACACACACACACACACACACACACACACACACAAACACGCGCACACACGCGCGCACACACACACACACACACACACAAACGCACACACACACACACACTATACATTTCACACGAAGAGGTGTATATATGTATGTAACACTCACACATATAGACATTACACACATACACAAATAGCGCACGGGTTAACACAGATAGCGTTGTAACACTTCTCACCTGTATACTTGTCCAACATCGTAGCCACGTAATCCTTTCTAAACTTTTTACTTATGTACGTCCTGAATAGCGTTGTCTTCCCAATAAGACCGTCGCCTAGTAGCGCACAGTGGATAGTCCTACTTTCCGATAGTTTACAGTTGTCTGATTTCATTTTAACTCAGTTTTATCTTACAACGGGACACTGCGAAGTACCTTAAGTTGTGTTGTCGTCAAATGGTGGTGACCCAGGTATATAGCGAGCGTCAGCCAATCAAAAACCAGGAGTTACGGACCGTAGTCACAAGCCGGAAAAGTCACATGACCCTTTTCGTGTGTCATTGTGGTCCGATTTAGGTAAGCCGGTGCAAGTTTTATAACTTCGTGTGGCAAACGGAGCGAGTTGATCTCATTCGCTGCTTGTGCCTCGTAAGAATTTTACAACACGGAAGGTGAATGTACTTATTTATTCAAAACTTCAACCTCTTCACACTGGATAATGTCTCACCCCTATACATTATGGTGAACTTGGAGGTCGTGTGAGTGGCAGTTTACACCGTGGTGAATTTAAGAGCGTCATTGTTCAAAGCGCAACAGTGTAAATATATACAAAAAATGCAAACGGGAAATTGAATGAATACGGAAAACCGCCACACTATTACATTCCTTAAAAGTACGTTAACAAAGGCACTTGAGATGAGAACCTATAGACGTACATGTAGTGTACTAAGTATCCACAACAGAATACGTAACATTAATTATAGGTAAATCAACTGAACGTAAAACACAGATAATCTCCCTCGCTGTGGTCAACTTGATTTGTTGTAGTGATCGGACAAATCGTTTCACGGAAGACAGACTGCATTTGTTGTTTGTTGTGCAATACGAAAATACAATCATTAATTGTCAGTAACCTATGCAATTATTAGTGAGTGAGTGTCGCTGAATTTGTCGCCCCGTTTCGTGTTTTCTTTCTGTGTATGCTACAGGTAAATCTATCCGAACGGGATACACCCTTTGTATGTTGTCAGGTTGGGTTTATTTAATGACCTCCTTAGGTGTCAGCGGTTAATTAGAGGATGTCAATATCATTGAATTTGTATTTGTCATGTACCAGTATTTGTACCTCATATGCCGAGTATATCGGCCCTGAGGGCACAAGACCGCCTCCGTGGTCTTGTGGTAGAGCGTCCGCCCGGAGAGCGGAAGGTCCAGGGTTCGATCCCGGGCCGCGTCATACAAAAAGACGTTAAAAGATTGTACTTGTTGTTACCCTGTCTGGCGCTCGGCATTAAGGGGCTAAAACAAGGACTGGTCGGCTCGGAGTCAGTATACTGTGTCTGAGTGGGGTATTCATGTTAAACTGCGGCATGGTATCTCAGTGAGCTAGCACTATAAATCGGCATCAGTCCGGACTAGTACAAGCAGCCACACACACACATTCACGTGCATGCACGTCGCTATATAAGTGCAATAATCTTGGACGCGACGTTAAACCCAATTTCACCTCACCTCACCTGAGGGCACAAACGTTCTTGCTAGTTCTGTTCTGAATCACACACATACCAATGAAAACGGAATACGAAGCAACATGCATATGTTGGTTAGACGTGACGTCTACTCAGAGTCCCCCTAAATACTGTCTAAAAGTCAAGCCCCTATTGATATCAATGTATCTTGTCTCGTCATGATCATCATCCTTCTTACATTCCGAGATTCATATGATCATTCACATATATTTTGTCGAAAGGCATATTTTCCTACAGATTGAATAATGACAAAGTTCTATGACAAACACAATGATAAGATTTGAAATATCACACACAATGATGTCATTTGAAATGACATACACACTAATAACATTTGAAACAACGCGCGATAACAATCAAATGACACACCATTATAATAGAAATAACACACGATATTAACATTTGGAATGACACACGATAATAATATTTGAAGTAACACACACCAAAGCTGTTATCGGCTGTAGGGAAACAGATTAAATGCAAATTAATTAGAACTGGTAGAAATATAGTTGTATTTGTTTGACAAAACAACAACCATTTATGCTCTCTCCAACGTTTCCTAAGAAGAACAGTCATTCAAACTGTTAATGACCATCCTGGAGATAAGAATAGGATACATTTGAACATGGAGAAATATTAGGGTAAACTCCCAGAGAATCTGCGTTTGATCAGCTTAGAGACACATGCAAGTTGACTTCGTAACTTTAATCAATTAATTACTCTCTACAAAAATCATTTACTTAGTATTTTTTGTTCTTTCTTATATTAGCACAACTCGGAATGCGAGTATGAATAAATCCTCCCTATGTTCACTTTGTACCTCGTGTCCTCCATCCCCTACCGAGGGGATTATCCTTAATCTTAGCACCTTCTGGATTGACTGATATAACGCCAGTTAATAGGAGTCGAAAGATTGCTAATTGTCACGTGTTTTTAAACTTAATTAGCCGGAGGATAGTGTTTTAATTAACCCCCTTGATAACAATTTCTTCCTTTGGATGTACACGTTGATTAGGTGTTGATGTTAAATGCCAAAACAACATCTTCACGGGATTCGGGAAGGGATTTAGTGTAAAGCTTTATCCCTTGGTTACATTGCTGTTTAATTAACTTTACTCGTGACAAAAACCTCAACCACCTGATATATGTTTGCAGTCCATTAAAATATCCCTTTGTTTGCATACCTACACAAACATTGATTATTCTGAGCATTATATCTTCATTGGATATTTAACTTGGAGTTCACATTTGTACAATATCCAATTTATTATTTATTTTCTTTGTCTATATTCACTTTATTTTTTACTTCAATAAACTTTATGATTTATCGGTTTCCATCATTAGTGTCGGATAAAGCCGACTGTCGGTTTAACGAGACTTGGCTGTATTCATCTTTCCATAATACGTGTAGAAGATAAAAAAGATAAAATGAGCAGCTGTCGATCCAAACAAGTGGACTTCGTCCTCGATATCGTTTCCTCTACAAATCGTATACATTCTGTTTTGTAATGGCATTTAGAGTTGTTAAGTCATGATTCGTCTATACGTACACCCTCCCGTCCTACAGCGGACTGAAGGTGGGTTAGTACACGACCCCTCCGGCTATAACTATTACATGCACTCGTAGAGGTCACACGCGTATATCCGTCGAACCAGCTCAGCAGGTAATGACAGTGGTCGTTCATTGTGAACAAGAGGTCACGCGTGGCTCTTTGTTCTGTAGTTGAAATTAATCAAATATTGATAAATCTTAACACTAATTATGCGTTGCGCAGTGTCCCTATGGAGACCCGTGCTTGGATGTCGTTTTGCAGCACTTGAACAACAAGTTTTATATCCGTACTCATCTGTATTTCAGCATGGATGCAGACCATCGCCCCATACAGTTACTGTGCAGCCCGCATACAGTTACTGTGCAGCCCGCATACAGTTACTGTGCAGCCCACATACAGTTACTGTGCAGCCCACATACAGTTACTGTGCAGCCCACATACAGTTACTGTGCAGCCCGCATACAGTTACTGTGCAGCCCACATACAGTTACTGTGCAGCCCACATACAGTTAAAAACGCCAAGAGAGCATGGCATGTACAACGATATTTACCGCCTAAAGGTGATGACCAATGATGCCAGGTGTGCTCGGCAGCCTCATCATCAATACCTACGTTTATTATGTCACTGTAACATGGAGACATAACCCTGAGGTATCTGTAGTGAGAGGTATCTTAAAATGCATTGTAAAAAAACATTCACTTTTCAAATTAAATTTAGTTGTGTCAAATCAAAGATTACATATCTTACAATTCAAAACAAGGGCTACCTCTTAATTCACGCGTTAATCAATAATTCTGAAATATGTCGACAAAATGCAACCCTTCAAAGTGCGCTACTTGATATGATGCTCACAAATCTTTATTCCAGTGAAGAAGCAAATTGGTTTACACAAATTTGAAATGTATTCACATACATAGATATTCCACAATGGTTGGATCATTCAGCGTGACATGCACAAAGGGGTGTGTCTTATTTATCCAGAACAAATTATACAGATGCAGTCTGTATTCCTGTTGACAAAGTAGACGTGAAAAGAAGATCACAAACTTACATTTCCACTAAATGTTCACAAAAAGTAAAAATAATAATGCCTCATCATTCCTTTAATGCAAAAGTCATAAATAGTAAATCCTTTTCATTTTTTGTTCGGTGATTTTAAGACATTATCGTCTACATCCACCTAGATAACCTTTTCGTTTCTTTCTTGCTCGTTGGATTTAAGTAACGATGCAAAAAACATTTACGTTGTAATTACCGACTCTAGTTAACGACTTTTACTCATTTCATATGAAATCTACACCTTGACGCTCTTGTCAATAGCTAACATTGCGCGACGACAGTCTTATCACATTGCCGGCTTCGACCACGCGCACGTGGTCTATTTCACATGGGCCATGTATAGTGCAACGTGCCTCAGCTTGCGACTGGCCATGTGATTTGATCTATGAATAGAACTGTGATGGATCGTCATATGACTAGAATAGTACTGTGTTGCTAATTGTCGTGTGAATTGAATCTTATGAAATATCAACAGTTCTCGAGTTAACTGGTTCACGTGTCGGCAGCACAAGACGAGAAAATACATAATTTTTTATTCGTTCCGGACATAGATCCGCGTATAAGTATGTCACATAGGTCAGTAACATCACCTTTACGCAGCAACTAGGTATGCCAACAGGGAAAGGTGTTTTCACATGTGAAGAATAACATTAACCTTTACCTGTTCTATTTATCCAGAAGACGTGAGTTTGTATGGCTGTCTGAAGATGCAATTATGATGAGAATCGGGTGGTCAATATGTCTACTGAGGGAGAAAATAACTGGATAGGTAACAACAGGAAAGATCCAATTTTCAGTGTAGTAGTTTGACGATTAGCAAGTTTGGACATATGATGTTCCACTGTGCGTGCGTGCGTGTGTGACTCTTCATACACCGACTTGGGGCGTTTAATTGCCGAATTTCAGGTATTACAGGTTATAACGCATAGACACGTATCGAACAAGGGAGGTTAATACGTTTAAGAGACATCTAGCAGAAACTTCTCATGTTTTCGAACACAGTCCATGAAACCATTTGTTATGAAAGGAAAGGTTAAATACAGAAATAGCTTTGACTTCCGCTTGTTTGCCATTACCCTTACCGAGCCTTGTACGGCTTCAAACACCAATCAGTCACAAAAGTCTGTTGCTATTCAGCATCCGGAAATACATAAGCTGGCAACGGTAACGTTAACGTTCTCGAGAGTGTTAACTGACTGTTTGTGTACTCCTGTAGAATTGTTACTACAATATGCATAAGCTTATGTTTACCTGTCACCCGGAATGTTATTAAGGGAGAATGTACATATCTGTGCTTCAACATGTAGTTGTTGTAACCAGTGGGAAGATATGTTTGCCACAGTGTATACTTTCGTCAAGATATTGACCTTTCTAACACGTAGCTTGTGGTCGAATACTCCCCAGGGAGCTGAGAATGCAGGTTGAATGTACACTGACATGTTGACTGGAATGCATATTCTCCGTCGCGTATATTATTGTTATTATGTACAGATTAAAATATATAAATGCAGCAAAGAGGATTTGGGTGATCCTGGCACAGTCAGGCTGGTCATCATCAACTCAGGGCCCTTGCCCCCTCTACACGCAGCCCAGACAGCGAATGGGACTTCTCCCAGGAAGCGCTGCCTAGTCAAACCCAAATTCAACGATATAAATGTGTTTAAAAAGGACAAGATCAGGTTTGTTGGCCTGGATAGGTCTGAGGCTGTATACGGGCCTATTCCAGTTTTTTTTGTATTTATCATTTTCTATTTTCCTCTTCATATTTTGTAACAAAACCATGGCGAAGGCGGTATTACAAGGATCGAGACACCCCATCATATCGCTATAGATGCTGCGTTTGTGCCAAAGCTGCGCGTCCACTGACAATGTGTTGGACATTCTCATTACATCCATTGCATAATCTACATTTCAGGTTTACATTTTGATGCAGAATCACACATTGACGGTTTCGAGTAGGAATTGACTGGTCCTGAGCAGCAAACAGGACGCCTTTTGTTTCACTTTCAGCCGACTTCATCCAAGCGAAGGACTCTACAGGGTTGCTGTTTTTCTCAATATACTCCAAATAAACTCTATGCAGTGGTCGTCCTGATAGCATCTCCTTGAAAAAACTGAGTCTGGGTCGATTTCATATGGCATTTCGCTTGGTTGACATTCATTTCTGTACCGTCCAGCAGCAGAGAACCATCAACACAATCACGATTAACACTGAGATCATGTCCCACATCCTTTACTCGCTTAAAGGAACCATGGAATGCCTTGTTTTCATCCTCCCTCTTCTAACAAGCCATGTTGTTTTATATTATTATAATTATTATTATTATTATTATTATTATTATCGTTACTATGTTCTTCGTGTCATATGTCCTAAGTAACATATACAAACTGTGCACTGATTGCGCGGTTATTTTAACCTTGACCTTAGACATCCCAGTTCAAAACATTCTCAACGCCGAAAAGATTTCTTAAATAGTTTCTAAACATAACTTATGGCCGCCGGCCCTCAAAGTCTATTTGTAGACATATTAATCAAATATACCAAAATATACATCGATATAAAGCATATCGTTATGGATCTGCACGCAAGGAACTTCTTCATACAATACGCACCACCAGTACGTTTCCTCCAAGAAAACTCTTTTTAGACTAAATGACCCTGAGTATACAGGTGTTATTTTGTGACAGAGACAGGAGATAAGAAAAACACGGCTCTCCGCATCACTTTTCAAGCCATTGATATTACGTATGATAAACCTATTAAACTTGACGACGCATCCATCAAAACTCATCCGCTCATCTTCATCTTTCACACTACGCTTCTTCACGAATAAGCACTACATTTGCGGTTGTGTGAGTGATGGGGCCTGTCAAGGTGTCCTTGCCCCTAACCACTACAACCTCACGTATTGGTGCGAACCATGGTAGTGTATACATGTATTGTGTGACACACCCCATCCCCCCCCCCCCCCCCCCCCCCGACCTCCCTCACCCTTCCCGTGTACCTGGCCACCTCAAGGCTATTACTCCTGTTGGTTCCTCAAGGTGATTATGATTTTCAAGATAGTTACCCCTCTACTTGAGATTTTCACTCAAGCGTAAAGTTCGCTTAACCCTTAAAAACTTAGCATGTTTATATCGTGTTAATTTTGTCCATATATCGAATGTGGGCAAGCAACATAAAATTGAAACAGTTTTATCTGTGTAATATAAACTCATTAGGGAATATGTAATATTGTAATAATTACGTTTCATTTATATATATGATTTATCATTCGGATAGAATATGTTCATATTAAACTGTTTTATTAATTGAACAAGTTGCTATCAATCAATGTCCAGTGTTCAACATGTAATGACATGTCAGTGCTGACGGGAACTAAAGCGTGCATCTGAACTTTTTAATCAAGTTTATTTAATAACCTAACTTATAAACTAAACTATCCGAGGTGCATGAGTACAAATAGAACATTGCAGTATATAATATGTACAACAAGATGACAATATATTCTTTGATTTTTATATTAGAACTCAATACTCATGATTCGTAATACGGACATTTGGTCATCCGGACGATTTTTGAAGGAACGATATCTCCACTGCATATATAATAATTTAAACAATACAATATCCGGAAGGCGAGACATCCCGACTGCTGTATTATCTGTAGCATCATCGTATTGCTTGTTTCTTAAATATTCATATCTGTGTCAGCGCCGTAAAATACATATCTATGATAACCCTGATATTCCGGAAACCCTATCCGATGGGTTTGAACGTCTATGCAGGATTAAATACATCTTTACTGCGGATAGTGTTAAACCCAACACTATCACTTGAAACTACCACGGTAGGGTGTTTCATTATAAATGGACCGACCTCTTATACCTCTTCTGATTTTGCCGCAATGTAGTGAGTGAGTTTCAGTTATGACACGGTGTGTCAGCTCGTGGGAGGAAGGCCCGAGTGCTGCAGGTCTTAGACTAGTTCCCCTGATGATAACCACAAACCAAGGATCACCCACAAACCAAGGTTAATCTGGAATTCGATCCACGATCTGCAGAACACCCGGTAGAAACTTAATGTGACAATGTGCATAACATGGTGATATAATGCAAACTTTACTATTTACGTATTACAGTGCATATTAAATCTTGAAATGCGTAATATGAGCGTAAATGAAAGCCCACGACACCACCCGTTGCTATACTTCTCGGCGAAGTTTGTTATTGTTGAAAGGTGTTCCACGTGACAAGGTGTTTTAACGTTAATGATTCCTCCCTACATCCTCCCACTGACACATCCCGGAAGATGCACGGCCTTTGATTTATCCTTCCCGTTTTGCTGATGCACTCAATTACTACAAGAACAATACAGATTAATGAGGTGCACCAAATGGCAAGTGAAAAATGTGACATGTTCTCAGTTCAGATCATCAAACAACAACTCAGCTATGATTAATACTTCGCCTTTTGTACGATACATTCACCCTTTGATATTGACCTGACTATTTCAGAATTTCGAGGGTCATCGTTCCCAAAATGAAGATGTTATCATGTTTTCATTGATCTATTCATATCGAAACGAATGGTTCAGATCAGAGACCATATACCGGTGTATGGTCTCTGTTCAGATTAATGAGGGAACATATGTAAACAAGTGGAGAAATCGTCATGTCATGTAAGTTGGACGTTAGACGTATTCAAAAACTCCATCAAGCGTTTATTTTGTGTATGTGTTTGTCTTTTGTTTTATTTGTGTGGGTTTTTTGGTGGGGGATGGGTTTGGTTTGTTTTCGTTGATGTTGGTTTCTTTTCTTTGGTTTTGTTTTGTTTGAGGGGTGTTTATTGTGGGTGTTTATTTGGGGGAGGGGTTCAATCACTCACTTGATTGCATGTTAGTGTGATAGACAGACACAACATACGGACTCTTGTTCTTGCAAGATTGCATACTGTATAACACGTGATTCGTGCGGAATTTGATCAGATTAACATTTTTACATGGGAATCAAAACAGGCAAATAAAACGTTGTCATGGTGGCCTTTAACAGAGATGAACTGGCGGCAATGGTAAGTCCAGTCTGACCAGTTGTGAGGCTGACCCTTACACTGTGACATTTATAGTCTGTACGGGCATGTGGACTGTCTCGTCAGACGCATATGATTAGGGACCAACACATTCATGGTTCATGGAGTAGGCACATGCGGCATTAAGGCTTACAGTAGTACTGTTATTTATTTATTTATTTATTTATTTATTTATTCATTCATTAATTTATTTATACGCGTTTCACACCACAATTATCCATTATCAAAATTTTTCAACGACACCCTGGACAAGAATAAGAACGCACGCTCCCACATGCTTAACGAAACAAGATATCGACGATACAAAGGTTGGGTTGCCCACACAAGTGAAACTGCCATCTAAATGCTTTTGAGCTATACAGACACACCTGTAATCAAAGAGCACGCGCGATCTCACTTGTACACAGGATAGCATAGCCTTGATCTCTGAACTCCAAGCAAGTAAGGTGTAAACAACAAAGGTAATGTGACTATATGATTAGCAATTACCTGGAAGCAGCATGAGAGCTGAAATTGCATTTCGTCTTCATTAAACTTCCTTGTATAGATGCTATCTCGCCGACTATATAAACATCTTATCTTAGACATTTTGAACTGATTAAGGTACTCGTTTTCTCACCTGAAACATTAAGGGTTGGGATAAGTCTGTGGTCAAAGGCATCACATTGGGTGTAGATTCGACCCCTTAGCCTCCTAGACGCGCTGGGAGTGGGTTCGACTCCCAGGTTGATCCCGGCTGTGTGGTCCTTGGTTTGTGTGCACCTGTGCCCTCCTTCCATGTACCAATGATCAGGACACAATTGTCACCATGGAAAACATAAATATTAATTTCAAGGGGAATCTTCACATTCTCCGAAAAGCTCTGGATGGGTTTGACTAGGCAGCGCTTCCTGGGAGAAGTCCCATTCGCTGTCTGGGCTGCGTGTAGAGGGGTCAAGGGCCCTGAGCTGATGATGAGCCTAACCAGCCTGACTGTGCCAGAATCACCCAAACCCTCTTTGCTGCACTTTTTTTTTTATTCTGTAAATAAATAAATAAATAAATAAATAAATAAATAAATAATACACGAAATTCAGGGTATTGACACCCTCACACGAAGAATCATGTCAGACAATAGATCCCACCACCCTCGCTCTTCCCTCAGTCAATAATAATGCGACAGAATTCATTCATTAATCAAAACAAATCTCTGCTAAAAGCAGAGTCCATTGTACGATTCCACCTATATCATAAGCATGTGTATATGAATCGCTATGAAATGGTGATGATACCAGGTGTTCGCGAAAAGGTGAACGTTTCCTGCCCCACCGGTGGCAAATTTCCAGGTTAAGAACTCATAGATCCGTGTACAAGTAGATGCCAAACTAACCTGGTTTGACTGTATTGCCACACATACCAATCATTCAGCATGTTATCGTAACTTACGTTATTTCTGACCCGAGGGAATACATGATATGGTCATAGGTATCAATACCGCATATTTTTTAAACAAATTATTGTCAAGTGGTGTCTGAAAGACAATCAATTAATTTCTTTACTCTATGCATTTGTTTGACTTGAAAAGTCCTATCAGGTTTCTTTGGACCGGCAACCTGAGGATTGGATGGTAATAATGTGTGTATCGCAACCTCGTTCCACAAAGATTCCTTAGTTCTACGACTATAAGTTCATGTTAAAATATAGGAGTTACGGTAGTCGGAGCGCTAAAACAGGCCCCAGCTGACAGTTTATGGCCACGCCCCTTGACTGTGCGTTGATCTTTGTTCATAACCACTGTTATAAACGTTGTTATATCGATATACTTAGTTGAAAAGTAGTTTATTTCATGTTTGGGAACTGCTTTTGTTTATGGAATGTAAGAAATATTTCAACATAGAAAAAGTCTCCTTTCTGACATTGAAAATGTTATCCTTAGGTATGTATTTTTAGCACAGTGTTATCAAAATACCAGCCCATCCGCTATCAATAGAATTAATCGTGACAACAAATGGTTAAAAAGTATGCTTATATGTTTCCATGATAGGGAAAACCACATACAGCCGTAGATTAAAATACATAAGCAAGAGAATATTGCTGAGTGCGGCGTTAAACAACATTTGTCAAACAAACAAACTAAACATTAACACGATTGCAAGTCATATACATGTACAGGGATGTGAGGGAATTAGGAAATGAGTCCAAACGATTAAGTCTAATATTTTGTGATTTATGATGTCCTAATGCGTACTTTGTCCACTTCACGGGCACGTGGTGTTATCACTGATTGTTAGGGGTACATTCATATACTTTTAATTACTATTTTGCTCTTTCCGCCCTACGAAATTTGTTTGGGCAGATAACCCAGGCCGATTGTTTTGTAGACGTCCAGCCCCTCCTTCCTATGTGTTTAGGTGCGTCTGGTACAACACCAATGTGGATATTTTTATAATGCTAATATGTTCATTATAACACTCGACGCAATACAACACCAAGAGTTTCGTCATGCGGGAAAGACACTGGTCACTACGTCAGAAAGTCTGCAGGGTTTCAACATCTAACATATACTGTATTTTTAATTTGGTATGTGAATAATGTTTAAATATGTGAGAAGACACTTGAACATATTTTGTTGTCAGGGAAAGATTTAGCTATACCGTTGAATATGGCAACTGAAATCCTTTATTCAAGTTATACAGAATGATATGACCAGAGACCACATACCGGTATATGGTTTCTGATATGACATAAAACTATTTTCAAACTTGTATATGCATGTATACCGGAAAGGGTAGGAGCCTATCTTTTCTTATCTGCAATTTCAAATCTGCAGCAGTGTGAAATGTTAAATGAGAGTTCTACACCCTACAGCCATGTCACGGGCGTATCACGGGACGCACGTAATGATGAAATGTATTACGGCAGGCGCATGTCAAGTCCTGTCAATCACCTGCTGATACAAGTAAGGCATGCGGTGTTGGCCTCGTGCTAACGTCACGTGATGTGTTTCCGGGAAATTGTGAATTAACCCGATCGTATCAGCATTCCGGGCCGATAGGGATTCTTACAGAGTACAATTGTTGAGTAACGTTTTGACTTATTGTATATTATATACTATATTGATCAATATGCCTGGCGATACATGGAATGTCATTTGTAGATTTCATGATTTGAAATAGAATGGGCTTTACAATTATTAAAATAATTTACGTTCAATAGACTTGATTCTGTGTAGGCACATGCGTATTTCCCTTGACGTTATGTAACTCGTGTAAACATAAGCCACTTTGCATAACTCACTATTAATAACTGTCATCTTCGATACCACGACGGGCATTTATATCTAAATCAAAATTAGATCATGTACTCTTATTTTTGTGAAGAAATGTGTTTCAGTGTTGAAATATTCGAGATGCGTTTGTCAATGCACACGGCACGTCTTCTGCAAGGATAACCCTGACACCTGGACACCCCGACGTTTACTGTTACGAAGGCCTACGTCTATACTAAATACATTTTGGTTCAAACCCAAATAATTCTTTAATTTGAAATTTACACGATATACGGCTTTTCCATTGGACGAGAGGTCGGTCACATGACCCGGAAATTGACGTTCAGAAGTGTATGAACGACACAATTTGACGTTCATACGTTTTTCACGAGACCGTGTTCTTGAAATGACGTAAACACTGACGGACTACTTCCACATTCCTGGGGAAACGAAAACATACATAAGCATTATTTCTGATCATTTAGAACCTTTAATCTTGGTCTCAGCATTTCAGTATACATTGAGAAACGTAAGGGAGCTTGACTGCATGATTGTTCACGAATTTCCTCGCTACGGCCCATCCTAATGAACAAACGAAAAAATGCACATCCAAACTATCGTCAGTATCGACTCGATCCGTGTCTAGGCTGACAGTGACCGTCTCCAGCAATCTACGAATTTACCTTGGTGTCTGTTTGACGCATCTTTAATCACCTTTTAATAATCGGTCAGTTGATCAATGATGACTAACACATGTTAGTCGCAAGCTCCGACGTTCATAACTTTGCTAAATGCTACTTGGAGAATGAAGAGCGTGGAAGACACTCTCCTACCCAGAGTTCCATGCGACCAGCATACTACATCTGCCACAGGTCAGCGCCATGTGACGACTCGTCACATCTAACACAGTCCATTCAAGATATTGCATATGTTTTTTATCTGTTTCACTTTTGAAAAGTCTACGTATCTAAAAATTATATGTCACAGAATGGTTAACTTTCATTGAGAAAATATCCTAAATCGTTTCCATTTGCGTAGTTATCCTTTATTTACATTGGTAATACGGCTCCACGTGCTGTCATCGAAGCCCTACGGAGAGCTAGCGATACGACCACTTTGGTGTATAAATATAAATTGTCAAGCAACTCACTGTCGCAGTTGTAGTAGTATATCTATATAATTATGCAAAACAATATGTAAAGTGCCCCCAAATACTTGCATTAGTCCGTTCTATTCTGATTTCTGAAGCCCGTTTGTTTACAAACGAGAAAAACGTCCGGTCACGCGATATGCAAATTAGCCTGTGGTAGTGGTGTTCTGCCATGTTTCCACATGGCCACAGGGCATGGCCACAGGGCTACAAACGTGCGCATGCGCCTTGACCTTATGATATTACGCATTCGCACGGAAAACGTCTAAAACGCGAGAACGCGAGAAAATGAAATGTCGATTTCTTGTTTTTGTGGCCTAATTTGACAAGTCGAAATTACGAGATTGCTAGATTTTATATCAAGTCCAAATCTCGCATTCTCGCGTTGTCGACTCATGACAAAAGGTGCTATGTACCAAAAATACGAGAATGCGAGATTTGGACTTGATATAAAATCTAGCAATCTCGTAATCTCGACTTGTCAAATTAGGCCACAAAAACAAGAAATCGACATTTCATTTTCTCGCGAATGCGTAATATCATAAGGTCAAGGCGCATGCGCACGTTTGTAGCCCTGTGGCCATGCCCTGTGGCCATGTGGAAACATGGCAGAACACCACTACCACAGGCTAATTTGCATTGTATTTTTCGAATAATCATTTACATAAGTCACATTTGTCCCTTGTATGCCCTTGAATGCGTTTCATGGGATGCCGTGTGCACGGGTGACAAAGTCGCCGCAATTCGCTGTGCACGCCACAAACCTATGAACGTGGGTTCGAATCCCGGTTCGATTATGTTTCTAGGTTTATCATCACCATACCCGTGCTCGTTGGTTCACCGAAGTGGTAAACGTCTAAGACCTGCATCACTTCGGGCTTTCCTCCCGTATCAAGCTTACGTGCCTCGATATAACTGGAATACTTGTTCAAAGCGGCGCTAAACCCATCTCACTCAATCATAGGATGTCAGCCGTTCCACATTGCCTGTCTACGTGTTGAAAGGCAATAATACATATGACAGAGAAGTTATGTGAGGTATTTGATGAAGATAATACTGAAGAATCCTGTGCTTCAAACACATCACTGATTATTTATTTCACTGGACAAATCAAGTGGATAAGCCATGTTGGGACTAGATTTAGCGAAATTACGATACGATCGTTACAGTGAGTGAGTGAGTGAGTATGGTTTTACACCGCTTTTAGCAATATTCCAGCATATTACAAGAGTGAGTGAGTGAGTGCGTTGGGTTTTTCGCCGCTTTTAACAGTATTCCAGTTATATCGCGGCGTGTCAGCTTAATGTGGCGTAGACGTTTACCACTTCGGTGAAACCCACGAGCACGGGCATGGTGCTGACAAACCTAGAAACATAATCGGGGCGAACCCACAACCATAGGTTTCTGGCGTGCCCAAGGGACGCAACTCTGCACAGCGAATCGCGGCGCCTTAGACGACTGGGCCACCCGTGCCACCGCATATTACAAGAGGAGAGATAGTGGATATTTCATGTGTCCAGTGAAATATCATGTTTCTCTCATCGAAAGACGAGGTAAAGGAAATATTTTCACGAGTGGCGTAGCCACAAGGGAAAATATCAGATTATTATTCTCCTTTCTTCCGTCACGAAATGAGCGAAACATGATTTTTTCACGAGACACATGGAATAACCTTCTTATAATATATTTCTTGTGTTGTTGAATAGGGGTAAATTATTATTTTTTATTACAATTGTAAAACCTTGAAACATAAAATAAAGTAGGGACGTTTAACCAGTTGATTGACGAATTAAAGAAGAACTTTACAGTTTATATGGAAACTTTTCAAGAGAATAACAAACGGCAAGAAGTGATATGAACCCCAGAAAGGACCATCTGGCATTATTGTGCCTCGTCAATGTGAAACTAACGTAAAAAGGAAGTCAACAGTTTGTGTACGACCAGACACTTACGATAAAGTTAGACAATTTGCGGGGGAAGCAGCCCTTGTATGACAATAGTTCCGTTAAAGTGACAGGTTCACTGCAGTGAAGTATCAAGTGTTATGTTCACTACAGTGAAATATCAAGTTCTATGTTCTCTGCAATGAAAATATCACTTTTCTCATCTTCAGAAAAATCAGTTTTTCACACTGAAGTTTGTATTTAAAGTAGCTCATTGAGTTAGTGTTCGCTTGTGACCCCGACGACCCGGGTTTGATTCTCTATCCCTGCCCACTCGGATCGATTAGCGTCCAGTTTGACATACTCCTCTGTACCGAGTGGTTGAAATACATAATATATATACTAGTATACACATCCTCCCTTTAGACGGATTATGTGTTTCGTTTCCTGTTACGTAAATCAACCGAAATGTACTACGTACCTAAAAAGTTTGACGTCAGAATTCAAAATGAAGGCTTGTCCTTATGTCAAGTCGATCCGATGTTCCATTAATAAAGGTGTTCGTTATGTCACGCCTGTCAAGGGAGGATACCTTAATTCACAGCTGTAATACTGACAAACGAATTCGTTGAAATTAATCTGCGTATTATTGAAATGTACGAGGTTTTGATCTCATGGTCAGTCACTATTTTCATATTCCATTTTGTCAAATATGACAGATAAAAACACACATTCTCAAAATATAAAGATTACCAAGCGTTCTGTCTTTTGGAAATGGATATTTCACAGCCAAAAGTAAAATGACAGTGTATTTTAACCTCATATGTGTTTCACATATACCAACGCCTGAAGCATATTACGTCACAGTACGTGGGAACACATGATTCACACATGTCATTTCGCGTTTCTTCTGAAGTTCT
Organism: Haliotis rufescens; assembly: GCF_023055435.1. Classification (NCBI taxonomy): domain Eukaryota; kingdom Metazoa; phylum Mollusca; class Gastropoda; order Lepetellida; family Haliotidae; genus Haliotis; species Haliotis rufescens. The sequence continues at coordinate 51,195,904 of NW_025964001.1, read as the reverse complement.
AGACAGATTTTTGTATAGGATCCAGATAGAGATACTAGTTTATTGTATTTTGGCGATATAAAAAATGCAAAATGGACTCTCGTTAATATGCACACATACTTTTATACTTATAAACTGGGCGGCAAAAGAAAGTATAGGTCAAGTTCCATGATCGATAAAAAAAATAACAAGAAGAGGTTTTGTTGTGAATTATAATATATCTAGGGAGGGGTAACAAATGATTGATCAACCACAGTTTGAATGAAATTGTGCAATCACAGGTAATGTAAGCTCAAGGTAGACAATGGTGGGGTAAGAAATTTCATTTTCAAAAGTAGTCTGAAATGTCACCAAAAAATTGTCAGACACACTACAAGTTCATTGTCGACATAGTTGCCTTCAATAGCGTGTATGACCTCCAGCTGCCTCAATGCATGCTGTGATCCGCCGCCTCAACGATGACGTCAGTCTTCTGATGACTTGGGCTGGAATCCGTTGCCACTCGTCTCTCAGGGCCTGCTGCAATTCTTGTCTGTTGACGGGAGGCTGATGGCGTGCTCTAATCTGTCTGTCAGGATGGTCCCATAGATGTTCAATAGGATTGATATCGGGTTAGTGGGCAGGCCAGGGCAAAACGTCAACGTTCTGCTGGTTTAGAAAGTTCCGAGTCAGCCTTGCAGTATGGGGCCTGGCATTGTCGTGTTGAAACAATGTCCGCTGCTGTTGGTTTTGTAAGAACGGAAGCACAACTGGCTGCAACACTTGGTCTCTGTACTGCACAGCGCTCAGGTTTCCCTGTATAATCACAAAATCAGTCTTCTGATCTCAACAAATACCGCCCCACACCATGACACCTCCCCCGCCGAATGGATAGACCTCTCGAATACACGCCGGAGCCAAACGTTCCCCTCTGCGTCGATAAACTCGTTCTCTGCCGTCATTTCGAAACAAGTTAAACTGACTTTCATCAGTAAACAGCACTCGACGCCGATTTCTGACTTGCCAGTGTCGAACCTGGCTCGCCCATCGCAGTCTCAGGCGTCAATGTTAAGCAGTCAGTACCATTCCTCGGAAAGGACGATACGCTAGGATTCCAGCAGCACGAAGTCGTCGTAGTACTGTACGTTGGCTAATGGGATGTCCCAACGCTGTTGCCGCCGTCGCCGTCGCCGTTACGAATCTTTTTCGCAGGTGAATGAGCCGTATCTGAACGTCTTCCAGTGGTGTTGTCACTCGGCGTCGTCCGGTTCTAGGCCTGTCTTGTGTCCTCCCAGTATGCCTGTAGCCTGGCTACTGTCAATGGTGTACAACCAAACCTTCTGGCAATTTGGACCTGTGTTGCCTCCATTTCGGCCATACCGATGGCTCTCTCTCTCTCTCTCTCTGCTCCTGTGACAGTCGTGGCATTTCTTTTGTGTGCTTTCATCACGTGTGGTTATACCCTGCAGACGAACGCATTTATACAGCTAACATGCACGTGCAGTCTATGCCATAGGCGGGAAACCTGTTTCACCTTTTTTTTTGGCACCGCACGAGCGCCGTCAAAGGTTGCGCGTTCGGGTGAGGTGTTTTTTGGTACCTGTCCATCTGTTTGGTGCAGTCATATTCCCAATACCCACTTTCCACTAGTTACCGCTGTTTTTAGGAAAATTACAAATTGCCAACCTATACTTTCTTTTGCCGCTTAGTTTACTTTTCAGTATGTGTTCGAGGTTCACACCATTCTTTCACTCGGCACCGATCGTCCGTAATTTCTCGTAGGCCGTTAGTTATACCCAAATTAAAGGTATATCATCCACCTCTGCTGAACTCCTACCTGATTAGAGTCAGCCATACTACATGGTGTACCACATCGATATCAGATAAGACTGAAAACCTGCAGTAATGCACATCAAGTTCTGTTCGCTACTGTCAGTGAGCTAACCCCATTAATAAGTTCAGTTACGTTATTAATAACACCGTCAGCTACTAATGAGCCAGCCACGCTAATTGATGACGTCACTGACGCGTTTGTGACGTCACCCGGTAACATATTGATTTATTTCCGTCAAGCGCTGTCTCGTTTTGGCGACATGATTGAAAGGATTCTATTCACAGGGTTAATTTCAGAATCCAACTGTAAGATAGCGTCGTTAACCTTGTTTCCTACCTCATTCATTTATTTCGATCGAACATGAGATGAATATTATTGGAGTTCAGTTTTAAGTGTCATTTTATGCAACCCGATCGTTTATAGGACAGTCATATGTTCAGTCATATATAGTTGAAGCTTTTCAAATCATAATTGATTATTTAATTTGTTTTAACTTGGGCAATTGTTGTGCTTGTTCTTATAAATGGTTATTCATTATCACCTTGAGGGGGCATCCACGGCACAGTGGTCATTTCCCATCTATATATAGAAGTTTATTTTTGATGCTTAGACACTGTCTCAGTATAATTAAAGTTATCATAAAGTGTATCGTTTTTTAGTTTAGTGAACAGGAAGTTCTAAATAGGTTATCAGATTACTTGAGTCAAGCTTGCAGGGATTGCTTCTTTAGAGGAAACACACTGTTCAATGTCACTAATGCACGGTGTATGGTAGCATGTCAATGTATATATATTTGTTAATATTAAGTGTTTAAATTGAGTGGCTAACAAATTAAGAAAAGTATGCTGTATATATTTGAGGCGGTGGGTAGCACAGTAGACACAGGTGAAGAGTTGGCTTGCCACGCGTAGGTTCCGGGTTTAATTCCCAACTCATTAGTGAAGAAATGAAGTTTCGTGTGAGTGTGTGAGTGAGTGGTCCAGCAAAGTCATACCGGGTTACACCAGAAATGAGCTTCGCAGATTGTACCCATCGGCGAACTAAAGCCTTCGATGTGACGAGCGAACGCTTCAATCACAAGGCAACACCACCGCCCCTTCTACCCCGATCGATTTTTTAAAGTGTTTTTTTTTTAAGGAAGTGTCTGAGTAAAATAACGGTAGAAACATATATCCGTTTTAAAGCACTAAATACGCACCAGAGCAAAAATGTCAACTCACAATACAAAAATATGCCCATGAGCGTGCGAGTTGACCCCATTACAGCGTGTTTTGGGGCTTCTGAGCATGTCTGCAACACAAAGTGTTTTGAGCTGAATGGCTTCATAATTTGATATACTGGAAGTGACCGTCTTTTTCAGCTTCTCTGTGTTTTTGCACTTCCTGTGTTGACATCTTGAGTCATGTATATTTCAGGCCCAATATCGTAAACACAAGCCGCTTAAACACCAATATCAGGTGATGATATATACTGAGTGAGTGAGTGAGTGAGTGAGTGAGTGAGTGAGTGAGTGTTGCTTTACAAAACATCCTGCTATATTTAAGTCCGACAAATAATAACAAGCATAATAATAATTATAATAATAATGATGATGATCATGATCATGTCAGACAATAGATCCCACCACCCTCGCTCTTCCCCCAATCACTTATATTTACCAATCATTGTGGGAGGACGTGGTTTGATTAACGTTGGGGCTCTTCATGATAGAATTATTTTGTGCACTTTTGCACACATTTATTTGTCTGATGATCTTCTTGTGAAGCATGTCAAGACTCATGATGAAAACAAGGCATTCCACAGTTTTCTAAATCGAGCCAAGGATGTGGGATATAATCTCAATGTCGGTGTTGATTTTGTTGATGGTTCTGTACTGCTGGACGGTACAGAAATGAATGTCAACCAAGCGAAGTGCCATATCAAGTTGGCCCAGACTCAGTTTGTAAAGGAGGCCATCTGAACGACCACTTCATCGAGTTGTTTATGTGCAGTGTGTTGAGAAGATCAGCAATCCTGCAGAGTCCTTCGCTTGGATGAAGTCGGCTGGCCTGAAAAGTGAATCAGAAGGCTTTCTGTTTGCTGCTCAGGACCAGTCACTTCCCACTCGAAACCGTCAATGTGTGATTTTGCATCAAAATGTAAACATGAAATGTAGATTATGTAATGAATTTAATGAGACTGTCCAACACATTGTCAGTGGATGCCCAGCTTTGGCACAAACGCAGTATCTTACATGACATGATGGTGTAGCTCGATCATTTTATTACCGTCTTCGCCATGCTTGTGGTTTTGACACAGAGGTCCACCCATGGTATGACCCGGAATATGTCGAGGGCCTCATCCCATTTCTGGTGTCCCCCGCCGTGATATTGCTGGAATATTGCTAAAAGCGGCGTAAAACCTCACTCACTCACTCGAGGGCCTCATGGAAAATGATAAATACATTTTTTGGGGGGAATAGGCCCATTTACAGCCTCAGACGTATCCAGGCTAACAAACCTGATCTTGTCCTGTTTGATAAATCAAATGAAATCATTTATATCATTGAATTTTCTGTCCCCTTTGACACTAATGTGATTGACAAGATTGAGGAACAACATGGCAAATATGCGGACCTCGCTTTCGAAATGTCACGCTTGCATCCTAAATACTAAGTTGTCCGACTCCCCATTGTTCTCGGTGCCTTAGGTTTGGTACCTCCCAATCTGTTGACTGCAGAAGACTGCAGTGTTGGGGAGTCTTCACATTCTCCGAAAAGTTCTGGGTGGGTTTGACTAGGCAGCGCTTCCTGGGAGAAGTCCCATTCGCTGTCTGGGCTGCGTGTAGAGGGGGCAAGGGCCCTGAGCTGATGATGAGCCTAACCAGCCTGACTGTGCCAGGATCACCTAAACCCTCTTTGCTGCATTTTTTATTTTATTCTGTAAATAATAATGATAATAATAATAATAATAATAATACAAGAAATTCAGGGTATTGACAACCTCACACGAAGAATCATGTCAGACAATAGATCCCACCACCCTCGCTCTTCGCTCAATCAATAATAATGCGAAAGAATTCATTCATTAATCATAACAAATCTCTGCTAAAAGCAGAGTTCATTGTACGATTCCAACTATATCATAAGCATGTGTATATGAATCGCTATCAACCAAAAACAACAACAATAATAATAATTATAAAGGTCATGCTTTAAAACGTTCGAATTCGTGAGGCAATATTACACAAAATATTTAAAAATAAAACTGACATGTTAATAACTTCTTGGTGACATAAAGAATTGAACTGAAAAAAAATGTGTAACAAAAGCTGGTGGAAAAAACAGATGTTCACTAAGTGCTTTATTACGAAATAAACTGATGATGCTCGTTCCTTTGTAGATATTATACTAACGCGTGAAATGAACCCCCACATATGACAAAACAAAAACCTAATTACAGAAGAACATGGGACTAATGGGGCCGTGTCTTCCGCCTCTTTAGTCTGTAAACATGACGAATACTGTTTAGAGGCACCAGTACAATTATTAGGTCACCAATATGTAGTCCAATCGATAAATTTATAAATGCCCCAATTTCACTGTCAACAAACTCTTCACCCTATTTATTTAGTGTTGTTATTTTAAAGTTTTGACGTTCCTACGCTTTATAAAATAAGACAAACGCATCTCCAAGATGTTTCTGAATTTGGTTATAAATATATGTTAACGTTTTTCACCAACTTCAAATCACCTTTATTGCAACAGTAGGTGAACACAAAAAAGCTCAATTGTAAATGACGATTAATGAAGCCTCATCAGTGTGCCCAAACAGGCCTCTGGCTGATTGTGATGGAACACGATCCACCCTTTTGTGCATTGATGCCAGGGCATTAATTACATGACACGCGCCAAAATATTGATTTTCCCGGAACTTAAAACATGCTTACGTATGTACAGTTTAATTTATTTCCAGCTCTTTTCAGGACTTGGCATTTCATAGAGGGGTTTCTTTCGCAATTGTGATGTATTGGCAATTAATCATTATGTGTTTGTTATATATGAAAGAGGTAACCGCGATAGGGATAAGAAAGAAGAAAACAATATTGTTTTTTGTTGCATGATACACATAAATTGTAAACTGTTTGGAAGTGTTTGCTGCAATCTTATTGGTTGAAAACCGTGATTAAATGGGATTTGAAGTCCGGGAATTTCCCAAGACTATTCACTGCATAGGATTACTTTTTCTGATCAGAACTATTTCATCTATATAAGTTGACGAAACAGCGATTTTGAACACGTATAATAAATAGAGGTTATCATAATACTGTTTTGGAAATGGTAAATACTAGTATCCTGTATTAGGACAAAACAGCCCTGGGGGTATTTACCACCCAAACACACACAAGCGTGATAATATCTTTATCAGATGGTGTCATTCTTAAATTGTATCGTCCAAAAAGCTATTCTCATCTCTCGCAAACGGGACTGAATATTGCAAGTTTTACTGGTATGTACCTCGTGACCATGTCTGTTTCAGTAAAACTCGAGTCCGCCATTGACGACTGGAGTACTCTCCAAGGGGAGGTAAATCTAATTCACACACTTTGTTAGTTTCAATACACCTTTTGTATGAAAGGAAAGCAAGACGTCTTATTAACTTAGTCAGACAACCTACACAACCACTGAGGGCTCGTGTCTGCAGTAGAAATAGCATTGGTAGTATTTCTTCGACAAATTATTTCGACAAATGCCAACACATAACGTTTCTCCTTGCCACTAGCGGCAATCCATCTGGACGCCAGCTCGAGTAATCGCCCTTCGTCAAGGGGAAGGAACTGTAATGTATGACACGTCACGTTAGTCTGGCTTGTTACAACGTTACGAAATACAATCAGATGTCCACACAGCAACAAAACGAAACAAGTAAAATTACACCAAGACTTAGAAATGTAGGAAAAGGTCCCCAAGCCACAGAGGTCTGCAGGGAAATAACAGGCATGGACACTGATCCCGAAAGGCGCTTGTGTCCTCGCTAAATAATTCGTAATTATATAATTCGATAATTATATGGAAACTCAAACACAACCTCAAAACCACATACATAAGTATATGAATATAATAAATTTGACTAAACCTTAAGAAATGTTATCAAATAGTTGTTGTTTTTCAAAAAGACAAATTCACAGCCATGGATAAAATATAATAGATTTATGAATTACATCCAGGCTTCCAAGACCTGCCACTATACTGCCACTTGTGTGAGGAAACAACAGCCTTGCAACGACAATGAAGGGATCAATTTTATTCTGAACTGAAATAGGTTAAACAATCGACACATAGGAAAAAACAAATAACAATATGTTGAAAAGAGATAACAGGTCTGACGACATGAAACTGTTCATGGATATATAAACCAGAACACGGTACAAAATGTGCATACGAACCTGGGTGAAAGTGAGATTCCAGGGGTTGTTGGTAAACGTGGAATTTGCAGGAGTGTATAATTCGGGTTTAGGTTGGAATATTTCCGAGCGAAACTACTCAACAGACACGTCACTGTTATTCGTTGAGGGATTTACATAAAACAACGGCGGATACCTATATCGCTATGTACATAGGTTATACATAACGGTTGCAATGCGTGTTCCTAGGAGACGGGAATTTGTGGGACAGGATGTTTCCATTTTGTCACTACAGTGTATGTCATGTTGCTTTTATATAACTCTTTTCTATGAACAAGATGGCCTTCACGTGAACGGAAAATGTTTAGCCACTGGTGTGTTTCACTCAGGGAGTCACTATCTCACTCATGTCGGCATTATTTGATAGGGGTGACAGCAACATCACAGCAACATTACCGCAACATCGCAGCGACATTACAGTAACACTACAACATCACAACAACATAACAGTAACATAGACATCATCGCTATGACATCATCACATCACAGCAACATTACAGTCACACTACAACATCACAGTAACATTACAGTGACAATACGACATTACAACAATAAAACAGACATGTTACAACAACTTTACAACAATAACAGAGACACCTTACAACAACAATAACAGAGACACCTTACAACAACGTTACAACAATAACACACAACTCTTATAACGACGTTATAATAATATCACAGACACGTTACAACAACGTTGCTACATCTATTACACGGGCACAGAAACAACTACGTTACAAGTATTACATAGTCACATTACAGCAAAATTACAATAATTATTACACAGGCACGTCACACCAACGTTACAATTATCATGGACACATTACAGCAACGTTGCAATAATTATTGCACAGGCACGTTACACCATCGTAACAATTATCATAGACACATTACAGCAACGTTGCAATAATTATTGCCCAGGCACGTTACACCAACGTAACAATTATCATAGACACATTACAGCAACGTTGCAATAATTATTGCCCAGGCACGTTACACCAACGTTACAATTATTACAGACACATTACAGCAACGTTGCAATAAGTATTGCCCAGGCACGTTACACCAACGTAACAATTATCATAGACACATTACAGCAACGTTGCAATAATTATTGCCCAGGCACGTTACACCAACGTTACAATTATTACAGACACATTACAGCAACGTTGCAATAATTATTGCCCAGGCACGTTACACCAACGTAACAATTATTACAGACACATTACAGCAACGTTGCAATAATTATTGCCCAGGCACGTTACACCAACGTAACAATTATCATAGACACATTACAGCAACTCACTTACCTATATAATTTTATTGCTAGGGCATTAGACGAAGGTAAAGAAATCAGAGCTGTTTTTTGTGATGTCAGCAAAGCCTTTGATAGAGTATGGCACAAAGGAATTATTCATAAACTCAATGCTTACGGTATCCAAGGTGATCTTTTGAAATGGTTTGAAAGCTACTTAGAACAAAGAGTCCAAAAAGTAGTCATTAATGGTTATACCTCAGAATCAAAGTTTGTACAAGCTGGGGTCCCCCAAGGGTCAGTCCTTGGACCACTGCTTTTAATTGTTTATATAAATGACATTGTCGAAGGTATCGAGAGTAATATACGCCTGTTCGCAGACGATACATCTATATATGTCATCATTGATGATCAAATCTCTGCAGCAAATTGTATCAACAATGATTTGGCAAAAATCTCAAACTGGGCCCAAAAATGGCAAGTAGGTTTCAACCCCGATAAGACCAAGACTATAACATTCAGTCGCAAAGTCAATTCTGGTTTTAGACTAAACTTATACATGGTGAGTACTGTATTTGGAGAGGTACAAAGTCATACACATTTAGGACTTACACTTCAATCTGATTGTTCATGGAAAATACACATTAACGAAATTATTAGAAAAATCAGTCCAATGATCAACTGCCTAAGGAGCTTTAAATACAGACTAACAAGAAATACGCTTGAAACTATGTACACATGTTTTATCCTACCAAACTTCGACTACTGCTGGCATATTTGGGACAACTGTACAAACGAACAATCATTGTTACTCGAGAATTTACATTTGGACGCATTGAGAACTGTTTGTGGGGCCAGCCATGTTAAAATTTATAACGAAACAAACTTTCAGTCCTTAAAAGAACGACGACACCGCTTCAAATTGATTACATTTTACAAAATGAAAAACAGTATTTCACCTGTATATCTCAACGATCTCATTCCATGTCCAGTCTCTGATAATAGCAACTATAACCTTAGAAATAGATCTAACATACAAACAATCAAATGTAGAACCTAGACCTATGCTAAATCATTTCTTCCTGATACGATTAATCTATGGAACGCTCTACCCAATAAAGTTACTAATTCTTGCTCATTAAAAGAATTCAAATCCTTAATTAATCGTTCTGATACAATTATTAATAATTTTGACCTAAAATACGGTCATAGATCATGCCAAATTGTCCACTGCCGCCTTAGGCTCGGCTGCAGTGACATAACGCTGATAAGTTTAGACGACATGTATCAGACATATCAGACTGCACTTGTGGGTATCACTTTGAAGACGCAATTCACTTTTTCTATACCTGTCAAAAATACCATAATATCAGAAACACTATGTACTTCTACACACATGGGTATGATTTAAAAACGGTATTACATGGCAATAGTTCAGTTAGCAGTTCTACATACATGACTATTCTTAAATCAGTTCACGATTTCATTGTCAAAAGCAAAAGATTCGAGTAACTTAATTTTATGCATGTAGTAATGGAAAACTGCTATATCTTATTTCACAGACACCACTTGTATTGGCTTCATATATTTCATTTGTGCATTTAGTATGTTTATGTTTAGCACTATTTTACATATAATCTGATATATAACCAGCTGTTGTAAAGTTATTACCTGGAGAGGTATTTACATATTTAAGCAAGTTTTGCTTGTTTACCGATCCAGATTTCTTTTGAAATAAAAATATGTTTAAACCATTACAGCAACGTTGCAATAATTATTGCACAGGCACGTTACACCAACGTTGCAACAACTTTACTACAATTATCACACAGACACAACTACGTTACAATTATTTCATGGACACATTACGGAAACGTTGCAATAGTTATTACAGAGACACATTATAGCAAAATGACAGCAACAACATGCATTTCGGCAACATTTCAGGTAGCTGTAGCTATATGTATACCGTGGAGACATTTAAAGATTAATCGCACCAAGTCACTTTCCTCAGATGTATCACAGCACCATCATAGTGCCCTACAAGGTGTGTAGCGCTGTGTCACTTTGTGGAAGAGTGCACAGGCCGACAGCGCGAACAACTGTCAATCCCATGGCAAGAATGTACATCTCACCATTGATATTCTGAGGGGGTCAACCATTCGCGCGGGCTTGAGACGGACCACTTGATATAGATGGAGTGTTAACTTTAATTGATACTAGTAATGATATACGGTAGAGTGACTGATATGATGTATTGTTACATTGTTACATTGGTTGAAATCCAAAACCATTGCACTCGTGTTTTGCCATCGTAGTTAACATGACGATGCATTTGGTATGAGGTGGTCACTCGTGTTACTCTTATCTCAGGCGGCCTTGAAGTTAGCATTAATATTTGTATACCTTGTTCAAACATGCCCAGAGGTCCGACCACTGCTTAGCAGCAGCTTGACCCTCGTGTGTTTCACACGCCACACCCGGGAGCTCATATAATGAGCACCGTTCGAGAATACACAGATGTTTTGTTGTTGTTGTTGTTGTTGTTACTATTATTATTATTATTATTATTATTACTATTATTATTATTATTATTATTATTATTATTATTATTATTATTTGTTGTTGTTGTTGTGGCAGAACACCCGATTCATTTATATTACTGTCCATAATGTGTCAGTTTAACAACAGTAATAGGAAAGTGTCGGATGTTTTAACTTCTTTTGAGTATTATGTTTTATCTGACACAGGCATATACCTCATTGCCGTGTTACTCAATTCTAAATCGACATATTATAACACACCGCTTTTAAATTAACCCATTACTCAAGAAGTTGATCCATTCCAGTGGTTGTCCTAAGAATTATCCAATAAAGTTCAGGAAAGAAGTCCTAAACCGGTTATGGGAACGACAGAGGAGCAGAAGACAAAGACGAGAACCTCCACGACTGTCCCAGCAACTTGACATAAGACGAACTAAAACCTGGGTCAGAGGGTTACCCGAGCAGTAGGCAATCAATGTACATTTCAACCTATCAATCAAACCAAATCCATTTAATTTCAAGTTTCAACACCTTTGCGCTCTTCGTTTTAATCCTTGCACACTACCCCCAGTTCGTTATGCAATAAGCTAATTGTTTGAGTGAATAGATGCTTCTCTTTCGCTTGACCGCTAACTGTTATTTTAAAGGATTTGAGTATTTGTTATCGACACAAAGGATGACCGATAGTCGTAAACTCATTCCGGTTAGAAGATGTGGATTTCAGGGTCATTGACCGCGAGAATTTGGGTCACTGGGACAAGCTTGGACTCGATATTGTTATCGGGTGTTTGAATATTTTTCACAGAACCCCACAAGTCTAATAGTATATGTGCTAAAACACACTGGTGATATTTATGCATATATTTGTATTAATAACAATTAATTTGTATTAATTATATCAAAATATCATAATGTCTTCAATAATAATTTTAGTCAACAGCCTAGATGCCCCAATTTGAAATTGGTTCAGTTTTCTTCTTATATCTGGTTCATGTGCAAGTTGTCAATGCGAGTTGTTCCAAGGGAAGAGAGCCAATGCCCTATACGGGTTGGTGAAATCATGGTTGAAACTTTATACACTGGTGAGACTGCGGCATATACTGTCGAGATCGCTTTCACACTCGAACAATCCTTACATAATCTTGAACAAGAATACCAACACCAATTCAATGGCACCACGGCTAATGTTTGTGTTGATCGTTGTCTTAGATCAATACTTGTGTTGTCTGTAGGCTCAAGACACAAACAAATGACAACCTCGCTGAGTACCGATGACTCCACGTATAACGGTCAATCTGGTGTTGTTAACTTGTTATTTGAAGAGCTTAAGCTTCCAATTTCTAGATCCAACTTAGGGCGCGGACCAGTTAATGGTGGCGGTGTTGGCGTGTGCGGGAGTGGGTCTGCGGTGGGGTGATGGTAATGTGTTCTGGGGAGAGTTTGATGACCCTCCACAAGAATGTAATATCACCCAGGTTGTGTGGTGTTGATTCATACACTCACACATCACAATTTCAACAGCAACATAAATGTCCGCCTCTGCATTACCTTCATGTTTTATGTGTTTTACAACCCATGATTCATCGGGGTCGCATTCATTCCCGTTTCATTCCCGTTTAATGATCCTTGGGTTGTCCTACCCCACACACTCATGGTATCAGAGAATGTGGATTGCGCAGATTCGCCCCCTGTGAACGTTCAGTCGTGGCTAGTATTTAGTGAGTGACTTGGGTTTAACGCCGCTTTGAACAACACTTTAGTTATATCGTGGCATTTCAGCTAAATGTGGGATGTGATGCAAGTCTCAGACGTTTACCACTTTGATGAAACCCACAAGCAAACCTACAAACATACGCGGGAGAACCTATCATTATTAGGGTTCTTCTTCCGAAATATCTACTGCGCAGGCGCAAACACACGATGTTCCAGCCAGTATCAGTGTCACTAACCATTGCAGCAGTGCTTACATGAGACACAATCTCTATATGTACTCCTAAGGGAGCTGAGAATGCAGTACCAATGCGCTCTGATTCATTCGTTAAACGGGTGCATCATGTCCTCTATATTTACCAAGTCCCTCGGTGTTGTGCTATTTAATGTCCTGTGTTTTACAGTGGCTCCATACATTATCATTTGTAATAATTATTTCATAAACCCTAGTCGACGTGATAGTTCACATTGACTGATAACGCAATGTATAAAATTACACGAATATTTATATATCCTCCCAGCATTTCTCCACCCAGCTTCAGGTCACGCTGGTATAGACCTGTTAATTTACTAGATATATCGAGCTTCTCTGGTAGCTATTTCTGGAATGCATCTGTCGTTCAGCTGACTGTATAACTATTTTTGTCTTGACAGAAGCTCATTCCTCTTTTTTCAAGATCAATGTCGTCATACTACCATGGGAAGCACGGCCCCCGAATCCGACAATGGTGAATTGGCGTGAAGAGGCTGACTTTAATTGCCACGTGATCATATTGCATTTATTCTGAGATATTCTGGTTTCCGTGTTTTTTTGGAATTGCGTAATGTTTCTCTAAACGTGTTGACATCGCCACGTGAATCTTTAAGCGGAATGTTTTATATGAGGTGTCGTGCATGGTAATAGTTCAATGTGTAAAGTGTGGTTAAATTCAATCAGCTCAGCTTCTTGCCCTGTGTTGTCACACATTGACGTGAACACGTACACACAAATGACACATAACCGCATACTTACAGGCACATACACATGCACAGAGGACTTACACGCCACCTCACCGCCTCCCCCCCCCCCCCCCCCCCCCCCCCCCCCACACACACACACACACAAAGGACACATAACTGCGCGCACACTGGACATATACACGCACACACACAGTCACACACGCACACATAGGACACGCACACAGACCAATACACGGTTTATCAAACAGTCACAGACACAGACCAATACACGGTTTATCAAACAGTCACAGACACAGACCAATGCAAGGTTTATCAAACAGTCACGGACACAGACCAATGCAAGGTTTATCAAACAGTCACAGACACAGACCAATACAAGGTTCATCAAACAGTCACGGACACAGACCAATGCAAGGTTTATCAAACAGTCACGGACATAGACCAATGCAAGGTTTATCAAACAGTCACGGACACAGACCAATACAAGGTTTATCAAACAGTCACGGACACAGACCAATACAAGGTTCATCAAACAGTCACAGACCAATACACGGTTTATCAAACAGTCACAGACACAGACCAATACACGGTTTATCAAACAGTCACGGACACAGACCAATGCAAGGTTTATCAAACAGTCACAGGACACAGACCAATACAAGGTTCATCAAACAGTGACAGACCAATACACGGTTTATCAAACAGTCACAGACACAGACCAATACACGGTTTATCAAACAGTCACGGACACAGACCAATGCAAGGTTTATCAAACAGTCACAGACACAGACCAATGCAAGGTTTATCAAACAGTCACAGACACAGACCAATGCAAGGTTTATCAAACAGTCACGGACACAGACCAATGCAAGGTTTATCAAACAGTCACGGACACAGACCAATGCAAGGTTTATCAAACAGTCACGGACACAGACCAATACAAGGTTTATCAAACAGTCACAGGACACAGACCAATGCAAGGTTTATCAAACAGTCACGGACACAGACCAATGCAAGGTTTATCAAACAGTCACGGACACAGACCAATGCAAGGTTTATCAAACAGTCACAGACACAGACCAATACACGGTTTATCAAACAGTCACGGACACAGACCAATGCAAGGTTTATCAAACAGTCACAGACACAGACCAATGCAAGGTTTATCAAACAGTCACAGACACAGACCAATGCAAGGTTTATCAAACAGTCACGGACACAGACCAATGCAAGGTTTATCAAACAGTCACGGACACAGACCAATGCAAGGTTTATCAAACAGTCACGGACACAGACCAATACAAGGTTCATCAAACAGTCACGGACACAGACCAATGCAAGGTTTATCAAACAGTCACGGACACAGACCAATTCAAGGTTTATCAAACAGTCACGGACACAGACCAATGCAAGGTTTATCAAACAGTCACGGACACAGACCAATACAAGGTTTATCAAACAGTCACGGACACAGACCAATGCAAGGTTTATCAAACAGTCACGGACACAGACCAATACAAGGTTTATCAAACAGTCACGGACACAGACCAATACAAGGTTCATCAAACAGTCACAGACCAATACACGGTTTATCAAACAGTCACAGACACAGACCAATACACGGTTTATCAAACAGTCACGGACACAGACCAATGCAAGGTTTATCAAACAGTCACAGGACACAGACCAATACAAGGTTCATCAAACAGTGACAGACCAATACACGGTTTATCAAACAGTCACAGACACAGACCAATACACGGTTTATCAAACAGTCACGGACACAGACCAATGCAAGGTTTATCAAACAGTCACAGACACAGACCAATGCAAGGTTTATCAAACAGTCACAGACACAGACCAATGCAAGGTTTATCAAACAGTCACAGACACAGACCAATGCAAGGTTTATCAAACAGTCACGGACACAGACCAATGCAAGGTTTATCAAACAGTCACGGACACAGACCAATGCAAGGTTTATCAAACAGTCACGGACACAGACCAATGCAAGGTTTATCAAACAGTCACAGACCAATACACGGTTTATCAAACAGTCACAGACACAGACCAATGCAAGGTTTATCAAACAGTCACGGACACAGACCAATGCAAGGTTTATCAAACAGTCACGGACACAGACCAATACACGGTTTATCAAACAGTCACAGACACAGACCAATGCAAGGTTTATCAAACAGTCACGGACACAGACCAATGCAAGGTTTATCAAACAGTCACAGACCAATACACGGTTTATCAAACAGTCACAGACACAGACCAATGCAAGGTTTATCAAACAGTCACAGGACACAGACCAATACAAGGTTCATCAAACAGTCACAGACCAATACACGGTTTATCAAACAGTCACGGACACAGACCAATGCAAGGTTTATCAAACAGTCATAGGACACAGACCAATACAAGGTTCATCAAACAGTCACAGACCAATACACGGTTTATCAAACAGTCACATACACAGACCAATACAAGGTTTATCAAACAGTCACGAGCAGATAGATCGGGACACAAATACACCGACTCAAACACAACACGTCCCCACAGAAAACAAGCATCGAGTTATTGTTAAAGGTAGCTTCGCAGGTATGTTGAAATCTGCTTGAACATATCAATGAAAACTGTGTGGTCACCATCTGTATTACATAACTATTACATTGTAACATGCCGAAATATGGAGGAAATAACAACGACCTATAGCTATTTTAGACGACCATGTCTCACAGGCAAGTAAACTAACCTGTTCCCAGCTGTTTAACATATTGGATGTCTGGCACACTTTTCAGTATTAATATTCAATTGCTGAAATATTTTAATTCACGTAGACTGGGAAACGACAACATTCACATTGACATTATTTGAATATTCAAGCCATCATACAGCTAAAGGAATACATACTTTGGAGCCGTAAAAGACATTTTTAATAGACTGAGCGTTAAACCAAATCTGTTGACATTTTTTGTTATCTTTAACAGAGCTCGAATGGTTTTTTTCTCGGAATGCTGGACGCGATATGGCGGTACCATCAATACCAGATCAATTTCCAAAAGTATAAAAAAAAACACCAAAATGCCGTCTTGGTCAAGAACCTCCGCATTGACACAATACCCATAAACCGTCAGCATAGATCCCACAACCACCCACAACCCTTCCCTCAAGGATCAGTGTGATACCACCCTCACTCCCAACACTCCCAACTCTCCAAACACTCTGCCAGCGGCAAAAAGCTGGGCACGTTGTCTCCAAATAGAAGCTTTATTTTACAAGAACTAATTAGCATCGCCATATTCTGCTAAGCATCAGATACAAAATTCCCTCTGTTGCGTAAGTCACACGTTCAATAGATGTTGTATTATATCCATTCTAGCTCTTTTGAAATATATTTATTTTGCTTGTGCCCAACCCTGTGGCTTCCAATCTCTCATGAGGTCGAATTGCATGCGTGGGGTTACGTTTAGCGCTGCGTTAGATGTAACCACAATATTCATATCGAATCAACAAGATGATTATACCACAGTTTTATCAAATCTGTAATTTCTGTCAAAAAATATGACGAAGGGAATGCATTCCGCTTTCTTTTCTCGTGCCTTGAATTTCAATCAGAAAGACGCAAATATATATCACCGTACCATCACATTTAACAGAAAATCAAGTATGCTTAAATGTGTAACTGATTCAGCTCTTTTAGAGTCGGAAGGTTTAGATAGATGTGAATGAGCATTTAAATTCTGAGTAATTATAAATCCTGCTCAACCCTTTAGTACTTAATGCATGTTACTACTTATATCTGCGTCCTGCTAAAAAACAATATAGTAAATATGTGACCGTTAACATCTATGCATGAGTGAATACTATGCAGATATTTATAAGAGAGCCTGGTGGTTAAAGTGTTCGCTCGTCACGCCGAAGGTCCGAATTTGTTTCCCTACATGGATACAATGTGTGAAGCCCATTTCTGGTGTCCCCGTCTTGATATTGCAGAAATATTGCTAACAGCGGCGTAAAACCATACTCACCCACATAACTATACGATTTATATGCTTATACCGATGATAGGGGTCTGCATAATGTTTGTTCTGTTCTTAATCTCCATTCCTCTGTATATGTATACGTTAGCTACAAGTAAACTAATTGGCAAGTCGTCGATACATCGCTGGAAATGTCCACAGTAGGGTATTGTGAACGCTGCCATCTTGACTGTGTCAAGTAAACACCCTAGACAACAACGGCCTTGATGTCACTCATAACCACTGCCGGCGGCACCAACATTCTCTTGACAACATTCAGGCTGCAGCAGTTTCCGTCGGTGATTGCAGGGCTGAGGAGAAGGATGCATTGCTGTGGAGGTTTTTAAACGTTTTTTCACTTTTCTTTACAAACTCAAGGACACCGCCATTGCATGTTTGTTGTATCTCATACCAAATCGGGATTGAAAGACGCCTGGTTATATATATATATATATGTCTAATGCAACCGAAGACAAAACAAGATTCATTTTATAAGGGAAAGGTGATAGTTCACGGTTACAGAAAGTAATGCGTCCGAATAAATATTTATGGAATACACATTAACTGTTCCTACACAGATGTAAGAAGGTGCACGTATGTACAATATATACATGCACACACACGCTCACTATGTCAAACACTAGATTGTTTACAGACCGTCGTCATATAATGGATCTTTGCGGCGTAAAACAACAGACAAACACAAACATGAGGTCGTTGATGCTTACCACTTTGATGAAACCCGCGAACACGTGTAGAAGTTTCATACTTTGTTTAATCATTTCATGTAACTAATGTCGAAGGCGTTCAGTTGTTGATACATCACATCCGACATTGTGGCTGAGGATGATTTTAATGTATAAAATATATTTCCGTCCCCTCCTGCGAACGATAGATATTGCAACGTTGCTACAAGTACGTGAACTTTACCCAGTTGCAGTCAATGTTGCCATCAAGGTCAGGTAGGTTGGGGCTGGGTTGTATCAGACGGTCGTGTGACACGGTACACGTGTACAGCGGTCCGGTTTAGTGTACTCAAGATGATGGCCACACACAAATCATCGATTCACTGATCGCGTGACAGTTTGCTTGGATGGCATGGTTCGACCAAGTTCATACATTTACAATTTGTCGATTCCACTTTCGAGAAATAGTGCTCCTGTCTGAATATACTTGGATGACAAACATCCTAGTGGTGACAAGATATACTTATTAGAAAGAATCCGATGAAGTAAATACTTCCATATATTTAAAAGGGTGAAGAATTTGTGTGATAACACCGAAAATAAAAAGATTGCAGGATTGTGTTACATGTTCTAGTTACATGTAATCATATGATGAAGTTTTTCTTCAAAGAAACATTGTTCGTGTCAAAGACTTCAAACTGAAAAAGGCCTGTAGCACATCATACATACCTCCTATTCAGAGGATTTGTCAACATTTCACATCCCAAGAAAATCATTATTTATTTACTTTACTGTAATAAACAAGGAAAATATACATTCCAAAATATCCACAGTGAGAGTGTTCAATGTATAAACTGTCTCAATTATTGCAATTCAAAATTGTACATGTCCCCAATTATGCACACCTTAATACCAGAAACATTCAGAGCGCGTCACAAACAAGACAGTCTGGCTGGGCTCCATCACATCGATTGTCTCACAGAAGCTGCCAGGCACGTGTTGGCTGGACTTGTGATGACCCGTTAAGTTCAGCGTTATCGGGGAGGATGCTCGTCTGCTGCAGCAGCTAGTCACATGCCCACAAAACCGTGATGTGACGGTGCCGTATTTCCCTTGACACGTATCTGGCCTTGGAGTAGGCCAAGATGTTAAAGGCATCCCAAGAATAGATGTTCTGTGAATTCATTCCCCGTGAGTGGATTGTTATTTAAGTTGACATTTCTGAATATGCGCTCTTTGTTTGTTTCCAAGCTTTTCGCGAAGTACAAGCGTGCGCTAATGGTTCGAGTCATTGTCACTTGTAGGTCGGCTTTTGTTTTTTGCGTTAGGGATTGTACAGGCCGCATATCAGAGAGCTGGAAATGTCATTTGAATTCACACTGGTCCGTTGATCAGTAGTAATAATAATAGTAGTAGTAGTAGCATAGTAATAGCAGCAGTAGTGGCAGCAGTAGCAGCAGCGGTAGTAGCAGTAGCAGTAGTAGTTGTTGCTTGTTTCTTTGTTATTTTTGGGGCAGGGGTGGCCCGGTCAACGGAGATGTTGAATTGCGTCCTTGGAAATACATACCTCAGGGTATGTCAGCGCCATAACAGTACTCGTCGGTCTCACCCCATGCCCCTGACGCAGGATAGTAATGTTACATATATATACTGAGCCGCAAAAGAAACGTCACCATGGATAGATATATGAGAAACCTTATTTGGCCAAACACTGTAAACATACTTTGACGACATATTAAAAAGATGAAACTTGGCAAAACTGATCATCAAGGTTGAACTTAAAGTGTCAAATGTTTTTAAAGTGAAACACAACACAAGTCTCTGAGAAAATGGCATCACAGGTCAGTATCTCGAGTGTCAGCCATGTGCATTGATGACTGCTGTGCAACGTCGATACGTGGAATGGATGAGGCGGTCGATGAAGGCCATAGGCACTTGAGCCCACACTCTGAGGAACGCCTGAGGCAGTTCAGCTGCAGTTGTCGGCCTTGGTCGAACGTCATTCAGCCGTCTTTGAATCTCGTCCCACAGGTGCTCAATGAGATTTAAATCGGGACTGAGGGCAGGCCACTGAATAGTCCTGATGCCATTCTGCTGGAGGAAGTCTCTTGGTGCTCTTGCAGTGTGGGCACGGGCGTTATCATGCTGAAACTTGTAGTTACGACGTGTGGTCTCAAGACTTGATCAATATACCGAGCTGCTTTGACACTATTGCCTCTCCCTGGACCGATGTTCTGGAAGACCACAGGGCCGACCCTCTGTGCAAGACCAATTCCACCCCACACCATGATGCTCGGACCAACCCATGAGTCTCTCTCAACAACACAAGCATCAGAATAACGTTCCCCACTGCGTCGCCGGACTCTCTCTCTCCCTGCCATTTGCTGTTGAGATACAGTAACGGCTCTCGTCTGAGAAGAGGACTCTTCTCCACTGCTAGTGGCGCCAATGCTGGTGCTGTGTTGCCCACTGAAGACGGTCCCGGCGATGACGTGGTGTCAGAATGGGTCCTCGGTGTGTTCTGTGACGCACGGTGTCCGCACTAATGTGTCGCTGGTGTGTCCCGATGGTCTGTCGAGCAGTTTCCGCAGCAGTAACAAAGCGATCTTGAAGATGCTGTCGCACAATCTGACAATCTTGACGTCGGGTGGTGCCCTTGGTCTTCCACTACGTAGTCGGTCACCTGTAGTGTTGGCTGTCTGGTACCGTTGCTGGAGCCTGTATATGGTCCTTACGTGGACTTGAAATGCATTGGCTACTTGCCGCGCGGTTTATCCAGCTTGCGATCGTCCAAGGGCTTGGTGTCGCTGATTTCTTGTCAATCCTGGCATGTGGCTGCAATTCAATAACGAATGATTGTTATCCGATCTGGGAGGATTTCTATAGGGCAAGAAATAGGGGAACGCATGAGCATTTCAATTTGCACGGAACTCACGTGCATCGGGTTACCATGGCCGTTGCCGTGATGCGTTTGGGCGATTGGTTTTATTGTCATCTGCTTTATTTTTTATCATCAAATTTAATTTTTCCGGACAGAGTAATGTTAAATTTTAGAAACTTTGACAAAAATTACCCAGATATTTAAAGGACAACTTTTCATGCATGTTACTTGGGGTGACGTTTCTTTTACGGATCAGTATATAACAGACAAGGTACGTCACTTTGCCATCTTGGCCGAATCGGTTGTATCGTTAAAATGAAATGGAAATGTATGCATGTTATGTTCACAATACCTCCCCACCTCCCTCCACATACGCACTGCATGCCGCAAACCTTCATTTTTTGCAATTTAATACCTTTTTCGGTCAATTTTATCTTAATATTGGCTCAGTGGCGGCTGTCGGTCACGGAAGTAAACAAATATATCCGCGCTCGATGGCGTCGAGCGCTCTGATTGGTTAATATCCCCGTGTGCGTTTGTTATGGTTAGAGCGTGGACCAATCGCTGCACTCGACGCTATTTGAGTTTAGCAGCAAAGACAGAGAGCATTACTTTATTTTCGCCCTGACAGGAATGGGGATTGGCTTGTCGGCACTATACTTAAGTGGTAATCGGCAATGCATCACGTCAGGCTTTACGGCACGTTATACACGCTCGTGTTCAGTGAGGACAATAGACAGTAACAAGGGTTCTTTATTCCGGAGATTATTTAGTAAACCCAGACGAATTGGCTCGGACCAATTAACACTTTACGTTGGAATTGGCTTCATTTAGTGCCAGGGTCGTGTGCCTAATTCGTTAGCTCAGAATGTCAAACAACGTTACATCGACTTCAGGTCAACGTCATGCAAAGTTGCACGTGACTTCATGAAGATCAACTTCTCTGAAACAATACATTATTGCGCTGACTCACATCCATTCACGTCAATATTTGTTCATGTCCGTTGGATCCCTGTATAAAAATGATGGTATATTTTTTTATGAAATACAAATATTGCATTCAAATACATTGATACCAACCTCCAGACGGTGTCCATTATATGAAAAATTTGCGTTCCCCGGTTTTGTTGTGTGCGTTAATGAGTGATTCGTGAGTTCTAATTTGCCCAAATGTCATGGGCCGCTACCTGCAACTGACACGGTGACAATGACACTTTTCGAGTTCAGCTATGGACGTACAGGCAGAACTGGGGGCACGAGTGGCACAGAAGTCTGAGGCGTTGCAAATGGCTGTCCCTTGGCCGTGCCCAGAAATCTATGATTGTGGATTCGAATCCCGGTTTGCCCCGATTATGTTTCTAGGTTTGTCCGCGCCATACCCGTGCTCGTGGGTTTCACAAAAGTTGAAAACGTCACTTCAGGTTTTTTCCCCACGTAAATCTGACAAGCCGTGATATAACTGGAATGCTGTTTAAAGCGGCTCTAAACCTAACTCACTCACTCACTCACTCACAGGTTAAAGAACGTGGTGGAAGATAAAACGTCATCAGACATCGTTTAGATTGAAGTGTGGCACGTGACGACGAATCCCATATTTATGATTCCTGTTATCTAAGTTATGACTGATGTGTTATGTGTTTTTAATTATGACTTGACGCACAAGCCCTACTGACTTAGTAACTTTTTTTCTATCAATGCATGGATAATCATCCTTCCCGTGATTAACTAGCTATTTGGGAACTTTAGTACTTCCTTGTTCAGTCGGGGGCACGGGTGGCACAGTCGTCTAAGGCGTTGCAAATGGCTGTCCCTTGGCCGTGCCCAGAAACCTATGATTGTGGGTTCGAATCCCCGTTCGCCCCGATTATGTTTCTCGGTTTGTCAGCACCATACCCGTGCTCGTGGGTTTCACAGAAGTGGTAAACGTCTGAGACATGCATCACGTCGGGCTTTCCTCCCACATTAAGCTGACAAGCCGCGATATAACTGGAATACTGTTAAAAGCGGCGTTGAACCAAACTCACTCACTCCTGGTTCAGTCAAAGTGACAGAACTTTACTCGATTAAGACTAGTTGTTTTTGAGACATAATGACAATTACAATGACAATGACAAATTGTTTATTTTTGTCTCATCGGAGATACAGGTTGTAGGCATATACATTATTATAAAGGTACACTATAAAGTATCTCTGCCACCCACGATGTGGGTTATAAGAGACCATACATAATGCATAGTAAAACAAATTGAGTTAAAACATATAAAAAGCAATATAAATATATATGGTGTTATGAGTAGTGAGATTTTCTTCGAACAGACATTTTGTAACACATACTTACTGGTGTTGAAATAATTTTATAATCATTTAGAATATATACAAGCTCAATATTATTATTTAAGTTGCCATTGTGGGGTTAAATACTTGTGGAAGGTGGGTAACACGAATATCATCATAATGTGAGCAGTGGAGAAGAAAGTGAGTTTCATCTTCTACACATCCAGGGCAATATTTACAAAAACGTTGTTTAACTGGCATAATCGTCTATTTTGTAGCCTTAGTGACTCTCTTTAGGGATAAGCTCTCGGTGTTTATTTCTCCTTTGTTTACTTAGCCTAGTTTCTCCACTCATTAGAGTGTGGAGTTAATTGACGTAGGTGGTAATTGGTCGCAGCCGACATAATTGTCAGTCGGGTTCATATCTTGTCAAAGTGTTGTTTTAGCTACCTCCATTTTAATAGCCACAGGAAAACCACCATCCAGCCACAAGCTAGAACCATCGGGAGCAGTGTACCACATTCCGTGCAATTGTGGACAAGCTTACATAGGAGAAACATCTTGGCCCATCAAAACCAGAATTGGAGAACATCAAAGTTCAGTCTCCAAAGATGACTCTTAATCAGCTCTATCAGACCACATCCGCCACAACCAAAGCCACAGCATTCAGTGGGACAAAGTCAAAGCCCTCACCATCAACCTCAAAGACTTCAAAATCAGAAAACTACAAGAATCCATCAACATCAAGAGACTCCAACCATCAATCAACCATGACCAAGGCTGTTACATACCACCGGCGTACCATCAACTCATCAAAGGCCCCAATCAGTCATAATTCTTCTGTTGTTTATATTACTGGCTTCACCCTTTTGTTTATGTTACAGGTTTCACCGGCCAATATGTTTAACCATTCTTCATGAGGCTCCTACATTCCAGTGTAACTGCATCTTAAACTTACTCAACTGGAAAAACACTGCCTCCTAATTGTTATAAAGAAGTTGTACATCCATAAATCTTATCCTTACTCCAACTTTTTTCTAAATGCCTCTCAAAGAAGCTGTACTGCAGTTGTTTGTCTAACACTTGTCTGTATATTTGCGCTCATAGAATCAATTTGTGATCTGCATGAGCGCAGCGTGGATTTATTTGTAATTGTCAACTAGTACAATTAGAAGTTGTTTAATAAACCTGTGAACCCATTACCACGTTTTCTTTATCACTCTATTCTTATTTTATGACACCAGTATCCATCGTTTATGTTGTACGAGATCGACGACCTTCACTTTCGTCTTGTGACATGCAGTTGTTTGAAAATGTTTTGAGGCGAGAGCTAAAAACAAAACTACATTCCACAATGTGAACAACACTATACTAATGCAAGTCACAGACAGTACTGTAGAGACATTCAATCGAACATTCCACCTTCGCCCTTGAATTTCTAACCATGTGGGTTTGCAAAAAACACAAACTTAAAATATCTCCTCGCTAAAAATGGCCAGGGTTATTTATGCACGCGAGAAATGTCGTTCTTTCATTCGTGTTGATTGTGTCTGATTACAACCGGGGAAATCTCGCGACACGTCGGCCAGCGTTCTGGAGTATGCCTTGCTGCTGGTGGACAGGTATGCTTGAAAGCCAAGTTTGATTTTTAAGCCCAATTTACCATAGTTGATACATTTGGAGCAAGTCCGACTGAGCTGACGCTAACGATGATTGGATTTTTCTGCAATACGTTGATGGATGATGGGTGACCGGCTTAGGTCACTTATTGACACGACAATATCTATTCTATCAGAGGCTATTCAATCAGTCGACAGGTTTGCATGTTTTCCAGGATATTAACAGTCAATACAATTTACTAAAACTTACAGTGTTATAGTTGTACCCTGAAATGACCGACATCCCCATGGCAGGTTATATAGGCGAGCTGAGTGACGTTTAGTTTATTGGTCACTGTTGTATGTTGCTTGGTGTCCTTGACCACTTGGGGCACTTCTGGGGCACAGTCAGAACCCACTGGTTATTGCAGTTATTCAGTTTATTCATATATAACAGTAAAACCACAGGCACATAGTACAGAATACATGGCAATGTTCAAGCGGTTAAAAATGCTACAAGGATTTATTTCTTAATAACATGGCATGATATATAAAGAGAAATAGATTTCGTATAGCCGTTTTGCCCACGTGTGATATTAAAGAGATAAATTTGTATTTATTTGAATGTACATAGGATTTTTGTTCCATAAATTCTTCCTTAAATTATCATATTTACAACATACAAGTAAAAAGTGTAATTCATCTCCGACGAATTTAAAGAACATTGTCTACATAATCTTAAACATGTTGGTATTTCTTTATGCCTGCCAACTTCAACCATTAACCTGTGTGAGCTGCATCTAAAATGTGTTAATGATATTCTGCATTTTCTTATATTTACATCAGGTAATTACATTTCTGCGCACATTTGCATTTTAACATATCAGTGATATTCGCATTTGTTAGAAACATCTACAGTAGATCTCCATGTTTGAAAGTACATGTCAAAAAGCGTCTGCCATATTTTCGATATGAACATGGCATGATTCCCAAAGAAACACTGTCTGTCCCAGACGTAGCCACACCCACATTTATACGGTAGACATTTAACATTGTATGCCCATTTTTGATCTCCATTCTTTTGATACAATAGCATCATATTTTACTATTTCTTTGGTAATCTACTTTCTGGCATTTTTAGTAATTGTAACCAATATCTTATGATTTTTATGTAGTGATATATATACAAGGACATGCGACCACATTCACCATAAACCATTACGTTAGAAGTACTCTGTTTAACACCAAAACAAACTTTACATGCGTATAAATGTAAAGATTCAATTTCTTTAGTCTCTGAAAAAAACCATATTTCCAAACCATAGGAATGAATAGGAGCTATTTTGTGTCAACAATTTTGAAGAAAGATTTATAAGCCCAGTCGCTAAAATGTTCAAAACGTTTTTAAAATTCCCAATAACATCTTTTTAGTTTGGATTGCAGCATTACGCATATGTCGGTTCCATGATAATTTACTTGAAAATATTACACCAAGATATTTATATGAGGTTTCAGTTTGAAGTAATTGTCCCCGAAAATACCACTTTTCGTTTTTTGACAGCATATTTCCTTTGCTACATACAACAATTTTTGTCTTATCCAAATTAACATTAAGTTTCCATGTGAATTAAATAGATACCATAACTTGTCACTACAGACTGAATCGAATGCTTTAGAAAAGTTTACAAATATAGCGTACAATGTTCCACGTTTACGTTGAATATACCTATCTATAAGAGCCTGGAGGATAAACATATTATCAGTGGTAGAGTAACCTTGTCGAAAACCTTCTTGCTCTTCGTCAATCTCATCAAGTGTATCCGACCACAATACCCAGCGTTTATTAATAATGCTAATAAATACCTCACTGAATATACTGGTAAGTGTAATCCCCCTATAATTTTCAGCATCTGTCACTGAGCCTTTTTTTGTGAATTGGAACGATAGTTCCAAGTGTCCAAGTGACCTTTTGGAAAGTAAGAGGTATCCATTATTGTATTAAATGGTATTTCTAAATACGACAGGGTGTGATCAAGAGAGTATTTAAAGAATTCTGTTATAAGTATATCAATTCCAGGGCTTTTCAATTTTTCAGATTTTGAATAGCAGATTTAATTTCTTCTTTTGAGATTGGGGAATCTAATATTTCCGTTGCAAAATTGGTTTCATCATTATCAAAAGAGTTCAACTGAAGGTTATTTGTGGAATCATCACCGCTAAAAAGATTTTTGAAGTAATTAAACCCACTACTTGTATCATGTGACGTGAAATAGGGTTTTAACGTCGCGTTCAAGATTATTGCAGTAAAAAGAAACGTGCATGTACGTGTATGGCTGCTTGTAACAGCCCGCACTATTACCGGTTTATAGTGCTAGCCCACTGAGATACAACCCTGCTGTTTAACACAGTATACTGACTCCGAGCCAACCAGTTCTTGTAATGCCAAGCGCCAGGCAGGGTGATAAAAAGTACCATTTAATCAACGTCTTGGGGTATGACACAGCCTGGGATCAAACCAACGTCCTCCTGCTCTCCGGACAGACGCTCTATCCATAAGACCACGGAGACAGTCTACTTGTGACATGGGGTGGCATGAGCATCAGTTTGATACAATGCGTGGCCTGATGGATTGTTCGGCATCATATAACACTGAGGTGTGGACAGTTGCTCATAATACCAGCTGTTAGTTTATCTGTCCCAGATTCGATCTTTTACCTACCAGCGTCATATAGCTGGAATATTGGTGACGCGCGTGAAACGCTATTCCCTCAATCATATGATAAGCAATATCGCGTTTCGTAGTTTCTCAAGGAAGCTAAATTTACCTTTGGGACTGGTTTTAAGCGATTGGGGTTTTGTATACCATCCAAATAGTATCAGCCTAGTTAGTTGCCATGGTGTTCACGCGATCCCTATTTTAGAGTTTGTTTATTGTTGTACAAAGACCACGTAGCTTACATTGACTGTATGATGGTCTTTAGGCCACGAGCTCATATCACAAACATGATGAAAATGTGATTAAGTGTTCATTGTGAATTACGTAGTATAGCTTTGCTGACATGGACAGATCTATCATTAAATGCACCAGGATCCGCTGGTCGTGGTTGTGAATCCCAGCGTCGTTGTGAGTGTGGTCCCCCTAGTTTCTCACCTGCACAAGCAGATTTCACCAGGCGTGAGCGTCTACGGGCTGCGACATCACGACCTTTCTCCAACATCAAGATCGCACGCAGTCATACAACTGAACTAATGTGTAAAGTGACGTGATGCACTAAACACGACAACACGCAGGAACCAGGGTCAGCATTACATTAAGGAGATATTTCACAAGGAGCGCCTTGGCCAGATAAAGACAGCATTGCACTCAAATAGAATACTTTTGGCACATGTATAAGAACTTCATGAAACCGAACAGAAGTGGCTCTCGCGGTTGTCTCCTGACGGTCAACGTCACTTCGTTAAGTCCGTAGACGGTCATCACGTGTACATGAAGCTTAAGTTAACTATTCAAGGCCTCACAGTTTCAGTTTATTACCTAAATGCGTCTTATACACTATACGACTTAAAGGAAGTAAATACAAAACCCGGCTATAAGTATCTGTCACGACAGCAATATATTTTAACTCTCTTTGATTAGTATAGAACAGGTTTCATACTGAAAGTATTTATTGCTTATTCAGTGCGTTACATTTGCAATTAGTAATATTAATTTGTTGTATTATAGGCATTGCATATTACATTTCTTAAAAGCGTCATATGTGCAATTAATTAGATGAGTATGTCGTACTGCGCTTTCTCCATGCTTTGCCCAGATACGTTTGTTTGTGCATGGTCCGTAATATAGAAGAATCACGTTAACATGAAATAATGTAAAACGGAAGATTTTATAACTTTGAAAGCGCATGACAAACCGTGGATTAAAACCCTGAATACCAAAACCTTTCAAAACATGGAATTTTATTTGAAAAATATGAACAAATGCGCTAAGTCTCAATTACGTTCTCTGTAGGAAATTGGCACGGAATTAGACAATCTCCAGGTTGAACCTAACCATATCGTTATCGAAAAGTGAAGATAGTTGGCTTGTCACTATGATCTAAAGTTTGCATGCCGAAGCACGTTGCCTCCACGGCATACCATTTACGCTGCTGGTTTCGTAGTAAAACCATTCCCCTTGATATGCTATCTCATCTAGCGGATCGAAATAAATAGAATCTGTCTAGATTACGGGCTTCATTCTGTGCAGAGCTGATTATAGTTAGCTCCGGACATTTAATGTGTAGAGAGAACATTAATTTACAACCAAAGCGTCTGTAACGCGAAGCAGATTGTCGACCACGTGCCGGCCGACAACGTGATCAGAGGCTGCTGTGTCCTTCATCAACCTCCCAAAATTTGATGACTGCTGATTAGTTATAAGTAGGGCGGGGATAGGCCTGTGATATTATTCAACAGAGGAATAGAATACACAACATCCGCATTCCGGCGCTGCAGAGGGTGTGAAGGGTGCGTTCTGCCCTTTTGACCTTGGAAATTAAAAAGGTGTTCGTAGGTACTAAAAGTAATAACTCATTTGGTAAGACAAATCCAATCAAATCATTGAACGCGAAATGCCAACTGAAACAGCACTCTTTAAGCTGTATCCTCGCTTTTTTCTCTGTGTTTGTTCGTGTGTGTGTGCGTTCGTGCCTGCGTGCCTGCGTGCGTGTGTTTCAGTAAACTCCACAGTCAGCAACAGAGTCCATTAGAAACCCCTGAGGAGAAATCGACAGACGTGTCTCCCCCGGACAACTCTCCACTTCCGGTGCGTATAGTCGAAACTATGACGGATGATGAATACCTGACACTTATTTATGAATAACAACAACTTTATTCTTTACATCGACTTTTTCAGACATATGTATGCTCATATGTTTACAAAAGTTGGATTAATTTAATGTATAAAAATAAAAATGTTATGACAACGATATTTGCTGACAACAAACCAAAACCAAAATCAGTCACTTCAAAAAAGGAAACTGCAAGAAACTATATTAAAATACAAAGAAAGAAGCCAGCCATTCACGGATACCAATGCCAACTTAAAATTACAAAAACTACAAAATTTCATCATTTGCGAGATACACTATCAGAATCAAGGAAAGGCATTTGTCTTTAGTCTTTTTAAGGCTGCCCACCATGGCTGATGGTAATAAACATTTCCTAGAACTTAAGGGGTATTGATTAATAATTAAATGTGAACGTAATAAATTAATTACCACAATTTAAATATTATCGTGTTGACAAGTAAATGGGTGTCTCGGGGCGATGGTGTGAACTTGTTGTTTCCACTTCTGTTTTGTTTTTGTGAGAATTTGTAGGGGACTTTGAATATCTTTTCAGAAAACGCTCCCTAACATATATTTCAGTGTCACATCGAGGTCGATCTGTAATTATTATTTTTTATTGTACCACACGAGCAGTTTGAGGGTGTGTCAGATGTCATCAACAATAAACCAGGTGGGGACTAGCAGTGTCCCGGACCATTCCCTACTCGACATGACATTGGATGGGCTGAACTTAAAAGGGGATCTTTAGACTGTAGGGGTTTAAGCATGTTATCACAGTTAAATTGTGAACTTTTAATTTAAAATGATTGGGGCGCGAAACGTTGTGTTAATCATGTTAAACATTTATTGATAAACAGCGATGTTGAAAATTGGCATATTTCGTTCAGGAATGATACAGGTAAACTAAATGGTAATAAGCTTCGCACAAATAGAACTTATAAAACAACCCAAACTGTTGAACTTTATGTAAAACATGTAATGTACAGAGGCCATCGTCGTTTTTTATCCAAATTTAGATGTGATATTGTACCCTTGTGTGTTGAAACTGGGAGATATGCCAAGCCTCTTGTGCAGCTTTAAGAGAGAATTAGTAAATATTGTATTTTACAAAATAATGTACATGTTAATATGATTGAATTTGATTCAATGTGATTTTATGATGATTTGTGTTTCAATCTTTTTAATGCAGCATATGAAAATAATCCTTGGTATTATAACACTAATGATGAAGGTAAATTTGTATATTTAATCAATCAACTCTTTATAAAATGTTTTGAAGAAGGTATATGTAATCTTTATTTTATACAACCAAGTATGTCTTTTATTATTTATTTATTTAATTATTTTGTTTGTATTGTACGAGGGGTGTTCATTAAAGATTTCCCCTAACCCACTTCCAGTGGAATGAAACTTGGCATAGGTATTAGTCTTTCTCCACATAGGAACCACCAAGAGTTACACACTTCTCATATCGTTTTATGCAACTATGGAGACCTCGCTTGTAAAAGCCCTCATGTTGCGTCTCAAACCAGGACTTGACTTCAGAAATCAGTGTTTCATCATCTGTGAAACGTTTTCCCTTCAAAAATGACTTCATGGTTGGAAAGAGGTGGAAGTCAGATGGTGCAAGGTCAGGAGAGTAAGGAGGATGTGGAAGGATTTCATAGCCACAGGACCGCGCTTCTGTCTGGGCAACATGAGAGTTGTTTACTGGAGCATTGTCTTGCAGGAGACGGACATCCTTGGTCAGCATGCCACGCCTCTTAAGCTTGATAGCGTCCCGCAATTTCCGCAGCAGTGAAGCATAATAAGCTCCTGTAATTGTGGTACACTTTGCCAAGAAATTCATCATCACTACTCCGTGCTGGTCCCAAAACACCTTGCCTGCAGAGGGCTGGACACGTGCCTTCTTTGGGGGTGGTGACTCCACATGCTTTCATTGCATCGACTGAACTTTAGTCTCAGGATCATAGTGATGGACCCATGTTTCATCCTGTGTGATAAGTCTGTCAAAAAAGTTTACCTGTTTTTTTGGCACATGTCCAAAAGATCCTTTGAGCAATTGACTCGTTCCTGCTTTTGGAAAGGTGTGAGCAACCTGGGAATCCATCGTCCAGACACCTTATGCATGTTCAAATTGTCATGGATGATTTTTTTCACAGACCCTACACTGATCTTGACATCTTGTGCTAACTGTGGCGAACAGTTATACGTCGGTCTGCCAAAATGGCGGTTTCCACTTGATGGATAGTGTCCTCATCAATGGCTGAATGGGGGCGACCAGGAATGGCAGCTGTTTCCACAGATGTCCAACCACACTTGAACTGGCGATGCCAGTGTTTAACAACGTCATATGATGGGGCATCTTCCCCATAAGTTGCTTTCATTTCATCGAAAGTTTCTTTTGGCGTGCGACCTTTCAAATATAAAAACCTAATCACTGCTCGGTGTTCTACTGGCTTCATTGTCACACCCTACTCGATCATAACACCTGTAAAAGTGGTAAGATTAATAGTGCTGCAAATTCAGACATAACCCATAGATACATGTATCATTACACATGTGAAATTTCAACCAAATATGATAACCCTAAGTGGTTTAGGGGAAATCTTTAATGAACACCCCTCGTATAATTTGATTATAGTGTCTCATATCCCAATTTGTGGCTCGACGCACTGTATTTTATATGTACATATCATGTTTATTTTACACGTTCAATTTACTTCGACTGTACCACTAATTAAAACGGGATATTGGAAATGAATATAAACTGCCATGTTGTCTGAAAGTAGACGTCAGGATTTGTGTTCTTAACAATCATCGGATGTGACCACGTAAACAGGATATCATTTGTCACTGTGATTTTTACAACTGCCCAATGACCATACTTAGTATAATTGCTTGGGGCTACCAAACGTTAACAATTTATTATTAGAGGTAATTGGCAGTGAATAATTTTGAACACCATTTAGACAGGATGTCTTTAGGATTTTTATCCTCTCTTTCTCAGCCCATTCATGCAATCTTCTTTGACGACCAGACTTGGCTAGAATCTGTGTTTATCTATGACAATTACCAGCTAGTGACATGTCAGTGAACTTCAAAAGTGACGATGGATTTTCATTCATAATATTCATAATATTCCAGTTTGTCTAATCGTAAATTCAACTTGAAATAAATTAGTTGTATGTTCAATGTGGGGAAAGGCCCGTGTGGGGAAATGTATAGTCTGCAAAAGCAGAAACGCAACAGTGATTTTAGATGTATATTTTTAAGTCATATAAATAATCAACAGATGGTAATTGATAGTTCAAAATTGACACACATGCTCATTGACCCATGTTCCATATGCCAGACATGGATCAGTAAGATTGTGAAGGTTGAAGGTCATCAGTTCTCAATATTTTGTATGGCCACCATTTGAGTCCAAAATTAACTGGCAAAGTCGTGCCATGGAAGCAATCAGATCCCGAATTTTGGCCAGGGGAATGTTGACCGAAGTGCCTTCAGTGCTTGCGGGGGTTCTGCGCTGACGTGCTCGCAGTCGTTGATCAAGAACAGAACACAACGATGTTCATTTCTCATTAATCAGTCAGTGATGTAGAGAACAAGTCATACATTTTACAGTTAATCAAATACAAATAATATATACACGGTGGAATAAATATGGTACTGAATCTATACATCGGTGCGCGGTATTCTTACATACACGTGGAAGCGAATATATACATTTTAGCTGGAGTGAGGTGAAATTGGGTTTAACAATCAACATCGTTAATAAATATACACACATTCATCATAATAAAAAGTATCTCGCATTTATTTATGCATGGACAATCCACTTTTGATATATTTACAAAACTTTAAAAGTAATAGCTGATATTGACAATTCATGAGATAGGTATATTTGTCTATAGTTGGATATTGACAAAAGTAGTTGGGTAAAAAAGATTTCCGGAGACCCTGTAATTCGTGACAACATACAACATAATACAAAGTGAGGTTCAAGTATCAAGTGCATCCCATTCATCTTCGATTGTGTTTAAATCTGGAGACTTGTAGGCCCATGGCAGGACCTTGTTTTTGTGGGCCCAGACAAGTCGATTTCATCGACAATTAAGATCTATATTGTGATCAAACGTGTCTCACCTGGCGAAGTGCATCAGATCACTTCAGCACTCTTATTAAAAACAAGGAAAGATTTGGAAAATATCTATCGACGCCCTGTTGACAGTACACTTGTTTTGCAAATCAACTTCTATAGTCAGTTAACGCCCTTGCCTCGGTTAATAAATGGATACATGGTTCATGACAACCAACTATTCTTTATATGTAACTATTGTGAAGATAAAAAAAACACATAAAATATCCTTTCAAATTGTTTATTTGTAAACTATACTCTTGATGAATTTCATTAATGTAGCAAATTGCTTTACGATATCAAAAGAAAATAAGAATTACAATCAAGATCAAGCAAGGCGTGTTTAAGAGTAAGGGTCTTTGGTGTGTAGGAAACAAATGTAGTTGAGAGTCTTCACATCCCATAAAATAACCCTGAACACCATATTTCACGTCAGCAGACCAAGATTCTCCACACCATTCATCAAAAAGAACCACCCACGCTGGCACATGAGAGAAAAGTTTCTCATGATAATAATTAATATTTAACAAGAAGACGGTTACACCAACATCAGTCACTGGAAAAAGAGGAAATTGAAATCGGCCCATCCAACGAAAGAAGTCATTGACAGAGTCTGAGGCATCTACCTTCCCAGCGCGACTCCAATACGCTAATGACGTCATCAACCCCAACTGGACATCTTGATTGCCTTATTGTTTAGATAGCGTTACCACTGTCAGCTCCTTCTTATTACACCCAGCCCAGTCACTACACCGGCACTGTACATGTACTCTTGCATATAAACTCAATGCGCTTACTCACTAACCACCTGATCAAGAGGCAAGAATTAGCTGTGAAACGTCGTTACTAAGAATAAAATAAGTTGTTGTCAATAAAAAAAGTCTCATGCAATCAAGTCTTTCGTTGTATAATCAAAACACATACTCTGTCTACCAGTATTATGTTAATCAATATGACATTTCCCCACACACTTTTGCCTGGCGTGACGGCTCACGTGCAACTATAGACTTCATCTAATAACCACCCTGTCTCAGAGCACAAAGCATGAACGCTCGTCCTCTTACGCAAGGAACGACTTTCTTTTAAACGGGGAGCTTTCCAGTGTGATAGTGTCCTCATGTACATCCGGAAAAGATGCTACACCATCGGCCACCTCACAACGTCACAACTTTCCCTGAATGGACTTCGGTGCTCACGAGCGCTGTAATAGGAGCCATTATGTGTTGCACTTGCTGTAAAAGCCTGAAAGCTATTTTCATAGTAGTAAAGTACATGTAATAAGATTGCAAATAATGTAATGTTCGTTTCTTACAATCCACGTAAACATTGAAACTCTATTAATAAATCACGTGGAGTGCAGTGTGACACTCGTTCTATTTAGACTCAAGGATGAATGCCGTGAACATTTGTCAATTTCATTTCAGAACGATAATTCAAGGCGGAGTCTCTATGGTCCCGGTGTTATAGAAGTACAACACATGAACATGAACCCTTTTTGGAGAGATGTTCTAAATGTTTGGGGAAATTACGGCAGAAAATTTACAACAAATTCAGAAAGGATCTCCGAAATTCTATCACAGCCCCTATGGCTAAATCACCAATTTAAACATGAAAACTACATAATTAAAAATTGGTTTAAAAAGGGTATAATGACAATTAAGGACTTATGTAATGAGAATGGATTTTTGCCATTTGAAATATTAAAAGTACGTTATGATATACAGGGTACAATATTAGATTATGATAAGGTTAAACTTAGTATACCTAAAGAATGGAAAGACACTGTCAATCATTATATCAAAATACCAATATATGACTTAAATCTTAGTCCACAATTGAGGGATATATTTATACCCGTTCAAGGATCTAGGTACTTTTATGATAGACTAATTACAAAAACAAAACCACCCTTAGTAAATGGAAAATGGCAATCTCTTTTTGATAATGATATTCAATGGAAAGAAGTTTATTCAAATTTCAGAAAATGTACTAAAGATACTAAATTGATTGACTTACAGTTTCAGTTTATCCATAGAATAATTTACACCAAAAAAGAATTATTAAAAATGAAACTTGTTGATAATGATATTTGCTCCTTTATTGACTTAAATGGCGAAAACCTTATACATGTATATTGGGAATGTGAATATGTTAAACACTTTTGGAGCAAACTGGAAACCTTTTTAAACCTTGACACAAATACTAGGATTTCACTTACCAAATACTCAGTTATTTTTGGATTCGACAAAAATAAAGTTTTACTTAATCATATTATAATATCCAGTAAAAGATATATATATATATATCAAGTATTAAGGGTGAGAAACCAATTTTTGATAATTTTAAGAAAATACTAAAAGAGTCAGCGATGATTGAAAAATTCATTGCCACAAAAAACAATGGCCTATTACAATTTGAACGAAAATGGGGAAAAATCCTACACAAATTAATATAATAATCATGCCCTGTACAATAAGGCTATAGATCAGTTATGCCTCAAATAGCAATACTATCATAATTGTTTTAGTTATATCTGACTATCGATACAACTTTTCATGCTCTTCTTGAGGCATATCATGTGTGTGTGTGTGTGTGTGTGTGTGTGTGTGTGTGTGTGTGTGTGTTTCAATTATGCATGCTATATTTATATCACATGAAATGTTTATCCATGTAACGTATTTTCACTACAATTGACTAAACCTACTGTGTAAACTCTGAACCTGATGTACAACCCTTCGAAAGGAATAAAAAATATATATATAAATTATTTTTTTTAAAAACAACACATGAACGCGATATAGGTCGTGATACACCTGCCGTTGACATGTATGAGTGAGTGAATATTGTTTTGCACCATCATCGAGAACGACCACCTGAATCAGTTTAGTCGACGCTTGGGTCAGTTATTCCGGAATCCCCATCTTGACACATAGTAAAGCATGCAGTTCTTTGTTTCATGAATATTAACACGACGCGCCGACCGCCTCGGTGGTGTAGTGGAAATAGTCTGCCCGGAAAGGGAAGCATCGTTGGTTCGATCCAAAGTACCAAAATATGTTTAATATGGTACTTGCTGTTACCCTGCATGACGTTAAGTAATTGAAGGGAGTTACCAAGGACTGGAATCTAAGAGCAGAGGCGCTGGCAAGAATTAGCGATGCAATGACATCGCAAGGGACCACTGGGGCTTCGTGTGGTCTTCTAGGAAGAGATATAGCTTTTCTTTTAATATGCACAGATATTTCTGTTAATTTCTGTTTGTCTTCAAACACTCGTGCTTCTTGATCGGGGTTTTAAATATGAATCGTTATGATCTTTAAATGGTAAAGGATATATAAGTGAATCATCAATAAATGTACATAGTTTTTTACTAATGCAGAGTAAATAAACTGTTGTGTGACAAGGTTGAGGGGTGATGGAATCTAATAATGTTCTCAAAGCGATATAAACGACGCCTAGAAAACGTGAACCTTCCACGTGCTTTGGCAATACCTACTTGCTGCGAAAACAAACTGCCCAAAATTCTCCGCGTGCACATACGTCACGTGTTGCTGATTGTAAACGACAGTATAATGACGTCAGAGGCACCCACGGTGTCTTCCAAGAGCACGTTCCATTACTGTCTAGCCATTGATCTATACTAACGATTGGAAAGTAGCGTTATACTCAAGAAAGGCTTTAGGCGTCTTGAAGCTATGTTATGTCTCTGACCATGACACTTCATGCTGTTCTGTGATGTGTTCCAATGTCATCGATTTCATTCACATTTCCTAAGGACTCATTGAAAATGTCACAAAAAATATCCTGTATAATGGATCATTGATAGATATGACTCTTTAGGATGTTGGTGGTTGGGGTGGGGGTGGGGGTGGGGGTGGGGATGTGGGGGGGGGGGGGGGGGGGGTGGGGGTCGTCGTGATATTGCTGGAATATTACTTAAAGCGGCGTAAGACCATACTCACTCACTGTAGCCACATTCTCAACACTCGTTCAATAGTTGTACCATTACTGCAACATCGGACGTCTTTTAAACCTGTATGATCGGGGCCGGCACAGATGCCCGATTAGGGAGAGTGGCAAAGAAAACTTAACTCTGTATTTTAATATCCTTACTGTGAATTTTTAACATACATTTGAGATGTATAGTTTTAGTTTTAACGATAACGATAACTTTACAAGGAGCAAAACGAAGAAATAAGTCATTAATACCCATTGAGTCAGAGTGCTGGCTTTCATTAAATGTTATTATGTATAATAATCTAGAGGTGAGGACGCCCGTGAAGATTAAGGTTAGAATGGTCTTCAGCAACTCATGCTTGCCTTAAAAGACGACTATGCTTGTCGTAAGAGGCGACTAACGGGATCGGCTGGTCAGGCTTGCTGACTAGGTTTCTGTTTCTGTATCTCATCGTATCTCAGTTGCGTAGATCGATGCTTATGATGTTAGTCAGGTACCGGATTATCTAGTTCAAGCTTATTTATTTACATACCGCCATATAGGTAGTAATTGCTGTGTGTGGCGTTAACAACATACAAACAAACAAACAAATCAGAGTTGATGATCACTGCATTACTTCTTTTTATAACTTTTTACCCTTTTTAACTTTTAACTGCGCTCTCATAACGCGTTTATGTGTTTATCCTGACGAGTTCAATGTAAACGGGTCTGTGTGGTTTCTGCATGGCATTTCTGCTTTTTTCATAACATATATTTAGGTTAATGGGGTTTTAGGATG
Source organism: Haliotis rufescens (assembly GCF_023055435.1). Classification (NCBI taxonomy): domain Eukaryota; kingdom Metazoa; phylum Mollusca; class Gastropoda; order Lepetellida; family Haliotidae; genus Haliotis; species Haliotis rufescens. Next base: position 51,157,026 of record NW_025964001.1, on the reverse strand, counting down.
TGATTTAAATGAATGTTTAGCTACACAATTTTCATCGGGTACAAACGTTCGTCCCACATTATGCTGACACATCATGATATAACTGGAATACTGTTCAAAGCGGCTATCAACCCAACTCAAAGATAATTACTGAGTCAAACTAAAAGGCCAAAGGACACATGACCATGCAGTTCCTTGCGCACATCAGCAGTAAACCATCTTGTTTAAGTGTAGTAAATCGCAATACAAACAATTAGTTCGGTAAACATTGTATAGTGCGCTTTGTTTCAATGCCTTCACCCATCTTGTCTAGCCCTTAGTCTCGGAAAAATAATTTTGAGGGAAACAGGCAACTACATTCAAGTTGAAAAGGACCCCAATTGAGACATGAGCCTGCGGAAAATCTAGACTTGCTTCATTTAGGGCTATAGCACAGTAAGGACTGAGGGGAAGAGAAAGTGATATGGTTCAGGGACTTTGAGAGATTCAAATACCCACAATGATGACGTTTTATGTAACGGTGCCTGGATGGTTTCTTGTTAAATCATGAAAGTAATTCATTGTAAAATAGTATATGTCAACAGGAATCAGATTCTTGCATGTTCATGTATTGTTTCGTTAGTTAGATTTCCACCTTCCCCTGATTAATAACTGTCATAATAACTTCGTATTATAGTTACCATTATTTACTCTCATAATCAGTATTATCAAAATGCAAACTTACTAACTTTCGTTTATTATCGGGAAGTGGGATCATGACTTATCACAGATTTTAACGAAATCCACTCAGAGATTGGAATGGGTGGTGGGTTTTGACTTTTTGAGGACTTTTCCAAATTTGACACATCAGTGAAAACAATATGTCCGATGTCGTTCCCTATATCGACCTGTACTTTATATTTTTCAAATGAACACTTGACTTGGCTTTGTATGTGTTTGTGACGGGTGCCACCGGTGGGGCAGGACACGCTCATCCTTTCGCGAAAAACATGTGTTATCATTATTTGATAGTTATTCATAAACAAACATGCTCTCGATATACATTTCGTCGGAATCGAACAATAGACTCTGCTTTTAGCAGCTATTTTGTATGATTATAGAAAGCGTTTTGTCGCTTTTATCTGTATTATCAAAGCTAAAGTGGTTTATGCATTTGAAATGAAAAATCCATGATTAATGTTTCCATGACAACGAATACATGTCGAATCTTGTCCCACTTAGACAACATACAAGAGCATCTATTTTTATGCATGTCATACAATATATAACAGGTTTACCAATCGATAAAAAATATATCTCCGTAAAACCTGTACTTCAATCACAATATTTCGCGTGGGAATATTGTAAAGACCTCATCCCCTTGAAGACGGCAGTAAGCCAAGTTTTTTTAAGTCCAGATTCTGCCGGTGTGTTGCCATTCGTTATATCCTACTTCTGGTTAGACGTGGATCACACTTAAGGAATGTCAGCGCTATGCATTGAAGGCCAAGCAAGGATAGAAATACATTTAGAAGTCTCCACGTGAAACCATTATTATAAATTACAGTTACGGAAATATGATGTTCTCACAGCGGCGCTATTTCAAGGTCGTTGACGTGAACGACAGGGCGACGGTGTTGAGTTCATCTGTTAATGTGCCCCAGAATTAGGCGTATTCCCAACTTTCTTACAACACATATTTTGATGACTGCTATACTGCGAATAGTAAGAAGAGAGCGCGTGTGTTTCTAAGGATAGGAAGCGAGGGGTTATTTGTAGCATCCGTGCGATATATCAATATCATGTTACATCACACATTTATTGGATTTTTATCCTCACATCCCGCTTGAGGGGTCGAATTTAGATTCAGTGCACAATGTTGGGTAAATCCAAATGCCAGCATGGATCTGTTCATGGTTTTATTTCTAAAACACCATTGACATGTTGTTCTGTTTGTTTCTAGAAAGCTATCTGAAAAAGTTCCTTGAAATACTTTCGTCAAGCATGCACTATAATCTTCACGTGAAATCATGTTTTGACGAATTTACATAATCATTGATATGTTAACATCAATTATATACTATTTCATAAGTCATATCACAAATGCCACATCGGGTGTAATGACGAAAACTGCCCTTTTTCTGCTCTGTAACACTCAATATCTATGTTTTACACAGGCTAGTTAATATATTCAACTGGATGTAGGATATGATATCATGGTATCACTTTCGCGGTCGTGGTTATTGTCCCTATCACCGTCGATGTCACGGTCGGTGTCACTGTCACCGTCACTATCACGGTCGCTGTCACCGTCACTATCACGGTCGGTGTCACTGTCACTGTCACTATCACGGTCGCTGTCACTGTCACTATCACGGTCGGTGTCACTGTCACTGTCACTATCACGGTCGCTGTCACTGTCACTATCACGGTCGGTGTCACTGTCACTATCACGGTCGGTGTCACTGTCACTATCACGGTCGGTGTCACTATCACGGTCGGTGTCACTGTCACTATCACGGTCGGTGTCACTATCACGGTCGATGTCACTGTCACTATCAGGGTTGCTGTCACTGTCACTATCACGTTCGCTTTCACTGGCATGTTCACTGGCACTATCACGGTCGATGTCACTGTCACGTTTGGTGTCACTATTACTATAACGGTCGATGTCACTATCACTATAACGGTCGGTGTCACTGTCACTATCACGGTCGGTGTCACTATCACTATCACGTTCGATTCACTGTCATGGTCACTGGCACTATCACGGTCGATGTCACTGTCACTGTCACGGTCGCTGTCAACAGAAGCAAAGCATTTGAAATCAGTATAACATCAATATAGGAAATGAAAAGAAAAACATACACTCTCCCCCCCAAAAAAGAAACGCACAAGTAGTATGTAGTTCACTGAACCCGACTACACAAAAAATCCAATATATAGATCAGATATATGTTATTGGAAAATGTTGGTGGCCTGATATTCGACAAACGGTGCGTCAAAACGCAGCCATTGTCGATTTGCAATGTCTTAAACGCAATTGTTTTCACACTTGTTCGAAAATGTCATGGAGGAAAACAGTAAAGCAATATGCACGTGCAAGTTATGACATTCGTAACTCGTGGAAGTAGCTATATTAAGGCAAGCATAAGCCTATAATTTGTCATTCACTTGTAAACATTTTTCAAGATCGAAAATGTCGAGACTCAGCGCCATAGGACGTATCAAAAGAGGGGAATCGTAGTCTTCTGTTGAACGTTCACCACAGCACCATTTGCCGCCTTTGTGACCGATGCACACAGTTCAATTCCACTAAGGACCGTCCGAGAACCGGTCGACCAAGAGTTACCACCCCTTCACAGGATCGCTACATTCGACTGTTCCACCTACGTCATCGCAATGCCACAGCTACGGGGTCTGCAGGACGCATCCCTGGTTTAAGGATTATATCGGACCAGACTGTCAGGAACCAGAAGACCCAGAAGACACAGAAGACCAGTTACCGTCCCCGTTTTGCAACAGATCCATCGACAGCGACGCTTGCGGTGGTGCCTTACCTTATAGCCTCGTGTCACGGTAGACTACCTGCATTATGCCAACATAAACGTTTTGCCCTGGCCGTCGATCTCAACCCAATTGAACACATCTGGGATGAGCTCGATCGACACTTACGTCAACGTCAGAACACGCCGCAGACACTCCCACAACTGGTCAATGCATTACAAGCAGAATGGCGCAGAATTCCGCAGGAAAGAATTCTTACACTTATCCAGTCAGTGCCGAGTAGATGCAGAGCCGTGATTGCTACCCGGGGCGGTCACACGAGATACTGAGTTCAGCGCCACCCTGTGGCCTTATGTGACATGACAATGAACAGTTTTCAATACCTTTGTACATCGACAACATATGACTATCGTGCTCCAAAATTTCATATATGTATCTATGATATTAAATATATCGACTTTATGAGGTACAATAAATTTACTAAAAGTCTACCTGTGCGTTTCTTTTTTGAGAGTGTATTTCTTTCATACAAATTGAAAGCTGTAAAATATGCTGCAGAAACAAATCGAAAACCCTATCTTCATTTTAAGACAAACAATCTGCAGGTCATAGTATAGGTGTCTGTAAACCTCAATTCATGTTTAACACAAAGTCGTTTCACAATGGAATGCAATCTGTGAGAGTATATATCAAGCAGTTGCTAATTAAATCAAATCATGCTTTATTGATATTAATTAAACCATCTTAATCTAGCTTATTATTAACACTGGTTCTCATCCCTTTATTCTCTACGGCAAAGCAGGGTAGAGTAATGTCCCTTAGGCCTGCCAGAATCCGGTGATTGTTGGTTCAAAGCCCACATTCTCCCATATTATGACCAGATCATTATCTGGCGATATTTGCACCGATCTGGTGACGTGTTGTGGTATGTCACTTTGAAACCCAAGTGAGTTTAACCAAGGTGGTAAACGTCTTAGACCTGCATCACATCGACGGGATTTCCTCTCACACGAAGCTGACACGCCGTGATATAACTGAAAACTGTTCAAAGCGGCTGCAATCCAAACTCACTCACTATGTCATAAACTGTGAGACCAGCAAAGCGGATTTGTATTGACTTGAAGCAGACTAGTTTCGACTAGCAATAGACACGAAGTCGGCCTGCCTGTAGCTGCGGCAATAACTGTACTCACACTTTTACTCACACTTGTGCATAAACTCTACAACTAGCCTTAGCTGGACAACATTGTGTGTGACAGGGCAGTTCAAGGTTTTCCGCCTCAAAACTGCAAGATAAATGTCTATTTCCCCATCTATTGTAAATCCCCACGATAAACATCCGTCCGTCTTAAAAGCGGGCAATATATCTTACAAATAGCTTATATAGAAGTTAATCCTGAGGAATCTATGTACATCCTTGACCATTGTCCGAAGAATCAAAGTAACGTGTTATTGGTCACATTGTCGCGGACTTGGCACATGGCCGCAATCCTCACTTTGCCTCGGGTCAAGTCGGTCGCCATTAGTCTGAAGTCGGACATTGACTTGATGGATGCCCTCCTAATTACCTCTACACTGTTATGAACACACCAATCCCACAAGTCGAAGCATAAATGTTTCAAAAGCAACTTGCAAATAACTCCTGTGAAGTAATGTAACATTAGATGTGTTCTATGTACATGGCTGAATTCACCCTGATTATAACATTGAGACATCTGTGGTAATTCGATTGTGTCGTACAATGAACTCGGATGCTATCTTGAAATTGTACATATAACGTTAAATTCGCTGTACTTGGAATCCGATACGCCTCGTCAAGCTGAAGATTTTTCATCGAATCCTTAGTACGATTCTTAAGAAAGACCATTTGACATGACAACTTGCATTGCTTTTAGAAAAGCCCCCTTGGGGAATTCCTGGTGAGAATAGCCCCCCAGTCACCCAGGCCTGTCATACCAGCCAACTTAACATTTGTGTTTGTTTTATATTGTTTATGTTATATATTATTGTTTTCCAATATACCCAAGACCCTAGAATCTCACATGGTCGATCCTTAAAAGGGTCTCTGCAATTTCGAAGGACAAATACTCAGGCCTTAAAACAATGACTTTGATTAATCGAAGTTTTTATGAGAATGATTGCTTTGTGTGGGTGTAGGGACACGTTTGGATACAGCTCTCGTGATCACGTTGTGTTTGCATGGCTATCTGATGTGTAGCTTTACACCAGGGTTATAACAAGCTTTCGGTATGAATGAAAATGGCCTCGGCTCTGGAAAGCACATTCGTAGAAGCATGCAACAGCCTTTTTACTAGTAATTATTCAAATAAAAAACAATTTGATTCAGCCCATCATTCAGTCATGGATATCCTGTTCTTTAGAAAACGTGCACTTTTACACTTTTTCTCTTAAGAATACGATTCTACCCCATACGTCATGTTAAGGAAACATACAAGAGAGAGGTTGCTGAGTTTGTTTCTTGTATAATTGATAATTGTTTCTAAATTTAATAATGTCTATGTAACAATCACTCATTCCTACAACAGCTTGTAAAAAGCAATCCGTGGATGAGTAAATTAGGTTGGTTCCATGAAGACGTGGGTAAGAAATGAATGTGCAATCACATGCAAACCTACCATGTTTCAAATGTTGTCAATTTATGTTGAAAAAAGCAAATTTATTGAGTTTCGAAGATAAGAGGTCTAGGACAACCCTCAGTAGGTGTTAATTATGCGAATATTATTTTCATTTGTTAACGTTTTAAATCAAATTAAAGTTTTAAACACAAAATCATGCACACATATTATTTGAAGGCCAGTACAGTGTATTTGTTTGATATAATGTCACTATCTCAAGATGTGATGGACAGCTTCTTTTGCTCCTGTTTATATCCCCACTTGGAGACTTCTAGACGTTCTATTGAATCTGTATTTATACTGCGCGAATGGTGGTTAAGTAATGCATGTGGAATTTGTTCTCTGCACTCTGCAGTGATTCAAGCTCCGTACCATGCATGGTAGGGTTCCAAACAGATATTCATAAATCGCTTGATTTTTTTTTTAAACATGCTAACTGGGATTATACAAAATCTAGAGACCTGAAAGAGGATGTATGTTAATCTGTTTCTTAGTTTTTCTCGTCTAAAGTTTATCTCACATCCTCAGATATGATCATTGTTGCATTATGTGACATAACATTAGACACAATATGTTTTTTATATTTTTTTAAGGATTATAATATTTGAAAGTATTTAATAATCAGCAGAACATTGGAATTATGAAACACAGTGTCAGAATTAGGCTACACACATTGTTCCCATGTGTGGTATCGAACCCAGGTCTTCGGCGTGACGAGCTAGATAAAGGACATTCACGGCAAGGACACTTTCGATAGCTTTCTCACCCATGTATGGCCTTGCATATAAACGTCTCGTGATCTGTCATTTAAAAGTAATCGGGTCTTTTCTGAACTCCGTACCTTGTACACACGCTCATCAACACGCTTCTTAAGGATCCATTTTTGTCTAAGTCTGAAGATCAAACACGGTCACCTCACATCATGACCTGCTGAAGAGGAAATGTTCAAAACAATATTCTGTACAGAGGTGTAGTGGCCAATTCGATTGGATAAAGTGCCAAGGGAACACGCGAGTGCGGTGTCCTCGATCGGCTTTGAGGGCAAGGTTTCGATTAACCAGCCACGGGATTCATATAATGTGGAGCATGTACTTTGAATGGGGTGATCATATGTCACATGGTTTCCGGTTGATGTTTCGTAAACTCATTCTTCTTCGGCGTTTTTAATTAATCTATTGGAGACAAGTTCTGCTATATCTTTAGATGTGAATTTCGTCTCAAACAAAGGGTATTAAAAATACAACAAATATGTAACCATAATATACCCGCACTAAATACAAGACACAAAACAATATCTATAAGCATAGATATAAGCCAGAGAATAACCTCTCGATAATCCTCCGAAACAGATTGTTGGAAATGCAAAAATAGGAGTGAAAATTATATGAGTGGGACGCTGAAAATCATTGATGAAACGAGGTGTTCGCGAAAAGGGTAAGTATGTCCTGCCATACCTATTATTATTGTGGTTATTATTATTATTATTATTATTATTATTTATCAGAAGACACTCTCTACGTATAAACTGTATATTTATTGTACATTTATTTAACCTAACTAAAACTTTACATAAATTAAGCTTTTGTAACTTTGTCATCTTGACTGCATGCTTGATATCTATTTTGGGGAAGTATATTTTGCTCATGTAGCACCGTTAGAGGGTTTTTTGACTGAATAAATCATGAATCAGTGACGTGGTTAACACGTTGGCTCGTAACGCCGCAGACCCTTGTCATTGATGCCACAGTCCTGAGAAGTCAACCATCATTGTACCCAAGGATTAACAGTCCTGGACAACGATACCCAAAGCATAATATCCATGAACATAAAGCGCTAGTTGACAATGTCCCGCGACAGCTAGCCCCTAGGCTTGGAACTAATGTCCTATCAGTGTCCCAACAGTTCTATCATTGTCAGGGTCAGGGTTCCAGTACACAATGTCCTACTTGTCAGTTTCAATTCAATTCTTTATTGTAAAGGTGCGGGGTTAGTGAAGGTTATACGCATGTTAAACCTGGGGCAGGGTCATTAGAAACAGCAGCTCAGAGAGCTTAAACCAATTTTCTCCTTGGTCAACTTTAGCACCTAACCCGTTTGATGAACGTTGTTTTGATAAGAGTATTTCAAAAGATATTCAAAAATTCTAAGAGCGGAAACACTCTACATACCTTGCCTATGTCGATGGGCCTATTATGAGCCAACATAGCCCTGATCAAGAAATCATCCCGTTCATGTGATGACGCTTTTTAATGAAATTAAAGCTAGCGATTCACAAGTACGTTTAATCTATAGCATAACAAACCGATGAAGCACAAAAAGTCCCATTCATAAACGGATCAACGATAAGTTTTGATGTCATTAAATATTTAATTGTTAATTCAACAACATTTTAATATGTGTACTTATGATAACAATAATGCCCAATTCCATACATATGCATATGCCACATGCGTTAAAAGCATAATATTAATGATAATGATGACTGTAAAAGCTATAATACATGAAAAGCATTCTGAAATTGAAATGAATTTACCGTTAATAGAATGTTCTGAGGAGCAATGTATTTGTGACCAAAGGATTTCTGTCTTGGTTTGGGGACTTGGAGGAGCACCTGGTTCTCTGATCGCAGAGTTTATGTAGGTTTATACTCAAAAAGCAGCTTGGATGGGTAATCTGGGGCAGCAGAATAAAGGCTCTTGTCGATGACTGACTGACTGAGTATGGTTTTTCGCCGCTTTTAGCAATATTCCAGCAAACTCACGGCGGGGGACACAAGAAATGGGCTTCACACATTGTACCCATGTCGGGAATCGAACCCGGGTCTTCGCTGTAACGAGCTAACGCTTTAACCACTAGGCTACCCGACCGCCCCTCTTGTCGATGAGACAGCGGGCTTTGAAGTGGGTCCGAGCATTCCGTGGCAGCCAGTGGAGAGATTGCAACACGGATGGTATGTATGCAGATGATGAAGTAGGGGAGACAGTCCTGGCTTAGTGGCTCCAAACAGACGGCTATTTCAATAATCTGGTCTCGTTAGGACCAGTGCACGGACTAGAACGTGTGCTGCATCAGATGTAATCAGTGCCTGATGTTTCAAATACATTTAAGTTGGTTAAGGCAGCATTTGCACAAATGACCCCCTTGAACGTCTAACACCAATGTTCTTGGCTTTGGGTGTCAGAGATATCAATGAACCCCCAGTAGATATCTCCGTTTCATGAACTTACTGCAGCTTCTGCAGAACTTATCCTCATTCAGCTTCAACGGGTTTGATGGCATCCACTGTTTCTCTCGTACATGATGTTGTTCTGGAGAATGCATGTCTCAATGTTGACAGCCGGAATTTGTTGGACAGTTGGATGCAGTCTGCATCCCTGTGATAAGATGTCTGATGTTTGAGAATTCTGCCTTACATACCACTGACATACAGGATGATTAACACAGGGCCATGACCGAACCCTGGGAGACACAGCATGTCTTCAGCAACCCATACTTGCCGTAAAAGGTGACTATGCTTGTCGTAAAAGGCGACTAACGGGATCGGGTGGTCAGGCTCGTTGACTTGGTTGATGCATGTCATCGATCCCAATTGCGTGGATCGATGCTCATTATATTAATCACTGGATTGTCTGGTCCAGACTCGATTATTTACAGACCGCCGTCATATAGCTGGAATATTGCTGAGTCCGGCGTTAAACAACAAACCAACCAAACTAACCAACCAACTGTTCCTGGAATATGATGAGAACCACCTCAGTGCATCACCTGTGATTCTAATTTGTTCTGATCAAGAACCCTGATCAGCAATTCGTGGTCTATGGTGTCGAATGTAGCTGATAAGTCCAACAAGACAAGTGATGGCATATTTCCACGTTCGATAGTATACCTGAGATCCCCAACAACACGAGTAAGCGCTGTCTCTGTACTGTGATGGGAGCGGTATGACGATTGGTATACAAAAATGTACATCATTGTACCATGAGTCTGGAATGTACAGCTGTTTCTAGGATTTTAGAAAAGAAGGTCATGTTTGAGGCCGGCCTATAGTTTTTTAGTTCGTTTATGTCCAGATCGTCCTTCTTCAAGAACGAGTTGACAACAGATGTATTTCGGAAACAACTATACACCACCAGAAGTAATCGATAATTACTGGCTTCCTATGGATTTGGATCTAGTAATGATGGTGTGAAATTGTTTCTGTCGTTTGTTGACATAATTTCTTTGTGCACTCAGCAAATTTATGTCTTGTGACACTCCATAAGCCGAGATGTCCGATGTCAATAGTGTCATTAAATTGCCCCCTTCTGTATGAGGCACTGAGCTGGCTGTTACGCTGTATTGAGCCGTATTCCAGTACGTATCGTCCTGAATAACAGTAGTCCACAGTACTGTCATCTATGTCACTGTTAATAGCTTCATCATGTACCAGACGCCCCACAACTAAACTTCCATACACGTGGCCAAATCGATAGTCTACACGCATCTAGTGTCCCTAATCTTGTTGACTGACTTAGGTCAGTTCCCACTGTTTACAACCGTTATTATTCAAGCATGTGTACATAACCAGCTCACCGCGCCGTGCATGATGACCTTGTCCTCATTCTGTAGGCAGTACTGCCGCGAGAGGACGGAGGCGTGACTCGGTCGTCACTGTCTACCAGATGGGCTAACACACGTGAGAACGGTAACGCGTGGAATCATGGCTTCAGAGGATATATTTATCCGACCTAATTGCGAAATTATGCATCCGTTTTAACCAGATTGTACGAAAACGTTGTCATAAATACGCGTGTTACACAAGACGAATACGTATATTACAATCCCAAATGAGAACAATGAATTGCAAAATAACTCAAAATATTAATCTTAATCTGACTCGCTCATGACACGGCCCTCGTCGTGGGAACTGACTGTGTAACTGCTGATAGTAACAACTATAGGTGGGACTGTTGCTTCTCAGTAGGCTAAAGATGAAACATCTAGTCCGCACTAATATGTAGCTTTTTGCATGCTTTTGGGTGTGGATTTGGCGCTTTATGTACATTCTTATAAGTAGTGTTGTTATTATTAATAATTTCCTTAAATGTCATTTGTCATGGAAAACACATTTTGTTTCATGCATGCATCAGAAGTTTTTATTCTCCCAAAAATGGAAAGATACGTTTGTTATACCATGGAATCCTGGCACCACTATATAGCTGACACGTGCATAATTCGGGATATTTTATTCCGTTCAGTTTTGTCCCTGAAACAATAATGGGCCTGAAATAATGCACCTCTGCAGGGAATCCAACCCGTATCTTTGGTGCGAAGGGCAACGCTTTAACCACTGGGCTACCCAAGCCCTTAAGTTCCCAAAATTGTTTATCACACGATGATTTAACACCAGATCCTGTAAAATTTTCCCTTGTTTCTACCATTACGCATGTCCCAGCACAAACGCCCTTAACTGGTCACTGACCCTAAATGACCACCACAAAAATCTCAAATATGGCCTCCATCTGTCCCGTTATTTCACGTGCCAAAGTCGTGTTTATGAAATATCGTATTGACAGATAAACAATTAAAACAATCTAAGCTCTCTTAACCCCTTACTTCACCAAGTGGTAACAACCCACATTATCTTGCGCCAAAGGGGAATGCAAACAATACCTTGAGCGTTTTTGCTACGCTACACACCTGTTCGGCGTTGTAAACCGTCAAAATTGAGATATTCTATTACAGAGAATGTCTAAGCTTTCTATGTTCAAGAAGCTGTGGAATTTGCCAAACAGATAATATATGCGCGAGGAATGCTGTAAATAGAATGGTTGTCTTCCTTTCATGAAGACCAGTTGGGTTGATTGCATTTTCCTGTGTATATTTGGCATTCCTATCATCGTTGGTTCATGTCCTTAAAATATGACAGTCATTCTAACAGGTTCCATGAGAAGCAGCTGGATGTCCAGACATTTGTTGTATCAGTTTATTTCAGCATAAAGGCCACAAGCCGATGTACATTAGAGATATATAGATTATATACAAAGTGGTGGTACAATAACAAGAGGTGAAAAGTGCAGTTAAATTACAATTAGAATTATAATAATGCAGAACGTAAATATATGACATCGTTTATGTATCTAGGACATTTAAGATTTCAATGTTATAAGTTTGTAGTAAATTTCTGAGAGAATATTCATTATTTAATTCAGTTTTGTAAACATATGTTCGTCTTAAAATGTCATAAATTGGGGGGCAGTATAAATGTTACTAATTTTCTGTAATAATTTTACAAAAAGGACAAAATCTTAAGTCTCTAGCAACACCCTCCCGCGTAGTTAGCTATATTGTTCATAATTTGTAATTCTCCTATACACTGTTAATCAGAAATATGTATCGCTCTGTATGTTGTTTGATAGGTTGGGAATAATATATCAACACAAACGGATGTTTGATTACAATCAAATACATATTAGCTGTGGAAGTCATCCTGGTGCATAATGCCTTTCAGAAAACATTGATTAACGTTTTATGCAGTTGAATATTCTGGTAAAAATCCAATGAGAATAAATTGATGACATGAAGGAGTTGAGGACCCTGGTGACAGCCGTGAAACAACAACAGATAACTCTTGTATCAAGGTCATGTATCGAGAGTCATCCTTGTTCAGGATTCCCGGAAATACTTTGCTTTGTTCTATTTATCCAAACCCACAATGATATGCTATAAACACCCGAATCGCATAAGTCGAATGACATGTCTGTGTACAGTGTATATGACAAATGGTCACTTTCTAAGTTAAGGGGCTGTGAGGTAGCCCAGTGGTTCAATCGTTTGCTCGTCACGCTGAAGACTCGGGTTAGATTCCAAACATTGGTACAATGTGTGAAGCCCATTTCTGATGTTCCCCGTCGTGATATTGCTCACTCACTCCACAACTCATTATTTTAACGATAAATAACATCCTGTCTCAATCTACGTTCCACTCTAATTACAGCCAAGACACAGTAGTCGACTCTGTGTGTATATGTGTGTACTTGTGTGTTTGTATCCGTGTGTGCACGTGCCTGTGGCTTTATTGGGATGTTGGCGGGTGAGTGAGGGCCGCTCTGTTGTGGATTGTGGAGTTATGTTTTAAATATTTCTGTTGTTTTAATCTTCAACTCAAAATGTAGGTGTAAAACAAATCTCAGCCGTGGGGAAATGACCTAGTTAATCCATCACCCTGACTCCATTATCATAAGAGATAAAGGAGTCGATAACGCGAAAAACACGTGCACGTGGGTGTTTTCTTAAAACGTAAAAATGTTACTAGACTGATGATTGCCATAATCCATGGTCTAACATTTCAGTGTCCAAAACCAAAACAATGGCATACATACCAAGAAAGCAATTGCCCACTTAAGAAATCATGAAGAGAGTGAATATCTACCTTTTACTTCAAGAGTGGTATTGATTCGTATCGATATCAACATTGATCATATCTTGTGTATTTCAGTCCAAGGACATTCATTGTGGGTCCAGGAGAACACGAACACGTCTGTGCAAACAGTCTTGGACAGAATCGATGGAAGCACGGGATCAGCTAGCCTGATTTGGGTTAGCACGAGCAAACAGCATGCACATCGCGTGGTTGAGAAATTCCATTGTTGGTGGTACCCTTCATTAAACATTAGATGTGAAGGTCATGCGTCTAATGTGAAGGTTTGTCTATGTTGAATGTTTGTTGATGTCTTATATACCGCGTTGTGTAACTCTCATAAGATAAAACGTTGTGTGTTTTCTCTTTTAATGATATAAGTACATATGTAACATGACATTGCCCGGTGGTTGTTCAAGTCGATGTAACTCATAGCGGTTCAGAAAGAAGACACGGCTTGATTATGGCGGTGAGAGACCATGGATCATAGTCGGTACAAATCTGGGATTCGAACACGCGGTAAACTATTACGGTCTGCAAAGGGAGGTAACTCTTGGCCACCATTGCACCCTGTTAAAGTATTGACGTTACCTTAAGACCGTGGGAACCTCCGGTACAAAACCGATATAACGAACACCCAGTGACCTACTAGTTATCACACTTATAAGAAATATAACATTACACTTGGCATCAGTTGGTTTGAATCGAAATCAAATGTCGGTAAGTCAGTATTGTGACTTTCATGCTTCATGTGGTTTGGTTTTTAATGTTCTGTTTATTTAATTGCTTTCATTTGTTTTGTTCTAATGTTTTAGGGACTCGAGTGATCCATCCGTCTCAGGCGCCGCAATTTGCTGTGCAGGGTTGCACCCCTTGGGCACACCAGAAACCTGTGAATGTGGGTTCGAATTCCTGTTTGCAACGATCATGTTTCTAGGTATGCAAACACCATGCCCGTACTCGTGGGCTTCCTCAACCGTTAAGCTGACACACCGTGATAGAACTAGAATACTGTTAAAAGCGACTTTAAACCCCACACACTCACCCATGTTGCAAATGTTTGTTTTTCTTTGAATGTGCATTTTGTAAGTTGTTTTGTTTCTTTACTCTTTCTTTTCATTAGGGGCGAGATGGTTGCTCAGGTCTCGGTGGTGTTAGCGGCTGATTAGTTTTGTTCGGTTTAGTTTTAAGTTTTGATTGGTTGGTCCTGTCACATCGCGTTGTAGATCACTCTCACATTCAATTCCTAAAATGGACGGATTTACAGGTGGAAGATTGACAAATACTTTAAAGGGGTAGCCTTGTGGTTAAAGCGTTCGATCGTCACGCCGAAGACCCGGGTTCGATTCCCAACATGATGCAATGTTTGAAAACCATTTCTGATGCCCCCCGTTGTGGTATTGCTGGAATATTGCTATTGGCGGCGTGAATCCATACTCAGTCACAAACGTAGAGACACTTTGAACGATTGATCACTGTTCACGGTGATTATGTTCACTGTTATTGAATTCGATACGTATATTTCCTCACACATGAATTTCATGCATCAATTTAAAACCCGCTTCGTGTCCTTGGAAATAATTGCTTGTGATGTCTGTATCGACAGTGACCAAAGGCCATATGTTTTCTTTCATGAATATTACTGACTGGTATTGAGAAACCCAAACATCGTGGTAGGCGCCTTCAGTTGCCCGATAATGGAATTATCCATCGACTCAATATCGACGAACCCGAGAAATTAGTTTCATACTGGCGTCGGAATTGCAACATCGGCTGAATAACACGTCTCCTGAGACGACATCGTTGTCTGTGCAAGCATTAACTGATAAACATGCTCGAAGAAACGTTGCTTCGCTTTGCTTGTTCAGGGAAATGGGAAATCCTGGTTAACTCGGCAAGTTTCGGGACATGATTCCTTATGTATATTTAGCAGTTACGTTTATACAAATATTATACAATGTAAATTGTTTTAAGCGTTAATTAGATTGGTTTTGTACATAAAACTACATATTAATACTTATTCATATTTCTAATACACCAGGGGACATGGGTGGCCCAGTAAGCATCATACCCATACGGCGTTAAAACCAACAAACTTACAGAGAACATGCATGGACCCCTCTTTTAGTTCATAAAACCTTATAAGCTGTCAACACAGCTGTTGAATAAAACCACTGAACAACGATATGTGGACCCTCTTCTATTGCAGCACACCCTATAATAGTCAAAAATGCTGTTGAATAAAACTACCGTATGTGGATGCGTGGACCCTCTTCTATTGCACCAAACCCTACAGCTGTCAAAACAGCTGTTGAATTAAACTACAGTGGATGGATACGTGGACCCTCTTCTATTGCACCACACCCCGCAGCTGTCAAAACAGTTGTTGAATTAAACTACAGTGGATGGATGCGTTGACTCTCTTCTATTGAACCACACCCTATAACTGTCAAAACAGTTGTTGAATTAAACTACAGTGGGTGGATGCGTGGACCCTCTTCTATTGCACCAAACCCTGCAGCTGCCAAAACAGTTGTTGAATTAAACTACAGTGGGTGGATGCGTGGACCCTCTTCTATTGCACCAAACCCTACAGCTGTCAAAACAGTTGTTGAATTAAACTACAGTGGGTGGATGCGTGGACCCTCTTCTAATGCACCAAACCCTGCAGCTGTCAAAACAGTTGTTGAACTAAACTACAGTGGGTGGATGCGTGGACCCTCTTCTATTGCACCAACCCTACAACTGTCAAAACAGTTTTTGAATTAAACTACAGTGGGTGGATGAGTGGACCCTTTTCTATTGCACCAAACCCTACGACTGTCAAAACAGTTGTTGAATTAAACTACAGTGGGTGGATGCGTGGACCCTCTTCTATTGCACCAAACCCTACAGCTGTCAAAACAGTTGTTGAATTAAACTTCAGTGGTGGATGAGTAGACCCTCTTCTATTGCACCAAACCCTACAGCTGTCAAAACAGTTGTTGAATTAAACTACAGTGGGTGGATGCGTGGACCCTCTTCTATTGCACCAAACCCTGCAGCTGTCAAAACAGTTGTTGAATTAAACTACAGTGGGTGGATGCGTGGACCCTCTTCTATTGCACCACGCCCTGCAGCTGTCAAAACAGTTGTTGAATTAAACTACAGTGGGTGGATGCGTGGACCCTCTTCTATTGCACCAAACCCTGCAGCTGCCAAAACAGTTGTTGAATTAAACTACAGTTGGTGGATGCGTGGACCCTCTTCTATTGCTCCAAACCCTACAGCTCTGAAAACAGTTGTTGAATTAAACTACAGTGGTGGATGAGTGGACCCTCTTCTATTGCACCAAACCCTACAGCTGTCAAAACAGTTGTTGAATTAAACTACAGTGGGTGGATGAGTGGACCCTCTTCTATTGCACCAAACCCTGCAGCTGTCAAAACAGTTGTTGAATTAAACTACAGTGGGTGGATGCGTGGACCCTCTTCTATTGCACCAAACCCTACAGCTGCCAAAACAGTTGTTGAATTAAACTACAGTGGGTGGATGCGTGGACCCTCTTCTAATGCACCAAACCCTACAGCTGTCAAAACAGTTGTTGAACTAAACTACAGTGGGTGGATGCGTGGACCCTCTTCTATTGCACCAACCCTACAACTGTCAAAACAGTTGTTGAATTAAACTACAGTGGGTGGATGAGTGGACCCTTTTCTATTGCACCAAACCCTACGACTGTCAAAACAGTTGTTGAATTAAACTACAGTGGGTGGATGCGTGGACCCTCTTCTATTGCACCAAACCCTACAGCTGTCAAAACAGTTGTTGAATTAAACTTCAGTGGTGGATGAGTGGACCCTCTTCTATTGCACCAAACCCTACAGCTGTCAAAACAGTTGTTGAATTAAACTACAGTGGGTGGATGCGTGGACCCTCTTCTATTGCACCAAACCCTGCAGCTGTCAAAACAGTTGTTGAATTAAACTACAGTGGGTGGATGCGTGGACCCTCTTCTATTGCACCAAACCCTACAGCTGTCAAAACAGTTGTTGAATTAAACTACAGTGGTGGATGAGTGGACCCTCTTCTATTGCACCAAACCCTACAGCTGTCAAAACAGTTGTTGAATTAAACTACAGTTGGTGGATGCGTGGACCCTCTTCTATTGCACCAAACCCTACAGCTGTGAAAACAGTTGTTGAATTAAACTACAGTGGGTGGATGCGTGGACCCTCTTCTATTGCACCAAACCCTACAGCTGTCAAAACAGTTGTTGAATTAAACTACAGTGGTGGATGAGTGGACCCTCTTCTATTGCACCAAACCCTACAGCTGTCAAAACAGTTGTTGAATTAAACTACAGTGGGTGGATGCGTGGACCCTCTTCTATTGCACCAAACCCTACAGCTGTCAAAACAGCTGTTGAATTAAACTACAGTGGGTGGATGCGTGGACCCTCTTCTATTGCACCACGCCCTGAAGCTGTCAAAACAGTTGTTGAATTAAACTACAGTGGGTGGATGCGTGGACCCTCTTCTATTGCACCAAACCCTGCAGCTGCCAAAACAGTTGTTGAATTAAACTACAGTGGGTGGATGCGTGGACCCTCTTCTATTGCACCAAACCCTGCAGCTGCCAAAACAGTTGTTGAATTAAACTACAGTGGGTGGATGAGTGGACCCTCTTCTATTGCACCAAACCCTACATCTGTCAAAACAGTTGTTGAATTAAACTACAGTGGGTGGATGCGTGGACCCTCTTCTATTGCACCAAACCCTGCAGCTGTCAAAACAGCTGTTGAATTAAACTACAGTGGGTGGATGCGTGGACCCTCTTCTATTGCACCACGCCCTACAGCTGTCAAAACAGTTGTTGAATTAAACTACAATGGGTGGATGCGTGGACCCTCTTCTATTGCACCAAACTCTGCAGCTGCCAAAACAGTTGTTGAATTAAACTACAGTGGGTGGATGCGTGGACCCTCTTCTATTGCACCAAACCCTACAGCTGTCAAAACAGTTGTTGAATTAAACTACAGTGGTGGATGCGTGGACCCTCTTCTATTGCACCATACCCTACAGCTGTCAAAACAGTTGTTGAATTAAACTACAGTGGGTGGATGCGTGGACCCTCTTCTATTGCACCAAACCCTACAGCTGTCAAAACAGTTGTTGAATTAAACTACAGTGGGTGGATGCGTGGACCCTCTTCTATTGCACCAAACCCTACAGCTGTCAAAACAGTTGTTGAATTAAACTACAGTGGGTGGATGAGTGGACCCTCTTCTATTGCACCAAACCCTACAGCTGTGAAAACAGTTGTTGAATTAAACTACAGTGGGTGGATGCGTGGACCCTCTTCTATTGCACCAAACCCTACAGCTGCCAAAACAGTTGTTGAATTAAACTACAGTGGGTGGATGAGTGGACCCTCTTCTATTGTACCAAACCCTACAGCTGTCAAAACAGTTGTTGAATTAAACTACAGTGGGTGGATGCGTGGACCCTCTTCTGTTGCACCAAACCCTAGAGCTGTCAAAACAGTTGTTGAATTAAACTACAGTGGGTGGATGCGTGGACCCTCTTCTATTGCACCACGCCCTGCAGCTGTCAAAACAGTTGTTGAATTAAACTACAGTGGGTGGATGCGTGGACCCTCTTCTATTGCACCACGCCCTGCAGCTGTCAAAACAGTTGTTGAATTAAACTACAGTGGGTGGATGCGTGGACCCTCTTCTATTGCACCAAACCCTACAGCTGTCAAAACAGCTGTTGAATTAAACTACAGTGGGTGGATGCGTGGACCCTCTTCTATTGCACCACGCCCTGCAGCTGTCAAAACAGTTGTTGAATTAAACTACAGTGGGTGGATGCGTGGACCCTCTTCTATTGCACCAAATCCTACAGCTGTCAAAACAGTTCTTGAATTAAACTACAGTGGTGGATGCGTGGACCCTCTTCTATTGCACCAAACCCTACAGCTGTCAAAACAGTTGTTGAATTAAACTACAGTGGGTGGATGCGTGGACCCTCTTCTATTGCACCAAACCCTACAGCTGTCAAAACAGCTGTTGAATTAAACTACAGTGGGTGGATGCGTGGACCCTCTTCTATTGCACCACGCCCTGCAGCTGTCAAAACAGTTGTTGAATTAAACTACAGTGGGTGGATGCGTGGACCCTCTTCTATTACACCAAACCCTACAGCTGCCAAAACAGTTGTTGAATTAAACTACAGTGGGTGGATGCGTGGACCCTCTTCTATTGCACCAAACCCTACAGCTGTCAAAACAGTTGTTGAATTAAACTACAGTGGGTGGATGAGTGGACCCTCTTCTATTGCACCAAACCCTACAGCTGTCAAAACAGTTGTTGAATTAAACTACAGTGTGTGGATGAGTGGACCCTCTTCTATTGCACCAAACCCTACAGCTGTCAAAACAGTTGTTGAATTAAACTACAGTGGGTGGATGCGTGGACCCTCTTCTAATGCACCAAACCCTGCAGCTGTCAAAACAGTTGTTGAATTAAACTACAGTGGGTGGATGCGTGGACCCTCTTCTAATGCACCAAACCCTACAGCTGTCAAAACAGTTGTTGAATAAAACCACAACAGATGCGTCTTGTGCGTAAAAGCGACAAAACGTTTTCATCATGAGAAGTGTTTACATTGCATTCAACACATTTTGAAGGGACATTCATGTTTTTGTGAAGGGTAAATCTAACCATAACTCAAAGCAGAGAGATAAACCGAGTATGTTATCTGAATTGAAATCTCAACTTATGTTTCTCCATTACAACGTTGTTAAATTTGTTGTCGCCTTGTGGAAGGTGAGGTGATGTGAGAGGGTGGTAGGAAGTAACCCTTGTAAATCAAAGAAATAGTTACAATCAGATTAAAATTATGTTACACATTCATTGTCCTTATTCCCTTTATCATGTTATTACCTGTATAAATACGCCCCAATTATGACCTTAGCTGCCACCTCACTTTGGGAAGACATGGTAGATACAATCAATATGTGAAAAGTCTAATCACTGGTTTTCGCCTTAGTAACCCAAGGGGGAGTCAAGGTCGGAATACGTGCCTTGTACTCCATGGTTGTCCTTAAGGAGTCACAATGAGTGACTCGACGGCAGGATTGTTGCTTATTCTACCAGTCACTGCCCAAGAATCGATTAAAATAAGATAAGACAATATAGACTTAATTATCCCGAGGGAAATATTTCTTTCCACGTTAGGGTCTGAGCAGCGAAATAAACAAAAACGTGTCTTTTACGTGATTAATGCAATAGAGTGTTGACAATTCCTCGAGTTTTCAGAAAACTGTTTATCAAACTTGGTTTGTATTGCATTTTACAATTACTAGAATACTAAGTTGTATCACTTTACTTTAATTTTGTCGCGTTGTCTGAAAACCTTTTTCAGCTCAATAGAACTGATTTCATCTCTTTAGTTATCCATGGTTTATTATTTGCGTTATTTTTTAATTTGTATTAATGGTACGATAATATTTATCTATACAGCAGTCTACATAATCCCTTTTTACTTTGCATAATTCTTCCAAGTTGTCACACTTTTCGGGAAAGATGTTCCACACTGTACACTCGAAACACCCTTTGAGCTGATCCAAACAATCCTTTGTCCGTGACTGTTTATAGTTGGAGTGTCAAATGTTCAGGACAATTTGTAAAATATAAAAGCAAATGTAAAAAATGTGAAACGCAGGACTTCCTCTTTGATAAATATCGATGTGCACTTTGGGGATAGAATATTTAGGAAAGAAGTAGGCAACCTATGAGCACGAATTGCGCTCCTCACTTTGATGATCTGTTTCTTTATAGAAAGGAATTTCATAGGAATTCCTGCTGGGATTGGTAAAATCGAAACTAGGGATTGTAGCCAATAAGTTTAACTTAAGCTTGGGTTATATCGATGATCTGATATTCTTCAATAGTTGTCCAATAGCCACCTCTTCCCATGATTTACCCGTAAAAGGGAAATCGCCTCATGTTTCACATTCAGATCTATGTAGAAAGATTCAGAGTGACAAAAAATACCCAGAAGACTGACTGTATGACAAGAGACAGGACTTCAACTTTCCAATTGTCAAACTCCCTTGACGTCGAACAATATTCCAGCCGTTCCAGCCTTTTGTGTCTACATTTCACAACTTTTGAGTTACAATCGAGAATCCTCTTTCTACGATAAAAAAGAGCGTCATTCGACTCCTGCTCAAAAGTTGTTTGATCAGGGTTACGAGATGCAAGGCATTAAGGAAACTTGATGAAAACAGGTGGAGGAAATTTATAAATTTGACGCATCAATGTCAAATATGATGTCGCGTGCAATTTTCTAGTTTGATTAATGCCATAATGTTATGAATAGACGACTTGCCTTCACATGTGTTTATCACCAGTGCTTCCGGCGGGGAAGGAGACGCTCACCTTTTTTGCGAAAACCTTGTTTGAGAGTTAATTATAAACACATGCTTATAATATATACTGAACCGCAATTTCCAGATTTTAGATTTCCAGGGAAACATTTTCAGAAATAGCAAATGGTTATTTCGAAAAGGTTATTCTTTAGTACACTGACAGGTTGATTATCATAAGCCCGGCTATATAAATGGCGCATGTTGGACTTCATTATGATCGAACACGATCTCAAAATCACGGGAAATGAGGCCATCAAATATTATGAATAGTATTAAAATCGAGCTCTAATATATCGATGTAAGGTTCCAGTCGATGTCATAAACCTTTATCGGTTCTATTGTTTAATGTTGCAATTCCCCTCGTCTCGAAGTTTGGATAATTCGTCGCACATCGAATGTCCAACTGTAGTTTCACTTCAGCTGTTATAGTATATTAAAACACATCTGTGACGTCATTCTTTTGTTTTAACGCTCCATTATTTTCCAGGAATGGAGAGTTGTTTGTCAACTATTTTGAACCAACATTTGAATTAATTTCCACTTGGAATAGACGGAACTATTTTTTACATTTATTGACAAGTAAATAATTTGACTTTTAAGTAGGGGAATATCCTCGTTAACTCTACATTCTTTAAAAATAATGGTCTTCGGCCCCTGCGGGGCCTCTGCTCCATTATTTTTAAGGAATGGAATGTTACTCGGACATTCCCCTCTACGTAGTCTTGCAATGAATGTCGCCTCTTAGTGTAAAACGACGACAAAGAGGGCCATCATTCCTTATGCAGGTTGCACATGGGCTCCACTGATCACGAACAACGTTAATCTCAGAGCAGGCTGCATCCCTAGCCTTCAGCATCAGCTGATCATTGTTTCTAAACTCAAATTCGCTCCGATGATGACTTGGTCAGCTGACACCAGATCCCGGCTCGTGGGTTTCGCCCCTATGGTAAGGCATGTGTGTTTTGATCAAGTTTACAACATTCAAGGCATCAATAAAGCTTTCAAATGTTTTATGGGAGACATGTGGATGATATTTCTAAATTTGACGCATAAGTGACGAATTGATGTCCGATGTCATTTCCTATTTTTATTTGTACCATATGTTCCCGTGTTACTTCAGGTGAACAACAGTTAATGTATTGTTGCATCAAAGTAGGACTTAACACTTGGTGACATGACGGGATAGAATGGTTCCATTCACCTTACCGGAATCAACGAAAAGTAAAGCAATAAACGTATTCATATACATTGACCGTGTTTGACCCCCATGTGGCCACATTCACGGTCCAGTGGTATTGCACAGATTAACCCCACACTGGTCAGAATTATGACCTCACCTGCCACGTTCCACGACCTATGTAGGGTAAATAGTAGCCATGGTCACTCCGTAACAGGTAGGTATGTCAAGTAGGGGAGTACTATGTATCGATGAAAACGGTATAGCTTAATCGAGCAGGTTGCGTTGATGTGTGATGATAGTCTAAAGGGATGTACTTCAACTAAGGACAATTTATATAAAACTACTTCTCGGTGAAGGAAACAGTGGGGCTTAACTGGGGCTTAATGCATTCACTGCAGATTATGCAACATGCTTCCCATGTGTTAACAGACCCTCTACAACGTAATGTAACGCTTTTCCGGAAGTTCTAAATGTTTGAATAAATGTTCATCACCTCCTGTTATTTATAACCATACAACTCAAAAGAAGTTAAGGACCATCCAATTCTTTCCAGTGACTAAAGTTAATCTGTTATGCCATGACAGATTAATTACAGTAGAATGAAATAATCGGGTGTTCTCTTCTTTTGAGTAGTATATTTTAATCATCATGATTTATTAGGATGTTTCTGTCAGGGTCATTTCTCAAACGCATTTATAATCCTACTGAACCGAATTCAATGTTGTACAGGTCGCTATTATCCAGTATTTGATATTGGAACGTGATATTTTTTGATCTGGAAATACAGTTTATTATTTCGTGTCCAATGGTCTCGGGCGCCACTATTCCCTGTGTTGAGTTGCGCCTCTTGGGCGTGCAAGGATGATTCACTAGTCGTTTGATCTAATCCCATATGTCTGATCATGAACCTTGGTCACTATCATACAAGCTTCGATGAGTTTCACAAAGTGGTAAATGTGTACTTTACTCCAGTTTCACCGTTTCAAGCTCAAAGTGACGTTAAAACACAGCTTGCTCCCTCATCCTTCGTTGATATGATTTTTTATCACCAACAACTGTCTCCTACAGGAGATATCGTTTGGGTGCAATCAAGCAATACCTCCTAGGAGAAATGCTACAATGAAATTGCAGCACTATGCTTTGCAGATAATTGTGATGTCACCGATAACCATGACGTCACAATCAAATGACGTCACTAAACTCTGCTACTGAAGGTGTGTTTCTTTAACACTGAAGACACCAGTTATTATTGTTTACAGTTTGGAAACAGTTGGACGAATCATTTTGGACGATAAATAGAATCTCACCCGAATGTCTCTTGTTATAAAAAAACACTCGACTTTCTAACGACTTGCGCTGGGGGTGGGGGTAGGGGGTGGGGGGTGGGGGGGGGGGATGGGAGGGGGGAGGGGGGCACGGGTGGCCCAGTCGTCTAAGTCGATTCGCTGTGCAGAGTTGCGTCCCTTGGGCACGCCAGAAACCTGTAATTGTGGGTTCGAATCCCGGTTCGCCCCGATTGTTTCTAGGTTTGTCAGCACCATACCCGTGCTCGTGGGTTTCACAGAAGTGGTAAACGTTTGAGACCTGCATCACGTCGGGCTTTCCTCCCACATTAAGCTGACACGCCGTGATATGACAGGAATACTGTTAAAAGCGGCGTAAAACCCAACTCACTCACTCACTCACTCACTCGACTTGTGTTGATATATTTGATATCAAAATACATTCGGGTGAGATTCTTTATTTTTCTACGTTACTGTTGAAACCAATGTGATAAACATATGATTTCGGGTTACCAGTTGACGTCTCCATATCACAACCTTGTATGTAGCTCACGTTGTCGTGAGCGTGTAACAGAACAAAGGTTATTGATACCAAACCAAAACGGCCATTGAACGCCAGGTCATTTGACATATGTTACAATATGATGTTATTGTATGAAAAACATGGAATCCGCAATTGGGTATATGATGTTAAGTCGTTATTAAATGATTGCGGCTATGGGTATGTTTGGCGTAATCAATGTGTACCAAACAATCCAGATTTATTTTTAGTATCTTTACGCCAAAGACTTATAAAGGATATATACTTGCAAAAATGGGCATCGCATGTTTTAAGTTCAGAAAAATGCAATTATTACAAGCTTTTCAAGACAACAATTTCCCCAGAATACTATTTGTTTGACATCAACTTTAAAAGGTTTAGAATATGTTTAGCACAATTTAGATGCAGCTCTCATAGACTTAGGATCGAAGTAGGCAGGCATAGAAACATAGACAGGGAATTGAGAATATGTGAGCAATGTGATTTAAATGTGATTGAAGATGAGTTTCATTTTCTGTTAGTTTGTCCAAAGTACGACCACCTTAGAAGAAAATATATTGATCTGCCTGGTTATGTACATCCCACTCTACAAAGATTTACAACGATCATGTCAACAACTGATAAAGATACTCTAAAAAATCTCTCAATGTTAATTTATCATGCTATGTTAATTAGATTATGACCTGTTAAACGGATCTGTAACCACTCCCGAAAACAGAATTGTACTATGGGCCTGAGGCCTTTCAGTATGGAATAAAACTTACCCTAACAATCTTAACAGAACAAAGGTTATTGATACCAAACCAAAACGGCCATTGAACGCCAGGTCATTTGACAATATGTTACCACATGGGGCAACTTGATATCTTGGTTAATTTACTCTGACCTCTTTTGTAACAAATGTTACTAGTATTTGAACGCCTTCTGGGGAGGGACTTGAAGACATTGGCGAACAGTTTCATTGATTTTATCATTTTCATGTATACCTGGTGGTACAAGGGTTTCTGAAATCCTCAAAGTGAGGAACCGCTAACTGTATTTTGTATTTTGAATAAACCAGCGATTATGTTTCTAAAACCAAGAATGTCACCTTCCTGCCTAAACATGCAATCGTCCAGATTAAAAGGCATATTGAAATGCTGAAATGTGAAGTCGTTGTTACATCAGGTTTATTATTCGGCGTCTCAGTAACTAGGCAGATGAAGGATTTGGTTGTTGGTTGGTTTGTTGTTTTACACCGCACTCAGCAATATTCAAGCTATATGACGGCGGTCTGTAAATAATCGAGCCTGGACCAGGCAGTCCAGTGATTGATATCATGAGCATCGATCCACGCAATTCAACCAAGTCAGCGAGCCTGACCATCCGATCCCGTTAGTCGCCTCTTACGACAAGCATAGTCGCTTTTTACGGCAAGAATGGGTTGCTGAAGACCTATTCTACCCCGGATCTTCACGGGTCCAGTTGAAGGAAATGTGTCGCGTGCTCTGTCAGTTACTAGTTGCTAGGCCAAGACATCAAGAGAGAGAAAGAGACCGAGACATAGAGAAAGGGCGAGACCGAGAGAAAAGAGAAAGAGAGAGACCGAGACATAGAAAAAGAGTGAGACCGAAACAAGAGAGAGAGAGAGACAAGAGACCGAGACAAGAGACCGAGAGAGAGCGAGACAAGAGAGGGAGAGACCGAGACAAGAGAGAGAGAGAGAGAGAGGCCGAGACATCGAGGGAGAGACCGAGACATAGAGAGAGAGAGAGACAAATACATCGAGAGAGACCGAGACATCGAGAAGGAGCGAAACCGAGGCAAGAGAGAGGCCGAGGTAGAGAGATAGTGAGAGATAGGGGGGACAGAGAGAGAGAGACATCAAGAGAGAGAGAGACCGAGACATAGAGATAAAGAGAGACCGAGACGAGAGACAGGAGGAGAGGCACGACGAGAGACAGGAAGAGAGACACGACGAGAGACAGAGAAACGGGCCAAGAGGCAGAGAGAGAGAGAGAGAGAGACACACACACACACACACACACACACACACACACACACACACACACACACACAACGGTTAGAGAGAGGCGGAGAAGAAGATTTGGTTGGATTTGTAAAATGCAAAACCCACATTCTGTCCTGTGTAATCTCAACAAAACCAATTTATTCGGTAAAACAAGTAAACTCGAAATCCTCTGGACCATCGGAAATTACTGAGTACTCCAAAGTTCGTGACAAACTGGGTGTCACTTTAGACTGTCGTGCTGCGGTGATTTTAACACGACAATATACTAGTATATAAAGTAACATCGTCTTTAGCGATATTTCGAATGAAGGGAGTTAGAGCTCTGCAATTGCGTCAGTATTTTTTTAATAAACTGCGATGATATACATTTCGTCTGGATTGTCTAGTTTGAAACATGTATTTCTCTGTACTTGAACACAGCAAACGTAATTCAAAGTTAACATATCGTTGCTTAGTTTGAACCAAATCAGCGAACGTGCTATTGCGTCACTGGATTGCGTGGTCCTGACTCACTGTCACTGGAATTGTCCAAGCCGCCGCCGTGTGGTAGGAGAGTAGTATAGAAGATGGGGGTTCTGGACCACTTCCACTAGAGCCAGATTCATATACCTATACCACCACTACAGAGGGAATTTTTTATGTTAAAATGATGATGCGATTCCACGATCGTCATGATTCGTATTAAAAGTACAATCAATATTAATTAATAATGGATAAAAGTTACTATGGCCCACGAGGATATTGGAAGGGTATAGGAGCAATACAAAAATTAGCCACCGCGGCTAAGGTATCTAAAGATGTGGCCAAGGATTGGCTAAAGAAACAAGCAATGTGGCAAATATACTTACCACTTCCACTGGAGCCAGTTTCATATACCTATACCACCACTACAGAGGATTTTTTTATGTTTAAATGAAGATGTGATTCAACGATCGTCATGAGATTAAACTAAATTGTAATGAAAATGGTCTCTATTAATTTTACTAATACTCATACCATTTTTTGAACAAAGTGATATTCAAAATTTTTACTAAGTTCTTTGTTCATTTTACTAGGAGACCAGACAATATACTCTTTTTGGAAATTGGAAAGAAACAGTTGATGACCGTATTTGGTTGGTTTGACATCACTGATATAATATATACCCTGTGGTAATTCACGCCATTTGATTGTCTCCATTATTATATACATATGTAAGCATTCGTTTAAATGTGATCAAACAATCTATTTTTAATCTCCAACCAGTTCTTTGGATTTGGCAGGGAATAACTGACCCGCTTGTTGTCTCCCTTGTTCTATGAACTTTTTTTCTCGTCTTCGCTAATACCACTGGTCTTACGAGAATTAGATCGAATCTCCTGCTTCATTGCGTTGTATTTTGTGAGTTCTGACAACACTAAATGAAACTCATTCCTCTGATATCTTACAATCAGCGAGTGCTGTTGAAATATGATCCTCAATGCTGTTCAACTTTGCTTCGGTGATAATACGAATATTATCATGTTTTAATGCTTTCTTTTGCTACTTACGAGAAATAAATTTTATCGCTATTCCCGACAGTCCTGAGAATCCGGCCACTACTTCCATTCCAAGTACGATAGGTGCGGCGATTATAGTTGATAATAAACCAACACAAGCTACACCGAGTCCCATGCCAGCCGTTACAAGCGCATTGTCAACTCCGCCAAGAACATTCACAGTACAACATACATCAACCTTATTAAATGTATATTATGTTTCTTGAGCCATTTAGTTGATAGACCTGGTAATATTTCGAAGGCATCTACCAGTGCATCCCGAAACAAGTCTTCAATAATAAGTTTAGAAGGATTAGGTAAAGCACTCAAGTTCTGTTTTATATCATTGAATTCAGTAACCAAATTTAAACTAACATTTTTTACGGCCGGACGACTCAATAACATATGACCTGGGGTTTCTGGTAGGGGTGAGACTAACACACTTTTATGTTTTGAAAAGCCCCGACTACGATCCCACTATTCATTATCTTAGTTAATTGATGTCCCTTACCGATCATATGGTGGGGTAATGACGATCTTCAGTAGCCACTCGATTTTTTCTTTGATCATAGTCCATTTATTATCATCATTGCGAGTAAGATTGTATGAAGTGTTTTTATTGAGTCTACTAACGTCGACATCACTTAAATCTCCTAGATTACCTGTGAATACAACTTCTTTCCGCTTGTATACATTATCTTGTAAGTGTAAAGCGAATAACTTTCCATTGGTACCGGGTTTACCAAATCCTTCTGTGTCTCCAAGATCGGAAAGCGCATTTGTATTACATTGTCTAAGGTTATGCACTCCAGGGCCAGATGAATCAACCATTATTTATAATATGGAGTGTTACACTCAAGTATCCTATATGCACAGGTTGATGTTTTACATCTAATACAGAAATTTTGAGATCTGAAATAATACCCCGCTTTAACTTTTTATATTGTAATGATGAGAAAGATTCCGTTCTACCGTTATAGTATGTTTCATCTTTGACTGGAATAGCTCTTAGCAGAGTTGAAGGACTTTCGAGTTGAAAATTATCTGTTGTACTGATCTGATCAAGATCAACTAAATCAGGCAATATATCTCCATGTGTTGTTTCGTTGGGTGGTATATGTATTGTTCCTACTCCAAGTGTAACTGCTAGGTACAAGCCCAAAAGTATTTTCTTTTCTCCAGTGTTTAAAATCAACAGCCCATTCGACTCTTTTTGTGTGAGACTAACTCCCAAAGGCTTAAAAATTTCATCATTGATGGAGCATACACTGTAATACCTATCAGGGATAATAATGGGAGTGCTTTTTATATTGTTAGTATCAACTATAAATATCATATGTTTATCTCTTGCAGCACTTATATTGGTCCACCGCGGTTATTGATAGCATGAAGTAGTTGAATAGACTGGTCATTTGTTATTCCTGGGAGAGTAACAAACATATAAAATATACAAAGATACTATATCATAACTTAAATATGAAATCAACTTACATTACTAATCAATCGATTTTAGTAAGTGCCTCTGGTGCTAATTTTTTTGTTAAATTCCCTGATCTTTGAAAAATATAGGGTCACAGCAACTAGCAATAAAAAGGTGTATGATTGGTTCCACAATCCAATGCAATTTTGGCAGAACCAGTTAAACTTTACCATATGGTGTGCCACAACAGGATGTGGTGTATCTCTTAATGCCCCAGGATTTGAACTAAATAAGTCTGTTTTATTATTTCATGTGTACTATCAGATTAGACGTATTTTTAAAGAAATTAGTGCCCCGTTACCACAGGATCGAGCTTGGAATTCCTCAAATAATCCGTACAATAGGTTCGCGTATCAGCATATTTGTCATAAATTTGGTATTTCTACGAGTAAAGATTGGCAAATTAAAGGACTTAGCCATGGTCTAGGTGTTCCTTACAGTGGACAAAAAACTGTTAAAGAAGAAAGCGATGATTTAGTTTAAAAAAACTAACCAACCATTCGATCCATTTAATTTGTTACAGAAAAACAATCTTTTTGTAAGATTGCATAATCTTAATCATGGCTAGGAACTTTCGAGTAACGATTGGAGAGGAGATCTTATGAGCTTTAAGAGTGGTTTAGCTTGTATTGTTACAAAATTTGTGCAACCACCTGGAAACGCTTGGAATGAATTTCTTAATGATAAAGACAGAAAATATTTTAAATAACCCAGGATTTGTAAGAGTTAATGAATCAATAAGAACTTATGTATGGGCAATTCTTGGTGCACAAACGCAAACACGAACGGGAATAATTGGTTCTGGGACGGCGCTCGATGCACAAAAACAGTTTGTCGCAAAAGTAGAGGATGCTATTAATTCACCAGTTGACATACCATCTTCTATAAAGCGTTACCAAGATGTATTACAGTACGCTCAATCCAAAGTAGACTACATTTATGGGGCAGGGCTATACATGTCTCCGAGTAATATGGGACTTAAGATCAGTCAAGTGATCAGTTATAATAATAAAACTGTTATTGCTACCGATAAACAAAAACCAGGTGTAAATTCAGATATTAACACTGAATTAACAACGCAAACAAACACAAGAGAAACAGGAATAGTAAAACCACATATATCTACTGACGCATCGAAACAACCACAGTCATCTACTGAAGTGCCGCCACATATTGCCGCTAAAAATCAACAACATATCGATGAAAAAACAGCGCTTAATAGGTGGAGTCGCGGCATGTTTACTCATGATTTGGATAAATAGTCTTTAAGGGATAAGTACAACAGCCCGGCAATTGCTACGATCAGTGATCACAAGATTTGCCGAAGCCAAGTGGTGGTCTTTGCTAATAAATTCAAGAGCCAGGAAGCAATACTCCCTATTATACCAGGAAGTGCAGACGCGGCTTTCCCAGCGAGCTTTCCCAATGCTTCTCCTAATGCTTTTAAATGCTTTTTTATCCACTCTTTTACTCAATTTTTATCACTGGGTGGTGTGGATGGTGTGGGTGGTCCGCTGCCACTGGTTAACGCGAGAGTCAAAGTTGATATAATAAATCCCAATGCGGTTAAAATACTGGCAATGGTTATCCCCTGTTCTCTGAACAATGTTTTAATTTTATCGGCCAGTGTAGTATCATCATTTAGGACTTGATCGAATTCAACTGATTTGTGAACGAAGTGCCTTTCTATTACTTGAAGCCGCTTCGAGGCGGGCCAATCTTTTGTCTTTTAAGTTACACAATCTTTCTGCAACGCAGCGTCCACTGAATTCATCACCTGCCTGTTCAAGTCTTGTTTTCTCATAAGCTATATGCTTGTCGAGTTCGGATAGCTTGGCTGTATTATTGATGAGTTCTCCCCGCATTGTTTTCATTGCCTTGTCAAGACCTCATAATTCCCTAATACTGAACTCTGAGGATGGTACCTGTAATGTGGAATTATATGGAATTATCCATTCGAGGCCCCCTTCGAGCTTTCTTCCAAATTATCTTTATCTATGGCACCGAGTTCAGTTCGCACAGAACCTTAATAGTCTTCGCGGGATGTTTTTCTTGTGAGTAGTCTACAACACCTAATTTATTATGAACAATGTTGATGCCATGTTTACTGCCTATCGTAGTCAAGGCTAGGGGCTTACAAGTACGAGAATTCATAAGATCAATATCCGGAGAGCCACGCAGTCGTAATATTCCTTTACTATCTATCGTAAACTTTGAATAGTCACGTCCAATTGGAGTTTCTTTTAAGGCATCGTAATAATCATTTACGGTTGATTGCAAAAGTTCATCGTAAAGATTCATAAAACTGGTTTTATCAGTACCATCTTCGATTGTACTTGTGTTAACAAAGTCATCTAGATCAAAATCACCCCTTTTATATTAAACACTTCTGGTCTCGCTTTCCTAATATCGGAGCTCACGATGTGATAGTTCCAGGAACTGCTCGACTATCAATTACAATTAATTTGACATCTGGCGACGCTAACAGAGAGCTCGTTCAGAATATAGGTCGTGCGATTGTTAAGAAAATTGCGATTAAAATGAGCGGTAATGAAGTTTTGAGTATTGACGACAGCGATGTATATTTCTGTTACATGGATCTCTGGAGAACGGCTAAAGAACGGGAAAACTTACGATACCAAGGTATTTGTAATCAGAACACATTGAGACTGCGTGTTTGGTGCTGATAGTGGTGATACTACAATCGTAGAAGATAAGGCTGTTGCTGATGCATTAGGTAACGGATTCTATATTCCACTCGACTTTGAATTACTAGATAGTCACATGCCCTTCTATCAAGCATCCCTGGGTGATAGGTAAGAATACGAACTCACTTTTAATGACTACGTCAGAGTAATCAAAGCTACTGAAGATGCTACTAGCTATTCTATTGATAATATCTCACTTGAGTATGATATGATAACAGATCCTGAATTAGCCAGACAAATTCGTAACCAGTATACCGGAAGTTTAGCCATTTTGTACGATCGCATGCTTCGACACCAAAAGATCACCAGGAACCAAAGAGATACGACATGGAATATTAATCTAAACGTCCCTGCTAGATTGTTATAGGGTATTGTAATGTTGTTCGAGGACCCCTCTGAAGCATTTGCAAGAGATACCGAGGCGTTCTACAACCCGAAGATTACAAAAGTAGAATTGACAAATCATGCCTAATCAACTGTATAGTCAAGGCATGGGAGCATATCAACAGTGGGATGAGATTTAAAAACTCCCTTCTATAAAACGAAGCCCAGAAGTTAACGCAGTCGTGAAAGATCTATCTCTCGGGGATGTATCGATGGCTGAATTCCTTACCACTAAGTATGCGCTATGGCTCGACATGAGAACCACAGACGATGACCAATTACACGGTAGTCGGCGGAGAATAGAAAATGCCAGCGAGGGTGTTACTATGCAGATAACGAAGCTCCAGGAAGCAGCTGGTAAATTAAACATATATTTATACGTGATTATGGATACGCAACTTAATATACAGTATGGAAGATTCGTGCAAGCGATCTATTAATAATCTTTTACCTAAAGAACCGCACTGCGCTATCATCTGCTGGCAAACGGGTTGTGGAAAAACAGCTTTTATTCTAGATATTTTACAAAGTCATTATCGGGATGTTTTCGCTCATATTATTATTCTGTGTCCGACTATAAATGTTAATAAAACATACCTATCGAGAGATTGGGTAATGAATGATCCTGGGGTGTACAAAGTTTATCCAGGCGATCGTTTACGAGACTGTTTATGGGTATGTCATGAAACATATAAAGGATAATCAACCCTTTTTATAATAGACGATTGCAGCGCAAGTAAAGAACTTACCAAAAAGAAAGATATGCTTTCATATTTAGCATTCTCTAGAAGACATATCGAACATAGCATTTGGGTACTTACTCAAAAATACAACTCTTTCCTGAAAGATCTCAGAGAGCAGACCAAATGGGTAGCCCTGTTTCATTGCAAAGACCAAGATTCATTTGAGGAATGTCTACGTGAAAATGATGTTATTTCCACAAAGCTCGAGTGAGATAAAGTCAGAAAACTGTTAGCTGAAACGAAGCACTGTAAACTCGTATTAAAAACCAATCAACCAGCTGCTTATGCAATTGCTTAGCAAAATGCAGCAACTATTTAGCAAACTTTAGCAATGGCTTAGCAAAATGTAGCAACTGCTTAGCAAAATTATAGCAAAAATAGCAAAATTTAGCAAATATAGCAAAAATATGATAAATTAAACATTAGCAGTTATTATGTAATGATGTGGTTTGAAATCCTCATTCTTTCACAACAGTTTTTTATTTCTGGCTGTTTTGGATATGTCATATTTTATTATGTGAAACTTAAATATCTCCTTAGGTATTACATCATGGAATGCGATGAACTTATCAAAAATGTTCCCAATATTTTGGGGGAAATTATACCACTGTAAAATAGATAACATGACCGATGAAGAAATTAAAAAACTGTACGCGCATTACGAGTCTAGACTGGGAGCTACCATGACTAAAACAATAGGTTCGGCTATGTTACTACTATACACAGTTGTAGCTAGTACGTTTCTTCCTATCTCGGCAGAAAATGGCATGTATTTATGCAAATCTCTTGAGAAAAACCCATTCATCGAACACACTATAAGCGCAGTAAGCTGTGAGTTTTATCATAGATACGGAATGTTCTTAGCACCACTTACCAATGCCTTAACAACGGCTAGGTATTGTCAATTTAAACATACATGCCCACTTAATAATATAAATAATGGAGACTCAAGGGACACCACAACAGATTGTGGAAACACAAACACAACAAGTGAACGAGGAAACACCACAAGCCCCGATCACAAGCCAGAGTGACTAAGAATCCCCAAAGAGTCGCAGCTGGTAGCAAGGTTGCACTAGTGAGGAAGGCAAAACTAATACACAATACTGAACCTAGTCTGATTAAGACTTGGGTTCCCTATGTACTAGGGGTTGTTGCTATAGCAGGGGTATTGTTTTATAAGACCGGAGAAGAGAAAACACCGATTGCAATTACACAAGCAGCACAAGATGAGGTTCAATTAGAGTTAAACCCTCATGTAATGTTATAAAAGCATGACTACTCCAGTTACATATGGTAAAATGTTGATAAACGCAACGTATCATTCAGCGGTGGTCAGCGTCTTGGCCATTGGCTATGCCCGTATTTCTAAAATGATTACTAAAGCCACACCACCCAAGCTAGATTTTACTGGTTATGATATCGGTATGACGATTCTCGATATAGGATTAGCAATGGCAACAAAAGATATGCTCATCAAACAAGGGCTTATCCCAGAAGACATAATGAAGTAATTAAACATTTGAATATTTTATAAACATAGTATGGCATCAATTGCGATGATGGTCGGTGGAGCTATTGTTAATGCTCTAGCTTTTTCGGGAAGTAATTTTTTATTTTCTAGTATGAAAGGAGAGGAGCAGAAAAGACATAATAAAGCATTAGAACAACTTGAAGAAGCCCAGTCACAATGGGCCACTCGCAGAATGGAGAGATTAGATTTTATTAATGATGAACTGCGTAAACAAGGACATTCAATTCAAACGTTTAAGGATGTTGAATCTGCCATGCATGAATACTTCCTTGTTTATGGAAAAAAAACTTGACCCAATGCCAAGGCCAACAGTAAGTCAGTTTTATACACCATCAGAGGCTCAGAAAGACCGCAAGATAGCATTTATAGTTTTGGGGTTGACTGATGTGTCCATATTTACCTACGTTATTATGCATTTGGACAGATGATATGATAGGTGTATAATCATGAATCTGTGCAGATATACACTCATTGGGAAACCAATTCAATGTCAGAAACCATGCGTTTGTATTTATTGTGATACTCAGGCTTTTTACATCAAACAAGGAAATGTAAATTATACGTGTTCTGTATGTGGGATAGGTGTCAAATGTCGTTATTGTTTATGTAAGAAACACAGCGCTGATAGGGTTAGGAGGCAGATTTTTTAAGCTAGGAAGCGAGATTACATCAACGAGAGGAATAGGTTGGGGAGAATAAGATTTATGGAAAAATAACCATTTAGACATTTGACTCATTTTGCATATACCACAATGGTTTTTGTTAGAGAGTTGAAAACTTTGGCAAAACAACGTGGTCTACATGGTTATTCTCGAATGAGAAAAGCTGAATTGATCGATTTATTCGGTTTGGAAAACAACAAACCCCAGACTGTTAGAGAACTCAAAGCTTGAGCACAAAAAAGTGGGCTGAGAGGTTGTTCTTGAATGAGAAAAGCTGAATTGATTGATTTACAAGATAATAATAAATCAGTTGGCGATAATAATCAGTTGATGAGTTAAGATTTGTACCCACCGATGGCATTGGTAAGTATCTAAGAGTTTGGAAGATGGATATTAATTCCAACATGGATGTTAATGATGTTGAGCCCATCGTATCAAGCAAAATTAATGAGGAGTTAGATGATTTAAATAGTATAAAATACCAGCTAACTGTTAAAATGTCATTGGGTAAAAATGACGCTGAATACACCGAACCTTATTTCCGGAGCAACCAAGAAGTTATAACCGAACCTGAGTCTATAAACACATCATGAGATGCATCAATTCAGAGGATACAAGAAACTTTAGAATGCTGGACTAATAGAGGTTTGGGTTGGGGTGTGGATAAAATCGATAGTTTATATTTAGATATAGCAAATTATATGCCTTTCAAAGGTGGATCTTATATACATTTACCCCCGTATAAGAAGAAAAAAGCTATAGTTAATGTAAAAAATAAAGGCGATGGCTGTTTAAGAATTGCGATAAGATCTGCATTGTTCCCCACAAACAAACATCCGGATAGACCTTTGAGCTATCCCAAAAACGATGGACTCAACTTTGATGGTATAGACGAACCTACACCAATCTCACAAATTGATAAGGTGGAAAAGCAAAATAATTTAGCTATAAATGTTTTCGGACATTCTTCTAAAGGAATTGTTGTACACAGGATAAAGCACCGCCCCGGAACATATTCCCAGAATCAATTTATTTCTAATCGAAAAAGATGATAAATATCATTATACGTGGATAAAGAGTTTAAGCAGGCTATTATACGATAAAAAAACCATAAGGAAAAGAAATATTTCTGCTAAAGATGCTTGCATGGGTACAGCAGACAAGATCTATTAGAAGCGCATAAAGAAGACTGCAGAGGTGTTGGACAGACTGCTATCAGAAATCGATTTGCCTAAAGAAGGAAAAAATATATTAAAATTTGAACATTATTGTAATCAAAATGCAAGTGCCGTACGTAATTTACGCCAACTTCAAAGTGCTTATCAAACCGATAGAAAATACCAAACACAATACTGAATGTAGTTTTACATACAAAACTCAAGAACATATTCCTTGCGGGTTTGGATATATAGTTGTAAGGTATGATGGGAAAACAAACCTGCCCGTGATTTACAGAGGTCCCGATGCAGCAGGAAAGTTCCTAGAATATCTACAAAACAAGAGAGAATAATCAGGGAAAATTTATCACGTAAGAAACCCATGTGTATGACGAGTGATGATTGGAGGGCCTATAAGAAGCCAACGATTTGTCATATTTGTAATTAACCCCTGAATGGGGATTCTGTAAGAGATCATTGTCACGTCACGGGTAATTATTGAGGAGCCGCGCATAACGAGTGTAACTTGAAACTAAAAATGAATTCTCAAACAATACCCATCCCCTTTGTGTTTCATAACCTTAGAGGATATGATTCTCATCTCATTATGCAAGCTATCTCAAAGACCAATGGCGGCTTAACGTGCATTCCTAATAATATGGAAAAATACATATCATTCTCGTTGAGTAAAACTATACATTATACGGACAAGGATGGGAAAGCTAGAATAAAGCAAAGTAATGGGCTTAGATTCATAGACTCCATACAGTTTCTGTTATCTTCCCTGGACAATTCAGCTAATGCGAACAATCCCAATGACTTTGCAATAACAAATCAATATACTGATTGGTTAACTCGTCATTTGTTGTTGAGAAAAGTTATCCTTACGAATGTATGGATGGTTGGTCTAGATTCAATGAAACTAAATTACCACCCCTTAAATCATTCTATAGTAACTTAACAGAATCTAAAATAACCGATGCCGATTATGAACACGCTCTGACGGTGTGGGATAAATTAGGTTGTAAGAATATAGGCGATTATCACGATCTGTACTTAAAAACCTGTACTGTTACTCGCCGATATATTCGAGATATTTCGAAAGACATGTTTAAAACAATATGGCTTGGATCCGCCATGGTACTATTCCAGTCCCAGACTGTCATGGGATGCATTGTTAAAGAAGACCGGTGTAGAACTTAAACTACTCACAGATTACGATATGCACTTGTTTTTTTAGTAAGGATTAAGAGGTGGTATATCGATGACGGCGAAAAGGTATTCCAAGGCTAACAATAAATTTGTGGAAGGATATGATCCGAGTAAACCCGATACACACATATTATATCTCGACGCCAACAATTTATACGCATGGGCTATGAGTCAACCTTTACCCACGGGTGGTTTTGAGTGGGTCGATGTGAATGATATCGATGTGATATCGTTCCCCACAGATTCTGATAAAGGATACATATTAGAAGTTGACTTGGAATATCCAAAAGAGTTGCACAAAGACCATAACAGTTATCCGCTAGCTCCCGAAAGATAAATGGTTAATATAGATTGGATGTCGGAATATCAACACTCCTTGATGGGTAATACTAGGTTAGCTAACGTAGAAAAACTCGTACCAAATTTGATGGATAAGACAAAATATATAGTTCACAACAGAAATCTCTAGTTATATCTTTCGTTAGGCATGAAACTAACCAAAATACACAGAGTTCTAAAGTTTGATCAAATCCCTTGGAAGGAACCCTATTTAAGGCTGAACACAGATTTAAGAAAGATGGCTACCAGCGATTTCGAAAAGAACCTATATAAGCTCATGAATAACTCAGTTTTTGGTAAAACTATGGAGAATCTAAGGAGTGAGTGAGTATGGTTTTACGCCGCTTTTAGCAATATTCCAGCAATATCACGGCGGGGGACACCAGAAATGG
The DNA here is from genome assembly GCF_023055435.1 of Haliotis rufescens. Classification (NCBI taxonomy): domain Eukaryota; kingdom Metazoa; phylum Mollusca; class Gastropoda; order Lepetellida; family Haliotidae; genus Haliotis; species Haliotis rufescens. The sequence goes on along the minus strand of NW_025964001.1, from coordinate 51,117,965 downwards.
GCTTCACACATTGTACCGAGAATCTAAGGAAGCGTGTTGATGTTAAATTAGTCAAATCTAATGAGGAAGAAAGACTCAGGAAACTTATAGCCAGTCCGGCTTTTAACAGAAGCAAGATATTTGATAACGACTTAGCCGCACTACATATGCAGAAGATTAATATAAAATTCAACAGACCAGTGTACGTTGGTATGAGTATTCTGGACTTGTCAAAACACTCTGGAAGTTTTTGTTCTTTGCCTCTCCTCGGTGCTGAAGATTCGGAAGTCACATATTTCATTTTAATGGCATCGGATGGTTTCTTCCCGATTAATCTCGTTACTTCATTATTCAACGCTGACACAACAGCTGATAATCGTGTCACCCATTCGGTTGATCTTAATTGTTCCGATTTCATTTCGATCCCATACTAATAACCAAACAAACGCTCCGCTAATATCCGGTTATATCTTTCAACGACAGCTTGACTACGGTGGGCCTCTTTTTCATCCCGCCTGATTTCGACATCATGCTTTGTTAACAGTTTAGTTACTGATCCCATAAACTCGCGACCAGGATCTACTTGAAATAGCTTGGGCCATTTTAATGGTCCGCGTTTATATACTGAATCAAATTAAAAACTTCACGATCCTAACATTTTAACATTTTGACCAGTTATCATTGTGGGCCCTTATTATTTATTTAAACAGTAATGGCCACGTATTGTCTTCAGATAACACCCGTTTTTGTGCAGGTGAATCGATCAAAATCATGTGCACAGCACTATATTGGCAAAAGTGTTTTTTCACGTGCAACTGGTCACGTGGCCATAATACTGCAGGTGTTTTCAGCCATACTTGTTAGCAGTCATTAACAAAAAAAGAAAAACACAAGAAAAAAAAAGTCTTTACGACCATTTGTCATGCCACGCCTTTCAAATGTGCAACGTGAACGTGCCATCGGCATGTTGCAGACGGGAACGTCCGTAGCTGAAGTCGCAAGGACGATGGGTTGTAGTCGACGGACTGTTTATGATTTACAGACGCGTCTACAGCAAACGGGTACCACCGCTGATCGCCCTCGGCCAGGTCGACCACGTGTGACGTCACATTCATTGGATCGTCAGATTGTCTTACGTCACCTCCGTAACCGATTTTTGACGGCTGCATCAACCAGAAATGAACTGTTTAGGGGTAGACTGAGTGCGCAAACTGTTCGAAACCGTCTGAGAACTGCTCACCTTCAAGCACGACGGCCATACTGCGGGCTGATTCTGACTCAATTACACAGACGTCAACGTCAATTGTGGGCACAGCGACACTTACGATTGACTCAGAGGAATTGGAATCAAGTCGTCTTCAGTGATGAATCACGACTTAATCTTCGATTTGCTGATGGTAGGGCGAGGGTGTTGAGGCGCCGTCATGAACGTTACGCCCAGTGTTGTGTACAGGAAGTTGACAGATTTCGAGGCGAAAGTGTCATGGTTTGGGGTGCTTTCTGTGGCAATGCACGTTCCAGGCTTCTTGTCATCCGTGGCAACCTCAACGCTGCTGCTTACCACGACCAGGTACTGGCACCAGAACTTCAGCCTTTTATGGCAGCACATGGACCCGGTTTGATCTTCCAACACGACAATGCCAGATCCAACACTGCAATTTTGACAAGGAATTTCCTTCAGAATGCGGGAGTCAACGTCATGGACTGGCCGTCAAGGTCTCCCGACCTCAGTCCCATCGAACACGTCTGGGATGCTCTTGGCAGAAGTCTGCGCGCTCTCCAGAACCAACCACAGAATTTGCAAGATCTTGGCACCATTTTGCAGCAACAATGGCGTCGTCTTCCCAATCATGTGTTCACAAGCATCACAAGGTCCATGCGGAGGCGTTGTGTGGCAGTTGTCAACGCACATGGTGGCCATACACGCTACTGAACTTGTGTGCAATCAGATTCTCGTGTTTGGGACTTATGATTTAAACTGTTGATGTTATTACCGAATACCGTAGGTGCTTGGAACAAATTATGGTTACCACCGTTAATTAAAATCCTTCTTTGGACATTAATGATTAAAAATTACCTTCTCTGATACATTTGTCCGTTGTGTATCATATATGGGATTACGTTTAAAAAAATGTGAAGTTTTTAATTTGACTCAGTATATATGCGGCTCAATGCATTAGCTACTTCTGTTGAATCTTTCGAGGTTAATGGCTCAGCCTCCTTGTAGCGACTAGCCACATCCACTACGGTTAAAGCGTATTTATAAGTTTTGCGTCTTACCTTATCATGGGGAAGAAACAAGAGGTCAGCCTGATGAACTTCATTCGTTGTAAAAATATCAAACTTCTTCCTCGGGATATAACGCGGTGCCGGTAGGTATATTTGCCACATCGCTTGTTTCTTTAGCCAATCCTTGGCCACATCTTTAGATACCTTAGCCGCGGTTGCTATTTTTTGTATTGCTCCTATACCCTTCCAATATCCTCGTGGGCTATAGTAAATTTTATCCATTATTAATTAATATTTTGCATTCTTTTAATACGAATCATGACGATCGTGGAATCGCATCATCAGTTTGACATAAAAAATTCCCTTTGAAGTGGCGGTATAGGTATATGAATCTGGCTCTAGTGGAAGTGGTCCAGAACCCCATCATGCTGAGTGCGACATTAATGCAACAAACAAACTCTTACTTTGTTAAAACATAACGTGTGAGTGGTGGGTGCTCCGGAACACCAGTTGTCATCAATTATTTTCAGTGATCCAGTAACATAGGTGTCACCGCTGTTTTTCCTTTGCGACTGGTGGAATCTGTTTCGCCACATGATCGAGTCTGAATGTTCACTGGCTGGCGTTTCAGAGAATTCAGATAAAATTCAATACTGACACAAACACATGATGCCATAATTTTTGACAAAAGAAGATTACATTTACATTTCTGCTGATATTTATAAATGAAACCATGCAATCTGCATTAACTCGGTTTGACTGTCTCACATTCAAGGTTTTACTGTTTTCGAGTATTGCAAACCAAGTTAATAAATTGATTGAAAATGACAAGTTCAAGAAATGTGTAAGTAAACACAATGCGGATATATATATATATATATATATATATATATATATATATAAACTACTTTATGATGCTTCTCTCAGGATTGACTTATTTCTTGAATCAGTAAATAAACGTATCCTTCATTTGTTCTCCATTCAACGGTACATTATGTTAATTGGTCAAATTCATGTACGACTTCATGTGGGGGCCGTTTCATAAAACATATTAGATATTAATGTATCCCCTTAATATTAACACGAATGTGACTTTTTTCAACATTCAGTTTAACAAAAACAAAACAATACACGCCGACAAAATAATCACTCAGTTTAATAATCTTTAATAAGTGAAAATAATTTAGAAACAATGTTGTTTGATACCTCCCCTTCCATAAGTGAGTTATTTCCCTGCGGTCATACCTGTCAAAACAATATCTATCTCGACACTTGAAATGTATGTCATTGTGTATATCCGTCGACCATGGCAGGGGACGGTACGTTGCCGAGTTGTTAACAGCTGTCATGCGGCCAAGCGAACTTCCCGATAGGCTTCAGCTATTTGGATTGACTGATATGGACAGCGGTTCTCACAAAATCAATTTCATTGTCAACTGCTCATTCATTCATTCAGTCAGTCAGTCGTTTGAAATGTATCTGGATTTATCAGAAATATCGTGAGATCAAATGACCTCTCCGAGGAGATCACGCTGCAACGAAGTTGCATCACAATGCGTTGTATACCGTTGTGACAATGGTTACCAAGTCGTCACAATCGTCACTCATCTTTCTGGTTAGCTGTTCCTTTTTACACTCAAGGTCCTACATATTACTGTTTACAAACTGAAAAAGTTGAACGAATGACGTTGAATGATAAACATAATTTCATCTTGGGGTATTTTGATGCCAGGAGTTATCAACTTTAATCGAGTCATGATGCTATATTTGATATCAAAAGACAATCGGGTGAGATTCTCTATGACAATGTCACCAAAATGTTCGCAAGGTCCATGCTTTTTTTTTGCTATAAATCTTTTAGTGACTTCATAATTAAAACATTGGACGGTTACTTTCTACATTTTAAACAATTTAGTACCAATTTTCATATCATCTGTTAGTACATTTTGTCATTCACAGTTTGTCATTCACGTGTGTATCATTGTACTCAAATACATCTTACTTGCTCAATAGGAATTAGGAATGGTTTCAGTGACAAGAATGAAGTCAATTCCTTATTTTTAGCTAAAACCATGTGTTCCAGTGTTTTTTTAGTTGAGTAATTGACTTGCCTTTGCATACGTTTATAATGGGTGCGCTCACCTTTTCGCGAACACCAGGTGTGATCACCATTTGTTTGTGGTCATAAACGCATATTCATGATACAGTCGGAATCGTACAATCAAGTCTGCTTTCAGCATACATTTTGGTGGCTAAGGAAAGAGGTTTTGTCTCTTTTACATGTATTTAATTAGTTCCATAAACGTGTTATCACAAAGTCATAAACACTGGGGGAAAAAATCAATATGTGTCACATATTTAAACAGCCTGAGTGTAATGTAAATTTTGTATGTGTTCAATATAACCTTGACATCTTGTCATCATCATTTGTGTGAAACAAACAAGTTGCGTAATAAGGTTATAATGTAATAGCTGACACAAATAATACCAATTACACTTGGACTTCATAATGGGCACGTTATAGTTATCTGTTGCCGTGCCCACAGCTATCAATATTCGGTAACCAAGAACACAATGAACGTGTTTTCAACCACTGGTTGTCAAATTTGATTATGAGTTACGTTTGGGGTGGGGTGGGTGGGGGTCGGGGGGCATGAAAAAATAACACAGCGAAAGAGGGGGGGGGGGGGGGGGGGGGGTCGCAAAATAATAGGTTATTTAGGGACCGGCCATGTATTATAAGGAGGAGGAGTCATGACAATTGTTGCATGTATTTGGAGGGGACCAATGAAGAAATGTTACATAAGATGAGCCGATTTCAGCACATCATGATACAGTCCTAAGACCGTCTCACATTCACTGTAATAAATGACCAGTCCCATACTAAGATTAAAGCAAATCACGGAACTTCTAAGCATGGTAACCGGTCCAGCATGTCAGAGACATACAGCAAGTATTATAAACTAGATACTTATGGTACATGTATTGTATAGTACATGCAGTTGTACATTGTATCTCAGTACGATAACTCGACAGATGTGTATACTTTGTGACTGTAAATCACCAATGTCTAGTTTGCAAGTCGGGCCACGTTCAGCCTTTCCTTACTTGTCCTGAGACGGACGAATCCGAGACCATACCCCACGACCAAACACTGGACTATGTAATAAAAGGAGGAATCGGGACAAAATGTTATATGAGGATGTCCACTGGTGTTATATAAAAGAATTAATTAGATATTTAACAAGTCATGTGTTTATTAAATCTTACATTGTCTGACTACCCAAATAAAAAATGAAAACAACAAAGGGGCACTGAGCTCTCGCGAACTACCGCGTCTTACTATAAGGGCACAGAGGGACATTATTTCCGTGTCAACAGTCTCGCTGAAATTATTTGTCAGTATTTTAACCCCATATGGATATAAAATATATCTATAAGAAAGCGTAATGGTATCTGGTAGTTACCGTGGTATTGTTTTGGCAGATATATTAAAGATAGTGCGCATAAACGTATTAACATGTACGCATTTCTAATGTGCAGAGCATTCCGCTGATGACGTCATACAGCGCTATGACATCTCACAACGAGGCGTAAAATTGCGATTATTTCTGTTTGTTTGATCATATATAGCCAGTATCTTTGACAATTTGAAATTTACTCTATGGTTTTCGTCTTCCACACTTCAGAAGGGCGATAGATTGATTTATATTATGTCGTAAGAACATTTCCATACACGAGAATCTGAGATGTGCAGCGCTTATTTAATCATTAAATCATACCAGCAGTTTAAGGATTGCACTCAGCAATATTCTAGTTATATGACGGCGGTCTGTAAATAATCGAGTCTGGACCAGACAATCCAGTGATTGATATCATGTGCATCGATCCACGCAATCTTGATCGATGACATGCATCAACCAAGTGTAGACTGAGAACAATGTGAAGATGCAAAATAAGAACAATGTAAATATTACCAATTTAGAACAATGTAAGGATGAACAACTTAGAACAATGTAAGGATGAACAATTTAGAACAATGTAAGGATGAACAATTTAGAACAATTTAAAGATAAACAATTTAGAACAACGTAAGGATGAACAATTTAGAACATTGTAAGGATAAACAATTTAGAACAATGTAAGGATGAACAACTTAGAACAATGTAAGGATTAACAACTTAGAACACTGTAAGGATGAACAACTTAGAACAATGCAATGATTAACAACTTAGAACACTGTAAGGATTAACAATTTAGAAGAATGTGAGGATGAACAACTTAGAACATTGTAAGGATGAACAATTTAGAACAATGTAAGGATTAACAACTTAGAACACTGTAAGGATTAACAATTTAGAAGAATGTGAGGATGAACAACTTAGAACATTGTAAGGATTAACGACTTAGAACAATGTAAGGATTAACAATTTAGAACAATGACAGGATGAACTATTTAGAACAATGTAAGGATGAACAACTTAGAACAATGTAAGGATGAACAACTTAGAACAATGTAAGGATGAACAACTTAAAACAATGTAAGGATTAACAACTTAGAACAATGTAAGGATGAACTATTTAGAACAATGTAAGGATTAACAATTTAGAACAATGTAAAGATAAACAATTTAGAACAATGTAAGGATGAACAATTTGGAACAAAGTGAAGATGAAGAATAACAATAATATAATGATTTAGAGTAAATGTCCCATCGTCAATACTAGTATTTCAGCCATATAGTGACGAGAGAAGGGAATGAAGAATGTACAGATGAAGAATATGGATTATGTTCAAGAATACAAAAACACAGTCATGGTTGCACAGTGTTCATATGGTACAAAATGTTGAATACATTCTGTTTTTCTATGTTCAATCAGAGACCATATAATAGAATTCTATGGTCTCTGGTTCAATGAAATATAAAGTGTTAAAATCTCGTTATGGCACGGGTAATTCTAAAAAACCTAATCTTTCTGTGAGTTTTCGATAAAGGAATACCTCATTACCTCAGTCGAATTACGACGTGTGATGTCTTAATACATTTGCCTAATATTAGCTTCATGTCATTTTCGCTTAACCATGACTGGATGGAGTTATTGCTCGATGCATTGACCGAAGCACCGTTACAGATATGCACAATCAACCATTAAATAATTCTGCATTGCGGAAGTATTAACGAACTAACTTACGTCTTCGTGAGATTTTCTTTACACAGACGACGGATCAGGGTTTAATTAATACTTGCTGAGTCACATGGGATGAGGATTAGTGACTTTGATCAACATGGCGATCCTTTTCAAGCTCATGGCCCGTCTATTCTGTCAGAGAGAAGTGCTGATATTTTTGTCAACCACCGAATTACTTTGTTGTCAATTCATCAAGAAATAAAAGCATACTACATGTCTGGGAACCACAACACATTTTCATCCAGGACAATAAGCATATCTGGTGGATAATTGTCATTAATTATTTCTTTCCAGCATTTTTTGGAACACATACTTTGTTTATTATCCCTCCCTAATAGCAAAAAAATGGATTCTTTATAACGAAACAATTATTCTACAAAATGTTCTGTTCAGAAATCATGTAGCGATATATTGTACTTATGCATGAGATTCAATTCCATTGCAAGCCTACCCAGACTAATACCTAAGCTGGTAAACGCGCCTTGTAATGCTCAGTGTAAGAGGGACGCATGATGTATGGTAAATATATGTACAGGTTGTCCCATATATTAATCCTAAACACGCTATGACGTCAGTAGGACATCCCAAGTCGTAATATGTCATAACAAGATAGATCGCCTGGCTTTATTCAGTATTTATGCATAGTCATTCGTTTTTTGTTTGATGTTGTATTTTTCTTAAATAATATGTCATTTATTCCCCAATGAGGAAATGTTGCTTTGATTTACTATTGACACCTTCGTGTGCGTCATTTGTTTGAAAAATAGATTATAGAGTGATTTCCTTCGTCAAATATGGTAGAGCTATGAGGTGGTCTGAGGTTCAGTCAGAACGTTCAAACATAATTCCTGACGCAGAAAGTTTGGCTCTTCTTTGATGTAGACAATGATCAACAACTTTCACTCTCCTCTGATATAGACAATGCTGATATAGAGAGAAAGAATGTCTGCTATACTGATTTCACAAACCGGAGGTCTTGATGGTTATATTTCCAGAATGGGGGAAATGCGTGAATATTGATGGGAATACCAATATCCTTGAGTAAATATGACATACACACGGATGTAAAGATTCCGTTCTAATCCACAGTTTATTGTTAGCTGTTATAAAAAAGTAGTTTATTCTATGTAACGGGTCGAGAATGTACGTGAAACAGTGATGTGATGATTGTGACGTCACCATCTATTGTTGCCTCATTTCCTATCACGTCAACAATGATGTCACAATTGTGTTTACTACAATGTTACATGACACGTGACATTCGTATAACATGTGTTTCCTATATGTCCTCTATAACTTTCCTGTTCACCTACACGGATACGACTTGCTCACCCCATGTCATTTGACAGTCGACTAACATCTCAAACTCAAATTATGTCTGTTTCTGTTTCTTAGACCATAAAATAGTATTGCTTGTTTCAATCAGTCGACACCGCAATTCAAAACGTCATCTCAGTCAGTTTCGATTATAAGCCGAAACAGATTCCGCTGGGGGTAAAAGGCACAATTTTATGAATGGATCACCGAAAAGCAGTGATGGCATCAGGTAGCACTCTGCCTTTCACACAATTTGCCTAAAAGAATAAATGTTAGATTTTTTGGTATCTATAATATATCACCTTGACATTTGAGATTTCGTCAAAACAAAAGTTTACTGGCCCAGATATGAAAATAATGACGTCAGTGTTTGGGTGTTATCATGTGATCAATCTATGTACCTGCATTATACTGTTAACATCGATACTGCCTTAAACTGTTAACATCGATACTGCAACATCGATTCCGCATTCCACAATTAACATCGATACTGCATAACACACTTAACATCGATACCGCATTACACTGTAAACATCGATACTGCTTTACACTATTAACGTCGATACCGCATTCGACAGTTAACATCGATACTGCATTCGACAGTTAACATCGATGCCGCATTCCACAGTTTACATCGATACCGCATTACATATTAAAATCGATACCGTATTACAAGCTAACATCAATACCGTATTACAAAGTTAAAATCGATACAGAATTACACTGTTACAATCGATACCGCATTAAACTATTAACATCGATACAGTATTACCCTGTTAACATCGATACTGCATTACACTGGTAACATCGATACAGTATTACACTGTTAACATCGATACCGCATTACACTGTTAACACCGATACCGCATTACACTGTAAACATCGATACTGCTTTACACTATTAACTTCGATACCGCATTCGACAGTTAACATCGATACTGCATTCGACAGTTAACATCGATTCCCATTCCACAGTTTACATCGATACCGCATTACATATTAAAATCGATACCGTATTACAAGCTAACATCAATACCGTATTACAAAGTTAACATCGATACCGCATTAAACTATTAACATCGATACAGTATTACCCTGTTAACATCGACACTGCATTAGACTGTTAACATCGATACAGTATTACACTGTTAACATCGATACCGCATTACACTGTTAACATCGATACCGCATTACACTGTTAACATCGATACTGCATTACACTGTTAACACCGATACCGCCTTACACTGTAAACATCGATACTGCTTTACACTATTAACGTCGATACCGCATTCGACAGTAAACATCGATGCCGCATTTCACAGTTTACATCGATACCGCATTACATATTAAAATCGATACCGTATTACAAGTTAACATCGATACCGTATTACAAAGTTAAAATCGATACCGCATTACACATTAAAATCGACACAGAATTACACTGTTACAATCGATACCGCCTTAAACTATTAACATCGATACAGTAATACCCTGTTAAAATCGATACTGCATTACACTGTTAACATCGATACAGTATTACACTGTTAACATCGATACCGCATTACACTGTTAACATCGATACCGCATTACACTGTAAACATCGATACCGCATTACACTGTTAACATCGATATTGCATTACACTGTTAACATCGATACAGTATTACACTGTTAACATCGATACCGCATTACACTGTTAGCATTGATATTGCATTACACTGTTAACATCGATACAGCATTACACTGTTAACATCGATACAGTATTACACTGTTAACATCGATACCGCATTACACTGTTAACATCGATACAGCATTACACTGTTAACATCGATACCGCATTACACTGTTAACATCGATACCGCATTACACTGTTAACATCGATACAGCATTACACTTTTAACATCGATACTGCATTACACTGTTAACATCGATACCGCATTACACTGTTAACATCGATACCGCATTACACTGTTAACATCGATACCGCATTACACTGTTAACATCGATACCGCATTACACTGTTAACATTGATACTGCATTACACTGTTAACTTTAAAACTGCAATACAGTCAATCTATAATATTTATTCCACAATACCAACATATGTTCGGGGCGAGGGGGCGAGGATATCATTATTTACACTACATGTGTGTCTGACCGATACTAACCTCAAAGACAAAAGAAACGACACCTCAAATATTTTTCAGTATATTTTTAACCTATGTCATCTTCATGAAGATGAAAACGTATCTCCTGAACGCAAATTATTCATTCCTTTTCACTGACATGGCCAAAAGCATGTGCTTGGTGTGAAAATACCTTTATTGCTCGAAAAAGGGATAACCCTTTGATAAATACCCGTACAGTCATTTCTTCAACGTCACCCGCAAACGTTATTCGTGCCAGATAACGCCAATCCTCATACAGCCCGCATTACCAGAGCATTTCACAACGCCAACAACGTGAACCTTCTTCCTTGGCCGGCAAGATCTCCTGACATGTCTCCAAAAGAACATCTTTGGGACCACATGGGACGACAGATTAGGCAACGTCAGCCACGTCCAGAGACAAGCGTGGCGTTAGCACAGGCATTTTGTGGCTTTGTAAATATACAAGGTGACATTTATTTTGTCATTGAGTTTGGATACTCGACATGTTTTGAGGCAGCAATAACAAACCAATACGATACTTGTTTTACATGCTTGATTCATTTCGCGTGTTGTATGTAAAATTCATTCTCTGTGAATATTTCATTCGGGTGTATAATCACAGAGGTATAATCACTTTCGTGGTATTACTCATTTCCTAGCTAAGAATGGAGTTTTTGTTTGATTTTTGTTACAGGAACTAATTTGATCTATTTTGAAAAACATTATTCATTTTGTAAGCGTGTGTAAAGTTTTGTCTTTGATCCACTATGATGCATGTTTTAGTCGCGTATTTGGGTGTATGATTTATTTTTTGCGTTCAGTTTATTTGTTGATTATTCAATTTTTATATGTTGATTCAATTTTGAATATGACTATTTGTGTGAATGGTGATCATGTTGTGCGTAAGATTAAATATTTGTGTATGCACTGGTATGCCTTGCACGTATGGTTCAGTTAATGTAAATAATTCATCTTGTTTTGAATAACGGTTATATAGGTCCGAGATTCAATTAAAATTGCACTGGTTGGAAATACCAGTAAATATGTAGCTGGTACTGGCTATCAGATCTAAAGTTTTGTAAATTCTGTAAATTTTATAACTTGTTTTTGTCTCGTACATGTTGTACCTGACCCGTGAATATCCGGGGTAGAATAAGTCTTCAGCAACCCATGCTTGCCGTAAAAGGTGACTATGCTTGTCGTAAAAGGCGACTAACGGGATCGGGTGGTCAGGCTCGCTGACTTGGTTGATGCATGTCATTGATCCCAATTGTGTGGATCGATGCTCATGATATTAATCACTGGATTGTCTGGTCCAGACTCGATTATTTACAGACCGCCGTCATATAGCTGTAATATTTCTGAGTGCGGCGTTAAACAACAAACAAACAAACCAACCAACATGTTGTACGTATTTAAACCCTTTGACCCATGCTCCTACCTAAAACCCAAGGATAACGTGCCTCGTGTACACTACACATACCCGTTTGCACATCAACAAAGAGTGTCACTACATCTTACGAACAGAAGTTTTCTTCCGAGCCGTGATAATAGGATAGTTTGACAATATCACTTAGAACACTGAGTACAGGCCGCCGCCCAACTAACCCATCTACCAATCACTTTCATGATGGGGTCAAGCGTTACGACATTAAAGTTTTCCTGTTGACGAACGCGGTCCTGCTCCGCTTATGGGGGTTAACGACAGCTACTTGGTGTCTACATAACACTTAGTTGTGTTCTCCGTAGTACAGTGTAGAAGGGACTGGGTGCTCAGTGGAAAGTCCTCCACTGTGGTACTGCGTTGTCTGGCACTAATGTGACCTGGTTGATAATAGATTGGACCTGTATTACCCGTCGGGAGGCGATTGTTGCCATGAGCGAATTGTGTTTTAAAGTACACTAGGGCTGGGACGGGTAACTCGGGAACTCGGTTCGGGTGGGTTCTGAGTAGGACCTGGGTGCATGTTCATGCATGGCCGATGTGAGCCAGCCAGCTCCACACCCTGAAATGAATCAACATTTTCAAGACACATGTGCACTGGTCAACTCACGTAATACGAGGTAATCAAGGTTTATGAGGTAATCCCTTGTGCCACACTCTGTCAAAAGCTTTAGATATATCATAGAATTCAATACAATAATATTCGTGCTTACCATCAGAGGGAAAATTATCATTACACATTTCTATTAATTGAGAGATAGTAGAATGCCCAGGTACAAGTTAAAGTTGGTACAGGAGACGATACATATTGTACATTTTACAATAAATTGTATATTTATAATACTTATCCTATGTCACACTGTGAATTTCTCATTCTTCTTCGATCTAAGTGGATACGTGCCTAAAGAACGTTTTCCAGCTTCTAAAAAACAGTTCACCCTATCTGTGTCATGCACGCTTTTCATGCCGGTCGACCTACACGCGCTGAACACCGATTTCCCCAACCAAGTCATTCTCTTTCTCTAATCGCCATCATGAAATGGCGTGCATATTGCAAGAGAATCCATTTGGTTTTCTCTTTTTTCCAAAAATTCCCTCTTCAATTTTCAAGTTTTCTTCTTCTTGGTCGTTTATTTTTCATCATTGATCAACAGTCCACGCCTGGTCCCGCTTGTCTTACCTGCAGACGGTTCTTTTCTCAAGCCGACCCCGCAGGATGTTTGTTCAGACTGTCGAGGGCGCTGTCGCACAACTGCGCCCAGTGCTCAATCCGTTGACTTCGCCTATGAATCCTTCAGTTTTTACCTTTACAAATGTCGGCGTCAAGAGCAGGACAGGCTCTCTAACTCTGCTGAAAATCGACTAAGACTAAGAGAAGTATAAAAAAATCAGCAAATCTATCACGTCTTTGACGATTGGGGAATGGTCTAACTATTATTTTGTCGACCAGGAACCAACTTACGGGATATAAGGAAGGTTCTCTCAGTGATTTGCGACTGACTTGGTTGATGCGTGACATTGATCCCAACTGCGTGGATCGATGCGCATGATGACAATCACTGGATTGTCTGGTCCAGATTCGATTATTTACAGACCGCCGTCATACAGCTGGAATATTGCTGAGTGCGGCGTTAAACAACATACAAACAAACAAACTAGTACAAGCAGCCACACATAGACACACACACACGCGCGCGCGCACACACGCTAGCACACACACACATACACACGCGTGCGCGCACGCACGCACGCACGCACGCACGCACACACATGCACACACACGTCTGAATTAGACAATGACGTAGCGACTCTTGCTCCGTTGTGATGCTCTACGGTGGACAATAGAGATTTAGTGCACCTAGACATAACTATTCGCCGAACCCTACGCCTATTCTTCACTATTTTCTTGGCGTTGGAGGCTCGTACCTCAGTTTTGGATCACGTATCCTCTCCCTGGGAAGGACAAGGTTACGGCCATTCTGGATCTTCTTGATCATCACGTGGGGCCATTTACTACTCTAAGACAGCGTGGTGTCCTTCAACACTGCCCTTTTCTGTCTTGTGGAATCCTAATGATTTAACTTCCATCCTTGCACAACAACTTCAATCTATCCTACAAGCTGTGACGTCAGTCGGGTCCTCCTACAAATACAGCCACTTCCGTTCCAGCTTCTCTTCAGCCTACGACATCGACAGTAGCTCCTTTTTCACCTGTGCCAGTGGATGATTTAATTGATCATCATGCCTCCATTGCTTCTTCCACAAGCAGTTTTGACACTGCAGATACGGCTATGGTCTTGATTTGGATTGCGAATAAACTCCAGCTTCCCAAGAGTACTTCGACCGAGAGATGCTTATCATCCTTTGTTGTTCCTTCTGCAACTTCGCCAAATATTACGCTCCCTACCAGACCGGTTTTAGTGGATATGGCTACAAATCTGGATAAAGCTTTTGGGTCCTTTCGCTGGCTATGCTATCAATTCCAGTTTCCTCGTTTTGTGTTGGCTGATGCAGGCACTCGTAGTCTCTTGGTTTCTGATCCTGAATTAGGCAAGGCATAGCGACTCTTGCTCCGTTGTGATGCTCTACGGTGGACCATAGAGGTTGAGTGCACCTAGACATAACTATTTCCCGATCTCTACTCCTATTCTTCACTATTTTCTTGGCGATGGAGGCTCGCACCTCAGTTTTGGATCTCGTATCTTCTCCCTAGGAAGCTTACATTCGAGGTACTGTCGGTCTTATCCAGGACAAGGTTACAGCCATTGAGCAAAAGGCTAGAGGAATTGTGATGCGGGGATGGATGGGCGGGCATAAAGCATGTGAGATAGGATGAGTATATAAATTAATTATATATACGAAAAAACAGTGATACAGAACTATATTAAGTAACACTGTCTAGTGTCATAACACAAAGCTCGGGGATAGGGAAGAAACACTCCAAGTGAGTGTTGTGGCCCTGATATGTGAACAGAGGAAACACACATGAAGTCGGGCACCTGTTCATACGTAAAGGAGCGGAATTGTAGAGCCAGACAATACAATGTAGGACTTAAAATCAATTCATAAATGTAAACCAGCCAATCGACTCTACAAGACAGGGGTATCACTGTCTCCTATGGACGTCAGGACAAGTTAGCTTATCATCTTTTTAAACATTTTGGGGGATTGAACGCCTCAGGGATTAAATCGATAGGTTAAGACGAGAAGAGGAACGATTGACCAATCCACAAAAGGATCGTCAACCCAATACCCAACAACACATGCCCAAAGCAGGGGACAGTGGAATATAGGATCGGGACACTGGGATCCAGCTGCCCCTGACACCGACTTCCAAATAAGGATTGAAGTCTCTGCAGATGAGTGAATGCATCCTCCAATCAGATTCTCAGTCTGGGAAAACCTGAACGATTATAATAAATCTAAAGGATCATGTCAAGGTTTATTGTATCATAGTTCTAGGAACTGAATCGTCACACCCTATCTGTCGCAACTGTGTCCTGGATACTTGGTGTGTGGATACTTCATTGAGATACTCAGGATTCAAGATCGACGTCAAAGTCGGATTAGTAAATAACCAATCAGGTTGTCCAGGAAGTTGATTTTTCACGATAAAATCATATCATTGGCCCAGAAAAAAACTTTCCCAAGCAAATTCCATTTGAAGCGAACTCTGTTGAATGTCACTCACTGGAGCCGCCGTTGTGAGAACCAGAAGAAAGACGGTTTTAAGCGTGGTGCATTTAAACTCATTCTAGGGAAGAGGTTCATGATTGGCTGAAGTTAGATGACGAAGTATGATGTTAAGACATCAGATCGGTGGTCGAAACCGACATGACTGATCGGCCAACTTGTAAGACTAAATTAATTGTTGCAGTTCAGCAACCATAGAGACCCTTGCACCCGTTGCAGTATCAACGACGGAACTGATGACCGGAGATGAATAAGGTATTCAGCAAGTTGTTGTGAAGAAGCAGTAGCGGGTGTAGAAATATCACACACATGACAGTCGGCCTCAAAAGCCTTCCACTTATGGTCGTACAGTGACTCAGTTGAAGATGAGATCTTGTGCCTGCGAATTGGATGAACAAGGTGAACCAACTCTGAGCTGGCCAATAGGGCGCAACCAAAAGCAGTGTGATGTGGCTTGTGGTAGTTATCTTCTGCAGGATCTGAGGTAGAACACCGGGGTGGGGAAAGGCACAAGCGTGTAGGCCCTCCGACGAGATTGCTAATGTATTGAGGTCCCAAGCCTGGGGATCAGAGATGGGAGATACAAACCTGGGATAGCTGAGTGTAGAAGCAGGTTATGAAAAGATCAACGTCATAGTATGGAAATAACTGGCAAATCCACTGGAAGATGATTGGATATGGGCGCCATTCAATGGTAGATGGTTTGTAGGACACTGGAGACGTCGGGGATGTGCCTCCCCTGAACATAAACGTTGAGTGTGTCGATCAGTTGAAAAAATTGAAGCACCAGAGACAGTAGTTTATCTTGTTAATTGTGAAGATGGCTTTCCGAGATGTCGGAGTCACAGCGTGTAACGAAGCGTTAGAGCAATGTGGGGGGTAAACAAAGAGATGCGGATGGAAGTTTTTATCACTTTGCCAAACCTACGGGCACACTATTGTACTTCCAGTTCAAGGTTGGACCCCACGATGGTCAGAACACTCGTTGACTTGACACAACGTAATGAATGTGTTATTGCGCGCTTTGGATGTGCCAGTGTTGATGCAATTGAGAATACGCTTAAAATTATACCGTGTGTTTAAACGAGAGTCGTTTCAATGTGCAGCCTTTGAGCATTATTCACTTCATGTTGTCGAGTACATGTGACCCGATTACCAAATTATTCTGTTTCGTGCTAATAATACCATAGCCTAATGTAATCACACCAGCATTCTTCTGTTTCTTTGATCAAAGTATGTTGACAACGTTGCAGGGCATGGGGGTCAGAATGAACAAATGCCAAGTCAAGCACAGTCAAATTTCTCCCTTATCTGGTGAATCGTGTCAGCGTATTTAACTCTCAATTATTCCCCTGAGGCCGAAGGATGCGTGCATACATCACAGCTAACTATCGCTGACAGAGGTGTGATGGTTAAGACTGAATGAAGCCGGCTTGAAACAGTGCTTGACGTTGACTTTACCCAAAAGTATTATATCAGTGTTTGAAGGTGACGTTACCCAATTGCTCAGCATCAGTGCATGATGGAATTCATTTTCTCAAAGATCAATATCAGTGCTTGATGGGCATCAGATCAGTCGTTGCAACATCTCTATGCAGAGTTTCGTACAGCAGGTATGCCAGAACTATGATCGTGTGTTCGAATCCCGTATCGCCGCTATCATGTTTCTGGGTTCGTGAGCACCAAACCCATTGGGCGTGGGTTTCACCAAAGTTGTAAAACTATCTTTAACCTATGTCACTTAGGTCTTTCCTTCCACATCAAGCTGGCCTTGTGTAATACAACTGGAATACTGATCGGTCGTCAGAAGAAAGGTCAGTTTTGTAAAGTGACTGCCAGTATTGTTTCGATAGAATGATAGAATGGATTTGGAACCAAACCCCAGCGCCCCAACACACCCGAAACATTGCACATGGACCATGCGATTCCTCCGTGCACGTGGGTGGGGATCATTCTGACTTTTCAGTGTACAAAGCTGTCTGGAGGCGTCCTAACGAACGTAATGCGAACGTCAACGTAAGGCAACGTGACACATTTGGGGGCGGCCTGTAATGATATCGGGAGGGATCACTATGACTACCAGAACGCCACAGCATATTGTCCATGGACAGGGCACTGCACAGTACTAGACAACCGAGACAACCTACTGGCGTCAATAGTTGTGTCGTTTGAGCGCCATGCTGATCCACGCTTTCAAGGCGATGACGCTCGTGCCTACCGTGCACCTATCGTAACTGACCTACCTACAACAGTAAAACATCTCCAGAATGCAATGTGAGCCGTGACTTGTGACCCTGCTCCCATACAGCTCAGCTGGGATATGATCGGGGGACGTGAACGCCGACGTCAAAAGCCACCCGCTATGTGAGCTGAACTGGATCAGGAGCTGCAGGAGGAGTGGACAAGACTTCCTCAAATTGTCATTGGGAGATTGGTTCTGACCAAGCCTCGCCGCATCTTAAGTCAACTTAAACGTTCATGTTTACTACGCAGTCCTGTCGTCTTTCTGTGTTGTTTGCACCCTCACAATACACCGCAAAAACATGTTCTTTTGATTGTCATCTTAAACCTAGTCCTTCCTCTCTTTTTTTTAACTAGCATTAACATTACTCCTTACCTCTTTGTATTTCTGTAATCATCTGACATTTCATTATATCCCGCACTTTTGTAGAGTATATATGACATTTTAGAAAACGGTTATCAGCACTAAACCAACCTAAGACTGGTGACTGACTGGTGGTAGCGATAAACAGCTCCCCGAACGGGCTATCGCTGTAAGAAGCTTCATATGCACCACCGATAATGCAGTGGAGAGTATACCACTGTATACATTTGATCAACGTACCGTAACAAGGCTATTTTCTTCTACTCCGACTGCGCTTTCCGTCTAAACCTACATCTCAGTAATCTGGCACTCTCTCTAAACCGGCACATATTTCAAGTCCAAGCAAACCTTAATTAAAACATTATTATGTAAACTCTGGGCACTCTGGCACTGAGGATTGTTTCAATCTCCAATTTCCTCTCTAAAGCTACAAAAATGTATATACCGACGTTCTTTTCTGATGAGTTGATTGCCGGCTTGAGAGAATTACTGTAGCAAGAGGTGTCGGCAAACATCTGAACACTCACCGACAGAAGAGACGCGATCCATAGAAACATATAGAGAAGTATGCATGTTAAGAAGAGATGTGTCATACTTAATGAAAAAACTAATAATCAGTCAAGAGGTACCATAGTTCCGGTTTTTTTATCACGATATGCTGCAACTGATTTCAAAAATCCAAATCTGGAGTCATGGGTCTATGACGTCACATGTGATGCGTTCATGGGCGTTGATTCACACAACATACCAATGTTTGTTCGATCTACATGTAATACCTCTTGGATATGAGTAATTCTTCATATAATAACCAACATGTATGGTATTCGCGTCTCTTTTGTCACTGTGTTTACAAACATTCACTCATATGAATGTTGGTCCATATGACATATCTGCAGCCAAAGCAGTCATATCAATACGAAACTAGAAATATTATCACTCCAAAAGTAGAAATGTAATCATTACTATAACTCCCAGTAGATACAGGTAGTATGTACTCTACCCACACACGAGTCGCAATGAGGGACAGGTAAGTCAGCTGAGGCAGGACTTGAAGCAACAACAACTACACATAGCGTACAGACCCCTTAATCCAAGAGTGCGTGAGTGACTTTGGTTATAGCAGTAATATCGCGGCCAGGACCACCAGAAATGGAGTTTGCACAGTGCACCCATGTGGGGAGTCGAACGCTTTAACCGCTAGGCTACCCCACCGCCCCCTAAATCCAAGAGATGCAGTAGCAAAGGCATACTAACTCTGAACTATTTCCGAAAGATTGACCGCTACTGGAACGTATCTAAACACAGCAGCCACAGAAATCCTATCAATTTCTGAAAACCAAAAATCATATCAGTACGGAAAAAGACACCTGATCAATACGAACACAGAAATGTTACGAATACTAAAATCCCAACAGACATATGCACCTTACACACACATGAGTCCAAAAGAGAAGCAGGAAATCAAAAATAATATTTGGAATTGGAATTATTACTCTTTTATCTTTTTTACCTACAGACCGGAAGTTTTGGAGAGAAAGAAATCCGTTAAAACAATCTGATCTTAGCTACATAGGTCAATCGTGCTAGAGAAAAATAAAAATAGCATTGTTGTAACGGTAGGCTGCAACGTTTAACATGCGAGTCTCAGTATCGCGCCTTGGTTTCCATGGTCTTGTGGATAGAGCGTCTGCCCGGAGAGCGAAGATCGGTGGTTCGATCCCCGGGCACGTCATATCAAAATACATTAATAGATGGTTGTCACCCTGCCTGTCGTTCGCAACAAGGGGTTAAGACAAGGACAGGTCTGAATCAGTCTGAGCCGGGTATCCATGTTGAACCATGGCATGGTATCTCAGTGGGCTAGCACTATAAATACCGGCATTAGTCCGGGCTAGTAAAAACAGACACAAATGCGCACACACTCACACGCATGCACGCGCACACGTCTAAATAAGTGCAATAACCTTGAATTCAACGTTAAACTTAGTTCACCTCACTGTCCTTCTCGTTGTATACTAGACATGTTATTTTTCACGGATCTGCCATCTCAACAGGCGTGGTGCGTTGTTTAACGCTATGCTTAAAAAAAAAATAAAAAAATAAAATGCGTGTTAGAAACATATCAAGACCAAGAAAACTGACAAGTTTCGTAACCTTGGGCCCTTTTGTGTCTCACATGAGTTATCGAATGCAAATGCTTTACTCACGCAGCGATCATCCCTCGTACAACGATGGAAGGGAGGTAACTCGTATAAGCATGGATACAAAAACAGCTCGCGAAATCAATTTTATTATATACTTAAGTGGGAAGTTTTCCGAAGTTGAGAAAAGTTATATTTTCATTGCAGTGAACATAACAAATGACCTCAAATGACCTACAAGCGTGACCTCCCCTCAGATTGTCTCCGGGCGCACGGGTGGCCCAGTCGTCTAAGGAGCCGCGATTCGCTGTGCAGAGTTGCGTCCCTTGGGCACGCCAGAAACCTATGATTGTGGGTTCGAATCCCGGTTTGCACCGATTATGTTTCTAGGTTTGTCAGCACCATACCCGTGCTCGTGGGTTTCACCGAAGTGGTAAACGTCCGCGACCTGCATCGCTTCAGGCTTTTCGCCCACATTAAGCTGATATAACTGGAATAATGTTAAAAGCGGCGTTAAACTCAACTCACTCACTCAAATTGTCTCCCTTTATCGCAAGTGTCTGGCCCGTTCACAAACTGTTGACTTCCTTTTTACCTTAGTTCCAAAATATTTTTTGTTACATTTGTTTATAATTTTTATGATTTTTCAAACACGAGACAACTTTTTTAGTCGCAAATACAAGGGGTGGTGAAACGTCCCTGTGTGTTAGGTAGGGAGAATTTACCTTTCAAGGTTTTACATTTGTAATGAAATAATTTAGTTTTCCGGTAGACAACTACACAAAAAGTATATAATAAATAGGATATTCCATATGTCTCCTGAAATATCATGACGGGGGGAAAGGAGATATTTTAACGAGTGTTACAATGCGGCATTTCACCCTAATTAAACCTTGTATTAAATTAAACCATTGATATCTGATATGGATTCAACGTCCACATTTCAACATCATCACAACTTTCAAATCCAACCAAATATCAACGTCATTTCAATCTTGCAGCACAACATGTTTCAACCTTGATATCCACTCGGTAGTTATTGTACAATGATATAAACTGCAGGTCAAAAGAAAGTATACACCCATGTTTGATGGTGGCCAAAAATGAAACAAACAAGAAATGGTTATCCGATGATTTATGTATTTGATACGGGTGTCACAGTTGTGTTTTGGGCCTTATTGCAGTGTTTCAGCGACTATTATCAGAAATTTTAATAACGTTTGTATTGTTTTTGGTAACATCAAGTTTTAAGTGTATGCTTTCTTTTGACCGACAGTTTGTGTGGAAAAGTTAAACAGTGAACAACTCGAACAGCATACCGACATTGTCAATAAAATCTGATGGTCCGACTTCATCGTTATCATCACTGGTTTCATATCTCGAACTACGGATAGCACGATGTATGTTTATGGTCCTTGTCTTGAAACTGCATGATACGTATCTAAACTTTCAACAAATATCAAGCCAACTGGGATACTGCCATCGTCACTACGGTCATAACCAGCTGTGAGTATGAATGACAGCATCCGTTGGTGACTGTGTACAGTTGCATACTTAAAATCCATGTGACAGGCATATATAAAACACTTTGCCAGTTTTACCTATGTAACTTCATGACTTTATACAGTCTAAGGGTGTGGTGGGGTAGCCTAGTGGTTAAAGCGTTCGCTCGTCACGCCGAAGACCCGGGTTCGATTCTACACATGGGTACAATGTGTGAAGCCCATTTCTCGTGTTCCCCCGTCGTGAATTAGTTAGCATATTGCAAAAAGCGGCGTAAAACCATACGCACTCATACATTGTTTATAAACTCTAAATGCACAGTGTGACACATTTATAAAATAATGTTGTTTTCCAACCGATTGCTATAGTCTGACAAGACATGTTTTGCATCAGGAACTAACCTGTCAGCACCGTAGCTATGCTCGTGATTCTGTAACTTGCGTACCTTCACAAATTTGGCAAACGCTTTGTGTTTTAATTGAACTGCTTATTCAAAACTGCCCCAAATCCAAAGTCTGACCGTACGGCTTATCAGCCAACCACGAGACAACAGTGAGAAATTAAACACTGCATCCGTCGGTATACAGTCTGAAGCATTTTCACATTGTTTAAACCCGTTCATGTCGCATATCACATGACAATTTGACAAAATATAAGATAACAAAGAACCATGAAGAACGAAGCGTGGTTTATTTCACGATGAAACATTGTTCTATCATGACGTCATGTCTGGAGATTCGAACATGCGCCTGCAATTTGATGACGACGTAAATTGTCTAGTGAGTTGCTAGAGAAGTGTCTAGTGAGTTGCTAGAGAAGTGTCTGGTGAGTTGCTAGAGAAGTGTCTAGTGAGTTGCTAGAGAAGTGTCTAGTGAGTTGCTAGAGAAGTGTCTAGTGAGTTCCTACATTGATGTAGCTGGACAACGCAGATAACCAAATGAACAAACGATTGCTTCCAATAGTGGGAGAGATATGACAATCGGTATTGGGTGAAAAGGTACAGATTATCGACGTGAAAATTGTGAAAATATGCGGGAAAGACCAGATTTACCCTGCAGGGAGAATGCACGAATCGGGCTACTCCCCTCGTGATTTATTCTCGCTGCAGTGTACGATAAACAAGCCCCAATCGTCCTCGAAACCGAAAGCATTAAGCAATGGACGCGAAAAATAAGATATCTGTATCATGCTGCGACGAGTTACTTCCCTTACACCGTGTTTGAAAGCACATAGAAGCGACAGTGGTTTTGACTTCTTGCAATTCTTGATAAATCAGTAAAGTACTTTAAAAAAAATTAAGTATGACATACAAAGTCTACGTCTTTATGTTGTCGTAATACGTTATACACTTTAACGAGTATTGCTGTATATTTTGATAATTGTCTGAAGAAACATAGTAGGTTTTTGACCTGTAGCACCACGAGCGCAAATTGAGCCAACTAATGTAGGGTGGACACATATATGTGATGAACATCACCTCTTTATTTGCTTGGCCGAAATTAAAGTCATACTTTAAAAAGACTTCATAGTGTCAAACGTAGACGGTTTCGAACCAGTTATGCACCCTAAATGATATAAGGACATGCGACATTTTACAGCTGTCTTAACCGGAGTTGCCTCCCTTACATCGTGTTTTACTCAGGATTCAGAAACGTGTTTTTATGTACGGCACCGTAGGAGTCTTTTGCACGAGGTCGTGACACATATCTTAGTTCTAACTTCTGGGGGGGGGGGGGGGGGGGGGGAATGACGGAGCCAAGCTTCAAATATATATAGAATACTAAACGAGCTCTCGTGTAATACCAAATTTATGAAACGAGTGAATGGTTGTGGTATCTGACGAGCGAAAGCGAGTCAGATACCACAACTATTCACGAGTTTCATAAAATTGGTATTACACGGGAGCGAGTTTAGAATTTTATTTATTACTTGCCATTTATAACGTTTTTAGAATTATACTGTTGAGTATGAATAGGCTGACACCTACACGATCCACGGCATAATCCAACTGTGTTTACACAATAATACTTCAAACACGTCAAAAGTTAAAAACGTATGAATTTAATGCCATACAACGGCCCACCTTTAGAATTCAGGCGTCCGTTCCACAAAATTATAGTAGCTTTAAGGTTATCGCAACTCACATTCTTTAACTTAGACCAACGACTGTCGTGCTACAGTACGATCGCCTTGTGGAACGGGGCCTTGCAGCTCAAACTTTACAATCACGTCACAATACCCGATGACGTAAATTGGGGAATTTTATGGCAAGATCCTTCGGCGAAACAATGCCATGTGACGTCAGCCTAGTAACAAGGTTGCTGGGGTCATCGAGTGTGCATAAGCTCCTCTCAGTGATCTATCATCTCGACACGCAATGTCGTTGAATAAGCCAAGGGATGTTGAGAGCTTTCAATATTTGTTCTAGAAACGTGTTCCGAGAGTACATAAGCACGCGTTTTGGTATTACACAATGTGTAATACAGCTGTATGTTTATTAAACGGGTGATCTCTTCACGGGCAAGTAATATAGATAATTATCCCACAATTAAATTCATATTTTACCTCTTTTTTTTCGGTTTTCATTATATGATACTAATGAATATTTTCTAGCACGCAGCAAGATAACGATAACATAATCAATATTGTAAACTCGCGAATTTCTACTAGTAGGTCTGATTAAAGCAGGACACGGGGGTGTTGTCGGGTTCAACCAGGTACATGTATTAAATAGTACTGTGCTCTCATTGCCAATCCATTTAGTACTGCACGGTTTTTTGTTGTTAGGTAGGCTTCATACATACAAGATATGGATTTGATAAGACCCAGATATATTTCAAGTTTCAAAATCTATCTTCCTGTATGTTTAACCGTGTTGAATTCGAACCAAGAAATATTTCACCAGCACCCTTTTAGCCGTGCTCAAGACTCACTGAAAGAGTTACTTCCCTTACATCGTGTTTTACAAGCTTGCCGTTCAGTGTCGTATACGCTCATCGTCTTTGGTCGCCTAGATGTCGCGTATGCAATGACATGCCTTCCATCCGTTGCAACGACACTGTTCCTAGTAGAACCGTCGGATTAACCACGTTTGAGATGAACGAATCATTGTTTCTATATGAAGACAATCCTCACAGTATCTGCCCGGAATGACGAGTATCCGCACATATGGATTTCCGAGGCTTCAGATTACAGTTTGCCCAGCATAGCTCAGCCGGTGTCATTACCGTGTACATGTTTGTATTACCGTTAGCGAGCCAGTAACAGCAACTTATTAGTTTCCCACGGTCTCTGCCGCCCCCTTTGCTTTCAACAAAGGTACATTGAGAAACCAAGTCTGTACAGTTTACTGCCGCACTCAGCAATACTCCAGCCGTATGACGTGGACCTGTACAGTCCAGTGACCGATATTACGAGCACCGGCCTAAGTTATCAAGGTACACATTTAAACAACCAAATCACCGAGCCTGACCAACCGATCCATTTGGTTGCCTCTTACGGCCAGCATGTAATCGGGTGTTTTGAATGGCTTGCGGAGACGCCTCTATCATAATGATCATTCTTTTTAGAGATCATACGCCAAATCGTAAACTAGAATGTTCGACTAACATGTCATTGACACGTAAACGCGAATATTACAAATACAACTACATCCCTTGCGTAATATTCTAAGATTGACCGACGATTACACCAATCGGCAGCGCGTGGTTTATCCTGGCATCCTGATACAACTGTCTTCGCTTCTGTTTCACAAAAGCCAGAGGTTTGCTCGAAAGGTCATTTGTCCCGCGAATACTGGATTTTGTTAACATATACACACATTATTTGGCATGAACGAGCATACAGATAAAACTGTGATCGTATATATCATGTAGTTCTGCTAAATGTTATCGTGTTATCTAAACTCAAACACAAAAGCCTCGCCTCCGCCGAGATGCGTCCTGAAGTGTGTACTCATTACCTGCACGTGCTGAACGCCCTTCACCTCTTCATACATCAGTGACTGGATGTTCCGGGGAAGTGACTTCCGTTTAGCGTGATATATATATATATTGAATTCATGGCTGAACTTAAAACTGTCGGATTCGAAATATGGGATGTGTAAACTATGTGCCATGTACCCCAACTGTTTTTACCTTATGAAATGGCCATTAAGTGAGAAAGGGGGCAACCATTAAGTATTCAGGGAGAGGGTAAGAATATCGAAAAGCCTAGGTTTGGGGGGGGGGGGGAGGGAGAGAGGATGGGGGGGGGTTTTAAAATAACTTGCACTGAGTGTAACATTTGCAACATGTAAATATTACGGGGGCACGGGTGGCCCAGTCGTCTAAGGCGCCGCGATTCGCTGTGCAGAGATGCGTCCCTAGGGCACGCCAGAAACCTCTGATTGTGGGTTCGAATCCCGGTTCGCCCCGATTATGTTTCTTGGTTTGTCAACACCATACCCGTGCTCGTGGGTTTCACCGAGGTGGTAAACGTCTGAGACCTGTATCACTTCGGGCTTTTCTCAAACATTAAGCTGACACGCCGTGATATAACTGGAATACTGTTAAAAGCGGCGTTAAACCCAACTCACACCTAAATGTTCGATTCTCGACATGGGTACAATGTGTGAAGCCCATTTCTGGTAACACACACCCACACACCACACCCACACATCCCTTGATATTGCTGGAATATTGCTAAAAGCGGCATAAAACCATACTCACTCACTCACCCCAATCTGAGCCGTTGAACAAGTGTCAGAAGAGCCTAGGGCTTTGCCCTCGAATGGTAGCTTAGGGTGATGACGGAAGACAAAACTCATGGGTGAAGTTTAAGACGACGGATGGATGGATTGAACTAAGGCGAAAGGCTACATGTTGATAGTGAGGTCACAGAATGCACGCCGGGACCGAGTGGCCAATGTTCCCGGGTGCGGAGAACCGCTCTGTCACACACAGCAGGAATTCGGATGGTGATTCTTCATCGTCGACGGCCTTGACACCAAGTACAATCCGTCCGCTTCTGTGGATGCTCTGGACCCGTTCCTCTGATTGACAATGTAAGTCAGGTTTTGTAGATAGAGGTATTACATAACGTGGAGCGTGGTCGGCGACGTGACGTGGTGTTAATTGGCATTAAAAGACAGCGCCGGGGATGAAGGGCCCTGCCTAATGAGAGGGATACACCAACATGAACAACGACCAACGTAGTAGGGTACGATTACGACTTTAGCCCCATAACTCACGGTAACCCTGTGTTGATTCCGGCGGAAATAAGTCCCGTGTGTACTATTAGGATCGTGCATCGGCGGTATGGTTTCTAATGCTTTTTGTCATGCTTTTTGTCTGATCCACGCTCGATTAATTACAGACCACCCTCGTATAGCTGGGATATTGCTGACTGCACGTAAAAACACACATTCTCTCACCACTCCATTGTTTTCTGTCAAAAAAAAGTACAAAAATTACCGTTAGGATATCGTAATAATTGCACACTATGACCTAATTTGAAGTGAATTGGATTGAATTCTAATATTGATCTATCAAAGAAAAGTAAAAGTGGATATTTTATATCATGTATTTTATAATAATGTTAAGACACACAAATACATAATTAGCCTGACGAATAATGGACTTTGTGTGATGAATTTGATCTGGTAAGACATGACAATCTATAAACCCTTAGACGTGCATTGACTTTAAAAAATGTTTGAAAGGAAATGTATCAGTGTTAAAAAACGTGGTTATAAATTCGAATATTCGTCTCTAACGATGTAACATTATGGTCGCGGGAGAGTACATTTACACACCATGACATTCCTCTTGTCTCGAAGTACGGATCCGTTTCGAGATAATGGGCACGGGTGGCCCAGTCGTCTAAGGCGCCGTGGTCGCTGTGATGAATTGCGTCCCTTGGGCACGCCAGAAACCAGATTGTGGGTTCGAATCCCGGTTCGCCCCGATTATGTTTCTAGGTTTGTCAGCACCATTCCCGTGGTCGTTGGTTTCACCGAAGTGGTAAACGTCTGAGACCTGCATCACTTCGGGCTTTCCTCCCACATTAAGCTGACACGCCGTGCTATAACTGGTTTGAGTGCTGTTGTGACAATGTCGATGACGTCTCACAGGTCGGTGTAAGATGGTAGGTTATTCCGGGGTAAAGCCCCCCCCCCCCCCCCCCCCCCCCCCCCCCCCCCCCCCCCCCCCCCCACACACACACACACCTTTGAAAACCTAATGTAGTATGTTGTAGGCAGTAAAATTATCTGAGAGAGGATTCTCCCTTTTAAAATTGTTTGATCCGCCCTGGCATGTTACCGTCACATATATGAGGAGTGAGCTAAATGTAGTCAATACTGTTGTCACCAACGACATTAACACCATCTCAACATCAACATAAACACCGATGTTCAGATTATGTTAATAATGTTTATTAATGCACTTATATGTACGTCCGTTTTTATTCATTTACTCGTGCATTTTCTGTTTATACTGTGTATGTTCGTTGTTTTTTTTATTAATTTCTTTTCTTTTGATATAGACATTTGAGTGATCAAATCCAGAATAACCCTCTGTTAACCTTAAAACTCTAAAAACACCTTGTTTGAAACAAAATGAACGAGACTTTTGCAGTCACTCTGACTTGTCTAAATGAATCTGTACTGGTCCTAAAAACTGCTAATAATGTTTCCTCTTTGAAGTGTTTCAGCTAAAATCACGTAAAGCGATTAAATCATCGAAGCTCATTTTGTCCCGCGCATGTTTTGACTGCGACTGAGCCTGTGCGAGAGTTATTTCGTCAGCAGTAATTTTAGATTGCAATGGTTCGAGTTTACGTTGCAACACTGTATTGATCGCCCGACGTCGTTGCCTGCTGCGGTTGAGGCCTAGCGTCCGCGTCGGTCCAGGCGGATGTTTCGGTGGGAGGTCTGAGGTCGAAAATGCACATTTGATGTGAATCACAGGAAATGATTTTGCAAATTTCTATCGTTCAGAGTAGTTTCCGCATGAAAGTGAAAATGAAGTGTATTTATTTTTGTATGCAATATGCGTATCGGATATTTCAGGAATTTATATCAGGGATATAATTTTAAGAGTGCCTGGACAGAAACATGTGATCCGCTCTCGAATCTCAAATTCGTTCTGATTATGATCCTTGGTTTATTTGCACGAGACTAGTACTTGTGGTTTGACAAAAGCCGTAAACATCTACGACCTGCGTCACTTAAATTTTTCAACATCAGAATGTGCTTCCTGGTATAACCCGTGAAGTCCCGTAATGCCCCCATTTCACTGCGACCACGAATATCCCGAATCACCCCGAATAGGAAATTTTTCATGTTCGTAGATAAATCTCAATCATCAAGTTCTTAAATTTGATTCTCAAACATTCGTACAGTTCGCGGGAGTTCCTAAACTTTTTGTTTGTCAAAAACTTTCGTGGAAGGGTCCCCGAATTGCAATTTCGTGGCTGTATCGTAATCCATTCGTAATTAATTCTTATGTTCCGTTACAGCTTCGTAATCGATTCTTTTGCATTCTTGTCTATTCTTAGCGATTCGTGGCTCCAAACTTTTCTTGTCCTCAACCCGAAAACATCCCGAAACAGCCACGAATGTTCCGAGTCAACTACGAATCATGTAAGAATTAAGTAAGAACAACATGATTCCCCAAGGACCAGGATCAGAGCAACACGTACTCTCCGTTGAACCTCCATGGTAGAAATGATGGGTTGGCCAGCCTTTCGGGACCCAAGAACATGCCGAAATGTCAAGACAAGTACCGATTTTCGCAAACTATTCGTAAATATGTCGTATTAGTCGTATCTTATTCGTTGCGATCGTCCTGCATTCGTACATGCATTCGGCATATTCGTCACTTAGTCGTAGGTGATTCTTACCATTCGTGCATGAACCGTACATGAATCTTGTAATTCGTACATGTTTCTTAATCCATTCCTGACATTCTTCATATTTTTCAACCCGATTAGCTACGAATTTTCGTAACTCCGTTGTACGTTTGTCGTAACTGCTTCATACCTCCTATCGATTCTCCACGAAAGTTTGCCTTATTGGCCGAATCATCACGAATTTCTAAAGTTTCCGATTCGGGGTGATTCGGGATATTCGTGATCGTAGTGAAAGGGGGGCATGAGAACAAGTCTTCAGCAACGCATGCTTGTCGCAAGGGGCGACAAAACGTGTCGTAAGAGGAGACTAACGGGATCGGGTGGTCAGGCTTGCTGACTTGGTTGATGCATGTCATTGATCCCAATTGCGTGGACCGATGCTCATAATGTCAATCACTGGATTGTCTGGTCCAGACTCGATTATTTACAGGCCGCCGTCATATAGCTGGAATATTGCTGAGTGCAGCGTAAAACAACAAACAATCAAACAAGCGCCCTGCCATAACTGAAAAACTATTAAAGGAGCGTTGAACCCCCGTTCACTCACTCATTCATGCCCAGTGTACTCAGGGGGCTGTTTTATCTTTCTGCCTCATGAATGAGGTCAGATGAGGTTACCATTCTGTTTTTAAGTGTTGAGCCGGTTGTTTCAATATGTTGACCTCATGAAGTGCTTCCTTAGCAAGTGACACATACAGACCTGCTTTAAAAGGGTATTCATGGTCTAGCGCCGAGAAGTGAGACATAGTCAAGAGTGAAGAAGTGAGATATACTCTAGGATGAAGCCGTGAGATATGGTCCGGCGCTAAGAAGTGACACATCGGTCAAGCGTGAAAACGTGAGACATACTCTGATTTCTTTTTTGTGTTGGGGGCATATATCCTTTAATAAAATTAATGTTCGTGGCCGTCTTTTATTTGGCAACCGCAAGAAAGCATTTCAAATTCTTGTACCTCTAATATGTCAATATTTCAACGTTCATTGTATAGTGTCGTGAAACTGTTCTCTTCATATTCTTTAACAACCCATATGCACCTGATGGAGTTATCACGATGTCACTCTCTACATTGTTCAACTATAGAAGAAATAAATTATTTGAAAATGAACACGTTCCAATAACCATTTACAACACTAATTGTCTTCGTATTTATTTTTTTTTTGAATTTAGGGCTTGGGATTGGCATCAGATAAACCATTAACATTTATACATTACTCACATTAAACGTATCGGAGCTTCAATTTAACGCCTGGATCGATGCAACAGCACGACAGTAGCGGCACCACATGCTTATTGCCACAGCGACAGCAGGTAACTCTCTCTAGTTGACAATAACAGTCGGTGATTTCCTTCGCGTTATGGTACTATTATGAGCAGCTACAAATTAATTTCAGATTTTCATTGGCATCTTTATCACTCTAACGTCTTAATGAAGTCTTGTTAAATACTAGATATAACAAAACGAGTCATGTATCTACTATTAATTTCTCAATGTCCATTCCCTTATATGTAAGATCATTCCTGCAATCAACATGTATACAAAATGTCAGTTCATGCTTGAAATAAAGTTATAGATATCATAAATGTAATTTTTGTTCATGGATGAAACTGTAAACAAATGTTAATGATCACCACAAAGTTGGACCTTATACGGCGTTAAACTCACTAAGTCATTATATCTGCTTGGGGTACGATACTTCGCATAAATATCTTTCATCCCGAAGGAAGGGTTATTTCTAACGATGTCCTCCATTGTCAACGGCTATCACGTTTGTGGGAAGCTTCGTGGTAGGACTGTTCTTCAGGAACTCACGAAGCGCTGGGTCTGTGTTAGGACAAGCATTGCACCTAAATGAGTGAGTGAGTGAGTGTTTATTGCTGAACGCCGCATCAGCAATCTTGCAGCTATTCACGGCATTCTGCTATACATACACGAGATATTAGCGTGTGTTGTAACATTACTATGACCGCCTGAAGGTCTCTGTGACTGTTTAAATGTTGTGTGACCCCTGGAAGGTGACTGTGACTGTCTCGGGAGTACAAGGACCATCTGAAGACGGCGGTGGCACGTTGAATGTGACGGTGACTGTCTGACTACAGATGATGATGACTAGAGGTAGTTGTGACAGTATGATGGTGACACTCTGAAGGAGGCATTACTGTCTGTCTGTAGATGGCGGTGACACTGTGAAGGTGGCGGTGACTGTCTGTAGATGGCGGTGACACTCTGAAGGTGGCGATGACTGTCTGTAGATGGCGGTGACACTCTGAAGGTGGCGATGACTGTCTGTAGATGGCGGTGACACTCTGAAGGTGGCGATGACTGTCTGTAGATGGCGATGACACTCTGAAGGTGGCGATGATTGTCTGTAGATGGCGGTGACACTCTGAAGGTGGCGATGACTGTCTGCAGATGGCGGTGACACTCTGAAGGTGGCGATGACTATCTGTATATGGCGGTGACACTCTGAAGGTGGCGATGACTGTCTGTAGATGGCGGTGACACTCTGAAGGTGGCGATGACTGTCTGTAGATGGCGGTGACACTCTGAAGGTGGCGATGACTGTCTGTAGATGGCGGTGACACTCTGAAGGTGGCGATGACTGTCTGTAGATGGCGGTGACGCTCTGAAGGTGGCGATGACTGTTTGTAGATGGCGATGACGCTCTGAAGGTGGCGATGACTGTCTGTAGATGGCGGTGACACTCTTAAGGTGGCGATGACTGTCTGTAGATGGCGGTGACACTCTGAAGGTGGCGATGACTGTCTGTAGATGGCGGTGACACTCTGAAGGTGGCGATGACTGTCTGTAGATGGCGATGACACTCTGAAGGTGGCGATGATTGTCTGTAGATGGCGGTGACATTCTCAAGGTGGCGATGACTGTCTGCAGATGGCGGTGATACTCTGAAGGTGGCGATGACTATCTGTAGATGGCGGTGACACTCTGAAGGTGGCGATGACTGTCTGTAGATGGCGGTGACACTCTGAAGGTGGCGATGACTGTCTGTAGATGGCGGTGACACTCTGAAGGTGTGCGATGACTGTCTGTAGATGGCGGTGACACTCTGAAGGTGGCGATGACTGTCTGTAGATGGCGGTGACACTCTGAAGGTGGCGATGACTGTCTGTAGATGGCGGTGACACTCTGAAGGTGGCGATGACTGTCTGTAGATGGCGGTGACACTCTGAAGGTGGCGATGACTGTCTGTAGATGGCGATGACACTCTGAAGGTGGCGATGATTGTCTGTAGATGGCGGTGACATTCTCAAGGTGGCGATGACTGTCTGCAGATGGCGGTAACACTCTGAAGGTGGCGATGACTATCTGTAGATGGCGGTGACACTCTGAAGGTGGCGATGACTGTCTGTAGATGGCGGTGACACTCTGAAGGTGGCGATGACTGTCTGTAGATGGCGGTGACACTCTGAAGGTGGCGATGACTGTCTGTAGATGGCGGTGACACTCTGAAGGTGGCGATGACTGTCTGTAGATGGCGGTGACACTCTGAAGGTGGCGATGACTGTCTGTAGATGGCGATGACACTCTGAAGGTGGCGATGATTGTCTGTAGATGGCGGTGACATTCTCAAGGTGGCGATGACTGTCTGCAGATGGCGGTGACACTCTGAAGGTGGCGATGACTATCTGTAGATGGCGGTGACACTCTGAAGGTGGCGATGACTGTCTGTAGATGGCGGTGACACTCTGAAGGTGGCGATGACTGTCTGTAGATGGCGGTGACACTCTGAAGGTGGCGATGACTGTCTGTAGATGGCGGTGACACTCTGAAGGTGGCGATGACTGTCTGTAGATGGCGGTGACGCTCTGAAGGTGGCGATGACTGTTTGTAGATGGCGATGACGCTCTGAAGGTGGCGATGACTGTCTGTAGATGGCGGTGACACTCTTAAGGTGGCGATGACTGTCTGTAGATGGCGGTGACGCTCTGAAGGTGGCGATGACTGTCTGTAGATGGCGGTGACACTCTGAAGTTGGCGATGACTATCTGTAGATGGCGGTGACACTCTGAAGGTGGCGATGACTGTCTGTAGATGGCGGTGACACTCTTAAGGTGGCGATGACTGTCTGTAGATCGCGGTGACACTCTTAAGGGGGCGATGACTGTCTGTAGATGGCGGTGACGCTCTGAAGGTGGCGATGACTGTTTGTAGATGGCGGTGACACTCTGAAGGTGGCGATGACTGTCCGTAGATGGCGGTGACACTCTTAAGGTGGCGATGACTGTCTGTAGATCGCGGTGACACTCTTAAGGGGGCGATGACTGTCTGTAGATGGCGGTGACACTCTGAAGGTGGCCATGACTGTCTGTAGATTGCGGTGACACTCTTAAGGTGGCGATGACTGTCTGTAGATGGCGGTGACTCTCTGAAGGTGGCGATGACTGTCTGTAGATGACCGTGACTGTCTGAAGGTGGCGATGACTATCTGTAGATGGCGATGACTCTCTGAAGGTGGCGATGACTGTCTGTAGATGGCGGTGACTCTCTGAAGGTGGCGATGACTTTCTGTAGATGGCGGTGACACTCTGAAGGTGTAGATGACACTGTAGATGGCGGTGACACTCTGAAGGTGGCGATGACTGTCTGTAGATGGCGGTGACACTCTGAAGGTGGCGATGACTGTCTGCAGATGGCGGTGACACTCTGAAGGTGGCGATGATAATCTAAAGGGGTTGGTGTAAGTCTGTGGGTGACCCTCATCTTACCTCTCATCCCCCGCCGGCATCCAACCCAAATCCCTTTCCACACGACCACGCTGATCAATAATTCTAAACTACACACACGACATAACATCGTTGTAATGGACTCGCGCCAAAGATAGCACCTATTACCGTGTGGCGTGTGTCTCTCCTCTGTGAACCTCTATCTATATTGATGAGTGAGGGTTGTACTTTTCATGGGCACATTACGCTGATGGAACATCACGTTCCTTGATCCAATATAAGCCTCCCCTTTTCACCTACATCACCACATAGAAAACGCAATTTGTTTTGGTATTTTTGTACAAAAATCAGTTACTTGCTTGCCAGACAAAAATGCCGTGGAATGGAGATTCGTGTCATACTCCGCCATGACCCATCGTCGGCGTTATTTTTTTATGCAGGAGACACAGTGACCTATATACTACCCTGAAAAGTCATCCTTAATAAAAGAAAAATCTAAATGTCAGCTGAAATGATGTTTTATGCATCCTGACAATGTCGTTTAAAGGTAACGGTTTGTGTGTTTACTTACAAATTGGAGCAGCTGGAACTATAGCATCTACTTCGCATCCCTGCGGTGTGGACACGAGAACTTAACAACACACCATACGACTTGATATCAGCCAGTCGACTCTTAATCATAAACACATTATTCTTTCAAATGTTCTTTTCAAACAATACGTAAGTCGACACTGATGGGTGTACGGCACTGTCTCTAGATTGGCTTGTGAGTCACATAAGTCTGGTTATAAAGGTCGTTGTCTGACGGAGAACAGCCACCGTGGCTTGGCCGTATTGCTTTCACGTCTCAGCAACACGTCGATAGACAACACTCACTTATCTTGATAACATCAGTATACAAACACTGACGTGCAGTTCAGCTGATTCATTCGTCGGCTACATTGGCTATAAACAAATGATTTGAGAAGAGCCGTAACGGGTGGGTATTTTTTGTGTGAATTAATATGTTGCATGATTGTAATTTGGTATGGGTTGTTTAGGAAGGCATGATTGGTGTGTGAATGTTTTAAGAAAGAATTTATTCCAAACCTTTATTAATTTACAGCGGTGAGAGGGAGAGGATGGTAGAGGTAGCGTGACTTAGTGAGTGAACGAGTTAGTCGTATGAGTGAGAAAAAAATGAGAGATATAGAGTGAGCGCGAGAGAGTAGATGAGACATGGTAAGGGCGTGAGCAAGAGAAAGTGCACGAGAGAGTGAATGAGGCATGTATCAGAGTAAGGAGAAAGAGTATGGTTATTATATAACAAACGCGTGACTCGTTGGATATAATGAATGAGTGAATGCTATTTTATGACAGCCGTATCATGACTGTGAGTTTCGAGCTTGGACAAGGCAAACTGGTGGCTAATGGCATGAACAGATCGATCTACGCAGTCGGAACTCGTTTACACACAATAACCAATGCAACCCACCCGATTCTCTTTTCCGTTAAATGGTCCAGTTCGAACCACGTCTGCGTCATACCAAAATACGCGTTCAAAGATGGTACTTGTTGTTACCCTGTCTGGCGCTAGGTATACAACAAGGACTGCTCGGCTCGAAGTCAGTATACTGTGTCGGAGTGGGTTAGCTATATGAATGTTAAACTGTGGCGTGGTATCTCAGTGGGCTTGCACTGTGAAACCGGTGTTAGGTCGGACTAGAACAATCAGTCGTGCACAATATGTCGCAATGTAAGTGAACGCGTCGTTAAACTTCGCTCCACCTCATCTCACCTCACCTCACCTCACCTCACCTCACCTCACCTCACCTCACCTCACCTTAGCAAACAGTTAATGACTTTTGTTCGACTGCCACTACAGTGCCATTAACGGTAACCCTTAGACTATAATACCGGCTGAATAGCCAATGAAGAAGACTAACACTTAGTCAATGAAAACAGATTTTCTTCGAAAGAACCTTTCCTCTTCTACTGAATCAAGCAAAATGGGCTTGGTTAGTTTGATCTAGACTTGCCTAGGCTATTACTATAAAAATACCTAAGAAATATAAATTCCAATCATGGCGCAGGACTATCAATCAAGCTGTCATAAGGAATTATACACATGCGCACATGCGCACACACACAAACACACACAAACACACCCACACACACACACACACACACACACACTGACATATTTTTATATATCCCATCATTGTACAAAACGCCGACTGTTCAAGTGATCGTGTGGCTGTTAAGAGTGGCCACTATATCAATGGGTGAAGAGTTGAAATCTTGTTGCGAGTTGTGTGAGTGTTTTTTTGTTTTTTTGTTTGCCTGTAAATAATTGAGTCTGGAACTAAAAAAATCCAGTCACACGCTGTTGAGGTAATACGGTACTAAATCTACCACTGAAGACACCGATCTTAGAGCACTCGATCAATCAGTCGACTAGTATACGTTACTAGGTACCCTTTTCTAATCAGGACTGCCCGCGGGAGGGGGTGACCATTATCTCAGTTATATCACGGTCTAAGGTGGGAGAAACGCCCGAAAGAAATGCAGTTCTGAGACGTTTACAACTTTAAAGAAACCTACGATCATGGGTATGGTGCTCACAAACCAAGGATCAGTGTCTGGGTGAATGTTGGCTTCGAAACCACGATCATAGGTTTCTGGCGTGACCGGGGAACGAAACTCGGTGCACGGTGAATTGCGGCGCATCAGACGACTGGTCAGCGCGTGTCCACTGCTGTTTGAGTGCCAGACTCTCGGTTACTACCTCACGTTGGTGTGTCTGGTTCAGGCTCGACTTCGTACAGACACCGGTGACAAACTGTAATGCTGCCGAAATCGTAATATTGTTGCCACTCTCTCCCTTGGCCACATTTAAAGGGACTTCTAAGTACTGATTTCTTCTGATGTTTTGTCAAAAGTGTTATGCAAATGTATTTGTTTTTCTAGACCCTAACCACGAACTACAAAACATCAATCGCAATCTATATGATTACCAGCTGAGCCGCCGATTACAGTTTGTCCGTCATTATCACTGTTTCCACATTGTGACCTAGCTAGTCCAACAGATCATTTTGTTATTCTGCAGCTAATCCAATTTGCCATCACAGCTCGTTTGTCTGTATCAAATGACCTATATTAAGTACGCTCTGCGACCAGTAGTGCCTTAACTAATGGTTATTATTACTTCAACGTTATTCAGTGAGTCAATTAAGTTCGCATAAAGACATATGACATTGTGATTGCTCTGAAAACTTCGAAAAATAAGAAATTATGTGATCGTTACGATATAACTCATCAGGGTTTTTTTTCTTACATCGCAGTTGTTTCACTTGGCCCGGTTACGTGCGCTCTTTAAACATCTAGGTCAGGAAGAAATGGATCAGGTTTTGATACGGTTAGGCTATGTGATACGCCGTTACGTAGACAATTGACATGTTGATATTTACAACAGCTGTCCATTTCGTCAATGTCATATATTCCTTCTGTGTTAACTATCGCTGACGGAACGTCAAGATTCGCATTTCCATGGTTTACATTTCGTTGACGAGCGATTGTAAGCAATTATGTTTTTCTTCACAGATGGGATATTATGACATGGAAGCTGGCCTTTCCATTTCAATATTTATTATTTTTAATCTATAGATATGTAATAAATTCTTTGTTGTATGGCATGTTTTGCATGAACTTGACGTACTGGCCACAGAACCAAGCGTTGATGATGGAGTGAGTTTATGGTCACGACGCTTGTAAGGAGTATTTCATTTTTTTCACGGCGTGTCAGCTTAATATGGAGGAGAGCCCGAAGTGATGCAGGTCTCGGACGATTAGCAATTTAGTCAAACAAGAGTGAGACGCTGACAAACCTAGAAACATAATTAATTAATTTGCCTACATATCAACTACTCAGAGGTTCAATGAAATGTTCTACCTGCGCTCTTTTCACGCGGTCAGTCAGTCGGTCAGTCGGTCAGTCAGTCACCCCATGAAACCCATGGTGGTGGGTTCGAATCCCGGTTCGCCCCGACAATGGTTCTAGATTTGTCTGTAGCATCATTCCCGTGCTCGTGGGTTTCACCAAAGTGGTAAACGTCTAAGACCTGCATCACCTCGGGCTTTTCTCCCACATCAAGCTTCCACGCAGGGACATAACTGGAATACTGTTCAAAGCGGCCACTCGTGCCCATGAGTCGTTTATCCGGTTCTTTACTAAACGCGATCTCTCAAGGAACGGAACCGTCTGGGTTAAGGGTGTTTCACTTTACATCCAACTCTATGAATTTGCCAGTTGCGTCCCTTAACGGCCAGGATCCGGTGATCGCTGGTTCGCCCTGAAACAATATCCTTCGTTTGTCACAATTTCACGAAAGTTGCAAATGTCTTCGACATGCGTCACTTTCTGGCTTTGTTCCAAAATTAAGCTGACGCTCCATGACGCTACACTTTAGGGCAATGTGAAACTGAGTGCTCAACTCATTCACCCACCCTCTGACCATGTCTAGGGCACATACAGGTCTGTCTGTGCGGCTGTTGTTGTCTTGTGCGTGCAGGATGGAGTTAGCTGTATCCCCAACAATGCTACAGACTTACACGGAACATTTAAGGGGCATATTTCACGTATGCCCGTGCTATTATGGCTGTTAACATCTTTTTTTACTATATTTTGTTTCAAAAAGCAAAAGGAGTAGTAGAGTAGCAGTAGTAGCAACAGTAGCAGTTGTAATATTGGTCCTGGTAAAAAGTTCTAAGGCTAAGAAAGAAAACCAACAATTTATTTTCAACATAATCTCCCTGCTTTTCAATACACTTCTCATATCGATAGTGAAGCTTTTCAATTCCAGTCAGGAAGAGGTTCTTTGAAGCCACTCTGAAAAAAACATTCACGGCAGTTTTGAGGTCTTCGTTGTCGTCATGGCGCTTTCCGAGAAGGAAGGAACAGTTTAGGAAACAGGTGGAAATCACTTGGTGCCAGGTTTGGCGAGTAATGAGGGTGAGGAAGCTCTTAGAACACACATTGTCGCACAGCAGCCTTTGCAAATCGAGAGGTGTGAAAAGAGGCATTGTCATGAAATCGTAGAATTCCAGCAGTCAGCATTCCTCGCCGGTTTTCTTTAATAGAATCTTTCAGGCGACGAAGCAAATCGGCATTGTAAGCACCGGTAATCGTCTTTTAACTTTCTAAGTAATCAACAAGAATTGATTTCATGGATTGACGTTTTGACTAGAGTAAGTGAGTGAGTTGGGT
Source organism: Haliotis rufescens (assembly GCF_023055435.1). NCBI lineage: Eukaryota > Metazoa > Mollusca > Gastropoda > Lepetellida > Haliotidae > Haliotis > Haliotis rufescens. The sequence continues at coordinate 51,077,893 of NW_025964001.1, read as the reverse complement.
TTAACGCCGCTTTTAACAGTATTCCAGTTATATCGCGGCGTGTCAGCCTCTTGTGGGAGGAAAGCCCGACGTGATGCAGGTGTCAGACGTTTACCACTTCAGTGATACCCACGAGAGGTGCCCACACCTAGAAACGGGGCGAACCGAGGCGAACCGGGAATAGAACCCACAATCACAGGTTTCTGGCGTGCCCATGGGACGCAACTTTGCACAGCGAATCGCGGCGCCTTAGATGACTGGGCCATCAGCGGCAGTAGTAGTAGTAGTAGTAGTAGTAGTAGTAGTAGTAGTAGTAGTAGTAGTAGTAGTAGTAGTAGTAGTAGTAGTAGTAGCAGCAGCAGCAGCAGCAGTACTTATACTACTATTAGTAGTAGTAGTAGTAGTAGTAGTAGTAGTAGCATGTGTAGTAGCAGCAGTGGTAGTAGTACTAGTTGTTGTTGTAGTTGTTGTAGTCGCAACAGTTGCAACCGCATATGTAGTGTGGTAATTGTAATATATAGTAGTTGTTGCGGTTGTTTGTTTTATTTATTGTTGGCTTAATAGTCATTTGTATACGATCCCTGGTTCGTATATGTCCAAATGACCTGTGGTAGATTTTGTCCTTTTACGAGGCCACATTAAAAAACATTTGTCTTTGTCATTTGCCGATGGCAGAGAGTGGGAATGGCTTAAAAACAAATTAATTTCCAGATCTCTCGAGACAAATATACAACCATCGTGTACATGTCTTTCACATAAATAGCTGTTAAAGACAACACGAGCAATTACTTCAACACTAACTTTTCCAGGTTGTAAACGGCATCGCAACTGGCTGATGAAAGCCCTGGACAAAAGTCTTAAATATGCCAGAAAGGATTAGTAAATAATTAATAACGCCCCCCTAATGTCTGCTATCAAGACTAAATCTAAATCATCACCAATAAACAGACTTAAAAACCGTTATACATCACTTTGTAAAGCGACGCTCAAGTGATGAGTTTCTAATTAAACTTTGTTTCACAGTTGCAATACACGCCACCCATCTCTGACACCTGTCAATTGATGATATAAACTTGTCAGTAAGGAAATGTACAAGCACGCGCCGACCGTATGCCTCGTTAACCCTATATTTGTCAACGCAATTGGTTCTGACAGGCTAAAAGATGGCCTCGTCTACAGTCGAGACGTGCAATGGTCTGTTACCTACAAGAAAAACGCTGGCATTCTTTCGGAGATTGTTCATCTCAGACTGCACGCCCAAATCTGATGAGTCATTAGGAAATTTCCCAGGAAAGTGTGGTAATGATTGCTATTTTGAGATTATTATGATCTTTCAAAAAACTAAAATCACACGTTGTCAAGATTATTGAATATATTTCCTTATTTTATTTTATTCAGGTTAAATCATCAAAACTTTATCGAATGTCGAATTGCGCTCTTGACTGGCTTTTCTGCAGTTATTTTTTTCTGAATACATGTATTTCAAAAATAGTTTGCGTATGTCTTATCTAATCTCGTGTGTCTTTTTAAGTATAGATTGAACTAATTAGTGCAAAGTATTAGTAATACGCAAGTGAACCAAGGAGCACTCGTTGAACCCCTTTACCTAGTGGTAACATTGTGGATATATTTTGGTATTCCTCAACAGAATATGTCCCCTGCTTCTCATATTTGTCATAATTGCCAGCTGAAATTGGATTCTGGTTTTGAAATGTTTGACCTAGCTCATTTTGTGTCATGGTGGATTGACGCCCTTGCTGCCAGTCTATGGCCTCGATTTATGTCAGGCTGTTGGCGTAAAGATTTGTTTGTTGAAATGAAGAGAACGTATCTCTCTAAATGTTGTCAACAATTCTGTGGAAAATATTATAATAAGAGTATGCCGTTAAACTCTGGTGATATTTGGTGCTCATACCATCGATCACTGTTTTGACAAGTTTAAGTACTGTAACTGCGATATACCCTACTTAATCATTTGCGAAAGACATATGACACCATCATACAACAATCACTTGTGTATCTCAATCACTTGTGTAAGGATATTTTGAGTATATTTTCTTTAATGTTAAAAGTCCAACCAGACTAAATTATTATAGCTGGCATCGACAGTAAACGCTTTCCAAATCTATCCACGACACGTGTGCATTACGGAACTATTCCGGCGATGTCAATTACACCCGTGACGTCATCGTGATGTGTACTGACAGAGAACGCGTGTGGTCCACGGAGCCCGAAATCATCTGACATCGTTGGGGGTCCAGCTATCATCGTAAACACATTGAAGAGATTTTTCACGATTTCTTTTTCAGAATTGTGAATGGAGCAAAGTGAAATAAAATTAGACAAATTGCAAAACCACTTTATGATTGAACCTTGCTGTTCGGAGTCGGTAGTTATAGACTGCAGCAGGTTATTACCTCGGTACAAGTCAGTGTCTGTTTCACTCAATAGACCACAATTGCGGGCGATGTCATCGTGTACGTATTTAGTTCTCCAACATCTAAATGCCTCTCAAAGAAGTGACCTGTAAATAACTTAGTCTGGGTCTGGTAAACCAGTGTTTGAAACCATGAGCAACAACTCGGAATACGATGCCACTCTCGGTCAGGTCACACAGGTAACAACCCATTCGTCATTGTAGTTGGTTCTTACATGTCTCCGGGTAAGACTATAGGTCCCCAGTGTCACGGAGCTGTGCTCCAGATACCAGGGGGTCGTAAAACAAAAATAAAGTAATAATGAAAACGTTGTGATAGGTTCACGGGTTTATTATTATCAGCTAGTTGTAAGTATTGATGACAATAAAAAGATCAAAAACCCTACTTACACTGACAACGATCATTGAAGAAATATACAAGCTGATTACCTAAGCAAGTGTATAGCAGTAATAAAAAAGGGTTACTTAATCAACAAGAGTTGACAAGATTCATAGACAACCAATTAAGTCGGCTGCCACTAAATAACACATGAGAATTAATTAACTCAATACTCTAATGAGAGAATAACCTCGGTTGTGTTAAATAGGGGGAAATAAACTCGGAGGGGCTTTCCATTAAATAAGTCTCTTGGACAATGAAATAGACGAAAACGCCTGAATATCAAACAAGTCTTATAGACTAAAGACTCAGTCACTTGGACTGGGCAAGGACATTCTAAACTTCCAAGAGATACAAGGTACTTGACTTCCTGAGTATCTAGACTTACAATCATTAAAAAGTGTACTTGACCAAAAGAGTATCTTGACTCCCAATAGTAAATAGGTACGTCAACTAACCTGAGCAATCACAGGAAAGTGGGTTATCAACGAATAACTAGAAAAACAGTACGAAAACCTCGCTAATACGTTTAGCTCAATACAACCAGAGTAAGCCAGTACTAGATAAACTGCCCCGCAGTTACCTACGTTCGAGTGACCACCCAGTAGCGATTCCTGTCGGTCAAGACACACGATTTCGCCAGAGATAACATATTTGTGCGCAGACCGCGAGAGAACAACCTATCCTGGTCAGCCATGGGAATGCGTCATCCTGGCGAGGTAACCAAAGTGTGTTTCCTAACATAGGGAAAACCCGAATAACAAAGTCACTACAAACCCAAAACTGAAGATGTAAGTACCAAAATAAAGCGCTGAACATAAGCTATCCAACGGTACCACTAAAAACTTACAGCCAGATATGTACAATTATCAAGGTGGCAAAAATGACCATAAATACATGAGAAATATCTACAAGTACTAGATAGTCGCGCTGCTGTGTGAAAATCAAAGTTAGTTTTCATTAATTCTCTGACAATGAATGTAAAGGTACTGGACAACGACGACCACAGAATGGTCATGGAAGCCGGACAACTAAGAAAGAGAGAGAGGGAAGCGATGCGGTCACTAGACCGTGACTTGTCTGGTTTTACGACCCGCTGACACGGTGTCCTCCCATTAGTTAGACGTCCCAATAGTTAGACAGCTTAAAACAACACTTTAAACGGTTGAGTGCACACAAATCCTTTTGCCTGTTACCTCTGACTTTAAAATGGAATAGTCCAGATAAGATCTAACAAACAAAGCAAAGCAGCTTAAATAGATACTTTAATATTATACTTAACATTTAATGACACTTTACATTTGATAAATTTTATACAGTTTGGATTTGTAGATTGCTGATTGTGTATTGCTGAGGCCATGCCCATTAGTTCGGCCGTGAATATGGATTGGTTGTTTGGGAGTCGGTAAGATTGTGTGTTTTGGGTTGGTTGTGCGATGTGGACTCCGAAACCAGTGTGTTTTGAGATCGGTTCTGAGGATCGTTAATCATAATATTGAAGAGTGTTGGGCTAAGGATGCTGCCCTGGGGAGTGCCATTTTCTAGGGGACATTGGTCCGATAGCGTTTGGTCTATGCCCACGGTGATTTTGCGGTTTGTTAGGAAACTTTGGATGTAGTTAATTATTCGACCTTTAAGACCTGTTTTTTGTACTTACTTCCACGCCGCGAGGTGAAGTACTCTACTTTCCTTAAACCAGTCATATCGATACTGATAATGATACATACCCCATGATCATTTTTATTTGTTGGATAAGTAGATAATCTAAACTCAAGTCCTTCAACTGAACATACAGTAAGACCTTAGTTTACATAGTTAATCTCATGCCTATTGAACCTGTGCTGAGAGTAAGGTAATTTAGGTTAATTAAACGAAATTGTAACATATATACTCCCTATACTGTGAGTCCCCTATCCCTACTCAGTAATTTAATCTAATTAGGACTGATCCATTATACCTGTAGGTATATTCGATCTTTGCCTAAATAAAAATGTCTAACAAATGGGACGTCTAACAAATGGGACGTCTAACTAATGGGATATAACCGCTGACACCCACCAACACATGCTTGTCGGGATGAGCATTCGAATAAATGAATTAGGTGCGGTGACTGGGGTGATGTCATCATAATCCAACTGCGTGGATCGTGTTCATGATGCAAAACCCGGGATTGTCTGGTCCAAACTCGATTATTTAAAGACCACTGTCAAATACAATGTAGCCGTAATATTGTAGAGCGCGGCATTTAACAACAATCCTTAGACAACCGCGGGGTTAACATTATTCGACCAATCTAACGGTGAAAACATCATGGGTTGACTTTTTACCTATGCGGAAAACCGAACCCGAGTGCAGCGAGACAGCGAACGTTTGAACCACTTGGCTACCTGCTCCCACGTACAAGTTGCCCTCGTGGTTGTCGATTCATATGAAACGTTTCCAATGTTTGGCAGCCACTGGTCAACTGATTAAATACTTTTAATATCACTGTCAGGTGACTCGCTCATACGAGGTTATGACACCTACATAGAAAGCCGTTAGTGTGGACCTCGTTAGTAAGAATACGTCCGGAAATCTCGCCTGTTTGGAGCACCTTCAGAGCTATTCCCATTTCCTTACCAATAACTCGGTACTTTGCTCAGCACGAAATACACAATAACTTCCACAATTTGAGAAAAAGACGCCCATGCACAGACATGCAAGTGTAATATTTTTCTGACGTTGATGCCTGCATCCAAATATCCTGCACGGGTTTTTTTCCTGCATGGAACAAGACTCTTTACAGCCTGACAACCTGAATGAGTGTTTGATCAATCGCTTGCATATGTTGTGAACATTTTGACGGGATTTATATACTATGCAAAATAAGAAACACAAAAGTAGTACATATCTGACAGTGTTGCCGACATCCATACAAAACTAATGCCACAAATGAATCGGTCATTTCTGCATGGATTGGGATTGATTTGTGTGGAAAGAATAAGGTACTGCAGAAAAGACAGGAAGATAGCAAAAACACAACCACGTGAGAACCTGGCGCCGAAACACACCAACATGACACGCTCGTGCAATATCACATGTTTGGCTATAAAGCATTGGGTTTTCATTTGCATCCCATCACAATCTTACAGCACGTGAACAATTTTGCCAAGATAAACTATATACTGTTAAAAACAACATGAACTGTCGCAGTAAAGATGTTATATATGTTTTATCATGTGCGGGATGTGGTGAGCATTATATTGGAGAAACTGGTATGCAACTAAAAGACCGAATCACTGTACGCAGACAACGAATTCGAGATCCAAATGTACGTTGTATAAATGTAAGCAAACACATTTATGACTGCTGGTCATTTTACTGTCTTTCCGTTTTATAAATTGTTTGATAATGACAAACGTTTATGAACGGAAAAAGAACAGATGTTCATCAGGCTTTTGAAACCTAAACTTAATTCAAAAGCATAATTTTCAAAACTTCCCCAAGTGGCTCAATGTGTATTTGTGCACTCACACCATAATGTATTCATGCCTCCCACTATTATCACTAGCGGTTACGTCATATGCTTTATGACGTCAAAAGCATAACGTTGGCTGTTGCCTAGGGCTACGTTTTACTTCTCCCTCTATTGTCACTGTTTTGTCATAGGCATTATGACGCCACAAATACTACTGTTATGCGTCGCCTAGGGCTACAATGTAAGTTAAAGTTTTCATTACACCTGAAGAGCCGTTGAACGGCGAAAGATCTTGTGTGGATCTCAGGCACAATATAGTAATGATCAAATAAGTGGAGTGAGACTGAACACAGTTTTCATTGGCTAGCGCTTACAGCTCGTACCACGTATGCGTCTCATCAGGCCATAACTGAATAACGGACATGAAGAAGTAACATATATACATACTATATACATATATTTTTTAACGTACTGCAGGAAAACACGCGTCTTACTTAAGTTTAGACAAATACCTTTAACCGAAAGGAAATGTCCACTGTAAACTATCTGACATAGGTGATGAATTCCATTATTTGTTAAGTTGAATGACTGACAATCAATGAATACATTGACATTGATGTGGAAGTAAATATTACTATATTCATAATGACTGACGGTCATTATATATTATGTATGTGTTATGTATTATAATTCATGTATATAATCATGTAAAACTATTTTAACTGAGCAATATATTCCAAAGTATAAAGGAATAATAATTCAAGAATTAACACTGTTTTGTATACATGTTGTTTTCTTTTGTACCAGTTGTCACAGTTGTTGACGACAGGACTAATCTATTCAGATTAAAGGGAATTTACCACAGACCTGATCAATGTGCCCTTGACCATACAAGTTGTTTTAAGCTGTGTGACAAATGGGAGATGACCGTCACATGCCTTCCGACAAAATTTGCAATCATCAGTGGATGTTTATTGAAAAATAGATTAAGGACCATTAAGTAACCATTAATAATTGACATCCAGATCCAGATCTCTTCCCACATTACCTTAATATATCGATTACAACGACATCTATATAGTGGTTGCTTCCAATATGTCCTCATGAATCACGACCACATGGACGGACATGACTAAACACGCACGTGCATCAATGATAGACAGACACGGTTATATATATACGCACGTGCGTCAGTGGCTGCTTGGCTGATGAGGAGACTGTTCCCACGAGAGCGTCTCCGCCACAACCCTTGACGGCTGCTGTACCTGTCTACGTCGCTGCAGTGAGCTGAGACCCCGACATGATGTGCACGTGAGAGTAACACTATATTCACACACAGCTAAATCACATGGGGCTTACTTCGGAGCGAGGTCGTGTTGTTGATGCGGAGTCAGCTTGCAGTGTTGAGGAGTTCAGGGCGCCTGTCCCATGTAAACCAGAGCTCTCATGAATGTATTCCTGCTTGTCGAAAGGGATGACTATATGAGGATAAGGTGGGGAATATGTGACTCAAACAACTCGGTTTGTTACTCATGCTGTCAGCCTCTGATGTTCCTGGTCTGGACTCGCTTATTTACAGGCCGGCATGTTAAAGGTGGAATAGCGTTGACTGCGGTGTAAAACAACGTTTACCCACTTACTTCAGGACACTGTTATGTAACCTACTCTTTCGCATCATGATCAGTATAGCAATGCTGCTCTAGGTAATGCCTCAACAGCTAGTGCTACCACTTTTACAACTACCACTACCACACCGGATAAAACTTGTGGGAATTCAGGATAAGTATACAAAAGAAACTATACACGTGAAAAATGGATTTGACCAAAACATTATAGACGTCATCAAAACGGTACCAGACTGAAAATAGACGCCGCAACACCTTCCAAACTATGATACCCGTATCAAATACATCAACATCGAATAACCATTTCTTGTTTGTTTGATCCAAACTCGATTAATTACAGACAGGTGTCAGACACGGCGTTTAACAACAAACAGAGAAAACCAAACCACTGATGTACTACTACCTTCGGCCTTACTGCTATACCACAGCTGATGTACAGTAGACCCCTAAATCTGGCCGGTACCGTTCACGGTGAAATCGCCGTCATTAACGAATGATGAATACTAGTACGTGGTAATATTCTTATATTTTGACATTCCAAACAGAAAGGGGCGGTGGGGAGGCTTTGAGTTTGGCTCGTCACATGGTTCGTGACCTAAATGGATGCTCATGCTGTCAACCACTGATTTGTCTGGTCCAGACTCCAGGAATATTTGGAATATTGCAGACGTTAAACAATATGCACTCATTCGCTGACTCGCTATTCAATAGCTACTGACTTACGGTCGATCACATTTCCCACCAGACCCTAAAGTTCATCCGATTGTGATTGGATTTCAGTGCACGTGAACAGTATTTCAGTTATGTCAGTTCGATGTGGGAGGCAAGCCAGATGTAGGTCTTAGAAGTTCACCTTTTCAGTGAAACCCATGAGCACGGGTAGGGTCTTGACAAACCTAGAAACACAATCAGTGCGAACCGGGATCGAACCCATCACAGGTTTCCGGTACGACTAAGGGCCGCAACTCTGCACAGCCACTTGCGGCATTTTAGTCGATTGGGCCAGAAGCGTGGCTGTGGTGTAGTCTTGTGGTTAAAGCGTACGCCCGGGTTGCAACTAAACTGTGCCCCTCCCTATACGAGCATTGCAAACACATATTCGCGGCGGAATATACACGCAGTGTTTGACCCGCGCTACTTTTTTCGCCCCCGTCAGTCATCCAGACTGTTTTCTCGCCCCCTTACCCCGCGTCTAACACAGCGCGTAGCGATACATTGCGTCCAATTTTTGCACGTGCTAATGTTTACCTTCGAAGATATTTATTTTACTTGGGAATAATTAATTGCGGAGCCTCGACAGGGCAGCGAAATATTTTGTTACTTTCAACTTTTGCCGTGGGTTAGAGAACTTTTGTTTTATGAACTGAATAAAATGGGCCATCGTATCAGTTAAAGTGAATAGATGAAAATAGTACGCATTAAGCGTATCTTATCTTGAGAGGAAGATCAGACAATAAGAGGATTAAGCTAGATTTATGTCCAGATGTTTACATCTGTCATAGCGACTGATTTATAACTACAATTGTCTGCAGTACATTTGACTTCAAGGGCAATTTACCCTGTAGCAATGTCTCCATAACTTAATTGTCATTACGTTTTAGGCGCTAATCCCCGTTGTTAATCCTCACCAACATTTCATTGTATTTTGACTGTCAGTCAGCTTGGACTACCATATTACTTCCCGTTAACTTCTGCTTTTTATAGTATGGCATTTATTGCCCTAATTGATCATCCCATGAACTGTGTTTGTTAATCACGCCCACATGTCCAAAGCAACGTCGTTGTCTCTTTGTCTGTCCATTGTTGTTCATTACTATATATGTGCTACCATTACACAGTTACTGCGGTGTTAGTCAGGCTTGGTATTCCGAGTGCTGGCATAGGGACGACCTCGAGCAGGATATGCTGCTCGTAGGAAACGCCCTGAGGTGAGCTGGAGCTCCGCTCACCTCTTGTACGCCTGAGCTGGAAAGTCCGCTCATTGCTGTGTTTGTGTTGTCAGAGCAGGTATTCCGCTCATTGTGCAATTGTTGTTTATTGTTTACATGTTGTGCATAAAGCGTTCCGGGACAATGATGTCGATTTTGTCCTTTATTCCCCCAAGAGCTAATTCTCCGTCAACATGCACGTTGACACATCTATATGTAGGTAAATACAGATAAAAAAACAGTTAATTTCCGGATTAAACAATAATGAGTATTGGCTTCCAGCATAAATCGTCCGTTCGTAAGGCAGGAATCTGGAGTTAATAGGGTCCGGATTAACAAGTTCAGTATTGATGTATACACTCTTCAAGAAAAGAAACGCAAAGGTAGATTTTTAGTAAATTTATTGGACGTTGAAGTGGCGTGCAACAGAAGACTGCGATTCCCCTCTTTGGATACGTCCTATGGGGATGTTCCGATCGGCAGCGCTGAGTCTCGGCATTTTCGAACTTGAAATATGTTGACAATTGAATTACAAATTATTGGCTTATGCTTGCCTTTTTATAACCACTACCACGAGTTACGAATGCCATAACTTGCACGTGCATGTTGCTTTACTGTTTTCCTCCATGACAATTTTGAACAAGTGTGAAAAAAATGCCGTGTAAGACATTGCAAATCGACAATGGCTGCGTTTTGTCGAATGCGCCGTAACATAACATATAACATATATCCAATTTATATACCAGATTTTTTGTGTAGTCAGGTTCAATGAACTACATACTACCTGCGTGTTTCTTTTTCTAAGAGCGTACATTGATACGTAACCCATGCTTGTCGTAAGAGGCAACTAACGGGATCGGGTGGTCAGACTCGCTGACTTGGTTGACGCATGTCATCGTATCCCAATTGCGTAGATCGATGCTCATGATGTCAATCACTGGATTGACTGGTCCAGACTTGATTATTTACAGACCGCCGTCATATAGCTGGAATATTGATGTGTGCGGCGTTAAACAACAAACATAGATACGTAGACATGTCCCTTTGTGTTTGGAAAGGTAGATTGTTGGTTTTAGGTTTCCTGATTATTTGTTTGTTGTTTTACACCGCCGTCGTTGATGTTAATTATAATATTTCAGCAATATCACCGCGGCCGGTAAATCTAGTCTGGATCAGATAAGCTAGTGGTTGATTATGATCAACGATACTCGCCGCCGGGGCAAGATGACATGAGGTCAACCAAGTTGACCGGTGGACCGGATCCGTTTTTATCTCCCCTGAAATCAAGGGGATCAATTCTACTTCGGAACATGACATTTAAAATATCTACTTTAATGCAAAAAGAAACGCATCTCATGTTGTAACTTCCGATCTACTTGCACACAAGATAGATACACAGTGATAGAATAATATGTCTAGAAAGGTTTCACACATCGTTTTTAGATTTGAACAGTGAACAGCGACTGTTCATATCAAGACAAAATGGCCGGAATGTGTATCTCTGAAGACGTGCTGAGAGCAACATGCACACCTGTATTGTGACACTGTTGGGTGCTGAAGGTTACCATGAAAGTGAAACGAAGCAACAACCGTCTGACGGAATGACGTCCAGACTAGGCACACACGATCGTCATCGAGTATTGATCATGACTGAAGCTGGAAAACACGACAACAGATCTACAGGTTCACCACGCTACGATTTACAGTCTTACTGCACGTAATGCACAGACAATCAAGTGAACACCAACGTTTAACGTTTTAACGTAAAAACGTGGTTGTGATCCGTTCTCCCTTGCGCCAACGCCACCTACCGTCAACTACTGCCATACAGACCATGAACCCCACACAGACCTGTGTCGGCAAACACAGTTCGTTGGTTGTCGACGGCCAATCTCAGATGGCGAATTCCATAGTATAGGATGTGCGTTTCTTTTGGAATTGAGTGTAAATAGAATGATTAGGGGTGGCCGGATTGGTTGGTAGAAAGATAGATGAAACACAGCTGATAGATTAGAGGTAGATGAACTGATGAGCGGGTAGCTGGATAGATGGCGGTTTGATAGATAGATAACATCCTTGGAATGAATATAAGGGTGATATATAGTTACAATTGTTAACAGTATTCAGTAAATACACTTTACTCCTGCCCTCGTTTGTCCGAACACCTCGCAAATTTTAACAGACGATTCCTGTTTACGATTAGGAACTTCTTCATATTATCATAATAACTTCTTTTATTGTACTCGACGGTATTTCATGTTGAAAACCCTGGATTGTCTGGTCTAAACTGGAATATTTAAAGGCCTCCGTCATAAAGCTGGAATATTGAGGAGTTAAAACATAAACAAAGATCAAATCGTTAATCCAGAAATATCCTAATCCGCTCGATTTCACTAAAGTTACATCCAGATTAACGGGATTATGGTGGCTGGCTTTCGCAAACCAAATCTTTATGTTACGATATGTCTGTTCGTTCGCTTTATTATTATTTGCCTTCATTTAATTTCGGGATGCACAGTAATGTTTGTAGGACGAGATGCAGTTATTTCGTTCAGGTGACTAACATGATTTCGTCATATGCAGAATCATCGAACCGAATAAACTTCAAGGGATTGTCATTTAAGCAGAAATACTGTTCCATTGATTGGGAGAGAATCAACTGTTACTAGTGCATTATTACTCACGAGCCGCGAAGACCAGCCGCAATCACGGCCATTTGGAACACCTGCACCGGGTGACCCAAGTCGGTAAACCTCAGTAATGTTGGATAATGATAAAATGAGGAATCTCGCACTATCAGTTTCTCACGTGATTTCCCGAGATCGGCCATCTTCGAGTGCAAGTTCTCAAAGCTGTGTTTGTACATAGACATGTGAGGTTACAAAGAAAATGATAAATGCTCATCTTTGTTTGTCTGGGAAGTCATTGTATTTATATAGATGTAATCTTCTGAATAGTTTATGTTCCTTTTTAATAAAACGAAGATTTGGTTCTGTTATATTGTAGCACCTATTATCAGTGAGTGAGTGAGTGAGTGCAGGTCGTAAAAGTTTACCACTTCGGTGAAATCAGCGAGCATGGCAGTGATGCTGACAAAGCAAAGATGATAATCAGGGACGAGGACCTTTCTTGACAGGATCCTGCCACGCGTACGAGGCGCTGTTCCTGTCTAGCCTATAATAATTCCCCGTCCTATGGTTAAGGGACGCAACTCTGAACAGGTCTGACACGAATCAGCCAAGTCACCCATCCTGACCATCCGAAATTTTAAGTCGCCTCTTTTGACTAGAAGAGGTCTTCAGCAACCCATACTTGCCGTAACAGGCGACTAACGGTATTGGGTGGTCAGGCTCGCTGACTTGGATGATGCATGTCATCGTATCTATATTGCGTGGATGTCAATCACTTGACTTGGCCAGACTCGATTATTTACAGACCGCCGACATATAGCTGGAATATTGCTATGTGCGGTGTTAAAAAACAAACAAATCGTATGACCAGCATACGTTGCTTGGGGCCCAAATCTAAACCGGAATCTCCACTGTTGTCCAGACGTCGACTCTAAACGACACGTATTGGGTAGGGGAGACATATTCTGTCCACGTGTTATGAAAAAGAACCGTATACAATATCATTGAAACGTCATAATTTAATCTGCCGTTCCTAAACACAAGACAACAAAGTCTGTTTGTTATAAACAGTAAATATTGGCATCCTCTCAGGAACGTCGGGAACCCTTCGTCAAAGCAATCTGAAAAACTGAGAATATTATTTAACGCCGCAGTCAAGACTATTCCATCGATGTGCAATCTTATTAAAAACAGATCTTAATCCTCCCAAGGTACTGCTGAACAGAGATATGTCCTCTCACCCGACCAATCAGAGCGTCGCTTATTAGATAGGAGAGAGAAGTGACAGTCGGAATGTGTTTTCTAATGATACAGACTCAAAAAGGTTAACACGGAGTATTTCGCACGACAGTTACGATCTCATCTGTACAACTCACCGTCACAATCACCGTTAATCTCTCGCTTCAATGGGATAGACATTTCAAACGGAAGTGACATTCTATAGCCCGTGAGAAGTACTTCCATACAACATGGGCCTTTTATCAGACATTCAAAAACTATATTTTGCTCAGTTGTCAATTTTTGAATCCATATTTGAATCGCCAGCTTGAAACTAGTGCCATAAAGACAGCCAGAGAAAGCTTCCTGCAGATTGGCTAATGTCGACGTCTTCTTAGTCATTTCATTGGTCGGTCAAAGTTCTCGAAATGTCGTGACATGTAATGAGGTGTCATCAGATCTCTGTGTAGTGTTAGCGATCGCTAAAATCTGATTTTAATGATACTGACCAAGGTTCACGCCAGCCTGTAACTAATCGAGTCTGGACCAGACAAACCAGTGACCGAATGTCGCCTGGGCACAGAGACTGACCATTCGGTCCTTTCCAGTCTCCTCCTACGACATGCTACACTCGGGGGCTATTCTGACCCCACAGGTCATCACTGGACCTTAGCGTTACAACAACCGTAAGTATAAGCAGATTGAGTGAGTTCAAATTTAACGTCGCATTGGCATTATTCCAGCCATATAGCGAACAAATTGATATATATAGGTCTTTGAAAGGCATTTAGAAGTGATTCACATAAGGAAGAGAATATATGGATGTCAACTTCTATATTATGAGGAACACAACGTTTCGGAGTATATGCTTACTCCATCATTTTCACCTGATGAAGGAGTAAGCATATACTCCGAAACGTTGTGTTCCTCATAATAAAGAAGTTGACATCCCATATTCTCTTCCTTGATATATATACAATTGAATCTTGAATACAAAGTTATATCTAAAACAAATTTGTCAAACACATTTGTACATAACAACGTATAAGCTAGAGTATCGGGCAGTCCTAGTGGCAAGACAGCTTTGTCAAATGGGTCCCAGGTCATAGACGTTTATCGAACATAATCGTATTCATTATACCAGTTATCTGTATATGTCCTTACTGTGTCTAATAGCACGGGTAAAGATTCGTTGTGCAGAGTTGCGTCCCTTGGACACACCAGAAGCCTATGATCGTTGATTCGAATCCCGATTCGCTCAGATTTCTAGGTTTGTCAGCACCATACCCGTGTTCGTGTTTTTTACCGAAGTAGTAAACGTCTAAGACCTGCATCACTTCGGGCTTTCCTCCCAAATTAAGCCGACACGCCGTAAAATAACGGTTATACTGTTCAAAGCGTGGTTAAACCCAACTCGCTCACCCACTTTCTGTGTCTGTATGGGTTCTTGGCTACTATGCCACGTGACCATAATAGCCAATAAACACACGTTACAACCATGGTATTATGTCAGATATTGTCATCCATTTTCAAAATATAAATATATTTCAAGCCACATTTCAGCGTGACCTTTGATGTCATCTTGACACGTTTAATCTTGGGATAATAATCCCACTCAGACACTACACCGTTGTGTTGACGAACCCGATCGAGCATACACATGCAGTAAGAACCATCAGCCATTCGGGTTGACAGATTGATACATGTTACAGAGGGCCGACGAAGGTTATTGTGTAACGGCAATGTCAACACTTCCTTTAGTTGTCGATGACTCACGGAAGCTGAGGAAGGCACATGGCGACGCATGTTGATTGCACTTGACGCATCGATCCGTCAATCACTGGCACTCATCTATATTCATTGCTTACATCATTAGCGTGAGTTGGCGTCCGTACGTCTGTACACTTGCTTATGTTACAAGCACTGTCATGGAGCTGTGCTCCAATGATCAGGGTTGTCGTGAAATAAGAATAAAGTGATAAAGAAAACGTGGTAATAGGTTCACAGCTTTATTAAGTAACTACTTATTATATTAAAGTTGACAAACAATAAATCCAATCTGCGCTCTCACAGATCACAAATTAATTCTATCTGCGCAAATATACAACTAAGTTTTAGCCAGACAACACTTGGACAAGATACGGACCCGGTGCGTCGACTGCTGATAATGTCGGCTGCGACCAATTAACTCCTAAGTCAATTAACTCCTCACACTAATGAGTGAATAAACTCGGTTCAGTAAACAAAAGGGAAATAAACACCGAGAACATATCCCTAAAATGAGTCACTTTGACTTCAAAACTAGACGATTACGTCTCAATAACAAGTCTTAATCGACTTAAGTCTCTGTCACTTTGACTGAACAAGGAAATACTAAGGTTCCCAAATAGTTCGTTAATCACGGGAAATTGGTTATCCACAGATAACTAGATAAACAGAGTATTGGAAACACTAGTTACTGAGCGCATAGCCAAATACAGGAAGGTTGGTTATCTACGTATTGTGAGAAAACCCGAGAATTAAAAACACTAGTTATTAAGAGTTTAGAAATCACGGGAAAGATGGTCATCCACGGATTACGAGCAAAACTCAGTATTACAAAACCTGGCTACTACGTTTAGTTCAGTACAACCAGACTAAGTCAGAACATAGATCAACAAAGCCCCGAACCCACTTACTGACGAGACCAGTTAAGATCCGGGTTAGAATAGGTCTTCAGCAACCCATCCTTGCCGTAAAAGGTGACTATGTTTGTGGTAAGAGGCGACTAACGGGATCGGGTGGTCAGACTCGCTGACTTGGTTGATGCATGTCATCGTATTCCAATTGCCTGGATCGATGTTATGATGTCAGTCACTGGATTGTCTGGTCCAGACTCGATTATTTACAGACCGCGGTCATATAGCTGGAATATTGCTGAGTGCGGCGTTAAAAAACAAACAATCAAACTTACTGACGAGACCTGCGTTTCGACCGTGACAACTCCAGTAGCGAGACAATCGTGAACGATTTAACAAAGTCTGGAGGGTGATGGTGATGATGATGATGTCGGAGATTTACTGAGCGCTTCCGGTGTTGCCGATTTCGCACTCGGGGCATACCTAGAAACATATGAAGAAATTATTTGAAAAATACACATTCGCAAACGTTTAGGTTTGTGTGACCAGTGTAGAGTCTAGTTACATTCCTGTCCGTTAGTTTGTGGTATTTTGAGACTTTGTGTTGAGGCTTTTTTACCATTTGTTTAAGGTGTTTTGCTATCGTTGAGTTTTGGTATTTAGATGCTCATTTAGCCCTGAGTTTGCTTAGAATAATTTGACTTCGGCCTTACCACGAGACCACTGGTCTTGCAATCTTTGGGCTATAGAGGCTTTGATTTTGATTTTTATCTCTACTTTACTAAAGTAAATAGGCTGTATCTTCGCTTTATCAAGAGCTAGCTTCGCTAGTGTGTCTGCTTTTTCATTTCCATGAATATCTATGTGAGAGGGGATCCAACACAGCTCCACCTGTTGCCCCTGGTCCGATAGTTTTGTATAGAATATTATTGATTGTGTTTGGCTTGGAGTTTTAGTTTCTGCCGCTGATGGCTTGAAGTGCACTTAGCCAGTCTGATAGGACGAATGCCTTTGCTTCCGGAAGTTCCGGTATGAGTTTGAGTGCATGATGAATTGCCTCCAATTCAGCCGTCAATACTGACTGACCATCAGGCAGGCGAACAGAATGTGCTTGGTGTTTGGAGCTGTGGATATGGATACCATAACCAGCACTGTTATTGATAGGATTCTTGGATCCATCAGTGTATATATGGGCCCAGCTGTCCCAGGTAGTTTGAATTTTAGTGATAGCTACTGATCGCACTAGGGTTGTTTTTTCTTTTTTTAGTGACTTCTGATGTTAAATCAGCGGTGACTTTGGGATTTTTTTTCAAGTCCAGGGAGGGTGTAACCATTTGTAGTGACCTTTTGGTGGTTGAATAGCATCACAATTGTGGCTTCGGATGAGTTCTCGTCCTAATATCCCAGATTGCTTTCGTGAGGGATGTTTTTTGCCGCGCTAGGGCTTCATCGCGGGTGTTTTTGTCTTGCCATATCTTTTTACAACCCAAAGGGTTTGATGTTCGTTCCCAGAACGATAATATTGCCTGCTCTCTTCTTAGTTTCAATGGGAGGTCTCCTGTTTCTACTTGCAGTGCTTCTAATGAAGTAAGGGGGCACGGGTGGCCCAGTCGTCTAAGGCGCTGCTATTCGTTGTGCAGAGTTGCGTCCCCTGGGCACGCCAGAAACCTATGATTGTGGGTTCCAATCCCGGTTCGCCCTGATTATGTTTCTAGGTTTGTCAGCACCATACCCGTGCTCGTGGGTTTCACCGAAGTGGTAAACGTCTGAGACCTGCATCACTTTGGGCTTTCCTCCCACATTAAGCTGACACGCCGTGATATAACTGGAATACTGTTAAAAGCGGCGTTAAATCCAACTCACTCACTCACTCTAATGAAGTATGTTGCTGCACATGTGGTCAGCATGAGGGCTTTGTATTGTATTCTGCCGAGGCGGCTCAAGACAGTATTTGATGCTGAGTGAAAGACCCCACAACCAAAGTCTATTTTTTATCTAATAAGTGATTTGTAGAGGCCCAGCTGAGTGTCCCTCGATGTGCCCCAAGATGTGCCTGAAATTGACCACAATACGTTCAGGTCTTTTTGACATATGTTTTCCACATATTGTATATGTTTGCGCCAAAGTGAGGTATGGATCAAGGATCACCCCAAGAAATACTGCGGATTTTTTTGAATTTGATAGGTTTGGCTTTTATGGAGACACAGGGTATCATAGCATCTTCTCCCCTGCGTTTGAATAGAACTCCCACAGTTTTTTAACTTGAAAGGGTAAACCTACATTTATTGCACCATTGATCTACTCCGTCCAGGGCTGACTGGAGTTTTTTTCGGATTTATGAAATATCTATGTGTTTTACCCATATTGCTCCGTCAACAGCGATTTTTGAAGTTTGGGTAGGAGAGTTGACATGATCAAAAAGATCATTGATCATGATGTTAAACAGGGTTGGGCTTATAATGCTGCCTTGTGACGTGCCATTGTCCAGTGACATAGGCTCAGATTGATTGTTCCCTATTTTAACTGATAGCGACCTGTCTTGCAGGAAGCTGTCTATGAAGTTTGCCATGTTCCCTTCAACTCCATTTTGTGCTAGTTTTGAGAGGAGTCCGTCATGCCATACCATGTCGAAGGCTTTGCTGAAGTCCAGAAATACTCCGGCTAGGTATTGTCTGTTTAATGGAGCTTTTTAATAATTCCAGTCCTAGAATGTGATCTGGACACGAGTGTCCCTTCCTGAAGCCGCTTTGATGAGGTTTGATGTGGTTGCCAGTTTCAAGGTGATGCATGAGCCTTTTTGTAACCATGGCTTTCACAGCTTTGCACATGTTTGAGTGAGTCAGTATGTTTAATTTTAAGTCACATCGGCAATATTGCAGCCATATCGTGACTATCAAGGGTTAAACATGCTAAATATTTTGAAACTTATATAAAAACCTGCCAACAAAGGACAGTAAAATAACTAGACTTATCACAGAAAAAGATATAAAACTAGTATGTCATATTTTTAAAAAGTATAGCACTATACATAACAATAACATGATAAAAACGGGCTAGAGATCGCCATCCTCTGAAGGTAGATCACCATACTGGGGACCATGGGGACTTACAGTACCTTTGCTACCTGCATGGACCACAGCAGGATTTACACCCATCCCTTCAGTGGCTGGCGATTGTACGCAATTTAGCCATCAGTTAAAAGAAACGAATATACTACGTTTAAAAAAGTGGTTCGAATAGACGTACTTTCAGGATGTGGTCTTACGTATCCTCTCAGGGGTACAATAATTTTACACTACTTCAACCCCCCTTGAGGATACAGCCACTAACCATCAAAGTAACAGAATAGACACTACCAATATTATTAAAAAAATAACTATCTACATAATTCAAAGTTCTATTTCTTTTAAAAATCCTATAATTAATTGACAACTAATACTATTAAAAAGATCCTTAAACGATGATGATTTGAAATATTTATCCCCTGTGATGGCAAAATCAATACAGTCAAGCAGGATATGCTTGACTGGATTCTCTCATCACAAGGGATACAAAATGGAGGGTCCTCACCTTTCAGTAAATATTCGTGTGTATATCTGCTATGGCCAGTGCGACATCGTCGCATCATGACCTCTTCAAATCTGGACTGACAGCCCAAGTAGGTGTAACTGATATTTGGTTTAATTTCATGTAATTTATTGATACCTACCTGGGTGTCACACTTCTTTTGCATCAGATCTCTGATGTAACATCTGATGAGAGGTTTGATATCAGTGTATGGGATAGAAAGTGGTGTCACAGATTTGCTGAGTGCTGCTTTTGCAGCAGCATCGGCCATTGTGTTCCCAGTGATTCCAACATGGCTGGGTAACAAACAGAAAACGATGTCGCATTGGCCAGTAGCAAGATCATTAAACAATTCAACAATTTCTATTATAAGGGATGCGTGGATGACATGTTTTCAAAAGCCTGGAGGCAAGAAAGAGAATCTGAAAAAATTATGAACTGGTTATGTTTAGATTGTCTATTGATGTATGTAAGTGCTATTAAAATAGCATTTGCTGCTCCTGTAAAAGTTGAACAGTTTTCTGGTAATTGGGATGAGATCATTCTGGATCATATGTGCTTTTGCGTTCAAAATTTTAAAATTATTTAAATTATGGACCATAGGAAATAACGCTCTGGCTTTTTCCTCGCCTTCCGAGCTCGCTTGCAGTCATCGGTAAACCATATTTTACGTATGTGTGGAATTGCAGAGGACTTTGGAACACATTTTTCAGCTATTTTGATGAGTTCACCAGAAAAGCTTTGTATTTGGTCAGGAACGTCAGTAAAATGATCAGGAGTTAGTTTCTCTGTACAGAGAATGTCATATAGAGTCAAGTTTGCTTTAGTAAAGTTCCATCGAGATGATGGAGGAACATCAGATGGGGTAGTAGGGTTAAGAATGGTTGGAAAGTGGTCACTTCCACAGAGGTCATCGTGGACTGACCACTCAAATTCATTTAGCAGGTTGTAACAGACAAATCAAGAGAAGAGTATGTGCCTGTACCAGGGTGTAAATATGGTTTAGAATTATCATTAAAAAGGCATAGAGTATTGTTGGAAATAAAGTCTTCTAGGAGCTTGCCTTTACTGCTTGTATGATCACTACCCCAAAGTGGATTATGACAGTTCATATCGCCCATAATAATACGGGGTTTAGGAAGCTGGTCATAGAGAGCTTGAAGATCGGATTGTTGAAGAGATGGAGATGGAGAAATGTAAAGAGAGCACAGAGTGAAAACAATCTGCATGGTGATACGAACTGCGATAGCTTGTAGAGTGATATTGAGAGGAACAGGTCTATAATAACACCCTGCCTCACCAAGACTGAAGAACCTCCAGTTGCCTTAGCCCCTGGAGGTGAAAAGAAATGATAAGAATCATATTGTCTAATGTTGAGCTGATCAGTATTTTTGAAGTACGTTTCCTGTAGGCAAAATGCCAATGGCTTAAAATCTTGTGTCAATAGCTGCAAATCATTAAATTGTTCCTTAGGCCTCTGCAATTCCACTGTATGATAGGGTTAGAACTGGTCATGGTGGTTCTACTGGGGATCTTGTCCTGGGGGAAGGTCTACTCCAATGGCCTGTCTGAGATGGAGTAACCTCCATCGCCAAAGGTTCAAATTGGTTGTGAACGTTAACAGATGCGGAATGACAGGATGGCACCTCCAAATGTTGGAGTGCCCTCGCCGTTATTTTTCGGTTTTAGTTAGACGCAAGTCTCTTTGAAATGTTGATGATACTGGTTGGATGATAGCAGGATGTGATTATTGGAGCTCCTCCGTCTGTTAGGCTGATGTTGCTGTTATGGTATCATCAGAAGATGTTTGAGATGTGATATCTACAGTTTGCTGCTAATCACTCACCCACGAGATGTTTGTCTGGCATCCGATAGATGCTGTAGCAACTTTAACAATAGGATTGGAAATTACAGCTGCCGAGTAGGATTTTGTGGGAATAATTGGTGATTGAGATTGAACTAAGTTTGGGGCATCACGAAAAGGGACATTATTAGTGTGTTTTACTTTTAGTATTTTTGATTGGACAATAAAATTTGGACAAGTTGGATGAGGCCAAGTGGTCCCCATCACAGCTTGCACATTTAATGGTGTCTGTGCACTGAGTACTCTCATGTGAGCGACTGCAGCGGACACAGACTGTTTTGCGGGTGCAGGTCTTTGCACCGTGTCCAAAATTTTGACTTTTGTAACATCGGAGTGGGTTTGGGACATAAACCTCCACCCCGATATTAAAATATCCGGCTTTTATTGAATCAGGAATTTTCGAAAGTGAAAATGTGAAGAGATAAGTATTGGTCTGAATGATGTTGGTATCCTGATTTCTCGTGAATCGTTTAACCGCTGTAACTCCTTGTTTGGACAGTTCTACAACAACTTCATCTTCACTCATGTCAGACAGACACCGCGCGCTGTCTCTTACGATGCCTCGACATGAGTTCAGTGTTCTATGTGCTGAGACAGCAACCTCTACATTTGCGAATTGGCTGAGTGATACCAAGTTGAGGGATTGCTGTCTCCGTACGCACTTCACAAGTATGGAGCCATTACGGAGGTGGGTGACATTATTAAGCTCACAACAGCAGCCATTGATGGCCTTCGAAATGGCAAATGGGTTCAGTTTCATGGGTTGATGATTTGATACTTCGATGAATCGAGCCTCGGAATCCAGTTGGCGATCAATTTCATCATCAGATGAGCTAGCATCTAAATGTTTCTTTTAGTACCAGAGTGTTTTTGAGACATAATGAGATAAAGTGGTTCTGCACCCCTGCTCCCCACCCACCATCGAGTGTCAACAAGGACGATGTCTTATTGCATTGGCTATCCAAAATGCAAAACACCAGGGCTACAGGGGTGTTATACTCCAGCAAATATGACATGAATAGCTATATTTGTCTACTACATTTATTGCTAAGCTGGTTCCGCCTATAACAATAACTTAGAGACATACAGAATTCAGCGGTCAACATTACCAGATTGGCCCATGAGCCACCGCCTTCTGGCATAGGACTCTAGGCAATATATATTTATTTCAATAAATGTGATTTAAAAAAAACAAGCAATACATTTGGGATGAATATAATATATGCAAGTGCAAATATAATAATTAGACACACAGGGCTTGGCGTGATCAGCCGATTGATAGAACCGGGCGCATTCTACCACCCGTCAAGGGGAAGTTAGGGTCAAAGTAGTGTGTAGGGCAAAGGTACACAGGTCCAGGAACCAGTGCCCTCAACTACCAGACTCCCTCCTCCACCGACACAGGGGCGCAACCCACGGCAAACGGGTTGCCCAATTTGGTCGCCTTTTACGACCAACAATGGGGTGCTGAGGACACATTCTGCCCCGGGTCCACACGTGGGAAGAGCTATTAGCGTTACCCAGCACTCACCACGGAGAGTTGCTCTTCACGAGTGCCTGCACATGTTTGAGGTGAGTGAGGTCGGTCGATAAGAGTTGGGTAGGGCTTCGTCTTTCCCTTGCTTTAGAAGCGGGATAACTGCAGCATGTTTCCATGCTTTTGGGACTTCTCCTTTGGACCATATCGTGTTATACAACTCATCAAACTCTGCCACAGTAAATGGTATATTGTATGCCAGATGCTTGCTTTGCGGCCGCTTTGATATCTTAAGCATAAGCATTTTTTCCAGTTTGAATTCCTTGCTGCAATTTGTGTTGCTGCTGACAGATGAGAAGTGCTCAGCTAGAATGTTGGCCTTTTCTTTGACTGTATGGGCGTTGGCTAACTTGTGATTTTTTGTAGGTTTGCGCCTATCCCTGATTGCGTGTATTTTGTTCCAGACTGTTTAAGCATTTGTTTTTTCATTTACAGATTTGCGGAAGGTCTGCCGTGACTCTTTTTTAGAATCGTCTGAGGGCTGTCTTACTTTTGTCCTGGCTGCTCGGACTTGGGCGAAGGCTGATTTATCCCCCTTTGACCTAGTTAGGGCTTTCTTTCTCACTCTCCTAGCTTTTGCTATTTCCCTGTTCCACCATGATGCCGGAGTTTTGTCGTCTTTTTTTAATTGATTTTTCAGCTGCGGCAATAATTGCTGAGGTGAGATTTTGGCCAAAAAAAAATCAGGATTATCCGAGGCAATTTCTGAGGATTTGAATGATGTACATTCCTTCCTGAATTTGGGCCAATCAGCCTTTGCATAGTCCCATGTGGGCTGAGGATTGGGCTGTTCCTCTAATTGTGGTGGGATACCTATGTAGGTGAGTGTAGGAAGGTGATCCCCAAGTGTCATCATGGACTTGCCATTGGCTATGAGTGGCGAGATTGTTGGTGGCAATTGTGAGGTCGATTGAACTCCACGTATTGTGGACTTAGTCGTAACGCGTTTGACTGCGGTTGTTCAGAGTTATGAGATTGTCGTCTTCAACCCATTTCTCTACCATTTTGCCGTATTTGCATGAATCATTCATGTCTTCCCATAGAGGACTGTGGACATTAAAGTCACCATACGAGTTTCATACGAGATCCCTAAAGTCTAAATATACCGCGCACGCGGGCTTCGGATGGGACACCCTGTCGAGGGCCACCGGGGAATACAGCTGACGGGGGCAACCAGCTAACGAATAGCAACCTAACTGCTATATCTACACGAGAGAAATAGGTATCAAAATAAAGCGCTACCTAAGCTGTCCAACGGTATCATTAAAGATTCACGACAAGCTATGTACAAAAATGACCATAAATACATGAGAAATATCTGAATGTAGATGTAAATTCCCCTAATGTTTTCAAATCATAAATACAAAAACAGTTTCAATATAAGAATATGGTAATGGACATATGAGAGACAACATACAACCAGTTATTACATGGTTTGAGAATGTCATTAGATAACAAGAGAGAAAAATAGTTGGGCCACAAATTCTCCACACTGAATAATAGCGAACGCCGGAGATTACCGAGCGGTGCCGGAAATAAAGACAGGGAACATAGCGGCACTGGACCGTGACATGAGAATCCACGGTGACAAGCACACAGCGATGACTGAATATTATATCATTTTGCAATATTCCAGTGTTATGGCTGGGAGCACCAACAATGGGCTTCTCGCATTGTATCCATGTGGGGAATAGAACCTGGGTTTTTGTCGTGACGAGCGAACGACCACTCGATGATTCTTTAGGTAGGTCCGTATTATGCCATGTTTGTCATGAGACCTGAGTAGTGAGTGAGTCAGTTGGATTTCACGCCGCTTTGAGCAGTATTCACGTAACATCATGGCGTGTCAGCTTCATTTAGGACGTTTACCACTTTGGTATTATTCACAAAAACAGGTTTCTGGCGTGTCCAATGGATGCAAGTCTGCAGTGCTAATTGCGGCGCATTCGGCGGATGAATAAGGTGCTAGTAACACTGTGTACACCACATGCGCAATGTATAAAACAACACATACAGAACATGCGTACAACATATGCGCAAAGTATAATATAACATGAACAGAACACGCGTACACCATTGGCGCAATGTATAAAATAACGTCACCAGTGAGTTAGTTTCAGCTTCGTGTCACAAGTTAGTTTCACCTTCGTGTCCCCAATGGCAGTTAGTTTTACCCGTGTGTCACCTTAGACAGTTAGTTTCACCTGTTTCTCACCAGTGACAGTTTCACCTGTGTGTCACCTTAGGCAGTTAGTTTCACCTGTGTGTCACCAGTGACAGTTTCACTTCTACGTTACCAGTGACAGTTAGTTTCACCTGTGCGCACCTTAGGCAGTTAGTTTTACCTCTGTCTCACCAGTGACAGTTTCACTTGTACGTCACCAATGACAGTTAGTTACCCCTTGTGCGTCACCAATGACAGTTAGTTTCACTTGTGTGTCACCAGTGACAGTTAGTTTCACCAGTAAGTCACCAGTAACACCTGTGTGTCGCCTAAGACAGTTAGTTTCCCCTGTTTGTCACCAGTGACAGTTTCACCTGTGTGTCACCTCAGGCAGTTAATTTCACCTGTGCGTCACCAGTGACAGTTTCACTTGTACGTCACCAATGACAGTTAGTAGCCCCTGTGCGTCACCAATGACAGTTAGTTTCACCTGTGTGTCACCACTGACAGTTAATTTCACCAGTAAGTCATTAGTAACAGTTAGTTTCACCTGTGTGTCGCCTACGACCGTTAGTTTTAACTGTGTGTCACCAATGACAGTTAGTTTCACCTGTGTGTCATCAATTACAATTAGTTTTACCTGTGTGTCACCTTACACAGGTAGTTTCACCTGTTTGTCACCAGTGACAGTTTCACCTGCGTGTCACCTCAGGCAGTTAGTTTCACCTGTGCGTCACCAGTGACAGTTTCCCTTGTACGTCACCAATGACAGTTAGTTACCCCTGTGCGTCACCAATGACAGTTAGTTTCACCTGTGTGTCACCTTTGAGAGTTAGTTTCACATGTTTATCACCCAAGACAGTTAGTTTTACCGGTGTTTCACCAATCACAGTTTGTTTTACCTGTGTGACACCAGTGACATTTAGTTTCACATGTACGTCACCAGTACAAGTTAGTTGCACCTGTGTGTTACCAGTGACTGTATCACCTGTGTAACACCAGTGACAGTTAGTTTCACCTTTTTGACACCAGTGACAGTTAGTTTCACCTGTGTGACACCAGTGACAGTTTGTTTTGGAGAGTTAATTTCACATGTTTATCACCTAAGACAGTCAGTTTTACCTGTGTGTCACCAGTGACAGTTAGTGTCACCTGTACGTCGCCAGTGACATTTAGTTTCACATGTATGTCACCAGTGACCGTTAGTTTCACCTTCGTGTCACCAGTTACAGTTAGTTTCACCTTCGTGTCACCAGTTACAGTTAGTTTCACCTTCGTGTCACCAGTGACAGTTAGTTTTACTTGTGTGTCACCTTAGACGGTTAGTTTCACTTGTGTGTCACTTGAGATAGTTTGTTTTATTTGTGTGTCACCAGTGACATTTAGTTGCACATCTACGTCACCAGTGACAGTTAGTTTTACCAGTGTGTCACCTTAGATAGTTAGTTTTACTTGTGTGTCACTAGTGACAGTTTCACCTTTATGTCACCGAAGACAGTTAGTTTCACCTTTGTGTTACCAGTGACAGTTAGTGTCACCTGTGTGTCAGGAATGACAGTTAGTTTCACCTTCGTGTCACAAGTGACAGTTAGTTTCACATGTACGTCACCAATGACAGTTAGTTTCACATGTGTGTCACTTTAGACAGTTAGTTTCACCTGTGTGTCACTTTAGACAGTTTGTTTTACCTGTGTGTCACTTTAGACAATTTGTTTTACCTGTGTGTCATAAGTGACATTTACTTTCACATGTACGTCACCAGTGACAGTTAGTTTCACCTGTGTGCAACCTTAGACAGTTAGTTTAACCTGTGTGTCACCAGTGACTGTTTCACCTGTGCGTCACCAGTGACAGTATCACCTGTGTGACACCAGTGACAGTTAGTTTCACCTGTGTGCCACCTTAGACAGTTAGTTTCACCTGTGTGTTACCAGTGACAGTATCACCTGTGTGTCACCAGTGACAGTATCACCTGTGTGTCACCTTAGACAGTTAGTTTCACCTGTGCATCACCAGTGACAGTATCACCTTTGTGTCACCAGTGACAGTATCACCTGTGTGTCACCTTAGACAGTTAGTTTCACCTGTGTGTTACCAGTGACAGTATCACCTGTGTGTCACCTTAGACAGTTAGTTTCACCTGTGCGTCACCAGTGACAGTATCACCTGTGTGTCACCTTAGACAGTTAGTTTCACCTGTGCGTCACCAGTGACAGTATCACCTTTGTGTCACCAGTGACAGTATCACCTGTGTGTCACCTTAGACAGTTAGTTTCACCTGTGCGTCACCAGTGACAGTATCACCTTTGTGTCACCAGTGACAGCATCACCTGTGTGTCACCTTAGACAGTTAGTTTCACCTGTGTGTTACCAGTGACAGTATCACCTGTGTGTCACCTTAGACAGTTAGTTTCACCTGTGTGTCACCGGTGACAGTTGACCCGTGAAGATATCCGGTGTAGAATACGTCTTCAGAACCCATGCTTGCTGTAAAAGGCGACTATGCTTGTCGTTAGAGGCCACTAACAGGCTCGGGTGGTCAGGTTCGCTGACTTGGTTGATGCATGTCATCGATCCTAATTGTGTGGATCGATGCTCATGATATCAATCACTGGATTGTTTTGTCCAGACTTGATTATTTACAGACCGCCGTATTGTAGCTGTAATATTGCTGAGTGCGGCGTTAAACAACAAACCAACCAACCAGTGGCAGTTAGTTTCACCTGTGCGTCACCTAAGACAGTTTCACCTGTGTGTCCCCAATCAAAGAACCATTCTACTCATGAGGCATTGTGACCACGCGAGTCCCATTGACTGATATGACTGGCGAGGAAGTGAGTTGGGTTTAACGCCGCTTCTAACAGTATTCCAGTCATGTCGCGGCGTGTCAGCTAAATGCGTGAGGAAAGTCCGAAGTGATGCAGGTCTCAGACGTTTACCACTTCGGTGAAACCCATGAGCACGGGTATGTTTGACTGGAGAACTGGCATGTTCGAAACATAGGTATGTATTACAATGTGCCTTTAATTATATACAACCCAAAAGAAGCTCAAGGACACCCTATTCTTTAATAGTACTATAGTTAATCTCTCATGCCATCACTCATCATAATATTGAAGATCGAACAGATTCGAAATGCGGAGTTTCCAGACTAACGTGGTTCCACTGTATTTACACAGAATCCGGGTTGTTATATAAAGTAGGTGATTGCGTTTTCACCTCCACAAGCAAGGCAATAAATAAATCGGGGCCGTCATACTCTGCTTCACCACATCTCCGCTGTTCAAATACTCTACTAAATTCAAAATACAAAGCACAGAATATGAAAAACACATGACAACAGGCACGCATATGAGTCACATGCAGCACTTGATTCCACACACTTGGAAGAAATGTCAAAAGTGTCGGTTTTGTCAAACTGATGTAACGGCGAAACCAAAGAGCTACATTCTCTTGAAGGTTAGTTCATCTTTTATCTGACAGCTCTGTGCAGGACGGCGAACGTGCGACCCCTACAAACTCTGTTCGGAGTTCAAGCCTTTGTCTCCCTGTGCACGGGCGTGCTCGCACACATGCACACGACTTGCACGAGCAGACCAACGATTCCCACGACCTTGAGAATGTGTTATTTTTAAAATCACACAATAAGAGAGAAACACTCAGTGACGAGTTGTTGGATTCTTCATGGCTCAATGTGACCAGTGATAAAACTCGATATACATGTTTACTGCCAGACATTTCTTTCTGTTTGCACCTCGCATAGTGAACTCACCAAAACGAGGAAGTTAATTGGCCTGCCCTGGTTATGTGAGCCATGAAGAATATCTGTTTATCATCAAGTCATACCAAACCGTGTGAGCGTGTGTGTTTGCGTGCGTGCGTGCGTGCGTGCGTGTGCGTGTGTGTGCGGACAATCCAATGTTTGTTATTTTTTTGTTTGTTGTTAAACGCCGTAATCAGCAATATTCCAGCTATATGACGGTGGTCTGTAAATAATCTAGTCTGGGCCAGATAATCCAAAGATTGACATCATGAGTATCAATGCACACAATTGGGATATAATGGTATCCATCAACCAAGTCAGCGAACTTGACCACTCGATCCTATAAGTCACCTCTTACGACAAGCATAGTCAAGCATAGTCGTCTTTTAAGGCAAGCAGTGGTTGCTGAAGACCTATTCTGATCCGGATCTTCGCGTGTGTCCAGTGATTGACATCATGAGCATCTCAATTGACATACGATGACCATGTCAGCGAGCTTGACCACCTGATTCCGTTAGCGGCCTGTTACCAAAAACATGGGTTGCTGAAAGTCATTTCCAACCGGACGCTCACGGGTTTCCACACGTGTGAAACTTGACATTGTGATCTCCTGTGTAGGGGCACCTTACAACCTAATAGTGTGCTTCAATGTAGCACAAATCGCAATATGCAAATTGTAAAATGTATGATTCAAAAGAGAGACAACCACTTGTATTAAAATGTATTATAAAAAAACTCATAGAGGGTAAATGCTGTCATGACATTAATCACTGGATTGTCTTGTCCAGACTCGATTATTTACAGAACGCCGTCACAGCTGGAATATTGCTGAGCGCGGCGTTAAACAATAAAGTTTACATAAGGTATATGTGCTTGCCACGCACTATCTGACATAATGAATGACACGTAAAGATTCTGTCGGAAATATATGCTTGACGACTTAATCCGACGACTTCAAATCCTACGTGACATTCACACCACTGGTGCTTGTCAGCATGCCAATATGCATTTATCCCACCTGAAAGGATGGAGATGCACGTATTTAAGCTTGTTTCAAAATGTATAGAGGTAATATATTCAAATGCAATCTGCAGTTAAACCTCGTTAATCCGGACGCTACCGTTCCGGCGACACTGCCAGGAAGAACAAAATAATTGGTATGCAGTTTTAACTCTCTGCGTGTAAACTGCCGGGCCAAAGAAAGCATACATTGTAAAATAGGATTTGACCAAAACATTGCAGAGGTTAACAAAACGTTACTTGGCTGAAAACAGTTACCGAAACACTGCAAACGTAAGGTGAAAAAACCCACTAGTATACCCGTATCTAATACATCTCCATCGAATAACCATTTTCTTGTTTGTTTCATTTTTAACCGGGGGGCACGGGTGGCCCAGTCATCTAAGGCGCCGCGATTCGCTGTGCAGAGACCAGAAACCTATGATTGTGGGTTCGAATCCCGGTTCGCCCCGATTATGTTTCTAGGTTTGTCAGCACCATACCCGTGCTTCGAATAGGTAAACGTCTTAGACCTGCATCACTTCGGGCTTTCCTCCCACATTAAGCTGACACGCCGTGATATAACTGGAATACTGTTAAAAGCGGCGTTAAACCCAACTCACTCACTCACTCATTTTTAGCCGCAATAAAAACATGGGTGCATACTTTCTTTCGTCGTCATTCCTATTAGTAAACGTTAGTGTTGACGAACTATCGGGGTTTGAACGAATGGCAATGGCGAGGTGGATAAAAAAAAAATAATTGAGTTGTATTATGTATTATTTGTTTGATTCAAGACACTGGGGATTACTTCGGCTTCCGGAGAAGAGTCAAATATGAAGTCTAGTTGGCACAAAGACCCCCGCTGATCGTCCTAACAATTACTCCCGACTCGACGATTACTTTCTACTGATGCAAAGCCCAAGTCTAATATTCTTTCTAGTAGTCTGTCAATTATCAACCCTTCCTTTGAATGGATAGTTATTAATTTTACCATCGGCGAGATAAAAGGGCATTAAAAATATTGTCCGACTTTGTAATTAAATGAAGACTTCATTTTTGTCCCCATACTGCTTTCCATTGATTGAATATGACTACCCTATACAGAACCTCACACAGAGGGACCATAATCCCTTTCTCTTTGTTTATAAATAATTTAAACAAGACAATTTTAAATAGGAAATATGTATCAAATTATCACACTACTGTAAAATTATCCTCTCCCCGTGGTCGTCCGGGGCCGAATGTGACCCTTAGGGGTCACGTCCAGTTGTGTCTTTGTTTCTTCGCGCATGCGCCAGATGCTAGATGACCGGTCACAATTGAAGAGTGAGCCAGTAAAGTATTAATGCAAAGGCCTCCGTACCTTTATTTGTGTTCGACGGTAGGCCTTTGATGAACTGCCGTGAGGTGTTGTTTTATCAAAAATTCATCACTTAATCGTCTCGGTTGGAGAAATTTGAATGGATCGATTATTTTTTATATTGAAGTAAAGCAATGAGTTGTCAAATCGAACTGTATTTTTCACGCATTCTTTTTGCAAAACAGATGAAGAGCACGTCATGGTAATTAGGTCAATATTGTTCGACTTTCATACGGTTCACACATTTTACTGTTAACAATTAATCTTCTGAATAGTTTATTTTCCTCTGAATACGCAACTGTACACAGCTGTTTTCCGTTTTTCCATTACAATAGGTATTTAGTATGAGAATATTAGAAATTGATACCCTGTTTAAATGGCAATATGTTGACTCTATATTTGTTGTCAAGAGCAAATACGTTTGTTCATTAATATATGATATATCCAGTTATCTTGTTTGCACCAACGGTTTAACTATTATGAAGTTTTGTTATTGCAGGTGTCAAGTGTGAGTGTAACTGCCCTTGCGCTAACATTCCTGTTGGTAATTGCTGCATTGACGAACACATCACTATTTACTCTGCGAGAGGAATCTGTTCACTTCCGTGGAATGATACACCATATTCAATTTAACAATTTATTCTTTTCAAAAAAATCTCAAACGTGAAAGGAAAAGGTTGTTAATATCGACAATTACCAGCTTGTGCATGTGTCTGTTGCTGCAAAAACAAATACCGGTGAAGAGAGATGTATGTGTGTTGTCTGCCTCACACGTTCGGTGCATGAATATATGTGCGTATGTTTGTAGTGGGTGAGTGAGTATCGTTTTACGCCTCTGTGATTTAAACATATTTTATTCAGATTGAAATGGATTGGGAACAAGTTATCCAACTTAGGTATTTACAAAGCTTGTACAGTAAATCATATACAAGGAAAACAGAAAAGAAGATGAGTGTAAAGATAACAAGAAATGTACAAAAGAGAGAGACTAGTATATGTACATTAAAGTGTTACCCAAATCTCTTTGTATGACTTATAAACATTTGCACTGCTTTAAAGATGTGTTGATTTTCGATAATGGACAAACATTCGTTTCCGTTTAACATCAAATTTAAATCTAATTTAGCGTTTTTGTTCACGGCGTTCTGTAAAATGTCCCGAATTATTATTAACATAGTTTTTCTTTGGTGGACGTACAATGGACACTTCAATAAATAATGGTATGCGTTTTCACATGGATCACCACATTGACATATTTGATCACATTTTACCTCTATTCTGTATAAATCATAATTTAACTGGCTTTTCATGTATCTTAATCGAGTATGATAAATATTCAACTTTCTAACACCATAGGAAAAATATGGAGGTGCAATGACTTGCTCTTTTTGTATGTATGTCTTGAATTGGGATGTAGATGTACAATTTCTACCTGCTGCAGGAATAGTGTTCCATAACCTTACAGTTGATGGAATAAAAGAACACGTTGAGTGTTTTAATCTAGTATATGGAATCCCAATATTGTCTGAATTCCTTAAATTATATGATATAGTTGAACCTACAGTGGTTGGTACAATGTCATTAAGGTAAGTTGGGGCAATATTACTTTGTATTTTGTAGAACAAACATAGCTTGCGTTTCCTTCTTCGTTCTATTAACGTTTCCCATCCTGTTTCATAATACAGATGTGTGTGCGAAGTATACTTTGGGAGCCCAGTAACTACTCTGGCAGCTTCTAGTTGGAGATTTTCTAACTGAGTTGATAATTCTATATTACACCCATCCCACACTTCACACGCATATTCGAAATGGGGTCTTATGAAGATTGTATATACTTTATTTAGTGTATTTCTGTTCAATATGAATTTTAATTTTCTCATTGAATTTATCATTTTTGATGTTGACCTAATTATGTTATCTACGTGACAGGACCATTTTCCGTTTGATGCAAACGTTATACCCAAATGTTTATGATTTTGAACATTCTTAACTTTACATTCATCAAAGTACAAGGTAATGAGGTCTGATTCATCTTTTAAGGAAAATATAACCGCTTCTGTTTTATCTGGGTTGTATTTAATTAACCAGCGTTTTGCCCAGTTACACAGCTTGCTCAGATTTAAATTTAGAGTTGATTCAACAAGTTGATTGTCTGGTGAAGAAAAGCCGAGTGCTGTATCGTCAGCAAAGAGTCTTGTTATGCAATCTAATTCATCAGCAATGTCGTTAACAAACACAATGAATAAAAAGGGACCTAACACCGACCCATGTGGAACGCCAGCCTTCAAAATCCTTGGCTTGGATAGAGCCCCGCTTACAAACACTGATTGAGTACGATTGCTTATGTAACTGGACAGCCATTCAAGTAAATTCCCTTTTATACCATACATTTCTAATTTGTACATAAGCCCTCTATGCCAGACACGATCAAATGCTTTTGACACATCGCAAAAAACCATGCAATATTTTTTTCTATTATCTAAACATATACAAATTTGATTATACAATTCAATTAATTGATGGACAGTGGAATGGCCTTTTTGAAAGCCCGACTGGTATTTATATAACAATTTATTGTCATGAAAGTAGTTATAAAGATGCTGAAATACAACTCTTTCAAATACTTTACCAATACAACTAATGAGTGATATTGGTCTGTAATTTGTCACAACTGAATGATCTCCTTTCTTATACAATGGCATGACATGCGCTCTTTTCCATTCTGTTGGATATGCATTTAAAGCCAATGAATGATTGAATAACATACATAAAACAATACTAATGCTGTTTACTGTTTTCTTTAATAGGTTGTTACTTATTCTGTCTGGACCAGATGCCTTGTTAATTTGAAGACATTTTATAACGTCAGATATTTCATTTTCTGAGACAGTTAATTTGTCAAAAATACTCTTAGTGCGTTGATTGAAATATGGTAATTCTTCCCGTTCTTCTGTTAGGGTAGATATGGATGGGAAATATTCATTTAATCTCTCTGATTTTTCTAAATCTGAAAATATAGTGGGACAGTCATCGGTATCTTGTTTCCTCAACGGGGGGATGCTCGTAGATGTCCCAGAGTTTTTTACGACATATCTTAGTAATTTCCAATATGACTGTTTATTTACTATATATAGTTCCGAAAGAAATTCATCGATGTTTGAATAGAACTTTTCTTTCGCATAAATTTTCATGTTGTTGACTTTATTGCGTTGTTTTTTGTATGCTATAATATCTGTCTCCTTATTACTTCTTTTTGATTTCTTTCGTAACCTATTACGTATCCTACACTCCTTTCTTAAATGTGAATCAAACCATGGTTTGTCGTTTGGTCGAATAGTGACAATTGTAGATGGCATACATTGTGTTACAAAATCATTCAATCTTTCATACAACACTTCACACATATCATCAACATTTGTACATTCATTAAATAATACAGACCAATTTTACGCCTCTTGGCAATATTATAGCAATAATACCACAGGTGATGCAAGAAATGGGATCTGCACACCGTACCCACGTTGGGAGCGAACCCAGATCGTCTACGTGACGAGCGAACGCTTTCAACTACAAGGCTAATCTATCGACCCTGAATTAGTTGTAAAGGTTTTTAGAAGTTTGAATTTTCTCTATCTGTATAAAATAATGTTTGCAGGAGGAGGAGGAATACTCGTGCGTTAGCGGGTGTGCACTCTATCCATGTTTTGAAAAAAGTTCCGGAAAATATAATAATTCGTAATACTACGCTTTACGGATGGTAAGAAAGCCTTTACATCATAAAAGCGCACGACACGTTATTTAGAGGACGTTTTAAAATAACCCTTACACTAGAAACAGATAAACGGTAGATACAGTTATATTACCCTACTCCTCCGAGAGAAAGATTTCATAAATTCAGTACTGATTGTGTCGAAGACGAAAGACATTTTCTACTACAATGTCCATTTTGTTATGATATTCGCATTAATGATTACCCAGTATATTTGATAATCCTGCTTTTGTCAATAATACACAAGAAACCAAAATTATAATATTAATGCAAAATGCCCCAGCTATCGCCGTTTTTTTAAAGTAATTTTTACCAAAGTTCTATTTTTTACACTTACTGAATATTTTATAATTATGTTAAAAACAGAAAATATGTAATAAATGTTTGAGTGTATAGACAGTGTCTCCTCGACCTATATTGGCCTTGCATACAAAAATAAAACATGTTATAATTGTATAACTCATATGTATGAGAGTAAGGCGTAAATTTGATAACCAACAATTCAATCATTCATCCATTCTATTTTAATACATATTGTGCAAAACAACCAAATGCAGTTAGGCCCAATTCGTGTCACCATATTGAAGACACCGCAACAATATACGACGTGCAATACTTTCAAAATTGTATTGACGTTATGGCATGTGTTACATAACATCAACAGTGTCGGTACACGCGGACACACCTCTGTTAAGGACAGTGTTTGTGGAAACCACGCGACACCGGCGCACATGTTACATGACAAAAGTCGTATATGTACATATGAATTACACCCCCCCACCCCCCCCCCCCCCCCACCCCCCCCCCCCCCCCCACCCCCATAGGCAATTACCCAGCATAGGTTGTAGAAGCGTGTGACACCGTCAGAGTACATGTAGGTCTGCCATATGAGTCATCTCATACGATCTATTCGAGGGCTTATCCCCTAAACTAAACACTTCAAAATTCGCGGATGACGGAGCCCTATGGATCTGCACTAAAAGCATTAAAATGGTAGAAAACTTAATCCAAAAATCTCTAAATGAAATACAACAATGAGCAGACAAATGGGGCTTCTCCCTTAACTCAGATAAAACAACAGGAGTAGTATTCAAACATAAAAACATGAAACCTGCCTTCCCAATCCTCCAGCTAAACAACCAAACAATCAAATTCCTAAAAAAAAACAAATTCTTAGGACTCATTTTCGATCAACACCTCACCTGGGAGGCTCACGTCCAAAACCTAAAAACTAGATGCAGCAAAGACCTTAACACACTAAGATGTCTCACCGGCTCTAACTGGGGAGCCTCCAAAGATACCCTCCTCTCACTCTATACAGCACTAATTAGATCAAAACTAGACTACGGCTGCGCCATATACAATACCCTAAACAACTTTCTATCTAAAAAACTTGACTCAATACAATACCAAGCCCTTAAACTAATTACACGCACCCAACATGGCACCTCCTACACCTCACTTCAGGCACTTACAGGGGAAATGCCACTAAATCTACGCAGGGAACATCTAATCCTTAATTTCTGGGCCGCGTCCCAAACAAACCCTCTCATCCAAAACTTAATTAACCAAAACATTAGCCCAAGAAACCAAGCTCTAGCTCGCAAACACCCCTTACTCACCCCAATATCCCAAAGAATAACTAACTACCTCAATGAACACCAAACTCAAAATCTTAAACAAAACTGCAAAAAATCAAATATCTTCACCCCTTAACTCAAAATACCCAAAATAGACACAACGCTAGCAAACCAAATAAATAAACAAACCGACCCAAACATAGCTAAAACCACCACACTCGCATACATACACGAAAATTGGCCAAATTGGTGTCACATATACACTGACGGATCTTCAGACCCGATCTCCAACCACACAGGCTTCGGAGTCCATACCACACAACCAGTTATATCCACACAATCTTACCGACTCCCTAACAACCAATCTATATTCACGGCCGAACTTATGGGCATGGCCTCAGCCCTGCATAACCAACAATCTAAAAACAACAATAAAATCCTAATTCTCACCGACTCCCTTAGTGGACTACAAGCCCTCCAAAACAAAAATACCAAAAAACGACCTAAATTAATAAACCAAATACTTAAAAGCTCAAACGACCTAACAAAAGCAGGCAAACAAATAACCTTCTTGTTGATCCCCGCCCACGTAGGAATTTACGGCAACGAAAGCGCCGATAAAGCAGCTAAATTATCTCTCAAAATACCAGAAATAAGCCTAAACCTACCCATCTCAAAATCAGAAATTAAAAGTGTAAACAAACAAAAAATAACCCAAAAATGGCATAATCAATATCAAAACTCAAATAGCCAAATCAAAAAAGTGCTCAGAAAACCACTAGCCAAACCTAAAATCCTACACCCCTAAAAAAAAATTTACAGATTAATTACAAAACTCCAAACAGGACACACTAACCTAAATAACCACCTAAAAAATCTTAAAAGACACACCACAGGCAACTGCCCCCACTGCAAACAACCCGAAACCAAAGAACACACACAATTGAAGAGGATGTTCAGTTCTTAAAACAGGAAGCAGATAGAGAATACCCAGACGTATCCAAACTTTTGACCTCCACGAATGAAATCCGAATACTATGTCAGTCATTAAAGACAAATAAAGCTGCTGGTCTTGACGCGCTTCAATATGAACATTTAAAGCACGGTGGAAACCAGTTATACTTTTACCTATCGATTCTGTTTAACAGAATCATAATATCTGGTTACATGCCAAAGTCATGGAAAAGTGGGACTGTTATTCCAATTTATAAAGGTGCCGGAAAACCAAAAACGTCACCAGACTCCTATCGAGGAGTTACTCTATTGCCTGTTATCTTTAAGTTATTTGAAACTGTAGTTAGCAAAAGACTACCTGATATTTATAACTCCAAGTCATTTCCAGACTCACAGCAGTGCGTATTTCAAAAGGGCCTTTCATCCTCCCACGCTTCTTTTCTAATCCAGGAAACTGTACACCCTTATCTAGAAAGAGAAGATAATGTCAAAGTGGTCTTTTTAGACAGTGCTAAGGCCTTTGACACGGTGTGGCACTCTGGACTTCTCTGGAAACTACATCATCTTGGCATAAACCAAGCATTATGGAAACTGTTTAACAACATGTACAGTGGAATGACGAGTTGTGTCTCCGTAAACAATACCAAATCTTACTGGTTCAAATTGGACAGAGGTGTCAGACAAGGCAGTGTTTTGTCTGCCAAACTGTATTTGGTCTATATCAACGCTCTCCTTAGTGAACTGTCATCATCTCACAAAGGAGCTATGGTCATGGATTTGCATGTTACCTCACCAACTCAGGCTGACGATAGTACTCTCATTAGTCCCATCACATCATACCTACAAGAAATGATCCAGATATGTGAAACATATAGTGCAGAATGGCGATTTTCATTCTCAGCAGCCAAAAGTAGTGTAATGACATTCTCAAGTTCTAAATCAATGAGCCCTTGTCATCTTTCACTATACGGCAAAGATATACCCGAGGTACCTTGTGCCAAACATGTTGGAATAGAACTGGATCACAATATGAATTCTTGGGACAGAACCATAAATGCCTGTTCCAAATTGAAAGCAAGCACCATGGCCCTTCGGCGACTAGGTTGTGACTGTAAAGGCCTCAATCCGCTGACAAGTTCGAAATTGTTAAAAATGGTGTCCTTACCCAAATCTATGTTTGGATGCGAGCTCTGGTCAGATTTAAAGAAAACGGAATTAATTGCTCTAGAACGTGCTCAGAGATTCTCTGTAAAACTTGTTCAAGGCCTACCTAAAACAACGCGAACAGATATCTGTAACGCTCTGATAGGATTCTATCCAATTGAATCTTACATCGATGCTAAAAAGTTGCTGTTTCTGGGACAACTGTGTAATAACCCAACACACTACCTCAGCAGAACATTGTTCACCACACGCTTATTCCTGCTAAGAAATGGATGTTCCAAAAGGTCTCGTGGCTTTGTATCAAACATTGTTCAGATTCTACAGAAGTACAACATGTTTGAGCATCTAACAGCATTCATGGACACAGGGCAGTTTTGCAAACCATCACTCTGGAATTAAAAAAGGTCAAGAAGCAAATCGAAGAACATCATGACTCGGAGTGGCAACAGCGTCTACAAACAGACCCGGACCTACACCATTTTTCAAAAATACACAACAAAATCAAACCTCACAGAGCATGGAAAGTTGCTAAGCATTGGCCCTTACTAAAAGACTCCTGCAAATTTGTTGTGGACATGTGCGCACTCTGGCGGCCAGGCAAAGTACATGGTCACTGCGAACGTTGTGACAAAGGTTATAATGATCTTCTGGTCCATATGATATGCCACTGCAGAGCATCAGAATTCATCAGGGATCGTATGTGGTGTGAAATTGTCAACTGTTGTCCAGTTGAATTGAGTGTTACCTTACACTCCATGTGTGACGTTGACCTAGTGTGCAGTCTGTTGTCATGCACACCTCCTGTACAAGCGAGTGAAGAAGACAATGAGCTGTTTGCAAGAACTGTGATCCAGAACATACACCAACTGTGTTTGACACTATATCCTGACCCTTAACCTAATCTTGTTATTTCTCTTGTTAATATCTGTATAACCGTAATGAATTGCATGTAACTCTCCTATGGAGGAATAAAGATGATAATAATCTAAAACCTAATTAATCTACCAATCCAAAATCCAAAAAACATACAAACACCCACCTCACCCGGTTCCCTTAGTTCCCTCCTCCACCGTCCTCGGCATTAATCCAAATTTAAAAATTCCAAAAATTCAATATAATTAAGCAACCCCTAAAAGCCCCCTCTTGGGTTGCACACACCACTTTCACCCTTTTCGGAATACACTAAATGGTCTGGCCAGGCCCGTGTGCGAAATACGCTACAGTCGGAAAGCGCACGTTAAATCTTCTATATCAGTCAGTCAGTCAGAGTCATCTCTATCAGCCTGTCTGGGACTTGGTGCAAGGCGACAAACACATTAGCACGCAAGTCTTTTTCTCTTATTTTAAGTGTAATACGTAAATTATTAATCAGACAAAGTGTCTTATAAACTTCATCCAATGTATATTATAGCACCATTGGTATGTTTTTTAGAAAACAACTTAAACGACAAGGTTTTAATACCTGTAAATATAAAACGCTAACAACAGCGAATAACCAGTTTGGAATATCTGCCGAGACAGATTCCATTGGGCGTTCAAGGCTAAAACAGCGGTGAACATTACACGGAAGATCACTGAAAACCAGTCATCACTGAAGGTGTTAGAGAAAGGGGTAAGGCTCCCCCACACTGACGCAGCGCGCGAGCGGCGCAGCGCGACAACGCGTTTTTTCTCCACAATAACGCGCTGCTTTACCGCCCATACTGAAGCAGCGCGTTAAAGGAAAAATTATGGTTTATGCCTTTGACCATTCGTGAAGGATATCAATATATCACAGATCCAATTTTATTTAACAGTTTTTTATTTGCTCCAGATCATTAACCATGACTAGAATCGTTGGTACTAGTTGGTAGGCGCTTTAGTGCTTGGACTGGTGATCGAAGAAATAACTCATCTTCATCATTCGCATTTTCTGGGCTTGATTTAGCAGCCATGGCTTCGTCTCGTTTTAGATAGTCAAACATTGCAACTCCGACAGGATCAATTTCTTCCTGTTTGCGCATGCGTTTGATAGGCTTCTTTGGAATACGTACAGCGGATGTTGGTTGTGCAATAGGGGTGACATCTCTATCGTTTTCCGATTCAGACATTTCCTGACTTGTATCTCGTGATCGGGAGGTAGATGACATAAGTTCCTCTTCCTCTTGGTCGGACAAAGTCAGGTTACTCTGTGTGCTGGAATTAACACAATCATCATGTTATCCTAATATCTTACGAACAAGTAACTGTATGAATTGTGAATGTTATTTTGTTTGATGAAATGATGATTGATATTGTGAATGAGATTGATATGTAGAGGTATAATTTACTCACTCGGCTTCTTGAATATATCTGTCCAAGAACATTAAGAGGCCATATCCAGGAAGGCATTTGTCGGAATCTAAGCGCATCTTTAACTATCGATTATCACGCAGTCGCAGAGTCGTTGAAAATGCCTTTGGCATCCTTGCCAGTAGATGGAGAATCTACCAGAGGAGAAACAACCTCAAGGTAGAGAGTGTAAGGAGGGTCATATTGGCTACGTGTGTCCTTCATAACTTCCTTCAGCACAAACACGGGAATGTGCACCCGTTGCAGAAGCAAACAGACAAGGACTAGCAGACATCGGTGGGATCGGTACCCATGCAGCCTCTTCTGCTGTCCAGATTCGTGACAAGTTCTGCCAGTATTTCAACTCTCCAGCTGGGGAGGTTCCATGGCAATATGCTGCCGTCAGAAAGGGGTCAGCTGAATGAACGTTAACCAGGTGTATAGAGAAATTGTATCCAGTATTTCTTCGTTAAATGTATTTTGATAATAATGATACGAATACTTACCACTTGAACCCTCAAATGTCGAACTGATTGATTTCCAGGCATTTAATGCCATTTCATTGTCTTTGTAGTGGGGTAAATCCACATTATACAGAAAAGGGTATTTCTTAATTTCAATTATTAATTTCTCCTCGTCAATGTTTTTGTTTGGCATTTTCTGTCTATTTTGTTAGCAATTAATAAAACTGTCCTCAACCACGTGTTGTGTTTTGTGAAAGGAAGTGACATCACAACTAGGGGATCCCCCAATGCGTCGGGGCGTCACGCGTTAAAAATCGCTTTTTGAGCGATTCGAAAATCACGCCGCGTGAGCATGGGCAGTTCATTGAAATAGCACTGTTGTGATTTTTTGACGCGGGCGCGCCGCTCGCGCGCTGCGTCAGTGTGGGGGGCCCTTTATAAGCAGGACCTGCCCTACTACCGGTAGTACCCACCATTAACACAATTTGCACAAAGTAAGTTCGCATGTCTGGCAATTTTACCATACGCAATATACGCGTAATAATAAAAAAATAATTGTTTGTTGTTTAACGCAGCAGCTATTCCAGCTATATGACGGGGGTCTGTAAATAATCGAGTCTGGACCAGACAATCCAGTGATTGACATCATGAGCATCAATCTACGCAATGTTTAAAGGATGACATCCATCAACCAAGTCAGCGAGCCTGACCACCCGATCCCGACAAGCAAAGTCGCCTTTTATGGCAAGCATGGGTAGCTGAAGACCTGTTCTAACCCGGATCTTCACGGGTGACGACAATGATAATGTATTGAGGTACCTATATCTAATTTGAAAATAATAGGACTCACTTACCTTTGTTAAGATGGAACCAATGTTCGTATAACTGCCATGTGTCACAAATATAGTCTATATTCTTCATCACAATGCTTCTGTTTAAAGGGGGCACGGGTGGCCCAGTCGTCCAAGGCGCCAGAATTAGCTGTGTAGAGTTGCGCCCCTTGGACACGCCAGAAACCTGTAACTGTTGGTTCGAATCCCGGTTCGCCCTGATTATGTCTCTATGTTTGTCACCACCATACTCGAGCTCGTGGGTTTCACAAAGTGGCAAACGTCTGAGACCTGCATCACTTTCCTCCCACATCAAGCTGACATACAGTGTGATATAACTGCAATACTGTTCAACGCGGCCTTTACCCCAACTCACTCATTCACTTCTTTTTTTAAATTAAATACTTCGTCTTTATTAAACTTTTAAAGTATCGGACAATGATACAAATGATAAAGTCAGACTATTAAAACATTGCCTAATTAATCGAAACAATTGAAATAAATATTTCATTAACTGAACAAAATAGTTCCTAATATTGTTGGTAATATATTACCCGTTGTCAATATCAGCACATGCAAAGTAATTCCTTCTCATATTTGCTGACTAAAAAGCAATAAGCACGCGTTTCGTGGGTTTTGTGAGATCCTGTGAAATCCTGCCAAGGGGAAGGCCGTGTTGGGTGCATGTTGTGTCACGTGACACACCGTATGTCAGTGTGTCTGAAACACACGTGGCTGGTGCCGTTATCGGCTGAGACTGACTATTATCTTTGACGCTATCACCAGAGTGTGTGGCATCACCTGTACTCTGCCCGCATACCGGTGACAGTCAGTCTGAAATACATGTAATATTAACCCAGCTCTTCGTGTGATCGGCTTAACTGACTTCGAGTAACAAATTCACCACCGACGGGCGTAATGTCGACAAAAACAATAATAATTGATGCGTGTGTGAGAGTGTGAGTGTGGTTTAACGCCACTGTGTGTGTGTATGGGGGGGTGGGGGGGGTGTAGCAAATCCCAAAGTGGCGCAGGCGGTAGAAGTTATCACTCAGGTGAAACCCATGAGCACGCGTATGTTACTGTCCAAACTGGATCAGGATCAGGGATTCAAACCGACGATCAGTGGCTGCTACATAAGTAAGTGACCAAGTCTGGATAGTGAATCGCGGCGCGTTAGATTACTTAGGTATCCCTTCATCAATGCTCGTGAATTTCTTTGAAAGAAAACCAACGAGAAAACCAATTCAGTCAAAACAAATTAAAGTATTTTTGTTTTGTTTGTTATTTAACGCCGCACTCAGCAATATTCCAACTATTTGTCGATGGTCTGTCAATAATCGAGTCTGGACCAGACAATACAGTGATTGACAACATGAACAGCGATCCACGCAATTGGGATATGATGACATGCATCATCTAAGTCAGGGAGCCTGACCAACCGGTCCCGTCAGTCGCTTCTTAAGACAAGCATAGTCGCATTTCACAGCAAGCATGAGTTGCTGAAGATGGATTCTACCCGGTTGTCATCGTATCCCAATTGCTTAGATCGATGCTCATGATGTCAACCACTGGATTGTATGGTCCAGACTCGATTATATTCAGACCGGCGTCATATAGAAGGAATAATGACGAGTAGCGGTCAACAACAAACAAAAAACGTAATATGAAATTTCTGTAAAATCAAAACAGAAGAAAATAAAATTCAAAGGCAAACGATACGACATATAAATGTCTGCAATGAATACTAAACGATAACACAAAATCCTCCGTAAATATAAGCACCGAACTACCACTTCACTTGGTATCTCCCGAGTGCAATTCTACGCTGAAAGACCGCAAAACGGCCATTAATCAATAACAAATACAGGAATTTCCGACAAAATGATAATATCGGAGTTTGAGTGATAAATTGCCCCCTACGCATCTGAATGACTAAGTCACTCCATGGGGTTCAAACGAGTAGGCTGTTGCGTCATTAAGGAAAAATAATCAATGGATAAACTCGTAACACTGTCTGTGACCTTTTATTGCAGTACAGAGATGCATAATA
Source organism: Haliotis rufescens (assembly GCF_023055435.1). NCBI lineage: Eukaryota > Metazoa > Mollusca > Gastropoda > Lepetellida > Haliotidae > Haliotis > Haliotis rufescens. Next base: position 51,033,241 of record NW_025964001.1, on the reverse strand, counting down.
GGATTCCTATGTCGCTAAAAGGAGCCTACATTACCGACAGTACTCGTTACAGTGTCTGCGATATTGTATAATAGGAAAGAAGGAAAGAGTTAGATTCCCATGTCGATGTAAGGAGTCTCTATCTAAATCAAATCCTGGCTTGTGGTAATTGCTCCGTTCAAAGCCTGCTGTGAAATTGCAACTTTCTTACTTTATGGGTGAATAATTTAGCTACTGGCGTGTATTATCAATAAACTGATGAATAACGGTTATTTTTAGATATAGTTTGGTAAAGTGCCCTGTACATGAGTTTTGATTAACGTTGTGTGGATAGCCCTTGGTTTTACGGTGCTTCGGGGGTGCACTTGAAATGACTTTTTCTTCAGCATCTTGTTTTTTTAAGTCTGATAGACTTATTGTATTCTGAAAACCTGGAAGAAAAAAACGTCCCACGCTCGTTCATTCAAACGGTTCTATGGTCGCGTTGTATCCCGATTCTAACCGTAAACATAAAGATCAACAGTTATTGTTATGCCCCCATCAAACAGCACGTCATACCGCGTGTCAGCTCATTCCCACTCAGACCCGTAGGGATGTCGGGTAAGAACACAAGCGCCCAGCACCCTACGCTTGTCGTAAGAGGCGACTAAGTGGATCGGTTGGTCAGGCTCTGTGACTTGGTTGATTGCAAGTCATCGTATCTTAGTTACGTTGTTTGATGCTCATGATGTCAATCACCGGATTGTATGGTTCAGATTCGATTATTTACATACCGCCGTCATATAGCGGGAATATTGCTGAGTTCCGTTGAACAACAAACAGACAATCATTCAAGCTTGGTACTAACATATGGCATTTTTCGTTGCCCGCTGAAAACTCCACGAATCAGTCACCCGCCGCAATAGAAGCCCTCGTCTTTTCCGTCTGAGACGGGTTACATTCTTTTCGCTGTCCTATCCGATCAATCTGTTATTCCACTTGTTTCATTTGTCATTTGTAAATAGAAACAATTGTATTATGCCAGTCTATTTTATATTCCTAACCATTAATATTGACGATACGAAAACACACGAGGGTAATAATAATCATAATTATTATGTCATTCTTAAAATGTTTAAGGTGTAATTGCACTAAATGGAACAGCTTTAAAAAAAATTAGGAACACTTTTTGAGAGAATTATATAGTGCCAAATGACTTGAAGCCATGATTCGGCGCGACATATCTTACAAACACATCCTTTTCTTCGGCATTTAAAGCAGTATTCTTTAAAAAGATGCGTCAACATTGAACATGCTGTCAAGATGTCATGATCATTGTTGACATCAATTGTTTGACAGGCATTACTTAGAAGTTGACGGATAAATTGTGTCTACTTTGTCATTGTTGACATCGTTTGTAATATTCTTCAAGCAGAAGAAATAAAAAGCCCATGTCTATATATTTTGGAAATCGATTGCAGTATTCAGTTTGTTTAACCTATATCCATGGCGTTTATTAACAGCGTTCCACATAGTTTAGATATTTGAGCAAATAACTACCAGCAATAATGATATTAGTGTAACCGATGATTGTTCAGTGTAACCTCGTTAGTCTGGGAACCTTGGGGTGAAGAACGTCGACATATAAGGGCAAATAGGAATATTTAAGGGTAGACGGTTTACTTGTTTTTTAGTGATAATGTAAAAATATGACCATAGACTTCTAGAACATTTACAGTGTCTAGACTTGATTCACCATGACCTATTATTGAAATATCAACAAGGGCACATGATCGCACGACTACACAACAACCCTACAATCCTACATCATGTTGCAGCTGGTAGGGTTTCAATGCTGCGTTACTTAGAGTACTCAGTTCTTGATAAGGGCATTTCTCTTATTCCATGATGCATCAAAAGGATTACTTTTAACATGCATATGTGTGATAAAAGTGTGAAAAGTATTCACCAAAGGTTGTGTACTTTCAATATAGATCATTCATAAAAACTAAATTATGTTTTATTAACATTGCGGGTACGTAAACGTTCACACCATGTCATCACGACAGAAGAACATATAATGCATAATAAATTTTAATCTATTTAAACGATTAAATAAAATTGACTCAATAAAGCCTACCAAGGGCCCAAGATCGACACTACTACAACTACTACTACTACTACTACTACTACTACTACTACTAGAACTACTAAAACTCATAATACTACGAATACTTCTACTAGGGCTGGGACGGGTAACTCGGGTACTCGGGTCGGGTGGTTCTTGAGTAGAGCCCGGATACCCACTGGACTACCCGGACACGTGGTTAGTCACGTGATATATTGTTTAATGGCACAAATTATCCAGAACATCCACTGTTACACTATAAGGGACTAATAATCGCATTTCTGTCTGACTATGCACGCATTCCTTCTGACTTTCTATGTTTGAATAGACATAAAACTCCAGTCAACGTCAGTGTATGCATGACCAGAACGTTTTATATCTAAATACCTTTTGCCACGGCTACGGTCAAACTATTCTCAATCGGACATTTGTACCTATGTCTTGAGACCAACAGCGGGTACCCGGGTAGGGTCGGGTAATAGTGGGGTTGGTACCCGGGTAGTAAATTTGGACTCGTCCCAGTAGTTGTAGTAGTAGTAGTAGTAGCCCAACTTACAAGCTGCTTACACTTTCATTCACTTATAATTTCACCTTTCCGTTTTTCGCAATGCCACACACGCACATTTATATGTTGACGATGAATTAACCAGGCGTCATTGGATATTAGCGTCATACCAAGTATGTCTGAAGGGAACCATAATTCTTCAAAGTCTCACAACTTAAAATTCATATCCAATATACTAGTATCCCACCAGTTAATGGGATATTGACATTTACGAAATTGTCACCTTTTTATTATTATTATTATTATTATTATTATTATTATTATTATTATTATTATTATTATTGTTGTTGTTGTTGTTGTTATTATTTTATTTTTTATTTGACAAATAGCACCATATCCTTATATTCGTGATTAGATTACGGATATGTCTAGTATATATTCTCGAATTTCTTTGCCATTTGAAAAGCCTCGTTATACAGGCCTCAATGTTGAAACGGGATTAGAGCCATACATCAAAAGCAAGAAAAATGCAGGGATCTTTTGAAATAGGAATAACATTAGACTTTCAAATTATTGGATTCCAGTTATTACATGTTTCAGACTGTAATACATTTTCAGAAAAATCTAATAATCATTACACAACACCATTACGTCTTTCTTCAAAAGAGTTCATATTTCTAATAGTTTTAATTTCAGTGACACCTGGTTCTTCAAAGCATAGGGACTAAAAAACAATTATTTATAAACGTTGAGAAGGGAGTGAGGAAAGAGAAAACGGCGTGCATGTGAAAACGGGTTAATTTTCTGCGTGGACAGTTTCTGTGCTATTTCAATTATTGTTCGGACTGCGGTCAGTTCGTCCAATTGGCCCAAGCTGTTGCATGAGCCGGTCCTGACTTTATGGATCAGTGAGCGCCTATAGTCAAGAGCGGTCAGTCATTGCGGAGACAATAAGAGCACGTGGCGCACGTGCAGTATTAGAAAGCGACACCAAGTGGTCAATGTGGTCAAGCTACACAAATTCCCGCCAACTGTTGCTGATTAGCAAAACTGATTTTGTTCATTAAACGGCAAAATTAATTATGCACGCATGCCTCCACAAGGGTCGCCTCGTGAATGGCGCAGTGTGGCTGAAGTCAAGAGTATTTTGATGGTCAGTGACGAGTGCTGAAAGCTAGAGTGACCGCTGTTATGCACTAAAGTATTTCATAACCGCAGCTCTTGAACATGTCACTCCCATAACCCATTGTCAGCCACGCTCGCAACAGCTGTGTTTGTGTGAATATTGACATTGTAACACAAATATATTAATTTGGTCAAGAGAAATGAATATGCGATATTATATTGAAAGAGACAAATTATGGCAGTATCGCATTTATGATATCCTAATAATATACAACAGCATGTGCTTCGAATCGTGAATTGGCACAAACACGGAAACTGAATGCAAACATTTTTCCTACCAATCCTGTCACAACGTTTTTGTTAAAACCAAACAATGACCGGGGGTTCATACAATAGATCTGTATCAAATACTTCAATTATTACAAAAGACCCGTGAACGATCCTGGTTAGAAAAGGTCTTCAGCAACCCATGCTTGCCATAAAAAAGCGACAATGCTTATCGTAAGAGGCGACTAACGGGATCGAGTGATCAGGCTCGCTGACTTGGTTGATGCATGTCATCGTATCCCAATTCGGTAGATCAATGCTCACGATATCAATCACTGCATTGTCTGGTCCAGATTCGATTATTTGCAGACCATCGTCATGTAGCTGGAATACTGATGAGTGCTGCGTTAAACAACAAACAAACAACATGTTAACATTTATCTATATTTTTGGTATTCAATAATGAACAATTTCCTTGATTTCGTTCTATAGATACGATTGTTTAAGTCTTTCTGTGTCAACGAAATATACTACATATATTATGTCATCAAATGGTTAACAGTGCATTGACCCTTTTCCAAACACCTGACCAATGTCGGCTTCAGTACGGGTGAGGTTTATGTAATGTATATTTACAATGTGAAAACACTTGCCAGAGCAATGGTCACGTTGAAACGAAAATCAACCAAAATAAAATAAATCATGCAAACGTCACGACTATGTTGAAATATGAAATTGGGACGACAATTTATGTAATGATTGATAGCCCCACACTCGAATGCAATGAAAAGCGGTTTGTTATGAAAAGCAAAACATTCGCAGATGTTGATCGCGCATTTGCTGCCGGTCGGCCGACGCGCGAACACATACTTCACAAGAAGAAACGCAATTAATACCGAACTATCTGTCACTCTTCGGTCGCCTTGTCAAAGTCAAAGGCGTCCGAAATCCAGGAAAGGTCACTTCATCCATGAAGAGTTTACACCTCGCATGCACGATCCGCACGTGCAATACATATCCGACAGCACGTGCTAAACATGGCCCGGATTTGACACGGTTTTGGCCACTGTCTTGAATTAACGTAATTCAATACATGGTTTTGGTTTACAGGACAAAAAGTTGTAAACTGCCTTTAAATTGGCAAAAACAATTAGCGGACAGTGAACTATTTGTTGATGGCGGTTTATTGTCAAAATGGTTGGGTGAGTGATAGGGCGGGCGTAGATTTAAGATCAGCGGTATTCCGGCGGGATTTCCGATGCGATATTAACCCTGCTAATTGGCAGTGATTGTCACGTGGATTGATAGGTTAAATTAACTATAAACTGAAATTGTGACACCTGACAGTAATCAGTGTACGTTTCAAATCAGCTGGGAATACCGTTATTTTGAGCATACACATTCTGCCAGATTATACAGGTTTTCTGTCATTGTTTCACACGTTTGGTTATCTAATTTCATGGATTTCATGCATTGTGATATCAGGTTTCAATTGCAATACAAGTTTAGATCATATGTCCGTCCTAATTGTACCCGTATTGCTGGCCGACAGCATGTTTTGTTTATTATAATTACGTGGCTGGTTTGAAGGCGTGTTCCAGTTGTTAGATAAATCCTCCTAGTTTAACTTATAATATAATTTTCTCCATTTCAATACGGTGTGTTTTATATTTTTCAATACACACATTATCACAAACGTATTGTGTAAAAAGATATTTGAGAACAGTAGATATTATTAACGTCGTGTTCGACAAATGTCTGCAATAAAAAATACAAAGGTTTGTCATTCAAAGTATCACTACTTCAACCATGACTCTTATTTCACGGACCCGTGAAGATCCGGGGTAGAATAGGTCTTCAGTAACCCATGCTTGCCGTAAAAGGCGACTATGCTTGTTGTAAAAGGCGACTAACGGGATCGCGTGGTCAGGCTCGCTGACTTGGTTGATGCATGTTATCGTATCCCAATTGCGTGGATCGATACTCATGATATCAATTACTGGATTGTCCAGTCCGGACTCGATTATTTACAGACCGCCGTCATATAGCTGGCATGTTGCCGAGTGCGGTGTTAAACGGCAAACAAACAAACAAATCTAATTCACACTTTAAAAAGAAGTCATTTGACCCATAAACAAATACTGTTTTGCAAGTTTATAGTCATCAGCATATTATTTTGACAACCATCCCAATCGACTTTAAAAATACTAAAAAATACTTTAGGTGAAATGTAGTTAATCCCGTCAGCCGGCAAAGTTCTTGGATTTCCGTAAATAACATAATGGAGACTGTATATAAAATATTATCATCTATATCTTTGCACCCATCATATGATTCGTTAATTTTGATTTTTCTGAATTAGTAGTAGCAATAGTGTAGAAGAAGCGGTAACAACAGCAGCACTAGCAGTAGTAGTAGTTGTAGCAGTAGATGTAGTGATAGTAGTTGCAGCAGTATCAGCAGCAGTAGTAGCAGTGGTAATATATGTAGCAGTAGTGGTAGTAGAACTAGCAGTAGCAACAGCGGCAGTGGTAGCAGTCGTAGTAGTAGTTCTTAGTAGTAGTAGTAGTAGTAGTAGTAGTAGTAGTAGTAGCAGTCGTAGTAGTAGTTCTTAGTAATAGTAGTAGTAGTAGCAGCAGTCGTAGTAGTAGTTCTTAGTAGTAGTAGTAGTAGTAGTAGTAGTAGTAGAAGTATAATTGCTTGCGGTAGTTACTAGTAGTGGTCGAAAAACAATTGTAATTAATGTATTATTGTATGTTTGTATATATTTCGCTTTTTAGAAAAATAAATCTTAAGATTGTCGACTTAAACAACTGAATAAGGATGTCTTTAGTGAAGAAATATTTATGGTTGTACACACGTTTATGCTAAATATTTTAAGAAATTAAAGGTATTTTGTATGTTCATAAAGCTCCAACATGTCCGCGGTTAGGCATATTCTCTTTAAAAATATTACCCACGAACCAACTACACACAGAACCACCATGTGTAAACTGTAAATGTATTTATGCCCTGACATCCACAGAGTGACATATATTTGAAAGGGGGAAGTGCAAATTCATTCGTTTTCATTACAGTGGCCGTCACAGCTTGTGAGGCATGTGAAATTAACGAGCAATTGACATCACATTTATCACCAAGAGCAGCTCAATGAGAGGACGTTTACAGCCCTTCTTCCCTTATCTGCTAGATAATTTGTGTACAGTTATTATCGTTTCAACATGCTTGTAAACGCCAATAGCAAGAACTATTAGCTACCGTTATGGTTGCACGAGGCAGGCACTTAAACACCCAGGCTGCCCGCTACCCATGGCCAGATGTAAATATTATCATGAATTAGTATCTCTTCAAATCAGGGTCAATATGTAAATATTATCAGAGAGGCTTGGAGATGTTGTTGAATCTGAATTATTAATTTTCACAGTTCTTACATTAACATGCCACATGTGTTTTTATTGTTGGGTTAATGCCGCATGTTTTGGTTTTCACCTTGTATTGTCCTCCCCGCGAGGCGTCATTGTGGGTGCAATGCATGTCCCCATAGGGCGTGGTGAGCTTTGAGGTCAGCGCATGAAGATCTTTTTAATTCGTGCAAATCTATTTCATCAGATTTTAATTTTTAATCGGTCAAGCAGAAAAGTAGTTTAGTTTTATCGGACCGTGGCCTCATCCTTTATGTTGCCGATGTCTGTAACAATATTTTCCCTGAGACCCAAGTTATTTCATTCAATATGCATGATATCAATGCATATAGAAATGTGTAGTGTGAGTCATTATTACTTCAAGGGTTCCCTGTTAATAATTAATTTTCTCGTGGCTTTTTTGGTTGGTAGTAGTAGTAGTAGTAGTAGTAGTAGTAGTAGTAGTAGTAGGATGATGATCCTGTTTATTATTATTTTGGTTTCTCCTTTTTTTAGATTGTACGCTGACATCAATGACATCGTATATGGATTAATAACAGCTGTTGATAAAACGTGTTAATATGTACATTGACAGCAATGCTTTCATGTAAGGTATTACTTGACATTTGTTATTTTGATTATGATGTTTTGGCGAAATTAATACATTTGTCATTTCTTTAGTAAATACTTGAATAACAATTTTAATATTATCGTGACCCGTGAAGATCCGGGGTAGAATAGGTCTCCAGCAACCCATTCTTGCCGTGAAAGGCGACTATGTTTGTCGTAAGAGGCGACTAACAGGCCGGGTGGTCAGGCTCGCTGACTTGGTTGATGCATTTCATCGTATTCCAATAACGTGGATCGATGCCCATGATGTCAATCACTGGATTGTCTGGTCCAGACTCGGTTACATGCAAACCGCCGTCATATATCTGGGATATTGCTGGGTGCGGCGTTAAACAAACAAACAAACAAAATAACATTATTGTAGAGGAAAGTACAGCTTCCCTCCAGCTTTTATATTTCTATATTCTGTAAGCACACAGTCGTTCTGTATAGACACTTTATAAAGTTATGAAAGACGTTTCTTATCGGGGAACCACATTACCATGACAAATTATCTGAGACGATTCACTTTGATTAATTTTCCCGTTGACAAAGCACGGTGAATCGACATACCGTATAACTCTGTTTACTCACTGTGTGTACATGTAGGTTGTACAGCTACCCCTTTAAGTTGTGTATTCTATTTATATTTCGACAAGAGATACAATGCACATACTCTACAGTTACAATCGAAAACACAGTAAACAGCTTAACAACGAATCTGGACCAGAAACACGAGTGATTGCAATAATGATGGATGGCACGCGCCGCCGGGGTATGATAACACACAATAATCAACCTGGTCACCGAACCTCACAACCACATAAAGCGCTGATCTTGCCCTTTTCGTAAACACCTGGTGTCATGACTGATTTCAGTGATCCATTCACATAGTTTTCAGCACTATTGTACCTATAACGCTCAATGAATTCTGTGTCGGTGGCTAAGACAGACTGGCTATTTTCTGACGTTGACGTTTTCTATTGACATCCTAACAAGCCCAGAAATCAACACACAACGACAACAACCTATAATATTAGTAATGCTTCTTACACAACCCACAGAGATCCCCTTTCTTTGACGTATGTTAAACCATGCCGAATCATGATTATCTTGGCGTAAATATAATTGTTTTGAAACTACGGATCGAATCTGTTCACCAAACAATTCCTTCTTATGTACCACCTTTTCATATTGAACCAATGAGGCATTATAACAGAATGCACGCTTACTTCTAAAATCAATGGGATTTTAACACAAGCCACACGCAAACGCGTTTTCAAACGACCGTGTAAATTTTCAAAATGGCGGACATAACGTTTCATGTCCGACCTGTAACGACAAGGAACAGCTCCTTAGCTTCGAGCAGACTTGGCACATATCTCTGAATTGGAATCGTAAACATCGTTACGCTTGTGTCTTAATTTGTAACAAATCTAAATGAGTTTGTACAAAGACTTGTCTCGCCAGAAGCAGATTTCGCGAGACGGTGACATGATAATCGCTTTCCTCTGTCGACGCAAGTTAATTGTGGCAAATTTTCTCTCTGATTTACTTGGTAATTGCTGAGATAAGAAACGCGATCGAAGCTGATAAAGGCTGCAGCGTCTGGAAGATGATGCTGTGAGCAGTCACAGGAGCTAGGGAGAACAGACACTGAGATTACATAATCAAGGCAATTATCCCGAACGGTTTCAATTATTCACTATGTTTGTATAAGTTTTTAAACGATTTAACAAAGCTTTTTCAGGTCTCGGCTTGGACGGTTACAGATGTAACGTAATATTTCAATTTTACACCAGATACATTGAGATTGTCTGACATTTGCTGAATGGATGTCAGGATTGCGATCGTTGACGGCCTTGATTGCCGTAAAGTGACCTTTAAGTCTTGAGTTTCCATTTCCATTTGTATTGGCCGTAGCAATTACCTCTGGCATGTCAGAAACCATATTGATGGGTATTATGTCTTTACTGTTTGTGTTGCTTCATGTATCAGTATTATTATGTTATTGTTTTCATTTTGGGATTTTTTTTATTATGTGGTTATTTTGTTATTTTCAGAATATTTTCCATGCAGTAAAACCCCGTTAGTATGGGCCACTTTCAATCCGGAACCCCACAAGGGAGATAACTCTTGGAAATTAAGGGACATAACACCGTACCCATAATGCGTTAGTCCGTAAGTGTGTTAGCCAAACCGATAAACCGATATTAATATATAGAGTCCAGATTTTCGTGCTTGGCAAAACTCCTTTATCCACACAAGATCTTTCGCCGTTCAACGGCTCTTCAGGAGTAATGAAAACTTTAACTTACATTGTAGTCCAAGACGACGCACAACAGTAGTATTTGTGGCGTCATTATGCCTATGACGAAACAGTGACAATAGAGAGAGAAGTAAAACGTAGCCCTAGGCAACAGCCAACGTTATGCTTTTGACGTCATAAAGCATATGACGTAACCGCTAGTGATAATAGTGGGAGGCATGAATACATTATGGGGTGAGTGCACAAATACACATTGAGCCACTTGGGGAAGTTTTGAAAATTATACTTTTGAATTAAGTTTAGGTTTCAAAAGCCTGATGAACATCTGTTCTTTTTCCATTCGTAAATGTTTGTCATTATTAAACAATTTATAAAACGGAAAGACAGTAAAATGACCAGCAGTCATAAATGTGTTTGCTTACATTTATACAACGTACATTTGGATCTCAAATTGGTTGTCTGTGTACAGTGATTCGGTCTTTTAGTTGCATACCAGTTTCTCCAACATAATGCTCACCACATCCCGCACATGTTAAAACATCTTTACTGCGACAGTTCATGTTGTTTTTATAAAACAGGGAATAGTTTATCGTGACAAAATGGAAATTTGCAGTCTTTAATTATTATTGGGCAAGTTCCACATCGAGGTGTGTTACACTGTGTTACACTGGCGGTCTTTGTGTTTTGTGAGTGTTTGGATGGACAAAGAATTTGTTTAAGATTTTTAGGATGTCTGCGTATAAGTTTACACTTAGAATAAGCATGTTTTCATAGTTTTACTTTGTAAAATTGGAAGATTGGCTTTTATAAGGGGCATAATTTGACAGTTTCTAGGATTGTAGGTGCACACAGATGGAAGAATGTCCGTGTCTGTATCTGTTTCTTTTGTTTCGTTATGTTTCTCGTGGCATTTTAAATGCTTTATTTACAGCGTCTTTAATCCCTCCACATGGATATCCTTGTAGTTGGAGATATGTCTTTAATTCTTCTAATCTTCGGTTTCGTGTGTCCACATCCCAAACAATATTACACACTCTTCTTGCCATCCATAATGGAATATTAATTTTAGTGTGCCGCGGATGACATGAATTTTACTGTCTTTTCGTTTTATAAATTGTTTAATAATGACAAACATTTACGAATAGAAAAAGAACAGATCTTCATCAGGCTTTTGAAACCTAAACTTAATTCAAAAGTATAATTTTCAAAACTTCCCCAAGTGGCTCAATGTGTATTTGTGCACTCACACCATAATGTATTCATGCCTCCCACTATTATCACTAGCTATGACGTCATATGCTTTATGACGTCAAAAGCATAACGTTGGCTGTTGCCTAGGGCTACGTTTTACTTCTCTCTCTATTGTCACTGTTACATCATAGGCATTATGACGCCACAAATACTACTGTTATGCGTCGCCTAGGGCTACAATGTAAGTTAAAGTTTTCATTACACCTGAAGAGCCGTTGAACGGCGAAAGATCTTATGTGGATAAAGGAGTTTTGACAAGCACGAATATCTGGACTCTCTATATATATAATGTCCTCGTTATCATATAATTTTATATTGCCGATATGATGTTAAATATTAATTGCACACTTCGTCCGGACATGAATCTGATATTATCGGAATAACCCCCGCGTTAGAATAAATATAACATACCCCCTGCCAATGTCATGCACTATGGCTGATTGGGGAACGTGTGTAGCAGGTATTAATGTAAGCGTATATTAGTGGCATGGTATATTAGTGGCATGGTATATTAGTGGCATGGTATATTAACAGGCATGGGTAGGCACCGGTAGCCTTGCTCCAAGGCTGTACTGAAGGATAAATCCGAGGATGTACGGTACTTATATCATTATAATAGACAAGTTTAGATAAGCGTACATCACTCCAATGACGCCAGTCTTTTATAGGGACAAGTTGTCCTTATTACTTACATAATATAGGAATTATGATTTACACTAAGAAATGAAAGTCTAATGTAAGGGACCGCTAACCTATTCTGTTCCAGTATCACAATGGGGGGCACAAGCATGGAGACCTGGTCTGACCCGGTACATGACTGGAGTTAAACTAACATGATAACGGTAACGACGACGACAACGACTTCGATGATGATGATGATGATTATTATTATTATTAATAGTTAACTCAAACACATGGTTCATACCCAGTTAAACTATACGTAATTTAAAACTATGGTTCAATGTCAGGTTCATCATGAAGATTATCCGGTTCATCCGCCAAAATGAAGCCATCGAACATCGTCGATGACCAGATCGGTGAGTCGCACACGTCTAATTAACCATCTAAACGTGGGAAAGAATCAGGAAAACTAAGCACATGTAAACAAACAACGGCGGATGACTTTGGTTCATCAAACTATCTCTCACAGTTAAACCTGGCTTTCCCACGTTGCACCCGTGCTCTGTCATAATCCACATCTGGAGATAATAGACCCCCCGTCAGATAGTGGTAGTGTATGGGCCGAGAGAGTATTCTCGCACCTGAAACCACAGAGTTGATTACTGGAGTGCATGTAGCCTAGCGTGCCCGGTGGGAGGGTGTCAGTGTCGGCTTGGAAAGTCAGGAACTGCCTGATATAACACACGTTACATTAATATTATTGCAACTGCTTACTACGAACTGACAAAGATTTTTGCAAAAACCAAAATTGTCAGAAAAAAGAAATACACGATAATTATGTTGGTGAGTGTGTATTACTTTGCGCCGCTTCCACCAGAATTCCAGCCATATAACAACAGGGCTTCCCGATACATGGGTATTACATATTGAACCCATGTGGTACACTAACATTAAGGCCCAGAAATAAAGTTATCTTATTCAAAAATATATATCTACAAAATACAGTATATAATACAATCCAACTGAGCTCTGAATATTGTTCAATTTCAGGTAAGAACTGAGACAGTCTAGACTTGCCAAATCATTCGAGACTTGGGAGTCTAGGAGATAGGCCGCCAACGTGGCAATAGAACCCGGACCGTCTACGTGACGAGCCATCGCCTCAAGAACTATCCAATCTACACCACCGTGCTGTAGTGGATAGAGTGTCAGCCCGGAAAGCCGAGGGTCGGTGGTTTTGATCCACAGACGGGTCATTCCAAAAGACGTCAAAATATGATACTTGTTGTTACACTGCCTGCCGCTCGGCATATGGGAATAAAGCAAGACCTGGTCGGCTTGGAGTCAGTATACTGTGTCTGAATGGGGTGTTAAACCTGCAGCTAGTTACTCAGTAGGCTAGCACTAGAAATCCGGCATAAGTCCAGACTAATACATACAAGCAGCCACACTTTTACTCTCATTTTCTCTCTATATGACGGCGGCCCGTAAATAATCAAGTCTGGAGCAGACAACCCTGTGATGGCATCGATCCACGCAATTTGGATACGATAACATGGATCAACCAAGTCAGCGAGCCTGGCCACCCGATCCCGTTCGTCGCCTCTTCAGACAACCATGGGTTGCTGAAGACCTATTCTAACCCGGTAAATATTTAACGATACGTATTGTTTCATCGTCCCTCTAATTGCTTCACAACGTACTTTGATACACACACTTTTCAAAAACGTACAAGTAAATGTTATTGAAGAGTAGGCAAATACCAGCCAAACTTTTAAAACGTCGATTTCTTCTCTAGCTAGAGGCTCCATAGTTGAACGCAACCGTCTGGAATGGGTTGAAACGAAAACCAGAAGCTCAGCTTAGATTTTACGAAACTCTTCTTTGTTTCACATTTCTCGTTGATTTTTATCTCATAACTGTTTATGACTAATGGATGCCTGATAAAGTGTTACCATGTATATTTTGTGTAGCAGACAGGTGAAATGATAAACCTCATGGATCATTACCGCGCCATGTTTTATAACTTTTGATATCTTGTTTGGCTGTGTTTGTTGTTACGCGAATCTCTTATCGTTTTTGTTCCTAGAAGCGTCAGCTGATGGGCTGTTTAACACAGCCTCCTGTGATTAATGTGTCTTCGCTAGGTGCAGAGGCCAAACTCTTCCAATACATGAACAGTCGTAAACAGGTGAAGATAGGTACAGGGAGAGTCACTGTAGACCCAGTACTCTGCTCTCTTCTCATAACGTTTTCATTGATTTGTTTGTCTAACGAGTGCTGTTTTTTGTGTGCGTAACAACACATTGACTTGACCTCTAATATCTCCACGTGTTATGTAACATTGCTAGGGTTGACATACGACCGTTAAAGATAAGGGCTGCTAACATTTTGACACACATTTTGCAATGGACATAGATATATACGATGTTCTGTGATTTATTTGTCTTTCGTTTAACATCTTTTAATGTATTAGATTTTATTGATTTAAGAAATAATAAAATCACAACATTTATGCATATCTTGATTTACAGCCCCGCTGTTTCTTGGTTTATTAACCTAATGGATGTTTCTTTACATATTGGCCTATCATCTGCTTTTACATATATACCTATTGTCTGACATAGGTCGGATGTCTCTCGACATACAGACATTCTAAATTTGTTTCTCAACATGTGACCCAGATGTTTCTCGACATAGATGTCTACTTTTTATAAACACAAGGGCTTAATGGTTCTCGACACACTGATTCACAACTGCCGGGCCACAGATGGTATTCACTTGAAACTGGATAAAAAAAGACTGAAAACAGTCACCGAAACACTGCAAACGTAAGGTCCACAACCATGACACCCGCATGGCCTACATCACCATCAAATAACTATTTCTTGTGAAGACCTTCTTTGGCCCGGCAGCATATATGCCTTTAAACGTTTCTCGACATATTCTCAACATGCAGGCCGACTGATTCTCTACATATTCTCAACATGCAGGCCGACTGATTCTCGACATATTCTCAACATGCAGGCCGACTGATTCTCGACATATTCTCAACATGCAGGCCGACTGATTCTCGACATATTCTCAACATGCAGGCCGACTGATTCTCGACATATTCTCAACATGCAGGCCAACTGATTCTCGACATATTCTCAACATGCAGGCCGACTGATTCTCGACATATTCTCAACATGCAGGCCGACTGATTCTCGACATATTCTCAACATGCAGGCCGACTGATTCTCGACATATTCTCAACATGCAGGCCAACTGATTCTCGATATATTCTCAACATGCAGGCCGACTGATTCTCGACATATTCTCAACATGCAGGCCGACTGATTCTCGACATATTCTCAACGTGCAGGCCGACTGATTCTCGACATATTCTCAACATGCAGGCCGACTGATTCTCGACATATTCTCAACATGCAGGCCAACTGATTCTCGACATATTCTCAACATGCAGGCCGACTGATTCTCGACATGTGTTGCTTCTGGACATGTCCTGTTTTACAACATCTTTGTTTGTTGTTTGTTTGTTGTTTGACGCCACACTCTGCAATATGCCAGAGGTCTTTCAATAATCGAGTCTGGACCAAACAATCGAGTGATCGATATTGTGAACAACGATCTACGCCCTCGCTTTACGATGACATGCATCTACCAAATCAGCGAGCCTGACCACCCGATTCATTTTACGACCTGCATTCTAACCCGGAATTCCCATGTGGGTTCACGTAGTCAAATACGTATACAAGACAAGATATACGGAATCTCCGAGTTAATTATATCTTGAGATGGTTCAAAGCGCCCGAGTACCCAGAATCAGTAAAACGAATCTCAGCGGCTGAACTATTTTTCTACCAAGTCTCGATGTTTATAGTTCCTTCATGTTCCATTACCATAATTCATATAAGGTCAATGGTAAAAGTAGCTGAAATACATCAAAGGCTTTAAATGTACATCTTAACAGACATACTGATTTATAACGTCTAGCCGGTCACAAGGTCTTTGTCCTATCCGAGTTCTTCGGCTCCTTACGGTTTCTGACGGAATGTGACGAGCTTATCCGCCTGTGCTTTTGTCCCAGAAGTAATGTTTAGTTTGCGTTTATATGTCATCCCTTATATCTACCTGCCAGGCGTCTGCCACTATTCCGGCAAATGATTCCAACCATATGCATTTGTTTCTACTCGCCAAGTTTGTTTTTGCTACACACAATCGGGCGACAACCATCTATCACTGGCCCAGTGTTGCATGCCAAGAAGAAACCATATTCCCTGCGACAACTATTTGGGTTTTTTTTGTCTCGATTGTTATACCCCCAGCTATTGTCGTTGTTACTCAATATCATGTCGTGTTAGGAGTTCCATAAGTCTGGACTGAAAGAAATACATGTTACAAATCTACCGCTCGTGTCATATTGTTTGTAGAGTAGAAGAGACGTTAACAATGATTTGAATGTGTTACCGCATACGTCATCGAAGGCGTCCAACCTGGCTCGCGTCTACATAAATTGAGAAACATGGATCAACTGGAAGAGACAAAAGATCGCGAAGCTGTTCAACACACCACTTACCAACATTCCGGAAATAATCAGAGTGTTTGGCATGTTGGTGCGAAGCTTTGGGGTTGAATTTCGCCAGGATAGCGATCCTTGATTTGTATTTAGTCTGTAGTCACTGAACCTGTCTTCGACAAGCCTAGTCCCCTGTAATGTACAGTGAAACTCAGTTAATCTGGACACTTTCGTTACTTGGGATGTCTTCCGGATTAGCAGGTTTCACGATTGACGAATAAGGAATGGATATATACTATAATGCAATGTCCGGAGGAACGCTGTTTGACAGTGCATTTATGTCCTAAAGTCATTTGGATGTGTTCCGTCCTCAATTTTGATAGAAACAAACAACGCCCTGTAAATTGAAAAGGAGCATCAGTGTGATGGGAGATTCAGACCTGTGGAAACTCTAGACTTGTTTCATTTAGGCTATATCATTACAGTAAGGGCTGTGCTTAAGGGAAATAATTTGGTTCAGGGACTTGAGGCATACCATTTATACCGCATATAGATACATAGACTGAGGGTCAAAAGAAATCGTTTACCGTAATGTGAACCGTAATCTATGCAATCTAAAGTTGCAACCACATGGCCCCTATTATGTTTGACATGTTGTATATGTGTGCCAACAAAGCAAATTTATCGATTTTCAAAAATAAGATGTCTACGATACCCATAAATAGATGTGTAGTATGAGATATTTTTTGTGTTTTTCGAAAGTTAAATCAAATTATTTTTGACAAAATAAAAACATGTTGAAATATTCTGTTCGTGCTGACTAAGCTGACTTCATTTTTTAAATTTAATATTGCAAAGTTAAGATATTTTCATTTGGAAATGAAACATATGATAAAATGAACTGAGAGGTATAGTTTCTTTTGGTCCTCAGTTTATATGTATACGTTTTGTTTTTTGTGTTAGTATTTAATCAAAGCGCGGTCAATAGTGGCGCTTGGTCGTGGACGTTACACGTTCGATAACTCCGATGAGCACAGTGCTGTCCAACCAAGGGTTACGATCGATCCAGAGTTGGTATTCCATACCGGATCAGTGGATTCTGTGTAAACATTGACGAAAGAAAAACATCTCCCAGATCCTCTATTAAAATAAAATGGTCGGTCCTAGCTGTTTAGTAATGGACATATCGTATACAATGAATATCCAGTAATCCCGGCGGTACTGTCCCATGTAATTTCTTTCCGAGTCCGGAAACACATTTCTGGATCAACGAATCACGAGTAAAGTTCCTTTGTATATATTCGTACGAGCCTCTCGTCAGCGTCTTCCCAGTGCGTGATTACCCTCCCGGTATTATCGCTGTCAGCGGCCATTACAAGAATCTTGAAGAATTTGCCTCTATGTAGTGACATTTATACAGAATTGGGAAAATGTTTACAAACTACTTTCTATCGACATATCTACCATAAATCCTTTTGAAAGATTTTCTGAGACCATGAATGCTGTTACCCTAATGAAACGATCTTTGAGCAAGTCATTGAAGTAATTAAAACCTCTGCTCAATTGCCTGTAGAAGTTTTGACACGATCCCTTCCGTGATTCCACCATAGGTGTGATGGAAGATTTGCACTTACTGGCCTTGGATTTGGTAAAAGACAAACAGCGGAGACTGCACGGTACAGTTTCACAGTGTTCAAAGTTCTGGCGAGTATTATGTAAAATGTGTACAACGATCTGGCGAGTATTATGTAAAATGTGTACAACGATCTGGCGATTACTATGTAAAATGTGTACAACGATCTGGCGATTACTTAGGAAACAGTGTACACGATCTGGCGATTACTGTGTAAACAGTGTACAAGATCTGGCGATTACTGTGTAAACAGTGTACAAGATCTGGCGATTACTGTGTAAACAGTGTACAGAGATCTGGTGATTACTACGTAAACAGTGTACACAGATCTGGTGATAACTATGTAAACAGTGTACAAAGATCTGGCGATTACTGTGTAAACAGTGTACAAGATCTGGCGATTACTGTGTAAACAGTGTACAAAGATCTGGTGATTACTATGTATACAGTGTACAACGATCTGGCGATTACTATGTAAACAGTGTACAAGATCTGGCGATTACTGTGAAAACAGTGTACAAGATCTGGCGATTTCTATGTAAACATTGTACAAAGATCTGGCGATTACTATGTAAACAGTGTACAAAGATCTGGCGATTACTATGTAAACAGAGTACAAGATCTGGCGATTTCTACGTAAACAGTGTACACAGATCTGGTGATTACTATGTAAACAGTGTACACAGATCTGGCGATTACTATGTAAACAGTGTACAAAGATCTGGCGATTACTATGTAAACAGTGTACAAGATCTGGCGATTACTATGTAAACAGTGTACAAGATCTGGCGATTACTATGTAAACAGTGTACAAAGATCTGGCGATTACTATGTAAACAGTGTACAAGATCTGGCGATTACTATGTAAACAGTGTACATGATCTGGCGATTACTATGTAAACAGTGTACAAGATCTGGCGATTACTATGTAAACAGTTTACAAGATCTATCGATTACTATGTAAACAGTGTACATGATCTGTCGATTACTGTATAAACAGTGTACAAAGGATGAAGAATACAGAAAAAATGCCGGGTGATAGCATTTATTATTCATTATTTTCCTACACCCCTTTTTGCACGCGAGTAAATATCAATCAACTGTTACATCACCAACGCAAGAGCATGTACTGTAATGACATCAGGTGTTGAGGGGTCACCGCGCCCTACCCTGCAGGACTCCAGCTATGTTTGGTGCGGGTATCACGTACCTTGGGCCGTAGTCTGTGTACTCTCACTACAGGGAGCCGTCGGACCATAGTGCACTGCAGCACACCGTTTTCAGATCTAAGTTTCATATTTAGAGTCTCCAAGGCAACCAGTGGCCAATCTACAGGACTGAATACCGTTCCAACGCCTTCTGAATCAGACACATAAGGATGTAAGGAACTTCCATTTAATTTTGTCAGATCAGATATTAATTATTCCCAATAACTATATGGAAATATTGACAATAACAATAACACCATCGAAAATGTATCGTGTTACACGGAATGCCCCGAAAGTAGACTTTATGTCGTGTTAATTGAGTTCGAGCTGACCAGATTTCACAGAAAGTACTGTCGCGATCTTATGTCCTCTGTAACTGGCATTCCGTTAGTCTTGAAATCAGGCCTGACCGTTGTTGGGATGTCTGAAAATCATTTATAGCATATTACCATGATTCGTTAATCCAGCAAATTGATCATCCTGACGATATAACTGAACTGCGGTCCGTAACTTTTAAACCTGTAAGCTGTACCGTATGTTTCCGAAGTTTACCCACATGCATAAAAGCTTATGTTGCGGTGTGTGTTTACACGCACGACAATAAGATCGGACATTTTGAAGTAGTAGTAGTAGTAGTAGTAGTAGTAGTAGTAGTAGTAGTAGTAGTAGTAGTAGCTGGCATAGTTTTACATCCACTTTACACATGCTTATTAGTACCCGTATCGGTGCTTTCTCTTTTATTTCCAGAAGGTTCTTCATTTCAGCTAATGGGTGTGAACAGAGCCAAATTTCGAATATATTCAGACAACTATTTTAAAACCTATGCATGTGTAAGACAGGAACGACCCACGGAACCTCTCAGTTAACCGAGCACAGCTACCCATCCCACAACTCTCCGCCGCCGGCGTTACCCGATTTGTGACTTGTGAACAATGGTTGAAACAGGCCGAAACATATATTGAACCCCCTGCACACAGAGAGACATGACCGACTGTCACAAGGCAACTAGGATGCCGTAAGAGGCGACTAGGGGAATCGCGTGGTCAGACATGGTTGTTGTGTGACATCATATCCCAATTGCGCAGATCGATGCTCATGATGTCAAACAAATAAACCGACTGCCACGAACCCTAGTGAGGTTTCCGTTTCCACCCATAAAATGTGTACTTAGTGACTAAGAAATCTTGTGTATGACGAAGATCAGAGGTCATTGCGTACAGTACAGTGGTGTTACTGCCATGTGCGCATGATATATCGTGACTTTGTGTAAAGGGTGAATGATAATTCGTATCTTATGAATATGTTTAGACAGTTATAGACAACACTTAAAGTAATCATCGCTATATCCCCGACGCGGAAATATTAATATTATCCTTACAAGGCTGAAAACAGTCGCCTAAACACTGCAAACGTAAGGTCCAAAATATAATTATGATGCCAAATCGCCATGGAATAATCGTTTCTTTTTGGTTTTAATTCTGGACACCATCAAACATGGGTGTATGCTTTCTTTTACTTCTTAGACAGGAGATACCTCCCGTGCATCCGTGCCATTAACAACAGTAATGTTCATGTATAGAAGTTGTTTGGATGATTATTTGTTGTTAAACGCCGCAACATTCCATCTTTTGACGTCGCATTAACGAGATTTCACAGTGTACTGTTAAACAAAGGTGAGTGTGTACTGCATTCTTGCGTTGCAATCTTTGTCGAAAAATGCGAAAATGGGATTTGAAGCCCGGGAATCTAATGGACTTTTCGCAGGGTGTGAAGTGGGTTTTTTTCCTTTCCCAAACCCATATATGAAAAAACGAGCCATTCAGCTTGTAGAAATGAATACCACGTCAATCAAATATTGTTTGCAACATTAGAGGCGAGTTCAGTTATCGCGGAAGCATTTGTCGTCATCCATTGTGTCATGACGTCATTGCCTTCCAGAGTGACGCCCTGACTGTCAAACGTGAGGGTTCACCTGAAGATATAGTGGATAACTTTTGTATTTCACAGTGTCGATACCATTCTTATGTGTTTTCAGAATTTCGGGTTTTATTGAGTATTCGATGCAAGTGAATTTTAGCATTTGAAACTTCCTACAAACACCGTCGTTTCCAAATGAAATGTCCGAGCATCGCGTTTATCACCTCAACCTTAACATTCGCTGATTATAACGAATCAACAACTTCACATTTCTCTGAAATATAGGATACACGGCCAAGGATGATGGGGATCATTGTATTGAATCGCATAGGAGATAAAATTCTATCGAAAAATAAATCGATTTTCTGTATGACTACGAGAAACTTAAGGTATCGTATTGGTGGTTTTCCCGATGAGTAGGTTGAGAATGGGAGATTCAATAGAAAAATATGTTTGATCAGACAAAGATCAGAACATGATATATTATTAAAAAAGGATTAATTTTAAAAGAAATGTTTACCAAATTAATTGAAAATGCAAATGAATAGGTGGCCTTTTGTTATGCGAGACACTCGAAACCTAAAGTAAAATGATACACAATTCCTACTATATAAACGTCTTTATTATGTTTCATACACGTTTGTATTGCCCCCGTCTTCATTTATGAGTGTCACCTTCGCGGTATATGTAAACCTGAAAAACCAAATTAAGCACTGTTTTAATATATATTTCCATATAAAAAGGTCATTTAGAATCGTATCCTGTATAAATATCGTGGCGAAACACATTTGCCATAGTTCATCATGTGGTATATTCATATTGATAGGCATAGGCATTGATAGTTTCTAATACGATGTTTTCTAACTTTTCTAGGGCAATTGTTATTTGAGCATAAACTGATTTCTCTTCTTCTTAAAAGCACGTGATGCAAATCTGTACATCCATCTAGAATAACACAAAGAGTCCTTTTACCAGTTTTCATCAGGTTGTAGTGGTATTTTACATTTAACTCAGGTAGTGAAATCCCAAACGTCTTGGCTTTAGTCCAGTATAATCGTATATTCTGATCCACAAAGTTGGCCCAAATTCTATTCAACACAATCTTCGCAAGCAAAGCCTATCATATTGTTGGTACACCGACGTTTGAGAACACCCCAGCGCATTTACGTTTACAATTATACTGAATTGTTCATGGTGTTAACAGCCTCGATCAACATGAAAACAGTATTAACCAATAGTGACCTACGTCTTCATGATACATACGATGCCAGAGCGATGCTGTTTGGAAGGCGAAGGAAACGAATAATTGCTGGGCAAACAGCGTCTGGGTGAACGCAGTATTGTTTCGAAATAGATTCCTACGCTGCTGTGTGTTACATAACTTCGCGTGAAGAGGTGACACTAGATCACAGAAAGTAGGGCAGTAGTGCCAAGGCAATGTCAGAATAACCTATATCCTTGACAACTTAATCCCTTGACCCGGACAAACACTTCCAGCATTCATTCCTCACAGGCGAGGGTTTGTCGTAATGGACAATGTACGTCGTTTTAAGCCCATTTGGCCAAAGTACAAATGTCCTGTGTCTGTGTTCGGCATTGTGTCGGGACAAGGACAGAGCAAGTGTATATATTCGTCGATAACTCGAGAGTGTCTGGGTGTCTGAAATATAACAAAGGCATCGAAAGTTACCATTTTAGTCTGTTTGTTTTGGGGAAGTCCCAAATCTAACATGGCCTAGGGATAGTCCACAACTAAACTGCCAGGCAAACTAAACTACACCCATCAGCCTATAGCCTAGCCTAGTAACGTTTTGAGACAGACAGACAGAGAATATATGTATGGAGAGAGTGATTGTGAAGCAAATACATTGTTTATGTTATATGTATGGAGAGAGTGATTGTGAAGCAAATACATTGTTTATCTTATATGTATGGGGAGAGTGATTGTGAAGCAAATACATTGTTTATCTTATATGTATGGGGAGCTTGAATATAAATTGTAATTGGAGAGTGATATGAACATGACATAGAAAGTGATTGAAATTTATGTGAGCCACGCATACAGATTGAGTGTATATGTACGGAGAGAGTGGTTGTAAGCTTTATATGTAAAGAGAGAGTGAATATAAACCATACATGTAAATATACAAAGAGGCTGATTGTAAACCGTACACGTATACAGAGTGGGATTGTAAAACGTCTAAGTATAGAGGTAGATTGTAAACCGTGAACTTATATATAGAAAGATTGTAAACAGTGAACGTATATATAGAGAGATTGTACACCGTATACGTATATATATAGGGAGATTGTAAACCGTATACGTATATATAGAGAGAGATTGTACACCGTATACGTATATATAGAGAGAGATTGTACCCCGTATACGTATATATATATAGAGAGAGATTGAAAACCCTGTACGTATAGAGAGAGAGATTGTATACCGTATACGTATATATATAGAGATTGTACACCGTTTCGTATAAAGAGAGAGATTGTAAACAGTAGACGTATATATATAGAGAGATTGTAAACAGTAGACGTATATATATATATAGAGAGAGAGAGAGATTGTAAACCGTTTCCGTATATATAGGTCGAGGTGGTCACACGTATCAGGTCGAGGTCGTCACACGTATCATGTCGAGGTGGTCACACGTATCAGGTCGAGGTGGTCACACGTATCATGTCGAGGTGGTCACACGTATCAGGTCGAGGTGGTCACACGAATCAGGGCGAGGTGGTCACACGTATCAGGTCGAGGTGGTCACACGTATCAGGTCGAGGTGGTAAACTGTACATCCACGTTCCAATAAAAAATGGTTTTAAAATAAAGCTGCGATTAGAATCAGAATAATATACACAGGTCGATTTCCAACCTGGATCAGAAACACGTTGCAGCGCATTAAAGTATCGAGAACATTAATATCTTTAGGTTTTCTATGCACCATAATCACGCACATGGTAAACGAACGTTCAAGCAGAAGGTCGGCATGGTTACAAGAATACGTGATTCTTGCTCAAATAATGCCATCAAAGTTGGAAAATTTCCCAGGGTCTATTACAAATCTTTACTTAACTCGTATATACGTGCCGAACATATACGTGCCATTTCTTTGTCTACAATGATATATTTAGTGCAATTCTCTCACCATGACATAACGTTTTATCTGGAAGGGCATGAGAATAAGCTGAAGACATAGTACAGGTCGCTCATTCCAACTCAGGAATTTTGGAACGATGTCAAATATGCTCCTCAGTTTGTTCATTGCGCACATGCCTTCGTGGCGGCCGGCATCGCGGTCTCATCACGGGATCTCTTCAATTAGTCATAACTTATTAATTAAAACTGCAAATGATTTAGTTATGGTATCAAGCGATTGTAAACACTCTCGGAATGCCGGGTGAAAGCTAGACGAGCGTAAAGGTATTCCAACATCAGGTCGGTTTCTGTCTTGACCAAGGAATTACAGGGGGTTTTAAGCATGTCGAACATATGTAGAATTGTTCCGTGTTTGGTTTCTCAGGGGATATAATATTTGGTCTTGAATTTAGATAAAAATTGTGATTTTTGTTTGAACATAAAATAAAAAATAATTTGCAATAACATATCTTGAATGTTATACACAATTAAATATAGAAAAGAGGATTTTTTAAAGTGTTTGGATACAATGGCACGTTATGAAACAATGGTCAGTGAAACACGACTTCAAGACAAGCGAAATATAAAAGCCTACTGGTCCATAGTAGGACGTGGTAACGAGGTTTCACTGGACAAGCATATTATTCTCATAAAGGAAGAAAGTAGCAGGGACTTCTTTTTTCAGTATGTCCCTTTTTATATTTCTAATTTTGAATTAGAACGGAAAATAACATGAAACTCACTGAATGTCAATTAGGTTTTTGCGAGACCATGGGTCAATAGTCACACAAATAAAGCTTGTATATACAAATACAGTCGGTATGTAAACAAATACGTGTGAAACGACGATTGATGGCTTAACTTAAATAAATAGCAACCATGTAAAACATTATAATATATACAATAACATTATAACATTAAAATAACAAAGTAACTTGTAAAATATCCAACCTAAATGAAGTGAAGTAAAACGTCTCGAAATCCATTAACTGTGTAAATGTTTGACCGCCTCCGTAGTGCAGACTGCCGGTGGTTCGATCCCCAGTCTAAGATTGTACATGTTGTTTCCCTGCATGGCGCTCGGCCTTCAGGGCCTAAAACAAGGACCCGTCGGCTCGGAGTCTGTAAACTGTGTCTGAGTGGTGTATACATGTTAAACTGCGGCATGGTATCTCAATGGGCAAGCACTATAAATCCGGCATTCGTCCGGACTAGTACAAGCACACACAAACACACACACACACACACACACACACACACACACACACACACACACACACACATGAAAGTAACCTTGAGGACACCGTCAGAACCCTCACAGACACGCTAAGGTCTGATATCAGCTTCCCGCTTGTTTCGGACAACTGTTAACTCATTATATGGCTCGTAGTCCTGATGACTTAAAATTTAAAAAAGTAAATTGCTGAAAAATAACAAATGTTTTCATTTCAAAATCCAAACGAAAGTACATTAAAATCCTGACTGCCGGTAAATGAATTGTGACAATATTCAGTTAAGCAGAAGTTCCAGGGACAACACTATTTTGAGTAACCCGTAGTTCGAGACAGGCGAGTGTTGTCGCTATTATACTACAGCACATGTAAGGGGTTTGAATGGAACATAAAGATTACATCTGCTTAAACAACGCATCTGTTAATTGAGATCGAAATAAAGGGTTTTCACTAAATGCCTTCTGTCGTAATAATCATATTTTAGCATATCAAGGATACCCGCTGTAGGGTTCCTGTACTAAACACACCAACACATATCTCCAAGGGCACTAATCTCTAAACATTCCTTCGCGTGAACAGGTGGCAACATATATGTCCTATAATCATTTCATCAAGACGAACGAATTCAAAACAGATATATATCCGATAAAATCAAATATTTGCCTCTCGGCCAAACGTTCAATCAGAGCAACGTTGCCCTATTAACAATGTTTCCAGGTTTCCAACTACACAATGATACCTGCCGTGCCCACATACACCCCTCCCTTATTTGTTTGCTTTCCTTGGCAACGAGTCGTGTTGTAAAAGACGCAACAAGACTCACGTTCACACCCGCCTTTCACGCAACGCATCAATACCTCGTTAAAACACGGCAGGGAGACTTAGGAAGCAGCTCCGGCGGACTTGAAGAACATGGGGAAAACATGCCGTGGAAAATGTGTAAACAAAACATTGATTTATCACGCTACCATAGGAGTCCTTGGAACTTAAACAAGAATTTAACTTATGTATTGGAAAGACTAATATATATTAACATCTAGGGCATAAACTTACATGGTAATCTTGTGCACTAAGCGTAGATATTTGATGTGATTGAAGTAATTAGTGCGGTATGCTTTTGTTTCACTGAGGAATGTGAAATATTTCAGTTAAAGGAAGAAAAAGTTGCAAAAATAGTATATGTTTAAAGATAATAAAATAATGTTAATTTTTTGTGGGTATTTGAAATGTTTGGTGAAATAGTCAGCAATACTCGCTAGCCCTCGTTAATGAAGAAACATTTGAAGTACACTGTTAAGGGAAAATGAATAATTCATAGACAAATTACATTGTAACAGTAGTTCGTTAGTCCAACTGAGTAAGGATAAGGATAATCTTCATACACGCATCCCGCGACGCAGGTCAAACATAGACTATTGTTTGTATGTTTGTTTGTTTGTTTGTTTGTTTGTGTTGTGCAACTAAATCCTTTAAACGTCATTCTAAATCATTGAAACAAGGTATGTGTTACGAACAAACAAACATACACTTGCGTCAGGCAATAAATAAATGCTTCCTTTTTTATGCCATATTTATGAGAGGCGGCTGCAGGACATGCTGTTTTGCGAACATCTAGTGTCATCACTGATTTTCATATAATAATAACCACTATTTTGCATTTTACACCAAATGTCAAGAACTGAACAGTCTAACCTCGACTATTAACAGACTACCGTCATATAGCTGAAATATTGTTCAGAGCGGGGTTCAACAACTAACTGAGCACAATGGTTGATCTATAATTATCGTTCAAGAAAATATGAGTGAGTTTAGTTTTCAGCCGCTTTTAGCAATATTCTAGTCTGTCATACAGACCCTGAAACAAACATATCCAATACAATTCACGCAAGTCTATAGTATTTGGCAAGTTTACATTACTGCAGTATCAGATCTGAAAATGAAGGTCTCTGGCTCCTTTCCATTATATTTTATAACTATAATTTAACAACTGTTTTTTTCTGTAAAATAGTTCATTTCAGAGACTATACGTTAGTCTAGCAATGGTCATAAAGTATCACGGCGGGGGACACCAGTAATGGGCTTCACACCTCGTACCCGTCTGAGGAATCGACCCGGGCCTTCGGCATGACGAGTGAACGCTTCACCCACTAAGCTTAGACAATATGACAAGGAGTGTTAATGGAATATGCTCTGATTGTATTTGTATGCTGTGTAAATATAGGCAACATCAATAACAATAACAACAAAACGTAATAGACAAGAACGAATATTTTGTGTGTGTACGCTCAACCCATTCCTTCAATTGCTGTGATTACAGCGAAGCTACTTTCTAGCGCATTACCAATTTTTAAGGTTAAAATTATCGCTTTATGAACACACGGCTAACCTATTCCTTCAGTCATGAGGTATGGCGTGATTGCCAAGAAATAGCAGCACACCAAGTGCCGTGGTTAAGACGTTACGTGATTCACTCATTCTTACGTTCAACTAAGAGTATAACATACGTTCCCACGGTATTCTTTTTAGCGGTCCACCAGCTGCTTTCTCACGGGATCACGTCTTTGCTATGACGTCATTGACGAGGTTCACGTTTTCCGCGTGCAGCATTTGACCTCTGCGACCTAACAGAGTGCACGAGTAACGTGTTGTATCATGCTCTTATATATTTCCAGCTATGCCACCGTACTCCAGATGCATGTTGCGAGATGTGCACGCATGTTTATGTTGTGGCGTGTTTTACTCATCGTTCAAGGACTGTCTCAAAAACGTCAACGTCTATTTTGAGTATAGAATCGTAGTTTTAGCAAGAGAGTATCTGCTATCGAAATAAAGTGACACAATAATCACGAGTGGTGAAGAAGATAGTGGTTTCGTCCCTGATATGTCAATAGTCATGGCTTCCAGGACTAAAGGATTTCAGTTTACACGAAGGGCTGAGACCACACACTTGTCACATCACGGATGTTGTTTTTTACAAAAGTCTTTTAAACGAAAAAACGTAATTTCTTAACTTTTTTGCTATTGTTTTGTTAGTTTCCATTTCTTGTTGTTGTTGTTTTGTTGTTGTTGTTTTTTTGGGGGGGGTTGTGTGTGTGTGTGTGTGTGTGTGTGTGTGTGTGTGTGTGTGTGTGTGTGTGTGTGTTGTATTTTAGTCGTTTGTTGGGGTATATTGGTGATGTTTGGGTGGTGCTAGTGCTGGTGTTTTGGTTGTGGTTGTTTGTTTATTTAATATACAATGGGGGCAGCGGTTATAAAATGATTTTGTTGTTTCCCTTATCCTGTCGCTTTATTTCATTTTTTATTATCTTCGGTTGCTTGCTTGGTGTTGTTTTTCTTCTACCAACCCCACCTGTGTATCCTGGGGTTTCCTTATAGGTAACTTGGAATGTGCCTCCTTACCATTACTGACCCTCAACCTAGCTTGTTGCAGGCTAAACCCCACCGTCCCCGACCCCGACCCCGCCCCACGCTATAGTACCCGCAGCTTTATGTTGTTGTTGTTGTTGTTGTTGTTGTTGTTTAGTTTCTACAGTTGATCTACAGTGGATCCTTGGTAAAGAAACTGTCGGGGAAAAGAAAGTACACACCCGCGTTTGATGGTGGCTAAAATTTAAACAAACAGGAAATGATCATTCGCTGGTGATGCATTTTATACTTAAGTTTGCAGTGTTTCGACGACTGGTTTTAGTCAAATTCAATTTTCAAGTGTATCCTTTCTTCTTTCGGCAGTTTATGTAAATGTTTCCAAATGTTACATGGAAGTACATGATATATGAAAATACATCAAAATATTGATGCTTAGTTTTTTCCAGGCGTATATGACTTTGTGTGTACGCAGTATTGTTTCCAAATAGATTCCTACGCTGCTGTGTGTTACTACGCGTGAAGAGGTGACACTAGATCACAGAAAGTAGGGCAGTAGTGCCAAGGCAATGTCAGAATAACCTATATCCTTGACAACTTAATCCCTTGACCCGGACAAACACTTCCAGCATTCATTCCTCACAAGCGAGGTTTTGTCGTAATGGACAATGTACGTCGTTTTAAGCCCATTTGGCCAAAGTACAAATGTCCTGTGTCTGTGTTCGGCATTGTGTCGGGACAAGGACAGAGCAAGTGTATATATTCGTCGATAACTCGAGAGTGTCTGGGTGTCTGAAATATAACAAAGGCATCGAAAGTTACCATTTTAGTCTGTTTGTTTTGGGGAAGTCCCAAATCTAACATGGCCTAGGGATAGTCCACAACTAAACTGCCAGGCAAAGAAAGTACACACCCGCGTTTGTTGGTGGCTAAAAATGAAAAAAACAACGAACGGTTATTCGATGGTGATGTGTATGATTCTGGGTCGTAGGTTTGAAGTGTTTCGGCGACTGTGGCCAGCCTAATAACGTTTGTAATTTCTTTTTGTCAAAAGCAATTTTTAAGTGTGTGTTTTCTTTTGCACAGCAAAGTTTATATCGAAACGCCTTTGTATGTCAACTTTGATAAAAGCTATTCCTGTTACCTCTGTGATAGGTCATAATCAACACAAGTCAGTAGATTGTAGACAGTAGACAGACCGCCTTATCGCCAGATCGCCTACCCGTGGGACTCTTGTACTCAATATATGCAAAAATAATTATGAAATTAGAATTGAACGTTTTGTTTTGGTAAATTAAAAGATCAACATACCCTGTTAGTAAAGAATCAAATCTTACTTTCGAAGTTTACACATTTGTGAGTCCTTGGTACGTGCAGCAACGTCTACGCTTATAATCACAAGTTGGTTCAGTCCATCAGGATCTACTTAATCAGTATCAAGACAATTGAGGTGATAGTGCTTCATGCAAAAGCTACAGGGGAGGTACTTAATACTCAAGATGTGCGATGTGTCGTTTAAACACATGTGAAAACATGCACTATAACACAACAGAACCGTCAAGCAAAACTAATGGCACTTGACATAACAGAAAATGTTATACACTTTTCATGAGTTAACAAATTTGTTCAATGATTTAGTATAATGGTTTTTTTAACGCGATCAAAGTCAACAAAAGTCTCTTTTAATTCGGTATTCTGATCACTACCAGCATTTGTTAAATACTGTAAACTATTACCGATGATGACGACTTGAATGTCACAAGACTCATTTGTGTTGTTTTATTCATCAGAATAAGAGCCAACAGAGTTTTATTACTTTAATGCATCAATAATAAAAAAAAGAGTTTTTTCAAATTTCTTTTCATAAGATCAAAAATATATGCATTATATTTTTCAAAAGAATAATTGTCTGTTGTGATTAGGAGGGGGTCTTCAGACATCATAATTGTTTCTAGAAACACTACACTAGCAGCAGATGGCAGTCGTGACATGCCGCAACCCACGCTGTCTTCCTGATAAACACGCACACGCACGTACCCACGTACGCACGTACACACGCACGCCGTGACAATCCGGGTGAGAATTAATTGTTCTTGGACAACCCATGCCTGTCGTAAGAGGTGACTAACGGGATCGTGTGGTCAGTTGAACAACAAACACACAAAACAAGAGACATCTCAGTTTCACACAGAGTACTGATTACGACGTCTAGACTTAGACCGTAAAGAGACACTAGACTTGGTGGAGACCCAAGAGGGGAACTTTCATGTATATGAGAACGAAATTCCCGCACAGGTAGTAAAGCTCAGATTATAATTACAACGTCATACGACACCAGTAAACAGTTGGCACGACACCTAATACACCGCGTGTTCGCCATAAGAGACACTCGAATCTCACGTGCGGTATTTAACGGAACCAGAAGTTTTTGGTCTCTGATATGCTGTACATGACATTATACCAGCAAGGATATATTCCTACGCGCGGAAGTATAACAGAGTGTGTGCCGCATGCATATTCCCCCTTCATACATCAGTTGTACTGTGGGTACCTTATAACACCTAATGCGAAAAGTTTTATAAACTGACGGGCAGAAGAAAGTATACAGACATGTTTGATGGGGGATAAATGAAACCTACTACTGAAATACTACTTCTGACGCGAATCCAATGTGCCACTGGAGTACAACGCGACATACAGTAGAACACAGAGGTACATACGGCACAGCGGAATATACTTGATACACAGAGGTATACAGAGGTACACAGAAATACCTGATACACAGAGGTACACAGATATACCTGATACACAGAGGTACACATATATACCTGATACACAGAGGTATACAGAGGTACACAGAAATACCTGATACACAGAGGTACACATATGTCAACAGATACACCTGATATACAGAGGTACAAAATTATACCTGATACACAGAGATGCACAGAGGTACACAGAGGTACACAGAAATACCTGATACACAGAGGGACACAGATATACCTGATACACAGAGGTACACAGATGTACACAGATATACCTGATACACAGAGGTACACAGAAATACCTGATATACAGAGGTACAAAGATATATCTGATATAAAGAGGTACACAGAGGTACACGGAAATACCTGATACACAGAGGTACACAGAGGTCGCAGATATACCTGGTACACAGAGGTACACAGATATACCTGATACACAGAGGTACACAGATATACCTGATACACAGAGGTACACAGAAATACCTGATACACAGAGGTACACAGAGGTCGCTGATATACCTGATACACAGAGGTACACAGAGGAACACAGAAATACCTGATACACAGAGGTACACAGATGTCAACAGATACACCTGATATACAGAGGTACACAGATATACCTGATACACAGAGGTACACAGATATACCTGATACACAGAGGTACACAGAGGTACACAAATTTACCTGATACACAGAGGTACACAGGGGTACACAGAAATACCTGATACACAGAGGTACACAGAAATACCTGATACACAGAGGTACACAGAGGTACACAGAAATACCTGATACACAGAGGTACACAGGTATACCTGATACACAGAGGGACACAGAAATACCTGATACACAGAGGTACACAGAGGTCGCAGATATACCTTATACACAGAGGTAGACAGAGGTACACAGAAATACCTGATACACAGAGGTACACAGATGTCAACAGATATACCTGATATACAGAGGTACAAAATTATACCTGATACACAGAGGTACACAGAGGTACACAGAAATACCTGATACACAGAGGTACACAGAAATACCTGATACACAGAGGTACACAGAAAAACCTGATACACAGCGGTACACAGAGGTCGCAGGTATACCTGGTACACAGAGGTACACATATATAACTGATACACAGAGGTACACATATATACCTGATACACAGAGGTACACATATATACCTGGTACACAGATATACCTGATACACAGAGGTACACAGAGGTACACAGATATACCTGATACACAGAGGTACACAGAAATACCTGATACACAGAGGTACACAGAGGTACACAGATATACCTGATACACAGAGGTACACAGAAATACCTGATACACAGAGGTACACAGAGGTCGCAGGTATACCTGGTACACAGAGGTACACATATATAACTGATACACAGAGGTACACATATATACCTGATACACAGAGGTACACATATATACCTGGTACACAGATATACCTGATACTCAGAGGTACACAGAGGTACACAGATATACCTGATACACAGAGGTACACAGAAATACCAGATACACAGAGGTACACAGAGGTCGCAGAAATACCTGATACACAGAGGTACACATATATACCTGATACACAGAGGTACACATATATACCCGAGTTACACGTGGTGCCAAAGGATACGTTTGACAGACATGGTACACAACTGCATGGTTACACATTGTTTCACAAGGATACGCATGGCATGCATGGCACACAGTGTACCTGAGTGTAAAGCTTGGAATCAGGTCTCTGCCCATCACACGACTCCAAAATATAGCGAGTTTTCTCAAGTTGAGAAAAGTAATATTTTCATTGCAGTGTACATCCAACAGCTGTCACCTAGTTATTTTAGAATTCTATGATACGTTCTGTTAAAGTTGATATTGTAAATAATCATATAGAAATGTATGATAAAGAATTTTCGTGACTCTAAATATTTTTTTATACTTTTTTCAGATCTGGTGAACCGTTCCTGTGTGTTAGGTAGGGAGAATTTACGTTTCAAGGTTTTACATTTGTAATAAAATATTTTAATTTCCCCGTAGACAACTACACAAAATGTATTTCACAAGTGAAAATATCTCCTTCCCCCCACCCCCACCCACACCCCCACCCCCACCCCCACCCCCACCTCCCTCGATGAGAGAAACATGATATTTCACTCGAAATGTGAATTATCCTCAATTTCTCCGCTCACTTCTTCAACCGAATCGTTGGGTTTGGTTCCGAAAGATCGAACATTTGGTCTGCCTGTTGTGTTATCGTTATGAGAATTTTGGACAGTCTGTCATGTTTTGGACGTGTTTCCGCCCGTCTTTTAGCTGCATGTTGACAGGTCTTTCTAATGTTAATTCATATGGAAGTACTTCGCCTGTACATATGTGCTTGATGCCCTCAGGATGAAGCCCCTTTGTCGCTCCATCTGTGCTGCTCTCAACACACAAACATGCACCTCGTTACACTGGATTAGGGAGATACCATCGTGAACATTCGAGAGGATATATGTTCAGCACCACGCAGCCTTTAGTACCATTTGTCTTTGTGATGGTGCCAAGTATGGTTATTGCCGTGCTATCGCCTAATTGCCAACACCTATAGTTTCCAGTGCAACCAACAGCAGGTAACACGAGAGTTCAAGCCAGGGTTGAATACAGTATGATTTGGTTCATGTATAGGCAGTTTGACACGCTGGAATGTATTAGTTTGACTTTGATTTGGTTTATGGTGTAATTGTTTTAGTAATACCTATCTGCCTGCCGCTCCATGTCGTACTAGGTTCACAGTACCTATCTGCCTGCCGCTCCATGTTCCACGTCGTACTAGGTTCACAGTACCTATCTGCCTGCCGCTCCATGTTCCACGTCGTACTAGGTTCACAGTACCTTCTGCCTGCCGCTCCATGTTCCACGTCGTACTAGGTTCACAGTACCTTTCTGCCTGCCGCTCCATGTTCCACGTCGTACTAGGTTCACAGTACCCATCTGCCTGCCGCTTCATGTTCCACGTCGTACTAGGTTCACAGTACCTATCTGCCTGCCGCTCCATGTTCCACGTCGTCCTAGGTTCACAGTACCTATCTGCCTGCCACTCCATGTTCCACGTCGTACTAGGTTCACAGTACCTATCTGCCTGCCACTCCATGCTCCACGTCGTACTAGGTTCACAGCACCTATCTGCCCGCCGCTCCATGTTCCATGTCGTACTAGGTTCACAGTACCCATCTGCCTGCCACTCCATGTTCCACGTCGTACTAGGTTCACAGCACCTATCTGCCTGCCGCTCCATGTTCCACGTCGTACTAGGTTCACAGTACCTATCTGCCTGCCACTCCATGTTCCACGTCGTACTAGGTTCACAGTACCTATCTGCCTGCCGCTCCATGTTCCACGTCGTACTAGGTTCACAGTACCTATCTGCCTGCCGCTCCATGTCGTACTAGGTTCACAGTACCTATCTGCCTGCCGCTCCATGTTCCACGTCGTACTAGGTTCACAGTACCTTTCTGCCTGCCGCTCCATGTTCCACGTCGTACTAGGTTCACAGTACCTATCTGCCTGCCGCTCCATGTCGTACTAGGTTCACAGTACCTATCTGCCTGCCGCTCCATGTTCCACGTCGTACTAGGTTCACAGTGCCTATCTGCCTGCCGCTCCATGTTCTACATCGTACTAGGTTCACAGTACCTATCTGCCTGCCGCTCCATGTTCCACGTCGTACTAGGTTCACAGTACCTATCTGCCTGCCGCTCCATGTCGTACTAGGTTCACAGTACCCATCTGCCTGCCGCTCCATGTTCTACCACGTACTAGGTTCACAGTACCTATCTGCCTGCCGCTCCATGTTCCACGTCGTACTAGGTTCACAGTACCTATCTGCCTGCCACTCCATGTTCCACGTCGTACTAGGTTCACAGTACCTATCTGCCTGCCACTCCATGTTCCACGTCGTACTAGGTTCACAGTACCTTTCTGCCTGCCGCTCCATGTTCCACGTCGTACTAGGTTCACAGTACCTTTCTGCCTGCCACTCCATGTTCCACGTCGTACTAGGTTCACAGTAGCTATCCGCCTGCCGCTCCATGTTCCACGTCGTACTAGGTTCACAGTACCTATCTGCCTGCCGCTCCATGTTCCACGTCGTACTAGGTTCACAGTACCTATCTGCCTGCCACTCCATGTTCCATGTCGTACTAGGTTCACAGTACCTATCTGCCTGCCACTCCATGTTCCACGTCGTACTAGGTTCACAGTACCTATCTTCCTGCCACTCCATGTTCCACGTCGTACTAGGTTCACAGTACCTATCTGCCTGCCACTCCATGTTCCACGTCGTACTAGGTTCACAGTACCTATCTGCCCGCCACTCCATGTTCCACGTCGTACTAGGTTCACAGTAGCTATCTGCCTGCCACTCCATGTTCCACGTCGTACTAGGTTCACAGTAACTATCTTCCTGCCACTCCATGCTCCACGTCGTACTAGGTTCACAGCACCTATCTGCCTGCCACTCCATGTTCCACGTCGTACTAGGTTCACAGTACCTATCTGCCTGCCACTCCATGTTCCACGTCGTACTAGGTTCACAGTACCTATCTGCCTGCCACTCCATGTTCCACGTCGTACTAGGTTCACAGTAGCTATCTGCCTGCCACTCCATGTTCCACGTCGTACTAGGTTCACAGTACCTTTCTGCCTGCCGCTCCATGTTCCACGTCGTACTAGGTTCACAGTACCTATCTTCCTGCCACTCCATGTTCCACGTCGTACTAGGTTCACAGTACCTATCTGCCTGCCGCTCCATGTTCCACGTCGTACTAGGTTCACAGTACCTATCTGCCTGCCGCTCCATGTTCCACGTCGTACTAGGTTCACAGCACCTATCTGCCTGCCGCTCCATGTCGTACTAGGTTCACAGTACCTATCTGCCTGCAGCTCCACGTCGTACTAGGTTCACAGTACCCATCTGCCTGCCGCTCCATGTTCCACGTCGTACTAGGTTCACAGTACCTATCTGCCTGCCGCTCCATGTTCCACGTCGTAATAGGTTCACAGTAGCTATCCGCCTGCCACTCCATGTTCCACGTCGTACTAGGTTCACAGTACCTATCTGCCTGCCACTCCATGTTCCACGTCGTACTAGGTTCACAGTACCTATCTGCCTGCCGCTCCATGTTCCACGTCGTACTAGGTTCACAGTACCCATCTGCCTGCCACTCCATGTTCCACGTCGTACTAGGTTCACAGCACCTATCTGCCTGCCACTCCATGTTCCACGTCGTACTAGGTTCACAGTACCTATCTGCCTGCCACTCCATGTTCCACGTCGTACTAGGTTCACAGTACCTATCTGCCTGCCACTCCATGTTCCACGTCGTACTAGGTTCACAGTACCTATCTGCCTGCCGCTCCACGTCGTACTAGGTTCACAGTACCTACTGCTTGTAAATGGGATCCGGCTTGAATTTAGGACCTGGCTGATTGCGTGTCTTCGCGCCCCGATCGTCCATGCAATCAACGGCAGGTGTGCCTGTCCAGGCTGGATAATGCACGGGTGTCTGTGTCTTGAATAGTGCTTCTTGCGGTAGCAAATAACACTCACTCACTGTGCTGCCGTCGCCTGCCTTGACACATTATATTATGTCACTGTCGGACGTCACGTGTACGTTCGTTAAAAACAACCTTGCATGTAGACCGCTTAATGAAAGATTATACCAGGGGCCGTTCCGCAAAGCGATCGGAGCGCTAAGGTGATCGTAACTCCCATACTTAAACACTTACTTACTGTCGTAGCGATAAGATCGCTTTGTGAAGAGGGGCCCTGATCTATCAATTTCGCCGCTTTTTTATTCCTACCCAAGGAAAAGACTGGTGACAACTTCAAATCAATAAACATAGTAGAATATGGCTGTAACGAACTTGAAGGGACCAGAGTTCTTCAGATACATCGTCTGTCATGGTTTCTCTTGGGAACGTCCGCCATCTTGGATAAGACAAAGATTTATTTGAAAAATCAAAACGTTCGATGGAAAGATACACCTGTCACAGATATTACTGCGCACGGAAATATAGACTTAAGTATGTTGTTCGGAGCACAAATGATCCGTAGTTGTTCTATTCTGTTTGTAGATGCATTACAAACTGAATTATAAAATATTTTTTTCTTCATGGGGTATCGTCGATGCGCCATCATGAAAGCAGTCTGTTGTTGAAATAGACTTGTGCGCATATGCGTCGTGGCAGAGATTACGGTGCGTAATGCGCAAACTGCCCTCTCGTATCAGGCTGAGAAAATGGCTCTCTGGCCATGTTAACCTCTGTGAAGGAGAGAATACTGTACTGTTCCATTTATAAATATTTAATCTTATATTATGTATTTTAAACATAGAATGTGATCGTGTATGCGTTTGTTTTCCGGCATAAGCAACTGACCACGGAACTTAGTCGTGTTTGGTTTTTATGATATTATTGAACCCATAAAAACCCACAAAAGGCTTTCGTTTGTGTCAAAATAATGGGAAATCATGAAACAATTAGACGTGAAGCCTTCATCAACATCATCATTATCACCACCATCAACAACAACAGAAACATCGTTCACTAGTCATGATCAATTGCTTGGTAGAATATAGTGGTGTAGCCGAAAGCGAGTTTAATTCCATCAGTTTCAAATGTTACACACAAAAAACACAATAAAACTTCAGAATTTCTTACAAAGATAAAATACTTACAACATGTATAATTCCCAACGATTTTAATGTAGGGATGAAGATATCCCAACTTCTTCACCCCAACGTAGCCCTTAAGGGCTCTTCAGGTTCGCCGATACGCACTATTACCATTCCGCTCCCGACCACCTAGCATCTCCCTTCCCTTATAAAAGCATGCCAAGAGCACTTTAAAATGATTCATCTTTAAGATAGCGCTCGACAACAAACACAAAAATCACATCTTAAATACTTTTTAGTCCAACCTAAACCTGGAGCGATCCCGAGATCATTATTACGTAAGTGAATCAGTCTAGCTGAAGAACAGCAAGAGGTCACGGAGCAGACCCATCTCTGATCCGCTGGCATCCTTGGTTCCCACGGTATATCGGTGAGTACGACACAAATACATGTACCCATTGACCCCAAGCATCCCAGGAGCATCTCTAACTTACGCATGCATCACATGATACATATACCTACATTGGCCTTAAATACATATATATGTACACACAACGCAATGACCGATAACAGAAAGCTTGTTAGGCAGGACCTTCAACCTTCATAGCATTTGTGCTATTTGGAAGCAATAGCACTGAATTCTAAAAATATGTTTTTTCTGTGAGACTTTTCTGAATAGATCTATTTGTGTTTTGTTTTCGGTTATAGCATATGTCGTACTGTCTGTATAAACACACGCAATTCACGTGTTTATGCAGACGTGCGTGTCACGTGAGACGCGTAAATGCGTGTCACGTGACGTCATGATATGTATTGTGTTCATATAACATGATCTCTATTCCATGCTCTTGTTGTTGTTTACTGTTTACGACTTTGTGTTGAAGATATCATCATTTGGGTTAGTCTGTCTTATGTAACAGCAGGCTGACATTACGTTCCTCAACAGAAACTCCGCATTCCGCGTTTAACATTTACGTTGTTTTTGACAGTATGGTTGGGTGCCTTAAGATGCATGATGACTTTGAAGATATCTTATGATCGAACATAGGCGTCTCGCTGTTAAGTCGAGTGTTCGAGTGTTCAAACGCCATGCCAAAGATGAGTATATGGATACAACGTGCTGCTACCATATTAGTTACCATTGTCGAGGTATTTCGAAAGAAAAAGATTGGACGTTTAACATACACAGTTTGTTTCCAAAGAAACACGAGGCTTGATTGGCAAGTTCAGAGCCTCACGTAGAAGGAATTGCGTACTAGTTAAATAGTTTGCTGTCGACATTGCATGATGTCATAGAGGTATAGCCACAAAACCTGAGTTATGTAAGCAAATTGTTTTTTGTGACTAGTCAGTAAGACAAGCAGGGGTCTGCGACCACTGTAGCATGGACAAACAGTAATACGTACTTGCAGAAAAGTCATTCATGAAGACATGACTATAACGCCACATTTGTACGTAAGGATACTGCTCCTTGTGCCATCGAGTATAACGCCACATCTGCACGTAAGGATACCGCTCCGTGGGCCATCGAGTATAACGCCACATCTGTACGTAAGGATACTGCTCCTTGGGCCATCGAGTATAACGCCACATCTGTACGTAAGGATACTGCTCCTTGGGCCATTGAGTGTAACGCCACATCTGTACGTAAGGATACTGCTCCCTGGGCCATGAAAAGGAGGTAAGCAGCAAAGTTTATGCATGGCAGGGAGAGCCTTGAAGACGGCATGTGTCCTGTGACGTCAGCAACACCAGAAATGATCCAGAGAATCCACGATATGGAGATGGCCGACCGGCGACTGACTGAGCGTCATCTGTTGTTAGTTCAGCAGGCTTTTCCCAGTTGAGAGTACATTTCATTATCACAGAAACTGTGGCAATAAAGAAAGTATAAGCTCGTTGGGTCCTAAAGCTTCTCATATCTGATCAAAAACACGTGATAATCTAGCACTGTTTGAAGCTGATCCAGAGAGGTTCTTGAAACGAATTGCGACTATGGATGATACCTGAAACCCGAGTCCAAACAACAATCAATAAAGTGGCAGCATTTGACATCACTACCATCAAAGCAGGCAAAGACCGTCCCATCAACTGGAACCTGCCGATTGTGTCATCATTATCTTCCAATAAACGGAGCATATTATGCTGCACTATTGAGGCAACTACGGGATAAACTTAAGACTACGAGGCTTCGGAAGCTGAGAAAAGGCGTGCCCATCCATGAGGACAAAGCGCCAGACGGGGGACCCAATGAATTGATGTTCAGATGTGTGTCCCCTAGCCGTTCCTGGGTCTGCTGTCCCTAGGTTCGAATCCTTTATTTGCCCTGATCGTGATCTTAGGTAGTTATCGCTACACTCTTGTTCGTGAGTAACGTACTGGCACTTAATGGATACTTTAATGGATCAGGTGGTCTTGCTTCGTGACTTGGCTGACAGCGTGGCGTTGTACCAGAACAGCCCGGCTTCTTGTTCGTGACACTGATCACTGGATTGTCTGGTCCACACTTTGTTTATGTGCCTCATAAGTATTGCCGGGTGCGGCTTAAGGCGTCACGCACTGAATTTTATGTGTAAATTGTGTGAAATGCGGGTGTTGCCGGTAGAGCAAGACACGCTTACCCTTTTCGCGAACACCTGGTGTCAACACTGATTTTCAGTGATCAGTTCATGTCATTTTTCATTACTATTGGAACCTGTTTCTGCAGGTAATCGAGATTGAATATTCTCTGGCGTTGACTTTTGAATTTCACGAAAGTGGAAAAAGTTTACGACCTTTGTCACTTAAAAATTGGGTATCTGACGCGCTATGGTATACTTTGGAAACACTATTCAAAGCGTCGTTACACCCAACTCACTAACTAAACACCTGCAACAACTGCCTCTATGGGACACAGCTTATGCAATCCATGCACGACACACTTTGTTATTTCGATGAAGAACCAAGTCTGTGTAGAGTTGCATACAAAGTGACCGGGCAAGCACCTAATGTCAATACTTGGATTCTTGTCATGGCCCTTCACATCATCGGCCAGATCAAAGGTTTTGCAACATTTACCTCCCTTTAATCACTCTTCTGATAGACGGTTTTTTGAAAGAAAAAAAACTAGGCCTCTGTGAATCAGCTTCTATATTTAGATGTCCTTAAATAGATGGTCCGACAGCCTTCGGGGATTAACATTGACGTTTCTCAATGAATTACAGGGAATTCTGGGACGATCGGGCTCCAGGCAAGCTGAATGGTCCATGTGCAGATTGAATGAGGACTCGCAGTAAAGATCGATATTGGTTAATAACACCGTGGTTCAGAAACATTGATGACGACATTTGTTGTGATTGGTTGTTACGGTGCGCTCAATATATTCAGGGGACAGGCTGGTCATCCCACTGATGCCTTCTTGCTGTTTTTTATGTCTTTTCAGGAAACCTTCAAACTAAGTAAAACTGGTCTTTGGTCTCTGCGCGAAGGTCCCTCTTCAACCTTTGGACCTCTGATTAACTATGTTATTCATTCTCGTCATATACAACCAAAACCCGTTATACCGGAAACCCGGTTTGCCACATATGAAGGGCATGTTTCGTTAATCCGGACAATTTATCTGTACATGAAACCGTCCTGATTAACGGGGTTTCGTTGTATTGGCCCTCGGTAGCCTGCCGTGAACGGATATCCGGGAGATTTCAGATTGTGATGTAAAAGCTGAAACATTTTTTTGTTTAACGCTACAAACGGCAATAGTCCAGCCGTATCGGTACATAATCCGACGACCCATTAATTCGCCTCTTGCGACCAGCATAGGTTGCTGAGGACCTATACTCAACGAGAATCACTACAGGGTGAAAACATTAGCTGGGATTGAATTCTCCCAAGGGAACTGAACATCTAGTTTGAATGCGCTTTAATCCGTTAAAGGGTGCATAATAATGCCAAGCTACGAGCTGTGGAGTGGAGGCCTATTTGCTATTTATTTCGTATTATCGAGGTTCCGTTGTTTGTATAGATACACGTTGTTTGACCGTTAATATTAATATCCTCGACACCAAGCTTGACTTAGTAAATTAACGTGAATCTAATGTAGAAATCCCACTTCATTTGTCACCTCTCAATTCAAATGCAATAACATAGCAACGAATGACCCGGGCGTTTCAGCTATCGTCTTGTTGATTAGGAAATGGAAATCGCTTGCATCTCAAAGCAACTGAAGTATAAACGTATGATATTTCAAATTATAAGATTCGAACTAGAGTTTAATTGGTGTGAAATATATAGCCTTTGATTAGTTCTAGCATTGATTTTACATATGACACTCTTGAAACAAACGTTTGATTAGTTATGAACGTGAAAGTCGCCGGAATTCCCGGCTCACATTTGTAATCTTGTGTTATCACACATGGATTGATGTAAGACAAGGGGTTATTTTACATTGATACCCACACTCCAGCTTGGTGTCGTGGACAAGAGGGTATGGTGTTAACCCTATGCCTAAAGACCATGTTATCTGTTCTAAGACATTGATGGCAAGGATGTGGTATTCACCACGATACTACTTCCTGCTGTCCATGTTCACGAACACCTGATGTCCATTGTTTTCTTCATAAATGCCTAGCCTTATGGCTAATGTTCCACACAAAGAATTAATAATTGTAACTAAACGTGATGGCACTGGTCGCAGGCGCGGCAAATCGCTTTGTCGTCATGGCGCACCATCTGAAGCGAAACGCCCACAGTGGCACACGTTGCAACTGATCACTGCTATGGTAAACCCACGTGTGTGGTTCAGTACCGACAACCAACGATTATAATCATGGATTCGAACCAACGACTAGCAAATCTTAACAGCTGAGGTATTTTGAAGATGAAGATGGTGAAGTGGAAACTAAAACTGCGGTGTAAAACGGATGTTGATTGTTGTTTAACGCCGTCCAGTGATTGACATCATCAGCATCGATCTGCGCAATTATGCGATGACATGCATCAATTAAGTCATCGAGCCTGAATGTTGCATTCGACATATCCGGAGTATGTTGAGATAAACGAGTTCGTTACTGATAGTGCTCAGTGTAGATTGCAGTGCGTTATACAAGGAAACCTCCGTAATTCGAACCGAAACTACGCGATATATGCTTAATTCCTTACTTTTCAATCAGATTAAATATCAGCTGGTGTCCGATGCCGACGCTCTGCTTGTCTAGAACTACGGTTAACTCGAATATTTCGTCCGGATGACTTCCTGTTGACGAGGATTTACTATATTGGCTTGCTGGTTCTGTGGTTTAACACAGCGATTTATATCAATTAGTAAAAGCTGTAATCATGGAAGTAGTAGAGGGATGGACGTGCAGTGATTTAATCAACCAGTGGATCTATCGTTTGCGTAATCGATTGAACAGCAAGTCAATAACACTTATATTTCTTCAAGGTGGTCTGACGAAAACATGCACAGCTAAAGAAATCTATCTGGCGATGAAGTATTTATGGAGATGAATTTATTTCAGGCGTTAAATTTCCTTTGAGATCGATGTGCATGCGCGTATTTTATAAACCGAGATTAGGTATTCTGTTTGTGTTGATCTGGATTACACCAGCATGGTACCTTGACGTCAACTGAAATAGACTGGCACGCAACTTATGACAGCAACAGACAACACCTCATATATGAATGCCTGTGTTCAGTCCAAGCATGCTCTCATTTACCCAACATGTACCTGATGTTTTAGTGAGTGAGTGAGTGAGTGAGTGAGTATGGTTTTACGCCGCTTTTAGCAATATTCCAGCAATATCAAGGCGGGGGACACCAGAAATGGGCTTCGCACATTTGATATTTTAGAATTTTGATGTGAGAATAATGTGAGTAAATAATAAGTCCATTATCCATGCCAGGATCCGCGGAAAGTTGACTTGAATCGTCTTAAACTGGTGTTCAAAACGTCTATGGCATCGATTCGCTCTGCAGAGT
The DNA here is from genome assembly GCF_023055435.1 of Haliotis rufescens. Classification (NCBI taxonomy): domain Eukaryota; kingdom Metazoa; phylum Mollusca; class Gastropoda; order Lepetellida; family Haliotidae; genus Haliotis; species Haliotis rufescens. The sequence continues at coordinate 50,988,698 of NW_025964001.1, read as the reverse complement.
TGCATCCCTAAAGTATGACAGAATCCGCTGATCGTCGGTTAGAGTCCCAGATTCTCTCCGATTATGAGCAACATACATCCGCTCGTCGGTTTCACCGATGTGTTGTTGCTGTTTCGTTTGTTTGTTGTTGACCGCTGCACTCAGCAATATTCCAGCTCATGGCGTCGTTCTGTAAAAATCGAGTCTGGACCAGATAATCCAGTCACTGACATCAAGAGCATCGATCTACGTAAATGGTATACGATCCACCATGGTTTACGACAGCCTGACCACCCGATCCCGTTAGTCGCCTCTTACGTCACGCATGGGCTGCTGAAGACCAATCTAAAGGGTGTTGACCCGTAAGCGCCAAATTTGATATTAAGGAGGAAAACTCCTCCTGGCGTTCCCGGGAATAGTAAGGGCTAAGACACGGTTGATTGACACGGGATTTGGCGCTCCAGGTACCAGAAAGGGTTCAGACACGGTTGATTGACACGGGATTGGGCGCTCCCGGTACCAGTAAGGTTCAGACACGGTTGATTGACACGGGATTTGGCGCTCCCGGTACAAGTAAGGTTCAGACACGGTTGATTGACACGGGATTTTGGCGCTCCCGGTACCAGGCAAATTAAACGTGAACAAAGGAACCGCTCATCAATTTCATTACCGTCGTAATGCATTTAAGTTAAAATGTTTAAGATGTTAAAAAGTACATATTCTTATCAATGTTCAGTCCAGGTGAAGACGTTCAAAGAAGTTAATGTTTACTTGATGCATGTTAAGTTAAAATGGTTGAAACATATTTTTATTTCTAGTGAACATTTGGATCGGTAAACAAGATAACGCTTATTTTAATACCTATTCCCTACATAAAACAGAAAAAAGTCAAGGTGTGTATAATAATTACGCAAAATATACCTTGGTGCAGTGGCCTGTCATCACGCATAATCAACAGTGTCTGGTTTTGATAGAATAATGGCATTATACATAATATACAAAATAGATATATATTATATGCGAGTGTTTATGGTATTAATTAAGTTTAAATCTCTCAGAATATATTATGAAAGTATTGACAGATACAAAATATTGACCACAATGCCAATTTTGGCCGACAGTTATAAATCTGTCGAAATTATAATGTCCGTTTAGGTCACTGCACCCGAATCTGAGACGGCAGTGGATAATTTGACAGAATCTGGTTCCAGGTATAATTGGTATTAAAAAAATGTTTGTATTTGTACTCCTCCTGAATAACTCGTTTATATCCTAAAACGGTATGCATTCACGGCTAATCCATCGATTTGGCGCTCGCGGTATCAACAGCAGAATCGGTGTTCGGCTTTACCGGGACTATCTGATATTCTAGTTTGGCGTTCCCGTCCCATTACCATCTAAAGGTTAGTTGTATGTCGTTTTCCTTATATTATTCATGATATTAACAGACATACACACTATGTTAATTCTTTAAGCCATTGTCTCCAGCAATGTATATGACGTATAGGTTGTCAATGAAACATTGTCTTCAGTATTGCAATGGCACACTTCTAGTGGAGTAAGGTAGTCATTAAACCCCTATATATAGTCCTCAATCGATGTCCAACGCATACAAACTTTAACTGGTTAATTGTCGTGCTTGATGTGGAACAAATGATTCTTTCCGTGTCCTTATAAGATGTTAAATATTGACGGAACTCTTATAAGCTTGGCGAATACTACTTGTTATACATGGAGAACAGTATAGTACGAATATGTTACAGTCAATGTGTAAAATCAGTCAATGTGTAAAATGTTATTCACCTGAACGATTTACCAAATACAGTCATTTACAAATTTACCGAAACATCTCTCCATTTATGTGACAGATTTGCTAAAAAATTATCATGAAAATTTAAAATGTAGGTTTAAAATGAATTAAAAACATCACAATAGACTAATTATGTTGGGATTAGAAGCCAAAAACTATAAAATTAGACATTGACTTTCGTTGTCTTTTAAGCCTATCATTTTTATCACGAGATAATGAAATTCAACATAAAAATGATGTCATTTTACTCATTGACAAGGTACAAGGCAAAGGCGTACTCCTTTTTTACAGACAAACTTCATTTGGGGATATTTCTTTAAGGTATATGTAGATTGACTTTATAACAGATGGAATGGAATGCTTATCTTTCTAAAGGTAGACGGTTATCGTTTGTGAGGTAAATCTAATTCGGGGGGTTGTGAGCATTTTAACCGGGCGCATGTATCAAAAACAACTGTACCTGGATTGTAACTTAATTGAGAGTGAATGAGCACCCACACCATCACCATCACCTTGCACACCCGCGACCGCACCTACACCCACGCGAACCCCGCACCCACACCCGCACCCGCACCCACACCCACACCCGCACCCACATCATCACCTTGCACACCCGCGACCGCACCTACACCCACGCGAACCCCGCACCCATACCCGCACCCACACCCGCACCCACATCATCACCTTGCACACCCGCGACCGCACCTACACCCACGCGAACCCCGCACCCACACCCGCACCCGCACCTACATAATCACCTTGCACACCCGCGACCGCACCTTCACCCACGCGAACCCCGCACCCACACCCGCACCCACACCCGCACCCGCACCCACATCATCACCTTGCACACCCGCTACCGCACCTACACCAACGCGAACCCCGCACCCACATCCACACCCGCACCCAGTTCTACGCTTACACACGCACACACACCTACACCAACACCTACGCGAACACCCGCAACCGCACCCGGGCTAACACCCGCACCCACGCTAAAACCTACACCCACGATAACACCCGCAACCGCGCTAACACCCACGCCCACATTAACACCCGCACCCGCACCCGCACCCGCACCCGCACCCGCACTCACACCCGCACAGCACACGCACTACGCTCACGCCCGCACAGCACCCACGCTAACACGCGCACCCGCACCCGCACCCACACCCACACCCGCACCCACATCAACACCTTGCACACCCGCGACCGCACCTACACCCACGCGAACCCCGCACCCATACCCGCACCCACACCCGCACCCACACCCGAAACCACATCATCACCTTGCACACCCGCGACCGCACCTACACCCACGCGAACCCCGCACCCACACCCGCACCCGCACCTACATAATCACCTTGCACACCCGCGACCGCACCTTCACCCACGCGAACCCCGCACCCACACCCGCACCTGCACCCACATCATCACCTTGCACACCCGCTACCGCACCTACACCAACGCGAACCCCGCACCCACACCCACACCCGCACCCAGTTCTACGCTTACACACGCACACACACCTACACCAACACCTACGCGAACACCCGCAACCGCACCCGGGCTAACACCCGCACCCACGCTAAAACCTACACCCACGATAACACCCGCAACCGCGCTAACACCCACGCCCACATTAACACCCGCACCCGCACCCGCGCTCACACCCGCACAGCACCCACGCTAACACGCGCACCCGCAACCGCACCCAGGCTTACAACCACGCCAACACCCGCACACGCACACTCTCCCATACCCCAATCCCCAACAACGCACACGTTTATTTTTTTCAATTCAGACCCGTGCATACAACCGATCATTTCTCGTGGGTCGTGATGTAGTGTTATACGTTGCTTTATATGCTATTGATGCTATGATGAATTATGTATCCATCAGACATGGTTATTGCAGGTGTATGATATATACGAGCATTGTCCCTGTTGAAACACCGGGATAACGGCACATGAATATTGCAAGTCACACAACACGGACTATAACACTTAATAATCATCCACATTTATAAAGCTTTTATGTACGTAAGGTAAAATAATACTGACTGATGTATATCTTCTTCAAATATTTATGGTTTATGTATGCAAGATTCGACATATACTGTCATATATCCAACTATTAATTTCATATAAATGTTCTGGATAGGCAAAGGTGAATATGAAGTTGTTGCCGTGAGTCTAATTATGGTAAATATTTTATTAAACCTATATATCGTGGCCGACAAGAAAGATTTAGTGAGAGCATGACTAGTTTACACGAAACGGCGCATGTATATTTTCCTGAATCTTGTCAATCACATTAGTGTCAAAAGGAACAGAAACTTAAATGACATAAATGATTTCATTGGATTTGTCAAAGAGGACTAGATCAGGTTTGTTGGCCTGGGTAGATTTGAGTCTGAATACGTCTGGGTTGTTCCATGGATAAACATCTGTGTCAAAACCACAAGCATGGCGAAGGCCGTAATTCAAGGACAGATGCATAGATGTAGGGTGGGTGATTTAACTGTACAGCCCAAACTTAGCCCCAAGTGACTATTTCCTGTTCCGGCAAATGAAATCTGCCCTACGTGGGATGAAGAGGACATAGGCTGCCACAGAGGCGTGGTTAGAGGGCCAATCTGCTGATTTCTATAAAAGTGGTATTAAAAGCTTGAAGGACAAATGGAATAAGTGTATTGAGGTGAATTGAGATTTTATTGAAAAATAAAAGTGCAAAAGATATTCTGCGACTTGGTCTTATATTGAAGTTGCAAGACTTATGTACATTCCCTTGTATAACCGTTGGTTGTTTGGAGAGTAAACTTGATTTGCTGATTGATTTGCTGATTGATTTGCTGATTGATTGATTGATTGATTGCATAAGGATATTGATACGCATCAATATTTTTATCTTGGATAATGACACCTTTATCACACAAAACGTAATATCCCCTACTGCTTTGCTTGACGTGACCGTATTTGGATATAAATGAATTATTTATATCATGGAATACGTATAGAAAACCGGCGCTTCATAGAGTAGTAAAGGGTACGTGTGTTGACTGGTATCTTATCTCTAAAATGGCATTTAAGTAGTTTCCAGAACATTAAATTACCTTATTTTAATAATGAAATAAAATAAAAAGGAGACCAGGGACTGTTTTCATTTTCAGAAACCGCAGTAATATAGGCTTGCCAACTATTACAGATTTGCAGGGACTGTATTGGATCATATCTGTTTCATGGTCTGTATGACAGACTGGAGGTACATGTGCTACGTAAATTAATCGGTCTCTGGCGTTGGCGCCACATATGAAATAAACAAGGGAACTTAATCAAATCTAGACTTGGCTCATGCTATGTCTTGCATTCTAAGACTGGTACATGACCAGCAGCCATGGACCACTGACACCTCGGTGACATGGGAGTCACCATGTCTGTACAAGAACACACACGGGGCATCAGGCTTGTGGACAGTACTAATCGCAATCGGCACTTCATTACGAAGTTTTTCGCGGAAATTAACGTTGTCATCCGTGATAATGGGTCATTTCAATCTTACCCACAATGAAGACTTGTAAACCTAGCTGCGGTTTTTGCCCCTGGGCGCGTCATCCGCTTGTCATAGTTACTATTCGTTCCGAGGGGAGCTTCAAGTGACACTGCCGTAGATGCGGGCCCGCGAGACCTCGTGTTTTACGTGCTCTTGTCTACAATAACGTCCCGTGCATGTAACACCTCGGTTAAGATGACAAATGCTTGCTGACACCCGACATGAGAATTAATTAGTACTGAAGTACGTTAAATTATTGCAACAATTGGACATGACATCAATTAACAGATTTATGTGTTTGAAGTCCTTCGGTACAAATCACTAAAACGGTTGACCGTTATACGTAACACGTGATGATGATCGACTTATAGCAGATTAAATACGAAATAACAATGATCTACCCTTGAGGTCACTGTTAGTTTGATACGTATAAATAAGTGCAAGTGTTCAATGATTTTTTTCACATAAACCGATTCATTTTTGTAAGTTCTTCAATATTGTAAACTTGTTGACCTTCGACCTTCATATATGTTAGTTACAGGTCGGTGGTTTGGGTGTTTCGGTTTTGTCACATCCGGCACAGATGCATAATACGACCTCGAATATATCTTTTGCATTGAAGCGTATTTTCTGTGACCTTTGAATAAACAAAAGACGGTTCAGTAAGTTATTTGTAACGCCGTTTAGGACACTTTTTCAGTCATCAAATGCGTGTCAGAATTGTGTGGTGAAACGTCAAGAATGGTTTCGTTTGGACGTTTTCTGATCGTGATTCATATTCATAATATTCATATTCAAAACATTATTTATAATGAGATTAAACACTCATTCACTCACTCATATTCAAACATGATTGCAATATAATATAAAAATAAACTGTTCGCGGTTAAAAGTTCAATTGTTTCTTATCTTATCAAGTGTACTATCTTTAGCGCATATGATTCAGTATATACTTAAATGAAACAGTCATATGTGCGTTTACAAATGTGTGAATTGTTTATGGGGTTTAAAATTTCACATTTAAACAATATTTTGATTTTTAAATCCAACATTATATAAATCATCCAAACTCTCAAGTTATTCTAATCAAATGGCACGACTCAAAGCTCCGATATTTTCACATTACACGCTTTCTCAATAAATTAGCACACACCATGAAGCGATATATCTTGATCACAATTCGCTTACGTTGTTCATATGACACCAGCTGACAAAGTGTAAAATACACCCCATCCATCTTAGATAGCTAACGGAACGGAGAGAAACTTATCATATTTCATACCCTTCAGTTCAACAAGATCTGTTCTCATACACTAACAACCATATATATTACTCTTCTGTGTGCAGTGTGTCTAACGATCCACGTTGTGAGTCCACATTTGGGAATATACGACAATAATAAGAAGTCCTATTTGTGTCTCGTAATATCGTTATTGTTATCATATTAATTATTTAAAAAGGTTCGTTGTAAACAAAGAACGCTCTGCTGGAAACCGTATTCAGATATACAATAACCGTTTCTCCTGACAAATCGCTCACTCATCACTAAAATCTCAACGGTCGTATTATCTCGTGAGCGTTACCTTTATAAAGACATATGTAATTTATGTCGCTAACATGCGTCCATTTCCTTGGGAATATTTTAATATTTAATCACATCATCTTTACAAAGATACGCTCAATTGTGTCCATAGGTTAACGTTGTTAAGAGGAACTATCGCAAGTAATAAAGAATATTAGTATATAACAAAGAGTCTCGTTATTTCATTATATTTGACACGGGCGTGTTTTTATATACAAAATTAATAAGGTATATTATCGAGACAAACGAAGATTTACTTATTAGGGCTCTATGCCTGAAAGGCAAGAGACCTATTGTAATCGTTCGATTTATTATTATTATTATTATTATTATTATTATTATTCTTTATTATTATTATTATTATTATTATTCCGGCGTTTTTTGTTCCAATCATAACTCAATAACTACAGCTCAGAATCTCTTCAAAATTGGTACCAAGATTCCCAATGTTCTGAAGCAGATATCACAAAAATCCCAATGCCGTAGGCCCAAAGACCAAGGGCAGATAACCAAAAAACAAGATTTTTTTTAACATTTATGTTGGCCTATTGCTCCCAAACCGCTTGTCCGATTACTTTCAAAATTGGCATGTGTCTGCTGCTTTAGGTGCCTGCCATTTTTTGTTCTTTGACCTTGGCCATTGGTCACGTGGTTTGGCAGCCATATTGAATTCAAGGTTTTCCCAGTGTTTGGGGGGTACATGTCTTCAAAAGCATGGAACTCTGAATCCGCTTAATCAAATGCTTCCAAACTTTCTGAGAATTGTCTCCATACTCAACAAATCAATATTTTAATAGCTGTCATTGGCCATCTTTGATAGTTGCGGCAAAATTTGATTTTGATTTTCATCACCGAAATTTTAATTTCAAGATCATATCTTGTAAGGTTCTTTAAAGAAACTATTGAAAGTTTGCATGAAGTTAGTTTCACATATGTACTTCATTTTGTGTTCTTGGTTGCATGCTAAAAGTAACACTGCTTGGTGGTAATATGTGATTATTTATTTCAAAAATACTAAGAATGAAGCCTCGTAAAATCTAGGTAGGATTATTTCCCTTTGACTGTAGACTACTCTTGAAGATGAGGGTTAGAATTGGTCTTCAGCAGCCCATGCTTGTCTTGATAGGTGATTATCAGGATTGGGTGGTCAGGCTCCCTGACTTGCTAATTTATTTCCCAATTGCAAAAGGCTTACTTTTGACGGCTGGGCCACCCGTGCCCCCCGACACCCCCAGAACAAGCCAATTTCTTGCGGCCATGTCCAACCTGCCTGCAGTTACTATGTTTTACGACGTTGGTACAAACAAACCATTTGAGGATTCGAACATGGTCTAGGTCTGAAATGGATTTAGAACACTCTGATTCACTCTGGCACGCTCAATTTCGGAGCGGTGACGTCCTGCAAACGGTGACTATCTTTTGACTGAGTTGGTACAAGCAAACCCTTTGTGGATTCGAACATGAGGATTCGAGGTCGTAGATAGGTTTAGAACAGCCTTTGACACCCGGCACATGCGAATGTCATAGCGGCAATGTTGGCAACCGCTGCCTACATTGGACGGAGTTGGTACAAGCAAACCAGTTTAGGATTTAAACATGGTCGAAGTCAGAAATGGGTTTAGAAGATAAAGGGTATACCCCAGAGCCATCAATTTCGTAGCGGCGATGTCCCGCAAGCGCTGCTTAAATTAGACGCGATGGTACAAGCAAACCATATAAGGATTCAAACATGGTCGAGGTCGGAAATGAGTTAAGTAGCCCTCTGACACTCCGGCACACGCCAATTTCGTAGCGGCAATGTTCTGCAAGCGGTGTCTGTCTTTTAACGGCGTTGGTACAAGCAAACCATTTGAGGATTCGAACATGGTCGATGTCGGAAATTGGTTAAAACACTATGGGACACCCAGGCACATGACAATTTCGTTGTGGTGATGTCTCACAAGCAGTTCCTTACATTTGACGGCATTGTTACAAGCAAACCATTTGAGGATTCGAACAAAGTCAAACGTGAGTTAAAAACTCACTGGGACACATGTGGTGATGTCTCGCAAGCGGTTCCTTGCATGTGACGGCGTTGGTACAAGCAAACCATATGCGGATTCGAACATGGACGGCGTCTGAAATGGGTGTAGAACATTCCGGGACGTTCTGGGACACGTCAATGTCGTAGAGGCTATGTCTTGCAAGTGTTTCCTTACTTTGGACGGCATCGGTACAACCAAACCAATTGGGGATTCGAACATGGACGAGGTCGGAAACAGGTTCAGCACCTTATCTAAGCAATGCGACAGAAACCCGGGGTCCTGGCGAAGTCAGAACACTAATCCGTTTGACTGTAGCTCAATGGACAAGGGAGCTATGCTCCCGGACTATTTGACCCCCTGCCACCCGGCCTGCCACCCGGCCTGACACCCTGCCTGTCACCCTGCCACAAGCTGCCGTACAACAGACCTCTGAATAGCAGACCTTTAAACACTTGTAACGTGGAAACTACTGGTCCGATTTTGACCAAATTTCGTGTGTGTATGTAGATTGGGATCGTCTAGATTATTATTGTGTTCATATTGTCCTATTTTAATCGTTCGATTTATTATTAGGGCTCTATGCCCCGGGACACCCTTGTACACGTCAATTACGTAGCGGCGTCCTTATTTGACGGCATTGGTACAAAGAATCCATTTGAGGATTCGAATATGAACAAGGACTGGAATGGGTTCAGAACACCCAAGAATGCTCTGGCTCCCGCCAATTTTGTCAAAACGGACTGATGACATATGAAGTAATAAATTACACTATAACATACTCATGTGCACTGCATTATAAAGTGGATTCAAATGACTGGAACTAAATGATTTATTGGTATGAGGGGCGGCCGGGTAGCCTTGTGGTTAAAGCGTTTGCTCGTCACACCGAAAACCCGGGTTCGATTCCTGACATGGGTACAATGTGTGAAACCAATTTCTGGTGTCCCCCGCCGTGATATTGCTGGAATATTGCTAAAAGCGGCGTAAAACCATACTCACTCACTTACTAGTGGCGTGAGATGTATTTTGTCCCGTTGCTCTGAAACCGTTACTCCGAATACTTTCACACTCTACGTGTGCCTGCTGCTTTAGATGCTTGACATCTTTTGTTCTTTAACTTTGGCCACTGGCCACGTGGTTTGGCAGCCATTTTGGATTCAGGGTTTTCACAGTGTCTTCGAACATGGACGGCGTCAGAAATTGGTGTAGAACATCCCGGGACGTTCTGGGACACATCACTGTCGCAGAGGCAATGTCTCGCAAGCGTTTCCTTACTTTTGAAGGCGTTGGTACATGCAAACCATATGCAGATTCAAACATGGACGGCGTGTAGAATGGGTTCAGGACATCCCAGGGCGTTCTGGGACACATCAATGTCGTAGAGGCGATGTCTCACAAGCGTTTCCTTACTTTAGACGGCATCGGTACAACCAAACCAATTGGGGATTCGAACATGGACGAGATCGGAAACAGTGTCAGTACTTTATCTATGCAATGCGACAGAAACCCGGGGTCCTGGCCAAGTCAGAACACTCATCCGTTTGACTGTAGCTCAATGGACAAGGGAGCTACGCTCCCGGACTAGTTGACCCCCTACCACCCGGCCTGCCACCCTGCCTGTCACCCTGCCACAAGCTGCCGTACAGCAGACCTCTGATTAGCAGACCTTCGAACACTTGTTACTCGGAAACTACTGGTCCGATTTCGACCAAATTTCGTGTGTGTATGAAGAGTGGGATCGTCAAGATTATGATGGTAATCATATTGTCCTATTGTAATTGTTTGAATTATTAGGGCTCTATGCCCCGGGACACCCTTGTACACGTCAATTACGTAGCGGCGTCTATATTTGACGGCATTGGTACAAAGAATCCATTTGAGGATTCAAATATGAACAAGAACTGGAATGGGTTCAGATCAACCAAGAATGCTCTGGCTCCCGCCAATTTTGTCAAAACGGACTGATGACATATGAAGTAATAAATTACACTATAACATACTCATGTGCACTGCATTTATAAAGTGGATTCAAATTGACTGGAACTAAATGATTTATTGGTATGAGGGGCGGTCGGGTAGCCTTGTGGTTAAAGCGTTCGCTCGTCACGCCGAAAACCTGTCAATTCCTGACATGGGTACAATGTGTGAAACCAATTTCAGGTTCACCGCCGTGATATTGCTGGAATATTGCTAAAAGCGGCGTAAAACCATACTCACTCACTTACTAGTGGCGTGAGATGTATTTTGTCCCGCTGCTCTGAAACCGTTACTCCGATTACTTTCACAATCTACGTGTGCCTGCTGCTTTAGATGCTTGACATCTTTTGTTCTTTAACTTTGGCCACTGGCCACGTGGTTTGGCAGCCATTTTGGATTCAGGGTTTTCACAGTGTCTTCGAACATGGACGGCGTCAGAAATTGGTGTAGAACATCCCGGGACGTTCTGGGACACATCACTGTCGTAGAGGCAATGTCTCGCAAGCGTTTCCTTACTTTTGAAGGCGTTGGTACATGCAAACCATATGCAGATTCAAACATGGACGGCGTGTAGAATGGGTTCAGGACATCCCAGGACGTTCTGGGACACATCAATGTCGTAGAGGCGATGTCTCACAAGCGTTTCCTTACTTTAGACGGCATCGGTACAACCAAACCAATTGGGGATTCGAACATGGACGAGATCGGAAACAGTGTCAGTACTTTATCTATGCAATGCGACAGAAACCCGGGGTCCTGGCCAAGTCAGAACACTCATCCGTTTGACTGTAGCTCAATGGACAAGGGAGCTACGCTCCCGGACTAGTTGACCCCCTACCACCCGGCCTGCCACCCTGCCTGTCACCCTGCCACAAGCTGCCGTACAGCAGACCTCTGATTAGCAGACCTTCGAACACTTGTTACTCGGAAACTACTGGTCCGATTTCGACCAAATTTCGTGTGTGTATGAAGAGTGGGATCGTCAAGATTATGATGGTAATCATATTGTCCTATTGTAATTGTTTGAATTATTATTAGGGCTCTATGCCCCGGGACACCCTTGTACACGTCAATTACGTAGCGGCGTCTATATTTGACGGCATTGGTACAAAGAATCCATTTGAGGATTCAAATATGAACAAGAACTGGAATGGGTTCAGATCACCCAAGAATGCTCTGGCTCCCGCCAATTTTGTCAAAACGGACTGATGACATATGTAGTAATAAATTACACTATAACATACTCATGTGCACTGCATTTATAAAGTGGATTCAAATTGACTGGAACTAAATGATTTATTGGTATGAGGGGCGGTCGGGTAGCCTTGTGGTTAAAGCGTTCGCTCGTCACGCCGAAAACCTGTCAATTCCTGACATGGGTACAATGGTTGAAACCAATTTCAGGTTCACCGCCGTGATATTGCTGGAATATTGCTGGAATATTGCTAAAAGCGGCGTAAAACCATACTCACTCACTTACTAGTGGCGTGAGATGTATTTTGTCCCGCTGCTCTGAAACCGTTACTCCGATTACTTTCACACTCTACGTGTGCCTGCTGCTTTAGATGCTTGACATCTTTTGTTCTTTAACTTTGGCCACTGGCCACGTGGTTTGGCAGCCATTTTGGATTCAGGGTTTTCACAGTGTCTTCGAACATGGACGGTGTCAGAAATTGGTGTAGAACATCCCGGGACGTTCTGGGACACATCACTGTCGTAGAGGCAATGTCTCGCAAGCGTTTCCTTACTTTTGAAGGCGTTGGTACATGCAAACCATTTGCAGATTCAAACATGGACGGCGTGTAGAATGGGTTCAGGACATCCCAGGGCGTTCTGGGACACATCAATGTCGTAGAGGCGATGTCTCACAAGCGTTTCCTTACTTTAGACGGCATCGGTACAACCAAACCAATTGGGGATTCGAACATGGACGAGATCGGAAACAGTGTCAGTACTTTATCTATGCAATGCGACAGAAACCCGGGGTCCTGGCCAAGTCAGAACACTCATCCGTTTGACTGTAGCTCAATGGACAAGGGAGCTACGCTCCCGGACTAGTTGACCCCCTACCACCCGGCCTGCCACCCTGCCTGTCACCCTGCCACAAGCTGCCGTACAGCAGACCTCTGATTAGCAGACCTTCGAACACTTGTTACTCGGAAACTACTGGTCCGATTTCGACCAAATTTCGTGTGTGTATGAAGAGTGGGATCGTCAAGATTATGATGGTAATCATATTGTCCTATTGTAATTGTTTGAATTATTATTAGGGCTCTATGCCCCGGGACACCCTTGTACACGTCAATTACGTAGCGGCGTCTATATTTGACGGCATTGGTACAAAGAATCCATTTGAGGATTCAAATATGAACAAGAACTGGAATGGGTTCAGATCAACCAAGAATGCTCTGGCTCCCGCCAATTTTGTCAAAACGGACTGATGACATATGAAGTAATAAATTACACTATAACATACTCATGTGCACTGCATTTATAAAGTGGATTCAAATTGACTGGAACTAAATGATTTATTGGTATGAGGGGCGGTCGGGTAGCCTTGTGGTTAAAGCGTTCGCTCGTCACGCCGAAAACCTGTCAATTCCTGACATGGGTACAATGTGTGAAACCAATTTCAGGTTCACCGCCGTGATATTGCTGGAATATTGCTAAAAGCGGCGTAAAACCATACTCACTCACTTACTAGTGGCGTGAGATGTATTTTGTCCCGCTGCTCTGAAACCGTTACTCCGATTACTTTCACAATCTACGTGTGCCTGCTGCTTTAGATGCTTGACATCTTTTGTTCTTTAACTTTGGCCACTGGCCACGTGGTTTGGCAGCCATTTTGGATTCAGGGTTTTCACAGTGTCTTCGAACATGGACGGCGTCAGAAATTGGTGTAGAACATCCCGGGACGTTCTGGGACACATCACTGTCGTAGAGGCAATGTCTCGCAAGCGTTTCCTTACTTTTGAAGGCGTTGGTACATGCAAACCATATGCAGATTCAAACATGGACGGCGTGTAGAATGGGTTCAGGACATCCCAGGACGTTCTGGGACACATCAATGTCGTAGAGGCGATGTCTCACAAGCGTTTCCTTACTTTAGACGGCATCGGTACAACCAAACCAATTGGGGATTCGAACATGGACGAGATCGGAAACAGTGTCAGTACTTTATCTATGCAATGCGACAGAAACCCGGGGTCCTGGCCAAGTCAGAACACTCATCCGTTTGACTGTAGCTCAATGGACAAGGGAGCTACGCTCCCGGACTAGTTGACCCCCTACCACCCGGCCTGCCACCCTGCCTGTCACCCTGCCACAAGCTGCCGTACAGCAGACCTCTGATTAGCAGACCTTCGAACACTTGTTACTCGGAAACTACTGGTCCGATTTCGACCAAATTTCGTGTGTGTATGAAGAGTGGGATCGTCAAGATTATGATGGTAATCATATTGTCCTATTGTAATTGTTTGAATTATTATTAGGGCTCTATGCCCCGGGACACCCTTGTACACGTCAATTACGTAGCGGCGTCTATATTTGACGGCATTGGTACAAAGAATCCATTTGAGGATTCAAATATGAACAAGAACTGGAATGGGTTCAGATCACCCAAGAATGCTCTGGCTCCCGCCAATTTTGTCAAAACGGACTGATGACATATGTAGTAATAAATTACACTATAACATACTCATGTGCACTGCATTTATAAAGTGGATTCAAATTGACTGGAACTAAATGATTTATTGGTATGAGGGGCGGTCGGGTAGCCTTGTGGTTAAAGCGTTCGCTCGTCACGCCGAAAACCTGTCAATTCCTGACATGGGTACAATGGTTGAAACCAATTTCAGGTTCACCGCCGTGATATTGCTGGAATATTGCTGGAATATTGCTAAAAGCGGCGTAAAACCATACTCACTCACTTACTAGTGGCGTGAGATGTATTTTGTCCCGCTGCTCTGAAACCGTTACTCCGATTACTTTCACACTCTACGTGTGCCTGCTGCTTTAGATGCTTGACATCTTTTGTTCTTTAACTTTGGCCACTGGCCACGTGGTTTGGCAGCCATTTTGGATTCAGGGTTTTCACAGTGTCTTCGAACATGGACGGTGTCAGAAATTGGTGTAGAACATCCCGGGACGTTCTGGGACACATCACTGTCGTAGAGGCAATGTCTCGCAAGCGTTTCCTTACTTTTGAAGGCGTTGGTACATGCAAACCATTTGCAGATTCAAACATGGACGGCGTGTAGAATGGGTTCAGGACATCCCAGGACGTTCTGGGACACATCAATGTCGTAGAGGCGATGTCTCACAAGCGTTTCCTTACTTTAGACGGCATCGGTACAACCAAACCAATTGGGGATTCGAACATGGACGAGATCGGAAACAGTGTCAGTACTTTATCTATGCAATGCGACAGAAACCCGGGGTCCTGGCGAAGTCAGAACACTCATCCGTTTGACTGTAGCTCAATGGACAAGGGAGCTACGCTCCCGGACTAGTTGACCCCCTACCACCCGGCCTGTCACCCTGCCTGTCACCCTGCCACAAGCTGCCGTACAGCAGACCTCTGATTAGCAGACCTTCGAACACTTGTTACTCGGAAACTACTGGTCCGATTTCGACCAAATTTCGTGTGTGTATGAAGAGTGGGATCGTCAAGATTATGATGGTAATCATATTGTCCTATTGTAATTGTTTGAATTATTATTAGGGCTCTATGCCCCGGGACACCCTTGTACACGTCAATTACGTAGCGGCGTCTATATTTGACGGCATTGGTACAAAGAATCCATTTGAGGATTCAAATATGAACAAGAACTGGAATGGGTTCAGATCACCCAAGAATGCTCTGGCTCCCGCCAATTTTGTCAAAACGGACTGATGACATATGAAGTAATAAATTACACTATAACATACTCATGTGCACTGCATTTATAAAGTGGATTCAAATTGACTGGAACTAAATGATTTATTGGTATGAGGGGCGGTCGGGTAGCCTTGTGGTTAAAGCGTTCGCTCGTCACGCCGAAAACCTGTCAATTCCTGACATGGGTACAATGTGTGAAACCAATTTCAGGTTCACCGCCGTGATATTGCTGGAATATTGCTAAAAGCGGCGTAAAACCATACTCACTCACTTACTAGTGGCGTGAGATGTATTTTGTCCCGCTGCTCTGAAACCGTTACTCCGATTACTTTCACACTCTACGTGTGCCTGCTGCTTTAGATGCTTGACATCTTTTGTTCTTTAACTTTGGCCACTGGCCACGTGGTTTGGCAGCCATTTTGGATTCAGGGTTTTCACAGTGTCTTCGAACATGGACGGCGTCAGAAATTGGTGTAGAACATCCCGGGACGTTCTGGGACACATCACTGTCGTAGAGGCAATGTCTCGCAAGCGTTTCCTTACTTTTGAAGGCGTTGGTACATGCAAACCATATGCAGATTCAAACATGGACGGCGTGTAGAATGGGTTCAGGACATCCCAGGACGTTCTGGGACACATCAATGTCGTAGAGGCGATGTCTCACAAGCGTTTCCTTACTTTAGACGGCATCGGTACAACCAAACCAATTGGGGATTCGAACATGGACGAGATCGGAAACAGTGTCAGTACTTTATCTATGCAATGCGACAGAAACCCGGGGTCCTGGCCAAGTCAGAACACTCATCCGTTTGACTGTAGCTCAATGGACAAGGGAGCTACGCTCCCGGACTAGTTGACCCCCTACCACCCGGCCTGCCACCCTGCCTGTCACCCTGCCACAAGCTGCCGTACAGCAGACCTCTGATTAGCAGACCTTCGAACACTTGTTACTCGGAAACTACTGGTCCGATTTTGACCAAATTTCGAGTGTGTATGAAGAGTGGGATCGTCAAGATTATGATGGTAATCATATTGTCCTATTGTAATTGTTTGAATTATTATTAGGGCTCTATGCCCCGGGACACCCTTGTACACGTCAATTACGTAGCGGCGTCTATATTTGACGGCATTGGTACAAAGAATCCATTTGAGGATTCAAATATGAACAAGAACTGGAATGGGTTCAGATCAACCAAGAATGCTCTGGCTCCCGCCAATTTTGTCAAAACGGACTGATGACATATGAAGTAATAAATTACACTATAACATACTCATGTGCACTGCATTTATAAAGTGGATTCAAATTGACTGGAACTAAATGATTTATTGGTATGAGGGGCGGTCGGGTAGCCTTGTGGTTAAAGCGTTCGCTCGTCACGCCGAAAACCTGTCAATTCCTGACATGGGTACAATGTGTGAAACCAATTTCAGGTTCACCGCCGTGATATTGCTGGAATATTGCTAAAAGCGGCGTAAAACCATACTCACTCACTTACTAGTGGCGTGAGATGTATTTTGTCCCGCTGCTCTGAAACCGTTACTCCGAATACTTTCACACTCTACGTGTGCCTGCTGCTTTAGATACTTGACATCTTTTGTTCTTTAACTTTGGCCACTGGCCACGTGGTTTGGCAGCCATTTTGGATTCAGGGTTTTCACAGTGTCTTCGAACATGGACGGTGTCAGAAATTGGTGTAGAACATCCCGGGACGTTCTGGGACACATCACTGTCGTAGAGGCAATGTCTCGCAAGCGTTTCCTTACTTTTGAAGGCGTTGGTACATGCAAACCATATGCAGATTCAAACATGGACGGCGTGTAGAATGGTTTCAGGCCATCCCAGGACGTTCTGGGACACATCAATGTCGTAGAGGCGATGTCTCACAAGCGTTTCCTTACTTTAGACGGCATCGGTACAACCAAACCAATTGGGGATTCGAACATGGACGAGATCGGAAACAGTGTCAGTACTTTATCTATGCAATGCGACAGAAACCCGGGGTCCTGGCCAAGTCAGAACACTCATCCGTTTGACTGTAGCTCAATGGACAAGGGAGCTACGCTCCCGGACTAGTTGACCCCCTACCACCCGGCCTGCCACCCTGCCTGTCACCCTGCCACAAGCTGCCGTACAGCAGACCTCTGATTAGCAGACCTTCGAACACTTGTTACTCGGAAACTACTGGTCCGATTTCGACCAAATTTCGTGTGTGTATGAAGAGTGGGATCGTCAAGATTATGATGGTAATCATATTGTCCTATTATAATTGTTTGAATTATTATAAGGGCTCTATGCCCCGGGACACCCTTGTACACGTCAATTACGTAGCGGCGTCTATATTTGATGGCATTGGTACAAAGAATCCATTTGAGGATTCAAATATGAACAAGAACTGGAATGGGTTCAGATCAACCAAGAATGCTCTGGCTCCCGCCAATTTTGTCAAAACGGACTGATGACATATGAAGTAATAAATTACACTATAACATACTCATGTGCACTGCATTTATAAAGTGGATTCAAATTGACTGGAACTAAATGATTTATTGGTATGAGGGGCGGTCGGGTAGCCTTGTGGTTAAAGCGTTCGCTCGTCACGCCGAAAACCTGTCAATTCCTGACATGGGTACAATGTGTGAAACCAATTTCAGGTTCACCGCCGTGATATTGCTGGAATATTGCTAAAAGCGGCGTACAACCCATACTCACTCACTTACTAGTGGCGTGAGATGTATTTTGTCCCGCTGCTCTGAAACCGTTACTCCGATTACTTTCACACTCTACGTGTGCCTGCTGCTTTAGATGCTTGACATCTTTTGTTCTTTAACTTTGGCCACTGGCCACGTGGTTTGGCAGCCATTTTGGATTCAGGGTTTTCACAGTGTCTTCGAACATGGACGGTGTCAGAAATTGGTGTAGAACATCCCGGGACGTTCTGGGACACATCACTGTCGTAGAGGCAATGTCTCGCAAGCGTTTCCTTACTTTTGAAGGCGTTGGTACATGCAAACCATATGCAGATTCAAACATGGACGGCGTGTAGAATGGTTTCAGGCCATCCCAGGACGTTCTGGGACACATCAATGTCGTAGAGGCGATGTCTCACAAGCGTTTCCTTACTTTAGACGGCATCGGTACAACCAAACCAATTGGGGATTCGAACATGGACGAGATCGGAAACAGTGTCAGTACTTTATCTATGCAATGCGACAGAAACCCGGGGTCCTGGCCAAGTCAGAACACTCATCCGTTTGACTGTAGCTCAATGGACAAGGGAGCTATGCTCCCGGACTATTTGACCCCCTGCCACCCGGCCTGCCACCCTGCCTGTCACCCTGCCACAAGCTGCCGTACAGCAGACCTCTGATTAGCAGACCTTCGAACACTTGTTACTCGGAAACTACTGGTCCGATTTCGACCAAATTTCGTGTGTGTATGAAGAGTGGGATCGTCAAGATTATGATGGTAATCATATTGTCCTATTATAATTGTTTGAATTATTATAAGGGCTCTATGCCCCGGGACACCCTTGTACACGTCAATTACGTAGCGGCGTCTATATTTGATGGCATTGGTACAAAGAATCCATTTGAGGATTCAAATATGAACAAGAACTGGAATGGGTTCAGATCAACCAAGAATGCTCTGGCTCCCGCCAATTTTGTCAAAACGGACTGATGACATATGAAGTAATAAATTACACTATAACATACTCATGTGCACTGCATTTATAAAGTGGATTCAAATTGACTGGAACTAAATGATTTATTGGTATGAGGGGCGGTCGGGTAGCCTTGTGGTTAAAGCGTTCGCTCGTCACGCCGAAAACCTGTCAATTCCTGACATGGGTACAATGTGTGAAACCAATTTCAGGTTCACCGCCGTGATATTGCTGGAATATTGCTAAAAGCGGCGTACAACCCATACTCACTCACTTACTAGTGGCGTGAGATGTATTTTGTCCCGCTGCTCTGAAACCGTTACTCCGATTACTTTCACACTCTACGTGTGCCTGCTGCTTTAGATGCTTGACATCTTTTGTTCTTTAACTTTGGCCACTGGCCACGTGGTTTGGCAGCCATTTTGGATTCAGGGTTTTCACAGTGTCTTCGAACATGGACGGCGTCAGAAATTGGTGTAGAACATCCCGGAACGTTCTGGGACACATCACTGTCGTAGAGGCAGTGTCTCGCAAGCGTTTCCTTACTTTTGAAGGCGTTGGTACATGCAAACCATATGCAGATTCAAACATGGACGGCGTGTAGAATGGGTTCAGGACATCCCAGGACGTTCTGGGACACGTCAATGTCGTAGAGGCTATGTCTTGCAAGCGTTTCCTTACTTTGGACGGCATCGGTACAACCAAACCAATTGGGGATTCGAACATGGACGAGGTCTGAAACAGGTTCAGCACTTTATCTAAGCAATGCGACAGAAACCCGGGGTCCTGGCGAAGTCAGAACACTAATTCGTTTGACTGTAGCTCAATGGACAAGGGAGCTATGCTCCCGGACTATTTGACCCCCTGCCACCCGGTCTGCCACCCTGCCTGTCACCCTGCCACAAGCTGCGGTACAGCAGACCTCTGAATAGCAGACCTTCAAACACTTGTAACTCGGAAACTACTGGTCCGATTTCGACCAAATTTCGCGTGTGTGTATGTAGAGTGGGATCACAATCATATTGTCCTATTAGAATCGTTCGATTTATTATTAGGGCTCTATGACCTGGGACACCCTTGTACACGTCAATTACGTAGCGGCGTCTTTATTTGACGGCATTGGTACAAAGAATCCATTTTAGGATTCGAATATGAACAAGGACTGGAATGGGTAGAGAACAACCAAGAAAGCTCTGGCTCCCGCCAATTTTGGCAAAACGGACTAATGACATATGAGGTGAGGTGAAATAGGGTTTAACGTCGCGTCCAAGATTATTGCACTTATATAGCGACGTGCATGTACGTGTGTGGGGCTGCTTGTACTAGTCCGGACTGATGCCGATTTATAGTGCTAGCTCACTGAGATACCTTGCCGCAGTTTAACATGAATACCCCACTCAGACACAGTATACTGACTCCGAGCCGACCAGTCCTTGTTTTAGCCCCTTAATGCCGAGCGCCAGACAGGGTAACAACAAGTACCATCTTTTAACGTCTTTTTGTCGAGGATCGAACTCCGGACCTTCCGCTCTCCGGGCGGAAGCTCTACCACTAGACCATGGAGGTGGTCTAATGACATATGAAGTAATAAATTACACTATAGCATACTCATGTGCAATGCATTTATAAAGTGGATTCAAATTGACTGGAACTAAATGATTTATTTGTATGAGGGGCGGTCGGGTAGCCTAGTGGTTAAAGCGTTCGCTCTTCACGCCGAAAACCCGGGTTCGATTCCTGACATGGGTACAATGTGTGAAGCCCATTTCTAGTGTCCCCCGTCGTGATATTGCTGGAATATTGCTGAAAGTGGCGTAAAACCATACTCACTCGCTCACTCACTATTGGCATGAGATGTATTTTGCCACGTTGCTCTGAAACCGCTACTCCGATTATTTTCACACTCTACATGTGCCTGCTGCTTTAGATGCTTGACATCTTTTCTTCTTTAACTTTGGCCATTGGCCACGTGGTTTGGCAGCCATTTTGGATTTAGGGTTTTCACAGTGTGTTTTGGGTACACAGGTCTTCAAAAGCATACGACTCTGAATCCACCACATGAAATGCTACCAAACTTTTTGAGATTTGTCTCCGTACATACAATATCAAACATTGATATATTTGATGGGATAGTTATTAGTTGCGGCCATATTTGATTTTGATTTTCATACCCCCGGCGTACCATCAACTCATCAAAGACCCCAATCAGCCATAATCCCGTTGTTTATATTACTGGCTTCATCCTTTCTTTCTGCCACTGACTTCATCGACGATTGTCATCACTACCCTTGTGTGTACATAACAGGCTTCTCTACTGCAGTATAACAACATTTACTCTACTGCATAAACATTACCTCCTACTTGCATAGATACTTGTCAACCACACTCTGTATATCACTTGCTTGATAACGGTGATAGAACCTACACCGAAACGTCACTCTTAATTGTAATAAAGAAGTTGTTCATCCATAAATTCTTATCAGTACTTAGTACTCCAACTTCTAAATGCTTATCAAAGAAGAAGTCCGTGAAATATCAAATTATTAATTACATTATACAATACTGTTATGCACTGTATTATAAAGTGGATTCCAGTAGGCTGAAACTGAATGACTCAGTGCTTCTAGAAATCATAGAGCCCGCATCGCTGCCCGCAGCTATATTTGCCTTTGTGATTATTCATCAGTGGATCAGCAGCTCTTGGGAACCGATTCAGTGAGATAGATGTTGTTGACTTGTCAATTACATTGAAATGAGTTATGATACTGGGGTGAACACTACTGCTAAATGTCAACTTGTCTGCGTGTGTAATATTGTGTCTAACAGTTATACCCGTAGGGATTAAATGCTGATTAGACAAAGATGATTGATTTCACGCACACTATACAAACTGCGGGGGGGGAGGGGGAATAAAGTACACACGTGAAAACTGGATTTAACCAAGAAATTACAAACTCTATCAAAACAAAATGTTACTATGCTAAAAACAGTCGCCGAAACACTCAAACATAAGGTACAAAACACCAAAATCGAATACAGCGGCATCGAATAACCATTTCCTGTTTGCTTCCTTTTTAGCCACCGCCAAACATGGGTGTATACTTACTTTTGCCCGACAGTTTAGCTCTCATCTGAAGGCTTTAAAGGCACAGGTACCTCTATTTCGAAAGCCTTGTGATGCCGAAACTCGTTAAGAATAACAAATAGATTTATTTAGCAGATTTCTCATCTCGTCACACAAAGCATACTCTGTTATCAAGTCAAATTCGAGTGAGTGAGTTGGGTTCAACGCCGATTTCAATAGTAGTTGTATGTTAGTTTAACCCACGAGTCCGGCTATATGATAACAGACCAAGGATGAGCATTGGGGCGAATCTGGGATTCGAACCCACTAGCAGCGGATCACAAGCATAAATGTGCTGCTAACATTACGGGGAATGATGTGAGGTCGGTTCTGGAGAATCGAACCCCAAACTGGTAGCGAAGACACCAATAATGGCTGGACGATAGACGGACAATACAGAAAACAAACAGTGGTGATTAGATACCAGACTAGGAGTCTGAAGGAAGTGAGAGAGAAAGTGAGTGAGTGAGGGAGGGGCACCAGGCAGAACGTCTGACCGTGGAACAGTAGAGTTGGCTTTGTTTCCATATTGCCATCGCTCGATCACAATAATAGTCGCCACACACACTAACACACACAAACACACATTACACTCACACATATGTTGTTCCCATACAGTGAATCGAACCCGGGCCGTTGAGCCGACGCATTGGCCACTAGGCTATCTGCGCACCGCCCCACCTCCGCCTTCACGAAGACGGTACAACACCTGGACATGCACCTATACCTCTTCAATCTTCAACCCCATATATCTGTCTGTGTACAAGCTCCGTATAGTTAGTTCCCACCGTCAGTTGATTAACCTTTGCCTCGTTTGAAGACAGAGTCGACGTTGAAGACCACTCGCGGAGATGCTGTATAAACACCGATTGGACATCTTCAGCTCAAGTTAATTACGGTGTCATTATTTTAGTCGTTGGTTTTCACCTTTCAAAGAAACTGTAACAGATTATGTGGTTGTTAGGACTGTAATTCCACCCTCCAGACAAAACATGTTCTGGTCAGTTACACATGGGATGTCCGAGTCCGAGAATTGATGGGGTAAAGGTGGGGGAGCCTTCACTATCTCGACGATCTTGTTACAGCTCAACAAAACAAAGTAAACACTGCGGGGGTAAAATCTATTTACACTTGACCTATTTATTTTCATGGGTATCATGCTGACTCGATTTCCTAAATAGTGGATGAGTGAAGTGACTTTAAAACAAAAAAACAAAAAAAAAGTGTCCAGGAAGTTAAGTTAAGCCAATTTACCATTCGGCATCCCTGCTCACGTGCCAACACAAATGTCCATACTTCTCCCACAATCCCTTAGAATCAGTAAATAAGTGGGATTTCCAGAGCATTACAATATTCCAGCCATACGAGGGCTGGTCAAAAGGTTCAAAGTCTGACTAACTTTTAACTATGGGCCATAACCAAGTGAACTAGTCAATGTAGTACATTGTTTGAGTAGTTCATTGCAAGTGTATTTGGTCTGTTAAGGCCGCTGTATATTAGTGATAGCCAGTTAAACGCCATAGGGGTCCAAATGGACACATAATGGAAAGGAGCGAGTCCCGAGGAGTCATCAAGTTTTTGACTTTAGAGAAAAGTATTCCCCAAGAAATTCATGGCTGTATGTCACAAGTGTATTGAGATAAGTGCCCCAGCTATTCCACTGTTTAACGTTGGGCAGCTATGTTTAAGGCTGGGAGAACAAGCCTTGATGATGACCCTAGGCCTGGACGTCCCTCAACTTCCATCAATAAAGATTCAATCAAGGAGATAAAACAAATTAAACTGACGTCCAAAAGAAACTTTACCAACTGAAAATATAAATTTCAGACAAAGTATAATTTTTTTTTCGATGAAGTCTATCTAAACACATAACCTAAATACAACAATAGTGTATGCAGAAAATGTTAATCGTCTGTTACATGTTTGCGAGATAACACGCGAAAAAGTGAAAAACACGTGCACCACGGACAACTGCAAATGCACGTGCGGGTAAGGGTATAAAACGATTGCAACGGCAAGTCAGACATCCACAGTGATATAAAAACACAAAAGAAATGCCACGACACACAGTCCGAACAACGTGAACGAGCCTTGGGTATGGTACAGATGGGAGCCACCCACGCCCATATTGCACGAACCTTCGGTTGCTCCCGTGTTGCCGTTACCAACTTGATGCAACGTTACAGACAGACAGGGCCGACCGCCGACAGGCCAAGAACAGGCAGACCCAGGGTGACCTCGCCCCATGATGACCGGTACTTGCGTACCTTGCACCCCCGAAATCGCTTCCTGACAGTGACGTCATCGGCGACAAATGCCTTAGGTCACAGGGTTAGTCGACATACAGTGGCCAGGAGACTCAGGGCTCTATGAATCAGGGCTTTTAGACCATACAGAGGACAGCTATTGACAGCGCAACATCGTCGTCTGCGATTGAGATGGGCCCGGACTGTACGACGTTGGCAACGACGTGACTGGCAGAGGGTTGTCTTCACTGACGAAAGTCGATTCTGTATGTTTAGGGCTGTTGGAAGACAACGTGTTTACCGCCGAAGGGGTGAACGAACGGCGGCGTGTTGCGTGCAGGAGGTCGTACCATATGGTGGAGGGAGTGTCATGGTGTGGGGAGGGATCTGTGGGCAGGAGAGGACACCGCTGGTCATCGTTGACGGAAACTTGACAGCTCAGCGTTACATGGATAACATTCTTCGTCCAGTTGTCCTACCATTTCTCCAACAGCAGCCACGTGGTGTCATTTATCAGCATGACAACGCCAGAGCGCATACAGCCAGAACTGTCACTAACTTCCTCGCAGCCAACAACGTCAACGCCCTGCCGTGGCCTGCACGCTCACCCGACATGTCCCCCATAGAACACCTCTGGGACTTGATGGATCGTCGAGTTCGACAACGACCACACTCTCCAGCCAACCGGCAAGAACTGATCTTTGCCCTCCAAGAAGAATGGCGTCAAATCCAACGTGACTTCCTCAGACGACTGACTTTTTCTGTGCGTCAAAGAGTTTTTGCGTGTATTGAGGCATTTGGTGGTCACACACACTACTAATGACTTGTTATTGAACGTGAGCGATTGTTTATGTACTCTGCCTATTGTCCTTGATTCTGAAAGCTCGAGTTTTGTACCACACCCAACTTTGGGGGGCTCTGACGTCATTCTCGGTCGCGGTATGATTGTCATTTTCAGTGTTGATTATGTTGATATATTGATCTTCTCAATACACCTTACTTCATGCATGTATGTTTTGTTGCTTTTGAGCAAGAGTGATTTCAAACTCTGGTAAAGTTTCTTTTGGACGTCAGTTTATATTGACAGATAGACATATTACCATTGCTGAACTTGAGGAAGACACAGGTGTAAGCCATGGATCCATTGAAACTATTATTCATGATCATTTACAAATAAATAAGATATCTGCTCGCTGGGTGCCAAAGTTTCTGATTCTGATCTTAAGGGAAAAAGAATTGACATTGCCAGAGAAATATTAGAGCCAACTGGGGAGGATTTCGTCAAAAAGAGATTAGTAACGGGTGATGAAACATGGGTCTACCACTATGATCCCGAGTCAAAACGTCAATCCATGGAATGGCACCATTCCACTTCTCCTGCATCAAGCAAATTCAAGTCTTCAAGATCAGTGAAGAAAGTTATGGCCACTGTATTCTGGGATGCATATGCTGTGATCCTTGTATCTTACTTAAATCAAAAGACGATTACCGGTGCCTTCTATGCTGATTTACTTCATCGCCTGAGAGATTCTATCAAAGGAATCCGATGAAGACTACTGACTGCTGGAGTTCTACTACTTCATGACAATGCCTTTTCTCACACCTCTCGACTTGCCAAGGCTGTTGTGCGATAATGTGGGTTCGAAGAGCTTTCTAGCCCTCTGTACTCACCAGACCTGGCACCAAGTTATACCAGTTTCCTAAACTGAAATAACACATTCGCGGAAAGCGCTATGACGACAACGTACACCTCAAAGCTGCCGTGAATAGGTTTTTCAGGGTGGCTTCAGAAAACCTCTTCCTGACTGGAACTGAAAAACTTCACTATCGACGTGAGAAGTGTATTGAAAAGCAGGGAGATTATGATGAAAAGTAAAATTAAAAACACTTTCACAATTGTTGTTTTTCTTTGTTAGGCTTAGAACGTTTTGACCAGCCCTGGTATCATGGCGGAGGTGGAGTGTGGGGCTAAACATATTGTATCCTTGGTGAAATTAAAATACTGGCGTTTGGCACGCCGAGTCAACGCTTAGGCTACCCTCGCACCGGATGGAATGAAATTGAACGCGATTATAATTGCTTACACATAAAGCGTACACGTCGTGATATACCGGAAATACTGTTCAAATCGGCGTTAAGCCCAACTTACTCACTCACTCGAATTCCAACTTCCCAACTCTGCTCACGGATCAGTTTCAAACGCACATGTTTGAGGTTAGATTACGCGTCTTTGGTAATACGAGGAATTTTATCACGCTTCGTACATTCGTGTCAGTACACCACCATTCATCGATCTTCAATGTTTCTTATTTTTGCTGCATAAAATATATTATTTTTTTCTTGAACATTAATTTCTCACAATTGTGAAGGGTAGTTAGACTTTTTGTTAACAGTGACGCGGGAGGAACAACATTTATTATATTCCCACCTAGATTACCCACAAACACAACTGGGCACATATTGAACTCTGCTCTATAATATAATTTCAGTTTCAAGCATATTATTTAATAACAGGATATGCTTCATGTGACGCGGGACGAGAAATTTGAATTATATTACTTTACTGGCAATACAAACGGATTTCGCCAGATACGTATCATAATTCTCATCTCATCGTAACGCATCGCTTTACATCGTCAGATACGTATTATT
The DNA here is from genome assembly GCF_023055435.1 of Haliotis rufescens. Taxonomy (NCBI): domain Eukaryota; kingdom Metazoa; phylum Mollusca; class Gastropoda; order Lepetellida; family Haliotidae; genus Haliotis; species Haliotis rufescens. The sequence continues at coordinate 50,961,211 of NW_025964001.1, read as the reverse complement.
ATTCTCATCGCATCGCATAGTCAGATACGAATTAATATTCTCATCGCATCGGATCGCATCGCATCGCATCGCATCGCATCGCATCGCATCGCACTACATCGTCAGATACGCATCATTATTCTCATCGCACCGACAGATATGTATCATCATTCCCATCACTTTACATTGTCAGATACGTATCAATATTCTCATGTCATCGCATCGCATTACATCGTCAGATACGTATCATTATTCCCATCACTTTACATTGTCAGATACGCATCATTATTCTCATCGCATGGAATTGTCAGATACGTATCATTATTCTAATTTCATCCCATCGCATCACATCGTCAGATACGTATTATTATCCCCGTCACTTTACATTGTCAGATACGTATCATTATTCTCATCGCATTGTCTGATACGTATTATCATTCTCGTTGCATCGCATCGCATTACGTCGTCAGATACGTATCATTATTCACATGTCATCGCATGGCATTACATCGTCAGATACGTATCATTATTCTCATCGCATTTGCACGTATTATTATTTCCAATTTCATCGAATCGCATCGCATCACATCGTCAGATACGTATGATTATTCCCATCACTTTACATCGTCAGATACGTATCATTATTCTCATCGCATTGTCAGATACGTATTATTATTTTCATTTCATCGAATGGCATCGCATTACATCGTCAGATACGTATCATTATTCCCATCACTCTAGATTGTCAGATACGTATCATTATTCTCATCGCATCGCATTGTCAGATATGTTTTATTTTTCTCATTTCATCGAATCGCATCGCATTACATCGTCAGATACGTATCATTATTCTCATATCATCGCATCGCATTACATCGTCAGATACGTATCATTATTCTCATCGCATCGCATTGTCAGATACGTATCATTATTTTCATTTCATTGCATCGCATCGCATTACATCGTCAGATACGTATCATTATTCCCATCACTTAACATTGTCAGATACCTATCATTATTCCCATCACTTTACATTGACAGATACCTATCATTATTCTCATGTCATCGCATCGCATCGCATTACATCGTCAGATACGTATCATTATTCCCATCACTTAACATTGTCAGATACCTATCATTATTCCCATCACTTTACATCGTCAGATACGTATTATTATTCTCATATCATCGCATCGCATTACATCGTCAGATACGTATCATTATTCTCATTGCATCGCATTATCAGATATGTATCATTATTCTCATTTCATTGCATCGCATCGCATTACAGTTACGTATCATTATTCCCATCACTTTACATCGTCAGATACTTATCATTATTCTCATTTCATCGCATCGCATCACATCGCATTACATCGTCAGATACGTATCATTATTCCCATCACTTTACATTGTCAGAAACGTATCATTATTCCCATCACTTTACATTGTCAGATACGTACCATTATTCTCATGTCATCGCATGGCATTACATCGTCAGATACCTATCATTATTCTCATCGCATCGCATTGTCAGATACGTATTATCATTCTCATGTCATCGAATCGCATCGCATTACATCGTCAGATACTCATCATTATTCACATCACTTAACATCGTCAGATACGTATCATTATTCTCACGTCATTGCATCGCATCGCATTACATCGTCAGATAGGTATCATTATCCCCATCACTTTACATTGTCAGATACGTACCATTATTCTCATGTCATCGCATAGCAATACATCGCCAGATACCTATCATTATTCTCATCGCATCGCATTTGTCAGATACGTATTATCATTCTCATGTCATCGAATCGCATCGCATTACATCGTCAGATACGTATCATTATTCACATCACTTAACATCGTCAGATACGTATCATTATTCTCACGTCATTGCATCGCATCGCATTACATCGTCAGATAGGTATCATTATTCCCATCACTTTACACTGTCAGATACGTGTCATTATTTCATCGCATCGCCTTGTCAGATACGTATCATTATCCTCATTTCATTGCATCGCATTGCATTACATCGTCAGATACGTATCATTATCCCAATCACTTTACATTGTCAGATACGTATCGTTATTCTCATGTCATCGCATAGCATTACATCGTCAGATAGGTATCATTATTCCCATCGCATTACATCGTCAGATACGTAACATTATTTTCATGTCATCGCATTACATCGTCAGTTACTTATTATTATACGTACTGCATCGTCGGTTACGGGCCATCATTTGCTTGGTTGACGCATGTCATCATATCCTTATTGCGTAGATCGATGCATTTGATCGATGTCAAACCCTAGATTGTCTGGTCCAAACTCGATTATTTACAGACTGCCGTCATGTAGCTGAAACATTGCTGAGTGCTGCGTTAAACAAACAAACAAATAAACAAACAAACTGACAAAACAAGCTAACTTGATGCGTGTTGTGAGTGTGGACGACGCAAGACTCCAAGAGCGACTCTACCAAGACTAATGACAATATACTGTACAGGTGTACAGAAACGATCAAATGATATATTCTTTCTCCTACATTTTTCTGATTGATAAGACATTAATGATTTGATGCAAATGGCATACACTGAGACGTCAACAACTTGGAGATTGGTGTTGACTTCACTGACAATGTAACAATCGTAACATAGTACAAGGTTTTTATGTAACTGGATCTGAATCTTTATTATAAGTTCTGTAGTTGTACTTACTCGGAAAGGATGCACTTGGTTGACGTTTCAAGATTTGATATTATAACTACGTTTTATTTGATTTTTGTAAGAGAAATGCCTATTTCCCAGCGCAGTACAGACTGTCCTTGAACAAAAAAAAATAAAGTGCTGTCGCACACTCTTCATACGGAACCGGGTACGGAATTCTGTGTGCACTGAAAATGTGGCGTCACGGTCCATTGCGCGCATCAACGAGTGAGGGTATGCTATATTCCAGCTATATGACGTCGGTCTGCAAATAATCCAGTGATTGATATTATGTCCACGTTCCTGGCCGTCTGGGTCCGATGACGCAATTAACCAAGTCACTGAGCTTGACCAACCAATCCAAACTTGGGTTGGTGGTGGCCAATTCCAACCCAGAATCCTCGCGGTTATTTCTTAATATAACGCGGGGACCACGCAGAATGTTTGTAAAACATTTGCGTAGCTGCGCGGGGACCACGTAGAATGTTTGTAAAACATTTGCGTAGCTGCGCGGGGACTACGCAGAATGTTTGTTAAACCTTTGCGTAGCTGCGCGGGCACCACGCAGAATGTTTGTAAAACCTTTGCGTAGCTGCGCGGGGACCACGCAGAATGTTTGTAAAACCTTTGCGTAGCTGCGCGGGGACCACGCAGCATGTTGGTAAAACCTTTGCGTAGCTGCGCGGGGACTACCAGAATGGTTGTAAAATTTCTGCATAGCTACGCACACACTCCGCGGAGGTACTGCGGAGTATCAGCGAAACTAATAGTAAAGCCGCTCTTATGGGACCAATTAGTTTTATGTCCCCGGGCGTCGATACAAGCGTGGTGTTGGAAGACAAGTGATACATGTACATCCCATATGGTGACTGTTTTTCACAATTCATATTCTAATTTCATTCATTATTACAGTACTCCTTGAAACTTTACAATGACTTCAAATGTTAAGTACAAAATATTAAACGAGAACAAACGATAATGGATTGTGCAAAGAAAGAATGTGTCTGTCACCTTACAGAGTTAGTTTCAGAATGTGCTCATTCGAATTAGGAAAGAGACTAATTGAATATTATGAACATGTGTTATGCAGTTAAACGTTATATAGATATACATGTACACTGTAAATGTATTCACTTAAAAGTCGTATACGACCTTCGACCTTCGCGAGTTGAATGGTCCATGTTCGTTGAAACGAAATGAAGAATGGGTGTAAAAGTTTTTGAATTTATTAAAATACATATAGTATATGTACTAATATGATTATAAAACGAATTTATTTTTAATTGATGGGGGAGTCATCATTATTTCACTAAGGTACATATTTTTAAGGCTTGTACATATTAACACCCTTGAAGTGGCTGTACATGAAACACTGCAGGGAGAAAAAACACTCGGGGCTACGTCCCTCATGGTTTATTTCCTCTGCAGCGTTTTATTGTTCAACTCCCACTCGTCGTGTATTTCTTAAATGCAAGCGATGTCCCGTTATTCCGAAAACCTTCTCTGTGGACAGTTACTGTTATTAATGCCGACATATAGACAAAGGACAATGCACTGTAACAGTGATTCTGTAATCTGAAACCTTGTTAATCCGGACGGCACAAGTACGGATCAACGAGGGTTCAGTGTTCCACATGCTCTCACAGTTCATGAAAAGTTCGTGTGATCACAAACCTTCACAACGTTTTGAGTATTATTGAGTAGTATTGCCATTCGCGAATTTGAAGTATTTTCTTCAGTCTAGACAAGGAATTCGTAACTGAATTGAAAGTAGTCTAGACAAGCGCGGGTTATTAAGGTGTCCTCTTTGCTGTCTATGGCTCATAACTAGTCATGGGGACCTGCCTGCGAGAGCAACGGCAGTAAGTATAGGCTGTAGCAGTGGTGTCTCCGAGTTACGGAAGCGGGCAGGTAAAGTGGAACCTCCTTATCTCCAAGTCGAGATAACGGTGTTCGGCCTGAGGCAGATCCTATGCAAACATTGATCTAATCTAATTTCTTGTTTTGTTCTTCTTTACAAATACTTTAGAATATGACAAATTCAGTGTTTAGTTTTACCATGTTCCGCGGTTTCCAGGACCTATTATGTCGTCACATGAGAATTCGCAGGTGATCGTTGTTTATAAGTAACGCCGGAAATATTTCGATGTCGTTATACGCCGCGTTGAATGGTGTTTTGAGGAAATTAAACAAGTTATGTAATCATGAAGAATATGCAGATTGGAAACAGCGGTCTGTTTAATCACATGTACTTCAACACCGGAAGTTGAGATGACGTTAGTTTGTCTAGAAGTCGCGTTTGGTAGCACAGACTCTTTAAACGGTGCATACGACGTGACACTCTGAAGAGAAGGCCAATTTTTCAAGTGTTGGATATAGTATTGGTACGTTCCTGTACTGGGCAGAAATGGAAAAAGCGAGTTGTCAAGAACATAATGGTGCTCTCCTTAGAACCACTAACCAGTCTCTTTTGGCACACTGTACATAATCTCTTACTTCAGGTAAAGACAACTAATGTATTTCTTATGTATGCCTGTACAATATCAAATTGTAACTCACTTATATTCCCGCCAAACGTATCAAAACAGAGCCTTTCTTTAATTAATACATGTATACAACTATTACATAATCAGAAATTAGGTTTTGATTATTATGATATGATGTGATGTGATCTCTCTCTCTCTCTCTCTCTCTCTCTCTCTCTCTCTCTCTCTCTCGCTCTCTCTCTCTCTCTCTCTCTCACTCTCTCTCTCTCATTCTCTCTCTCTCTAGCTCTCTCACTTGATCAATATGTACCCGCTGACAAGAACACTATATCATGCGTCTTACTGCCACCTATAATCCACCACCTCCTCATTTCACCACCTACCTACTGCATACTATACCGACACTTAGCTATGTCTTCCCCCACTGCTCTCTGTCTAGTCACAGTTAACGTGTTTACATAGTTTCTCGAGGACTCTACCCTATCAGCGCGCCATCAGTTCCGGTCTGGCAGCAGCGTGGTCAGACTGGGCGCATAACATAATACAAAAGTATCTTAAGGTGTCTTGCGGCTGCGCAGATAACAAAGAAACCTTGGACAGTGGACCCCCAAGAAGAGGCGTTGTTTGGTTCCACAATCAGAATGTACAACCGCCCATGCCCATAATCTCACATATCAGAATAGACAGGATCCCAGTCATGAAGCGACCACACCTGTCAGTCTAAAAGTATTGCATGTGTGTCTGGGCTAGCCTTTGTATATAAGTGTATATATATCGAGAGAGATATAAACGGCCAAATAGTTTATTTCAAGAAACAAACAGAAGCATCTTTATCCCAAGTAATTCCGTGCTTACTAGCTTATGAGAAAGTGTCAAGACCTACATCAAAAGTGAGTCACTTCAGGCAATTAAGTATTTCAGGAGAGGAAATATTGATACAAACGTAAGAAAAAATGATAACACCAGCAAGAGCCGATGCCGTTTGTCCAAGAGATACACAATAATGTGTTGGCACTGGAGGCCATGACACGTCTATTTCGGTAACAAGGAAGACCGTGTATTTCGGTTGGCTAAACGTATTTGTTGTGTATCATGTGTATACGATCTTAATACGATAAATTCCATAATGCACCCAAGATCATGACTAATACGTATTCCTCATTTTTCACACAAAATTACCTTTTGTCTCTAAGAATGGTCATGTAGTTATCGACAAACCCTAGTGTGTAGTTTCTTATCATTTGAACGGTCGTATAAAGTTTGACGTCATTCAGCTGCAGTTATATTTATAGGTCAACGTGATTTAACTGTATATTTACACTTTAAAGTGATTTGGTTGTGTATAAATTTACAGGTCAACGTGATTTAACTGTATATTTACACTTTAAAGTGATTTGGTTGTGTATAAATTTACAGGTCAACGTGATTTAACTGTATATTTACACTTTAAAGTGATTTGGTTGTGTATAAATTTACAGGTCAATGTGATTTAACTGTATATTTACACTTTAAAGTGATTTGGTTGTGTATATATTTACAGATCAACGTGATTTAACTGTATATTTACAGTTTAAAGTGATTTGGTTGTGTATATATTTACAGGTCAACGTGATTTAACTGTATATCTACAGTTTAAAGTGATTTGGTTGTGTATATATTTACAGATCAACGTGATTTAACTGTATATTTACAGTTTAACGTTATTTGGTTGTGTATATATTTACAGGTCAACGTGATTTGTCCCTATATATATATTGCCAAAGTGTAAAATCAGTCATTGTGTAAAATGACTTAAATTTCGCCTTAAGCAATTTACGCTAAAATATTGAAGTTATTTTACAATTATTTTCCCGTCAGATTGACTAAAAGTTATAAAGAAATTTAAAACGGCTTATCGGGGGGATTTAAAAAAAATATTATGTCTTTCTTAAAACACAATTCAGGATCACAGTATTAAGGAAAAACACGATTTGCAACCTATCTAATCTCCAGACTAAATCCGAGCAACAGGCCCCCCATCCCCCCCCAACCCCCCAACCCCACCCCAACCCACACCCCACCCCGCCGAATACCAAATGGTCGGTTTAGTAGTATATATATATATATATATATATATATATATATATATATATATATATATATATATATATTAAGCTGTAAAACATACGCTTGTTAACATCCCTCATACTTCTTTCAGGTTTACGCCTATTCCCATCTTCTAATTAAGCCTGGCCCCGCGAATTGGGTTTTCGAATTGCAAAAATGTCATGGTTTGCCAGGAGTATGCTCATGCAGGTGGGTTTCACTCCAGATGGAGGACGTCCAAGATCTCCACCACTTTGGGCTCTCCTCCTACTTTACGTTGACACGTCGTCACGACCGTGACGTACACAGAGTCGACCTAACTCACCCAGTCACATGACCAGCTGCATCGAATGCACTGCTACCTTCATATTGCTAATAGTTTTAAAACCTTTAGAAAAGGCTTAAGTGTGAAATAACAGCGTTTTTCTCTAGTCCGTAGGCCACATGAAACGTGCTTCCTAAGTGCCCTTTGAAACAAACTTCAAAGTATTTATTCATTAGTAAGCATATTGCACTTAACGAAAGGTCGGAAAAACATGTTTTATAAGTAATAAGAACGTGCACACAGTGACATTTTCCAATTAAATGGTCAACCCAAAATCTCAAGATGGCCGCTGGTCTGTCTACGGCAGTTGCCACGAACACCGCCCATAATTATGCCTAGAGGACTGACAAATGGTGTCGAAACTGCCCACGACTCGTGTATATGTGTGGTCCTGGTAAAAACCGGTAATTGATACGGTAAGGAGCTGCCACACACCGAGATGGCCTTAGAACAGGGGATTGGGTTATGTGGCGCATGAGAGGTGGAAATATTTGGAATTTCAGTGAAAGTATTGGCACCATCTGAGACAAGAATTATGCTCTGAAATGCACGCAGGAACATGCGATGAACATTATGTTTGACAAAAGTCAGTTAGTTGGGTGGTGGTGGTGGGGGTATGAAGATTAAACGCTATTTATTTGATTGTTGTTTAAAAATCCATATGTTCTTTATTATTAATAAACCAACTTCCCCTTCGAATCAAACTTTCTCTACCAAATCAACAGGTAATGCACACCCTGTAGTAATTTTAAAAAGTGTTATTGTGTCTGTCTACTAGTCCCATTTAACATAAGTTTCGAGGTTACAAAGTTGTCTTAAAGTGTTTCTAGGAGTATCGTGCAATTTCGGTGTTTCTTGACAGAATTGTGCCTTATTAATTCACGTCATTAGGAACAACATTTTAACTGGATATACATCTCTGTAGATTATGATAATACTGACAACGAACGATAAGATTGGGCTTTTGATATCTATGAACATGGTGTTAATATCAGTCTATGTACAATTCCTTAACGTGTTTTCTTTGGCCAAACCGTTTAGCTGAATTTTCAGGTATGTCGATGATCTGATATCGTTCAATGATGGTCAAAAAGACAATTCCATTCCACTCATTTCTCCACCTAGAATTAGAAACAAAGGCGACCAGTCAAACCACCTCATCTCTTTCATATTGAGATCAACGCATAAAGATTCAAAGTGACAACATATATCCACAAGATTGTGTGACAAGATTTCAAATAACCGACAGTCAATTTTCCCTTTATGTCGAGCAATATTCCAGCAACTGCAGGATTTGGTGTCTACATTTCAAAACTTTTGAGATACAAACGAGCATGCTTCAAAGATTTTAAAGAGTGTCATACGACTCTTGTTCAAAAGTTGTTTGATCAAGGTTACAGCATTCAAGTGAACCTAAGTGAAGCATTCAAGTGAAGCTTAGTGAAGCATTCAAGTGAAGCTTAGTGAAGCATTCAAGTGAAGCTTAGTGAAGCATTCAAGTGAAGCTTAGTGAAGCATTCAAGTGAACCTTAGTGAAGCATTCAAGTGAACCTTAGTGAAGCATTCAAGTGAAGCTTAGTAAAGCATTCAAGTGAAGCTTAGTGAAGCATTCAAGTGAAGCTTAGTGAAGCATTCAAGTGAACCTTAGTGAAGCATTCACGCGAAGCTTAGTGAAGCATTCAAGTGAACCTTAGTGAAGCATTCAAGTGAACCTTAGTGAAGCATTCAAGTGAACCTTAGTGAAGCATTCAAGTGAAGCTTAGTGAAACATTCAAGTGAAGCTCAGTGAAGCATACAAGTGAACCTTAGTGAAGCATTCAAGTGAAGCTTAGTGAAGCATTCAAGTGAAGCTTAGTGAAGCATTCAAGTGAAGCTTAGTGAAGCATTCAAGTGAACCTTAGTGAAGCATTCAAGTGAAGCTTAGTGAAGCATTCAAGTGAACCTTAGTGAAGCAATCAAGTGAACCTGGTTTTATGGTAGACACGTGGAAGACATTTCCAGATTTGCCGTATCAGTGACAAAAATGACGTCCGATGCAAGTCACTATTTTGAATTGTACCATGTGTTTCAATTTTTTTCAGGTGAATAATTGCCTTGCCTTTGCATGTGTCTGTGATGGGTGCCACCGGTGATGTAGAATACGTTTACCTTTTCGTGACACCTGGTATCATCACCATTTGATAGTGATTCATAAACACAGGCTTATGCATGAGTCTGAATCGTGCAATGGACTCTGCTTTTAGTAGAGATGTCTTATGATTGTGGCAATGGTGTTGTTACTTTTATGTCTATGAGATGGCCATGTTTGCTGTTATTCGACAAAAACTAAGTCCCTAAATATATTTCACTGCCGGCGAATCTTGATAGTCGTTCTTATACGATGTGATCTCCCGCTGAAGTCGTGTCAAAGGTCACATGTGACAGCTAAGCACGTGCTCACGAGAGATAACTCCGGGAATAAATCAGATAATTGACAGGTGTGAGTTGTCATTATCACCCCTTGAGGCAAAAACATCTTCACTTACGCCTGGCGTACGGGAATTGTATGTTTCGGGAGTAATCAGTGAGCGAAATCTCCTTCTTTTTTATTTCCTAATTATTCAAATAATTAGTTATTATGTAATTAGTTACGTATTTAAGTATTTCAGAGATGCCCCCACAAAGGCTGTTATTTGAGGTCTTCTTCATTTTATGCAGAAATCGATATCAAATACTTGAGGCGATTTTTAACGAGCGTATTAAACTCGAAAAACTACACGTATTATTGAATGAATGAATCTGTGGTTTGTAATTACCCCCAATGGAATGCTGTGTTTCACTCCTCAGAGCGTTGTTTTACCATCTTGTTAAAGATAATCTACCTTGCGCATTTGTATTTTTATACTACTTAATAAACAAAAACGGTTTGTCTTTAACGTTTAACACAAAATATATTTAACGTGTTGACATTAAAATCCAGGTTTAATGTTACATATCATTTTGACACATGATTCATATTAAATCACGCCGTAATCAGGTTAGACCACGTGTGTCAATAGAGATGGTACACTCCATACTGTTCACGGCAATACCATGATCTCAGTTGACCAACGGCTGACATTCTACCCTTAGTTGACTCAATAACGGGAGCAAAATTACCACTTAATGCAATCGATTGGTAATTAACCATCTGGTCGAGGCTGGACAATGGACTGACCATTGGTGTTAACGTTTCCCTGGACAATAGTCACCAGGTTTACCTGTCCTTACCTGTAATCAAGGTCCGTTGTAGATTTCAATCACAAATGGTCAGTTTGTTTGATGAAGGCATTAAGTGGCGGACATGTTGAAGTAGAAGGTGCGTGATAACAAGCCATGTGTTGACAGAGGCTGTGTGATAACGATCAACAATCAATTTGTATGAATCATTTAGTGATTCATCTTTGGCCGTTAGTTTATGTTATTAAAGTACAATGTTGATGTATTTTATCGTATTAATAAGGTTACAACAATAACTAAACAACTTTTAAATATGTGTCTTTATTTCTTGAACAAAGGGCTAAAATGAACAAATCCAAAATTAAAATTACAAACTTAGTTAAATATAGTTAATACTTGTATATACCATTTTGGAAGATTTGGAAGATTCGAACATTAAGCAGCAAAGGGGAGACACGATCCTAGTTTGAGAGAGTCAAACATACACTAGAACCTCGTTAATCCGGACATGGGAGTTACGTGAAAAGTAGCAGTAACAGACAGAATAGTTTGTCTTCGATTAAAATAGTCGGGAATGGGGAGTTTCCGATTAGAAGGAGGTATATGCTACAGTTTGGAATTATCAAGGTTAACATCAAATAGAAAAGGCTTAGACGTGTAAAACGTGTTCGGCTTATTCGAAACTGGCTATTCTCTTGTACGTCGGCGTCAACTAATATTGTCTCCTGCACTCCTAGCAACAGAGCACAATGCTGTGTTTGTTGGCGTCAATGATTGGTAAATTCCCACGACATGTATCATATTAAGTTTTCCCCCTACGTTAAGCTGACACTACGTGATATAACTGGAATAATGTTCCAAGCGGCAGTGAACAGTCCCACAGTCATATTGGCAGCGATATTTCCATTAACGGTGATTCTTCTTCAAAGAGTCGAGAACTTTCGACATTTTATTAGGTTTCATTTTATCATTGTTGTATTTTTCTAAAAAGCGAAATAATAATACAAGAACAAGGATAGAAATAACGTTGTTCAATTTGATACATTCAATACAAATGTTACGTATATCGGCAAGATATTTATCGCTAAATATAGTTTTGAGCTCTCTAGATGAACCATTGTCCTTTTTCACGAAACTAATTTATTCATAATACCGGCAACGCTTAAATGTCGTTTATAGGATAAAATAATATCGATATATGTACGGAACTGTTATTTAATTGACAATATCAGCATTAAATGGATCCTTGTTAATCCGGACGACCATCCTTAAATTCCAACTAATTGTCTGGATTGGTGTCAAATGTATGGAGACACGGGATATTATAACGGAACTCAAATTATATTAACTGTCGGGCAAAAGAAAGTATACACATGGAAATTGGATTTGACCTAAAAATTACAAACGTTATCAAAGCGTTACCAGGCTGAAACAGTCGTCGAAACACTGCCATCTTGAGGTCAAAACACAACTGTGATACCCGTATGATTTCACTGACAATAAAACTATAAAACTGACAAGGATAAAGGTTGCGTGATAAACCCTGGAATACATTTCCCCGTTATGTGAAATCGAACCACCATGTGTGTGAGATTCGGGTAGCAGATAACACCGAAGAATGAAATATATTCATGTCAATTTCAAACATAAGATACTGCCAATGCGGCTCTAGGGTGTACAATTAAGAGCGATTTGTAAGATACGTAAGATAAACTACGTGGATGAAAGAACAGGGTGACATGTTATCCCCGTGTGTAAAATCATATGGGAGATATTAATTCATAGGTTGCCTGGCATTATCGCGAACGTTTGATCTTCAAATAGCATGTGTAATCTATTGCAAAGACCATTGGAGTCATGATAGCAAGAACTGTGTTAAATATTCATCGAGCTTGTGAATAAGACATGTGATATATTAGCTTCTGATTAAGGAGGCTTTGATTGAACGCTGTGTGTTACAGTGAACTGGGCTGTGATATATTGTCTGTACGCAACCCGTTTCACTTACTGTGGACTACCTGCTGGAAAAGTAAAAAAATGTTGCTTATGAAAACAAAAACCATGCATATAACTTTATCTATATAACCAGAACACTGAAAACATGGTATGGTATAATATCCCTAAATCAGTAATTTTAGTAAGCTAGTATATACATGCATGTGGAAAGGGCAAGGGAGGATAGGGCCATATCAACATAGCGTTCAGCGACACGGCTAGCGAAAGTCTACGGTAAAAGGTAAGGGTTGGAAGATTGCATTAAGCCGGGTTAGCAGTTTTGCAACTTTTCGCTGCGAGGTTCTACTAAAGTTTCCCAGTTCTCATAATCATATCACGACAATCGTTTGTTGAAAAGAGTTAAAGATCAGTTAGAAAAGCTAAATTAAAGGCTTGTCATTTTATTTCAGGAAGCCGTTCCTTGGGTCTTAATGAATAGCCAGTGTCACAACCATCTACTCCGAGATAATTTTAATTGTATAAACATTCCGAGTCATTTGGAATTTCGTTTATGTCTAATCCTTGACAAAACTTAAATTTCTTACTGTCAATAAAAGTAGTGTGTAGGTTCTCTCTGGGTAAAATATGTTTACAGTCTAACATCAATGTTAGTAAGTTAGGATTCGGTTATCTCGAAGTAGTGTAACTGTATCCCATTTGTCTATTCATATCCATTTACCTCTGATACGTCGACTGGGATATGCCGAATCTTTTTTTTATCACCAACGGTATAAGAATACACCATTCGATCGACCTCATGACACCTTGACACTTTGAGCATGTCGTCATTGTCCTATTGTGATGTTTGTATCTTAGCTTTGTTTTTTGGGGGGGGTTGGTTTGTTTTTTGTTTAAAGCCTTGCTCGGCAATATTCCAACTAGACTGAGTCTAGACCAGTCTATCCAGTTATTGACATCATGAGCATCGATCTACATTACTGGGATACAATGAAATGCATCAACTAAGTCAGCATGACCACCTGATCCCGTTAGTCGCCTCTTACAACAAGTACGGGAGGAGTGTCAACTGAACATGGAGGAAAGCCCGAAGTTACCGCTTTTGTGAAACCCACGAGCACGGGTATGGTACTGTAAAACCTAGAGTCGTTATAAGGACGACCCACGATCAGCCGATCTTGCCATGACTACGGGACGCAACACAGCGAAGCCTTCCAAGCGCAATCTGAACGGGTGTACATATAGACAAATACTTGTACCAAGATTCGTTAAACTGGGATTCCAAACGTTTCGTTTGGAATGTTTCCGACCGGATTAACGAGGTTTCGCTGTAAACTTTGGATGTAGGAATACGCTAGATTTTGTTTCAGTAGTCGCTGCACTTTAAAACAAAGACAAAGATTGCGTTTCAACATTTAAAAGACGTTACTTAAAATGCTTGAAATGACGAAATGTCTCTTACATGAAAACAGCTATTTTTTTAAAAAACAACAACATTCCTCTGCATAATGAAAAAAAATGTTTATCGCCTACCTTTCCAAACAAGAATATTCGCCCAGCGTGACTCTATAATATAAGCATGTAAGGAGGTATCATTCCTGGTGCTATACATAATCTGGGCATACAGCGCATTGTTTTGGCATGCGTATTCCATGCGGGATTGGTAATAGAAAAAAATCGCGCCATTTTCCCACGGCTACCAATTCCAATGGTCGGCGTATCCTGGGAACAAGCGTTTGGAGATCTGCTATAGTATCACATTAACCTTTTTCTGTGTTCTGCAAGAGGATAAGAACTCATTATCGTTCTTAACTTGATGAAACAAAACACTATACGATACTGCTTCACAGAATACTATTAAGGACGCGAAACCAACTCACTCACTCACTCAATCTATCATTTGTTTATTTGTTTGTTTATTTATTCTTAATTTCCGGGCTCTCTGGTAGTATAAATATCATATATGATATACAGCTGTCTGATATTCACACAACGAAACCAAGAAGCTTTCTCAGCTTAAGTCAAACACACAAATATTACAATTTGTATTTTTAAAGTTTGAGAAATGAAATAATGATACTGTATTTGATTTATCTACTGAAGCCTTAGTGGGACGTTTATTTTGTGTGGGTTTTTTCTTGAAATTTCAAGATACTAACTTGAAATCTCAAGTTGCCATGTTGAAAGTTAAATAAGTTACTAAGTTGAAATTTCAACTTAGTATCTTGAAATTTCAACATAGCATCTTGAAGTTTCAACCAAGTATGTTAAAATTTCAAGATAATAAGTTGAAATTTCAAGTTAAAATCTTAAAGTTTCAACTTATTATCTTGAGATTTTAGCTTAGTATGTACATGTATCTTGAAATTTCAACTAAGCATCTTGAAATTTCAACATAACATTTTGAAATTTCAAGTTAGAAATTTCAAGAAAAAAAAGAAATGGCCCTAAAAGGCTTCCGAATTTATCCATTAACGTTCAAAATGTGTCCCGAGTCTGTCTTCACCCGTAGCGTCTGCGTCTCCTCTGACTGCCATGTCCAGTCTACACTATCCATTTCATTTCGTTAATGGTGTGACCATTTTAGCAATATCGGTATGTTAGGATCGGTACAGAACGAGTCAACATTCAGTAATCTTGCCACCGTATATCATATTATTTGGTGAGTTGATCACAGAGCTTCCTACTGTATTGACGACCTTTCCCGTTTTAAAGCGAGGCAGCATTCAGGAAAGTAAAGCGATATATCACTTATTTTGGGTGTCAAAATCAACTATCTTTGGTGGCGAGTGGACACACCGACAACAGGAATGAAGCAAATATTTACCTCGTAAAGATATATACATGTATATTCAAGACATCTGTCAGGATGTCTAAATTACCACTCGTAAATACAATAATTGGACGACACGAACACGGTGCATCATTGAGTCGGTGAGCGAATGTAATATCCAGCTTTATCGAGGAAGCGTATAAATAATCCAGTCTGAACCAGATACACCAGTGGTTGACATAATGAGCATCTCCTTCAGGTACTGATCCTTTGTGACGTGCATTCAGCAAGTCACCGAGTATGGCCACCCTATCCCCTTTAGTCGGCTCTTACGACAAGCATACGATAAGGGTGTATACTCCCCAGGGAGGTGAGAATGAAAAATTCAGTCCCCACAGATCCATTTTCCTGCGTAAAAATAATGTAGTGCCGTGAGCATTCACTTGGTGAATGGAGTGTGGCACATAATATATAGACTTATTAGTAAAACACGGGACAATGGGTATTTGTTCATTCTTTGACATGGATTTCGATAAGAAATATTTTAAAAATCAAAAGAAACACCATATTCTACCCTGTTAGATATTTTTCGTATGCAATCAATTCTCTTTGGTCTAATTATAACTTTCTAAAATTAGCTCCGATTTAAAGACCGAGAAGAGTGATTTCCTCCACGAAGGGGTAAACGGTTGCATATCGACGCCACACTAACATCCCACATGCACCAATCAGTTTGGCTTTTCGGAACACGCACATGTAAACGACTTTAATCCGTTGCATTTGCCCATTAGAAATTGATTACAAAGCCTGTCACTTACTCCATCATGTCTTTTTTTTTCAGTTATAGTCCAAAAAGAAACCTACGAATCATTTTCAATTTATTTGGTGCTTTTCTAAATAGCAAAAAATGTGTACATATATTTTTTTTCTCACGGCCATTTTTACAGAAGATGTCCTACGGAGAATAGGTGTTACATCAAATCGAGTCAATTTCGTATGTAGCTAATCAAAATTCAATTCTATGGTACTTGGCGGCCCTGGAGATCCCTGTTCTTATTTCCATTAGTAGGCCCCAAGAGCAGTGACACCGATCAATACAAGAACTATTCCCCTGTCAGTGCTCTCTGCATGGATTTCTTGAGTAAATCTCAAGTTCTCAACGCTTAAAATAAACTATGCAACATGCAGCGTTTTAGTTATACTGATATAGAAATATTTAAGGAACATAGTATGGAACGCGTTTTCTAATATTTAAGCAGGAGGAACACTTTGACCCAAGCTGATTTGTTCCTTGGATGTAGGTAAAGAAAATTATCAGGAACGCTTAAAGTAAATTTTCGAAGAACAGGGGAAAAAATCGATTTTGTTTTATTTCATACAATGATAATTGTTAGTGTTTAGAAAAAAATACTTTAAAATTGGAAATACCAATAACATGTTTCTTACAAATTAATTATGAAAGTTCCCTCTTTAATCAAGATTCGTGGCTTACATCATCCCGTCATTCGGGATGAAGAATCCGGAAGTCCGCGTACCTCGTTGACTATCTTCTAATAATTACTATCAATCATCTTTTACATTGTTTACAGTTCTCATTAACACCGTGAAGAGGAATTAAACTTGTCATATTTTGGCATCACAACAACAGCAGCCAATGACGCACGTGACGAAACACGTGGCACAAAAGTCCATGTGGTATGTGAGGTCATTGTTTTCACAAATTATATTTAATTTTCATGGTGATCCTTTCCATTCGATTATTGCAAGAATTAACGGTAATTTCTTCCAAGGATCGGCGACGTATTCACACCATTACGAGGAAAGCCTGTGGGTGATGTTCTCGAGATATGTCCTTTGTTCAATGAAACCCTGATTTTCCGGAACCCCAACATTCCGGTACTAAATGTTAGTAAGTCCATTTAAGTCAAAAGTGATAATACTCCGTATTTATGATTCGTCAATCCGGACGAATTGACCGCGAACGGATTATCGAGGTTTACTGAAGATCTCTATGTCTTTGGTATGTATTGCTCTCGAATGTCTTTTAAGGATGGGCATATATAGGTGATGTTTACAGATCCTCGATGTAGCTTAGGTAACCATGTATACAGAATCTTTCAAATTTTGACACCGTGGTGGGATATGACCCCCACACACTCTAATTATAAGGCGTTATATATTTTTCTTGGTCCACGGATCGGTCACTCCAAAATTGCACAAGCGTGAAAAAAATCAAAGTTTGGGGAAAAATGCTTGTTTTTCGTTGCATGAACACTATGTAACATGTTTATGTTATGAAATCTAAATCAAAGTTGGTCGATATGGAAGAGAAATTACCCTTTGACATTTATGGAACTATTATTTCATTTCCTACTTTCCCATCTAATGTGTTGTAAAAGATCAACATTTTAAATTTCAGTTTTAAAAATATTTCGACCATAAACCTTATGTAGCTAAGGATAAAAAACCCTATAAACCAAACAATAAAAATGGAGATACAATGAATAATAGAGATATATAAACATTATCAAACCATCAACCTTCTCCAAAGCTGTTGAACTATTAGTACCGTGGTTTATAGAATTGTATAGGTCATTATTCTATCTCATGGGTCTTTGCATGATCAGTCATATGATTAATGATACGCCGATGGGACAAATGCATAAACATTAAAATTCGTGTGAACTCTTCTTTTTCCCCGGAAACAATTGCCATCTAATTGTTAAAACACCGTGGGAAATATATGCCCCGTTCGATAAAACGTTCCAGTAGATCAGATAACTTTGGAATCGGATATATGCCGAATATTTCAGCAAATTTATATAAATATTTAATATGCGATATCACCCATGGTCACGAACGATACTAATTTAATTTGTCAAAAAATCGTATTTGGAAAGTTTTAGAACACGTTTGAAGCAATTGATTTTCAAATCAGTGCATATTTGAAAGATTAAATATATACCAGCTTGCATTGCAAACACAAGAGTGGTATTTCGGCAATATCACCATTTTAGCACAAACCTAGCCCCGTCAATCAATAATTCCTAATTTGTCTTTTTAAGAAATATAGTTAAAATGAACGTATGAATTGCCAACCCTATTTCTAGACTCACGATTAGACACTAGACAATTATTTTTCTGATGGCATAATGTTATCTGTTGTGACGTCATGAATAACGGATGACGTAATATTCTATTGTATCGAACAATGGAGCACTGTCGTATTATGACTTTAATTGACCATCAAGAACAGCATCAAGAAGCGCCAACGTACACATGTGCCACAACAAAGTGTTCTCATATAAACGCATGTCGCGAATAATGACAGATAACGTGATGCATCATTCATGACGTCACTATAACGATTTAATTAGACGTCTTTACAACTTTACATTGACTATGGAAACCAACTATATTCTACATTTATCAGAAGGAAAATAATGAGTACTGTAGGGTAAAAGAAAGAATACTCTCTTAAATTGGTTTTGACCAAACAATTACAAACGTTATCAAAACGTTACTACTCTGAGCACAATCGCTGGAACACTGCAACCCCAAGGTCCAATACACAACTGTGATACCCGTATCTAATACATCACCATTGAATCACCATTTCTTGTTTGTTTCATTTCAGCCACCGTCAGACATGGGTGTATATTTACTTTTGCCTGGCACTTTATATGGAATAACTTCCTCGCAACTCGGAATAACGGGTTATATTCCCTCGTTATAGATAGTGTTAAAAATCATAAATTCATCAACGTTACAAAATTAATTGCGAAACCGAGATTGGTTAGATAAACACACTAATGTAATAATCTTTTTACTCACATTTTGTACTTAATTAATTTAAGTAAAGTAGAAGTGTTTGCCGTGTTGAAAGCCGCGCTAAGAGGGACGTTAAGACGATAACAATGATACACTGTCACGACATTTCTATTGTGACGCAATTTTAAATGACGTCAACAATGTTGTCTTTATTGCGTCAACAATTGCATTTTCATTACGCACATGCATATTAACTCGATTATATCAAGCCAATCATATCGTGCAATCAGCATGACACAATAATAATCATCACCATCATCATCATCATTATCTATATACACACGTACTAAAATATGTTTATTAGTTCGAACCTATTAATTAATCAAATATAATTTTGATTTTAACCTTCATAAACAATTTGTATTTGACATCATTACTATTTAAAAATATTCAACCTTAGCAATGTCGTTTGTACATTCAAGCATAATGCTGAATTATCAATATTCATCATAAATAGGTTGGATTCAATGTAATCGAAATAACACACAACCAAGCCGGTGCGTGCTGGCACGCTAGATAACATATTAGTTAAAATGTGCGCATTCAGACATTCCGCCCATCATGCACGGGCGTGTATCAGGTGCGGCTACATTGTGCATGAAACATGTATAGAAAGAGTACAATTTCAATTTGAAATTTATCATACAGTTTTAGAAATGTAAAAAATGCAGACAATGTACCGAAAAGTTGCAATGTATGTATCCCCTTCCATAAACGATAGTTAACATTTTCCATCTGTTATATATAATTATCTACTAGATTACAGATATAACTACTGTAGCTGAATATGCAAATAGACCTACCTACCATATTCGTGTGGTCATTCATTCACTCATCAGTCCATCGATGTATCTATTTTTCGTTCACTCCAGTATATGCCCGGATACTTCAAGCTATAGGTAATTATTGTTATATATCATGAGATATACCCTTCCACAATGACTTATGGATATATGCCAACAAAAGTCGGTGATATTTTCATCTGCTGGGGAAAAGAAAGTATACACTTGAAAATTAGATTTGACCAAGACATTACAACGTTATCAAACCGTTATTAGGTTGGAAACAGTCGTCCAAATATGCACACTTAAACTATGATACCCGTATCAAATGCATCACAGTCGAATAACCATTTCTTTAGCCTCCATCAAGCATAGGTGTATACTTTCTTTTGCCTGGCAGTTTATGTCTTAAGTAAAACAGCAGATCAATTTGCAAACCAAACTTGTTCACGGTGTTCTTTATCGATATATCGATATATCGCTGTGCGAATTTGTAATGGCAAAGATAGAGATAACAGAGGGGGAAATGATGTCAGCAAATTTGATCTTTTCAACGCCAAGACGTTTTTTTAAAAGAAAGTTACGATCGAATCTACCTTGAAAAGATTTTTATTTTTAATTTTGCATTCCTCCTTTTGGTCTTTTGAAAATAAGAAATTAAACTGATCCATCTTATCTCACGTGTTCATGTTCGTAGATGCTATTTTGTTATTTTGTAACTTAAAAATAAAACATTTATTGGATTCACAGTTGCAAAGGCAATGAGGAGAGGCAATCGTTACTTTTTCTTCAAATTTGATTAAGCGAGGATGTAATCACCTAGAATGGTATGTTTGTAACGTGAACTGTATACAGAATTAAGTAAAGTGACACTACAGCGGACTTTTTTTCCAATAAATTAAAATAAGAAATTGTTAAAATCGGATATGTCCGTCTAATTAATGTTTCCTTTGATAAATATGTTTAATCAAATAGTCACATTTCTCGTTTCGTTGTCATTCTTGGAGAAGGGTGAATACGATAGTGTTAAACTGTTTAAGAATGTTAAACTAGTAATGTCTTACAAATAAGTATCTGCTGTTGCTGTATACAGCCTGTCATTTGATATACGTGCAACTACAATCTGATGGGCGTGTTAACTAACCTATTATTCCGCTGTACAGCTGCGAGTATATTATATTCTGTTTCAAATGTCACATTTGTGTAGAATGTTACTATGATTAAATAAAACTTAATGGAATAAGTTCTTGCTTTCCTAAAGGCTGTATGGTGAGATAAATTGCTTTAACTTCCAACAGTCAACTTTCCCTTCACGTCGAGCAGTATTCTAGCAACTCCAGCTTCCAGTTTTACAACTTTTTAAGACTTTTTAAAACTTTTTAGATTTCAAAGGGCGCCATACCAGTCTTATTCATACATTGATTGGTCAGAACATTCAAGGTCTCATTAAAGCTTTCAAAAGGTTTAATGGTGAACACGTGGAGGACATTTCCAAATTTAACGCATCAGCAACAAGAATGATATCCGATAAAACTCCTGTGTCCCCCATATTTTCAGGTGAATAATCAACTTGCCTTTGCATGTGTTTGTGACGGGTGGCACCAGTGCGACAGGATACGCTCACCTGTTCGAGATAACCTGGTATCACTATTATTTGATAGTGATTCATAAACACATGCCCATGATATGGTCGGAACCGTACAACGAGGGATTTCTTTTGATTGTGGTTAGGTTTTGTCGTTTTTACTTTCGTTGATAGGAGAAAGCTTCTGATACAAGGAACAGGCATTGCCATGAGTTGTTTGGAAAGGTGAGTGAGTGGCGGCACTCAATGATACAGATCTTTCAGGCAATTTTATCTCAGTAAGTTCTCAAAACTGTGAGTGAGTTGGCTTTGTTTCCATATAGTGAATGGAGACAAGGGTGGCCAAACGGTCTACGACACCGAAATTTGCTGTGCAGAGTCGCGCCCCTTGGTCCTGCCAGGATCCACTGATAGCTGATTTGAATCAACGATTAGCAGCATTACCATGATCACGGGTCTCACAAAAGTGGTAATCGTCTATGAATTCCGCCACTTCGGGTGTCCCTCCCACAGTAAGCTGACCGGTGGTGATAAACAACTGACACAATGTTCAAAGCAGCGTTGAATAAAAGAAATTGCCTGACATTTTTTGGTATTCTTAAAACCCACTTTGGTGAAATGTATGGGCGTGTTGACTTCAGTACGTATAACACAATTATCAGTCTTGACAACTGCAAGTGGAATGACGTGTACACAGACGATTCATCAACTTGTAAAACCAGACAGTCAATTGTTACACACTTGCAGTTATCAACATGTTTTGTGATAACTGTTACTTTTGCCCCTGAGAATATACTTTGTTCCACACGGCCGTATTCTAGATGATGACAGCCTGTATTTAATCAAGTTTAGTCCAGATAAACCAGTGACTGATGTAACGAGCAACATCACACACCGCTAGGGTATGATGAGACGCAATCAACCAGGTAACCGAGCCGCTTACGACAATCACCGTTTCCACGGGACCCATTCTAACCTGGAATCCATACATACCCTTACATCAACTGACAACTTACAGCTTCACATGTGAAACATTAAAACTAGCAAGAGTTGTTCAGTTGAACATTGTTTGTCAGATTTCCATAGCTACAAAGTGCCTCTGCATCAAAAATGATCGAATTCATTATTCACAAAGTGACGTGTTGTCAGAGTTATTTCGTTAACATGTCCATATCAAAGGATGCGATCGACAAGTCATCGCTGTTGTTAATGCATCGGCTACCTCTTACGTTTTCGTGATATTGACAAGCATT
Source organism: Haliotis rufescens (assembly GCF_023055435.1). NCBI lineage: Eukaryota > Metazoa > Mollusca > Gastropoda > Lepetellida > Haliotidae > Haliotis > Haliotis rufescens. The sequence continues at coordinate 50,938,240 of NW_025964001.1, read as the reverse complement.
GATCATCAATCAAAGACGGCGCGACATATGACGGGGCGTTGTCTGTCAGTGAACTTTCTTTATTTATATACACCGTTGAGGCCCTCTGTCTGTGGCTACTTTACGTGAATATTTAACCATGGTTCTGAATTATTAACGACCTCCCAATGATAAATGAATATCGGAATACAATAACCTGGACACTGCGACAAAATACAGCTTTTGTCGGTGTCGTGTTGACATTACCCTTTGAAAGAAAGCAGACACTCCCACTGACGTCAATTGTTCAGGTGTTCCTGGGCTGGTGTTCCCCGCGTTTCAGTCTCATCATGTGCGGCATCTGATCATTTCTAAAGGCTGAGAGTAGCAAACAATATACATAACACGGAACGCGTTAACGGTTCAAAAGTGTAGTAATCGTTAATGACAAAATGTGTTCCTTCATTGTTATTAATCATTCCAAACTAAACTGAAGTTCTGTTGTGTTTCAAGCCAAAACATTTGTGTCCGCTTGAATCATCTTCAACTACACTTTTACCCAATTTCTAATGTAAATTGTAAAATGTAATTTCTTAAAATTATATATATACTAGTATATATCTTACCCAGGCCGCCTCTATGGAGTAGTAGTAGAGCGTCCACCCGGAATGCGGAAGATCCGGGGTTCGATCCCCGACCGCGTCACACCAAAAGAAGTTCTAAAAATGGTACTTGTTGTTACCCTGCCTGCCGCTCGTCACTAAGAGGCTAAAACAAGGACACTGGTGGGCTCGGCCTTTGTATACTGTGTTTGAGTGGGGCATTGAACCTAATCTGCGGCATGATCTGCTAGCACTATAAACTCGACATTAGTCAGGACTAGTACAAGCAGCCGCACGCTATATAAGTGCAATAATCTTGGACGCGATATTACGGCGGGGACACCAGAAATGGGCTTCACACATTGTACCCTTGACGGGAATCGAACCCGGGTTTTCGGCGTGACGAGCGAACGCTTAAACCATTAGGCTACCCGACCGCACCCCTCCATTTAATGTTGCCGGTTTAACGAGTGTCCAGATTTCCGAAGTCTTAGTCTTCGCAACCTGTTCCAAGCTGCTTTGAGGTTTCCACAGTTAACACGATCCGTTATAATGAGGTTCGATTGTTTTTTATATAGGAGTACAAAGCAGTGAACATTTTCCCAATATAGTCTCTATGGTTGAAGTGAGCTAATCGTTTTACATTTGATTTATTCTCACGAAAAGCTTATTGGAATAAACGAGGACCATCAAAGAGCAGTGGTTTCTAGATTGTCTCTATTAACCGTTAAAAAGATTGCCGAGGAAATCCGAGTGAGATCACTCGTACCAGATTGGAGAAACACCATTCAGTGGATCACACGCCAAACCGCATTCGTTCTTCGGCCCTGAATGACACGAGCGGTTCCGAATGGTCAAGAGTCTTGACGGAACGAGTCGAACTGTGCCGAATAAATCTATCGCTGCAGCCACGGCCCCTCTTCAAAACCTAGCACGGGGTTCATCGCCATGATTGTCTCGGCTCGCCACCTGACGTTTCCGACAATGCTAATTGCTCGGGTGTAAAACAAACAGACAATCAAAGCTACATGCACTTAAAGCTCTTATCTCGGATTCTCCCGAAGAGAGGAGGGACAGTGAAATTATTAAAGATTCATGTCACCTGACACCTTGTCCTTTGATGTTCGTGTTGGAACCCCAGAGGTACCAAGAACGGGGCTAGGGGTCACGGTGGGTCATCAGGTAACGGTAATTATTGGGGGAGAGATTTGAGAAGACTGCTGAGTAGAGGCGTGAATAATATATAACATGATCCCAAGGTACTCGTGGTTGATAGTCACATGGAACCAGTGGTGGTGGTGGGGAGAAGCAGCATGTTTTAAGCTCCCATTAAGGAGAGTTCAATGTATCTCACACACACACACACACACACACACACACACACACACACACACACACACACACACACACACACACCACATGGCTGATGTCTGACGACACAAGTGGCCAAGGCTACCACATGGGCTGATGTCTGACGACACAAGTGACCAAGGCTACCACATGGGCTGATGTCTGACGACACAAGTGGCCAAGGCTACCACATGGGCTGATGTCTGACGACACAAGTGGCCAAGGCTACCACATGGGCTGATGTCTGACGACACAAGTGGCCAAGGCTACCACATGGGCTGATGTCTGACGACACAAGTGGCCAAGGCTACCACATGGGCTGATGTTTGACGACACAAGTGGCCAAGGGTCCCACATGGGCTGATTTCTGACGACACAAGTGGCCAAGGGTACTACATGGCTGATTTCTGACGACACAAGTGGCCAAGGCTACCACAAGGCTGATTTCTGACGACACAAGTGGCCAAGGCTACCACATGGCTGATGTCTGACAACACAAGTGGCCAAGGCTACCACATGGCTGATGTCTGACGACACAAGTGGCCAAGGCTACCACAAGGCTGATGTCTGACGACACAAGTGGCCAAGGGTACTACATGGCTGATGTCTGACGACACAAGTGGCCAAGGCTACCACATGGCTGATGTCTGACGACACAAGTGGCCAAGGCTACCACATTGGCTGAAGTCTGACGACACAAGTGGCCAAGGCTACCACATGGCTGATGTCTGACGACACAAGTGGCCAAGGGTACCACATGGGTGATGTCTGACGACACAAGTGGCCAAAGGTACCACATGGCTGATGATACCAGGTAATTTAGAGCAGAAGTTATGAGCTTATTTACCTTTAGGAATGAACCCATGTCAAACTTAACTGTTATAACCTAATGTATTGGACACTTCCACTAACATGATTTCTTTATAGAGCGGCCAATAGGCTCGTGCATGGCTTGTATGGTGCAACCATTTAGTATATTAGTCATTCGGAGGGATGGACTATATTTCGTTACAGTGAAACCCCGTTAATCGTACGGAACTTTTCCGAGCAAAATACCTCCGGAGTAACATTATTCCGGATTATAACACACGCATTAACATGTCTCATCGAGGTGCACCGAATTACATCTTCACAGAATACGTCTAATATACGTATCAGCACAGGAATTATTTATACAATGTGAGTCCTTGCCTGCACTCTCATAGAGTTTATACACCATCAGTTCATGGTCTTCATCTTCGGGACAGCCTCCCTGGTCAAATGGTTATAGAGCGTCCGCCCGGAGAGCGGAAGATCTGGAGTTCGATCCCCGGCCGCGTCATACCAAAAGACGTTAAAAGATGGTACTCGTCTGGAGCTCGGCATTAAGGTGCTAAAACAGGGACTGGTCGGCTCGGAGTCAGTATATGAGTTAAACTCATGGTGCCTCGGTGCTCGCGCTATAAACTTGACATTAGTCCGGACTAAAAGCAACCTCACACACACGGGCATAAACGTCGCTATATAAGTGCAATAATCTTGGACGCGACGTTAAACCCCTCATCTCTTCATCCTAGATGTAACACATTTTGTTACGATGGCAACAAATACAAACTCTGTTAAGATGGATTCATACATAGCGCTAAACTCCATACTAGTGTATCTCAAAGCACGAAACTATCATTACCCCGGTCAGCGGATCAATGTGCACTCGATTTTCATTCCCAGATTCCCGGGAGGTATACAACCCTAGCTGCTAGAAGATTTACAGTTACATTACCATTTCACCCTACCGGGTACCCATTCACTACTGGGTGAACAGAGGCATATTTCAAACAAAGTCACTTGCCTAAAGAGACACAACATGTCACATATATCATTGCGTTCTGAAGATGAACTGTTCCCAGCCAAATCGTCCGGATTAACGAATCCGGGCTATTACGTATTATCCAATTGTATACAGACGTGTCCGGGCTAACTGGGTTTCGCTTTATATCGTTTCCTGATTAACCTGACGTGGTGAGCGTTGCACACTGCGCGATGTGCACCAATATCTTGTACTTACATACATACGTAACAGTCCCACTTGAACAGCTGGCTGCTATTGTTTCAGATTTATTTATTAACTTTGTTTAAATATTGACGATTTCCTTTGACTCTGGACACCTGACAGAAGAAGATAAACCAATTCTTTACTGCCCCTGGTGATTAGACTCGAGGTCGGGTAAGTTACACGTGTATTGAATTACCTCATTACCGACACACGCAGGTGCACACACTCCACCCATCACTGAACATCTGTGAAATATGATCCGATTCAAGGACAATCAGAAGTACAATTTGTTTTAAACATTAGCTCATATCGTGCATTTATGTGATGATTTGATTTGAAATTGATGAGACAGTATGCGCATGTATTTAACAATATGTCTCTTCGGGTGCTACCTCTCTCCGCACCCTGAGTGGGGGTCGCCCAGGTGAAACATATTATGTAACTTGTGTATTTCAGGGTGTGGGAAAGTCAGTGAGTACGTACGTACAAGTTGAGTACCCACGTGTAAACAAGATCAATCGTGTCGGATATTTGATACCAGCGATGTGTAGATGAAAAAAAGCAGAAAAGAAAATAATTTCAGTATAGTAACATTTTCATTGTTTTGCTCGGTTCCTTACAATTATTCGTAATACAATATATTCTTTCTGGAACTTTGTGCATTTTCTCAGGAACAACATATAGTAGTCCCATGGAACTTGTGTAAGAGAACAGCACCATTCATATTCCAAGAACCTCTCAACAACGACAACCTGGTCGTTATTTACAGGTTTTCTTTAAGTGGTCATTACTGACATTTCATTTAGCCGATTTTGTTAACTCAAAAATGTATCAAGGGACACTATACAATAAGTGAGTGAGTTGGATTTAACACCACTTTTAACAGTATTCCAGTTATATCACGGCGTGTCAGCTTAATGTGGGAGGAAAGCCCGAAGTGATGCAGGTCTCAGACGTTTTCCACTTCGGTGAAACCCACGAGCACGGATATGGTGCTGCCAAACCTAGACACATAATCGGGGCGAACCGGGATTCGAACTCACAATCATAGGTTTCTGGCGTGCCCAAGGGACGCAACTCTGCACAGCGAAACGCGGCGCCTTAGACGACTGGGCCACCCGTGCCCCCTTTACAATAAAACTTTATTTACCTTACTACCTTGCTCCAATGGCAACGGAACGCGGCATCTGCAGAGCTGATTGATCGAAAATCAGAGATTTCGTTCAAATTTGGTACAATGTATTTCAGGACTCAACCGAATAGGTTTTCCTACCATCATGGCAATGTCACCGACGTACATTTATCTGATTGGATTTAGTTCTTCGATTTCGTTAAACTATGTTTAGATATATTAAATATCTATTCATGAAGTCCTTTTGAAAACCCTCGTGAATATCATTTCATAAGATTATTAGTTCATTGTACCCCCGCTGCGAAGTTAGCCCGTCTGTCCACAGAAAATAACTTAGTGAATATGTGATGGTAAATGTGTAATTGTGAATGTGTGAATGCGTGATGGTAAATGTGTGATATGGTGAATGTGTGATGGTGAGTGTGTGAAGGTGAGCATGTGAAGGTGTATGTGTGATGATGAATGTTTTAAGGTGTAACGGTGATTGTGTGACGATGAATGTGTGATGGTGAATGTGAGAAGGCGAGTTCGTGAAGGTGAGTGTGTGATGGTGAATGTAAGAAGGCGAGTATGTGAAGGTGAATGTGTGATATGGTGAGTGTGTGAAGGTGTATGTGTGATGGTGAATGTGTGAAGGTCAATGTGTGATATGGTGGTGAATGTGTAATTGTGAATGTGTGATTTGGTGAATGTGTGTTATGGTGAGTGTGTGGTGGTGAATGTGTAATAGTGAATGTATGATGGTGAATGTGTGATATGGTGAATATGTGATTGTGAATGTGTAATAGTGAATGCGTGATATGGTGAATGTGTGAAGGCTAGTGTGTGAAGGTGTATGTGTGATGGTGAATGTGTGACATAGTGAGTGTGTGATGGTGAGTGTGTGATATGGAGAATGTGTGATATGGTGTATGTGTGATGGTGAATGTGTGATAGTGAATGTGTGATGGTGAATGTGTGATATGGTGAATGTGCCATAGTGAATGTGTGATGTGAATGTGTAATAGTGAATGTGTAATATGGTGAGTATCTGAAGGTGTATGTGTGATGGTGAATGTGTGAATGTGAATGTGTATGTGTGATGGTGAATGTGTGAAGGTGTATGTGTGATTGTGAATGTGTGATATGGTGTATGTGTGATGGTGAATGTGTGATATAGTGTATGTGTGATGGTGAATGTGTGAAGGTGTATGTGTGATGGTGAATGGGTGATAGTAAATGTTAAATAGTGAATGTGTGATGGTGAATGTGTGATATGGTGAATGTGTGATGGCGAGTTTGTGAAGGTGAATATGTGAATGCGAGTTTTTGAAGGTGTATGTGTGATGGTGAAAGTGTAATAGTGAATGTGTGATGTGGTGAATGTGTGATGGTGTATGTGTGATGGTGAATGTGTAATAGTGAGTGTGTGAAGGTTAATGTGTGATGGTGTATGTGTGATATGGTGAATGTGTGAAGGCGAGTTTGTGAAGGTGAATGTGTGATGGTGAGTGGGTGAAGGTGAATGTGTGATATGGTGATTATGTGAATGTGTATGTGTGTTGGTGAATGTGTAATAGTGAATGTGAGATGGTAAATGTGTAAAGGTGAATCTGTGATATAAGGAGTGTGTGAAGGTGAGTGTGTGAAGTTGTATGTGTGATGGTGAATGTGTGATGGTAAATGTGTAATTGCGAATGTGTGATGTGTGAATGCGTGATGTGAATGTGTGATATGGTGAATGTGTGAAGGTGAGTGTGTGAAGGTGAATGTGTGATATGGTGAATGTGTAAGGCTAGTGTGTGAAGGTGAATGTGTGATGGTTGGTGAGTGCGTGATGGTGAATATGTAATAGTGAATGTGTGATATGGTGAATGTGAGAATACGAGTGTGTGGGGGTGAATGTGTGATGGTGAATGTTGAATGGTGATTGTGTTAAGTTAATGTGTGATGTGGGAGTTTGAAGGTGAATGTATGAATATGAATCTGTGATATAGTGAGTGTGTGAAGGTGAATGTGAGTTGCAAAGCAGTAGCTACAACAGCACGGGCGTTAACCAGTCATTACAACACGACTATTTCAGCTGAAATGTGTGTCAATTATTCATTGTCATATTGCAACAATAGTCAAGATTGCACCATTTAATTCCATGCGCGACCTATATCTACTACTTAAGACTGGGAACTTGTCTAACACACGTCGTTATCAGGCTCAGTTTAGTCATACGGTAACAGGGATGTTGCATGACGCGTATACATAAATAGCTGCTGTACATACTTTGACTATTTCTACAATATTATGAACGGGCTGATTTAAAGGATCATTATGCTCCATGGTCTGTTGTATTTTTTCCAGTCTAGGTTTAGATTCTCTCAGTGCCCTGTGTGAAACTGAGATGTATCTCTCATCATCTTTGGTCTTCATCATAACGACCATGCTTGTCGTAAGAGATAACGACTAACGGGACCGGGTGGTTAGGCTCGCTGACTTGGTTGATGCATGTTGCGTCTATGAACTTCATGAACGAAACGAAACGTCAGTGTCATAGAGATATAAATAAATAGTATAAATAGTCATTTATGAATTTCTCTTTTTTAAAATTGAAGGAACTAAACAGAACACCATATGAGGTGTCCCGTTCTGACAAAATCATTTATATTAAAAAACGGACATGGACATATTTGACAGTGCCAAAAAATTCAAATTCAATATTACCTGTAATTATATCTAATATATCTAGTTTTAAACATCAAGTTAAATGTTGAAAACAAATACAAGACCATTACTGTAAAGTAAAGATGAGAACAGAAATGAACTAGGATTAGTTTATTCTTTTACACTATTACAATAATTTCTTAGATAATTATCTTTAGAATCAAATGGGGAGACAGTTGCTCAGCTTGCGAAAAAGTGCAGTTCTAAGTTACGTCATAATGCACTGACGTCATGATCGACGTCCTCGTTCTTTCACTATACTTTATTACACTACGCTACACAAATTTTATTTCCTAAAAAACTGGAAATGTGATGTGAAAATACTCATTAGATAAATAGATATCCGGGTAAGGATAGGTCTTCAGCAACCCGGGAAAGGCAACAAACGAGATCGGGTAATCAGGTTTGCTGACTTGGTTGATGCTCGTAATGTCAATCACTGTCACACTCCATTATTTACAGACCGCCGTCATATAGCTGAAATATTGCCGGGTGCGGCGTTAAACAACAAACAAACAGACATTAGATATCGAAAACATTCTTCCATACAAAATAGAGACTATATTATTATATACTGACATAGTCCATACTATTTATTACACATACAGTGAAACCCCTTTAATCTTTTCCGGATGATGACAGTATGACAGTCCTATACATACTACTCAACGTGACTGATTGGATCCGGTAGGGGGGGGGGGGGGGGGGGAAGAAGTCACCATGCAAACAAATAGTATCCAATATTGCCGGTGGGGGAAGTAATCATACGAATAGTATCCAATACAGCCCTGGAAGGGGGGGGGGGGGGGGGGTGTTACGACGTAAATTGTAATAAAAAGGTAAATTGTAATACTTGCAGCAAATTGTAATAATTTTGACGTAAATTGTAATAACAACGCAAATTGTAATAAAAATTGACGTAAATTGTAATAATCTCAACTTGCGGTAAACTGTAATAACCTTTTACGTAAATTGTAATAACCTTATAAGTTTTGTGTCAAGACGTTAAATGACTAGACCCTTTCCTTGTCAGGGTTGGTACAGGGTTTATCGTACAATCGTCATTAAAGTATGTGTGTGGGGGAGGATTGAGGTCGTTATCGTACATTGTTGTATAATTATATGTATATATAAACGCATTGGAATTTCATTTCTATGGTTGTCCAGAAGAGGATTAATTATTGGAATGAACTTAGTTTTCTTATTTATTTGAGAAATACTCTGTGTGTTTTGTATTATATTTTGACGAAGAATTCAAATACAACAAATGAGTGACAGATCTCCTGTGCAATGTCAAATGAAAAAAACGGTCGTCAGCAAATGCAGCAAAGATTTCCCATGCATGGGAAAGGAGAATACTTAATACATAACATTATATACGATGTTTTTATTAATATCAAAAGTGGGGCGTAGATATTCTTTACCTACATTGCATATACTATTAGATATTGCGTATTCTCGATCTCTGTGAACTTCTCACAGATAAAGAAATAATAATAAATAAATGCAAACCATGTTAACTTATGCAATATCTGTAGCAATGTATGATTAACATATGGATCATTAATATAACATAAAATATGTCCTTTCATAAGAAGAAGTATATTTAATGAAATAAATGAATAAATGTAACTGTCTGGATTCCTTCATATGTCATGAAGAACTAACAACAACTTACTGACAACTTTTGCTGGGATAATAACTCCTTGCCCCAACAACAAACACAGAATCCATCATGATAACGGCACGAAATCATAATTCAAAGCATACACAAATAATATCCGGTCTCTTCGGGCATGTCTTGTTGAGTTTCAAAGAGCATCAGAATGTATAATAAATTTGTTGCAATCAATTATTGCTGAAATAAATCTGATCAAAATTGAAAGGATGGAAAATCTATAATGAAAAGGGTTTTGTCACTAACGTAAATATTCTCTTTGACCTTATACGAAGAGTATTCTAAGATCATTAAACTCGGCAATCGTTGGTGGATTGCGCCAAGTAACCTTGATACCAAATTTGGTACCTCACGTATAATGCGGTACATAATTTTCGAAACAGATAATAACGTTTTTCATAAGTTATCACTAATTTGTGACATATATACGGACAAAAATTACCTCAGAGGATAATCTTCTCTGGGGGTTTAAGAGGATTTAAATAATTCCAGCTAACATCAAGCACTGTAATAAAATATTGAAATAATAGCATACCTTCTTAACATTCCAATGAAAAGAATAGTGACTAACTAAGAAACCAAATTATATTTATCCCCGATACTATGCCCTCATCAGTATACACACACACATAATACACACATACACACCAACACACATATACACACCAACACATACATACATACAAACATAGGTATGTATGTGTGTGTTTTTGTGTGTGTTTAAACATGTGTGTGTGTGTGTGTTTATGCATGTGTGTGTGTTTATGCATGCATGTGTGTGTGTGTGTGTGTTTATGCATGCATGCATGCATGCGTGCGTGCTTGCGTGCGTGTGTGTAAATACGATCTCTATATGTCATTGGTATCAGATCAATGACTGCACTTCTACATATAGTTCCAAGTGAAAGATAATTGACACTACTTTGTGAGAGGTCCCACAAAAATGCTGATATGAGCAATTAAAGGTTATACAAAATGTAACAAATGAACAAAGTAAGATATTTTAAAATATAAAATACAAACACAAACCTGAAAATATACGAATTAGAATGTAGCAAATTCATTAGATAAACGTATCTTCTACGTAGATAAAAGTATGTCCAACGAAGACATAAGTATATTCTTCGTAGATAATACGTTTTTCATTTTTTATCACTAATTTGAGACGGACAATAATCCCCTGAAAGCATAACCTCCTCTGGGGGTTTAAGAGGATTACAGTAATTCCAACAAACAACAAGCACTGTAATGAAATTACAACATACTTTGTTAAAATTCTGATGAAAAGACTAGTAACTATCTAAGAAACCAAATCGTACTGTTGCTGCGATACTTGGGCCTCATCAGCATAGACACACAAACACACGCACACACACGCACACACACGCACACACACACACACGCGCGCGCGCGCGCACACACACACACACACACACACACACACAAACACGTGTTGCACACACTACATACCCATACACCCCCACACAAACACTATATGTGTGTATGTATGTATGTATGTATGTATGTATGTATGTATGTATGTATGTATGTATGTATGTATGTATCTATGTATGTATGTATGTATGTATGTATGTATGTATGTATGTATGTATGTATGTATGTATGTGTGTGTGTGTGCGCGCATGTAGGTGTGTATATAATGACAGTAAATGTTAGCTCTATGTCATTGGTATCACATATATGACTGCACTTCTACATACACTAGATGGCAGTATCATGTACGTAGATGAAAGTATGTAAGTGGACGATAGTATCTAGATGGCATACTATCATCTACGTAGAAGATACTATCATATACGTAGATGAAAGTATCTTCTACATAGATGATATTATTTTCTACGCAGATGGTAGTATCTTCTACGTAGATGATAGCATGCCACAAACATCACATCACTTCCAATAAATGTCTTTCACTATGTTGACACCACCCTTTAATGACGATTGTACGATAAAGCCTATACCAACCATCCCTAACTAAACAGTTTTGTACGTTTGTCATCATACACAGTATTTCTCGAATTGTACATGTGAAACGCAAGCTCAACTGACAAAGATCATTTCTAGTCAATTGGCGTCTTGGACACTACGGTAGTAAGGTTATTACAATTTACGTAAGAATTTATTACATTTTACCGCAAGTAGAGATTATTACAATTTACGTCAATTTTTATTACAATTTGCGTATTACAATTTACGTCAAATATTATTACAATTTACGTTGTTATTACAATTTACGTCAAAATTATTACAATTTGCTGCAAGTATTACAATTTACCTTTTTATTACAATTTACGTCGTAACAGGGGGTCATCATACACATAGTATCCAATACTGCCCTGGAACTGACTCATGTTCAACATCATTACAAATAAATAATTTATATAACATTTCCTTAAGCTACTGTTTTCAGGTTTGTTACATTACGAGATATCTCGGTATCCCTATAAAGAGTTGAGCGATACAGAGTGAAGGAATATATCTTTATTTGTTATTGACCGGATTTCACCAGGATCGTCCATATAAATGGGGTTTCATTACGTTTCTCTTTTCCCCGATCTGTATATTTATCTTATTTATCAAGTCCCCCTCTGTTTATATGGAGTTTTCAGTGTAATTTAACCTTGTCGGTTGTCTATTATGATTTAGGAGCAAGATGCTCTAATGCCAATACCACGAAGCCAACTCCCCTCTCCCTCGGGCGATTGAAACAGGACTCCAGCTTCTTAAATACCAAGGACAACGACCAGCGTTCATTTTTCTCGGGGTAAAATTAACACAAGAGCTCTTAGCTGGAGGAGAGTATATTTTTTTAATAGTAGATATACAACACTCATAAGCTCAGTGAAGGGCAATTTCAGTGCGTGTTATTTGAACCCTCACGCTGTGTGTGTTAATTACATGTTGAAAATCTTATTTATGACCCCTAGGTTTTTTGTTACATGATTTATGATTTATTTGGAGTTGTATGACATTGTTCTCAATTAGGACTGAATCACGGTCTATATTTTCATTAATATGTGTATCATAAAAGAACAAAAAAGACCGATCTATGTGTGTATAGTGTCATTTATGTTCGTGTCATCTTTGAACAAAATAGACCGATCTATGTGTGTATACGGTCATTAATATTTGTGTCGTAATTGAACAAAATAGAACGATCTATGTGTGTACACTGTCATTAATATTTGTGTCATAATGGAACAAAATACACCGATCTATGTGTGTATACTTTCATTATTATTTGTGTCATAATGGAACAAAAAAAAACGGGGGGGGTGCGGGGGGGGGGGGGGGGGGGGGGAGGAGGAGGGATTGAGGGTTGTGTGTCGAGAAGCTGGTATACCTCGAAAACATGGACCGCTTGGGGCTGTGCTCCCATATCAAGCTGGTATGTGGAAAAGTGATGACGCCCTAGCCCCAACTCCCCCACTCCCTGTGCCGGCGTCCCGGGGGAACAGGGACAGGGGGGACCCGGGCCTAGCACTGAATCAATGAATGGTTACCAAGAGAACTTTGCTGACCCTCTCCACCCAGTGGCCAATATCTACAGAGAGACCGACCGACAGTCAAACAGACAGAAACATACACCTACGTAGAGTATTTGCTTCGAATCGAATCACATATAATTTTATATACATGTCCATGTCTTAATATCTTCGCCTACCTCAACTACATCTGTACGTGTCGCCCCCCCCCCCCCGCCCCCCCCCACCCCCACCCCACCCCTCCCTCCTACTCAGAGAGGCCTGCTGTATACATAGCTCATATATATCTTGCCAATCATCCACCGCTCTTTCATTCCATGTATGTATATTATTCAATTAGTGCCTGTATATCTATTCATTTACATATCCTTTAAAAGTTGATCTCATAAACATCACGGAAATGTGCGTTGGAAAAGTCGAGATGTTTTGCACTCATCTATAGTTGTGTAATTGGTTCCAATGTTTCAGCGACCCCGGCCTAAATACATAATTAGATGAACAGCTACAATTTACAATAATATGAGCCAATAAAAGGCCTTTGTTAAGTCGCAGTTTCCGTAAACATAGAATACAAATGTTACGATGATGAAACATGACGGAAACACAGACATTCTGAGATCACAATCTCCCATAAGGGCACTTCCGGAAAATGACCATCAACTTCCGGATGTTTGGTCGCACCTCGAGTCTCTCATATAAATAGTTTCACACGCTCACTAATTATGTGGCACCGTTCCAACTTTTTTTATTACGTCTGTCAGTAATTTCAATTTGTGTTTTTTAACCTTTGTTGCGAAATGGTATGCGAAATAGATTACAAGGAATAATGTCGGACATATTTTGTACTCTTGACAGATAGTCATACATATATTTCACTGCAAAGGAGGCCAAATCACCCAGGCCTTATCTCTCCAGCAGCATAACCTCATCCTGCTTACAGCCAGTGCATCTCACAGCCCATTAGAGTAGGAGTGTGTTCTGACCAGAAGACCGCATCAGTTAGCCAAGTAGATAACCGCATGTGACTAGTGTGAGCAGCTCTCAAAGGTTGACAGTTTAAGTTGTGGGAAGTATATGACATCATACATGCGTAAACTATAATTTAAATGGTAGAAACAAAACATCACAATATTATGCAAGTATTCACAACATATTGTCGCTACTTCAAATAACTTAAGCCTTTGATCTGAACAAAATCTATCAAAACAGTGTTAAATGTTAAAAAGTTAGTTCATAAAAATAACGAGATCTCGCGAAAGTGATACTCAATTAAAGATGGCGGCGTTCAGCGAGTGATGGTATTCGATGTCGCCAGGGTAACTGGTAAGTAATGTTATATGTGATAGTATATGTGACGTAAGGAAGGTAGGTTGCTGGCGGCGGTTAGGCGTTAGTCTGGTTGAGAGTGCTGCTGTGTGCGCACGTACATGTATTGTTGTCAAATATAATGAACTGCAAAAGAAACGTCACCCCCGGTAACGTTGCATGAAAGTTGTCATTAAAATATCTGGGTAATTTTTGTCAAAGTTTCTAAAATTTTACATTACCTTGTCCGGAAAAATGAAATTTGATGACAAAAAACAAAGCAGATGACAAAAAAACCGATCGCCCAAACGCATCACGGCAACGGCCATGGTAACAGGGTGCACTTGAATTCCGTGGAAATTGAAATGCACATGCGTTTCCCCACTTCTTGCCCTATAAAAATCCACCCAGATCGGATTCGTTATTGAATTGCTACCACATGCCAAGATTGACAAGAAATCAGCGACACCAAGCCCTTGGACGATTGCAAGCTGGACAAACCGCCCGGCAAGTAGACAATGCATTTCAAGTCCACGTAAGGACCATATACAGGCTCAAGCAACGGTACCAGACCACCAACACTACAGATCACCGACCACGTAGTGGAAGACCAAGGGTCACCACCCGACGTCAGGATCGTTGAATTGTGCGACAGCATCTTCAAGATCGCTTTGTTACTGCTGCGGAAACTGCTCGACAGACCATGGGGACACACCAGTGACACATTATAGCGTACACCATGCGTCGACGATTGACGAGCAGACACCTCCACTGTCACAGGCCAAACCGAGGACTCATTCTGACACCACGTCTTCAGTGGGCAACACAGCATCAGCATTGGTGCCACCAACAGTGGAGAAGAGTTACTGTATCTCAACAGCAGATGGCAGAGAGAGAGAGAGAGAGAGAGAGAGAGTCTGGCGACGCCTCGGGTAACGTTATTCGGATGCTTGTGTTGTTGAGAGACTCGTGGGGTGGTCCGAGCATCACGGTGTGAGGTGGAATTGGTCTTGCACAGAGGGTCGGCCCTGTGGTCTTCCAGAACATCGGTCCAGGGAGAGGCAATGGTGTCACAGCAGCTCGGTACATTGATCAAGTCTTGAGACCACACGCCATACCTCATTTGGCACGTCGTCGCAACCACGAATTTCAGCATGATAACGCCCGTGCCCACACTGCGAGAGTAACAAGAGACTTCCTCCAGCAGAATGGCATCAGACAACTGCAGCTGAACTGCCTCAGGCGTTCCTCAGAGTGTGGGCTCAAGTGCCTATGGCCTTCATCAACCGCCTCATCCATTCCATGTATCGACGTTGCACGGCAGTCATCAATGCACATGGCGGACACACGAGATACTGGCTTTTGATGCCATTTGCTCAGAGACTAGTGTTTGACACTTTAATTTCAACCTTGGTGATCAGTTTTCCCAAGTTACATCTTTTTAATATGTCTCAAAGTATGTTTACAGTGTTTGGACAAATAAGGTTTCTCATATATCTGTCCATGGTGATGTTTCTTTTGCGGTTCAGTATATATATCCGGGGAAAAAACTTGACTCAAGATATCGTTGTGTCTTCTGGGCCATACTCCGATCTTACATTGGTGTGCAGCGGGATTGTTTCGTAATGGAAGGGGACCGGAATTATATGTGAACAGTGACTATGCCAGAAAAAAATTCAGAAAGAGAAAACTCGGGTTGAATGGTAGGAACAGTTTCAACAGAATAACTGTTACTGTGACAAGAAAGCCGATTTCATGGCCTTGTGTTTGAAAGATGAAGCAAAATCAATCTACCACCGTTTTACAACAGCGCAAAAGAATTACTTTGCACTGTTATCTGATGCCTTAAAATCGTATTATTCTTCAGAGGAACGGAGGCGAAAGTACAAGGTAGAGCTACCAGGTAGGAAAATGTTGAATGGAGAAAGTATTTGGATGTTCTGCTCAAAAATTAGCTCACAGAGCTTAATCAGATATGATAGCTATGGACGTTGATGGGCTAGCCATGGATCAGTTTATTAAAGGATTAGTTGCAAAGGAACTTAGACTTGATGTAAGCCATGCACAAGTGGAAACCCTGGATAAGGCAGTGAGAGTAGCATCTGTTGCATTATATGCAAAGGGACTGCAGAAGACCGCAGGGCAGGAATAGGAATTTAAACAGTTAGGGTCCAGGGGAAGCGGTCGTCCCTCGGCTGTCATTGATGAAAATAGTGAGACCCAACAAAACGTAAATTTTGAAAATGTGGAAGAAGGTGTCTTGTATGCTTCTGTTTGTGGAATTGAAGGAATTCAGGTGATACAGGTGCTTCAGTTACTGTGATTGATGAAACATTTCTTCATTCATTAGGATTTCAAGTAAATCTTGAGGAAACCAATAGTCGTGCATGGTCAGCAAATTCACAGGAAATCAAGATAAGTGGTGACACTAACATAAATATCCGAATTGACCCATTAATAAACGGATAAAGGTATTTGTGTGTCCTGGTGGTTGTTGTGATCGGATTCTTGGTGCTGACGTTTTGCGAATCATGAAAGCGACAATTGATATGTCCCAAAAGAGGATGAGGATTTGATGGCACTATATTGTATTAACAACTGAAGGTAAGAAAACATTCATTGCTAGAGTTCAGATTAATGACAGAGTGGTAGTACCAGCAGGGCATGAAATGATATTCCCAGTAAAACTGAATTCATCCCGACTTGCTAACTTAACTGGATATTTGGAACCATCAGAAAAATTTCAACAGAAAAGTGGACTAATAACTGCAAAGGTGTTAGCTGATCCAAAAAACAATATCTTTCCAGTACCAGTGATGAATGTAACCGAAGAAAACAGAACTTTGTATGAGAATACACACACTGGCGAGTTTCACCCTGTGAGATCTACCATGTCTACAGCTGACAGAAATATTGCAACTTTGTCAATATTTATGAAAATAATGCATGGAATTCACAGATTCAATATGGAGACCTGTCAGAAACTGAGTCAAAAAAGTTGAAGGAGATGTTGTTGAAATACTCTGATGTTTTCTCAAAGGATGATTACGATCTAGGATGTACTAACTTGGGCAAATTTGAGATTGATACTGGCAATTCAAAACCTAAAACGGTTTATGAGGACTATCGGAGATATGTTAAGCAAGTATGTTGCCAAACATCAATGTAATGGACGTCTACCTCTGGTGACGATGGCCCATAACTCAAGTGGACACAGTTCTTCCAAGTATACTCCAAACTACCTCGTTTTCTGGTAGAGAAATTAATCTACCAAGAGATATCATATACGGACAAACAGGGGAACAGGCAAATGTGATAGAAAAGGGGGATTTTGTGAAAGAAATGGAGTCCAGGATAACCAAGGCTTATGAAATAGTCAAGGAAAATCTACAAAGATCATCCCAGTATCAGAGTATTATGATCGCAAATCTCATGCTAAGCCATTTCAAGCAGGGGACCAAGTCTTACTTTTCTGTCCTTCAGTACCAAAAGGCAAATGCCATGAATTGTATCTACATTGATATGGACCATATCAAGTACTTACAAAGCTTCCTGATGTGATCCATGGAATTCAACATGTATCTGACCATAAGAAGGTGGTAGTCCATAGGAATAGGCTCAAATTCATAATAATGCAATAATATTTATAATAACCATCCATCCATCCACACCTTCATTGAATGCCAACCATGTGCCTAAGATAGGAATTGTTCATTCAAATCAAAAGCAGAAGTCAGTACCGGGTAGTAATGGTATCACTGTCTTTCCAAATGATGAAAGGAGGAACACCCCTTCAACGGAAGTTAGCTGCTATGGCCCTGTATTACCCAGTAGTCCTCCATAAGAAGAAGGGAAAAGAATGAGATGACCCCTGCTGTGGCTGAAGGACTATGTTCAGTGAACCATGAACTCTAAATGTATAAGTACATGTATAAGTGCATGCATTACCCATTGTTCATAGCGTGAACACGGTCAAATGAACATTTTTCATAGAGTATTGTGATATCAGTGTCTTGTAGTTTTTGTGATTATTTCTTTGCATCTTTAGACTGAATGTTATATGTATAGTGATGTAAGTGAATGTGAACTCTTAACCGTTACATCAATCTTGTTCTTTATTGTTATGTTATGTCAAACAACTTGTTAATGTGTGTATGTATAGGCCTGCAGACATAGTTATGTACTTATTCTCTTGTGACCTCATACTGACTATCTTCATGTAGGTTACTCAAGACATTTTAATTTTTGTCGCTAGAGCTGTTGTACATACAAAATATTTGGATATCTCACAAGGACGTGATCAACGTTTCAAAGGGGGGAGTAATGTTAAAAGTAAGTTCACATATATAACGAGATCTCGCGAGAGTTGGACTCCATTCAAGACGGCGGCGCCCAGTGAGTGATCCATTCGATGTCGCCAGGTCAACATATAACTGGTAAGTAATGTTGTATGTGATAGTATGTATACGTGACGGAAAGGGGGGGGGGGGGGGGGGGTTGACGGGTTAGACGTTAGTCTGGTTGACAGTGCTGATGTGTGCACACGTACATGTCACATTTATAACCGAAGAAACAACCTTGACAACCACATCGTTGTGTCATCTGGGCCATATTCCGATCTCACAACAGGAACCATAAACATTCTGGAAACTATTCAATACATTTCATCCCAGAAGACATCGTTTAGTCTGATCAAAAAGAGTTTAGAAACTTTATCAGGACATTTACAATATTAAAACAAAACGAAAGTAACTTCTCCGAAGACTCTACATCACTCATCAGGACATGACGATATGCAAATACATGACAGTCTTAATGAACAAATAACTGGTAATGAAATTGTCATGTATAAAACAATACAAAGCAAACGAAAGAAGAAGATAACATAAGTAATGAACTTGAAAATCAACATCTTGTTCATTGATCTACCAACTGAATTGTTTGATAGGCATTCCTAAGAAGTTGACGGATGACAAAGTAGACACACTTTATGGATAACAACTTCTTTATTACTGTAAAGGCGACGTTTCGGTATAGATCCTTTTTAGCCTAACCAGACTGACTGTGCCAGGATCACCCAAACCCTCTTAGTTGCATTTTTTATTTTAGTCTAATAATAATAATAGATTAATTAAGCGATGAAACCCTTTTCATAGCCAATAGTTATATCTACAAGAAGCAGAGTCCTAACAACAATTGGGATATTGTAGGAAACAATTTTGCAAGGTCGTAAATAAAAGCATAAAGGATAACATGCAAAAACATCAATTACAAGACCATTGGCAAAAAGGCATTTGATTCAGCTAACAGATCAATACTTCAATAAAAGCTATTAGCAAATACAATTTCAGGAAATGTGTTAAAAATAAAGTAATCAAATTCCTTTAAATCCAACATTGGAGTAAGACGAGGGTGCCTTTTGTCTCTTAATATATACCCCAATGATCCCCAACATTATTTCAAAGCCTGTATCAGTCCTCATTTCAACTTCATTGTCAGTCTGTATCAGTCCTCATTTCAACTTCATTGTCAGTCTGTATCAGTCCTCATTTCAACTTCATTGTCAGTCTGTATCAGTCCTCATTTTAACTTCATTGTCAAAGTCTGTATCAGTCCTCATTTCAAATTCATTGTCAAAGTCTGTATCAGTCCTCATTTCAACTTCATTGTCAAAGTCTGTATCAGTCCTCATTTCAACTTCATTGTCAAAGTCTGTATCAGTCCTCATTTCATCTTCATTGTCAAAGTCTGTATCAGTCCTCATTTCAACCTCATTGTCAAAGTCTATCAGTCCTCATTTCAACTTCATTGTCAAAGTCTGTATCAGTCCTCGTTTTAACTTCATTGTCAAAGCCTGTATCAGTCCTCATTTCAACTTCATTGTCAAAGTCTGTATCAGTCCTCATTTCAACTTCATTGTCAAAGTCTGTATCAGTCCACATTTCAACTTCATTGTCAAAGTCTGTATCAGTCCTCATTTCAGCTTCATTGTCAAAGTCTGTATCAGTCCTCATTTCAACTTCATTGTCAAAGCCTGTATCAGTCCTCATTTTAACTTCATTGTCAGTGCCTGTATCAGTCCTCATTTCATCTTCATTGTCAAAGTCTGTATCAGTCCTCATTTCAACTTCATTGTCAAAGTCTGTATCAGTCCTCGTTTTAACTTCATTGTCAAAGCCTGTATCAGTCCTCATTTCAACTTCATTGTCAAAGTCTGTATCAGTCCTCATTTCAACTTCATTGTCAAAGTCTGTATCAGTCCACATTTCAACTTCATTGTCAAAGTCTGTATCAGTCCTCATTTCAGCTTCATTGTCAAAGTCTGTATCAGTCCTCATTTCAACTTCATTGTCAAAGCCTGTATCAGTCCTCATTTTAACTTCATTGTCAGTGCCTGTATCAGTCCTCATTTCATCTTCATTGTCAAAGTCTGTATCAGTCCTCATTTCAACTTCATTGTCAAAGTCTGTATCAGTCCTCATTTCAACTTCATTGACAAAGTCTGTATCAGTCCTCATTTCAAATTCATTGTCAAAGTCTGTATCAGTCCTCATTTCAACTTCATTGTCAAAGTCTGTATCAGTCCTCATTTTAACTTCATTGTCAAAGTCTGTATCAGTCCTCATTTCAGCTTCATTGTCAAAGTCTGTATCAGTCCTCATTTCAGCTTCATTGTTAAAGTCTGTATCAGTCCACATTTCAGCTTCATTGTTAAAGTCTGTATCAGTCCTCATTTCAACTTCATTGTCAAAGTCTGTATCAGTCCTCATTTCAGCTTCATTGTTAAAGTCTGTATCAGTCCTCATTTCAACTTCTTTGTCAGTCTGTATCAGTCCTCATTTCAACTTCATTGTCAGTCTGTTTCAGTCATTTTAACTTCATTGTCAAAGCCTGTATCAGTCCTCATTTCAGCTTCATTGTCAAAGTCTGTATCAGTTCTCATTTCAACTTCATTGTCAAAGCCTGTATCAGTCCTCATTTTTGCATCAACTTCATTGTCTTATTGTCCTGCTTCAGCTTCATCGTCTATCTGGGGTTCAGTTCTTGATTTGTTCTCTTTGTCTTTCTGTACTTCATTATCGACCACAACATCACTACCGTCTGTTCTTCAGTTCTCATTTCAGCTTCACTCTTTATTTGAATTTTAGTTCTCATTTCAGCTTCACTTTCTGTTTGTATTTTAGTTCTCATTTCAGCTTCACTTTTTATTTGAATTTTAGTTCTCATTTCAGCTTCACTTCCTGTTTGTATTTTAGTTCTCATTTCAGCTTCACTTTTTATTTGAATTTTAGTTCTCATTTCAGCTTCACTTTCTGTTTGTATTTTAGTTCTCATTTCAGCTTCACTTTTTATTTGAATTTTAGTTCTCATTTCAGCTTCACTTTCTGTTTGTTTTTTAGTTCTCATTTCAGCTTCACTTTCTATTTGTATTTCAGTTCTCATTTCAGCTTCACTTTCTGTTTGTATTTTAGTTCTCATTTCAGCTTCACTTTTTATTTGAATTTTAGTTCTCATTTCAGCTTCACTTTCTATTTGTATTTTAGTTCTCATTTCAGCTTTACTTTCTATTTGTATTTCAGTTCTCATTTCAGCTTCACTTTCTGTTTGTATTTTAGTTCTCATTTCAGCTTCACTTTTTATTTGAATTTTAGTTCTCATTTCAGCTTCCCTTTCTATTTGTATTTAGTTCTCATTTCTGCTTCATTGTCAAAGCCTGTATCAGTCCTCATTTTTGCATCAACTTCATTGTCTTATTGTCCTGCTTCAGCTTCATCGTCTATCTGGGGTTCAGTTCTTGATTTGTTCTCTTTGTCTTTCTGTACTTCATTATCGACCACAACATCACTACCGTCTGTTCTTCAGTTCTTATTTCAGCTTCACTTTCTATTTGTATTTTAGTTCTCATTTCAGCTTCACTTTTTATTTGAATTTTAGTTCTCATTTCAGCTTCACTTCCTGTTTGTATTTTAGTTCTCATTTCAGCTTCACTTTTTATTTGAATTTTAGTTCTCATTTCAGCTTCACTTTCTGTTTGTATTTTAGTTCTCATTTCAGCTTCACTTTTTATTTGAATTTTAGTTCTCATTTCAGCTTCACTTTCTGTTTGTATTTTAGTTCTCATTTCAGCTTCACTTTCTATTTGTATTTCAGTTCTCATTTCAGCTTCACTTTCTGTTTGTATTTTAGTTCTCATTTCAGCTTCACTTTTTATTTGAATTTTAGTTCTCATTTCAGCTTCACTTTCTATTTGTATTTTAGTTCTCATTTCAGCTTTACTTTC
Organism: Haliotis rufescens; assembly: GCF_023055435.1. NCBI lineage: Eukaryota > Metazoa > Mollusca > Gastropoda > Lepetellida > Haliotidae > Haliotis > Haliotis rufescens. Next base: position 50,915,702 of record NW_025964001.1, on the reverse strand, counting down.
TATTTGTATTTCAGTTCTCATTTCAGCTTCACTTTCTGTTTGTATTTTAGTTCTCATTTCAGCTTCACTTTTTATTTGAATTTTAGTTCTCATTTCAGCTTCCCTTTCTATTTGTATTTAGTTCTCATTTCTGCTTCATTGTCAAAGCCTGTATCAGTCCTCATTTTTGCATCAACTTCATTGTCTTATTGTCCTGCTTCAGCTTCATCGTCTATCTGGGGTTCAGTTCTTGATTTGTTCTCTTTGTCTTTCTGTACTTCATTATCGACCACAACATCACTACCGTCTGTTCTTCAGTTCTTATTTCAGCTTCACTTTCTATTTGTATTTTAGTTCTCATTTCAGCTTCACTTTTTATTTGAATTTTAGTTCTCATTTCAGCTTCACTTTCTGTTTGTATTTTAGTTCTCATTTCAGCTTCACTTTTTATTTGAATTTTAGTTCTCATTTCAGCTTCACTTTCTGTTTGTATTTTAGTTCTCATTTCAGCTTCACTTTTTATTTGAATTTTAGTTCTCATTTCAGCTTCACTTTCTGTTTGTATTTTAGTTCTCATTTCAGCTTCACTTTCTATTTGTATTTCAGTTCTCATTTCAGCTTCACTTTCTGTTTGTATTTTAGTTCTCATTTCAGCTTCACTTTTTATTTGAATTTTAGTTCTCATTTCAGCTTCACTTTCTATTTGTATTTTAGTTCTCATTTCAGCTTCACTTTCTATTTGTATTTCAGTTCTCATTTCAGCTTCACTTTCTGTTTGTATTTTAGTTCTCATTTCAGCTTCACTTTTTATTTGAATTTTAGTTCTCATTTCAGCTTCACTTTTTATTTGAATTTTAGTTCTCATTTCAGCTTCACTTTCTGTTTGTATTTTAGTTCTCATTTCAGCTTCACTTTTTATTTGAATTTTAGTTCTCATTTCAGCTTCACTTTCTGTTTGTTTTTTAGTTCTCATTTCAGCTTCACTTTCTATTTGTATTTCAGTTCTCATTTCAGCTTCACTTTCTGTTTGTATTTTAGTTCTCATTTCAGCTTCACTTTTTATTTGAATTTTAGTTCTCATTTCAGCTTCACTTTCTATTTGTATTTTAGTTCTCATTTCAGCTTTACTTTCTATTTGTATTTCAGTTCTCATTTCAGCTTCACTTTCTGTTTGTATTTTAGTTCTCATTTCAGCTTCACTTTTTATTTGAATTTTAGTTCTCATTTCAGCTTCCCTTTCTATTTGTATTTAGTTCTCATTTCTGCTTCATTGTCAAAGCCTGTATCAGTCCTCATTTTTGCATCAACTTCATTGTCTTATTGTCCTGCTTCAGCTTCATCGTCTATCTGGGGTTCAGTTCTTGATTTGTTCTCTTTGTCTTTCTGTACTTCATTATCGACCACAACATCACTACCGTCTGTTCTTCAGTTCTTATTTCAGCTTCACTTTCTATTTGTATTTTAGTTCTCATTTCAGCTTCACTTTTTATTTGAATTTTAGTTCTCATTTCAGCTTCACTTCCTGTTTGTATTTTAGTTCTCATTTCAGCTTCACTTTTTATTTGAATTTTAGTTCTCATTTCAGCTTCACTTTCTGTTTGTATTTTAGTTCTCATTTCAGCTTCACTTTTTATTTGAATTTTAGTTCTCATTTCAGCTTCACTTTCTGTTTGTATTTTAGTTCTCATTTCAGCTTCACTTTCTATTTGTATTTCAGTTCTCATTTCAGCTTCACTTTCTGTTTGTATTTTAGTTCTCATTTCAGCTTCACTTTTTATTTGAATTTTAGTTCTCATTTCAGCTTCACTTTCTATTTGTATTTTAGTTCTCATTTCAGCTTTACTTTCTATTTGTATTTCAGTTCTCATTTCAGCTTCACTTTCTGTTTGTATTTTAGTTCTCATTTCAGCTTCACTTTTTATTTGAATTTTAGTTCTCATTTCAGCTTCCCTTTCTATTTGTATTTAGTTCTCATTTCTGCTTCATTGTCAAAGCCTGTATCAGTCCTCATTTTTGCATCAACTTCATTGTCTTATTGTCCTGCTTCAGCTTCATCGTCTATCTGGGGTTCAGTTCTTGATTTGTTCTCTTTGTCTTTCTGTACTTCATTATCGACCACAACATCACTACCGTCTGTTCTTCAGTTCTTATTTCAGCTTCACTTTCTATTTGTATTTTAGTTCTCATTTCAGCTTCACTTTTTATTTGAATTTTAGTTCTCATTTCAGCTTCACTTCCTGTTTGTATTTTAGTTCTCATTTCAGCTTCACTTTTTATTTGAATTTTAGTTCTCATTTCAGCTTCACTTTCTGTTTGTATTTTAGTTCTCATTTCAGCTTCACTTTTTATTTGAATTTTAGTTCTCATTTCAGCTTCACTTTCTGTTTGTATTTTAGTTCTCATTTCAGCTTCACTTTCTATTTGTATTTCAGTTCTCATTTCAGCTTCACTTTCTGTTTGTATTTTAGTTCTCATTTCAGCTTCACTTTTTATTTGAATTTTAGTTCTCATTTCAGCTTCACTTTCTATTTGTATTTTAGTTCTCATTTCAGCTTCACTTTCTATTTGTATTTCAGTTCTCATTTCAGCTTCACTTTCTGTTTGTATTTTAGTTCTCATTTCAGCTTCACTTTTTATTTGAATTTTAGTTCTCATTTCAGCTTCCCTTTCTATTTGTATTTAGTTCTCATTTCTGCTTCATTGTCAAAGCCTGTATCAGTCCTCATTTTTGCATCAACTTCATTGTCTTATTGTCCTGCTTCAGCTTCATCGTCTATCTGGGGTTCAGTTCTTGATTTGTTCTCTTTGTCTTTCTGTACTTCATTATCGACCACAACATCACTACCGTCTGTTCTTCAGTTCTTATTTCAGCTTCACTTTCTATTTGTATTTTAGTTCTCATTTCAGCTTCACTTTTTATTTGTATTTTAGTTCTCATTTCAGCTTCACTTTCTGTTTGTATTTTAGTTCTCATTTCAGCTTCACTTTTTATTTGTATTTTAGTTCTCATTTCAGCTTCACTTTCTATTTGTATTTTAGTTCTCATTTCAACTTAATTGTCTAACTGTACTTCTATGCCAATTCCGACTTTTGAGTCTCTCAATACTTATTTCCACGTCATCTCTGTTTTGCATGGGTCTTTGTCTTTTCACTCTTCTTTCACCTTTGTGTTCCATCACTCTTTTATCATTTTGTGCAACTTCTTTGTCTCTCTGTTTTTGCGAACTGTACTGTCGTAGACATGCATATTCTTCAGGGGTTTACGGATTCCAACAAACATATGTCTTTTCACCCCTTTCTCCTTTCCTCTTCTGTTACACTGTTCATCTTCTTTTCTTGCTTTATTTGTTCCTTTCTTGGTATTTTTCTTTAGCATTGTCAAAACCTTTTTCCTACTACATTGTCTCCCCACCTTGAAAGGCTTACAACAGTTTCCTTCTAACTGTCGCTTTGCCTAAAAGTGTGGTCATCATAATCAAGTGAACTTTCTGATTCAGTTCCTGTGTCATTGAAAGGTTTATAGTGAAAGTTGAACAAGCTGCTTCCCCATGGACATCACACTCGACACACAATTCTACAGCAACGATGAAAGTGAATGCATTATGAATGCATAAGTAGTTAGTGTCCATTTCTCACTTAAGCCATGAAACATCCACTTTCGGAACGTAGGTTATGATCATAGTCCATATCTTCAGTGCATACATCTTCAGACAAATTACCATCGCAGTTTAAATGGTACTCTCTGTCACATGAGTGGCATGTTACCCTCTGTGTACCATCATTGTCAACTAAGACAGTGTTTTCACTCATTAATGGAGCAATGTCCAATTTCATAGAATATTTGGCATCTCTTTCACATTCAAAATATGTGCAGGGTATGTCTGTTGTAGTCACGTCCTGGTAGTGTCGTCCATCTTGGAATGTGTTCATATATAGTTGCGAACAGATTTTACCTTTTACCTAAATTTCAAAAACGTATATGTCTTAATGAAAGCATCAAAATTTATAATATCAAAACCTCGTATTATTTATAAAGTCATTTACAACCAAACTTGTGGTGGTCAACAAGGTATATACATACAGTAACAGTTAAATCTACTCAGTGAATAGTTTAGTTGGACAAATCAGTATTGTGTGAAAATTATATCATGTCATTTTATCAGGGTGACAACTCCTTTGACTGAAAGTACTGTAAACAGAGTCCTGTTTTAGAATCATAGTACTATGACGGTAAACACTATTATATAACAATTGTGCACAATTGAGAAAAAAGAATATTTCAAATATTTAATTTTTCATATGGTGTATTGTGAAGTGTGACAGGAATTGTAATATTTTTAAGCATTTTGTGGACATAAAACCACACACTGTTGGAGTACAGGTACAGCTATTTGTATTCATCATGGCTATATCTCATTGACAGTTCATTGAGCGTGTAGCACGTGTCTGGAACAGCCAGACAAACAGGTCGTATACTTATTTTTATAGGAAGTTTTAACATCAGGACGGCGGTAATATACAAATGCCTCAAACAGCAATTTACTTTCCTCATTCCTGTTTTTTTTGGTCGGCGGATGCGTAATAACGCGCCTTACGCGCCCATCAATATTGATAAATGCGCTGAGTTGTTCTTTTATGGAAGTTAATACTTGCCACGTGACAAACATTTTATAACCCTGTCACCAATCGCGAGGGGCACGTGCTGAAGGCTCAGGGTACATGTAACGTCAAGGGCCGACACAACATCTCACACTTGTAATGCGTCAACTTTTTTAATGTCTTTTTGAATACGGTTATAAAAACGATTATATTATCTATGATTGAAATAGGTCAGAGAATGCGGATGCCCCGGTGTAACAGTGTTGAAATAATGAGATTCAAAGGAACGGGGTAGTCGTGCCCTTAGGTTTACAAAAGTGGCCTCTATTACGAGTACAGAGGGACATTGCCATATTCACATATATATGCAACATAGCCGCTGGACTCTGTCGTATGTCATTCTATAAATAGTTATTATTGCGTTTGTTATTTTAAAACATACAACAAATTGACAGATGTTTAATTTGACTAATAAATGTCATTGTCATTGTTATGGTGACCAACAAATGTCAGTGCTTAATTACCTCCCATCAGCATATGGAATATCTGGTCCCCTGTGATGTAAGGCGCCGTTTACACAGTACCGTCGGGAGGACAGAGTGACTGAATTGGATTTAGGCTGCTAGGAACTACATTTCAATTTTAAATGGGACGTGGGTGGGTGAGTACTTTGGTGGAATATTCCACGGTCTATAACCTGTTTCACTTTCTTCGCCCCTCCCTCATGAAGCGGACACATGATATGACTGAATTACTGTTCCCGGTGGCGTCACACTAAACTCACGCACTCACTCCAAGGTCTCGCCAAGATTCGATAACTCGATAATTTACAGGCATACTTAATACTGTGAGTAAAACAATGCATACTTAATACTGGGAGTAAAACAATGCTGTTTCGTGTGCAATGTGAGTGTGACGTAACACAAACTTGACATTTTAAGTTGGAGTGGGTATGGTTTTACCCTACTTTGCGCGACAGTCCAGCCAGACTTCACCTGTTATAACCACATAGGGGTTTGAACCGGGGCATTTGGTGCGACAAGTGAATGCTTTAACCACTATGCTATCCCACCTCCTTAATAGCCAAGTTTGATTTTTCATCATATTTACACCTGATCAACGCATTGAAAATTTACTGGTCACCGACCAGTTATCGCCATTTTGTTCATGGTATTTTTTTAATATTCCGTGTACAAAGTTTATTGTGCCAATAACATTGATTTGTGTGATTTGTGCGTACTTCTGTCCGTGGAGAAAGCTTTGGTAGATTTCTGTTATAACGCGACGATTGGGAATCAAAACAGTGGAAATAGAAGTTTCCCGTCCACCACTGTTCAAGTTATCGACATCTTCTAAACAGCACGTGCCACGCAATCACTTCATTTATACATATTACATTTTCTATTTTCTCTGGTATCGCACTCAATTTTTATTTTCATTTCAGTTAATAAGAAATGCTTTTATCAATTTGTCGTCTGCAAACGGACGTAAAGCAATATTCCCCAAATTTGATTTACACATGCTTATCCTCAACACTATGTACTATGGATTTTTGGAAAACTAGCTCAAGTATTTTGGGGGAGAAATGACAGACAGACAGTAAGCTATGAAAGAACTGAATGTGCATCATTGCGTTGTTGGATTTTTTTTTACGTGAATAAGTCACGTGACATCACCCGCGTGTCTTTCCTGATAAGGTGTATTTGAGCAAGGTGATTACATGGAATGTTTTTTCATGGGAATGGAGAAATGTCACGTTTATGAATGAGAACGTTCCAACAGTAATTGTCCGGAAGGTGAGGTTTTCGGATTTACGGGGTTCGGTCTGAGAGCTGTCACTGTATTGTACTGCGATCACATAATAAATCGCCTCCGTGAAGAATTGGTCTTCAGCAGCCCAAGCTTGTGTAAGAGACGACAAATAGGATCGGGAGACTAGGCTTGGTTATTGCATGTCATCGTGTCGGCCTTAAGCAACAAACAAACGAATAACAAATTGTAATCTGACAGACATAAAACATCACTAGGGCGCAGTGTGAAAGGACGCAACCGACTGTCGGCTTCGTGTATCGACCTTCCTTCTATATTGAGCCACGTGCCACGTGCAAATAATCACAGCGTGCCCTTTGTCTGCGTTAATTCAGTCTCAATGTCATTTTCACAAAGCTGTGACGTAATCAGTCACGGACCTCGCATAAGGCTGCCGATTGACCTTCAATTCTCTGCGCAGGTTGTTGTCAGAAGCTTTCGCTGTGGGTTCACGACAGATTTGTAAACACCAACAAGGTTAGACTGTTTGTTGAACAGGAAGAGAATGACGTCGACTGTATAAGTGACATCAGCGCTTTGAATGTGTATTTCCTTGTTAATTGTACTCGATGTTTTCTATAAATAATTCTTTAATTGGAAGGCGTCCAATATGTACTTTCAACACTTGGTATCTGAACCCGCTATAGGTGGCTATCCAGCACGTGTAAGCCATAACGTTCCGCTGATAGCGTTGAGCCTACAAACAAACAAATCATCTTTACCTTTGGTTTGGGAATCTAACGAGAAAATATTTGTTTCAGGATTTATAAAGGATGAAGCGCGTGCTGCTAACGTAAACATTGGTCATTTGTGCACAAACAAACTAATTAGGTTGAGAGGCAAATCTTTGCACCATGAACCTGTAATACGTAGGATGTCATCAAGCATAATCGTGGCTAACATACGTGCTGTTCACATATTCAACATAAACACGTGTCTCTTGTGCATAAACAAATGGGACTTATAGGACTGATGTGCTCTTTGACAAACGAACGACATCCGGGATTTCCAGATCTTCCGAGATAAATGCGGATACAATTGCAACATTAATTACTTTGAATTAACGGGAATCGAGATAATGATTTAATTCTAATTCATTGTTTTCGCAATTTTAATGCACGTGATTTAGAGATGTGGCAATCATGTTATGTACATCTCTAATAATTTGAATCCATGGCACATAAAGGGAAGCGGGGTAGCCTAGTGGTTAAACCGTTGGCTCGTTACGACGATGACTCTGGTTCGATTCTAAACATGGGTATATGGGAGGTGCATTCTTGATGTCCAAAGTCGTGATAGGGCTGGAATATTGCTGAAAGTACCGTTACCTTAATTAAAATATATATCTTAAAAATAGAAAACAATATAAAAATGGAGCCCAGAACACTGCTAAATCTGGACTTGCCAAATCATTCCATACTTTAGTTTGATTCATTTTTATATTTATTCTCACGGGTCTGGGAGACAAACTACGTAGCAATATACTCATCTACTCATCCAGGCACGGTACATCAAGTTCTATCAGTAAGAAATGGAATTTCATTAAAAGATCACTGAAGCTTGTAAGGATATTTGAAGGGAACGGACACACCCTACACACTCCACGCACACACCCTACGCTCTCCACACACACTATACACTCCACACACACCCTACACACTCAACACACCCTACACACAACCAACCTACACACACCACACACCCTACACACACCCTACAAACAACCAACCTACACACACCACACACCCTACACTCAACAAACACCCTCAACGCTCCAAACACCCTACACACTCCACAAACACCCTACATACTCCACACACGCCCTATATACTCCACACACACCCTACACGCTCCACACACTCCACAAACACCCTACATACTCCACACACACTACATACTCCACACACACCCTATATACTCCACACACACCCTACACGCTCCACACACACCCTACACACTCAACTCACATTACATACTCCACTCACACTACATACTCCGCACACCCTACAAACTCCATACACCCTACACACTCTATACACCCTACACACTCTATACACTCCACACACCCTACATACTCCACACACACCCTGCATTCTCCACACACACCCCACATCCTCCACACACACCCTACACACTCCACACACCCTACACGCTCCACACACCCTACACACTTCACACACACCCTACATACTCCACACACCCTACACACTCCATACACCCTACACACTCTATACACCCTACACACTCCACACACCCTACATACTCCACACACCCTACACACTCCATACACCCTACATACTCCACACACCCTACATACTCCACACACACCCCACATCCTTCACACACCCTACACCCTCCACACTCCACACACCCTACATACTCCACACACCCTACATACTCCACACACCCTACATACTCCACACACCCTTCATACTCCACACACCCTACACACTCCACACACCCTACACACTCCACACACCCTACATACTCCACACACCCTACACCCTACATACTCCACACACCCTACATACTCCACACACCCTACATCCTCCACACACCCTACACCCTACATACTCCACACACCCTACATACTCCACACACCCTACATACTCCACACACCCTACACCCTACATACTCCACACACCCTACATACTCCACACACCCTACATACTCCACACACCCTACACCCTACATACTCCACACACCCTACATCCTCCACACACCCTACATACTCCACACACCCTACATACTCCACACACCCTACATACTCCACACACACCCCACATCCTCCACACACCCTACACCTTACATACTCCACACACCCTACATACTCCACACACCCTACACACTCCACACACCCTACATACTCCACACACACCCCACATCCTCCACACACCCTACACACTCCACACACCCTACACACTCCATACACCCTACACACTCCACACACCCTACATACTCCACACACACCCTACATACTCCACACACCCTACACACTCCACACACCCTACATACTCCACACACCCTACACACTCCATACACCCTACATACTCCACACACCCTACATACTCCACACACACCCCACATCCTCCACACACCATACACCCTACACACTTCACACACCCTACACACTTCACACACACACTACATACTCCACACACACCCTATATACTCCACACACACCCTACACGCTCCACACACACCCTACACACTCAACTCACATTACATACTCCACTCACACTACATACTCCGCACACCCTACACACTCCATACACCCTACACACTCTATACACCCTACACACTCTATACACCCTACACACTCCACACACCCTACATACTCCACACACACCCTGCATTCTCCACACACACCCCACATCCTCCACACACATCCTACACACTCCACACACCCTACACACTCCACACACTTCACACACACCCTACATACTCCACACAACCTACACACTCCATACACACTCCATACACCCTACACACTCTATACACCCTACACACTCCACACACCCTACATACTCCACACACCCTACATACTCCACACACACACCCCACATCCTCCACACACCCTACACCCTACATACTCCACACACCCTACACACACCCTACAGTCTATACACCCTACACACTCCATACAGCCTACATACTCCACACACCCTACATAGTCTATACACCCTACACACTCCATACAGCCTACATACTCCACACACACTACACATTCCACACACACCCGACATACTCCACACACATTACACACTCCCTCCACACTACATACTCCACACACCCTACATACTCCACACACACCCTACACACTCCACTCACCCTACACACTCCACCCCCCCCCCCCCCCACATGCTCAACACACCCTACACGCTCCACACACCCTACACACTCCACTCACACTACATACTCCACACACCCTACACACTCCACAAACACCCTACATACTCCACACACACTACATACTCCACACACACCCTATATACTCCACACACACCCTACACACTCCACAAACACCCTACATACTCCACACACACTACATACTCCACACACACCCTATATACTCGCACACAATCTACACGCTCCACACACACCCTACACACTCCACACACACCCTACACACTCTATACAAAGATAAGATGGCGGATCCAAATGTTTCATATCTCACAGACAGGTCCTTCGAGTTACCAAGTATACACTGTATATCACATCAGTTCTAATTATTCAGTTCCAAAAGGATGAAGTGATTGAGGTTGGCGTAATGGTTAGCGCACTTGCTCGTCACACTTAAGGCATGTTTGACTCCCGGGGTCGAGTTAACGTTACAAGACTCACATGAGTGAGTGAGTGAGTGAGTGACACGGTAAACGGTAACACAACACAATAATTACAGTGAGAATACCGATGATTGTTCTGTTTAAAGACCAATGATGACGCCCCCTGTTGTAATAACCCTTAACATGGCTTACAGACTCATCACTCATTCATCCAATTGACACAATGATAACAATCGTGGGAACAGTTCTTGTTTGCTCGCTCCGTCTAACAGAGGGATTCTCATACGTATAACTGCCATAAATAGGAAAAGATAAAAAGTTACACAACCCCACAGTCATAAATCTCATATTGACATTTTACAAAACGACAATGATATATGTTATCACCAAAATATATGTGCGGTTCGCGTATGGATATCCAGTTCCCAACTGTGAAATTATATTTGTATTCTTTTGAAACATACGTGCTGTATATCAGCTTGCAGATATTCAAAGAAACGACACCCAGTTATGAATATTTAATTCAAATTCCGTTTCGCCTTTTTCATAGCTGATAAATACGAAATACAAACCCTGTGAGAATCGACATTTTTATATTTTTCAAGAGAAATCCCTGATTTAGGAAATCAAAGTCATTAAGCATTAATTTCTGTTAAATATGCGTATGGCGTTTGTTTCACGCACACACGTGAACTGTCACTTCAGTAGCCATAATCTGCATGATCAGGGATCAGTGTTAACGTACGTGCACAGCTTATAAATGACAGTCATTATATATTAACTATTATCAATATTTCTGGTCTCTGCATGCTACCAACTCGTTTCATTAAACAGAATTTAAGCGTCTCGGAATAATATACCGTATCGAAATAAGGTGTCAATGTATAATTAAAGCGATAATTTATCGAAATATGACGTGTTGATGTTTTCCTTTTTATTTAATTATTTTGTACGAAAATATTTGGCGAAGTTGTTATGCTGTAGAGTATATAACCGGATGTGTTGAAGTTGTATTTTTTGTAATTAGATAAAAAAAAAAGGGTGGAGAGAGAGAGAGAGAGAGAGAGAGAGAGTATGTGTGTTTGGTTGTTGGTTTGTTTGTTGTTTAACGCCGCACTTAGCAATATTCCAGCTTTATGTCGGCGGTCTGACAATCCAGTGATTGACATCGTTAGCATCGATCCACGCAATTGGGATACAATGTCATGCATCAACCAAGTCAACGAGCCTGACCACCCGGTCCGGGGTAGAATAGGTCTTCACTGTAGGTCATGCTTGCTGTAAAAGGCTACAATGCTTGTCGTAAGAGGCGACTTACGGGATCGGGTGGTCAGGCTCGCTGACTCGGTTGATGCATGTCATCGTATCCCAATTGCGAGTTAACTGACTTTAAAAGTCCAGTTTCCAGCCTTGCCGATCTAGACTGGAATTCCTGGGCTCGGTCATAGTGCCACCAGTGGCTACGACTACGAGTTATGTCCCTTCTATGCCTCTCCTGTGGACAATCAGATTCCACCTCTCGTATCACTTGCATTTGCATGACAGTTTACGCACCGGATTTCGATTTCGTTGCGCGATTTTGATTAGACTATGCATAGACTCGTTAGTTCAGCATAATGTAACTCTACAATACCAGCCTAGTTCGGCAAGGGTGGAAACTGGACTTTTATAGTCAGTTAAAGCACTTGCCTCGGGAAGATGCGTGGATCGATGCCCGTGATGTCAATCACTGGATTGTCTGGTCCAGACTCGACTATTTACAGATCGCCGTCATATAGCTGGAATATTGCTGAGTGCGACGTTAAACAACATATAAAGAAACAAACCAAACTAAACATGAAGATGTTTGTTGAAGCATGCATACACTTCCAGAAGTCGACGTATTTTATGTGCAGGTGCAGTGGATGTTTCTTAAATCAATCGAAAGTAATGTTTTCATCAAATGTTACAAACAAGTTTTTAGTTTCGCACCATTTACTAGATATACCTAGTTACACACAATCCTAACACTCAGTATCGCATAAAAGTTTCGTAGATTAAGACAAACTTTATCCGATCTTAATAACCCAAGTTCACATATGGCTAGATTGCCCTTTTTCGTGTACGAATGCTTAACATTTCCACCCTAATTCGGCACTCATCAATATTCCAGCTGTATGACTGCGGTCCGTAAATAATACAGTCTTGGCCAGACAAGCCAGTGATTGACATCGAGAGCATCGATCTACGCACTTGGAAAACGATGTCATGCATCAACCAAGGCAGCAAGGAATTTATGTAACCTTAATGTGTTGATTTACCATTTTACAATGCAATCATCAGTCCTACTAGTCACCAAACCATTAACCCATCGATGGATCTATCAAAAGATCCATAATAGACCAATCATTCATTCAAAAATATAATCATCAATCTTGCCTATTAACTGTATCCATCTAATCAACCCAGGGCTAATCATTCATCAGCTGTCAAATCATCGGTCTTGCATATTAACAATATGTATCTATCATGCCAATCATCAATCCGTCTGTCCAATCACCTATCGTACCTATTAACCAAAAAACACTATCCATCTTATCTGATATATCACTGGTCCAAATGTAACTTAACATCTATCCATCTAATGACTAATCTAGTCGTGCAATCAAAGTACCCATCCAACCGTCCATTAAATAATCCGTCAATCCACTCATGTAAGTAATACAAGCTAAACAACTCTTCAGCTGTATCAACCACTGTCTCAGAATGTCATCCTTTGCCCCTCAAGGTCGGATGCCGTGCAGCAATATCACACACATTCGCAACCTGCCTTGTTTTTGTTTGTGTACCTGTCCACTGATGTTTAACCTGGCGTTTTACCCGAGCTGGCAATCAGCGATAGCTTCGTGAAATATGCACATCACGGGTCGCAGTATTGTCGCATGCGTGTTGAAAGGGCGGGAGAAGTGTTTCCCTGTTGCCACGGTTATTAGGCCTCGTGACATCACCGCGGCCGTTATTGGCGGAATGCCAGAACATGTAACGTGGCGCGAGCTGTCTAAATATAGAACCTTAGTCATGCTCGCTTTCCACGTGGAGAAATATCAATTCCACGTTCTGGCGCACAGAAACATCACTTGGTGTTGATATGTATTACTGGCACAAGTTAAGGTGGATGTTCAGATCGGCCGTGCGCTTTAATTGAAGTGCTGATCAATACAGAGTGGAGAAAGTGTGGTAGACACAGACGAATATACCTTGCTTCACATCATTCCAGACTTTTAAAGAAACTCACATGAAAACGTTGAACATAAAAAAGTAACAAACCAAAACCAAAACAGTGTCAGATTCTATGGGGATTTTTTTATCTTTTTTCTTTTTAAATTCAAAATAATAACAATAACCATGATTTGAATAATAATAATAATAATAATAATCACATCATTATCACGATTTGTTATTATCCTCATCGTTTGTATTACTGTCATATTCAAAACATTGTTATTATATATTGATTATATGTCATTACATACAACCATAGACCCGTGAAGATCCGCGTTAGAACTGGTCTTCATGATGTTCATGCTGTCAATCACTGGACTGTCTGTTCAAGACTCGATTATTTACAGACCGCCGTTATATTGCTGGAACAAACAAAACAAACAACAAATCATTGTTGTTATTTTGATTATATGCCATTACATACAACCAACGTAATATCTGCTTAGAAAAAAAACACATATAGTAGTGTTATCAAATCTGAAATGCTACAAATAGATGATGAAATATCAAAAGTTTGAAATAACATGAGGATATCATCTGTGGAAATGTGATACTGATTACTCTGCCTGTCACTCATGATAAAATATTGCATCATCGTTATATTCTTCCTGTTGTTGCCAACGTAGATGTACCGCCAGCGACAAGCCGCTTATTGACTAGGCCTCAGTGCAAATCTGTCAATGTGTGCGTCCTAGTACTTGGGCGAGTATTGTGTCTCTGTAACAAGAGCCTGTAGCGGATACATAAACCCGTAATGTTGTTACCGATCTGTTCGTGAGTGCTAGTTGGGTCTAACGCCGCTTTGAACAATATTCCAGTTCTATGACGGCGTGTCAGTTTGATGTGAGTGGAAAGCCTGAAGTGATGCAGGTGTTAGATGTTTCCTACTTCTCAGTACGGTTACTTGACACTAACAGACCCTGGGATTCGAACCTGTGATTACATTATTTTTAAAATACTGGGTGCCATTGGCCTTGGATTGAGCCTCGAGTGGGAAAACATGTACTAACTTTCTATGTCAAGTTCAACTCTCTGCATAAATTAGACTCACGGAACACCCCAGGATGTGATTAACATGATACCGCACTGTGGAAGCAGTATTATATGAACATAGTATCTGATATCAAATGATGATGATGATGATGATGATGTCGTTGTTGTTGTTATTATTATTACGCCAAATCCACACAGCATAATTTTTCATAGTAGTAGCCTGCGATGGTTTTAGGTGATCCTACATCCCCACCCCTACTCAAACACACGCACACGCACACGCACACGCACAGACACCACATACACACTGCCCCACCCTAGACACACACCCCATGTACACACCTCTCCGAGCACACTTCCATACACACACTTACCCCAACACACTCCCATATAAACACGCACACACACTTCACACCACTCAACCCTTTCCAGAAAAATATTGACAATTAGAATTCACTGCCGTGTTCGTTAAATACATATTTCATTTGAACAAAATCAGCCTCATGGCAGGATTTGATCACTTTATGGGGAGCAACAGCTGCTTCTGTAATGGAGAAATCATGAAATCTGTTGATTCTACTTCCGGAAAACAACCATTCGAGTGACTGTTCAGACTTGAACTAAATTATGGTTGATATATAATTTCTCTATAATATTGCAAAACGATCTATTATTGTTGGTCAGTTTTATTTGTTTAAAATGCACGTTCAGCACGGCCAGCAATCTCATTAAAATCATGACCCGTAATGGGATGTCCTCAGATCATTGTTTAGCGATTGCAAGAACTAGGGTCTGATTTAAATGAGATGGGCATGGCCAATGAACTCCTGGCTCAGAATCAGCTACAACAACAATAGTGTGACGTCATCATAATGGTTTAACATGCGGGGGACATTTATACATTCTTTATTCATTTCTCCGTCCCGTTTTTTTCTGTACACCAGTATATACTAAACATCAGCCACGTCTTGAGCATAACTTCTCAACATCCTTTGGGTATAATCAAATACGGAATAATGAGAACACACCTCACACATGACATACGCTACGCGTGTCAGACCGAACTATAGGTACAGTGGCAAATAGTCTCGAGGTCCGCTTAATGGATTGTAATTCCTCAATCATCTCACATTTCCGTCTAGGCCTGTATGAGAATTGTATCAAACTTTATACTTATGCTAATTACTGAAGCAGTGAAATCGGAACCAACAGACAAAAGTTGATAGGGATTTAAGGAACAATTGAGCCTGTCCCGAATGTCCGCTATAAAAAGAATAATTCCCAGTTGAGGCCAGAGATTGGCCTTAATGCTGGTGATACCGCCGTCTGTCGGATGTTTGATAGTCATGTGTCGTTACCTTAAACCACCGCTGCCTACATTTGGAAGTTTCATTGCGAGAATGGGGAGGTATTGGGAATCGCCCAGGGGGTGGGGCAGGGGGGTGAGACTATTTGATGGGGTGGGCTAATAACCCACGTGGCTATCTCTGTCCCTGGGACCCCTTCCGCGCAATTTTCGTTATCTAAACGCTAGATTTAATGAGCAACATGCGCTCCTTACGCCTGCCATTATACTTCAGTTAAAGTCTGTTCGTACTTTACCGGGTGATTGTTTGTAGGAGTGAAATAATTAACCATGTAATCCCACTGCTGAGACAAAACAGAATACACTGGCGTCGACCAGAGGAAGACTTTTACAGAAGTTCCCAGAAGTGATTCACTCAGCAGATAAAGCGAGAAATTGACTTTAATCGAGCCCTAATCATTCTTGGTAGCTCTCTGCCACTTTATTATCCAAATTCTAGACAAGAACAGCGCTGAAATTGCGATAAAACTACCAGGGTGTCTGCTGTTTTCGGACCCCGAAGATTCCCGAGGGCGCCTCTGTTACGACGTTTCAGCCCAAAACGCGCGAAAAGTTGGTAGTCGCGCCAGGTTCAGGTCGTCTGCTTGACTGAAAGAGCAGACGACAAAAAGAAAAATGGACGAGAGAGGTTATCTGACCATCTGGTGGTGATTACAACATCTCAAAGTGGCTGAAAATGATACCTTTTCGCGTCTACCAATCCTTTGACTTCTACAGAGCTCGCTAACCTCGGGAGGGAAAAAATTGTGGCACCTTTCGTTTTGGTGGCCGATTTGAATTACTCATATCTGGAGTGACATCCCCGAGCTTCGAAGAAGGCGGCTTATGTTTCATAACTTCAAACCTGATGGTTTTCTTTCAATTACAAATGCATTCCAGTTTGTCTAGCCCCGCCATCTTGGATGATCCGGTGTGAACTTTCCCCGGCTAATCGAGCAGCGTGTTTATTTTTGTAGTATAGTTTTACAGACACCAGGACATTGGAACAACGGTAGTGAAGTGATCAAAGAGGAGAAAAGGTGGCGGTTCCAAGCCCCTGCTCCTAAACATTGACAAACTTTAAAGATAAACTGCAATGGGTTGCGAGTAAAATACTGTCTGCTTTTTCTTCAAACATTGTCCATGGTTCTGTTTTCTTTGTATGAGGTATCTTTCTGCGTGGTTTACGCTGTTTACAATAAAAGCTTAAACGTCAACGTTTAAAGCGATTTTTTTTTTCTTTAAAAGTTTCAGTTTCAAATTTAATTTGAGAATCAGCACGGCTCAGGCAATATCAACAGTCACTGAGGGTCGCGGTAAATATTGACGTGTGTTTGTTTCAACTGTTAGACAAGTCATACAATTATAGAGGAAGAGATAGACTAACATTTAGTCTCTGAAAACTTATATTACACAATATCCTTCTTGACTCTAAAAAAAAAAAAATTCCCTATGCTGATTTCAGAGACTGTGGAATAGAGCTAGCTTGAGCTGGCTAGACTTGCTTTTGTATGCATTTCTAGATTATTATTTTTTTCTCATAAAATAAATATATTCCACGGTCATGGTGCAGGACTAAGCAAGTGACTGTTTGGGCGCAAGCTGATCCTAAATAATTAGTGAAAATATATTAATTGAAAATCTGATTTTCCATATTTAGAACACATTTTTTTCTCCGTGAATGAAAATCATTTTCCTCAGTTTATTTATTATTCTAAATATATTTAACGTCCCTGATCTGGCAAATCTATTTTTTCTTTCAATCCTTTTGACCTTCGTGTGAAAAGAAATAGACTAAATCAACTTTTTTTAAACTCCTAATAAATAACTTTCATGTTTCTGTTGTTAACTATTAATGATTATGACACTGTATTTGAAACTAAGCGAACAAATATCTATAAAACGAAATGATTCGAGACAGTAAAATGAATATTCACATTTTACTTTCTGCCCTTCCGTTTCTTCCGTACTTACCGAGGCGAACCCAAGAAATGTCATGTTAATAAGTAAGCTAAACGTTTCAGCTACAGCTGCAACTGAATACAACTACAACACTGGCGAACAGTGCCGAAACATTGCTGAGTTACTGCCACAACACTGCTGAAACACTGTTATAACATTGCTGAAATACTGCTAAAACAATGCTGAACACTGCTAAAACATCGCTATGACATTGATGAACACCGATAAAACAGTTCTGTACACAGTTTCAACATTGATAAATATTGCTAAAACATTACACTGATACAACATTGCTGAACACTAGTGCAATATTGATGAATACGGCTAAAACATTACTGTATACAGCTTCATTATTAATGAATACGGCTAAAACATTGCTGGACACTGCTACCAAATTGTTGAAACACTGGTAAAACATTATATAAACATGGTTACAACATTGCTAAACACTGGTAAAACATTGATGAAACACTGTTACATCACTCCTGAACACTGGTAACACATTGATGAAACACTGTTACAACATTGCTGAACACTAGTAAAACATTGATGAAACACTATTACAACACTCCTGAACACTGGTAAAACATTGATGAAACACTGTTATAACATTGCTGAACACTGGAAAAATATTGAAGAAACACTGTTACAACATTGCTGAACACTGGTAAAACATTGAAGAAACACTGTTACAACATTGCTGAACACTTGTTAAACATTATAATTTTTTAATTTGAAGTTTACACGATATACGGCTTTTCCATTGGACGAGAGGTCGGTCACATGGCCGCGAAATTGACGTTCATAAGTGTATGAACGACACAATTTGACGTTCATACGTTTTTCACGAGACCGTGTTCTTGAAATGACGTAAACACTGACGGACTACTTCCACATTCCTGGGGAAACCCATGGGAATTCCCTAGCACGAAAACATACATAGGCGTTCTTTCTGATCATTTAGAACCTCTATTCTTGGTCTCAGCGTTTCAGTTTAATTTGAGAAATGTCAGAGAGCGTGACTGCATGATTGTTCACTTATATCCTCGCTACGGCCCATCCTAATCAACAAACGAAGAAATGCACATCTAAACTATCGTAGTATCGTCCGATTCGTGTCTAGGCGGAGACTGACCGTCTCCAGCAATCTATGAATTTACCTTAGTGTCTGTTTATCGCATCTTTATTCACCTTTCAATGATCGGCCAGTTGATCAATGATGACTAACACATGTAACCGCCACAGGTTCATTAACAACTTCGGAAATCTCTCCCGTCACATTATCGTGTCGGCCATTTTGACGTCTTGTACTGGGTGTAAATGTATTACGACGCGCTGTCATTGTGACTGACTTACTGATGTAGCTCTTTACAGACCTTTCTCATCTAATGAGGATATGATTTGAACACATGTGCTGCGTAAGATGTTTCTGAA
Source organism: Haliotis rufescens (assembly GCF_023055435.1). NCBI lineage: Eukaryota > Metazoa > Mollusca > Gastropoda > Lepetellida > Haliotidae > Haliotis > Haliotis rufescens. The sequence goes on along the minus strand of NW_025964001.1, from coordinate 50,896,034 downwards.
GAGCAAGTTGTGCATCCATACGCCCATGTCACCTCTCTTTTTGAGGAACTATTTCACTCCGCGATATAGCTGGTTGTTGTATGGTTGTTGTGAAGTCACACGTACTAAATAAAATTGTGTTTAGACCTTGGCCTACATCCTTTGAGGTAAGACATTGTGATCAAACAATTATAAGAATTGACTTTCACTTTGAGGGAGTGAAAACACGGTGCTTGGATGCACGGGCGAGGGCTGGGCGGTTCGTGATGGATATAGGACGCCAAGGCTGTTTTAGACACAAAAGACTGTATTTCTGTTGGTCAAGCACATGGTCAACACTCCTGGTTGGAGGCTGCCATTTTGGTACATATGGAAATTGGAAAATGGTAAAGGAAACGAAATCAAATATAACAAAAGTGGAATTAGACAACGAAACGAAATAATAGACATTTGGGCTCAAAAGGCTTTCTGACACGGCCGCCCGTCAATTTGTCAATATCTAAAGAAAGTCTTTCCACACTGGAACTAGAGTCAATTATCGTCATCCGCACATTCCGGTAGTGGGATGTGTCTTGTGATTGTTCTGGTGTACTCCTTGTCTTTCACACTGACAGTGGCAGTGCGAACACATCCATCTGTTCCGGGGTAGGTTTTTGTGACTCTACCAACAGGCCACTGAGCTCTTAAGAGCTGTGGATCAACTATCATGACAACGTCATTCATCTTCAAGTTTTGTCTCTCTTTCTGCCATTTTGTGCGCAGCTGCATATCAGGAAGATAATATTTGACAAAGTGTACCCAAAAGTGGTCGGCCAGAACTTGACTGTGGCGCCATCTGCGTCTGCTTAAAAGTTCATCAGCTGGATAGACGACTTGTGGAAGAGAAGCATCATGGCGGCCAATCAGCAGGATGTTTGGTGTAACTGGGTCCACATCTCTGACATCTGATGAAACGTAGGCTAACGGCTTAGAATTCAGAATCCCTGCCACCTCCCCTAGAATGGTACGTAACACAGGTTCTGTCACTGTCTGATCTCCTAGTGCCACTCGGAGGCCATATTTCACAACATTTAATCTCTCTTTCCCAAACACCTCCGAAGTGTGGTGCATGAGGAGGATTGAACACAAATCTGACCTTATGGCGAGCCAGTTGTTCAGCAAGGTCTGGTTCCATACTTGCAAGTGCCTCCTGCAACTCTGTTTTAGACCCTCGGAAATTTGAACCTTGGTCTGAGATGATTTCGTAAGGTTTGCCTCTCAGTGAAGCGAAGCGGCGAAATGCCATGAGGAATGCATCCGAGTCCATGCTCCTGAGTATGTCTAAATGCACCGCACGGGTGGTCATACATTTAAATATCAAACCCCATCGTTTCTCTGAGCGACGTCCAACCTTCACATGCATTTGTCCGAAGCAATCAACTCCCTTTGAGAAGAATGGTGGTTTGAAAAGTCCCAGACGTGGTGGTGGCAAGTCAGACATTTTCTGTGTCCTCGGGTTTGAGCGCCATTTCTGACAGATGGAACACTGACGCTGATGGCGTCGAATCGCTTATCGTCCCCTCAATATCCAAAATCTGTGTCTTATCTCTGCGAGTATACGCTCCTGCCCATAGTGTAAGAGCTTCTCATCTTGATCCCGGATGATCAACTTTGTTATAACATGTTGTGGGTCAAGAAGAATTGGATGTTTGATGCCTGTATTTAGAGATTCAGCTCTCTGTAAGCGTCCTCCTACTCTGATCAGATCTGATTCTGCATCATAGATAGGGTCAAGCTGGAGGAGCCTGCTGTCTGGAGGCAATCGTTTACCTGATTTTAGTGCTGTGAATTCCTGGGGGAATGATTCTATTTGCACTAGTTGATAGAGATGGTTCTCTATCTGTTCAAACCGTTCAGCGGTCAGGGGTTGAGCATTTTCCGGGATGGCCGCACCATCAAAGGACTCATTAACATCACCCACAAACACGTCCCAGGATGAGTACTGATCTGCATCTGGCAGCTGAGGTGTATTCACAACAATTGTGCCACACATAACAGATTTCTTTATCTCTGTATTGTCAGAGTCTATTGTCACTGGGGTAACTGGCCAATGATCAGGTGTCTGGCGCATGAATTCTGGCCCATCTTTCCACCGCGATTCCTTGCTGAGTTCTCTGTGCAGTTTGCCTGGAGTAATGTCATCGGCAGGATTTCTCTGTGTGTCAACATATCGCCAGTTCTGTACATCTGTGAGATTCTGGATTTCTGAAACTCATGTTCCAACGAATACCTTGTATCTGCATGATTCTGACTTTAGCCAACCAAGTACAGTAGTAGAGTCACTCCACAATATCACTTTCTGGATTGGCAAAGTTATTTCCTTGCTCAACACATCAGCTAGCTGAGCACCAGTGAGGGCTGCACATAGTTCTAGGCGTGGCATAGACAGTTGTTTCTTTGGGGAAACCTTTGATCGCGCCATAAGGAAACTGACATAGATGTTTGCTCCTTCGTCTGTTGTGCGCAAGTATGCTACTGAACCATACACTCTTTCAGAAGCATCACAAAAGATGTGTAGTTGTCGGTCTGCACTTCCAGAGTCCACGCTATGGGGTGTGTAACACCTTGGTAGAGTGATCATTGGGATTTCTTCTAGCTCTAGATCTTTCACAGATGTCCCCCTTTTCTATAGGGTCATTCCAGTTTCTCTTTGACTTCCACAAGTCCTGTACTATGATTTTGGCTCGTGCAAGGAATGGTGCCAAGTAGCCGATGGGATCATACTGACTAGCAAGAACCCTGTAGATCACTCTCATGGTAAGCTCTTCATACTCTATGGTTCTGTGTTTGTAGGTGAGCTCATCAGATTCACAGTTCCAACGCAAGCCTAGGGCTGGCTCCAGTGAGTCACCCTGGCCGAAGGTAAGCCAAAGTTCTGTATTTTCCGATCTAGCATCGGACGGAAGGTCTGCCACAACGGATGGAATATTGCTGGTCCACTGCCTAATGTTGAAACCACCTTGTGCAAGCAAGTCTCTCATTTTCCGTACAAGTTCCTTGGCTTCTGTTGCTGTAGGTAGGCTATGCAAGCAATTGTCAACATAGAATGATTCCTCTACAGATTTGAGTACTTCTTCATTGCCAGCTTTGTGATCCGAGACATGTTTCCATAAAGCATAGCTGGCACAACATGGCGAGCAGGTGGTGCCGAATGGTAGGACTTGCCATTCATACACATCTGGAGGGCGATCATGTTCCATGTTTCGCCAAATGAAACGCAGAAGAGGTTTGTCACGAGAAAGCAGTCTTACTTGATGGAACATGGCTTTTATGTCTCCTGATTTCGCAACTGCATGCTGCCGGAACCGAAGAAAGACACCCAGCAGTGATGATCCGACTGTTTGCCCAGGCAGAAGGTGCTTGTTCAAGATTTGGCCGTTGTGCTCAAAGGAGCAGTTAAATACCAGGCGAAACTTCCCATTGTGTTCAACAATGTGGTGAGGAAAATACCAGGATTCTTCTGATTTCTCCACTTCCTCCTTGGTGAGTTTCTTTACATATCCTGCCTCAACTAGCTTCTGGATTTGGTCATTGTGGATTCTTGAAAGGTCCGGACGATCTCTAAGTCGCCTTTTAGTGCGCCTGAGTGTAGGCATAACCATTTGTTGATCTGTTTTGAAGCAGGTTCCATCCTGTGTGCGTAACAGTAGGGTGGCATAGTGACTAACACCATCGACATCTATCCTGACAGTTTCAGATTCTAGAGTCTCAATTGCCTGTTTATCCTGCTTGGAGCGTGTCACGTTTCTCGGTGAAAGGCAAAGTGTCGATTTGCCACAATCGCTCAATGTTCTCAACAAGATCTGAATTATTGGTGCTGTGTATGAGCATACACTTGGTGTTCTCTGGTCCAGATTCACTAGATAAACCCTGGAGGGACCAACCGAGTTTGGTAGACACCGCTATAGGCGCATTGATGGGTCCAAACTGAACTGGTTCATTGGGAAGAATGAGATGGGCATTGTCCGATCCAATGAGAATAGTTGGCCGAGCTCCATCAATGTTAGGTATTGGTAACTTTTGCAAATGCGGCCACTGCCTTTGCAGGGATTCAACAGGATATGTGTACTCGGACATACACAAGTTATCTGCAGTGAAGGCACCCTTAATCTTGTACCTGATGTTTGGTTTGCTGATAGGAGATATTTGCAGGTCAACTGAGTGTCCATTACACCTGAATGGCTCCTTGTTGATTGTGGTAAGCAATATACTGTCCGACTTTGTCTGAAGTTTTAGGTCATGAACGGTTGATTGTAACACCATAGTTCTCATGGAACCGTCATCCAAGATTGCATGAGTCTCCATCATACCACTTTCACCATAAAGCAACACTTTGACCACCTTTAGCATGACATTAGGAGGATATGAGGGTTGATCAGTGTACACTTTGTCTGTACTGACTTTCACAGAATACACTTTGGAGGCTGCCTGCTCTATAGCCTCATGCAAGACAGTCAAGTGCACTTCCTTACATATGTGACATGGTTTCTTGAGGGTGCACATGTCTGGCTGATGTGTGCGCCCACATTTCCAACATCACTTGCCGTCATGTAACCAGTCATGTACCTGGTTCATTGTTAGTTTCTTCAATCCTGGACATATATTCAGGAAGTGTTCATTGCTGTTACAGTATGGACAGAAAGGCTTGGTCACGTGACTCCTAGCAGAAGATCCAGGTTTTTGTTCAAATGGTTTGGATTCCCTTGCATAGAATAAAGCCGTAAGTGCAGACCTCTTCTGACTTGTTCGTGACGGATACCTCCTGTCAGGTTTAGTACTCTCCATTTTGTATAGCGCAGTGGCCTGGTTAGCTATACGGTTTGCACGTGATTTTGTCTGCAGCCAGTCTGACAAATGACACAATGTGTAGGTCTGGTCACTGTCAGCCTTGAGGATATCACGGTTGATACAATGTTCTACAAAACTATCTCGATAACCTGGGGGTAGCTTGCCAATCAGGCGGTCAACATGTGACCCACATCTCAGTTCATAACCAGTCTCTCCCTCAAGTGACTTGAGCATACCGACAAGGGAATGGACTGATAGGGCAAAACTGTCAAACCCATCAAAGTCACCATATCTTAGTGCTGGCATGTTCATGAGTATACCAATCTCACTTTGTACAAGTTGTCTCGGCTGACCATACTTGTCCTTTAGTGCTTGCAAGGCTGCTGTGAAAGGTTTGGGATCATGCATAAATGCCTCAGGTAGGCGCTTCGCACTGCCTCCAAGTTTGTCAAGTAAAACTTGGTATTTGTATTGTTCCGTAAGGTGTGGATGAATATTCACCAGGTTATCCAGTGCCATCTTAAGCAAGGCAAAGTCCTTTTCTCTTCCACTGGTGAAATTGGGTAATGTTGGTCTTGGTATGCCATAAGATGAGGAAATCAACAGTTCGGTGAGGTTAGGTGTGCCAACCTGAGGTATCATACCAGTAATCACTGGCGGTTGTGTTCCTTGTTCGGTTGGAGGCAATGTTGGATTATCTGGTTGGAGCGCTTGATGCTGTTGTGGCTGTGACTGTTGATATGGCATATTCGGTAACAGAAACAATGGCTGAGGCACTACCATTGCTGGTGGAAAACTTACCTGGGGGTTGCTCCTTGGATATGAACCAATACCAGTACCATAACCCACCAGTGAAGGTTGCTGTGTAAGTACACCAGTGGCTGTTGGGAAAGTACTTGACATGTCGTTTGTTGTGATTTGTTGGGCACTGGTTAACATCTGACCTTGAAAGTGGTCATTCTGTCTGTATATTGGCATACAAGTTGTCAGGTTACCAGGATAAGGGTTGATCCCTTGATGAAGTACACCAGGATGAACTCTGTCAGATGGATCTGGGCCCCGCTGTATCTGGTTCCCAAGGGTTTGACTGTCACCAGAGGGTAGAATTTGGGAGGTGTCAGGAATTGTAAGCTGCTCTGTATTATTTGTGTTACTTACATTGCCAGACTGAATGGCATTAGGGTCAGCAGTAGGTGGGACCTGTCGAGTTACTGACTGTATTTGAATGTTACCATCGAAACTTGGTTGTTCCGTTAGTTCCTCTGGAGGTTGTACATTTTCTGCATTGCTGTTGGGGTCTTCATTTACCATGGTAGCAGTTAGGGTTGCTTCAGCAAAGTTCTGTTGAGCTTGTCTCAGTTGTCTCTGTCTTGACAGTTGAGTATTAAGTACCTCTCTGCGGCGAATAGCGTCACGCTCTATTTCTTCTGTCCGTCTCTTAGCGGCATTCACCTCATCCTCAGCGGCTAAGCGTGCAGTATAGGCCTGGTCATCTAATGCCTGCAATTGCTCATCAACTCTGAAATCCTCCTGCATCCTAAGCACGAGTTTGTCAAGCTGAGCTACTGTTCTTTGCTGTCTTACCACTGCAGACTGAGATTCACTTAGTCCAGATATCACAGAAAGTTTTGAGGACTTACTTCTTGAATCAAGTGACCTTTCACTGTGACTAAGACTATGTGATCTGGAAGATCTAACAGTATTAGTATCTGGTTGTAACGCCATGCCTTCAGATGATTTACCTCAAAATTAAAGTATTTGAATCTGTAGCTTGTCGATATGTTGATGATGACGTGACAAAGATTGGCTGCCGGGCTTAGAACTTACAACACAGGTTCAACTTTGAATGACAGTTGCAGGAGTACAGTTCTAGAATCAGTTAAGTAACAGTTGCATATGGCGAACGTGACTTGGTAACAGGATATTTGGCACGAGATATATACTGTCTCATGATTGAATGTGGGGTTTACCATTCACTGGCGGGATGGGTAATGCGTACGTACAGCGCACTGTTTATATTTGGAATTTGGCGTCACCTGGTTATTGTATCCGCCTCGCTGGACCATGAAAACACGGTGCTTGGATGCACGGGCGAGGGCTGGGCGGTTCGTGATGGATATAGGACGCCAAGGCTGTTTTAGACACAAAAGACTGTATTTCTGTTGGTCAAGCACATGGTCAACACTCCTGGTTGGAGGCTGCCATTTTGGTACATATGGAAATTGGAAAATGGTAAAAGAAACGAAATCAAATATAACAAAAGTGGAATTAGACAACGAAACGAAATAATAGACATTTGGGCTCAAAAGGCTTTCTGACAGGGAGTTCATTGGATTATGAACCTTCATAGAGTGAGGGCCAAACATTGTATGAACGTCGCAAGCTCCGACGTTCATACAGTTTGGCCCTCACTCTTTGAAGGTTCATACTCCAATGAACTCACACAAAGTGAAGGTCAATTCCTAAGAAGAAACACTGTTACAACATTGCTGAACACTGAACACAATTACAACACTCCCGAACACTGGTAACACAATGATAAAACACTGTTAAAACATTGCTGAACACTGGTAAAACATTGACGAAACACTGTTACAACACTGCTGAACACTGGTAAACATTGACGAAACACTGTTTCAGCACTGCTGAACACTTGTAACAAATTGATGAAACACTGTTACAACACTCCTGAACACTGGTAAAACATTGAAGAAACACTGTTACAACATTGCTGAACACTGGCAAAACATTGAAGAAACACTGTTACAACACTCCTGAACACTGGTAAAACATTGAAGAAACAATGTTACAACATTGCTAAACACTGGTAAAACATTGAAGAAACACTGTTACAACACTCCTGAACACTGGTAACACATTGAAGAAACACTGTTACAACATTGCTGAACACTTGTAAAACATTGAAGAAACACTGTTACAACATTGCTGAACACTGGCAAAACATTGATGAAACACTGTTACATCACTCCTGAACACTGGTAAAACATTGATAAACACCATTACAACATTGCTGAACACTGGTAAAACATTGACGAAACACTGTTACAACATTGCTGAACACTGTTACAACATTGATGAAACACTGTTACAACATTGCTGAACACTGTTACAACATTGATGAAACACTGTTACAACATTGCTGAACACTGGTAAAACATTGAAGAAACACTGTTACAACATTGCTGAACACTGGCAAAACATTGATGAAACACTGTTACAACACTTCTGAACACTGGTATAACATTGAAGAAACACTGTTAGAACATTCCTGAACACTGGTAAAACATTGAAGAAACACTGTTACAACATTGCTGAACACTGTTACAACATTGATGAAACACTGTTACAACATTGCTGAACACTGTTACAACATTGATGAAACACTGTTACAACATTGCTGAACACTGGTAAAACATTGAAGAAACACTGTTACAACATTGCTGAACACTGGTAAAACATTGAAGAAACACTTTTACAACATTGCTGAACACTGGTAAAACATTGAAAAAAACTGTTGCTACATTGCTGAACACTGGTAAAACATTCATGAAACACTGTTACAACATTGCTGAACACTGGTAAAACATTGATGAAACACTGTTACAACACTGCTGAACACTTGTAACACATTGATGAAACACTGTTACAACATTGCTGAACACTGGTAAAACATTCATGAAACACTGTTACAACATTGCTGAACACTGGTAAAACATTCATGAAACATTCCTGAGACACCGATGAATACGACTTAACATTATGAACACAGTTAAAACATTGCCAAAATACTGCTATGACATTGATAAATACGGTGTAAACATTGCTGAAACACTGCTAAAACATTGATAAATACGGCGAAAACATTGCCCAAACACTACTATAACAATGATAAATGCGATAAAAACATTGCCCAAACACTACTATAACATTGATAAATGCGATAAAAACATTGCCCAAACACTCCTATAACAATGATAAATGTGATAAAAACATTGCCCAAACACTCCTATAACAATGATAAATGCGATAAAAACATTGCCCAAACACTACTATAACATTGATAAATGCGATAAAAACATTGCCCAAACACTCCTATAACAATGATAAATGTGATAAAAACATTGCCCAAACACTCCTGTAACAATGATAAATGTGATAAAAACATTGCCCAAACACTACTATAACAATGATAAATGCGATAACATCTTTGCCCAAACACTCCTATAACAATGATAAATGTGATAAAAACATTGCCCAAACACTCCTATAACAATGATAAATGTGATAAAAACATTGCCCAAACACTGCTATAACAATGATAAATGCGATAAAAACATTGCCCAAACACTCCTATAACAATGATAAATGTGATAAAAACATTGCCCAAACACTCCTATAACAATGATAAATGCGATAAAAACATTGCCCAAACACTACTATAACATTGATAAATGCGATAAAAACATTGCCCAAACACTCCTATAACAATGATAAATGTGATAAAAACATTGCCCAAACACTCCTGTAACAATGATAAATGTGATAAAAACATTGCCCAAACACTCCTATAACAATGATAAATGTGATAAAAACATTGCCCAAACACTCCTGTAACAATGATAAATGTGATAAAAACATTGCCCAAACACTACTATAACAATGATAAATGCGATAACATCTTTGCCCAAACACTCCTATAACAATGATAAATGTGATAAAAACATTGCCCAAACACTCCTATAACAATGATAAATGTGATAAAAACATTGCCCAAACACTGCTATAACAATGATAAATGCGATAAAAACATTGCCCAAACACTCCTATAACAATGATAAATGTGATAAAAACATTGCCCAAACACTGCTATAACAATGATAAATGCGATAAAAACATTGCCCAAACACTCCTATAACAATGATAAATGTGATAAAAACATTGCCCAAACACTCCTATAACAATGATAAATGCGATAAAAACATTGCCCAAACACTACTATAACATTGATAAATGCGATAAAAACATTGCCCAAACACTCCTATAACAATGATAAATGTGATAAAAACATTGCCCAAACACTCCTGTAACAATGATAAATGTGATAAAAACATTGCCCAAACACTCCTATAACAATGATAAATGTGATAAAAACATTGCCCAAACACTCCTATAACAATGATAAATGTGATAAAAACATTGCCCAAACACTACTATAACAATGATAAATGCGATAACATCTTTGCCCAAACACTCCTATAACAATGATAAATGTGATAAAAACATTGCCCAAACACTCCTATAACAATGATAAATGTGATAAAAACATTGCCCAAACACTGCTATAACAATGATAAATGCGATAAAAACATTGCCCAAACACTCCTATAACAATGATAAATGTGATAAAAACATTGCCCAGACACTCCTATAACAATGATAAATGTGATAAAAACATTGCCCAAACACTCCTATAACAATGATAAATGCGATAAAAACATTGCCAAAACACTCCTATAACAATGATAAATGTGATAAAAACATTGCCCAAACACTCCTATAACAATGATAAATGTGATAAAAACATTGCCCAAACACTACTATAACATTGATAAACACAACAAAAACATTGCCCAAACACTACTATAACATTGATAAATGCGATAACATCTTTGCCCAAACACTACTATAACATTGATAAATACGATAAAAACATTGACCAAACACTACTATAACACTGATAAATACGATAAAAACATTGACCAAACACTACTATAACATTGATAAACACAACAAAAACATTGACCAAACACTGCTATAACATCGATAAATACGATAAAAACATTGCCCAAACACTCCTACAACAATGATAAATGCAATAAAATCATTTCCCAAACACTGCTATAACATTGATAAATACGGCAAAAACATCGCCGAAACAGTTACAACATTTTTTAATAGGGCTACAACATTGCTGAACACTGCCATAAAATTACTGAAACTCGGCTACAACATTGCTGAACACTGGTAAAACATTGATGAAACACTGTTACAACATTGATGAAGAACCGCCATGACATTGCTGAAACATTTGCTAAAACGTTCATGTCGCTGAACACCGCTAACGTCAAAGTGATCAAGCATAAGGTAGACTTGGAACACACACCTGTGTAGGCAGTACAGGAATGGTTAAACGATAGGTATGTAATAAGCCACTTCTTCAGAAGTACATGTAATTATGCCCAAGTGCTAATGAGTTAAACATGTATGCTTGAAATGCATTATTAGTGATACGCGTCTGAAGTGACATTCGAAATTAAGATGCATTTACAGTCTTCATCAAGAGTTAAACTCCTTACCTAGCGAAAGATGTGTCTACCAGATCCCAAACGTCTGATTACAGGTCGGAATCTGCCTCCCTGTCTATGTCTTGTCTGTGTCGTGTCTGTGTCATGTCCGTGTCTATCTTGTGGGAATCGGACTTCAATAATTGTAAGGCCAAATGAATTATTTTTTTGCTTTATACTGTTGTCCGAATGTTCTAAGATAAATTAATATTAAATTAACACAAAACATGTAAAATTTCAATATTAGAATATGTTTTGCTGATACAATATCTTACAAACTGATGGAATATCAACGATGATATTGTATTGATTTCATACTTAAGTGTTTTCTTTTACTCTTAATGGTAGTTTAAGTTTGTTCCAATACGGTTTGCGCGTTCTTAGTTGTAGGAAAAGTAGGATTTAATTACCCAACTGTAATAATTTCGTCCCTGGTGAGAAAACAATTATGTCATGTAAAAAAGGTGTAATTATGGGATATTTCGTATCGATAAACAGTAAATTGAAATTTTCAACAAAAAATTGTAGTCTCTTTCTCATCATCCGGGTCGTTTTATGTAACTAAAAAAGCATTGGCACATGCCTGGAAAGTAATGCAAATATTGCAATTAAAAAAAATTAAAATTAAAACTCACTTTGAATATGTTGTTTGCATATCAAAATTCCTCTAATCTTATTGTACGCATTTGGTGTTTGCTGTTTCCATCCGTCTCCGGATATGATGCACAAGAGGGTAAGTGAGAAGCAGGACCCAAACTCTCCACACCATATTTGGTAGTGGGGGATCATATGTTGGGAGAAGGGTGTGGGGTGTGTTAGACGATTTATCTTAAAATTATTGAAATATTAAAACATGTATACAGTTTTCAGAACAATAGAGGTGTTAATCTGGATGTGTAAATTTCATTAAGTGTGTGTGTGGAGGTGTTTGTGAGTTGTGTTTAACGCCGCTTTTTAGAGTATTCCAGTTATATTATTATAGTCTTTGTGTACATCCACCATAGGAAAGACTGAAAACCTAACCTTAATAATATAACCGGTTCAACCACACTTATTTATCCAGCACTAAAAAAGGTTATAAAGTGATACCCCAGTTACTGTCTATCAGATGTTATTAGTGCTAGCGGGCGCTCTGTTGGATGTCAGTATCACATAGTATTGCCGAATCTGTACCGAATTTAACACACAGTTACAGTTAGACAACATACGGAATTTTGGCCAAAAGGTCAAAACAAATACATAAAATATCTATTTTGAAATATATATACATATTTTTTATTCCTCTCGCGATTCGCCATATTTTATAATTTATTTAATCATAGTATTTTCAATAATTTATTTATATTGATAACGGAAGTTATTACGGGATTTCTTTACATTGTACTAATTTCTGCTCAAGGGATAGATTTCAAACGAATGTTTTGAATTATTTAAAGTTCAAGACCAGATGGTTGTCTTCGGTAGTTTGGTATAACATCTACCTTATTACAACATCTGAAGAAACTGCTGGGACTATATCGAGTTAAATGAATTCGTATTAACAAGATTCTACTGTTGTTCGGCCCCTTGTTCGAAAGTGGTCTATTTTCCCCAAGTCATCGTTTTATCAGACTGCAGCCTGTGCGTTATCCCTATCAGCGTCATGCCATAGTATATGCATTACAGGGGTCTTTTCTTATCTCTCAGCAGACTACAACAGATCGCGTGGGTTTCACGGGAGTCACGACCTGCATCATTCCGACTTCCCATGATACACCGTTCAAAGTTAAACCCACTCACCGTTTCGACCCGTGAAGAATAGGATAGGTCTTCAGCAACCCATGTCTGTCGTAGGAGGCGACAAACGGGATAGCGGGTGGTCAGACTCGCCAACTTGGTTGATGCATGTCATCGAATCCAATTGCGTGGATCAATATTCATTATATCTATCACTGGATTTTCTTGTCCAGACTCGATTATTTACAGACCGCCGTCATATAGCTGAGTGCGGCGTTAAACAACAAACAAACCATGCAACAACCAAACACTGACCGTTCCACTGTGGGTTCGTGTTAAGAAAATGGATCCCTAGCTTGTTGGTTTCTTGTTTAACGCCGCACTCAGCAATAGTCTGGCTATATGGCGGCGGCTAGTAAATAATCGAGTCTGTGCCTGACAGTCCATTGTTTGATATTGTGAGTACGACCAATTGCGTCGGGGCATGATGTCCGGCAATCAACCAAGTCTGACACCTGATCCAAAGATGTACACAAGGACAGAGCAGTCATTGATAATGCTGCAATGCCAGTATGACTATCTCTGAAACAATATGATGGTTAGCACGATGGTTTAAGTGTTCGCCCGCCAAACGCACGACCTGTGTCCGCTTCCCTGCATGAGCCACAAATGCATTCTTGTTGTTGTTGGTTTGATTGGAGTGAGTGAGTGAATTATCTTTAATGCCACTTCGATCAATATTTCACAAAGTGTCAGTTGTTTTCAGATGGAAAGATCAAAGAGAGGTGAATCGTAGACGTTGGCCACTTTTCTGAAACCTGCTGGTACGGTGCAGTGAAACCAAATATCATAATCGAATCTAGGATTCAAACCAATTACACGGTGGATAGCGGTGGCGGAAACCACTGGAACTATATTGCTTGGCCACCCGCTTCCCGTAAACGCTATTCAGCTAATTGGAAGATAGTACTGTTGACTGCGTCTGCATATTTATCAGTCTGTCAGTTCGCACTCGGGAAGTGTCTGCTGATCTGAATCCCAAACCTGCACGGAAAGTTCATCATGCCCGTTTCTATTTTCAACTTTTGATCTTTAACTTGCGTCTTTCTGTGGTAAGGCCCTATTCCTTTAAGCACTCCTTCGACAAACCCTTGTTAATTCAATACATTGAGTTTGATTGCATCTCTTCTCTTACGTTGTTTCCGCCGATCGCCAGGACTTCTCTTTTATCGCCTTAATTGCACAGAGGGGCGGCCTATGGTCATTTACTGAAATTAATCAAAATGAGCCATTTCAATTCAAAGCGCACTCGGTGTGTATCATTTATGGTTTGTGGGTCATAAACCTAATCTCTAATGACGATGTTGCAACCTGGGAAAACTGTTTGTTCAATCTGCCGGATTCAGTGTTTGCATGTCGCTATAGCGACGTACCAGAAACAGGTCTCGTCTCCGCATTAACGACATGCGTTTGTTTATCGATGTTACTTTCCTCGCACGTTGAAATTACGTAAGATTTGGAAATACAGATCACGCCTGTACTACAATGTCAGAACTCGCATATGTTGTCAGATTGCATCAGGTACGAGAATACGCCGAGAAACAATTACAATGCGCACAATGCACGTGAATGTGCATGCGCGCGAAGCACGCTCTAACCCTGACCTGGTTTAGAACAATCTGTAGGTATTTACGGGCTGCTTTAAATTGTTGGAAGATAATGCTGACTCGCTTCAAATGCTTTTCGTTCACATTTATGTAAAAATCAACTTGGCTGAGAATAAGAAAGAATATAGGTTCGTGGTAACACTTATTTGATATTTGATTATTTGGAATTAATTATAGGTTTTACCCCCGCTTTGGAACCCATTTCAGCAACATCATTGCGGGCTCATCAAACATCACACATTGGGGAATCCAACCCGGGGCCTCGGTTTGACGACCCAACGTTTTAACCACCAGGCTATCCCAACTGACCTTGTCGGAATTGAAATGAATATAACCATTGATAAACGTAATATTAAGATTTTGAAAAAAATTAGCAAAGATTCATGGTAATGAACATATTCACGACAAAGGAACGACATAGAAACAACAACAACAACAACAACAATAATAATAAAATCCAATGAAAACATTTTCATCATTGAATTTTCTGTCCCTTTTGACACTAATGTGATTGACAAGATTCTGGAAAAAACATGGCAAATATGCGGACCTCGCTTTCGAAATGTCACGCTTGCTTCCCACGTACCAAGTTATCCGACGCCCCATTGTTCTCGGTGCCTTAGGTTTGGTACTTCCCAATCTGGTCTCCAACATTGGGTGGGTTCGACTTGGCAGCTCTCCCTGGGAGAAGTCCTATTCGCTGCGTGTAGAGGGGGTAAGGGGCCAGACCTGATTATGAGCCTAACCAGCCTAACTGTGCCAGGATCACCCAAACCCTCTTTGCTGCATTTATTTTAATCTGTAAACAACAACAACACTAACAATGATAATAAAGCATGTCATAGTATCCCAATTGCGTGGATCGATGCTCATGATGTCCATTTGTGGTCCAGGCCCGAATATTTACAGACAGCCGTCATAAAGCTGCAATATTGCTGAGTGCGGCATTATATACTAGTATCAAACAATCAAACAAACAAGATCATGACGCCATGGTGAAATCAAGTGAACCGCAATTCATCCAATACAACAGATAATACCGGGCGTTGTAAAGTAACGACATGGAATTTGATAGAAATACCCGAATGAGTATTTGAGTTGTCGAGCTTTCATAGCGTCATAGCATATACCCGAGAAACTTGACACCCTGAAGATCCGAGTTGCGACTGGTACATTAAGAGATACTGAATCATCTTCTAGTGAGAGGCCTGGCCGGACAGTTATCTTGACACTGCCAACACAAACCAATCAAGATGACCGGGAACGCGGAGATGATTCGACATTGCCGCAGCCAGGAGGTATAATGTGATGTCCACACGCATTAGCAACAGACAATCACACTTTAGACATCAAGTGAGGTCTTTAAGTCTCGGGTAACCTGTGCCGGTGAACACTCAATTTGTTTTATCAATATCGACGTTTATGAATGTTTCGTATGAAGTAGAAGAATGGGACTGTAAATTACACCGAAGTTATGTTCAGAACTTATAATATGGACCGCGTCCTTGGTCTAGTGGACAGAGAGTCTACCCCGAGAGCGGAAGATCGGTGGTACGATCTCCGGCCGCGTTAAAAGATGGTACTTGTTGTTACCCTACCTTGCGCTCGGCATTTAAGGGGCTAAACCAGGAACTGGTCGGCTCGGAGTCCGTATGCTGCTGGGTATCATGTTACATTTCGGCATTATATCACTGATAGTGGGCTAGCACTATTAAACACCCGTTAGGCCGGACTAGTACAAGCAGCCACACACATGCATTCACGTCAATATATACGTGTAATAGAGTTGAACACAACGTACATCCAGTTTGACCTCACCTGTATGTCCACATAGCATAATGTAGTGAGATCCGGTTAATCCCGACGGTTTTATTCATAATTAGATCGTCCGCATTTTAATCAATTTCCTAACTTATTACGTGTAAGGGAACATCTGTATTTTTGTAAATACATAAACGTTATTTAAAGTGACCGGAATGTCGTACCCTATCACAAGATCAACTCAACATATTTTTCCTGCAATACCAGGCTGTATATGGCTACCCTATAGAAGGGACTCGTGAGTGATACGGTCGAGGTGTAGATTCCTTGGGAAGTGTGAAAAATAGATTGATTTAGTTGGTCCGACATACAACTGAGCACAAAGTAATCCGCGTTCATTGGCGATATAGCTGTCCTCCATTTATTAAATATTTCTTATTATTAAGTGAGTATGGTTTTACACCGCGTCTAGCAATATTCCGACAATATGACGGCGGGGAACACCAGAAATGAGTTTCTCATATTGTACCCACGTGGGGAATGGAACGCTTTAACCACAAGGCAACCCCACCGTACTTCTTGTTATTGTTATTATTACGGATGTCGTTATAATGATCACATATACATTGCATGGACGATACACTAAATACGTACACGATACAAATCAACTGTAAAAAAATAGAAACTGAATCAATGAACGAGTTCTTGCAGCGTTTCCCAGTGTTTCAGTAATATCACCGCATGTCAGCTTAAGGTGGGGGAAAGCCAAATCAGGCGAAGTTAAGCAACGTTGGTGGCGGATAATCCTTGGATGGGTGACCTAGTTCGGCAGTTTTCTAGAGCTTAGGTCCTGCCCCACACTGAAGCACATGGGGTCACCTTAGGTAAGTGACTTTATTCGAAGTATACCTCTCTACACCCAGCTGTGAATGGGTACCCGGTAGGATGAGATGGTGATGTGACTGCTAACCTTCTAGCAGACAGGCAGCTTGGGTTGTATACTCTCCAGGGAGCTGAGAATGAAAACTTGAGTGCACACTGATCCATTGACCGGGGTAATAACACTGCAGAGCTTCGAGCATACAATGCACATGTAGTTATGATGCGCTTTACATAACAGTGAATGTGGGTTTGAAGCACTGTTATAGCATTATTTTTCCCAAACACACATAAGACACGACTCGCTTTGTCCACAGACACCGCACACCATCAACACGGATGCTTTGTTAGTATCTTACAACATCTCCAAGTATCACTTCAGCAGTATTGATGTAGAACCATTAACCAGTTCAAACGTTTGAAACAAATGACTTGAACTGCGTATAATATCGTAACTCGTGAACCTTTTGAGGAGGTTTCAAATTTGGGTTTGCATACAGATCAGATTTCCTACTAATGTAACGACCACAAACACCATCGTTAATTATCACTTGAAATACGTCTAACATACGTCTAACATGCGACGTGTTTTATTTCACTTCCTGAACATATTGAGACTGAAACCGAAGTTGGCGCACAGCTGACTGCTGGAGTCAGATCTAATTTTAGCACGGGGAATTCCATACTTTTCGTTCTCGGGGGCCCAATGCACAACAATTTTAATACTACGGCGGTCATAAATATGTGTTAAAATGGGGTTAAGGCAATTTCCGTGTTACATCGATTTTGTTAAATAGGTCCTTAGAGGGGCTCATGGGTAAAGAGTACTTGTAATGAAAGTCTTCCTGTCGGTGCGTGTTTCTTATTCATAGCATTATTAATATCGGTTTTAAGAACAAAGACCATGATTTACAAATGCCCAGGTTTTATTGAAACCATTTTTCTTTGACAAAAACCCTCGAGTAATTTATCATCCCTCCTGGCTAACACGGGTTTTCAAAACTCGCCCTTGAAAACAACACTTCCATCTGCAAACCACGTGACTTGACGTCTGCTGCGCATGTTGATTTCAAGCACATGTGACAATGCAATAGACATCAAAGCTCTTTCTGTCGAAACATGTCTTCTGCAAGAGTTAAACTAATATTGACGGTAGGTAAGTTTTACCACACACTCAAAAACAAAGAAAATACCGATCCCAACGCCAAACAACCGCGTGCATTAAGGACCGAGTGATAGCTTTTCTATGGAGATCGTTTATTTTTCTATCGTTTCATTTCAAGGCGTGTCGCCGATACCGTTGGAACTGACTTTTAGATCCGACTCAGAAACAATAAAAGGCTACTGTCTAATAATTATTGACCCGTAGGCACCGGTCATATATATTGCACGAGGTCAACAATTTGCTTAACACCGTATGCTTATCAATAATATATCGTGCGGAAAACATTACCTTGGAATAATGGTAAAGAGGTTCATGAACCGCGAAATCCTAATTCAAAATGTGATGAAGCGGACCGCTGACCCCCGTACCTTTAGCAACCTAATACATGCTACCATCACAAGTAATATGTCTATACAAACGAAAATGTGTGGAGTCGTACAGTTAAATAATTCTGTCCAAATAGACCTGTATTGAGTGAGTGAGGGATGAGTTGTCAGTTAAATGTGGGAGGAAAGCCCGAAGTAAAGCAGGTCTCAGACGTTTACCACTTTTGTAAACACGTGAGCACGGTGTGATGCTGACAAACCTAGAAAAAATAATCTGGGCGAACCGGGATTCGAACCCACGATCGTAGGTTGCTGGAGAACCAAGGGACGCAACTCTGTCACCCATGCGCCCTATACATTAATTGAACAGTGCCGTTTAACTATTAACTACGATCGAACCATTTGTAAATCGTACCGTTACAGTGTTCATCATAAGAGCGAGTTAGTGAGTGAGTTGGGTTTAACGCCGCTTTTAACAGTATTCCAGTTATATCGCGGCGTGTCAGCTTAATGTGTGAGGAAAGCCGGAAGTGATGCAGGTCTCAGACGTTTATCACTTTGGTGAAACCCACGAGCACGGTATGGTGCTGACAAACCTAGAAACATAATCGGGGCGAACCGGGATTCGAACCCACAATCATGGGTTTCTGGCATGCCCAAGGGTTCGCAAGTCTGCACAGCGAATCGCGGCGCCTTAGACGACTGAGCCACGATGAGTCGTGCGGTTGAACAATTCTGGGGTGGAGGGGTAACCTAGTGGTTAAAACGTTCGCTCGTCACGCCGAAAGCCCGGGTTCGAATCCCCACACGGGAACAATTTGTGAAGCCCATTTCTGGTGTTACCCGTCGACATATTGCTGAAATATTGCTAAAGGCGGTGCAAAACATACTTACTTACTCACTCACTAAACTGTTCAGTGTACAAACGAACTCGTCAGTCATACCGTTAAATTTTTCTCTTTCAACGAACTCGTGAATTGCACCGGCTGTTTAACTGTACTGTTGTACTGTTGTACTGTTGTACTGTTGTACCGTTAAACTGTTCTGTTGTACTGTTGTACCGTTAAACTGTTCTGTTCAAACAACCGCGGGCACATATAATGCAGCTTTTACGGTACACATACCCATTAGCAAGCGTGAGTAGTTAAACTACTAATCTCAACTTATAAAAAAAGTTACCGTGAGATCAAATAAAGGCGATTTCGTTATTTGCTCCTTGTAAGAAAATTACTTTGATGTCAACGATCGCTCGATCACTAACCAACCTTTGTTAATGTGGATGTTTCACCTCGCGTCAAATAACAAGCAATGTTACGTTAAATACCTTCAGTTTCAAACTGAATACTTCTTGCATTAATCACTTACCAGGCAATCTTCCACACCTGGTCTGTTTACGTGAGTAAATACTATTTGAGACACAACTTATAATAATTGTTTACACTCTTAAAACTACTTGATGAGCTAGTTCAACCTTGCTAAGATATTCCTAACAACCTAAAGCATCGCCACAGATCTGGACTGTATCACGCTGTCAGTTGAAATGCGACCGCGGCCCATGGTACAACATATATCACGACAAGATGTCAGATTGGGATACGATAACGCGATGTTTAGTGGTGGAGCTCTGGTCGAGGGAAACTCGAGAATAATTTGTCGCAACCATCATGTCTACTGTTTGGGTCCTCCCTTTTAATCACGTGATTTATCGACACAATTAACGCTCCGTCTGAGAGTCTATTAAGACAATAACCCTATTGATGTGATATCAGTTGTTGGGGTAATAGCCCGTAATAATTTGTATTAGAGGTGGCTCCCGGCGTCTCAATGCTACGCTTGGGACAATGGCGTAATATTCTCCCTTTTGATTCATGTTGTTTTTTTTATTTGCGACAGAACCGAGACTCATATTTGACAGTTATTTCTTGTTAATTAAATATTACTTCCGGTGGGGTAGGTTTTCCGTTCAATGGAAATTACAAGTCAAGTCATAAACAGATTATTGCATAAAACTATTTTCCAAAACATATATATGGGTTTTGTCCCCCATTTTATATACATACTTTATCCGAAATATCCGTCTCATAAGAATATTTTTTGTGTCATTATTTATTTAAACAAAAATTACACATATACCAAATAATGTTTTAAATTGCAATAGTTAAAGTTAATGTGACTGTAACTTATTTCTCAATCCAGTACATATGTTTAAATCCCATGGTGCCCCAATTGCATAAAGTAAACAAAAATCAAGCATTGCGTGTTCCTTGAAGATTTGGTGTCTATGGGACGTTCATTGTGGAACACTCTTGAACTATTGTTATTAAGTACGGTTATTCGTATCTCCGTGACAAAGGTTTGTTACGTTTAATTAAATTCGATATAAATCCGCATCTCCCTTTTGGCACATTTCATTCTCTTAAAAAAATACTCATGTAGTTTTCACTGCCAAATAAAATATCCTAAAGTCCACAAGCTGTTGCTCGACCATTGGTCAGTACTTGACGGTTTAAGCTAAGGAGCCACGCGACCCTCTTGTCCAGACGTGGACGTCACGCGGTGACATGTGAATGGCCACAGTCGCGTGCCCCGCTGGTCGCCTTTATGGTTAGCGATCGCTCTCATATCAACAATGACCATGCCGCCTAATCACATAGTGACCATAACAATGAGCGGTCAATTACTGGTCAAATAGAGCCACTACAGAATCGCGAGTACCTGTAGAAATAACAATGGGTGTTTTAC
The DNA here is from genome assembly GCF_023055435.1 of Haliotis rufescens. NCBI lineage: Eukaryota > Metazoa > Mollusca > Gastropoda > Lepetellida > Haliotidae > Haliotis > Haliotis rufescens. The sequence goes on along the minus strand of NW_025964001.1, from coordinate 50,874,607 downwards.
AAGGAATTATCAATTACTTCTCTGTCGTTAAACCTCCTGCTGTGAGGTGTGTTGTTCTGGCACGCGGGGTAGATCGTGATTCCGAGGTGGTTATTATTGAGGCAGCTTGTGAACAGTTGACGGGTGCGAGGCGGTGTGCAGGTTGTTTGATACAATGTCTACAAAGGAAAAATAGATAGATTGATAATCTTTAACACATTGACTCTTGTCACTGCAGCTGATGGTATGGAAGATGGTATGGTTGTTGTTGCTGCAGCTAACAAAGATAGCATGAATGTTGCTGCATCTAACAAAGATGGCATATAACTGTTCTTGCAGCTAACAAAGATGGTATATAACTGTTCTTGCATCTAACAAAGATAGTATGACTGTTGCTGCAGGTAACAAAGATGGTATGACTGTTGTTGCAGCTAACAAAGATGGTATATAACTGTTGTTGCAGCTAACAAAGATGGTATGACTGTTGTTGCAGCTAACAAAGATGGTATGACTATTGCTGCAGCTAACAAAGATGGTATATACCTGTCTTGCATCTAACAAAGATGGTATGACTGTTGCTGCAGCCAACAAAGATGGTATATAACTGTTGTTGCATCTAACAAAGATGGTATGACTGTTGCTGCAGCCAACAAAGATGGTATATAACTGGTGTATAACTGTATATAAGATGGTATATAACTGTTGCTGCAGCTAACAAAGATGGTATGACTGTTGCTGCGGCTAACAAAGATGGTATATAACTGTTGCTGCAGCTAACAAAGATGGTATATAACTGTTCTTGCATCTAACAAAGATGGTATGACTATTGCTGCAGCTAACAAAGATGGTATATAACTGTTCTTGCAGCTAACAAAGATGGCATGACTGTTGCTGCAGCTACCAAAGATGGTATATAACTGTTCTTGCAGCTAACAAAGATGGTATGACTGTTGCTGCAGCTTACTAAGGTGGTATGACTGTTGTTGCTACCAATGATGATATCGCTGTTGCTGCAGCTAACAAAGATGGTACCACCGTTGCTGCAGCTAACAAAAATGATATGACTGTTGATGCAGCTAACAAAGATGGTATATAACTGTTCTTGCATCTAACAAAGATGGTATGAATGTTGCTGCAGCTAACAAAGATGATATGACTGTTGATGCAGCTAACAAAGATGGCATATAACTGTTGCTGCAGCTAACAAAGACGGTATGGCTGTTGCTGCATCTACCAAAGATGGTATATGCATATATACTGCTGTTGTTGTTGCAGCTAATGAAGATGGTATGTCAAGCATATTTTGAAAACTAGTATTTCGATACCATTTAGGAACAATTCTAACTATCATTATTTTCAAAACACACTTCATTTGAATCACCCCCAAAGTATCTTCTCACGCAGCCGACTTTCACACCTGGAGTCCTATATAAACAACACTGACGATGGATGTAACAGTATATTTTATCACAAGCAGTAAACCAACATTTGGCTGTAAAATGTCGCAGATAGAATAGGAGAATGTGTCATGTACATAATATTATTACACAGGATTGACAGAATATAACCTACCTGTTTATGTTATGAACACTATTCTATAAAACATCAACACATACCGTTATACCTTCAAAATTGGCGTAATATTCATTTTTGCTAGCAACATTTTTGCTTGAAATTCCTTTGTGTACGAACCAGATATTATTAAGGAGAGTCAAGGATTCTCCTTTAAACTTATAGTTTCTTTATGAGTGAGTAGATTTAACGCCGCCCTTAACCATACCCAGCCGTATCACGGCGGGGGACACAAGGAATGGACTCCTCACATTATCCATATGTGGGGAATCGAACCCGGGTCTTCTCGTGATTAGCAAACGTTTTAACCACAGGGCTACCCTTCGTTCCTTAAGTGAGACTGAATCTTCAAAGTGACCGCCGACAGTGTTACATTGGCTGCTGAAATACCCTATCCTTCCTACTGATCCACGATAAGATATGTTCCCGCAACAACACCATTGCCAGGAAGCCTTATAATTTGGAATGTGTGATCATGATAAACCTGTAAATGCGGTTAATACACAAGTATCATACTATTCTGTAAAATGTCTCTGAATTGTTTTCAGTATTCATTTTGAGCGTGTCCATACATGTACATTGTTTTATCAAATTGGAGGAAAATTCAATTTCAACACGATCTCGCGGGAGATTCAGGGGAAATATATGAGCTGTAAATACTGAAAATGAACACGTGTCGTAATGGACACCATCTTCCTACCAATAATTTGATGTCAATTTTGTCAGCTTGTAAACTCAACTACGTGACCTTTAGGAAACTGACACCCGAGAAACACAGCGACTGGTGTACATTTCACGACACGAGCTGCAGCGGTAGCATGAGCTTTGGCATTATTACATGTCAGAGTCATGTGATTCCATGCCATGCCTCTCAGTCACGTGGGGGATGTGGTCCCGCACGAATCTAATTACCAATTGTATTAACTAAATGACTGAATACTTCATCTGGAAGATAATGAGGAATTAAAAAGGAAAATAAAGAATCTGGCCTTGAAAAAAATATTTAATATGCAACGTGGATGCTTCGTGTATCATGAATACGTCAATAATTATGTCACATGGATTGACATAATAACTGAAGAAATATGATTAATTTTGAACTGAATATGGACTTGATTCTTAGGACTGTGCGTTATGAAGGCGTGATGGATTTAATTCATTACGTTTCGAGTGTATATATGCTCAAACGCAAAAGTTACTGTGACCATATTAAATTATTATTTCCTGTAGTTATGGTGATATTAACACATTGAGTAATCTCTACATAACAAGCCTATTGTCAAGACAGTTGTAGCTTGGTGCCGTGCTAATTTCTACCTTCTTCTGATCTGCAAAGGCGACCATGCTTGTGGTGAGAGGCGACTAGTGGGACCGGGTGGTCAGGCTCGCTGACTTGGTTGATGGATGTCATCGTATCCGAATTGCGTAGACCGATGCTTATTATGTCAATCACTGGATTGTCTGGTCCAGACTCAATTATTTACATAAACCGTCATATAGCTGTAATATTGCTGGAAGCGGCTTTAAAAAAACCAAAAAACTATATAATCCGTTCTACATCATAGAGCCCGTTCTACATCATAGGGCCCGTTCTACATTATATCGTAAGTTCTACACCATATCGTCCGTTCTAGACCACATCGTCCGTTCTACACCACAGGGCCCGTTCGACACCATATCGTCCGTTCTACACCATAAGGCTCGTTCTATACCATCTCGTCCGTTCAACATCATAGCGTCCGTTCTACACCATAGGGCTCGTTCTACACCATATCGTCTGTTCTGCACTATCTCGTCCGTTCTACACCACAGGGCCCGTTCTATACCATCTCGTCCGTTCTACACCATATCGTCCGTTCTACACCATATCGTCCGTTCTACACCATCTCGCCCGCTCTACACAATAGGGCTCGTTCTACACCATATCGTCCGTTCTACACCATAGGGCTCGTTCTAAACCATCTCGTCCGTTCTACACTATATGATCCGTTCTACTCCACAGGGCCCGTTCCACACCATATCGTCCTTTCTACACCATCTCGCCCGCTCTACACCATAGGGCTCGCTCTACACCATATCGTCCGTTCTACACCATCTCGTCCGTTCTACACCACAGGGCCCGTTCTACACCATCTCGTCCGTTCTACACTATATGATCCGTTCTACTCCACAGGGCCCGTTCCACACCATATCGTCCGTTCTGCACTATCTCTTCCTCTTTACACCATATCGTCCTTTCTACACTATATTGTCCGTTCTACTCCACAGGGCCCGTTCTACACCATAAGGCTCGTTCTGCACCATATCGTCCGTTGAACACCAAACGGCCCGTTCTATACCATCTCGTCCGTTCTACACCATAGGGCCCGTTCTACACCATATCGTCCGTTCTACACTATATTGTCTGTTCTACACCATATCGTCCGTTCTAAACCATCTCGTCCGTTCTACACCATAGGGCCCATTCTACACCATATCGTCCGTTATACACCATATCATCCGTTCTACACTATATTGTCCGTTCTACTCCACAGGGCCCGTTTTACACCATATCGTCCTTTCTACACCATAGGGCCCGTTCTACACCATCTCGTCCGTTCTACACCATCTCGTCCGTTCTACACCACAGGGCCCGTTCTGTACCATCTCGTCCGTTCTACACCATATCGTCCGTTCTACACCATATCGTCCGTTCTACACCATCTCGCCCGCTCTACACCATATGGCTCGTTCTACACCATATCGTCCGTTCTACACCATAGGGCTCGTTCTATACCATTTCGTCCGTTTTACACCATATCGTCCGTTCTACACTATATTGTCCGTTCTACTCCACAGGGCCCGTTCCCCACCATATCGTCCTTTCTACACCATCTCGCCCGCTCTACGACATAGGGCTCGCTCTACACCATATCGTCCGTTCTACACTATATTGTCCGTTCTACACCACAGGGCCCGTTCTACACCATATCGTCCGTTCTGCACTATCTCGTCCTCTTTACACCATATCGTCCTTTCTACACTATATTGTCCGTTCTACTCCACAGGGCCCGTTCTACACCATAGGGCTCGTTCTATACCATCTCGTCCGTTCTAGACCATAGGGCCCGTTCTACACCATATCGTCCGTTATACACCATATCATCCGTTCTACACTATATTGTCCGTTCTACTCCACAGGGCCCGTTTTACACCATAGGGCTCGTTCCACACCATATCGTCCGTTCTAAACTATATTGCCCGTTCTACTCCACAGGGCCCGTTCTACACCATAGGGCTCGTTCTACACCATATCGTCCGTTCTACACTATATTGTCCGTTCTACACCACAGGGCCCGTTCTACACCATATCGTCCGTTCTGCACTGTCTCGTCCTCTTTACACCATATCGTCCTTTCTACACTATATTGTCCGTTCTACTCCACAGGGCCCGTTTACTCCACAGGGCCCGTTCTACACCATAGGGCTCGTTCTATACCATCTCGTCCGTTCTACACCATAGGGCCCGTGCTACACCATATCATCCGTTCTACACTATATTGTCTGTTCTACACCACATCGTCCGTTCTAAACCATCTCGTCCGTTCTACACCATAGGGCCCGTTCTACACCATATCGTCCGTTAGACGCCATATCATCCGTTCTACACTATATTGTCCGTTCTACTCCACAGGGCCCGTTTTATACCATCTCGTCCGTTCTAGACCATAGGGCCCGTTCTACACCATATCGTCCGTTATACACCATATCATCCGTTCTACACTATATTGTCCGTTCTACTCCACAGGGCCCGTTTTACACCATAGGGCTCGTTCCACACCATATCGTCCGTTCTAAACTATATTGTCCGTTCTACTCCACAGGGCCCGTTCTACACCATAGGGCTCGTTCTACACCATATCGTCCGTTCTGCACTATCTCGTCCGTTCTACACCATATCATCCGTTCCACACTATATTGTCCGTTCTACTCCACAGGAACCGTTCTACACCATAGGGCCCGTTCCACACCATAGGGCTCGTTCCACACCATATCGTCCTTTCTACACAATCTCGCCCGCTCTACACCATAGGGCCCGTTCTACACCATTTCGTCGGTTCTACACCACAGGGCCCGTTCTACACCATATCGTCGGTTCTACACCATATCGTCAGTTCTACACCATATCGTCCGTTCTACACCACAGGGCCCGTTCTACACCATATCGTCCGTTCTACACCATAGGGCTCGTTCTATACCATCTCGTCCGTTCAACACCATATCGTCCGTTCTACACCACAGGGCTCGTTCTACACCATATCGTCCGTTCTACACCATATCGCCCGTTCTACACCATGTCGTCCGTTCTACACTATATTGTCCGTTCTACTCCACAGGGCCCGTTCCACACCATATCGTCCTTTCTACACCATCTCGCCCGCTCTACTCCATAGGGCTCGCTCTACACCATATCGCCCGTTCTACACTATATTGTCCGTTCTACTCCACAGGGCCCGTTCCACACCATTTCGTCCTTTCTACACCATCTCGCCCGCTCTACACCATAGGGCTCGCTCTACACCATATCCTCCGTTCTACACTATATCGTCCTTTCTACACTATATTGTCCGTTCTACTCCACAGGGCCCGTTCTACTCCACAGGGCCCGTTCTACACCATACTGCTCGTTCTACACCATATCGTCCGTTCTAAACTATATTGTCCGTTCTACTCCACAGGGCCCGGTCTACTCCACAGGGCCCGTTCTACACCATAGGGCTCGTTCTACACCATCTCGTCCGTTCTACACCATAGGGCCCGTTCTACACCATATCGTCCGTTCTACACTATATTGTCTGTTCTACACCATATCGTCCGTTCTGCACCATATCGTCCGTTCTAGACCATAGGGCCCGTTCTACACCATATCGTCCGTTATACACCATATCATCCGTTCTACACTATATTGTCCGTTCTACTCCACAGGGCCCGTTTTACACCATAGGGCTCGTTCCACACCATATCGGCCGTTCTAAACTATATTGTCCGTTCTACTCCACAGGGCCCGTTTTACTCCACAGGGCCCGTTCTACTCCACAGGGCCCGTTCTACACCATAGGGCTCGTACTATACCATATCGTCCGTTCTGCACTATCTCGTCCGTTCTACACCATATCATCCGTTCTACACTTTATTGTCCGTTCTACTCCACAGGGCCCGTTCTACACCATAGGGCCCGTTCCACACCATAGGGCTCGTTCCCAACCATATCGTCCTTTCTACACAATCTCGCCCGCTCTACACCATAGGGCTTGTTCTACACCATATCGTCGGTTCTACACCATATCGTCCGTTCTACACCATATCGTCCGTTCCACACCATATCGTCCTTTCTACACCATCTCGCTCGCTCTACACCATAGGGCTCGTTCCACACCATATCGTCCGTTCTACTCCACAGGGCCCGTTCTACACCATAGGGCTCGTTCTACACCATATCGTCCGTTCAACACTATGTGATCCGTCCTACTCTATGGGGCCCGTTCTACACCATATCGTCCGTTCTACACCATATTGTCTGTTCTACACCATATCGTCCGTTCTACACCATATCGTCCGTTCTACACCATCTCGTCCGTTCTACACCATATCGTCCGTTCTACACTATATTGTACCTTCTACTCCACAGGGCCCGTTCTACACCATAGGGCCCGTTCCACACCCTATCGTCCTTTCTACACCATCTCGCCCGCTCTACACCATAGGGCTCGTTCTACACCATATCGTCCGTTCAACACTATGTGATCCGTCCTACTCTATAGGGCCCGTTCTACACCATATCGTCCGTTCTAGACCATATTGTCTGATCTACACACTATATGATCCGTCCTATGATCAGATCTACCTTATATAATCTGGTTCGAATACCAGATTCGACCTCATTATGTTTCTAGGTTTGTCAGCTCTATGCATCAGCTCGCGGGTTTAACAAAGTGGTACTTTCGCCCCACCCACCCTCACACACCCACCCTCCCTCCCTCACACAACCACCCTCCCTCACCCACCTTGCCGACCGCCACATTCTAGTGTACATGTAGCCTCGCCCATGATGCGTAATACAACAGAGAGTCTGCTTATCATGCAACATTGGCTTATCGCAATTGCAAACGTACCTAATCAAATTTTGTCAGTAGCCAGATTCATGTTTATAGTGTGATTCCTTGTACGGCAATCAGAGATTATTAATATACACAATGAAACACGTACCAGAACCTGTGGTCGATAGACCTACTCTCAAACGTCAGTACACATTCAAATGAGTTCCCGGAATGGTTTATGAACACTTCGCAGAAACGGAGCCAATTACGAATGTAATAACTGGGCCGATTAGCCTCCTGATTACGACGATGTCTACGGAGATATTGACATAACGGTTCAGTATATTGCTACATGCCTGCTACGTGGCTGTAACTGACTCTGATCTCTCAATTTCGTCAACCTTAAAGTGACCCTGGACCTGTCACATAAAGTCATTATTGCTAGTGAAGGAGAATAGTGTCTGCGGCCAACACTGGTGGTAATAGAATCAGTGTGCATGTACTCACTAAGATGTATCTTCCAAAACATCTCACTTAATGGAAATTTATTTATTTAGTTATTTGTTGCTGTTGTATGAATGCATTTATGCACTCCCACATACAGTGGTGTATACACTCCAACTTGTAATGTTTCACACCTCCCTACATACATGTTATATACAGTGGTGTATACACTCCAACTTGTAATGTTTCACACCTCCCTACATACATGTTATATACAGTGGTGTATACACTCCAACTTGTAATGTTTCACACCTCCCTACATACATGTTATATACAGTGGTGTATACACTCCAACTTGTAATGTTTCACACCTCCCTACATACATGTTATATACAGTGGTGTATACACTCCAACTTGTAATGTTTCACACCTCCCTACATACATGTTATATACAGTGGTGTATATACACTCCAACTTGTAATGTTTCACACCTCCCTACATACATGTTATATACAGTGGTGTATACACTCCAACTTGTAATGTTTCACACCTCCCTACATACATGTTATATACAGTGGTGTATATACACTCCAACTTGTAATGTTTCACACCTCCCTACATACATGTTATATACAGTGGTGTATACACTCCAACTTGTAATGTTTCACACCTCCCTACATACATGTTATATACAGTGGTGTATACACTCCAACTTGTAATGTTTCGAACCTCCCTACATACATGTTATATACAGTGGTGTATATACACTCCAACTTGTAATGTTTCACACCTCCCTACATACATGTTATATACAGTGGTGTATACACTCCAACTTGTAATGTTTCACACCTCCCTACATACATGTTATATACAGTGGTGTATACACTCCAACTTGTAATGTTTCGAACCTCCCTACATACATGTTATATACAGTGGTGTATACACTCCAACTTGTAATGTTTCACACCTCCCTACATACATGTTATATACAGTGGTGTATACACTCCAACTTGTAATGTTTCACACCTCCCTACATACATGTTATATACAGTGGTGTATATACACTCCAACTTGTAATGTTTCACACCTCCCTACATACATGTTATATACAGTGGTGTATACACTCCAACTTGTAATGTTTCACACCTCCCTACATACATGTTATATACAGTGGTGTATATACACTCCAACTTGTAATGTTTCACACCTCCCTACATACATGTTATATACAGTGGTGTATATACACTCCAACTTGTAATGTTTCACACCTCCCTACATACATGTTATATACAGTGGTGTATACACTCCAACTTGTAATGTTTCACACCTCCCTACATACATGTTATATACAGTGGTGTATACACTCCAACTTGTAATGTTTCACACCTCCCTACATACATGTTATATACAGTGGTGTATATACACTCCAACTTGTAATGTTTCACACCTCCCTACATACATGTTATATACAGTGGTGTATACACTCCAACTTGTAATGTTTCACACCTCCCTACATACATGTTATATACAGTGGTGTATATACACTCCAACTTGTAATGTTTCACACCTCCCTACATACATGTTATATACAGTGGTGTATACACTCCAACTTGTAATGTTTCACACCTCCCTACATACATGTTATATACAGTGGTGTATACACTCCAACTTGTAATGTTTCACACCTCCCTACATACATGTTATATACAGTGGTGTATATACACTCCAACTTGTAATGTTTCACACCTCCCTACATACATGTTATATACAGTGGTGTATACACTCCAACTTGTAATGTTTCACACCTCCCTACATACATGTTACGTACAGTGGTTCAAGACGCCCGTACACACAGTAACTGTTGTATTATATATTCCTACGTGAAATGGTTTTATACGCTCATATATACAGTTGTTTCAAATGCTCATCCATGTAGTGGTTTTATACGCTATAGAGGTGGTTTTAAACGCACCTAATGCAATGGTTCAATACGATCCTACATACACTAGCTCAATACGATCCTACATACACTAGCTCAATACGATCCTACATACACTAGCTCAATACGATATAACGTATTAGGTCAGTACGATCCTACATACACTAGCTCAATACGATCCTACATACACTAGCTCAAAACGATCCTACATACACTAGCTAAATACGATCCTACATACACTAGCTCAATACGCTCCTACATACACTAACTCAATACGGTCCTACATACACTAGCTCAAAACGATCCTACATACACTAGCTCAATACTATCCTACATACACTAGCTCAATACGACCCTACATACTAGGTCAATACGATCCTACATACACTAGCTCAATACGCTCCTACATACACTAACTCAATACGATCCTACATACACGAGTTCAATACGATCCTACATACACTAGCTCAAAACTATCCTACATACACTAGCTTAATACGACCCTACATACTAGATCAATACGATCCTACATACACTAGCTCTAAACGATCCTACATACACTAGCTCAATACTATCCTACATACACTAGCTCAATACGACCCTACATACACTAGCTCAATACGATCCTACATACACTAAGTCAATACGATCCTACATACACTAGCTCAATACGATCATACATACACTAGCTCAATACTATCCTACATACACTAGCTCAATACGATCCTACATACTAGCTCAATACGATCCTACATACACTAGCTCAATACGATCCTACATACACTAGCTCAATACGATCCTAGATACACTGGCTTAATACGATATAACATACTTGGTCAATACGATCCTACATACACTAGCTCAATACGACCCTACATACTAGATCAATACGATCCTACATACATTAGGTCAATACGATCCTACATATACTATGTCAATACGATCCTACATACACTAGCTCAATACGATCCTACATACACTAGCTCAATACGATATAACATACTAGGTCAATACGATCGTACATACACTAGCTCAATACGATCCTACATACACTAGCTCAATACGACCCTACATACACTAGCTAAATACGACCCTACATACACTAGCTCAATACGATATAACATACTAGGTCAATACGATCCTACATACACTAGCTAAATACGATCCTACATACACTAGCTCAATACGATCCTACATACACTAGCTCAATACGATCCTACATACACTAGATCAATACGATCCTACATACACTACCTCATTACGACCCTACATACACTAGCTCAATACAATCCTACATACACTAGCTCAATACGACCCTACATACACTAGCTCAATACGATCCTACATACACTAGCTCAATACGATCCTACACACACTAGCTTAATACGACCCTACATACACTAGCTCAATACGATATAACATACTAGGTCAATACGATCCTACATTCACTAGCTCAATACGATCCTACATACACTAGCTCAATACGATATAACATACTAGGTCAATACGATCCTACATACACTAGCTCAATACGATCCTACATACACTAGCTCAATACGACCCTACATACACTGGCTCAATACGACCCTACATACACTAGCTCAATACTATCCTACATACACTAGCTCAATACGACCCTACATACTAGATCAATACGATCCTACATACACTAGCTCAATACGATCCTACACACTAGCTCAATACGATCCTACATACACTAGGTCAATACGATCCTACATACACTAGCTCAATACGATATAACATACTAGATCAATACGATCCTACATACACTAGCTCAAAACGATCCTACATACACTAGCTCAATACTATCCTACATACACTAGCTCAATACGACCCTACATACTAGATCAATACGATCCTACATACACTAACTCAATACGATCCTACATACACTAGCTCAATACGATCATACATACACTAGCTCAATACTATCCTACATACACTAGCTCAATACGATCCTACATACTAGATCAATACGATCCTACATACACTAGCTCAATACGATCCTACATACACTAGCTCAATACGATATAACGTATTAGGTCAATACAATCCTACATACACTAGCTCAATACTATCCTACATACACTAGCTCAATACGACCCTACATACTAGGTCAATACGATCCTACATACACTAGATCAATACGCTCCTACATACACTAACTCAATACGATCCTACATACACTAGTTCAATACGATCCTACATACACTAGCTCAATACTATCCTACATACACTAGCTCAATACGACCCTACATACTAGATCAATACGATCCTACATACACTAACTCAATACGATCCTACGTACACTAGTTCAATACGATCCTACATACACTAGCTCAAAACTATCCTACAAACACTGGCTTAATACGACCCTACATACTAGATCAATACGATCCTACATACACTAGCTCAAAACGATCCTACATACGCTAGCTCAATACTATCCTACATACACTAGCTCAATACGACCCTACATACTAGATCAATACGATCCTACATACACTAAGTCAATACGACCCTACATACACTAGCTCAATACGATCATACATACACTAGCTCAATACTATCCTACATACACTAGCTCAATACGATCCTACATACTAGCTCAATACGATCCTACATACACTAACTCAATACGATCCTACATACACTAGCTCAATACGATCCTAGATACACTGGCTTAATACGATATAACATACTTGGTCAATACGATCCTACATACACTAGCTCAATACGACCCTACATACTAGATCAATACGATCCTACATACACTATGTCAATACGATCCTACATGTACTAGGTCAATACGATCCTACATACACTAGCTCAATACGATCCTACATACACTAGCTCAATACGATATAACATACTAGGTCAATACGATCCTACATACACTAGCTCAATACGATCCTACATACACTAGCTCAATACGATATAACATACTAGGTCAATACGATCGTACATACACTAGCTCAATACGACCCTACATACACTAGCTCAATACGACCCTACATACACTAGCTCAATACGATATAACATACTAGGTCAATACGATCCTACATACACTAGCTCAATACGATCCTACATACACTAGCTCAAAACGATCCTACATACACTAGATCAATACGATCCTACATACACTAGCTCAATACGACCCTACATACACTAGCTCAATACGATCCTACATACACTAGCTCAATACGATCCTACACACACTAGCTTAATACGACCCTACATACACTAGCTCAATACGATATAACATACTAGGTCAATACGATCCTACATACACTAGCTCAATACGATCATACATACACTAGCTCAATACGACCCTACATACACTGGCTCAATACGACCCTACATACACTAGCTCAATACTATCCTACATACACCAGCTCAATACGACCCTACATACTAGATCAATACGATCCTACATACACTAGCTCAATACGATCCTACACACTAGCTCAATACGATCCTACATACACTAGGTCAATACGATCCTACATACACTAGCTCAATACGACCCTACATACACTAGCTCAATACGACCCTACATACACCAGCTCAATACGATATAACATACTAGATCAATACGATCCTACATACACTAGCTCAAAACGATCCTACATACACTAGCTCAATACTATCCTACATGCACTAGCTCAATACGACCCTACATACTAGATCAATACGATCCTACATACACTAACTCAATACGATCCTACATACACTAGCTCAATACGATCATACATACACTAGCTCAATACTATCCTACATACACTAGCTCAATACGATCCTACATACTAGATCAATACGATCCTACATACACTAGCTCAATACGATCCTACATACACTAGCTCAATACGATCCTACATACACTAGCTCAAAACGATCCTACATACTAGATCAATACGATCCTACATACACTAGCTCAATACGATCCTACATACACTAGCTCAATACGATCCTACATACACTAGCTCAAAACGATCCTACATACGCTAGCTCAATACTATCCTACATACACTAGCTCAATACGACCCTACATACTAGATCAATACGATCCTACATACACTAAGTCAATACGACCCTACATACACTAGCTCAATACGATCATACATACACTAGCTCAATACTATCCTACATACACTAGCTCAATACGATCCTACATACTAGCTCAATACGATCCTACATACACTAACTCAATACGATCCTACATACACTAGCTCAATACGATCCTAGATACACTGGCTTAATACGATATAACATACTTGGTCAATACGATCCTACATACACTAGCTCAATACGACCCTACATACTAGATCAATACGATCCTACATACACTATGTCAATACGATCCTACATGTACTAGGTCAATACGATCCTACATACACTAGCTCAATACGATCCTACATACACTAGCTCAATACGATATAACATACTAGGTCAATACGATCCTACATACACTAGCTCAATACGATCCTACATACACTAGCTCAATACGATATAACATACTAGGTCAATACGATCGTACATACACTAGCTCAATACGACCCTACATACACTAGCTCAATACGATATAACATACTAGGTCAATACGATCCTACATACACTAGCTCAATACGATCCTACATACACTAGCTCAAAACGATCCTACATACACTAGATCAATACGATCCTACATACACTAGCTCAATACGACCCTACATACACTAGCTCAATACGATCCTACATACACTAGCTCAATACGATCCTACACACACTAGCTTAATACGACCCTACATACACTAGCTCAATACGATATAACATACTAGGTCAATACGATCCTACATACACTAGCTCAATACGATCATACATACACTAGCTCAATACGACCCTACATACACTGGCTCAATACGACCCTACATACACTAGCTCAATACTATCCTACATACACCAGCTCAATACGACCCTACATACTAGATCAATACGATCCTACATACACTAGCTCAATACGATCCTACACACTAGCTCAATACGATCCTACATACACTAGGTCAATACGATCCTACATACACTAGCTCAATACGACCCTACATACACTAGCTCAATACGACCCTACATACACCAGCTCAATACCATATAACATACTAGATCAATACGATCCTACATACACTAGCTCAAAACGATCCTACATACACTAGCTCAATACTATCCTACATACACTAGCTCAATACGACCCTACATACTAGATCAATACGATCCTACATACACTAACTCAATACGATCCTACATACACTAGCTCAATACGATCATACATACACTAGCTCAATACTATCCTACATACACTAGCTCAATACGATCCTACATACTAGATCAATACGATCCTACATACACTAGCTCAATACGATCCTACATACACTAGCTCAATACGATCCTACATACACTAGCTCAATACGATATAACGTATTAGGTCAATACAATCCTACATACACTAGCTCAATACTATCCTACATACACTAGCTCAAAACGATCCTACATACACTAGCTCAATACTATCCTACATACACTAGCTCAATACGACCCTACATACTAGCTCAATACGATCCTACATACACTAGCTCAATACGATCCTACATACACTAACTCAATACGATCCTACATACACTAGTTCAATACGATCCTACATACACTAGCTCAATACTATCCTACATACACTAGCTCAATACGACCCTACATACTAGATCAATACGATCCTACATACACTAACTCAATACGATCCTACATACACTAGTTCAATACGATCCTACATACACTAGCTCAAAACTATCCTACATACACTGGCTTAATACGACCCTACATACTAGCTCAATACGATCCTACATACACTAGCTCAAAACGATCCTACATACGCTAGCTCAATACTATCCTACATACACTAGCTCAATACGACCCTACATACTAGATCAATACGATCCTACATACACTAAGTCAATACGATCCTACATACACTAGCTCAATACGATCATACATACACTAGCTCAATACTATCCTACATACACTAGCTCAATACGATCCTACATACTAGCTCAATACGATCCTACATACACTAACTCAATACGATCCTACATACACTAGCTTAATACGATCCTAGATACACTGGCTTAATACGATATAACATACTAGATCAATACGATCCTACATACACTAGCTCAATACGACCCTACATACTAGATCAATACGATCCTACATACACTAGGTCAATACGATCCTACATATACTAGGTCAATACGATCCTACATACACTACCTCAATACGATCCTACATACACTAGCTCAATACGATATAACATACTAGGTCAATACGATCCTACATACACTAGCTCAATACGATCCTACATACACTAGCTCAATACGACCTTACATACACTAGCTCAATACGACCCTACATACACTAGCTCAATACGATATAACATACTAGGTCAATACGATCCTACATACACTAGCTCAATACGATCCTACATACACTAGCTAAATACGATCCTACATACACTAGCTCAATACGATCCGACATACACTAGATCAATACGATCCTACATACACTACCTCAATACGACCCTACATACACTAGCTCAATACGATCCTACATACACTAGCTCAATACGACCCTACAAACACTAGCTCAATACGATCCTACATACACTAGCTCAATACGATCCTACACACACTAGCTTAATACGACCCTACATACACTAGCTCAATACGATATAACATACTAGGCCAATACGATCCTACATACACTAGCTCAATACGATCCTACATACACTAGCTCAATACGATCCTACATACACTAGCTCAATACGACCCTACATACACTAGCTCAATACTATCCTACATACACTAGCTCAATACGACCCTACATACTAGATCAATACGATCCTACATACACTAGCTCAATACGATCCTACACACTAGCTCAATACGATCCTACATACACTAGGTCAATACGATCCTACATACACTAGCTCAATACGACCCTACATACACTAGCTCAATACGACCCTACATACACTAGCTGAATACGATATAACATACTAGGTCAATACGATCCTACATACACTAGCTCAATACGATCCTACATACACTAGCTCAATACGATCCTACATACACTAGCTCAATACGATCCTACATACACTAGCTCAATACGATCCTACATACACTAGCTCAATACGATCCTGCATACAGTGTTTTTATACGCTCATGTGGTTTAATACGCTGGTTTAGTTTTATGACTTCCTGCACAGAATGAATTTATATGCTCATAATGCAATGGTTTAATACTCTCCTACACACAATGGTTTAATACGCTCCAACAATGTTTCAATACGCACCATCATACAATTGTATACGCCTCTACATGCAATAGTGTAATACATTCCTACATACAGTGCCCGTCGCTAACTGGTCGATACGAAGTTATATTTGAACTCACCCACTACAAATAGTGGTTTTATACGATGATACACACAGGGGTTTTATACGCACAACACATATAGAGAATCTCACCCAAGTGTCTTTTGATATCAAATATATAAACACGAGTTGATAAAAGTGGAAAAATTCCGAGGCTTGCCGGGGATTTTTGCCACTTTTATCAACGAGTGTTGATATATTTGATATCAAAAGACACGAGGGTGAGATTTTATTTATCATCCAACATCATTCTTTCAACTTTTCAAATTTGTAGACAGTAATTAGGAGTGTCTTCAGTGTAAAAAGTACTGCAAACAGCTTCAGTAGCAGAGCCATTTGTGATGTCATTTGATTGTGACGTCATGGTAACCAGTGACGTCACAATGGTCTGCAAAGCATTGTGATGTAATTTCATTGCAGCGATATCTACAGTGTAGATATCGCTTGATCTCATCCCAGCTATATCTCCTGTGGGAGCCAGTTTTGGATGATAAATTAGTTTTGACAACACAAAGCAACAACGACGATGATTCATCGCATGAGGATACTGTTGTTGAGTATGCTAACCCTCCACAAGCTTCAGTGTCCACTGATATACATTGTACCAGTGGATAGGCCAACTGAAGAGGAACCATCAGAGACTGTATTTAAAGGAGATGGAACTCCTATTGCAGAGGGGGAGGAAGAGCCAACTAAGGATGCTGTTCAGCATGTTCAGCAGATTCATGACGAACAAGAAGATGGTGCTTCTGGGACAGATCATGATGATGACAATGACGACGAAGAAAGAGAGCAACAGCCAACTCAGGAGATAACCACTCCTGTTCCACGTCCACGGCAGTCTACTCGGAATGGATGAAGAGTGGAGAGTTTGCTCTCTCTGCAGTTGGAGATCGTGACTGGCGTACACGAGCCAACTATCTCAGCTCACTTCAAGCTGACGGATTGTTCCGAGAGCAACGACACAGACTTTCTGGTGCCATCTTGGATCTTATCACTGGCAAGGTAAAGTGACGTGGACGTCATTTCTCGATGGAGGGAAGTATGTGGCCGATGTAGTTTTTGTATGTATTTGTTTTAATTTCATTTTAGGTTTTTACATATATTTATCATATATAACAAGTTGTTAGTTTCAGGCAGCTATAACAAAGTGTATCTAACCTGTCTTACCTACTAACTGCCCCATGGCCAGAAGCTTCATATGCTGATTGGCCAAGCTTGACCCTATTGTTAAACTGCATGCTTTGATTACACTGTAAATTCTCTCAGCACATGAAATGACAGAACTGCTCAGACCAGCAAAGCATAAAGATATCATCTTAAATCAGGTGAGTTAAATGGTTATAATCTCTACCTTGTGTTGTATTAAAATAATACAGTATGTTTAAAGTGTTATATTAAGTAAACTAAATGTATGTAATCTAATATAAATGTTGGTTGTGTCTAATTTTTTTAATCTGCATAAGGTAAGCTAAAGAACCATAATTTATCACTAAAATATATTCTATCACTTCAATGAAATATGTGTAAAAGTGTTTTACTTCAAGAATGTTTTAAAAAGCTTTGTAATGTACAGATTCAGAGGTGATACATGCAAATCATTGTAAATAAAATGTGTGTTTATTATCTTGTTCAATATATTAAATGTTAAATAGTGTTTTAGTCTATGTGTTATTTATTGAGATCAATAACTATGCTGTTGCCATAAGTGTGGCAGTAGGGATCCACACCCTTGTATTACCTACAGGCTATGCATTGCATTGTTTACATAAGTTTAAGACTTAAGATTTAATCTAAATGTTATGACCGCATTTAATTTAATATCATAAATTTATAATATCATTAATTTCTGTCTTAAAGTACTATATATGTTTATACAGAATGTGTAAGCGTTATGTATTTATTTTGTGTATACAGCCAAATGAAAGTCAAGGAGTTATCTCCCGTGGATGTTGGTCTTGTGTAGCATGTATATTACTGTATATGTTCTAGTATAATCGTTAAGCGTACAGTCTACCTAGAGTTTTAATGGATGACTAATGTATGTAATACTTACTGGTAGTAAGCCTATGCTATATATCTGGCATTGATGATAATGTTTTACCTATTATTTGTTATGTAATTATGTGTTTCAGGGTGTCTGATATCTTAGATCTTTGATCTTTCACATCGCAATCGCATGGCACCGCGATAAAGCATGTGTTTGTTCACTGTAAAAAGACATGCACTAAACTGCTACATACGTTTAAACACACAGTGTGTTTTTATATACGCTCCTATACATAGTGGCTTTATATGCTCCGTGAAGCAGTGGTTAATACGCCTCAACACACAGTGGTTTATCATTCCTTCACACAGTGGTTTAATACGCTCCTACATACAGTGGTTTATACGCTACTACACGCGGTGGTTTAATACGCTCCTACATACAGTGGTTTAATACGCTCCTACATACAGTGGATTATAAGCTACTACACGGTGGTTTAATACGCTCCTACATACAGTGGTTTATACGCTACTACACACAGTGGTTTAATACGCTCCTATATACAGTGGTTTATACGCTACTACACACAGTGGTTTAATACGCTCCTACATACAGTGGTTTATACGCTACTACACAGTGGTTTAATACGCTCCTACATACAGTGGTTTATACGCTACTACACAGTGGTTTATACGCTCCTACATACAGTGGTTTATACGCTACTACACACAGTGGTTTAATACGCTCCTATATACAGTGGTTTATACGCTACTACACACAGTGGTTTAATACGCTCCTACATACAGTGGATTATAAGCTACTACACGGTGGTTTAATACGCTCCTACATACAGTGGTTTATACGCTACTACACAGTGGTTTAATACGCTCCTACATACAGTGGTTTATACGCTACTACACAGTGGTTTAATACGCTCCTACATACAGTGGTTTATACGCTACTACACAGTGGTTTATACGCTCCTACATACAGTGGTTTATACGCTACTACACACAGTGGTTTAATACGCTCCTATATACAGTGGTTTATACGCTACTACACACAGTGGTTTAATACGCTCCTACATACAGTGGTTTATACGCTACTACACAGTGGTTAAATACGCTCCTACATACAGTGGTGTATACCTTACTACACAGTGGTTTAATACGCTCCTACATACAGTGGTTTATACGCTACTGCCAAGGTGGTTAATACGCTAATACACACAAAGGTTAAATACGCCCCTACACACACTGGTTAAATACGCTCATACACGGTGGTTTAATACGCTACTACACAGTGGTTTAATATGCACCTACACACATTGTTTTAATAAGCTTATACCAAGTGGTTTAAAACGCTACTTCACACGGTGGTTAACCATACGCTACTTCACACAGTGGTTTATACGCTACTACACAGTGGTTTAATACGCCCCTACACACGGTGGTTTAATACGCTCCCACATACGGTGGTTTAATACACTCCTCCACACGGTGGTTTGATATACACAATGGTTATATACCTACACACACCTACACACAGTGGCTAAATACACCGACACACAGTGGATAAATACGCTAATACCCAGTGGTTTAATACGCTACTACACACGGTGATTTTCAATACGCTTCTTCAGACAGTGGCTTATACGCTACTGCATACAATGGTTTAATACGCCCCCACACACGGTGGATAATACGCTACTACACGGTGGTTTAATATGCTACTACACCCTGTGGTTTAACACGCTCCACACACGGTGGTTTAATACGCTCCAACACACGGTGGTTTATACGCTACTACACACGGTGGTTTAACACGCTCCCACACACGGCGGTTTCATGCGCTACAACACACAGTGGCTGATACGCTCGTTCCTCAACATGGGTGATATATTTCGTTCCTTCACTGATTTAATTCGCTTCTTAACCCATATTCACTCACTCACTCACTCACTCTCTGCTGCTGCTCTCACACTCGACGTCACCGAAGTGATGATCGTTATTCAAATTCCCAGACCCTAACTGCACTTTCATATCACTTAACACAGGGCTCGCCGCGTTACACACCATCATACGACACAATCATCGCACTGTGTCTGACCGTATACTTTTAATTATCTCGTTTATGACTCATCCATCACGTGACTGAGGTAAGTAAATAAGATAAGTAAACAGACAGATAATGATGAGCAGTAGGTAATTAATAGACGCTTAACCGACATATAATTAATATCCAGGCTGTAGCAGAACCAACAGTGATCAGCCGATGAGCCCATTGTGTTATAACTGCAATAGTTGTAATTGTTCAGGTAGGAATGTTGGTTTTCTCAAAGTTTCTCTAAATAAATTGTTTTCTAAAACGGGTTTCACTTCAAAATTGAGCGTCATGACTACAATCTTCTGGCTTACACTACAAAAAAATGTGATATCACTTCATAAATTCAATGAATTCAGGTACAGGGTGACAATAATATATACAAATGTGTCTAAATGATTTTGATAGTATCCCCAAGGTTGTTGCCCCTGCCAAACACTCGTATATCTGTATTTTCGTTGTCGTGACAACGGCCTTTACGCCCCGCCCTTTATCATTATTTTATTTGGGTAAAATTGGTATCTCCACAAGGAGGAAAATTATTTCCGTAGTAATTGCGTCATCGAAGTAAACCGATCCAGTAGTTGATACTATATTGTTTTGGCGCATGCAAGACTCGTGTTATGGTGTGTTGTATCGCGTCTGCTGATACATTCAATATTTTTAGTTGGCTTGAACCGCTCCTCTTTGATTTCTCTGTAAAGTTGAATTGTTATTCTTTTTGCTTCGTTGTATATTTTTGTATAATCCTCTGCATTTTACCGACCTGTTAACATTCACAACTGTGAACTTAATACAATGGAATGTTATATAATGGAATCACATTATTTCACAAATCCTGCAACAGTTTTTCTTTAAATCTGTCATATGGAGGATTCTTGTGGAAACAAAGTCACACAAGCAGGGATATACTGGTGACAGTCCAAGGATCATAATAAGACGGATACTGTCACGGCTACGGGACGTAACTCTGCCGCGCATAAACACTGCCCTTTAGAAACACTCAAGGCAACTTTAAACACACCTTGTAGTTCCGGTTGTTTGTTTATCTCCTGTGCATTTTATTTCTCAAAGGTTTTAGGTCATGAGAAATCGATGCCAGACAGTTCGATCTAGAAATATATAGGACAGGATTTCCGCGCTATTTGAATTATATCTGCTGGCGCAACCACAACATAAACTACTGGATATGGCACGTTTATCAAGGATGTGCGTTCACACATGATTCGGTTATAGACCTAACGTCAATATATTAAGTCGCTTGTCATGAATAGCCTTTGTTGGCGCTTGTCATTAAAGATGAACAACGGATGTTGATTACAGTAGTGACGTCATACTTTGAGGTAAAGGCAGGCTGCGGATATTGGAGGCATATTTAGCGCACTTGTGGGTGACCGTCACGAAGAGTACACTACACATACTGTGCTATATGGGCATAACACTGTTTCTGTTATCTTCGGTGGACTTTGGAACCATCTCTGTCATGCTAAGTCATTGAGTTTGTGACAACAAAGGCTGGCTATTGCAGTTCACTCGCAGTTTGCCAATAAATTGTTATCGCACGCCGCCATTTGCAATTCTGAGAAGCGGGCGATATGATCTGGATTTCCTGTTCAGACACGATGGCAGCACTTATTGGAAACGTTAACCGGAAGTGTCCATTTTGGATAGCGACTGTGAACGTTTTTGTCTGAATAACGTCAAATATAATGGCCCATTTAGATTAAAAGAATGATGTGGGTGATTTTGCTGTGCGAGAAAAAGAGTTCTTTTGATTTGTGATCCGACAGAGCCCAATAATTCCAAACATCTCATCCCGTTGTCTTTTTTAATGATATGTGTATAGGAGATAGGACATCTGTCACACGGGTGCATCACACGCATCTCTATCAATAGCCATGGCGTCATACAACTGGCACACATTTGTCTATGTCTAGGACGGGACTGAAGACTTGAGATCATGAGTAATATCCACGCCCCCCCCCCCCCCCCCCCCCCCGCGTATGTGTGTGTGTACGTACATGCGTGCATGATGAGTATTATTCTTTGTATATTGCCTTTCTAATCTAGAAAACACACTTAACAACAATCACTCCATTTCAATTATTTATATACACCAATGTATAACGTTTCCGCATTTGAAATGCGATAAATGTTATCACCATAAACTCGTTTGTTTCTATTCCTTTTTCACAAACCTTATCTGAATTGTTCGTTGGAAAAACAGTGGAAAAACAATCTGTTTCCTCTTCACAGAACATATACGACAGATAGACCTCTCCGCTGAATTATTTATCTCAACGCTCATTCCCTTGAGATGAAATTTGGTAATGCGGAAATGGCAACTTTTTAAAATCTAAATATGCTTGTCGCATGATGACTGTGGATCTAACCGAGGAGAGGATGTTTTGAAAAGGTTGCCATCATTTATGAATGTACCGTATGTTTTACTTTTACAGATTTAGAAGTTAAATTGTCAAACGTGGAGCCTTCTGTCAGCAAGTACTCAAGGTGTCACATCAGATTTGCCTTGCGACGCTACATCAATATGTGATACATATATGAATATATAAATGGTCATCCAAGCCTTTTTGAGTTTCAGAAATGTAGACAATTAAAGGAAAACAGTTTAAAGCTTATGAATTCAAAGCAGCCACATGTTATTCATGTTACCCACGCAGTTTAAGTAATTGATC
The DNA here is from genome assembly GCF_023055435.1 of Haliotis rufescens. Lineage (NCBI taxonomy): Eukaryota > Metazoa > Mollusca > Gastropoda > Lepetellida > Haliotidae > Haliotis > Haliotis rufescens. The sequence goes on along the minus strand of NW_025964001.1, from coordinate 50,850,335 downwards.
GTTTTGTTAGCGAGATTGACTTATACAATCAAAGGTGGTTTCACAGTAGGCATGTATCATTGTCTCGTGGCAAGACTTAGGAGTATGCGTCAAGGCGATGAGTTGGCCTTGATAAGTTACAATAAACACCATCGATTGCATTTCAAAAGCTTTCTCTCGTTCGTGTTGTTATACCTGTTTAATAAATAAATGTCGCAAAGTTATGTCTGTGAAATGCTTCCAAAACCTTCATCTATAGTTTTCAAACACATGCGTTTCGGTTTCAAATGGAATTTAGCACGGGTGGATGATTCTTTGTAGTATGAAATGGATAGACAGATCCAGTGCTTTCCGTGTAGGTTTGTTCTACGGTGAGATAGAAATGCAGTATTAATGCACCGCCAATGCAGCACTTACAATTCATTTAGGAATGTCTAGATTTGTCTTGTGATGCAGATGTATAGAAGGTTTTCGGCTTGGCTTGCCGTACATAGTACAGAATCACTGTATAGACTGCATGTCATCCGTAAAATTTGAATAAATAAATAATGTTAGAAATTCAGTCAACGGGAAACCATTCATGCACTGTAAAATGTGTTGAGGCACTTGAAATTCATTGTAGGTAATTTAAAAAGCGAGCGCTTTCTATGTGAACTCTTGAACTCTAGTCCTTCACGCTGCCACATGGGCTACTGAGAGTGTTTACGTCCTAGATGGTAATGTTTCTAGTCATCATTGTCTTCGATTTGTTTATTTTTATATTATTATGTTACTATTTTAGTTCGTTGTGAGTACTGTTGGAACTTTTCGTATGCAAGTGTCTTTGCATCTGACTGAAAAATGTTCAAAATATGTTACACAATCTCATCCATATTTGACGTAATGATCAATGATATGCACTTTAATAAACATCTTTAAATTCTAAACATGTTTAGAAAATTGGGATAATACACATATGGTATGTATTTTGTCGTAAACGTGTACATTCTAAACGCATTTAGATTATGGGAGTGTGTTTAGGTGGTGTTTAGGCTGTGAAACGATAGCTCATTTCATGTGATTAGGCCCTAAACGTGTTTAGATAGGACAGGATTTTCGGATCTAAACATTCTTAAACATCTGTATGTGATTACAATTAACACGTTTTTTTAAACAGTGTGTAAACTGTGGTATGGTCTGATCAAGTACATCAACTACATGTACTGCTGAAACTATGGGGATTCCGAGTTAGAGTTGGTCTCCAGCGGCAACCTAAGATGTGACCAAATACCTGCGACAATGACGACTTCGTACACACTCAATACAAACCTTATCTCCCCATGATTCGCGTATGATCGAAAACGAAGACAAGCTTAAGCGGAGTATGGACATGAAACAGGATTCATGGACAGTTATTTGGAAAGGATGAGGTGCATTTAAAATAATAGAAGGACTGGCAATGATAAACATTTTGCGTTTGTTAGCCAAATATTAACTCAGTCAATTAATTGTTAGTTTTGTTGATAAATATGTTACCAACTGATATAATTATATGAGTTTCATACGTCAACGTGAATAGTCTGTTCCCCAACCCGTGAAGATCCAGGTTAGAATTGGTCTTCAGTAACCGATGCTTGCCGTTAGAGGTGACTAACGGGATCGGGTGGTCAGGCTCGGTGACTTGGTTGATGCATGTTGCGTAGATCGAAACTCATGATGTCAGTCACTGGATTGTCTGTTCAGACTCGATTATTTACATACCGCTGTCATATTACAGAGTTGGGCGTTAAATAACAAACAAACAAACTATATTCTCCTAGATTTGCGCATTTCCGTTGTTCGAGACAAGCGAAGCATGAACATGAAACTGGATTCTGTTGATACGGTACAGTTTAATTGTTTTAAAGGATATATCGAGTTAACGTGGTTCGTGAGATCACGCCGTGGCGTGCCGTTTCTGAGGTCCGGGTACAATGTTTGAAGCCCATTTCCACCAGGTTGCTTGTAGTGGAGTCCTTATCACTGCTGGTGGAACTTAAGAGCTACGACTGGCCTTAGTCTAAAGAATTAAACTGGTATTAACGCTAAGATCGCTTTCCGAAACAGGATCTGGGTCTTACTCTGTAACGAGGGTGGTGGCGCTGAAGTTACCTTCTGAATCCCGCAGGTACAATACTCAACGTCACCGATGATTCAGTTGGGTTTAAACGCCGCTTTGAAGTGTTTCGGTTGTGTCAGCTTGATGTGGGAGGAAATCCCGAACTGATGCAGGTCTTGGATGTTTACCACTTTGGTGAAACCCGCGAGCACTGTGTTGTGCTTACAAACCCAGACACATAATCAGGACAACCTAGGTTTCGAACCTACGACCATCAGGTTTGGACACGAAAAGGCACGCAAATTGCAGCGCCTTTCCATCTTCGCCACTCACGTGCCCAGATTGGTTCTGAATAATGGCACATGACTTGAGCATGATGTCATATACTATTCGAACACTCATTTATACATCGCAGATGTCCAGATACCCCCCAATACAACACGTGTCTTCGAAGTGTCATCAAGCCTAAACGATGCAACAAGAAATTCTTATACAGACGACCCCCGTTTGCAACCAACACACTTTTCAAAAGTATTTGACAGTTGGGACACGATAGATCAGCGTCAGAGACGCCACAATTGCGCCCCTTAGTCTTGCGCGGGTCCACTGGTCGTGGCTTTGAATCCCAGACTGGCCCTGCTTATGATCCTTGGACTGTCATCACCAAAACATTTGGTTGGTTTCAGCAAAGTTGACAATGATTACAACCTGTATGACAGTCATTCAACATAAACGGACATACCGACACCCCCTCCCTCACAACTGCACAAATACGACTGACATATCTTTATAGAATAATGAATTTTATTCAACAATCATAGCAGCAAAATTTTCAAAAGAAATCCAAAAATCATTTGGCAAAGCAAAAATGTTTTTATTTAATGTTTGGAATCGTCTTTTTGGTCATCGCTCCATGCGCATGAGACCTAAAATGTGATTGGATGGTTGATGTTACGTGATCATGGTGATGTCAAACAGTGAACATAAACAAAAAACTACATGACTTTTAACGGTTTTGCGGTGTGACTACACAGGTTTTGCATGGTATTGTGAACATTGTGCAAGTCATAACATTTCATTTCTTCAAACAATGTAGATGCAATATATGAGATGTCGTGTTATGGCATGAGACAGACATCAAAAAGATGGTTCAAAATGAGGACTTAATTTTGCATCGGACACTTGTACGTCGGTTGCCGCCAAAATGGATGACCACCAACATCTTCATAATGTTGAAGGCATGGTAGCAAAGTTCTGTATTTTCACAAATTTCAGAATGAAAAGGCACTTCAAATTGCCACACATTAACAAAATACACAAACATGGGCCTATTGTTTGGGAATTCAATGTATCAAATAAAGAAAGAAAAGAACACGCGGATTTCTTTCTGAGATTTCAAAATTCACTCCATAAAGACTACCGTGAACACAATTTCAGACCTTCGGTATAACATTCAGAGTCGGAAAAAAACATCAGAAGAAAAAAAAGTTATTCCAAATGCATGAGAAATAGAAATAGTATGTATAAAAATTGTGGAGAAAATGTCTTGGATTCAGTTAATTCATTTAAAGTTGGAACACAAAAAATATCCGGTTTAAATTTGTATCTTTTTTCAAACATAGGACTCAAATCTTCAGTTACCTGGTCGTTTTGAAAATGAACTCTTGGCATGAAGGTATATTATGAACTTGTGGACATACAACTGTATCAAATTTGCAAAGTACATGAAAATCTGCATATCAAAAGACAAAAGTGTGGCAAACACGTATCAACATTTCAAACTGTGTCATTGCTTTAGCAGAACATAATTCCTTCATAATAATGTTCTAGACACAATGAAAACAAGTCTGCATATTTCATTCCAAATCTGATTAAGTGCATAAAACAAAGAGAAAACCTGCAAAATTGTCAGTTTGGAACCAAGACAATAGCGGGTTTTCTTACAAAGTCGTAAGGAACATGAAATCTGAATGACTGGCAATGAGGATAGCCTCCCTTGTCAAGGTCGGGTAACTCGTGTAGTGGAAATACCGATTTGTAATGCACGCCGTGAAGTGACCAATGAAAAGAAACGAGTCAGCAATATTCCCTCTACGACATTCAAAATATTGCAAATACAATATGCAAGAACGTGGGTTTTTCAGAAATTCGGTTACATCAAAGGTACCTTTCATTTCAGCCTTATGCACAAATTTGAACAGTGTTGTAAAGGGAATATAATTAATACCTCTCGGTTAATTACGGCAAAGGTGGGATCCAATAATGAGATCTGTGAAAAATTCCTGATTTACAAATTTGACATACTTGGCGATTGTCATCGTGTATTGCTGTGAAAATCCTTTCAGTCACTATACCGCTAGATGTCACTGAAGAACTTGTTTAACCACGCCATCTATCGGAGCAAAATGGAAGCAACACAAACACAACTTTCCCAGACAAAAGAAAAGTTGTTGAATGAAAAACATAACGTTTCAATCAGATGGCATTAACGCTACCGAAAAACTCAGATCAACAGGCTATCACTACTGCTATAGTTTGAGATATTTCCATATTTTACTTCATAGCTGAATATTTCACCCTTCTTATCGACAGAAATTCAAATTATATATCCAGGTGTTATAATATATATAACGACTTAATTTAAAAAGTAAATGTGACAAAACAATCCAAAACACGAGTAATAAGCCTAACAAGCACAACAGATTATTGAAAACAAAAGAGAAAGATATAAGTGTTGAAGGGGAAAGCGGCATAACAATATAAAATGTACAGTATACGCTCTTCTACACACACATACCGCAACGCGGTATCCTTAAATATCAATGAGATCATTCGAAAACTTAAACTTGCTTTAGAATCGCAAGTGAAACGAACCATACACAAAGGAAACAACTCTGTACATGGCCAACTCTACAGTATTCTGTACAAACTGTGGCCGGTGGACACTGTAGGGAGCTTCAGCAACATTATTTGTTGGTAGTATGCAACAATGATGGAGTCACGTGATTACAGGCAACAGTTGCTGTAAAACCGAGGATGGTTAAAAAGACCTTGGTCTCAAGATGTAAAAAAACTTGAACGAATATTTAATTTGACTTTTGAATGCAATTGGGTTTCTCAATTACACCGAAGAACAAGATATCCAATATCGAAAGAAGCATTCGATACAAACATTAACATGCATATTTTGAAACATTTAACCACTTCTCAATGGCCTTTAGAACCCGTTTTACCAAAACTGAAATTATCATATACAGTAACCAAACCAGACAGTTTATTCGGTTTAATCAGTGTCCATTATTGAAAGGTGATATTCAAAACCAAATCCCCATAGTGTCTCATAAGTAAGGCACTTCAAAAGTCTCACAACAAACTGTGAACAGCTCTTGGCCACCTCAGGTGCCACAGAAACCCTTCCGAGTAAAAAGAAAATAACTTCCACTTTTCAAAAACTTGATGGGCTGAGGAGGGATATTAACGTTTATTCATGGGGATTTGGTTGCACGAAACAAATATAGGTAATATATTAAGTTCATCATTGTTGCTATGGTGATTGGCATCTACTAACATTTGGCACATGCATTTCGTAGCTAATACAAAGACACCTTGTTAATCCAAGTCTGCATTAACGAAGTACCATTGTACATGTAACCACCCAAACTACGGCTTTGATCTTTCCTCGAGATTATTGGGATAAAAAGCAAAAGGGCTTCAAAAATACATGTGTAGAAATTAACTTAAGCAAAAATTAATTCTTGTATTTGATGGAACAAAAAGTTAAAATGCAAAATAGTGACCTGAAACGCTGGAATATTACTATACAATTTGTAAATCTTGATGAAAAAATGGATCTAGCACAAACCTTAAGTTCTGTATATATTAATGGAATGTTTGGAGTATGTATACGCTAAAAAGACGCTATTGAGCAATTCATCCTAGTCTACGGTCATATACATAAACATTCCGAACTAACTCTCACTTATCTGGGTTTGCAGGGCATTACAGCTTTCATGTGTTACATCTCACGTGCACTTGCATCAAAAACACTTACAAACTACAGAATTTGCATCACAATTATCAAAGTTTCAAAAATGTTTCTCAACGTGCGGGACATCTAAAGGGGTGGTTTTTACTTTTACACAGAGATCAATATTGTTTGGTTTTGACTGGTGAATAAACACCGGTTCCAGGAAGGTCAAGATAGTCTGGATTTTCCAGGCATGAGTTATCTTTCTTTGACTAAACCATGCCGACATGACTGACAAGGTAAGTTTTCATGAATTACTATTCTGCCTTATAATTGACTGACTTGGTCCTTTAAAAATATGCTTCAGATAAGAAACATCTTTGGCTTTTTTAGCCTTTTGGCAAAAAAGCGATTTGAACCTGTCTATCATCATAGACAGCTAAACGGTACAACGAAAGATGAGTGAGTAGGGTTTAACGCTGCTTTGAACAGTATTCCAGTTATATCGCGGCATGTCAGCTTAATGTGGGAGGAAAGTCTCAACGTTTACCACTCTGCTGAAACCCACGAGCACGGGCATGGTGCTGACAAACCTGGAAACATAATCGGGGCTAACAGATTCGTATCTGGTGTGCCCACGGGACGTAACTCTGCACAGCGAATTGTAGCGCCGTATTCCACTAGTGACTAAAGACGAGCTGCATGTATCTAAGAACAAACATATACTTCTATATTGACTGAATGCTTAAACCAATTGTGTTGCATTTTATGAAATAGATTAGGCTACTGTGGGCACAATGATCAAAAGCAATAATTTATCACCTAATATTTCAACCTTGGTTCCATGTGTAGGTAGTATTAAAGTTAGGCTTGGTTTTGGACTAGATGAGCACTCATTGATGTTGATGAATAAAACATAACAGATAACCAAACATGGATGGATAAGCAGTTGTATAAAATAACACATGAGCCAAGATTCATTGCATCATTACTGGGTTAAGGTTGGTTGGTTGGTTTGTTGTTTTACGCCGCACTCAGCAATATTACAGCTATATGACGGCGGCCTGTAAAATAATCGAGTCAGGCCAGAGAATCCAGTGATTGATATCATGAGCATCGATCCACGCAATTGGGATCGATGACCAGCATCAACCAAGTCAGCGAGCCTGACCACCCGATCCCATTAGTCGCCTTTTACGACAAGCATAGTCGCCTTTAATGGTAAGCATGGGTTGCTGAAGACCTATTCTATCCCGGAGTTGACATGAAACTCGTTCTAACGTTATCGATCACAAACAAATATGTCCAAATCTTTCTCTTGTTCCACAAAGAACACCTCAATGACAATGAGTTTTGAAAGAATCGACTCATTAGCTGGTCCTCTAAACGTGAACAATATTATGCTGTCAATTATCAGTAATACCATTGGAAGCCATACCTTTTGACTAGAATCTTAAAATATATTTTTCTTTCTAGCACTCATTCGGTGATGACATGATTTCGTATGATCAATTTCCGGGAGTTTATAGTAGAAAGCCGGAAAAGTTTACCAATTTGGAAACTTCCGAATAAAAAATCTACATGAACATGAATATAATGCTTCTAGTTTCTTAATGCCCGCAACGGTCAATGGCCATGAAATGAGAAATATATGTCTAAATCAAAACAAAATCATTAACATGTGTCCAAAAATACAAAACTTGTGTCGTGAACATGCCGAGTCCTGCGCGCATCAAACTGCCAAACTATGTATTTTCAAAGTCCAAACGTATTCAACAACAAAATGGTAACGATGGTAATGAATCGAACACTTTCGGCGCTATGTACATCAATGGCGGAGTCACATGGTACCCATTTCCGGTGATGACGTAAGGGCACACTTCCGGTGTATGAGATCAGTGACAGCGCCTCGGGAAACCGCGAAAGGTCCTCCATTGTAAATCGTCAAAAAAGTTCCATACAAAAATAGTCCATTTCAATAGTCATTGCATAGCACCCCTTTCACAAAGAACCGGACAATTCCGGTTTTAAACCAGAATGCTCCGACCTCAACTGGGCCCGGACGGATCTTCCGTGTCTGTCCTTGCTTCCATGGATCCGAAGAAGAGGCTCCGTAAACTCGTCCATACGGTCATGTACGCCGGCCTTGCTCCCGGGAAAGAGGCAGCCTCGCCTTCAAAATTCTCAGCAACCGGATACTGTAAAACGGAAGGAGGAGTTTTAGTTTAATGTTAACACTCGAATCTCAGAATCTCTACGTGTATTGGTGTTGGTGCTCCTATGGGCTATTTTAATTGCTCTTGCTTGAGTTAGTATGGTTTTACACCACTTTCTAGCATGTTCCAACAATGCCACGTTAGAGGACGCTAGAAGTTAATTTTACACATTGTACCATGCATGTGGGGAATCGAACCCGATAGACAAATTCGGACACTTCTTCGATTCAATTTCTAACCCGTGTCACAAATCCATCACGACCTTAAGACTATCGGAGTGGAAACATAAGACCTACGACAGTCGTAACGCTACGGTCGAATTTTCAGTACTGATCCGGAAGTGCTACTCGTGTTTGATAATATATCCCCGTACTGAATAGAAAGTAGACTTCTGATTGGTCACCAAAACTCACCATACAAAACAATACCTCAGCCTGGTTAACATGGCAGTGTAGCGCCAGCGCAGCATACCCAGGTAAACAGGCTGAACAAAACCTAAATATTACCGTCACTATTTTGAATAAACTTTCTGTTTTACACGCAGAGTACATTACGAGCACTGTGATAATACTGATACAAAGCTAAATACTGCCACATAAATCTTTTGGTTTGTGCGTGACTTGTTTCGTTCGGGCACGGTAGCAGGAAAAAGTTACTCGGTGCAAACTTATTAAAGTTTCTTACGATGAGATCAGTCATTTCCTGTCCAATTTGTTAGGCGTATGTATTGGTCAAGGGAGTGTCAAGGGGCTAAGAGAGCATAGGGATTTAGAGATAAATATGCTACGATACCCGGCCTCAAGTGATCTTTTCTAAAAAAATAAGATGATATTTTTTAATTTGTCATCCTGCATATTTAGCGCCATAAATATATGGTAATTACAACAGTGTGTCGCTTCAATTAGTGTACAAGAGGGAAAGCCTTCGCGTAAATTGTACACAGAAATATACTTTGTTAATAGGCTAATGACACATTGTTTAGAATGAAACTATCTTCCCATCTTTACGGACGACTGATATATGTATACAGGTAGGTCCTCAAAAACATCGGACATAATAAAGAGGTATTTAACTATTCATTATCACTCTATCACTGTGAATTTAAAAAATCGAAAGTCCAACAAAAAAGGGACGTATTAGAGAATTAGATTTCTTTAATATATTCTGCTATGGCCATCGTTGATCAATGTTTCAAGTAAGTCTCTGTTCATAGATCCCCTCTTTGCGTCACACTGTGCCACTAGTGGACCTAACACGATGAGGATGATTAACAGGGAGAAAAGTGGCATCGCAATTCACTGCGCAGAGTTGCGCCCCTTAGCCCCACTGATAATCGTTTGAATCCCACATTCGCCCGAATAACGGACCTTGTCAACTATTACGGTGGCAATAAAGGTGTAAATGAGGAAGTACAGTTAACCTCCGTTAATACAGATACCCAGCATTCCAGACAATTACTGATTGGAACGCATAAATAACACAATGTGTCTTTTTTCTGTACCCATGATTCGAAATTTTGGAAATTTGTAAATCCAGACAATTTCACAGAGAATGCTACAGATTAACGAGGTTAGATTATGCGTACATTCCACATTCAGTTTTCCCAAGCTCAAAGTGATAAACTAACTTATACACTAAGAACTGAAGGATAACCTCTGTTCTCGACCTGGCTGCAACAGTGTTAATTCGCGTACCCCAATGTAACGTGCCTCTTCTGGCCACGGATTTGTTTGGTGATCACGTTGTAAATAAACTGTCACGCATTCTCTCTTTGAACAGATACCAACAGGCGAGGGACTGTGACTGAATCACGTACAGGGTGTTGTTCTAATTATTTCCGCACTGGCATAAATAGATGTGTATGGGCTTAAGGAAACTGTAGAAAGGACGTTCTCGACGCACGAGTGGTATCACAACTATAACTGGCCACGTGTACACTGAGAAGTTCCGAATTATTACCGGTTGACACATATCCGCACACCGAGTCCAAAGTTCCACGTGTAAGATGATGAAGAATGATGTTATCATTACCCTAGTTTACACATTCTATTTGCAACTACATGTAGCATAACCATATATGAAACTCCGATCGTATAAACAACTATTAACCATAATAACATGCGGGGGTGGGTTGGTGAGTGAGACTGGATGTTTTGTAAGAGCCGAAAGAAAAGCAAACCTAAAAAACATCAATGTGTTTTTGTGGCAGATATTTTTCGAATTTTTTTAACAGTCGGAAACATTAATTTTTTTCAAGCATTTTCTGGGTCAATTTATTTTTTTCTACAAAATTGCATCCCCCCTTCCTCTCTGTATTCAGGAAGAACTCTTTGTGATATATAATACCACGCCATGACAGATTAACTATAGAAATATCGGGTGGTACTTTTGTAGTAGCATAAGTCGGGAAAGGTCTCCAATACCTCGGTCATAACGCCCACACAATCAAACTAAGACAATTTAGAAGCAGACAAAATGCGCTTACCAATCGCCTCCTCGATCCGTGGGTGGAGTTGAACTCGTCACTTATGCGGCGGAGTTCTCTCCCCATTTCAATTTCACGCTGTTGTCTGAGGGCTTGGACGTCTGGGAGGGACACAGAGCGATCCCGGGGGGTGGGGACAATGTCTGGCAGTGGGGCGTTGTCAGATTCAGCCTCCTGGGGGTCCTCCCCCTCTGAATAGTACCGCTGTCGCCTGTGAACTGGACCTGCAAAGGGAAATAACTCTCATCAGTCATCTAAGTTCAAACTGGGCGTAAATGTCCTGCTGGCCCGCGTAGCCATTAAACTATAACACTACCACCGGATTTCAAACGATGCACGATATTCTAAACAGTCTTCATATTGATTATGTTTACAAATAAAAAAAATGACGTGCGAGGAACGTTTAATTGTTACCAAGTGTGAATCAGTGATAGGTAATTATACTCGAAAACACCTGAAATCTCCATGATCAAATTCAGACTGGGTGAACATTGACTGAAGAACGGAGAACTGTTTGGAAAATCTGCCTCAAACCCTCAGAAACCAACTACTACCTGACAACACCAACCTAAGACACAGCTGATATGGGTCTATTGTAAATAGGTTCGGTTCGGGGTATTTTCATGTCACGCCCATAAATTGCATAACGTACATGTGTACTGATAAACACTATATATAAAACCCATGTCAATGGATACTCGTACAAAACCTAAAACTTCGTTAATCCGAACTCGGATACTGTGTGACTACGGATAAGGCAACATTCGAGGTCCCCAGGAAGTGGAGTTACCGATATTTTCGTACACATTCTCCTAGTTAGACTAGCTTAGCCCTTGGCCCTAAACATTTACGCAATGCGCAGTGCATTACACGAATTGAAAGATATTCTTGTGCGTTGTAATATACCCTAAATATAGTTCTAGGGGACAATGAACCACGCGTGCTTTATTGTGACATAGATTTGCTGGATCTATTACATATACACGAACACAATGCCGTAGTTTGATCGAAGAAGAGATAGACTCGCTACAATATATTTACGGAACGTATTTACGCTTCTGTGCTTGATAACAATATACAGTAACTATTTTTATTTTCATTTTATCCTGGCTAGGCCGATGAACAGTAATTTGTGTCTCTGGTACTTTTATATATGGGTCGTCAGCTTTAACCTTTTGAAAATCTATGACGCTAAACAAGTTTGTGTCAGTCAGCGCGTTGCTCTTTCAGGACCCCGGTGCCATTAAGTGGTGGTCGGACAGCCTAGTCAGTTTGTCCTTCTAGCTGGTGATATGGGTTACGATTCCCGGAATAATTCCCATATACATATACACCTTTTAAACTATTGTAAATCCGAAAAGATGATACCTTGTGAATACAGAGGCCCCCGTACCACACTGTAACCGCACCGATAACCCTGGTAGTCCGGACGGTCAAAGCAAAATAGTCAGGATTGACAAAGGTACTGGTACAGAGCACCGCCCCTTTTGATGTATGAGTCCGCTCCTGACAATAGTTGTCCGGAAAAAGGGGGCTCCGGACTGACAAGGGTTAAGTGTAGGAGTAATTAGGTTTAATACCATGTAACTGTATGCGTGTCACGCGATTGATGGATGAAATATGAATGCTATACTGCCGATCAAAACCCATGAAATCGAAGTATAACATGTGTAATAGCTGTTGACCTTTAAAAAACACCTCGCATCGTCATTATTTACTTAAATGAATTGACAAATTGTTTAATATCACAAATCAGTAGACACTTGACGCTTTAATTGCACATTTAAAAGAAAGATATTACTAAAAGAATGTCCCTTCTTTAATGGAAGCGTAAGAGCGCATTGCATTTCAAGTGATTTACTATGAACACCGTGTTAATCTAACTCAAAACACTGAATTTTCAAGCGGAGCACGTGAAAGAATACGGTATCATCAAACCTTATTAGATGAATAAATGATGATGATGCACGTGCAGGTGGGTGATAACATCAAGCCAAAACGGTATATTTAATGAGATATTTAAATCATACACGCAATTGTCAAATGAACCCCACAACAATAAATTAATAGTTCTACAGTTTTATATTCTTTGAAATTCGATCTGAAATATATATAACTGTACGTGATGACATTTTACATTACAGTGAAAGAGAAAATCGCATAAATAGGAAGTTACTGAGTAATGGTATATCTTATTTAAATAACATTTCTTAACTCAATTGTACATACTTAGGGCTGTGTCTTTGGCCTAAGAATATCTGCCCCCTCTTTGTAATGGTATGTCACAATAATAAACTGAAGTTTATTTGTGACTTTTATTAATAAATTATTCGAAGAAAATCGACTATACCATTCCCCTGTTCCTGGTATTTTGAGCACCAACTAACATATATACAATTACAAATGCTTTCTAAACACGGCACTCTATTCATAACAGAAGTATTTATTCACCAGCATTTGAATCAAATTCATTGCATTTGAGCAACCATAACGAGTTATTCTAAGTATATGCAAAATATTGACTGTGTGTTTACAACCGTACAGCTCCAGGTTACTACGTTCTCACGCCATGCCACGAGAGCTCCTAACAGAGCACCAGCTGTTCCGGAGCTCCACACGCGACGGCAATGTATATCTTTCTGCCACAATTTCTTTTCAAAACAGTCATTATGGCTCGTTGTACAAGTTTGATTACGTTTGGAGTAAATTCAGTTCCATTAGCCCTTGAGCCGAGAATGAAACCATTTCACATTCATAATATACTTGTAAAACGGTTATGTTAACATTGCCACAGTCAGATAATGTGTGCATACTACTGGTTTATTACCGGGATGACCAAGTGCATATCACCCGCAGTCAGCAGAGCGAAGTATTGTCAAATGTAAAACTATATTCTAAAAATAACTATTGTGTAACTATACAGTTACAATAAACAAAGGAGACTAGTGACGAATAATAACAAAACCATGAGGACAGCAAACAAATTGTTCATAATTGAAAACGTTTTAAGTTCGTCGAGCTTTTACTACACAAACAGCACGCAATGACTCCAACCCATTCTGCATCGTCTTCCTGACTACCCGTGCTGCGTGGAGCTGTTATCTGTGCATCGTTAGAACAAATGTCATGGATGAAATGTCAACTGAACAAAATGTGGAAATAAACATCAGTTAGAAGACATTTCAAGGCCAGGCGAACTGCGGGGACAACCAGGAGGCAGACACGCGCATGCACAACTCGCCTATGGCGCGCTTGCAGACTGAGGCTATATTTAGCGCTGACGAGGCGAACCTATATGGACCGTGACCCAACGAGCGAGGGTTGGGTCACCGCCATCCAAAACACGGGCGTGGCCTAATTTGGCGGTGACAAATTTTGTTCGAGCTGTTATTCTCGCTGCTGGTTGTTAAACAGTTTGAGTTTTGCACAATCACCTTATCCACCTCCCGTTCTGTAATTGTTTGTACAATTAACATTATACTGACTGACTGAGTATGGTTTTACGCCGCTTTTAGCAATATTCCAGCAATATCACGGCGGGGGACACCAGAAATGGGCTTCACACATTGTACCCATGTCGGGAATCGAACCCGGGTCTTCGGCGTGACGAGCGAACGCTTTAACCACTGGGCTACCCGACCGCCCCTAACATTATACACCGGGATATCTGCGCACAATGTAAGGCGGATATTAAAATATTGAAACGAACATGTTGACGCAGAGAAGTTTAATCTGCTCTAATCTAAGTTCACGACTTGACAAATCAATGCCTGTGTTTATCAAAGGCCTGTCCTACCATGGATCGAATGGCGATAAAGAGGGTGGTCTATAAATATATCTTACTTCTTATCAGTAAGACTTGTCGTCAACATTTACATAAGCTATGATAGGGCATCAGAGATTTCAAGGCGTGATTGACCGACAACACTACATACACGACAACATTTAATTGTGTCAAAACACTTCATTGCGTGGACAGAAAAGTGTTTGGCACTGGGCCAGTGAGACACGTGATATCCGCCACGTGCTACGTAGAATAATAAGACATATATTAACTCATATAGTCATAATGAACCATTGAAAGTTAGTATTTGTATTAATGATGAATTCACAATTTTAACCTAAATAACCGGAATCAAAGGTTCAAGTCTAACGATTTAATTCGATGTCAGAAAATTCCGCTTTTGTCATTATCCTATTAAACGATCAGCCATGTGTATGTTTCTGGTTGTTTTCATAACCTTCACCACGCACTCATTGAATACAATCCGAACCAGGGGGCCTATATTTGACAACTGATTCTTTTACAGAAACAAATAAAAACCACAGTGTGATGTAAACCGTTATTAGCCTTCAGTAACAATAAGGGAATTATATGTGTAATTATCTCTACTTGCCATGATTACTACAAATAATTAACATTGATAGTATTGAAAAGTTATGTGTGACTCTGTATCGCTCTTTCTCAAAGGAAACAATGAAACTCATTTAACGTATTGCAATCTGGTGTTTGTGTAAACACTTGACATACACATAATGTAGCATCCTGATATTTGTTATTTGTTTACATCAGTTAATACGATCGGGCTACTTTAATCCACGCGAATCACCCAAAGAGTATCGGAAACCGGAATCACGTAAACGATAGAACTCTAAAAGTCGTTTCCTTTCATTGTGTAATGGCCGATTTAGCGCAGCCATTTTCTGCACGTTATCTCTCCGGTTGTGGACAATACGCATTTCACGTACCCTAATTTTGAACAACGTCGCGTGGAGCTCAGATTTCCCTATGTATGTGATCCCAGTTGTTAAACACACGATAAAAATAAGTTCTCTAGACACCGCCGCTAACCACAGACATTTCCGCACACGAGTCATTGACCGGATGGCTAAAAAGTCTAGAAAGTTTCTGATTTAGATTTATTGTCCATTTAGCCGACGTTCTCAGTGTTTCATCTTTCAGTTTGCTCCGTTTGCTAAATCAACATTAAAGTGAAGTCAGATTAAATGTCAAAATATTAAGATTGATTATTTTGCCAAACTGTAGGAACATTGAAGGAGCAGATTGGATATAAATAGAGCATGATTAATGCCATTAAGCCTGTAATTTGTCATTTTAGTATTTTTCTCCTTATTCGATGTAATTAGTCACGCTTGTTTTTAATACATACAATTTGTTCATATTCTTATTCTTATTCTAAACATTTCCGTTCAGTACGATCGGGCAAGCGTTCACAGCAATAGGAAGCGCTGTCAATGGATAGAGCGAATCGAGTTGTCTCCCTTTAGCAACACTTTTTCTTATCGTTTATGCATACTCCAAGAACAATGAATTACACACTACGTCTGGCTTCCCATTATCCTTCAAACACGAATAAACACTTCACACAAACTGGCCCATAAAACGCCACGCGAAACTAATCAAGTAGAGAAAATGTTACCCATATGTAGGAGTACGAGTGTCAGTATGGCTGTTTCTAGGGCTACTACTTGCCGATGGAATTCTATCTAGAAATATTGATCGCATGACACAATTTTAGCACATTAGATAATAACCCAGACAGCTTTAATGCTCGGTTTCTTTTTGTAGCCGAGCATCGCAATCTATGCGCTTAACGAAAACCTCGACAAATCTGCCAGTAGCACTTATGGCGATGGCAACCGCCTATCGCGGCTAATGTATATAGAGCAGAGATATCTAGCCCACTGGGTCAAGGTAGGCATTGCTGTATGTATAGATTTATCATAACATTGTACACGGATCAAATATATATGATTGCTACTGGCTCGCGGAACTGCCTGTTAAAGTCGCATACAAATATCATTATTCCGACCAATGTGTCGACATGAGGTAACTATTAACATATCCGATATCGGGTATACCTATGAGGAGTACCTTTTATAATTCCAAATGCCAGATGGCGAGACTAAAGTATGTTGTAAATAACTGAAGACAATACTACCATCAAATACAAGCGTATGAATCAGATTCTAAAAATATATCACATATCTAAAACATTAAAACGGATACTACAGGTTACAATATCTCTTATACAAGTATAAGGACAAGTATATCTTACCTTGGGCTGTCAAGGGTAAGGGTGTTTCCAGATACTGAATGAGCAGACGACAATGTTCGTGAGGAGTCTGGGTTCCGACATTCCTTCCGTGAGACCCAGGCACTCTCATAGGGATAGGCATTGAAAACGGCACTACCCTCCCGTGGACGGGTGGGGCTGGGTCGACATGTCTGAAAGCTTCGGAACGATGTCTATATATTTGCACAGATGAACTGTCTTCCTCGGGTAATTCCGATTCCTCCGGGCCAGGTGAAAACGGGCTATCGCGAAAAGCTGAGTCATTGTCTTCGTCTTCGTTCTCTAAAAGAATTGGATCGAATGGGGAACAGCCCTCTGCTGTGTCCGACTCAGATCCCCCAACCGCGCCACGTAAACCCCCTTGTTGTAATCGTCCTCTCGTGGCGACTTCAAACGTAAACTGTTGATGACCAGAATACGAAGCTGGTGAAGTGTCCGTTAGATATCCACTGTCCCTTTTTTGAGAACGAGGGGTACTGGTACTAAACGGCCCAAAACCCGCACTATGGTGTCTCTTCCTCCCATTACTCCCCGGCACAGGAAAGGTAGGATCCTCATCCATCTCGTCTTGGTTATTAAAATCCATATTCCATTTGAAATCGTCACGCTGTCTCTTGTATTTATCTCACTATAATAAAAAGGAACCAGAAAATATAGTTCAGCAGCTGTGACACCAAAAGTACTGGATGTGCCAAATGTTTACAATGTGACGAAATCCATGAAAAAATTGTCAACAAAACTCATGAGTCGATTATCTGTGATGATCCTCCGATGACACGTGGTACTGTTTTTCAAAAAAGTTCTTGCGGCGGTAATTAACGTGTTGAAACATCGCCGTCCCAATGCAGTCTCGTTCGATCGATCTAAAGCCCTGTCTTTTAAGTCGGCCACCTAGACTAATTTAGCGTCTTACTCTCATGATATTTCCTATGACAGGTCACCCGTGCGATATCAGAGCTAGTCCGCAATCACGAGAAGCAGGAAAACCCATCCTTGATATCAGCTGGCTGACTTCCAGTGTTTTGTTAAACAAAGACTAGTAAGGCGACTAACCAATCATAACTTATGCTTACTGGTGACCAATCTGTTGTGTTAACGTTGCTCTGTGACCTTTTCATTTCTTACTTAGCGTACGATGCATGGGGTGCATTCGTGCACACTATAAGTGACTTTGGTGTGTTCAGATATGCTACTCCATCTGTACTATAACAGTAACCACCGTGGCGAAGAGCGTTATTGTTATGAATGACGCCCACGGACGCACAAGACCATCTCCAGGAACCTGTTCCAAACCAAACATAAACAAACCAACGTGACAGGCACGTTGCTCGTGTTTTCCCAGATAACCCCAACGCCACTGTGTAGCGTTGAGTGAGGTACAGAAATATTTCCTCATTAAACACGATGTCGGTTAGCTACGACTGGGAAACGGAGACAAGTCATTCATTCAGTGTACTCACCTATTGCTTCAAAGCTGAAGTCTACACGTTTTCGCGCCTGCTGTACATGTGTGAATATAAGTATTGGAATCTGTTTTGATGCATGATGTCATCATCACCTCAAAGCGAGGCTACCAATCACAGCATCCTATTTTTGCGTGCCCTGACAAGCTTCCCCACGACTCTGTTGCTACTCGGTCCCTGCTCGGGAAAGCCCCTCTCTTGGAATTCCCCGCTGTAGTGTCCTACAATATTTTTATAGGCAGTTGTTGCACTAATCTGTCTCCTTGGTGAAACTCAGATCACACTGTCGATGAATTTGCCTTTTTTCGTCTTGCTAGAACGTTATCATTCTGGGGAATCGTCGACGAGCATGCGGTTTTGTTTACAATCGTGCACAGAACACGCCCTTTTTACCACCTGACCCCGTGCAAATTTGCATACGAGAAAGTGCGAGATGACAGCAGTAATGGCGGGCGCTTTGGTTCGTGTATCCCACACTCGCTTGTAGATGCGGCGCTCAGCGGAGTTCTGTTATGTTTTGCAAGCCTGATCCGTGTGTAACTATACTGTGACATTCTGATTGTTAAGACCTGAATACAATTATACGAAAATATCTTCGCGTTTTCAAAGCAAGCCCTATATGACTGCATTGTTTACATTTATTCCGCGTAAACGTCTTTCCTGAGAAAATGTCAACAAAAGAGCATAACGACATCTCGAGTTAAAAATTATCATGATTAAGTATGTTTTATACGAAACCAGAATGTCCCATTTCCCAGCAAGCTTTGTCATAGTGATAGTGTCAGCTAAGATAACGCTCCAAAGAAGACATTTAATCAGAAATGAGCAGGCTTCACTAGGCTATATGCACATGGCGTTACTCTATTCCGAGAACATTTTATCAAGAGGATCAAGACAGCGCAAATGTTTTTTTGTAGCATACCCTATCTATTGCTATTGATGCTAGTAGCTATACTGTCTTAAAGCGCACATGTGTAAACCACAAATATCTACTCGTCCTTATGATACCTTGACTAATGGTCAGTTTGGCAAGGACTACAGGGCTAGTGCCAATTTCTAACGTTGGTGGTATAGTATGGCCTTTTATTATCTCAAATAACAAGAAACATTTTGCATAGGACATATTTATTAGGTTAGTAAGCGTTTGCCACTGCAATCCATTATAAATAAGCTACCGCAATAATATAGTGTACCATGCTATCTTCAGAATCAGGAATGAGAATATGGCACATTTCAGTTTAAATATTTATGTAATATAAAAGTAGAAAAAAGTACATTACCGGTATGAAATCAAAACTAGTAGTATGTTTTTACAACAATGACTTACTGAGACATTAGTTATTGTTTTCAAGGACTATAGGGTATTATGTTGACACAATCATGGTGGTAAACATGATACTGTTGACATTGATATATCTGCAATAGTAAGGTTATAATATTTTTCATAATTAATCTGAAAAACACTTGGAGGCCACTTGATACATATTATTTCTGAGGCATTTGCAAACTTGTGCAAAAGTGACTGAATTGTATGTACAAACCTTAACTTCATCCTTTCATAATTTTGTGCAGAGGGGTAACCAAGTGGTTAACACCATTACCATTCACCAAAGGCTTGGGTTTGATTCCCCACATGGGTACAAGATGTAAAGTCCATTCTTGGTCCCTACCGTCTTGAATATGACGAAAATGTGTGTAAAACACTAACCTAAATTATACACTCCATATTCATCTGAAGCCATTGCTCCCATTTAAGACAAACTGCCATCATAATCCTTCCAGTGACAACTTTTCCTGACATGTCTATGTACAAATATCACTACTATTTCCTTTGTCCCAGATCCAGTCATGACAGTGTCGTGGCTCCACCAAAAACCCACATTGGGGCCTACATGACTGGTGGTCTGAAGGACCTCTATCACAGAATCATCAGGGGCAAGGTTTTACAAACTCCAGGTAATATGTTCATGCTAATTTTGTGTTAGAAGCCACCTACCATATCATACTCATAGGACCATTGAGAGTTTGACTCCGCTACGTTCAGCTGATTTGGATGGGAGTTGAGTCAGAAGCAGTCTGCAACTTAAACCACTATTCTGAAACTCAAGTCTAGTACAAATCCCATCTATCTAATATGCTCAGCTCATAATAGCCTATATATTTAAATGAATAGCTATTAATAATGTGGCCAATAGTTCAGGCTAGTAGATGCACAAGTTCTTACACAGACTGCAGAAGTAACTTGTGCAATTCCGCAGGTGGCCCAGTCATCTATTCGGTGTGCAGTGTTGTGTCCCTTCGGCATGCCAGAAATCTTTGATTGTGGTTTTAAATCATGGTTTGCCCAAATTATATGTCTAGGTTTGTCAGCCATATGACCTTGTGAGGGGGTTTCACCAAATCGGTAAAGGTCTGCGATCTGCATCACTTCTGGCGGTCATATTAAGCTGACTTACTGTGATATAACCTGAATCGTGTTAAAAGTGACTCTAAACCTCACTCGCTCATAGCCTCCGGGTATTGGTGTTTTCTGTCATCATTCTATTTAAACTTTAAAAAGACATCCAAGTAGTAGTTACTTATTGCACCCTTTTACCTTCTTTTACAATTTTGTTCTTTAACATTACATCATCTTTCTGAGTTGACCTAAGTTTACAAAATGTGGTGTATATTGGGAGTCGAACCCAGGCCCCAGTAACTGTTTCTGTCCCCATAGTACTATTTGATAGAATTTGCAGAGTATCACATGTCTGCCTTCATCAGAAACATATTCCACCATTTCAGATGGTGAGGCACACACTAACGAGAAAGGCCATTTTTGGCCAGGACATGATGGTCCGGTGGTTCTGGCGCAACGTTATCACATAACAGAAGTCCTCAACACCCGTGGCCAGTCTGCAGTGCTTGTCTTTGCTGAGGTATGTATCTACACTACATTTTCAGCATGTTCAGGAGTACATGGTTGGCCCTGTGGTCTAATACGCTGCAATTCACTGTGCAGAGTTGCATCCCTTAGCAATGTCTGGATTGGCTTCTTTGGTATGAGTCCTAGGTTTGCCCTAATTATGGTGCTTTATGCACACCTTGCCTGCACCTGTGAGTTGCACTAAAATGGTATCGGTAAATGTCCGGGATGTGCATTATGATTACCGTGAACATTTTTCTCAGAATATATTCAAGGGGCACTGGTGACCTAGTCATCTAAGGCGCTGCAATTCGCTGTGCAGAGTTGTGTCCCCTGGGTGCGCCAGAAACCTATGATCGTGGGCTCGAATCCTGGTTCCCCATGATTATGTTTTTAGGTCTGATAGCACCATACCCTTGCTCGTTGGTTTCACCAAAGTGGTAAAGAGTCCTGCGTTACTTCAGTCTTTTCTCCCAAATTAATGGATCGGGTGGTCAGGCTTAGTAACCTGGTTGAAGGTACTAAATGTCCCCCGACGAGGTTGATCGTTGGTGGTAATATCAATCCCTGGATTGTCTGGTCCAGACTTGATTATATACAGGATGTCGTCATGTCACTGGAATATTGCTGAGTGCTGCATTACACAACAAACACACACAAACAGTTGAGTTAAATGATGTCAGACCTCATGCACTCTCACTTAACATGTTCAACAATATTCCCCCAATATGGTTGGGTGTCCAAATTAGTTGAAAGTCACCGGATCATAACCTTCGTTTGACAAATTTGTAAAATTTGGGGTCTCCAGGTAATAGAGGTACCGTTTGGTAAGGATATTGAATTTGACTTGGTGAAACATCACTTTCTGTGAGTTGTATCACCAAACAATTGGGAGCAATGTGTCTTCTTGCAGATGGTGCTATTGAAACCACATCAATAGCATCTTTCCCTCAAGACAACTGATGCACAGAATATTACAAAAACAAAAATACTATTTACATGACCAGACATGCCAAATATCAAACCAATTTCTTGTATATGTCCAACTGCAATATCAATAACAGGAATACGTTATGAGTGTTTTTGAAGAGATTTGAGGCAAACAATCTTTTATAGGTTAAACATGTTAAAGAATTATTTGATGTTATAATAATATGTCTTGTTATCTGAGGCAATTAATTATTCATAGACTTAAATTACTCTTCTCAAACAGTTTCATTAGGTTTTGGCATTTAACACTATCTCTTTATGTTGCTGAATACCATTAATCATATTTTCAGGGCGTCATCTGGTGTCCCCCGCCGTGATATTGCTGGAATATTGCAAAAAGCGGCGTAAAATCAAACTCACTCACTCACTCATTCAGGGCGTCGTGATTTTTATACCCCCGACCTGTAAGTTAGTGTAACTTTATTACTCACTCACTAATGTTTTTTTCCCTTTGTCAAAATTTCAAGAGGCAAACAAAGAGGCCAGGGACTATTCTTCACCTTCACACTCATCACAGAGGCCGATTTCTCAATTCATGTTAATATATTAAACTAGATAATTCTTATGAATACCCTACCTCTATTACATCATAGCCATAAATTCCTGTTTGTGCTGAGAACCACTCTACAATTTTTTTTAAAAATTTTCAACAGACGTCCTCTTCATTGCCAACATATCTAATAGTTGTGAGGGAAATCCTATACCTCATGAGAGATGCAACTGCACATGTGCAAGGTGGGAACAGCTCACTTCTTTCCAGTGTGTCAAGTTGACAACAAGGAAACATTTTTGTTTGATGCATCTGCACTTGAGATTGCTGTTCAACACTATACAAATCACACTAGATCATCACAAGCTTCACTAAAGACAAGCAGTGAGCAGTTCTACAGCAGAGAACAGGGGTATAAGAAGGCAAAAGTCTCAAGTAAATAAACAGTTTAGAGAACATGTTGTTGGATGAGGACTTCATCCCAAGAAAAGCACTTGCACACAAAAATCAAGGAGCAGTTATTGTGAACCTCTGTCCAAGGAGAATTTTGAGGACCTTTCTAAGGCATGGCACAATGATCCTGATTATCACAAGAACACTAGAGCGTCAGCTAAGACATCTTCATCTGTTTCCTGTTAAAAAGGGAAAGTGATTCAGTCCGTTGTGGCATTCATCAAGGAGAATCACTTGGGTGACAAGCAAGTGTCGCATGGGAGAGATCTTGTTGCTCATCCCACTCTCCCAATACAGTTAAGGAGCCGATGTACCTTTCGGGTTTTAAAGCAACCAGTCACATACATCCGAAAACGTCTGGTAAGGTGGACCATCTAGGCTTGGAAGCAACCAATCTCCATCCTATGCCACATTTCCCCTGTAACTTAAATGAGTTCATGGAAAAGATAACCACTTCCATGTCTGAAATGATTGACAAACATATGCAGTCTACGCTCATGAAAGTTTACCTCTAGAATCCATTGCACAACACAAGACTCAAAAGAGATCTAAGGCTGAGCATCCTTACACACTAGACACTCATGCAGTCAAGCTGAATCAGCATATTATGAGGACAGTAGGAGAGTGATAAAAAGACATTGAGAGTCTCATAGATCCCCTCCCTACCACTCACATCATAGATCATCTAGCCACTATTATGATAGACGAGTGGACAATAGATCTCATGCACATCATGATAGGTCTCCCTGGCGTGCTCCCTCTCATTCTGTTTCACAGTCCAGTTATATGGGCGGGGATAGCAAAGTGGATGTTACGTCACAATCCCATGTGCTTTCCGCTCCTCGAGCCACATATCAGATATACCAGGATTACACTACCCCTAGCCATATTTCCTCTCCCCAGCACAGCCTGATCAGGAGGTGCGGATCCACAGCTAACACGATTTCTTCAAACAACTGGGACTCTATCATGGAGGATAATTACGAACCAAATAAGTATTCTATTAAAGACATCATTGCAGAGCATAATAATTTGATGCCAGCTTTAAGAAGATGAACGGTCAACCAAATCCTTGTTGGAACGTGCTTGGTATGAAAAAATGAATTTCATACCCTTCCCTGCTCGTCATACCTTGATGACGTCATCAAGAACATCGAAGCATCTGTGAATGTTTCTTCGGCACATAATATCAGACTCAGTATGCCCTTGATTTATAAGAATGCTTACAAGACATACGATGCTACTTTCGAACTACAGCCTAAGATTGATGACGATTTTTATGAACTCACTACAATCTCACTGGCATCCAAGATCCAGAAATGGCCTGCAGATTTCCAGCATCAACAACAGAATCCTAAATCTTGTCATGTGAACTTTGGTTGGGATTCTTTTCAAGCCTCTACATGGAAGGACAGATCGTTTCGCCCCAGGAACAAGAACTCCAAAGATGACCATCCCACTTCACAAAGAGGTAGAGGCAAAAGGGGCTTTCCGAGGTGGATCCCTACTGACATTACCTGCCCATTGGACAACGATTTAGGACACCAGATTATCAACGCTACACCCACATCGAATCCTTGTGGACATTGATCAAAGACTGCCAAAGTTCAGCACTACCCCTACACCAGGACCAGTCGGCATCCCTGTCCTTCGACGAATATCTTCACAAACCGTACATTGTTGCCTCAGATGTGCAGGGATTGTCGCCAGAAGACCCGCCAGACCTCCCATTTTGACAGGAAACCACCGTCAAGCACGTCTACAGTGGTGCAGACAGTGTCTATGCTGGACAGCCATGCAGTGGGGACAAGTTCTATTCACTGACGAGTCTCGTTTTCACCTCAGCCACAGCGATGGACGGATTCGAGTGTACCGACGTCGAGGTGAACGTTACGTCAATCATTGTGTCATGGAAGAAGATTGGTTCGGGGGCGGCAGAGTTATGGTATGGGGTGGGATTACAGCAAGACAGAGGACCCGTTTGATAGTGGTAGAGGGAAATCTCAATGGACAAGCACAACCACGATGAGATCATCGGCCCTGTTGATCTACCGTTTTTGCATGGTCATGGCCCAGGGATTACCTTTCAACATGACAATGCCCGGCCTCATATTGCTTGACTTGTTCAGGATTCTCTTCAACAAAACAACGTGAATGTCATCCCCTGGCAGGCTCCCTCCCCTGATCTCTCACCAATCGAGCACATGTGGGATGAGATGGATCCGCGCCTTTGACGTCAACCAATGTGTTCCACAGACACTCCAGGAACTTCAAAACATGCTCCAGCTGATATGGACAGATATCCCACAGGACTTTGTGTGACACCTGGTCCATTCCATAAGACGAAGATGTGTTGCTTGCATGGCAACCAGAGGTGGACATACACGCTATTGATTTGTAAATTGACATTTTGGCATGTTCATGTTTTTTAATGAAATCACACATTTTCTGAAGTCAGTATGGCAAATTAAACCATTTGAACACTTACAGGAGTCTTTTATCTGTTGCAAACCGAAATTGTTTCAGATTTGGTAAAAAACATAACTTTGCATTCAATCTTATTCAATATCACAAGAACTTTTGTTGTTCAGTATATGTAGTGTGGTTCTCTGCATAAACAGGACCGATAAAGAGGAAGAGGTTTTAATGCTTAGTCTCATGTCATTGAAAGCAATCTCAAAATACAATTTTGAAATACCTCTGAATTTAAGTAAATAAGACTTTTTCAATCCTCATATTGAACTAAATGACATACTAATTTACCTGCCAGGGGCACTTAGATTCTTTTTACATAGTCATGTTATAAATTGCAAAACCAGTATTTTTGATCAAACTCTTTCATTTTTTATACTTTTGACACATTGTGAATCATCTCATTCCTGAATCACAATCAGATACAAAAAATTAAGAACAATATCTAGTTGACAAATGTCTGTGAGAAACATAAATCTCCAGTGAAGATTGACAGGGGAAGGGAAGTAACTCTTTGATCAAGAAACAATCTAAGGAGCAGTGTGCAGTGGTCAGAATGAAGTTACAACTGTTACAAGTTTCTTACCAGTTCATGACCGCCATTGACTGCCTCTTATCATGCTTACTGCACTTTGTAATGAAGAAGTAAAATTGACATATCTTTGCAGTTTTAGAGATCATTCCTAATTCACTGAACCCTGTGTTATGTGATTGCCAATGCTCCTATCGAGCCATAACAAAAGGAATATATAAGCATTAGCGCATGACTTTTCATTTTTACCTTTACCTTCAGTTTCTTTGATGAGAAACCAAATTGAATCTGACTCAACCAAGATATCCAGCAAAGCATGTGATTGTCTGTGTGTTTATCTTGTTTTAGTCAGGTAATTGTTCAAGTGTACCGATAAAATCAGTCTGGCAATTGTCTGCACTGGAGGTATGGTAGCCCATTGATCATGCACTGAGACTAGATAAGTCAGCATGTTTTCAATGATGTTATCTGTATCAATCTTAAGTTAATCGAATTTAGTATATGAGAAGAACTCAAGACCAATTTAATTTCTTGTCTTATAGCAGGTTTTCTCAGTCAGCATAGCAGGTTATTGCTAAATTTTAAAAATGTAATGTTCGCATTATTTAAGCAACAATGTTTAGTTAGCCCACCTAAACGAAAGTCAAGTACCAAGATATCATTGAGATGGTTGAAGTGTCATAAAATTATTTCTTCAAACGTCAGGTGAGCTACATAGCCTTGTGGCTCTATTTGATTCATAATTATATTTATCAGCATATTTTTTATCAAACACAGCCCAAGACTAGTCTGGACCAGAGTAAAATTAGTTTTGATCAAGAAAAATGATGTGATTCTAATCCATGTTATGAGGTTAAATTAACTGAAAATAATGGAAAGTTACAATATGTGCAACTCAACTCCAGAAATGGTCTCCAGTACCCCATGGTTGTTTCAAAATAGACACCCATTTTTACTGTAATACTGCTTAGAGCGTTCCTCTCTCATTAAATTATAATACATGCACAAAACTCACTCACTCACTTTGAATTATGGTGGTTCTGATCCTTACTCATAGGTCCATAATTGCTCATCAGTTGATTAGTGATTGATTGATATTTGATCGAAGTATTCTCTCAAATGATTTCAAGTTGATCAGGTAATATTAAACTCTTTTGTTTTCTTGATTTACGTATCTGCCTAACTGATTTTTCCCTGATTTCGAGAATAATGAAAAATTAAGATTTATTCTATTTTTCATAAATCACAGACAACACTAAGATATCGATGGACCTCTCAGTGGAAGGGAAGCAACTCTTCTGCAATTGTCCCTTACATTACAGAAATGTAAATAACTTCTTTGGATGACTGCTGATCTCTGCCAATCAATTCACTTTTTGCTGATTACTGTCATATGCACATTTTTTTATAACTGATAATGGTGCCTAGTCGAGGCTGGTTGTAGTTTGTGAATTTGTTATTTTTGGCGTTTCTGGTAGGGTTTTGCACAATGTCGAAAAAGTGCTTTACTTCAACAGTGACAGAGCAGAACATCTTTGTAATTAAGAAATTAGCTGAAATGAAGCTTACTGACACAGTTGGTGACTTGTCAGCGATTACCACATTCCCTGTCTGTCTGATTTACTGCTACATCAAGTTTAACATGGTTTCTTAACTGCAGTTACTCCATTAGTCAGGAAATATTTAACATTTTCAAGGTCCCTTTTCTGTCTACATCCATCCAAACAATTTGGTCCCATAAATCTATAATGCAAAATTTTTTTTTATTAATCTGGGCTTTTCTAAAAATATTTTCCCTTCTCAATTCAGCGTATTTGGTCCCAAGAATCCATCATACTAGAGAGAAAAAATGGCCTGGCCTAATATGAAAGTTTTCATCATGTAAACGCTATTTCAGCTAATTTCCACCTTTAAGACTTTTCCATTATGAATGAACTCACAGCAATGAGGTGATGAATATTTGATAAGCTCCCAGTACAAGAGGGGGGATTTCCTCATGGCCTTAACATGGAACACAATAGATCCCTTTCTGTAATAATTGTGATGTATGCATAATTGATACATCTACCCAAGATCAGCAAGAACAAGAAGGGTTATGATTTACAACTGGCTCTGATTCCCACCATAACTTCCGCTGACATGGCATGGCACTGTGAACTCTGTAGACTAAAGTTGTCAGTGCAGCAATTTATTGCATTCTTTTCTAACCCAATTTGGAATTTGATGGAATTTCTTGAGCCTATCTGTAAATCATTTTGTGTGTACATGTAGTGTATTATATATGAGTACACATTGTCAAGGTTCTTGTTTGGCATCGTTAAGTTTGTAAATGCCATTGTGGAGAATTTTATGTATGTGTGAACTATTTGTTACTGTTTGTGTGATCCTTTGTGAATTCTTGTGGGCACAGCATGGTTGTCAGTCTGGCAACTGTATTTATTACTTAGTGTAAGGACTGACCAATTTGTGTTCTTGTTTTTTGGGTTGTTTTGCTTAACATTGCAAGAGACAGGAGATGAAATCTGTGGTTGCTTTCATAAGCAAAAATACATAGAAAAGAAAATACAAAGAAATAGTTTTAGAGCATTTGTTCTATCAAGCACAGTATCTTGATTATTTTAAGACAAAAATGTATATTATAAGTACATGAATTGGCCTGGCCTAATGATGCAAGATTCTATTTTTGATTAAGAAAATCATTGTGCAAATTGGTTATATCGTTAATCATTTTTCTGATCACAAACACAATAAATTTACCCTCATCATTTCCTCTTACTGAAGGGCTAGGGGCGGTGGGGCCAAGTGGTTAAAGCATGAGCTCATCAAGCCAAAGAACTGTGTTCAATTCCCAACATTAGTAAAATGTGTGAAGCCGATTTAAAGTGTCCCAGATATTGCTGGAATATTGCTAAAAGCAATGTAAAATCTTACACACTCACTTTTGTCGGGTTTATGATATCCTAAATCCACTACAGCTTAAGTTAAGCTGCTTGCGAACATTTTTTGTGCTTTTAAAACAATCCATAGCCCTGTCTCTTCAGTTACCTGTGCAAATATCATATGTCACCAACATCCTCTGACACGGGTTCAAACTGGCGCTTAGAGACAACCCGCCTCTCACATTGTTGCCTATAGTGGACACCTACCCCTTACTCAACAGCAGCTACTAGGACAGAACATCTCGGGGCTGCTGGACAAGAAAGCAATAGAGGTCATACACAACCCAGCCATAACACCCATCTTCCTTGTCCCAAAGAAGGACTCAGACAAACACAGGATGATTCACAACCTGGCCGCTTTCAACAAACGCTACCTGGCGCGTCCACCTTACTTCAAGATGACCACGCTCAGGCTGCTGTGATCCCGGATCCA
The DNA here is from genome assembly GCF_023055435.1 of Haliotis rufescens. Taxonomy (NCBI): domain Eukaryota; kingdom Metazoa; phylum Mollusca; class Gastropoda; order Lepetellida; family Haliotidae; genus Haliotis; species Haliotis rufescens. Next base: position 50,820,836 of record NW_025964001.1, on the reverse strand, counting down.
GGCACAGCATGTGCTCATAAGCCTGGATATGGAGGACGCCTACCTACATGTCCAATACATCCAGATGACTGGAAATTCCTCCAATTCATCTTCATGGGAGTCCATTACCAATGGGCAGTGGAAATACCAATTAGAATTTCTTCGTCCCCGTGGCTATTCACACAGCTTACCAAGCCGAAAGCCTCATACCTCCATCTCCGGAACATTCAGTTCCAGGCATACATAGACGACTGCCTCCTGAATCATTGGGACATTGTCACTCTACTTCGCCACAGGGACTTCACCCTCCGGCTACTGTACCAGTTGGGGTGGAAGATCAACCTCAGGAAGTCAGAGTTGACACCCTCAAATCGCCTTCAGTTCATCGGGGGCCTCTTCCAGACGCACCTCAACCTCTTCTCTATACCCAGGGACCGGTGGGAGCACATGCAATTGCACCTGATCCCAGCCCTTCACCTACCACGCACTCTGCGCCAGATGCAAGTCCTAGACCTCCTAACCTCAGTGCAGGACTTGACATACAGAGGAAGACTCCAACTGCACCCAGTTCAGATGTTCCTGGCTCCCTACATCAGACGCCAGGACACCACCGTATCCATCGTCCTCCCGGATCACCACAGACTGGAAGCTCCACCCAGACGCCTTCACTCTTGCGTGTCGAGACCACGGTCTCCCCAACATAGACCTATTTGCCACCTGCCAGAACTACCAGATACCGACCTACAGATACCGACTGCTTGGGCAGTCGATGCCTTCAGCGTCCGCTGGGAAGGACTAAGAGCGTACGCTTTTCCGCCACCTGTACTCCCTCCAAGGGTCATCCAGAAGATCAGATCGACACAGAACCTTGATCTGACTTTGGTCGCACCCCGGTGGCCAGCGAGGACTTGGTTCGTTGACCTCACGCCGTCACCACTACTAAACGCCACTGACCTCGCCTCCAAGTCCAGAGCTGGCCTCTCGACCTCAACTGGCTTAAATGCCCTGGACTAGAAGGTTCAGACCCCACTTGCATACAGCTCTGTTCACCAGTCTACAACTTCAACTTGAGAAGGTTATCGTCTGTGGCTGCGTAGTACCTGGACACACCGCATACCTGACTCTTGGTTCCCATCCATGAAATGGTCATTGATGCCAAACATACAGCCGAGGATGGGCTGTGGGAAAAGGAGGTTCCCATTCATGGATTGGTCACTCAAGGCTGACCACACAGCCGAGGATTGGCTGAGGGAACAGAGTTCTGAGATGAAAGTCAAGATCTGAATGTATGCCCTCCACCGATTCCATCGGATAAAGATGCATTAAGGAATAATGCAGGATAAGTAAAAAATCTAGTAAAATCCTAGATATTTTTTATATTTGTATACTTATCCTGCATTACTGCATGTAAAGACCCACCCATCACAGAGCTGCCTCCCCATGATGCCCTCCGATGTTCTGGACTCCAGAGTAATGTAAGGATCTGTGACGTCACTTCCTTTGATGATAGGGTTGGCCTCCCAGCTAGTTGGAACAACTTCTTCAAGCAAAGACCTTCACACAGCTCTTTTCTCTGTCAAGAACAAGCAGTAATATGCATTAAGGAGTAATGCAGGATAAGTATACAAATATAGAAAATATCTAGGATTTTACTAGGTTTACACCACTTTTAGGCCATAATAAATGTTAATTATTAGATTTATTTTCATAAGTCATTTTATTTCTTCAGTTTTATATCTACCACTACACGCTGGTGTATGTTGCATGAACTGTTTATCTTTGTAGGATCTCTTTAATCGGAACAAAGTTGTTGTGATCAAGATTCTTCATACTACCTACTTTAACATTGGAGCACAGGAGGCAGAATGTCTGAGACGTCTTGCCGTGTCCGATCCACTTCATGTTTCTCACACAGTCAAGTTGCTTGTAAGTTATCTCAACTCAGGAGAATTATTTCAACTTTATGATTTTGATTTTCATATTTGTTGTCTGAAAGTATGTGATATATTTGATGGATTTAGATCACCTAAATTTGAATGTATGTGTTTGTTATCATGGCACTTGACTTGTCAGTGTGTTGCAATTTGTTACATTATTTTAACACCATGTGTCATTGTATATAACCTCAGCAATAGTATCCGGCTCTCAACCAGAAAGGCAACAAATTACATTTTAAACATTTAAAAGATCAGGCTAGTTCATATTTAGCATTAAGCTAATTAATTGCAGCTTTAAATAAAAATTCTTAATCTATAGTAGATTATGCATCCATTGAATAACTAATTTTGTTATTAAAGCGATTTGTCATTCTATTTTGATAATTTTGAGTCGATATATCAATTACAAAGTCCAATCAATAAGACCCCCATCTATTTTAGTACAGTAAACTATAGTAACAACAAACTCAAAGGGACCACTTATTTTACTTTGTTATAACCGCATTACGTTATAAGCATATATACAGCAAGTGGCCGGTACCGAAAAATAAGTACTTTATTTCCATCTTCGTTATAAGCGGTTTGTTATACGAGCATAGTTTACTGTATTTTGTTTGCCGATGCAGCCAAGTTCTATTTTTCAGCTCCTATGATCTAGCACGATGTTGCTTAGTGTCTACCTTAAGTCAAAATGTCTTGATGACTTTGATGATGCACATTTGGATCCCAATTTCTAACCTTGGGATTTAGGTCTTCAAAACTCACCAGTATGTCCTGTAAAACTAACTAGTTTTGATGTTTGAACTGGATGAGAATGTAGATTGATCATATGTGTGAGTTGAAAATGAACTTTAACTGAAGCCAGAGTATTATTTCAATTTCGATAAAATCAGGCTCCCCATGACTTTATTTTTGGCTCTTAGACACTGGTTGTTCAAATATACCTTTGCCAACTAGGGAGACAACATCAGAAGCCTGGTGGCTTCCTCAGAAGAAATCAAACTTGAGGCCAAGTGTCTTATAGCATCCCCAACTGCCTCCGTTCTAGTGGATAGAGCAACTGCTTTGAGAGTAGATTGTTCATGGTTCGATCCCTGGCTGTGTCATACTAAAAGATGTTAAAAGATTGTACTTGTTGATACCCTGCCTCTCACTCGGTATTAAGGGGTTAAAACAAGGAATGGTCGGCTCAGAGTTAGTATAATGTGTCTAAGTGGGGTATTCATGTTAAACTGCAACAGAGTATCTCACTTATATCAGAACTGACATTGAATTGTAACCCAAACATTTATACATCGTCTCAATTCACCTCGTACAATCAGAATGATCCTGACCAAGCAGTCTATTTCTAATGTACAAGAGACAGCAGTTGCAATATGGAGATTGTATGAGTGCTTCCAGTTCTTAGTTTCTGTAATTCCTGTTTAGGATGTCTGCCATTGTAAGTGTCAAACAGGTGTTATTAAAACAGCATCCTTACTGTTTGAATATAAAGATATTTGGATGCTGTGCATTCTATTACGTTACATACAATTACGTGTCCGGGCTCGATATTTATGTCTACACGCACCAAGTGCATGTAAAAACAATTCAAATTTGTGTCCCTTACTTGTCCACACAACAACGATCATTAAACACATGCAATACCTCTATGCTTTATGTACCATACTACATCACTAGTTACTGTGTTGTGTGTCAGAGATCTGGGATTGTACTTATTTACACTAGTTTATGCATCTATGTTTTATCTTGGATACATTTATGGGACCAGGGTGCAACCTGGTTATGTCTGGTGTAACTCGCTTTTCATGTCAAAATGCACCTGGTGCAAATTTCATCAAGTTCTTAAATCACGCCCTGCATGTTGTACATGCACTGAACAAGAACTGTGTGAGCTTCTTGTTGAGGACTATATATCATACCATTAGACATCCTTAACTTAATCTGCCATCTCATAAAATATATACTTTCGTGTGAATGTGTTTAAACAATTAGTCAAAATTAGTTTGATGAATAATAATGAGGTTGTGTATTACATATGAAGCACATTTTAGATTTGCATCCTTAGTTGTGATCTGCTGATCCTATGGGCTGTATTGATAGCTAATATGTTATGTAAATAGACAAAATATATCCATTCATTAAAATCTATATTTCAGTTTGGATGATTAAGAAAAATATTGTGAAATTGTTTTGTGAATGTGGTGAAGTGGACAGAATTATATTTTAGTAGGTGAGCTACGCTGTAGGATCTGTTAGCTAGCCATAAAATCTTTGGCAGTGATCATGGTAATGGCAGTAATTGTGAAATTATTTGTTGCAGAATACATTTGTGTTTGGAGGACACTTTTGTATGGTGTTTGAATCCTTGTCACCTCATCCAATCACTGAAGTATTTGGTGACCTTCACCTTCGCAACTGCACGGTAGGTAGACATCTTGTCAGACTCTGTCACATGCAGTGATCTATGGCCTATTGATTCACTTAACAAAGCTGTGTCCCTTAGCCATGCTCTGCTCAAGCTCCTTCCCAGCCCGTGACTCCTTCGTTACACTCCCAGTAGCATCGCTGCCACCAGTATGGACATTATCATTACAAGAATCTTGAAGTTTGCCTTCTAACCTCAAATGTGGAGATATATATACATATTTGTGTATGTTTTGGGGGAATGCCATCATAGTGAATTTTGAAAAGGCTTAAGTCAGAATTTACATTTTGCTTGTTTAATCAGATTGGTTTGAGATTGCAGACTAATGGAAAAGTACACAACTTCCCCCTTACATTTATCATTGGCATTAAATGTGAATGTTTTGTAATAATGCGTATTGTTTAAATAACTGTTAGAAAGTGGTAGTTTCATACATTATACAATATAAATATACACAGTGGTGAGAATCTTCGGTGGATCCGTGAATTTTAGTGACCACAAATTTGTTAAAATCTGAAGGCTTCCCCCATGAACACCCTCAGATTATGGACCACGCTCAATTGCAAAGATGTTTCAACTGAAAAGGAAACTATCCATTCTCATCCCTGTATACATTAATAAATAAGGTATTAAAAATAAAATAGCATTGCAATGTTCTAAATATTTAACCATAAATACATTGTCACATGAAACAAAAGATTCAATAGTTATCTATTTTGAAACAATGTTTAATCTAAATTATATGTAAGCTATGACTTAATTTAAACCCTATAATCCAATCCTAAAATAACATTGTCAAAACCACTTGATTACCTCTGTATTCATTGAGTCTAGACAACGCCCTAATTACCTAGGGCTAATCACCTAAAACAATATATTTCACCCACCACCTAGTTAGTGTCAAAGGATACACATCCAAAAGTTCCGAATAGTTCAAAATCTTAAATGTTAGTCCCTAATATGGTTGGTCCCCACACCCTAAGCTTGTTGTGATTGGTCAGCCAACCAAGACCAATGATATAATACATAAACGTAGTAAAACGTTAGTAAAGATATCAGTCCAGGAATAAGTGTCTACCCCTATTTACTCCAAATCCCCAAAGAATAACCAATTACCTAAATGAACACAAAATAAATAATCTTAAACAAAACAATAAATCATCCAATATCTTCACTCCAAAACTTAATATACCAAAAATAGACACAACACTAGCCGATACACTAAATAAACAGACCAATCCTAACATCACTAAAACCACCACACTAGCATACATACACGAAAATTGGCCAAATTGGTGTCACATATACACAGACGGACGATCTCAAAACACACAGGTTTCGGAGTCCACATCGCACAACCAACCAAAAACAAACTCCCAAACAACCAATCCATATTCACGACCGAACTAAGGGCATGGCCTCAACACTCAATCACCAATCTAAAAAAACACCAAAAAATCCTCATCCTAACCGACTCCCTCAGTGGACTACAAGCCCTCAAAAATAAAAACACTAAAAACCTCCCCAAACTAATAAATGAAATACTCAAAAGCTCAAACAACTTAACTAAGGCAGGTAAACAAATAGAGTTCATTTGGATCCCCGCCCACGTAGGAATCTTTGGAAATGAAAACACAGATAAAGCTGCAAATTTATCCCTTCAACTCCCAGAAATAAGCTTAAACTTACCCAGCTAAAAATCAGAAATCAAAAGTGTCGCTAAACAAAAAATCAACAAAAAATGGCAAAATATATACCAAAACTCAAATAGCCAAATCAGGAAAGTATTCAAGAAAAAACTAACTAAACCAAAAAATACTACACCCATCCAAAACAATCGACAGAATAATTACTAAACTACAAACAGGCCACACCAAACTAAATAATCACCGTAAAATAGCTAATCTACACACAACAGGAAACTGCCCACATTGAAAACAACAAGAAACACCAGAACACGTACTCATTCACTGCACACACTACCAAACACACCGAACAACACTACAGACCGCCCTAAATCTTAAAACTGCACTTACACTAGCATCAATCCTAAATCCACAAAATAACCAAAACCATCTGCATCTAATACTGTAGAACGTGAAATTAATGCGTCTCCAAAAGAATGCGACCGCTGGCCCCTAGCCAAAAATGCGACTCAATATGAATGCGACACACCCTCCTCTCAAGCATCAGTGGATTTATATCTAAACAAAATGTCCTCTGTCAGGTTTACAGGAGAATCCTCATCTTAATCCAACCTTACATTAATCCAATCACACACCAAATAGCACAGCTTATTAGTGCAGCGTAGAGTACTTCAGCTTAAACAATACGTGCACGCTGGCTTGTTTCGGCCTTTGATGCAGTCGGAAAGAGCAAAGACACGGTGTTGGGTGGCGTCTGTCTGGACTTGCAGGTGTGATCAGTGATGACATGAGTGAGTAGAACACTTTTCTTGACCCCAGCAGTGACAATTCACAGGATGTAATTAGTGTTTGAATGACATTGTTTATATACTTGTAACAAGTGCTGCTCAATAAACAGTGATGTGGAATACATAGTTGTTTGTTTTCAGCGTATGTCTAAGTTGGTATATCTGCTATCCAAAATGCCTTATTGTTGATAAAAATGCGATGTGTAATTATGCAAGCAAAGACAACTCGCATTTTTCGCATATAATTCAAGCTCACGTTGATATCAAGATTTACAGTAAGCTACAAAATCATACTATCACCAATCTAAACCCTAAAAAAACAAAAAAACTAAATAAAACACAACAACACAAAATCCCTTAGTTCCTCCTCCTATAGCACAGCATTCTTCAAAATTACAAATTACCCCAAAATTAAATAAGCAGCCATAAAAGCCCACAGGTTGCCATTCCTTTTCAGATATACCCTCCTCGGCAAAACCACTAATTGGCCTGGCGGGTCCGTGTGCAAAATACGCATAAAGTCGGAAAGCAGGCGTAAAGAAGCCAATTATCTCTCTCTCTAGTGTCTACACATATACACAGATGGGTCCTCTGACTTGGACTCAAGACGCACACAGGATTCGGCATCCACATCAACACATCTACAAAAGAAACAAAATCCTAAAGGCTCTCCATTAACAAATCAATCTTCACAGCTGAACTAAAGGGGATAGTAACAGCCCTACTCAGCGCCCAAATAAAAAACACCAAAAAAAACTAATCCTAACTGACTCATTAAGTGGGCTCCAGGATATGAGAAACAAATACACAAAAAAACCGTCCAAAACTAATACTTCAGATACTTAAAAGCTCCGACAATCTCCGTAAACTAAGCAAAGACATAGAAATAGTTTGGATCCCTGCCCACGTCGAAGTGTTTGGTAAGGAAAATGCCAAGAAAGCAGCTTAATCAGCACTAAAATGAGAAGAAGGCAAAACAACTATCAGGAATCAAACTGCAAACCTGCTACAAAAGCCACTCAAAAAAATCAAAATCCATCATAAAATCAAAGAAAGTCGACAGGGCAATAACCAAATTGCAAACAGGCCACACTAAACAGTGAACTAAACTCACACCTACACCAAATTAAAAAACATCAAACCGGTAATTGCCCACATTGCATCCAAATAGAAACACCTGAATACGTAATACTACATGTCACACATTACCAACAACACAGAACAACACTCAAATCCACACTAAACTACAACAACCAGATGACACTAGCAACTCTACTAAACCCCTTAAATTACTTACAAACCTATAAAGGACTAGGCATTTATCTAATCAAAACAGGCCTACTCGGTCGCATTTAAAAAAACCCCAAAGAAACCCCAAACAAAGAAACTACCAATAAAACATAAATCATAAATCTATAAAAACACTTAACCACACAACCTCACAAACCCCTTTAGTTCCCCCACCTTTTTAGCATGGTATATTTAAATATTCCAAATTTCCAAAATACTCATATGTCGGAAAGCGCACATTAAAACCAAAACTAAGTATGTGTCTACAAACTTGCTCTTGCTTCCTAGGAACATGCTCAGACCCTGGGAAGTCTATTGTTGTTCACCAGTGTTGTATATATTTGTTAGCTACCTATGTATATGATGTTCATGTAAATAGATCTGTGTATATTGTACTAGTCGTCTCTTGTTCTACCTGGCTAAACTACCCCCTTTAGTACATTCTTACTAATTACATGATGAAATGAAATAGAGATTCAGACTGACGAACAAAGAAAGTGAGTTAGCTTCTGGAAGAGTATTCAGCATCACAAGTCATCACATTTGTGTGTAAACGTAATGGTCATTCTGTTGCAAACATGGTTGTGACTGCCTGTCACAGTAGGGAGTTGAGTGGTGGCAGGGATAGTATACATAGAGAGCTCCGCAAATGGGCTATTGCTGTGGGGAGCTTCTGCTATGATCCCCTACTTGTTTTTTCAGATCCCAGATTGACCTGGATTGTGATCCTTGAGGCTTTCCTCCCACTTTCTAGGGCTGAATAGGTCCCTTGGAATAGAAACAGATTATGTGACTTAAGTGATTGTGTGTCATAGTGCCACTGGTCCACCATTAAATTATTTACCGGCTCTCATGATATGGCTTGGATATTGCTGACTTATTGCTTTATTCAAACAACCATACAAACAATCCCACCATTAGCTGACACATTGGGATTAAATGTAATACTGTCACTCTCACTTTGTGTGAAGTCACAAATATAGATTAGGGTTTGTAATAGTGCTATGTTTATAGGTAGTTGATTGATAACCATAAGTCATTGTGTGAAAGTGTTGTAAACCAATGCTGTTTTTAGGAATTTGCCTCTATGATATTTTTTAGGTGAGGTTTGTTTTTCCCTCTCTTTTAAACTTTGATTTCTAATGATCGTAGGAATGTATAATCTTAAGGGATAAATTATTAGTTGAAATGTATAATCTTAAAGGATAAATGATTGGTAGGTATGTATAATCTTAAAGGATAAATTATTAGTAGAAATGTATAATCTTAAAGGATAAATGATTGGTAGGAATGTATAATTTTAAAGGATAAACAATTGGAACAAATGTATAATCTTAAAGAGCAATTAAATTCAACATAGTAACTTGCAGATGTTAATACTTTCTGGCATACTTAATGACAAATGCTTGACCAAAATTACATTTGAAAAACAGAAATAGGGTAAAGCAGACGAAAGAAAATAACAGGCGAAATCAACTCCAAAACAAAAATTCCCCCACTGGGGGAATTCCTATTGTGAGTGCTTAATGGATAAGAGTTGTAAAAATATTTTATTAGGCAAAAATTATCTTTTTACAGTTTGTTTATTTAGGATCGATGGACATGATGAAGCTGTTGTGTGTTATATGATGAAGCCTATGTTATACTTCAGCACCTACACAAGGTGAAGAAGCTGAGTCTCCAGCTGTTGGTTGTCCTAGGCTTTCTTCGACAACAGAACACTATCCATGCCGACCTCAAGCCAGAGAACATACTGCTGAAACATGGTTAGTTACACTCCTGGAGATTCTGTAGCAGAACAGGGCTCCGGTACCCTATGCTTGTTGTCATAGCATGTGTATACTTAAATGAGAATTGGGAGGTTGCAATGTGGATCTGGTGGACCTGACATCTTTCCCTGATGGTGTGAATCACATACCAGGCCATCAACCACTGGTTTGCCTGGCCCACACTCAATTATTTACATTTTGATTAAAATGTTAATGTATTAATTTTGTTAGGATGTATGACCTGGCTGATTGTATGCTGTCATATCCTGACATATCCCTATGCTGTCAGCGCAGATTGGTGGCTCGTATATATAAAACACAGTCTTGCTGTCTTCAACTGGAGTGCCTGGCCCAGCATAGATTATTTACAGGCAGTCATCATTCAGCTGATTTTTTTGCTGACTAAGGCATTAAACAGTACTCACTGCTCACTGAGGACACCAAGAAGTAGATAGACGGATGAGCTAGAGTCCATTGAATATCTTTCCAATTATTGCAAGAAGTACTCAATCCTACTTTTAATAGTTTTCTCTGATACTGTGATCAAATGATACCTCCCTGACAGTTTTGATAGTTCTAAGCCAACATGACCATTGGTTCAAGTATCAGTTCTTTGTTTCTTCCAGCACCTTAACTGAATTCTGTGATTGTGATCACATAGTACCTCCCTGACAGTTTTGATAGTTCTAAGCCAACATGACCATTGGTTCAAGTATCTGTTCTTTGTTTCTTCCAGCACATAAACTGAAATCTGTGATAGTGGTCACGTAATACCTCCCTCACAGTTTTGATAGTTCTTAGCCAACATGACCATTGGTTCAAGTATCAGTTCTTTGTTTCTTCCAGCACATAAACTGAAATCTGTGATAGTGGTCACGTAATACGTCTCTGACAGTTTTGATAGTTCTAAGCCAACATGACCATTGGTTCAAGTATCAGTTCTTTGTTTCTTCCAGCACATAAACTGAATTCTGTGATAGTGGTCACGTAATACCTCTCTGACAGTTTTGATAGTTCTCAGCCAACATGACCATTGGTTCAAGTATCAGTTCTTTGTTTCTTCCAGCACCTTAACTGAATTCTGTGATTGTGATCACATAATACCTCCCTGACAGTTTTGATAGTTCTAAGCCAACATGACCATTGGTTCAAGTATCAGTTCTTTGTTTCTTCCAGCACATAAACTGAATTCTGTGATAGTGGTCACGTAATACGTCTCTGACAGTTTTGATAATTCTAAGTCAACATGACCACTGGTTCAAGTATCAGTTCTTTGTTTCTTCCAGCCAATGACCTGAGTTCTGTGACTGTGATAGACTTTGGTAACTCCATACAACATGTCCACAAAGAAGTTTCTCTGTACTACCGTGAGTTTGATGTCCAGACCTTGCTCTACAGGGCGCCAGAGGTAATTTCACTGTTGACCAATGGATGATGTAGAAGTGCCAGAGTATGCTAGTCATGGGTTCGAATCCCAGATTTTCCCAGATTATGATCCCTGATCTCTCAATACCATACCTTGGTTTCACCAATCTGGTAAATGTCTACCACCTTTACTTTGGGCCTTCTGACATATTTGTTTTGTTTTTATATACAAAGTAAAATACTCATATTAATCTAAAGGAATCAGAATTGATTATCTAATGACATGTTTTAGGACTGTTCCATGGCAATAGTTGACTCCCCTTTATAATGCTTCCTCTGCTTCCTGGCATTATATGATATGACTCAGTCCTCAGTACTCAGTACCATCTGGGGGCAGTAGGGTAGCCCAGTGGTTACAGTGTTCACTTGTCACCTCACCGAAGACGCAGGTTCAATTGCCCACATGGGTACACTGTTTAAAGCCCATTTCTGTTCCCCTGCCATGTTATTATTGTGAGAAGCATATCATTTTTTCAACAACTTTTCAATTACTGGCATCTTAGATTTTTATCAGAATGATACGAGTCATTTTCAAAATTTGTAAGATATTTCATGCCTATGAATTTCAAAAAGCAACTATTTCTTTTCCTTGATTTTGGTTCATTAATACAAAAACAACATGTTTTAGAGTTAAGGTAAAGAGTTTGCAACCTTAATGAATCCTAATATTGCTTTGTTGACATTTAAAAACGAAAAATGCAAATTACAAGTCACTACTGTTACATGTTGTAAAGTAAGGGTTATTTGAAAATTGTCATTTGAACTGGGATTTTTAGTGATAATATCATTTTCTGTGAAGACTTGTACACAGAAAAGTCAAAAGAAACCAAATTGAAGAAAATATAAAACAATGATAGTAAGCTTTGGTTTGTCAATTTACATTTTGATAAAATTTTGACACCAGTCTTCTTGTACTAAAACATTGTTTGTTCTGGTGAATTTCTTTCAGAACATACAATTACATGTTTATTTATTAGAAAATAACACATAAAGCAAATAACAAAAAGAAAATAATAAATATTTACTATAAGTTAGGCCGATAACAGTAGTGACATTACATGTAACAGTAGTGACAAGCATAACAGTAGTGACTTTCTTATGAAAGAGGAAATTTAATATGACTTCCACATTCCATCTTTCAACGCAACAAACAATGTTATCAAACAAAAACACATCATATCAACTGAATAAGCTTTAATTTGAATGAAAAAACCTGTTTCACTGGTTAACATGTCGGTTTTACGACAAAATGTTTTTTCAGACAATATGCTGTTGTAGAAGAATGTTGACACATGGGTAACTCACAAAAAAGCACATAAACATTACTGACATGGGATTTTCCATCTCCACCTTCATCCAGAGGTGAAGATGTCTCTTGAACATCCTGCATCATGGATTGACTGGGATTCGCTGGTGTCTCCAAATTGTCCAGAGGTAAAGATGTCTCTTGAACATCCTGCATCATGGATTGACTGGGATTCGCTGGTGTCTCCAAATTGTCCAGAGGTGAAGATGTCTCTTGAACATCCTGCATCATGGATTTGTTGGGGTTCACTGGTGTCAGGTGTTTCCAAACTGTCCAGAGGTGAAGATGTCTCTTGAACATCCTGCATCATGGATTTGTTGGGGTTCACTGGTGTCATAGGTGTTTCCAAATTGTCCAGAGGTGAAGATGTCTCTTGAACATCCTGCATCATGGATTGACTGGGATTCGCTGGTCTCAGAGGTGTCTCCAAATTGTCCAGAGGTGAAGATGTCTCTTGAACATCCTGCATCATGGATTTGTTGGGTTTCACTGGTGTCAGAGGTGTTCCCAAACTGTCCAGAGGTGAAGATGTCTCTTGAACATCCTGCATCATGGATTTGTTGGGGTTCACTGGTGTCAGAGGTGCTCCCAAACTGTCCAGAGGTGAAGATGTCTCTTGAACATCCTGCATCATGGATTTGTTGGGGTTCACTGGTGTTATAGGTGTTTCCAAACTGTCCAGAGGTGAAGATGTCTCTTGAACATCCTGCATCATGGATTTGTTGGGGTTCACTGGTGTCAGAGGTGCTCCCAAACTGTCCAGAGGTGAAGATGTCTCTTGAACATCCTGCATCATGGATTGACTGGGATTCGCTGGTGTCTCCAAATTGTCCAGAGGTGAAGATGTCTCTTGAACATCCTGCATTATGGATTTGTTGGGGTTCACTGGTGTCATAGGTGCTCCCAAACTGTCCAGAGGTGAAGATGTTTCTTGAACATCCTGCATCATGGATTGACTGGGATTCGCTGGTGTCTCCAAATTTTCCAGAGGTGAAGATGTCTCTTGAACATCCTGCATCATGGATTTGTTGGGATTCACTGGTGTCATAGGTGTTTCCAAACTGTCCAGAGGTGAAGATGTCTCTTGAACATCCTGCATGATGGATTTGTTGGGATTCACTGGTGTCATAGGTGTTTCCAAACTGTCCAGAGGTGAAGATGTCTCTTGAACATCCTGCATCATGGATTTGTTGGGGTTCACTGGTGTCATAGGTGCTTCAAAACTGTCCAGAGGTGAAGATGTCTCTTGAACATCCTGCATCATGGATTTGTTGGGGTTCACTGGTGTCATAGGTGTTTCCAAACTGTCCAGAGGTGAAGATGTCTCTTGAACATCCTTCATCATGGATTTGTTGGGGTTCACTGGTGTCATAGGTGTTTCCAAACTGTCCAGTGGTGAAGATGTCTCTGGAACATCCTGCATCATGGATTTGTTGGGGTTCACTGGTGTCATAGGTGCTTCAAAACTGTCCAGAGGTGAAGATGTCTCTTGAACATCCTGCATCATGGATTTGTTGGGGTTCACTGGTGTCATAGGTGCTTCCAAATTGTCCAATGGTGAAGATGTATCTTGAACATCCTGCATCATGGATTTGTTGGGGTTCACTGGTGTCATAGGTGCTTCAAAACTGTCCAGAGGTGAAGATGTTTCTTGAACATCCTGCATCATGGATTTGTTGGGGTTCACTGGTGTCATAGGTGTTTCCAAACTGTCCAGAGGTGAAGATGTCTCTTGAACATCCTGCATCATGGATTTGTTGGGATTCACTGGTGTCATAGGTGTTTCCAAACTGTCCAGAGGTGAAGATGTCTCTTGAACATCCTGCATCATGGGTTTGTTGGGGTTCACTGGTGTCATAGGTGCTTCAAAACTGTCCAGAGGTGAAGATGTCTTTTGAACATCCTGCATCATGGATTTGTTGGGGTTCACTGGTGTCATAGGTGTTTCCAAACTGTCCAGAGGTGAAGATGTCTCTTGAACATCCTGCATCATGGATTTGTTGGGGTTCACTGGTGTCATAGGTGCTTCCAAACTGTCCAGAGGTGAAGATGTCTCTTGAACATCCTGCATCATGGATTTGTTGGGGTTCACTGGTGTCATAGGTGTTTCCAAACTGTCCAGAGGTGAAGATGTCTCTTGAACATCCTGCATCATGGATTTGTTGGGGTTTACTGGTGTCATAGGTGCTTCCAAACTGTCCAGTGGTGAAGATGTCTCTTGAACATCCTGCATCATGAATTTGTTGGGGTTCACTGGTGTCATAGGTGTTTCCAAACTGTCCAGAGGTGAAGATGTCTCTTGAACATCCTGCATCATGGATTTGTTGGGGTTCACTGGTGTCATAGGTGCTTCCAAACTGTCCAGAGGTGAAGATGTCTCTTGAACATCCTGCATCATGGATTTGTTGGGGTTCACTGGTGTCATAGGTGTTTCCAAACTGTCCAGAGGTGAAGATGTCTCTTGAACATCCTGCATCATGGATTTGTTGGGGTTCACTGGTGTCATAGGTGCTTCCAAACTGTCCAGAGGTGAAGATGTCTCTTGAACATCCTGCATCATGGATTTGTTGGGATTCACTGGTGTCATAGGTGTTTCCAAACTGTCCAGAGGTGAAGATGTCTCTTGAACATCCTGCATCATGGATTTGTTGGGGTTCACTGGTGTCATAGGTGTTTCCATACTGTCCAGAGGTGAAGATGTCTCTTGAACATCCTGCATCATGGATTTGTTGGGGTTCACTGGTGTCATAGGTGTTATTCAAACTGTCCAGAGGTGAAGATGTCTCTTAAACATCCTGCATCATGGATTTGTTGGGGTTCACTGGTGTCAAAGGTGTTCCCATACTGTCCAGAGGTAAAGATGTCTCTTAAACATCCTGCTCAATCACTGGTGCCATGGGTAAAAAACTGTCCAGAGAGGTGAAAAACTGTACAGAGATGAATATGCTTCTGGAGTGCCATTGCTCCTTTTGCCTGTAACACCTATGGCATTCCACCGCATTCATACCCATCTTTGATTCTTTGCACTGAAAAAGACTAATATATGATTGGAAACATAACATTTAAAGAAAATTTCACAACCCTAGTCAAAGCCATCAGTCTTCTGAAATATTACCAGGAAAACATAAACAATATTCAAAGACGTCAAACTGAATAAATTAGGTTTCAAGTTACAACATATTCTTTCAAATTATAAAATTCCTAGTCACTACTGTTACAGTTCAGTGTCACCGCTGTTACAACATATTATATGCACTTCGAGTAAAACTGTTTGTAATTCAATGAAATCGGTATCAGTTTTTGTGAAACAGTTTTTAATGAGAAATGCACTTCTCTGCAATTGTAAAACTTAATCCCCCAAACCATTTTCTTACAACATGTACAACATTAAATCAGTTGTCACTACTGTTACATTTTGTGTCCCCACTGTTACAAAGCAACTAAAATGTATGAGATGAAAACTTATGACAATCAGTTCAAACATATCTGTCAAGCAATGTCAAACTTACATATATTATTGTTTCAAAACAGCTATGAAAATTAGCTAACACTTTTATCAATGCACTTTTGTCAAATTTGTTACAATCTCAAAATCTCTGACTGGTCTCTACTGTTACAAGTATTTAAAATACGCATTCCTCTTGCAATCACAGATGTGATTCTGCTAATTTTGAAAATGAATTCATAAAACTTAATCGAAACAAAATATATTAGTTTGAGTGGTTATGTAAGTAAAGCAGAATCTGTATTGCGATCCATTTCAGTCACAACTTTGACCATCCTTCGTCACTACTGTTACATATACTTGCCATATTGTCTGTTTTCTGGCCATGCATGTCAGCATTTTTCAGAACTTTCAAGCAAAATCATTGTATTCATTATGATAATTATTTGTACAAACAGCTATGAATTATTCTTTCAATTTTCCTACAGAATACTATACTGAACTGCAAAAGAAACGTCACCATGGATAGATATATGATAAATCTTATTTGTCCAAACACTGTAAACGTACTTTGAGACATATTAAAAAGATGAAATTTGGCAAAACTGATCATCAAGGTTGAAATTAAAGTGTCAAACAACACTAGTATCTGAGAAGATGGCATCACAAGTCAGTATCTCGTGTGCCTGCCATGTGCATTGATGACTGCCGTGCCACGTCGATACATGGAATGGATGAGGCTGTTGATGAAGGCCATAGGCACTTGAGCCCACACTCTGAGGAACGCCTTAGGCAGTTCAGCTGAGTTGTCGGCCTTGATCGAACATCATTCAGCCGTCTTTGAATCTTGTCCCACAGGTGCTTAATGGCATTTAAATCAGGACTGAGGGCAGGCCACCGCATGATTCAGATGCCATTCTGCTGGAGGAACACTCTTGTTGCTCTCGCAGTGTGGGCACGGGCGTTATCATGTTGAAACTCGTGGTTGCGGCGATGTGCCGAATGATGTAGGTCATGTGGTCTCAAGACTTGATCAATGTACCGAGCTGCTGTGACACAATTGCCTCTCCCTGGACCGATGTTCTGGAAGACCACAGGGCCGACCCTCTGTGCAAGATTAATTCGACCCCCAGACCATGATGCTTGGACCACCCCACGAGTCTCTCTCAACACAAGTATCCGAATAATGTTTCCAATGGCGTCGCCAGACTCTGTCTCTGCCATCTGCTGATGAGATACAGTAACGGCTTTCATCTGAGAAGAGGACTCTTCTCCACTGCTGGTGGCGCCAATGCTGGTGCTGTGTTGCCCACTGAAGACGGTCCTGGCAATGACGTGGTGTCAGAATGGGTCCTCGGAGTGGCCTGTGACAGTGGAGGTGTCTGCTTGTCAATCGTTGATGCACGGTGTCTGCACTAATGTGTCTCTGGTGTGTCCCCATGGTCTGTTTAGCAGTTTCCGCAGCAGTAACAAAGCGATCTTGAAGATGCTGTCACACAATCTGACGATCCTGATGTCGGGTGGTGACCCTTGGTCTTCCACTACATGCTCGGTCATCTGTAGTGTTGGTGGTCTGGTACCGTTGCTTGAGCCTGTATATGGTCCTTACGTGGACTTGAAATGCATTGTCTACTCTGTCAAGCTTGCAATCATCCAAGGGCTTGGTGTCGCTGATTTCTTGTCAATCTTTGCATGTGGTAGCATTTCAATAACGAATGAATGTTATCCGATCTGGGTGGATTTTTATAGGGCAAGAAATGGGGGAACACATGTGCATTTCAATTTGCACGGAACTCACATGCATCGGGTTACTATGGCTGTTGCCATGATGCGTTTGGGCAATCGGTTTTATTATCCCCCGCCACGAAGTGGAAGGGGGATATAGGAATGGGTGCCGTCCATCCGTCCGTCACATTTCGTTTCCGGAGCAGATCTTGAAAACCGTACCATATTTCTTCACCAAACTTGGCACATAGATAGATCTAGTGGTGAAGTGGTGCCTTTTGATAGTTTGGGATTTTTCAAAAAATTATTTTTTGAGTTTCCATGGCAACGACTTTGATTTAGACTGAAAATGGCGGTAGTCCTCGTTTCCGGAGCAGATCTTGAAAACTGTACTATATTTATTCACCAAACTTGGCACATAATGTCATCTCACAGTATGGAATACATTTCCTTTTTTGTTGGTAAGTTCTGCATTGCTTGAGTGTATGTTCCTACAAAAGGATCATGGACACAGTTGTTGCATTCATTGCACACCAGTAATAACTTTTTTTAGTGCTGCAATTAGGCCATTTACAAAAAGGCCCAGTTGCACACAACCCGACATGTCATATTGGCGGGGATGTGAGTATTTCATGCTTGTTGTCATCTGCTTTGGTTTTTTTAATCATCAAATTTCATTTTTCTGGACAAGGTAATGTTAAATTTTAGAAACTTTGACAAACATTACCCAGCTATTTAAATGACAACTTTTCATGCAACATTACTTGGGGTTGACGTTTCTTTTGCGGTTTAGTATAGTTTAACTGACGATATGTCCCCACTGTTACAATTTCTGTCCCCACTATTACATTTTAACACAAATGACATTGTAACAGTAGTGACTGTAACATTAGTGACAAATCACTGAACTTTCATTTCTAAAATAATGATTGGTCCCTTAGGATCAAAACACACATGCTTCCCAAACTATGCACAAAATGGAAAATCAGTACACATATGCACACAACAATTATGACATAGGTTTTCAAGCCCAGTAACAGTAGTGACATAACAAAACATGAGATATGAAAACGACTCACCTTATGTGTTGTAATTTATTTATTTCTGCAGTCTCCAAAAAACCAGGTGCAGCCATGTTGACATCCAAAAAGCAAGGCTTTGGAACAGGAAGTAGTTTAAGCAATCAGCTAGGGAGACCCCATTTATTCAAATTATTTAGCTCTGATAACAGTTGTGACATGTAACCCTGTGACAAGCATAATAAAGGAAATAAATCAAATATTTTTCATTCAAAAGTAGTTAAATTATTTGTTACACTTAATCTAAGATAATCTTTAAAGGGGAAGTGTACACGCAAAAATCACTTTCTTTCTTTTTCTAAACAAAACGCAATTTTAGAATTAATTAGTATCTTTGTTTGAAAATATACACTCATTTTTTACACAGTGAAAGTAGGAAGCTCACAATAGTGTGAAAATGATATGCCGTTATGAGGCCTTCGTTTTTCGAGCTAAACAGGCCTGAGTTATCCCCCTTAGATTATGACGTAATTGGTGCCAATTCAACTGGGTCCCTGTCTATTCTCAACGCAAAAGATATCAAGTACCAGTTTGCGGTAAAACAACATGGCCTACGACACACTCCGGCGCAGTGGTGACTCAGCATAACACTATGCTGGCTGGCATCTGAGACGCTAGAATCACACACCTAGACCTACACCACGTGAAGCGGCTCTAACAAAGCATGATGACGTCATAATGTTTATCAATTGGCACCAATGACGTCATATTGCAAGGGGCATAAGCCATGGTGTTTTTGTTGTGGAAATAGAACACTTGGTAAATGTGAAAAATATAAATCGTTTTAATGCGAAAAATATGTTAATTAATTGTGATATTTTTATATTTTTGTCTATGACACTTCTAGGTTAACACTTTTAATGTGGAAAAAGTACAAGAAAAATAGGTTTATTTCCGTGTGAACTTGCCCTTTAAAGATATATGCAAAAATGTCTGAAGTTGGGCCATCAGGATTGTGACAAGCCAAAATGGGCAAAATTTCACCCTTCAAAGTCATTTTGTGGCGCTTAACTATAATTTATAGCTATTTTTTATATGGTAGTATGTGCAGACATATGCAAGATACAATTTAAGATTAAAACACATTTTTAGAATACCATAATTAATGAGATACTAACATATTACACAAAATCCTACAAATTTTGGAAATGACTCATATCCAGACATGAAATCGTATGTGGATAGATACATAGAAGCTCAGGATATGTGAGAACAAACAGTGGTGGTGATCAACTCTTTCATGATGTTTGCAGATACATCTGAAACAGCTGTTAACAACTGTCCTTGTTACAAGATTACAAAATATGAAGGTTTTTGTGTTGTGTTTGTAGGTGATGTTTGGAATCCCATTCGGCACCGAGATTGACATGTGGTCCCTGGGCTGTATTCTAGCAGAACTGTATCTGGGAAGACCCCTCTTCTTTGGCAAGACCAAGCCAGAGTTACTTACATCAGTAAGGCTGTATGACAGGAACATTACACACTTACTTGATATTGATGGAATTACTCAATGATATGGTTTTACGAGGGAGTTGTTTGATGGTTTGCAAATATGAGTACCCGGTACCCAAGCTAACATTATGTGATTTTCAGTCTGTGCTGAAAAACATTTGAGACTATAGGGTTTACTCACCCAAACTACATTTTCAGACTTGTGACCATTTGAGGACTTAATTACACTCCTATCGAGACTTCCATGTGAAGAACCTATACCTCTGCCACAGGCCAATGCTTGCACTGGTCTGAACTAATGCCGGTTTTATAGTGTTGTCCCACTGAGATACCATGCTGCAGTTTAACACAAATACCCCAGTACACAGTATACTGACTCCGGGCCAACCAGTTCTTGTTTTAGCCCCTTAATGCTGAGTGCCATACAGTGTAACAACAAGTACCATCTTTTTACGTCTTTGGGTATGACATGACTAGGGATTGAACCACAGACACTCTATCCACAAGACCACAAAGGTGGTCTCACTGTTGTTAAGAGGCTTAGTGGTGTGAGTAGACATAATTACCTGTGTCCCTTAGTTTTGCCAGGATTAGCTGACTTCTCTTCTTGTCGCTATTGACCAAAGTTGACTTGAATCAGTCACTTGGTGGAAGCTATTCTGAAGTTATATCTTGAGGTTGATGGAAAAGTTACCTTTAGTCCAGGCAATCTAGGTAATTTTTTCACTTAATTTGGAACAAATTGCAACAGAATTTATTTTACCACAATGCATTTCTACAAGGTCCCGAAAACAACATACTAAAAGTCACAAGAAATCCCAGTTTGGGAAATATGTCTAATTTGCATAATCCAATAGGGCCACCAATTATCAATATATCTTCCATATTTCAAATGAGGGTCAATGTTCTGATAAAAAAAGGCACGTGTTGTATTGCAAAATAGCCATATTATGTTTCTAAAAAGATATTCACAACAACTGAACGTTTTCGACTATTGACAAATCTGCAAAATTCAAGATGGCCTCCAATTTCAAGATGGCCGACAAGTTTCCTAAATGTGTGTTTACACAGTTGAATCTTTTAACTCTAAAACAGTGTGCTAGGACTTATGTGCATATAACATGGCACATTAACTCACTGAAGTATAGTTAACACTTTAAGATAAGAAATTCCATCACCATTGACCCTCATCTGAAATATGAGTTTGTTGTTTTCGGGACCTTGTAGAAATGCATTGTGGTAAAATAAATTCTGTTGCAATTTGTTCCAAGTGAAAGCTTTTTTGCCTGGACTACTTCACTCATATTTGTAACAGAGTAAAGGTTGTGAAGAGATGTTTTAAGATACAGTATTTATGTCAATTTAACCTAAAGTGATTGTATCATGAATTGTCCTTCAGATAACTTCGGTTCTAGGCCCATTGCCTAAGGAAGTATTTCAGAGAGGCAAATACTCACGGGAGTTGGCGACATTCACAGAGGATGTGGAGCAGGAAGATGGTAATGATATGAAGTCTTTGTTTCACTCATCACTATTCCTCATATCTTGTGAGTGCTATGCTACCAAGTACACAACATCAATATGTTGATGTTGAGTTATAAATAGACAATAAAGTCATTTGAACAAGAACAATGAACAATGTTTGCTGACACTTGAGGTTTGCCTGTATATGTTGTCAGTTGCCTGATAACAATTGCCAAAACAAATGTTTATTTCATTCACAAAATTTAGCCCAGCCCCCAGGTTTGTTCGTGTTGTTTGCTTTAACCTACAGTTAGTGCACATTGTGCACAGGGGAGCTTATGTCATGGCACTCCTTTTCTCCATCCAGCATGAATCACAAAGCTGTGCATCCCTTCTGAACAAAAAGGTCCAATGAAGCTGAAATTGTTATTCCAGCAAGGGTGTCTTCTCTCCTTACTTTAACTTTGTGGCCACATCAGCCATATTGAAAATGTTATTTAGGCCCACAAGTCTGCATTTATCTTTGTGATATTGGTAAATACATGGTATGTGTGTGGTATGCTAAATAACAGGTGTAATGTTTTGTTGTGTATTTAACATTTGCAAATCTTTTTACCTTTGGCCATCATATACAGCCTTCTTAAATCATGCTATTTCGCAAGCCTAAGACTCTTGTATTGTGCTCAGTCAAGGTAAAAATCTAATGATGGTAGCCCTCACTGACTTATACTGTAGCAGCACTTGAAGGCTTGATTCTGAACCAGTCTCAATGCTTCAAATCTTTTACTTATCCTGCATTACTCCATAATGCATTCACTGCTTACCTTATAACAACAAAAAGACAGCGCTCGGCGATGGTCTTGGGTGAAGAAATAAAGATGTTTCCACATTCCACTGCTACTTTTTGCATGGACCATCGCCACTGTCATGTGACTTTGATGACAAGTCACCCTCCCCACATCACTGTCTCACATGCAACAGAAAATGTAAATATACTGTAGTAAACATTTTTGTCTGGTTCTAGCAGGACTAGCTACCAGTGAAATAAGGTTTACAGTAGTCCTATGGACTATTCTATAACCAAAAAACAATTTCTAGGCTGCATGTACAGCTGTGGCTACATGACAATCATATTGGAAAACTAATGTATTTTACTTGTGTCCCTCAGTCATGCCAGAAATGACCCTGTGAAGATCAGGGTTAGAATAGGTCTTGAACAGCAACCTATGCTTGCCACTATGCTTGTTTGGTCAGGCTCGCTGACTTGGTTGATGCATGTCAAAATATCCCAATTGCGTAGATAGATGCTGATGATGTCAATCACTGCATTGTCTGGTCAAGGTTTGATTATTTACAGACTGCTGTCATATAGTTGGAATATTGCTGAGTGTGGTGTTAACCCCCTGGATGCCACAGGGACATATATGTCAAATGGAAATTCCCTGTTCCGTGATATCATTCACTGGCATTTTAGGCCAAGCAAAAGTACTGAAAATGACCTCTGAAAATTAGGTACATCATAAATGTCGCCATTTTTTACACATTACTAAATCACCTCTCACGGCGTTATTTACACCATGTTTTGAAATCTAAATTTCGGACATTTACTCCGAGAAATGAATTTCAAAAATAGCATATTAGTGATCACGGGTATCTGTCTTTTATGAAATCACCAATGATCATTCCAAAACGTCTCCAATAACCCGAGAATCGTTTAGAATGTTTTGGGAAAAACGAAAACACGAACGCCCAAGTGAACTTTCCGCCATATTGGATAGTGTTTTCAAAATCACGTTTCAGGTACACCGGTTATGAGACGCCTGTAACATCACGTATATTTCAAATTAATCTGCGATACCTACATCCTTGAATTCCTCATACATTTAAGAATCAAATGACCAGTGGTCTTTGTCACCAATACAAAGTGGCTAGATGAAAACAAGCAAAATAAGTTAGGTGTGAAAACGAACACTGTGCTCGAAAAACTGCACATGGTTGAAATGTAAACAAAGCAAAAATTTAGATTTTAGATTTGTAGCATTTTCTCCTATTTTGAGCTATCCATTCGTCTATTCGTTCAAGATATTGTCTCAACATTTTCAGAATATGCATGGAAAGAGAATCGTTGGAAGAATTAGGGAATTTCAAATAGATACATTGCAATGATTTGATATTTTCAACAGAAATTGTCAAAGTTACCATTCTGGTTGACGTCATGACTGACGCAAAATCACGCACAACGACAACGGTATTTATTGGAATTTCTGACTATTTCCGTTTGTTTCAATGAAAATTATGACAACAAATAACAGTACATAGATTGTCAGAATGTTTCTGATTACTTACATGTCACATGTATGTTTATACGATCCCTGAATCAACGAAAGTCCCCTCGTACAATCCCGCGTACTGTTGACAGTGTACACGCCATTTTGTAAAAGTGGGCCACAGGTAGTGATGTCATACGTCAACATTGTTGTACATATTTGGTAATTTCTTTGAGGTGAAGGTCCTTAAATGAGAGTGCACACGATCATTGTATCATGCTGTTTACAGTTTCAGTTATGGTGTATATTTTGCATGTCTTTTATACATTTCTTCACACAATTAATTTCACTTTGGATATTTGTCAATGTTCAAAATGAAATCATACGTAAATATAGGCCACAACATGTATGAACGAACCTTTGATAATCTCCTGTTTGTTTGAACATTGTTTACATAACAATTGATAGGTTTATAGTGTCGACTACGATATTTCTTTCCTTTGGACAAGTGTTACAAGATGATGTGTAAATTTAACTGCAGCATGTACGTATTTCTTGGGATGTGTAATAAGTCAATATTAATAAGTTCATATAACCAATGTCCATGAATAGCTGTTTCATTTTATTTTATAACTAAAACTGAATATATTACTTTAACAAAATGGATAATATTTTTTAGTAAAATATATGCACACATTTCTGAAATGTCTTGGTCTTGGATTTGTCTTTTATGTCGTTGGATACAGAGAATACAGTGATATCTAACGATTCGCCAGGTGCGCGTTAGTAACAAACAATTTACGAATTATTCCTCTCGTTTTGCATTATATGATCAATGGTTTCATTCTTTTTTCAATATTGTGATCACAGGATAGTAAACAGTTTACTTTATTTCTCCAGGAATTGTAAATGTATAAAAATAAAGCCCATGCCAGGTACCCCGTTGGTTCAAACATATACGATTATCCTGATAATTCTATACCAATAGAGCTTTCTTTGCATCTTTTATTGTGTAAGAAATAATAACATAATAATGAACAAATATATGTCCAATATTGAATATGATTTTGGTTGTTTTGAAAAATTCTTTGGGGAATTTCATTACGTAAATTGATGCCAAACGGGTGCGTGTCTTGTCCAATTAAGATACACGATAAACTATCTAATTGTTTACATATTCAAGACATTATTTACTTGGTGAGTACAGTCATTTTATGTTGTGTCGAAAAAGAGTCAAATTCCGTTCCACACATCGAGATTTTCCATACCATGAACGAAAATTAGGGGAGAAATATATGAATCAAAATACCAGTGTCGTCTTTTTCCGACGTTATCAAAGACATAAAACCAGCCATGACGTCAAAGGGAATGGTGTTATTTTTAGGGTATTTCATTACATTTGATGTTAAGGCTTGTGCTCCATTAATAATGATGCAACATTAGTCAAATTACACTTACACAATCAGGAGAATGTTGGAATCTCAGGACTAAGTTATAGGTTAGATAAGGCCATCCATTTCTCTATTACCTCCTTTTTATGAAGTACGATTTTATCATTTCTTATGGGTATATTTTATAACTAAACGTGTACAGTTTCAATATCGATATTTGTGTTGGAATAGTTTGGTTCCTCCTGAACAAAACACCACGAATATATATTGTCCTTACCCACAGCTAATTCTCACCACATGACTTGAGTAACAACAAACTAGAGCTAAGCATAGCGGAGTTATGCCCCCTTTTCTTTGTACGTGTGTACCCTCTCTGTCACCTTTTGACGTAATAGAGAAAAATCAGTTTTCGTCATTTATGGCATGCTATTTTTGGAATTGAATGTATATCGTTATACATACGCATATAACTCCATTTGATATGTAGTTATGTCGTTCAGATATTAGGCAGTATTTTGTTCGCTCACAGTTTCCGTAAAGCTTCTTAATAAAAAAAATCGCTGCACAGTACTTTATCGGTGTATGATAAAAAGTGGAGAAATTTACTGTTTTTCAATGCAGAATAAATCCTCGGACAACACTTAGGAGTGTCTTTTTTTAAAGCCGGTTTGATATTAACAGTTACATTTACACCATCAAATAGGAAATTTAATATTCTCCACCTCAGCGTAATTTTATAGCCAGAGGTAGATCCAGTGCCGCGTGAGCGCAATTCTTGCACAACCTTCACTTTTCCGATCCTAGGAAAATGTGCGTCAGAAAAAAAACTCGGCATCCAGAGGGTTAAACAACAAACAAACATTCCAGGAATCTAGGATGATGGGTTAGAACGGGTCCACACTGATTATGTTTAAAGTTGTGTCAGCACCATACCCATGCTTGTGCGTTTCACCAAAGTCATATATGTCTAAACCACTTCAGGCTGTCTTCAGACTGATACAGTGATATATAACTGAAATACTGTTTAAGGCGGCATTAAACAAAACTCACCCACTATATGTATAACAACCTTTATTATGTACTGGTACTATTGACAATAATTCAGAAACCTCCAGGTGATTCTCATGGCTCGCTATTTTGTCATTAATTGTCAAAGCCTGTTATTGAATAACTTGTTAATTTGTTAATAGAATATGTTTACTTTCAGCAACTGCCAGGATTCTCGAGTGCCTAGAAGGAGCCAAGGATTATGCATTTGCCAATTTCCTTTCCCAGCTTTTCCGATATGACCCTGGTTAGTCACTTGACAATATCATCTTCTTTGAGTCCATGTTGATCATGATGGGATTCCAGGTAAAAATAGGTCTCCAGAAACACATGCTTACATCACAGAGCTGACTAATATGTATCGAATGTTGAGGACTGGTGACTTGGCTGTGTCTCGATGGTGTGGATCCTTGCTCATGCTTTCAGTCACTGGTTTATCTGGTTCAAACTTAATTATTTATACTGTCACTAGAATGTCCCTGACTGCGCATGCAACAACATGCATTGATGTGAATTGAAGGTCATCTCTACAAGGAGAAAACAGCTATATACGTCACTTTCCTTTTAGCTTAGATAAATGGCATACAAAGTTTGTTTGCATTTCTCGGCTAGGTATTAACATGCTTATGTATATTTAAATACCTGTAGCATTTGGTGTTATATAGAGTTTTCGAGTGTTCTTATTTTATACTCTTAAAAAAAATAATTTTGCCAATTTCAACCGTGTGTTTTTCATCGGCATGCTCAAGTCTATTTCAACTACATCTTCTAATTTTGCTTAACACGTGCTTGCTTGATGTACAAATTGTCATGGTATATTTTTTTCTAACTATTCCTTATCCATGTTGCTTGGACTGCACTGAAGAATGCTCCTTAATTTTCAATGGAATTTTTGTTCACCTCTCTGTCCACCAAGTTTCTCTATTTATAGACAGGTCTTTCACAAACATATTTTACAGCAGTCCCTCCGTGTTGCGAAGAAGATGTTTCAGTTGCAGGACGCTACCGGCCTCCAGTCCCCGGTTATTACCCTTATGCCAGCAGTCTATGACATGGAGGCATCTAGCGCTTGCGCCAATGTATCAGCTACATCAGCCACCAGCACATGAAACAACCCTAGCACTTGCGATTTCATCAGCGTCTGCCGGATCCCGTACTCAAAAAATGATCTAAGTTGACACTTGCACCAGTGATAAAGACGACCAAGTAGGAAAGATGACTTTCCTATTCGTGCCATAGAAATGAAGTGGCTGACCAGACACTAAGTTTGGTAGAAGGACCCTCAGAGGATGACTGGCTCTTCCGAGCAGACCATACTTAAGAACAGGACCTGATCGGGACCAAAGCCTATCGTCTAAACCACCTTTAAATTTTCTGCATACAACGGAGGTCTGATTTTTCCTCAACCTTCAGCAGCGCCTGGCCTCATGCTGATGGATCTGTGAAAGTCTCCGTCAATTCTCCAGTCTAGCGGTGTACACTCAACGTTAGCTAAACAATTCCACGGAGAGGCTTTAGTACTTTCGTTGAATTAGTTTCATGTGGTGCCTGATAGACATGAGCTGTACCAAGCTTGAAGAGCTTCACACTTTCAAGATTGGTTAGACATGTGACAGAATCGTCATATGCTACCGGGTACCCACCTGTTGGGGTCATCGTACACAGGTCAGCGCCAGGCATCACAAATTTCATGGAGATCAATTTGAACCTGCATCGGCCAAGTCACACGTCTACACAGACTTGTCTGTTTACCACACAGTTCACAATGGATTGTCCGTTGTGTGGACCTCATACCTTGCCTCTGGCATATTGCGGAATTCGAGGTTAATGCGCATGGTGATTTAAATATCACGGGTCTAGAACTTGGACTGTAAACACCAGAATAAGGTCAACTAACCTAATGGAAGCGGCGCAGGGTCATTGTTCCAGATTGGTTTGCATGCTTACTGGTACACAATGCTGCAAACTTTCGGTTATACGCCTGTCGCTGTACATCAATGTGACCGAGTCATCTACTTCAGTAGACCGCTGGTGTCAAGCTGCGCAGTATCGAGGCACACATTGAGTACGAGGCACCTCCCTTCATCGTCAACTCGATATTAGAACAGGAGCACCTGTGCAGCAGCATACTTTGGCCATCGGTTGATGGGGACTTTTATTTAGTCTACATGGGAGCTGGTAGTGGTACGCCTACAAAGACTATTTTCCTAGAAGCCCTCCCGTAGTTGATTTCTCAACTCTTACAGTCTTGTAGATAACAATCTGCTACCCGCTCTTCAACACCCACATACATTCTTGCGAGTGGCAAGTATTGCAGGGTTTGCTCACTTCAGGCGCCAAGACCTGTATGCAGTCATCACTCTACCATCTCACCTAAGGACACATCTCAACTGGTGGATGATGGATTGGTCGTCTTAGAAGGCGTCTCCTTATCTGAGCTAGTCCTGAACTTACACCTGTTCATAGAATCCTCCCTGCATGGGGTGGGGTGCTCATATCCAGGGCCAGACAGCCTCAGGGCTGTGCGGAGTCAGGCGCACAACGTCCTTGTCATATAAACAATCTAGAGTTGGGAGCACTGATAATGGCCGTCTCACATTGGCAGGAGCAGCTACAGTCCACCCATCTCGCAATATCCACCGACAACAGCATGGTGGTGTGGTGCCTGCACAATCAAGAAACAATGCACTCTCTCCCTTCTCCGCTTTTTGGCCTCCTGTATTACTGCCTTGTGTGATACCAAAGATCAAAGATACAAGAGCCTTGCTCTAAGTTTGGTCGCGCCTTGGTGGCCGGCGAGGAGGTGATTCGTCGACCTAAAAAAATCTTGCAGAAGATGATCTGCTACCCCTCCCAGAGTGGTCAAACCTACTCATCCACCCTCACAGCAAACTACCTCACGCAATTCCAGGCAGATTTCATCTGCACGCTTGGTTTGTCTTAAAAAGACGTTAAGTGTCAAGGGCTATTTGGCGCTAGCAGCTAAGGCCATTGCTTTTGGCACATTGTCCCTCTACCAGAGGGTTATATGGTGACAAGTGGTGATTATTTGAAACCTTTTTATAAGGCAAAGAATCAAGATCCCACGACAGTGTCACCTGAATTCTTAGCTGAATACCTCCTACACTTGCATACCAAAAGACACTTGAAGGGTAGCACCATTACAACGTATTTGGTTTTGCTTAACTCAGTGTTGGCTGTTCCAGGAAAATTGCAAAATGACAAAGATTCCGGAATTACAGGATAAGAAGGCCAAATTCCGTTCCCCTGCATTGGATTTGAATGTGGTAGTTCAAGCCCCTCAACGTATCCTCATTTTATGACCTCACCAAGAAAACAGTTTTTCTCTTGGCTTGAGCCAATGCGATGTAGGTGAGTGATTTACATGAGCTTGACATCACCCATGTCGGTTTTGAGCATGGTATGCAGGGTGCAGTACACCTTGAGCTTGGTTTTCAACTACAAGCCTAGTCCGATTGTTCCTTCACCATCACACCAATCGTGACAATTGTTTGGGGGGGGGGGGGGGGGGGGGTAGGTGTGTGTGTGCAAAGATAAGGATGAACTCCTCTTCATCCATTGCTTGCAGAATCAGTTATTCATTCCAGTATCCCTCCCATCCACGACCGAAGTTAGTTACACAGTCATCCTGGGGGTTAAGTGGGTGGTAACCTTGATCCACTGAAAGCAAACAACCCTCACGTCGTAGCCTGAACCATTGCTCTACACAGCAATTGTTCTGTTAGGGCAATCATGGAAGGATGTTTTTGCATAAGCATTCATCAATGGGTGTGATGACACAGTCGGCTAGGTCACACATTGTAACCAGGGAATGGACATCTTAGTTGACTCCTACAATTGGCTGTCTGGAGACCTAGCAGTACTTTGGTTGGAATCCCCAAGGTGAACACTTTAAAGCAATGTCTAATATGCTGGTCGTCCATAACTGTAACTTGCCCATCTTGAAAGTTGCTTTTGTAAATTCGCCTGGCTGCATTTCTTGGGTGTATTGAAAATCTGTTGTCCTTTTGTGGCTCCTTTTTGCACTCAACAACAAAAGGGGCAGTTTTGTATTTCTCATGTGATGCTGGGATGTGTACTTGGGGTAAATGGTGATAACATGGCCTACAAATAGTGATGTACATGCTGTTGGAGTAATCAGACACAGAATCTCAAATGTCCACTTGGTCTGAAACTGCCTCTCGTCAATGTTTGTCTAAATTACGGTCATGCTCTTTCTTTTCTCTCTCCTTTTCTTTTCTTGTGTCCACTTAAAGATCATTAGCATCAT
The DNA here is from genome assembly GCF_023055435.1 of Haliotis rufescens. Lineage (NCBI taxonomy): Eukaryota > Metazoa > Mollusca > Gastropoda > Lepetellida > Haliotidae > Haliotis > Haliotis rufescens. The sequence continues at coordinate 50,790,107 of NW_025964001.1, read as the reverse complement.
AAATAATTAATAATCAGGGGTCTAGTAACAACATGGTTAAATGTGTTTTTATTGATTGTAACCTCAACTACGATTGGTACACTTCATGAAATGAATCAGACACATTGTTTTAGAAGTATGTAAACATGAAAGCTAATAACCAGACATTGTGAGCACAACTGGAAATAAAAGTCAGTCATTATTTGCAGTGAAGGAAATGGGGTTTTAAGTACAATAAATCTACACTGACTGTCAGAGTAAATACATTAATAAGTGCTGAGATTTCCTACTGAACATGTTTTGAGTGACGTCATTAAGAAGGATATGTTCTTCTGTTGTTCTTTGTTGACTTGTCTCTGCAGTAAGATGCTGAACAGATATTGTCATGTTCTGCAGATGAGAGGCTGAATCCATCAGAAGCTTCCCAGCACCCCTTCCTGGCCCAGGAGCTGTGTGTCAGCTTCCTCCTACCTCCATCAACAAGTAGGTTATAGTTGTATATCACAGGGGCTGTGTGTCAGCTTCCTCCTACCTCCATCAACAAGTAAGTTATAGTTGTATATCACAGGGGCTGTGTGTCAGCTTCCTCCTACCTCCATCAACATGTAAGTTATAGTTGTATATCACAGGGGCTGTGTGTCAGCTTCCTCCTACCTCCATCAACAAGTAAGTTATAGTTGTATATCACAGGAGCTGTGTGTCAGCTTCCTCCTACCTTCATCAACATGTAAGTTATAGTTGTATATCACAGGGGCTGTGTGTCAGCTTCCTCCTACCTCCATCAACAAGTAAGTTATAGTTGTATATCACAGGGGCTGTGTCAGCTTCCTCCTACCTCCATCAACAAGTAAGTGATAGTCGTATATCACAGGAGCTGTGCGTCAGCTTCCTCCTACCTCCATCAGCAAGTAGGTTATAGTCGTATATCACAGGGGCTGTGTGTCAGCTTCCTCCTACCTCCATCAACAAGTAGGTTATAGTTGTATATCACAGGGGCTGTGTGTCAGCTTCCTCCTACCTCCATCAACATGTAAGTTATAGTTGTATATCACAGGGGCTGTGTGTCAGCTTCCTCCTACCTCCATCAACAAGTAAGTTATAGTTGTATATCACAGGAGCTGTGTGTCAGCTTCCTCCTACCTTCATCAACATGTAAGTTATAGTTGTATATCACAGGGGCTGTGTGTCAGCTTCCTCCTACCTCCATCAACAAGTAAGTTATAGTTGTATATCACAGGGGCTGTGTCAGCTTCCTCCTACCTCCATCAACAAGTAAGTGATAGTCGTATATCACAGGAGCTGTGCGTCAGCTTCCTCCTACCTCCATCAGCAAGTAGGTTATAGTCGTATATCACAGGGGCTGTGTGTCAGCTTCCTCCTACCTCCATCAGCAAGTAAGTTATAGTGGTATATCACAGGAGCTGTGTGTCAGCTTCCTCCTACCTCCATCAGCAAGTAAGTGATAGTCGTATATCACAGGATTTCTGTGTCAGCTTCCTTTAAAAGTAGGTTATATAACAGGTGCTAGACCCTTATTTACCCTGATCCTTGTGAATGTCATGTCAACACCATATCTATGATTAGCATGTACAAACACAATCACATTGGGCTTTCCTCCTTGTCGGATTGGTTGATAAGGCTCGCTGACTTTGTTGATGCATGTTATATCCCAATTGCGTAGATTGTCACTCATGATGTCAATCACTGGATTGACTGGTCCAGGTTGGATTATTTACAGACCTCCATCATATAGATGGAATATTGATGAGTGGGGTGTTAAACAACAAACATACATTAAAGGGGCACTGATCTAACGGACTGGTTGTTGCCTTTGTATTGTTTTTCCCCTGTGAGTACCCGGATGATACGCAACGCAACTGAGCGTGACCAGAGACTGGGGTACCGTCTGCAAGGACAGCTAAATAAACTTGGAGGCTGGAGGCAATATTTGTTTTACGCATTTTTGAACACTGATTGGTTAACTGTGATCTATAAAGATTTCGACAAAGGGCGCATGTTAATTCATTTCTTCAGCCTAAACAAACAGACAAAAAGAACAAGGGAGCTCATCGGACGTCGTCATTTGGAAATACCCCAGATGGTTATAGTTTAATACTAAAAATAGTATCCATGCAGTGAAAGCATTTTCGGATTTCGGCTTGCGTTGATAATACGATTACTACTCCCTTGTTGTCATCCACGTTTTCTCGTATAACCCTACACTTGTGTATTTGTCGTCATTCACTTGATGCTCAGTTAATGAATTTATTACAGGTACAATTAGTGGTAGCACCACTTATATTACCTGACAAAGGTTCCCATTTGGCATTTATTGTGTCTGGGGTAATTATTCAATCTAAATCCATGTTTGAAGTGAGGTGAAATGTGTGTTATGTAATATGCACGTGGCAGCCCAGCAAGAGATGAATGATCACTTGATTTACTTCTTTTTGTAAATCAACGGTCGTTCCTAGTCATCAAAGGATTAACAGAAAATACGTTGATTGATTAATCACTGTTATCTTGCACAGTGGATATGTCAAGAGTGAGTGTTTACATGTCTAGGTTTACTAAAACAAAGGGAATACACTCATATCATGGCGCCAAGTGCCGATGTAAAAACAACATACTTTGTTCAAAGGGTGAACTGATAATACGTTGATTGATTGATCATTGTTATCTATCACTCAATGGAATTTTTAGGAACCGTGGACGCTGAAAATAGTTGTCACGTGGGCTTTCTCAGCCGACCATTGAGACTTGACACCTATGTAAAACACCTGAAACAATCCAAGCGATCAGTTGAGAAACGAACATGGGTTATAATATCCTGAAACGATATATATCTTTTAAAATATTTGATTGTTACTGAGACACGTGACATCAAATAAGTTTCTTTGTACAGCTGCAGATGAGTGGGATATTGTTCCTTTGTGTGGATATTCACGGATACATTCCTCGAACATGCCTAAAACTTATACACATAAATTTGGTAGGTTGTAATTATGATATCTGCATTTTGTTTTCCTTCATTTGAACCGATTCGTTCTTGTTTCTCTACGTCTTGGTTGGGAAATTCTTCAATGCGCGATAGACGTTGTTGTCACAGGTCTTTTCCTTTGTAAGCGTGTATATATTACCGTCAATTTGTAAAATGTGATTCTCTCAGGCAATTTATAAAATGTGTAAATATTTCAGTCATTTTGACTAAAAAATCTGTCCAGATTGATCAAGACGATCAAAAGGGCCTACAAACATCACAACAGATTATTATGTAGGATTAAAAGCCAAACAACTTAGAAATGTACTTTTCAACGTTACATTTTCAGTCTCTTGGTGATGACATTAAACATCAAAATGTTTGGAATTCGTTGTCATAATAATACAGATGGAAATGTTTTTCAGTCACTTTGTAAAATAACTGAATATTTAGACGTTTAATAAATTTGTTACACATTTGACAGTAAAAAAGTATACACACTATAAAAAAAGCATATGCTCAGGTGAAATATATACTTTGTGTTGCAAGTCAAAATAGTGTAAACGAAAATCGCAAAATTACCAAGCAAGTGACTTATCAAAACTTCGTCACCATTACCGATGCTACTCACAAAGATACCTACATTTCCTTATTATCTCGAAAACTGTATTTCATTTTGTTGATCAATGTGACCATACGCCCTTATTACTACCCATAAATGTGACTAATGCGCTTACGAATGGCGCAGCAGAGGTCGCGAACTAGTCTAGATTTCTGCTATAAATCCGGGTATATACTGGGAAAAAACAATAACAAAGGCAACAACAAGTCCCGGGGAATTGCGTTAGATCAGTGCCCCTTTAAGCTTACAAGTTGCAATATCACTGAAATACATTTCCAAGCAGCATAGTGTATGTATAGTGTTCTGGAACCTGACACAAGTTATTTTATTTTTTCCAGAGAGACTGCCAACTTCTATTTTGTTAAACTCCAAGGTGTATAGACATGGTGTCAGGATTTCATCAGAGGTTAAACGTCAGAATCCTTCAACTTATGATCTACTTGTTATTGGAACTGACAGAAAGATTTGTGATCATGGTCGACATGACACCAGAGTGGCGGAGGTCCAGCCATATAAGCAGGAGGTGGATACAGATCATCATTCAAAAGGTCAAAAGGGTGGTCAAGAAGAAAGAGGTCATACAGATTGGAGCTCTACTAATTTCTCGCCACCGAGAAAGCAATTACATGAATGTCAAGAAAGAAATGATTCAGGATTCTATGAAAGGATGGATATGGTAAAATCTGAGGACAGTAATGAATATGCCAAAAGATGCGTGAGAAAGCCAGCATTTGATTTGTCCAAAAACCTGTTCCCACCGCAACAAACAAGGACTCAAACAAGGTCACGGTCGCCTAAACATGCTAGAGGTCAAACAAGATCAAGGTCACCAATGAGTCAAAGTGATAGACACAGTCAGAGCTATATCAGCTACAACTCTCAAACTGTTAGGATTGTAAGTGGAAGAAATGTTGTGTCAACAAGTACAAAACACCCTGATACTCTCCCTAGAACTGATTGGGATAACCCACTCAGTGAGGGAAGAACAGAAAGAAATAGTCTCCAGTGCCCTGTTAAGGTCCTTGTGAAACAATACCAATCTCCATCACATTCAGCATTAAGAGAACAGGAATCAGGTATGAAGCTTAATCAGTCCCGTGTTTCAACTAGAAAAGGACAGAGTGTAGAGATGTCTCCAAAGAGATCAAGATGTTCATCCTCCAAATCTCACATCTCTGAAACTAACTTCAGTGAAGACCTTAGGAGATCACAGCAGCAAACCAGAGATATCTTCGCTGGTCGACATCAGCAGCTGCAAGACTTGGGAGGGGAAGTAACTGAATGGAAAACAGTTAAACAGAGTCCAGGACAGATTCAGAGGAAGATGAAGAGGAAGCAATTAGAAGATGAAAGATGGAGGAAGATAATGGAAGGAGACAAACATGAGGGGAGTAAGAGGTTTGAGGAAGAAACAAATTTCCATGAAGCTGATGTGAAAGATAGAATTGGAATTATGTTTGAAGATGAAAGAGAGTGTTCTTTTCTGGATAGGGATAGAGATGATGTCAATGAAGATTTAAAAACATGTCATATTGTGTCCTCACCACAGTATCCAAAAAGGGACACCTCAAGTCATGATCAGTATAAGATGGAGAAATTGGAGACACACCTGGTGAATGATGGCAAAACAAGATCCTCTCCAGCTGTGGTTACATCAGGAACATTATTAGTAGAGGACAAATGTGAAAACATTGATGGACACAGAAAAATTGCTGGTAATAACTGTGAAACTTTAAGAGGCCAAAAGTCTGATAAGAGTAACAAAAATAAAATGGAGATAATATTGTCCCCCAAATCTAAAATTTCCAGATTCACTGTTTCACCAAATGAGGAAGATGATATGAGGAGCCATGAGATCATTGGACCAAAGTCTGATGACAATGAAATCATGAAATCTGATACATACAAATATGAAACTGCATTTCCAGAAAGGAATGCATCCTCTAGGCTCCGACTGACACATCCAGCTGGAGTAGATGAGGACTTCATTCTGTCCCCAAGGAAAAGTAGACTTGAAACTAGATTGAAAATTCCTCAAAGAGGCAAGAACCAGAGTAACATGGCTGGTTTGGAAAAGGAGGATAGGAGGATGTTGTTCTTTGAGAATGCTCATACTGAGGCTGATGAGCAATTATCAGGGGAGGAAGCAAAGCAGATGATGTTTGAGACGACAGTGCCTTTGAGAGGAGGGAAGTCCCAGAGGAACAAGGTTGGTATGGGAAGAGGGGACAGAAGCAGGTTGTTGAAAGCTGATACTGAAGAGGATACTGGGAGGAGCTGGGAGCTGTCTGATGAGGATTTATCAGAGGAGGAAGCAAGAAAAGTAATGTACAGGAAGACGGTGTCTCCAAGAATGGGGAAGACCCAGAGAAATAAGGTCAATTTAGGAAGAGGGGACAGAAGGAGGTTGTTGAATGCTGATACTGAAGCTGGGAGGAGCTGGGAGCCGTCTGATGAAGAATTATCAGGGGATAAAGCAAGGCAGATGATGTTCAAGACAACAGTGTCTCCAAGGGGGAAGACCCAGAAGAACAAGTTCAATTTAGGACGAGGGGACAGAAGAAGGCTTTTGAATGCTGATAGTGAAGCTGTGAGGAGCTGTGAACTGTCTGATGAGGATTTATCAGAGGAGAAAGCAAAGAAAGTGATGTTCAAGAGGACAGTGCTTCTAGGGGGAAAGACCCAGACGAACAAGGTCAATTCACAAAGAGGGGACAGAAGGAGGTTGTTGAATGCTGATAGTGAAGCTGTGAGGAGCTGTGAGCTGTCTGATGAGGATTTATCAGGGGAGGATGCAAAGAGGATGATGATGGAGACTACAATGGAGTGTGAGGCAATGGCAGAGTTCTGCAGAAGAAAAAGTGTTAGGGTAACCATGAGGAATATGGATATTGTTGAACACAACCAGGGTCCTTGTTCTGGGGAACAAGTGAATGTCAGTGCTGAGAAAATAACAATGGTGAAACATGTAGATGGAGAAAGAAATTGGAGAACTGTTGACAAGAGGACACATGGTGAGAAGAAAAGGAGGATTCAAGGAATTGATCAGGGTTACAACCTCCAGAGGAGTGTGGTGGAGAAGAAGAAAGATGATGATGAAAGGTGGAGGAAGATATTTGAAGATCATAAACGTGGTGTTGTAACATCAAAAGACACTGAATTCAGTCAGGCTAGTGTTGAGAAAAGTAAAGATAGGTGGGTTCAGTTTTCTTTCGTTGATGAGGATGCGGATGTAGGAGCTTACAAGAGTCACGCACAGCGGGAGATGGGATATGGGTCCTCCTTAGATGCTCCTGATGTTCAGGATGAGGATGTGCATCACTCTGCGTCGTCAGATGGAGAAGAGGTTGTTATGAGTGTTGTAGAAGAACATAAGAGTGTCTTAATACCCAGTGAAGCACCACATTCCAGGCAACAGAGAACTAACGTTGAACAAGTGGTTAGTATGCCTGCTAGAAAATACTCAGTTAAGCAGACAAATGGTTGTCTATCGTCATCAGAGAAGTCAAAACAAATGGCATTAAAAGTAAAAGACTCCACTGTACAAAGGAGTTCTACTGTTCAAACGGAACCTTTTATATGCCCCATTTCTCAGGGTAGCAACAGAAAAGAAAGACTCGAAAGAGGCAGAGATATTCCAGATGACAGGGAGTTAGAATTCAGTGGAAACATAAACTTCAAGCAGTTAAGAAGCAACTCTTCGTCACAATGCATTGATGCAGACAAGTGTAAACCATGTTCCTCAGGTTCTGGAAAAGTTGATAAGTTGGAGAAAAGAGGAGGCAGCTTGTCAGATCCTGCTTGTTTTGGAATTGCTTCAAGATATAACTTGTCTGAAATGATAGGACATCCAAGTTCTGAAAACCACCATGTAACAGATGAGAATGGTCTTGAGAGTGATGATGATTATGAGAGTAATGATAAACATGATCAGGGGACGAAAGTGAATCAACCTAAACATCATTATCACTCAATTGATAATGATTACAAAGTTGTTATGGAACAAACTGGAATAAATTCAAATAACTGTGCCATGCCTCAGATCCACCGTGGCCACAAGCTGGAGGTGGGACTGACTGAAGAGGCAGATCGGTGTACAACGGATAGGCAGATGTCCCACAAACCTGCAGCTGCATCTCAAGAAGAGGAACAAGCCCATGTCCAATCAGAAGACATGTTTAATGTGTCACCATGTAGCTTTGAAGCCTCAGTGCAGGAGGACCATGTTGTGATGCAGAAACCAACAAGGATAGGAAGGAAAAAATCTCATGCAAAACGGAAACTAAAATTTGCTAAAAAGAATAAGTTGTCATTCCAGGATGTGTTATTGCATACTGAGGATATTAGTCAAAGAGGATCAAAGCTATGGAATAAGACCTTTGTAAGAGGAACAAAACGTCAGGTTAGTAAGACCATGAGGGGATCCAAACCTATAGATACAGATGATCTTAAAAGTCCTTGCAGGAAAGGTTTCAATACTCCTTATGTAGGTGGATCGACAAAAAATCCTAAAAGCACCTTGTCAAGTATGAAGACAAAATCTTTGACAAAAAGAGTCGCTATGCAAGGAAAGGGAAAGCGGAAATCTAGTCAGGATGTAGCTCCTACAATAATGGAACAATTACCAGAAGAAATACGAGGAAATCATGGAGAGAAGAGGATGAGAGATGGGGAGAGGAAATCCACTAAACATCATTATGCATACCAGTCAAATACCTCTCGAAATATCATTTCTAATGTTTCCAATCATTCTGATTCTGGTGATTCCCATGACTCTGGTGTATCAAAAGTATGTGTCCAAAAACGCCGAAGAACTGATGTCATTAGTTCGAAAAAAAGTCGATCCAGGGCAAACATGGAAGAGTTACCCCCCCTTGCCAGCAAAGGTGTTGCTGAAGTAAAATATTCAGATGAAGAGCCTGCTGTTGATATTCAACCTAAAAAAATGTGGAAAAATATTGAACTTCTGAAAAATGGTGTAAAAAGGTTTCCCCATGTGAAGAAAAAGTTGAGGAAAACTAATAGTTCTCCCAGACATGCTGCCAAGGAGGACCAAGATTTGATGCAATCATCCCATGTGATGGGTCCAAAAATGGTTGTCGAAGGGGTCAGTTCTCCATATTCCATTCCAGGAAGGAGAAAAAAGAGTCAGGATGCAGATGATGATGTGAGTATTTCAATTTGTGTATCAGTTTGCTAAAATTCAATGAGGAGATAGACCTCTTTAAGCTCACCTTCACCTGGTTTACCAATGTAAACTTGTTATGATCTTCCAGTGTCAGTCTATCCATCCATGCTTTTGCACTGAAGCTTAAAACTACTTCTTCTTATCTGATGTTCATGGTTATTGACAAATTCAAAATGTCTGCTGTAGCTGCTCATTCTTGTGAGGAATACAGCTATTGCGGCATCCCCTTCTCCTCAGAAACCATTGGACATATTATTTTCAAATTTTAAGATGATGTCTCTTAGATTCTGCTTTACGATGAATCGTAACTCATCCATTAAAAAAATAAATAAATAAATAAATATTGGTACAGCATGGTAGTTCAAATCATCAGTGAAATGAAGTTGTTTAATAGTATATTTTTTGCAGTTGTCTTGCTTTCACCTCATATTTATCGTTCTATGAAACATCTGTTTCAGGAAATATTATTCTTGATAGCCTAACAAGAAATACATCCTGACAAGAAACATCTTCACTGTGGCCTCCTCTATCAACACACTGTGTGACAGGAGCAGTGGGCTAGCTAGATGTACAATGTGTTGAGCCTATGCTTCACCAACAGAGATGGTACTAGAATATTGCTACAGACAGCATACATGATGATATTCACCTGCAAACACTTTTATTGCCCAAAGGACAATGATGAGAGAGTTGTATCATCTTCCTATTGTATGAATCATGCACAATTCACATTATTGTACATATTAAACGTTCTGTGTTCATAAACTCAAATGCATAGTGTTCTGAAGATTGTCCATCGTGTACTGGCTTGTATCATGTTATTCTTTATCATCCCTGTAACTAGAGTTACTTCCCTTGCAAATGTAAATGTAAATAATGAGTTTGTGTCCCCAATCTGATTAATTGAAAACCATTTTTAAATGGGACTCACGTTTGGTTTCAGTCACAAATTTGATGACATTCATATATCTGGAGTGATGTCATGGCTGTCTCACAGCTGTTTGATTACAAGTATAAAATGACTGCTATGAAAAATTACCAACATCTTGTATCATAAATGTTGAAAAATAATAAATATGTTTACAGTTTAGGGGTGTTGCTGTGTACTCAATTTGAAATGTCTGTACATCAAGTGAAGTAATATTTATTTCCAAAGTAAGCAAAAATGAATAATATACAACTTTCTCCATATTAAACAAGACATAGTATTTTACAGGTGTTTTAGTTTACTCTTTTGGAGCATATTATTCCTTGAAGAGGAAGTATTTCATTATAAATATAATTTATAAATAAATAGCCTTTTGACAAGGCCTTGTGTATCCTTGTGTATTCTACTGTCAATATAGCTGTCGTTATTTTGATTGCCCGAGTGACATGATGTGCCGTCTTTTAGCCATACCAGGATGTTGGTTCGAATCCCAGATGTGCCCTGATTACGATCCTTGGTTTTAGGTAGAACTACCACAAGTCGACAAGCCATAATGTGGGTGAAATACTGACTACAAAAAGTTGAACTGACTCATGCACCTTACGATAGAACTGTTGCATTCTAAGCTGTGGTTCTATTTATTGGTGCTGTGACTCCAGACGAGCAATACTCTAGTTGTTCACTGAACATATGTATGCAAGATGTGCAACACCAATTCTTAATCATACTGACATTTCTTGTGTTATTCATATACTGTAATTACAATTTGTTTCACATCAGCATGACCAGATACCAGTGCTTTCTGAAATATGTCTCCTATATCAAAGCTTCCTACTTGTGCATTAAAGGTACTATCTAATCTTTTGAAGGAATTGATAACTTCTTGTCTAACACTGTGTGCAAGCAAGGGTGAGAGTCGTCAATGAGAATATTCTTTTAATGCTGCGGACTGCATATAATGGAGTCTGGACCAGGCAAACCAGTGACAAAGCATGACACTGACAGCACCAGCAGATCTATTATTTACAGGTTGCTGTGGCAGCTGATATACTACACAGTTAGGCATAGAACATAATCAGCCGTGAAATGCTACTGTGGCTCCAGACTTGTCTTGATTACAGTCAAGGTCTGGAAGTAATGTTTGTGGGACTGTAAGTACATGGTGGTACATAAAGACTTTGGGGTTTGAAGAAATGGCCTTGACAGGGCTGCTTCTGTTTTTGCAACACCTCTAGTGTCATGTTCAATGACCTATATAGATACACAGGGTAGTTGGTAATATTTTTATTGCCATAATTATACACATCACAGTGAGCACCACTGTGAATAAACAATATGACTTCATTCTTAATCAATGTTTGCTAAATAAGTACAAGTTCCAATAAATAAGTTCATACCTAGTCATATATCTGGCTTACAAAATCCTCTGATCTGAATCTTAACGATAACAATAGTGTCAAAAACATTGCCACTAGTTTAGATTTATGTCAACATTTGCAACCATAAAGTGTATCTGATGATGTAAGATAACCAAACATCTACAAGAATTTCCAATTCACAGTCTTCATTAAGGACAATATATGCTCTTACAATCACACATTTTAGACTTGCATTATATATTGTATACAACTGTACAGGACCAACATAAAAACATACATACAGAATTAGCTCTAGCCCGAGCCAATGTTCAGTGGTTACAAAACAATTAAGTCATAATCTGACTAAATAATTCATATGTCCAATGTCGGTTTTAGATCAAGTCAGAATGGGTTGAGACTGCCACTAACATCAAGCCAGATACTGCTCAGCTAGCACAATCTTATTCAAAACGGATCTTTTACTTCAATGTGATGCCTCTCTGTCAGGATATGAGGTCAACTCCATTATATGTCATGTCATGTCAGGTGAAAATTCTGATCAGCAAACTCACGTTGCAGCTAAATTCTCACGAGTGAGCACAGAATTCAAACAAACATATCTGATTGGCTCAAGAACCATATGCATCCTTCATTTAGACAGAGGTCAAAGGATGCTGCGGGTGCATCTGACGCAACCTCTTATGGCAGGGTCCTCAGATATAAACACAAAGAGGTGTCGCATCATCATATACCTTGAATATTGCTGACAGCGGTCTTCTAATCAAAAACAAAACATATGCATTGTATCAGGGTAAAATATGTGATTTTAGTGAGATTGTTGCTGGTTCAGTTTGTCCCACACACAATAGCCTTCAAAAATTTACCGCTATTCTGCAAGAAAGAGACTACGAAATTGTGCTGAGGGAAGTGAAAATCCAATTGTGGTGTTGAAATATGGTTTACACCATTTATCTGGACTGGTCTATAATCAAATGAATTTCTAAGGCTGCATGATCTAAACATGATACACATGAGAAGCTTGCCATGGCGATGTTACTTTTTCCTGTGCCATGCAGAAACAAATCTCAGTAAAATCCAATCTAATTTCTCACTACCGCTAAACAAAGACCTGAGGTCAGGTCAGGTCAGAACTACCTTTCATCCAACCAATCAGTTTGTCGTTTACAAGATTGCACAAGTGAAAGTCTGAACGTGTTTTCTAATCATGCAAAAACCTGAAAAGGTTTAACACTGGGTATTCCTTATGACAGTTACAGGATGCATGACTGATACCAAAAGCTAGCCCGGTCTTAGGGATAAACATTTGAAATGGAATAGTTTTTTTCACACCCCACAAGAAGTACTGCCATACAATTTCAAACACCTATTAGACATTCCAGAATTTTCTTTTGTTCAGTTTTCAAATTTTAAATCAAGAACTTTCTCAAAGTATTTTTAAAGTGTAGTCTGGAGTGGAAGTCGGCATTTTGAAGCTCGTGCCATGTCTCAGGAAAGGTGCTCTTTTATTGGCTAATGTCAACATCCTGTTAGTTATTTCATTGGTCGTTCAAAGTTCACGAAAGGTTGTTCTGACATAACCTGTAATGGAATGTCCTCAGATCCTTGGTGTAGCGGTAGTGAGGTCTAAGATCTGATTGTTATGAGACTGTGCATACACATATTAAACATGTGGAATATCCAAATGCTCCATTTTGACTTATTTTTGAAAGGTGTAAAGACAAAATGACTTAATAAGTGCAAACAAATTATGTAATCACTATGTTAACGGTCTTCTGAAAGCTAGAATGTTGTCACTTTTAAAGGCTTGTTCATGTTACTTGGGCAAGCAGATCTTCCATGTTTATTTCAGCGACTGACAAATCCATGGGAGCATATCGATGACAAATCCCCCGCTGCCAAATGTAGCAAAATGTTTGTAATTACACCTCAGTTCCTTGGCTTGGGTTTTTGAAGTATATTTAAAAACTTTCCTCTCGTCATCTCTCGAGCTGTGGAGAAAAATAAAAACATAAAAATTGAGTGGAAACCTGCTGACAGCAGAGCATTAAAATGAACTTCAATTACAGATTCAAAACAATAAACCCAACACTGTTTGCTTCATTCTATTTTAAACAAGAATCTTCTGCTATGAAAGAAATGTTACTTTGACCAACCTTCTGCATGTCCAAGCTGATATGCCAGATTCTGCAGGCCTCGGACCTTCTCCATTAACTGTGAATGAGTCAAACTGCCAAACTCTGAAAATTACAACCTAATTTCAACATGCCTGTGAAGACAATGAGTTTGTGACAAATGAAATAAAGAAAGTGATGTATCTAACAGTTATACAGTTATGCTTAAGTTTCCTAGACAACAAACCTATCTGAAACACAGCATAAGTATCAACAACAATGGGCCAATTAAAACTAGATCAACCTATTGTACAAATACAGCAAAGGTATAATATGGATTGGCCCCTGCATATTGTCATTACTGACTGTCTACCATCAACTTCCTGGGTGTGTATATATATGAAGGCATTCCCAAAAGTAATTGTCCAGACTGACAGGTTTTCACCATGTTCACTGAATAGTTCTGGACCAGGCAATCCTTCATGTCCTGTTCATTAGTGCTGACAGGTCAAGGCAATGTAAGCGTGAGTGAGATTTGGTCAAGGTCTCTGTAAACAATCTAGTTCTATCATGGCATTCAGTCCTTACAATGAATGTGTGAATGTTGTTACATCTTGCTCATCACACAAGCTAACAAAAGATTTTTCTGAAGCTTATTGTGGGGAGGCAAGTCTGCGATGGGTTGGTCCTTAGACTTCATAATGCAGGATAAGTATTCAAATGTAAAAAAATTTGGATTTTTAACTCCTTAATGCATCTGTATAGCAATGAGTATACCTTCAGATGTCAAAAACCTCAATAATTATAACCCCTTCAAAAGACACGTTGTCAGGGAAATCGTATGGCGAAAATCACAGAAAGAACTTACTGTGTTACCAAGCCCAAGCTGAAAAGCTTGAAAAGTCTTCCCCCCACCCCCCCATTAGGCATGTCATAGTCAGCACTGCGCAGGACAGGTAAGACTGGCTCCAGACAGGAAGAGTTCATTATTTGCGTCGGGTGTTGGTTACCTGCTGGGCTATTACCAGAGAGCTACGAACGTCTTCAAGTGCCAAATGGCGAAGATAATGGCTGGCTAAACCATGTGGCACCTCAAAAAACATCCTTCCATGATTGCTCTAATAGGACAATTGCTATGTAGAGTCATGGTTGAGGCTACCGCTGATCTCGAGAGGATGGTTCACTCTGTGATCAAGGTTAGTGATCTCGTAAGCCTTAAGGATGAATGCGAGTAACTATCGGGATATGGTGTTGTGTCTGACTTCGGTTGTGGACGTACTGGATACAGGAATTCTTCTAAATAACCGTTTTCCGAGAACAATGCCTAGTCTTGGAGCGACGGATGAAAACTTGTAGTGCGAGTACAGGGCACAAGAGGAGTTACCCTCATCTTCAACCCGCACAATCATTGAGATTGGTAGAATGGTGAAGGACCCTTTGGGTAGTTGGTTTTTTACTATAAGATCCAAACAACCCAACGTGTATCATGCTCAAAAAGGACACGGATGATGTCATGTGCACTTAACTCGCTCCCCCTTATCTTCCCAAGGCAAGGAATTTAACTGACTCTAAAAGTCAAGTTTCCATCCTGGGCGAACTAGGCTGGAATTATGGAGTTACGAGGGCTGGCTGAAAAGTTCTAAGCCTAAGTGGGATATCTCAGTCGGATTGAAACAAACTTTTGCCACCAACAAGTACATTCATTTAATGAATCATAGACTTATAAACCTATTCATTGGGATCGCTATTAAGTAAGAGACTTCTTTCTATAGGCATTAAAACCTACTGTGAGGGTTTACTTTCCAGTCGGGTTAAATCTCATAAACAGGGACGTTGTAATGTCCCTGGGATTTTATATAATATCCCAGGGATTTTATATAATGTCCTGGGTATTTTATTCATATAACTTCTGTTCAGATTGTAACATGTAATGAAATGTAAAATCAAATGACAAATGTTTTCTTTATATTCCCGAGGATCGAACTCGCAACCTTCATATCTGTAGCCCAGTGAGTGTACCACGAGGCTACAGAGGTGTTGATAAGCCTCACTGGTTTTTAGAATGTCCTTTTCAAGATCCGTACGACAGTAACAGATATTTTACACGCGTTTCCTAAGGTTCATGGAAAGTATGTTCGAAACATAAAAATGTTGATAAATGTTGTTTTAAGTTTCTTTTTTCGGTTTATAAGCATGGAAAAACACTTTCCCTCGGTTTTGGTAGACAGAGCATGCCCTGGGGGTCGGGAAAAACTGCGGGGGCTTCGCCCCCCTTGATTTTTCCCTCTCCCCAGGGCATGCTCTGTCTACCAAAACCTTGTGAGCGTGTTTTCTCCAATACATAAGAACTGCAACTGTAGTGTTATTATTGTCTTTGTACCAGACCATATTGTGAACCTACTCATTGAAATCACCAGAAATGGACAAAACTGGCTATAGGGCAGTCATCAAGTACCTGCAACTGAAAGGGCTAACTCCAACACAGATACATGCTGACATGGTCTCCACTTTAGGGGATGATGCCCCTTCCTTTTCCACTGTAAAGAAGTGGGCTGCGGAATTCAAGCTTGGCAGAGAGAGCCTTGACAATGACCCGCGTCCAGGAAGGCCTTCAACATCAACCATTCCAGAAAACATTACCCGGGTGCATGTCATGGTGATGGCTGATCGACGATTGACCACTCGACATATTGCCAGTGTTGTGGGCATCTCTCATGAGAGGGTTGAGCACATTATCACCAACGAGTTGGGAATTACAAAAGTTTCTGCAAGGGTGCCAAAGCTCTTGACAGCGGATCAGAAACATGTCAGATTCCTGACATCCCGTGATAATTTATGCCGTTTTGAAGCAGATCCCAATGATTTTTTGGCCCGATTTGTAACCATGGATGAGACCTGGATTCATCCCTTTCAACCAGAAACCAAAATTCAGTCTAAACAATGGAAGCATCCAGAATCACCAGCCCCCCAAAAAGCCAAGTCGGTTCCTTCTGCTGGAAAGGTGATGGCTTCAGTCTTTATGGATTCCAAGGGTATTCTGCGGATTGACTATCTTGAAAAAGGCCAGACTATCAATGGAAGATATTATGCTGACCTACTGAGACAGTTGCATGAAGCTATCAAAGCTAAGCGATGGGGAATGCTCACTAAAGGAGTCGTGTTCCACCAAGACAATGCTCCTGTTCACAAATCGGTGGTTGCCATGTCAGCAATCCATGATTGTGGCTTCCAACTCATTAACCATCCCCCTTATTCACCCGATTTGGCCCCGTCAGACTTCCACCTGTTTCCCAAAATGAAAAAGGAACTAGCCGGTCGCCATTTTCCTAGTAATGATGACGTCATTTCCGCGGTTAAAGGCCGGAGTGCAAACTGAAAAAAAACCCATGGGTTTCTAATTAGTCTCCCATTGGCTACTCCTCAGCAGTGTAGATTTTATCTGCCCATGAGTGACAGAGCTCTAACGGTTTTGCTGCTTGGTGGGAGCCTGGCGAGGTCAAAGGTTAAGCCTTGAATTTACTACAAGAATAAACATGTGCCTTGTAGTAAATCCTGAATCCAACTACACTTTCTCTACAAATTCAGAAGAAAAAAGAAAAAAGACAGAATCATTTGATAACAATATATGAAATTTTACTTATTCATAAAAGTATTATTCACAAAAAGTTTCAATCACAGCACTTCAGTTATACTCCACACACACACACACACACACACACACACACACACACTCACTCACTCAGTCACTCAGTCAGTCAGTCAGTCAGTCACACACACACACACACACACACACACACACTCACTCACTCTCAGTGTGTCAAGTATCCGCAACAGGGAGGAGGTGCCCAACATAAATGTCAAGGTTTCCTCGAAAGATCATCCATTATTCATTTACACATTTTAATTCACGGCAAAGTACCTTTATAGGTTCTTATATATATTGTTTACAACCAACAAATATGTGTTACAGGCGCTCACTTCATCATTTAAATGAACTATAAGCACAATTGTTAAAGTTCTTTTGATCTTTCTAACTTTACAACAATGGCATTAATAGATAACCTTGTTATGGTAATTGAGAGTACATTATTAACAATAACATCAATATAATACTACATAAACAATGAAGAAACACAATTATTGAAAGGGCGTATTCCACATACCGATGCAAACATAACAAATACATAGTCGTAGCATCAATTCCAGGTATGTCCCAAATATGGTTTATTTGGTGGATTTGGTAGCCATGTCCGAACTAGTACTATAACACAATCAGGCATCAGGTCACGTTTGTGTCGGGTTCCATTCCAAACCAAGTGATGTCTGTTCACATGTCTTTCTAATGCCTGTCTCGTGATAACGTGCATCCCTCCATACACCTCGGTGAAGAAGCATAGTCCAAAATCTCTTATAATGTCCCTTTCTTAGTTCAGAATTATGAACATTGTCTTGAAGGATGTCTTCTTCCCACCACATTTGCTTATTACTAGAGTCCGTTATGCATGGTTTGCATAAACAATGAGGACACTCATCTGCATCAGCTCCCTGTTGGATCATAAACTCGGGGTCATCCTCAGGGTCATTAATAACCGGCACAGTTGTAACTGGTGTTGTTGTCTCGGAGTGAGGAACTTCTATTATATCCCAGTTGTGGTGATGAAATAAACTGTAAATGGTTTCTCGCTGCAAAGGAGTTACCATCAATGTGAGAGACAGTCTATCTTCTCCAACTTCCATGTTCACTGTGTCTTGATGTAATAATGTTTCTCACAGCTTTCTCAAGACTTTTACCATGAAGTAACACTGGAGATAATTTATAGTTGACAGTAAAGTCATAAACAAGGCAGCAATTAAAAGTGTCAGCAAGAGAAAATATGTTATCTGTCTATCAGTTGGCAAGAAGTAATTGGTTCAGGTCAAAATAATCTGCCTAAATATCTGCTCCATACATTGCCCCTGTAATTGTAGGAGACAGATTTGTAATTCTTCTTCCTGCGACATCTCTGTGCACCTGGATTCCTTGAATGCCACTGGAAGTGAAGCTCCTATCAACATTTTCATTCCAGTGACAAACAGCTAATTGAGACTTCATGTCATACACTCTGTCAGAAAATGAGATTCTTTTATCTTGAAAAATATCCATAACATTATTGAAACTTTCAACATAGAATGTATCTTTGGCCAAATTGAAGTCATCTGGGTACTTGAAAATGACTATTTGTAATGACTCCTTTCAATAATGAGATTGCTTTCTTGCTTGTGAGCACGATACGTGATGGTTCATAGTTTGGATCTTTCTTGCATCTAGATGAAGGATTGCAGTCTGAATGATTGTTCTTATAATGTTCGATCACATTTAAGAGGGAAGATCTCAGATAATCACTGTCACCATAACAATTCCGAATGGCATGATGAAAGTGAGTTGTGACAGGTTGTACTTTGTCAGACAGCTGCTCATGCCAGGTACTGCCATGCTTATATTTTGGCCCACTGGATACAGCAGAAAGAGATTTGGCTACCGATTTTACACCATGCCATGTGTCGTTTTGGTTAATTGTAGTTCCACTGTCCCGAATGAATTTATTAACAGATAAATTTCTGTCATGTGTGTGGACTTTAACACGGACATCATTCTCTTCTAGGTAATCATAGATTTGTACAGTTCCAATCTTTTCATGTCTCTGAGAGACAGGATCGATCTGTTTAGTGATATGTGGGCATGCTAACACCTTGTGTGTGTGGTCACCAATGGCCACAACACTACTGTCCTTGGCATTTTTCCGCCAACCATGCCGAGCATCTGTCATGATATTTATGCCATCTAAATCTTCATAACCAGCGACTTCTTCTAACAATGCCGTTTCACAGGAATCCGTATACTCTGTCTGAACACAGTTCTTATAAGTGGTAAGCTGTCCTTCTCTATACTTCCGTGAGAGATTACCAATCCCTGCAGCTGAACAGAACCTGCTGTATTGGACTGGTAACATGCCACAGCTGTAAAAAGCATGTCCAATCTTCTCATTCACCAGGAATTTGTTGTCTGGGAGGTAGGGTGAGGACACCAGACGATACTGGTGTGACTTGCGGCAGCGTACTTTCATCTTCATGACATGGCCTCGATAACTGATTTGGGCCACAGTCAATCTGTTGGAGCATTTTCGTCCATGCTTTTCTGCTACATCCAGGCACATTTTCATGGATGATTCAGATATAACAAAAAATCTGTCATCAGTGTCACCTGGTCCAGCTGTCAGGTGTGTCACTGGTGGATCTTCCGGGGCAGTCAGGCCATGATGTTGGAGATAATACGATAATACCCGGTCCAGAACATCAGCATTATTAGCAGGCTTGCTGGTCTCTGCTTTCAGGTGAGCTTTCACCTGTTTCAGCTTTTGAAGAATACCTTCCTTGACTTCATGATCACCTGGTACTTCAATTGTGAAACGAGCAGGTCGCTTATTTGGATCCATCATGTGAGGAAATCAGTATGGTAGAAAACAAGAGATGTCCAATTTATTCAGATAGTTGGAGTCAATGAGCAGTGGTCAGACCCTGAAGTGATCGCATGCTAAAACAAAGCCAGGTTCATTGGTTTTTTTGGGGGGGTATGGGTTGGAGAGGTACATTGAGGAGAGGAGATTGGTATATTTTTTATTAAGGTCTTGTGAAATTTAGGTTATTATAAAGAATTTAGTACAACAAAGGTTAACCATCAAATAGAATGAAAGTTAACTAGTTGAAGTGTTGGTAATGATCACATAGATACCAAACAAATATCACCCCCTCATGGGAGAATCAAATGTTCTTGTTGGTGTCAGTGTCAAAACAGATTACACTCCCGCACAGGGGGAGTGGGGGTGGGGGTCAGTTTCACTGTCTGGGGAGAAAGTGAAATATGAAACCTTGAATGGCAATCTTTCCTCCACTAGCAGACATGTTGCTATGGATACACACCTCCTCTGGTCACCTGACTGATACAGTGGCAAATTCAAATCTGGATTACAATAAGGAGGAAATATTTTCCAAATTGTACGTTTTGTAGACTATCTGAATCCATATTTTTTCATAGTAAGTCTTCATAACATCCTTCTGTGTACTATGGCTGAATATCATCATTAACTGGTAAGTCAATTTTGTGATATTTCATCGAATGTATTTGACTACTGCTTTGCTTTGCACCAAAAGACAGTTTTAACCATACATTGTGGCCACACCCCCTTTGTGCATAGGCTTGAACCCCGGCCTTTAATGATTTTTTTAGGGTGGCTGAAGAAAATTTCTTATTGACCGGCATCCAGGCCTTGCAGCATCGCTGGCAAAAGTGTGTAAACCTGGAAGGGGACTATGTGGAGAAATAAATGAAAACCATCGACTTGGTACGGGTCTTTCACAGTTAGGCTTATTACTTTTCAGCCCTCGTATGTTTTGGCTTGACTAATGAGTCTATGCATAGTCCAATCAAAATCGAACTAGACATCCGGTTTGTGAACTGCCATGCAGATTTCGGTCGATTGCAGGATTTGCAAAAGTGTACTGTCAACTCGGTGTTGACAGATATTTTACAAACTTTTTCATGTTCGTAATCAAGGTTCTCACGTGATTTTGGCTAAAGCCAAGAGAAATATTGTTTTCTTGGTGAGGTCATCAAATGAGGAAGCATTGAGGGGCTCAAAGGGGGGGGCCACGCAAACCTCAAAGTACCGGATTCAAATCCCACACCGGGGGACGAAAATTGGCCTTCTGATCCTCAAGCTTGAAAGAGTGTAGTAGGGCCTGCAGTTCCGAGACCTTAGTCATTTTGCGATTCTCCAGAATTAAGCACTACCAAATACGTTGTAATGGTGCTAACTTCTAGTGCCTTTTGGTATGCAAGTGTCGGAGGTATTCGGCTAAGAATTGAGACAACACTGTTGTGGGATCTTGATTCTTTGCCTTACAGAAGGTTTCAAATGATCGAGTTCCCCACAAACATCAAAGAACCACATTCAGGTCCCACTCAATGGAATAAAAATTGGCCTTCTTATCCTCAAGCCTAAAGGAGTGTAAGAGCTTGCAGTTCCTGTATATTGGTCATTTTACTATCTTCCGGACACCGCCAACACTGAATTTAAAGCTACCAATTATGTGGTAATGGTGCAATCCTTCAAGTGATGTTGGTATGCAGGTGTAAGAGATACTTGGCCAAGAATTGAGGCAAGGTTATAGTGGGATCTTGAGCCTTTTCTTTACAATAGGTCTCAAATGATAGCCACTCATCATAAAGGCCTCGAGTCGAAGGTCTATGTGCCATAACAATGGCCTTAGCCGCTTGTGCTGAATAGCCTTTCTTGCCTAGGGCTCTTTATAAGTGAACCAGACGTGTAGATGCCTGGCGTAGGCTGTGGTCACCTGCTGTGCAGATGCACTAGTAGGCTGGGCCACCCCGGGAGAGGTAGTGGTTTGCTTCCTGCAAGGTTTCTTGGATCTACAAAACACCCTTTTGCAAGCCAGCAAGGCTCCTGGCTGCCCTTATCTTTTGCACC
This sequence comes from Haliotis rufescens, assembly GCF_023055435.1. NCBI lineage: Eukaryota > Metazoa > Mollusca > Gastropoda > Lepetellida > Haliotidae > Haliotis > Haliotis rufescens. The sequence goes on along the minus strand of NW_025964001.1, from coordinate 50,768,395 downwards.
ATCTTTGGAAGAAGTACTAGGGTTGAAAAGCGTACGCTCTTAAACATTCCCAAGGAAAGCTTAGCACAACGACCGTCCATGCCTGCTGATCCGGTACAGAAGAGACGTAGGTTTGGAGCTGGCAGTTTTGTCGTGTGGTAAATAGGTCGATGTTGGGTTTACCTAGGCTCTGACATACAAGATTGAAAGCCTCTGGGTGGAGCTTCAACTCCGTCTGGCCAGCACATTTCGACAACCATGTATGTGATTGACCAGGAAGCGCAGACCCAGTCGATCCACAACGTCTGTTTGAGCAAAGAGTGTGAATTGTCCCGGATTCCACAGGTACCAGACCACCGTGATGATGTCGGTGGAAAGGCTAGTTGGGCGTTTCAAAGGCGCTCCTGCCAATGTGTTATCACCAGTATGATCGCCTCCAACTCTAGGTTGTTTATGTGCCACGTGTACAGGACCACAGCCCTGATGCCGTCTGGTCCTCTAGATGCGCACCCCAACCCTGCAGAGATAAGTTTACCAATAGGTGTGACGGTAGGGACAGCTCTGTTAAGGACACACCTCCTAAGACATTCAACTCTACTGTCCACCAAGTGATGTGAGTCCTGATCGTGTCCTATGTAGTCTGAATAAATGCACTCCCTAACCGATCACCGAGGCAGTTCTTATATAGAGGTGACAAAGAAGGGACTCTGAGTGTTGTCATCGGAGGTTGACGTAACGGTTGTGGGAAGAATTATAAAAATTAACGCTGTATCTCGTGGATAAGGCCGAAAATATATATAATTCTTGTGTTTGAAAGATCATACCATATGAAGTAAGGTGATCGTTTCCATTCCCTGAGCATCGTGTAAGTGCTTCAGTTCTTATATCGAGGTAAGGATGAAGGTGGTTCCTCGTAACTCCGCCTGTGGGCATTGGAGGTCTTCCGAAATTAGTGACTCCATCCCATTGATGGAGCAACAGGCGTCGAATCAAGTGGTTGCAGCATTACATACAAGTAAGCCTGCAGACAAATCTGTACAAATACACCATATGGCTTGCGTCAAGTCTGGTAAAGTCGAGTATGTATACAGTAAGCGAGTTCTTGAAATGTGACATTAAAATCACCCTGTGCAGTAACCTCAAATCCAGTTTGCCGGAAACGAGGTTCACGCTCCACACATGGATGATCCACTGTGAAAAGTATGTTGGACAGACAAGTGGTGTTTCCAAGTTCTGTGTAGATTATGTGGCGTGGCTAATGTAGGAGCAAGTTGATAAACATATTTGTGATGCCTGGTCATGTCCTGTGAACGATTATTCTGAGAGCTGCATATCTGGAAGCATATCACGATTCTGTCAAATGTCCACTCGATCGAGACATTTGTGATAATCTTCATGTTTTGGTACTGATCATGTCTACCAGCAGCCCCATGATACAATTCGAAGAGCATACTCTCCGTGGAATCCTTCAGCCAACATTGAATGTTCCCTATTAGATAAGGAGAAATGGCAGGAAATTATACAGAGCTCTCACCATGAGGCCAAGAGCTGCCAATGCATGAGGGAACGTCGGACCTCCATTGTGTGAAAGCCGACCGTGTGTCCAATCTCTGGATAGTCATTGGCTCAGACAGCGAAAGCATGGATAGGGAAATCATCTTTGCCGAACTTTGGCACTTTGAACAACTGTGCAAGTGCCAACCTGGAAAAGTCTTCAGCAATCAATGATTTCAACAGTGTTTTTTTCTTTGTGTTTTTGACGAAGTGTTTGGAGAGATCGTAGATACTCGGTTTTGAAGAAACGGATATTAAACATAGCAGCAGATGAAGGATTGGTGTGGACAAAACAGGAAGTGATGCCAGATTGTATTTTAAAACTTTTACGCGAAGTGTATCTTAATCCACCAGACAAAAAATACATGGGACAAGTGTGGATCTAATGATCAAACTCAGTTTCGTGTGTGAAAATTATGTGAAAGAAAAGAAAATCCATAATTAAAATTGTCGTGGAATATGTAATTTGGAGTTTTCGTTTATCGTAAGTACAATATTATCTAAATAGGCCTAATGTAGGTCAAAACATCAAATTTATTTCGTTACATATTTATCAGTTGCTTATGTGTTTTATGTTGATACTCGTGACACATTCATCTATTGGAGTCAAGCTAAGAAATATTGGCGCAACTTCTGGTGCTTGAAATTAGGCCTCTTTCTAAACACTAGTTGTAAAATATCTGTAATAATTTAAGTTTTATAAATATCATATGATTATTGTGTGGTATAGATCTAAATGTTGAATGCAAGTGAGCAAAACAAAACAGCTATCTGTAATTTTCGGATTGAACTGAAACTGTCGCTAATACTTATGTAACTAACGTAAATTTTGTATTTATGTATCATTACTGTTTCTTACACACCTGTGGGTAAGAAACCCATTTTAGATAACTGGTATCAAACATATGTGTGAGATCGAATTCCAGGCCCGTGATTGGCTACTCCATGGTGATGACCTGAGGTCAGATGATGACGGACTACTTTTCTGATTGTAAGTCATTGATAAGTTGCTCGTGCTTCAGTTGAATGTTCACCTACCCCTTGATGAACCACAGGACCGTGTAATAATTGATAATAATAATAATGGCGTCACGCCAGGGGAAGCAACTCTCACCCAAATCACTTTCCTTATGTCATCTGACTAAGACAGAACGATGGCTGACCAAACTGTATGTATGGTACATTTCTTTCATTGCAAAGGCGTAATACCTCGCATTGTAAAGTTATAGAGTTGTAATTATATGCCACGTGTACGGTACCTTTGAATTCAAAGGCTTTAATGGCGTCCATATTGTAGTGCCACTTATGATACATGAAACACCAGGGCCATTAAAAACGGCTTCTTCTTTTTTTGTTATATTATACGGCTTTGGTCTACAATCTTTTCCTTAACATAAACCCAAGGTGGTGTGTTAATTATAATTAAACTACACTTACCTTTTTTACGGGTTTTTTACACCTTCGCGCGTAACACGCCCACTTTGGTTTTATAATTATACTACGACATTGGCTATTTGTATCGCGTTACAAATCGCATTCTAAATTACGCCTTTGCTTCTAGTTCTACAATTTATGCACGTATCTTTCCGATCTTTCAATCGCACTGATACACTGTGATATACGACCACCCTTAGGGTGCCTCACCCTCCACGGCGAGTCACGCCAGGGGAAGCAACTCTCACCCAAATCACTTTCCATATGTCTAATGCTGACGGAATGTGGGGAGGTGGGTGGCCGTGCCCCAAGGAGGATTTCATCAGAGAATTCATAACCTCTACAGGTTTGTAAAATTCTCTTTCAGATTAAATCCTCCTTGGGGCACTTATTGCATCAAGATAGACTCCTAAAGATAATCTAGGAAGTGGCATCCATCAGCAACAAGCGTGCATAAATACATCATATTTTGATTATTTCAATGAATAAAAAAGAGTTCAATAAATGGAACCAACCTTATCGTGAGGCACCACTGTTGAAAGGCGGGGGCTAGAGACAGGGCGTGGTCGACCATATACAATGAAAGAGCCATTATTTGTGGCTAATCATATCGAGAACTCGAGACCCCCCCCCCCTCCCTTTTTGGAACAAGTGATATAGGGGCGTAGATCACGAGAGACTATAAACCCGCGCAGAGCTAGGCCAGAGGGTTCCCTTGAATCGAAGGAGTGCTTGTGCAAATACGAGTATTATCGAGTAGTAAGGACTGGTATTTTTATCGACCGCAGAAGATATAATCCGGACCGTTACTGAGCAGTATAACCGGAGGGCGGTCTAATATCTCGAAGGCTCAATCGGCTAGAGATGTAGAACTTTGCCCAGTTCGGAGAACTGACTGACCAAACCGAGCACGCTTGCTTGAGTGTTTGTCGAGTTAGTAATGTTTGATGAACGTGCTCGGCTGGCTCCAAATAGCCCCGGAGCAGACCTCCTCAATGGGCAGAGCCGCAGCATACGCTTGTGACCTGGCCACTGCTCTAACTTAATGAGCCTTCAACTTGGTAGGGGGGTCCCTGCCTTGAAGTGTGTACGCAGTACAAATAGTAGACACTATCCACCTGGAGATAGTTTGTTTGCTCGCAGGTGAGCCAGCCTTCCTACCGCCATAACAGCAAAATAGTTGATTATCCTTACGGATACCCTTAGTTCTTCTGAAATAGGCCTTGAGGGTCCTGCGGACATCCAAGACATGAGCATGTCTTGTAGTGGTCCCCGATGAGGAAGGCTGTGAAAGAGTAGGTAGCTCAATAGGAGCAGTCACGTGGAAGGCGTGTGCGACCTTAGGACGCTAAGAGTCCGGCAGGCGAATACTGACCCTGTCCTGGTGGAAGACAGTTAGTTCGGGATCGGCTAACATTGTATGAATGTCGCCTACCCGTCTGCCGGACGTTACCGCCACAAGGAACATCGTCTTTCAGCTCAACAGCTGAAGAGAGAGACGACAGAAGGAAGGACCGGACAGCCAATCAAGAACGTTGGATCCTGTCCACACCTGCTAAAAAGCGCTGCACTAATGGGTGCGCACCCAGAAGTGCCCCGTCGACAGGGACGTGAAAAGCTGGGATAGCTGTAGAGTACCCCCGGACTGTCGATGCGGCCAGGCCGTCATCTAGTTGCCACTGGAGGAACTCAAGCACGGCTACGAGATCTGCAGAAAAGGGATCTGCAATCCCTCTATCGACACACCAGCGAGCATAGCAGGCCCATCTATCCTCGTACTGAATGATTGTCAAATCCCTCCGCGAAGCCAGTATTGTGTCTGCAACTTGTGCAGGAATACCGCTCTTCTGGAGCAATTCCTGACAGTGGCCAAGCAACCCACTGAATCCTGGGATTCGGGTTGAGGGCCCCGTTCTGGGATAGGAGGTCCGGTTGAAAAGGTAATAGAACAGGAGGCTGAGCCAGAAACCTTAGTATTACTGGAAATCAACTCTGCGCCGACCAAAGGGGTGCCAGGAGCACAAGTAGTCGCGCAGGCTGAGTGGCTAGCTGAGACAGGACCTTGGAAATCAGAGGTACTGGGGGGAATTTCTGACCTTGGTAATGCGATCTTGTGACAGAGATACAAGTCCGCTCACTGTGTTGAAATTTGCCCCTAGGAAGACTAGATTCTGAGTAGGGCTCAGATCTGACTTCTTGAGATTGACTATCCACCCTAGAGTGATCAGAATGTCTATCACTTCTTGTGTAGCTATCTGACTCAGGGATTGCGATAGAGCTCTTAGTAACCAGTCGTCGAGGTATGGATTTTGACCTTTTGACCTGGCAACTTGGGCAGGAATCAACATCAGCTTGGTGAACACCCGGAGATCAGAATGGTAGAACCCTGAACTGATAACACCTCCCGTCAAAAGAAAACCTCAGGTATTTCTTGAACTCGGGGTGTATGGGTACATGGAGATAGGAGAATGGCTAACGTCAATAGACCTAAAAGACGCCTGTCTCGACAGCTGAGATCACCGAGCTGAGTGTCTCCATTCTGAAGGACGGTACCTCTATGAGCTTGTTCAGCCTTCTCAGATTGAGAATAGGCCTGAACCCTTCGTCTCTTTTGGTGACTAGGAAATATGTCGAGTAGAAGCCCTCGCTTTCCTGTCCCACGGGAACCGGTTCGATCGCAGCCTTCATAAGAAGTGCGTCGACCTCGGCACGGAGGAATTCTGCCTTCTCTCGGGTAGCAGGCACCGGAGTGTGCTTTATCCCGGAGAAGGGGGACGGATGATGTTTCCACCGAGGCAAATGGCCATCCCTTAGAGTGGACAGGGTCCAGGGATTGGATGTGACTGTCTCCCATTCCTTCAGGAATAGAGCCAGTCGGCCGCCTACGGGGGACATACGGCTTGAGGCAGTGGACCCCGGCTGTTGGCAGTTCGATAACTTGCGACTGTGGGTCCACCCGGGGCACTTCTCGGGCTAATGTGAACCCAATGTGTTCCCGGCACTGCGAAAAGGCTGCTGGTCTCGACCAGCTGCCTTGCCCCGGCCCCTGCCTCTCTTGCTCCTCCCGGCGCCCTTACCTGAAGGAAGCGGCTGCTTCCAAGCAGGTGTGGAGTCAAGTGGAGGTTTAACACATGGTACCTCCAACAAGGCCTTAGAATCCTTGATGGAGGCATACAATTGCTCAGACTCTCGGACCACCTGCTGAGCCCCAGGGAAGAGGGTGGCACCCATCTTATATGGCAAAGCAAGTAGGTCCTGGCGTGTGGAAGCCGAGTATTTGGATACCGACATCCACAGCCTGCGCATGCCCATAACTGCGCATATCATCTGCGAGGCACAGCTACGAATAGCGTCCCTCGCAAGATGACTGTGAACCTCCGTAAGTTGTGCGGCCAACTCCGAAGAGTCGGCCGGCCCCTTTCCCGCTAACTCCCTCTGTACTGCCAACAGATAAGCGGAGTGTACGGACACAGGGAGCTGTTGGCATGCATTACGATATTTCTCCTCGAAGCATATGTAAGCAGCCTTCAACTCCGCACTGCACATGGGAAAGGGGGGCAACAGCCGGCCCGCTTGACCTTAGTCAAGTTGGGGGTCGAAGACCCCCCCCCAGGTTAACGGAGGTCCAAACACATTCATCCACCACCGGTACCTCAAAGTCACCATCCTCTGCAAGCGGGTACCGCTTAATAAGTTCGGGCAGGTCGAACTTCCTGCGGGCACCGACAACAGAGGGAGGATAGAATACGGAGCCGCACCTTGGGCGCCTTGTTAGGAGCAAAAGCGTCCCCCGGAAGGCGGAACTCAGTCGCATCCGACTTGGGCATGGGCGCAGCCACCTGAGGCAGTACCTGGACAATCTTGTCCCGCACATGCCTCAACGAGGAAGCGAAGGAAAATGTTCCCGAGCTCTCCGAGTCGTCTCCCCCCTCCTCCATCCACTCCTCCTCTCTCGATTCTGAGCCGAAATTAATCGACTCTTCCGCGAGAGATGAGGCAGACGAAGTCGGAAGGGGACGCCCAAAGGCCTGGCCGGTCCCGAGGTGCCGGGGGTTCAAGGGAACCCACCTGGCTCTGGGCTAGGAATCCACTAGAGGAAGCCTCGACCTCGTAAGATGCGTCTGGCTCTGCTAGAGAGAATTGTGCGTTGTTAGTGCACGGGCCAGCACCCGCCACCCCTCCACTGGCGGCGTCCTGCTGCTTTTTTACCTTTTTTATTTTTTAGAGGGGGGGGGGGGGAACGGTCTTAGCCGATCTTATATCCACCCCTGCCTTCAAGAGACCCTTAAAGTGCATGAGATCCACTTGTCTCTTTTTTCTGAGCCCCGGGGGTGAAAGCAATACAGATCGGGCATGACCCATCGTCATGCCCGTCTTCCGCCAGACACTTGAGGCAGGTTTCATGTCTGTCTTGAGAGGGAATGGATGCTGAACACCCCGTACACAGTTTGAAGGTCTGTAAAAAAGACCGTAATTTCTGAGGTGGGCGGGAAGGGTTTTAAAGTGTATCAGTGCGATTGAAAGATCGGAAAGATACGTGCATAAATTGTGAAACTAGAGGCAAAGGCGTAATTTAGAATGCGATTTGTAACGTGATACTAATAGCCAATGTCGTAGTATAATTATAACACCAAAGTGGGCGTGTTACGCGCGAAGGTGTAAAAAAAACGTAAAAAAGGTAAGTGTAGTTTAATTATAATTAACACACCACCTTGGGTTTATGTAAAGGAAAAGATTGTAGACCAAAGCCGTATAATATAACAAAAAAAAGAAGCCGTTTTTAATGGCCCTGGTGTTACATGTATCATAAGTGGCACTACAATATGGACGCCATTACGGCCTTTGAATTCAAAGGTGGCGTATAATTACAACTCTATAACTTTACAATGCGAGGTATTACGCCTTTGCAATGAAAGAAATGTACCATACATACAGTTTGGTCAGCCATGGTTCTTGTCGAACGATAATCTGTTGATACTTTTTTAGTCTTGAAAAAAAACAGGCACGATTGTCTTAGTCAGATGACATAAGAAAAGTGATTTGGGTGAGAGTTGCTTCCCCTGGCGTGACGCGCCGTGGAAGGTGAGGCACCGTAAGGGTGGTCGTATATCACACAAAAACGAACTTTTTTGTGTGGTAACATTTTTTATTAAGGAAAATGGTTACAACTATGTCATGTAGATTTTCTTGAGCCAGGAAAATGCAATAAGTGCCCTAAGGAGGATTTAATCTGAAAGAGAACTAAATATTGGATATTTACTCGAATAATTAAAGTAGAACAAGTATTTGTCACAGAGTGACGAAATATCCCCCGCCATATACACCATAGTACCAAATATGAAGACAATCCAGCGATTAGTTCTTGAGATATTGTGGCAACACCGTTTTCCAACTCCAAAAACAGATTTGCCTGCTGTGACCTTGAAAATGGGATCAAGGTCACCAAATCTGACAGGATGATGCGGTGTCTGTATATACACCATAGTTCCAAATATGAAGACAATCCAGCGATTAGTTCTTGAGATATCGCGGCAACACCGTTTTCCAACTCCAAAAGCAGATTTGCCTGCTGTGACCTTGAAAATGGGGTCAAGGTCACCAAAACCGACTGGTGTCTGCGGTGTCTGTATATACACCATAGTTCCAAATATGAAGACAATCGAGAGGTTTAGTTCTTGAGATATCGCGGCAACACCGTTTTCCAACTCTAAAAGCAGATTTGCCTGCTGTGACCTTGAAAATGGGATCAAGGTCACCAAAACCGACTGGTGTCTGCGGAGTCTGTATATACACTATAGTTCCAAATATGAAGACAATCCAGTGTTTAGTTCTTGAGATATCGCGGCAACACCGTTTTCCAACTCTAAAAGCAGATTTGCCTGCTGTGACCTTGAAAATGGGGTCAAGGTCACCAAAACCGACTGGTGTCTGCGGTGTCTGTATATACACCATAGTTCCAAATATGAAGACAATCGAGAGGTTTAGTTCTTGAGATATCGCGGCAACACCGTTTTCCAACTCTAAAAGCAGATTTGCCTGCTGTGACCTTGAAAATGGGATCAAGGTCACCAAAACCGACTGGTGTCTGCGGAGTCTGTATATACACTATAGTTCCAAATATGAAGACAATCCAGTGTTTAGTTCTTGAGATATCGCGGCAACACCGTTTTCCAACTCCAAAAGCAGATTTGCCTGCTGTGACCTTGAAAATGGGGTCAAGGTCACCAAAACCGACTGGTGTCTGCGGTGTCTGTATATACACCATAGTTCCAAATATGAAGACAATCGAGAGGTTTAGTTCTTGAGATATCGCGGCAACACCGTTTTCCAACTCTAAAAGCAGATTTGCCTGCTGTGACCTTGAAAATGGGATCAAGGTCACCAAAACCGACTGGTGTCTGCGGAGTCTGTATATACACTATAGTTCCAAATATGAAGACAATCCAGTGTTTAGTTCTTGAGATATCGCGGCAACACCGTTTTCCAACTCCAAAAGCAGATTTGCCTGCTGTGACCTTGAAAATGGGGTCAAGGTCACCAAAACCGACTGGTGTCTGCGGTGTCTGTATATACACCATAGTTCCAAATATGAAGACAATCGAGAGGTTTAGTTCTTGAGATATCGCGGCAACACCGTTTTCCAACTCTAAAAGCAGATTTGCCTGCTGTGACCTTGAAAATGGGATCAAGGTCACCAAAACCGACTGGTGTCTGCGGAGTCTGTATATACACTATAGTTCCAAATATGAAGACAATACAGTGTTTAGTTCTTGAGATATCGCGGCAACACCGTTTTCCAACTCTAAAAGCAGATTTGCCTGCTGTGACCTTGAAAATGGGGTCAAGGTCACCAAAACCGACTGGTGTCTGCGGTGTCTGTATATACACCATAGTTCCAAATATGAAGACAATCCAGTGTTTAGTTCTTGAGATATCGCGGCAACACCGTTTTCCAACTCTAAAAGCAGATTTGTCTGCTGTGACCTTGAAAATGGGATCAAGGTCACCAAAACCGACTGGTGTCTGCGGAGTCTGTATATACACCATAGTTCCAAATATGAAGACAATCCAGTGTTTAGTTCTTGAGATATCGCGGCAACACCGTTTTCCAACTCTAAAAGCAGATTTGTCTGCTGTGACCTTGAAAATGGGATCAAGGTCACCAAAACCGACTGGTGTCTGCGGAGTCTGTATATACACCATAGTTCCAAATATGAAGACAATCCAGTGTTTAGTTCTTGAGATATCGCGGCAACAAACAGGTGGGACGTACAGACGGACGGACGGACGGTCGTAAATACTATATCCCCCGCTTCGCGCTTTCGCGCGGCGGGGGATAAAAATAGCATATTAGTGATCACGGGTATCAAATCACTAATGATAATTCTGAAATGTCGCTGATAAGCCTAGAATCATTTAGAATGTTTTGGAAAATACGCAGTCACGAATGCCGAAGTGTACGTTCTGCCATATTGTGTTTAAAAAATGCCGGTTATGAGACGCCTATTAGATAAGGTATATTTTAAACCCAGATGCTATACATGCATCCCTGAATTCCTCATATATTTTAGAAACAAAAGACAAATTTGTCACCAATACAAATTATCTAGATGAAATCATGCGAAATATATTAGGTGTGGAAACGAACACTAATCTCGGAAAACTGAAATGTAAACAAAGCAAAATATTCAGATTTTACACTGTGTTGCATGTTTAGAGGTACTTTCGTCTAACTGTTGCATGTATTGGCTCGATCCCGCGTTTGAGAATATTCATGGGAAGAGTATCGTTGCACTAAAATGAATTTCCAAATATAAACATTACAATGATGTGGTAAATTCAATAGAAACCGTACAAGTGTGATGCCATGACTGATGCTAAATCACGCACAACGAAGACGGTAGTTATCTGCATTTCTGACTAATTCTCTTTGTTACATTAGATAAAAAGGTAAACAAATAACAGTACGCAGATTGTCAGAATGTTTCTGATTACTTATGTGACACATTTATGTATTTACGATCCCTCAATCAACAAAAATCATTGTTGTACATATTTTGTAATTTCTTTGAGGTGTAAACTTATAACTCGGCATCCAGCGTGTTCTTTGTTTTTGTCTTGTTTGCATTATCATCATCGCCTTGATAATCTACAGATGTGGCGAAGACCTTTTTGTGTAGGGTCACATTATCAGAGCTCCAGATAAGCTGTGTATCTGCGTAAAATATGCATCAGAAATGCAGAAATACTCAGTAAAATAAAATCCAAGCGTATCAAATACGCAACAAAGATTACAGATACGCTACAAAAATAAAACTTGTGCGTATCATCAAAATATTGTGAAGTAACCCTGCGTATTCGATTAGCAAATCAGCAACTTATTTTGAAATTATGAACGGGCATTTCGTGAACCTTGCCAAACTCCACAATGACAGTTACCTCATGATCATTTGCCATCACACTTTCTGGTGGAAGTATCGTGGTATTTTTGAGTCCTATAAACAGATAAAGCTCTCAAACCCACACGTCACCAGTTTGCAGGGACTAGATGAATAGTGTATAAATTATTATTTATGAGTAGTAAGCAGTACATGGAACGACATCACTTATGGCAATGGTGTTATGTATTAATGCGCCACTGCGATCATGAGAATATACAAAATGCATCGATCCGATGCTAAAAAGGTGCAATTTTAGGGTGTATAAGAAACAGATTACTGTACTCGTGCCTGTCAGATACAATTGATCTTACAACTCGTTGTTACAAAGCGTATCTAACTCGCTTTTGCTCATTAGATACGTTTTGAAACAACTCGTAAGATGAATGGTATCTGATAGACAATCGTGTAGTAATCTCTATTTATACATTAACCGAAACTGTTGTTGTGCAGCTGCCATAAATATATACACAATACTCTTTGACCAAAAATACATTGAATGTGTCACATGTACACATGACCATGTGCTTTGCTATTTATAGCACAATCCTAAATAAGCTCCGCCCACTGTGATTGATGCAGATTCGATTTTTTATGATAATACTACAGAAAATTAATGAACTAATATCTAGATATGGAGCCATTTCTGGTATCCAAGGTTTGTCGTTCAAGCTGATACAAAGTTTTACGGGCAAATGGTGATCTTGTTTACATATGTTTTTCAAAAAACTTCTCCCAACACTCAGTTGTGTTTATATATTGTCAGTCACTGTTCGAATCTGAAACACTGCCACATTGTGGGCTATTTATAGTCAAGGTGAGGCTTTATGCATAGGATCCGCTGGTAAGAAGGCGCAATCTCATCAAAATCAGACCTTAGTTCTTGCTACCGCTAAACAAAGATCTGAGGACATCCCATTAGGGGTCACGTCAGAACGACCTTTCATCCGACCAATCAGAGCGTCGCTTACCAAATCGTGAAAATGACAATCAGAATACGTTTCCTAATCATGCAATCTCGTAAATATAATTACGGGGTATTCTAAATGACAGTTACGGGCGGTACGACTGATTCCGAATGCTAGACATGGAGGCAGCCATTGTTGACACGGGTTAGACAAATGCACTGGAAAGTTGTTTCATAAATTATTTTGCACGATTTCGTCGCTTGAAATATATGACAAGTCATAAGCCATGTCCGCTGAGACTCCAAAAACTAAGGTCTGATTTTAATTAAATTGGGGGAAGGCGCTACTAAGGCGCTACTGACGCGCTACTGATACCTCCAATGAATTTAAATGGTGGTCTACCAGTACCACAGTACAGAGGAATAGACAATACTTGTAGTCTACCAGTACCACAGTACAGAGGAATAGACAATATTTGTAGTATACCAGTACCACAGTACAGAGGAATAGACAATATTTGTAGGCTACCAGTACCACAGTACAGAGGAATAGACAATATTTGTAGTCTACCAGTACCACAGTAGAGAGGAATAGACAATATTTGTAGTCTACCACAGTACAGAGGAATAGACAATATTTGTAGTCTACCATAGTACAGAGGAATAGACAATACTTGTAGTATACCACAGTACAGAGGAATAGACAATATTTGTAGTATACCACAGTACAGAGGAATAGACAATACTTGTAGTCTACCAGTACCACAGTACAGAGGAATAGACAATATTTATAGTCTACCACAGTACAGAGGAATAGACAATACTTGTAGTCTACCAGTACCACAGTACAGAGGAATAGACAATACTTGTAGTATACCACAGTACAGAGGAATAGACAACATTTGTAGTCTACCAGTACCACAGTACAGAGGAATAGACAATACTTGTAGTCTACCACAGTACAGAGGAATAGACAATACTTGTAGTCTACCACTGTACAGAGGAATAGACAATACTTGTAGTCTACCACAGTACAGAGGAATAGACAATACTTGTAGTCTACCACAGTACAGAGGAATAGACAATACTTGTAGTCTACCAGTACCACAGTACAGAGGAATAGACAATATTTATAGTCTACCACAGTACAGAGGAATAGACAATACTTGTAGTCTACCAGTACCACAGTACAGAGGAATAGACAATACTTGTAGTATACCACAGTACAGAGGAATAGACAAAATTTGTAGTCTACCACAGTACAGAGGAATAGACAATACTTGTAGTCTACCAGTACCACAGTACAGAGGAATAGACCATATTTATAGTCTACCACAGTACAGAGGAATAGACAATACTTGTAGCCTACCAGTACCACAGTACAGAGGAATAGACAATACTTGTAGTATACCACAGTACAGAGGAATAGACAATATTTGTAGTCTACCAGTACCACAGTACAGAGGAATAGACAATACTTGTAGTATACCACAGCACAGAGGAATAGTCAATACTTGTAGTCTACCAGTACCACAGTACAGAGGAATAGACAACATTTGTAGTCTACCACAGTACAGAGGAATAGACAATACTTGTAGTCTACCACAGTACAGAGGAATAGACAATACTTGTAGTCTACCACTGTACAGAGGAATAGACAATACTTGTAGTCTACCACAGTACAGAGGAATAGACAATACTTGTAGTCTACCACAGTACAGAGGAATAGACAATACTTGTAGTCTACCAGTACCACAGTACAGAGGAATAGACAATATTTATAGTCTACCACAGTACAGAGGAATAGACAATACTTGTAGTCTACCAGTACCACAGTACAGAGGAATAGACAATACTTGTAGTATACCACAGTACAGAGGAATAGACCATATTTATAGTCTACCACAGTACAGAGGAATAGACAATACTTGTAGCCTACCAGTACCACAGTACAGAGGAATAGACAATACTTGTAGTATACCACAGTACAGAGGAATAGACAATATTTGTAGTCTACCAGTACCACAGTACAGAGGAATAGACAATACTTGTAGTATACCACAGCACAGAGGAATAGTCAATACTTGTAGTCTACCAGTACCACAGTACAGAGGAATAGACAACATTTGTAGTCTACCACAGTACAGAGGAATAGACAATAATTGTAGTCTACCAGTACCACAGTACAGAGGAATAGACAATATTTGTAGTCTACCAGTACCACAGTCCAGAGGAATAGACAATACTTGTAGTATACAACAGTACAGAGGAATAGACAATAATTGTAGTCTATCAGTACCACAGTACAGAGGAATAGACAATATTTGTAGTATACCAGTACCACAGTCCAGAGGAATAGACAATACTTGTAGTATACCACAGTACAGAGGAATAGACCATATTTATAGTCTACCACAGTACAGAGGAATAGACAATACTTGTAGCCTACCAGTACCACAGTACAGAGGAATAGACAATACTTGTAGTATACCACAGTACAGAGGAATAGACAATATTTGTAGTCTACCAGTACCACAGTACAGAGGAATAGACAATACTTGTAGTATACCACAGCACAGAGGAATAGTCAATACTTGTAGTCTACCAGTACCACAGTACAGAGGAATAGACAACATTTGTAGTCTACCAGTACCACAGTACAGAGGAATAGACAATAATTGTAGTCTACCAGTACCACAGTACAGAGGAATAGACAATATTTGTAGTCTACCAGTACCACAGTCCAGAGGAATAGACAATACTTGTAGTATACCACAGTACAGAGGAATAGACAATAATTGTAGTCTATCAGTACCACAGTACAGAGGAATAGACAATATTTGTAGTATACCAGTACCACAGTCCAGAGGAATAGACAATACTTGTAGTATACCACAGTACAGAGGAATAGACAATATTTGTAGTCTACCAGTACCACAGTCCAGAGGAATAGACAATATTTGTAGGCTACCAGTACCACAGTACAGAGGAATAGACAATATTTGTAGTCTACCAGTACCACAGTACAGAGGAATAGACAATACTTGTAGTCTACCACAGTACAGAAGAATAGACAATACTTGTAGTCTACCAGTACCACAGTACAGAGGAATAGACAATACTTGTAGTCTACCACAGTACAGAGGAATAGACAATATTTGTAGTCTACCACAGTACAGAGGAATAGACAATATTTGTAGTCTACCACAGTACAGAGGAATAGACAATATTTGTAGTCTACCACAGTACAGAGGAATAGACAATATTTGTAGTCTACCACAGTACAGAGGAATAGACAATATTTGTAGTCTACCAGTACAACAGTACAGAGGAATAGACAATATTTGTAGTCTACCAGTACCACAGTACAGAGGAATAGACAATATTTGTAGTCTACCACTGTATAGAGGAATATACAATACTTGTAGTCTACCACTGTATAGAGGAATAGACAATACTTGTAGTCTACCACAGTACAGAGGAATAGACAATATTTGTAGTCTACCACAGTACAGAGGAATAGACAATATTTGTAGTCTACCAGTACAACAGTACAGAGGAATAGACAATATTTGTAGTCTACCAGTACCACAGTATAGAGGAATAGACAATACTTGTAGTCTACCAGTACCACAGTACAGAGGAATAGACAATACTTGTAGTCTACCACAGTACAGAGGAATAGACAATATTTGTAGTCTACCACAGTACAGAGGAATAGACAATATTTGTAGTCTACCAGTACAACAGTACAGAGGAATATACAATATTTGTAGTCTACCAGTACCACAGTACAGAGGAATAGACAATATTTGTAGTCTACCACTGTATAGAGGAATAGACAATACTTGTAGTCTACCAGTACCACAGTACAGAGGAATAGACAATATTTGTAGTATAACAGTACCACAGTACAGAGGATTAGACAATATTTGTAGTATACCACAGAACAGAGGAATAGACAATATTTGTAGTCTACCAGTACCACAGTACAGAGGAATAGACAATATTTGTAGGAATTATGGCCTCATCATCATCATCGTATACAAATTGCATAGATCGATGCTCATGTCATGTCTAGTCCATATTCAATTATTTACAGACCGCTTTGATGGTTGAAATATTGCTCAGTGCAGCATTCAGCAACAAACAAACAATACAATCCACAAGACATTTTTTCCTTGTCCCTGACCTAATAGTAATACTATTGAGAGCCTAGTCCTAGTCCTAACCCTAAACATCATGATATTGATGGATCTGGTATTCTTACCCAGCCTATAGATGACTGCATAATACTGGCCAACCCATGTCTTTTTCCATATGTATTAAAATAATCTATCTATAAAACCCTCAAGTGTTCTTCTGATGCCATACAAGGGCATGTATGGAGACACTTTACACACTACAAACTGACCTTGCAGTAGTTCAAGGTCATCATTTTCTAGTTCTGCAAGCCACTTTGGCGGAGAGTCGGAAGCTGAAATGGGCTGGAAAGAAAGAGCTAATGGTGAAAACATTCAATCTCGAATTAAACGTAAAACAACTACAGCACTGCAATCCAATACAATCCAACACACCAAACAATGAGCTGGCCTGGGGCAGATGGATATTATCTCGCAGTCAATCACTGAAGAGATGAGGTAAATGGGGATCAATGTCACATTGGAGATTATTGAACTTACAGTATACTGACTCTGAGCCATCCCCAGTGCTCCCGCTGGCTTTTGAAACTGCCAGTTCTAGTGGACTGGCAGCTCTAATAATTTCCTTGCAATAAAAATAGACAAGGGGAAACCCTGATGGTAACAGACAAGCTGACTTCTGAAAAATGTACTTATATGAATTTCATCAATGTTTTGTTCAACAACAAAGATTTATAAGGCTTAAAAAAATAAAAGAATTGGTTCTCAGGCAATGTTTTCTGAAAAATAGGCCTCCACACATAAATCTATTCATTGATGAGTAAAATACTGGAATACAGTATTTGACTCTTGTTGGACTTGGAATATTTAAGGATTTTTAATTAATTTTTTTTAAATGGAAACGTGTGGCAAACTTTATAATGATGCGGGCGGTGCCTGAGAACCAAGACTATTTTTTTTAGACTAAGGTACATTGCACTTTATTTGCCAGTCCATAGGGACTGGCAGTCACCTGAATTACCGGTCCAAGCCTAATTTTACCAGTAAAAAAATGGTAATTACCGGTAAACGGAAACACTGCATCCCCTTAATGCTGAGTGGAAGGCAGGATATCAACAAATACCACATCTTAATGTCTTTTGGTATGAAACGGCAGGGGATTGAACCACCAACTTTCCACTCTCCGGGCAGACGCTCTTACCACTACATTACAGAAGTGGTGTCAAACACTGCAGAATACACAGCATCCCATCTACTGTGGCCTTATGGAAAATACTATTTATGACCTGAAGGGTACAAACTGAAACTTACACTTTTTATGGCAGCAAACTCAGACACACCAGGAACTGAAATCAAGAACATAGAGTGGTGTATGTTAAGCATTTGGATACAGAACATTCACTCACATTACCGGGGTATTCAAGTTCTTGGAAATCCTCCCTCTAGAAGCTGAGCCGAAACTTTAATTATTTTCATTATTCTTTCTCATGGCACTTTGAGAAGTTATTCATATCTGGATTAGCACAGTATAAAAGTAGATTCTTACTAAGCAGTGTTAAGTGCATAAAACTTGTGAGTCAATGTTGTTTTTAGGGATGTCCAGACTCACTTTTAATTCCATGCTTCATGCATCTAAACACCAGGATACACCTGTTGATATGATACAATTCATCAATTCATGCTTTATTTCTATATTGATTATTAAAACTTTAAAATTAAAACTACAGAGTTTTAAAATAACTTGGTCTGATAACTACTCATTTCAGCCAAGGCTATGTCAGTCACTTGACTACATCAACATTTTGCTATACTTCACTACTTACTTTGTTCAGGCCACAGATCAGGAGAGGCTCGATCCAACTTCTCTAAACTCAAAAGGCCATGGTCTTCATCTAAAAAACGTAAACATAAACCAAAAAAGTCAAACTTATTATTGGGATAGTGGGTCCGGAGCTCTAATAACATGAATCATGCTAATTTGCAGGACTTAGCTTGACAATATTTCTATTTGTTGTTTAACAATGCACTCAGCAATATTCCTCTCTAATATAACTACTGTCAGTACATAATTGAGTTTGGACCAGGCAATCCAATGACTGACATCATGAGCATCGAGCAGTTGGGATATGATGACATGGATCGACCAAGTCATGGAATCCGACCACGCAATCCTGTTGGTCATATCTAAGCATGGATTGCTGAAGACCTAAAATAACCCAAGTTCTCACAGAGCTTCACAATATTAAATTAGTAATTGTGTCACCAGTGACCACTGGGACGCTCATGCCCCTGGAAAGAGTGACTGTGTCCAATCAAACAGTGATGACACACAACCATCACAGTCAATGAGTAGCAGACAGAAGTGCACTAGACTCATGAAGAATTGATTTCAGCAACCCACACTTGTCGTAAGAGGAGACTCTATAGCAGGATCAGGTGGTCAAGGGCTTGGTGACTCGATTGATGAATGTCATTGTATCCAAATTGTGTAGATCAATTCTCATAATGTCAATCACTTGATTGGTCCAGACTCGATTATTTACAGACCAGCTTCACCTAGCTGGAATATTGCCGAGAGCTGCATTAAACAACAAAGACCACTAGGCAACAATGTTGGCAAATGTTGTCCCGTTTTCCCTTTACTTCAGTATATTGAGTATGTAAATGTCGTTTAATGCCACTGTCAGCAATAGCCCAGGCATATCACTGCGACCTATAAAACATCAAGTTTGGACCAGGCAAACCGGTGATTGAAAACAAGAGCAACAAACAGTTCATGCAAACAGAGTCCATTATATGGTCTCTGATGCAAATTGTGCACAGTGATCCATATTGTGTCAACTCGCATCATGAATAGGAAACCAGAGACCAATGCTACAATGGAAAGCACAGAAGTACTTTGGGATAATATTATTTAGGGCGGAATTGGTATCAATTAGGCTATATCGAACCTAAACTTCCTGTTTTATTATGCAATAGATTATTATAGACATAAACGGTTAATTGAAATCATTAACCATTTGTGTGAGTAGCGCATAAGCAACTTTTCAACATTTTTGTGTTTGCCCTACATCACATGTTTTTGAAATTACCTCCACTATCAAAATGCGAATTACCCGCATTTTGACCCGCCATTTTGTCTATATAATCTCGACGCAAAGTGTTACTCTGAGAAACTATTCATAAACTAATAAAAGAAACAACTAAATAGTATGATAAATTAGAGAATACTGCAACTAATATCTTTCGAATATTTCTTGTAAATATAAGCATAAAATTTTAGCGTGACGAACCATCTGACTGGTCATTGGTCTTAAGAATACGTAATGATGCTAAAGCAAACGCGGTAGCGCAAATCTTCAAAGTAACCAGTTACAAGATGAAATAAATTGACCAATGAAATTGCCTTTCAGAGTCATACCTCCTCAGGGTCAAGGACACGCACCTGGTTGACGAGCTGAAAATCTTATTGCTCTAGAATCTGTTCGAGGTGTCGAAATTAGCAATTGTTGTCATGGCGTCACTTCATCGTCTGATTCATGTTGGGAAGGTGCAATGTCAATTTACAAATTTGTCTCTGCTTGCAAAATGATACGTCACACTTGAGAATAACATCCACCACGTATGGGTGTCGGTGACCTCAAATGTTTATATAAAAACTATTCATATGAATTTGTGACTAAATCTTCTCCTTTACAAGATAGTTATGGAACTAAAATAAACGTTTATATATGTTTTAATTACTTTGCTAAACGGATGGGTTTTTTTTCATATTTTTACATGTTGCCTATTGATCGATTGTGTGTTGATGCATGACATATAGAAGATCTAAAAGTATGAATTGATCTTTTTCTTTTTTCACAGTACTCATCCTCATAAGAATTTATGTGTTTTGAATTTACTTTTATTTTAAAGAACACAGTAAAATATCTACTACTGCGGCTTTGTTTCAAAGTGAACGAAATATAATAACTTTGGTTCAGAACCCCTTGTTCAGTCGTATAGATCTATGTGTTATAACATGTACCAAACATTTACTGTAATTCTAAGCCCATGTTGGTTAGAAATGGTGGCAAAATTAACAAATTGATTTTGACCTGTGCCAAGACTTGAAGCCCTGTCTTGAGACAGTTAGCCTAGTGGTTAAAGTGTTGGCTCGTCACGCTGAAGACCTGGGTTCGATTCCCGACACGGGTACAATGTGTGAAGCCCATTTCTGGTGTCCCCCCGTCATGATATTGCTGGAATATTGCTAAAATGGCATAAAACCATACTCACTCACTCACTCACTTGAGGCCGTTAATTCTTAACACATAACTGCTGAAAGATACAGATCAACTATCTACAGCTGACATGACTTACCAATGAGTAGTAACTGACACATTCTTTTGTTACTACAGACAATAAAGTTTGTATGAATACTTATAGTAAAAATCCCAAACAAACAAAACCTTAAAAGATCAACTCTCAGCTGTGATCTGTATAAACGCATCAAATGGGAAATGCTTTACAGTTTTGTCATGATGAACCTTGGTTATTGCAGATCTTGAGTGGAGGAAACTTTTCAAGATGCTACACCACAGCGGTAGGAACACAATAGTGTTTACTTGTCCTTCATCAACTGACTCGGCATCAATCTCATTAAAATCTGATCTTAGTTCTTGATATCGCTAAACAAAGATCTGAGGACGTCCCATGAAGGTTCACGTCAGAATGACCTTTCATCCAACCAATCAGAGCGTCTCACCAGATCATGAAAGTGACAGTGGGAATGTGTTTTCTAATCATGCAACCACGAAATATTTAACACGGGGTATTCCGAACGACAGTAACAGCTTTTATGATTATATCCATACAATCTAGGCCATCTATAAGCCATTCCAGAATGTTCTTCTTATCAGTTTTAAATTTTTTTAATCGAGAATATGTCAAAATATGTTTTGAAGCGTAGTTGCCAGTTTGAAACTAGTGTGGCAAAGCTCGAGAAAGCTGCCTTCTGATTGGCTAATGATTTCTTGTCAGTCATTTCATTAGTCGGTCAAAATTCATGAAAGGTCGTTCTGATGTGACCCATAATGGGATGTCCTCAGATCTTTGTTTAGCGGTAGCGAGAACTCAGATCTGATTTTAATGAGATTGACTCGGCATCAGGGACTTACCTGGGTCTATCTGTTTTCGTCTCCAGGAAACTCTGGAGTAATACGTTTTGGGCATCTGAGGAATTGAGATTGGGGTCCCAGGCTGGCGACATGTGATTTCCAGGAATTTTACTGATGCCATGCTCAGAAGCCTTAATTAATAGGATTTTCAATGTTGCATTGAAGACAATCATCTCATTGCCACCCTAAACATTGAGTGTATTTATTACCAGAATAGAAATGTTAGTTGTTTGTACTATCTACAGAGTTGCCATCAACCTAATGGTAAAAGTGAAAAGTCACTATTCCTGAGTTTTTCTAGTCTCAGACTAGTGGACTTCTGTTAAACTTGAACCCTGGCACTAGTGATAGTATCAGGCCATAATGAGTGTTGTGAGGATCCTGGTGCAGGGCGCCTCTGTGCACCATGCTTGTTAGAAGTAATAGACAGCTGATGAGTTGTTTCTTACATCTCACCTGGGTGTTTGTCTTAGTATGCCTTGATAGCATGGGTCACTCACTGGTTTGTCTGGCCCTGATAACCGGTAGACATTTCACCATGATTGGCATAGCTGAAACATGCATGGGATAACACAATGTACAACCGCTGACTTGACCCAGGACTCAAGCTGCCGCTGGTCATGGGTTTGAATCCCAGATATGACTTGACTTACAAAGGTAGGGGTCCAGGGTAACCAACAGTTAATTTCAAGGGTCCTTGCAGACAAAATGAGGGTCCTGTAAAGTAATGAAATGGTGTACTGTACATTTTAATAATTGCT
This sequence comes from Haliotis rufescens, assembly GCF_023055435.1. NCBI lineage: Eukaryota > Metazoa > Mollusca > Gastropoda > Lepetellida > Haliotidae > Haliotis > Haliotis rufescens. The sequence goes on along the minus strand of NW_025964001.1, from coordinate 50,746,021 downwards.
TTAGAGCCTGGAATGAATCAAAGATCATGTGAACAGTGGTCATGATTTATGGATGAAATAACAGACACCCATAACTGTGCTGTAGGTACAATGAATATTACTGTGCGTCCCTAGAGACGTAGTGTATTCTTTTTCTGTGTCCAATCTCAACATTTGTGCGTACTTGACTCACAATTGTGTGTTGCTTAAAACCTTGTTTTGAATATTGTTCTTCTTCCATGTCTATCAGGATCCATATGGTCATAGGTTTCAGCTAATTGGTAACAGGATCACTGTGGGCTTCGACCAATATTTAACTGGATTGTTCTAGGCAGATTGCAGGGCCACAGGAAAAAAGCCTTTGTTTTGGGCAAACCACCCAGCCCTGCAAAGCTCGAACTGATAAGTTTTTTGCCAGCTTTAATTTTAGCTCACCTGACTGTTGTTTATCTGTCGTCAACTTTACCTTTTTCTACATCTCTTCTAAAACTACATGGTCTCTGAAGCTGAAATTGTTGCTTTATAATTCCAATACAATTTTAGACATGGACATGTAACCAATTAATGGTCAATATAGTGAATAGTTCAAGTAGATCAATGCTGTACAGTGACAGCAGGCTAGTAAACAATTATTATCTATTTGATTAATTTTGATAACTCACTCTTCATCTTTGTAACCATAACAAAGTTGAAGTATCATAAAATTGTTTCTTCATTATTCAGGTGAGCTGCAGAGCTATTATTTGATTATTTAACGTAAATGCCCCTCAAATCAGCATGTCTTTTTCAATCAATGATCATCTAACTATCTCCTTTAAAGAACACACCCTCCTCCTTCCCTACTTACAGTAATTGTGTTGCATGAAACTTAATGTTTAGTTATGGCCTGATATTACTGGAATATCGCTATACGTGTTCAAAGATTTGTTAAGCTCACCTGACATGTGTCTGTCTTTGCAGCCCACCACCAAGATGTTTATTGATGGACAGATGGTGGAATCCAAGACAAATAAATGGATAGATGTCCACGATCCGGTGAGGAAAGGCTGTCACTCTGAAATCCTATAGAACATAGAATAAGTAGTTTAATTTCAGCATTGGTTAGTTGTAGATTGATGAAAACATATGACAAAGATATGTCTCAATTTTGTACATTGCTATGCTTGTTATAAGCATTATTTCTGCCACCTTTGGTCTTGAAATATGTCATTAATCAGCAGTAGTATTTAATAACAACATATCTTATTCTGGAAAGCCCATTTGGATTCAGAGACAGAAGACGTAACTCTTATCACAGGCTTCTTAAAATGGCATATTTGAAAGAGGATCCATATGGTCAAAGTGTGTCCCCTGGTTGATGTTGTGTTATTGTATCCACACAAACTTGGGTCATTGCTCATGCTACCAACCACTGGTTTACTTGGCTGATTAGTTTGTTTGTTGCTGAACACCGCACTCGGCAATATTCCAGCTATATGACAGCGGTCTGTAAATAATCGAGTCTGGACCAGACAGTCAAGAGTGATCGACATCAAGAGCATCGATCCACGCAATTGGGATACGATGACTTGCATCAACCAAGTCAGCAAGCCTGACCAGCCAATCCTGTTATTTGCCTTATAGTTTTCTCTTATGACAAGCATGGGTTGCTGAAGATCTATTCTACCCCAGATCTGCACAGGTCAGCTGATTAGTTGTTGCCAATATACATGATACAGGCAACCACCTTGGTTGAGCTTGACAGCAGCTGACTGCAGCATTATGCCACGTTCACTCACACAAACATCCTGGTTCTGATAACAGCAGTGGGTGTGTATCTGGAGGGATTCATTTGTACTACCATATTGTCTAGGTTCACTGAAGATTTTGATGCATGTCAGTATTGTTCGTCACAATACGTTTATTTCCCTGTGGGGGGGATTTGCTCCCCAGTAGCCTATACTTGTTGATAGTGTCATCTTGACCTGATAGTGCGTCACCATGACCTGATGGTGTATCACCATGACATGATGGTGTATCACCATGACATGATGGTGTGTCGCCATGACATGATGGTATGTTGCCATGACATGATGGTGTGTCGCCATGACATGATGGTGTGTCGCCATGACATGATGGTGTGTCGCCATGACATGATGGTATGTTGCCATGACATGATGGTGTCGCCATGACATGATGGTGTGTCGCCATGACATGATGGTGTGTCACCATGACATGATGGTGTGTCGCCATGACATGATGGTGTGTCACCTGATGGTGTGAATCCTTGTTGATGTTTTCTGTCACAGCATATTTTTACTATTGTGAGGTGTCAAATGATATTGCAGGCAACCAATGAGGTGGTGACGCGTGTCCCAGAGTGTACCCAGGATGAGATGAAGGCTGCTGTGGCATCGGCCAAAGAGGCGTTTAAGAGCTGGTCACAAACAACCATCCTCACAAGACAACAGATCATGTTCAAGTTCCAGCAGCTCATCAAGGATAACTTAGTAAGTTACAGATGTCCACACAGGGCTCTCATAGTTACATGTTAAGTAGTGGTGTAACGATTGATCAGATAATCAATACATTGCAGTGGCCATTGATGACCTGATGATCATCAATGACATTTAAGGTGGCACGGGTGGCCTAGCCGTCTAAGGCGCCGTGATTCACAGTGCAGAGTTGCCTTCCTATGGCATGCTGGAAACCTATGATTGTGGGTTAGAATCCCAGTTTGTCCCGATTATGTTCCTAGGTTTGTCAGCACCATATCCGTACTTGTGGGTTTCACCGAAGTGGTAAACATCTGAGACCTGCATCACATACTGTCAAAAGCGGCGTTAAACGCAACTCACTCACTCAATGACATTTAAGCTAAAAATAAAGCAATTTTATCTTATCCTGACTCATACTTATTGCTTATCTCTCTCTCTTCCGAATAGGTAGCGGAAACATCCTGTGCTGTTCCCAAAGAACAGAGAAAACAGCTCACCCAAACGCACCCTCACTCTGCGCATGCGCACCGGAACCATGTGACCAAGCCCAGTAACTCATCACTCTCTCTTTTTCGCGCCATCTTGGCAGCTGGAAATTTTTTGCTGTGCATCGTAATCCAAGCTTTCCTTAAAAATTCACCCTTTTAACAAAATTTTTTGCTTGGATTATCTTCTGTGGTTTTATATACATCATATCTAACGATTATTTTATATATTTGGCATTAGAATTTTTTCGTTATTTGGACTTAAAGACAAAGTCGAGTTATGAAAACATGTAACCGATGTAAATTACGTGTTTCAGATTCGGACCCTCATCCAACCTGTACCAGCTGCACAGTACAGAACTGCACTGCAGAGAATAGATGCAAATTCTGTGCCCCCGTGGGGAAGGAAGAATTTAGTAATTATCTTTGTGCAGTGCAGAGGAAAAAGATGGATCGAAAACGACGTGAGTCATCACGCTCGTTGTCATCCAGGGAGACGGCAAGAAGTAAGAAGAGGCGAGAATCTACGCCCTGCCCTTCGTCAGAGGAATTCGAATTTGATATTATTCAAATAACTCCCGCTGAAGATGATGCAGTCACCCCCCATCTTACTTCCTCGTCTACCAAGTAAGAAGTCTGGAGGGTCTAGGAATAAACCTACTGAAAGTTTCAGTCAGGCGATCAATCTGCAACAATTAGCTGAGAAAAAGAGTGCTGCATCATCTACTTTGAAGCCGTCTTCCCCTAGGAGAGAGCATGTTTTTGCAGAGGTTATTACCTCAACAAAACCACAGACTTCGTCCGTAGTCACGAAGGGGATTTCAAGAAAATCAGCTGTTTCTTCTAGCCAGAAGAAAGCCTGCGCACAGACTATTACGTCCACACAACCCCAGAGGTTCGCGCAGCCCGCAGTGTCATCCAATCAGGCTAGAAATACAGCCGATATAAACCTCAATCAGCCTCAGACCTTCGCGCAGATACCGGCCTTCGCGCAGCCCAACACAACAATTACGCAATCCCCTACCTTCGCGCAGGCTATTAATCAACAAGAGTATCCACAGACGCCAGCCTTCGCCCAGGCTCCCGCCTTCGCGCAGCCCTCAACGTTTACACTGCCAACTACCTTCACGCAGCCTACCTTTTTTACACAAGGTACTTTGCCAACGCCTGCTATTAACACAGATATGATAGCAAATATCACTCAGCAAGTTGTAATGGCTATGCAACAACAAATGTGTAAACAACCTGGCACGCAGTCGACTACCTCTTCACACAATAGCTCGCAGATGTCGCAGCCTTCATTTACGGCTCCGAATCCTAACGCCTCCTATCTTCTGCGAGAGGAGGATGTGTTCGAGCCCCCTCAAAATGACGACACATCGGGGGAAAATTACCCTTCAATTTATGAGGATTATGAATTATTGGCGTGGATTACAGATAGACTACCGATATCATCACCGTCAAGAAATTCTTCTCCCACTGATACATACTGTATCAAAGGGGACGATATAGACACACTAACCATTCCACCGATAAAACCAATCTCCAACATTGCAGAGAATCTTAATGTTTCTTTTGCGAAAGCCACGAAATCACAAGGACTTCCAACACCGAGCTTTAATTTTAAGAAATTCCCCATGCACGCCATGTCGCAATTTCTTCGCTCACCGGAGATTGATGAAGATTACTCACTTATGTCAGACTCCAAAAGTAAAGCCTATCGCATTGAGGATAAGAAAATTGCACAACTTGATACGACTACAAGACATGCATTCTTTGGACTAGCGATGTCACGCGCTATGAATGAAGCTATGATCTATGAATTAAAAGAGCCTCAGAACGACCGTGAAAGAATGTTACTTTCAGCGCTCGTCAATCAAAAGAAAAATCAAGAAATTATTTCTGATCATATGAGTTCAGTGTCGGCAGGTTTAACACTACTACGACGACAAGGTCTTATAAATAATTCTAATTGGTCAGATACCTATACCAAAGAATTATTAAGACAACCCTGGGAGGCCCCAACCATTTTTAATGGTAACATACGGAAAATCAACAAGTAAGTGCTTCAAGACTCCAAAGATCATATGCTGATCAAGTCAGTTCAGACTATGAATTCTATGTATCGTCAATCCATGCAGAAAACCCATTTCAAAAGCAGTTTCACGGGCATTCAAAAAGCTAAAGAGAAACGCTCGTACAACTACAGAGGCGGGAAATCATCTGCCTTTCACAAGTCACATGACACGTCACGTGATGCCGGTCGCGGCCGCGGATCGAGGGGATACCGCAATTACCGGTGAAGATGGGCTGATGAACGACTGGGAACTTTCCCCCCCAGCCGTTCATGTACAGCATTCCCCAGTAGGCGGAAGATTGGCAAGATTTTGGATGAATTGGGACATTCTAGGAGACGAATTTGTTTCCAACATTCTAAGAAAGGGCTACGCCCCGACTTTAGTCAAGAAACCCCCGTTATCTCGCAAGCCACCGGAAATACGTTATCGGAAAGAACTTTTGCCGAAGTTGTACGAAGCAATCAATTCACTTCTCAACAAGGGCGCAGTCGAGAAAATTCAACCAGAATTACTAACGCCGGGTTTCTATTCACCGATCTTTCTGGTTCCCAAAAAGAATTCAAATGAAAAGTTTCGTTTGATTTACAACATGAGGAAATTCAACAAGAAATACCTCCCAGAACCGGAGAAGTTCAGAATGATTCATTTACCACAACTAAAACAGATGATAAGACAGCAGGACTTTCTCGGAAGCATCGATCTACAGGATGCTTACCTACACATTCCCATAAAACGGACTTTCAGGAAATATTTACGTTTCCTCTTCAAAGGACAACATTACCAGTGGGCGGTCCTGCCCTTTGGAATTTCCACGGCCCCGTGGCTATTTACACGAGTGACCAAACCAATTGACAATTGACATTTCTTCACAACAAGGGAATTTGTTGTGCTTTTTACCTAGACGACGGGATACAAACCCATCAATCAACAGAGGTACTCAGACTACAACTGAATTTCACCCTGAAATTATTAACACAACTGGGTTGGTTAATAAATTTTCAGAAGTCCGATCTACAACCATCTCAGGACCTCAAATTTCTGGGGATCAGATTTCTAACCAATCAGAACCTAATAATGGTACCAGAAGATCGGTGGATAAAAATCAAGACTTGCTTGCCAACAGCAATTTACAAGAAAATCTCAGTCAACGAATGGCAAGTGATACTAGGCTTACTCACGTCAGCCCAAGCGTTGACGGTCCGAGGCAGACTACACTTACGCCCTATTCAGAGATTTATAAATCAATACCTAGAGTATCAGGATTTAAAACTGCAACTACCACAAACTTTGAGGAAACACCTCTTATGGTGGACAGTGAAATCGAACGTTTGCGCAGGAACTTGTTTAAACGAGCCGGATTACAACAACCACTTATTCGTGGACGCCTCACTTCAAGGTTGGGGAGCTCACTTCAACGGAGAAGTAACAGCAGGCATATGGTTAGAAGCAGAAAAGCTCTACCACATCAATTATCTGGAATACGAGGCAGTAATCCGTGCAATATTTCACTGGGCCCCACAGTTAAGAAACCAACGTCTGATGATCAGAACAGACAATTCAACTGTGGCATACAATATAAACCTTCAAGGCACGACAAAATCGGAGACCCTCCTGAAGTTGACATTTCAACTTTACGAGCTAGTAGACAATCTCAACTTAACAATAAAGGCAAGACATATACCAGGAGTGGCAAATGTCTTAGCAGACGCCTTATCCAGGCCAGCCAAACCATCACCGACAGAATGGAAGCTACACCCAGAAGCATTCCAACTGGCAATAAAAGAGAAAGGTTGCCCACTGATAGACCTATTTGCAACCAGATTCAACAATCGGATAACAACGTTTGTATCACCAGTGCCAGACCCACTAGCTTGGTCAGTCGATGCTCTGTCAATATCATGGGAGGGACTAAATGCGTACGCGTTTCCTCCACCAGCCGTGATACCACAGATATTACAAAAGATCCTACACACGAGCAGCCTACAACTGCTTTTGGTAGCGCCTTACTGGCCGGCGAGAACGTGGTTTCCAGATCTCATCGAACTAGCAGGGAATCCAATGTTAAAACTTCCAAACTGGCCAAATCTACTGCTACATCCTCACTCCAATCAGGTCCATCCAAGACCAGATCTTTATGAACTTCACGTATGGAGCATATCAAGAGCAGTCTCGTTAAAAGAGGATATTCCATAAGAGCAGCTAAGGCAGTCTCCTTAGCACTTCGTAGATCAACGAGGAATCTCTATGATGATAAATGGAAAGGTTTTGACCAGTTTGCAACATCCAAGGGTTTTTCTGCAGCCAAAGCTACTATACCACAAGTAGCAGATTACTTACGAAGTACAAGGAATCTTAAAGGTTCGACACTGGGCACTTATTTGGCCGCTAGCAGTTCTGTACTGACAATGGCTAACGGGATAAAACTTACTAAAGTTCCCAAGCTGATAGCCCTACTCAGATCCTTCAGACTTGAGGACCAACAGAAAAGATTTAGAGCCCCAGCATGGGACCTAAATATAGTGCTACAACACCTAACCAGTGATGCATACGAGCCGCTCCAACAGGCCGACTTTGAACACCTGACGCAGAAAACCCTATTTCTTCTGGCATTAGCTACGGCAGCCAGAATGTCTGAAATCCATGCGATAGACTTCAATCGCATCACATTTGACAGTGGTAACAACTCATCAGCGCACCTTGGCTTAAGATGGGACTTTATTGCAAAGAACCAGTTACCAGGCCAACCAGACAGACAATTCCACATTCCGGCTCTTTCCTCCGTCCTTGGTGCAGAGGATACAGAGGATTTATCACTATGCCCAGTCAGAGCCTTAAGATTATACCTACAAAAGTCTAAACCTAGAAGACAAGGTTTTAAATGACTATTTATTCCTTTATTAAGGAATACACACACAGAGGTATCCAGAACAACTATCTCAATTTGGATGAGAGCTGTTATTCTTAGAGCATACAGAGCAGTGGGATTGGACCCCCCTTCAGCCTCCAACCCGCACGGTGTAAGAGCCTTAGCCTCAACTTTGGCACTTCACAGCAACTGCTCCATAACAACTATTATGGAAGGTTGTTTCTGGAAATCAGATACAGTTTTCGCCAATCACTACCTCAGAGACCTTGCTACAGAAGACTTAGCTGGTATTCACCAATTCGGACCATTAGTTGTGGCACAACAACTCACGAATCCTACCAGACGACATTAGAAGATCACACTCGCCCAATATCACGTAGACTTGTTGACGTCAGGTTACTGTTCCATAACCAACGACTGAGAGTCCATGCCCCCTGTTTTACAATGTAATTCAGCACATGAGTGAAAAAGATTGTGTTTAGATTATTGCTCTTCTCTTAACACCCTAATCGTTTAAGGTGAACAAGATTTATCTTAGAAACCTTATAAATCCACAAATCTATATGATTTACTTCCATTTTGCTGCTCACAAAAAAGGAAGGTGGTCCCCAATTAAGAATTTACACAGAAGATTAACAACGTTCCTATGGGGTTTATAGAACAGATCGATGTTTATCACACATACAGGTGAAACCCACCACCTACTGTGAGATTCAAGCAATAAGTATGAGTCAGGATAAGATAAAATATGTATTTTTTAGAGTAAAAATATCATTTATACTTATCCTGACTCATACGAATGAGTACCCTCCCGGCCTTCCCCTCTTTCCACTGATGTGTTTCGACCATTAAGTAGGAAATAAGAGAGAGTGATGAGTTAATGGGCTTGGTCACATGGTTCCGGTGCGCATGCGCAGAGTGAGGGTGCGTTTGGGTGAGCTGTTTTCTCTGTTCTTTGGGAACAGCACAGGATGTTTCCGCTACCTATTCGGAAGAGAGAGAGATAAGCAATAAGTATGAGTCAGGATAAGTATAAATGATATTTTTACTCTAAAAAATACATTTTTCTTTTAATATCCAGTGGTAGATTAAGTCTTCAGCAACCCATGCTTGCCATAAAAGGTGTCTATGTTTGTCGTAAGAGGCGACTAACAGGATCGGGTGGTCAGACTCGCTGACTTGGTTGGTGCATGTCATTGTATTCCAATTGCGTGGATCGTTGCTCATGATGTCAGTCACTGGATTGTCTGGTCTCGACTTGATTATTCACAGACCATCGTCATATAGCTGGAATATTGCTGAGTGCTGCATTAAACAACAAAGAAACAATCAAATCAAGTGACTCAACTGAAACTTTGTGGAAAATAAAATGATTAAGAGTTTCTTTTAGGTACCATCATCAGTTTTGAATTTTGGGCACTGCTAACAATGTTGCAAAAATTTAAAAAAATTATGTTAACTTATCCTGCGTTACACCATTATTATGGTACTTTTTCGATGCTGAATATTATATTTAAAGCACATTTTTGTAACCCTGATCAATGGATCAGTGTGCACGAGACAATCATTCTCAGCTCCCTAGGGAGTTTACAACCCAAGCTGCATGTGAGGTGCCAGAAGGTTAACAGCCACATTGCGATCTCCTACCAGGTACCCATTCACTGCTGGGTGAACAAACGCACATTTCAAACAAATTCACTTGCCCAAGGAGATGCACATGTGTTCATGATATACATGGTAGAGCTAAAAAGGTGAGGAGAATGGAATGGCAATGATTGTTTTATTAAGTATGTGCTCTTAGTAGTCTTAGGTGTGTAAGAAAAACAAGTTCACATGTATAAGGCTAGTCTTTTTCTATGTGTTGTTGTCTGGTTCTATTTAGTTAAGAGGAGACTGGTAGAGCTTATCACGACACGTTTTCCATTTCCTTTTCATAAGAATTCATATAAAATTTGACTTCACTCAAAGACATCCTTGCTTACACAGTGTATTATGTCTCCCCCAGAATGGAGGGAGACATATTGTTTTTGGCACGGTTCCCGTGGGCGTGGGCGTGGGCGTGGGCATCGGCGTTCCCACCGTTTCCGGACCATAACTCAGAAACCATTTAATATTTTTTCGCGAAACTTTGTATACACATTAACCCAGCACTGAAGTGGTGCCTTTTGCTATTTAGAGATTTTTGACATTTTTATTTTTTCGCGTTTCCATGGAGATAACTTGAACATAGACTCTGAATGGGGGTAAGCTTTGTTTCCGGACCATAACTCGGAAACCGTTTAATATTTCTTCGCGAAACTTTGTATACACATTAACCCAGCACTGAAGTGGTGCCTTTTGCTATTTAGAGATTTTTGACATTTTTATTTTTTCGCGTTTCCATGGAGATAACTTGAACATAGACTCTGAATGGGGGTAAGCTTTGTTTCCGGACCATAACTCGGAAACCGTTTAATATTTTTTCGCGAAACTTTGTATACACATTAACCCAGCACTGAAGTGGTGCCTTTTGCTATTTAGAGATTTTTGACATTTTTATTTTTTCTCATTTCCATGGAGATAAGTGGAACATAGGCTCTGAATGGGGGTAAGCTTTGTTTCCTGACCATAACTCAGAAACCGTTTAATATTTTTTCGCGAAATTTTGTATACACATTAACCCAGCACTGAAGTGGTGCCTTTTGCTATTTAGAGATTTTTGACATTTTTATTTTTTCTCATTTCCATGGAGATAACTTGAACATAGACTCTGAATGGGGGTAAGCTTGGTTCCCGGACCATAACTCGGAAACCGTTTAATATTTTTTCGCGAAACTTTGTATACACATTAACCCAGCACTGAAGTGGTGCCCATTAGTTGTTTGAAATTTCTAGGAGTTCTATTTTTGTCTCTGTTATTTAGTAATGGAGGGTGGGAATGAAGAGATGGGGTTTAACGTGAAGTAAACGAATGAATGGGGGTTGGGGGAGTGGGGGGAGACATATGTTTTTACGAGTAAAAACACTTTCTAGTTATATCTCCATTCTGTTATGATACATACTGTGGACCCAGAACTACCATAACTTAGTGTTGAGTATTAGATCAAATGATGTGAAGGTGAAAATAGCCATCCAATTAAATTAAGCATATGTGCAAGAGACATCCTGTGGGATATTACTCACAAGAGACATTTTGATGGTCATGTCTCATTCTATGTGAATCGTTGGTACCTGTAGCTCCAGGCTACTTTTTTTTTATAGAATTCAGGGATTTATCAAGACCTGTTCTGAGGCTTATAATCGGCCCCAAGTCTGAAGCAATTGTCAGTAAGAATTCCCAAATTGCGTTGCTTTGCAGATGTGACTTACGATTCATTGATAACAAAACCAGTGATGAAGCTTTCATGTGTAGTGTTACATTTTTGCATTGAATGAAATATAAATATGATTAATATACTGCTGAATTTAAGAAAATAGACCTTTGAGAAAGTCCTGATTTTGGACAAAATTATGTTTTTTCCTCATTTTGTCTGCTAAGGGCACTTTTGAATCCTGGGATGGAGATATTATACCTTACATGATGGAGGAGGGCTTGAGGCCTGATGGTCATGGAGTTCTGATACCACAGTATTGTCATCAAATAGGGTCCCAAGAAGGCATAGAATTTGTCAGTGGATAAGTTCCTATTTTTTAACTTATCCTGCATTACTCCGTATTGCATTTACTGCTGTCTTTGACAGAGAGACAAACTGTGTGAGATCCAGCTGCTGAAGAAAGTTGTCCCAACCAGCCCAGGAGGCAGCGCCCTCTCACAGTCGGCACGTGACCCGGAAGTCATGACGTCACACAAAAAGACATAACTGCTTTGTCACCTCCACGGACGGACGTACTTTGTATCCCTTGTGGAAATTAAAGCTTATTATTTGTTTTTTATATTTTGCGTGTTTCTACATTCATTATATGCTGCTACATTGTTACCTGTTATGGGCCGTGACCTTAGGGTCTTCCCATTCGTAAATTGTAACGTTTATCGCTCGTCTGTGGCTCACGTCACAGTAATTTACGGGCGCAATGTTGTTCCCGCCATTTTGTTTTCTTTCCCGCCATTTTGGCCATTCACCACGTGGCCATGTAATGTCGTGCTCTGCGTTTTGAATTCTCTCTTTGGCTTGGGTAATACATTACATTTATGTATGTTGTTTTGGTGCCTTTTTGCTACCTCTCAGCGTAATTGTTTCTTCTCTTAAACTTCAATATAATACGAAGTTTTTGAGTTACATTATGTCTCCCGTACTCTGTGGTTTTGCCACATGGTTACGTGTTTGCTTAAGGCTTTGCCTTTTCGCTCCCATTTAGCGTACTTGTTTATCTCATAAACTTTAATAAAATATACTGTTTTTGAGTTACTTTATGCTTCCCATACTTTGTGATTGGTCACATGGTTATGTGTTTGCTTAAAGCTATGCTTTTTCGCTACCTTTTAGCGTCATTGTTTGATCTCATAAACTTCATTGAAATACAAAGTTTCTGAATCACATTATGCTTCCCGCACTTTGTGGCTTTGCCACATAGTTATGTTTTGCTTAAATTCCAGATTTTCTGCCTCGCTGCACTTGTTGCCGCGGGAACAAATCTGGTCGGGGCCGCCCCTTTCTGCCGTGATTGTACGACGCCCTGTACTTTCACAAGGCAGTGCCGATGTTGCAGTCATTCGTCGCTGTGATCCTTCAGCTCATGCGAGTATCCAGGACACACCTCGCTCAACGTGCTCGTCGACCCCCACCTACGTTGACGGCAGCAGCGCTCAGCGAAGCTTCACGACGGCTCCCAGCGTAGAGTCTGCCTCCCATGGCACGACATACGACCGTTCACCACGGTCTCCTACTCCACCGGCGGCTCCAGCGCTCCCAACGTAGAGTCTGCCTCCCATGGCACGACATACGACCGTTCACGGTCTCCAACACCGTCAACGCTGATGTCTCCGGCGCCTCTGATGTCCTGGCGCACCCGGCGCTCCCGGCGCCTCTGATGTCTCGGCGCCTCCGATGTCTCGGCGCCTCTGATGTCCCGGCGCTCCCGGCACTCCCGGCACCTCTGATGTCTCGGCGCCTCTGGCGCTCCCGGCGCCTCTGATGTCTCGGCGCTCCCGGCGCCTCCGATGTCTCGGCGCCTCCGGAGGCGCCGAGACATCAGAGGTGCCAGGAGCGCCGGAGGCGCCGAGACATCAGAGGCGCCGAGTCATCGGGAGCGCCGGGACATCAGAGGCGCCGAGACATCAGAGGCGCCGGAGAAGCATGGTGAAACAACTGTCGCCGCTCCTGTCGCTACTCTCCCGTCGGTCTTCGGGATCGTGACTATCGTTCTACTTCCTGGGTGGAATCATTTCAACCAATAGACAGTTGGTCTGATTCAACTTGCCCACTGAGACGTTATCCATAATCCCGTCGTTTAAAGCGCTATGATTCCGGAGAGATGACCTGCGGGTTTTCCATCGAAACAGCGTCATGTGAACTGCGTCTGTATCAGATTCGACGACGACATCCACTTACAAAGAGTTTACTTCGTCGACATCGCAGACATCAACGCTGTTCTACCCTACCCTAGCGCCAGCGTTCCTGAAAGAGACTCTTCCTCGGCGCTCCCCGGGTTTTCCACGACGCCCATGGGGTTCCGTGTTTTATCGCAAAACTCGGGTACACCACTTGTTGTCTCTCACACAGTTCATTGAGGATTGTCTGTGTGTGGAGTTTGCACCTCAGTTCCGACTCCAAGGCGGTTTTCTCGGCTACTGCGCAGAGTGATTTACATGTCACATGCCAAGTACTCGGACTGTCAACAACTCCGACCGGATTTAGGTCAACTTACCATGGCAAGGGGTGCCATGTATTTCTACAGATTGGTTTCCATGTCTACCTGTACGCTTGGTGATACCACTCAACCAGGCGCCTGTCGCAGTCCATCCATGCACGGATGTTGGAAACAATAGACCTCCTCTTCCAACACGGCTGTCACAAGGAACCTTGTTTCATCAACCCTTCGCTATAAGAACGATAGCGCCTATAGGCGTTCAAGGGATGGAAAAGATCGCCTTCCTTCGTCCGGTTTGATCTTTTTGACTACGACACCTGCCTATCTTCCGCCTTGACTACCGGACACAGTGTCGATTTGATACTTAAAGTCCCTCGGCCGTCCCACTGACCCCTGTTGCATACCTGCCTCGTATCGTGTTGTCGTCCTCCATCGTCACCTCGATATAAGAACAGGAGTACTTATACGCCGCTTCAGGGATGAAAACGATCTCATTACTTCGTGCAATGGCCATATTGCCTCGACTTCCTACTACCCGGTTACGTCGATGCCCCGGCGGTCGATTGTGAAGCTGGTTTACTTCGTCTACTTGAGGTTGGCGATCACACCTTTTTCCGAATCGTACCGACGGTACGCAATCGCAGACCCCTGTTGCTGACTACCTCCCCTGCCACCTTGTCAGTGGCTAGTGGCCCACACCAGCCCACATTGTGACCACCTGTGATCCAGAGATCAACACCATTGGCACAGCAACAGCCTCGAGATAAAGGCTTATCCAGGACGTCACTTGCTGACAGTGCATTCTCGGTCACGCCCTGTTGATCGTGTCCACTGACGACGTCACCGTAGTGTGGTGTTTGCGGACCCAGAGTACTCGCCCCTCTCCCGGCGCTACAAACTCGACCGGCGCCCCCGAGAATCACCATCTTCGGCGTTCCAGGCGCCTCAAGCTCTCCGACGCCTCACACTCTCCGGCGCCTCGGGCCAGACTATGTCAAACGGTCGACACCCCAACCCTAGATCTGTTTGCCTCATATCTGAATGTGGCCAGCTGTCGTCTTCCATTCCACCTGTGCCGGATACGACCGCCGTGGCAGTCGAAGCCTTCCATCGTTCCTGAGAAGGATTACGCGCGTACGCTTTTCCGACTCCGGTTCTCCCTCCCACGGTTCTTCAGAGATCCAGGCCACTCGACCCCTGCCATTGACTTTGGTCTCGCCTTATTGGTCAGCCAGAAGTTGGGTTATCGACTTTCGAAACATAGCCAGAGACAACCCCTGGAACTTCCGGTGTGGTCCAACCTTCTGCTCCATCCACACGGTCTGTTGCCACACCCTCATACCCGCATGTTATCGTCTGCACGCCTGACACACATGCAGAAAGCCAAGGGCTATTCGGCTAGAGCGACCAAGGCTATTGCTTCAGCCAACCGTCCATCTACAGGAGGACTGTATGCTGATAAATGATGCTTGTTCCAGGCATTTTGTTCTGACAAACACCAGGATCCGATGACAGCGTCACCGCAGATCCTGGATCAGTTCCTTCTGTACTTGCGTAGCACCCGTCGGTTGAAGGGCTTACCACCCCCACATACCTGGTCGCCATCTACTCCGTTCTGGCCATCCCAGACGATCGGAGAAAGACGAAAATTCCCGACCTACGGGCCTGGCTGCGCTCGTTCAGTCTTGAAGACCTGAAGGCCAAGTTCGGACCGCCTGCGTTGGATCTGAATGTGGTCTTTAACGCCCTTCGAACCACTCCCCTCGTCTTCCTTCTACGACCTTAAGTAGAAGACGGGTGTTTCTACTGGTTTTGACTACTGCCGCTCGAGTCCATGTACAGCACGCCCTCGACGTCTCCCGTGCCCGGTTCGAATGCGGTACCCAGGGCGCCGTTCATCATGGACCGTACTGGGACGTCAGCGTAAAGACTCAACTCCCAGGACAGCCTGATAGATCATTCCTTGTCCCCTCCCCCCTCGTCCAGTGTGGGTGCCGAGGATGAGGATGAGCGTCATTATGCCCAGTAAGGGCACTGAAGGTTATTCTACGATCTAAAGACTGCCGCAAGTCTAGGAAACACCTTTTTCTGCCGGTCTCCCCTTCGTCGCACTCGTTGGTCAGCCGGAATACTTTTCCCCGTGGCTCCGGGCGGTCATCCTTAAAGCTTATGAGCCGCCGGATTGGACCCTCCCCCCAAAGGCTATCACCTGAAATAAAATGAGATCAGGGCGATCGTATTTACACTGGTTCTTCACGGTATACTGTTCCATCCAGTCGTTCAGGGAAGCCTGTTCGTGGCGATCGGACACCGCCTTCACCAACCACTACTTCCGTGATGTAGCCTTGAAAGTTGTCGCCGGCGTTCACAGTTTTGGTCCCTGGTTGTAGCCCAACAGGTCATCTATCTCCGACGCTACTGATTCTCCGATACCCTGAGCGGGGCCCGTCGACCTCTCTGGTGTTTATCACCCCAGACGAGACGGCTCTCTTGCGTTCCCCATTCGCTCTTAGGTCAGTTTTAGTTTTGGGTTACCCGACTCATTCTATTGCTGTCACCTATCCGGGTTTTACTTTTTGCATCAACTCTCGTTTCCTGACGACAGGAATGGTAGTTGATGTGGACACCGGCGCCGACGCCAACGCCAACGCCGCTGCTTCTCTGATACCTGAGCGGTGCCCGTTGACCTCACCGGTGTTCCTTGCCACCAGCCTAGAGGGCTCTCCTGCGTTTCGCATTCGCTCTTGGGATCGTTCGTAGATTTTGCCGCCGACGCCGCTGATTCTTCGAATCCCCGAGCGGGGCCCGTCGAACTCTCTGGTGTTTATCGCCTCAGATTAGAGGGCTCTACTGCGTTTCGCTTTCGCTCTTCGGTAAGTTATATATTTTGGCTACACGCCTCATTGTATTTCGGTTACCTATTCGGGCGTTTCGTTTTTGCATCGACTCTTGTTTCCCGAAGACAGGAATGGTCGTAGATGTTCCGGTCATCACTTGTATGCGGTGCGGATTCATCGGACCTTGACGAGGGTTTAATATGGTTCACATCTGCAGGTATGCCCACCGGCCATGCCGTCTGATAAAGATGCAATACGGAGTAATGCAGGATAAGTTAAAAAATTTAGTAAAATCTAAATATTTTTTACATCTGTATACTTATCCTGCATTACGAAGTCTAAGTGCCCTCCCTTTCGCTACGCTTCCTCTCCACGAAGTTTCAGATGTTATGTTTAAAGCAGTTATGTCTTTTTGTGTGACGTCATGACTTCCGGGTCACGTGCCGACTGTGAGAGGGCGCTGCCTCCTGGGCTGGTTGGGACAACTTTCTTCAGCAGCTGGATCTCACACAGTTCGTCTCTCTGTCAAAGACAGCAGTAAATGCAATACGGAGTAATGCAGGATAAGTATACAAATGTAAAAAATATTTAGATTTTACTAAATTTTGTCCCATTTTATGAATAATGTTCTTTTAATTTCACAGAAAAATATTGCAGCCAATATCACGAAGGAGCAAGGAAAGACTCTGATGGATGCTGAGGGCGATGTCATGAGGGGGTTACGTAAGTGTTTTTTTATGCCACCATATTCCAGCTATATGATGACAGCCTGTATATAATTGTGTTTGGACCAGAAATCCATTGATCAGTATCATGAGCAATGATCCACTTTAAGGTACGATGACACAATTAACCAAATCACCTAGCCTGACCACCCGATCCATTTGGTTGCCTCTTATAATCCAGTGCTGTAATTAAGAAATAATCCTGCTTTGATTGTTTTGTCAGACATTACCACATATCATTGAAGTGTTGTGAGATTAACTTTAGCAGAGAAACTTGTAGCACAAAGCTGTGATGTGTTGAAGGTTGCTGCAGAGATTATTGACTGTTGTCATGGTTACAGAGGTGGTGGAACACTGCTGTAGTGTGACCAGCCTCCAGCTTGGGGAGACGCTCCAGGGCATCGCTAAGGACATGGACACGATGACGTACAGACTGCCCCTGGGTGTGTGTGCCGGTATCACCCCTTTCAACTTCCCGGCCATGATTCCACTGTGGGTGAGTTGCTCTGTTTGAATCATGTCAGGAAATATGAAGTCACATCTGTCATAAACTACATGCATTTTATCAGATAAATATGCACAATAAATCACCAAAACCCATGCCCAATGTAGCTTTTACAACTTTAGGACATGAATAACTTTATTAATCGGAGCCGGATGTTGTTTATTGTACAATACAACACTGCAGGGAGAATAAACCATGAGGGGCACAACCTCGAGTGGTTTGTTCTCCCACCGGTGTTTTATTGTACAATAAATAACGACCATCAGTCGTTATTTCTTATGTGAGATATCAACATTATGTACAGCCTCTTTGAGGATGATGATAAACTGTACACACTTTAAAAATATTAAGATTTTAATAATGACTCCCTCAATAGAATCTGACCTCAGCAATATCGGACAAGCCTATTTTAAGCACAGGTGGGTATTTCCCGTATAATCTCACACTCTTCACACTGATTACCTGTACCCTTTCTCCCAATACCGATTGTCATCGGCCATCACGTTTAGCTGCGTTGCCCAACTACATCTATAGGGATCAACTAACTTGACACTCCCCTCTCAAAAATAACATGGCCCAGTATAAAATGTCATCAAGTTGCGAGCGGGGGCACGGGTGGCCCAGTCGTCTAAGGCGCCGCAATTCACTGTGCAGAGTTGCGTCCCTTGGGCATGCCAGAAACCTATGATTTTGGGTTCGAATCCCGTTTCGCCCCGATTATGTTACTAGGTTTGTCAGCACCATACCCGTGCTCGTGGGTTTCACCGAAGTGGTAAACGTCTGAGACCTGCATCACTTCGGGCTTTCCTCCCACATCTAGCTGACACGCCGTGATGTAACTGGAATACTGTTAAAAGCGGTGTTAAATCCAACTCACTCACTCACTCAAGTTGCGAGCACACTTTCGAATCTCATTAAATGACATCATGATATAACTATGTGTTATTATGAAGTAAACCACACTTCTTTCTTCATTCTTTGCGATTTATCACATAGCAATCATATATTTTTCAAATTATCCTGCATTACTCCTTAATGCATCTACTGCTTGTTCTTTACAGGAAAAAGAGCTGTGTGAGGTGGTCTTGCTGAAGAAGTTGTTTCAACTAGCTGAGAGGACAATCCTATCACACAGCTCCCACATGACCACGGAAGTGATGACGTCACTGATCAGCACATTACTGCAGTCACTCACAGAAGCAAAACCTGTGTCGTCTGTCTTTCCGGTATCATCACCTGTAGACACTCAGGTATTGTAGGCAGCCCTGTTGTCTACCCCTTCAGTTGTCGTCTCTACCTGGGCACCGATGTTGACCACTACAATGTCAATCTACTCGTCTATGGCCACCACGATGACGACTGACGCGGCACCTATGGATCACTTCTCGCTGACCCAGCAGCCGACGGAGCAGTACTCCACAGTACCTATGCGGTCAACACTACAAGCGCCTCCGGGCTATGATCTACCAATCTTCCAACAGAAGTCTCAGCAGCAGACGCCCTATATTGACCCCCTGTGGCTCCACTACCTCCAGCTACTACAGCAGTCCTTGCTTCAGTTCCTGGCACCTTCATCACGGGGACTTCATGCAACGCCTCCTCTGAATAGGATGGCTGATCAGTCTACGGAAGTTGGGGGTCTCTTCAAAATAGACTGAGACCGTCTCTCTGTACCCAGCAGGGTCAGGGGGGACCGAATCCAACTCCATCCGCTCCCGGCACTCCACCAATCATGCACGCTGCGCCAGTGGCAAGCAATCTTTGGCCTCCTAACATCAGCGTAGAACTTGACCTCCAGAGGACGACTCCAACTGCTCCAATTCAGATGTTCCTGGCCCTTTACTTCAGATGCAAGGATTTGTCGGTACCCATCATCCTCCCAGACCACCTTATGCCTCATCTCTGGTGGTGGACAGAGCTTATGACCTTGTTACACCTATACATCGATACCACTCTTCAAAGATGGAGAGTGCATCTGGAAGGGGCTTTGGTCCGCCGCTCAACAGCATTGGCATATCAACAACCTCGAGAGGTGCTCATACTGGCTCTCCCTCACTGGAAGCAGGCCCACCAGCATGCACGGATCACCATCTCAACGGACAACATCACCGTCATCTGGTGTCTCTAGAACCAGTGAACGATTCACTCCCACTCTCTCCTTCAGCAAACGTTCCAGTTCCTCAACCTTGTCAATCAACTGGGGCTCCAAATCCGGGTCCAACACATCCCGGGTTGCCGCAACATTCTGGCAGACGCCCGGGAAAAAGTTGCTCCATCAGAGTGGAAGCTCCATCGGGATGCCTTCGCTCTTGTTTGTCTGCACCACTGTCGCCCTAACATAGACCTATTTGCCACCAGCCAGAACTACCAGATCCAGACCTTCATATCTCTGGTATCAGATCTGCAGGCTTGGGCAGTACACTTTTCTGACGCCTGTATTCCTTCCAAGTGTCATCCAAAATGATCAGTATGAAGCAGAGCCTCAATCTGACTTTGGTGGCATCCAGGTGGCCAGCGAGGGGCTGGTTCGTCGTCATAAGAGACATAGCCAATGGCGACCTTCCCCAACTCCCAGGCTAGCTGAATCTTCTGATTCATCCACACTGCAAACGACCACACCCTAAGTACAAGACAGGTTACATCTACACATCTGGTCCATCTTCAAAGAGCCCTAAGTACTAAGGGTTACTCGTCCAGAGCAGCGAAGACTATTACTTTGGCCCATTGACTGTCCAACAGGAACCTTAAGACATCAAGTGGCTTTCCTTCGAAAGTTTTTGCAAGAAATACATCAGGATCCCTCCTCAATTTCTGGCCAAGTTCCTGGTGTTCCTGAGTCACAAGCGTCGTTTGAAGGGTAGCACAATCACTACATACCTTGTGGCCCTCAACTCCATAAGATTGTAAAATGACGAAGGTTCCAGAACTCCAAGCTTTACTTTGCTCCTTCCGTTTGGAAGACCAGAAGGCTAAGTTCAGACCCCCGGCATAGGATCTGAATGCGCCCTTTGAACCACTCCATTCGGCGGGTCAGGTCAGGTTTCAACAGGGAGCGCTGTTCACCTCGGACTCTGCAGAGACTTTATCGCTAAGAACCAGCTCCCAGGACAACCCCACAGATCCTTCCTTATCCCGCCTCTATTGTTGTTAGAGGGAGCGTTGGACTAACAAGAACTCCTACTGAGAGTGCTGTGATGTTAAATCCGCTGATCCATGGTTCTCCATTACCAATGCCACCATCTCTTCGTTCCAGTATCAGCGACCTCACAAGCAGAAGTCAGCCGCAATACCACCTCCCTCTGGCGTAAAGCCATCATTCTCCAGGCCTCTGCGGGACTGGATCCTTCGAGAGCCAGCAACCCAACATGAGATCCTGGCAGTCGCCTCCACCATGGCACTTCACGGCAACTGCTCCATACACGCCATTATGGAAGGCTGTTTCTGGCGATCTGACACTGTGTTCACCAGTCACTACCTGCGAGATGTTGCCTTAGAAGACGTGCAAGGAATGCGCAGTTGTTGCCCAACAGAAGGCTACATGTTGCTTACATTTCGGCTCAGTACGTCAATTGATTTTAATCTCATTTAACTTCTATGATTGTATCCATACCTGGATATCCGGCATACCTACTCTCTCCTTCCTTGTCAACAGAAATGGTAGATCAATGCCGAGCTTTGCCTTCGCTGATTTGCTGAGGGATCTTGGAGTGTTTTAGATGGAAGATCACATCTGAAGGTATGCCCTCCAACGTTTCCATTGGATACAGATGCATTAAGGAGTAATGCAGAATAAGTAAAAAAATCTAGTACAATCCTAGATATTTTTTATATTTGTATACTTATCCTGCATAACTGCATCTAAAGGGACCCACCCACCCACCCATCGCAGAGCTGCCTCCCCATGATGCATTCAGATGTTTTCCCTGTTTTTAGCAGTAATGTGCTGATCCGTGACGTCATCACTTCCTTGGTCACGTGGGAGTTGTGTGGTAGGGTTGTCCTCTCAGCTAGTTGAAACAACTTCTTCTTCAGCAAGACCTCACACAGCTTTTCTTTCTGTTGAGAACAAGCTGTAGCTGCATTAAGGAGTATTGCAGGATAAGTATACAAATATGAAAAATATCTTGGAGTTTACTAGTTACAGATTGAATGCAGGCATTCATAAACACAACTGCAGTGCATAATACACAATGGGGTTACTTCTCACTTATTGTAACTGAGACATGTGTCACTGTTGTGAGCTAGGAGGCACGGGTGGCCCAGTCGTCTCAGGCGCCGCGATTCGCTGTGTAGAGTTGCGTCCCTTGGGCACGCCAGAAACCTATGATTGTGGGTTCGAATCCCGGTTTGCCCCGATTATGTTTCTAGGGTTGTCAGCACCATACCCGTGCTCGTGGGTTTCACCGAAGTGGTAAACGTCTGTGGCCTGCATCACTTCGGGCTTTCCTCCCACATTAAGCTGACACACCGCGATATAACTGGAATACTGTTAAAAGCGGTGTTAAACCCAACTCACTCACTCACTCACTGTTGTGAGCTTATGTGCCTGGTGACACTCCATGCAATTCAGGCGACACTTTTGGGGCAGCACATGAACATTAGAAGTTACCTGAAACAACATAATATGTCTCTTCTTTGGTTTAAAAATACCCAATTGACTGGACTCAAGGGAGAAAAAATATATTGTAGACCCAAAGATTGAGGGGATGAACTTGTTGTCATGGGTTTGAATGCCAGATTAAGCTGATAATGAGCCTTCTTAGTATTACCAGCATGGTTTGGCAAATCTCTATGCCAAGCATCACTTTAGGCTGTCTACATTCATGATAACAAGACTTATGTACAACTTATTGTTCAATGCAGGGTTAAGCCTCACTTCACTAATCACATATACAGTGCAGTATTTTGATATCCTGTTTTTCTGTGTGGAGATGTTCCCTATGGCAGCTGTGTGTGGCAACACGTCTATCGTGAAGCCGTCGGAGCGGGACCCAGGAGCCACCATGATGCTGGTGGAGCTTGCAAAGGAGGCTGGGATGCCACCTGGTGTCATCAACGTCATCCACGGCAGACATGACTGTGAGCACTCGCCCCAAATACATCCCCAGTACCTCATGCTTGTCTCCCTAATATGTCAGAATATGTCCTCTATACCTTAGGCTTATACTTATCGCCCTATTGACATCAGAATAGATTCCCAGTACCCCATGCTTGTTTCCTATTGACATCAGAATAGATTGCCAGTACCCCATGCTTGTCTCCTATTGACATCAGAATAGATTGCCAGTACCCCATGCTTGTTTCCTTTTGACATCAGAATAGATTGCCAGTACTCCATTCTTGTCTCCTATTGACATCAGAATAGATTGCCAGTACCCCATGCTTGTTTCCTTTTGACATCAGAATAGATTGCCAGTACTCCATTCTTGTCTCCTATTGACATCAGAATAGATTGCAAGTACTCCATGCTTGTTTCCTTTTGACATCAGAATAGATTGCCAGTACTCCATTCTTGTCTCCTATTGACATCAGAATAGATTGCCAGTACTCCATTCTTGTCTCCTGTTGACATCAGAATAGATTGCCAGTACCCCATGCTTGTTTCCTTTTGACATCAGAATAGATTGCCAGTACTCCATTCTTGTCTCCTTTTGACATCAGAATAGATTGCCAGTACTCCATTCTTGTCTCCTTTTGACATCAGAATAGATTGCCAGTACTCCATTCTTGTCTCCTTTTGACATCAGAATAGATTGCCAGTACCCCATGCTTGTCTCCTATTGACATCAGAATAGATTGCCAGTACTCCATTCTTGTCTCCTATTGACATCAGAATAGATTGCCAGTACTCCATTCTTGTCTCCTTTTGACATCAGAATAGATTGCCAGTACTCCATTCTTGTCTCCTTTTGACATCAGAATTGGTTGCCAGTACCCCATTCTTGTCTCCTATTGACATCAGAATAGATTGCCAGTACTCCATTCTTGTCTCCTTTTGACATCAGAATTGGTTGCCAGTACTCCATTCTTGTCTCCTATTGACATCAGAATAGATTGCCAGTACTCCATTCTTGTCTCCTTTTGACATCAGAATTGGTTGCCAGTACCCCATGCTTGTCTCCTATTGACATCAGAATTGGTTGCCAGTACCCCATTCTTGTCTCCTTTTGACATCAGAATTGGTTGCCAGTACCCCATGCTTGTCTCCTTCTTTTTGAAAGAGTGAAGAGATATTGCAGGACATGAATTTGTTTAGTTCCATGGTAACAAGGCTCACAGGCAGACACTGCATACCAGAATTACATTAGTGCTGGTTCAAATCCAAATTCCCTCTGATATAATTCTAGGTTTGTCACAACCATACCTTTGTTCGTGGGTTTCACCAAAGTGAAAAGTAGCAAAGTCCTGCCATCCTGTGAAACGAAATATGAAATAGTTTGGCCCTGTCTCCTGATCACTACTTGTCCCCCATGATGTACAGTTGACACACTTGTCAGGTACATACAAGCCTACAGTGCTTCATCTTGTTTCAGCGGTGAACTTCATCTGTGACCATCCCGACATCAAGGCTATCTCATTTGTGGGATCCGACCAAGCAGTAAGTGAATGTTAAAGGAAAACAGGCACTGCACCCACTCTGTCAGATACCTTCTGGCCAACTTTAGGATGTGTATCCCCTTAATGGCTTTACCAGATGCTTTTCATCCTATACACATTCAAATTGAGAATTGATGCAAATAGATTACAGTGCAGGACACTATGGCAACTTGACCACTATAAATCTGGGAATTCTCTTTCAGATTAAATCCTCCTTGGGGCACTTATTGCATTTTCCTTGCTCAAGAAAATCTACATGACATAGTTGTAACCATTTTTCCTTAATAAATAATGTTACCACACAAAAAACTTTGTTTTTTTCTGATATAAGACCACCTTTACAGTGCCTCACCCTCAACGGCGCCCCGCGCAAAGGGGAGTAACTCTCACCCAAATCACTTTCCTTATGTCATTCGACTGCACAAGACGTCTGATTTTTCAAGAAAGTTTTCAAAAAGAACCTAATCGTTCACTGAGAAGACCATGACTGACCAAACTGTATGTATGGTACATTTCTTTCCTTGCAAATGCGTAATACCTCGCATTGTAAAGTTATAGAGTTGTAATTCTACGCCACGTGCACGGTACATTTGAATTCAAATGGCCCCCATGTCTTCCATTGTGTAGTTCCACTGTCTGACACATGTAACACCAAGACCATCAAAACGGCTTGTTTTTTTGTTATATCATACAGAATTGAACTACAGGTTTTCCTTTACATAAACCCAAGGTGGTCTGCTAGATTATAACGACACTTACCTTTTTTACGGGTTTTACACCTTAGCACGTAACACGCCCCTTTGGTGTTATAATTATACTACGGACATTGGCTATTAGTATCGCGTTACAAATCGCATTCTACATTACGCCTTTGCTTCTGTTTTCACAATTTTGCATGTATCTTTCCGATCTTTATATCGCACTGATACACTTTTTTCCCACCACCCCGCCCAACTTAGAATTTACGGTCTTTTTTACAGACATTCAAACTTTGTTCGGGATGCGGGTCTAATATTCCGTCCCAGGACCAGCACCCTAGCTGCCTGAAGTGTTTGGCAGAAGAGGGGCATGACGATCAGTCATGCTCCATCTGTCAAGAGTTTACCCCCAGGACATTAAAGCGTCGGCACACCGATCTGATCCACTTTAAGGGTTTACTTGAGGCGGGGGTTGACATTCGCTCTAATAAGGCAATTCCCCTCCCCCCCCCCCCTAAATCAACGCCTTCTGCTACTGTCTCCTCCGCCCCTTCTCCGAGGGCTCGAGGGTCCCCGAGGCACCTGCACCCTCTCCTGCACCCTATTTGGCAGATATTTCTCCTCTACTAAAGTCACAGATGGCATCGATGATGGAGGAGGTTAAGTCCCAACTCCTAGAGGAGCTGCGGGCTGGGCCTTCCCCGTTGTCGGCGCCGGACATGGCCTCGAGGCCCTGTGGAATGCCCGGCGTCAGCTGAGGCAGGCCACTTGGCCTCTGGGACGATCCGAGACCGGGCTTCGGCTCCGGCTTGAGGTCGATCCCCAGCGGAGGGGTGGTGGGCGGTGGCCCGTTCACTTCCTCCGCACCATTTTCCCTAGCTGAGCCAGACGCCTTCTCCAAGGCCGAGGCTTCCACTAGTGGATCTGTGGCCCAGAGCCAGGTGGGTTCCCTTGAACCCCCGGCACCTCGGGACCGGGACTCGGCTTCGGGCCGGGGGCAGCCCGGGGATGCGAAGGCCCAGGCCTTCGGGCGTCCTCTTCCTGTCTCGAGGATGAGTTGATTACGGTCGACTCTGAATCGAGAGAGGAGGAGTGGATGGAGGAGGGAGGGGATGACTCGGAGGCTTCGGGGACATTCTCCTTTGTATCCTCGTTGAGGCACTTACGGGACAAGATCGTCCAGGCACTGCCTCAGGTGGCTGCGCCCATGCCCGCGTCAGATCCGACTGAGTTCCGCCTTCCGGGGGACGCCTTCGCTCCTAGCAAGGGCACCAGGTGCGGTTCCGCATTTTGTCCTCCTTGGCGCACGAGGTCATCGATCCTCTGCTTTCGGGTGCCGACAGGAAGTTCGACCTGGCCGAACTTATTAAGCGGTACCCGTTAGCAGAGGATTGTGATTTCGAGGTTCCAGTGGTCGACGAATGCGTATGGACTTCTGTCACCCTGGGGGGGGTCTTCGAGCCCCACCTTGGCAAAGGCCAAGCAGGACCGGCGGTTGCCCCTCTTTCCCATGTGCGGTGCAGAGCTGAAGGCTGCTTACGTTTGCTTCGAGGAGCAATACTGTAATGCATGCCAACAGCTTCTCGTCTCCATACACTCCGCCTATCTGTCTGCAGTACAGAGGGAGCTGGTGGGGGAGGGGCCGGCTGCGCAACTGATGGAAGTCCATAGCCATCTCGCGCGGGACGCTATTCGTAGCTGTGGTTCGCAGATGATGTGCGCTGTCATGGGCATGCACAGGCTGTGGATGTCGGTGTCTTAGTACTCGGCATCCACCCGCCTGGACCTCCTAGCTTTGCCTTATAAGATGGGTGCCACCCTCTTCCCTGGGGCTCAGCAGGTGGTCCGAGAGGCCGCTCAGTTGTACGCTTCAATCAAGGACTCTAAGGCCTTGTTGGAGGTACCTAGTGCTAAGCGGCGTAAGCGGACCTCTCCCCTTGACTCTTCCCACACTGACACGCCGGGTCAGAAGTCTGCAGCCGCTTCCTTCAGGTAAAGGCGCAGGGAGAGGCAATGGCCGGGGCAAGGTGGCTGGTCGAGGCCAGCAGCCTTTTCGCGGGGCGGGAACCCACGGGGTTCCCATTAGCGCCCGAAAGAGCCCCGGGTGGACCCACAGTCACCAGTTCTCGAACTGCAGACAGCCGGGACCCACTGCCTCAAACCGGATGTCCCCGTATGCGGCCGACTGGCTCTATTCCTGAAGGAATGGGAGACAGTTACATCCAATCCCTGGACCCTGTCCACTATCAGGGATGGCCATTTGCCTCGTTGGAAAACACCATCCACCCCCATTCTCCGGGATAAAGCACACTCCCGTGCCTGCTACCTGAGAGAAGGCGGAGTTGTTTCGTACCGAGGTCGACGCACTTCTTATGAAAGCTGCGATCGAACCTCTTCCCAAGGGACAGGAAAATGAGGGCTTCTACTCGACGTATTTCCTAGTCACCAAAAAAGACGGAGGGTTCAGACCTATTCTCAATCTGAGAAGGCTGGACAAGCTCATAGAGGTACCGTCCTTCAGGATGAGACACTGCGCTCAGTGATCTCAGCTGTCGAGACAGGAGAGGGGCTAACGTCAATAGACCTAAAAGACGCCTATCTCCATGTACCCATACACCCCGAGTTCAAGAAATTCCCTGAGGTTTTCTTTCGACGGGAGGTGTTATCAGTTCAGGGTTCTACCATTCAGGATCTCCACGGCCCCGAGGGTGTTCACCAAGCTGATGTTGATTCCTGCCCAAGTGACCAGGTCAAAAGGGCGGTTCTGCCATCCGTACCTCGACGACTGGTTACTAAGGGCTCTATCGCAATCCCTGAGTAAGATAGCTACACAAGAAGTGATAGACATTCTGATCACTCTAGGGTGGATAGTCAATCTCAAGAAGTCAGATCTGAGCCCTACTCAGAATCTTGTCTTCCAAGGGGCGAACTTCAACACAGTGAGCGGACTGGTATCTCTATCACAAGATCGCATAGTCAAGGTCAGAAGTGTTACTTCCCAGTTCCTTCTATCCATAAGACACACTGCTCGTACATGGCTCCAGTTACTGGGCAACATGGCGGCGACAGTGGATGTGGTTTGGCGGGCGCGCTTGAGAATGAGACCCATTCAACAAGCGCTCCGTCGACTTTGGGTGAACTCGAAAGATCTCGAGACTCCGCAGTGGCTCATTACACACCTTCAGTGGTGGACTGAGGTCGGGAATCTGTCCCGGGGGCTCCCCCTCGACACTCCCATTCCATCTCTCACAGTTCAAACAGACGCGTCACTCTCCGCCTGGGGAGGCGTTCTGAACAATCACACTGCCTCGGGACTATGGTCCCAGCAGGAGATCAAACTGCATATCAATGTGCTAGAACTGAGAGCGGTCAGGTTGGTGTTCCAACGCTTCCTGGATCTGCTTCATGGCCAAGTGGTTCGTCTAGAGATGGACAACCAAACGGTGATGTCTTACATCCGGAAGCAGGGGGGAAAGGTGTCTCCGTCACTTCTCCAAGAGGCGTGGCAGTTCCTCCTATGGTGCGACACTCACGATATCAGGGTGATACCTGTTTATCTCCCAGGGATGGACAACGTCCGTGCAGACGCTCTTTCTTGCCGGATCCTCGCTCCTTACGAGTGGAGGCTCGACCCAGGGATATTTGGGATTATCTCCTGGTTATACAGGTCGTTCCAGGTGGATCTTTTTGCGTCATGCAATGTCAGCCGATCCCGAACTAACTGTCTTCCACCGGGACAGAGTCAGTATTCGTTTAGAGCAGTGGCTACGTCACAAGCGTACGCCGCAGCTCTGCCCATTGAGGAGATCTGCTCCGCAGCTATTTGGAGCCAGCCGAGCACGTTCATCAAACATTACCAAATCGACAAACACTCAATCGAGCGTGCTCAGTTTGGTCAGTCAGTTCTCCGAACTGGGCAAAGTTCTACATCTCTAGCCGATTGAGCCGTTGAGATTTTAGACAGTCCTCCGGTTATACTGCTCAGTAATGGTCCGGATTTTATCTTCTGTGGTCAATAAATATCAGTCCTTACTGCTCGATAATTACTCGTATCTGCACACGCACTCCTTCGATCCTCGGGGAAAGTCTGGCCTAGCTTTGCACAGGTTATGTCTCTCGTGATCTTCGCCCCTATCTCACTTGTTCAAAAATAGCGGTGGGGGGGTTTCGAGTTCTTGAATTATGATAAGCCACACATTACTGGCTATTTCATAGTATATGGTCGACCACGCCCTGTCTCTAGCCCCCGCCTCTCGACGGTGGTGCCTCACGATAAGGTTGGTTCATTTATTGAACTCTTTTTTATTCATTGAATAATCAGAAAACGATGTATTTTTTTACGCTTGTTGCTGATGGTTGCCACTTCCTAGATTATCTTTAGGAGTCTATCTTGATGCAATAAGTGCCCCAAGGAGGATTTAATCTGAAAGAGAATTTTACAAACCTGTAGAGGTTATGAATTCTCTGATGAAATCCTCCTTGGGGCACGGCCACCCACCTCCCCACATTCCGTCAGCATTAGACATATGGAAAGTGATTTGGGTGAGAGTTACTCCCCTTGGCGCGGGGCGCTGTGAAGGGTGAGGCAATGTAAAGGTGTATATTATACAAAAACGAAGTTTTTTGTGTGGTAACATTATTTATTAAGGAAAATGGTTAGAACTATGTCATGTAGATTTTCTTGAGCAAGGAAAATGCAATAAGTGCCCCAAGGAGGATTTCATCAGAGAATTCATAACCTCTACAGGTTTGTAAAAGTTTTACGCCATGAAATTAGTGCAAGTGGCTAACAATGGCCTTAACTGCATCTGGAACATTTTGCAACACCCTGTAGAGATTACCAAAGATTAAAGCTGCTTTTGCAGGTGTTATATTTGATAATTGTTTTACTTATCCTGCATTACTCCCTAATGCTTTCACTGCTTACCTTAAGACAATAAGGACAGCGCAACTGCGAAGGTCCTGGGTTAAGAAATAAAGTTGTTGTTCTGAAGTCCCTTTACTGACCTTCCGTCGCTGTACTGTGACCTTTAAGACACCTAAGGTCATCTTCACATCACTGCTTGTCGCAATACAGCTAGGACGTGTCCCAGCAGAGCTCTCCTTTTGGATTAATTTAGACCTTCAGTTTTCGTCTACAATCCTAAAATTGATCTGTGATGGGTGATGTATTCTTTTCATATTACTTTCACCATGTTGTGTAGTTTTATGAATTAATTAGGCGTGAAAAGACTCTTGTCTTTTTTCCCGCCACATATTTGTTGTTCGCCGCCATTTTGAATTGTGTTACAATTGTTTGCCTGCCAAGGTAGTCAAATTGTTTACAATTCTCAGCTATGCATTTATAACATATTCTTGTGTTCTTAAATACTACTAGCTTTGGTGTAACAGTGAGTTGGGTATATATATATTATTGTATACACTTTCAACTCATTAAAAATATGTTTGCCGATAGATTAATAGCAAATCTACGGCCTTCTTCCAGTCCCATTTCATCAACAATTCTTTAATTGCGTTCCTATGTTTGCGCGATTTTACTAATTGTGGAAAAAATCTTACCAAGATTATCATCCACGTTGGTTGGCTTGCACGCATATGTGTTTGCCAAAATCTAAAAGTAAATAGCCTTGGTTTACATTGAGTTGTGTGTAGTTGAGTTGAGTATTGTATACACTTTCAACTCGTATTTTTGCTGATAGATTATTGTTCACTTCTACGGGATTCTTCCAGAACCATTTCTTTAACAATGGTTTAATTGTGTAACTTATGCTTGCGCTTTGTACATATTGTCATGGAATAAATTGTTCGGTTCGGTCATTACCACCCAACCGTTATTATCGGCGGGTAATATGATGCCCGTAACTGTGACTGCAGAAGTGCACCCTCCGCCGAAATCAACAATACCGGAGGATTTTGTGAGTATCGAAACTGCTCCTAATTTTCGGCCGCCAGGCACATCCAGATCTGTTAAATCTGTGACGTCGGCGACAGCACCAGCATCTCAAGACGCTATCATGGAGGTAGCACAGACGCAAGCCATGGTCCAGTCAATACCTTTGAGCTTTGTGTCTCAGTTACCTGCGCTGAGCGCAGCGCCTGACTACTACCCAAGCGCCTCTATTACGAAGACGGCGCACGATCAGCTTAGCGCTGTTCCAACCATTCCCATACGCTAATTGGGCAATGGTCCAAGTGCTTCTACAATGATCCAGTCATCACTGATGAGCCTTGTCTCATAGACCTGCGCTGAGCGCACCAATCAAGGTCTCTACAATGATGTCAGCCCAAGGGCTTACAGTGTACTCAGTTATGCAACCGGCACATGATCAGCTTAGCGATGTTCCAACATCCTTGGCACAAGTGTAAGCGCCTACACCTGCGCCTAACAAATACCAAATACCTAATGTGTTTTCTGGTACAGCATACATCGCTGGGCAGCGAGTATGGGAACATTGCCACATGACACATGACTATCCAGGCGGGTCATCAAAGCCTGGGGATGGAGAAGGCACTACGCACCGGAGCAGATCACCGGCTTAGCACAAGTACCCGATTGGGTAGCAGACCATCTCGTGTAAGTAACGCCCTCCCCTGGTAATGGGGTAAATAAGAAGGACACCACGAGATCATTGGAGGAAGACTTCTCCAAACTCACATTTGCTCAGTCATTTAAGCCACCAACATCGTCAATGTTTGCCGTGGATCAGGATCTATCAGAGGATAACCCTATCTGATTAGATCACTTCCAAACTATGGAGATTTTCCTACAGCGTCAGATTGACCACAGGAAAATTCATCTTGAGCCCGCCCTGGGGGAGATTACCGTTACACCCAGACTGTACAGTGTTTCCAACTGGGATTCTGGTTTCAAGGGCAGGCTTCTATGTCAACCTTGGTCATCAACTCCCGTGTTCAATGAACAGATCGCAGACACGCACGCCAAGTTCCCAAAACGCTTGGGATGACACTGTGCGCAAGAGTCTAGAGCACGTGTCTTTTAGTCTATCCCAGCGGGCTGGCAAGTCAGGCAATTTCAAGCCTAGACGCACTTCTCTCAAGGAAGACCTTATTCCCTTACTGGGAAAGGGCGTGGCAGAGACAAGTCTCAAGGACGATTACGTACTCATTGTACTATATCATGGTTTCCGTATACACGTAGAGGTAACTCCACCGTTGACCACAGTTTGATTTGGAAAATCCAAATAGACATACTGTTGGTAAGAAGAGCTGTAGAGTTGGTTCACAACCCAGTCTTTACACCGGGGTTCTCTCCTAACATCTGCCTGGTACCCATGAAGGACCCAGACAAGATGAGAATGATCCACAATATCTCCGTGTTCAACGAACGTTATCTGAAGCGTCCACATTATTGCTGGCTCACCAAGTTGAGACCTCTCATAATCAACGTTTGATTCTTGATCAGTCTCGACTATCCATCCCAACCGTAGACTCCTCAGGTCCAGTTCAATGGGGTTCACTACCATTGGGCAGTGTTCCAAATTTGCATGTCAGTGACCCTATGGCTATTTACAGGAGAAATGAAGCCAATAACTGCGTATCTACACTTGACGAACACTTGGTTCGAGTCGTAGATGGATGATGATCTACTGTGTCATCAACACATCAATGTTAGTAAGCCACCGGGAATTCACCAGGCAGACGGCTACTATATCTTTTTAACTGGGATGGATGATCATCGAGGTGAAGTCTGGAGTTATCTCCTTCCTGTCAGCTTCAGTTCCTTGGAGGCCTGTTCCAGACAGACCAGGACAGATGTACCGAGGGACAGATGACACAAGATTCTATGCCTGTTGTCATCTGCTCTACACCAACCACACACGCTTCACCAATGGCAAGTGTTGCTAGGGTTACTCACCTCGGCACAGGATGTAACTAGCATGGGCCTCTTACAACTGTGAACAATTCATCTTTTCCTGAACCCTTACATCAGGAGTCAGGATCCATTCAAGGCCATCACTCTACCAGCTAAACTAGGGCCTTACCTCAGTGGTGGTGTTGAATGTCTTCGGAGTCTCTTTATTCAGTTTTTCCCTGAATATAGACCTATTCGTGGACGCCCCCCCCTTCAGAGGTGGGGTGTTCACTGACAAGACCAGATAACCTCAGGGGTATGGTCCGGCGCTCAGTGAAAGTGGCACACAAACAACTTGGAGTTGGAAGCTTTAATTCTGGCTATATCACATTGGCAGAATCAACTACAGTCAACTCAACTTGCAATATCCACAGACAACAGCTCTGCGGTGTGGTGCCTGCACAATCAGGGAACAACACACTCCCACTCCCTGCTTCAACAGACATTCAGGTTTTTCTATCTAGTGGATCGGCTGCAACTACAGTTCATAGTTCAGCTCATCCCCGGATGTCAAAACATACATCCAGACAGGGTGGCTCGCACCGAGTGGAAACTTCTCACAGAAGCATTCCAGTTACTGCTTCAGAAGTTCAGGCAACCAAACATTGACTTGTTTCTTACTTGCCTAGACCAACAACTCATGACATATATCTTCCCGTTACCGGATCTGCAGACTTGGGCGGTGGACGAGTTCAGTATCCCTTGGGAAGGGCTAAAAGCATACGCTTTTCCGCCACCAGTTTTACTTCCCAAGGTGATACAGGGGATCAAGAAGGCAAGGTATCTTGCTCTCACCTTGGTCGCGCCCTGGTGACCAGCGAGAGGGTGTTCCTTGAGCACAGAAAAATCTTGGCGAAGTCGATCCACTACCCCTCCCACAGAGGTCCAACCTACTCATCCACCATCACAGCAAATTGCCTCACCCAACGTCTGCACACATGGTTCGTCTTTAAGAGGCATTTAAGTGCGAAGGGTTATTTTGGCACAGGCAGCAAAGCTATAGCTTTAATTCATCATTGCTCTCCCAGAGGACTATACGATGACAAGTGGGGATCATTTGAGACTTTTTGCAAGGCAAAAGAATCAAGACCCTACGATTGCGTCACAACAATTCCTAGCGGAATACCTCCTACATTTGCATACCCAAAGACACTTGGAAGATAACACCATTACTACATAATTGGCTGCACTTAACTCAGTGTTGGCTGTTCCGTAAAATCACAAGGTGATTAAGGTCACTTAACTACAGGCCCTATTACGCTCATTCAGGCTTGAGGCAAAGTTCCGCCCACCTGCTTGGGACTTGAACGTGGTACTTCGAGGTTTGCGAGGGCCCCCCTTCGAGCCCCTCTGTGCATCCTCATTTTATGACCTCACCAAGAAAACAATGGTTTCACTTGGCATTAGCAATGGCGGCACAGGTGAGCAAACTACATATCATTGACACCACCCGGGTCCTTTTGAGCATGGGCCGCACGGAGCGGTACATCTGGGGTTATGCTGGGATTTTATTGCTAAAATCAACTACCAGGCCAACCTGACCGTTCCTTCACCATCCCACCAATATTGACTATTGTGGGAGCCGTACATGAAGGGGAAGTTCTTCTGGGCTCGGTGCGAGCAGTTTGAGTTTTCTTTCGCCACTCCAAGACTAAGTGTGGTTTGAGGAAACGGTTATTTATACCCATGTTTACTACGTCCATGACCGAAGTTAGTCGCAAACACCATATCACGGAAGGATATTTCTGGAGGTTCAACACAGTTTTCATTAGTCATTATCTTCGCGTTGTGGCTCTCGAGGACGTCGAAGGCGTGCGAAGTTTGGCCCTTCGGTTGTAACCCAGCAGGTTACCAACCCCTGACGGAAATAATGAACTTGCCCTATACAGAGCCACCCTACTCCCATGTGCAGTCACTTAGTTGCCGCCAGTGGAAGAATATTAGACAATCTTGTTTGTCAACAACGGCTCTATGACATAGTAAGTAAAGAATTAGCTGATAAGCTATTATTTTCTTTATTACTAAATGTGTATAGGGATTTTCTCTTTAATTCCTAAGTTCAATCGTTTTGATATTTGAACAACCCAACCATAATGGCGTTTTTCGGAACTTTTCCACTTCACAGTTTATCGACCAACTGGTGTCGTATTGCAGGGTGTGAATTATTCAGGTTTCTGTATTCTGAAGGTTTACCCAACTCCAAACTGTCCGATACAGATGCATTAAGGAGTAATGCAGGATGAGTAAAAAAATTAGTAAAATCTAAATATTTTTTACATTGGTATACTTATCCTGCATTACTACGTTTAAGGCCCACACGTCGCAGACTTGCCTCCCCACTTTGGTTTCAGAAACCTCAAAAGTATGTTTTTCTAAGAGCTTGGGCAACAGGCGGTGATGTGAAGATGAGCTTAGGTGTCATCAAGGTCACAGGACAGAGACGGAAGCTCAGTAAAGGGACTTCAGGACAACAACTTTATTTCTTCACCCAGGACCTTCGCAGTTGCGCTGTCCTTCTTGTTGTCGTAATGTAAGCAGTGAATGCATTGGGGAGTAATGCAGGATAAGTATACAAATGTAAAAAAATATTTAGATTTTACTAAGTAGGAAGCGACATGATGAAATGGTAACTCAGTGTCAGTCAGTGAGATTAAGACTATAATGCATGTGTTGTTGTAGTTGACACGGAAGGTAGTAAAGCGTGTTTATCTAACAGTTTAGATTAGTATGCCTCATTCCGTCTTTTCTTTGTGGTTGGTCTGCAAAGTAACTCTCATCATGAAAGCATTGTGTCCCTCGCAGTTTTTGCAGTACTTTCCTGCTTGTAAAACTTTCAAGGTTTACAGTAATTAAATTTATGTAACACTGATGTTTCCATTTGGGTAAAAAATATACTTCAAACTTCAGGGTGTCGGTGGTTTGATTTCCAGCTATGTTACACTGAAATCCCATTTCTGGTACCAGAAACCTAAGATTCTTGTTTTGAATCCAAGATCTGCCCTGATTATGGTTCTAGGTTTGTCGGCTCAAACATGCTCCTGACATGCCATGATGTAACCAGAATATTGTTCACTCACTCCTCTCTGATCTATGATATAAACATTTGTGGCTATCTCTGTTATACCATAAGCATCACTTTGTTTTTCATGCAAGTATCCCACCTTTCAAGTTTCAGACTTTATGACTGCTCTTGTTTTACCAGGGTCAGTACATCTATGAGAGAGGATCACGGAACGGCAAACGGGTGCAATCAAACATGGTAACTATAACGGAATGAGAGCAAATATTGATGTCAAGTGCAGTTCTCTGTAGAAAACTTTCATGTTGTTAGGCAACAACTTTGTTATTTCATGTTTTAGGTATATTAGACCAGAGCTGATGGATAAGGTAACTACAAACTACAAAATATAGCTGCAAAGCAGCAATGGCGTGCTCCAAGTAACACTGTGCACAAACATCCCTGTTCGAATCCTCAAAGGGTTTCCTCATACCAAATCCGTCAAATGTAGGCACCACTTGCAGGGTATCGCCGCTACGAAATTGTCGTGTGCAGGGGTGTCCAAGTCTGTTCTAAACCCATTTTTGACCTTGAACATGTTTGAATCCTCAAAGGGTTTGCTTGTACCATCTCCTTCGGACTTCGCCACTACGAAATTGGCGTGTTCCAGGGGTGTCCCAAATATAAATAAAATATTACCACCAAGTGGTGGTACTTTTAGCATGCAACCAAGAACAAAAGATGAGGTACATATGTCCGACTAACTTCATGTCAACTTTCAATAGTTTCTGTGGAGAACCATACAAGATATGATCTTTATATAAAGTAAAATTTCGGTGAAAAAAATCATCAAAATCAAAATCCAACAGGGCCATCACTAAGAAAGAGGGCGGTCGGGTAGCCTAGTGGTTAAAGCGTTCGCTCGTCACGCTGAAGACCCGGGTTCGATTCCCGACATGGGTACAATGTGTGAAGCCCATTTCTGGTGTGCCCCGCCGTGATGTTACTGGAATATTGCTAAAAGCGGCGCTAAACCATACTCTCTCACTCTCTCACTAAGAAAGATATCCAAAAACGGCTAACAGTGTTTGATGTGATATGTATGGAGACAATTCTCAGAAAGTTTGAAATCATTTCATGCAGTGGGTTCAGAGGAGATAGGTTTTGAAGACATATTCCCCAAAAACCCTGTGAAAACCTTGAATCCAATATGGCTGCCAAAACACGTGACCAATGACCAAAGTCAAAGAACAAAAAATAGGGCTCTTCAGCCTTTCGTCTTGGTGACTCTTTAACAGGCTGTAACTTCTTTGTCAGTTGTGCTCCAGTCTAACGGATTAGCGTTCTGCGTTCGTCCGGGCCCTGGGTTTCTGTCGCATTGCTGAGATAAAGTGCTAAACCTGTTTCCGACCGCGTTCATATTCGAATCCTCAAAGGGTTTACCTGTACCAACGCCGTCAAATGTAAGGAACCTCTTGTGAGACATCACCACTACTAAATTGACATGTGCCTGGGTGTCCCATGATGTTTTAACCAATTTCCAACTTCGACCATGTTCGAATCCTCAAATGGTTTGCTTGTACCAACGCCATCAAATGTAAGGAACCGCTTGCGAGACATCACCACATGTGTCCCAGTGTGTTCTTAACCCATGTTTGACTTCGACCATGTTAAAATCCCCAAAGGGTTTGCTTGTACCAACTCCGTCAAATGTAAGGAACGCTTGTGAGACATCACCACTACGGAATTGACATGTGCCTGGGTGTCCAATGGTGTTTTAACCAATTTCCGACCTCGACCATATTCTAATCCGCAAATGGTTTGCTTTTAACAACGCCGTCAAAAGTAAGGTACTGAAACAATTGGCAATTGAGAAATGAAGAACCAAGTCAGCGAGTCTGACCACCCAATCCGATTAGTCGCCTCCTGTGACAAGCATAGTTGCATCTTGAGACAAGCATAGGTTGATAAAGGCCAATTCTAACCCTGATCGTCAAGGGTAGTATACATAATACTGAACATTTGCAACAAGACTGTGAAGCAGGCTTGGGTATCTGCAAAGCCAGTGAATGGGGGTTTATAGTTGATTTATGGGGCGCTTCTTCAGTATTTGTACTCAAGTCTGATTTTTTACTAAAATCAAATAATACCACCAAGCGGTGGTGCTTTCATATGCAACCCAGAAGAAAATGAGGTACATATAGTACCAAAACTTCATGCAAACTTTCAGTAGTTTCTGTGGAGAACCTTACAAGATATGATCTTTAAAGTAAATTTCGGTGAAAAAAAGAAGATCAAAATCCAAATCCAGTATGGCCGAGGCTAAAAAAGATATCCAAAATCAGCTAGTAATGTTTGATGTGTCATGTATGGAGACAATTATCAGAAAGTTTGAAAGCATTTCATGCAGTGGACTCGGAGTTGTTTGCGTTTGAAGACAGGTACCCCAAAAAACCTTGAATCCAATATGGCTGCCAAACCATGTGACCAATGACCAAAGTCAAAAAACAAAAAATGTCAAGCAGCTCAAGCAGCAGATACATGCAAGGTTTGAAAGTAATCAGATAAGCGGTTGCGCAGCAATAGGGCAAAATACATCTTAAAAAAATTCCGTTTTTTTAGTTATCTGCCCTTGGCCTTTGGGCCTATGGCCTTGGGTTTTTGGTGGGCACTAGTACCCAACGGTCTACATACACAAACAAAATTTGAACAAAATCAAGCCAGTGGATATTTTGCTAGGTCTGGTACAAAAATCGGCGGATTAATAAATAATAATAATAATAATAAATCGAACGATTACAATAGGGCTCTACAGCCTTTCGGCTTGGAGCACTAATAATAAATCAAACTATTACAATAGGGCTCTACAGCCTTTCGACTTGGAGCCCTAAATAAATAATAATTAATCAAATGTCCCAAACACTGCATTGCTCGTCACAAGAGTAGACTAAAAATGAGCATGTATTCTTGCTCTGTGATTGGCATAAGAGTAGAATCCGATGGATAATGTATTTGTGCTCTGTGATTGTCATAAGAGTAGACTCCGATGGATAATGTATTCTTGCTGTGATTGTCATCAGAGTACACTCCGATGGATAATGTATTTGTGCTCTGTGATTGTCATAAGAGTAGACTCCGATGGATAATGTATTCTTGCTGTGATTGTCATAAGAGTAGACTCCGATGGATAATGTATTCTTGCTGTGATTGTCATAAGAGTAGACTCCGATGGATAATGTATTCTTGCTCCGTGATTGTCATAAGAGTAGACTCCGATGGATAATGTATTCTTGCTGTGATTGTCATAAGAGTAGACTCCAATGGATAATGTATTCTTGCTCTGTGATTGTCATAAGAGTAGACTCCGATGGATAATGTATTCTTGCTGTGATTATCATAAAAGTAGAATCCTATGGATAATGTATTCTTGCTCTTTGATTGTCATAAGAGTAGACTCCGATGGATAATGTATTTGTGCTCTGTGATTGTCATAAGAGTAGACTCCGATGGATAATGAATTCTTGCTGTGATTGTCATCTGAGTACACTCCGATGGATAATGTATTTGTGCTCTGTGATTGTCATAAGAGTAGACTCCGATTGATAATGTATTCTTGCTCTGTGATTGTCATAAGAGTAGACTCCGATGGATAATGAATTCTTGCTCTGTGATTGTCATCAGAGTAGACTCTGATGGATAATGTATTCTTGCTCTGTGATTGTCATCAGAGTAGACTCTGATGGATAATGAATTCTTGCTCTGTGATTGTCATCAGAGTAGACTCTGATGGATAATGTATTCT
The DNA here is from genome assembly GCF_023055435.1 of Haliotis rufescens. NCBI lineage: Eukaryota > Metazoa > Mollusca > Gastropoda > Lepetellida > Haliotidae > Haliotis > Haliotis rufescens. The sequence continues at coordinate 50,706,314 of NW_025964001.1, read as the reverse complement.
TGCTCTGTGATTGTCATAAGAGTAGACTCTGATGGATAATGTATTCTTGCTCTGTGATTGTCATCAGAGTAGACTCTGATGGATAATGTATTCTTGCTCTGTGATTGTCATAAGAGTAGACTCTGATGGATAATGTATTCTTGCTCTGTGATTGTCATAAGAGTAGACCTGGTGGCCCTGTCATCTAAGGCACCACGGAGTTGCCTCCTTTTGGGCACTGCAGAGATTCATAAGTTCCGATTCCTGGTTCGCCCCAATTATGTTTGTAAGTTTGTCAGCACCATACTATCGCTTGTGGGTTTCAACAAAGTGGTAAAGGTCTGAGACCTGCATTACTTGGGGCTTTCCTCCCACATTAAAACTGAAAAGCTGTGTAGGGAGCCAAGCAATCACACTTATGTTGTATTTGTAGGGAGCCAAGCAATCACACTTATGTTGTATTTGTAGGGAGCCAAAAACCATGGAGTGATTATGCCTGATGCCAACAAGGAGAGCACCCTGACTCAGGTGAGACACCCAACATAGCCGTGTACCAGGGAGACTTACAACATGTTCAAGTATGGGAAAGACAGCAACAGTAGAGGTGTGACTGATGGGTGGATCGACATCTTTCCATTTGGCTGTATTAATGTTGCCATGATATTGTCGTCGGGTTGGCGTGGTGTACTGACAAGAGCGTCTGCCCGGAAGAACAGAAGTTCCAGGGTTCGATTAAGGGGCTAAAACAAGTACTGGTCAGCTTGGAGGCAGTATCTGAGTGGGGTATTCATGTTAAACTGTGGCTAGCATCTCAGTGGGACACACACCACACCACACCACACCACACCACACCACACCACACCACACCACACCACTGAAATATGTTATGTGTATAAATAATGTGAAAAGGCCTTGAATTTGAATGTCACTTCTAGAAAAGATGTTAAACATGAAATGCATTATGCATCAGTGTTTAGCATTAATAAGGCCCCAAGGTTTACCTTTATTATCATATATATATAACATATTAAAATAGAAGTTGCAGCATTAATCTTTTAGCATTATACAGGCCACATATACTACTTAAAAGTAATTAAGAACACCTAATAATAACTATAATTTATCTGTCATTTCATGACATTAAATAAAGTAATATGAAATAATATGTTCTTCTTATGAGTAGTATATATTTGAAAGGGTCTTGTCTGTTTTTGTGTGTGCACAGTAACCCTGGTTTGTTCTGTACAGCTTGTGGGTGCAGCGTTCGGGGCGGCAGGACAGAGGTGTATGGCGCTGTCAACTGCAGTGTTTGTCGGGGAGGCTAGAGAGTGGATCCCAGAGCTGGTGGAGAGGGCCAGGAAACTCAAGGTCAATGCTGGTAAGAGTGTAACATGGAGCTAGACAGACATATGTTGTACTGACATTTAGAAGTTAGCAGCAAAAGTGTCCAAGGTATTTACCATAATGGAATGCAGATAAGATACACCTGGAAGGTCACAGAAGTCTCACTGCATCACATCTTTGCCAAAAGATCTTGTTATGGTTGGCCAGTTATGATGATTATGTATATGAGGTTGTCCCTGCCTTTAATCACAAGCCTACAATACTACAGTCTCATATATTTCCTGCTCATGCCTTCAGAATGTTTTATAGTGAAAAGATCTTGGCATGGAAAAAAAAAAAATCACAATTAATTTTTATTGTTTTGTTGATGGTACAGGATTCTAAATGCAAAATATTGTCTTTACCTCAGGTCATGAACCTGGAGCAGATTTGGGGCCGCTTATCTCCCCTGAAGCAAAGAAGCGTGTGGTTGACCTTGTGGAATCTGGAGTGAATGAAGGTGCAGATCTGTTACTTGATGGTCGTAATATTCAAGTAAAGGGCTATGAAAAGGGAAACTTTGTTGGACCAACTATCCTTCACAATGTCAAGGTAAATAGGAGAAACACAAATTACATTAGGCAAATCGTTTTAAAAAAATAAATAGTTTCAGCTAATCAAAGACAACGAAAAGTGAAAAAGAGATTCTGATGAGGACATTGTATGTTCAACACACAAAATAATGTGCATACTATTTACCCTGCTATTGACCAGGATTTTTCACAATAAAATCTGTTAAGATAAATATAATTTTTTTAACTGTTCCTGCATCCTGTTCTAAGCTTAAAAAAATAAAAGAATTAGTTCTCAGGCAATGGCTTTTGAAAATATTGACTGACACGCTGTGATATAACTGGAATACTGTTAAAAGTAGTGTTAAACTCACTCCCTGATTTCCATGTCGTGAGGCAGCCCAATAGTCTGTGCACTACTTGGAGTTGTGTGCCATAGACATGCCAGGATCCAATGCTTGTGGGTTCAAATTCCATATTAGCAGTGATTGTAAGGCTAGGTTTGTCGGTACCATACCGATTACATTTCACAAGAGTGGGAAACATCCAAGATCTGCTTTGCTTTCATCCCACATTAGACTGCAATATTACTTAAATAAATTTCAGAGTGGTTTGACCTCAAATCACTCACTCACTCACTTACACAAGGGGTGCACTTTTCATTGTATTATTGGTAACTGCACTCTTAAGGAACATTGACCCACACTACTCGTCTGTCTGGAGAGGGTAAGATTCACCTCTGTGATCAAGGTTCACCTCTGTGGTCTAATGGATAGAGAGTCTGTCTGGAGATGGTAAGGTTCACCTCTGTGACCAAGGTTCACCTCTGTGGTGTAGTGGATAGAGAGTCTGTCTGGAGACGGTAAGGTTTTGGGGTTCAATCCCTGGCTATGTCTTGCCAAAAGATCTAAACGATGGTACTTGTTGTTTCCCTGCCTGGTGCTCAGCATAAAGGGGCTAAAACAAGGACTTGGTCGGAGTCAGAATAACATGTCTGAGTGGGTATTTATGTTACAACTGTGGCATGGTATCTCAGTAGGCTAGCATTAATCTTGACCAGTACAAGCAGACATGCATCCATGCACACACACACACACTTACTATCACACTGACATTCTCTCACACACACTCATATTCAGACACACGCACATGCACACATCACCATAAAAAAACAAAAACATTTCACCTCACCTCACATGACACATGTGTATACCATGTGACCAATCTTTCTGTCTGTCCAGCCCAACATGAAGTGTTACACAGAGGAGATATTTGGGCCGGTACTGGTCAGCATGGAGGTGGACACACTGGACGACGCTATCAAACTAGTAAACTCAAACCCGTATGGAAATGGCACCGCCATCTTTACAAATAATGGCGCCACTGCCAGGAAATACACCATGGAGTCTGACGTTGGACAGGTACATTTTCAAGTCCTTATTCCTAGAGTTCAACTCAATATTTGTTTTAATATGATTTGTTTGTTCTGGACATGGTGTCATGGTTCCTGTCATATGACATTGTACACATTTGTTAAATTTGAAACTTTACGCCATCACCATATGGCCAAAATGTTGTTTATGCAGAAGTTTAATTTTTTCATTTCATCAGGAGCTCAGTGGGCTTTGTTGCCACAACTTGGTGTAGATTTACATCCCTTAGCCGTGACAGGATGAGCTGGTGGTCAGTGAGCACCTGTACAGGTCAAGGTTTACAATCTGCCCCACTTTGGGCTTTCCTCCATCATTAATTTCACTGCCATGATAGAAGTGACATACTGATCAGTGTACCATGCAGCAAACATTGTTATTTCATGTCTTTGATATTTTTCCAGGTGGGCATCAACGTCCCTATTCCCGTCCCCCTCCCAATGTTCTCCTTCACAGGATCTCGAGGCTCTTTCCGTGGCGATACCAACTTCTATGGCAAACAGGTACATTCACACCGTCATGTCATACTCGGTGATCCTGGGTATCTAGACTCTAGACTCTCCATTGATCCTTATTTTGCCAGCTCATGTGTTTCACCATAGCAGTAGTTATCTAGTAGCTTTGTTGCTTTGGGCTTTCCTCCAGTGTCACTGGCACTCAGCAGTATTCCAGTTGTTTGGTGGCAGTCTGTATATAACTGAGTCTGGACCTGACAAACATGAGCATCAAAGAAGTCAGCAGCCTGTCAGTCACTGACTTGGTTGATGCCTGTCATTGTACGCAGCGTTAAACAATAAACAAACAAACACAGTAAGCTTACATTCTGTGATGAAACTGAAATACTGTTCAACCCGACTCACTAACAGTCTTGTCTCTTTCCAGGGCATCCAGTTCTACACCCAGGTGAAGACCATCACACAACTGTGGAAGTCCGATGACGCTGGCGTTCAGAAGGGCTCAGCCACCACTATGCCAGTCATGAGATAAATTGTCTCAACGGGTGCGGGAAAGGTCTACTTGTATATAACACAAGACTCATGTGTTGTGGATGTCAGTGATAAACAGTTAAAATAGAGTTTGATATTATGAACAAAATAATAGACTAGGAAGTCCATTTCAACAATAATTCCTGGATTTCTAGACAAATGTGAAAAAACAATATTGGCTGATTTGAACACGTCAAGGGTGTTCACAAAGAAATAACTGTTGTTTATGAAACTATGTTTGATTTTCCCAAAATTTGTTCAACTTGAGTAGTCAGAAATTAGAATGTTAGGTCAGGAGGTAACATGCTTTTGATCAAATCATATTTTGTTTTTCTGTTATTATTTTTTTACACATTTTATGTACATTAAAGAAAAGAAATTGGTTTCCCTTGTATAGGTTTATTAAGAGTGACATGATACTGATGTTGCTGTACAAAGTGCTTTTTTCAAACGTATATGCAAGTTGTCATTGTACAAGTTCCATTTTTTTGTCTCAGCACTAGAAAGTTGGGGAATGTATCGAGTAATCATCTTAACAAGTTTAAGTATATTTGAAACACTACACACTTTTACAGATTTATATTTGTTTTCTTAAAGTTGCACTTGCATTTTACTCAGTATTAGTGCTAAGACTTGTTCACAGGTACACATATAGTCCTCTATGGGGTGATGTAAAGGATAGTGTGTTCACTTGCCATGCTGAATATGTGAGTTTCATTCTCACATGGGAACATGTAAACCCTTTTCTGCCAAAACATGACAGCCATTGCCAAATCAGGGTTTAAACATTTATTGATTTTTCAACAGAATTAAAAACAAGGTATGGCGCAGAAAGATAATTTTCACAAATTGTATTCTTTGTTTGAGATGACATAGATTTCCTAGTGTATGTTACTACAGTATGGCTGATGGTGGCTGGTTAGTGTGTGCTCTGTGACCAATGGAAGGAAGACTTGGGAATCTCTGTAATGACACCAAATAAAACATGCTGGAAATGACACGTTGTTGTTCCAGAAGCATTTGCCAAATGGAGTCTTCAGGATAGTGTCCTCATGGTAGGTCCAATCATTGGAGGGGGGTGGGGGGGTGCTGGGATTATGTTGGAGACTAGATATTTCAAAACCAGATATTGTTTTGATTAAGACTATGAGCCTAAATATATTTTTAGGAAGAAAAAAAACCTTGCAATTTGTTTTGTGGTAGATTATTTATGTTTTAGTCTGTTTTCAGTCGTACAAATGGGTATCTCTCATACCCTCACGTCTAGTCGCACGTTTAAGAGGAAGCCAGAAGCTGGAATGTAAACATTAAACTTGTTTCCGTCCGGTTGCGCACGCACCTCCCTATGACATGTCACAAATCTCTCAGCGCGCCTCTGCGCTGGTCGCTCGAGAAAGTCTTTCGGGGTAGACTGCTAGTTTGTATTCTACTAGTACTTATCGCTTATCTACAGTTGTTCTAATAAAGTAATAATATGTCTTACCTGTAGACTCCTGGAATGTAATCCTTGGTAATCCATTGTTTGTGTATCGCTGTTTGACAGTGATTCTACACGTGGCAATATGTCGGGCATTTGTGCCTCGTGTCAACGAAAACTGTCTAAAGTAGACCCTCACAAGTATTGTCCTTCCTGCATCATTAAGGACGGGTTTTCAAAGTGTTCGTGGAATAAACGTTGTAAAGAATGTGAGAACTTGTCTTCAATAAACTTTAACTTGTATCTTCGTGCGTTGGCGAAGCGGGCTGCTGACCAGTGCTACAAGCAGAGAAGGTCATCGGTTGGATCCTTGGACTCTGCACCCTCCGCATCAGGCCCTGGGGGTGGCGAGTCGACCACACCTCAGAAATCAGTTGATAAAGACCCGCCTCAGTCAACTTCAGTTTTCGACAAGACATGTGACCGTTTGCCTGCTGATGATACTACCCGCACGACTGGTCTTCGTCATTCGGTTGATCGAGAGCGTCACTCAGCCTCCCCCGTTACGACGGGACCGGGTGGTGACGAGGACCATGAGGGGACTACGGTCCCCAGTCGGTCCGTATCTCGTTCTACCAACGACGATAGGGACATCGTGCGGGACGACAGTGGACACAGAAGTCGTTCCCGTTCAAGTCGGGACGACAGGACGAGTGCCTCGTCGAGAGACAGTACACGACAAGAGGGCGTTCATCGTGGTCGTCGAATGCCGTTTTCGTCACCCATGACTAGGGATTTGGACTGGGGGCTACTCTTCAAGAGACCAGCGCCCTCCACATTTGGAATCCATGGACACTGCTGTTCGTCACCAGCTGCAAACGCTTGCTATGCTGTCGACAGCGATCAAGGCCCTCTCAGTGTACTTTGAGGAGAAAGAACCCCAGGACGAGGACGACAGGACGGTGCCATCGGTCCTCCCCTGTATGCAACGGTGGATCTCGGACGTCCTCGCCCAGTCCCGATATGTATCGGGCCAGATTACTACGGCGCGTCGCCATGGTTACATCGACTGCACTGACCTACCTGATCGTCATGGCAGGTCACTCTTACGGGCCCCGTGGACATCGCAACAGTTGTTCGACGGTCGTACCAACGACGTTCTGGACAAGTACTCCAGGGAAGCCGAGCGTGACATCATCATTTCGGCTTCACACAACCTGTCCAGACGGCCACCGGTTTCGAACGCCCCACGACGACGTTACCGAAACGAGAATGTGCAACGGGCCTTCCGTAGGGACGTGCCTCGAAAGCCGTCCCGCAAGAGAGATTCCGACAGGAAAGGTCGCCAGGTCTCCTTTTCCAAGTTTCCCAGAGGGGGACAGTGCCAGCGGGGGAGGAAGTGAGGTCCCTTCCCCCGCCGTCGCCGTGGTTGGAATCTCCCCCGGTGACACTACCTTTAGACGAGCTACCGGTAGGGGGGCGACTTCGTCACTATGCCCACAAGTGGGTTTTCCTCAACGACCCTTACGTTCAGAACATTTTGACAACAGGCTACGCCCCACGCCTGAGATCGACGCCACCACTGACGTCATCCCCGACATTCCAAATTCCACCAACGGATCGGCTGACGCATTCACCTTGATATCCCTCAGCTCTCTGCGTCGGATGATATTACCGAACGACTTCCTCGTCTCGTTAGACCTTCAGGACGCGTATCTACATGTACCAATAGCTTCCGAGTTCCAGAAGTACCTCCGATTCGAATACCAAGGTATTCATTACCAGTGGGCGGCCCTCCCGATTGGAATTTCTACGGCCCCGTGCTTTTTCACACGGATCATGAAGACGGTCGTAGAATGGCTCCATCAGCAGGCGATCAGGGTCGCCTTCTACCTAGACGACGGGCTCCAAGCTCACCAGTTTACAGAAGCCCTTCAAGGTGAGTTGGCGACCACCCTGAGTCTACTACGGTACCTCGGGTGGATCGTCAACTTTCAAAAGTCGGACTTGGTACCAACTCGGGTTCTACAGTGCATTAGGATAAGCTTCCAGACGGGAGTCAATCTGGTCCAGGTACCTCAAGACCGTTGGGACAAGATTGTCAGCAGCGTTCCGAGACTTCTACATGCTTCGGCGTCGGTGCACACGTGGCAGGAAGTCCTCGGTATGTTGACATCGGCCCAAGACTTGACTCGTCGAGGTCGTCTTCAACTTCGTCCGCTGCAGAGATTGGGAAACTCCAGGTGGGGGTACAGCAATCTCCTGGTTCCACTTCCGGCGCAGCTACGTTGTCATCTGGAGTGGTGGCTCCAGCCGTCGGCGGCCCTTCTGGACCGGACATTCAGGTTCTTCGCCCTCGTCGACGACTTGGACATGGGCGTACGCGCCCGTCACATCCCGGGGGCCAAGAATGTGATTGCCGACGCCCTGTCGAGACCATCGAGGCCGTCTCCCACGGAGTGGATGATCCATCCGACAGTCTTTAATCTGCTGACAGATCGACTCTGGTTGCCCCAAGAAGATCTCTTTGCTGCCCCGTACAACAACCGCCTCCCTCGATTCGTGTCACCGGTTCCAGACCCACGGGCATGGGACCACGACGCTCTAGCGATATCGTGGGGGGGTCTAGACGCTTACGCGTTTCCACCAACGGTGCTGTTACCATCGCAACTGGTGAAAGTTCGTCAAACGGCCAACCTACGTCTGCTTTTGGTCGCGCCTTATTGGCCAGCCAGAACATGGTTCCCGGAAATTCTTCAGATCATCGATCAACCACCGTTCCCGTTGCCAGATCGAGACGACCTCCTTCTTCATCCTCACACCGACGACTTGCATCCGGGGATAAAGAACTTCCAGCTTCACGCCTGGGTTTGCTTAAGACCTCGTTAATGAAGAAAGGCTATTCGGCTAAAGCGGCAGCGCTTGTCTCGTCGGCACATCGAGTTACGACTCGTAAGCTGTAAGATGACAAGTGGACCACTTTCTCCATTTTCGCCAGGTCTCATGGCTTCAACCCGGCGGTAGCGACCCCACCACAGGTGGCGGAGTTCCTAGTCTCTCTCCGGTCATCTCGGCGTCTGAAAGGGTCGACGATCTCGACATATCTGGCAGCTTTGGCTTCAGTAGTGCCGTCTCCTACAGGCGACAAGCTCACTAACGTACCGGAGTTGCAGAAGATTCTACGTGCCTTCATGGTTGAAGATCAGTCACATAAATTCCGACCGCCGGCCTGGGACCTTGATGTCGTTCTGCGCAACCTGTCTAGTCAGGCTTACGAGCCTCTCGATCAGGTCTCGTTCGACTTATTGTCTCAGAAAACGGTTTTCCTTCTCTCGCTGGCTACAGCTGCGAGAATTACGGAAATACATGCCATTGACGTCGGTCGGATTACGTTCGATCAGCGTAACCATGGCAACGTCCATCTTGGTCTCAGATGGGATTTTTTAGCGAAAAATCAACTTCCTGGCCAAGATCCGAGAATGTTCAACATTCCTTCCTTGTCTGCCATTATGGGCCCTCATGATCACGCTGATCTCACCTTGTGCCCAGTTCGTGCGCTTCGTATTTACCTGCAGCGTTCTGAACAGCGACGACAATATTTTCGACGGCTGTTCATACCGCTCTCAACCAATGCAAAGAAAGAGATTACACGTAATACTCTCTCATTTTGGTTGAGAGCGGTAATTCTCAGAGCTTACGAGGCGCAAGGACTCGCACCTCCCACCTCCTCTCATCCGCACGAAGTTCGAGCCTTCGCTTCAACATTAGCACTCCACAGTAATTGTTCGCTACAAGTTATTATGGAGGGCTGCTTTTGGAGATCTACTTCAGTGTTTGCTTCGCATTATCTTAGAGATATCTCCACAGAAGATGTTGAAGGACTCAAACAGTTTGGTCCACTCGTGGTGGCACAACAGATCTCTCAGAAAAGACAGTGAATTTGTGTTTTATTCACTTTGGAGTTTTTGCTCGACACTTCGTGACATACTACAGGTTACAATAAAAGCATTCTTATGGTTTTTTGTTGCGTGCAGTACTTCTGCTTTTTATTATGGTTATTCGGTGTATGCATCGTCTTCCCATACATTATAGTACTGCTCGTACTTTTAGTTACTTTGTATACTGCGAGTTGCTCTGTAACTAAATTATGCGCCGACCTCACTTCGATCCGGGTTCAACTGACGTGTGCAGTTGTACTGTCGCATTGATAATTAGTTGTGTGTCGAAGAGCATTACCCATGCTATTTTAGTTACCTTGTCTACGGCGAGTTCTGTAACTAAATTATACGCCGACCACATTTCGATCGCAATTCAACTGACGTGTGCAGTTGTCCTGTCGCTTCGATAATTAGTTGTGAGTCGAAGAGCATTAAACATGCTGTTTTAGTTACCTTGTATACTGCGAGTTGCTCTGTAACTAAACTATTCGTCGACCACACTTCGATCGCAGTTCAACTGACGCATGCAGTTGGCCTGTCGCATCGATAATTAGTTGTGTGTCGAATAGCATTAACCATGCTGTGCGTTCGTGATAAACAACTTGTCTCGTCTGTGCATCTGGTCGAATGTTCTATTGTCACTACAGGGGTGAGGAACTTGGTACATTCGACGTGAAAGTGGTCACTGCCTGATTACTTTCCCGACCCTCCTTCCAGTGTTCCGTCGAATTCTACCCATTTGTACGACTGAAAACAGACTAAAACATGGGTTTTTCAGATTAAAAACGATGTTTTATTGGTCTGTTTTCAGTCGTACGTTCCCACCAAGCCATCCCCACAGGGAAGTAATCCAGTCCAGTCCTGCTTGATGGCTTATTCTTCAAGATTTGTGACATGTCATAGGGAGGTGCGTGCGCAACCGGACGGAAACAAGTTTAATGTTTACATTCCAGCTTCTGGCTTCCTCTTAAACGTGCGACTAGACGTGAGGGTATGAGAGATACCCATTTGTACGACTGAAAACAGACCAATAAAACATCGTTTTTAATCTGAAAAACCCATTTTTCAATAAAATCCCAGGCCCCACCTATAATATCAAATGGTCATTCCCTCAATGATCCAATGAAGACAAACATGTAAGGCTTTGAAATTATAGGTAGTCCCACTGTAGATTAGATACCTATTATTTTAATTTGGAACCAAGTGCTTCGCTATTTCAGGTAGAGGTGGTTATTATGATTTAAAATTTCTGATTGACCAATCAGAATCGAGAATTTTCCAAATCATGGTCTTATGTGTGTCCGATACACCAAGAATGAGGAGCTCACCTCTGATTTAAATGGCTAAAGCGCTCGGTTCCAAATTAAAAAATAAGTTATCTAATCAGTGTTTGAAATAGATGTCGACCCGTGGCCGACAGATTTGTTCTCGGGCTTATAGTTTTAAATTTCAGCAGGCCCTCACTGCCTGCAGTTTATTGTAAGCTGTAAACATGGTAAATGAATCACAACAATGAGATTGCTTGGTGAAACAGGGTCCAGCTTCAAAGTACTCCGCTCGGTAACTCTTTCAACACCGCAGGCCGGTGTACCAGCCACACCATAGCAACATCAAAATAATATTTAGTTTCATGAAACTACCTGTCATATCATTCATTTATTAAATCTATCACTTTCTGCTTCATTTTGACCAATCACAATCCTAATATTAGATTACAGTAAAAGTGTCATTAGAAACCAATTTCTGTCCAATAAAATTGCATGTTACAACTATGAAAATACTCCTGGCGAGGTTACTGTAATATTATTGATGTTCAGAACTTTCTAACTATACTAAACATTGTAGGAATCTTCACACGTGTTATTTTAACAAAGCTTTGAAAACGGAGGTATTTCCTTGTATTTTATCATGTCACTGAGCGGAAAGTCACTGTTATTGGAAATGTGTGATGATAGATCGTACTTAAAATTATTCTTATCATATTCCAATTACTTCAAAGAAATGTTAATGGATAGCTCTATTATGAAATCTTAAAATTGCCGAAAATCGCCATAATTTTTGCGTCCTTGGTGCTTAATATGGACACTATAAATGTGTTAATTAAGTTTGTTTTTAATTTTTTTAAATTAGCTTAGTTATAAGCGCATTATGTAAAAAGTGAGATAAACATAACTTTTATATTTATAAACAGTAGAATTAGACCTTTCAAACGGTGTATGATATGTACCAAAGATACATGTATTTGACAAGCTGATAATTTCACTTTATATTCAATACCTATTATTAGATTAGATAGAGTGTCTGAAACTCAGCAGAGTAAACTGAGAGCCTTAAGGGCCAGCACATTTCAAAACTGTAGGCCCCGTGGAAAAGCTGTAGGACTAAACATTTTAGCTGAAGCAGGGACACATACCGGTACTCTTGCAATATAATTACAAAACACAACCAGTCAACCAGAATCTTTTACTGCTACCACACCGACTTCCCAGAGACTGTTGTGAAAGATGAAGCCTATGTTTATCAAGGAGATTATTAGATTTATCTCCTAATTAGACCATGTGTATGTCAGCAACACCACTAAAACAACACTTATTGGAAAGCTCTCCTTTTTCAAGCCCGACCAATATGCCGTTTCAAATATTTATTTTACTTTAACCAGCGTACCAGAGGAACAGAAGATTACCCTTGCTGGAATAGTGACACTTGACATGGGATTGAAGTTTAAGATATGGACTTTATTTGATTTAGGAGATCACCATTCTGTGTTTTATTATAGTGTTAAAATTTCTTGTCATTGAAAACTCGGTAAAACCCACAAATCTGTAAACACAGGTAATCAGTCATTTTCTGAAGTGTAAACCCTCAAGGTTGTGAGACAATCAGGACGTCACTCTGGAATGCAATGAAGTCATGACAAAGTAGCTAAATTGTTCACTCACCGAAGACCCGGGTTCGATTCCCCACGTGTGTAAAAAGTGTGAAACCCATTTCTGGTGTCCCCTGCTGTCTGGTGTCCAACACCAAAGACCTGGGTTCGATTCCCCACGTTGGTAAAAAGTGTGAAACCCATTTCTGGTGTCCTCTGCTGTCATATTGCTGGAATATTGATAAAGCAGCCTAAAACCATGTTCACTCACTCACTCCGCATCATACAAAACAAACAAGCCAATGTTATTTGCAGTTAATATATTATCTCTTGATATAGATGATGCTTAGACAGCGACTGAAGGCTGCTTGCCTCAGATGTCACGGGCAACAGAACTGCTGAAGTTGCTAGATGATTAACAATATGGCTACAAACTGCTTTCAAAATGAAAAGCTACACATTAGCGTCCATTACAGTCCATGTTGAACAGCACTGTAAAGATTACAAGCAACATGTGGATTTTGTTACAGTAAATATTGAGTCGTAAATACAAACATGGCTTCACAATGTGCACAATGGGATGTAGCAACTATAGCAAGTGATACTCGCATATGAATGGACAGAAACAAAAGCAGATAATTGGATCATTCTCAAGTTGTAACTTGTCAATATGACTACAAAATTAGTAAACAAAAGTCACAAAACTGATGACCCGAAACTGTTCCCTGTTATCAAGAAAATTAACGAGCATCTAGTAGCCTACATATTTAATTGATGAGGCCTGATTTACAGATTGTGTGTGTGTGAACAATCCAAGATGGAAGGTGGACAATGAAGATACTCAAGATGAAAATGATGATCTTCAAAGTGTTATTGGGACATGCATGTACACCATGCTTGTTAAGCAAGTGTCATTTTTAACAGTTTTTTTTGTCTTACTGTGTGCCATTGTTTTGTTAATAGGTAAAACTTTATTTGGTGGAAGAGGGAAATAGAGCTGTGAAGATTTTCGTTCCCAGTTTTCATTTTGATCTGTAATTCAAGTTCAAAAAATAAATTTTTCCCTAAGAATGGCCTATAGATCAGTACCATACATTTCAATGAAAGGCATCATTGCAATGGATAAACGACTTGTGAAAAATATGATGCTGTGCTCAGACACCAGCAGGTGGAATACATGCATGGAATAGGGAGGATCAGTTAGTAGCACTTAATTTACTTCTGCAAACACATTCTTTCACCCAATGCTGGTCAGAATACACCCCAGCTCAGCATACTTGTCTTAGAGATGATATACTGTGGTAGAGATGATGGTTGTGTGTCATCCATTTATACTTACAGATTTAGCTGGAACATTGTTTACTTCAGCATAACATCATCCCTCTCACCAACAGTTTGAATGGACTGATCAAAGAGCTGTAATAGACTGATCCCAGGAATACTTATGCTTCAAACTGTTTTGTTTTTTTTCATGTTTGTTTCCGTTTATGCTTCATTTTCAATAATGTTTGTTTAACAGTAAGGGCTCATAATCAAATATTCCGCAGTTATTATAATCTGACTGTTTACAACAAGCCATGTCAACGTAACAAGAATATAAGAAATATTTCTCAATGTCTGACCAACAGTACAAAGATTAAGATATAAATGTGACATAATTGACTAACAGCAATTGAAACAAGGGCATTAAAATCTGACAAACACAACATAAAATCGTCCTATTAGTGATGCTAACATGTGACATCTACTGTACAGGAAATATTTCACTAAAAGCAAAATGTGCATTCAAAGTATCATGTTTTTCATGATTCCTTATGCTAAGAATTAAACTAAAACAACAGCAAATAAGATTCCATATACGCGATTGATTGGAACATTCAATTCAAGAAATAGGGGTGGCAGGTTGTCAAGGGATTCACAACTGAGAAAGAATCTTATCACACAACCTAGCTTACCTGCATTGTGTCTTGCTTTTTGGAGAAACCAAAAATTGGTTTACAAATGGACCGTAGAGCACATTAACATAATTTGACTGAGTAATGTTCAAGTGGTACAATTCTTCCAATGACGGTGGCAAATTCTCACAATTCTTGCAGCAAGAAGATAAAACTACATAAGATGCAATAATGACCTTTGAAAAAATACTTGAAGGCTGATGAAGCCCAATAGTTGCAAGACACTGTGCAGTTACTTCCCTTGGCCATGCCACGATCCAGAGATCGCGAAAAATGCATGATTTCAATGAATTTTAGACTTAAAACAAAGTCAGTGTCATTATGCAAAATTATAGAGAAATTATATATCAACCATAACCTGGTATAAGACGGAGAAATAACTTGTATCTGTTTCTCATGATATCTCCATTACAAAACCTCACAATTTAAAAAATTGATCAGAATTTTTCCCAAAGTGACAAATACACTGCATTCAATTACTAATGACTCACATGCAGTGACCGCCAGACAACATAATGATAGTGGCATTGTGCCACGCTATGAGATTAGGAAGCAGACATAGTTTAAAGAATGTTGTAGTGATACTCTCATTCAGAATTAGCTTAAGTAATACTATAGCAACATGAAAGCAGGATTTAATTTCTTGATGTATCTATATATACTGCAGCATCTTTGCCTGGACTTTTAGACTCAGATTTTTGGCTTCGCTACCTAACGATGATAGAATGACAACTAGATATGATGTGGGAGAGCTGACACACTGCAGTGGAGTTTCACAGTGACCAGCACATATAGCAAAAAACATCCCCACTCGGTGTACATCACCCACAGTTTGCAATAACTAACATCTTATAATTCTTACAATTCTAAAAACACAACCATCCTCTGGTGATACCCAAAATGTAAGAAACTGTCCTTGTAATGTCTTTTTAAAAAAATACAAACTAAAAATAAAATAAACATTCCATTCATCATCAGTTCATAAAACAACGTGTCACGACAATAACAAAGCTGAAGACCTGACACGTATTGTGGATAACAACTTCCTTATTTCTTCGTAACAATGTTTCAGGACTACTTCCTGCCCCTTCATCAGATGGATGTTTCAGGGCTACATCCTGCCCCTTCATCACATGAATGTTTCAGGGCTACATCCTGCCCCTTCATCACATGAATGTTTCAGGGCTACTTCCTGCCCCTTCATCAGATGGATGTTTCAGGGCTACATCCTGCCCCTTCATCGCATGAATGTTTCAGGGCTACATCCTGCCCCTTCATCAGATGGATGTTTCAGGACTACATCCTGCCCCTTCATCGCATGAATGTTTCAGGGCTACATCCTGCCCCTTCATCAGATGGATGTTTCAGGGCTACATCCTGCCCCTTCATCGCATGAATGTTTCAGGGCTACATCCTGCCCCTTCATCAGATGGATGTTTCAGGGCTACATCCTGCCCCTTCATCGCATGAATGTTTCAGGGCTACATCCTGCCCCTTCATCAGATGGATGTTTCAGGGCTACATCCTGCCCCTTCATCGCATGAATGTTTCAGGGCTACATCCTGCCCCTTCATCAGATGGATGTTTCAGGGCTACATCCTGCCCCTTCATCGCATGAATGTTTCAGGGCTACATCCTGCCCCTTCATCACATGAATGTTTCAGGGCTACATCCTGCCCCTTCATCAGATGGGTGTTCCAGGGCTACTTCCTGTCCCTTCATCACATGAATGTTTCAGGGCTACTTCCTGCCCCTTCATCAGATGCATGTTTCAGGGCTACTTCCTGTCCCTTCATCACATGAATGTTTCAGGTTTACTTCCTGCCCCTTCATCAGATGGATGTTTCAGGACTACTTCCTGCCCCTTCATCAGATGGATGTTTCAGGACTACATCCTGCCCCTTCATCAGATGGATGTTTCAGGGCTACTTCCTGTCCCTTCGTCACATGAATGTTTCAGGGCTACATCCTTCCCTTCATCACATGAATGTTTCAGGGCTACTTCTTGCCCCATCATCAAGAATGATTTACTTGAGGCAAAACGTAGCCCTGAAACGTTACAAAGGGTAAAGAAGGTGCTATCCATAAACTGTTTCATGTCTTCATAGTTTTGCCAACTTCTAAATGCCTATCAAAGACTTAATAACAAAACTGTTTCAACTCTCTAACTTAACATCAAACCTATTTACCTATTTGAAGTATGTACCCGGGCTACTGGTAAAACTACACTAAAACTATATTCAGCCCGAAAACCCTGAGGAAAAGGTACTACGATCGTCATTAAACTTATTATGTAATATCTTAAACACCTCATCTTGAAATAATTATGTTTGAAATAAAAAGAAAACAGTCTACATAAACACTTGGAAGCAAAAACAACAAAATTGATTCTCAAACAACAACTTGAACAAGTCAGCATGGGAATCTGCAAAATTTGCTACTTGTCCCGATTGGACAAATGTTATTTTGTAAGCAGAGACAGGACCAGTGCCACTGAAAATATTAGTCCGAATGGAAAATGGTCTGGTCAACAAAAAGAAAACATACTGAGATTTTGAATTTTCAAATATCCAGTTGACCACCTTTACTTCACACTTCTGGTTCTGATAAATGCTTTCTTGCATTTGCCTGCTGGCCCAGCTGAATGGAGAAAGTGCCTGAGAACCCAAATTATATTCCACCTCATGGGCGGATACAGAGGGGGGATGCTGGGGTGCGCACCCCCCTTTTTATTTCGAACAAAATCTTTATTTCTGTATAAATTACCACCAAAGACAATAAATAGATCTTAATTGTGCACCCCCCCTTTTCAAAAAAGGTGTATCCGCCCATGCACCTAACACAATATTGAAAAGTGATAAAGCCCATTATCTATTCCAATGAAAATTAAAAACAAACAACCAGTGAAAATATTAAGAAAAACAACATATCAATCCCTGACTCTTTTCTACTAATCAACAGGCTACTCCAGGTATACTAATGAAAACAAGTTAAGGACCTCCCGATTCTTTCATATTAGTGTAGTTAATCTGTCATGGTATGTCATGGTATGACAGATTCACTATAATAATATGAAAGAATCAGATGGCCTTTAACTTTTTATGAATAGTTCATACTAAATGATTACGTCACTAGAGACACTGCCATGTTTGTTTCATGGGAACCGTGGACGGAATCTGCCAAACCACAAGACTAATGTCAACTTGTACATGAAAGCTGATTGTGCATTTCAAAAATTACAAATTGTCCATTTTGGGTCATCATTTGAACTATCAATGGACCTACAGAATAAGACAACACTATTAGTGGATACAGAACGACTGACAGTACTGTACTTGAATGAAGGGGTTTGTTTGTTTGTTGTTTAATGCCTCACTCAACAATATTCCAGCTATATAACAGCAGTCTATAAATAATCAAGTCTGGACCAGACAATCCAGCAATTGAGTGAGTTGGGTTTAACGCCACTTTTAACATTATTCCAGTTATATCATGTGGTCAGCTTAATGTGGGAGGAAAGCCCGAAGTGATGCAGGTCGCAGACGTTTACCACTTCGGTGAAACCCAGAAGCACGGGTATGGTGCTGACAAACCTAGAAACATAATCGGGGCGAACCGGGTTTCGAACTCACAATCATAGGTTTCTGGCATGCCCAAGGGACGCAACTCTGCACAGCGAATCGCGGTGCCTCAGACGACTGGGCCACCCGTGCCCCCCCTGGTGCTGCTACATACCTAATCATGCTACATTGGTATTATCTCACCTAGTTATTTAATGAACTAGTCACAAGGGTTAGTGACCACCTAAGACTAGCCGCTGTGATAATTCATAGCCGACCAAGTACCACCTCAATTTAACCAAGCGCCTTAAAATACCGTTTTTGTGATGGAAGGATAAGGAATCCTAAGTTGTTTGACATAAACATGTGATAGACGTGTGACCCTCGTGACCCCAATGAAATTGAATAAACGGCAGATGTGTTGTGGTGCTGTTACCAGTAACGGTATGTGCCCTGCTGCAAAAGGCAGATGTGTTCGTGGTGCTGTCACCAGTAACAGTATGTGCCCCGCTGCAAAAGGCAGATGTGTTCATGGCGCTGTTACCAGTAACGGTATGTGCCCTGCTGCAAAAGGCAGATGTGTTTGTGGTGCTGTCACCAGTAACGGTATGTGCCCTGCTGCAAAAGGCAGATGTGTTCATGGCGCTGTTACCAGTAACGGTATGTGCCCTGCTGCAAAAGGCAGATGTGTTTGTGGTGCTGTCACCAGTAACGGAATGTGCCCTGCTGCAAAAGGCAGATGTGTTCATGGCGCTGTTACCAGTAACGGTATGTGCCCTGCTGCAAAAGGCAGATGTGTTTGTGGTGCTGTCACCAGTAACGGTATGTGCCCTGCTGCAAAAGGCAGATGTGTTCATGGCGCTGTTACCAGTAACGGTATGTGCCCTGCTGCAAAAGGCAGATGTGTTTGTGGTGCTGTCACCAGTAACGGTATGTACCCTGCTGCAAAAGGCAGATGTGTTTGTGGTGCTGTCACCAGTAACGGTATGTGCCCTGCTGCAAAAGGCAGATGTGTTTGTGGTGCTGTCACCAGTAACGGTATGTGCCCTGCTGCAAAAGGCAGATGTGTTCGTGGTGCTGTCACCAGTAACGGTATGTGCCCTGCTGCAAAAGGCAGATGTGTTCGTGGTGCTGTCACCAGTAACGGTATGTGCCCTGCTGCAAAAGGCAGATGTGTTCGTGGTGCTGTCACCAGTAACGGTATGTGCCCTGCTGCAAAAGGCAGATGTGTTCATGGTGCTGTTACCAGTAACGGTATGTGCCCTGCTGCAAAAGCAAACTAACCAAATATCTGGATCCTCCCTAAAATACGTGGCCCACACCTTCTTTTCACCAATGCCACTGCACATCTTTAACACATCTGTGTCTACCAGTCCTAAATGACATACAACCAACACAGGCCCAGGCCCACATGTCAAGACACAATTTGAAAAGAAAAAATAACATTCTTTTGATTAATAGTGACAAACAGCTACCAGGGAGTCAATGAAACAAGCAATGCTGTAGAAAGCAAACAAACACTGCTGGCAATGTAGAACAATACAAGCATTTAGCCATGATAAATGTATTACAAACACTAGACTTTCATCTAAATATCTTTTAAAGTAATAAAAGCTGTATAATTCTATGAATTAAAATCCAAATTGATTCCAGCAATGTTGCAGCTACAGACAGTAGAAGGTGGCAACTGCGGCCATGATTAGATGAAGCAAGGTAATACGTCCAAGGATGTTGACAGATGAAAATCTGACAATTTATTTATTACGACCTTAATCTGAGTCAAGTACTTGAAGGCTGATCCAGGGAACAAATGGCAGGGGGGCTAGCACAAGGGATGCTCCTAGATGTAGTGATTGAAATGTACGTGACACATCAGAGAATGATTAACATGGTAACCATGGTAACTGTACACACATATAATATACATCGCTGAATACTTGAAATTTACAAACATGACATGAAATATACAATGTTGTCAGAAACTGAAATAAGCTTGGCATAATGTTGAAAGCTTTAGTCCTTACATTTTAGAATATGTTACAAGGAATCACACTGTTTCTTTGCCCAAATCGGTTTGCTTCAGAATAAAACTAAGAATCTTAAAAAAGTATCAGTATTTAAAATACATTTATTTTCAATGATCATCCGTGATGAGTTTTGTTAATTACACACATTTACTATCAATAAAAGAACATGGCCAACGAAAATGATGTGATAAATTAGAAATATATTCAGAAGTATGTTTTGTCGCGTTCTGGACTACTTTATGCATGTAGACATGCAAACCCTGTTGTAGCAGAGATTTCACTAGTAAAACGAAGACTTAACGGCCTAAGAAAGAATGCCAAGTTACACAACATTGTATACAGTCATGAATGACATTCACTCAGCCTTTATTTCTATTTTCTTTCCAACGGGTTGCCGCATTTTCTTCTTCTTAACAAATCCTTTGGCTTCCTTCATCAAAGATCTCACATCCTCTTCCTCTGGGTCATAGTCCGAGTCTTCCTCCTCTGGATCTCCGCATGAAGATTCGCTCGCATAAGACTGCCCAATGTCATCGATAAAACTGTCATTGTAGTCATATGTGTTCGGTTCTCCGTTGTCGTCGTCATCTTTAGCAAGCACGCTTGTTTTACCTGCAGTGTGAGTCAGAGAGGGAGTATTCATGTTCAAATACCCTGTTTTGGGTAAGGCCAGATTTATTTGGCGTGGTACAGATTTTTGTCCCAAAATAATTGGTCGGTAGGTCAAAAATAAAACAGAATATAAAAATTCCCCAAAACATTATGTAGGTGGTGAGTGAGTGAGTGAGTGAGTGAGTGAGTGAGTATGGTTTTACGCTGCTTTTAGCAATATTCCAGCAATATCACGGCGGGGGACACCAGAAATGGGCTTCACACATTGTACCCATGTCGGGAATCGAAACCCAGGTCTTCGGCGTGACGAGCGAACGCTTTAACCACTAGGCTACCCGACCGCCCCTATGTAGGTAGTGAAAAAAGTGGAGACTATAATGATAGTATTTTGATATAATAATACATTTATTTTGATAGTGACAGAAGATGAGTTACATAATGTGGTACAATATATTTTACAATGTTGATAAACATTGTGTTTTCAAATTGTTGGTGTTATTTAGGAGATAACCTAATTTTGAACCGAGCACTTTAGCGCAAGGTTCCAAATTATAATAAAGAGGTATCTATTCTACAGTGGGACTACATCAAATTTCAAAACACAGTAGGTTATCTCCATTCTACCATGAGGGCAACAACGCTTTGAAAACGGCGTTCTTTTGCAACTCGTAATAACACAGGTGCACAGGTCCGCAATCTTAGAACATTCCAAAAAGTGGTCACAGTTAGTTATATATATATGTAACAATTATTACTAAAGAACTCACGGAAATGAAAAAAAACTTTTTTTTTCGATCTCAGATTTTAAATAAATGCAGTTAATATACAAAATATATAAATATTCAAACAACCTAATTAGTACTAATTGGGCCTTGGCACAAATACAGCGTATCAAAGGTTTATATGTCTTTTTACATGTAAAAGTGTGTAAAAATATGACTATTGTGAAACTGAGCATAACCAGGTGTTAGTAGATCAAGGTGAATGTCCATGACCTATAACACCTTGACAACAGGTGAAAACAGGTGCTTGAAACCCACGTGCATGTGATTTGTCAGTGGTTAGTGATTTGTGAGTGGCATTGTGGGATAGTGAATCATCGTCAAAATATCAGAACGTAAAAGTAACATATTCCCTTCTCAAACAACAACTTACATGTCATTATTATTATGTACATAAACACAGCTGTTATTTTTATTGTTGTTTTGATAACTTTTACCTAGGCATAATGCCTATAGCCTGTTTCTGCCATGTCATTTTGGACTTAGTTTTATTTTTGAACGTGAAAGTGCTTACAAATTACCTCCTGTAAAGTACATTTTGTATTGAGCACTGAGATAAAACTAGCAAATCCAGACTAGTACTTTTCCAGTTGTTTTGTTATTTCGTATTTACATCTATGTAATGCTTTGTGTCGATTATTAAATCCAGCAAAACAGTTTTTTTTCCATTTCCATGAGTACTTTAAAGTTCAAGATTAAAAAACACCATAGTCGTGAGTAGTTCATAATAAGTGTTCAAAACACATAGTTTTTCAAAAGAAGTTGACAAATAACACTCCTAACTTAATCCAAAGAGAGATGTTTTAATTTCTATCAAACTGTTGCACACTTTTGTACACTGTGGACTGGCTGTCGTTTCTCGGAAATTTGTGATAGAGGTCATTTCTTGGAAATCGAACATGCCATCATTTCTATTGTAGGGGTGACGGGTAATAGAAAAAGGTTTTAAAATGCTAAACAAATATATTTCTACAGCAAACTTTATGAATTAACATTCTAATATATATTTAACATGCCTAAGAGTTATTAGTCAGATAGCAATTACCCCCAGTAAACAATAATAACATCAAAGTAAATGCCTCTCCACCCTGAACTTGGATGTGGCAGAAGTTGACCTACATCACGGTTACTCACACCTCACAGCTGTCAATGGCTGACAATCATGTGTTTACATTAACTAGATCTAGTTAAAAGAAAAAGATGACAACCCCGATCTATGATGTGGTTCAACATTTACCTGTAGATTTACTGGGATTGATCGAGCCTGCGGGTACATTCATATGATTACTAATGGAACTGAGTATGACTGAACAGCCGCTGTTTAGGGTGCAGACGAGCCGGATATTTTGAAAAGAGGAATCTCTATGGTGTGACCTGTCAATTTCAAGATTTCACGGATCCAAAGCCAAATAGTGACAGAACTTAGACATTTCTGGTCCAGGAATAGTAGGTCGTGTATGATTTTCATAATTGTGGGTGTTCTGAAATGAATTTCATCAAGTTTGATAAGCTGTCACTTCAGTTGGGACATTGTTTTCGTGGACTTTTGAAGGGAAGTGTTTTCTGATGCACTTTCAAATCCCCTCCTGCCAAATTCTAACGGTGGTGGTTGACGGAGATGGCAATGGATATTGATCAGAAAAAGGTTTGTAAACACCATGTTGTCATGAATAAAATGTCTTCAAACACATTTTATTATGTTATATTTCACTTTCATTGTCGGTTGTTTCAATAATGAAATTACCTGTTCGTGGGTTTCAGAAAAAGTTACCAAAAAAATGAACAATTATTATTTTCTCAACAAAATTTTTTAGATATCACTCTTTCACTTATTTTGAATGTGTGAATCTTTGAATTATACCTCCCCACCCTGAACTGAGAACCGTCCTAACGTGTCCCGGTTGTCACTATATCTGCACTGCACTCTCAGTTATGGCTGCTAGAGAAATTGTAGGAAACCAGAAGACAACCCAGTACTGTGCGTGTGATGCTGTTCAACATTAACATGTTGACTAACTATCCCTGCTGGTGTGATGTTTTTTCAAACAATTTTTATAATGTTATATTTTACTTTCATTGTCGGTTGTTTACCTCTTTTTAACCAATCAGAATCAAGCATTCATCAATGTCATGGTAGAATGGGTAATTGATCTACAGAAATTGTACCATTTGAAACCTGTGGCAAATGCTGTCAGTTCCAAATGACATTTGGTAACGTTTATCTCCAAAGTATGCACACACAAAAAGAATGATGTTTTTCAAGATTCAAGAGAAAATCTAGCTATGACCAATAAAGTGATCCAAGATGAAGTTTTTATCTTGTTGAAAACTTAGTTAGGATCAACATGTTCAAATATATCAGAAACTCTTCAAGAAAATCTCTTCTTTTTTATCAATTTTAGCTTTACCTATTAACTATGTGTTGTAAAGTTCCAGACATGCAAGTGTTGAAATGAAGAGGATAAGTGTCTTTCATATGAACACATTGAATTACCTTCACAATTACATCCAAGCTATTTCATTCCTTAAATTATGCAGATCCTGTGAGCCACAAAGGGTCCTCAAATACCTCGTGATTACATACCTTGTCCTTACCATACCATGTCCTTACCATACCTTGTCCTTACATAATCCGTCCTTAATAATAACATAACCTGTCCTTACTATACCATGTCCTTACCATACCTTGTCCTTAACATATCTCATCCTTAACATATGTTGTCCTTACATAACCCGTCCTTAATAATAATAACATACCCTGTCCTTACTATTCCATGTCCTTACAATACCTTGTCCTTAACATACCTTGTCCTTAACATATCTCGTCCTCAATATACTCTGTCCTTACTATACCTTGTCCTCACCATAACATGTCCTTAATATATGTTGTCCTTACCTAGTCCCTACCATACCTTGTCACTAACATACCTTGTCCTTACTATACCTTGTCCTTGCCTTGTCCTTACTTACCTCGTCCTTAACATACCCTGTCCTTAACATATTATCCTTACCTTGTCCTTACCAAACCTTGTCCTTACCTAGTCCTTACCATACCCTGTCCTAACTATAGCTTGTCCTTCCCTTACCATACCTTTTCCTTAATATATGTTATCCTTACCTTGTCCTCAACATATGTTATCCTTACCTTGTCCTTCCCTTACCTTGTCCTTACTATACCTTGTCCTTAACATATGTTATCCTTACCTTGTCCTTCCCTGACCTTGTCCTTACCATACCCTGTCCTTACTATACCCTGTCCTTACCGAACCCTGTCCTTACCATACCCTGTCATTCCCTTACCTTGTCCTTAACATATGTTATCCTTACCTTGTCCTTCCCTTACCTTGTCCTTACTATACCTTGTCCTCAACATATGTTATCCTTACCTTGTCCTTCCCTTACCTTGTCCTTACTATACCTTGTCCTTAACATATGTTATCCTTACCTTGTCCTTCCCTGACCTTGTCCTTACCATACCCTGTCCTTACTATACCCTGTCCTTACCGAACCCTGTCCTTACCATACCCTGTCATTCCCTTACCTTGTCCTTAACATATGTTATCCTTACCTTGTCCTTCCCTTACCTTGTCCTTACTATACCCTGTCTTTACCATTACATGTCCTTACCATAACTTGTCCTTACCATACCTTGTCCTTACCATAACTTGTCCTTACCATAACTTGTCCTTACCATACCCTGTCCTTACCATAACTTGTCCTTACTATTCCTTGTCCTTACCATAACTTGTTTTTACCATACCTTGTCCTTACCATACCTTGTCTTTACCATAACTTGTCCTTACTATTCCTTGTCCTTCCCATACCCTGCCCTTACTATACCCTTTTCTTACCATACCATCCTTAACATACCCTGTCCTTACCATACCCTGTCCTAACTATACCCTGTCCTAACTATACCTTGTCCTTAACATACCCTGTCCTTACCATACCCGCTCCTCACCATACCTTGTCTTTACCATAACTTGTCCTTACCATACCTTGTCCTTACCATACCCTGTCCTTGCCATACCTTGTCTTTACCATAACTTGTCCTTACCATAACTTGTCCTTACCATACCCTTTCCTAACCATAACTTGTCCTTACTATTCCTTGTCCTTACCATAACTTGTCCTTACCATACCTTGTCCTTACCATACCTTGTCCTTCCAATACCCTGCCCTTACTATACCCTGTCCTAACTATACCTGGTCCTTAACATACCCTGTCCTTACCATACCTTGTCTTTACCATAACTTGTCCTTACTATTCCTTGTCCTTCCCATACCCTGCCCTTACTATACCCTTTTCTTACCATACCAACCTTAACATACCCTGTCCTTACCATACCTTGTCCTTAAAATACCCTGTCCTTACCATACCCGCTCCTTACCATACATTGTCTTTACCATAACTTGTCCTTACCATACCTTGTCCTTACCATACCCTGCCCTTACCATACCTTGTCTTTACCATAACATGTCCTTACTATTCCTTGTCCTTACCATAACTTGTCCTTACCATACCTTGTCCTTACCAAACCTTGTCTTTACCATAACCTGTCCTTACTATTCCTTGTCCTTACCATACCTTGTCCTTACCATACCTTGTCTTTACCATAACTTGTCCTTACCATAACTTGTCCTTACCATACCTTGTCTTTACCATAACTTGTCCTTACCATACCTTGTCCTTACCATAACTTGTCCTTACCATACCTTGTCCTTACCATACCCTGTCCTTACCATAACTTGTCCTTACCATAACTTGTCCTTACCATAACTTGTCCTTACCATACCTTGTCCTTAGCATACCTTGTCTTTACCATACCCTGTCCTTACCATAACTTGTCCTTACTATTCCTTGTCCTTACCATAACTTGTCCTTACCATACCTTGTCTTTACCATAACTTGTCCTCACTATTCCTTGTCCTTACCATAACTTGTCCTTACCATACCTTGTCCCTACCATACCTTGTCTTTACCATAACTTGTCCTTTCCATACCTTGTCCTTACCATACCTTGTCTTTACCATAACTTGTCCTTACCATACCTTGTCCTTACCATACCCTGTCCTTACCATAACTTGTCCTTACTATTCCTTGTCCTTACCATAACTTGTCCTTACCATACCTTGTCCTTACCATAACTTGTCCTTACCATACCCTGTCCTTACCATAACTTGTCCTTACTATTCCTTGTCCTTACCATAACTTGTCCTTACCATACCTTGTCCTTACCATAACTTGTCCTTACCATACCCTGTCCTTACCATAACTTGTCCTTACTATTCCTTGTCCTTACCATAACTTGTCCTTACCATACCTTGTCCTTACCATAACTTGTCCTTACCACTGAATAAACAAGAGATAGAAATATTATGATGTTTATTGCAAACACATCCATAGTAAAAGGTTCATCTAAAATAAAACAATTTGAATATAATCTACATTTAAATCCTATTCTGCTACATGTATATCACAGCAGCCTGTGAAAAGTCAAGTCCATGGCATCAGGGTACGATGAGATTCAAATGAACAATGTCACCCAAACTAATTTAGCCACCTCTTATGACAAGCAATAGAAAGTTTGTGAAATGTTCTGAAGACCACAAGTCCTCTCACGATGTAACCGAGAGAGGGGTTTAATGCCACTTTGAACAGTATTTCAGTTACATCAAGTCAGCTTCATGCGGGAAGAAAGCCCGAAGTGATGCAGGTCGCAGACGTTTACCACTTCGGTGAAACCCATGAGCATGGGTATGGTGCTGACAAAGAGTAAGATAATCAGGGATTGGAACCCATGATACTTGTTTCCTGGCGTACCTAAGGGGTGCAACTATGCAATGCAAATTGTGTCAGACTACTGACTGGAGCGGAGAGCACATACACTTATAGTAAAGTAAGGAGATGGGGATGTGCTGGAGTGGAGAGCACATACACATATAGTGAAGTAGGGAGATGGGGATGTCCTGGAGTGGAGAGCACATACACATATAGTGAAGCAAGGAGATGGGGATGTCCTGGAGTGGAGAGCACATACACATATAGTAAAGTAGGGAGGTGGGGATGTCCTGGAGTGGAGAGCACATACACATATAGTGAAGTAGGGAGGTGGGGATGTCCTGGCGTGGAGAGCACATACACATATAGTGAAGTAGGGAGATGGGGATGTCCTGGAGTGGAGAGCACATACACATATAGTAAAGTAAGGAGATGGGGATGTCCTGGAGTGGAGAGCACATACACATATAGTGAAGTAGGGAGATGGGGATGTCCTGGAGTGGAGAGCACATACACATATAGTGAAGTAAGGAGATGGGGATGTCCTGGAGTGGAGAGCACATACACATATAGTGAAGTAAGGAGATGGGGATGTCCTGGAGTGGAGAGCACATACACATATAGTGAAGTAGGGAGATGGGGATGTCCTGGAGTGGAGAGCACATACACATATAGTAAAGTAAGGAGATGGGGATGTCCTGGAGTGGAGAGCACATACACATATAGTGAAGTAAGGAGATGGGGATGTCCTGGAGTGGAGAGCACATACACATATAGTGAAGTAAGGAGATGGGGATGTCCTGGAGTGGAGAGCACATACACATATAGTGAAGTAAGGAGATGGGGATGTCCTGGAGTGGAGAGCACATACACCTGGTGAAGGAAGCTCTAGACGATAGTTATTGAAGCAACTAAGCATGCAACTCTTATTCCTTTTTGGACAATACATAAGAATTGTTGATAATCAATTTCTGAGTAAATATTGCAAGTCTTCAAATATGCTCAGGACAAAATATATTCTTCCTGCAACAATACAATAAAGCTTATATTTCATAACTGTGATCGAAAGTTGATTTCATATGAATATTTCAAAGATGATTGTCGTGTAAATGTCTTAGCATGTCAATTTGAGTGAGTGAGTGAATGTTGTTTTATGCCACAGTCAGCACTATTCCAGCAATATATCACGCCTGCATGTGAAACTGAAGAAAAGGTCTACCTATCGTACACCTACCATCCTTTTTTGCTGGTTTTCTCTTGGGCTGATCATCTGGTTTCTTTTTATGAGAATATTTCTTTAAATGGTCGGCATTTTTCCTGCAAGAGAGTTGCATTATAGGTCTCGTCACTTTTAATAAATCTGAGCTATATGAGGAGTCTGTATGTACATGAGAAGTATGTATGTACATGAGAAGTCTGTATGTACATGAGAAGTCTGCATGTACATGAGGAGTCTGTTATTACAAGAGAAGTCTGTATGTACATGAGAAGTCTGCATGTACATGAGAAGTCTGTTATTACAAGAGAAGTCTGTATGTACATGAGAAGTCTGCATGTACATGAGAAGTCTGTATGTACATAAGAAGTCTGCATGTACATGAGGAGTCTGTATGTACATGAGAAGTCTGTATGTACATGAGGAGTCTGTATGTACATGAGAAGTCTGTATGTACATGAGAAGTCTGTATGTACATGAGGAGTCTGTATGTACATGAGAAGTCTTTATGTACATGAGGAGTCTGTATGTACAAGAGAAGTCTGTATGTACATGAGGAGTCTGTATGTACATGAGAAGTCTGTATGTACATGAGAAGTCTGTATGTACATGAGAAGTCTTTATGTACATGAGGAGTCTGTATGTACAAGAGAAGTCTGTATGTACATGAGAAGTCTGTATGTACATGAGAAGTCTGTATGTACATAAGGAGTCTGTATGTACATGAGAAGTCTGTATATACATGAGGAGTCTATGTACATGAGAAGTCTGTATGTACATGAGAAGTCTGTATGTACATGAGGAGTCTGTATGTACATGAGGAGTCTGTATGTACATGAGAAGTCTATGTACATGAGAAGTCTGTATGTACATGAGGAGTCTGTATGTACATGTGAAGTCTGTATGTACATGAGAAGTCTATGTACATGAGAAGTCTGTATGTACATGAGGAGTCTGTATGTACATGAGAAGTCTATGTACATGAGATCTGTATGTACATGAGGAGTCTGTTATTACAAGAGGAGTCTGTATGTACATGAGGAGTCTGTATGTACATGAGAAGTCTGTATGTACATGAGGAGTCTGTATGTACATGAGAAGTCTCTATGTACATGAGGAGTCTGTATGTACATGTGAAGTCTGTATGTACATGAGAAGTCTGTATGTACATGAGGAGTCTGTATGTACATGAGAAGTCTGTATGTACATGAGAAGTCTATGTACATGAGAAGTCTGTATGTACATGAGGAGTCTGTATGTACATGAGAAGTCTGTATGTACATGAGGAGTCTGTATGTACATGAGGAGTCTGTTATTACAAGAGGAGTCTGTATGTACATGAGAAGTCTGTATGTACATGAGAAGTCTGTATGTACATGAGGAGTCTGGATGTACATGAGTCTGTATGTACATGAGAAGTCTGTATGTACATGAGGAGTCTGTATGTACATGAGAAGTCTGTATGTACATGAGGAGTCTGTATGTACATGTGAAGTCTGTATGTACATGAGAAGTCTGTATGTACATGAGGAGTCTGTATGTACATGAGAAGTCTGTATGTACATGAGGAGTCTATGTACAAGAGAAGTCTGTATGTACATGAGGAGTCTGTATGTACATGAGGAGTCTGGATGTACATGAGGAGTCTGGATGTACATGAGGAGTCTGTATGTACATGAGAAGTCTGTATGTACATGAGGAGTCTGTATGTACATGAGAAGTCTGTATGTACATGAGGAGTCTATGTACAAGAGAACTCTGTATGTACATGAGGAGTCTGTATGTACATGAGGAGTCTGGATGTACATGAGGAGTCTGGATGTACATGAGGAGTCTGTATGTACATGAGAAGTCTGTTTGTACATGAGGAGTCTGTATGTACATGAGAAGTCTATGTACATGAGAAGTCTGTATGTACATGAGGAGTCTGTTATTACAAGAGAAGTCTGTATGTACATGAGAAGTCTGCATGTACATGAGAAGTCTGTATGTACATAAGAAGTCTGCATGTACATGAGGAGTCTGTATGTACATGAGAAGTCTGTATGTACATGAGGAGTCTGTATGTACATGAGAAGTCTGTATGTACATGAGAAGTCTGTATGTACATGAGGAGTCTGTATGTACATGAGAAGTCTTTATGTACATGAGGAGTCTGTATGTACAAGAGAAGTCTGTATGTACATGAGGAGTCTGTATGTACATGAGAAGTCTGTATGTACATGAGAAGTCTGTATGTACATGAGAAGTCTGTATGTACATGAGAAGTCTGTATGTACATGAGGAGTCTGTATGTACATGAGGAGTCTGTATGTACATGAGAAGTCTATGTACATGAGAAGTCTGTATGTACATGAGGAGTCTGTATGTACATGTGAAGTCTGTATGTACATGAGAAGTCTATGTACATGAGAAGTCTGTATGTACATGAGGAGTCTGTATGTACATGAGAAGTCTATGTACATGAGATCTGTATGTACATGAGGAGTCTGTTATTACAAGAGGAGTCTGTATGTACATGAGGAGTCTGTATGTACATGAGAAGTCTGTATGTACATGAGGAGTCTGTATGTACATGAGAAGTCTCTATGTACATGAGGAGTCTGTATGTACATGTGAAGTCTGTATGTACATGAGAAGTCTGTATGTACATGAGGAGTCTGTATGTACATGAGAAGTCTGTATGTACATGAGAAGTCTATGTACATGAGAAGTCTGTATGTACATGAGGAGTCTGTATGTACATGAGAAGTCTGTATGTACATGAGGAGTCTGTATGTACATGAGGAGTCTGTTATTACAAGAGAAGTCTGTATGTACATGAGAAGTCTGTATGTACATGAGAAGTCTGTATGTACATAAGGAGTCTGTATGTACATGAGAAGTCTGTATATACATGAGGAGTCTATGTACATGAGAAGTCTGTATGTACATGAGAAGTCTGTATGTACATGAGGAGTCTGTATGTACATGAGGAGTCTGTATGTACATGAGAAGTCTATGTACATGAGAAGTCTGTATGTACATGAGGAGTCTGTATGTACATGTGAAGTCTGTATGTACATGAGAAGTCTATGTACATGAGAAGTCTGTATGTACATGAGGAGTCTGTATGTACATGAGAAGTCTATGTACATGAGATCTGTATGTACATGAGGAGTCTGTTATTACAAGAGGAGTCTGTATGTACATGAGGAGTCTGTATGTACATGAGAAGTCTGTATGTACATGAGGAGTCTGTATGTACATGAGAAGTCTCTATGTACATGAGGAGTCTGTATGTACATGTGAAGTCTGTATGTACATGAGAAGTCTGTATGTACATGAGGAGTCTGTATGTACATGAGAAGTCTGTATGTACATGAGGAGTCTGTATGTACATGAGAAGTCTGTATGTACATGAGGAGTCTGTATGTACATGAGGAGTCTGTTATTACAAGAGGAGTCTGTATGTACATGAGAAGTCTGTATGTACATGAGAAGTCTGTATGTACATGAGGAGTCTGGATGTACATGAGTCTGGATGTACATGAGAAGTCTGTATGTACATGAGGAGTCTGTATGTACATGAGAAGTCTGTATGTACATGAGGAGTCTGTATGTACATGTGAAGTCTGTATGTACATGAGAAGTCTGTATGTACATGAGGAGTCTGTATGTACATGAGAAGTCTGTATGTACATGAGGAGTCTATGTACAAGAGAAGTCTGTATGTACATGAGGAGTCTGTATGTACATGAGGAGTCTGGATGTACATGAGGAGTCTGGATGTACATGAGGAGTCTGTATGTACATGAGAAGTCTGTATGTACATGAGGAGTCTGTATGTACATGAGAAGTCTGTATGTACATGAGGAGTCTATGTACAAGAGAACTCTGTATGTACATGAGGAGTCTGGATGTACATGAGGAGTCTGGATGTACATGAGGAGTCTGTATGTACATGAGAAGTCTGTTTGTACATGAGAAGTCTGTATGTACATGAGAAGTCTGTATGTACATGAGGAGTCTGTATGTACGTCTGAATGACAGCTGCCAAACATTACAGGAAGCACAGAGTAGCGTTCCATCACAATGAATATCAGCATGCAAAGGGAGATCACTCATTGCTTAAGCAACCACTGCCCAAGCAACATGCAACAAGGTTGTCTTGATTGGAAAGTTTAGTATCACTAAATCGACTTAAAAGTATCACAATAAAGCGATTAGCATGTAAATGAGATAATCTGTAAGTGATAGATAATATATTCCTATCAAGACCTTCAATTAATCAACTTAATCATACACATAAACTTAGTTCATCCATAAATGTTTAAAATCGAATGTCCAGCCAAGCAAATAATAGAAATAATTACATTTTTGTTGATCCAGGTCCCTCCCAAAGCATTTCCACTTTCATAATCTGCCCATTACACCTAACTGCCTCTAACTTACAGAGCCTCACAGCACAAATCATGTGCAACATACCCATTACCCCATCTGATCAGGAAATGCACCACACAAACAGACAATCTTTATACCATACCAATTGCTTGCCATATCTTTAATTACATGCACAAAGTATGTATTCAAAAGCTCCTGCCCAACATCTAACATGTCATCCCATATCAATCAACAAATGCCTTGCACTTAACACCCTACATTTTACACCCCAATAATACACCTAATACCCTCATCCTACACCTTACACCATCCCTACTCCCAACAACACATACACCAGATAATACACCCTACTCCCAACAACACATACACCAGATAATACACCCTACATCCTCCCACACAGTACACCCTTCTCCTAACACAAACACCAGATAATACACCCTACATCCTCCCACATAGTACACCCTTCTCCTAACACAAACACCAGATAATGCACCCTACATCCTCCCACATAGTACACCCTTCTCCTAACACAAACACCAGATAATACACCCTACATCCTCCCACATAGTACACCCTTCTCCTAACAACACATACAACAGATAATACACCCTACATCCTCCCACACAGTACACCCTTCTCCTAACACAAACACCAGATAATACACCCTACATCCTCCCACATAGTACACCCTTCTCCTAACACAAACACCAGATAATGCACCCTACATCCTCCCACATAGTACACCCTTCTCCTAACACAAACACCAGATAATACACCCTACATCCTCCCACACAGTACACCATTCTCCTAACACAAACACCAGATAATACACCCTATACCCTCCCACATAGTACACCATTCTCCTAACACAAACACCAGATAATACACCCTATACCCTCCCACATAGTACACCCTTCTCCTAACACAAACACCAGATAATGCACCCTATACCCTCCCACATAGTACACCATTCTCCTAACACAAACACCAGATAATACACCCTACACCCTCCCACATAGTACACCCTTCTCCTAACACAAACACCAGATAATACACCCTATACCCTCCCACATAGTACACCCTTCTCCTAACACAAACACCAGATAATGCACCCTATACCCTCCCACATAGTACACCCTTCTCCTAACACAAACACCAGATAATACACCCTACATCCTCCCACATAGTACACCCTTCTCCTAACACAAACACCAGATAATACACCCTACATCCTCCCACACAGTACACCATTCTCCTAACACAAACACCAGATAATACACCCTATACCCTCCCACATAGTACACCCTTCTCCTAACACAAACACCAGATAATGCACCCTATACCCTCCCACATAGTACACCCTTCTCCTAACACAAACACCAGATAATACACCCTACATCCTCCCACACAGTACACCCTTCTCCTAACACAAACACCAGATAATACACCCTACATCCTCCCACACAGTACACCATTCTCCTAACACAAACACCAGATAATACACCCTACATCCTCCCACACAGTACACCATTCTCCTAACACAAACACCAGATAATACACCCTACATCCTCCCACACAGTACACCATTCTCCTAACACAAACACCAGATAAAACACCCTACACCCTCCCACACAGTACACCCCACTCCTAACACATACAACAGATAATACACCCTACATCCTCCCACATAGTACACCCTACTCCTAACAACACATACAACAGATAATACAACCTAAATCCTCCAACACAGTACACCCCACTCCTAACACAAACACCAGATAATACACCCTACATCCTCCCACATAGTACACCCCACTCCTAACAACACATACAACAGATAATACACCCTACATCCTCCCACATAGTACACCCTACTCCTAACAACACATACAACAGATAATACACCCTACATCCTCCCACATAGTACACCCTACTCCTAACAACACATACAACAGATAATACACCCTACATCCTCCCACACAGTACACCCTTCTCCTAACACAAACACCAGATAATACACCCTACATCCTCCCACATAGTACACCCTACTCCCAACAACACATACAACAGATAATGCACCCTACATCCTCCCACATAGTACACCCTACTCCTAACAACACATACAACAGATAATACAACCTAAATCCTCCAACACAGTACACCCCACTCCTAACACAAACACCAGATAATACACCCTACATCCTCCCACATAGTACACCCTACTCCTAACAACACATACAACAGATAATACACCCTACATCCTCCCACATAGTACACCCTACTCCTAACAACACATACAACAGATAATGCACCCTATATCCCCCCACATAGTACACCCTTCTCCTAACACATACACAACATAATACACCCTACACCCTCCCACACAGTACACCCCACTCCTAACACAAACACCAGATAATACACCCTACATCCTCCCACATAGTACACCCTTCTCCTAACACATACACAACATAATACACCCTACACCCTCCCACATAGTACACCCTTCTCCTAACACAAACACCAGATAATACACCCTACCTCCTCCAACACAGTACACCATTCTCCTAACACAAACACCAGATAATACACCCTACATCCTCCCACATAGTACACCCCCTCCTTACACAAACACAACATAATACACCCTACACCCTCCCACATAGTACACCCTTCTCCTAACACAAACACCAGATAATACACCCTACATCCTCCCACATAGTACACCCTTCTCCTAACACAAACACCAGATAATACACCCTACATCCTCCCACACAGTACACCCTTCTCCTAACACAAACACCAGATAATACACCCTACCTCCTCCCACATAGTACACCCTACTCCCAACAACACATACACCAGATAATACACCCTACATCCTCCCACATAGTACACCCTTCTCCTAACACAAACACCAGATAATGCACCCTACATCCTCCCACATAATACACCCTACTCCTAACACAAACACCAGATAATACACCCTACATCCTCCCACATAGTACACCCTTCTCCTAACACAAACACCAGATAATGCACCCTACATCCTCCCACACAGTACACCCTTCTCCTAACACAAACACCAGATAATGCACCCTACATCCTCCCACATAGTACACCCTTCTCCTAACACAAACACCAGATAATACACCCTACATCCTCCCACATAGTACACACCACTCCTAACACAAACACCAGATAATACACCCTACATCCTCCCACATAGTACACCCTACTCCTAACAACACATACAACAGATAATACACCCTACATCCTCCCACATAGTACACCCTACTCCTAATAACACATACACCAGATAATGCACCCTACCCCCTCCCACACAGTACACCCCACTCCTAACACAAACACAACATAATACACCCTACACCCTCCCACACAGTACACCCCACTCCTAACACAAACACTAGATAATACACCCTACCCCCTCCCACACAGTACACCCCACTCCTAACACAAACACTAGATAAAAAACCCTACACCCTCCCACACAGTACACCCCACTCCTAACACATACACAACATAAACACCCTACACACTCCCACACAGTACACCCCACTCCTAACACAAACACAACATAATACACCCTACCCCCTCCCACATAGTACACCCAGCTCCTAACACATACACCAGATAATACACCCTACACCCTCCCACACAGTACACCCCACTCCTAACAAAAACACAACATAATACACCCTACACCCTCCCACACAATACACCCCATTCCTAACACATACACCAGATAATACACCCTACCCCCTCCCACACAGTACACCACACTCCTAACACAAACACCAGATAATACACCCTACAACCTCCCACATAGTACACACCACTCCTAACACAAACACCAGATGATACACCCTACAACCTCCCACATAGTACACCCTACTCCTAACACAAATACCAGATAATACACCCTACACCCTCCCACACAGTACACCCCACTCCTAACACATACACAACATAATACACCCTACACCCTCCCACACAGTACACCCAACTACCAACAACACATTCACCAGATAATACACCCTACACCCCCCCACACAGTACACCCCACTCCTAACACAAACACAACATAATACACCCTACATCCTCCCACATAGTACACCCTACTCCTAACACAAACACCAGATAATACACCCTATACCCTCCCACACAGTACACCCCACTCCTAACACATACACAACATAATACACCCTACACCCTCCCA
Source organism: Haliotis rufescens (assembly GCF_023055435.1). Classification (NCBI taxonomy): domain Eukaryota; kingdom Metazoa; phylum Mollusca; class Gastropoda; order Lepetellida; family Haliotidae; genus Haliotis; species Haliotis rufescens. Next base: position 50,669,246 of record NW_025964001.1, on the reverse strand, counting down.
CACAGTACACCACATTCCTAACACAAACACCAGATAATACACCCTACATCCTCCCACATAGTACACACCACTCCTAACACAAACACCAGATAATACACCCTACATCCTCCCACATAGTACACCCTACTCCTAACAACACATACAACAGATAATACACCCTACATCCTCCCACATAGTACACCCTACTCCTAATAACACATACACCAGATAATGCACCCTACCCCCTCCCACACAGTACACCCCACTCCTAACACAAACACAACATAATACACCCTACACCCTCCCACACAGTACACCCCACTCCTAACACAAACACTAGATAATACACCCTACCCCCTCCCACACAGTACACCCCACTCCTAACACAAACACTAGATAAAAAACCCTACACCCTCCCACACAGTACACCCCACTCCTAACACATACACAACATAAACACCCTACACACTCCCACACAGTACACCCTTCTCCTAACACAAACACAACATAATACACCCTACCCCCTCCCACATAGTACACCCAGCTCCTAACACATACACCAGATAATACACCCTACACCCTCCCACACAGTACACCCCACTCCTAACAAAAACACAACATAATACACCCTACACCCTCCCACACAATACACCCCATTCCTAACACATACACCAGATAATACACCCTACCCCCTCCCACACAGTACACCACACTCCTAACACAAACACCAGATAATACACCCTACAACCTCCCACATAGTACACACCACTCCTAACACAAACACCAGATGATACACCCTACAACCTCCCACATAGTACACCCTACTCCTAACACAAATACCAGATAATACACCCTACACCCTCCCACACAGTACACCCCACTCCTAACACATACACAACATAATACACCCTACACCCTCCCACACAGTACACCCAACTACCAACAACACATTCACCAGATAATACACCCTACACCCCCCCACACAGTACACCCCACTCCTAACACAAACACAACATAATACACCCTACATCCTCCCACATAGTACACCCTACTCCTAACACAAACACCAGATAATACACCCTATACCCTCCCACACAGTACACCCCACTCCTAACACATACACAACATAATACACCCTACACCCTCCCACACAGTACACCACATTCCTAACACAAACACAACATAATACACCCTACATCCTCCCACATAGCACACCCCACTCCCAACAACACATTCACCAGATAATACACCCTACACCCTCCCACACAGTACACCCCACTCCTAACACAAACACAACATAATACACCCTACATCCTCCCACATAGTACACCCCACTCCCAACAACACATTCACCAGATAATACACCCTACATCCTCCCACATAGTACACACCACTCCTAACACAAACACCAGATAATACACCCTATACCCTCCCACACAGTACACCCCACTCCTAACACATACACAACATAATACACCCTACACCCTCCCACACAGTACACCACATTCCTAACACAAACACAACATAATACACCCTACATCCTCCCACATAGTACACCCCACTCCCAACAACACATTCACCAGATAATACACCCTACACCCTCCCACACAGTACACCCCACTCCTAACACAAACACAACATAATACACCCTACATCCTCCCACATAGTACACCCCACTCCCAACAACACATTCACCAGATAATACACCCTACATCCTCCCACATAGTACACACCACTCCTAACACAAACACCAGATAATACACCCTATACCCTCCCACACAGTACACCCCACTCCTAACACAAACACAACATAATACACCCTACACCCTCCCACACAGTACACACCACTCCTAACACAAACACCAGACAATACACCCTACACCCTCCCACACAGTACACCCCACTCCTAACACATACACAACATAATACACCCTACACCCTCCCACACAGTACACACCACTCCTAACACAAACACAACATAATACACCCTACATCCTCCCACATAGTACACCCCACTCCTAACACAAACACAACATAATACACCCTACCCCCTCCCACATCATACACCATACATCCCATCTCATACTCCCAACATCATCCACCTCATATAATAACCCCACATCATACACCATCACACACATGCACATAATGTCACATAACATATGCAGTTTATCAACACATACAAGATCACCCTGAAACCCTGCAACCAGGACACCCACTAAGCCTGTCAAGCTGCCAGCCCACATGTAGCATGCACTGTGACATCATAGACTGGGCATCCATCATACACACCTGTAGCAATCAGTTCCAAATTCACATTCTGGTTTATCATCGTCATTATCAACGTTTTCATCATCATCACCCTCTTCCTCAGATGCTTCGTCATATGAGGTGTCACCAGGATGACAAACATCTTTGAAGTGGGCAGGATTTTTTCTACAAAGAATGTCAACAAAATGCAAATTGTTGAGCTCATTTTGCAATTTGATTAATGCTATATTCTTGTAGCACCCAATACATTATTCAATATTCAATTATACAGTATTCAATACATGTTGGCAGTACCTTCAGAGTACTTTCACAGTACCCTATACATGTTCACAGTACACTCACGGTACCCAAAACATGTTCACAGTACCTTCTCAGCACCCAATACATGTTCACAGTACACTCACAGTACCCAGTACATGTTCACAGTACCCTCACAGTACCCAAAACATGTTCACAGTACCTTCTCAGCACCCAATACATGTTCACAGTACCCAATACATGTTCACAGTACACTCACTGTACCTGATACATGTTCACAGTACACTCACAGTACCTGATACATGTTCACAGTACCCAATACATGTTCACAGTACACTCACAGTACCTGATACATGTTCACAGTACACTCACAGTACCTGATACATGTTCACAGTACCCAATACATGTTCACAGTACACTCACAGTACCTGATACATGTTCACAGTACCCAATACATGATTACAGTACACTCACAGTACCTGATACATGTTCACAGTACACTCACAGTACCTGATACATGTTCACAGTACCTTCTCAGTATCCAATACATGTTCACAGTACCCTCACAGTACCTGATACATGTTCACAGTACCTTCTCAGTATCCAATACATGTTCACAGTACCCTCACAGTACAGGTCAGCTGACCTACCTGTAACACTTCTTCCCATACGGACATCTGAGCCTCTTCTTTGTGACCACTCCCCTCTTCTTAGAAGGAGTTTTTTCTTCCTCCTCTTCCTCCTCCTCACTTTCCATCTTCTTCCTCTTGGGTGCAGTGCCTCTCCGTTTGGATGGCCGGGGAACATACGCCTCGTCATCATCTTCCTCGTCATCATCTTCCTCGTCATCATCCCTGACCTTGCGAGGTCGACCACGTCTGCCTGACGCCCTTCTTGGCGTGGCAAGAGCTTTGCCTTTTGACTGTGTCAGAATGTGAAAGATGTTACAGACTTAAATAAATGCCAATCAGATCAGGTTTTTAATAGCCTTCTGTATAATCAATAATAGGATTGATCACCTAGTGATGTCTTCATTCTATTCTGAATTAGAGAACCTATTCACTAGCATAGCTTAGCTTGAGAAGCTATGTCACCATCTCCATCTCACTGTCAGCAGTCATCAACAAGTTCCCAAAGACACACCTTCTCTCACATGAGTGTTATCTGATTGGATGGCTACTTGTAGTGTTTTGAGTCATTGGGCTCAAGACAAAGCACTGGTACCAAAGTAAGGGGTGATAGGCAGTGGGTCAATGGTGCATTTCTAGGATGTGTCATACCTGGTCTGGTTGCTACGGGCTCAAGAACTATCCATAAATCCCCCAATCAGTATGGTTGTTCATTTAAATCTCCCCTTACGACAAACTATGTATTGCTTAGAAGTGTGAGGAACAAAATGGTTTACAAGTGTACCATAGTGTTGAAGGTATTATGGTTCACACCTACACTATAGTGGTCTGTAGCAGTCTTTCTGCTTATTCATTTAACAGTCATCACATTTTTGCATTGATTGGGAATCTTGTAGAATTTTCCTATTCGGAATATTCTATAAGTAATATGTTACCACTGTTATACCGAGGCTGTTGTCCCCCACAACTGCTCTTATAGCGAAATCTTCCACAGAGATCTCAATTACCTCATGCAGCACGTGCATAGCCACCTAGCAGCCATGTGACACCCTTCACTCTTGTCTCTTGCGAGAGGAAGTGCTCGGGGGACGACAGGCGGGCAGCAGCCCAGTGGAAACGTATTACTTATAGAATATTCTGAATAGGAAAATTCTACATATTACATTAAGTAATACGTTACCACTGTTATACCGAGGCTGACTACCACAGTAGGCGGTGGGGAGCACCTACAACCCGAAACCTAACTGCTCGTGTTCCTTCCGGCCAGCGGAAGTAAACAACAAGGCGGATGCACTCGATGCGCATGCTCCCAGCATAGCGTTACCATATAGGGATACCAAAGCACTGTCAAGCGCATACCGTAAGGCTCAATCGTCATTGCCAAAACGATTGGTGACTCCAAACGGCCCCACTGGATAGGTATTTCATCGCCGCAGCGGATGAGAACACAGTATCCGTGTGAGCCAAATCTTAGATCAGGTTAAACAGTCGAAAAGAGGGAAATTAATTTCATTCGGACCGTATATCCCGAGAACAAGCCTACTTAAGCGTGTGTAATCGGCGCATGACCTAAATTCAATATTGGAAAGCATGCATTACAAGGTTGCAATACACGACAGACAATTACGTTAATAATTGTCAAATCCAAATAAAGAAACACACAGAAAGTCGACTCACCTGTGGATGAGGGCGCTGGCTTGTGGGACCCCCACACCCGTACCCACGGCTGTGGGAACGCTGGAGTAGACCCAGATTGACCACCGTGCAAGGTCTGAAGCCTGAGGAGTTCGGAATTGCGCCGGGCACACCCCTTAGATGACCGCTTGTGCCGCGATCAGCGGCCCAAGACGGTGCACACCCTCCACGTCTTCATCAGAGACCCATCTGAGGTAATGATTGGCAAAAACCGAGTCAGAACGCCAGTAACAACCCCGCAATATTCTGTGAACAGATATATTGGAGTGTAGGGCAAATGTTGCCGCTAGCTCCCTAATCTCGTGCGGGTTTGACCCCGCTACCGGTAACCCCCGAGATTGATGACAGAATGAAGCCATAACGCAATCGAGTTGCGAGTTATGTCAACCGTGCGATTAGGGTAACACGATATGAACAGACGGTCACGCCCTTGTCTGCGTTCATTCGAAGCCTTAAGATAATACTTAAGGGCCCTAACCGGACACAGCGATCTGTCCTCGGTATCAGCAGGAGGTAAGATTCGTCTCCCTATCGAATCGTACTTTGGTGACATCGAGTGCGTGTATTTCTGACACTCGTGCCGCCGTGGCAAAAGAGAGAAGAAATGCTGTTTTCCAAGTCACATGCCGGAACGAAGCACTACCCAAGGGTTCATACGGAGCCTCCGTAAGTGATTGTAACATTAAGGAGTGATCCCAGGCCGGTGCCCGAAGGCGGACCTTTTCAAGATCTTGCTGTTTGAAACCCTTGATAATACCCCGAATCACCGGCTCTTTTGAGAGACTGGTACTCATAGCAACGTCCCGTACCGTAGCAACGGACGAGACATAGTTGGCAATGGAACCCCCGCAGAGTTTCCGGGTCTCTCGTAAGTGAGACATGAAACGAGCAATATCCTGCACAGATACCTTATCTGGCAAATGAATGTGATGTTTGCAACACCACTTCGTGAAAATAGCCCAACGTGCATTATACACCTTCTGGGTAGAATCACGATGCATACTAACGTATGCCCGAGACGCCCGACGAGAAAAACCTTTACTCCTCAGACGCTCGGTGACAACATCCACGCGTGCAGATTGAACTGCCCTGCGTTTGGATGAAGCTGATGGGTGTGAGGGTGGATCAGCAGATCCGGTCTCACAGGCAGTGGAAGTGGCGACTGCGTGGCCTGGGAGAGCAAGTCGGGATACCACGATCTGTTCGGCCACATGGGCGCGATCAGTAACATTCGACAGCGAACTCCTCGGAGCCGGCTTAGAATGAGTGGTATTAACGCCGTCGGCGGGTAAGCATAAGCGTCCATGCCTGTCCAGTCTAACGCGAGATCATCGTGATCGATGGCCCTCGGGTCCCGGACTGGTGATACAAAAAACGGGAGTTGATGGTTGAACCTGGTTGCGAACAGGTCGACCATCGGACGACCCAAACATTCGCACAGCCACTGAAACACCACTGGGTTTAGCATCCACTCCGTGGCGCTCGGATCCCGAGGCCTCGATAGAGCGTCGGCCAGTACGTTCTGCACACCTGGGATGTGACGGGCGCGTACCTGGCTCGGGACACTGTCCACCAGAGCGTAAAACTCAAACGCGAGATCGAGAAGCGAGCGACTGTGGGTTCCCCCCAGTTTGTTCACATAGGACACTACCGTCGTGTTGTCGGTCGCCAGCATGAGCCGGGCGTCGACGAGACGATGCCTTGAACTCGAGGCAATTGATGTGAAGACCTTGTTTGTCGACGCACCACAGCCCCGAGCTCCCCTCCCCCTCTAGATGGGCGCCCCAGCCCACTAGAGAGGCGTCTGTATACAGGTTCAACGTGGCGCGGAAGGGCCGCATAGAGACACCTGATAAGACTTTGCAAGGGACCGTCCACCACTCCAGATGCGGTCGGAGCCGATCCGGGAGGGCGACGGTCGCACTGTTCTCCTCCTGTGCTAACAACTGGATTAGAAACCGTTGCAGCGGGCGGAGTTGGAGACAACCCTGATCGGTGCAATCCTGGGCTGACACAAGTAGCCCTAACAGCTGTTCCCAAAAGTGAACAGTCTGTTGCACCGCTAAGACTTTGGCAATCATCGCCTGAATCTTGTGCCACCGGTCTGGGGGGCCAAAGAGGCGATGGGTCACCGTGTCGAACCGACCTCTGATGAACTGCAAGTTCTGTGAGGGGGTTAACTCGCTCTTTGGGAGATTGATAATCCACCCCAATTGCTCCAAGAGCCAACGTGCGAAATCGAGATGGCGTGACAGGGCGTCCGTCATTCGATTGGCCACTAGCGAGTCGTCCGGGTACGCGAAGTACCTGATACCCCTCTTGTGGAGGAACCCCACCATGGGGGTGGTTAACCGGGTGAACAGCCAGGGAGCGGACGAAAGACCGAATGAGAGTACAACCCACTCGTAGTGCCTGCCTTGAAAGACAAACCTGAGATACTTGTGATGATCTGAGTGAATCGGAACATGCAGATAAGCATCCTTCAGGTCGATCGAAACAAGCCAGTCGGCCGGCATGATCAGAGCTTTCAGGTCCGCCAAGGTCAACATTCTGAACTTGGGCGGCTTGTGCAGGTAAAACTCATGGAACGATTTCAGATTGTGAATCATTCTGAGTTCGGCACTGTCTTTCTTGGGAACAAGAAATATCCTGGAGTAAAACCCCAGTGTTATTTCTGGTAGGACTAACTCCCGTACCGCCCTCTTCTCCACCAAACTGCCTTGGCATCGGCGAGGATGGGAAGATCAGCTTCCGAATAGAAACCTACCAACGGGGCGACGGTGAGCGGCGGATCCGCTTTGAGATCTAGCCGATAGCCATACCGAATCGTGTTGACCACCCACGGGTCGTCGAACACTTGTTCCCAATTCTCCCAGTAAGTCTGGAGTCTGGCTCCGACAGGGGAAGGGAAGGGAGGCCTGACAGGCTGCGGCAGACGCAACTGTCCAGGGCTGAATGACTCAGGTTCGCCTACGGGCCAATCGAAGCTGGCGCTGTTGGCACACGAACCCTGCAAGAGAGAGTCATTTGGAGGAGCCCTTACTGTCACGAGACGGCTTAGGCTTCCCCCAGTGTCCCTTCTTCTCCCGAAAGGGCGGCAGGTTGCCCTTACTGGGGCCCTCACAGCGGGACCTCTTCCCGGAGGAAGAAGACACCGACCCCTTGGACTTCCCGGCCGCAGCATCCTGAGGGGCGCTCTGTTTAGGGGCACCACCCAGGCGTCTGTGCAGAGACTCAACCAGATCCAACATATGCTGCGAAGCCGCGGCAGACGAAGCAGACTGCTGTTCTTTTAGAACACCAGGGATCCGATTATTAAATAGGGTCTGCGCAGACCAAGGCTGCGAAAGTAACACCTCCTGGTTGGCGGCGTCCAACCCAGAAGAGGCAAGGTACGCTTGCCTCCTCAAAAAATGGCACGTGCCGGAAAGAAAGACCGAAGCCCCGGCAACGTACTCAAGGGTTGCATTCAAACCGATCAAACAGTTGTAAATGCGCTGGTCTCGGTCCGTGGGGGAACCTTCGACCAGACTGGCCGCCCCCGCCAAGTAGGTGTCGCCATGTGACATAGCAACATGGAGTGCCGAGAGAGGGTGTCCATCTGCTGTAAAGTCGCTTGAGTGACTGTAGCAGCAGGTGGGGCACGGACACCGAACCTCTCCACATGGTCCTCCGCGGTGGGACTTGATTCCGGGAAGGCCAAGTCATGCACCGGGAACGAACCCTTTCTCCATGACGGAGGAGGTAACGGGAGTCCCCGACCGGAGGCTGCCGCGAAGGCTTTCTCCAGAGACGGCTTGATCCCGCGCAACAAAGTTGACGCGGGAAAAGCCTTGTCGGCGGACTCGTCGAAAACTCGTAACTAAAACTGCATGTTTAATGCTCTTCGACCCACAAGTAAGTATCGATGCGACAGGACAACTGCACACGTCAGTTGAGGTGCGATCGAAACGTGGTCGGCTTATAATGTAGTTACAGAACGACTCGTCGTAGGCAAGGTAACTAAAACAGCATGTTTAATGCTCTTCGACACACTACTAATTATCGATGCGACAGGACAACTGCACACGTCAGTTGAACTGCGATCGAAGCGGTCGACGTATAGTTTAGTTACAGAGCAACTCGCAGTATACAAGGTAACTAAAACAGCATGTTTAATGCTCTTCGACCCACAAGTAACTATCGAAGCGACAGGACAACTGCACACGACAGTTGAATTGCGATTGAAGTGTGGACGGTATATAAAGTAGTTCAGAACGACTCGTCGTATCCAAGGTAACGAAAAATAGCATGGTTAATGCTCTTCGACACACAACAAATTATCGATGCAACATGACAACTGCACACGACAGATGAAATGCGATCGAAGTGTGGTCGGCGCATAATTTAGTTACAGAGCAACTCGCAGTATACAAGGTAACTAAAAAATACGAGCAGTACTTCTAGTCGGAGACAATGTCGAAAGCGACCTGATCGAGAGGCTCGTAAGTCTAACTAGACAGGTAGCGCAGAACGATATCGAGGTCCCAGGCCGGCAGGCGGAATTAATGTGACTCATCTTCAACCATGAAGGCACGTAGAATTTTCTGCAATTCCGGTATTTTAGTGAGCCTGTCGCCCGTAGGAGACGGCTCGTCTAGGTAGAAGGCGACCCTGATCGCCTGCCGACGGAGCCATTCTACGACCGTCTTCATGATCCGTGTGATGAAGTCTTCCCCCTACCGGTAGCTCGTCTAAAGGTAGTAGGCTCCGACGACGGTGACGGCGGGGAAAAGGGACCTCATTACCTCCCCCGCCGGCTCGCTGTCGACAGCATAGCAAGCGGTTGTAGCTGGAGACGAACAGCAGTGTCCATGGAACCCCAATGCCTGTCTACTACAAGAATCTTGGAGGGCGCTGGTTTCTTGAAGAGTAGCCCCCAATCCAAGTCCCTACTCATGGGTGACGAAAACGGCATGCCATAGATCGGGTAACGCGATCAAACAGGTGGTTTGCTGAAACTCTGCCCCGGCAGAGCAGAGGCAAGTTCTGGTCCATATCGTGAACCATGGCTCTGAAGACATTGGGAGGAGAAGACTGAAGAGACTGCGGCGTATCTCCAACCTTTAAGCCAGCACACGTCGGTTTGTCATCATCTTTTGATAACTCAGGCAGAAAAGTGAGATAGCCAAGCCATAGCCAGGCTGTCTTCACAATCCATCGTCGACGTCGATTGTGTAGATGTAGATGAAGGTACTGGTGTATTGGTCGATGGTCCATGGACCTCTGACGTAGTCGAATCCTTCTTGGTCGACGCCCTGGAGGTGAGTACCGCCGTCGTGATCTGGGCTATCAAAGCTGGGGCGATATGAAAGTGAGACGAGGGTGTCGATCAGTCATTATCTCTACGACGCTGTCGTCACAATCCATCGTCGACATCGATTGTGTAGGCGTAGATGAAGGAACCGGTGTACAGGACGATTGTCCATGGACCTCCGACGTAGACGAACCCTTCTCGGTCGACGCCGTCAAGGCGAGTACCGCCGCCGTCATCTGGCCTATCAAAGCCGGGTCGATATGAAAGTGAGACGAAGGTCACGATCGATCATTATCTCTACGACGCTGTCGTCACAATCCATCGTCGACGTCGATTGTGTAGGCGTAGATGAAGGAACCGGTGTACAGGACGATTGTCCATGGACCTCCGACGTAGACGAACCCTTCTCGGTCGACGCCGTCAAGGCGAGTACCGCCGCCGTCATCTGGCCTATCAAAGCCGGGTCGATATGAAAGTGAGACGAGGGTCACGATCGATCATTATCTCTACGACGCTGATCTCCCAAAAACTCCCTTCGAAGGCGTCGCACGTCCCCGTGGGGGCGAGGGCTACGATCTCTAACTGTAGAAGTACTACGATCCCCATCGTAGTTATCGTCCGAATCGAACTCCCGACGACCTCGAAAGCGACGAACGTCCTCGTGTCGTTTACTGTCACTCGACGAGGCCCTCGACCTGTCGTCCCGTGAACGGGAACGACTTCTAGAGAGGGATCTGTGTTCACTGTCGACCCGCACGACGTTCCTATCGTCGTTGGTAGAACGAGAGACGGACCGACTGGGGAGCGTAGTCCCCTCGTGGTCCTCGTCACCATCCGGTCCCGTCGTAACGGGGGTGGCTGAGTGACGCTCTCGATCAACCGATTGACAAAGATCAGTCGTGCGGGTAGTATCATCAGCAGGCGACCGGTCCCGTGTCTTGTCAAAAAACATAAGTTGACTGAGGCGGGTCTTTTTCAACTGATTTCTTGGGTGTGGCCGACGCGCCACCCCCAGGGCCAGATGTAGGGGGTGCAGAGTCCAAGGATCCACCCGATGACCTCCTCTGCCTGTAGCGCTGGTCAGTAGCCCGCTTCGCCAACGCACGAAGATACAAGTTAAAGTTGATAGAAGACAAATGCTCACATTCTTAACAACGTTTATTCCACGAACACGTTGAAAGCCCGTCCTTATTTTTGCAGGAAGGACAATACTTGTGAGGATCTACTTTAGACAGTTGTCCTTGACACGAGGCACAAATGCCCGACATGTTGCCACGTGTATAATCAAGTGAAACACGTGTTGAACCCAAACAATGGATTACCAATGATTACATTCCAGGAGTCTACAGGTAAGACATAGTATTATTACTGTATTAGAACAACAACTGTAGACACACGATACGGACTAGTAGAATACAAACTAGCAGTCTATCGTGAAAGTCCTTCTTGAGCGACCAGCTCAGAGGCGCGCTGAGAGATTTGTGGCATGTCATCGGGAGGTGCGTGCGCAACCGGACGGAAACAAGTTTATTGTTTACATTCCAGCTTCTAGCTTCCTTTTAACGTGCGACTAGAGGTATGAGATACCCAATTGTACGACTGAAAACAGACTAAAACATATATATATATCATAATAAGTGATGCAAAAAAACACCCCACAATATACCACTAAAGGTAGACGGAAAAGACAAAGTGCCGCCGCCACACCCCCGTTAGTAGCGAAAAAAGGCGCGAAACTTTTCTAAGCGCCACATAACGAACGCCCCGTATATTACAGTTTACTTAGGACTAAGAAACAGTAATAAATATCACCAAGGATAGCAGGAGGCTGATAGAACGCAGAGCAGTCTATGGATAGGTCTTGCGAAGGCAAGCGAAGAGACGAGTGAAGGGTGTCACATGGCAGCTAGGTGGCTACGCACGTGCTGCATGAGGTAATTGAGATCTCTGTGGAAGATTTCACTATAAGAGCAGTTGTGGGGGACAACGGCCTCGGTATAACAGTGGTAACGTATTACTTAATGTAATTTAGTTCTACATGGGGTGAGTGAATGAGTATTGTTTTATGCTGTTTTAGCAATTTTACATCAATATCATGGAGGGGGACGCCAGAAATGGGCTTCACACATTGTACCCATGTGGGGAAATAGAACCTGGGTCTTAGGCATGACAAGCAAACACTTTAACCACTAGGCTACCCCACCGCCCCCTGCATGGGTGAAGTGCTCATGGATTTAAAACATTAATCATGTTAATAGACACTTGCATCACCATCACCCAATGATGAAAAGTTTGTCATGCATGGTGGTAAACACAATGGTAAAAGACAGATTACTGTGGTACAATAAGACTTGTGGTACCCAACTCTAAGGTAATTCATCTACCTTTCCTCTCTTTCCCTTGCCCTTACTCTCCCAGTCACTGCCGGAATCTCCGCCTCCACCGTCGTCAATCTCAAAGTCACTGTCGTCATCCTTCACCCGCTTTAGATGGTCTGGTAACGAAGCATCACTGTCATCATCGGGGATAAAGTCGTCAACTGGAAACATATTTTGTATCAACACATTGTACATCACGCAAAGAAAAGACAAAAGATATGATAATCCAATACTGAATACAGGCATTTGTGTGAGAGAGTGAAACTCATGCTGTGGACTGGAGTGCCTACATTGAGTGAGTGAGTGTGTTGGGTTTGACATGCCTTTAAATAAAATGTTTAGTTACACCAAGGCATATCAGCTTTAAAGCCTGAAGTGATGAAGGTTGAATTAGCTACAGTAAAACCCACGGGTATAGTGCTTACAAACCAAGAATCATAAGTGAGACAAATCCAAGATTCAAACCCATAACTGGACAGCACATTTTGGTTGTAGACACCCATGAAGATCTAGGTTAAAATTGGTCTTCAGCAACCCATGCATGTGATAAAGGCGACTTTGTTATGCATGTCATCCTATCCTAGTTGTGTATATCGATGCTCATTATGTCAATCACTGGATTGTTTGGTCCAGACTCAATTATTTACAGTATGCAGTCATATAGCTTCAATATTGTTGAATGCAGCATTAACAAACTTTGGTGTCGAGCAAAGGCGCAGTGCTGTCAGACCCACGCTAAGAATTGTGCGAAATTTCAAGGCAGTTCACAGCCTATGAAATCTTTTATTCCACAATAAATAAATTGTAAATGATTTCTGTTTCTATAAAATCAAAAAGAATGAAGGCACATCTGCTAACAGGCAGATGTTGTTTCTTGATCTGTTGTTAAATAGAGTTGGTGGGGCTTGTTTGCATTATTGCACTGAATAATGTCACTGATTTCATATAATCTACAGTCACTTGTAGTGTTTATCATTAATATGAGTTAAATATAAAGTTATTATTGTGGACATAACTATTTACAAGAATTGACATCAATATGTTTAATGACCTTATGAATTATGTCATATGTTTTGAGTTATAAACATAAAAAGTCATGGTATGACAGATTAACTTAAGTAATATAAAGAATCGGATGTTCTTTAACTTCTTCTGAGTAGAACATATACTCTGCAGTCATGATAGAGGACTCTCAAACCAATATCTCACCATAGCTGCCTCTTGACTCTCGTGCTGCCCGCTGGGGTCGTTTTCGTGGTGAAAAGTCATCATCATCGTCATCATCATACGCAGCTGCCCTACGTGATGGTCGTGCACGTCGCCGTGGTTTTCTTTCTTCCTCCTCCTCTTCCTCCTCAGACAATGTTTTCCTCTTTCTCTTCTGGTTCCTCTGTACAGGCTGGGGTTCCTCTTCCTCCTCGTCATCATAGTCATCAACATACGTTCGCCTTGGGGCAGCTCGCTTACGTGGAGAGGCTGGAGTGGAACTCTCAGCTAAGAAAAGCAAATTCATAAACATCATGAAGAAATGTTTTATATCTGTAACAATTCAATTTCCTTAAACACTGTAATTATTAATCCACAACATGTAAATCACACACAAAATTAACAAAAGATAGGGATTTTAGTGAAGCCACGTTGGCAATAAGGCGACTAACAGTATCCGATGGTCAGGTTTGGTTGATGGCATGTCATCATATTCCAATTGTATAGATTGATGCTCATGATGTCTGGCTTGGCTGGTCCAGACTCAATGATATACAGACCGCCATAATACAGCTGAGGGTGGTGTTAAACAACGAACAAACAAACGAAAAGGGTCCCTTAGCAGAGATACTAAGTTTTCCTCAAGGAGTTCAGGTCACACTCACCTCCCCTCTTGGCTACAGCTGGTATCTTAGCAGTAGGCTTCTTCTTCTTCTTCTCTGGCACTGGACCTACGGCAGCCATCTTGATCATCCAGTCTGGCAGTGTACGCTGCTTGTCTAGAGGCAACGCCATCTTCAGCTTGCCCCGAACCTTCACAACCGCAGGGCCACTGTCCTTGTTCTGTGTGCAGTTGAAAGGAATCTCACACAATTGACACTGACAGGATAAGCACCGGCAACCTTATACAAATTCATCAAAATACTAGTTGCTGTATCAAGTTGCACAAAATGAGTTTTAAAGGATGAAATAATCTTTCTGTTTTTCATTTGGATTTTTGTGAATTGTGCAGGAAACATTTCTAACATTTACATGAGAATAAATCCACATGCAACTTTTACATGTTGGAGTACTATGAATAGCATTCATCACGGCAACATCAACAAACATTGCTTGGTCTTTGAGCATTTGACACTTGACTGGGTCCGACATGGTTCGGTGTGATTGGCTCAAGTGGATGTCTCGGTGTGGATGTCTCGGTGTGGGCGGCTCAGTGTGGGTGGCTCGGTATGGATGGCTTGGTGTGGGTGGCTCGAGGTAGATGGCTTGGTGTGGGTGGCTGGGTGTTGGTGGCTCTGTGTGGGTGGTGTGGGTGGCTCAGTGTGGATGGCTCGGTGTGGGCGGCTGGATGTGGGCGGCTGGGTGTGGATGGCTGGGTGTGGATGGCTGGGTGTGGATTGCTGGGTGTGGGTGGCTGGGTGTGGATGGCTGGGTGTGGGTGGCTGGGTGTGGGTGGCTCGGTGTGGGCGGCTTGGTGTGGATGGCTTGATGTGGATGGCTGGGTGTGGGCGGCTGTGTGTGGATGGCTGGGTGTGGGTGGCACTGTGTGGGCGGCTGGGTGTGGATGGCTGGGTGTGGATGGCTGGGTGTGGGTGGCTGGGTGTGGATGGCTGGGTGTGGGTGGCTGGGCGTGGATGGCTGGGTGTGGGTGGCTGGGTGTGGGTGGCTGGGTGTGGGTGGCTGGGTGTGGATGGTTGGGTGTGGGTGGCTGGGTGTGGGTGTCTCGGTGTGGGCGGCTTGGTGTGGATGGCTGGGTGTGGATGGCTTGGTGTGGGCGGCTGTGTGTGGATGGCTGGGTGTGGGTGGCTGGGTGTGGGTGGCTGGGTGTGGATGGCTGGGTGTGGATGGCTGGGTGTGGGTGGCTAGGTGTGGATGGCTGGATGTGGATGGCTGGGTGTGGGTGGCTGGGTGTGGATGGCTGGGTGTGGATGGCTCGGTGTGAATGGCTTGGTGTGGGTGGCTGGGTGTTGGTGGCTCTGTGTGGGTGGCTGGGTGTGGGTGGCTGGGTGTGGATGGCTGGGTGTGGATGGCTTGGTGTGGGTGGCTGGGTGTGGGTAGCTTGGTGTGAGTGGCTTGTTGGCATTACCTTAGTTTTTTTCCTTGGTGTTGGTGAGTCCTCCAAATCTCTGCCAACATCATCCAGGAAGTCATCAGGGTCTGAAGATTACATAGAGTTCGGAGTCATGGTAGATCGCTACAGGAGCAGACCAAACAGTTAACATACATAAAGCTTTGGCTGTTTTTAATTATTTGCTTAAGGATCCATTAAACCAAAAGCATTAAAATAAAAGGTTTCATGTTTGTTTGTTGTTTTACACCTTTGCACCAGGAGACCTTTTTGTCCAAGACCTACTGTCACATTATTTTTAAGAGTTGAATTTACAGATCTAGGTTTCTGCCACCTGCCGTTGCACAGAACAACATGATAAGTGATCACAAAATGATCCATGTAACTACAAATTAAATGAAAACGTTTTTACTCCCAGTACCCCTACCAGGTCTGTGGACCCAGAACCAGAGAAGGCCTGCAGACCCTGTATCCCAAACCATGTTACATCTCACTCCTTGCACGCTGAATTGAACTAAGTGTTCAAATCCCATATTCACCTTTATCGTGATTGGTTTATCGGCACTTTACTCCTCGTGCTAGTGGGTTACACCACTGTGATAAACATCTCCTATTGTAAGTGACAAGTGCTTATGTTCAAAGGGAGATAACTCTAAATACCAGAAGTGATAACGAAGTAAACACTTGTCAGAGAGTTGGGGAAATTCTAATGTTGCTATAAAACTGGTAATTTATGGTAAGTGATCATAATTTTGGTACATGTTGCTAGGATATCTGGTTAGGTTGTGAGGATGTCACAGAGATGACAATTTGAGTCTAGATCTTGAATCAAAAAGTTGTATTGTGTAAACTGTGTTATGATCTTTTACTATGACCTGCATTATGCTTTCCTCCCACTTTAAGCTGATGCTCGTAGATAAAGCTTTGAATCTTTCATATCGAGACACAAGGGTAAGATTCAGCTTGTAAACAGTAGGGAGCAATGTACAGCTAACAAGCTTCAGTGGCAGAGAAATTAGTGATGCCATTGATTGTGACATCATAGTTAGCGATAGTGTCACAATGGTCTGCAAAGCAAATTGTGATGCAATTTCATTACAGTGATATCTCCAAGGGAATATTGCTTGATCTCACTAAAGCAATATCTCCTGTGGAAGGTAGTTTGGGATGAGAAATACTGAAATACTGTGTTAAGCAGTGTCAAGCCCACCTCACTCATGCATGGCTGTATAGGGATATCCCAAGTTGGCAACCATTACCTTCATCTTTCACTGTTCTGTCCAATGACTTTGGTTCAGATTTGACTTTGGAATCTGATTGACTCAGTGATTCTTCTTTGATACTGTAAAAAAATGGCATTTAACAATAAGGCTTTTTAGATGTTAAATTTTTTTACTAAAAATGATACAAAACAATATTAAATATTGTACAAATGAATCCGAAGAGCATCAAATCACTTGAGCAAGAAAAGATTTGCGAACTATCTGTCGATGTCCAGTTGATGGTACACACGCTTTGCAAATCGTGCAGTCGACCGAAATCTGCACATTGAAATCGATGTTGATTACGAACCGGATGTCTACTTCATAACGCGAGTTTGATGCATAGACTCGTTGGTCCAGCCAAAATGTAACTCCAGAATTCCAGCCTTGTTTGGCAAGAGTAGAAACGGGAAGATGAAAAATTGTAAGTTTTCTAAAACAAATCTGTTGTAGATAATAACTATAGCATTATTAATAACCTCGCATAAAATATAAACATGAATGACTTATCTCCCCTTAGTGATATAACGTCAATTGATGTATTGTTTGTTCGTTTGTTGCATATGTGACAGCTTATCATAACTTGTCATCAATTTCAGGTAACAACCGTGACATTGGGAATAACGATATGAAAATTCACCCTCAGCAAAACACATTCTCATGAGTTCTTTTGAAAGCACACTATTCATTCATTCTTCTTCATGAACACTTACCTTGTACCATTAATAGCCCCCTGTTTTCCACACACAGTGAAAAACAGTTGTTCAGGAAGCAGTCCAAAGACATCGCCAATAGCCAGCTTACACTTCTCGTCCTTAGACAACGCTACTTGGGTATCTCCCCCTCCCCGTCGCAGGAAACATGGGTTAGTATGAGTCTGTAAATATAAAGATATCATCATTATTACAATAATGAGAAGGATTTGAGGTTATGAAAAACATAAAACAATAATTCCTGATCTGAATTTCATGTCTTGTTGCCATGCTACAGATCTGACCAAAACATCAACCTTTGTGCCTTTAGAAGACAAAACTTCGACTTTATTCCACAATTTGGTTCAGAAAGGAAAATTGACAAAAATAGATTTTAATGTTTCTAAATATCCTTAAAAACATTCTGCTTCCAGAGTGAGTGAGTGACTATGGTTTTACTCTTCTTATAGCAATATTCCAGCAATACCAAGGTTAGGGATACCAGAAATGGGCTTCACACATTGTACCTATTTGGGAATCAAACCCAGCCTTCGGCAAAATAAAAACACTTTAACCACTAGCTTACCCCACTGCCCCTCTGCTCCCTGAGCCCACACGTTTTGGAAGATAAGATTCTTACACTGTTTACTTGCTTACTTACGCAAATATTTCTACAATTGTAAGAAAGAAGTTGATAATCCATACCATCAATCTTATCATTTACATATGCAAACAGTAAATGGTACTCACATATGTTCAAGAAATGAAATCCTGTAGTGTGTTTTGTCTTGATATTGGAATGGTTAGAAATGGTGCTACTTCACAGAAACAAACATGTGTAATCTTACACATACTAAAATGGAATAACAGTGTAGCATAGCAGTAACATGGACTTACTGGAGTTATGTATAAACTCTTGTCAGTAACTTGCAGTTCAGCATGGCTCCGGGAAACCCTCTTGTCAGTAATCTGATGGCAGGCACCATAATGGTACAGAATATATTCTATATCACATCAGTAATAACAAAAATAAAGAGTTTGTGGAAATTGTGTCTTAATACAGTTAACATTCTCTTCCAATTCACCAGGTTATTAAATGCCATAATCAAGTTTAAATACACCGGGTGAAGAACACAATATGAGCAAATCATAAATAATTATTATCATATTAAGATCTTCCTCTTTGATGACCAACAGTATCCTTGTTTCAACATTTGTGCTCATTAATTATCTTTGTGTTCCATTATTCCTTGCACACATTGTGGAAAGGATATACCTGCATAAATGTGAATATAATTATTGAAACAAAACGACATGGAATGAAGTATAACACGTTCAATCTGCAATATCAGCAGACGCATGCATGTTGCAACTTTTAACACCGAGGTCACCACTGTAAGTGATGTTCGCTAAATCGTTGTTTAGTACCTGAAGAAATGGGCCTCTACCGATGACAGTTTTTGCCAAAGGTACTTCAATTACTTCCCCACCTTCCGTCGATTGCAGATATATGCCCGACATATCTTTACGAAGTTTTAATACATTTATGTCCTGCAATATTTAGCTATAACGTGGAGAGAGAAACTAGGTCACAGAATGATGAACCCAACAGCGTCCCGCGAGTGTCCTCGATATCGTATAACCTCTATCAATGTCTGTTCAGCAAATCAAATGAAAACTATTTGTGCAAAACAATGGAAAATTGCAGAAGTTGTCAATTTAGAGGCAGTTTTTGCCAAACAATCGTGGACGCATCGCATTTTCGCTTGTTTTGGTCGCAAAAACTTTTTGATTTCCAAACAAAACGAGTGGTTCTAAGGGGCGCTACTCTATTGTGTCTTCGCAAACTGTGTAAAGAGCTATAATATAATGTACCAGTTGTGTTCAAATATTTGAGACAAAAAATACTAAATCGTATCATTAGCGATTAAATTAGTAAAGTTAAATCATTATATTTTGTCGATATTCTAAATAGTTGTTTATTAAATTCCATAACTGAATAACGGACATGAAGTAGTCACTACTTCATGTCACGTGGTACGAGTTGAAAGCGCTAGCCAATTAAAACTGTGTTCAATCTGACTCCACTTTTTTAATTATTACTATATTGTGCCTGAGAGTTAGAACTTTACTCTGCTTTATATATATATATATATATATATATATATATATATATATATATATATATATATATATATATTTTTTTTTAAGATATACACCTCTTCAATACATCGTACATTTCTTTGTTCTCTATAACATAATTTATTTAAGAATTGATATTTAAGAATTTCGTGTTCATCCCAACTGACATTCAATTCTTATAATTTCATACTTTGCAGTTTACTGGTCTCGCTGAATAATATCGTAACAATGTTTGCTTAAATTTGAAGTCCTCTGTTTTCGTGTTTTCGCCGAAGAACATTGCAACAATGTTATTTTGTCGGTATTGGCCGGCTCTCGGACACACACGTTTCCCCACTCATACTTAGTCACGCAAAGAGAAATACTTCTTTGAATACATACAACATAATCTGAAAATATGCTTAGCTGGTGTTTCTTGTCACCTGAGATAGACCTACTGTATGACCTGATGCCAGCTTCATTACTGTGCCCCGTCACTACCCATATGCCGCCGCTTCTCGGCCAAGAACGCACGGAGAAGGTTGGCCAACTCAGAAACCGGAATAGTAGATTTGGCCTTATTCCGTCTATGGATATTTATCGTCTCCGATGACCAATCGATAAAACAGATAGGCAAGTGTTT
Organism: Haliotis rufescens; assembly: GCF_023055435.1. Classification (NCBI taxonomy): domain Eukaryota; kingdom Metazoa; phylum Mollusca; class Gastropoda; order Lepetellida; family Haliotidae; genus Haliotis; species Haliotis rufescens. The sequence continues at coordinate 50,648,748 of NW_025964001.1, read as the reverse complement.
TGGGGGGGGGGTTAAATTTTAAGTTTCTTTCCTTACCTTTTTATGTTTTATGGTTTCTCAAAATCTTAGATTTTTTTCCCGATACAATAGTAAATCAGATTTTAGTTTGGGATTGATCAGGAGCAGTCGCGTTTGCTCTGTGTCAGCGGCCACATCTGAGCAGGGTACGACATTGTTTTCATTGGTGCTAGATTCCTGTCATTTCCGAAAACAATTTTTAAGGCATCAAAGTAAATATCGCTCAATAAATCAATTTCGTTCACTTCAGTTATTGGCCCCAGTAATTTTACAGAATTAATTTTCTTCAATTGCGTTATTAGTATTGAAAGATAGCCATATTCAAATCACCGTAAGGATAATCCATTTTGTTTCATGTAGGCCTAGCAGCTAGACGACATCAAACACCAGAACCAAAGCATTTCTTTATTTATAAGTCAGATAAAATGTTACAAGACCAGGCAAAAATACTAGATTAATTAAATTGCTGATAAATGCAGGGATTAAAAAGAAAATAGAAAAACGAGTTGATCGTAATCACCGATTACCGATAATTCGGGGAAACCCCGGGAGTAGTTCCGGCAAATGTTCACACGATCAATTTCACAAAAACATTGTTCACATCGTGTGAACTTTTTTTGTCCGTTCACCGGGGTGTGAACTCCAAATATCATATCACGTGACTACCCATTCAGCCAATCAGCACGAAAGAAACAGTGTAAACTTCAAAGTATGAAATTATTGTGATTTAATAGCCTCTGATTGACCAATCAGAATCGAGTAATTTCCAAATTCATGGGAGAATGTTCAATGGTGACGTCATCTGGTTTGTTCTATGACGTTTCCCTATTTGTAAAAGGGGGTCAGTGATATTCGTTAAGTGTTGATTGCAGTAAATGTTTCAAAATCAATATTGTTGACATGTTCATTTTTATTTGATAAGAAAATTCTTTCTATTTTAGCTATAATAACGGTAACGCTATTTTTCAGGGCATTATCATTTGCAGAAGCTCTCGCTCTTTTCAGCTGCCCTCCTTCGTCGGGCGGGTAATTGAAGACTTCGGGCTCCTGCTAATGATATTGCTCTGAAAAGAAGCGTTACCCTTATACTGTTTTGTGTTTTGATATCATTAATTGTGAAGAGCAAAGACAGTATTTATTAAAGAAACCACGTTCGTGACTTTATGGATAAATATAACAGAAAAAAAAAGCTTACAACGGGCGTCACTGAGTTACAAATAGTAACGTCACATAACCAATCTCATTAAAATCAGATCTTAGTTCTAGCTACCGCTAAACAAAGATCTGAGGACATCCCATTACGGGTCACAGACCGACCTTGCGCGAACTTTGACCGACCAATGGAATGACCAATCAGAAGGCAGCTTTCTCGTGCTTTACGTCACTAATTTCAAATTGTCGACTACGCTTCGAAACATATTTTGACAAATTCTCGATTACAAATTTGAAACCTCAACAAAAGAACATTCTGGAATGGCTAATAGATGGGCTAGATTGTATGGATTCAGTCGTTTAACCCGTAACTATCGTTCGGAATAAAGTTTTCAAGGTTGCATGATTAGAAATCACATTCCGACTGTCACTTTCATAATCTGGTAAGCGACGCTCTGATTGGTCTGATGAAAGGTCGTTCTGACGTGACCCCTAATGGGATGTCTTCAGATCTTTGTTTAGCGGTAGCGAGAACTAAGGTCTGATTTTAATGAGATTGGTCACATAACATAATATAGGATGACGTCATAAACAAGAAACGCGACGCCAATGACGTAACATAGCATTAGAATAGACACCAGTCCGCCGTTTAGGGGAAAGCGGACGGCTATCACGTTACAGTGGCCCGCAGATTTCTGTTGACATGAGTGGTTGGTTTGTTGTTTAACGCCGAACTCAGCTATACGACGGCTGTCTGTAAATAATCGAATCTGGATCAGACACTCCAGTGATGGATATCTTGAGCATCGATCCACACAATTGGGATCGATGACATGCATCAAGCAAGTCAGTGAGCCTGACAACCCGATTCCGTTAGTCGCCTCTTACGTCAGGCATGAGGGCATTTCTATGGCAATTCTATCAATTTTAACTATATACTATAATTAATTTTTCATTGTGTTCATTGAAACTCCTGCATTCTGGTTAGCTGAATTGATCACGTGTTCTTGCGCCGGAGTGTGTTCATTTCCCAATGAATGTAAACAATTAAGCCACGCCCACCGAGGCGCACTACTTTTATTACTGGGAATGTCGGGGAATCCCAATCTAACAGTCGAGGGAATTCCCTTTCTGCTCACGTGTATCGTCATGCAAAGGACATTTAGCGACTTTCATGCATATTCATTGTCCAAACTACCCTTTGAAACCGAAGGCCGAGAATGAATGAAACAGCAAACGTGCAGGCTTGCTCGCCTGTTTTTCCCCCGCTCGCCTCAACTTTCATGTCTTCGGGTTTCATTTCTAACTAGCATTTTTCCAACTGTGTTTTACCGTAATCAGGGAAGTAATGTTTAAATGTTTAACTGACCATGATATTTGAAACAGCCGCCTTCTCCCGGACATATTTCTTCCGGTTCGTTACAGTCTGACTGTTGCATTTCTTTTCGCCTCTTGCCTTAATTGGCAGGTGCAATGAACATTCTTTTGATCCTACTCTCCGTTGATTGGCTACTGACTGTGTAGGCGTGTCAAATGTGCATAATTTAAACGATTTACCTGATTCATGTCACGCCACACCTACACCTGGAATGTTTATCAGTCTCGTCATTTTTGTCTGTTTTGAGATATACAACTGTTTTTGGTAAAACTATTGTAGATAAAACATGTTTTACGTTGTCGAATTTAATTATAAGCATTGACTGTTTTTTTCCGGTTCATTGAGGTATGAATAAAAAAAAAAACGATGTGCAAACCTTTGTAAGTTTGTAACGACATACTGACGTTCATCGGGAAATGAACGACAGTCAGCTTGGTAGTGTTCACCCAAGGCGAGGTCACCCACTACTGTCAATATTTCCCGATGAACGTCAGTATGTCACGTGATTACGTTGTCAATCGCTCGGAGACATACAGAACTACTTTAAGGGAATTCCTCAATGCCTAAAAATAACATTAAAAATAATTAGGGAAAACTGAGAGCGACTTAGATTCGATTTAGGCTATGAATGATGCAGGCTTTGAAGTCAGACAGATCATGTATATTTCGGGTCACCGAAATGAAGCGCCCATTCGAAACTATAACAAAGAATGCTCGACTTACCAAAAGAAATCACCGAGCTCCACACTATCGTGCCTCAGTAAATCCAACCGTGCCGCCTAAAGCGGTAATCCACGTCATCGGCAGCCGCAGTATGACTCAAACAGACACCGGAAGTTCACAGAATGTTAATATGTATCCATTTTCAGCATGAGCCGGGTGTGTATTTCTTTCCAATGCTAACATCACAAGCGTTAGAAATTGGCACTAGTCCTGTAGTCCTTACCAATCTGCCCAATAGTAAAGGTATCCTAAGGACTAGTAGAAATTTGCCCATTTTAAGGGTTTTGCTACATGTTATCATTATAAGGACTAGTGGACAAAAACTGTTAGTTTCTAACCCTGAAAATATACTGGGTGAAACTTGTATTTCAAGTGAATGACATTGCGGTAGCCGCCATTTTCTGTCGTTTGTAAAACCAAGGGATGTCACTCCAAATGGAATGTTTGGGACGGGTGACGTCACGACGTCACGACTCTCCGCATTGATATAGTTCGCTTTCAATAATTAAACTATTTTCATAACGTCCACGGTTCCTAAAAATTCCATTGAGTGATAGATAACAATGAGCGATCAATCAACGTATTATCAGTTAACCCTTTGAACAAAGTATGTTGTTTTTACATCGGCCCCTCACGCCATGATACGCCTAGACATGTAAACACTCACTTTTGACATATCCACTGTGCAAAATAACAGTGATTATAACTTGCCCGTGAAGAGATCACCCGTTTAATAAACATACAGCTGTATTACACATTGTGTAATACCGAAACGCGTGCTTATGTACTCTCGGAACACGTTTCACGAACAAATATTGAAAGCTCTCAACACCCCTTGGCTTATTCAACGACATTGCGTGTGGAGTTGATAAATCACTGAAAGGAGCTTATGCACACTCGATGACCCCAGCAACCTTGTTGCTAGGCTGACGTCACATGGCATTGTTTCGCCGATGGATCTTGCAACAAAATTCCACAAATTGCGTCATTGGGTATTGTGACGTTATTGTAAACTTTGAGGTGCAAGGCCCGTTCCACATGGCGATCGCAACGACAGTCGTTAGTCTGTTAAAGTATGTGAGTTGCGATAGTCTTAGCCCTACGATAATTTTGTGAATTCTAAAGATGGACCGTTGTATGGTATTAAATTCATACGTTTCAACTTTTGACGTGTTTAAAGTATTATTCTGTTAAACTTAATTGGACTATGTCGTAGATCGTGTAGGTGTCAGCCTATTCATACTCAACAGTATAATTCTAAAAACGTTATAAATGGCAAGTAATAAATAAAATACTAAACTCGCTCCCGTGTAAAACCAATTTTATGAAACTCGTGAATAGTTGTGGTATCTGACTCGCTTTCGCTCGTCAGATACCAAAACTATTCACTCGTTTCATGAAATTGGTATTACACGGGAGCTCGTTTAGTATTCTATATTTAATCAATCAACGTATTTTCTGTTAATCCTTTGATGACTAGGAACGATCCGTTGATTTACAAAAAAAAGTAAATCAACTGACCATTCATCTCTTGCTGGGCTGCCACGTGTAGCCTATATTACATAACACACATTTCACCTCACTTCAAACCTGGATTTAGATTGAATAATTACCCCAGACAAAATAATTATAAATGCCAAATGGGAACCTTTGTCAGGTATTCAGAGCGGTGCTACCACTAATTATACCTGTAATAAATTCATTAACTGAGCATCAAGTGAATGACGACAAATACACACAAGTGTAGGGTTATGCGAGAAAACGTGGATGACAACAAGGGAGTAGTAATCGTATTATCGACGTAATCCGAAAATGCTTTCACTGCATGGATACTGTTTTGCTATTAAACTATAACAATCATATAACTATTTCCAAATGACGACATCCGATGAGCTTCTTTTTGTCTGTTTGTTTAGGCTGAAGAAATTAAATAACATGCGCCCTTTGTCGAAATCTTTATAGATCACGGTTAACCAATCAGTGTTCAAAAAGGAGTAAAACAATTATTGCCTCTAAGTTTATTCAGCTGTCCTTGCAGACGGTAGCCCAGTCTCTTGTCACGCTGAGTTGCGTTGCGTATCATCAAAATTCGAAAGTCGCTAGACCAGTATTTCTCGTTTTTGTCGCCACTGGTCGACCATGACGGCTGCTCCTTGGCAAGCTCATTCACGTGAACAGTAAATTACGTAATCATAGATAAAGTCGGCAGGTACATCCGGACCAGCCTTTGTTCTCTTGATAATGTTTTGTAACCAGCTGGCGCAGATTTGACCGTCATCTAAAACTATAATCAAAATCAACTCTTGTTAGGTAATACAGATACTATTCTATCACACCTGCTTTTGTGTAGTCAACTTTGACAGCCTATGGAAGATAGCACAGTAGAGCTGATACGAGTAGAGCTGTGGGGGTATACAACTCCTTGGGTGTTGGTCCTCAGCACACTTGCGTGAATAAACCCTATAGCTAAGGGCCTCACAGCTCTCTTCTCTCTTGATTCAAGGCTAGCTCCCAATAGCAAATTCCCCAAATCGAGGCCTGACAGATATTTGAATCACCCCTCAAAGCTGTCTTATTAACATAACACTGATCACATTTACGTTGATATTCCACACCTACTTACTCACGCATACTTACTTCAAAGGACTGGGTGGTCATGCTAATGACTTGACCCCAACGACGTGGATCTTTGCACATGATACTGATCACTGGATTATCCGGTCCAGACACACTTGTTTACAGGCCGCCGTCATATGGTGGAAGGAGTATTGCTGGGTGCGGTGTTAATATTAAGAGTGTAACCCTCTGGATGCCAGAAGGATATATATATATATATATACACCAACCACAAATGAACTGTTTAGGGGTAGACTGAGTTCGCAAACTGTTCGAAACCGTCTAAGAACTGCTCACCTTGATTCTGACTCAATAAAACATACGTCAACGTCAATTGTGGGCACAGCGACACTTACGATGGACTCAGAGGAATTGGAATCAAGTCGTCTTCAGTGATGAAGCCCGATTTAATCTTCGATTTGCTGATGGTAGGGCGAGGGTGTGGAGGCGCCGTCATGAACGTTACGCCCAGTGTTGTGTACAGGAAGTTGACAGATTTCGAGGCGGAAGTGTCATGGTGTGGGGTGCTTTCTGTGGCAATGCACGTTCCAGGCTTCTTGTCATCCGTGGCAACCTCAACGCTGCTGCTTACCGCGACCAGGTACTGGCACCAGAACTTCTGCCTTTTATGGCAGCACATGGACCCGGTTTGATCTTCCAACACGACAATGCCAGACCCCACACAACAATTTTGACAAGGAATTTCCTTCAGAATGCGGGAGTCAACGTCATGGACTGGCCGTCAAGGTCCCCAGACCTCAATCCCATCGAACACGTCTGAGATGCTCTTGGCAGAAGTCTGCGCACTCTCCAGAACCAACCACAGAATTTGCAAGATCTTGGCACCATTTTGCAGCAACAATGGCGTCGTCTTCCCAATCATGTGTTCACAAGCGTCACAAGGTCCATGCGGAGGCGTTGTGTGGCAGTTGTCAACGCACATGGTGGCCATACACGCTACTGAACTTGTGTGCCATCAGATTCTCGTGCTAGGGACTTATGATTTAAACTGTTGATGTAATTACCGAATACCGTAGGTGCTTGGAACAAATTATGGTTACCACCGTTAATTAAAATCCTTCTTTGGACATTAATGATTTAAAATTACCTTCTCTGATACATTTGTCCGTTGTATATCATATATGGGATTACTTTTAAAAATGTGAAGTTTTTAATTTCACTCAGTATATATATATATATATATATATATATATATATATATATATATATATATATATATATGTGTGTGTGTGTGTATATATATATATATATACATACATGTGTGTGTGTGTGTGTGTGTGTGTGTATATATATATATATATATATATATATATATATATATATATATATATAATAAAATAATAAAGTCCACGTTAGTCCATCATCTTCTTTATATCAGTTTCAGACATAGTGTAACTGAAGAGCTGTCATGACACAGCGAAAGTACTATGTTTGAAACTGATATAAAGAAGATGATGGACTAACGTGGACTTTATTATTTTATTATATATTACATGTACACCGAGTGAACATTTACCTCATTTTTGTATATATATATATATATACACACACACACACACACACACACACACACACACACACACACACACACTGAACTGAAAATCCCTTTTTTTATTGAAAATCAGGAACGTCTTAAATTAATTGTTTCATAGGAATTACTTAGAAGTTGACGGATGACAAAGTAGACACAATTTATGGATAACAACTTCTTTAATTACTGTAAAGGCGACGTTTTGGTATAGATCCTTATGCCGTTGTAGGCCGGTGAAGATCTTACTTGCGTTCCACTGGGCTTGCCATCTTTGGGCTATGGAGGCTTTGATTTTGATTTTTATCTCTAGTTTACTGAAGGGAAAAGGCTGTATCTAGAGCTAGTTTCGCCAGTGTGTCTGCTTTTTCATTTCCATTTCCGGTCAAAGTTCGCGAAAGGTCGATCTGACGTGATCTGTAATGGGATGTCCTCAGTGGTGGCGAGAACTTGTATCCGATTTAATGAGATTGAGGTAATCAAGGCATGTGATTAATCCCAAGCAGTAATTGTTTATTGTTAAGCAAATTTATCTCTGCAGCCTTTGAAATATGCAGCTACTCGCCGACTCGTCTCGCATCAAAACACGGGGCTGTGTACTCGCGGGCAGATGACCATGGAGTACGCTGATCACTGTGTCGGATTAACGAGACTGATTAATGAGTGATTTCGGTAATTCGTTGCAAATTATGTGTGTCGGAGTCGGAGTGCGAGATTGTCGGATTAACGGGACTAAATAGAACTGATTTAATCGGTTCCCATCGTTAGTGTCGGATAAAGCCGATTGTCGGATTAACGAGTGTCGGATTAACGAGACTTGACTGTATATGAATCCTATTGAACATCTGTGGGACCATCTTGACAGACAGATTAGAGCACGCCATCAGCCTCCCGTCAACAGACAAGAATTGCAGCAGGCCCTGAGAGACGAGTGGCAACGGATTCCAGTCCACGTCATCAGAAGACTGACGTCATCGATGAGGCGGCGTATCACAGCATGCATTGAGGCAGCTGGAGGTCATACACGCCATTGAAGGCAACTGTGTCGACAATGAACTTGTAGTGTGTCTGACAATATTTTGGTGACATTTCAGACAACTTTTGAAAATGAAATTTCTTACCCCACCATTGTTTACCTTGAGCTTACATTACCTGTGATTGCACAATTTCATTCAAACTGTGGTTGCTCAATCATTTGTTACCCCTCCCTAGATTATATTATAATTCACATCAAAACCTCCTTTTGTTATTTTTTTATCGATCATGGAACTCGACCTATACTTTCTTTTGCCGCCCAGTTTAATTTTTTTTTATTTGGAGAAATGAATTCCCAAAATAGCATATTATTGGCCACGGGTATCAAATCGCCAATGGTCATTCCAAAACGTCGCCGATAACCCTAGAATCTTAAGAATGTTTTGGACATAGAGAATACTACACTCATTCTCGTTAGATACCATTTTAACAAAACGCGTGGACTTTCTATGGTATCTGACTTTTGGTGATCTGGTCGGGCAGTCGTGAACAAACAACTCCCGAAACAGTGCCACAAAATACGCTTCAAAGAGGACACTGATGGCACAACCGGAGCATCCCAAGTAAGTCTAGATATCTGTCCAGATAGGTCTAAACCGACTTTATTTCACCACACTTATATTTTTACGTTAAATCAAATTGAAAGCGTCACGCTCATGGGGACCATCAATAGAAGATCGTACATTGTCAATGGGGTGAGTATGGTTTTACGCCGCTTTTAGCAATATTCAAGCAATATCACGGCGGGGGACACCAGAAATGGGCTTCACACATTGTATCCATGGGAATCGAACCCGGGACTTCGGCGTGACGAGCGAACGCTTTAACCACTAATATTGATGCAAACCGAATTTGATGCGTGAGACTATCTTGTTTGCTTTAATAAAGTGTTTGTAAATATCTCTCGCTTTCATGAGATTGCTTCAGTTGTGTTCTGCCTTGTTGTTGCAAAATGAATGACGTTTCATGAATGAAAAAGTTGTCCCTGTGTCAAGGGGTTCACGGTTAAACGAATAAAACGAGGCCAACATTGTACGACACGCGTGTGACGTACGGATTTAGTATCTTACCACTTGTATCTTCACTACGTGGGTAATAAAATACGCAAACACGAACGCCGAAGTGAACTTTCAGCCATATATTGGATATAGTGTTTACAAAATCACGTTTCACGCCTTCCAGTTATGAGACTCCTATTACATCACGTGTATTTCAAACTCAGCTGCGATACATAGATCTACATTCTTGAATTCCTCAAACATTTTAGAATCAATTTTAAATAGCAACCGAAATGGTCTTTGTCACCAAATGCAAAGGGTCTTGGTGACATCAAGCAAAATTAATTAGATGTGAAAATAAACGCTAAGGTCGGAAAACTGAACTTGTTTGGGATGTAAACAAAGCAAAATTCAGATTTTACGGAGTAAGCACTTTCTCCTATTTTCAGCTACCCATTTGTCTATTCGTTGCATTCTTTGGCTCAACATTTTCGGAATATGCATTGGAAGGGAATCGCAGCAAGAATTAAGGAATTAAAAATAGATCCATTGCAATGATTTGGTAAATTCAACAGAAGTTGTCAAAGTTTCCGTCCTGCTTGACCGCCATTTCTAACGAAAAATTACGCACGACGACAACGGTATTTATCGGAATTTAAGACTATATATATTGGTTTCAATGAAAAACATAAAAACATATTACAGTACACAGATTGTCAGAATATTTCTGATTACATATCACATTAATGTATATACGATCCCTGAATCAACGAAAGTCCCAATCTCATTAAAATCAGATCGGAGTTCTCGCTGCCGCTAAACAAAGCTCTGAGGACATCCCATTACGGGTCACGTCAGAACGACTTTCGCGAAATTTGACTGACCACTTAAATGACTAATACCCCCATTCCACAGAAAATGTTGGCTCATCGGTCACTCATCGGAAGCAAAGTTTTATACTTCCGGTAACCCACTGTTATAAGGTTAAAAATGCATCTCAGAAACTAATGATAATAAATAGAACCCATTAGATATAGTTCGTGACAGAACTTGTAATTGGAAAGGAATCAATAGAGAAAAGACATTTCACATTTATCATTGGATTGGTCTCTGGCTATTGTCCATGAGTTAATGAAACAAATGGGGAATTACAAGGTATAATCCATTTGGAGCTTCGGAGCGAGTCACAAAATCAATAGAGAGATGAGCAATCTGGCACGTAGGCTTTTGGTATTTTTCCGATGGCGACACACATGAGTTCATGGTCAGATCTAAACTTGTAACGAATCAAATGGAGGTATTGAGACATGTGACAAGGACAGGTCAGCCTCGAACACTATAAAATGATACCCTCAACATTAGGAGAGGAGAGCGCGGTTTGCAATCGATCGAGTCGTATCCCGATCGTTCTAAGTTTCCCCCAGCTAGTGACGAGCCTGGCCAGTCGGATCCTGTCCTGTATTGATAGATGGGCTGAGAGTAAGTAAAACTATGTGAGTATAGACTGGTGTTGCGTTTCTTTATTATGCGTGTGTGAATGCTGATAGAGACAACTTGGAGTAAGGGTCATTAGACCAATCCCTCCTTGACGGAGCCGAGCCGTGGTGAACAAGGCGAGGGCAATGTCCTGGCTTAATTGACCACAAGGACCAGGAACGGCAATACATTTAGTAACTGTAGCAGGGTCGCACTGGACGCCCGAAAGCAGTTACGACACCACCGAAGAGTATCGTATCACACTCCGATGAATCCGATTTGTGTTTGTCGACTGTCAGGTCAGCGTCCATCGGACGCCATTTCCGGTCGCAAATCGAGTCAGTGTCGGATGAATGTCGAGTCAGTCCGATGTGTGTCAGAATCGTGATGTGCAACTATCGGACGTGTCTAGCCGACGTCTGACGGCAATCTGATGAGTGTCCGATAATTAACAGTGAACTGACGCTCATCTGATTGCAATCTGCGGTCTGCCCGACACGCCTGATAGCCGCCCATCACCAATTCGATTCTCATAGGAAACATTGTTGTGACATCGGAGGGTAATCGCTCATTAACTCAACTGCCATCCGACACATATCGGACTACGAAAGGAGGGTCAGCCGACACCCACTTCGCAGATTTTCATCGGACACTACAGCACCAAGATCCTGAAGATGGCTCCAAGAAAGAACAGACATGTTGGAGGACAGAAGGCAAAGAAGAGACCTCCCAGAACTCCTCAACAATCTCGAGTGCCAGAAGACTCCTCTGTGCCTCCTCCTGAAGATGCAGAGACAGAGGATAGGCCTATACAGGCCCCAATCACTGCTCAGCCACACGTTTCTCCCTGCATCTTGTTGCATAGTTTGTTGCTGGAGCACAAAAACACAGCCCAGGGCTGCAGCGTTGCGAAGAAGTTGATCCATGTCTAGTACTGTCAGGAGATGCAGCCCACTTTTATACTCGACTGCCGATTTTGGCGACAAATCCGACCAGTATTGGGTCGGTGTCCGATTACCTTACGAATAGTAACCGATGTGTCGGATTGGTGTCGGGAGAGTGTTCGAAGTGTCAGATTAGTGTCAGGTCACCCTCGAATTACAATCCGACCGCAATCGGATCAATCGGACGCCGCCGATGAAAATGGCGGACAGACATCGGGCCGCTACCAGTCTTTCATCCGATTACCCCGATCAATGTTGGATCTCTATCAGATTTTACGGAAAACGGGGACCCCAAAAAGAGAATGTCGGGTGAATTTTCATCGGAACTCATCGGAACGCTGAAAATTTTGCAAAATTTGGATCAGATGGGCTTCAGATCAGGTACGGTTTGATTGGTCGGATGAAAGGTAGTTCTGATGTGACCCGTAATCGGATGTCCTCAGATCTTTGTTTAGCCATAGCGAGAACTAAGATCTGATTTGAATGAGAATGCTTTGTTTAGCGAAAGCGAACACTAAGATCTGATTTTAATGAGATTGCGAAAGTCCACTCGTAAAATCCCGCGTACAGTTGTCAGTGAACACGCCATTTAGTGAAAGTCTGTCACCGGTAGTGATGTCATTCGTCAACATTGTTGTACATACTTAGTAATTTCTTCGAGGTATTTCTTTGGAGTGTATTTTGTATTTTCATAAATAATAATAGAAGAATTGTCTCAGTTTTGGTATTGTTGTCGTTTGATAGGCACAAGGTGTGCGTTAGTCTCAAACGATTCATGAAATATTCTTCTCTATTTGTATAAAATAAATACTGTGATTACAGGATATTAAACTGTTTACTTTATTTCTCCAGGAAACCCTGCCATGTTGCCCGTTGGTCCAACCTTATACGATTATCCTGATAATTCTATACCAAAGAAGCTTTCATCGCAGCTTTTATTGTATAATTCGGAGAAGAGGTGAAAAGAAAACTCACATAATAATGAACAAACACATGTCAAATACTGAATATATTTTTATGTTTGGAAATATTCTTTCCTGTTTTTGATTGGGTAAAATTCATGATAAACCGGTGCCTGCCCTGTCAAATTATGATGCACGGTAAACTATCTAATTGTTTATCTATTTAAGACATTATTTACAAGGTAAAATCAGCCATTTTATCTTAAAAGCGTCAAATTCCCTTTTACACATCGAGATTTTACACACCATGAACGAAAATTAGGGGAGACATAGAGGTTTTTATGCGAGTGTTTGGGTTTGGTAAATATCCTGTATTAGGATAAACATTGTGTTTAGTGAGCTTTGGCGAGCTAAATCCAGTGTTGATTCCTAATATAATTTATTTACCATCCCCGAACGTGATAACCTCTTTATCATATAATGTCATTCTTCAATTCTGTGCTCGAAAAATCTTTTCCCATGTCTCACAAACATTACCTGAACATTGCAAGTTTTCCTGGAATGTGCGCATTAGTTAATATCTCTTCTTACGTCAGAAGGTAGTTGCTTGTTGTTTTACGTCGCTCTCCGCACTATTCCAGATACATGATGGCAGTCTGTAAATAATTGAGTCTGGACCAGACAATCCAGTGAATGCCATCATGAGCATAAGTCCACGCAATTGGGACACGATGACATTCATCAAGCGAGTCAGCAAGCCTGACCACCCGATCCCGTTACTCGCCTCTTACGACAAGCATAGTCGTCTTTTACGACAAGCATGGGTTGCTGAAGACCTATTCTACTCCGAATCGTCACGGGTCACGTCAGAAGTGATGTGTCAGTCGGACAGTGACAAGAGTCAATATGGGGTGCCCCCTGTTTCCCAACATTTTGTTGGGAACCCGGGAGTACACCGTCAATGAAGTGGCGTAACTACATATATAGGCAAAACAATTGCCTACACAACTTATTTCTGATTGCCTTTCGCGGCAATTCTGTCTGCAGGAGTAACTGTCCTTCATCAAAGGCATGCTACTATAACCCTAGTATGTGGGACGCCACGTTTGTCCTGTCATAACGTTACGAAGTGCAATCAGATGTATATGCAGCGACAAAACGAAACAAGGTAACAATTAGGACATATTTCGTCAAAATCCATCTGTCTTAATTTGGGGAAAAATTTCAAGCGGAAGAGGTCTACAAGCACATATATGGAAACTTATCCCGCTAGGCTAGCGTCCTCGCTAAATTGTTTTGCAATTTACATCTCCAAAGTTGCCCAAACTTGTAAAATACCTTAGCTACGTCAGAGTTAGACACTGATTTTCAGTATAGTAGACTATTCTTTCTCTGACGTTGTCAAAGAGGGTAATTTTTAAAGTAATTCATTACATTTGATGATAAAGTTAGTGCTCCCTCAATAAAGGGGCGGCATTAGTCAAATCATACTTGCACATCAGGAGAATGTTGGAATCTAAGGACTAATTTAATGGTTAGATAGGGACATCCATTTTGATATTATTTCCTTTTTTATGAAGAACGATTTAATCATTTCTTTCATTCATTTCAGTTTTTTATACCAAAACATATACAGTTTCAATATCGATATTTGTGTTGGAATAGTTTGGTTCCTCGTGATCAAACCACAGCTAATCCTCACCAAGTGATTTGAGTTACAATAAGCTAGTGAGTAGTTGAGGGCAGCGGAAAAGAATCGCTCCTGGCTCTCTGATTGGTCGAGAGGATCACGTGACCTATGTGACGTCACTTCCGGTCACGTGACCTGCGCATGCGCGCAGGGCATTGTGGGGCCTGCGTGCGCATCCAAGATGGCGGCACATCCGTTTCCGGTACATATGTGAGTAAATTTACTCCTGGTGTGCAAATGGGTCATGTGAACGCATTTACTTACATATGCAACATTGCTTCTGGAGTATATTTACATGACCTAAAGAGGTCATGCAAAAGTATATTTACTTATAAGTATATTTACATGGTATGTATTTTGTGCCATGTGAACACAAAATACTTTTGCTTAGGTACGCAAAACTGTTTCATCATGACTAAAAATAGCAACAGGTGACAGGATCTCTATGAATAGCTCGGATCAGGCGATCATTCAAAACATGTACACAAGTCAGGTTGCTTACAAGCCGAACACAGGTAAAATAACAACCAGAAAATATGAGGCTCTTCTCAGCGTTTGGAGTGATGAAAACATAGAAGACCAGTTGGACGATCCAAAACGGATCAAAGGTGCAATATATGAACATTTGTCATCTGAATTGCAGAATCGGGGCTTTGAAAATTCAAGCGCACAATGCAAGATCCACATGCATACTTTAAAGAGATCCCTTAGAGAGTGCAACAAGCAGCTAAAAACCAGTCGCAAAGGCCGAAAACTATGCAACAGACTGAATGAAATCCTGAGAAGTCGGCCAGCCACCTCACCTGGGAAGGTTGTTGAAAGCATGACAAGAAAGCGGAGATTGATCGAGTCTGATGATACAGATAACTCTGATATTGGTAATGGTGATGATCTGGAGACGGAGACAGACATAGTAGATACTGAAGCAAGAGAGACCGGTACAGATTTAGTAATTGAATCCAGAGAAGACGAACAGAATGAAGGTCGTGGAGAAAATACTACAGAGGATGGAGAAATAAAGGCAAAGGAAACTGAAAGGAGATTCCTTCTATATATTTTATACAGTTCGGATATCCCCAAACCGATTCAAAGCCATCCGGAACTGCTTTCAGAACATCCTCCTTTGGAAATTTGATATAGTTCAACATCATCGTGCTTCACACACATCTCTCAGGCACTTCCAAACAGTTGATTTCCCAACTCCTAAGAGATTTGCAACTGTCCTGAACTCTGCAGAGGATGCAAGCCAGTAGACTGCTACAGCTACTTTATGGTCAATGTCCAAACGTTCCCGAACTGGCACAGACTCATTGGACAGGGATTCCTGCAGTTCCTGACAAAGGAAGTAAAATGTTTCCTTTGTCATCCGACCCGTGAAGATCCGGGGTAGGATTGGTCATGCTTGCCGTAATAGGCGACTAACGGGATCGGGTTGTCAGGCTCGCTGACTTGGTTGATGCATGTCATCGATCCCAATCGCGTGGATCGATGCTCATGATGTCAATCACTGGACTGTCTCTTCCAAACTAGATTATTTACAGATCGCCGTCAAATAGCTGGAATATTGCTGAGTGCGGCGTTAAACAACAAACCAACCAACCAACCAACTAAAATCCTTTGTCATCCGAAAATTTTCCACCCAATCTTTGTCTGTCAACTTTCCTTTTAGGATGTCATTCCATGTTTTACCTCTGTTGTATCAACACTTTTCTATCATGAGTAAGACCCAGTACTAAACCAGTGCATAGAAATATAGGAAAGTCTCTTCTTCTCTCCACAATGAGTAGCCTGTTCATCTTGGTTTTAACAGCGAGTGAGTGAATGAGTTGTAGAGACCGAATTACTATGAAACTTATTTTATTTTGCACACGGCGCATTTTCTTCATGTGAACGCAAAGTATTTTTACTTTTTCTTTATATGTGCAAATTTAATCTGTATGTAAAGATACTCATGTGTGAAAAATCAGTTTTCGTCATGTAACAGGTTCAAATATTTGTATATATTCTGGGAGTTTTATTTGTTTAGCTTTTACTGAATTAAATATTCAGTCAAGTATGTTTTTAACATGAAATATATCACACTTCAGCTTTCCTAGTTCTCTGTTTCAGCTTACTGCATGAGTTATTTGCCACAGCCACAATGACCTAGTGCACTATCACACAATAGCCTGCCCAAAGCCTGCCTAAAGGTTTAGCATCACTACAGTTTATGTCACATTGGAGGTTACTGTCAGACGATCACACATAGTACTTGACAGTGTTGGACAGGTAAGACTACCACCCGTATCCCCACTCAAAACATATATAATTAAAGGATTGAGCGGCAATGCGTACATATATAACTTTGGGGGGGGGGGGGGGGGGGGGGGGGGGGGGTTATTGGCAGAAGTCCGGGGGAATTCCGGGTTAGATCGACTGGTCCCTAGCAACCTGTGCTTGTCGAGGATGGTCAGGATCGCGGATGATTTGCCTGATTCAGAAAGATTGCAAATTGGTACCAGGTCCTGTGAAATATGTCAACTTTG
Source organism: Haliotis rufescens (assembly GCF_023055435.1). Classification (NCBI taxonomy): domain Eukaryota; kingdom Metazoa; phylum Mollusca; class Gastropoda; order Lepetellida; family Haliotidae; genus Haliotis; species Haliotis rufescens. Next base: position 50,631,742 of record NW_025964001.1, on the reverse strand, counting down.
CAATTATCTCTTCAGTAGTAAAACCCAACATTAAAGATGTAACTGATATCTGATCGAGATCACAGTACAGAAACTAAATAATAATATGTGAAGAGGTGACATGATGACGTGTCTAAAACTCGTTGAACCACAATATTTCGTTCCGCCCAGCCCTCACTGATCATATGCTATGATCATAGCCCTAAATGAAGCAAGTCTAGATTTACAACAGGTGCAACTCCCATCTCACTGGGGGATCCTTTTCAATTGTAATGAAGTTGTTTGTTTCTATCAAAATTATATTTATGAGCGTTTGTCTGATGCTATCAGCTGTCTCGAGCGGGCCTCCACTGACCTGTATTCTGCCAGCAGGACAGGGTTCGCTTATCAACACATACAGACTTAAACACTACGTCCAAGTACAGTAGAGATAACGCGAACCACACCCTGTGAACCAATCGTCAGTCCAGTCGGAAGGGAAAATATTATTGTTCGGGGATTGCTTGATGTGTGAGTGGCGCACGGCGTAAAGAAGCTTTCCTATCAGATGAAAAATCGAATCCTGACACGACTAGGGGACACAACAATGTACTTCGATTGTGAAACCTAAGACAACTGGGTGATTCAGAAAAAAACATTTGCATATTCTTGTGATTTAATTTTGGGGAAACGATGTAGTGACCAATTTACCAATGATAGACATTGACACATTGACAGCCAGGTTTTGACTGGATCTTTCCTGGTGGCCCTTGTTCCACGAGATATTCACGCACTAAGGATGAAGAAGCAGATCTTCACACACACAGGCTGGAAAGACAGATCTTCACACACAAAGGCTGGAAAGGCAGATCTTCACACACATAGGCTGGAGAGACAAATCTTCACACACAAAGGCTGGAGTGTCAGATCTTCACAATTGCACACAAAGGCTGGAGAGTCAGATCTTCACACACAAAGGCCTGAGAGACAAATCTTGACACACTAAGGCTGGAGAGACAGATCTCCACACACAAAGGCTGGAAACACAGATCTTCACACACAAATGCTGGAGAGACAGATCTTCACACACAAAGGCTGGAGAGTCAGATCTTCACACACAAAGACTGAAATGTCAGATCTTCACAAATGCACACAAAGGCTGGATAGTCCGATCTTCACACACAAAGGCTGGAGAGACAGATCTTCACACAAAGGCTGGATAGTCCGATCTTCACACACAAAGGCTGGAGAGACAGATCTTCACACACAAAGGCTGGAGAGTCCGATCTTCACACACACAGGCTGGAGAGACAGATCTTCACACACAAAGGCTGGATAGTCCGATCTTCACACACAAAGGCTGGAGTGTCAGATCTTCCCAATTGCACACAAAGGCTGGAGAGTCCGATCTTCACACACACAGGCTGGAGAGACAGATCTTCACACAAAGGCTGGATAGTCCGATCTTCACACACAAAGGCTGGAGAGACAGATCTCCACACACAAAGGCTGGAAACACAGATCTTCACACACAAATGCTGGAGAGACAGATCTTCACACACAAAGGCTGGAGAGTCAGATCTTCACACACAAAGACTGAAATGTCAGATCTTCACAAATGCACACAAAGGCTGGATAGTCCGATCTTCACACACAAAGGCTGGAGAGACAGATCTTCACACAAAGGCTGGATAGTCCGATCTTCACACACAAAGGCTGGAGAGACAGATCTTCACACACAGAGGCTGGAGAGTCCGATCTTCACACACACAGGCTGGAGAGACAGATCTTCACACACAAAGGCTGGATAGTCCGATCTTCACACACAAAGGCTGGAGTGTCAGATCTTCCCAATTGCACACAAAGGCTGGAGAGTCCGATCTTCACACACACAGGCTGGAGAGACAGATCTTCACACAAAGGCTGGATAGTCCGATCTTCACACACAAAGGCTGGAGAGACAGATCTTCACACACAAAGACTGGAGAGTCCGATCTTCACACACAAAGGCTGGAGAGACAGATCTTCACACACAAAGGCTGCAGAGTCAGATATTCACACACAAAGGCTGGAGAGACAGATCTTCACACACAAAGGCTGGAGAGACAGATCTTCACACACAAAGGCTGGAAAGCCAGATCTTCACATACAAAGACTGGAGAGACAAATCTTCACACACAAAGGCTGGAGTGTCAGATCTTCACAATTGCACACAAAGGCTGGAGAGTCAGATCTCCACACACAGAGGCTGGAGAGACAGATCTTCACACACAAAGGCTGGAGAGACAGATCTTCATACAAAGGCTGGAGAGACAGGTCTTCACACGCAAAGGCTGGAGTGTCAGATCTTCACAATTGCACACACAAAGGCTGGAGAGTCAGATCTTCACACACAAAGGCTGGCGTGTCAGATCTTCAAAATTGCACACAAAGGCTGGAGAGTCCGATCTTCACACGTAAAGGCTGGAGAGTCCGATCTTCACACACACAGGATGGAGTCACACTGCGATCGATAATGTAGTGCGACTGATTGAGTGAGTGACTTTGGTTTTACGTCGCTTTTAGCAATATTCCAGCAATATCACGGCGGGGGACACCAGAAATAGGCTTCACACATTGTACCCATTTCGGGAATCGAACCCGGGTCTTCGAGCGAACGCTATAAACCACAAGGCTACCCGTATGTGCGAAGTGTGATTTCAGGAACACCCTATATGCGCTTACATTTTCCGTGAATGTGAAAAAAACCCAGACAGTAACAAATGTAATATTTCGATCTTAAAACATTAATTACTTCCATGGTATCATGATATGTATAAACAACTGCGTAACAATAAGAATAGTTCCATGAAAATTCTTATAATTTATTTTGGGAACCAGTGACAATTAATATAATACCTATTGATATCATGCAGAAACGCAAAGACTGACTGTACATTGTTAGGAATATTTAGCCTTGGTTGAACAATTCAATCACAAACCTATGTTGAATCGTTGGGTACACAGATTGAAAATTTAATTTAACATTATTGAACCTGAGATTGTTATCCACTCCGCGGGTCTGGAGCGAGTGTATGGTTTTAGCAGTGAAAATTCGCACTGAATCAATTCAAACGACACCAAGAAAATCGGTACTCGATATTGTTGTGGTGTAACCACTTTCTATATGTTGTGTGCTACAGCTGATCTATATAGAATCTCACCCGAGGGGGATGGAATTGCGCTGTTGCCATTGTTGTCTCCTTGGGCATAACGTCCTGCTCTCATTGGGAACATCGCTTAATCGCACTTTTAAAGCCATGTCTCCTGTGCACTTGCTGGTCATTTGATATTTTCGGGGGATGGGGTGGGATTGTTTTAAAAACAATAATCTGCTTTCGAAAATGCTTGACAATAATTTGTTCTCACGTAGTGCACACAAAAAAATAACTCGTTCTCTGGACATGACGGAAGTTCGGTAAAGTAATGTTTTGTGGGTCAAAAAGATTGTCTGGCTCCTTTTTCCAAATTGAACAATTGTATGTTTGTAAACAGTGACTAAACATTTATTCTGTCCAAAACAAAGATCCCAGGGACGCACCTAGAATATTGTAAGATCTACCCATTGCGTCAGTCGAGCAGGGCAAATGATTTGAGCTAACGTCTTCCGGTATTACTCGAATATATAAATTGCAAACAATTCGTGGCACTTGATTGGCTAACAACTGACCAAAATTTATTTATTCAGGTCCGTGAGATAACCAAGCAATTTGTTTCATGAACCGAACCTATTTTAATTTATGCCACCCCATTAACTGACAGCTGTTTCCTGATTGGCCGATCATTGAATGGTAGGGGCTTGTGTTGCACTGTTACACTGAACGATGTCACTTATTTCGTATTGTCCACATATTTGTGTATTAATAATTACATAAGCAGTCTGTGAAGCTAATATCGTTGATGTATTTGTTTATTAGAATTGACTTCTGTATGATGTTTTTGCTCTTATGGAGGTATGAACGTAAACACCGGCGTGTGCAATGTAAATCCGAGTAAATACATATTGAAATGAATTCTAAAATACCCCCACAACAACTTCAACATACACCTGTGTCCGATATTTGAGATTGAGGTGTATGCATTTATTAAATAACCAACGAGGTAGGAGTGACACATTTTCCATAATCATTGTCATTCTAAAGATAATTTGAAGATACAAAAGTGAACTGGTAATGCATTTCGGAAGAGCGGCTTACTTGTCTCCCGCCGAGACCTGGCATTACCTAGTGTTTTAGGACGTAATTACATTACAGTGTGACCTCATTGAATTTGTTTGGTTCAAATTGTCATTTTGAACTGTCCAAACAGCAATTACCATCTCCATAACACCTCACTGGGGTCAGATGAAGCAACGCATCACTTGGATACAATGCTTTTGAAACATTGTCAACCTCTACAGAAGATTTATCTAGTAAATATGCAGACAAGTCAGTTTAGATCAAATATGCACAATAACTTCAATAAAATGTGCATCCCAACTTTTTTTCGGAGACTTCAAAAATCCTTTTATAAAGGGTGTAATACATAATGTCTGTATGTTTGTGACAAGGGGTTAATTGCTGAAACATAATAAAGTAATATCATCAATTGCTAGACAAGTTAGCAACACCAAAAGATTTCATCGTACAGGGAAATTTTGTGCCGCAGTATAAAAGATGCAATTTCAGTCCTTTGAAGAAATTGAATAATATCGAAAACATGTTCAAATTCCACTATTTTGAACAATATTGTTGATCCTGGCATTACATAAAATAAATACCTTAGTTAACTGACGTTTTAAAACTTTCTGAACATTTATGGTTTTAACATATTATATTTCCGTAAGTTTTACACGGACTGGATTGTTAAACAAGTCGTGCGACTTATATGAATACCTCTCCAGTAATACATACGAGTAACACCAGTCACGGCAGTGGATATGACGGAGGTGTGTCGGGTGCGAGTAACACCAGTCACGGCAGTGGATATGACGGAGGCGTGTCGGGTGCGAGTAACACCAGTCACGGCAGTGGATATGACGGAGGCGTGTCGGGTGCGAGTAACACCAGTCACGGCAGTGGATATGACGGAGGTGTGTCGGGTGCGAGTAACACCAGTCACGGCAGTGGATATGACGGAGGTGTGTCGGGTGCGAGTAACACCGGTCACGGCAGTGGATATGACGGAGGTGTGTCGGGTGCGAGTAACACCAGTCACGGCAGTGGATATGACGGAGGTGTGTCGGGTGCGAGTAACACCGGTCACGGCAGTGGATATGACGGAGGTGTATCGGGTGCGAGTAACACCAGTCACGGTAGTGGATATGACGGAGGTGTGTCGGGTGCGAGTAACACCAGTCACGGCAGTGGATATGACGGAGGTGTGTCGGTTGCGAGTAACACCAGTCACGGCAGTGGATATGACGGAGGTGTGTCGGGTGCGAGTAACACCAGTCACGGCAGTGGATATGACGGAGGTGTGTCGAATGCGAGTAACACCGGTCACGGCAGTGGATATGACGGAGGCGTGTCTGGTGCGAGTAACACCAGTCACGGCAGTGGATATGACGGAGGCGTGTCGGGTGCGAGTAACACCAGTCACGGTAGTGGATATGACGGAGGTGTGTCGGGTGCGAGTAACACCAGTCACGGTAGTGGATATGACGGAGGTGTGTCGGGTGCGAGTAACACCAGTCACGGTAGTGGATATGACGGAGGCGTGTCGGGTGCGAGTAACACCAGTCACGGTAGTGGATATGACGGAGGCGTGTCGGGTGCGAGTAACACCAGTCACGGCAGTGGATATGACGGAGGCGTGTCGGGTGCGAGTAACACCGGTCACGGCAGTGGATATGACGGAGGTTTGACGGGTGCGAGTAACACCAGTAACGGCAGTGGATATGACGGAGGTGTGTCGGGTGCGAGTAACACCAGTCACGGCAGTGGATATGACGGAGGCGTGTCGGGTGCGAGTAACACCAGTCACAGCAGTGGATATGACGGAGGTGTGTCGGGTGCGAGTAACACCAGTCACGGTAGTGGATATGACGGAGGTTTGTCGGGTGCGAGTAACACCAGTCACGGTAGTGGATATGACGGAGGCGTGTCGGGTGCGAGTAACACCAGTCACGGCAGTGGATATGACGGAGGCGTGTCGGGTGCGAGTAACACCAGTCACGGCAGTGGATATGACGGAGGTTTGACGGGTGCGAGTAACACCAGTAACGGCAGTGGATATGACGGAGGTGTGTCGGGTGCGAGTAACACCAGTCACGGTAGTGGATAAGACGGAGGTGTGTCGGGTGCGAGTAACACCAGTCACGGCAGTGGATATGACGGAGGCGTGTCGGGTGCGAGTAACACCAGTCACGGCAGTGGATATGAGATGCGTGTCGGGTGCGAGTAACACCAGTCACGGCAGTGGATATGACGGAGGTGTGTAGGGTGCGAGTAACACCAGTCACGGCAGTGGATATGACGGAGGTGTGTCGGGTGCGAGTAACACCAGTCACGGCAGTGGATATGACGGAGGTGTGTCGGGTGCGAGTAAACCGGTCACGGCATTGGATATGACGGAGGTGTGTCGGGTGCGAGTAATAAGCTATATAAACTGCTTAATGGTCAATCTTAAATCTTTTTGCCTGTTGAACATAATTATGAACAGGTGCAAACATTGTTTGGTAAACGTTTGCTGTTTCTAAGGAATTGACATAAAGCAGAGAATTGAGGTTCAACCCCATGATATACAAGTATGAGTTTGATCTTGATGGCACTGAAACTTGAATATATGAAGAAATAACAAACAGGCATATCGAACCACAGGAACAAGAAGGGTTTTAAGAGATGTATCTATCGCACAAATCGCGAGTGATTTGATATATTTTAGATCTGTAGTCCAAGTACAAATGTTGCGTACAATCATCAATTTTATCAATAATTCGTTTAAAGGTCCTATGGAACCTGCCTTAGTTAAATCTGACGATGAATTGTTCCCTAAGTTAATGGTAGTGGGAATAAATGATTTTGCATACTTTTCAGTTCTGCATTTCATAACTAGTAAGTTTGAAGTATTCCTCTGACAGTAATTACTTAAAGTGGAAACGTGCGGGAGAAGGAGATCAGGGCCCCGTTCCACAAAGCGAGCTTCGCCCTTCGACTACCGTAGGCCTGTTAAAGTATAGGAGTTACGATAATCTTAGCGCTAAGATCGCTTTGCGGAACGGTCCATAAAGATAATCAGCAGTTAATTTATTTACCAGTTTATGGTAGAGCATAATTTTAAACATTATTTTGCCTTTTCCTGAGAGATGGGGAACTTTGTTTCCTCATGTTTCAGTTGGACAACGACTGGATGCATGTGGCTCCCCTCCCCACGCCGGTGTGTAACGATGTGCTGATCAACCAAGTCCTGTCACCGTTCGCGTAGTTGGTAGTTTGTTGTTTGACACCACATTCAGCAACGTTACAGCTATATGACGGATGCTTGTAAACTAGCCAGGACCAGAGGTTGATATTGTGAGCAACGCCCCACGTGGTCGATGCTCACCCAATCCATATTAGTCGCCCCTAATTACATACATTAGTTAGGCTACTGGTAATTTTTACTAGTTCTATCTCGATTCCCCAAGGGGTCGGAAAATGGAGCCCACTTAGGAGGTCAGCCCAGTATTTGGTTTACTATCTTGCTATCTGACATACTCTGTTAAAATATCCTGTGCCAGATCCGCCATTACAGAACAGATGATGTTAAAAAACGACGAGGTGAGTCCTGGATTTCTGATAAGGAAGACCAAAATGACATGCGTTTATCTGCTTTCTCAAACCAAAAATATACCGGTATAGCGAAACGGAAGTGTACTATCCATAGTTCGAGACCAGGACGGTATGCGTAGTCTGGTGGTTAAAGCATTCGCTCGTCAGGTCGTGCTTCACGGGTTCGATTTCCAAATATGGCGATATTGTTGTAATATTGTAAAAACTAATCGGTGTAAACATAGTTCGAGATATCCGAAGAATAGGTATCACATCACATTTAATGCTAATAATAAATCGGAACCATAACGAACATATTCTTAAATCACATATTGGCACTATTATTGCACAACTTCCCACTGCGCCTTGGAAATCATTCACGTAACATCAAGTGCTGTCCCAAGCTCCTTCCCAGCGCGTGACACCTTCGTTACACTCTCGGTAACATCGCTGCCACCAGTGTCGGCGCGGCCATTACAAGAATGTTGAAGTTTGCCCTCTTACCCCCCAGTGGGGAGGTTTGACTGATGGGAGCGATAGTATATATAAAGAGCTCCTCGGACAGGCTATCGCTGTGAGGAGCTTGGTGCTGTCCTGTCACAGGGAGACAACTCTGAGTTTGAATGCTTCTCCGCTCCCGTCAGTTGAGTAACCTCTGCGAAAAAGAATGTTTCCGGTACGAACAGACACTGACTGACGGATACCAGAAACTAATGTTAATTTTACTTACGTAGACAACCCAAACTGCCTGTTAGGCGATAGAAGATTATCATATAACATCACATACTCTGAACAGAGGCACAATTCTAACAAAGTCACTTGCTACATTGGCTACATGTGCTTCTCTGTAGGGCAGAACCGAGGGCAAAGCTGCCGAACCTCACGCAAACATGCTTGTACCGCATTCAAGCTCCTTCCTAGCGCGTAGCACCTTCGTTACACTCTCGGTACATCGCCAGTGTGGGCGCGGCCATTACAAGAATCTTGAGTGAGTGAGCATGGTTTTACGCCGCTTTTAGCAATATTCCAGCAAAACCACGGAAATGGGCTTCACACATTGTACCCATGTCGGGAATCGAACCCGGGTCTTGGGTCTTCGGAAATAAGCTTTCTTACCCCAAATGTAGTAACGTTTATACTTTTGTTAAGGTCTGTGGGAATGCCAGTACAGTTATTTTTTAATAGGTTTACGACTGACCACATTTCCTAGATGAATTAACCCTTTTTGTTTGTTTGATCGGTTTTGTTCGAACTTGCAGACGAACGGAAAATAAACCAACTTCCTTACATTCTTACTATATCAATTACATGATAGCTGTAATGAAACAGAAATTCAAATTGACAAATAAAGTAAATAAGATCGGGTGGTTATAACATGAAACTAGTCTGGTTGTGTTCCTTCGTATACCAGAGGCCGTAGATCGTAGCTCGTGATATCAACCAACTCGACCTTGGCGCTTAAAAATATTCACTCACTCATTCTTATAGAGATATAATAGGCAGATGTTCTGCCTCCAAACGCCCACGTGGAATTTTAAATTCACATGACATATTATAAGTCACGTGATGAGTTCCACTGTCTTTGTTTATTTTTTTAAATAAACGAGTTAAACACGGATAAGATATCTATGTTCATAGTTAAGACAACAGTTGTTCAATTCAAAACTGCTCAGGAAGTATGACGCCAGTAATTTTTGTTACCGTCGTTGCAGCTTTCTTAATTCCTTCGATCTCAGCCGAGGAGAAATCCAAGAACTGGGTTGTCATCGTCGCCGGCTCTAATGGGTGGATGAATTACAGACACCAGGTAACCGAGTTAGTTGGTTAAGTTTAACACCTCAGTAAGAGGAATGAGTTAAGTGGCGTATGCAGGTCGTAGACGTTTACCACTGTGGTGGAACCTATATAAATATAGCCTGCAACCTCGGGGTATCGCGGTACTTGTCATGTACGCTAAACGGAACAAAATGCACTCACTAACCTTTATGTTTATTCGTGTTCTCTGTATCAGATATCATTCATGTTATCAAACAATGCATATTTTACTGATAAAAGTTCATTATTTACATTAGTAGCTCCGAGTAAAAGCCGGGCCTCGCGCTCTGTTTGACAAGGGAGAGAACTCCATCGTATCGCGGTACAGAGAAATGTTGTGCATGGAGGTCCGAATTGGACAAAAAGAGGACATAATTCTACCAACCACTTGGTATGATCATGCCAGACATCAGTGATTTGTCCAGACAAGTGCAAAGACAGCACAAGTAAAATTTTAAATGTGTTATCAGTAGTATAGTCTCAGTCCGCAGAAACCTTTTTTGGTTGAGGGAGGTTGAGGGAAAATAGGGAAGGTGATTGGCTGATCCAAGTCACGTGATCGGACAGGATGACTCATGCATCAACAGCGCGTGGGGAAAGGGGGGGGGGGGGGGGGGGGGTGAAAGGTGTGTGTTTATAAGGCAGAAATGAATTCATAAGAAAACAAAAGTAAAGGGTTATGAATAGAGCTATGTGTATAGCGTGCTGCCCTAAATAGACAGACCGTACTCGTCAGCCCAGTTTGAATTGAGCGCGCTTGACAACTCACGTGGCCTCGTCGTTTCAAATAACCCGCGCTCGCTAGAGCGTGCGACCTGGTTTGATGAATACAGGGTGTGTGTTGAAAGTACATCATACCACAATAGAGACGGGTTGTGTCAACATGATATACGCCGGATAATGTAGGCACACACAAAAAAATGTACGTCTAGCTGGATCAAATTCATCTTGTACGGTCTACACGTTGTACACCATGAACGTTAGACAACCTGTATAGAAAAAAATATAGACAAAATAGATAAGACTACACAATCAGCAAGCTAGCAGTGTCGTTTAATTACATTTAGCGCGCAAGAACGAGGTAGTCATGTCACCCTGCATTGACTATAACGCTGAAGGCAGCCGGATTTCGAATCACCCGCGCTGCGTACTATTGTGAACCATTTGTAAAGAATTATTCAGCCCTGTCCCGACTTGCATAGTTGATGTTTCAATGCTAGCGTTTCCATTTAACGCGATGACAAATAAGCCCCAAATTAATTCGAAGAGAGAACAGAGCTTATCATGGAAAATTGTTTGACGAGGAAAATGTTTTATTAGAAATACATGTCGAAGTAGGTTTATTCATAGCTAATGTATAGCAGAGAGACTTAGCGACCGACCGCCCATAACAATGTCAACATACCCCGGCCTTACAATTAATGTCAACATACCAGCCTCGCCTGAAGCTTCCCATTCATAAATTGTGTGACCAGTGTCCCGTATTTATGATATGTTAGGAAAGATGTGTTGTACATTTGTTATTTTAAAAGGGAGTTATTTCAGAGAGGATATATATGGGTTTTCCCCTCATTAAACCTTTCTTTCGTTGGTGTCTATTAAACGTATCCGGTATTTAATACATTTGAATGATGTAGGAAAGTATGTGCGTGTAGATGTTGTACCTATATCCGAACACGAATGTATGACACCTTTCAATAGATCAATTACGGTTCTAGCCACGACACGCAACATGACTATGAGCGTGGTTAGCAGTTCATATTTATAAACACATCGTAAATGACATATTTCTGATGAATGAACTCGCCCGCACACATGTCTATAGGGTTATGTTCGCCCGAACTGTAAACAGTGACACATTGATAACAGGAAGGGTGTGTGGAATGCACCCGACCTTGTAAGGGTAAAATACGCGTTTAAACTCACCATTTAAATGATGACATTACTTTTTAGATGTATTGGTATCAGTGAGTGAGTGAATTTAGTTTTACGCCACACTCGGCATTATTCCAGCTCTAGGACGGTGGTCTGTCAATAAACAAGCTTGGACCAGACAATCCAGTGATCAACAGCATGAGCAGCGATCTGTGCAACTAGGAACCGATGGCACGTGTCATCCGAGTCGGCGAGACTGACCAACCGATCCCCGTCAATCGCCGATAAGCATGGGTTACTGAAGGTCGATTCTATAACCCGGACCTTCACGGGTGTAGTATGACGAAGACTATATACTAATATGCAAAAACTGAGAAAAAACAAACAATTCATTCGTATCATTTATTGATTCGAGTCAATCGGTTCCATACAAAGCCGTGATGTACGAATGGACAATAGTATTCACTCTGGAACATTATTTAGTCACTCATATACACATGCTGCTGCTGCTCGAAGGCCCTATTGTTTAAACAGCGAGTCCATGTTTTGAAACACATTTCGCACTGTTGAATGTTTCCTTTCCTACGCTGCTTTAAGGTTGAATGGTTGTCTATAGTCTATGCTTTATCCATTGCTTGTAACGACTTCCGTCCAGGAGGTCCCAGTTTCACAATTCCTCCCACGTAGAGGGAAATTCGGCGTTTCTTATCAGTTCAAACGCCTCAGTTTACGAGGTGTTTTCAAAATATGAATCAAACCAGACGCGTGGCGTTGACTTGGCATTCTCTTCTGACTGTTAGACTGATATAGTAGAGATGGGTATTTATGCCTAATCGTTCTGCTCACGATCATCCTCCTCCTCCTCGTCATCACCCTTGTTATCCTCTGCAACGCTATCAGATTCAGTCTCTCTTTCTATTTCCGGCATATCCATCAAAGGCAGGATCTCTTTCATCTTGGGTTTTAGGAGGAGTTTTATTTTATTTTTGAGAACGGATTGTTCCGTGGAAGGATTCATGTCTCCCAGGTTGTATAGCATGTTTTGAAACAGAGGTGCCTCTTTAAAGTATGTGGTATATTCCATCGCATAGTTGAGAGTAATACGCACTAGATCCTCCCACCTCAGTTTCAATCTTCTCTCAATCCATTCTTGCGTTCGTCCCTGTCGCTTGTACTGTTTTTTCTGCAGTTTCATCTTGTCATGAAACGTATCGTACACCTGCTTCCAGATGCGTTGTAAGCCTACATTTTGCCACTCCCCGGCCTCCATATAAGTGAATGTTGACTTCCCACGTGGAGGTTTGACGACAAGACCACTGCCTTTCTGGGAAGAGGCTAGGTCGTCAAAGTCACTGTCATCGTCATCACTCTCGAGTCTGGCACGCTTTCTCTTAGGTTGAAGGCTATTGGCCGGACACCAGTGTTTGATATGTCGCTGTAGATCGTGCATGTTATCTATCAGCACCCCGCAATCTGCGCAAGCCGTGGCCATAGTCAATGATGTCTCACTACTCGTGTCTGAATCGGTTTCAATTGGAGTGAGCTGATGTTTGGGCAATCTCTCTTCTTGTGTCAGAGGACTATCCAGAGATTCTGTTGTAGTCAACTTCTCCCTATGCAGATCAGGTTCAGACTGTGCTGTTGTTCTCCTGTTTTCCTCATTTACGAGGTTAACATGCAGTCGATCCTTATCTTTGGTGGTAGGTTTTAGATCGATGGTGAGTTGTCCATAGGGTGTTTCAGCAACCTTTTCATACATAGCCATAAAGTGATCCATATGTTCGGGGAAAATTCTACGAGCGAAGAGTTTGATTTGCTGCTTATCTATGGGGGAATAAAACAGGGTGACATAATGCGCGTTCAAAGCAATGTCTCTTGATTCCTTACCTCTCGGAAACAGATTTTGTATCAAGAGAAAGATCAATACATTCTTGTGATGTGAGGTTTGAGTAAACAGCCGCGAAATACGCTTGTCGTGCTTTGCTTCGGCCAGGAAATCATCCAGGACCAACACGTTCTGTTGACGAGCATCAAAGTAATCTTCGTCCAAGATATCGTAGGGAATTCCTTTTACAAAGGTCAGCTGAGGCAGCCGCTCACCAAGGTCCTGATATAATGGCTGCCATTGAGTATAACACCAAACGATGCGGGTAGGTTGGGGTTGGATAAGGCCATGCTGCAGTACATGAGAGGTAAACACAGACTTTCCACAACCACTGGGTCCCACAACGAGCGCATTTGAGGGAATCAGGAACTTGAATTGTTCTCGAAGATCAGATATACATGGAAAATGAGGCAGCCACGAGTGGACTTGCGATGGCGGCCCGCGGCGGCGGATGTGCTTGTAACGGCGGGTTGGCTTGACGCAGCGGCGGCGGTGAGTGGACTTGCGGCGGCGGCGGCGTTAGCGGGTTAGCTTGTAATGGCGGGTGGATTTGTGGTGGCGGCGGCGGCGTTAGCGGATGGGCTTGCGTCGGCGGCGTTAGCGGGTGTGCTTGTAATGGCGAGTGAACTTGCGGCGGCGGGTGGGCTTGTAACGGCGGCGGTATGCTATGTTTATTTCTCCTGTGTCGTAACATGACATCTCTCCTTAAAAACATTTTTTCACAGTCCGGACAGGTGGCAACCCCCATGGTGATCCAATAAGGTGTGCGATTAGAGGGTATGAAGCTTTCTTTTATACCCTTGACTCTGTTGACGCTTCAAGGCAGCAAGTGCCCGTTCCACCACAGCCTTCACCTCCGACACATGTTGTATTTTCACGGGTTCGGGTGTTGTCTTCAATCCCTGTTTGGTTGTCATCGTTTTCATTTTAGGTGTTACCTGTCTCTTCTTTGTCTTCAGCGTCGACTTCTTGGCTGCTTGTGGTTTCTTTCTCTGTTGTGATTTTCTCAACGTAGTCTTCCTAAATATATCTCTAGGGTCAAGTCTAATCTCTGATGCTTTCTTCATGTTGTTCACATCCAATACGTTTGCTGGCGAGAGTAAAACTGTTTGTCGGGCTACACTACTGTAGAGTTTATACTGTCTTACACGTGCAGGGAATCTTGGAAGACACTCTTTTCTTCACAGCACACTTGTGAGTATGTTAAAAAAGCGATCATATTAGTATATAGTCTTCGTCATACTACACCCGTGAAGGTCCGGGTTATAGAATCGACCTTCAGTAACCCATGCTTATCGGCGATTGACGGGGATCGGTTGGTCAGTCTTGCCGACTCGGATGACACGTGCCATCGGTTCCTAGTTGCACAGATCGCTGCTCATGCTGTTGATCACTGGATTGTCTGGTCCAAGCTTGTTTATTGACAGACCACCGTCCTAGAGCTGGAATAATGCCGAGTGTGGTGTAAAACTAAATTCACTCACTCACTGATACCAATACATCTAAAAAGTAATGTCATCATTTAAATGGTGAGTTTAAACGCGTATTTTACCCTTACAAGGTCGGGTGCATTCCACACACCCTTCCTGTTATCAATGTGTCACTGTTTACAGTTCGGGCGAACATAACCTTATAGACATGTGTGCGGGCGAGTTCATTCATCAGAAATATGTCATTTACGATGTGTTTATAAATATGAACTGCTAACCACGCTCATAGTCATGTTGCGTGTCGTGGTTAGAACCGTAATTGATCTAATGAAAGGTGTCATACATTCGTGTTCGGATATAGGTACTGGTCACACAATTTATGAATGGGAAGCTTCAGGCAAGGCTGGTATGTTGACATTAATTGTAAGGCCGGGGTATGTTGACATTGTTATGGGCGGTCGGTCGCTTAGTCTCTCTGCTATACATTAGCTATGAACAAACCTACTTCGACATATATTTCCAATAAAACATTTTCCTCGTCAAACAATTTTCCATGATAAGCTCTGTTCTCTCTTCGAATTAATTTGGGGCTTATTTGTCATCGCGTTAAATGGAAACGCTAGCATTGAAACATCAACTATGCAAGTCGGGACAGGGCTGAATAATTCTTTACAAATGGTTCACAATAGTACGCAGCGCGGGTGATTCGAAATCCGGCTGCCTTCAGCGTTATAGTCAATGCAGGGTGACATGACTACCTCGTTCTTGCGCGCTAAATGTAATTAAACGACACTGCTAGCTTGCTGATTGTGTAGTCTTATCTATTTTGTCTATATTTTTTTCTATACAGGTTGTCTAACGTTCATGGTGTACAACGTGTAGACCGTACAAGATGAATTTGATCCAGCTAGACGTACATTTTTTTGTGTGTGCCTACATTATCCGGCGTATATCATGTTGACACAACCCGTCTCTATTGTGGTATGATGTACTTTCAACACACACCCTGTATTCATCAAACCAGGTCGCACGCTCTAGCGAGCGCGGGTTATTTGAAACGACGAGGCCACGTGAGTTGTCAAGCGCGCTCAATTCAAACTGGGCTGACGAGTACGGTCTGTCTATTTAGGGCAGCACGCTATACACATAGCTCTATTCATAACCCTTTACTTTTGTTTTCTTATGAATTCTTTTCTGCCTTATAAACACACACCTTTCATCCCCCCCCCCCTTTCCCGATGCGCTGCTGATGCATGAGTCATCCTGTCTGATCACGTGACTTGGATCAGCCAATCACCTTCCCTATTTTCCCTCAACCTCCCTCAACCAAAAAAGGTTTCTGCGGACTGAGACTATACTACTGATAACACATTTAGAATTTTACTTGTGCTGTCTTTGCACTTGTCTGGACAAATCACTGATGTCTGGCATGATCATACCAAGTGGTTGGTAGAATTATGTCCTCTTTTTGTCCAATTCGGACCTCCATGCACAACATTTCTCTGTACCGCGATACGATGGAGTTCTCTCCCTTGTCAAACAGAGCGCGAGGCCCGGCTTTTACTCGGAGCTACTAATGTAAATAATGAACTTTTATCAGTAAAATATGCATTGTTTGATAACATGAATGATATCTGATACAGAGAACACGAATAAACATAAAGGTTAGTGAGTGCATTTTGTTCCGTTTAGCGTACATGACAAGTACCGCGATACCCGGAGGTTGTAGGCTATATTTATATGGGTTCCACCACAGTGGTAAACGTCTACGACCTGCATACGCCACTTAACTCATTCCTCTTACTGAGGTGTTAAACTTAACCAACTAACTCGGTTACCTGGTGTCTGTAATTCATCCACCCATTAGAGCCGGCGACGATGACAACCCAGTTCTTGGATTTCTCCTCGGCTGAGATCGAAGGAATTAAGAAAGCTGCAACGACGGTAACAAAAATTACTGGCGTCATACTTCCTGAGCAGTTTTGAATTGAACAACTGTTGTCTTATCTATGAACATAGATATCTTATCCGTGTTTAACTCGTTTATTTAAAAAAATAAACAAAGACAGTGGAACTCATCACGTGACTTATAATATGTCATGTGAATTTAAAATTCCACGTGGGCGTTTGGAGGCAGAACATCTGCCTATTATATCTCTATAAGAATGAGTGAGTGAATATTGTTAAGCGCCAAGGTCGAGTTGGTTGATATCACGAGCTACGATCTACGGCCTCTGGTATACGAAGGAACACAACCAGACTAGTTTCATGTTATAACCACCCGATCTTATTTACTTTATTTGTCAATTTGAATTTCTGTTTCATTACAGCTATCATGTAATTGATATAGTAAGAATGTAAGGAAGTTGGTTTATTTTCCGTTCGTCTGCAAGTTCGAACAAAACCGATCAAACAAACAAAAAGGGTTAATTCATCTAGGAAATGTGGTCAGTCGTAAACCTATTAAAAAATAACTGTACTGGCATTCCCACAGACCTTAACAAAAGTATAAACGTTACTACATTTGGGGTAAGAAAGCTTATTTCCGAAGACCCAAGACCCGGGTTCGATTCCCGACATGGGTACAATGTGTGAAGCCCATTTCCGTGGTTTTGCTGGAATATTGCTAAAAGCGGCGTAAAACCATGCTCACTCACTCAAGATTCTTGTAATGGCCGCGCCCACACTGGCGATGTAACCGAGAGTGTAACGAAGGTGCTACGCGCTAGGAAGGAGCTTGAATGCGGTACAAGCATGTTTGCGTGAGGTTCGGCAGCTTTGCCCTCGGTTCTGCCCTACAGAGAAGCACATGTAGCCAATGTGTCTCCTTGGGCAAGTGACTTTGTTAGAATTGTGCCTCTGTTCAGAGTATGAGCTGTTATATGATAATCTTCTATCGCCTAACAGGCAGTTTGGGTTGTCTACGTAAGTAAAATTAACATAAGTTTCTGGTATCCGTCAGTCAGTGTCTGTTCGTACCGGAAACATTCTTTTTCGTAGAGGTTACTCAACTGACGGGAGCGGAGAAGCATTCAAACTCAGAGTTGTCTCCCTGTGACAGGACAGCACCAAGCTCCTCACAGCGATAGCCTGTCCGAGGAGCTCTTTATATATACTATCGCTCCCATCAGTCAAACCTCCCCACTGGGGGGTAAGAGGGCAAACTTCAACATTCTTGTAATGGCCGCGCCGACACTGGTGGCAGCGATGTTACCGAGAGTGTAACGAAGGTGTCACACGCTGGGAAGGAGCTTGGGACAGCACTTGATGTTACGTGAATGATTTCCAAGGCGCAGTGGGAAGTTGTGCAATAATGAATTCTTATGAATTCTTTTCTGCCTTATAAACACACACCTTTCATCCCCCCCTTTTCCCGACGCGCTGTTGATGCATGAGTCATCCTATCCGATCACGTGACTTGGATCAGCCAATCACCTTCCCTATTTTCCCTCAACCTCCCTCAACCAAAAAAGGTTTCTGCGGACTGAGACTATACTACTGGTATCAGCAATAGGTATTCAATGCATATTTACCGAAAAGTAAGAGAAAAATATTTTTATAAGTCAACATCAAAATATCAGAAATGATATTTTAAGATTGTTTTAAAAAAATGGATGACAATAATTTGTCACAAAATGGAAAAATGTTAAAAGTCAATAATTATATAAAAAGCACTCCTAATATGCCCAAAGTATGTATTTATCTTTTGGTTACTAGTGAAGAACGTATTTCTAAGTTTGGCATTATGGCCCTTATGATCTCCCAATAGATTCTGGGCACAGAGCGGGAAAAAATGTGCGGACTACGTAACTTGCGTTACCTCATTAGTCGCCATGAATATGCAGATGATCTAGTTCAGGTCGATAGAGAAAGTTTACTTGGGGAACTGCGCGTTATAGCGTTGGCCATTGATAGATGGGGGTAAGGCAATATTACAAAAGATGCCAGAAATATGTATCAACGGATTAATAACTCCTTACTTACAGCAGACGGAACATTCCGAGGAAATTGAAATTGTTTACGAAGTGAGCACTTCCTGGTTACTGATTTGCATTAATAGACAGCCGCTAAGAGGCGTGTCCCGCGTGAACTACCGGAAATCACAAATGCCGCGATACGATGAATGTCGCGGTACCATGGGGTCCGAGTATATATCGTATTCGGAACACACGTTCAGCAGATCCTGACACTCATTAGGGAACCAATTCTGCATAGCGACTTGCAAACGTCAACCCAACCATTGTACCTTTATATGTGTGGTTTATTCCTTCAACATCTCTTTTCAATCTGAAAATGAATCAATTGTGTGCTTTTCCTATCTTTTGTCAATGCGAGATGGATAACGTTTTGTGATGTAATCTTATTTCACAATTTTTTAAATATATTTTTAGATTTGGATAAAGGTTTTATTAAAAAGGTTTTTCAGACTTATTACAGCATATCGTCAGTGTTTTAGTTCAGGATCATTTTTCGGCTTGAGGGAACTGGCAGACTAGCATTTAATGGCAACACTTATATATGCCCTGCAGCCAGAATGTCAGCATGACACACTGGCCATAATACTACGAAATTTGATTTACACAAATAAAGAAAAGATTAAAAGGTCGGGAAAAAATGAAGAACTTATCATTTCTTATAGCAAGTTATTTTTTATGATAATATAATTCCACATTTTATATAATCCTCATAAACTGGCAGGCAAAAGATACGAGAGACTTGGAAATTGGATTTGACCAAACAATTATAACCGCTATGAAAACGTTACTAGGCTGAAAACAGTCACCAAAACGCTGCTAACTTAAGGTCCCAAACACAACGAGGATACCAGCCTCGCTTCAATGGCTGGCTGCGCCAGTGTAGCCCAAACGTAGCCAACCCATGAACCAGGCTGCTACGATACATCATGATCATCATGAATAACCAGTTTGTTACATTTGTAGCCACCATCAAACGTGTGTATACCTTCTTTTGCCCTGCTATTCATAAACAGGCCCAACGTCAAGTAGGATATATCGAGATAGACTCTGTCAAGTGGTAGAACTACTCTCGCGGACTAAATCTGTGTGGCGAAGCGCTTATCTTGTGTCGGAATACCAGCTTCGTCTTGAGTATAATCCTTTATTTGTTACCCTCTGGGCTAGGAATCAGTTTCCCACATCAACCAGGCTGCAGTGGACAGTAGATTTTTTTGCGTTCGGCTTTCGCTTTGAAATTCCGGGTTCTGTTTCATATATTAAAAATATTTTAATATTTTTCATTGTTGTGATGTTGCCGGAATGTTTAGTTACTCTGTCCCAACCACTATGATGTTTTCACCGAACGTTAATCTGGACCGCTCCGTTCCCATTTTGTCTTCCAGGGTAACACATCTAGAGACTTTGCTTTGTGTACCGACAGCATCCATATCGACACTACTGACTATGATTGATAGGCTGCTTGTCTCGAATAATGGATACCTCGATACATTTTCGACCGTCTCAAGGTCCTCGAGTATCGAGTATCGAGTATCGTTGTCTCACCCTGCATTTATGTATTACTAACGGCATGCGACCTTATGTCTTGATAACTGTTATAAAACAGTTCATAAACATACACTTTATTTTTCACAGGCCGATGCCTGTCACTCCTATCAGATCATGAGACGTCACAACGTCTCCGAAGAAAGGATCATCCTCATGATGTATGACGACATCGCCTACAACAAATTGTAAGTCGGTTTCATGCCTTGTTATCATCGACGTCAATAAAACGATGTATGTACTGCCATGTATGTACTACAGAAGACAAATCAGAAGTCACCAGAGTGAGGACTGATGTGGACTAAATGTAATTGCTGACAATCTTGATAGAAACAAGCAAGAAAAGAGAGCTGAGATTGTTTGTTTCTTCAATCACAAAGATATATTTTTGCTTGTGATTGGTCAGGATTCACATACTCACTTACATCATCACAAAAAAGGTCACGCCGAAGACCCAGGTTCAATTTCCGACCCGGGTACAACGTGGGAAGCCCATTTCTGGCGTTCCCTTCCGTGATATTGCTGGAATATTGCTAAAAGCAGCGAAAGACGTCACTCACTCACAAAATAGAAACAGGTGACGCCAGACCCATTGGACTCCCTTTGTATAAGCAAAACGCAGCCATTAGGAAAGAATGTTCATTCAGCCCAGTTCTTCTGAATGGCACTCTCCCATCGTCACGGTGAAAAAACGTGATAACTCTCACCGCTTTGCCGAAGATTATAGACGCCTCCATGCAGTTACCAAACTCTTTTTATTGTTTTCCCTCTGTCACGTATTGAAGATCTCGTTGATGCCATATATAGTCGACAGCCATGCTAACATTTTTTGTGTCCTTGATTGTGCTAGTGCCCTTTGGCAAATACCACTCCATCCAGATACAAGACGGCTTTCACTCCATAGTGTTTTTCAATGGAATCGCCTCCCTTATGGCCTAAAAAATGTTCCTATGACATTGTAGCAAACCATTCCAGGCACTGAAAGAAATGAATTGGCTTTACATATTAATATATGTAGCTGACTTCATAACAATTTCTGAAACGTTTTTAGAACATATGAATCACCTCAAGGCAGAATTCCAAAAGATCAAATCTAAAACCAAGCAAATTTAAGTTAAGTCACCTACTAAGGGTATGTCTTCGGCAATCCATGTCGATCCTTTAAAAATAGATTCAGTCACACAGATCCCGACCCCTGAAAATATCCATGACATGCCTCATTTCTCAGATTGTCCTCGTATTACCGCAAATTTGTAGCAAACTTTTCTGGCACGGCCTCCCCTCTATAAACCTTCTGAAAAAAGACGTATCTTTCGCATGGTCCCTTTATAACAGCTTCCATTCTTGCATAATCCGACCAAAGCACAACCTTCATCCTCACAACTGATGTACCTCAAACTGCAATAGGGTACTTTTAGGCCAACTTGATTTGCATGGCGTATCTTGTAATGATGTTGTTCATTCTTGACTTTTGACCATGCAAGTATCTTCCTGTTCTGTTTATAGGAACAAACAATGTTGATTGGAAATATTTCTTTTGCTCGTCAGTTAAGGTTATTGCAATAAACTATTTTTATTCATGTATATGTTTCTTTATTATTTTTGTCCAAGTAAGGGTAAATGCTGCTTAAATGGTCATTTCACATCATAGTCAACAACTGTTATGGCCTCTTGAAAGGGAAGATTTGAAATGAATATTGATAAGTAATGGTTACAGGCCTGTTGTCTCTCACGTCTCTCTTTCAAAGAGTATGGCTTTCGTCACGAAATACTCTGTATTGATGAGGATGACCAAATTGTGTTGGAGACTTTTTATTGAGGCTGAGTTATTTTTGGTCCGCCACTTATGACCGTTGAAATGTATATCAAAATAACAATATCATTTTTCCTCCACAGAAACCCAAACAAGGGCGTCATCATCAACAAACCTGGCGGCCCAAATGTGTACACAGGTGTCAAAATTGACTACAAGCGAAAGGTATTAGTAACCAGTGTATACACAGAAAACCACGAATGTGGCTATGTATTGCTTGTGAAATAAGGTAATGTATCCACTTCATCCTAACGCCAACATAGAAATTATAGTCTTAGTTGTTACTTATTAGGAATCAATGTGCAGAGAAATCCCGCGGGGATGTGGGATTAGACTTACTTACTTACTTTGGAGATTTAACGTGCGCTTTCCGACTGATGCGTATTTCGCACACGGGCCGGCCAGGCCATTTAATGTGTTTCCGAAAGGGGCGAAAGTGGTCTGTGCAACCCAAGAGGGGGGTTTTAGGGGTTGTTATATAGAATTTGGGAATTTTGAGATTTGGAATAGATGCCGATGGGATTGGGGAGGAGAACTAAGGGAGCTGGGTATGGTGGATGTTTGTTTGTTTATGTGATTTTGGTTTGGTAGGTTATTGTGTTTTTAGATGCGTTTTATTAGTTCCGTTTTTATTAAGAATACGCCTAAGGCCTTGAAGTTTTCTAGTTTATTTTGTGGGTTTAGTACTGCTTCTAGAGTTAGAGCCTTGTTTAGATTGAGGGTGGTTTGTAATGCGGTTCGATGTGTTAGGTAGTGTGTGCAGTGGATGAGTGCGTGTTCTGGGGTTTCTGGTTGTTTGCAGTGTGGGCAGTTACCTGTAGTGTGCTTTTTAATTTTTTTTAGGTGGTTATTTAGGTTGGTGTGTCCTGTTTTGAGTTTAGTGATTACTCTGTCGATCTTTTTGGATGGATGGAGAATTTTTGGTCTGGTTAGTGGTTTGCTGAGCACTTTTTTGATTTGGCTATTTGAGTTTAGATATAGGTTATGCCATTTTTTTGTGATTTTTTGCTTGTTTACACATTTAATTTCTGATTTTGAGATGGGTAAGTTTAAGCTTATTTCTGGGATTTTGAGGGATAGTTTAGCTGCTTTTTGGCGTTTTCATTTCCGTATATTCCTACGTGGGCGGGTATCCACAAGAAGGTTATTTGTTTGCCTGCCTTAGTTAGGTCGTTGGAGCTTTTAAGTATTTGATTTATTAAATTTAGGTCGGTTTTTGGTATTTTTGTTTTGGAGGGCTTGCAGTCCACTTAGAGAGTCAGTAAGTAGAGATGGGAGCCTGCGAGTCTGGCTCTATGTTTGACCATTGGTTCTTGCACGACTTTTTGAATGGTTTGTTAAATCCAATATTCAAAGTTCAGCCAGTATGTTGGTTGTGTTTGTCATGGCCTTAAACAGCGTAATGTTGGAGGAAAGGTCACCTGATGCAAACATTCGATGTACACAGGTACAGTGGTGCTAACTAGATGGCCTGTTGGTCGGGGTGCGTCAGGGGCGGTGGCGTAGCCTAGTGGTTAAAGCCGTAGACCCGGGTTCGATTCATGATATGGGGACCCCATGCAAAGCCCATTTCTGGTGTCGACTGCGTGATCTTGCTTGAATAGTGCTAAGAGCGGCATAAAACCACACTCACCCACTATTGGTGTGTCTAGTGGATGCTAATGTTCACATCGAGATGCATCACCTTAAACCACCTTTCCACGGCTGATACTTGGCAATGGAAAGACTTCACTTTCGATCCCATGTGGGACAGTCTGTGACACCAAATCTAGTAAAACATGCTTTGATATTTTTGCAATACTGCTAAAAACAGGATCGAATTTTGAGACCAGATGAGCCAGTGAGCGGAATTGCAAGAAAATGCAAGGCCATAACATATTGATAGTGTTCGTTGAAATTACGGGTCTCTTTTCGTCAATAAAAGAATCAATATCTATTGGTAGTGATGCTTATAGTAAGATTCAAATAACCACATATTGCTTTAGAAAAAAGTCGTCCCCAAAACCGTTCTAAATAAATCTCCTCTACAACATTGAATTGATTATATTGTGAACGTTGACTTCTAAAATTATATTTAGTGGGGGGGCCGTGTGTTTGGGCTGAGTCATGTTTTCTTCATTTTTAGGGGCTGAGATGTTTTTCTTCTGAAAAGAGGGCTTAGATTTTCTTTTAACGGCACATTTCAAATTCAGCCTATGGAAATAATGTTAAAATTTTCTCACTGTTCATTAAAGCGAAATAAATGTACAGATGTAGGTGATTTTGAAACAGAACAATGAAAATAGCAGTATACTAAAGCCATTTAGGCATGTTGGGTTCAAACCCCGTATACTGTTACAAAATGGTTGAGAATCAATGACCCAAACACAACCAAACAGTTTGCTGAGTAATGCACATGCTACAGTACCAAGATCAGTGGAACTTGAATTTGAAGTGAAACTTTTGCTGCACTTGCAGCATGCCAGATTACAAAGATATGGATATAAAAGGAACGATGTACTGGTCATTCACACCCACACCGTTGGCAGTGACAAATAACATGCTGAGATTAACGGTACTGAAAGAACAAGCCATTGGTATGATACATAAAGAAGCAATGCATGACCACTAGCGTTGGGACAGGTAAATCGGGTACTCGGGTCGGGTGGGTCCTGAGTAGGACTACCCGGACCCGTGGTTAGTTATGTGATATTGTTTAATGACAAAAACTCACTATAGATCAGTGGTTACACTACAAGTCGCTAATATTCGCATTTCTTTCTGACGATGCACACATTCCTTTTGACTTGTGTATGTTTGAGTAAAGATAAAGCTTCAGTAAACTTCAGTGAATGAATGATCTGATTGTTTGATACATGTATCTAAAAAGTTTTAGCCAGGGATGCGGTAAAACAACTACCAATCAGACATTTTGTTCCCAACTCTTGAAACTTGCAGGCAGTGGGTACCCGGGTAGGGTCGGGTAATAGGGGGTCGGGTACCCGGGTAGTAAATTTGGACTCGTCCAAACCCTAATGACCACCTTGCCAGGAGCTTTGGCTGTAGCCAAATGACAGTCACCAGGCTGATGGTCCCTTATAGACACACAGGATGGACGGGATACAGGCGATACTAAATCGTCGACGTTGCTGGTGACTAGCCCTGCACCATAACAGTACCCCTGAACATTGTTTAGCTTTTGTCCCCAAAGCATTTTTAAAATATTGAAAGTCCATGTATACAGTAAAATGCATTTCTCCAATCACAAAGATCAGTTTTTGCCTCAGATTGGTCAGAATTAGGACACACACATTTTACATCATGACAAAATAGAAACAGGTGACGTCAGACCCATTAGACAGGTGCAAGAAATGTTATAAAACAATATCATTCAGCCCAGTTCTTCTGAATGGCACTCTCCCATTGCCATGGTTGAGACGTGATAGCTCTTGCCGCATTGCCGAAGATTATAGACGCTTCAATGCAGTTACCAAGCCTCTGCCAATTGTTTTAGGGTCCTTGATTGTGCGTATTCCAAAAGACTACTTTATAGACAGGTGTCTATTCCCCCAATCTTTGCATATCCCGACCAAAACAAACCCTTCATCCTTACAACTGATTCATCTCAAACTGCACTTTTGACAATGCAAGTATCTTACTGTTCTGTGTATAAGGACAAACATGTTGATTGGGAATGTTTCTTTTGCTCGTCAGTTTAGGTTATTGTATTAAACTCATTGTTATGTATGATTATGTTGTATCCTTTTCAAAGTAAGTGTAAATGATGATTTATGGTCACATCACCGTCAACAACTGTTATGGCTCTTGAAAAAGAAGATGTGAAATGATTATTAATAAATAAGAGTTACAGGCATACTGTCCCTCATGACTATGTCTCTCTGTCAAGGATTATGGCTTTAGTCACGAAATACTCTGGTGGTAATCTTGTGGTAGAGACTTATTATTGATGCTTAGTTGGTTTTTTCAAACAGATTGAGGCTTGTGTTTATTTACACAAAATTATTGCTGATTTATTAAATTATTCATATTTCTTAGCTGAAAAGGGCCATGGTACCTTTGTCATCTAAATATGAAATCGGCCATACACTAGCTTGTATAATATTGTCTAATGATGTGATGTCCTTGCTCAGTTTACGCCATGACTGCGGCCACCGCCCACCAGCCCTCCTACGCCTGTTACCATGACAAGCATCTAAACACCTTCCTCGGTGACGTCTGCAGCGTCAAGTGGATGGAGGACGCCGACAAGGTAAGAGGGACACTTTAGACGGGTGTGTATAAACTTAATCACACTCTCTCATGATATATAGATGTTACGGTGCACACACCTGTTTATAAAGTAGTCTAATAATAATTATGCCGTTGTTACTGTAGCCGTCATATAGCTGGAATATTGCTGAGTGCACAAACATCCAACAACTACTGTTAGTACTACTACCACTACTACTATCACTACAGCTTCCACCACTACTACTACTACTACTACTAGTAGTAGTAGTAGTAGTACTATTGCTACTACTACTACTACGACTACTACTACTACAACTAGTACAGATAATTATTACTCAACTTCCTGAGTTATTCTGAAATGTCGTTAATTCTAAGCTACTCCTCTAAACCTCTTGAATCTTAACGTTCAACCTGCAGGAAGACTTAGACAGAGAAACCATCAAGATGCAGTACGAGATTGTGCGCAGTGAGGTCAACACAAGCCACGTGGAAGAATATGGCCTTAAGGTAGGCAGTGTGTAGGTGCTTTGTTGGGCTTACCGCTGTTTAAACATTATATATACAGCGTCTCAGCCTATGTTTGATTGTTTGTCTGTTGTATAACGCCGTTCTCGGCAATTTTCCAACTATATGACGGCGGCCTATAAAGACTCAAGTCTGTGCCTGACAATCCACTTATTGACATCCTGAGCGTCGACCTACTCAATTGGGATACGATGACATGCATCAACCAAGTCAGCGAGCCCGACCACCCGATCCCGTCAGTCGCTTCTTACGACAAGCACGGTTTGTTCACGGGTCGATTGAGCCTGCGTGCGAGAAAACGTCACAATGTGATTGGTTTTGAACGTTTACTTGTTTGGTGACACCCACGAGCACGGGAGGCCATTATCATCTGGGCGAATACCAGATGTGTAGTCTGCCTACTAATGCGGTACTGCTGATTGCCATAAGAGGCATGTATTTAAAGCCAATGTTGACATGTCTAATATGAAACTCAACTGTATTAATGCTGCAAGTCTGTTTTTTTTATTTGTGTATTGCCTAACGTCACATACAGCAACATTCCAGTTACATGACGGTCGTTAAATAATCGAGTCTGTACAAAAAAACAGTGATCGACGATCCACTATAAAGATTAATCCATTAAATCGCCTAGTTTGATCAGCATAGGTTGCTGAGAACAGTTCTAACTGGGGATCCCCACGTGGCACACAAGGAATGAGAGTGAATGAGTGAGTGAGTGAGTTGGGTTTAACGCCGCTTTGAATCTATAGTGAATGAGAATATATAATTTTAGAAAATAAATGAGATGACGGTTGCAGAGTTTATGGGAAAAAGTAAAGAGGCTCGAATCTTTGACGCAGGGGATCATAAAGACCCTAATGTGAGTCATCAACACTTACATTCAGCAGCCAGTTTTCCCATGTTTCCCTGTTTGACAACCTCATCTGAACTATTCACGACATGGTAAAGCTTGTGTTTAACATAAGCAATCAGTTCCAACTCTTCAAGGTAGACTTGTGATAACCTTACGTGTGACATAACACTGAATTGGACAAATAAACTGCAGGGCAAAATAAAGTATACCCCGATGTTTGATGATGGCTAAAATGAAACGGATAAGAAATAGTTATTGGATGTTGATGTATTTCATACGGATACGGGTATCATAGTTGTGTTTTGGACGTTTGTGTTTTGCAGTATTTCGGCGACTGTTTTAAACCTAGTTACGTTTAGATAACGTTTTCAATGTGTTTTGTCAAATCCAAATTTCACGTGTATATCTTTTGGTCCATTACAGTGTTTCCATTGTTTGGAAGACGTATTATAAGTTTCCAGGATGATCACATTTCATTGACTGCTCTGTTCCCTCGTGATGAGATATGTTTCCGTTCAGGAAGACGCAGTTAAAAGTGACGACGTCGAGCTGAGTATCCTACAGCATCGCTTCAGCGACGCTACAGACGACCAAGAGAAGAGGGACATCGAAAAGGCTTTAGCGGCTTTGAACTTGGTATGTTTTGGGTGTATGTTTTGGGATAAATGCCGAATAATCTTCTCATTATATGATAGAGAGAATTATTCTAACTCGGAATCCCCACGGGACACACTCTTGTCCACACGAAACAACTCCGACAGTACAAACAAAGGCTATTTTCAGTTATACTCTTCC
The DNA here is from genome assembly GCF_023055435.1 of Haliotis rufescens. Lineage (NCBI taxonomy): Eukaryota > Metazoa > Mollusca > Gastropoda > Lepetellida > Haliotidae > Haliotis > Haliotis rufescens. The sequence continues at coordinate 50,603,272 of NW_025964001.1, read as the reverse complement.
TGCTAAAATCAGACTGGGTGCCTGTCTTCAGCTGTTCCGAATGTACCACGTCTTCTGTAAGGTAATACAATCCCATAGTCGACAGATGAGCATAGAAACGCGCCTTCTGTAAGGTGGTACAACCTCATAGTCAATAAACAGCATAGAAACACGTCTTCGGTAAGGTGGTACAACCTCATAGTCAATAAACAGCATAGAAACACGTCTTCGGTAAGGTGGTACAAACTCATAGTCAATAAACACCATAGAAACGCGCCTTCGGTAAGGTGGTACAACCTTATAGTCAATAAACAGCATAGAAACGCGCCTTCGGTAAGGTGGTACAACCTCATAGTCAATAAACAGCATAGAAACTCGTCTTCGGTAAGGTGGTACAACCTCATAGTCAATAAACAGCATAGAAACTCGTCTTCGGTAAGGTGGTACAACCTTATAGTCAATAAACAGCATAGAAACACGTCTTCGGTAAATTGGTACAACCTCATAGTCAATAAACAGCATAGAAACGGGCCTTCGGTAAGGTGGTACAACCGCATAGTCAATAAACAGCATAGAAACGCGCCTTCGGTAAGGTGGTACAACCTCATAGTCAATAAACAGCATAGAAACACGTCTTCGGTAAGGTGGTACAAACTCATAGTCAATAAACAGCATAGAAACGCGCCTTCGGTAAGGTGGTACAACCTCATAGTCAATAAACAGCATAGAAACACGTCTTCGGTAAGGTGGTACAACCTCATAGTCAATAAACAGCATAGAAACTCGTCTTCGGTAAGGTGGTACAACCTCAGAGTCAATAAACAGCATAGAAACACGTCTTCGGTAAGGTGCTACAATCTCATGGTCAATAAACAGCATAGAAACAAGTCTTCGGTAAGGTGATACAACCTCATAGTCAATAAACAGCATAGAAACACGTCTTCGGTAAGGTGGTACAACTTTATAGTCAATAAACAGCATAGAAACACGTCTTCGGTAAGGTGATACAACCTCATAGTCAATAAACAGCATAGAAACACGTCTTCGGTAAGGTGGTACAACCTTATAGTCAATAAACAGCATAGAAACACGTCTTCGGTAAATTGGTACAACCTCATAGTCAATAAACAGCATAGAAAGGCGCCTTCGGTAAGGTGGTTCAACCTCAAAGTCAATAAACAGCATAGAAACACGTCTTCGGTAAGGTACTACAACCTCATGGTAAAAAACAGCATAGAAACACGTCTTCGGTAAGGTGGTACAACCTCATAGTCAATAAACAGCATAGAAATGCGTCTTCTGTAAGGTGGTACAACCTCATAGTCAATAAACAGCATAGAAACTCGTCTTCGGTAAGGTACTACAACCTCATAGTCAATAAACAGCATAGAAATGCGTCTTCTGTAAGGTGGTACAACCTCATAGTCAATAAACAGCATAGAAACAAGTCTTCGGTAAGGTGGTACAACTTTATAGTCAATAAACAGCATAGAAACACGTCTTCGGTAAGGTGATACAACCTCATAGTCAATAAACAGCATAGAAACACGTCTTCGGTAAGGTGGTACAACCTTATAGTCAATAAACAGCATAGAAACACGTCTTCGGTAAATTGGTACAACCTCATAGTCAATAAACAGCATAGAAAGGCGCCTTCGGTAAGGTGGTTCAACCTCATAGTCAATAAACAGCATAGAAACACGTCTTCGGTAAGGTACTACAACCTCATTGTAAAAAACAGCATAGAAACACGTCTTCGGTAAGGTGGTACAACCTCATAGTCAATAAACAGCATAGAAATGCGTCTTCTGTAAGGTGGTACAACCTCATAGTCAATAAACAGCATAGAAACTCGTCTTCGGTAAGGTGGTACAACCTCATAGTCAATAAACAGCATAGAAATGCGTCTTCTGTAAGGTGGTACAACCTCATAGTCAATAAACAGCATAGAAACTCGTCTTCGGTAAGGTGGTACAACCTCATAGTCAAAAAACAGCATAGAAACACGTCTTCAGTAAGGTGGTACAACCTCATAGTCAATAAACAGCATAGAAACTCGTCTTCGGTAAGGTGGTACAACCTTATAGTCAATAAACAGCATAGAAACACGTCTTCGGTAAGGTGGTACAACCTTATAGTCAATAAACAGCATAGAAACGCGTCTTCGGTAAGGTGGTACAACCTTATAGTCAATAAACAGCATAGAAACGCGCCTTCGGTAAGGTGGTACAACCTAATAGTCAATAAACAGCATAGAAACACGTCTTCGGTAAGGTGGTACAACCTCATAGTCAATAAACAGCATATAAACGCGCCTTCGGTAAGGTGGTACAACCTTATAGTCAATAAACAGCATAGAAACACGTCTTCGGTAAGGTGGTACAACCTCATAGTCAATAAACAGCATCGAAACTCGTCTTCGGTAAGGTGGTTCAACCTCATAGTCAATAAACAGCATAGAAACACGTCTTCGGTAAGGTACTACAACCTCATGGTAAAAAACAGCATAGAAACACGTCTTCGGTTAGGTGGTACAACCTCATAGTCAATAAACAGCATAGAAATGCGTCTTCTGTAAGGTGGTACAACCTCATAGTCAATAAACAGCATAGAAACTCGTCTTCGGTAAGGTGGTACAACATCATAGTCAATAAACAGCATAGAAATGCGTCTTCTGTAAGGTGGTACAACCTCATAGTCAATAAACATCATAGAAACTCGTCTTCGGTAAGGTGGTACAACATCATAGTCAATAAACAGCATAGAAACTCGTCTTCGGTAAGGTGGTACCACCTTATAGTCAATAAACAGCATAGAAACACGTCTTCGGTGAGGTGGGACAACCTTATAGTCAATAAACAGCATAGAAACACGTCTTCGGTAAGGTGGTACAACCTTATAGTCAATAAAAAGCATAAAAAAGGCGCCTTCGGTAAGGTGGTACAACCTCATAGTCAATAAACAGCATAGAAACATGTCTTCTGTAAAGTGGTACAACCTCATAGTCAATAAACAGCATTGAAACGCGCCCTCGGTAAGGCGGTACAACCGCATAGTCAATAAACAGCATAGAAACACGTCTTCTGTAAGGTGGTACAACCTCATAGTCAATAAACAGCATAGAATCACGTCTTCGGTAAGGGGGTACAAACTCATAGTCAATAAACAGCAAAGAAACTCCTCTTCGGTAAGGTGGTACAACCTTATAGTCAATAAACAGCATAGAAAAATGTCTTCTGTAAAGTGGTACAACCTCATAGTCAATAAACAGCATTGAAACGTGCCCTCGGTAAGGTGGTACAACTGCATAGTCAATAAACAGCATAGAAACGCGCCTTCGGTAAGGTGGTACAACCTCATAGTCAATAAACAGCATAGAAACACGTCTTCGGTCAGGTGGTACAAACTCATAGTAAATAAACAGCATAGAAACGCGCCTTCGGTAAGGTGGTACAACCTTATAGTCAATAAACAGCATAGAAACTCGCCTTCGGTAAGGTGGTACAACCTCATAGTCAATAAACAACATAGAAAGACGTCTTCGGTAAGGTGGTACAACCTCATAGTCAATAAACAGCATAGAAACTCGTCTTCGGTAAGGTGGTTCAACCTCATAGTCAATAAACAGCATAGAAACACGTCTTCGGTAAGGTACTACAACCTCATGGTAAAAAACAGCATAGAAACACGTCTTCGGTAAGGTGGTACAACCTCATAGTCAATAAACAGCATAGAAATGCGTCTTCTGTAAGGTGGTACAACCTCATAGTCAATAAACAGCATAGAAACTCGTCTTCGGTAAGGTGGTACAACATCATAGTCAATAAACAGCATAGAAATGCGTCTTCTGTAAGGTGGTACAACCTCATAGTCAATAAACAGCATAGAAACTCATCTTCGGTAAGGTGGTACAACATCATAGTCAATAAACAGCATAGAAACATGTCTTCTGTAAAGTGATACAACCTCATAGTCAATAAACAGCATTGAAACGCGCCCTCGGTAAGGCGGTACAACCACATAGTCAATAAACAGCATAGAAACGCGCCTTCGGTAAGGTGGTACAACCTCATAGTCAATAAACAGCATAGAAACACGTCTTCGGTAAGGTGGTACAACCGCATAGTCAATAAACAGCATAGAAACGCGCCTTCGGTAAGGTGGTACAACCTTATAGTCAATAAACAGCATAGAAACTCGCCTTCGGTAAGGTAGTACAATCTCATAGTCAATAAACAACATAGAAAGACGTCTTCGGTAAGGTGGTACAACCTCATAGTCAATAAACAGCATAGAAACTCGTCTTCGGTAAGGTGGTTCAACCTCATAGTCAATAAACAGCATAGAAACACGTCTTCGGTAAGGTACTACAACCTCATGGTAAAAAACAGCATAGAAACACGTTTTCGGTAAGGTGGTACAACCTCATAGTCAATAAACAGCATAGAAATACGTCTTCTGTAAGGTGGTACAACCTCATAGTCAATAAACAGCATAGAAACACGTCTTCGGTAAGGTGGTACAACATCATAGTCAATAAACAGCATAGAAACTCGCCTTCGGTAAGGTGGTACCACCTTATAGTCAATAAACAGCATAGAAACACGTCTTCGGTAAGGTGGTACAACCTTATAGTCAATAAACAGCATAGAAACATGTCTTCTGTAAAGTGGTACAACCTCATAGTCAATAAACAGCATTGAAACGCGCCCTCGGTAGGGCGGTACAACCTCATAGTCAATAAACAGCATAGAAACGCGCCTTCGGTAAGGTGGTACAACCTAATAGTCAATAAACAGCATAGAAACACGTCTTCGGTAAGGTGGTACAACCTCATAGTCAATAAACAGCATATAAACGCGCCTTCGGTAAGGTGGTACAACCTTATAGTCAATAAACAGCATAGAAACACGTCTTCGGTAAGGTGGTACAACCTCATAGTCAATAAACAGCATCGAAACTCGTCTTCGGTAAGGTGGTTCAACCTCATAGTCAATAAACAGCATAGAAACACGTCTTCGGTAAGGTACTACAACCTCATGGTAAAAAACAGCATAGAAACACGTCTTCGGTTAGGTGGTACAACCTCATAGTCAATAAACAGCATAGAAATGCGTCTTCTGTAAGGTGGTACAACCTCATAGTCAATAAACAGCATAGAAACTCGTCTTCGGTAAGGTGGTACAACATCATAGTCAATAAACAGCATAGAAATGCGTCTTCTGTAAGGTGGTACAACCTCATAGTCAATAAACATCATAGAAACTCGTCTTCGGTAAGGTGGTACAACATCATAGTCAATAAACAGCATAGAAACTCGTCTTCGGTAAGGTGGTACCACCTTATAGTCAATAAACAGCATAGAAACACGTCTTCGGTGAGGTGGTACAACCTTATAGTCAATAAACAGCATAGAAACACGTCTTCGGTAAGGTAGTACAACCTTATAGTCAATAAAAAGCATAAAAAAGGCGCCTTCGGTAAGGTGGTACAACCTCATAGTCAATAAACAGCATAGAAACATGTCTTCTGTAAAGTGGTACAACCTCATAGTCAATAAACAGCATTGAAACGCGCCCTCGGTAAGGCGGTACAACCGCATAGTCAATAAACAGCATAGAAACACGTCTTCTGTAAGGTGGTACAACCTCATAGTCAATAAACAGCATAGAATCACGTCTTCGGTAAGGGGGTACAAACTCATAGTCAATAAACAGCAAAGAAACTCCTCTTCGGTAAGGTGGTACAACCTTATAGTCAATAAACAGCATAGAAAAATGTCTTCTGTAAAGTGGTACAACCTCATAGTCAATAAACAGCATTGAAACGTGCCCTCGGTAAGGTGGTACAACTGCATAGTCAATAAACAGCATAGAAACGCGCCTTCGGTAAGGTGGTACAACCTCATAGTCAATAAACAGCATAGAAACACGTCTTCGGTAAGGTGGTACAAACTCATAGTCAATAAACAGCATAGAAACGCGCCTTCGGTAAGGTGGTACAACCTTATAGTCAATAAACAGCATAGAAACTCGCCTTCGGTAAGGTGGTACAACCTCATAGTCAATAAACAACATAGAAAGACGTCTTCGGTAAGGTGGTACAACCTCATAGTCAATAAACAGCATAGAAACTCGTCTTCGGTAAGGTGGTTCAACCTCATAGTCAATAAACAGCATAGAAACACGTCTTCGGTAAGGTACTACAACCTCATGGTAAAAAACAGCATAGAAACACGTCTTCGGTAAGGTGGTACAACCTCATAGTCAATAAACAGCATAGAAATGCGTCTTCTGTTAGGTGGTACAACCTCATAGTCAATAAACAGCATAGAAACTCGTCTTCGGTAAGGTGGTACAACATCATAGTCAATAAACAGCATAGAAATGCGTCTTCTGTAAGGTGGTACAACCTCATAGTCAATAAACAGCATAGAAACTCATCTTCGGTAAGGTGGTACAACATCATAGTCAATAAACAGCATAGAAACATGTCTTCTGTAAAGTGATACAACCTCATAGTCAATAAACAGCATTGAAACGCGCCCTCGGTAAGGCGGTACAACCACATAGTCAATAAACAGCATAGAAACGCGCCTTCGGTAAGGTGGTACAACCTCATAGTCAATAAACAGCATAGAAACACGTCTTCGGTAAGGTGGTACAACCGCATAGTCAATAAACAGCATAGAAACGCGCCTTCGGTAAGGTGGTACAACCTTATAGTCAATAAACAGCATAGAAACTCGCCTTCGGTAAGGTAGTACAACCTCATAGTCAATAAACAACATAGAAAGACGTCTTCGGTAAGGTGGTACAACCTCATAGTCAATAAACAGCATAGAAACTCGTCTTCGGTAAGGTGGTTCAACCTCATAGTCAATAAACAGCATAGAAACACGTCTTCGGTAAGGTACTACAACCTCATGGTAAAAAACAGCATAGAAACACGTTTTCGGTAAGGTGGTACAACCTCATAGTCAATAAACAGCATAGAAATGCGTCTTCTGTAAGGTGGTACAACCTCATAGTCAATAAACAGCATAGAAACACGTCTTCGGTAAGGTGGTACAACATCATAGTCAATAAACAGGATAGAAACTCGCCTTCGGTAAGGTGGTACCACCTTATAGTCAATAAACAGCATAGAAACACGTCTTCGGTAAGGTGTTACAACCTTATAGTCAATAAACAGCATAGAAACACGTCTTCGGTAAGGTGGTACAACCTTATAGTCAATAAACAGCATAAAAAAGGCGCCTTCGTTAAGGTGGTACAACCTCATAGTCAATAAACAGCATAGAAACACGTCTTCTGTAAGGTTGTACAACCTCATAGCCAATAGACAGCATAGAAACACGTCTTCGGGAAGGTTGTACAACCTCATAGTCAATAAACAGCATATAAACACGTCTTCTGTAAGGTTGTACAACCTCATAGCCAATTAACGGCATCGAACTAAGTCTTCGGTAAGGTGGTACAACCGCATACTCAATAAACAGCATAGAAACACGTCTTTGGTAAGGTTGTACAACCTTATAGTCAATACACAGCATAGACACACGTCTTTGGTAAAGTGGTACAACCTCATAGTCAATAAACAGCATAGAAAAACGTCTTCGGTAAGGTGGTACAACCTTATAGTAAATAAACAGCATAGAAACACGTCTTCGGTAAGGTGGTACAACCTCATATATAGTCAATAAACAGCATAGAAACACGTCTTCGGTAAGGTGGTACAACCTCATAGTCAATAAACAGCATAGAAACACGTCTTCGGTAAGGTGGTACAACCATATAGTCAATTAACAGCATAGAAACACGTCTTTGGAAAGGTGGTACAACCTCATAGTCAATAAACAGCATAGAAAAACGTCTTCGGTAAGGTGGTACAACCTCATAGACAATAAACAGCATAGAAACACGTCTTCGGTAACGTAGTACAATCTTATAGTCAATAAACAGCAGAGAAACACGTCTTTGGTAAGGTGGTACAACCTCATAGTCAATAAACAGCATAGAAACACGTCTTCGGTAAGGTGGTACAACCTTATAGTAAAAAAACAGCATAGAAACACGTCTTCGGTAAGGTGGTACAACCTTAAAGTCAATAAACAACATAGAAACGCGTCTTCGGAAAATTGGTACAACCTCATAGTCAATAAACAACATAGAAACACGTCTTCGGTAAGGTGGTACAACCTCATAGTCAATAAACAGCAGAGAAACGCGCCTTCTGTAAGGTGGTACAACCTCATAGTCAATAAACAGCATAGAAACACGTCTTCGGTAAGGTGGTACAACCTCATAGTCAATAAATAGCATATAAACGCGCCTTCGGTAAGGTGGTACAACCTTATAGTCAATAAACAGCATAGAAAGTCGCCTTCGGTAAGGTAGTACAACCTCATAGTCAATAAACAACATAGAAACACGTCTTCGGTAAGGTGGTACAACCTCATAGTCAATAAACAGCAAAGAAACTCGTCTTCGGTAACGTGGTTCAACCTCATAGTCAATAAACAGCATAGAAACACGTCTTCGGTAAGGTACTACAACCTCATGGTAAAAAACAGCATAGAAACACGTCTTCGGTTAGGTGGTACAACCTCATAGTCAATAAACAGCATAGAAATGCGTCTTCTGTAAGGTGGTACAACCTCATAGTCAATAAACAGCATAGAAACTCGTCTTCGGTAAGGTGGTACAACATCATAGTCAATAAACAGCATAGAAACTCGTCTTCGGTAAGGTGGTACCACCTTATAGTCAATAAACAGCATAGAAACACGTCTTCGGTAAGGTGGTACAACCTTATAGTCAATAAACAGCATAGAAACACGTCTTCGGTAAGGTGGTACAACCTTATAGTCAATAAAAAGCATAAAAAAGGCGCCTTCGGTAAGGTGGTACAACCTCATAGTCAATAAACAGCATAGAAACATGTCTTCTGTAAAGTGGTACAACCTCATAGTCAATAAACAGCATTGAAACGCGCCCTCGGTAAGGCGGTACAACCGCTTAGTCAATAAACAGCATAGAAACGCACCTTCGGTAAGGTGGTACAACCTCATAGTCAATAAACAGCATAGAATCACGTCTTCGGTAAGGGGGTACAAACTCATAGTCAATAAACAGCAAAGAAACTCCTCTTCGGTAAGGTGGTGCAACCTTATAGTCAATAAACAGCATAGAAACATGTCTTCTGTAAAGTGGTACAACCTCATAGTCAATAAACAGCATTGAAACGCGCCCTCGGTAAGTTGGTACAACTGCATAGTCAATAAACAGCATAGAAACGCGCCTTCGGTAAGGTGGTACAACCTCATAGTCAATAAACAGCATAGAAACACGTCCTCGGTAAGGTGGTACAAACTCGTAGTCAATAAACAGCATAGAAACGCGCCTTCGGTAAGGTGGTACAACCTTATAGTCAATAAACAGCATAGAAACTCGCCTTCGGTAAGGTAGTACAACCTCATAGTCAATAAACAACATAGAAAGACGTCTTCGGTAAGGTGGTACAACCTCATAGTCAATAAACAGCATAGAAACTCGTCTTCGGTAAGGTGGTTCAACCTCATAGTCAATAAACAGCATAGAAACACGTCTTCGGTAAGGTACTACAACCTCATGGTAAAAAACAGCATAGAAACACGTCTTCGGTAAGGTGGTACAACCTCATAGTCAATAAACAGCATAGAAATGCGTCTTCTGTAAGGTGGTTCAACCTCATAGTCAATAAACAGCATAGAAACTCGTCTTCGGTAAGGTGGTACAACATCATAGTCAATAAACAGCATAGAAATGCGTCTTCTGTAAGGTGGTACAACCTCATAGTCAATAAACAGCATAGAAACTCGTCTTCGGTAAGGTGGTACAACATCATAGTCAATAAACAGCATAGAAACATGTCTTCTGTAAAGTGATACAACCTCATTGTCAATAAACAGCATAGAAACGCGCCCTCGGTAAGGCGGTACAACCGCATAGTCAATAAACAGCATAGAAACGCGCCTTCGGTAAGGTGGTACAACCTCATAGTCAATAAACAGCATAGAAACACGTCTTCGGTAAGGTGGTACAACCGCATAGTCAATAAACAGCATAGAAACGCGCCTTCGGTAAGGTGGTACAACCTTATAGTCAATAAACAGCATAGAAACTCGCCTTCGGTAAGGTAGTACAACCTCATAGTCAATAAACAACATAGAAAGACGTCTTCGGTAAGGTGGTACAACCTCATAGTCAATAAACAGCATAGAAACTCGTCTTCGGTAAGGTGGTTCAACCTCATAGTCAATAAACAGCATAGAAACACGTCTTCGGTAAGGTACTACAACCTCATGGTAAAAAACAGCATAGAAACACGTTTTCGGTAAGGTGGTACAACCTCATAGTCAATAAACAGCATAGAAATGCGTCTTCTGTAAGGTGGTACAACCTCATAGTCAATAAACAGCATAGAAACTCGTCTTCGGTAAGGTGGTACAACATCATAGTCAATAAACAGCATAGAAACTCGTCTTCGGTAAGGTGGTACCACCTTATAGTCAATAAACAGCATAGAAACACGTCTTCGGTAAGGTGGTACAACCTTATAGTCAATAAACAGCATAGAAACACGTCTTCGGTAAGGTGGTACAACCTTATAGTCAATAAAAAGCATAAAAAAGGCGCCTTCGGTAAGGTGGTACAACCTCATAGTCAATAAACAGCATAGAAACATGTCTTCTGTAAAGTGGTACAACCTCATAGTCAATAAACAGCATTGAAACGCGCCCTCGGTAAGGCGGTACAACCGCATAGTCAATAAACAGCATAGAAACGCACCTTCGGTAAGGTGGTACAACCTCATAGTCAATAAACAGCATAGAATCACGTCTTCGGTAAGGGGGTACAAACTCATAGTCAATAAACAGCAAAGAAACTCCTCTTCGGTAAGGTGGTACAACCTTATAGTCAATAAACAGCATAGAAACATGTCTTCTGTAAAGTGGTACAACCTCATAGTCAATAAACAGCATTGAAACGCGCCCTCGGTAAGTTGGTACAACTGCATAGTCAATAAACAGCATAGAAACGCGCCTTCGGTAAGGTGGTACAACCTCATAGTCAATAAACAGCATAGAAACACGTCCTCGGTAAGGTGGTACAAACTCGTAGTCAATAAACAGCATAGAAACGCGCCTTCGGTAAGGTGGTACAACCTTATAGTCAATAAACAGCATAGAAACTCGCCTTCGGTAAGGTAGTACAACCTCATAGTCAATAAACAACATAGAAAGACGTCTTCGGTAAGGTGGTACAACCTCATAGTCAATAAACAGCATAGAAACTCGTCTTCGGTAAGGTGGTTCAACCTCATAGTCAATAAACAGCATAGAAACACGTCTTCGGTAAGGTACTACAACCTCATGGTAAAAAACAGCATAGAAACACGTCTTCGGTAAGGTGGTACAACCTCATAGTCAATAAACAGCATAGAAATGCGTCTTCTGTAAGGTGGTTCAACCTCATAGTCAATAAACAGCATAGAAACTCGTCTTCGGTAAGGTGGTACAACATCATAGTCAATAAACAGCATAGAAATGCGTCTTCTGTAAGGTGGTACAACCTCATAGTCAATAAACAGCATAGAAACTCGTCTTCGGTAAGGTGGTACAACATCATAGTCAATAAACAGCATAGAAACATGTCTTCTGTAAAGTGATACAACCTCATTGTCAATAAACAGCATAGAAACGCGCCCTCGGTAAGGCGGTACAACCGCATAGTCAATAAACAGCATAGAAACGCGCCTTCGGTAAGGTGGTACAACCTCATAGTCAATAAACAGCATAGAAACACGTCTTCGGTAAGGTGGTACAACCGCATAGTCAATAAACAGCATAGAAACGCGCCTTCGGTAAGGTGGTACAACCTTATAGTCAATAAACAGCATAGAAACTCGCCTTCGGTAAGGTAGTACAACCTCATAGTCAATAAACAGCATAGAAACTCGTCTTCGGTAAGGTGGTTCAACCTCATAGTCAATAAACAGCATAGAAACACGTCTTCGGTAAGGTACTACAACCTCATGGTAAAAAACAGCATAGAAACACGTTTTCGGTAAGGTGGTACAACCTCATAGTCAATAAACAGCATAGAAATGCGTCTTCTGTAAGGTGGTACAACCTCATAGTCAATAAACAGCATAGAAACTCGTGTTCGGTAAGGTGGTACAACATCATAGTCAATAAACAGCATAGAAACTCGCCTTCGGTAAGGTGGTACCACCTTATAGTCAATAAACAGCATAGAAACACGTCTTCGGTAAGGTGTTACAACCTTATAGTCAATAAACAGCATAGAAACACGTCTTCGGTAAGGTGGTACAACCTTATAGTCAATAAACAGCATAAAAAAGGCGCCTTCGTTAAGGTGGTACAACCTCATAGTCAATAAACAGCATAGAAACACGTCTTCTGTAAGGTTGTACAACCTCATAGCCAATAGACAGCATAGAAACACGTCTTCGGTAAGGTGGTACAACCTCATAGTCAATAAACAGCATATAAACACGTCTTCTGTAAGGTTGTACAACCTCATAGCCAATAAACAGCATCGAACCACGTCTTCGGTAAGGTGGTACAACCGCATACTCAATAAACAGCATAGAAACACGTCTTTGGTAAGGTTGTACAACCTTATAGTCAATAAACAGCATAGACACACGTCTTTGGTAAAGTGGTACAACCTCATAGTCAATAAACAGCATAGAAAAACGTCTTCGGTAAGGTGGTACAACCTTATAGTAAATAAACAGCATAGAAACACGTCTTCGGTAAGGTGGTACAACCTCATATATAGTCAATAAACAGCATAGAAACACGTCTTCGGTAAGGTGGTACAACCTTATAGTCAATAAACAGCATAGAAACACGCCTTTGGTAAGGTGGTACAACCTCATAGTCAATAAACAGCATAGAAACACGTCTTCGGTAAGGTGGTACAACCTCATAGTCAATAAACAGCATAGAAACGCGCCTTCGGTAAGGTGGTACAACCTCATAGTCAATAAACAGCATAGAAACACGTCTTCGGTAAGGTGGTACAACCATATAGTCAATTAACAGCATAGAAACACGTCTTTGGAAAGGTGGTACAACCTCATAGTCAATAAACAGCATAGAAAAACGTCTTCGGTAAGGTGGTACAACCTCATAGTCAATAAACAGCATAGAAACACGTCTTCGGTCAGGTAGTACAATCTTATAGTCAATAAACAGCAGAGAAACACGTCTTTGGTAAGGTGGTACAACCTCATAGTCAATAAACAGCATAGAAACACGTCTTCGGTAAGGTGGTACAACCTTATAGTAAAAAAACAGCATAGAAACACGTCTTCGGTAAGGTGGTACAACCTTAAAGTCAATAAACAACATAGAAACACGTCTTCGGAAAATTGGTACAACCTCATAGTCAATAAACAGCATAGAAACACGTCTTCGGTAAGGTGGTACAACCTCATAGTCAATAAACAGCATAGAAACTCGTCTTCGGTAAGGCAGTACAACATCATAGTCAATAAACAGCATAGAAACTCGTCTTCGGTAAGGTGGTACCACCTTATAGTCAATAAAGAGCATAGAAACACGTCTTCGGTAAGGTGGTACAACCTTATAGTCAATAAACAGCATAGAAACACGTCTTCGGTAAGGTGGTACAACCTTATAGTCAATAAAAAGCATAAAAAAGGCGCCTTCGGTAAGGTTGTACAACCTCATAGTCAATAAACAGCATAGAAACATGTCTTCTGTAAAGTGGTACAACCTCATAGTCAATAAACAGCATTGAAACGCGCCCTCGGTAAGGCGGTACAACCGCATAGTCAATAAACAGCATAGAAACGCACCTTCGGTAAGGTGGTACAACCTCATAGTCAATAAACAGCATAGAATCACGTCTTCGGTAAGGGGGTACAAACTCATAGTCAATAAACAGCAAAGAAACTCCTCTTCGGTAAGGTGGTACAACCTTATAGTCAATAAACAGCATAGAAACATGTCTTCTGTAAAGTGGTACAACCTCATAGTCAATAAACAGCATTGAAACGCGCCCTCGGTAAGTTGGTACAACTGCATAGTCAATAAACAGCATAGAAACGCGCCTTCGGTAAGGTGGTACAACCTCATAGTCAATAAACAGCATAGAAACACGTCCTCGGTAAGGTGGTACAAACTCGTAGTCAATAAACAGCATAGAAACGCGCCTTCGGTAAGGTGGTACAACCTTATAGTCAATAAACAGCATAGAAACTCGCCTTCGGTAAGGTAGTACAACCTCATAGTCAATAAACAACATAGAAAGACGTCTTCGGTAAGGTGGTACAACCTCATAGTCAATAAACAGCATAGAAACTCGTCTTCGGTAAGGTGGTTCAACCTCATAGTCAATAAACAGCATAGAAACACGTCTTCGGTAAGGTACTACAACCTCATGGTAAAAAACAGCATAGAAACACGTCTTCGGTAAGGTGGTACAACCTCATAGTCAATAAACAGCATAGAAATGCGTCTTCTGTAAGGTGGTTCAACCTCATAGTCAATAAACAGCATAGAAACTCGTCTTCGGTAAGGTGGTACAACATCATAGTCAATAAACAGCATAGAAATGCGTCTTCTGTAAGGTGGTACAACCTCATAGTCAATAAACAGCATAGAAACTCGTCTTCGGTAAGGTGGTACAACATCATAGTCAATAAACAGCATAGAAACATGTCTTCTGTAAAGTGATACAACCTCATAGTCAATAAACAGCATAGAAACGCGCCCTCGGTAAGGCGGTACAACCTCATAGTTAATAAACAGCATAGAAACGCGCCTTCGGTAAGGTGGTACAACCTCATAGTCAATAAACAGCATAGAAACACGTCTTCGGTAAGGTGGTACAACCGCATAGTCAATAAACAGCATAGAAACGCGCCTTCGGTAAGGTGGTACAACCTTATAGTCAATAAACAGCATAGAAACTCGCCTTCGGTAAGGTAGTACAACCTCATAGTCAATAAACAACATAGAAAGACGTCTTCGGTAAGGTGGTACAACCTCATAGTCAATAAACAGCATAGAAACTCGTCTTCGGTAAGGTGGTTCAACCTCATAGTCAATAAACAGCATAGAAACACGTCTTCGGTAAGGTACTACAACCTCATGGTAAAAAACAGCATAGAAACACGTTTTCGGTAAGGTGGTACAACCTCATAGTCAATAAACAGCATAGAAATGCGTCTTCTGTAAGGTGGTACAACCTCATAGTCAATAAACAGCATAGAAACTCGTGTTCGGTAAGGTGGTACAACATCATAGTCAATAAACAGCATAGAAACTCGCCTTCGGTAAGGTGGTACCACCTTATAGTCAATAAACAGCATAGAAACACGTCTTCGGTAAGGTGTTACAACCTTATAGTCAATAAACAGCATAGAAACACGTCTTCGGTAAGGTGGTACAACCTTATAGTCAATAAACAGCATAAAAAAGGCGCCTTCGTTAAGGTGGTACAACCTCATAGTCAATAAACAGTATAGAAACACGTCTTCTGTAAGGTTGTACAACCTCATAGCCAATAGACAGCATAGAAACACGTCTTCGGTAAGGTGGTACAACCTCATAGTCAATAAACAGCATATAAACACGTCTTCTGTAAGGTTGTACAACCTCATAGCTAATAAACAGCATCGAACCACGTCTTCGGTAAGGTGGTACAACCGCATACTCAATAAACAGCATAGAAACACGTCTTTGGTAAGGTTGTACAACCTTATAGTCAATAAACAGCATAGACACACGTCTTTGGTAAAGTGGTACAACCTCATAGTCAATAAACAGCATAGAAAAACGTCTTCGGTAAGGTGGTACAACCTTATAGTAAATAAACAGCATAGAAACACGTCTTCGGTAAGGTGGTACAACCTCATATATAGTCAATAAACAGCATAGAAACACGTCTTCGGTAAGGTGGTACAACCTTATAGTCAATAAACAGCATAGAAACACGCCTTTGGTAAGGTGGTACAACCTCATAGTCAATAAACAGCATAGAAACACGTCTTCGGTAAGGTGGTACAACCTCATAGTCAATAAACAGCATAGAAACGCGCCTTCGGTAAGGTGGTACAACCTCATAGTCAATAAACAGCATAGAAACACGTCTTCGGTAAGGTGGTACAACCATATAGTCAATTAACAGCATAGAAACACGTCTTTGGAAAGGTGGTACAACCTCATAGTCAATAAACAGCATAGAAAAACGTCTTCGGTAAGGTGGTACAACCTCATAGTCAATAAACAGCATAGAAACACGTCTTCGGTCAGGTAGTACAATCTTACAGTCAATAAACAGCAGAGAAACACGTCTTTGGTAAGGTGGTACAACCTCATAGTCAATAAACAGCATAGAAACACGTCTTCGGTAAGGTGGTACAACCTTATAGTAAAAAAACAGCATAGAAACACGTCTTCGGTAAGGTGGTACAACCTTAAAGTCAATAAACAACATAGAAACACGTCTTCGGAAAATTGGTACAACCTCATAGTCAATAAACAGCATAGAAACACGTCTTCGGTAAGGTGGTACAACCTCATAGTCAATAAACAGCATAGAAACGCGCCTTCTGTAAGGTGGTACAACCTCATAGTCAATAAACAGCATAGAAACACGTCTTCGGTAAGGTGGTACAACCATATAGTCAATTAACAGCATAGAAACACGTCTTTGGAAAGGTGGTACAACCTCATAGTCAATAAACAGCATAGAAAAACGTCTTCGGTAAGGTGGTACAACCTCATAGTCAATAAACAGCATAGAAACACGTCTTCGGTCAGGTAGTACAATCTTATAGTCAATAAACAGCATAGAAACACGTCTTCGGTAAGGTGGTACAACCATATAGTCAATTCATAGCATAGAAACACGTCTTTGGAAAGGTTGTACAACCTCATAGTCAATAAACAGCATAGAAAAACGTCTTCGGTAAGGTGGTACAACCTCATAGTCAATAAACAGCATAGAAACACGTCTTCGGTCAGGTAGTACAATCTTATAGTCAATAAACAGCAGAGAAACACGTCTTTGGTAAGGTGGTACAACCTCATAGTCAATAAACAGCATAGAAACACGTCTTCCGTAAGGTGGTACAACCTTATAGTAAAAAAACAGCATAGAAACACGTCTTCGGTAAGGTGGTACAACCTTAAAGTCAATAAACAACATAGAAACACGTCTTCGGAAAATTGGTACAACGTCATAGTCAATAAACAACATAGAAACACGTCTTTGGTAAGGTGGTACAACCTCATAGTCAATAAACAGCAGAGAAACGCGCCTTCTGTAAGGTGGTACAACCTCATAGTCAATAAACAGGATAGAAACTCGTCTTCGGTAAGGTGGTACAACCTCATAGTCAATAAACAGCATCGAAACACGTCTTCGGTAAGGGGATACAACCTCATAGTCAATAAACAACATAGAAAAACGTCTTCGGTAAGGTGGTACAACCTTATAGTCAATAAACAGCATAGAAACACGTCTACAGTAAGGTGGTACAACCTCATAGTCAATAAACAGCATAGAAACGCGCCTTCGGTAAGGTGGTACAACCTCATAGTCAATAAACAGCATAGAAACACGTCTTCGGTAAGGTGGTACAAACTCATAGTCAACAAACAGCAAAGAAACTCCTCTTCGGTAAGGTGGTACAACCTTATAGTCAATAAACAGCATAGAAACATGTCTTCTGTAAAGTGGTACAACCTCATAGTCAATAAACAGCATTGAAACGTGCCCCCCGTAAGGCGGTACAACTGCATAGTCAATAAACAGCATAGAAACGCGCCTTCGGTAAGGTGTTTCAACCTCATAGCCAATAGACAGCATAGAAACACGTCTTTGGTAAGGTGGTACAACCTCATAGTCAATAAACAGCATCGAAACACGTCTTCGGTAAGGGGATACAACCTCATAGTCAATAAACAACATAGAAAAACGTCTTCGGTAAGGTGGTACAACCTTATAGTCAATAAACAGCATAGAAACACGTCTTCAGTAAGGTGGTACAACCTCATAGTCAATAAACAGCATAGAAACGCGCCTTCGGTAAGGTGGTACAACCTCATAGTCAATAAACAGCATAGAAACACGTCTTCGGTAAGGTGGTACAAACTCATAGTCAACAAACAGCAAAGAAACTCCTCTTCGGTAAGGTGGTACAACCTTATAGTCATTAAACAGCATAGAAACATGTCTTCTGTAAAGTGGTACAACCTCATAGTCAATAAACAGCATTGAAACGTGCCCCCCGTAAGGCGGTACAACTGCATAGTCAATAAACAGCATAGAAACGCGCCTTCGGTAAGGTGGTTCAACCTCATAGCCAATAGACAGCATAGAAACACGTCTTCGGTAAGGTGGTACAACCTCATAGTCAATAAACAGCATATAAACACGTCTTCTGTAAGGTTGTACAACCTCATAGCCAATAAACAGCATCGAACCACGTCTTCGGTAAGGTGGTACAGCCTCATAGTCAATAAACAGCATAGAAACACGTCTTCGGTAAGGTGGTACAACCTCATATATAGTAAATAAACAGCATAGAAACACGTCTTCGGTAAGGTGGTACAACCTTATAGTCAATAAACAGCATAGAAACACGCCTTTGGTAAGGTGGTACAACCTCATAGTCAATAAACAGCATAGAAACACGTCTTCGGTAAGGTGGTACAACCTCATAGTCAATAAACAGCATAGAAACGCGCCTTCGGTAAGGTGGTACAACCTCATAGTCAATAAACAGCATAGAAACACGTCTTCGGTAAGGTGGTACAACCATATAGTCAATTAACAGCATAGAAACACGTCTTCGGTAAGGTGGTACAACCTCATAGTCAATAAACAGCATAGAAAAACGTCTTCGGTAAGGTGGTACAACCTCATAGTCAATAAACAGCATAGAAACACGTCTTCGGTAAGGTAGTACAACCTCATAGTCAATAAACAGCATAGAAACACGTCTTCGGTAATGTGGTACAACCATATAGTCAATTAACAGCATAGAAACACGTCTTTGGTAAGGTGGTACAACCTCATAGTCAATAAACAGCATAGAAAAACGTCTTCGGTAAGCTGGTACAACCTCATAGTCAATAAACAGCATAGAAACACGTCTTCGGTAAGGTAGTAGAATCTTATAGTCAATAAACAGCAGAGAAACACGTCTTTGGTAAGGTGGTACAACATCATAGTCAATAAACAGCATAGAAACACGTCTTCGGTAAGGTGGTACAACCTCATAGTCAATAAACAGCATAGAAAAACGTCTTCGGTAAATTGGTACAACCTCATAGTCAATAAACAGCATAGAAACACGTCTTCGGTAAGGTAGTACAATCTTATAGTCAATAAACAGCAGAGAAACACGTCTTTGGTAAGGTGGTACAACCTCATAGTCAATAAACAGCATAGAAACTCGTCTTCGGTAAGGTGGTACAACCTTATAGTAAAAAAACAGCATAGAAACACGTCTTCGGTAAGGTGGTACAACCTTAAAGTCAATAAACAACATAGAAACACGTCTTCGGAAAATTGGTACAACCTCATAGTCAATAAACAACATAGAAACACGTCTTCGGTAAGGTGGTACAACCTCATAGTCAATAAACAGCATAGAAACGCGCCTTCTGTAAGGTGGTACAACCTCAAAGTCAATAAACAGCATAGAAACTCGTTTTCGGTAAGGTGGTACAACCTCATAGTCAATAAACAGCATAGAAACGCGCCTTCGGTAAGGTGGTACAACCTCATAGTCAATAAACAGCATAGAAACACGTCTTCGGTAAGGTGGTACAAACTCATAGTCAACAAACAGCAAAGAAACTCCTCTTCGGTAAGGTGGTACAACCTTATAGTCAATAAACAGCATAGAAACATGTCTTCTGTAAAGTGGTACAACCTCATAGTCAATAAACAGCATTGAAACGTGCCCCCCGTAAGGCGGTACAACTGCATAGTCAATAAACAGCATAGAAACGCGCCTTCGGAAAGGTGTTTCAACCTCATAGCCAATAGACAGCATAGAAACACGTCTTTGGTAAGGTGGTACAACCTCATAGTCAATAAACAGCATATAAACACGTCTTCTGTAAGGTTGTACAACCTCATAGCCAATAAACAGCATCGAACCACGTCTTCGGTAAGGTGGTACAACCGCATACTCAATAAACAGCATAGAAACACGTCTTCGGTAAGGTTGTACAACCTTATAGTCAATAAACAGCATAGACACACGTCTTTGGTAAGGTGGTACAACCTCATAGTCAATAAACAGCATAGAAAAACGTCTTCGGTAAGGTGGTACAACCTCATAGTCAATAAACAGCATAGAAACACGTCTTCCGTAAGGTGGTACAACCTCATATATAGTAAATAAACAGCATAGAAACACGTCTTCGGTAAGGTGGTACAACCTTATAGTCAATAAACAGCATAGAAACACGCCTTTGGTAAGGTGGTACAACCTCATAGTCAATAAACAGCAAAGAAACACGTCTTCGGTAAGGTGGTACAACCTCATAGTCAATAAACAGCATAGAAACGCGCCTTCGGTAAGGTGGTACAACCTCATAGTCAATAAACAGCATAGAAACACGTCTTCGGTAAGGTACTACAACCATATAGTCAATTAACAGCATAGAAACGTCTTTGGTAAGGTGGTACAACCTCATAGTCAATAAACAGCATAGAAAAACGTCTTCGGTAAGGTGGTACAACCTCATAGTCAATAAACAGCATAGAAAAACGTCTTCGGTAAGGTAGTACAACCTCATAGTCAATAAACAGCATAGAAACACGTCTTCGGTCAGGTAGTACAATCTTATAGTCAATAAACAGCAGAGAAACACGTCTTTGGTAAGGTGGTACAACCTCATAGTCAATAAACAGCATAGAAACACGTCTTCCGTAAGGTGGTACAACCTTATAGTAAAAAAACAGCATAGAAACACGTCTTCGGTAAGGTGGTACAACCTTAAAGTCAATAAACAACATAGAAACACGTCTTCGGAAAATTGGTACAACCTCATAGTCAATAAACAACATAGAAACACGTCTTTGGTAAGGTGGTACAACCTCATAGTCAATAAACAGCAGAGAAACGCGCCTTCTGTAAGGTGGTACAACCTCATAGTCAATAAACAGGATAGAAACTCGCCTTCGGTAAGGTGGTACAACCTCATAGTCAATAAACAGCATAGAAACACGTCTTCGGTAAGGTGGTACAAACTCATAGTCAACAAACAGCAAAGAAACTCCTCTTCGGTAAGGTGGTACAACCTTATAGTCAATAAACAGCATAGAAACATGTCTTCTGTAAAGTGGTACAACCTCATAGTCAATAAACAGCATTGAAACGTGCCCCCCGTAAGGCGGTACAACTGCATAGTCAATAAACAGCATAGAAACGCGCCTTCGGAAAGGTGTTTCAACCTCATAGCCAATAGACAGCATAGAAACACGTCTTTGGTAAGGTGGTACAACCTCATAGTCAATAAACAGCATATAAACACGTCTTCTGTAAGGTTGTACAACCTCATAGCCAATAAACAGCATCGAACCACGTCTTCGGTAAGGTGGTACAACCGCATACTCAATAAACAGCATAGAAACACGTCTTCGGTAAGGTTGTACAACCTTATAGTCAATAAACAGCATAGACACACGTCTTTGGTAAGGTGGTACAACCTCATAGTCAATAAACAGCATAGAAAAACGTCTTCGGTAAGGTGGTACAACCTCATAGTCAATAAACAGCATAGAAACACGTCTTCGGTAAGGTGGTACAACCTCATATATAGTAAATAAACAGCATAGAAACACGTCTTCGGTAAGGTGGTACAACCTTATAGTCAATAAACAGCATAGAAACACGCCTTTGGTAAGGTGGTACAACCTCATAGTCAATAAACAGCAAAGAAACACGTCTTCGGTAAGGTGGTACAACCTAATAGTCAATAAACAGCATAGAAACGCGCCTTCGGTAAGGTGGTACAACCTCATAGTCAATAAACAGCATAGAAACACGTCTTCGGTAAGGTGGTACAACCATATAGTCAATTAACAGCATAGAAACGTCTTTGGTAAGGTGGTACAACCTCATAGTCAATAAACAGCATAGAAAAACGTCTTCGGTAAGGTGGTACAACCTCATAGTCAATAAACAGCATAGAAAAACGTCTTCGGTAAGGTAGTACAATCTTATAGTCAATAAACAGCAGAGAAACACGTCTTCGGTAAGGTGGTACAACCTCATAGTCAATAAACAGCATAGAAACACCTCTTCGGTAAGGTGGTACAACCTTATAGTCAATAAACAACATAGAAACACGTCTTCGGAAAATTGGTACAACCTCATAGTCAATAAACAGCAGAGAAACACGTCTTTGGTAAGGTGGTACAACCTCATAGTCAATAAACAGCATAGAAACACGTCTTCGGTAAGGTGGTACAACCTTATAGTCAATAAACAACATAGAAACACGTCTTCGGAAAATTGGTACAACCTCATAGTCAATAAACAACATAGAAACACGTCTTCGGTAAGGTGGTACAACCTCATAGTCAATAAACAGCATAGAAACGCGCCTTCGGTAAGGTGGTACAACCTCATAGTCAATAAACAGCATAGAAACACGTCTTCGGTAAGGTGGTACAAACTCATAGTCAACAAACAGCAAAGAAACTCCTCTTCGGTAAGGTGGTACAACCTTATAGTCAATAAACAGCATAGAAACATGTCTTCTGTAAAGTGGTACAACCTCATAGTCAATAAACAGCATTGAAACGTGCCCCCCGTAAGGCGGTACAACTGCATAGTCAATAAACAGCATAGAAACGCGCCTTCGGTAAGGTGTTTCAACCTCATAGCCAATAGACAGCATAGAAACACGTCTTTGGTAAGGTGGTACAACCTCATAGTCAATAAACAGCATATAAACACGTCTTCTGTAAGGTTGTACAACCTCATAGCCAATAAACAGCATCGAACCAAGTCTTCGGTAAGGTGGTACAACCGCATACTCAATAAACAGCATAGAAACACGTCTTCGGTAAGGTTGTACTACCTTATAGTCAATAAACAGCATAGACACACGTCTTTGGTAAGGTGGTACAACCTCATAGTCAATAAACAGCATAGAAAAACGTCTTCGGTAAGGTGGTACAACCTCATAGTCAATAAACAGCATAGAAACACGTCTTCGGTAAGGTGGTACAACCTCATATATAGTAAATAAACAGCAGAGAAACACGTCTTCGGTAAGGTGGTACAACCTTATAGTCAATAAACAGCATAGAAACACGCCTTTGGTAAGGTGGTACAACCTCATAGTCAATAAACAGCAAAGAAACACGTCTTCGGTAAGGTGGTACAACCTCATAGTCAATAAACAGCATAGAAACGCGCCTTCGGTAAGGTGGTACAACCTCATAGTCAATAAACAGCATAGAAACACGTCTTCGGTAAGGTGGTACAACCATATAGTCAATTAACAGCATAGAAACGTCTTTGGTAAGGTGGTTCAACCTCATAGTCAATAAACAGCATAGAAAAACGTCTTCGGTAAGGTGGTACAACCTCATAGTCAATAAACAGCATAGAAAAACGTCTTCGGTAAGGTAGTACAATCTTATAGTCAATAAACAGCAGAGAAACACGTCTTCGGTAAGGTGGTACAACCTCATAGTCAATAAACAGCATAGAAACACCTCTTCGGTAAGGTGGTACAACCTTATAGTCAATAAACAACATAGAAACACGTCTTCGGAAAATTGGTACAACCTCATAGTCAATAAACAGCAGAGAAACACGTCTTTGGTAAGGTGGTACAACCTCATAGTCAATAAACAGCATAGAAACACGTCTTCGGTAAGGTGGTACAACCTTATAGTCAATAAACAACATAGAAACACGTCTTCGGAAAATTGGTACAACCTCATAGTCAATAAACAACATAGAAACACGTCTTCGGTAAGGTGGTACAACCTCATAGTCAATAAACAGCATAGAAACACCTCTTCGGTAAGGTGGTACAACCTTATAGTCAATAAACAACATAGAAACACGTCTTCGGAAAATTGGTACAACCTCATAGTCAATAAACAGCAGAGAAACACGTCTTTGGTAAGGTGGTACAACCTCATAGTCAATAAACAGCATAGAAACACGTCTTCAGTAAGGTTGTACAACCTCATAGTCAATAAACAGCATAGAAACGCGCCTTCGGTAAGGTGGTACAACCTCATAGTCAATAAACAGCATAGAAACACGTCTTCGGTAAGGTGGTACAAACTCAAAGTCAACAAACGGCAAAGAAACTCCTCTTCGGTAAGGTGGTACAACCTTATAGTCAATAAACAGCATAGAAACATGTCTTCTGTAAAGTGGTACAACCTCATAGTCAATAAACAGCATCGAAACACGTCTTCGGTAAGGTGGTACAACCTCATAGTCAATAAACAGCATATAAACACGTCTTCTGTAAGGTTGTACAACCTCATAGTCAATAAACAGCATCGAACCACGTCTTCGGTAAGGTGGTACAACCGCATACTCAATAAACAGCATAGAAACACGTCTTCGGTAAGGTTGTACAACCTTATAGTCAATAAACAGCATAGACACACGTCTTTGGTAAGGTGGTACAACCTCATAGTCAATAAACAGCATAGAAAAACGTCTTCGTTAAGGTGGTACAACTCTATAGTAAATAAACAGCATAGAAAGACGTCTTCGGTAAGGTGGTACAACCTCATACATAGTAAATAAACAGCATAGAAACACGTCTTCGGTAAGGTGGTACAACCTTATAGTCAATAAACAGCATAGAAACACGCCTTTGGTAAGGTGGTACAACCTCATAGTCAATAAACAGCATAGAAACATGTCTTCGGTAAGGTGGTACAACCTCATAGTCAATAAACAGCATAGAAACGTGCCTTCGGTAAGGTGGTACAACCTCATAGTCAATAAACAGCATAGAAACACGTCTTCGGTAAGGTGGTACAACCATATAGTCAATTAACAGCATAGAAACACGTCTTTGGTAAGGTGGTACAACCTCATAGTCAATAAACAGCATAGAAAAACGTCTTCGGTAAGGTGGTACAACCTCATAGTCAATAAACAGCATAGAAACACGTCTTCGGTAAGGTAGTACAATCTTATAGTCAATAAACAGCAGAGAAACACGTCTTTGGTAAGGTGGTACAACCTCATAGTCAATAAACAGCATAGAAACACGTCTTCGGTAAGGTGGTACAACCTTATAGTCAATAAACAACATAGAAACACGTCTTCGGAAAATTGGTACAACCTCATAGTCAATAAACAGCAGAGAAACACGTCTTTGGTAAGGTGGTACAACCTCATAGTCAATAAACAGCATAGAAACACGTCTTCGGTAAGGTGGTACAACCTCATAGTCAATAAACAGCATAGAAACACGTCTTCGGTAAGGAAGTACAATCTTATAGTCAATAAACAGCATAGAAACACGTCTTTGGTAAGGTGGTACAACCTCATAGTCAATAAACAGCATAGAAACACGTCTTCGGTAAGGTGGTACAACCTCATAGTCAATAAACAGCAGAGAAACGCGCCTTCTGTAAGGTGGTACAACCTCATAGTCAATAAACAGCATAGAAACTCGTTTTCGGTAAGGTGGTACAACCTCATAGTCAATAAACAGCATCGAAACACGTCTTCGGTAAGGGGATACAACCTCATAGTCAATAAACAACATAGAAAAACGTCTTCGGTAAGGTGGTACAACCTTATAGTCAATAAACAGCATAGAAACACGTCTTCAGTAAGGTGGTACAACCTCATAGTCAATAAACAGCATAGAAACGCGCCTTCGGTAAGGTGGTACAACCTCATAGTCAATAAACAGCAGCGAAACACGTCTTCGGTAAGGGGATACAACCTCATAGTCAATAAACAACATAGAAAAACGTCTTCGGTAAGGTGGTACAACCTTATAGTCAATAAACAGCATAGAAACACGTCTTCAGTAAGGTGGTACAACCTCATAGTCAATAAACAGCATAGAAACACGTCTTCGGTAAGGTGGTACAACCTCATAGTCAATAAACAGCAGAGAAACACGTCTTCGGTAAGGTAGTACAACCTCATAGTCAATAAACAGCATAGAAACGCGCCTTCGGTAAGGTGGTACAACCTCATAGTCAATAAACAGCATAGAAACACGTCTTCGGTAATGTGGTACAACCATATAGTCAATTAACAGCATAGAAACACGTCTTTGGTAAGGTGGTACAACCTCATAGTCAATAAACAGCATAGAAAAACGTCTTCGGTAAGCTGGTACAACCTCATAGTCAATAAACAGCATAGAAACACGTCTTCGGTAAGGTAGTAGAATCTTATAGTCAATAAACAGCAGAGAAACACGTCTTTGGTAAGGTGGTACAACCTCATAGTCAATAAACAGCATAGAAACGCGCCTTCGGTAAGGTGGTACAACCTCATAGTCAATAAACAGCATAGAAACACGTCTTCGGTAATGTGGTACAACCATATTGTCAATTAACAGCATAGAAACACGTCTTTGGTAAGGTGGTACAACCTCATAGTCAATAAACAGCATAGAAAAACGTCTTCGGTAAGCTGGTACAACCTCATAGTCAATAAACAGCATAGAAACACGTCTTCGGTAAGGTAGTAGAATCTTATAGTCAATAAACAGCAGAGAAACACGTCTTTGGTAAGGTCGTAGTACATCATAGTCAATAAACAGCATAGAAACACGTCTTCGGTAAGGTGGTACAACCTCATAGTCAATAAACAGCATAGAAAAACGTCTTCGGTAAATTGGTACAACCTCATAGTCAATAAACAGCATAGAAACACGTCTTCGGTAAGGTAGTACAATCTTATAGTCAATAAACAGCAGAGAAACACGTCTTTGGTAAGGTGGTACAACCTGATAGTCAATAAACAGCATAGAAACTCGTCTTCGGTAAGGTGGTACAACCTTATAGTAAAAAAACAGCATAGAAACACGTCTTCGGTAAGGTGGTACAACCTTAAAGTCAATAAACAACATAGAAACACGTCTTCGGAAAATTGGTACAACCTCATAATCAATAAACAACATAGAAACACGTCTTCGGTAAGGTGGTACAACCTCATAGTCAATAAACAGCAGAGAAACGCGCCATCTGTAAGGTGGTACAACCTCAAAGTCAATAAACAGCATAGAAACTCGTTTTCGGTAAGGTGGTACAACCTCATAGTCAATAAACAGCATAGAAACGCGCCTTCGGTAAGGTGGTACAACCTCATAGTCAATAAACAGCATAGAAACACGTCTTCGGTAAGGTGGTACAAACTCATAGTCAACAAACAGCAAAGAAACTCCTCTTCGGTAAGGTGGTACAACCTTATAGTCAATAAACAGCATAGAAACATGTCTTCTGTAAAGTGGTACAACCTCATAGTCAATAAACAGCATTGAAACGTGCCCCCCGTAAGGCGGTACAACTGCATAGTCAATAAACAGCATAGAAACGCGCCTTCGGTAAGGTGTTTCAACCTCATAGCCAATAGACAGCATAGAAACACGTCTTTGGTAAGGTGGTACAACCTCATAGTCAATAAACAGCATATAAACACGTCTTCTGTAAGGTTGTACAACCTCATAGCCAATAAATAGCATCGAACTACGTCTTCGGTAAGGTGGTACAACCGCATACTCAATAAACAGCATAGAAACACGTCTTCGGTAAGGTTGTACAACCTTATAGTCAATAAACAGCATAGACACACGTCTTTGGTAAGGTGGTACAACCTCATAGTCAATAAACAGCATAGAAAAACGTCTTCGGTAAGGTGGTACAACCTCATAGTCAATAAACAGCATAGAAACACGTCTTCGGTAAGGTGGTACAACCTCATATATAGTAAATAAACAGCATAGAAACACGTCTTCGGTAAGGTGGTACAACCTTATAGTCAATAAACAGCATAGAAACACGCCTTTGGTAAGGTGGTACAACCTCATAGTCAATAAACAGCAAAGAAACACGTCTTCGGTAAGGTGGTACAACCTCATAGTCAATAAACAGCATAGAAACGCGCCTTCGGTAAGGTGGTACAACCTCATAGTCAATAAACAGCATAGAAACACGTCTTCGGTAAGGTGGTACAACCATATAGTCAATTAACAGCATAGAAACGTCTTTGGTAAGGTGGTACAACCTCATAGTCAATAAACAGCATAGAAAAACGTCTTCGGTAAGGTGGTACAACCTCATAGTCAATAAACAGCATAGAAAAACGTCTTCGGTAAGGTAGTACAATCTTATAGTCAATAAACAGCAGAGAAACACGTCTTCGGTAAGGTGGTACAACCTCATAGTCAATAAACAGCATAGAAACACCTCTTCGGTAAGGTGGTACAACCTTATAGTCAATAAACAACATAGAAACACGTCTTCGGAAAATTGGTACAACCTCATAGTCAATAAACAGCAGAGAAACACGTCTTTGGTAAGGTGGTACAACCTCATAGTCAATAAACAGCATAGAAACACGTCTTCGGTAAGGTGGTACAACCTTATAGTCAATAAACAACATAGAAACACGTCTTCGGAAAATTGGTACAACCTCATAGTCAATAAACAACATAGAAACACGTCTTCGGTAAGGTGGTACAACCTCATAGTCAATAAACAGCATAGAAACGCGCCTTCGGTAAGGTGGTACAACCTCATAGTCAATAAACAGCATAGAAACACGTCTTTGGTAAGGTGGTACAAACTCATAGTCAACAAACAGGAAAGAAACTCCTCTTCGGTAAGGTGGTATAACCTTATAGTCAATAAACAGCATAGAAACATTTCTTCTGTAAAGTGGTACAACCTCATAGTCAATAAACAGCATTGAAACGTGCCCCCCGTAAGGCGGTACAACTGCATAGTCAATAAACAGCATAGAAACGCGCCTTCGGTAAGGTGTTTCAACCTCATAGCCAATAGACAGCATAGAAACACGTCTTTGGTAAGGTGGTACAACCTCATAGTCAATAAACAGCATATAAAGACGTCTTCTGTAAGGTTGTACAACCTCATAGCCAATAAACAGCATCGAACCACGTCTTCGGTAAGGTGGTACAACCGCATACTCAATAAACAGCATAGAAACACGTCTTCGGTAAGGTTGTACAACCTTATAGTCAATAAACAGCATAGACACACGTCTTTGGTAAGGTGGTACAACCTCATAGTCAATAAACAGCATAGAAAAACGTCTTCGGTAAGGTGGTACAACCTCATAGTCAATAAACAGCATAGAAACACGTCTTCGGTAAGGTGGTACAACCTCATATATAGTAAATAAACAGCATAGAAACACGTCTTCGGTAAGGTGGTACAACCTTATAGTCAATAAACAGCATAGAAACACGCCTTTGGTAAGGTGGTACAACCTCATAGTCAATAAACAGCAAAGAAACACGTCTTCGGTAAGGTGGTACAACCTCATAGTCAATAAACAGCATAGAAACGCGCCTTCGGTAAGGTGGTACAACCTCATAGTCAATAAACAGCATAGAAACACGTCTTCGGTAAGGTGGTACAACCATATAGTCAATTAACAGCATAGAAACGTCTTTGGTAAGGTGGTACAACCTCATAGTCAATAAACAGCATAGAAAAACGTCTTCGGTAAGGTGGTACAACCTCATAGTCAATAAACAGCATAGAAAAACGTCTTCGGTAAGGTAGTACAATCTTATAGTCAATAAACAGCAGAGAAACACGTCTTCGGTAAGGTGGTACAACCTCATAGTCAATAAACAGTATAGAAACACCTCTTCGGTAAGGTGGTACAACCTTATAGTCAATAAACAACATAGAAACACGTCTTCGGAAAATTGGTACAACCTCATAGTCAATAAACAGCAGAGAAACACGTCTTTGGTAAGGTGGTACAACCTCATAGTCAATAAACAGCATAGAAACACGTCTTCGGTAAGGTGGTACAACCTTATAGTCAATAAACAACATAGAAACACGTCTTCGGAAAATTGGTACAACCTCATAGTCAATAAACAACATAGAAACACGTCTTCGGTAAGGTGGTACAACCTCATAGTCAATAAACAGCATAGAAACACGCCTTCTGTAAGGTGGTACAACCTCATAGTCAATAAACAGCATAGAAACTCGTCTTCGGTAAGGGGATACAACCTCATAGTCAATAAACAGCATAGAAAAATGTCTTCGGTAAGGTGGTACAACCTTATAGTCAATAAACAGCATAGAAACACGTCTTCAGTAAGGTGGTACAACCTCATAGTCAATAAACAGCATAGAAACGCGCCTTCGGTAAGGTGGTACAACCTCATAGTCAATAAACAGCATAGAAACACGTCTTCGGTAATGTGGTACAACCATATAGTCAATTAACAGCATAGAAACACGTCTTTGGTAAGGTGGTACAACCTCATAGTCAATAAACAGCATAGAAAAACGTCTTCGGTAAGCTGGTACAACCTCATAGTCAATAAACAGCATAGAAACACGTCTTCGGTAAGGTAGTAGAATCTTATAGTCAATAAACAGCAGAGAAACACGTCTTTGGTAAGGTGGTACAACATCATAGTCAATAAACAGCATAGAAACACGTCTTCGGTAAGGTGGTACAACCTCATAGTCAATAAACAGCATAGAAAAACGTCTTCGGTAAATTGGTACAACCTCATAGTCAATAAACAGCATAGAAACACGTCTTCGGTAAGGTAGTACAATCTTATAGTCAATAAACAGCAGAGAAACACGTCTTTGGTAAGGTGGTACAACCTCATAGTCAATAAACAGCATAGAAACTCGTCTTCGGTAAGGTGGTACAACCTTATAGTAAAAAAACAGCATAGAAACACGTCTTCGGTAAGGTGGTACAACCTTAAAGTCAATAAACAACATAGAAACACGTCTTCGGAAAATTGGTACAACCTCATAATCAATAAACAACATAGAAACACGTCTTCGGTAAGGTGGTACAACCTCATAGTCAATAAACAGCAGAGAAACGCGCCTTCTGTAAGGTGGTACAACCTCAAAGTCAATAAACAGCATAGAAACTCGTTTTCGGTAAGGTGGTACAACCTCATAGTCAATAAACAGCATAGAAACGCGCCTTCGGTAAGGTGGTACAACCTCATAGTCAATAAACAGCATAGAAACGCGCCTTCGGTAAGGTGGTACAACCTCATATATAGTAAATAAACAGCATAGAAACACGTCTTCGGTAAGGTGGTACAACCTTATAGTCAATAAACAGCATAGAAACACGCCTTTGGTAAGGTGGTACAACCTCATAGTCAATAAACAGCAAAGAAACACGTCTTCGGTAAGGTGGTACAACCTCATAGTCAATAAACAGCATAGAAACGCGCCTTCGGTAAGGTGGTACAACCTCATAGTCAATAAACAGCATAGAAACACGTCTTCGGTAAGGTGGTACAACCATATAGTCAATTAACAGCATAGAAACGTCTTTGGTAAGGTGGTACAACCTCATAGTCAATAAACAGCATAGAAAAACGTCTTCGGTAAGGTGGTACAACCTCATAGTCAATAAACAGCATAGAAAAACGTCTTCGGTAAGGTAGTACAATCTTATAGTCAATAAACAGCAGAGAAACACGTCTTCGGTAAGGTGGTACAACCTCATAGTCAATAAACAGCATAGAAACACCTCTTCGGTAAGGTGGTACAACCTTATAGTCAATAAACAACATAGAAACACGTCTTCGGAAAATTGGTACAACCTCATAGTCAATAAACAGCAGAGAAACACGTCTTTGGTAAGGTGGTACAACCTCATAGTCAATAAACAGCATAGAAACACGTCTTCGGTAAGGTGGTACAACCTTATAGTCAATAAACAACATAGAAACACGTCTTCGGAAAATTGGTACAACCTCATAGTCAATAAACAACATAGAAACACGTCTTCGGTAAGGTGGTACAACCTCATAGTCAATAAACAGCATAGAAACGCGCCTTCGGTAAGGTGGTACAACCTCATAGTCAATAAACAGCATAGAAACACGTCTTCGGTAAGGTGGTACAAACTCATAGTCAACAAACAGGAAAGAAACTCCTCTTCGGTAAGGTGGTATAACCTTATAGTCAATAAACAGCATAGAAACATTTCTTCTGTAAAGTGGTACAACCTCATAGTCAATAAACAGCATTGAAACGTGCCCCCCGTAAGGCGGTACAACTGCATAGTCAATAAACAGCATAGAAACGCGCCTTCGGTAAGGTGTTTCAACCTCATAGCCAATAGACAGCATAGAAACACGTCTTTGGTAAGGTGGTACAACCTCATAGTCAATAAACAGCATATAAAGACGTCTTCTGTAAGGTTGTACAACCTCATAGCCAATAAACAGCATCGAACCACGTCTTCGGTAAGGTGGTACAACCGCATACTCAATAAACAGCATAGAAACACGTCTTCGGTAAGGTTGTACAACCTTATAGTCAATAAA
Source organism: Haliotis rufescens (assembly GCF_023055435.1). Taxonomy (NCBI): domain Eukaryota; kingdom Metazoa; phylum Mollusca; class Gastropoda; order Lepetellida; family Haliotidae; genus Haliotis; species Haliotis rufescens. Next base: position 50,570,673 of record NW_025964001.1, on the reverse strand, counting down.
CAGCATAGACACACGTCTTTGGTAAGGTGGTACAACCTCATAGTCAATAAACAGCATAGAAAAACGTCTTCGGTAAGGTGGTACAACCTCATAGTCAATAAACAGCATAGAAACACGTCTTCGGTAAGGTGGTACAACCTCATATATAGTAAATAAACAGCATAGAAACACGTCTTCGGTAAGGTGGTACAACCTTATAGTCAATAAACAGCATAGAAACACGCCTTTGGTAAGGTGGTACAACCTCATAGTCAATAAACAGCAAAGAAACACGTCTTCGGTAAGGTGGTACAACCTCATAGTCAATAAACAGCATAGAAACGCGCCTTCGGTAAGGTGGTACAACCTCATAGTCAATAAACAGCATAGAAACACGTCTTCGGTAAGGTGGTACAACCATATAGTCAATTAACAGCATAGAAACGTCTTTGGTAAGGTGGTACAACCTCATAGTCAATAAACAGCATAGAAAAACGTCTTCGGTAAGGTGGTACAACCTCATAGTCAATAAACAGCATAGAAAAACGTCTTCGGTAAGGTAGTACAATCTTATAGTCAATAAACAGCAGAGAAACACGTCTTCGGTAAGGTGGTACAACCTCATAGTCAATAAACAGCATAGAAACACCTCTTCGGTAAGGTGGTACAACCTTATAGTCAATAAACAACATAGAAACACGTCTTCGGAAAATTGGTACAACCTCATAGTCAATAAACAGCAGAGAAACACGTCTTTGGTAAGGTGGTACAACCTCATAGTCAATAAACAGCATAGAAACACGTCTTCGGTAAGGTGGTACAACCTTATAGTCAATAAACAACATAGAAACACGTCTTCGGAAAATTGGTACAACCTCATAGTCAATAAACAGCATAGAAACACGTCTTCGGTAAGGTGGTACAACCTCATAGTCAATAAACAGCATAGAAACACGCCTTCTGTAAGGTGGTACAACCTCATAGTCAATAAACAGCATAGAAACTCGTCTTCGGTAAGGGGATACAACCTCATAGTCAATAAACAGCATAGAAAAATGTCTTCGGTAAGGTGGTACAACCTTATAGTCAATAAACAGCATAGAAACACGTCTTCAGTAAGGTGGTACAACCTCATAGTCAATAAACAGCATAGAAACGCGCCTTCGGTAAGGTGGTACAACCTCATAGTCAATAAACAGCATAGAAACACGTCTTCGGTAATGTGGTACAACCATATAGTCAATTAACAGCATAGAAACACGTCTTTGGTAAGGTGGTACAACCTCATAGTCAATAAACAGCATAGAAAAACGTCTTCGGTAAGCTGGTACAACCTCATAGTCAATAAACAGCATAGAAACACGTCTTCGGTAAGGTAGTAGAATCTTATAGTCAATAAACAGCAGAGAAACACGTCTTTGGTAAGGTGGTACAACATCATAGTCAATAAACAGCATAGAAACACGTCTTCGGTAAGGTGGTACAACCTCATAGTCAATAAACAGCATAGAAAAACGTCTTCGGTAAATTGGTACAACCTCATAGTCAATAAACAGCATAGAAACACGTCTTCGGTAAGGTAGTACAATCTTATAGTCAATAAACAGCAGAGAAACACGTCTTTGGTAAGGTGGTACAACCTCATAGTCAATAAACAGCATAGAAACTCGTCTTCGGTAAGGTGGTACAACCTTATAGTAAAAAAACAGCATAGAAACACGTCTTCGGTAAGGTGGTACAACCTTAAAGTCAATAAACAACATAGAAACACGTCTTCGGAAAATTGGTACAACCTCATAATCAATAAACAACATAGAAACACGTCTTCGGTAAGGTGGTACAACCTCATAGTCAATAAACAGCAGAGAAACGCGCCTTCTGTAAGGTGGTACAACCTCAAAGTCAATAAACAGCATAGAAACTCGTTTTCGGTAAGGTGGTACAACCTCATAGTCAATAAACAGCATAGAAACGCGCCTTCGGTAAGGTGGTACAACCTCATAGTCAATAAACAGCATAGAAACACGTCTTCGGTAAGGTGGTACAAACTCATAGTCAACAAACAGCAAAGAAACTCCTCTTCGGTAAGGTGGTACAACCTTATAGTCAATAAACAGCATAGAAACATGTCTTCTGTAAAGTGGTACAACCTCATAGTCAATAAACAGCATTGAAAAGTGCCCCCCGTAAGGCGGTACAACTGCATAGTCAATAAACAGCATAGAAACGCGCCTTCGGTAAGGTGTTTCAACCTCATAGCCAATAGACAGCATAGAAACACGTCTTTGGTAAGGTGGTACAACCTCATAGTCAATAAACAGCATATAAACACGTCTTCTGTAAGGTTGTACAACCTCATAGCCAATAAACAGCATCGAACCACGTCTTCGGTAAGGTGGTACAACCGCATACTCAATAAACAGCATAGAAACACGTCTTCGGTAAGGTTGTACAACCTTATAGTCAATAAACAGCATAGACACACGTCTTTGGTAAGGTGGTACAACCTCATAGTCAATAAACAGCATATAAACACGTCTTCTGTAAGGTTGTACAACCTCATAGCCAATAAACAGCATCGAACCACGTCTTCGGTAAGGTGGTACAACCGCATACTCAATAAACAGCATAGAAACACGTCTTCGGTGAGGTTGTACAACCTTATAGTCAATAAACAGCATAGACACACGTCTTTGGTAAGGTGGTACAACCTCATAGTCAATAAACAGCATATAAACACGTCTTCTGTAAGGTTGTACAACCTCATAGCCAATAAACAGCATCGAACCACGTCTTCGGTAAGGTGGTACAACCGCATACTCAATAAACAGCATAGAAACACGTCTTCGGTAAGGTTGTACAACCTCATAGTCAATAAACAGCATAGACACACGTCTTCGGTAAGGTGGTACAACCTCATAGTCAATAAACAGCATAGAAACACGTCTTCGGTAAGGTGGTACAACCATATAGTCAATTAACAGCATAGAAACGTCTTTGGTAAGGTGGTACAAGCTCATAGTCAATAAACAGCATAGAAAAACGTCTTCGGTAAGGTGGTACAACCTCATAGTCAATAAACAGCATAGAAAAACGTCTTCGGTAAGGTAGTACAATCTTATAGTCAATAAACAGCAGAGAAACACGTCTTCGGTAAGGTGGTACAACCTCATAGTCAATAAACAGCATAGAAACACCTCTTCGGTAAGGTGGTACAACCTTATAGTCAATAAACAACATAGAAACACGTCTTCGGAAAATTGGTACAACCTCATAGTCAATAAACAGCAGAGAAACACGTCTTTGGTAAGGTGGTACAACCTCATAGTCAATAAACAGCATAGAAACACGTCTTTGGTAAGGTGGTACAACCTTATAGTCAATAAACAACATAGAAACACGTCTTCGGAAAATTGGTACAACCTCATAGTCAATAAACAACATAGAAACACGTCTTCGGTAAGGTGGTACAACCTCATAGTCAATAAACAGCATAGAAACGCGCCTTCTGTAAGGTGGTACAACCTCATAGTCAATAAACAGCATAGAAACACGTCTTCGGTAAGGGGATACAACCTCATAGTCAATAAACAGCATAGAAAAACGTCTTCTGTAAGGTGGTACAACCTTATAGTCAATAAACAGCATAGAAACACGTCTTCAGTAAGGTGGTACAACCTCATAGTCAATAAACAGAATAGAAACGCGCCTTCGGTAAGGTGGTACAACCTCATAGTCAATAAACAGCATAGAAACACGTCTTCGGTAATGTGGTACAAACTCATAGTCAACAAACTGCAAAGAAACTCGTCTTCGGTAAGGTGGTACAACCTTATAGTCAATAAACAGCATAGAAACACGTCTTCTGTAAAGTGGTACAACCTCATAGTCAATAAACAGCATAGAAACACGTCTTCGGTAAGGTGGTACAACCTCATAGTCAATAAACAGCATATAAACACGTCTTCTGTAAGGTTGTACAACCTCATAGCCAATAAACAGCATCGAACCACGTCTTCGGTAAGGTGGTACAACCGCATACTCAATAAACAGCATAGAAACACGTCTTCGGTAAGGTTGTACAACCTTATAGTCAATAAACAGCATAGACACACGTCTTTGGTAAGGTGGTACAACCTCATAGTCAATAAACAGCATAGAAAAACGTCTTCGTTAAGGTGGTACAACCCTATAGTAAATAAACAGCATAGAAAGACGTCTTCGGTAAGGTGGTACAACTTCATACATAGTAAATAAACAGCATAGAAACACGTCTTCGGTAAGGTGGTACAACCTTATAGTCAATAAACAGCATAGAAACACGCCTTTGGTAAGGTGGTACAACCTCATAGTCAATAAACAGCATAGAAACATGTCTTCGGTAAGGTGGTACAACCTCATAGTCAATAAACAGCATAGAAACGCGCCTTCGGTAAGGTGGTACAACCTCATAGTCAATAAACAGCATAGAAACACGTCTTCGGTAAGGTGGTACAACCATATAGTCAATTAACAGCATAGAAACACGTCTTTGGTAAGGTGGTACAACCTCATAGTCAATAAACAGCATAGAAAAACGTCTTCGGTAAGGTGGTACAACCTCATAGTCAATAAACAGCATAGAAACACGTCTTCGGTCAGGTAGTACAATCTTATAGTCAATAAACAGCAGAGAAACACGTCTTTGGTAAGGTGGTACAACCTCATAGTCAATAAACAGCATAGAAACACGTCTTCGGTAAGGTGGTACAACCTTATAGTCAATAAACAACATAGAAACACGTCTTCGGAAAATTGGTACAACCTCATAGTCAATAAACAGCAGAGAAACACGTCTTTGGTAAGGTGGTACAACCTCATAGTCAATAAACAGCATAGAAACATGTCTTCGGTAAGGCGGTACAACCTCATAGTCAATAAACAGCATAGAAACACCTCTTCGGTAAGGTAGTACAATCTTATAGTCAATAAACAGCAGAGAAACACGTCTTTGGTAAGGTGGTACAACCTCATAGTCAATAAACAGCATAGAAACACGTCTTCGGTAAGGTGGTACAACCTCATAGTCAATAAACAGCAGAGAAACGCGCCTTCTGTAAGGTGGTACAACCTCATAGTCAATAAACAGCATAGAAACTCGTTTTCGGTAAGGTGGTACAACCTCATAGTCAATAAACAGCATCGAAACACGTCTTCGGTAAGGGGATACAACCTCATAGTCAATAAACAACATAGAAAAACGTCTTCGGTAAGGTGGTACAACCTTATAGTCAATAAACAGCATAGAAACACGTCTTCAGTAAGGTGGTACAACCTCATAGTCAATAAACAGCATAGAAACGCGCCTTCGGTAAGGTGGTACAACCTCATAGTCAATAAACAGCATAGAAACACGTCTTCGGTAATGTGGTACAACCATATAGTCAATTAACAGCATAGAAACACGTCTTTGGTAAGGTGGTACAACCTCATAGTCAATAAACAGCATAGAAAAACGTCTTCGGTAAGCTGGTACAACCTCATAGTCAATAAACAGCTTAGAAACACGTCTTCGGTAAGGTAGTAGAATCTTATAGTCAATAAACAGCAGAGAAACACGTCTTTGGTAAGGTGGTACAACATCATAGTCAATAAACAGCATAGAAACACGTCTTCGGTAAGGTGGTACAACCTCATAGTCAATAAACAGCATAGAAAAACGTCTTCGGTAAATTGGTACAACCTCATAGTCAATAAACAGCATAGAAACACGTCTTCGGTAAGGTAGTACAATCTTATAGTCAATAAACAGCATAGAAACACGTCTTCGGTGAGGTGGTACAACCTTAAAGTCAATAAACAACATAGAAACACGTCTTCGGAAAATTGGTACAACCTCATAATCAATAAACAACATAGAAACACGTCTTCGGTAAGGTGGTACAACCTCATAGTCAATAAACAGCAGAGAAACGCGCCTTCTGTAAGGTGGTACAACCTCAAAGTCAATAAACAGCATAGAAACTCGTTTTCGGTAAGGTGGTACAACCTCATAGTCAATAAACAGCATAGAAACGCGCCTTCGGTAAGGTGGTACAACCTCATAGTCAATAAACAGCATAGAAACACGTCTTCGGTAAGGTGGTACAAACTCATAGTCAACAAACAGCAAAGAAACTCCTCTTCGGTAAGGTGGTACAACCTTATAGTCAATAAACAGCATAGAAACATGTCTTCTGTAAAGTGGTACAACCTCATAGTCAATAAACAGCATTGAAACGTGCCCCCCGTAAGGCGGTACAACTGCATAGTCAATAAACAGCATAGAAACGCGCCTTCGGTAAGGTGTTTCAACCTCATAGCCAATAGACAGCATAGAAACACGTCTTTGGTAAGGTGGTACAACCTCATAGTCAATAAACAGCATATAAACACGTCTTCTGTAAGGTTGTACAACCTCATAGCCAATAAACAGCATCGAACCACGTCTTCGGTAAGGTTGTACAACCTTATAGTCAATAAACAGCATAGACACACGTCTTCGGTAAGGTGGTACAGCCTCATATATAGTAAATAAACAGCATAGAAACACGTCTTCGGTAAGGTGGTACAACCTTATAGTCAATAAACAGCATAGAAACACGCCTTTGGTAAGGTGGTACAACCTCATAGTCAATAAACAGCAAAGAAACACGTCTTCGGTAAGGTGGTACAACCTCATAGTCAATAAACAGCATAGAAACGCGCCTTCGGTAAGGTGGTACAACCTCATAGTCAATAAACAGCATAGAAACACGTCTTCGGTAAGGTGGTACAACCATATAGTCAATTAACAGCATAGAAACGTCTTTGGTAAGGTGGTACAACCTCATAGTCAATAAACAGCATAGAAAAACGTCTTCGGTAAGGTGGTACAACCTCATAGTCAATAAACAGCATAGAAACACCTCTTCGGTAAGGTGGTACAACCTTATAGTCAATAAACAACATAGAAACACGTCTTCGGAAAATTGGTACAACCTCATAGTCAATAAAGAGCAGAGAAACACGTCTTTGGTAAGGTGGTACAACCTCATAGTCAATAAACAGCATAGAAACACGTCTTCGGTAAGGTGGTACAACCTTATAGTCAATAAACAACATAGAAACACGTCTTCGGAAAATTGGTACAACCTCATAGTCAATAAACAACATAGAAACACGTCTTCTGTAAGGTTGTACAACCTCATAGCCAATAAACAGCATCGAACCACGTCTTCGGTAAGGTGGTACAACCGCATACTCAATAAACAGCATAGAAACACGTCTTCGGTAAGGTTGTACAACCTTATAGTCAATAAACAGCATAGACACACGTCTTTGGTAAGGTGGTACAACCTCATAGTCAATAAACAGCATAGAAAAACGTCTTCGTTAAGGTGGTACAACCCTATAGTAAATAAACAGCATAGAAACACGTCTTCGGTAAGGTGGTACAACCTCATACATAGTAAATAAACAGCATAGAAACACGTCTTCGGTAAGGTGGTACAACCTTATAGTCAATAAACAGCATAGAAACACGCCTTTGGTAAGGTGGTACAACCTCATAGTCAATAAACAGCATAGAAACATGTCTTCGGTAAGGTGGTACAACCTCATAGTCAATAAACAGCATAGAAACGCGCCTTCGGTAAGGTGGTACAACCTCATAGTCAATAAACAGCATAGAAACACGTCTTCGGTAAGGTGGTACAACCATATAGTCAATTAACAGCATAGAAACACGTCTTTGGTAAGGTGGTACAACCTCATAGTCAATAAACAGCATAGAAACACGTCTTCGGTAAGGTGGTACAACCTCATAGTCAATAAACAGCATAGAAACACGTCTTCGGTCAGGTAGTACAATCTTATAGTCAATAAACAGCAGAGAAACACGTCTTTGGTAAGGTGGTACAACCTCATAGTCAATAAACAGCATAGAAACACGTCTTCGGTAAGGTAGTACAATCTTATAGTCAATAAACAGCAGAGAAACACGTCTTTGGTAAGGTGGTACAACCTCATAGTCAATAAACAGCATAGAAACACGTCTTCGGTAAGGTGGTACAACCTCATAGTCAATAAACAGCAGAGAAACGCGCCTTCTGTAAGGTGGTACAACCTCATAGTCAATAAACAGCATAGAAACTCGTTTTCGGTAAGGTGGTACAACCTCATAGTCAATAAACAGCATCGAAACACGTCTTCGGTAAGGGGATACAACCTCATAGTCAATAAACAACATAGAAAAACGTCTTCGGTAAGGTGGTACAACCTTATAGTCAATAAACAGCATAGACACACGTCTTCAGTAAGGTGGTACAACCTCATAGTCAATAAACAGCATAGAAACGCGCCTTCGGTAAGGTGGTACAACCTCATAGTCAATAAACAGCATAGAAACACGTCTTCGGTCAGGTAGTACAATCTTATAGTCAATAAACAGCAGAGAAACACGTCTTTGGTAAGGTGGTACAACCTCATAGTCAATAAACAGCATAGAAACACGTCTTCGGTAAGGTAGTACAATCTTATAGTCAATAAACAGCAGAGAAACACGTCTTTGGTAAGGTGGTACAACCTCATAGTCAATAAGCAGCATAGAAACACGTCTTCGGTAAGGTGGTACAACCTCATAGTCAATAAACAGCAGAGAAACGCGCCTTCTGTAAGGTGGTACAACCTCATAGTCAATAAACAGCATAGAAACTCGTTTTCGGTAAGGTGGTACAACCTCATAGTCAATAAACAGCATCGAAACACGTCTTCGGTAAGGGGATACAACCTCATAGTCAATAAACAACATAGAAAAACGTCTTCGGTAAGGTGGTACAACCTTATAGTCAATAAACAGCATAGACACACGTCTTCAGTAAGGTGGTACAACCTCATAGTCAATAAACAGCATAGAAACGCGCCTTCGGTAAGGTGGTACAACCTCATAGTCAATAAACAGCATAGAAACACGTCTTCGGTAAGGTGGTACAAACTCATAGTCAACAAACAGCAAAGAAACTCCTCTTCGGTAAGGTGGTACAACCTTATAGTCAATAAACAGCATAGAAACATGTCTTCTGTAAAGTGGTACAACCTCATAGTCAATAAACAGCATTGAAACGTGCCCCCCGAAAGGCGGTACAACTGCATAGTCAATAAACAGCATAGAAACACGTCTTCGGTAAGGTGGTACAACCTCATAGTCAATAAACAGCATATAAACACGTCTTCTGTAAGGTTGTACAACCTCATAGCCAATAAACAGCATCGAACCACGTCTTCGGTAAGGTGGTACAACCGCATACTCAATAAACAGCATAGAAACACGTCTTCGGTAAGGTTGTACAACCTTATAGTCAATAAACAGCATAGACACACGTCTTTGGTAAGGTGGTACAACCTCATAGTCAATAAACAGCATAGAAAAACGTCTTCGGTAAGGTGGTACAACCTCATAGTCCATCAACAGCATAGAAACACGTCTTCGGTAAGGTGGTACAACCTCATATATAGTAAATAAACAGCATAGAAACACGTCTTCGGTAAGGTGGTACAACCTTATAGTCAATAAATAGCATAGAAACACGCCTTTGGTAAGGTGGTACAACCTCATAGTCAATAAACAGCATAGAAACGCGCCTTCGGTAAGGTGGTACAACCTCATAGTCAATAAACAGCATAGAAACACGTCTTCGGTAATGTGGTACAAACTCATAGTCAACAAACGGCAAAGAAACTCCTCTTCGGTAAGGTGGTACAACCTTATAGTCAATAAACAGCATAGAAACATGTCTTCTGTAAAGTGGTACAACCTCATAGTCAATAAACAGCATAGAAACACGTCTTCGGTAAGGTGGTACAACCTCATAGTCAATAAACAGGATATAAACACGTCTTCTGTAAGGTTGTACAACCTCATAGCCAATAAACAGCATCGAACCACGTCTTCGGTAAGGTGGTACAACCGCATACTCAATAAACAGCATAGAAACACGTCTTCGGTAAGGTTGTACAACCTTATAGTCAATAAACAGCATAGACACACGTCTTTGGTAAGGTGGTACAACCTCATAGTCAATAAACAGCATAGAAAAACGTCTTCGTTAAGGTGGTACAACCCTATAGTATATAAACAGCATAGAAAGACGTCTTCGGTAAGGTGGTACAACCTCATACATAGTAAATAAACAGCATAGAAACACGTCTTCGGTAAGGTGGTACAACCTTATAGTCAATAAACAGCATAGAAACACGCCTTTGGTAAGGTGGTACAACCTCATAGTCAATAAACAGCATAGAAACATGTCTTCGGTAAGGTGGTACAACCTCATAGTCAATAAACAGCATAGAAACGCGCCTTCGGTAAGGTGGTACAACCTCATAGTCAATAAACAGCATAGAAACACGTCTTCGGTAAGGTGGTACAACCATATAGTCAATTAACAGCATAGAAACACGTCTTTGGTAAGGTGGTATAACCTCATAGTCAATAAACAGCATAGAAAAACGTCTTCGGTGAGGTGGTACAACCTCATAGTCAATAAACAGCATAGAAACACGTCTTCGGTCAGGTAGTACAATCTTATAGTCAATAAACAGCAGAGAAACACGTCTTTGGTAAGGTGGTACAACCTCATAGTCAATAAACAGCATAGAAACACGTCTTCGGTAAGGTGGTACAACCTTATAGTCAATAAACAACATAGAAACACGTCTTCGGAAAATTGGTACAACCTCATAGTCAATAAACAGCAGAGAAACACGTCTTTGGTAAGGTGTTACAACCTCATAGTCAATAAACAGCATAGAAACACGTCTTCGGTAAGGTGGTACAACCTCATAGTCAATAAACAGCATAGAAACACGTCTTCGGTAAGGTAGTACAATCTTATAGTCAATAAACAGCAGAGAAACACGTCTTTGGTAAGGTGGTACAACCTCATAGTCAATAAACAGCATAGAAACACGTCTTCGGTAAGGTGGTACAACCTCATAGTCAATAAACAGCAGAGAAACGCGCCTTCTGTTAGGTGGTACAACCTCATAGTCAATAAACAGCATAGAAACTCGTTTTCGGTAAGGTGGTACAACCTCATAGTCAATAAACAGCATAGAAACACGTCTTCGGTAAGGGGATACAACCTCATAGTCAATAAACAACATAGAAAAACGTCTTCGGTAAGGTGGTACAACCTTATAGTCAATAAACAGCATAGAAACACGTCTTCAGTAAGGTGGTACAACCTCATAGTCAATAAACAGCATAGAAACGCGCCTTCGGTAAGGTGGTACAACCTCATAGTCAATAAACAGCATAGAAACACGTCTTCGGTAATGTGGTACAACCATATAGTCAATTAACAGCATAGAAACACGTCTTTGGTAAGGTGGTACAACCTCATAGTCAATAAACAGCATAGAAAAACGTCTTCGGTAAGCTGGTACAACCTCATAGTCAATAAACAGCATAGAAACACGTCTTCGGTAAGGTAGTAGAATCTTATAGTCAATAAACAGCAGAGAAACACGTCTTTGGTAAGGTGGTACAACATCATAGTCAATAAACAGCATAGAAACACGTCTTCGGTAAGGTGGTACAACCTCATAGTCAATAAACAGCATAGAAAAACGTCTTCGGTAAATTGGTACAACCTCATAGTCAATAAACAGCATAGAAACACGTCTTCGGTAACGTAGTACAATCTTATAGTCAATAAACAGCAGAGAAACACGTCTTTGGTAAGGTGGTACAACCTCATAGTCAATAAACAGCATAGAAACTCGTCTTCGGTAAGGTGGTACAACCTTATAGTAAAAAAACAGCATAGAAACACGTCTTCGGTAAGGTGGTACAACCTTAAAGTCAATAAACAACATAGAAACACGTCTTCGGAAAATTGGTACAACCTCATAATCAATAAACAACATAGAAACACGTCTTCGGTAAGGTGGTACAACCTCATAGTCAATAAACAGCAGAGAAACGCGCCTTCTGTAAGGTGGTACAACCTCAAAGTCAATAAACAGCATAGAAACTCGTTTTCGGTAAGGTGGTACAACCTCATAGTCAATAAACAGCATAGAAACGCGCCTTCGGTAAGGTGGTACAACCTCATAGTCAATAAACAGCATAGAAACACGTCTTCGGTAAGGTGGTACAAACTCATAGTCAACAAACAGCAAAGAAACTCCTCTTCGGTAAGGTGGTACAACCTTATAGTCAATAAACAGCATAGAAACATGTCTTCTGTAAAGTGGTACAACCTCATAGTCAATAAACAGCATTGAAACGTGCCCCCCGTAAGGCGGTACAACTGCATAGTCAATAAACAGCATAGAAACGCGCCTTCGGTAAGGTGTTTCAACCTCATAGCCAATAGACAGCATAGAAACACGTCTTCGGTAAGGTGGTACAACCTTATAGTCAATAAACAGCATAGAAACACGCCTTTGGTAAGGTGGTACAACCTCATAGTCAATAAACAGCATAGAAACATGTCTTCGGTAAGGTGGTACAACCTCATAGTCAATAAACAGCATAGAAACGCGCCTTCGGTAAGGTGGTACAACCTCATAGTCAATAAACAGCATAGAAACACGTCTTCGGTAAGGTGGTACAACCATATAGTCAATTAACAGCATAGAAACACGTCTTTGGTAAGGTGGTACAACCTCATAGTCAATAAACAGCATAGAAAAACGTCTTCGGTAAGGTGGTACAACCTCATAGTCAATAAACAGCATAGAAACATGTCTTCGGTCAGGTAGTACAATCTTATAGTCAATAAACAGCAGAGAAACACGTCTTTGGTAAGGTGGTACAACCTCATAGTCAATAAACAGCATAGAAACACGTCTTCGGTAAGGTGGTACAACCTCATAGTCAATAAACAACATAGAAACATGTCTTCGGAAAATTGGTACAACCTCATAGTCAATAAACAGCAGAGAAACACGTCTTTGGTAAGGTGGTACAACCTCATAGTCAATAAACAGCATAGAAACACGTCTTCGGTAAGGTGGTACAACCTCATAGTCAATAAACAGCATAGAAACACGTCTTCGGTAAGGTAGTACAATCTTATAGTCAATAAACAGCAGAGAAACACGTCTTTGGTAAGGTGGTACAACCTCATAGTCAATAAACAGCATAGAAACACGTCTTCGGTAAGGTGGTACAACCTCATAGTCAATAAACAGCAGAGAAACGCGCCTTCTGTAAGGTGGTACAACCTCATAGTCAATAAACAGCATAGAAACTCGTTTTCGGTAAGGTGGTACAACCTCATAGTCAATAAACAGCATCGAAACACGTCTTCGGTAAGGGGATACAACCTCATAGTCAATAAACAACATAGGAAAACGTCTTCGGTAAGGTGGTACAACCTTATAGTCAATAAACAGCATAGAAACACGTCTTCAGTAAGGTGGTACAACCTCATAGTCAATAAACAGCATAGAAACGCGCCTTCGGTAAGGTGGTACAACCTCATAGTCAATAAACAGCATAGAAACACGTCTTCGGTAAGGTGGTACAAACTCATAGTCAACAAACAGCAAAGAAACTCCTCTTCGGTAAGGTGGTACAACCTTATAGTCAATAAACAGCATAGAAACATGTCTTCTGTAAAGTGGTACAACCTCATAGTCAATAAACAGCATTGAAACGTACCCCCCGAAAGGCGGTACAACTGCATAGTCAATAAACAGCATAGAAACGCGCCTTCGGTAAGGTGGTTCAACCTCATAGCCAATAAACAGCATATAAACACGTCTTCGGTAAGGTGGTACAACCTTATAGTCAATAAATAGCATAGAAACACGCCTTTGGTAAGGTGGTACAAACTCATAGTCAATAAACAGCAAAGAAACACGTCTTCGGTAAGGTGGTACAACCTCATAGTCAATAAACAGCATAGAAACGCGCCTTCGGTAAGGTGGTACAACCTCATAGTCAATAAACAGCATAGAAACACGTCTTCGGTAAGGTGGTACAACCATATAGTCAATTAACAGCATAGAAACACGTCTTTGGTAAGGTGGTACAACCTCATAGTCAATAAACAGCATAGAAAAACGTCTTCGGTAAGGTGGTACAACCTCATAGTCAATAAACAGCATAGAAAAACGTCTTCGGTAAGGTAGTACAATCTTATAGTCAATAAACAGCATAGAAACACGTCTTTGGTAAGGTGGTACAACCTCATAGTCAATAAACAGCATAGAAACACGTCTTCGGTAAGGTGGTACAACCTTATAGTCAATAAACAACATAGAAACACGTCTTCGGAAAGTTGGTACAACCTCATAGTCAATAAACAGCAGAGAAACACGTCTTTGGTAAGGTGGTACAAACTCATAGTCAATAAACAGCATAGAAACACGACTTCGGTAAGGTGGTACAACCTTATAGTCAATAAACAACATAGAAACACGTCTTTGGAAAATTGGTACAACCTCATAGTCAATAAACAGCATAGAAACACGTCTTCGGTAAGGTGGTACAACCTCATAGTCAATAAACAGCAGAGAAACGCGCCTTCTGTAAGGTGGTACAACCTCATAGTCAATAAACAGCATAGAAACTCGTCTTCGGTAAGCTGGTACAACCTCATAGTCAATAAACAGCATCGAAACACGTCTTCGGTAAGGGGACACAACCTCATAGTCAATAAACAGCATAGAAAAACGTCTTCGGTAAGGTGGTACAACCTTATAGTCAATAAACAGCATAGAAACACGTCTTCAGTAAGGTGGTACAACCTCATAGTCAATAAACAGCATAGAAACGCGCCTTCGGTAAGGTGGTACAACCTCATAGTCAATAAACAGCATAGAAACACGTCTTCGGTAATGTGGTACAAACTCATAGTCAACAAACGGCAAAGAAACTCCTCTTCGGTAAGGTGGTACAACCTTATAGTCAATAAACAGCATAGAAACATGTCTTCTGTAAAGTGGTACAACCTCATAGTCAATAAACAGCATAGAAACACGTCTTCGGTAAGGTGGTACAACCTCATAGTCAATAAACAGCATATAAACACGTCTTCTGTAAGGTTGTACAACCTCATAGCCAATAAACAGCATCGAACCACGTCTTCGGTAAGGTGGTACAACCGCATACTCAATAAACAGCATAGAAACACGTCTTCGGTAAGGTTGTACAACCTTATAGTCAATAAACAGCATAGACACACGTCTTTGGTAAGGTGGTACAACCTCATAGTCAATAAACAGCATAGAAAAACGTCTTCGGTAAGGTAGTACAACCCTATAGTAAATAAACAGCATAGAAACACGTCTTCGGTAAGGTGGTACAACCTCATATATAGTAAATAAACAGCATAGAAACACGTCTTCGGTAAGGTGGTACAACCTTATAGTCAATAAACAGCATAGAAACACGCCTTTGGTAAGGTGGTACAACCTCATAGTCAATAAACAGCATAGAAACACGTCTTCGGTAAGGTAGTACAATCTTATAGTCAATAAACAGCAGAGAAACACGTCTTTGGTAAGGTGGTACAACCTCATAGTCAATAAACAGCATAGAAACACGTCTTCGGTAAGGTGGTACAACCTCATAGTCAATAAACAGCAGAGAAACGCGCCTTCTGTAAGGTGGTACAACCTCATAGTCAATAAACAGCATAGAAACTCGTTTTCGGTAAGGTGGTACAACCTCATAGTCAATAAACAGCATCGAAACACGTCTTCGGTAAGGGGATACAACCTCATAGTCAATAAACAACATAGAAAAACGTCTTCGGTAAGGTGGTACAACCTTATAGTCAATAAACAGCATAGACACACGTCTTCAGTAAGGTGGTACAACCTCATAGTCAATAAACAGCATAGAAACGCGCCTTCGGTAAGGTGGTACAACCTCATAGTCAATAAACAGCATAGAAACACGTCTTCGGTCAGGTAGTACAATCTTATAGTCAATAAACAGCAGAGAAACACGTCTTTGGTAAGGTGGTACAACCTCATAGTCAATAAACAGCATAGAAACACGTCTTCGGTAAGGTAGTACAATCTTATAGTCAATAAACAGCAGAGAAACACGTCTTTGGTAAGGTGGTACAACCTCATAGTCAATAAACAGCATAGAAACACGTCTTCGGTAAGGTGGTACAACCTCATAGTCAATAAACAGCAGAGAAACGCGCCTTCTGTAAGGTGGTACAACCTCATAGTCAATAAACAGCATAGAAACTCGTTTTCGGTAAGGTGGTACAACCTCATAGTCAATAAACAGCATCGAAACACGTCTTCGGTAAGGGGATACAACCTCATAGTCAATAAACAACATAGAAAAACGTCTTCGGTAAGGTGGTACAACCTTATAGTCAATAAACAGCATAGACACACGTCTTCAGTAAGGTGGTACAACCTCATAGTCAATAAACAGCATAGAAACGCGCCTTCGGTAAGGTGGTACAACCTCATAGTCAATAAACAGCATAGAAACACGTCTTCGGTAAGGTGGTACAAACTCATAGTCAACAAACAGCAAAGAAACTCCTCTTCGGTAAGGTGGTACAACCTTATAGTCAATAAACAGCATAGAAACATGTCTTCTGTAAAGTGGTACAACCTCATAGTCAATAAACAGCATTGAAACGTGCCCCCCGAAAGGCGGTACAACTGCATAGTCAATAAACAGCATAGAAACACGTCTTCGGTAAGGTGGTACAACCTCATAGTCAATAAACAGCATATAAACACGTCTTCTGTAAGGTTGTACAACCTCATAGCCAATAAACAGCATCGAACCACGTCTTCGGTAAGGTGGTACAACCGCATACTCAATAAACAGCATAGAAACACGTCTTCGGTAAGGTTGTACAACCTTATAGTCAATAAACAGCATAGACACACGTCTTTGGTAAGGTGGTACAACCTCATAGTCAATAAACAGCATAGAAAAACGTCTTCGGTAAGGTGGTACAACCTCATAGTCCATCAACAGCATAGAAACACGTCTTCGGTAAGGTGGTACAACCTCATATATAGTAAATAAACAGCATAGAAACACGTCTTCGGTAAGGTGGTACAACCTTATAGTCAATAAATAGCATAGAAACACGCCTTTGGTAAGGTGGTACAACCTCATAGTCAATAAACAGCATAGAAACGCGCCTTCGGTAAGGTGGTACAACCTCATAGTCAATAAACAGCATAGAAACACGTCTTCGGTAATGTGGTACAAACTCATAGTCAACAAACGGCAAAGAAACTCCTCTTCGGTAAGGTGGTACAACCTTATAGTCAATAAACAGCATAGAAACATGTCTTCTGTAAAGTGGTACAACCTCATAGTCAATAAACAGCATAGAAACACGTCTTCGGTAAGGTGGTACAACCTCATAGTCAATAAACAGGATATAAACACGTCTTCTGTAAGGTTGTACAACCTCATAGCCAATAAACAGCATCGAACCACGTCTTCGGTAAGGTGGTACAACCGCATACTCAATAAACAGCATAGAAACACGTCTTCGGTAAGGTTGTACAACCTTATAGTCAATAAACAGCATAGACACACGTCTTTGGTAAGGTGGTACAACCTCATAGTCAATAAACAGCATAGAAAAACGTCTTCGTTAAGGTGGTACAACCCTATAGTATATAAACAGCATAGAAAGACGTCTTCGGTAAGGTGGTACAACCTCATACATAGTAAATAAACAGCATAGAAACACGTCTTCGGTAAGGTGGTACAACCTTATAGTCAATAAACAGCATAGAAACACGCCTTTGGTAAGGTGGTACAACCTCATAGTCAATAAACAGCATAGAAACATGTCTTCGGTAAGGTGGTACAACCTCATAGTCAATAAACAGCATAGAAACGCGCCTTCGGTAAGGTGGTACAACCTCATAGTCAATAAACAGCATAGAAACACGTCTTCGGTAAGGTGGTACAACCATATAGTCAATTAACAGCATAGAAACACGTCTTTGGTAAGGTGGTATAACCTCATAGTCAATAAACAGCATAGAAAAACGTCTTCGGTGAGGTGGTACAACCTCATAGTCAATAAACAGCATAGAAACACGTCTTCGGTCAGGTAGTACAATCTTATAGTCAATAAACAGCAGAGAAACACGTCTTTGGTAAGGTGGTACAACCTCATAGTCAATAAACAGCATAGAAACACGTCTTCGGTAAGGTGGTACAACCTTATAGTCAATAAACAACATAGAAACACGTCTTCGGAAAATTGGTACAACCTCATAGTCAATAAACAGCAGAGAAACACGTCTTTGGTAAGGTGTTACAACCTCATAGTCAATAAACAGCATAGAAACACGTCTTCGGTAAGGTGGTACAACCTCATAGTCAATAAACAGCATAGAAACACGTCTTCGGTAAGGTAGTACAATCTTATAGTCAATAAACAGCAGAGAAACACGTCTTTGGTAAGGTGGTACAACCTCATAGTCAATAAACAGCATAGAAACACGTCTTCGGTAAGGTGGTACAACCTCATAGTCAATAAACAGCAGAGAAACGCGCCTTCTGTTAGGTGGTACAACCTCATAGTCAATAAACAGCATAGAAACTCGTTTTCGGTAAGGTGGTACAACCTCATAGTCAATAAACAGCATAGAAACACGTCTTCGGTAAGGGGATACAACCTCATAGTCAATAAACAACATAGAAAAACGTCTTCGGTAAGGTGGTACAACCTTATAGTCAATAAACAGCATAGAAACACGTCTTCAGTAAGGTGGTACAACCTCATAGTCAATAAACAGCATAGAAACGCGCCTTCGGTAAGGTGGTACAACCTCATAGTCAATAAACAGCATAGAAACACGTCTTCGGTAATGTGGTACAACCATATAGTCAATTAACAGCATAGAAACACGTCTTTGGTAAGGTGGTACAACCTCATAGTCAATAAACAGCATAGAAAAACGTCTTCGGTAAGCTGGTACAACCTCATAGTCAATAAACAGCATAGAAACACGTCTTCGGTAAGGTAGTAGAATCTTATAGTCAATAAACAGCAGAGAAACACGTCTTTGGTAAGGTGGTACAACATCATAGTCAATAAACAGCATAGAAACACGTCTTCGGTAAGGTGGTACAACCTCATAGTCAATAAACAGCATAGAAAAACGTCTTCGGTAAATTGGTACAACCTCATAGTCAATAAACAGCATAGAAACACGTCTTCGGTAAGGTAGTACAATCTTATAGTCAATAAACAGCAGAGAAACACGTCTTTGGTAAGGTGGTACAACCTCATAGTCAATAAACAGCATAGAAACTCGTCTTCGGTAAGGTGGTACAACCTTATAGTAAAAAAACAGCATAGAAACACGTCTTCGGTAAGGTGGTACAACCTTAAAGTCAATAAACAACATAGAAACACGTCTTCGGAAAATTGGTACAACCTCATAATCAATAAACAACATAGAAACACGTCTTCGGTAAGGTGGTACAACCTCATAGTCAATAAACAGCAGAGAAACGCGCCTTCTGTAAGGTGGTACAACCTCAAAGTCAATAAACAGCATAGAAACTCGTTTTCGGTAAGGTGGTACAACCTCATAGTCAATAAACAGCATAGAAACGCGCCTTCGGTAAGGTGGTACAACCTCATAGTCAATAAACAGCATAGAAACACGTCTTCGGTAAGGTGGTACAAACTCATAGTCAACAAACAGCAAAGAAACTCCTCTTCGGTAAGGTGGTACAACCTTATAGTCAATAAACAGCATAGAAACATGTCTTCTGTAAAGTGGTACAACCTCATAGTCAATAAACAGCATTGAAACGTGCCCCCCGTAAGGCGGTACAACTGCATAGTCAATAAACAGCATAGAAACGCGCCTTCGGTAAGGTGTTTCAACCTCATAGCCAATAGACAGCATAGAAACACGTCTTCGGTAAGGTGGTACAACCTTATAGTCAATAAACAGCATAGAAACACGCCTTTGGTAAGGTGGTACAACCTCATAGTCAATAAACAGCATAGAAACATGTCTTCGGTAAGGTGGTACAACCTCATAGTCAATAAACAGCATAGAAACGCGCCTTCGGTAAGGTGGTACAACCTCATAGTCAATAAACAGCATAGAAACACGTCTTCGGTAAGGTGGTACAACCATATAGTCAATTAACAGCATAGAAACACGTCTTTGGTAAGGTGGTACAACCTCATAGTCAATAAACAGCATAGAAAAACGTCTTCGGTAAGGTGGTACAACCTCATAGTCAATAAACAGCATAGAAACATGTCTTCGGTCAGGTAGTACAATCTTATAGTCAATAAACAGCAGAGAAACACGTCTTTGGTAAGGTGGTACAACCTCATAGTCAATAAACAGCATAGAAACACGTCTTCGGTAAGGTGGTACAACCTCATAGTCAATAAACAACATAGAAACACGTCTTCGGAAAATTGGTACAACCTCATAGTCAATAAACAGCAGAGAAACACGTCTTTGGTAAGGTGGTACAACCTCATAGTCAATAAACAGCATAGAAACACGTCTTCGGTAAGGTGGTACAACCTCATAGTCAATAAACAGCATAGAAACACGTCTTCGGTAAGGTAGTACAATCTTATAGTCAATAAACAGCAGAGAAACACGTCTTTGGTAAGGTGGTACAACCTCATAGTCAATAAACAGCATAGAAACACGTCTTCGGTAAGGTGGTACAACCTCATAGTCAATAAACAGCAGAGAAACGCGCCTTCTGTAAGGTGGTACAACCTCATAGTCAATAAACAGCATAGAAACTCGTTTTCGGTAAGGTGGTACAACCTCATAGTCAATAAACAGCATCGAAACACGTCTTCGGTAAGGGGATACAACCTCATAGTCAATAAACAACATAGAAAAACGTCTTCGGTAAGGTGGTACAACCTTATAGTCAATAAACAGCATAGAAACACGTCTTCAGTAAGGTGGTACAACCTCATAGTCAATAAACAGCATAGAAACGCGCCTTCGGTAAGGTGGTACAACCTCATAGTCAATAAACAGCATAGAAACACGTCTTCGGTAAGGTGGTACAAACTCATAGTCAACAAACAGCAAAGAAACTCCTCTTCGGTAAGGTGGTACAACCTTATAGTCAATAAACAGCATAGAAACATGTCTTCTGTAAAGTGGTACAACCTCATAGTCAATAAACAGCATTGAAACGTACCCCCCGAAAGGCGGTACAACTGCATAGTCAATAAACAGCATAGAAACGCGCCTTCGGTAAGGTGGTTCAACCTCATAGCCAATAAACAGCATATAAACACGTCTTCGGTAAGGTGGTACAACCTTATAGTCAATAAATAGCATAGAAACACGCCTTTGGTAAGGTGGTACAACCTCATAGTCAATAAACAGCAAAGAAACACGTCTTCGGTAAGGTGGTACAACCTCATAGTCAATAAACAGCATAGAAACGCGCCTTCGGTAAGGTGGTACAACCTCATAGTCAATAAACAGCATAGAAACACGTCTTCGGTAAGGTGGTACAACCATATAGTCAATTAACAGCATAGAAACACGTCTTTGGTAAGGTGGTACAACCTCATAGTCAATAAACAGCATAGAAAAACGTCTTCGGTAAGGTGGTACAACCTCATAGTCAATAAACAGCATAGAAAAACGTCTTCGGTAAGGTAGTACAATCTTATAGTCAATAAACAGCATAGAAACACGTCTTTGGTAAGGTGGTACAACCTCATAGTCAATAAACAGCATAGAAACACGTCTTCGGTAAGGTGGTACAACCTTATAGTCAATAAACAACATAGAAACACGTCTTCGGAAAGTTGGTACAACCTCATAGTCAATAAACAGCAGAGAAACACGTCTTTGGTAAGGTGGTACAACCTCATAGTCAATAAACAGCATAGAAACACGACTTCGGTAAGGTGGTACAACCTTATAG
Source organism: Haliotis rufescens (assembly GCF_023055435.1). Classification (NCBI taxonomy): domain Eukaryota; kingdom Metazoa; phylum Mollusca; class Gastropoda; order Lepetellida; family Haliotidae; genus Haliotis; species Haliotis rufescens. The sequence continues at coordinate 50,548,772 of NW_025964001.1, read as the reverse complement.
TCAATAAACAACATAGAAACACGTCTTTGGAAAATTGGTACAACCTCATAGTCAATAAACAGCATAGAAACACGTCTTCGGTAAGGTGGTACAACCTCATAGTCAATAAACAGCAGAGAAACGCGCCTTCTGTAAGGTGGTACAACCTCATAGTCAATAAACAGCATAGAAACTCGTCTTCGGTAAGCTGGTACAACCTCATAGTCAATAAACAGCATCGAAACACGTCTTCGGTAAGGGGACACAACCTCATAGTCAATAAACAGCATAGAAAAACGTCTTCGGTAAGGTGGTACAACCTTATAGTCAATAAACAGCATAGAAACACGTCTTCAGTAAGGTGGTACAACCTCATAGTCAATAAACAGCATAGAAACGCGCCTTCGGTAAGGTGGTACAACCTCATAGTCAATAAACAGCATAGAAACACGTCTTCGGTAATGTGGTACAAACTCATAGTCAACAAACGGCAAAGAAACTCCTCTTCGGTAAGGTGGTACAACCTTATAGTCAATAAACAGCATAGAAACATGTCTTCTGTAAAGTGGTACAACCTCATAGTCAATAAACAGCATAGAAACACGTCTTCGGTAAGGTGGTACAACCTCATAGTCAATAAACAGCATCGAACCACGTCTTCGGTAAGGTGGTACAACCGCATACTCAATAAACAGCATAGAAACACGTCTTCGGTAAGGTTGTACAACCTTATAGTCAATAAACAGCATAGACACACGTCTTTGGTAAGGTGGTACAACCTCATAGTCAATAAACAGCATAGAAAAACGTCTTCGGTAAGGTAGTACAACCCTATAGTAAATAAACAGCATAGAAACACGTCTTCGGTAAGGTGGTACAACCTCATATATAGTAAATAAACAGCATAGAAACACGTCTTCGGTAAGGTGGTACAACCTTATAGTCAATAAACAGCATAGAAACACGCCTTTGGTAAGGTGGTACAACCTCATAGTCAATAAACAGCATAGAAACACGTCTTCGGTAAGGTGGTACAACCTCATAGTCAATAAACAGCATAGAAACGCGCCTTCGGTAAGGTGGTACAACCTCATAGTCAATAAACAGCATAGAAACACGTCTTCGGTAAGGTGGTACAACCATATAGTCAATTAACAGCATAGAAACGTCTTTGGTAAGGTGGTACAACCTCATAGTCAATAAACAGCATAGAAAAACGTCTTCGGTAAGGTTTTACAACCTCATAGTCAATAAACAGCATAGAAACACGTCTTCGGTAAGGTAGTACAATCTTATAGTCAATAAACAGCAGAGAAACACGTCTTTGGTAAGGTGGTACAACCTCATAGTCAATAAACAGCATAGAAACACGTCTTCGGTAAGGTGGTACAACCTTATAGTCAATAAACAGCATAGAAACACGTCTTCGGAAAATTGGTACAACCTCATAGTCAATAAACAGCAGAGAAACACGTCTTTGGTAAGGTGGTACAACCTCATAGTCAATAAACAGCATAGAAACACGTCTTCGGTAAGGTGGTACAACCTCATAGTCAATAAACAGCATAGAAACACGTCTTCGGTAAGGTAGTACAATCTTATAGTCAATAAACAGCAGAGAAACACGTCTTTGGTAAGGTGGTACAACCTCATAGTCAATAAACAGCATAGAAACACGTCTTCGGTAAGGTGGTACAACCTCATAGTCAATAAACAGCATAGAAAAACGTCTTCGGTAAGGTGGTACAACCTTATAGTCAATAAACAGCATAGAAACACGTCTTCGGTAAGGTAGTACAATCTTATAGTCAATAAACAGCAGAGAAACACGTCTTTGGTAAGGTTGTACAACCTCATAGTCAATAAACAGCATAGAAACACGTCTTCGGTAAGGTGGTACAACCTTATAGTAAAAAAACAGCATAGAAACACGTCTTCGGTAAGGTGGTACAACCTTAAAGTCAATAAACAACATAGAAACACGTCTTCGGAAAATTGGTACAACCTCATAATCAATAAACAACATAGAAACACGTCTTCGGTAAGGTGGTACAACCTCATAGTCAATAAACAGCATAGAAACTCGTCTTCGGTAAGGTGGTACAACCTTATAGTCAATAAACAGCATCGAAACACGTCTTCGGTAAGGGGATACAACCTCATAGTCAATAAACAACATAGAAAAACGTCTTCGGTAAGGTGGTACAACCTTATAGTCAATAAACAGCATAGAAACACGTCTTCAGTAAGGTGGTACAACCTCATAGTCAATAAACAGCATAGAAACACGTCTTCGGTAAGGTGGTACAAACTCATAGTCAACAAACAGGAAAGAAACTCATCTTCGGTAAAGTGGTACAACCTTATAGTCAATAAACAGCATAGAAACATGTCTTCTGTAAAGTGGTACAACCTCATAGTCAATAAACAGCATTGAAACGTGCCCCCCGAAAGGCGGTACAACTGCATAGTCAATAAACAGCATAGAAACGCGCCTTCGGTAAGGTGGTTCAACCTCATAGCCAATAGAGAGCATAGAAACACGTCTTCGGTAAGGTGGTACAACCTCATAGTCAATAAACAGCATATAAACACGTCTTCTGTAAGGTTGTACAACCTCATAGCCAATAAACAGCATCGAACCACGTCTTCGGTAAGGTGGTACAACCGCATACTCAATAAACAGCATAGAAACACGTCTTCGGTAAGGTTGTACAACCTTATAGTCAATAAACAGCATAGACACACGTCTTTGGTAAGGTGGTACAACCTCATAGTCAATAAACAGCATAGAAAAACGTCTTCGGTAAGGTGGTACAACCCTATAGTAAATAAACAGCATAGAAACACGTCTTCGGTAAGGTGGTACAACCTCATATATAGTAAATAAACAGCATAGAAACACGTCTTCGGTAAGGTGGTACAACCTTATAGTCAATAAACAGCATAGAAACACGCCTTTGGTAAGGTGGTACAACCTCATAGTCAATAAACAGCATAGAAACACGTCTTCGGTAAGGTGGTACAACCTCATAGTCAATAAACAGCATAGAAACGCGCCTTCGGTAAGGTGGTACAACCTCATAGTCAATAAACAGCATAGAAACACGTCTTCGGTAAGGTGGTACAACCCTATAGTCAATTAACAGCATAGAAACACGTCTTTGGTAAGGTGGTACAACCTCATAGTCAATAAACAGCATAGAAAAACGTCTTCGGTAAGGTGGTACAACCCTATAGTAAATAAACAGCATAGAAACACGTCTTCGGTAAGGTGGTACAACCTCATATATAGTAAATAAACAGCATAGAAACACGTCTTCGGTAAGGTGGTACAACCTTATAGTCAATAAACAGCATAGAAACACGCCTTTGGTAAGGTGGTACAACCTCATAGTCAATAAACAGCATAGAAACACGTCTTCGGTAAGGTGGTACAACCTCATAGTCAATAAACAGCATAGAAACGCGCCTTCGGTAAGGTGGTACAACCTCATAGTCAATAAACAGCATAGAAACACGTCTTCGGTAAGGTGGTACAACCATATAGTCAATTAACAGCATAGAAACACGTCTTTGGTAAGGTGGTACAACCTCATAGTCAATAAACAGCATAGAAAAACGTCTTCGGTAAGGTGGTACAACCTCATAGTCAATAAACAGCATAGAAACACGTCTTCGGTAAGGTAGTACAATCTTATAGTCAATAAACAGCAGAGAAACACGTCTTTGGTAAGGTGGTACAACCTCATAGTCAATAAACAGCATAGAAACACGTCTTCGGTAAGGTGGTACAACCTTATAGTCAATAAACAACATAGAAACACGTCTTCGGAAAATTGGTACAACCTCATAGTCAATAAACAGCAGAGAAACACGTCTTTGGTAAGGTGGTACAACCTCATAGTCAATAAACAGCATAGAAACACGTCTTCGGTAAGGTGGTACAACCTTATAGTCAATAAACAACATAGAAAGACGTCTTCGGAAAATTGGTACAACCTCATAGTCAATAAACAACATAGAAACACGTCTTCGGTAAGGTGGTACAACCTCATAGTCAATAAACAGCATAGAAAGGCGCCTTCTGTAAGGTGGTACAACCTCATAGTCAATATACAGCATAGAAACTCGTCTTCGGTAAGCTGGTACAACCTCATAGTCAATAAACAGCATCGAAACACGTCTTCGGTAAGGGGATACAACCTCATAGTCAATAAACAGCATAGAAAAACGTCTTCGGTAAGGTGGTATAACCTTATAGTTAATAAACAGCATAGAAACACGTCTTCAGTAAGGTGGTACAACCTCATAGTCAATAAACAGCATAGAAACGCGCCTTCGGTAAGGTGGTACAACCTCATAGTCAATAAACAGCATAGAAACACGTCTTCGGTAATGTGGTACAAACTCATAGTCAACAAACGGCAAAGAAACTCCTCTTCGGTAAGGTGGTACAACCTTATAGTCAATAAACAGCATAGAAACATGTCTTCTGTAAAGTGGTACAACCTCATAGTCAATAAACAGCATAGAAACACGTCTTCGGTAAGGTGGTACAACCTCATAGTCAATAAACAGCATATAAACACGTCTTCTGTAAGGTTGTACAACCTCATAGCCAATAAACAGCATCGAACCACGTCTTCGGTAAGGTGGTACAACCGCATACTCAATAAACAGCATAGAAACACGTCTTCGGTAAGGTTGTACAACCTTATAGTCAATAAACAGCATAGACACACGTCTTTGGTAAGGTGGTACAACCTCATAGTCAATAAACAGCATAGAAAAACGTCTTCGGTAAGGTGGTACAACCCTATAGTAAATAAACAGCATAGAAACACGTCTTCGGTAAGGTGGTACAACCTCATATATAGTAAATAAACAGCATAGAAACACGTCTTCGGTAAGGTGGTACAACCTTATAGTCAATAAACAGCATAGAAACACGCCTTTGGTAAGGTGGTACAACCTCATAGTCAATAAACAGCATAGAAACACGTCTTCGGTAAGGTGGTACAACCTCATAGTCAATAAACAGCATAGAAACGCGCCTTCGGTAAGGTGGTACAACCTCATAGGCAATAAACAGCATAGAAACACGTCTTCGGTAAGGTGGTACAACCATATAGTCAATTAACAGCATAGAAACACGTCTTTGGTAAGGTGGTACAACCTCATAGTCAATAAACAGCATAGAAAAACGTCTTCGGTAAGGTGGTACAACCTCATAGTCAATAAACAGCATAGAAACACGTCTTCGGTAAGGTAGTACAATCTTATAGTCAATAAACAGCAGAGAAACACGTCTTTGGTAAGGTGGTACAACCTCATAGGCAATAAACAGCATAGAAACACGTCTTCGGTAAGGTGGTACAACCTTATAGTCAATAAACAACATAGAAACACGTCTTCGGAAAATTGGTACAACCTCATAGTCAATAAACAGCAGAGAAACACGTCTTTGGTAAGGTGGTACAACCTCATAGTCAATAAACAGCATAGAAACACGTCTTCGGTAAGGTGGTACAACCTTATAGTGAATAAACAACATAGAAACACGTCTTCGGAAAATTGGTACAACCTCATAGTCAATAAACAACATAGAAACACGTCTTCGGTAAGGTGGTACAACCTCATAGTCAATAAACAGCATAGAAACGCGCCTTCTGTAAGGGGATACAACCTCATAGTCAATAAACAGCATAGAAAAACGTCTTCGGTAAGGTGGTACAACCTTATAGTCAATAAACAGCATAGAAACACGTCTTCGGTAAGGTGGTACAACCTCATAGTCAATAAACAGCATAGAAACGCGCCTTCGGTAAGGTGGTACAACCTCATAGTCAATAAACAGCATAGAAACACGTCTTCGGTAATGTGGTACAAACTCATAGTCAACAAACGGCAAAGAAACTCCTCTTCGGTAAGGTGGTACGACCTTATAGTCAATAAACAGCATAGAAACATGTCTTCTGTAAAGTGGTACAACCTCATAGTCAATAAACAGCATTGAAACGCGCCTCCCGTAAGGCGGTACAACCTCATAGTCAATAAACAGCATAGAAACGCGCCTTCGGTAAGGTGGTTCAACCTCATAGTCAATAAACAGCATAGAAACACGTCTTCGGTAAGGTACTACAACCTCATGGTAAAAAACAGCATAGAAACACGTCTTCGGTAAGGTGGTACAACCTCATAGTCAATTAACAGCATAGAAATGCGTCTTCGGTAAGGTGGTACAACCTCATAGTCAATAAACAGCATAGAAACTCATCTTCGGTAAGGTGGTTCAACCTCATAGCCAATAGACAGCATAGAAACACGTCTTCGGTAAGGTGGTACAACCTCATAGTCAATAAACAGCATATAAACACGTCTTCTGTAAGGTTGTACAACCTCATAGCCAATAAACAGCATCGAACCACGTCTTCGGTAAGGTGGTACAACCGCATACTCAATAAACAGCATAGAAACACGTCTTCGGTAAGGTTGTACAACCTTATAGTCAAAAACAGCATAGACACACGTCTTTGGTAAGGTGGTACAACCTCATAGTCAATAAACAGCATAGAAACACGTCTTCGGTAAGGTGGTACAACCTCATAGTCAATAAACAGCATAGAAACACGTCTTCGGTAAGGTGGTACAACCTCATATATAGTCAATAAACAGCATAGAAACACGTCTTCGGTAAGGTGGTACAACCTTATTGTCAATAAACAGCATAGAAACACGCCTTTGGTAGGGTGGTACAACCTCATAGTCAATAAACAGCATAGAAACACGTCTTCGGTAAGGTACTACAACCTCATGGTAAAAAAACAGCATAGAAACACGTCTTCGGTAAGGTGGTACAACCTCATAGTCAATTAACAGCATAGAAATGCGTCTTCTGTAAGGTGGTACAACCTCATAGTCAATAAACAGCATAGAAAAACGTCTTCGGTAAGGTGGTACAACCTTATAGTGAATAAACAGCATAGACACCCGTCTTCGGTAAGGTGGTACAACCTCACAGTCAATAAACAGCATCGAACCACGTCTTCGGTAAGGTGGTACAACCTCATAGTCAATAAACAGCATAGAAACACGTCTTCGGTAAGGTAGTACAATCTTATGGTCAATAAACAGCATAGAAACACGTCTTTGGTAAGATGGTACAACCTCATAGTCAATAAACAGCATAGAAAAACGTCTTCGGTAAGCTGGTACAACCTTATAGTAAATAAACAGCATCGAAACACGTCTTCGGTAAGGGGATACAACCTTATAGTCAATAAACAACATAGAAACACGTCTTCGGAAAATTGGTACAACCTCATAGTCAATAAACAGCATAGAAACACGTCTTCGGTAAGGTGGTACAACCTCATAGTCAATAAACAGCATAGAAACGCGCCTTCGGTAAGGTGGTACAACCTCATAGTCAATAAACAGCATCGAAACACGTCTTCGGTAAGGGGATACAACCTCATAGTCAATAAACAGCATAGAAAAACGTCTTCGGTAAGGTGGTACAACCTTATAGTCAATAAACAGCATAGAAACACGTTTTCGGTAAGGTGGTACAACCTCATAGTCAATAAACAGCATAGAAACGCGCCTTCGGTAAGGTGGTACAACCTCATAGTCAATAAACAGCATAGAAACACGTCTTCGGTAAGGGGATACAACCTCATAGTCAATAAACAGCATAGAAACTCCTCTTTGGTAAGGTGGTACAACCTGATAGTCAATAAACAGCATAGAAACATGTCTTCTGTAAAGTGGTACAACCTCATAGTCAATAAACAGCATTGAAACGCGCCCTCGGTAAGGCGGTACAACTGCATAGTCAATAAACAGCATACAAACGCGCCTTCGGTAAGGTGGTACAACCTCATAGTCAATAAACAACATAGAAACACGTCTTCGGTAAGGTGGTACAAACTCATAGTCAATAAACAGCATAGAAATGCGTCTTCTGTAAGGTGGTATAACCTTATAATCAATAAACAGCATAGAAACTCGTCTTCGGTAAGGTGGTACAACCTCATAGTCAAAAAACAGCATAGAAACACGTCTTCTGTAAGGTGGTACAACCTCATAGTCAATAAACAGCATAGAAACATGTCTTCTGTAAAGTGATACAACCTCATAGTCAATAAACAGCATTGAAACGCGCCCTCGGTAGGGCGGTACAACCGCATAGTCAATAAACAGCATAGAAACGCGCCTTCGGTAAGTTGTAACAACCTCATAGTCAATAAACAGCATAGAATCACGTCTTCGGTAAGGTACTACAACCTCATGGTAAAAAACAGCATAGAAACACGTCTTCGGTAAGGTGGTACAACCTCATAGTCAATAAACAGCATAGAAACACGTCTTCGGAAAATTGGTACAACCTCATAGTCAATAAACAACATAGAAACACGTCTTCGGTAAGGTGGTACAACCTCATAGTCAATAAACAGCATAGCAACGCGCCTTCGGTAAGGTGGTACAACCTCATAGTCAATAAACAGCATAGAAAAAAGGTCTTCCGTCAGGTGGTACAACCTTATAGTCAATAAACAGCATAGAAACACGTCTTCGGTAAGGTGGTACAACCTCATAGTCAATAAACAGCATAGAAAGGCGCCTTCTGTAAGGTGGTTCAACCTCATAGTCAATAAACAGCATAGAAACACGTCTTCGGTAAGGTACTACAACCTCATGGTAAAAAACAGCATAGAAACACGTCTTCGGTAAGGTGGTACAACCTCATAGTCAATAAACAGCATAGAAACACGTCTTCGGTAAGGTGGTACAAACTCATAGTCAATAAACAGCATAGAAACGCGCCTTCGGTAAGGTGGTACAAGCTTATAGTCAATAAACAGCATAGAAAGTCGCCTTCAGTAAGGTAGTACAACCTCATAGTCAATAAACAACATAGAAACACGTCTTCGGTAAGGTGGTACAACCTCATAGTCAATAAACAGCATCGAACCACGTCTTCGGTAAGGTATTTCAATATTATAGTCAATAAACAGCATAGAAACACGTCTTTGGTAAGGTGGTACAACCTCATAGTCAATAAACAGCAGAGAAATGCGTCTTCTGTAAGGTGGTACAACCTCATAGTCAATAAACAGCATAGAAACTCGTCTTCTGTAAATTGGTACAACCTCATAGTCAATAAACAGCATAGAAATGCGTCTTCTGTAAGGTGGTATAACCTTATAGTCAATAAACAGCATAGAAACTCGTCTTCGGTAAGGTGGTACAACCTCATAGTCAAAAAACAGCATAGAAACATGTCTTCAGTAAGGTGGTACAACCTCATAGTCAATAAACAGCATAGAAACTCGTCTTCGGTAAGGTGGTACAACCTTATAGTCAATAAACAGCATAGAAACACGTCTTCGGTAAGGTGGTACAACTTTATAGTCAATAAACAGCATAGAAACACGTCTTCGGTAATGTGGTACAACCTTATAGTCAATAAACAGCATAGAAACGCGCCTTCGGTAAGGTGGTACAACCTCATAGTCAATAAACAGCATAGAAACTCGTCTTCGGTAAGGTGGTACAACCTCATGGTCAATAAACAGCATAGAAACACGTCTTCGGTAAGGGGATACAACCTCATAGTCAATAAACAGCATAGAAAAACGTCTTCGGTAAGGTGGTACAACCTTATAGTCAATAAACAGCATAGAAACACGTCTTCGGTAAGGTGGTACAACCTCATAGTCAATAAACAGCATAGAAACATGTCTTCTGTAAAGTGGTACAACCTCATAGTCAATAAACAGCATTGAAACGCGCCCTCGGTAGGGCGGTACAACCGCATAGTCAATAAACAGCATAGAAACGCGCCTTCGGTAAGTTGTTACAACCTCATAGTCAATAAACAGCATAGAATCACGTCTTCGATAAGGTGGTACCAACTCATAGTGAATAAACAGCAAAGAAACTCCTCTTTGTTAAGGTACTACAACCTTATAGTGAATAAACAGCATAGAAATATGTCTTCTGTAAAGTGGTACAACCTCATAGTCAATAAAGAGCATTGAAACGCGCCCTCGGTAAGGCGGTACAACCGCATAGTCAATAAACAGCATAGAAACGCGCCTTCGGTAAGGTGGTACAACCTCATAGTCAATAAACAGCATAGAAACGAGCCTTTCGGTAAGGTGGTACAACCTTATAGTCAATAAACAGCATAGAAAGTCGCCTTCGGTAAGGTAGTACAACCTCATAGTCAATAAACAACATAGAAACACGTCTTCGGTAAGGTGGTACAACCTCATAGTCAATAAACAGCATAGAAACTCGTCTTCGGTAAGGTGGTTCAACCTCATAGTCAATAAACAGCATAGAAACACGTCTTCGGTAAGGTACTACAACCTCATGGTAAAAAACAGCATAGAAACACGTCTTCGGTTAGGTTTTACAACCTCATAGTCAATAAACAGCATAGAAACACGTCTTCGGTAAGGTACTACAACCTCATGGTAAAAAACAGCATAGAAACACGTCTTCTGTAAAGTGGTACAACCTCATAATCAATAAACAGCATTGAAACGCGCCCTCGGTAAGGCGGTACAACCTCATAGTCAATAAACAGCATAGAAACGCGCCTTCGGTAAGGTGGTTCAACCTCATAGTCAATAAACAGCATAGAAACACGTCTTCTGTAAGGTACTACAACCTCATGGTAAAAAACAGCATAGAAACACGTCTTCGGTAAGGTGGTACAACCTCATAGTCAATAAACAGCATACAAATGCGTCTTCTGTAAGGTGGTACAACCTCATAGTCAATAAACAGCATAGAAAAACGTCTTCGGTAAGGTGGTACAACCTTATAGTCAATAAACAGCATAGACACCCGTCTTCGGTAAGGTGGTACAACCTCATAGTCAATAAACAGCATCGAACCACGTCTTCGGTAAGGTAGTACAATCTTATAGTCAATAAACAGCATAGAAACACGTCTTTGGTAAGGTGGTACAACCTCATAGTCAATAAACAGCATAGAAACACGTCTTTGGTAAGCTGGTACAACCTTATAGTAAATAAACAGCATAGAAACACGTCTTCGGTAAGGTGGTACAACTTTATAGTCAATAAACAACATAGAAACACGTCTTCGGAAAATTGGTACAACCTCATAGTCAATAAACAACATGGAAACACGTCTTCGGTAAGCTGGTACAACCTCATAGTCAATAAACAGCATAGCAACGTGCCTTCGGTAAGGTGGTACAACCTCATAGTCAATAAACAGCATAGAAACTCGTCTTCGGTAAGGTGGTACAACCTCATAGTCAATAAACAGCATAGAAACAAGTCTTCGGTAAGGGGATACAACCTCATAGTCAATAAACAGCATAGAAAAACGTCTTCCGTAAGGTGGTACAACCTCATAGTCAATAAACAGCATAGAAAGGCGCCTTCTGTAAGGTGGTTCAACCTCATAGTCAATAAACAGCATAGAAACACGTCTTCGGTAAGGTACTACAACCTCATGATAAAAAACAGCATGGAAACACGTCTTCGGTAAGGTGGTACAACCTCATAGTCAATAAACAGCATAGAAACACGTCTTCGGTAAGGTGGTACAAACTCATAGTCAATAAACAGCATAGAAACGCGCCTTCGGTAAGGTGGTACAAGCTTATAGTCAATAAACAGCATAGAAAGTCGCCTTCAGTAAGGTAGTACAACCTCATAGTCAATAAACAACATAGAAACAAGTCTTCGGTAAGGTGGTACAACCTCATGGTCAATAAACAGCATAGAAACTCGTCTTCGGTAAGGTGGTTCAACCTCATAGTCAATAAACAGCATAGAAACACGTCTTCGGTAAGGTACTACAACCTCATGGTAAAAAACAGCATAGAAACATGTCTTCGGTAAGGTGGTACAACCTCATAGTCAATAAACAGCATAGAAACACGTCTTCGGTAAGGTGGTACAAACTCATAGTCAATAAACAGCAAAGAAACTCCTCTTCGGTAAGATGGTACAACCTTATAGTCAATAAACAGCATAGAAACATGTCTTCTGTAAAGTGGTACAACCTCATAGTCAATAAACAGCATTGAAACGCGCCCTCGGTAAGGCGGTACAACCGCATAGTCAATAAACAGTATAGAAACGCGCCTTCGGTAAGGTGGTTCAACCTTATAGTCAATAAACAGCATAGAAACACGTCTTCGGTAAGGTACTACAACCCCATAGTCAATAAACAGCATAGAAACACGTCTTCGGTAAGGTAGTACAACCTTATAGTCAATAAACAGCATAGAAACTCGTCTTCGGTAAGGTGGTACAACCTTATAGTCAATAAACAGCATAGACACCCGTCTTCGGTAAGGTGGTACAACCTCATAGTCAATAAACAGCATCGAGCCACGTCTTCGGTAAGGTATTTCAATCTTATAGTCAATAAACAGCATAGAAACACGTCTTTGGTAAGGTGGTACAACGTCATAGTCAATAAACAGCATAGAAACACCTCTTCGGTAAGCTGGTACAACCTTATAGTAAATAAATAGCATAGAAACACGTCTTCGGTAAGGTGGTACAACCTTATAGTCAATAAACAACATAGAAACACGTCTTCGGTAAGGTGGTACAACCTCATAGTCAATAAACAGCATAGAAACACGTCTTCGGTAAGCTGGTACAACCTTATAGTAAATAAACAGCATAGAAACACGTCTTCGGTAAGGTGGTACAACCTTATAGTCAATAAACAACATAGAAACACGTCTTCGGAAAATTGATACAACCTCATAGTCAATAAACAACAAAGAAACACGTCTTCGGTAAGGTGGTACAACCTCATAGTCAATAAACAGCATAGAAACGCGCCTTCGGTAAGGTGGTACAACCTCATAGTCAATAAACAGCATAGAAACTCGTCTTCGGTAAGGTGGTACAACCTCATAGTCAATAAACAGCATCGAAACACGTCTTCGGTAAGGGGATACAACCTCATAGTCAATAAACAGCATAGAAAAACGTCTTCGGTAAGGTGGTACAACCTTTTAGTCAATAAACAGCATAGAAACACGTCTTCGGTAAGGTGGTACAACCTCATAGTCAATAAACACCATAGAAACGCGCCTTCGGTAAGGTGGTACAACCTCATAGTCAATAAACAGCATAGAAACACGTCTTCGGTAAGGTGGTACAAACTCATAGTCAATAAACAGCAAAGAAACTCCTCTTCGGTAAGGTGGTACAACCTTATAGTCAATAAACAGCATAGAAACATGTCTTCTGTAAAGTGGTACAACCTCATAGTCAATAAAGAGCATTGAAACGCGCCCTCGGTAACGGCACAACCGCATAGTCAATAAACAGCATAGAAACATGTCTTCTGTAAAGTGGTACAACCTCAAAGTCAATAAACAGCATAGAAACACGTCTTTGGTAAGCTGGTACAACCTTATAGTAAATAAATAGCATAGAAACACGTCTTCGGTAAGGTGGTACAACTTTATAGTCAATAAACAACATAGAAACACGTCTTCGGAAAATTGGTACAACCTCATAGTCAATAAACAACATGGAAACACGTCTTCGGTAACCTGGTACAACCTCATAGTCAATAAACAGCATAGCAACGTGCCTTCGGTAAGGTGGTACAACCTCATAGTCAATAAACAGCATAGAAACTCGTCTTCGGTAAGGTGGTACAACCTCATAGTCAATAAACAGCATAGAAACAAGTCTTCGGTAAGGGGATACAACCTCATAGTCAATAAACAGCATAGAAAAACGTCTTCCGTAAGGTGGTACAACCTCATAGTCAATAAACAGCATAGAAAGGCGCCTTCTGTAAGGTGGTTCAACCTCATAGTCAATAAACAGCATAGAAACACGTCTTCGGTAAGGTACTACAACCTCATGATAAAAAACAGCATGGAAACACGTCTTCGGTAAGGTGGTACAACCTCATAGTCAATAAACAGCATAGAAACACGTCTTCGGTAAGGTGGTATAAACTCATAGTCAATAAACAGCATAGAAACGCGCCTTCGGTAAGGTGGTACAAGCTTATAGTCAATAAACAGCATAGAAAGTCGCCTTCAGTAAGGTAGTACAACCTCATAGTCAATAAACAACATAGAAACACGTCTTCGGTAAGGTGGTACAACCTCATGGTCAATAAACAGCATAGAAACTCGTCTTCGGTAAGGTGGTTCAACCTCATAGTCAATAAACAGCATAGAAACACGTCTTCGGTAAGGTACTACAACCTCATGGTAAAAAACAGCATAGAAACATGTCTTCGGTAAGGTGGTACAACCTCATAGTCAATAAACAGCATAGAAACACGTCTTCGGTAAGGTGGTACAAACTCATAGTCAATAAACAGCAAAGAAACTCCTCTTCGGTAAGATGGTACAACCTTATAGTCAATAAACAGCATAGAAACATGTCTTCTGTAAAGTGGTACAACCTCATAGTCAATAAACAGCATTGAAACGCGCCCTCGGTAAGGCGGTACAACCGGATAGTCAATAAACAGTATAGAAACGCGCCTTCGGTAAGGTGGTTCAACCTTATAGTCAATAAACAGCATAGAAACACGTCTTCGGTAAGGTACTACAACCCCATAGTCAATAAACAGCATAGAAACACGTCTTCGGTAAGGTAGTACAACCTTATAGTCAATAAACAGCATAGAAACTCGTCTTCGGTAAGGTGGTACAACCTTATAGTCAATAAACAGCATAGACACCCGTCTTCGGTAAGGTGGTACAACCTCATAGTCAATAAACAGCATCGAACCACGTCTTCGGTAAGGTATTTCAATCTTATAGTCAATAAACAGCATAGAAACACGTCTTTGGTAAGGTGGTACAACGTCATAGTCAATAAACAGCATAGAAACACCTCTTCGGTAAGCTGGTACAACCTTATAGTAAATAAACAGCATAGAAACACGTCTTCGGTAAGGTGGTACAACCTTATAGTCAATAAACAACATAGAAACACGTCTTCGGTAAGGTGGTACAACCTCATAGTCAATAAACAGCATAGAAACACGTCTTCGGTAAGCTGGTACAACCTTATAGTAAATAAACAGCATAGAAACACGTCTTCGGTAAGGTGGTACAACCTTATAGTCAATAAACAACATAGAAACACGTCTTCGGAAAATTGATACAACCTCATAGTCAATAAACAACAAAGAAACACGTCTTCGGTAAGGTGGTACAACCTCATAGTCAATAAACAGCATAGAAACGCGCCTTCGGTAAGGTGGTACAACCTCATAGTCAATAAACAGCATAGAAACTCGTCTTCGGTAAGGTGGTACAACCTCATAGTCAATAAACAGCATCGAAACACGTCTTCGGTAAGGGGATACAACCTCATAGTCAATAAACAGCATAGAAAAACGTCTTCGGTAAGGTGGTACAAACTCATAGTCAATAAACAGCAAAGAAACTCCTCTTCGGTAAGGTGGTACAACCTTATAGTCAATAAACAGCATAGAAACATGTCTTCTGTAAAGTGGTACAACCTCATAGTCAATAAAGAGCATTGAAACGCGCCCTCGGTAACGGCACAACCGCATAGTCAATAAACAGCATAGAAACATGTCTTCTGTAAAGTGGTACAACCTCATAGTCAATAAACAGCATTGAAACGCGCCCTCGGTAAGGTGGTACAACCGCATAGTCAATAAACAGTATAGAAACACGTCTTCGGTAAGGTGGTACAAACTCATAGTCAATAAACAGCATAGAAACGCGCCTTCGGTAAGGTGGTACAAGCTTATAGTCAATAAACAGCATAGAAAGTCGCCTTCGGTAAAGTAGTACAACCTCATAGTCAATAAACAACATAGAAACACGTCTTCGGTAAGGTGGTACAACCTCATAGTCAATAAACAGCATAGAAACTCGTCTTCGGTAAGGTGATTCAACCTCATAGTCAATAAACAGCATAGAAATGCGTCTTCTGTAAGGTGGTACAACCTTATAGTCAATAAACAGCATAGAAACTCGTCTTCGGTAAGGTGGTACAACCTTATAGTCAATAAACAGCATAGACACCCGTCTTCGGTAAGGTGGTACAACCTCATAGTCAATAAACAGCATCGAACCACGTCTTCGGTCAGGTATTTCAATCTTATAGTCAATAAACAGCATAGAAACACGTCTTTGGTAAGGTGGTACAACCTCATAGTCAATAAACAGCATAGAAACACGTCTTCGATAAGGTGGTACAACCTTATAGTCAATAAACAGCATAGAAACACGTCTTCGGTAAGGTGGTACAACCTTATAGTCAATAAACAACATAGAAACACGTCTTCGGAAAATTGATACAACCTCATAGTCAATAAACAGCATAGAAACGCGCCTTCGGTAAGGTGGTACAACCTCATAGTCAATAAACAGCATAGAAAGTCGCCTTCGGTAAGGTGGTACAACCTTATAGTCAATAAACAGCATAGACACCCGTCTTCGGTAAGGTGGTACAACCTCATAGTCAATAAACAGCATCGAACCACGTCTTCGGTAAGGTATTTCAATGTTATAGTCAATAAACAGCATAGAAACGCGTCTTTGGTAAGGTGGTACAACCTCATAGTCAATAAACAGCATAGAAACACGTCTTCGGTAAGCTGGTACAACCTTATAGTAAATAAACAGCATAGAAACACGTCTTCGGTAAGGTGGTACAACCTTATAGTCAATAAACAACATAGAAACACGTCTTCGGTAAGGTGGTACAACCTCATAGTCAATAAACAGCATAGAAACGCGCCTTCTGTAAGGTGGTACAACCTCATAGTCAATAAACAGCATAGAAACTCGTCTTCGGTAAGGTGGTACAACCTCATAGTCAATAAACAGCATCGAAACACGTCTTCGGTAAGGGGATACAACCTCATAGTCAATAAACAGCATAGAAAAACGTCTTCGGTAAGGTGGTACAACCTTATAGTCAATAAACAGCATAGAAACACGTCTTCGGTAAGGCGGTACAACCTCATAGTCAATAAACAGCATAGAAACGCGCCTTCGGTAAGGTGGTACAACCTCATAGTCAATAAACAGCATAGAAACACGTCTTCGGTAAGGTGGTACAAACTCATAGTCAATAAACAGCAAAGAAACTCCTCTTCGGTAAGGTTGTACAACCTTATAGTCAATAAACAGCATAGACACCTGTCTTCGGTAAGGTGGTACAACCTCATAGTCAATAAACAGCATCGAACCACGTCTTCGGTAAGGTATTTCAATCTTATAGTCAATAAACAGCATAGAAACACGTCTTTGGTAAGGTGGTACAACCTCGTAGTCAATAAACAGCATAAAAACACGTCTTCGGTAAGCTGGTACAACCTTATAGTAAATAAACAGCATAGAAACACGTCTTCGGTAAGGTGGTACAACCTTATAGTCAATAAACAACATAGAAACACGTCTTCGGAAAATTGATACAACCTCATAGTCAATAAACAGCATAGAAACGCGCCTTCGGTAAGGTGGTACAACCTCATAGTCAATAAACAGCAGAGACACCCGTCTTCGGTAAGGTGGTACAACCTCATAGTCAATAAACAGCATCGAACCACGTCTTCGGTAAGGTATTTCAATCTTATAGTCAATAAACAGCATAGAAACTCGTCTTTGGTAAGGTGGTACAACCTCATAGTAAATAAACAGCATAGAAACACGTCTTCGGTAAACTGGTACAACCTTATAGTAAATAAACAGCATAGAAACACGTCTTCGGTAAGGTGGTACAACCTTATAGTCAATAAACAACATGGAAACACGTCTTCGGAAAATTGATACAACCTCATAGTCAATAAACAGCATAGAAACGCGTCTTCGGTAAGGTGGTACAAACTCATAGTCAATAAACAGCAAAGAAACTCCTCTTCGGTAAGGTTGTACAACCTTATAGTCAATAAACAGCATAGACACCTGTCTTCGGTAAGGTGGTACAACCTCATAGTCAATAAACAGCATCGAACCACGTCTTCGGTAAGGTATTTCAATCTTATAGTCAATAAACAGCATAGAAACACGTCTTTGGTAAGGTGGTACAACCTCGTAGTCAATAAACAGCATAGAAACACGTCTTCGGTAAGCTGGTACAACCTTATAGTAAATAAACAGCATAGAAACACGTCTTCGGTAAGGTGGTACAACCTTAAAGTCAATAAACAACATAGAAACACGTCTTCGGAAAATTCATACAACCTCATAGTCAATAAACAGCATAGAAACGCGCCTTCGGTAAGGTGGTACAACCTCATAGTCAATAAACAGCATAGAAAGTCGCCTTCGGTAAGGTAGTACAACCTCATAGTCAATAAACAACATAGAAACACGTCTTCGGTAAGGTGGTACAACCTCATAGTCAATAAACAGCATAGAAACACGTCTTCGGTAAGCTGGTACAACCTTATAGTAAATAAACAGCATAGAAACACGTCTTCGGTAAGGTGGTACAACCTTATAGTCAATAAACAACATAGAAACACGTCTTCGGAAAATTGATACAACTTCATAGTCAATAAACAACATAGAAACACGTCTTCGGTAAGGTAGTACAACCTCATAGTCAATAAACAGCATAGAAACGCGCCTTCGGTAAGGTGGTACAACCTCATAGTCAGTAAACAGCATAGAAACTCGTCTTCGGTAAGGTGGTACAACCTCATAGTCAATAAACAGCATCGAAACACGTCTTCGGTAAGGGGATACAACCTCATAGTCAATAAACAACATAGAAAAACGTCTTCTGTAAGGTGGTACAACCTTATAGTCAATAAACAGCATAGAAACACGTCTTCGGTAAGGTGGTACAACCTCATAGTCAATAAACACCATAGAAACGCGCCTTCGGTAAGGTGGTACAACCTCATAGTCAATAAACAGCATAGAAACACGTCTTCGGTAAGGTGGTACAAACTCATAGTCAATAAACAGCAAAGAAACTCCTCTTCGGTAAGGTAGTACAACCTTATAGTCAATAAACAGCATAGAAACATGTCTTCTGTAAAGTGGTACAACCTCATAGTCAATAAAGAGCATTGAAACGCGCCCTCGGTAAGGCGGTACAACCTCATAGTCAATAAACAGCATAGAAACATGTCTTCTGTAAAGTGGTACAACCTCATAGTCAATAAACAGCATTGAAACGCGCCCTCGGTAAGGCGGTACAACCGCATAGTCAATAAACAGCATAGAAACGCGCCTTCGGTAAGGTGGTTCAACCTCATAGTCAATAAACAGCATAGAAACGCGCCTTCGGTAAGGTGGTACAAGCTTATAGTCAATAAACAGCATAGAAAGTCGCCTTCGGTAAGGTAGTACAACCTCATAGTCAATAAACAACATAGAAACACGTCTTCGGTAAGGTGGTACAACCTCATAGTCAATAAACAGCATAGAAACTCGTCTTCGGTAATGTGGTTCAACCTCATAGTCAATAAACAGATTAGAAATGCGTCTTCTGTAAGGTGGTCCAACCTTATAGTCAATAAACAGCATAGAAACTCGTCTTCGGTAAGGTGGTACAACCTTATAGTCAATAAACAGCATAGACACCCGTCTTCGGTAAGGTGGTACAACCTCATAGTCAATAAAAAGCATCGAACCACGTCTTCGGTAAGGTATTTCAATCTTATAGTCAATAAACAGCATAGAAACACGTCTTTGGTAAGGTGCTACAACCTCATAGTCAATAAACAGCATAGAAACACGTCTTCGGTAAGCTGGTACAACCTTATAGTAAATAAACAGCATAGAAACACGTCTTCGGTAAGGTGGTACAACCTTAAAGTCAATAAACAACATAGAAACACGTCTTCGGAAAATTCATACAACCTCATAGTCAATAAACAGCATAGAAACGCGCCTTCGGTAAGGTGGTACAACCTCATAGTCAATAAACAGCATAGAAAGTCGCCTTCGGTAAGGTAGTACAACCTCATAGTCAATAAACAACATAGAAACACGTCTTCGGTAAGGTGGTACAACCTCATAGTCAATAAACAGCATAGAAACTCGTCTTCGGTAAGGTGGTTCAACCTCATAGTCAATAAACAGCATAGAAAAACGTCTTCTGTAAGGTGGTACAACCTTATAGTCAATAAACAGCATAGAAACTCGTCTTCGGTAAGGTGGTACAACCTTATAGTCAATAAACAGCATAGACACCCGTCTTCGGTAAGGTGGTACAACCTCATAGTCAATAAACAGCATCGAACCACGTCTTCGGTAAGGTATTTCAATCTTATAGTCAATAAACAGCATAGAAACACGTCTTTGGTAAGGTGGTACAACCTCATAGTCAATAAACAGCATAGAAACACGTCTTCGGTAAGCTGGTACAACCTTATAGTAAATAAACAGCATAGAAACACGTCTTCGGTAAGGTGGTACAACCTTAAAGTCAATAAACAACATAGAAACACGTCTTCGGTAAGGTGGTACAACCTTATAGTCAATAAACAGCATAGAAACGCGCCTTCGGTAAGGTGGTACAACCTCATAGTCAATAAACAGCATAGAAACTCGTCTTCGGTAAGGTGGTACAACCTCATAGTCAATAAACAGCATCGAAACACGTCTTCGGTAAGGGGATACAACCTCATAGTCAATAAACAGCATAGAAAAACGTCTTCGGTAAGGTGGTACAACCTTTTAGTCAATAAACAGCATAGAAACACGTCTTCGGTAAGGTGGTACAACCTTATAGTCAATAAACAGCATAGAAACACGCCTTCGGTAATGTGGTACAACCTCAAAGTCAATAAACAGCATAGAAACACGTCTTCGGTAAGGTGGTACAAACTCATAGTCAATAAACAGCAAAGAAACTCCTCTTCGGTAAGGTGGTACAACCTTATAGTCAATAAACAGCATAGACACCCGTCTTCGGTAAGGTGGTACAACCTCATAGTCAATAAACAGCATAGAAACACGTCTTCGGTAAGGTATTTCAATCTTATAGTCAATAAACAGCATAGAAACACGTCTTTGGTAAGGTGCTACAACCTCAAAGTCAATAAACAGCATAGAAACACGTCTTCGGTAAGCTGGTACAACCTTATAGTCAATAAACAGCATAGAAACACGTCTTCGGTAAGGTGGTACAACCTTATAGTCAATAAACAACATAGAAACACGTCTTCGGAAAATTGATACAACCTCATAGTCAATAAACAGCATAGAAACGCGCCTTCGGTAAGGTGGTACAACCTCATAGTCAATAAACAGCATAGACACCCGTCTTCTGTAAGGTGGTACAACCTCATAGTCAATAAACAGCATCGAACCACGTCTTCGGTAAGGTATTTCAATCTTATAGTCAATAAACAGCATAGAAACACGTCTTTGGTAAGGTGGTACAACCTCATAGTCAATAAACAGCATAGAAACACGTCTTCGGTAAGCTGGTACAACCTTATAGTAAATAAACAGCATAGAAACACGTCTTGGGTAAGGTGGTACAACCTTATAGTCAATAAACAACATAGAAACACGTCTTCGGAAAATTGATACAACCTCATAGTCAATAAACAGCATAGAAACGCGCCTTCGGTAAGGTGGTACAACCTCATAGTCAATAAACAGCATAGAAACTCGTCTTCGGTAAGGTGGTTCAACCTCATAGTCAATAAACAGCATAGAAATGCGTCTTCTGTAAGGTGGTAGAACCTTATAGTCAATAAACAGCATAGAAACGCGCCTTCGGTAAGGTGGTACAACCTCATAGTCAATAAACAGCATAGAAACTCGTCTTCGGTAAGGTGGTACAACCTCATAGTCAATAAACAGCATCGAAACACGTCTTCGGTAAGGGGATACAACCTCATAGTCAATAAACAACATAGAAAAACGTCTTCGGTAAGCTGGTACAACCTTATAGTAAATAAACAGCATAGAAACACGTCTTCGGTAAGGTGGTACAACCTTATAGTCAATAAACAACATTGAAACACGTCTTCGGGAAATTGATACAACCTCATAGTCAATAAACAGCATAGAAACGCGCCTTCGGTAAGGTGGTACAACCTCATAGTCAATAAACAGCATAGACACCCGTCTTCGGTAAGGTGGTACAACCTCATAGTCAATAAACAGCATCGAACCACGTCTTCCGTAAGGTATTTCAATCTTATAGTCAATAAACAGCATAGAAACACGTCTTTGGTAAGGTGGTACAACCTCATAGTCAATAAACAGCATAGAAACACGTCTTCGGTAGGCTGGTACAACCTTATAGTCAATAAACAGCATAGAAATGCGTCTTCTGTAAGGTAGTACAACCTTATAGTCAATAAACAGCATAGAAACTCGTCTTCGGTAAGGTGGTACAACCTTATAGTCAATAAACAGCATAGACACCCGTCTTCGGTAAGGTGGTACAACCTCATAGTCAATAAACAGCATCGAACCACGTCTTCGGTAAGGTATTTCAATCTTATAGTCAATAAACAGCATAGAAACACGTCTTTGGTAAGGTGGTACAACGTCATAGTCAATAAACAGCATAGAAACACGTCTTCGGTAAGCTGGTACAACCTTATAGTAAATAAACAGCATAGAAACACGTCTTCGGTAAGGTGGTACAACCTTAAAGTCAATAAACAACATAGAAACACGTCTTCGGTAAGGTGGTACAACCTCATAGTCAATAAACAGCATAGAAACACGTCTTCGGTAAGGTAGTACAACCTTATAGTCAATAAACAGCATAGAAACACGTCTTGGGTAAGGTGGTACAACCTTATAGTCAATAAACAACATAGAAACACGTCTTCGGAAAATTGATACAACCTCATAGTCAATAAACAACATAGAAACACGTCTTCGGTAAGGTAGTACAACCTCATAGTCAATAAACAGCATAGAAACGCGCCTTCGGTAAGGTGGTACAACCTCATAGTCAATAAACAGCATAGAAACTCGTCTTCGGTAAGGTGGTACAACCTCATAGTCAATAAACAGCATCGAAACACGTCTTCGGTAAGGGATACAACCTCATAGTCAATAAACAACATAGAAAAACGTCTTCTGTAAGGTGGTACAACCTTATAGTCAATAAACAGCATAGAAACACGTCTTCGGTAAGGTGGTACAACCTCATAGTCAATAAACACCATAGAAACGCGCCTTCGGTAAGGTAGTACAACCTCATAGTCAATAAACAGCATAGAAACACGTCTTCGGTAAGGTGGTACAAACTCATAGTCAATAAACAGCAAAGAAACTCCTCTTCGGTAAGGTAGTACAACCTTATAGTCAATAAACAGCATAGAAACATGTCTTCTGTAAAGTGGTACAACCTCATAGTCAATAAAGACCATTGAAACGCGCCCTCGGTAAGGCGGTACAACCTCATAGTCAATAAACAGCATAGAAACATGTCTTCTGTAAAGTGGTACAACCTCATAGTCAATAAACAGCATTGAAACGCGCCCTCGGTAAGGCGGTACAACCGCATAGTCAATAAACAGCATAGAAACGCGCCTTCGGTAAGGTGGTTCAACCTCATAGTCAATAAACAGCATAGAAACGCGCCTTCGGTAAGGTGGTACAACCTTATAGTCAATAAACAGCATAGACACCCGTCTTCGGTAAGGTGGTACAACCTCATAGTCAATAAACAGCATCGAACCACGTCTTCGGTAAGGTATTTCAATCTTATAGTCAATAAACAGCATAGAAACACGTCTTTGGTAAGGTGGTACAACGTCATAGTCAATAAACAGCATAGAAACACGTCTTCGGTAAGCTGGTACAACCTTATAGTAAATAAACAGCATAGAAACACGTCTTCGGTAAGGTGGTACAACCTTAAAGTCAATAAACAACATAGAAACACGTCTTCGGTAAGGTGGTACAACCTCATAGTCAATAAACAGCATAGAAACACGTCTTCGGTAAGGTGGTACAACCTCATAGTCAATAAACACCATAGAAACGCGCCTTCGGTAAGGTAGTACAACCTCATAGTCAATAAACAGCATAGAAACACGTCTTCGGTAAGGTGGTACAAACTCATAGTCAATAAACAGCAAAGAAACTCCTCTTCGGTAAGGTAGTACAACCTTATAGTCAATAAACAGCATAGAAACATGTCTTCTGTAAAGTGGTACAACCTCATAGTCAATAAAGACCATTGAAACGCGCCCTCGGTAAGGCGGTACAACCTCATAGTCAATAAACAGCATAGAAACATGTCTTCTGTAAAGTGGTACAACCTCATAGTCAATAAACAGCATTGAAACGCGCCCTCGGTAAGGCGGTACAACCGCATAGTCAATAAACAGCATAGAAACGCGCCTTCGGTAAGGTGGTTCAACCTCATAGTCAATAAACAGCATAGAAACGCGCCTTCGGTAAGGTGGTACAAGCTTATAGTCAATAAACAGCATAGAAAGTCGCCTTCGGTAAGGTAGTACAACCTCATAGTCAATAAACAACATAGAAACACGTCTTCGGTAAGGTGGTACAACCTCATAGTCAATAAACAGCATAGAAACTCGTCTTCGGTAATGTGGTTCAACCTCATAGTCAATAAACAGCATAGAAATGCGTCTTCTGTAAGGTGGTACAACCTTATAGTCAATAAACAGCATAGAAACTCGTCTTCGGTAAGGTGGTACAACCTTATAGTCAATAAACAGCATAGACACCCGTCTTCGGTAAGGTGGTACAACCTCATAGTCAATAAACAGCATCGAACCACGTCTTCGGTAAGGTATTTCAATCTTATAGTCAATAAACAGCATAGAAACACGTCTTCGGTAAGCTGGTACAACCTTATAGTAAATAAACAGCATAGAAACACGTCTTCGATAAGGTGGTACAACCTTATAGTCAATAAACAACATAGAAACACGTCTTCGGAAAATTGATACAACCTCATAGTCAATAAACAGCATAGAAACGCGCCTTCGGTAAGGTGGTACAACCTCATAGTCAATAAACAACATAGAAAGTCGCCTTCGGTAAGGTAGTACAACCTCATAGTCAATAAACAACATAGAAACACGTCTTCGGTAAGGTGGTACAACCTCATAGTCAATAAACAGCATAGAAACTCGTCTTCGGTAAGGTGGTTCAACCTCATAGTCAATAAACAGCATAGAAAAACGTCTTCTGTAAGGTGGTACAACCTTATAGTCAATAAACAGCATAGAAACTCGTCTTCGGTAAGGTGGTACAACCTTATAGTCAATAAACAGCATAGACACCCGTCTTCGGTAAGGTGGTACAACCTCATAGTGAATAAACAGCATCTAACCACGTCTTCGGTAAGGTATTTCAATCTTATAGTCAATAAACAGCATAGAAACACGTCTTTGGTAAGGTGGTACAACCTCATAGTCAATAAACAGCATAGAAACACGTCTTCGGTAAGCTAGTACAACCTTATAGTAAATAAACAGCATAGAAACACGTCTTCGGTAAGGTGGTACAAACTTATAGTCAATAAACAGCATAGAAACGCGCCTTCGGTAAGGTGGTACAACCTCATAGTCAATAAACAGCATAGAAACGCGCCTTCGGTAAGGTGGTACAACCTCATAGTCAATAAACAGCATAGAAACTCGTCTTCGGTAAGGTGGTACAACCTCATAGTCAATAAACAGCATCGAAACACGTCTTCGGTAAGGGGATACAACCTCATAGTCAATAAACAGCATAGAAAAACGTCTTCGGTAAGGTGGTACAACCTTATAGTCAATAAACAGCATAGAAACACGTCTTCGGTAAGGTGGTACAACCTTATAGTCAATAAACAGCATAGAAACGCGCCTTCGGTAAGGTGGTACAACCTCATAGTCAATAAACAGCATAGAAACACGTCTTCGGTAAGGTGGTACAAACTCATAGTCAATAAACAGCAAAGAAACTCCTCTTCGGTAAGGTGGTACAACCTTATAGTCAATAAACAGCATAGACACCCGTCTTCGGTAAGGTGGTACAACCTCATAGTCAATAAACAGCATCGAACCACGTCTTCGGTAAGGTATTTCAATCTTATAGTCAATAAACAGCATAGAAACACGTCTTTGGTAAGGTGCTACAACCTCATAGTCAATAAACAGCATAGAAACACGTCTTCGGTAAGCTGGTACAACCTTATGGTAAATAAACAGCATAGAAACACGTCTTCGGTAAGGTGGTACAACCTTATAGTCAATAAACAACATAGAAACACGTCTTCGGAAAATTGATACAACCTCATAGTCAATAAACAGCATAGAAACGCACCTTCGGTAAGGTGGTACAACCTCATAGTCAATAAACAGCATAGAAACACGTCTTCGGTAAGCTGGTACAACCTTATAGTAAATAAACAGCATAGAAACACGTCTTCGGTAAGGTGGTACAACCTTATAGTCAATAAACAACATAGAAACGCGCCTTCGGTAAGGTGGTACAACCTCATAGTCAATAAACAACATAGAAAGTCGCCTTCGGTAAGGTAGTACAACCTCATAGTCAATAAACAACATAGAAACACGTCTTCGGTAAGGTGGTACAACCTCATAGTCAATAAACAGCATAGAAACTCGTCTTCGGTAAGGTGGTTCAACCTCATAGTCAATAAACAGCATAGAAAAACGTCTTCTGTAAGGTGGTACAACCTTATAGTCAATAAACAGCATAGAAACTCGTCTTCGGTAAGGTGGTACAACCTTATAGTCAATAAACAGCATAGACACCCGTCTTCGGTAAGGTGGTACAACCTCATAGTGAATAAACAGCATCTAACCACGTCTTCGGTAAGGTATTTCAATCTTATAGTCAATAAACAGCATAGAAACACGTCTTTGGTAAGGTGGTACAACCTCATAGTCAATAAACAGCATAGAAACACGTCTTCGGTAAGCTAGTACAACCTTATAGTAAATAAACAGCATAGAAACACGTCTTCGGTAAGGTGGTACAACCTTATAGTCAATAAACAGCATAGAAACGCGCCTTCGGTAAGGTGGTACAACCTCATAGTCAATAAACAGCATAGAAACGCGCCTTCGGTAAGGTGGTACAACCTCATAGTCAATAAACAGCATAGAAACTCGTCTTCGGTAAGGTGGTACAACCTCATAGTCAATAAACAGCATCGAAACACGTCTTCGGTA
Source organism: Haliotis rufescens (assembly GCF_023055435.1). Taxonomy (NCBI): domain Eukaryota; kingdom Metazoa; phylum Mollusca; class Gastropoda; order Lepetellida; family Haliotidae; genus Haliotis; species Haliotis rufescens. The sequence continues at coordinate 50,521,655 of NW_025964001.1, read as the reverse complement.
AGGGGATACAACCTCATAGTCAATAAACAGCATAGAAAAACGTCTTCGGTAAGGTGGTACAACCTTATAGTCAATAAACAGCATAGAAACACGTCTTCGGTAAGGTGGTACAACCTTATAGTCAATAAACAGCATAGAAACGCGCCTTCGGTAAGGTGGTACAACCTCATAGTCAATAAACAGCATAGAAACACGTCTTCGGTAAGGTGGTACAAACTCATAGTCAATAAACAGCAAAGAAACTCCTCTTCGGTAAGGTGGTACAACCTTATAGTCAATAAACAGCATAGACACCCGTCTTCGGTAAGGTGGTACAACCTCATAGTCAATAAACAGCATCGAACCACGTCTTCGGTAAGGTATTTCAATCTTATAGTCAATAAACAGCATAGAAACACGTCTTTGGTAAGGTGCTACAACCTCATAGTCAATAAACAGCATAGAAACACGTCTTCGGTAAGCTGGTACAACCTTATGGTAAATAAACAGCATAGAAACACGTCTTCGGTAAGGTGGTACAACCTTATAGTCAATAAACAACATAGAAACACGTCTTCGGAAAATTGATACAACCTCATAGTCAATAAACAGCATAGAAACGCACCTTCGGTAAGGTGGTACAACCTCATAGTCAATAAACAGCATAGAAACACGTCTTCGGTAAGCTGGTACAACCTTATAGTAAATAAACAGCATAGAAACACGTCTTCGGTAAGGTGGTACAACCTTATAGTCAATAAACAACATAGAAACACGTCTTCGGTAAGGTGGTACAACCTCATAGTCAATAAACAGCATAGAAACGCGCCTTCGGTAAGGTGGTACAACCTCATAGTCAATAAACAGCATAGAAACTCGTCTTCGGTAAGGTGGTACAACCTCATAGTCAATAAACAGGATCGAAACACGTCTTCGGTAAGGGGATACAACCTCATAGTCAATAAACAGCATAGAAAAACGTCTTCGGTAAGGTGGTACAACCTTATAGTCAATAAACAGCATAGAAACACGTCTTCGGTAAGGTGGTACAACCTCATACTCAATAAACAGCATAGAAACGCGCCTTCGGTAAGGTGGTACAACCTCATAGTCAATAAACAGCATAGAAACTCGTCTTCGGTAAGGTGGTACAACCTCATAGTCAATAAACAGCATCGAAACACGTCTTCGGTAAGGGGATACAACCTCATAGTCAATAAACAACATAGAAAAACGTCTTCGGTAAGCTGGTAAAACCTTATAGTCAATAAACAGCATAGAAACACGTCTTCGGTAAGGTGGTACAACCTCATAGTCAATAAACAACATAGAAACACGTCTTCGGGAAATTGATACAACCTCATAGTCAATAAACAGCATAGAAACGCGCCTTCGGTAAGGTGGTACAACCTCATAGTCAATAAACAGCATAGACACCCGTCTTCGGTAAGGTGGTACAACCTCATAGTCAATAAACAGCATCGAACCACGTCTTCGGTAAGGTATTTCAATCTTATAGTCAATAAACAGCATAGAAACACGTCTTTGGTAAGGTAGTACAACCTCATAGTCAATAAACAGCATAGAAACACGTCTTCGGTAAGCTGGTACAACCTTATAGTAAATAAACCACATAGAAACACGTCTTCGGTAAGGTGGTACAACCTTATAGTCAATAAACAACATAGAAACACGTCTTCGGAAAATTGATACAACCTCATAGTCAATAAACAGCATAAAAACGCGCCTTCGGTAAGGTGGTACAACCTCATAGTCAATAAACAGCATAGAATGTCGCCTTCGGTAAGGTAGTACAACGTCATAGTCAATAAACAACATAGAAACACGTCTTCGGTAAGGTGGTACAACCTCATAGTCAATAAACAGCATAGAAACTCGTCTTCGGTAAGGTGGTTCAACCTCATAGTCAATAAACAGCATAGAAAAACGTCTTCTGTAAGGTGGTACAAACTCATAGTCAATAAACAGCAAAGAAACTCCTCTTCGGTAAGGTGTTAGAACCTTATAGTCAATAAACAGCATAGACACCCGTCTTCGGTAAGGTGGTACAACCTCATAGTCAATAAACAGCATCGAACCACGTCTTCGGTAAGGTATTTCAATCTTATAGTCAATAAACAGCATAGAAACACGTCTTTGGTAAGGTGCTACAACCTCATAGTCAATAAACAGCATAGAAACACGTCTTCGGTAAGCTGGTACAACCTTATGGTAAATAAACAGCATAGAAACACGTCTTCGGTAAGGTGGTACAACCTTATAGTCAATCAACAACATAGAAACACGTCTTCGGAAAATTGATACAACCTCATAGTCAATAAACAGCATAGAAACGCACCTTCGGTAAGGTGGTACAACCTCATAGTCAATAAACAGCATAGACACACGTCTTCGGTAAGGTGGTACAACCTCATAGTCAATAAACAGCATCGAACCACGTCTTCGGTAAGGTATTTCAATCTTATAGTCAATAAACAGCATAGAAACACGTCTTTGGTAAGGTGGTACAACCTCATAGTCAATAAACAGCAGAGAAACACGTCTTCGGTAAGCTGGTACAACCTTATAGTCAATAAACAGCATAGAAACACGTCTTCGGTAAGGTGGTACAACCTTATAGTCAATAAACAACATAGAAACACGTCTTCGGAAAATTGATACAACCTCTTAGTCAATAAACAGCATAGAAACGCGCCTTCGGTAAGGTAGTACAACCTCATAGTCAATAAACAACATAGAAACACGTCTTCGGTAAGGTGGTACAACCTCATAGTCAATAAACAGCATAGAAACTCGTCTTCGGTAAGGTGGTTCAACCTCATAGTCAATAAACAGTATAGAAGTGCGTCTTCTGTAAGGTGGTAGAACCTTATAGTCAATAAACAGCATAGAATCTCGTCTTCGGTAAGGTACTACAACCTTATAGTCAATAAACAGCATAGAAACACGTCTTTGGTAAGGTGGTACAACCTCATAGTCAATAAACAGCATAGAAACACGTCTTCGGTAAGGTGGTACAACCTTATAGTAAATAAACAGCATAGAAACACGTCTTCGGTAAGGTGGTACAACCTTATAGTCAATAAACAACATAGAAACACGTCTTCGGTAAGGTGGTACAACCTCATAGTCAATAAACAGCATGGAAAGTCGCCTTCGGTAAGGTAGTACAACCTCATAGTCAATAAACAACATAGAAACACGTCTTCGGTAAGGTGGTACAACCTCATAGTCAATAAACAGGATCGAAACACGTCTTCGGTAAGGGGATACAACCTCATAGTCAATAAACAGCATAGAAAAACGTCTTCGGTAAGGTGGTACAACCTTATAGTCAATAAACAGCATAGAAACGCGCCTTCGGTAAGGTGGTACAACCTCATAGTCAATAAACAGCATAGAAACTCGTCTTCGGTAAGGTGGTACAACCTCATAGTCAATAAACAGCATCGAAACACGTCTTCGGTAAGGGGATACAACCTCATAGTCAATAAACAACATAGAAAAACGTCTTCGGTAAGCTGGTACAACCTTATAGTAAATAAACAGCATAGAAACACGTCTTCGGTAAGGTGGTACAACCTCATAGTCAATAAACAACATAGAAACACGTCTTCGGGAAATTGATACAACCTCATAGTCAATAAACAGCATAGAAACGCGCCTTCGGTAAGGTGGTACAACCTCATAGTCAATAAACAGCATAGACACCCGTCTTCGGTAAGGTGGTACAACCTCATAGTCAATAAACAGCATCGAACCACGTCTTCGGTAAGGTATTTCAATCTTATAGTCAATAAACAGCATAGAAACACGTCTTTGGTAAGGTAGTACAACCTCATAGTCAATAAACAGCATAGAAACACGTCTTCGGTAAGCTGGTACAACCTTATAGTAAATAAGCAGCATAGAAACACGTCTTCGGTAAGGTGGTACAACCTTATAGTCAATAAACAACATAGAAACACGTCTTCGGAAAATTGATACAACCTCATAGTCAATAAACAGCATAAAAACGCGCCTTCGGTAAGGTGGTACAACCTCATAGTCAATAAACAGCATAGAATGTCGCCTTCGGTAAGGTAGTACAACGTCATAGTCAATAAACAACATAGAAACACGTCTTCGGTAAGGTGGTACAACCTCATAGTCAATAAACAGCATAGAAACTCGTCTTCGGTAAGGTGGTTCAACCTCATAGTCAATAAACAGCATAGAAATGCGTCTTCTGTAAGGTGGTACAACCTTATAGTCAATAAACAGCATAGAAACTCGTCTTCGGTAAGGTGGTACAACCTTATAGTCAATAAACAGCATAGACACCCGTCTTCGGTAAGGTGGTATAACCTCATAGTCAATAAACAGCATCGAACCACGTCTTCGGTAAGGTATTTCAATCTTATAGTCAATAAACAGCATAGAAACACGTCTTTGGTAAGGTGGTACAACCTCATAGTCAATAAACAGCATAGAAACACGTCTTCGGTAAGCTGGTACAACCTTATAGTAAATAAACAGCATAGAAACACGTCTTCGGTAAGGTGGTACAACCTTATAGTCAATAAACAACATAGAAACACGTCTTCGGTAAGGTGGTACAACCTCATAGTCAATAAACAGCATAGAAACGCGCCTTCGGTAAGGTGGTACAACCTCATAGTCAATAAACAGCATAGAAACTCGTCTTCGGTAAGGTGGTACAACCTCATAGTCAATAAACAGCATCGAAACACGTCTTCGGTAAGGGGATACAACCTCATAGTCAATAAACAGCATAGAAAAACGTCTTCGGTAAGGTGGTACAACCTTATAGTCAATAAACAGCATAGAAACACGTCTTCGGTAAGGTGGTACAACCTCATAGTCAATAAACAGCATAGAAACGCGCCTTCGGTAAGGTGGTACAACCTCATAGTCAATAAACAGCATCGAACCACGTCTTCGGTAAGGTATTTCAATCTTATAGTCAATAAACAGCATAGAAACACGTCTTTGGTAAGGTAGTACAACCTCATAGTCAATAAACAGCATAGAAACACGTCTTCGGTAAGCTGGTACAACCTTATAGTAAATAAGCAGCATAGAAACACGTCTTCGGTAAGGTGGTACAACCTTATAGTCAATAAACAACATAGAAACACGTCTTCGGAAAATTGATACAACCTCATAGTCAATAAACAGCATAAAAACGCGCCTTCGGTAAGGTGGTACAACCTCATAGTCAATAAACAGCATAGAATGTCGCCTTCGGTAAGGTAGTACAACGTCATAGTCAATAAACAACATAGAAACACGTCTTCGGTAAGGTGGTACAACCTCATAGTCAATAAACAGCATAGAAACTCGTCTTCGGTAAGGTGGTTCAACCTCATAGTCAATAAACAGCATAGAAATGCGTCTTCTGTAAGGTGGTACAACCTTATAGTCAATAAACAGCATAGAAACTCGTCTTCGGTAAGGTGGTACAACCTTATAGTCAATAAACAGCATAGACACCCGTCTTCGGTAAGGTGGTATAACCTCATAGTCAATAAACAGCATCGAACCACGTCTTCGGTAAGGTATTTCAATCTTATAGTCAATAAACAGCATAGAAACACGTCTTTGGTAAGGTGGTACAACCTCATAGTCAATAAACAGCATAGAAACACGTCTTCGGTAAGCTGGTACAACCTTATAGTAAATAAACAGCATAGAAACACGTCTTCGGTAAGGTGGTACAACCTTATAGTCAATAAACAACATAGAAACACGTCTTCGGTAAGGTGGTACAACCTCATAGTCAATAAACAGCATAGAAACGCGCCTTCGGTAAGGTGGTACAACCTCATAGTCAATAAACAGCATAGAAACTCGTCTTCGGTAAGGTGGTACAACCTCATAGTCAATAAACAGCATCGAAACACGTCTTCGGTAAGGGGATACAACCTCATAGTCAATAAACAGCATAGAAAAACGTCTTCGGTAAGGTGGTACAACCTTATAGTCAATAAACAGCATAGAAACACGTCTTCGGTAAGGTGGTACAACCTCATAGTCAATAAACAGCATAGAAACGCGCCTTCGGTAAGGTGGTACAACCTCATAGTCAATAAACAGCATAGAAACACGTCTTCGGTAAGGTGGTACAAACTCATAGTCAATAAACAGCAAAGAAACTCCTCTTCGGTAAGGTGGTACAACCTTATAGTCAATAAACAGCATAGACACCCGTCTTCGGTAAGGTAGTACAACCTCATAGTCAATAAACAGCATAGAAACACGTCTTCGGTAAGGTGGTACAACCTCATAGTCAATAAACAGCATAGAAACTCGTCTTCGGTAAGGTGGTTCAACCTCATAGTCAATAAACAGCATAGAAATGCGTCTTCTGTAAGGTGGTAGAACCTTATAGTCAATAAACAGCATAGAATCTCGTCTTCGGTAAGGTACTACAACCTTATAGTCAATAAACAGCATAGAAACACGTCTTTGGTAAGGTGGTACAACCTCATAGTCAATAAACAGCATAGAAACACGTCTTCGGTAAGCTGGTACAACCTTATAGTAAATAAACAGCATAGAAACACGTCTTCGGTAAGGTGGTACAACCTTATAGTCAATAAACAACATAGAAACACGTCTTCGGTAAGGTGGTACAACCTCATAGTCAATAAACAGCATAGAAACGCGCCTTCGGTAAGGTGGTACAACCTCATAGTCAATAAACAGCATAGAAACTCGTCTTCGGTAAGGTGGTACAACCTCATAGTCAATAAACAGGATCGAAACACGTCTTCGGTGAGGGGATACAACCTCATAGTCAATAAACAGCATAGAAAAACGTCTTCGGTAAGGTGGTACAACCTTATAGTCAATAAACAGCATAGAAACACGTCTTCGGTAAGGTGGTACAACCTCATACTCAATAAACAGCATAGAAAGGCGCCTTCGGTAAGGTGGTACAACCTCATAGTCAATAAACAGCATAGAAACTCGTCTTCGGTAAGGTGGTACAACCTCATAGTCAATTAACAGCATCGAAACACGCCTTCGGTAAGGGGATACAACCTCATAGTCAATAAACAACATAGAAAAACGTCTTCGGTAAGCTGGTACAACCTTATAGTAAATAAACAGCATAGAAACACGTCTTCGGTAAGGTGGTACAACCTTATAGTCAATAAACAACATAGAAACACGTCTTCGGGAAATTGATACAACCTCATAGTCAATAAACAGCATAGAAACGCGCCTTCGGTAAGGTGGTACAACCTCATAGTCAATAAACAGCATAGACACCCGTCTTCGGTAAGGTGGTACAACCTCATAGTCAATAAACAGCATCGAACCACGTCTTCGGTAAGGTATTTCAATCTTATAGTCAATAAACAGCATAGAAACACGTCTTTGGTAAGGTGCTACAACCTCATAGTCAATAAACAGCATAGAAACACGTCTTCGGTAAGCTGGTACAAACTTATAGTAAATAAACAGCATAGAAACACGTCTTCGGTAAGGTGGTACAACCTTATAGTCAATAAACAACATAGAAACACGTCTTCGGAAAATTGATACAACCTCATAGTCAATAAACAGCATAAAAACGCGCCTTCGGTAAGGTGGTACAACCTCATAGTCAATAAACAGCATAGAAACTCGTCTTCGGTAAGGTGGTTCAACCTCATAGTCAATAAACAGCATAGAAATGCGTCTTCTGTAAGGTGGTACAACCTTATAGTCAATAAACAGCATAGAAACTCGTCTTCGGTAAGGTGGTACAACCTTATAGTCAATAAACAGCATAGACACCCGTCTTCGGTAAGGTGGTATAACCTCATAGTCAATAAACAGCATCGAACCACGTCTTCGGTAAGGTATTTCAATCTTATAGTCAATAAACAGCATAGAAACACGTCTTTGGTAAGGTGGTACAACCTCATAGTCAATAAACAGCATAGAAACACGTCTTCGGTAAGCTGGTACAACCTTATAGTAAATAAACAGCATAGAAACACGTCTTCGGTAAGGTGGTACAACCTTATAGTCAATAAACAGCATAGAAACGCGCCTTCGGTAAGGTGGTACAACCTCATAGTCAATAAACAGCATAGAAACTCGTCTTCGGTAAGGTGGTACAAACTCATAGTCAATAAACAGCATCGAAACACGTCTTCGGTAAGGGGATACAACCTCATAGTCAATAAACAGCATAGAAAAACGTCTTCGGTAAGGTGGTACAACCTTATAGTCAATAAACAGCATAGAAACACGTCTTCGGTAAGGTGGTACAACCTCATAGTCAATAAACAGCATAGAAACGCGCCTTCGGTAAGGTGGTACAACCTCATAGTCAATAAACAGCATAGAAACACGTCTTCGGTAAGGTGGTACAAACTCATAGTCAATAAACAGCAAAGAAACTCCTCTTCGGTAAGGTGGTACAACCTTATAGTCAATAAACAGCATAGACACCCGTCTTCGGTAAGGTGGTACAACCTCATAGTCAATAAACAGCATAGAAACACGTCTTCGGTAAGGTGGTACAACCTCATAGACAATATACAGCATAGAAACTCGTCTTCGGTAAGGTGGTTCAACCTCATAGTCAATAAACAGCATAGAAATGCGTCTTCTGTAAGGTGGTACAACCTTATAGTCAATAAACAGCATAGAAACTCGTCTTCGGTAAGGTGGTACAACCTTATAGTCAATAAACAGCATAGAAACACGTCTTTGGTAAGGTGGTACAACCTCATAGTCAATAAACAGCATAGAAACACGTCTTCAGTAAGCTGGTACAACCTTACAGTAAATAAACAGCATCGAAAGACGTCTTCGGTAAGGGGATACAACCTCATAGTCAATAAACAGCATAGAAAAACGTCTTCGGTAAGGTGGTACAACCTCATAGTCAATAAACAGCATCGAAACACGTCTTCGGTAAGGGGATACAACCTCATAGTCAATAAACAGCATAGAAAAACGTCTTCGGTAAGGTGGTACAACCTTATAGTCAATAAACAGCATAGAAACACGTCTTCGGTAAGGTGGTACAACCTCATAGTCAATAAACAGCATAGAAACACGTCTTCGGTAAGGTGGTTCAACCTCATAGTCAATAAACAGCATAGAAACACGTCTTCGGTAAGGTGGTACAACCTTATAGTAAAATAACAGCATAGAAACACGTCTTCGGTAAGGTGGTACAACCTTATAGTCAATAAACAGCATTGAAACGCACCCTCGGTAAGGCGGTACAACCGCATAGTCAATAAACAGCATAGAAACGCGCCTTCGGTAAGGTGGTTCAACCTCATAGTCAATAAACAGCATAGAAACACGTCTTCGGTAAGGTGGTACAAACTCATAGTCAATAAACAGCATAGAAACGCGCCTTCGGTAAGGTGGTACAAGCTTATAGTCAATAAACAGCATAGAAAGTCGCCTTCGGTAAGGTAGTACAACCTCATAGTCAATAAACAACATAGAAACACGTCTTCGGTAAGGTACTACAACCTCATGGTAAAAAACAGCATAGAAACACGTCTTCGGTAAGGTGGTACAACCTCATAGTAAATAAACAGCATAGAAACACGTCTTCGGTAAGGTGGTACAAACTCATAGTCAATAAACAGCAAAGAAACTCCTCTTCGGTAAGATGGTACAACCTTATAGTCAATAAACAGCATAGAAACATGTCTTCTGTAAAGTGGTACAACCTCATAGTCAATAAACAGCATTGAAACGCGCCCTCGGTAAGGCGGTTCAACCGCATAGTCAATAAACAGTATAGAAACGCGCCTTCGGTAAGGTGGTTCAACCTCATAGTCAATAAACAGCATAGAAACACGTCTTCGGTAAGGTGGTACAACCTTATAGTCAATAAACAACATAGAAACACGTCTTCGGTAAGGTGGTACAACCTCATAGTCAATAAACAGCATAGAAACGCGCCTTCGGTAAGGTGGTTCAACCTCATAGTCAATAAACAGCATAGAAACTCGTCTTCGGTAAGGTGGTACAACCTCATAGTCAATAAACAGCATCGAAACACGTCTTCGGTAAGGAGATACAACCTCATAGTCAATAAACAGCATAGAAAAACGTCTTCGGTAAGGTGGTACAACCTTATAGTCAATAAACAGCATAGAAACACGTCTTCGGTAAGGTGGTACAACCTCATAGTCAATAAACAGCATAGAAACGCGCCTTCGGTAAGGTGGTACAACCTCATAGTCAATAAACAGCATAGAAACACGTCTTCGGTAAGGTGGTACAAACTCATAGTCAATAAACAGCAAAGAAACTCCTCTTCGGTAAGGTGGTACAACCTTATAGTCAATAAACAGCATAGACACCCGTCTTCGGTAAGGTAGTACAACCTCATAGTCAATAAACAGCATAGAAACATGTCTTCTGTAAAGTGGTACAACCTCATAGTCAATAAACAGCATTGAAACGCGCCCTCGGTAAGGCGGTTCAACCGCATAGTCAATAAACAGTATAGAAACGCGCCTTCGGTAAGGTGGTTCAACCTCATAGTCAATAAACAGCATAGAAACACGTCTTCGGTAAGGTGGTACAACCTTATAGTCAATAAACAACATAGAAACACGTCTTCGGTAAGGTGGTACAACCTCATAGTCAATAAACAGCATAGAAACGCGCCTTCGGTAAGGTGGTTCAACCTCATAGTCAATAAACAGCATAGAAACTCGTCTTCGGTAAGGTGGTACAACCTCATAGTCAATAAACAGCATCGAAACACGTCTTCGGTAAGGAGATACAACCTCATAGTCAATAAACAGCATAGAAAAACGTCTTCGGTAAGGTGGTACAACCTTATAGTCAATAAACAGCATAGAAACACGTCTTCGGTAAGGTGGTACAACCTCATAGTCAATAAACAGCATAGAAACGCGCCTTCGGTAAGGTGGTACAACCTCATAGTCAATAAACAGCATAGAAACACGTCTTCGGTAAGGTGGTACAACCTTATAGTAAAATAACAGCATAGAAACACGTCTTCGGTAAGGTGGTACAACCTTATAGTCAATAAACAGCATTGAAACGCACCCTCGGTAAGGCGGTACAACCGCATAGTCAATAAACAGCATAGAAACGCGCCTTCGGTAAGGTGGTTCAACCTCATAGTCAATAAACAGCATAGAAACACGTCTTCGGTAAGGTGGTACAAACTCATAGTCAATAAACAGCATAGAAACGCGCCTTCGGTAAGGTGGTACAAGCTTATAGTCAATAAACAGCATAGAAAGTCGCCTTCGGTAAGGTAGTACAACCTCATAGTCAATAAACAACATAGAAACACGTCTTCGGTAAGGTACTACAACCTCATGGTAAAAAACAGCATAGAAACACGTCTTCGGTAAGGTGGTACAACCTCATAGTAAATAAACAGCATAGAAACACGTCTTCGGTAAGGTGGTACAAACTCATAGTCAATAAACAGCAAAGAAACTCCTCTTCGGTAAGATGGTACAACCTTATAGTCAATAAATAGCATAGAAACATGTCTTCTGTAAAGTGGTACAACCTCATAGTCAATAAACAGCATTGAAACGCGCCCTCGGTAAGGCGGTTCAACCGCATAGTCAATAAACAGTATAGAAACGCGCCTTCGGTAAGGTGGTTCAACCTCATAGTCAATAAACAGCATAGAAACACGTCTTCGGTAAGGTGGTACAACCTTATAGTCAATAAACAACATAGAAACACGTCTTCGGTAAGGTGGTACAACCTCATAGTCAATAAACAGCATAGAAACGCGCCTTCGGTAAGGTGGTTCAACCTCATAGTCAATAAACAGCATAGAAACTCGTCTTCGGTAAGGTGGTACAACCTCATAGTCAATAAACAGCATCGAAACACGTCTTCGGTAAGGAGATACAACCTCATAGTCAATAAACAGCATAGAAAAACGTCTTCGGTAAGGTGGTACAACCTTATAGTCAATAAACAGCATAGAAACACGTCTTCGGTAAGGTGGTACAACCTCATAGTCAATAAACAGCATAGAAACGCGCCTTCGGTAAGGTGGTACAACCTCATAGTCAATAAACAGCATAGAAACACGTCTTCGGTAAGGTGGTACAAACTCATAGTCAATAAACAGCAAAGAAACTCCTCTTCGGTAAGGTGGTACAACCTTATAGTCAATAAACAGCATAGACACCCGTCTTCGGTAAGGTAGTACAACCTCATAGTCAATAAACAGCATAGAAACATGTCTTCTGTAAAGTGGTACAACCTCATAGTCAATAAACAGCATTGAAACGCGCCCTCGGTAAGGCGGTTCAACCGCATAGTCAATAAACAGTATAGAAACGCGCCTTCGGTAAGGTGGTTCAACCTCATAGTCAATAAACAGCATAGAAACACGTCTTCGGTAAGGTGGTACAACCTTATAGTCAATAAACAACATAGAAACACGTCTTCGGTAAGGTGGTTCAACCTCATAGTCAATAAACAGCATAGAAACTCGTCTTCGGTAAGGTGGTACAACCTCATAGTCAATAAACAGCATCGAAACACGTCTTCGGTAAGGAGATACAACCTCATAGTCAATAAACAGCATAGAAAAACGTCTTCGGTAAGGTGGTACAACCTCATAGTCAATAAACAGCATAGAAACACGTCTTCGGTAAGGTGGTACAACCTCATAGTCAATAAACAGCATAGAAACACGTCTTCGGTAAGGTGGTACAACCTCATAGTCAATAAACAGCATAGAAACACGTCTTCGGTAAGGTGGTACAAACTCATAGTCAATAAACAGCAAAGAAACTCCTCTTCGGTAAGGTGGTACAACCTTATAGTCAATAAACAGCATAGACACCCGTCTTCGGTAAGGTAGTACAACCTCATAGTCAATAAACAGCATAGAAACATGTCTTCTGTAAAGTGGTACAACCTCATAGTCAATAAACAGCATTGAAACGCGCCCTCGGTAAGGCGGTTCAACCGCATAGTCAATAAACAGTATAGAAACGCGCCTTCGGTAAGGTGGTTCAACCTCATAGTCAATAAACAGCATAGAAACACGTCTTCGGTAAGGTGGTACAACCTTATAGTCAATAAACAACATAGAAACACGTCTTCGGTAAGGTGGTACAACCTCATAGTCAATAAACAGCATAGAAACGCGCCTTCGGTAAGGTGGTTCAACCTCATAGTCAATAAACAGCATAGAAACTCGTCTTCGGTAAGGTGGTACAACCTCATAGTCAATAAACAGCATCGAAACACGTCTTCGGTAAGGAGATACAACCTCATAGTCAATAAACAGCATAGAAAAACGTCTTCGGTAAGGTGGTACAACCTTATAGTCAATAAACAGCATAGAAACACGTCTTCGGTAAGGTGGTACAACCTCATAGTCAATAAACAGCATAGAAACGCGCCTTCGGTAAGGTGGTACAACCTCATAGTCAATAAACAGCATAGAAACACGTCTTCGGTAAGGTGGTACAAACTCATAGTCAATAAACAGCAAAGAAACTCCTCTTCGGTAAGGTGGTACAACCTTATAGTCAATAAACAGCATAGACACCCGTCTTCGGTAAGGTAGTACAACCTCATAGTCAATAAACAGCATAGAAACACGTCTTCGGTAAGGTGGTACAACCTCATAGTCAATAAACAGCATAGAAACTCGTCTTCGGTAAGGTGGTTCAACCTCATAGTCAATAAACAGCATAGAAATGCGTCTTCTGTAAGGTGGTACAACCTTATAGTCAATAAACAGCATAGGAACTCGTCTTCGGTAAGGTGGTACAACCTTATAGTCAATAAACAGCATAGAAACACGTCTTTGGTAAGGTGGTACAACCTCATAGTCAATAAACAGCATAGAAACACGTCTTCGGTAAGCTGGTACAACCTTATAGTCAATAAACAGCATCGAAAGACGTCTTCGGTAAGGGGATACAACCTCATAGTCAATAAACAGCATAGAAAAACGTCTTCGGTAAGGTGGTACAACCTCATAGTCAATAAACAGCATAGAAACACGTCTTCGGTAAGGGGATACAACCTCATAGTCAATAAACAGCATAGAAAAACGTCTTCGGTAAGGTGGTACAACCTTATAGTCAATAAACAGCATAGAAACACGTCTTCGGTAAGGTGGTACAACCTCATAGTCAATAAACAGCATAGAAACTCGTCTTCGGTAAGGTGGTTCAACCTCATAGTCAATAAACAGCATAGAAACACGTCTTCGGTAAGGTGGTACAACCTTATAGTAAAAAAACAGCATAGAAACACGTCTTCGGTAAGGTGGTACAACCTTATAGTCAATAAACAGCATTGAAACGCACCCTCGGTAAGGCGGTACAACCGCATAGTCAATAAACAGCATAGAAACGCGCCTTCGGTAAGGTGGTTCAACCTCATAGTCAATAAACAGCATAGAAACACGTCTTCGGTAAGGTGGTACAAACTCATAGTCAATAAACAGCATAGAAACGCGCCTTCGGTAAGGTGGTACAAGCTTATAGTCAATAAACAGCATAGAAAGTCGCCTTCGGTAAGGTAGTACAACCTCATAGTCAATAAACAACATAGAAACACGTCTTCGGTAAGGTACTACAACCTCATGGTAAAAAACAGCATAGAAACACGTCTTCGGTAAGGTGGTACAACCTCATAGTCAATAAACAGCATAGAAACACGTCTTCGGTAAGGTGGTACAAACTCATAGTCAATAAACAGCAAAGAAACTCCTCTTCGGTAAGATGGTACAACCTTATAGTCAATAAACAGCATAGAAACATGTCTTCTGTAAAGTGGTACAACCTCATAGTCAATAAACAGCATTGAAACGCGCCCTCGGTAAGGCGGTTCAACCGCATAGTCAATAAACAGTATAGAAACGCGCCTTCGGTAAGGTGGTTCAACCTCATAGTCAATAAACAGCATAGAAACACGTCTTCGGTAAGGTACTACAACCTCATGGTAAAAAAACAGCATAGAATCACGTCTTCGGTAAGGTGGTACAACCTCATAGTCAATAAACAGCATAGAAACACGTCTTCGGTAAGGTGGTACAAACTCATAGTCAATAAACAGCAAAGAAACTCCTCTTCGGTAAGATGGTACAACCTTATAGTCAATAAACAGCATAGAAACATGTCTTCTGTAAAGTGGTACAACCTCATAGTCAATAAACAGCATTGAAACGCGCCCTCGGTAAGGCGGTTCAACCGCATAGTCAATAAACAGTATAGAAACGCGCCTTCGGTAAGGTGGTTCAACCTCATAGTCAATAAACAGCATAGAAACACGTCTTCGGTAAGGTGGTACAAACTCATAGTCAATAAACAGCATAGAAACGCGCCTTCGGTAAGGTGGTACAAGCTTATAGTCAATAAACAGCATAGAAAGTCGCCTTCGGTAAGGTAGTACAACCTCATAGTCAATAAACAACATAGAAACACGTCTTCGGTAAGGTACTACAACCTCATGGTAAAAAACAGCATAGAAACACGTCTTCGGTAAGGTGGTACAACCTCATAGTCAATAAACAGCATAGAAACACGTCTTCGGTAAGGTGGTACAAACTCATAGTCAATAAACAGCAAAGAAACTCCTCTTCGGTAAGGTGGTACAACCTCATAGTCAATAAACAGCATAGAAACTCTTCTTCGGTAAGGTGGTACAACCTCATAGTCAATTAACAGCATCGAAACACGTCTTCGGTAAGGGGATACAACCTCATAGTCAATAAACAACATAGAAAAACGTCTTCGGTAAGCTGGTACAACCTTATAGTAAATAAACAGCATAGAAACACGTCTTCGGTAAGGTGGTACAACCTTATAGTCAATAAACAACATAGAAACACGTCTTCGGGAAATTGATACAACCTCATAGTCAATAAACAGCATAGAAACGCGCCTTCGGTAAGGTGGTACAACCTCATAGTCAATAAACAGCATAGAAACCCGTCTTCGGTAAGGTGGTACAACCTCATAGTCAATAAACAGCATCGAACCACGTCTTCGGTAAGGTATTTCAATCTTATAGTCAATAAACAGCATAGAAACACGTCTTTGGTAAGGTGCTACAACCTCATAGTCAATAAACAGCATAGAAACACGTCTTCGGTAAGCTGGTACAAACTTATAGTAAATAAACAGCATAGAAACACGTCTTCGGTAAGGTGGTACAACCTTATAGTCAATAAACAACATAGAAACACGTCTTCGGAAAATTGATACAACCTCATAGTCAATAAACAGCATAAAAACGCGCCTTCGGTAAGGTGGTACAACCTCATAGTCAATAAACAGCATAGAAACTCGTCTTCGGTAAGGTGGTTCAACCTCATAGTCAATAAACAGCATAGAAATGCGTCTTCTGTAAGGTGGTACAACCTTATAGTCAATAAACAGCATAGAAACTCGTCTTCGGTAAGGTGGTACAACCTTATAGTCAATAAACAGCATAGACACCCGTCTTCGGTAAGGTGGTATAACCTCATAGTCAATAAACAGCATCGAACCACGTCTTCGGTAAGGTATTTCAATCTTATAGTCAATAAACAGCATAGAAACACGTCTTTGGTAAGGTGGTACAACCTCATAGTCAATAAACAGCATAGAAACACGTCTTCGGTAAGCTGGTACAACCTTATAGTAAATAAACAGCATAGAAACACGTCTTCGGTAAGGTGGTACAACCTTATAGTCAATAAACAGCATAGAAACGCGCCTTCGGTAAGGTGGTACAACCTCATAGTCAATAAACAGCATAGAAACTCGTCTTCGGTAAGGTGGTACAACCTCATAGTCAATAAACAGCATCGAAACACGTCTTCGGTAAGGTGATACAACCTCATAGTCAATAAACAGCATAGAAAAACGTCTTCGGTAAGGTGGTACAACCTTATAGTCAATAAACAGCATAGAAACACGTCTTCGGTAAGGTGGTACAACCTCATAGTCAATAAACAGCATAGAAACGCGCCTTCGGTAAGGTGGTACAACCTCATAGTCAATAAACAGCATAGAAACACGTCTTCGGTAAGGTGGTACAAACTCATAGTCAATAAACAGCAAAGAAACTCCTCTTCGGTAAGGTGGTACAACCTTATAGTCAATAAACAGCATAGACACCCGTCTTCGGTAAGGTGGTACAACCTCATAGTCAATAAACAGCATAGAAACACGTCTTCGGTAAGGTGGTACAACCTCATAGACAATAAACAGCATAGAAACTCGTCTTCGGTAAGGTGGTTCAACCTCATAGTCAATAAACAGCATAGAAATGCGTCTTCTGTAAGGTGGTACAACCTTATAGTCAATAAACAGCATAGAAACTCGTCTTTGGTAAGGTGGTACAACCTTATAGTCAATAAACAGCATAGAAACACGTCTTTGGTAAGGTGGTACAACCTCATAGTCAATAAACAGCATAGAAACACGTCTTCAGTAAGCTGGTACAACCTTATAGTAAATAAACAGCATCGAAAGACGTCTTCGGTAAGGGGATACAACCTCATAGTCAATAAACAGCATAGAAAAACGTCTTCGGTAAGGTGGTACAACCTCATAGTCAATAAACAGCATCGAAACACGTCTTCGGTAAGGGGATACAACCTCATAGTCAATAAACAGCATAGAAAAACGTCTTCGGTAAGGTGGTACAACCTTATAGTCAATAAACAGCATAGAAACACGTCTTCGGTAAGGTGGTACAACCTCATAGTCAATAAACAGCATAGAAACACGTCTTCGGTAAGGTGGTTCAACCTCATAGTCAATAAACAGCATAGAAACACGTCTTCGGTAAGGTGGTACAACCTTATAGTAAAAAAACAGCATAGAAACACGTCTTCGGTAAGGTGGTACAACCTTATAGTCAATAAACAGCATTGAAACGCACCCTCGGTAAGGCGGTACAACCGCATAGTCAATAAACAGCATTGAAACGCACCCTCGGTAAGGCGGTACAACCGCATAGTCAATAAACAGCATAGAAGGGCGCCTTCGGTAAGGTGGTTCAACCTCATAGTCAATAAACAGCATAGAAACACGTCTTCGGTAAGGTGGTACAAACTCATAGTCAATAAACAGCATAGAAAGTCGCCTTCGGTAAGGTAGTACAACCTCATAGTCAATAAACAACATAGAAACACGTCTTCGGTAAGGTACTACAACCTCATGGTAAAAAACAGCATAGAAACACGTCTTCGGTAAGGTGGTACAACCTCATAGTAAATAAACAGCATAGAAACACGTCTTCGGTAAGGTGGTACAAACTCATAGTCAATAAACAGCAAAGAAACTCCTCTTCGGTAAGATGGTACAACCTTATAGTCAATAAACAGCATAGAAACATGTCTTCTGTAAAGTTGTACAACCTCATAGTCAATAAACAGCATTGAAACGCGCCCTCGGTAAGGCGGTTCAACCGCATAGTCAATAAACAGTATAGAAACGCGCCTTCGGTAAGGTGGTTCAACCTCATAGTCAATAAACAGCATAGAAACACGTCTTCGGTAAGGTGGTACAACCTTATAGTCAATAAACAACATAGAAACACGTCTTCGGTAAGGTGGTACAACCTCATAGTCAATAAACAGCATAGAAACGCGCCTTCGGTAAGGTGGTTCAACCTCATAGTCAATAAACAGCATAGAAACTCGTCTTCGGTAAGGTGGTACAACCTCATAGTCAATAAACAGCATCGAAACACGTCTTCGGTAAGGGGATACAACCTCATAGTCAATAAACAGCATAGAAAAACGTCTTCGGTAAGGTGGTACAACCTTATAGTCAATAAACAGCATAGAAACACGTCTTCGGTAAGGTGGTACAACCTCATAGTCAATAAACAGCATAGAAACGCGCCTTCGGTAAGGTGGTACAACCTCATAGTCAATAAACAGCATAGAAACACGTCTTCGGTAAGGTGGTACAAACTCATAGTCAATAAACAGCAAAGAAACTCCTCTTCGGTAAGGTGGTACAACCTTATAGTCAATAAACAGCATAGACACCCGTCTTCGGTAAGGTAGTACAACCTCATAGTCAATAAACAGCATAGAAACACGTCTTCGGTAAGGTGGTACAACCTCATAGTCAATAAACAGCATAGAAACTCGTCTTCGGTAAGGTGGTTCAACCTCATAGTCAATAAACAGCATAGAAATGCGTCTTCTGTAAGGTGGTACAACCTTATAGTCAATAAACAGCATAGGAACTCGTCTTCGGTAAGGTGGTACAACCTTATAGTCAATAAACAACATAGAAACACGTCTTCGGTAAGCTGGTACAACCTTATAGTCAATAAACAGCATCGAAAGACGTCTTCGGTAAGGGGATACAACCTCATAGTCAATAAACAGCATAGAAAAACGTCTTCGGTAAGGTGGTACAACCTCATAGTCAATAAACAGCATCGAAACACGTCTTCGGTAAGGGGATACAACCTCATAGTCAATAAACAGCATAGAAAAACGTCTTCGGTAAGGTGGTACAACCTTATAGTCAATAAACAGCATAGAAACACGTCTTCGGTAAGGTGGTACAACCTCATAGTCAATAAACAGCATAGAAACTCGTCTTCGGTAAGGTGGTTCAACCTCATAGTCAATAAACAGCATAGAAACACGTCTTCGGTAAGGTGGTACAACCTTATAGTCAATAAACAGCATTGAAACGCACCCTCGGTAAGGCGGTACAACCGCATAGTCAATAAACAGCATAGAAACGCGCCTTCGGTAAGGTGGTTCAACCTCATAGTCAATAAACAGCATAGAAACACGTCTTCGGTAAGGTGGTACAAACTCATAGTCAATAAACAGCATAGAAACGCGCCTTTGGTAAGGTGGTACAAGCTTATAGTCAATAAACAGCATAGAAAGTCGCCTTCGGTAAGGTAGTACAACCTCATAGTCAATAAACAACATAGAAACACGTCTTCGGTAAGGTACTACAACCTCATGGTAAAAAACAGCATAGAAACACGTCTTCGGTAAGGTGGTACAACCTCATAGTCAATAAACAGCATAGAAACACGTCTTCGGTAAGGTGGTACAAACTCATAGTCAATAAACAGCAAAGAAACTCCTCTTCGGTAAGATGGTACAACCTTATAGTCAATAAACAGCATAGAAACATGTCTTCTGTAAAGTGGTACAACCTCATAGTCAATAAACAGCATTGAAACGCACCCTCGGTAAGGCGGTTCAACCGCATAGTCAATAAACAGTATAGAAACGCGCCTTCGGTAAGGTGGTTCAACCTCATAGTCAATAAACAGCATAGAAACACGTCTTCGGTAAGGTACTACAACCTCATGGTAAAAAAACAGCATAGAATCACGTCTTCGGTAAGGTGGTACAACCTCATAGTCAATAAACAGCATAGAAACACGTCTTCGGTAAGGTGGTACAAACTCATAGTCAATAAACAGCAAAGAAACTCCTCTTCGGTAAGATGGTACAACCTTATAGTCAATAAACAGCATAGAAACATGTCTTCTGTAAAGTTGTACAACCTCATAGTCAATAAACAGCATTGAAACGCGCCCTCGGTAAGGCGGTTCAACCGCATAGTCAATAAACAGTATAGAAACGCGCCTTCGGTAAGGTGGTTCAACCTCATAGTCAATAAACAGCATAGAAACACGTCTTCGGTAAGGTGGTACAAACTCATAGTCAATAAACAGCATAGAAACGCGCCTTCGGTAAGGTGGTACAAGCTTATAGTCAATAAACAGCATAGAAAGTCGCCTTCGGTAAGGTAGTACAACCTCATAGTCAATAAACAACATAGAAACACGTCTTCGGTAAGGTACTACAACCTCATGGTAAAAAACAGCATAGAAACACGTCTTCGGTAAGGTGGTACAACCTCATAGTCAATAAACAGCATAGAAACACGTCTTCGGTAAGGTACTACAACCTCATGGTAAAAAAACAGCATAGAAACACGTCTTCGGTAAGGTGGTACAACCTCATAGTCAATAAACAGCATAGAAACACGTCTTCGGTAAGGTGGTACAAACTCATAGTCAATAAACAGCAAAGAAACTCCTCTTCGGTAAGATGGTACAACCTTATAGTCAATAAACAGCATAGAAACATGTCTTCTGTAAAGTGGTACAACCTCATAGTCAATAAACAGCATTGAAATGCGCCCTCGGTAAGGCGGTACAACCGCATAGTCAATAAACAGTATAGAAACGCGCCTTCGGTAAGGTGGTTCAACCTCATAGTCAATAAACAGCATAGAAACACGTCTTCGGTAAGGTACTACAACCTCATGGTAAAAAACAGCATAGAAACACGTCTTCGGTAAGGTGGTTCAACCTCATAGTCAATAAACAGCATAGAAATGCGTCTTCTGTAAGGTGGTACAACCTTATAGTCAATAAACAGCATAGAAACATGTCTTCTGTAAAGTGGTACAACCTTATAGTCAATAAACAGCATAGACACCCGTCTTCGGTAAGGTGGTACAACCTCATAGTCAATAAACAGCATCGAACCACGTCTTCTGTAAGGTAGTACAATCTTATAGTCAATAAACAGCATAGAAACACGTCTTTGGTAAGGTGGTACAACCTCATAGTCAATAAACAGCATAGAAACACGTCTACGGTAAGCTGGTACAACCTCATAGTCAATAAACAGCATAGAAACACGTCTTGGTAAGGTGGTACAACCTTATAGTCAATAAACAGCATAGAAACACGTCTTCGGTAAGGTACTACAACCTCATGGTAAAAAAACAGCATAGAATCACGTCTTCGGTAAGGTGGTACAACCTCATAGTCAATAAACAGCATAGAAACACGTCTTCGGTAAGGTGGTACAAACTCATAGTCAATAAACAGCAAAGAAACTCCTCTTCGGTAAGATGGTACAACCTTATAGTCAATAAACAGCATAGAAACATGTCTTCTGTAAAGTTGTACAACCTCATAGTCAATAAACAGCATTGAAACGCGCCCTCGGTAAGGCGGTTCAACCGCATAGTCAATAAACAGTATAGAAACGCGCCTTCGGTAAGGTGGTTCAACCTCATAGTCAATAAACAGCATAGAAACACGTCTTCGGTAAGGTGGTACAAACTCATAGTCAATAAACAGCATAGAAACGCGCCTTCGGTAAGGTGGTACAAGCTTATAGTCAATAAACAGCATAGAAAGTCGCCTTCGGTAAGGTAGTACAACCTCATAGTCAATAAACAACATAAAAACACGTCTTCGGTAAGGTACTACAACCTCATGGTAAAAAACAGCATAGAAACACGTCTTCGGTAAGGTGGTACAACCTCATAGTCAATAAACAGCATAGAAACACGTCTTCGGTAAGGTGGTACAAACTCATAGTCAATAAACAGCAAAGAAACTCCTCTTCGGTAAGATGGTACAACCTTATAGTCAATAAACAGCATAGAAACATGTCTTCTGTAAAGTGGTACAACTCATAGTCAATAAACAGCATTGAAACGCGCCCTCAGTAAGGCGGTTCAACCGCATAGTCAATAAACAGTATAGAAACGCGCCTTCGGTAAGGTGGTTCAACCTCATAGTCAATAAACAGCATAGAAACACGTCTTCGGTAAGGTACTACAACCTCATGGTAAAAAAACAGCATAGAAACACGTCTTCGGTAAGGTGGTACAACCTCATAGTCAATAAACAGCATAGAAACACGTCTTCGGTAAGGTGGTACAAACTCATAGTCAATAAACAGCAAAGAAACTCCTCTTCGGTAAGATGGTACAACCTTATAGTCAATAAACAGCATAGAAACATGTCTTCTGTAAAGTGGTACAACCTCATAGTCAATAAACAGCATTGAAATGCGCCCTCGGTAAGGCGGTAAAACCGCATAGTCAATAAACAGTATAGAAACGCGCCTTCGGTAAGGTGGTTCAACCTCATAGTCAATAAACAGCATAGAAACACGTCTTCGGTAAGGTACTACAACCTCATGGTAAAAAACAGCATAGAAACACGTCTTCGGTAAGGTGGTTCAACCTCATAGTCAATAAACAGCATAGAAATGCGTCTTCTGTAAGGTGGTACAACCTTATAGTCAATAAACAGCATAGAAACATGTCTTCTGTAAAGTGGTACAACCTTATAGTCAATAAACAGCATAGACACCCGTCTTCGGTAAGGTGGTACAACCTCATAGTCAATAAACAGCATCGAACCACGTCTTCTGTAAGGTAGTACAATCTTATAGTCAATAAACAGCATAGAAACACGTCTTTGGTAAGGTGGTACAACCTCATAGTCAATAAACAGCATAGAAACACGTCTACGGTAAGCTGGTACAACCTCATAGTCAATAAACAGCATAGAAACACGTCTTGGTAAGGTGGTACAACCTTATAGTCAATAAACAGCATAGAAACACGTCTTCGGAAAATTGATACAACCTCATAGTCAATAAACAACATAGAAACACGTCTTCGGTAAGGTGGTACAACCTCATAGTCAATAAACAGCATAGAAACGCGCCTTCGGTAAGGTGGTACAACCTCATAGTCAATAAACAGCATAGAAACGCGCCTTCGGTAAGGTGGTTCAACCTCATAGTCAATAAACAGCATAGAAACACGTCTTCGGTAAGGGGATACAACCTCATGGTAAAAAACAGCATAGAAACACGTCTTCGGTAAGGTGGTACAACCTTATAGTCAATAAACAGCATAGAAATGCGTCTTCTGTAAGGTGGTACAACCTTATAGTCAATAAACAGCATAGAAACATGTCTTCTGTAAAGTGGTACAACCTTATAGTCAATAAACAGCATAGACACCCGTCTCCGGTAAGGTGGTACAACCTCATAGTCAATAAACAGCATCGAACCACGTCTTCGGTAAGGTAGTACAATCTCATAGTCAATAAACAGCATAGAAACACGTCTTTGGTAAGGTGGTACAACCTCATGGTCAATAAACAGTATAGAAACACGTCTTCGGTAAGGTGGTTCAACCTCATAGTCAATAAACAGCATAGAAACACGTCTTCGGTAAGGTGGTACAACTTTATAGTAAAAAAACAGCATAGAAACACGTCTTCGGTAAGGTGGTACAACCTTATAGTCAATAAACAGCATTGAAACGCACCCTCGGTAAGGCGGTACAACCGCATAGTCAATAAACAGCATAGAAACGCGCCTTCGGTAAGGTGGTTCAACCTCATAGTCAATAAACAGCATCGAAACACGTCTTCGGTAAGGGGATACAACCTCATAGTCAATAGACAGCATAGAAAAACGTCTTCGGTAAGGTGGTACAACCTTATAGTCAATAAACAGCATAGAAACACGTCTTCGGTAAGGTGGTACAACCTCATAGTCAATAAACAGCATAGAAACTCGTCTTCGGTAAGGTGGTTCAACCTCATAGTCAATAAACAGCATAGAAACACGTCTTCGGTAAGGTGGTACAACCTTATAGTAAAAAAACAGCATAGAAACACGTCTTCGGTAAGGTGGTACAACCTTATAGTCAATAAACAGCATAGAAACGCGCCTTCGGTAAGGTGGTTCAACCTCATAGTCAATAAACAGCATAGAAACACGTCTTCGGTAAGGTGGTACAAACTCATAGTCAATAAACAGCATAGAAACGCGCCTTCGGTAAGGTGGTACAAGCTTATAGTCAATAAACAGCATAGAAAATCGCCTTCGGTAAGGTAGTACAACCTCATAGTCAATAAACAACATAGAAACACGTCTTCGGTAAGGTACTACAACCTCATGGTAAAAAACAGCATAGAAACACGTCTTCGGTAAGGTGGTACAACCTCATAGTCAATAAACAGCATAGAAACACGTCTTCGGTAAGGTGGTACAAACTCATAGTCAATAAACAGCAAAGAAACTCCTCTTCGGTAAGATGGTACAACCTTATAGTCAATAAACAGCATAGAAACATGTCTTCTGTAAAGTGGTACAACCTCATAGTCAATAAACAGCATTGAAACGCGCCCTCGGTAAGGCGGTTCAACCGCATAGTCAATAAACAGTATAGAAACGCGCCTTCGGTAAGGTGGTTCAACCTCATAGTCAATAAACAGCATAGAAACACGTCTTCGGTAAGGTACTACAACCTCATGGTAAAAAAACAGCATAGAAACACGTCTTCGGTAAGGTGGTACAACCTCATAGTCAATAAACAGCATAGAAACACGTCTTCGGTAAGGTGGTACAAACTCATAGTCAATAAACAGCAAAGAAACTCCTCTTCGGTAAGATGGTACAACCTTATAGTCAATAAACAGCATAGAAACATGTCTTCTGTAAAGTGGTACAACCTCATAGTCAATAAACAGCATTGAAATGCGCCCTCGGTAAGGCGGTACAACCGCATAGTCAATAAACAGTATAGAAACGCGCCTTCGGTAAGGTGGTTCAACCTCATAGTCAATAAACAGCATAGAAACACGTCTTCGGTAAGGTACTACAACCTCATGGTAAAAAACAGCATAGAAACACGTCTTCGGTAAGGTGGTTCAACCTCATAGTCAATAAACAGCATAGAAATGCGTCTTCTGTAAGGTGGTACAACCTTATAGTCAATAAACAGCATAGAAACATGTCTTCTGTAAAGTGGTACAACCTTATAGTCAATAAACAGCATAGACACCCGTCTTCGGTAAGGTGGTACAACCTCATAGTCAATAAACAGCATCGAACCACGTCTTCTGTAAGGTAGTACAATCTTATAGTCAATAAACAGCATAGAAACACGTCTTTGGTAAGGTGGTACAACCTCATAGTCAATAAACAGCATAGAAACACGTCTACGGTAAGCTGGTACAACCTCATAGTCAATAAACAGCATAGAAACACGTCTTGGTAAGGTGGTACAACCTTATAGTCAATAAACAGCATAGAAACACGTCTTCGGAAAATTGATACAACCTCATAGTCAATAAACAACATAGAAACACGTCTTCGGTAAGGTGGTACAACCTCATAGTCAATAAACAGCATAGAAACGCGCCTTCGGTAAGGTGGTACAACCTCATAGTCAATAAACAGCATAGAAACGCGCCTTCGGTAAGGTGGTTCAACCTCATAGTCAATAAACAGCATAGAAACACGTCTTCGGTAAGGGGATACAACCTCATGGTAAAAAACAGCATAGAAACACGTCTTCGGTAAGGTGGTACAACCTTATAGTCAATAAACAGCATAGAAATGCGTCTTCTGTAAGGTGGTACAACCTTATAGTCAATAAACAGCATAGAAACATGTCTTCTGTAAAGTGGTACAACCTTATAGTCAATAAACAGCATAGACACCCGTCTCCGGTAAGGTGGTACAACCTCATAGTCAATAAACAGCATCGAACCACGTCTTCGGTAAGGTAGTACAATCTCATAGTCAATAAACAGCATAGAAACACGTCTTTGGTAAGGTGGTACAACCTCATGGTCAATAAACAGTATAGAAACACGTCTTCGGTAAGGTGGTTCAACCTCATAGTCAATAAACAGCATAGAAACACGTCTTCGGTAAGGTGGTACAACCTTATAGTAAAAAAACAGCATAGAAACACGTCTTCGGTAAGGTGGTACAACCTTATAGTCAATAAACAGCATTGAAACGCACCCTCGGTAAGGCGGTACAACCGCATAGTCAATAAACAGCATAGAAACGCGCCTTCGGTAAGGTGGTTCAACCTCATAGTCAATAAACAGCATCGAAACACGTCTTCGGTAAGGGGATACAACCTCATAGTCAATAGACAGCATAGAAAAACGTCTTCGGTAAGGTGGTACAACCTTATAGTCAATAAACAGCATAGAAACACGTCTTCGGTAAGGTGGTACAACCTCATAGTCAATAAACAGCATAGAAACTCGTCTTCGGTAAGGTGGTTCAACCTCATAGTCAATAAACAGCATAGAAACACGTCTTCGGTAAGGTGGTACAACCTTATAGTAAAAAAACAGCATAGAAACACGTCTTCGGTAAGGTGGTACAACCTGATAGTCAATAAACAGCATAGAAACGCGCCTTCGGTAAGGTGGTTCAACCTCATAGTCAATAAACAGCATAGAAACACGTCTTCGGTAAGGTGGTACAAACTCATAGTCAATAAACAGCATAGAAACGCGCCTTCGGTAAGGTGGTACAAGCTTATAGTCAATAAACAGCATAGAAAATCGCCTTCGGTAAGGTGGTTCAACCTCATAGTCAATAAACAGCATAGAAACACGTCTTCGGTAAGGTACTACAACCTCATGGTAAAAAAACAGCATAGAAACACGTCTTCGGTAAGGTGGTACAACCTCATAGTCAATAAACAGCATAGAAACACGTCTTCGGTAAGGTGGTACAAACTCATAGTCAATAAACAGCAAAGAAACTCCTCTTCGGTAAGATGGTACAACCTTATAGTCAATAAACAGCATAGAAACATGTCTTCTGTAAAGTGGTACAACCTCATAGTCAATAAACAGCATTGAAATGCGCCCTCGGTAAGGCGGTACAACCGCATAGTCAATAAACAGTATAGAAACGCGCCTTCGGTAAGGTGGTTCAACCTCATAGTCAATAAACAGCATAGAAACACGTCTTCGGTAAGGTACTACAACCTCATGGTAAAAAAAAGCATAGAAACACGTCTTCGGTAAGGTGGTTCAACCTCATAGTCAATAAACAGCATAGAAATGCGTCTTCTGTAAGGTGGTACAACCTTATAGTCAATAAACAGCATAGAAACATGTCTTCTGTAAAGTGGTACAACCTTATAGTCAATAAACAGCATAGACACCCGTCTTCGGTAAGGTGGTACAACCTCATAGTCAATAAACAGCATCGAACCACGTCTTCTGTAAGGTAGTACAATCTTATAGTCAATAAACAGCATAGAAACACGTCTTTGGTAAGGTGGTACAACCTCATAGTCAATAAACAGCATAGAAACACGTCTTCGGTAAGCTGGTACAACCTTATAGTAAATAAACAGCATAGAAACACGTCTTGGTAAGGTGGTACAACCTTATAGTCAATAAACAGCATAGAAACACGTCTTCGGAAAATTGATACAACCTCATAGTCAATAAACAACATAGAAACACGTCTTCGGTAAGGTGGTACAACCTCATAGTCAATAAACAGCATAGAAACGCGCCTTCGGTAAGGTGGTACAACCTCATAGTCAATAAACAGCATAGAAACGCGCCTTCGGTAAGGTGGTTCAACCTCATAGTCAATAAACAGCATAGAAACACGTCTTCGGTAAGGGGATACAACCTCATGGTAAAAAACAGCATAGAAACACGTCTTCGGTAAGGTGGTACAACCTTATAGTCAATAAACAGCATAGAAATGCGTCTTCTGTAAGGTGGTACAACCTTATATTCAATAAACAGCATAGAAACATGTCTTCTGTAAAGTGGTACAACCTTATAGTCAATAAACAGCATAGACACCCGTCTTCGGTAAGGTGGTACAACCTCATAGTCAATAAACAGCATCGAACCACGTCTTCGGTAAGGTAGTACAATCTTATAGTCAATAAACAGCATAGAAACACGTCTTTGGTAAGGTGGTACAACCTCATAGTCAATAAACAGCATAGAAACACGTCTTCGGTAAACTGGTACAACCTTATAGAAAATAAACAGCATAGAAACACGTCTTGGTAAGGTGGTACAACCTTATAGTCAATAAACAGCATAGAAACACGTCTTCGGAAAATTGATACAAGCTCATTGTCAATAAACAACATAGAAACACGTCTTCGGTAAGGTGGTACAACCTCATAGTCAATAAACAGCATAGAAACGCGCCTTCGGTAAGGTGGTACAACCTCATAGTCAATAAACAGCATAGAAACTCGTCTTCGGTAAGGTGGTACAACCTTATAGTCAATAAACAGCATCGAAACACGTCTTCGGTAAGGGGATACAACCTCATAGTCAATAAACAGCATAGAAAAACGTCTTCGGTAAGGTGGTACAACCTTATAGTCAATAAACAGCATAGAAACGCGCCTTCGGTAAGGTGGTACAAACTCATAGTCAATAAACAGCAAAGAAACTCCTCTTCGGTAAGGTGGTACAACCTTATAGTCAATAAACAGCATAGAAACATGTCTTCTGTAAAGTGGTACAACCTCATAGTCAATAAACAGCATTGAAACGCGCCCTCGGTAAGGCGGTACAACCGCATAGTCAATAAACAGCATAGAAACATGTCTTCTGTAAAGTGGTACAACCTCATAGTCAATAAACAGCATAGAAACACGTCTTCGGTAAGGTACTACAACCTCATGGTAAAAAACAGCATAGAAACACGTCTTCGGTAAGGTGGTTCAACCTCATAGTCAATAAACAGCATAGAAATGCGTCTTCTGTAAGGTGGTACAACCTTATAGTCAATAAACAGCATAGAAACATGTCTTCTGTAAAGTGGTACAACCTTATAGTCAATAAACAGCATAGACACCCGTCTTCGGTAAGGTGGTACAACCTCATAGTAAAAAAACAGCATCGAACCACGTCTTCTGTAAGGTAGTACAATCTTATAGTCAATAAACAGCATAGAAACACGTCTTTGGTAAGGTGGTACAACCTCATAGTCAATAAACAGCATAGAAACACGTCTTCGGTAAGGTGGTACAACCTTATAGTAAAAAAACAGCATAGAAACACGTCTTCGGTAAGGTGGTACAACCTTATAGTCAATAAACAGCATTGAAACGCGCCCTCGGTAAGGCGGTACAACCTTATAGTCAATAAACAGCATAGAAATGCGTCTTCTGTAAGGTGGTACAACCTTATAGTCAATAAACAGCATAGAAACATGTCTTCTGTAAAGTGGTACAACCTTATAGTCAATAAACAGCATAGACACCCGTCTTCGGTAAGGTGGTACAACCTCATAGTCAATAAACAGCATCGAACCACGTCTTCGGTAAGGTAGTACAATCTTATAGTCAATAAACAGCATAGAAACACGTCTTTGGTAAGGTGGTACAACCTCATAGTCAATAAACAGCATAGAAACACGTCTTCGGTAAACTGGTACAACCTTATAGTAAATAAACAGCATAGAAACACGTCTTGGTAAGGTGGTACAACCTTATAGTCAATAAACAGCATAGAAACACGTCTTCGGAAAATTGATACAAGCTCATTGTCAATAAACAACATAGAAACACGTCTTCGGTAAGGTGGTACAACCTCATAGTCAATAAACAGCATAGAAACGCGCCTTCGGTAAGGTGGTACAACCTCATAGTCAATAAACAGCATAGAAACTCGTCTTCGGTAAGGTGGTACAACCTTATAGTCAATAAACAGCATCGAAACACGTCTTCGGTAAGGGGATACAACCTCATAGTCAATAAACAGCATAGAAAAACGTCTTCGGTAAGGTGGTACAACCTTATAGTCAATAAACAGCATAGAAACGCGCCTTCGGTAAGGTGGTACAAACTCATAGTCAATAAACAGCAAAGAAACTCCTCTTCGGTAAGGTGGTACAACCTTATAGTCAATAAACAGCATAGAAACATGTCTTCTGTAAAGTGGTACAACCTCATAGTCAATAAACAGCATTGAAACGCGCCCTCGGTAAGGCGGTACAACCGCATAGTCAATAAACAGCATAGAAACATGTCTTCTGTAAAGTGGTACAACCTCATAGTCAATAAACAGCATAGAAACACGTCTTCGGTAAGGTACTACAACCTCATGGTAAAAAACAGCATAGAAACACGTCTTCGGTAAGGTGGTTCAACCTCATAGTCAATAAACAGCATAGAAATGCGTCTTCTGTAAGGTGGTACAACCTTATAGTCAATAAACAGCATAGAAACATGTCTTCTGTAAAGTGGTACAACCTTATAGTCAATAAACAGCATAGACACCCGTCTTCGGTAAGGTGGTACAACCTCATAGTCAATAAACAGCATCGAACCACGTCTTCTGTAAGGTAGTACAATCTTATAGTCAATAAACAGCATAGAAACACGTCTTTGGTAAGGTGGTACAACCTCATAGTCAATAAACAGCATAGAAACACGTCTTCGGTAAGGTGGTACAACCTTATAGTAAAAAAACAGCATAGAAACACGTCTTCGGTAAGGTGGTACAACCTTATAGTCAATAAACAGCATTGAAACGCGCCCTCGGTAAGGCGGTACAACCGCATAGTCAATAAACAGCATAGAAACGCGCCTTCGGTAAGGTGGTTCAACCTCATAGTCAATAAACAACATAGAAACACGTCTTCGGTAAGGTGGTACAACCTCATAGTCAATAAACAGCATAGAAACGCGCCTTCGGTAAGGTGGTACAACCTCATAGTCAATAAACAGCATAGAAACGCGCCTTCGGTAAGGTGGTTCAACCTCATAGTCAATAAACAGCATAGAAACACGTCTTCGGTAAGGTACTACAACCTCATGGTAAAAAACAGCATAGAAACACGTCTTCGGTAAGCTGGTACAACCTTATAGTCAATAAACAGCATAGAAATGCGTCTTCTGTAAGGTGGTACAACCTTATAGTCAATAAACAGCATAGAAACATGTCTTCTGTAAAGTGGTACAACCTTATAGTCAATAAACAGCATAGACACCCGTCTTCGGTAAGGTGGTACAACCTCATAGTCAATAAACAGCATCGAACCACGTCTTCGGTAAGGTAGTACAATCTTATTGTCAATAAACAGCATAGAAACACGTCTTTGGTAAGGTGGTACAACCTCATAGTCAATAAACAGCATAGAAACACGTCTTCGGTAAGCTGGTACAACCTTATAGTAAATAAACAGCATAGAAACACGTCTTGGTAAGGTGGTACAACCTTATAGTCAATAAACAGCATAGAAACACGTCTTCGGAAAATTGATACAACCTCATTGTCAATAAACAACATAGAAACACGTCTTCGGTAAGGTGGTACAACCTCATAGTCAATAAACAGCATAGAAACGCGCCTTCGGTGAGGTGGTACAACCTCATAGTCAATAAACAGCATAGAAACTCGTCTTCGGTAAGGTGGTACAACCTCATAGTCAATAAACAGCATAGAAACACGTATTCGGTAAGGTACTACAACCTCATAGTCAATAAACAGCATAGAAAAACGTCTTCGGTAAGGTGGTACAACCTTATTGTCAATAAACAGCATAGAAACGCGCCTTCGGTAAGGTGGTACAAACTCATAGTCAATAAACAGCAAAGAAACTCCTCTTCGGTAAGGTGGTACAACCTTATAGTCAATAAACAGCATAGAAACATGTCTTCTGTAAAGTGGTACAACCTCATATTCAATAAACAGCATTGAAACGCGCCCTCGGTAAGGCGGTACAACCGCATAGTCAATAAACAGCATAGAAACATGTCTTCTGTAAAGTGGTACAACCTCATAGTCAATAAACAGCATAGAAACACGTCTTCGGTAAGGTGCTACAACCTCATGGTAAAAAACAGCATAGAAACACGTCTTCGGTAAGGTGGTTCAACCTCATAGTCAATTAACAGCATAGAAATGCGTCTTCTGTAAGGTGGTACAACCTTATAGTCAATAAACAGCATAGAAACATGTCTTCTGTAAAGTGGTACAACCTTATAGTCAATAAACAGCATCGACACCCGTCTTGGGTAAGGTGGTACAACCTCATAGTCAATAAACAGCATCGAACCACGTCTTCTGTAAGGTAGTACAATCTTATAGTCAATAAACAGCATAGAAACACGTCTTTGGTAAGGTGGTACAACCTCATAGTCAATAAACAGCATAGAAACACGTCTTCGGTAAGGTGGTACAACCTTATAGTAAAAAAACAGCATAGAAACACGTCTTCGGTAAGGTGGTACAACCTTATAGTCAATAAACAGCATTGAAACGCGCCCTCGGTAAGGCGGTACAACCGCATAGTCAATAAACAGCATAGAAACGCGCCTTCGGTAAGGTGGTTCAACCTCATAGTCAATAAACAACATAGAAACACGTCTTCGGTAAGGTGGTACAACCTCATAGTCAATAAACAGCATAGAAACGCGCCTTCGGTAAGGTGGTACAACCTCATAGTCAATAAACAGCATAGAAACGCGCCTTCGGTAAGGTGGTTCAACCTCATAGTCAATAAACAGCATAGAAACACGTCTTCGGTAAGGGGATACAACCTCATGGTAAAAAACAGCATAGAAACACGTCTTCGGTAAGGTGGTACAACCTTATAGTCAATAAACAGCATAGAAATGCGTCTTCTGTAAGGTGGTACAACCTTATAGTCAATAAACAGCATAGAAACATGTCTTCTGTAAAGTGGTACAACCTTATAGTCAATAAACAGCATAGACACCCGTCTTCGGTACGGTGGTACAACCTCATAGTCAATAAACAGCATCGAACCACGTCTTCGGTAAGGTAGTACAATCTTATAGTCAATAAACAGCATAGAAACACGTCTTTGGTAAGGTGGTACAACCTCATAGTCAATAAACAGCATAGAAACACGTCTTCGGTAAGCTGGTACAACCTTATAGTAAATAAACAGCATAGAAACACGTCTTGGTAAGGTGGTACAACCTTATAGTCAATAAACAGCATAGAAACACGTCTTCTGAAAATTGATACAACCTCATAGTCAATAAACAACATAGAAACACGCCTTCGGTAAGGTAGTACAACCTCATAGTCAATAAACAGCATAGAAACGCGCCTTCGGTAAGGTGGTACAACCTCATAGTCAATAAACAGCATAGAAACACGTCTTCGGTAAGGTGGTACAAACTCATAGTCAATAAACAGCATAGAAACGCGCCTTTGGTAAGGTGGTACAAGCTTATAGTCAATAAACAGCATAGAAAGTCGCCTTCGGTAAGGTAGTACAACCTCATAGTCAATAAACAACATAGAAACACGTCTTCGGTAAGGTGGTACAACCTCATAGTCAATAAACAGTATAGAAACTCGTCTTCGGTAAGGTGGTTCAACCTCATAGTTAATAAACAGCATAGAAACACGTCTTCGGTAAGGTGGTACAACCTTATAGTAAAAAAACAGCATAGAAACACGTCTTCGGTAAGGTGGTACAACCTTATAGTCAATAAACAGCATTGAAACGCGCCCTCGGTAAGGCGGTACAACCGCATAGTCAATAAACAGCATAGAAACGCGCCTTCGGTAAGGTGGTTCAACCTCATAGTCAATAAACAGCATAGAAACACGTCTTCGGTAAGGTGGTACAAACTCATAGTCAATAAACAGCATAGAAACGCGCCTTCGGTAAGGTGGTATAAGCTTATAGTCAATAAACAGCATAGAAAGTCGCCTTCGGTAAGGTGGTACAAACTCATAGTCAATAAACAGCAAAGAAACTCCTCTTCGGTAAGATGGTACAACCTTATAGTCAATAAACAGCATAGAAACATGTCTTCTGTAAAGTGGTACAACCTCATAGTCAATAAACAGCATTGAAACGCGCCCTCGGTAAGGCGGTACAACCGCATAGTCAATAAACAGTATAGAAACGCGCCTTCGGTAAGGTGGTTCAACCTCATAGTCAATAAACAGCATAGAAACACGTCTTCGGTAAGGTACTACAACCTCATGGTAAAAAACAGCATAGAAACACGTCTTCGGTAAGGTGGTACAACCTCATAGTCAATAAACAGCATAGAAATGCGTCTTCTGTAAGGTGGTACAACCTTATAGTCAATAAACAGCATAGAAACATGTCTTCTGTAAGGTGGTACAACCTTATAGTCAATAAACAGCATAGACACCCGTCTTCGGTAAGGTGGTACAACCTCATAGTCAATAAACAGCATCGAACCACGTCTTCGGTAAGGTAGTACAATCTTATAGTCAATAAACAGCATAGAAACACGTCTTTGGTAAGGTGGTACAACCTCATAGTCAATAAACAGCATAGAAACACGTCTTGGTAAGGTGGTACAACCTTATAGTCAATAAACAACATAGAAACACGTCTTCGGAAAATTGATACAACCTCATAGTCAATAAACAACATAGAAACACGTCTTCGGTAAGGTGGTACAACCTCATAGTCAATAAACAGCATAGAAACGCGCCTTCGGTAAGGTGGTACAACCTCATAGTCAATAAACAGCATAGAAACTCGTCTTCGGTAAGGTGGTACAACCTCATAGTCAATAAACAGCATCGAAACACGTCTTCGGTAAGGGGATACAACCTCATAGTCAATAAACAGCATAGAAAAACGTCTTCGGTAAGGTGGTACAACCTTATAGTCAATAAACAGCATAGAAACGCGCCTTCGGTAAGGTGGTACAAACTCATAGTCAATAAACAGCAAAGAAACTCCTCTTCGGTAAGGTGGTACAACCTTATAGTCAATAAACAGCATAGAAACATGTCTTCTGTAAAGTGGTACAACCTCATAGTCAATAAACAGCATTGAAACGCGCCCTCGGTAAGGCGGTACAACCGCATAGTCAATAAACAGCATAGAAACGCGCCTTCGGTAAGGTGGTTCAACCTCATAGTCAATAAACAGCATAGAAACACGTCTTCGGTAAGGTGGTACAAACTCATAGTCAATAAACAGCATAGAAACGCGCCTTCGGTAAGGTGGTACGAGCTTATAGTCAATAAACAGCATAGAAAGTCGCCTTCGGTAAGTTAGTACAACCTCATAGTCAATAAACAACATAGAAACACGTCTTCGGTAAGGTGGTACAACCTCATAGTCAATAAACAGCATAGAAACTCGTCTTCGGTAAGGTGGTTCAACCTCATAGTCAATAAACAGCATAGAAACACGTCTTCGGTAAGGTGGTACAAACTCATAGTCAATAAACAGCATAGAAACGCGCCTTCGGTAAGGTGGTACAAGCTTATAGTAAAAAAACAGCATAGAAACATGTCTTCGGTAAGGTGGTACAACCTTATAGTCAATAAACAGCATTGAAACGCGCCCTCGGTAAGGCGGTACAACCGCATAGTCAATAAACAGCATAGAAACGCGCCTTCGGTAAGGTGGTTCAACCTCATAGTCAATAAACAGCATAGAAACACGTCTTCGGTAAGGTGGTACAACCTCATAGTCAATAAACAGCATAGAAACGCGCCTTCGGTAAGGTGGTACAAGCTTATAGTCAATAAACAGCATAGAAAGTCGCCTTCGGTAAGGTAGTACAACCTCATAGTCAATAAACAACATAGAAACACGTCTTCGGTAAGGTACTACAACCTCATGGTAAAAAACAGCATAGAAACACGTCTTCGGTAAGGTGGTACAACCTCATAGTCAATAAACAGCATAGAAACACGTCTTCGGTAAGGTGGTACAAACTCATAGTCAATAAACAGCAAAGAAACTCCTCTTCGGTAAGATGGTACAACCTTATAGTCAATAAACAGCATAGAAACATGTCTTCTGTAAAGTGGTACAACCTCATAGTCAATAAACAGCATTGAAACGCGCCCTCGGTAAGGCGGTACAACCGCATAGTCAATAAACAGTATAGAAACGCGCCTTCGGTAAGGTGGTTCAACCTCATAGTCAATAAACAGCATAGAAACACGTCTTCGGTAAGGTACTACAACCTCATGGTAAAAAACAGCATAGAAACACGTCTTCAGTAAGGTGGTACAACCTCATAGTCAATAAACAGCATAGAAATGCGTCTTCTGTAAGGTGGTACAACCTTATAGTCAATAAACAGCATAGAAACTCGTCTTCGGTAAGGTGGTACAACCTCATAGTCAATAAACAGCATAGAAACACGTCTTCGGTAAGGTGGTACCACCTCATAGTCAATAAACAGCATCGAACCACGTCTTCGGTAAGGTAGTACAATCTTATAGTCAATAAACAGCATAGAAACACGTCTTTGGTAAGGTGGTACAACCTCATAGTCAATAAACAGCATTGAAACGCGCCCTCGGTAAGGCGGTACAACTGCATAGTCATTAAACAGCATAGAAACATGTCTTCTGTAAAGTGGTACAACCTCATAGTCAATAAACAGCATTGAAACGCACCCTCGGTAAGGTGGTACAACCTCATAGTCAATAAACAGCATCGAACCACGTCTTCGGTAAGGTAGTACAATCTTATAGTCAATAAACAGCATAGAAACACGTCTTTGGTAAGGTGGTACAACCTCATAGTCAATAAACAGCATAGAAACACGTCTTCGGTAAGCTGGTACAACCTTATAGTAAATAAACAGCATAGAAACACGTCTTCGGTCAGGTGGTACAACCTTATAGTCAATAAACAACATAGAAACACGTCTTCGGAAAATTGGTACAACCTCATAGTCAATAAACAACATAGAAACACGTCTTCGGTAAGGTGGTACAACCTCATAGTCAATAAACAGCATAGAAACTCGTCTTCGGTAAGGTGGTACAACCTCATAGTCAATAAACAGCATCGAAACACGTCTTCGGTAAGGGGATACAACCTCATAGTCAATAAACAGCATAGAAAAACGTCTTCGGTAAGGTGGTACAACCTTAAAGTCAATAAACAGCATAGAGACACGTCTTCGGTAAGGTGGTGCAACCTCATAGTCAATAAACAGCATAGAAACGCGCCTTCGGTAAGGTGGTACAACCTCATAGTCAATAAACAGCAT
The DNA here is from genome assembly GCF_023055435.1 of Haliotis rufescens. Taxonomy (NCBI): domain Eukaryota; kingdom Metazoa; phylum Mollusca; class Gastropoda; order Lepetellida; family Haliotidae; genus Haliotis; species Haliotis rufescens. The sequence goes on along the minus strand of NW_025964001.1, from coordinate 50,484,069 downwards.
AGAAACACGTCTTCGGTAAGGTGGTACAAAGTCATAGTCAATAAACAGCAAAGAAACTCCTCTTCGGTAAGGTACTACAACCTCATGGTAAAAAACAGCATAGAAACACGTCTTCGGTAAGGTGGTACAACCTCATAGTCAATTAACAGCATAGAAACGCGCCTTCTGTAAGGTGGTACAAGCTTATAGTCAATAAACAGCATAGAAAGTCGCCTTCGGTAAGGTGGTACAACCTTATAGTCAATAAACAGCATAGAAACATGTCTTCTGTAAGGTGGTACAACCTTATAGTCAATAAATAGCATAGACACCCGTCTTCGGTAAGGTGGTACAACCTCATAGTCAATAAACAGCATCGAACCACGTCTTCGGTAAGGTAGTACAATCTTATAGTCAATAAACAGCATAGAAACACGTCTTTGGTAAGGTGGTACAACCTCAAAGTCAATAAACAGCATAGAAACACGTCTTCGGTAAGGTGGTACAACCTTATAGTCAATAAACAACATAGAAACACGTCTTCGGAAAATTGATACAACCTCATAGTCAATAAACAGCATAGAAACGCGCCTTCGGTAAGGTGGTACAACCTCATAGTCAATAAACAGCATAGAAACTCGTCTTCGGTAAGGTGGTACAACCTCATAGTCAATAAACAGCATCGAAACACGTCTTCGGTAAGGTGGTACAAACTCATAGTCAATAAACAGCAAAGAAACTCCTCTTCGGTAAGGTGGTACAAGCTTATATTAAAAAAACAGCATAGAAACATGTCTTCGGTAAGGTGGTACAACCTTATAGTCAATAAACAGCATTGAAACGCGCCCTCGGTAAGGCGGTACAACCGCATAGTCAATAAACAGCATAGAAACGCGCCTTCGGTAAGGTGGTTCAACCTCATAGTCAATAAACAGCATAGAAACACGTCTTCGGTAAGGTGGTACAAACTCATAGTCAATAAACAGCATAGAAACGCGCCTTCGGTAAGGTGGTACAAGCTTATAGTCAATAAACAGCATAGAAAGTCGCCTTCGGTAAGGTAGTACAACCTCATAGTCAATAAACAACATAGAAACACGTCTTCGGTAAGGTACTACAACCTCATGGTAAAAAACAGCATAGAAACACGTCTTCGGTAAGGTGGTACAACCTCATAGTCAATAAACAGCATAGAAACACGTCTTCGGTAAGGTGGTACAAACTCATAGTCAATAAACAGCAAAGAAACTCCTCTTCGGTAAGATGGTACAACCTTATAGTCAATAAACAGCATAGAAACATGTCTTCTGTAAAGTGGTACAACCTCATAGTCAATAAACAGCATTGAAACGCGCCCTCGGTAAGGCGGTACAACCGCATAGTCAATAAACAGTATAGAAACGCGCCTTCGGTAAGGTGATTCAACCTCATAGTCAATAAACAGCATAGAAACACGTCTTCGGTAAGGTACTACAACCTCATGGTAAAAAACAGCATAGAAACACGTCTTCGGTAAGGTGGTACAACCTCATAGTCAATAAACAGCATAGAAATGCGTCTTCTGTAAGGTGGTACAACCTTATAGTCAATAAACAGCATAGAAACTCGTCTTCGGTAAGGTGGTACAACCTCATAGTCAATAAACAGCATAGACACCCGTCTTCGGTAAGGTGGTACAACCTCATAGTCAATAAACAGCATCGAACCACGTCTTCGGTAAGGTAGTACAATCTTATAGTCAATAAACAGCATAGAAACACGTCTTTGGTAAGGTGGTACAACCTCATAGTCAATAAACAGCATTGAAACGCGCCCTCGGTAAGGCGGTACAACCGCATAGTCATTAAACAGCATAGAAACATGTCTTCTGTAAAGTGGTACAACCTCATAGTCAATAAACAGCATTGAAACGCACCCTCGGTAAGGTGGTACAACCTCATAGTCAATAAACAGCATCGAACCACGTCTTCGGTAAGGTAGTACAATCTTATAGTCAATAAACAGCATAGAAACACGTCTTTGGTAAGGTGGTACAACCTCATAGTCAATAAACAGCATAGAAACACGTCTTCGGTAAGCTGGTACAACCTTATAGTAAATAAACAGCATAGAAACACGTCTTCGGTAAGGTGGTACAACCTTATAGTCAATAAACAACATAGAAACACGTCTTCGGAAAATTGATACAACCTCATAGTCAATAAACAACATAGAAACACGTCTTCGGTAAGGTGGTACAACCTCATAGTCAATAAACAGCATAGAAACTCGTCTTCGGTAAGGTGGTACAACCTCATAGTCAATAAACAGCATCGAAACACGTCTTCGGTAAGGGGATACAACCTCATAGTCAATAAACAGCATAGAAAAACGTCTTCGGTAAGGTGGTACAACCTTAAAGTCAATAAACAGCATAGAGACACGTCTTCGGTAAGGTGGTGCAACCTCATAGTCAATAAACAGCATAGAAACGCGCCTTCGGTAAGGTGGTACAACCTCATAGTCAATAAACAGCATAGAAACACGTCTTCGGTAAGGTGGTACAAACTCATAGTCAATAAACAGCAAAGGAACTCCTCTTCGGTAAGGTGGTACAACCTTATAGTCAATAAACAGCATAGAAACATGTCTTCTGTAAAGTGGTACAACCTCATAGTCAATAAACAGCATTGAAACACGCCCTCGGTAAGGCGGTACAACCGCATAGTCAATAAACAGCATAGAAACGCGCCTTCGGTAAGGTGGTTCAACCTCATAGTCAATAAACAGCATAGAAACACGTCTTCGGTAAGGTACTACAACCTCATGGTAAAAAACAGCATAGAAACACGTCTTCGGTAAGGTGGTACAACCTCATAGTCAATTAACAGCATAGAAACGCGCCTTCTGTAAGGTGGTACAAGCTTATAGTCAATAAACAGCATAGAAAGTCGCCTTCGGTAAGGTGGTACAACCTTATAGTCAATAAACAGCATAGAAACATGTCTTCTGTAAGGTGGTACAACCTTATAGTCAATAAATAGCATAGACACCCGTCTTCGGTAAGGTGGTACAACCTCATAGTCAATAAACAGCATCAAACCACGTCTTCGGTAAGGTAGTACAATCTTATAGTCAATAAACAGCATAGAAACACGTCTTTGGTAAGGTGGTACAACCTCATAGTCAATAAACAGCATAGAAACACGTCTTGGTAAGGTGGTACAACCTTATAGTCAATAAACAACATAGAAACACGTCTTCGGAAAATTGATACAACCTCATAGTCAATAAACAGCATAGAAACGCGCCTTCGGTAAGGTGGTACAACCTCATAGTCAATAAACAGCATAGAAACTCGTCTTCGGTAAGGTGGTACAACCTCATAGTCAATAAACAGCATCGAAACACGTCTTCGGTAAGGTGGTACAAACTCATAGTCAATAAACAGCAAAGAAACTCCTCTTCGGTAAGGTGGTACAACCTTATAGTCAATAAACAGCATAGAAACATGTCTTCTGTAAAGTGGTACAACCTCATAGTCAATAAACAGCATTGAAACACGCCCTCGGTAAGGCGGTACAACCGCATAGTCAATAAACAGCATAGAAACGCGCCTTCGGTAAGGTGGTTCAACCTCATAGTCAATAAACAGCATAGAAACACGTCTTCGGTAAGGTGGTACAACCTCATGGTAAAAAACAGCATAGAAACACGTCTTCGGTAAGGTGGTACAACCTCATAGTCAATTAACAGCATAGAAACGCGCCTTGTGTAAGGTGGTACAAACTCATAGTCAATAAACAGCAAAGAAACTCCTCTTCGGTAAGGTGGTACAAGCTTATATTAAAAAAACAGCATAGAAACATGTCTTCGGTAAGGTGGTACAACCTTATAGTCAATAAACAGCATTGAAACGCGCCCTCGGTAAGGCGGTACAACCGCATAGTCAATAAACAGCATAGAAACGCGCTTTCGGTAAGGTGGTTCAACCTCATAGTCAATAAACAGCATAGAAACACGTCTTCGGTAAGGTGGTACAAACTCATAGTCAATAAACAGCATAGAAACGCGCCTTCGGTAAGGTGGTACAAGCTTATAGTCAATAAACAGCATAGAAAGTCGCCTTCGGTAAGGTAGTACAACCTCATAGTCAATAAACAACATAGAAACACGTCTTCGGTAAGGTACTACAACCTCATGGTAAAAAACAGCATAGAAACACGTCTTCGGTAAGGTGGTACAACCTCATAGTCAATAAACAGCATAGAAACACGTCTTCGGTAAGGTGGTACAAACTCATAGTCAATAAACAGCAAAGAAACTCCTCTTCGGTAAGATGGTACAACCTTATAGTCAATAAACAGCATAGAAACATGTCTTCTGTAAAGTGGTACAACCTCATAGTCAATAAACAGCATTGAAACGCGCCCTCGGTAAGGCGGTACAACCGCATAGTCAATAAACAGTATAGAAACGCGCCTTCGGTAAGGTGGTTCAACCTCATAGTCAATAAACAGCATAGAAACACGTCTTCGGTAAGGTACTACAACCTCATGGTAAAAAACAGCATAGAAACACGTCTTCGGTAAGGTGGTACAACCTCATAGTCAATAAACAGCATAGAAATGCGTCTTCTGTAAGGTGGTACAACCTTATAGTCAATAAACAGCATAGAAACTCGTCTTCGGTAAGGTGGTACAACCTCATAGTCAATAAACAGCATAGACACCCGTCTTCGGTAAGGTGGTACAACCTCATAGTCAATAAACAGCATCGAACCACGTCTTCGGTAAGGTAGTACAATCTTATAGTCAATAAACAGCATAGAAACACGTCTTTGGTAAGGTGGTACAACCTCATAGTCAATAAACAGCATTGAAACGCGCCCTCGGTAAGGCGGTACAACCGCATAGTCATTAAACAGCATAGAAACATGTCTTCTGTAAAGTGGTACAACCTCATAGTCAATAAACAGCATTGAAACGCACCCTCGGTAAGGTGGTACAACCTCATAGTCAATAAACAGCATCGAACCACGTCTTCGGTAAGGTAGTACAATCTTATAGTCAATAAACAGCATAGAAACACGTCTTTGGTAAGGTGGTACAACCTCATAGTCAATAAACAGCATAGAAACACGTCTTCGGTAAGCTGGTACAACCTTATAGTAAATAAACAGCATAGAAACACGTCTTCGGTAAGGTGGTACAACCTTATAGTCAATAAACAACATAGAAACACGTCTTCGGAAAATTGGTACAACCTCATAGTCAATAAACAACATAGAAACACGTCTTCGGTAAGGTGGTACAACCTCATAGTCAATAAACAGCATAGAAACTCCTCTTCGGTAAGGTGGTACAACCTCATAGTCAATAAACAGCATCGAAACACGTCTTCGGTAAGGGGATACAACCTCATAGTCAATAAACAGCATAGAAAAACGTCTTCGGTAAGGTGGTACAACCTTAAAGTCAATAAACAGCATAGAGACACGTCTTCGGTAAGGTGGTGCAACCTCATAGTCAATAAACAGCATAGAAACGCGCCTTCGGTAAGGTGGTACAACCTCATAGTCAATAAACAGCATAGAAACACGTCTTCGGTAAGGTGGTACAAACTCATAGTCAATAAACAGCAAAGAAACTCCTCTTCGGTAAGGTGGTACAACCTCATAGTCAATAAACAGCATTGAAACACGCCCTCGGTAAGGCGGTACAACCGCATAGTCAATAAACAGCATAGAAACGCGCCTTCGGTAAGGTGGTTCAACCTCATAGTCAATAAACAGCATAGAAACACGTCTTCGGTAAGGTACTACAACCTCATGGTAAAAAACAGCATAGAAACACGTCTTCGGTAAGGTGGTACAACCTCATAGTCAATTAACAGCATAGAAACGCGCCTTCTGTAAGGTGGTACAAGCTTATAGTCAATAAACAGCATAGAAAGTCGCCTTCGGTAAGGTGGTACAACCTTATAGTCAATAAACAGCATAGAAACATGTCTTCTGTAAGGTGGTACAACCTTATAGTCAATAAATAGCATAGACACCCGTCTTCGGTAAGGTGGTACAACCTCATAGTCAATAAACAGCATCAAACCACGTCTTCGGTAAGGTAGTACAATCTTATAGTCAATAAACAGCATAGAAACACGTCTTTGGTAAGGTGGTACAACCTCATAGTCAATAAACAGCATAGAAACACGTCTTGGTAAGGTGGTACAACCTTATAGTCAATAAACAACATAGAAACACGTCTTCGGAAAATTGATACAACCTCATAGTCAATAAACAGCATAGAAACGCGCCTTCGGTAAGGTGGTACAACCTCATAGTCAATAAACAGCATAGAAACTCGTCTTCGGTAAGGTGGTACAACCTCATAGTCAATAAACAGCATCGAAACACGTCTTCGGTAAGGTGGTACAAACTCATAGTCAATAAACAGCAAAGAAACTCCTCTTCGGTAAGGTGGTACAACCTTATAGTCAATAAACAGCATAGAAACATGTCTTCTGTAAAGTGGTACAACCTCATAGTCAATAAACAGCATTGAAACACGCCCTCTGTAAGGCGGTACAACCGCATAGTCAATAAACAGCATAGAAACGCGCCTTCGGTAAGGTGGTTCAACCTCATAGTCAATAAACAGCATAGAAACACGTCTTCGGTAAGGTACTACAACCTCATGGTAAAAAACAGCATAGAAACACGTCTTCGGTAAGGTGGTACAACCTCATAGTCAATAAACAGCATAGAAACGCGCCTTGTGTAAGGTGGTACAAGCTTATAGTCAATAAACAGCATAGAAACATGTCTTCTGTAAGGTGGTACAATCTTATAGTCAATAAATAGCATAGACACCCGTCTTCGGTAAGGTGGTACAACCTCATAGTCAATAAACAGCATAGAAACATGTCTTCTGTAAAGTGGTACAACCTCATAGTCAATAAACAGCATTGAAACACGCCCTCGGTAAGGCGGTACAACCGCATAGTCAATAAACAGCATAGAAACGCGCCTTCGGTAAGGTGGTTCAACCTCATAGTCAATAAACAGCATAGAAACGCGCCTTCGGTAAGGTGGTACAACCTCATAGTCAATAAACAGCATAGAAACGCGCCTTGTGTAAGGTGGTACAAGCTTATAGTCAATAAACAGCATAGAAACATGTCTTCTGTAAGGTGGTACAATCTTATAGTCAATAAATAGCATAGACACCCGTCTTCGGTAAGGTGGTACAACCTCATAGTCAATAAACAGCATCGAACCACGTCTTCGGTAAGGTAGTACAATCTTATAGTCAATAAACAGCATAGAAACACGTCTTTGGTAAGGTGGTACAATCTCATAGTCAATAAACAGCATAGAAACACGTCTTGGTAATGTGGTACAACCTTATAGTCAATAAACAACATAGAAACACGTCTTCGGAAAATTGATACAACCTCATAGTCAATAAACAACATAGAAACACGTCTTCGGTAAGGTGGTACAACCTCATAGTCAATAAACAGCATAGAAACGCGCCTTCGGTAAGGTGGTACAACCTCATAGTCAATAAACAGCATAGAAACTCGTCTTCGGTAAGGTGGTACAACCTCATAGTCAATAAACAGCATCGAAACACGTCTTCGGTAAGGGGATACAACCTCATAGTCAATAAACAGCATAGAAAAACGTCTTCGGTAAGGTGGTACAACCTTATAGTCAATAAACAGCATAGAAACGCGCCTTCGGTAAGGTGGTACAAACTCATAGTCAATAAACAGCATCGAAACACGTCTTCGGTAAGGGGATACAACCTCATAGTCAATAAACAGCATAGAAAAACGTCTTCGGTAAGGTGGTACAACCTTATAGTCAATAAACAGCATAGAAACGCGCCTTCGGTAAGGTGGTACAACCTCATAGTCAATAAACAGCATCGAAACACGTCTTCGGTAAGGGGATACAACCTCATAGTCAATAAACAGCATAGAAAAACGTCTTCGGTAAGGTGGTACAACCTTAAAGTCAATAAACAGCATAGAGACACGTCTTCGGTAAGGTGGTGCAACCTCATAGTCAATAAACAGCATAGAAACGCGCCTTCGGTAAGGTGGTACAACCTCATAGTCAATAAACAGCATAGAAACACGTCTTCGGTAAGGTGGTACAAACTCATAGTCAATAAACAGCAAAGAAACTCCTCTTCGGTAAGGTGGTACAACCTTATAGTCAATAAACAGCATAGAAACATGTCTTCTGTAAAGTGGTACAACCTCATAGTCAATAAACAGCATTGAAACACGCCCTCGGTAAGGCGGTACAACCGCATAGTCAATAAACAGCATAGAAACGCGCCTTCGGTAAGGTGGTTCAACCTCATAGTCAATAAACAGCATAGAAACACGTCTTCGGTAAGGTACTACAACCTCATGGTAAAAAACAGCATAGAAACACGTCTTCGGTAAGGTGGTACAACCTCATAGTCAATTAACAGCATAGAAACGCGCCTTCTGTAAGGTGGTACAAGCTTATAGTCAATAAACAGCATAGAAAGTCGCCTTCGGTAAGGTGGTACAACCTTATAGTCAATAAACAGCATAGAAACATGTCTTCTGTAAGGTGGTACAACCTTATAGTCAATAAACAGCATAGACACCCGTCTTCGGTAAGGTGGTACAACCTCATAGTCAATAAACAGCATGGAACCACGTCTTCGGTAAGGTAGTACAATCTTATAGTCAATAAACAGCATAGAAACACGTCTTTGGTAAGGTGGTACAACCTCATAGTCAATAAACAGCATAGAAACACGTCTTGGTAAGGTGGTACAACCTTATAGTCAATAAACAACATAGAAACACGTCTTCGGAAAATTGATACAACCTCATAGTCAATAAACAACATAGAAACACGTCTTCGGTAAGGTGGTACAACCTCATAGTCAATAAACAGCATAGAAACGCGCATTCGGTAAGGTGGTACAACCTCATAGTCAATAAACAGCATAGAAACTCGTCTTCGGTAAGGTGGTACAACCTCATAGTCAATAAACAGCATCGAAACACGTCTTCGGTAAGGGGATACAACCTCATAGTCAATAAACAGCATAGAAAAACGTCTTCGGTAAGGTGGTACAACCTTATAGTCAATAAACAGCATAGAAACGCGCCTTCGGTAAGGTGGTACAAACTCATAGTCAATAAACAGCAAAGAAACTCCTCTTCGGTAAGTTTGTACAACCTTATAGTCAATAAACAGCATAGAAACATGTCTTCTGTAAAGTGTTACAACCTCATAGTCAATAAACAGCATTGAAACGCGCCCTCGGTAAGGCGGTACAACCGCATAGTCAATAAACAGCATCGAAACATGTCTTCTGTAAAGTGGTACAACCTCATAGTCAATAAACAGCATTGAAACGCGCCCTCGGTAAGGCGGTACAACCGCATAGTCAATAAACAGCATAGAAACGCGCCTTCGGTAAGGTGGTTCAACCTCATAGTCAATAAACAGCATAGAAACACGTCTTCGGTAAGGTGGTACAAACTCATAGTCAATAAACAGCATAGAAACGCGCCTTCGGTAAGGTGGTACAAGCTTATAGTCAATAAACAGCATAGAAAGTCGCCTTCGGTAAGTTAGTACAACCTCATAGTCAATAAACAACATAGAAACACGTCTTCGGTAAGGTGGTACAACGTCATAGTCAATAAACAGCATAGAAACTCGTCTTCGGTAAGGTGGTTCAACCTCATAGTCAATAAACAGCATAGAAACACGTCTTCGGTAAGGTGGTACAACCGCATAGTCAATAAACAGCATAGAAACGCGCCTTCGGTAAGGTGGTACAACCTTATAGTCAATAAACAGCATAGAAACTCGCCTTCGGTAAGGTAGTACAACCTCATAGTCAATAAACAACATAGAAAGACGTCTTCGGTAAGGTGGTACAACCTCATAGTCAATAAACAGCATAGAAACTCGTCTTCGGTAAGGTGGTTCAACCTCATAGTCAATAAACAGCATAGAAACTCGTCTTCGGTAAGGTGGTACAACCTTATAGTAAAAAAACAGCATAGAAACATGTCTTCGGTAAGGTGGTACAACCTTATAGTCAATAAACAGCATTGAAACGCGCCCTCGGTAAGGCGGTACAACCGCATAGTCAATAAACAGCATAGAAACGCGCCTTCGGTAAGGTGGTTCAACCTCATAGTCAATAAACAGCATAGAAACACGTCTTCGGTAAGGTGGTACAAACTCATAGTCAATAAACAGCATAGAAACGCGCCTTCGGTAAGGTGGTACAAGCTTATAGTCAATAAACAGCATAGAAAGTCGCCTTCGGTAAGTTAGTACAACCTCATAGTCAATAAACAGCATAGAAACATGTCTTCTGTAAAGTGGTACAACCTCATAGTCAATAAACAGCATTGAAACGCACCCTCGGTAAGGCGGTACAACCGCATAGTCAATAAACAGTATAGAAACGCGCCTTCGGTAAGGTGGTTCAACCTCATAGTCAATAAACAGCATAGAAACACTTCTTCGGTAGGTACTACAACCTCATGGTAAAAAACAGCATAGAAACACGTCTTCGGTAAGGTGGTACAACCTCATAGTCAATAAACAGCATAGAAATGCGTCTTCTGTAAGGTGGTACAACCTTATAGTCAATAAACAGCATAGAAACTCGTCTTCGGTAAGGTGGTACAACCTTATAGTCAATAAACAGCATAGACACCCGTCTTCGGTAAGGTGGTACAACCTCATAGTCAATAAACAGCATCGAACCACGTCTTCGGTAAGGTAGTACAATCTTATAGTCAATAAACAGCATAGAAACACGTCTTTGGTAAGGTGGTACAACCTCATAGTCAATAAACAGCATTGAAACGCGCCCTCGGTAAGGCGGTACAACCGCATAGTCAATAAACAGCATAGAAACATGTCTTCTGTAAAGTGGTACAACCTCATAGTCAATAAACAGCATTGAAACGCACCCTCGGTAAGGCGGTACAACCGCATAGTCAATAAACAGCATAGAAACGCGCCTTCGGTAAGGTGGTTCAACCTCATAGTCAATAAACAGCATAGAAACACGTCTTCGGTAAGGTACTACAACCTCATGGTAAAAAACAGCCTAGAAACACGTCTTCGGTAAGGTGGTACAACCTCATAGTCAATAAACAGCATAGAAATGCGTCTTCTGTAAGGTGGTACAACCTTATAGTCAATAAACAGCATAGAAACTCGTCTTCGGTAAGGTGGTACAACCTTATAGTCAATAAACAGCATAGACACCCGTCTTCGGTAAGGTGGTACAACCTCATAGTCAATAAACAGCATCGAACCACGTCTTCGGTAAGGTAGTACAATCTTATAGTCAATAAACAGCATAGAAACACGTCTTTGGTAAGGTGGTACAACCTCATAGTCAATAAACAGCATTGAAACGCGCCCTCGGTAAGGCGGTACAACCGCATAGTCAATAAACAGCATAGAAACATGTCTTCTGTAAAGTGGTACAACCTCATAGTCAATAAACAGCATTGAAACGCACCCTCGGTAAGGTGGTACAACCGCATAGTCAATAAACAGCATAAAAACGCGCCTTCGGTAAGGTGGTTCAACCTCATAGTCAATAAACAGCATAGAAACACGTCTTCGGTAAGGTACTACAACCTCATGGTAAAAAACAGCATAGAAACACGTCTTCGGTAAGGTAGTACAACCTCATAGTCAATAAACAGCATAGAAATGCGTCTTCTGTAAGGTGGTACAACCTTATAGTCAATAAACAGCATAGAAACTCGTCTTCGGTAAGGTGGTACAACCTCATAGTCAATAAACAGCATCGAACCACGTCTTCGGTAAGGTGGTACAACCTCATAGTCAATAAACAGCATAGAAACACGTCTTCGGTAAGGTGGTACAACCTTATAGTCAATAAACAACATAGAAACACGTCTTCGGAAAATTGGTACAACCTCATAGTCAATAAACAACATAGAAACACGTCTTCGGTAAGGTGGTACAACCTCATAGTCAATAAACAGCATAGAAACTCGTCTTCGGTAAGGTGGTACAACCTCATAGTCAATAAATAGCATCGAAACACGTCTTCGGTAAGGGGATACAACCTCATAGTCAATAAACAGCATAGAAAAACGTCTTCGGTAAGGTGGTACAACCTTAAAGTCAATAAACAGCATAGAGACACGTCTTCGGTAAGGTGGTGCAACCTCATAGTCAATAAACAGCATAGAAACGCGCCTTCGGTAAGGTGGTACAACCTCATAGTCAATAAACAGCATAGAAACACGTCTTCGGTAAGGTGGTACAAACTCATAGTCAATAAACAGCAAAGAAACTCCTCTTCGGTAAGGTGGTACAACCTCATGGTAAAAAACAGCATAGAAACACGTCTTCGGTAAGGTGGTACAACCGCATAGTCAATAAACAGCATAGAAACGCGCCTTCGGTAAGGTGGTTCAACCTCATAGTCAATAAACAGCATAGAAACACGTCTTCGGTAAGGTACTACAACCTCATGGTAAAAAACAGCATAGAAACACGTCTTCGGTAAGGTGGTACAACCTCATAGTCAATAAACAGCATAGAAATGCGTCTTCTGTAAGGTGGTACAACCTTATAGTCAATAAACAGCATAGAAACTCGTCTTCGGTAAGGTGGTACAACCTCATAGTCAATAAACAGCATCGAACCACGTCTTCGGTAAAGTGGTACAACCTCATAGTCAATAAACAGCATTGAAACGCACCCTCGGTAAGGCGGTACAACCGCATAGTCAATAAACAGCATAGAAACGCGCCTTCGGTAAGGTGGTTCAACCTCATAGTCAATAAACAGCATAGAAACACGTCTTCGGTAAGGTACTACAACCTCATGGTAAAAAACAGCCTAGAAACACGTCTTCGGTAAGGTGGTACAACCTCATAGTCAATAAACAGCATAGAAATGCGTCTTCTGTAAGGTGGTACAACCTTATAGTCAATAAACAGCATAGAAACTCGTCTTCGGTAAGGTGGTACAACCTTATAGTCAATAAACAGCATAGACACCCGTCTTCGGTAAGGTGGTACAACCTCATAGTCAATAAACAGCATCGAACCACGTCTTCGGTAAGGTAGTACAATCTTATAGTCAATAAACAGCATAGAAACACGTCTTTGGTAAGGTGGTACAACCTCATAGTCAATAAACAGCATTGAAACGCGCCCTCGGTAAGGCGGTACAACCGCATAGTCAATAAACAGCATAGAAACATGTCTTCTGTAAAGTGGTACAACCTCATAGTCAATAAACAGCATTGAAACGCACCCTCGGTAAGGTGGTACAACCGCATAGTCAATAAACAGCATAAAAACGCGCCTTCGGTAAGGTGGTTCAACCTCATAGTCAATAAACAGCATAGAAACACGTCTTCGGTAAGGTACTACAACCTCATGGTAAAAAACAGCATAGAAACACGTCTTCGGTAAGGTAGTACAACCTCATAGTCAATAAACAGCATAGAAATGCGTCTTCTGTAAGGTGGTACAACCTTATAGTCAATAAACAGCATAGAAACTCGTCTTCGGTAAGGTGGTACAACCTCATAGTCAATAAACAGCATCGAACCACGTCTTCGGTAAGGTGGTACAACCTCATAGTCAATAAACAGCATAGAAACACGTCTTCGGTAAGGTGGTACAACCTTATAGTCAATAAACAACATAGAAACACGTCTTCGGAAAATTGGTACAACCTCATAGTCAATAAACAACATAGAAACACGTCTTCGGTAAGGTGGTACAACCTCATAGTCAATAAACAGCATAGAAACTCGTCTTCGGTAAGGTGGTACAACCTCATAGTCAATAAATAGCATCGAAACACGTCTTCGGTAAGGGGATACAACCTCATAGTCAATAAACAGCATAGAGACACGTCTTCGGTAAGGTGGTGCAACCTCATAGTCAATAAACAGCATAGAAACGCGCCTTCGGTAAGGTGGTACAACCTCATAGTCAATAAACAGCATAGAAACACGTCTTCGGTAAGGTGGTACAAACTCATAGTCAATAAACAGCAAAGAAACTCCTCTTCGGTAAGGTGGTACAACCTTATAGTCAATAAACAGCATAGAATCATGTCTTCTGTAAAGTGGTACAAACTCATAGTCAATAAACAGCATTGAAACACGCCCTCGGTAAGGCGGTACAACCGCATAGTCAATAAACAGCATAGAAACGCGCCTTCGGTAAGGTGGTTCAACCTCATAGTCAATAAACAGCATAGAAACACGTCTTCGGTAAGGTACTACAACCTCATGGTAAAAAACAGCATAGAAACACGTCTTCGGTAAGGTGGTACAACCGCATAGTCAATAAACAGCATAGAAACGCGCCTTCGGTAAGGTGGTTCAACCTCATAGTCAATAAACAGCATAGAAACACGTCTTCGGTAAGGTACTACAACCTCATGGTAAAAAACAGCATAGAAACACGTCTTCGGTAAGGTGGTACAACCTCATAGTCAATAAACAGCATAGAAATGCGTCTTCTGTAGGGTGGTACAACCTTATAGTCAATAAACAGCATAGAAACTCGTCTTCGGTAAGGTGGTACAACCTCATAGTCAATAAACAGCATCGAACCACGTCTTCGGTAAGGTGGTACAACCTTATAGTCAATAAACAACATAGAAACACGTCTTCGGAAAATTGGTACAACCTCATAGTCAATAAACAACATAGAAACACGTCTTCGGTAAGGTGGTACAACCTCATAGTCAATAAACAGCATAGAAACTCGTCTTCGGTAAGGTGGTACAACCTCATAGTCAATAAATAGCATCGAAACACGTCTTCGGTAAGGGGATACAACCTCATAGTCAATAAACAGCATAGAAAAACGTCTTCGGTAAGGTGGTACAACCTTAAAGTCAATAAACAGCATAGAGACACGTCTTCGGTAAGGTGGTGCAACCTCATAGTCAATAAACAGCATAGAAACGCGCCTTCGGTAAGGTGGTACAACCTCATAGTCAATAAACAGCATAGAAACACGTCTTCGGTAAGGTGGTACAAACTCATAGTCAATAAACAGCAAAGAAACTCCTCTTCGGTAAGGTGGTACAACCTTATAGTCAATAAACAGCATAGAAACATGTCTTCTGTAAAGTGGTACAACCTCATAGTCAATAAACAGCATTGAAACGCGCCCTCGGTAAGGCGGTACAACCGCATAGTCAATAAACAGCATAGAAACGCGCCTTCGGTAAGGTGGTTCAACCTCATAGTCAATAAACAGCATAGAAACACGTCTTCGGTAAGGTACTACAACCTCATGCTAAAAAACAGCATAGAAACACGTCTTCGGTAAGGTGGTACAACCTCATAGTCAATTAACAGCATAGAAATGCGTCTTCTGTAAGGTGGTACAACCTCATAGTCAATAAACAGCATAGAAACTCGTCTTCGGTAAGGTGGTACAACCTCATAGTCAATAAACAGCATAGAAATGCGTCTTCTGTAAGGTGGTACAACCTCATTGTCAATAAACAGCATAGAAACTCGTCTTCAGTAAGGTGGTACAACCTCATAGTCAAAAAACGGCATAGAAACACGTCTTCAGTAAGGTGGTACAACCTCATAGTCAATAAACAGCATAGAAAGGCGCCTTCGGTAAGGTGGTTCAACCTCATAGTCAATAAACAGCATAGAAACACGTCTTCGGTAAGGTACTACAACCTCATGGTAAAAAACAGCATAGAAACACGTCTTCGGTAAGGTGGTACAACCTCATAGTCAATAAACAGCATAGAAATGCGTCTTCTGTAAGGTGGTACAACCTCATAGTCAATAAACAGCATAGAAACTCGTCTTCGGTAAGGTGGTACAACCTCATAGTCAATAAACAGCATAGAAATGCGTCTTCTGTAAGGTGGTACAACCTCATAGTCAATAAACAGCATAGAAACTCGTCTTCGGTAAGGTGGTACAACCTCATAGTCAAAAAACAGCATAGAAACACGTCTTCAGTAAGGTGGTACAACCTCATAGTCAATAAACAGCATAGAAACTCGTCTTCGGTAAAGTGGTACAACCGCATAGTCAATAAACAGCATAGAAATGCGTCTTCGGTAAGGTGGTACAACCTTATAGTCAATAAACAGCATAGAAACACGTCTTTGGTAAGGTGGTACAACCTTATAGTCAATAAACAGCATAGAAACGCGACTTCGGTAAGGTGGTACAACCTCATAGTCAATAAACAGCATAGAAACACGTCTTCGGTTGGGGATACAACCTCATAGTCAATAAACAGCATAGAAAAACGTCTTCGGTAAGGTGGTACAACCTTATAGTCAATAAACAGCATAGAAACACGTCTTCGGTAAGGTGGTACAACCTCATAGTCAATGAACAGCATTGAAACGCGCCCTCGGTAAGGCGGTACAACCGCATAGTCAATCAACAGCATAGAAACGCGCCTTCGGTAAGGTGTTACAACCTCATAGTCAATAAACAGCATAGAAACACGTCTTCAGTAAGGTTGTACAACCTCATAGTCAATAAACAGCATAGAAACTCGTCTTCGGTAAAGTGGTACAACCGCATAGTCAATAAACAGCATAGAAATGCGTCTTCGGTAAGGTGGTACAACCTTATAGTCAATAAACAGCATAGAAACACGTCTTCGGTAAGGTGGTACAACCTTATAGTCAATAAACAGCATAGAAACGCGCCTTCGGTAAGGTGGTACAACCTCATAGTCAATAAACAGCATAGAAACACGTCTTCGGTTGGGGATACAACCTCATAGTCAATAAACAGCATAGAAAAACGTCTTCGGTAAGGTGGTACAACCTTATAGTCAATAAACAGCATAGAAACACGTCTTCGGTAAGGTGGTACAACCTCATAGTCAATGAACAGCATTGAAACGCGCCCTCGGTAAGGCGGTACAACCGCATAGTCAATAAACAGCATAGAAACGCGCCGTAGGTAAGGTGTTACAACCTCATAGTCAATAAACAGCATAGAAACCCGCCTTCGGTAAGGTGGTACAACCTCATAGTCAATAAACAGCATAGAAATGCGTCTTCGGTAAGGTGGTACAACCTCATGGTCAATAAACAGCATAGAAACGCGTCTTCGGTAAGGGGATACAACCTCATAGTCAATAAACAACATAGAAAAACGTCTTCGGTAAGGTGGTACAACCTCATAGTCAATAAACAGCATAGAAACTCGTCTTCGGTAAGGTGGTACAACCTCATAGTCAATAAACAGCATAGAAATGCGTCTTCTGTAAGGTGGTACAACCTCATAGTCAATAAACAGCATAGAAACTCGTCTTCGGTAAGGTGGTACAACCTCATAGTCAAAAAACAGCATAGAAACACGTCTTCAGTAAGGTTGTACAACCTCATAGTCAATAAACAGCATAGAAAGTCGTCTTCGGTAAAGTGGTACAACCGCATAGTCAATAAACAGCATAGAAATGCGTCTTCGGTAAGGTGGTACAACCTTATAGTCAATAAACAGCATAGAAACACGTCTTCGGTAAGGTGGTACAACCTTATAGTCAATAAACAGCATAGAAACGCGCCTTCGGTAAGGTGGTACAACCTCATAGTCAATAAACAGCATAGAAACACGTCTTCGGTTGGGGATACAACCTCATAGTCAATAAACAGCATAGAAAAACGTCTTCGGTAAGGTGGTACAACCTTATAGTCAATAAACAGCATAGAAACACGTCTTCGGTAAGGTGGTACAACCTCATAGTCAATGAACAGCATTGAAACGCGCCCTCGGTAAGGCGGTACAACCGCATAATCAATAAACAGCATAGAAACGCGCCTTCGGTAAGGTGTTACAACCTCATAGTCAATAAACAGCATAGAAACACGTCTTCGGTAAGGTGGTACAACCTCATAGTCAATAAACAGCAAAGAAACTCCTCTTCGGTAAGGTGGTACAACCTTATAGTCAATAAACAGCATAGAAACATGTCTTCTGTAAAGTTGTACAACCTCATAGTCAATAAACAGCATTGAAACGCGCCCTCGGTAAGGCGGTACAACCGCATAGTCAATAAACAGCATAGAAACGCGCCTTCGGTAAGGTGGTTCAACCTCATAGTCAATAAACAGCATAGAAACACGTGTTCGGTAAGGTACTACAACCTCATGGTAAAAAACAGCATAGAAACACGTCTTCGGTAAGGTGGTACAACCTCATAGTCAATAAACAGCATAGAAATGCGTCTTCTGTAAGGTGGTACAACCTTATAGTCAATAAACAGCATAGAAACTCGTCTTCGGTAAGGTGGTACAACCTTATAGTCAATAAACAGCATAGACACCCGTCTTCGGTAAGGTGGTACAACCTCATAGTCAATAAACAGCATCGAACCACGTCTTCGGTAAGGTAGTACAATCTTATAGTCAATAAACAGCATAGAAACACGTCTTTGGTAAGGTGGTACAACCTCATAGTCAATAAACAGCATAGAAACACGTCTTCGGTAAGCTGGTACAACCTTATAGTAAATAAACAGCATAGAAACACGTCTTCGGTAAGGTGGTACAACCTTATAGTCAATAAACAACATAGAAACACGTCTTCGGAAAATTGGTACAACCTCATAGTCAATAAACAACATAGAAACACGTCTTCGGTAAGGTGGTACAACCTCATAGTCAATAAACAGCATAGAAACTCGTCTTCGGTAAGGTGGTACAACCTCATAGTCAATAAACAGCATCGAAACACGTCTTCGGTAAGGGGATACAACCTCATAGTCAATAAACAGCATAGAAAAACGTCTTCGGTAAGGTGGTACAACCTTAAAGTCAATAAACAGCATAGAGACACGTCTTCGGTAAGGTGGTGCAACCTCATAGTCAATAAACAGCATAGAAACGCGCCTTCGGTAAGGTGGTTCAACCTCATAGTCAATAAACAGCATAGAAACACGTCTTCGGTAAGGTACTACAACCTCATGGTAAAAAACAGCATAGAAAAACGTCTTCGGTAAGGTGGTACAACCTCATAGTCAATAAACAGCATAGAAATGCGTCTTCTGTAAGGTGGTACAACCTCATAGTCGATAAACAGCATAGAAACTCGTCTTCGGTAAAGTGGTACAACCTCATAGTCAATAAACAGCATAGAAATGCGTCTTCTGTAAGGTGGTACAACCTCATAGTCAATAAACAGCATAGAAACTCGTCTTCGGTAAGGTGGTACAACCTCATAGTCAAAAAACAGCATAGAAACACGTCTTCAGTGAGGTGGTACAACCTCATAGTCAATAAACAGCATAGAAACTCGTCTTCGGTAAGGTGGTACAACCTTATAGTCAATAATCAGCATAGAAACACGTCTTCGGTAAGGTGGTACAACTTTATAGTCAATAAACAGCATAGAAACACGTCTTCGGTAAGGTGGTACAACCTTATAGTCAATAAACAGCATAGAAACCCGCCTTCGGTAAGGTGGTACAACCTCATAGTCAATAAACAGCATAGAAACTCGTCTTCGGTAAGGTGGTACAACCTCATGGTCAATAAACAGCATAGAAACGCGTCTTCGGTAAGGGGATACAACCTCATAGTCAATAAACAGCATAGAAAAACGTCTTCGGTAAGGTGGTACAACCTTATAGTCAATAAACAGCATAGAAACACGTCTTCGGTAAGGTGGTACAACCTCATAGTCAATAAACAGCATAGAAACATGTCTTCTGTAAAGTGGTACAACCTCATAGTCAATAAACAGCATAGAAACGCGCCCTCGGTAGGGCGGTACAACCGCATAGTCAATAAACAGTATAGAAACGCGCCTTCGGTAAGGTGGAACAACCTCATAGTCAATAAACAGCATAGAAACACGTCTTCGGTAAGGTGGTACAAACTCATAGTCAATAAACAGCAAAGAAACTCCTCTTCGGTAAGGTGGTACAACCTTATAGTCAATAAACAGCATAGAAACATGTCTTCTGTAAAGTGGTACAACCTCATAGTCAATAAACAGGATTGAAACGCGCCCTCGGTAAGGCGGTACAACCGCATAGTCAATAAACAGCATAGAAACGCGCCTTCGGTAAGGTGGTACAACCTCATAGTCAATAAACAGCATAGAAACACGTCTTCGGTAAGGTGGTACAACCTCATAGTCAATAAACAGCATAGAAACGCGCCTTCGGTAAGGTGGTACAACCTCATAGTCAATAAACAGCATAGAAACACGTCTTCGGTAAGGTGGTACAACCTTATAGTCAATAAACAGCATAGAAACATGCCTTTGGTAAGGTGGTACAACCTCATAGTCAATAAACAGCATAGAAACACGTCTTCGGTAAGGTGGTACAACCTCATAGTCAATGAACAGCATTGAAACGCGCCCTCGGTAAGGCGGTACAACCGCATAGTCAATAAACAGCATAGAAACGCGCCGTCGGTAAGGTGTTACAACCTCATAGTCAATAAACAGCATAGAAACCCGCCTTCGGTAAGGTGGTACAACCTCATAGTCAATAAACAGCATAGAAATGCGTCTTCGGTAAGGTGGTACAACCTCATGGTCAATAAACAGCATAGAAACGCGTCTTCGGTAAGGGGATACAACCTCATAGTCAATAAACAACATAGAAAAACGTCTTCGGTAAGGTGGTACAACCTCATAGTCAATAAACAGCATAGAAACTCGTCTTCGGTAAGGTGGTACAACCTCATAGTCAATAAACAGCATAGAAATGCGTCTTCTGTAAGGTGGTACAACCTCATAGTCAATAAACAGCATAGAAACTCGTCTTCGGTAAGGTGGTACAACCTCATAGTCAAAAAACAGCATAGAAACACGTCTTCAGTAAGGTTGTACAACCTCATAGTCAATAAACAGCATAGAAAGTCGTCTTCGGTAAAGTGGTACAACCGCATAGTCAATAAACAGCATAGAAATGCGTCTTCGGTAAGGTGGTACAACCTTATAGTCAATAAACAGCATAGAAACACGTCTTCGGTAAGGTGGTACAACCTTATAGTCAATAAACAGCATAGAAACGCGCCTTCGGTAAGGTGGTACAACCTCATAGTCAATAAACAGCATAGAAACACGTCTTCGGTTGGGGATACAACCTCATAGTCAATAAACAGCATAGAAAAACGTCTTCGGTAAGGTGGTACAACCTTATAGTCAATAAACAGCATAGAAACACGTCTTCGGTAAGGTGGTACAACCTCATAGTCAATGAACAGCATTGAAACGCGCCCTCGGTAAGGCGGTACAACCGCATAATCAATAAACAGCATAGAAACGCGCCTTCGGTAAGGTGTTACAACCTCATAGTCAATAAACAGCATAGAAACACGTCTTCGGTAAGGTGGTACAAACTCATAGTCAATAAACAGCAAAGAAACTCCTCTTCGGTAAGGTGGTACAACCTTATAGTCAATAAACAGCATAGAAACATGTCTTCTGTAAAGTTGTACAACCTCATAGTCAATAAACAGCATTGAAACGCGCCCTCGGTAAGGCGGTACAACCGCATAGTCAATAAACAGCATAGAAACGCGCCTTCGGTAAGGTGGTTCAACCTCATAGTCAATAAACAGCATAGAAACACGTGTTCGGTAAGGTACTACAACCTCATGGTAAAAAACAGCATAGAAACACGTCTTCGGTAAGGTGGTACAACCTCATAGTCAATAAACAGCATAGAAATGCGTCTTCTGTAAGGTGGTACAACCTTATAGTCAATAAACAGCATAGAAACTCGTCTTCGGTAAGGTGGTACAACCTTATAGTCAATAAACAGCATAGACACCCGTCTTCGGTAAGGTGGTACAACCTCATAGTCAATAAACAGCATCGAACCACGTCTTCGGTAAGGTAGTACAATCTTATAGTCAATAAACAGCATAGAAACACGTCTTTGGTAAGGTGGTACAACCTCATAGTCAATAAACAGCATAGAAACACGTCTTCGGTAAGCTGGTACAACCTTATAGTAAATAAACAGCATAGAAACACGTCTTCGGTAAGGTGGTACAACCTTATAGTCAATAAACAACATAGAAACACGTCTTCGGAAAATTGGTACAACCTCATAGTCAATAAACAACATAGAAACACGTCTTCGGTAAGGTGGTACAACCTCATAGTCAATAAACAGCATAGAAACTCGTCTTCGGTAAGGTGGTACAACCTCATAGTCAATAAACAGCATCGAAACACGTCTTCGGTAAGGGGATACAACCTCATAGTCAATAAACAGCATAGAAAAACGTCTTCGGTAAGGTGGTACAACCTTAAAGTCAATAAACAGCATAGAGACACGTCTTCGGTAAGGTGGTGCAACCTCATAGTCAATAAACAGCATAGAAACGCGCCTTCGGTAAGGTGGTTCAACCTCATAGTCAATAAACAGCATAGAAACACGTCTTCGGTAAGGTACTACAACCTCATGGTAAAAAACAGCATAGAAAAACGTCTTCGGTAAGGTGGTACAACCTCATAGTCAATAAACAGCATAGAAATGCGTCTTCTGTAAGGTGGTACAACCTCATAGTCGATAAACAGCATAGAAACTCGTCTTCGGTAAAGTGGTACAACCTCATAGTCAATAAACAGCATAGAAATGCGTCTTCTGTAAGGTGGTACAACCTCATAGTCAATAAACAGCATAGAAACTCGTCTTCGGTAAGGTGGTACAACCTCATAGTCAAAAAACAGCATAGAAACACGTCTTCAGTGAGGTGGTACAACCTCATAGTCAATAAACAGCATAGAAACTCGTCTTCGGTAAGGTGGTACAACCTTATAGTCAATAATCAGCATAGAAACACGTCTTCGGTAAGGTGGTACAACTTTATAGTCAATAAACAGCATAGAAACACGTCTTCGGTAAGGTGGTACAACCTTATAGTCAATAAACAGCATAGAAACCCGCCTTCGGTAAGGTGGTACAACCTCATAGTCAATAAACAGCATAGAAACTCGTCTTCGGTAAGGTGGTACAACCTCATGGTCAATAAACAGCATAGAAACGCGTCTTCGGTAAGGGGATACAACCTCATAGTCAATAAACAGCATAGAAAAACGTCTTCGGTAAGGTGGTACAACCTTATAGTCAATAAACAGCATAGAAACACGTCTTCGGTAAGGTGGTACAACCTCATAGTCAATAAACAGCATAGAAACATGTCTTCTGTAAAGTGGTACAACCTCATAGTCAATAAACAGCATAGAAACGCGCCCTCGGTAGGGCGGTACAACCGCATAGTCAATAAACAGTATAGAAACGCGCCTTCGGTAAGGTGGAACAACCTCATAGTCAATAAACAGCATAGAAACACGTCTTCGGTAAGGTGGTACAAACTCATAGTCAATAAACAGCAAAGAAACTCCTCTTCGGTAAGGTGGTACAACCTTATAGTCAATAAACAGCATAGAAACATGTCTTCTGTAAAGTGGTACAACCTCATAGTCAATAAACAGGATTGAAACGCGCCCTCGGTAAGGCGGTACAACCGCATAGTCAATAAACAGCATAGAAACGCGCCTTCGGTAAGGTGGTACAACCTCATAGTCAATAAACAGCATAGAAACACGTCTTCGGTAAGGTGGTACAACCTCATAGTCAATAAACAGCATAGAAACGCGCCTTCGGTAAGGTGGTACAACCTCATAGTCAATAAACAGCATAGAAACACGTCTTCGGTAAGGTGGTACAACCTTATAGTCAATAAACAGCATAGAAACATGCCTTTGGTAAGGTGGTACAACCTCATAGTCAATAAACAGCATAGAAACACGTCTTCGGTAAGGTTGTACAACCTCATAGTCAATAAACAGCATCGAACCACGTCTTCGGTAAGGTGGTACAACCTCATTGTCAATAAACAGCACAGAAACACGTCTTCCGTGAGGTGGTGCAACCTTATTGTCAATAACCAGCATAGAAACACGTCTTCTGTAAGGTGGTACAACCTTATAGTCAATAAACAACATAGAAACACGTCTTCGGTAAGGTGGTACAACCTCATAGTCAATAAACAGCATAGAAACACGTCTTCGGCAAGGTGGTACAACCTTATAGTCAATAAACAGCATAGAAACACGTCTTTGGTAAGGTGGTAGAACCTCATAGTCAATTAACAGCATAGAAACACGTCTTTTGTAAGGTTGTACAACCTCATAGTCAATAAACAGCATAGAAAAACGTCTTCGGTAAGGTGGTACAACCTTATAGTCAATAAACAGCATAGACACCCGTCTTCGGTAAGGTGGTACAACCTCATAGTCAATAAACAGCATCGAACCACGTCTTCGGTAAGGTGGTACAACCTCATAGTCAATAAACAGCATAGAAACACGTCTTCGGTAAGGTAGTACAATCTTATAGTCAATAAACAGCATAGAAACACGTCTTTGGTAAGGTGGTACAACCTCATAGTCAATAAACAGCATAGAAACACGTCTTCGGTAAGGTGGTACAACCTCATAGTAAATAAACAGCATAGAAACTGGTCTTCGGTAAGGTGGTACAACCTCATATATAGTCAATAAACAGCATAGAAACACGTCTTCGGTAAGGTGGTACAACCTCATAGTCAATAAACAGCATAGAAACACGTCTTCGGTAAATTGGTACAACCTCATAGTCAATAAACAACATAGAAACGCGTCTTCGGTAAGGTGGTACAACCTTATAGTCAATAAACAGCATAGAAACTCGTCTTCGGTAATGTGGTACAATGTCATAGTCCATAAACAGCATAGAAACACGTCTTCGGTAAGGTGGTACAACCTCATAGTCAATAAACAGCATAGAAACTCGTCTTCGGTAATGTGGTACAATGTCATAGTCCATAAACATAATCGAACCACGACTTCTGTAATGTGGCACAACAATGCAGACGGGTCATTGTTTGTTTGCGTCTTCATCAGTTTTGACGGCGTTCTATAAAAAATGTATTGTGATTCAGATAAACCAGTGATTGACATTGTGAACTAAAATGACACGCTATCAACCAAGTCAACGAGCCGGACCACCGGATCTGACAGGTTGCCTGTTACAAGCATACAAGCATGGGTTTCTGAAAACTATGTGATCATTCCTATGAATCCTATCCACAGTACCCACTCTTTGCAAAACAAGTCCGCCTGGACACCCAGTTGCCCAAAACAATATGTTTAACAATAATAGGCTCCACCAATGCGAATTAGGGTATTAGTGCGAATGTGATAATTAAGTATAAAAGAGTGTATTACAGGACAGATTGTTCCTAATCGCTAAGACGCCCATACTAAAATACTTTCAATGGAGTTTAGTGTAGGGTTTGGGCGTTCCTCGCATTTTTGTTGCCTACTGAACTTTACTGACACTTTTGGATATTTGGGTGCATACTTATAGTTTTGTTGAGAGCAATCTGAAATAGATCTTTTATTCCGATACGATACCCCTTTGAGTGAAGTATCACATCGAAGCAACTTATATCTCATGATTGATTTGAGAGTTTAAACTTTCGTTGATAAAAATGTTACATACAAATAGCTTCTGTTGCCTAATTATTTATGAGAAGTATACTTTTCTCTGTTGGGTATATATGACTGTGTTCTCCATTTCCCTTAGGCCAGAGACAAAGTCCGTGAGGTTTTCAAGGCCATCGTAACTCAGACGGTGATGTATAAAGAAACGGTTGACTGGGTGCTTCACAGTAAGCTTAACCTGGTCAATCTGCAGTGTTATGAACCCTTGGTCGATCAACTCCAGCGGGAGTGCCCGGGAATACATCTCGTCAAGGTAAGCTCCAGCAGGCGTGTCCCATAATGCATCTCGTCAAGGTAAGCTCCAGCAGGCGTGTCCAATAATGCATCTCGTCAAGGTAAGCTCCAGCAGGTGTGTCCCGTAATGCATCTCGTCAAGGTAAGCTCCAGCAGGTGTGTCCAATAATGTATCTCGTCAAGGTAAGCCCTAGCAGGTGTGTCTCGTAATGCATCTCGTCAAGGTAAGCTCGAGCAGGTGTGTCCAATAATGTATCTCGTCAAGGTAAGCTCCATCAGGTGTGTCCCATAATGCATCTCGTCAAGGTAAGCTCGAGCAGGTGTGTCCCGTAATGCATCTCGTCAAGGTAAGCTCCAGCAGGTGTGTCCCGTAATGCATCTCGTCAAGGTATGCTTTAGCAGGTGTGTCTTGTAATCCATCTCGCCAAGGTAAGCTCCAGCAGGTTAGTCCCGTAATGCATTTCGTCAAGGTCAAGTCCAGCAGGTGTGTCTCGTAATGCATCTCGTCAAGATAAGCTCCAGCAGGTGTGTCCAATAATGTATCTCGTCAAGGTAAGCCCCAGCAGGTGTGTCCCGTAATGCATCTCGTCAAGGTAAGCTTTAGGAGGTGTGTCCCGTAATGCATCTCGCTGAGGGAAGCTCAAGCAGGTGTGTCCCGTAATGCATTTCGTCAAGGTAAGCTCCAGTAGGTGTGTCCCGTAATGCATCTCGCCAAGGTAAGCTCCAACAGGTGTGTCCGCCGTGATATTGCTAGAGTATTGCTCAAAGCGGTGTAAAACCAAACTCACTCACTCCTGAAGGTGTGTACTGTAATTAATCCCTCCCAGGTAGGTCGCAACAGAAAATAGAGTTGATCGATTGTCCTGTTGATATTTAGCAAAATATGTTGATATTTTTTTACTTTAGATTTTCTTCTCTGCAGCGAAATTGCTTACTGATTACTTTTGGTCATGAAAGCTTCACCAAACATGACCTTTTCTGTGTTAATCGGCATGGTGGTCAGTCTGTATCAACCAATAACCCGTTAATCAGTACGATTGTGGTGAATAGTCATTAACAGTCTGGTTAAACGTGGTCGTAGTGTTAAAGGTAGCCTATCAGCATAACTTTGGTCCTGTTCTGACCGATGACCCAGGGTACCCAGATGTCGGCAAATCAACTGCGCCGGTCTCGCCTTGAGCTTCGTGGCTGTCACCATTGGACATGACCTACAGTAAGAATGAAAATCTGTGTTTAGAATTTACCACCTCTTACCATCTATACAGCTTTGATTCCCACAGACTGGTTACGCCCTTCGCCAACCTGTACCTTCTCGTCAACATGTGTGAAGGGGGTTACAAACTGCAGACAATAAATGACGCCATTGTTGCTATCGGCACACGACAGGATCTTTGTCACTGATAACTACAGCATCGCCTCGGATCTAAACCGTCATGGAGATGTAATGCCTCGGTGTTAGACTCTCGATATTAAACAGCGAGCTAGATCTATCAAGTCGTTTGTACTGTGTTACGAAATGCTTCTCTAACTAAGCATCTTCCCGAGGCAAGGTAGTTAACTGACCATAATAAACAGTTTCTTGGTGATATTTTCCAGTAGTTCAACTACCTAGCATCAGCAATAACACGGCGGGGAACACTAGAAATGGACTTCATACATTGTATCCATGAGGAGAATCGAACCCGGGTCTTCGGCTTGACATGCGAACGCGTTAACCACTTTGCTCCCACACGCCCCGAGGCAAGGAGGTTTACTGACTAAAAGTCCACATTGCCACCACTCGCCCTTTTCCGTAACCTGCAAGCTATTTGGCTTGCGCCGGAATGACACGAGTTCGTTACGAATGTGAACGTCCAATGGAAACGGGAATATGCTAATTAGTCGAACTAATGGAAAATGTTGAAGCGGGGTTAGTCTGAACTTAGATTAATTCTGATGTACGTATTGCCGTAACAAACGCGCAGTGGGACGGACAAGGGGGACGAACCACGACGAGTTAAATAGACGCCAAACGCCTTGTCAACACGAGAGGCAAGACATTACTACAATAACTCTTTGAGCCTTGTGGATACCGGGAACGAAGAGTGAGTGAGTATTGTTTTACGCAGCTTTTAGCAATATTCCAGCGGGGACACCAGAAATGGGCTTCACACATTGTGCCCATGTGTAGAATCGAATCCGGTTCTTCGGCGTGACAAGAGAAGTCATGATTTTTTTGTGCATGTTAAATAAATGTCATATAAAAATGAGGTTCACCAAAATGTCCAAAAACCAATCTCACATCATCCGCAATTCAGTGTATTGATAACGTCACTATGCCTACACAAAGACATAGAGGGTATTTGTGTTTCTTTGACAAATAACATGTTTATCTGGAGTGACATGACAACGTTGAAATGGTCATCAGTAGACGCGTGAAAATGAAAAGGTTGTCAGTTCCCGATACCTGTACCATGTCTTGCAATGTTGCAATGTTTGGTTCTTTTGCAACTCCCCCGAAATAGTCTTTTTTTATTTTTGAAGTCGAATACGAAAAACACAATGGAACCTTTAGAAGTTATTTGTATTTTGGGTAAGATTTTACTTTTTGAGGTAGGCAATGTTTACTGTCGGCAAGTAGGCTTCCTGTATAAACATAATTAGTAGTCTTTAGTTAAGGTAGCCACTTGGGGAAAGCGTTCGCTCGTCACGCCGAAAAACCTGGTTCAGTTCACCGCAGGTTTACAGCGTATGAAGTTCGTCCTTGGGTGTCCCCCGCTGTGATAGTGATGTAATATTGATGACTGCGGTGTAAAGCCTACCCCCTCTCAACTTGTCAGCATGTAAAATATGTGGAGGACGTTTGAGTGAGTCTTACTCACGGATGGCTAAGTCGTCAAATGCACAGCAATTCGCTGGGCACGCCAGAAACCTATGATCGTGGGTTCGAATCCCGGTTCGCCCCGATTATGTTTCTAGGTTATCAGCACCATGCCCGTGCCCATTGGTTTTACCGAAGTGGTAAACGTCTGAGACCTGCATCAATTCGGGCTTCCTCTCACATCAAACTGAACTGGAATACTGTTCACAGATGCGTTAAAACCAACTCACTCACTCTTCATTTTGCATTTTGTTGGCCAAGTGCAACTTGACTAGTGTCCCGGGATTTGTTATACACCCCATTCAGTTCCCTAACCATTTAAGTAAACCAAATTCATTAAATTGTCCAATAGTGTATTTAGTTAAAAACTATGAACTACAAATCAAGAAGCGGTCGAGTGTATTTCCACACCTGGGTTGCTACGTTAGAATACATTGCCATTTCATTGCTGTGTTGGACACGTGCTTTATCAGGTTAACAGATCGTGTTTCTGTTTGAACAGTGTAGGCGTGAACCTTATATCACCTAAACTTGATCTCTTAATTACTGGGTCAAAGATTACCCAAACAATTCCAGTTACAAAAAAAACAAAAACCTACAAATGATATCAACATGGGTCAACAAAATCAAAATGGGAAATAAGATCCGGTTCCATTTTCCTTCTTCCTTCTAGATCTATTTAATTTATGGACATGAACGAACTCGTGATGACGAATATTCTGAACATCGCGTGTACACCAATAACCTCTGGTAATGTACGAGTTGCTTCCTCTGCGCTGTATGGAGTTGTACGGGCACCTGTTTGTAAATATAGCCAAGTCGCGTGCCTGTCACAGTAAATTGCTGAACGTCCGGGAAAGATGGCACGAAAATTGTTAGCTCTCCTTCCTCTGTTAGTGGCAGCGTATGCCCGAAGTATAAACGAAGAGTCGAAACACTGGGGAGTGATCGTCGCAGGTTCCAATGGCTGGTTTAACTACAGGCATCAGGTATAAATGTAACCCTTTGTGTTGGCAATGTATGAAATCCGCTGTCAAAATGACTTGCAAAGATTCTTTCAACCCAAGGGTCGAAAATGTAATGCAAAGGGAGGTAACCCAAGCAGGGATGGTGGTTGAGAGGGAACTCTATTAGCAAGACAATGGCATATCAAAGAGCATACTCCCCCTCATTAACATAAGTAAGAAACAATATGCTAAATTTAATGTAGTCATCATGACAGACTGTGATTTTACACATCCAACACTGATTTAATATTGTTGTGTGTTTTTTATATCCTCTATCGTAAATATGGGGGACAAATTGGAGTTAATGATTGGTCTATTATAATTTTGGATCAATCAATGTTTTGAGAAAAAAATCCTTAACTTCACTCTTCTGCTATGAGTTGATTGTCTTTACAATTAATTTAAGCAAAGTGGCAAACATTCAAGGCCCCGGCTTTCCTCTCAACACAAAGTAACATGCAGTGAAAGAATTGAAATACTATCTCTCATGAACCATTCCACCCAACTGGGCTAGGAGTCATCTTCAAGGTGACTTCTTGCCTCATATCCCATGACTAGTAATCATTTAAATCTCATATTCCACATTTTTAGTGTAACAGGCAATCATTTGTGAATGTACCTAAATATCTAAATTTGAATTTTCTTTCAGGAACATGAATCTGATTAGACATTAGAATAAGTTCTACTACAACTTGTTCTTGCAATGTAAAAGCTGTAGGCTACAATAGAATAGGGTGTGGTGGGGGTAAGTCCTGAAATATTTTTGTTTGAATAATTTATTTTATATTCAACTATAATTAGTTGATGAAGTCTTGATAAAAACTTTTGTATGTAACACTTGAAAACAATAACTATAGACATGTTTCCCATATAATTACTGAAAAGTTTTTTATTCTCCCTGCAGTAATTTATGTGCGATAAACAACGACCAAAAGTCATTTATTTCTTATATAAGATATCAACATTATGTACAGCCTCCTAAATGATGATGATAAAATGTACACATGTATTCTCACAATCCTCACATCGATTACCTGTATCTTTTTACCCAATACCGATTGTCAATCTCTCCAGCTCTTGGCTGCGATCATTTGGCCATCATGTTTATCTACGTTGTCCAGCTATATCTATGGGGAACAACTCACTAGACACTCCCCTCTCAAAAATAACGTTGTCCAATATATGACGTCATCAAGTTGCGAGTGCTTGTTTGAATCTCCAGAATTTTGTCATGATAGTACAATGTTTTATTGTGACATAAACCGTGCTTCGTTTTTCGATGTTCTTTGTGATTTATCCCGTAGCTATCTTATATACAGCATTATTCTCACAATGTCATGGTGCAGGAGACAACAAGGAGGTGTTTACACATCACATAATGTGGGGAATTAACCTAGGGTCTCCAATGCGACTAGGAACTGCTTCATCACCACTCTTCAAACATGAAAGTGAAACTATGTCCTATGTATGTGTATATGAGAAAATCCCATTGTCTGTGTCCTGTACAGACAAACATGTGAAGGAGAGGTAAGATGAGTACATACTACCATCTTGTATTAACATCCTGGTTTAAGCATTGATTCATGTCTCACACAAGTGGTTGAGGCACAATGGTGTTTATAAATGTCCACTAATAATATACGGGTTACTCCCAGATGGATCTTCTCAAGGCTCAAGTCAACATGTTAAAGAAAGGAGGTTGTGAACTGTAGAGCTATACATTTTAGCAACAAGTGGATGTCGGATAGTAAAAGTACATGGGTATCCTCCCAAAATAACTACATGCCAAGACCACTACAGTCTAAAACATCAAAGTTAAAGATCTAATCCCCTGTCTGTTCCCTCTATACCAAAGTGGACTAGTCTTACAACCTACAAATACAATAGCACTGAAAGAATAACCAATTTTCAAGAGTCAAAAGACATCTTTAGTTTAATGGCCCTGTCACACTACAACGTTTTAGAGTAACTTGCACCTAGCGTGTAACAGACAGTAAGTACGCTGTCATACGTCGAGCTTTCATCGAAAAAACATGATTTTGGCGTATCCATAATGTATTCCTAACAAGTTCACCCTATATGTAACGCATGTCTAACGTATTAGGAGCGTATCACTGACTTATACATAACTTATGACAGCGTATAAAAGCGTATTGCCAGCGTGTGTCTGGCATGTTCAACGTATGGTCAGTGTATGCCCAGCGTATGAGTAACGTATGACTAGCGCGCCCAAAACGGGCCCCGCAGTAGTATAACTAGTAGTGTACACCCATTCATCAAAATACTTCATTCAAGCAGTAGTCTTCGCCCTGTCAACATCATCAAGATGCCTCCCAAGAAGAAACCTACCAGGGGCCAAGCAAAATCTGGTAAAGTGTCAATTGGAGGATGTCATGCTGATGTTGGAGAATGGCTTTTTCTGCTTGGTGCAGCCTTTCAGGATCCATCACCTCCATCTTTTATGATGTCTCCATCAGAAGTGATGAGGAGGTACTGACCGGGACCAAATATATACAGAAACCCCCAAAACGCTGGTACTACGGTGCAAATACACTAGCTAAACGTTAGAAACACGTTTTATAAGTTATTTTGTCTTCAGACATATGTGGAATACACCATATATTTTGGATGTATACGTTAGACATACATTAGAAGTAATTAAGTTACGCATACGTTATCAATATTTTAGGTGTACAGTTTCACCTTCAGCCAACTTATGTCGACGTATATCAGCGTATGTAAAGGTATGTAGAGCATACCTCTAACGTAAGCCTAACGTGTAATTCATACGTTCCCTTATGCCTAAATTTTTGTGCATGCATCATATGTTTTGAATGAAGTCAGGTTGTCTTTTATCATCAGGGTGTCCCCTTGTTTATTTTTAGTGCAAGGAAATAACATTTCTCTTTGCTCCGAGGTTGAATATATGTATTACATGAAATATCCATGCAGCATATTTCTGTTGTATTTATTTACTGATTTATGTTAACTTTCAGAACCTATTTTTAAACTCATTTGTTACTTGGATGCTGTATTTTTAATGAAATAACACACGTGAAACTGGACATTCGTTGCAATTTATGATAACTGCCAGCTACCCAACTCGTACATTACTTGTAACGAACTTCCAGACACTTGTGTGTTGTCCTTAATTTAAAACTCTGTACACCACAAGAACAGAACATGTAGTCTGTGGACAGGTGTCACGTAGGGTGAGAAGTCTTCTGCAATGCCCTACATGACCTCATGTGACTAGGTCAGGTGACAGACCATGAGGCTGGTCACAAGTTGTTTGTGGTCACTATGGGCTATATCTGTAGATACCGGTAATGGTACATCATGTATGTGGGTTATAGAGATTAACAGATCATGTGCGTATATTCTCACAAACAATGGTAAGCAAGTGTTATTGAACTGACCCAGGAATTGGAAACTGGCATATAATAGCAGTAATATGTCTAGTCTTAAGTTTAATGAAGTGGGGGAAAAAAATGAGTTAATATAGTATCAATTTTGTTCCTCCAGGCCAAATAAGCTGAATTTCAGAAAAAAACATAAAATATATATGTCCGCAAGATCTGTATTTGAAAGTGACGACAGGGCTGTAAAGTACAGTAAGCACTGGTACATTTCTGACATATGATACCTTCAAATATAGAACAAGTAGGATGATGACTTTGGTTACTGTCACTATGTTCATTGTGAATAAAAGCAGCAAAACACATTTCCATAATCATAAGAAACATCTTTAAAAGTAGAGTCTTCTGTCAGATTCCAACTTTATCATAAGCTTGTGGTTATGAATCACTATCAACTAGTGATAATACCAGTTGTTCATAAAAAGGTGAGCGTATCCTCCCCCCACCAGTGGCACATTTCACAAACACATGCAAGAGCCAGTCAATTTTAACAAGTATCATATTTCCTTGCATTTCAAATCCACTTAATGTTAAAAGAAAATCTGAATGAACTGTTGCACCCCTCAGAACCCACCAACCCTTGAAATTTTACAAATGCCCCTTTAAATATTAATTTTAATTTTAATTTTTATAAAGGGCATTTGGACATAAACTTGGTTAAAGATGAGTTTAGATTTAGTTTTTTGTTAGTTTATTTACTCTGTCCCTGTTACAGAATTGATCAGCACCGAGGGTATGCCATACCAGAGTATAACAAAGAGATGCAAAGAATTTGTGAAAACAAAGCACTATCTCCAAATAATTTAGCTAACACATCATTCATGGTTGGAGTGTAACTTTTTGACTTCTTCTTTCTCAAAGCATTGTTTGTGATGAATTTTGAGTGAAGCATGCTCCTTGATGAATATTTAATTACTTAAAAATTATTTCTTTTTAAGGCTGATGCATGCCATGCATACCAGATCTTGCGTAAGAATGGAATCCCAGAGGAAAGGATCATCACCATGATGTATGATGACATCGCCAACAACAGAGAGTAAGTTGTCATTTAACATACCTGTTGACTTTTTCAAGCTTCCCAGGTGTTGTGTGTCACATGCTGGATGAAGCATCTGATTTTCCTGTGATTGACGGGTGTTTTGGATAAGCATTTATTTAATCTGGATCTGTCACTTGGTGCTCAGATCATACTACATGTGACCTTACAGGTGTTATTTTGGGTCGGTAGGTTTAGTTTTAGCATGTTGAAATGGTTATGTGTTCCTTTGGTAAAATAATTATGGAACAGAAATAAAATTATGATTATGTGATTTATGTTATTATTCACATTATTCCTGATATGCATGACAATGAAGTAGATGACATTATTTCAGTATGACATAACTCAGAATTCATTAGTGTTTAAGAACAGACAGATGTAGTTTCTTGTTCTACTGGTTTTCTTAGTCAATGTGTGAAGGGACAAGAGGCATAATGAAAAACAAACTTTTGTCAGCGTTTCTTTCATGTTAATTCCTAAAAGAAATTTCTTCAAATAAAAGTTTTAGACTAAACTATTATTTATGAAAGCCTATTTCCAATTAGTAAAACAAAATTAAATTATATTTTTAGGTTTTCATATGTTTTTGTTAAGGCTGGATTGTCTTTAGGTGGTGGTAAAAATAAGACAATATTTTGAGTCGGTGGTTAAAATTGTTTCAGGCAATGAGACATGGAAATGTTATTGTGAATTGAACAAGGAGAATTTGAGACTTTCAAAGTTTAAGCCATGTAGTTTGGAATTCCTTTAATAAAATCCTAATTTTTCATTATTTAAGACTTTGAATTATCTTTAGAAAGATCGGCTTCAATATTTTGAGTCACTGGTTAAAATTGTCTGGCAGTGTGATATGAAAATAGTAATGTTACTTGAACAATGAGAATATGAGACCTTTCAATGTTTAAGGGATGTATTATGAAATACCATTAATAACCTAATAATGTTATCTGAGACTGAATGATGTTTAGTAAGATTGGCCGAACCATATTTTCTTGAGCACATCTTTCAGAGTTGAAGCTTATCAGCTGATGTGGGAGGTGGTCCAGCTGATATCTTGTTGAACCCTGGAACCAGCTTTTACTGATATGTATGTGACCTTGGGGTCAATGTGTGACAGGGTCATATTACCTCAAAATGTGGTCCATGCCCAACCCTTCCCACATTCAGCTAATTGATAATATACAAGTATAATGGCTGGCTTCAGTTTGTGTCTTGTAGTCAGTTTAAGACAATATGATACACCTGAGTAACTAAGAACTAGGAGTGAAATTTGATATACGAATTGTCTTATGCAGGGATAGCTGTGTCTTGGGACACACTGAAGCACATACAGGTATCTCTGATACGACACTGTCTGTGAATATACAGAGCTAGCTTGGTTCCA
The DNA here is from genome assembly GCF_023055435.1 of Haliotis rufescens. NCBI lineage: Eukaryota > Metazoa > Mollusca > Gastropoda > Lepetellida > Haliotidae > Haliotis > Haliotis rufescens. The sequence continues at coordinate 50,448,597 of NW_025964001.1, read as the reverse complement.
ATTGTAACAAATAGATTCAATAACAAGTTAGTAACATATTAGTTCCTGTTAGTGGAACCAACATAATTTTACCTCTTGTTGAAGCAATTTGTTGGAATTTGTTCACCGTAATGAGATTCTGGTCATCATTGCTCCAAGTTTATTATTTAAAGTTTTCTGTATGAACATCGATGAGCAACACTTGGTTACACTTTTTGCATTGATTCATTTATGGCTCCCTATGGCAACATCCAATCTTTATTTCATGTAGCTGTTTTGTGAGAAGTAGGCACAAATAGTCCATCCACTTCCACGCAAGCCATGCTCTTCATATTTATTGTTATAGATTTTTAGCTCAGCAGGACAAAGTGGCATATTGTCCATCCATCAAGTGTCCATCAGTTAATTAACTTTTACCTTTTCCAAACCAGGAAAAGTTTCTAACTTTTTTATCACTATACCCAAGCTCGTGGGTTTCACCAGAGCGGCAAACGTCTGAGATCTGTATCACATAGGGCTTTCCTCCGACATTATGTTGACATGTAATAAATATGTAGGCAACTGGAAGACTGTCCAAAGCAACGTTAAACATGTGTATTTTCTTCCTCAGATTCGGACAAGACAACATAACACAAATGTGAAATATAATATTTATTGTTTTGGCTTAATTGGGGATCCTCATTGAGCCTGCAGCACACTGTTTATTGACAAAATAAAATGCTACTAAATTACCCCGATGGGTAAGCTAACTATGGGTGTGCTACATAATTACAATTGGAGATACGCCTTCAGTCAGCTGTAGTCTGAATGCCAGACATGCTACAGATAACAGTATAGCTGACAGACAATACCCAGACTGATATAAACTAGCTACAGATAACAGTGTAGCTGACAGACAATACCCTGACTGATATAAACTAGCTACAGATAACAGTGTAGCTGACAGACAATACCCCAACTGATATAAACTTGCTACAGATAACAGTGTAGCTGACAGACAATACCCCAACTGATGTGAACTAGCTACAGATCACAGTGTAGCTGACAGACAATACCCCAACTGATATAAACTAGCTACAGATAACAGTGTAGCTGACAGACAATACCCCGACTGATATAAACTAGCTACAGAAAACAGTGTAACTGACAGACAATACCCTGACTGATATAAACTAGCTACAGATCACAGTGTAGCTGACAGACAATACCCCGACTGATATTAACTAGCTACAGATGACAGTGTAGCTGACAGACAATACCCTGACTGATATAAACTAGCTACAGATAACAGTGTAGCTGACAGACAATACCCTGACTGATATAAACTAGCTACATATAACAGTGTAGCTGACAGACAATACCCCAACTGATATAAACTAGCTACAGATCACAGTGTAGCTGACATACAATACCCCAACTGATATAAACTAGCTACAGATCACAGTGTAGCTGACAGACAATACCCCAACTGATATAAACTAGCTACAGATAACAGTGTAGCTGACAGACAATACCCCAACTGATATAAACTAGCTACAGATAACAGTGTAGCTGACAGACAATACCCCAACTGATATAAACTAGCTACAGATCACAGTGTAGCTGACAGACAATACCCTGACTGATATAAACTAGCTACAGATAACAGTGTAGCTGACAGACAATACCCCGACTGATATAAACTAGCTACAGATCACAGTGTAGCTGACAGACAATACCCCAACTGATATAAACTAGCTACAGATAACAGTGTAGCTGACAGACAATACCCCGACTGATATAAACTAGCTACAGATCACAGTGTAGCTGACAGACAATACCCCAACTGATATAAACTAGCTACAGATAACAGTGTAGCTGACAGACAATACCCTGACTGATATAAACTAGCTACAGATCACAGTGTAGCTGACAGACAATACCCCAACTGATATAAACTAGCTACAGATAACAGTGTAGCTGACAGACAATACCCCAACTGATATAAACTAGCTACAGATAACAGTGTAGCTGACAGACAATACCCCAACTGATATAAACTAGCTACAGATAACAGTGTTGCTGACAGACAATACCCCGACTGATATAAACTAGCTACAGATAACAGTGTAGCTGACAGACAATACCCAGACTGATATAAACTAGTTACAGATCACAGTGTAGCTGACAGACAATACCCCAACTGATATAAACTAGCTACAGATAACAGTGTAGCTGACAGACAATACCCCAACTGATATAAACTAGCTACAGATAACAGTGTAGCTGACAGACAATACCCCAACTGATATAAACTAGCTACAGATAACAGTGTAGCTGACAGACAATACCCCAACTGATATAAACTAGCTACAGATAACAGTGTAGCTGACAGACAATACCCTGACTGATATAAACTAGCTACAGATAACAGTGTAGCTGACAGACAATACCCTGACTGATATAAACTAGCCTTGGATAACAGTGTAGCTGACAGACAATACCCCGACTGATATAAACTAGCCTTGGATAACAGTGTAGCTGACAGACAATGCCCCGACTGATATAAACTAGCTACAGATAACAGTGTAGCTGACAGACAATACCCCGACTGATATAATCTAGCTACAGATAACAGTGTAGCTGACAGACAATACCCTGACTGATATAAACTAGCTACAGATAACAGTGTAACTGACAGACAATACCCTAACTGATATAAACTAGCTACAGATAACAGTGTAGCTGACAGACAATACCCAGACTGATATAAACTAGCTACAGATAACTGTGTAGCTGACAGACAATACCCCGACTGATATAATCTAGCTACAGATAACAGTGTAGCTGACAGACAATACCCAGTCTGATATAAACTAGCTACAGATAACAGTGTAGCTGACAGACAATACCCTGACTGATATATACTAGCTACAGATAACAGTGTAGCTGACAGACAATACCCGGACTGATATAAACTAGCTACAGATCACAGTGTAGCTGACACCAATACCCCAATGGGCATAGCTGACTGAAGGTGTATTGCCTGACAAAAGCCACTGTGAATTACGGTAGAATATTTTGGGGTAATACATGCCCTTTGGGGCTCCCTTAGAGTCCCAGGATGTACATGGCATGGTTGTACAAAACAAAAGACCTGCAAAGTCATGAGGTAGAACATAACATGATATATACATACATGAGCAAGTGATTACATATGTGTTAATAGGTGTTGGAGGACATCACCTAAACGGATGAGAAGAATACCAAATTAATATTGGGAACAGTAAAGCCATTGATGACCTGGAAATAAACATGGTGGGTGCTGGTGGGATATCGATTGCACTTACAAATACAAAATGATTAATGGCTGACTGCAGAGAACAAAGGGAAAAACTTGCGCATGCGCACAACTTATGTTTACCTGGTTAATACCAAAATATGGACTGATAAACAAACTGGTTGAAATGCATACGCATATTTACATAGTTAAAACTCCAAATACAGACTGATAAACGGAAGATGAGTATAATGGGGCATTGAAGTAATTACGCTTTGTTAATACAAAATAATGAATAGTTAATTTACAGTGATTTGGAAGGCTGATGTGATTTCTTCAGGATAATATCCACAGCGAGGTTTTTAAAATTTGATAATTAACTAAAAAATATTTTTTAAATCAAATTTTGAAACATCTTCTTTACCCCAGAACGGTGTGGAGACATCCCTGGTTTTATGAACATGCTGATGGCCATCTACAGTAGATCTGCCTCATTTCACCGATAATCAGAATTATGAGAAGCTTAATACTTGTTGTTCTGTAGTGATTCACCATGATGAAAATGGGTTTATACACAGCACGTGACATCTACCTGCTGTAAACATATCCTTCAGCATGGTTTAGTCACACTTCAGGGATTTATCAAGACATGCTCAAAGGTTGATATTCGGCCCCAAGTCTAAGTCAAATGACAGTAAAAATTCCCAATTTGAATAATAAAATTCCCAATTCCTCAGAATTGATGAAAATATGAACATAAAACTATCAAATTTTAAAAAATATCATGATTTTATTCCCCCATTTGCCGTCCAGGGGGACTTAGTTTGGAATCCTAGATAAATCTCAGAGCTTGCAACCACATCAACAACTATGCTGTGCAGACAAAAGGATCTCTCGTTTCTTAACCCCCTGGATACCAGAAGGACATGTATGTCCCTCCTCATCAACCCTGACTTTGAAGTCGAATAAGTTTCAAAATACATGACAGACAGATACAGTTCACAGTTTCGAATGCTGGTACTGTGGGAAATTCCCTGTTCTGTGATATCATCCACTGACATTTTAGGAAAAGCAAAATTACTGAAAATGACCTCTGTAAATAAAGTATATTGTAAATGATGCCATTTTTTACACATTACTAAATCACCATTCACAGCATTATTGACAGCATGTTTTGAAATCTAAATTTTGGATATTTTATTCGGCAAAATGAATTTCAAAAATAGCATATTAGTGATCACGGGTATCTGTCTTGTATCAAATCACCAATGATCATTCCAAAACGTCGCCACTAACCCTAGAATCGTTTAGAATGTTTAGGATAACATGCAAACACGAACACCGAAGTGAACTTTCCGCCATATTGGATAGTGTTCACCAAATCATGTTTCACGTATATCGTTTATGAGATGCCTATTACATCATGTATATTTCAAACTCAGCTGCGATGCTGACATTCTTGAATTCATCATACATTTTAGAATCAAATGACAAATGGTCCAATACAAAGTGGCTAGATGAAATCAAGCAAATCAAATTAGGTGTGAAAACAAACTGTGCTCGGAAAACTGCCCTTGTTTAAAATGTAAACAAAGCAAAATTCAGATTTTACACAGTGTAGCATTTTCTCCTATTTTGAGCTATCCATTCGTCTATTCGTTTTCAGAATAAGCATGGGAAGACGGTCGTAGCAAGGATTAGGGATTTTAAAATAGATACATTGCAATGTTTTGATATTTCTAATAGAAACTGTCGTAGTTTCCAGTCTGTGTGATGCCATTACTGATGCAAAATCATGCATGACAACAGTATTAATGGAATTTCTGACTATTTCTCTTGGTTTCAATGAAAACTATATCAACAAACAGTTTACAGATTGTCAGAATGTTTCTGATTACTTACATGTCACATTTATGTATATACGATCCCTGAATCAAAGAAAGTCCTGTAAAAAGAATTCTGCATACTGTGGACAGTGAACACGCCATTTTCTAAAAGTCAGTCACCGGTAGTGATGTCATATGCCAACACTGTTGTACATGTTTGGTAATTTCATTGAGGTGAAGGTCCTTGATTGAAAGTATACTCGATCATGGGATCCTCCTTCAGTTATTATGTAGATTTGCATATCTTTTATGCATTGTTTTTACACAATTAATTTCATTATGGATATTTGTCAATGTTCAATATGATATCATACGTAGATATAGGCCACAAAATGTATGAACCTTTGATAATCTCCTGTTTGTTTGAACATTGTTTACATAAGAAATTGATACGTTTATAGTGCTGTATAAGATATATTTTTTAACTTATCCAGCATTACTCCTTATTGCATCGGCTGCTTGTTCTTGACAGAAAGAAGAGCTGTTTGAGCTAGGTCTTGCTGAAGAAGAAGTTGTTTCAACTAGCTGACAGGACAACCCTATCACACAGCTCCCACTTGACCACGGAAGAGATGACGTCACAGATCATCACATTACTGCTGTCACTCACAGAAGCGTGACTGGTGTTTTGATCTCTCAGTCATAAATTTGTTCAACCCTTGTGTGTTTGATTCTTTAGTGAACGTCTCTTGTGACTATATTGTGCCTACGGTTTGTATCTTCAAAAATTTCATATGATTTACGCTGTAGCATAATTATTTTACAACTTGTGGTACGTTTTTCACCACAGTTATCTCAGGTGTCTTGTTGTTTCAAGTAGCCGTCTTGAATATTTTACATTGCGTTGTGTATTCTTTTGTGTTGCCTGGTACTTTATCATTGAAGTATTCTTGCAATTCTAGTGTTTATTAAAGTGGTGGTGTTTTACGTATTCTCATAAAATTGTTTTTCAAAAACCAACATGGCTGGGAGAAAAGATCATTGTGATTACACTCTGCTTTATTGCAGATAACATGCCATCTTGTAACAAGTGCCGACATACCAAATCAGCATGGGATTCCCATCCCCTGTGCCTACATTGTACGTCCCCATGCTCCCAGTCCACCAAATGTAAAGTCTGTCTGTTGAGATTATGACCAGCGTCGCCTTGGTAACCTTGCCTTCTCTGATTGGGTCCAGGAGTTCAATAGGGAAGTCCTCTGTCAACCATGGTCCTCCACCTCTCTATTCAATGGCCAAGTCTCCAAGACCCACTCTAGGGTGTCAGCCTTCACCAGAGACGAGACCGTCCTCAAGGCTCTGGCTCATGTGTCCCAGTCTTTCAAGCCTACCAAGTCCTGCACCTATCAACCGAGGTGCACTCACTGCAGCCTCGCGGTCGCATCCTCCGTTCGAGGTAAATCCAGAGGAAAAGATAAACCTTCCAGCTCTTACCAGCCACATCGAGACCGCCCGAGGGGAGGGAGCGGTGATCAAAAGGACAAAAAAGTGAAGCGACAGACACACAAGACTAGGACCTCCCACCCCAACCAGTCGTCCAAGTTGTACAAGCTCACTGTGACAGATGACCCACCTTTCACATCATTGCCCATAGCAGATACTCCCTACTCAACAGCAGCTCCTGCACTCAAATAATGAGACGCTGATGGCCAAAGAGGCCATAGAGATTGTTCATTCCCCAGGCTTCCATTCACAAATATTCCTTGTCCCCTAGAAGAGCTTGGAGGAATTCTGAATGATTCACCACCTCGCCATGTTCAACAAGTGCTACCTGGCTCGTCCACCATACTTCCGGATGACCGCTCTTTAGTCCAGGATACAGGCCCACGACGCCCTGATCAGCCTGGATGTCAAGGACGAGTACCTCCATGTTCCGATCCATCCTGACGACAAGAAATTCCTCCTCTTATGAAATTCCCCCGTTTCATCTTCATGGGAGTCTACTATCAATGGGCGGTGCTCCCATTTGAAATTTCCTCAGCCCTGTGGCTATTTACACGCATCATCAAGCTGATAGCGTCCTTCCTCCACCTAAGGAATGTCCGGTTTGAGGCTTATATAGACGACTGCCTCCTGAACCACCAGGACACGGTCACGCTCCTTCGTCACAGGGACTTCATGCAACACCTCCTCACCCAACTGGGATGGGTTATCAACCTACGGAAGTCAGAACTCACGCCTTCATTCCGTCTACAGTTCATCAGAGGCCTCTTCCAAACAGACTGAGAGCTTCTCTCTGTACCCAGGGTCAGGTGGGACCGAATTCAACTCCACCTGCTCCCGGCACTCCACCAGCCATACACGTTGCGCCAGTGCAAACGATGTAGGGCCTTCTGACATCAACATAGGACTTGACGTCCAGGGACGACTCCATCTGTGCCCAGTTCAGATGTTTCTAGCCCCCTACATTAGCCGCCAAGACCTGTTGATATCCTGGACCATCTTCAGCCTGGTGGCGGTGTGTCAGCGAGATCCATGCACAAGACATGACACAGGTCAGGTTTGAGCAGGGAGCGCATGGAGCTGTTCACCTCAGACTGTGCTGGGACTTTATCCCTAAGAACCAGCTCTCAGGACAGTCGACAGATCCTTCCTTATCCCACCATTATCATTGATAGTGGGAGCGGAGGACAACAAGAACGGTGAGGGCACCAATCCAAGGATAGCTGCAAACAATATTGTTGCCTGTTCGTTCCAGTATCAGCGACATCGCAAGCAGAAGTCAGCCGAAATACCATCGCCCTTTGTCTGAGAGCTGTTATTCTCCAGGCCTACGAGTTGGCTGAACTGGATTCTCTGAGAGTCGGCAACCCACATGAGATCCGTGTGGTTACATCCACCATGGCGCTTCACAGCAACTGCTCCATATGTGCCATTATGGAAGGCTGTTTCTGGCGATTTGACACCGCGTGCACCAGTCACTGCCTGTGAGATGTTGTGCAAGACGTGCAAGGACTGCACAGCTTTGGTCCTTTAGTGGTGGCCCAACAGATCACGGCTTCTTGGGGCTTCGCCTTCGCTGATTGGCTGAGGGATCTTGGAGTGTTTTAGATGGAAGATCACTTCTGAAGGTATGCCCTCCACCGTTTTCTGTCGGATTCAGATGCATTAAGGAGTAATGCAGGATAAGTTAAAAAATCTAGTAAAATCCTAGATATTTTTTAGGTTTGTACGAGGGGTGTTCATTAAAGATTTCCCCTAAACCACTTAGGGTTATCATATTTGGTTGAAATTTCACATGTGTAATGATACATGTATCTATGGGTTATGTCTGGATTTGCAGCACCAAACTATTAATCTTACCACTTTTACAGGTGTTATGATCGAGTAGGGTGTGACAATGGAGCCAGTAGAATACCGAGCAGTGATTAGGTTTTTATATTTGAAAGGTCGCACACCAAAAGAAACTTTCGATGAAATGAAAGCAACTTATGGGGGAAGATGCCCCATCATATGATGTTGTTAAACACTGGCATTGCCAGTTCAAGTGTGGTCGGACATCTGTGGAAACAGCTGCCATTCCTGGTCGTCCCCATTCAGCCATTGATGAGGACACTATCCATCAAGTGGAGACCGCCATTTTGGCAGATCGACGTATAACTGTTGGCCAGTTAGCACAAGATGTCAAGATCAGTGTAGGGTCTGTGGAAAAAATCATCCATGACAATTTGAACATGCATAAGGTGTCTGCACGATGGATTCCCAGGTTGCTCACACCTTTCCAAAAGCAGGAACGAGTCAATTGCTCAAAGGATCTTTTGGACACGTGCCAAGAAAAACAGGCAAACTTTTTTGACAGACTGATCACACAGGATGAAACAGGGGTCCATCACTATGATCCTGAGACTAAAGTTCAGTCGATACAATGGAAGCATGTGGAGTCACCACCCCCAAAGAAGGCACGTGTCCAACCCTCTGCAGGCAAGGTCATGCTCACGGTGTTTTGGGACCAGCACAGAGTAGTGATGATGGATTTCTTGGTAAAGGGTACCACAATTACAGGAGCTTATTATGCTTCACTGCTGCGGAAATTGCGGGACGCTATCAAGCTTAAGAGGCGTGGCATGCTGACCACGGGTGTCCGTCTCCTGCAAGACAATGCTCCAGTACACAACTCTCATGTTACCCAGACAGAAGCGCGGTCCTGTGGCTATGCAATCCTTCCACATCCTCCTTACTCTCCTGACCTTGCACCATCTGACTTCCACCTCTTTCCAACCATGAAGTCATTTTTGAAGGGAAAACGTTTCACAGATGATGAAACACTGATTTCTGAAGTCAAGTCCTGGTTTGAGACGCAAAATGAGGGCTTTTAGAAGCGAGGTCTCCATAGTTGCATAGAACGATGGGAGAAGTGTGTAACTCTTGGTGGTTCCTATGTGGAGAAAGACTAATACCTATGCCAAGTTTCATTCCACTAGATCCATCGGAAGTGGGTCAGGGGAAATCTTTAATGAACACCCCTCGTATACTTATCCTGCATTACTGCGTCTAAAGGGGCCCACCTGTCACAGAGCTGTCTCCCCATGATGTCTTCAGATGTTCCAGTTTTTAAGCAGATCAGATGTGCTGATCCGTGACGGCATCGCTTCTGTGGTCAAGTGGGATCTGTGTGATAGAGTTGTCCTGTCAGCAAGACCTCATACAGCTTTCTTTCTGTCAAGAACAAGCAGTAAATGTATTAAGGAGTAATGCAGTATACAAATATAAAAAATATCTAGGCTTTTACTTATTCTTTCCTTTAGACAAGAAGATGAAATGTAACTGCAACATGTACATATTTCTTTGGAGTGTAGTAGTCAATATTGTAAGTTTATATAACATGTCCATGAATAGCTATTTCATTTTATTTCATAACTAAAACTAAATATATTACTTTTAACAAAATGGATAATGTTTTTTGTTCAAATATATGCACACATTTTTAGAAGAATGGTCATGGTCTTGGAATTGTTTTTATGTCATTTGATATACAGGAAGGTGATGTCTAACAATTTGCCAGGTGCATGTTAGTCACAAACGATTTACGATTAATTCCTCTTGTTTTGCATTATATAGTCAATGTGTTCTCAATGTGATCCAAAAAGATCACAGGATATTGTAAATCTTGAAATTAATACGAATGTAAATTAAATGCGAAAAAAGGCGAGTGGTCTTTGCTTGCATTATTTAACATCACATTTTTATAAAAAAATAAGAGACTGAGACATACGCGGAAAACAAACAACTATGTGGATTGGATTGGATTGGATTGGATTTTCCGAGATTTAACGTGCGCTTTCCGCATGTTATAAATTACACTATAGCGTATCTCGCACACGGGGAAGCACTTATACTAAATAGGAAAAAAGCGTAATTAATAAATAAGAAGTGCGACCCAAAAAAATGTAAATGAAGTAAACCTAAAAAAGTTAAACTAGAGGGGTGGGTTTAGCTGGGTGGGTGGGGGAGGGGTTTGTAAAAAAAGTTATAATAAGGTGGAAAAGTTGGGCTTGGGGGGGGTTGGGGAGGGGTCAAGCATGGGAAGGCATGGCGTTGGCTGGCGAGCTGAGGTGGCGAGGAAGTTACTGTTTCTGCCCAGCCAGGAGCCTCCTGGCTAGGTCGAACTCTCCTGGAGGAAGAGCTCTGAACAGTGCGGTGGTGAGGCGGGCGGTGGCATTGGTGATGAAGAGCGGGCTGACTGGGAGCTCACAGTCGACCAGGTAGTCCGAGAGGTCCTGGAAGCTGTGAATCTCGTGTTCAAAACGCTCCTCACCCCAGTACTGCACCAGCACCAAGGGTGGGCGTGGGCGGTTGCTGGGGTATATCCTTCCGTTCTCATGCTGGTAGCAGGGGTTAGGGTGTACCTTGTGCTGTTCCAGTATGAGGTCTGCCTGTTCTGCAAGGTGGACACGGTCGTCTACCTCAACTTCTTGACCTGGGACTGGGTCAGTCTGGACTTGGCTGGAGTTGAGGGACGGCCTGGTGGTGTGGCAGTCTGGGTTTCCGTGGTCTTGCTGGGTGGTGGTGATGGGAGGGGTGGAGAGTCGGGGGAGAAGATACTTCTCCTCTTCCGTGGCCAGTCCCTTCCGGCGTGCGAAAGGGCTCCTCCCCTCTGGATTCGAGGTCAAAGGAGATGGAGAGGGTAGAGGAGTTGGACTTGTACGAAGTCCGGAGGGAGTAGTCCCCAACCCTGAAAGCCAGCAAGGGCTCTAGGATGGCAACTAGCTCCCTCGGAAGAGATAGAGCGATATCTCTCATGGTAAGAGCTTGGGATGCGAGCAAGGAAGGACACGTCTGCACGGGGCGAGTGTCCAAACCGAGATGGGGGAAAAAAACAAACAACAACTATGTATTCCACATCACTGTTTATAGAGAAGCACTTGTAACAAGTATATAAACAATGTCATTCAAACTCTAATTTCATCCTATCAATTGTCACTCAATTAAGACATCACTGATTACACCTGCAAGTCCAGACAGAGGCCACCCACACAACACGGTGTCTTTGTTCTTTGCGACTGCGTCAAAGGCCGACACGAGCCAGCCTGGCATACATTCCAAATCTCCAAATTTCAAAAAAAAAAATTAAGCAATCCCTAAAAGCCCCCAATGGGATTGCAGAATACTTCCGTCCTTTTTCGGCAAATACACTAAATGGCCTGGCGCTGTTAGCTGGAAAGCGCACGTAAAATTCCCAACCTCGGTCAGTCAGTCCGAGGAGTGGGGGGCATAGCATTCATATTGAGTCACATTTTTGGCCAGGGGCCAGTGGTCACATTCTTTTGGAGACTCATTAATTTCACGATTTACAGTATTAAACTGTTTAATTTATTTCTCTTTGGTAAAAAGTATATAAATATATACCGTCCCAGGTGGCCGTTGGTTGAACCTTATATGATTATCTTGAAAATTCTCTACCAATAGAGCTTTCTTAGTATCTTTTATTGTATATTTCTGAGATGAGATGAAGAGAAATAATTACATAATAATGAACAAATACATCTCCAATACTGAATATAATTTTGTTTGTCTTAAATATTCTTTTGGGTATTTGATAATGTAAAATTGATGCCAAACAGTTAAGTTGTCCAGTTATAGAGATACATGGTAAAGTGTCTAATTGTTTATCTATTCAAGACATTATTTACATGGTAAAAATAGTCATTTTGTATTGTGTCGAAAAAAGCCTCAAAGTCCTTTTTTCTCATCAAGATTGTAAGCCAATGTTAAAGTATGGGAGTTACGATCATCTTAGCGCTAAGATCGCTTTGTGCAAGTGGTCCCTGCTCACAAGTACTGCTATGAAGCCTTGCACCCACTTGCACAAAGCGATCGTATTATCGCTGTGATTATCGCAACCACCATACTTTAACATTGACTTACAATAGTCATAGTGCCTCATACTTTAACATTGACTTATGATAGTCATAGCGCCTCATACTTTAACATTGACTTACAATAGTCATAGCGCCTCATACTTTAACATTGACTTATGATAGTCTTAGCGCCTCATACTTCAACATTGACTTACAATAGTCATAGCGCCTCATACTTTAACATTGACTTATGATAGTCATAGCGCCTCATACTTTAACATTGACTTACAATAGTCATAGCGCCTCATACTTTAACATTGACTTACAATAGTCATAGTGCCTCATACTTTAACATTGACTTATGATAGTCATAGCGCCTCATACTTTAACATTGACTTATGATAGTCATAGCGCCTCATACTTTAACATTGACTTATGATAGTCATATCGCCTCATACTTTAACATTGACTTATGATAGTCATAGCGCCTCATACTTTAACATTGACTTATGATAGTCATAGTGCCTCATACTTTAACATTGACTTATGATAGTCATATTGCCTCATACTTTAACATTGACTTATGATAGTCATAGCGCCTCATACTTTAACATTGACTTATGATAGTCATAGCGCCTCATACTTTAACATTGACTTACAATAGTCATAGTGCCTCATACTTTAACATTGACTGATGATAGTCATAGCGCCTCATACTTTAACATTGACTTATGATAGTCATAGCGCCTCATACTTTAACATTGACTTATGATAGTCATAGTGCCTCATACTTTAACATTGACTTACAATAGTCATAGCGCCTCATACTTTAACATTGACTTACAATAGTCATAGCGCCTCATACTTTAACATTGACTTATGATAGTCATAGCGCCTCATACTTTAACATTGACTTACAATAGTCATAGCGCCTCATACTTAAACATTGACTTATGATAGTCATAGCGCCTCATACTTTAACATTGACTTACAATAGTCATAGTGCCTCATACTTTAACATTGACTTATGATAGTCATAGCGCCTCATACTTTAACATTGACTTACAATAGTCATAGTGCCTCATACTTTAACATTGACTTACAATAGTCATATCGCCTCATACTTTAACATTGACTTACAATAGTCATAGTGCCTCATACTTTAACATTGACTTACAATAGTCATAGTGCCTCATACTTTAACATTGACTTATGATAGTCATAGCGCCTCATACTTTAACATTGACTTACAATAGTCATAGTGCCTCATACTTTAACATTGACTTACAATAGTCATAGTGCCTCATACTTTAACATTGACTTACAATAGTCATAGTGCCTCATACTTTAACATTGACTTATGATAGTCATAGCGCCTCATACTTTAACATTGACTTACAATAGTCATATCGCCTCATACTTTAACATTGACTTATGATAGTCATAGTGCCTCATACTTTAACATTGACTTACAATAGTCATAGCGCCTCATACTTTAACATTGACTTACAATAGTCATATCGCCTCATACTTTAACATTGACTTACAATAGTCATAGCGCCTCATACTTTAACATTGACTTATGATAGTCATAGCGCCTCATACTTTAACATTGACTTACAATAGTCATAGTGCCTCATACTTTAACATTGACTTACAATAGTCATAGTGCCTCATACTTTAACATTGACTTACAATAGTCATAGTGCCTCATACTTTAACATTGACTTATGATAGTCATAGCGCCTCATACTTTAACATTGACTTACAATAGTCATATCGCCTCATACTTTAACATTGACTTATGATAGTCATAGCGCCTCATACTTCAACATTGACTTACAATAGTCATAGCGCCTCATACTTTAACATTGACTTATGATAGTCATAGCGCCTCATACTTTAACATTGACTTACAATAGTCATAGCGCCTCATACTTTAACATTGACTTACAATAGTCATAGTGCCTCATACTTTAACATTGACTTATGATAGTCATAGCGCCTCATACTTTAACATTGACTTATGATAGTCATAGCGCCTCATACTTTAACATTGACTTATGATAGTCATATCGCCTCATACTTTAACATTGACTTATGATAGTCATAGCGCCTCATACTTTAACATTGACTTATGATAGTCATAGTGCCTCATACTTTAACATTGACTTATGATAGTCATAGTGCCTCATACTTTAACATTGACTTATGATAGTCATAGCGCCTCATACTTTAACATTGACTTATGATAGTCATAGCGCCTCATACTTTAACATTGACTTACAATAGTCATAGTGCCTCATACTTTAACATTGACTGATGATAGTCATAGCGCCTCATACTTTAACATTGACTTATGATAGTCATAGCGCCTCATACTTTAACATTGACTTATGATAGTCATAGTGCCTCATACTTTAACATTGACTTACAATAGTCATAGCGCCTCATACTTTAACATTGACTTACAATAGTCATAGCGCCTCATACTTTAACATTGACTTATGATAGTCATAGCGCCTCATACTTTAACATTGACTTACAATAGTCATAGCGCCTCATACTTAAACATTGACTTATGATAGTCATAGCGCCTCATACTTTAACATTGACTTACAATAGTCATAGTGCCTCATACTTTAACATTGACTTATGATAGTCATAGCGCCTCATACTTTAACATTGACTTACAATAGTCATAGTGCCTCATACTTTAACATTGACTTACAATAGTCATATCGCCTCATACTTTAACATTGACTTACAATAGTCATAGTGCCTCATACTTTAACATTGACTTACAATAGTCATAGTGCCTCATACTTTAACATTGACTTATGATAGTCATAGCGCCTCATACTTTAACATTGACTTACAATAGTCATAGTGCCTCATACTTTAACATTGACTTACAATAGTCATATCGCCTCATACTTTAACATTGACTTATGATAGTCATAGCGCCTCATACTTTAACATTGACTTACAATAGTCATAGCGCCTCATACTTTAACATTGACTTATGATAGTCATAGCGCCTCATACTTTAACATTGACTTACAATAGTCATAGCGCCTCATACTTTAACATTGACTTACAATAGTCATAGTGCCTCATACTTTAACATTGACTTATGATAGTCATAGCGCCTCATACTTTAACATTGACTTACAATAGTCATAGCGCCTCATACTTTAACATTGACTTACAATAGTCATAGCGCCTCATACTTTAACATTGACTTATGATAGTCATAGCGCCTCATACTTTAACATTGACTTACAATAGTCATAGCGCCTCATACTTTAACATTGACTTATGATAGTTGTAGTGCCCCATACATTAACATTGACTTACGATAGTGGTAGCTTCCTTAAAGATTCCAGGGTAGAATAGGCCTTCAGCAACCCATACTTGCCGTAGAAGGCGACTATGCTTGTCGTAAAAGGCAACTAACGGGATCGGGTGGTCAGACTCGCTGACTTGGTTGATACATGTCATCGTTCCAAATTGCATGGGTCGATGCTCATGATGTCAATCACTGGATTGTCTGGTCCAGACTTGATTGTTTTACAGACTGCCGTCATATAGCTGGAATATTGTTGAGTCATAGCGCCCCATGATTTAACGTTGACTTATGTTAATCAAAGTGCTAAGGTCACTGTATGCATGTGGGTAAACAACAAAATTTCTGTAATCCACCGAGTTAATAAGTGTGGCCTTTGAGGGAGACAGGTCATATATACTTGCACTGTACATACACCTAGGGCTGGAGTTGTGATAGGTTTGTTTACTGCACACCAGCACTCTATATAATGTTTTGATGAGTGGGTGATTTGGCGTTAACCTTTTTGAAGAGTATTTCAGCTGTAGGCCTGTATATTAATGTGATCGCGTGTTACAAGTGGATGTTCTCCACTTGGTTGAAGTCCACGAGCACAGTCAGTGTGCCAAATGAGAGGCTGCCAGGTAGGATAAGACAAGGACTGGTCTCAGTGTTTGAAAGAAAAAATATTGCCAGGATGCCATAGCGACCCACAAACTTTACAAGCTGCAGGCCCTGACTAAACTCTTCAGGCCCTCATTAAAAAAACGGAGCTTATTGTGATCAAATAAATCAACACACATATTTACTACAAGCCATAAGGACCCATTCAAATTTGAAAGCACAGGTCCAACACAAGATCTACCTGCCATGGGCCTACAGGCCGGTGCTTATTTCGAACACTGACTGGTCGGCACAGAGTCATATATAATGTGCCCAAGTGGATTATCCATATCAACTGTGGCATGTTATCTCAGAATGCTAGCACTATGAAACTGGCATTAGTCTCAACTTGTATAAGCACACATACACATGTTACTATATAAGTGCAATGACATTTAAACCTCATTTCACCTGCCCTCCACTCGACTGGATGAATATCTGGTGCAGTTTTCACTCCATAACTCACACTGTTGTAGGAATCCCACGCCAGGAAAGATCATCAACCGTCCCGATGGCCCTGATGTTTACCATGGCGTCAAGATCGACTACAGGGAGGAGGTAGGAAGAGATAGTTTTATCTTCCAGGATATCTTTTATGTTGTGCTTGTCTGCAGTTGAATGTCAGCCAACTAACATCAACCTTGATACCCTTTTGCAGCCTCTGTGATTTCTCCAGCTTCAGCTGGACTTTTGGCTTAAACTAGATTAAGTTATTCTGCATGAACTCTTTACAGAGGGAGGTCACTTATTGCCAGCTTCCCTCCCATCATCGGACAAAACAGAATAAACTTTATCATATCACCCAAGAACTGCCTCATGTTATAACTAGCAGCTACACACGAAGGCCACAATTTTAATGCAATACGTAACCGTATGTATACGATACGATACGCAAGCATACAACAGAAACAGATAACAGTAGTCCAGTTTTAAAAAGTTCCAAGACTTCAAGTCAAGATTGGACTATCATGATTTTGGAACAGTCAAATTTCTTTTATAATAACAAGACTACTGAACTTGTTTAGCTTCAAAGTGGAGCTTTCTCTATTATAAATGTTCCTTCAAAACATTTCAAATTTCAAAACAGCAGAAAACTTCAAAGTTCAAACAGAAGAAAAGAATCAATGTACTTAACATCTGAATAGTTCAACTTCCGATTCTTTTTCACCAAAATTAAAATGTTAACATTAAAAAGGGACAGTGATGCCCTCTGGGTACTGACAATGTCTCCTGCTGTAAAGTCTAAACCTTGATGGAGTCATAGAGGGTGGATGACCAACAGTACATCCTCTGCCTACCAAATAACATGATCTACGATGTACATTTCAAAGTTTGAAAAAAGATTAGAATAGTAGTACCTCATGAAAAGGTATAGTGTAATGTATGTTTAGATAATTAGCCTATATCAATAAATGATCATGTGGACAGTGGTCATGATTGATGGACGAAATAACAGACCCCCATAACTGCTCTTGATGCGCTGGAGGTACAATGTATATAATTGTGTGTTCCATGGGACGCAGAATGTTTCCTGCTCTCCAAGGCATTGTTTTATATGCAAAGATTAAGATTACCATGTATTTTCTTGTAATCTAAGCCTGAAATAGCAATCAGCTGTACACACATTTTCACCCAATCTACCGGTGATTCAGTTTAACAGTACCCAATTCAAAGAATTTTGATGCAATGGTTGGAATGGTATCCCTATAACCAAGCTGGTGCTATACTGAAGGGGGCAATATCGAAGGAACACTGTACATAAGATTTGTGTTCCGTATTGTGGCGTACTGATATAAAGGCCCACATGTATCGTATCGTGGGTCAAATATCCCGATGCATCAGAATATCGGTGTATTCTTTCACCCTTAATAAGGATCTATACGGAAACGTCGCTATGCCAGTATGAAAACTATGTTACATGAATACAATTTCTAGTCAAACACACTTACATTCTTTCCTTAGTTAGGTACAAATGAAAAACCAAAATATTAATTGGTCTGCCATGATAAGGAAATTATTATATGAGTTTGAATATCCTACTGATTATATGAAAGATAACAAACTTTTGGTATTCAGTGTTTATATATACTACTCAAAAGAAGTTACAGAACATCTGATTTGTTCACTTGACTATAGTTAATCTGACATTGCATGACAGAATAACTAGTCATATGATAAAGCGGGTGTTCTTTATTGAACAGCTATATATGGTAATAGTATAATGATGTATTCATAATAATAGTTAATATCTCGGCCTCTATTTTGTCCAGGAAGTGAACCCTGAGAACTTCCTGAAGGTTCTGA
This sequence comes from Haliotis rufescens, assembly GCF_023055435.1. Taxonomy (NCBI): domain Eukaryota; kingdom Metazoa; phylum Mollusca; class Gastropoda; order Lepetellida; family Haliotidae; genus Haliotis; species Haliotis rufescens. The sequence continues at coordinate 50,429,880 of NW_025964001.1, read as the reverse complement.
AAGGGGACAAGGAAGGAATGGTCGGCATCGGAAATGGGCGGGTGCTCGAGAGGTGGGTAGCAGCAACAGACCCACCACTTTTTTTCACACCCCTCCAGCCCCACCTAAAAGGGACGCATGTCTGCTGAAAGCATATTACCATGGTTACCGTAAACACACTTACCTTTCTTAGGGTCAAATTGTATACCTTCAAACTAGACTCATTTAATTGTGCCAGTTTGTTAGTTGGAGTAAATGATCAAGTTTAAATTATATTTTTGTCTTTTGTTTTGAAAATATCTGAAAATCACTTGAATTATGACTAAATGGTTTGGAAGCTCTTGAATTTATCATACACCCTAAAAAAAACAAATAATAAGCACTTATCTTGCAAAATATCCACTTTTGAGGAAAGTGGGCCATAGGAAGTTCTATTTTTGGCAAACGAGTTACCTCCCTTTCTCAGGATTGTCAACTTTCAACATATCTATCCAAGGGTACTGTGCTTTGTCTTGAATCATATTCTTTAGAAGACATTTCTGGTCTTTTGAAGGAGATCCAGAGGAACGTCTCACAATAACACTCCTGCAACCCCTTTTGAAAACAACAATTTCCACCCAAAATATTATATATAATTCTTACGAATCCTCTACCTCTATAGCATCATTGCCATAAATCCTGTATATTGGCTGCAGTCACACCATACTAAAACTTTCAGATTTTCAACTAAGGTCCCCTTCACTGTCAACTATACGATAATAGTTGTCCCGAAAATAGCGCTTCCAGCTCACAGCTCTTACATGCGCAAGGCAGGAAAACCTTCAATTTGTTCCTGTGTGTCCTCTCCCCCTCAGCCTGTCACAAGTGTGACAGGTTCATGATTTCTGGCGACCTTCATAGCGAGTGTTTGAAATGCAGAGAGCCTTGTACTGAAGACAATCATTGCACTCTTTGTCTCCCACTCTCCAAGAAGGCATTCTCAGCTCAGCGATGCTCTCACCAAAGCCAAGAGAAAAGATGCCGCCAAGAAGGTGGACGATATCATGTCCAGTCAGACAAGCTGACAAGCCAAAGTACTTTGATGAGATTCCCCCAACGGCCTCCCACACTCATTCAGACACTGAATCCAAAGATGATCACCAGAAGGAAGAGACTCAACCACCACGGGAGTTTGGCACTCCCTAACCTTTTGTAGATTTATTGGATGCCTTGTATCAGTTTATGCCTAATCAGACTGCCCGCATGAACCTGTCCAGCCCATCAATGATGCCTGAGTATGCCGGCTGCCAATCCCCTGTGTCATCGCACGTTCATCAGACTCTCCCATGGCTGAGTTACGCACAAGGAATTGTCAACTGCTTGATACTGTAAATCTTGAAGTTCAAGATATACAGTTACCTCCACACACTCAGGCATGATGACAGGCTTCCTCTCCCCAACCTGAAGAGGAAATTATATCAAACCCACAAACCATACCTGAGCCATGGGTACTGGATGAGGATTTCCTAAAGCTTGTCAAGAATCCTAGTACGAACCTTTCTCTTCCTGCTAGCCGTGTTAATGATGTCTTCACAGCCAATTGGTACTACATTGACATTGGCTCTTATATTAACTGGTACATAGCCGGTGTATGCCACTCTGTTCCTCCTTTGCTCCCAGAGTACGACGAGACTCCGGCTGACACCACCATTCTGATTTGCATCAATCAAGTGGGACTCACCCATAGCCTCTTGGACTTGATCGTCAAGATGCAGCAAGAAGTACTGAGTATGCAGGTCTGGTCATCGTCCCAATTCCTGGCTCCAAGATCAACACCTTCTATCTCAGATCCGATCTAAGGCTGTCACTTCACAGGCCAAGAGAATGGTGAAGTCTCAACCTATCTCAGCTCCCACTGTATTCAACAATCAACTTGGTAAAATAACTGACGAAATCAAGCAGGACACTAAAGAACGATTATGTCATGTTATGACTGGCATTCCTCTCACCCCTTGCCTGCCGGAATATCACCTGTTCACGGACACCTCAGATTCTTGCTTGGGATCGAGCCCATCTAGCAGACCTCCAGATACAGAGCCCCTGGATGGAGTCAGAACAACGGACAACAGCACAGTCGTGGCCTACATACAGAAGCAGGGTGGGACCAAGTCCACCTCTCTGATGATGGAGACCTCACGTTTATTCATCTAAGCCGACTCACTACCTTGCTGGATGGCAGTGAGACATTTTCCATGGAAATTGAACATCACGTCAACATGAGACACCCCGTATGTAGATCTTTTTGTGACTTGTATGAACCACCGACTCCTATTCTACGTCGGTCCGGTTATGGATCCAAGGGCCTTACAGACCGACATTCTGTCCATGGATTGGACCAATCTCTTTCCGTAAGCCTTCCCTTCATGGTCGCTTCTCAATGGGGTGATACAGAGGATAGAATCAACAGACTGTACCATCATCCTGATTGCCCTACTCTGGCCCAGTAGAACCTTGTTCCCCAGACTGCTAGCTCTACTTATGATAGATCCACTATCTTAACGCAAGGATCTTCAGCATCAATCCAGATCGAGAACATTCCCAGCCTTCATCTCATTGACTGGAAGCTACCACACAAAGAATGCAGGCCTCTGGTTCTCTCAATCTACCTTTGCAGCAGTTGTTAGGTCATGGAGATCGTCTTTCCCTACTCTTATGACAACAGATGGACTAAGTTCATCCAGTGGTGACGATGATTGGGATAAGAAAATGTCACCGTCACCATGACCATCACCATCCCCCATGATTCGTGCAAATTATTAAACAATAGCTATCATTGTTTATTATTCTAAAAATACTACCTCTGTTACATCAGAAGTACTCCCTCCCACCCCCCCAAGCATCTGCCTCTAGTAGGCTGATGTTTATTGGGAAAGAACTGAATGTTTTCCTGCCTTGCGCACGTAGGAGCTGTGAGCTGCTAGTGCTATTTTTGGGATAACTATTATTGTATAGTTTATTTAATAGTAGACCCCAGTTGACAATCTGAAAGTTTTAGTATGGTGTGACAGCAGCCAAAATACAGGTTTTGTGGCAATGATGTAATAGAAGTAGTATTCAATGATAACTATTATTCAATTTTGCACAATTATAATAATTTTAAGTCTTCCCATTGCTTAAAAAATATTTTTCAAAATTAAGTTCAGTTTTTGTCAAAATACTGTCTGATGTTGTTTTTAATGTCTCATTTGTGCTTTTTCCAGCGGACCAAATGATCATGTTTTTGTGAACTTTGTTGACCATGGAGCTCCAGGAATTATTGCATTTGGGAGCAAGTTTGTAAGTTCAATGAAATGTTTCTAATCATGGAATGTGTTAAGCACTTACTACATCAATAGATGACAGTTGTTGAAGAACTATCACTGTGGCTTTATTGTGAATTAGGATAGAGCTATAGGGAAACTCTCAGCTAACCACAGACAGACAGATGTAATCGGTAATGTGGGCCATATGGCCTATATAATATATCAGTACAATATAAATTTAGTCATGTTTTTCTAAATTTAAATATCTTATACAGGTATACAGAAGTCAGTTTTATTACACTGACATTTTTGCAGTTAAGAATATTTGGAAGTGACAGGTAACTGTCATACATATCCTGTAGTTGAGTAATATAATGTTTCCGTAAAGTCTGGTAATAATCACAAGTGAAAAAGACATGATCTTCATTTTCAATACAACCCTTGTTACAATATCTACATACACTATTTTCATTATCTGAGGGTTTTTTACGTAGAAACTGAACATTAAAATTATGTAAGCTAATCCTAAATTTACAAAAGGTTCTTCTGAGAGATTTATCCTGCAAAGAATCAATATATTTTTCTACATTCAGCAAAGATTTAACATTTGAATAATGAGTTAAATATTTGGAAGCAGACAATTTTGCAAACCAATTTTGAGAGGCAACATCTTTTAGTCTTTCCTGAAATTGATACCAAAAAATATTAACATCACCAACATTTTGGTAGTCCCAGACATATGAAAAACCATTAACATATAGACAATGTTTTAGATCTGTCACCCAACTGTGCTTACCTTTCTCATCTAGCTTTTTAAGGAAGTAATAACATTGTACAGGATATCTATTTGATCCCATGTGCAATAATTTTAGCCAATATTTTATAGCTCTGATCTGACTCTGGACAAACATATAGTGGCGGCCAGTTTCCCCTAAGATAGCTGTGTTTGGGGCATATTTACCTACACCAAGAAAATATTTAAAATATGATGTTTGAACTTTCTCTATACATGCAAAATACCTTAGCCCCCAAATTTCTGCACCATATAAAAGTATAGGACTTATATTACAATCAAATATTTTACAAGCTGTGGAGAATGATAACAATGAATTTTTTGGGAATAATTTATAAACAGGGATGCATGCCTTAACAGCCTTAGCTAACCAGAGCTGACAGAGAGAACTATATTGATTTGAAACATATGGTTTCAATTCTTGCTTAACAGTACATTCTAATCATGAAATAAAACTGTGTTTGTAAGGTCAAGCATTGGCTGTATTAATCAACAATTGGATTCACTGTTCAAGTGATAAAGTTTCAAAATTAGAAGCATCGATTTTGTCTTATTTCAAGCAAAAGAACATTCTCATAATACACTGCTCCCACTATTTCCTGTTTCAAATCTCATCTTACAACATTTGTTTCAGCAGTCTTACAGTTGCTAGAGCGTGCAGAGCATATTTATTTTGGGAATTGTTGCGCTATGTGAATGCATGTACTGATATTGTAATTTTCTGTCTGAGTAAAATGTTAAGCTAGAACAAGGTCAAATGGTATTAGTGACATGCTGTATCTTAATCAGGTCTGTGATTGGCTACTCTGTGGTGACGACATTAGATCAAATGCTGTATCTATTTTCAGCTCCATGCCTCGGATCTCCACCACACCATCCTCACGATGAACAAGGAACAGAGATACGGCCAGGTACAGTCACTGTGTGTGTCTATGTACTGGCCCAGGGGCTCAAGTTGCTGCGGGGGCATGGGTGGCCCTGTCGTCTAAGGCGCTGCAATTCACTGCACAGAGTTGTGCCCCTTGGGCACATTAGAAACTTATGAATGTGGGTTCAAATCCCGGCTCAAATCCTTATGTTTCTCTGTTTGTCAGCACCACAGTGGTAAACGTCAGAGACCTGTATCGCCGTGGGCTTTCCTCCCGCGTTAAGCTGACACGCTGTGGTACAACTGGAATACTGTTCACAGCATAGTTAAACCAAACTCGCTTATATAAATGTTTAAACTGGAGGGCCTGCAACCCTGGCTACGCCATTGTACTTGTTGTTACCCTGTCTGGTACTTGGTATTAACATCCATGAAAATCTGATTGTTTTTATCTGCTTAACCCTCATGGTGCCTGGAATGTACAACAAATCAGAAAAGATCTTTGCACTGCCTAGCCATCGATCAAAGGGCTGGTATTGTAAGTTTCCTACTATTCTACATTAATCGTAATATGGAAGCACCCACATGTGGCAAGTAAAGTCAAGTAAGTGCCCTTGTTCGAAATTAAATGTCCAATGATCCATATCATTGGAAAGTACATATCCTAACGGTGATAGACATATGATATTTGTGTCGAAAAGTAAAGTCAAGTAAGTGCCCTTGTTCGAAATTAAATGTCCAATAATCCATATCATTGGAAAGTACATATCCTAACGGTGATAGACATATGATATTTGTGTCGAATTACACATTCATTGAGAATCTTCCATGATTTATATTTACTAAAAAAAAATCTAGATGAAATTGTCAGTGTTTTTGACGTCTAAACAAAATTGACAGAAGTGGTCATGATTGGTTCATATGCAGACTGTTTCAAAGATTATGTTACAAAATGAATGACAGTTGTATATCTTGAAGAAATCCTGATTACATCCATGTAGGTTTCAGTGTGCGTGCTCTTTCATTGGTGATAAAAACAACTTCGGGGTAATTGACAATGTGAAAGATCACTGAACAATCCTAACATCTCAAATTGACATCGCTCAATATCGGACATCATTATTATTTCTTAATAATTAACAAGATTATACTAATGTAATACCACAAAAGAGTAAGTACACGTAGATTCAATCAAAATCGTTGAGGCATATTTCACGAACAGCAAATCTATTCAACAAACCTATTTTCCATCATCGTAACTCGGGCACCATATGTCAGACAAGCATGGCTTTGTTGTGCAATCACACAGACTGCTTATTTATACATGTGTACTTCAGGTGTTTTGGTGTAATTATTTATACATGTGTACTTCAGGTGTTTTGGTGTAATTATTTATACATGTGTACTTCAGGTGTTTTGGTGTAATTATTTATACATGTGTACTTCAGGTGTTTTGGTGTAATCGTTTAAATCTAACTTATAAAAAGCTTGAAACGAGATGTAATTGGACAATTTTAATACTTGAATTTGAAAGCTCAAGAAGTGTAGAGTGGGCTATATCTAATACAAGGAAATGATAACTTGCACAGGTAAAAGAAAGCAATATTATTGTTTTTACAGTATAATTATAACTTATATCTAGATTAAGTGAAAGAGAAAGTTACGAAAATATGGATCACTTCGATAAATGTAGTGTTTAATGTATGTACAGTTCATGTGCTCAAAACTCTGAACACATTTGTTTCACTATGACCACTAGAAAACATACATCCTCATCTCAGCTAGTATTTCGCACTTGGCTGCCTTACTTAGACCTTTTCTAAAAATATACTTGTATGGCCAGTCCATGAAGCACAACTTTTTCTTTCATATTGTTTAATGAATACCACTTTAGAAGTGTATTTACACCTAGGTGTGTACGTGTACATTCAAGGACAAACGTGATAGTTTATTACCAGTATAGTTTCCCATACCATCCCATTCTACAAAAGGAAAAGTTTTAAATAGGACATGATCATAGGTCAATCAAGCAATTGAATTATTTGTCACAAAAGGAAAAATATATTCTTGGTATTGAACTTAGTAAACATAACTAGCAAAATCTTTAGAAGAATGCGTTCATTTTGCTCTTAGACAAGATCTTTCTTTACAAATTCTATTTCCTACTAAGGATATAAAACAAAGTAATTATTACTAAATACGTATGTCACTGATCGAAGTATGTGATAATTTAGATAATGCAGAGTGAAAAAAAACATAATGAAAACTATTTAAAACATCAAAACGAAATCACATTTACACTGAAAACATTTTGTGATTCAGAAACCAATTATCTCTATATTGTGTGTAAATCTAAGTACTTTTACTGTTTATGTTATAAATTGAACCATGCAAGATTCTAATATATGAGGCTAAAATATAAAAAGGTTGTTTAATATCAGATCCATTTTGACAGCTTTCTCACAGTAAAACATTCCATTTCCTTACTCAAGTATATGCACATTATTTTCTTGGAATATCAAACCTTTAAACAGATATGAAAAGCACATTCTAGATCTGCTTTCTAGTTCAGTCAAAGAGATTATTATTATTTGGAAACTGAAAACACATGTATCCATTATACTACCACAACATTAAATCAGCTGTTTGACGTGACGTCATCCTCGTCAAATCATGCACACCTGTCCAGACGACAAATTCACAGCGGATGGAAATTACTGACCGTCAATTAGCCTACACAAATAAAATTGCAGATGGTAGCGTCATTGAACGGAAAAATTAAAGCATTTCCTCATTGCTGACATTTCAGATGGCATATTGAATAAGAGTTGAAGACTTTCAGTAGATTGTCATACATTAATCGAGAGTACAATCTATATGCAATTCTTGAAAAAACACACTTTCACTGCGGACTAAGCATTAATAGTCTGTACAGTGGGGAAAAGTAAATCTTTCTGACCAATCTGATAAATTCCTTTATCAAATAGGCTGTCTGATATTATAATAGTTATGTGTATGTGAGAAGGGTACAAAATAAAAAATTGCCATCATTTGCATGAAGTTCAACATGGCAGAAAAAGGTCGAAGCGAGGTAACCACTTTACTAATATCACCTTATTTCGCAATCCGTAGCACTGTATAAAATATAAGTTACACGATGTTAAAGCTGAGATGGTTAGGGTGATGATGGTTATAATTTTGATTTTGTGCACTCATTATTTGAAATCTTAATTCACAGTTGAAAAGGGATGTTTTCTGTGAAAAGTGGCACCAGGAGAGTTAAAATGTTAGGAAAGCATGTTTTTGAAAATCTAATTCCCAGAATATCATGGAATGAAAATATCTGAACTTGTTTATGATTGAAAGTAAGTGGGGTATGTGTGAGATAGTTTTTGAAATTTAATTAAACTGATATCATCTGTTTATTTACTTTATGATTGTTTAGGATGCTTATGAGTTTATTAAAAAATATGTATTTCATGAACAAATCAGATGGTGATCTATGTGGAGGCTTGCGAATCTGGCTCGATGTTTGACAAGAATCTGCTCCCCAAGGACATCAACGGTTTGATTATATAATTTTATGATATATATATATATATATATATATATATATATATTATATATATGTCATTTCAAGTGAATGACGAAGTTTCCTGTCTAGGCAGACATTGGCCAAATTAATATTTTGTTTCTTAACAAGCAGCAACCCCTGTGGGCATTCCATGGTAGAATTGATACCCAGCAACCTAGGCTGGTCATAAGCTGTCTGACTGCTGAAATATTGCTACCTATAGTGTTAAACAAAGATCAAACAAGAATTCAATGACATGAGTATTTGTCCTGTGTATGGTCAGAGGCTGCATTCATTGTCACAACTGTTTTTATTGATAAAAATGGACTATGCAATTATGTGTATTTTCTTGTTTTACTGATTCTCTGTGAGATGCATTGGACAAAATAATAAAAAATGAAAAAAATGTTTATTTGAAGATTGTTACTTAAAGAACCCACTTCAAATAAAAGTGTTAAGAAATAAAACGAAAAATAGAAACATGTTTTTGAGGAATATTTCAATGGAGCCTTTTAAATATTCTGTGAAACAAGAAAATAGATAACTCTGAACTTAAAATAATTGTGTTTTTGAGTTTTTTTGTTTTTTTTCACCCCATTTTAAAATTTTGATACAGTGGATTCATAAATGTAGGAATGGGTGGCCTTGAGTTCCTCCGCTCGACCACATTTCCATCATTGTTATTCCAGTGTTTGCCACAACTGCCGCCAACGCCCATGAGTCGTCCTATGCCTGCTACATGGACAAGGAACGAAAGACCTTCCTGGGAGATGTGTACAGTGTCAGGTGGATGGAAGACTCTGATAAGGTTAGCTACAATGCTCCATCCCTGAATGGGTTGGAATGGGTGAGTGAGTGAGTGAGTGAGTGAGCAGTCAACAATGTTCCAGCTGTAACATGGTGGCCTGAAAATAATCAAGTCTGTATCGGATAAGCCTGTGACTCAAAACATGAGCAATGTTTGTCTGTTGCTTAAGACTGTTCTTAGCAATATTCCAGCAATATGACGGCAGTCTGTAAATAATCGGGTCTGGACCAGACACTTGAGTAATTGATATCATGAGCATCGATGAATACAATTGGATACGATGACATGCATCAACCAAGTCAGTGAGCCTTGACCAGCCGATCCTGTTAGTCGCCTCTTATGACAAGCATGGGATGATGAAGACCAATTCTAACCTAGATCTTCATGGGGCTGATGACACGCAATCAGCCATGTCATAAAGTGTGAAACAGGATCCAGTGTTACAGGAGGATCTTAGCAGTGATACATTGACTAAGATTGTGTTGTGTGTGATTGGTTGTCTGTTTCCTACAGGAGGATCTTAGCGGTGATACGCTCACGTAAATGTTGATAGTGTGTGATTGGTTGTCTATTTGTTACAGAAGGATCTTAGCAGTGATATGCTTACATAGATGATGGTTGTGTGTGATTGGTTGTCTGTTTGTGACAGGAGGATCTTAGCAATGATAAGCTCACATAGATGATGGTTGTGTGTGATTGGTTGTCTGTTTGTTACAGGAGGATCTTAGCAGTGATAAGCTCACAGAGATGATGGTAGTGTGTGATTGGTTGTCTGTTTGTTACAGGAGGATCTTAGCAGTGATAAGCTTACATAGATGATGGTTGTGTGTGATTGGTTGTCTGTTTGTGACAGGAAGATCTTAGCAATGATAAGCTCACAGAGATGATGGTTGTGTGTGATTGGTTGTCTGTTTGTAACAGGAGGATCTTAGCAATGATAAGCTCACATTGATGATGGTTGTGTGTGATTGGTTGTCTGTTTGTTACAGGAGGATCTTAGCAGTGATAAGCTCACAGAGATGATGGTTGTGTGTGATTGGTTGTCTGTTTGTTACAGGAGGATCTTAGCAATGATAAGCTCACATTGATGATGGTTGTGTGTGATTGGTTGTCTGTTTGTTACAGGAGGATCTTAGCAATGATAAGCTTACATAGATGATGGTTGTGTGATTGGTTGTGTCTGTTTGTTACAGGAGGATCTTAGCAATGATAAGCTCACATTGATGATGGTTGTGTGTGATTGGTTGTCTGTTTGTTACAGGAGGATCTTAGCAGTGATAAGCTCACATAGATGATGGTAGTGTGTGATTGGTTGTCTGTTTGTTACAGGAGGATCTTAGCAGTGATACGCTGATTAAGATGGTGGTAGTGTGGGATTGTTTGTCTGTTTGTTACAGGAGGATCTTAGCAGTGATATGCTTACTAAGATTGTATGTGAATTGTGGATCGTAGATCTTAACACTGAGACCCTGACTGAGATTTGGTAGTGTTTGACCGGTTGTTTTTTTGTTGCAGGAGAATCTTAGCACTGAGACACTGACTAAGCAGTTTGAGATTGTCAGACGGGAAACCAACACAAGCCATGTCATGGAATTTGGAAATCTGGTTAGTTAATCTTGTCAGTGATTTGTGTAATTCATTGTTAATTTGGTACATTGTTTTATATGTTTGGGATACACTGTTGTTTGGGACACTTCTCACATTGTTTACAGTGTATTTAGTGACATTGTTATACACTCTCAGGTTTTCACTGTATTGTGTGACATTGTTTTACACTCTCAGGTTTTCACTGTATTGTGTGACATTGTTTTACACACTCAGGTTTTCGTTGTATTGTGCAACATTGTTATACACTCTCAGGTTTCACTGTAATGTGTGACATTGTTTTACACTCAGGTTTTCACTGTATTGTGTGACATTTTTGTAAATGTATTAAAATGGACTGATCATAATGTTGCAATTCGACAGCTGAGGACCAGGGGTCCGGAAACCATCATATGCGCCGGACATGTCCGATTGGGAATCTCAAATGTCCGTTTTAAAATATTGCTTACCGGACATTTTAAAAAGTATTGTCCGGACATTCTTAAATTTTGACCGGACATGATCAACAGTTAGGACTGAGCAGTTTCTGTCTGCAGTTGCAACACAATGAAGATTAACTACACTGACAAGCTTTGTTTGTTTTGATTGCTGTAAATACATCGTACCTACACGATAGTCCAATCGGTCAATCACTGTAATAGGCAATAAACTGAGTTGACACTGATTAATCGAGGATTAATTACTGAGAACATCTTGTTAATTTGAGTGAAAGGTGTTTACAACTGTACATTAATACCTTGCATCATCGATGTACCTCATTATCCTCACAATGCTACGATAAGTAACCTCAGAAAAGAAGCGAAAGCGTGACGACAGCCAGTCGACCGATGCAGATCAGTCGAGCGGATCTGCCAAACCCTCAAAGTCTGGACGATCATTTTGTAAGTCATGGCTAACGACTTTCACTTGGTTGACATACAATGAGGATTTGCAGATTTTATTGTTTTCAGTAGCTAGTCGTATATTGAATCTTGATTGACCGCCATTTTGCTTTCTCGGACGATCGATATCCAATTTTTTTATGGTCAATAATTAAGTACAGATGAAAAAAGTATTCAAATAACTATTGCTATCAACGATATTTTAGTATTTGTGATTAAATTATCTGTCTTGTTTTTAAAAAAATCTTTAGTTTAAAAAAAACTTTTCCCGTGAGGTCACGTGATAACCAAATATGGGATAATAGTCTCGATCCAAATGTTACAACGCGTACACTTGAGCAGACTCATGAATATAACTCATGAATATTAATTAGACCGTTCACTACGTTAACAGATCCTTATTATAACAGAAACAAACGTATGTTTTCCATGTAAATCTAAAATGATATTATTTGTTATTAATTGTCCTGTGAATTAAACAATTTATATTGAAACAATTCATAATTCATCATAATATGAATACGTAAACTTGTAATGTGTGTGAAAAGTCGTACTAAAATACGCTATTTGAAGGGGGCGTGGCCTAAATGCAAATGTCCGATTGGGATTTTAAAATTTCCGGACCCCTGCTGAGGACACAACACATCCCATACATCACCAAGTCACAACTGTGATCATGGGTCACACAGCACTGCAATTCCGTGTGACACATCCCCTGCGATATGATCACCTAGCATATCTAGCACCCTCAATCTCAATTCAATCGCCTGGTGTTCTACTACTTCTAGACATATACCTGAACAGAGAATACTTTTTGGTTTACCTTTACCACGAAAATATGCTATGTTATGCACGTGACAGCTCACTGTCTCCTACAGTCGTCTCGCTTTCAACTGACCACCGGACTGTTCTGACGTCTGCAGCCATCAGCAGACGGTTGCCTCTGCCCCCTACCAGCTTGTGATTAGGGTCATCATCGTCCCTGCTGCAATTTAGGGATACAGATACACCTCTCCAGCATTCTATTAGCGACACCCCTTTTGACCAAAAACAGGACGAATGTCATCGGGCAAGTAATAACTGACTGACGACAGATTTTCACTCACAGGATTGTCATCCGAAACATTGTCTGATCAAGAACTCAACTGCTCTACACTCGTATCATTCTCAGTCCCGAGGTCGTCATTCTCCCATGGATCAAAGGATGAGGTTTGATGTAGCTCCCGGTCTCATCCATGTTCTTCCACTTCAGGACTACAGAGCAGGAGGCCACCATGACATCTCAGGTCGTCATTCTTCTCCAGTTCATCCTCTGTCTCCAGGGGATCACCTTCGTCAAGGATCTAGAATCCGTTCTACTTCAAGGACTGACCATTCACCCATTCCACCTCAATGACCTCAGCGCTCCCCTACTTTCAATCAAATGGACTTGCAGGATCGTCTTATTCTCTCTACATCATGTGATCATTGCACAGATTCTTCCTCTTTACCCTACTCAAACTTTCAGACACTGGTACACGCAGTGTCTGTGGGGCTAGATCAACATGGCTTCTCATCGGCCAGGACTCCTACTCTACCTACTTCATCTATTACTAGGACTCCTTTCGACCTGGATACCATCTCAGACCGTTTTTCACTGCACTCGGGGATCCACCGTCACCACTCTCCTCTTACGGTGATGATGATATAGGGGATCTGGCAGACATGTTTTTCTGGACTGCGGATCAACTGGGCTTCTCACGTAGCTCCTGAGGACAGGCTCTCTTGATTTGTGGTTTCCTGTCCAAGCTCGAACTCTCTCACCCTGCTGCCTAAGCATGTCTTTGCGGATATGGGAAGGAATCTGGATCTGGCTTTTGCTTCATTCCACCGCCATAGGGACAAGTTGCAAACTCCTTGTTTCAGCTACTCGGAGACTGGGACCCATGGTGTGTTCTCCATCTCGTCGGCCCCATATTTGGATAGTGACATCCACGTTGTCAATCCCAAGCATTCTACACATTCTGCTATTGTGGAGGATAAGGAATTGAAGCATATTGACCAGACCATCCGTCGCACACTTCCCCTCCTCTCAACTTACCTCTCCACAGAAGCTGTCGCCATGTCCGTTGCTCGTGCCCTATCGTTGGATAAGGCCCATATTCGTGGGGCCATGGCCTTGACCAACGACAAATTTCAGACTGTAATGGACCTCTTGTCCCATCGGCTATCAGGGAGGTCATAGGTATGTTGGTTGTGAAACAATAGAATGTCTTGGTCACGCCTCTTCCGTTCCAGGTTTCTGCTCACTGATCTTCATCATTCTAAAGAAAGACAGCGACAAGATGCGGTTGATCTCCAACATGAAGGACTTCAACTCCTAAAAAACATGGTCAGCCTCGACCTTCAGAACACTTATCGCCACATCCCTATTCACCGCGATCATCATCAATACCTCCGCTTCGTCTTCCAGGGGATGCACTATCAGTAGATGGTGCTCCCATTTGGAATTTCTATGGCCCCGTGGTTATTCACCCGCCTTACGAAACCAGTGACTCAGTTCCTTTATCACCGAGGCATTGTTTTCGAGGCCTACATAGGCGACTCTCAGCAATGTAGGGGACGGTCCTGACTCAGTGTCTCCAGTTTATCGGTGCCCTTTTCGACACTCAGGTGGGGAAGATGTTTGTTCTCTCAGACAGGTGGGCAAAGATACAGAGCCATGTACCACTGGCTCTCTGACAGCCATTACTTCTCCGGCAGTGGCAACTCCTTGGACTTCTGATGTTGACATAAGCCCTCCCTCTACGTGGTCAATTATACCTACGCCCACTACAGTGCTTCCTCTGGCCTTTTCTCCAGAAGGACGATTGCAAGATCCAGATTCGACTCCTGTTGCTCCTCTACGATAACCTTCGGTGGTGGCACCTAGAGTTGAATGTTCACACCAGAGTCACCTTGCCGTTGTTTGCACCGGAGCACCCCCTCTTTGTCGACGCCTCCACAGTCGGTCAGGAGCGCTCACCTTCACAATCAACAAGCTGCAGGCTGTTGGTCAAGTGCGGACAGGAGATTACACATCAACAATCTAGTGTTCAAAGCAGTCATTCTTGCCATCACTCATCAATCGGATGAGCAGATCTTCTTCAATCATCTCCCGTCATGATCAACAAGATAAGGTCGACCAAGTCTGTGTCCCTCAGTTCTTCACTTGTCTCCGGACACTTACAATCTTAGCGTTTGGCACATCTCCAGAGGTCTCTTGTAGCCAAGGGTTATTCTCAAAGGGTGGCGAGGACTATTACGTCGGCACATTGCACCTCTACAAAAGCTTTGTACAACCAAAAATGGAAGGTGTTTGAAAGTTATTGCTCAGCTAGGGATATTTCATCTCCCATTACTGCGTCTCCTCAAATAATAGCTGAATATCTCCAACATCTCCGCTCTACTAGGAAGTTGAAGGGATCAACTTTATCTTCCTATTTTACTGCTTTTGGCGTTGATTCACTCAAACCACCTTATAGACCAATCATCCCGATTTAGACCTCCAGCATGGGATCTCAACATCATCCGTCACTTATCTTCCGCCGAGTATGAACCACATGCGGGTAGGACCTTTGAACTCATTACGTTCAAGACAGTCTTCCTCCTTGCTCTGGCTACTACAGCACGTATTAGTGTGAATCATGCTATAGATGTCGGTCATCAATCTGGTTAAGTCTTCCTGGGCTTGCGCTGGGACTTTATTGCTAAGAACCAGCTCCCTGGATCGTAAATTTACCCTTTCACCGCTCTTATCGTTATTGGGACCTGATGACGTAGAAGACCTCTTGCTTTGCCCAGTCGAGCCTTGAAGAGGTCTGCTTGGAAACATCTCAGGCATACCGTCTCTCTCACAAGCATCTTACTATCCCCTTATCGATGGCTGCAACCTCAAAGGTGTCTCGAACTACCATCTCGTTTTGTGGCCTACACCTGTGCGGGACTACCGCCCCCAGTTGCTTCCAATCCTCATGAGACAAGTCCAGTGGCTTCCACCTTGACATTGCACAGTAAATTGCACACTCTCATCCATTATGGAGGGATGTTTCTTGCGATCTGATATGGTCTTTGCTTCTTACTACCTTCGTGATGTCTTGGTCGCTGACGTCCAGGGTCGTATCACTTTGGTCACAGCAGCCAGACAGCGCTGATGAGGATACCCAGCATTCCACAGTCCCACCTCTGGTATCCTGCATATACTGCAATAAATTCTTTAAGTTATTCTCTTTGTTGCTTATGTTTCATCTTGTTTTCCCAGACAAGCTCCCAGAGAGAGGGTATATATACTTGTGTTTTGGGACTTCGGTCTACATCTTAGAAGCCACCATCCCGTGTTCCATTTGCTTAAATGTTGGCCCGATCCTCTACCTGCTCACCTCTGTCTTGTGCATGAGGTGTCTCAGTAGTTGACAGTAGTTTAGTTCCAGCTGCCTCGTGTACGCCTCAAGGTTGACGTCCTTACAGGCTAGGGTATCTGTGCCCCACCATCCAACCGTGGGATGAATGCATGGTGTGAGATAGGATAAGTTTAAAAAATTGTAAATTTTCTAATAAATTGTATATTTATATGCTTATCCTATCTCACACGCTAAACGCCCACCAAACTATCCCTGCATCACAGCCTGTATGCTCTAGATTGAGAATGAGGGTGTTGGATATGTCAGGTGATCAGATCGCAGGTGTCGCACGGGATTGCAGTGGTGCATGTCCCATTATCACAGTGGTGACTTGGTGATGTATTAGATGTGTTGGGGTGAGTTGTGTTTTTGAAGCCGAAAAACTTTGTTCTAGGACGTTTCCACACCAGGATCGAAGAATAAATGCATAGTGTGAGAAAGGATAAGTATATAAATATACAATTTATTTGAAAATTTACAAACTAGGAATGATGTGATGGATGTTTTCAACAGTATAGGTGAGTAAAATGGAAATAATTTGGGAGATTCTTACAGTATGGCCAAAGGTTTTTCATTATTAACATGTCCTGATTTAACCCTTTATACCTGCTGGCTAGGTTGAATTGTTACAGAAAGGAGAGTAGAATGTTAAGCTAGCAGGTACAACAATCATGAATCCTTTTTTGCAGACAATGGGAAGTATTGATGTTGCTGAATTCCAAGGGAAGAACATGGAAATGCATATCTTTGACAAACAGCCGATTCCCAATCCCAATGTGAGTATGAAAAAAGTCTGTCAAGAACACAGGGATGGTGGATTGCATAATGTGTTTTGATCCAGCGGGTTGGGGGGAATGAATCTGAGTTACATCAATACATCGTTCCAAGTAACATCTGGTAGATATATTATGTGTAATGGATATATACCCTGCAAAAAAAGTAATGCAAAAGTAGTAATATCGTAAATATCTGACAGAGCGTTGCCTGACATCCATACAAAATTAATACCAAAAATGAATTGGTCATTTCTCCATGGATTAGGATTGATTAGGACTGTGTGTCTTGGTGTTGCTGTGTGTATATCATTCCAAGTGTGTAACTGTGTGTCTTGATGTTGACATGTGTATATCATTCCAAGTGTATAACTGTGTGTCTTGGTGTTGACATGTGTATATCATTCCAAGTGTATAACTGTGTGTCTTGGTGTTGACATGTGTATATCATTCCAAGTGTGTAACTGTGTGTCTTGATGTTGACATGTGTATATCATTCCGAGTGTATAACTGTGTGCCTTGGTGTTAACGTGTGTATATCATTCCAAGTATATAACTGTGTGCCTTGGTGTTAACGTGTGTATATCATTCCAAGTATATAACTGTGTGCCTTGGTGTTAACGTGTGTATATCATTCCAAGTATATAACTGTGTGCCTTGGTGTTAACGTGTGTATATCATTCCAAGTATATAACTGTGTGTCTTGGTGTTGCAGCTGGATGCAGTGCCATCAGAGGATGTTGAGATGAACATTCTGCAGCTGAAGGTCCAACTGGCGGAGTCTGATTGGGAGCGGGAGCTGGTCAGCCAGAAGCTTGAGGATCTCAAAATTGTACGTAGAGATAAGTCATGAAAGTATTACAGACCCCAGCCTCCGGGCCAGACCCTAACTCAAGAATGAACATACACATTCTGGCCTCCAGAACTAGAGAATCCTTACTAACATGTTAATCCCTGTTTCTCTCAATGAATGTGTATCAAATCGTTACTGTTAATCCCTGTTCCTCTCAATGAATGTGTATCAAATCTTTACTGTTAATCCCTGATTCTCTCACTGAATGTGTATCAAATGGTAACTGTTAATCCATGATCCTCTCAATGAATGTGTATTAAATTGTTACTGTTAATCCCTGATTCTCTCACTGAATGTATCAGATGGTTACTGTTAATCCATGATCCTCTCAATGAATGTATCAGATGTTAACTGTTAATCCATGATCCTCTCTATAAATGTGTATCAAATCGTGACTAGTAATCCCTGATTCTCTCAGTGAATGTGTATCAAATGGTTACTGTTAATCCCTGTTCCTCTCAATGAATGTATCAGATGGTAACTGTTAATCCCTGTTACTTTCAATGAATGTATCAGATGGTAACTGTTAATCCCTGTTACTTTCAATGAATGTATCAGATGGTAACTGTTAATCCCTGATCCTCTCAATGAATGTATCAGATGGTAACTGTTAATCCCTGATCCTCTCAATGAATGTATCAGATGGTAACTGTTAATCCCTGATCCTCTCAATGAATGTATCAGATGGTTTCTGTTAATCCCTGATCCTCTCAATGAATGTATCAGATGGTAACTGTACATACCCTTCATGTGCCCAGACCCGCAGGAGGACAGAGGAGACATTCAAGCATATCATGGCCCTGTCTGTGAACAACAACAAGGACCTGGTGTATGACCTGATGACAGAGCGACTCCCCCTGCTCGCACATGACTGCTACAAACCAGTGACAGAGTACCTGAGGACCAACTGCCCGGGTCTTAACTTTGTTAAGGTGGGTCCATCTATGAAATAATGCCTTAGGCTAAGAAATCTCCTTTTTTTCTTCTTGTAAAATTACACAGCCTTGTGATTTTAATGATTTAGTTTAATAATGTATGTGTCAGTTTTCTTTAGAGAGAATATTGAAAAGAGTATTTAGTATTGTAATTGATTTAATCTGGACCAGACAAACCAATTATTG
The DNA here is from genome assembly GCF_023055435.1 of Haliotis rufescens. NCBI lineage: Eukaryota > Metazoa > Mollusca > Gastropoda > Lepetellida > Haliotidae > Haliotis > Haliotis rufescens. The sequence goes on along the minus strand of NW_025964001.1, from coordinate 50,410,926 downwards.
ATATTATGAACAACTTCGTACTTTGTTGGTACAATAACATGCAATCATGCAATCAGTTCTTCACCAGAAGCCCCACAGGGATATATGATTAGGAAACTATTGTGCCTCTATGAAACAGATATTGGGTGAGTGAGTGAATGGGTTCGAAAGGTGTTTTGAACGGTATGTCATGTTATATCAACATTACAGCTTAATGTGTGAAGAAAGCCCAAAGTGACACCTGGGATTTGACTCCTTGAACAGAGTATACTTGAGATGTTATTATTGGGGAAGTACCCACTGCTGATGCAGTTGTTGAAGCCATATTGATCCACTGGCCACAGTCTAGAATGGCAGTTCAGTCAGATACACAACATGATTTATTTGATCAATCAAGCTATAACTGCTATACCTTAAAAGTACCATTTATTTCTCTTTTCATTCTATCCAGAATGACTACGCCCTGCGACATCTGTACACATTTGTCAATCTCTGCGAGCACCAAACGCCCCAAGAGGCAATCATGGGAGCCATTGACAAGACTGCAGAAGATACAGATCTTTGTTAAGTATGGGTATTAATAGTTGCCTTCCCTCACCTTGCCTGCTTTTCGAGAGGTCAAGGTTATGACCTTCCATTTTGAAGGTCAAGGTAACATTCCCCCTTGATATGATCACATTCAACCTGAATGCCTTTGTGATACAAGACCGTTATTATGATACAATTAATTCATTATATATGTATTGAAAAAAACATGTGTCCAGAACTGATAATTTTGTCAATGAAAGAACAGATTTGGCTTCAAACAAAAATCTAATTTGTATATATATGTATTTATATTTACAGTCATAGCAATATTTTAGTCAAGATTACTTTCATTTTTTGTTCATGTTGTTCATTTAAGTAAGTCTGACACATTTACAGGTCTCTATTTTAAAATGTAAAAATTGAAACATGTACTTAATTCTTATATTTTACATGTACTTAAGAAATGCAGCATTCATAAACATAAGAATTGTCATGGCATTTTGCAGGACATAATATATTTGCAAACATACTCAACATTCCTTACATAATGGAGCATTTAATTGCTGTATCGTCTGTGATGGAATCAACACTGTATGTTTTGCTTTCTACAGAAGCTCAAGCACATATCTGAATCAAAATGCTGCATATGTGATTGTTGTGTGATGTGTTCATCTTTGTTGATTGTATTTAGGAAAAGACTGTACACACGTGAGAAAGTTGATTCGTCCTGTTTTTTTATATGACACACACTTAATCTTTATATGATGGCTTTAAAGTGTCACAGTGGAAATGTTCTGAATAGAATTTGAGTATATTTTTACATTTTTCTTCTAATAACAATACTAAAAGGTATTAAAAGTTCAACACTTTGTTTTTAAATGAAACTTATTGAACTTGTTGGTAATTAACTTTTCAATTTAGAACTAAACACGTTCTTTGAAAGTAGTGTGAAATATTACGTTTTGTACAGAAGATATCTAATATTTGAATATATCTTATGGCAAAGTGATTTCAGAATAAATTGTCAATCTTATGTTTTGTTTGTCATTGTTGGAGAAGAAACAGTGAAGAGAATGAACGTTCAATCAGCAATATTCCAGCTATTTCACTGCTGAATGTAAAACCAGTGACTGAAAGCACCAGCAATGATTCATGTTGTGCCAGACAAACCAGTGACTGAAAGCCTGAGCAATGACTCATTTTATGCCAGACATACCAGTGATTGAAGATTTGAAGCTTTTAGATAAATACTAGCCTAAGGTATCAAGATCCCATCTCCCAGACAAAAGATATGTCTACATAGTCTTATAGATTACCTTGAACTATTTTATTTAAGTAAATCTATAAGACTATGAAGACATATCTTTTGTCTGGGAGATGGGATCTTGATACCTTAGGCTAGTATTTATCTAAAAGCTTCAAATCTATTAAACTATGTAGACATAACTCTTGTCTTATTGAATAGTATGTCTAGGAGATGCGCTCCCATTACCTTAGGCTAGCATCTGTCTAAAAAGCTATAACTGAAACTACTGATATTTTATATATGCATTTTACCTGATGATAAGTATTACTTGCTAAACTATTATAATTGAAATGATGTATAAATATTACACCATGGTAACTCATAAAAGCCCATGATGTGGATCTAATTATTATAGGATAACTTAGTATAAATGTTACACCATCATATAACAATGACTCATGTCATGTGCCAGACAAGAAAGTGACTGAAAGCACAAACAATGACTAATCTTAATTTACTATCACACAATCCAGTGACTGAAAGCATGAGCAATGACTCATATTGTAACAGACAATCCAGTGACTGAAAGCACGAGCAATGACTCATATTGTAACAGACAAACCAGTGACTGAAAGCATGAGCAATGACTCATTTTGTGCCAGACATACCAGTGACTGTGTGAAGTAACAATGACTCATGTCATGTGCCAGACAAGAAAGTGACTGAAAGCACAAACAATGACTAATCTAAATCTTCTATCAGACAATCCAGTGACTGAAAGCATGAGCAATGACTCATATTGTAACTGACAAACCAGTGACTGAAAGCATGAGCAATGACTTGTCATGTGCCAGACAAACCAGTGACTGAAAGTATGAGCAATGACTCATGGCATGTGCCAGACAAACCAGTGACTGTGTGAAGTAACAATGACTCATCTCATGTGCCAGACAAGAAAGCATAAACAATGACTTATGTTGTGCCAGACAAACCAGTGACTGAAAGCCTGAGCAATGACTCATGGCATGTGCCAGACAAACCAGTGACTGTGTGAAGTAACAATGACTCATGTCATGTGCCAGACAAGAAAGTGACTGAAAGCACAATGACTAATCTAAATCTTCTATCAGACAATCCAGTGACTGAAAGCATGAGGAATGACTCATATTGTAACAGACAATCCAGTGACTGAATGCATGAGCAATTACTCATATTGTAACAGACAAACCAGTGATTGTGTGAAGTAACAATGACTCATCTCATGTGCCAGACAAACCAATGACCGAAAGCCCTAGTAATGACTCATGTTGTGCCAGACAAACCAGTGACTGAAAGCACAAGCAATGACTTATCATGTACCAGACAAACCAGTGACTGTGTGAAGTAAGAATGACCCATGTCCTGTGCCAGACAAGAAAGTGACTGAAAGCACAAACAATGACTAATCTTAATTTCTATCACACAATCCAGTGACTGAAAGCATGACCAATGACTCATATTGTAACAGACAATCCAGTGACTGAAAGCACGAGCAATGACTCATATTGTAACAGACAATCGATTGACTGAAAGCATGAGCAATGACTCATATTGTAACAGACAAACCAATCACTGAAAGCATGAGCAATGACTCATTTTGTGCCAGACATACCAGTGACTGAAACCACGAGCAATGACTCATGCTGTACCACACAAACCAGTGCCTGAAAGCATGACCAATGACTCATCCTGTACCACACAAACCAGTGACTGAAAGCATGACCAATGACTCATGTTGTACCACACAAACCAGTGCCTGAAAGCATGACCAATGACTCATGCTGTACCACACAAACCAGTGCCTGAAAGCATGACCAATGACTCATGTTGTACCACACAAACCAGTGCCTGAAAGCATGACCAATGACTCATGTTGTACCACACAAACCAGTGCCTGAAAGCATGACCAATGACTCATGCTGTACCACACAAACCAGTGCCTGAAAGCATGACCAATGACTCATATTGTAACAGACAATCGATTGACTGAAAGCATGAGCAATGACTCATTTTGTGCCAGACATACCAGTGACTGAAACCACGAGCAATGACTCATGCTGTACCACACAAACCAGTGCCTGAAAGCATGACCAATGACTCATCCTGTACCACACAAACCAGTGACTGAAAGCATGACCAATGACTCATGTTGTACCACACAAACCAGTGCCTGAAAGCATGACCAATGACTCATGCTGTACCACACAAACCAGTGCCTGAAAGCATGACCAATGACTCATTTTGTCCAACACAAACCAGTGCCTGAAAGCATGACCAATGACTCATGCTGTACCACACAAACCAGTGCCTGACAGCATGACCAATGACTCATGCTGTACCACACAAACCAGTGCCTGAAAGCATGACCAATGACTCATGCTGTACCACACAAACCAGTGCCTCAAAGCATGACCAATGACTCATGTTGTACCACACAAACCAGTGCCTGAAAGCATGACCAATGACTCATGTTGTACCACACAAACCAGTGCCTGAAAGCATGACCAATGACTCATGCTGTACCACACAAACCAGTGCCTGAAAGCATGACCAATGACTCATATTGTAACAGACAATCCAGTGACTGAATGCATGAGCAATTACTCATATTGTAACAGACAAACCAGTGATTGTGTGAAGTAACAATGACTCATCTCATGTGCCAGACAAACCAATGACCGAAAGCCCTAGTAATGACTCATGTTGTGCCAGACAAACCAGTGACTGAAAGCACAAGCAATGACTTATCATGTACCAGACAAACCAGTAACTGTGTGAAGTAAGAATGACCCATGTCCTGTGCCAGACAAGAAAGTGACTGAAAGCACAAACAATGACTAATCTTAATTTCTATCACACAATCCAGTGACTGAAAGCATGACCAATGACTCATATTGTAACAGACAATCCAGTGACTGAAAGCATGAGCAATGACTCATATTGTAACAGACAATCGATTGACTGAAAGCATGAGCAATGACTCATATTGTAACAGACAAACCAATCACTGAAAGCATGAGCAATGACTCATTTTGTGCCAGACATACCAGTGACTGAAACCACGAGCAATGACTCATGCTGTACCACACAAACCAGTGCCTGAAAGCATGACCAATGACTCATCCTGTACCACACAAACCAGTGCCTGAAAGCATGACCAATGACTCATCCTGTACCACACAAACCAGTGACTGAAAGCATGACCAATGACTCATGTTGTACCACACAAACCAGTGCCTGAAAGCATGACCAATGACTCATGCTGTACCACACAAACCAGTGCCTGAAAGCATGACCAATGACTCATTTTGTCCAACACAAACCAGTGCCTGAAAGCATGACCAATGACTCATGCTGTACCACACAAACCAGTGCCTGAAAGCATGACCAATGACTCATGCTGTACCACACAAACCAGTGCCTGAAAGCATGACCAATGACTCATGCTGTACCACACAAACCAGTGCCTCAAAGCATGACCAATGACTCATGTTGTACCACACAAACCAGTGCCTGAAAGCATGACCAATGACTCATGTTGTACCACACAAACCAGTGCCTGAAAGCATGACCAATGACTCATATTGTAACAGACAATCCAGTGACTGAAAGCACGAGCAATGACTCATATTGTAACAGACAATCGATTGACTGAAAGCATGAGCAATGACTCATATTGTAACAGACAAACCAATCACTGAAAGCATGAGCAATGACTCATTTTGTGCCAGACATACCAGTGACTGAAACCACGAGCAATGACTCATGCTGTACCACACAAACCAGTGCCTGAAAGCATGACCAATGACTCATCCTGTACCACACAAACCAGTGACTGAAAGCATGACCAATGACTCATGTTGTACCACACAAACCAGTGCCTGAAAGCATGACCAATGACTCATGCTGTACCACACAAACCAGTGCCTGAAAGCATGACCAATGACTCATGCTGTACCACACAAACCAGTGCCTGAAAGCATGACCAATGACTCATGCTGTACCACACAAACCAGTGCCTCAAAGCATGACCAATGACTCATGCTGTACCACACAAACCAGTGCCTGAAAGCATGACCAATGACTCATGCTGTACCACACAAACCAGTGCCTGAAAGCATGACCAATGACTCATATTGTAACAGACAATCCAGTGACTGAATGCATGAGCAATTACTCATATTGTAACAGACAAACCAGTGATTGTGTGAAGTAACAATGACTCATCTCATGTGCCAGACAAACCAATGACTGAAAGCCCTAGTAATGACTCATGTTGTGCCAGACAAACCAGTGACTGAAAGCACAAGCAATGACTTATCATGTACAAGACAAACCAGTGACTGTGTGAAGTAAGAATGACCCATGTCCTGTGCCAGACAAGAAAGTGACTGAAAGCACAAACAATGACTAATCTTAATTTCTATCACACAATCCAGTGACTGAAAGCATGACCAATGAATCATATTGTAACAGACAATCCAGTGACTGAAAGCACGAGCAATGACTCATATTGTAACAGACAATCGATTGACTGAAAGCATGAGCAATGACTCATATTGTAACAGACAAACCAATCACTGAAAGCATGAGCAATGACTCATTTTGTGCCAGACATACCAGTGACTGAAACCACGAGCAATGACTCATGCTGTACCACACAAACCAGTGCCTGAAAGCATGACCAATGACTCATCCTGTACCACACAAACCAGTGACTGAAAGCATGACCAATGGCTCATGTTGTACCACACAAACCAGTGCCTGAAAGCATGACCAATGACTCATGCTGTACCACACAAACCAGTGCCTGAAAGCATGACCAATGACTCATTTTGTCCAACACAAACCAGTGCCTGAAAGCATGACCAATGACTCATGTTGTACCACACAAACCAGTGCCTGAAAGCATGACCAATGACTCATGCTGTACCACACAAACCAGTGCCTGAAAGCATGACCAATGACTCATGCTGTACCACACAAACCAGTGCCTCAAAGCATGACCAATGACTCATGTTGTACCACACAAACCAGTGCCTGAAAGCATGACCAATGACTCATGTTGTACCACACAAACCAGTGCCTGAAAGCATGACCAATGACTCATGCTGTACCACACAAACCAGTGCCTGAAAGCATGACCAATGACTCATGTTGTACCACACAAACCAGTGCCTGAAAGCATGACCAATGACTCATGCTGTACCACACAAACCAGTAACAAAGCATGACAAATGACTCATGCTGTACCACACAAACCAGTGACTGAAAGCATGACCAATGACTCATGTTGTACCACACAAACCAGTGCCTGAAAGCATGACAAATGACTCATGCTGTACCACACAAACCAGTGCCTGAAAGCATGACCAATGACTCATGTTGTACCACACAAACCAGTAACAAAGCATGACCAATGACTCATCTTGTGCCGGACAAACCAGTGACTGAAAGCATGAGCAATGACTGTTGTCATGTGCCAGGCAAACCAGTGCCTGAAAGCCATAGCAATGGCTCATGTTGTGCCAGACAAACCAGTAACAAAGCATGACCAATGACTCATGCTGTACCACACAAACCAGTAACAAAGCATGACCAATGACTCATGTTGTACCACAAAAACCAGTAACAAAGCATGACCAATGACTCATGTTGTACCACACAAACCAGTAACAAAGCATGACCAATGACTCATGTTGTACCACACAAACCAGTGACTGAAAGCATGACCAATGACTCATGCTGTACCACACAAACCAGTAACAAAGCATGACCAATGACTCATGTTGTACCACACAAACCAGTAACAAAGCATGACCAATGACTCATGTTATACCACACAAACCAGTAACAAAGCCTGACCAATGACTCATGTTATACCACACAAACCAGTAACAAAGCATGACCAATGACTCATGCTGTACCACACAAACAAGTGCCTGAAAGCATGATCAATGACTCATGTTGTACCACACAAACCAGTAACAAAGCATGACCAATGACTCATGTTGTACCACACAAACCAGTAACAAAGCATGACCAATGACTCATGCTGTACCACACAAACCAGTGACTGAAAGCATGACCAATGACTCATCTTGTGCCGGACAAACCAGTAACTGAAAGCACGAGCAATGACTGTTGCCATGTGCCAGGCAAACCAGTGCCTGAAAGCCATAGCAATGGCTCATGTTGTGCCAGACAAACCAGTAACAAAGCATGACCAATGACTCATGTTGTACCACACAAACCAGTAACAAAGCATGACCAATGACTCATGCTGTACCACACAAACCAGTGACTGAAAGCATGACCAATGACTCATGCTGTACCACACAAACCAGTAACAAAGCATGACCAATGACTCATGTTGTACCACATAAACCAGTAACAAAGCATGACCAATGACTCATGTTGTACCACACAAACCAGTGACTGAAAGCATGACCAATGACTCATGCTGTACCACACAAACCAGTAACAAAGCATGACCAATGACTCATGTTGTACCACACACACCAGTAACAAAGCATGACCAATGACTCATGTTATACCACACAAACCAGTGACTGAAAGCATGACCAATGACTCATGTTGTACCACACAAACCAGTAACAAAGCATGACCAATGACTCATGCTGTACCACACAAACCAGTAACAAAGCATGACCAATGGCTCATCTTGTGCGGGACAAACCAGTGACTGAAAGCACGAGCAATGACTGTTGTCATGTGCCAGGCAAACCAGTGCCTGAAAGCCATAGCAATGGCTCATGTTGTGCCAGACAAACCAGTAACAAAGCATGACCAATGACTCATGTTGTACCACACAAACCAGTAACAAAGCCTGTGCAATGACTCATGTTGTACCACACAAACCAGTAACAAAGCATGACCAATGACTCATGCTGTACCACACAAACCAGTAACAAAGCATAATCAATGGCTCATCTTGTGCGGGACAAACCAGTGACTGAAAGCACGAGCAATGACTGTTGTCATGTGCCAGGCAAACCAGTGCCTGAAAGCCATAGCAATGGCTCATGTTGTGCCAGACAAGAATGTAACTGAAAGCACGAGCAATAACTGTTGTCACGTGCCAGGCAAACTAGGGCCTGAAAGCAAGAGCCCTGCCCCTCAGCCCCTTGGTGGGTGATAAACCCTTCCATTTGTACAATTTTTAATCCTCACCATTGGAGAATGCTTCCAACCAAATATGGTTGATATCTATCTCTTTGTTCCAGAGAAGAAGTCGTTTAAAGCAATATAGCCAAATTACTACCCCTGTTTGGCACTGCCCCTCAGATCCTTGGGGGGGGGGGGGGGGGGGGGGTGATCAGCCCTTCCATTTGTACAATTTTGACTTCTTACCACCTGAGAATGCTTCCAACCATATATGTTTGATATCTATCTCTTAGTTCCAGAGAAGAAGTCATTTAAAGCAATATAGCCAAATCACTCCTATTTGGGCCCATCCCTCAGCCCCTTGGGGAGTCAGCCCACCATTTGTACAATTTTGAATCTTCGCCACATAGGGATGCTTCCAGTCAAATTTCGTTTATTTCCAATTAGTGGTTCAAAAGAAGAAGTTGTTTAAAAAAATTGTTGACATACGGACGACGGACCCCACAGTATGGCATAAGCTCACCTTGGTGAGCTAATAGTTGTGTCAGGATGACAAACACCAGACAAGCAGGCCATGTTGTTTGTATTCAAAAAGTATTTTGTTTTATTTTGTATATTTGTCTTGTCTGGAAAAATAGTCTATGCTATATTACAACCAGTTTGTTTAAAGACATGCAGACATGAATCCTACGTTTCGAGGTGATCAATGTTACCTTTGTTGGGTGCAACTGGACCAAACAAGTTATTTGCACCAGGCTTCGTGTAACTGGACAGTGAAACCTGTGAACATGGTATGCAAAGAATAAAAATCTTCGTAAGAATAAACACAACACATGACACCACAGAACTGAATGTACAAATTGTAAAATAAAACACTGGGACAACCACATAACTTAATCCAAGTCCCTTTGCTACACATGCCAGTTGTCATTAAGTTTTAGTTTCCTTGGCTTCTGAGAAGAAAGTTCTTAAAGTTGAACAAATCACAATTGGAACCTACAAAAATACCTATGCAAATGAAGGTTAAAAAGGGTAATAAACATCCATCAACTTCTTCATGACAACATTGCTAAGATTATCTAGGATAAACAAAAATATGCCTCACTACGAACCGTTTGAATGGGCCTGAAACTGATCAGAATTTATTTTTAGGGAATTAAATACTGGTAAAGGTCATCATAAACATGATAAATGGATTAACAAGATTATGCAGAAATAAGTAACAAATGTTCAGATACACCAAATGATATGAATATTTAATAATGGTTGACAAATGAGGAAATATAAGTGAATTGTTTATGACCACTTAAAATAATGGTGCTTAGTCCAGGCAGGCAAGAGGTTGATAGCACTAACAACTATCCATGTAATTGGGGTGTAATGTCACAAAATCAGCCACGTCACACAAAACTGACATTCCATATAGTTGCCCTTTGGGAATGTTAAGAATCAAATTCTGTGAGTACGTTTTTGAGACTGAATTACTTGGATCATGTCCACAACAATCCAAACAGTGTCAGTATACCTGTAATCTAGACTAGATACAAGGGTGCATGCAAAGGGTATGACCATGGCATGATAATCTGAATCTGAAATCTGAAAAGAACATTGTTTGAGTGCATGATAACACTTTTATAACCAATCATATTTTCACTTCCAAAAAGATTCATAGGAAACATTGCAAGTACAAGGTTATTACACTTACTGGTACATTATATTATTAGGACACAAAAAGGTGAAAGATGATGGCATGACCAAATGAATAACACCATGATACGTGAGTACCTGGCCAAAATAACATTCAAAATGGCTGCAATGTCGTCACCTCATATAATCACAGTATATCAGATTCAACCTAATGGAGGCCAGATGTGCCCATTGTATTGGTGCCATTAAACTGACTCATGTAATAGAGCTCCAGATAACTTTTTGAGCAATTCAGTTTTTACTCTAGGGTTTCTATTTTAATTGGGTTATTACATTTTTCATTGGGTAACCAATATTTTTTCACTCATATATTCATCACTCTATTGGGTCTTTCCCAAAAGTAGTGAACGTTTTAAGATTTAAAAAAAATGAAATAATGTTCTAAATACATAGGTTTGACTCAGAAATTAAATTAACTTGTAATTGTGTTTCAGAAATTAGGTCCTTTATATGCATGCTGAAAAAGTTTTATTGGGCATTTACGCGAGCTGTTTTAATACATTTGAATTTTTCATTTAATGCATGTGTTTCTGTACACAAGTTAATTGAAAGTAATTGGGTCTTACATAATTTGGGGGGGTATTTTACACAAATACGCTGCTTATCTGTAGCTCTGATGTAATAATTTTTCCCTTCATTACCTTTCGGCTGTCCCCTCACATGACTGACAGAAATACTGTTCGAACATAGGTGTTAAAATGGCTCTGTAGATTCCTTGAATTTTTTCCGGAATATATTGTTACATCAAAAAGGCAATACAAGGGTATAAAAAATAAGCAAAGGAAACAAAACTATATATCTACAGAACAGACTTTCTCACAGCATCTTGACCAAATAAAATGATGACAGTACATGCAAGAAGACACATTCACCATTATCCCCTAAATATTAAATACTTCCCATGGAAACAAAATATATGTTTAAAAAATCCCAAATTATCAAAAGGCACCAGTTCAACAATAGACCTATCTATGTGCCATCCTTGTTAAGGAAATATTGTAAGTTTTTTGGAATCTGCCCAGAAAGGAGCACTACCCTCATTTTCAGTGTCAATGAGTCAAGGTTGTGGCATCTCAAAATATTATTTTTTTAAAAATCCTAAACTATCAAAAAGCACCAGTTCACTACTATACCAATCTGTGTGTCAAGTTTGGTAAAGAAATATTGTAGGTTTTTAAGGTCTGTTCCAAGAACGAACACTGCCCTCCTTTTTCAGTCAAAGTTGTTGCCATGGAAACTAAAAAGATACATTTTACAAAAATCAAAAACTATCAACAGGCACCAGGTCACCAGTAGGCCTATCCATGTACCAGGATTGGTGAAGAAAACAGTAAACATTTTTTCAAAATCTTACACAGAAGGATGAATGCAAGGACTGGGCATGTCCATTTTAATACCCCCGCAAAACATGTTGTGGGGGGATAATAATTGGTAATGAAATGAGTCAAAAGAACAAAGTCATCATGACTGCTGCAGCAGCACATGAAGACAAAATGTTGCAGTTCCAAATATAAGAATAACTTGCAAAATATGACCCTGTTGTTTGGTTTACCAAATAATTACTGTATATCAAATTTCATTATGTAAATGCAGAAGTGGCTTTCTAAAGGTTGAAAAGTATGTTCAATATGGTTGCCATGTCTAGACAGCTTGAAGCTGTATTGGCATCACGTTAGTGGGATCAAATACACAAAATCACAGATATTGAAAACACAAACAAACTTCATAAAACGAGGTATGTGAAAGTTAAAGGCCATAGAAGGCACAGGTGATACAGGCATCCAAGAAGCCACCTCAATTTTCTGGGCAGAGTTGCATCCCTGTCTGTCTCACAGTCCTTGAACCATATTATTTTCCTTTCCGCCCAGCCCATCTCACTGGGTCTACTTTTACATTAAAATGTACTTATTTGTTTCTATCAATATTATACATTTATACAGACTAAGCTGCATCCCTTTTATATGCCAGATATCTATGACAATGGGTTCAAATCACAGAATTGCCCTGATCATTTTCTTTGGTTTGTCAGCACCATTTCCCCACTGGTGGGTTTCACCAAGTTGTAAATATCTAAGATGTTCCTCCCAGATCAAGCAAAACATGCACCATAAATGTAAACCCCATAACATGTATCAAGTTTCATAATGCCACATCAGAAATGGCTGTGTAACACGCAAAAGTGATATTTTGCAAATGGCCTCAAGTTTGAGAAATATCATTGCTGAGATTTCAGTTTCATAGGCCTTGTAGATTCAGAGGAGGTTTTGAAAGCGTACAAGTTAGCAATGGACAGATGACAGATAATGCACCATGACATAAGCTCATTTGACTTCAAATTGGATATTCCTGTATTCATGATAGCCTGTAGTGTGATTACAGTATACCAATTCACACCTCATAACTTAATAAATGGCCTAAGGTATGAGGGAAAGTAATACTTTCAAAATTGCCATAATCAGGTCACTAAGTTTGCATAGTGAATGGTTGAGTTGGCTTAATGCAACTGAGAACGGTGTTTCAGTAATATCACAGTGTGTCAGCTGATGATCCAGTGAGGAAAGACTATAATGAGGTACCGATAATACTACAAATGTGGTATTTCATATCATGACATCCATGATTAAATTTGATGTTCAATTTCTTTATTGAACATACTGAGGAGGCCACAAGCCTATAGTACAATCATGATTACAGGAGCAATTGGTACAATCATATAATTTCCAAACTTGATTTTCTTTGTATAAAAGCATGATATATGTACATAGAAAGATTTCTTATGGTTTCAATGTTGCTAGTGGTCAGTAATAGTTTAAACTTAAACGTACAATGGTTTATATAAAAATATTTTGGTAAATATACTTTTCTTAGTTCATCATAATGCGGACATACTAGTAAAAAGTGATACTCGTCCTCAATTAATCCTAGGTCACATAGTGGACAGAGTCTATTTTCTCTCGGAATATTTTGATATCTACCCTTTTCAATTAAAAGATCGTGTGATGAACATCGGAATCTTGCAAGTGCTACCCTAAATTTTCTATAACTAACACTGAAAAGGTATTGCTCTGCAATGATATATGACTTGAAACTGCTATATAACAGGGACTTTGGTGAACGCGTTAGAGTTGCATTCCATGACTGAAAATATAAATCTTTTAATCTTTGTGTTATAGCATTTATGAACAACTTCGGATAAGCAATATGTTCTAATCTAAAAATGTAACCAAAACCACAATTATTCAGCAGGTTCCTTAAGTCGGTTACCCAATTTGTTTTGCCATTGCTATCATACAAACACATCATATTGTAACATTTCTTAGGGAATCTTGATGAGGGCATATTAAGTAGTCTTCTCCAATATTTTATTATTTTCAGACGTGCTTCTATACACAAAGGGACTCGTCCACATTCACCATAAACCATCATGTTTGGGGTATTCATTTTAACTCCTAAATATTTCTTACAAGCATATAAATGAACTTTTTCCAGCGCATCTATTTGTGTAAATCCCCAAATTTCTGCCCCATATAAAAGAATGGGTTTAATTTTAGTGTCAAATATTTTGAAATATATTCTATAGTTTACAGCCCCAACATTTTTTAAATTTGATGTATGATGATTCCTCTTTTGTTATCAGTGACTTTATCATGGTGGCACTGCATAAAGATAAATGTTCACAGCACCTGTGCTTAGCTTGTGCTAAATCTATACAACAGTAAATAAGTCTTTGTATAACAATGAAGCCAGCATAAATTAGAATACAACATACCTGATTGGCTAACAAGGGTTGCACCTCAAATGTCCTGAATGTGGCAGCACACAGCCCACCTGGATACCCTGGGAATAAAAACATCTGTAAATTGGTACTGATATTTTGACATATTACAGGGTTGCAAAGTGAGGTAATCGATGATACATAGTTTACTATAAATTTGCTGAATGCACAATAATCTTTATGATCCTTTATTAAGCTCATATGTCCACATATTCCCTCAATGTTAATCATAACAACAACAACAACAACAACAAGAAGAAACAAAAAAAGAGGGCATGTAGTGAATTAGTGAGTGGGTCATATCTCACAATGGAGCGAACGCCAGATATGACCTTTCAGCAAAACAAGTTAATTAACACTAATAATCTAGATGAGATTAGATGCTTCCCCGATGATATATCTATTAGTCCTACACTCATTCTTGGCCTACAGACATAGAATACAAACATGCGTCATGTGCAGGTTCAGCTGCACGTTGACGTTCTCCATCTCGGTATCTGAAAATAAAAAGAAAGAACCATAGAATGGTTGTAGACTGTACATTATGTTTGCACAAAGACTAGATAACATTATGACCAATGAACAAGTAACTCTAACCGATAAATGTTTGATCGAAAACCGATCCCTATGCCGGCCAAGGGTGATAACTCTTTCTGACCACGTCGGGGCGATTTTTCCAAAGACAAATTTTACCCTTGTTTGCCAATATATTTTGTAACGATAAGTTCTTATAAATATGTGTAGTTCTATCAAACAGATACACATACAATGGCATGTATGAATGAAAACCGTAACGATCTTCTATTAGGACCGGATTACTATATATCTAAATCTATAGATCTATCTATTGGTTGTTTGTAATTAGGTGATGTATAAAATACATATACCATATGAAGATACTAAGACTAGCCTGTCTAGACCGGAGATAAAAAACAACAACAAAATGACAGACATCCTACCATCTGCTGAATACTGTGTTGGACACTGCATGTTCCAATATGTCTAGACAGCTTGAAGCTGTATTGGCATCACGTTAGTGAGATCAAATACACAAAATCTCAGCTTATTGAAAATATGATTTTCAGAGAAGATATTGAAAACACAAACAAACTTCATAAAACGAGGTATGTGAAAGTTAAAGGCCATAGAAGGCACAGGTGATACAGGCATCCAAGAAGCCACCTCAATTTTCTGGGCAGAGTTGCATCCCTGTCTGTCTCACAGTCCTTGAACCATATTATTTTCCTTTCCGCCCAGCCCATCTCACTGGGTCTACTTTTACATTAAAATGTACTTATTTGTTTCTATCAATATTATACATTTATACAGACTAAGCTGCATCCCTTTTATATGCCAGATATCTATGACAATGGGTTCAAATCACAGAATTGCCCTGATCATTTTCTTTGGTTTGTCAGCACCATTTCCCCACTGGTGGGTTTCACCAAGTTGTAAATATCTAAGATGTTCCTCCCAGATCAAGCAAAACATGCACCATAAATGTAAACCCCATAACATGTATCAAGTTTCATAATGCCACATCAGAAATGGCTGTGTAACACGCAAAAGTGATATTTTGCAAATGGCCTCAAGTTTGAGAAATATCATTGCTGAGATTTCAGTTTCATAGGCCTTGTAGATTCAGAGGAGGTTTTGAAAGCGTACAAGTTAGCAATGGACAGATGACAGATAATGCACCATGACATAAGCTCATTTGACTTCAAATTGGATATTCCTGTATTCATGATAGCCTGTAGTGTGATTACAGTATACCAATTCACACCTCATAACTTAATAAATGGCCTAAGGTATGAGGGAAAGTAATACTTTCAAAATTGCCATAATCAGGTCAGTAAGTTTGCATAGTGAATGGTTGAGTTGGCTTAATGCAACTGAGAACAGTGTTTCAGTAATATCACAGTGTGTCAGCTGAAGATCCAGTGAGGAAAGACTATAATGAGGTACCGATAATATTACAAATGTGGTATTTCATATCATGACATCCATGATTAAATTTGATGTTCAATTTCTTTATTGAACATACTGAGGAGGCCACAAGCCTATAGTACAATCATGATTACAGGAGCAATTGGTACAATCATATAATTTCCAAACTTGATTTTCTTTGTATAAAAGCATGATATATGTACATAGAAAGATTTCTTATGGTTTCAATGTTGCTAGTGGTCAGTAATAGTTTAAACTTAAACGTACAATGGTTTATATAAAAATATTTTGGTAAATATACTTTTCTTAGTTCATCATAATGCGGACATACTAGTAAAAAGTGATACTCGTCCTCAATTAATCCTAGGTCACATAGTGGACAGAGTCTATTTTCTCTCGGAATATTTTGATATCTACCCTTTTCAATTAAAAGATCGTGTGATGAACATCGGAATCTTGCAAGTGCTACCCTAAATTTTCTATTACTAACACTGAAAAGGTATTGCTCTGCAATGATATATGACTTGAAACTGCTATATAACAGGGACTTTGGTGAACGCGTTAGAGTTGCATTCCATGACTGAAAATATAAATCTTTTAATCTTTGTGTTATAGCATTTATGAACAACTTCGGATAAGCAATATGTTCTAATTTAAAAATGTAACCAAAACCACAATTATTCAGCAGGTTCCTTAAGTCGGTTACCCAATTTGTTTTGCCATTGCTATCATATAAACACATCATATTGTAACATTTTTTAGGGAATCTTGATGAGGGCATATTAAGTAGTCTTCTCCAATATTTTATTATTTTCAGACGTGCTTCTATATACACAAAGGGACTCGTCCACATTCACCATAAACCATCATGTTTGGGGTATTCATTTTAACTCCTAAATATTTCTTACAAGCATATAAATGAACTTTTTCCAGAGCATCTATTTGTGTAAATCCCCAAATATCTGCCCCATATAAAAGAATGGGTTTAATTTTAGTGTCAAATATTTTGAAATATATTCTATAGTTTACAGCCCCAACATTTTTTAAATTTGATGTATGATGATTCCTCTTTTGTTATCAGGGACTTTAACATGGTGGCACTGCATAAAGATAAATGTTCACAGCACCTGTGCTTAGCTTGTGCTAAATCTATACAACAGTAAATAAGTCTTTGTATAACAATGAAGCCAGCATAAATTAGAATACAACATACCTGATTGGCTAACAAGGGTTGCACCTCAAATGTCCTGAATGTGGCAGCACACAGCCCACCTGGATACCCTGGGAATAAAAACATCTGTAAATTGGTACTGATATTTTGACATATTACAGGGTTGCAAAGTGAGGTAATCGATGATACATAGTTTACTATAAATTTGCTGAATGCACAATAATCTTTATGATCCTTTATTAAGCTCATATGTCCACATATTCCCTCAATGTTAATCATAACAACAACAACAACAACAACAACAAGAAGAAACAAAAAAAGAGGGCATGTAGTGAATTAGTAAGTGGGTCATATCTCACAATGGAGCGAACGCCAGATATGACCTTTCAGCAAAACAAGTTAATTAACACTAATAATCTAGATGAGATTAGATGCTTCCCCGATGATATATCTATTAGTCCTACACTCATTCTGGGCCTACAGACATAGAATACAAACATGCGTCATGTGCAGGTTCAGCGGCACGTTGACGTTCTCCATCTCGGTATCTGAAAATAAAAAGAAAGAACCATAGAATGGTTGTAGACTGTACATTATGTTTGCACAAAGACTAGATAACATTATGACCAATGAACAAGTAACTCTAACCGATAAATGTTTGATCGAAAACCGATCCCTATGCCGGCCAAGGGTGATAACTCTTTCTGACCACGTCGGGGCGATTTTTCCAAAGACAAATTTTACCCTTGTTTGCCAATATATTTTGTAACGATAAGTTCTTATAAATATGTGTAGTTCTATCAAACAGATACACATACAATGGCATGTATGAATGAAAACCGTAACGATCTTCTATTAGGACCGGATTACTATATATCTAGATCTATAGATCTATCTATTGGTTGTTTGTAATTAGGTGATGTATAAAATACATATACCATATGAAGATACTAAGACTAGCCTGTCTAGACCGGAGATAAAAAACAACAACAAAATGACAGACATCCTACCATCTGCTGAATACTGTGTTGGACACTGCATGTTCCAATATGTCTAGACAGCTTGAAGCTGTATTGGCATCATGTTAGTGGGATCAAATACTCAAAATCTCAGCTTATTGAAAATATGATTTTCAGAGAAGATATTGAAAACACAAACAAACTTCATAAAACGAGGTATGTGAAAGTTAAAGGCCATAGAAGGCACAGGTGATACAGGCATCCAAGAAGCCACCTCAATTTTCTGGGCAGAGTTGCATCCCTGTCTGTCTCACAGTCCTTGAACCATATTATTTTCCTTTCCGCCCAGCCCATCTCACTGGGTCTACTTTTACATTAAAATGTACTTATTTGTTTCTATCAATATTATACATTTATACAGACTAAGCTGCATCCCTTTTATATGCCAGATATCTATGACAATGGGTTCAAATCACAGAATTGCCCTGATCATTTTCTTTGGTTTGTCAGCACCATTTCCCCACTGGTGGGTTTCACCAAGTTGTAAATATCTAAGATGTTCCTCCCAGATCAAGCAAAACATGCACCATAAATGTAAACCCCATAACATGTATCAAGTTTCATAATGCCACATCAGAAATGGCTGTGTAACACGCAAAAGTGATATTTTGCAAATGGCCTCAAGTTTGAGAAATATCATTGCTGAGATTTCAGTTTCATAGGCCTTGTAGATTCAGAGGAGGTTTTGAAAGCGTACAAGTTAGCAATGGACAGATGACAGATAATGCACCATGACATAAGCTCATTTGACTTCAAATTGGATATTCCTGTATTCATGATAGCCTGTAGTGTGATTACAGTATACCAATTCACACCTCATAACTTAATAAATGGCCTAAGGTATGAGGGAAAGTAATACTTTCAAAATTGCCATAATCAGGTCAGTAAGTTTGCATAGTGAATGGTTGAGTTGGCTTAATGCAACTGAGAACGGTGTTTCAGTAATATCACAGTGTGTCAGCTGATGATCCAGTGAGGAAAGACTATAATGAGGTACCGATAATACTACAAATGTGGTATTTCATATCATGACATCCATGATTAAATTTGATGTTCAATTTCTTTATTGAACATACTGAGGAGGCCACAAGCCTATAGTACAATCATGATTACAGGAGCAATTGGTACAATCATATAATTTCCAAACTTGATTTTCTTTGTATAAAAGCATGATATATGTACATAGAAAGATTTCTTATGGTTTCAATGTTGCTAGTGGTCAGTAATAGTTTAAACTTAAACGTACAATGGTTTATATAAAAATATTTTGGTAAATATACTTTTCTTAGTTCATCATAATGCGGACATACTAGTAAAAAGTGATACTCGTCCTCAATTAATCCTAGGTCACATAGTGGACAGAGTCTATTTTCTCTCGGAATATTTTGATATCTACCCTTTTCAATTAAAAGATCGTGTGATGAACATCGGAATCTTGCAAGTGCTACCCTAAATTTTCTATAACTAACACTGAAAAGGTATTGCTCTGCAATGATATATGACTTGAAACTGCTATATAACAGGGACTTTGGTGAACGCGTTAGAGTTGCATTCCATGACTGAAAATATAAATCTTTTAATCTTTGTGTTATAGCATTTATGAACAACTTCGGATAAGCAATATGTTCTAATCTAAAAATGTAACCAAAACCACAATTATTCAGCAGGTTCCTTAAGTCGGTTACCCAATTTGTTTTGCCATTGCTATCATACAAACACATCATATTGTAACATTTCTTAGGGAATCTTGATGAGGGCATATTAAGTAGTCTTCTCCAATATTTTATTATTTTCAGACGTGCTTCTATACACAAAGGGACTCGTCCACATTCACCATAAACCATCATGTTTGGGGTATTCATTTTAACTCCTAAATATTTCTTACAAGCATATAAATGAACTTTTTCCAGAGCATCTATTTGTGTAAATCCCCAAATTTCTGCCCCATATAAAAGAATGGGTTTAATTTTAGTGTCAAATATTTTGAAATATATTCTATAGTTTACAGCCCCAACATTTTTTAAATTTGATGTATGATGATTCCTCTTTTGTTATCAGTGACTTTATCATGGTGGCACTGCATAAAGATAAATGTTCACAGCACCTGTGCTTAGCTTGTGCTAAATCTATACAACAGTAAATAAGTCTTTGTATAACAATGAAGCCAGCATAAATTAGAATACAACATACCTGATTGGCTAACAAGGGTTGCACCTCAAATGTCCTGAATGTGGCAGCACACAGCCCACCTGGATACCCTGGGAATAAAAACATCTGTAAATTGGTACTGATATTTTGACATATTACAGGGTTGCAAAGTGAGGTAATCGATGATACATAGTTTACTATAAATTTGCTGAATGCACAATAATCTTTATGATCCTTTATTAAGCTCATATGTCCACATATTCCCTCAATGTTAATCATAACAACAACAACAACAACAACAAGAAGAAACAAAAAAAGAGGGCATGTAGTGAATTAGTGAGTGGGTCATATCTCACAATGGAGCGAACGCCAGATATGACCTTTCAGCAAAACAAGTTACTTAACACTAATAATCTAGATGAGATTAGATGCTTCCCCGATGATATATCTATTAGTCCTACACTCATTCTGGGCCTACAGACATAGAATACAAACATGCGTCATGTGCAGGTTCAGCGGCACGTTGACGTTCTCCATCTCGGTATCTGAAAATAAAAAGAAAGAACCATAGAATGGTTGTAGACTGTACATTATGTTTGCACAAAGACTAGATAACATTATGACCAATGAACAAGTAACTCTAACCGATAAATGTTTGATCGAAAACCGATCCCTATGCCGGCCAAGGGTGATAACTCTTTCTGAACACGTCGGGGCGATTTTTCCAAAGACAAATTTTACCCTTGTTTGCCAATATATTTTGTAACGATAAGTTCTTATAAATATGTGTAGTTCTATCAAACAGATACACATACAATGGCATGTATGAATGAAAACCGTAACGATCTTCTATTAGGACCGGATTATTATATATCTAGATCTATAGATCTATCTATTGGTTGTTTGTAATTAGGTGATGTATAAAATACATATACCATATGAAGATACTAAGACTAGCCTGTCTAGACCGGAGATAAAAAACAACAACAA
The DNA here is from genome assembly GCF_023055435.1 of Haliotis rufescens. Classification (NCBI taxonomy): domain Eukaryota; kingdom Metazoa; phylum Mollusca; class Gastropoda; order Lepetellida; family Haliotidae; genus Haliotis; species Haliotis rufescens. The sequence goes on along the minus strand of NW_025964001.1, from coordinate 50,389,249 downwards.
AATGACAGACATCCTACCATCTGCTGAATAATGTGTTGGACACTGCATGTTCCAATATGTCTAGACAGCTTGAAGCTGTATTGGCATCACGTTAGTGAGATCAAATACACAAAATCTCAGCTTATTGAAAATATGATTTTCAGAGAAGATATTGAAAACACAAACAAACTTCATAAAACGAGGTATGTGAAAGTTAAAGGCCATAGAAGGCACAGGTGATACAGGCATCCAAGAAGCCACCTCAATTTTCTGGGCAGAGTTGCATCCCTGTCTGTCTCACAGTCCTTGAACCATATTATTTTCCTTTCCGCCCAGCCCATCTCACTGGGTCTACTTTTACATTAAAATGTACTTATTTGTTTCTATCAATATTATACATTTATACAGACTAAGCTGCATCCCTTTTATATGCCAGATATCTATGACAATGGGTTCAAATCACAGAATTGCCCTGATCATTTTCTTTGGTTTGTCAGCACCATTTCCCCACTGGTGGGTTTCACCAAGTTGTAAATATCTAAGATGTTCCTCCCAGATCAAGCAAAACATGCACCATAAATGTAAACCCCATAACATGTATCAAGTTTCATAATGCCACATCAGAAATGGCTGTGTAACACGCAAAAGTGATATTTTGCAAATGGCCTCAAGTTTGAGAAATATCATTGCTGAGATTTCAGTTTCATAGGCCTTGTAGATTCAGAGGAGGTTTTGAAAGCGTACAAGTTAGCAATGGACAGATGACAGATAATGCACCATGACATAAGCTCATTTGACTTCAAATTGGATATTCCTGTATTCATGATAGCCTGTGGTGTGATTACAGTATACCAATTCACACCTCATAACTTAATAAATGGCCTAAGGTATGAGGGAAAGTAATACTTTCAAAATTGCCATAATCAGGTCAGTAAGTTTGCATAGTGAATGGTTGAGTTGGCTTAATGCAACTGAGAACAGTGTTTCAGTAATATCACAGTGTGTCAGCTGAAGATCCAGTGAGGAAAGACTATAATGAGGTACCGATAATACTACAAATGTGGTATTTCATATCATGACATCCATGATTAAATTTGATGTTCAATTTCTTTATTGAACATACTGAGGAGGCCACAAGCCTATAGTACAATCATGATTACAGGAGCAATTGGTACAATCATATAATTTCCAAACTTGATTTTCTTTGTATAAAAGCATGATATATGTACATAGAAAGATTTCTTATGGTTTCAATGTTGCTAGTGGTCAGTAATAGTTTTAACTTAAACATACAATGGTTTATATAAAAATATTTTGGTAAATATACTTTTCTTAGTTCATCATAATGCGGACATACTAGTAAAAAGTGATACTCGTCCTCAATTAATCCTAGGTCACATAGTGGACAGAGTCTATTTTCTCTCGGAATATTTTGATATCTACCCTTTTCAATTAAAAGATCGTGTGATGAACATCGGAATCTTGCAAGTGCTACCCTAAATTTTCTATAACTAACACTGAAAAGGTATTGCTCTGCAATGATATATGACTTGAAACTGCTATATAACAGGGACTTTGGTGAACGCGTTAGAGTTGCATTCCATGACTGAAAATATAAATCTTTTAATCTTTGTGTTATAGCATTTATGAACAACTTCGGATAAGCAATATGTTCTAATCTAAAAATGTAACCAAAACCACAATTATTCAGCAGGTTCCTTAAGTCTGTTACCCAATTTGTTTTGCCATTGCTATCATACAAACACATCATATTGTAACATTTCTTAGGGAATCTTGATGAGGGCATATTAAGTAGTCTTCTCCAATATTTTATTATTTTCAGACGTGCTTCTATACACAAAGGGACTCGTCCACATTCACCATAAACCATCATGTTTGGGGTATTCATTTTAACTCCTAAATATTTCTTACAAGCATATAAATGAACTTTTTCCAGCGCATCTATTTGTGTAAATCCCCAAATTTCTGCCCCATATAAAAGAATGGGTTTAATTTTAGTGTCAAATATTTTGAAATATATTCTATAGTTTACAGCCCCAACATTTTTTAAATTTGATGTATGATGATTCCTCTTTTGTTATCAGTGACTTTATCATGGTGGCACTGCATAAAGATAAATGTTCACAGCACCTGTGCTTAGCTTGTGCTAAATCTATACAACAGTAAATAAGTCTTTGTATAACAATGAAGCCAGCATAAATTAGAATACAACATACCTGATTGGCTAACAAGGGTTGCACCTCAAATGTCCTGAATGTGGCAGCACACAGCCCACCTGGATACCCTGGGAATAAAAACATCTGTAAATTGGTACTGATATTTTGACATATTACAGGGTTGCAAAGTGAGGTAATCGATGATACATAGTTTACTATAAATTTGCTGAATGCACAATAATCTTTATGATCCTTTATTAAGCTCATATGTCCACATATTCCCTCAATGTTAATCATAACAACAACAACAACAACAACAACAAGAAACAAAAAAAGAGGGCATGTAGTGAATTAGTGAGTGGGTCATATCTCACAATGGAGCGAACGCCAGATATGACCTTTCAGCAAAACAAGTTAATTAACACTAATAATCTAGATGAGATTAGATGCTTCCCCGATGATATATCTATTAGTCCTACACTCATTCTTGGCCTACAGACATAGAATACAAACATGCGTCATGTGCAGGTTCAGCTGCACGTTGACGTTCTCCATCTCGGTATCTGAAAATAAAAAGAAAGAACCATAGAATGGTTGTAGACTGTACATTATGTTTGCACAAAGACTAGATAACATTATGACCAATGAACAAGTAACTCTAACCGATAAATGTTTGATCGAAAACCGATCCCTATGCCGGCCAAGGGTGATAACTCTTTCTGACCACGTCGGGGCGATTTTTCCAAAGACAAATTTTACCCTTGTTTGCCAATATATTTTGTAACGATAAGTTCTTATAAATATGTGTAGTTCTATCAAACAGATACACATACAATGGCATGTATGAATGAAAACCGTAACGATCTTCTATTAGGACCGGATTACTATATATCTAAATCTATAGATCTATCTATTGGTTGTTTGTAATTAGGTGATGTATAAAATACATATACCATATGAAGATACTAAGACTAGCCTGTCTAGACCGGAGATAAAAAACAACAACAAAATGACAGACATCCTACCATCTGCTGAATAATGTGTTGGACACTGCATGTTCCAATATGTCTAGACAGCTTGAAGCTGTATTGGCATCACGTTAGTGAGATCAAATACACAAAATCTCAGCTTATTGAAAATATGATTTTCAGAGAAGATATTGAAAACACAAACAAACTTCATAAAACGAGGTATGTGAAAGTTAAAGGCCATAGAAGGCACAGGTGATACAGGCATCCAAGAAGCCACCTCAATTTTCTGGGCAGAGTTGCATCCCTGTCTGTCTCACAGTCCTTGAACCATATTATTTTCCTTTCCGCCCAGCCCATCTCACTGGGTCTACTTTTACATTAAAATGTACTTATTTGTTTCTATCAATATTATACATTTATACAGACTAAGCTGCATCCCTTTTATATGCCAGATATCTATGACAATGGGTTCAAATCACAGAATTGCCCTGATCATTTTCTTTGGTTTGTCAGCACCATTTCCCCACTGGTGGGTTTCACCAAGTTGTAAATATCTAAGATGTTCCTCCCAGATCAAGCAAAACATGCACCATAAATGTAAACCCCATAACATGTATCAAGTTTCATAATGCCACATCAGAAATGGCTGTGTAACACGCAAAAGTGATATTTTGCAAATGGCCTCAAGTTTGAGAAATATCATTGCTGAGATTTCAGTTTCATAGGCCTTGTAGATTCAGAGGAGGTTTTGAAAGCGTACAAGTTAGCAATGGACAGATGACAGATAATGCACCATGACATAAGCTCATTTGACTTCAAATTGGATATTCCTGTATTCATGATAGCCTGTGGTGTGATTACAGTATACCAATTCACACCTCATAACTTAATAAATGGCCTAAGGTATGAGGGAAAGTAATACTTTCAAAATTGCCATAATCAGGTCAGTAAGTTTGCATAGTGAATGGTTGAGTTGGCTTAATGCAACTGAGAACAGTGTTTCAGTAATATCACAGTGTGTCAGCTGAAGATCCAGTGAGGAAAGACTATAATGAGGTACCGATAATACTACAAATGTGGTATTTCATATCATGACATCCATGATTAAATTTGATGTTCAATTTCTTTATTGAACATACTGAGGAGGCCACAAGCCTATAGTACAATCATGATTACAGGAGCAATTGGTACAATCATATAATTTCCAAACTTGATTTTCTTTGTATAAAAGCATGATATATGTACATAGAAAGATTTCTTATGGTTTCAATGTTGCTAGTGGTCAGTAATAGTTTTAACTTAAACATACAATGGTTTATATAAAAATATTTTGGTAAATATACTTTTCTTAGTTCATCATAATGCGGACATACTAGTAAAAAGTGATACTCGTCCTCAATTAATCCTAGGTCACATAGTGGACAGAGTCTATTTTCTCTCGGAATATTTTGATATCTACCCTTTTCAATTAAAAGATCGTGTGATGAACATCGGAATCTTGCAAGTGCTACCCTAAATTTTCTATAACTAACACTGAAAAGGTATTGCTCTGCAATGATATATGACTTGAAACTGCTATATAACAGGGACTTTGGTGAACGCGTTAGAGTTGCATTCCATGACTGAAAATATAAATCTTTTAATCTTTGTGTTATAGCATTTATGAACAACTTCGGATAAGCAATATGTTCTAATCTAAAAATGTAACCAAAACCACAATTATTCAGCAGGTTCCTTAAGTCGGTTACCCAATTTGTTTTGCCATTGCTATCATACAAACACATCATATTGTAACATTTCTTAGGGAATCTTGATGAGGGCATATTAAGTAGTCTTCTCCAATATTTTATTATTTTCAGACGTGCTTCTATACACAAAGGGACTCGTCCACATTCACCATAAACCATCATGTTTGGGGTATTCATTTTAACTCCTAAATATTTCTTACAAGCATATAAATGAACTTTTTCCAGCGCATCTATTTGTGTAAATCCCCAAATTTCTGCCCCATATAAAAGAATGGGTTTAATTTTAGTGTCAAATATTTTGAAATATATTCTATAGTTTACAGCCCCAACATTTTTAAATTTGATGTATGATGATTCCTCTTTTGTTATCAGTGACTTTATCATGGTGGCACTGCATAAAGATAAATGTTCACAGCACCTGTGCTTAGCTTGTGCTAAATCTATACAACAGTAAATAAGTCTTTGTATAACAATGAAGCCAGCATAGATTAGAATACAACATACCTGATTGGCTAACAAGGGTTGCACCTCAAATGTCCTGAATGTGGCAGCACACAGCCCACCTGGATACCCTGGGAATAAAAACATCTGTAAATTGGTACTGATATTTTGACATATTACAGGGTTGCAAAGTGAGGTAATCGATGATACATAGTTTACTATAAATTTGCTGAATGCACAATAATCTTTATGATCCTTTATTAAGCTCATATGTCCACATATTCCCTCAATGTTAATCATAACAACAACAACAACAACAACAAGAAGAAACAAAAAAAGAGGGCATGTAGTGAATTAGTGAGTGGGTCATATCTCACAATGGAGCGAACGCCAGATATGACCTTTCAGCAAAACAAGTTAATTAACACTAATAATCTAGATGAGATTAGATGCTTCCCCGATGATATATCTATTAGTCCTACACTCATTCTTGGCCTACAGACATAGAATACAAACATGCGTCATGTGCAGGTTCAGCTGCACGTTGACGTTCTCCATCTCGGTATCTGAAAATAAAAAGAAAGAACCATAGAATGGTTGTAGACTGTACATTATGTTTGCACAAAGACTAGATAACATTATGACCAATGAACAAGTAACTCTAACCGATAAATGTTTGATCGAAAACCGATCCCTATGCCGGCCAAGGGTGATAACTCTTTCTGACCACGTCGGGGCGATTTTTCCAAAGACAAATTTTACCCTTGTTTGCCAATATATTTTGTAACGATAAGTTCTTATAAATATGTGTAGTTCTATCAAACAGATACACATACAATGGCATGTATGAATGAAAACCGTAACGATCTTCTATTAGGACCGGATTACTATATATCTAAATCTATAGATCTATCTATTGGTTGTTTGTAATTAGGTGATGTATAAAATACATATACCATATGAAGATACTAAGACTAGCCTGTCTAGACCGGAGATAAAAAACAACAACAAAATGACAGACATCCTACCATCTGCTGAATACTGTGTTGGACACTGCATGTTCCAATATGCCTAGACAGCTTGAAGCTGTATTGGCATCACGTTAGTGAGATCAAATACACAAAATCTCAGCTTATTGAAAATATGATTTTCAGAGAAGATATTGAAAACACAAACAAACTTCATAAAACGAGGTATGTGAAAGTTAAAGGCCATAGAAGGCACAGGTGATACAGGCATCCAAGAAGCCACCTCAATTTTCTGGGCAGAGTTGCATCCCTGTCTGTCTCACAGTCCTTGAACCATATTATTTTCCTTTCCGCCCAGCCCATCTCACTGGGTCTACTTTTACATTAAAATGTACTTATTTGTTTCTATCAATATTATACATTTATACAGACTAAGCTGCATCCCTTTTATATGCCAGATATCTATGACAATGGGTTCAAATCACAGAATTGCCCTGATCATTTTCTTTGGTTTGTCAGCACCATTTCCCCACTGGTGGGTTTCACCAAGTTGTAAATATCTAAGATGTTCCTCCCAGATCAAGCAAAACATGCACCATAAATATAAACCCCATAACATGTATCAAGTTTCATAATGCCACATCAGAAATGGCTGTGTAACACGCAAAAGTGATATTTTGCAAATGGCCTCAAGTTTGAGAAATATCATTGCTGAGATTTCAGTTTCATAGGCCTTGTAGATTCAGAGGAGGTTTTGAAAGCGTACAAGTTAGCAATGGACAGATGACAGATAATGCACCATGACATAAGCTCATTTGACTTCAAATTGGATATTCCTGTATTCATGATAGCCTGTAGTGTGATTACAGTATACCAATTCACACCTCATAACTTAATAAATGGCCTAAGGTATGAGGGAAAGTAATACTTTCAAAATTGCCATAATCAGGTCAGTAAGTTTGCATAGTGAATGGTTGAGTTGGCTTAATGCAACTGAGAACAGTGTTTCAGTAATATCACAGTGTGTCAGCTGAAGATCCAGTGAGGAAAGACTATAATGAGGTACCGATAATATTACAAATGTGGTATTTCATATCATGACATCCATGATTAAATTTGATGTTCAATTTCTTTATTGAACATACTGAGGAGGCCACAAGCCTATAGTACAATCATGATTACAGGAGCAATTGGTACAATCATATAATTTCCAAACTTGATTTTCTTTGTATAAAAGCATGATATATGTACATAGAAAGATTTCTTATGGTTTCAATGTTGCTAGTGGTCAGTAATAGTTTAAACTTAAACGTACAATGGTTTATATAAAAATATTTTGGTAAATATACTTTTCTTAGTTCATCATAATGCGGACATACTAGTAAAAAGTGATACTCGTCCTCAATTAATCCTAGGTCACATAGTGGACAGAGTCTATTTTCTCTCGGAATATTTTGATATCTACCCTTTTCAATTAAAAGATCGTGTGATGAACATCGGAATCTTGCAAGTGCTACCCTAAATTTTCTATAACTAACACTGAAAAGGTATTGCTCTGCAATGATATATGACTTGAAACTGCTATATAACAGGGACTTTGGTGAACGCGTTAGAGTTGCATTCCATGACTGAAAATATAAATCTTTTAATCTTTGTGTTATAGCATTTATGAACAACTTCGGATAAGCAATATGTTCTAATTTAAAAATGTAACCAAAACCACAATTATTCAGCAGGTTCCTTAAGTCGGTTACCCAATTTGTTTTGCCATTGCTATCATACAAACACATCATATTGTAACATTTTTTAGGGAATCTTGATGAGGGCATATTAAGTAGTCTTCTCCAATATTTTATTATTTTCAGACGTGCTTCTATACACAAAGGGACTCGTCCACATTCACCATAAACCATCATGTTTGGGGTATTCATTTTAACTCCTAAATATTTCTTACAAGCATATAAATGAACTTTTTCCAGAGCATCTATTTGTGTAAATCCCCAAATTTCTGCCCCATATAAAAGAATGGGTTTAATTTTAGTGTCAAATATTTTGAAATATTTTCTATAGTTTACAGCCCCAACATTTTTTAAATTTGATGTATGATGATTCCTCTTTTGTTATCAGTGACTTTATCATGGTGGCACTGCATAAAGATAAATGTTCACAGCACCTGTGCTTAGCTTGTGCTAAATCTATACAACAGTAAATAAGTCTTTGTATAACAATGAAGCCAGCATAAATTAGAATACAACATACCTGATTGGCTAACAAGGGTTGCACCTCAAATGTCCTGAATGTGGCAGCACACAGCCCACCTGGATACCCTGGGAATAAAAACATCTGTAAATTGGTACTGATATTTTGACATATTACAGGGTTGCAAAGTGAGGTAATCGATGATACATAGTTTACTATAAATTTGCTGAATGCACAATAATCTTTATGATCCTTTATTAAGCTCATATGTCCACATATTCCCTCAATGTTAATCATAACAACAACAACAACAACAACAAGAAGAAACAAAAAAAGAGGGCATGTAGTGAATTAGTGAGTGGGTCATATCTCACAATGGAGCGAACGCCAGATATGACCTTTCAGCAAAACAAGTTAATTAACACTAATAATCTAGATGAGATTAGATGCTTCCCCGATGATATATCTATTAGTCCTACACTCATTCTGGGCCTACAGACATAGAATACAAACATGCGTCATGTGCAGGTTCAGCGGCACGTTGACGTTCTCCATCTCGGTATCTGAAAATAAAAAGAAAGAACCATAGAATGGTTGTAGACTGTACATTATGTTTGCACAAAGACTAGATAACATTATGACCAATGAACAAGTAACTCTAACCGATAAATGTTTGATCGAAAACCGATCCCTATGCCGGCCAAGGGTGATAACTCTTTCTGAACACGTCGGGGCGATTTTTCCAAAGACAAATTTTACCCTTGTTTGCCAATATATTTTGTAACGATAAGTTCTTATAAATATGTGTAGTTCTATCAAACAGATACACATACAATGGCATGTATGAATGAAAACCGTAACGATCTTCTATTAGGACCGGATTACTATATATCTAGATCTATAGATCTATCTATTGGTTGTTTGTAATTAGGTGATGTATAAAATACATATACCATATGAAGATACTAAGACTAGCCTGTCTAGACCGGAGATAAAAAACAACAACAAAATGACAGACATCCTACCATCTGCTGAATACTGTGTTGGACACTGCATGTTCCAATATGGCGTGAAATGCGCACCTTTGAACATACATCCTAATATGTTATACACGTACTATTTAATTGTTACTATTAGCTAGTAGTAGTAGACTAGTAAATGTTAGTCTCCAGAGACGTAGAGACCGTCTTTGCACCTACTAGTAGCAGCTCACAGTTACTAACAAATCTGTGCTAGTAGTAGGTAATATTTCCTGGTTCGGGTGTCAGAGTATATGTGTGTGTGGGATGGCCAGTTGGTATACATGTATGTGGTTAAGTATTAATGACGTTTGTTTCTGTAGGGGAGATGTTGGGTTGTGTATGTACAACTATGTTGTACACTGTGTAGTGAGCTAGGTGTCTGTTTCTGAAGCTGGTTGATCAAGTATATGTTGGGTTGGGGGAGTGTGTTTAATTTTGGTGAGATTGTGGGTAATAGTTTGGTAATGGGTGGGTAATATTGTTATATTTTTGTGTGAGTGTTTTGTAAATTGGGTTATGTTTGGCCCCAGCTCAGTAGTTTAAGCTAGATTGATGTCCGCGGTGTGTGATTAAGAGTGTGCATGTCATTAGTAATAGTGTATTGTGGGCAGTACCAGTCCTGGTACCTGTAGACCGGCAGCCAAGAGCACTTTGGTCAAACGAACAAGATACCAATATCCGAGCACAGGAACATTTACTGTGTAACCCAACATATTCATATATGGATGTCTGCCGGGGACCCCCTGAGCGTGTGGCCCCAGGCCCCCCAAAAGAAGGGACCATTCAAGGGCTGGATCAAACATTGGAGGTACCACATGAAAGTAAGTGTAAATGAACTGGTTCATCTCAGAGTACAGAATGGGCCACACCAGACAAATCTTCCTCTGCATAAGGCCTGCCAGACGCCACGCCCCGATGGTGATCCAACGTCTCCGTTCCAACAACCTCAGATGTCTCCGACCAGCACGTCATCCTGTTCTCTAACCACGGCATCAACAAGCACGACTTCAGGGGGCACAGGGTCATCCAAATTGGCGTCATCGTGAGTGGAGGCGTGTCATCTTCTCTGATGAAAGTCGCTTTTGTGTCTCCCATGCAGACGGAAGAGTCAGAATTTGGCGACGTCGAGGTGATCGTTTCGCTGACAGAAACGTTGTGGAAAGAGATCCATGGGGTGGACCTAGCGTCATGATATGGGCAGGGATTGGACTTAATGCGAGACTTGGACCCATGTGCTTTCTCAATGTTGGTCAAGGTCGGGGACACGGCGTCACTGCCCAGCGGTATATCGACCAAGTGATCAGACCCCACGTTGTTCCATTTTTTGCACAACATCAACAACACATTTTCCAGCAGGACAACGCTGGTCCCCATGTTGCCAGAGCTACCATGGCCTTTCTGCAACAACACAACATCCTTATTCTACCGTGACCAGCCTTCAGCCCTGATCTGAACCCCATCGAACACTTGTGGGATGAGGTTCAAAGGCGTCTGCACAATGTTTGCCCAGTCCCTACAACTGCCGATGAACTACGCACAGCTGCTCTGGGTGTGTGCAGGGGGATCCCATGGGCCTTCACAAATCGTCTGATCCACTCAATGTACAGGAGATGTGTGGCAGTGATCAATGCTAATGGTGGTCACACCAGGTATTGACTGACATTTTAGGTATTGACCCGAAAATGTGTAAGCCCTTAACATTTGAAAAAAGCAATTATGTCATCTGCCTTTTAATCCATTAACTGTCTTCAGTCAAATTTTTGTCAATCTTGCCCTATTAGTATTTCTTGTCTTTACTGTTGAAAATAAATAACATGTATACTGCATACGCGACTTGCGTTTCTTTTGCGTGTGAGTATATATTGATTCTAAATTCGTTATTTTCAAATATTTATATGCATGTAGATGTCGGTCAATGGGTGCTTGGGTTAAGCAAAGTCTCACCTTGTGAAGATTTGTTGATAAAAATTCCGAAGGAAAAAGTGACACCTAACCTCACCCCTCCCTATTAAGACACTGGTACTAAGTTTGTGGTTGCTTACAGCGGACAAACAAAGAAAACAACTACCCTCGTCGGAGTAAGAGTGCGTAATCGACAGCGCTAAACTCGTTTTTATTGCAATTAATACTAAGTTATATCGATATTAAACCAACAGTTTGCAGGCTTCACAAAGAAAACAGCATTCATAGCGGAGCTGGACAAGATAGAGCCGCAATGAGTGCTTCAACCGATCGTTTCGCAGCAAATACTCTATATGTATGCATATGCTTTTGGCCAATGCGTGGAGACGTTGATCAAAATTCTCCTTGTGAAAGTTTATTGAAAAAAATAATTCGGTGTGTGTATAGTGTGCATGCGCGGGTTCGAATCCCGACATGGGTACAATGTGTGGAGCCCGTGATATTGCTGGAATACTGCTAAAAGCGGCGTAAAAACCATACTCATTCATTCATTCATTATCTGAAAAAAACTAATATATCAACACTGCATAATTGTGTTGAGGAAGCCCTTATGACGGCAACGAAACTATTTTCTCTTGTTTATATCACTCATCACTGGTGTATGGCGAAACTATGTTAAAACGTTCGCTCTTGTGACCAAAATCCGGGTCCTGTACCCAAATTGGGGAACATGTGTGAAAACCATCCTTGGCCTTCCCGTCGTAATGCGGTTGAAATATAATTATAATTGTCAAGTTGAAAACACCAACCACATAGGTGTAGGAACATAAACAGAATTTAGAATCAATATGCCTGGTGCCCTGGTGCTGTTTTGTATCGAATATCATCTGCGAATCGTTACAGCCACAGCGATTATACGTTTACATAATGATATGTTCACCAACAGATGGTTTAATTACATATTGCTGCACTTACCATGTCGTTTTGATCAACGTCCTCTCCAGAGTGAAAACATACGGCAGGACATAATGCACATGACTTACCAAAGTTTTAACCGCAGCGTTCAAAGCAGCGCGTGAATAATATTAACATGAGAAATAGGTGTCTAAGCCCATTGTAATCTCGATTTTAAATTAATTCTAAACAGCTTGTTGAAATAAATATAACATTCACCGGTGCATTTGATAAAGTAAGTATCGTCTGCTTCGATCCATAGAGTCTGGATTACGCGCAGGAAAAACACGTGCAACGGAAGTGTTTACCGATTGGCTAAACTCATAACCATGACATCACTGTGACTATTCTGGTGAACACCTGCATGAAATATACACCACTTCTAACCTGATTTGACATTTGTTTATATAAATAATCTTAACCGACAAAGCCTTTCACGGTGGGGTTTGTCTAGCGAGGTTAAAGCGTTGACTCGTCACACCAATTCACCAAATGGGTACACCATGTAAGAGCCTATTTTGACGCCGCTCTCCGTAATGTGGATTAGATTTTGTAATAATAAATGGTAATTTTTAGCGGTATTCATCATAATAGAATGGAGATGTTATACAGTGGATGGTCGACCATGAGTTGCCAAGCGCCTTAACATTTTAATGCATTTTAATCGTAATGATGATTATGAAAAATAATTATCAAAGAATTATGAACAATATGTATAAAGTACCACACGAGCAAAACCGTATTAGCTGAGTGTCAAAGGTGAGTATACCGAGTTTGTATTTTATGTAATGGACAATTATTGAAAGAAATGTTGTTAAATTTTATTGTCTATTTAACCACCACTCATTCCTGTTACAGTTTGTGAAAAGTAATCTGTGTCTGAATAATTTTGTGTAAAGATATATTGGTTCGATGAAGACGAGGGTAGGAAATGAACTTGCAACAACACGACCCCTAACGTGTTTGAAATGTAATTAATTTATGCCGAAAAGAGCAAATTTATTGATTTACAAGATGAGATATCAAAGATACCCATCAACGAATTTCATATAGTCGGTCGCTTAGAATGTATATATTGTGAGCCAATTTTAAAGAGACCAAATTGCTGGGTTTATCAACAGTTCAGTTTCAAGTATCCAATGGTTAAGAGGATAATGGAGGGGGAAGCCTTGTGGAGGTTAAAGCGTTTTGGCGTCACGCCGAATGTCCGGGTTCGATTCCACACATGGGTACAATCCGTGAATTGTCGTAAAAGACGACTTTGCTTGTCGTAAGAGGCGACTAACGGGATTGGGTGGTCCAACTCGCTGACTTGATCAGTGCATGTCATAGTATCCCAATTGGGGACCCGTGAAGATCCGGGGGAGAATAGGTCTTCAGCAACCCATGCTTGCCGTAAAAGACGACTATGCTTGTCGTAAGAGGCGACTAACGGGATCGGGTGGTCCGACTCGCTGACTTGGTCGGTGCATGTCATCGATCCCAATTGGGGACCCGTGAAGATCCGGGGGAAAATAGGTCTTCAGCAACCCATGCTTGCCGTAAAAGACGACTTTGCTTGTCGTAAGAGGCGACTAACGGGATTGGGTGGTCCGACTCGCTGACTTGGTCGGTGCATGTCATCGTATCCCAATTGGGGACCCGTGAAGATCCGGGGGGAAGAATAGGTCTTCAGCAACCCATGCTTGCCGTAAAAGACGACTTTGCTTGTCGTAAGAGGCGACTAACGGGATTGGGTGGTCCGACTCGCTGACTTGATGAGTGCATGTCATCTCATCCCAATGGGGAACCGTGAAGATCCGGGGGAGAATAGGTCTTCAGCAACCCATGCTTGCCGTAAAAGACGACTATGCTTGTCGTAAGAGGCGACTAACGGGATCGGGTGGTCCGACTCGCTGACTTGGTCGGTGCATGTCATCGATCCCAATTGCGTGGATCGATGCTCATGATGTCAGTCACTGGATTGTCTGGTCCAGACTCGATTATTTACAGACCGCGGTCATTTAGATGGTATATTATTGAGTGCGGAGTTAAACAAAAAACAAACAAACAAATCTTAGGAGCTGCAATTCGCTGTGCAGAGTTGCTTCCTTTTAGCACGCCAGAAGCCTATGATCGTGGGTTCAAATCTCGGTTCGCCCCGATTATGTGTCTTGGTTTGTCAGCTCCATACTCGATGGTTTCACCAAAGTGGTAAACGTCTGAGTCCTGCAACGCTAGCGTGCCAAAGGGACGCTACTTTGCTCAGCAAATTGCGGCGTCGTAGACGAATGGGCTACCCGTGTCCTGCCATGAAATAGAAGAAAATTTATATGATGTGAATGATATACAATATATAGCAGCATATGGGAACAGTTTTTAGGTTAACTATAAAGGTGATACAAGATATTCTTGAAAACTTGTCAAAATGCACGAGGTGGTTATATATGTCTCCTCGATATCTCCAGCGCTCGCATTTCGGTACACATGTACCTACGCCCACTGACATGCGATCCCTTGAGACATAGAGGATGTGATATGTGTAAATAATATTGAAACTTTTCTCTTAAAAGTAGCAATCTTGGCCACTTCTGGACACAGTGGTATATGTAATAATATGGTAAATCTTCTTTAAAAAAAGCAAGAAATAAAGGAAATCCAATTATTCTCTAACTTAATATTTCTTTAAAATGTTATGCTACTTCTGGATGAGCATATATTGTATTACTTCGTAAAGATTCGTAAAGTGTATATAAAATCTTAGGATGTTTGTGTTATGCTTTTTGCGAGAGTTAATAAATGTAAGATATATACATGTTTATACATTACAGGGAAAAAATCTGATATTCAGGAGTAAAATACATAGGAGTATACAATCACATGACATTGTAAGATAGGGGATGATTTGAACAATGTGTACATGTATGTGGGAGGATATATACATACACGAATACAGCAATTAAACTAATTTTGAATATTACAAATTTGCATTAACAAAGAAACAAAGAATACGATGCTTCGGAGTTAAAAGGTGTACAATTATGAGTGTATGAATATCCATTTGCGTTCAGTAAAAAAACCACTAAGGGGTGTGTGTGTGTGTGGGGGGGGGAGGTCGTGATCATGTATAAAGATTCTTCAGTTGCAGTTTGTACTCCAAGCGAGCAACACCTCCCAAGCCAGCACAGAGCATTGCCTGATAGCCAGCCAAGGAGAAATCCATCATCGGTAATTATCACGTTATCCTTTCAGCCTTATTCACATACTCTTAAAATCACTCTCATCGTTTGTTTGTTTGTTGTTTAACGCCGAACCTAGCAATATTCCAGCTATAGGACAGCGGTCTGTAAATAATCGAGTCTTGGCCAAGCGAGCAACACTTCCCAAGCCAGCACAGAGCATTGCCTGATAGCCAGCCAAGGAAACTACATCATCGGTAATTATCACGTTATCATTTCATCCTTATTCACCTACATCACTCTCACCGAATTAATCACAAAACCCCTAAATCCTTAAAAACAACAACACTCAACTCTTATAAATAACCATCACCTTATCCTCCCCCATATCCCTAACACAGCTCGCACTCATTTCTACTCGCTACCCACGCCCACCACTCAAACACACCCTTTGACCCAACTCCTAAAAACAAAAACAAAACTAATCCCCCCTTCTTCTTAACACAACGCACGCTCTTTCCTACTCACCACCCACGCCCACCACTCACATACCTCCGCTCCTTCGACTAAATATCTCCTAATCCCCGCTTTCCACTTGTCTCACCGTATCCCAGCCTTCCAGCAACAAAATAAATCTTTAATAATTAATCCATTTCACAAACCCGCCTACTAAAACCAACAACAAATAACCACCGCAACCTCCTCCGCCTCCTAAACACAACTCACCAAGTAAAAACAACAAACCAACTCACCTCCCCAAAACACTACTCCCACTCCACCACCACTCACCACAACACACGCTCTCCAACTCTCCAACACAACACCCAAACAACATGACTGACACCCGCAACGCCACACTCGCAGACATTCCAGCTCCTTACTCACCCACGCCTGCGGAAGCGCACAACACTTCCGGGAGGTCACTCGAAAACATCGTCCCGACCGAGTATGGCGAAAACACGACACACACCACCCCCACCAAACCAGCTAACTCACCACCTCAAAACACCAAAAAACGCAAACTCGACACATCCACTCCACCTCCATCGCCCATACCCTCCCCGGCCGCCTTCCTCACCACCTTCGCCCTCTACTTCTTCTCAGCAGGCTCAGGCACCACTCTCTCACTAGAACTTTCGGCAGATAAAATAGGACTTTGGTTTAAAAGAGAAAAAATAAATTACAACAATATTAAAAAAGCCAACAAAGGATACCAGATAATCTTCCCTAACCGAGAATCTTACAACGCAGCAAATAAAATAACTCAAATATTCCACGTCACGGTAATCAAACAAACACCTAATTGGCAACAATATACACGAGGCGTAATTAGGGTTAACCCAAGGGAAACAAATGAGGACTTACAATTATACTCTCTAGAAGCTAACATAAACCAAGACCAAAACCCTCAACCCCTAATCACCAGCACGCGTAGAATAACCTCAACTAGAAACGGAAAAACGGTCCCAACCTCCATTGTCATAATCAACTTCAAAAAGACCGCTAAATTCCCTGAAGCCCCCAAACACATATCCTTCGGAGCCCACACCAACTTAGAAGTCAAACCCTACATAAAGCAGGTTAAGCAATGTACAAAGTGCCTCAAATACAACCACACTGCCTCCCAATGCACATACCGTAAAACTTAATGTAAAAAATGCGCACAAACAGACTGCCCAGGCACATGCACACCCTGGTGCATCCACTGCAAATCCACCCAACACACTTCACTTTCAAACCAATGCCCATACAGACACACACTCACCCAGCAGGCCAACAAACACATAAACATAGACACGGCTAAAATCCAAACACGAAAATTTGCTACACCTGCATCTAAACCACTCCTCCCTACACCACACCCAAACACCATCCCACAAACAAACACCACACCCATAACCGACAGCTCTGTCTGGGCCCCCTACCGAGAAACCGCACCCACCTCACACACACAAGCAGCCACTCAACCAACCACGAACCCTCCCACATCTCACATAGCCAAAATATCAACCCCCGCATGCAAAACAAACCTCAAAATGACCACCACAACACGACCCTCATCCAAGCACCCTACAGCCCATATGGTATCAGCACTCTCCCACAAGCAAGCACAACAACAAAACACAAACACTGAGAAATCATCAGCTACACCCATCCCACAAACACCTTTACAATCCTCCACATCACATGCCTCCCCCATGGAAACTCAATCAGCTAAACCTAATCTAACCGATGACGAAGATTTCTCCATTACTGAGGAAACAATAGACACTACTCCAACTAAAACAAACCAAACTCCCCAACCAACCAACACCCAAAACCTAAATAACCTCACCTTACTCCTAGCATACATGCATAGTCAAAACTCACCAAAAGCTAGCATGAAATCCTTCCACAAAGTAGCTTTCAATCTAAAATTAACCAATCTTCCCTTCTTCCTCTTTAACCTCCATCTAAAAGAACTCACCGAATAAAATAAAAACTAAAAACTAAATCACCAATCACCCGAACCCAATATTCGAAGGACTAAATATTTTTCAGTGGAACGCCAACGGACTCACCTCCCACGGCCATGAACTAAAAACTAAATTTAAACTAAATAAAGGCCCTCACATTGCTTGTATACAGGAAACCAAATTCTCAAAAAAATCCAAATTCACACTACCTAACTACAACTCAGTTAGAACTGACAGAGCTAAACCGAAAACAAGAAGAGCCGCAGGAGGACTAATCATATTTATCAGGGAAGATATAAATTACGAAGAAATAAAAATAGACACGCCAAACCTAGAAGCCAACGGCATTAAAATCACATTAAATAACCGAAACATAAACATCATAAATATTTACCACTGGGCGGAACAAAAAGTCCAACCTGAGGATCTAAACAAACTACTCCAAATAAGCGATAAATCTACTATATTCCTAGGAGACTTTAACGCTCACCATCCTACATGGAGCATAGATGATAAAATAGATAATCATGGCAAATTAATCTCCGAATGGATAGAAACAAACGACCTAGTACTCCTTAATAGCAACCAACCCACGAGGTACGATAAGATAAACCAAAAAATGTCGGCTATCGACCTTACCATATGCACCGCAGATCTAGCCCAAAGTACTCAATGGGAAGTGCACGACGTCCCGCTAGGTAGTGACCACTTCCCCATAAACATAACCATAGGAAATACAAACGTACCAATCCAAACAGAAAAGCAAGAACCAAAATTCCATTACAATAAAGCTAACTGGGACCAATTCCAAGATATCTGCAACGAAGCTAACTTAAACGAAATAGAAAATAATGATCCAGAAACCTATTGTAAAAACCTAACAGACTATATAATAAACGCAGCCAAAACCTCCATCCCCTTCAAAACATCTAAGACAGGCAAACCGACGGTACCATGGTGGAATGAGGAAATAGAACAGACTAGACGAAAACGTAAATCAGCCTTCAATAAAGCAAAACGCGACTACAAATATTTAAACATAGCCCACGAACTAAACCACCAGGTTCAAAAACTAGTCCAAATAGCCAAAAGTAGAGACTGGAAAAAATTCTGCGAAGGTATAAATAACCGTACAGATGCCAGAATGGTCTGGCGCAAAATCCACGCCATCAGAGGCTTAAAACCACATAAAAAACCCCCTAACATTGACAACTCAACCAACCCCGCCCAAAAAGCAAATAATCTCGCCAACCACTTTTCGGCCGTTAGCAGTAACACCAACTTCAGTAAAAAATTCCAAGATAAACTTAAAACAGAAAACAAACCCACAAAAGAACCAAACAATAACAATCTAGAAATAAATCAACCTTACACAATGGAGGAGCTCCTCTACGTAATCCAAAACAGGAAAAAGGGCACAGACCCAGGATTAGACCTAACTTCTTACCAAATAATTAAAAAACTCCCCCTCAAACTACTCCAGGCACTACTCAAACTATACAATCTCATCTACCTAAACGGACAGGTTCCTACTCCCTGGAAACAGGCCCTAGTCATACCAATCCCTAAACCTAATAAACCAGCTAATCAAGCTAACTCATATAGGCCAATATCCCTAACTTCAAACTTATGTAAAGTAATGGAATCAATGGCTAAAAATAGATTACAACATTACTTAACCCAAAATAACATCATAAACCCAGATCAAAGCGGTTTCACTCCTGGCCGCTGAACCCTAGATAACCTTGCCCGACTAGAACAAGATATTAAGACAGGACAACTAAATAAACAATATACCACAGGCATCTTCTTAGACTTCTCTAAAGCTTTCGACATGGTATGGCACGATGGGCTAATACAAAAACTTTAAAAAAATAGGACTCCAAGGTCAGATAATAAACTACATCCAGGACTTCCTAAACAATCGTAAAATAACCGTGGGTATAGACCACGGACGTACATACAATATATTGTATATACGTCTTTGGTATAGACCAAACTCTATCGGACCAATGTCCCCTAGAAAATGGTACTCCACAGGGCAGTATCCTCAGCCCCACCCTCTTCAATATAATGATAAACGATCTATTCGAGGGCCTATCTCCTAAAGTAAACACATCAAAATTCGCGGATGATGGAGCCATCTGGATCCGCACTAAAAGCATGAACATGGTCCAAAATTTACTCCAAAAATCTCTTAATAAAATACAACAGTGGGCTGACAAATGGGGCTTCTCCCTTAACTCAGAAAAAACAACAGGAATAGTATTCAAACATAAAAACATGAAACCCGCCTCCCCAATCCTCCAGCTAAACAATCAAACAATCAAATTTCAAAAACAAACCAAATTCTTAGGACTTATTTTCGATGAACATCTCACCTGGGATGCTCACATCCAAAACCTAACAACTAAATGCAGTAAAGACCTAAACACCCTAAGATGCCTAACTGGTTCTAACTGGGGAGCATCCAAAGATACCCTCCTCTCTCTCTACATATCACTAATTAGATCAAAACTAGACTACGGCTGCGCCATATACAACACCCTAAACAACTCTCTATCTAAAAAACTTGACTCAATACAATATCAGGCTCTCAAACTAATTACACGCACCCAACATGGCACCTCCTACACCTCACTTCAGGCCTTAACAGGAGAAATGCCACTAAGTCTACGCAGGGAACAGCTAAGCTTAAATTTCTGGGCCGCGTCCCAATCAAACCCTCTCATCCAAAACTTAATAAACCAAAACATCAGCCCCAAAAACCAAGCTCTAGCTCGTAAACACCCCTTACTTACCCCAATATCCCAAAGAATAACAAACTACCTAAATGAACACCAAATTAAAAATCTTAAACAAAACTGCAAACAATCAAATATCTTCACCCCTAAACTTAAAATACCCAAAATAGACACAACACTAGCTAGCCAAATAAATAAACAAACCGACCCAAACATAGCTAAAACTACCACACTAGCATACATACACGAAAATTGGCCAAATTGGTGTCACATTTACACGGACGGATCCTCAGATCCGACCTCCAAACACACAGGTTTCGGAGTCCATACCACACAACCAACTAAAACCACACAATCCTTCCGACTCCCTAACAACCAATCAATATTCACGGCAGAACTAATGGGCATGGCCTCAGCCCTCCATAATCAAGAATCCAAAAACCACAAAAAAATCCTAATACTTACCGACTCCCTAAGTGGACTGCAAGCCCTCCAAAACAAAAATACCAAAAACCGACCTAAATTAATAAATCAAATACTTAAAAGCTCCAACGACCTAACTAAGGCAGGCAAACAAATAACCTTCTTGTGGATACCCGCCCACGTAGGAATATACGGTAATGAAAACGCCGATAAAGCAGCTAAACTATCCCTCAAAATCCCAGAAATAAGCTTAAACTTACCCATCTCAAAATCAGAAATTAAAAGTGTAAACAAGCAAAAAATCACCAAAAAATGGCATAACCTATATCTAAACTCAAATAGCCAAATCAAAAAAGTGCTCAGCAAACCACTAACCAAACCAAAAATTCTCCATCCATCCAAAAAAATCGACAGAGTAATCACTAAACTCCAAACAGGACACACCAACCTAAATAACCACCTAAAAAATTTTAAAAAACACACTACAGGTAACTGCCCACACTGCAAACAACCAGAAACCCCAGAACACGCACTCATCCACTGCACACACTACCTAACACATCGAACCGCATTACAAACCACCCTCAATCTAAACAAGGCTCTAACTCTAGAAGCAATACTAAACCCACAAAATAAACTAGAAAACTTCAAGGCCTTAGGCGTATTCTTAATCAAAACGGAACTAATAAAACGCATCTAAAAACACAATAACTCACCAAATCAAAATCACATAAACAAACAAACATCCACCATACCCAGCTCCCTTAGTTCTCCTCCCCAATCCCATCGGCATCTATTCCAAATCTCAAAATTCCCAAATTCTATATAAGCAACCCCTAAAACCCCTCTTGGGTTGCACAGACCACCTTCGCCCCTTTCGGAAACACATTAAATGGCCTGGCCGGGCCCGTGTGCGAAATACGCATCAGTCGGAAAGCGCACGTTAAATCTCCAAAGTAAGTAAGTAAGTAAGTAACACAAACACAACAAACACTCCCACACACAAGCTCACCATGTCCAACACACACATCGTCACCCAGGCAGACATACACCAGACTGACACTCCTACACCATCGGAAGCCCACAACACCTCCGATCGGACACCCGAAACCCTCATACCACACGATTTCGGAAACAAAACCACAGTCAACCCTCCAAAAACTTCCGAATCGACTGCAACCACGACAAACACTAAAAAACGGAAGCTGGACTCTTCCAACACCTCATTCACATCACCAACTGCATCACTGGTCACCTTCGCCCTCTACTTCTGTGCGGCAGGCCCTGTCATTAATCTAACTAAGGCACTCTCAATCAACAAAGTAGGACTCTGGTTTAAAAAACAAAAAATTCACTATGATAAAATCAGAGAAGCTCACAAAGGCTACCAAATCATCTTTCCGGACCTAGAATCACTAAACTTAGCTAAAAAAGTAACGGAGATATTCCAATTTACAGTAACCCATCAAACCCCTAACTGGCAACTTTACACTAGAGGCGTAATCAGAGTTAACCCTAGGGAATCAGATGAAGACTTAGCACTTTACATAAATGAAGCCAACCTAAATACTGACACCTTTCCTCAACCCAAAATAACCAGCACCAGAAGAATAACATCAAATAGAAACGGCAAAACTACAAACACACCAATTGTTATCATAAACTTTCAGAAATCAGAAAAGTACCCTCAAGCCCCCAATTTCATCTCCTTCGGCGCTTCAACCAAACTAGAGGTTAAACCCTACATTAAACAAGTAAAACAATGCTCAAACTGTTTACAATACAATCATACTGCTAACGCTTGTACTTTCAAAAAAACCAAATGTAGGACTTGTGCCCAAACCCAATGCCCAGGAGCCTGCGCTCCCTGGTGCATACACTGTAAAACAACCAACCACTCCTCACTCTCCAACAAATGCCCCCACAGACACACCCTCACCCAACAGGCCAACAAACACATCGACATTGACTCGGCCAAACTCCAAACAAGAAAACAAACACAGCATACAAACAAACCACTCTTACCCACACCGCAACCAAACAACGACCGACACCTACAATCCCCATGGGATGGCATCCCCAAGGAAATCCCCCAAGCAACAACCACACTCATCCACCACCCTCACAACCCCCAAACATTCGCCATACCGCAGCCACTCTCTGCATCCACACCCGCACCCAAAACAAACCGCTACACACACGCCTTACCCCTACCCAACACCATACAACCCTCAGCCACCAGGGCAACAACAACCACACACGAGCAAGCACTACCCAAAGACGCAAACAGCATCCAACCCATGGACATACCCAGCACGCACACGCAAGCACCACCAAACACACAAACAACCCCCATGGAGAGTGAGGAAATAAACCAAAGCAATCTAGACGAAAACGAATTCGAAACTGAAGATGATGCAAACGAAATTACTCGATCAGCCCCTAAAAAACTCAAAAACCGCAAACGCAAAACTCAACCCCAACCCCAACCCCAACCACCCATAACTTCCAAACTAAACAACATCACAATCCTATTGGCCTACATACTCAAACAAATCAAACCAGAGGCTAGCTCCAAAAATCTTCACAAAGTAGCCCTAAACCTAAAACTAACCACTCAAAGTTACAATGAATTCCTAATAAACTACTCAACAGCAACCGCAGGACTATAGACAATCCAAACAACCAATAAAACCATAATCTCCAAACACTAAAAACCCAAATAATGACAGGCCTAAATATCTTTCAGTGGAATGCAGACGGGCTTAACTCCCACAGCCACGAATTAAAAGCTAGATTTAAACTAAAACAAGGACCACATATAGCGTGCATCCAGGAAACTAAATTCTCCAATAAATCCAAATTCTACCTACCAAACTATAACATAGTCAGGCAAGACCGACCTAAATCCAAAATAATTAGAGCACCAGGTGGCCTACTAATACTAATTAGAGAAGACATAAGCTACGAGGAAATCCAAGTAAATACCCCAAACCTAGAAGCCAATGGTATCCAAATCACCCTAAAAAAACAAAAAATAAACATCATCAACATTTACCACTGGCAACAACAGAAAATCCAACCGGAAGATCTAAACATACTCAAACAGCTAGGCAACAAATCTACCATTTTTCTAGGAGACTTCAACGCCCACCACCCTTCCTGGGGCACGGGGGATAAACTAGATAATCACGGCAAACTAATATCAGAATGGATAGAAGCAAACGATCTAGTACTTCTAAACAACAACCAAGCTACCAGATACGATAAAAACAATAAAGACATGTCGGCTATCGACCTAACCATATGTACAGCAGACCTAGCTCAAAGTACCCAATGGGAAGTACACGACGCCCCCCTAGGAAGTGATCACTTCCCCATAAACATAACCGTAGGAAACACTAACGTCCCAAATCAAACCGAACGCTCAGAACCCAAATTTAACTACAACCAGGCTAACTGGGATAAATTCCAAAACATCTGCAACCAAGCTAACCTACTAGAACTAGAGAATAGCGACCCAGAAATATACTGCCAAAACCTAACGGACTTCATAGTAAACGCAGCCAAAAGCGCAATCCCCTTTAAAAAACCCAATAAATCGGGTAGGCCCTCAGTACCCTGGTGGAACGAGGAAATAGAATTAACTAGACAAAAACGTAAAACAGCCTTCAACCAAGCCAAACGCGACCATAACCACATACCAGTAGCTCACCAACTAAACCACCAGGTACAAAAACTAGTTAAAATAGCTAAAACTAGAGACTGGAAAAAATTCTGTGAGGGATTAAACAACCGCACAGACGTAAAATTCACGCCGTTAGAGGCCTAAAACGTCAAAAAAAGACACCTAACATAAACAACTCAACAACTCCTAGCGAAAAAGCAGGCAACCTAGCAAACAACTTCTCGGCCACAAGCAGTAATAACAATTTCAGTGATAAGTTTCAACTAAAACTCAAAACAGAAACCAAACCTATCCAAGAACCAAATAATGATGCCCTAGAAATAAATCAACCGTACACAATAGAAGAACTCAACTATGTACTTCAAAACAGGAAAAGGGGAACAGCCCCAGGACTAGACTTAACCTCCTACCAAATTATAAAGAAACTCCCTCCCAAACTACTTCAGACACTACTTAAACTATATAATCTAATCTATCTAAAAGGTCATGTACCAACCCCCTGGAAAGAGGCACTAATCATACCCATCCCTAAACCCGGTAAACCAACCAACCAAGCTAACTCTTATAGACCAATCTCTCTTACTTCCAACCTTTGCAAAGTAATGGAATCCATGGCCAAAAATAGACTTCAACACTATTTATCCCAAAATAACATAATAAACTCAGATCAAAGCGGTTTCACTCCTGGCCGCTCAACCTTAGATAACCTCGCCCGTCTCGAACAGGATATTAAAACCGGTCAACTAAATAAACAATACACTACAGGCATCTTTCTGGATTTTTCTAAAGCATTTGATATGGTATGGCACAACGGGCTAATCCAAAAACTTAAAAAAATAGGACTTAAAGGTCAAATCGTTAACTACATCCAAAGCTTCCTCCAAAACCGCAAAATTACAGTGGGTATAGACCAGGCCTTGTCGGAGCAGTGTCCCCTAGAAAACGGCACCCCACAAGGCAGCATTCTTAGCCCCACACTATTTAACATAATGATAAACGATCTCTTTGATGGCTTATCCCCTAAAATAAACACTTCAAAATTTGCGGATGACGGAGCCCTCTGGATCCGCTCTAAAAGTAATCTAACATCTCAGGAACTACTACAAAAATCCCTAAACAAAATTCAACAATGGGCCGACAAATGGGGCTTCTCCCTAAACTCTGAAAAAACCACAGGAATAGTATTTAAACACAAAAGCATGAGACAGACCACCCCTACCCTCAAACTAAACAATAAACCAATCCAATTTCAGAAGCAAACTAAATTCCTAGGACTAATTTTCGACGAACATCTCTCCTGGGATGCTCACGTCCAAAACCTAACCACCAGATGTAGCAAAGATCTAAACACACTAAGATGTCTAACCGGCTCCAACTGGGGAGCCTCTAAAGATACCCTCCTCTGTCTCTATACATCCCTAATCAGATCCAAACTAGACTACGGCTGTGCCATATACGATACCTTAAACGAAACCCTAACCAAAAAACTGGATTCAATACAATACCAAGCCCTCAAACTAGTCACACGTACTCAACATGGCACCTCCCTTACATCACTGCAGGCCCTTACAGGAGAAATGCCAATAAATTTACGTAGGCAACACTTAACACTAAACTTCTGGGCAGCATCTCAATCAAACCCCCTTCTCCAAAACCTCCTAAACCAAAACATACGTCCCCAAAACCAGGCACTAACTAGGAAACACCCTCTACTCACTCCAATATCCCAACGAATAATAAACTACCGTAACGAACACCAAATAGGAAACCAACAACAAAACTGCAAACAAACCAACGTATTCACCCCAAAACTTAAAATCCCCAAAATAGACACATCCTTAGCCAACTCAGTAAACAAACAAACTGACCCAAACATAGCTAAATCCACCTCACTAGATTACATTCATCAAAACTGGCCAAATTGGTGTCACATCTACACAGACGGATCTGCTGATCCGATCACAAATCACACAGGTTTCGGAGTCCACATAGCCCAACCAATTAGAAATACTCAATCTCTCCGACTCCCAAACAACCAATCCATCTTCACTGCAGAACTCATGGGTATCGCCACGGCGCTCCACAGCCAACACACTAAAAACCAACAAAAAATCCTAATACTCTCAGACTCACTAAGTGGACTTCAGGCCCTCCAAAACAAAAACACCAAAAATCGCCCCAAATTAATAAACCAAATTCTCAAAAGCGTAAATTAACTAACAGAGGCAGGCAAAGACATAGTACTCATCTGGATACCAGCCCACGTAGGAATATACGGAAATGAAAACGCCGACCAAGCCGCTAAACAATCCCTAAAAATACCAGAGATAAGCCTTAAGCTACCAATATCTAAAGCAGAGATCAAAAGTATAAACAAACGTAAAATCACCCAAAAATGGCATAACCTCTATCAAAACACAAACACCCAAATCATAAAAATCCTCAAAAAACCCCTTACCAAACCCAAAATCCTCCACCCCTCCAAAAAAATCGATAGAATTATCACCAAACTCCAAACAGGTCACACCAAACTAAATAACCATCTTCTAAAAATAAAAAAACACGCAAACGGGAAGTGCCCACACTGCACACACCTAGAAACAATAGATCACGTACTCCTACATTGCACCCACTACCACACCCACCGTACAACATTACAAACCAACCTAAACCTAAATAAAGCTCTTACCTTAGAAGCAATCCTAAACCCTCAAAATAAAATAGAAAACTTCAAAGCCCTAGGCATATACCTAACCAAAACAGACCTAATTAATCGTATCTAAAAATCACCAAACCACCAAACACTAGCATATAACACAACAACTCACCCCCACACACTCCCTTAGTCCCAACCACTCCCCCAAGGCATGTATTCCAAATCTCAAAATTTCCAAATTTTATATAAGCAACCACTAAACCCCCCTCCTTGGTTGCACACCTTTTCTTTCCCTTCTAAATCATTAAATGGCCCGGCCGGGCCCGTGTGCGAAATACGCTTCAGTCGGAAAGCGCACGTAAAATCCCCTAATATAAGTAAGTAAGTAAGCTAACTATAACTGTTAAATATTACTATGAAACATTTAATTGATCTAATACGTACAATATACATAGTTTTTACACACAAGACGTGTATGTAATAATAAATAATCATATATTTAATAACTATTAAAACTTCAAACGATCGCGGGAACGTGGACGAAAACCGAAGGTCTTGATCGTTTTCGACCGAGCCTGACTATTACAATAGCCCCTTTTTTAAAAGAAGACTCGTCCCGAGTTCACATTTTTACATAAACATGGTATTATACATTGCATTTCAAGTAGCAAAAAAATTCATCCTGTTAATATTTATACCACTATAAATATTCATGTTTGTTGTTTTTTCTTGCAGTTAGCCCTTACAACTGCAGTTAAGAACAGGTTTTGTTGTGCAAGAATAACAATAATTCAACTTATTACATGTTATATTACATCATTTACATTCAATTATAACTTCTTACCTTGTTGATTATCAATGGACACCGTTATAATACTTACATGTATCCCAAGAAATGGAAATCCAAGAATTAATATCCTTAGATATGAAAACACATTCTTATTATTATAATAATTAAGGTAATTCTTCACCAGGAAATATGTCAGTGAAGCACAATTATCAGTCTGTGAAACACACAATCTTTGGTTCTTGAAAACACA
Source organism: Haliotis rufescens (assembly GCF_023055435.1). NCBI lineage: Eukaryota > Metazoa > Mollusca > Gastropoda > Lepetellida > Haliotidae > Haliotis > Haliotis rufescens. The sequence goes on along the minus strand of NW_025964001.1, from coordinate 50,360,723 downwards.
GTTCAGTTTCTTCACACACAGTTCTTGAATAGAATGTTCTGTCCTTTTCCAGGATATGGGTCAGGCTGTTTTCCACATGAATCAATGAACACAAGAATACATCTCAAAGAAATCAAGAGAGAAAACATAAGATGATCAATGAAAGAAAAGATAAGAGCCTTCATAAAAAGAAATTACAAGAAAAATTAGAAGGAAACTTCCTCTCCAAGACACATTATTATGCCGGCTGACTGCCTCTGCCATGTGCCATACCTCGGATGAAGGCGTCAGCAGCGCGACGCTGGTCAAGCTGCTGCTGAAATCGCCTACCCTCGGCAGACTGTAGCACGGCCATTGCCTCCCAGCCCTTGGCGATAAATTCATCAAGCTGGGGCCTGTTTGTGGGAATATCCAGGCAGGTAGGCCAGTGTGCCCCATGGCGAGCGGCAAGAGCCTGCTGCATCACAGTATTGCGCTCTCTTAGAGCTGCAATTTCCATCTGCAGATCGGACACAGATGGCATATTTGGGAGTGAACATTTGAGAGGAACTGAATCAATTTCTTTCTTAGGTTCTGTGACAGTCTGTGACGTTTGGACAGACAGGGCAGAGCAAGAGGAAGATGCTTTCGCTGATTTCCCCTTCTTACCCGCCCTCTTGCCCCGGGGACGCCATGTCTGCCAGGACAAACAGTAAACCCCAGGGTCAACGAAATTTTCATTTCGTTCCACTTCAACAGTCACATCTGCGCAAAGCTTATCAACCTGAGAGGTAATAACATTTGAATTTAAATGCTTGTGCGCAATATGGTATTTTAAACTTTTTAGTGAAGAGCGACAATCATGACACTTCTTTACAGGGCAAGCAAATGATTTATGCACCCTGTGATGCGTTCGCGCCCAATGTTCTTCAAAGTCACGTCGCGATGCAAATGTCTTAGTGTCAAGGCAGGCAGGGCAGTCCATATTTGGTATGAATTTAATAAATTTCATTCCTGGCGCCCCCTCCATCACCTCTGGATGCACCGATCCCCATTGCTTGATCTCCTCTTCATCAACATCCAGGGTGAGAATGTCAGCCATCCTTCTGACTGCAAATAAGGAGTAAGTAATGCCTGCATGAGATATGTTGTAACTTCAACAGTGCTTATCACTTTTCTATATTCTAGATACATCCTAGGAATCATGATCCATCATCAGCTTCCTCAGTGAGAACTAGAGTGAATCCCATACCAACCAACCATATCCAGTAAATAGTTTAGAAAGCTTACATCAAGCCCAAATTTTAAATCTTTACCACTTAAAAGATATGTTGTTTAACATTCAACTTTCGTGCAAGACATTCCCTAGATCACATTTTGATCTGTTGCATCCACAATGCAACCGTAGTATTCATATCTTCATGAAACTAAAGTATAAAGGGCTCTGACAATATGTAGGAAAACAAGTGAAATATAATTGTTTTCAGATTCATTTGGAATAACAGTACACTAACAGTATGTGAGAATTACTGAGAAGTCCACCATGTTGGAGGATCATCTCCCTCATAGGGCAGAAGTCTGTCAACATGGACAACCCGAGGTGAGTTATTTGAACCATCCTGTATACGGTAAGTCACATCATCAATCTGTTTGATGACCACCCATCCCTTCTTCCAGCGAGTAATGAACTTCCTGCTGGACGGGAGGTTCTTCCCAGGATTATATAACCACACTGGTTGTCCAACCTTTAGTCGAAACTCTTTAGTTCCCACATCGTACCTTTTCTTCCGGATTTCGGAAGAATGCTGAAGGCTACGGCGGGCAGACTCAAAGGCATATTCAAACCTCTCCCTGAGTTTCTCAACATACTCGTCATGCTTCTGAGCAGTTTCATTTGGGTTTCCGGTAATAAGTTGGATTGGTAACCGGACTTCCCTACCCAGTGTAAGTTCATTTGGCGTAAAACCAGTAGACTCATGTCTAGAAGATCTGTAAGCTGCCATGACATAGGGAAGGTGCTTGTCCCATGATTTTGGTTTCCCATCTGCATATATGCAGAGCATGGCACCCAAGGTACGGTTAAAACGCTCAACCTGGCCATTGGCTTGCGGTCGAAGAGCTGTTGTCCTTGTTTTCACAATGCCAAGCAACTTACAGAATTCTTGGAAGAGAGTAGCCTCATATTGTCTGCCCTGGTCACTGTGTATTAGTGCAGGTGTACCAAAGCGACAAACCCACTCTTCCACTATCTTCTTGGCTACTGTTTTAGCCTCAATGTTTGGCATGGCGTAGGCCTCAGTCCACTTTGTAAAGACATCTGTAACCACCAAAATGAACTTGTTACCAGACTGTGTACGATCGAGCGGCCCCATAATGTCAGTAGTAAGTCGCTCCATAGGTGAGCCAGTTACATACTGCTTCATAGGTGCTCTCTGCTTCGAGGGTCTTTTCCGAGCAGCACACTTGTCACATTTGGTACAATGTTGTCTAATGTCTCTTTTCATGTCAATCCAATAATAAGACTGTTGGATTTTTTGGAGAGTTTTCTGCACCCCCAGGTGACCTCCTAAAGGAGAATCATGATTATGGGTGAGGATCAGGCGACGTTTACAAGTTGGCATGACAATCTGCCAGTGCCATCGTCTGCCATCTTTGTTCTCCCACCTCCTATGGAGTACCCCTTGTCTTATAGACAACCGATCATATTGTCCCCACAGAGCCTTACAAGCACTTGAGGTGGCGGACACCTCTTTCCACTGTGGTTTGACATTATTAGCTCTGGCCTCGTAGATGAGTGCAATATCATCATCAGCCAACTGAAGATTTTTCATTTCATCTGGAGACAATTGTTCATAATGAACGGCAGTTTGGATCATACTCCCAGTCTTTGCCAACTTGGACCTAGTCACTACACCACAAATGCTTGGAGATGAATCCGGGCCGGCGCATTGTTTGCTGCAAGGTCCATCTTCTCGTTTGCATTGAGGACATGGTACACAAGGTCGGCGACTTAGGGCGTCTGCATTCCAATGAATGCGCCCAGGTCTATGAACTTCATTTAAGTCATAATTGCTCAGTTCTTGTAACCACCTGGCCATCTGATTTACAGGTTTCTTAATCCGCTTGGCCCAAACCACAGCAGAATTATCGGTTCTTATAATGACAGGCCGTCCAAATACATAGGGATGCCAGTACCGGCAAGCAGTCACTACTGCAAGAAGTTCACGTCGAGTAACACAGTAGTTCCTCTCTGCTGCGGAGAGAGTCTTACTGAGGTATCCCAGAACTACTTCACGACCTTCTTGCATTTGTGCCAAAACTGCGCCTAGTCCTTCACCTGAAGCATCAGTGTCAATGATAATTTGGCCTTCTGTTTGAGGAAAACCAAGAATCGGAGCGGAAGTAAGAGCGACCTTTAAGCTCATAAAAGCTTTGTCTGCTTCACTACTCCACTGGAACTCTACTAGTTCACTAGTCAGTCTTGTTAATGGTTTTGCAATCTTCGAAAAGTTTTCAACAAATCGCCTGTAGTAGTTTGCTAAACCTAAAAACCTCAAAACATCTTTGCGACATTTTGGTGTAGGCCATCCTTTTACAGCTTCTATTTTTTCAGGTTGTGTGTGGACACCATCTGCTGAAATCACATGCCCTAAAAAGTTCACTTTTGTCTGAAACAAGTGACATTTTTTCGGCTTCAGCTTCAACCCAGCTGCGGTAAGTCTGTCCAAGACCATTTTGAATCGTTCAAGGCATTGCTCAAAGTCTGTCCCAAAGACAATTATGTCATCAAGAAAACAGAGGCAGTCTTCCCATTGAAGACCTCTGAGCACTGTCTCCATCAAACGCTCAAAAACACTTGGTGCATTGCACAGACCGAATGGCATAACTGTCCACTCATATAACCCAGTTCTTGTGACAAATGCGGTCTTTTCACGATCTTTAGGGTCCATCTCTACCTGCCAATACCCTGCTTGTAAGTCCATCGTGCAGAACAGTTTTGCACCACCTAGACTATCAATACAGTCTTCTATTCTCGGTAGAGGGTATGAATCTTTTTTGCTTGAAAGATTCAACAAACGATAGTCACAACAAAATCTGTAACGGCCATCACTACGCTGCACTAATACAGTTGGTGAAGCCCAAGGACTAGTAGAGGGTGTGATTACACCTTGCTCTAACATCCGAGCAACTTCTTTCTGCTCTGCTTCACGTTTTGCAAGTGCCTGCCGTCTAGGGGCCTGCTTGATTGGTTTAGCATCACCTGTATTGATAGTGTGCTTGACCAAACCAGTGCGCCCCAAATCATCGTCATTCTTAGCAAAAGTATTTTTATAAGAAGAAAGGACATCTTCCAATTTCTCCTTTTGAGATACATTAAGATTAGATTTACTTCTGTCAAAGAGATCTTTAAGATACTCAGGAATTACTGCACTTTGGACATTAAGTTTTGCAATTTTCTTGACCTTTTTGTTTGAAGGCAAAGTAACACTTTGACATTGAGCCAAAATCCTACCAGAGATAAGAGTAATTGGGTTATCTGTCACATTAATGACTTTAACATAAGCTGCTCTAGCCCTGTTGACAACACCATTACCCATGAGAAGACCACTTTGAACTAAAATCTCCTTACATGGCTCCAAAAGAACATTCTTAGTGTTCTGTTGATTATCAGGTAAGGACAGTTTAACATAAGACACTGACTGCGGTGGGACCAAGGTATCATCAGCTACTATTGCAGTTCTATCAGCTGCAAAAGTAGGTAACCAAACTCCCTGTAATTTGATCTTGTGATCTGCAAGATCAACTACAGCACCTAGAGCAGTGAGTATGTCCATGCCCAAAATACCATCAACTTCGAACGAGTTCTCAATCTCAGCTACAAGAAATTCTTCCTGAGTAGGTTCCATGTCCTCACTTATAGTCAGCAGTGCCTTGAATATTCCGTTCACAGGAAACAAAGTTCCATTAATGGCTTCCAATGACAAAGCAATCGGACTAAGTGCGACAGAACGAGGAAGACGCTTGTAAGATCTAGGAGATAACAAAGACACCTGGCTACCAGTGTCAACTAACAAGGTAAAGTAAGTGTTACCAAGTTTTACATTCACTAACTGGCCTTCATCGCCTATTTTAAAACAAGGTCTCATCATTGCAATAGCTCGCTGTGAATCAGCTGTGAGAGAATATTGTGGTTGCGCCTCTGCTGCAATCCTATCCTCTTCCAGTTGACCACTTGAGTCTATTAGCTTAGGGTTCAATATATCATTGTCATCCACCAAATCTCGACCTAAGTCCGAGATGGTGGTTTGGCGTTTCCCTGTGCTTGCTGCAGAACTGCTCCACCAGGTGACTGATTCACACACTGCGATGTCCAATGTCCAGGTTTATGACAGTTTGAACAAAATGAATTTGCTCTGTTGTCACGCCTAGATGGACTCTGAGCTCTGCGCATGCCTCTATTTTGGGTACGCCCCGGACTGCCATAAGGAGTCTGGCTCATTGCATTGTTTTGTCTCATGGGGCTATGACTTTCATCAGCCCTATAACGCGATTTTTCTTGTACTTGAGACAATCTCTCAACCGTCTTTTGCAAGTCTGCCAGCTGTTTTGAAAAAACATCGAGTTTATTCTCAACAATTCTCTCCGGCGACTCAAAATGTACTTTTCTCGCTGCAGGTTGTGGATATGCAGTGGCTCTCACAGATCGCTGAGTGGTCCGACAGTTTGGCCCGCCCAACACAGACTCGTACATCTCTGCAACATCAACCGCTCCTTGTAGCGTGCAAACACTCTTGTCAAGGAATCGGAGACGGAGATCTTTGTCTACGGCTCTTTTGAGAGCATCTAGCGCCAATCTCTCCTGGAGGCCATCATCCAGATCAGGATAGGCTTCCTTGACAAGTCGCCAAACATCGTCTCTCAAGTCTGCTATTGACTCCCCAGGCTTGCGGTTCCGGTTGAGTAATTCTTCCTGCTTAACATCAGGGAAACTACACCGTACCGTCTCCGAAGAGTACCGGCAAGCCATTGGTAGTCGTAGCGACTTCGCTCAGGTAACCTTGCATAAAAAACCTGTGCTGCTCCTTCCAGAGCGCATCCCAGCATATCTGCACACTGCTGGTCAGTCCATTGTGACTGTCTAGCGACATTCCTGAACTGAGCCTCGAAGGCAGCATAATCCCCCTTACCACTGAACTTTGGCAAGTGCAAGGAGATCCGCGCCACAGGAGTAGCTCTGGAATCAGGTCGTCTGACATCCATGGCGTTAACCCGCTCGGCTAAGCTCAAAACTGTGTTTGAGACCTGTGCCATGATGTTAACCATGTTAGTCTCATTCTGATCATTCTGCTGGTCAATAGGTCTATATAACACATTGTCATACAAAGATGGTGAGTAGTGCCTGTTCGAGTCCAGTGACTGCGAATTGCCCTGAAAACTTTGCTGCCGGCCATGACCATGTAAATCTCCTTCACTGAAGGACTTACTCGGATCAACAAACCTGGCGCTATTTTCTCTGGCTGCACCTTCCTCATGGTAACCATCTGCCATTGGTCTGCGACTTTCACTCGCGACCTGTTGTCTTACAAGTAGGTTATCCACAATTTGTTGTCTACGGGACCTTAAATTAGTTGCAGGGCCTTCCATTGCATAAAGTTTATCAGAAAAACTGTTTTGATAATGATCCATTACTACACAAATAAGTTAAGTAAAGTTTCAACATTATTTCCATTTATCCAAAAAGACATATCCCACTTCTGACACCATTAAACTGTAACGGGTTGGGGGTGGGGAAAACGTGGTTGTCAGGATGTTTTCAGTCCCATCCCAACCGTCAGTTTCCAAGAGATATTGTTAAAACGGATGTAAAAGAAAACTATAACAAATAATAAAAATCAATTGAAATCTTTACTTGTTGTTGTTCTTATTAATAATGACATTTACAATTTCAATATGTACATGAACTAACTGCAAGTCGTACTCTATTTTTAACGCTTGTCAGTTTTGACAGTTAGATTCTAGATAATTAATTTCTACAAATTCTATTTAATCTACTCGAAAAAGAATAATTACTATGCGCAAAGGCAGAGCCAATAATGCTGCACGGTAATTGTTATTAAAAAAACTGTAAACAAGTCTATGGAATCATTATAAAATTTCTAAAAACTCGCTGGACCAAAAACTACAACTTACTTTGAGTCTGTTATTTCTGCAACTGATTTGGCACGAGATTATATTCGTGGTGACGTCACTTCCGGAAATACATGTAGCAGAAGACGCCAAAAGTTAGAGCGAGAAGAATGCGATTAAACACCAAATATACGACGTGACATTATCTAGGATGGATGTAATCTACTCAATAACATGTCCAGGAAGGTGTTTACGTAAGTATTTTGGAATTAATATATTTACTTTAGTGGATTTAGAGCATGAAACAATACCGGAATAAACTACCCAACTTTTGATGACGTAAGCACCAGTAGATCGCGGGACTATTTGAGCCGATCACTGGAGCTAACTATAACTGTTAAATATTACTATGAAACATTTAATTGATCTAATACGTACAATATACATAGTTTTTACACACAAGACGTGTATGTAATAATAAATAATCATATATTTAATAACTATTAAAACTTCAAACGATCGCGGGAACGTGGACGAAAACCGAAGGTCTTGATCGTTTTCGACCGAGCCTGACTATTACAGATACCCTCCTCTCTCTCTACATATCACTAATTAGATCAAAACTAGACTACGGCTGTGCCATATACAACACCCTAAACAACTCTCTATCTAAAAAACTTGACTCAATACAATATCAGGCTCTCAAACTAATTACACGCACCCAACATGGCACCTCCTACACCTCACTTCAGGCCATAACAGGAGAAATGCCACTAAGTCTACGCAGGGAACAGCTAAGCTTAAATTTCTGGGCCGCGTCCCAATCAAACCCTCTCATCCAAAACTTAATAAACCAAAACATCAGCCCAAAAAACCAAGCTCTAGCTCGCAAACACCCCTTACTTACCCCAATATCCCAAAGAATAACAAACTACCTAAATGAACACCAAATTAAAAATCTTAAACAAAACTGCAAACAATCAAATATCTTCACCCCTAAACTTAAAATACCCAAAATAGACACAACACTAGCTAGCCAAATAAATAAACAAACCGACCCAAACATAGCTAAAACTACCACACTAGCATACATACACGAAAATTGGCCAAATTGGTGTCACATTTACACGGACGGATCCTCAGATCCGACCTCCAAACACACAGGTTTCGGAGTCCATACCACACAACCAACTAAAACCACACGATCCTTCCGACTCCCAAACAACCAATCAATATTCACGGCAGAACTAATTGGCATGGCCTCAGCGCTCCATAATCAAGAATCCAAAAAACACAAAAATATCCTAATACTTACCGACTCCCTAAGTGGACTGCAAGCCCTCCAAAACAAAAATACCAAAAACCGACCTAAATTAATAAATCAAATACTTAAAAGCTCCAACGACCTAACTAAGGCAGGCAAACAAATAACCTTCTTGTGGATACCAGCCCACATAGGAATATACGGTAACGAAAACGCCGATAAAGCAGCTAAACTATCCCTCAAAATCCCAGAAATAAGCTTAAACTTACCCATCTCAAAATCAGAAATTAAAAGTGTAAACAAGCAAAAAATCACCAAAAAATGGCATAACCTATATCTAAACTCAAATAGCCAAATCAAAAAAGTGCTCAGCAAACCACTAACCAAACCAAAAATTCTCCATCCATCCAAAAAAATCGACAGAGTAATCACTAAACTCCAAACAGGACACACCAACCTAAATAACCACCTAAAAAAATTTAAAAAACACACTACAGGTAACTGCCCACACTGCAAACAACCAGAAACCCCAGAACACGCACTCATCCACTGCACACACTACCTAACACATCGAACCGCATTACAAACCACCCTCAATCTAAACAAGGCTCTAACTCTAGAAGCAATACTAAACCCACAAAATAAACTAGAAAACTTCAAGGCCTTAGGCGTATTCTTAATAAAAACGGAACTAATAAAACGCATCTAAAAACACAATAACCTACCAAATCAAAATCACATAAACAAACAAACATCCACCATACCAAGCTCCCTTAGTTCTCCTCCCCAATCCCATCGGCATCTATTCCAAATCTCAAAATTCCCAAATTCTATATAAGCAACCCCTAAAACCCCCTCTTGGGTTGCACAGACCACCTTCGCCCCTTTCGGAAACACATTAAATGGCCTGGCCGGGCCCGTGTGCGAAATACGCATCAGTCGGAAAGCGCACGTTAAATCTCCAAAGTAAGTAAGTTGACTCTCTTACCAAGCAGACCTCTCTCCCACAGCCCAGAGTGTGTACCGACTCTCTGTGGCACCCTCAGTTATTTTTCTAAGATATTGTAACTTGCTTATTGTTAATTGTTCATGTAAATAAATTGTGATTAGTCTCCTGTGACTCTGGAAAGAAAACCAGCACGTCATTTGGAAGGTATTGTTCACCCAGAACAGTTCCATGATAATTTGGCGGAGAATCATCGTTTCCTATACCACGGAGTCCAGGAACTAACTACGACCACCTACAAGAACCCATTGGAGGACATGTCCAACCGTGATCATCTGATGGAATAACAAGCAAGCTGCATCAACCTCTGACCTCAACACTGGATTAAAGACAACCAACTCCTCCAAAGACACCAACAAAGGAAGAAAAAGTCTTCAAATATTGTAAGTACTACATTGTTGATTACTTGTCTCCTTTAATTTAGTACGGTACATACTAATAGGTGTCATGGCAAATATGGAGTATGGTATGGAAAGTAACTTTGAAAGTGAAATTCCAACAGTGTCTTTAGTTACGCCCCTTGCCAAAAGTGTAATTCAGGCAAAATTTGGCACAAAAACAAAAAATTGTTTAGTAGATACAGGGGCATCCATTTGTTGTATTTCGTCTGCTTTTCTGAGCACAGCTTTTGAAAACCTTACTCTTGGAAACTCACCCTTTCCACAGGTTAAAGGTGTTGGCGGCGAATTGCATAAAGTGTTAGGTTCAGTTGTGTTAGATTTTGTCATTGAGGATCATGAATTTTCTCAAAGATTCTATGTTCTGCCTACACTACCAGAAGCAGTGATAATAGGTGAGAACTTCCTTGATGACAATGATGCAGTCTTAGATTATAGCTGTCATTCCTTGATACTTAACAACAGCACCTCAGACAGGCAATATATCAATTTCATAGCCAATTCAGTACAAGAGATTAGTGGATTAGCAAAAACAATAGATCAGATTTACATCCCCCCTCAGAGTGAAATTCATTTCAAGGTTAGACTATCAGAGACCAAAGAGGATTCCCTCATCCTCATTGAACCCATTGCTTCCCTCACTGCTCATTCTGAAGTAGCAGGTGGTAGAACTCTTTCCAAAGTGAAAAGCAAAACTGCTACATTTAGGCTTATGAATCCCTCCCAAGAAGAAAAGGTTCTTGACAAGGGTACAGTTGTAGGCAAATTTAGTTACATTGACCAAGACTCTGTTTATGAAATCGACTCTGACCAACCATTCATCAGTACCGTTCACACCACTGAGAAGAGAGACAGTGACACCAGGGATTATGTTAAAATTGCACAAGAATTAGGATTGGATTTGACCAATACACAACTGACTCCAGACCAACGACACAGACTACTTAGATTTTTGGGACAAAATAGAAACATGTTTTCAACGAGTCTTGCAGATTTAGGTAAGACTGCCATGCACCAACATATCATTGACACTGGCAACCACCAACCCGTTAAGAGTAGACCATATCGTCAATCTCCTCATCTCCAAAAAGTCACTGAAGAACTTATAGATGATTTTCTGAAGTATGATTTGATCGAGGAATCTACTTCTATGTATTCAGCTCCCATTATCCTAGTCAAGAAACGCGATGGCTCATATAGATTTGTTTGTGACTACAGAAAGTTGAATTCTGTCACTTTACCAATGTCATGGCCTCTTCCTGTTTTCGATGATGTTGTTGATTACATCGCCAATGCACAAGCTAAGATCTTCTCTACTTTAGACCTTGCTAATGGCTTCTTCCAAGTGCCATTACATGAAGATTCAAAGCATAAACTGCTTTCGTCACCCATCAAGGCCTTTATCAGTTCAAACGTTTACCCCAAGGTTTGACAAATTCTCCACTTTGTTTTCAACAGCTCATGAGCAAGGTGCTAAGAAAATTGCTTTTTAAGGTTGCGCTGATCTACATTGATGATTTGATAATTTACAGCAAAAACTTTGAAGAGCATCTCCAACATTTGGAGCAAGTATTTTACTATCTGAAACAGGCAAAATTAACACTAAAGCCATCCAAATGCAGTTTTGCAACGGACAAAGTATCTTTTCTGGGTCATGTTTTATCATGTGGAGGTGTTCAAGTTGATGACAAAAAGATTGAAGCAATTAGAACCTTTCCAGTGCCCAAGTCACAAAAGCAGATTCGCTCCTTCTTAGGTCTCACAAACTTCTACAGGAAGTATGTGAAAAATTACGCTCACATAGCGCTTCCACTGAATGCCTTGCTAAAGAAGCATTCAGAGGCAGAAGTAGGAAAGAAACCAAAGTTCCAATGGTCACTTGAGTGTGATCAGGCATTCAACACACTCAAACATGCTATGAGTAATACACCTGTTCTGGTTTATCCAAATTTGGACAAAGAATTTCTTCTCGCCAGTGATATGAGCATAGGTTTTGTTTTGAGTCAAAAAGACGAGAAGAATAATGAACATCCAATAGCTTTTGGTGGTAGAGCTCTTCATGGCAGCGAAAAGAACTGGAGCATTACAGAAAAGGAAGGCTTAGCTCTAGTTGAAGCCATTAGATCCTTTCGTCCATACCTTGCAAATTCCAAATTCACAGTCTACACTGATCATATAGCATTGAAATGGCTGAAATCCATCAAGGATGCCACAGGTAGGTTAGGACGATGGTCTTTGGAACTTTCTACCTACACTTTTGACATTGTTCACCGCAGCGGCAAAGCCAATGGGAATGCCGATGCTCTCTCACGTAGGGAATATGAGGAAAATATTAACTGTAATGATCAGACAGAAGAAGATGCTGAGAAAACAGTCTTCTCAGTAACTTCAACTCAGCAAAGCAAATCAACTAGCAGTACAATCTTGCCAAACACCCATTCATCCACACAGGTCACACAGACAACTCAGACTGAGGATAATTGCACACCTATTGTCAATCACTTAGAATCAGACACACAGACAACACATTGGTCAGTCACCTTTGAATATGAAGAGGATTATCAGTCAGTACCAGTTAATGTTGTCGCAGCATTACATGCTACAAATGCTGATGTTAACCAAGACACATTGGTTGAAGTAAGTATAAAAGAACATCCAAATTTACGTCACCTACAAAGGATTTGTCCAGATTTCATCCAAATCTTTGACTACAAAGAGGATGATGTCCTTCCACAAAATGAAAAGGATCGTCAAAAGATTCTTATTGAAGCCAATACTTTTGAAATTGATGAAGGCATCCTATACAGATTCGTTCCAAAAAGACAGAAAGGCCACGCAGACAAGTTCATTAAACAGCTTGCAGTCCCAAGAACCCTCAGAAATCAAGTCCTGCAATCCTATCATGACTCAGAGTTTGGCGGTTGCCACCATGGGAAAGAAAGGATGCACAACACCATGAGACCTAAGTACTACTGGCCCAAAATGTACAGCGATATTGCTACTTATGTCCAGACATGTGAGGTATGTCAACAGACCATAGGCACTACCATGGCAAGAAGGCACCACTTCGTCCACTTCCTGTAGAAGAGGTCTTCACCCGATGGCACGTTGACATTCTCGGTCCCCTGCCAACAACACCAGATAAGTACAAATACATTTTGGTCATCACAGATGCATCATCTAGATGGTGTGAAGCCTTTCCACTTCGGACCCAAGAAGCCAAAGAAGTAGCAGATGTTCTCGTCAGAGAAATATTTTGTCGGTATGGCGCACCAAGGACCTTAATTTCAGACAGAGGTCAGAACTTCATGTCCAAACTTATCAAAGCAATTTGTGAACTTTTGGCAATTAAATTTACCCATACCAGCCCATACCATCCTCAAACAAACAGCTGTGTAGAAAGGCTCAACTCTTATATCAATCAATCACTAAGAGCCTACTGTAACAAGTCTCAAAATGATTGGCCCCGTTTTATTCCTGGCATCATGATGGCCTATCGGATGGCTCCAAATTCATCAACTCAAAAATCCCCATATGTTATGCTTTTTGGCCGAGAAATGAGAGCTCCACAAGATGTAGCATTAATTCCAAAAGAAAATTTAGGCCACAATAACAAAAGTTATCTTTCCAATTTGCTTGAGGAGCTTGAAATCACTAGAACAATCACAGCTGAAAACACTGCTCGGGCTAAGGAGGTGTATTCAGAACAATATGATAGAAAGGCTAAAGAACCAGAATTCGACCCAGGTCAAAGAGTTTGGCTTTACTGTCAAAAAGTTGAAAAAGGCCTTTCCAACAAATTAACCAAAAAGTGGTATGGTAGCTATTATATCATCCATACAGGTCCAAATTATACCTACAAACTGCGCCGAAGTTCTGACGACAAAATACACAAACCACTGGTCCATGCCAACCGTCTGAAGCCATATTTTGATCCTGCTGATCGTCCACAATATCCTCCAGAACCATACCTCAATAACCCCAGTAACATAGATTCAGGAGTCATGGATGACAACGAGGAACCAGTCAATGATACTCATCTTGACAGCAACAATTCCCCACCAACAAGTTCAACTTACCAGGCTACTGATCAATCACCTCCACAACAGAAAGGTAAGAAGGTCAATTCCAAAACAAAGGCAGGTACTTCCAGCAACAAGAGTCCGAAGCAAAAGACCCCAACAGAGAAGAAAAACCCTGCTTCAAGTACAACAGAAAAACCTACCAGTCCCACGGCAACAATGAAGGAAAATCATGCCACACCAGGTCCTAGTGCTCCAACCAAGGTAAATGAAAAGGTAAACAAAGGGAAAAGAGGAGTGAATAGTAAGCATCACCAGCCCAAATCCAGAATACAACCCGACGACAGCCAGGTACAACCTCCAAGTCCAACATCAGGTAATCAAACCAAGGATATCCCTCAGGTCTTCAATCCAGAGGACATCCACTCAATTGTTAGTTCCAAGAGAGCAAATGGCAAAATCTACTACAGAGTGAAATGGAAGGATCCAGAAAGAGGAAACACATGGTAGTATGGCAGCAGCATTCCAGACTCCATTCGGAGAGAATTTCACCTCAAAAGAAGTATGTCAGGAAAACGACGAAAACGTCCACTGAAGAATCATAAGTTTTTCGACAAAAAGGATTCAGCACAAGACAATAAATCAGTCAATGTTCTGTCAGGTAATTCAATGTCAGGGAATGTCCAGCAAGACAACACCAAACAATGCATAGAAATAGATGTCAAACCATATCTGTTTTTTCCAAAACACCAACGAAAAGTAGATCATAAAATAGAAAGAGTTCTGGGCATTGAAATTATTCAAGGAGACTGCTATGTCAAGGTCTCATATAAAGAATATCCTGATACTGACTTCACATGCTATTTTGAAAGTGTTCCTCCCCATCTCATACAGCGCTACCTTGATGATAGCTGGAAGGATCTCCGTAATTGGTCCTGTCTAGAAGATAATCCTCGATATGATCCAGAGGAAGCACCAATTTATAAATCCAAAAGGGTTAATTTTCCACATGAAGACTTTGGGAACATCAACACCTTTTACTACCGTATTTCACTCACAGACATTAGTCCCCATGGACCATACCAGGATCAACTCGCCATACATACCGAAAGCTGCCAATTGAACATATTCTTGATCAAAATACAAAATCTCCTGAATAAACGGTGCAAATCATGAAACAGCTATTAGCTGTATCTTGTTATGTTTTCTTGTGTCCAGTCTTTTCACTATGGGTCGCCAGTTGGGAACAAATGGCATCAGCCTGATCATCTGAGTTATTTGTATCACAACAAATTTTGAGTATTGACCTGATCAACCAATCTCAAAAGCGAAGTGAAATGACACAAACCAAACCATACTGGGAATCGAACCCAAACCGTACCGAAGCGAAGCAAACCATACTGCGAATCGAACCCAAACCGTACCGAAGCGAAGCAAACCATACTGCAAATCGAACCCAAACCGTACCGAAGCGAAGCAAACCCTACTGCGAATCGAACCCAAACCTACCGAAGCGAAGCAAACCGTACCGAAGCGAAGCGAAGCAAACCCTACCGAAGCAAAATAAACCAAACCCTATCGCATTGAACTGAACGAAAATCAAAGCGAAACACACCAAATTCAAATAAAGCAAACTTAACAACCG
The DNA here is from genome assembly GCF_023055435.1 of Haliotis rufescens. Classification (NCBI taxonomy): domain Eukaryota; kingdom Metazoa; phylum Mollusca; class Gastropoda; order Lepetellida; family Haliotidae; genus Haliotis; species Haliotis rufescens. Next base: position 50,345,302 of record NW_025964001.1, on the reverse strand, counting down.
AAATGAACCAAAACAAAGAAAAGGCAAACCAAATAGTTACGAAAACTAACAATGAATTCTAAAAAGGATATACACCTTTAACACCTTTTGTATACCGTATTAATGTAACAAATCAATGCACTTGTTATATGCACATGCACATATATGTATATATAAATTGTCTAATGATTGTATCAAAAAGTAGAAGGATATTACAACAACAAAAATTTCATGATATACTTTTGTAATTTGCCGCCAATACATTCTTCCTGGTCATGACACCGTTTAGTAATAATTATGTACTGATCTTTTACATCATAATTATCATATTTGTTTTATTTTCTAGTTATTACAGACAAACTGAGGAAGTATTTATATATGACATATTATTTGAACATGCTAACTCTCTTTTCTTTGTTTCCATGTAAAACCTCCATGGACACAGCCTACTACCTTACAACCCCAATCCAGGATGTGGAACTCAAGGCCTCCTACATCACCCATAAAACCACCAGTACAGAGTGCCAAGACAAGCCAGCTCCACATCCAGATTCCCTGATGACAGCATTTTTATATTATGTTTCCTTATATCAAAGAGACTCTATAATAATTATTATTCACTACTACCAGTTTTTTTTACTTTATACATTGTCCATCTAAGCCTTAATTATTTTTATTTTACACGTTTGGGGTCCAAACTTTTTCAGACGGAGGGGAAGTTATCATGGGATAACATTTATACTAAGTTATCTTATAATAATTAGATCTACATCAAGTGCTTTTATGAGTTATCATGGCGTAATATTTATACATCCTTTCATATAATTATAGTTTAGCAAGTAATAATTATCATTAGGTAAAATGCATATATAAAATATCAGTAGTTTCAGTTAAAGCTTTTTAGATGGTTACTAGCCTAAGGTAATGGGAGCGCGTCTTCTAGACATACTATTCAATAAGACAAGAGTTACGTCTACATAGTTTAATTGATTTGAAGCTTTTAGATAAATGCTAGCCTAAGGTATCAAGATCCCATCTCCCAGACAAAGGATATTTATTTAAGTATATCTGTCATCACCTACCGGGGTATATTAGAATAACATTACTTCAATTAAGACTCATTAAGGATTAGCCCCCATACAAGCTCGTCTATAGTGCATTAAGGATTAGCCCCCATACAAGCTCGTCTATAGGGCATTAAGGATTAGCCCCCACACAAGCTCATCTATAGTGACACCCTAATCTCTTTTCAAAGCATCCAGTAAATATGTCAACAAGATTAGTGCCAGTCCAACAGGATAAACATGATTTAGTTTTCCCCTCTGTCTAGCCATCCATTTAGCTTAGGACACAACCAATCGTGTATCAACCAATCACATTTCTTTCTATTGTTTAAATTTTTGTTAAATACATACTGTAGGCAGGTTTTAAGCAGAGAAGGGGTTTGACTCTCTCACCAAGCAGACCTCTCTCCCACAGCCCAGAGTGTGTACCGACTCTCTGTGGCACCCTCAGTTATTTTTCTAAGATATTGTAACTTGCTCATTGTTAATTGTTCATGTAAATAAATTGTGATTAGTCTCCTGTGACTCTGGCTCTTTGCTGACTAATTCCCCAAGAAAACCAGCACGTCATTTGGAAGGTATTGTTCACCCAGAACAGTTCCATGATAGAATGGTTGTTGACTGTACATTATGTTTGCACAAAGACTAGATAACATTATGACCAATGAACAAGTAACTCTAACCGATAAATGTTTGATCGAAAACCGATCCCTATGCCGGCCAAGGGTGATAACTCTTTCTGACCACGTCGGGGCGATTTTTCCAAAGACAAATTTTACCCTTGTTTGCCAATATATTTTGTAACGATAAGTTCTTATAAATATGTGTAGTTCTATCAAACAGATACACATACAATGGTATGTATGAATGAAAACCGTAACGATCTTCTATTAGGACCGGATTACTATATATCTAGATCTATAGATCTATCTATTGGTTGTTTGTAATTAGGTGATGTATAAAATACATATACCATATGAAGATACTAAGACTAGCCTGTCTAGACCGGAGATAAAAAACAACAACAAAATGACAGACATCCTATCATCTGCTGAATACTGTGTTGGACACTGCATGTTCCAATATGGCGTGAAATGCGCACCTTTGAACATACATCCTAATATGTTATACACGTACTATTTAATTGTTACTATTAGCTAGTAGTAGTGGACTAGTAAATGTTAGTCTCCAGAGACGTAGAGACCGTCTTTGCACCTACTAGTAGCAGCTCACAGTTACTAACAAATCTGTGCTAGTAGTAGGTAATATTTCCTGGTTCGGGTGTCAGAGTATATGTGTGTGTGGGATGGCCAGTTGGTATACATGTATGTGGTTAAGTATTAATGACGTTTGTTTCTGTAGGGGAGATGTTGGGTTGTGTATGTACAACTATGTTGTACACTGTGTAGTGAGCTAGGTGTCTGTTTCTGAAGCTGGTTGATCAAGTATATGTTGGGTTGGGGGAGTGTGTTTAATTTTGGTGAGATTGTGGGTAATAGTTTGGTAATGGGTGGGTAATATTGTTATATTTTTGTGTGAGTGTTTTGTAAATTGGGTTATGTTTGGCCCCAGCTCAGTAGTTTAAGCTAGATTGATGTCCGCGGTGTGTGATTAAGAGTGTGCATGTCATTAGTAATAGTGTATTGTGGGCAGTACCAGTCCTGGTACCTGTAGACCGGCAGCCAAGAGCACTTTGGTCAAACGAACAAGATACCAATATCCGAGCACAGGAACATTTACTGTGTAACCCAACATATTCATATATGGATGTCTGCCGGGGACCCCCTGAGCGTGTGGCCCCAGGCCCCCCAAAAGAAGGGACCATTCAAGGGCTGGATCAAACATTGGAGGTACCACATGAAAGTAAGTGTAAATGAACTGGTTCATCTCAGAGTACAGAATGGGCCACACCAGACAAATCTTCCTCTGCATAAGGCCTGCCAGACGCCACGCCCCGATGGTGATCCAACGTCTCCGTTCCAACAACCTCAGATGTCTCCGACCAGCACGTCATCCTGTTCTCTAACCACGGCATCAACAAGCACGACTTCAGGGGGCACAGGGTCATCCAAATTGGCGTCATCGTGAGTGGAGGCGTGTCATCTTCTCTGATGAAAGTCGCTTTTGTGTCTCCCATGCAGACGGAAGAGTCAGAATTTGGCGACGTCGAGGTGATCGTTTCGCTGACAGAAACGTTGTGGAAAGAGATCCATGGGGTGGACCTAGCGTCATGATATGGGCAGGGATTGGACTTAATGCGAGACTTGGACCCATGTGCTTTCTCAATGTTGGTCAAGGTCGGGGACACGGCGTCACTGCCCAGCGGTATATCGACCAAGTGATCAGACCCCACGTTGTTCCATTTTTTGCACAACATCAACAACACATTTTCCAGGAGGACAACGCTTGTCCCAATGTTGCCAGAGCTACCATGGCCTTTCTGCAACAACACAACATCCGTATTCTACCGTGACCAGCCTTCAGCCCTGATCTGAACCCCATCGAACACTTGTGGGGTGAGGTTCAAAGGCGTCTGCACAATGTTTGCCCAGTCCCTACAACTGCCGATGAACTACGCACAGCTGCTCTGGGTGTGTGCAGGGGGATCCCATGGGCCTTCACAAATCGTCTGATCCACTCAATGTACAGGAGATGTGTGGCAGTGATCAATGCTAATGGTGGTCACACCAGGTATTGACTGACATTTTAGGTATTGACCCGAAAATGTGTAAGCCCTTAACATTTGAAAAAAGCAATTATGTCATCTGCCTTTTAATCCATTAAACTGTCTTCAGTCAAATTTTTGTCAATCTTGCCCTATTAGTATTTCTTGTCTTTACTGTTGAAAATAAATAACATGTATACTGCATACGCGACTTGCGTTTCTTTTGCGTGTGAGTATATATTGATTCTAAATTCGTTATTTTTAAATATTTATATGCATGTAGATGTCGGTCAATGGGTGCTGGGGTTAAGCAAAGTCTCACCTTGTGAAGATTTGTTGATAAAAATTCCGAAGGAAAAAGTGACACCTAACCTCACCCCTCCCTATTAAGACACTGGTACTAAGTTTGTGGTTGCTTATAGCGGACAAACAAAGAAAACAACTACCCTCGTCGGAGTAAGAGTGCGTAATCGACAGCGCTAAACTCGTTTTTATTGCAATTAATACTAAGTTATATTGATATTAAACCAACAGTTTGCAGGCTTCACAAAGAAAACAGCATTCATAGCGGAGCTGGACAAGATAGAGCCGCAATGAGTGCTTAAACCGATCGTTTCGCAGCAAATACTCTATATGTATGCATATGCTTTTGGCCAATGCGTGGAGACGTTGATCAAAATTCTCCTTGTGAAAGTTTATTGAAAAAAATAATTCGGTGTGTGTATAGTGTGCATGCGCGGGTTCGAATCCCGACATGGGTACAATGTGTGGAGCCCGTGATATTGCTGGAATATTGCAAAAGCGGCGTAAAAACCATACTCATTCATTCATTCATTATCTGAAAAAAACTAATATATCAACACTGCATAATTGTGTTGAGGAAGCCCTTATGACGGCAACGAAACTATTTTCTCTTGTTTATATCACTCATCACTGGTGTATGGCGAAACTATGTTAAAACGTTCGCTCTTGTGACCAAAATCCGGGTCCTGTACCCAAATTGGGGAACATGTGTGAAAACCATCCTTGGCCTTCCCGTCGTAATGCGGTTGAAATATAATTATAATTGTCAAGTTGAAAACACCAACCACATAGGTTTAGGAACATGAACAGAATTTAGAATCAATATGCCTTGTGCCCTGGTGCTGTTTTGTATCGAATATCATCTGCGAATCGTTACAGCCACAGCGATTATACGTTTACATAATGATATGTTCACCAACAGATGGTTTAATTACATATTGCTGCTCTTACCATGTCGTTTTGATCAACGTCCTCTCCAGAGTGAAAACATACGGCAGGACATAATGCACATGACTTACCAAAGTTTTAACCGCAGCGTTCAAAGCAGCGCGTGAATAATATTAACATGAGAAATAGGTGTCTAAGCCCATTGTAATCTCGATTTTAAATTAAATCTAAACAGCTTGTTGAATTTAATATAACATTCACCAGTGCATTTGATAAAGTAAGTATCGTCTGCTTCGATCCATAGAATCTGGATTACGCGCAGGAAAAACACGTGCAACGGAAGTGTTTACCGATTGGCTAAACTCATAACCATGACATCACTGTGACTATTCTGGTGAACACCTGCATGAAATATACACCACTTCTAACCTGATTTGACATTTGTTTATATAAATAATCTTAACCGACAAAGCCTTTCACGGTGGGGTTTGTCTAGCGAGGTTAAAGCGTTGACTCGTCACACCAATTCACCAAATGGGTACACCATGTAAGAGCCTATTTTGTCGCCGCTCTCCGTAATGTGGATTAGATTTTGTAATAATAAATGGTAATTTTTAGCGGTATTCATCATAATAGAATGGAGATGTTATACAGTGGATGGTCGACCATGAGTTGCCAAGCGCTTTAACATTTTAATGCATTTTAATCGTAATGATGATTATGAAAAATAATTATCAAAGAATTATGAACAATATGTATAAAGTACCACACGAGCAAAACCGTATTAGCTGAGTGTCAAAGGTGAGTATACCGAGTTTGTATTTTATGTAATGGACAATTATTGAAAGAAATGTTGTTAAATTTTATTGTCTATTTAACCACCACTCATTCCTGTTACAGTTTGTGAAAAGTAATCTGTGTCTGAATAATTTTGTGTAAAGATATATTGGTTCGATGAAGACGAGGGTAGGAAATGAACTTGCAACAACACGACCCCTAACGTGTTTGAAATGTAATTAATTTATGCCGAAAAGAGCAAATTTATTGATTTACAAGATGAGATATCAAAGATACCCATCAACGAATTTCATATAGTCGGTCGCTTAGAATGTATATATTGTGAGCCAATTTTAAAGAGACCAAATTGCTGGGTTCATCAACAGTTCAGTTTCAAGTATCCAATGGTTAAGAGGATAATGGAGGGGGAAGCCTTGTGGAGGTTAAAGCGTTTTGGCGTCACGCCGAATGCCCGGGTTCGATTCCACACATGGGTACAATCCGTGAATTGTCGTAAAAGACGACTTTGCTTGTCGTAAGAGGCGACTAACGGGATTGGGTGGTCCAACTCGCTGACTTGATCAGTGCATGTCATAGTATCCCAATTGGGGACCCGTGAAGATCCGGGGGAGAATAGGTCTTCAGCAACCCATGCTTGCCGTAAAAGACGACTATGCTTGTCGTAAGAGGCGACTAACGGGATCGGGTGGTCCGACTCGCTGACTTGGTCGGTGCATGTCATCGATCCCAATTGGGGACCCGTGAAGATCCGGGGGAGAATAGGTCTTCAGCAACCCATGCTTGCCGTAAAAGACGACTATGCTTGTCGTAAGAGGCGACTAACGGGATCGGGTGGTCCGACTCGCTGACTTGGTCGGTGCATGTCATCGTATCCCAATTGGGGACCCGTGAAGATCCGGGGGGAAGAATAGGTCTTCAGCAACCCATGCTTGCCGTAAAAGACGACTTTGCTTGTCGTAAGAGGCGACTAACGGGATTGGGTGGTCCGACTCGCTGACTTGATGAGTGCATGTCATCGTATCCCAATTGGGGACCCGTGAAGATCCGGGGGAGAATAGGTCTTCAGCAACCCATGCTTGCCGTAAAAGACGACTATGCTTGTCGTAAGAGGCGACTAACGGGATCGGGTGGTCCGACTCGCTGACTTGGTCGGTGCATGTCATCGATCCCAATTGCGTGGATCGATGCTCATGATGTCAGTCACTGGATTGTCTGGTCCAGACTCGATTATTTACAGACCGCGGTCATTTAGATGGTATATTATTGAGTGCGGAGTTAAACAAAAAACAAACAAACAAATCTTAGGAGCTGCAATTCGCTGTGCAGAGTTGCTTCCATTTGGCACGCCAGAAACCTATGATCGTGGGTTCAAATCTCGGTTCGCCCCGATTATGTGTCTTGGTTTGTCAGCTGCATACTCGATGGTTTCACCAAAGTGGTAAACGTCTGAGTCCTGCAACGCTAGCGTGCCAAAGGGACGCTACTTTGCTCAGCAAATTGCGGCGTCGTAGACGAATGGGCTACCCGTGTCCTGTCATGAAATAGAAGAAAATTTATATGATGTGAATGATATACAATATATAGCAGCATATGGGAACAGTTTTTAGGTTAACTATAAAGGTGATACAAGATATTCTTGAAAACTTGTCAAAATGCACGAGGTGGTTATATATGTCTCCTCGATATCTCCAGCGCTCGCATTTCGGTACACATGTACCTACGCCCACTGACATGCGATCCCTTGAGACATAGAGGATGTGATATTTGTAAATAATATTGAAACTTTTCTCTTGAAAGTAGCAATCTTGGCCACTTCTGGACACAGTGGTATATGTAATAATATGGTAAATCTTCTTTAAAAAAAGCAAGAAATAAAGGAAATCCAATTATTCTCTAACTTAATATTTCTTTAAAATGTTATGCTACTTCTGGATGAGCATATATTGTATTAATTCGTCAAGATTCGTAAAGTGTATATAAAATCTTAGGATGTTTGTGTTATGCTTTTTGCGAGAGTTAATAAATGTAAGATATATACATGTTTATACATTACAGGGAAAAAATCTGATATTCAGGAGTAAAATACATTGGAGTATACAATCACATGACATTGTAAGATAGGGGATGATTTGAACAATGTGTACATGTATGTGGGAGGATATATACATACACGAATACAGCAATTAAACTAATTTTGAATATTACAAATTTGCATTAACAAAGAAACAAAGAATACGATGCTTCGGAGTTAAAAGATGTACAATTATGAGTGTATGAATATTCATTTGCGTTCAGTAAAAAACCCACTAAGGGGTGTGTGTGTGGGGGGGGGGGGGGGGGGGGGGGGGGGGGGGCGTGATCATGTATAAAGATTAATATGATTCAGCTTGTTGAAGCAAAAAGCCACAAAATTACATTGTTGCAACATGTTTTTAAAAAAAAAATTAATTTCGGCCTTATACTTTTACTGGTTACTGGTTTGTAGCTGACAAAATATCCAATCTCTGTACAAAATCATGGGCCTCATATTTCATGTTTGATGCAATTTACATACATGTACAATTTTTACACTACATTGATAAATTAAATAAATCAAGTTACCATTTTTTATTTTGTGATAGAGAGATAAAGATGACAAAAGTGTTAATGTTTCTTTGTTGTATCTTTCAAATATACTGAACCGCAAAAGGAACGTCACCCCAAGTAACATTGCATGAAAAGTTGTTATTTAAATATCTGGGTAATTTTTGTCAAAGTTTCTAAAATTTAACATTACCTCGTCCGGAAAAAATAAATTTGATGATAAAAAGAAAGAAAGCAGACAATAAAACCGATCGCCCAAACGCATAACGGCAACGGCCATGATAACCCGATGCACGTGAGTTCCGTGCAAATTGAAATGCACATGCCTTCCCCCATTTCTTGCCCTATAAAATCCACCCAGATCGGATAACATTCATTCCTTTTTCAATAACTACCATGTGCCAAGATTGACAAGAAATCAACGATACCAAGCCCTTGGACGATTGCAAAGCTGTACAAACCGCCCGGCAAGTAGCCAAAGCATTTCAAGTCCATGTAAGGACCATATACAGGCTCCAGCAACTGTACAAGACCACCAACACTACAGATGACCGACCACGTAGTGAAAGAGCAAGGGTCACCACCCGACGTCAGGATTGTGCGACAGCATCTTCAAGATCGCTTTGTTACTGCTGTGGAAACTGCTCGACAGACCATGGGGACACAACAGCGACACATTAGTGCGGACACCGTGCGTCGACGATTGACGAGCAGACACCTCCACTGTCACAGGCCACACCGAGGACCCATTCTGACACCACGTCATCGCCGGGACCGTCTTCAGTGGGCAACACAGCTCCAGCATTGGCGCCACCATCAGTGGATAAGAATCCTCTTCTCAGACGAAAGCCGTTACTGTGTCTCAACAGCAGATGGCAGAGACAGTCTGGCGACTCCTTGGGGAACGTTATTCGGATGCTTGTGTTGTTGAGAGAGACTCGTGGGGTGATCCGAGCATCATGGTGTAGGGTGGAATTGGACGTGCACAGGGTGTCGGCCACTGTGGTCTTCCAGAACATCGGTCCAGGGAGAGGCAATGTTGTCACAGCAGCTCCGTACATTGATCAAGCCTTGAGACCGGTGTCCTCCCATTAGTAAGACGTCCCAATTGTTAGACAGCTTATAACAACACTTTAAACGGTTGAGTGCACACTAATCCTTATGCTTGTTACCTCAGACTTTAAAATGGAATAGTCCAGAAACGATCTGACAAACAAAGCAAAGCAGCTTTAAATAGATACTTTAATATTATACTTAACATTTAATGACACTTTACATTTGATAAATTTTATACAGTTTGTAACAACACTTTGTGACAGTTTTTGGTAATGTACACTTTACATTTAGTTACTTTTACGGTTTATTTATCCCAGACGAAGCAAGTGTCCACAAGCATCTAAATACTCAATAGCAGACTTGTCACCCTGCTGCAGCTGATCTTTGATGCGTACCAGGCGGTTCTCTCTCTCACTGTAGATTCTCTTGCGGCAGCGTGGTCCCGCACCAAAGTTCAATTGCATCACCTTAGTCCTTTCACTGAACTCGACTTTCTGGATGACTTCAATGAATCTGTAGATGTTAGCGTGAACATGTGGCAGTAGGTAGTTAAGTCGGCTGTGGAATCCCTCAAGATTGTTGTTGGTTCTGGGTCCATCAGTTTCGAAATGGTTCCACATGCGCATTTGGAATCTGGCGTCATCATCCACCCAAGGTCTCACAATGTAGTCGTTAAAGTCCACAGCTCTAGGCACATCTGGTATCGACTCCATAGCTTGAACCCACGCATCCTGAACAAAGGGAATGGGCAGCAGGTCTAGCCCAGCTGCTCGTCGAATCCACTGGGTCACACGGGGGTCCTCTTTATACATGATTGCAAGTCCAAGATTTTGAGTCTTTCTCCAATAGCCTGGGTGAAATGAAAAAAACATCCCTTGATCACTGCTTGCGGAAACTGTCTCGATCGCGCTGACAACGGCTTGTTCAAAGTCGATCTGTATCTTGCTAGGTGATAGAGGTCTGTTGAGTCGCTCTTGAACTGTCTTCAGTTGTCGAAAAAGCCAGCCATAGGTTATTGTTTGACGATCTGGCAAAAGGGCGAACACTAGAGGGAAGGTGTTGGTACCAGCTCTGGCATGAATGATGTATACTTACGAAGATTGCTGACAAAGTTCACTCTGGTTTCATCCTCAGGCGGATGCTTATGTTCCGACTGATTGCGAAGAAAGTCACCGAAAGTCGTACATTTCCCATTGCACGTCTTGACGACACATCTCCAATGTGTGCAGGTTTGCCTCTCGCGGTTTCTGTTGCAAATATAACCATCTAATATCAACTGCTTACTTCCACGCCGAGAGGTGATGTACTCTACTTTCCTTAAACCAGCCATATCGATACTGATAATGATACGTACCCCAAGATCATTTTTATTTGTTTGATGAGTAGATAATCTAAACTCAACTCCTTCAACTGATCATACAGTAAGACAATTAAGCTACTCCATAGTTTACATAGTTAATCTCATGCCTATTGAACCTGTGCTGAGAGTAAGGTAATTTAGGTTAATTAAACGAAATTGTAACATATATACTCCCTAAACTGTGAGTCCCCTATCCCTACTCAGTACTTTAATCTCATTAGGACTGATCCATTACACCTGTAGGTATATTCCCTCTTTGCCTAAATATAAATGTCTTACAATTGGGACGTCTAACCATAGACCAAACTCTATCGGACCAATGTCCCCTAGAAAATGGTACTCCACAGGGCAGTATCCTCAGCCCCACCCTCTTCAATATAATGATAAACGATCTATTCGAGGCCTATCCCCTAAAGTAAACACATCAAAATTCGCGGATGATGGAGCCATCTGGATCCGCACTAAAAGCATGAACATGGTCCAAAATTTACTCCAAAAATCTCTTAATAAAATACAACAATGGGCTGACAAATGGGGCTTCTCCCTTAACTCAGAAAAAACAACAGGAATAGTATTCAAACATAAAAACATGAAACCCGCCTCCCCAATCCTCCAGCTAAACAATCAAACAATCAAATTTCAAAAACAAACCAAATTCTTAGGACTTATTTTCGATGAACATCTCACCTGGGATGCTCACATCCAAAACCTAACAACTAAATGCAGTAAAGACCTAAACACCCTAAGATGCCTAACTGGGGAGCATCCAAAGATACCCTCCTCTCTCTCTACATATCACTAATTAGATCAAAACTAGACTACGGCTGCGCCATATACAACACCCTAAACAACTCTCTATCTAAAAACTTACAATACAATATCAGGCTCTCAAACTAATTACACGCACCCAACATGGGACCTCCTACACCTCACTTCAGGCCTTAACAGGAGAAATGCCACTAAGTCTACGCAGGGAACAGCTAAGCTTAAATTTCTGGGCCGCGTCCCAATCAAACCCTCTCATCCAAAACTTAATAAACCAAAACATCAGCCCAAAAAACCAAGCTCTAGCTCGTAAACACCCCTTACTTACCCCAATATCCCAAAGAATAACAAACTACCTAAATGAACACCAAATTAAAAATCTTAAACAAAACTGCAAACAATCAAATATCTTCACCCCTAAACTTAAAATACCCAAAATAGACACAACACTAGCTAGCCAAATAAATAAACAAACCGACCCAAACATAGCTAAAACTACCACACTAGCATACATACACGAAAATTGGCCAAATTGGTGTCACATTTACACGGACGGATCCTCAGATCCGACCTCCAAACACACAGGTTTCGGAGTCCATACCACACAACCAACTAAAACCACACAATCCTTCCGACTCCCAAACAACCAATCAATATTCACGGCAGAACTAATGGGCATGGCCTCAGCCCTCCATAATCAAGAATCCAAAAAACACAAAAAAATCCTAATACTTACCGACTCCCTAAGTGGACTGCAAGCCCTCCATAACAAAAATACCAAAAACCGACCTAAATTAATAAATCAAATACTTAAAAGCTCCAACGACCTAACTAAGGCAGGCAAACAAATAACCTTCTTGTGGATACCAGCCCACGTAGGAATATACGGTAATGAAAACGCCGATAAAGCAGCTAAACTATCCCTCAAAATCCCAGAAATAAGCTTAAACTTACCCATCTCAAAATCAGAAATTAAAAGTGTATTACTTTGACAAATCTATCTTTAAAAAATGTTTTGTTTTTCAGGTCCACAAATGATAATATGGAAGAAACCGAAAGCGACAAAACCCTTTCCATATTCAAAAGAAATCTCTGTCAAAAACAGAGTTGATTGTACAATTCTGACTAAATCATGAGCACGCGTTAATGAATTGCTATCAAATAGTGATGATACATTTTGTACCAGGTGTTTGGGAAAGGTTAGAGTATCCTGCCCCACCGGTGTAAGAAGAAATTCCTAGTGTTGAGATCAATTTTCATTGTGTGCAAATTGTGTTTATAAAAGTCATAAAATATTAGTGAGTCTTGTGAGGTACAGTGCTTCAGACAACAAGAGAACTGTGCTTTTGAAATAATCAACCAGTGCACAAACAAGTTGCCACTAAGCATTTAGCCAGTGCTTTTGCTATTTTCTTCAGTCTTTTTCTCCGGCCATCGCCCTTGCCCAAAACTACCTCATCCAGCATCAGCCACCCTGTATTACAGAAACTTATTAAAAGAAACAGCAAAGGCTGATTGTTGTCAGAGACGATAAAACAGGATTTCAATAAAAAAAATTGTTTATTTTCATAGAGCATAGAGCATAGAGCATAGAGAAAAACAGTACATACATCAGATGTAAATCGTTTCCGAATCACCTCGACAACACAAGATTGAATAACTCGGATTCTTCAACTATTTCTGCAAATCCAAAAAGTGAACCACTTGTTTATGTGGTGTAGATAGATTCTGAAATGAAAAAGTGTCTTTTATTAATCGCACAGTACAAAACATTACAAAAATATCATACCGTTTAAATATATTTTTTTGTCATTCAATCTGGAGGGAAGCCTATAGAAGAAGCAACTTATATTGATGATATATGCATAATTTTTATACCATGTTAATAATTAAATAATAGCCAAAACTGTTTATAGTTTTCTATCATGTTGATAAGATGTGTGTATTACTATTGGTTTGAATACTTATTGAAATATTGTGGACATGTTTCAATATCACTGATGTAATTTAATAACCTTACAAGTTACATATTGTAGCGGCCCGTACCCGAACTTCTGATAAACCTTGACGTCTGGGTGTAACTGATCAGAGTCAAAACACTTCTTTTCAATGAATAATTAGTTTTTATTCATTTGGGTATAACAATGCCTTAAATGGACAACACAATGCTTCCAAACAAGTAGATCCCTCTGAGTTTTAAGGTTTATTTGTAAGGACCAGTGTCAGGGCAAAATAATTATTGCCTGTAACTATAATGGTAGTTTACTGCTATAAATATATATAGATGGCCTCTTTATCTGAATAACTTTACAGTTACTAAGATAGCAATTTGTGTCTGTTTCAAAAATGCAGTCTATTTAAAGAAATGATTACGTAAGGACAAGGGGAACTTTTGGGCTGAATTATCTGCCCTTTGATTGAAACTGACCTGTAGACTGCCAAAGTCAGAATGACCCAGTATGCTTACTTACTTACTTTGGAGATTTAACGTGCGCTTTCCGACTGATGCGTATTTCGCACACGGCTATGGATCTCATGTCGTATTTATAGGTGTGAGAAAATGGTCACATGTCTGTTTTTGACCAATCAAATTACGAGAATTTACGTCTCTTTACGTCCTTATTCCTTTGAGGGATCTACTTTCACAATGTAAAATCACTGAAATTTAGAGGAAGGCAAACCATCTCAGGAGGTAATTTGGTATAAAAATGAGTATTTATACCAATTAATTAATTATGTCTAATTGATTCACTAATTGCCTTCCAATATCACAAGATAAACATTACGTCCTGCTACGTCGAAGCTACGTCCTTGCTGCCTGCCGAGAGGACGTAATAACAACAAGCAACATCGACTGGGAATTATGATGGACAATTCAAAGAGGAAGATTACAAATGTCAGGAGGAAATTGGAATTTATCTGATACATAAGACGTTTAATAACACGAATTGGCCACTGGTATGCTTTTACAGAAGCACTGGATGTCATATTTATGAGAAACATGTTCATAAATAGTGACGCTAAATACTGCGCATGAATACATCAGCGAAGATTACATAGTTCCTGATGTCAGAATTAACAGTAACTTTAATACACGTCTTGACATATCATCAGATACGATTCTGGGTTCCTCAGGACATAGTTCATTAGAATAAATAAACTTTATAATGCAAAATGCTAAGCTTTGGCCAAATTCAGTAACTTCATTGCGACCTAAGCTAGCTGTCACAAAGTTAAAATGGCGGGCGTCGGCGACACACGTAGCTCAGCCCTGATCACAAATTCACACAAATATGGATAAATATCGAGCTGCCAAGGGATTGTGATCTGTTTGTTGAAGAATGAAGGTATGATTAATCTGTATCTGATGGTTAATTTGCGTAATTGTGTGCTTAGAACGATGAATTCTTCAAAAGTTACGGTCAATGCAAAACTCTTGAAAAAAAGTAAACAAGATCGTTTTGACAGGCACGTTGTTGGCATCGATGCTTATGAGGTACTGACATATCCTAAACAATATGCGTAACATGATGGCATGGACATATGATTATTTTTACGAGATAACATTGTGCTATGAAGCTCTATAACAGCATATGCTATGATCCTCTGATAGATTTCTTACCAAAACGGCATTCAAAACATTCAATTACGTGAAAACGAAGTTGGCAAAAATAAACTGGTATATACCTGCAAAACTAATTACAGTTTACAGGATAATTGTGATATAATTCGTGCACTGTCATATAACCATCAAAAATACAACAGGGAAATATTGAGGAAACTTTCACATTTTATAATAAAGACACATTAATATTTATATATTCTTCGTGATGGCCATCACAATATGTGTTCATAACTATGGCAAATAAACATTTATGGTACTGGAGATTTATTTTACACGTCAGATTTGTTTGTTTTGCATGATAGATCTTCAAATGCATAATAAAATAAAATGATGAAAGCAAATTATATTATGTTTCTAAACTTTATTTCAAGTGTTCATATAAAAAAGGATGATGAGGTATCTTTGTGGTTAAAGCATTTGATCGTCACGCTGAAGACCCAAGTTCGATTCCCCACATGGGTACAATGTGTGAAGCCCATTTGTTATAACAGCCCGCTGTTATATTGCTGGAATATTGATAAAAGCGGTGTAAAACCCTACTCACTTACTCATATAAAAAATGATTGCCGATTTCATAAATCTGAACTCATTGAAGATGCAAAACCATCTTAATCTGAAACTGTTCCAGATAGTTGCTGAAGGGAACAACACTAAATTATTATTATTATGATTTACCCATTCCTTAATTGGGGAGTTCTCAGGTCATTCCCTTGGGACATATTCATCTGTTTCCACCTTTCTTTAGAGTCACAGCATAACATTCATAAAGCAAAGAATTTAATCAAAGATTTCAGGGCATACTTTCGTATGAAATTTGGTTCATCTCTTACCGGTCCACTCATTGCATTAGGCCTATATACTGTATTTTGTTATGAAATTGGATTTTTACCACATGATATAAGGTATGTTAACATTTAGAACACACTGAGCACAGGCTATGGGGTTGATCTGCATGTCAGTTAGGACAAAGTTTAAGGGAGTGGTTGTTACAGATGATTGCCCAAAACATCAGGTGAGGAGGTCTTAATTTGCAAACAAAAATTTACAATTTCAAATATTTTTTATTAATTTTCAACAAGTTTTAATTATAGTTTCTTAAATAATTTATATATATTGATAGTGACAGTAAATGAGCTTTTTGTAAACATTTTACATATATCTGGTCCACTCAATTAAACAACCCACTGTTTTAAATCATTCTATATTAAACATTTCATATTTTAGTTTTATTTGTAAACATTTTTTTTAAATCTTGCCTCATAATGGATGATAAATAGTTTCCCTGCGAAGTTGCAATGCATTTCCTATGAATGGTTGCCAGAACAAACCAATTATCTATTAAAAAGATATAGTCCTATACTACTGCAGTAACTGGTTTCAAACACTTAACCCTCTGGATGCCGAGGTTTTTTTTCTGACGCACATTTTCCTAAGATCGGAAAAGTGAAGGTTGTGCGAGAATTGCGCTCACGCGGCACTGGATCTACCTCTGGCTATAGCGCAGAGGTGGAGAATATTAAATTTTCTATCTGATGGTGTAAATGTAACTGCAAATATAAAACCGGTTTTAAAGAAAAGACACTTCTAAGTGTTGACCGAGAATTTATTCTGCGTTGAAAAACAATAAATTTCTCCACTTTTTATCGTACACCGATAAAAGTACTGTGCGACGATATTTTTTATTTAGAAGCTTTACGGAAACTGTGTATATGCGTATGTATAACGACATACATTCAATGCCAAAAATAGCATGCTGTACATGACGAAAACTAATTTTTCTCTATGACGTCAAAAGGCCACAGAGAGGTTACACACGTACAAAGAAATTGGGGCATAACTCCGCTATGCTTAGCACTAGTTTATTGTAACTCAGATCACTTGATGAGAATTAGCTGTGGGTGAGGACAATATATTTTCGTGGTGTTTTGTTCACGAGGAACCAAACTATTCCAACACAAATATCGATATTCAAACTGTATACGTTTAGTTATAAAATATACCAATAAGAAATGATGAAATCGTACTTCATAAAAAGGAGGTAATAGAGAAATGGATGGCCTTATCTAACCTATAACTTAGTCCTTAGATTCCAACATTCTCCTGATTGTGTAAGTGTAATTTGACTAATGTTGCATCATTATTAATGGAGCACTAGCCTTATCATCAAATGTAATTAAATACCCCCCCAAAAAACACTATTCCTTTTGAAGTCATGGCTGGTTTTAGGTCTTTGAAAACGTCGGAGAAAGACGACACTGGTATTTTGATTAATATGTATCTCCCCTAATTTTCGTTCATGGTATGGAAAATCTCGATGTGTGGAACGGAATTTGACGCTTTTTCGACACAACATAAAATGACTGCTTTCACCAAGTAAATAATGTCTTGAATATGTAAACAATTAGATAGTTTATCGTGTTAATTGGACAAGACACGTACCTGTTTGGCATCAATATACGTAATGAAATAACCAAAAGAATGTTTCAAAACAACCAATCTATTGGTATAGAATTATTAGGATAATTGTACACGGTTGAACCAACAGGGTACCTGGCATGGGTTTTATTTTTATACTTTTTTCCCCTGGAGAAATAAAGTAAACAGAATGAACCCATTGATTATATAATGCAAAACGAGAGGAATAATTCGTAAATTGTTTGTGACTAACGCGCACCTGGCGTATCGTTAGATATCACTTTTCTGTGTAGCAAACGGCATAAAAACAATTCCAAGAAATGCGTGTATATATTTTAACGAAAAATATTATCCATTTTGTTAAAGTAATATATTCAGTTTTAGTTATAAAATAAAATGAAACGGCTATTCATGGACATTGGTTATGAACTTATAATATTGAATATTTGACATCCCAAGAAATACGTACATGCTGTAGTTACATTTACACTTCATCTTGTAACAGTTGTCCAAAGGAAAGAAATATCGTATTCGTCACTATAAACCTATCAATTGTTATGTAAACAATGTTCAAACAAACAGGAGATTATCAAAGGTTCAATCATACATGTTGTGGCCTATATTTACGTATGATATCATTTTGAACATTGACAAATATCCAAAGTGAAATTAATTGTGTGAAAAAATGTTTAAAAGATATGCAAAATCTACATCATAACTGAAACTGTAAACAGCATGATACAATGATCGTGTGCACTCTCATTCAAGGACCTTCACCTCAAAGAAATTACCAAATATGTACAACAATGTTGACGTATGACATCACCACCTGTGATCGACTTTTACAAAATGGCGTATTCACTATCAACAGTGCGCGGGATTTTACGAGGGGACTTTCGTTGATTCAGGGATTGTATATACATAAATGTGACATGTTAGTAATCAGAAACATTCTGACAATCTTTGTACTGTTATTTGTTGTCATATTTTTCATCGAAACCAACGGAAATAGTCAGAAATTCCGATAAATACCGTTGTCCTTGTGCGTGATTTTGCGTCAGTCATGGCGTCACACAGAACGGTAACTTTGACAATTTCTGTTGAAAATATCAAATCATAGCAATGTATCTATTTTAAATTCCCTAATACTTCCTACGATTCTCTTCCCATGCATATTCGGAAAATGTTGAGCCACTATCTTGAACGAATAGACGAATGGATAGCTCAAAATAGGAGAAAATGCTACACTGTGTAAAATCTGTATGCATGGGAAGAGAATCGTGGGATGAATTACGTAATTTAAAATAGCTACATTGCAATGATTTGATATTTTCAACAGAAATTGTGAAAGTTACCGTCCTGTGTGACGCCATGACTGACGCAAAATCACGCACAAGCTTTAGGACAACGGTATTGGAGACGAGATGGAGAGAAATAATAACATAGTAATGATCAAATATATGTCCAATATTGAATATAATTTTGGTTGTTTTGACATATTCTTTTGCGTATTACATTACGTAAATTGATGCCAAACAGGTGCGTGTCTTGTCCAATTAAGATACACGATAAACTATCTAACTGTTTACATATTCAAGACATTATTAACCTGGTGAAAGCAGTCATTTTATGTTGTGTCGAAAAAGCGTAAAACTCCGTTTTATACATCGAGATTTTCCATACCATGAACGGAAATTAGGGAAGATATATATTAATCAAAATACCAGTGTCGTCTTTCTCCGACGTTTTCAAAGACATAAAACCAGCCATGACTTCAAAAGGAATGGTGTTATTTTTGGGGGTATTTAATTACATTTGATGATAAGGCTAGTGCTCCATTAATAATGATGCAACATTAGTCAAATTACACTTACACAATCAGGAGAATGTTGGAATCTAAGGACTAATTTATGGGTTAGAAAGGGCCATCAATTTCGCTATTACTTATCATTTATGAAGAACAATTTCGTCATTTCTTATGGGTTTTTTTATGCCCAAACGTATACAGTTTCAATATCGATATTTGTGTTGGAATAGTTTTGGTTCCCCCTGAACAAAACACCACGAAAATATATTGTCCTTACCCACAGCTAATTCTCACCAAGTGACCTGAGTTACAATAAACTAGTGTTAAGCATAGCGGAGTTATGCCCCCTTTTCTTTGTATGTGTGTAACCTCTCTGTTTTCGTCATTTACGGCATGCTATTTTTGGCATTGAATGTGTGTCGTTATACATACGCATATAACTCCATTTGATATGTAGTTATGTCGTTCAGATATTAGGCAGTATTTTGTTCGCTCACAGTTTCCGTAAAGCTTCTAAATAAAAAATATCATCGCACAGTACTTTTATCTTTGTACGATAAAAAGCGGAGAAATTTCAAGTTTTTAACGCAGAATGAATTCTCGGACAACACTTAGAAGTGTCTTCTTTTAAAACCGGTTTAATATTTGCAGTTAAATTTACACCATCAGATAGAAAATTTAATATTCCCCACCTCTGCGTAATTTTATAGCCAGAGGCAGATCCAGTGCCGCGTATGAGCAATTCCCGCACAACCGTCACTTTTCCGATCTTAGGAAAATGTGCGTCAGAAAAAAACCTAGTAGTTTTATCATATAATGGGTAGGTTTCTCGGCGGGACAAATAGAGGTTATCACGCGAGTGTGTTTGGGGATGGTAAATATCCTGCATTAGGAATAAACATTGTATTTAGCGAGCCTTGGCGATATATAAATAGAGATTACTACACGAGTGCCTGTCAGATACCATTTATCTTACAACGAGTTGTTTCAAAACGTATCTAACGAGCGAAAGCGAGTTAGATACGCATTGAAACAATGAGTTGTAAGATAAATGGTATCTGATAGGCACGTGTGCAGTAAACTGTTTCTTACACACCCTACAATCGCACCTTTTTAGCATCGACTCGATGCATTTTGTCTGTTCTCATGATCGCAGTGGCGCAATAATACATAACACACCGGAAATGAGTGATGTCATCCGACGTACTGCTTACTATTCATAAATAATGTGACCCTACACCTGAACCTAAAAACGTTTCCGCCATCTGTGGATTACAAAGGCGGTGATGATAGTGCAAATTGGATAAGATCAAAGAACCCGCATGATGCCGACTTTAAAAAATTCACCTCAAAGAAATTACCAAATATGTACAACAATGTTTACTACCATATGACATCACTGTCGCACTCTCCTACCCAGAGTTCCATGCGGCCGGCAGCCAGCTAGCATAGTACCTCTGCCACAGGCCAGCGCCATGTGACGATTCGTCACATCTTTCACAGTCCATTCAAGATATTGCATATGCTTTTCATCCGTTTCATGTTTGACAAGTCTACACATTTTCATAAGCAAATGTCATAGAATGGTTAACTTTCATTGAGAAAGTATGCAAATACGTAAAAATCTACTTGTTTTTGCGTAGTTATCCTATGTTTACATTGGTTGTACGGCTCCACGTGCTGTCATCGAAGCGCAACGGAGAGCTAGCGACACGGTCACTTTGATGCATAAATATATATTGTCATGCAACTCACTGTCGCAGTTGTAGTAGCATATCTATATAGTTATGCAAAACAATATGTAAAGCGCCCCCCAATACTTGCATTAGTCCGTTCTATACTGATTTCTGAAAAAGCGCGTTTGTTTACAAACAAGAGAAAAGTCCGGTCACGTGATATGCAAATTAGCCTGTGGCAGTGGTGTTATGCTGAGTCACCACTGCGACGGAGTGTGATCACTGTCGGTGACCGACTTCTACAAAATCGCGTGTTCACTGACACCAGTACGCGGGATTTTCAGAGGAGGATTTTCGTTGATTGAGGGATCGTATATACATAAATGTGTCATGTAAGTAATCAGAAACAATAAGACAATTTACGTACTGTTATTTGTTGGTTTTTTTCCAATGTAACAAAGAGAATTTGTCAGAAATGCAGATAACTACCGTCGTCGTTGTGCGTGACTTTGCGTCAGTCATGGCGTCACACAGGACGGGAACTTTTACGATTTCTGTTGAATTTCCCTGATCACTGTAATGTATATAATTTTAATTCCATAATTCGTGCTACGATACTCTTCCCACGAATATTCTCAAACGCGTCAGCCAATATATGCAACAATTAGACGAATTGATCTCTCAAAATGGGAGAGTGGAAAATCTGAATTTTGCTTTGTTTACATTTCATCAAGTACAGTTTTCCGAGCACAGTGTTCGTTTCCACACCTAATTTATTTCACTTGATGTCATCTCGATAATTTGTATTGGTGATAAAGACCATTTGTCACTTGATTCCAAAATGAAGGAGGAATTCAGGGATGCATGTATCGCAGCTCAGTTTGAAATGTACGTGACCTAACAGGCGTTTCATGACCCGCACACGTGAAACGTGATTTTGTCAACACTATCCAATATGGCGGAAAGTGCACTTCGGCGTTCGTGTTTGGGTATTTTCCAAAACATTCTAAACGAATCCAGGCTCCTCGACGACGTTTCAGAATTATCATTGGTGTTTTGGTGAAAAACAGATTCACGTGATCACTAATGTGCTATTTTTGAAATTCAATCCTTCGACTAAATATCCGATATTTAGATTTTTATACACACAGTAATTTTGCTTTGCCTAAAACGACAGTGGATGATATCACAGAAGAGGGAATTTCCGACAGAATTGAAAACCTTTAGTGTACGTGATGTATTTTAGTCGGCTTCGAATTGAGGATTGAAGATGATAGACATATATATCGTCGGATCATATGTTTTCGGACATGAAACGTTTTCAGACGGCAATGTTTATCGCGAATTACTCTGGCTATAACGAGGGTTGTGGTGTCAACAGACATCGTAAATACTCAGATGATGGCTTGATTTTTAGAAAAAGCTGTCTTTGATAAGTGAATGAGATGTTTTACGGTTCTTGTGATTAGCGTCCGAAAACCAATAACACGGGGATACATCTATTTACACTCTAAAGCCATAACGTTCAACACAGATGTAGGTAGACATTCGACTGAAGCACGAGCAACGTATCAGTGACTTATGATCTGGAAAGTAGTCCGTCATAATCTGACCTCAGGTCATCACCATGGAGTAGCCAATCACTGGCCTTGAATTTTGATCTCACACATATGTTTGATACCACACTCCGTCGCAGTGGTGACTCAGCATAACACCACTGCCACAGGCTAATTTGCATATCACGTGACCGGACTATTCTCTTGTTTGTAAACAAACGCGCTTTTCAGAAATCAGTATAGAACGGACTAATGCAAGTATTTGGGGGCGCTTTACATATTGTTTTGCATAACTATATATATATGCTACTACAACTGCGACAGTGAGTTGCATGACAATATATATTTATGCATCAAAGTGACCGTGTCGCTAGCTCTCCGTTGGGCTTCGATGACAGCACGTGGAGCCGTACAACCAATGTAAACATAGGATAACTACGCAAAAACAAGTAGATTTTTACGTATTTGCATACTTTCTAAATGAAAGTTAACCATTCTTTGACATTTGTTTATGAAAATGTGTAGACTTGTGAAACATGAACGGATGAAAAGCATATACAATATCTTGAATGGACTGTGAAAGATGTGACGAATCGTCACATGGCGCTGGCCTGTGGCCGAGGTACTATGCTCGTTGGCTGCCGGCCGCATGGAACTCTGGGTAGGAGAGTGGTTTGATACCAGTTATCTCAAATGGGTTTCTCACCCACAGGTGCGTAAGAAAGCCCACTCTCCTACCCAGAGTTCCTTGCGGCCGGCAGCCAGCCATCATAGTACCTCTGCCACAGGCCAGCGCCATGTGACGATTCGTCACATCTTTCACAGTCCATTCAAGACATTGCATATGCCTTCTTCCGTTTCATGTTTGACAAGGTTTATCACGCTTGTGTGTTTGGGGATGGTAAATATCCTGTATTAGGAATAAACACTATGTATTTAGCTCGCCAAGGCTCGCTAAATACTATGTTTATTCCTAATGCAGGATATTTACCATCCCCAAGCACACTCGCGTGGTGATCTCTATATACCTATAAAATATAGACAAACTTAGATTGACGACAATGACGATACCGGCGATAGGGTCGTAACAGGGTGGGACAGGATGAATAGGCCAGCTGACGAAGCATGGGGGTCACCAGGCGTGACAAAAATCTCTTAGAATATTACGTTTCCGCTTCTGAAAATGTAATAATGAGCATATAGGTAACTTAGGTATACACACATCAAAGTGTTATTCTTACCACGATGTCACTGGTAGGCCTAATTGTGTAGATGTCGAGTCGGGGTCGGGTGACACATCAGTTGATGTGGGTCTTCTCTTGTTTCCACTTGAGTTTTATCGTTTCCATGGTTCTTTTGGTTCATAAGCGTATGGTTTTGCAAGTTCTTGATGGGTCAAGGGAACTTCTTCGGATAAGGCAAGGAGAATTGGGGTGCTTCCATTGCATGGATGCCAATTTAGTTTCTGGGTCCCAGTGGTGGATCCATGTTTCATCACCTGTCAATAGACGATAAAGAAATCCGGCTTCATCAGTATAGAGATCCAGGAGGTCTCGATAACTTTCAGTTCTCTGATAGCGATCTTGAGCTCTGAGCTTTCTAGGTACCCATCTTGCACATACCTAGGACATACCAAGATGCTCGTGAATAATGGTTACAACAGCTCCAACTGATATTTGGAATTCCCTAGAAAATTAGGGATACTTTCACTCGTCGGTCAGACAAAATTCTTCTTTCTATAGCAGCAATAGTTTCCGGTCGGGTGGCATCTGAAGGAACTTTATTACAGCGCGTTGTTCATGTTTGAGAGAAAACATGATTGTGACCACCCATTAGGTGAATGAAGCCATCACATCTAACTTATTGTTGTGTCTGGAACTTGTTATGACACGTGTCAACCTGATGTTATGACTAGTGTCACACCTGCCACAAGTTGCCATTGTTTGTGTAAACACAAATGCCCAAGTTGCAAAACTTATTGAACGCCCCTCGTAGATCTGGAATCTAATTGTTGAATGCAAATGACCAAAACTAAACAAATATCTGTAATTTTCGGATTGAATCTTGTTGTGTTGTAGGGGCACTGATCTAACGCAATTCCCCGTACTGGTTGTTGCATTTGTTATTGTTTTTTCCCCGTGAGTACCCTGATGATACGCAACGCAACTGAGCGTGACATGAGACTGGGCTACCGTCTGCAAGGACAGCTAAATAAACTTAGAGGTTGGAGGCAATATTTGTTTTACGCATTTTTGAACACTGATGGGTTAACTGTGATCTATAAAGATTTCGACAAAGGGCGCATATTAATTAATTTTTTCAGCCTAAACAAACAGACTAAAAGAACGGCGGAGCTCATCGGATGTCATCATTTGGAAATACCCCAGATGGTTATAGTTCAATAATAAAAAAAAGTACCCATGCAGTGAAAGCATTTTCGGTTTTCGGATTGCGTCGATAATACGATTACTACTCCCTTGTTGTCATCAACGTTTTCTGGTATAAACCTACACTTGTGTATTTGTCGTCATTCACTTGATGCTCAGTTAATGAATTTATTACAGGTACAATTAGTGGTGGCACCACTTAGATTACCTGACAAAGGTTCCCATTTTGCATTTATTGTGTCTGGGGTAATTATTCAATCCAGGTTTGAAGTGAGGTGAAATGTGTGTTATGTAATATGCACGTGGCAGCCCAGCAAGAGCTGAATGATCAGTTGATTTACATTTTTTGTAAATCAACGGATCGTTCGTAGTCATCAAAGGATTAACAGAAAATATGTTGATTGATTAATCACTGTTATCTTGCACAGTGGATATGTCAAAAGTGAGTGTTTACATGACTAGGTTTAATAAAACAAAGGGAATACACTCATATCATGGCGTGAAGTGCCGATGTAAAGACAACATACTTTGTTCAAAGGGTTAACTGATAATACGTTGATTGATTGCTCATTGTTATCTATCACTCAATGGATTTTTTAGGAACCGTGGACGTTATGAAAATAGTTGTCACGTGGGCTTTCTCAGCCGACCCTTGAGACTTGACACCTATGTGAAACACCTGAAACAATCTAAGTGATCAGTCGAGAAACGAACACGGGTTATTTATATCCCGAAACGATATATATCTTTTAAAGTATTTGATTGTTACAGAGACACGTGTCATCGAATAAGTTTCTTTGTACAGCTGCAGATGAGTGGGATATTGTTCCTTTGTGTGGATATTCACGGATACATTCCTCGAACAAGGAAGCTGCCTAAAATTATACACATAAATTTGGTAGGTTATAATTATGGTATTTGCATTTTGTTTTCCTTCATTTGCTGTAGCATTGAACCGATTCGTTCTTGTTCCTCTACGTCTTGGTTGGGCAATTCTTCAATGCGCGATATATGTTGTTTTCATAAGTCTTTTCCTTTATAAGCGAGTATATATTACCGTCAATTTGTAAAATGTGATTCTCTCAGGCAATTTATAAAATGTGTAAATATTTCAGTCATTTTGACTGAAAAATCTGTCCAGATTGACTTAAATTGATTAAGACGATCAAAAAGGGCCTAAAAACGTCACAACAGATTATTATGTAGGATTTAGAAGCCAAACAACATAGAAATGTACTTTTCAGCGTAACATTTTCAGTCTCTTGGTGATGACATTAAACATCAAAATGTTTGGAATTCGTTATCATAATAATACAGATGGAAATGTTTTTCAGTCACTTTGTAAAATAACTGAATATTTAGGCGTTTAATAAATTTGAAAATGTTACACATTTTGACAGTAAAGAAATATACACACTATAAAAAAAAGCAATGCTCAGGTGAAATATTTACTTTGTGTTGCAAGTCAAAATAGTGTTAACGACAATCGCAAAATTACCAAGCAAGTGAATTATCAAAACTTCGTCACCATTACCGATGTTACCCACAAAGATACCTACATTTCCTTATTATCTCGAAAACTGTATTTCATTTTGTTGGTCAATGTGACCATACGCCCTTATTACTACCCATAACAGTGACTAATGCGCTTACGAATGGCGCAGCAGAGGTCGCGAACTAGTCTAGATTTCTGCTATACATCCGGGTACTCACAGGGAAAAAAACAGTAACAAAGGCAACAACCAGTCCCGGGGAATTGCTTTGGATCAGTGCCCCTTTAAGTATCGTTACTGTTACATTAACTGAAACTTGTTCTGCTACTGATCTGCCGTACAAATATACAACACAATACACTTTGACCACAAATGCATTGAATGTGTCTCATGTACACATGACCATGTGCTTTACTATTTATAGCGCAAACGTAAATAAGCTCCGCCCACTATGATTGATGCAGACGCCAAACACGATCGATTCGATTTTTTATGGTAAAACGACAGAAGTTTTATTTATTGACTTATATATAGATATGGAGCCATTTGGTGTATCCAGGGTTTGTAATTCAAGTTGATACGAAGTTTGACGGTCAGTGGTGACCTTGTTTGCGTACGGTTTTCAAAGCTTCTCCCGATATTCGGTTGTGTTTACATTGTCAGTCATTGTTCGAAAGTGAAACACCGCCACCTTGCGGGCTATTTATAGTCAGGGTGGGGCTTTAAACGACTGGGCTACCCGAAGACCCATTCTACAGAGAATCCCTTCAAGTAAATAGTCTTATCTTTGCCGGTCATTTATCAGTGAATGTGAGCAGGTGTTGATATAACCGTCACCACAGATCATAAATTAAAACCAGATCTGTTGGACATTGAGTAACCAAGAAACGGCGTTTGACCAAAACCAAATCAATCATACAAGCCCGGAGACGGAGAATAACAGAGACGCCTTGCCTTCAAGGTCATCACAAGCGAGTGAGGGGATACATGTTGTAAAACGCCGCACTCTGCAATATCATATTGTTATGTCTTATGAGTTGATGCTGAAATTGAGACGCGAAGGTTACCCAGAAATCGGAGGTTACTCTGCTTTACAAGTGCTATAGTAAGTTGCCACTAACAATTATCAGATAAAATCCACAATATATACTGCCAAATAGCCGTCGATATGTAAGTTAAACCCAATTTCACCTCACCTTACCTCACCAGACTCCTACTCAGACCCTACCCACAGAGTGACTAATTACATTACACTTACAGCATAGGTTACAGTTTAGTGTGGGCGAAAAGGCTCAACTTAGAAATTCCAAAATTGTCCACTTTTGGTGAAACCCACGAGCATGGTATAGTTTCTGACAAACCTAGGTTCATACCCGGGGCGAGTCTGGATTCAAACCTAGATCACCGAATCCTGGTAGGTAAGGGACGCAACTGATCATACAGTTACAACGCCACTTAACCACCATTATCAATCAAAGCGGCTTTAAACCCTAACTCAAATCTTACATATCGATTTCCTTTTAGAATACATTAGTTTGTTAATGTTTTTTTAAATATTTACACAAACACATGAAACCTTTGACACTAGTAGTCAAGGCATACCACATCGTGCTGGCGCCTAAGAACAAACAAGGGTCATGGCTGAAGTCAAGGGTGTGTATGGATATGAATTACTTGACTGTGACATATCAGGATTAATGCCAAAGGTCCAAAGACATCGCTCTCGACAACACAAACAGCAATAATACCAATATTTCATTACACAAGTGTAATATGTCACCGCATAACCTTCAGCAGCATAATTCTGACAACGGTAGCTTTGGTGAACTAGCCATCATCGGGCACCATCGGTATTAATCGGTTTCCGGGAAACGACGCGAGCACCAAGACAAGAAGTGAATAAAATATGGTCCGTGCAGGTTTGTTTTCCAATGAGCGACGCCAGTTTGTGGAACGTGAGTGTGTGGGGTCATTGAGTAGATGAAATAGACATCGGAATGAGCAGGTTGAACATGGCTTTGAACAGTCTTCAGTGATACCACGTGGCAGCTTGAAGTGGGAGTGAAGCCCGAAATGACGTTGGACATGAACGTTCACCACTTTGGTAAAACGCACAAGCACGGATATGGTGCTGACAAACCAAGGATCAACATTAAGGAGAATCTGGGATTCGAACCCGCGATCGGCCTGACATTGCTGACGGAAGAAATTCTGTATAGCGAATTTTGGTGATTGTTCCTCTCGTGGCTCCAAACGGAAATTTGAATCACGTGTGTAGGTAGACAAAATGAACATACAACGTGTGTAACAGCGGCATGGCCCAACGGTTCATCGAGATTCTTTGCCCTGTATTCAGTACCCTTTGAACATAATTACAACCTTCCGATTAATGCAACTTTCAATATCTTTTGAATGGCAAGGTTTGACTGTCGCAAATAATGTTAACACCTTTACTAAAATGTTTTAAATTCATATTTTACAAAAAGGCGTTGAACTTTTTTTAAACCATACAATTACAATCGTGGTATGTCTATGCAGGTTGACTGGAATTTCCGCTGACTGTTTCACA
Organism: Haliotis rufescens; assembly: GCF_023055435.1. Lineage (NCBI taxonomy): Eukaryota > Metazoa > Mollusca > Gastropoda > Lepetellida > Haliotidae > Haliotis > Haliotis rufescens. Next base: position 50,316,313 of record NW_025964001.1, on the reverse strand, counting down.
ACGGTGATACGAAAATTGGGATCTGTCCAGATACCCGCCAGCAGGACTGGGATACAAATTTGACGGAGATCGTTCACTCTACAGGTGTATTGCAGGAACTATGGGAAAGTGTGCCGTCATTCTTGCATATCTTACGGTAAGTAAAGTATCCTTGTAATTGTAATATATTAACATGAAGTATCATATTGAATGTTTGTTGGTAAGATTTATTGATTTAAATACAAGACTTGGTTGATGTTAAAGCGGTGACATGTTTTTATAAAGTTTGTTAATTATATATGGGTCAGTTAATGATTTGTTTAGGACCTAATTCCACTTGTGTTCCTTGGTTAGTTGAAATCTCAAAAAGCCGGAGTCAGTGAGTGAGTATGATTTTGACGCCGCTTTAGCAACATGTCAGCAGTATAACGGCGGAGGAACATCAGAGATGACCTTTACACATTCTGCCATGAATTTTTTTCATCACTAGGCGCATCCTTTTCAAATGTTTAGAAGCTGTCCATAATGAAGTGTGGTTTTTATTTGGAAATAATCAAAACCGTTATCATGCTTTTTGTCAGAAAAGGGTTTGTAAATTCAGTTAAGTCCAATTTCGTCTTTCACATGTTCAACGCACGTGTTACTTTCATACTTTAAAAAAATTCTACATGTGGTTTGGCAACCATTCTGGCACATAAACAATTGACTATGAACGTCGAGGAAATATGCATGCAGATCATAACACGGTGGGTTTTGGATTTTATGATAGAATAGTCACACAACTAGGAATTCATGCCCCCACCCACAAACAATGTACCCACCTGAATAAAATGTGTTTGTTGTTGAATGAGAAGGTCACCAGAATGTAAGAAGACAACCACATACCATAAATAAGCAGCCTTCGAAATTCACGCTATTCCGGTAGCCCGAGGCTACTAAATTGTGTGGGTGAGTAAAAATCCAATAGACTACTTGCATTTAAGGGCTATACTTCCGAACTAGTTCTCCAACCTTCAATTTTGCTACAAACTGGAAATTAATAAAACTGACTGAAAATGTAAACATTGTAAACATTTTTACTTGTTCAAGAAGGACTATATAACTCTGAGGACCAGGGTGTCGTTGAACGAAACAGCTTAGCGCTACGACTGTCATTAGTCTATGTTGAGGGAGTTTGGAATTTTGTGCAACGGCACCCAGGTTATAACTAGTCCTCTCGAAATGTCTTAAAAATGAATTTCGAAAAGACTATATCAGGTGTGCAAATAATAGAAACGTTTAGAAAATTCCTGTCAATGCAAAAGTTTCATTCTAATGCATATATTTGGATAATATGTTAAATGCATTACAATCATTCTCACACTGTATAACTTTTAGGAAATAGAATAGAAAACAGATAAAATAGGAAGCACTTCACTTCATGCCATAATTACTTAATACGTTATATAACATGTACTTCATTCAGGCAATAAAGCGAAAGCGACTGTGTTAATAAATAGCAACCCACAGTACAATGTGTCTTAATCCTCCCCGGTAAGTTGTCATAAAGGCGCTTTTCTTAGGGTAACGATGGATAATGTAAGATATTCCATTTATTAGGTTGACATATGATAATTCGCAGAATGGTAGCAACGCATCATACATGTACGCACCCGTGAAAACACCAACATAGGAAATTGCCATCACGTTTGCTGTGGACGTTACTTAACGTTTTTCCGACGTTGACAGTTTTCTTTCTATACATGGGGCTAACGTTGCATCGATGATCAACGTTGCGTTGGCCCAACGTTTACGTAGAAGATTGCGCATACGTTAGCCCAACGTAACCAGGCTATCTGGTAAATATTACTTTCACTATCAGATTATTGCTTTGATGTAGTTCCGATAAATGCAGTTTTCAATAATATATCTGTCAGTGAGGTTTTCAGGTAACCAATTTAGCAGGTTTGTTTATGGATAACCCTTTCGACCGTCATTGTCAATATCCCTAGGACAAGTGAATGAGTAGGGTTTAACGTCGGTTTTAACAGTATTCAAGTTATATCGCGGCGTGTCAGCTTAATGTGGGAGAAAAGCCCGAAGTGATGCAGGTCTAAGACGTTTACCACTCCGGTGGAACCCACGAGCACGGGTATGGTGCTGACAAATCTAGAAACATAATCGGGGCGAACCCGGATACCAAAGAATTATGGTGTTGTGATGAATTGAGGTTTATCGATTATTGCACTTATATTGGCCCTTAAATTGTGTGTGTATGCTAATCCGGACTAATGCCGGTTTTATAATGATAGCCCACTAAGATACCATGCGCAGTTTTAACATGGACCCCATTCAGACACAGTATACTGACTACGGAGGCGGTTCGTGGAATTATGATATTTTATCAGCACAGACAACAGAATGCAAGGTAATTAAAATGGCAATACAAAATATGGCGAGTCATGCAAAAAACATCTTGAATAGCCTTTTAAGAGTATTGAACAATGTGTCACAATTAAGTTATTTGTCGAATATACGGTTGTGTAACCCATCATTTTGAACCCGAGGATGGATCTTTCAGTCATTTAAATTTATCGATGTTGACACCACCCTTTAATGACGATTGTACGATAAAGCCTATACCAACCATCCCTAACTAAACAGTTTTGTACGTTTGTCATCATACACAGTATTTCTCGAATTCTACATGTGAAACGCAAGCTCAACTGACAAAGATCATTTCTAGTCAATTGGCGTCTTGGACACTACGGTAGTAAGGTTATTACAATTTACGTAAGAATTTATTACATTTTACCGCAAGTAGAGATTATTACAATTAACGACAATTTTTATTACAATTTGCGTATTACAATTTACGTCAAATATTATTACAATTTACGTTGTTATTACAATTTACGTCAAATATTATTACAATTTACCTTTTTATTACAATTTACGTCGTAACAAACATTCCTTTAACTTATATTCAATTCAGTTGTATTTCGTTTATGTTCCAGGTATTAGTCGTTGTATGTGAAGGTAAGACTGCTTTTAATCAAATATTTCCCAGAATTTGAATTTGTATTTCTAAAAAGTTGTGGCTTTAGTAGGTACATTTGATTCGCCATGTCTACAATGGGACAGAGGGAATCCTTCGATGTGACCAGATATTTCTGCATGCGTCCTGTATGGGTGAACCACATAACTGCTTACACAACTTCAGACCTTATTGACCTTTCTAGGCCAGGTTCACACGATGCCGGTTATGGCTTTCGTTTGAGATCAGATACCGCTACGACATGAAAAGTTAAAAAGTCGGATTACTATCCTCAGTGATCTGGAATGTCCTGTCATTGTCTGAACGCAGTCGTATACGTTCGTAACAGAGTCCGACGGATCGGGAAAGGTCCAGAGAGGTCGGCCAAGCACTCCCGACAGTATGGTGCGTCGCGTAACATTCGGGAAACTCGATTTTGTCTAGTCGGATTACAATCGTGACTATGTCGTGACAGATTCTGCTGTATCGGATCAAAATCGTCTTGTCAATGTCCTGTGTAGTCTGGACGGTGTCCTGTTGATCGGGACGCTGTCGTGATGGACGGGCATGAATTGTTCATTGCCGTTTCTTGTCGATTGAGTCCAGATTGCGTCCAGATCTTGCCAAATACGAACCGTTCACTGGCCGGTCACTGTCGGATCTCTGTCGGATCGGATACAAAGATACAAATCGGATAAGATTCGGATTGAGAACGGGAGAATCGGGACGAATTCGGCTGGAAACGGCTGAATCGTGACGCTTCCTGAAAAATATCACAATATTGTGAATTTCCCGCCACGAATCACAGGATCTTGATTAGACTTTTGACAATTTTTAATCGGCAATGGTCCCATCAAGGACGGCAGTAAAAATCCTGAATGTGCGACTGAGTGAGCCCTTAGGGCATGAGTAGCCCTTAGTCGTTCCTGAATCCGATGATCGTGGGTTCGATTCTAATACTTGCACAGACTATGATTATTGTTTTTTTAGCACCATACCCATACTCGTAATTAAACGTAGGTAGCCAGCGATCCCCATACTGCATTCCTTGTTGAGCGCATGTTGTTTTATGTGTAAGTCCCGAAATTGCCATCTACATCACATCAGCATGTAAATCATCAAGTCTGCACCACACACTGCAGTGGCTGACAGTATGAGCAACGATCCACGCAGCCAGGGTACGGTGACACACGTGTACAATCACAAGGTCACACATCCCTACCGGATACATCGCCAAAAAGAGTAAGTGAGTGAGTATGGTTTTACGCCGCTTTAAGCAATATTCCAGCAATATCACCGCGGGGGGGCACAAGAAATGGGTTTCACACATTATACCCATGTGGGGTATCGAACCTGAGTATTCGGCGTGACGAGCGAACACTTTGACCACTAAGCTACCCCACCGGTCTTACAATAATATCAACTGTCACACCCACATTATACTCATATTATAAGTAGCACCGAGGCACTGTTCCATGCTGGGTACAATCAAATTGAGCTTGACGTCTTGCCCCCCCCCCCCCCCCCCCCCCCCAAGACGTCATCCTTATCTATATATGAGTTGAACGCCGCTTTGAACATCATTTCATATTGTGTCATTTTAAATTTAATGTGTAACCAAGCCGAAAATGACACAGATCTTACAAATTTACCGCTTTGTGGACGTTGCCGACGGTCCAAAAATATCGGAGAGAACTTGGGATTCGCACTCATCGAATCCTGGAAACGTATTACGGTTAGAACTCTGCACTGTGAGTTATCACGTACTGTTGTCATGGAGTGTGTTGGGGACTGTAATGTAGCCCAATGCATGGTTAAAGCGATGGGGCATCACAGCGACAACCCGAGTTCGATTTCCTACATGGGTAGAATTATTGGGGTCTTTCTTCGTGACCCGGTGGGAGGGTGTGTGGGTGTTGTTGGAACATTGTTACAAGCGGCGTCAAACCTAATATCTCCTTCGCTACAAGTGTTGTTGACCTTGGTGTTGGTGTGTCTGTGTCTGTACAGGGACAGGTAACCACGCCCCCTCGTTCAAGTTCGACTTCTACAAGCCTACAGTCCTGGAGACCTTTACCCCCGGGGGTCGGCTAGAGCAGCCCACAGCGATCGACCCCGACGGTGACCCATTGCTGTACAGCATCACAAGTAGGTACACGTTAGGCCACACACGAAATTTATTTGTTTCCCATCACCGACCTACCCAAAAATATATCCCTACCCTATACTTACCTATATTTATTTTAGTTTAAAACTTTATTCGGTTGAGGTGCAGAAATTGGGTTATGTGCCATTCCAAAGTTAGATATTACCAGTCATCTATTTTTAAAAAAATGCAACATAAACCTACTCGTGACTTGTTTATAGCAATACTTTGAGTTAGTACAATTGTGAATTTAATGCTGTATTTTAAGTCACACAGCGCACACGTAACTGGACATTCGTTAAAAATTATGTTACTTCACTGGCAAGTATCATTATTCTGTAAGGAATATCTATTTCCCCTTGCGTTGTAATATACACTGACACACTGCCCCTTAGGCTGACAAAACCCAGTAGTGTTTTTCACCCCAAACCGACCGACAAAGTTCATCTGGTATTGATAAAAAAAGAAAGTTCCAAACAAATAGAATATGATGTTTGTTTTAGAATCTGTCAAATAATAAATGTTGTCGTGATTTGCACGTGTTGGACCGGCGCCTAATCAATGTTCAAAGCGACCTTTCTCGCCACAACTTTGCTCTACGGTCAGTTTCTTTTCAAGTGACTCTGATAAATCGCAATATATCTGGGGACATTTTTTATGAAAAGTAATACTAGTTCTTCAGATATCAACAATCTCATAGTTCAAAGATCTGAGGACATCCAATGACGGGTCACGCCTGAACAATCTGTACGACCACGGACTTGTATAATAGGTCTGTGGTACGACTGAATCCGTCAAAATCATCGTCTATATCTCGCTTCAAAGGATAAACGTTTGAACGGAAGAGACGTTCCATAGCCTGTGGAAGTAGTGTCATGCAATCTAGGCCATCTTTTAGACATTCCAGTATGTTCTTATTTTCTGTTCTCTAATTTTGAATCGAAAATATTTTTCAAAGCAAAGTCAGGCCATGGAAGTCGCCAGTTTGAAACTAATTACGTATGGTTCGAAAAAAGCTTTCTGATTGGCTAGTGTCGACTTCTTGTTTGTCGCTTCATTAGTCGGACAAAGTTCGCGAAAAGACTTTGATTAGCGGTAGCCAGAACTAAGATCTGATCTTAATGAGATTGAGATATTAATAAATACCTTGTATCCAGTCATATTTAAAGGTTGTCATGTTCAACAACAATCACAAAGTTTATTATTATTATTATTAAGATATTTGTAAAAGCGGAGCAGTATATAGGAACGATTTTGTCGCACAACGTTCACCATCTGCAGGCGGTAACACCAACAACCAGTTCACCATAGACAGCACAACAGGCGTCATCATAAACACCAAACCGCTGGACCGAGAGACAGTCCCCAGCTACACCCTGTACCTGGCGGCGGTAGACGTCACGTCACATCAGACAGCGACAGCCAAGATGGTTGTCGTAGTATCTGACGTCAATGACAATGGCCCACATTGCTCCACTCCCCAGCACGCGTCTGTATGTGAGGTAGCACCCCCAGGACAAGTGGTCATATCACTGGGTTGTAGAGACGAAGATACAGGGCCCAACGCTGAGTCGACGTATGCGATCCAGCATCCAGGTTAGCTACAGAAGTAGTGAGTGAATGAATGTTGTGTTACGTCGCAGGCAGCAACATTCCAGTTACATGTACATCACGACGGGCAGTATATATTTTAATCTGGACGAGACAAATTAATGATTAATAGTTTGATACTTGTGAACTCCTGTGGGAAGTTGTCGCTTAAAAAATATAACGTTAACCTTCGATAACACGTCATACTTATGTCGCCAGTCAGGATCAAGTACATATTAGGTCTTCAGCAACCCTGACTTGTCGTAAAAGGCGACTATGCTTGTTGTAAGAGGCGACTAACAGAATCTGGTAGTCATGCTCGATGACTTGGTTGATGTATGTCATCGTATCCCTATTGCGTGGATCGATGCTCATGATGTCAGTCACTGGATTGTCTGGTCCAGACTCGATTATTTACAGACCGCCGTCATATAGCTGGAATATTGCTGAGTGCGCCGTTAAACAACAAACAAACAAACAAATCATACGTGTGTGTCAGTTTATTGATGTTTGTTGTTTAAAACCGCTGTTAGCAATATTCCAGCAGACCAAGGCGGCCTGCCAATTATCAACCTGGGCTGGACATACCAGTGATTGATGTTATGAACAGCGTCCCAGACCATCTTGGTACGATGGCATGCAATAAAGACACATATCTTGACAACCCGAATCATCCTTGTCGCCTCTCACGACCGACAAGTAATACAGTCCCGGGGACCTAATCTAACCTGGAATCTAAAAAATGTCTGCATTTATGATAAATGATGAAAATGTATTTGTAATGATTACACCTTCCAACAGACATTCGTGTGTCTAATCCTACCAATGGTGCTTTCTCACAAGGTTACCTTCCCTTCAACGTGTCACAATACGGCAACATCCTGGTTGCCTCACCCTTAGCCTTCAGAGACGACAAGAAAACCGCCGGCTTTAACACCTTCAGCTTCCCCGTAGGGGTCAGGAACGTCGCCTACCCCCATCACGAAACGGTGGTCAGGGTCCGGATAGACATCCATCAGTCAGGTCAGACGGAAAATTAAACTGAAATTAATAAAGCCTAAACAAATACACTGAAGTAAGTCGGGTCTAACGCCGCTTTGGGCAATTTGTTCAGTTACATCTCGGCGTGTCAGCTTAATATTGTAGGAAAGCCCACGCTTTGGTGAAACGTACGAGCACGGATTTGATACTGGTAAACCAAGAACTATTATCAGAGCTAATATGGATTCGAACCAACGATCATACGATTCTTATCCGCTGACTCTTTAAAAGCCATTCTTTAAAATGTAATGAATCCATATATTAAAGAATTCATTTTACGGGCACGTGTGTGCAACATTGATATCTCGGCCTGATCCGAGAAGGTGGACGGATGATCGAGCGAGGCAATGAGACCTCACTACGACATCATGCTGATCGTCCATTGGAATGTGTGTTTTGGCTTGTCTATGCCATGCAACATTAACTTTCCACAATATGCTGACACGCCGTGATAGAACTGAAATGTTGTTAAAAAGGTGTTTGGGTTCACCACTGACCAAGTTAAGTCGTAAAAGGCCCCGTACATTCGTTGTGCTGAGTTGCTTCTTTTAGGCGTGCCAGAATCCTACGATGTACAATAAGTTGCTGTTGAGCAAAAACCTCAACACTATAGACTGCGTTGCGGAAACACTAATCATTATCACTATATACCAAATATATCATAGGATGTATGAAAGGACACCGTTTTCAGTGGAAGTATGTACGTATCTGTTTTTGGTATTCATGGTTTCAGCTTGCCTCACCGGATGGCAGTTTGAGCGTTCCCCGGAACGGTATCTGTCCGTCAACGTTGTTAACGCTGTCACTGCATCATCGGTAACGTTCTGCACGCAGCAGTGCCTGGATGGAACTAGGTTCAGATGCAACTCCGTCAACTGGGACGTCGTGAGAGGACGCTGTGAGATGGTGACGGAGACGGCGTACACGAGACCAGGGAGATGGATGGACAGACCGGGCACTGTCCTGCTCAGAAAACATTGTGTGGCGGGTAAAGCGAGCTGGCAGTCTCACTAAAATCAGATTTTTTTACTCTGATACGATACGTATCTGCATAAACATCTGAAGACACCGCCATAGGAGTCGCGTCGGATGAACCTTCTGATCAGCAATCTAGCGTCGGGACTTCTAAATTCTCGCTACGAGTGACGAATCATTCTAAGCAGCATATAGGATATCTGTATCTCGAAAACGAACTGAAAAGACAATATCCGAAAGTAGAAAGTTTAAGGGCGCTCTTTCATTGTTGTGTATACTTTATACACCCTGTTGTTTCTGAGCACCGTGGCATCTACACCCAGAAGGGAGTACCATCGTTGTGTGGGTTTCAGTTGTACAAATCCAAAATTATAGATCAAGTGTAAAAATGAAATTTAAAATCAGATTGGTTCTCAGATCTTAACGCAAAACGTTTGTTTTTCGGAGTAAAGATATGATTTTAATGAGAGTGAGTCAGCATACCGATAATAGCACGGCTCTTGTCCTCATCCCCTGTTATCTCCAAGGCATAATTATTAATACCTTGGACCCATTTGCTGACAAAGTCTCAGTTTGGAAGGGATTCATGATCACACTCTTGCACATGGTAGCAAATGGTTCAAGCGTCCACAATTGTGTTACGCTGCAGTCATTCTACAAACTGATATCATGTATAGAACAAATACGAAAATTGCAAAATGATTATTGTAATGTTACAACTCATTTTCAATGGTACATTTTAGCACAATTTGATTTAGCTATGATGAATCATCTTCCCAAGGCAGGTGAGTTAACTGACTATAAAAGTCCAGTGGAAACCAGAAAGTTTTACCTTTATTGGTAAACACTAAAGGGGAGTTCTTCATCTTCTTTCAGAGCCGGAACCTTCGCCATACTTGAAACTCTTTCTCTCCAAGGTAGGTTTTTATGTCTGCATCAGCCACCCATACATTGTCACGTGTCCAAACGCCATATTACCATGTCAGTACGGCGTCATATGATGCCCCGGCATGTCCAAGTGAAACAGATCAGTCCAAGTGAGGTCCTTGGATGGTGACGTTGAATGGTATTTCTAGTTTTGAAAATTATGTATATAGTCCGACCTATGTAGATCAATGAATTTCAGTGCAACGCTTTTACCTTGCATGAGGAACAGTCTGCCGCAGTCTACAGGTGGTGGGGTCGTCGAGTGGTTAGAGTGCAAGCTGGACACGCTGAAATCGGGTCGATTCCCCAACTGGGTACAATGTGTGATGATTATCTTCAGGTTCAGACTCCGATCTTATTGAGGCTCCTTTTCAAGTTAAAGGGAGTTTTTATCAAAATTATTTACTTTCACTAAGCGTTAGCCTTATCAGGCTGGCATCACCCTAACATATCACGTTATTTTCACTTTTACTGTATTCACATATGTTTGCGACTAAAAGACCATGTCATCTATATCTGTCAACTAGGAAAAAAGATTGATTCAGATTTAAATCGGAATTGTCAAAAAGCACACCGATCATAATCTATATCGGTCACAAGTTTTTCCTTCATACCCAGCTCCCCGGGGTCAGTGGGCTGGTCCCCTACAAAGAGACCTACCCCCTGCTGGAGATGCTGCGTCTGTACACGGAGTGCCCTGACGACCAGACGCACGTGGACGTGTGGTGGGTGACAGAAGGGCTGCTGACGCTGGTGGACAGAACCAACTTCACTGAGATGGCTGATAATGCTACGGAGGCAGTAGTCCAGGTAGAAGGCACACCGTATCTGGCATTGTCGCCGGGGTTCGAGTCCCAGATTCACCACGATCATGATCCTAGGTCCATCAGCACCATACCCGGCTCGTGGTTTCACCAAAGTGTTAAACGTTTAGCATCTGCATCACTTTGTACTTCCCTGCCACATTAAGGCCCTTAGGTAACTGAAATAATGTTCAACGCTGCATTAAGTGAGTGAGTTTGGCTTGGTTGGTTGGCTTGCTGTTTTACGCCGCACCCAGCAATATTCCAGCTATATGACGGCGGTCCGTAAATAATCGAGTCTGGACCAGACAATCCAGTGAGTGACATCGTGAACATCGAGAGTTTGGTTTGGAAGAGTATTTCAGTTTAGCTAAGGATAAGACATGGATAAACGATTTCTTATTACAATTAGGGGTGACGTTTGGTGAAGGTTCTATGAAGCAGTTGATAACTGTGTTACAACCTACACCGCTCCTAATTGGAATAAGTTGATCATCCATATATCTTATACTTACTTAGTACTCCAAGGCCAAGAAGTATTTCGGTTATATCACGAGGTTGTGGCAAACTGATTAGGTGCTGCTCTTAGACATTTACCACTTTGGTGAAACCTAGGATTCGAACTTTCGGTCATAGGTTCAAGGCAGCCCTAAGGGACACAGCTGGACACAGTGAAGTGCAGCAAGTGGGCTACCCGTGTCCCTCAAAGCGGCGCTAAACTCGACCCGCGCACTATACAGTCCCTTATCGGTATCAAGTCAATCTTCAAGATTCCAAACCAACTCGGTCCACTGAATCGTTATTCAGGAAAAAGCCATTTCGAAACCATTTTGTAGATTCCGGTGAAGAACATCCCCCAGAGATCTCATACATCTCGTTATATCCGACTAGGGAATCGGTTGGTTAGCCTCTATTTGGCTGAATGTATGCTCATATCTGTTGTCTGGAAAACAAGAAAGGAAGAGAGTATGGGCACAACACAACAGGATTTTTTACTCTCCTATATTATTCTCCAACGTGAGAATACGTTGGTCAACATTACTTTAATTAATAATTGTTTATGGCGCATAGGCATTTAATAGGATCGGATATCAGTTATTAAAAGATTATTTTAATACAGTGTAATGCTTAGACTAAGCCAGCTGTATTTAGGGAAGAAAGGGAATGGAGTAATGAAATATATAAATGTTTGTCAGAACGTCACAGTAAAGTTATTGTCTGAAAAATAAACCACTCTATTTTCAGTCGATGGTCGACACTGTGTCCAACCTGCTACAGGATATGTTCGTGGGACACTGGGCGACGCTCCACGAGGTGGGTATCTGCCGCTAGGATCTACCATGGAATGGTTACAACCAACCTTAGAAATTCGGGGTTTTTTCAAAACTTTATTTCACTTTACCTCGGAGTGAGTAGCTAGTCCTGCTTGATCGAGACAATGATGTTTACTTTGTGTACATTTTCTGTCAGTTTTATTGATTTCCAATTTTTAGCAAAACTGAAGAGGTATAGTCTCAAATGCTACTGGTCAATGATGACTACCATCAGTGAGTTGGAGTTTAACGCTACTTTAAACAACATCATTTCAGTCATATCACATCAGGTCAGTTTAATGTGGGAGGGATTGGTGCAGGTCGTAGACATTTACCACACTGGTGTAGCCCACGAACATGGATATGGTGCTGACAAACCAAGCTACATAATGAGAGGGAACCTGGGAATGGGACCCACGATCGTAGGATTGTGCTAAAACACTAAGGGACACTCCGATCAGCGAATTGCGGCTCTTTGGACTACTTGGCCATCCCTTTCCCCATGACTGTTGAAGGCTCTCATGTTGTATTACACAGGCAGTGTATGGCAGTTCGTAGAAGCACTTAAGTCAGGCATGACAAAACATTGCACGTACAATAGTGTAATCTGATGTTTCAGAAAGGTCACGAGTCTTCTAAGATTCTGCGAACCATGGAGACGTTGACAACAACATTGGCAGCGACGTTGACAACGAACTTTACAGTGACTGCTGAAAGCCTGGTGGTCAGGGCGCTCCACGAAGACGCAGATCAACTTCAGGACCAGCTACTGGATATCACTCCAGGAGACGGGACCCTTAGTACAGTCTACTTACCCGCTGATGTCCTGGCTACAGGTATACAATCTCCCACTGATATTGGCCACCCAGTGCGGTCTACTTACCCGCTGATGTCCTGGCTACAGGTATACAATCTCCCCATGATATTGGCCACCCAGTGCGGTCTACTTACCCGCTGATGTCCTGGCTACAGGTATACAATCTCCCCCTGATATTGGCCACCCAGTGCGGTCTACTTACCCGCTGATGTCCTGGCTACAGGTATACAATCTCCCCATGATATTGGCCACCCAGTGCGGTCTACTTACCCGCTGATGTCCTGGCTACAGGTATACAATCTCCCCCTGATATTGGCCACCCAGTGCGGTCTACTTACCCACTGATGTCCTGGCTACAGGTATACAATCTCCCCATGATATTGGCCACTCAGTGCGGTCTACTTACCCACTGATGTCCTGGCTACAGGTATACAATCTCCCCCTGATTTTGGCCACCCAGTGCGGTCTACTTACCCGCTGATGTCCTGGCTACAGGTATACAATCTCCCCATCATATTGGCCACCCAGTGCGGTCTACTTACCCGCTGATGTCCTGGCTACAGGTATACAATCTCCCCCTGATATTGGCCACCCAGTGCGGTCTACTTACCCTCTGATGTCCTGGCTACAGGTATACAATCTCCCCATCATATTGGCCACCCAGTGCGGTCTACTTACCCGCTGATGTCCTGGCTACAGGTATACAATCTCCCCCTGATATTGGCCACCCAGTGCGGTCTACTTACCCTCTGATGTCCTGGCTACAGGTATACAATCTCCCCCTGATATTGGCCACCCAGTGCGGTCTACTTACCCGCTGATGTCCTGGCTACAGGTATACAATCTCCCCCTGATATTGGCCACCCAGTGCGGTCTACTTACCCTCTGATGTCCTGGATACAGGTATACAATCTCCCCCTGATATTGGCCACCCAGTGCGGTCTACTTACCCTCTGATGTCCTGGCTACAGGTATACAATCTCCCCATGATATTGGCCACCCAGTGCGGTCTACTTACCCTCTGATGTCCTGGCTACAGGTATACAATCTCCCCCTGATATTGGCCACCCAGTGCGGTCTACTTACCCTCTGATGTCCTGGCTACAGGTATACAATCTCCCCCTGATATTGGCCACCCAGTGCGGTCTACTTACCCGCTGATGTCCTGGCTACAGGTATACAATCTCCCCCTGATATTGGCCACCCAGTGCGGTCTACTTACCCGCTGATGTCCTGGATACAGGTATACAATCTCCCCATGATATTGGCCACCCAGTGCGGTCTACTTACCCGCTGATGTCCTGGCTACAGGTATACAATCTCCCCCTGATATTGGCCACCCAATGCGGTCTACTTACCCACTGAAGTCCTGGCTACAGGTATACAATCTCCCCATGATATTGGCCACCCAGTGCGGTCTACATACCCACTGATGCCCTTCGAATACTGGAATTTCTACAAATTTAATAAAACCACACATTATCAACACATATATCAGCCCTTTCACCAAAGGGTGAAATGAACAATAATATTATTATTGTCAACGTAGAAAGGTGCTTAGTAAATGAGAGAGTTTGTCTTAACGCCGCTAAAGCGGCGTGTCAGCTTGATGTGGGAGGAAAGCCTAAAGTGATGCAGGTCGTAGACGTTTCCACTTTGTCGAATCACACGAGCCCACGAGCCGGGGTATGGTGTTGATGAACCTAGAAACATAGGGATTAAAGTCATTAAAGACAATATGGTGTCAATTATCTGTTTTTAGGGTCGGATTCTGTAAATTTGGTGGTCAGTGTATACGACAACGTGGACAGAATCACCAACGTCACGGCTGCAGTTCGGCATCGCAACTCCACGGAGCCCCATGGCAGGTCGGTCTCCTCTGCAGATGACATATTTACACGAGATATTTGTCATTTGAATTTCCAACATCTCCTTGATAATACATGCTCTTGTCATTTAAAAGGAGTTACTGTATTGGATTAATTGATGTGATAGTGTAGCTTACTATTCAGTAAAGCTCCGGATTAAACGTTATAGCTGCTTTACTGATTTGTGCGTTAACGCCAAATACCCTGCTTGTGTATTACGCTTGATATTGCTGGAATATTGCTATAAGCGGCGTAAACCATACTCACTCACTTACTTTAATAGTCTCAGCTCACGTAAACTTTTACACATGCCATTTCTGACGTCATCGTAGTCGACGTTATGGCATCTGACTTCAACGTAGCTGACGTTACAATGTCTGCCTTCATGATAACCGATGTTTTTGTTTTTGACTTCAGAGTAGCCGACGTAATGTTATCCTACTTCATCGTAGCCAATGTTATGTTATAAATGTAACTTCATCGTAACTGACGTTTATGGTATCTGAGACTTCATCATAGCCGACTTTGCCGTCTTTGAATTCATCGTTTATGCTATCTAACTTAATCGTAGCCCACTTTATGGTGTCAGACTTCATCGTAGCCGACTTTGTGGTCTTCGTATTTCTCGTAGGCGACGTTGTGAACTCTCAATTCATCGTAGCCGACATTATGGTGTCTGACCTAATCGTAGTCGACGTTACGATGTCTGACTTCGTCGTAGCTGCATGAGTTTATGGTATCTGACTTCATCGTAGCCGACTGTGTGGTCTCTGAATTTATCGTAGCCGACGTTATGGTGTCCGACTTTATAGTAGCCGATGTTTTGTTATGTTGACTAAGTTAATCGTAGCAGACTTTATGGTGTCAGACTTGACAATCAATGTTTTGATTATAATGTTTAATTTATATGTAATAGCTGTATGTGGCTTTATGTGGCTTCGTAGTTGCAGACATAATGCGCTACGCCCAAAGATTATTGAAGTAGTTGCCCAATTCGGACGTATGGACCTGTTTGCACCCTGCTGTCCTTTGCTATGTGTGCTGAATAGTTTCTCAGTTCATGAATATTGTGTTGCAGAGACTCAAGAGTTGTTGGAGACGTGATATCGGTAGTCGTTCGCCCTCCAGTAGCCGGCAACATCTCCAGGCCTGTCGTCCTGGAGATTGAATCCACCCTTCCAGTGAGTCAGTAACGGCTCGTGTGAAAACGTCCTGAAAGACAAGAATAATGAGTCATGGTTAGAGAGTCTAATTTCACTGTGCATATACGTTCCCATCTGTAACTCGACCAGAAGGCAGGGCGTCCCGATTATAGAGGCCTCATTCTGTATGTATGTCAAGATCTGTAATCATTGTAATGGTTGAGGTACATGTAACGTTATACTTACGATTAGTCTCTGAAAATGTACTACTCAAACTAGCTTATAGAACATCCACAATTGGAAGTCTGTGATGCAATACACACCCGCCATCACAGATTAACTATGGTCAATCTTTTTTGAGTAATGTTTAATAAAACACAGCAATTACAATTAAAGTGTAAGGGAGCGCCAGTGAGATGAGAGATTCAGAAGTGGAACCTGTGGAAACTCTAGACTTGCTTCATATAGGGCTATAAGCATTACAGTAAGGGCTGGACGGGAGGGAACATAATATGGTTCAGTGACTGTGAGACAGATTGTGTCTAGAAGACAGACAGACAGACAGATAATTTATTTGAGTCTCACCTCGTTACATAAAAAATACTTTGGAAATAAACTCTTTAAAAAAATCTCTCTGCAAGAGGTGTATTTGTGTAGCGTCCTGTCTCAACTCTCAGCGGCGCTACACCACATGTGAACCTTGTCAGGGCGCTTCTTAGATTTCTAGGGAGGCTTTTGTGTACATATGCTTCAACACTGTAAACAAATTGCAGGTGCAGTAAGTTCGCAATTTATTGCCACCTGTCCCACGTTTGCTGTTCTTTAATTCTATTGCTGTCCACCACCTCCACTCTTCTTTGAATTCTTCAAACATTCTGCATTGTACTTCCGATGACACATATTTACTGCCGTATCTGTTGTCAATGGAGATTATGTGCGTCATGCCAAGTGTTTCTAATTTCTGGTGAATTCTAAAGATAACATTTCGTTTTCTTCTGGTTGCCCAGTGCGGACTCCACGTGAAAACGCGATGTGCAAAGCGACCTTGGTGTAGGAAGAATCTCATGGCTCTGTTCTTTACAGCCTCTTTGCACGTCATGTTGTATGTTCCCCATATACCAGCATCGTATTCCGTATATCACCGACCACTACAAAGAATCATATAACTTTGAGAACGTATTGTATTGCATTCCTTCCGAGCAGCTTGTATTTCGATATGAGGAGGCCAAGCGCTCTACTGGCCGAGCTGGCTGCTGCTCGTGCCATCCGATTAAAATCTAAGTGATCTGTTAAAAGTATGCCGAGATAATTATAAAACTCCACGACCTCCAGGTTGTGGTCACCACATTTAAAAGTATAGTCTGTTCGAGTTGTAGTGGCGCTCCTAAAATGGATCACCTTTGATCTGGATACATTAACAGACATAGAGTTGGATTGACACCATGTGTTAAGACAATCCAATAAAACGTTCAGGTCAGTTTCCCATTCTGCAAGTAGCACCAAATCATCGGCGTATGCTAAAATGCCAACTGTTATCTCGTTGATGACTACACCGATTGACAGATAGTTTATGGTAGAAATTAGGTCATTTATGAACAGGTTAAACAAAATGGGGGCGGTCGGGTAGCCTAGTGGTTAAAGTGCTCGCTCGTCACGCCGAAGACCCGGGTTCGATTCCCGACATGGGTACAATGTGTGAAGCCCATTTCTGGTGTCCCCCGCCGTGATATTGCTGGAATATTGCTAAAAGCGGCGTAAAACCATACTCACTCACTCAATTAAACAAAATGGCTGACAGCAAATATCCTTGTTTAAGACCGCATTTCAAGTCAAACAATGAAGTAGATTTCTTGTTGAGTCTCACACAACACTGTACACTTTTGTAGAGTGACGTAATTGCATGAAACTTTTTACCTTTAATGTTGGCCTCCAATTGTTTTGTCCACATCTTGCCGCGGTCAATATAGTCATACGCGTTCCTAAAGTCTATGAACGCTGCGTGTGTAGATTTCTTGAGGGATTTACCTGTTTCTACTATAGAAGTAATAGTTGCAATATGCTCCGTTGTTGACCGGCCTTTCCTGAATCCATTTTGATTATCCTCTAAAATTCCATTGTCATCTACATATTTGGATAACCTGTTATTTAAAATACTGTAGTATATCTTGTAAGATGCACTGGTGAGAGTAAGTCCTCTCTCTGATTGCGGGTCTCTTCGATTGTCTGTTGATGTCCTTGGGATAGGATTGGTGACTCCTTTAGTCCAGGTACCTATACAGCCAGTTTTAAAACATACAGTGAATAAGTTGTACAGGTGTTTGATACACATGTCATTGCAAAGAACCTCCACCGGAATATTGTCTATACCACTTGCCTTGCCCTTTTTAGCTTTGAAAACTGCAAAACGAACTTCTTCTATGGTGATAGGCATGCACATATGTAGGTCTTCTGTGATGGAGAAAGGCGTAGTGCTACTACTGCTCGGGTTACAGTTCAACAAATCCGAGTATGATTTTTTACCATTTCCTCAAAACAATAGCGGGATCACCATATACTGAACCATCACTTAAAGTCACCTCCATAGGAATAGTATTCTTCCGCTTGCAACCAACTCCCACGTTTCCAATTTTCTTCCAGAACTGCCCCATGTCAGAGTCGCATAAATCCCCCAACTCACTAAGTGTTGCCTTCACATGAGCACATTTAGCTCTCTTACAATGTTTGTCAAACAATTTCCGTTTTGACACATATATGCTTTTGAAATGTGATATCCGAACTCCTGTCGTTTTACACCATTGTTTCTCGACAGAGCACAATTCATTCCGTAAACAGGAGAGATCTTCTGTCCACCATTCCTTCTTTGCCCTACGGCGTATATTGTTTCGAGGATAATTCTGTATGATGGTTCTTGAAGGCACCTTATCAGTCATCTCCAATAGAACTACTTGAGCAAACACATCATAAGATTTATTCAAATCCTGTTGGGTTTTATTCGAAGTCTCCAGTTACCTGATAATCTCCTGTAAGTCTGCAATACATTCCCCCGATGACGTAAACTGTTCATGTACAGCCGTATTGTCGAACTTGGTAGAAGTATTAGAGTTGCCAGAAGAAACACTGTCATTTCCTGTTGCAGTACCTTGGGCTGGTATGTGTAGATCGACAGTCCATCTAAGTAATGCTAGTCTAGTTTAAGAATAACTATAGGATCAATGTCACCTACACAGCCTGCAATTGTAGCCAAATCATTGGGTCGACCTTGTGAATTCATAACAGAGTCTATAATGTTCCTATTGGGCAGATTATCCACTCCTTCGACATAATCCAACAATCCAATCCAATCCAATCCATAAAAGTAATATCAGCACGGTGATAATTATGTATCTGTAGAAAGTGTATCATAAAGATCTGAAGCGTCGACGTGTCTCGTATAGTTTTCTGGAGAGAAATAACATCCACTTGTAATCATAGCAGTCTTATTACTTTGTTTATCCACAAGTTTAATCAACAAAATTCCCTCGAAGGAATTGTCTATTACAGTAACATCAAATGTTGTACATATTTCATTTTTTGTTAAAAACCCGACCCCACCTGAGCCGTGTTTCGCCTTGACATGCAGAGATGTTCTGTTATGCCCGAACCACTTGTAGCCAACAACTGCTACCTCTTGTTGTCTAACTAAGTATGTTTCTGCAATCCCTAGAGAGGTTCTGTTATGCCCGAACCACTTTTAGCCATCAACTGCTACCTCTTGCTGTCTAACTAAGTAAGTTTCTGCAATCCCTAGAGAGGTTTTGTTATGCCCGAACCACTTGTAGCCATCAACTGCTACCGCTTGTTGTCTAACTAAGTATGTTTCTGCAATCCCTAGAGAGGTTTTGTTATGCCCGAACCACTTGTAGCCATCAACTGCTACCTCTTGTTGTCTAACTAAGTGTGTTATTGCAATCCCTATGATGTCCAAGTCACACGTAACAATGCAATGCGAGCGTAGCTTGTGGTTTTTCCAGCCCCCAACATTCCAGAACCCGCATGTCACCTATCTATGTCTTTGATTGGCTCCCCTCTCAGGGTTACCATCTGACCTCGTCTAGCATCTGTATACGTTTATATCTGTTTGTTTTACGGCAGGATTCGACCGTCAGGGTAATTTCAAGGGCATGTGTGTTTCTGGATGACCTGGGAGGGTAAGTATTGTGTTGCGAGGTGATTTCCAAATTGAACGCAAAGGTTAACACAGAAATATGTACATACAGAACTAAACTATGAAATCAATAAATGACCTCACAAGATCAATGAATTATCAATCAATTATATTCAAACATACAGGTTCAGGGTTACAATGAACAGAGTCAACCAAGTGGCAGCAGCATTAGTTAACAGTCCCTAGAATTAAAGTAAGTGTACGTACGAAAGTTCAGAATTTGTCACTGTTGAATATCTTGAAACAGGCCTGTCTCCGTTCTTGACTCCGGAATAGTGTTGGAAGCTGGCTGGATTTCAGTGTTTACAACGAGGTATCCAATCGCACTTGGCAAAAAGATAAGACGCGAGTCAGTCTCGAACGATGAGTGTTATCGTATAACTGTTGTCTTTTATAGATATATATAGCAAGCATTGAAGATTTGTATATATAGAATTCGAAAGGAAAATGACGAAGGAAAACCAAAAAATGTGAAAACAAACATATATACGCCCATAAGTAGCGATGATCTCATGCTTGGACGCGTCCTGACAACGATTTTGTTTTCGGGGGCGTTGCATAAACCAAATCACAGTTACGGGACATCGCAAATACCTCGTAACGTTGCGATATATACAGGGTTGCACATTTTGCGAAGTTCTTTTGATTCGGTTTAAAAACACACCTGTAAATTGCAATACGTCCGAAATCATTTGTAAGTGAAGGTAATAGCCTACAGGATGATTGAAGTGCACTGCTTAACCTCAGAAAGAACAATGTTAAACTCAAACAACTCGGCTAAATGGTGCAGGATCGTGCAGGGTGAAATCATTCTGCTGATATTCTTTACGGTATTAGTTCAGAATGCAGTGTGCGATAACAATGCTATCCCGATCTTAATGAAAATCACAAGGACAAGTAAAAGCAGTTAAACAATTGATTTAATATTCGGAGCATCTAAAATTGAAACAGCGAAACAAATGTTGAAGAAAGTTCTTAACCATGTATATAGTATGCATGTTTCCTTGTTATACGTTCAGGTCTTTCGTGTCAACCGATCCCCTGTAGCAGCGTCACTATGTAGGACCTCATTTCTAGCAAAACGTAAACATATCTACCAGGTCAAGGAAGACGTGAACAATATCGGTATGGCAACACGTCTCGGTTAATCACTAAATTTAATGTATTAATTAATGAGCACAATTAAGGTAACTTGCAGAATGATATTGTATGATAAAGAGATTATCACGCTTGTTTGTTTTGGGATGGTAAATATCCTGTAGTTGGAATAAACACTTTGCATTGAGCTCCTCAAAGCTCACTAAAAACATTTATTCCTTATACAGGACAGCCTCCATGTATATGGGATGATTGTGATGCTATCATCTTTCATCGACTGGCTATTAGGCATGAATCAGATCGGTGCATGCGATGTTAGTGGCGTGTCTTCTAGGACCTGTTGTGTGTGTTATAAGTGGAAAATCTTTTCATAGATGATACAGTTAACACATACTACCGAATCGTTTTGTTCAATAAGTCGTCTTAATTGTGTCCACCACCTTTATGTTGCAAGCTCCTACGACAGGTGCAATCGTGTCTTAACATTTGTTGTAAACTTAAGGTAACTTAGCGCAAAGACAGCTTCGAGAATACACTCAGCTAACATCGTTTTCGCGGGAAGTTGTTCGATAGTCCTTAAGGATTTACCTCCCTTGAAATGACGGTAATTATTTTATGACTGCTTTAATCATTTGGGTCAAAGCTTTGCCCTTGAAGTGTTCCAAATTTTGTGTTTGCTAACTTGTATTTACGATATGGGTATTGTTTGTCAAAGAAGAATTTACTCACAGTAACAATATTAACAATCTCATTTGTTAAAGTGTTTATAAAGTGTTCTATTTTCATAGTGGATATATACACATTGGATCAACAGCTTAAAGGTATGATAAGTAAATGTGTATTATGTTGTAAGCTGACATTGGTGATGATGCTGCTGATTGGTTGGTTCTAGACGTGATGTGTGGCGGCCAGACGGTTGCACGACGACGTCTCACAATGTCACCCACACCAGATGCGAGTGTCACCACCTCACTAACTTCGCCGTCCTCATGCAGATCTATCACGTCCAGGTACAGTGCAGTCAATACAGTTTTAACAGAATGGGCAAATGAAGCCTTGTTATATTACATTTCACTCTTTCCTTGATCTTCATACTCCTCTCTTGACTTAAAGACATCATCTTGACAGTGCTTTAGTGTTTGTTCCCACATATATTCCAGTCCTTTGACTTCCCTCTCTTTATCAGCTTCATTAGGTTTATGTGCGTTCAAAAATGTCATTTTATGCTTGTTTTAAAACTTATGTTAAATGTGAACCTTATTTGTCATTCTTAAATTCGCAAAATATGAGAACAACCCTCACGAGATTCAGACTGAGTTGTCATACTTTGGAAATTGAGAATGGACGTCATTATAAAATCCCAAGAATTTTAAGAAAATGCAAACTTTGTAAATTAGACTGTGTTAAAACCGAGTACCACTTCCTGCTTATTTGTCCATCGTATGTCAAGTTACGGCAACTATATCTCAAAGCAAAGTTCTATTGTCATCCTAACATTCATTAATTTAATATGCTTCTGTCATCACCAGATACATATATTATTACAAATCTAGCAAAATATCTATATTATGTAAATGAAGTAAGAAATGCGAAACTGAAAGCTTAAAACCTGTCTGTACTCACCTTTTGTACACAAAGGCCTGTGGCCTATATGTATTGGAAATAAAAATGATTGACATATTACATTTTGTATTTTATTACATACTTAATTCATTACTGGTATTCAAATTATGTAATTTCAGTAATGTTTCAAATACTTTATTAAAATATCACTTGTTAACAAACATTTTTGGCAACCGGGATCCCTGCTCCACACACACACGCGTGCACACATACAGTTGTAGGCCTTAGTCTTGCACGATGTTTCAAGAGAACATGCCTTCTTTCTGTGGGTCTCAGTTGGTGTTTATTGTCTGCATTTTTGCATTTGGGTTTTGCAATTAGTCATGCATATAGTCACGTTTTGATCATACCAACACAGACGTCATATTCCTGCTTCACATATCGTTCATGTGTTTATACACTCTTCAAAAGAAGAAACGCATAGGTGTTTTGAGAATTCCAATTAGATTTTTTTTCCAGCAATCGTCATAAAGACAATTCTTATATTTGATTCCCGTTAATCATGTCATGTTTGTTGTGCATTGCTTTCAGAAAAAAGTTTTCAGCACAATGCACGTGCAAAATGTTGGAAACAAGAGTAGAGACACTGACTATAAAAGGCCGTACAAAATTCATCAGTTCATTACGAATTTTCTGACGTGAACGGAGATCGAAAAAATGCCAAGATTAAAAGTTTTACTGCAGCTGACCGAAATATCGCCATTGGACGTTTGGAAGCAGGGGAGTCCAGTCTGCCGTTGCAAGACACTCCAACGTTCACCAAAGCACCATATCTCGACTATGGGATCAATATACCCGCACTAATTCGACTCAAGATCATCCAAGTAGTGGAAGACCAAGAGTGACCAACCCTGCTCAGGATCGGTACACCCGGTTGCATCACCTTCGGAATCGATTTGCTACAGCAACGGACACTGCAAGACAAGTGCCTGGTATGTGAAGAATTTCCGACCAAACCATCAGAAATCGTCGGAGGGAAGTGGGAATTCGAGCGAGACGACCAAAAGTTGCGACGTCTACACTGTCAACGACGTGTCTGGTGGTGCAACAGAGTACAGGCATGGGATCTCAGCAACTGGCGACGCGTTTGGTTCAGCGATGAGTCACGTTTTCTTCTTCAACGACGGGATGGAAGACAACGTGTATACCGACGTCGACATGAACGTTTTGCGCCGAACTGCGCTCGACAGGTGGACCGATTTGGTGGAGGGAGTGTCATGGTGTGGGGAGCCATATCCTACACGGGTAGATCACAGTTATACATTGACTAAATTCTGCGTCTGATGACAGTAAAAAGGGCGTTCTGGACCGGAAGTCGGGGGAGTTGGGGGATTTTCATTATTTACAGATCATTGAAAGAGTGTGCGCCTACTGACATAACACCAGAGAATGAAGCTAAGGTATGGACAGAACAATATATTGACCCATTGAAAAAATCTGTAAAAACTAGGTGATCAAGTGAGACTCTCATTTGAAACATGTATTTCAAAGGGATTATCAAGAGAAATGGACAGAGGAGATTTTTATCTCCTGTGGATCGATATCAAGTTCACTTGTTTGCCAGACGCATCTATCCTAATAATTCTGATAGGTTCATGTCAGCATATGAATCAGCTGTCCAAAAGCCATATGGAAATCTAACCATTGACTTACGTCCTATCACGCTGGATGCAAACAGGTTACAGTCAAATATATTAGCCAGGTTAGATCAAGAGAAGCCTATACCAACATTGAGCTGGAATTAGAACAAGCCTGTAGTCGAGAGGTCGTCTAACACAAGCCAACAGTTCATACCAGAGACTGAACCTATAAGTCAGAGAACACCACATAGCACAGCTATAAAAGGGAAGCAGCCTGAACCTCCGCACCATTTCACACCAGAAACTCAAACGGAGAACATCTCCGAACTAGCTGAGAACACTGTGGAGTTAGAAGACGAGACCATGCCTTCCTGTGACGAGCGTGGTATTATGTTTGAAAACAATCATGACCTTCAACGTCATGTGAGAACCTGGTGCCCAGAGAATGAAGGGAACCCTTGAAGAAACGAGCTAAAGTGGATAACGCAAATAATGCAAACCACCATGATGATATTATGAGTCCAGTTGACGCACATAAACCTAATGAAGCTGATAAAGAGAGGGAAGTCAAAGGACTGGAATATATGTGGGAACAAACACTAAAGCACTGCCAAGATGATGTCTTTAAGTCAAGAGAGGAGTATGAAGATCAAGGAAAGAGTGAAAGATGGATTGAAAAGAAATTGACGAAGTGCTGGAAAGCTACTTTCCTTGAAAGGCTTGTGAAAGCTATCAGATATGTTGGCTACTTTGGAAATGGACCCATCTTCAAACCAATTCTAGAGAAAGTGAGGACTCAGCTAGATCCTGACACAGAAACAGAAGAATTGGATCGTAAAATCTCTCAGTGGATGAAACCAGTGGTCAAAGATATCCTCTCACATGTGGTCTTGTCACTGGCCGAAGATTTAGAACTGGTCAACCAATCTGATGATGACCAGGATAAGGATAATGATGATAAGGATATTTAATAATAATTAAACTCTTGTACATTAAAACATTTTTTCTGTAATTATGTGACTCTACATATCATATTGTTGTATGTATTGTACATATATAATAAAGTCATGTATACAAAAAATACTAGTTGAGTTATGATTTGAATGATAAAATCTTTTAGTATTTTATTTGAATTTACCTATCAGTTGAAATGTTAAGTCACCGAATCATATCATATTCTATTAGCATATGGGTCGAATTATCACATCACACTATTATCAACTGTGTACTCTAAATATTGATAAACACACAAACGCACCAGATACAGTTCAAACATTTATTCAACAATCATATTTTAATAGCAGTACATTTTATATCCATTGATTACAGCACAATATATTCCAACACAATGCATTTTATATATCATTTTCAATGCAATAAGACATATATAGAAGTATAATACATAATGAACAAACATAAATCATTGAGATGATATATTTGGGTATTTTCATGAGTCATGTAGCATCATATTCAAACAGAAGCTTTTACATCATAACATGGACATGGCTGTGTCAATTTATCTTAATACATCATACACACAAGGAATGAAATGGTTTCTAAGACTTGATTCTATAGTGTCCATGAGCTAACGTGTTTAACCCATCTTCCAAGACATACCTTTTGTCATCAAAGGGGGAAAGGCTAATTTTATTGATTTGAACAGTATAAAGCTGATGGTTACGACTTTGAATTTGGGTCATCTGGTGTCTAAATTGAGTATGCTTCATGAGACAATGTTTGTACTGTTCATGTCTTAATTGTCTCTTAATCACAGTTTTAGAAACTCCCTTGGCTCTTTGTTCCTCATTGATGACATAATCTATTATTTCATCAGTTTTCTCATCTTTCTCTGGGGCTTCAACATCATATGAATATAATTTAGGTCGAAGGCCGCAAAATGAAACCATGTGGTAACCTTCAGCTTCATCTATAAACTTGCCTAGGACTTTTTGGTTAGACTCTGAGTAGAGAGGGTGGGTTTTATGATAGTTTGAAGTATCAAACAACTCCATATGTTCTCCCATGTCAAAATAACACAATGAGTCTGTGTCAGTGAAACAGAGTTGGGCCTTGTCCCCGTACTTTGGTATGATAAAGTTATAATGAAAATCATACATGTGTATTTTTGAGAGATCCAAAATAGAAAAGCCTGCATACAGTGGTTGATTCAATTTTAATGTAGCCTTTTTCAAATGCACAGCAGCCAAATCAGAGAAAATTTTGAAAGCCTCAAAAGTAGGTTTAGCACACAGTTTCTTGAGGCGCTTGGCCGAGTTCACCAGTTCAACATTGACATGTTTGCGCACATTCATCATGCTACGGCCAAAACAAGAATTGTTGAGCAGTTAAAAAATGCTTTATCCGTTTCATTCTTATCTTCTTTACTTTTCTGTGTATTAAACTCAATGAACGGTTTGAACCAGGGCGATTGAGTGAATTGAATGGCTCTATGAATTTTGACGAGCTTTAATCCTTGAGATATATAAAACTTGTAAATTTCTATAGTGAATGACATACTTTTCTTTATCAAATAAATTGGGGATTAGCTTTTTTCAAGGTTTCCCTTTGATTTTCAATTCCTTTTTCAAGTTTTGAGAGTGAGGGGAGAACATTTCATGACTGACTACCATGGGTTCAGGGGCAAGGGGATAATCACTATGAGTGTCATGGAGGTTTGGGGGATACTCCAGATCTACCTTTAATATGTATCCCACATCTGCATTTTCATCTACATTCATAATGTCTAATGTCTCTAAGTCATCGGCAGACACCCATTGAAAATCGCGCTCGGGCAGTGGTTGTGACATTCC
Source organism: Haliotis rufescens (assembly GCF_023055435.1). Lineage (NCBI taxonomy): Eukaryota > Metazoa > Mollusca > Gastropoda > Lepetellida > Haliotidae > Haliotis > Haliotis rufescens. The sequence goes on along the minus strand of NW_025964001.1, from coordinate 50,289,381 downwards.
CCACCCATAGAGGTTATTGGCATCCCAATACATGAGATACTTTGATGGTTCTTCTGATTTATGTTCTATTGTCTTAAACTCAGGATTATTGGCTTCAGCATATTTCTTGGAAATCATTGAAATCCCTCCTCTGAGACCCTTTTCTATCATGGGATGCATGTCGTAGTCTGTTAACAATTCCAACTCGACATTTCCCATTTCAAGCATAGCATCCCATCCCATTCCGGGTAAAGTGTAATAATGAGCAGGGTCTAGGTCATAGAATTCCATGGAAGTGGCCCTAAAATTCTCAAATACATCAGCCAAAAGCAAAACGTCAATTTTCATATACAAGTCATGATACTCTCCCATGTTTTTCCACATGAAAAGTTGACCATACCTTGTTGGCATGATTATAGTCAGCATCGGATATATGACTATCTGTCAATGCACTAAAAAAATCTTCCTTCTTCGGAAGTTCAGCCAAGTTGAATTTACTTTCATCAGCCATGAAGTCATGCGGGTATACCCCTTTTCTCAGTAGAAGTTCAAATTGTCCATTATCAGATGTTTCCTGTTTTAGATGTTTGAATTTAGATTTGGTCTTCACCATGTCGACAATTCCAGATTCATCCCTGCAATCATTGTTCATGTTTTTGACTAGTTTGTCTAAGGGAGGTAAATAGAGCTTAAATATTTATCAACTACATAGCCTATCATAACTACAGAGACGGGCCTGGGTTCATTGACTGCTGAAGCTGACCTCCTTCATTGTATACCGCCTGGCGACGTGACCTCGTTTCACACTCACTGTATATGATAGAGGCTGTTTCACAAATACATTGCTTCACTGAAAACATAATTGGCACACAAAGCCCTACGCGATAAACCAGTCCATTCAAGCACGCTTTCATTGGCTGCAGGCGTGACATGTTGAGACACGCACGGCTAGGACTAACCCGTGTTATACACAAAGCGAGGTTCCCTTGTTTAGAGTTATATGGTTAGCCTCGTTTAACTATATCTTTCGTTAAATTCATGATCATTTCCACGCTTATTATTGTTTTCCCTTACACATATACATTTGATATATTGACTCAAGCAAAAACAGTTCAAGATTATGCTCATACACGATCGACACGTCACACATCTTTTTTGAGCACGAGGGCATTCCCCTGTTACTATAAATAATGAAAATCCCCCAATTCCCGGTCCAGAGCGCCCTTTTTACTATCAGCATTCCCCAACTCCCCCTACTTCCGGTCCAGAACGCCCTTTTTACTATCATCATCCCCCAACTCCCCCAACTACCGGTCCAGAACGCCCTTTTCACTCTCATCATCCCCCAACTCCCCCGACTTCCGGTCCAGAACGCCCTTTTTACTATCATCATGTGTCCTCACCTCCTCCCAACTTTGGACCGCCAGAGGGAGCTGCTCCAACATGACAACGCTCGGCCCCACACAGCACGTGCAACAGTTAATTTCCTTGTTAATGAGAACATCAATGCCCTTCCATGGCCGTCCAAATCGCCTGATCTCAACCCGATTGAACATATGTCGGACGAATTTGATCGACACGTCCGTCGTCACCAGCGTCCACACACACTGGCACAACTCGCCAAAGCCTTACAGGAGGAATGGCGAAGAATTCCCCACGAAAAAATCCGACGACTTGTGCAATCTGTGCCAAGGAGGTGTCGAGCAGTGACGGCTGCAAGAGGTGGTGTGGCCAGGTACTGACCATGACGCCCCCTTGTGGCTACACATGTGCAATGACTGAACTGAATTAATGCTGACAATGACGACAATGCTTTTGTCGATCACTCTGTCTAATTTCATTTGATTGTGTTCACGCATATTCTGTGTAGATACTGTTACATCCGCTTAATAAATATCCTTATTTTTAACTATGCATTTCTTTTCTGAAGAGTGTATGTCTTTCATATCACCAGTGCGTGTCTCTTTGTGCGAAGTATATATGCCATTGCCTCCTGTTGTATATATTCTATAACACCCTGTTGTATATATTCCATAGCACCCTGTTGGATAAATTCTATAACACCCTGTTGGATAAATTCTATAGCACCCTGTAGCCTCGTTGCCGCATGTTGCATTATATGTAGTTGCCCTTTGAATATATGCTGTGGTAACCTAATTGTATAGTTCATGTTTTATAAGTCATTGATCTCGGTGTCATCAATGGGTCCAACGTTTCACATGTGCTTGCAGGTGACAGAAAGTGTTGAACTGTCTCTGGAAGTGTTGACGCATATCGGATGTGCCGTCTCCATCACGTCGCTCATCGCTACCATCGTCGCCAACCTCTGGCTCAAGTACGTCAGTCACGAAGACATTTAGCTGCACTCAGTATATTACTCGCCCGTGAAGAGATCACCCGTTTAATATATACTAGCAACATAAAGAAACTGTGCACGGAGAAAATATATTCTGGATTGAAATACAACACAGCAAGAACAAAATGATGCAGACGCTGTAGCAGCTGAATGACCACCCTGTGCGTGAATCACAGCAGTGCATCAGCGACGCATGGAGTCCACCAAATGGGCATGGAAGGCCTGGGGAATGGCCTGCCATATCCTCCTCAAATCCTGTGCCAAGTCACGGACGTTGTCTAGAGGATGTGGAAGACGACGCAGACGGCGCTCCATTTCATCCCACACATGCTCTATTGGGGAGAGATCTGGAGAAACTGCAGGCCATGGCAGTAAAATGACATTGTTATGGTGAAGGAAATCCATTGCGACCCTAGCCGTGTGAGGACGAGCGTTGTCCTGTTGAAATGTCAATCCCGGGCCATGACGTTGCAGGAAAGGAATGACCACAGGCCTCAGAATCTGATCTCTGTAGCGATCACCGGTGAGGTTGCCCTGAACAACCACCAAAGGGGTTCGGTGCCGTGCTGTTATCCCACCCCAAATCATCACAGAGCCACCTCCAAAACGATTCCTCTCCACAATACAGTTGCGTGCATAACGTTCTCCCAAACGCCGGTAGACACGTTGGCGCCCGTCACTGTGGGAAATGTTGAACCTCGATTCATCTGTAAAGACAACATTTCTCCACCATATTCGAGGTTGGCGAACATGATTTCGACACCATCTTAGACGGTTGACTCGATGACGGTGTGTCAGGATGGGACGTATGGCAGGGCGTCGTGGTCGAATCCCGTACTGACGTAAACGATTCCTGACAGTGTTGGGATGGATACGGCGCAGTCCAGGAATTGTCTGGGACGTCGTTACTGCCGTTTGGACCTGTGTCGCAGATGTGTAACTCGAATCCATCTGTCCTGTCTTGGCGTCGTTACTCGGGGACGTCCTGAACGTGGGTGGTCGGCAACGTCATTTGTGTTCTGATAACGCCTCACCAATGCCGATATCGTGTTACGATGGCATTGGAAATGTGTTGCCACCTGTTGTTGCCTCATTCCCGCGCGGATCATTCCAATGGCTTCATGACGCTGTGCAGCTGTCAATCTTGGCATGATTTGCTGGTGATATGCTTGTGTCTGCGCCTGAGAAGTTTTGAATTTTTGAATGACCACAGATCATGCTTTCGAAAGTGACAGCGAGTTTTGAGTTGCACATGCTGTGTACAGCTGCACAGAATGCAGGTGCATCAATGACGTCATATCGCATGGCACGTGCATGAGCGTTTGAATGTCTGCAATAATTGCTGTGTTCAAACCTATATTTCATATATGGACGGTGTGCCCTTATATCTATATTTTCTCCGTGCACAGTTTCTTAATGTAGCTAGTATTATACATATTACACATTGTGTAATACTAAAGCGCGTGCTTATACACTGCGGGAACAAGTTTCAATAAAAAAATTATTTGCAGTTTACACGATATACAGCTTGTCCATTGTCCGACGTTCATACAGTTTGGCCCTCACTCTATGAAGGTTCATACTCCAATGAACTCACACAAAGTGAAAGTCAATTCCTAACTATTCAACAAATATTGAAAACTCCCAAAACCCCTGGGCTAATTCAACGACATTGCATGTAGAGATGATATATCTCTGACCCCAGCAATCCTGTTGCTAGGCTGACGTCACAGGGCATTGTTTCGCCGATGGATCTTGCAACAAAAATTCGCAAATTGCGTCATAGGGTATTGTGACGTAATTGTAAACTTTATGATGCAGGGTCCCGTTCCACAAGGCGATAGCAGCGCCTAAGTCTATGTGGCCTACCTTTAGAATACAGTACCACAAACTTTTCAAACACGTGACAATACCCTATGACGAAATGTGAAGTATGTGTTGCCAGTCACACCGGCGAAACAATGCCCTGTGACGTCAGGGGTCATCGAGTGTGCATAAGCTCCTCCCAGTGATCTCTCATCTCCACACGCAATTTCATTAAATACGCACAGCGGTATTGAGAGTTTTGAATATAGCCTGCGGCGGCGCATTTTTTAACAAGCGGTAGTTTACGGAAGCACTTTTATTTTTTATTTATTTTTTACTTCCTTTTTTCTCGTACCACACTTTTCTGTCACAAAAATCACCCGACGAATTATTAAATACCATGTCATTCATGCGTACACGCGAGTTCGACGTCTGACGTTTGACGCCTGGAGCCGTTTTCAGTTCGCGCCATATCGGCTCATTCCTCACCACTCGGTATCTTGTAGATTACGGAATGGGACGAGTGTGTCAAATGGCATAGGGATCATCGTAAGTGTCCGTAGACTAAAGTCACGAGACACCATGCCTTCCCGTAATCTTCGTAAGTCACCTATTCGACACTTTTCGTTCAGTTCCGCAAAGTCGTAGGCATGACTAGGTAAATTCGAACACAAATCACAGTGTGGACGTAGCTCAGTCGGTTAGCTGTCGGGCTAACAATCCGAAGGTCGCGAGTACGCGTCCGACGGATTCTCACAAAAACTGGTTGCTTGTCTTTGAGACATGTGACCTACAGCAGAGATCATCCTCACGAGAAGTTGTGGTACGGTATTCTCAAGGTGCTTTTAGAATACAGTACCCAAACATTTTTCAAACACGTGACAATACCCTATGACGTCATTTGAAGTATTTTGTTGCCAGTCACACCGGCGAAACAATGCAACAAATATTCAAAACTCTCAACATCGCTAGGCGTGTTCAATGACATTACGCGTTGAGATGATAGATCACTGGGAAGAGCTTATGCACACGCGATGACCCCTGACGTCACAGTGACTTTTATTTTCAATATATTTTTTATTTCGTTTATGTCGTAATTCAAGTGGATAAAAAGATGATAAATGGGAACTGTCAATTCCTTATTTTTATTATTATGCACAGGAATGCAGTTTGTTAGGTATAGTATATTGGCGCTGAACACATCTAAATGTCGCCGGTGTTAGTGTAGGTTACCCTTCGTAAGTGTCCGTCACCTATTCGACCCTTTTCGTTCAGTCCCGTAACGGCGTAGGCATGACTAGGTACAATTGCACATAATTTGACAGTGTGGACGTAGTTCAGTCGGTTAGCTATCGGGCTAACAGTCCGAAGGTCGCGTGTTCGCGTCCGATGGATTCCTACAAAATATTGTTGCTTGTCTTTGAGATATCGGATGTGATCTTCTGCAGAATGGTGCTTCCTGACATACAACATAAGGTTTGAATTACTTGAATAAAAATTATTAAGACTGTTGGTTTTCCAGGGCCTAGCTCTATTCTATTTAAAGAAAATTCCCCTATGCCCTGGTATGACAGACCACCACGGACTTTGTCACTGTGTCACTGACAAGAGACACAACCTCGGCAACAGAGTTAAAACTAAACGCATGTACGTATTGATTGGAAAAATATAATCTACCAAGGTCAAGACGATTATTTTTATTTTCCCTACAGGTTAAACTCCGAGCGAGTCGTTCTCCTGATTAATCTGTCGGCTTCCCTCATTCTGGCTCAGGTGGTCTTCGTGGCCGGCGCAGGGGCAACACAGAACAGGGTGATAACTGTTGCCATGACTGATGTCATTCCGTAGATAAGGAACATAACGCTTTGTCAGCTTGATGTGGGAGGAGAGTAAATGTGACTCAGACCGGAAACCCTCAAGCAGTGGGTTTAACTGTCAAAGGTTAATAATCGCTACACGACTTTTGGGAATCGATAAAACAATTAGAGATCCTTGTAATGTTAACGGACGCAACTCTGCACGACGAGCTGCGGCGCCTCAACATACTAGGCCATCCTCGGCCCCTGCACAGATGGAGAAATAGACATAACTCGATTTAATAAAGCTTCACCAATGTTTCAGAAAGTGAAGAATGATTATGATTATGAGCCTTGGTTTGCGATAAGCACCATATCCGTGCTGTGTGTCCTCAAATCTAATGGCCGATGAGTCAGAATCTCTATCTGGTGCTATTAGATTTCCCCTGGCTCCAGCGCTCGAAATAGACGTCGGCCCGTAGGCCCGTGGCCGATAGATTCATTTTTCTGGAAGATAGTTTTATATTTCAGCAGACCCTTTAATACGGTGTTGCGTGTATTTTAAGCTGTAAACATAGTAAATGAATCATAACACTGAGATTGCTTGGTTAAAAAAGGGTCCAGCTTGAAAGTACTCCACTCAACACCGCAGGCCGGTGTACCGGCCACACTGTAGCCACGTCAAAATAATATTTAGTTTCATGAACCTTCCTGTCATATCATTCATTTCTAACAATTGCAAAACTTATATCTAAGTTGCTATTTCCATCGTTTCGTGCGTGCGTGTAATGCAAGTCAAATGACATCTTGGCATTTTTCGCCTCGATTGTTAGGCTTCGACATGATGTTGAATACCAAAATATACTGAACCGCAAAAGAAGTACACCATGGATAGATATATGAGAAACCTTATTTGTCCAAACACTGTAAACATACTTTGAGACATATTAAAAAGATACAACTTGGTAAAACTGATCATCAAGGTTGAAATTAAAGTGTCAAATGTTCTGAAAGTGAAACACAACACTAGTCTCTGAGAAAATAGCATCACAAGTCAGCATCTCGTGTGTCCGCCATGTGCATTGATGACTGCCGTGCAACCTCGATACATAGAAAGGATGAGGCGGTTGATGAATGCCATAGGTACTTGATCCCACACTCTGAGGAACGCCTAACGCAGTTCAGCTGCAGGTATCGACCTTGGTCGGACGTCATTCAGTCGTCTTTGAATCTCGTCCCACAGTTGCTCAATGAGATTTAAATCGGGATTGAGGGCAGATTACTGCATGGTTCTGATGCCATTCTGCTGGAGGAAGTCTCTTGTTTTTCTCGCAGTGTTGGCACGGGCGTTATCATGCTGAAACTCGTGGTTGCGGCGACGTGCCAAATGAGGTATGGCTTGTGGTCTCAAGACTTGATCAATGTACCGAGCTGCTGTGACACCATTGCCTCTCCCTGGACCGATTTTCTGGAAGACAACAGGTCCGACCCTCTGTGCTAGACCAATTCCACCCCTAACCATGATGCTCGGACCACCCCACGAGTCTCTCTCAACAACACAAGCATCCGAATAACGTTCCCCACGGCGTCGCCACACTCTCTGCCATCTGCTGATGAGATACAGTAACGGCTCTCGTCTGAGAAGAGGACTCTTCTCCACTGCTGGTGGCACCAATACTGGTGCTGTGTTGCCCACTGAAGACGGTCCCGGCGATGACGTGGTGTCAGAATGGGTCCTCGGTGTGGCCTGTGACAGTGGAGGTGTCTGCTCGTCAATCGTCGACGCACGGTGTCCGCACTAATGTGTCGCTGGTGTGTCCCCATGGTCTGTCGAGCAGTTTCCGCAGCAGTAACAAAGCGATCTTGAAAATGCTGTCGCACAATCCGACGATCCTGACGATCTGGTGACCTTTGGCCTTCCACTTTGTGGTCGGTCATCTGTATTGTTTCATGCAATGTTACTTGGGGTGACGTTTCTTTTGCGGTTCAGTATATATGCATGAGAAATCTTTGTCACAGGCCGTAACCTTGCACCATAGTTTAAGCATAGGTCGCGGTTTCCCGCTTAAAACGTTCAAAATAACACGATGTCATGTGCTTGATTTTGATAAATCACGATCCTAATATTAGATTAGGTTAAATGCGTCAATACAAACCAATCCTATCCAATACAATCGCATGTTACAACAATGAAAATTTAAAAGAGAAATGTTAGTGGATAGCTCTATTATGAAATCTGAAAATTGCCGAAAATCGCAATACTTTTCGCTTCCTTGGTGCCTTATATGGACACTATGAATGTGTTAGCTTATTTATTTTTTATTAAAAACGAACTAAATTAAGTTATAAAAGCATTATTTAAATAATGTGATAAACATAACTTTCATATTGATAAACAGTAGAATTAGACCTTTCAAATGGTGTATGGCATGTAGCAGATACATGTATTTCACAAGCTGATAATTTCCTTGATAAACATAGGCTTCATCTTTCACCACAGTCTCTGGGAATTCGGTGTGGTAGCAGTAAAAGATTCTGGTTGACTGGTTGTTTCGTAATCGTATTGCAAGGGTATGTCTCCCTGCTTCAGCTAAAATGTTTAGGCCTACAGTATTTCCACGGGGCCTACAGTTTTATAAATGTGCTGGCCCTTAAGGCACTCAAGTTACTCTGCTAAATTTCAGTCACTGCCTGGCTCCTTCCCAAAAAATCGACAATAGCGCTAATACTCTAACTTTAGACATGCTTTAACATTGACGTATATTAGTGGTGGCGCTTGTAGCACCACCATATGTAATATGTGAGTTGACTCCAAAGACCTCTGCTTCAACCGTTTGGTGTTCTTTTCAGTAATGAAAGTAGTTTGCACGTAATAAATGAACTGACAGATTAACCAGTTGCGTCAATGTCTCATCCTTGATTATGCAGAGTATTACATCGTCATTCTATTGTGATAAATGCCCTGGGTTCCGTTGTACAAAACAACCTTAGTGCTACACCTGTCGTAAGTCTATGTTAAGGTATGGGGGTTACGATCACCTTAGCGCTAAGATCGCTTTGTACAACGGCACCCAGGACCCGTGTGTCAAAGCTTCGTCATGAATCTGATTCGAATGACTCATGTGCAAATGCAATTATGTGTGAATGGAGATATAATACACTGGCTATTCGAGCCTGGTTTTGTATGTGACTACTGGTCCCTGTTTCAGTCGGTGTGTCGGGTGATCGCCTGCCTCCTGCACTACTTCTACCTCACCGTCTTCTCCCTCATGCTGGCGGAGGGACTGCAGCTCTACATGAAGCTCTACCTCGCCTTCAAGAAGGACATTAAGATCACAGTGTGTCTGGTGTTGGGATGGAGTGAGTAATAGATACGTGATGTGGTATACGCCACAGGGAGCTGAGAATGCAAAAGGAACGTATACTGTTGAACTGATTGTATGAAATGAGATCTCTACGACTTATTATCCCACCACAACGATTGGCATCTTTACCAAGATCTAAGTGAATGAGGGGTTGAATGGTATTTTACACCATAGTTAGCATTATTCCAGATAATTACGTCAGACTGAAAATACAAAGAACGTTTGGACCAAGCAAACCTGTTGTTGGCAGCATGAACACGATCCACGACGTCGGGGAGGATGGCCGCACTAATCGGACACACTAGTAAACACCAGGTCCGATCCTCAGGACTAGTTTTCTGTAATATGGCGTCCTATTTGACCTTGTGGTCTTCAAAGTTTAACTCAAACCTTCTGTGCAATATACTCTTCTTTGGTTACGCATAAAACTATGATAAACGTATTGCACGGTCCTACCCGAGAGGCCACGGAGTAGCTTGGTGGATAAAACGTTCGTAGTCACGACGTGAAGCCAATTTACATTCCCCATTATAATAGGAACAAAGTGTGAAGCCCATTCCTGGGTGCCGTTGTACAAAGCAATCTTAGCGCTTCAGTGATCGTAACTCCCATACCTTAGGACAGTCGTAGTGCTAAGATTGTTTTGTACAACGGCACCCTGGTGATGTTGCTAAAATATTGCTTGAATATTATTTGGATATTGCGTAATGCTTGAATATTGCTAAAAGCGGCGTGAAGCCAAACGCATTCTCTCGCTGCTGCACTGACCCGTCCTGTGTGAAACAATGTCGTGTTTGCATGGACTAATTTGCAGACGGGTAGTGATGTTGATACTGACGCTGTTCCAGGTCTCCCGTTGTTGTTGGTGGGGCTAGCAGTGGGTGTTGACCCGGATGGTTATGGAACTTCTTACAGGTTGGTGTGGATAGTTATCAGACCGTTGCCATAGTTACCAGAGGAGAGTTACTGTGACTGGATATCATCTAGGGCGTACAACATGATGACAGTGTCTTCTGGTTTCGGGCGAGTTTCTTTGGAAATGTATGAATTATTGACAGTCATCACTCTAATGACTTTGCAGATTATTCGACATAACTGGTCAATCAGAGGTTTTAAATTACAATAAGATACATCTGATTTTGCGATCGTTGTACACAACGTTGAGCTTTGATGTTTTGCGGAGAGACATTTTAGAATCTGTTCTTTATGAAGGTTGATTGATAAGTTCTCACATAGAAGGCATTGCGTAACAGTGAAATATTTTGTTATGGACATCCCTCGTCTCAACTATCAATTTCTCAAAAGAATCTGTACTGAAATAGCCATGATGTGGAACAACTGATATATTTTTAAGCGGACGTCCACCACTGATAGTTAAATATGGAGATGGTTTCAAAGAAGACATGTGCTGACTATCATGGGAGAAACATCTGAATACGTGATGGTTACGAGTGTCGGTTTTATCTGTTATTTAATCGAGGACAAACATCCTTGTCAACGGTTTTCCTATTTCTTATACGGCCGCTCAGGGGCCTTGTGGATTCTCAGGTCATACCAAAATACGTCAAAAGACGGTACATGTTGTTACCCCGCCTGGCACTTGGCATAAGGACTGGTCGGCTCTTTCAGTAACTGTATCTGAGTGGGGTATCAATGTTAAACTGCTTCTCAGTGAGGTAGCACTGTAACATCGACATTAGTCCGGACTAGTACAAGCAGCCACATGCTCCTCGCTATATATACATAGTTATATAAATATCAAACAATAGTTATCATTGTGTATAATTCTAAGAAAACTACCTCTATTACATCATAGCCATAAATTCCTGTTTATGCTGAGAACCACACTACAAATGTTCTATAAATTTTCAACAGACGTCCTCTTCACTGCCAACATATCTAATAGTTATGAGGGAAACCCTATCCCTCGCCAGGGGCGCCACTGCAGATATTTTGGGAGGTGGGAGGGATTAATTCCTGATGTAATAGAGGTAGTATTCATAGAATTATACACAATGATAACTATTGTTTGATAATTCTTGTGAATACCCTACCTCTATTACATCATAGCCAGTATACACCAGAGGGACCGGTGGGATCTGGTATCTAGCATCCCTTAGATATTTGGCTTTGTGAAGTGGTAACCCCAGGATTGTATGCCAAAAGGAGCCAAACGGAATATGTCTAATAGTCTACTTACAAGGCTAGACATAGTGAAAAAACAAGCGTCATATAATGGGTATAATATCCATGTATATAGCCACCAATGTGATACTTAGACATATTATGACGTCACTTCCCGTGATGACGTCATATGTGACGTCACTTCCGGTTGTCATTCAATGCCCACGTCTGTGGTATATGTCTTCTATGATCTCTTATCACTTTATGACGTTGTTTTCCGTTATGCCCTTTTAGATAGTGATATCTTTTTGTATGTTGACGTTAGTCCGGCGCGAGGTCTCCCATGACGTCACTTCCGGTGGTAGTACATCATACATCCTAGATTATCATTTAGAAACCGTATATCACTTAATCCTACGATCTCTGATTTCAGTGTTGCAACTTGACTTGTCTACTATACAATAGCAAACTAAGAACAAAGGTCAACTTGGCCTGAGTTCATGAGGTATTCTGAAATCTTCACACACACACACACACACACACACACACACTTACACACACACACACACACACACACACACACACACACACACACACACACACACACACACACACACACTTTCCCCCTTTCTCGAAAAGAGGGGGGTACAAGGTTACTTGGAGACTATCACCTGGGTTGCCACCAAGGGTCCAAGTGTGTATACTCCATCCAGATCGGTCTGTATGTCTCGTAATTAAAAGTTTGAGAACATGTTATGGGACTTCCACTGGCAGCTAGCTACGACTTGTTCAATGGATGCTGTATTCCATGTGGCTAGACTTATTGCAAGGGCTCTGATCTCGTGAGGCCTGCAGCTTCCCCAAGTTTGCGGGGAGACTTGTGCCAGTTTATAGCTATCTGCGATAACCGATCTGAGCCATCCCGCTACAGTACCCTTTGTTATGTCCTTTTCTGCGAGGATTTCTCTGCTTTCTGTTGGGTGGAGTTGCTGTAATGAAGTATCTCAAGGCTCTTATGGGACAAAGTAATCTGTCCGGATACTTTTACTTAAGGCTGGTATTGTGTATTGCCTGTGTCCGAGTGGGCCGAAAGTTGACGACTGGTTTTGGGCAATAAATTCTGGAAGTGATCTGAACGACACTGATTTCCGTTCTTGGGTATGAGTTACAGTGGAAATGTCAATAGCGTGCAATTCTGATACACGAGCCGCAGTGGCCATGGCTAGGAGACGTGCGGTCTTCCTGGAAAATAATAGTAATGTCGCACTACTCATTGGTTCATAAGGTGGTTTCATCAATGCTGACAATACTATGGATAGATCCCATTTTGGAATTATAGGTGGTATTTTAATGTCCTCCAGTGCAAAGGACTTCATGAGTCGATTCAGTACTCGGTGGGTACCTATAGATAGGCCATCGTGTTGTAATACAGATGCCAGGGCGGATCTATAGCCTTCGATAGTGCCATGTCGTAATTTCTTGTCGTTTCTGAGATTATCTTCGTTATCTCCACGTTTAAATGATTTCTCATTCTCCACTAGACAAACTTGTCCCATCTGTTATTGTATAGGGCAGATGATGCTGGTCTCCATGAGCTTGCCACTCTTCTTGCAGCTGATTTAGAGTAACCGGCGGCTTGCATCTTATTCGAGATAACTTCCAAGCGTGAAGGTGGAGATTGTCGAGGCGGCCGTAAAATATGACCGTTTTCGGTTGTCTCAGTAAATCGTGACGTGACGGGAGTTTCAGAGGTTCTTCCCCTAGGAGAGGTAGTAAGCTTGGAAACCAAGCCCTGTTTGGCCATGCCGGGGATATGAGAATTATGACACAGTCTGTCTCCTCTATTTTCTTCAGTACTCTGTCTAGAAGAGCCCATGGGGGGAATGCGTACGCAAACATTCCCTCCCATTCCATAGAGAGAGCGTCGACCTGGAGAGCTAGCGGGTCTAGTACAGGGCTAACGAAGACTGAAAGTTTGTTGAGACATGTGGCGAATAGATCTAGGTTTGGAGTATCCCATAGGCAGGTTATCCACTTGAATATTTCGGGATGTAGTGACCATTCCGTGGGTACTATCTTGTTTTTTCGGGGTTAGGTAATGTGCTAGGATATTTAGCTTGCCCGGTATGTCTTGCTTCGATCCTGCCACTCACTGAGTCTACCAAGGCAAATAAACGTGTAACCTCCTTCAGGAAAGGCTGAGACTGTGTGCCCCCTTGGTGCAGTATGTTAGCGACCACGGTCGATTTGTCTGTAGCGATCTTTACTGACGAGTGGTGCAGACGATCTTGCCATGCTTCTAGAGCTAGATATATCGCTCTCATTTCTAGACAATTGATGCGTAACTCCTTTTCTTGGGAGGACCATTTTCCCTGTATGGTAACATCGTCCATATGGGCACCCCAACCCTCTCCTGATGCATCTGTGTAGAGTTGATGTAGGGGGGTGGGATATGAGAGTGGAATACCTGGCATGACATTTTGACGAGTTAGCCACCAATGAAGTTCTGAGATTTTAACTTGTGGAGGTTGAATTAAGACTTCCAGCTCTAGGTCGTTGGTGGTATTCATTCAATTCTGCAGGGCTCGTAATTGTAGTCTGCCTCTGTAGGTTAGATTTTGGATAGATGTGAGCGTGCCGAGGCAAGACATCCACCAGCGTCTCGATTTGATTGGCTGATCGAGTGCGCTTGTTATCATGTGCTCTACTCTTGCATATCTGTCCTTTGGAGGTACTAATATACCCTTGTCGAGTAGAAATCTTGCGCCGATGTAGGTGATGTCCTGTGTGGGTACTAATTCTGATTTTGAGGGTGAACCAGGAATCCTAAGTGTGTTAATAGTTGAATAAGGCACACTGTATTTATTCTGATTTGCGATTTGTCCTGATCGGCCGATAGGAAATCGTCTATGTATCCGTGTAGCCTTATGAGCTTTATATGGGCGAATCCGATGACGGGATTGGTGATCCTGGTGAATAACCATTGGGCGATGGATATACCGAATGGAAGAACCCTGAACTGGTATCTCTGACCGTTGATTGCGAAGCGCAGATAACGACGACGATGATGGATGGGGACGTGAAGATAGGCGTATTGGAGGTCTATGCTTATCATCCAATCTGCTTGTCTTAAGGCATTCTTCAACTTTTTGATAGATTCCATCTGAAAACTGGGAGGTTTTTCCAGAAAATCTTTGTTCAGGACTTTTAGATCTATGATTAATCGCATCTCTGAAAAATTCTTCTTCGGTACCAGGAACACTGGGAAGTAGAATCCTAGAGAGGTGTCTGACTCCTTTAGGATGCTGATAGCTCCTTTAGCAAGTAGTTTTCGTATGGCCACTTCTGCTGCATTAACTTTCGTCCTGATAGATGACTAGTCTTGGTCGTTTTAAGAAGTGAAGTTTGTAGCCTCTTCTTACTACTTTGAGCAGCCATGAGTCGTCTGTGATGGTCTCCCAGTTGTCTGCGTACTGCATAAGACGACCTCCGACTGGTCCCGGAATAGGATGAATGCTGAACTTGGGTAGTCTTGGGTCGATGTCTGTGAGACCGGCTAGTATTGTTGATCTTCTGTAGTTCTAAATCGTTTCCACTGGGCAGGCAATGTCGGTAGGGTCTGAAGGAATCTGTAGATCTCTGGTTGAGTCATTTCCGGCGTTATCCCCCTCGGAGACTGCCTCTGCCTCTGCTTCGTCCTCTCTGCCAAGTGGGATGATCATCTTTGGAGTTCCTATACTTGGGGTGAAACGAACCCCTACCAGAATTCACATGACGAGATCTAGGATTCTGTTGTTGATGCTGAAGATCTGCAGGCCGTCTCTGTATCTTGGATGCCAATGAGATCGTGGATTCTTAAAACTTCTGACCTAACTACCGGGCAAAAGAAGGTTTTCACTTTAAAAATATACTCACACGCAAAAGAAACGCAAGTGGTTTTAAGCAAATAGGTAACAAACACGGAACCATAAATTGATACGTGTTTTAGCATGTAGTGAAGCCTGATGGTGTTATCAATATTATTGGTTGCATTTTGGAAGCCCCGAGTAAAAACGCAACATAAAAAACGAATCGCCAAAACGCACCATTTCAATGAATATGTGGGTATCATGCACCCATTTCTCGCGAAATCGAAAATGCATGAACTGTCACGAACTGTAGTGGGTATAAAAATGTGGCCGATTCTTGGACCTACCACTCCTTGGTCAACAATGCCACGCCTAACTCAAATTCAGAGAAACCAGGCTATCGGACGTTTGGAAGCTGGAGTGTCTGTCCAAGATGTTGCCCGTCATTTCAACGTTAACATAACCATAATTTACCGCCTCCTGCATCGATACAATGCTACACAGACCACAGATGACCTTCCTCGGAGCGGTCGTCCTAGGGTCACCACACCTCAACAAGATCGGCAGATTACCCGTCAACACCAGCGACATCCGTTCCTACCTGCCAGTGAAAGTGCTCGACAGACCATAGGAACACATAATCGACACATTAGCCGGGACACTGTGATCCGACGTCTCCGTTCAAACAACCTCAGATGTCGCCGACCAGCACGTCGTCCTGTTCTCCAACCACGGCATCGACAAGCACGACTTCAGTGGGCACAGGGTCATCGCAATTGGCGTCATCTTGAGTGGAGGCGTATCATCTTCTCTGATGAAAGTCGCTTTTGTGTCTCCCATGCAGACGCAAGAGTCAGAATTTGGCGGCGTCGAGGTGATCGTTTCGCTGACAGAAATGTTGTGGAAAGGGATCCATGGGGTGGACCTAGCGTCATGATATGGGCAGGGATTGGACTTAATGCGAGACTTGGACCCATGTGCTTTCTCAATGTTGGTCAAGGTCGGGGACACGGCGTCACTGCTCAGCCGTATATCGACCAAGTGATCAGACCCCATTTTTTGCACATCAACAACACATTTTCCAGCAGGACAACGCTCGTCACCATGTTGCCAGAGCTACCATGGCCTTTCTGCAACAACACAACATTCGTGTTCTACCGTGGCCAGCCCTCAGCCCTGATCTGAACCCCATCGAACACTTGTGGGATGAGGTTCAAAGGCGTCTGCACAATGTGCGCCCAGTCCCTACAACTGCCGATGAACTACGCACAGCTGCTCTGGATGTGTGCAGGAGGATCCCAAGGGCCTTCACAAATCGTCCGATCCACTCAATGTACAGGAGATGTGTGGCAGTGATCAATGCTAATGGTGGTCACACCAGGTATTGACTGACATTTTGGGTATTGACCCGAAACTGTGTAAGCCCTTAACATTTGAAAAAGACAATTATGTCATCTGCCCTTTAATCCATTAAACTGTCTTCAATCATTTTTTTGTCAATCTTACCCTATTAGTATTTCTTGTCTTTACTGTTGAAAATAAATAACATGTATACTGCATACTCGACATGCGTTTCTTTTGTGTGTGAGTATAGTTGTATAAAAAGCAAAACATCTGGTACAGGTTTGAACCCCCGCAGAAAACATTCGCCCAAATGCAACATGACCACAACCACAACGCAGATTTTCGAACGCAGCTTTCCAAATCATGCATTATTGAAAACGTGCAAAACGTGATTTTGAGACATTGGTCCAAATGCACGTGCGTGATTGTAGCATAAATACCGACGTTGGACAGAGCAGGCATTAAGTAAGCAAAAAAACACCATGAATATGCCCAGACTTACACAAGCGCAACGAGACAGAGCGACCGGTATGGCCAATATGGGGGCTGCTCAACGTCAGATAGCCAGAACCTTCAACTGCTCCCAGACCACCATCAGCAAGTTGATAATCCGCTACCAACAGGCAGGACAGACTCAAGACCGGCCAAGATCGGGAAGACCGAGAGTGACAACACCGGCCGAAGACCGCTACATCCGGCAGATTCACCTCCGAAACAGATGTGCACTAGGGCATGCCATCAGCAGACAAACAGTCCCTCGACAGCTTCGTACGGCTGGTATACGAGCCTACCGACCCTTCCGTGGAATGGCCTTGACCCGTCAACGCAGACTGCAATGGGCACGAACTGTACGTCGGTGGCAGCGACGTGACTGGGCGAGAGTGCTCTTTACAGATGCGACTGGAGCCAAACTGCATTAGAGAAGTTCACCCGTTTGGAGGTGGATGCGTCATGGTATGGGGTGGCATTTGTAGCCAGATTACAACACGGCTGGTTATCATCCGAGGAAACCTGAATGCGTGGTAGGGAGGTAATCTATGTGATTCTCGATCTCTTTTTAGGACTCTCCTACTGTCCTCATAATAATCTGATTCAGCGTGCGTTTCTGCTGTATGAGGATGCCCTGTCATATTCAGTCTTAGATCTCTTTTGAATCTCGTGATCAAGCCCTGTTTGGCCATGCCGGGATTGAGATGAGACATTGATTGCATACGTTTGTCAATCATTACAGACATTGAATTGGTTATTTTCTCCGTGAACTCATTTAAGTAAAAGGGGGAGCGTGTATATCGGTTGCTTCTTCCAAGCCTAGATTATCCACCTTATCAGCCGCTTCCGGATGTACGTGACAGGCTACATTAAAGTCTGAAAGGTACATCGGCTCCTTAACTATTTTGGGAGAGTGGGATGAGCGACGAGATCTCTTCTCCTCAGAAGGCGAGACGGCGTCCCCACGCGACACTCGCTTGTTACCCACGTGATTATCTTTAGTAGTCACAACGGACTTAATCACTTTTTTTACATGAAGCCAGAGACCATATAATAGATCTATTATCTATTATATGGTCTCTGCTAGATCCTTCAGCCTTCTTATAACCCTGTTCTCTGCTTGTAGACCTGCTCACTGCTTGTCTTTAGTGAAGCTTGCAATGATCTAGTGTGGCTTGTAAGTGTGGAACAGCAATCACGTGTACAGATGTATGCAACAACAAAAATTCTTTGTTGTCATCTGGACACGCAGGAAAGAAGTTAGGTGATTCCCGCCTTGCGCATGCGCAGTGTCGCCCCTGGCGAGGGATAGGATTTCCCTCACAACTATTAGATATGTATTGAAGAAAACACGCTTACGCGGTTTTTCCCTCTCCCCAGAGCATGCTCTGTCTACTGAAACCGAGGGAAAGTGTTTTTCCATTCTTATAAACCGTCTAAATTGATTAAATGTTATAACGAGCATCTATAAATGAGGCGCTTCATTATAGCGCTTCCTTGAAGACGTGATATCATAACTTGCACGTGAAATTCGTTACATAGAGATAGTTGTGACGTAACGGCTAACAGTTACTGCACGTGTAAATTGTGCAGCAATGATAATAAGCACTTGTTTAAAAGCACATGTTTTACAACCTCGCTGTCCTTTCACCAGAGACTCTGAAGTGAGTGAGTGAGTGAGTTGGGTTTTACGCCGCTTTTAACAGTATTCCAGTTATATCGCGGCGTGTCAGCTTAATGTGGGAGAAAAGCCGGAGGATGCAGGTCTCAGACGTTTACCACTTGGGTGAAACCACGAGCACGGGTATGGTGCTGACAAACCTAGAAACATAATCGGGCGAACCGGAATTCGAACCCACAATCATAGGTTTCTGGCGTGTCCAAGGGACGCAACTCTGCACAGCGAATCGCGGCGCCTCAGACGACTGGGCCACCCGTGCCCCCTGACTCTGAAGTGGAAAGATGAGCGACGACGACTTTCATTTTGTTACCCAGTCTTCATTCACCGAAGAAAGCGATAACTTTTCTTATCGATTTGGAAAGCCATTAACCGAAGAAGAACTTGATAAACGTTTGGAAATATGTGTATCGAAATTTTGAATTGCTACTTGTTGTCATTTTTTCAGTTACTTGGTTAAACCTGGGATTTGAGGTTTTAAGTAAAACCTCCCGAACGAAAATAAAACCTCATAATAGGTTTTACTTTGAAAGTAAAACCTCTTAATAGGTTTTTCTTTGAAAGTAAAACCTCACAATAGGTTTTAATACCTATAGAAAGAACTCACTTACTTAATAGCGACCCCAATGAATAGGTTTATAAGTTGGCAGAGAAGAGGACGTCTGTTGAAAATGTTTTTAAAAAATTGTCGTGTAGTTCTCAGCATAAACAGGAATTTATGGCTATGATGTAATAGACGCAGGGTATTCACAAGAATTATAGTGAACGCAACGTCACCACATTTCACTGGCCACACACCACGTGCCTACAATCGACAGGACATGTCATATTCAGAGGAGAGGTGGGGTTATCTAACAAAAACTACCTTTCTTCAGGTTCCCTTGCACAGAAAGAATTACGTTTTGAAACAGTGACTGAATAGATCTCTGGCCGCCGAATGTTAAGTGGTCATTCCTTATACATATAATAGTATTTTTATTTCAAACGATGTAGGGCACGGGGTTATTGATATTCATAAATGGAGACAAAAGCGGGCAGTGCGCTATCAGATAACTTTTCGGTTTGATGGGTAATATCCTCATTGTCGCATTATGAAATTATAAAATCTTCAACAATTACTGATTAATTGTTTGATATGTACATAGAAGTTGACTGATGACAAAGTAGACACAATTTATGGATAACGTTTAAGTAGAGATTCTTATACCTTGTCAAGCAAGTCAGCGGTATAAGGATCTATACCGAATCGTCGCCTCTACAGTAAATAAAGACGTTGCTATCTATAAATTATGTCTACTTTGTAAGTACTGATCGTTTACAGCTGTTGGCTGTCGACATCAAGGGGAACTATATGGGGATTCGTGGGCCCAGCTCTTGCAACTGGTTTGGTGAGTGTAAATATACAGCTACTCCAGTACATAGTGATGCGGCTGTACGTTGTAACAGCCAATCAGTCTGTCTTGTTATTTGGTTTACGGATCTCAATAATATATGAAAAGTTTTCAGGACAATTGTTTTTTAATGTTTTTGAATATTCCTGGTCACGAAAAATTATGGCAAACGTATGCCACTTCGTTGATTATTACATGTAGTTTACTGAAATCGTCGTCCAGTTCAAATAGAACCTAAGCCAACTTGTGTACATTTCAGAACAACGTGTGTGTAGTTCAGGTCAGTTTGTATATATTTCAGATCAACTTGTTGGTCCTGGTGCTGGTCATCAAAACATTTCTTAGTCTCAAAGTCAACGCTCGGAAGACTGACAGGCAGAAATTTCTGTAATGTATATTCTATGATAATTGTTTATGACAAAACTATTTAATGTATATCATATCGTATAGTTATAAACATAATTATCATACCGATTTGGGCTGTAACATGCATATACTCTATAACCATAAGTCCAATCCTACACCCAGGTCTAGCCTGAAGGCAGCCTCTGTGTTGTTGCCTCTGTTAGGCATCACCTGGACCTTCGGCGCCCTGGCCATCAACTCCAACACCGTGGCCTTCCAGTACGTCTTCGCTCTCCTCAACTCTTCCCAGGTACGTCATGGTTGGGGGAGAGAGGCTCATAAACTGGTATTGTTTTCTTCTTCTCTCAGGAAGTATGTTCTTACAGATCCTGTTTTTTGTTTGTTGTTTAATGCCCCTCTCAGCATTATTTCAGCTATATGGTCTGTAAATCATCGAGTCTGGACAAGACAATCCAGTGACTGACATCAGGAGCATCGATCCACGCATTTGGGATACGATGCATCAACCAAGTCATCGAGCATGACTACTAGATCCCGTTACTCGCCTCTTACGACGAGCATAGTCCGGGACCTTCAGGGGTCTTACAGATCCTGAATTTTCCAACTCATGTTCTTCCTCCTTTGAACATGACACCATTCTGACGCTGTGACCAGCAACATCAGATGACACACCCACACACTCATATAATTGAGAGTCACAATATGGCTGAAATATTGCCGATGTGACTTCAACTTTGAACCCACTCACTATTATAATTGAAACACTATTGAAACTAAACTCACTCACTCTGATCCTCAATGCTACTCTATGGCCCTTTGTGTTTCAGTTTAGTATAGGTCCCGAGTACCCAATGTTGTAAAGCTGACTATTAGAGGTGGTTAAACTGTGCTACAAGGCTGATTATGGGTCATTATACATGTGGATCATTGCCTCAAGCATTGCTTCCCTTGGTTTGGATACACTTACGCTTTGATGTTGCTGGACCATTCCAGACTGTGGCGTTAACATAACATTCACTCACTGGTTCCAAGTCTCGTGGGGGCGGTCGGGTAGCCTAGTGGTTAAAGCGTTCGCTCGTCACGCCGAAGAACCGGGTTCGATTCCCGACATGGGTACAATCTGTGAAGCCCATTTCTGGTGTCCCCCGCCGTGATATTGCTAGAAGATTGCTAAAAGCGGCGTAAAACCATACTCACTCATTCACTCCAAGCCTCGTGAAGATTCCGGGTTAGAATTGGTGGTCAGCAACCCATGCTTGTCGTAAGAGGGGACCAAATGGACAACACAGATCTGTGAAGATATGGGAAGAGAATAGGTCTTCATCATCACATGTTTGTCATAAGAGGCGACTGACGGGATCAGGTGGTCAGGCTCGCCGACTTGGTTCATGCATGTTATCGTGTCCCAATTGGGTGTCAATGTTCGTTATGTCATTCACTGGTTTGTTTCGCGCAGACTCGAATATATAGACTTTCGTCTATGATGGAATATTGCTGAATGTAGCGTTAAGCAGTAAAAAAGCACTGGTACTAGAGGGGAGACTTACAGTGTGTGAAGATGTGTTTGCCTCCTACAGGGCCTGTTTATCTTCCTGTTCCATGTGGTGTTTAACGACGAGGTGCGGACAGCCTACTGGAAGCGGCGGGGACGGATCCTGACTGTCCACTCTGTCAGCCACTCCCACTCCACCGCCCTCTCTAGCACCTGTCAGAACAGGCGGAAGGCAAGTACTTGCTGCATTGTCATTGTATAGAGGGGAAGTGTGCGAATGAAGTGTTTATGTTGGTTGTCTGACATCAAAATGATATTCCATTATCGAATAGACAACAGTTGTAAATGTGATTTTTCTTTAAGGCTTTCGGCTTGATGACATCTACGCACATGTGAGATCACAGTCATACCAAGCATATGCAGACGGCAGCGCTCCCTCCCACTACACAAGTTTGGTGTTGACATTAAGTCTTGCTCAACCACAGCAACACATTGTTTTGGACTGTTTGTGCTGGACAGGGATGGAAGAGGTTGAGGATGACAACACTATCTATCTGTAATACCTTGTAGAATTGCATGTGTGACTGAGACAGCTAGCTGTAACATTGCTTCGGACAGTCATTGAATATTCATTACTGTAACCTGGTCAGGTTAATGTTAGAGGAAAGCAGATCTTGGAGATTTGCTTCAGTGAAACCAAGTTCAGTAATGGTCCTCCCAAACTAAGGATAGCCAGGATGGCACAAGACTCAACTCATGGCCAGCAGATCCTGGCAAGGCAAGGGCTGCAACTCTGTACAAATATGCAGAAACTTAGACTACAGGGTTACCACAATAAAAAGTATCTGAAGAAATATGTATCATGATTGCGGTTGTGGTGACTGACACTAAACAGGAGGTCAGGTGTGTTTTTTTATTAGGGTTGTATCCAATGCCATAGCTGTGTCCAGTACAAGATTTTCACTAATCATTTATCTAGCATGTTGTATTCTATGTGAATAATTTATTTGTATTTTGGTTAGATCTAGAATAACTAAAATTTATGTATTATTCACCATTTCAGCTGTGATAAAAGCTTGTTTTGTTTCTATTTCGCCAAACTGTAAAATAGAGTGCTAAAATAACCTCTCTTTTTTCTAATTTGATTTTGGGGTGTATCAGTCTTGTAAACCAACTAAAAACATATATAAGGCCTGGTTGACCATGTCTCCAGTATCAGGAATTGCATCCACTTCTGTTTTGCGACTTTGAAACATGCATGTGCAACAATAAAACATCATACAAGACTCTGAGACAGTATGAAGAATTTTATTTACATACTTGTTTGATCACAGAAATCAACAGAAGTCCATGTCTGCCAGCATGACCTTGACCTTGCCATCTTGATCTCCTAGCCATGCTATATCATACACAAGGTCATTCAACTACTGGAAGCTTTCATTCCCATTTTATGCACATTTGTCACACTAACCATCTACTTTCAGAACAAGCTGTCCCATTTTTTCTTGAGTCAAATTTTGAAAATGTGTGTAATCTACACAATCCATATCAAATTCATTTGAGATTGGTGGGGATTTCGGTGAGAAAATCTTGTGTATCATAACTTGTGTCAGACAAGATGTTGGCCTGTTCCACAAACAATGTTGGCCCGACAACTATTATAGTATATGTTTCAGTGTGGGAGTTATGGCCGTATTACCTACATGATCGTCCTAGCGCAAGGACTGCAACATGAAATTTGGCCCACATTTATAAAAGATGTTCTTGAATATTATTATCAGGGAATTAATCAGACATAAATGTTATTGTTTGTTTCAATGTTTGTAAGAAATATAAAAACATGACAAATATGCACAATAAAATGTGAAAACGACAACCTAATTAATAACTTAAAGCAGCGTTAAGGTACAGCAATCACATCAACACCCAAGATTTCATAGATATGGGAATAAATTTTCAAATTGTGTATAATCTACCTCAGCACTCAGGCAAAATACCACACACCATTGCAGCAATTTTTCAGCCATTCACAGAAAGACATTTTTTGACAATACAGATACCAAACACAAAAATCGAAGTGATTGTTACTTGTAGTGTGTAGGTCTTAACATAAGCTGGCGATTCCATACATGGTAATGTGAAAACAACATGAATATTGAAATGCTTAAATGTAGATCATGTACAAAAAGGGTGTATAAGTTACGTGTAGTTATACAAACTCCTGTATATAAATTTAATCAATTTACATAAGTATAAAATATACAATAAAAGACTTGAATACTCGTGACTAGTATGGTTAGTATAATATCAAAATAATCTATAAATATGAAAACAAAGATGACAATGATATCAGTTTAGTTTTAATATATTAAATAATGATAACAAATATTCCCTAAGATCATACATAAGGCTTTCATGTATATTGAACTTGTGTTGTCCCTCATTTGCCAAAACTCCTCCAGAGACTGAATGAAGAGACAGCAGATCCATCAAACCTGCTGACAAAGCTTGTTGAATAGATTTCACATTTTGTAATTCCCTCTATCCATGGGGATTCAGAAACAAAACCTATAATTGTATAACTTATACCGGGCACTTATAAACATTACTTACAGACTGGTCTTGAAGTTTATCAGTGGAGCTGATTGTAGCAGGGTGTTTATTACATCTTTGTCAACCGCTTAACTTTCAAAAATGGAAACAAAGTATACTCGGACAGTGAGAAATTTCACAAAAGATTAAAACAATGATATACAAGGACTCTGAGTAATAGGTTAACTAATTATATGCACTCAATTCATACCCTGGTAGAAAATCACTTTTCTATGTCCACGAATATCTTTATGAAAACCCACATCTGCAACTTCCTGTTGAAATGAAAAGAGTTCTATTTGCCTGTTTGTAATGCAAAAATCAACAAAATATCAACACAAACAAGCACCAATTTTGTAAGAAATAATCCACTCCTCCACTGGTACACAAAACTAAAATAACAGAAGGTGTCGTAAGCAAGGGATAAAAGTCCCATCGGACATGAAAATCAACATGAGCAATAAAATAGTTTTCAAAATGTCTGCTTAATGAATTATTTCTATCAATAATTGCAAATCAATTCTCAGTCTTGCACTTCAGCGACAGCAAGGAAACCACAGAAGTCAGCCATATCAGGGACTAGATCATCATTGGAAAATAAAGTTGTAATTGTAAAGCCAAGTTCTCATCTCACTTCGAATCTCCCATATTTTGAGCTGAATACTAATACATGTTACACATCGTTTCATAATTATAAAGATTTGATTTTCATCTACAATGGGTGTTTACTCCTCAAGGAGTTGAGAAATTAGTTTGAGTGTACACTGATGTATTGACAGGGTGTACATTTGAGCATGCACTCTTGTGCCTTTTTTTTGTCCACAATAGATAGGATCAAATATTCATTCAAATTTTCAACACGATTTTAATTTATATAAAAAAGAGAACAGTTTAACATATACAATGTGCAAAAGCTACCACAAGTGAACAATTGTCTTCGATACAACATTGACGACACTTTGATGAGTAATGTCACAAATCCCACTGTTCCCTCAAAACTGGATGTCCTGCCATAGTGCAATGGCGTTTTTAATTTGGAGGACAAACTACATATACCATTCAGGAACTGACAACAAGTAATTTGACAAATTGAAGCAGCTTAACAAACAATATGACCTTTTTTAAACATTCCAGAAGCACAATGCCATTTTCTCCTCATTCCTGAGCCTGCACTGTTAAAGCTTCAAACAATTATTTTGTAGGAAAAGGAAGTAATAATCTACAACATTGTCCTCCACCGGACAGATTTACATGGAAACTGTACATTGCACAATATTTTTAGGAACAGCCATGTACGACAAAAGGTATAACAAGTGTCCTGACACATCTTTGCAACTCCAAAAATATGCATTACAACATCTGGCCACAGGATTAGGTCTTCACAATTCAATGCTAACATATGAGTGGGTGAGTGAGTGAATTTTACTCCTCCTTTGCAATATTTAAACAATGTTATGACAGTGGAGACAAGTAATGGATGTCACGAAATGTGACACTTGGGGATTCAAAACAGGGTCCTAGGTTGAACGAGTAAACGCTTTAACCACTGGGCTACCCCACTATCAATTCTAAGAGGAGCTAAATTTCATACATTTTTCCTTCTGACAAATTAATTTGTTGTAGTGGGAACTGTATGTGAAGTACCTTTGACACACAGCACTATTCCACTATTCAACAGAATGATGTTTTTTGTAGGGGTGAAGATCAAGGAAACTGATCTCTGAAGTACTGGCAGTATGCTAGCCTAGTTGTTGGAGATGTTCACACAGCGTGCTTACAATACTATTCATGGGAAGTGCATTTCACATTCCAAACAATTTCAATACATGTACTAATGTGACATTATTTATGAAGCCGTAGCAGGTGCATCATCACTTAAATCTCACAAGTGAGGGTATTCACTACAATACAAACAGATGACAGTTAATATACTTCGCCACAGTTTCACATGTTTTATGCTCTGTGAGGGCTTACAATATTTTACTTAGGGTATAGCAGACACTTGATAAAGCACATCATCATATTTCACTTCACAATTTGTACATAATGGATCTGGTTACATTGCATGAAGCAATTACCAGTAGTCTACTAAAAGAATTTCTCAGGTTTTGACAAGAAAATGAAACAGCTTTGAGACCATTGTGGATTAGGTGTCTGAGTAACACTACCAAACAGATTAACTTCATATAGTTGTAACAAGATATTTATATAACATGTAATGCTGATTGTTATGATCAATTGTTGTGATCTCAAAATGCTCGAAAGTGAAATTACCAATTATTCAAAAGGAAGTTGGAAATAAAAAAATATTGAACTCAAGCCACATAAAAAACTTCTATTCTTTATGATATGCGCCTGTGTAAAATAAACTTTTAAAAAATGTTAAAGAAATTCATTCTCTGTGAAAATATATTTTAATGAAAAATTACATCTACAAGATTACCTTTCAAGCATTGCTAGTAGTCCAAACAATCTAACTTGTTCTCCAGACAACCAGTATATCTGGCATAGCTTTCAAAATTGTCTAGCACATGCTACAAATGATTCTGATATGTGATATCTTAGAAATAAGAAAAAGAGCTTGACACACAAAGTGATGTTAGCCAAACTACTGTTGCTAAAACAGTAAGATCTCCCTATAGAACATCTCTGGGCTAATGTTTCCTACAGCGTGTGCTTGGTAAAAGAGATGAGATGTTGAAACAATATAATTAATCTTTTGGATAAAATAGCAAAGAAGACTACATTTTTCTGCACCTGCAGGGGACATTGAGCTACTGTTTGTATGAAGATGTTTGAGTGAGTGAGTTCAGATTGACTCCACCGTAATAGTATTTCATTCATATCACTGTGTATCAGCTGAATAAGCAAGGAAAACCCAAAATCATGCAGGTCAAAGACATTTTCCACTTTGTGGAAAGCGAAGACTACAGGTATGGTCCTAACAGACCGAGGATCAATACATTCAAATGTAGGATAGGATCAGCAGGTCCTGGCAGAGGTAAGGGACCAAACTCTGCATAGGAAATTATGCTGCCATAGCACACAGGTTTAGGTGTGTCCTCTTGAGCTGACACACAGTGATCTACCCTTTAAAGTGTCAATGAAACCACCTCACTCACTGAACAGTGTGTTGGTTCCTGGTCCAGGGAATGTAACATTTGGGACATGTAACACATGGTCATAGCAAAATAATTGAATTTCTTTGTGCCCATTATCATAAAAATATTAACAAAAATACATATTCATAATATCAAAGCCTTTAACGATGTCTGCTGGTATGGTCACTGTGAACCTGGGGCTGTGTAAGTGAATTAATTCCCATTTGGGGGAAATACATAACTGCACTTTTTTATTGACTAGAACATTAGAACATGATCACAAAGACATAATGTCTTCTTGGAGATGAATGGTTTATCATGCGTGGTTAAAATATCAAAAGGAGCTAAAACGAAAAAAAATTGAGAAACTTAGTTAACACAGAGACCATCCTCTTATTTCATTTGGACATTTTCCCCAAGGCAAGGGAGTTAACTGACTGTAAAAGTCCAGTTTCCACCCTTGCCGAACAAGGCTGGAACTTCTGGGCTTGATCGTAGCGCCACCAGTGGCTATTAAGAGTTATGGTCCTTCTATGTCCCTCCTATTGACCATATCACTTGCATTTGCTTCAAATAAAATGGAGTTGCCAAAACAAGACAATCTGATCGATAATCAAGATCTATATTGTAATAAAACGGGTTTTACTTCGCGAAGTGCATCAAATCACGTGTGCATGTTTATTAAAAACATAAAAAGATTTGGAAAAGATCTGCTGATGCTAAGTTGTTGGTACACATGTTTTGCAAATCCTGCAATCGACCGAAGTCTGCATAGACTTGTTAGTACAGCCAAAATATAATTCCATAATTCCAGCCTAGTTCGTAGAGGGTGGAATAGTCAAGATAAAATAATCAAAATTTTAGAAACAACTCTTGGGAAAAGTTACTACCAGCCAGCAGCCACTCTTAAAGTAAAATAATTGGAAGATTGATATGTGTGTAGACTTACTCCACCATCAAGGAATAACATTAAAGGTAATAACACTGGAAAGTGTAAGAATATTAACACTGTTTTGTTATCATATATTAGGTACTGAGATGAGATGTTTGCATACTTGTCCAATAATGACTCAAGGGAAAACTTTTGTTTGAACACTGAAGTGGAGCTCGAGTAATGAAATGGCAGCACAGGGAAGTGCATACAAAACACTATAGATCATATGCACTCTTTCTAGGAATGTAGATGCTAGCAACTTTGTGTTCAAAAGTCCACACAATGCAAATCCTGCTGTGCTAGACAAAATGGTTGTAACACAACCAGTGACTTTCTCTACATACACAGCCCTTCAGATACAGATCAGATTATTCTCCATATTGACAATGAGATAGTGATTCCATTATTATCTCCTTCATGGGAGTGAAGCTCCTCACAGCGACACCGTCTTCCTTGCACTATATACTGAAGGGAGAGAAGGTGTCACACACTGGGAAGGAGCTTGCATTGTGAATGAAGCTCCTCACAGTGATACCTTGCTCCCTACACCCTTTATAGAGGAGAGTAACAAAGGTGTAGGTCAGTGATAGAGCTTGTCATGTTGTGACCATGGTCTTGAATGATATACAGCTACAATCCGGTGACACTTCCTCATGATGCCACAGTAAAGGACATCACGTCATAACATTTCACATCTCCCTAGTCGCACTTTCAAGGGCAGTGTGAGTCCAAGAAAACCTTTTGGTTCTTACTTGGCATGGTGTCCAAAGCTAAGTGATGCTGCACAGGTTTCCCCAAGGGATTGCTATACCACATATCCAGTAGCATCTAGCTGCTTGGCTTGCCAAACTGGCAAACACAAACATACTCTCCATCTCCACACTTATACATGATCCAGTGATTCTTTGATATGCTATGTGTGTATTGGTTGGTTCTTTTCAATGGATGATGTACCTGAGTGATATCCTTCTACTGCAACATGTCCATGTACAACACTCTCCATTTAACACTCTCCACAGTTTCTTCACTGACATGTGCAGACTGTTCATCTGGGTCCATGACCAACAAAACTGTCAACAAAACTGCCAACTGAGAGGATTAACTAACAAAACAGCATTTTTTGGATTCAGAACAAAACTGTCTGTTTAAATTATGTCAACGAAACTTCCATTCTCAGGACACCAATCAAATCTTCCTGTTCAGAATATGCAAACGAAACTTCTGTTTTCAGGACTGGAAACAAAACTGTCTGTATATAGGATATCAGCCTTGTGTAGAACTTGATGCAGTGCAGTCCAACGTAACATTGTCTGTCAACATTGTGAACTGCTCACAGTTTGAGATTGCCAACCCTCTCACGGGACATATCTGCACTGGGCATTCCTCGCCTCCGTCGCTTCATCTTGGCCATGTCCTCCCCAAATACATCACCAGTCCTGAGTGCAGAAATAAGGTCATCAAACTCTCCTGGAACACAAATGATGGTGTTAATTAATGTTACTGCATACATGAGCACATTAAAGACATAGTTAGCACCCACAAGTTTCACCAAGTAAAGAAGACGCTTATTGGGATACTGTCAAGGAACATCAACTGCAATGTCATCCAAATAGTGTTATAACAATACTACTGAAACAGTGTTTGCATCTAATAATCTAATCTATCATAATGATAGAGAGCAATTGAAATATTAAGGTGGGGGTATAAAATTATCATGCCAATGAAATAATAAATTCAATCTACATTTGCATGTTGAGAGACTACTGACCCTTTTCCCCACTGCTATTCTCTGTGTTGTTGGTGGTGATCTTCCCGTCCTTCTTGTCCAGGGTACTACTCCTCCGCAGCAACAACCTCTTCTCCCGCTCCTTCTTCAACTGCAGAATACCGGCCAACATCAACATCAACACATTGTGATGAGGTTTACATAGAAGAGAATTATTATCAGAGCAATGATAACTATCAGAGCAATGATAACTGATCAACACTTGCTGATAGAAAAGCACTATCCTGCAATGCAATCAAGTGGCTAAAACGAGTGTGTGGTGGGGGAAAGTGTGTTCATAATATTTTGATCACTCCTTCCTTTTGCAAATAACATATGGACCCCAATAACAAACAAACACCTATGAAATGCTTCTGTATATTGTCAATTGAGACTTAAATTCAAAATGTGGAACCCCCAGCCACAGCAGGATAAAATTCAGATTTTGAACAACCCACCCCACCCCTCCCCCAAAGGTTAACATTCACAATGTGTACCCCCACCCCCATCCCCAAGTTTAAAATTTAAACAATTTCCAACAATCTACGATGCTTTCATTATATCACTCTTGATCCCCAGCATATCAGCCTCTTACCTGTTCCTCAATCTTTGCCCTCTTCTCCTCCTCCTCCTTCTGTCTTCTCATCTTCTCATTCTCCAGGCGGGCGTCCGTGAAGGAGGTGAGGAACAGATCAAACACCCCAAAGAAGTCGTCTGGCTGCACCTTGTTCTCCTCAGCGTAAGCTTTCAGAGTCATCTCATACTGGAACACATACACACACCCACACACCTAAAGTTCAGGCTCCAATACTGAGTGAAAAGCTTTCAACATTATTTCAGTTACATTATGGCACAACGGCTTAATGTGGAGTGCAAGCCTTTAGGCAAGTGTATTCTATTTATCATCAGTGCCTAAATAACCCACATATATGGCTGAAACGTTTTTGTGAAGTGTCAGAACAAGCATGAGTAGTAATAGGCACCCCCAACCTCTTATAAGCATACAAAAGTGAGTGATATCAGATTTGTCAAGAAGTATTCTGTATGATTGTCCACAAGTAGATCAATAATCAGCCTACATCAAATTATGGTGTTTATATATGGTTTCCTATGGTATATAACACATCAAGGTCGGTGTATAACACACAAGATGACAAGCCAAATCCTGAGCATACATCCAAGCGTTGATCCGATGTAGCTAAGCCGAGAATGCAATATTGGGTATCCTACTCTGATATTATAAGAGTAAATTTGTTCCAAATTGTGCAAAAGATTTTCACCTGGTAACATCACATGTTAAGAAGTACTTCAAGAGATCTACAGGACCATGTGTTAGAAGATTCTAGTGGAATCAGGCACACGTACCTAGAACATATACCGGATTAAAGATTTCTGTGAGAAGAATTTGGTTTTGTCGGGATATATGACGTTCGATTTGCCATGGGTTGGTCCATATTCACTCAATACCAATTATTGATCTCTCAATGGAGAGGTACTTATATATGGCTTCCAGTGGTATATCACACTTGAAGATCAGTGGATCACTAGTGAGATGACAACCCAAAACGTAATCATACCCCCAAGTGATATACAGCAAAACCGGGTGAAAACACGATATAGGGTACCATACTTTGAAAGGCTGTAACAACAAGTTTGTCCCAACTTTTTTTCTTGTTTACATTCAAAATCATGTTAAGTATGTTTATGGGTTTTAAAAAAAACTAGTGGGGCTTGGATGGGGGTGCTCGTGGGTCATACCTAGCCCAGGGCCTATAAGCAGTAGTCCAGATGACGTCACACATGACCTCTGCGATTCTGTTAATGCGCCACTAAGATTATGAGAATAGACAAAATATGGACCGATTCAAAGCTAAAATTGTTTAGTTATAGGGTGTGCATGAAACAGATTGCAGCACTCATGGCTGTCACAACATGTTATACAACTTATTACAAAATGTATCTGATGAGCGAAAGATAAATGGTATCTGACAGACACTTGTGTAGTAATCTCTACCTGCTGGAAACCCACGAGCACAGGTATGGTGCGGACAGATTATTCAAGGGGGAAAATCAAGGTTTTGAACCTACTATCAGTGGATCATGGAACAGCTAAGAAGAACTTTTTGTTGAAATCCACGATCATGACTATGTTTTATAATTTGGGCCAATCTGGGTTGATTACACTGTAGCTTACCTTTGTCTTCATTTCAGAGTAGGAGTCCTCCACCTCAGAGAAGTTGTAGGCTGCGATGGTGCAGAAGTCCCCCATCACAGACACAAACTTGTCCTGACTATTGTAAGACTGGTTCCGGAAAAACTCCATCTCCTAGAAAAGTTATGTCCAATGAAAGAGCACATCCACAGCAAAAGTTAAGCACCTGCTTAATAATCAACACCTTTCTTTATGTACAATAGCCACACATCACTTCTCTTAATTATTAGATTTATTTATTTATCCTGCATTACTCCTTAATGCATCTATTGCTTACCTTAAGACAACGAAGACAGTGCGTCATGATGGTACTGGGTGAGAAAAAAAGTGCACTTTTGAAGGACCCATCGCCGCTCTCATGTGACCAATCGTGACGTCACAACCAATTCACATTCTTGCTCATAGTACTACAGGGAAGTTGTGCTTCACTTTGCTCCTCAAACTTTGGCTTAAATTGGTGGTTAGCGTTCCACTACCACACTAAATTTGGTTGGGTGATGTATTCCTTTTTCATATTATGTTCACTTTAATATGTATTAATATTGCATTTTCCACGTAAAAAGACTTTCTCTTTTTCCCCACCATGTGCCTCATTGTTTCCTCCATTTTGAAATTGCGTTTACCTCAGTGTGAGGTAGTCATTATTGTTTGCAATTCTCGGCTAGATATTACATCTCATGTATATTTAAACACCATAAGCCTTTGGCATATATATAAAGAGTTTCATGTTTGTATTTTGATACACCTTAAAAACTTGTACAAAATTGTGCACTCCAAAGAAAGTACTTTTAAATGTAATTTTTGCCCACCTCTAACTCCGAAAACAAGTTTTTCAGCTACGGTGAAGAAGATGTTGTACTCGCAGGACTCTCCCAGCCACTATTCCCCAGTTATCACCACTCAACCTTCGTAAAAGTAGACACAATTTATGGATAACTTCTTTCATTACTGTAAAAGTGACGTTTCGCTATAGATCTTTATACCATTGTCAAGCTCTATAACGACTAGCATGCCTTCAGCTATCTCCAACACCACTGCTCACACGAGGATTTTGTTGTACAGCTCACTCTCATCAAGTGCTACGTCTAAGCACTCTGCTAGAGCAAGACCTACACACCCTAGTCGAACTCGTTCACCTCCGAGCAGAGTGCATCACTGCCATTCTGATTCATCAGAGGCATCAGGCGGCGATAAATGTGATTCATCTGTTGAATGGAATACCCACCACAGCCTAGCACAGATGACTGACTGGATGATGGACCACCTCACGTCAGTAGTGCCTTCCTCTGGAGCTGGGGTTGATAAGAGGGATACCATCTGGTCCCAATACATGTCTATATCAGTGGATCCTATACTCAAGGATATGGTTAGGGCGCTAGATGAAGACTTTTCCGACGCCAAAAATTCAGGAAGGATGATTTCCCTATCCATGCTTTCGCTGTAGCAGACCAGGCTCGTGTTTTGGATGAGGACTTGCAGAGGGTGACTGGTTCATGACAGTTCCAGACGCCAGATTCACCTTTATTGAGTCAGAAATCAGGCGTGTACTCAAACCATTATCCGCACTAGCATCCTCAACCCATGCAATGGAGCAGGGTTATCAGAAGTTAACCCGAACCGCATAGACTATTTTCAGATTTCAGGTTGATTTTCAACAGTGTCAAATCAATCACATGAGAAACCACCTCAGTTACTCGCAGAATTGGATACCTAGCGCTCTCCAACTGGGATTTTGAGTTTAAACGTCATCTTCTCTGTCAACCATGGTTAGCCAGCACGTTGCCAGCATGACCAAGTCACTGAAACACCTGCTAAGATCTCAAATTATGCTCTTGAGGCAGTGGAGCATGTGTCTCATAGCTTATCCCAATGAGCAGGTAGGTCGGGCAACTACAGGCCGAGACACTCTTCCCTCAAGGATCAAGACCAGGATTCCTTTCATGGCAGAGGCAAACCACAAGGCTCTTATCAAAAAGTTCCAGGGCAGGGGCGGGGATAAGAAGGGGAAACACTGAAGTGTTGGACAATCACGACTGGGAGCTCCCACCCATAGTCCTCCCAATCGTTGACACCCCTCTTAGTGGGAGACTGAGCCTCTTCGGCATAACTGGGCCGTACTGAAGGATGCTTTCGTACTGTGATACGGCTACCATCTTAACTTAGCAGTAGATACACCATTGACCACAGCTCCTCAACCTTGGGCTTATCCAAGGAAGCAACATCTTTCAGTGGCCCCGTGGCTATTTACATGAATAATCAAGCCAGTAACTGCCTTTCTCCACCTGAGAAACATCCGGTTCAAGTCATACATAGACGACTGTCTCCTGAGTCATCCAGACATGTTCACCCTGGTGCGCCAGCGGGACTTCACCCGACATCTACTATATCAATTGGGATGGATAGTCAAAGAGGCGAAGTTAATTCCATCTTACCAGCTCCAGTTCATAGGAGGACTGTTTCAGACAGATCAGGATGGATGGATAGTCAACAAGGCGAAGTTGGAGTTAACTCCTTCTTACAGACAGATCAGGACCTCCTATCAGTGCCGAGGGACAGATGGCTCAAGATCTTAGCCATCTGTATGAGGCTGCCTACATCTGCGCCCAATACAACAGTTCCTGGCACCTTTCATCAGACACAAAGATCTGTAAGCAGCCATCACTCTACCATTCCACCTAAGAACTCATCTCAATTGGTGGACGATAGAGTCGAACGTCTTAGGATATGTCGCCTTGTTCACACCTGTTCGTAGATGCCTACCTTCAGGGATGGGGTGCTCATTTACAGAAGCAGACGTCAGGGCTGTGATTCGGTGCACAATTTACTTGGCACATAAACAACCTTGAGTTTGAAGCACTTATTCTGGCCATCTCACATTGGCAATATCAGCTACAGTTCACCCAACTCGCAATGTCCACCAACAACAGCGCAATAGTGTGGTGCCTGCGCAATCAAGGGACAAGGTTCTTTCATCTAGTGGATCATCTGGGACTAAAATACTTAGTCCAGCACATCACCCTGCTCCTGGATCCACAGGCTTTGGCAATAGATATATTCAGCATCCCCAAGGAAGGGCTAAAAGCGTACGCTATTCCGCCTCCTGTACTGCTTCCCAGGGAGATACAAAAGATCAAAGCTACCAAGAACCTTCCTCTGACTTTGGTCGTGCCTTGGTGGACAGAGAGGGGGTGGTTTGTCAACCTCAAAAAACCTTGCAGAAGACAATCCACTACCCCTCCCAGAGTGGTTGAACCCAGTCATCCACAGCAAACTACCTCACCCAATGCCAGGCAGATTTCGTCTGCACACTTGGTTCATGTTCAAACGGCCTTCAGTGCAAAGGGCTATTCGGCACGGGCAGCTAAAGCCATTGCTTTGGCACATCGTCCCTCCACCAGGGGGTTATACGATGATAAGTGGTGATCATTTGAAACCTTTTGTAAGGCTAAGAATCAATATCCAACGAAAGCATCACCTCAATTCTTAGCCAAATACCTCCTACACTTGCGTACCAAAAGACACTTGAAGTGTAGCACCAATACAACGTATTTGGTAGTGCTTAATTCAGTGTTGGCCATTACGGAGATTTGCAAAATGACTAAGGTCCTGGAACTACAGGCCCTACTACACTCTTTCAGGCTTGAGGATCAGAAGGCCAAATTTTGTCCCCCTGCATCAGATTTGAAAGTGGTATTTCGAGGTTTTTGCAGGCCCCACTTCAAGCCTCTCAACACATCCTTATTTCATAACCTCACTAAGAAAACAATATTTCTGCAGTGCGGGTGAGCGAGTTCCATGCACTTGACGTCAAGACGTCCGTTTTGAGCATTCTACACAGCCAAACTACCTGGCCAACCCGACCAGTCCTTCACCATTCCACCAATCTCTATGTGTGAGACTCGAGTAATCCAGTGCGTGTAGCTCAGAGACCCTAGCAGCAGTAGCCACGGCTAAAGCCTGCTTACTTTGTTGTTTTAGGTACTATATATTGCTATCTATAAGGCGAGTTTTTCATACCTAGAATTATGGGCCTTTGAAGGGGGTCGTCTAAATACCGGAAATACCATGTCAACAAATCCGTAATGAAGTATGCAAATTAATCATGTAATTACACTATCTGGTTATAAAAAGTGTTCAATCTATTGCCATGTATATCAATTTTATTTTAAATTTCATTCAAATTTGTTTATATTCACTTAGGCCAAATTGTGCATGAAGTAGATCACACAACTCACCATTATTTACAGCAACTACGGTCAGATTACCGCTATTGACGCCTTGAAACGAACTTTAGTGGATAGAGAATGGATATATATATATATATATATATATATGTTACAGGGAATATGTATAATCAGGAAATATGTATAATCCCTGAAATTTTCAGGGAATATATTTAATGTCTGATTCACTCAGGGAATATACGTAATCCCTAAAAAATTCAGGTATTATACATATTCCCTGATTTAACATCAAGTTTTTTAGACATATTCCCTGAAATTGCTTTTGAGGCTCTTATATAGTCAAACTTGATAAAAAAAAAGCCAAATCATTTATGAGAAGACAAATTTATTTGACATGATAATAAATACCTTTCATTTAACTTAACACTTAGTCTTCACTGTAATCAAAACAATGCTACATCAAACATAGGATAGACTTAACAAACAATAGCTCTTGTCCAGTTTTTTTTAGGAAATTCTCCTCTAACTCCATCTTGAAAATGTGAGGTAATTCTGTACTGTACTGTTTGGGGGTTTAACGACCGCTTCTACCACTGGCAATTTCAGTCTGGGTAGATGGGGAAAAAAAAAAAAAAAATTTTAATGTAGGTAAACACCATACCCAAAAATCTATAAGTGAGAGGGGCATAAACCTAATCCTAAAAAACTATGGGTATAATGTACAACAAGTGTATTAAAATATAAAAAGAAAAGATAAGTTAAATGGTAATATATCAAGAGAGGTGAATTTTGAAAGAAGGATTTAAGGCCTGAAAAGAGTAGAAAGTGCTATATAATCTCTCCTAGTAATTGTAAGCTCTACTTGAAGAAAAGGTTAAGCATAGTGGGAGGTAATAGTAGTAGTAGTATTGTAGATTTTACGACTGCTTCAGCCGTTGGCTATTTCGCAGTCGGGGCCAGACGGGTTAAACAATAATAAACAATAGTGGGTAATACGTAACTAATCGGCTGGCCCCAAAAAATGTAAGTTAGGGGGGTTAAAGAAGAAAGAAATATAGTAAAGGGGTGTGAAGGGGAGAGAGGTTTAGCAGTAGTAGTGTAGAGCTGTAAGAAACCTAGTCTAAGGGAAGTAACTAGTGTAGAGACTTAGAATGATATATAATCAGTTAAGCTGATATGCTATGTAATAATATGTATTATAAAGTAAAAAATAACAGTGGGTTGGGTGAGAAACCTATCATAAAAAGTTTGGGCTTACTGGCTGGGGTAGGGAGTCAGGAGAGGGGGGGGGGGTGAGTATTGGCCGTGAGCGTGGAAGCTGGGCTTGGGTTGGTGGCTGGTTAAGTGGTCATGTTTATTATAGTATGGATATGGGCGAATTTGTCGCGCGGATGTCGGAGAAGTCGGTCCGCGCTGAGAATTTGGATCCCGATCCTAAATTGTAAATGTGTGGATTTTAGATATAGTGTTTAAGCTGTAGTTTGTTGGGATTTTTCTAAAGTTTGCTTATTAGATTTGTTGTTTTAAGGAATGTGGCTATATGGGTAAATTTAGCAGTATGGTTGAAGGGGTCTAGGAGCAGTTGGATGTTGTTTTTGAGCTGTGGGGGAAGAGAGTTGTATAGTTGTGTTTGTTGTTGTTTATATTGTGAGCAGTGGTTGAATATATGGTCTAGTGTTTCAGGTGTGTTGCAGTGTATGCAGTTTGGATGTGGGTGTCTGTTTTGTTTGTGGAGTGTTTCGTTTAAATTAGTTTGGCCGCTTACCATTCTATTAATGATTTTATCTGCTAAAATGGACTTTGTGAAGTTCCGACACTTAGAGACTGGCTTATTGAAAAGGGATTTTGTCAAGATTGACTTACAATTTTGAATATTTGTTTTGAAATTTTGAGATAATATGTTTCTTTTGATTAGTGATTTTATCTCGGCTTTACTAGTGGTGAAGTCAATACTTGGTGATGGTTGGGTGGTGGCTAGTTTTGCTGCTGTGTCTGCTAGTTGGTTGCCTGTTATGCCAGTGTGTGCAGGTGCCCATAGGAGAGTTATTGTTTTGTTAGATTCTATGAGTTTTGTGTGAATGTCTATGATATTGTTTATTATGTCTTGCCTTGATTTAGATTGTTTATTATGAATTTAGGTTAGTGCACCTAATTAATCTGAGATTATAAGGAAGTTAGTGTCAGTAGATATTTTTATGTAGTGATAAGCACATTGTATAGCCAGCTGTTCAGCTGTGATATGTGTGTAGTTGGTATAGTGAAAGTTTGTGGTGATTGGTATAGGTTGTGTGATCTGTATGCCTAGTCCTGTTATGTCATTATTAGTCTGTGATGCATCGGTATAGATATGGGTGTGGTTGGGCCAGTTTTGGTGTATGTAGTTATTTGATATTTCTTTTTTGTCTAGGTTTTTGGGGTCAGGATGTGAGATGAATGTTTTGTGGAGTGAGAGGTCTGTTTCAGGGGGGGGTTTGTCATTTATGAATATGTTTGGGGGGGTCTGTGTGTTTGATGTTTTCTAACTTATATGTTTTTAAGAGTTTGTAGAGATGTGTGAGATAGGGGGCTAGTGTGTGATTGTTTTTGAATTTCTTTAAGGTGGCAGGTCTAAGAGTGTTGTATTTAGTGATGATTTGTTTTAGGATAGGGTTTTGTTGGGCCCCAGCCCAGTAGTTGAGAGTGGTTTGATTGCGGCGGAGTTGGATGGAGGTGGTTCCTGATAATAGCTGGAGGGTGTTTAGGGCTGTACCGGTTCTGGTACCCAGGGCTATCTTTAGGGCTTTATATTGAATAGAATTTAGTTTGTTATTGAGTGTTTCTGATATGGAGTTGAGGACTGGAGTGGCATAGTCAATCTTAGATTGAATTAATGACTTGTATATATTCAGTAATGTTTGTTTGTCAGCGCCCCAATCAGTGCCGCTGATGGCTCTCATTAGATTTAAGTCTTTTTGACATGATGTGACCAAATTATGAATATGGGGAGCCCATGTTAGGTGCTGGTCAAAAGTAATTCCCAGAAATTTAGCTTCCTTTTTGAATAAGATGGTTTGATCATTAAGGGTGAGTTTGGGTGTACAATTTGGCATATGTTTATTTTTGAAGAGTAAGCCGATGGTTTTATTAGTGTTAATTTGGAATCCCCACTGGGTTGCCCAAAGTTCTATGTGTTTCAGGAGGGGTTGAATTCTTTTTTGGATCTGTTTTAGAGATGTTGACGACGTCCAGAAGGAAATGTCATCTGCGAATTTTGCAGTAGTGGTTCTTTTAATTTTAGATGGGAAAATGTCGTCAATCATAAAATTGAAGAGTGTTGGAGAGATTATACTACCCTGTGGGGTGCCGTTGTCTAAAGGATGTGGGTCAGATAGTGTGTTGTTGGTTTTAACTGTGATATTTCTGTCTGTTAGAAAAGAGTGTATGAAATTTAGAATGCTACCATCTATGGCTTTTGCTTTAAGTTTTTGGATTAGGCCGTGATGCCAAACCATGTCAAATGCTTTACTAAAGTCGATGAAAATGGCCACAGTATATTGTTTTTGGGCGAGTGTTGTTTTAACGTCATGTTCTAGATGTAAAACGTGGTCTAAAGTTTGTCGATTGGACATAAAACCACTCTGGTCCTCATTAAATAATTTTTGGGATGAAATTTGGAATTTTAGTCTGTTGTTTATGACGGACTACATTATTTTGCAAATATTGGAAGTTAATGAGATAGGGCGGTAGGAATCCGGTTCTTTGGGGGGGCTTGCCTGGTTTGAGAACCGGTACTACTAGGGCTGTTTTCCAAGAGTGGGGGAGGGATCCAGAAATCCAGATTTGGTTAAATAATTGAAGGAGGAGTTTTTGAATTTTAGGGGGAAGGTGGTTAAGGATAGTGTAGCTAATGTTGTCTGGGCCTGTGGCTGGGGCTGTATTTTTGTTATTGATGGCTGTTTGTAGTTCATAGATGTTTATTGTTTTATTGTATGACATGCTTGTGAGGGGTGGTCTGTAAGAGTAGGTGGGGTGGTTTTTAATAGTGTCTTGCATGATGGGGGTGTGGTTGGCGGAGCTACTAGTGGCCGAAAAATGAGCAGCCATGGCGTTAGCCTTTTCTCTGTCTGTATTTAGGTTAGGAAAAGATGGGGCTGAGAAGGTTTTTGAAGTGCCCTTTATGGCTTTAAGTTTTTTCCATAGAATTTTGGTATTTTGTTTCCCCATTTTCAAGGAGCTGGTAAATGTTTGCCAATGTTTTCTTTTGGCTGCTCTTAAAAGTTGTTTAGTTGAATTTCTGAGGTTTTTTGCCAAGGGGAGTTTGGTTATGTCCCGCTTGGCTTTATTTAATGCTTTTTTCCTAAGTTTTCTGGAGTTTTCTATTTCTGAGCTCCACCAGGGGACAGTGGTATGGTGCGGTGAGATTTTGACTGTTGGGATGCATTGGAGGGCTATATTGTGAATTGTATTTGTAAAGTTTGTGTTGAATATGTCATTGTCAGTGTTGTGTATATGGTGTGTGTTTATTTGATTGCAGAGTGTGTGGAATGTTTTCCAGTCAGCCTTTTTGAGATTGAATTTGGGTTGCTGGGGGGTGTTGTCTGAAGGGGTGGCGGATTGGGATTGGGATAGGGGTGGGATTGGGGTGGGTAGGGATAGAGAAATTTTGATGGGCGTGTGATCACTGCCCGAAGTGTCCGAATGGGCCTCCCAGCATAGTTTAGGATGGAGATGGGGGGTAGTGAAGGTAAGGTCGATTGCTGTGGGGGATTGGAGATGGCTTGTGGGGTACCTAGTGGGTTGGTTATCATTTAAGCAAATAAGGTTGTTTGATTCTGACCATTCTTGAATTAGTTTTCCGAATCTATCTGTATAGTTTTTTGTGCCCCACAGTGGATGATGAGCATTGAAATCGCCTAGAAAGATGGTGTTTGGTTCAATAAATTTGGTTAAGACATTAAGGTCTTCAATCGAGAAGGGTTTTGTTTTGCTATGATAGACATTTATAATACTGATTTTAGTTTGGTTTATAGTTGTTTTGATGGCCAGGCATTCAAGGTTTGGGGTAGGAATATCTATTATGTCATAATCAAGATGGTTTTTGATAAAGATGCCCAGGCCACCGTGTGGTGGTCCGGGGCAGTTAGTGGGTCGGGGTCTATCTTTCCGAATGAGAACATAGCCTGGGATTTTGAAGGTCTTTTTGGGAGATAATTTAGTTTCTTGGGCTGCGATTAATAATGGAGAAATTTTTTGAAGGGCGATGAGGGCCTTAAGCTCATGCCCATTGGTGGCGATCCCGTTGCAGTTCCACTGGATGAACACCATTAGCTGGTTTTAGAATGAAGGGGAAGTTGAATGGTTGGTGTTCCGGGGCTAATTTGGAATAGTGTAGACAGGGTTTCATTTGAGGGTCCTTATGGCTGCCTGGAAGTGTTGTAGGGTTTTTTGGTTTATGTTTGCTTGGTGGGCTAGGGAGTGGAGTTTCTTGGTGGTGGGGTTTCTAAGGAGAATGGCTGCTGAGATAAATTTGATGAGTTTGTATGTGTTTGAGTGGAGTTTTTTGGGTGTGACTATAACTTGGGGGGTTGTTTTGAGTGTTTGAAGTTTGTGAGAGAGTAATTGTTTTCGTGTTGTGTTGATCCTGTAGTTGATTTGTTTGTTTTTGTGTTGGGGTTGGTTTGATGGAATTGGAATGGCTGATCTGGCTGGGTGGAGGGGTTTGGGAAGGGGTAGGTCTGGTTGGGACTGTATGGGTGTGGGTGGGCCTGGGGGAGGGGCAGTTTGAATGGAGAGGAGGGCCGGGATGGGGGGGTGGGGGGGGTGGGGGGGGGGTGGGGGGTGGGGGGCTGGACAGGAGGGATTAGGAGGGGGGATTGGTGGGGGGCTGGGGGCAGGTGGGGTTGGGGGGTGGGTAACAGAGCCGATTTAGGAGCTGTTTGGGGTTTGGGCCTGTGGGGGGGGTGTGGGGGTGGTTGGGCGGGGAGGGGGGTGGAGGAGGGGGGTAGTGAGAAGGAGAGAAGGAGGGTGTGGGAGCGGGGGTGGGTAGTAGAGTAGTAGAGGGGGGGGTGGAGCTTGGGAGGGGTTATCTTTCCCGAAGAGTTGTTTATGTTTTCTCCCTTGGGGGCGGGGCGGGGGGGGGGAGGGTTTCTGGGAGGGAGCTGGACAGGGAGTCAGATGTAGAGTCAAGGTCAATGAAGTCAGGGATGGAGTTGTATATGGGAATTGT
This sequence comes from Haliotis rufescens, assembly GCF_023055435.1. Taxonomy (NCBI): domain Eukaryota; kingdom Metazoa; phylum Mollusca; class Gastropoda; order Lepetellida; family Haliotidae; genus Haliotis; species Haliotis rufescens. The sequence goes on along the minus strand of NW_025964001.1, from coordinate 50,246,354 downwards.
AGCTGGTTTGGGTAATTGGGCTTTGGTAATATGTTTGTTGAGCTTAAGGATATGTGACTGTTTGATCGGGCAGGTGTTTTGGGTAGCTGTGTGTCCTTCTGATTTACAGTGTATGCAATATGCGGCCCATGTGCATTCTGCGGCTTCGTGTCTGTATGAGCCGCACTTTTGGCACATGGGTGGCTGTCTACATGTGGATGTTGGGTGGGTGAATGAATGGCATATGGAGCATTGAGGTTTTTTTTTTCTAACTGGGTTGACTTTGAATGTAAGTGTGCCGAAAATAATGTGTGTAGGGAGTTCAGTTGTTTTAAATGTAAGAAATATTGTTTGGGTTGTTGTCCTGCCCGGGATGGGTGTACGATTGTTTATGCTTTTGAAATGTATGATCTTGGGTTGGGTGTGAAGTTTGTTGGCCATGTTGATGTAGTCTTGGATGTCTTCTTGTGTATCCCTGTAGTCTATGTAAATAACCCCTCGTATCTGTGTGAACCATTTTGGCACCTGCCATGTGATGTTAAGTCCGTCTATAATGGGATGTCTGCTGGTATATGTGAGTGTTTCATGGTTTGGAAATGTAAGTTTGTAGCCCCTGCCGCATTTGTTTATGTGTTTGTAAGTAATATTTGCTTTGTGCAGGCAGAGGGCGAATTTGTTGGTCGAAAAGGTGTCGTTTAACAGGGTGGATGTTGTAGAGAGTGCGAGTAGAATGTGTTTGGTTAGTGTAGTTGTTTGTGGGGGGGGTTGTTGAGAGCAGGATTTTTTGGTAGTTTGTTCTATTTCAGGGGGTGAATGAGAAGGGCGTTTTGTTTGTTTAGGTGATGGATGTTTGTTTTCTGATGGGGGTTGTATGGCCTGGCTTGGGGTTTGGGGTTGTTGAATTATAATATGGGGTTCAATGTGTTGGTGGGAAGGGGGGTGTGTGTTTTGGAGTGGTTGGGTTTGGGGTGGGGGGAGAGGGGGATGTACCTGACGGGGGTGGTGGGAGGATAAGGTTTAGTTCTTCCAGGTCGAGGCCGAAATCAAAGGGGATTGGGTTTGTGTTGTGTGTTGGGGTGAGACCTGGAAAGTGTTGTTTACTATTTATGGGTGTGGTGAAAAGGGAGGTGGATTGGGGAGATGAACGAGGGGGGGAGTCCATGTTGCAGATGGTATGGGATGGGGGGTCGGGGAGGGGGTGGGGGTGATGGCAGTATGTGGTCTGGGGTAGTGTAGTACAGTAATAACAATAACACAAAAATACAGATAATAGGGTGAAAATAAGCATGCAATAAAGGGAGGAGGGGATAAGGTATGAATACTTATCGGTGAAAAAGATGCACTTTGCTGTAGAGCTGGTATATTTTGTGGGCTGAGAGCCGAGTGAAAGTCCTAGCCCAATGGCCGGCTTTGGCCGGGGGGCGAGCGTGGCGTTCGCTAGGGAGCCTTGGGGGATTTAGGTTCGGAATCCCTTGTTTGTAAGATTGTTCGAAATCCCGATATTGGGTTGGAAGGCGTTGATGATTAAGATTCAACAAAATGGCGTCCGATCATTGTGCCGGAAGTAAACAAACTGTGTTTTGTGTGTTTATGTGGTGGGAGGTAATACATAATGTCAGCAGTTTTATACCTTGAATTTCGCATGTTGTTGCAGCTTCAAACTCGTTTGTTTTAAAAAAAAATAATTGTACATATTCTAACACTGATTCTTTGATGGCAATGATAACCATGTGTTGTTACAACAATTACTGTAAACCTTGTCCTTGTTCTTTGCGACTGTGTCAAAGGCCGACATGTAAGGTTGGATTAAGGTGAGGATTCTCCTGTATTTTCTTTAGATATAAATCCACTGATGCTTAGAGGAGGGGGTGTCGCATTCATATTGAGTATTTTAATATCTTTTCTATCCTATGTTTTGATTACAGTTAAGACTAATTGTTAAGTTAAGTGAAAGGTATTTGTTGTCATGTCAAATAAATTAATTTCTCGATATTTTCTTTATCAAGTTTGACTATATGAGAGCCTCAAAAGTAATTTCAGGGAATATGTCTAACAAACTTGATGTTAAATCAGGGAATATGTATAATACCTGAAAAATTTAGGGATTATGTATATTCCCTGAGTGAATCAGACATTAAATATATTCCCTGAAAATTTCAGGGAATACACATATTCCCTGATTATACATATTTCCTGTAACATATATATACCTATATACCATAAATGCCATACATTGACTCATTGAAAGTCATATTAGTTGTAGTTTGACTATTATATGTAAAGTTTTCAAACTGTTCCATTCAAAAACATATCCGGCAATAGCGATCAGCTGTACCAAAGTGTTACACTTATGGTTATTATCTTATTTCAAATATACATAGTAAAGCTGCAACTAAAACAACATGATATTGAAATAAATTATTCCTGGTAAAATAACAGTTTCAGACACAATTCTTCCGATCATGGTATCAAAATTCTTATGTTATTAATAAATTACTAAATAAGTTATGTTATTGGGTAATTTTTAACTGAATCACCGGGAGATTCAGGGAAAATGTGTGTACAGCTGATGTCTGCTTCTGGCTTAGTTTACGAGACAATACACACGGTAATCTTCATCTCTGCATATAAAACAATGACTAGCAAAACAGGAAATACAATTTAATTGGTAAATCATCATGTATAGAGATGTTTTATCTCAAATTTCATTTTTTTTTGTATTGACCAAGTTCAATTGTTATGATCGTTTCGTTTCCCTGAATTATGAAGTAGTTTTTTTTCTTTGGAAGACAAACACATTTTTATTGCAAATGTAGCGATTGTGTATGCACTTGTGATGGCTTCATTCAGATTCGCTTCACAGACAGGTATATAAACAAGCATAAGGTCGCCTTATGGGTGGGGTCGCTTTATAGACAGTGCTAAATGGTAATTTAGAGGAAGCGAGATGTTCAAAGGGTTCTGTTAGTAGAGCTCATTAAACCAGACAGGTTCTACATAAACACATGAGTCTGCTTAAGATAGGATGATTGACGATCTAAAGGCCATCATGTTGGAGAACTAAATATCCCTCGATTGTCCCGTGACGAAACTTGTTATCCTGACGAACATGTAGTAGGAAGTCAGCAAACATATGGACAGTATAGGCAACATTTTTTATCCCATCTATTGTCAAAGGAGAGAGGGAGATGATCTCCATGATTTAGCCATTGCTGTAGATGCAGAAGATCTCTGTGGAACGGTATTGGGAGCGGATCTTCCATTAGTAGGGCCAGGAGTCTGGGAAACCAAGGTCTTCTGGGCCAGATCAGGGCGATTAGGATGATGTTACAGTCTGTCAGTTCTATCTTCTGTATCACCTTGTCAAGAAGAGACCATGGAGGAAACGCATGTGCGAATAGGATGGTCCAGTCCATAGTCAGAGCATTGATCTGAAGAGCTCTCGGACTGATGTAGACTGAGAGTTGATGAATCAGACAAGGTTCCAGGTGCAGAGTGTCCCATATCGGTGTGATCCAGGTGAAGATGTCAGGATGAAGAGAACATTCTGTAAAAATGATCCCCCAATGTCTGGACAGGCTGTCTGCAAGGATGTTCATCTTCCCTAGACTATGTCTTGCAGTTGGTTGAATTGGCCAAGTTGAATAAAAGTGAGATTTCCATCATCAGAGAACTGGACTTCGTTTGTCCCTGTTTCTGTATATACGCTACTACTGTGGTGTTGTCTGTGGAGATAAGAACTGAGGAGTTGGTGAGGAGATCTTCCAATTCTGGATTGCATAGAATATAGCCGTCACCTCCCTGTAATTGATATGGAGATCCTTCTGTTACCATCCATGAGCCCTGTATCTGCCAGATGGGCTCCCCAGCCCGAGTCTGAGGCGTCCCTAAGATAAGGGATGAATCAGCACATGGAGATGGAGTCTTGAAGATCTATGCTGAAGGTCCAATTTCCCTGACGCAGTGAAGATCTTAGCTTCCAGACAGATTCCATCTGGAATTTAGGAGGAGGTATGAGAAAATCATTGTTCAGGATCTTGAGGTCGATGATCACTCGTATTTCTGTGGTATTCTTCTTCGGTACTGAATACTTGAGAATAAAAGCCCTTGCTGACGTCCTTATCCTGGAGTAGGAATATGGCCCTTTTCTCCAATAATGTGTGTAAGACCTGTGAAATCACCACGGTTACGTAACAACTTCGTCTCACGGAAAGGGATGGGAAAGTGTGCTAACTGCGCGAAGTACTCCAGTCAAAGATGTCACAACACATAAAGACAGTAATAATAGCATATTGAAGTATAAAAAAGTTACAGGGTGCAAGTCCTGGATGCACAGTCTGGGAGACACCTAAAACAAAATTAACAGATCTAGCTGGCGATGTTGGTGTCCAGGCAGTGCAGACAGAAAGAGGCTGCTGAAAGGTTTAGGGTTCCCACGGTGGCACTGGCCCTCATCATGTGACCCCATAGCCCCAGGCTGCTGAATAAAAGCTGTTGCTATGGGACCCATGAGACCAGTGCCGTGAACCCCAAAACCCTATTCTACAATTAGTAAGGGGTGGCAGGATATTTTGGTTACTGGTGTAAGGAACTTGGGCAAAATTTCCAGCCTTTACACTCTCCCCCATTTTAAAGAAATGTTTTTCCTCAGGAATGAGAGGAGCCAACTTTCATATTTCTAACAAATTTGTAGTTCCTACAGGTATTAACATTATTTTAAGGCAGATAAATAATTTTATGATAACTGTGATTTACTATAGATTAAACAAGTATGACCTGGCTATATTTCTTCCCAAACGGATCCCAGAAAAGGTGCTTTGTGCACTGTCGCTGGCGCTGGGATCGATGAGGGGCCAAGGTCACAGGCATAACCTCTTCCAGGGGAGAGGCTGGAGCTATTCCCCAGGTACACCATCTGTGATAGCTGCACCTTCTGTATTGGCTGCTTGCATAGTGTCTACCAGGTTCCCAGATTGTGCAGGTTCTGGATTGGCATAAGGTGATGAGTTTAGATTAGATGGTTCAATAATGACAGAAGTATCTTCTTGGTCAAGATCTTCAGACAGCCCATCTTCCCTTTGATCGGATTCAAATGAGTCCCCACTCTCCTCTGGTTGTGACCGAAAAGTTTCAGCTTCCACTGCAGGTGAGGGGTCCTAAAAAGCTGTTGCTATGGGATCCATGAGACCAGTGCCGTGAACCCCCAAACCCTATTCTATAATTAGTAAATTGGCAGGATATTTTGGTTACTGGTGTAAGGAACTTGGGCAAAATTTCCATCCTTTACATGTGTTTATGGCAAGATTGGCTGCCCTTTATTTCTTGCCTACCATATGAATTTTGCAGCCTCTGAGTCAAGACGTGAGAAGAGGTCGGGTCCGGAAGTGTAGTTTGTAGCTGTGAGAGATTACATCTAGGATCCATGAGTGATCAGAGGTGATAAATTTCTACTGGACACAGGGGGTCATCGTAGATCATAGTCCATAAACATAGCCAAATCAAATGGGTTTGTGACAGTGGGAGGAGCTAGAATAGAGTCATCTGCTGTCCCCCAACATCCCAACTTGGAGCCCCTTCTGTTGGATCCCAAATGTTTATAGCCTGATTGACAAGAGGAGTCAGGATGATACTGTGAACGATCTCTTCATCTGAATGGTTGAGATGATTCCTTACCAGAAGAGATATGCTTCTTCCGGGGTGGTTAACAAAAGGGAGCATCTCTTGAATGATCTCTTGGTCTTCCTGAGCTCTTGCTGTGAGGTTGATAGTAAATACTTAAAATCTCTCTGCTGTATCTTGTCTAGCCTCATCTGTGAGTGTTAAACATCGTAGGGGCCGTGACAGGTTGTCTCATCAATGTCTTGGATCAAACCTGAGATAAGAGCTGTTGGCGTTGTAGCCAAATAAATTGAGAAGACGTCCATACTTCTATAGTGAGAAGTTCCAGCTGCAAGTCCTACTTAATCTACCCGAATAGGTATGGTGGTCTCCGCTGGGACCTCATCATTATCTGGTATTTGTGGAGGGATGGCGTGATGAACTCCCTCTACAAACCAATTAATGTAGGAGCCGATGTCCAGGGAGTATTTGTTGGTGGTGGATAGGTCATTGTCGCGATTAGAAGGTAGAGACAATCTCATGCTTTGTTTCTTGACTGGCCTGAGAAAATAATGGTCCAGTTCTAGAGTCTCTGGGAATGGTGACTTGTGTGTCTGATACAGAGGCAGGCAGTCATCATGTTGAAGTTTTTGAAGATTGTCTGAGGCACAGTCAATAATTCCTTGCGCATAAATAAGGTGGCTGGGTGGCCGTGGCGCTGGCGGTAGGAGGTAGGCGGCTGATGTTCGTCTGTGATGGATGGTCCCCCATGTGGCCTTTTGGCCGGGGGATTCTGCCCTTGGGTGGAATCAAGTCTTTTGAGCCATTCTATTTCCAACAATAAGCAGTAAGACAGGATTCAAAGAGTGATGTCATCTCAGAATTCTCCTGAGCAAATAATTGCTCCAGCAGGGCGACAGGAAACTTCGGATGTGCCAGCTGTACAGACGACTGTTGAGTGTCAGACGGTTGATCAGGCAGAGGGGTAGGTTGTTTATCAGTCTGGAAGATAATATCCTTAACCTTTCTCTTGGCTGCATCCTTCCTCTTAGCCCAAGTGATAGCATCAATAAGCTTGGTAATGGCTTCTTTTTGGAAAGCGGGAGACAGAGGGGGACAGCGATCATCCTCTGTACAGGTGGATTCTCTGCACTTCCAACACTCTATATGAGGGTCGCCTGAGATAAAAACTAAACCACATTTGTTACAAGCTGACTGAGGAGGAGAGGAGGCTATTGTGGAGCAATCGCAAGATGACAATTATGCAACTAATACTTATGAATCAAAGCCCATAAAACTACATTAGTAGGATTAAGAAACTTATACTGAAACATATTAGAATAGTGTGACTACAGCCAAGTGCTGGAGAAATACGTAGATGTGTTGACACTAGCAAACACAGGAAAGAAGTGAAGTTTTCCTGCCTTCACACAGTGGCTGCTAAGTGCTTCTGCGGGGACAGCCAGTTGTATAGTTGACAGTGAAGAGGAACCTAGTTGAAAATCTGAAAGTTTAGTGTGGCTTGATTGCAGCCAACATACAGGATTTATGGCAATAGCAGCTCAAAGTCAACCTATTGTCAACCATGCGTGACACAGCACAAGCAATCGTAGTTAGGAAATGGTGCCACCACCATGTGGCAGAAATTCGTAGATTCGAAAGCAGTGCTACCAATACTTCTGGACTGAGCTAAATAGACAAATCTTTGGCGAGATCCTAGATACTCGGACTTGAAGAAACGGATATTAAACGTAGCAGCCAATGCGGGATTGGTGTGGACAAATGGGAAGTGATGCCAGATTGTGTTTTAAAACTTGTGAGTTAATGGTATCCAAATACACCAAAAATACATGGGACACATGTGGATCTTATGGTCAAACTCAGATTGTGTTTGAAAATTATGTGAAAGAAAAGGAAATTGATAATTACAATTGTCTTGGAATATGTGTATTGGAGTTTTTGTTTATTGTAAGTACAATGTTATCTAGATAGACCTAATGCAGGTAAAAACATCTACTTAATTTCGTTATATATTTATCAGTTGCTTATGTGCATTGTTACGTTGCACGCCTGTGTAATAATTAAAGTTTTATGAATATAGCTGCAAAGCAGCAATGACGGGCTCCAAGTTACACTGTGCACAAACGTCCATGTTCGAATCCTCAAAGGGTTTCCTTGTGCCAAATCCATCACATTTAGGCACAACTTGCAGCGTATCGCAGCTATGAAATTGGCATGTGCTAAGTCTGTTCTAAACCCATTTCCGACATCAAACATGTTTGAATCCTCAAAGGGTTTGTTTGTACCAACTCTGTCAAAAGATAGTCACCGTTTGCAGGGCACTCATCGTGAGTGAGTGAGTGAGTGAGTGAGTTGGCTTTTACGCCGTTTTTAATAGTATTACAGTTATATCGCGGCGTGTCAGCTTATTGTGGGAGGAAAGCCCCAAGTGATGCAGGTCTCAGACGTTTACCACTTCGGTGAAACCCACGAGCACGGGTATGGTGCTGACAAACCTAGAAACATAATTGGGCGAACCGGGATTCGAGCCCACAATCATAGGTTTCTGGCGTGCCCAAGGGACGCAACTCTGCACAGCGAATCGCGGCGCCTTAGACGACTGGGCCACCCGTGCCCCCTCAAACCACGTGACCAATGACCAAAGTCAAAGAACAAAAAAAATGAGGTACATATGGCACACTAACTTCATGTAAACTATCAATAGTTTCTGTTGAGAACCTTACAAGATATGATCTTTAAAGTAAAATTTCGGTGACAAAAAATGATCAAAATAAAAATCCAATATGGCCGCAACTAAAAAAGATATCCAAAATCAGCTATTACCGTTTGATGTGTTATGTATGGAGACAATGCTAAGAAAGTTTGAAAGCATTTCATGCAGTGGACTCGGAGTTGTTTGCATTTGAAGACAGGTACCCAAAAGACACTGAAAACCTTGAATCCAATATGGCTGCCAAACCACGTAACCAATGACCAAAGTCAAAGAACAAAAAATGTCAAGCAGCTCAAGCAGCAGATACATGCAAGGTTTCAAAGTAATCGGATAAGCGTTTGGGGAGCAATAGGGCTAAATAGATCTTCAAAATATTCTTGTTTTTCAGTTATCTGCACTTGGCCTTTAGGCCTATGGCTTTGGGATCTAGTACTCACCGGTCTTCACACACATACAAAATTTGAACAAAATCGAGCCAGTGGTTATTTTGCTAGCTCTGGTACAAAAACGGTCGGAATAATAAATAATAAATAATTATAAATCAAACTATTACAATAGGGCTCTACAGCCTTTCGGCTTGGAGCCCTAAATATAATCTCATTATTGTGTGGTATAGACCTAACTGTTGAATGCAATGACCAAAACTAAACACATATCTGTAATTTTCGGATTGAACAGAAAGAATCTTGTCGCTAATACTTATGTAACTAACGTCAATTTCGTATTTATGTATCGTTACTGTTACATCAACTGAAACTGTTGCTGTGCTGCTGTTCTGCTGTAAATATGTTACACCATAATACACTTTGACCAAAAATACATCGAACGTGTCACATAGTGCAACCCTAAATAAGCCCACTGTGATTGATGCAGATGCCAAACATGACATATTCGATTATTTTTTATAAAACTACAGAAAAGTTATTGAGCTATATCTAGATATGGAGCCATTCCTGGTATCCAAGGTTTGTCATTCATGTTGATATGAAGTTTGACGGTTTTCAAAAAGCTTCTCCCGACACTCAGTTGTATGTACATTGCCATGGCCAGTCACTGTTCCAAACTGAAACACTGCCACCTTGGGGGCTATTTAGAGTCAGAGTGGGGCTTTAAGGAGTAATGCAGGATAAGTATACAAATGTAAAAATATTTAGATTTTACTAAAATTTTGTTTCATCACCTCTGTGAATAATGACCATATCACCTTCCCAATTTAAATAAGCCCAAATTTGATATTTGTTTGTTTTCATTATCTTTAGCCCGAACAATGCATTTTCTTGTTCAACAAATTTTCTTTGTCAATATTCCAAGAGACAAACTAAAAATGTGTTGAACAGAAGAGATTGTAAAAATATACAAAGAACTTACTAAGTAGCACAATTTAATATATGTCTGAGTATCATTTAGTGAATGACCATTAATTTTGTATCTTGAAATTAGATATTACATATTTTATATTTATCCTTTCCCTTTGGTGATACTCGCTAGCCCTCCACCACTTACAGTAAACCATGAAATAACCAATAAGATGTATATACAAGAGGTGGCTGAAAAGTTCTGAGCTCAATAATGACACTGAGTCTATCAATTTTACCTTAATGAAGTTAAGTTTAGTCTGATTGTTCATCGTCATAAAATCCAATGCATACCTTCTCAATATTAGCGAGTCCAGATTTAAGTGATGCAATTTCCTTGTCCAGATCTGAAAAACTGTAACATTGATGTTGATATATACACGGACAATATTAACTTCATTTGCATATGTAACAAAGCAATTTTATTCAAATCTTATGACAAGATAAAATACTGCTGACACAGCATAAAGCAATACACATTTCTTCTCATATAATGAGTGAGTTCATGAATCTGTCAGTGTTTTCTAGATCAATAACCTTAGTGAACTACTTACTTGACCTTCGCTGCATCTCGGACATTTGACAGATCCCCCTCCATCTTCAAAACATCGGGGAACTGAAAAACAAAAAATAATTTTTATGAATTTAGTAAAATCTAAATATTATTTACATTTGTATACTTATCCTGCATATCTCCTTAATGCATCTACTGCTATCCTTACGACAAAGAAGACAGTTCCTTCGCGATGGTACTAGATGAGGAAAAATGGTTGCTTTCAGTCTACTTTGTAAGGACCCATCACCGCTGTCATGTGACCATCCGTCGTGGCGTCACATCTGGTGACATTACTGCTTGACACCCGTGCTTATGTAGCGGCCATAAAATTTCCGAGTCCCGTGATGGGATTCGAACCACGGACCTTCTGATCAGAGGCCGGACGCCTTGACCACATAACCAAAGAGGTTAACCCTGTCAGCAAGCTGAAAAGGTAAGGATGTCATCTGTGGGATGACTTCACGCCCTGCTACATATTCCCCTGTCAATAGAAGGCACGTCCCGGGCCGCATAGTAGGGTACTGAGGCTTATTTTGCTCAAATTTAATATGAACGTGCTCAGCGCCTTGTTGGGCGCCAATGTAGCGGCCATAAAATTTCCGAGTCCCGTGATGGGATTTGAACCACGGACCTTCTGATCAGAAGTCGGACGCCTTGTGATGACAAACCTAGAAACATAATTGGGGCAAACTGGGATTCGAACCCACAACCATAGGTTTCTGGCGTGCTCAAGGGACGCACATCTGCACAGCGAATTGCTGCGCCTTGGACGACTTTGTCTCCTGTGTCCCCATGTGGTAAACAGACAAGTTGTATTTCTGAGTTCTGTGTAGAATGTGTGACTAGGTGTGAATGTGTGACTGTCTGGCCTCGATGAAGGTGAACCTAACATCTGGGATGGGAAGCATGATCGGCTTGGATGAGCCAGTCATCCTCTGGGGGACCTCGTCCAAGATATGTGTCTGGCAAGCCACTTCAAAGGAACGTCATGAATAGGAACGTCATCTTCCCTAAACTTCAGCTTCTTAAATGCTGGTGCAAGTCTCAGCTTGGGGAAATCTTCATCTAACACATGTGATCCGGTGGTATCACCGTAGGGTTTGACCAAATGGTGCCATTGTAGAACCCGGAGCCCAGGTGATGAAGCTACCGCTGGTATTACTCAACCTTTCGTTCCGGGATCTGGACCAAACTGAAGATAAATCCAATTCCTTGTCTAATGCATCTTCAGAAGACTCAGAACCGTGGCATACCGGTGAGAGGCTTCTGGTGCTGTGTGTAGACTCATTCTCAATGAGTGCTTGGACGAAACGCCGGGTGAGACTGAACCAAGAGATGATATCCACGCAGGGGAAGTAGCATTAAGATTCGCCGAGCATGTGGCAGACGCAGGAGGCGCTGAGAACTGAAGCATGGTTTGCTGGACCATGGACTGCATGACATGAAATCACGTCAGATCCATTTAGGGCATCTGATGCAACTGGAGAGGTGACAGGGGGAATATCAATATTAACAACGCAAGCATGGATGACGACACCAGAGACATATCATGGACAACAGGACGAGACTGAATCGGTGGGGAGGAGGTGGAGATCGTCCATGAAGAAGATACGGGTGTGGAGGTGAATGCTGGAGAGATCCTGCTGAGTGGGAGGTGGTATTATCTGGGGGGTGGGGGGGTGGGGGGGTGGTAGGCTTGGATGACATTCTTATGAGACTGAGACACTGCTTCTGTGCCTGCTGCGTCTTCCGTTTGTGTGATACCTGCAGGTGTTTGGAGACAGCTGTAGGAGATAAAGGCAGACAATCTTTATATCTAGAGGTCAGGGTGCAGATGGTGGTGCAATTCAGACAAAGGATGAGGGTCCCACCATGACTTGTTCCCATGACACTTGCTACAACAGGGCATTTATCTGCAATGATAGAGTGTAATCAAGATGTGTTCCCACCCGATTATGTATGCTATTATCATTATCCCAGCCATGAGGGTTTATTTATAATAAGCTTATACAAACAACACAACAAACCACCAGTTTAATAACGATTATATCGCTAAGGTATGACAGTGAATTGCAATACCAAGCAATATAATAAATACAGAATGCATGACATGACAAAAGGTGACCACGAAGTGAATTCAAAATGGCCAATTGTAACAACAATACGCCTGATATTTACCGTGGTAAACACTACACCGATAAATATTAATATTATGGCATAAATCATATTTAAGATGAAGTCACAAAACGTAGGTACAATAACAATTCACAAGAATAACAGTTAGTGTTGAAACACTCAAACAATTCAATAGCATATGCTGAGACACAAAAACAGGTCTTATCTCTGGGCTTGACAGTAGTAATGTGATGATACGTGATGTCATCACTTCCGTGGTCACGTGGGAGCTGTGTGGTGAGATTAGCCACACAACCAGTTGGAACAACTTCTTCAGCAAGACCTCACACAGCTCTTCTTTCTGTTAAATGCATTAAGAAGTAATGCAGGATAAGTTAAAAAATTAATAAAATTAGGTATACTTCAAATAAAAAAAATTGAGGTCCCAAACAGGGCACAACATGTCTGTTTTTGGACAAGCAGTAATGTGACCAGATGTGACATCACGACTGACAGTCACATGACAGCGGTGATGGGTCCTTACAAAGTAGACTGAAAGTGAAAACAACCTTTTTTCTTCATCATTGCTAGGGGCTGTCTTCTTTGTTGTAAGGTAAGCAGTAGATACATTAAGGAGTAATGCCGGATAAGTAAGAAATTAAGCTATTCAATAAAGGTGTTAACATTGCAGTCACTACTACAATCTGTAAGGACCTGGATTAAACAAATGAGGTCAATCATATGTCATATGTGATCAACATATATGACAGAAAAACGACTTCTGTAGTTTGCTAAACTTAACTCAAATGCCTAATAATGAAAGATCAAATCATGCAGTCCAAAATATATTAATGCAACATACACTAGATAATTTTGGTTTCAGTAAATGGGTAAATGTTAAAGTTTACAACAGTAAAATAGTACTGTTTCAAATTTATTGTGCGAGTTTGTTTTCTTCAATTTGCAAAATTTGTTTTCACTGAAAATAGAATTATTTCATAATCTGAAAAAAAGAAGAAGCCATATCATACTTCAGAATTAAACAGCACCATCACTACAACTGGCACCTACTTTCTTCTCAAGGACCTCGACCAGGTAGTGCAGGAGTGTAACATTCTTGTTGATGGAGGACTTGGTGTCGATGATCTTATTGAGACTAGTCATCCTGAACCCAGATGCATTCCCTCTCTGTCCCCGGTTCATGTAGTTGCCCAACGCCAGCACCAGCTCCAGGAGCTTCTTCAGCTTCCGGCTACGTAGCACTTGCTTAGAGGCTTCAAAAACAGCTATAAATAAGAAAATGGGGTCAATTTCTGACTACGTTACACTTTCTCAGATGCTTCAAACACACACAAGTAAGATTATAGAGTAAAATTCTGACAACATTACACCTGCTTCTTATTCCAGTGAATCTCAGTGAATTTACATGACCACTAGGACTTGTTAGGACTCACCTTCTATTCTATTTTTACAATCTCCTCGTCTGTCCTGGAATTTCTTTTTGAAGTAGAGGGCTTTCAATCTTTGTTCATAATGCACAATTCTAGAGAGTAGAGGTAAACACTGTAGTACACAGCTCATGAACTAGTGACCATTATAATATACAAAAGACTGCTTATATCAACTGTATATCACATGCAAACATCCTCACATAACCTGCATATGTAATGGTACATGGTACCGGCAAAGCAGGACAATCAGATTAATGGTTTTGAAATAATGGCGACCTGGTCTCTGTTTCACAAAGCGATGGTAGCACTATGACAGTCTTTACTCCCATAGTTTAACATAGACTTACGACAGTGGTTATGCTACTACTGCTTTGTGGAATAGAGCCCCGTTCTGAAACAAGAATTAATCACAGATCCCTGAGGAGAGCAGGATCACATTCTAAACCCTGCACATACTTTCATCTGTCATAGTTGGCTGCAGTTAAACTGTGCTATACAGTTTACATGCCACTGATGATGAGTCAGCTAATGTTGTTTTTGCGAACACCTGGTATCATCAGTATTTCATATTGATTCTTTAACACATGCTCATGATATAGTCGGAATGGTACAATCTGTTCTGCTTTTAGCAGACATTTCTAATGAATATGGAAAGGGTTCTGTCACTTTTATTTCCATTGTTCCCTCTGTTGTAGAGACAGTGTCAGAACCTGTAGAGTCTACAGTACCTGCTCATCTCGTACAGGAACCTGTCAGCGCGGGCCATGTGCTCCAGGTCGTGACTCAGTTCAGTTAGAAGCTGGGACTCTTCTGTAGTTGGTATAAACTTCAGAAGCTGCAACATCAGCATACATTAAAAACTAACAGTTAAATATCACCCACTGTGACATCAACTTTAGCAGGTTAAATAAATATCCTTGAAATCTCAATTACTGGCAATGGAATATTTATGCAACTCTTTAGCTATTTCAAACAATTCTTTCAAAAACAAGATGTAACTGCTCGCTATTAAGTCTAACAAAAACCTAAAATCTAAAAAGTTAAATATCAGATTTGCTGCTAACATCACCCTCATTCACTGCCACTGAATATTATGTGAGCTGTAGTAGGTCTGGGTATGCAGTGGGTTAAACTAGTAAAATCCTAGATATTTTTTATATTTGTATACTTAGCCTGCATTACTCCTTAATGCATATTACTGCTTGTTCTTGACAGAGAAAAGAGCTGTGTGAAGGTCTTTGCTTGAAGAAGTTGCTCCAACTAGCCAACCCATCACGCAGCTCTCACGTGACCAAAGGAAGTGACGTCACGGATCATCACATTACTCTGTAGTCCGAGACATCGGAAGGTACCTAGGGGAGGTAGATCTGCGATGGGCGGGTCCCTTTAGACGCAGTAATGCAGGATAAGTATACAAATATAAAAAATATCTAGGATTTTACTAGATTTTTTACTTAGCCTGCATTACTCCTTAATGCATCTTTATCGTACAGCACCGGAGGTGGGCATACCTTCAGATGTGGACCTTTCATCTGTTATTTCCAGACTCTGTTCCCTAGCCTCGTCACGCCGAAGACCTGGGTTCGAATCCCGACATGGGTACAATGTGTGAAGCCCATTTCTGGTGTCCCCCGCGTGATATTGCTGGAATATTGCTAAAAACGGTGTGGAGCGTGGAGGGTCCAGTCCCGCGGCCTCGTAGGCCTGGAGGAGGATGGCTCGAAGCAAGAGGGCAATCGTGTTGCGACTGACCTCCGCTTGCGAGGTCGCAGATACTGGTACAAAGAGGCGTCGTCGTTGTCTACGGCGTTCCTCAGATCGTCGGATGTAGCAACCAAGCCCTCTTACCTCATAGACGGAGCTCTCGTTCGTCTTCTGTGCCCACAATCAATGACGGGGGGTGGATGAGGAACAATCTATCGGGCTGGCCTCGGAGCTGATTCTTTGCAATGAAGTCCCAGCACAGGCCCAGATGCACGGCTCCGTGTGCTCCCTGCTCAAAACGGACCCGTGTGATGTCTAGGGTGTGTAGCTCGCTGACCCGGGCTGCTGTAGCGAGCGCCAGTAGGAAGACCGTCTTTTTTGTCAGGTTGTAGAATGACGACGTTTTGAGTGGCTCGGAAGGCGCGTCTCTCAGCGAGGTGAGAATGACGTTCAAGTCCCAGGCCGGGGGACAAAACTTCGCCTTTTGGTCTTCCAGTCTGAAGGAGCGGAGCAGTGCCTGGAGTTCCGGGATTTTCGTCATGCGTCTATCTTTCGGGACTGCCAGGACAGAGTTGAGCGCCACAAGGTAGGTCATGATGGTACTGCCCTTGAACTTACGCTTGTGTTGCAGATTGAGCATAAACTCGGCCAGGAATTGAGGCGATGCAGATGTGGAGTCTTGGTGCTTACTCCTGCAAAAGCTCTCAAAGGATTGCCATTTGTCGTCATAAAGGCTCCTGGTGGTTGGGCGATGTGCCATCATGATGGCCTTAGCCGCTCTGGCCGAGTAGCCCTTGGCGCTCAAAGCTCTCTGTAAATGGACCAGACATGAAGACGTAACCTGTCTGGTCCTGGGTGTGGCTGTCTGCTGTAAGGGTGGATCAGAAGGTTTGGCCAATCTGGGAGTGGCAGGGGGTTGACGTCTGATAGCTCTCTGAGGTCGACAAACCAAGCCTTTTTGGCCACCAGGGCGCGACCAAAGTCAGATCGAGGTTCCGTGTCGATCTGATCTTCTGGACGACTTTGGGAAGGAGTACAGGTGGCGGAAAAAGCACACGCTTTTAGTCCCTCCAGGGATGTGGTGGACCTGGAACTGGATCCTCAGCTGATCCACTAGGTGAAATAATCGGAACGTCTGCTGAAGGAGCGAAGACGAATGAGTTCCAGAGACACCAAACGACAGTGATGTTGTCTGTCGAGATGGAGAGCCGGGCGTGTCTGAGCGCCTGCTTCCAGTGAGTGATGGCCAAGATAACCGGTTCCAGTTCGAGGTTGTTGATATGCCATAGGCGCTGATCGGTGGACCACAGCCCTGAGGTGACCTGTCCCTCCAGGTGTGCGTCCCATCCCTGTAGGGACGCGTCTACGAAGAGGCGTAGAGAGGTCATAAACCCTGTCAAGGAGACGCCGCCTAAGACATTCAATTCCACCGTCCACCACCGGAGATGCTGCTTGAGATGATCCGGGAGGATGATGGATTGAGCGGGGTCCTGGCGTCTGATGTAGGGCGCCAGGAACATCTGAACAGGACGCAGTTGGAGCCTTCCTCTGTAGGTCAAGTCCTGTGCCGAGGTTAGGAGGCCCAGGAGGACTTGCCATTGGCACAGAGTGCGAGGTAGGTGGAGAGCTGGAATCGGGTGCGCCTGCATGCGCTCCCACCGGTCTCTGGGTACAGAGATGAGGTCGAGGTCCGTCTGGAAGAGGCCCCCGATGAACTGAAGGCGCTTGGAAGGTGTCAACTGTGACTTCCTGAAGTTGCTCTTCCACCCCAACTGGTATAGGAGTCGAAGGGTGAAGTCCCTGTGGCGGAGTAAAGTGACCGGGTCCAGATAACTGTCAACTTACCAGTAATATACCAGTAGTATATAGTGTATATAATACATAGTGTAGTTAGTATTAGTATTAATATTAGCATTAGTTATTTGTGTCAGTGTCAGTATTAGTATATAGTGTATATAATACATAGTGTAGTTAGTATTAGCATTAGTATTATTATTAATATTAGCATTTAGTATTAGTATTTATTATTAGTATTAGTATTTAATATTAGTATTTAGTATTAGTTTGCAGTACGGGTTTTAGGGATTTTAATGAAGATTTGATACAACACCTTTTAACTTAGTTATGCTTGGGTCAGTCACTACCCTATCAGCTCCTTTGTGTCAGCCAGGGCAAATGTTCTGGTTTAGTGGTTGTTGGGTTCTCAGGGAGGAACGACAAACGCGGGAGTAGGGAGACGAGCCTGCCACTTGACTGGCTGTTTATTCAGACTGTCGCATGTTACATAACAGCACGTGATTGCACTTACCTGCAACTAATCGCATTACAAGAGCGGACATCTGTTGGCCTGTCATAATATTATACACTAGCTAGTTTAAAACTACTGCGTTTCAATTACAGATATTACATCCGCCCCTCCTAAATTTAAGTTACTTTGAAACCAAAATAATAACCTTTGATAAGCAACATAGTCCACCGGACTTCATAAAGTATAAGTAACTTAACAATGTACACTGACTCTTGTAAAGTACTAATAACCCTGATTACTTGACAAGTTACAGTCATAATGAAAACATTGTTAAAGTAGAAAGTGAAATTCAACTAAACTTTTTTTCGACACATAATAATACTGATAACCTGCTGAAGTATTATAGTCCTGATACAAGTAACTGTAATTCACAGCTAAATCGAATGCCACCTTGACACATAGTTCACTGCAAATGACAATCACAGTTCACTCAAATGTCACTTTGACACAAAGTCCCTCAGATAAGACGGTTGCTGCTTCACTCTGGTTGAACGACGAAGTATGGGTGCTACAGGCGATGTCACTACCAGCGTTTCCTCCCCCGGTTCAGACATATCTGGTACACTTGAAACATCCCCTTGGATACTTTCCTCATGGGAATCTACCTGTGATGTGTCAGGTAAGTCTGATTCATACTCCTTCCTTCGTGAAGACTGTGATTCTAGCGGAGTGTCTGAACGTTCAATCACGTCCCTTCGGGGTGAAGATAAAGACATCCTGCGTCTGACATGATCCACATGCCTTCTGACCAATCTTCCATCCGTTAACTTGATGATGTACGACAATGGACCAGTTACACTATCAACTTGTCCACTAATCCACTTTGGATCTGAAGCAAAGTTCTTAACCCACACCGAGTCATTCACTTGGAATGCCCTACATTTCGTTAGAGCTGACTGATCCACAAGTTTTCTCTGGTTCTTTTTCACCTTTGAGGTAAGGTTTGGAAACATCAAGTCCAATCGCGAACGCAATCTGCGTCCAAGAAACAACATTGAAGGTGATACACCAGTTGTAGACTGTGGTGTAATTCTATAAGAAAATAGTAACCTATGTAGTTGAGTTGCAACTGTGTCACCAGTTGTCTTCTTTAATCCATCTTTTATTATTTGAACCGCCCTTTCTGCTAAGCCATTCCCAGCCGGGTGATGAGGGGATGTTGTCACATGTTCAACTCCATTTCTGGACATAAATGTAGCAAATTCTTCCCCAACAAAAGCTGTAGCATTATCAGTTACAATAATTTCTGGTATGCCATAAGCTGCAAACATCCGACGCAGCTGGTTTATGGTAGCCTTTGCATTTGACGACGACATAGGTACACATTCAATCCACTTGGAGTAGGCGTCAATCACTATAAGAAACATGCTACCCATGAATGGACCAGCATAATCCATATGCAGTCTTTGCCAAGGTTGAGAAGGATACTCCCAAGGGTGTAGGGAAGCTATACTTGGACAATTCCTGTTTTCCTGGCATGAATCACAACTGTTTACTGTTGTTTCTATGTCAGCATCTAGATGCGGCCACCAAACATAGCTTCGGGCCAAGCCCTTCATCCTGGTGATTCCTGGGTGGGACTGATGCAACTCTGACAATATGACAGATCTGAGTTTCAATGGAATGATGACCCTCGAACCTCTCAATAAGCATCCACCCATCACACTGAGTTCAGAACGAACTCTGTTGTACGGCTCATAGTGGTCATCCAACTTGTCACGCTGCGGCCAACCTCGGATCACAAATTCTCGAACAATAGACAATGTTCGGTCCTTGCCAGTCTGAATACTTATGTCTGTCGACTTCAGAGGGCATGTGTCCAATTCCTGAAGCATTAAGACTGTCATGTCTTCCATAGGCTTCCCTGAGTCAGGCGCTGGCAACCTGCTCAATGCGTCTGCATTGGTATGCTGTGTACCTTTCCTGTGTACAATTTATAGTCATATGCAGTCAACAACACTGACCATCTCTGAACTCTTGGAGACACCATCTGTGGCACTAGATTATTCTCATTGAATAATGACACCAACGGCTTGTGATCTGTCACGATCTGGAAATGACGTCCATAAACATACTTATGAAACTTTCGCAGTCCAAAGATCACACTCAGTCCTTCACGATCAAGTTGAGAATAATTCTGCTCTGCCTTAGTCAGTGTCCTCGAAGCAAAACTTATAGGTCTCTCCAAACCATCAGGCAGTTGGTGAGCCAACACAACACCTACTCCGTAGGGGGATGCATCACACTGCAGTAAAAGTGGTTTGGAGCTGTCAAAATGAATCAAGACATCCGAAGACTGAAGCAAGTTCTTTGACTTCTCAAACGCTTTTTGTTGAGATGTACTCCATGACCATTTCACTTCTTTTTGTAGCAACTTGTACAAGGGGGAGAGAGTGTCAGGCAGATTTGGTAGAAACCTATGGTAGTAGTTCAGAATACCAAGATAAGCTCTCAATTCTTTCACATTTTCAGGGACCTTAGCTTCCTGAATTGCAGCAATCTTTTTCTCCACTGGATGCAAACCTTCACTGTCAAGTCTATAACCAAGATATTCAACTTCATCAGCCATAAAGACATACTTGTTTCTTCTCAAACGTAATCCTGCTTCTGACAATCGATGAAGTACTTCATCCAGAATACGAAGATGCTCACGAAGATTCCAGAGTTAATGATATTGTCGAGATAACCCGCTGAGTAATCGAGTCCCTGTAGAATACTTTCAATCATCCGTTGAAAGATAGCGGGTGCCGAAGATACTCCAAATGGCAATCTTGTGTACCTAAAGAGTCCTTTGTGGGTGTCAATCACGACATATTTTCGCGATTCTTCATCCAAGACTAACTGATGATACGCATGACTCATGTCAAGTTTGGTGTACTTTACACCCCCAGATAGCTTCGTGCACAAATCTTCAAACGTTGGTATTGGATATTGCTCCAATTTGGAAAACTGATTCACTGTCAGTTTAAAATCTCCACAAATCCTGACAGAAGAATCAGGTTTAATGACTGGCACAATGGGACACGCCCACTCAGAATGCTTGACTGGCTCAATAATGCCTTCACTCAGCAAGCGATCAAGTTCAACTTCTATCTTCTGACGTAATGCATACGGCACAGATCTAGGTTTGAAAAACTTCAGAGTTGCATCTTTATCCACGGAGATGTGAGCTTGGAATCCCTTAAGTGTTCCAAGACCTTCCACAAATACAGCTGAGTGTCGTTCAAGAACATCATTAAGTGTCAAATCTGTAGATTTCATAAGGTTCACCGAAACATCCCTCAGGTCAAAGTTCAAAGGCTGTACCCATGTACGACCTAGAAGATTGGAACCATTACCCTTGGCTATGGAAATCGGTAAGGAGTAAGATCTCTCCTCGTAAGATACTTCCACCGTTCAAATCTACTTCCTGTCCTGTATAACTTCGCAGGGGTACTTGTGATGTGTACAATGTCGATGACTGAAGGCCAATTCTTTGAGCCGTCTGCTCATTCACAATGGTCACTGGGCATCCCGTGTCAACCTCAAACGTCACTGGTGTGCCATTAACATCCATTGTAATGTAGTAGGGGTTTGGGTAGTTTGGATCACCTTTAGCCAAAGGCTGAGTACTAACATGAAATAGCGAGTTCTCAAACAAGTCTTCCACACTAGCACTGCTGTTACCTGGGTCACACGAGTTCACCTCACTCACTGCAGCATTCACTTTCTGTCTTCCCTTGAATTAAGCCTTAGAATTCTGTTTCTGCGGAATTGATTCTCCTGACCTGCAGACTCTCACAATATGGCCACGTTTTCCACACTTATGACACTTCTCATTCTTATAAAAACACATGTGTGGAGCATGAGTAGTTTTTCCACATCTAAAACAAGGTTTGTTATTTCCAGATCCAACTTGAGGCCTCTGGTCTTTGGTACATTGTGCTGATGGTTTACTGCGAAACTTGTGTACTGAATGTCCCACAGTTTTATCACCGTGAAGATCCTGTAGATTCTTGTCTGCCGCCTCAATTGCGTTAGCAATTTTCAATGCACTACTAAATGTTAGAGCAGTCTCTGACAACTTTTTCTGAATATTGTCATCACAAATACCACACACTAACCTGTCTCTCAACATGGCCTGTAAAGACGTTCCAAAATCACACCCGTCAGTCAACTTTCTAAATTCGGCGACATAAGCAGCTACACTTTCACCAGCCTTCTTATTCCGTGAATGAAATTTAAATTTCTGAACAATTTCCGATGGTTTAGGCGTGAAATGTTCTTTCAATAAAACCACCAGCTGGTCAAACGTTTTCTCGCTAGGTTTCACGGGCTGAACCAATGCTCTTATCAACTGGTAAGTTTCAGTTCCACATGACGCTAACAGTATGCTTTTCTGTTTGTCTTCGTCTGTAATTCCGTTTGCCACGAAAACATGTGTCAGTATCTCACACCATTCCTCCCATGTCGACTTCTTTGGATTAAATTCAAACAATCCACAAACAAAACCCGTGGTAGCCATAATCTCTGAGCTGAAGATAGTGACGGTTATAATGCCTCAAGAAGAGCGAAACAAAAGTCAATGTTCATCTATACCGCTTCTCCTATTTCACACTGACGGGTGAAACAAAGGTCAGCAGACCACGTGCTCTTGACTAACACACTCGTGGCAATGAACACACCTCGTCAATGTACCGTCAAACAGCCAGATAAACGTACTAAAATTCCTTTACATATACTTCATAGCTACCTGGGATCCCATCCTCGTCGCCAAAATGTTGGGTTCTCAGGGAGGAACGACAAACGCGGGAGTAGGGAGACGAGCCTGCCACTTGACCGGCTGTTTATTCAGACTGTCGCATGTTACATAACAGCACGTGATTGCGCTTACCCGCAACTAATCGCATTACAAGAGCGGACATCTGTTGGCCTGTCATAATATTATACACTAGCTAGTTTAAAACTACTGCGTTTCAATTACAGATATTACAGTGGTTGACCCTATTGTTTTCCTTAGGATCAGCTTTGCATGCTTTTTAACCCTCACTTGCACCTCAGTCACTACACAGACAAGTCACTGACAGACGACAGCAAGTGGGCACATGTTACAGATTTTGTAAAGTCCAGGTATGTTTCCAATTAAATATGAAAACATATATAAAGCTATCTTTTCATAAATAAGATTATATAAATAGGTGTACGTTAAATAAGGTATTTGTTATGATGTGTGTGAGATTTAGTCAATGTCTGATTCTCCTGGACAGGGTGTGGTTTGAATATGTTTATGAGGCTATTATCATATATGTGTTAAATTTATTGTAAGTGTGTGGACATTTATGATAGTTTTAGGATGTTTAGTAATTTATTGTGTTTGATGGTAGTGCTGTGTTCAGATCTGTAAATATGTATAAACAATAGCACTGATTTGATAATAATATCCACACGTGCAAGAGCATTGTGTAAGGAAGCTAGTTTTATTGTACATTTAGAATAACTTCCATATTTATAGGTACTTTGATGTCACTGTAGCCCTGGCCATGTAGTCGTGACAGACTAAAGTGTAACCTACACCTAGAGGCCATACTTCTGGTATGTTTACTTATCACCACATGTAAATATATATTATTATTATGTTTATCTATTGATCACGTTTTACACCACCTAAGAAGCATTTTGATTTGATGTATGCACTATATGTATGTATAATGTAATTCTAATGATGTATCATGTTCTGACGTATACATATCCTCTATATATGTATAAGGTAATCCTAATGAAGTATCATGTTCTCATTTTAATTGTCATAATTTACAAGATTCTCATTGAGTGTTATTGTGCATTTCAGGGTGTGAAAGAAAAGTATACCACACATACTCGTCATCTAATAAAACGAATCACATCCGTAGCCGTGTTTTGACATCATTTATCGATGCACACACATATTCTGCTACTTATGTATGCCTCGAACTGGATGTCCCGGAGATGGAGGTACGAGGCTATCGCCTTGGTAAGCCATGTGAATAGCCACGGGGCCGAAGAAATTCCAAACGGGAGGACCGCCCATGAAGATGAAGCGGAGGAATTTCCGGTTGCCTGGATGTATAGGGACGTGTAGGTAGGCGTCCTCGATGTCCAGGCTGATGAGCGCCTCCCGCGCCTGGATCCGGGATCGCAGTAGCCTGAGCGTGGTCATCCGGAAGTACGGTGGATGCGCCAGGATCTCCCAATTCTACCAGAAGTGAGCCTGTCTCCCACCTACTGGGGTGTTGACAACTTGGACGGCTGGGGGTGGGAGGTCCCAGTCGTGTCCGTCCGGCGGTTCACTGGGGGTCCCTGCGGCTGGCGTTACCCCTCTTGGGGTAGGCGGGACGGGGCTGGTATGAGCCTGAGGACTTTCCTTTCCCCTTGCCTCTGCCTCGAGAGGTTGAGGTGGCGCCCCACCCCAGGGACCGGAGGACGCCCTAGCCTTGGACGCCCTAGCAGTGTCTGGCCGAGACACCCTGGCCAGGGCCTTGAGAGCCGTCTCATCACGGGCGAAGGCTGAGACCTGGGCGTGTGTCTGGGATATTTGCCCATTTAAGAGGTCAGAGCCGGACCAGGGTTGGCGCAAGAGGTCTCTCTTGAACTCTGGGTCCCAGTTGGACAAGGCAAGGTACCCAAGGCGTCTGGTGGGAGTGAGCTCGATCAGAGCGGTGCGCATGTGGGAGCGCATCTGTTCCACCTGTTGTTGGAGATAGGATAAGACAGTAGTTAAATTGTCAATCCTATGGGGGTTGTCCTCCGCTAAGTCCTGCAGTATGGCCCTGGAGGGCGACGCTATCAGAGAGAGGGGTTTGAGCGTGTGGTGAATCTCAGTCTCTATGTAGGCAAGTTTGATGTCGGAGACTCGGACTGAGGTGGAGCGGTTTGATCCCGTCATCCGAGATGGCCGATCTGGAAAGTGAAACCTCGGAAAGGTCTGACATCCTGCGCCGGTGTTTTCTGGCCTGCTGTGTTCTGCGTTTAGTGCAAACACAAAGATACTGTCTGAAAGCTGTGGGTGAAAGCAGTAAACAGTCTTTACATCGGTGATCTTGGTGGCATTGAGATGTACAATTAAGGCACAGAGGGTGGGGATCCCACGCCGACATATTGCGCTGGCACTTTAAGCAGGAGGGCATGATATCTGCAATGAAGCAGTGTAAAATCACAATGCATCCCCGCCCGATTATGTATGCTATAATATCTTTATCCCACTATGTGGGTTTATGAAACAAATATAACGACAAACGTAAGACAACATACAATCAAACAAAACAATACATGTGATGATACACCAATCGTGGGGTACCAAGCAAAAGAATATAGAACGCAAACCAGTCCACAAACGGCTGGCTACGCAAAATATTCAAGATGGCTACTTGGAGCAACAAGACACCTGGCCTTATGTCTTCTTTTGAGAAAACGCCAGTAAGTGTCTAATAAAGTTATGCACATGTTTATCAAACATAGAATGTACAAAATACAAACCGTATGCACAACACAAAGACAAAACAACATTAACTCAGACAGCAAACACGTGAGGGTTTGAACCACTTTTATGTTACAAGAAGAAAAACGGGTCTTCTCTCATCAAGTGACAAGAGTAATGTGATGATCTGTGACGTCACTGCTAGTTGGAGCAACTTCTTCAAGCAAATACCTTCACACAGCTCTTTTCTCTGTCAAGAACAAGCAGTAATATGCATTAAGGAGTAATGCAGAATAAGTAAAAAAATTATGTTTCTACCTCTGAAATAAAACATTCAAATCTAATTTTGCATGTTGTTGACATCCATGCAGTTTAAGGGTTAACTTGTATTTCCACAATACTGAATTAGAGTATTCAAGCTGATCTTGCATGTTGGTGAGGACACACATCCCTACCTGTTCTACCATGTCCTTAGGGAGATCTTCGCTGGAGTCGACGTTCATGATGGCCCGGCGTAGCTCCTCATTGCTGAGTTTGATCTTGGACAGGAGGATGGTACAGTTCTGGGCACGCCTCCCATCAATCACGGTCAGCTCTTTGGCTTTGGGCTTCACGTTCTTTGTGTCATCCTCCCCCTCACCACGGTTGTGCTGGTAGGCCGAGAAGGTCTTCTCGAAGTCCAACAGATCCAGCATGCTGTATAACTGTAACAGTGAGTGAGGTAATGGTGTTTAACACTGAACATGATCTCAGAGTCACCATACTGAGGGAGGAAGATCACAGTGATGCAGGTAGTTGAGTGAGTGAGTGTGTGAGTGTGTGAGTGAGTGAGTGAGTTGGGTTTAACACTGCTTTGAACAGTATTCCAGTTATATCACAGTAAGTCAGCTTCATGTAGGAGGAAAGGCCGGAGTAATGGAGGTCTCAGATATTTACCACTTTGGTGAAACCCATGAGCAAGGGTATATAGTGCTCACAAACCAGAAAACATAATTGGAGCAAACTGGGATTCAAACCCACGATCATAGACATCTGGCGACACAGTTCGTGGATGTTTACCAGAACTATACACCCTTGCACTATGGTTTCAAAACTACGATCTGCGTCACTGTTTACCAATTTTGTGAAACCCATGAGTAATGGTATGGTTCTGCTAGAACCATGAATCTCCTTCTGGGATTCCAACCATAAATTGGCAGATCCAGGCATCTAAGCCATGCAATACTACTTTGCAAGTTTTAGCATCTTAAACCACTAGACCAGATCTTATTCTTTGGTACCATTTTATTACTGACTTTCTTAAGACCCTGTAGAATATAGTCAGTGACACTTCTACTGTTATATTACAAAATTCCATGTAACGACAATGTGTTTACCTTTGTATCATCAAGATCCTTCCACACTGTTCCTGCAATCTTATTCTGAAAAGTAACACAATTCACTAGTATCATACATGGTCCCATTTCAATCATAAACCTGGGGAAGATTTCTCAGTTTGTTAACACATTCTGCCGACCCCAAACATTAAAATGGACATTTTCATAAAATACTTCAACCAAAGAACATTACCTCAAAAAAAGTGTGTGTACCAAGTAAAGAAATAAGTCTGGAATTAACTTGATATTACATTTGTACTTGTGGATTACATTTGTACTTGTGTATTACATTTGTACTTGTGTACAATGTATTACATTTGAACTTGTGTATTATATTTGTACTTGTATATCACATTTGTACTTGTGTATCACATTTCTACTTGTGTATCACATTTCTACTTGTGTATTACATTTGGACTTGTGTATTACATTTGGACTTGTATATCACATTTGTACTTGAGTATTACATTTCTACTTGAGTATTACATTTCTACTTGTGTATTACATTTGGACTTGTGTGTTACATTTGGACTTGTGTATTACATTTCTACTTGTGTATTACATTTGGACTTGTGTGTTACATTTGGACTTGTGTATTACATTTGGACTTGTGTATTACATTTGGACTTGTGTGTTACATTTGTACTTGTGTATCACATTTGTTCTTGTGTATTACATTTGTACTTGTGTATTACATTTGTACTTGAGTATTACATTTGGACTTGTGTATTACATTTGTACTTGTGTATAACATTTGTACTTGAGTATTACATTTGGACTTGTGTGTTACATTTGTACTTGTGTATCACATTTGTTCTTGTGTATTACATTTGTACTTGTGTATTACATTTGTACTTGTGTATAACATTTGGACTTGTGTATTACATTTGTACTTGTATATTACATTTGTACTTGTATATTACATTTGGACTTGTGTATTACATTTTTAATTCTCATAGGATACAGCCTTCGACATTTATTTTTAAAAACTACGCCAGAGAAGTAGTATATTGAAACCAAGTTTGTAGCTGGTCCTGCTTCAACGAAATAAAAATGTGTTTGACGCACAATCTAGTATCAGGATAGCAGACTTGGGTGAATTCCAAAGGTGGACTGTTATTTGTAACTGTAATATTTTACAAAACAATAAACACTTTCCATCACTGTTAACAACATGCATAACCTGTTCAATACAGAAACAAACATACAAGATTATTAATACATGATAGAAATGTATTTAAAGTTTGCCTTACATCTGGTAGTTTTGTCCAGTTAAAAGACTTGAGAGGGTTTCCTGGTTTGGGTGCGTTCTTCCTCTTCGCAAAGCCAGGTGAAAAATGATTAGATAAACCTAGAACAAAATAAAACCAGGTACATGCCACGCTTTCTTCCATTTGTTTTATTATGGAGTTTTATTAAATCAATAAAAAAGATACCTCTTAACCCATGTCAATGACACATGTACATTTACTGTCACTGTACTCAAAGAAAATGAAACTATCAACAAGTCATTCGTAAGTACATGTTCTAGTTTGACAGATTTTTTAAATACATATATTCACCTATACCTTCAAAAACACACACTTTATTACAACTTTTATTATCATAAGAAAATGAAACCATGAAGATGGTGTTCTTATGTAGTTTGACATTTATAAAACAAATTCAAAATTAGTAAAATCTAAATATTTTTTACATTTGTATACTTATCCTGCATTACTCACTGTCATGTGACCTTGATGACAAGTCACCTTCATCACATCACTGCCTGTTTCCCAAACCTTAACGTCCTTGCTGTTACGAGACATGTGAAGGTGACTCGTCTTCAAGGTCAAAATGACAGTGGTGATGGTGCATGCAAAAAGCCGGTGTTGAAAACACAACATCTTTTTTTCATCCAAGACCATCGCTGAGCGCTGTCTTTGTTCTCTCATAAGGTAAGCAGTAAATGCATTTAGGAGTAATGCAGGATAGGTAAAAAAATTTCTTTTAACCCATTCAGTGACTGAGTGAGTGAGTGAGTGAGTGAGTGAGTGAGTGAGTGAGTGAGTTGGGATTAATGGCGCTTTCAACAGTGTTCCAGTTATATCACGACGTGTCAGCTTAATGTGGGAGGAAAGCCTGACGTGATGCAGGTCTTGGATGTTAACACCCCTGTTGAAATCTACAAGCACAGGTATGGTCTTGACAAACCTAGAATTGGATGACAACAAACCTTCTCAAACTTAACACTGATAAGACTGAATACCTGCTAATTGGATCGAAAAGCAAGTTATCACAACTTAACCCTCTTGGTGCCACGGGACCATATATGGTCCCTCACTTTTCACACCCGCATAGTGCCAGGGGACCATATATGGTCCCGAGAAAATGCCCTTTTTAAACTTTGAAGTTTGATACTTAATACTGAGTGCGCAAAGTCAAAACTATAACCATCATCACCCCAATCATCTTAGCTTTAACATCGTGTAACTCATACTTTAGTCAATGCTACGGATTGCGAAATATGGCGAGATTAGTAAAGTGGCTACCGCTCCTCTCGGCCTTTTCTGCCATGTTTGAACACCAAGCGAATGACGGCGAATTTTGATTATGCACCCATGTCGCATACACGTAAATATTTTCAGACAAAGTCCTTGTTCATAAGAAAAAGTATGACCTGAGTGGTCAGAAAGACATATTTTTCCCAACTATATACTTATTTACGTAAATACAATTCTGTTCACTCCTTTACGAACAAGTTTATTTACACGTTTTGTATATTTTTATCGACTATCGGTAATGGCGGAATGGTCGGTACACATGAGAAAACGACAGTGTATATTTCCATTACATTTATGACGTTCATTGAATGAATTTATAACCATCATCACCCTAATCATCTCAACGTTAATATCATGTAACTCATATTTTATGCAGAGCTACGGATTGCGAAATATAGCGAGATAAGTTATGTGGTTACCGAGCTTCTCGATCTTTTTCTGCAATGTTGAACTTCATGCGAAGGAAGGCATTTTTTTATTATGCACTCGTGTCACATACACGTAACTATTATTATATCAGACAGCCAATTTGAAAATGAAATCTGATCGGACTGGTCAGAAAGATTTACTAGTCCCCACTGTACAGTTATTGGCGTAAGAGTACTAACGTTTAGTCGGCCACGGAAGTTTTTTGTTCAAGTATTGCATATGTTTATCGACTGTGTGTCATGGCGATTTAGCACGGTGCTACATACCAACCGACTGTGCAGATTGTCTTTTTGTTTATGATGCTGATTTACAGAAAATATTCAAATAAAAAATATGGAAAGATAGCTGTAATCGTTAATATTAAGTTGGTACAGTGTTTATTTATGGGCAGGAAATTCATGATCAAAACCTAAACATTGAATGGCCAAGCCCGAAGTTACCAACAGGGCACGTTTGCATCATATCTGTGCCGCGATTTCTTGTTTACCGGTTGTCCTACATACTCGCCTGTTCAGACAAATAACTGCTACTTTTTTCATATGAAATGACTAAAAGTCATGTGTGATTGCTCAAAATACCTGACCGTGTGAGTGACTTGCCCTAACTGTTTCACATTTTGTCGCAAATGTAGATTTCAAAAGTGTGGCCACGACATCTAACGTGAGTCGACGCCATATTGTAAACAAATTGTGTCAAGGTCGGTTCCACATGTGGTAGCTCGGCCCCCGTTTCTGTCGATGGTACACGCGATACAAACATAAAGCAACTTCTGAAAACATCAACATAACTTCTACAATGATGACATCAATACCTTTTTGTATTTGGATTAACCGCTTATGGATACGCTGTGCTGTTAAGTTCGATTTGGATTTGTTTTTCCTTTCATTGAAACTGTGATAATGGGGCTGTGATTGGTTTGATGAAATAGTATTTTCCATGAGTCTAATGTACATGGTACATGCTGTGATTGTAGAAGATAATTGATAACCAATTGTGTATGCATATATATATCATCAAATACACATTACTAATCTCTTCAGAAAATGGAATATATTATAGGTCTAGCTCGTTTTCAAACATTCTGCCATGGATATTAGATTCAAAATTAATATTAGATTTACAAATTATTTATGTACGCTGTACTCTCGATTAACGTATGATAATCTATTGTAAGTCTTCAACTCTTATTTGATATGTCATCTGAAATGTCAGCAATGAGTAAAATTAATTTCGTTACAATCTGCAATTTTATTCAAATAGGCTAATAGACGGTCGGTGATTTCCCGCCGCTGTGAATTTGTCGTCTGGACAGATGCGCGTGATTTGACCTCGCGTGTTGTGACGTGGATGACGTCACATGAAACAGCTGATCTAATGTTTTGGTAGTATAATGGATACACGTGGTTTCATTTTCCAAATAACAATATTCTCTTTGACTGAACTAGAAAGCATATCTAGTACATCACGATTGGAAAATATCTACGGCGACCGACGAGTGAATGAGACCGCTTATCATTTGACTAACAGTGTTGGAATATTTGGCGCAGTTTTCTAATTTTGGTATGTTGACATGTGCTTTTCATATCTGTTTGAAGGCTTGATATTCCAAAAAAAATAATGTGCATTTAGTTGATTACAGCGAGAAAGCTGTCAAAATGGATCCAATATTAAACAACCTAGAATTTTAATATTTTAGCTTCATCTATTAGAATCTCGAATGGTTCAATTTATAACATAAACAGTAAAAGTAAAGATCTACTCACAATATATAGATAATCAATTTCTGAAAGACAAAAAGTTTTCAGTGTAAATGTGATTTCGTTTTGATGATTTATATAGTTATAATTATGTCTTTTTTCACTCTGCATTATCTAAATTACCAAATACTTCGACCAGTGACATAGTAGTCATTAGATTCTACTTTGTTTTGTATCCTTAGTATGAAATAGATTTTTTTTAAATAAATATTTGTCTAAGAGCAAAATCAATGCATTCTTGTGTTGTTGTTTTTCACCATTTTAATTTGTATATCTTCCCTCCAAGCTGTAGATCTAGTTTAGCTAGCCCAAAATTAAGAAAAAAGGAAAGACATAATAAACCATTTTTATTAAAGATTTTGCTTGTTAAATTTTCGAAGTTCAATACCAAGAATATATTTTTCCTTTATGACAAATAATTCCATTACTTTCATTGACCTACGATCATTATCTATTTTAAACTTTTCCTTTAGTAGAATGGGATGGAATGGGAAACTAGTGGAAATAAACTATCACGTATGTCCTTAAATGTACATACCTATAGCTAGGTGTAAATACACTTCTAAAGTCGTATTTATAAATCAAATGAATAAATGAAATAAACGGTGGTATTTCATGGACTGGCCATACAAGTATATTTTGAGCAAAGGTCTAAGTTAGGCAGCCAAGTGCGAAATACGAACTGATACAAGGATGTATGTTTTCTGGTGGTCATAGTGAAACAATGACATATCGCGCCCGAGTTGCGAGTGATCGAAAATAGGTTTGTTGAATAGATTTGCTGCCCATGAAAACGTTTCAACAATTTTGATTGAATCTACATGTACTTACTCTTGGGTGGTATTACGTTAGTATAATCTTGTTAATTATTAAGAAATAATAATGATGCCCGATATTGAGCGATGTCAATTTGAGTATTGTTAGGGCTGTTTGGCGATCTTTCACATTTTGTCCTTTGAAAATGTACGAAGTCAATTACCCCGAAGTTGTTTTTATCACTAATAAAAGAGCACGGTCATTGAAACATACATGGACGTAACCGGGATTTCTTTAAGATATACATTCCAAACTGTCATTCGTTTTGTGATTTTATCTTTGAAACAGTCTGCGTATGAATTAATCACGACCACTTATGTCAATTTTGTTTCGACATAAAAAACACGCACAATTTCATCGGGATTTTTTATCGGTAAATATAACTCACGGAAAATTCTCAGTGAATGTGTACTTCAACATAAATATCATATGTCTATCACTGTTAGGACATGTACTTGCCAATGATATGAATTATTGGTCATTTAGATTTCAAACAAGGGCGCTTACTTGACTTTGCTTGCCGTATTCGGGTGCGTCCATATTACGATTAATGTGACAAAGTAGGAAACTTATAATACCAGCACTTTTATAGATGGCTGGCCAGTGCATAGATCTTAGGGATTTGGTGACTTTAGATACTGTTGGAAAGACAATCAACTTGAGTTGCATGTTATACAGTTTGGTTACACTGTGTGAAGAAATAAAGACGTTGCAACACTTTTGATACAATGTATACGTTTTTGTAACCGCGACGTCAGCACAGTGCGGCACTGAGCGGTTTGCAGGCTGACTGACGTCCAGGCACCATGAGGGTTAAAGCTTTAGATTGTGACATAAAAATTGGAGATGTAAAGGTAACACCAAGCCAGAAAGTGAAGAACCTTGGAGTATGGTCCTGTCTCTTGTTATGTCCCGGATAGACTACTGCAATAGCCTTCTCTCTAACATCAGTAAACAACAAATTAACCGACTTCAACTATTACAGAATGCTGCTGCAAGAATTGTCACAAGAACCCGCAAATTTGAACATACAACCCCGATTCTAGAGAGCCTACACTGACTGCCAATACCTGCACGACTTGACTACAAATTTCTCCTCTTTGCCTACAAATGTGTCAACCATCTAGCTCCAGCCTACTTGACAGAACTGATTCCACCTTAAAGAATGTGCGCCCTCTGCGGTCCCAAAACCAGCTCCTTCTAACAGTGCCACCTGTGAAGACATTATCATTCGGCATGCGATCCTTCGCCTACACAGCAAGCTCCAAGTGGAATGAACTCCCTCTCTCCATAAAGACTTCCTCATCACTCTCCTGCTTCAAAAAACCCATCAAGACCCACCTGTTCAAAAAACACTCCCACTGACTACAAGTTTCATTATAGCGCACAGAGCACTTATGCACAGTGAATGCTGCGCTATACAAATGTATAAATTATTATTATTATTAGAAACATAATCGGGTCGAACCAGGATTCAAACCCACAACCATAGGTTTTTGGTGAGAATTCCTTGAATACAAGTACTTGCCAAGTCGTTAATAGCACTTAGAAGAACATGATGACTTTTATGGATAACAACTTCTCTATGGTTGGAGCAATGTTTCAGGGCTACTTCTTGCCCTTCATCAGGAGAATACTGTACCTGGTTGTCCTGGAGCTGGTGGTGGTGGAGGAGGAGCTGACCCTGGGGGTGGGGGTGGGGGTGGTGGAGGGGGTGGGGCAGGAGCTGAGTTCATCCTTCCTAGGGGTGCTATATATGTAGTGGTAGCAGATGACAGGCCCACTTTGGCATCGTCTGGGAGGCTGCCTGTCTTCACCAGGTGTTGTAGTTTCTGCTTCTCACCACGCTCTGTCTCCAGCTGAAATACATTACATACACTGGTGTTACTCTTAATATAACAGTTCATTATATCTACTATAGTCATTAATGATCCCTGTCTCAAAGGAACAATGCATATTACTGAATTTGACAACTTAAGTGCTGTGCATGAGTTTCTTCCTTTGCAACAGTTTCTATGCTTGTACGCTGCCATTTCCTGCCACCGACAATGTGGTCTCTCTCATAGCTGTAATCTCCCCTCCTACCTGTAGTCTCCCCTCCAACCTGTGGTCTCCCTCCTACCTGTGTCCTCCCCTCCTACCTATAGTCTCCCCTTCTATCTATAGTCTCCCCTCTGGCCTATAGTCTTCCCTCCTACCTATAGTCTGCCCTCCTACCTACAGTCTCCCCTCCTACCTATAGTCTCCCCTCTGGCCTATAGTCTCCCCTCCTACCTGTAGTCTCCCCTCCTGCCTGTGTCCTCCCCTCCTCTGCCTGTAGTCTCCCCTCCTACCTACAGTCTCCCCTCCTCTGCCTGTAGTCTCCCCTCCTGCCTATAGTCTCCCCTCCTGCCTGTGTCCTCCCCTCCTCTGCCTGTAGTCTCCCCTCCTACCTACAGTCTCCCCTCCTACCTATAGTCTTCCCTCTGGCCTATAGTCTCCCCTCTGGCCTATAGTCTCCCCTCTGGCCTATAGTCTCCCCTCCTGCCTGTGTCCTCCCCTCCTGCCTGTGTCCTCCCCTCCTCTGCCTGTAGTCTCCCCTCCTACCTACAGTCTCCCCTCCTCTGCCTATAGTCTTCCCTCTGGCCTATAGTCTTCCCTCCTACCTGTAGTCTCCCCTCCTCCCTGTGTCCTCCCCTCCTCTGCCTGTAGTCTCCCCTCCTACCTACAGTCTCCCCTCCTCTGCCTATAGTCTTCCCTCTGGCCTATAGTCTCCCCTCCTGCCTGTGTCCTCCCCTCCTCTGCCTGTAGTCTCCCCTCCTACCTACAGTCTCCCCTCCTCTGCCTGTAGTCTCCCCTCCTGCCTATAGTCTTCCCTCTGGCCTATAGTCTCCCCTCTGGCCTATAGTCTTCCCTCTGGCCTATAGTCTCCCCTCTGGCCTATAGTCTCCCCTCTGGCCTATAGTCTTCCCTCCTACCTGTAGTCTCCCCTCCTCCCTGTGTCCTCCCCTCCTCTGCCTGTAGTCTCCCCTCCTACCTACAGTCTCCCCTCCTCTGCCTATAGTCTTCCCTCTGGCCTATAGTCTCCCCTCCTGCCTGTGTCCTCCCCTCCTCTGCCTGTAGTCTCCCCTCCTACCTAAAGTCTCCCCTCCTCTGCCTGTAGTCTCCCCTCCTACCTATAGTCTCCCCTCCTACCTACAGTCTCCCCTCCTACCTATAGCCTTCCCTCCTACCTATAGTCTCCCCTCCTACCTACAGTCTCCCCTCCTACCTATAGCCTTCCCTCCTACCTATAGTCTCCCCTCTGGCCTATAGTCTCCCCTCCTGCCTGTGTCCTCCCCTCCTCTGCCTGTAGTCTCCCCTCCTACCTACAGTCTCCCCTCCTCTGCCTGTAGTCTCCCCTCCTGCCTATAGTCTTCCCTCTGGCCTATAGTCTCCCCTCTGGCCTATAGTCTCCCCTCTGGCCTATAGTCTCCCCTCCTACCTAAAGTCTCCCCTCCTCTGCCTGTAGTCTCCCCTCCTACCTATAGTCTCCCCTCCTACCTACAGTCTCCCCTCCTACCTATAGCCTTCCCTCCTACCTATAGTCTCCCCTCCTACCTACAGTCTCCCCTCCTACCTATAGCCTTCCCTCCTACCTGTAGTCTCACCTCCTACCTACAGTCTCCCCTCCTACCTATAGCCTTCCCTCCTACCTATAGTCTCCCCTCCTACCTACAGTCTCACCTCCTACCTATAGCCTTTCCTCCTACCTATAGTCTCCCCTCCTACCTACAGTCTCCCCTCCTACCTATAGCCTTCCCTCCTACCTATAGTCTCACCTCCTACCTACAGTCTCCCCTCCTACCTATAGCCTTCCCTCCTACCTGTAGTCTCCCCTACTACCCATAGTCTCCCCTCCTACCTATAGCCTTCCCTCCTACCTGTAGTCTCCCCTACTACCCATAGTCTTCCCTCCTACCTATAGTCTGCCCTCCTACCTACAGTCTCCCCTCCTGCCTATTGTCTCCCCTCCTACCTATAGTCTCCCCTCCTGCCTGTAGTCTCCCCTCTTACCTGTGGCCTCCCCTCCTGCCTATAGTCTCCCCTCCTGCCTGTGGCCTCCCCTCCTACCTGTAGTCTCCCCTCTTACCTGTGGCCTCCCCTCCTACCTGTAGTCTCCCCTCCTCTGCCTGTAGTCTCCCCTCCTACCTATAGTCTCCCCTCTTACCTGTAGTCTCCCCTCCTACCTACAGTCTCCCCTCCTACCTATAGCCTTCCCTCCTACCTATAGTCTCCCCTCTGGCCTATAGTCTTCCCTCCTACCTATAGTCTGCCCTCCTACCTACAGTCTCCCCTCCTGCCTATTGTCTCCCCTCCTACCTATAGTCTCCCCTCCTGCCTGTAGTCTCCCCTCTTACCTGTGGCCTCCCCTCCTGCCTATAGTCTCCCCTCCTGCCTGTGGCCTCCCCTCCTACCTGTAGTCTCCCCTCTTACCTGTGGCCTCCCCTCCTGCCTATAGTCTCCCCTCCTGCCTGTGGCCTCCCCTCCTACCTGTAGTCTCCCCTCTTACCTGTGGCCTCCCCTCCTACCTGTAGTCTCCCCTCCTCTGCCTGTAGTCTCCCCTCCTACCTATAGTCTCCCCTCCTGCCTATAGTCTCCCCTCCTGCCTATAGTCTCCCCTCTTACCTATAGCCTTCCCTTTCTCCCTATAGTCTCCCCTCCTACCTGTTGCATCCCCTCCTACCTATAGTCTCCCCTCCTACCTGTTGCCTCCCCTCCTACCTATAGTCTCCCCTCCTACCTGTTGCCTCCCCTCCTGCCTGTAGTCTCCCCTCCTGCCTATAGTCTCCCCTCCTACCGATAGCCTCCCCTCCTACCTGTGTTTTGGCCTCTGCCAGGGAAGACAGCAGGTTGTCCAGCTGCTGCTTGGTCTCAGTGTGGTTGGCCACCTCCTTCTCCAGCTTCGTCTTCATCTTGTTCATGGTGGTGATCAGCTCCTCCTGGGCACACACAACAGGGGTCACTTTATATGTATTAGCACACAGCATCTATCTTCATTAACTAATAATCGCAATATTTTGTGATGTTTCAAGTTGTGAGGACTATAGATGTTTGCCACATGGCCTCCAATATCGTAATAAAGAATCTTGACTACAAGCATATGTGAAACATGTGGTCAAAGCTCCACACATTCATAAAAATCATCATGTGACACTAATCAACTGTTTTTCAGAAAGACAATGTGGTGTTTCGAGTTCAGAAGTAATATTGGTGGTGTACATAAAATTATTTCTCAGACTGAGTACATTGGATATTTACCAATGAATTGAGAGCATACTGAATTGAGAGCATAGTGGTTGGTCAGCGTTGACTCACTTTTGAAAGCTTTATGTCACTTGTGCATTAACAATTTGCTCTCTGTGATATTTTAAGTATGTAAATATTTTGTGAAAAAAATAAAATACATCATATTTTTGACAGAGCAAATGTAATAGTTTAATTGTAGTCACTATTAGTGAAATAATTACGCCCAAATCCTAATGGTTGGTATCTCTGGTCTAGTGTCACATGTACCTTCTCCTGTAGCCTGACTTCACACTCCCTTTCCTTCTTAGCAAGTTTGGCGTTGAGCTCATCATTTGACTTCTCCATCTCACGGAGTTTCTGCTGGAATGCCTTCACATCGTTCTCACTGGCCAGTCTGTGACACAAACACAAAATATATTCGGGCCGTCTTTTTTTTCTTGCAAATAAGAAAAAAACAAATTTTAAGGATTTTTTTCCATCCTAACGTGTTTGTTAATAAATGTCAGTACCCAAAAAAAGTCCAAGAAGATCATTTTGGAAAGGGACATTCATTTAATTTTTCTTGTTTCAATAATTACTATATTCATCCCTTTGGCCACAAAAATTAATTTTAAATTTTATTCAAATATTTAAAAATGTGGTATGGAAGGAAATCTGTTTTATTTTTTCAAACAAACTGTTCAAGCCAATTATGTACATGAACTCTCGACTGGTGTGATTCACATTTTGTTAAGTCTCTTTGCAATATGGACAAGTTTGTGGAATGGTAAGTGCTTATCAGCAACAGGTGCAGAATGGTCCTGATTATATTCTAGCCATTGTCAGTACCCAATCGTACCAATCTAAAATTGGTACAACTGACAATATCTTATTGCCAAGTTTAACATTTTTAAACCTTATAACAAGAATAAATCAGT
Organism: Haliotis rufescens; assembly: GCF_023055435.1. Lineage (NCBI taxonomy): Eukaryota > Metazoa > Mollusca > Gastropoda > Lepetellida > Haliotidae > Haliotis > Haliotis rufescens. The sequence goes on along the minus strand of NW_025964001.1, from coordinate 50,208,016 downwards.
GGGAAAAGTGAACATAAACTTTCATCATCACTGTATTCTCACAAAAGACACCAATGGTTACTCACTGATTGACAACCTGCTTGACGTTGATTTCAAGTGGAGCTGCATCTGGGTCCTGGTTGTTCTTCTGGAGAACCACCTGCTGCACGATCTTGTCAATCAGCACCCACACAGACGTGATGTCATGCTTCCCGTCTACAACATACACACACAAGTGAGGTGAGGTGAAATAGAGCTTAACGTTGCGTCCATGATTATTGCACTTATATAGCGACAAGCATGCACGTGTGACTGCTTGTACTAGTCCGGACTGACTCTGATTTTATAGTGCTAGCCCACTGGGATACCATGCCGCAGTTGAACATGAATTTCCCATTCCGACACAGCATATGGACTCCAAGCTGACCAGTCCTTGTTTTAGCCCCTTAAATGCCAAACGTCAGGCAGGGTAACAACTAGTACCATCTTTTAAGGTCTTTTGGTATGACAGGCCCGGGGATCAAACCCCGGACCTTCTGCTCTGAGCAGACACTCGGACACTAGACCACAAAGACGGTATGTCACACAGAGTGACTGAGAGATTGGATGAGACAAAGGACTTTGCAACTTTGATTTGAACAGTTTTTCATTTATAAAATGACATGTAAGTGTAGTGGCAAGAAAATGTCAGAGTCCAGATGGAATTCAAACCACAGACCTGATACGAGGTCAGATACCTTGTCCACATGACCAAACAGTGTAAACTTGTCAGCAACCTGACAAGGTAAGGATGTCACTGTCAGATGACTCCATGCCCTGCTACATAAGTGTGATGAGGCAGCTAAACTCACTACGTCTCCCATAACACACAGGATGGTCAAGTCTTCTATAGTTCTGATACTGAATCAGGCTGCAACTAAGATTGGAACCAATCATCAGCTAAAGGAGGCAACCCTACATAGTGAATTGCATCTTCGAACTGGGGCACCATGTGCTTCGATACCAAGGTAACCACTTGGGCATATTTCTGGCAAAATGTGAGCCCCTCCCTGATGAAGATGGTGAGACTTACACGGCAGAAGCAGGAGGTGGTGGAGGATGGACTGGAGGTTGGAGTATGCCACCGACATTGTCAGCTTCTTCCTCAACACCTCAAACATCGTCGAGGCACTTTTTGTATCTACATGAATCTGGAACACAAGAATAGCTTGATATTCACCCAACACACAAAGTAGCAGCAACTATGTGATGTGGTCTGGACATTGTTTGAAATGTAAGTATTATCATATGTTTATATATATATATATATATATGATATATATATATATATATATATATATATATATATATATATATATTAGTAATATTACTTTAGTAGTATATATTAGTTTTAATTGGCTAGCGCTTACGAGTTTCTTCAGGCCATAACTGAATAACGGACATGAAGTAGTAAGTGAGTGAGTGAGTTGGGTTTAACACCGCTTTTAACAATATTCCAGTTATATCGCGGCTTGTCAGCTTAATGTGGGAGGAAAGCCCGAAGTGATGCAGGTCTCAGACGTTTACCACTTCGATGAAACCCACGAGCATGGGTATGGTGCTGACAAACCTAGAAACATAATCGGGGCGAACCAGGATTCGAACCCACAATCAAAGGTTTTTGGCGTGCCCAAGGGACGCAACTCTGCACAGCGAATTGCGGCTCCTTAGACGACTGGGCCACCCATGCCCCCGACATGAAGTAGTAACTATAACTGAATAATGGACATGAAGTAGTAACTATATATGTTACTACTTCATGTCCGTTATTCAGTTATGGCCTGATGAGACTTGTACGTAGTACAAGTTGAAAGCGCTAGCCAATTAAAACTGTGTTCAATCTTACTCCACTTATCTAACTATTACTATATTGTGCCCGAGAGTTAGAACTTTACTGTGCTTTATATATTTATAAGTGTTTTTACGATGTTGATGAATATTTGTTATACATGGACTTTTTAACTTACCCCTTCAAATCTTTTCGTTAATTCCTTTTCATCATCTGTGCGGACCATCTCGAAAAAGTCTAAATGTCTGAAAATAAAGGGATTTTATTTGAAACATCAACACAATGGACATAATATTATGTTTATATTACTTTCAAATGTGAATTGAATTTCATTTTATGAAGACTTCAATCAAGAATAATAAATATCAGTATGAACTGTTACTTCATGTTTTATATTCATATTCAGTGTTGGACAATTGGTCATGCTTATGTCTATAGATTCTGTACCAAACCATCAATATTCATGATTATTGTGTTTATCTTATTTCATCCATTAGTGTCTGCTGCAGCAGCATCACAGCACGTCATCTTTATGTGGGGAGAAAAGCCCAAAGTGATTCATGTCATTGATGTTTCCCACTTTGGGGAAATTGGCAAGCATGCTATAGTGCTGACAAACAAAGGACATTAGGGAAAATCTTGGAGTCAAACACACATCGAGCTGACAAAACTCAACACAGGGAAGTTGAGTGCCTCCAACTACTGGGCCATCCATGCCCAAGGCAGATCCAAGACAAACTGAGCTTTCGAATTCATGATCAGCAGATCCTGCCATTGATAGGGGATGCAACTCAGTGAATTGCGCCACACTAAACCTCTGGGCCACCAGGACCCCTATAAAAGCCAGTCCACTTACCTATCTAATGTGCTGTTGTCTAGAGAGCGAAGCTTGTCAATGACTGGTTGTATTCCCAGCATCAGTAGCTCATAGCGGAGATGCAGTCGAAACTCAAGTCGGTCCTTTCAAGGAAACAAATGACAGATTTGAATAAATTATTGCAATATGAGGGATATTTTGCTGTAGGTTCTAATCACTTGCTTGATAATGGTGTTGGAACCTACACTGAAATGTTTCTGTTGTTATAAAGAAGTTGTACATCCATATATCTAATCTTTACTTAGTACTCCAACTTCCAAATGCCTCTCAAAGAAGTTATTGCAAATTACTATATCACCTATAATACTAGAACCTAATAAGTAGCAGTCAATATAATTAATTAATACAGTTCAAAAGTCAATGACTGACATGTCTGTGTGCAAATCACTGTTTTATATGAGGTTGATATAAAGTGTTATATAATGATATGCAGCAGTAAACATCCCTCTGAAATATGTCTGTTGCCTTATTTCTCAGTATACATACAATACAAACAAACCCGTAAAGTGTATTAAACTTGTTTTAGTGTAGGATAAATATGCATTTGACTCTACATTTGACTCTTTGATTAAAAGATAAGAAATAAAGAAAACCTTAGTAGTAGTTCCTATTTCATATGGCCATGAGTAGCTGCAAAACTGCTGATGTGGCTTAAAACATTCTTCTCTCACGCACTGACTCTACCTGTCCTGGACCATAGTTGATTGCTGCATTGATGAAAGACATAATAGCAGTCTTCAGGCAAACCTCATCTCTGTGTTTTCCTGTACTACGGTCAAGGTCACAGATCAATGTCTGAAAAAATAATGTTAAATTTAACTTGCTTTCTGGAAAAAAAAGAACATATATTTTCATTTATGATAAACAAAAGTAAATTATATCTCCAAATGAAAACGGCAACATAACATTATTTACGATCATTTGTCACTGAATGCATGTAACTACAGGCAAATAAATACTTCCTAAAATAAGAAGAAAATCGACTCACAAACAACAACAAATCGGTCTTTATCTAACTATCCCTTTGCAGAACATTATCTCATGAAATAATTAATCCCAATATCCTTCTTATGGGCCCTGATTTAACAAAAAAATCTACCGAAGAAGGGGGGGTAACTTAATCTTTCTCATTCATAACATCGTTAGGCACAGGTAATTGGTTCCACCCAATTCTGAATATTTCATAAGAAGAATATTTTGTTTTCAAACATCATCAAATACCAAGCGAGAGACAGGGTCATTAATAAATAACAGTGAGCAGTTTGAGCATCTTAAAACCCTAGTCTGTGTGTAAAGGACAAACCAATTTACTTTCTTGCTTCAAGAATAACTTTGCAAAAGTAAAACAAAATAGAATAAAAAAATGTTTGATTGCATGTAATCTTCTTCTTGTTTTGTTAGTCCAAACTTCAAAACTTTCAATTGATATGACAAATGCCCTAGTAATATTATCTTCCTTTTGCTCCAATAAAATTTCTTGTGGGGCAATTCTTGCAAAGTTGTAAGTAAAAACAGCAGTTACAAACTTATTAAGAACAATCTATAGCTCAGTGTCAGCAATTTCATCATTGCATTTCAAATTTGAAATTTCAGTGACCATTTGTTATCTTCTCTTTGTTGCTTGTACTCACCTGAAACCTGGTTCTCTCCCCTGCATGTTTCTGGAAGTGCAGCATTGCATTGAGGACTTTGCGATGTCCACCTGGAACTAGACACACAGCACCGAGAATCTCCAGCACAGCCGTCTTGGTCTTGATGTTCTCCACGCTTAAACTTTGAGCAATAATGTTGATCCCGTTTGGGTGAGCTAATACATGGGACCGCCCTTGCTGCAACATGATGGACATTGTTATTAATGCACGGCCACTTTTGTCTTTGGAACACTTACCACTTTTAGCTTCTCATTGTGGATAACTTTCTTGCTTTGTATTTTGACATTGATTCAAGTAAAATGTTTTATCCTGATCTCTTTGGGAATGTGAGCCTCATCGTTCCTGGCATACGAGTCGAGTGTGAGGTTAATGTTAATGGAGCCATGGAACATATGGCAGGAAATTGGGATCTCCATGAAATATAACTTTATGGTATATGGTACCAAGTTTGTAGCTACAAGGATCACCCATGGAATATATGCTTAATGGTATATGGTACCAAGTTGGTGGATACGAGGATCACCCATGGAATACAAGCCTGATGTTAAGTGGTGCCAAGTAGGTGGACAGGAAGATCACCAAGGGATCATACGCATACGTCTAAAGGTATGATGGGCTGAGCTGGTCAACATGAATATTTCCCAAGGAATACAAGACATATTGCCAAGAGGGTGGATACAAGGATATCCATGGGAACATCAGCCTAATGGTTTGTGGTTGGTGGGCATGAAGATCTCCCATGCAAGGGAACATAAACCTAATGTTACGGGGCACCATGTTGCTGAACTCAAAGATTATCCAAGAAAAAAACCCTAATGTTATGTGGTCCTGGGTTGGTGGACATGTAGAACACTAAGATAGTGTGATTGTAGCTGTGAAAAAAAGCTTGGTGTTCAACTGACCGAGTTGTTCATGAGTGCCTTGATGCAGCCAATGATAGAGGTGTGGATTTGACTCTCCGAGCTCTGGTAGTCCATCTTACACAGGTAGTTCAGCAGGCTCTGTAGACCATTTTTCTCAATAAACCTCACCACAAAACTGGAACAGAAAGCATTGAAAAGATTAATCACAGTGACTGTATTTTGTTTCTTATGGAATAGTAAAAATACCAAATCAAAACTACTGAAATAAATCCCTTGCAAATCTTTGCAACAGTTATCATATCTCCATGTCAGAATGATAAGATCTGATCCACATGATCTTGATAAATTACTATGTATCCCGTCTTAGAGGGAAGTAAATTTCTCAGCGAGAGAATAAATCCCTTATACTCGCTTTGAAGCAAAATGCTGCACACTTTTTTCGAGTCAATGAAAGTCACGTGACATAGCACAAGCTAACCTTTGCGCAATCGAACAGCTGTTTTCTGTCAATTTTGAATTTGTGTTAATTCTTTTACCATGTCATTGCAAAACATATCAGTAAAATAAGTTCATTGTAGCAGGATCACATAGGGTACACAGGGTTTTATGAGTTCCTCCGGCTTGTGGTATAAAACCAAACAAGGGAAACAAAAAAGAAAATGTACCTCGAGTGATCCTGCTACAACTCATATTGTACCACAATCGATATAGAATGGTCATAGTATCATCATTACACTAAACCATTATGATGACATCACTATTAGTGTTGCAGTTGATTCTGAGCCAGGAATTCACTGACCAATCTGTATGTGCATTTAAAATCATAGAATTGAAACTACTGGTCATTATGCGAATTCATCAAGAACTCATATATCAACCATAACATGGTTTAAATCTGTTGATTCCAACAAATCTGTTGGTGGTTCCCAGCCACATCATACGAAAAGATGTTAAAAGATTATATTTGTTGTTACCCTGCCTGTCACTCAGCATTAAGGGGAGAAACCAAGGAAGGACAGGTCAACTCGGAACAGCATAGTGTCTTGAACACGACATTATACCCAATTTCACCTCCCCCTAAGGGGGCCATGGACATTGCAATGCATTGAGTGTTTGATCCGCAACTGAGTAACAAGCAGTTTCAATGAATTATAAAACAAACAATTTCACATGTTAAGGAGTATGGCTCTTTAAAGCTGTGACATTGCCATATGCACAAGATGCCAAGATGGAATTTGTACATTGTAGCAGTTGGTGTAAGATATCTTGTAAGTAACTCAATTTGGAACAGACAAACCAGTGATTGATATCATGAGCAATGTCACATGAGCAGGGTCCCAATACATGCAATCAACCAAGTTGCTGAGTCACCCAATCCCTGAAGTTGCACCTTACAACAAGCATAGACTGTTTGGGGCCTATTCTAACCTGGAATTCCTACCTCATCCGCTGAGTCCTCAGTGCTGTCTTCAGGTTGTCGACAAGCTTGATCTTCATGTTGACCTCTTCCTCGCTGAATCCCAGGTACAGCTGAAATTCCAAAACAACACATCTGACCTTCTGAATGGTAAATGGTGTACATGTTGTGAATGTTGAATGTTGTTTAATACAACAGTCAAAGATACTCCAGCTTTATTATTGAAACCTATAAATGATTGCGTCATGGCCAGGCAAACTGAAGGTTGACAGTGGTGTCACACCATTGGGGTATGACATACATAAGACGCATAACAACCAACTGATCCTCTACTGTTCAGACAGGATTGGGATATTGGTTACCTGCCTCTGAATTCCCATTTGGATGAACTCACATTATTCTAAAAGTAGTTCTACACAGTGCAGAAAATGTAGAAAAGACATCATGAAATTGTCTTCAAAAAGTAGCTCAAGAGTTTGTTGTGTAGTGTACACCATCTGTGGGTGAGACTGCGACTAGCAGACTGTAAATAATGGACTGAAAGCATCCATCCACATCATCAAGGTACAAAGACACACAGTCAGCCAAGTCCCTGAGTCTATCCACACCATCAGGGTACAAAGACACAGTCAGCCAAGTCCCTGATTCTATCCACACCATCAGGGTACAAAGACACACAGACAGCCAAGTCCCTGAGTCTATCCACACCATCAGGGTACAAAGACACAGTCAGCCAAGTCCCTGAGTCTATCCACACCATCAGGGTACAAAGACACACAGTCAGCCAAGTCCCTATGTCTATCCACACCATCAGGGTACAAAGACACAGTCAGCCAAGTCCCTGAGTCTATCCACACCATCAGGGTACAAAGACACACAGTCAGCCAAGTCCCTATGTCTATCCACACCATCAGGGTACAAAGACACAGTCAGCCAAGTCCATATGTCTATCCACACCATCAGGGTACAAAGACACAGTCAGCCAAGTCCCTGAGTCTATCCACACCATCAGGGTACAAAGACACAGTCAGCCAAGTCCCTGAGTCTATCCACACCATCAGGTTACAAAGACACACAGCCAGCCAAGTCCCTGAGTCTAATTACACCATCAGAGTACAAAGACACACAGTCAGCCAAGTTCCTATGTCTATCCACACCATCAGGGTACAAAGACACACAGTCAGCCAAGTCCCTGAGTCTATCCACACCATCAGGGTACAAAGACACACAGTCAGCCAAGTCCCTGAGTCTATCCACACCATCAGGGTACAAAGACACACAGTCAGCCAAGTCCCTGAGTCTATCCACACCATCAGTATACAGAGACACACAGTCAGTCAAGTCCCTGGGTCTATCCTCACCACCAGGGTACAAAGACACACAGTCAGCCAAGTCCCTGAGTTTGATTTTATGGGTTCTTGCAAGGACCATGGTATACAGGGGAGCTACATGGAAGATTGAAACCCTGGGTCTAATTTCGGATGTTATAGAAGTAGTATTCTTAGAATTATTAAAAATGATGATTATTGTTCAATAATTCTTAAGAAACTTCTACCTCTATTACATATCTGCCAGAGGGACCCCGGCGGGATCTGCCTCTAGTAACTTCCTGTATAATTGACAGCAATCCTCTTCTGGAAACCATAATGTACTGATTCTAATCCTACTGAGATAATTTCCGGTTAATGGTGATAGATGACATTTAAAGTGCTTCTAATCGGTCCTACACCTAAAAAGCATAGTAATCAATTACCCATCTGTTGTCATCTAATAGGGAGGATGAAGGTTGGCACGATCTTGCCGCAGCATCTGAGGCAAGCTCAGGGTAATCTGATGTTTGCATCTTCTGCGTCGATAACTTCCAGGTGGTAAGATGTAGGCTGGGCAGATTTTCATGGAATATGCTGGTCGTAGCAGATCCTAACGAATTGGTAACTGTATGGGTTCCTCCATTAGTAGCTTTAATAGTCCGGGGAACCATACTGGGGCTATCAGTATTATTACACAATACATCTCCTCCACCTGGTGGATGACTTTGTCTAGTAGAAACCATGGTGGGAATGCGTAGCCGAATAGATTCGTCAAACCCTTCGAAAAAGCATCAATCTGGTGAGCTATTGGGTTGGGAACTGGATTGACATAAACTGGGAGTTGGTTGTTCTGGCAGGTGGCGAATAGATCTATGTGTGGTATGTCCCATATCTTGGTTATCCAGCTGAAGATCTGTGGATGTAGTGTCCATTCTGTTGCCACTATTCTCCCCTGACGTGAGAGGCCAGTATGTTCAGTTTCCTGGGCATGTCTCGCTTCCATCCGGCAGTTGAAGGAGTCTGCCAAGGCAAACAATCGTGTCGTCTCTGTCATCAGGGAGTTTGACCTGGTTCCACCACACCTTTGAATATATGCCACTACTGTGGTGTTGTCTGTAGCTATGAGAACTGGTGATAGATGAAGTTGTGTTCTACATTCCAGGATGGCGTAATATATGGCCTTCATTTCCCTGCATTTTTTTCTCAGCTGTGTTCCACAATCCTTCTACTGTGAGTTCGTCCATATGATTTCCAGAATCTGATGCATCTGTGAATAGATGATGTTCTGGCGTCGGAAAAGTCAGAGGGATGCCACTCCATTCCAGGATGGCGTAATATATGGCCTTCATTTCCCTGCATTTTTTTCTCAGCTGTGTTCCACGATCCTTCTACTGTGAGTTCGTCCATATGAGTTCCAGAATCTGACGCGTCTGTGAATAGATGATGTTCTGGCGTCGGATAAGTCAGAGGGATGCCACTCATTACATGCTCTCTGTGGTCCCACCAATGGAGGTCTTGTAGCAAAGTGGGAGGTACCTGAGACTGGAATTCTAGGCCCATTGATGGTATCGAGTTGACCCATGTCTGTAGAGGATGTAGCCACAGCCTTCCACTGAAGAGGTGTCAAGTTGCCTATCAGAGACATCCACCACCTCGGCGACTTGAGATTGATTGGATTATCTTTATAGTCTTGTCGAATGGTGGACATAGATATCCCGTGTCTAGCAGGAATCTTGCTCCAATGTATATAATGTCTTGGGCCAGAGTGATCTCTGACTTGGCTGGGTTGACTAGGAAACCTGGGCAAGTCATAAGCTGGACCAAAAATATCGTGTTCTGATGTAGCTGATTTTTTCCTTGGTCTGCTGCTAAGAAGTCGTCCCGATAACCATGGATTGAAACTAGCTGGATACGGGCAAACTTGATGACTGGTGCTGTAATTCTGGTGAATAGTCAAGTTGCTATCCCGAATGGTAGGACTTGGAATTCGTAGCGTCGGCCATTGACTGTGAAGTGTAGATATTTCTGAGATGATGGGTGTATCAGGACGTGAAGATATGCATCTGTAAGATCTAGGCTGAAAAAGCCAGTCTCCCTTCTTCAACCGCAACTTCTGTATGGACTCCATCTGGAATTTTGGAGGCGACACCAGATATCTCTTGTTGAGGGTCTTTAGATCTATTATCATCCTCATTTTGGTTGTGTTCTTCTTCGGGACTAAAAAGACTGGGGAGTAAAAATCTTTGGTGTTGGACTCCTTAAGTTCCCCAATGGCTCGCTTCTTTAGTTGTTTCCTGACGGCCAATTCTGCACCTGCTAACTTGGCACCGGTCAGGTGAAACATTCGACCCCAGACGTGTATCTTCCGCCTCAAATGTTTCCTGAAGTGTAGCTTGTAACCGTGAGCCACAACGTCTGGAATCCAGTGGTCGGGTGTAACTTGCTTCCAATTTTCAGCATATGACAGAAAGCACCCTCCCACTGTGCCCGGAGTCGGTGTTATGTTGAAAGATGGTAGGCGTAAATCACAATCCATAGACGTAACCAGGTCGAAAGGGTCCATAACATCAGATGGGGTTGTAAGGAAGTCAAAATTTTCTTTCCTTTCTACCACTTGATCTTCCACGGTGATTATATCCCGGTTTCTTTTTGTCTGGCTGGCGAAAAGAGTCCTGCGAAGATTGTGGCTTGTCATACCTCCGCCTCTGTTGGACAGAATCTTTTTTCAGATAGGACAAACTTCTTCTTAGGAGGCTGTTTAGACGCAGATGACTTATGGTCCCAGGGTCGCTTGTGAGACTGTGATGACTAATGAGCTCTTGCTGCAAGGTCTATGGTTGAAGTCTGGAAATGCTCGGCTGTATCTTGCTTGACTTCATCTATCACATTTCTGAGCTTCCCGTTAAAAGTTGTGGTCACTGATATCAGTTGCGACGTCACAAACTTCTTGGTCTGGATAGATACAGCCCTTGACCTAATCTGGGTTAGGAGCTGTTGTCGCTGTAGTCTCAGTAACTGTGAGGAAGTCCAGACTTGGGATGCCAGTAAATCTTTCTGCATCTTGATGACTGAGTCAAGGAGGCTGTGAATTAGCCTGACTTAAAGGGTCCTAATAGTCATGCGTGTTTCCGGCACAATTCCTTCATAGGATGGTTAAAGAAGCAGCATGATCTGTCTTATTCCGGCGACGAACCAATGTATATATGCCCCAATATCCATGGAGTATCTGGCAACCGAGGCTAAATCCTTGAAATGTGATGCTGATAACATAATGTTCATGTCGGGATTGTGCACTAAATTATAGAAGTCCTCATCCAAGTGTTGGAACTCTGGAATTCTAGCATTGTGCGTCTTGTATAACTTCCGTTTTTACTGGTGGAAGAGGTAGAAGTTCCTTGTGCTTGAAGTCTGTGGATGTTATCCATCGATTGGTCTACGACCTTGCCCGCGTAGCTGGGCCAAGGTAACGTCTGATGAATATGCTGAGATGGAGCAGGCACATGACATCCCTCGTATTCCAGCATCTGGGGTGGTGAATCCTCTGTCACATGTGGCTGAAGTGTAGGCATAAGGTGGTAAAGCTCTTCAATACGTTCAACAAAAGTGTAGACTTCGCTGTAATCTCGATGGGGGGAATTGTCAATCTCCTCCAAACCCTTTGATTCTGGCTCTGAGTAGCCTTGGGTCCCATTGGACGGTCAAATGGTAAGCCGTGGTTGGTAGGCTGGGTAGCTGTGGGTGGCTGGCCCATAGAGTCCGTGCGGCGTCCGTACAGTTTCTTCACAGTTGGCTGGCTGGACGGCTTATCAATCAGTTGGATACCGTGCGGCTGAACGGTATTGTTCTCTGGTCTAGAGCTGGCTTGGTGACTGGTCCATGGGTTCGTGACTGGGAGCCACGCCGTGGCCCATGGCCTGGCCTACGTCCGTGGGCTTGCAGTGCTGCTCAGCTTGTAGCTCTTGTGTAGCATGGCCCCCGGCCATGGACGAAGATCTGGTAGTCTGAGCCAGACCTACTGTCTTGATCTTAGCATTCATATCGGACAGCTTAGATTCTGGCATGTCCTTCATCATCTCCTGCTGTTCTCTCCAGTAGCTGTTGAAGGAGACTCATGGTGAGTGCATGAGGCGCTGGGGTCCACTTTCTTCTTTGTCACCTCACTCCTCTTGGCGTTAGTCACGTCCTCTGATATCTTGGAGAAGATCTCTTCAGATGTGTGGTTACATTGTTCACATCTCTTCTCCAAGGTGCAGGTCTTCCCTCTGCACTTCGTGCAGTTTATATGAGGATTTCCAGTGATCATAAATCGACCACACTTCTTACACCCGGGGGTGGTGGGAGATTGCATGGCGACCTCACAAACATCAGCTATACCCCCATGCGTGTAGTCTCTTGCAGTAGCACTATTACTTTAAATATATATTTGTTTATATGTCTGTTATTATAGCAATGTTATTAGAATAATCTTAGGTTAATGCGACCTACTACCAGGTGCTAGATTGTCACTACTATTATAGTAGGTGTTGACTCCAGCACACACAGGAAAAAAGTGAGATTGCCACCATTATGACGGCGACAAGAAGTTGTGTGTAATTGACAGTGAAGAGGAGGTCAGTTGAAAATCTGAAAATTTTAGTTAGTGTGATTGAAGCCAAAATACAGGATTTATGGCAGATAAGTAATAGAGGTAGACAGATGAACGTGTACTTCTCTAGATACAAATGTAGCATAAAAATCGGAACCATTTTCATGTTATAATCCAGGATCTAAGTTTCCAGAGGCAAGGCTGGACCCCCGGATGAATCCTATTGCAGTAATGTATAATTCTCTTCATAACAAACAAAATGTATACAATGTATCTGTTTATTATAGGGTGGGGATAATATCGGTTTGCATGTTATGGTCAAGGATCTAACTTTGGGAGTGATGGACAGATGAACAGAAGGGCCAGTCCTCGTAACATATGTGTATTTGTCTTGTTATACTAAGCAGTTACATGTATACATGTATATGGTAATAGGGTGGGGATCTCAACTGCTTCCAAGTTTTCACCCTAGAACTTAATCCCCCAGGGTGTGGCAAGACCCCAGGCTCAATTCTAATATCATGATTGTGTTTGTCTCTTTATGCCCAGCAATTGTATATATGATTATGGGGTGGGGATCTCAACTGCTTCCAAGTTTTCACCCTAGAACTTAATCCCCCAGGGTGTGGCAAGACCCCAGGCTCAATTCTAATATCATGATTGTGTTTGTCTCTTTATGCCCAGCAATTGTATATATGATTATGGGGTGGGGATCTCAACTGTTTCAAAGTTATGATCCTGGGGTTAAGTCTCCAGGGGTGGAGCAAGTCGCCTAGGCCATCCTGGTAGCATATGTGCATTCCTCTCATTATACTCAGCAATTGTACTTATGGTTATACAGTAAGGATCTTAACTGTGTCCAACTTAGCCCCTCAGCCCCTTGGGGGTCAGCCCCACCATTTGTACAATTTTGAATCCTCACCACTGGAGAATGCTTCCAACCAAATATGGTCTATATCTATCTCTTAGTTCCAGAGAAGAAGTCGTTTAAAGCAATATAGCCAAATTACCCCTATTTCACCCCGCCCTTCAGCGCTACCATTTGTACAATTTCTAATCCCCATCACCTAGGGATGCTTCTAGTCAAATTTCGTTAATTTCCAAGTAATGGTTTGGAAGAAGAAGTCGTTTGGAAAAATTGTTGACATACGGACGACGGACAGATGGACAACAGACGCCACGGTATGGCATAAGCGCACCTTGGTCCTTTGGACCCGGTGAGCTAAAAATGCAGGAAAACAGCTGAAAATGACATAGGTCATGGAGCTCAAGCCCACAAGTAAATTCTTTGAATGCAAAAGCGGTGCAGACAAACCATAACCAAGGTGATCTGGGATTCAAACCAGTAAACCCAGTAAAACTGTAAACCCAGTAGCATCTCTTAGAGCACTGGACCACCTCAGTCCCCCAAGAAACAGAAGGCAATTACACATCAACAAGTTACCAAATTGCTGTGGTTTAAAGTTGCATCATAAGAAGTTATACTCACTGGTGACATTGTGCTGATTCGTTCTATGTAGTAATCTGGCCACGTTTGTGATGACGCATCTTCATCCTGAAACAGAAGCAAATGGTTAACAAACCAGACAGAAGCAAATGGTTAACAAACCAGACAGAAGCAAATGGTTAACAAACCAGACAGAAGCAAATGGTTAACAAAACAGATAGACGCAAATGGTTAACAAACCAGACAGAAGCAAATGGTTAACAAACCAGACAGAAGCTAATGGTTAACAAACCAGATAGACGCAAATGGTTAACAAACAAGATAGACGCAAATGGTTAACAAACCAGATAGACGCAAATGGTTAACAAACCAAACAGAAGCAAATGGTTAACAAACCAGATAGAAGCAAATGGTTAACAAACCAGATAGATGCAAATGGTTAACAAAACAGATAGACGCAAATGGTTAACAAAGCAGACAGAAGCAAATGGTTAACAAACCAGACAGAAGCAAATGGTTAACAAAACAGATAGACGCAAATGGTTAACAAACCAGACAGAAGCAAATGGTTAACAAACCAGATAGACGCAAATGGTTAACAAACCAGACAGAAGCAAATGGTTAACAAACCAGATAGACGCAAATGGTTAACAAACCAGATAGACGTAAATGGTTAACAAACCAGACAGAAGCAAATGGTTAACAAACCAGATAGACGCAAATGGTTAACAAAACCAGATAGACGCAAATGGTTAACAAACCAGACAGAAGCAAATGGTTAACAAACCAGATAGACGCAAATGGTTAACAAACCAGACAGAAGCAAATGGTTAACAAACCAGACAGAAGCAAATGGTTAACAAACCAGACAGAAGCAAATAGTTAACAAACCAGATAGACGCAAATGGTTAACAAACCAGATAGACGCATATGGTTAACAAAACAGATAGACGCAAATGGTTAACAAACCAGACAGAAGCAAATGGTTAACAAACCAGATGGAGCAAATGGTTAACAAACCAGATAGACGCAAATGGTAAAAAAAACAGATAGACGCAAATGGTCAACAAACCAGATAGAAGCAAATTGTTTACAAACCAGATAGAAGCAAATGGTTAACCAGAAAGACACAAATGGTTAATAAACCAGACAGAAGAAAATGGTTAACAAACCAGATAGAAGCAAAAGGTTCAGATGATTTTGAAATAACAATGACACCTAACGAGCAGGACAGGTCGCATAATGCTTATCTGAAAGTTACAGAGTGGGGAACAGGTTGACACAAACAGTTCTAATCAGGTTCACACAGTTTTTTCTGCAGATTTGCTTTGTAAGGATACAGTGCTTTTCAGGTGTTTGACACTTTCACCTTCAGAAAAATTCTAAATCAAATTTAATAAAAATAATTCCTTGGCAACAACATAAATAGGTACACAAAATCTAAAACCTGTCACACCATCACCTTCTTTTAATGTCCGACTCTGGGCCCAAAGATTAGATATATTCACTGGTTGAGCACTGTCCAAAAGGATCATAATATATATATATATATATATAATTTTTTAATTTGAAGTTTACACGATGTACGGTTTATCCACTGGACAAGAGGTCGGTCAGATGACCGTGAAATTGAGGTTCATAAGTGTATGAACAACACAATTTGACGCACTCTCCTACCCAGAGTTCCTTGCGGCACAGTGTTATGCTGAGTCACCACTGCGCCTGAGTGTGAATTTGACGTTCATACGTTTTGCACGAGGGCGTGTTCTTTAAATGACGTAAAGACTGACTACTTCCACATTCCTTGGGAAAACCCTGGGAATTCCCTAGCACGAAAACATGCATTAGCGTTCTTTCTGATCATTTAGAACCTTTATTCTAGGTCTCAGCGTTTCAGTATACATTGAGAAATGTCAGAGAGCGTGACTGCATGATTGTTCACGAATATCCTCGCTACGGCCTATCCTAATGAATAAATGAGGAAATGCACATCTAAACTATCGTAGTATCGACTCGATCTGTGCCTAGGCTGACATTGACCGTCTCCAGCAATCTATGAATTTACCTTAGTGTTTTTGACGCATCTTTATTCACCTTTCAATGATCGGCCAGTTGATCAATGATGACTAACACATGTAACCGCCACAGGTTCATTAACAACTTCGGAAATCTCTCCCGTCACGTTTATCGTGTCGGCCATTTTGACGTCTTGTACTTGATGTAAATGTATTACGACGCGCTGTCATTGTGACTGACTTACTGAGGTAGTTCTTTACAGACCTTTCTCATCTAATGAGGATATGATTTGAACACATGTGCTGCGTAAGATGTTTCTGAAGAGCAAGTTGTGCATCCATACGCCCACGTCACCTTTCTTTTTGAGGAACTATTTTACTCACGATATAGCTGGTTGTTGTATGGCTGTCAGTGTAAACATGAAGTCACACGTACTAAATAAAATTGTGTTTAGATCTTGACCTACATCCTTTGAGGTAAGAAATTGTGATAAAAAATTATAAGAATTGACTTTCACTTTCGCAAGCTCCGACGTTCATACAGTTTGGCCCTCACTCTATGAAGCTTCACACTCCAATAAACTCACACAACGTGAAGGTCAATTCTTAAATGTAGTGATGAAAACAGGAACACATTTCCACCCTCAACAACAACTACATGACTAGAGGCATGTGTCTCACACTTACATGCCCACCGTAATCAATATTTTAATGTTTAACCCTTTGGCCCCCACTGCCCGATTTATCAGGCAGCATAAACAATGGCCAAATACACAGCTGCCCGATAAATCGGGCAGCTACTGTCCAAGTCCAACACACGGCTGCCCGCTAAATCAGGCGGCACGACCGTGTTTACAAAATCGCTCTTTCTACTTCCTTTCTCATGTGTAATCTCGTTCTAAAAATAGAAACGAGATCTACATGTAATGACACGTCATTCCGTGGAATTTCCAAGTCTTTTTGGTGTGTAAATCGCGGATATGTCACCTGTTTTCGCGACAGGTATTTCTTCTTGCTTGAATCGTAAATCTAGCGTATGGCGGCCAACTACGATTCGGATAGCGATCAGATGACTAACAACGACTCTATCGGGAATAATAATGTGTTTGATTTGAATAATTTATGCGAAGGGGAGAGGGAATTTCGCGAATATTTTGGTGAAGATTTTGACGGTTTCGACGAGGTGTCCCCCCCTCCCGCCGCCAACTTTCAAGAATGGGTGTGGCAGAGGGACCACAAGGGTGTAGACATGAGGGATTTTGAAGAGGCGACCGGACTCAAGAATACTTATTGACACGGTGAGTGAAGAGTCGTGCTATTGATTTTTTCCAACTGTTTTACAATGATTCTGTGTTTGAACAGATTATCAGGGCGACGAATGAGAATGCAGCCTACAAGTGAACGAGCGATCACAACAACAACAAAGGTGAGTGGCATGACGTATCTCTTTCTTTTTTTAAAAATTTATTTTTCTGATCGCAGTCCGAATTGTAGTTTGCCGGTTTGTCGTATGTCCTTGTATTTCGCTCAATTTGAATAAAATTTATTTCCATATTCATGTTTGTTTTCTTGTTTTTTACATCTTAATTTAAAGTTTAGTAACTGTATTAATTATGTAATTATTAATTGATTTAATCAAGTACTGATTTAATTTATTATGCAATTGTAAATAGCAGTGTATTGTAAATATGTTATCACAACTTATATTTGCAGAACTTGAATTTATACGATCTTTCAGTCCTTTTACAATTTTTTCCTCCTTTCAGATCAATCTGTGATATCTTCCCTGTGATGTCATTCTTATAGTAGCTGTGGTTCAATGTTCAGGTAATGTGATAAATTACTATTTAATTACTTAAATACTTAATTTTTGTTTCAAATCCTGAAAAAGAACAAAACAAATCTGATATTTGTGTTTTTACCTGTGTTAACGAGTTTACCTGCGTTAACAAGTTTACCTGTGTTAACGAGTTTACCTAAGAGGCTGTAAGTGTATCATAAGTAATATCTGACATCAGTATAGAAAACAAAGTCAGTACCAAGTGTTGTAAACTTGTTTATTTGTTTACAGATGTGCATGAAGAGAATTTACCTGTAACACCTGGGATTACCTGTGCCGTCCAAGATGACAAGACCACTGTGTTATGTTTACCTTGTATCTGTGATTTATTTTTGTGATTTTCAATACAATTTGAGTCAAAATTCATTGTCTGTTATCATTTTTTCAGTGTTTTCAAGTTTCATTTCACTTGTAAACACCTGTAATTAGAAAATAACAAAGGTTAGAGACAAAAACAACAAAGAATATTACAGTATACTTACTCCTCTTTACAATGGTATATGATAAATGTATATTAAAAGCAAGTTTCTGGTAGAAAAAGTGCATAAAAAATGATAGTGTGATTTTCCAATAATACTGCCAGGGAGGCCAGTGTGCAGGCCTTGTCAGTGTCAGGGACTGCAGTGTTTCAAGGGACATAACTCTGGGGCAGCCAGGGATGAAAGAGTTAATAAACCACACATCCTTTTTGTTCTGGGACACAATATGATTCCATAAATAAACAAAATGGTTTCATGTTTTATGATCAAAAGGTCAATTAGGAATTACTGACTTGTGAAATGAAAAGTTATATGTTCACTCAAGGGAGACAATTCTGTCAAAGAAGCTTATTACTTATTGAAGTAGTAAGTATATTTATAAGTCATATATGCTGAAATGTCAAATGTTTCCTGGATACGAAGATGATATTTCCTCATTCTTACCATTGAAAACCATTCTACAATGACAAGTTGATGATAACCCTCTTTACTGCGTATGAGTGAAGTTGGGGGTGGCAGTCAGAGGGAATCAGGGAAGGCTCAACCTTTAGGGGAGGGTCATAAAAAAAATACATATATTTGGGGAGGGTCATGAAAAAATCAACATTTTATGATAAAATCTAAAGTGCTTTTCATTTTGCCTTCACAAAGATGTACAAGGAAATGGGGAGGATCATCCAAAAAAGAGAAGTATAAGAGGTGGGTAATTATTTTTAGTACATTAGTGTGCATCACATCAAACACCTCTGAAACAATTAGTTGCACCTGTAATCTTTGCTAAAAAAAGTTGTGCTTGTTATTCTTTGCTGCAAATAGTTGTCCACAAAACAAAATGTTATTCAAACAGAACAATAATAAATCTGGATTGCAGAGTGAATTTCAGACACCTATAATTTAAGCAGCTATTTTGGTTTGACTTGATCATTAAAAAGACCTAGTCAATTTATGCATTCAGAATATTGAAATTCCACTTACATTACAGACAAATTAAATATAACATTTACATCTCCATTAACTTTTCATGCCAAACTCATTTCAAATTCACTAACCTAGCCCATCTCAGGGCCCATAAATTTTAGTAAAATTACCAGTTGAGCACAATCCAAAAAGGATTCTAAAATATGTAGTACTGCAATCAAGTGTCACATTTGTCTCCATACATCCAAGCAAGATTCCAGAAGTAGGTTTAACATATTTACATATTAAATATAATTCAATTTTTAAAAATCCTACAATTTTTAAGATTAAATATAACTTCTGTTAATGTTAAGCAAACTTTTGTTTACAAATGTGGTTATATTCTTTCAAGTGACAATCCAAGTTCTATCTTAATTATTGAACAGCACTGATGAAATACAATGATTCAAGGGAGGTAACTCCAACAAACACCTGCCTCCCACAGTTTTTTATACATGGTGAAGAAGATAAGGGATACTATCATTACCATAGCAACCCTAAAAAACACACTAGAAAAACAAATCAACAATGAACATGAGGAAATGAATGTTGAGAATGTAGAAAGAAAATAAGAAAAAGGTACAAAAGCCATTGTTACTTTCTGCAAAATATATGTTTCATGGTCAAGTTCCTGAAAAGAATTCTTGGAGAAATAGAGTAAACAGTTTAATATAACGTGATCACAATATTTAAAAAAGCGTGAACCCATTGTTATACAAAACGAGCAGAATAACTCGTAAATCGTTTGTGACTTAGTAATTGGGTAATTGTAAGACATCGTATATCAAAACGACATTAAAACAATTTCAAGACCAAGACAATTCTTTTACAAATGTGTCCATATATTTTAACAAATATATTATCCATTTTGCTTAAGTAATATATTCAGTTATAATTTTAAAATAAAAAACGGCTATTCATTATCCTGTTTATATGAATTACAATATTGACAATCACACTCCAAAGAAACACGTAGAAATACAGTTACATTTACAATTTCATCTGCTACCACTTGTCTAAAGGAAAGAAATATTGTATATGACACTATAAACTTATCACTTGCTTACATAAACAATGTTCAAACAAACAGGAGATTATCAAATGTTCATACATTTTGTGGCCTATATCTTCGTATGATATCATATTGAACACTGATAACTATCCATAGTGAAATTAATTGTGTGAAAAAATGTATAAAAGATATGCAAAATCTACATCATAATTGAAACTGTAAACATCAGGACACAATGATCATGTGTACTTTCAATCAAGGACCTTCACCTCAAAGAAATTACCAAATATGTTCAATAATGTTGACGTTTGACATCACTACCGGTGACCGACTTTTACAAAATGGAGTGTTCACTGACAACAGTACGCAGAATTTTAAAGTGGACTTTTGTTGATTCACATAAATGTGACATGTAAGTAATCAGAAAAATTCTGACAATCTGTGTACTGTTATTTGTTGTTATATTTTTCCTTGAAACCTAGAGAAATAGTCAGAAACTTTTATAAATACTGTTGTCCTTGTGCATGATTTCTTGCGTCAGTCATGGCCTCATGCAGGACGGAAACTTTCTGTTGAAAATATCAAATCAGTGCAATGTATCTATTTTCAATTCCCTGATTCTTCTTATGATTCTCTTCCTATGCATATTCTGAAAATGTTGAGCCAATGTATACCACAAATAGACGAATGGAAAGCTCAAAATAGGAGAAAATGCTACACTGTGTAAAGTGTGAATTTTGCTTTGTTTACATTTCAAACAAGTGCTGTTTTCCGAGGACAGCATTTGTTTTCACACCTGATTTATTTTGCTTGATTTCATCTAGACACTTTGTATTGGTGACAAAGACCATTTGTCATTTGATTCTAAAGTCTATGAGGAATACAAGGATATTTATCATCCAAAACTGGCTCCCACAGGGGATATGCTTGGATTAGATCAAGTGATATCTACACTGTAGATATCGCTGCAATGAAATTACATCACAATGCTATGCAGACCATTGTGACGTCACTGGTTACCCTGACGTCACAATCAAATGACATCACTAATGGCTCTGCTACTGAAGTTGTTAGCAGTACTTTTTACACTGAAGACACTGCTAATTACTGTCTACAAATTGAAAAAGTTGGAAGAATGATGTTGGATGATAAATAAAATCTCACCCTCGTGTCTTTTGATATCAAATATATCAACACTTGTTGATAAAAGTGACAAAAATCCTTGGCAAGCCTCAGAATTTTTCCACTTTTATCAACTCGTGTTGATATATTTGATATCAAAAGACACGAGGGTGAGATTCTCTATATGTATATCAGCTGTGATGTTATAGGTGTCTCAATACTGGTATACGTGAAACTTCACTTTGGCGTTCATGTTTTGTTTTTTTCAAAAACATTTTTAAATGGTTCTGGGGTTATCGTTGACGTTTTGGATTGATCATTGGTGAAGTGATAAAAGACAGAAACCTGTGATAAGTAAAATGCTATTTTTGAAATTAGGGAATTTCCTACAGTATTCAAAACTGTGAAATGTATATGTGTGTGTGATGTTTGTTGAATTCTATTTGACTTCAAAGTGAGGGTTGATGAGGAGGGACATATATGTCCTTCTGGTATCCAGGGGGTTAAACCCCATTTCACCTCACATCACCAAACAATCTTGCCGACAAAACTAAGGATCCTACTTCACCCTTCATGATGAGTAGTGATCCCGATATCCTTCAGACAGGTCAGTGTTTGAAGCTGCCTACCAAGCCAGGTAAGTCAGTTATACTCAAACACTATTCATGCAATACAGTATCTGCCTGCAATAAATCAGGTCTGGACCAGATAATATGAGGTTTGGGACAAGATAAGACTAACGCTTAGTCTCTGAAAATATATTATTTTAATAGTAACAAACAACTCAAATTAAATTGAAAGGAGCCCCAGTGAGATTGGAAATTAAAATACTGAAGAGAATCTAGACTTGCTTCATATGGGTCAGTGACTGTGAGACAGACAAGCCCTGGATAACTAAGAGATCTGGGCCAGTATAACTATCAGGTTTATCTAGGTAAACTACTGGTGGACAGCATGAGCAAAGATGGGGTACTCTGACAGTCAGGTCCCACTCTCATTAGTCAGACACATGGGGTATTGTTCCTTACCTGGAATTCTGAGACCAGATACAACAGGTGTACAGGCTTACATTAATTATAATAAAATTTAGTTTTTCAGACCACTTTCAAAATATGGTCAAATATCAACATGAACTGATCTAGAAATTTAAACATCTATTAATCAAAGGGAAAAAATAAATTGACCATCTTTGTACTTCTCATCCTTCAAAATGTGATTTTGATGCTGAGATTTTACTGAATAATTGGACTTGGATAAAACATTGTTCCACATTTGTAAATGAACTACTTTAAACAATACCAATGAAACTAAGTAGCTAAAGAACTACTCCACTGCAGCATATTCTTCTCATAATGAACAAAATAAAATCTAGTTCAAATCTGATGAAGGCTATGCGTTGCAAAGGCAGTAATTTTAATGACAGGATATCATAAGAAGTTACTTCCCATGTTGAAGGAGGCCAGTCGCTTGGTTCAAGATAGTGCAAGTGCACCCTCTCAGTGTATAACTCGCATCTGCAGCTGGACAGACCAGCTCTTACATTGTACTGGCTGGCAGCAAAAAACACAGCATGTATAACAAGATGAAGATTGTGACAAGAAGTATTATGGATAACAACTTCTATATTATATACTACTCAAAGGAAGTTAAGTACCACCCAATTCTTTCATGCTACGATAGTTAATCTGTCATGGCATGTGTATGTATAATAAGGAAGTTGTTTCATCAGATGAAGGCGCAAGTAATAGCCCTGAAACAATGCATGTGTACTATAAAAAAACCTTGTTATTCATTGTACTCCTGGTCATTATTACAACCAACTTCTACCGGTACTTGCCTATAAAGACTCTCAATATGAAGATGATCTGTCAAGATCGTAATTCCCCCCCTACTTTGTTACTTGTTTAAGGTTAATCATAGCAAGACTAATAATAACATGTTAATTTTACAATAAAATAATGTTAATCAGTATTGTTTTAAGTGAAATCTTCTGGAAGTTCAAATTCCAGATCAACAAAACATGAGTACTGTCCATTGTATATATATGTAGATGGTTCTAAAGTGTTCATGAGTTTCAAGATGAACAGGGTCTGGGCTAACATAGCATCATTGCATGTCATCATATTTTGATGTGTTTCATGCATAAGGAGAGTTTACAGCTGGGAGTGCAAAACTAGGCAGACAGGGCTGTAGGCTAGCATGACTACCAGTCTTGGTACAGCATCATTAGACATAGAACAGCTGGCAGGCTTCTGACTCTTGTCAAGTACCGTACCTTGCACATAGTGATACATCCAGTGGGGGACTGTAGGTGTGCATCACTGTGTCAGAAACATACTAATTAGCTATTCGTTATGAGGTGAGGTGCACGTTAACTTGCACATGCTGTGTGCTTGTACTAATCTGGACCAATGCTGGTTTTATGGTGCTAGCCCAATCAGATACTATGCCTCAGTTTAACATGGATACCCTCTCAAACACAGTATACTGACTGAGCCAACCAGTCCTTGTTTAATCCATTAATGAGGAATGCCAGGCAGGGTAACAACAAACATAATTTTTAACGTCTAAATACAAGGCATCCAGGGATTGAACCATTGGCCTTCTGCTCTCTGGGCAGATGCTCTATTAAACAAAAACTGTTCAGTAATCTATTTGCTCTCAATGGGAACTAAAGTATTTTTACTATTAAAAAATCTGTATCAGCCCTTACACCTCAACAAGGATTTCAAAGTCATACCCAGTCCAACACATACTAAACAACACATCTCATATCATCTTGTGTTTTGATGTTCTTAAAACTATTGATAAGCCACATTCACCATATTAAGTGCTCCTGACTTACTTCTAAAGCAATCTGTAAGTAATCTTCATAGCATCCGACACTTACATGACTGTCTGTGTATATAACAGAAGTGTAGAAGGGGTACATGATTGCACAGAAACTATTAATGAAAAGGTTTGTTCTCTACCATTCTATCTCTGACAACAAATTCATTTCATTAAGTATGGTTTAAATAAGCGCCCACCTTGTCAAATTTTAAGCACTCAGGGTGCTTATTAAGGAGAATACAGTAAAAACATTTCATTCTGATTCATTTACGTTTTATTTTTACAATTTCTGTTGTTAATGTCCTGTTATTTCACTATGTATAATGTTGTCTGTATATTGATCAAAATAACTGTAGAACAAAATGAAAACATGATTTTTTAAAATAAATTTTAATCCTATAAATTGGTTTCTACTTGATGGTATCCATGCCTATTGTTTCTGACAAGACGTTTTGCAAATAATCAGTGTGACCATGTGTGATAACATTCACTTTTGCACTTTCCTTGGAATACTCAAATGGAGAGTTGCAAGTTTAAGCATTTTAGCCTAAACAGACAAGAGAAATGATTATCAATATTACCTAAACAAACATGTCCGACATACGTGAGAATAAGGTTGTTTTTTTTACAACAGTGTCCCTATCTGCGGTGGCCAGCCACACCTCTAAGTATAGGAACCTATGCCAGAATACAAATCATAAACAAACATTTCCAACAAATAAGATGTGTCATGATTTTGATCAATACATTATCGCTGTCATGCACCAGTCATATACATCATGGAACCCACACTAACCCCAACACTTTGGCATCTTCTGTTTATAATGGCAATAAACTTTTCACTTCATTCTATTTTTTTCCAATCTCATTAAAATCATATCTTTGTTCTTGCTATCGCTAAACAAAGATCTGAGGACATCCCATTAAGGGTCACGTCAGAACGACCTTTCATCCAACCAATCAGAGTGTTGCTTACCAGATCATGAAAGTGACAGTCGGAATGTGTTTTCTGATCATGCAACCATGAAATATTTAACACGGGGTATTCCGAACGGCAGTTACAGGTTTTATGATTATATCCATACAATCTACGCCATCTATAAGCCATTCCAGAATGTTCTTATCAGTTTTATTTTTTTTAATCAAGAATACGTCAAAATATGTTCGAAGCGTAGTCGCCAGTTTGAAACTAGTGTCGTAAAGCTCGAGAAAGCTGCCTTCTGATTGGCTAATGTCGATTTCTTGTCAGTCATTTCATTGGTCGGTCAAAATTCGCGAAAGGTCGTTCTGACGTGACCTGTAATGGGATGTCCTCAGATCTTTGTTTAGCAGTAGCAAAATTTAAGATCTGATTTTAATGAGATTGATTTTTTCCTTCCTATTTCTCTTTTCCTCAGCCAACTGCCTCCTATTTTACCCTTCCTTTCCTTCCAAAAAAGTGCTACTCCCATCCCTCTCACAACTCTACCTCTAACTACTCTACTCCCACCCTTCTCTCTACTCTACTCCCATCCCTCTCTCTCTATTCTACTCCCATCCTTCTCTCTGCTCTACTCCTGTCCCTCTCTCTACTCCTATCCCTCTCTACTCCTATCCCTCTCTCTACTCTACTCCTATCCCTCTCTCTACTCTACTCCCATCCCTCTCTCTACTCTACTCCCATCCCTCTCTCTACTCTACTCCCATCCCTCTCTCTCTCTATTCTACTCCCATCTTTCTCTCTGCTCTACTCCTATCCCTCTCTCTCTAATCTACTCCCATCCTTCTCTCTCTACTCTACTCCTATCCCTCTCTCGCTACTCTACTCCCATCCCCCTCTCTCCTCTACTCCCATCCCTCTCTCTACTCTACTCCCATCCCTCTCTCTATTCTACTCCCATCCTTCTCTCTGCTCTACTCCTATCCCTCTCTCTCTACTCTACTCCCATCCCTCTCTCTCTCTATTCTACTCCCATCTTTCTCTCTGCTCTACTCCTATCCCTCTCTCTCTAATCTACTCCCATCCTTCTCTCTGCTCTACTCCTATCCCTCTCTCTCTACTCTACTCCTATCCCCATCTCTCCTCTACTCCTATCCCTCTCTCTCTAATCTACTCCCATCCTTCTCTCTCTACTCTACTCCTATCCCCATCTCTCTTCTACTCCTATCCCTCTCTCTACTCTTATCCCCTCTCTCCTCTACTCCCATCCCTCTCACAACTCTACCTCTAACTACTCTACTCCCACCCTTCTCTCTACTCTACTCCTATCCCTCTCTCTCCAATCTACTCCCATCCTTCTCTCTCTACTCTACTCCTATCCCTCTCTCGCTACTCTACTCCCATCCCCCTCTCTCCTCTACTCCCATCCCTCTCTCTACTCTACTCCCATCCCTCTCTCTATTCTACTCCCATCCTTCTCTCTGCTCTACTCCTATCCCTCTCTCTCCTCTACTCCCATCCCTCTCTCTTTACTCTACTCCTATCCCTCTCTCTCTAATCTACTCCCATCCTTCTCTCTCTACTCTACTCCCATCCCTCTCTCGCTACTCTACTCCCATCCCCATCTCTCCTCTACTCCCATCCCTCTCTCTACTCTTATCCCCTCTCTCCTCTACTCCCATCCCTCTCTCTACTCTTATCCCCTCTCTCCTCTACTCCCATCCCTCTCTCTACTCCCATCCCTCTCTCTATTCTACTCCCATCCTTCTCTCTGCTCTACTCCCATCCCTCTCTCTCTACTCTACTCCTATCCCTCTCTCTCTACTCTACTCCTATCCCTCCCTCTACTCTACTCCCACCCCCCTCTCTCCTCTACTCCTATCCCTCTCTCTACTCTACTCCCATCCCTCTCTCTCCTCTACTCCTATCCCTCTCTCTACTCTACTCCCACCCCCCTCTCTCCTCTACTCCTATCCCTCTCTCGCTACTCTACTCCCATCCCCATCTCTCCTCTACTCCCATCCCTCTCTCTACTCTTATCCCCTCTCTCCTCTACTCCCATCCCTCTCTCTACTCTACTCCCATCCCTCTCTCTATTCTACTCCCATCCCTCTCTCTATTCCCATCCTTCTCTCTGCTCTACTCCCATCCCTCTCTCTCTCCTCTACTCCCATCCCTCTCTCTCTACTCTACTCCTATCCCTCTCTCTACTCTACTCCCATCCCTCTCTCTCTCTATTCTACTCCCATCTTTCTCTCTGCTCTACTCCTATCCCTCTCTCTCTAATCTACTCCCATCCTTCTCTCTCTACTCTACTCCTATCCCTCTCTCGCTACTCTACTCCCATCCCCCTCTCTCCTCTACTCCCATCCCTCTCTCAACTCTACTCCTAACCCTCTCTCTACTCTACTCCTATCCCTCTCTCTACTCTTCTTCTAACCCTCCCTCTACTCTTCTCCTATCCCTCCCTCTACTCTACTCCTAACCCTCTCTCTACTCTACTCCTAACCCTCTCTCTACTCTACTCCCATCCCTCTCTCTTCTCTACTCCCATCCCTCTCTCTACTCCCATCCCTCTCTCTACTCTACTCCCATCCCTCTCTCTACCTCTACTCTACTCCTAACCCTCTCTCTACTCTACTCCTATCCCTCTCTCTACTCTTCTTCTAACCCTCCCTCTACTCTACTCCTATCCCTCCCTCTACTCTACTCCTAACCCTCTCTCTACTCTACTCCCATCCCTCTCTCTACTCTACTCCTAACCCTCTCTCTACTCTACTCCCATCCCTCTCTCTACTCTACTCCTATCCCTCTCTCTCCTCTACTCCCATCCCTCTCTCTACTCTACTCCTATCCCTCTCTCTACTCTACTCATAACCCTCTCTCTACTCTACTCCTATCCCTCTCTCTACTCTACTCCTATCCCTCTCTCTACTCTTCTCTTAATGATCTCTCTACTCTTTTCCTAACAATTTCTCTTCTCCCAACTTTCTCTCTACTTCTCTCCTAACCCTCTCTCTACTCTACTCCTATCCCTCTCTCTACTCTACTCTCATCCTTCTCTCTACTCTACTCTCATCCTTCTCTCTACTCTTCTTCTAACCTTCCCTCTACTCTACTCCTAACCCTCTCTCTACTCTCTTCCTAATTTTCTCTCTACTCTTCTTCTAACCCTCCCTCTATTTCTTCTCCTAAGAATCTCTCTACTCTTCTCCTATCCTTCTCTCTACTCTTCTCCTATCCTTCTCTCTAATCTTCTCCTATCCTTCTCTCTACTCTTCTTCTAACTCTTCTTCTAACCCTCCCTCTATCTCTTCTCCTAATAATCTCTCTACTCTTCTCCTATCCTTCTCTCTACTCTTCTTCTAACCCTCCCTCTATCTCTTCTCCTAACAATCTCTCTACTCTTCTCCTATCCTTCTCTCTACTCTTCTTCTAACCCTCCCTCTATCTCTTCTCCTAACAATCTCTCTACTCTTCTCCTATCCTTCTCTATACTCTTCTTCTAACCCTCCCTCTATTTCTTCTCCTAACAATCTCTCTACTCTTCTCCTATCCTTCTCTCTACTCTTCTCCTATCCTTCTCTCTACTCTACTTCTATCCCTCTCTCTACTCTCCTCCTAACTTTCTCTCTACTCTTCTCCTAACCTACATTGTACTCTCCTAACCTACTGTGTACTCTCCTAACCTACTCTGTACTTCCTTCTAACATCCTTCTTCATATCTTTATCATCTCTTTAATTTGTTATTAATGTGCCGTCTTCCTTCCTGCTCTCTACCCCACCACTGTCTCTTGTGTTCCTTCTCCCCTACTTCCCTGGCTGGACCCATGAAGATCCGGCGTAGAATAGGTCTTCAGCAACCAATACTTGCCGTGAAAGGCGACTATGCTTGTCGTAAGAAGAGACTAACAGGATCTGGTGGTCAGGCTCGCTGATTTGGTTGATGCATGTCATTGTATCCCAATTGCGTGGATTGATGAACATTATATCAATCACTGGATTGTCTGGTCCAGACCCGATTATTTACAGACTGCCGTCATATAGCTGGAATTATTAGTGTGGCATTAAACAACAAACAAACAAACAAACAAACAAACAAAACAACTTCCCTGGCTCCACTGCCATTGTTTTTGTAACAGATATGTGTTCGATGTAGGAGAGTGAAATTACATCACATTAACACCGAACAACGGATTATCAATGTGTGTGAAGCAAACATTTGTGTAGTGTCATAATTCAGTAGGCTGACATCTTCTTTGCCCAGTTTCAGGTGACACACAACAATGCAGAGTTCCAATATCAATGAAGAGTTGTCCCAACATTTAACACAGTTTCAATTTGCTGCAATATGTAGAGTAAACTCTATCTCGGCAAGATAATTTAATTTATAGTTTACAAATTTTCTTGGTCAGTATACCAAGATACAGGAGGCCAAATACAAAAAGAAAATAAAGGTTTCAATGGTCATGTAAAATTGTTTTTACAATAAAACTACACATAAAACATTGTCTAACTGACACCATTTTCAATCACAAACACCATTACAAAAGTCTTCTTTTTACTTTTGCAAAATTTTGGGTAGATTTGTGAATACAGTAAACTACGGTTATAACGAACTCAAAGGGACTACTAATTTTAGTTCTTTATAACCGTAATTTGTTATAAGCATATATACAGTATAACTACAGCAAATAGTCGGGACGAAAAAGTTAGTTTGTTATATCCGTTAGTTTGTTATAAGCGTGTTCGTTATAACCGTAGTTTACTGTACAAACAATAAAATGGGCTGTAAAGGAGGTCTTGTTGTGAAATATTTTATGAATCACTCATGATTTATAGGCAATGTATTCAGTGTCTGGTTTGATGCAAAAATTGAGATGTGGAAGTGCTCAATAACATGAGAAAAATAATATCTATATAGATTCAAACCAACCAGGATGATAAGGGGATTGTTTGCTACAAGCAGCACATAGAACTTGTATGAGAAGAATGTGACTTGATGTATACATGTCACACTACAGTAAAGATTCATATACGTTTTCAAGACTAATTTGGTGTTAGACAAAACTCACACAGTAGATATACACAGAATCACTCATTTAGTAGGGTTTTATTTATTTATTTATTTATTTATTTTGTAACTAACTTGCTTTTGGTAATACAATATATTTACCTTGCTGTCCGGAAATAACAGGTTTGTTTTTTTGCAAATACTTGATAGAATAGTCAACAATGTTGTCAGAGTTTGCTCAAGATATGTAAAAGTGTATTAGTGATAGCTGTAACTCCTAAACCAGTATCTTAAATATTGGACATGTGTTGTAAAAGTTTATATGTTGATGGAATTGTCTTCTTAGAACTAATTGTCACATTAATACAGGGGAATTTCCAAACAAAACAAATATTAAAACTACATCATGTATTGAGGAAAGCATTTTACATGAGATACTGTACACTGAGTCCAATTCATTTGGCAAAGCAATAGAGCACATCAGTTATCTAACAGAGTGAATAATTATGTTATAGAGGCACACAGATAGGCACTGTAAGTGGTATCAGATTGCTCCAATAACAAGGAGTAACTTGCCATGGTGGACCAACCAGCCACCTGGCACCTGCTGTCAACGGTGCAGGCCCTGCTGCTAACCAGTGTCTGTACAAGACCAGGCATTGAGCCATCACCAAATTAGCCCCTTCCACAGGACATAAAAGTGGTTGATGGAATGGGTTCACTCTGCAGAATAACACAGCAGTGTGCAAAGTTTACTTTGATCTGGACTATGCAAACCAGAGGTTGCGAGCAGGGTGGATAATCGAGCATACTTCCTCTGTGCCATTTGTTAATGAATGACGGCACATGGTCGCTGGATCCAAACTTAGGTTCCCAGTAACTCATGTCTGTTTCCCTGCTTGAGCTCTGTCTTGTCACATGCATACCCTGTACCTCATGATTGTCTCCCTGTGGGGATTCCAGGATGTGACAGGGCCCGAGTACCCCATATCAATATTTACAGGCTTAATTGACATTGCAGCAATAGTGCTTCCAAAGACCTAAAACAACATTCACCCTCACACACTGTCATCTTGCTACCATTCCCTCCTTGGAGCGGCATCATGGCAGATGGCCTAGTCTTGGCACAGACCATTTTCCTCAAAATCCATGAGATATTGATTGGCAAACTCCATTATTTGACCATCCAGCGAAGAAGTGATTACTATTGATGTGGGCACCTACCGGGTGCTCCAGCCAAGTCAATGCTTCTGTTACACTGTTTGTCCACTCAATGCACCTTTGTTCAACTGTCCGCATATTTATCGCTGTATGGATCAGTGACCTTGAACTTTCATTCCTATTTCTATGGATATCAGATAAAGACATGTTTGTTTTTTTGTATGGAAGACTTCCTCAGAAATATGAAGTGCAACTTTCTTAATGCATGAAACTTGTTTGCTCGGGGTCACACCCAGGTCACATCCTGGTCACAGCCCGGGTCACACCCAGGCCACACCCCGGTCACATCCAGGTCACAACCTGGTCACACCCAGGCAACACCCAAGTCACACCTTGGTCACACCCAGGCCACACCCCCGGTCACATCCAAGTCACACCCTGGTCACATCCCGGTCACCTCGGGCACATCCAGGTCACACCCTGGTCACAGCCCGGTCACACCCCCGGTCACATCCAGGTCACACCCCAGTCACATCCAAGTCACACCCTGGTCACATCCCAGTCACACCCCAGTCACATCCATGTCACACCCGGTCACATCCAAGTCACACCCCCGGTCACATCCAAGTCACACCCTGGTCACACCCTGGTCACACCCTGGTCACACCCCGGTCACATCCAGGTCACATCAAAGTCACAGTACTGATTCCAGTAAATCACACAAATGAGTGAGTGAGCTTTTAGCAATATTCCAGTAATATCATGGTCGGGGACACCAGAAATGAGCTTCACATATTGTACCCATGTGGGAATTGAAACTCGACTAAGGCTATCCCACCACCAACAACACACAAATGAAATGGGATCTATATGATCTCGTACTTGACTGAACATATATACTGCAAATGTCATAGATAGATAATATTTTTCTTAAATTATATACATCTTTCTTGGAACATAATTTTTTTGAGTTGAACATATGATTTGTCAAATGTATTCTCCCTAGGGTGCATTGAGGTAGACTAGTGGTTAAAGTTAAGGTTTGATTCCACATACAGGTACAATGTGTGAGGGACATTGCTGGTGTGACTTGACTGTGACATAGCTGGAATACTGATAAAAGCATAACAATAACCACTCCAAAAGAAAAGAAATGAAAAAAGGCATGTGCTTTGGTTTGTCAAATATGTATAGAATATAAGTTCAAAGGAATATATGTTTCAATTAATGCCCTTTTTATCTAGCCCACAGAAATAGCAAGAAAATCCAACATTTTTTTCAAAATCTCTTTCTTCCTGGTTCAAATTTACATGTGCTTGTAGCATTTACATCTGATTCTAAAACAAACTCATCCACTGTATACCAGCGCCAGCTTGGTGCCTCACAGACCTTTGGCTACTAGTCTGGTGTCAATATTGTCTCAGAGCAAATGGTCAGTGCTGTATTATATGCTAGAGTGCTAGAGATGTGAACCCTGTTGACCAACCAGTCAGCTCAGTATGGGTCAAAGCAAACATCCACTCACTGGTCAAGAGCCGAATGCATGGGAATTGCTGACAGTGGCCAATGGGATATGATAGGCAGCGGGGCTAGACTAACATAGAGTCTATGAAATGTTTTATTACATAATACATTTCTCTCCTCTGATGCTAGCGAGCCTTTGTTATAATTGCTTTGGTTTCATAAAACACAACTATTTTACAGTCAAGGTGAGGTGAGGTGAAATTGGGTTTAACGTCGCGTTCAAGATTATTGCACTTACATAGCCTCGTGCATGCATATGTGTGTGTGTGTCTGCTTGTACTAGTCTGGACTGATGCCGATTTATAGTGCTAAACCACTGAGATACCATGCCAAAGTTTAACATGAATACCCCACTCAGACACAATAAACTGACTCCGAGCCGACTGGTCCTTGTTTTAGCCCCTTAATGTCGAAAGCCAGACAGGGTAACAACAAGTACCATCTATTAAGGTCTTTTGATATGATGCGCTTGAGGATCAAACCGCAGACCTTCCACTCGCTCTCTGGGCGCAACTAGACCATGGAGGCGGTCTCCACAGTCATGGTGAAGGATAAGGCTTGTGGCAAGACAGCTACACTACATTTCAAGTGATTCCATAGCATTTGATTGGCTAACCAATTTATTTATGTCACTATTAACCCCCTAAAGAAGCCATGCCACTAACTGACCACTGTTTCCTGATTGGTAAATCAGGATTGATTCCTCCATAAACGCAAAAAAATATTAAAGTAAATTCTTAACAAACCTTGCTTCCAGCTCATATTCTTCTTTGGTTAGAATGCCCAATAACTACCCCTATAGAGCCTTATACCCGTATACAGAGCTGCAGTGATACCCCTTGTTGGAGCATGACTGATATTTTCATTAAGGATGCCATACAATACATGATCTGCTACAACTGTGAACAAATTGTCAAATTAAGGAGCTGTATTCCTTCATGAATGGGACTCTTGCATATACCATCAGAAAGTAGTATTTGGCCATTCAGTATCATATCATACCAATATAATAATAATAACAGTAATAAAGAAGAAGAAGAAGAAATCCACACCCTAAATCATGCTTAAAGCACTATATAATTAGAGTGAGTGAGTTACTGAGTTTTGTTTTACGCTGCTTTTAGTAATATTCAAGCAATATCATGGCAGGGGACACCAGAAATGGGCTTCACACATTGAACCCATGTTGGGAATCGAACCTCGATTTTTGGCGTGTTGACCTAATGCTTTAACCACCGGCCTACCCGACCACCCCCTATATTAAAAGACCAGTCAATGGATTAGCATGCAAAATTCATTCTCAGCTTCCAATGAAGTATACAATCTAAGCTGCCCCATGAGGTGCTAAAAGTTCAATATAGAAGCTTGAGGCATTTTTAAAAGAAAACCCATATCTGGTGTTTCCCACAGCGATATTGCTGGAATATTGCTAAATGCTGCTTAAAACCACTCATTCAGTTAAATAATGATATCGTTTCACCATACATATACTACTCAAAAGAAGTTAAAGAACACCCAATTTTTCATGTGACTGCAGATCTATAGTCATATGAAAAAAATATGTTGTTCTTTAACTTCTTTTGAGGAGTATATGAACCTAAACTCTCTGTGCGTGCATGCGTTCACACCAGGGGTCCGGAAACCGTCATATGCGCCGGACATGTCCGATTGGGAATCTCAAATGTCTGTTTTAAAATATTGCTTACCGGACATTTTAAAAAGTATTGTCCGGACATTCTTAAATTTTGACCAGACATGATCAACAGTTAGGACTGAGCAGTTTCTGTCTGCAGTTGCAACACAATGAAGATTAACTACACTGACAAGCTTTGTTTGTTTTGATTGCTGTAAATACATCGTACCTACATGATAGTCCAATCGGTCAATCACTGTAATAGGCAATAAACTGAGTTGACACTGATTAATCGAGGATTAATTACTGAGAACATCTTGTTAATTTGAGTGAAAGGTGTTTACAACTGTACATTAATACCTTGCATCATCGATGTACCGGGCCCGTGTGCGAAATACGCATCAGTCGGAAAGCGCACGTTAAATCTCCAAAGTAAGTAAGTAAGTAATGTACCTCATTATCCTCACAATGCTACGATACGTAACCTCAGACAAGAAGCGAAAGCGTGACGACAGCCAGTCGACCGATGCAGATCAAAACCCTCAAAGTCTGGACGATCATTTTGTAAGTCGTGGCTAACGACTTTCACTTGGTTGACATACAATGAGGATTTGCAGATTTTATTGTTTTCAGTAGCTAAGCGTATATTGAATCTTGATTGACCGCCATTTTGCTTTCTCGGACGATCGATATCCAATTTTTTTATGGTCAATAATTAAGTACAGATGAAAAAAAGTATTCAAATAACTATTGCTATCAACGATATTTTAGTATTTGTGATAAAATTATCTGTCTTGTTTTTAAAAAAATCTTTAGTTTAAAAAAAACCTTTTCCCGTGAGGTCACGTGATAACCAAATATGGGATAATAGTCTCGATCCAAATGTTACAACGCGTACACTTGAGCAGACTCATGAATATTAATTAGACCGTTCACTACGTTAACAGATCGTTATTATAACAGAAACAAACGTATGTTTTCCATGTAAATCTAAAATGATATTATTTGTTATTAATTGTCCAGTGAATTAAACAATTTAAATTGAAACAATTCATAATTCATCATATTATGAATACGTAAACTTGTGATGTGTGTGAAAAGTCGTACTAAAATACGCTATTTGAAGGGGGCGTGGCCTAAATGCAAATGTCCGATTGGGATTTTAAATTTTCCTGACCCCTGGTTCACACTATCACAGTATTAATTTGTTGAGAAGCTTTCTGTGATTTACCTTATTATAGGACATATATAAGGAAGATAGATAAAAAGAACTCTTAAACTTTATATGATTTTACGGGCCATTTAGGTAACAGAGTAATAGCCTTTAAATTACCTCATGGGCTGCATCAGCACACCATCACAAAAACACCACTGTATCATTAAAGTAATTATTTACACCAAAACTGTTTTGTTTACAATAAAATGTCAATATAGATTAGAATCATGTTTCATAGTGACACACCCTTAAATATTTGTAAACAATGATGCCCTTGATGACCCCAGTATGTCTTGATTGAGGTGACACTTAAGGGGCTATATCAAGTGCATGTTTGTCATTAACTCAGATAGTCTTTCCAGACAGCCGATGGCCTCACAAAGCAAGGACCTTGGGATCGTCTTAGTTGGACAGGTATCTACCAGTATTTGTGACAATCAGTGTGATAGGCATTGAGTACATCTATTTCAACGTTTAACAGATTGTCTTGGTCAAGATGCAAAATATATAAGAGGACATTTTTTGGTCAGGTTTGATCTGAGGGTAATATCCTTGAAAAATAACTTTTTAAGTGAAATTCATAACAAAATTAAAAACATAGCAATATTTATACATTTAAAACATGCTAAAGCACTCAGTTGCAAATTAAAATAAGAGGCATCTACTCTGTGATATAATGTCAGGGGCTTTCTGCTACCCTGGGCGGAAGCCAATTATATGTAAGAGGTACTTCTTTTTATAAACAATAAAAGAAAAAAATGATAACAAAATCAGCCTTAATTTGGTCTAGCACAGACGGACTGACAGACAGACATCTATGTACATTGCTATATAACTCTTTAAGTGAAATTCATAACAAAATTACAAACATGGCAATGTTCAAAATGAGCACTTATTCAATCAAATATAACATTGTTGTTTTATGAAACAATAAACACTATATTCCCACAACACACTGATAGAATTTGTCTGTTTTTCAAAATAAAAGACCGCCTCAGTGGTCTAGTCGATAGAGCATCTGCCTGGAGAGTGGAAGGTCAGGGGTTCGATTCCCTGCCACACAATACCAAAAAAACGTCAAAAGATGGTGCTCAGCATTTAGGGGATAAAGCAAGGATTAGTCGGCTCAGAGTATTCATGTTAAACTGCGGCATGGTATCTCAGTGGGCTAGCACTATAAATTCAGCATTTCAGACACGGTTGTTGACAGGGTACCGAGATGATCCGTTCTAAGAAAGAGGTCAAAAGAATCCTGGTGGACAGTAGCGAGTATCTTCTTAATCAGTATTGTGACGTTATGGAAGTACAACTTGATGGTAGTCAGTTCTCCTTTGTATCATGTATTAACTCTCTTGATTGTTTTGTCTCAAGATTAACTATAAAAAAATCAAGATATCTGGCTAGACTCCAAGAGAGGTTGTAAGGAAAAGTTCAAAGATGATTTGACGATTATTTGGAATCGAGTAGAGTGTAGAATTCTAGGAATCAAATTTTGCACAAATCTGGAAAATATGGTTCAGTTGAACTTTAAAGACAAATTATTTGTGCTAAAACAGATTATGAATAGGTAGGGTGGCAATCATTGAATCCTTGTTGATATCAAAACTCAATTATTTATTGATTTCACTGCATGATCCCCCAAATGATTTCCTTGTTACTTTGTTGTTTGGAGTGATAAACAAGACAAAGTTAAGAGGTTTATGGTTTGTCAACTGGTTATTTTTTCATACGTAACAACTCTTAAAGTCACATGGATAAGGAGGCTTGTGTCCTCAAGTGATAAAAAATTGAAGCACCCACATAAATCTACATATCCTTATTTGTGTAAACATGGTGAATTTGGTGTAAAATTCTTTTAGAGAAAATTATCTTTGATAAGTAATGATTTTTTAAAAAGTTTTTTTTAGTCATTTATAGTGCTTGATAAGAAAATCATGCCAGTTTCTTTCAGTTGTCTTTTAGCTGAACCAGTTTTTCATAACCCTAATATATAAGAAGTCATTTTTCTTGAAATCCTGGTTTGAGAAATGTGGCAGATAAGGAGTTTCTATCCTATGAGGAATTTAATGAAACGTATAATATCTGTTCATCCTATTTGGAATTTTATGGTGTTATCAGCAGCATTAAACCATACCTTCAATTTCTTAGTTTAGTTAAAGTTCGAACAGATTCTGTGGAGGCACTGTGTGGTTAAAACCATTTGTAGTTCTTAGTCGGGTTCAAAGCATATTTATTTTTCATTCTACCATGACATTAAAGAATGCTTGATTCTAATTGGTTAAAAAGAGGTTTCCTTCTTGCTACGGAAACCACTTTTAAATACAGTAAGCCTTTACACACAAAAAACGTGCGCATAAATACATCCATAGCCTGATTATCGATTCAGACAAAAAATTGCTACTGATCGATCACTACTAGGAACTGTAAAACATATCGATATTTCCTCTATTACACGCTTGGTCTATAATACAAGCCAGGTCCCTAATACATGCAAAGTCAATGGCTGTCGCGAAATTAATAGATGGCCTAGCGTCTAATAGAGGAAATACGGTAGTTTGATATAGGATGTTTTTGGTGACGATATGTTGTTCTAGACGGGAGAACAAGACTCAGCAGAGGCATATCTTTTGCATACAAATGAAATGTTTATGAAACTGTCAGGGACATGTTCGAAGCGAACAGACTTGGAATAGGTCATTTCAATCATCATCGAAACAAACGAAAACGAAAGTAAAATGTAACATTATTAAAATGTGTTTGAAGAAACTTTATTTATGGCAACATGTTGTTTACAAATCTTTTTGTGTTTGGTATTCATTGCCATCTCCGTCAACCACTATCGTAAGGATTTGGCAGGAGGGGATTTGAAAATCCATCAGAAAACACTCGTCCCTTTCAAAGGTCATTAAAACAATGTCCCGACATCATTGAAGCCACAGCTTATCAAACTTGATGAAATTCATTTCAGAACATGCACAATTAAGAAAATCATACATGAACCACTATTTCTGGGCCACAACTGTCTCATTGCTTTCACATGCCGGCTCATCTGCAGCCCCAAAAGCGGCTGTTCAGTCATACTCCAGTTCCATTGGTAATCACATTGTACAAGCATGCTCATTGCCAGTAAATCTACAGGTTAATGTTGTACCACATCATAGATTGGGGTTGTCACCTTGCTTCATGTAACCTAATTGTCCGAGACAATGTAAACAACAACACTGTCAGCCATTATGAGTTGTGAGGGACCGTGATGGAGGTCAAGTTCTGCCACATCCAAGTTTGGGATGGAGAGGTGTTTATTTTTATTTTTAAGTTTTTTTAATTATTTACTGGAGGTAATTGTTAACTAACTAATCAGACTTAACATATTTTCTTGAGTAAAGTGTGCACCCCCCTCTAGCGGGTTCAGTATTTTTGAGAATTTTTTTTCTGAATATTATGCGCAGAAAGCAATTACACCGACCCCTTCAGTGAATTCCAGTAAACAAATGGGTGATAAGAGGCATGGTCAGTAAAAATTTGAAACTTGGGATACAAAATAACCAGACATGTTGATCTACCATTTAAATTGTATTTTTTGAAACTTGAGATACAAAATAACCAGACATGTTGATCTACCATTTAAATTGTATTTTTTGAAACTTGAGATACAAAATAACCAGACATGTTGATCTACCATTTAAATTGTATTTTTTGTTCTGCAAGGCATTGTTT
Source organism: Haliotis rufescens (assembly GCF_023055435.1). Classification (NCBI taxonomy): domain Eukaryota; kingdom Metazoa; phylum Mollusca; class Gastropoda; order Lepetellida; family Haliotidae; genus Haliotis; species Haliotis rufescens. The sequence goes on along the minus strand of NW_025964001.1, from coordinate 50,168,617 downwards.
TACATCCAGGGATTAAGATTACCGTGCATATTTTCTCATAAACTAAGCCGGAAACAGCAATCAGCTGAACAAAAGTTTTCTTGGAATCTACCGGTGATTCGGTTGAAACTTACCCAATGATATAACTTTAAAGGATTTTAATGCAAGGATCAGGAAAAATTGTATATGAAATTATTTTTTTATCAGGAATAATATATTCCAATACCATGTTACATTAGTTGCAGCTTTAATTTAAAATAATAATAACCCTAAGCGTAGCACTTCGGTGCAGCTGATTGTGACTGCTGGTTATTTTTTTCAAATGGAACAATTTGACCATTCACCGTCGAGGCTCCCGCGCACCTGATTGCGAGGACTACATGTTGGCATTTATGATATATGTATCCATTCCCTGTCAACTAAAGTTCCTGTCAAGGCGTCAATAGCTGTAATCTGACTGTGGTTGCTGCTAATTAACGGAGAATTGTGCGATCTTCTGATCGCTTCACACACGATTAAATTAATCAAAACAATATTTAATGGAATTTTGTATAAAATTTTGTATAAAATTAATGAAATAAGTTACAAACATAAGTCCAGATATAAAATGAACACTTTTTATAACCAGACAGTGTACATACATGACTAATTTGCCTACTTCAGTACGGATTTGTTGACATGGTATTTCCGGTGTTAAGTGCTCATGGTAATATCTGCGTTGGAGGAAAAAAACATCAAAACTCATTATAGCGTGTATAACCCCCTTCTACACACCTGTGTTTTTTGGGAAAAAAGTGTGCACTATACTCAAGAAAATATGGTACACATGTACAATAAATAGCAGAATGTTAATTCATAAAGTATGTTGTAGAAATATATATTCGTTTAGAATTTCAAAAACTATTTCTACAACCTGTCACCCCTGCAATGGAAATAGCATGTTCGATTTCCAAGAAATGTCTTCTCTCACTAATTTCCAAGAAATGACTTGCATTGATGAGTCCAAACAGTGCACAGCAGGTTGCGATGAAATTAAAACATCTATCTTTGGATAGTTTGGACTTCTTTGTGAAAAAACTATGTGTTTTGAACGCTTCTCAAGACTATGGGATTTCAAATCTTGGACTTCAGTAATATTTGTTCCATATGTAACTTCCTGTGACCACTTTTCAGAATGTTCTAAGATTGCAGACCGTTGTACCCTAAGTTGTTACTCTTTGCAAGAGAGCACCGATTTCAAAGCGGTGTTGCCATCATGGTAGAATGGAGGGAAACCTACTGTGTTTTGAAATTTGATGTAGACCCACTGCAGAGTAGATACCTCTTATTTATACATTTGAAACCTCGCACTAAAGTGCTTGGTTGCGAATTAAAATAAGAGGTATCTACTCTATAGTGGGATTACATCAAGTTTCAAAACACAGTAGGTTTGTCTCCTAATTGGTTTCTACAGAAGTAAAATCTAAGAGCAGGAATATTGGGAATTACAATTTGAAAACTTAAATTGGAACATCTGTAATAAAATATTCAGTACAACACAGGATGTTAAACCGTGTTGGTTTAAATACAAAATTACCCACAGAACTCACACCACTAATTCTTTATAATATATACTTAAAAATGTTCAAAATGATCTGTGCTCCTTCTGTCACAATGAAAAGAAAACAATTACTCACTTGTTTTGGGAATGTGATGAAATAAAACAATTTTGGGATGAAGTGTCAGTGTGGATAGACCAGTGTGTTAATGTTATAACATGACATGTTGTACATTATTGATACTTTTTTTAGTTAAAGAGAACATAAAAACAGATAAAGTGTTTGATTTACTTTTACTTATTGGAAGAATCTATATTTACAGATGCAAAATACAAAACCTTATTTTCATGTTTATAAAAAGGAAGCTTTTTCATGATACAACATCGAAAAATATATTGTTTTCAAGACACTGGTAATCAGCAGAAATTCTATGGAACTTGGTATCATAAACCTTTTTAAAATGGAAGCAGCTTTCATTTTAGTTTTAGTTTTATACTTAAGACTTTAATGTTTGAGACCATGTACTTTCCTGCACTGAATATGATATATATCTTTAATAGTTTATGCATACTTGATATATGCACTATATTTGTAATACAAGTGTGAATGTGTGAGTGAGAAGTATGTTAAAAAGATCTAAGATGTAATGATAAATTGTGATAATATGTCTTGTTTAGCGCCACACACATAACGCCAGCAATAGCAGAAGCCCATTTTTGTGTAACAGGTACTTCTTTTCATAAACAATGAAAAAAACAACAAACCAGCATTAGTCTGGTCAAGCACAGACAGATTGACAGACAGACACACATCTATGCACACCACTACATAAGTGCAATATTCATTAATGTGATGTTAAACCCATTTCACCTGACATCACAAAATTGTTTTGTCACCTCCCTGCATATTTTTTCACAATTTAATTATCAGTAAAGTAATACTATAACATGAACACTAGCATATCATCTTAGATATGCAAAGCACTCCCATGACAAAATGTTATTTTGAAGTTAGATAACCAAATTAGTTTTGACACTGCCCCTCAATGAACAGCTGATAAATTCTCCTGATGGCCCAGTAACATGTAGCCTGGGGAGGTAAACCTGGTCACAGAGGGTCACAGGAGGCTTACATTGATATAAAAACCTCAATCCTACTAAAACAGTGTGACATACTTCAGAGGGAAAGTATGAAAAAATTTCACATACAGTCTACATTTTGTCTATGGTGGTGCATTTTTCCAGTCGTACTGTGACTGTAGTGTTGTGGGTGTGTGTGTGTAATAAACCTGGTTCTGAATGATGGCCTGGGTAAACTCCCCTACACACTATAGACATGTAGGGTAATTCATGGTAAACACACATACAAAACACCCAGTTATACTCCCTTTGTCAAGGCCTAGTAATGGAGTCTGACATCTCTATTACTGCACAGTGATTATAACAAGCATATCTATGAAGCACACACAAAAAGTATTGTGTGTGACTCCTTTGAATTCTTGTCTTTTGCCCACATATTTTCCTACATAAAGACATTTTTATTCAATAGTATCTATCTAAATAAATACTACTCAAGGACTTCACTTGTATAATTCATTATCCTCATAATCAGATCATTACCACAAAATATTTTTCACTGCAATGACTACTGTACTTTTATAATTTTATTATTCGGCAAACGAAAATTCTCATCATCCTGAACAAGACCATAATCATTTTTATTCTTATCCTCCTCATTTTCATAACCTAAATATTTGTTCACAACCATATCCTTGTGATACTTCATCCTGCTCATCCATTGACAAATTGACAATGTCTTCCCCATAACATACCATGACTATATAGAAGATCAGGGTTAGAATAAGTCTCCAGTAACCAGTGCTTGTCGTAAGAGGTGACCATGTTTGTCATAAGAGGCTCGCTGACTTGGCTTTGCATGTCATTGTATCCCAATTGTGTGGATCGATGTTCATGATGTCAATCACTGGATTGTCTTGTCCAGACTCAATTTCTTACAGACCATCGTCATATCGCTGGAATAGTGTTGAGTGCGGTGTTAAACAACACACAAACCATTAATTTACTTTTCAATATTCCTTGCCATCCCCCTTCCAAAAGAAATTATTTATTTCCCATTATCATCATCATTATTCTTGCTCAAGGTCATAATTTGTTATATCATGGCAGCTTTATATCAAGCACCTGTAGTATTCAGTAATGGCATCATGCTTTCAATAACAACCCTTTATTCATCATCATCAAGTGACTAACACATTGCTCAATACAAAATCCAAATGTCACGCATACTTCTCACAACACAATATCCATATTTCTGGGTTGAAGTATAATCCTATCAGACAACTACACAAACAAGTGCTTCATGGTTCCAAAACACAGAACTATGTCTCACAAACACATCATGGAATTATGTCAGCTAGGAGGGGAATACCATGTGTATACCCAAGGGCCAACATAGTTACACATACCCAAGCCTTGGTTGTAAAATGGTGTAACAGTGTGATCACATGTCAGAGCACAGGTGACACTTGGGATGGTCTGTGATTGACAGGTCAACAAGTTCATGGGTAGATCAAAGTAATGCATAAGGATGTGATAACTCTTATAACAGATAGAACATGTGATGCATCCATTATACATATATGATTGCGCTGGTATTGCCATAACAACATACATGCCTTCAGGTATGTAATTGTTGTGATATAATACACATCATAACCAAATAGAAAGTTCAAGGAACTAAAAAGAACATTTTGAGATAACAGATAAGCTTTTTGATTAAAGAAGTGACATTTTCATTCATGTGTTCAATTAGATTTCTCATCTTAAAGTGATAGGTCACACAAAGTGTTCAAAGTTTCATAAACAGTTTTTCCATGGGAACTCCAGGGCATAATAGGTTCCAATGCTTGTCAAAGTAGCTGAACAATTAGGATCTGGTGCATACACTGTGATTTATTGTATGTTGTTCATCATATTGACCTCTGGTTTGACAGACCCAGCTAAAAACAATTCACTGAAGTAATAACAGTTAAAGGAATGACTTGTTATTTTTACTTTAAAGGAACATGTCTGAAATTCTTCAGAACCAATTTAACAAAGATGGCTGTCTTTAAATTTAAACTGTCCTTATTTACCACATGCTTCTCACACGGCTATAATTCATACCATATCATCACGCACCTAACATTGGTATGTTTCCTTGAGTTACTAAAATAATTATTGTAACATAAATATTTATGTCCCTTTCAGACACAGTTAGACACAGTAGATATGCATGTATGCATAACAGTGAAAGGACCATAGCCCATCATAGTCAGCTAATAGTCACTGTCTGCGGACAGCGGATTACCAGCATGTGATCTCCTCCTTATGTTGGGGTGGCTCTTTGCTGGTTAAGTCTAGGTTTTGGTTGGTAGGTTTGTGGCTGAGGCTGGTTTGGATTGGGATTGGTGGGTAGGTTGTGTTTTGTTTTTTTTGTTGTTGTTTAACACCGCACTCAGCAATATTCACTCTATATGACAGCGGTCTGCAAAATATTCAAGTCTGGACCAGACAATCCAGTGATTGATATCATGAGCATCGATTCACGCAATTGGGATCAATGACATGTATCAACCAAGTCAGCGAGCCTGACCACCCGATCCCTTTAGTCGCCTTTTACGACAAGCATAGTCGCTTTTTATGGTAAGTATGGGTTGCTGAAGACCTATTCTACCCCGGAATATTCATGGGTCGGGTAGGTTGTGGCTTAGGCTGGTCTGGGTTTGGGATTGGTGGGTAGGTTGTGGATTAGGCTGGTCTGGGTTTTGTTTGGTGGGTAGGTTTCTGGCTTAGGCTGGTCTGGATTGGGATTGGTGGGTAGGTTGTGGCTTAGGCTGGTCTGGGTTGTGACTGGTGGGTAGGTTGTGGCTTAGGCTGGTCTGGGTTGTGATTGGTGGGTAGGTTGTGGCTTAGGCTGGTCTGGGTTGTGACCGGTGTGTAGGTTGTGGCTTAGGCTGGTCTGGGTTGTGACTGGTGTGTAGGTTGTGGCTTAGGCTGGTCTGGGTTGTGATTGGAGGGTAAACCCCTTCTGCCTAACATCTTACTTACTTACTTACCTAAATTAGGAATGTAACGTGCGCTTTGCAAATGCATATTTTCGCACGGGCCCGCCAGGCCATTTAGTGTTTGGTCGAAAAGGGTATGTCCGAAAAGGTGAGGCAACCTAGGTAGGGCTTTTAGAGTTGCTTACTTAAGTTGGAGAACAAATTTGGAACTTTGAAATATGCCATGGAAATGTTGGAAGCTAGGGGGACTAAATGGAGTTTGTTTGTTTTTATAGGTTTAAAATTTTAGGCTAGGCAATTAATTTGCCCCGACAAAGATCAAAGCAATAAGTCCCAAGCACTAGGCAGATAGGTTCCCTGGTCACGGTTCATGGCTGGCTGGTGTCACCTGATGTCAATGGCTTCTTGTAGTTTCCTTTGTCGCCAGTTGTTGTTGTTGGTAGACAGGACTTTGGTGGCTTCCCACATGATGTTATGGTTTTCGTTCTTCTTCGGAAATAGCGGATTTCTGGTCAAGTTTGTTAACAGAGGTCTGATGTTCTTTGAGTCTTGTGTTGAGGGGTCTAAGGGTTTCTCCAATGTACTGGTGGCCACAGATGTATACAGTTATATATCTGGTATATACATCCTCGAGGGTTGGGACTTGTGCTGCTTGGAAACAAAGGAAACTACAAGAAGCCACTGACATCAGGAGACATACTCCGAAACGTTGTGTTCCTCATAATATAGAAGTTGACATCCATATATTCTCTTCCTTATGTGTATGACTTCTAAATGCCTTTCAGAGACCTGAAGAATAATCAGATTTACATTTCACAAATTATTGAACGCATAATTTTCCCATCTCCCAAGGCCAACAAAACTAATTTTCCTCTATCAATTCCTGGAATGTTTCAAAACATCAACATCTAAGAATAAACATGACACAATTTACACAAAATCCTTAAAAAATTCAAAACAAAATTCAAATAGACAAAATATTTGAATGACAAAAGAATCCAATGTAATATTAATTGATCAACATTTTGTTCATTTCAGACTAAACAGACTAAAGACTATTACAGCCCAATGTCAATGAAATGACAGGCACTTGTTAAACATGACAAAATGTGTCAAAATGAAAAATGTAATGGTGTTTTCAGTCAGAACAGTAATTGTGAAAGTTATGTTGGCACAGATCATAAAGCCTTCTTCCTTGCCCTTAAAAAATGGCAGGGATCTGTTCACGTTGAGCAATGTTTTTTCTTCGTCACAGAAGAGCACTTGTCAATAGGAGACTGAACAAATGACAACTGGTGAGAAGGTATCATCCTTGAAAAAAATTACTGAAAGAAAATCGGAGCCCAAACGTACCTGATTGAGGATGACACTGATCAAATATTTGTGCAAAGTGTTGAATACAATATGTAACTTGAATACAGAGTCAGATATCTTGTAAAGTTTGAGAGGAGCTGCACATAGGGTGTAGAATTTCATACATAGTTCTAGCTAACTGGGTTCACACTGGATGCTATCACTGTGGACCAGGCTGAAACAGATACCGCAGTGCTGCTGTTGAACATACAGGGAAAGTGAGATATGATTGGGGGAACAAACACTGCTTTAATTCGATATGTAACTGTTCAAATGTGTGGAACAATGCTATTGCAAAACGATCTTGATGAAAAAATGATTTACTTATCAAAGACATACATACACGTATACTACATATATACTGAGGAAAAAAACCCTGGAACATATACCAAGGTACTCAAAAATATAACCATTCTTCCTTTGGCAATGTAGCGATCATACTAGATACTATCTTCCAGATCAGTGCCTGATTTTGCTAATGATAAATATTTTGCTAATCACAACGGGAAACATTATTCCATTATATTAATATTTAAGATTTCAGTTTTCAGGTCATTGCACATGTCCAATTTATAACACGAGGAAGTTATTAATTCTATAATTGTAAATTTCAAAAATAATCATTACTTGGATGGGAATAAAATGAATTATGATTATCATAGAAAATAGGTATTACTTTTGAAAGTAGTGTCCACTTAGAAACAGTTGAGAAAATAAAATGGAACTTAGGTTCAAATTCATTTTATGGAAATCACAATAAACAGTAAACATTTGTTGATGACTGACTGACCAACTCAACTTTATGATAATGCTCTCTCTGTGACCAGCAGAATGACATCTTTACCATGTTGGTGTCCACTATGACTCATGTAGTCCTGCACCATGACCGTGGAATATATTTATTTTATGAAAAAATAATAATCTAGAAATGCATACAAAAGCAAGTCTAGCCAGCTCAAGCTAGCTCTATTCTGAAATCAGCATAGGGAATTTTTTTTATTTTTAGAGTCAAGAAGGATATTGTGTAATATAAGATTTCAGAGACTAAATGTTAGTCTATGACTCATGGTCAAATGGGAATTAAGGTGATATGAAGGTCAGCATCCCCAACACAGGAGGTGGAATACGGCTGGGATCAATACAGTGTATATCTGCTACCTGATGGGTTCATTATACTCGATCATTGATGCAGATTGGATCACTGACGATCACAGACATGACTGGAGTTTATCTCTTAAGGATTTACATCTCATCCAATATAAAAATTAATGAGCCGTGTCATTGGAAAGAATGATTGACTGAGTAGGAGGTCAATGCCATAGTCAGTTATATTGAGTTAGTCGAACAGTAATCAACAATGGAATAGATAAATCTATGGTCAATCAACGTTCAAGGGATATGAGCCACTAAGAGTTGTCTAAGAGCAGTCCTGCACCTGCACTTTCTATCATACTGACCACCTGATCCCATGAGTGAGTGAGTGAGTGACGAGATGGGATGCTAGATCTGAAAAGGGGGATGAGATGAGATGCTAGATCTGAGAAGGGGATGAGATGTTATGCTAGATCTGACAATGGGATGAGATGGGATGCTAGATCTGACAATGTGAAGAGATGGGATGCTAGATCTGAGAAGGGGATGAGATCGGATGCTAGATCTGAGAAGGGGATGACAATGGGATGCTAGATCTGAGAATGGGACAGGATGGGATGCTAGATCTGAGAAGGGGATGAGATGGGATGCTAGATCTGACAATGTGACAAGATGGGATGCTAGATCTGACAATTGGATCAGATCAGATGCTAGATCTGAGAAGGGGATGAGATCAGATGCTAGATCTAAGAAGGGGATGACAATGGGATGCTAGATCTGACAATGTGACAAGATGGGAAGCTAGATCTGAGAATGGGACAGGATGGGATGCTAGATCTGAGAAGGGGACGAGATGGGAAGCTAGATCTGTCAATGGGATGCGATGGGATGCTAGATCTGACAATGTGACAAGATGGGAAGCTAGATCTGACAATGTGATAAGCTAGATCTGACAATTGGATGAGATGGGATGCTAGATCTGAGAAGGGGATGTGATGGGATGCTAGATCTGACAATGTGACCGGATGGGATGCTAGATCTGAAAAGGGGATGTGATCAGGATAGTGGTGAATGTTTTATATAATATATGCATCTGCGCTTATCCTGTGGATTAAATGTGTGAAGAAATACAATGATTGGATGAATCATAACATATGAGTAAGGAATATTTGCTTCTTGGTACAGAGGTCTGCTAAGTGACTGAGTGAGATGTTGAGCTGGCTTTGAACAGTAATCCATACATATCCTAGCATGTCATCAGATCAAGAAAACCAAAAGCAACGCAGGTCATCAACAGTTCACACTTGTGGTGAAACCCATGCCAATTGTATGGTACTAACAGACCAATAATTACATTATCAGGGAGAATCTCGGATTTGAACCCTAAGATGCAATTTAAACTGCTGGGCCATGCATGCCCTCACTTAGTAAGTGAACAAAACAGAAACCTGAATAAATATAAGAGTTGGAAACCTTGGCACTACATAACATGGCCAGCTGAAAGTGTTCAAAACAAACAAAGTTTGAGATGTTTCTCCAAAAGGTATTTAGAAACAGGTTTCTCATAAGATAGGAATTTTAATGGATTCCCTTCTAATCTGCCAAGTGGTCACATGACAAGGAGACCCCCCTGCATTCAGGCCCCCAGTGAAGTATTGTGTGTTCCATGTTGAAATCAATCAGACAGCATCAGATGTTTTGACCTTAATCATGAGAACTGCCTCATGATGTCTGGGGGAATGCATGGCAATGCCATCCACTTGGTTCGTTTCTTTACCATTTACTGTTCTTCACAGTTTTACTGTATTGTCTTCCTTCAGTTTCATATGAATTGAGACCCGTGAAGATCCGTGGTAGAATAGGTCTTCAGCAACCTATGCTTATCAAAAAGCCAACAATGCTTGTTGGAGAGGAGACTAACGGGATCGGGTGGTTAGGCTCGCTGACTTGGTTGATGCATGTCATCGATCCCAAATGCGTGGATCGATGCTCACGATACTAATCATTGGATTGTCTGGTCCAGACTTTATTATTTACAGACCAATGTGATATTTGCTGAGTGCGGCATTAAACAACAAACCAACCAATCATGTGAATTGAGAAAAATGTTTTATGATTAATGATATTTTATTATTCTGTAGAGGAAACAGTCAATTACACTTCAGATAGTGTGTATAAATGAAAAATATACAGCCTTCAAAATAGATGATTCTTTTGAATAGTCAGATGAGAAACATAATTGTAATACATTTAATTGAACATTAATTTGCTGCCATATTCAATGCTATTTCAAAGTAAATTGAAATTAAGCCATTTTCAAGGCTGGACTGCCAAATTCAATGCCTTTTCAAGCCTGTTAATCTGTGATTGTGAAATTAATATTTCTTAAATTATTTTTAACCATATCCCTAGAAAGTCTAGTTTACTTGACCTCTAGGAGGAAAGGTTCTTTCAAAAAAATTTTTTTTTTAAATCTAGTAAAATCGAAATATTTCTTACATTTGAATACTTATCCTGCATTACTCTTAATGCATTTACTGTTTACCTTACGAATAAGAAGACAGCGCCTCTCAATGGTCCTGGGTGAAAATAAGAAATACTGTTTCCAACTCAAGTCTGCTTTTTACAGCCCCTACCACCGCTGTGATGTGACAGATTGTGATGTCACCAACAAATCATATTACTGTCCCTCACCCTAGCTACCAAAAAGAGTTTCTGAAGCTATAGTGGGGCGGCAGGTCTGCGAAGGAGGGGTCCTTCGAGGTAGTAACACAGGATAAGTATACAAATGTAAAAATATAGCTTAAATCTTTACGTACTGTGTTACCAAGCCAAAGCTGAAAAGCTTGAAAAGTCCTCCTATCGGGCATGTCGTAGTCAGTTTTTGTTTGTTTGTTTGTTGTTTAACGCCGCACTCAGCAATATTCCAGCTATATTATGGCGGTCTGTAAATAATCGCGTCTGGACCAGACAATCCAGTGATTGACATCATGAACATTGATTCACGCAATTGTGATCGATAACATGCATCAACCAAGTCAATGAGCCTCACCACCCGATCCCGTTAGTCGCCCTTTTACGACAAGCATAGTCGCCTTTTACGGCAAGCATGGGTTGCTGAAGACCTATACTGCATGGGACTGGTAAGACTGGCTCTGGACAGGATGAGTTAATTATTTCTGTCAGGGGTTGGTTACCTGCTGGGCTACTACCAGAGGGCCAAAACTACAAATGCCGACGTCTTCAAGAGCCACATCGTGAAGATAATGACTGGCAAAAAACGTGTCGGGCCTCCAAAAACATCCTTCCATGATTGCCCTAATAGACCAGTTGCTATGTGGAGCCATGGTGGATGCTACCGCTCTGATCTCGTGAGGATTGTTTGCTCTCAGTGGATCAAGATTAGTGGTCTCATAACCTTGTAGGATGACTGCGCGTAACCATAGAGATGTGGTGTTACGACTAACTTCATCCTGCCTGGCTGGGATAGGGTGTCGGCCATGTTCTGACATCCTGGGATGTGCTGGATTATGAATTTTTTAGTCCCAGGTGATTCCCTAAATGAAAGAACCTGAACTTCTGTTGCAGAAGAGAGAGAGAGCGAGTTGTCCCTTGATTACACAGGCACCGCATCACTGTGCTGTTGCCGGTGGATATTGGGCTGTCTGGCCCTGTAAATGAGCACCCCACCCATGCAGGGAGGCATCCACGTACATGTGTAAATTAGATAAGGAAACACCTCCTAAGACGTTTGACTCTATTGTCCACCAGTTGAGATGTGTCCATAGGTGAGATGGTAGATTGATGGCTGCATATGGGTCTTGATGTGAGCAAACCCTGCAACACTTGCCACTGGCAAGAGTGTATGTGGCTGTTGAAAAGCGGGTAGCAGATTGTTGTCTGCAAGGCTGTAAAGTTGAAAAATCAACTACCGGGTGGCTTCTAGTTGTGTCGCGTCTGTACAAGACATGGAAAATAGTGTTTGTAGGCGAACCACTACCAGCTCCCATGTAGACAAAATAAAAGCGCTCCTCAAACGATGGCCAAGGTACGACACCGCACAAGTGCTCCCGTTCTTATACCGAGGTGACGATGAAGGGAGGTGCCTCATACTCCATGTGTGCCTCGATACTGCGCAGGTTGACACCAGTGGTCTACTGAAGTTAGTGGCTCGGTCACATTGATGCACTGCGACAGGTGTCTGACTGAAAGGTTGCAGCATTACATACCAGTAAGCATGCAAACCAATCTGGAACAATGACCCTGCACCACTCCAATTAGGTTTGTTGACCTAATTCCAGTGAAGCCGGGGTGTTTACAGTCAGAATTCTTGACCCATGATATTTAAAGCAACCTGTGCATTAACCTTGAATTCCACAATATGCCGGAGGCAAGGTTCAAGCTCTTCACACTGAAAGTCCATAGTGAGACAAGTGGTGTTTCCGAGTTCTGTGTAGGACATGTGACTTGGCCGGTGCAGGCGCATGTGAATCTCCGTGAAATTTGTGACGCCTGGCACTGTCCTATGTACGATGATCCCAACAGGTGGATACCCGGTAGCATATGACGATTTTGTCACATGTCTAACCAATCTTGAAAGTGTGAAGCTCTTCAAGTTTGGTACAGCTCATGTCTACCAGACACCACATGAAACTAATTTAACGAAAGTACTAACGCCTTTAGACAATGTTGAGTGTACACCGCTAGCCTGGAGAATTGGCAGGAACTTTTACAGATCCTTCACCATGAGGCCAATTGCTACCGAAGGTTGAGGAAAAATTATACCGTCATTGTATGCTAAAATGTCTACCACTGTCTGTTGGCTTTGGTCTCAGTCAAGTCTTGTTCTAAGGCCCAGATGAGGATGCCAAAGCTTAAGTAAGTGCCTGATCTTGTCCTCAATAAAGACGGGACCTAACACCCGGGATGTTAAGCATGGTCGGCTTGGATGAACCAGTCATCCTCTGAGGGTTCTTCTACCAAGATAAGTGTCTGGTCAGCCACTTCATTTCTATGGCACGAATAGGAAAGGCGTCTTTCCTTCACTTGGTTGTCTTTATCGCTGGTGCAAGAGTCAACTTGGATCATTTTTTCATCTAATGCCAAACCCATATCCCTGAGTACGGGACCTGGTGGTATCACCGGGGGAAATGGTGTCCTTGTTGAACTCGGGCCTGGGTGATGGACCTACTGCCGTTATTCGGTTTATCATTCACTCCGGCATCTGAGGTGGGTATTCCCGGATAAATCCCAATCCTCATCTGATCAACCTTCAGACGAACGGTGGTGATGCGCTCGGCGTACTAATGAGCGGCTTCTGGTGCGGTGCATAAGCCTCATTCTTGATGAGTGCTTGGCTGAAAAATGCTGGCTGAGACCGAACCCTGAGATGGTATCCACATGGGGGAAGCATAATAACGGGGGTCTGGAGACCAGTAGCGTCCTGCGACTGTGACATCTTCCTCACAACACGACGGGACTGCTGTAAAATACTTTTCTGAGTGACCTGTCTATAAATTGAGAAACTTGGTGGAGAAAGAGGTGAACAAAAATTTGAAATTTTGAGTGCATACTTGAGTGTAGTCTAAGCAACGTGGATGAGGATCTTAAGAAGATGCTTTACCAAACAGACAGTTCCAATCGGCAAATATTTTTAAAGTGTATCAAAATACAAAACATGAAAAACTCTATATAATGCCAAAGGCTACAGGTATTTAAATATACATAAGCATGTTAATACCTGGCAAACATAATTTACTACCTCGCGAAGAGGTAAACAAATGTAACGCAAATTCAAAATGGTAGAAACAATGAGCCACATGGCGGGAAAAAAGACAGAGAAACTTTACGTTGAAAACACCTGCATATTAATTCACATTCAAGTGAAAATAATATGAAAGGAATACATCACCCCTCACAGACATAATTTAGTGTGGTAGCAGAATGCTAACCACCAAATAAAGCCAAAGTTTGAAGAGCCAAGCGAGACATGGTTTCCCTGAAGATGACGAGCAGTAATATGATTTGGTCATGACATCACAACCTGTCACATGACAGTGGTGGTGGTCCTGTAAAAAGTGGACTTGAGTAGGAAACAGCCTTTTATTTTTCACCCAGGATCTTCATGAGGCGCTGTCTTCTTTGTCGTAAGGTAAGCAGTAAATGCATTAAGGAGAAATGCAGGATAAGTAAAGAAATACCTGGGACTATGTGTTTGTCCTAAAGTCTTGTTTTAGTGTTCTGCAATATTCAATAACATAACACCTTGTGCATAGTGCATCCAGATGACCCCTGAATGATGACCATTTAGTCTGTGGAAGGTGAAAGCTCCAATTACATCTCTATGGGCAAGCACAGAAGCAAGTACATTTATCAGGCCAATAACCAATACACCTGAGGCCAAAGACAGGCCAGGCAATAATGGCATTAGGATCAACTCTATAAAGGCGGTGGTCAGAGACCACCTCTCATTTACTGTGACACCATGGGGTACATTGATTAACCCCTTGACACCAGAGTATGATCAGATAGATCTAATAGGCCTCTGTACTCATAAAGCAGGGTTTTGTTATGTATATTGATTCATTCCGTGACTAATATGCTGGGTTTATTGATACACTGTATCACAATGGGGGACAAGTCGAATATAGTCATTAAATGGTATTATACAATGTTACTTCAAGAAGGTGATTGGGTGAATGAGTGAGCAGGAAGGTGGGTGGTGCACAGATGTGACAACAACACAGTTATCTCCATAGATATCCCCATGAGTGGGTGGATGGGGTGGGACACCTTGATGAGACCCAGACATGAACATCCCCATCCTAATGAAGTAGTGAGTGAGTGGAATTGGTTTTATGCCAATATAAATAGTAGTTCAGTAAATTGTCTGCTTGATTGGGAGGTTTACTCAGCTTTGAAAGTAGATCACAGCTTGTCAGATGAATGTGGGAGAAAAGTCCAGGTCATATGGAGAACCTCACCCAAGTGTCTTTGATATGCAATATATATACACGAGTCGATAAAAGCTTAAAACTCAAATATCATGCAGTGTCTTAAGTGTGAAAAGTATGGCTAACCAGCTTCAGTAGCAGAGAGATTAGTGATGCCATTTGATTATGACATCATAGCAACCACTGATGTCACAATGGTCTGCAAAGCATTGTGTTGGAATTTCATTGCAGCTATATCTCTGAGGAGTGATCACTTGATATCAAAGTGATATCTCCTGTGGAGGCCAGTTTTGGATGATAAAGACATTCTCAATTTTTCACTTTGGTAAAACCCACAAACTTGGAAAACTTAGGATTGAACCCTTTTGACTTGGCAGCTATGGCTGGCATCAAAATAAGAGGTGGAACATACCCTGTGCTCCAATAATAGTAGTGGAATCTCGGGATCCTCTAAATCCTTAATTTTTAACATCATATAAAATTACAGAACATTATAGGCCTATGACCAGGGCCACGAGAGTCGAGTGACTGTTTGACTGGCATTCTAGAAGTTGGTGAGTAACTAAAATAACATACAACTTTATGGATAACAACTTCTGGTTTATTGCATATAGTGACATTTCATTTTGATGTAGATTCTTACACATTATGAAGCTGAAATGACAACAACCAAGTGATGAGAGGTATATATGCATGACATGTTGTGATAAGCAGCAGATTAACATTGACAACAGGTACTAGATAACAAGTAGCATACAGATAATTGGATGTATAAAGAGAATAACAAATAGCACACAGGTAATAAAGTACACGGGTAGCGCAGCCAGATGTACAGTAAGGGTAAGGATTATAATGAAAAAACGGCGGTGACAAGCTGGTTGGATCCAAATTATAATTGCTTATTGCTTGATTAGATTTTTCTTAGAGTTGAGAGCATATTTTGGAACACTGACTGAGATGCACATGAAGGGGTGGCTTATCAAGGCACAGGAAAACAAGTACTAGAGTATGTCAGGAACAATGTATTCCTGCACAAAGACTCTGGAATATATGTATCTTATAAAACCAAAACCAATCTGAATTTTACAAATCAAGTCAAGTCTGCTCTATTCCACATATAAAATCAGCATCAGGAAAACACATTTAGAGGAGAGAATTGTGTTTTGCAATAAAAAATTTCATGGACTATATGTTGTCGAGGAAAAGCAACATAAGCAATGAAGGTAACCACAAGACTCCAGTGGAGATAAATATACAACTTCATAATGACAAGCAGACTGACATAACTGGTGAAATAAATGCAACATAAAGCCATGGTGCAATTCAATATGGCTCTCACTATCAGCTATCTCTCATATCGTAGAGTCATGCTTGTATCTTCGTCAGGACAAGGAAGAGGGTTGTCAAGTTGCAGTCCCGTCCTCCTATGAATTTACCAACTAATTACCAACTACAGGTAAGAGGTCCTAGTCTACCAATGAAGTTGGGTCAATATACCACAGTAGCAGGAAGTATGTTATCAGCTTGCTTGTCAGGGATTATTGTGCTTGGTGGTGCCATCTAGGAATTAGGAAATGTGTCTTAAATTTACATAACATATTATCATTCAGGACCCTTTCTATTTCCCAAATGATAAGAAGCTGGGTTACCTTGATCTATCTGCATAAAATTGTTACGAAGTTTTTAGACTTTTCATACATTATTCTATATACATAATTGTATCGAAAACAATATGTGAACAATATACGATATTTGGCTTTTCTTGTCAAATAACCCGCTTATCTCACCGAATGCCCTGTAAAGTTAATATTTAAAAGAGTGGTGCAGGCAGAGTGAATATATGTCAACTTCATCATGTCATGAGACAAGAAAGCCATTTTTTTCTATTTATTGTGTTTTTTGTGCTATCTGAATCTGAATGGCAGGTATCAACAAGAGAACATTTTAAGATAACCTGTGTTCTACAAAAGGACTGAAAGCAATATAAAATCCTTCACACAAAAAATATGCAAAAATAACAAATATGAAAATCAGAGAAGACCATTTTCTCTTACAGCATACAGTTTATATCAATATTTCTGGTAACTCATTCCATAAACAAAACAATTGCAATGACGCCTCCCGTCAAAATACGAGGTTTAGAATGCAGAACATGAAGAATTCATTGCTCCACACATTCAGTGACAACTTTAAATATTTGCATAACTATTTCTAAAGGGTCATCTCGACATGTACCCCCCACCAAGCCTCGGTTCATGCTTCTTGCATGCCTAATTCAGCTTGAATCATCTGACCAGAATGCAGAGCTAGCAGTCCAGTATTCAAATCAATAACCAGATCTTGGCAACTCGCTGCTGAGGACAAGTTGCTCCAGATTCAGAAGCAGATGCGGAGCATGTTTTACATGCACAGATGCACACTGGGAAAGTTGCAGAAAGAGGAGGGTTGGATGAAGGTGGTTTAATCCAATGTCCAATAGCTTGTTCAAATGGAATTGTGGGAAAAGTTGGGACTCAAAGGAAACACCTCCACGTAAATACAATTGGGAAACAACACCGAAAGACAACTGTTTTTCTGTGTGTTAGAATAAAGATTCTTATATGTATTATTTAACATTTCTTACAAACAGCGATAATATAACCTTGGTTTTACTTTCAATTTCTTTTTGTCACAAAGTCATCAGCTTTTAATTCCTATATATTAAATATAAAGTAGTTTAAGTTATAATTGTACACAAGCTAAGAATATATTGGAAAATCTCTACCTTCATACACTTGCATGTTAATGTATGACATAAATAGCAACATTCATGGCTGTGTCACCGTTACAAAACTGTTCCAATTTCAATTTCATATACAGGCTTTTAAATGACAGTCATAAAGTAACTATCATACTGTTCACATAATAACATCTTCACAATATTGACACTTAGGCACATCCCAAAGCGAATGACCAGATGATGAACTATCATCATTGATTTTTTTCAGAATTTATAGAGTTAACAGGTGACTGCAAGAGGGTCAAACGATTCACAACTATTGATCTTACAAACAATGCAAATGTGCTTATTACACAAGCACATACCAAAACACAGACCTTGGCGCAGAAATATGAATTATTAATGACAGAAGATGAAAGCAACATGTTACCATTATTGGAACATACATTAGTGACAAATACCGACAAGGCTATTTGTTGGCTGAGAAGCAGTTGATCACATGACAGTTTGAAGTTGAATGAGTGAGTGGGATTCAATGCCACAATGAAAATTGTTTTGTTTGTATGAAGGTGAGGGAGTAAATATGTAGATGCAAAACCATATGCCAATCGGTATGGTGCTGACAAACCAAGGAAAAGAAAGGAGATAAATATGGATTTGAACCCACAAATAGTGGACCTGGCTTTGTTAGGGGAAGTAACTCTGCACAGCAAATTCACATGCATCACACAGGGGCTCATCAAGTGTTCTCACAGTTAAGCATATTTTCTTCTTGAAGATCTTTTTAAAGTAGTCATAAAAACAATTTTGTTTGAACTTGCTTAAGCTGAATTTAGATATGGTTGAAATAGGCTAGATCACTCAGACCTTGTTATCTTATCATCAAAATGGTTAACACAAAATGGGGTGTGTAATTAACCATTTTGAAACAAATAGACATGGGACTGAGTGAACTAACCAATATATATTTTCTATGCTCCCGGGACTATCCATGGCTTCACTGACAATACCACCGACATATGATCAGTACTACCATGAACTGCCTCTTCAGGATAACATCTATTGAATAATTTGTTAAATCATGAGTCTGGTAACTGATCAGCCTCACAGTACACTTCCTCTGTTGTACAGAAAGTTAACTGGGCCCAACTGTCTCTTCACCCACAGACAATACACAAGGACATACGGAACTTGCTTTTTGTTTGATTGTTGTTTAACGCTGCACTCAGCAATATTCCAGCTATATTCAAGCAGTCTGTAAATAATAAGTCGATATAAGCAATTGGGATACGATGACATGCATCAACCAAGTCCCTCCTCATGACGAGCATGGGTTGCTGAAGGCACATTCTATCCCGGAATCCTCACAGAATTTGCATGCAACTGGGTGTTCTGATGTTTTCCATTATAAATATTGTTGAACACTTACCACTTCTTACACCTTCAGAATGATTACTCACAGTGAAAAGTTACATACATATCAGCGTAGCCCTTACAATTCCCAAAACAGTACTAATGGAGGCCCTCATTTCAACAATACATTTCTGATGTATCAATTCCCTGACAAGGAGTTTTTCTGATCTTCTGTGGAACATGTTGGACAAAGATACTGAATGATGAAGGGACGAGTGAATGTTGTTTTACAGTCAGCAGTATTGCTGCTATACTGTGGCGGCATATAGTAATAGTGAGTAATTGTGTCGACTTACATTGTTTGATATGCATTTCATGGAAGTTGACGGGTGACTAAGCACTGGAAGGTACAATTTATGGATAACGACGTCTCTATTTTACTGGAATAGCAATGTCTCTATTACAGTAAAATACACAAGTTGTTATCTATAAATTGTGCTTACTTTGTATGTGTTTGGACACCTTAAAAAAAAAGTGGTTAGAGCACTTGGTATTCCATGCCATTAGCATGATTAGGGTAAAATGATGCAAAATACACATATACAACATACAAATATTTCATAGTTGAAAAAACAATACCAGATTTCCATGCCTAGAGGTAAAATGAAAATGACATAAAAACAAAGAAAGCCAGATACAGATTATAACAATCTAATCTCCATTTTACAGTCAAAACCTAAACCTAGCTATGAAGGAGGGAGGCTGAGAAAAATGGATTGTTGAAAACGCAAAAACAGATTGACAACTGGATGGCTGAATACTTTCCCTAGCACAATGATGTTACTCTAGAACAATGTTTCCTGTAAAAACAAGTTCTTTGATGTTTTTCAGAATAAGAAGGCTAGCAAATGGAGTTAAAAAGGAATGTCAGTTATCTATCCAAACAAAGCAACTCAGGAGTTGCAATAGTTTGAAATTCTGTGATATTTCTGTGACTTGACCGAGCATTGAAATGTCAAACTCTGCTGGTGCTGTGGGAGAAGCTAGTTGCTTTAGGCTACATTGGCTCCACACTGCCTACTATTTATCTCCATCATATGAGAGCAATATAGATTGTCTTGATTTCTTGTCAAGTGTTTTATTTAAATGTACATGTATATGTATCTAATTTTTCAATATTACACATTATAAAGTAATTCTGAGCATAAATTCAATTAGTTATACATAACAGATACTTCATGCTGCAATAATGAACCTGCTGGAGGAATAGTTGTGTCCAATAATTTATGAAGATATTTGAAATGCTCCACTGATATTTTGCAGAGCCTGGCTACTGGGTGACATGGGTTGATAGCATACAATTTGATTAAAATTATGTCACTTGTGTGATGTCTGCCTCCTCCTGCATGTGTCAATTAATGAAATAAGTTAAATTTCTAGCAAATGTTATTTTATCAATGATTTGGTTTTCAATTACCTGTCAACACATTTAAGGTCAAGGCTTTCTTGTATTTATGTTTATTTTTCTCCTGGTAACAATTAACTGCAACAACAGAACACATTAAAAAATGAAATATACATTTAATAAACTTCTACATTCCACAAAAGCATATTCACTGCATACAATTATCTGAACCATCTTTTTGGTGTACCCGAACCATGAAGATCCAGGTTAGAATTAGTATAGTCTCCAGTAGCCCATGCTTGTAAGACACCATTAACAGGATCATCGCTGACTTGGTTGATGCATGTCATATCTCAATTAATGCGTATATACGAGGGGTGTTCATTAAAGATTTCCCCTGACCCACTTCCGATGGACCTAGTGGAATGAAACTTTGCATAGGTATTAGTCTTCCTCCACATAGGAACCACCAAGAGTTACACACTTCTCCCATCGTTTTATGCAACTATGGAGACCTAGCTTGTAAAAGCCCTCATTTTGCGTCTCAAACAAGGACTTGACTTCAGAAATTAGTGTTTCATCATCTGTGAAACATTTACCTTCAAAAATGACTTCATGGTGGGAAAGAGGATGGAAGTCAGATGGTGCCAGGTCAGGAGAGTAAGGAGGATGTGGAAGGATTTCATAGCCACAGGATCCATCGTGCAGACACCTTATGCATGTTTAAATTGTCATGAATGAGTTTTTCCACAGACCCTACACTGATCTTGACATCTTGTGCTAACTGGCGAACAGTTATACGTCGGTCTGCCAAAATGGCGGTCTCCACTTCATGGATAGTGTCCTCATCAACGGCTGAATGGGGGCGACCAGGAATGGCAGCTGTTTCCACAGATGTCCGACCACACTTGAACTGGCGATGCCAGTGTTTAACAACGTCATATGATGGGGCATCTTCCCAATAAGCTGCTTTCATTTCATTGAAAGTTTCTTTTGGTGTGTGACCTTTCAAATATAAAAACCTAATCACTGCTCGGTATTGGATTGTCTGGTCCAAACTTTGAGACCTCTGACATACAGCTGGAATATTGCTGAGTGTGGCATTCAACACCTTACAGATATTTTCTCTCAGCCAAACAGTGAATATCCCTGTAACGCTTCCTAAGCAATGTGTTTTTTTCACACCAACAGGAATGTTTTGATATCATACTTAAAAGCTGATTTCCGTGTTTTTTCTGCTGATTAGTAATGAAGACTCTAGGTTTGAGGTAGCATTAGGACATTCTTGTTACCTTCTGTCATGATGGGTTTCAGACACTGGGGCAAGCCCCTGTTTACTTTGGTGTTACATGGCCTGTAAAGCACTGACATTCTAGCTGACACCATTAAGACGAGTGAGAGGCACTTCTGTGAGCTGTTGTTAAATAGTGGTTCCCTTCTTGTAATATATCTTGCAGCTATTTTTGTCTTAAAAACATAGCCTGAGCATTTTTGTCTTTATTTTTGCATACAAATATTATTGCAGTATATGAAGATTGTATTTGATACGCATGTCCGTATGTCATGGTGGGTTGTGTGAATATTCAGTTGTCCAAATTAACACCATCCTATACCTCAGCTGTTTCCTTCTACTTAAGATAATTTGATAAACATGCAGTGTTTTCAACATGATAAACCATAAAGTGAGGGAGGTGGTTGGCAAATTTAGGGGGGGGGGGGGGGGAGATGGAGATGGAGATGGAGATGGAGATGGATGAGAACAAATCTTATATCTATTTTACATTTCTGGGCTCGATTTAGCTATATAAACCATGCACCAGTTCAACCTATTATTGAAAAAGGCACCCTGACATTTATGTCTACATGAACCAAGTGTAATATTGTAACTTTACACGTCCACATAACATTGATCTTTGAACACAATACCTCTAAAACATATTTACCACACTACATTAATAATCCCTGTGTTATGTGTAAATTTGTTAAGCTTTTGGGGGCTTGAGGTCATCAAACTGTGGGTATATACTTCAATATTATGTGCACAGGCTTCAACTTTGATAAATTTATGGGACCAGGGTGCATCCTTGAGTTGTCTGGTGCAACTATGTTTGCATGCCCACATGCATCTGGTGCAGGTTAAATCACATACCTTAAATTGAGCCCTGTATTTTTTTGTCACTCCTGATTTCTCTATTGCTCCTTGTGATAATCATAGACCTTCAACCATATGATGTCAGTCACTGAATTGTCTGGACCAGACTGGATTATTTACAAGCAGTTATACAGCTGGAATATTGCTGAGAACGGCGATACACAAACAAGCATATATAACCCTACAACAAGATGTTGAAAACTAGGACATCAGTGCTTGATCATCAACATTTAAAATAATGACAAATCTGACATGAAACACCTTGTTTGATAAGGCTACATGGTT
This sequence comes from Haliotis rufescens, assembly GCF_023055435.1. NCBI lineage: Eukaryota > Metazoa > Mollusca > Gastropoda > Lepetellida > Haliotidae > Haliotis > Haliotis rufescens. The sequence continues at coordinate 50,145,722 of NW_025964001.1, read as the reverse complement.
GCACAATGCTCAAGGGCGAGAGAAATCTATCATTATGGACCTCTTAATTGCACACACAGAAATTATCAGTATTTAAATATATTTAAACATCCTTTCATTTCAAACCTCATTCAATGTAAAGTGTCAATGATCTGTTTCGATAAACCTATGCAAGTACCTAACTGGATATTAGCCCCATTTGTGTAAATATAAAAGAGCAACATTTCAATCAAATAATAAAGCTTCCTTATTCTACCATTAGTGCCTGGTCAAGCTGCTGCAGCCCTCAGGGTAAACTGTCAGACAAAAACAGGTGAGTGAGTGAGTGAGTTGGATTTTAATACTGTTTTGAACTGTATTTCAGTTATATCATGCTGTCTGATGTGGAAGGCAAGCAAGCCTAAAGTGATACAGATCTTAGATATTTGCCACTTTTGTGAAAATCATTAGCACAGGTATGGTGCTGATAAACCAAGGATATTACTCTGGTCAAAACTATGATTTGATCTCATAGGATCCTGGAAAGCCTTAGGGGTACAACTCTGCATAATGAATTTACAGTGCCTTAGACCACTGGGCTATATATGTAAATGATTATGAGGACTATGATAAGAATAAGAAAAAAATATTAATACAATTAAGGCCCAGAATCAGGCTATCAAAGACATTTTGTACATCCATGGATTGGAAATAATAGAAAAGTGAAAAAAAGAATTATCTGTAAACATGGACCACATATTTCTCTATCTGCATCAAATATGACACAATCCAGTGTTCAGAAATACGAATTACATATCGCTCATTTTTAATCCATGCGCTGAATATCTTTGGAAGGTCTGAGAATGAGAGAACTGTAGATTGTAAACCTGCAAAAAGTTATGACAATCCTGACTGCATGTGAACATTTCATCAGTCGGACATAAAAGATGTTATTTAACATTATTGCTTGCCAAAAAAAGATGCAATGAGGTGAAAAAGTGACAATTACACAACCAAGCTGAAAGGAGACAGGTTTGTGTGTGCATAAAACTAAGTTCTTTCTGGATTGAGAAATAACAGCTAACATATTGAGAAATGTTTTGACAGAAGGAATTAGTTTCAGAGGAAATAGCATACTGTATGCAGCCTGTCTCCACATTAAACACAGAATGTTTATTGAAATATTTCCAGTTGAACAAAAGGTAGATGTGAAAAAATGGTGTGGACATTCTCCACATAATGCATTATAAATGGTTGTCAGTTTTCACACCATTTCAAAACAATGATGCTGATTGAAAATGTTCCGGAATGAATTGAGTGGATTCTACCTAGGCCTGAACCACATCTTGAAGGAATCATTGCCATATGTTTACCACAGATGTCTGACAAACTAGAAACATGTTTCACATATCACCAGTTCCTTCCCAAAAACCAATAAACGATACCGAATTAGCCACAACTGCTAGAATCTTATTAATTTCAAAGGACTGAAACTTTTTGAGAGTGTTTCTTATGCATATCCTTTCCTAGATTTGGGCAATCAAAATGCTGGTGATGTGTTCCTCATTAACTTCAATACCTGTAACTTGATGCAAGGGTGTTGTACCTGCAATGGGGATGATCTTTAATGAGGTTTTAGGGTTACAACTGTCTGCTATTTGATTCAAACACACAAACAAACCTGTATGATGGCCCTCAGGCCTGTACATGGTCTCTAGGCCTATGGTCACAGAAAGAGGACAACTTGACTCCTACTGTTGATTTGATTAAGCATAGCTGGAACTTAACAACAGTGAGTCAGTGAGTGAGTTGGGTTTAATGTTGTTATCAACAGCATGGATGACATTATGGATGAGAGAGAGAGAGAGAGAGTGTGTGTGTGGGTGGGGGGGTGGGGGGGGTGTTGTGAGTGGTGTGTGTACATGTGTGTGTGTGGGGGTGGGGTGGGGTGGGGGGGTGGGGGGGGGGGGGTGGTGGGAGGGTGGATGGATGGGTCGGTGCAAGTGTGTGCGTGTGTGTGGTGGGTCGTGGATGGATGGTTGTATTCCCAGGCAGGCAAATGAGCATTTTCCATACTTTATGCAATATTCCAGCAGAATGCTTTAAAACCCAACTCCCCTAGAAAAGCCTTAAGCATTACAGGTCTTTGGCATTAACCACTTCAGTGATACTCCTGCTTATAGTACAGACAAACCAGGATTGTAGTCATGGCAAATCTGGCATCAAACCCATGAGAACAGGCTCACAGCTTTGCCTAACAAACAGGGCCTCATCTAAACAGAACATCAGAGAGAGGGGTTCTTAGCAGGGCTCAATATAAATGCTCACCAATCAGAACATAAATCAAGCCATCAACATTCACTCCACTTGTACCTTACAATTATGCAAGAAAATCTTGAATGTGGAGAAGCTAACCACAGTGTTGCCATGGAAATCAATAATTATAGCATACTGTCATTGAAACCCTGTCAATCTATACACTGATGTTGCATCATCAGTACCAAGATGATCTGGCAAATACCGGTATGCATCATATACAACCTTGATGGAACACAAAGAATCTGGATGTTTTGTCTCATTTCTAAATACCTAAAGGTTTCATTTTACAAACAGAATATCAAAAGTGACAAATCAAGACTCTTCCAAATTAGTCTCGTCCAGGTCATTGTGACCTAGTACGAGCACAGAATAACTTTCAACATGCTTCCTTACAATGTCTTATCAATCTCTGTCATATATATACAAAATTTCTACCACCAAATCTAAATAAATTGTGATCAAGAATATTTTTCAGCCTGGGGGCAACATGTTCAGGTGTAGGGCACATTTATCGTAATGTTCCCTCAGGAACGGCATTTGGTTGTTATCATTTCCATGCAGACTATTCACAAGATTGCATTTAGTGATATTGAATATTTCCTGAACATAACTTGGCCTCAGTGAAGCATGTTCCATGTGCTTGCAATGCATCGAGCTGGGAATATTTGCTCCACAAACCAGACCAGCAGACACTGATATTGACCCATTTGACATACCGGGTTATTATGTTGAGAAAATATTTGCAACATTTGTTGGTGAATCACATATCGGACTTACCGCAAATTGCTTATTGATATAATTGATTCTCCTGTGTTCATATTTACTGTTGGCGAATGGTGCATGAAATGTGAGAGAGCATGCTTGTTTCATACTTGGATACAGATATGTACAAATTCTATTGGAAAGTGTGACCAGATTGTATATGAATGTAAGGAAAGAAGTTTTTATTTTATCAGTAACTTTATACAATTTCATAAAGTCTGTATTATCATTTAGAATCAAAAATCAAATTACTTTCCTTGTGTTATATAATAAATTCAAAGTAATTCAATCAACACTTTAATGGCAATGCAACCATTATTTTCATCTGATAAAAATATATGTGAATTTTAACAAAACAAACTGAGTTTCAAATGTAAAGCCAGACTAGTTCCATAGCTTATTTGATGAAACCTGGGGCCAACATGATAAATTAATTTCATAAACAAAATCACCTTGAAATAAAGGTAGAAAACAACTTTTAAAAAATATGTTAGAAATAACCATATTTTGAATCAAAGAGAATTTGTTTAGCTACATTTGCATTTTAGGGTAGGTTTAACTATACAACATGAAAATAATGTGTCTGGCCTAATTATTAACATAACATTTCTCAAGGGCGATAAATGTGTTTTTTTTAAACCAACCATAGATAGAAAACAGGACTGAAAGAGAAAACTCTTCAAGGTTCAGCGGTTCAAAAATTACACATGGAGTTTGTCTCACTAAATAAAATGTGCATTTAGGGAGGGGGGGGGGGGGGGGGGACTGTGGCCATTATGCAGAAGCCTGTTCTGACAGCTGTTGCATGCAGGGATATCTTTCTGTCTTCATCATTGACCCATCACAGGCTTTTAGGACAGCATTGTTGTGGTAACAGACATGTTACAGTTAAACACTGCCTCCCCTGGTCTGGTCACTGGTCATGTTAGTACTACTGCAGGTCAACAGGTGCTTGCTGCAGGTGCTTGTTATAATACAGTGTACCCATGGACACTGTGACTGAAGTATGTACAGAGACCTAGAAAAAGATGGGATGAGATTGGGCTGACAATTAACTGGCTGAAGGAGAAGTAAAAGAGGGAGAAAAGGAGAAAGAAATAAAGGGATAAGAAAAAGAGAAAATAATAATGAGGGAAGGAGTGATGGAGATAATGTGTGTTAAATCACAGAAGAAAAGTGCTTGGAAACGTAATGAACTATACTGAGTGAGTGAGTTTGGTTTTACGCTACTTTTAGTAATATTCCAGCGATATCGCAGTGGGGGCACTAGATATGGGGCTTGCACATTGTACCAATGTCAGGAGTTGAACCAAGACAAGTGAACGCTTTAACCACTAGGCTACCCCAATTGCCCCTGAATAACAAATTTGAGCCATGTTAGTTAAGACCTCAATAGTCCAAAAACCTGACTATCAGACAACTACTGGGAACATCTATAGACAACAAAAGGGACATTGTTGTATCTCCATGAATCAGTAATCCAGAAATAGGTTACCGGGGTAATGGAAATTTCAATAGGAAGGGAACTGTCTGGATTAAAAGGGGTTTCATTGTATTTCATATTTACAGTAACAAATAGTGTAAATGTTTCACAGGAATTACTTGTAATTTTTTTATGTATTTTATGCATTTTGACTAAAATTTCAACAGATATATACTACTCAAAAGAAGTAAAAGAAACCGGGTTTTTTCACTTGCCAGATTATCTATGGTCATATGCAAAAATCGGATGTTCTTTAACTTCTTTAGAGTAGTATGTAAATCTAAATAAACTGTGCGGTCTGGACAGCACTCTGTCTAATAATCAAATTTTTATGAAATACTATACACTGAAACAAATGTTTAGATTCAGATAGGTACACTCTGGTACAATATTTAAAATATAGACAACTGCCCTCACAGAAACTAAATATTTACACATGTTCATCAAATGTTGGCAACAGGACAATGTCAGACAACTATCATCACAAACTGTAACACTATCCCATTTTCAGACACCGATTGTCAAAACTTTTGTTTATAAATGAAACAATTTACACACCACAAATTGTTCCAAATATTGTTGCAACATTATCATCAGAAGCACCCATGACTATTTCCCTTTACACCTGACGTAATGACCAACAGATAAAATCCACTGGCCCATTATTCCATTTGTGCTGCCTATGTTTACAGAATCCCCTTGGTCTGGGCCGATAAGCAGAATTTAATCAGGAAAAGAAGGACTACTAATAACTGTGTTTGCAAAACAGAAACTCCAGACACAGACAAAAAATGGCAAAAATCAATAGCCACGGCAGGAACATCTTCTGAGGCAAGGGAGTTAACTGACCATTAAAGTCATTTCCACCCTTGCCAAACTAGGCTGGAATTATGGAGTCTGTGCATAGTAAAATCAAAATCACGCAACCAAATCGACATTCGGTTCATAAACAACCATGCAGATTTGGGTCAATTACAGGATTTGCAAAGTATGTGTATCGTCAACTCTTTGTCAACAGATTTGTTCCAAATCTTCCATGTTTTTAATGTGATTTGATGCACTTTGCAAAGTACCGGTAAGACCCGTTTCATTACAATATATGCTGAACTGAAAAAGAAACGTCACCATGGATATATGAGAAACCTTATTTGTCCAAACACTGTCAACATACTTTGAGACATATCAAATAGATGAAACTTGGCAAAACTGATCATCAAGGTTGAAATTAAACTGTAAATGTTCTGAAAGTGAAACACAACACTAGTCTCTGAGAAAATTGCATCACAAGTCAGTATCTCGTGTGTCCGCAATGTACATAGATGACTGCCATGCTAGGTCGATACATGAAATGGATGAAGCGGTTGATGAAGGCCATAGGCACTTTTTCCCACACTTTGAGGAACACCTGACACAGTTCAGCTGCAGTTGTCGGCCTTGGTCGGACATCATTCAGCCGTCTTTGAATCTCGTCCCACAGGTGCTCAATGGGATTTAAATCGGGACTGAGGGCAGGCCAGTGCATGGTTCTGATGCCATTCTGCTGGAGGAAGTCTCTTTTTTCTCTAGCAGTGTTGGCATGGGCGTTATCATGCTGAAACTTGTGGTTGCGGCAACGTGGCAAATGAGGTATGGCGTGTGGTCTCAAGACTTGATCAATGTACCGAGCTGCTGTGACACCATTGCCTCTCCCTGGTCAGATGTCTTGGAAGACCACAAGGCCGACCCTCTGCGCAAGACCAGTTCCACCCCACACCATGATGCTCGGACCATCCCACGAGTCTCTCTGGACAACATAAGCATCCAAATAACGTTTCCCACGGCGTAGCCAGACTCTCTCTCTGCCATCTGCTGTTGAGATACAGTAACGGCTCTCGTCTGAGAAGAGGACTCTTCTCCACTGCTGGTGGCACCAATGCTGGTGCTGTGTTGCCCACTGAAGACAGTCCCGGCAATGATGTGGTGTCAGAATGGGTCCTCGTTGTGACAGTGGAAGTGTCTGCTCGTCAATCATCGACGCACGGTGTCTGCACTAATGTGTCGCTGGTGTGTCCCCATGCTTTGTCGAGCAGTTTCCGCAGCAGTAACAAAGTGATCTTGAAGGTGCTGTTGCACAATCTGACGATCCTGACGAATCTGGTCTTACACTACGTGGTCGGTCTTCTGTAGTGTTGGTGGTCTGGTACTGTTGCTGGAGCCTGTATATGTTCCTTACTTGGACTTGAAATGTATTGGCTACTTGCCGGGCGCTTTGTCCAGCTTGCAATCATCCAAGGGCTTGGTGTCGCTGATTTCTTGTCAATCTTGGCATGTGGTAGCAATTCAATAACAAATTAATGTTATCTGATCTGGGCGGATTTTTATAGGGCAAGAAATGAGGGAACGCAATTTGCATGGAGCTCACGTGCATCTGGTTACCATGGCTGTTGCTGTGATGCGTTTGGGCAATTGGTTTTATTGCCATCTGCTTTGTTTTTTTATCATCAAATTTCATTTTTCCGTACTAGGTAATGATAAATTTTTGAATCTTTGACCAAAATTACCCAGACAACTTTTCATGCAATGTTACTTGGGGTGTCGTTCCTTTTGCAGTTCAGTATTGATCTTGATTATTGACCAGATCATCCTGACTGGGCACCACCATTTGTTTGTAGCAAATGCAAGTGATATGAGAAGTGAAATCTGATTGGTCAATAGGCATGATAGGAGGGACACAGAAGAGACAACTGATAATAGCCACAGGTGGCACTACGACCAAGCCCAGAAATTCCAGCCTAGTTTGGCAAGGATGGAAACTGGACTTTTACAGTCAGTTAACTCCCTTGCCTCGAGAAGATGCAGCAGGAATAGCTACAGAAATTGATTGTTCAATTTCAAACATTTCACAAAAATTGTATTTCTTTATTCATCACTTTCTCAGCCACATAGCTGGGATCTACAGCATGGAGGGAAACGATACGAGGACTTTATATAACTTAACATGTCAGTAGAACAAAGAAAGTGTTGAAATGTTTTTAACTTCTAATCACCTTTTCAGGGCAAACCCAAATGTTAACATTTCAGATGGAATGGAAAGAAATTCAAGGGTTGATTTTATTTACAATGGAATATATTCTATCCATGCAATTATAACATAACAAATAGAGATTTAAAGTTTGGCATATCTTCCTGATCAACATGCAAGATCGCTTTTCCAATTTCGCTGCCCATCTATCCTTTAAGTGGCTTTAGAATTCACTTTATCTAAGTATTATACTAAATTTTTTAAAAGATCTCATCCTTCACTTAAGGTTCAACAAAATAAACATTCAAAGATCACTACAAAATGCTATTTACAGACTGAAAGTCTGAGTGGCATGTTTTGTTGCCTTGAGAACCTGAAATGTTATCAATTATCCCAAACAGACTTCATCATAATAACACAAAATTCTAAGAAAATTAGACATTTTCTTCACAATTACATGGTAATAAAACACATAATCTAAGCACCTGTGTGGTCGCGGCATGCAGGTAACCCACACAAGCATCGGCACCAGTCTCCTTTATAACCCCAGTAATACCATAGCAACAATCACCAGGAAATATCATTTATCAACACATCTGCTTGGAAAAGAAACAAATTTTAGTGATTTGATCATTTTAACTAGCATTCATATCAGCCTAATTGGCTTGAAAGTCTGCTTCTCTTAAACCTCTCTTGAAACCTGAACAGATTGTATTTTTTACTATAAAATAAGATATTATTGCTAATATTTAAACATCAAACTATGGTTTGTAGTTGGGTAAATTAATCTTCACATAAATGTAGTTGTTAAGATAAAATCTGGTGAGAGTACAAATATATCCTGCATTCATGAACAGCACCTAAAATTTAAGTTGGTAAGTTGGTTCAAGTGTTTTACCTTCATGCTGTTTTCACAGTAATTAATACCAACCACTTTCTAATGGAAATTCAAAAACTCCAGAAAGCCACACGTGTTTTAATTTATTTAATTTATATACACACTGTAAAATGTTGAGATGGACACCATATAGACTTATCCTGGATTCCAAACTAAATGCCCTTGGCAGGCAATTGTTTTCGGAAAAAAATTATCATTTTGCTCCAATTGGTCAGTGAAATACAAGTCACCTCTACAAAGCCTTAATGTTAGGTATTACTTTAAAACAACATTCCATTTGGGAATTTGTACTGACATTTGGTGCATTTACTGACATTTTGTCCACTTACTCCTCTGGAGAAAGGAAAGTTGTGTCAGTTGGCACGAGCATAGCCATCTCAAGGTCATGTGTCTCTGTCAGTGCATGAAGGTCACATTCTAGCTGCTATAATGAAGTTGGACAAGCATGGAGAGAAGCCAGATTTCCAAAACAAATTGTACCCCAGCCTGTTTGTCCGTGGACTGAGTGAGTGAGTGAGTGAGTGGACTGAGTGGGCTGAGTGAATGAGTTGACTGAGTTGACTGAGTGAGTGAACTGAGTGAGTGAGCGGACTGAGTGAGTGGACTGAGTGAGTAAGTGGACTGAGTGAATGAGTTGACTGAGTGGACTGAGTGAGTGAGTGAGTGGACTGAGTGAGTGAGTAGACTGAGTGAGTGAGTGAGTGGACTGAGTGAGTGAGTAGACTGAGTGAGTGAGTGAGTGAGTGGACTGAGTGAGTAAGTAGACTGAGTGAGTGAGTGAGTGAGTGGACTGAGTGAGTGAGTGACTGAGTGAGTGATTGGACTGAGTGAGTGAGTGAGTGAGTGGACTGAGTGAGTTAGTGGACTGAGTGAGTTAGTGAGAGGACTGAGTCAGTGAGTGAAAGAGGACTGAGTGAGTGAGTGAGAGGACTGAGTGAGAGGACTGAGTGAGTGGACTGAGTAGTTGAGTGAGTGGACTGAGTTAGTGAGAAAGTGAGTGAGTGGACTGAATGATTGAGTGAGTGAGTGAGTGAGTGGACTGAGTGAATGAGTGAGTGAATGAGTGAGTGAGTGATTGAACTGAGTAAGTGAGTGAGTGAACTGAGTGGACTGAGTGAATGAGTTGACTGAGTGGACTGAGTGAGTGAGCGGACTGAGTGAATGAGTTGACTGAGTGAGTGGACTGAGTGAGTGGACTGAGTGAATGAGTTGACTGAGTGGACTGAGTGAGTGAGCGGACTGAGTGAATGAGTTGACTGAGTGAGTGGACTGAGTGAGTGGACTGAGTGAATGAGTGGACTGAGTGAGTGGACTGAGTGAGTGGACTGAGTGAATGAGTTGACTGAGTGAGTGGACTGAGTGAATGAGTTGACTGAGTGGACTGAGCGAGTTGACTGAGTGGACTGAGTGAGTGAGTGAGTGAGGGGACTGAGTGAGTGAATGTGTGGACTGAGTGAGTGAGTGAGTGGACTGAATGAGTGAGTGAGTGGACTGAGTGAGTGGACTGAGTGAGTGAGTGGACTAAGTGAGTGAGTGAATGAGTGGACTGAGTGAGTGAATGAATGGACTGAGTGAGTGAGTGGACTGAGTGAGTGAGTGAATGAGTGGACTGAGTGAGTGAGTGGACTGAGTGAGTGAATGAGTGGACTGAGAGTGAGTGAGTGGACTGAGTGAGTGAGTGAATGAGTGGACTGAGTGAGTGAGTGGACTGAGTGAGTGAATGAGTGGACTGAGAGTGAGTGAGTGGAGTGAGTGGACTGAGTGAGTGAATGAGTGAATGAGTGAGTAAGTGAGTGGACTGACTGAGTGAGTGAGTGGACTGACTGAGTGAGTGAGTGGACTGAGTGAGTGAGTGAGTGAGTGAGTGAGTGAGTGAGTGAGTGAATGAGTGAGGAAGTGAGTGGACTGACTGAGTAAGTGAGTGGACTGAGTGGACTGAGTGAGTGGACTGAGTGAGTGAGTGAGTGAGGAAGTGAGTGGACTGAGGGGGTGAGTGGACTGAGTGAATGAGTGAATGAATGAATGAGTGAGTAAGTGAGTGGACTGACTGAATAGGGTGGGTGGACTGACTGAGTAAGTGAGTGGACTGACTGAGTGAGTGAGTGGACTGAGTGGACTGAGTGGACTGAGTGAGAGGACTGAGTGAGTGAGTAAATGAGTGGACTGAGTGAGTGAGTGGACTGAGTGAGTGAGTGAGTGGACTGAGTGAGTGGACTGAATGGACGAGTGAGTGGACAAGTGAGAGGATGAGTGAGTGGACGAGTGAGTGAGTGAGTGGACGAGTGAGTGGACGAGTGAGTGGACGAGTGAGTGAGTGAGAGAAAAGTTTGTACTTTCTTTACAATTCAGATCCCGCACACAAATTGTGTTCAGATGTTTTAACATATTACAAAATCAGAGTGAGTGAGTGAGTGAGTTGGGTTTTATGCTATATTTTAACAATATTCCAGCCATAAACATGTAAGGAGGCTACAAGAATACGCTTCACCCATTGTACCCATATGGTGAATCAAACCCAGAGTGTGACAAATGAACACATTAACCATACTACATGTGGGGAACTGAACCAGGGGCTTTGTTGGGAACACTTTAACCACACTTCATGTGGGGAACTGAACCAGGGGCTTTGTTGGGAACACTTTAACCATACTACATGTGGGGAACTGAACCAGGGGCTTTGTTGGGAACACTTTTACCACACTTCATGTGGGGAACTGAACCAGGGGCTTTGTTGGGAACACTTTAACCACACTTCATGTGGGGAACTGAACCAGGGGCTTTGTTGGGAACACTTTAACCATACTACATGTGGGGAACTGAACCAGGGGCTTTGTTGGGAACACTTTAACCACACTTCATGTGGGGAACTGAACCAGGGGCTTTGTTGGGAACACTTTAACCATACTACATGTGGGGAACTGAACCAGGGCCTTTGTTGGGAACACTTTAACCACACTTCATGTGGGGAACTGAACCAGGGGCTTTGTTGGGAACACTTTAACCACACTTCATGTGGGGAACTGAACCAGGGGCTTTGTTGGGAACACTTTAACCATACTACATGTGGGGAACTGAACCAGGGGCTTTGTTGGGAACACTTTAACCACACTTCATGTGGGGAACTGAACCAGGGGCTTTGTTGGGAACACTTTAACCATACTACATGTGGGGAACTGAACCAGGGCCTTTGTTGGGAACACTTTAACCACACTTCATGTGGGGAACTGAACCAGGGGCTTTGTTGGGAACACTTTAACCACACTTCATGTGGGGAACTGAACCAGGGGCTTTGTTGGGAACACTTTAACCATACTACATGTGGGGAACTGAACCAGGGGCTTTGTTGGGAACACTTTAACCACACTTCATGTGGGGAACTGAACCAGGGGCTTTGTTGGGAACACTTTAACCACACTTCATGTGGGGAACTGAACCAGGGGCTTTGTTGGGAACACTTTAACCATACTACATGTGGGGAACTGAACCAGGGGCTTTGTTGGGAACACTTTAACCACACTTCATGTGGGGAACTGAACCAGGGGCTTTGTTGGGAACACTTTAACCACACTTCATGTGGGGAACTGAACCAGGGGCTTTGTTGGGAACACTTTAACCATACTACATGTGGGGAACTGAACCAGGGGCTTTGTTGGGAACACTTTAACCACACTTCATGTGGGGAACTGAACCAGGGGCTTTGTTGGGAACACTTTAACCACACTTCATGTGGGGAACTGAACCAGGGGCTTTGTTGGGAACACTTTAACCACACTTCATGTGGGGAACTGAACCAGGGGCTTTGTTGGGAACACTTTAACCACACTTCATGTGGGGAACTGAACCAGGGGCTTTGTTGGGAACACTTTAACCATACTACATGTGGGGAACTGAACCAGGGCCTTTGTTGGGAACACTTTAACCACACTTCATGTGGGGAACTGAACCAGGGGCTTTGTTGGGAACACTTTAACCACACTTCATGTGGGGAACTGAACCAGGGGCTTTGTTGGGAACACTTTAACCATACTACATGTGGGGAACTGAACCAGGGGCTTTGTTGGGAACACTTTAACCACACTTCATGTGGGGAACTGAACCAGGGGCTTTGTTGGGAACACTTTAACCACACTTCATGTGGGGAACTGAACCAGGGGCTTTGTTGGGAACACTTTAACCATACTACATGTGGGGAACTGAACCAGGGGCTTTGTTGGGAACACTTTAACCACACTTCATGTGGGGAACTGAACCAGGGGCTTTGTTGGGAACACTTTAACCACACTTCATGTGGGGAACTGAACCAGGGGCTTTGTTGGGAACACTTTAACCATACTACATGTGGGGAACTGAACCAGGGGCTTTGTTGGGAACACTTTAACCACACTTCATGTGGGGAACTGAACCAGGGGCTTTGTTGGGAACACTTTAACCACACTTCATGTGGGGAACTGAACCAGGGGCTTTGTTGGGAACACTTTAACCACACTTCATGTGGGGAACTGAACCAGGGGCTTTGTTGGGAACACTTTAACCATACTACATGTGGGGAACTGAACCAGGGGCTTTGTTGGGAACACTTTAACCATACTACATGTGGGGAACTGAACCAGGGCCTTTGTTGGGAACACTTTAACCACACTTCATGTGGGGAACTGAACCAGGGGCTTTGTTGGGAACACTTTAACCATACTACATGTGGGGAACTGAACCAGGGGCTTTGTTGGGAACACTTTAACCATACTACATGTGGGGAACTGAACCAGGGGCTTTGTTGGGAACACTTTAACCATACTACATGTGGGGAACTGAACCAGGGGCTTTGTTGGGAACACTTTAACCACACTTCATGTGGGGAACTGAACCAGGGGCTTTGTTGGGAACACTTTAACCATACTACATGTGGGGAACTGAACCAGGGGCTTTGTTGGGAACACTTTAACCACACTTCATGTGGGGAACTGAACCAGGGGCTTTGTTGGGAACACTTTAACCATACTACATGTGGGGAACTGAACCAGGGGCTTTGTTGGGAACACTTTAACCATACTACATGTGGGGAACTGAACCAGGGGCTTTGTTGGGAACACTTTAACCATACTACATGTGGGGAACTGAACCAGGGGCTTTGTTGGGAACACTTTAACCACACTTCATGTGGGGAACTGAACCAGGGGCTTTGTTGGGAACACTTTAACCATACTACATGTGGGGAACTGAACCAGGGGCTTTGTTGGGAACACTTTAACCACACTTCATGTGGGGAACTGAACCAGGGGCTTTGTTGGGAACACTTTAACCACACTTCATGTGGGGAACTGAACCAGGGGCTTTGTTGGGAACACTTTAACCACACTTCATGTGGGGAACTGAACCAGGGGCTTTGTTGGGAACACTTTAACCATACTACATGTGGGGAACTGAACCAGGGGCTTTGTTGGGAACACTTTAACCATACTACATGTGGGGAACTGAACCAGGGCCTTTGTTGGGAACACTTTAACCACACTTCATGTGGGGAACTGAACCAGGGGCTTTGTTGGGAACACTTTAACCATACTACATGTGGGGAACTGAACCAGGGGCTTTGTTGGGAACACTTTAACCATACTACATGTGGGGAACTGAACCAGGGGCTTTGTTGGGAACACTTTAACCATACTACATGTGGGGAACTGAACCAGGGGCTTTGTTGGGAACACTTTAACCACACTTCATGTGGGGAACTGAACCAGGGGCTTTGTTGGGAACACTTTAACCATACTACATGTGGGGAACTGAACCAGGGGCTTTGTTGGGAACACTTTAACCACACTTCATGTGGGGAACTGAACCAGGGGCTTTGTTGGGAACACTTTAACCATACTACATGTGGGGAACTGAACCAGGGGCTTTGTTGGGAACACTTTAACCATACTACATGTGGGGAACTGAACCAGGGGCTTTGTTGGGAACACTTTAACCATACTACATGTGGGGAACTGAACCAGGGGCTTTGTTGGGAACACTTTAACCACACTTCATGTGGGGAACTGAACCAGGGGCTTTGTTGGGAACACTTTAACCACACTTCATGTGGGGAACTGAACCAGGGGCTTTGTTGGGAACACTTTAACCACACTTCATGTGGGGAACTGAACCAGGGGCTTTGTTGGGAACACTTTAACCATACTACATGTGGGGAACTGAACCAGGGGCTTTGTTGGGAACACTTTAACCACACTTCATGTGGGGAACTGAACCAGGGGCTTTGTTGGGAACACTTTAACCATACTACATGTGGGGAACTGAACCAGGGGCTTTGTTGGGAACACTTTAACCATACTACATGTGGGGAACTGAACCAGGGGCTTTGTTGGGAACACTTTTACCACACTTCATGTGGGGAACTGAACCAGGGGCTTTGTTGGGAACACTTTAACCACACTTCATGTGGGGAACTGAACCAGGGGCTTTGTTGGGAACACTTTAACCACACTTCATGTGGGGAACTGAACCAGGGGCTTTGTTGGGAACACTTTAACCATACTACATGTGGGGAACTGAACCAGGGGCTTTGTTGGGAACACTTTAACCACACTTCATGTGGGGAACTGAACCAGGGGCTTTGTTGGGAACACTTTAACCACACTTCATGTGGGGAACTGAACCAGGGGCTTTGTTGGGAACACTTTAACCATACTACATGTGGGGAACTGAACCAGGGGCTTTGTTGGGAACACTTTAACCACACTTCATGTGGGGAACTGAACCAGGGGCTTTGTTGGGAACACTTTAACCATACTACATGTGGGGAACTGAACCAGGGCCTTTGTTGGGAACACTTTAACCACACTTCATGTGGGGAACTGAACCAGGGGCTTTGTTGGGAACACTTTAACCACACTTCATGTGGGGAACTGAACCAGGGGCTTTGTTGGGAACACTTTAACCATACTACATGTGGGGAACTGAACCAGGGGCTTTGTTGGGAACACTTTAACCACACTTCATGTGGGGAACTGAACCAGGGGCTTTGTTGGGAACACTTTAACCACACTTCATGTGGGGAACTGAACCAGGGGCTTTGTTGGGAACACTTTAACCATACTACATGTGGGGAACTGAACCAGGGGCTTTGTTGGGAACACTTTAACCACACTTCATGTGGGGAACTGAACCAGGGGCTTTGTTGGGAACACTTTAACCATACTACATGTGGGGAACTGAACCAGGGGCTTTGTTGGGAACACTTTAACCACACTTCATGTGGGGAACTGAACCAGGGGCTTTGTTGGGAACACTTTAACCACACTTCATGTGGGGAACTGAACCAGGGGCTTTGTTGGGAACACTTTAACCACACTTCATGTGGGGAACTGAACCAGGGGCTTTGTTGGGAACACTTTAACCATACTACATGTGGGGAACTGAACCAGGGGCTTTGTTGGGAACACTTTAACCACACTTCATGTGGGGAACTGAACCAGGGGCTTTGTTGGGAACACTTTAACCACACTTCATGTGGGGAACTGAACCAGGGGCTTTGTTGGGAACACTTTAACCACACTTCATGTGGGGAACTGAACCAGGGGCTTTGTTGGGAACACTTTAACCACACTTCATGTGGGGAACTGAACCAGGGGCTTTGTTGGGAACACTTTAACCATACTACATGTGGGGAACTGAACCAGGGGCTTTGTTGGGAACACTTTAACCATACTACATGTGGGGAACTGAACCAGGGCCTTTGTTGGGAACACTTTAACCACACTTCATGTGGGGAACTGAACCAGGGGCTTTGTTGGGAACACTTTAACCATACTACATGTGGGGAACTGAACCAGGGGCTTTGTTGGGAACACTTTAACCATACTACATGTGGGGAACTGAACCAGGGGCTTTGTTGGGAACACTTTAACCATACTACATGTGGGGAACTGAACCAGGGGCTTTGTTGGGAACACTTTAACCACACTTCATGTGGGGAACTGAACCAGGGGCTTTGTTGGGAACACTTTAACCATACTACATGTGGGGAACTGAACCAGGGGCTTTGTTGGGAACACTTTAACCACACTTCATGTGGGGAACTGAACCAGGGGCTTTGTTGGGAACACTTTAACCATACTACATGTGGGGAACTGAACCAGGGGCTTTGTTGGGAACACTTTAACCATACTACATGTGGGGAACTGAACCAGGGGCTTTGTTGGGAACACTTTAACCATACTACATGTGGGGAACTGAACCAGGGGCTTTGTTGGGAACACTTTAACCACACTTCATGTGGGGAACTGAACCAGGGGCTTTGTTGGGAACACTTTAACCATACTACATGTGGGGAACTGAACCAGGGGCTTTGTTGGGAACACTTTAACCACACTTCATGTGGGGAACTGAACCAGGGGCTTTGTTGGGAACACTTTAACCACACTTCATGTGGGGAACTGAACCAGGGGCTTTGTTGGGAACACTTTAACCACACTTCATGTGGGGAACTGAACCAGGGGCTTTGTTGGGAACACTTTAACCATACTACATGTGGGGAACTGAACCAGGGGCTTTGTTGGGAACACTTTAACCATACTACATGTGGGGAACTGAACCAGGGCCTTTGTTGGGAACACTTTAACCACACTTCATGTGGGGAACTGAACCAGGGGCTTTGTTGGGAACACTTTAACCATACTACATGTGGGGAACTGAACCAGGGGCTTTGTTGGGAACACTTTAACCATACTACATGTGGGGAACTGAACCAGGGGCTTTGTTGGGAACACTTTAACCATACTACATGTGGGGAACTGAACCAGGGGCTTTGTTGGGAACACTTTAACCACACTTCATGTGGGGAACTGAACCAGGGGCTTTGTTGGGAACACTTTAACCATACTACATGTGGGGAACTGAACCAGGGGCTTTGTTGGGAACACTTTAACCACACTTCATGTGGGGAACTGAACCAGGGGCTTTGTTGGGAACACTTTAACCATACTACATGTGGGGAACTGAACCAGGGGCTTTGTTGGGAACACTTTAACCATACTACATGTGGGGAACTGAACCAGGGGCTTTGTTGGGAACACTTTAACCATACTACATGTGGGGAACTGAACCAGGGGCTTTGTTGGGAACACTTTAACCACACTTCATGTGGGGAACTGAACCAGGGGCTTTGTTGGGAACACTTTAACCACACTTCATGTGGGGAACTGAACCAGGGGCTTTGTTGGGAACACTTTAACCACACTTCATGTGGGGAACTGAACCAGGGGCTTTGTTGGGAACACTTTAACCATACTACATGTGGGGAACTGAACCAGGGGCTTTGTTGGGAACACTTTAACCACACTTCATGTGGGGAACTGAACCAGGGGCTTTGTTGGGAACACTTTAACCATACTACATGTGGGGAACTGAACCAGGGGCTTTTTTGGGAACACTTTAACCACACTTCATGTGGGGAACTGAACCAGGGGCTTTGTTGGGAACACTTTAACCATACTACATGTGGGGAACTGAACCAGGGGCTTTGTTGGGAACACTTTAACCACACTAAGCCAACCAACAGACCCTCCTAAATCGGAAGGAAAATTATTATTATTAACTTGTCTGTATGTCAGTAAATATATATTGTTTGGTGCTGCTTCACTACTGTATACTGGCTTGGAAAATAAAGAAAGAACTTCACATAATATACCACATTGGGCAATCAAATCTGTATCATTAACAACATGAAAGATGTCTTCCCCAAGAGGCCACCAACTTGCAACCCCTCAAGGAATTAGACCTCCAGACTGATGAAGTCTTCTCCTCATACATTACTCCATAAAATACTTGAAAGGAAACAGATGCTTTGGCTGCTTGACCATCAATGACCACTGACTACTGCACATTTGACAACCCAGACAGATTAAACTCAGTTAGTTGCTCAAGGGACTTCTGTCTTATTTCCTATGGTGCTGATCAGAGACCAATACATGCTCTGGCTGTCGGTTGCATACAAGTGCCTACAAGGCTAGATCATAAACACACACTTTAGAGAGCATGGGGTCACTTTCAGGATGCCGGTGGTCAGTGAAGGGAATTAAGTGGGCCCTGAAGCCTAGTAACACTACAGTGGACAAGTCTGTCTGCAGTGGAGGTAAGGAGGACGGTTAGCACATACAATTTCACATCAGATGCTTTTGTCATAAACAGTTATTAAATGTTTCTGTTTTGTGTTGTTTGTCGTTTAATCCTCAAACTACGACCTATCCTGTGCAAGGCTAAGTGAATGAATGAGAATGCCCACACATCAATACTTTATGTCCCAAGTGTTCAAGAAACCAAATACATACAGTACTTCTCCTGGTAATCAGTGGTGAGCTAAGTGTACATGATCAGAAACACTATGTATTTGCATACAACACATTGAATTTTTTTAAACAGATTTAGGTTCAAACCATGAAATACATGGAGATAACATAAATACAGCCTCATGTAAGGTGGTATGAGTACATGAGACTGCAAAATGCTCTGTTGATGACAAATTAACTATAGCAGAAGAATGGAAGATGTATGGAAGAATCAGGTTTTCTTTAATTTCTTTTGAGAAGTATATTAGGAATATTACCACAGCTCTCAGCAGAGGGGGTACCTCTGATGGTGTTTCAATTCAATATCTATTTCTAATCTCCCATTGATTGACGCCTGCATGACTCACTGGTTCATACACAGAAGAAGAAGATGTACATAGGAATATTAGACTGATGCTTGGTCTCTGAAAGTATATAATTTTGATTGAAACAAGTTAAACATTTAAATTGAAAAGGAGCCCCAGTGAGATGGGAGTTGAACCTGTGCAAAATCTAGACTTGCTTAATTTCGGGATATAGCAATACACTTAGGGCTGGGCCGAAGGGGAAATAATATGACATACTAATAGACAGACTAATGGTAATGTATTTATGATGAATTCCCTATGTTCTCTCCTCAATACAACACCTCTGAAATCATGAAAAGTTAATGCGTAATAACATCATTGAAAGATGATGCAAAAGTCAAATTTTAGAAATTATCCATAGCAGCGGAAATATTCTAGATTTCAATGTCAGAAGTAGTTTTCAATTATATATTGGACAACATGTTACTGAGAAGAAATTCTCGATTGGTGAAGTACTTGTTCACAAAGGTAACGTTACACATTAGCAACATACTCTCATCATGTATCCATCCATCACATACTATATTCCACAGGACTAGTTACAGATGAGTCAAACATATTGACTCACTGTAATGACCTATGGCTGCATCAAGACGGTGTGTAGGCATTACATGATATTTAGTTCTGATTACTGATGACTATTGGGAAATTCAGGGAAATACTAGCAGGCCAGACATCAGCCATGTAATGACTGGATGACAGGCACAGGAGACTCCATGCTGTAAACTTGGTCAATTATTAAAGGCAAAATGGGCTGCTTCACATTTGCTTTTTACTTTGATGAATGTTTTGCTTGTTTGTTTCTGGTTTAATGCTGCACTCAGCAATATTCCTGAGGCCACTATCAACCAAGTCACCAACCTCGACCATCTGATCTATTTAGTCGCCTACTCTTCACACCAGCATTGGTGCTTGTTTGTTTTCTCAATCCATGCAAATATTTTACATTTTGTAATACAAACTGAAGTAAACACACAAAAAAAACAGAAAATATGAAGAAGGTGGGGAATGTCCACAACATATTACTAACACCATTAACACACATTAATGGGGATGTTTATGGCCAGCAACACAAATATGATCCAACAATTTGAAAGATGAGAGGAGTCAAACATATTGAAAACTTATTTAGGATTCGAGTCCAGAGATGAAAAAGGAAAACTCAGCCGTTACACAGGCAATGTGCACTACTACATGTGATTGCTGTTGGATGCAATTAAGTCTGATGCACAGATACTGCTGAGAAGAGCAATCATCGGAGCCTAGGCAGGGTAGAATGCTAAAACCTTTCTGTTAGAAGCCAACTCTGAGGTGAGATGGTCAAATTATTGACTAATACAGATCTAACAAGAAGCAAAGTATTGATTAGTGTGTGAAGAAGGTCCAGTTTTTGTGCCTGTCCAATGGTATCAGTCCCCCTTGTGGAGTGGGGGAAGCCCTTACATGCTCAAATTGGATCACTACAGATGCTACAAGCTACAAGAAGCCTGTCATATTTGATTCGACAACAACTATCTTTTAGTTTGACCTGAGGCTCTAATGATAATGAAACAAGACAGAAACCACTGGCAGGGGTCATTGTCTGGACACGATAGTTCTAAGGCACAAATAGTGAAAACATTTCCCATTGTGGAACCAAGGATGATTATAAGAAGCTGGAGGAACACTTATACCTAAGCTATCAGTTTTACTATTACCTGGGAAAACAATAAATGAAGGGCAGTTGAATAAAAAAATCCAAAATAAATGGAACCGTTTACACCCTGAAACATAATGTTGACATGAGTGAGTGAATTTGTGGTCAAAGCTGTTTTGAATGATATTGACAATTGGGGTGAAATTTGGATTAACTAATACAACCACACATCTGCCTCTTCTATGAACAGTTTGACATCGAAAGCATGCGGTTTCTGGGCTTCTCTCGTGGCAGCAGCCGCACTATCAAAGTCGAATACACTCATCCTAACATTCATGTATCAGCCTGTATGTAGATCTTACTCACATGCAGCGCCCCTCAGCGATTTATTCAATTTTTCCATACCTCTCGTTGCCATGATTAAATCTTGCCGCCACTGTATGCTTGCGAGCCACCGGATATGGAAGTACACTAAACTAAAAGCCGGACAATACTGTCCAAGGGGAGGTAACTCCTACCGTTTAAATTCTTTTCACTCTGGAAAAACCCATTGACAATCGGGGTGAAATGTGGGTTAACTAATATAACCACCAGATCTGGCAGCGGCATGTTATCTTGAACTCAGGAAGAACTCTGGATTGAGTGAGTGAGTTTGTCCTGCCATGAAAACAAATAATGTGTATGATAAATTATCCCTAATGCTTCCTGGTTTTCTGGTTAGCTGTAGATCTGAAGTTATATATATGTATACTTTACAAAAGAAGTTAAGGACCCACATGATTCTTTCATATTACTATAATTAATCTGTCATGCCATATCAGATTAACTACAGTAACATGAAAGAATCAGATGGTTCTGAACTTCTTTTGAGTAGTACAGTATTTTCCTGAACATTTGATCTATACTGAATCTGAACAGCAACCTGTGATCTTCATCTACGAGAGCTTGCCACCATTTCACTCAAGGCTGTGATCAGGATCTCCATATTTATTTTTTAATCCACATAAACTGCTATCCATGATCTGGCCTACCAGAATCTGTGTGTCTTGTCTCTGATCATGGAAAAGTCATAGCACAGGAGCCTACGACAGTGAGGGAGTCATTTGTTACAGCGGTGGTAGGCTTGAATTTTTCATTCATGAGTGGACCGCCCCCGTGATCTAGTGGTAGAGCGTCCGACCGGAGAGCGGAAGGTCCGGGGTTCGATCCCCGGCCGCGTCATACCAAGAGACGTTAAAAGATGGTACTTGTTGTTACCCTGTCTGGCGCTCAGCATTAAGGGGCTAAAACAAGGACTGGTCGGCTCGGAGTCAGTATACTGTGTCTGAGTGGGGTATTCATGTTAAACTGCGGCATGGTATCTCAGTGAGCTAGCACTATAAATCGGCATCAGTCCAGACTAGTACAAGCAGCCACACACGCCACACGCTATATAAGTGCAATAATCTTGGACGCGACGTTAAATCCAATTTCACCTCACCTCATTCATGAGTGTCCAAATTCATGCCATTGTTTTTGCAACCCTCACCAGGCAATTGCTCACTTTTCTCTGTGACTATCACAGAGGATACATAGAGATCATTAGCCGACCATTAGAGACCATTAGTTTTGTATCATAAATATCATATATTAGGTATAAAATTTGTATTAGATGAGCCTTTGGCAAGCGTAATACATATTTTCTGTTCTTATATATTATACAGAAGCACATAAGGGTAATAATATCTTTTTCCATAAAATAATTGAAGTTTATGACATATTGTTATTCACTATTGTAACTGTACCGCCCCTTTTATGATATAGTGCTGAATGATTTGCAGCCATGGCTGTTTACATAAGCTGTAACACATCAGGAATGTAACTATCTAATCATTTCGGAAAAGTAATGCAATAGATTTTGGAGGAAGTAAACCCGACATCTATGTACAGAGCGTACTAAAAGTCATTCCTGCTAAATATTTGTATATTTATTGGATTGTGATACCATGTTCATCAAACTGGTTTATTGCATCAAGTATCAAACTGACCATTATATGATTAACTGTTTCCCAATTAGGGACTTGTCATATATACTGAACAAAACAAGTTCAGGATCATGACTATGTGCGCTGGGTCTATACTACATACATATATCCCTGATAACTTTTGTTCAGTATATTACAGGGATGGTGTGCTTCAATTTTTTATACATGGGTGCACAAATTGTTTGGAACACTTTTCTTCACATTTCCAACTGTCAGTGTGCCAGGTATTTGGCCATTTTGTCTATGAAAAAGAATTCTTACGCACCACACATAAGAGCACATGCATGTATCATGATATGTATCGGATGATGAGCAAGGTATTATGATACATATCAGCCCTATTAATTAAATTGATTAAGTAATGGTTTGTCTAAAATAAAAACAAAGAGTAATCTCTTGTTTTCTCTGTTATAGTACAATGAGAATAAATTCATGCCACTTTAGTCAGAAAAATATATCTTTTGATATGTATCATATCCTGAACAAATTGTAAACAATAGTATCAAGATACATATATTTATGACACTGCTGATATATACTCATGTACTCTTGTCACAAATTTCATACGGCATAATGACACGATCCTTGTTGGCATCTAAAGAATTCACTACTAGGACAAAGTTAATGTCTCCCTGACAACATGGTGCACTGCCCAGACACAATGGCAATGGAAAGAAGAACTGGTGTATCCACTTGTCACACAAGAGCTGTTGTATACAACAAACACATCTATTTTCACTTACCTTTTTCCTGCTGCAGTAAATCTGCCATTTCTTCTCAGGCGGGAGATTGTACATGGCATCTCGATGAGCCTTGTCCAGATCCAATTCCGCCTGCAAGATGATAGGTGAGAGTTATCTCCTCTCATTTTGAAGTTATTCTGATTTGTGTTCCAAGTTCATTAGAATCAAGTCTTTTAATCTGATACAATATCTGCGTGTGTGAGGATCTGAGTATCAATAGGGTTCGTGTCAGGTGAGCTTTCTAATTAGCGAAACACACTGTCTGGGTTTCTAAATTCTCGGTATGAGTGAGTAAAGCATAACGACTATTTCCAATTGTATTATGTAAAGGATTAATGCTACGCCATTATGATAGTGTGAATATTTAATACATCCTGTCACTTCTGAATGCCATGGCATCTACACCCAAAAGGGAATACCATCAAAGGATAGTGTGTTCTGTGGGGTCTCTTTTGTACAAATCGAAAAAATCTGACTCACGGTGTTAAAAGCTGAATCATTTTAGGAGGATGACATCTGATTGCAACAAGAACAAAGCTTCATTTAAATTGGGGGGTTTGCTCCTAACTCTCATCTGTTTAGACTGACATAAACAAATGACTGAAATATAGTTATGTCAAAGGAATAATGAAATAAGGAAACCTAGAGTCTCTTATTATAGAGCTGATAAGGAGAGCAGAATGGAAATAATGGCTCAAATATTTGATATTATCTGTGCTAGGTACTATAAGCATGCATCAAACCATATCATAATGGATATAAATTTATATTCACAAACAATATAACAACAAAGCTTCCATTGCAGTAGATGTTGATATTGTTCAAAATGTGATTATTTTAATGTTCTTATTTTCATAAATTTTCATTTACTGCAGATATGGGCCTCTCAGCAGGTCGCAATGCTGACTTGGCAATAATTCATGCAATCAGGTTACAAGAGGTTGGTGCTTGACACTCACCACAAGTTCCTCAAATTTGGCATTAAGTTCGGCTTCATCTGTTGGCATGGGTATATCCAGAGCAAGGGGTTTGGGGGGAGAGTCATAGTCCACACACTTGATCTCTGGGGGTCGGCTTCCCCCCAGACACCAACAGATCCCCTGTTTACCTGGCATCGTCTCTCCTTACCTGGGACTCAGCTGCAACAGCAAACAACATCAACTCAAACACTGAATAACAACATTAAGATCTACAACTACTGCCAGTTCTGCTGCTTCTATACAACAGCCAATGTTGTGACAATGCTACAACTTGCAATTTTATTTTGATAATGTTTCAAATGGTATTTTAAATGATAAAGTGCTATAAGTGGAGACAATGTTCTAGGTATGCTTCAGGTATTGATGCAAAAGTGCTACAAGGGAGGCACTGTTCTCTTAATGCTTCAGATATTTATATGCTAAAGTGCTTACAAGTGAGACTGTTCTAGTAATGCTTCAGATATTTATAAGCTAAAGTGCTACAAGAGAGACTGTTCTCGTAATGCTTCAGATATTTATATGCTAAAGTGTTTACAAGAGAGACTGTTCTAGTAATGCTTCAGATATTTATATGCTAAAGTGTTTACAAGAGAGACTGTTCTAGTAATGCTTCAGATATTTATATGCTAAAGTGCTACAAGAGAGACTGTTCACGTAATGCTTCAGATATTTATATGGTAAAGTGCTACAAGGGAGGTACTCTTAATGCTTCAGATATGTATAAGCTTAAGTGCTTACAAGTGAGACTGTTCTCGTAATGCTTCAGATATTTATAAGCTAAAGTGCTTACAAGTGAGACTGTTCTAGTAATGCTTCAGATATTTATATGCTAAAGTGCTACAAGGGAGACTGTTCTCTTAATGCTTCAGATATTTATAAGCTAAAGTGCTTACAAGTGAGACTGTTCTAGTAATGCTTCAGATATTTATAAGCTAAAGTGCTACAAGAGAGACTGTTCTCGTAATGCTTCAGATATTTATAAGCTAAAGTGCTTACAAGTGAGACTGTTCTAGTAATGCTTCAGATATTTATAAGCTAAAGTGCTACAAGAGAGACTGTTCCAGTAATGCTTCAGATATTTATAAGCTAAAGTGCTACAAGAGAGACTGTTCTCGTAATGCTTCAGATATTTATAAGCTAAAGTGCTTACAAGTGAGACTGTTCTCGTAATGCTTCAGATATTTATATGCTTAAGTGCTTACAAGTGAGACTGTTCTAGTAATGCTTCAGATATTTATATGCTAAAGTGCTACAAGAGAGACTGTTCTAGTAATGCTTCAGATATTTATAAGCTTAAGTGCATACAAGTGAGACTGTTCTCGTAATGCTTCAGATATTTATAAGCTAAAGTGCTACAAGAGAGACTGTTCTCGTAATGCTTCAGATATTTATATGCTAAAGTGCTACAAGAGAGACTGTTCTCGTCATTCTTCAGATATTTATATGCTAAAGTGCTACAAGAGAGACTGTTCTAGTAATGCTTCTGATATTTATAAGCTAAAGTGCTTACAAGTGAGACTGTTCTCGTAATGCTTCAGATATTTATATGCCAAAGTGCTTACAAGTGAGACTGTTCTCGTAATGCTTCAGATATTTATATGCTACAGTGCTACAAGGGATGGGGGGAGGGGGGTGTTACAAGTCTTTAGAATGTAATCTTAGGGTCCTTTACTCAGTAGTATTTTTTCTGCTTAGTCCATAAAACGCACACAAATCAAGGTCAAGCTGTGAAGTTGAATCTAAAATGCGAAATCAGTTCTATGGGTATGCAGATCATTAGTCTGACTGTAGCAAAACATGGGAGTCATCTGGTTCTGCTTTCATTCCATTGCTGCAATTAACTGCAAATACCAAGAATCGTGTTGTTAGATCTAGTTATATATAACTTTTACAAGATTTTAGCATGTTTACAATAAACGGTAAAGTTTTAATTTACACATATTTTTTTTAATGTTTCAATAGTTCTTAGTTGTTTCACACTAAACAGTAAATCCCATCAGGAACCTCATTAATTCCAACACCTCGTTTTCCAGTAGGGATGTGTGGTTTTTGTTCATCCAAAACCTGCAGCAGACAGCTCATGTTGTATTCCCCTCTGTGGAAGTGCAGCATTTTAACACAAATAACTGCTATGCTACTCCATTCGTTTTTGGCTTTGCACCATGGAGATTACAGGTTAGAAAAAGTCCTTTGTAACCAATGCTTGTTGTAAGAGGCAACCAAATGGAGCTGGTGGTCAGGCTTGGTGACTCACAACGATGATGTGGTACGTTGCTCATAATATCAATCACTGGTCTAGACTTATTTACAGGCCGCCACTATTTGGCTGGAATATTGCTGAGAACAGCATTAAAAACAAACAAACAAACAAACTCGACTCTCTTTGCTGTATATATGCTGTGTCAGTGAGCATAGTTCAGAAAGTATACTGACTTGGAGTGTTTCTTTATACAATGGAGGACAGATACCTCTGGAATAATGTCACTGATAAATATCTTAAAGTGTTTAATTTCTTTTGATTGTTTTCTTAAATGGAAAGTTGTTTCAGTATCAGAAATATATTAAAAAAATGTACAACATAATACCTCCTTTCAGCATTCTGTAGAGTTAATTTATTCAACGTAATTCTGAGCCTGAGGAACAACAACAACAAAGCCCCTTTCTTCCAAGGGCCATATAACATTGTGATATCCCATGGTGGCAGCCCAGTCAGGCTTGTCCACATCGGAAAGTCGATCCTGACAGAGGAAAATATGTATGGGCACACGCCAGTCATGGACAGTGGGTTTTTTAACACTCGTTTGACCTGTTTGTCAATAGGTCAGATACCTGGCGACGACTCAGGTGGAAACTCCTCACCCATTTCTGGTTGTGTACTTTATACAGGTGTGGGGAGGGTTTACTGGAAGCAGAGCTACAGACAAGCTGCATATTTGCATAAAAATACCCCCCAAAATATTTCAATTAATTTGCGTATAGAAACGCGTGCATTAAATGAAAAACACAAATGTATAAAACATATATATAAGTATGCAAATACCCAGTGAAGCTTTTTCAGCTTTTAGCAACAGAGCTAATTTACGAAACACAATTTACGAGTTAATTTACGTTCTGAGTTAAGCCTATATTAAGAACCTTTACATACATCTAAAACATTATTTCAGTGTGTTTTAAATCTCAAAATGTTTACTCATTTTGGGAAAAACCCAATAGAGTGATGAATAGGGGAGTGAAAAAATATTGGTTACCTAATGAAAAATGTAATAACCCAATA
The DNA here is from genome assembly GCF_023055435.1 of Haliotis rufescens. Classification (NCBI taxonomy): domain Eukaryota; kingdom Metazoa; phylum Mollusca; class Gastropoda; order Lepetellida; family Haliotidae; genus Haliotis; species Haliotis rufescens. The sequence continues at coordinate 50,117,960 of NW_025964001.1, read as the reverse complement.
AAAAAAGAAACCTTTGAGAAAAAACTCAATTTCTCAAAAAGTTATCTGGAGCTCTGCTAGAACACTCTTGTACATAATAATAATACAAGTATAAAAATCATTATGTTCATCTGGCCTAATTGCAATATACAAACTGTATATATTTCCGATTATATGATATTTACTTAGTTCACATTTTGTATCAATTACATCTAGCAGATTCTTTTTTAATTGTACATGATTACAATTTAACATTCTGTGTTTGAATACATTTATTGGCAATGAATATATGAATTTGGAAATTGACCTTTTGATTCAGTTGATTATTACGCATATATCGTCATGTATAAAATATTTATGAGTGGAACATGGCCTTTTGATTTAGTGAATTATTTAACTTATATCACCATGAATTATTGATTGTCTTCCTATCAAAAGAACAGTGACAGTGATCTTTAAGATGACAAATTACAATATGGCAACAATTGTCATCTCAAAGATCACTGACCAACTTTATGTCTTATTTTTCAGATTTTCTTGAAAAGTCTTGTTTGCAAATATATTATACATGTTATAAAAAAACATCAAAATAATCATAAACCAAAATAATTTCTACTTCTATGAAATATTTGTATAGACTAAAAAAACAAGCAGCTTAACGGATCTCATCCAATTAAACAATAATATAAAAATAATCACACTTTAATCCAATGTGATAAAAGCACACACACATGATAAAGGTATCCTTCCCTTTCAACTCCCCATACAGAGGCAAGACAAATATTTACCCTCTGAACCATGGTGTCTTAAAGGAACTGCAGCATGCAATTGGCTGAAACTTGATGACTTTTTCTCGCAATGTACTTTGACAAGGGCAGGGGGAACTAGGTCATGAATGGCAAGTAGTGTGGCGCTACTTGAAGATTACACACATCAAACAGACATATGTTTTTTCAACTAGTCCATGCAATCCATTACACTGAAGAATTATTTTGGAATTACTGTTGGAATGGTTTTCCTATTAAAATGGAGATTGATTGATTCATGTGTGACAATGAATCATAATTAAAATAAAATTTGTGATTAAACTGTAACATGATTGTTAGGTTAACTTTTTTCAAGACCACAAGTTCTTATGATTCCATAATCAAATCCAGTAATTGCATTACGGTATCAGAACAACAATTAATACCAAATCCATACACACCAGAAGTTAAAGAACACCCGATTACTTTCTCAGGACTATAGTTTATCTGTCTTATGAAAAAATTGGGTTTTCTTTAAGTTATTTTGAGTAGTATAAATGCTCTGTTCACATAAAATCAAATCAAAGTTTAATCCATGACAGTATTTTTTGTCTGACCTATCTCTGAACATGTTTCAGTTGACATGCTACATGTAGATTAATGTCCAAATCTGATCTACTCCACATTGATAAAACCTACTTCAATACACTTCACCACAGTTTATCTGTTGCACTGAAACAATTGTGACTGGAGCACAAAAAAACAGGACATATCTACTTACTTGACCAGATTATACCCAACACAAGCACCTGCTTCATGAAGTGACCTCCAATTCTAAGTATGCACAGTCCCCCATAGAGCTATGTTGTCATTATGTAGCAATGTCATTCTATATAATGTTATCGCTGTATGTCATGTCATGTTGTAACTTCTGTCTGATGGTTTGTGTATGTCATAATTAACACAATGACACTGGAAATAACATGTGTTAACCCACCATACATAAAGTTTGGGAGGACTGGTGTCAGTCACTGTGTCTGTCTGCATGACTGACAGACTGACTTGTCTCTAAGCCTGTCTGTGGTTGCTCATTAGTTTGTGTATGTGTGTGTCTGTCAGTTGCTTATCTGCCTTACAATCTCTTGTATCCTTATCTATGGTATCCAGAAAGAGAGTGTTGAAAGCATTTGTGTTTAAATGTCCACAAGACTCAGACCCATGGAATAGATCCTGTTCCTGATCAACTTCATGTGTGTGCCACTCCTTGGAATGTAGTGATATTGTTATCACAAGCCACAAAAATGCAGTGCACTTAAGGTAGAATTTCTGCTAAAAACTGACAAAGTGTGCAAATATTATTTAAGTTAAAGTACCGTTTCCCGTTTGTTTGTATGTTGAATCAGAGACCACACATTGGCAAAGTCCCTCGTTGAATGGACAAATTTCAAGATCACATCAGACATCATATTTCTGCTGAGCAACTAAAACACACATACTGGTTGTGTATTCCTTCCACATTCAGACACATTCTTAGATACTGAACACAAGAAATGTAGAAACATCAAGCTCCAATACAGATTGTACTGGATTACAAAACTAGAAAAACAAGGTCACAATAAATAAGTTATTAGATTTGCATCCAGTTTTCTTTTGTATAAAACAAAGGTGAATACAAATTATTGAATAAATATATGTAAATGAATGGCAAATACTGGTCAAGACATGTACCTTACCTGTAAAAACAATGTGATGCATATGAAGCATGCATGTTTGGTAGGAACAGGAATATAGTGTATTTTAGGTAGAGACAGAAGCAACACGCATAGTGATTTACATCAACACCAGGTGCTTGCGAACAATAAAATGATGTGAGGTGTGGTGCTTGGTAGTGAAGGAGTCAGGAATGAAAATCTAATAAATAATTGTGTTTTGATTTGAAAAGCAAGCCCTACACTTGGTAACACATTCCTATTAACGCAGACTCCTAGTAACGCATTCTAAAGTCCCTAACTCCTTGTCCTATCACTAAACATGGGGTACATCATCCTATCCACAAATTAATTCATCAATAGGCCATGAAGCCTATAAACACATATTCTCCAAGCGTGGCAAGTTTATGTTGCATTTAAGGGAGTTCTAATACATACCAGCAAGCATCACATAGACATTGGCAACAGTTATTGGGCATCCTGCAAAGATACAGCTGCTTTACTGGTGGTCCTGGGAACCAATACACGGTGGAAGAGGGAGGTTGGGGTTACTAGGGGTTGGGAGGTTGGAGTGGCCTCTGTTGCCTGTATTGATAATTATTATGCCTCAAAGTGAGATTGACCAATCAGACAGCCCATATGAACCTGTATATCATCAGTAAAATTCCAAGATGGTTGTTACAGACCTAATATGAGACGGTATACCATCAGTAACAGCCATTTTGGATTTTCCAACACCCACCTCACATATTTCACATGAAAATTCTGGTACAGAAATTCGTTATTCGACACTGTTTAGTGCTTTAATAGCATTGATTGTAATGTGCGAAGACAATATTTTTTTAAAGAAACCACGGTCGTGACTTTATTAATATTATTATGGAGAAAAAAGCCTCACAACGGCGATAACTAATTTACAAATAGAAACGTCACAGAACATAACAAAAGGATGACGTCACAAACAAGAAACTTGACGCCAATGACGTCACATAGCAATAGAATAGATAGCAGCCCGTCGTTAGGAAAAAAGCAGACTGCTATCAAGTTACAGTGGCCCGCCGATTTTTTATAAAATGCTGGCAATTTTATGATAATTCTATCCATTTCAGCGATAACACTTGTTTAAACATTCACATATAGTGCATTCCATTGTTAACGTTTGCATATACATTAAAGCATTGTATCGAAAACATGTACTGGTCCTGTCGTTCATACAAATAGTGGAAACTTTCGGCATAATAACTTCGTTATGGTGTCTTTAGTTGCTGTATATGGTATCATATTAGGTTAGCAGAAACATAATATCTTTCTGCTTATCTAATATGACACTGTATACGGCAACTAAAGACACCATAACTAATAGTATCCTACTGGTGGTAGGCCTGGGAATCCTACACTGTGTAAGAGGGAGGTTGGGGTTACTAGGGTTTGGGAGGTTGGAGTGGCCGCTTCCTCAGATGCCTGTATTGATCAGTATCCTTGGTGCCGACATACCTCACAGGGGTGCACCATCACACATGACATGAAACTGAACATGTGCAAAAAACAATCTCATTAAAATCAGAACTTAGTTTTCGCTACCGCTAAACAAAGATCTGAGGACATCCCATTACGGGTCACGTCAGCTCTTTCTGTAATGTAAAAGTGCTAAATAAAGCAAGTCTAGACCTTCCTCAGGTTCAACTCCCATCTCACTGGGCTCCTTCTCAATTTAACTGGAGCTATCTGATTCTATCAAAATCAAAACTAAAACATAAGGTTTGATAAAGATAATTAATTTAAGGAACCCTTGAGCATGATGGAACCCCTAAAGGCTCTTGATTTCAAGCATGAGAGGGTACTGCAAGAGCTGAGAAGGAAATAAAATTGAACGGAGATGACAGTCTCATCAATAAACATGTTCCAGGGGCTGTAAGGTAGACTAGGTTCCTACCAGTAGCTGGTGCATACACTTTACCAGGTTATGATGGAAAAAAGCAACTAATTCATTAAATTTAGCATGAGAAATATCATAAGGATCCCTTTACTTCAGGGAAAAATAGTTATGAAAATGCTTCATTTTACTTCAATGGAACTTGTTTTTAGGAGAAAAAGAGAATTACCAAAATCAAGTCTTGAATCTGAGTGAGTCAAGAACATTGCAAAAAGCAATATTTCCAATATACCACGGTGGCCAGATAATAATAATAAACTTGCTATTTAGAACAAAAAATGTATTTAATGTTTCAAATATTAACCATCATCAAATGTTAATCAGGACACCAAGAGGAACCTTTCATATTTGATTTATGATAAACATTTCAATTCAAACAAGCAAAAAAAATGTATAATGCATACATGAACTGAAATATGACTTCTTCACAACAATAACAGACAATCTGAAATATGTTGAATAACAGCCATATACATACCTCTATCTAAGTGTTGCTTATATGCCCTCGCAGAAGCTGACCCTTCCATCAACTCCAGACATTGTGTTTAATGTGTATTTTATCTTGGAGTATAGGTTCATCATCACTATTAACCCTGTATGGAGAACCAGAAGCATGTCCTTTTATCATGTTGTTGAATAGCCTCAAGTTATGTATCAAATGGAATAATGAAATCACTGAACCATGGCCCTGTCTCGTGCAACGAAGTGTATGTGAGTACCCCCCTTTTTGTCCCCCTTTGTTGAAGGAGTGACAATCATTCTCTAGAAAGTACAAGGAGGATATAAATTTGTTTATCAACCATGACGATATGTGAATAGGTACATATTTTTAATTCAATGGAAACTGGTTTTTAGGCACACATGTTATTTAAGCAATAATGGAACCATCTTGTGATGATGAAAGGAAACAGTGGGAGATACACTTAGTTTGATATTTGTTGCACAAGATGAAACAAGATCAATGATTGACATGTGTTTAATGGTTGTAGAAAATTTTACTTTTTGCAATAGAATTTAGATTACATATATGTGACTGAACTTTAAAGTGTGTGTTTGTTATCATGATACATTTGTAGACACACGAAATCAGCATTTTAACTTATCATTGCTGGTCTGATATCAAAGTGAAGACAAAGTCTTTCAAATTTTAAACAGTTGTATTTTGTCAAAATAGGTTAATTCAAATGAAGCAAGGTATGCACTTAGTAAAATGTTGACTTTAATAAGACTGATATCATTACCATGAGAGAGCACTTTTGGAAGTAAGAAAATTGATATAACTATTATAAACCTACTGACACTTTTGCCTATTGTATTGCACATATCTTTCTATCTCATAGTAACCTTGTTAGAGGTACTACTTTCAAGTGAGACCTGCACAGAGGTTTTACATTTGAATTGTAAGACCTAGATTTTACAGTTGTGTTTTATGAACAGCCTTTTAATATGCATCTAATGTTGATTTTTGATTGGTTAATAGTCACAACATTTTTCACATGTAAATTCCATGACGTGAATCGAACCTGCAATCTCACATATTGTGTTTTGTATTTGAAACCCACTCAGCTGCCATGGCAGGTGATGAAAGGTTGTTATATCTTTCGTGTCATGACTTACATGTCAGTTGTGTGCATGCTGCATGTGGTCTAACTCTCTCACACTCAATTCCTCAACACACTGTCCTTAACTTTGTTTTGAGAAGTATAAATTTAAAGGTTTCAATTCATAGCTATGACTAATCAAATGCAACCTCATTTGTACAGGGTGTGGCAATGGTCCAGGCTAATGATTGAGCAGCATGCCAATTAGGAATGAGGGTTGACCAATAACACCTTTAGTATGTCGCTGTATTAAATCAATAGCTGCCCATCAATCTACTTTAATTGGATGAAGGGAAGGGCAATCAAATTTGATAGCATATAAAGCTGCTTTGAAAGCAAACATTATGCAACAACCCCTAAAGAAAAGTAGGAAGGCTTGAAGTGTTCTAAAGTACCTTATAATGTCTCAACATTCTACAACCTCACCTTGGGACGCAATGAAACTTGTGTCAGAATTAATTACAGGTATGAAATTCTCCGAGGACTCATTGTACCTGAAATTTAAAATACACTTCCACACATACTGTAATGTAAGAACCGAACATGGTTTATAACCTAAATTTGTTAAGAATATTATTTGAAAATGCTGACTAAGAAACATATGTTCTGTTATTAATCTTTACCTTCACAATACCATGCTTGTGTAGATCAGTAGTATGTTACTGTGATTTGAAACCTCTGGTAGACTAACAAAGGTACTAATTTTCCATTGAAAGAATCAAACAAGTGGCAATCTATACATCAAACTGTCTTCATAACACTGCAGCTTGTTATTGTCACTTAAAAATATAAGTTAGTACTATGAGGGGCGGATCTGGACAGGACGAGCTCATTATTTGCATCTTGTTGGACCTAAAAAAACATCCTTCCATGATTACTCCAATAGAGCAGTTGCTATGTAGAGCCAAGGATGAGGCTACCGCTCTGATCTCATAAGGATTGTTCTCTCTCTTGGCGGATCAACATAAGCAGTCTCGTAAGCCTGCAGGATGACTGTGTGTAACCATAGAGATATGGTGTTGCGACTAACTTCGGTCGTGGACTTACGGGAATGAATAACCGTTTCCGTGAACCAGACCTTGTTTTAGAGTAATGGATGAAAACTCGTATTACATGTACAGGGCACAAGAGGAGTTCATCTTCATCTTCGACTCCCATAATCGTAGAGATTGGTGGCCTGGTAGTTGATTTTTGCAATGAAATCCCAGCACAATCCTATGTGTACCGCTCCCTGTGTACCATGCTTAAAACATACATGTGTGATGTCAAGTGCATGTAACTTGCTCTCCTGCGCTGCAGTGGCTAAAGCCAAGAGAAATATAGTTTTCTTGTTAAGGTATTAAATGAGGATGTGTTGAGGGGCTCAAAGGGGGCCCGCGCAAACCTAGAAGTACCACATTCAAATCCCACGCAGGGGGACAAATCTTGGCCTTCTGATCCTCAAGCCTGAAAGAGCATAGTAGGGCCTGTAGTTCCTGGACCTTAGTCATTTTGCAATTCTCCGGAATGGCCAACACTGAATTTAACGCTACCAAATATGTTGAAATGGTGCTGACTTTCAAGTGTCTTTTGGTACGCAAGTGTAGGAGGTATTTGGCTTAGAATTGAGGTGACGCTGTCGTGGGATCTTGATTCTTTGCCTCAAATGATCACCACTTGTCATTGTATAACCACCTGGTGGAGGGGCGATGTGCCAAAGCAATGGCCTCAGCTGCCTGTGCCCTTTGCCCTTAAACAAGACGAACCAAACGTGCAGATAGTTTCTTTGATCTTTTGCATCACCCTGGGAAGTAGTACAGGAGGCGGAAAGGCATACTATTGTAACCTTTCCTAAGGGATGCTGAATGCGTCTACTGCCCAAGCCTGTGGAGCGGGGAGCAGGGAGACATACATCATGAATTGGTGGTTCTGGCGAGTCGCAAATAGTTTTGGTTGCCCCAAGCACTGAAGCACCAGTTGCTCACCTCTTAGTGAAGTTTCAACTCCAATGAAGCCACCTTGTCTGGCCGAGATAGAGTGGGCCAGGATGTTCGACATCCCGGGTACTGGGCTAAGTCACAGACGATCCACGAGATGAAAGAACCTGAACGTCTGTTGCAGAAAGGAGTGAGAGTGCGTTGTCCCTTGATTGTGCAGGCACCTAACCACAGTGCTGTTGTTGGTGGATATTGTGAGTTGGGTGAACTGTTGCTGCTCCTGCCAATGTAAGATGGCCAGAATGAGCGCTTCCAACTCAAGGTTGTTTATGTGCCAAGTTTGTCATGCGCCGGACCACAGCCCTGAGGCTGTCTGGTCCTGTAAATGAGCGACCCATCCCTGAAGGGAGGCATCTAAGAACACGTGTACATTTGGGGCTAGCCTGGATAAGGAGCTGCCTCCTAAGATGCTCAACTCTATCATCCACCATTTGAGATGAGTCCTTAGGTGGAATGGTAGAGTGATGGCTGCTTACAGATCCTGGCGTCTGATGAAAGGGGCCAGGAACTGTTGTATTGGGCACAGATGTAGGCAGCATCTGAATGTCAAATCCTGGGCTGAAGTGAGTGGCCCCAGCAACATTTGCCATTGGCAAAGTGTGCGTGATGTGATTGACGCAGGGCAGGTGACAGATGGCTCAAGATCTTGAGCCATCTGTCACTCGGCACTGATAGAAGGTCCTGATCTGTCTGACACGGGAGCCGGTAAGAGGGAGTTAACTCCAACTTCGCCTTGTTGACTATCCATACCAATTGATGTAGCAGACGCCTGGTGAAATCCCGCTGGCACACCACCAGGTTGAACATGTCCGGAAGGCTCAGGAGAGAGTTTTCTGTGTACGACTCGAACCAGATATTCCTCAGGTGTAGAAAGGCAGTTCTGGCTTCATTATTCATGTAATAGCCACAGGGCTTCTGAAATGCCAAATGGCAGGATTGCCCATTTGTAGTGGATCCAATTGAAGTGGAACCTGAGGAACCTGTGGTCGGAGGGATGGATAGGTACATGCAGGCACGCATCTTACATGTCAAGAAGTAAGATGGACATTCCTGATAGCGCTGGTTAAACACAGAGAGATTGTGAATCATCCGCTTCTTGTCTGAGTCCTTCTTGGGTACCAGAAAGATGGGAGAGTAAAAGCCCGAGGTTAACACTGGGGCGTGTACAATCTCTACAGCTCTTTTCTTCAACAAGATGTCTGTGTTGGATTTTAGTAGCAGATGTTGCTTCCTTTGATAATCACAAGGCGGAGGAGCTGTCTACGGTTGATCTACCGCACAGTACGTTGAGTATGAAAGCATCCTTCAGTATGGCCCAGTTCTGCCAGAAGAGGCTCAGTGTCCCACCAACAAGGGTGTCGACGATTGGGACTACTGGGGATGGAAACTCCCAGTTGTGATTGTCAAACACTTCAGTCAGTCTGGAAAAGTCTTCATCTAGTGCTCTAACTGATATCCTTGAGCATAGGATCTGCTGGTATAGAAGTGGGTTGTAAACAGATAGTATCCCTCTTATTGACCCTGGGTCTTCCAGTCAGTCATCTGCGCTAGGTGAGTATTCCATTCTACAGAGGAATTCCACTCCTTGCCGCCTGATACTTCCAATGAATCAGAATGGTGGTGATGCACTCTCCTCGTAGGTGAATGACTTCTACTGTGGTGTGTAGCTCTTTCTCTAGAAGAGTGTTTAGATGAAGCGCCTGGTAGGGTGAGCTGGCGATGAAATCCACATATCAGCAGTGGTCTTGGCACTATCTAAAGGCGTACTAGTCATTGTAGAGCGCATGTGGTTGCGCTAGCGCTTGGGTTGGCCGAGGTGTAAGTGTCGTTGCTGGCGCTGGCGATTGGTATGCTGGCACATGCGCCTGGTACATTTGTGCCATGGACTGTGGCCATATGGATTGTATGAAGTTCTGCATTCAATTATTCTCCATGTACACGCCGAAGGCTGGGTGTACGTAGGTTGCGCTACCGTGTGTAGGTAGGTGGTGCAGCACTAAGCTGACCTAGCAGTGATGAAGATACGCTGGAAGTCCTGAAGATGTAGTCATCGTTGATGCGCCCTATGGGCGTAGGCCGACACCAGGCTTGGGGCAAGCCCTTTTGATGAGATGCCCGTAGGTGTCAACTGAATCGTAGCTTGCCTTGCCGCCAACCTGGTAGAAGCACTGTAAGATGCATGTGCTGGTGTTGCTGGAACCGTCACTGTGGAGGCCATGAAGCTTGAAAATTCAAGACAGGTACAATACTCATGATCGAGTCCGATGCCATAGTACATGGAGGTAAATGAATGTCGGCAGTCACTATAACTGTAGAAAACGCTTCACCCATCGACAAGGACTTAGTGGTGATAACCCGGGAGGGTGGCCGGTAGCATCCTGCGACTGTGACATCTTCCTCGCAACACGACGGGACTGCTGTAAAATACGTTTGTGAGTGACCTGTCTATAAAAGGAGAAATTCGGCAGAGAAAGAGGTGAACAAAAATTACATTTAAACTCTGGAGTGCAAAAGGTATTTAAATATACCTGAAATATTAATATCTAGCGGAGAATTGCAAACAATAATGACTACCTCGCTCAGAGGTAAACAAAATGTAACGCAAATGCAAAATGGTGGAAACAACAAGCCATGTGGCGAGAAAAAGACAAAGTCTTTTTATACCCGCATATTAATGCACATTCAAGTAAACATCATATGAAAAGGAATACATCACCCATTGCAGATGAAATTTGATGTGTTAGCAGAATGCTATTAAACCACCAGCGATGGGTCCTGTAAAAGTGGACTTGAGATGGAAACAGCACTTCTTTCGCACCCAGGACCATCGTTAGGCACTGTCTTTTTTCGTCGTAAGGTAGGCAGTAAATGCATTAAGGAGTAATGCATGATAAGTAAAAAATACATATTCTCAGAGACAAAGCATTAGTCTACTGTTTCAAATTTGCAAACCAACAGGAAAGAATCAAGAAAGAGCAGCTACATATTATAGTAACTAACATCAAAGTAAGCCTCTGAACAGGATCTCATGTAAAATGATGGAATCAGTAGCAGTGTTAAATACTTGAGGCATGCATTCTTGGCTTCTCCCTCATGTGGCCACTAGCTCGGTGCCAGTGTGGCAAGGAGGCTTACAGTTGCTGTGATGATAACAGTCCAAGCAAGTCTAAGCACTACACAAATCAATTTCACCATCAAGAAATACTTTAGGACATTGTAAATTCTAGAACAAATGCCTGTTTTCCCCTGATTAATATTGTGAGCAATGATCCACACTATCAGGGTACGAATACCAAGGCACCAAGTCTGACCACCCGATCCATTTGGTTGCCTCTTACTCCCAGTATAGATTGCTTGGTACCTACTCTTATCCAGAATCAACACGGGGTCAGGACAAAAGGGAATACAGTTGTACAAAATAACATATTAGAAAATATCAATACTACATGAAATTAGTGTATAATGGTAAAATAACAAAAGGATCAATAGCCACTACTTTTAGTAAGACAGACATATCAATACATACACCAGTACAGTCACTGCATATTCCAATACATCACAATACATTTATAGCTGTCAATACCAAAACTGAGAAAAAAATTCCTGCCTCGAACAAAAACACAATTCAATGAAATTGATGGCATCAAATCCAGCAGGCTTCAGTGTATATTAATGCATCACCACACAATACATGTTAAAGGGATGCTCACCACATAAGTACAAAATATGTTACCCTTTCCAGACATCACCATTAAACAGCCATTGCAACACAATGGCTTGAAACACCTCTATACACTTCAGTGCCCACTGTTAGGTAAGTACAAAGCTTCAAACACTGGCACAAGCCTATATGGATAGAATCATCATCAAATTCTGGTATGTCTTATTACATGTTTTTATATCTGTGATATATCCAAGCATGGAAGTGATTTACGGCCCTATTATCACACAGTCAGTAGATATACAGGATATTCATAAAACTGTTTCCTTTCAGGATGAAACAAACACTATTCTTCCATAAGCTTGATGGAGAGCCTTTTGTGATATTCAGTGGAAAAGTGGCACATATAAATCAATCTATATTAAACCCTGTCCTACCTGCAAGTCTTCATGTCTGATATATATATATATAATTTTGGAATCAACATCCTCATCCTCATTAGCAGCATAACTATTGTCAGAGATTTATCTAAAATTTGTTGGCAGGCAAACTTGGGAAAAAAATCATCATCATCATCATAATCATCAATACCGATTTCAGCATAAGAATTCTGGATGCCAAGGAAGAACTGTCACAAGAGCCAACAAAATACTACTAGGGCCCACCCAGGAAAATAATGGATGTGCATCATCATTGTTTATGAGAATTATGAGTTTATGTGAGAATTCTGGATGCCAAGTTAGAATTGTCATAAGAGCCAACTAAATACTGTGGTAACCACCCAAACATAATGGGCGTGCCTTAGCTAATGATGTGCCATCCAACCTCAACAGAATGATTTCCCCTACTATTGACTACTACTGATTCACTTACAGCTTGACATGATATAGTTGTAATATTGATCAATAACATCATTCACAATCAACATAAAACAATATCACCTTCAACTGACTGCACCAGTGGCCCAGAGGTTTAAGATCCTGCAGTTCACTCTACAGAATTGAATCCCCCAAAACCGCTGATCATAGTTTCAAACCCAGCTTCACAATATTATCACTTTGGTTTGTCAGTATTCATTGTACAAACCATCGACAACCAGTATCCCTTTGGCTTCCTCCCACATCAAGCTGATCATGTGGTATAACTGTAAAACTGCATGTCCAATGCGTGTTAAATTCAACTCACTCACTCACTCACCCAACTAATAAAATAGCAAGAATAATTATATGCTCCCTGTGACTGACAATATATTCAGTCAACACCCTTTTCCTTCTGATCACGTTCCAGTCACAAATGACTGATTCTGTTCTTCAAGCATGTCCTACACAACAGCTAACAGACTCTTCCCATCACGACACTCATAGCTAATAATACTTAACTCTGGTCGCTATTGTCAGCTTACGCTGTAAATGCCAAGCTAATGTTGCCGAACCCTCCACCATTACCTGCAATCATCAACACATCTCACACATCAAAGTCAGGTTGTAATGGTTGTCAAATCTTCCTCAACATCAAAGCTGCAGTCCCATATGGAAATGGAGAGAGTGTGAGATAAAGTCATATACAGTCTGCCTACACTCCACTCACCACTCCCATTCAGTAACTGTCTTTTCATCAGACATAATATAGAGCGTATTTACCAGAAATCCTCAATCCATGGCATATCCTCAATCCATGTTACAAGTTTTTCAAAACTTCCTCCTAAACCATTTTCAGATGTTATTGTTGTTTCCAATCATATGAAGTAAAAACTGTGAAAAATAGTGGTTTGAGTAGAATCTTTGATTAAATATCTGAGACAATATCAGATTCAAAACATTTTGGACTGTTCCCAGGATGTAACACGAGCATAATTAGACCATACATTCATTATTATATTTCAGCATGCTCAGCCCCGCCAGCCTCACACTCATGACCAAATCAAAGTATTTCCTATTACCCAGAACAACTGCGAATAACAAATATAATACAAAATATATAATTCTGTGTCTGATATATTGTTAAAACATTGATTCAAGAAGTTTTAAAAAAAATAACAGATCAATTCTGACAACATTCAATTTTGCTTTCTCCCACACAAAACTCTGCAAAACAAGACAATTAATTAGTCTAACCTTAATGAGTAAATACTGAAGGAAATGGACAACAAATTTTACCAGACCAATATTAAATATCTAAAGCAAAAATTCTCCTAGCAGCCTAGTATCTGTACATTCTGGCTATAACCATCTGATATTTGCCTTACAGAAATGTCTGTGCTGATTCAAATGGCTGTCAAGAATGTCACACTGACCTTTGAAAAATGTTCAACTCCCTCATGTTTATTTCTTAGATAAGGAAAAGAACCTCACAGTTGGATTGACATTTCCACTGGCAGGCGATTGCATTGTTTCATGACCTGGAGGTCAGCTCTTACACCATGGCTGGTGGATATGAAGTGTGCTATCAGTCCATCCCATACACTGACTAAAGGCCACCATTTTCATCTTGTTCCTCCCTGTTGTCTCTACTTTGAGTGAAAGATGACATAAATACTGATCAGTTGAAATCAATTCACAGATTGAGAGGAGGTATTTGCTATGGAGTTCTGATTTCCTTCAAGTCAAGCATACCGTGTAGGAGTGAGTATGGTTTTATGCTGCTTTTAGCAATATTCCAGCAATATCACTGCAGGGGACACCAGAAATGGGTACACATTGTACCCATGAGAGGAATCGAACCCTGGTCTTGACGAGTGAACACTTTAACCACTAGACTACCCCATCCCCCCATATGGTGTAGGGAAATGAGAACACACAATCAACTTTGACTGTAATAAGTTGTGGGGTCCAAATCTCAACTAACATTGCGGAAAAGTGAAAGGTTTTAGAGGCATCGAAACGATAATTTAATTCTCATCTTCAAAATGTTTTTTTAATACGTTTGCAAAATAACATTATAAATGTGAATAAAAGTTGAATAAAAATCTATCAGATGTCAGCATATTATTATCTTTTATAATTTTATTTTTCATGTCTGCTAATTCTTGACACACCAAACACTGAAATTTTGTTCAGAAAGATGGAGTGAGTGAGGTTGTCTAAATGTAGCTTTGAATGGTATTTGAGGAGAGCTCAAAGTGAAACTCATGAGTATGAGGAATACTGTAGACAGAACAAGGCTAATATATCCGAGGTTCAAACCCATAACCAGCAGATCCTGCACAGCTAAGGGAAGCAACTCTTCACAGACCACAGACCCACTTGTTCATATGAAATAGAGATGAGTTATCATCTCAGAACATAACAGCCTTAGAAACTGTCAAAACCTCTTCCTGTACTAAACCAAAATGCTCAACATCATGTGGCAAAATTTGAAGTTTTGCAATGAGTGATTCCTGACATGTGAATAAAGATTCCCACGCAGGTAGCCCTTCTCCATGTGGAAGCATCATCATACGTATTTCCTAAGTGAATCATTCCACTGTCCCAAAAATATCCCAGAACCCTACAAAAAAAATCCATTCATCATGGTCAGGGATTACTTCTTGACTGCATAACTTTCTCACAGAATTTCTCGTGTTCACTTTAGTGTCCCTTCCTATTACCGGTAGCATTGTATCTACTTATTTCTACTTGAAAACAGGTGATATCAGGTCTATATACCACATACTAGTGGTTATCAAAAATCACTATGTTTTCAATGGAATAAAGCTCAATTGTTCAACGATCAAAAGCTGGCAAGGTTAATTCAATCTCTTATCTTGCTTCAGTGGAAACTTTAGAAAAGCCCTTTTTTTCAATCAGGGGTCATGTTGCATTCATAATGGACCAGGTACTATCTGTTCTATCTGGTGTGCAAAAGATGGAGGATAAAAGCAAGCATTAACTTGTATGGAAAGAGATGCAACAGGTAGACTTTTGTTCAGAATATTAGGGGAAAGCTACTCCATCTCATCTGTGTCGTGTGGGCAACACTGTCTGCAGTTCAGTGAAATAAGTATACTAAAGAAGGTGCAGCATTTTTATAAACTGCAATTCAAATTAACAGTTATTTATTGTTGTCATGGTAATAATTTCTAAACATTCTTCTCTTGGGCTTACAGATGAAAGTGATTTGGGAATTTCTCCAAGATTATAATCTCAGTGACACTGGCAGGCAAATTTGGGAAAAATTACATAATTTTGTTCAAAATGGGGATTTTTAAAAGTTATCATTTTTCTTAATACTGAGATATTTTAACATTGCATTCAGTACAGTAACGTAAAAACTGAGCATTAAAGCCTCTTCACAAATTTCCTCTGTAAGGGCATGACATCAGTTTGAACTATATTAACATGGATTGTAACGTTTTTAATTTCTAACTTGGTAATTCCTACAGACATTTGATGCAGACTTAGGGCCAAATATTGGCCTCTAAGTAGGCCTAGAAAAACTTAAATTGTGCTGAAATATAAGAAAACATTAACGCCTCTGATTGTGAGTAATGTTCAATGGTTACATATCATTGCATTATAATAAGGTAGTTTTGATAAATGTTGACAGGAAAAAATCATAATCTCATCTGTAACCATGGTAACACAAGAAAATAAATTGGTCTATAAAACAATAAATTTTCAAAAGTATGCTTGACTCAAAAATTACAATAACAGTAATTACAAATTTAATATATTTTCTTTCTACCATGTCTCGACTGGCTAGTTTTGCAGATGACAAAACAACCACCAACTATACCAAAATGTTCCATGTACGATAATCAACATTTTGTAGTCGTCATAAACCATATGATAATGTCAGGACTACAGAGAGTTTATCTTATCACCCTCTCATCTCAAGATTTCTGGTCAAGCAGATGCTGGTTGCAGCCCACAAACTGCATCAAGGCCTCATCAGCTCCTAAACCCACTTCAAATCGGCTAACATGGTCAACAAAGGTATGCATTGAAGTATGTTCATGCAGTTATATCAAGGAAATGCCCATAAACCAATAGGTCTGTTGGAATACTGCTTACAGTTGTTCTTAATCCTGCTCCTCCATGTAGAATATGGTCAACAGAGTACTGCAATACATATGCATTTTAACCAGTGTATCAAGAATACTATTTTGTTTATTGAGTGCCTGTGGCAAGCAAATTGGGAAAAGAGCATTGTTGTGTGACAAAATTGGGAATTTGTGTAAAACCAATTTCATAAATGCACAGGTACACTACACTTGTTCTGTTATCAGTCACATTTAAGCCATGTTTACAAAGCTAAAATATAAGGAAATCATTTATTCCAATTTTGGAGTTTTGACAATCATTTGCAATGATAAATCCCTGAATATGATCAATAATTAATCATAAATACCTAATTCTGATCAGACAGTTGAATAAATTTGAATTGTGTAAAGATGTAAAAAAGCCCAGGCACTTATGAGGAAAAATGACAACAGATTTTCGCACTGTGCTTCTTTCTAAATTGCCAATTGACTGAAGCCATCATCACGAGGAACAACACACTTTGTGCATGATATACACAAACACTCACTCAGAAAGCCAATCTCAAGACATTCTTAGAAAGTAAGATTTCATTGATAATGTTTTTTACATCCATAGTGCTCTGTGTTTTTACAGCAGGGACGTGGGGAAAGCTTATTGCATCTGAAGGAACTACTGAATGAAATATTTAGGGCTCCAAGCCGAAAGGCTGTAGAGCCCATATTGTAATAGTTCGATTTATTACTATTTATTATTCCACCGATTTTTGTACCAGAGCTAGCAAAATAACCACTGGCTCGATTTTGTTCAAATTTTGTGTGTTCATAAAGACTGAGTACTAGTGCCCACCAAAATCTCAAGGCCGTAGGCCCAAGGGCCAAGGGCAGATAACTGAAAAACAAGTATTTTTTGAAGATGTATTTTGCCCTATTGCTCTGCAACCGCTTGTCCGATTACTTTCAAAACTTGCATGTGTCTGCTGCTTTAATTACTTGTCATTTATCATTCTTTGACTTTGATCATTGGTCATGTGGTTTGGCAGCCGTATTGGATTCAAGGTTTTCACAGGTTTTTTGGGGTACCTGTCTTTAAAACCTATCTCCTCTGAATCTACTGCATGAAATGAATTCCAGCTATCTGAGAATTTTCTCCATACATATCACATCAAACCCTGTTAGCCTATTTTGGATATCTTTTTTAGTTGTGGCCATATTGGATGAAAAGTTTTCACAGTGTCTTTTGGGCACCTGTCTTCAAATCGTATCTCCTCTGGATCCACTGCATGAAATGCTTCCAAACTTTCTGAGAATTGTCTCCATACATAACATATCAAACTCTATAAGCTGATTTTGGATATCTTTCTTAGTGAAGGCTCTATTGGATTTTGATTTTGATGATTTTTTTGGCCGAAATTTTACTAAGATCATACCTTGTAAGGTTCTCCAGAGAGACTATTGAAAGTTTACATGAAGTTAGTCTTACATATGTACCTCATCTTTTGTGCTTGGTTGCATGCTAAAAGTAACACCGCTTGGTGGTAATATTTGATTAATATTTGGGACACCCCTGGAAACCCCTTTTGACGGAGTTGGTACAAGCAAACCCTTTGGGGATTCAAACATGTTCAAGGGCGGAAATGGGTTTAGAACAGACTTGGACACCCCTGCACATGACAATTTCGTAGCGCTGATACCCTGCAAGTGGTGATTACATTTGATGGATTTGGAACAAAGAAACCCTTTGAGGATTCGAACATGGACGTTTGTGCGCAGTGTTACTTGGAGCCAGCCATTGATGCTTGCAGCTTTAATTTATTTCATTATTCACTTCTCAAAGATCCTTCAATAAGAAACTGATTTTTTAAAGGGGCTCTCTTTGTGATCATAAATCCCTTTCTAACTATCTGAAGTGTTTTATAGGTGAGTTAGTATGGTTTTACGCCGCTTTCAGCAATCTTCCAACAATACCACATCGGGAGACAGCACAAAAGGGCTTCACATATTGTATCCATGTGGGGAAATGATCCCCAGCCTTCAGCATGACAAACAAATGCTTTAACTACCAGGCTACCCCAACACCAGTTTCATGGGTAATTTAGTTTGTAGATTTATACAATCAGTAATAGCTCAGGAACATTTTGTTCGATGTTTAGATTTGTTGTCATAACCATGAACTGCACATATCTGTGACCATCCATCAAAAGGCATTATGTATGGGATACATATACTAAGAATTCCTTTAAGACAGATATGCCCTAAGGGATAATTACTCTTACAATTCTAATGATGTTTGCTGTAACTTGACAGCAACAGATGTCATACTACCCTAGTTCGAAGTGGGTGTGTTACGCAGTCCTTAGAACACAACCAGCTAAAATAACAATTCTTTTACCACTTGTGCACGTTCGGGATTGCTGTTGTGAACAGTTGCTAGGAAACCTGGGATGGCTGAATTATTTAGAATCCATATATTCCCTGTAAGGAAGTGAAATGACAGATTTGATGATAAATATGTCTTTGAGGTTATTTGAGGATAAAACATTTCTTACACCATGTACAAGATGGAAAATATGAACGCTTATCTCCCAAAGTCTCTTCCCACCAACTCTGCATGTGATAGAAATAGAACCTCAAGGCTCTGTAGCTGACTTTAGTCTTTGTTGAATAACAATCATCGGATACATATGCAATTATCATACCTCCATGTCAGAACGATGAGATCTGACTGGTCCAAGTGATCTTGATAAAATACTGTGTATTCCGCCTTGGAGGGGAATAAATTTCTCAGCGGGGTAATCTCTTATATCCCGCCACGATTTCTGAGAGGCAGAATAAATCCCTTATACCCTGCTTCAAAGCAGTCACATGATATAGCTCAAGCTGACCTCAAACAGCCGTTTTCTATCAGTTTTGAATTTGTTGAAATTCTTTTACAATGTCATATTAAAACATGTCGGTAAGATATATTTGTTGTAGCAGGATCACTCGGGGTACAAAAAACCTAATGCGGGACACAAAAAACAACAACATATACCCAGAGTAATCCTGCTACAACTTATAGTATCATCATTTGAAATTTCCAGGCCTTATTTATTCTGAGAAATATACCAGGGTACATGCATCTTTTATCATACTAAAAAATAATAATATCAACTTTCAAATAACTAATTATGAATATAAGATAATTATCAGATATTGATACCTTGAACAAACATGATGGTTCAAGATACATCAGCAAGCATGACATGCATTAAATAATGTAAATCTGGAAAGTCTTGCACCATGAAAACACTAACATTAACTGCATCTGAAAAGGTTTGCGACACCCTGCCATTGAGATTACCAATGATCATAGCTACTTCTGCATGTGTTATTTTATAAAAGTAAGAAGCGGTGTGATGAAAGGGTAACTCAGTGTCAGTCAGTGTTTATTAACAATAGATGCTTGTGTTGTCAAAGTTGACAAGGTTGGAGTAACATGTGTAACTGTATAGACTGGCTGGCATATGTCTGGATTGCTCAGTGTTATGTAAGCAAATTGACGAGAAGTGGCAGGTTAGTGAACTTTCCTGATTAGTTCAATCCCATTGTGCCATCCTCATTGTGCCTACATCGCACTGGGCCTACATCCCATTGGGCCTACATCCCAATTTGCCTACAGAAATTAATGATTTGCCTGTGGTTAATTGATTGAATGTAAAAGAATTGCTAAAACTATTGTTATATTTTTCTTCTGTATAATATATCTGTGACTTTCATTACCAGTACAATGGGTATGTGTTTTGTTTTTATTTCATTTCACAAGAGTTTCTCTTTATGTATAAATAATTTTGTTGTCTCAGTATAGACAGATTTATCTCATATCACAGGTGCAACAGGTAACAGTCATGTTCACTCGTACATTACTTTCTGAACATCATACTGTATCATGTCAGTACTTTACTGTAGGCACAGTGGGAAGACACCGATAAGACTATTGTAACTGAGTGACAATACAAAAAGGATGTTAGGTATTACTGATTTAATTTCACAACTGGCTGGTTGACAATGTGTGAAAATAAATAGAAGAAATTTTTTTTGTTGATCTAAAAACATAATTGTGTCCTGAAACTATTGTGAGTCTGTGTCACTCAAAGTTTTCAAGGTACTTTCCTGCTTGTAAATCTTTTACAGTATGCATTTTATTTTCCTTGATTTTGACTTTTAAAGTCATTATACTATTGTTATTGCAGTTGATTCAGTGACTGATAAAATCCTGATGGCTGGCATCAGACCCACACAAAATAGGTGTGTTTCAGAAAGCAGCAACACATTTAGGGTCTGTGGTAATACATTGTAGGTTATGGTGTGGGCTTGTCTGTCTTCCCAGATCCTAGAGAATAAATTCCAATTCAAATCTAGAATGATTGGGCAAGTCTAGATTGCCTCAGCCCCTGAAATTAAGAATTGTTCGGCTTTTATTATCTTTATTTTGAAGATATATATTTTTAAATGAGAAAACTTTATTTGTGGGAATAAATGTCAGTCTAGGTGTGGGCTATGGACCTATCCTGTGCTGGAGTATAAACACAACACCATTCTAAGATGCCTTATTGGGGTGAGATAACTAATGTGAACCTGCATGACACATTTGCCTCTATATATCCTACAGTAAATAAAAACAACCCTCATCATTCAAATCAATAATTCCATTCTCCCCATGGCATTCTGCACATATCCAGAAATTTATCTAGGATTCTAAACTAATTGTCTTTGGAAGGCAAATTTAGAAAACAATTATTCATTATTTTACTAAATTCAGAAGCAATTCACCATTGCATTCAGTGGAATAATGTAAAACAAAGCATTAATTCATTTTCTTCTTCAATGATCCTTTTAATCCTGTATACAAGTCACCCCTCAAATGCCACCCCAGCTACCACACCTACATCGGGCCGAGGTCGGCTTTACATCGGCACCGCCGGCAATATCGGCATCGGCAAACTGCAGCGGTTCGCTGTAGGGCCAATGCTGGTGATTGGCACTGACACATTGAACCTGATAAATGATTTGATTTTGTTATGATAACATAAAAGAAAAAACACATTTGTCGATTACAATGTGACAAATATCAGATCAAATATATTTACGAATAATACAATAATTCTATTCGAAATAAAAATATTTTAACTTTATTTTGAATTTTATAATAAGATCTAAATAGATCAAGCACATTCACTGACCATTTAGGCTGCACATATACAACAGACAGAGAAGATACAGACGGGATTCGTCACATCTTACAATTCATTCAGCAAATTACAAGATGTTGGCGAAAGTTTGGAATATCGCGATCGGTTATGTTACGTTGGTCTAACGTTTTCACAACATGCTTCAAGGGAAGCTACTCTTGTAATAGAGGGCGCTGTTACTCATGTGCGTCTTTTCAAGCAGACGACGAAAGGATGATGCGGGGAGGGCTGAGGGAAACCCTATTTTGCGGTAAGTGTTTACTTAATTACTGTATTTACGAGGTGTTCATTTAATTTTCAAACCTTACAATTGAAACGAGAAACAGTGTTCATTCAAAAGTGTCAACGTGAGTAGAGAAATCTCGGCCTAGATCTATATGTTTGGGAAGTTGGAGAAACACATTCCTATCAATGTCAGTGACAAAATCCGTGGAATATGTGGTGACACTGCATCCTCACTATTTATATTTTTTAAACACCATATTATACATATTTCTAGCAAAACGCGGGGACAAGGGCAAATACAAAACATGACAAGATATGTTTTATTATCATGTAGATTCTACGATGTTCAACCCACGAGTCGCCATCTCGGGGTGAGAGTATTACAGAGGCAAGCAAATGAATAGCCAAACAATTAGATTCTACTTACATTAGTATTTTTGAATGAACATTGTTTTATTTGTCATTGTTGCAGTCGTATTTGTTAAGTGTGGGGGTGGATTAGGTTAGGAAATTAATTACAAACTCGAATTTACAAGTCAATTTTGTGATTGATGTCAGCACAAAAAGCAGTGAACATGAAATTCATAACGAGGCTTTCCATTTCGGAAACTTTCAGCATTGCGTGTGCATGTCATGCGGTCTAGCTAATATTCCTACTGATCGATAAACGGAGCTACACTGCCGAGTTTGGTTTTCATTCACCAAACAGTTGAAATGAAAAATTGTTTTAAAAATGATGGTTTTTTAATGTCATGGGGGGGGGGGGGGGGGGTTGCCGGGCAGTACGGTAGGTACATTTGTGATGAAATACTGTATAAAATATTTTTAAAATGTACTATTTCAAAGGTAATTGATGCTAAATATATATTACAAGACAATTTAACATGTCATTTATTTAATCAAAATTCAAGTTAATGGTAAAACTTTGATGAGGAAGAATAGATACTGCAGTACAGATTTTTCAGGACACAATCCATTGTAGAAAAACACCCAGAGCCTTGTTTCAAATTTGATTTATTCTAACTAAAGATATATTATTTCAGTTTATCATTATCCCTTTTCCTAGGTTTACAAGCAATGTAATTGTGCATAAAATTACTTGTCCTCAATACTTTCCTGCAATTTTTTGCATACAATTTTTAAGTGTTTGTCATTTAATAAATGAAATCTGTTATGTGGTAACCAGACTTCACAGGATCTGTTCAATGTTATGTCAATATGGGGATTTTCTCACTGCTTTTCAATGGATGACTATGGCTATTAAAGTGAAACTACTTTCCCTGGAAAATTATTTCTGCTACATGGCTCCAGATAAGGACTGTATGTACAAATACAAATATGCGAGATAAGATGTATGAATTAAGGAAAGTACCAGATATCTGTATATGGCCAAAGCTTTATTTAAATGTTACTTTTATGTTTTGAGCAATATTCCCCCTCAACCTCTTGACATCATCATCATCAAAGCTAAGTGCTCACTGCTGCTACACAAACTTTATACATAATATTCTTATATTTCTATTTAAGAAAACCAGACGTTCAGCCATTGCCTGTTGGCAAACATGGATGAGCTGAATGAACTCTTAGCAGCTTTTCCAAAATCGAGCAACTAAGAGAGCACTGATGAGTGGATTAAATTTCTTTAGATGTATTAAGTATGGGAAATTTACTCCAAGTTTGATACATGTTGAAGATCCAGGGTAGAATAGGTCTTCAGAAACCCATGCTTGCTGTAAAAGGCAACTATGCTTGTCGTATGAGGCGACTAATGGGATCGGGAGGTCAGGCTCGCCGACTTAGTTGATGCATGTCATCGATCCCAATTGCGTGGATCGATGCTCATGATATTAATCACTGGATTGTATGGTCCAGACTCGATTATTTACAGACCGCCGTCATATAGCTTGAATATTGCTGAGTGTGGCGTTAAACAACAAACCAAACCAACTGATACGTGTTTCTGATTGAAATATTTATAAGCATATATTCAATATCATGTTTGTCCTATTAAGGGCCCCTGACACTTTCTATGGTAATCTTCCAAATGAAATTTCATGCTAACTTATTTTTGATGGACATACAACAGAGATTGCACACCTAAAACTGTTCTCCAGCAAGATTGGGGGAGGGGGGTTATCATGTGGTTATTTGGGATGTTTATTGGGCTAAATAAATAGGGTGATATGTCAGTTATAAAATCTTTTTTAATAGACATAAGAAACCGATAAGGGACCTACCATGCAATATTAGGAGGGGTTATGGTATTTGCATATAGAATTACACATAATTCAATTAACTTATTTACACATATTATAAACTAATCAATTTACTTACTGGGATTCCGATAATTCTAGGGTGGGGCCTTCTGCTTTTAGCCCCTAAATTTGGAAAAAGGCCCACATTTTCAAATACAATGGGGCATTTCAACATTGTGCTGTATGAGCAAGTTAGGGTGTACCTAGGGAATATATGAAATTGTCACATAAAGGGCCCATGTCAGAAAATACCTTGAGTGAACCCTGTATTTATTAACAGGTGTCAAGACTTAAAATAATATATACACACATATGTAAGGTGGTGCATGTGAACAGGGTATTACTTATTCTATTATTCCATAATCATCACTTGTAATTGACAGAATACATGAAATCACTTATAATATGCACACTGACATTTTTTGCTATCATTTGTAAACAGAAGCTGAGGAGGAAGCCTGCAGCTGGGCTCTTACAAGCCACTGACAAGTACATGGTGACCTGTGTAAAAGAATAGCTTCGAGTTCCAGGAGCAAGGCTTAGAAATGGCACAAGGAAAACGCGTACTGAAAAACAGAGGTGCAGATAGAGAATCTGCAAACAAAAGTGCTGAATTGCAATGGAATAAAGTAATCCAAAAAGTTGGTGTTGACAACTTATTTTTCACAGGGTTATGACCCTTGTTTTTGAACTTGGTAGGTTCTCTTGGACACTACTGAAGTTAATAAATGAAACTTTCCGTGCTTATCTAAGGTACAAACTCCAAAAGATGGTTTTAAGAACTTATTTTGTATGGAGTTATGGCCTTTGCTTCATGCTTTTTTAACTTGATGGAATGGGGAAAAAAGTTTGTCTCCCAAACGAATTTGAAGCCACATAAATGAAATTTTGCAGGCCAATATGAGGGGTATATGTTTAGACTGAGTTTTAAAACTAGTTTTGAGAATATATGTTTCACATCCGCCTTGTAACAGGTAGTAACACTGTTTTCTTGTAAATAATAATAAATTAATAATAAAGTTTTTTATTCTATTTTGCTCATTGTGTTTAATTATAAGTATTAACTACACATGTAATAGGGTACATAAAAAATAGAACTGTAACAAGTGTAAGCATTTCGATTGTTTTGTACAGCTAGAAGTATTCATATTACTTACAGTTGGTTTTCAAAGTATTAACTATGATAAAAAATTATTATCTATATGTACCCTAACACATCACTGGAAAAAGTTCTACTGTGGCATCATTTACATGAAATATAAAGATGAGATGTGGTCAGTAATGACTTCTGCAGGCAACTACTTTAGATGACATCAGCCTGTTTAAGACAATGGCAGATGAAAAAACTAATGAAGCGTTAAAAATTTAAGTTTGGATGTTTTTAACTATTTTTGAAGATATAATTCTAAATGATTATTGCAAATTGTTAGCCATTTGTTTCATACTTTATGCATTTTTTTTTAAGAAAATCAAGAACTGCCATCAAATATTATGAAAGGTAAAAATACTGAACATCCCAACTGCCATTATGAATG
Source organism: Haliotis rufescens (assembly GCF_023055435.1). NCBI lineage: Eukaryota > Metazoa > Mollusca > Gastropoda > Lepetellida > Haliotidae > Haliotis > Haliotis rufescens. Next base: position 50,092,152 of record NW_025964001.1, on the reverse strand, counting down.
AGCAAAGAAGAGAAAGGCTGATGAAGTCTGAATGACTAATGCTTGGATGGTGATAGGACTTGAGAGGTTGGACAAGGCTGATTCTAAACCTGTCATTACTGTCAGGCCAATGTCAACCCAGTGCTGCACAGATAATTACTGTCGACTTTGGGCTGATGTCCATCTGATGCTGATTCGATAACAGTTGCCTATGTCCAAATAACTATTTATGACGTTGGGCCGATGTCGATCCGATGAGCAGAACTTCATCGGCCCGATGATGTTTGCCGATGCTGAGCCGACGCTGGGCCGACGCTGGGCCGGTGCAGTGCCGATGCAGGGCCGATGAAGTTTGCCGACGTTGGGCCGATGTCGATCCGTTGAGCAAAACTTCATGGCCCGATGCAGTTTGCCGACGTTGGGGCGATGCAGGGCCGATGATGGCATGCTACCTGGGACAACACTTGGAAATTATGAATTCCAATTTGATAATTTTAACTGACATTTCTTGCAAACTTGGGGGTGAATATGACCCCTGAGCAGGTCTAGAAAAACCCTTGTTATCCTCATAAACACTTGATGTATCTAAGTTTCATAAACTTCTGACCAAAAGGCCACCCATAACATCCTGGCAATCACACCAGCATCAGAAGTTCTCACCAAACGTGATACATGTATGAACACTCATATCGCCCTGTCAAGCTGGCGTATAGTAAGCTATTCACACGTTGCCACAGAGAATACTCACAACATCTCAAGACATGTGGAATCACACTGACATTTATCTTAATGTCAAGTGTCTACTACCACATGCACCTCTTCAGGTCTGGAACTTGGCAAACCGTACAGCCATTAATGCATATCTTCCAATGTTAGCAAAACAAACAGTGCAGACAGATTATAGAAAGGCCCTTGGGCTGTAGGTGATGGCTTGTCTTACAATAGGTGGGGGTGAGGCCACATGGTGAGGGGAACTATGTCTGTCAATGGAAATGATTAGCCTTATTGTCAAGAAAACGTGAAATGGAAACATGTAAAACAAGCTATTAACCTATTACACACGTGTCGGTTGTAGACAGTTTGAACTGTGATGTGAATGGTGATGCTGATGCCACAATGGCTTTGAAATAACTATTATGTTCATGTACTGTCTCATATCAACCCATGACCTTGTGATATATACCAGATCTTGCAGGGTGTTTAATGATGTATAACAATTGTGCACCATGAATACACTGTATTAACTCAGTTTACAACCTGACACCATTCTTTCGACACTTAACTGTACCAAGTCATGGACTCAAGTGTACTAGTTTTGTCGCGATTGTAAAACTCAGCACAGATTTGTCTGCATTTGAGTGTGTTTCTCGTTTAAAGCAGAACTGAGCAGTATTCCAATTTTATGATGGTGGCTTGTAAATATGCAAGTCTGGCCAGAGCAGACAATCTAGTGATTGATATTGTGAGCATCAATCTATGCAATAGGGGTATACTGAAACAGCATCAACCAAGTCACCAAGTCTGACCACCCGATCAATTAAGTCACCTCTTACAACCAGCATAGGTTGCTGAAGACCAACACTAACCCAGAATCTAAACTGGAGTCTGTATTTGAAAGAACTGCCATCCATTATCCAAGGGCCAGTGTTTTAAGTCAACTATAGTAAACTTGAGGACAACTTGCTACTCCAGACCAAGTTTGTCTGGACATCCTGCATTCCGGATGATTATTGGGGACATCTTCATACATACATACAGTTAATCCCGAAATTTGCTTACCAATACAATGTCAATGGGTCCAGCAAGTCCAGACCATCTGGGATTCAATTGTGCTATATTAGTGACAAGTGCAAGATGTGGTTACGAATAGCCTTACATCTAAGTGGCAACTAATTGGATAACAAGGCAGCTTCATGTTTCATTTGACCACAGGGCACACCTGTAACAGTGTACCTCTCAGATGTTCAGATGTACCTCTCAGATGTTGAGATTGTTGTCGCAGTTTCGCATCAAAGTAATCCTAAATAACTCGTTAAAAACGTTTACATAAAAGAGTCAAATAAATATCAAAGAACAGAATTCAAGTGGACTTCCCATCAGAAAACACTGGTTACAAAAAACACTTGCAGGCCTAACCACCCCCCCCCCCCCCCCCCCCCCCTTCATATCATGCCTTCTTCAGATTTACCTTATTTAAGAGCACAATGGATAAAATGTCAAACTTTGTAAACCACTCGACTTGCCAGGCGATCAAACTGGTTGTGTCCTTTCAAAGCATGAGGTATATTCCATTGCCAAAACCTGCTCTTCAATATTACAACGCAGAAAGGATCTGTCATATGGGTAAATACTTTTATTTGTTTATATCATTTAGTTTTGTATCATCTCTTATAACTTAATATGTTAAAGAACACCCCTTTTTATGTTTCTATGATGTACAGCAGTGAGACAAAGATAAAATATCTATCACTGTGTTTCAACCTATCATGTGTGTATGTCTACTAGGGCTGCAACGAATACACTATGAGGCAAATATGATTCGTATCATGAATATAGGGTAGCGAATACGAATATTAATTCACGAATACAATAACAAGTCATGTATTGTTGATGTATTATTTGTCATATTCAGCATGTTCAGTGAGGCAACAACAACAGAAATTATTTGACATGGTTTGTTAATTATTAGTATATTATAATATATTATTCATTTATATACTGCACTTATCCAGGTACTAGTATCTGCTATCTAATAAATCCGACAATGACCAGTGACCACAATACTGTCAAATTAAATAGTATAAGAGTGTTGTCTTTTGAAGAAATCTATGCATAAAATATGTTCTTATGGGTATTTTTTATGTAAATGCACAGGCTTGCATATTCATAAATATTCGATTCTAGTGGCCACGAATAACGAATTCAATTCATGAATGGATACGGTACGATTCACCGAATACGCGAGTGAATTGTAACAGCCCTAATGTCTACCTTCTGTTTTAGGTATAGAGTCCACCCCTTGAGCCCATGTTGCAAAAACACATGTTTTCATGTTGTTTTCAAACTAATTCCACAAACATCTAACTATTTCTGTGTGGTGTTAATGAACTATGAGATGGATTCCAGTACTTTGGCTCTTTACATTTGATTAAAGCTTGTCTGAAAATGCTGTGAGGACATCTGTCAGTTAAAGCCTTACAGTTCAAAACAGTAAAGACTTTAAATAGCTTTATTCAAATAACAAAACATAGATTTCAAACTTCTTAAGGGATTGTCACAGTAAACAGTCCACTTTTGATGACATCTCCGTAGGAAATTCCACACACTAGCCCAAACTGTAGATGTTACACCTAGACAAAACTAACACAAGATTACAACAGTAGCACTGCTCTCTCAGGCGGACCTTCACTGACACTTGACCTCTGTCCAGTAAACATGCTCCACAAGGAGCAACATTTCAGCCATATCTCTGCAGTAGTTTGACTGGTATTTGGCCAGACCAGCAATGATGACAAAGGACATACTCAACTATTTTAAGTAAGGGTGAAACGATACACCGATATTCTGATGCATTGCAATACTTGACCCACGATACAATACATGATACATGTGGGCCTATTTATCGATATGCAATGATACGGTAGGAAACCTTAAGTAATGTTCTGTCGCTACTGCACCCTTCAATATAGCGCCAGCTGTTAAAGCGTGTGGTTACGTATGACTCCCAGAACTTTCTTACATTTTTAATAAGCTCAAGTTTTACACTGACACAATGTCTTTCTCCATCTCAAGAGGAAGCTTATCACCGCAAGCAAGAAACACCGGAAATATCAGCTAAAAGGCCGCAATTCAATCCCATTATTATACTATCTGGTTATAAAATCGTGTTCATTGTATATCTGGCCTTATGTTTGTAATATATTTCATCAATTTTATTCAAAATTTTGTTTATTATTGTTTACATTGTGTATGGAGTAATCGGTAGATTGCATAACTAACCATGATTTACAGCAACCATGATCAGATAACCGCTATTGACGCCTTAAAACAAACTTTAGTTGCCAGAGAATGGATATCATGTATCATAAATGCTATTCCTTGACTTGTTAAAAGTCATATTTGTGGCTATTTGGCTATTATATGTCCACATAATGTTTTCGCAATCGAAATACATGTAGCACAGGAAATTGCAATGGTGACTGGCCAAATTGTTCCTTATGTAAAAATATTCTGCAATAGCAATCACCTGTACCTAGGTGCTACGCTTATGGTTCTTATAATTTTAAATATAGAAAGTAGAAGCTGCAACTGAAGTAACATGATATTGGAATATATTATTCCTGATAAAACAATAATTTCAGATATAAGTTTTTATGACAAAGCATCAAAATTCATTGTAGTTGTATTATTGAGTACTTTTTAACTGAATCACCGGTTGATTGGGAGAAAATGACAACGTGTGTACAGCTGATTGCTATTTCCAGCTTAGTTTATGAGAAAATACACATGGTAATCTTAAGCTCTGTATATAAAACAATGCGTATGAGATCAGGGAATTGTACTAATACACCACTTGGTAGGATAATGTACTTCCATATCAATACACCACTAGGTAGGTTAATGTTCTTCCATATCAATACACCACTAGGTAGGATAAAGTACATCCATATCAATACACCACTAGGTAGGATAATGTACTTCCATATCAATACACCACTAGGTAGGATAAAGTACATCTATATCAATACACCACAAGGTAGGATAATGTACTTCCATATCAATACACCACTAGGTAGGATAATGTACATCCATATCAATACACCACTAGGTAGGATAATGTACTTCCATATCAATACACCACTAGGTAGGATAATGTTCTTTCATATCAATACACCACTAGGTAGGATAAAGTACATCCATATCAATACACCACTAGGTAGGATAATGTACTTCCATATCAATACACCACTAGGTAGGATAAAGTACATCTATATCAATACACCACAAGGTAGGATAATGTACTTCCATATCAATACACCACTAGGTAGGATAAAGTACATCTATATCAATACACCACAAGGTAGGATAATGTACTTCCATATCAATACACCACTAGGTAGGATAATGTACATCCATATCAATACACCACTAGGTAGGATAATGTACTTCCATATCAATACACCACTAGGTAGGATAATGTTCTTCCATATCAATACACCACTAGGTAGGATAAAGTACATCCATATCAATACACCACTAGGTAGGATAATGTACTTCCATATCAATACACCACTAGGTAGGATAAAGTACATCTATATCAATACACCACAAGGTAGGATAATGTACTTCCATATCAATACACCACCAGGTAGGATAAAGTACATCCATATCAATACACGACTAGGTAGGATAATGTACTTCCATATCAATACACCACCAGATAGGATGATATACTTCCATATCAATACACCACTAGGTAGGATAATGTACTTCCATATCAATACACCACTAGGTAGGATAATGTACTTCCATATCAATACACCACTAGGTAGGATAATGTACTTCAATATCAATACACCACAAGGTAGGATAATGTACTTCCATATCAATACACCACAAGGTAGGATAACATACTTCCATATCAATACACCACTAGGTAGGATAATGTTCTCCCATATTGTCATACCACTAGGTAGGATAATATACTGCTGTACCACTACAAACCATTATCACAACACCTCTAGTGTTAACATAACCTTGAAAACATAAAAATTGTACCAATAGTATAACATTGCAACAGCATAGTACTTTGCGTGTCCCCAGTCCCTTTAAAGGGGCACTGATCTAAAGCAATTCCCCGGAACTGGTTGTTGCCTTTGTTATTGTTTTTCCCCGTGAGTACCTGGATGATATAGCAGAAACCTAGACTAGTTTGCAACCTCTGCTGCACAATTCATAAACGCATTTGTCACTTTTATTGACAGTATATATAAGGGCGTATGGTCACATTGATCAACAAAATGAAATACAATTTTGGAAATAATAAGGATATGTAGGTATCTTTGTGTGTAGCATCGGTAATGGTGACGAAGTTTTGATAAGTCACTTGCTTGGTAAATGTGCGATTTTCGTTTACACTATTTTGACTTGCAACACAGAGTAAATATTTCTCCTGAGCATTGCTTATTTTATCGTGTTTATATTTTTACAGTCAAAATGTGCAAAATGTTCACTTAGGAAATTTATTAAATGCCTGAATATTCATATTTTACAAATTGACCGAAAAATATGTCCATCTATATTATTATGACAACGAATTCTAAACATTGTTATGTTTAATATCATCACCATATTGTTTGGCTTTTAATCCTACATAATAATCTTTGTGATGTTTTTAGGCCCTTTTAATCGTCAATTTTAGTCAAAGAAATGGACAGACTTTTCAGTCAAAATGACTGAAATATTAACACATTTTACAAATTGCATGAGAGAATCACATTTTACAAATTGACTGTAATATATACATGCTTACACAGGAAAAGACTAGTGAAAACAACGTCTATCGCGAATCAAAGAATTTCCCAACCAAGACGTTGAGGAACAAAGATGAATCTGTCCAATGGTACAGCAAATGAAGGAAAACAAAATGCAAATATAATAATTACAACCAACCAAATGTATCCGTGAATATCCACACAAAGGAACAATATCCCACATGTCTGCAGCTGTACAAAGAAACTTTTTCCATGTCACATGTCTCTGTAACAATCAAATATTTAAAAAAATATATATGTCGTTTTGGGATATTATATCCCGTGTTCGTTTCTCAACTGATCACTTAGATTGTTTCAGGTGTTTCACATAGGTGTCAAGTCTCAAAGGTTGGCTGAGAAAGCCCACGTGACAACTATTTTCATAACGTCCACGGTTCCTTAAAAAATCCATTGAGGTAGATAACAATGAGCAATTAATCAACGTATTATCGGCTAACCCTTTGAACAAAGTATGTTGTTTTTACATCAGGACTTCACGACATGATATGAGTGTATTCCCTTTGTTTTAGTAAACCTAGACATGTACACACTAACAGTGACTAATCAATGTATTGTCTGTTAATCCTTTGATGACTAGGTACGATCCTTGATTTACAAAAAAGTAAATCAACTGATCATTCATCTCTTACTGGGCTGCCACGTGCATATTACATAACACACATTTCACCTCACTTCAAACCTGGATTTAGATTGAATTACCCCAGGCACAATAAATGCCAAATGAGAACCTTTGTCAGGTATTCTGAGTGGTGCTACCACTAATTATACCTGTAATAAATTCATTAACTGAGCATCAAATGAATGACGACAAATACACAAGTGTAGGGTTATACCAGAAAACATGGATGAGAACAAGGGAGTGGTAATCGTATAATCGACGCAATCCAAATTCCGAAAATTCTTTCACTGCAGGGATACTTTTTATTATTATTAAACTATAACCATCAGGGGTATTTCCAAATAATGACATCCGATGAACCTCTGCCGTTCTTTTTGTCTGTTTGTTTAGGCTGAAGAAATTAATTAACATGCGCCATTTGTCGAAATCTTTATAGATCACGGTTAACCAATCAGTGTTAAAAAATGCGTAAAACAAATATTGCCTCCAAGTTTATTTAGCTGTCCTTGCAGACGGTAGCCCAGTCTCATGTCACGCTCAGTTGCGTTGCGTATCATACGGGTACTCACAGGGAAAAAACAATAACAAAGGCAAACAACCAGTCCCGGGGAATTGCTTTAGATCAGTGCCCCTTTAAGATCTACCTGCATACTGGAAGACTGGATGTCCATCCCTAAACAAAAACACACTGGTTGCCTGTTGTCACAGCTTCATCAGAGTTGGGCTCATGTCTTCTGTCTCCCCCAGCTGTCTGTTTACTAAGTATATATTGTAGATTATAGCTCTTGATTTCACTACACAAATGTAGTAAATTTCAACGATCATATTACTTTTCCACTGGGTCTTTGACAATGCCTTTATTTTACACTGGCCTAGTTTCTATTGAAAGAGACATTTGATTATCTAGGATTGTCAAAGCATTATAAATGTAAGTATCAGTTTCAGCCTTTTACTTTTGCTGTGAAAGACCTGTTTCAAAATGAAACATTGTAAATCAAAGTCTTAAAGTCACATATAAGATGAAGAAATCATTCAGGTTTGTTTTGTTTGTTTGTTGTTTAACGCCTCACTCAGCAATATTCCAGCTATATGACAGTGGTCTGTAAATAACTGAGTCAAAACCAGACAATCCAGTTATTTACATCATAAGCATAGATCCACGCAATTGGGATATGATGACATGCATCAACCAAGCCAGCGAGTCTGACCACCCGATCCCGTTAGTTGCCTCTTGTGACAAGCATGGGTTTGCTGAAGACCAAATCTAAACCAGATCTTCACAGGTAAACCATTTAAGTAAATTGACATGAGAGGATGTATCACAAAAGCCATACCTTCACTTAAAATAACTCTGATATGGATGGAATGAGACTTAAAAGTTGTATTACAAACTTTGGGGCAGAAAAATAAAAATCTTTGTTTGTAAATGGTGGAAATCTTTTTTACTCTTAAAGCATTTAACTAAATTAAAACAGATGTAAATGTTAGGTCACTGCACAAATGCTATCACAAACACTTTTATTACCACCTTAATTTCACTATGTGGATACCCTTGAAACTATTCCCAAAGGAATGATGCAGGTTTCTTTAAAGAGACTACAAACTTAATCTGACTCTTATTTCAAGTACATGTACCCTTCTTGAAGCCACAAGTGAGTTACAATCTTATTATTTGCCCTTCAGTCTTACGACTTAACTGGGAGACTCCAATATTGGCCTGACATCAATGTAAATTTACAGTGGTGCATGTCTTGTAGGTCTAGCCAAAACAGCCGACTTACAGCTGACTCACAGCCTAAAGAAAAATCACTGTTATTTACAAATTCACACATTTGGATGCTTGACAAGACTTGGTTTATGCAATATCAACATTGGATCACATTTGGGTAACGGAATGATTCAAATGCCTGTCATGTATTTCAGAAATCAAAAGAGTTTAACATACTCTCGGTAAATGTGAACAAGAAGCTTGGGGGTTGTCGAAAACACAACATTTGTTAAAGGATCTTGCGAAATGTAAAACCAAACTAATGACGCAATGAGAAAAAACATAGACAACAGGAATGTCTTGACAATAGAAGAAATGTTGACATACAATTTTTGTAAGTAATAAATTTGCATAATGGTTCATATTATGAAACATGTCAAACTGACAATTTTCCCCCAAGATGGTATTTTGAACTCATTATAACAATTTCTTACTTCTCTTACTATTCACTTAATTTACAACGGAAAAGGCAATATAATTTCTTTTAAATCAAAACACATATATATGCCTTAAAGGTATGTTAATATGCTTAAATTGCACTATAGAAGAGTACATAATGATTTAATGATTTAATCCAGGTCATGAAAGTTTTTGAAAATAGGTCATATATTCATCATATGACTGTCTCTTATCTGGCTCAAAAAGTTATGAAATGTTTTACTTAAATGAAAGTTATTTCTTAAATACATAAGAAACCTTTATACATATTTTTGTTTATTTCAATTAAACATAATATAAACTTTTATTTCACAGCAAGACTATCATTTAGTCTCTGAAATCTTATATTACACAATATTCTTCTTGACTCTAAAAATAAAAAAATTTCCCTATGCTGATTTGGAATAGAGCTAGCTTGAGCTGGCTAGACTTGCTTTTGTATGCATTTCTAGATTATTATTTTTTCATAAAATAAATATATTCCACGGTCATGGTGCAGGACTATCCGAGGCCCACCACTCATTCATACTGTGTTCTACATCCTAGTGTAAATGAGTCGCAGCCTGTGTAACTGTATATGTTCCAGAGCTGACTACAGCTACGTCCAAATTCCATGTCAAGGAAACTCTGGAACTGCTCAAGAATATTGCTGTTAATGAGGCTGAACACAGCTGTAAATTGAAATTTGTTGTTTTCACATTTGAAAACTATGTTGGTACTACATATATTTATCTGATCAAGTTTGGCAGTCATGTCTGTAAGTGCTATTGTTTTTCAAACAGTAGTAGTATCATTCAAAGAAGAATTCCATATTTTAAATATGTTAAATAAAAAAAAAAAATCAGAATATTTATCAATAGCATCAGAAATGAAACAAGATCTATTTGGGGGTAAGACTTATGCTTTTATGCTTGTATCCCCAAACGAGTTCAGAACCATCATCCAAACACACGTCTTTCGGACCCTATACACAAATTGTACCAATCCAAGGACACTCTTTGTAATGAACCTGCAAATATAATTGCATTGTTTACCTAACAATAACAATAAAAAGTGATCGATCCTGGCCGGTTTCACGCTTGAGTAAACCTGCACGTGCATCAGTTCATTTATCGTGTAACAAGGCGTGAGCAGTCGGCGCTTCGCATACAAATCCAACGTCAAAATAAACGCTTCGTCTGAATGCTAGTATTCGCAAATACACGTTTTTCTACTACTTCTGTGGCTCTTGCTATATACCTGAAAGCATATATGACCCCAAGCAAACCAGCTTCTGTTTTACACGAGGATGAAAAGTAGGCGTGCGGAGCCTGCGGTTGTCAATGAACTAACCATGGCTCACACAAAAGCTTATCACAACAATAGTCTGCCGACAAGACCCAAAATGTTGCACTTCATACATCGCAGATCACACTGTTTCATTTTCTCTATTACGTTAGATATCATCCAACGGATATGATCCTTTTTCCAAAATGTTGAACATTTTCACTATTATCGAAAGCAGGTGTCGAAGACAGCATCCCAATTTGTCATTCAATAAAATTGTTTATGTTAATGTTGTGACTTGCAACATTTATCATTTTGAGTTCAGTTTCAAAGGAAATAAATATGAAATTAGAACATATGATCGAGATAGGAAAACAAGAAAATCAAATGAACTGTCATTTCTTACCATATAATAAACAACGCGGCTACATCAAAGCCTTATCCAAGTGTGGTATATCCCTTATAACGACTGTCAAACCACTGAGCCCAACTCGCAGGAGTCACGCTTGTAGAGCACCGGCAAGCTAAAAATACCCCTAACATTTCAACCAATCAAAGGCCTTGAAATATTTTACCCTGGACTTGCAAGTGCTTGGCATCATGGAGGAAGGCGATGTAAACATTCCTAGACAACAAGGGTGTGAATGATATTTCTGGCCTGTGTGTAGTTTTACTGAGACAACTATTTTGTGATTTCGGGAGATGAGAGTAATAGCTGGAAGATGGTGAAGCAAACAATCCAGATTTTTGCTCGAATAAAGCCGACAAAGGCTAAAACAGGGGTGAGTGTTTCGATTTAGAATGAAATATCTCCGGTATTCGGGATATGTGAAGTTGCTATCCGTTGATCAACGAAAACGTTTCGAGTAGGTAGTCCATATTAGCATGACTAGGCACTGTCCACAAATTGTCCCCTGACAGATGTTTATCATTACTTTTCTTCATCTTGTCATTTATGAGTTTGTAATGAATTTTACAAAATAATAGCCTAATTTATACCTTCCTTTAAAAGACCAGATTTAGATTCTTTGCTTTATTTCAAGACTCTGGAAATTAAGATGGAAAGTATTATTATTTTTCACAATTCACTTGTTAGTAATTGTGATGGTTGCCCAGTCACTCATACTTGTAGTGAATGTAGCAACACCCAACTGAAAACTAGATCCATAATGGGGTCCTACGGTCCAGACATGCTTCTACATCACGGCAGAGAACACCACCTTCATAAATCCTGTTCAGACTGTGTTGGCCGATTCCCAGTGTTTCTTTCTGAGATTTTAAAAAAAAATTCCTGTAAGTTTGTGACTAAAAGGTTGATATCTCCCAGATGATTACCCTATCTGTACACAGCCTATACACACATACTTGTCATAATTTTATTACCACAACTTGAGGTAATAACCAGAACCCCGAGATAATCTGCGTGGTTTGAATAAAATACATTTAAAGGAACTGAATATGCAGACAAATCAAATCCTAGCATATCAAATACACAACAAAAACTATGCATACGCTGTTCAAATAAATATAATGCGTATATTACAACTATTAGATAAAACGATTGCGTATATTACATCTGTTAGATAAAATGATTGCGTATATTACATCTGTTAGATAAAATGATTTATATCAGCTGATCGACCAAATTCACTTACTGACAGTGAAATTCGGAAAAGCTTCTGTGACAAACATACTGATAGATGCACATCATGCCTAGTCAATGTACATGTTGAATCTTAATTAGTCGCTGATTGGTAATTAAAACAATAGCGCCTTTCTTACAATGCTAGGTTTTGCAAACAAAAATGACTTCCCGGAGAGTTGGCTGTGTGGGTTGTTGCTTATGCTTTCAAACTCTGGTTTGCCTGGCACTGACTTGATTGTAATACTGCATTATTGCATCCTTTTCAAAATCCATGTTAGAATTGGCCTTCAGAAGCCCATACTTGTTGTAAGCTGTGACTAACAGGATCGGTAGGTCATGATTGCTGACTTGGTTGATGCATGTCATCATATACCATTTGCATAGATAGATGCTCATGATGTCAATCACTGTATGTTCTGGCCCAGACATGATTATTTTCAGACTGCCATAATATAGCTGGCATATTTCTGAGTATGGTGTTAAACAACAAATAAACAAAAGAAACATAATGGCTGTAAGGCCTATACATGATGAAAGAGAGATGATTATAGAAATGTCAATGCAACTTAACTGCTTTTGATCTTACTGCACTTGCCTATCCATGCCTGTGTATCCTTATGATGTTACATGTCTATGACATCAACGGGGTACACAATGGTGTTAGTGGTCATCAGTAACTTGACACAATTAACAAGTGTGTTCTTATTAATCTAACAAAATACAGCCTTCTCTTTACACTTCACGGCCACTGAATTAAGATTGGTCATGTCAATTGATAAAACAAAGTGCCATCTGTTCAGTGATGCATGACCATTGTGTTGGTATGTTGCATGTACTTTAGCAAGCAATCGGAAAAAAGAGTAATATTTCTTTTTCCTCTTGACAGATTGTTTAGACAGGTGTACATGTGTAAAGGTTAATTTGTGAAAGAGTTTAATATCTTGGTGACGATTAATTGATGTACAGTTCACAGTTCTCTGTTCCACAAAAACAAGTAATAGAGAATTGTACTATAGATTGCGATTTTGTCATGTTTATGTCAATCATATATTTATTTTATTAAAACAGCCGTGTGATATTATGTCACTAGGCTAGACTTGATTATTTTTTTATTTATATTTGATGTCATGGTAAGTAGGTGGGAGAAGAGGGGATAAAAAGAACATTTCCGATTATGTTACTGTTCTACTGGGTGTTTTGTGAATATGTTGTCATGTATGCAGTCTATTCGGCCAGAATACCATTGTATCTGTTTGCATTTGGCCGAGTACAATAACAATGCTTTTAGATCACATTTTTGTAGATTGGTTTCCACTTTACTTATTGTTACGAGTGGTGCATCTGTAATCATCTCATAAGGAAAAAAAGACTTTGACAATATAAAAACTGTTGATACTTTCACAATGATAGACAAATCATATGTGAGGATATTTAGAAATTGTTGTTAATTTTACTCCTTCAACATTTTAAGTAATGTTGTAATAGGTTTGTGATTAATTTGTTCATCATTTAAATATGTTGGTTTGGTCCAGTTTCAGAACTCCATCTTCCCAAAACAAGGGAGTAAGCTGACTTTAAAAGTCCAGTTTCCGACAACCTTGCCAAATTAAGCTGCAATTATGGAGTTAAATTTTGGCTGGACTAACGTGTTCAAAATCGTGTAACAAAATTGACATCTGGTTTGTAAACTGCCATGCAGATTTCGGTCAATTGCAGGATTTACAATGCAAAATCTTGAGTCAACAGATATTTTCCAAGGATTTGATGCACTTTGATAAGTAAGCCCAGTTTTATTAAATCATAGGGGTAAGTTAAGTTTATGTGATTACAATTTTACTTTTTCTCAATGACAGCGCTATGGTGTGGACGAGGATGATGAGGGATGTCCGCGACTGACAGTTACTGTACCAAAGGAATTAGCAGAGGGCTTCATCAACAACAAGAGAGAACATTATAAGTTTCGGTCAGTTACCATAGTTACGGTCAATCTCTATCCGTGGGTTTAAAAATTTGTACATCTTTATTCACAGTAGTCACAGACTCATGAAACACAGCTCTGAGTTGCTAGAAATATGTAATTAGTCTAACGACTAAATACAGAAAGAGAAGGAGAGTTTTTGAGTCCATTTGGGAGAGAATTCCACAGTGAAGGATAACAGTATGCGAAAGATCATTGTCTGGACATATTGAGATTAACACTTGGAACAGAAATCAAGACACATCAGTTTTGGATCATTTGTTTGAATCATTTTAAAATAATATTTTGCTGTGAACATTTAACACAACAGACAGTGGAAGAAACTCACTTTTTTAGTCCATTAGTCCTTAGAATGATAACATACAGCAGAACCCTTAAGAATTGCTAGTTTCTACTAATCCTTATAATACCTAACCATTGGTGAGTTTAGCAAGGACAACAGAACAAGTGCCAGTTTCTAATACTGAGTCAATTGATCCAATTTTCTATGTCCCTCATTCGTGTTGACAAAACTTGATGGATGTCTGAGACATACCACAAATTGCAATAAAATTCAATTTTTAAACTTATCCGATCTCACTCTATGCATTTCATCCTTCTTCTTCCTCTCCCTTGTGTGGAAACGTCCTTGAACAAAGTTTTCAGCTTCTAAGCTCTATTTCGTCCAAATACTGCTGGCATCACCATGACAACCACCCCAGCAATCAGGTCATGCACCCGAATCTTGTGCAGCTTGCTGTCCTTGATCTGGTTACCTGACATCCTCTGCCTCATCATTCTCTTTCTCTTTGCATCACAGTGGAGACATACAAAGTTTTTGGGAGAATATTTAGGCCTTTTATTTCTCTTAATTATACAGGAGTTCAATCCACTTCTGACATTAAATGGGCAAGGATCAACCAAAACGTCAGCACTGTGAGAAGTGCCGGCATATTATTTCTGTGGTGGATCCTCACACTTTATGTTGCGATTGTCGAGGAGTATGCAAGCCAACACTCAGATGCAAAGAATGCTCACATCTTTCACCAGTGACTTCCTAAAGAAATGCCAAAAGAGGAGCCTCACTCTGGCAGTGTGGGTTCAAATCTGTACTTTACAAAGAAAGTGTTATCCCAAATATAACATTTGTTACAATACTCCATGCCTACAACTTTGGGGGATTGCGTCCACCTCAGACATTGAATCCTCATGAGCTGTCCCATCCACCATGGGATCCCAATTCTATTATCAGCCCACCGCTACCTTGAGCATGTGACGCAGTAATGGTTTGAAGATCTTCTTATGGATAATGTGGATCCTTTCCTGTGGTAGGATCAATAGCTTTGACAAAGCGTAAAATGGGATGCCAAACAAATAATGCCTGCATCAATGGAGCGTACCAACAACTTTGTTTGTAGAACAAATTGACTGGAGACCCCTTCCGAATTGGTTACAAGATGAATAGACGAGGGTAATCTGTGACCCACCGTCCAACCATGGGATAAATGCGTAGAGTGAAACAGAATAAGTTTTAAAATTTGTAACTTTTAACATAAATTGTATATTAATAGTACTTATCCTATCTCACATGATCTATGCCCACCCATCCTACCCCACATCACAGTTACACTCACTAGCCGCGATTCGCTTTGCAGAATTGCGTCCCTTGGGCATGCCAGAAACCTATGATTGTGGGTTCGAATCCCAGTTCGCCCCGATTATGTTTCTAGGTTTGTCAGCACCATACCCGTGCTCGTTGGTTTCACCGAAGTGGTAAACGTCTGAGACCTGCATCACTTCGGGCTTTCCTCCCAACATTAAGCTGACACGCCGCGATATTACGGGAATACTGTTAGAAGCGGTGTTAAACCCAACTCACTCACTCACTCACTCACTCACTCACTCACTCACTCACTCACTCACTCACTCACTCACTCACTCACTCACTCACTCACTCACTCACTCACTCTTGAAACTTTGGTCAAGGACATTTCCACACAAGGGATAGGAAGAAGAAGGATGAAATGCATAGAGTGAGATAGGATAAATATTATAAATATATAATTTATTGTAAAATTTACAATTTTGGTAAGCAGTGATATATTGAAGAAAGATTGTTTGAATAGTTTCAGTGTTATTTAAAGGGCTACTTTTTATCCCTAATTTGTCCTAAGAAGGAAATGGCAAAACCCCTAATTGCAATTGCAAGTTGTGTCAACATTGGCATAATGTTCTGTTTTTATTTATCTATATATGTTTTTTTGTGTGTCATGTTTTCAGTTTTGAGCGGGTTTTTGATCAGAAAACAACACAAGAAGAAGTTTTTGAACATGTGTCCAAACCAGTTATTGACAAGTAAGTCCATTCAAACAAGGATACATCACCATGATAATACAGTGAATGAAAAGGACATTTTGGGGTTATACATCATGTACATGGGGATCAATCATTTCATCTTTTGCAGGCACCAGGGTTTCAAAGAAATATAATCTGTCCCACTGAA
The DNA here is from genome assembly GCF_023055435.1 of Haliotis rufescens. Lineage (NCBI taxonomy): Eukaryota > Metazoa > Mollusca > Gastropoda > Lepetellida > Haliotidae > Haliotis > Haliotis rufescens. Next base: position 50,075,423 of record NW_025964001.1, on the reverse strand, counting down.
AGATAGAAATATATGATTTTTCTATGTCTTTGACATTTCCCGACTTTGTGGTGAACTTAACAAATTGTCAAATGAAAGCCGAGATTTTTTTTATGGATGCCTCAAACATTTTCTGTTTCTTAGATATCATCTCAACTTTTTAACATATTCAAAACACAATAAACTTTACATGCCACAGGGATTTATCTTATATTCAGCCTCAAGTGTCAGTAAATATACTGAAACACATTGAAAACGCACCAGTGGTACAAGTGAATTTTATGCTCAACCAAATTATATATGGTGTTGGCTGTGTACTACAATCACACTCCGATAACCGAGTTCCACATTTGTAATGACAAGTGTCATTGGAAAGTACAAATTTTAATGTCGAGGAAATAAAAAACACAAGGGATCCAAAGGCAAAGTCAGTAATGGGTATGACTGTCCCTGGTTGCAATGCATGCTACACAACACTTCGCATGGACACTATCAGTCTCTGGATAACAGCTTGTGATACCCTACACCACTCTCGTTGTAGGACAAGTGCGAGCTCTCTAATGTTGGCGATTTGTAGGACAAGTGGGAGCTCTCTAATGTTGGCGATTTGTAGGACAAGTGCGAGCTCTCTAATGTTGGCGATTTGTAGGACAAGTGCGAGCTCTCTAATGTTGGCGATTTGTAGGACAAGTGCGAGCTCTCTAATGTTGGCGATTTGTAGGACAAGTGTGAGCTCTCTAATGTTGGCGATTTGTAGGACAAGTGCGAGCTCTCTAATGTTGGCGATTTGTAGGACAAGTGCGAGCTCTCTAATGTTGGCGATTTGTAGGACAAGTGTGAGCTCTCTAATGTTGACGATTTGTAGGACAAGTGTGAGCTCTCTAATGTTGGCGATTTGTAGGACAAGTGCGAGCTCTCTAATGTTGGAGATTTGTAGGACAAGTGCGAGCTCTCTAATGTTGGCGATTTATAGGACAAGTGCGAGCTCTCTAATGTTGGCGATTTGTAGGACAAGTGCGAGCTCTCTAATGTTGACGATTTGTAGGACAAGTGTGAGCTCTCTAATGTTGGCGATTTGTAGGACAAGTGCGAGCTCTCTAATGTTGGCGATTTGTAGGACAAGTGCGAGCTCTCTAATGTTGGCGATTTATAGGACAAGTGCGAGCTCTCTAATGTTGGTGATTTGTAGGACAAGTGCGAGCTCTCTAATATTGGCGATTTGAGGTCCCAGGTAGTCCCACAAGTGCTCGATGGGCGATAGATTGTGCCATGGCATAACAGGTTCATTATTCTGTGCCAGGAAGTCCATAGAAGCATGTGCTGTATGCAGTTCTTGGTGTTGACGGAAACGGGACAATGTGACGTCTTAAATTGGCGTAAACTGCATTAACATGCCCTATGCATACATGGAACTGTGTTCTGTGCCAAAAAACTGATACCGCCCCAAACTATCACACTTCCGCCACCCCAATGATCAGTCTGCACAAAATAATTATCATGATAATGTTCACCACCACGATGCCATACTCATATATGTCCGTCAGCGTTCCTGAGGTGAAATCTGGATTCATCAGAAGAGAGGAAGCCATTCTAGCATCGTAGTAACCATTGTCTGTGCCTCAGCAACCATTGTAGTCATGTGTTTCAGTGCCATAGGGTCAGAATCAGCCCTACATAAGGACGATGAGTACGTAAACCAAAGGCGCGAAGTTGCTGGCATACAGTATCAGCACTGATAACTCCTTGTCGACCTACGTGGGTATCTTCAGTTCTGGACACCGGAAGTGTTCAATGACGTAGATGAGTCCTTACAATCTGTTGGTCTTCCCTGGCTGTTTTCACACCCTTGTTGCCGCGGGCATGGTCGGTCTCTGGTTTGCTGAAATCGCTGGTTCTGTCTTGTGATGGTACTGTGGTGACATCCAAACCTTGCTGCTATGGCCTTTGCAGTCATATCAACTTCAATCATGGCAATGGCACATTCCTGTTCCCATTCCTCAAGTGTCAGTCTCGGCATTGCATCCTCAGTGCGATTCCGTGGCTACAGCGATAATGTGGGTAGCCTTTGAATGCCATCCCTTTATACCCCATTTGTGCACTACATTGTAAGGACATTTTGCATTTTTCGTCCTTTGCACGTGAGAAAAAGTGTTTTTGAGTACTCTGTTGCATTTTGGTGACGACTCACAACTGACAACGGCTATCAAACCTGACCAGTTTTGGAGCTTCTTTAACTCCTAACCCTTCAGTGTTTTCATTGTTCTTTTCCAACTATCATGATATTTTAATGGATTCATGTTGGTGCGTTTCAAAGCAGGTCATTATATGCGCATGTTGAAATTAACATTTCCCAATACATGGGTACAATGTTTGAACCCATTTCTGGTGTCATCCGTTGTGATATTGCTGCAATTTTGCTAAGACTCACTTACTATTGCATCAGGATTCTACATCTGTTACAAAATCTCTGCAAGAATGTAAATGTCCATCAAAGAAATCTCTTCATTTTCCACATGCCTTGTCTAGTAGCTGAGATAATGCTAAGTAAATGTGGCAAATGATCAGTATCAATTGAACATGTTGGAATGGTCATGTAAGTGTGTTACCCTAACCATCAGTGTGTGGGATGTAAACATTCACCTGTTTATCTCACTGTCTGAGATACGTGTGATTTCTTGGTATTGACACCCCGGCCTGTAAACTGTCCTCACATATTCCTTCACAGGGATTCTGACACCTCTAACTTTGACTACCAAAACATCAGCACTTCGAGGCATTGTTTTGACACCAGTTGTTTGTTACGTTGGTTCCTGTGAACATTATAACTTTTGTACATGGTTCAACCGTTGTAGAGTGAATATTTTTATATTCATCTTTGTTTTTTAATTCCTTTTTTGTTGATGCATGGTTCGACAGAATTGCCTCAATGTCTTGTTTGGGGGACCCTCTCAAGATCTGAGATTTAATGTATCTCAATAGCAATCCTGTATTTGATAAACTATTAACACAACAGAATATAAGGTGAAGATTAGGGCTGAGACGAGTCCACATTTGCTACTGTGGTATTTACAACCCCCTATTACCTGACCCTACCTGGGTACCTGCTGTAGAGCTCAAATTTCCTATTGGGAATTTGTTTTACTGGAGCCCTGGCAAAAAGTATTTAGGTACACCTAAAAAATGATCTGATCATGCATAAACTGAAGTTGACTAAAGTTTTATCTTTACTCAAACATATAAAAATATTGTGTTCATAGTCAGAAAGAAATGTGAACATTATTAACTTGTAGTGTAACAGTGGAGTTTTATTGTTATTGTCATTAAAACGTTATATTACATGATTAACCATGGTTAGTCCTGTGGTTACTCTGGTCCAACCTGAGTACCCGAGTACCCATCCTGGCCCTCGTGAATATTCTGTAGGAGATATCATATTAGTCTGTTGACATGGTAAAGTTTCATAGCTGACACAAGGCACTGATGTCTTGATATATTGCAATTTATTCTCCATGCTGTGATACACTACTTCTTTGTAAAATGATCAAATGTTTGATACTTTGAGATTATACATTGTATTCATGTCAAATAAGCTGCAAGATACTCAATGTTAGTTTTGTATTCTGCATACATTTTAAGGCTGAAACAATTATTGTACAATATGTTTTTAGATTCATTTTTCATTATGAAACACTACTTCTGTTTAAGGTTGTGTGATTTTATTTTAATATTTCACATGACAGAGACATTGAAAGCTGGCTTTCCCAATGTGTCGCCAAATGCAATTTTTATTTGTAATATATACTATTTATGATACGGAAAAACACATGGGTAATGATCTCTGTATCATATGATACTGTTCTTAAAATAATCCCTATCTAAGCTTGGATAATAATCTATATCTATTATTTCAGTATACCATTAATACTTGATTTGGTAGATGACGAGCATATGTTAACAACAAAATGTCACTCAGTACAAATTTGTAAATCTGTGAAGTCAATCAAATTTTGAAGTTGTGTAAATAGATATGTAGTTATAGATTGTTAAGGGTAGACAAGATGTAATTTGGGGAGACAGATAGGGTTGTCATACCCACATTAGTTAAAGCTCTAAGCATTTATTTAAGCAGACAGTATTCTTTCATGAGCAGTGTTTCTGGCATTTTGTTGGGGGAACAAGATAGCAAAGTAGTAAACAGCTACATCCTGCATCATTTTGGACTACCGTCCCACATTAAGCTGACATTTCAGGATGTAACTGACAATAGTACCAGTAGAATCAGCGCAGCCCCGTCACATTAGGGTGTTATTCAGTTTCCTTGTAATCTCATTTCTTGTTTGAGTGAGAAAAAGTGCAGATTCCATAATGTAATAATATACAAGAACATTTTTTGTCAGTTCAGATAAGCACAAAATGACAATGCTTGGCTGGCAACCACAATTTGATGTACATTTGGGTTAGTCCTTAGCATGATTAGATTAAGCTTTAAACAACTTTTTATTCATTTTTATCTCATTTTCTCTTTATACAAGTCTGTTGTGGTCCGCCATTTTCGATGGTAATATTGGAATCCTATAATGATGAAAATATGACTTTTTGACAAATATTTCTCGTCCATTTATCATCCATATTACATGTGATTCTTGTATTGTGTCTTTCAGTGTGTTACAAGGCTACAATGGCACAATATTTGCATATGGACAGGTAGGTGTTGTTGAAGACCGCACATTATCTCGTTACAAGTTTGCTGACAGGTAAACCTAGCTTGTGTCAATATTATCACAAGGTAGCTACTGTCACCCCTCACAGTTGTGTTTGGTTCGTTGTCATTTACACAGCGAGACAGAAATAAGAGAGAGTGTGATCGCCCCACACCACAACCCACAAGTTTAAATAGCTTTAAACTGTAATTAAAGTTGTTTTGTGTTCGACTTTAATTTTTGATGTTCTGGTTCACTGAAATCACGTTTGCAATGTATTCTAAGTGTTGGATAAATTTATTTATACTTAGCTTAAGACTTGATTTGATATGTGATTTGTTTTTTTTCCAAACTGTCCTTAAGTGATTTCGACATGTCAGAGTCAAAGAAAGTCATTTGAACATCGCTAGACTGTCTGAACGGTCATTTCAGCATGTTTGTTTTTCATGAATAGAAATATATACTCATTGGACTGTTTTATTTGTTCAGTGCTGGGAATCTTATGGTGGCTGATAAGAATTATTATTAATATTTTATTTGTTTATGTTCAACTTTTTCCTGTTATATTTGTGAGTCCATTGCCTCACACTAATGACAATTGGAATCTGTATTTTGACTTGTGTTTTTATGTTTTAGTTATCCATTGATTTTCATATGCCAAATCCTGCATCCTAGATGCATAAAAATGAAAACAGATACAAAAGAAAAACTGGAATGCAGAAAATTTGTATGCATGTTTTGGAATTAATGCTGCTTTTTCATAATTTGGTACCACTTAAAATCCATTTCCGTATGTGGTCATTTAAAAAATACAATGCCATCGAATGTTTAACGATCATCTTCTGTGAATCTTAGAATATGATATAAATGATATTTGTTGTCATGAAAATGATATCATTACTTGCTGTCAATGTTGTGTTGTGTTGGGATGTTTTTTGAGTCATAATGAAGACATTCTGACTGTTCCAGACAGGCAGTGGGAAGACCTTCACTATCACAGGAGGGGCAGAAAGGTACATCGACCGGGGCATTATCCCCAGAAGTCTGTCATACATATATGATAAGATCGAGAAGGTAATAATTTCTTTTGTGTGGCAAATTAATTGTCTTTGTCCTGCACCCCTTTCTATACATCTATTACAACACTTTAAGGAATATTCCAGCAGTGTCACAGCAGGGTCCACCGGAATTGTCACTGGTTGAAATAAAATTACAGTATGACCTTGGTGAATGTGCATCTTCTGATCCCATTAGATCATTGTTGACCCCATCCATCATCCACTGATTTATCTTATATTGATTGTATGAATATTGTGATCAACTGATCTTGATGTTGAGGACTTAAAACTCTATTTCACTCAATCACTGTCTCACTCACCGTCTCACTCAATGTCTGGATTTCACTATCTTGTTCACTGTCTTGCTTACTGTCTCAATCACTTGCTGACTCACTCACTATCTCACCTGTTGTCTCACTCCCTGTCTCACTTGCCGTCTCACTCCCTGTCTTGCTTTCTCACGCTCAGTTTCTCTCAGTTCCTGAGAGAGTTGCTGTCTCACTCTCTGTGTCACTGTCTCACTTTCTGTCTCGCTGTCTCACTCTCTGTTTCACACTCTTACTTGTCTTGCTGGTACACTCTCTGTCTCACCCCTGTCCCACTCTCTGTCTCATGCTATGTCTCACTCTGTCTCACTCTCTGTCTCACACTCTTACTCTGTCTTGGTGTCTGATGCTCGGTTTTACTATCTGTATCACTCTCTGTCTCACTCCCTGTCTCACGCTCTGTCTTACTGTCTGTCTCACCATCTGTCTCACCATCTGTCTCGTGCTCAGTCTCACTCTCTGTCTCACACTCTTACTCTGTCTTGCTGTCTCATGCTCTGTTACACTCTTTGTATCACTTTTTGTATCACTCTCTGTCTCACACTCTTACTTTGTCTTGCTGGTTCACTCTCTGTCTCACTATCTTACTTTGTCTTGCTGTCTCAATCCCTGTCTCACATTCTGTCTTACTGTCTGTCTCACTCTCTGTCTCACTATATTACTGTGTCTTGCTGGTACACTCTCTGTCTCACTCTCTGTCTCACTATCTTACTGTGTCTTGCTGGTACACTCTCTGTCTCACTCTCTGTCTCACTATCTTACTGTGTCTTGCTGTTTCACGCTCTGGCTCACTCTGTGTCTCACTGTCTGTCTCACGCTCTGTCTCACCCTCTGTCTCACTATCTTACTCTATCTTGCTGTCTCACATTCGGTCTCACTCTCTGTCTCAGTCCCTGTCTCATCCTCTGTCTCACTCAGTGTCTCACTATCTTACTCTGTCTTGCTGTCTCACACTCGGTCTCACTCTCTGTCTCAGTCCCTGTCTCATCCTCTGTCTCACTCAATGTCTCACTATCTTACTCTGTCTTGCTGTCTCACACTCGGTCTCACTCTCTGTCTCAATCTCTGTCTCATTCCCTATCTCACCCTCTGTCTCACTCTGTGTCTCACTATCTTACTCTGTCTTGCTGTTTCACTCTCTGTCTCAATCTCTGTCTCATTCCCTATCTCACCCTCTGTCTCTCTCTGTGTCTCACTATCTTACTCTGTCTAGCTGCCTCAGACTCGGTCTCACTCTCTGTCTCAATCTCTATCTCACTACCTGTCTTACCCTCTGTCTCACACTCGTTCTCACTCTCTATCTCACTCTGTCTCACCCTCTGTCTCACTCTCTGTCTCACTCCCTGTCTCACTCTGTATCACTATCTTACTCTATCTTGCTGTCTTACGCCGGTCTCACCCTCTATCTCACTCTCTGTCTCACCCTCTGTCTCACTCAGTGTCTCACCCTCTTACTCTGTCTTGCTGTCTCACACTCGGTCTCACTCTCTGTCTAACGCTCTGTCTCATTGTCTGTCTCACTCTCTGTCTCACCCTCTGTCTCACTCAGTGTCTCACCCTCTTACTCTGTCTTGCTGTCTCACACTCGGTCTCACTCTCTGTCTAACGCTCTGTCTCATTGTCTGTCTCACTCTCTGTCTCACCCTCTGTCTCACTCTGTGTCTCACTATCTTACTCTCTCTTGCTGTCTCACGCCAGTCTCACCCACAATCTCACTCTCTGTCTCACTCCCTGTCTCACTCCGTGTCCCACATTCTTACTCTGTTTTGGTGTCTGATGATCAGTTTCACTATCTGTATCACTATCTGTATCACTCTCTGTCTCACTCCCTGTCTCACGCTCTGTCTTACTGTCTGTCTCACCCTCTTTCTCACTATGTCTCACTCTCTGTCTCACTATCTTACTGTGTCTTGCTGTCCCACGCTATGGCTCACTCTGTGTCTCACTGTCTGTCTCACCCTCTGTCTCACCCTCCGTCTCACCCTCTGTCTCACTCTCTGTCTCACTATCTTACTCTGTTTCACCCTCTTTCTCATTTTCTCACCCTGTCTCACTCTCTGTCTCACCCTCTTTCTCACTCTGTCTCACTCTGTGTCTCACACACTTACTCTCTCTTGCAGTCTCATGCTCAGTTACACTCTTTGTATCACTTTCTGTCGCACTCTCTGCCTCATTCTCTGTCTCACACTCTTACTTTATCTTGCTGGTTCACTCTCTGTCTCATTATCTTGCTCTGTCTTGCTATTTCACGCTTGGTCTCACTCTCTGTCTCACACTCTGTCTCACACTCTTACTTTGTCTTGCTGGTTCACTCTCTGTCTCACTATCTTGCTCTGTCTTGCTATTTCAGGCTTGGTCTCACTCCCTGTCTCACTCTCTGTCTCACTATCTTGCTCTCTCTGACCCCCTCCATGGTCTAGTGGTAGAGCGTCTGCCTGGAGAGTGGAAGGCGGGGGTTCGTTCCCCAGCCCCGTCATACCAAAAGATGTTAAAAGGTGGTACTTGTTGTTACCCTGTCTGGCGCTCAGCATTAAGGAGCTAAAACAAGGCTGGTCGGCTGGGAGTCAGTATACTGTGTCTGAGTGGGGTATTCATTTTAAACTGCGGCATGGTATCTCAGTGAGGTAGCACTATAAATTGGCATTAGTCGGAACTAGTACAAGCAGCCACATACACACACAACGTTGCTATATAAGTGCAATAATATTTGACGCGACGTTAAACCCAATTTCACCTCATGTCTTGCTCTGTCTTACTGTCTCATGCTTGGTCTCACACTCTGTCTCACTCTTTGTAGTGCAGTCTCATTCACTGTCTCACTATCTCTCGCTCTGTCACTGTCTCTTGCTCTGTCACTATCTCACTCCCTGTCTCACGTATTCTTGCTGTCTGACTCACTGACCTTTCGCAAACTTTGACCGACCACTGAAATGACTAACAAGAAGTCGTCATCAGCCAATTAGGAAGCAGCTTTCGTGAGCTTTACAGCACTGGTTTCAGCCTGGTGACTTCCATTTCAGACCACCCTTGAAAAATATGTTGACACAGTTCTCGATAAAAATTTTGATAACTTAACAAACGAACATTCCGCAATGTCTAATAAATGGTTGAGATTGTATGGCAGTGCTTCCCATGTACTGTGTAACACCTCCTCCGTTTAAATGTTTGGAAGCGAGAGATAGACGATTATTTTGACAGAATCAGTCGTACGGGCGGTAACTGTCGTTCGGAATGCCCCGTGTTAACATTTTCGAGGTTGCAAGATTAGAAAACACATTTCGACTGTCACTTTCATGATCTGGTAAGCGAGGCTTTGATTGGTCAGATGAAAGGTCTTTCTAATGTGACTTGCAATGGGATGTCCTCAGATCTTTGTTTAGCGGCAGCGAGAACTAAGATCTGATTTTAATGAGATTGTACAATCCGCAGAAATTTGGATTTAACACATAATTTTGTAGCATGATGCTAGTATCACATTGTGATGTCATGTATTGGTACTGACCAAGACATGGCTGTTTATGGGAGAGCATGTACATGAAGCATGGTTTGTTATGAATTGTGACATATAATGTTCATGTGTTGTTTAGTGTTTGTATCATAATAATCACAACTTTAGTATCAAGTTACTCATCGCTTCCTGTACCTTAAAGTGTACAGTTGCATACCTAGTATTCAATATAATGTGTTTCCTTCAGCAGTTGTAGGTGTGAGCATATTGCCTGTGTCTGACTTGTGTCGACTGTTGTCCAGAGCCCAGAGCTGTCTTTCACTGTCCATGTGTCCTACCTGGAGATCTACAACGAGAGTGGCTTTGACCTCCTCGACCCCAAACATGAGGCGGCCAAACTGGAAGATCTGCCGTACGTAGACAGTCCACTTACATTAAATAATATCTGTCTCTGATCTGGATTTGATCAGCAAGTGAACATACGTTCATTATTGTGCTTCAATCATAAATTTAAAGTTGATTGTATAATATCAGGAAAAGATACTGTGTTTTCCTGGCTGTGTGTTTGTCTGTTTGCCTGTTAATCTGTCTGTAAGTACCACAGTCCACTAGCTGTGCAGGAATGTGTCCCTTATGGAGAACTCTCTGTCTGTATGTCTGTGTGTGACCACAGTCCACTGTCTGTGCAGGAATGTGTCCCTTATGGAGAACTCTCTGACTGTATGTCTATGTGGGACCACAGTCCACTGTCTGTGCAGGAATGTGTCCCTTATGGAGAACTCTCTGTCTGTATGTCAGTGTGTGACCACAGTCCACTGTCTGTGCAGGAATGTGTCCCTTATGGAGAACTCTCTGTCTGTATGTCAGTGTGGGACCACAGTCCACTGTCTGTGCAGGAATGTGTCCCTTATGGGGGATTCTGTGTCTGTCTGTCTGTATGTCAGTGTGTGACCACAGTCCACTGTCTGTGCAGGAATGTGTCCCTTATGGAGAACTCTCTGTCTGTATGTCTGTGTGGGACCACAGTCCACTGTCTGTGCAGGAATGTGTCCCTGATGGAGAACTCTCTGTCTGTATGTCTATGTGGGACCACAGTCCACTGATGGAGGACTCTGTGCCTGTCTGTCTGTATGTCTCTGTGGGACCACAGTCCACTGTCTGTGCAGGAATGTGTCCCTGGTGGAGGATTCTGTGTCTGTCCGTCTGTATGTCTGTGTGTGACCACAGTCCACTGTCTGTGCAGGAATGTGTCCCTTATTGAGAACTCTCTGTCTGTATGTCTATGTGGGATCACAGTCCACTGTCTGTGCAGGAATGTGTCCCTGATGGAGGACTCTCTGTCTTTATGTCTGTGTGGGACCATAGTCCACTGTCTGTGCAGGAAGGTGTCCCTTATGGAGAACTCTCTGTCTGTATGTCTGTGTGGGACCACAGTCCACTGTCTGTGCAGGAAGGTGTCCCTAATGGAAGACTCTCTGTCTGTATGTCTGTGTGGGACCACAGTCCACTGTCTGTGAAGGAATGTGTCCCTGATGGAGGATTCTGTGTCTGTCTGTCTGTATGTCTGTGTGGGACCACAGTCCACTGTCTGTGCAGGAATGTGTCCCTGGTGGAGGATTCTGTGTCTGTCTCTCTGTATGTCAGTGTGTGACCACAGTCCACTGTCTGTGCAGGAATGTGTCCCTTATGGAGAACTCTCTGTCTGTATGTCTGTGTGGGACCATAGTCCACTGTCTGTGCAGGAAGGTGTCCCTGATGGAGAACTCTCTGTCTGTATGTCTGTGTGGGACCGCAGTCCACTGTCTGTGCAGGAAGGTGTCCCTGATGGAGGACTCTGTGCCTGTCTCTCCATGTGGCTGTTAATCTGTCATTCCGTCTCTCTATGTGTCTGTTAATCTGTTGTTCTGTCTGTTAATCTGTTGTTCTGTCTGTTACCATGGTCCTCTGTGCAGGAAGGTGTCCCTGATGGAGGACTCTGTCTCTCTCTCTCTATGTGTCTGTTAATCTGTTGTTCTGTTTGTTACCATGGTCCTCTGTGCAGGAAGGTGTCCCTGATGGAGGACTTGGAACAGAACATTCACCTGAAGAACCTGTCTGTGCACCAAGCTGTGAGTGAGGAGGATGCTCTCAACCTGCTATTTCTTGGGGACACCAGCAGGATGATAGCAGAGGTACAGATGTCTTCTCTACCATCCGTCACCCATGTGGTGGTCAGAATCTTTTATTTCAGTCTGCACAGAATCACAAAAAAACATTTGGGCTTAAAGTGATAATTTTTTATCAATTTGTATGCTTTTTTAATTTTATCTTTGAAACATTTTAATTGCACTCGTAATAGGTCTAAAGTCAATACTCTTGATTTAGACTTTGCAACAGAAACATTAATCTCTATTGAAAAGTAAAAGAACTTGTTTGTAATTCCCTTCACGATTTTTATCCAGTTAGTGAAAGTTTATGCTGATTTTATCATGTTTACATTCGGGACTTAGGGTTGTGTTGAATTATTCAACTTGTTTCAAGTTTAAAAGATTTCATTTTCTATTTGATGCTTAAATGTAAAAAAAAACTATTCATCTAATGGTATTCAATATGGCAATATTTAACATTTCTTGTTGAATAAGATTTAGCTGCCAGGAGCTATTCCCCTAGATGTGTTCACCACCAAACATTGCACAGATTATTCTTTTGCAGATTAAGGAGAGTAAATGTGAGATTAATGTGTGATGAATAATGATCATTATAATTATTTTCTGAATGGCTACCATGTCATCAATTAATATTTTTTCTTAAATACTGTTTGACACATTTGCACAAGATGTACTGTTTGTAATCTTATGATCTCCTGCATGACTGTTCTCACACGTATCTGCCTCCCAGACCCCGATGAACCAGGCGTCTACACGGTCTCACTGCATCTTCACAATACACCTTACAGCACGGGAAGCAGGCTCAGCCACCATCCGCAGGGCCAAGCTGCACCTGGTGGATCTGGCCGGGTTGGTCTACATATTGATATCTACTTTGTGTGATTACGGGTTAGAATAGGTTTTTAAGCAGCCCATGCTTGCCCAGCAACTTATGCTTTTTGTAAGCTGTGGCCTCATGGATCAGTTGGTCAGACTCTGTGACTTGATCGATTGCATGTCATCATTCCCCGAAAGCATGGCTAGTTGATCGCAATATCAATCACTGAATTGTATGGTCCAGACTCAGTTATTAACAGTTTGTCATCATATAGGTGGAATATTGCTTAGTGGGGCTTTAACTGAAAAAGAGTTGACTGGGACATAAAACAACATTTGTTCATTTTGAAATTGGTGATCAGGGTGATGGATGAAAGTACTAATTATGCTTATGGTGCAAGCAGCCTATGCTTGTTGTAAGTGAAGACCAACATGATGATTGTGTGGATGAGACCTGACTGATCGTGTGTCATGGTACCACAATGGCATGGATCTGTGATCGTGGTATCAATCACTGATATGCTTGGCCATGATATTGCTGCAAAATGTAGCTGTGGCATAAAACAAAATTTGAATCTCTGTGAGTGAAGCCAAATGGTACAGCAGTATTATATGCACTGGCAGATCAAGATCCAGAGGAGGGAGTGGGGTGCACCCCTGTGTTTTAGGACACCTCACATGCATCCACGCCAAGTCACTTTCTGTAATTGGTTTCTGTGGTCAGATCTGAACGAGTCTCCAAGACAGGGGTAAATGGAGTTCTGCTGACTGAAGCCAAATACATCAACTTGTCCCTCCACTTCCTGGAGCAGGTGAGTCAGGGAAGATAACTCTGGATGCGGATTAAACTAAGAAGATAACGTTTTACTTATCCTGCATTACTCACTGATGTATTCACTGCTTACCTTACAATAAAAGAAGGACAGCGCAACAGTGATGGTCCTGGGTGAAGAAATAAAGTTGTTATTCTGAAGTCCCACATTTACTGACCACCGCTGCTGTCCTGTGACTTTGATGACACCTAAGGTCACCTTCTTCACATCACTACAGCAAGGACATGTCCCAGCAGAGCTCTCCTTTTGGATTAATTTAGACCTTCAGTTTTCATCTACAATTCTAAAATTGATCTGGGATGGGTTAACCTTTTCATATTACTTTCACCATGTTGTGTAGTTTTATGTGAATAGATTAGGCGTAAAAAGACTCCGTCTTTTTCCCCGCCACATACTTGTTATTCGCTGCCATTTTGAATTGTGTTACAATTGTTTGCCTGCCAAGGTAGTCAAATTATTTACAATTTTCAGCAACGAATAACATATTCATGTGTTCTTAAATACTACTAGCTTTGGCGTTACTGTGAGTTGTGTATATATAAATTATTTTATACACTTTCAACTTGTTAAAAATATTTTTGCTGATAGATTATTGTCAATTCTATTGCTTTCTTCCAGTCCCGCTTCATCAAGATTTCTTTATTTGCGCAACTTATGCTTGCGCGTTGTATTAATTTACATGGAAAAAATCTTACAAAGATTATCATCCATGTTGGTGAGCTTGCACTCAGATGTGCTCTCCAATCTCTAAATGTAAATAGCCTTGGTTTACATTGAGTTGCGTATATAATGATAATTTAATATTGTGGTTTGTGCAAATTCAACGTATTTGGTTTTCTACATGCATGTCCAGTGTATTATAAAATTTATTCTCATGTACGTGTTTATGTTGCGCTACAACTATCCCTCGTAAGGTTTCAAATTCCCCCTCTGCGCATGCGCACGGGAGCCTTTTTACCCATAAGCCCTGTGTCTCTCCATGCCTCTCCCAAAGCTAGAAGGACAACAACACTCGCTACAACTGCCGCTTGCACAGACCACCTCCTGCATGTCAGCAAGGTACCTAAAACACCGACAATGGCACCGAAACGGTCGTCAAGGAGAACCAGGGCAACTGTTCCTGTCGAAAATGTTTCATCCGCAACAAGTGAAACTTCTGACAACAGTCGCCATGTTGGGTCACAGGTCAGAGCGAGTGCGACAGGCAGAGCCGTCCCTTACGAGACAACAGTTGACCTTAGACAGAGGCTGCGCTCCTTAGGTATCACAGTGCCTGCATCATGGGGAAGAAAGACGATCCTACAACTGTACAAGGAAAATTTTAACGAGAACCACACGGTCAGTGGAGGGGCCAGCGCTGTTCAACATTCCTCCCCCGTTTCCTCATTGTCGTCTGTACATGCTGTTCCTTCCTGTGACGTTACTCCCCAGTATGTAAACAGCGGGAATTCTGACAGCTCTACTAGCATTCCGGCAACAGTGACAATAGCAAGCAACCAGTTATCGTCAGCAAATGTGGAATTGGTGGGAGTCATGCGGGAAATGAGGGACATGATGACATCCCTCACCCAACGTCTATCCTCTGGAGCTCCCAGTGGAGAAAACATAGCCTGGCCTACATCACAGACAAGTCCAACGCAATGTGTTCTGTCAGATTCCGTGCCCCATGTCAACTTTGTTGACGAAAGTACAAGGCGTAAAATTCACCAAGGTAAATATATTAATTTGGCTTCTCTGTTGTTACCATGCCAAGAATCCGGTGAATATAGACTTGCTGAAGAGACAGGTTCATGCAAAAACGTGTTAAAACTTGACCCACGTACCACCAGGAATTTGAACTTTGCCGAATTCAACAGAGCCTTCAAAGTATTCAAGGATATCTTCTGTGAAGCTTGGCCAAATAGGAGAGAGCAATTGGAACAACATGAACGTACAGTAGCGGAACTCCACAGTTTGTATGGAGGATATGTACATTATGAATACCATAAGAGATTCGCGGCTCGGGTGGCAGCACTGGCTGAGAGGGGTACGCACATCACCTGGGGCGTTCCGGACACCAGAATTTATACCACTTGTACTTCTGGCCTTCGCTGTAGGTCATGTGACCTGTGCAGTAGCATCAGCCATGACTCCGCGACATGTCCATCCGTGTTGACGAACACCTGCGAACAAGTCAGCCCACGACATAGCTTGGGAAAAATGAATGTAACGTCCACAAGCACTGCAAACAGCTCCACCGATTCACATGGTCGACAAAAAATATGGTACCAGGGACAGGAGGTTTGCAATAATTTCAATGATAGTGGCTGCATGCGTATTCGCTGCAACTTTCTGCATGTTTGCTCCACTTGTTTCGGGAAGAATCACAACAAATTGGTTTGCAAAAAATACAACACTAATTCCAATAAGGGACATGGAATCAACAAGTGACAATTTGCTGAGGAATTGACACCATTAAATACCAACATCATACAAGAGGAACTAAGGCGTCACCCTGATCAGAACTTTGTAACATACTTGTGTGATGGACTGAGACACGGTTTTCACCCTCTGGTTGCAACAGTGCCCAAATTTACCTGGGAGTGCAAAAACAATCTGAGTGCCCGGAAAGAACCCGATACCGTAACACACCTTGTCCGTCAAGAATTAGATCGGGGCTACATTATTGGACCATTTTCAGTCCCCCCTTACCATGTGTTTCGGGTCAGCCCCCTGGGCATCACTGAAGGAAAATACAGCCATAAAAAACGACTGATCCTGGACCTTTCAGCCCCACATGACAACGATGACATTTTTAGCATTAATGATACGATAGACAAGGACATGTGCTCTTTAACCTACGTGACAATCGATGATGCCATACGGGAACTGAACCGAGTAGGCAGAGGCGCGAGTATGTGTAAGGTGGATATAAAAGACGCCTTCAAGCAAATCCCCATTCACCCAGATTATTGGTCACTGTTCGGATTTAGATGGGACAATCAGTATTACTTCTTCAAGCGCCTAGCGCTTGGATGCCGATCTAGCCCTTGTATCTTTGATTGCATATCACAAGCCATTGTTTGGATCCTCACAAACAATTACAAGGTCCATTTCGTTTTACACTTGCTGGATGACTTCCTCACCATTGATGAACCCAACTACGAAGCTTCTATTACTATGAAAATATTAACAGCCACTTTCAACAAGTTGAAAATTCCGTTGTCCCCACAAAAAACCGTTGGACCAGCCTGTGAGATGGAATATCTAGGTATCATTTTAGATTCAAATACCATGACTGCCCGACTACCCCTGGACAAGTTGGCTAGAATATCGGAGTTAGTGCAAGAGTTCAGTCACAAGAGAAAGTGTACCAAACAACAACTACTGTCTCTGATAGGACATCTGTGCTATGCCTGCAAAGTGGTTGTGCCAGGAAGATCCTTTGTGTCTTACCTCACTGATCTATCTAAATCCGTTAAAAAACTGCACCACAGAGTGAACATTTCTGCTGAATGTCGTTCTGATCTGCACATGTGGCATGTGTTTCTCCAGAAGTGGAATGGCGTTTCTTTCTTTCACGACTCTTCCAGGACACAGGCTTCTGACATGGAACTGTATACCGACGCATCTACTTTAGGTTTTGGAGGTTATTTTCAGGGTGCTTGGTTTTCGTCACCTTGGCCACCATCTATGCAAGCCCATTGCCAAAACAACAGTCGATCCATGGCGCTACTTGAACTGTATCCCATTGTAGTAGCAGCCGTTTTATGGGGCAAGCAGTGGTCAGGGAAAAGAATCTTGTTCTATTGTGACAATGAATCAACAGTAAACATAATCAACAAGGGCAGATCAAAATGCAAAAACATTATGCCTCTCATGCGTATGGTTACCTCACTAGCAGCCTCTGACAATTTTGTGATATGTGCCAAACATGTACCAGGCGTGTCAAACCAAATTGCTGATTCTCTGTCTCGGTTACAGATTGCCAGATTTCGGAAACTTGCTCCACATGCGGCACCACAAGCAACACCATGTCCACAACACTCACAGTTGATATGGGTCTGGCAAGACACCTAGACACTCTATAGGATGCTGCAGTGGCGGCCAGAACCAAGACCACCTATGCTTCTGGCTTTGAGTCATACGTTGCCTTTCTCCTGAGATATAGCCTGTACTCTACATGCTCAAGCCTCACACGGGCAGCACAAGGTCTGCCACCAGTTAATTCTGCACTTCTGCAACAAAATGTGGCCTTTTGTTTCGGTGAGGCAAAACTACAGTATGTCACTGTCAAATCCTATCTCGCGGGTATTCGGTTTACCTATCTGAAGGCAGGTGTACATACAGTGTTTGATTCAGTGTCTACTGGTGGTCTAAATCAGCTACGAACCCTACTTCATGGATACAAGAAGCTACGACAACAGGGTGTGCCCAAACGCTTACCCATAACCTACGATGTTTTGAAGAAGATTGTGTGTACACTACGCAAAGGGGTGCTCGGACCTCTCAATGATCTGGTAATGGAGGTCACGTGCACCACTGCCTTCTTTGGTTTTCTACGATGTGCCGAGTTCACATGTTCTCGTGACTTCGATGCTAGTACCAATTTAAGTCTATCTGATGTCACCATAGACCATAATACAGGAAAGTGTACTCTCGTACTCAAAGCTTCAAAGACATATATTTTTAGACAGGGCGTAGTCATTCCCTTGTTTGCCAACCACTCTCCCATTTGCCCTTTTGCCAATTTGAACCGCTTAAAGCAAGTGACCATGAAACATGCACACCTTGACGCAGCTAAATACTCTGGACACTCTTTTCACATAGGGGCAGCGACCTCCGCTGCAACTGTTCGTATGGAAGATCACCTCATAAAAACACTGGGCAGGTGGCAGTCAGACTGTTTTACACGTTATATTCGGACCCCAGAGGACGTTATTAAGAATGCTCAGTTGTCTTTAATTTCTTGTCCATAATACCCAGTACAGGGACATCTCCGATCAGCTGCATTGAATTGGTTGTGTTGGTCTATTCCTTTGTACGATGTTGATGTATCTTGTGATCCCTCTCTATATTGTTGCACACAATGTACCTTCCTTACCACACCTAGCACAACTTGGGGGCACTCACTCTTGTAAGGGGGTACCCTTCTAATCACTTGCTTTGGGCTATTTCCACTCATCTAGAGTGTCCTTTTCTCCCCCAAGTCCAAACCAGAGCTCAGGTCGCAGCCCCGGTCCGCAGACCACCGTCCGAGCCGCCGCAGCGGCCCCAGGACCCTCGCCTAGCTCTCGGTCGTCCCTCTCCTTGTAAATAAGCTAGCACCAGAGCTCAGGTTGCAGCCCCGGTCCGCAGACAGGACAGCACCTAGCTCTCGCTCAGCCCTCCTCTGTGATAAAATCAGTCAGCTCCCAAGTTCGTGCCAAAACCATTATATGTATGTGTTTGTTATAATGTACATTAAATATTTTTGCATTCTACCTCATTGCAGTATGTCAGAATCGCTGAATAGCGAAGGACATGGTTCAGTCATTACCACGTGGCCATAATCATCGGCGGGTAATATGATGCCCGTAACTATGACTGCAGAAGTGCACCCTCTGCTGAAATCAACAATAACGGAGGATTTTGTGAGTATCATAACTGCTCCTAATTTTCAGCCGCCTGAGGCATACAAATATGCTAAATCTGCGATGCCGGCACCAGTATCTCAAGACTTGATGGGGGTAACACAGACGCAAGCCATGATCCAGCCAATACCAATAAGCATTGTGTCTCAGATATGTACGACAGCCAGACGGGTACATCGGCACATGACTCCTTATCCAGGCAGGTCATCAAAGCCTTCTGATAGAGGAGACACTACACACCGGAGCAGATCGCTGTCTAAGCGAGTGCATCAACATTGTTCAAATGGCAAGGATGGCAATTCCTCTGTAGAGTGGAATACGCATCTTGGCTTAGCGCAAGCACCGGATGGAATAGCAGACCGTCTCGTGTCAGTGGCGCCCTCCCCTGGTAACGGGGTAAATAAAAGGGACACCACAAGGTCATTGGATGAAGACTTCTCCAAGCTTACATTTGCTCCGTCATTAAAGCCAGCAACAACGTCAGTGCATGCGGTGGATCAGGATCTATCAGAGGATAACACTATCATATTTGATCATTTCCAAACTATGGTGAATTTCTCATGAAAATTCATCTTGAGGCCTCTCTGGCAGAGATTACCATCACACTTGTGTGTTATGCGCTTTCTGACTGGGACTTTGAGTTCAAGCGCAGGCTGCTATGTCAACCTTGCAAGGATTGACACTGCACTCAAGACTCTAGAGCACGTCTCTTTTAGTCTATCCCAGCGGGCTGGCAGGTCAGGCAATTATAAGCCTAGACGTGGGTCTCTCAAGGAAGACCAGTATTTCCTTGAGGGAAAGGGTGTGGCAGAGGCAAGTCACAAGGATGATAACGTACTCATCATACTACATCATGGTTTCCGTCTACACGTAGAGGTAACCCCACCGTTGACCACCGCTCCTCCGACTTGGAAAATCCAACATAGACATCTGTTGGTGAAAAGAGATGAAGAGATGCCTCACAACCCAGACTGAACATCGACTTGTTTGCTACTTGCCTAAATCACCAACTCATGACGTATTTGGTTACACTTAACTCAGTGTTAGATGTTCCGGAAAATCACAAGATTAGTAAGGTCCTGAAACTACAGGCCCTACTACGCTCAATCAGGCTTGAGGATCACATGGCCAAGTTCCGCCCACCTACTTGGGACTTGAACGTGGTCTTTGAGGTTTGCGAGGACCCCCCTTCCAGCCCCTCTATGCATCCTCATTTTATGACCTCACCAAGAAAACTGTTTTCTCTTGGCATTAGCCACGGCGGCACGGGTGAGCGTACTACACGTGATCTACATCACCCAGGTCCGCTTTCAGCATGGGACGCATGGAGCGGTACATCTCGGGTTGTGCTGGGATTTAATGGCAAAAATCAACTACCAGGCCAACCCCATAGTTCCTTCACCATCCCACCAATATCAACTATTGTGGGAGCTGTAGATGAGGGAGAAGTTTACCTGGGCTCAATGCGAGCACTTTGAGGTATCATCCGCCGCTCCAAGACTAGGCATGGAAGCAGTACATTTATAGTTTTGTCCCTCTGGTTGTGGCCCAGCAGGTAACTAACCCCCGACACAAATAATGAACTTGGCCTATACAGAGCCAGCCTACTTCCATGTGCAGTCTCTCAGTTTCTACCAGTGGAAGAATATTAGACAATCTTGTTTGTCAACGATGGCTCTATGACGTAGTAAGTAAAGAATTAGCTGATAAGCTATTATTTTCTTTATTACTAAATGTGTATAGGGAATTTCTCTTTAATTCCTAAGTTCAATCGTTTTGATATTTGAACAACCCAACCGTAATGCCATTTTTCTGAACTTTTCTGCTTCACGGTTTATCGATAAAATGGTGTCGTATTTCAGGCTGTGAATTATTGAGGTTTGTGTATTCTGAAGGTTTACCCGCCTCCAAACCGTCTGATACAGATGCATTAAGGAGTAATGCAGGATAAGTAAACAATTTAGTAAAATCTAAATATTTTTTACATTTGTATACTTATACTGCATTACTACGTTTAAGGCCCACCCGTCGCAGACTTGCCTCCCCACTTCGGTTTCAGAAACCTACGAACGACAGGCAGTGATGTGAAGAACGTGACCTTAGGTATCATCAAAGACACAGGACAGCAGCGATGGTCAGTAAAAGTGGGACTTCAGAACAACAACTATATTTCTTCACCCACGACCATCGCTGTTGCGCTGTCCTTCTTTTGTCATAAGGGGGCACGCGTGGCCCAGTCATCTAAGGCGCCGTGCTGTGCAGAGTTGCGTCCCTTGGGCACGCCAGAAAACTATGATTGTGGTTCGAATTCCGGTTCGCCCCGATTATGTTCCTAGGTTTGTCAGCATCATACCCGTGCTTGTGGGTTTCACCAAAGTGGTAAACGTCTGAGACCTGCATCCCTTCGGGCTTTCCTCCCACATTAAGCTGACGCGCCGCGATATAACTGGAATACTATTAAAAGCGGCGTTAAACCCAACTCACTCTTTTGTCATAAGGTAAGCAGTGAATGCAAGAAGGAGTAATGCAGGATAAGTATACAAATGTAAAAAATATTTAAATTTTACTTTAAAAAATTCATATTGGATGATGTCATTGAAAATTCATTGAAGATCTCATTACTGACATTGTTAACTGAGGATTTCAAATGTCAAACATATGTTGGCATAAAGCAGAGTATAAAGCAAGGTTTATTGTCA
The DNA here is from genome assembly GCF_023055435.1 of Haliotis rufescens. Taxonomy (NCBI): domain Eukaryota; kingdom Metazoa; phylum Mollusca; class Gastropoda; order Lepetellida; family Haliotidae; genus Haliotis; species Haliotis rufescens. Next base: position 50,053,805 of record NW_025964001.1, on the reverse strand, counting down.
AATAATATTCAGTGAGTGAGTGAGTGTGTGACTTTGGTTTTATGACGCTTTCAGCAATATTCCAGCAATATTACAGTGGGGGACACCGGAAATGGACTTCACACATTGTACCCATGTTGGGAATTGAACCCAGGCCCTCGGCATGAGGAGTAAACGCTTTAGCAACTAGGCTACCCCACCGTCCTCAAATAATGTTGAATTTTGAAAGTGTGTATTATGAAAACAATATTTATGTTGCCATGAGTTTGACCATTGACCCTTACTCTACATAACATTGACTGAAATGATTAGCAGTTGTCAGAAAACAATCAGACTTTTATCTCATATTGCCCTAGAAGGAATTGAATACCATGATTGGAAAGCTTGAATTATGAAATGTATATGTATGACAAAAAAAAGAAAGACATTCAGTCTATGTCATATTCTCCTGGCAAGTTTCAAGCAGTAAGTAATATGCAGGCAACCTTTCGCCTATACTATGGAGATGATTCTCCCAATACAGCGTTTGTTCTGAGACCCTAGTCAGTGAATGTTCTGGGATTCACATTGCTGTAAACAGTATCTCAGATATATCATAGTTTGTTAGCTTACCTAACCAACCCACCCAAAAATCCACCCAGGCACCCACCCAACCATCCACCAACTCATTCACTCACTCAATCACTCACCTTCATGTAATAAGTATTCATGATGTCCCTTCCTGTATCACTGACACCGCTGGTGGGCACACTGTTGCAGGTGATCATCTCCCTGTCTGAGAAGAACCGCCAGCACATCCCTTACCGAAACTCCATGATGACGTCGGTGCTGCGAGACAGTCTCGGAGGCAACTGCATGACAACCATGATTGCCACGTGCTCCGTTGACAAGAAAAATATTGACGTGAGTCCTTGAATATGTTCATGAAAAATCCTAACATGACATATTTGTTTGTTTGTTGTTTAATACCACACTCAACAATATTCCATCTTTATGGTGAGATCTGTAAATAATCAAGTCTGGACAAGACAATCCAGTGATTGACATCATGAACATCGATCCATTTAAACAGTATTTACAGAGTATATTGTTGCTCATTAAAGTGAATTGAGTATCATGGTGAACATGAGATGGTTTGAGCCCAAATATTTGACACAGCCAAATCCACAACACTCATCACTCCTGCTATCGCCAAGGAGTATTTGTCACTGTAGCATGGAGATAAACTTTTGTTGTGAAAGTAAGTAGTTCCAGCGTCTGTCTGCAATGTTTTCTAGCTTGTTTAACATAACTAAGTTTTGGATATACATTGTCATGGTCTAGTGACAGTAGCACCTCCTTACTCATCACTGTCTGGTGGCCAGCACAGCTTGCCACAGCTCAGCGTCTCTATGTTTATTAGTGTATTGTTAGAGAAATTGTTGCCCATAAATTTAATTCTCTAGCAGTTTAATCACATACTTTTATCATGTATTGATTTGATATATGTCATCTCAGATATGTATGCAAGCTTATTCATGTATTGAAAGTGTTTTTTAACTTTAATCTTCACGCTGTAGCGGGATCATCTAGTACCATGTAGATATTTCTCATGTATATATAGTCATTTTCTGCCACCTTACTAACTGTACATATCTCCCATATTGATATATTGGTTGATTTGCCGTTCATGTTTTCCTTGTTTTAGGGAGCACAACTCTGTTAGCTCACGAGGCTAGCAAGGGGAAGTTGTCTCACTTAGATCCATGGCATTATCAAGAGTATCTACCGCCAGGATTTGCTAGACCGTATACAGGTCATATTGTTACTGGGTGGTCAGGTCGAAACTGTTTTGCTGTTAGTCAGTTTTGCTGGTACGTAATGATGGGGCAGTTTTGATCTCGAACTGACATACTTCTGGTGTTGCTGAGCTAAACTTATTTCACAAGATTGTCTAGTTTTGGTCAAGTACCTTTTTTACGATTGTGAGTCAAGTTACTCTTTAGGTCATGAACCTGTATTTTCGGGAAGGAAGTCAAGAATTTCATTGCTCAGTCCAAGCGACTTTAGTCTATAGTTTGTTTATCTTAATTATCCAAGAGACATATTTTTGGAATATGCCCTCAGTGCCAATTTCTCCCAATTTAACCAAGCTGAGGTTATGCACTCATTAGAGTGTTGAGTTAATTGTCTTGTTGATTGTCCTGTCAGTGTGTTGTTTTAGCCAGCTTTAGTAACAGCTGTCATATAGTTGCTTAGCTGATCAGCTTGTATATTGGTTTATGGTTTATTAATCAGTGATCATTGTCAGTGTCAAATGGGGGCTTGATCCTTTAGATTGCCTCTCTTTAGTTACATTTAGCTGATAATAATAAAACTCTAAACTTTTACCATGTTTTCTATCATTACTCTAATCTTATTTAATGACACCGTGGCCTCAGGAGCAAAGCTCCATGACAGGCAGCAATATCAGATCTATCTTGTGACTCATAGTACCTCAAAGGCTGCACAGTTAATTGTCATGATTATGTCTGTACAGGCTTGCCATGTTAAATTGTATTGGTTTTCACAAGATAGCTTCACATGTGTCATTAGCAGGGTATACAACTACTTTCTGAATGTAAAAGTCTGTGCACCCACTTAATGATATTTCTAAAGTATTTATTAATATTTAATTAGTTATTAATATTTAATTAAATATAAAGATTTAATTTAAAAAATTTAGTTTATATTTTTGTGTGACTTTTAGATGTATTTTTGACAAACAAGAGATGTCACATCAAGATTTTATGGCAGGTAATGATAATGTATGATACATCTCATGGCCTATTGTTCTTACAGGAATCTATCTCCACCTGTCGTTTCGCCCAACGAGTGGCAATGATCAAGAATGATGTGATGTTGAACGAGGAGTTGGATCCCAAGTTGATGATCCAGAAACTGAAGCGAGAGATCCAGCAGCTGAAGGAGGAGCTAGCACTGGCCACTGGCCAGCAACGGACTGACCAACTCACAGAGGAGGAGCTTGACAGGTGCGCACCAACTGTACACAGTTTATTGCTCAGTCAGTATCATTCCAGCTACATCATGGCCTGCTCAGGATACAAATACCAACTGAAGTTTACTTTCTGTTAACTTGATATTACGCTTTACTAAAACCTGAACATTCATTATCTGTCGCAACCATTGCAAGATACTGTTTACAGCTTGATTATGGATAGAGGTAGATGACTTTGTGTTGATAAAAATGACTATTTGACTGGCTTATCTTCTGATTAAGGTTGGAAATGAAATTTGATTTTCCTTAGTTGGCAAAAATGATGTGCTACAGAGTTGGCATCTATCTAATGATAGAGTGATAGTCCACAAGGAAATGTCGCTAGTACTTCCTGAATGTTACTAGTCTTGGACTAGCAGATTTATGAAAATTTTGAATTGTTAACTGGAACAAATGAAGATGTTCCTGTAACCTATCGTGTTGCTGTGTTCCAGGTGTGAGGAGGCTGTGAATGCCTACCTCGAGGACACTGATCCCGACTCCATCATCACTGTCGGAGCCGACATGCAGAAGATTCACACCTGCTTTAATATACTACGGGTACGAGAGGGGTCACGTAACAGTAGAATGTCCATTTAAGAACCGACTTCACTAATTTTTGTGTTTATGGAGGCATTAACCATTTTCTATTTGTATGCCTCCAAAAACGCAAAAAACAAAGTGTCAATTCATATGTATAATTATGTCAACAATAATAACATCACCTGCTGAATATTTATACATTTACATAAAAACCTGTTGATGACAAAATCAGTGAAATCATTCTGCGCAATAATGCCAAACAAGCCCCTGCCAATTCTTTTATCAACCAGTCAGAAAACAGTAGTCCGTCAGTGTCTCGGTGTTGTTTGATTTATGGAGGCAAGTGCTAAACAAATTGCTTGGTTAGCCAATCAATCGCTGCAGAATCACTTGCAGTTTATTTATTACACATAACAAAGTTAGTATTGAAACATTGAGGTGTGGTCTTGAATTTTGCAGTAGTGTCGTGGCCCATCTTGAGCTCGAGCACACAGCCAATGTTTCCTGGTTAAATAAGATTGTGTTGCCTTTCGTGCCTTGTGTTCTGAATTATTTAATTTTTCCTGGGTAATCCATTAATTTTGGTTTACCTCATGTTTGTGTGTTTTAAAGCTCTGCTTTTCACTACTTTTTGCGTAATTGTTTGCTCACATCAACTTTTACAAAACGAAAAGTCACATCAATGTGACTCTGCTTAAATCCCAGAATTTATGCCTCATTGTACTTGTTTCTATGGGAACAATTCTGGCTGGGACCCCCCACCCTCTCTACCTTAATTGTACGATGCCATGTACTTTCACAGTGTAGTGCCGATATTGCAGTCTTTTGTCGCAATGCTCCTTTACCTCTTACATACAAGTAATCAGGGAACATCTTACTCAACATGCTGTCGACACCCTGTGATGGCTACCACTCAGAGACTACTTCCCTCATCGAGTCGAGGCCTTCTTGCAGTCTCCTACCCCGATTTTTGCAACGTTCTCCTTATCATCTCCACATACAATGTCATTAAATAAGCCAAGCGATGTTGAGAATTTTGAATCTTTGTTTACTATATATAGCCTGCGGTGGCACATCTTACATCAAGCGCTAGTTTATGAAAGCACTTATATTTTCAATATACAGTCTTCAAAAAAAGAAACATGCAGGTAGTATGTAGTTCATTGAACCTGACCTGACTACACAAAAAATCTGGTATAAAATTGGATATATGTTATTGGAAAATGTTGGTGGCCTGATATTCAACAAATGGTGCGTCAAAACACAGCTATTGTCGATTTGCAATGTCTTACACGGCATTGTTTTCACACTTGTCCAAAAATGTCATGGAGGAAAACAGTAAAGCAAAATGCTCGTGCAAGTTATGGCATTCGTAACTCGTGGTAGTAGCTATAAAAAGGCAAGCATAAGCCAATAATTTGTCATTCAATTGTCAACATTTTTCAAGTTTGAAAATGCCAAAACTCAGCGCTGCCGATCAGAACATTGCCATAGTACATATCCAAAGAGCGGAATCGCAGTCTTCTGTTGCACGCAACTTCAACGTCCAGATGGAAGACAACGTGTTTATCGTCGTCGAAATGAGCGTTTTGCCCCACATTGTGTATGTGAATTCGACATTTTCGGTGGCAGTAGTGTCATGGTGTGGGGGACCATATCCTACACCAGGAGATCTGACTTGGTTGTGGTTCAAGGAGATTTGACAGCAAATTGCTACATGAATCAAATACTTCAACCTCACCTTCTTCAAATCATTGACCGCCAACATCAACGTCTTGCCCTGGTCGTCGAGATCTCCAGATTTCCACCCAATCAAACTCCTCTGGGATGAACTCGATCGACGTTTACGTCAACGTCAGAACACGCCGCGGACACTCCCACAACTGGCCAACATGTTACAAGCAGAATGGCGCAGAATTCCGCAGACAGAATTTGTACACTTATCCAGTCAGTGCCGAGGAGAAACTCATGCGACTGGAAACTTTCCATATAAGCCACTTTCACCCACTATGTTTATTTCAGTAAAGATTCAAAAGCAGATTCACCCTTATGGCATCACTACCCATGCTTATTCCTACTTTACTATGATCCTCACAGTGTTTTTCTGTCACAAAAATCATCTGACAAATTATTAAATACCATGTCATTCATGCGTCTGTGTAGACTCTGATGGCTGACACCTGGCACACTGTTCAGTTTGCTATATTGGCTCATTCCTCACCACTCTGTATCTTGTAGCGTTGCATTTGTAGACTGAAGTCACGAGACACAATGCCAACCCATGACCTTCGTAAGTGTCCATCACCTATCAGAATCTGAGGGTAGCGAGTTCGTGTCTGAAGGATTCTCATAAAAACTGGTTGCTTGTCTTTGTGACAAGTGACCTATGGCGGAGATCCTCCTCTCGTGAAGTTGTGGTAGTGTTATTGCACAAAATCAGTCTTCAGTGTGTCGTGGTTCTGTATACAAAACCCAACAAACATCAAGCTTGGGGTAATCAGTTTTTGAGAGTCCAAAAAAAAGGGCCCCAAGCTTTGTTTTCAGCAAACTATATGAAAGCAGTTGTGGGAAGATGTACTGTTGCCAAGTAAACAAACAGCTGTCAACTGTCAAGCGTTAGTCAGAGTGGACCAAAACTAGGTATGTATGAATAAACTGGAACACAGTCAGTTACCAGATACAGTTAAATATACCTTTGACACCATATTCACATGTTAAATGATATAAATATATTTAATAAACAAGCAGAACATGACTTTGCAATCATCATTCAACTCCCAGTGTTCGTTTTCTCATTTAAAATGACAGTTACAAAGTTGCATGCAGTATAAATGATAGATACATACTGTCAAGTCAGCACTGGGTCTGTTTTTTGCACTCATTATAGCAACACCAAAGAAATCTAGATCTTATATATGATGTTACTATAAGTAGACTCAAGTCAGCTATGTTTATTTTACATAATAATTTGTTTGTATGGGATTATAACCTAACCCCAAGATGTGTAGCACTTATTTAATTTTGGATACCAATAATATTTTCTTATTTTGACAACATAAGCTCCTGAATAAAAATAATTTACAAAGTAAAAAAAGCATGTATTAGTGCCAATTTCAAGGTCATACAAGTCAGATAATGTTTTCTTGACAACATATTATGAATATGTGTATGTCAAAGACCTTTGGATGAAAATATATTGTTACAGGTAAAATATCAACTGCAAGGTGACTAATTTAATTATTATTGGTAATGGAACTTCCTAGTTAATAAATGCAATAATTATGAGGGGATATTTCTCTACTTTAGGGAATGCAATAATTATTAGGGGATATTTCTCTACTTATGGAGTTAATATATTTGTTGGATGTGTGAAAATGGAATTGTCCATTTATCAGGTATATCAATATAGATACTTTGAGATAGAATTTGATAAAATACAAGACATATACAAAAAGCATACACATTATAAACAATCTTTAATTTTTAATCTTATATTAAAATTTAAAATTAAATATGATTATGTCAATTTGACTATGATTAAATAAAAGTGAATATTATTCATGGATAATTAATATGTTCATTTCTCAGAAAATTGGCTTATATTTTGCCATGTCAAAATATGCTTAATATGAATTATTTTTATCATCATACAGATATATTTGAAAAAATATTACATGTTCTTTTTGTCACAGTAGTGCAACAGATGTGAAAATAAGAATGGTATTGTCTATTAGCCGAATAAATTGATGTAGATGTTTCTATCTATCTTACCCCCTTTAATTAATACAAGACATAATAACAACGAGCATTAAGATTTTAAAAGTTCTAACCCAATATGTACACTTTAAACTAAATATGATTATGTCAATTTAACTGTAATTAAATTGGTTTTTTTCTCTTAATATTCACTTCTCAAAATGTTTCTTCTTTTCTAACAGATGTTTGGATCCCCAACATGACTTGCGTTATTTGTCACAATGGTTCAGGTGAAGTAGGCTAAGAGAGAGACAAGGGTGTCAACACTCAACTCCATGTATCAATTCTTCGCAACGATTCACTGCAATCAACTCTTAAATCAAATGAAATTAACTTTGTCCATGAAAAATGCAGAAAGTCCTACACATCATCATCAAATATTCTGAAAGCTCAGAAAATAGACAACAATAAAAACATTCAGCCATGTGTTGTAAGATCAGGAGATAATTCTTGTAACTATATATTTTGATTTGATTCGATATGATTTTGAAGATCTACAAAAACATCCCAACAGGAATTCAGCAATCAGCAATGTCAAAATTGTCAGCAGAGGAAAAAGACATTTTCTGCAGGAAACCCTTCTTGGCCTCTGTGAGAGAAGATCTTATGATAAGGCAGCTGATGTTAAAGTTTGCATTATTGTTGCTGGTGACATTTGTGCAGTTGAGGCAATATACCACAGACACTGTATGCAGTGTTTTATGTATGGACATGACAGGACAGCCACTGAAAACTCTTGAGCCTTCCTGAGAGAATGCAAATGAAAAGTTGTACACTGTACAAGAGCTGTTGGATCAGAATGCTGTTGTTCTGTCTTCTGGGATTTCACCCAACATCCTGAAGCATTATAAAAGCAGCCTCCTTCAGTATTTTGAATCAAGGATCACTATTGCAGAAATAGATGTAAGACAAACAAATTTAAACTTATCCTATCTCACACTTTGCATTTCTCCCTTCTTCTTCGATCCTATGTGGGAACGTGCTTGAATCATGTTTCCAGCTTCTAAAACTAAAAATAGCCACCCAAGCCCCCCTGCATCTCCATGGTTACGTCCAAAAGCTAGGTCAATTACGTGCTTCTCGTGTACGCAGTGCCTGCTTGAACTGACCACATGTGCACCTACCAATTCATTCTCTTTTTCATCGCCACTGTGTGGCGACGTGTTTGAAAACATCATACAATCATTGTCCTTCGCCAGGTTTTTTGAGTTCCTAAATAAATATGGGAAAGAAGGACAATCAACGTCCTGCTTGAAAAGAAGAAAGACGTACTTATTCCACGTCGGATCCCCACTCATTATGTTGCGACTGTCAGGGACAGTGCACCTGGGTTCCCAATGTGCAGAATGTCATTCCCTAACTTACTCGGATTTTAAAGTTTACCTGCAACGTCGTATTGCCGATCGCTGTTCCAAAGCAAGGGATTCCAAAGCTAGTACCAGCTCATCACGCCTTAAAGACAATCCTGTCAAACCTGTAATTTCTATCACAGACGACATCCTCTCAGACAGCTTCCTTACAGACGACTTGTCCTCTCGCGACCTGTCTACAAAAAGATATGCAGGTCGATGTGCGCTCAGTCCGTCTGACCAACCCGGGTCCTGCTCTCGTTATACCAGCGACAGATTGCTCCAGTCCTTTCAAAGTCTCGCTCTTGGATTCAGCTAGCTCTGCACCCCCTCAGGGGGCTAGAGATACGGTCGTCGATACGACTTCATCTCGGGTCGTTTTAGATCGTCACACTTCGGTACAACGTTCACCTTCCAAGACGACAGATTGGCATTCCCGCTCTCACGATCGGCGCTCTCGTTCCAAGGATCGGCATTCCAATTCCCGGAAGCAGTGCTCTCACTCACAGGATCAGCGCTCCCACTCCAAAGATCGGCGTTCCCGCTCCCGAGATCAGCACTCCGGCTCACAGGATGGGTGATCTCGCTGACAGGATTGGCATTCTCGATCGGGTTTCCATGAGCGTCATCGTTTCCGCTCCCAATCGTCTTCGACTAATGGTAGAGACCTGTCATCCATCATTGACTGCCACCGTAGCGGCTACCCTCACGGGACCTTGTCGGTGGTGGATACCTACGAGGCCCGTCATAGAGGATGGGACACCTACCCAATCTACCATGACTCTTATTACAAGCGTTCCCGGATAGTCCAACTCACGGTTTCCTGACTACCGCTCTTCTGCCGGCTACGCCTACCCACCTCACAGTTCACAGGATCGGCGGTCGTTGTCGTATAAAGAACGTGATCGTTGAAGTCATTCTTGGAGCCGTTTTGTTCGGCCCACAGATCGCTGGAGCGTAATCCTTTTAGGTTGGCTCCTCCCAACCCTTGTCCAGCTATCCTACCCACGAGTTGGGATCACAGGGATCAACAACAGACTTTGGAATCATCGTTTATTCTCTTATGAAAGCAATATCCACTGTCCTCCTTCACCGTTCGGATCCTTCATCGACTCCTCAACCTACTGATTCAGTTCCGATTCCAGTTGTCTCCCGTTCGACCCCTCCCGGCTCGGGTGGTTTGGCCTCTACTTCAGGTGATCCCAATATCCAGGCTCAACCAACTGACAGTTCACGCCCGTCAGGCGTTCTTGACGATTCCGTGTCAACGCCTTCCTCTGTTGGGAGTTTTGAACCAGTGGACCCTGAATCAGTCTTGCATTGGATAGCTGATAAACTGCAGTTACAGCGAACGACTTAGGCTGCGGATATGTTCTCTGGATTCGCAGTTCCATCGGCTAGTTCGTCCAAGATTATGCTCCCACCAAGACCGGTCTTACTGGACATTAACTCTTACCTAGACACGGCTTTTGCGTCCTTTTGTCGACTTCGGGATCGTCTTTATATCCTCTGCTTCATCCTTGAAGACACAGGCACTCATGGCATGTCCTCTATGGTCGTCTCCCCCCGAGATTGACGTTGATCCAAACAATAGGTACGTTACTAGCAAAAAACGCTATCTAATGTCTCGGCACACTTCCCGCCACCCCCGGGTTTTATTCCCCCATTTTTCTTGTCCCCATTTTCAACATGAAGACTTTCAACGCTACGTACCTCGAAACCCCACCACATTTTCACATGATATTGACCGCGCTCCTTCGTACGCTCATTCATCCCGGCGATATTATGATCAGTCTCGTGCTCCAAGACGCTTATATGCACGTTCCCATCCATCAGGAGCACCGTCACTTCCTCCAGTTCGTTTTTCAAGACCACCATAACAAATGGAAGGTGCTCCTGTTTGGAATGTCTTCGGCTCCGTGGCTTTTTACCCGCCTGACCCGACCCATCACGAAGTTCCTACATCTTCGCGGGATCGTGTTTGATTCTTATCTAGACGATGCCGTTTTCTTCCGTCTACAACTCGCCTTCACAATGCGTCTTCTCAGACAACTCGGCTGGCTAATCAACGAACAAAAGTCGGAACTCATTCCCACTCAACGTCTCCAATTCATAGGAGCCCTGTTCGACACTCGGCAAGTTCGGATGTTTGTTCACCACGACTGATGGGTGAAGATTCAACATCTTGTACCGTTAGCACTCAAACAGCCGCTTCAACTGCGCCAACTGCAACAACCCCTGGGCCTCTTAACATCGGCGCAGGCATTCACTGTACTGGGTTGACTTCATTTGCGATCTCTCCAATGTTTTCTCATGCCCATTATCAGGATCAATGATTGCCAGATGCGGATTTCTCTACCGCTCAATCTCCACCCTCATCTTCAATGGTGGCTGGTCGCGTCGAACGTTTGCTACGGGGTCTCCTTGACGCCATTCGCCCCGTCCCTCCATCTGTTCGTCGACGCTTCAACCGTCGGTTGGGGTAGCAGGGCAGTGGTCCGACTAGATTGTTGCCTTTACATCAACAATCTCGAGTTCAAGGCAACATTTCTTGCGATTTCACATTGGTCGGACCTCCTCCGGTCCTCCTCCGCGGTGGTGTGGTCTATCAACATGATGGGAACCAGGAAGTTGATGTCCCTACTCTCACTTGCTCTCGAGTTCTTTTGTGTCATCGTCTCCCTCAACATACATGTCCTCGCTCGGCACATTTAGGGGATATCCAACGTCATAGCAGACTCCCTGTCCCAACCAGACAGACCATCACCAACCGAGTGGTCTCTTCGTCCACAATAGTTCCAATGGATTTGTCAACTTTATCCGGCCCCGGAAGTAGACCGCTTCGCCAACCGCTTCAACGCTCAACTATCCTGATTCGTATCTCCCATCCCTGACCCTCAGGCTTGGGAGCACGACGCGTTCGCGATCTCGTGAGAAGGTCTCAATGCCTACGCTTTTCCCCCGACAGGGCTCCTTCACCGGGTCCTACAGATGGTAGCAGCCACCGATCACCTGTCTCTGATTTTGGTCACGCCCTATTGGCAAACGCGCAACTGGTTCCCCACGTTGCTAAGGCTCGCCGACGAATGATTTCATTCGACGACCTCCTCATTCAACCACACTCTCTGTGGCTCCATCAGTCTCTGACAATGCTCCATCTTTGCGTTTGGCGCATCTGCAGAAGTCCCTAGTAGCAAAAGGTTACTCCCAGCGGCATCGTTGGGATTTCTTGGCAAAGAACCAACTGCCCGGTCAACCGGACCGGCTATTTACGATTCCCCCGCTCTTGGCTATTGAACGACCATGAAGACCTTTCTTTGTGCCCGGTTCGGGCGCTTCGAATATATCTCAATGCGTCATGCCTCCACAGACGTTCCCGGAAGAGACTTTTCATCTCATTGTCAACTGCATCTACATCGGAAATTTCTAGGACGCCGCTATCCTTCTGGTTCCGCTCCATCATTCTGCGAGCGTATGCTTTTGTGGGGCTGCCTCCATCTAAAACGTCAAATCCTCATGAGACTCTTGCAGTTGCTTCCACCATGGCCCCCTACAGTAACTGCACCCTCTCAACCATCATGGAAGGGTGCTTCTGGAAGTCTGATACTGTGTTTGCATCCCACTACCTTCGCGACATTTCTGTCACAGACGTACAAGGGCTCCATAGGTTCGGTCCGTTGGTTTTGGCTCAACAGCTGTCTCGCCCCGGTTCATGCAGATAATAAACAGTTATACTTTGGGGTTACAAGTGTATATACAGAATATATCATTGAACATTTACGTGGTATTAACTGTTCGATTTTTCCCAGGTCGAGTCCCTTTCGGAAGGTGGATTAGCTCGTCTGTAGAGACTTATTCGTCTAATTTACGAAGTGACCAATTGGTGCAGCCAATCATATACATTCAGTCACAATCCTACAAGGGCTCAACAAGTTCGGTTCGTTGGTGTTGGCACAACAACTGTCTCGCCCCAGTTCACGCAGAACATAAACTGTTATACTTCGTAATTCTTGCAGGTATTACATGTTTTTTGATTGTTCGGGTTTCCCAGATTGAGTCCCTTTTGGAGGGTGGATAAGCTCATCTGTAGAGACTTTTTAGTCTTAATTTACGAAGTCACCATTCGTTGTGGCCGATCAACAAACAAAACAAACACAACAACAAAAAGATTGGTGTACAAACCTTTATTCCCCTCACATCTGCCTAAGGTATTTGTGATGTAGGGTTTTGGTTCGAAGGTCCATTGCTATGGAATATTGTCGATTGTTCCTCTTCTCGTTTTTGGTTCGCTTCATACACTCAGACGTGTTTGATAACCGTGACGAAGTGTTAAAAGAGTTACCAAACCTAACGCACTCTATGGTCCGTGGGAGATAGTTGCTGTGTTTTGTTTGAAGAATCGATGCCCTTCCAGGATTGATTTCAAGTCATCTGCCGTTTCGCTTATGCGTTTACAGCTACGCGGTCGTTCTATATATATATATACGATGACATACGGGGAAAAAACGATCGGCATGTATACCCGATCTCATGCTGTTTCGATTGAGTAACATATCGGGATCATTAACAACGATTGACCGTGTGTATTTTTTCCCCGCTCACGAGTTCATGTCTTTAGACGCTAGGCAGTTTTTCACAATTCTGAAACAAATTCATAATTACACTGTCTAGAACCAGCTTTCTCGTGCATATCTCACGGTTGTAGTCTATACAGTCTAGGGTATATGCGGCCCACCATCCAACCATGGGATAAAATGCAAAGTGTGAGATAAGATAAGTTTACAAATTTGGAAATTTTAGTATAAATTGTATACTTATCCTATCTCACACGCGATAAGCCCACCTGACCATCCCTGAGTCTCATTTACTCTAGGCTAATAAGCTCTGCGAAAGAGAATGAATTGGTAGAGGTGCACACGTGGTCAGTTCAAGCAGGAACTGCGTGCACGAGAAGCATGTAATTGACCTAGCTTTTGGACATAACCATGGAGATGCAGGGGGGCTTGGGTGGCTATTTTTAGTTTTAGAAGCTGGAAACAGATTTTGGAAAAGCTGCAGTCATTTCTCAACAAAGTGATGATATGCCTCAAGCCTCACAAGGAGACGTTTCATCAGGATTTTGTCAGTGGGTCAATATCGACTAAAATAAAGACACATTGAATGGGCATTAGTCAACATATGTTATGGGAATAGTTACATATCAGACTCCTGCACATGAAAGTCCAGTACAGATACCAAGAAGAAAGGTGTCTTCATCTGATTTACTTTTGGCTGGAAACTTGGGAAATATGGTGCATCCATACAAGCAACTGCCAAAGAATCGTATGTTTGATGTGAAATTTTTGGAATTACCTTAGATAAACATTTCAGTTAGTAAATTCCTTCAACTGGATTCAATGTGGCTCTTGTCAAGTCTTTATACCAGTTAATCAATTGACTGGCAAGGATTTATGGCTGATATTGCAAGTGGTCATTGCATCTGCACATCATTCATCTACAGCCCAATGATCCTCAAACAAAAGAGGCAGTGTACAGCACCATGAGGTTTGTTGATTCTCAGAGAATACAGCTTGGACAGCGTTGTGCTCAACTGACATTTTGATCAGCCTTTTTATGCCAAGGGTACAAAATCAAGACTGACAACCCCAATGAGTTTTCTCAGGTTCAGTTGAGGCTTGGAGGATTTCATCAACTTATGTCTTACCTGGGTGCTGGTTGCAAATGTATCTGAGACAGTGGCCTTGATGAACTTTGGGTAACTGTGTATGCAAGGAAGAGTCTCCCAAAGATGTTTGATGGTAAGTCCTATTCAAAGACCCTGAGAGCATGCCTTTTGACTGATGCAGCACTCCATGCCATACTACTGGAATCTGACAAACTGACAGGTGCTAATGAGTTGACGATGATGAAGTGTCCGTGCCTGAAGTCCGTGTCATTCCCAAAGACACAGCAGATAAACGGAATAGGCTTCAGCAAGAAATGTTTAAGGGAGATCATGACACCTTGAAACACAGATGAAACATTGAATCAGCTTCATGTGCAACTGGTTGAACTGAAAGAACAGAGCTATTAAGGACAAGTAAGCTGTGGCTGATGTTCATGGACTTTGTTTCCATTGTAAGGATGTTTGTTAGGGCAGAGCGCGCAGGTAACTGGCAGTTACATCTGAAGGCATGTTACCCCTGTTTTCAGCATCTGGTCACATCAACTATGCCAAGTTTTGCAGATTGTATCTTCAGGATTATCTTTGTCTATGTTCATGTCTGAAAGTAACAATGGAAGCTGGTCTGTTTACAATTCAAAGGAACTCAAAGCAATTTTGGAGTGGCATGATCATAGAACAGTGTCTAATCACTCACAAGGATTCAGCAAGAACCACATGACTTCTGTCTGCCCATATTGTAGCTCAGTACTCAGTGCTCCTCATCTGAGATTGTTGATCACCACAGAGATATGAATCCAGGCCGGATAAAACAAGATTATGCTGATTTGCAATCACAACGAGAAATATTGCCAGTGAACCTGTTGCAGTTGACAAAATGAATGTTGATGAAGCATTTGAGATTAGAAAAAAGATTCAGTTAAAAATGACAGGGATGAAGTTTGGAGATGTTGTTTTGAAGAAGTCATCGTAAGTTGTCAGGTTGGCCACCATGAAGAAGTCTATCTGCCTATCAGGTGGAACACAGTTGAGAATGTCATCAATGGATTATTGGCAATGGCTCTAGTGAGTTGTCCCCAAACTCATGATGTGTTCTCGTTTGAACTTGCAGCAGTGTCACAATCTCTCTTCCACGATGAAGGATCGATAAGAAAATGCCAAAAGTCTGTCCTGGCCAGATATCTGCTTACACATCACCACAAAGAAGAAGCACACACCACAACACCAGGCATAGTCATTGATGGATGCGCACTTCTTCAGCAGATACCCTTGCCAAAGATCGGTACGATTGAAGACGTCTGCAAGAATGTTTACAGTGTAATCCATCAACCTACACAACATCGGCCATCTTGTGTAGTATTTGACACATATGAAGCCACCATGACCAAGGAGCTTGAACAGAAGAGAAGAAAGATTATGAAGGTACCTGCACCAGACATAACAGTGAAGAACACCAGTCCCTCAGGCTAAAGCAAGCTTTATGATAAACAAGCAGAACAAACAGGCTTTTAAACCTGCTTGCAAAACATCTGGCAGCAGAAGGAATACAATTTGAACATGCAGCCGAAGAGGGTAATGCTGATGTTGTGGTTGTAAGTCAAGCTATCACGATGGCAGAGATCACAGATGAAGTGGTTGTTTATGCAGATGACACGGATATCTTGGTGTTGCTGACCCATCACAGCAAACCTGGAACCAATCTCTTCGTGAAGTCAAAGAAAAATCTCTTTTCAGTGAAGCACTTCAAGCTGCTGCAGTCAACAGATACACTTCATGATTCAGCATCGGTTTTTGGAGACGTGTCAACTTCAAAAGACATGATCACTACAGCCAGTGAAAGATTTGTCAGTGCTCTGTACAGCACTTGATGAAGGACCCTGCCTTGATGAACTGAGGTATTTGTTTGCAGTTATTTCCTGTAGAGAGAATGCCACTGTCAAGCAGAGCATACTACAGTACTTCCATTCTCTGCTTGTTCATCACCATGTGTCCACATGGATCTCACCTAAAAACTGTCTTGGACATGCATGAATATGCATTATTAATTGTGGATGGGACCATCATTGCAACAATAACAGACAAATGTCCTGCCCCTGATAATCTTATCAAGCAATATGTGTGTACTGATGGCTGAAGAAGTACTAAGTGCTATGAAAAAGTGGTTAGTTATATATGTAGAATGATTTGGGGATATTAACAGGATATGCACTGGGCACATCATGAATTAGATCCCCAATAGATTTACTTTGAACTGTACTAATGTTACTTAAGTCCCTGGAATCATATATATCATGTATCTTATGATCCTGTTCAAATCATGGAACATATCAAACAATCATGTATATAGAATGAAATAATATTTTCAGCCAGAAGAAATCATTGTCATTTGGTTGTAATGAGAAAATGGTTTAGAAGTTGTAAACTTTAATCCATTAATTAAAACCTTTGAAAAGAAAGGTTGTAATAGGCCCTTTATGTAAAGTAATAACAATATATTTGGGGTTAGGAATTGCAGTTGTTGTGTTTTTTTAACATTAATTACTTCAAGGACATTTATGTTTGCTGTAATTTTCATGCAAGAATTTATCTTGGTTGTTAAATGAGTAATGGCTTTTGCGGTTTGTTTGAACTCCTGCGTCCAAAAATTATTCAGGCATGATAACATTATACTCACTCTGTTTTTCAGCCAGCAGGTCATGCTGGAGTCAAACAGATGTTAAGAAAGTTAAACAGCTTTTGCATCTCCTTCTCTTTCCTCCAAATAAAGCATAAAACAAGAACTCTTTCAAACATTGCAAGAAACTGATGATAAAGGAAGTATTACAAACTATTATTTATTGAACGTATGCAATGTAAGTAAGTTATTGAAATGCATAAGATAATAACTGAAATAATAAACTTTAAGTTTCATAACATCATTTTCTAAAGAAAAGTCAATTGAAGACGACCATCTTTAATTCAAGATGGCCAACATTGAATATATGGTAAATAAAAATAAATATTTTGGATTTGATCAAGGTAGGATTCCTAAGAAATGTCAATACAGACTAGAATGAAGAACCAAAACAATATTATAACATGAAGCCATGACAAATGTATTCCTACTGAAGTTCGTGTGAAAAGAGAAGACACCACCCCCAGAACCTTGCAAATAAAATATATTTCCCTAACCTTGATTTTCTTTGTCTCTTTATGGTGACCAAAAACACCCTTCTGGTGAGTTTAAACACAAATTTGTTGCCTGTTACCAAAAATGTCCGTGTCCAATGCATTTTCTACTGAACTAATTTTGTATTTTGTTACCTAAACCGAGTACATTCAACGTCATGAGAGTAACCACCTCTGACCTGTCTGTAAAGAACTACCTCAGTAAGTCAGTGACAATGACAGCGCGTCGTAATACATTTACATCAAGTACAAGACGTCAAAATGGCCGATGCGATAAATGTGACGGGAGAGATTTCCGAAGTTGTAAATGAACCTGTGGCGGTAACATGTGTTAGTCATCATTGATCAACTGGCCGATCATTGAAAGGTGAATAAAGATACGTCAAACAGACACTAAGGTAAATTCATAGATTGCTGGAGACGGTCAATGTCAGCCTAGGCACGGATCGAGTCGATACTACGATAGTTTAGATGTGCATTTCTTCGTTTGTTCATTAGGATGGGCCGTAGCGTGGATATTCGTGAACAATCATGCAGTCACGCTCTCTGACATTTTTCAATGTATACTGAAAGAATAAAGGTTCTAAATGATCACAAAGAACGTTTATGTATGTTTTCGTGCTAGGGAATTTCCAGGTTTCCCCAGGAATGTGGAAGTAGTCCGTCAGTGTTTGCGTCATTTAAAGAACACGGCCTCGTGAAAAACGTATGAACGTCAAATTGTGTCGTTCATACACTTATGAACGTCAATTTTGCGGTCATGTGACCGACCTCTCGTCCAATGGAAAAGCTGTATATCGTGTAAACTTCAAATTAAAAAATTATAATGAAATAATCTTCTTCTTCTTCACCTAGTTACGTAATTAGACACTTTAACATGATCAATATTTATGACTGACTGAGACCAGTGAGGTAAAACTTGTGGTGTGGGTAATTCACTCTGTTTTCTTATAAACCAGAGGGTCATTTTGTCCACAGAAACTGGTGCTGGAGCGTCCAGCCACCTTTCCTGTAAGGGAGACAACTCCTGTTGACACTGGGCAGTACAACAATGCTGAGGCACAGAAACTGAAGGATCTTGTAATGCAGAGAGATAATGAAATCAGTATCCTTTGAAATGTGATCAGAAAATTATTGATATCATAGTATCCGTTATCTTATCTAATTCAGTTTAAGCATTTTCTTCAACTTAATAACAACACGTGTGGTCTGACGTATGGTTCCTGTAGGAAGTGACAACTTGGAAACGATAGCTTGCGGTATATACAGTTTTACTTTATACATGTATATACATACAAAAGACACTATGTGCCAGGTCAGCACATAGTGGTAGTGGTTGTTGTCTTGGTGCCCCGGAGCACCAAACCTAACCCTAGCTAGGCTAAGGGTAAGACTTTTCTTTTCTCTTTTTCAATCTCGCTGGACCAAGGCTTATATAGCCAAGGTCACCTGACATTTAGTAAGTAATAAGGATAAAGGTAAACAGTAAATCATCAGTGACATACTGGTACATCTCGTTCAGGATGGCAGACGGTCGATGTACACAAAAATGGGGATTAACAAATAGGATTAGCATCTTATCAATAACAGCAATTAAGTGTTTCAAGGCATATAGATGTCATGGCTCCAGGGTTAAGAGCCTTTGCAATTAGATGTTCTTCAAACAATTGGTGTCGTAAATCAGTCGCTATGACATTAAACTTGGGATTGGTAAAAGGGCCTACCTGGCTTATTCCGGGGTAGAATAGGTCTTCAGCAACCCATGCTTGCCGTAAAAGGTGACTATGCTTGTCGTAAAAGGCGACTAACGGGATCGGGTGGTCAGGCTCGCTGACTTGGCTGATGCATGTCATCGATCCCAATTGTATGGATCGATGCTCATGATAACAATCACTGGATTGTCTGGTCCAGACTCGATTATTTACAGACTGCCGTCATATAGCTGGAATATTGCTGAGTGTGGCGTTAAACAACAAACCAACCAACCAACCAACCTACCTGGCTTATATGAATACAGCTCCCTCTTACATACCCCGGTTATTATAAAGTGTTGGCCCTTTAATCTAATATAGACATTCCAATTAGTGATTGTCTGGAAGGTGGGATTTCTGTACTGACCTGGTTCACATAAATGAGGTTTAACTGTACATATATTTTGAAACAATTTTGACTTGGCAAAACATGGTCTTGTCATGGTAAACAAAGAACAATGGTAAAAGATATACCATCAACATGTATAACTATCAATTTAGTTAATGAAATTTGAGTTAGTGAGGTGTCATTGTAGTTGAGTGGATCTTTAACTCAGGCCAGACATCTTGGTGAACATGCTGAAGAAGGAGAAGAAGAGAGCCGCCGATGCCATCTCCTTTTCAGGGTCACACCGAGGGTCCAACATGGCCGCCACTAGGGGAAACAGGATGACAAACGGGGATGACACTCAGAATGGTTACAATTCTCACAACTACTCCAGTCATAGTGCCACAGACAATCGATACAATGAAAGTCAAGGTCAGAATGACAGGACGTCCTCAGGAAAAGCTAATGCGTGGGCTGAGAAGGCAGAAAGGACCAAGACAAAGATATGTGAGTATCAGATTCATGGCTAATTTAACCATAGTATATTGTCGAGTACTCTATTTTCAAACAACCCCTATGTTTGTAACAGCCGTATTGGTAGTGATATGTCACATTTTAACAAGAGATGTGATGTCATCAAAGCTGCCAACTTGAGAGTGCACATGTTTGGCCTGTCAACATTGGGTTTATGTGAAGTACTGTATACGTGTCAGAACATTCTGTCATCATTCAGAATTTTGGTGTCCATGTCATGATGAAAAGGAAGAGTAAAATAGTGTGAACACTATAATTTGAAAAACATTCATATATTGTGAATAGGTTTCAAACTTTCAATTACTTTTTTAAAAACACAAATATTCCTTTGATTGTACTCACCTTTTGGGTGTAGAAGCCATGGCATTTAGAAATTGCAAGGTTTATAAAATATCTTCAACACATAAGATGGTGCTGCCTTTATTATTTTCATTCGGAACAGGTCGATTAACTTTGTTTCAAATAGACAGAAATCTGATAAGTTTGTCTTTATGCTTTGCTCAGTAATGATGAGAATTTAGAAGCTTCCACATTGATTGGCTGATTTTGAAAGTTAACTTGATGTCACCTTCTGTGCAAGCATCCTCAGATCTTTACCCAGAGAGGTATTCATATCAGATTTTTAATTGATTAATCATATTGTATCTTCATCAGTCATATATATATCATCTGATCAATCATGTATCACCTACTGCTGAAGAAATATTCAGCAATTCTGAAGAAAGGTTTCGCAGTCCTTTATTATCAGTTACTCGTAAAGAATATTTATCCATGTGTTGTTACTCAGTGGGGCGGATGTCCATGGGCCGACAGGAGGCGTTTGACATCTTCATGAGAGACTACGAGCAGAACCAGAAGATTGACGAGAACAAGAAGATACTCAAGCAGAGATACGCGGATGCCAAAGTATTCGGAGAAAACCTTAATAAAGCCAAAACTAGAATCAGTGAGTGATATTATTATATATTAGAAACAAACTTTTCATGAAAGGACAAATCCTATTAAGCATTCCACTCGCCCTTGTCAAACTATTGCAGCATTTGGATGTCAAAATGTTTTTGTTCATATTTTTATTGTTGTTGTTGTTGACAAAATATGACAAGCTCAGTAACACAAAATATGGCAAGATCTTTTCCATATTTTCCATTATTACATTTATATCAATTATGATATATATATTCTTCTGTCTCTGTGTTTCAGACCTGTCCAAGAGTAAGATTGAGCAACATCGAATGCAGCTGGCAATGCAAGGTAAGGGAATGATTCTCTCTCCTGCCAGTATGAGACAGAGAAGGAATGGGGAACATTTCACTAGTAGTGGTGTGATAATTAGACAACCCATCATTGCATGGAAATTATCAGTGCCAAATGACCAATACATTATACATTAATACTATAGAGTAGCGACCAACCCTTTAAAAGGGGCTTATTTAACCTTTAGCCTGCTGAATTGTTTTCACACTTCTTACCCCTACCCACAGTAGAACAAAGCACAGTCAAATTTTTCTTCACAAGATGTCATTTATGCTTTAGAAAATAATGGTTGTGGTGATTTCTTTTGGTAAAATGCACATTTGTGTGTCAAAATTTAGTAGATCAAATAAATGGCTCTAAACAAGTCAGTTTGCACATAGCAATGCTCATTTTATAAACAAAATCAGTGTGCTGATATATTGACAACCTCCATACTGACAATCATGCCATGTGATATCTCAAAATCTGCCTGAATGCTTTAGGAACTTAATTTAATTATAGGTATAATAATATGGTATTAATTAATGTAGGTATAATATAATGTATGAAAATTTAGTAAATGTGATCCCATCCTGTTAAGGAAACAACAAATATAGAATAACATATTTAAAAAATTACTATGACAACACTAACATTCTTGTACACCAATTTGTTTTAGTTGAACACATGAATCGTTTAAGTATCTTACATATATATATGAGCTTGAGAAATTTCTTTTATCCAATATGGTGGAAAAAATGGCCTCCAAGATGGTCACCAATACAGGAAAATGACAATATTTCGTTTTCACTTCGTAATGTATGAGAAATTTAAATGTCAAAATTTAGGGTTCGACCAGGAACTCCATCTATTTTGTTATCGTCATATAAAAGATAATTATCGCCTATGTTATGTACTATAATTGCTGATCATATTGACTTACTTTGAAGTGTCAATGTGAAGCACTTATATGCAACTGCTTCAATATTGTAAGTAACTCATTACCAAATCCACTATTTTTCTCCATTGCGGTAAGATACATTTAGACTCTGCCACCCGTGCCAGTGTCACTTAAGCCTTCAAGTTCATATGACATATGATCTGTCACTGCAGATGAGATGAATGTATATATCTGCAGCCATATTGTCATCTGAAACATGTATTGCTTGAAAGCATCATTTAGTGGGAACATTGTAGCTGCCTTGTCAGTGTTGGAGGCCTGCTTGCTGCTCCATTTATCAAAGCAAAGTGATAAAATATTCAGATAATCAAGTATTTAATGTCTAAATGTCTTTCGATTGGACATAACACAACAGTTGACATTCCTCTTCTGACTTTTCTACACTCTTGATATAACGAGTGTTACGACAGTAGATATATGTAAACGTGCCTCATGTTGACTCGCAAGTGGGAGGAGGTAACTAATAAATGGCAGCAATAACTATACTAGCCACATAAAGAAACTGTGCACGGAGAAAATATATTCTGGATTGAAATACAACAAAGCAAGAACAAAATGATGCAGACGCTGTAGCAGCTGAATGATCGGACCATTAGAAAATGGCAACGGGACCTGAACAACATCTGTTACGATGACGTCAGAAGATCAAAATGGAGTAGGGGGTCAAACGACAAAGTCACAAAGTCAATAACGGGTATGACCACCCTGTGCGTGAATCACAGCAGTGCATCGGCGACGCATGGAGTCCACCAAATGGGCCTGGAAGGACTGGGGAATGGCCTGCCATATCCTCCTCAAATCCTGTGCCAAGTCACGGACATTATCTGGAGGATGTGGAAGACGACGCAGACGGCGCTCCATTTCATCCTACACATGCTTTATTGGGGAGAGATCTGGACAATTTGCAGGCCATGGCAGTAAAATGACATTGTTATGGTGAAGGAAATCCATTGCGTCCCTAGCCGTGTGAGGACCAGCGTTGTCATGTTGAAATGTCAATCCCAGGCCATGACGTTGCAGGAAAGGAATGACCACAGGCCTCAGAATCTGATCTCTGAGATTGCCCTGAACAACCACCAAAGGGGTTCAGTGCCGTGCTGTTATCCCACCCCAAATCATCACAGAGCCACCAGGGCGTCGTGGTCGAATCCTGTACTGACATAAACGATTCCTGACAGTGTTGGGATGGATACGGCGCAGTCCAGGAATTGTCTGGGACGTCATTACTGCCATTTGGAACCTGTGTCGGAGATGTGTAACTCGAATCCATCTGTCCTGTCTTGGCGTCGTTACTCGGGGACGTCCTGAACGTGGGTGGTCGGCAACGTCATTTGTGTTCTGATAACGCCTCACCAATGCCGATATCGTGTAACGATGGCATTGGAAATGTGTTGCCACCTGTTGTTGCCTCATTCCCGCTCGGATCATTCCAATGGCTTCATGACCCTGTGCAGCTGTCAATCTTGGCATGATTTGCTTGTGATATGCTTGTGTCTGCGCCTGAGAAGTTTTGAATTTTTGAATGACCACAGATCATGCTTTCTAAAGTGACAGCGAATTTTGAGTTGCACATGCTGTGTACAGCTGCACAGGATGCACGTGCAGTAACACATTGCACGTCCATAGGCCCCCATCAATGACGTCATATCGCATTGCACGTGCATGAGCGTTCGAATGTCTCCAATAATTGCTGTATTCAAACCTATATTTCATATGTGGACGGTGTGCCCTTATATCTATATTTTCTCCGTGCACAGTTTCTTTATGTGGCTAGTATATATTCCACACTTTTCATGAACATGTCATGTTCAAAGCATGTTGATATTTTGGGATATTGAGCCCCTGACATGTGTTACATGTCATTAATTTTTAGAGTTAAAACACACAGCCTGTTCACAGATAAGTATGTTTAAAACCTATTTCATACCATAACACATTATTACAGTTTATAAATGTGGTAACATCTTACAGACATGACCCTTAAAATTCAGTATTGCAGCAGATAACAGAAGAAAGTATTTTTCAAAAAGTTATAAATGTCAGCACCAGAGAACAACCAGTCTCGATTGTCCAACAATACATATTCCATTGGGCGTAACAGCAAAATAGCCGTGAAAATTTTATGAATTGATCACTGAAAATCAGTGAAAAAGGTAAACATGTCCTGCCCTACCTGTAACACATGCCGCTCATTCACTTTGCATGAACAGTAAGCGTTGTATAATGCCTTCCATGCGACAGTTGTATTTAAATAATGCCTTCCATGCGACAGTTGTATTTAAATAATGCCTTCCATGCGACAGTTGTATTTAAATAATGCCTTCCATGCAACAGGTGTATTTAAATAATGCCTTCCATGCGACAGTTGTATTTAAATAATGCCTTCCATGCGACAGTTGTATTTAAATAATGCCTTCCATGCAACAGGTGTATTTAAATAATGCCTTCCATGCAACAGGTGTATTTAAATAATGCCTTCCATGCGACAGTTGTATTTAAATAATGCCTTCCATGCAACAGGTGTATTTAAATAATGCCTTCCATGCGACAGTTGTATTTAAATAATGCCTTCCATGCAACAGGTGTATTTAAATAATGCCTTCCATGCGACAGTTGTATTTAAATAATGCCTTCCATGCAACAGGTGTATTTAAATAATGCCTTCCATGCAACAGGTGTATTTAAATAATGCCTTCCATGCAACAGGTGTATTTAAATAATGCCTTCCATGCGACAGTTGTATTTAAATAATGCCTTCCATGCAACAGGTGTATTTAAATAATGCCTTCCATGCGACAGTTGTATTTAAGGAAACCAGAGAATCAAGTAATGGACCAGACAGAAAGTCAAGTGACACTCGTGCATTTCTACTGCTTTTTGAGGAAACTAAAAACTGATACGTTTTTAATTACGTCTGCCGTGTAAAAGGGTGTTTGGAACGCAGCATGGCTATATATAGCCACAATAGTGTTTTTAGGCCATAACTAAAGATATTTCTCGGTTATATCTTGATCATATTCATTTGTTGATACTTTTGACTACATTTGACAGTCTAGTTACACCAAACTGTACATGTTATGTGCTTAAGTATGTATGTAATTACAAATATAATCATAATAGTGCACTCCTTGGGTTTTGAGAGCAATAGTGTATTCATAAATATTCTGATTTATATGTCAGATTATGAGGTTTAGACACCTTTATGTAGTCTTTGAATGGCATTTAGAAGTGATACACATAAAGAAGAGAATATATGGATGTAACTTCTTTATTATGAGAAACATTTCAGAGTATATACTAACTCCTGAATCAGGTAAATTAATGCTATGAAGCAGAGAACATATATATTTACCTGTGAGAACAACAAAAGTAATAAGATACCAAAAGTAGAAACTATTAAAACAAGGGTTTGGCACTGATAGGTGACAGTGGGACTTAAATTATCACTTATTGGAAATAGGCAATAGACAATGGGCAAACAGCAAACGGGAGGCAGGGGGTAATAAGCACTTATAGGTAATAGCAATGGAAATGGCAATGGACAAATGGAGGCCAGCTGGATAATTAGTACAGACAATAATCAAAGCAATACTAATACAAAAACTACAAAAAATAGGACTCAAAGGTCAAATAATAAACTACATCCAGGACTTCCTAAACAATCGTAAAATAACCGTGGGTATAGACCAAATGCTATCGGACCAATGTCCCCTAGAAAATGGCACTCCCCAGGGCAGTATCCTCAGCCCCACACTCTTCAATATAATGATAAATGATCTATTCGAGGGGCCCTATCCCCTAAAATAAACACATCTAAATTCGCGGATGATGGAGCCCTCTGGATCCGCACAAAAAGCACTAAAATGGCCCCAAACCTACTTCAAAAATCTCTAAACAAAATACAGCAATGGGCTGACAAATGGGGCTTCTCCCTTAACTCGGAAAAAACTACAGGAATAGTATTTAAACACAAAAACATGAAACCCGCCTCCCCAAAACTCCAGCTAAACAACAAACCAATCCAATTCCTAAAACAAACCAAATTCTTAGGACTAATTTTCGATGAACATCTCTCCTGAGACGCTCACATAAATAACCAAATAACTAAATGTAGCAAAGATCTAAATACGCTAAGATGCCTAACTCGCTCAGACTGGGGGGCC
Organism: Haliotis rufescens; assembly: GCF_023055435.1. NCBI lineage: Eukaryota > Metazoa > Mollusca > Gastropoda > Lepetellida > Haliotidae > Haliotis > Haliotis rufescens. The sequence continues at coordinate 50,027,362 of NW_025964001.1, read as the reverse complement.
TCCAAAGACAACCTCCTCTCACTCTATATATCACTTATTAGATCTTAAATAGACTACAGCTGTGCTATATAAGACACCCTAAACCAATCCCTAAGCAAAAAACTAGACTCAATCCAATATCAGGCTCTAAAACTAATAACACGCACTCAACATGGCACCTCCTACACTTCACTCCAGGCCTTAAAAGGAGAAATGCCACTAAATCTACGTAGGGAACAATTAACCCTAAATTTCTGGGCCACGTCTCAATTTAACCCCCTAATCCAAAACCTAATAAACAAAAATATCAACCCCAAAAACCAAGCCCTAGCTCGAAAACACTCTCTACTTACTCCAATATCCCAAAGAATAACCAATTACTTAAATGAACACCAAATAAACAATCTTAAACAAAACTGTAAAAAATCAAATATCTTCACCCAAAAACTTAAAACACCCAAAATAGACATAACATTAGCTAGCACAATAAATAAACAAACCGACCCAAACATAGCAAAAACCACCACACTAGCATTCATACATGAAAATTGGCCAAATTGGTGTCACATTTACACAGACGGATCCTCAGATCCGACCTCCAAACACACAGGTTTTGGAGTCCACATCACACAACCAACTGAAGCCACAAAATCCTACCGACTCCCAAACAATCAATCAATATTCACGGCCAAACTAATGGGCATGGCCCTGCATAATCAACAATCTAAAAAACAACAAAAAATCCTAATACTTACCGACTCGCTCAGTGGACTACAAGCCCTCCAAAATAAAATCACCAAAAACCGTCCTAAACTAATAAATCAAATACTAAAAAGCTCAAACGATTTAACTAAGGCAGGCAAACAAATAGTATTCATTTGGATCCCCGCCCACGTAGGAATATACGGCAATGAAAACGCCGATAAAGCGCTAAACTATCCCTTAAAATCCCAGGAATAAGCTTAAACCTACCCATCTCCAAATCAGAAATTAAAAGTGTCAACAAACACAAAATCACCAAAAAATGGCATAACTTATATCTAAACTCAAATAGCCAAATCAAAAAGGTTCTAAAAAAAACCCTAACCAAACCAAAAATTCTACATCCGTCCAAAAAAATCGACAACTCCAAACAGGACATACCAACCTAAATAACCACCTCAAAATGAAAAAAAACAACACGCAACAGGAACCTGCCCACATTGCAAACAACAAGAAACCCCAGAACACGCACTCATACACTGCAACCACCACCTAACACATCGAACTACACTACAAATCACCCTAAATCTAAATAAGGCTCTTACTCTAGAAGCAATCCTTAACCCCCAAATAAAATAGAAAAATTCAAAGCCTTAGGCGTATACTTAATCAAAACATGACTAATAAATCGCATTTAAAACCCCAATAAACTACCAAAACCAAACCACATAATCAAACTAACAAACTTCCATACTCAGCTACCTAAGTTCGCCCCCCAAACCCTTCTGGCATTTTTTCCAAATCTAAAAATTTCGAAAATTCTATATAAGCAACCACTAAAACACCCCTACTGGATTGCCAAAGAACTTTTTCCCCTTTTTGGAAACACATTAAATGGCCTGGCCGGGCCCGTGTGCAAAATACGCTGCAGTTGGAAAGCGCACGTAAAATCTCCAATATAAGTAAGTAAGTAAGTAATCAAAGCAATAAATCCCAAGCACTGAGCAGATAGGTTCCCTGTCGCCAGTTGTTGGTAGACAAGACTTTGGTGGCTTCCAACATGATGTTATGGTCTTGGTTCTTGATAATGTGATTTGAAATAGCGGATTCTGTCTATTCTGTTGACAGAGGTCTGATGTTCTTTAAGTCTTGTATTTAGGGATCTGACAGTGTCTCCAATGTATTGGTGACCACAGTTGCAGGGGATCTGGTATATACATCCTCCTGGGTTGAAATCTGCGCTGCTGGTGCCTCTGCCATTGGCTCGGAGACTGTAAACTGTTCCATTTGTCCATTGCTAATCACCTATTAGCATCAATATACTGTTGGCTTCCCTTGTGAAGTTTCCACCTTTGTTATCTTATTACTTTGTTTTTCTTACAGGAAAATATATAGCATTAATTCACCTGATGAAGGAGTAAGTTTATGCTCTGAAACATTGTGTTCCTCATAATAAATAAATTGACCATATTTCCTTATATGTCTTGAGACCACAGTATCATCTGCTTGTCTATTTTGAGGTGAAGTAGTTACTTTGATCTTGTGCACATTTTTTGTTTGTTTCTTCGTATATTCTATAGGGCTTAACCAAGCATACCCAGAACTAGTAATGATAGTTGTGTGTGCATTTGTAGCATTTTTTATACAATTTATGTATTAATTTAGATCTTGACCTTCAAAGTGACATTGACCTTCAAATGTACCTCTGTGGTTTAAATAATGATTGATTTAAGGCAAACCCTTAATAATATCCTACATAGAAAAGGTATTTGCAAACGGTAATAGGTATGTGTTGCATAAATCTATTATTAAATGAAATTAACAATGTTAATAAAAAGAAACATGCACATTTTGACAAAATGGGGGGTGGGATAACATATTACCGTGTCGGCTGATTATGAGATATTAAATGGCTTGGTTGATAATACTAATAATTCATTACGGTTCTTTTTCCAATATTTGGAAAATGACAATAGAGCAAAGATCACCATATTTTTGTTTAATTTTACTATTTACTCAATTGGTGAGAGGCCATAATTAAAAAATGGTAATAATTCAAGTCTCCACTGTGTAACTATCACATAAATGATAAATATAAGGACTTAATGCATACACAACAACATTTGAAAATAATGATACTTACTTTCATTTTTCATTTATCAAAATTGCAAATTCAATGCACCTAAATAGGATCTGGAGGTCACAATGGCTGCTGGCTGTGAATTCTACATGCAGTTCAATGACCAATTTGACAGCAATGCTTACCATCAACCACTGGTTTTAAAAAAAAGACCCATTGCTGCTGTAGTGAGTATGTGTGTATTCCCAACTCTCACTGTATACTCGGTTTCCTACCTCTCCTTCAGGTCTCGCTGGCCCTGACAACCCCGCCCCCGACGAGGTCGAGCAGAGCCTACGAGACCAGATGGAAGATGACAAAGCCGAGTGAGTACATGAATGATCTCATATGTTGCTACTGTCGTTGCAGGACAAGCAGAATGGCGAGTTGTGCCTTCTTGTGGATAGTTTTGTGGCTGGTTTCTGTCTTGGCACAATCAGTGACATAGTGTAACACGTTGTCCACTTGTCATGTGATTTGTGACACAATTTTACATAAATATTTTCTTAGTCATTTTCTCTAGTCTGTCAGACAGACCCTGAAACAAATATATCCAATACAGCCCATGCAAGTCAAGAATAGTGGCAACTCTAGATTTACTGCAGTTTCTGAAAATGACGAGAGTCAGTCATCAATCCACTAACCCACAGGAGCGACGGGTGGCCCAGTCGCCTAAGTCGCCGCGATCTGGTGTGCAGAGTTGCATCCCTTGGACACGCCCGAAACCTATGATTGTGGGTTCGAATCCCGGTTTGCCCCGATTATGTTTCTAGGTTTGTTAGAACCATACCCATGCTTGTGGGTTTCACCGACGTGGTAAACGTCTGAGACCTGCATCACTTCAGGCTTTCCTCCCACATTAAGCTGACACGGCACGATATAACTGTAATAATGTTAAAAGCAGCGTTAAACCCAACTCACTCACTCACTCACTTAGCCACCGAGACTTCCACAAAAGTGGAAGACTCTGACAACTGGTAGATCTAGACTATTTTTAGGATGCGTCGGTGGCTGAGTGGGTTAGATAGCAGACCTTGTGTGCAGGCGATAAGGCTCCTCTCTTTGGGAGTGCCATCGATAAGGCTCCTCTCTTTGGAAGTGCTGGCGATAAGGCTCCTCTCTTCGGAAGTGCTGGCGATAAGGCTCCTCTTTTGGGAGAGCTGGCGATAAGGCTCCTCTCTTCGGGAGTGCTGGCGATAAGGCTCCTCTCTTCAGGAGTGCTGGCGATAAGGCTCCTCTCTTCGGGAGTGCTGGCGATAAGGCTCCTCTCTTCGGGAGTGCTGGCGATAAGGCTCCTCTCTTCAGGAGTGCTGGCGATGAGGCTCCTCTCTTCGGGAGTGCTGGCGATAAGGCTCCTCTCTTTGGGAGTGCTGGCGATAATGCTCCTCTCTTTGGGAGTGCTGGCGATAAGGCTCCTCTCTTCGGGAGTGCTGGCGATAAGGCTCCTCTGTTTGGGAGTGCTGGCGATAAGACTCCTCTCTTCGGGAGTGCTGGCAATAAATAAGGCTCCTCTCTTTGGGAGTGCTGGCGATAAGACTCCTCTCTTCGGGAGTGCTGGCGATAAGGCTCCTCTCTTTGGGAGTGCTGGCGATAAGGCTCCTCTCTTTGGGAGTGTCGGTTCAATTCCTGGATGAGACTCAATCCAAAAAAGTATGAGAAAATTACTGAGAAAGTGTTATCCCAAATATAACATTTGTTATATATGATCTTGGCAAAACGTAGTATTCATACCCACCACCAGCAGATCCTGACAGCTCATGAATGCATCAAAGTGATGCTACATGTGACCTTGATTTGTGTTAAAAACTAATAAATAAACCTGAACACTGAGAGAAAACTATCTGCTCAGTGTGTTAAAAGTTGAGTTAGAATGGAAATTGTCAAAGTGGTGCAAATTAGTGATATGCATCTGTCTTTAGTAAACTCATTTGCTTAAAATGAAGTTGAGCCAGGTTTTACAGATCTTTTAACAAAGATAGTCGACTCTCGTGATTGCAGATACAAGGAGACATTTACGCACCTGCGAACAATGAAGACAGAGATCGAGCACCTGCAGCACCTCCTGGAGAAGTCCAAGGTCCAGCTAATGAAGGACTTCGAGCTCTGGTGGGCAGAACAGTCTGCTAATGGCCTGGTATGTTGGGGTGTACTGGTGCCAGAACAGTCTGCTAATGGCCTGGTATGTTGGGGTGCTGTGTGGTGGTGGAACAGTCTGATAATGACCTGGTATGTTGGGGTGCTGTGGTGGCAGAACCCTCTGCTAATGGCCTGGTATGTTGGGGTGCTGTGTGGTGGTGGAACAGTCTGATAATGACCTGGTATGTTGGGGTGCTATGGTGGCAGAACTCTCTGCTAATGGCCTGGTATGTTGGGGTGCTGTGTGGTGGTGGAACAGTCTGATAATGACTTGGCATGTTGGGGTGCTATGGTGGCAGAACCGTCTGCTAATGGCCTGGTATGTTGGGGTGCTGTGTGGTGGCGGAACAGTCTGATAATGACTTGGCATGTTGGGGTGCTGTTTGCGGCAGAACAGTCTGCTAATGACTTGGCATGTTGGGGTGCTGTTTGCGGCAGAACAGTCTGCTAATGGCCTGGTATGTTGGGGTGCTGTGGTCGCAGAACCGTCTGCTAATGGCCTTGTATGTTGGGTGCTGTGGTGGCAGAACAGTCTGCTAATGGCCTTGTATGTTGGGGTGCTGTTTTCGGCAAAACAGTCTGCTAATGGCCTGGTATGTTGGAGTGCTGTGTGGTGGTGGAACAGTCTGATAATGACCTGGTATGTTTGGGTGCTATGGTGGCAGAACCCTCTGCTAATGGCCTGGTATGTTGGGGTGCTGTGTGGTGGTGGAACAGTCTGATAATGACCTGGTATGTTGGGGTGCTGTGGTGGCAGAACCGTCTGCTAATGGTCTGGTATGTTGGGGTGCTGTGTTGGCAGTCTGCTTATGGTCTGGTATGTTGGGGTGCTGTGTGGTGGTGGAACAGTCTGATAATGACCTGGTATGTTGGGGTGCTGTGGTGGCAGAACCCTCTGCTAATGGCCTGGTATGTTGGGGTGCTGTGTGGTGGTGGAACAGTCTGATAATGACCTGGTATCTTGGGGTGCTATGGTGGCAGAACCCTCTGCTAATGGCCTGGTATGTTGGGGTGCTGTGTGGTGGTGGAACAGTCTGATAATGACCTGGTATGTTGGGGTGCTATGATGGCAGAACCGTCTGCTAATGGCCTGGTATGTTGGGGTGCTGTGTGGTGGCGGAACAGTCTGATAATGACTTGGCATGTTGGGGTGCTGTTTGCGGCAGAACAGTCTGCTAATGGTCTGGTATGTTGGGGTGCTGTGGTGGCAGAACCCTCTGCTAATGGCCTGGTATGTAGGGGTGCTGTGGTCGCAGAACCGTCTGCTAATGGCCTTGTATGTTGGGTGCTGTGGTGGCAGAACAGTCTGCTAATGGCCTTGTATGTTGGGGTGTTGTTTTTGGCAAAACAGTCTGCTAATGGTCTGGTATGTTGGGGTGCTGTGTGGTGGTGGAACAGTCTGATAATGGCCTTGTATGTTGGGGTGCTGTGGTGGCAGAACAGTCTGCTAATGGCCTTGTATGTTGGGTTGCTGTGGTGGGAGAACAGTCTGCTAATGGCCTGGTATGTTGGGGTGCTGTGGTGGAAGAACAGTCTGCTAATGGCCTGGTATGTTGGGGTGCTGTGTGGTGGTGGAACAGTCTGATAATGACCTGGTATGTTGGGGTGCTGTGTGGTGGCAGAACCCTCTGCTAATGGCCTGGTATGTTGGGGTGCTGTGTGGTGGTGGAACAGTCTGATAATGACCTGGTATGTTGGGGTGCTGTTTGCGGCAGAACAGTCTGCTAATGGCCTGGTATGTTGGGGTGCTGTGGTGGCAGAACCCTCTGCTAATGGCCTGGTATGTAGGGGTGCTGTGTTTGCAGAACCGTCTGCTAATGGCCTTGTATGTTGGGTGCTGTGGTGGCAGAACAGTCTGCTAATGGCCTTGTATGTTGGGGTGCTGTTTTCGGCAAAACAGTCTGCTAATGGTCTGGTATGTTGGGGTGCTGTGTGGTGGTGGAACAGTCTGATAATGGCCTTGTATGTTGGGGTGCTGTGGTGGCAGAACAGTCTGCTAATGGCCTTGTATGTTGGGTTGCTGTGGTGGCAGAACAGTCTGCTAATGGCCTGGTATGTTGGGGTGCTGTGGTGGAAGAACAGTCTGCTAATGGCCTTGTATGTTGGGGTGCTGTTTTCGGCAAAACAGTCTGCTAATGGTCTGGTATGTTGGGGTGCTGTGTGGTGTTTGAACCGTCTGATAATGGCCTTGTATGTTTGGGTGCTGTGGTGGCAGAACAGTCTGCTAATGGCCTTGTATGTTGGGTTGCTGTGGTGGGAGAACAGTCTGCTAATGGCCTGGTATGTTGGGGTGCTGTGGTGGAAGAACAGTCTGCTAATGGCCTGGTATGTTGGGTTGCTGTGTGGTGGTGGAACAGTCTGATAATGACCTGGTATGTTGGGGTGCTGTGTTGGCAGAACCGTCTGCTAATGGCCTTGTATGTTGGGTGCTGTGGTGGCAGAACAGTCTGCTAATGGCCTTGTATGTTGGGGTGCTGTTTTCGGCAAAACAGTCTGCTAATGGCCTGGTATGTTGGGGTGCTGTGTGGTGGTGGAACAGTCTGATAATGACCTGGTATGTTTGGGTGCTATGGTGGCAGAACCCTCTGCTAATGGCCTGGTATGTTGGGGTGCTGTGTGGTGGTGGAACAGTCTGATAATGACCTGGTATGTTGGGGTGCTGTGGTGGCAGAACCGTCTGCTAATGGTCTGGTATGTTGGGGTGCTGTGTTGGCAGTCTGCTTATGGTCTGGTATGTTGGGGTGCTGTGTGGTGGTGGAACAGTCTGATAATGACCTGGTATGTTGGGGTGCTGTGGTGGCAGAACCCTCTGCTAATGGCCTGGTATGTTGGGGTGCTGTGTGGTGGTGGAACAGTCTGATAATGACCTGGTATGTTGGGGTGCTATGGTGGCAGAACCCTCTGCTAATGGCCTGGTATGTTGGGGTGCTGTGTGGTGGTGGAACAGTCTGATAATGACCTGGTATGTTGGGGTGCTATGGTGGCAGAACCGTCTGCTAATGGCCTGGTATGTTGGGGTGCTGTGTGGTGGCGGAACAGTCTGATAATGACTTGGCATGTTGGGGGGCTGTTTGCGGCAGAACAGTCTGCTAATGGTCTGGTATGTTGGGGTGCTGTGGTGGCAGAACCCTCTGCTAATGGCCTGGTATGTAGGGGTGCTGTGGTGGCAGAACCGTCTGCTAATGGCCTTGTATGTTGGGTGCTGTGGTGGCAGAACAGTCTGCTAATGGCCTTGTATGTTGGGGTGCTGTTTTCGGCAAAACAGTCTGCTAATGGTCTGGTATGTTGGGGTGCTGTGTGGTGGTGGAACAGTCTAATAATGGCCTTGTATGTTGGGGTGCTGTGGTGGCAGAACAGTCTGCTAATGGCCTTGTATGTTGGGTTGCTGTGGTGGCAGAACAGTCTGCTAATGGCCTGGTATGTTGGGGTGCTGTGGTGGAAGAACAGTCTGCTAATGGCCTTGTATGTTGGGGTGCTGTTTTCGGCAAAACAGTCTGCTAATGGTCTGGTATGTTGGGGTGCTGTGTGGTGTTTGAACCGTCTGATAATGGCCTTGTATGTTTGGGTGCTGTGGTGGCAGAACAGTCTGCTAATGGCCTTGTATGTTGGGTTGCTGTGGTGGGAGAACAGTCTGCTAATGGCCTGGTATGTTGGGGTGCTGTGGTGGAAGAACAGTCTGCTAATGGCCTGGTATGTTGGGTTGCTGTGGTGGGAGAACAGTCTGCTAATGGTCTGGTATGTTGGGGTGCTGTGGTGGTGGAACAGTCTGATAATGACCTGGTATGTTGGGGTGCTGTGGTGGCAGAACCCTCTGCTAATGGCCTGGTATGTTGGGGTGCTGTGTGGTGGCAGAACCGTCTGCTAATGGTCTGGTATGTTGGGTGCTGTGGTGGCAGAAAAGTCTGATAATGGCCTGGTATGTTGGGGTGCTGTGTTGCAGAACAGACTGCTAATGGTCTTGTATGTTGGGTGCTGTGGTGGCAGAACAGTCTGCTGATGGCCTGGTATGTTGGGTGCTGTGGTGGCAGAACCGTCTGCTAATGGTCTGGTATGTTGGGGTGCTGTGTTGGCAGAACAGTCTGCTAATGGTCTGGTATGTTTGGGTGCTGTGGTTGCAGAACAGACTGCTAATGGTCTTGTATGTTGGGTGCTGTGGTGGCAGAACAGTCTGCTGATGGCCTGGTATGTTGGGGTGCTGTGGTGGCAGAACAGTCTGGTTATGGCCTGGTATGTTGGGGTGCTGTGTTGGCAGAACAGTCTGCTAATGGTCTGGTATGTTTGGGTGCTGTGTTGGCAGAACAGTCTGCTAATGGCCTGGTATGTTGGGTTGCTGTGGTGGCAGAACAGTCTGCTTATGGTCTGGTATGTTGGGGTGCTGTGGTGGCAGAAAAGTCTGATAATGGCCTGGTATGTTGGGGTGCTGTGTTGGCAGAACAGTCTGCTAATGGTCTGGTATGTTTGGGTGCTGTGGTTGCAGAACAGACTGCTAATGGTCTTGTATGTTTGGTGCTGTGGTGGCAGAACAGTCTGCTGATGGCCTGGTATGTTGGGGTGCTGTGGTGGCAGAACCGTCTGCTAATCGTCTGGTATGTTGGGTTGCTGTGTTGGCAGAACAGTCTGGTTATGGCCTGGTATGTTGGGGTGCTGTGTTGGCAGAACAGTCTGCTAATGGTCTGGTATGTTGGGTGCTGTGTTGGCAGAACAGTCTGCTAATGGCCTGGTATGTTGGGTTGCTGTGGTGGCAGAACAGTCTGCTTATGGTCTGGTATGTTGGGGTGCTGTGGTGGCAGAAAAGTCTGATAATGGCCTGGTATGTTGGGGTGCTGTGGTGGCAGAAAAGTCTGATAATGGCCTGGTATGTTTGGGTGCTGTGGTTGCAGAACAGACTGCTAATGGTCTTGTATGTTGGGTGCTGTGTTTGAGGAACAGTCTGCTAATGTTCTGGTATGTTGGGTTGCTGTGGTGGGAGAACAGTCTGCAAATGGTATCGTATGTTTTGGTGCTGTGTTGGCAGAACAGACTGCTAATGGCCTGGTATGCTTGGGTGCTGTGTTTGCAGAACAGTCTGCTAATGGTCTGGTATGTTGGGGTGCTGTGGTGGTGGAACAGTCTGATAATGACCTGGTATGTTGGGGTGCTGTGGTTGCAGAACAGACTGCTAATGGTCTTGTATGTTGGGTGCTGTGGTGGCAGAACAGTCTGCTGATGGCCTGGTATGTTGGGGTGCTGTGTTGGCAGAACAGTCTGCTAATGGCCTGGTATGTTGGGTTGCTGTGGTGGCAGAACAGTCTGCTTATGGTCTGGTATGTTGGGGTCCTGTGGTGGCAGAAAAGTCTGATAATGGCCTGGTATGTTGGGGTGCTGTGTTGGCAGAACAGTCTGCTAATGGTCTGGTATGTTTGGGTGCTGTGGTTGCAGAACAGACTGCTAATGGTCTTGTATGTTGGGTGCTGTGGTGGCAGAACAGTCTGCTGATGGCCTGGTATGTTGGGGTGCTGTGGTGGCAGAACCGTCTGCTAATGGTCTGGTATGTTGGGGTGCTGTGTTGGCAGAACAGTCTGGTTATGGCCTGGTATGTTGGGGTGCTGTGTTGGCAGAACAGTCTGCTAATGGTCTGGTATGTTGGGGTGCTGTGTTGGCAGAACAGTCTGCTAATGGCCTGGTATGTTGGGTTGCTGTGGTGGCAGAACAGTCTGCTTATGGTCTGGTATGTTGGGGTGCTGTGGTGGCAGAAAAGTCTGATAATGGCCTGGTATGTTGGGGTGCTGTGTTGGCAGAACAGACTGCTAATGGTCTTGTATGTTGGGTGCTGTGTTTGAGGAACAGTCTGCTAATGTTCTGGTATGTTGGGTTGCTGTGGTGGGAGAACAGTCTGCAAATGGTATCGTATGTTTTGGTGCTGTGTTGGCAGAACAGACTGCTAATGGCCTGGTATGCTTGGGTGCTGTGTTTGCAGAACAGTCTGCTAATGGTCTGGTATGTTGGGGTGCTGTGGTGGTGGAACAGTCTGATAATGACCTGGTATGTTGGGGTGCTGTGGTGGCAGAACCCTCTGCTAATGGCCTGGTATGTTGGGGTGCTGTGTGGTGGCAGAACCGTCTGCTAATGGTCTGGTATGTTGGGTGCTGTGGTGGCAGAAAAGTCTGATAATGGCCTAGTATGTTGGGGTGCTGTGTTGCAGAACAGACTGCTAATGGTCTTGTATGTTGGGTGCTGTGGTGGCAGAACAGTCTGCTGATGGCCTGGTATGTTGGGGTGCTGTGGTGGCAGAACCGTCTGCTAATGGTCTGGTATGTTGGGGTGCTGTGGTGGCAGAACAGTCTGGTTATGGCCTGGTATGTTGGGGTGCTGTGTTGGCAGAACAGTCTGCTAATGGTCTGGTATGTTGGGGTGCTGTGTTGGCAGAACAGTCTGCTAATGGCCTGGTATGTTGGGTTGCTGTGGTGGCAGAACAGTCTGCTTATGGTCTGGTATGTTGGAGTGCTGTGGTGGCAGAAAAGTCTGATAATGGCCTGGTATGTTGGGGTGCTGTGTTGGCAGAACAGTCTGCTAATGGTCTGGTATGTTTGGGTGCTGTGGTTGCAGAACAGACTGCTAATGGTCTTGTATGTTGGGTGCTGTGGTGGCAGAACAGTCTGCTGATGGCCTGGTATGTTGGGGTGCTGTGGTGGCAGAACAGTCTGGTTATGGCCTGGTATGTTGGGGTGCTGTGTTGGCAGAACAGTCTGCTAATGGTCTGGTATGTTGGGGTGCTGTGTTGGCAGAACAGTCTGCTAATGGCCTGGTATGTTGGGTTGCTGTGGTGGCAGAACAGTCTGCTTATGGTCTGGTATGTTGGGGTGCTGTGGTGGCAGAAAAGTCTGATAATGGCCTGGTATGTTGGGGTGCTGTGTTGGCAGAACAGTCTGCTAATGGTCTGGTATGTTTGGGTGCTGTGGTTGCAGAACAGACTGCTAATGGTCTTGTATGTTGGGTGCTGTGGTGGCAGAACAGTCTGCTGATGGCCTGGTATGTTGGGGTGCTGTGGTGGCAGAACCGTCTGCTAATGGTCTGGTATGTTGGGGTGCTGTGTTGGCAGAACAGTCTGGTTATGGCCTGGTATGTTGGGGTGCTGTGTTGGCAGAACAGTCTGCTAATGGTCTGGTATGTTGGGGTGCTGTGTTGGCAGAACAGTCTGCTAATGGCCTGGTATGTTGGGTTGCTGTGGTGGCAGAACAGTCTGCTTATGGTCTGGTATGTTGGGGTGCTGTGGTGGCAGAAAAGTCTGATAATGGCCTGGTATGTTGGGGTGCTGTGTTGGCAGAACAGTCTGCTAATGGTCTGGTATGTTTTGGTGCTGTGTTGGCAGAACAGTCTGCTAATGGCCTGGTATGTTGGGTTGCTGTGGTGGCAGAACAGTCTGCTTATGGTCTGGTATGTTGGGGTCCTGTGGTGGCAGAAAAGTCTGATAATGGCCTGGTATGTTGGGGTGCTGTGTTGGCAGAACAGTCTGCTAATGGTCTGGTATGTTTGGGTGCTGTGGTTGCAGAACAGACTGCTAATGGTCTTGTATGTTGGGTGCTGTGGTGGCAGAACAGTCTGCTGATGGCCTGGTATGTTGGGGTGCTGTGGTGGCAGAACCGTCTGCTAATGGTCTGGTATGTTGGGGTGCTGTGTTGGCAGAACAGTCTGGTTATGGCCTGGTATGTTGGGGTGCTGTGTTGGCAGAACAGTCTGCTAATGGTCTGGTATGTTGGGGTGCTGTGTTGGCAGAACAGTCTGCTAATGGCCTGGTATGTTGGGTTGCTGTGGTGGCAGAACAGTCTGCTTATGGTCTGGTATGTTGGGGTGCTGTGGTGGCAGAAAAGTCTGATAATGGCCTGGTATGTTGGGGTGCTGTGTTGGCAGAACAGACTGCTAATGGTCTTGTATGTTGGGTGCTGTGTTTGAGGAACAGTCTGCTAATGTTCTGGTATGTTGGGTTGCTGTGGTGGGAGAACAGTCTGCAAATGGTATCGTATGTTTTGGTGCTGTGTTGGCAGAACAGACTGCTAATGGCCTGGTATGCTTGGGTGCTGTGTTTGCAGAACAGTCTGCTAATGGTCTGGTATGTTGGGGTGCTGTGGTGGTGGAACAGTCTGATAATGACCTGGTATGTTGGGGTGCTGTGGTGGCAGAACCCTCTGCTAATGGCCTGGTATGTTGGGGTGCTGTGTGGTGGCAGAACCGTCTGCTAATGGTCTGGTATGTTGGGTGCTGTGGTGGCAGAAAAGTCTGATAATGGCCTAGTATGTTGGGGTGCTGTGTTGCAGAACAGACTGCTAATGGTCTTGTATGTTGGGTGCTGTGGTGGCAGAACAGTCTGCTGATGGCCTGGTATGTTGGGGTGCTGTGGTGGCAGAACCGTCTGCTAATGGTCTGGTATGTTGGGGTGCTGTGGTGGCAGAACAGTCTGGTTATGGCCTGGTATGTTGGGGTGCTGTGTTGGCAGAACAGTCTGCTAATGGTCTGGTATGTTGGGGTGCTGTGTTGGCAGAACAGTCTGCTAATGGCCTGGTATGTTGGGTTGCTGTGGTGGCAGAACAGTCTGCTTATGGTCTGGTATGTTGGAGTGCTGTGGTGGCAGAAAAGTCTGATAATGGCCTGGTATGTTGGGGTGCTGTGTTGGCAGAACAGTCTGCTAATGGTCTGGTATGTTTGGGTGCTGTGGTTGCAGAACAGACTGCTAATGGTCTTGTATGTTGGGTGCTGTGGTGGCAGAACAGTCTGCTGATGGCCTGGTATGTTGGGGTGCTGTGGTGGCAGAACAGTCTGGTTATGGCCTGGTATGTTGGGGTGCTGTGTTGGCAGAACAGTCTGCTAATGGTCTGGTATGTTGGGGTGCTGTGTTGGCAGAACAGTCTGCTAATGGCCTGGTATGTTGGGTTGCTGTGGTGGCAGAACAGTCTGCTTATGGTCTGGTATGTTGGGGTGCTGTGGTGGCAGAAAAGTCTGATAATGGCCTGGTATGTTGGGGTGCTGTGTTGGCAGAACAGTCTGCTAATGGTCTGGTATGTTTGGGTGCTGTGGTTGCAGAACAGACTGCTAATGGTCTTGTATGTTGGGTGCTGTGGTGGCAGAACAGTCTGCTGATGGCCTGGTATGTTGGGGTGCTGTGGTGGCAGAACCGTCTGCTAATGGTCTGGTATGTTGGGGTGCTGTGTTGGCAGAACAGTCTGGTTATGGCCTGGTATGTTGGGGTGCTGTGTTGGCAGAACAGTCTGCTAATGGTCTGGTATGTTGGGGTGCTGTGTTGGCAGAACAGTCTGCTAATGGCCTGGTATGTTGGGTTGCTGTGGTGGCAGAACAGTCTGCTTATGGTCTGGTATGTTGGGGTGCTGTGGTGGCAGAAAAGTCTGATAATGGCCTGGTATGTTGGGGTGCTGTGTTGGCAGAACAGTCTGCTAATGGTCTGGTATGTTTTGGTGCTGTGGTTGCAGAACAGACTGCTAATGGTCTTGTATGTTGGGTGCTGTGTTTGAGGAAAAGTCTGCTAATGTTCTGGTATGTTGGGTTGCTGTGGTGGGAGAACAGTCTGCAAATGGTATCGTATGTTTTGGTGCTGTGTTGGCAGAACAGACTGCTAATGGCCTGGTATGCTTGGGTGCTGTGTTTGCAGAACAGTCTGCTAATGGTCTGGTATGTTGGGGTGCTGTGAGGGCGGACCAGTCTGCTTATGGCCTTGTATGTTTGAGTTCTCAGGATGTCTTTGTACTGTTTCACAAAGCGATTTTAGCGCTACAACTGAATATACTATACAAAATCTGTGTAATTCTTGCGAATTCTCTACCTCTACCTCTATTACATCTTTGCCATAAATCAGTCACTTCGCTGTCAATTACACACAATTAGTTGTTCCCAATATAGCACTATAGCTATCTAGCACTTGGTATTAGTCAAATTAATCTAAGATTGTTCTATAAGTTTTCTTAAATAGACATATTAAGTCTATATTAATAGCTGCTTATTGTAGTGACGATCGTACTCACGTAAGTATAAGCTGGTGTGAGGTGTTTGTAAGGTCGGCATGGAGTTTCCCTCTTCTTCTGCTTGTAAGAAGTGTCGCCATTTTATGATCATGGGAGGTCTACATATCTACTGCTGGAAGTGCAGAAAGGCCAAATGTATAGATGAGGCAAGATGTGAGCAGTGCACCACTCTATCTAAGAAGGCCTTCACCAAGCAGCCAAGAAGAAAGTCGATGTCATTACGGCTATGGACTCTGAACTAGTCTCTGACTCTATCTCAGCGCCTCTACCAGCTACTCTGGCAAATGAATCATCTCCTGTGTTCCCTATGAACTTGATTGAATAACTCTTCAAACAACCGATAGAGATAATGGAGTCTACGTTTGAGTCACGCTTCTCAGCTATAGCTAAAGACATGGGGGACAGACATCTGTTTCTCCTACAGCCACGGCCGTACGGCCTACCCCAGCTGACCATATCAACCAGCTGGTTAGAAGCTCTCAAGTTTTACCCTCCCGTGAAACACGGGCATCTACATCTCCGCTTAGGTCCTGTCAGGGTACCGCAAGGCCATACTCCCCAGCTAAGACACTGTACGGTCACCGCACGGACTCCACGGTAACCTAGCAGACCGTTACAGTAGTGTCATAGACGAGGTCAAGATACAACGGAACGATTCCAAGTATCAACCATCAACCTAGCTACCAAAGCACATAGATCTTCCTATCCCTCAAAGCGTTCCTGGGATCAGAAAAACTTGTCAAATAAACAGCCACCGAAGATGAAGTTTGTCCCCTCCGGGAAGCAACCGTTCCAAATGAGTCAGGGGTACGACAAGCGTCAGTCTGACTACAAGAAAAGAGGATCCTATTGCCGGGGCAGATCCAGGGACAGAGGTGCCACCCATTCCACTGTTATAGACCCTTTCGCCCAGGTTATGTCTATGGACTGCTATTTACGCCTACCGTCTTTCAACATAATGCGTCATATGCCGAAAATTGGAAGGAAGCAGATTACACCCAACCACTGGGTCCTAGACGTCATGGCTCATGGATACAAACTGCAGTTCAAGAAGCATCCCATCCTGAAATCTTAAGCCATCGGATGCAGATTTCGTCTAGTAGGAGCCAAGCTAGCGGCAGCAGATCTGGCCATCATGAAGCTAGTCAAGAAGCCAGACATTCGGAAACAATCGGAGACCAACAAGACCAAAGGCTTTTATTCTCCACTATTCTTAGTTCCAAAAAAGAATTCACCTGACATGAGGATGATAATCGACTTAAAGATCCTCAAAAAGAAATTCCTGGTACCTCCTCCAAAGTTCAAAATGGCTACCTGGACGATTCATGTTACTAGACCAAGAAGAAGCTCAGCTACACCAGAACATGCTATTTCTGGTCAAGCTTATAACCTACCTAGGCTAGTCAATCCCTCCAAGTCTGAGACCACTCCGGTTCAAGATGTCGTTTACATTGGGGCGCATTTCCAACTACAAAAGGGATATCTATGTCGACCAAAGGAGCCATTCGTCGAGCCTATTACGATGATTCAAACCTTATCAAGTCAATCCAGCAGGTCTCTAAGGTGGTGGATGTCTCTTCTAGGCAACCTAACGTCTCTACAGGATATGACCTTCAGAGGAAGGTTGATGTTACGTCCTCTGCAGAGATGGATCAACTTGCTACGATCCCACATCCTTGAGTTCAAGGCTCAGTTACGAGGGGTGTTCATTAAAGATTTCCCCTGACCCACTTCCGATGGACCTAGTGGAATGAAACTTGGCATAGGTATTAGTCTTTCTCCACATAGGAACCACCAAGAGTTACACACTTCTCCCATCGTGTTATGCAACTATGGAGACCTGGCTTGTAAAAGCCCTCATTTTGCATCTCAAACCAGGATTTGACTTCAGAAATCAGTGTTTCATCATCTATGAAACGTTTTCCCTTCAAAAATGACTTCATGGTTGGAAAGAGGTGGAAGTCAGATGGTGCAAGGTCAGGAGAGTAAGGAGGATGTGGAAGGATTTCATAGCCACAGGACCGCGCTTCTGTCTGGGCAACATGAGAGTTGTGTACTGGAGCATTGTCTTGCAGGAGACGGAGACCCTTGGTCAGCATGCCACGCCTCTTAAGCTTGATAGCATCCCGCAATTTCCGCAGCAGTGAAGCATAATAAGCTCCTGTAATTGTGGTACCCTTTGCCAAGAAATCCATCATCACTACTCCGTGCTAGTCCCAAAACACCGTAAGCATGACCTTGCCTGCAGGGGGTTGGACACGTGCCTTCTTTGGGGGTGGTGACTCCACATGCTTCCATTGCATCGGCTGAACTTTAGTCTCAGCATCAAAGTGATGGACCCATGTTTCATCCTGTGTGATAAGTCTGTCAAAAAAGTTTGCCTGTTTTTTTTGGCACATGTCCAAAAGATCCTTTGAGCAATTGACTCGTTCCTGCTTTTGGAAAGGTGTGAGCAACCTGGGAATCCATCGTGCAGACACCTTATGCATGTTCAAATTGTCATGGATGATTTTTTCCACAGACCCTACACTGATCTTGACATCTTTTGCTAAGGGGCGAATAGTTATACGTCGGTCTGCCAAAATGGCGGTCTCCACTTGATGGATAGTGTCCTCATCAATGGCTGAATAGGGGCGACCAGGAATGGCAGCTGTTTCCACAGATGTCCAACCACACTTGAACTGGCGATGCCAGTGTTTAACAACGTCATATGATGGGGCATCTTCCCCATAAGTTGCTTTCATTTCATCGAAAGTTTCTTTTGGTGTGTGACCTTTCAAATATAAAAACCTAATCACTGCTCGGTATTCTACTGGCTCCATTGTCACACCCTACTCGATCATAACACCTGTAAAAGTGGTAAGATTAATAGTGCTGCAAATTCAGACATAACCCATAGATACATGTATCATTATACATGTGAAATTTCAACCAAATATGATAACCCTAAGTGGTTTAGGGGAAATCTTTAATGAACACCCCTCGTACCTCCCCACTTTTTACGGGACCTGCATTGGTGGACTCACAGAGAGCATGGGATGAGCGGCATTCCTCTGACTTCTCCAACGCCCGGACACCATCTATTTTCAGACGCATCAGATTCGTCCATATTGACGATCTTACGGAACAAGGATCTTGGAGCACCGGAGAGAGGATCCTTCATCCTATCAAATGAAGGCCATCCCGGCATGGAAGATACGTCTCTCCCAATCGTCCATCCCCATAGCCACGGACAACATAACAGTAGTGGCATGCATTCAGAAACAAGGAGCAACCAGATCCACTTCTCTGATGATGGAGACTACACAATTGTTTGCCTTGGCAGACTCCATCAGTTGCCGGATGGAAGCGAGACATATTCCGGGGAAGCTGAACATCCTTGCCGACAGCCTTTCCCACCAGGGGATAATAGTGGCAACAGAATGGACCTTACATCCCCAGAGGGTAAGTACACCCTTGATTATCCTGTCTATTAGGTGTAGGATGGATTAGGAGCACCTTGAGTATCAACTGCTTCTAGTACTAAGTGCAGATGACCGGAAGTGACGTCACAGCCAGAAGAGATAGAATCGGAACTGACGTCATCGCCCGAAGTGAGATCATAACTGGAAGTGACGTCAGCACCGGAAATAGCATTACAAGGTCCATCTAATGAGGAAATGACGTCTTTTGGTAGAAAATAGACCATAAGAGACGTCATTATCCAATAAAAGGGAAGTGACAAACCGGAAGTGAGGTCAAAACAGGAAGTGAAGTCAGCTCCGGAAATAGTGTCACAAATTTAAACAAGAAGTTACGTCATTTGGTAGAAATAGACCAGAAATGACGTCATACTAACAAGATCAGCAAATATAAAGGTTTATTCTAGTGAAGGTCTTGCATATTTGACTGATTCTTGATGCATTCTGATTTTCAAGTCCTCAGGAGGAATTTCAGAGGAAATTATCTCGAGTCAGGATTAGAATCAGTGATTAAATGGTCCCCAGAAGAGGATAACTGTCAATTACACAGTTACTAGAGGCAGATCCCCCGGGGCCTTCTGGTATATTCTGGCAAAGATGTAATAGAGGTAGAGGATTCGCACGAATTATCGAACAAAAGTTATCATTGTTAATAATTCTAAGAATACTACCTCTATTACGTCAGATGTACTCCAACCCACCTCCCCAATTCACCTACCTCTAGTGGTAATATGTTGGAAAGAAGTGAGGTTTCACACCATTATGCACATCATAGCTTGGGTTGCTATAGTGCTATATTGGGAACAACTAATTTTGTGTGATCGACAGTGAAGAAAATCTGTAAATTTAGTTTGTGTGACTGAAACCAAAATAGAGGATTTATGGCCAATATGTAATAGAGGTACCGGTAGTATTCTTAGAATTATAAACAGTGATAACTATTGTTCAATATTTGTATGGGAGTTACAATGGTGAGAGTACTACAAATACTTTGTGAAACAAATTCAACCTTATTGCTACATCTGAGAACATCAGGGATGTGAAATCTCTGCGGGAACACCGAAAATCATGTTTTTTAGTCCTTGGAAAAAATTATCTTCCTCGTAAAGTATAATAAAAGATATTAAAAAAATACTCCAAAAAATATTATTGTGTTTCCGGACAACCGTCGCATATTGTCCTGTATTCGATCAGAGCTTTCAGCATCATATATGCCTTTATTATTATTAATGACACAATACTATTATCGTCGGATCATAGGTTTTTGGTCATCATTCGTTTTCTATCAAGAATACTTGCACTTTAACGTGGGGTGTGTCGTCACACAGAAATTGTAAATACTCAGAAGATGGCCTGTTTTTAAGATAAAGTTGTCTTTTGGCCTATAAGTGAATGAGATGTTTTACAGCTGTTCATGTGATTAACGAGAAAAATATGAATGTTTCTTCAGCGTCCGAAAAACAATAACACAGGGATATTTGTTGTATTAATGTCTTATGTTTGCAATGTTGTTTTATTTTTTTCAACAAAAGGTAAGTAAGCACAAGGTAGGTTTTTTCATTATGCTTCAACATGGGGAAAGGGTCAGACATTGCATGCTTGTGACAGTTGTCCTTATATCTGGGTGATGGGGAGGTGAAGTTTATGGATTGTATTGCTCCTAGACCCCGCGGGTAGCCAGGTGTGCATAAGCTATGCCCAGTTTTTTTAAAGTACTGATTTAACTTTGAAATTTTACTGCTTCCCCCATCTTTATTTGACTCGACTTTTGCCATTGACTTATTACATTTCTTGGTGTGAATGTTACCCAAACAGCACGAAATTGCTTAAAATGCAATCAATTATTTTCCTCTTTTGGGGGGAAAACCTGCTCACATCCCTGGAACATATGAATAACTGGTATCACAGCACATTAATTGTTTGTGTAAGTTGTGTTTGCAAGTAAGTGTACCAGGGTAAGAGGAATAGGCCACATAGTCCACATACATTAAGGTCACACTTCAAACACTGTTATGTGACCTTCCTAACCTAAACTGACTGAGGAAGAGGGTCATGGTACTTCCAGTGGAGCAGGTATGTGTTGAACCCCTCAGATCTTTCCATCCTAGGTTTAAGTCCCAGATTTGCCCTGTATATAATCCACTGTACCCTGCTCATGGCACTGGTTGATCCAGAGAAGGAGTATTGGAGGTGCCCCCCCACCCCACCCTCACACACACACTCTTCACTCTTCAGACTATATTTATGTTTTCTCTGATGTGTTTTATTTTGATGTGTGGAGTTACTGTAGGTGTAGTGCTAAGATCGTGTTGTTGGAAAGAGGCCTATGCGTGTTCATTTAGCTGGAATCTTGCTCAGTGTGGCATTAAAAACAAAGAAACAATCAAAACACTAACTATATCCTTGAAATATGTTGTGACAGGACCAGTCCATACCTCCGTCTGTCCGCGGGAACGTAAAGTCTGCATGGCGCACCCCACCCCTCACCCCCCTCCAGCACAGTCAGCGGAACTACACCCAGGAGGTGATCAGTCCCGTCCACTCCAAGGCCTCCTTACCCCAACCCCCAAGCTCCAGCCGAGGGAGAAGGATGGTCACAGGGAACATCTCAGCATCTAATTTCCCCTCGGGACACGGGGAGGAGTCACATGGATACACGTCCCAGGAGTCGGTCTGCTCCCATCATGGCCACAAATCAAAGTAAGTGGAGAGGTAGCAGGGGCCCTTATGACTAAAGTGCTGACTCGTCATGTTGAAGCTGTAACCATGGTAACCTTCTGTGATGTCATATGACTGTCTGACGTTCTGAGTGGAATTGAGGGAAAACTCTAAATGCAAAAATCATTTACTCAAATATGAACACACTTACCTATAGGAGTAATGATGTCAAAAACTATTGATTATACTTTAATGAAAACTGTGAACACAGTGTTTTCCCCATCTCTGTAAGTGTGAATTTGGTGTTGCTGTTTACAAGTTTACCTAGCACATTAGATGCACACTAACACCCTTCTGTTTTCAGTTGGAAAGTTAGATACTGTAAATCTTGAAATTAATGCATCTTCAATCTTATTAGTGCTAGGTAGAGCACCTCCAATAAAAACCCTTTCCTGAAAACCACACACAGTTTATATGTTTTTTTCTGTTGACTGGCATTAAGGAAGTTGAAAGGCATGTGTGATTGAGACAGGTCGGCATTTCGGGTTGTGGACAAGATTTGTGAATATTATTACAGTACAGAAAGTTTGACGTTATTCAAACCATACAAATTTAAAAAGGGTGTATCCATTGACATTTGGCATGCAAGAATTGGAACCTTCACCCAACCTAGTGGTGTGAAACTGATAGGCACAGTTTTGCCTTACTTCCCTGTCTTCCAAATGGACGCCACTGATTGCCCTGTCTTACCGCATGGTAATCTGTACAACGTTATTGCTGACTATATGGTCTTCAGGTCTTACGGTTACATCATGGTTGAAGTGTATTTATCCCACATTGATTGCCCTGTCTTACCGCATGGTAATCTGCACAACGTTATTGCTGACTATATGGTCTTCAGGTGTTATGGTTACTTCATGGGTGAAGTGTATTTATCCCACATTGTTCCGCCACCATCTTTCTGTGATGCTTTTGAAGCATTTTGTGTCAGCAAAATGTCTGGATCTGTTATAAGTCCTTTGTTAACATACATCAAAATCAGGAGCCACCTCCGGAAGTACCTCTGTATTTGTGCGATTTACTCAACTATATACTGACAAACACTTAACAGACAGAAGTTTTACTCTACAGGCAGAATCATCTTGCGATACCTTTTCTTCACTCCACATCAATGACAACTTGAACTTGACCAGATGTGTCTATAATATGTTGTGCACATACTGTGATAATGATCTGGT
Source organism: Haliotis rufescens (assembly GCF_023055435.1). Lineage (NCBI taxonomy): Eukaryota > Metazoa > Mollusca > Gastropoda > Lepetellida > Haliotidae > Haliotis > Haliotis rufescens. The sequence continues at coordinate 50,005,062 of NW_025964001.1, read as the reverse complement.
CCTGAAAAAAGATGCGGAAACACTAACTACGAAACTGGACTACCTTGAAAATCAAAGTTAACAAAACAATCTTTTGTTCCACGGTATACCGAAAGTTAAACAGCACGAAACAGGAAAACATTGTGAAGATTGTGTGCGAGAAATTCTGAAAAACACAATGCAAAAACAATGATGTGATTCAACGATAGTCATAAGTTTAAGTTAAATTGACTCTAGCTCACCACTACTTTGAGTCAATCAATGATACCATAGAGGGAATTTTTAGTACAAAAACGATGATGAGACTAAACTTAATTGTAATGAAAATAATCTCTATTATTTTTACTCATACGTATACCATTATTTTTAACAAAGTGATATTCAACATATTTACTAAGTTCTTCGTTCATTTTACTAGGAGACCAGACTAGAAAATCTTCTTGGTATTTGGAAAGAAACAATTGATGACCGTATTTGGTTGGTTCGACATCACTGATATAATATATACCCTGTGGTTATTCTCTCCATTTGATAATTTTGTTCCTGAGCATAAATGCTTCGATAGCTTTTTCGAGTTCTTCCTTTGATGGTTTGTAATTCTCCATTATTATATACTTATGTAAGCATTCGTTTAAATGAATGTATGATTTTTTATGTGGTACGATCTCATGATAGTAAGCAATCTATTTTTAATCTCCAACAAGTTCTTTGGTTTTGGCACGGAATAATTGACGCGCTTGTTGCCTCCCCTGTTCTATAAACTTTTTTTTCTCGCCTTTGCTAATACCACTGGTCTTAAGAGAATGTGATCGATGTGTGCTTCATTACATTGTATTTGGTGAGTTCTGACAAAACTAAACGAAACTCCTCCTCGGATATCTTACAATCAGCCATTGCTGTTGAAATATGATCCTCAATGCTGTTCAACTTTGCTTCGGCATCCAAATATTATCATGTTTTAAAGCTTTCTTTTGCAACTTACGAGAAATGAAATTTATTGCTATACCTGCCAGTCCTGAGACTCCGGCGGCTATTTCCATACCAAGTACGATAGTCGCGGCGATTATAGTTGATAATAAACCAACACCCGCTACACCGAGTCCCATGCCAGCTTTTACAAGTGCGGTGTTAACTCCGTCGAGAGCATTCACGGCTCTGCGATACTTTTTATTCAATCCAAGTCTCAACTCCCTCTCCTTCTCTATTCGATGTTTTATGTCGCTTATTTGATGTAATCGAAATCCATCAACAGTATCCATCTTTTCAGATGCTTCATCGAGCGCCGGATATAAACCCATAGTGTATATTATTATATAATATAATAGTCTTTAATTGGTCTTGCTTCAATGTTTTGAGAGTATACATCAACCTTATTAAATGTATATTATACGGCAAGAATATCTTAGTAAGAGAAATGCTGTCACTTTTAATAATTTGGACTCCCTCAAGGTTTGCAATGGGTGATGCTCCTACATAAATAATACTGCAATGTTGACGTTGGTGTTTCTTGAGCCATTTAATCGATAGACCTGGTAATATATCGAAGGCATCTTCTGGTGCATCTCCAAACAAGAATTCAATAATAAGTGTAGAAAGATCAGGTATTGCACTCAAGTTCTGTTTAATATCATTGAATTCTGTAACCAAATTTAAACTAACACTTTTTGATGCCAGCCAACTAAATAACATATGACATGGGTTTTCTGGCAGGGGAGAGACTAACACACTCTTTCGAGTAGGATCCCACTATTTATTATCTTAGTTAAATTATGTGCCTTACCCATTATCACATAAGGTGGGTTAATGACGATATTCAGTAGCCACTCAATTTTTGCTTTGATCATAGTCCATTAATTATCATCATTGTGAGTAAGATTGTATGAAGTGTTTTTATGTATTAGAGAAAACACGCTCACGAGGTTTTGGTAGACAGAGCATGCCCTGGGGAGAGGGAAAAACCAAGGGGGCGAAGCCCCCGCGGTTTTTCTTGACCCCCAGGGCATGCTCTGTCTACCAAAACCGAGGGAAAGTGTTTTTCCATACTTATAAACTGAAAAAAGAAACTTAAAACAACATTTATCAACATTTTTATGTTTCGAACATACTTTCCATTAACCTTAGGATAGCGAGTAAAATATCTGTTGCTGGCGTACGGATCTTGAAAAGGACAATCTAAAAACCAGTGAGGCTTATCAACCCCTCTGTAGCCTCGTGGTACACTCGTGGAAGTTATATTAATAAAATACCCAAGACATTATATAAAATCCCTGGGATATTATAGCAAATATGACTTGAATATCCTATAAAATCCCTGGGATATTATATAAAATCCCAGGGACATTACAACGTCCCTGTTTATGAGATTTAACCCGACTGGAAAGTAAAACCTCACAATAGGTTTTAATGCCTATAGAAAGAAATCTCTTACTTAATAGCGATCCCAATGAATAGGTTTATAATGAGTTTACTAGCGTCAACATCACTTAAATCTCCTAGATTAACTGGGAATGCAACTTCTTTCCGCTTGTATACATTATCTTGTAAGTGTAAAGCGTATAACTTGCCATCGGTACCGGGTTTACCGAATCCTTCTGTGTCTCCGAGATCCGAAAGTGCAATTGTATTACATTGTCTGAGCGTTCCAGGGCCTGATGAATCAAGCATTATTTATAATATGGAGTGTTACACTCAAGTATCCTATATGTACAGGTTGATGTTTTACATCTAATACAGAAATTTTGAGGTCTAAAATAATACCCCTCTTTAATTTTTTATATTGTAATGATGAGAAAGATTCTGTTCTACCGCTATTGTATTTTTCTTCTTTGACTGGAATAGCTCTAAGCAGAGTAGAAGGACTTTCTAGTTGAATATTATCCGTTTTACTGATCTGATCAAGATGGATGCACAACTCTTAATAGGGAACTAAATCGGGTAATTTAATTCCATCCACTATATCGTTGGGTGGTATTATTCACATTTTGCCTTCAAGTCCAAGTGTTTCTGCTAAGATCTTGGTAAGAAGTAACTTCTCTTCTCCAGCGCTTAATTTCAGCATCCCATTCGACTCATTTTGTGTGAGACTAGCTCCCAAAGGTTTAAATATTTCATCATTGAGTGAGCATACGCTGTAATACCCATCAGGTATAACAATGTGAGTGTGATCAATACCTATTTCACCTATTAAAAACCTATTATTTTCTCTCGCATCATTTATATTGGTCCACCGCGGGTAATATGTTACATCGCATAGGGCGACTTCAAGTTGTCCATCCGTGTTATCGATAGTATGAAGCAGTTGAAAAGACTGGCCATTTGTTATTCCCGGGAGTGTGACATACATATTAAATATACAATAATACTATATCATAACTTAAATATGAAATCAACTTATATTACTAATCAGTCGATTTTAGTAAGTTCCTCTGGTGCTAATTTTGTTGTTGAATTCCCTGATATCTTTGAAAAATACAGGGTCACGGCAACTAGCGATAAAATGGTGCACGATTGGTTTCACAATCCGATGCAATTTTGGCAGAACCAGTTAAACTTTGCCATATGGTGTGCTACAACGGGATGTGGCATATCTGTTAATGCCCCAGGATTTAAACTATATAAGTCTGTTATATTATTTCATGTGTACTATCAGATTAGACGTATACTTAAAGAAATTAGTGCTCCATTACCGCAGGATTGAGCATGGAATGCATCAAATAATCCGTACAATAGGTGGGCATTCAAACGTATTTGTCAGGAATTTAATGTTTTTTCGAGTTAAGATTGGCGTCTGAGTGGAGTTAACCATGGTCTAGGTATTCCGTACTCTGTTAAAGTAGTCAGCGATGATTTACTAAAAAGAGGTCGGCTTCTCCCGAGCTTTGCTCTCTCAAGTAACGAGTGGAGAGACGATCGTATGAACTTTAAGGGTGGTGTTGCTTTCACCGTCCAAAAGGTTGAGCAACCACCTGGAAAGGCTTGGAATGAATTTCTATATATCATAAAACAGAAAATAATTTTATTAACCCAGGAGTTGTAAGAGTTAATGAATCAATAAGAACCTATGTATGGGCAGCTCTTGGTGCACAATCGCAAACACGAACGGGAATAAATGGTTCTGGGGCGGCGCTCGATGCGCAAAAACAGTTTGTCGCAAATGTGGAGGATGCTATTCACCAGTTGACATACCATCTTCTATAAAGCGTCATCAAGATGTATTACAGTACGTTCAATCCAAAGAAGACTACGTTTATGCGCCTATACATGTCTCCGAGTAATATGGAACTTAAGATCGGTCAAGTGATCGGTTTTAATAATAAAATTGTTATTGCTTCCGATCAGCAAAAAACAGGTATAAATTCAGATATTAACACCCAATTAATAACGCAAATAAACACAGGCGAAACGGGAATAGTCAAGCCACAGACACCACATGTTTCACAACCATCTACTGACACACAACCACAAGTGCCACCACATAATGCCGCTAAAAATCAACAACATATTGATCAGTGCCCACAAGTTTTGACTAAGCCAAGTGGTGGTCTTTGCTAATAAATTCAAGAGCCAGGAAACAATACTCCCTATTATACCGGGAAGTGCAGACGCGGCTTTCCCAGCGAGCTTTCCCAGTGCTTCTCCTAATGCCTTTAAGTGCTTTTTTATCCACTCTTTTACACCACCCCTATCACTAGGTGGTGTGCCACCTCCTGTACCGCCTGTACCACCGGTTAACGCGAGAGTCAAAGTCGATATAATAAATCCCAATGCGGTTAAAATACTGGCAATGGTTATCCCCTGTTCTCTGAACAATGTTTTCATTTTATCGGCCAGTGTAGTATCATCGTTGAGGACTTGATCAATCGTTTCTCGAATTTGACTGATTTGTGAACGAAGTGCCTTACTATTACTGGAAGCCGCTTCAAGGCGGGCCGATCTTTCGTCTTCTAATTTACGCAATCTTTCTGCAACGCGGCGTCTACTGAATTCATCACCCGCCTGTTCAAGTTTTGTTTTCTCATAAGCTATATGCTTGTCGAGTTCGGATAGCTTGGCTATATAATTGATGTGTTCTCCCCGCATTGTTTGCATTGCCTTGTCAAGACCTCGTAATTCCCTAGGGGCAGTCGGGTAGCCTAGTGGTTAAAGCGTTCGCTCATCACGCCGAAGACCCGGGTTCGATTCCCGACATGGGTACAATGTGTGAAGCCCATTTCTGGTGTCCCCCGCCGTGATATTGCTGGAATATTGCTAAAAGCGGCGTAAAACCATACTCAGTCAGTCAGTCAGTCGTAATTCCCTAATACTGAACTCCGAGGATGATACCTGTAACATTGAATTATCGTAGTATGTATCCAAGAATTCTCCGAGGCCAGCTTCGAGCTTTCTTCCAAATTATCTTTATCAATGTTACCGAGTTCAGTAAGCACAGTCTGAAAAACCTTAGTAGTCTTCGCAGAAAGTTTTTCTCGTGAGTAGTCTACAAAACCTAATTCATTACGAACAAAGTTGATGCCGTGTTTACTGGCTATCGTAGACGAAGCTAGGGGCTTACGAGTACGAGAATTCATAAGATCAATATCCGGAGAGCCACTCAGTCACAATATTCCTTTACTATCTATCGTAAACTTTGAATAGTCACGACCTATAGGAGTTTCTTTTAAGGCATCGTAATAATCATTAACGGCTGGTTTCAAAAGTTCATCGTTAAGATTCGTAAAGCTGGTTTCATTAGTACCAGCGTTCGAAATACCTGCCTGTCCGACCGTCCGAGACGGGTTGATTTCAACTCGGGCTGTCAGATTTTCAAATCCCCCTGCCCGATGGTCGGGTTACATTTCATAGGTGAAAATATTCTAAATATTTCCCGATGATAAGCATTAATTCACATGTAAAGATGAATGATAAAATGTAACCAAAAAGAAACCCCGTTAGCTTTTAGACAACCTAACATTTAGCGATGGGCTTATGCTACAAGCAATCAGTTTTCATATTTTTAATTAAATTATCCTGACAAACATATGATTATAGTGGGCAGGCAGGTTTTGGTCAGGGCTGGCAAGTATTTCAGCTAGCCAGTCCTGTGGTCTGGCTGAAATTTTTGGGAGTTTCATACCCTGTCAGTACCCTCTTCGATTGTACTAGTATCAGTTATGTTATTTAGATTAATATCATCCATTTTTATATTAAACATAAGGTTACATAATTTCAATATAACAATGTCTTTGCAATACAGACGCAAGTTAAACCCACAACGTAGACTTTGGGATCCATTAGGGGTCAAAGCAATTCGTCAGTCTGTAACTAAAACTAATAACCCGAGTACCATTGATCAGAATCAAACGCTTCTGGTTTGCTTTCCTAATCTCGGCACACACAATGTGTTAGTTCCAGGAACTGCCTGACTTTCATTTACAATTAGTTTGAATTCTACCGACGCTAGCAGAGAGCTCGTTCAGAACATAGGTTGTGCGAGTGTTAAGAAAATTACAATTAAAATTAGCGGTAATGAAGTTTTGAGTATTGACGCCAGCGATGTATATTTCTGTTACATGGATCTCTGGAGAACGGCTAAAGAACGGGAAAACTTACAATACCAAGGTATTTGTAATCAGAACACATTGAGACTGCGTGTAGGTGCTGATAGTGGCGATAATACCGTCGTAGGAGATAAGGCTGTTGCTGATGCATTAGTAAACCGATTCTATATTCCGCTTGACTTTGAATTACTAGATAGTCACATTGCCCTTCTATCAAGCATCCCTAGGCGATAGGTTAGAATACAAACTCACTTTTAATGACTACAGCAGAGTAATCAGAGCCGCTGAAGATGGTACTAGCTATTCTATTGAAAATATCTCACTGGAGTATGATATGATAATAGATCCTGAATTAGACAGACAAATTTGTAACCAGAATACCGGAAGTTTAGCTATTTTGTACGATCGCGTGCTTCGACATCGAAAGATCACTAGGAACAAAAGAGATACAGTGTGGAATATAAAGCTAAACGTTCCCGCTAGATCGTTGAAGGGTATTTCATGTTGTTCGAGGACCCCTCTGATGCATTTAAAAGAAATACCGAGAAGTTCTACAACCCCAAGATTACAAAAGTAGAATTGACTATCGAGGGTGTGCCTAATCAACTATATAGTCAAGGCATGCGAGCATATCAACAGTGGGATGAGATTAAAAAACTCCCTTCTATAAAACGAAGCCCAGAAGTTAATGCTGTCGTGAAAGATCTGTCTCTCGGGGATGTGTCGATGGCTGAATTCCTAACCACGAAGTATGCGCTATGGCTTGACATGGGAACCACGGACGATGACCAACTACACGGCAGTGGGCGGAGAATAGAAAATGCTAGCGAGGGTATTACTATGCAGATAACAAAGCTCCAGGAAGCGGCTGGTAAATTAAACATATATTTGTATGTGATTATGGACGCGCAACTTAATATACAAAATGGACGATTCGTGCAAGCGATCTATTAATAATCTGTTACCTAAAGAAGCGCACTGCGCTATCATCTGCGGGCAAATGGGTTGCGGAAAAACAGCTTTTATTCTAGATATTTTACAAAGTCATTATCGGTACGTTTTCGAACATACTATTATTCTGTGCCCAACTATAAGCGTTAATAAAACATACCTATCGAGATTGGGTAATGAATGATCCCGGGCGATCGTTTACAAGACTGTTTACGAGTATTTTAAAAAAAATACAGAGGAGAATCAACTCTTTTCATAATAGACGACTGCAGTGCGAGTGAAGAACTTACCAAAACGAAAGATATGCTTTCATATTTAGCATTCTCCGGATGGCATACTCAGCATAGCGTTTGGGTACTTACTAAAAAATACAACTCTGTCCTGAAACATCTCAGAGAGCAAGCCAAATTGGTAGCCCTGTTTCATTGCAAAGACCGAGATTCATTTGAGGAATGTCTACGCGAAAATGATGTTATTTATACCAAGCCCGAACGAGATAAAATCAGATAACTGTTAGCGGAAACGAAGCATTGTAAACTCGTATTAAAAACCGATCAACCAGGTGCTTATGCAATTGCTTAGCAAAAATGGCAACTGCTTTGCAGAAAAATAGCAAAAATAGCAACTGCTAAGCAAAAATATAGCAACTGTTTAACAAAAATATAGCAAATATAGCAACTGTTTGGCAAATGTTAGCAACAGCTTAGCAAATTATAGCAAAATATAGCAACTGCTTAGCAAATTATAGCAAAAATATAGCAAAATTTAGCAAATATAGCAAAATTATAGCAAATATAGCAAAAATACGATAAATTAAACATTAGCGGTTATTATGTAAAAATGTGGTTTGAAATCCTCATTCTTTCGCAACAGTTTATTATTACGGGCTGTATTGGATATGCCATATTTTATCATGTTAGACTTAAATATCTCCTTAGGTTTTACATTATGGAATGTGATGAGTGAGTGAGTATGGTTTTATGCCGCTTCTAGCAATATTCCAGCAATATCACGGCAGGGGACACCAGAAATGGGCTTCACACATTGTACCCATGTCGGGATTTGAACCCGGGTCTTCGGCGTGACGAGCGAACGCTTTAACCACTAGACTACCCGACCGCCCCTGGAATGTGATGAACTCATCGAACAAATGCTCAAAGAACATAGTCATCCGATTAAAACTTATGCTCCCTATGCACTAGGAGTTGTTGCTATAGCGGTGGTATGGTTGTTTTATAAGACCGGATAAGAGAAAACGTCACCCCCGATTAAACAACAAGTTCAATTAGAGGTAAGCCCCCATATAATGTTATAAAAAGCATGACTACTCCAGTAACAAACGTTAAAATGTTGGTAAACACAACGTATCATTCAGCAGTGGTCAGCGGCTTGGCCATTGGCTATGCCCGTATGGATAAAATGATTCCTAAAGCCACACCACCCAAGCTAGATTTTAATGGTTATGATATCGGTATGATGGTTCTTGATATTGGATTGGCAATGGCAACAAAAGATATGCTCATCAAACAAGGACTTATCCCAGAAGACATAATAAAGTAGTTAAATGTTTGAATATTTTATATTTTTGAACATTTGAATATGGCAACAATTGCGATGAAGGTCGGTAGAGCTATTGTTAATGCTCTAGCTTTTTGGGGGAGTAATTATTTATTTTCTACTCTGAGGGAATCAAACGCTAACGAAGTTGAAGAGGAGCGTAAACGACATAATAAAGCATTAAGACAACTCGAAGCAGCCCAGTCACAATAGACCAGAAATAGGATATTAAGATTAGATTTTATGAATGATGAACTGCGTAAGCAAGGACATTCAATTCAAACGTTTAAGGATGTTGAATCTGCACGAATACTTCCTTGTTTATGGAAAGAAACTTGACCCAATACAGAGACCAACAATAAGTCTGTTTTATACACCATCAGAGGCTCATAAAGACCGCGAGATAGTATTTATAATGTTTGGGTTATCAGTCATTGTAATTTTCAGTTAAACAATAACTACGCATAAACCATGATCTATTGCATATCAGCCACTATGACCTGTAAACACACTATGTCAGGCTGAGTCTTATCAGCTATGTCACCCTGACTGCTAATCTATAAATAACACTGACTGGTTGTTCAGCTATGTAAGGCTGACTGTTGTCTACACATAAGCTATGATCTATTACGTATCAACTAATCTATAAATAGTGATGACAACTATGACTCACCAGTGGAGATGTGATTTGCATTCAGACAAATGATATGATAGATGTATAACCATGAATCTGTGCAGATTTACACTCATGGGGAAAAAAATTCAATGCAACCGATGTTGTGTGGGCGTTTACTGTGGGATCCACTCTTATTACATCAGACAGGGAAACATTAACTATACATGTTCTGTGTGCGGGAAAGGGGTCAAAGGTCGTTATTGTTTATGTAAGAAACACGGTGCTGATAGGGTCAGGAACCAGATTATTTACGCTAGGAAGAGAGACTACATCAACGAGAGGAATAGGTTGGGGAGAATACGTATTTAGATATATGAAAAACAACCATTTAGAGATTTGACTCATTTTGCATATACCATTAAATCACAATGGTTTTTGTCAGAGAGTTGAAGGCTTTGGCAAAGCAACGTGGTCTACGTGGATATTCTTGAATGAGAAAAGCTGAATTGATTGATTTACTCGGTTTTGAATACAACAAACCCCAGACTGTTAGAGAACTCAAAGCTCAAGCGAAAAACAGTGGGCTGAGAGGTTATTCTCGAATGAGAAAAGCTGAATTGATCGCTTTACTAGATAATAATAAATCCGATGATGTTGATAAAAATAATCAACCAGTTGATGAGTTAAAATTTGTACCCACAGCCGGCGTTGGTCAATATCTAAGAGGTTGGAAGATGGATATTAATTCCAACATGGATATTAATGATGTTAAGCCCATCGTATCGAGCAAAATTAACGAGGAGTTAGATGATTTAAATATTATAAAATACCAGCTGACGGTTAAAAGGTTATTGAGTAAAAGTAGCACTGAATATACCGAACCTTATTTCCGGAGCAATCAAGAAGTTATAACCAAATCCGATACTATAAACGCATCATTAGATACATCAATTCAGAGGATACAAGAAACTTTAGAACGCTGGATTAATAGAGGTTTGGGTTGGGGTGTGGATAGAATCGATACTTTATATTTAGATAAAGCAAATTATATGCCTTTCAAAGGTGGATCTCATGTAGATTTACCCCCGTATTATAAAAAGAAAAAAGCCATAATTAATGTAAAAAATAAAGGCGATGACTGTTTCATGATAAGATCTGCATTGTTCCCCATAGACAAACAACCGGATAGGCCTTCTAGCTATCCCCAAAACAATGGACTCAACTTTGATGGTATAGACGAACCTACACCAATCTCACAAACTGATAAGGCGAGAAGCAAAATAATTTAGCTATAAATGTTGTCGGACATTCTTATAAAGGAATTGTTGTACACAGGATAATCGAAAAAGATGGTAAATATCATTATACGTGGATAAAGATTTTAAGCAGGCTATTATGCGATCAAACAAAACATGCAGGAAAGAAATATTTCTGTGAAAGATGCCTGCATGGATACAGCAGACAAGATCTATTAGAAGCGCATAAAGAAGACTGCAGAGGTTTTGGACAGAGTGCTATCAGGATTGATATGCCTAAAGAGGGAAAAAATATATTATAATTTGAACATCATTGTAATCAAATGCCAGTACCGTACGTAATTAACGCTGACTTCGAAGCGCTTATTAAACCTATAGAAAATACTGAACGCAATACTGAACTCAAGAACATATTCCTTGTGGGTTTGGATATATAGTTGTAAGGTATGATGGAAAAACAAACCCGCCCGTGATATCCAGATACCAATACCCATCCCCGTTGTGTTTCATAACCTTGGAGGATACGATTCACATCTCATCATGCAAGCTATCTCAAAGACCGACGGCGGCTTAACATGCATTCCTAATAATATGGAAATATATATATCATTCTCGTTGACTAAAACTATACATTATATGGACAAGGATGGGAAAGCTAGAATAAAGCAAAGTAATGGGCTTAGATTCATAGACCCCGTACAGTTTCTGTTATCTTCCCTGGACAATTTAGCTAATGCGAACAATCCCGATGACTTTGCAATAACAAATCAATATACTGATCGGTTAACTCGTAATTTGTTGCTGAGAAAATATGGATGATTGGTCTAGATTCAACGAAACTAAATTACCACCCTTTGAATCATTCTATAGTAACTTAACAGAATCTAAAATAACTGATGCCGATTATGAACACGCTCTGACGGTCTGGGATAAATTAGGTTGTAAGAATTTAGGCGATTATCACGATCTGTACTTAACAACCGATGTACTGTTACTCACCAATATATTCGAGATATTTAGAAAGACATGTTTAAAACAATACGGCTTGGACCCGGCATGGTACTATTCCAGTCCCGGACTATCGTGGGATGCATTGTTGAAGAAGACCGGTGTAGAACTAAAACTACTCACCAATTACGATATGCACTTGTTGAGAAAGGATTAAAAGGTGGTGTGAGGTAAACAGGTGGACAGCGAAAAGATATTCTAAGTCTAATAATAAATTAGTGTAAGGATATGATCCGAGTCAGGGGTTCGGAAACCATCATATGCGCCGGACATGTCCGATTGGGAATCTCAAATGTCCGTTTTAAAATATTGCTTACCGGACATTTTAAAAAGTATTGTCCGGACATTCTTAAATTTTGACCGGACATGATCAACAGTTAGGACTGAGCAGTTTCTGTCTGCAGTTGCAACACAATGAAGATTAACTACACTGACAAGCTTTGTTTGTTTTGATTGCTGTAAATACATCGTACCGACATGATAGTCCAATCGGTCAATCACTGTAATAGGCAATAAACTGAGTTGACACTGATTAATCGAGGATTAATTACTGAGAACATCTTGTTAATTTGAGTGAAAGGTGTTTACAGCTGTACATTAATACCTTGCATCATCGATGTACCTCATTATCCTCACAATGCTACGATACGTAACCTCAGACAAGAAGCGAAAGCGTGACGACAGCCAGTCGACCGATGCAGATCAGTCGAGCGGATCTGCCAAACCCTCAAAGTCTGGACGATCATTTTGTAAGTCATGGCTAACGACTTTCACTTGGTTGACATACAATGAGGATTTGCAGATTTTATTTTTTTCAGTAGCTAGTCGTATATTGAATCTTGATTGACCGCCATTTTGCTTTCTTGGACGATCGATATCCAATTTTTTTATGGTCAATAATTAAGTACAGATGAAAAAAGTATTCAAATAACTATTGCTATCAACGATATTTTAGTATTTGTGATAAAATTATCTGTCTTGTTTTTAAAAAAATCTTTAGTTTAAAAAAACACTTTTCCCGTGAGGTCACGTGATAACCAAATATGGGATAATAGTCTGGGTCCAAATGTTACAACGCGTACACTTGAGCAGACTCATGAATATAACTCATGAATATTAATTAGACCGTTCACTACGTTAACAGATCGTTACTATAACAGAAACAAACGTATGTTTTCCATGTAAATCTAAAATGATATTAATTGTTATTAATTGTCCGGTGAAATAAACAATTTAAATTGAAACAATTCATAATTCATCATATTATGAATACGTAAACTTGTAATGTGTGTGAAAAGTCGTACTAAAATACGCTATTTTAAGGGGGCGTGGCCTAAATGCAAATGTCCGATTGGGATTTTAAATTTTCTGGACCCCTGATCCGAGTAAACCCGACACGCACATATTATATCTCGACGCCAACAATTTGTACGGATGGGCTATGAGTCAACCTTTACCCACGGGTGGTTTTGAGTGGGTCCATGTGAATGATATCAAAGTGAATGATATCCCCTCAGATTCTGATAAAGAGTACATACTAGAAGTTGACTTGGAATATCCAAGTTCGTTACATAAAGACCATAACAGTTATCCGCTAGCTCCTGAAAGATTAATGGTGAATAAAGATTGGATGTCAGAATATCAACACTCCTTGATGGGTAATACTAGGTTAGCTAACGTAGAAAAACTGGTACCAAATTTGATGGATAAGACAAAATATATAGTGTTATGAGTGACGTTGTATATTTGTGTGGTTCACAAGGGGTCCAGTTTGGGTGGATGGCATCATGCTTGATTGAGTTAAGCAAGCTGCCTGACGGGGAGAAGCGTGCTTGTGGGGTGATTGGAGTTTGAGTTGGCTTGGTAACTGATTGGTGTGGGCCGATCAACCTTTTGTTGTGTGCTGAAGTAGATAGCTTACTTGGAAATTTGTTTACTATATGAGGGCAAGTTATCGAACAGAAAGGGAAGGAAAAAGAATTGGAGAGGGAGAAATATGGTTTAACTGAGTGAGGGCAGTTCAGCCCAGCGTTATTTCCGGAGACAAAGTTAGAAGGTCATGTCGACGCTTTGAAGGAGGAAACTGTTGTTACCCAGTTATCCTGTGAACTGTGATATATAAGTTTGGAACAATGTGAAATGGAATTCATTGGGAATGTGATGTCAAGAAATCTGAGGTGACTATTATCTATATTGCACATTTGCCATATTGCTTGGCCTAAATAGATGTGTATGAGTGCCTTGCCCAGTAACTGAGAATTGTTATATACTTATCTTTGTTTTAATTATTAAATCTAGCTTTAAACTTCAGAGATTGTTGTGTGATTCTTGTAATTGTTATTTGTGGTATTAGCGAGAACCCCTGCTGTTCATACCACACGTAACAAATGGGGGCTCGTCGATTTATGAACCTATTTAAATCATAAGGGGTTAAATTGTAAGTGGGAAGCATATTTGTATTATTTACTCCCCTCCTATAATCATTATTCAAAAAGAAAAGTCCTGAAGATCACAACAATCTTGTTTTTTTTATGTGTCATACATGTATATCATGTCAGTAGCATCATGAGTTTTATACCTAATGACTTTATGCAATCAGTAACTCAAACCAAATTTAAAAACTTGTCAAAGGCAGAGCTTAAGCAAGTAGCTGAGTATTACAGCATTAGAATAGATGAGACAGCTAAAAAGATGTCATTCAGAAAGTCTTGTGGGGAGAATTAGTTTGCAAAAACTTAGTTCAGAAGAAAGACACATTGGATGTATTTGAGAGTGAGAAAGTTGCTAAGATGCAATTTGACAGGGAAATAGAATTAACACGTCCCATTTTAATTCTGGAAACCCAAAAGTCCAGAAACTCTATGCTCTTTGCCCAGTCTCGGTTAAAGGTATTTACAAAATTAAACATGCCGTTTTCATGGGAACATACTAAGGAAGAAAAAATGAAAAAAAAATTGTTTAAAAACACAATGTTTAGACTATCTCGAAGTGTGGCCCATGGGCCTGCCCATGGACGAAGTCTGGCCCATGGGTAGGCCCATGGGCAGGCCCATGGGCGAGAATATGTTCCTTTACTTAAAACTCGTGTTTTTGTTTCGCAAATACATTTAATGTATTCATTCAAGTATCATGACACAAAATTTAACTCATTTTAACTTAATTCAACGATTTTATAGCGATATTGAAATATTTTGCCCATGGGCGAGAAAAAGGTTTGGCCCATGTGCAAGAATATGTTCCTTTACTTAAAACTCATGATTTTGTTTCGCAAATACATTAAATGTATTCATTCAAGTATCATGACACAAAATTTAATGAAAAAATGAAAAAAAAAATGTTCAAAAACACAATATTTAGACTATGTAGCCCATGGGCCTGCCCATGGGCAAAGTCTGGCTCATGGGTAGGCCCATGGGCGAGAATATGTTCCTTTACTCAAAACTCATGTTTGTGTTTCGCAAATACATTAAATGTATTTATTTAAGTATCATGACACAAAATTTAACTCATTTTAACTTAATTCAACGATTTTATAGCGATATTGAAATATTTCGCCCATGGGCGAGAAAAGGGTTTGGCCCATGGGCGAGAATATTTTCCTTTACTTAAAACTCATGATTTTGTTTCGCAAATACATGCAGGTGTTCTTACTTTTTTCATGGCACATAATATAACTCAATTTTACTCAATTCAGCTATTTTACAGATTTATTGAAATATTTCGCCCATGGGCGAGAAAAGGTTTTGCCTTCGAAATCCTTGATTATTATATCATGCCAGAGTTCTGAAATTCAGTGACAATGTTGCTGAACTGTAGAATCTGATGGACATTTTGTGCAGAACCTGTTTGACACTATGGGTTCCAGGACCACTAACACTCTGAGCTGAAAAAGTTTGGTCCTAACCGCACCCAACATCTTTAATGAACCCGGCCTTATCTCTCAAAACGTTTTGGCAGTTTATCATACGAATTCATGTGCGTGTACAACATTAAATTTTAGTTAGTTTCTATTTCATTTCCCATTTTATGACCCGTTGATACATCCCACTGTGCAATTACGTGACAGGTACGCGTGCGCATATTTTAATGGAAAGAAACTATTCGTCTTTTATTGCATAACGTTTGGCTGAATATCTTACATTCTAACGAAATCTCGAAATAATTATTTAATTACAAGCAGTGTCGAACTGACCAGTAGGAATTATGTTTCAATGCGATTGAGGAAAACGTGAGTGAATATTGTGACACTAAAGCAACTTTTAACTGCATTGTCACTTTTGGTATGAAAATGGTAATAGTTGGTAATAAAAAACGTAACAGCCTTCTTATGATAATTCTCATATTCTCATTAGTACGTTGTGTCTAATTACAGTGTCGGCCTTATCTACAGGTGATTCTACAATACTTGTTGTCGGTCAATTACAATCTGCCACACCACGCGTGAATAAACAGTTATGCAGGTGTTGCTGTGGGCAAATACCTAGCCTGTACATGTATATTTTTGTGGATACATGTATTACATATTTTCGTTGATATGTGGATATATTAAGCACCAAGACACAAAAAGTTTATGAAAGATGAATTTGTGCCTTGATATATATATTCATCGCGAACGAAGCTTGTATTTTCTCTGCAATCCTGATGTGTATCATCGTTTAATTGGTCATTCATTAAAAGTATGTTGTGAGGCGATATCAAAGGAGCCGCTCAATATACACAGTGTCGTCCGTTTCGCATGAACTACCACCTTACCCTGTCAGTAAGAGTTATGTAATCGGTACACAAATATATTTGGTGCGATGTCAGTGTGGAAGGAGTTTGAATTACGTCCGCCAGTGGCCACAGAAAGTATAGTACCAATCAACAAGGCCAATGCCGTACTAATAACCTAGTGACTCTCGTAACAACGGCTGTAGTAGTATAGGTAATGATGGTTCTGGCTCACTTCCACTGGAGCTGGATTTATATACCTATACTGCTACTACAGATGGAATTTTTTATGCCAAAATGATTATGCGATTCAATGATAGTCATAAGATTCAGCTAAATTGGCTCCAGCTCACCACCACCTGGAGTCTATGATACAAATTTTTATAGGTAATGATGGTTCTGGCTCACTTCCACTGGAGCCGGATTCATTACCTATACTGCTACTACAGAGGGGATTTTTTATGCCAAAATGATGATGATGCGATTCAACGATAGTCATGAGATTGACTCCAGCTCACCAATACCTGGGGCCAATCAATGCTTTAGATGAGTCTAAATGGTAATAAAAATATTCTTCATTATTTTTATCGATAAAGCGATATTCAACATTTTTATTAAGTTCTTTGTTCATTTTACTAGGAGACCAGACTATATAACTACACTCTTTTTGTAAATTGATAAGAAACAATTGATAACCGTATTTGGTTGGTTTGACATCACTGATATAATAAAAACCTTGTGGTAATTCTTTCCATTGAATAGCTTTCTCCATTATTATATATTTATGTAAGCATTCTTCTAAATGTGATCTAATGATAGTAAGCAATCTATTTTTAATCTCCAACCAGTTCTTTGGTTTTGGCAAGGAATAATTGACGCGCTTGTTTCCTCCCCTGTTCTATGAACTTTTTTTTCTCGTCTTCGTTAATACCACTGTTCTTACGAGATTTTGATCGAATCTCCTGCTTCATTTCGTTGTATTTGGTGAGCTCCGACAGCACTAAACGAAACTCATCCTCGGATATCTTACAATCGGCCATTGCTGTCGAAATATGATCCTCAATGCTGTTCAACTTTGCTTCGGCCAGTATCCGAATACTATCGTGTTTTAATGCTTTCTTTTGTAACCTACGAGAAATGAATTTTATCGCTATTCCTGCCAGTCCCGAGACTCCAGCGGTTATTTCCATGCCGAGCACGATAGGCGCGGCGATTATAGTTGATAGTAAACCGATACCCGCTACACCGAGTCCCATGCCAGATACTAAAAGCACGGTGTCAACTCCGTCCAGAGCATTCACGGCTCTGCGATACTTTTTATACAATCCAAGTCTCAACTCCCTATCCTTCCCTATTCGATGTTTTATGTCGCTTATTTGATGTAATCGAAATCCATCAACAGTTTCCATCTTTTCAAATGCTTCACCGAGCGCCAGATATAAACTCATAGTGTATATTACGGTCATATAATAGTCTTTAATTGGTCTTGCTTAAATGTTTTGAGACTATACATCAATCTTATCAAATGTATATTATACGGCAAGAATATCTTAGAAAGAGAAATACTGTCACTTTTAATAATTTGGACCCCCTCGAGGGTTGCAACGGGCGATGCTCCGATATGAATAATACTGCAACGTTGACGCTCGTGTTTCTTGAGCCATTTAATTGATAGACCTGGTAATATATCGAAGGCATCTTCCGGTGCATCTCCGAACAAGACTTCAATAATAAGTGTAGAAAGATTAGGTATTGCACTCAGGTTAACTTTAATATCTTCGAATTCAGTAACCAAATTTAAAGTAACATTTTTTAAGGCCGGACGACTATATAACATATGACCTGGGTTTTCTGGCAGGGGAGTGACCAACACACTTTTTCGTTTTGACGGGATATAAGCCGCGAGTACGATGCCACTATTTATTATCTTAGTTAAATTATGTCCCTTACCCATCATCACATACGGTGGGGTAATGACGATATTCAGTAGCCACTCGATGTTTGCTTCGATCATAGTCCATTTATTATCGTCGTTGCGAGTAATATTGTACGAAGTGTTTTTAAGGAGTCTACTAACATCAACATCGCTTAAATCTCCTAGATTACCCGTGAATGTAACTTCTTTCCGATTGTATACATTATCGTGTAAGTGTAAAGCGTATAACTTACCATCGGTACCGGGTTTACCAAATCCTTCTGTGTCTCCGAGATCGGAAAGCGCAATTGTATTACATTGTCTTACTGTTCCAGGGCCTGATGCATCAACCATTATTTTTAATATGGAGTGTTACACTTAAGTATCCTATATGTACAGGTTGATGTTTTACATCTAATACAGAAATTTTGAGGTCTGAAATAATATCCCGCTTCAATTTTTTATATTGTAATGACGAGAAAGATTCCGTTCTACCGCTATTATATTTTTCATTTTTCACTGGAACACTTCTTAGCAGAGTTGAAGGACTTTCTTGTTGAATATTATCCGTCGTACTGATCTGATCAAGATGGATGCACAACTCTTTATAGGGAACTAAATCGGGTAATGCATCTCCATCAGATGTTGTCCTGTATATTGATAATATAAAGTTTCTTGATCTTTCTACCTGTGTAAATCCAAGTGTAATTGCTAAGTTCTCATGAATCCATATACCTTTTTCTCCAGTGCCGATTTTCACTATCCCATTCGACTCATTTTGTGTGATACTAATTCCATTAGGCTTAAAAATGTTATCATTGAGTGAGCATATACTGTAATACCCATCAGGTATATTAATGTTTTTTTCAATAATATTTTGTTTATCTGTTACAGACAACTCATTATTATCTCTCGCAGCACTTATATTTGTCCACAGTGGGTAATACGTTACATCACAAAGAGCGACTTCGAGTTGTCCATCCGAGTTATCGATAGTACGAAGCAGTTGAATAGACTGACCATTTGTTATTCCCAGGAGTGTAACATACATATCAAATATACAATGATACTATATCATAACTTAAATATGGAATTAACCATTATTTTTAATATGGAGTGTTATACTTAAGTATCCTATATGTACAGGTTGGTGTTTTACATCTAATACAGAAATTTTGAGGTCTGAAATAATACCACGCTTCAATTTTTTATATTGTAATAACGAGAAAGATTCCGTTCTACCGCTATTATATTTTTCATCTTTAACTGGAACACTTCTGAGAAGAGTTGAAGGACTTTCTAGTTGAATATTATCCGTCGTGCTTATTTGATCAAGATGGATGAACAACTCTTTATAGGGAACTAAATTGGGAAATACACCATATGCAAACATTTTTGAGCCGCGTGATAATGTTTTTCTTCTTCCCAATCCAAGTGTGTATGCTAAGTTATCACCAATAATTATTTTTGTGTATCCATTGATGATTTTCAGCATCCCATTCGACTCATTTTGTGTGATACTAATTTTACCAGTATTAAAAAAAATCTCATTAGACTTAAAATAGTCATCATTGAGTGAGTTTACGCTGTAATACCCATCAGGTATAGTCATAATTCTACTAATTCTATTTTGGTCATCTTTTACAAATATCTCATTATTTCTTCTCGCAGCACTTATATTGGTCCACCGTTGGTAATACGTTACATCGCATAGAGCTACTTCGAGTTGTCCATCCGAGTTATCGATAGTATGAAGCAGTTCAATAGACTGACCATTTGTTATTCCCGGGAGTGTAACATACATATTAAATATACAATGATACTATATCATAACTTAAATATGAAATCGACTCACATTACTAATCAATCGATTATAGTAACTGCCTCTGGTGCTGAGTTTACCGTTAAATTCCACGATATCTTTGAAAAATACAGTTTCACGGCAACTAACGATAAAATGATTGACGATTGGTTTAACCGTCCGATGCAATTTTGGCAGAATCAGTTAAACTTTGCCGTATGGTGTGCTACAACGGGATGTGGCGTATCTGTTAATGCCCCAGGATTTAAACTATATAAGTCTGTTATATTATTTCACGTGTACTATCAGATTAGACGTATACTTAAAGAAATTAGTGCTCCATTACCGATGGATCCAGCATGGAATCACGCAAATAATCATTATAATAAGAGGGCCTTCGAACGTATTTGTAATGAATTTAATGTTTCTACGAGTAAAGATTGGCGTATTAAAGGACCTAGCCATGGTCTAGGTATTCCGTACAATGGACAAAGAACTATTAAAGATAAAAGCGATTATTTAATTAAAGCGGGTGTGATCCCTTCAGGCTTTGCTCTCTCGAGTAAACAGTTTAGAGCAGATCGTATGAACTTTGAGAGTTGCATTCCTTATCTTATAACAAAGTTTGTGCATCCAAACGATACAACAGACGCTTGGAATGAATTTCTTAATGATAAAACGGAAAATAATTTTACTAACCCAGGATTTGAAAGAGTTAATGAATCGATAAGAACTTATGAATGGGCAATTCTCGGAGCACAATCGCAAACACGAACATCCATTATCGGTACTGGGACGGCGTTCGATGCGCAAAAACAGTTTGTCTCAAACGTGGAGGACGCCATTAATTCACCAGTTGACATACCATCGTCTATAAAGCGTTTTCAAGATGCATTACAGTACGCTCAATCCAAAGTGGACTACGTTTATGCGCCGGGACTATACATGTCTCCGAGTAATATGGAACTTAAGATCGGTCAAGTGATAGGCTATAATAATAAAATTGTTATCGCTACCGATCAACAAAAACCAGGTATAAATTCAGATATTAACGTCGAATTAATAACGCAAATGATCACGGGCGAAAAGGGAATAGTCAAGCCGCAAACATCACATGTTTCACAACCATCTACTAATGCACACGCACAAGTACCACCACATATTGAGGCTAAAAATCAACAACATATCGATGAAAAAACAGCGCTTGTAGTGGGTGGAGTCTCGGTTGGTTTACTCATGATTTGGTGGTTAAATAGTTCTTAGCGAACTGATTTGGATAAATAGTTCTTAGCGGATACGTACAACAGCCCTGCAATTGCTACGATCAGCCCCCACAAGTTTTGACTAAGCCAAGTTGTGGTCTTAGCTAATAAATTCAATAGCCAGGAAACAACACTCCCTATTATACCGGGAAGTGCGGCCGCGGCTTTCTCAGCGAGCTTTCCCAGTGCTGAACCTAATGCTTTTAAATGCTTTTTTATCCACTCTTTTATACCATTTTTATCGCTAGGAGGTGATCCGCCTCCACCTGTACTACCACCTGTTAACGAGAGAGTCAAAGTCGATATGATAAATCCCAACGCGGTTAAAATACTGGCAATGGTTATTCCCTGTTCTCTGAACAATGTTTTAATTTTATCGGCCAGTGTAGTATCATCGTTGAGGACTTGATCGATAGTTTCTCGAATACGACTGATTTGCGAACGAAGTGCCTTTCTATTACTGGAAGCAGCCTCGAGGCGGGCCGATCTTTCGTCTTCTAAGTTACGCAATCTTTCCGCTACGCGGCGTCTACTGAACTCATCGCCCGCCTGTTCGAGTTTTGTTTTCTCTTTAGCTATATGCTTGTCGATTTCAGATATCTTGGCTATATTATTGATGAGTTCTCCCTGCATTGTTCGCATTGCCTTGTCAAGACCTCGTAATTCCCTAATACTGAACTCTGAATATGGTGATACCTGTAACGTGGAATTATCGTAATGGGTATCTAAGATTTCTCCGAGTCCGTTCGAGGCCACGTTAGAGGCTTCTTCCAAATTAGCTGTATTAACGAGTTCATCACGCACGGTTCAAAGAACCTTAGTAGTCTTCGCGGAAAGTCGTCGGTAGTCCACAAAACCTAATTTATCACGAACAGTGCTGATGCCGTGTTTAGCAGCTATCGTAGACAAGGCTAGGGGCTTACGAGTACGAGAATGCATAAGATCAATATCCGGAGCGCCACGCAGTCGCAATATTCCTTTACTATCTATCTCAAACTTTGAATAGTCACGACCTATTGGGATAACATAATTTTTATCTTCTTTTAAGGCATCGTAATAATCATTGACGGACGATTGTAAAAGTTCATCGTTAAGATTCGTGCCACCAAAGTTGGTTTCATCAGTACCCTCTTCGTTTGGGTTATCAAAGTCATCAAAGGTACTTAGATCAAAGTCATTAATATCAAAATCAGTCATTTTTATATTAAACATAGGGTACATAATTTCAATATAAACAATGTCTTCGCAATACGGACGCAAGTTAAACCCACAACGTAGACTTCGAGATCCATTAGGGGTCAAAGCAATTCGTCAGTCTGTAACTATAACTAATAACCCTAGTACCATAGATCAGAATCAAACGCTTCTGGTTCGCTTTCCTAATCTCGGCGCACACGATGTGTTAGTTCCGGGAACTGTCCGACTAGCATTTACGATTAGTTTGACTTCTGCCGACGTTAACAGGGAGCCTATTCAGAACATAGGTCGTGCTATCGTCAAGAAAATCGCGATTAAAATTAGCGGTAATGAGGTTTTGAGTATCGACGATAGCGATGTATACTATTGTTACATGGATCTCTGGAGAACGGATAAAGAGCGGGAAAACTTACAGTACCAAGGTATTTGTAATAAGAACACATTGAGACTGCGCGGGGGTGCTGAAAATGGTGTTGATACCAACGAAAAAGATAAGGCCGTTGCCGACGCATTAGGTAACAGATTCTATGTTCCCCTAGACTTTGAATTACTAGATTCCCACATGCCCTTTTATCAAGCATCCCTAGGCGATAGGTTAGAATACAAACTCACTTTTAATGACTACGGTAGAGTAATCAGATCTGCTAATGAAGATGCTAGCTATTCCATTGACAATATATCGCTGGAGTACGATATGATAACGGATCCCGAATTAGCCAGACAAATTCGTAACCAGTATACCGGAAGTTTAGCCATTTTGTACGATCGCGTGCTGCGACACCGAAGATCACGAGGGACAAAAAAGATACGATGTGGAATATCAATCTAAACGTCCCCACGAGATCGCTGAAGGGTATTTTAATGTTGTTCGAGGACCCCTCCGATGCGTTTAAAAGAAATACCGAGAAGTTCTACAATCCCAAGATTACAAAAGTAGAATTAACTATCGAAGGCGTTCCTAATCAACTATATAGCCAAGGAATGCTAGCGTATCACCAGTGGGATGAGATTAAAAAACTTCCTTCTATAAAACGTTCTCCGGAAGTTAACGCGGTCGTGAAAGATCTGTCTCTCGGGAGTGTATCGATGGGTGAATACCTCACCACGAAGTACGCGCTATGGCTCGACATGCGAACAACGGACGATGACCAATTACACAGCAGTGGGAGGAGAATAGAAAATGCTAGCGAGGGTGCCACCATACAGATAACGAAGCTTCAGGAAGCGGCTGGTAAATTAAACATATATTTGTACGTGATTATGGATGCGCAACTTAATATACAGAATGGGAGATTCGTGCAAGCAATCTATTGATAATCTTTTACCTAAAGATCCGCACTGTGCTATCATATGTGGGCAAACGGGCTGCGGAAAAACAGCCTTTATTCTAGATATTTTAGAAAGTCATTATCGGGACGTTTTCGACCATATCATTATTCTGTGCCCGACTATAAGCGTTAATAAAACATACTTATCGAGAGATTGGGTAATGAATGACGACGGGGTACACAGAGTCGATCCGGGCGATCGTTTACAAGACTGCCTCCGAGTATGTCACGAAAAATATAAAGGAGAATCGACCCTTTTCGTAATAGACGACTGCAGCGCGAGTAAAGAACTAACAAAAAAGAAAGATATGCTTTCGTATTTAGCATTCTCCGGTCGGCATACTCAACATAGCGTTTGGGTACTTACTCAAAAATACAACTCTGTCCTGAAAGATCTCAGAGAGCAGACCAAATGGGTAGCACTGTTTCATTGCAAAGACCGAGATTCATTCGAGGAATGTTTACGCGAAAATGATGTCATTTATACCAAGATCGAACGAGATAAAGTCAGAAAAGTGTTAGCGGCAACGAAGCACTGTAAACTCGTATTAAAAACCGATCAACCAGCTGATTATGCAATTGCTTAGCAAATTATAGCAAATTGTAGCAACTGCTTAGCAAAATTATAGCAAAATGTAGCAAAAATGTAGCAAAATGTAGCAAATTGAACATTAGCGGTTAATATGACATAAAATGTGGTTCGAAATCCTCATTCTTTCGAGACAGTTCATTATTACGGGTTGTATTGGATATGTCATATTATATTATGTTAGACTTAAATATCTCCTTAGGTATTACATTATGGAATGCGACGAACTCATCGAACAAATGCTCAAAGAATCTGATGCAGATCAAAATGTTACAGATAAATCTTTAGATAAACATAGAGAAAGACTCGCCGCTTTGTTAGCCGGTGGAAAATGTTCCCAATATTTGGGAGAAAATTATACCATCGAAAAAATTGATAACATGACCGACGAAGAGATTAAAAAACTAATAGAAGCAAAGATTGGCCCCAGGTATTGGTGAGCTAGAGCCAATTTAACTTAATCTCATGACTATCATTAAATCACATAATCATTTTGGCATAAAAAATTCCATCTGTAGTAGCAGTATAGGTATATGAATCCTGCTCCAGTGGAAGTGAGCCAGAACCATCATTACCTATACTACTGAAAGCTAGAGTTACTAAGAACCCAAAAAAAATAGCCGCAGGAAGAAAGGGTGGGCTGGCGCGCAAAGCGAAATTAATAAATAATTCAAATATTAATCCGATTAAAACATGGGCACTAGTAGGAGTTGCTGGTATAGCGGCTGTATGGTTCTTTTATAAGACCGGAGAAGAGAAAACGTCACCCCGGCCGCAACAACAAGTTCAATTAGAGGTTAGTCCTCATATAATGCTATAAGAAGCATGACTACTCCAGCTACAGACGGTAAAATGTTGGTAAACGCGACGTATCATTCAGCGGTGGTCACCGGCTTGGCCATTGGCTATGCCCGTATGGCTAAAATGATTACTAAAGCCACACCTCCCAAGCTAGATTTTAATGGATATGACATACCAATGATGGTTCTGGATATTGGATTAGCTATGGCAACGAAGGATATGCTCATCAAACAAGGACTTATCCCGGAAGACATAATGAAGTAATTAAACATTTGAATATTTATATTCATATAAAGATTTGAATATGGCAACAATTGCGATGATGGTCGGTGGAGCTGTTGTTAATGCTCTAGCTTTTTCGGGGAGTAATTATTTATTTTCCAGTATGAGGGAATCAAACGCTAAAGAAGTTGAAGAGGAGCGTAAACGACATAACGAAGCTTTAGAACAATACCAAGCAGCCCAGTTACAATATACACAGCAGAGAATGAAGAGATTAGACTTTATTCATGAACAACTGATTAAGGAAGGACATTCAATTCAAACGTTTAAGGATGTTGAATCTGCCATGCACGAATACTTCCTCGTTTATGGGAAAAAACTAGACCCAATACCAAGACCAACAATGAGTCAGTTTTATACACCGTCAGAGGAACAAAAGAACCGAGAGGTCACATTTATTATTATTGGATTGACTTCTCTATTGATTTTCAGCTATACCATGCATAAGTCAGAGTGACAGCTGTGGCTATGACCTAGTTTAGAGCGATCTATAAATAGCATAATCAATATCTCACAGTGTAGATGTGATTTGCATTTAGACAAATGATATGATAGATGTATATACCATGAATAACTGCAAGTTTACACTCATGGGGAAGACTACTCTTTGTAACCGACGCTGTGTTGATTTTTTTTACTGCGGCATACACAATTATTACATCAGGCGCGGAAACATTAACTATACGTGTTCTGTATGCGGGATAGGGGTCAAAGGTCGTTATTGTTTATGCAAGGAACACGGTGCTGATAGGGTCAGGAACCAGATTATTTATGCTAGGAAGAGAGATTACATCAATGAGAGGAATAGGTTGGGGAGAATACGTATTTAGATATATGAAAACAACCAATTAGACATTTGTCTCATTTTGCATATACCATTCAACCACAATGGTTTTTGTCAGAGAATTAAAAGCTATGGCAAAGCAAAGTGGACTGCGTGGATATTCTCGTATGAGAAAAGCTGAATTGATGGATTTACTCGGTTTGGAATACAACAGACCCCAGACTGTTAGAGAACTCAAAGCTCGAGCAAGAAACAGTGGGCTGAGAGGTTATTCTCGAATGAGAAGAGCTGAATTGATCGCTTTACTAGATAATAATCAACCTATTGATAATGATATTCAACCTAATAATGTTGATATTCAACATAATGATAATGATAATGATAATAAACAACAAGAATTAATATTTGTACCCACATCCGCCGGCGTTGGTAAATATCTAAGAGGTTGGAAGATGGATATTAATTCCAACATGGATGTTAACGATATTAAGCCCATCATATCGAGTAAAATTAACGAGGAATTAGATGATTTACATAGTATAAAATACCAGCTGACGATTAAAATGACATTGAGTAAAAGTAACACAGACGATAGCACCGAATATACCGAACCATATTTCCGTAGCAATCAAGAAGTTATAACCTAATCCGAAACTATAAACTCATCATTAGATACATCAATTCAGAGGATACAGGAAACTTTAGAACGCTGGACTAATAGAGGTTCTGGTTGGGGTGTGGATAAAATCGATAGTTTATATTTAGATATAGCAAATTATATGCCTTTCAAAGGTGGATCTTATATAGATTTACCCCCGTATTATAAGAAGAAAAAAGCCATAATTAACGTAAAAAATAAATCCGATGACTGTTTAAGAATGATGATAAGATCTGCATTGTTCCCCATAGACAAAAATCCGGATAGACCTTCTAGCTATCCCCAAAACTATGGACTCAACTTCGATGGTATAGACGAACCTACACCAATATCACAAATTGATAAGGTGGAAAAGCAAAATAATTTAGCTATAAATGTTTTCGGACATTCTAAAGGAATTGTTGTACACAGGATAAGCTCCGCTCCGGAAAATATCCCCAGAATCAATTCATTTCTGATCGAAAAAGATGGTAAATATCATTATACGTGGATAAAGAGTTTAAACAGGCTATTATACGATCAAACAAAACATGCTAGAAAGAAATATTTCTGTGAAAGATGCCTGCATGGGTACAGCAGACAAGATCTATTAGAAGCGCATAAAGAAGACTGTAGAGGTGTTAGACAGACTGCTATCAGGATCGATATGCCTGAAGAAGGAAAAAATATATTAAAATTTGAACATTATTGTAATCAAATGCCAGTACCGTACGTAATTTACGCCGACTTCGAAGCGCTTATCAAACCCATAGAAAATACCAACCGTAGCAATACTGATAATAGTTTTACGTACAAAACTCAAGAACATATTCCTTGTGGGTTTGGATATATAGTTGTAAGGTATGATGGGAAAACAAACCCGCCCGTGATTTACAGAGGTCCCGATGCAGCGGGAAAGTTCCTAGAATATCTACAAAATGAAGAGAGAATAATCAGGGAAAAATTATCGTGTAAGAAACCCATGCGTATGACGAGGGATGATTGGAGTGCCTATAAGAAGTCAACAAGTTGTCACGTTTGTAATAAACCCCTGGATGGGGATTCCGTAAGGGATCATTGTCACGTCACGGGTAATTATCGGGGAGCCGCTCATAACGAGTGTAACTTGAAACTAAAAATGAACTCTCAAACAATACCCATCCCCGTTATGTTTCATAACCTTAGGGGATACGATTCACATCTCATTATGCAAGCTATCTCGAAGACCGACGGTGGTTTAATAATATGGAAAAATACATATCGTTCTCGTTGACTAAACCTATACATTATAGGGACAAGGATGGGAAATCTAGAACAAAGCAAAGTAATGGGCTTAGATTCATAGACTCCGTACAGTTTCTGTTATCTTCCCTGGACAATTTAGCTAATGCGAACAATCCCGATGACTTCGCGATAACAAATAAATATACCGATAAGATAACTCGTCATTTGTTGCTGAGAAAAGGTGTATATCCTTACGAATATATGGATGATTGGTCTAGATTCGAAGAAACTGAATTATCACCCCTCGAATCATTCTATAGTAACTTAACAGAATCTAGAATAACAGATGCCTATTATGAACACGCTCTGACGGTCTGGGATAAATTAGGTTGTAAGAATTTAGGCGATTATCACGATCTGTACTTAAAAACCGATGTACTGTTACTCGCCGATATATTCGAGATATTTAGAAAGACATGTTTCAAACAATATGGCTTGGACCCGGCATGGTACTATTCCAGTCCCGGACTATCGTGGGATGCATTGTTGAAGAAGACCGGCGTAGAACTAAAACTACTCACAGATTACGATATGCACTTGTTTATTGAGAAAGGATTAAGAGGTGGTATATCGATGGCAGCGAAAAGGTATTCTAAGGCTAATAATAAATTAGTGGAAGGATACGATCCTAGTAAACCCGACACCCACATATTATATCTCGACGCTAACAATTTGTACGGATGGGCTATGAGTCAACCTTTACCCACAGGTGGTTTTGAATGGGTCAATGATATCGATAATATCAATGTTATTAATATCAATGTGAATGATGAGAATAAAGGGTACATACTAGAAGTTGACTTGGAATATCCAAGTTCGTTACATAAAGACCATAACAGTTATCCGCTAGCTCCCGAAAGATTAATGGTTAATAAAGATTGGATGTCGGAATATCAACGCTCCTTGATGGGTAATAGTAGGTTAGCTAACGTAGAAAAACTCGTACCAAATTTGATGGATAAGACAAAATATATAGTTCACTACAGAAATCTCCAGTTGTATCTATCGTTAGGTATGAAACTTAAGAAAATACACAGAGTTCTAAAGTTTGATCAAAGCCCTTGGATGGAGCCCTATATAAGGTTGAACACAGATTTAAGAAAGATAGCTACCAGCGATTTCGAAAAGAATCTATATAAGCTCATGAATAACTCGGTATTTGGTAAAACTATGGAGAATCTAAGGAAGCGTGTTGATGTTAAATTAGTCAGATCTAATGAGGAAGAAAGACTCAGGAAACTTATAGCCAGTCCGGCTTTTAACAGAAGCAAGATATTCGATAACGACTTAGCCGCGTTGCATATGCAGAAGAGTAATATAAAATTCAACAGACCAGTGTACGTCGGTATGAGTATTCTCGACTTGTCAAAACATTTAATGTATGACTTTTATTACAACGAACTTAAGAAGCAATACGGCGATAGATGCGAGGTGTTATATACCGACACAGATTCTTTGTTGATGGAAATACAAACCGAGGATGTGTATAAAGATATGGCAGAAAAAATAGATATGTACGACACGAGCGATTACCCAAAAGATAATCCACTGCACAGCGTTGTAAATAAAAAGGTGTTAGGTAAGATGAAGGATGAATGTGCTGGGACCCCTATAGCGGAGTATGTCGGATTAAGATCTAAGATGTATTCTATAAAGAAGTCCGATAATGGAGAGATAAGAAAAGCTAAGGGCGTTAAGAAGTATGTTGTAAAAAAGCATATCAAACACGAACAGTATAAAGAATCATTATTCAACGGTAGAACGTTCAAACACGAGATGAACTCTTTAAGAAGTTACAATCATAGGATATATGGATTAAGAATGAACAAGACATCATTATCCCCCTTATATACATAGAGATGGATTGATAATGATGGTGTAAATACCTATGCTTATGGTTATGGTGGTAATACCGTACCGTCGGGAACTATGAACAACTCTTCTCGTACAAATGCCCTGCCCGGTCCATCTTGAAGATAATAAAGAATAGGCTCTCCTTCTTTCGTAACCAATCGACTAATGTTATACGTCTTAAGGGACCATATGGGATCGGTTGCGCGACGTAGGCCTCCTTCGAGTTCACCGCCCTGGTATAAATATCTTACCCTTACTCTATCCGGAAGTTTTCGTTCTTTGCCTCTCCTCGATGCTGAAGATTCGGAAGTCACGGATTTCATTTGAATAGCATCGGATGGTTTCTTCCCTATTAATCTCGTTACTTCATTATTCAGCGCTGATACAACGGCTGATAATCATGTCACCCATTCGGTTGATCTCAATCGCTCGGATTTCATTTCGATCCCATACTGATAGCCAAACAAACGTTCCGCTAATGTCCGGTTAAATCTTTCGACGATAGCTTGACTGCGGTGGGCCTCTCTTTCACCACGGACGATTTCGACATCGTGCTTTGTTAACAGTTTAGTTACCGATCCCATAAACTCGCGACCAGGATCTACTTGAAATAGCTTAGGCCATTTTAGCGGTCCGCGTTTATATATGCGACTCAGTGCATTAGCTACCTCTGTTGATTCTTTCGATGTTAATGGCTCAGCCTCTTTGTATCGACTAGCCACATCCACTACTGTTAAAGCGTATTTATACGTTTTGCGTTTTACCTTATCGTGGGGAAGAAACAAGAGGTCAGCCTGATGAACTTCATTCGTTGTAAAAATATCAAACTTCTTCCTCGGTATATAACGCGGTGCCGGTAAATATATCTGCCACATCGCTTGTTTCTTTAACCAATCCTTGGCCACATCTTTAGATACCTTAGCCGCGGTGGCTAATTTTTTTATTGCTCCTACACCTTTCCAATATCCTCGTGGGCTATAGTAAATTTTATTCATTATTAATTAATATTGATATTTCTTTTAAAATGACTTTCGTTGAATCGCATCATCATTTTTATACTAATAGAAGCAAAGATTGGCCCCAGGTATTGGTGAGCTAGAGCCAATTTAACTTAATCTCATGACTATCATTAAATCACATAATCATTTTGGCATAAAAAATTCCATCTGTAGTAGCAGTATAGGTATATGAATCCTGCTCCAGTGGAAGTGAGCCAGAACCATCATTACCTATACTACTGCTGTCAATATGTCTGCTACATCTACCATACCATCATCCCTGTCAGAACTGGCGTATTAACGGTTTATTAAAAAAATTATTGTAGAAATGTCGTTACCAGACTAACGTACGTCGTATTCAGTTCTCAACTGGATGTCACATTCCTTATATCAGTTAACAGCCCTGTTTGTGAAAATATTTACTAGACATAAGATTTAAAGACTGATAAAATCAATTGTAAGACCGCATAGACCATAAAACCGAATAAAATATGTCTTGGTATCATCTCTTGTGTATTAGATGATGGCAATGACCGGAAATGTTATAACGTTAGATTAAGAAGGAGAAACATTAAAGTGTTTTACAATACTTGGAAACATGAGCAATAAGATGTAGCAACATAAACATGCATGGAATAAGGAAAACGGATGAAAACAAATTGAAAAGGATTTTAATACAAAATTATCGAACTAAATAACTTGCCTGAACAGAAGGGGTACCCAAACTTGTTTGACAGTTATTCGTGTGTTGTAGACTGTCGAATGGGACTCATGTGTGTACGTAGGGTACGCATACCTATTGCAAGTTTTAGTACTCATACACTTTCTCTTTTTGTGTTTTGTTTGTTTGTTAGTTGTATAACGCCACACTTAGCAATATTTCAGCTGTTTGACGGCGGTCTGTAAATAATCGAGTCTGGACCAGACAATCCAGTGATTGACATCATGTGCATCGATCCACGCATTTGGGATACGATGACATGCATCAACCAAGTCAGCGAGCCTGACCACCGGATCCCGGTAGTCGCTTCTTACGACAAGCGCTGTCGCCCTTTTACGCCAAGAATGGTTTGTTGAAGATCTTCACGGGTCTATTGAATGCAGGGATTTGTGTAAAGTCATCAGACAGCATACAATGCCAACTAAAAAAATATACTCAGTGTCTCCGCAAAGTAATATAGTACGGTACTTAGAGTACATGTGAGATTATACTCAGATTAGGGAGATGTTTAATCCATATAACGTGTTATTATTCTACCTAACAATGTGTTTAATGAAATGAATGCAAAACAAACTCAACGGCTAAAAGGTTTCATTGAAAAAACTACCCCTAGTCTTGACTAATAAAACAACTGCAACCCGACACAGATTAAACGCAACTTACAAACACAATCCCAATCTGGTTAGTCTGTATCACTCAACGAGGCCGCTTACTCTGCCCACAGTATGACAGTATTGGGCAGTTCAGTAATTAGGAGCCAAAACCAGGCAGGTACGCTGGTCACACTTGACTGGTCTGACTGATGATTAGGTCGTCTGACAATTGGGAGTGAACCATAGCAAGAAGTATCTGCGAAACTATTTGCTCCTTTTATGGGACCGATTAGTTTTATGACCATGGGCCTCGGCACAAGCGTGGTGTTGGAAGACAAGTTATACATGTACATCCGATATGGTGACTGTTTTTCACTATTCATATTCTAAATACATTCATAATACCACAACATTTTAGTACTCCTTGAAACTTTACAATCACTTCAATATGTACAATAGATTGAACGAGAACACTTGATATATTGCAGATTATTAAATCATTGTCTCTATTATCAGCCGCTACGTTTGTATCGTTTGCATTGTACAAAGAAATATTTTATCTGTCCTTTTGCAGATTTAGCCTCAGAATGTGCTCATTCGAATTAGGAACGAAAATAATTGCTTATCATGAGTATATATGATACAGTTAAAAGTTACTTGTACACTGTAGACGTATTCACTTTAAAGTCGCATACGACCTTCGTGAGCGAGTTGAATGATACAGGTTAATTGGAACGAATTCTAGAAAGGGTTATAAAGTTTTGTATTTGGTAATGTGTAGGTTTGTTAAATATAATTTTTTAAATTCCTTTTATTTCAATATGTAAAAACATAACTATGCGCTTAAAAACAGAGCTGACTTGATGGGAGATAGCCACCTCAGATTGTCTGTTGGACACGGTTTAACCTTACTGTGTCCTCACCCTGGTTGTTGTTACCCTTGTTATAAGGGATTAAGAGCTACGGCTCATTGCATTTTTGGTTACAGTCTGTATCACTAAAGTGGACATGTGCAGGTGAACTCTGTTCAATTAGTACATGAAATGCCCCAAAATGTGAACTCCAGACAATAATAACCTGAGGGTAAATCCACGTGCGTCTGCCTTTCCCCTCGTTCACCTTCGAAATCCTTGATTATTATATCATGCCAGAGTTCTGAAATTCAGTGACAATGTTGCTGAACAGTAGAATCTGATGGACGTTTTGTGCAGAACCTGTTTGACACTATGGGTTCCAGGACCACTAACACTCTGAGCTGAAAAAGTTTGGTCCTAACCGCACCCAACATCTACAAGTTTGTAAGCTTGTAGACATCATTAAGAAGTAATTAACAGTCCCATGCTGAGGCCTTTCTCAAAATTCAGACCGGTGGCAGGCTGCAAACAAAGAGAAGAAAATATCGCACAGTCAAACAATGAACTTACGACCGGCAGTTGAGTATGCCGATGCTGTATCTCAGCCGTGTTGGCCTGAAAATTTAAACATGCTAATTAAATCCAAAATCGTATAATTATTTTTAATAGAAACCGTATCTTAATTTGTTCTTGCACTGCATCATATCGTGTATTTCATCTGTATATGTGTAATGTGTATATGTATCAATGACTACACTTATACCGCATATTCTGCAACAGACTATAATTAATCACCTTATTATTGTCTCTCCATTTACCATGGCTGACTGCACTAATACCCTTTTAACAGTGGACACCGATATCAGTATACATGTAGGCTTTTTGTTCAAAAAGGAATATGCAGGAAATTATATGTAACAATTAACTGTGTACTAATTACATGTTTGAATGTTATCAGTTTTACGTTCTGAGATACAGTGATGTAAGCATCTTCTAAAATCTTCTAAAAATATAATAAAATACAAAACTCTCTGCCGTAATTTTTTGTGGAAATCATTCGATCAAGTAAAAATGACTGCGTGACAAGACGAATCAACTATTTATACCCGATAAAAGAAACTGCCGTATTTTAGGAACAGTGCTATAACAAGACATTTGAAATTTCTAACAAGCAGATACATAAGAGACAGTGACTAGACTACAGGTACGTAATCCGTATCAATCAAAGGTGTAAAAAAACTGAAAATCATATCTGTCGGAGACCTACCAAATAACCAAGTTTTATCATTACTATATTTATTACAATGCAAATACTTTAGTGATACATTTTTTAGAGGAGAGGGCATACACACAAGTATATTGCTTCCGTGTGTGAATGCAGGTTGTACTTGGTATCTCAGTTCTCAGTTTCATACCGGTTGTATAACTGAATTTGTATATGGAACCATGCGTACAGCATGACAATTACTTGCTATTCGTCAGTTTACCACACACATAACACGGTCAAACAATTTTAGGCACCGCTTTTGCGAGTTATTTAGTACAATAATGTTTTATTAAAATCTATTTCAATTTGTTTTCACCATTTTCCCTATTGACAGTCGTTGTTACGTGCGTCACTAGGTAATTAGTACAGATTGACCTTGTTTATTGTTTCTATACTTTGAGGATTTCTGTGGCAAGTGGCGGACGTAATTCAAACTCCTTCCGCACTGACACCGCATCAAATATATTTGTGTACCGATTACATAACTCTAATGGACAGGGTGGGGTGGCAGTTCACCGGACGATACTGTGTATATTGGGCAGCTCCTTTGATATCTCCTCCAAACATACGTTTATTGAATGACCCCATTAAACGATGATACACATCTCGATGAATATATCAAGGCACTAATTCATCTTTCATAAACATTTTTTTGTCTTTGTGCTTAATATATCCACATATCAACGAACATTTGTAAAACATGTATCCTAAAAAAATAAACATTTTCAGGCTAGGTATTTGCCCACAGCAACACCTGCATAACTGTTTATTCACGCGTGGTGTGGTAGATCGTAATTGACCGAGAGCAGGTATTGTAGAATCACCTGTAAATAAGGCCGACACTGTAATTAGATACAACGTACTAATGAGAATTATCATAAGAAGGCTGTTGTTTTTTCTGAACTGTTACCATTTTCATACCAAAAGTGACAATGCAGTTAAAAGTTGCTTTAGTGTCACAATATTCACTCACGTTTTCCTCAATCGCATTGAAACATAATTCCCACTGGTCAGTTCGAAACCGCATGTAATTAAATAATTATTTCGAGATTTCGTTAGAATGTAAGATATTCAGCCAAACGTTATGCAATAAAAGACGAATAGTTTTTTTCATTAAAATACGCGCACGTGTACCTGTATATTGCATACCTAGTGTCACGTAATTGCCCAGTGTGATGTATCAACGGGACATAAAATGGTAAATGAAATGGAAACTAACTAAAATTTAATGTTGTCGAAAATAACTCCAATGAATTGGAGTACACTCACATGAATTCGTATGATAAACTGTCAAAACGTTTTGAGAGGTAAGGCCGGGTTCATTAAAGATTGCTACAATATGTAAAACAGGTGAAATTTGTAGAACTAAAGAAAACATCCAACCAAATGCCCTTTTTAAATAGTAATGTAATGATATAATATAAAGTATATTTCACATGATACAATATACTTTGCAAACAGTTAGTTGATGCTTGAAAGGGACTGACGAAAACATGGGCGAAATATTTTAATAACGCCGTAAAATAGTTAAAGTAAAAATTAGTTAAATTTTGTGTCATGATACTTGAATAAATACATTTAATGTATTTGCGAAACAAAAACATGAGTTGAGTAAAGGAACATGTTTTCGCCCATGGGCCAAACCTTTTCTCGCCCATTGTCGAAATATTTCAATATCGCTATAAAATCGTTGAATTAAGTTAAAATGAGTTTAATTTTGTGTCATGATACTTCAATGAATACATTTAATGTATTTGCGAAACAAAATCATGAGTTTTAAGTAAAGGAACATATACTCGCCCATTGGCCAAACCTTTTTCTCGCCCATGGGCGAAATATTTCAATATCGCTATAAAATAGTTGAATTAAGTTAAAATGAGTTAAATTTTGTGTCATGGTACTTGAATGAATACATTAAATGTATTTGCGAAACAAAATCATGAGTTTTAAGTAAAGGAACATATTCTCGCCCATCGGCCAAACCTTTTTCTCGCCCATGGGCGAAATATTTCAATATCGCTATAAAATCATTGAATTAAGTTAAAATGAGTTAAATTTTGTGTCATGATACTTGAATGAATACATTAAATGTATTTGCGAAACAAAAACATGAGTTTTAAGTAAAGGAACATATACTCGCCCATGGGCCTGCCCGTGGGCCTACCCATGGGCCAGACTTCGCCCATGGGCAGGCCCATGGGCGACATAGTCTAAATATTGAGTTTTTAAACAATTTTTTTTCATTTTTTCTTCCTTGGTATGTTCCCATGAAAACGGCATGTTTAATTTTGTAAATACCTTTAAACGAGACTGGGCAAAGAGCGTAGAGTTTCTGGACTTTTGGGTTTCCAGAATTAAAATGGGACGTGTTAATTGCTGAAAGTATAGAGAGATATAGAGAGAGAAAAACAAGAATATGTAGAGAAAGAACGTGAGTATGAACGTGAGAGATATGAGCTTGAAAGACAAGAAAAGCGGGAACAGCGGGAGCATGAGCGCGAGATGGAAAAACTAAGCAGAGGGTTTGAATTAGGGAGGACTAGATGTAGATTTGTTGAACAGGAAGAGAACATTGCCCAATTTATTAGATTTGTTCCTCGCTTTCGCGAAAGTGAAATAGACACTTATTTTGCTCATTTTGAAAAGACAGCAACAAATTTAAAGTGGCCTAGACATTGTTGGACTTCTTTATTACAAAGTGGGCTAGTGGGTAAGGCTCAGGAGGCCTATGCAGCTTTATCTGTGGAGGAAAGTTGTTAAACAAGCCATTTTAAGCGCTTACGAACTTGTTCCAGAGGCATATAGGCAAAAGTTCAGAAATTACAAAAAAATTGAAAATCAAACCCATGTTGAGTTTGGTATGGTCAAGGGGACTAATTTTGACAGATGGTGTGCATCCGAGAACGTAGGTGGAAACTATGACAAACTGAAACAATTAATGTTGATTGAAGAGCTCAAAAGGAGTAGTTCAACTGATGTGAAGGTGTATTTGGATGAGCATGATGTAAAAACGTGGCGGGAAGCGGCTACGTTAGCAGATAGGTACACACTCACTCACAAAAGTGTATTTTCAAGGAATTTTCAGTCTAGAGATTATCATGGCGGAGGTCGTGGTAGTGGCAACAATTATCCAGATTGAAAATTTCAGTCCAGTTACCAAAGCTATGGGAGTAGTCGCTCATCCTATGGTCAATCGTGGCAGGGTCAGTCCGATCACAAGTCTGTGAATAATGGTGGACAAAGTCGTGGTCAGTCATTCACGGGTTATTCCAATTACAACTCTGGTCGAGGTCAGCAATTTCAAGGTCAGCAATTTCAGGGTCAGCAGTTGCAAGGTCAGCATAGCGGTTATTCTAGTGGTCATGGTGGTAACCAAGGTTACAGTGGTAAATCTCACTTAGCTAGTAACTCAGCTAGTCTGGAAAACGGACATGGTAGCTATGGTAATGGTAGGAAAAATCAAACTCAGAGTGGGGGACCCCAAGGTCATGGTTGCGCCGCAGTGTTTAGTAAGACACCTAGTAGTTTACTCAGTCAGGACATACCTGTTGTTGAGTCCAAGGATGAAGTGAAAATTGATAGGTCTAAGGCGACTTACGATCCTTTCATGTCTAAAGGTGAGATCATGATAGGCAGTGGCGATCCAAAGGCCGTCACTATTCTCAGGGATACAGGTGCATTAAAAACTCTAATACTGGAAGGTATAGTTCCTCTATCAGAAGAAACTTATGCAGGAACAAGTGTACTCCTGCAAGGTATAGAATGTGGTGTTGTCCATGTTCCTCTTCATACTGTAGAGTTTAAGTCAGAACTTGTTTCGGGAACAGTTGTTGTAGGAGTTAGATCACAACTTCCGGTGTCTCAAAAAGATGGTGTTGAATTTAGAGGTGTGTGGTCTAGAGAGGAACTGATTTAGAAGCAAAAGGCTGATAGTGAGTTTGTCAAGTTTAGGCAACTGGCTTTGTCTGTGAAGGAGATAGAGAATATACTTGTGGGGTATTACTTGGATTTGGATATTTTGATGAGAAAGTGGGGACCGCCAGACGTTCCTGCAGATGAGTTTTGGCGTGTTCAACATCAAGTTGTAGTACCACAGTGTTATCGTGAGGAAATCCTCAGTCTAGCGCATGATTCACTGTTAGCAGGTCACTTAGGTGTTAACAAAACTTACCAGAAGTTGTTGAACCATTTCTATAGTCCAGGTTTACAAAATGATGTAAGGGAATACTGTAGAACTTGTCACACTTGCCAGTTGGTAGGTAAGCCGAATCAAACAATTCATAAGTACCCTTTAAAACCCATTCCAGCGTTCGAGGAACCATTCAGTAGGGTATTGATCGATTTTGTAGGGCCATTGCCAAAGTCAAAATCAGGGAATAATTTTTGTTAACAATCATGTGTACATCTACCAGATTCCCTGAGGCCATTCCATTGCGGAACATTAAGACAAAAACTATTTGTGAGACTTTAAACAAGTTTTTCACAGTATTTGGATTACCAAAGGAATTGCAATCAGATCAGGGTTCCAATTTCATGTCGAATCATTTTAAAAGTCTTATGTGTGAGTTCGGGGTGAGACAATTTAAATCCAGCCCATACTATCCAGAGTCTCAGGGAGCTTTGGAGAGATTCCATCAGACCTTAAAAACCATGCTAAGATCGTACTGTATGGACCATGATAAGGACTGGGATAAGGGAGTTCCTTATGTACTTTATGCATCCAGAGAAACTGTGCAGGATTCGCTAGGGTTCAGTCCTTATGAGTAAGTGTTTGGAAGGCAGATGCGAGGTCCTTTGAAACTGCTAAAGGATAAATGGTTGAATGAAAGTTCAGAAACAAACATCTTGCAGTATGTGTCCGACTTCAAAGAACGATTGATAAGTGCAAGCAAGTTAGCTAAGGCAAACTTACAATCCAGCCAAGAAAAGATGAAAGAATGGTATGATAGAAAGGCAGTCAAGCGTGAATTTTACCCTGGTGAGAAAGTACTAGTATTGTTACCTCTGCAGGGAAAACCACTTCATGCCAAATATTCAGTACCATATACAGTATCAAAGAGAGTTAGTGACACTGATTATGTGATCAATACTCCAGGTAGACGTAGGTCTAGTAGGTATTGTCATGTCAACATGATAAAGAAATACCATGAAAGAGGTCAGAATAGTGTACCAATGTGTGTGGGGAATGTCCGTGAAAATCAAAATGAAGAACAATTTCACTTTGAAGGTGCTGATGCACCAGCAGTTAAATTAAACTATTCTGAAATTTTGAACAATTTGGACAAGAAACTATCCCATATGATCGGTAGTGAGAAACAGGAAATGAAAGGGTTGATTATGGAATTTGAAAATCTTTTTCCTGACACACCATCTCGCACAAACTTGATTGAGCATGATATAGACGTGGGGGAAGCTCTTCCAGTTGAGCAACATGCTTATAGGTGTGATCCAATCAAACTAGAGCAGTTGAGAAAAGAGATAGATTACATGTTGACGAATAACATCATACAGCCTAACAATAGCCCTTGGAGTTCTCCATGCATCCTAGTACCTAAACCAGATGGAGGTGTACGATATTGTACGAACTTTAAAAAGGTCAATGCCATTTCAAAATCAGATTCATACCCTTTACCTAGGATAGACAATTGTTTGAAAAGTTATCAAGAGCTCAATTGACCATAAATTTGAGCAAGACGGAATTTGTGGGAGCAACAGTAACCTATCTCGGTCACGTGGTAGGTCAAGGTCAAGTGAAGCCAGTTCAAGCGAAAGTCGAGGCGATTGTGAATTTTCCAGAACCGAGAAACAGAAAACAACTAATGAGTTTTCTAGGAGTGGCGGGATATTACCGCAAGTTCTGTCGAAATTTTGCCCAAGTAGCATCGCCTTTGACAAGTTTGCTTCAGAAGAACATATCTTTTCACTGGAAAGAACAAGAAGAAGAAGCGTTCAAGAAAGTCAAAGCCATTTTAACAAACTCTCCAGTGCTGATAGCTCCTGATTACCAGAAACAATTCACCATTCATGTGGATGCGTGTGACCTTGGTGTGGGGGCAGTGCTACAACAAGAAGATGCCATGGGTATTGAACACCCTATATGTTACTTCAGTTGGAAGTTTAACAAACACCAAAAGAATTATTCCACCATCGAGAAAGAGACACTTGGACTAATACTGGCATTAGAACAATTCAACATGTATGTGTGCACACAACAGTGTGGCCAGTGTTAGTATACACAGACCACAATCTACTTGTGTTTGTCAGCAGAATGAAAAACAAGAACCAGAGACTGATGAGGTGGAGCATTGCTTTAGAAACATACAACCTTGAAATAATGCATATCAAGGGCAAGGATAATATCATCGCCGACGCACTTTCCAGAGGTTTCACTACGTGAAGTGTACTTACAGTATGTGGAGTACAGAACAGTATACGTGTGAAAATGAACAATGAGTATGTAACAAAAACATGGTGTTGAAACAAGAATTATTTGCATTTGTACAGAAGGGAAACAAACCCTACAATTGTATATGTTGACAAAGATTATGTGTTTGGTGAAATGTGTGTATATAATTTGTACTTTTGTATGAAATTGATAAAATATGTATTACTGCATTTTAGAAGTTTTCCATATCATTGTGAAGCTCTGTAAAACATTCTTTTTAAGGGGGAGAGTGTTATGAGTGACGTTGTATATTTGTGTGGTTCACAAGAGGTCCAGTTTGGGTGGACGGCGTCATGCTTGATTGAGTTAAGCAAGCTGCCTGACGGGGAGAAGCGTGCTTGTGGGGTGATTGGAGTTTGAGTTGGCTTGGTAACTGATTGGTGTGGGCCGATCAACCTTTTGTTGTGTGCTGAAGTAGATAGCTTACTTGGAAATTTGTTTACTATATGAGTGAGTGAGTGAGTATGGTTTTACGCCGCTTTTAGCAATATTCCAGCAATATCACGGCGGGGGACACCAGAAATGGGCTTCACACATTGTACCCATGTCGGGAATCGAACCCGGGTCTTCGGCGTGACGAGCGAACGCTTTAACCACTAGGCTACCCGACCGCCCCTTTTACTATATGAGGGCAAGTTATCGAACAGAAAGGGAAGGAAAAAGAATTGGAGAGGGAGAAATATGGTTTAACTGAATGAGGGCAGTTCAGCCCAGCGTTATTTCCGGAGACAAAGTTAGAAGGTCATGTCGACGCTTTGAAGGAGGAAACTGTTGTTACCCAGTTATCCTGTGAACTGTGATATATAAGTTTGGAACAATGTGAAATGGAATTCATTGGGAATGTGATGTCAAGAAATCTGAGGTGACTATTATCTATATTGCACATTTGCCATATTGCTTGGCCTAAATAGATGTGTATGAGTGCCTTGCCCAGTAACTGAGAATTGTTGTATACTTATCTTTGTTTTAATTATTAAATCTAGCTTTAAACTTCAGAGATTGTTGTGTGATTCTTGTAATTGTTATTTGTGGTATTAGCAGGAACCCCTGCCGTTCATACCACACGTAACAATTCACTACAGAAATCTCCAGTTATATCTATCGTTAGGTATGAAACTAAAGAAAATACACAGAGTTTTAAAGTTTGATCAAAGCCCTTGGATGGAGCCCTATATAAGGTTGAACACAGATTTAAAAAAAGATAGCTACCAGCGATTTTGAAAAGAATCTATATA
Organism: Haliotis rufescens; assembly: GCF_023055435.1. NCBI lineage: Eukaryota > Metazoa > Mollusca > Gastropoda > Lepetellida > Haliotidae > Haliotis > Haliotis rufescens. Next base: position 49,962,602 of record NW_025964001.1, on the reverse strand, counting down.
AGCTCAACAGACCGGTGTACGTTGGTATGAGTATTCTTGACTTGTCAAAACACTTAATGTATGACTTTTATTACAACGAACTTAAGAAGAAATACGGCGATAGATGCGAGGTGTTATATACTGACACAGATTCTTTGTTGATGGAAATACAAACCGAGGATGTGTATAAAGATATGGCAGAAAAAATAGATATGTACGACACGAGCAATTACCCAAAAGATAATCCACTGCACAACATAGTAAATAAAAAGGTATTAGGTAAGATGAAGGATGAATGTGCTGGGACCCCTATAGTGGAGTATGTGGGATTAAGATCTAAGATGTATTCTATAAAGAAGTCCGATAATGGGGAGATAAGAAAAGCTAAGGGTTTTAAGAAGTATGTGGTAAAAAAGCATATCAAACACGAACAGTATAAAGAAGCATTATTCAATGGCAGAACATTCAAACACGAGATGAACTCTTTAAGAAGTGTCAATCATAGGATATATGGATTAAGAATGAACAAGACATCATCATCCCCCTTATATACATAGAGATGGATTGATAAGGATGGTGTAACTACCTACACTTATGGTGGTAATACTGTATCGTTGGGCAACTATGAGCAACTCTTCTCGTACAAATGCCCTGCCCGGTCCATCTTGAAGATAATAAAGAATAGGCTCTCCTTCTTTCGTAACCAATCGACTAATGTTATACGTCTTAAGGGACCATATGGGATCGGTTGCGCGACGTAGGCCTCCTTCGAGTTCACTGGGCTGGTATAAATATCTTACGCTTACTCTATCTGGAAGTTTTTGTTCTTTGCCTCTCCTCGATGCTGAAGATTCGGAAGTCACAGATTTCATTTTAATCGCATCGGATGGTTTCTTCCCAATTAATCTTGTTACTTCATTATTCAGTGCTGATAATCGTGTCACCCATTCAGTTGATCTCAATCGTTCCAATTTCATGGCAATCCCATACTGATAGCCAAACAAACGTTCCGCTAATGTCCGGTTAAATCTTTCAACGATAGCTTGACTACGGTGGGCCTCTTTTTCACCACGCCTTATTTCGACATCGCGCTTTGTTAACAGTTTAGTTATTGATCCCATAAACTCGCGACCAGGATCTACTTGAAATAGCTTAGGCCATTTTAGTGGTCCGCGTTTATATATGCGACTTAGTGCATGAGCTACTTCTGTTGAATCTTTCGAGGTTAATGGCTCAGCCTCCTAGTATCGACTGGCCACATCCACTACGGTTAAAGCGTATTTATACGTTTTGCGTCTTACCTTATCATGGGGAAGAAACAAGAGGTCAGCCTGATGAACTTCTTTCATTGTAAAAATATCAAACTTCTTCCTCGGTTTATAACGCGGTGCCGGTAAGTATATTTGCCACATCGCTTGTTTCTTCAACCAATCCTTGGCCACATCTTTAGATACCTTAGCTGCAGTGGCTAATTTTTGTTTTGCTCCTATACCTTTCCCATATCCTCGTGGGCTATAGTAAATTTTATTCATTATTAATTAATATTGATGTTTCTTTTAATACGACTCATGACGATCGTTGAATCGCATCATCATTTTTGCATAAAAAATTCCATCTGTAGTGGTGGTATAGGTATATAAATCTGGCACCAGTGGAAGTGGTCCAGAATCACCATTACCTATACTACTCAGCTCACTAAAACACAACCGCGAGGCAGGAAAATGAGTCACTGAACAATACTTCTGAGAGCTTGGAGGATGGCCTGGCTCGGCATGGATGTCTTTCATTCATTTTATAGAATGTGAAGGTTTGAGGAATAAACTCCAGCTTTGTCAGTTTTTGTGAAAATTATGATTTACTTGCATTTCTAGAAAAATTGTTCAAAGGAAAACTTGGAAAGTTCGTTTGAACAGTACTCAGTGTATTTGAATAAGCATAACTACAACAATAGAGGTGTAATGGCTGTCTTAGTGAGAAAAACATTAACTAATTTGATAAAAAACATGAACACTTCATTCAGTGCCTGTATATTTCTTGTGTTAGATTCAAGTTTCATTAGTGATCAGAAGGATATTCTTTTGTGCTTTGTTTACATTCACCCTGATAATAGCTCTTTGGTGACATATACCCAAGGTATTGATTATTTAGAGAACTGTTTACCAGAAATGCTAAGAGATTACACAGACGTTCATGTTATGATGGCAGGAGACTTTAACACACGTATTGGTTTACTGCCTAACTGTATATTATATGATGAGAATAATGATTATATTCCATGTTTACATGACATAAACAGTGAAAGGGACGTCTCCTCCATTCTAAGGAAATCGAGAGTAATTACTCTGAAGATAGATAAGTGGACATCCTTAATTGGATACTTTCATTGGGTGAAAGTCAACTTCCTATTTTTTTATGTCTCACTCGCATGAGATATGAGACAATTCTTTTCAGGAATCAGTAAAAACAATTAATTCTTTCGAATCCTCTACCTCTATTTCATCTTTGCCATAAATCCTGTATTTTGGCTTCAGTCACACTAACTAAATTTTCAGATTTTCAACATAAATCCTCTTCACTGTCAATTACACACAATTAGTTGTTCCCAAATAGCACTATAGCAACCCAAGCTATGATATGCGTAATGGCGGGAAACCTCACTTCTTTCCTGTGTGTGCTAGAGTCTACACCTATTGTTATAGTTGTAATGATCTAGTACTTGGTTGTAGTCACATTTAATCTAAGATTTGTTATGGTTTTCTAACAGATATATTAAGTGATATTAAGAGCTTCTAATTGTAGTGACGATTATACTCATGTAAGTATTGCTGGGGTGAGGTGTTTCGGAGGTCGTCATGGAGTCTCCCCCTCCTTCTGCTTGTAAGAAGTGTGGCCATTTCATGATCATGTGAGATCCTCACAGGACAGTATTGGCAAAGAAGAGTTCTCCGGCTAAGAGGCCGCATGGGGGACAGCATCAGACCTCAGCGTCTCTACCCCATCGATTGAATCTACTCCTGGACACCAGTGGATGATGAACACGTTGAGTGTATGGATTATGATGAATATCCACCCCTCCCGGGAGTTACCCACGGTCATTCTGAGGCGGAATCGGACCTATATGATGAGGTTAATCAGTATGACTATTCACCCCAGCAGGATTATACAGAGGGATACATACTACCCTTACCTTCATTGAAGCGAAACTTGTATCAAACCATGATTCTCCACTTTTGGTCCATCAAGTTTTGGACGAGGACTTATGAAGCTATTATAGCTAAAATGGATAGAATTATCATTAAACCGCCCGCACGTTATCAGAAATGAGCGGGCCACTGTAACTTGATAATGCCCTCATATTACTTGACAACGGACCATTATCACGCCCGTTGTTAGGTGACGTCATAGGGTAGAGAAAATGACGTCACGTATTATAGTGACGTCATCTGGTTTGTTCTTTGACGTTTCCATATTTGTAAAATGTGCTCAGTGACATTCGTGTTGATTGCAGTAAATGTTTCAAAACCGATATTGTTGTTTCTTTTTATTTGATAACAAATTCCATCCATTTTAGCTATAATAATGGTAACGCTATTTTTCAGGGCATTATCATTTGCAGAAGCCCTCGGTCTTTTCAACTGCCCTCCTTCGTCAGGCAGTTAATGAAAAACCTCGGGCTTCTGCAAATGATAATGCCCTGAAAAATAGCGTTACCCTTATAGTACGCAACCCTAATACTAAAGTCACGTTACTTGCTTCCCAGATTAAAGACCTGTCTGTGGCGTCCAGACATTCAATGGACATTGGCGCATATATCAACTAGTTTGTCGCCGGAATCAGGCACATCATTCCACCGTTGCAGACATCATATGACGGCATATCTGGAGAGACTCCTATGACTATTAGGATGGATTAGGTCGGACTCATCCACAGCCTGCTAGACACCATAGAACAACTCAGAACAACTACTAGCAGAGATTCGTTCAAGAGCTGTTTTCAACTAAACAAGGTTTCTAGACAAGGTCATCCACAAGGTGGAGGAGACGGATTGCATGATAACCTTGATAGCACCAATCTGGCCCACCAGAGTGTGGCTCCCCAGATTATTAAGTCTATTAATGGAAGAGCCTTTCCAGTTACCTCTCCTTTGAGATCTGTTACGACAGCCCAGGTCTTAACATTTCTATGACAATCTACCCAGCCTACATCCAACCGCCTGGAAGTTATAACACAAAAGATGCAGACACCCTGTTACTCTGGACTTGTAGCAAGATCATGGAGACCTTCATCCTCCCTTATATATGACAATGGGTTAAGATCATCCAGGGGAGAAAATGACAAGGGATTATAACTAATACAATCTCCATCCCTGTGGTAGTGGACTTTCTACTACATCTACGTCAGGACAATAAGTTCTGACATGGGACAATAGAAGGTTATGGATCGGCACTTCACTCTGTACTTCAACATGACGGACTCTCAATCGGAAACCATCCCATTCTAAACAGACTAAAAAACTTTCCAACAGGAAGATGTTCGCACACCTCCTATTTTCCCCAAGTGGAGTCTATCTGTGTTATCAACACTTTTAACAGAACCTTACGAGACCCTGGCTAAGACCACCTTACTCCAAAGATCCAGGAAAGCCTCCGTCCTCCTAGCCATGGTGATAGCAGCAAGAGTTTCAGAACTCCAGGATCTGGACTATGATCAACATTGGACCTCAATTAATCTAAGACCGCTCCCAGATTTTGTAGCCTATAATCAGTCTACCACCATGAACCATAGACACTATACCATTCCTGCCTTAGGGCCGACAGTGGATCACCCAGACAGACTTCTCTGTCCCATCACAGCTCTCAAATTCTACCTTTTGGCTACAGACCCAAATAAACATCATTGAAGGAGACTATTCATATCCTGCTAGCCTCATTCCAACAAGGACATCACCAAGGCTACGGTTGCGGGCTGTCTTAAGTCTACCGTTGCAGCGAGTTATACGCAGACACAGAATTCCACTCCCCGTATTGGATTCTGCCCGGCTCATGATCAGAGCCCTAGCCACAAGTCTCACTTTATGCGTTTCGGCTGAACAAATGGTGTCTAGTTGTCAGTGGGCCTCACAAAACACCTTCACCAGCTTTTACTTGTGTGATGTTCAGCCGGACCTAGAGGGCATATATTCCCTTGGGCCCATTGTCTCGGTGCAAACTACCATCTACCAATAGTTTCCTATCCGATGCGGGCAACATCAGAGGTTGAATACACTCATGATTATCCTGTCTATTAGGTGTAGGATGGATTAGGAGCACCTTGAGTATCAACTGCTTCAAGAACTAGGTTCAGGTGACCGGAAGTGACGTAAGAGCCGGAAGAGACGTCAGCACAAGAAATAGCAGTACAAGGTCCATCTAATGAGGAAATGACGACTTTTGGTAGAAATAGACCATAAGAGACTTCATTATCCACTAAAAGGGAAGTGACAAACCGGAAGAGACGTCAAAACCGGAAGTGGGAACAGGAAGTGACGTCAGCAACGGAAATAGTGTCACAAATCCATTTTTAACAGGAAATGATGTCATTTACTAGAAATAGAAATGATGTCATTATTACTTATAAGATCAGCAAATATAACGGTAATTCTAATGAAGGTATCCTCATGTGAAATTTCAAAGGAAATTATCTCAGGTCAGGATTAGAATCAGTGATTAAATGGTCCCCAGAAGAGGATTACTGTCAATTACACAGGGAGTTACTGGAGGCAGATCCCGCCGGGTCCCTCTGGTATATTCTGGCAAAGATGTAATAGCGGAAGAGGATTCACAAGAATTATCGAACAATAGTTTTCATTGTTCATGATTCTAAGAATATTACATCAGAAGTACTCCCACCCACATCCCCAATTCACCTACCTCTAGTGGTTAGATGTTGGAAAGAAGTGAGGTTTCCCGCCATTATGCACATCATAGCTTGGGTTACTATAGTGCTATTTGGGAACAACTAATTGTGTGTAATTGACAGTGCAGAGGCCATCTGTTGAAAATCTGAAAATTTAGTTAGTGTGACTGAAGCCAAAATACAGGATTTATGGCAAAGATGTTATATAGTAGTAGGTAGTATTCTTAGAATTATTAACAATGATATTTATTGTTCGATATTCTCCGCAAAAAAGTAGGGGATCATAAAAAATATAAATGTTGTGATTGGTCGTTAAAAGAAAGATCAGCTTCTAAGACTGCCAGAGAAAGGTTTCGGATTCAAAACCTAATGCTGCTACACACCCAAAACATTGAATGAGGAGCATTTATTTCCTCCATGCATGGGGGTAGGGGGCCATTGTTGATTACGACACTTCAGTGAAAGGTTGTCAAATCATTCTGAACCATTAGTATTGTTGATTTTCATTATCTACAGTAATACGTAAACTCTACTGCTGCTTTAATGCAGTGTTTGTGATCAGATTGGGAATGTGTCATCTTCAACATGATGAATGCCTAAGGGCTATTGGCATGCTTGAAACTGGTAAAACTCACATTGAGGTAGCCAATAGTTCAATTTGTCTCAATCTGTGATTTGCCAGGCACTGCAAGAGGAGTGGACTCCCATCAAATTGTCATTGAAAGATTGATTCAGACCATGCCACGTCGTATAAACGAATGTTTGACCAATTCGTGGCAAGACCCTTAAGTCATCTCAACAGTCATTTTTGCCTACACACCCCTGTTGTCTTTCTTGGTTGTGTCCTTACAATACACCGCCAACAAATTCTGTTGATTGTAATGTTTCACCTTGTCCTTAGTTTTTCTTATTCATCCATTACTCCCACTTGATTCTTCTTGTATTTCTGTATGTCCTGAACATCCCCTACTTTTTTGTAGAGCATATAGTCACCATTGAATAAACTGTTGCTCCTCTTTAGGTTAGACGCATATTATTTTCTTATGATGAAGGAGTAAGCATATACTCCGAAACATGGTGTTCCTCATAATAAAGAAGCTGACATCCATAAATTGTCTTCCTTAAGAAATGAAATTGTTGTTTGATTGGAATAACAGATAAGTAGATACTTGATGCCTGGCTCTGAGAGTGGATGGTAATGAGACTGTGTGTTCCCAGCACCTGTTGACCTGCATGTTTGTTTGACTAGATCTGCAGAGCACGTGAGCAACATACCACTAACTGGCGACACTCAGGCTGATGAAGACATCATGGCATTTATCAAAGCTAGACAAAATTTGGTCGAAAAAGGTAAGTTAGAATCACATCCATTTGAACTTGATCAGTGATTAACTTTAAACTGTTTCTTAATTATTAACCTGTTAGAGACCCTTTCATAGATATTGTGACTCATGAAGATCCAGATAGAGAATAGGGCTTCAGCAATCCATGCTTGCCTTCTTAGAGGCAACTAACGGGATTGGGTGGTTAGGTTAGCTGACTTGGTTGATGCATGTCATTGTATTCCAATTGTGTAGATCGATGTTCATGTTGTCAATCACTGGATTGTCTGATCAAGACTCGATTATTTACAGACTACCGTCATATAGCTGGAGTATTGCTGAGTGCGTCATTAAACAACAAACAAACAAACAATCTTAACTACATTTTAGTAAATGGTGTGGAATGACTCCTGGCTGAATGACTATAGTTTTACGCCGTTTTCAGCAATATTCCGGCATGTCACAGGGGGGACACAGGAAAATGGGCCTGGCTGAATGATGAATTTATATATATCAGAAATGATAAGACATCCAGAAATGTTTCTATATTCAACTTCTATATCTAGAGGTGTTCAGGCCCCTATGGGATTCCAGGTTAGAATTGGTCTCCAGGAATCTATGCTGGTCATAAGAGGCTACCAAATGAATCAGGTCGTTAGGCTTGGTGACTTGGTTGATGGCGTGTCATCTTACCCTGAATGCTTAGATTATTGCTCATAATATAAATCACTGCATTGTGTGGCCGGATTTGGTTATTTACAGTCTGCCATCATATAGCTAGAATATGTCCTCCTACAATAAGCTGGCATACAAATAACTAAACTGTTCAAAGCACTGCATTGTGTGGCCGGATTTGGTTATTTACAGTCTGCCATCATATAGCTAGAATATGTCCTCCTACAATAAGCTGGCATACAAATAACTAAACTGTTCAAAGCAGCATTATATTTACTCACTCATACATATGTTCTTCTTTCAGTAAACCAGGGAAACAGATGACACCAGTGTGTAGGGGAAGGCATTATCTGAAGCTGTTTCAGAATAGATAGATCTGAAGGAATATGAAACGTCTAATGAAACCCTTACAGACCAGTATAATCATCACCATCCAGCACCTTATGACATAAGGTCTATAGTCAGAGGAGGCATACACACTACCACTTACCATCATTGTTATCCAGTCTCAATTCTGATAGATGAATACCCAGGACCCATTCAACGCCATATCTTTGTTATTAGTTTGGTTAAATGACTAATGCTATATATAGACATCCAATCAAATTACACTGTTCTTTCATGATTGGAACAAGCAGCAATATCACCACTTATCAACATGACTTTTGAATGCTATTTCAAATGCAGCCAGAATGTCTTGTATCGCTGGAACTTTCTCTTCAAGCAATGAGTTCATTTCTTACGGTCTTCTGATTTGATTGTTACACAAATGAGGCCACTATTTTCACTGTACATCTAGGCTATATTCAAGAGGCATTTTGATTAGTAAATCTGTGATGGATGTGGGGATGTTACGTCTGAAATGAAGCTGAGATGGCAAGTGGGTCCAGCGTATTTGTCATAATGAAATGGAGATATTACCATGGGACAATACACCATGGAACTACACCTGGAAATACTGATCTTTGAAGTCAATGTTGTTGCTGTCTGCAGCCAAGTTGTGTTAAGACCTACTATCTCCCAACACTGATCCAAACTGTAGAATTTTGTAACCTGGTATGATCAATGATCAGCCTGGAACTGGTGTTTGTGTTCCTGTGTTCACAGTAAAAGAAGTAAGAGCTGTGGCTTATTCGATTGTAAATTTTCTACTGTATGAATGCAGAGTGAGCTTGCGAAATCTATACATACATAGCATTCAGCATTTTGTAAAACCATCCATGTAGGAAATGGACTGTAACAGTGTTTTAGCATTTGTGGGAATTCCTGGTTAGAATTTGTCCCAACATATGCTAGTCATAAGAGGTGACCAAATGGATCGGGTGGTCAGGTTGGTTGATAAGCATGTCCTCGTACCCAGATGGCATGGATCATTGTTCACAATATCTATAATTGGATTGACTTGTCCAAGACTCAATTATTTACAAACCCCTGTCTTATATAGCTCAAATGTTTCTCAGTGTGGCTTTCAAAAACAAACAAAGCCTAAAGATGTTTGTTTTCTTCCATCCTCAAGACAACATACTGGGAGCGACATATTAGACCCGTGAAGATCTGGGTAGAGAATAGGTCTTCAGCAACCCATGCTTGGCTACTATGCTTATGTAAGAGGTGACTGATGATATCGGGTGGTTAGGCTTGTTGACTTGGCTGATGCATGTTGCATAGATCGATGCTCATGATGCCAATCACTGGATTGACTGGTCCAGATTTGAATATTTACAGACCGCTGTCATATAGCTGGAATATTGCTGAGAACAGCGTTAAACAACAAATAAACAAACAACAACATATTAAAGTTTTAGATTAAAATAAAATACCCTGTACATCCACACCTCTTCAAATGAAATTATTGTCCAAAAGCTTTTAGATACCAGGGGCTTGTTGTATTAGTAAGGTGTGGTATTGTTAGAATATCAAGCACTGCTACAATATATTTTGTGTGTGGCCTTCATAGGAACCTTGTAGCATATCAGCTGTAACCCAAAAAGAGTAACAGTGTTAAAACAGTGTTCAAAGTTAAACACGTTAAAGTGGTCGTTTCGTCCATGAGGCTTTCTCCTAGGGTAAGTGAATCAAAGGAATCTCTTAATCTTTAATAATAGTTTTATGACAAGGATCCCATGATATTTGTGCTTAATTTTGAACACTGTCGTAGGTGCCTTCTTACATACTTAAGGAATCACATGGTTGTCTTTTTTATATTCATGAACAGTATTTGTATAGGGATATATTTTTCATTGAATTGCTGTTTGAGCTCAACATATATACTACTCAAAAGAAGTTAAAGAACATCCAATTCTTTCATACAGTGTATTAATCTGAACAGTGTTTTGTTAATCTGAATTGCTATGACAGATTAACTATAGTAATATGAAAGAATCAAGTGTTCTTCAACTTCTTTGAAGTAATAGAATATTTTAACATGCATATTCATTGTCAGGTTAGGTTCAACATCCAACTGTGGACTGACAGCAAGCAGAACTTTTACCATGCAATTATCATCCTCACATTAATCTGTGCTAATTTGTAGTTCGAGTGAGCTTCTGTTGTGGCACGTTGGTCATCCATGTGGCATAAACTTCACATATTCAACATCTCGGAAACCAAATGGCATATGTTAAAACTTTGCATGGATTTTATCATTTATCTTAACAAAAGTACCGGTATTTTTATTAAAAAAAAGGTGTTCATAGAGTTGCACACTGATCCACTGACCAGGGTAATAATAATGCCCCTGTGGTGTGGAAATATTGTGCAATATAAATGGCTTTATCAGTTTTTATCCAATTTAAAATATGGAGATCATGACAGCCATATTGAACTTATCAATCTTCACAGCCAGTTCTGCGTCTATCATTGTGAAATTGGATATGCAGTATGTGGTCTGCATTTACATTGTGCCTTTATTTTTTCACCTCCATGCACAATAGGAATTACCATGTTGAAAGATGTGTTGAAAATGTAACTTTGCCTCTCTACACCAACATATTTTAATGTGTCAATGTGTACTTGAATGTAGTATAAGAATTCATTTGTGTAAACACTGCTTGTTTACCCTTTTGTGACCTTTGTATCTAATATTTCAGAACAATTCAGGTGAGCTACAAAGCTATATATATGTATACAATGACATGTTGCAAGGTGTCCTTGCTGCTACAATCAATATTTGTAAAGGTCAAGGTAGGATAATGGCCTACATGATCTGTGTAATTTAAGAATTGACCAAGACTTTAGAAATTGTAATGAACGTTGTCAGATGTATCAGCATATAAGAGAGAACTAGACTTTGTTCATTTGGGACTTTTGACAACACTTAAAGCATAGGTTAGGATAAAATGTGTCCAAAAGGGTGATTTTTAGAGGTTTTACATGAAGTGTTCTTTCTGATAGTTGGACATGAGCAAGTCTTTAACCTGAGCTGATTGTCCAAAATAGACATAACATTACAAATGGTGAAAACATATGGTGAAAACATCATCTTGGGTCACCGACTTGCTCATACTTAATTTTTCATTTGAAGTACTTAACCTTTTTTCACTCAATTTAGCCATATAAAATTTATTTGACTTGTCATCTAAGACATAATTGAAGGCAACAGGAAGGTATGTAGCTGCACAGTGAAGCTGTATTGTTGACAGCTGCATGTATTGGTGTCTCTTTTATCAGTTTATGACTGTAGTGTATTATAATGTGACTTTGAAATATGAATAGATCATAACAAAGATGCAGAATGTGTATTTGTGTCCACTTACTAACTAGTCTGTTGTATCCAAGGACTGAACTGAAGCCTGTGTCATATTGACTGGTCATTAATCATGCTAACACTGACAGCTGCCTTCAGCAAACAAACAAACAAACTGAAATGTTTGATATTTTAATTACGATTTGAGGAAAAAACTTGGGAAATTGGTGAAACACACAAATGTGATTCCGTCCATATCACAGCAATCCTTGTAGGAAATGTAAAATATTGACTACAGCAGATGAACATCTTATTAGCAGAATAAAGCAGAGCGAGGGCCACCATTGGGGTTTTTGTTTATAATACTCAGTTCACTATCCTCCGTTCTGCTTGGGATAGAGAAATATACACGTGCAAATGCATGGCAGATTTTGCAAATAAACTCCTATATTTCTTCCTACCAATAAGTAACTAGTAAAAAAAATTTGGTATAAAAATGAATGATAATTTATAGCAAAAATCTTTGTCTATCATTCATTTTACCAAGTTTTTATCATCCAAAACTGGCTCCCATAGGAGATATCGCTTGGATGAGATCAAGCAATATCTACACTGTAGATATCAAGTGTAGATATCGCTGCAATGAAATTACATCACAATGCTTTGCAGACCATTGTGACATCACTAATGGCTCTGCTACTAAAGCTGTTAGCAGTACTTTTTACACTGAAGACACTGCTAATTACTGTCTACAAATTGAAAAAGTTGGAAGAATGATGTTGGATGATAAATAAAATCTCACCCTCGTGTCTTTTGATACCAAATATATCAACACTCATTGATAAAAGTGGCAAAAATCCTCGGCAAGCCTTGGAATTTTTCCACTTTTAACTTGTGTTGATATATTTTATATCAAAAGACACTCGGGTGAGATTCTCTATATATCAGCAGCTTATTTATAAACACACACCAGTAAAAGACATCGAGCAGTGAGTATAGTATAGTCATTTCTGAAATGGTTATTATTGCCTTGACAAAGGCCTATATGCGGTCCCAAGTCTGCAGTAAATACCTGTGAAAAGTCTAAGTGTTATATTTATATTTAATCTTATAATTTAGTAGATGTTAAAATGATTCAGAATTTAGGACAAAATCCCAATTTTGAACAAAAGAATAGATTTCCAAAAAATTGCCTGCCAAAGGCACTTAGTTTAGAATCCTAGATAAATCCCTGCCTTACTCTAAAAGTGTATGAGTTGAGTAAGTAACCCCATGGGCCCCCAGTTAGTGCTGACTCAGCATATAATGTAACACTTCACATGAAACTTCACATGTTAACATAACAGTTAGCAATACAAGCTTAGGGCTAGAAATTTTGATAAGATTATCTCCATCCTTACTTTGAATCAAACACATCACTTACATAGCGCATGTTATATTTATTCGTCATTACATTTTTAATTGACCTGATTCCATGACCCGATATTAATATTATGCTTTTATAAAAAAAATTTTTATCAAATACATGTACATTTTATTAAAAATTAGAACGTCTTGCACATTTAGATTACAAGATCGTTACATTCATCATGATCTCATGAAAGTATGTGTTTATGAATCTGTGTCAACAATTACAAATTGTTTAGTTTTGATATTTCCCTTGATGTTGCTACCATTAATGAAGGTCATAAGTGAATACATTTTATACAGTTTTATCTGTAACAATCAGATTTGTCATAAATAATAATATCGAAAAAAATCTTCACACATGGTGACCTTGTACAACAACGAAATAATGTTACCCAACAAACAGACACTTTGTGCCATAATGAAAACAGCTTGCAAAAATATATTATTTTCTACACCAAAATTCAGATAACACATGAAAAACGTAGTTGTTTCCAACCAACAAAAATGTTGTATACGCTCTATTGTTCCTTGGGTATAATTTTCTCAAGTTCAAATCCCCAGTTTGTATGCATAGTGAGAGTTGTGGGATTAGGGGGTTCATGTGGTCATCTTGGGACATCCCCTCTTCCCAAATTATTCTCTTTAGTTTTATCCCTAAGAGTATGACACAGACCCTGCAATAATAACAAGCCTAGCTATGGAACAATGTTATTTGATATGTAGAAATGGAAACATCATTTACTCTTGCTACGCATCCTACCACTCAGAAGCAAATGACATTTCTATGTTGAAACTGTCATAACGAAAGACTAGAAGGTTTACATTTGTAGCACATGACTGACACACCTATCTCACTGGAATAATCAGTGCATACACGAGGATCCTGAATTGGTTTAATGTTTAATGTAAAATAGCTAAAGAATACTAAAACATAAGTCAAATTTGTATCATGTAAGATTAACCTAAAATGTTTATAACAACTGTTCATCATAATCGTAAAAGTCATATACAATTAGATCTAACAACACAACAAAACCAGTCATGTTTGGAATTATGGCGGGGCCTTTTTTCCTGGGCTGAAACAATTACTACAGACTAACAGCCCCAAATTTTACTGACTTACAGCCCCCATCCCCATCAGGACCCTCATACACATACATAAGTACATGTATTATTACAGTTGTTAAAGATCATCTTTCTTTTTTTTATCAAAATTTATACAGAATCAGTCAAAAGCACACAATATATGACTTTCACAACAAATTTAAGGTCATCATAACTGTTTACACAGTCTACTGTAAACACTGATGTATGATGCAGTCACAACACTTTGTGACAAGGCTGAAACAGGATAAAGAAGTCACAATACATATTACAAAACTGAATGTAATCTAATATTGAAATACCAAAAGTTCATTTTAGTTTCCAAATCTGTTTTTGATGTCAAATGCCTATGCTGTATGTTTGTTTAACACCGCACTCAACAATATTCCAGCCATATGACAGTGGTCTGTAAATAATCGGTTCTGGATCAGTCAATCCAGTGATTGACGTCATGAGCATCGAATTATGCAACTTGGATACGATGACATGCATCAACCAAGTCAGCAAGCCTGTTACTCCCCTCTTCCGACAAACGTGTTGCTGACTTTAATCTAAGTCTTCACAGGGAAAATGTGTATGCAAAATGTGTATGCAAAGACAGCACAAATTCATGATCAGGTTAATACAGAAAAACGTCAGGGAGCTAATAGACCAATGGCTGTGCAGATAATTGTAACAATTTGTGACACAATACTTGTGGCACCTACCATGTATTGTATTATGATATCACAATAAATAGGTGAATCACTGAAGACTTGTGTTGTCCTCATCATTAGCATTATAACAAGGAAGACATGAAGGTTGGGTTCAGTGCCATCCTCACCCCTACAGCATAATGATCTATTGTATGAGGTGATGAGATGTGCAACAAGAAATTGTGCATGCATAAATAAGCACATTTAAAGCTGAAACTAACATAACATTAAAGAACAAAACTGAAATATATTAAAAAAGCAACCAAACTGTCAACAGACAAGTGTTATAACTATGAAATGAGTCTTCTAAATAGAGGCATCTATGTCTTAGCATCTCTTTAAACAGAATTAAATGGATGTTTAATCATAAAAATCCTAACAATAACATACATCAATAAACGAATAGATAAAAGACAGAAAGTTAACATAGTCAAAAGAACATTCTTCATAACCATTGTTGAAAAATAGTTGATCCATGTTAACAAGCATCCTAAATATATATAATAATATTTCCAAGTCAAGCATGTGTTTATGACTACAAGACTATGAAAATACTAATATGTATTAGAAAAAGTGTATGTTAAAAATTCATTGTAGTTCAAATTATCATAGACTAGATCATTGACCAAATGTTTTTGCTCCTAAAGCATTAAATGCTCCCAGAAAATCTGCCTGATCTATGTAGAAACTGAATTTGCAGTGTTCAGTATTATGGTAAGCAAGTAATATATCTTTTTCCCCCCTCACATGGCTACGATGGCATGATGTAAAATTTCTGTGACTCCTCACTGAGTGATAAGTCATAAACAGGTGGTGAAACGTATTAAAAAGTGATAAAAAGTGTTTAAATAAGATCGTAAAAATATAAACACAGAACTCACACGGTCAAACCAACAAACATAGTCGAGACGATAACAGTGTCAACAAATAGTTATAAAAAAACGTTTCTCCTGATAACATGACAACAGGTGGTAGATATATGGTGAAACAGTTCACTCAGCTCGAAGCACATTGTAGAACATAGTGACCAGGGCTATTGGGGCTACTACGAGACCTGGTCAGCCTTTTGTTTTTGGTGCATCTTGCTTGTGAGATTCATCTTTCTATGGGCTCGAGGGGTAGGGGTTTGATCACTTCTCCCATTCCTTTAGACTTGCCATCTCGGAACAGCAGTCTGGACCCCGGTCGAATGTACTCCACATGTTTGAAGAGACGGAATATTACTCTGGCTTTTTCATTAGTACGTATGTTTTCCTGTGAACAAAGAATAACAAAGTTCGTAAAATCTAATAAAAATTTACATTTGTATACTTAGCCTGCATTACTCCTTCAAAGCATTTACTGCTATATCTTGACAGAAAAACAAACTGTGTGAGATCCAGCTGCTAAAGGAAAGTGGCAGCACCCTTGCGCAGTTGGCATGTGAGCCGGAGGCGATGACATCACATAAGAGCACATTACTGCAAACACAACATCTGAAACTTTGTGGGGAGGTAGTGCAGCAAAGGGAGGACATTTCTCATTTAGACGTAGCAATGCAGGCTAAGTATACAAGTGTAAAAAATATATTTAGATTTGACTAAATATATTAACTTATCCTGCATTACTCCTTAATGTATCTTTATCCAACGTTATGGCAGGTGGGCATACCTTCAGACGTAATCCATAATAAACTGTCGTCAAGGTCTGATGAACCTGCAACCCCATCCAAGTCTAGACCGGAAAATCCATGACCATTTCTGTCAGAAGGAAACGAGAGATGATGCAACAGGAAAACCCGATTAGGTGGCAGAAATAGAAAGAGGCGGGTAGCCATAAAGTAGAATTGACCTAAGAGCAAATGTAGAAACGTAGTCGAGCCCTCTAATCTGTAATCTGGGGTCATAAACACTGGAGAGTTCAACAGGACCACTTGGGTATCGGAGACTCTGCGGCGTCAAGGATTGGGCTACTGGCTGTGGGAACTGCGGGTCACTAGGTTGGATAGGCACATGGAGGTAGGCATCTTGGAAGTCGAAGCTGATCATGGAATCACCGGCGTTGATTCTTGTCCTGAGCCGCCTCAACATTGTCATCCGGAAGTAGAGAGGCTGTTCTAGGTAGCACCGATTGAAAATGGAGAGGTTATGGATCATGCATAGTTTGTTGGCGCCCTACTTGGGAGCAGAACCCCAGAGTTTGATCCAGAGCAGTGAACAACCTCTATGGCCTCCTTTGAGAAGCAGGGTGTCAATGCTGTCACACAGGAGCTGATGTTGATGTGGGGAGTAAGCAACTGTCGTCTGGGTAGACGTCAGAGGTGGATGTAGTACCAGCAGAAGACTGTACCCCTGACAGAGGACTTTGGTAACGAACGGGTCCTCTAGGATAATCCAGTTTTGCCCAAACCATCCCAGTCGCCCACCTACAGGTGTATTGGAACGACACATTGAAGTCAAACAGGTGGGCGTTTGGACTTCTGATCGGCACCTTTGCCAAGGTGGCAATCATGTTGGGGCTGGTAGGTACCGCTGGGCTTGCCTTGACCACATTCCTGGCCTCGAAAGGGTGAGGAATGTCGAGGTTAGTAGAGTCCCTATACGACTTGGCCAATGTCTGCTGTGTAATGTGCTCAAGGGCCTTAAAGCCTTCTGCAAAGCAGGAAACCCAGCTCCACTGAACAGAGAGGACCCAGACCAGACCAAATAGCAGTTATTTCCGCAAGTGATTCCACAGATGGTCGATCTGTCAGAGCTGGAAAGACATTACAGTCCGCTGGTAGTCGATCCAATTGGGATTGGACTCTGACAGATCCTGGTCTATAGCTCTGGAGGAGGAAGCGAGTGTTGAGAGAGGCTGTAGTGGTCGATGGAGCTCGGACTCTCCAAAGGCAAGGAGGGTATCTGGCATGTGAAGTGTGGTAATTTTGGAAGACCTGGTCATTCGATACAGGTCCTCATCCAAAAGGTGAGCTCCATCAGCTACGTCGAAAGAGTGGACTGGGAAGTCATCTTGACGAAAACAAGGATGCTTCAACGACGGCATGAGAGAGAGCTTGGCTAAGTCCTCATCTAATGCTAGAATGAGGTCAGTCAATGTGAGGTCGGGTGGAATCGAAGTCGGTTAGACCCCATCGTTGATTGAGGCCAATGAGAACCCGTAGTAGATAGTGGTGCTCGGGCAAGTAAACTGAACACACAAGAGAGGAGGCGCTGAAGCACAGCTGCACCACTTTGGCTGGTGCCAAAGTCTGATGAGACAAGGACTGCATCCAGGCATCATCCATAAAGCAAGGTGGAACTACATGTTGAGGCGTCTATTGGAAGGTTAGGGGGCTGTAACCAGGAGGCACTGGTGGCACCGCAGACACAGCAGAGGAGTACAGGTGCCAGAGTCGCCGTGGAAGAGTTGAGAGATGCAGGCACCGAAGATGAAGACATGGTAGGGTGTGGTATGGGTGGCATATGAGACTGCAGTAGGTGTTGATGTTTCCTGGTTAATCATAAGTAGAGGTTAAAGGTAGACAAGGGACTGCAGTGATAGAGTACAGGGTATTGTACAATCAGGGCAGAGAGGGTGGGGCTACAGACCAGATTTCTTTCCATTGCAGAGGGTACAACGAGGCATAAATTCTATAATTTTAGCAAAGTCATATTGATGTGGCAAGCACACAACGGGAACGGGAGGCACAATGTAACATAAAAACTTTTCCTTTTTAAATTTTTTGCGAGCAATGCTTTAAAACACACAAACATGAGGTAAAGCAGAATAATGGACTACCCAAGCCAAATGAATTCAGAATGCAAGACACGAAAATGGACCACGTGGCAAATTCAATATGTTGGATGGAACAACAATATGCCCGTAATATTACTATAAAATACATATGGAAAGAACATAAAGGGCATAAACCATAAACAGAAGACAATACATGAGCAAACGATCAAACAACAAGCAATGTTTGCTAGCAAACAATAAGCTTTATTTCCACAGGGGATACACGTCTGTTCTTGGAGCTGACAAAGCAGTAATGTGACGTCCTTGCTTCCAGGTCATGTGCCGACTGTGAGGGTCACTGGTTGAAACAACTTTTCTTTAGAAGCTGGATCTCACACAGTTCGTCTTTCTGTCAAAATATAGCAATATCATTAGTCATAAACTTTGCCCAAAGTGGATAAAATTAGACAAGACAGTTCTCAAGATTAATGATTCTATCATCCAAAATTGGCTTCCACAGGATATACTACTTGGGTGACATTGCTGCAATGAATTGTATCACTATGTTTTGCAGACCATTGTGACATCATCAGTTACAATGACATCACTAATCACCCAGCCAATGAAGCTGGTTAGCTGTACCTTTCACACTGAAGACACTGATTATTGTTTTTTCCAAACTGAAAAAAGTTGGAAGAATGGTTTTGGATGATAAATAGATTCTCACCCTCATGCCTTTTGATATAAAATATATCAATACTTTTATCGACTCATGAAAATAGACAATTGGATGATATTATCCATTCTTTGCAACTGTTATTAAAGTCAATTCTTAAGCGTTTATGGAAGTATAAACATAAATACTGATATACATACTGTGTAAATCTGTACATTCCTTTTAAAAACATATGCAGTTTGTCTTCACTTGAAATGAGCACTAAGGTTCTGGATCAGCCACAGCCAACTACACAACTACACTCACCCTATCCATTTGGACTACAACAGCAGTCTGGCAGACGGTTCCTATATGGATGGTGGTCTGGAACCCCACAGAGATACGACTAGAGTGGAACAGCACATAAATGTCAGCCTCAAACTCTCGACAGGCATACCGCTCCGAGTCCGGACTCACTAGCACCATCCCCTGCAAGATACACAAACGATTGTCCCTTATTAACACTGTACAGTGAAAACTCACTCATCTGAGATGAGTCAAGAATTGTTTTGTATGCAGGTGGATAACATTGGATCTGAAGGTATTTTGTCAATACCAACTGATCTGAAGGTAGTTTGCAAATAACATTTTGTCTGAAGGTAGATTGCCAACACCCACTGATCTAAAGGTCGACGACAACATGGACTCACTTTTCTCAGCTGCTCCTTCTCGACATCTTGAAGTGCAACTGTTGCCGTCTGTCCTGCTTGGATCAGTCGGCATGGCAACCGGTTTCGGTGAACTGTTCGGACTTTGACCTCACGAAAATCTCCGTTGTCAGATGGTCCTAACAAAACCATATCTCCTTCTCGTATAGATCCTCTATGAGACAAAAGATTACCAGTTAGCAAACAAAACTAATCATTCTAATGATCTCAACAGCATGTACAATACAGAAAATAAAACTAATAGTTCTTCCACTAAGCATATGAAACAGTTAAACAGTTACGTGATCCCTTATGCGAAACATTTCTGGATAATATACTCAACAACTAAAGTTCCTGTGACACCAATATTTTAGTGTATTTTTCAAACAAGTAAAGTTTGGTTTTCAATATTGTAGTACATGTATGGAATCAAGTCACAAAAACGCAACTGCTACGGAAAAGCATGCATTCCCTGCCCCATGCATTTCACTACCCAAGAATGGGTATAAAAACATGTGTGTTAACGGGATTCCATATGCATTCTTTAGCATCGTACTGACAACAACCACTCAGAAAAACAACAAAATTAAGCAATTATTCAACATTATGAAATGCCACGCCTGTCCGAAAATGAGCGTCTGTGAGCCATTGGTATGCTTGAAGCAGGATCGAGTCAACGTGATGTTGCAAGACAATTTAAGGTCCACAGAAACACCATTTGGTGTTTATGGCAACGTTGGCAACAGACGAATGCAGTCAGAGACCATCCTCTGAGTGGCAGGCCACGCATAATCAGTAATCGACAAGATTCGAATAACACACCTACGAAATCGATTCCAGCCAGCAACAGTGACTGCAAGAAGCATCCCTGGCCTTCGACGGATATCTTCACAAACCGTACGTCGTCACCTCAGATATGCAGGGATTGTCACCAGAAGACCGCCAGACGTCCCATTTTGACAGGAAACCACGTCTACAGTAGTGCAGACAGCGTCTACAAGGGGACAAGTTCTATTCACTGACGAGTCTCCTTTTCACCTCAGCCACAGCGATGGACGGATTCGAGTGTACTGACATCGAGGTGAACGTTACATCAATCATTGTGTCATGGAAGAAGATCGGTTCGGGGGCGGCAGCGTTATGGTATAGGGTGGGATTACAGCAAGACAGAGGACCCGTTTGATAGTGGTAGAGGGACATCTCAATGGACAGCGCTACCGCTACGAGATCATCGGCCCTGTTGTTCTGTTTGCGTCGTCATGGCCCAGGCATTACTTTTCAACATGACAACACCCGGCCTCATATTGCTTGACTTGTTCAGGATTATCTTCAACAAAACACCGTGAATGTCATCCCCTGGCCGGCTCGCTCCCCTGATCTCTCACCAATCGAGCACATGTGGGATGAGATGGATCAGCATCTTCGATGTCAACTACGTATTCCACACACACTCCAGGAACTTCAAAACATGCTCCAGCAGATATGGACAGATATCCGACAGGACTTTGTGCGACGCCTGGTCCATTCCATGAGATGAAGATGTATTGCTTGCATCGCAACCAGAGGTGGACACACAGGCTATTGATTTGTACATTGACATTTTGGCATGTTCAATTTTTTAATGAAATCACGCATTTTCTGAAGTCAGTATGGCAAATTAAACCATTTGAACACTTACAGAAGTCTTTTATCTGTGGCAAACCGAAATTGTTTCAGATTTGGTAAAAAAACATAACTTTCCATTAAATCTTATTTAATGTCACAGGAACTTTTGTTGTTCAGTATATAAGCTTCTGAATCCTAATTTTCTTAATAGAACATAAATGTTAGCAAAGACAAGAAGCAAGTATGCATATGACACAATGTTTTGACCCACCTCAATATAGTTCCACCTACAACGCCTCCAACACCAGGCACTGAGAATCGGTCATCAATCTAGAATCCAACACAGGTGGTGTTACAACCACATCATTAACAAGCAGTGAGAGAAGGAGAAAGGCCGAACACTGGTTAGTGTATCCATGTTAGCATGTTTCAGAAAATCTCTGACGTTTGTCTTAAGAAAAAAGTGCTCTCTTAATTTTGGGAATGGAAAAACAAAAACAAACAATCCATGCCATCAGGATATGATACAGCCAGGTCGTACATTGAAACACCAAGATCCAAATATTAGTCTGCTCTTATGACATGCATTTGGTACCAGGTGGGATCTATTCAGTAATTCTTCCCCATTTCTGGTGTCCCCCGCCGTGATATTGCTGGAATATTGCTAAGAGCGGCGTAAAACCATACTCACTCACTCACTCTTAATCAGATTCAGAATTACATGGAAAGGCAACAGTGATGAATCTATGGCTGCAAAAACAATGACTCACCTGGAATTCTGTGCTGTCCTGGGCCAGCCTTTCACGATCTTTGCGACTCCTGAGTGGAGGCAGGACGTTGAGGAATATCTTCAAGAGATCCAGATTCTTCCCTGTTACACTTGAGATGGTAAATATAGGCGTGATCCTGTTCACAAACATAATAGTTGTCATTCAGTGCCAATTGTCAGAGTGGTTTGAACGTGACAGAATACATAATGTTGTCAAAGAGATATTTCATTTTTAAGTCACCACAAGTGGGTTTAAAAACTGCAAGGGGGAATAGGCAAACATGAGATTAGTTTCAGCACATTTAACCAACACACTAGGTGTGGGATGAGTCACTAATACATTGTTGTTTCATGATCAGCTTGTATCTTAACATGTGTAATATCGTCACCTCAAAATTGTATAGTATTGTACATACTTTTATCATTCCAGACCTACTATACACCATGATAGACAAGAAAAAATATCCAGGTCACAGGTAGGACTCCAAGGTGGTATTTTAACATACACATGCTACAGCTAACACCTATTTCTAAATTATAACAGTTTGCCTATATGCGAGTTCTGAGCAAAACTGTTTTTATCCCAGTCTGAAACCTGATAGGAGTAAAGTTTCTTCTGGTATATTTATCCAGTAGATCTGCCCATATACTAAGACATTATACTAAAATAATGCCCAATAAGGCCTACATATTCAGGCAAGTCGACTCAACTGTTTTTGCTATCCTGTACCTGGAGAACATAAAAACTCATTTGGAAGCAATGTGGTTAGCCTTGTTTACACAGTAGAGGATTCATAGGCTATTTTTTACTCACTTTTCAGTGTCAAAGTTTGATGCACAAGTGATGGCATCATCATCACTCTGGATCCTGACAGGTATTTTCTTACAACCAGGGGACTTGAGTATCTTCTCGAGCTGTTTCACAGTGCGCTCTGTCAGGATGTGACGACACTGGTCCACCTTGCTGACAACCACAAACACAGGCACACCCAGTGCAAGTGCAAACCCTAGGTGTTCCTTTGTAGTACCAGCTGATACAAAATGGGAACATTTTATGTTTAGAAATAATAAAGAAATAGTTAAAGTCTAAGCAGACATTGCAGAGTACTCCATGTATGTCATTTTCTTAATAGAATATTGTCATACTCCTGCAGTATTGGAATCTAGAGACCCCTAACCATTTAACCTTTACCATTAAGGTAATGACAGGATCTGTGAATTCAACAGGCATCATGTTAATTATATACCTTCATTAGCTGGTAAATTGTTAAATGTTAACATACATGTAGTTAAGACATACAATATGTGGGGTGGCTGAAAAGTCCAACTATGAGAGAGGAGACATTAGTTGTTTCTTTGCTTTGACTGTTCTTTAGTCTTTAGTTGATAGCGGTGAACACATGCTAAACCAAAAACAAAATTAGTTGCCTTAATGTATACAGATGAAAAGCATGGTTAGCCCAGGGCCCACTTGTACAAAGCAATCTTTGCATTTTGAAATAATGTAACTTTATGTTTAGAAAGGGAGTTACGATCGTCCTAACAGTAAGATCACTTACAGATAAACATTTGTTAAACTGGGAACTGTATCTGAACTGGATTACATGGTTTCACATTATCTGCCATTTGACCATGATGATGATGCCAAATAAATACTCACTGATTCCCGTGGTGGCACTGACCATGAGCATGGCAAAGTCTGGGGAGTTCCCGGTCAGCCCAAATATGGTGGTTTTGAGGTACTTGTGGTGTCCGGCAAGATCAATGAGAGTGATCAACTTGGTGGACTTGTCACAGATTTCTTCTACAGACCTGGACCCACTATAGTTGACCATCTGAAGTCACATACAGGACACACTGACAACAATAGCAGTAAAACAATGCCAATCTATCGCTAAACTACAGTAACTTAGGAAGTAAATTACATTTTTGCAATATTTGTGGTTTTCTAGTATTGTTGCGCAATCAGAACCTTTGACATGATTAACTAGATCCTGATTAGAAAATGCAAAAATATGTAAAAACTGGTCCTGATGTACAGTCTCTTTTTATTTAAGTAAAAAACAACAAATCATGTCATGTTTTAATAAGTACTTTCATAAAAAAATAAAATGTTGTGCACTTTAAAGAACCATTTTATATTTCTTATTACCGTATATGACCTCAGATAAGCCGACCCCGAAGATAAGCCGAGGTATGAACTTGACCATTGAAATATGAAAGAACATGGTATGACCCGTAGATAAGTGAAAGGCCATGACACACCGCCAAGTCGGACAACACCCACACCTACAACTTGCAAGTGTTTGTGTAAACAACATAACAATACCAACCGGACCCTTTATTATCAGTGCTCATTTCCTTGTGTACCATGTTTCTTTTTAAACAGCAATCACAGTGTTCACTGTTTGTGACGTCACTGGAAACAGCTGATCACATGTTTTTGCAAATGGCAAACGGAATAACTCGCCTTTTGAGTTGTTTATTTGCCTCTTTCATTAAAGGTAGGTACTTGTTCACTATCAATTTATGAACTTTGCAAATTGTACGTAATAGCTACTGGCGATTTCATCTGTCGATCATATACCGTAAATCTTGAAATAAGCGAGAGTGTGAATTAAATGCGAAAAATGCGAGTTGTCTTTGCTCGCATTAATTAACTTCACATTTTTGTCTCCAAATGACTATCAACAATAAGACGGCCTCACTGCACAGTTTGGATAGTGGAAACACCAATTTGAATATAAACACAAACACATTTTTTTGAGCAGCAGTTGTAACAAGTATATAACAATGTCATTCAAATAATAGGAATTTCACAATGGGCATCCGGTGAGTTATCATTGCTGGGGTCAAGAGTTCTACCCACTCGTGCCAGTCAACAGAGTTAAACATATACAGAGCTCCAGATAAGCTTTTGGTGTTGTGGGTATTTTACCCATGCATTTTAAAATCATTGGGTATCAGTAATTCTATCTGCGTATTCAAATTTCTGTTACCCACTAGTTTTTACAGATATTTTTACAGGGTATTTAAGTTAAATATTTAAAAACACTATTCATCTAGTCCCTGCAAACTGGTGTCTTGTGGGTTCGAGAGCTTTATAGGACTAAAAAATACCACGATACTTCCACAAGAAAGTGTGATGGCAAATGATCATGATGTAACTGTCATCGTGGAGTTTGGCAAGGTTGACGGAATGCCCGTTTATAATTTCAAAATAAGTTGCTGATTTGATAATCGAATACAGAGGCAACTTCACAATATTTGATACGCTTGGATTATATTTTACTGCGTATTTCACGCAGATACGCAGCTTATCTGGAGCTCTGCATATAAACTGTGTGTTGTTTTAAGGAAAATACTGTTTATTGTTTTAACGGAAGTGCTCTACTCAGCGCTAATAAGCGGTGCTATTTGCTGTTTGATTGGATTAACGTAAGGATATATATCATTCCACTTGGGATGTGGTGGGGGGAGTCACATTGATATTGATTCGCATTTTTGGCTAGGGGTCAGCAGTCGTATTAATTTGGCGACCCATTAATTTCAAGATTTACAGTATCATGTCTGTGGACTATATTGTTAAATGCAAAGATCGTGGAGTTTATGAAGAGTGATAAAACCTTGGACATTAAATTGAAAACTTATGATCGGAAATAGTAACATGCACAAAAGTTATTGATAATGACCACATTGGTGTTTAATAATAACTTTATTGATCATTTATAACAATAATGGTTGTAGTTGTGGCAACTTCCAAACTTTCAGGAAGTTGTAATCTATCGGACCGTCATTCGGGCGATGTTTCTGACAGATCACAATCTGAAAATACTATCATGAAAGTGTATCCCGTGGATAAGCCAAACCCTGTCTACAGAAGGACAATTTACCTCCCCTGTGCTGTCGAAGCCAATAATCTCATGACTGATGCTTGATGTTCTCCCTGACTGTATTTCATGCAGATGACGAAACAGGTTGAGCCGCGCCCGTCCCCTCCCGTTATCCAGCTCTCCTTGAGTCAGGACCCCCAGCAGAGTACTCTTCCCAGCATCAACGTTTCCCAGCACAGCAAGACGCATGTCCAGAAACTGTGGTAGCAAAAGAAACTTGTGACAGTTTTAACAGGTGGAATAATCTCTTGAGGGTTTGATGAATCATGAAACTAAACACGAACTGTACAGAAAATGAACATACAATAGCTGCTTTCAATAGCTATTCTAGGAATCATAGCTAAAATGACATTTAAAGGGAAGTAAAGTCAACATAGCAACTTTACAGATTTTAATATTTTAGGGCATACTTGATTACAAATGCTTGACCAAAATGAAATAAAAAAAAACAGAAATAGTGCAATACAGATGATAAAAAACAACACGAAATCTTCCTCCAAAAAAAAGTTCTGCAAGTAAGGGGATTCCCCTTAGTGGAGGTTAAAACAGGTTTCCGGTGTGTCCCGTGCTGTGCAATTTCACTAATCATGACCATCGGTCCAACATCCAGTCTGCATGCTTCTGCCTCAGTGATACATTGTCTTTTTTTTGCCTGCCCATCCATTTGATACCATATCCACAACTTATGCCAGCTTAATAACAAACACTAAAGATGTCTTCAGTTGTTACACAGGGGATTTATCCCTGACAGGTATTTATTGTGTGGAGTAGGGCCAAGGGCAGCTGGTGTTTTATTACCTAAACATGCTAAACAGGTTGTTAGTAATAAAAACGCTAGTTATCGATTGTTAATTGTTCTAATTGGTTTGTTTTAAAAGCTGATAACAGAGCGTGTGATTTCAGCACTTTCACTTGAACATTTAAATGCTTTCTACGAATATTATATGGTGTGTGTGTGTGTGTGTGTGTGTGTGTGTGTGTGTTAGTATAATGTATTACATTAGTAATGTAACCAAATAAATAGTTATGTACAATCAACCAGGGAAAGGGCCTTCCTACATAAATGTATTCCTTGATGAGCAAAATGCAGTTTGTGATTTACCAATATATGCTAGGCATTGTTTTTAATGCATAGATTAAGATTGCTGTGTGTATTGTCTCATAAACTAAGCCGGCAGTAGCTGTACACACATTTCTTGGAATCTATGATTAAAATCAATGAAATAGATTACAAACATAATCCAGATATACAATGAACACTTTTTAAAACCATTCTTTCTAAGGGAAGTAACTCTAGTTCATTTCAAATTTTCCAGCCTCGCAATGTAGTTCTCAGAGTATGGATAAAAGGAATCCCACAATCCCTTGCGTCAGCAGCAACCAAACATGGCGACTTGAGTGAATTTAAAAGGTCATTCAAAAGGAAAACGAATAATAACATTATATTTTCAAGTTAACGTGACTGAAACATCAAACGAAACTGATAAACCTGTCATCCCAGAAACGAAACCAAAAGTCAAGAATGTTCAATCACATGAGTTTAAGGGGTCATGACATTGATTGGTGGCGAGACGACAAATCGTCAGATACAATGTTTTGTGATTTTTGCAGACACGCTGGTGTATCTTTTGCTTGAAATACTGGTTTTGTGAATGGTAGTCAGAAGTTTAAGTGGGAGAGTATGAGAGCACACAGTGATTCTCACCGACATAGAAAGTGTAATGACTATATCTTATGCAGTAGACAAAAACTGCCATATCTCAATCGGCTATTGTGCAACAATTTCGTGCACTGGATACAAAAACTGATCAGAAAAATGTGTAAGAACTGAAAATAAAATTCAACACGACATATTGCATTTGTAAAGATGAAATGGCATTTACAAAATTTAAACCATTGTTAGTACTACAGAAGCAGAATGTTCTCCCCATTACACAAATCTATGTCAATGACGTGTAATGTGCAGAAATGTTGTCAACAGTGGCAAGTACAATTAGAGAAGAAACATCCAATACATTAGATGAAGTCAATTACTTTTCATTGATGATAGATGGGTTGGTTGGTTGGTTGGTTGGTTGGTTGGTTGTTTAACGCCGCACTCAGCAATATTCCAGCTATATGACGGCGGTCTTTAAATAATTGAGTCTGGACCAGACAATCCATGGGGCTACAGACAGCTCAGTTTCAGAATATGATGTTATTTATGCAAGGATTGTACATAATGGTGTGCCTGAAAACAAGTTACTTGAACTTACACAACTTGAACATGCCCATGCTGATGGTGTGTTATCAGCTATTAAAGTTACACTTTCAGCCAATGACCAAGAACATTTTGAAAATAAACTTATTGGTTTTTGTGCTGAATGGGCATCTGTGAATGTTGGTCAGAGAATTGGTGTGGTTTCTAAACTCAGAGAAATTGCCCCTCATCAGCACTGATAAAACTTCAGAGAGAAAGTCCCATGGTTGAAGTTGTTAGTGATTGTCTCCATTTAATTTGGAAAACCTTCCACTTTAGTCCTAAGACTAATGGGAACTGAGAATGATCGGTGATAAGTTGGATGCTAGAATTTACAGCCCTACACCTATCAAAGCAACAAGATTCCACATGTAGACAGGGCTTTGAGATTGTTTCTTCAAGGTTAAAAAGGATGGGAATCTTGCCAGCGACAACGGTCATTGCACAGCAGTTTGTACTCATATGGAGAGCTTGGCAGCAACCAGCAAGAATGCTGATATAAACAGTAGAGGTAAATAAATCCACAAGCAAATGAAAACATTAAAGTTTGCAGCATTTGCTCATTTTATGGCTGACATGTTTGGAGAAATTGCATTACTCAGAAACTACAAACAAGAACACTTATACAGCCAAGTTCAGTGTCAGCTATTCAAGAGTGTATTGACACAATCAACAGTATGAAAGATCAACCGGTCCCTGCAGGACTTCATGAGAAATTTCAGCTGTTGGTAGAGGACCAAAGGAACCAGAACACTCCTACTTTGTTCCAAGGAGTAGAAATGACAGGTGATATCAGAAAGAAAATAGTTCATCTGCAATCAACACAACAGTTGACATTTGTATCAAAGAGCTGAATGCCAGGTTTCAGAACATTCTTGGCACAACCAAGGATTGTGATACCAGGAAGACAGTAGAAAGCTTTAACAATTTTCATCATGACACATGGCCCCAATCAAAGAAGGATTTGCTAGGTTTTGGCATACAGGAAATTGAAACACTTTGTAAGTGGTTTGAGAGGCCTTTCAAAGCAGGCTGCTGACACCTTGATGCCATACAAACTGAATGGAGAAAGCTCAAAGTACTGGCCTCAAATTGTTTCAAAGAAAAGTCCTACCTCGACTTGTGGCAAGTGTTGCAGAACAAGGAACCCTATAAAACTGAACTGAAAAAAATTCTGCTCCTAGTTGAAATTATGTCAGTACTTCCAATAAGCTCAGCAGAGCATGAGAGATCCTTTTCAGCACAGAAGAGGATAAAAATCAGATTTTAGGAGCAGTATGTCTGTTGAAAGGTAATCAGATCTAATTCTGATAAGTTGTGAAGGTCCTGAACTTGCAGAATCTGAGTCTGTGACCAAATTGCTGTCCCGTGGGAAGACGAGGTTTCCTTCCACCCAGACAACAGCATGTTCCCAAGACATTGTTTCTGTCAATTCTGAGCAGTTTCTTTAGAGGTAGTAAGTCTGCTCAGAAGCTAACTTAGTACAAGGAAACCAGAGACAATAATTGAACTTTCAATTGACATGTCAAGATGAATCAGTGACAAGTTAAATTAAGTCAATTTCACTGACATTTTGATTTTCTCAATCTTTCAAGCGTGGATAGATGCTCATGATATCAATCACTGGATTGTCTGGTCCAGACTCAATTATTTACAGACCGCTGTCATAGCTGGAATATTGCTGAGTGCAGCGTTAAACAACAAACAAACCAAACAAAATTTAAGTACGGATTTGTTGACATGGTATTTCCAGTGTTACGTGCTTACAGTAATGTCTTTGAGTTGTGGAAAAAAACATCAAAACTCTTCAACCTTGTGTATAAAACTAACCCCCTTAAAACCCCCCTAATTTACAGGTATGAAAATCTTACCTTATACACAGCAACATACGGTATATAAATATGCAATTTATACAAAAAATTCCAAATTTTTAAACTTATCCTTTTATCCCACGGTTGGATGGTGGGCCGCAGATACCCTAGCCTGTTTAGACTACAAATGTGAGATATACTAGATCTAGACAGTGTAATTTCAAATTTGTTCAAAAATTTAAAACAGTTATTGTGCCAACACCAACATCTGAACTTGTGGAGCCCTTGTACATCTGTGACTGAGATGTCGCGAAGGTATGGAGACGCTAAAAATGTATTGGACTACCAAAAGCACCTTCAATGACAGCGAAAGGGTGCATTTACTGTGTAGAGTAATGGTAGAAGCAAACACTCGAGGATTGGGCTTAGTGATGGAGGTATGCGTTTTAAGGATGATGGAGTGGAGCCAGAAGGATACAAGAAATTTCCAATGTATAAGCAGTTTACAACTGGATGAAAAATCTCTTCCCACGTCTGTGGGGGCAAGACACATATATTCAAAGCCCTCATGCAGGGCACAGGGAGAGGTCTTCTTGCTCATTCGATCCCAAGATAGATGAGAGTGGGGAAATCGTAAATATTTGGTCTGGTTGGCCGGGAAGGCACTGGAACTTCTGGAAACTGGACCCTGGTGACATCCAAAGCATGAATTTCGCTAACATGGGCTGCAGTGGCCAGAGCCAAAAGAAAGACGATTTTCAGCGTGACTATCTCTAACCAGTGGCTCATATTCACAGGAAACCAGCTGTTGAAGAATAACGTTCAGGTTCAACGAAGGGGGACGAAAACGGGCGGGTTTGGTCTGCTAATTTGTAGGAATGGGTGGGCGACTGTAATTTTGCAACCATGGAAACCTTTGCCCCTGAAGTGGTGGCAAGGACAGAGTTGATAGCTGCCAGGAAGGTGGCTAACATGGATCCCTTAAGTTTCCAGGTTAAACGCAGGCAATGTAAATACTCGGCGAATTGCTGATGTGAGGCTGAAGTAGGAGTTGAAATATCACGAGCATGACAAAAAGTTCCAAAGGCTGTCCACTTGTGGTCATAAAGGCACATGGTAGATGAACGATGGGCTGCAGTTATGGTCTTCGCTACCTGCTAGGAGTAGCCTCTGGAAAAAAGAGACGGAATAGATGGAGCCACTGAGAGTCAGGCTGAAGAAGTAGGTCGTCGCAAAGCAGAAGACAATGGAATCGTTGGTCGGCGAGCCTTAGCAGGGTGGTGAACCAATTGCGAATTTGTCAATAGGGCGTGACCAAAATCAGAAAGGATTTGTGGATGTTACCTTCTGCAGGATCTGGGGAAGGATCCCAGTCAATGGAAAGGCATAGGCAGTGAGACCTTCCCACAAAATTGCCAATGCATTGTGATCCCAAGCCAGAGGATCAGGAATAGGCGATACGAGTCAGGATTACTGAGCATTGAGTGAGTGAGTGAGTACTGTTTTTACGCCTCTTTTAGCAATATTCCAGCAATATCATGACGGGGAACACCAGAAATGGGCTTCCCCCATTGTAGCCATGTTGGGATTTGAACCAGGTTCTTCGGCGTGACGAGCGAACGCTTTAACCACTAGGCTACCCGACTGCCCCGAACATTGAAGAAGTCTACTTCTGGGGCCCGATAAAGTTCAAATCCATTGGAACAATGTTGGATGAACAAGTCTGTTATTGATGTTAGAGACTCCTGGAATGTGCCTGCCTGTCTGTAACGGGAATGGCTGGAGGCAGTAGTTTCCAGTCATGTCATAGTGAAAAGGAGTCAGGAAGGTTCACCGAAGCTCTTGGGTCCGGTAGAGGAGACAGACTGTACTGTGAAGGGTCTCGTTAAGGTTGTCCTCTTCCACGTCCACGAATGGGATTAGGTCGAGAGGAGAGAAGTTTTTGAAGATCACGCTGGGCAGGAGAACTGTGGATAGATCCACTCTTTCTTCTCCTGATCTTCCAATTGTCTCTTCTAGAAGGGCAAAAGGTCCACAGTGACCTGGAGGCTAGAGTCTCTCTGTACATCTTGAGCAACCTGCTGGATCGCATCTGCAACCAGGGTTGAAAGACCAGGGCAGTTGATAAAGCTTCGCCTAGAACTGATTGTCCAAGGTAGTGTTGTAGTACTCCACAACGATGAAGAGCCAGAATGGTGAGAGAGGAGGTCAAGGATCTGTGGGAACTTATCAAAATCCGAGGAGGATGGCAATGAGTGATGGTCAAGCACACTGGGTGATTGTAAGCTGTCAGCTGTTGGATCCTGTTGATTACTCCCGAGTTGGTGGTTACCAAAACTGGAGACGCATCTGTAGGCTGGGAAGTCGACAGAGTTCCCGAACGTTGAAGTAAGACAGAAGAGATGGTTTTCATGAAGGAGTCAAAAGAGGGTTCAGTACTCTGCTGGTGATCCCAACTCGTGGGTAAGATAGGTGGACTAGGTTCCCGAGGAGCTGACCTAGTTGGAATGCGATCCAGTGATCTGTAAACTGAAAGAGATCAGAAGTTCCTGTTCCCCATGTGTTGACGAATTACGATCTTTAGATATAGGAGAAGGTCGTGGGTTGTTGTCACATAAGCAATAAACCGGGTTAACTCTTTCAACACCAGTCAACCAGAAGTGTTTACTGCTGGGACACCGAGTTCCCAGAGGCTCTAGTGTGATAGATGAAGCCAACATTTATCCAAGAAAATACCTGCTTGTAAAATATAATTGCTACTACATGTTATACACCATTTGAAAGGTCTGATCCTATGGTTTATAAATATGAAAGTTATGTTTTTCACATTATATAAAATAATGCATTTACAACTTAATTAAATTCGTTGTAAATAAAAAATGTACGCTAACACGTTGTTAACATCCAGATTAAGGACCAAGGAAGCGAAAACTTGACGATTTTCGGCAAATATATGATTTCATAATATCCACGTACCTATTTCTATTTTATTTTTATTGTTTACGTTATTGGAAAATCATTTTAAAAAGAATTATAATATAGTCTCTGTCATCACCCATTTCCCGATAACAGCGACTGTCCGCTCAGTAAAATGAAGAAATACCCCCGTTTTCGAGGTTTCGTATGAATAACACGTTCGTCGAAGAATGGCATATGACACATCGCTGGAAAGCTTATTCCTTCATCTACACGCTCGTAACATCGACTGGTTTTTTTCCGTAGTTATAACAAGCGATTTCATTGGATTAAAATTGGTTTCTAATGACGCTTTCTTGCTGAAATCTGCTACAAGTTTCGTGATTGGTCAATTTTGAGCACGTGACCTAAGACAGCCAATCAAATTACAGCTGTGATACCAAGCTCGTGTTCGATAAATTACAGAAGTTTGCGAAAGAATTTTGTTAAATCGTGTTATTCTGAACATTTTGAGCAGGAAATCACGATATATATTAAAAATATGGAACTTCGTGAATGTATCGTGCTAGGTTACGAGCTGTGACAAAGATTTTTCATGCATATATTTTTGCATTAAACATCGTGTCCGAGCTGAGAATTCAAGGCGACGAAAGCCGAGATGTCATTTGACTTACATTACACGCGATCGCACGAAAAGATGAAAATAATAACTTAGATGTAAGTTTGATTACTTTTAGATATATTTTTGTTGATTTTATATATTACTTTGTATAATATATTTAAAGATTTGTTTAAAACGTCTTTATTTTCCTCTTTGACGTGTTCAATGTGGACCCCTTGTCGAAATGTGTGTCCGAGAATTTTATTTTCAATAACATCGCGGGAAATAGTGAATAATTTTTTAATTTAACGATAAAAAATGTTAAATTGAAATGGAATATGTATTTCAGACATTGTGAAATGTGATAGATTTAATAAATGAATGATATTACAGGTAGGTCCATAAAAATATAGTACTATTTTGACGTGACTACGGCTTGGCCGGATAACCGGCCTGCGGTGTCTGGGGACTCGATGCTTCTTGGTCGGATAACCGGCCTACGGTGTTGAAAGAGTTAAGCATCCAATCCCTGTCTACGATTCACATAGGTATCGACTACAGGATGGTTTCCATAGTTTTAACTGGCATGTTGATAATCAACAGAGGAAGACCGATTCCTGTCGTAGATAGAACTTCCTAAGGGCGAGAGAGCCGAGGATCTGTCATACGAAGTGGACCAAGAACGTGAGTCACAGCAATCGCGGTACAGATGTTTCTTATAGGAGGTCGAATAAGTGCGTCGGCATTCTTTAAATGCTGGTTGTTGTCTGTCCTTTTAGCCCAAGTTTGTAGGCTGTGTAATTCTTCACAGAACTTGGCAGCAGGACAAACAAACTTCTCTTCGATGGAAAAACACGTCACCACAGAGTGTCGAGAAGAATGAGAATGAGTTGGCACAGGTATGCAGTGAGTTTGAGCAGGCTTGCTGTGCACAGGCAACATGCAATTGTTCTAGCTACTGGACATAACCATGGAGATGCAGGGGGTGTTCGGGTGAATGTTTCTATTTTAGAAGCTTGAAACATGGTTAAAGCACATTTCCCATAGGATCGAAGAAGGAAGAAATGCAAAGTGTGAGCATAAGTTTAAAAATAAAATGTTTTGCAAATTTGCAAACAGAAAAACAAGCACACTCCTACTGATGGCATGACCATAACACGAGATGAGCAGTAAAGCAATGCGCATATAAAGGGAAGTAACTGCATGCTATATTTGATAGAAATATTTTTCAGTATTGTTGCATTTCACTGCCGGCTGGTCATGTGTATCAATTTTTTGTTTGTTTTGAAAATGGATATAAAAAACAAAATGTGAGCCAGAAGTTATGATAATGTAGTGGTGCCTGAGAACCAAGATTGTTTTTTTTAGCCTGAAATAGGAACATTAATATTTCACACAAAAAAGTCTTACTTGAAGTAATTTAACAGAAATATGAGCCACATCTTCAAAAGGTGAGTGCAAAAGTTTTATTTGGAAACTGACCTCTTGATCATCTGGAACTTTCCTGACAAGTATCTCTAATGCCCTTCGTCGTATACAGTCCTCACCGTCCCCCTCTACCGTTCGCTCACGAAGCACAGATAGGGATGCACCGAGTCTAAAAAACACAGCAGATACTCAACAATCAACCATGTTTTTAAAACACATTTAAACACTTGTCAGATACAACAATCAATCCAACCTTCCTTCTGAGTTAAATCCAGCCATGAACACTCAATCATAATTACAAAGGGAGTAAACTTTACAAACCAAAGCTATATTCTATTCTACTCTAAACTGTTTGACAATAAATGTAACTGTACATTTTAAGGTCTTTCTCATAGTATTAATTGCTTGAACCCAATCAAATTCCTGTGATTGGGCACAACTTTCTCAAACTTGCTTTAGCACTGTGAAACTGTTCTCAAATATTCTTATAAGTGTCTAAAACCCTAGCTTGGCAAAACACTAAATTACTCCTGATTTTCTTTTGAAACATAGAAAGAAAAGAATAACAAATTACTGAGATGCTAATTGCTTATTTCTGATAACTGTTACATTTCCTTGTGGGCCAAAATGACTTTATACTTGGCTACCTACAGCTCACATATCACACAGGTGTTTTGTTGAGAGTAAGCATCAGAAAGCAAACATTCCTCAGTCAGCCACACTAGGGAAGGCCTGATGATCGGCCTATGCATGTGACTTATCATCTGACCATGAACAAGGTTAGAAATAACATAAGTCTGCTTATCTGACACTAGTAAAATTCAGGACAGACAAGTGACATTTCCTTGTAGACAAACCATTAGGTAGAAGGCAACACATTAGCAGATCATTCTTGCAGACTATTGAAAGATATATAAATGTCTAACCCTGACTATTAAGACACCATTAAAATGACATGATGAATGGTGTAGCCTCACAACATGTACCAGTTAGGAGAACGCAATGATAAATACAAACATCACAAACTAGTCCTAAAGTATTCATTACATCATTTGCAGTAGATTATAACTTGTTATTATATCATGCTATATATGTTATTATTCATGTTATTAGCTCTATGGAAAAGACTAAACAAAAGTTTACTGGACCATTTGTAGACTCAGGCTTTGGACCAGTCATGCTAGGCTGTGAACATTAGCAACCATCATAGCCTCTCCTATCAACATGACAAACAAACATGTGCATCTCTGAGGCCTTATACTCTGATGAACATGTTACTGTCATACCTCACAGCCATCCGCTTGAGTGTGTTGACCGACGCCCCAAGTTCCACATCCGGCAGGCCCGCCATCATGCCATTGTCCTCCACCCCCAACTCATAGATGGCCTCCCCTTCTCCCTCCTCCAGACGCCATTTCATCTGCGTTACAAGGTGCTCGAACCGGAAGTCTGATGGGTTCACCAGTTTCAGCTGAATTTAACAGACATGCATTTTGACATTTGAAAACAACCTTCGGTATTTGGTTTGACAAAAAGGAAACTGCCTTGATATACTGTAAATCTTGAAATTAATGCAAAAAATGTGAGTGGTCTTTGTTCACATTAATGAAACTTTGCATTTATGTCTCCAAAATGACTATCAACAATAAGACGGCCCCACTACACACTTTGGATAGCAGAAATGCCATCTGAATATAAACACAAACATGGTTTATTAAGCATCACTTACTATTGGAGATTTAACATGCGCTTTCCGACATTATGCATATTTTGTACACGGGCCAGCCAGGCATTTTAGTAAGACTGCAACACTGGTGTTTCTAGTTGGTTGCAGAGTGGGCATTTACCTGTTTTGTGTTTCTTTTTATATGAAGATATGAGTTTAGTTTTGCGTGACTTGTTTGTAGTTTAATTATTGCCCTGTCAGTATTTTTGGATTTATGATGTCTTTGCTTTTTTGAGTGGCTTTTAGAGCATATGTTTTAGTTTAGAGTTTGAGTTTTGGTAGTTATTCTGCCACTTTTGCTATGTGCATGTGATTATTTTCAAGGTTTGTTTTTGAAATTGGATGGGATTATTTTTTGGAGGAAGTTTAGGGATGTTTGCGCGCATTTTTATGTTTGAATACTATTGTTTTGGGGGCATTTAATGAGAACCCCCATTTATTTGCCCATTTTTGAACTTTGTTTAGTGCCTGTTGCAGTAATTTTTGGGCCATGTACATGCTTCTGGTGCAGAACTAGAGGGCTCCATCATCCGCAAATTTTGATGTCTTAACTTTATGGGATATTCGCTCGAACAGGTCGTTTATCATTCTGTTGAAGAGTGTTGGGCTTAGGATACTGCCTTGAGGTGTTCAATTTTCTTGGGGACACTGGTCCGATAGCGTTTGGTCTATACCCACGGTTATTTTGTGGTTTGTTAGGAAATCCTATATATAGTTTATTATTTGGCCATTTAGCCCTATTTTGGGAGGAGTTTTTGTATTAACCTGTTGTGTCAAACCATATCAAATGCTTTGGAGATACTAGGATATGCATATTGTGTATTGGCGGGCCAGTTGGCCAGCTTTGATATCTTGCTCCAGGTGTGCAAGGTTATCTAGGTCCTGGGGTGAAGCCGCTTTGGTCCTGGTTTATTATCATGATTATATTGTTTTGGTCTAAGTAATGCTGCAGCCGGTTTTAAACCATTGCCTCCATAGTTTTGCATAGATTAGAGATTAAGGAGATTGGTCTATACGAGTTTATTGAGCAGCAGTTGTAACAAGTAAGTAACAGTCCTTCAAAGAACAGGAATAACATGATAGGCATGCAGTGAGTTATCACCCTGGGGTCAAGAGTTCTACCTACTAGTGTCAAACTAGGCATCATTGACCCCTCATACAGGCCAGATGGAGATGCCACCCTTGCAACACTTTGTCAAAGGCTGATACGACCCAGTGTGCACCGTTCTTCACACTCCTCAAAATAGCCTTTTTGCATTCAAGCAGTGCTATTTGCTGTTTGATTGGATTAAGGTAAGGATATGCATCATTTCACTGGGGATGGGGGGAGGGGGAGTCGCATTGATATTGAGTTGTTTGGCTAGGGGTTAACAGTC
Source organism: Haliotis rufescens (assembly GCF_023055435.1). NCBI lineage: Eukaryota > Metazoa > Mollusca > Gastropoda > Lepetellida > Haliotidae > Haliotis > Haliotis rufescens. The sequence continues at coordinate 49,924,415 of NW_025964001.1, read as the reverse complement.
TTATCAATTTGGAGATGCATTAATTTCAAGATTTACAGTCTGTATTTACAGTATTAGTCTTATCAACATATTATCAGTACAACCTTTTTAGTTGTTCATTTGTAATGTAAGCATATGACATCATGCACTGTATCACAATGTCATTCCAGAGTGACGTCATGTCTGTATTACAACTGGGTGACAGAGATTTCACAGAAACAGCAAGTGCTACAGACAATTACTGATACATTCTGTGTTTAAGAATGTTGATAAAGTCTGTTCTCAGATTTGAGGGTATTATTCAGCATGTTCAGTATTTTGACCTTTGAATGAAATGAAATTTTGTCCATCCAATACTCAAAAGTCCATGTGAAGAAAAATGTAGTCCACCTTCTGGCGTCATGACCTTTGAAGTTCACCATGAGCTACTAGTAATACACAATTCATTTGTCACTGTCTGTTTATCATTGCATATATGTACATATCTACATGATGTAAGTATGGTAAGTTATAACGTTAGCACATTTGGGAGAGACTATAGCCATGATTGTACACCTCAAAGTTCAATTTTCCCTTGGAGAGCCATCTGGCTCCTTGTGTTATTTTCCTGGAAGCAAACGTAATAATTTAGAAGCCAAGGTTACCATAACATGTATAATGAGCATGATGAGATGATGCAATGAGCCTGATCAGACCTGACCATGATAAACATACTTCTGCACCATAAGCAGTGAGTGCAATGAAAAATATATGAACACAGTACATGTGTGGTCAGATGTGACTTGATGAGACACTGTTTCAAAAGTCAGTGATGAATACACCTGAATTTATCTACTTACACTGAATTCATCCACCTACAGCTAGTCAACCGCAACTTTGCCTAATCATGCTAATGTTACAGATATTCTCAAGGCTGGCAGTATTTGGATCATTTTAAAGGTTTTATAATTAGAGTGAGTGAGTGACCATGGTGAGTGAGTTGGGTTTGATGCTGTTTTGAACAGTATTCCAGTTAGATCACAGCATATATAGCTTGTTGTGTGAGCCCAAGTGATGTAGGTCTTATACATTTACCACTTTGGTGAAATCCATGAGACCGAAAAACTTAAAATACATTCTCTTTGTAGATTTCTACATAAAATGTATTGCCACACTTCCCTTGAATATTGTAGTAACCATGGTAACCGCAACCTTACATTTTCTAACTATTATTGCAGACATAATTATTTAAATATGCCTGATGACTGAAAAAAGTACTATTCTATGAATATTAAATTATTAGCTTCCGTGGTGATGTGGTCACACACCAGCTGTTTCAATCAGTGCTGGTTTATTGTGATTTAGATTCAGAACTCAGTAATTCCGAAATCATGGACATCAGTCTCAGTAGAACAAGTACATGGAGTTTCTAGCTGTCAATGGGCCTTACAAAACACCTTCACCAGCTTTTACTTGTGTGACGTGTAGCCAGATTTACAGGGCATATATTCCCTTGGTCTGGTTGTCGCGGGGCAAACTATCGTCCACCAATAGTTTAACCCCTTATATCGAAAAAAAGCTGGGGGCGTGTGGATCAGACATGAGCAGCATCAGAGGGTGAGTACTCCCTTGATTATTCTGTCTAGGTATAGGATGGATCAGAAGCACCAAAAATTTTAGACCGGAAACAGCAAGCCAACATCGACACCCTTTCACCAGTTCCAACATGCAAGACCCTGCTAAGAGCCAACGGCAGGAACACAACAAAATTACAAAATTGATTGCAACTGAGACAATCTTTCATAGGTGAAACATGCCGACCAATCAATACCAGAATGAAAGAGCACAAAACCTCCACCATTAAATCCGACAGTAAATCAGCCATCTCGGACCGTATAAGCAACTGTCCTAATCACAACATCAACTGAGACAACGTCCAAATTCTCTCAAACAACCTCCATGATTTCACTAAAAGAAAACTAACAGAAGCTGTCCACATTCACTGCCACAAGCCATCAATCAACAGAGATCAAGGCTATTTCATCCCATCCGCCTGCTATGAACTCATCAAGCAATAATAATCACTTATCCTGTTTAATCATTTAATTGGCTTATGTCCCATTGGCATCCACCCATGTGTTCTCTGTCCATCGTGTTGTGACAGTGTCATCCCTTTGTTGTCAACACCTACCTATGTTATCCCACTCATGTATGCAATTGTTGTTACCGTTAACCCTCTACTGTTAATCCTCCACCTACCATATATATTCTGTACTATGTCCCTCATTCATTCTTGCTTGACAACGGTATAAGGATCTATACCCAAACGTCGCTTTTTACAGTATTAAAGAAGTTGTTATCCATAAAATTGTGTCTACCGTGTCATCCGTCAACTTGTAAGTAATGCCTATCAAACAATTTTTTACAGTATCATGTATTAAAGAAGTTGTTATCCATAAAATTGTGTCTACCTTGTCATCCGTCAACTTCTAAGTAATGCCTATCAAACACTTTTAATAAGAAATGATGTCATTAATCTGAAATAGGTTAGAAATGAGTTCAAATGACGTGACATCATTATCATGATCAAATATAACGGTAATTCTAGTGAAGATATCACATATTTGGCTGATTCTTGACACATTTCTGATTTTCAAGTCCTCAAGGGGAATTTCAGAGGAAGTATCTCAGTAGGATATGAATCAGTACATTATGGTAGGATCGCTGACAATTACACAGGGAGTTACTAGAGGCAGATCCCACCGGGTATATTCTGGCAGAGATGTAATAGAGGTAGAAGTTTTGCAAGAATTATCGAACAATAGTTGTCATTGTTAATAATTCTAAGAATACTACCTCTATTACATCCGAAGTACTCCCTCCCACCTCCCCAATTCATCTACCTCTAGTAGTGGCCTGTCCTCATTTCGCCTACACCTCATTTCGCCTTCACCCTTATCAAAACAAATTTACAGCTGACTGCACATAAGTCAAGTGCTGTGTTACCTCTAAAATAATGAACTGACCCAAAAGAAGGTTAAACAGACAAGACAATCTTGAAGCTTCATACATTGTTTAATAGCTGATATTTACATTATGCAGTAATAATAATAATGACTCATGATTACTGTAGCTTTAGTACATATCAAACGGCATCAAGAAATTGCATTACCGTTTTTCTTCCACTAAGAAGCTGTGTCTTTAGTCTTTCAATTCTCTCGTCCGTTTGTCTGTCAACACGAGCTCGGGGTTCAACAGTTCAACAATTGAGCAGACATCTAATTTCCTTTAATTAAACCAATACTAAGAACTAACCAATTTGTAACAATTACAAACAATGTGAGAAGCGATGATAGGCTTCTTTACACCTTAATTATTAAATAAGATTTATTTACTAAACAAGATTTACTTGCACATTCAAAACAACTAAGGATTAACAGAATGACCAAGTCAAACAAGAGTTGTGAGAAGTTGTCATAAGTTGTAAAAACTTCACTTTGAACCTCTACGCCGCTTGGATTAGATAAGAGCTTGGATTAGTTAACAGCCTGAGATGAACAATGCCCATTCATATAATGGGGGTGAGGCAATTAAGCATTTGAATTATTGTAGGCGAAATGAGGTGTAGGCGAAATGAGGTGAGGGCAAGCCCCAGTAGTAGATGTTGGAAAAAAGTGAGGTTGTCGCCATTATGTCATGGCTTGGGTAGTTATAAGACTACTTGGTGACAACTAGTTGTGTGTGTAATTGGCAGTGAAGAGGACGTCTGTTGAAAATCTGAAAATTTTAGTGAGCAGGCCACAAAGTTAAAAAAAATTCAAAGGAGCCACTTGGCTCCTAAATTATTTTTTCAAGGAGCCAAATAGAATTTCAAGGAGCCAAGGCAAAATGTAAGGAGCCAAAAGTAATGACTTGTAATTTAACTGAGCTTCTGCATAACAAAACACAAAAAAATCCATTGGTTTGAATGATCAGTTTTATATTCTGAACAACATTGTATCAGTAACATCATCAGAGCAGCAGCAGGAGTCACTGAAGGTACTGTCGCTGTAGGAGGTTTCCACTTCAAGTTCTGCTGGCCACTGTTTGTAAAGAGGGCGTCGTGGGCGTGTACTACACTTTATCCACCTGAGAACTGCTGGTTGTGGTGTGAAGTCTTGTAGGCTGGGTCCATCACCAGATATTCTTATGAGATCCTCCAGTGTCTCAACACCAAGGGATGATCTTGAGTCAGACTTTATGCGTTTCTGGGCTGAGAAGATGCGCTCACAGCTAGCAGATGTAACGGGAATAACCAGCATCACTTGGATTAGGTGAAGAAGATCCTGGAAAAATTAAATACAGAATAAATTCAAGACATAATAAAAAGATTGATTTCATCACTCAGACACTGCCAACAGATTACTGCTGGAAATACTTAACTCGTTATATTTTACCTTGAGATCAAGGCCTACCCAGTTGGTCAATGAAGTGACTATAGTTTTTCAGTTAATTTGTCAAATAAACCATTTACTTTAGTTACCTTTCAAACATTTTTGCAATTAAATGTTTCTTATTTACCTTAAAGTCTGTCTTGTATGGTTCCTTGGTGAGAAGTACTGCATAGAGACTGGTGTAGTTCTTGTCTTGAAACTCTGCGCTGACCAGCTGTTTGAAGAGTCTCCACTGGTGAATCACTGCATTCACATCACATCTGTTCCTGGTAATGAATAGATGATTAATTATCAGTTTTTAAACATCTACATATATTAACTAATTCTGTATCAAACATAAATAAGTATATAACAGCGTATTGTTTGTGTACTTTTGCAAAATCAACTGATGAACACCAACTTCCTTATTAACCTTTATGACAACAGTTAAAAGCAATTTCAGATTTAAAGCTAAACAAATATTAAAAATTAATTCAAACAAAAACCATACCTGATGAGTCTACTCCTGAACCATTCAATAAGGTACTGGAGTTGTTCTTCCCCATGAGATGAAAGCTCTGGTATGTTATCAGGCCATGTGTCTGGGTTGAAAATCTTGAAGCAGGCAACAGCCTTGGCAGCACCATCAGTAATGTCATCCCAGTGAGTACCTCCTAGAAGAGCCTTGAAACGGTCAGACAAACCCTCCGCTGTTTTTCTGGCTGAAACCTTGATGTCCCGAGAGAGAGTAAGTGGTAAGGTGTTCAAGTCTGTGTCAATTTCCTCTGGGGTCTTCTTCAGGATGACACCTTGTAGGGATACAACTTCATCAGACTGCTGCAAAGAAGCTGTCATCTTCAGAAATGCCTCTAAATGTCCCCCAGGCTGAACTCTAACATCCATGGTCTCAACTGCAGTGAGGCATGTCTGGATGGCTGCAACAGCGCTTGGAAGAATTGTTCTCTCGCTCTGTAGAAAAAGGCTCAACTTGGAGATGGTTGTCAACAGATCCAGAAGGAAATGACAAAATGCAGCAAATTTGAATGTCTCCAACCGCTTTAGCACAAATTTCGCCCTGCCCTGGACATTTGAATTCTTGCTCGTCACTGAAATATGTTCAGCATGTTGTGTTATCACTGCATACTTGCCACTGTCACTGAGAAGAATGGTCAAGGCTTTGGCAAGATGAGGGCACCATCTAAAAATAATTATTTTTTTTGAATTGACAGTAAGATAAATTAATAAATTTTAAATGCACTTTGAAATTAAAAATAAATAAATTTCATGAAAACATGCATTAATCATCTGATAATCTGATGTAAATAAATTTGGAGAATGAAACATGATGTTATAGATTAGCTTTTATTTTGAACATTAAAAAATGCTGAATTTGTAAGATACACTACATCAGTTGAAATATAACATAATTATCAGTATTATTGAAATTTACCTCGTCCCAGTTGCCCTGCTTGGATTTCTGGACTGAAATCCCAGTTGTTCTGCCATCATATGCAGCTCACGGCGGCTCTTACAGCTGTAATGGTAGGTCTTGTAAAGAAAATCCAACAGCCTCATGACCTCTGATGCACTCTCATTTGCCTTTATCATACCCATCACTGCAAGTTCAAGTCTGGAATGAAATATAAAATTATTTATTTAACTGAGTCATTACCAAACTCATGATGGCCACTTACCATGCTACCCTATTTAAAGACTTAGTTTTGAACGTTATTACAAGATAATTCCAAAATTGTTTGGTTATAATTTATGCAGGACTTGACAAATGTATTCATAATGATGCCTATTTGGACATTGTCAAATAAATTAATTTATTTGCAAACTGAAAGTATTTTAAGAAATTATCACATGATTTATTTTTGTAATAAGTTACTCTTACCTATGAGGTAAACACCAAATGCCAATCATCCAAGGACACTGTTGTCTAAGCTTGGCCTTGACCCCTCCAGTTTCTCCATGATTAACAGATGCCCCGTCAGCACAAAACGACACTAAATTCTCTTTGAAATTTTCCTGTTTCACTCTCATGAACTGGTCGGAGACCGCTTCTAGAATTCCATCTGCATGGGCATGTTTTAGCTCGGCAATACCTAAAAGTCTGTTCACAGGTTTACCATCCTTTATGATTCTGACAATGACAGCCTCTGTTTCTTTGATAGAGTTGTCAGTCGCACTGTCAAACATGACGGAGTAATATGGACATTCATTAATGCCTTCATCTCTGACGCAATTGTTGCCACAAATTCTGCGCACTTTACTTCATTTGCATAATCATAAGAGACATCAAGGCCATTCTTCTTTTGAAGAAGTAGTAAAGACCTAAACTTGGTGAAAGGCATTTCCTCCATTGCTAATGTGTAAGCAGTGTTCATTTTGATTATTAAATCATTCTTAATAACCTCAGACGTAATGCACTCTTGTTTCTGGAAACCCCGAATCACTGGTTTGGTCCTAGTTTGTTTATTCAAACAAATGTCTCTGCAGTACAGGTGTTTGGCACTTGTTGAATGTTTGATGATCGTTTCCTTCTTGAAGTGTGATGTACCCAAGACAAAATCGGTCTTTCCAGCACACATGGGATATGCTGAACAATGGCGACAACTCATAACATTCTTCTCTGAATCATATTTCAGCCACGAATATTTGAGCCATTTCTGTTTGAATGTTTGTTTTGGTTTATCCAACGCGTCGACAGCATTCCGCTTTTGGGGAGCGCAGTCGTCATTATCATTTGCCGATTGACGTTTTGTTGTTGTGGTTTTCGCAAATATGGAAAAATACTTCGGCGAAACGACCGCCATAGATGTCACCTGGGCGGATGTCGTACAGCGCATGCATGGATATTAAACTCTTAACATCGTTAGTGCATTACTTAATAACAAAAAGCGCTTCCTTCATCAAAGGTATGGAGCTTCATATCGAAAGCGGAAACAGTACACATGGCCTAGCAGTGAGTGATCTAGTCGATGTTATTATGTTTTGATATCGATTTTCTTCACTGAAGTTACCGCACTTATATTAAAAACGATCTTTTTTAATATCTTATGACAAGAGATATTTAGTCGCCAAACTTAATTAAAGGCAAGGAGCCAGTTGGCGACTGACATGAAAATACCAGTTGCAAAATACAAAACTAGATCGCCATGGTGACCCATTTAGTCGCAACTTTGTGGCCTGGTGAGTGTTACTGAAGCCAAAATACAGGATTGATGGCAGAGATGTAATTGAGGTAGTATTCTTAGAATTACTACAATGATAACTATTGTTTGATTATTGTATGTCAGTATTATCATGATCATACATCATGTAGATCATGTACATACACCATTTATACACATGATACAAAAAGTATGCACATGACTATGTCAGACAACGCTGGTACTCTGTTGTGTGGCAGTTGACATTATTCTGCACAGCCTGTAGCTGTGTGTTAACACCATACATCACTGTCAAACTGAGGAATGGGTCTTACCTTATACTCCACATTTCCTTCTTCTTCCTGAAACACAAGGAACACAACATCAAGAAACATGGACTTATATAAAAAAGCATGCACTGGGTTACATACATGTAGCACATCTTCAGGGGCATTCACCGGTACAACTCATTGGTACAACTTGTTGTATGCAATTAGTTGTACGAACTGAAGTTGTATACCACTCGGCATTCACAAGACGGCGAGTTGCATACAACTCAGGTCTCGAAAGATCTCTGACCTAAAGCTTGTGATTCACTACATTAACGCTGGAATCCTGAGCACTTGCTATGGCTCAGGTCAAAACATTCTAGTATATTTTTGTTTATGTGTATCTACAAAGTTCCTACACAGCTATCGATTTTGATAACCACATGGTTCCTTTTCTGGGACATTGAATGATTGTCATCCAAAATGTCCTGATGACATATTTCAGATTTTGTGATAATATAGACACGATAGAAGAATGACCTATAAAAATCCTGAAAGTGACCTCTGGCCAGTTGAAACCAGATACTTTAGGTTTTATCCCTGTTTATAAGAAACGTTGAAATCGGTACTACAAAAAAGTAACACAACCCCACACCCTACTCACCAACACACCCAAATCCCAGCAGACAATGGTTTGCTTCCCCCCATGAATCTCAAATGGTCGGCCCAACGCGCCTAATGCAATCTTCATGATCTTTAGCATGTTAAGAATCAATGTTCCGCCAATCAAACAATAAAATCCAAACATAAAAAAAATAGTTTTGTCCACACTTGTGTATACATTAATAAAAATTTAATGTGACAAATTTCATGCAGGTATGTATTTACTTTCTTATGAAGTGCAGTTTTTATTCAACTTATCTATATACATTTGCCATTATGTATATTTTACGATTCTCTGAAGGAAATGTATATATGCTGCGGTGTGTTACATTCACAAAGCATTTTATAGGAAACATAAAATATATATAAATTGAAGCAGTGCATTATTTTACTGGGTGAAAAGTTATTCAAGAGATATTCAAATTATAATTCAAGATTGAAAAATGAAATGAATGAACATGATGAATTGTGTACTAATTCACTCGCACCTCAAAGAAAATAACAAATATGTACAACAATGTTGCTATTGACGAATACTAATATGACATCACAGCTGGTAACCTCCATTCACAACATAGAGAGTTCACCAGGGATGTGAGCAGGTTTTCCCGAAAAAAAAGGAAAACTCTAGGGGGGGGGTCTATTTTAAGCAATTTCATGCAGTTTGGACAACATTCACACCAAGAAATGTAAAAAGTCAATGGCAAAGAGTCAAATAAACAAAGTTGGCGGATGCAGTAAAATTTCAAAGTTAAATCAGTACTTTTAAAAAATTGGGCATAGCTTCCCTGTACCCGGCTACCCTGGGAGCAATACTGCCATAAACTTCACCCCCTATCCCCCAGACGCAAGGACAACTGTCACAAGTGTGCAATGTCTGACCCTTTCCCCATGTTGAAGCATATTGAAAAACACTTACCTCATACTTAATTACCTTTCGTTAAAAAAAACCAAAACTCCATTTCAAAATAAGACATTATTACAACATATATCTCCGTGTTATGGGTTTTTGGTTCTTCTCCCTAATCACATGAACAACTGTAAAACATCTCATTCACTTATAGGCTAAAAGACAACTTCATCTTAAAACAAGCCATCTTCTGAGTATTTACAATTTCTGTGTGATGCCACATCCCACGTTATAGTGCAAGTATCCATTACACAAAAAGTATGATGTCTGAAAACCTGTGATACTGAAAGCTCTGATCGAAAACAGGACAATCCATGACGGTTGTCCAGTTTTCGATAACATTTTTTGGAGTGTTTTTTTTAAAAATCTTTGATTATATTTTTATGAGGAAGATGATTTTTTTCTGAGGACTACTGTTTAAAAAAACATGATTTTCCACGTTTCAGCGCAGATATCACATCCCTGGTTCAATGATAGCAGTACGAGGAATGTTCAGAGTAGGTTTTTCAGTGATGCAGGGATTGCATATTCACATAAATGAGTCATGTAAGTTAAGTAATCAGTAATCCATTCTAGCCTTCGATACTACATGGAAACGCAGACCAAAATCGTCGTCAGAGTGCGTGATTTGGAGTCACTCATGGCATCACGTGGAACGATTTCTGTTAACTTTTTCAAATAAGTATCTAGGCCCTAATTTTTTAATTCCTCAATTCTTGCAACGATTTAGACCTTAGGGCCTGTTTCGCTCACCTGGATATTTACTCAATCATGACAAAATATACATTTGCCTTGTACATGCATGTAATACTGTAAATATTTCTTAATTTTGACTTTGTCAGCATTTAAAAGGGGTGGAATGGCAAATCTGACAGCATGAACATGTATTACTCCAGAAACAAATGTAGCATAAAGATCTGAACCGTTTCCATGTTATGATCCAGGGCCTAGATTTTCAAAACGATCGTAGCCCTAAAATTATTGTTAAGTTATCGCAAGGAAATCAAAGGCTATAGTCACTTATTTTCGAAACTAGCGAGCCCTAAAATACCATAAGATTGTCGTAAATCTAAGATAGCTCCAAACCTGTCATAAGTTTATCTTATCTTCATCCAAAATGGCAGCATACTTAGCCATAGATATTTTTCAAACCAATAATCTGATTTACGTTTAAACATTGACATTTCATGTTGCTAAACTGTGTGATTCAAATTGACTTTTCGAAAACACAAAGAACATCAAAGATTTCATGTCAGAAGTTTCTTAATTGCAACAGCGATCCACATAACTATGGACTCGATAGCTTACAATATATTTCTATCCAAGTCCATGCTGAAGAAGTGAGAAACAACATACCTTTTCTATAATTTGGGAAGGATAAAAACGGAAGGTGTTGGCAGGCTATAGTAATGACCGTGACCTTATTGATAACCCAGGGGCAGCTAATCTTAGTTCAAACTTTAGTGGGGAGTGACTTCCCTTTGTATTCACCCGGCGAAACCTTGCTCAATGTTAATGTTTTCATAAAACGCAGAGTTCCGCTGGTATATTTTCTGGATTGCACTTGTGTCAAGTCTTGATTTTCGCATTATAAATTATCAATCTGAATATGTGATGAAGTGCAAAACCACTTCTCAGAAGTTTTTTACATCTAAATTGGTGTGTTTTAACAATTGAATTTGATTTAACAAGGAAATACATGTGATCAAATATGTGGTATATTTGTATAAAGAGTATATTTATTGTGTTTCTAGCAAAAGTATTTGTATTTTGTTTCATTTTAGAGTGAGTGAGTGAGTGATTGAGTGAGTTGGGTTTAACGCCGCTTTTAACAGTATTCCAGTTATATCACGGCGTGTCAGCTTAATGAGGGAGGAAAGCCCGAAGTGATGCAGGTCTCAGACGTTTACCACCTCGGTGAAACCCACGAGCACGAGTATGGTGCTGACAAACCTAGAAACATAATAGGGGCGAACCGGGATTCGAACCCACAATCATAGGTTTCTGGCGTGTCCAAGGGACACAACTCTGCACAGCGAATTGCGGCGCCTTAGACGACTGGGCCACCCGTGCCCCCGTTTCATTTTAGAAAAAACACCAAGGTTACCTATATCATTGAAAGACAAATATTTGATAACAAGTGATTTAATGTTGTCTGTTGAATAATTGCATTCTTTAAAATCAGGACCCGGTTGTATCAAACTTTAATGATGCATTAACGTGTCATTAAACCTTCACTAACTAATGTTTCATTAAATCCAGTTGTACTAACGTTTTAATGACGTTGTGTTGTCATGAGCGCGTCATTAACTTAATGAAGGTTCTAGGGCATCATAAGCGTGTCATTAAAAACAAACATGGTAGCAAACATATTGTTTGAACGCTTAGGACGCACAAGGAAAGACCGTGTTTTCAGAAAACGAACTCATCACCTCGAATCTATGAGCGATGAAGAAGTAAGGGCACGCTACCATTTTGGGAAGGCAAGCATCTGATATATCTGCGATCTTGTTAGAGATGAATTACGGCCCAAATCTGCAAGATCGCACACACTTATAGTCCGGAAGTTAATTTAAGGTACCGACGTTTACTACGATATCTGAAAAACTATTGGACCTACTCCAGTCAAAGTTGGTATGAGATTATTTAACGGTCATACATAACTGGATATTACATTTAAAGACAATTGGTGCATGAATAAAAAATCTGTCTATTTAGCTATCACTATATTTCATCAACAACCAGACCTGTTCGTCACGGGTGGAACGAGCATTCAAATTTGTTACCTGGCCGTTCGAGAGGGATATAGGCGACATTAGGAAGGAATTCTACAATAAATCTTGATTTCCTGGAGTCATCGGATGACCGGAAGTAACGGGTACGTGTTTACGTCAGGGAATTGTGGGATATATTAGATATTTTGCTCCTCAGACAGATTTTTAAATCAGACAAATCAGCTCTACTTAATTTAAAAAGATCGAAAAGGACCCTTAAGGCGGGGAAGTATACGGGAGAGGTTAAATTTGTAGCATGTAAGTCGACATGTTGGTTTCTTTGAAATTTCAAGCCACACAGTTACCGAAACGAAACATACAAATCATGTGAAATGTGCGTGAAATGTTGATGTTTATCTTTTCCAGCAATAAGAGATACTTCAAAATCTTCTTGCTATTCTGAGACTTAGTCACTTTTCGTAATGCTTTTTAACCCATGAAATTTGTTCATTTTGTTTTTAAAAGAGCTAAAAATGATCCCATTTCGCTAAAGTTAACCGGTCTATATTTTGTAAGAATAAACTATTGCGCATTGAGCGATTATCTCCTTTAGCTATAGGCGTAGTATAGAAGTGATAAATTCACGCATTGACCTTGCATTGCTGTACATCGTGCCTTATTCAAGCTGTATCACTGAGAGTGAGTGATTATCTCCCTTACCCGAACAGTTCAATTGCGCACTACCTTTGCAATGTATCGTATATTATTCAGGCAGCCATCGAGAAACGTTCCAGGAAGGAATTTAGGCCAAGCCTGTCACGCGCACTCAATTTTCACACTGCTTTTGCAACATATTTTTCAACACGATTAAATAACAGGCTTCTATAAAGTACGACTTTGTTCAATAAACAACACATGTAAAACAAAGGGTTTGATATGAGAATTTTTTTATTAGTTATCTTCATAATCACATGTATGGCGCTTGCTGTGCATAGTTGAGCACAGCATTGTTTTTAATACTTCATTGTATGTAATGTATGGTACATACTGTTTCATGCGGCGGTTTACGTTTCTGCATGGTTTATTGCTTTGACAAAAAAAACAAAAAAATTCCAGCAGAGATCATACACCCGTATATGTTCTTTGCTTCTGGATACATAGGACAGGTTGGTCTGTAGTTTGCAATTATTTTCCAAAAAGATAATACGGTTGCATGATATCTCCACGATGTTTGGGTTGAATATAGTAACATTCTTCTAAACAAATTTCAAATCTAAGCCGGAAGCAATCACAACACAACCCCAGTTAACCAAACGGAACCATACACAAGAGTGAGTGAGGTAGTTGGGTTTAACGCCGTCTTGAATAGTATTCCGTGTCAGCTTGATGTGGGAGGAAAGTCTGAAGTGATGCAGATCTTAGACATGTTAGACGTTCACCACTTTGGTGAAACCAACCAGCAAGGGTTTTGTGCTGACAACAAAATCGGAGCGGACCGAGATTCAAACACACTGTCATAGGTTTCTGGCGTGCCCAAGGGACACAACTCTGCATAGCGAATTGCAGCGCCTTCGGCGACTGGGCCAACCATGCCCCCGTAAACAACTGTAAGAAACTATTATACAACAAAGATGTTTTAGATGAGATATGTATTGCGGAACATTCCATGAAGAAACAGTGGCTATATTACACAATCACAAACTACAAAATACATGCACCATAAACGACAATTAAAAAACACAGGAACATTCAACATTCCAAAGAGGTACATTATAACAATTTTATTTGTAAAACAAGTGTATTATTATGATATGGAAACAATATGGGAAGTGAGCAAAGCTATGGTAATGTTGTACATACATGTGCAAGGAATTTGTTTGTAATTGTTGATATGTTAACAGATCTTGGAAGTTGTTTCTGGATAACTGTTGGTAAACTTATTAAGAATCTGCACCTTTTAACAGAGTGTACTAAATTCTTTATCATGATTGGAGATTATTTGTGATTCTCTTTCTTGGTTGTATTATGTAAGACAGTGCGTAATGTTGTTCATCTTCTGAGACATCACATGTTTCACAGAGACGTTGTTCAAATGGTTTTTGTTGTTGTTGTATATCTACAATTTTTAGTTTCTGATTACTTAAACGAATTTTTGAGAAATGTGAACTATGGCCTTTGTTTTTACAATATGTAAGATAATTCTCAATATTTATAGATAACGTGACCAAACTGTATGTTCCTAACTAGTTGCTAGATAAATGGGAATCCATTAATGATTGCGTGAATTTTTACATTTGAACTGAAGTATATTTAGAGTGGATTCATTACATTTTTTTGTGTTTACTATTTTAAAAGTTTGCTTTATTTAACCCAACCAACATTTTGACCAGAAATATTGATATTTGCTGCAAAAACATGCTTTAGATTGACATTTGTTGTGTTATCTATATAGGATTTTTTTATTGGTACTAATAATGGGTATATATCAAGTTTTGCCTGACAGGCCCAGTTTTCTTGCCTAGGTTTTCTTTGTGCTGACCAATTAAAGACACTGTTTCTTTTATTGTGCTTTCCAAAGATAAGTACATTTATAACAACCAATTTGTACTGAACACAAATTCTCTCCTCCCATAGCTTACACCTATTTCCTCTGCACATAACATTATATTGCGGGGAGCTATTGATGCTCTGCAGCAATCTCTACTTGTATGTATGTTCACGTTAACTTGTGTCGTATTCCATGGACAATTTGGAATAACTTGACAATTCCTAAATTATCTCCAGTTTGTGAAAGAAAAGTAGTGTCACTTTCAAATTTTGAAAAGAATTTTGGATCTAGATAGATAAAAAAATAATAACATCATCTAAATGCAAATAGCTTCATATTGTATTTTTGTCCATAGTTTATTCGTGAAATAAATTTGATATATAAATAACAAACCAACTTAAGCTTACATCGTCATAATAACTCGCTCAATGGTGGGCTGCTTCCTGGAAAATGTTTGTTTTGAGTGTTTCCAGGTATAATATTGGTGTTTTCTCCATAAACATGACTTTTGACATCACAAAAAACAAGCAGTATTGTCAAACTGAGACATGACGTAACATCAGACTTGAACACGCTTGCTGTCCGATCAAAGGTCTCGTCATTGTCATTTAGAATCACGTCCCTTACTTTCGTCCTTGACTTTGTTCGCGATATGTTTACATGAAGTTCGGCGTGCTTGCGAGAGGACCATTAGACGGGAAAATAGTGAAATATCTTTTTGCACATGATTTCATTTCTAATATCTTCTGTATATCTTTTTCCCTTATTGATTACGGTATAATAACTTATTGGGTTTGTAAAAATGTCTTTGCATGGCACACAAATGCTTTTTGTGGTCTGGTAGTCATGACATCTTTTATCATAAAAACAAAACGTCTACTGTACATGTAGGATGTATGTAGGTTTGTACTGAATGTCACTCAAAGTTGCGCGTCAAACAGTGCAACCTGGCAATGTGATCATGAATTCTGTGTCACTTATCTGTGCCAGCGGCTGAAAAATCCCTCTGACGTCATTGGGAAACATCAATCTCTCACACAAATGAGTTCTCTGTCAAAGAGTTACAATAGCTATCACATCTGTGTGTATCGTATGCGACAGGTTTATGATAGGTTCGAAAATCTATCTTATCTTACTCTTAAGATATCTTATCTTTGTTGTCAAGATTTATCTTAGCTAAGATCGTTTCGAAAAACTAGACACTAGTAGTATAGGTAATAGGGGTTCTGCCGCAACTCCACTGGAGCCAGATTTATATACCTATACTGCTACTACAGGGGAAATTTTTTATGTAAAAATGACGATGTGATTTAACGATAGTCATAAGTTTAAGTTAAATTGACTCTAGCTCACCACTACTTTGAGTCAATCAATGATACCATAGAGGGAATTTTTAGTACAAAAACGATGATGAGACTAAACTAAATTGTAATGAAAATATTCTCTATTATTTTTACTCATATGTATACCATTGTTTCTAATGAAGTGATATTCAACATTTTTACTAAGTTCTTCGTTCATTTTACTAGGAGACCAGACTATATTTTCTTCTTGGTAATTGGAAAGAAACAATTTATGACCGTATTTGGTTGGTTTGATATCACTGATATAATATATACCTTGTGGTAATTCTCTCCATTTGATAATTTTGTCCCTGAGCATAAATTCCATTATTATACATTTATGTAAGCATTCTTCTAAATGTGATCTAATGATAGTTAGCAATCTATTTTTAATCTCCAACCAGTTCTTTGGTTTTGACAGGGAATAATTGACGCGCTTGTTGCCTCCCCTGTTCTATGAACCTTTTTTTCTCGTATTCGCTAATACCACTGGTCTTACGAGAATTTGATTGAATCTCCTGCTTCATTGCATTGTATTTGGTGAGTTCCAACAACACTAAACGAAACTCCTCCTCAGATATCTTACAATCTGCCATTGCTGTCGAAATATGATCCTCAATGCTGTTCAACTTTGCTTCGGCGAGTATCCTTATATTATCGTGTTTTAATGCTTTCTTTTGCAACTTACGAGAAATGAATTTTATCGCTATTCCTGCCAGTCCTGAGACCCGCTATTTCCATGCTAAGTACGGTAGGCGCGACGATTATAGTTGATAATAAACCAACACCGGCTACACCGAGTCCCATGTCAGCCATTACAAGTGCGGTGTCAACTCCATCGAGAGCATTTATGGCTCTGCGATACTTTTTATACAATCCAAGTTTCAACTCCCTCTCCTTTTCTATTCGATGTTTTATGTCGCTTATTTGATGTAATCGAAATCCATCAACAGTATCCATCTTTTCAGATGCCTCATTGAGCGCCGGATATATACTCATAGTGTATATTACGGTCATACAATAGTCTTTAATTGGTCTTGCTTAAATATTTTGAGAGTATACATCAATCTTTTCAAATGAATATTATACGGCATGAATATCTTAGTAAGAGAAATACTACCACTTTTAATAATTTGGACCCCCTCAAGGGTTGCAACGGGTGATGCTCCAATATGAATAATACTGCAACGTTGACGTTGGTGTTTCTTTAGCCATTTAATCGATAGACCTGGTAATATTTCGAAGGCATTTTCCGGTGCATCTCCGAACAAAACTTCAATAATAAGCTTAGAAATATTAGGTTTTGCACTCAAGTTCTGTTTAATATCATTGAATTCAGTAACCAAATTTAAACTAACATTTTTTACTGCCGGACGACTATATAACATATGACCTGGGTTTTCTGGCAGGGGGGTGACTAACACACTTTTTCGTTTTGATGGGATATAAGCCCGATGGGATACGATACGATGCCACTATTTATTATCTTAGTTAAATTATGTGCTTTACCCATCATCACATACGGTGGGGTAATGACAATATTCAGTAGCCACTCGATGTTTGCTTCAACCATAGTCCATTTATTATCACCGTTGAGAATACGATTGTACG
Organism: Haliotis rufescens; assembly: GCF_023055435.1. Taxonomy (NCBI): domain Eukaryota; kingdom Metazoa; phylum Mollusca; class Gastropoda; order Lepetellida; family Haliotidae; genus Haliotis; species Haliotis rufescens. The sequence goes on along the minus strand of NW_025964001.1, from coordinate 49,906,832 downwards.
AAGTGTTTTTATGGATTATACTAACGTTGACATCTCTTAAATCTCCTAGATTACCTGCGAATGTAACTTCTTTCCGCTTGTATACATTATCTTGTAAGTGTAAAGAGTATAACTTATTCGGGTTTACCGAATCCTTCTGTGTCTCCGAGATCCGAAAGTGCAATTTTATTACATTGTCTGAGTGTTCCAGGGCCTGATGAATCAACCATTATTTATAATATGGAGTGTTACACTTAAGTATCCTATATGTACAGATTGATGTTTTACATCTAATACAGAAATTTTGAGGTCTGAAATAATACCACGCTTTAATTTTTGTATATTGTAATGTTGAGAAAGATTCCGTTCTACCGCTATTGTATTTTTCATCTTTCACTGGAATAGATCTGAGGAGAGTTGAAGGACTTTCTAGTTGAATATTATCCGTCGTGCTTATTTGATCAAGATGGATGCACAACTCTTTATAGGGAACTAAATCGGGTAATTTAACTCCCTGTGATGATGTATTGATTACTGTTATATCTCCTCTCCATCCAAGTGTTTCTGCTAAGAACCTTCTAAAAGTTATTTCCTTTTTTACAGTGTTCAAAATCAGCATCCCATTCGACTCATTTTGTGTGAGACTAAATCCCAAAGGTTTAAAAATTTCATCATTGAGTGAGCATACGCTGTAATACCCATCAGGTATAATGTGTCGTTTACTATTTATGTTTACACCCATCCAAACATATTATTACCTCTTGCAGCATTTATATTGGTCCACCGCGGGTAATACGTTACATCACAGATAGCGACTTCAAGTTGTCCATCCGAGTTATCGATAGTATGAAGCAGTTCAATAGACTGACCATTTGTCATTCCCGGGAGTGTAACATACATAGTAAATATACGGGTCATTCTCAAAAAAAGTGAGTTTTTTAGTCCGAGTTGAATAACAATTAAAATATTTATTTTAGATATGTTTAAACACAAGTGTTTTTCGTAGAACATACCATGGTGTCTGAAAGTTAAGTTTCAGTATTTCTTATTAGGTATTTTATTTTAATTAAAACTGCTTAATTGCGGTTAAATTGAGCTGAAGGGTGTGTCCGTAACCCTATGTTTGCACATCAACATTGTTTAATGTTGCTAAAAATAAAAAATATTATGTAAATAATGTTTATATATTGTACATTACCTTTCTAACTCATGATATAAACTTATCTTTTGAAGATACACTCTTTTATTTATATTGGTTTTTGGTAAGAAACACTTGTACATAAAAAAGTGTCTGTCCTGTTACCAGGATGGATCAAAACTGAAAAATAAATAATCCTTCAAGATTCCCATAATTCAAAATAACAGAAATACAGCTTACTTCCTGTACTATCATGGCAGCAGTGTCCTTCAAGTGAGAGAAGACTTTGGATAATTCTGCTTGACAGGGAAGTTTAGTGCTATCATGAATACTCTTTTCTTATGTCTGTGCTGTTACTGCTCATTTTTGCCAAAACAAATATTTTTTTCTAAAACCATTTTTTCAGAATTTTAGAAAATATGAACTGTTCACAATGCCATGTGGTCTCAACATTTCAAGGGAGGTCTCATTAAAAAAAACTGTTATTAATGTCAATTTGTCTATGCTGTTACTGTCTGTGCTGTTACCTTCAAACATGTAAACAGGACAGACATTCCGTGGTAACAGCACAGACTTATCATCATCTTAAACTGTCTTTCCTTGTTTAACCAATCAATAATATAATTACCATAATAACTCAAATAATTCCTTTTGAAATAACACAGACATTCAAGAGGCTATAGTTGTACAAATCTTCCAAGCTGAATAAAAACAAGTTGCTCAAGACTTAAAAGTAACAGCAGAGACAAATATTGGTAACAGCACAGACATTTGGTCAGCTTTATCTAACTATTCTTGTCCAATCACTCAATATTCAAATTTTATGAAACATTAAGACATATGTTTTCAAATTTATCACAGTTTAGAAGAAAACATATACATAAAAAATAGACTACTTTGTTGAAGATAGTTATCTGATGAAAAAGTAACAGCACAGACATTCCGTGGTAACAGCACAGACTTATCATCACCTTAAACTGTCTTTCCTAGTATAACCAATCAATAATATAATTACCATATTAACACAAATAATTCTTTTGTAATAACACAGGCATTCAAGAGGCTATGGCTGAACAAATCTTCCAAGCTAAATAAAAAAATTTGGTTAAGACTGAAAAGTAACAGCACAGACATTTGGTCATCTTTATCTAACGTTTCTTATCCAATCACTAAATATTCTAATTTTATGAAACATTCAGAGATATGTTTTCAAATTTATCACAGTTTAGAAGAAAACATATATACATAAAAAAATAGACTACTTTGTTGAAGATAGTTATCTGATGAAAAAACAACAGACGGGTGGAGAAGACAGGTGGTGTGGTGGAAAAGGGTGAGGTTGTGAAAAGTGTGGAGAGGACAGGTGGTGTGGTGGAGAAGGGTGAGGTTGAGAAAAAGGTGGAGAGGACAGGTGGTGTGGTGGAGAAGGGTGAGGTTGAGAAAAAGGTGGAGAGGACAGGTGGTGTGGTGGAGAAGGGTGAGGTTGAGAAAAGTGTGGAGAGGACAGGTGGTGTGGTGGAGAAGGGTGAGGTTGAGAAAAGTGAGAGTGACATTTTACTATCCGTTCCAGATGATACAGAAGAGTGTCTTGGAAAATGTGTGGTTGTGTTATATGATGGTTTTCCATATCCTGGATACATAGATGTTTCTACCTATGATATATATGTCGAATGCATGCACAAGCCTGGCAAAAAATGAGATCAAAAATGATTCTTTTGGCCAAGACTCCTGCTGGACAAATGCTGGTACAAGCACGAGGACATTATTACCATCATTCCTGAACGAAAGAAGATTGAAGGCACTGCTTCCCACTTCAGTGTTGAAAACATTTACTGGGAAGCTATTACAGATATGATAAAACAGAAACAATAAACAACCTGTGGTTTCTGGGTGAATGAAAGGCACCATTTAATTCTGGCACTAATCAAATAAACATAGATACAAGTGAATTGTACTTTTAAGGAAACTATAATTCACCTTTTCAGACCGTTTATTTGAGTATTTGCGAATACAATTGCAAAAGAATACAGCTTCAACAGGAAATCTTCTGACAAGTTTTTTTTCTCCAGATTACGTTGATGTTTGACATGGATAAAGTTGGTTATTGTGTTGTTGCTTCATGACAAAAACTGTCACATGACTATTTAGTGTAAGTTTAAATCAATTTAAATTCTTTGTAATTCTAGGGATTAACCCAAAATGCAAAAGTTATTGTCTTTGGCGTTATTTCCGTCTGTGCTGTTACCTACCAGTATCCTACATTCAGATTACATAGAAGAACATTCAGTTAATAACATCCATATGATCAGATACTGTTAATTAAGCAAAACATTTTCTTATTTGTCAGAGTTCAAAACTTTGAACTTCTGAACAGGATAGTTGACTGCAAACATAAGTTTGTCCGTCCTGTTACTTTCAATTGTCCGTCCTGTTACCGACCGTTTTCTATAGTTCAGATTACATACAAGAATATTCAGTTAATTACACCTTATATGTTCAGGTGTAATCAATTGCACATACTTTTTTCGTATTTGTCAGATATTTCAAAATCTTGAAACTCCTGAACGTTATAGTTATCTGCAATCAAAGCCGATTGTCCGTCCTGTTACTTTCAATTGTCCGTCCTGTTACTACGTTGTCTGTCCTGTTACCAGCACTTAAAATAGAAATATACTGATTATTTATTTTTATTTTTCAGAAGAACATATTTGAATTCAAACATATATCATCTAATGAAGCATATGTGTCAAATATATGATGCAATAATCAGGGTATGTTTGTCATATTGGATTTGAATGAATTCAAATGTTTTCATTTGACTCAAATGCTGGACAAATCTGTCCATAAAATAATGTATCCAATCTCTTTTTAATTGTACTCATTGAAATATTAAACAATACATTTAAAAACAAGAACTGACATGATTTGTGTTGAACTTTGAAAAATATTGTTACAGAAAATATAATTGTTAACATGGTAACAGGACAGACATATTTTTCCTATTCAGTGTTAATTAATTATCATAATTAGGACATCATTGATTATTAAGGTGTCATTTTGCTTAACATCATTATTCAGAAGTTACTTTGTGTACTGAGTCAATAAAAAAGGAATTTTACAAAAGACAATTTTGATGTTTTTGCTTAGTTGAAATTCTGACATTTTTTGAGAATGACCCATACAATGATACTATATCATAACTTAAATATGAAATCAACTTATATTACTAATCAGTCGATTTTAGTAAGTGCCTCTGGTGCTAATTTTTTTGTTAAATTCCCTGATATCTTTGAAAAATACCGGGTCACGGCAACTAGTGATAAAATGGTGCACGATTGGTTTCACAATCCAATGCAATTTTGGCAGAACCAGTTAAACTTTGCCATATGGTGTGCTACAACAGGATATGATGTATCTCTTTATGCCCCAGGATTTGAACTAAATAAGTCTGTTTTATCATTTCACATGTACTATCAGATTAGACGTATACTTAAAGAAATTAGTGCTCCAATTCCGCAGGATCAAGCATGGAATGCATCAAATAATCAGTACAATAGGTTCGCGTATGAATGTATTTGTCAGGAATTTAATATTTCTACGAGTAAAGATTGGCGTATTAAGGGAATTAACCATGGTCTAGGTGTTCCGTACAGCGGACAAAAAACTGTTAAAGAAGAAAGCGATGATTTAGTTTAAAAAACTCATCAACCATTCGATCCATTTAAGTTGTTACACAAAAACAATCTTTTTGTAAGATTGCATAATCTTAATCATGGCTGGGAACTTTTGAGCAACAATTGGAGAGGAGATCTTATGAGTTTTAAGGGTGGTTTGGCTTATATTGTTACAAAATTTGTACAACTGAACGATACCGCAAACGCTTGGAATGAATTTCTTAATGATAAAACAGAAAATAATTTTACTAACCAAGGAGTTGTAAGAGTTAATGAATCAATAAGAACTTATGTATGGACAATTCTCGGTGCACAATCGCAAACACGAACGTCCATTATTGGTTCTGGGACTGCGCTCGATGCACAAAAACAGTTTGTCGCAAACGTGGAGGATGCTATTAATTCACCAGTTGACATACCATCTTCTATAAAGCGTTATCAAGATGTATTACAGTACGCTCAATCCAAAGAAGACTATGTTTATGCGCCGGGACTATAAATGTCTCCGAGTAATATGGAACTTAAGATCGGTCAAGTGATAGGCTATAATAATAAAATTGTTATTGCTACCTACATGTATCAACAAATACCAGGTATAAATTCAGATATTAACACCGAATTAATAACGCAAACAAACACAGGCGAAACGGGAATAGTTAAGCCACAGACACCACAACCATCTACTGACGCACAACCACAAGTGCCACCGCATATTGTAGTTAAAAATCAACAACATATCGATGAAAAAACAGCGCTTGTAGTAGGTCGAGTCGCGGCTGGTTTACTCATGATTTGGTTAAATAGTTCTTAGCGGATACGTACAACAGCCCTGCAATTGCTACGATCAGTGCCCACAAGTTTTGACTAAGCGGTGGTCTTTGCTAATAAATTCAGGAGCCAGGAAACTATACTCCCTATTATACCGGGAAGTGCAGACGCGGCTTTCCCAGTGCTTAACCTAATGCTTTTAAATGCTTTTTTATCCACTCTTTTATACCATCTGACCTAGGCTGTGTGGGAGTTGTTGGAGGTCCACTGCCACCGGTTAACGCGAGAGTCAAAGTCGATATAATAAATCCCAATGCCGTTAAAATACTGGCAATGGTTATCCCCTGTTCTCTGAACAATGTTTTAATTTTATCAGCCAGTGTAGTGTCATCGTTGAGGACTTGATCGATAGTTTCTCGAATTCGACTGATTTGTGAACGAAGTGCCTTCCTATTACTCGAAGCTGCTTGAGGCGGGCCGATCTTCTAAGTTACATAATCTTTCTGCCACGCAACGTCTACTGAATTCATCACCCGCCTGTTCAAGTTTTGTTTTCTCATAAGCTATATGCTTGTCGATTTCGGATAGCTTGGCTATATTATTGATGAGTTCTCCCCGCATTATTCGCATTGCCTTGTCAAGACCTCGTAATTCCCTAATACTGAACTCCAGGGATGGTACTTGTAATGTGGAATTATCGTTGTAGGTATCCAAGATTTCTCCAAGTCCGTCCGAGGCCAGCTTCGAGCTTTCTTCCAAATTATCTATGGTACCTAGTTTATCACGCACAGTCCGAAGAACCTTAGTAGTCTTTTCGGAAAGTTTTGCTCCTTGTGAGTAGTCTACAAAACCTAATTCATTATGAACAATGTTGAAGCCGTGTTTACTGGCTATCGTAGACAAAGCTAGGAGCTTACTAGTACGAGAATTCATAAGATCAATACCAGGTTTGCCACTCAGTCGCAATATTCCTTTACTATCTATCGTAAACATTGAATAATCACGAACAATAGGACTAACATCTTTAAAGGGATCGTAATAATCATTAACGGTTGATTCCAAAAGTTCATCGTTAAGATTCATGCCATCAAAGCTGGTTTCATCAGTACCCTCTTCGATTGTACTAGGGTTATCAAAATCATCTAGATTAAAATCATCCATTTTTATATTAAACATAAGGTTACATAATTTCAATATAACAATCTCTTCGCAATACAGGACGCAAGTTAAACCCACAACGTAGTCTTCGAGATCCATTAGGGGTCAAAGCAATTCGTCAGTCTGTAACTATAACTAATAACCCGAGTACCATTGATCAGAATCAAACGCTTCTGGTTTGCTTTCCTAATCTCGGCGCACACGATGTGTTAGTTCCGGGAACTGTCCGACTAGCATTTACGATTAGTTTGACTTCTGCCGACGTTAACAGGGAGCCTATTCAGAACATAGATCGTGCTATCGTTAAGAAAATCACGATTGAGGTTTTAAGTATCGATGATAGCTATTGTTACACAGATCTCTGGAGAACGGATAAAGAGCGGGAAAACTTACAGTACCAAGGTATTTGTAATCAGAACACATTGAAACTGCGTGTGGGTGCTGAAAATGGTGATAATACCGTCGTAAAAGATCTCGCTGTTGCCGGCGCATTAAGTAACCGATTCTATATTCCGCTTGACTTTGAATTACTAGATTCCTACATGCCCTTTTATCAAGCATCCCTAGGTGATACGAACTCACTTTTAAAGACTACGGTAGAGTAATCAGAGGTGCTGAAGATGCTAGCTATTCCATTGACAATATCTCGCTGGAGTATGATATGATAAAAGATCCTGAAATAGCCAGACAAATTCGTAACCAGTATACAGGAAGTTTAGCCATTTTGTACGATTGCGTGCTTCGACATCGAAAGATCACGAGGAACAAAAAAGATATGACGTGGAATATCAATCTAAATGTACCCACGAGATCATTGAAGGGTATTTTAATGTTGTTTGAGGACCCCTCCGATGCATTTAAAGAAATACCGAGAAGTTCTACAATCCCAAGATTACAAAAGTAGAATTGACTATCGAGGGCGTTCCTAATCAACTATATAGCCAAGGAATATATCAACAGCGTATCAACAGTGGGATGAGATTAAAAAACTCCCTTCTATAAAACGAAGCCCAGAAGTTAACGCAGTCGTGAAAGATCTGTCTCTCGGGGATGTATCGATGGGTGAATACCTCACCACGAAGTAAGCTCTATGGCTCGACATGCGAACCACGGACAATGACCAACTACACGGCAGTGGGAGGAGAATAGAAAATGCCAGCGAGGGTGTCACTATACAGATAACGAAGCTCCAGGAATTGGCTGGTAAATTAAACATATATTTGTACATGATTATGGATGCGCAACTTAATATACAGAATGGATGATTTGTGCAAGCAATCTATTGATAATCTTTTACCTAAAGAACCACACTGCACTATCATATGCGGGCAAACGGGTTGTGGAAAAACAGCTTTTATTCTAGATATTTTAGAAAGTCATTATCGGGACGTTTTCGACCATATTATTATTCTGTGCCCGACTATAAGCGTTAATAAAACATACCTATCAAGAGATTGGGTAATGAATGATGACGGGGTACACAGAGTTGATCCGAGTGATCGTTTACAAGACTGTTTACGAGTATGTCACGAAAAATACAAAGGAGAATCAACCCTTTTCGTAATAGACAATTGCAGTGCGAGTAAAGAACTCACCAAAAAGAAGGATATGCTTTTGTATTTAGCATTCTCCGGACGGCATACTCAGCATAGCGTTTGGGTACTTACTCAAAAATACAACTCTGTCCTGAAAGATCTGAGAGAGCAGACCAAATGGGTTGCCTTGTTTCATTGCAAAGACCGAGATTCATTCGAGGAATGTCTACACGAAAATGATGTTATTTACACCAAGCTCGAACAAGATAAAGTCAGAAAACTGTTAGCAGCAACGAAGCACTGTAAACTCGTATTAAAAACCGATCAACCAGCTTCTTATGCAATTGCTTAGCAAATTATAGCAAAATTATAGCAAAATGTAGCAAAATTATAGCAAATATGGCAAAATTATAGCAAATATAGCACAAAGATAGCAAATATAGCAAAATTATAGCAAAAATGCGATAAATTGAACATTAGCGGTTAATATGACATAATGTGGTTTGAAATCCTCATTCTTTCGCAACAGTTTATTATTACGGGATGTATTGGATATGCCATATTATATTATGTTAGACTTAAATATCTCTTTAGGTATTACATTATGGAATGTGACGAACTCATCGAACAAATGCTCAAAGATGAGCCTGATCAACATGTAGATAAATCTTTAGATAAACATAGAGAAAGACTCGCGGCCTTTGGTAGCCGGTGGAAAATGTTCCCAATATTTGGGGGAAAATTATACCATCAAAAAAATTGATAACATGACCGACGAAGAAATTAAAAAACTGTACGCGCGTTACAAGTCTAGACTGGGAGCAACCATGACTAAAACAATAGGGTCGGCTATATTACAACTATACACAGTCGTAGCTAGTACGTTTCTTCCTATCCCGGCAGAACAATCGCATGTATTTATGCAAATCTCTCGAGAAAGACCCATTCATCGAACACGCTATAAGCTCAGTAAGCTGTGAGTTTTATCATAGATACGGAATGTTCTTAGCTCCACTCACCACCAATTTAATAACGGCTAGGTATTGTCAATTTAAACATACATCCCCACTTAATAATAATGGAGACTCAAGTGACACCACAACAGATTGCGGAAACACAACAGATTGTGAACGAGGAAATAATAACCCCGATTGCACAACGTGTGACTGAGGAAGAACCCCGAAAAAATTGCGGCTGGTAGGATGGGCGGGCTGGCGCGGAAAAGCGAAACTAATAAATAATTCAAATATTGATCCGATTAAAACTTGGGCACTAGTAGGAGTTGTTGCTATAGCGGCTGTATGGTTGTTTTATAAGACCGGAGAAGAGAAAACGTCACCCCCGATGTCACAACAAGTTCAATTAGAGGTTAGCCCTCATACAATGCTATAAGAAGCATGACTACTCCAGTTACAGACGGTAAAATGTTGGTAAACGCAACGTATCATTCAGCAGTGGTCAGCGGCTTGGCCATTGGCTATGCCCGTATAGCTAAAATGATTACTAAAGCCACACCACCCAAGCTAGATTTTAATGGTTATGATATCGGTATGATGATTCTCGATATTGGATTGGCTATGGCAACAAAAGATATGCTAACAAAAGATATGCTCATCAAACAAGGGCTTATCCCGGAAGACATAATGAAGTAATTAAACATTTGAATATTTTATATTATTAAGCATTTGAATATTTTATATTCATATAAACATGGCATCAATTACGATGATGGTCGGTGGAGCTATTGTTAATGCTCTAGCTTTTTCGGGGAGTAATTTTTTATTTTCTAGTATGAGAGGTTCGGAGCAGAAAAGACATAATAAAGCATTAGAACAACTCGAAGCAGCCCAGTCACAATGGACCAGACGGAGAATAGAGAGATTAGATTTTATTCATGAAGGACTGCGTAGACAGGGACATTCAATTCAAATGTTTAAGGATGTTGAATATGCCAGGCACGAATACTTCCTTGTTTATGGGAAAAAACTTGACCCTATGCCAAAACCAACAATAAGTCAGTTTTATACACCGTCAGAGGAACAAAAAAAAACGCGAGGTCATATTCATAATATTTGGGTTATCAGTTGTTGCAATTTTCAGCTATACAATTACTACGCATAAACCATGACCTAGTTAGGGCGGGCGAGCGAGTCACTCTGACCATGCTGACTACTTATCAATAACTCACCAGTGGAGATGTGATTTACCTTTTAGACAAATGATACGATATGTGTATAACCATGAATCTGTGCAAATATACACTCATGGGGAAATTGATTCAATGTCAGAAGCCATCCGTTGGTATTTACTGTGGTACCCATGCTTATAACATCAGAAAGGGTTTTAAAAATTACGTTTGTTCTGTATGTGGGATTGGAGTCAAATGTAGTTACAGTTTATGTAAGAGTCACGGTGCTGATAAGGTCAGGAAGCAGATTATTTATAATAGGAAGAGAGATTACATCAATGAGAGGAATAGGTTGGGGAGAATACGTATTTATATATGAAAAATAACCATTTAGACAAATGAATCATTTTGTATATACCATGGTCACAATGGCTTTTGTCAGAGAGTTGAAGGCTATGGCAAAACAACGTGGTCTACATGGGATTCTCGAATGAGAAAAGCTGAATTGATCGATTTACTCGGTTTGGAATACAACAAACCCCAGACTGTTAGAGAACTCAAAGCTCAAGCAAAAAACAGTGGGCTGAGAGGTTATTCTCGAATGAGAAAAGCTGAATTGATCGCTTTACTAGATAATAAACAACAAGATGATGTTGATAAAAAACAACAAGATAATCAACAACAAGAATTAAAATTTGTACCCACATCCGCCGGCGTTGGTAAATATCTAAGAGGTTGGAAGATGGATATTAATTCCAACATGGATGTTAATGATGTTAAGCCCATCATATAGAGTAAAATTAACGAGGAGTTAGATGATTTACATACCGTATATCGCTGTGTATAAGGAGACCCCACATATAAGACGACCCCCCTGTACACGCCTTCAAAATCAACCAAAAATCCTATACTCCATGTATAAGGCGACCTGGAATGAAGCACATCGCAAGTGCGCACACAAACGTTATATATGCAATAAAAATATGTTTATCTTGCGTTGTTTTTTCTACGATGATTGGTCGCATGTGTAACTCCAGCACATGTTGCCATTTTGTGTTTACACGGTTCGACCCCAAATTGCTGCCCGTAAAATAAAATTCATTTATGAAGTAATAACATATAACAGACAATGGTGAGTAATTTAATCGCCAATTAACTATGTTGTAACTAACTAGGCTTATGTTTGCTTCACATTCAGCGTGTTTGTTCCACAATCACTTATACACACCGTCTCCAACAGTTGTTAATACAACTGTAAAAACAGCGGGAATTGATTTCAGCTTCACCGGTTATCACATGTTAGGTCACATGTGCAATATGCAAATGCATACCGGTACTTCCGGCTCTCTACTCACGGATGTTGATTGTTTTACCGTGTCAGCTGGTTTGACAATCTGCATCAAGGCAAGGGTCATTTCAACTTTATTTGCAGAAATTATTAAACCTTATTCAAGGAAAAGAGATACAAGTCATGTTTATGTATGGAAATAGTTATTGGAAAAGTTATTTAGGACGAAAAGCAAAGTTTTATTGTCAAATGCTTGGCTGGCTATCGGACGCCGGTTGACATCGCCAGTGGAAGAAAATGTCAGATCTTCGACTCCGTGTATAAGACGACCCCCCTTCTTAACCCCCTCATTTTAGGTACGAAAAACTCGCCTTATACACAGCGACATACGGTAGTATAAAATACCAGCTGAGAATTAAAATGTCATTGAGTAAAAGTAACACAGACGATAGCACTGAATATACCGAACCATATTTGCGAAGCTATCAAGAAGTTATAACCGAATCCGATACTATACACGCATCATTAGATACATCAATTCAGAGGAAACTTTAGAACGCTGGACTAATAGAGGTTCGGGTTGGGGTGTGGATAAAATTGATAGTTTATATTTATATATAGCAAATTATATGCCCTTCAAAGGTGGATCTTATATAGATTTGCCCCCGTATTATAAGAAGAAAAAAGCCATAATTAATGTAAAAAATAAATCCGATGACTGTTTAAGAATGATGATAAGATCTGCATTGTTCCCCGTAGATTCTAAAATTGCAAATAGACCTTCTAGCTATCCTCAAAACGATAGACTCAACTTCGATGGTATAGACGAACCAACACCAATCTCACAAATTGATAAGGTGGAAAAGCAAAATTATTTAGCTATAAATGTTTTCGGACATTCTTCTAAAGGAATTGTTGTACACAGGATAAGCTCCGCTCCGGAACATATTCCCAGAATCAATTCATTTCTAATCGAAAAAGATGGTAAATATCTTTATACATGGATAAAGAGTTTAAACAGGCTATTATACGATCAAACAAAATATAAGGGAAAGAAATATTTCTGTGAAAGATGCCTGCATGGGTACATCAGACAAGATCTATTGGAAGCACATAAAGAAGACTGTAGAGGTGTTGGACAGACTGCTATCAGGATCGATATGCCTAAAGAGGGAAAAAATATATTAAAATTTGAACATTTTTGTAATCAAATGCCAGTACCGTACGTAATTTATGCTGACTTTGAGGCTTATCAAACCTATAGAAAATAATCAAGATAATAATCAAGATAGTAGTTTTACATACAAAACTCAAGAACATATTCCTTGTGGGTTTGGATATATAGTTGTAAGGTATGATGGGAAAACAAACCAGCCCGTGATTTACAGAGGTCCCGATGCAGCGGGAAAGTTCCTAGAATATCTACAAAATGAAGAGAGAATAATCAGGGAAAATTTATCGTGTAAGAAACTCATGTGTATGACGAGGGATAATTGGAGGGCCTATAAGAGGTCAACGAGTTGTCATGTTTGTAATAAACCCCTGAATGGGGATTCCGTAAGAGATCATTGCCATGTCACGGGTAATAATCGGGGAGCCGCGCATAACAAGTGTAACTTGAAACTAAAAATGAATTCTCAAACAATACCCATCCCCGTTGTGTTTCATAACCTTAGAGGATACGATTCACATCTCATTATGCAAGCTATCTCAAAGACCGACGGTGGCTTAACGTGCATTCCTAATAATATGGAAAAATACATATCATTCTTGTTGACTAAAACTATACACTATACGGACAAGGATGGGAGAGCCAGAATAAAGCAAAGTAATGGGCTTAGATTCATAGACTCCGTGCAGTTTCTGTTATCTTCCCTGGACAATTTAGCTAATGCGAACAATCCCGATGACTTTGCGATAACAAATCAATATTCCGATAGGTTAACGCGTTATTTGTTGTTGAGAAAAGGTGTATATCCTTACGAATATATGGATGATTGGTCTAGATTCGAGGAAACTAAATTACCACCCCTTGAATCATTCTATAGTAACTTAACAGAATCTAAAATAACTGATGCCGATTATGAACAAGCTCTGACGGTCTGGGATAAATTAGGTTGTAAGAATTTAGGTGATTATCACGATCTGTACTTAAAAACCAATGTACTGTTACTCGCCGATTTATTCGAGATCTTAGAAAGACATGTTTAAAACAATACGGCTTGGACCCAGCATGGTACTATTCCAGTCCCGGACTATCGTGGGATGCATTGTTGAAGAAGACCAGCGTAGAACTAAAACTACTCACAGATTACGATATGCACTTGTTTATTGAGAAAGGATTAAGAGGTGGTATATCGATGGTAGCGAAAAGGTATTCTAAGGCTAATAATAAATTAGTGGAAGGATATGATCCGAGTAAACCCGACACGCACATATTATATCTATGATATATCGATGATATCAAAGTGGATGATATCCATAATATCAATGCGAATAAAGGGTACATACTAGAAGTGGACTTGGTATATCCAAATTCGTTACATAAAGATCATAACAGTTATCCGCTAGTTCCCGAAAGATTAATGGTGAATAAAGATTGGATGTCGGAATATCAACACTCCAGGTTAGCTAACGTAGAAAAACTCGTACCAAATTTGATGGATAAGACAAAATATATAGTTCACCACAGAAATCTCCAGTTGTATCTATCGTTAGGTATGAAACTTAAGAAAATACACAGAGTTCTAAAGTTTGATCAAAGCCCTTGGATGGAGCCCTATATAAGGTTGAACACAGATTTAAGAAAGATGGCTACCAGCGATTTCGAAAAGAATCTATATAAGCTCATGAATAACTCAGTATTTGGTAAAACTATGGAGAATCTAAGGAAGCGTGTTGATGTTAAATTAGTCAGATCTAATGAGGAAGAAAGACTCAGGAAACTTATAGCCAGTCCGGCTTTTAACAGAAGCAAGATATTCGATAACGACTTAGCCACGTTGCATATGCAGAAGAGTAATATAAAATTCAACAGACTGGTGTTCGTTGGTATGAGTATTCTCGACTTGTCAAAACACTTAATGTATGACTTTTATTACAACGAACTTAAGAAGCAATACGGTGATAGATCCGAGGTGTTATATACCGACACAGATTCTTTGTTGATGGAAATACAAACCGAGGATATATATAAGGATATGACAGAAAAATAGATATGTACGACACGAGCGATTACCCTAAAGATAATCCACTGCACAGCGTTGTAAATAAAAAGGTGTTACGTAAGATGAAGGATGAATGTGCTGGGACTCCTATAGCGGAGTATGTCGGATTAAGAACTAAGATGTATTCTATAAAGAAGTCTGATAATGGAGAGATAAGAAAAGCTAAGGGTGTTAAGAAGTGTGTGGTAAAAAAGCATATCAAACACGAACAGTATAAAGAAGCATTATTCAATGGTAGAACATTCAAACACGAGATGAACTCTTTAAGAAGTTACAATCATAGGATATATGGATTAAGAATGAACAAGACATCATTAACCCCCTTAGATACAAAGAGATGGATAGATAATGATGGTGTAACTACCTATGCTTATGGTTATTTAGGGCGGTAATACTGTACCGTTGGGAACTATGAACAACTCTTCTCGTACAAATGCCCTGCCCGGTCCATCTTTAAGATAATAAAGAATAGGCTCTCCTTCTTTCATAACCAATGGACTAATGTTACATGTCTTAAGGGGCCAAATCGGATCGGTTGCGCGACGTAGGCCTCCTTCGTGTTCACCGGGCTGGTATAAATATCTTAAGCTTACTCTATCCGTAAGTTTTTGTTCTTTGCCTCTCCTCGGTGCTGAAGATTCGGAAGTCACGGATTTCATTTTAATCGCATCGGATGGTTTCTTCCCGATTAATCTTGTTACTTCATTATTCAGCGCTGATACAACAGCTGATAATCGTGTCACCCATTCGGTTGATCTTAATCGTTCCGATTTCATTTCAATTCCATACTGATAGCCAAACAAACGTTCTGCTAATGTCCGGTTAAATCTTTCGACGATAGCTTGACTACGGTGGGCCTCTTTTTCACCACGCCTGATTTCGACATCGTGCTTTGTTAACAGTTTAGTTACCGATCCCATAAACTTGCGACCGGGATCTACTTGAAATAGCTTAGGCCATTTTAGTGGTCCGCGTTTATATATGTGGCTCAGTGCATTAGCTTCTTCTGTTGAATCTTTCGAAGTTAATGGCTCAGCCTCCTTGTATCGACTAGCCACATCCAATACGGATAAAGCGCATTTATACGTTTTGCGTCTTACCTTATCGTGGGGAAGAAACAAGAGGTCAGCCTGATGAACTTCATTCGTTGTAAAAATATCAAACTTCTTCCTCGGTATAAAACGTGGTGCCGGTAAGTATATTTGCCACATCGCTTGTTTCTTTAACCAATCCTTGGCTATATCTTTAGATACCTTAGCCGTGGTGGCAGGCCATTATTAATTAATATTGATGTTTCTTTTAATACGACTTATGACTATCGTTGAATCGCATCATCATTTTTGCATAAATAATTCCCTCTGTAGTGGTGGTATAGGTATATAAATCTGGCTACAGTGGAGTTGCGGCAGAACGACTATTACCTATACTACTACACTGGATCTAAGTTTCCAGAGGCAAACCTGGACCCCAGGGCAAATCCTATTGGCATAAATGTATTATTCTATCATGGGATAACATTTATACTAAGTTATCTTATAATAATTAGATCTACATCAAGTGCTTTTATGAGTTATCATGATGTAATATTTATACATCATTTCATATAATTGTAGTTTTAGCAAGTAATAATTATCATTAGGTAAAATGCATATATAAAAAAATACTAAGTTATCTTATAATAATTAGATCTACATCAAGTGCTTTTATGAGTTATCATGATGTAATATTTATACATCATTTCATATAATTGTAGTTTTAGCAAGTAATAATTATCATTAGGTAAAATGCATATATAAAATATCAGTAGTTTCAGTTAAAGCTTTTTAGATGGTTGCTAGCCTAAGGTAATGGGAGCGCGTCTTCTAGACATACTATTCAATAAGACAAGAGTTACGTCTACATAGTTTAATTGATTTAAAGCTTTTAGATAAATGCTAGCCTAAGGTATCAAGATCCCATCTCCCAGACAAAGGATATTTATTTAAGTATATCTGTCATCACCCACCGGGGTATATTAGAATAACATTATTTCAATTAAGACTCATTAAGGATTAGCCCCCATACAAGCTCGTCTATAGTGCATTAAGGATTAGCCCCCATACAAGCTCGTCTATAGTGCATTAAGGATTAGCCCCCATACAAGCTCGTCTATAGGGCATTAAGGATTAGCCCCCACACAAGCTCATCTATAGTGACACCCTAATCTCTTTCAAAGCATCCAGTAAATATGTCAACAAGATTAGTGCCAGTCCAACAGGATAAACAGGATTTAGTATTCCCCTCTGTCTAGCCATCCATTTAGCTTAGGACACAACCAATCGTGTATCAACCAATCACATTCCTTTCTATTGTTTAAATTTTTGTTAAATACATACTGTAGGCAGGTTTTAGGCAGAGAAGGGGTTTGACTCTCTTACCAAGCAGACCTCTCTCCCACAGCCCAGAGTGTTGTACCGACTCTCTGTGGCACCCTCAGTTATTATCTAAGTATATTGTAAATTGTTAATTGTTCTTGTAAATAAAATTGTGATTAGTCTCCTGTGACTCTGGCTCTTTGCTGACTAATTCCCCAAGAAAACCAGCACGTCATTTGGAAGGTATTGTTCACCCAGAACAGTCCCATGATAATTTGGCGGAGAATCATCGTTTTCGGAACCACAGAGTCCAGGAACTAACTACGACCAGCTACAAGAAACCCATTGGAGGACATGCCCAACCGTGATCATCTGATGGAATAACAAGCAAGCTGCATCTACCTCTGACCTCAACACTGGATTAAAGACAACCAACTCCTCCAAAGACACCAACAAAGGAAGAAAAAGTCTTCAAATATTGTAAGTAATACATTGTTGAATACTTGTCATCCTTTAATTTAGTACGGTACATACTAATAGGTGTCATGGCAAATATGGAGTCTGGAATGGAAAGTAACTTTGAAAGTGAAATTCCAACAGTGTCTTTAGTTACGCCCCTTGCCAACAGTGTAATTCAGGCAAAATTTGGCACAAAAACAACAAATTGTTTAGTAGATACAGGGGCATCCATTTCTTGTATTTCGTCTGCTTTTCTTAGCACAGCTTTTGAAAACCTTACTCTTGGAAACTCACCCTTTCCACAGGTTAAAGGAATTTTCTCAAAGATTCCACATTCTGCCTACACTTCCAGAGGCAGTGATACTAGGTGAAAACTTCCTTGATGACAATGATGCAGTCTTAGATTATAGCTGTCATTCCTTGATACTTAACAACAGCACCTCAGACAGGCAATATATCAATTTCATAGCCAATTCAGTACAAGAGATTAGTGGATTAGCAAAAACAATAGATCAGATTTACATCCCCCCTCAGAGTGAAATTCATTTCAAGGTTAGACTATCAGAGACCAAAGAGGACTCCCTCATCCTCATTGAACCCATTGCTTCCCTCACTGCTCATTCTGAAGTAGCAGGTGGTAGAACTCTTTCCAAAGTGAAAAGCAAAACTGCTACATTTAGGCTTATGAATCCCTCCCAAGAAGAAAAGGTTCTTGACAAGGGTACAGTTGTAGGCAAATTTAGTTACATTGAACAGGGCTCTGTTTATGAAATCGACTCTGACCAACCATTCATCAGTACCGTTCACACCACTGAGAAGAGAGCCAATGACACCAGGGATTATGTTAAAATTGCACAAGAATTAGGATTTGATTTGACCAATACACAACTGACTCCAGACCAACGACACAGACTACTTAGATTTTTGGGACAAAATAGAAACATGTTTTCAACGAGTCTTGCAGATTTAGGTAAGACTGACATGCACCAACATATCATTGACACTGGCAACCACCAACCCGTTAAGAGTAGACCATATCGTCAATCTCCTCATCTCCAAAAAGTCACTGAAGAACTTATAGATGATTTTCTAAAGTATGATTTGATCGAGGAATCTACTTCTATGTATTCAGCTCCAATTATCCTAGTCAAAAAACGTGATGGCTCATATAGATTTGTTTGTGACTACAGAAAGTTGAATTCTGTCACTTTACCAATGTCTTGGCCTCTTCCTGTTTTTGATGATGTTATTGATAACATCGCCAATGCACATGCTAAGATCTTCTCAACTTTAGACCTTGCTAATGGCTTCTTCCAAGTGCCATTACATGAAGATTCAAAGCATAAAACTGCTTTCGTCACCCATCAAGGCCTTTATCAATTCAAACGATTGCCCCAAGGTTTGACTAATTCTCCACTTTGTTTTCAACAGCTCATGAGCAAAGTGCTACGAAAATTGCTTTTTAAGGTTGCGCTGATATACATTGATGATTTGATAATTTACAGCAAAAACTTTGAAGAGCATCTCCAACATTTGGAGCAAGTATTTTACTATCTGAAACAGGCAAAATTAACACTAAAGCCATCCAAATGCAATTTTGCAACGGACAAAGTTTCTTTTCTGGGTCATGTTTTATCATGTGGAGGTGTTCAAGTTGATGACAAAAAGATTGAAGCAATTAGAACCTTTCCAGTGCCCAAGTCACAAAAGCAGATTCGCTCCTTCTTAGGTCTCACGAACTTCTACAGGAAGTATGTGAAAAATTACGCTCACATAGCGCTTCCACTGAATGCCTTGCTAAAGAAGCATTCGGAGGCAGAACTAGGAAAGAAACCAAAGTTCCAATGGTCACTTGAGTGTGATCAGGCATTCAACACACTCAAACATGCTATGAGTAATACACCTGTTCTGGCGTATCCAAATTTTGACAAAGAATTTCTTCTTGCAACTGATGCCAGTGATATGAGCATAGGTTTTGTTTTGAGTCAAAAAGACGAGAAAAATAATGAACATCCAATAGCTTTTGGTGGTAGAGCTCTTCATGGCAGCGAAAAGAACTGGAGCATTACAGAAAAGGAAGGCTTAGCTCTAGTTGAAGCCATTAGATCCTTTCGTCCATACCTTGCAAATTCCAAATTCACAGTCTACACTGATCATATAGCATTGAAGTGGCTGAAATCCATCAAGGATGCCACAGGTAGGTTAGGACGATGGTCTTTGGAACTTTCTACCTACACTTTTGACATTGTTCACCGCAGCGGCAAAGCCAATGGGAATGCTGATGCTCTGTCACGTAGGGAATATGAGGAAAATATTAACTGTAATGATCAGACAGAAGAAGATGCTGAGAAAACAGTCTTCTCAGTAACTTCAACTCAGCAAAGCAAATCAACTAGCAATACAATCTTGCCAAACACCCATTCATCCACACAGGTCACACAGACAACTCAGACTGAGGATATTTGCACACCTATTGTCAATCACTTAGAATCAGACACACAGACAACTCATTGGTCAGCCACCTTTGAATATGAAGAGGATTATCAGTCAGTACCAGTTAATGTTGTCGCAGCATTACATGCTTCAAATGCTGATGTTACCCAAGACACATTGGTTGAAGTAAGTATAAAAGAACATCCAAATTTACGTCACCTACAAAGGATTTGTCCAGATTTCATCCAAATCTTTGACTACAAAGAGGATGAAGTCCTTCCACAAAATGAAAAGGATCGTCAAAAGATTCTTATTGAAGCCAATACTTTTGAAATTGATGAAGGCATCCTATACCGATTTGTTCCACAAAGACAGAAAGGCCACGCAGACAAGTTCATTAAACAGCTGGCAGTCCCAAGAACCCTCAGAAATCAAGTCCTGCAATCCTATCATGACTCAGAGTTTGGCGGTTGCCACCATGGGAAAGAAAGGATGCACAACACCATGAGACCTAAGTACTACTGGCCCAAAATGTACAGCGATATTGCTACTTATGTCCAGACATGTGAGGTATGTCAACAGACCAAGAGGCACTACCATGGCAAGAAGGCACCACTTCGTCCACTACCTGTAGAAGAGGTCTTCACCCGATGGCACATTGACATTCTCGGTCCCCTGCCAACAACACCAGATAAGTACAAGTACATTTTGGTCATCACAGATGCATCATCTAGATGGTGTGAAGCCTTTCCACTTCGGACCCAAGAAGCCAAAGAGGTAGCAGATGTTTTCGTCAGAGAAATAATTTGTCGTTATGGCGCTCCAAGGACCTTAATTTCAGACAGAGGTCAGAATTTCATGTCCAAACTTATCAAAGCAATTTGTGAACTTTTGGCAATTAAATTTACCCATACCAGCCCATACCATCCTCAAACAAACAGCTGTGTAGAAAGGCTCAACTCTTACATCAATCAATCACTAAGAGCCTATTGTAACAAGTCTCAAAATGATTGGCCCCGTTTTATTCCTGGCATCATGATGGCCTATCGGATGGCTCCAAATTCATCAACTCAAAAATCCCCATATGTTATGCTTTTCGGCCGGGAAATGAGAGCTCCACAAGATGTAGCATTAATTCCAAAAGAAAATTTAGGCCACAATAACAAAAGTTATCTTTCCAATTTGCTTGAGGAGCTTGAAATCACTAGAACAATCGCAGCTGAAAACACTGCTCGGGCTAAGGAGGTGTATTCAGAACAATATAATAGAAAGGCTAAAGAACCAGAATTCGCCCCAGGTCAAAGAGTTTGGCTTTACTGTCAAAAAGTTGAAAAAGGCCTTTCCAACAAATTAACCAAAAAGTGGTATGGTAGCTATTATATCATCCATACAGGTCCAAATTATACCTACAAACTGCGCCGATGTTCTGACGACAAAATACACAAACCACTGGTCCATGCCAACCGTCTGAAGCCATATTTTGATCCTGCTGATCGTCCACAGTATCCTCCAGAACCATACCTCAATAACCCCAGTGACATAGATTCAGGAGTCATGGATGACAACGAGGAACCAGTCAATGATACTCATCTTGACAGCAACAATTCCCCACCAACAAGTTCAACTTACCAGGCTACTGATCAATCACCTCCACAACAGAAAGGTAAGAAGGTCAATTCCAAAACAAAGGCAGGTACTTCCAGCAACAAGAGTCCAAAGCAAAAGACCCCAACAAAGAAGAAAATCCCTGCTTCAAGTACAACAGAAAAACCTACCAGTCCCACGGCAACAATGAAGGAAAATCATGCCACACCAGGTCCTAGTGCTCCAACCAAGGTAAATGAAAAGGTAAACAAAGGGGAAAGAGGAGTGAATAGTAAGCATCACCAGCCCAAATCCAGAAAACAACCTGACGACAGCCAGGTACAACCTCCAAGTCCAACATCAGGTAATCAAACCAAGGATATCCCTCAGGTCTTCAATCCAGAGGGCATCCACTCAATTGTTAGTTCCAAGAGAGCAAATGGCAAAATCTACTACAGAGTAAAATGGAAGGACCCAGAAAGAGGAAACACATGGGAGTATGGCAGCAGCATTCCAGACTCCATTCGGAGAGAATTTCACCTCAAAAGAAGTATGTCAGGAAAACGACGAAAACGTCCACTGAAGAATCATAAGTTTTTCGACCAAAAGGAATCAGCACAAGACAATAAATCAATCAATGTTCTGTCAGGGAATACAATGTCCGGAAATGTCAAGCAAGACAACACCAAACCATGCATAGAATTAGATGTCAAACCATATCCGTTTTTTCCAAAACACCTACGAAAAGTAGATCATAAAATGGAAAGAGTTATGGGCATTGAAATTATTCAAGGAGACTGCTATGTCAAGGTCTCATATAAAGAATATCCTGGTCAATTCACATGCTATTTCGAAAGTGTTCCTCCCCACCTCATACAGCGCTACCTTGATGATAGCTGGAACGATCTCCATGAGTGGCTGGGTCTAGAAGATAATCCTCGATATGATCCAGAGGAACCACCAATTTATAAATCCAAAAGGGTTATTTTTCAAGATATAGACCATGAAAACATCAACACCTTTTCCTACCGTATTTCACTCACAGACAGTATTCATCCATACCAGGATCAACGCACCATACATACCGAACAATGCCAATTGCACATATTCTTGATAAAAATACAAAATCTCCTGAATAAACGGTGCAAATCACGAAACAGCTATTAGCTGTATCTTGTTATGTTTTCTTGTGTCCAGTCTTTTCACTATGGGTCGCCAGTTGAGAACAAATGGCATCAGCCTGATTATCTGAGTTATTTGTATCACAACAAATTTTGAGCATTGACCTGATCAACCAATCTCAAAAGCGAAGTGAAATGACACGAACCCAAACCGTACCGAAGCGAACCAAACCATACTGGGAATCGAACCCAAACCGTACCGAAGCGAACCAAACCATACTGGGAATCGAAACCCAAACCGTACCGAAGCGAACCAAACCATACTGGGAAGCGAACCCAAACCGTACTGAAGCGAACCAAACCATACTGGGAATCGAACCCAAACCGTACCGAAGCGAACCAAACCATACTGGGAAGCGAACCCAAACCGTACTGAAGCGAACCAAACCATACTGGGAATCGAACCCAAACCGTACCGAAGCGAACCAAACCATACTGGGAATTGAACCCAAACCGTACCATGCAAACCAAACCATACTGGGAATCGAACCCAAACCGTACCGAAGCAAAATAAACCAAACCCTATCGCATTGAACCGAAGGAAAATCAAAGCGAAACAAACCAAATTCAAATAAAGTAAACTTAACAACCGAAATGAACCAAAACCGACTCTCTGTGGCACCCTCAGTTATTATCTAAGTATATTGTAAATTGTTAATTGTTCTTGTAAATAAAATTGTGATTAGTCTCCTGTGACTCTGGCTCTTTGCTGACTAATTCCCCAAGAAAACCAGCACGTCATTTGGAAGGTATTGTTCACCCAGAACAGTTCCATGATAATTCTCTTCACAACAAACAAATGTATACATACACTGTATGTCTGTTTATTGTAGGGTTTGGATAACATCGGTTTGCATGTTATGGTCAAGGTTCTAACTCCTTTGGGAGTGCCGGACAGATGAACAGAAGGCCCAGTAATGGTAGCTTGGATGTACATGTATTGTCTAATGAAGATGAGTATAGGTCTAAAGGATGGGGATTTTGACAATCTTTAAAGTAATTATGACCCAAAGTCCCTTTCGAGCCGGACCCCTGGGGTGGCAACAATTTCCAAGGCAGATTTTGGAAACATGAACGCATTTGTGTTATGTCAAGTATATGTGTATATAGATTAAGATTCAATTTTTCCAAATGGCCCCACTCCATCTATCCAATGACGAGTATCAAATAAGGTGAAATTCTAAAATTTACCTGTAAATCAGCTATTCAATCTCACTAAATCAGATCTAAGTTCTCGCTGCTGCTAAACAAAGATCTGAGGACGTCCCATTACGGATCACGTCAGAATGACCTTTTGCGAACCTTGACTTCCCACTGAAATGACTAACAAGAAGTCGACATCAGCCAATTAGAAAGAAGCTTTCTAAAGTTTTACGTCACTCGTTTCAACCATGCTACTTCCATTTCAGACTACGCTTGAAAAATATGTTGATACAGCTCTCGATTAAAATTTTGAAAACTGAACAAATGAACATTCTGGAATGTCTTATATATATATCATTGAGATTGTATGGCAATGCTTCCCACGTACTGTGCAATGCCTCCTCCATTCAAATGTTTATCCCATGCAAACGAGAGATAGACGATAATTTTGACGAAATCACTCGTACGGGCCTTAACTGTCATTCAGAATACCCTGTGTTAACATTTTCGAGGTAGCATGATTAGAAAACACATTCCAACTGTCACTTTCATGATCTGGTAACATGGTAAGCTACGCTTTGATTGGTCGGATGAAAGGTCGTTCTGACGTGACCTGTAATGGTATGTCCTCAGATCTTTGTTTAGCGATAGCGAGAACTAAGATCTGATTTTCATGAGATTGATCAGCTATTAAGCCCCATGCACTTTGTTTTTACAACTCTGAGCTTTCTTGGCCAAATGAGGCAAGGGGTCACACTTTTGCTTTAAAAAAAGTTTGCTTGGCCATATTTATGTACTAAACTTAGTACAAATCTAATCAGCCATTTTAGAAATGTAACTTAACGTCCAATGGGAAATAACTTTTGTCAATATGTTGTAGTAACTGTTTAAAGGCAAAGCAATCGGAGTGATACATAAATGAAAACAAGACAAAGATTTTATATACAAATCAAATTGCTTCCAACCAAATATGGTTGATATCTATCTTAAGTTCCAGAAAAGAAGTCGTTTAAAGCAATAGCGCCAAATAACCCCTATCTGGCCCCGCCCCTCAGCCCCTTAGGGGTTCAGCCCCTTCATTTGTACAATTTTGAATCCTCACCATCGGAGAATGCTTCCAACCATATCTAGGGAATACTACACTCATTCTCGTTAGATACCATTTTTACGAAAGTTGCCGACTAGACTGTTAACACGATGCAATGGTTGCATATAATATGCATCATGTAAGTCCCAAATACTCCCACATCACACAAAAAGGTATGGCCATCTGAATCAATAAAACTAATTTTGTTGTACATGTTGTAGCCATAGTAGCATGCAAGTTTTAAAAATTGAAATATTTATGTCCAATTTTAAACATTCACTCACTTAGTTTTGTCTTAAACCAAGAAATTGAACATAAGGCTTTCATTTTTTGTGTAGTGTTATGAATCCACATCATAATGATCATTAAAAGACTTGGATGTCAAGAATGGTCAAAAGAATTGTGCAAGATGAAGTTTTTAAATCTTTCAGTAATTACAAATCTATGAAATAAATATGTTATGGCCACTATCACTACATCTTGGAGTATGAAGACGGGTTTAGAACTAAACATGAAAGCTTGACTAGCCCAGGTAAAGATAAAATGCCCTTGAAATTTTTACTAGCTCGCAGGAATACTGGCAGGCTTGTGGTATGTTCTTATCCTGGAAGAGATGGGCCCAGGGCCACAGAGACCACAGACAGCTCAGGCATAGACACCTTTGGTTATAACAACTAGTTCACATCACATTTTGGACAAGCGGTTTATGTAAAATAGCTCGATTTGGGGAAAAAAACTAGTCCAGCTAGATGTTCACTGGTCTCATAACCCTACAGCTTGGTGCTCCTGCAAATCTGACACACAACAGGGGTAGATTTAACAACAAATTTGTATGTAGCCAGCAGGCTTCTTCCTTCTCCAAACTAACTGGCCTACGAAGTGACCGAACCTGTGGTCACCTAGCCACCTAGCGGGCCTCTGAAAATCTTAAAACTCTTCACTCCTGAAACACCTTTCCCTGCTCCCTGAGATAAAATCTTGGCTTCTATTTGCCTCATTTCGTGGTGATTTATGAGCAAATAAATGTCGCAGCTGGTTGTCATTCTACCGATATAATGGCATAAATCATTCTTTTAGTTAACCATTCACAAGACCTCATCCCCACTAAATATTTTCTCATCACACTTACATGATTCATAAGTCAATTCAGTGTCCACTTAAAAAAATTAAACATGCATGAAGAAGCAGTGAAATTTTGACTAGCCAGACAGACCATCTACTTTTGTCTTTATGTGTCAGCAAGCCCTTAGTAATTTTAACTGGCCATGGGCCAACAGTTAAATTGACCCCTGCAGTATGAATGGTATATGCAAAATGTTGGAATCTCAAGCAAAAACAAAACTAGCATGCATGAGGCGTTTCCAAAAAGTGAACACATATTTGGCGCGGAAGGGTCATAAGCAACAAGAAATGTATTTTAACAAACCTAAGCATGAAATGATAAATAGTTTTATCGCTGGGCCATATGTCATATGTTGTTCGTCAGACTGAAACTAACCAATATCCCTTGGCAGTCAATAAACTAATCAATATCCGGATCACCATTTAATTACAAAATTGGCAGCACCTTCAGAATACAGTACCACAACTTCTCGGGATGACGATCTCTGCCGTCAGTCACATGTTTCAAAAACAAGTAACCAGTTTTTGTGATAATCCGCCGGACATGAACTCATAACCTTCGGATTGTTAGCCTGACAGCTAACCGACTGAGCTACGTCCGCACTGTGAAACTAAGCGCAAATTTACCTAGTCATGCCTACATCGTTATGGAACTGAACAAAAAGGGTCGAATAGGTGACGGACACTTATGAAGGTTACGGGTAGGCATGGTGTCTCACGACTTTAGTCTACGTGCATTTACTAGTGATCCTGATGCCATTCGGCACACTCGTCCCATTCCCTAACCTATGAGATACCAAGTGGTGAGGAATGAGCCGATATGGCACGAACAGTTTACCTAGTCATGCCTACATCGTTATGGAACTGAACGAAAAGGGTCGAATAGGTAACGGACACTTATGAAGGTTACGGGTAGGGGTAGGCATGGTGTCTCGTGACTTTAGTCTACGTGCATTTACTAGTGATCCTGATGCCATTTGGCACACTCGTCCCAAATCCATGAGATACCAAGTGGTGAGGAATGAGCCGATATGGCACAAACAGAAAACAGCTCTTGGCGTCAGACGTCAAACTCACGGTTACGGATGAATGAAATAGCATTTAATAATTCGTCGGGTGATTTTTGTGGCAGAAAAGTGTGGTAGGGAACAGTGTAAATTAATGTGGATAATTGTAAGGAACGAGGGAGGCATAAGTATGGCTAGTGATGACACAAGGTTGTAATCTTTCGTAAACTAGCCCTTCCTATAAAATATGCCGCCACAGGCTATATTCAGTTAAAAAATATTCAAAACTCTCAACACTGCTGGGCGTATTCCATGACATTGCGTATAGAGTATATCAGATGATAGATCACTGGGAGGAGGTTATGCACACTCGATGACCCCTGACATCACAGGGTATTGTTTTGCTGGTTTGACTGGCAACAAAATACTACAAATTATTTCATTGGGTACTGACACGTGTATGAAAAGTTTGTGATACTGTATTCTAAAGGTTGGCCGGAGCTTATGTACAGTTGCTGACCCCTGACGTCACAGCATATTGATTTGCCAGTGTGACTGGCATCAAAATACTACAAATTACATCATAGGGTATTGTCACGTGTTTGAAATGTTTGTGGTACTGTATTCTAAAGGTAGGCCCAAAATCGCATGAAATAATCATGATAATCATCTGTTGTCTTATCTTAACATCAGCCAGCTGTTATGTTTACTAGATCTTACATGGTTAATCTTAGCATAAATAATGAGTTCCCTCAAAAAGGCTCAAGTAAATTAAAAACATGGCCTAGTGGTCAATAAAAGAATGTCTTTCAATAGTCAGGAAGTAACATGGATTTGCTGGGTAAACAGTTCAAATATCCTTTGTGTGGTGCCACTGTTAGCCAAGATATTTAGCTGACACTTTGTGATGGTCCAGACGTTGGCTCAACGTGGGGATATATATTACTGTAAAACATTACAGAATTGTTTAAGATTTGTAAGTTTGTTTTCAAATGACAAAAAAAAGTGGATGTGGTCAAAATATAATTAATTGTTCATTATTTGAAAAGACAACATATAATAGCAGACAACCATTTTACTTCCTTGGCCAATGACGGGTTTTCGTTAAACGAACAATACATATTGTCATAAAAGAATATAAACAAGAAACCATTTAGATCATGTGTATATAAACAGCAGACATGAAGATATAAAACTTCATGTAAAACTGTAGTAAGATTTTTCTCATTGTTGATCTAAAACTCAGTAGGCCTACTCACCTCTGGAGGCAGGCTTGCAGGAAGTTCCGTGGCAGCTGTTGGGTCAAACATACCTACAAGGTTATCCATCTTTCTAACTTCAAATGTTTACAAATATGCCTAATTCAATACTGTTGCTAACATTGCAATAGATCTTTGTGTATATAAAATGACCGCTAAAATACCCGGTCAGCTGTTTGTTGGCACTTTCCGCCATCTTTCGTCAGCCAACACATATTATTACTATCTCCTAACAACTTACATTACTAGATGAAAAAATATCTTTTTAAAAGAGTATGTATGTAACAAGAAATTATATGTATATCAACAATTGTTATAAAAGAAGTATGAAATTTAAAGATATAATTTATTTACCCATTTCTGAAAAAGCCCAGGGAGGATGTCGGTTTTATATGATGACTGTTGTTAATAAGTTGTTTAGAAAATGTACTGTTCGGCTCGAAAATGGCCCGTATGATAACAACGTTCCGTCTCCGGACAATGTTTCAGCTGTCAGAGCTATATTAAGAATACTGCAATGTCTATAATTAGATAGGTAATGTCCCGCTACTGATGAAATTAACAGTAATACCGGGATAACGCGCCTAAGCCTATGAAACCTTTATAGATCTAATTGTGTAGCTGACTCATAGGCAATATATGCCTTTAGGCGCCCGATATCATGCATCAGGATTTTGTTAAAGTATGAGCGGCCAGTATTTTTTATTTGTGTCATGTATGACATTGTTAACTGCCTTCTCTTTAAAAATGAACCTATCATAATTTCGCAAAAGTAAATAAAATAAAATAATTAGCATCTAGAAATCTAGATCTAGACTTCAAGGATACTGTATAGAATTATCGTCGGATCATCGCTTTTCGGACGGCCATGTTAATATAAGGGTAACGCTATTTTTCAGGGCATTATCCACACTCCGTCGCAGTGGTGACTCAGCATAACACCACTGCCACAGGCTAATTTGCATATCACGTGACCGGACTTTTCTCTTGTTTGTAAACAAACGCGCTTTTTCAGAAATCAGTATAGAACAGACTAATGCAAGTATTTGGGGGCGCTTCACATATTGTTTTGCATAACTATATAGATATGCTACTACAACTGCGACAGTGAGTTGCATGACAATATATATTTATGCATCAAAGTGACCGTGTCGCTAGCTCTCCGTTGGGCTTCGATGACAGCACGTGGAGCCGTACAACCAATGTAAACATAGGATAACTACGCAAAAACAAGTAGATTTTTACGTATTTGCATACTTTCTCAATGAAAGTTAACCATTCTTTGACATTTGTTTATGAAAATGTGTAGACTTGTCAAACATGAAACGGATGAAAAGCATATGCAATATCTTGAATGGACTGTGAAAGATGTGACGAATCGTCACATGGCGCTGGCCTGTGGCAGAGGGTACTATGCTAGCTGGCTGCCGGCCGCATGGAACTCTGGGTAGGAGAGTGGGCATTATCATTTGCAGAAGCCCGAGGTTTTTCATTAACTGCCCGACGAAGGAGGGCAGTTGAAAAGACCGAGGGCTTCTGCAAATGATAATGCCCTGAAAAATAGCGTTACCGTTATTATAGCTAAAATGGATGGAATTTGTTATCAAATAAAAAGAAACAACAATATCGGTTTTGAAATATTTACTGCAATCAACACGAATGTCACTGAGCACATTTTACAAATATGGAAACGTCAAAGAACAAACCAGATGACGTCACTATAATACGTGACGTCATTTTCTCTACCCTATGACGTCACCTAACAACGGGCGTGATAATGGCCCGTCGTCAAGTAATATGAGGGCATTATCAAGTTACAGTGGCCCGCTCATTTCTGATAACGTGCGGGCGGTTTAATGATAATTCTATCCATTTTAGCTATAATCGCGAATAGTCTGCGTTATAACCATCTTCCCGAGGCAAGACAGTTAACTGACTAAAAGTCAGGTAATTAACTCTCTTGCCTCGGGAAGAGGTGATAACAGGGGGTGTAGCGTCACTGTCTGTCTAGCTCCTCACAACAATAGCGCCAACATTATTGTTTGTGGTTATTATAATGGCAAGTCACCAGAATTATCTCCTTTGCCCGGCCTCTGTAACGTCTGCCATTAAACACTGAAGTTTTACAAGCGTGTTCCTGGTGTGTAGGTATCGCATTGGGTGATAAGTAACGTGACAGCGTGGTGACAGCGTGTAAACGTATTCACCCTTCTGTAACAACCGATGACACTGGTAAACCTCTCCAAGGAGATATCGTAGCGTCACGATCTCACTAATATCGGTTAAACGCATCGATGTTATGATTAGCACGCGCTAGTAACTTCACGTATGGCACAAACACACAGGGCTCCAAAACAGTGGATTCTCACAAAGAATGAGACAATTAATTCCTTTGAGGGATGGAAACAAAATTTGTTGTACACATTATAAACAGATACCGCATTTACACCTTTATTAATGGCGTTAGTTGGCTAAAGAAATCTCATGCAAACCCAAACAGGGGGTTCACTGACGATGGTGAGGGCGTCGCCGAGGCACGGTGTAAAACTGCCGTTCAAAAAGTTAGAACTTTAGAACTAATGTTAGGCCAGATTGCCAACTATTGTCCAGTCATATCAAGGCGTACAATAGTGAGCAACTTCAGTACCGATCATGTGGCAATCAATTCGCCTTCATTATGGGTTTCAGTTAACTGGAGGCCATTTTCTTGACTTTGACGACATTCACTTAGAGGTAGATGAGAGACCAGCGGACTTATACCAGCGTTTAACAGCATTTATTGAGGACATGTTCACTATATGAGGCCGAAAGGATAAGGGATCATTTTTACATCTCCACCATATGTTGCGTTGTGGGACCTGTCTTCTACATCTTGTAATTATTCTGGCTACCACAGACAACCAATCTCAATGAAATCAGATCTCAGTTCTCGCTGCCGCTAAACAGTTTAGCGGTAGCGAGAACTAAGATCTGATTTTAATGAGATTGACAGACAACTAGACGCCGTTCTTTTGCCGCCATATTTTATTCTCTTCCTTCACCTCTGCCCAAGGGCAGATAATCCCAAACGTCATTTCATTTCAAACCGCCAGAAAATAAAGATAACATGCTTATCCTTATGTGAAATTTACATTCAAATTTACTACAAAATGTACTCCATTTTGCTACGCTACAGTACTGACATGGCTCTGACCACTACACAAAGACCTCCCTGGCTTAGTTAAGCAACTGTACGGGACCGAGTTACGTTCACGCACTCTTGCCTATATCAAACCTGAAATCTCTCAGGCTTTGGGCTCATTGTTAGAGGAAATACACACATCAGAAGATGTGAAGGTTATGCGATCTCAGGCCTCGTGGCGTAGCTAGTATCCAAAGCGATCTTTTCAGAATTCAAAATCTTGTCGGATCTGCACAGCAGCAAAACGGTCAAATGTAAACCACTTTTTGAGTGAATGCAAATTTTTACCGGAGAGGGATCGCAAGTATATGATGAAAGCAAGACAGCTCGGACACATTTTTTATGATACACCCTCAAGTGATGAGGAGGATTTGTGCTCAAATATTGATGTAAAAGACTTACCAGGTAATAACAAATCAGCAAGGCGAGTCCACGTTGAGGAATCTCCTTACATGGATGCCTTCTTCCACCACCGGTGTGTTCGCCTCACTCTCGATTCAGGAGCAACAGGCAACATGATTTCAGCCAATACAGCCAAGGTACTTGGGGTTTCTATCAACAAAAGCACTCAATCTGCCAGACAGGTGGATGGACTGTCGAAACTAAACATTGTTGGTGAAACAAAATTCACTGTGCACAGTGACAACAGAGAGCTGTATTTTGAGGGTCTTGTAGTAGAAAGCCTTGATGTTGAGATACTTGCTGGTATACCATTTTTGTCACTTAATGACATTACCATACGCCCCGCACTGAAACTTATTATCTTTGCAAATAATACTCACCTGTGTTACACATCAAATGACGACCAGGATATGCACACAGTGAGGAGAGCTGTTGTAGTGAGGGCTCCGGGGAGCACAACCACCGTATGGCCTGGTGACTACTTGGAGGTACTTGTACCTGAGGAGTACAGAACCAATGACTTTGTCGCTATCGAACCACTTGAGGACACTCCTCCATCTTGTTCATCACTATCTACATCATGGCCTCCCCCAAGTGTATTGCCATGTTTATCTGGTCGTGTTAGAATCCCTAATATACACATGCACACAAGTTAAGCGCCACCATATTCATAGTCTCTTGATTTCACGTATGGGAATCAGAAACATGAAATATGATGATGTATGACTGAATTAGGCTTCCATAGTTTCATGAACCCAAATTTGTCCAGATACCACAAGGAAAGCGTGCTTTACGTGTTGCTGCAGTTCCCCTACCCTATAAATAGTGAAATTCAAGTTTCAGACACGTGGTTTCATTTTGCTCCTGTGTGAGATTCCCCTTCCAATAGAGGTTGAAAATCAGCCATGGTGAGGAGAAAGCTAACAAACGCTGAAAGATGGCAAGTGATAGGCATGAAAAATGCTGGCATGTCATGCAGGGCCATTGCAAGACAAATGGGTCGTCATCACAGTTTTATCACTTGTTTGATTGTCAAACATGGTCAAACTAATGATGTCAATGACAGGCATAGGTATGGTAGGCCAAGAAAGACCTCTAACAAAGAGGATAGACGTCTTTTCAGGATAGTCAGAGGAAATCCATTTGCCACTTCAACAGATTTAAGACTGCAGTGGATTACCAATCAGAGACTCTCGATGATGACCGTAAGGTGTCGCCTCAGAGCGGCTAGTTACAACGCCAGAAGACCAGTAAAACGTCCTAAACTGACTGAGAGGCACAAGCGGAATCGTCTGATATGGTGTCGTGCCTGTAGTCGATGGAACTTAGCGAACTGGAGAAGGATCCATTGGTCTGACGAGTGTCGAATGCTGCTACGAACTGTTGATGATCGAATACGTGTTTGGAGGCAACGTAACACTCGACCTTAGCATGTGGCGGGGGTCTGTCGTGATATGGGGTTGTGTTTCCTTCGGCTGCAATCTCCCACTGGTGACAATTCGTGGAAACCTGAATGGTCAACAATACCAAGATGCCGTTCTTCGTCCAGTGGTAGTCCCTCATTTTGACAACCTTCGTCTTCAGACAAGACCTGTTTACATGGACGACAATGCTAGACCACACAGATCTCGGGCAGTTTTGGCTTATTTGCGTCAAGAAGCTATTGCCACTCTTCCTTGGCCGGGCTGTAGTCCGGATCTTAATCCGATTGAGCATCTCTGGGACATTCTTGACCGGAAAATCAGACATCATGATCCCCCAGTTCAAAATCTCGCTGGACTTGAAGCCGCACTTCATGAAGAATGGATCCGTTTGCCTCAGAGGAGCATTCAACGACTTGTAATGAGTATGAGGCGTAGGGTTGAAGCTGTGGTCAATGTCCGTGGATCATACACACGTTACTGACGTTTCTGTCTTGCAATAGACTCTGCACTCCCTAGGGTGTCTATGTGACACCTGATATGGTCTGCTGATATCATGACAGTTACATGACTGAAAAAGTTTTTCAATGTTTTCTAATCCTTGAAGTCCTTGTCTTCGGTAAAATTCCTCTCTGCTCATATTCTTTTGGAACACAAGATAAACTTGCTTTGGGACAACTTTTGCATCACATGAGGTTTACATATACGGCTTATAACAATCGTACATCTCGTTATAATAGTCATCATTAAGTGCCAAAAGTAACAGCTCACAAACATGGTGGGTGGCGCTGAACTTTTGTGCATGTGTATATGTCAAACAATCCTCAGGCCTTAAGAAAACATGAACATTCTTTTCGGTTCATGCTGTGCTCACTACAGACTCTTCTGACATTACTCAACAACACACACAAAATGTTCAATCACAAAATACGTCATCTTCCTTCTTCTCTGAGAATATGCAGGTCAACCCTCACAATATACTCCCCAAGGACACAAGCTATAAGTTCCATGCTTTACTACAACAATATGACAGCGTGTTCTGTAGAGGTGGGACGATTAATCGATCCCAAATACATCGATCTTTTTATATTTTCCGATTCTTGAATCGATTCAAAATCCTTACATAGCGAATCGGTAAAACAATTCATACTTATCAAGTTTAACATGCTTAACATATTTCTATGTTAATGATGTTAGTTTTTTACCGTTTACGTGTTCCATTTCAATTTATCATTTTTGATTGATAGCTTAAAAGATTATTCACTATTTCCCGCAATGTTATTGAAAATAAATTTTCGGACACACACTTCGGGTCCACATTGAACATGTCAAAGAGCAAAATAAAGACGTTTCTTGCAAATCTTTAAATATAGTATACAAAATAATAAATCAAATCAACAAAATATATATCTAAAAGTTGTCAAACTTACGGCTAAAGTATTATTTCCATCTTTTCGTGCGATCGGGTGTAATGTAAATCAAATGACATCTCGGGTTTTGTCTCATCGAATTCTCGGCTCGGACACAATAGTTAATAGAAAAATATATGCATGAACAATCTTTATCACAGTTCGTAACCTAGCCCGATACATCCACAAAGCTCCATATTTTTAATGTAGATCGCGATATCCTGCTTAAAACGTTCAGAATAGCACGATTTAACAAAAAATTTGTCAAAATCTGAAATTTGCTGTATATATGTAATTTGATTGGCTGTCTTAGGTCACGTACTCAAATCTGACCAATCACGAACTTGTAGCAGATTTCGACAAGAAAGCGTAATTAGAAACCAATTTTTATCCAATGAAATAATGTTTTATGACTACGAAAAGAGCGTGTAGATGAAAGAATAAGCTTTCTAGCCATGTGTCATATGCCAGTCTTCGACGAACGTGTTATTCATACAAAGCCTCGAAAACAAGGTTATTTCTTCATGTTACTGAGCGGACAGGCGCTGTTATCAGGAAGATTGGTGATGAAACAGATACTATTTATAATTCTTTTAAAAATGCTTTTCCAATTATGTAAACAATGAAAATAAAAAAGAAATAGGTAAGTGGATTTTCGCTTCCTTGTCCCAAAATGTGAACGTTATGAATGTTTCAGCTTACGTGTTTGTATTTAATTAATTTGTCAACTTAATTAAGTTGTAAATGCATTATTCAAATAATGTGATAAACATAAACAATAGGATCAGACCTTTCAAATTGTGTATAATATAAAGTAGCAAAGATGTTTTACAAGCAGATATTTTCTTTGATAAATGGTGGCTTCATCTATCACACAAGGGTCTCTGGGATCTGGTGTCACAGCAGTAAACGCTTCTGGTTGACTGGTGTTGAAAGAGTTAAGTACAAATGTAGTACATGAAGTCATGTCATAAGTGCTGTTCCACCTAGTAATACCTGAAGTGTTTTGAGTGTAAAAGAGGACTTAGTAAAAGAGGTTAGTTTTGAATGAGTGTTTTAGGCATTTAGTTGTCCGTTAATATTCACTTGCATTATGCTGAAACTGAACACCAAAAAAAAAAAGAAATTAAAGGGTGTATTTTTTTATTATTTACATTCAACGTGATTCTGTAAGACAAAAGATGCACCATTCTTTTACTTTAAATTTATAAATACTCAAATGTTTGAAAAAACTTATTACAAAACAAGTACAAACCAACAGAAATAATCAAATCATGACTCAATCGAATCGAAGTGAATCGGACATGTAAAATCAATAATCGAATTGAATCGCATTGTATGTGAATCGGCCCACCTCTAGTGTTCAGTCCCATTGGTGAAGGGTACAATGGTGCTTCAGGTCCATTCCAAGCTAGTCAACATGGGTCCTGTACCCCCACCTCAACGGAATGGACGATTGCCGCAATATTCAAATGGTCGTCTTGTAGAGTTGCAACACATGGTCGATGATCTTGAACATAAAGGTGTATTCAAATGCCCAGAAGATGTAAGCTTTATGCCTACATGTCGAATACTTGAACACATCCTTCTTACTCAAAAAGCCATCTGGAGGATACCGTCTTGTAACTTCATTTGGGGATGTAGGACGCTACAGCAAACCCCAACCATCATTGCTCCCTGATGTTGATTCTACCCTTCGACAAATCAGCCATTGGAAGTACCTCATCACCACTGACCTGTCCAGTGCCTTCTAACAAATTCCTCTGTGGAAGGATTCTATGAAGTATTGTGGGGTGGCAACGCCATTCATTGGAGTGAGGGTTTATGTACGATCAGCGATGGGAATGCCTAGTAGCAAGACTGCTTTGGAGGAACTCATGTACTGGGTTCTTAGCGACCTTTTTTGAAAAGGGTATAGTAGCGAAGCTTGCTGACGATTTATATCGTGGGGGATCATCACCCTCTGAGTTGTTTAAAAACTGGCAGTTGGTTCTACAGGCTATGGATAAAAACAACTTGAAACTGTCCCCCAACAAGACATTCATTGCTCCACGTTCAGTTACTATTTAAGGATGGAAGTGGCAAGACGGGTCTATCCGAGCAAGTCCTCATCGCATTGCCACTCTGTCCTGCTTGCTTCCAACAACTGTTTCTGGACTACGATCATTCATCGGAGCCTTCAAAATTTTGTCACAGGTACTCCCACACTGTGCGGCAACAGTAGGTCCTCTTGATTCTTTAACTGCAGGACGTCAGTCCAGTGATAAAGTTGCATGGACTGATGACCTAGTGGATGCCTTTCAATCTGCTAAAAAATCCTTAGCCATGAATAAAACAATCACTCTTCTACGTCCTGACGATGAGCTTTGGATTGTTACAGATGGCGCTTTAAGAAAACCAGGTATTGGCGCCACAATGTAACTTGTCCGAGATGGAAAAACGAAACTAGCCTGATTTTTCAGCGCCAAGTTTAAACCACTTCAGATATCTTGGATCCCATGTGATGTTGAAGCATTGTCGATTGCTGCTGCTGCCATCAGGCACTTCAGCCCATACTTGATACAATCATGTCACAAAACACATGTCCTCACAGATAGTAAACCTTGTGTACTTGCCTATCGGAAATTGTGCAAGGGAGAGTTCTCAGCAAGTCTAAGGGTATCAACTTTCCTTTCTGTTGTAAGTCAATATCAAGCCACAATAGATCACCTAGCAGGAACGTCTAACATTCCTTCAGATTTTGCCAGCAGAAATGCACCCGAGTGTTCTGACCAATCTTGTCAAATATGCTCCTTCATTGAAACCATGGAAGACTGTTGTAAGAAGCATCACAGTTGAGGATATAATGTCCGGAAAACCTGTTTGCCATTTATGACTCGCAGTACATGGTGATCATTACAGGGGGAATGTCATGATTTGAGGCGTACTTATGCTCACCTCGTTCAAGGCACACGCCCCTCCAAGAAACTGACCAATACCAAAGATATCAAAGGTTATCTAGCTGTCGCCACTATGGCTAAAGACGGATTATTGGTTGTAAAGTATGCTGATCCCTTGCAACCGCCAAGAGAGTGTGTCATTATCCCCTGTAGGTTTGTTGACGGTGTTGTAACTGCTTTACACCTCAAGTTAAACCATCCCTTAGAATATCAACTAAAGAAGCTTATGCATAGATACTTTTATGCCCTCGATTTTGACAAAACAATTGAATGCATTTCAACAGCTTGTCATCAGTGTGCGGCCTTAGACAGAGACACCAACAGTAAGAGTCGAACAATCAACATCCAAACCGCCAGAAGTAATAG
Source organism: Haliotis rufescens (assembly GCF_023055435.1). Classification (NCBI taxonomy): domain Eukaryota; kingdom Metazoa; phylum Mollusca; class Gastropoda; order Lepetellida; family Haliotidae; genus Haliotis; species Haliotis rufescens. Next base: position 49,868,590 of record NW_025964001.1, on the reverse strand, counting down.
GAATTGTCTATGCAACTGATGTGAAGCACCGAGAGTGACAAATGATTGTGTATCATCATATACAGTATCATGTCTCATTGAAGATGAGAAGGCATGTACCCTTCGTATTGCTCTTATTCCCTTGTGTGTAGGCATGTGTCCACTTGATCACCCTAGATGCGTCATTCGTGTTGATCCTGCCCCAGGATTTCTCTCCCCTTGCATAACAACCCCTTGCTGCTGAAGCACAGATTGTCACTTGAGATAGGCCATGTTAAAAACGTTAACAAAAATCCAGTGGCTGAGAAAGCTATTCAAGAATTGGAACTTTAAATTCTACGAACAGACCTGTCAAGGGGATCGATCTCATCAACAATCCTAGCTGTAGCTGTTGCCTCATTAAATACACGCATTCATCAAGGTGGTCTCTCAGCTCGAGCAGTTTGGACCCAACGAGACCAATTTTCTCACTTACAGATTCTTATGTCAGACAGAACATTAATATCCTCACAACACGAATCTCGTGTGAAAAAACATCCTCATAGTGTTAAAGCCAAAGCTGGAAATGGCAACTCACCAGCACACCAGGTCTTAAAGGTTGGGGACATTGTGTACTTGAAATCAGATCGGAATAAAGCTTGCTCTCATTCTCGGATCTCGTTACCAATGTTTATGGCCCATGGTGCGATATACGCAAGTTTGTTGGAACACAACTGCGAGACACTGCATATCGTGTCCAGTCTTCAGATTGCAATCATGTCTCGCCAACCCTTCAGAACCGCAAGTCAGCCAAAAGGACAAAGATAAGTCCAACGAGTCTGTCATGGTAGACATTGAGCACACAGACAAGAGTCCACATCAACCTTTAGAGGCTCTGCCAGAACATGCCATGGTTCAACCCCTATTCATCCAAATGGAAACGAACCTCCACAATACCAAGATCCTCCCTCAGAGATAGTCCAGCCTCCAGAACCCATACAGGACAGTAGCCAACCACTTACACCTAGCCATCCAAAATGGGAAAGAAGGAGACCCTCACATCTTCAAGATTTTGTTAGATTTTTAAAATGTTGTTTTTTCATTGGGGCAAAATAATCCCCATGAACCTGAGGTAAGTCTGTCCAATGATGGTTCATCGGTACTCTTCTTTTTTCAGTTTATTTCAAAACATTGACTTCTCTTTTGACTTTATGAACAAAACGTTACTTACAGTGCTTAATGAATAAATATTTCATAAATTCAATAATCCTGTACTTTATAAAACAGGCAGTTAGTTTGCAATTTTTACTACCATAAATGTCAATGATTGTACAACCATTGATTTAACCTAATTATCCTCCTGTAGTGAAGGAGCAATGGTGGTCACACCAACATTATTGTTTGTGGTTATTATAATGGAAAGTCACCAGATTTATCTCCCTTGCCCGGCCTCTGTAACGTCTGCCATTAAACACTGAAGTTTTACAAGCGTGTTCCTGAGGCGTGTTCAGGAGGGCGACCGCCCTCGCGGCACAGCATCCAAAATGGCGTCACCGGGAATCAAAACAACCCTGTCCACAAGTGTCATAGATTCACACATTTAATTTCATCACAAGTTTGATGGGTTCATACTTTGATTATTAGTTACATGTCCCTGTGCTGGACCAGACAATCCAGCAATCGACATGAGCATCGGTCTGTGCAATGGGGATACGATGACATGCATCACCCAAGTCAGCGAGTCTTATTACTCGATCATTACTGCAAACATCAAACAATAGTTATCATTGTGAATAATTCTAAGAATACCACCTCTATCACATCAGTGCCATAAATTCCTGTTTATGCTGAGAACCACACTATAATTTTTTTATAAATTTTCAACAGACGTCCACTACACTGCCAACATATCCATAGTTGTGAGGGAAACCCTATCCCTTGCCAGAGGCGCCACTGCGCATGCGCAAGGCGGGAATCTAGTCACTTCTTTCAACCCATACTCTCATCAACTAGATGCAGATATTTGGGGATGTGGGAGGGATTAATTCCTGATGTGATAGAGGTGGTATTCTTAGAATTATTCACAATGATAACTATTGTTTGATAATTCTTGTGAATACCTCACCTCTATCACATCAGTGCCAGTATACACCAGAGGGACCGGCGGGTTCTGGTATCTAGCATCCCATAGATATTTGGCTAGTGAAGTGGTAAAACCAAGGATTATATGCCAAAGAGGGGTCTTAAACGGATGTGTCTAATAGTCTACTTACAATACTTAGACGTATAGAATTTTCAAGGCGTCATGTGAAGGGTATATGTATATTCCCTTGTGATACTTAGCCTTTTTAGTGACGTCGTTTCCTGTGATGACGTCATCTGTAACGTCACTTCCGGTGATGACGTCATCTGTGACGTCACTTCCGGTGTCACTATTCTCCCGTATCACTTATGACGTGGTTTACCGTTATGCCCTTTTTGGATAGTGATATTTAACGTATCTTAACGTTTCTCCGGTGTGATGACTCCTATGACGTCACTTTCGGGGGTAGTACATTAACCTTCCTAGCATGTAGATTACCATATATCACTTAATCCTTCGATCTCTGATTTCAGTGTTGACATTTGCCCTGTTTTACTAACTCAATAGCGCAGTCACGTAACAAAGTACAACTTACCCTGAGTTCCTGAGGTACTTCTGAAATCTTCACCCCCCCCCCCCCCCCCCCCCCCCTCTTTTTTTCCCTTTCCTGGAAGAGGGAGGGAACAGGTTACTTTACTTGGTAACTATCACCTGGGCGGCCACCAAAGGCCCCAGAGTGTATAGTCCATTTAGATCGGTCTGTATGTCTCGTAAGTAAAAGTTTGAAAAAGTGTTGTGGGACTTCCACTGGCAGCTGGCCACGATTTGTTCGATGGATGCAGTATTCCATGTGGCTAGGCTTGTTGCCAGTGCTCTGATTTCGTGGGGTCTGCAGCTACCCCAAATCGGAGTGGAGATTTGTGCCGTTTTATAGCTATCTGTGATAGCTGTTTTTAGCCATCCCGCTACAGTGCCCTTTGCGATGTCCTTTTCTGACGAGGGCTTGCAAGAGATAAATAGGCGTTTTCTCTGCTTTCTGTGGGGTTGAGTCGCTCAAGGCTCTTATGGGGCAAAGCAATCTATCCGGGAAGTCCACACTTTTACTTAGAGCTGGTATTGTGTATTGCCGATGTCCGAGTGGGCCGAAGGTTGACGACTGGTTTTTGGCAATAAATTCAGGGAGCGATCTGAACGACACTGCTTTCCATTCTTTGGTATGGGTTACAGTGGAGATATCAATAGCGTGTAGTTCTGACACGCGAGCCGCCGTAGCCATGGCTAAGAGAAAAGCAGTTTTCTTGGAGACTGATAGTAATGTCGCACTACTCATGGGTTCATACGGTGCTTTCATCAATGCCGACAATACTATAGATAGATCCCATTTAGGAAAAGTACGTGGTACTTTTATATCTTCCAGGGCAAAAGACTTCATAAGTCGATTTAGTACTGGATGGGTACCTATAGATAGGTCATCGTGTTGTAATACTGATGACAGGGCTGATCTATATCCTTCGATAGTGCCGTGTCGTAATTTCTTGTCGTTTCTGAGATGGATCAAGAATTCGGCTACTATAGGTATCGTTATATCTCCATGTAGCTGTTTCCCTCTTCTCCATTCGACGAACTTGTCCCATCTGTTATTATATAAGGCAGATGAGGCTGGTCTCCATGAGCTAGCCACTCTTCGTGCAGCTGCTTTAGAGTAACCGGCGGCTTGCATCTTATGCGAGATAATTTCCAAGCGTGAAGATGGAGGTTGTCGAGGCGGCCGTAAAATATGTCCGTCTTTGGTTGTCTCAATAGGTTGTGACGTACTGGGAGTTTCAGAGGTACTTTTAGCAGCAGTTGTAGAAGTCTCGGAAACCAAGCCCTTTTGGGCCAAGCCGGGGCTATGAGGATTATGACACAATCCGGTTTCCTCTATTTTCTTCAGTACTCTGTCTAGGAGAGCCCATGGGGGAAATGCGTAAGCAAACATTCCCTTCCATTCCATGGAGAGCGCATCGACTTGGAGTGCTAGTGGGTCTGGTACTGGGCTGACGTAGACTGGTAGTTTGTTGTTGAGACATGTGGCGAATAGATCTATGTTTGGAGTGTCCCATATCTGGGTTATCCACTTGAACACCTCGGGATGTAGTGACCATTCTGTGGGTACTATCTTGTTTTTCCGGGATAGGTAATCTGCTAGTATATTTAGCTTCCCCGGGATGTGTCTTACTTCGATCTTGCAACTCACTGAGTCTACCAAGGCATATAAACGTGTAACCTCCTTCAGTAAAGGCTGAGATCTTGTGCCCCCTTGGTGCTGTATGTAAGCGACCACGGTTGAGTTGTCTGTAGCGATCTTCACTGACGAGTGGTGTAGACGATTTAGCCAAGCTGTTAATGCTAGATATATCGCTCTCATTTCTAGACAATTGATGTGTAGCTCTTTGTCTTGGGAGGACCATTTCCCTTGAATGGTGGCATCGTCCATATGGGCACCCCAACCCTCCTGATGCATCTGTGTGGAGTTGATGTAGGGGGGTGGGGTAGTTTAGTGGAATACCTGGCATGACATTTTGGCGATTTAGCCACCAAAGGAGTTCTGAGATTCGAACTTCTGGGGGTTGGATTAGTGCTTCCAGCTCTAGATTCTTGGTGGTGTTCATCCAAATCTGCAATGGTCGTAATTGTAGTCTGCCTCTGTAGGTTAGGTCTTGGATAGATGTGAGCGTGCCTAGGCAAGACATCCACCAGCGTCTCGACTTGACGGGCTGATCGAGTGCGCTTGTAATCATGCTCTGTACTCTTGCATATCTGTCCTCTGGGGGTGCTACTATGCCCTTGTCGAGGATAAATCTTGCGCCTATGTAGGTGATGACCTGTGTGGGTGCCAGCTCTGATTTTTGAGCGTGAACCAGGAAACCTAAGTTTGTAAGAAGTTGGATGAGACACACTGTGTTTAGACTGATTTGTGATTTGTCCTGATCGACCGATAGGAAGTCGTCGATATATCCATGAAGCCTTATGAGATTTAGATGGGCGAAACCAATGACGGGATTGGTGATCCTGGTAAATAACCATGGGGCGATGGATATGCCGAATGGTAGTACCCTGAACTGGTATCTCTGACCGTTGACTGCGAATCGTAGGTATCGACGATGACTTGGATGGATCGGGACGTGAAGATATGCGTCTTGGAGATCTATGCTTATCATCCAATCTGCTTGTCTTAGGGAACTCTTCAACTTCTTTATAGATTCCATCTGAAATGTAGGTGGTTTTTCCAGATAATCTTTGTTCAGAGTTTTTAGGTCTATTATTAATCTCATCTCTGAAGAATTCTTCTTCGGTACCAGGAAAACTGGGGAGTGGAATCCGAGAGAGGTGTCTGACTCCTTTAGGGTGCTGATAGCTCCTTTTGTGAGTAATTTTTGTATGGCTACTTCTGCTGCGACTAGCTTCGGTCCTGATAGCTGGAAACGGGGTCCGGTAGGATGAATGACTAGTTTTGGTCGTTTTAAGAAGTGAAGTTTGTAGCCTCTTCTTATTACTTCGAGTAACCATGAGTCGTCTGTGATGGTCTCCCAGTTGTCTGCGTACTGCATAAGACGGCCTCCGACTGGTCCCGGAATAGGGTGAGATTTGAACTTGGGTAGTCTTGGGTCGATGTTTGTAAGATTGGCAGTAGTTACTAGCATCGGGCTAGGACCGCTCGGGATTCTGGGACCGCTCAGGATTCTGGGACCGCTCAGGATTCTGGGACCGCTCCTGGCTTCTGATTGGTCGAGAGGATCATGTGACCTTTGTGACGTCACTTCCGGTCACGTGACCTGCGCAGTGCATGATGGGATACCTGCGCGCGCATCCAAGATGGCGTCACTTCCGTTTCCGGTGGCGCACGCCTGCAAGATGGCGTCGCATCCGTGTCCGGTGGCGCGCGCCTGCAAGATGGCGTCGCATCCGTGTCCGGTGGCGCACGCATGCAAGAGGGCGTCGCTTCCGTGTCCGGGGATGGGGGGAAAACCCGGAGAAGCGCCCGTACGAGGGGGAACAAGATCGACAGGGTTGTTGTTCTGGTGTGGTTCTAAACATAGAAATAGGCGTGGGGGGTGGTGGTGGGGGGTGGTGAAGGGAGGGGGGAGGGGTGGGAGGGTCGTCAAAGCAAAGGAGGAAAAGCTGTCTTTCGGGAGAGATGGGTGGCCCTGAAAAGGGCCGTTGGAAAACAAACTGGAAACTGGAAACGGCAGGAACACTGGAACACTGGAAAAACTGCAAACGATGGGAAACGGGTAAAAACAGTGGGGCAGCATGACCCAGGCGTTAGTCACTTTGTTCAGAGGATTTCACTTCTCCATCCTCTACTTCCATCTCATCCTCGGACGGAAGGTGTCGTCGGCGCTTTGAAACGTGTTTTCGTGAGGGGGACCTGTTCCGTTTTCTTTTCTCTAGACGAGGTGTGATGCCTACCCGGAGTTGTGTGAGACATTCTTTTAGGTCGAGGACATCGGAATGCATGTCTTCGATGAGATGAAGCACTTGTGCCACGGGTGTCACGGGTGTCAAGGGGGCCACGGGGGTCACGGTTGCCACGGATGCCACGGGTGTCGACGTGGACGGTGTTGCTAACGTTTTCTTTCGACTGGGTTCTGGGCAATCTGCAGCGAAATGACCCAGGGCTCCACAGTTGTAACAGCGGTCCAGGCGATGAGGAGTCTTCTTTCGACGGGGTTCTGGGCAATCTGCAGCGAAATGACCCAGGGCTTCACAGTTGTAACAGGGGCCCTGGTACTGCTTCTCCTGCTTCTCCTGCTTCTCTTGACTGTTCAGCTTCGGACAGACATAGTGACGGTGACCTTGAGTGTGGCACTCGGTACATGTCACTTCAGGGCAGTACAGGTAACTGTGACTGTCGGTCTGGCACATCCTACAACTGTATCGAGTTGACATGATGGGTTTCATAGAATGCAGTGTGTGTGAGTGGCTTCGCTCTTGTTTTGTTTTTATAGGAGAGGCACTGACACCCTGCTTCCTGATTGGTTCCCCAGGCAGCGCCCCCCGATTGGTTCGTTCTGGGGCCTGGCCCGCACCTCGGTTTTCCAAAACGGACCGACCCCTGTGTTTCTTTTCCATAGGAAATGGATTTTACCATGGGAGAGAAAGCACAACCCCGGTTCGGCCAATCAGAGCCCCGCCTGGTCCGAGCGCCGCTTCTGATTGGTCGACCATCCAGGCTTCGGATTGGTCCGATTTCGATCCGGTTTTTATCGGGGTGTGCATTTCGATCCTGTTTTGTTTTTCTTCATCCTACAGACAACATAACACGACTATGAGTTTTTAACAAAAAAATTAATCCCCCTGATCACATGAACCAACACCACAAAACAAAAGTCACAGGATGAGGGGGGACATCCCTGTGATTTTTGTGAACACGAGGGATGGGGTGACCGCGAGGGTAGGAACGTCTGACCACTTTGAAAAAAACAACAAAACGTTGTCACTTGGGGTGAACAAGACACTGGACTCTTCGTTTCCGTGCTTCTTGGGACACCAAACGTCTGTATTTTTCGTTCACTTCTCCATCAGGACAAAACACACACAAGTATTCGCAGGGGACTTTGGCATGCTTCAGATGTTCTTTCCAGGGTTGGTCTGTGGCTTCCCATTGGCGGAGTGCCACACCGCAGCAATAACAGGTCACACAGTCCCCTCGTCCTGGATAGAAATAGCCAGCCATGGCCATGTCATAAGGGGTCTGGGTCATCTGTTGAGGCCACGTTTTAAAAGACCTCAGACGTTCTTGAAATGAATCATAGTGGGGATGAGAAGGTTGACACAAGGTGTAAGAAGGAAAAGGTCTCTCCAGAACGTCACCGAGTCGATACCTGTCGTCCATCAAGAGTGTGTCGTCCATCAAGAGTGAACGTTTTCTCGCTTCTTGTTCTCTCGCCTTTTCAGACACCCACTCGGAATCGGTGACGACATCTCGGGAGGATGACATGGCATTCATAGAACGTCTTTGCTCCATGATGACGGTGACTTCACTGAAAGAAGGTCTGAGGGTTCGCCTGCTTTTATGAAACTCTCCACCCTACACCCTTCAACGGAAGGTCATGACTTTAGCTTTTATGAAACTCTCCACCTCCTCCACCTCATCACGTGACGTCATCCTGTGTTTGGGTTGACGGACACACGGCATGATCCATGACATGATCCATGACATGACATGGCACACGGGGAGGGGTGTAGGGGGGATCGATGCGTCCTGGAATGACTGACACCAGGCAGCTGATCTTTCAAGCATGGCCTTTCTCTTTTATCTATTTTTAATTTTAATGTTTCACTTTGGTGTGCACTGACATGACAGAGGCACAGACAGACAGACAGACAGACAACATAGACGACATCTCAACTCAACCTCTACCCTCGGTTCGGCACTCTATTGGAGTTGAGATCAATCAAGACACAAAGAGTCAGTTCAATCAATCACTGTTTAATCATGAAAAAAACCAATCACAACCCGATACAATGGAAATACGAAAAGTCAATGGAGGAGGGAGTGCTTTGCATGTCCCTACAACCACCGCCACAACAACAACAACAACAATAACGCGACCACGTTTTCCTCTTCCATCTTCAAGCTCTTCCATCTTCAAGTCCCTAAGAGGGGGTCCTCCCTCAAACCTGTGAGAGGCCCAACCGTTCAACACGTACAGTCTATGGCCTCCCTGAAACAGACATGACACATCACTTGATCACGGTTGCAACTGACGTGTTGACAAAGTTCTTCGAGTGAAGAGGAGGATCACCATAAGATGTGATCCTCAGATGCGATAGGCATGTCATCATGTGTCACTATGCTGTCATAGGTCAACATACTACAAGTACAGTCTATGAGCTCCAGCTCACAGGCATGACACATCACTTGCCCGCTGTTGCAACTGATGTATCTTAACATGTTGTTGTGTCGGCAAACACGACATTCGCGTTGTAGGGGAGTGAGTTGAGCTTCTCCATAAGGATCCAGGTCAACGTTGTCATCATCATCATCATCGTCGCAAACCATGGGCGTACCTGAGGAGTAGACATGAACCTCTTCCGGGGATGCTGGTGACCAAGAAGCCTCGAGCAGGGGAAGCGTGTCCAGATCCATGGAAGGGAGAGTGGCCATCTTGAGCGCTTCATGATCATCGAGGTCACCCGTCGCCATCGTCACAGGGGCATTCGGTGAATAGGTGGGCTCCCGAGGGGTTTGTTCCCACCACTGTTCTAGCACGGACTGGGCTGAACTGACATCAGGGGTCCTGTCAATCATAAGGACAAAGTCCATTTAGGATAGGCATAGGTCATGCATATGAATCACATCAAGAATGACTGAGACAAAGAAGAGCAGGGTACTTACAGTTGTTCTTGAGGAGAGATCTTCAGAGATAATTTCTTCCGTGATCGTCTTTTTGCAGGCGTTGCAGGTGTGGTGGCAGGTTTCAAAAAGGATGTCCCCCTCGTGTCGATGTCTGTTGTCGCCGCAGTCGTGGTTGCTGTGGCTGCTGTGGTGGTGGTGGTGGTGGGGACTGGTGCTGTGGGGGTGGGGGTGGGTGTGGGGAGTGTTGCCGTTGCTGTGGGGGTCACCACGGCTGTGGGTTTGCGTGTCTTTTTCTTCTGGATCTTCTTGATCGTCTTCTTCGATGTGCCTTTCTCGGGTTCAGTCAGCTTCCTCATCTTTGAACGTATCTGGTCGCACATCAGGTTGTCGCCCTTCGCACGTAACTTGGCGTACGCGTCGTCGGTCTTCATCTTTAAACACAGCAAGTCGTACACTTCACCCCACAGTTCAGCAGTCATGTTACCGTTCCCCTCTCCACTGCTTCCTTGGCCACTCATGTCGCTTCGTGTCTTGTCATTCAACCGTTTCGACATGTTGTTCGACATGATGTTGTCCGGATGTTCTGTTCGTTGTTGTTGTTGTTTCTTTCCAAGTCTTCACGGAGGCACGTCAACACTTGATGGTACTCTCTCCAAACACGTGTTTCTTCCAGATAAAACGCCAACAACCAACACAACGTGAGGAACATCAATCAGAGGGGACGATGTTGTTGCTTGGTCCGTTCAGTGAAAAGTGATGACCGGAGAGCGTCGGTCGTATTAAAAGCCACGGAGGTCCTGCTTTCTGATTGGCCCGTTCCGGGGCCTGACTTTCACCTTGGTTTTCCAAACTGGATCGACCCTTGTGTTTCTTTTCCATAGGGTTAGGCTTGTAGCGTGAGAGAGAAAGCACAACCTCGGTTCGACCAATCAGAGGCCACCCTGGTTCGAGCGCGGCCTCTGATTGGTCGATCATCCAGGCTTCGGATTGGTCCGATTTCGATCCGTTTTTTCTGTAGGGGTCCATGTCGATTCAGTTTCGATCCGCTGTCATGAAAAATTTTAGTGAAAGTCGTCTCTGTACCCAAAGGGGAGCGTGTCTACAGGTAGCCCTGTGATGTCGTCGTAGACGATGCGTCGCTTGTCGTACATGGTACGATAGTCTTTTCGGGTGGGTCGGGTCACGAGTGCGTTTTAGTGCCGAGGGCCTTTTCGAATGATCTGATGAGGGTAATCCAAACTGATTTTCTCCTCCTCTTTCCCAGGCCGTTGTCCCAGTATCAGTCCTTTCATGGTGTCAAAGTTGAGATGGCGTTGGTTTCGGTAATTCAAAGTGAACCCTCGCACTTTGCAGGTCGTGCGCGTTCCATCGGGCCTGGGGTTCATTAACTCGTAGCCATAGTTTTTGGGCCTCCCGACACAAACGTCTTGATGGTGTTTCCGTCCAGTTCATCCGTAAACTCGCCCAACGAATGACCCAGCTCTGGATTCGCGTCGTGGGGTCGATGAATGTCAATGACGCTGTCCGTGTCAAAGTACAAGACCCTGCGGTCCACCAGGGCAAGGGTCTCGTACAGCTTGAGACGTGCTTGGGCGGTGACCCAAGCAGCGATGGCGACGTTGAAATGAGAATGAGGGGTTTGGAATTCTTTCTGCTGGGTATAGGTCACTTCCACCATGTGTTCGTTGACCACGACCACATCCTCGATGGTATTGCGTTCATCCCTCCACAAGGCAAAGTACTGTACAGGATCGTTCATATACACGTTCTGACTGTAGTCTACCCGTTGCCCAAACTTGCCCCAGAGCGAATTCAGTTGCATCTTGGCAATCGTGCGACGTCCTGGATTTTTTTCGATGCGGTCCTTGTCCAACCCAATGCCTTCTTTGTCGTAGATCTCCTGGATGTACGCGTCGTGATCCGTACATTCTTCGGGGTATCCGCTGGCTTCGAGCTTCTCCTTGAAATGTCGATCGATGTAAGTGTCAAAGAGTCCCACTTGCTGGGTGTCGGGGTCATGCTGTGCAAAGGTGTCAAAATGCCAAACGTCGTAGATCTGAAGCACCCGGTAGTCATACTTCTTCACGGCTTCCTGGAGTTCTACGGTGGCGTACGTCCCCACCCATGACCTCTCTTCGTCCGTGTGCTCGCAGGGGGAGTCTGACCGGGTGTCGGCACACGTGCGGCACAAAGGACAGAGCAGTTTGCCACCCGATCTGTAAGGCAGTAGCGGATGGTAAAGTCGTTTCGGGGGTAAGACACGGCATTGGATCAGGCCTTTCAGTTCAAACAACGTGTCCACAGGGGGTTGATGGAGAAGGGTCGGGTGTCCCGTGGGAAACGCTCCGGTCTTACAAATGTAAGGGTAAAGGGAACAAATATCGATGTACTTGATGGTTTCACCTTCTTGGGCTTCGTAGCATAATCGCGTCGCATTGGTGCGTCCTCCATAGAAGGCGTCGCGAGGGTTGAGCGGCCCGGGGACGTGGATACAGCGGGGTCCCTGCAAGAAAGCACGCAGAGCGGAGTCCTCCCGTTGCATTTTCGTAAACTCGTGCTCCCACAGGGTGACGATCCGTTTCACCTCAGGGTGTTGACTCAAGAGACTCAAGCGGTAGTGGGTGTCGGTGTAACGGGCTCCCAACGACGAGCCCAGGACGGGATGCGGTTCTCCACGTTGGGTCTTGTGACAGGTCTGGCACCCATGCCAGAAACAGCCCAGGAATTCGTAGACGGTGCCTGTCGCTGGATCGTAGCCATCCACATGTTGACCCCCTCCACACGTGAACTCTTTTTCACGGCCATTCCTGGCGTGCTGGAGGTGCAGATGGGGATCCGTTTCCATCAGATAGTGGAGCCAGTGCAGACAGGCCTGAGAATAGTTTCTCTTGGGTTGGTAGCCTTGAGGTGGGAGAATGGCGATGGTATTGGGTTTCAGGTCGTGTTTTCGGAAGGATTTGATGGTGAACGCTGCAGCTGTCATCACTTCCACAAAGGGATCCATGCCCACCGAGTGGATGGCGTTCTGTCGGAAGTCGGCGCATCCCCGTCTCAAAATGTCCACATCGCTTTGGCAGTAGGTTAAAAGTTCTCCTTGTAAGTCGAACAAGGCTCCTTCTTGCACTTTTTGGGTATGCCACTGGAAGAAGGCTGTGCGTTCTGTGGGAGACATGCCATCGGGATCGTACGTGACGGCTGGTGGATAGGGACCTCTGTAGGTTTGGTTGACTCTCGTATTAAAAAAGTGTGGAAAGTACCCTTTCTTCATTTCTTTCAGCCCAAAGCTCTTGGGAAAGGCTTTCAGGGGGTAAGGGATGAAATTTAAGCTGTCTTCGAAACATAACCGTCCCAGGGTCATCTGCAAAATTTGTTGGCCATGCCGAATCTTGGTGGGGAGTGTCACCAGGAGGGGGGACAGACCCTTCAGGACTAAGTGTAAATCATAGGATCGTGCATTATGGGCCATCACATAAATGCGATCCTCCTTCGGGACTGTATGACAGGAGGTGTTCTTGTTCTTTGGCTTCTTTGTTTTCTCCACTTCCATGACCTCTTCCCCCTCTTCCCCCTCTTCCATCTTTTCCCCCTCTTCCACCAACTCCTCCCCCTCCTGCTGGGGTGATGTCTGTCGTTTGGAAGCGTGCTTTCTTGAGGGGGTGTCATCCCGTTTTCTTTTTTTCCCCAGGTGAGCTGTCGTCCCCTTGCGTGTGCTGCCCTCCTCTTCCTCTGGGTGGGGCTTCTTCTTGGGTATTTCAGACAACGTGGTCAACCACACACACACATCATGTCGCGTGGTGGGGCCTCGAAACACGATCTCACGGCTGGGACCATACCCTTCTTCTCTCCATGGACAGTGTTCGCACAAGTTCTTGCTCACTTCACCGATGCATCGTCCACATCCCAGTTGCACCACGCACAAATTTGGAATGTGTTCCCCCGTGTCTTGCATGCATTCAAAATCGTAGAAGACGTATTGAACATGGTCTCGTAGGGGATGTTGTTCCTCTTCCCCCTCCTCCTCCTTCTCCCCCTCCTCCTCCTCCTCGTTTTCTTCACGGAGAGGCGTCATGTAACAGCGATGATCTGGGGTCATGGGTTCTCGGCACACCAAGCAGGGATGGTCTTCATCGAAGCACTTGTGGTGAGCCATGGGGGTCTCCAAGACGCGGACCAGCTGAAAGCAGTTCGGGCACCTGTGAAGCGATTGACAGGCACTGGGTTTTCCCTCTGACGGTGACTGGAGATGCCGGGTGTAACACGGTGGATTGGGGAACCAACCTTGACATGTCAAGCAAGGGATCCCGTGCTCTTCCTGGGGCCCGCAATAGTTAGAGTGGAGGCAGCGGTGACAGCGGTATTCCTTGGTGCAGGGATGGTTTTCGGGATGGTCGTAACGTTTGTCGCAGCGTTCGCAATAATGGTTAGAGCCATAAAAAGCGGGCATGGAAGTGATGACATCGTAGTGCTGATCATGATGGTAGAGATGCAGCACGGTGGCGTGGGGTGGAGTCTCATCACACTTGTACAACAGTCTCTGACCCACCTCTTGACTGTAGACTTTCAGTTGATAATGCAGGGGGGCCAAGGCCCGTCCCACGCGTGCGAGGTCGTCCAGCCCCCGACAGGGACCTTCGGGCAGGCCAAGGCTTCGACACAAGGCCCGTGCCCGTATGCCTTGAACGTCGACGCGATCCGTTCTCGTCAGTCTCTTTCGCTGGGCGGTCCATGCTGGGGTCAGAGGGTGAGGCTTGTGGGCATAATGCTGTGCCACCACCAGGGCCCGTGTCAAACAGGATTGATCTTCGTTCTTGATCCGTACGATGCACTGTTTGCGTGTTAAAAAAGCTTCGAGTCCAATCACGTTTTTCAGCCGGGGATCACCACTGCCTGATCCTAGCCTGTTGGGATCTGCGACGTGTACTAAGGTCACATCCATGGTAGCATCGATGTTCAGGTCTTTGTTGGACTGTTGGACTTTTTCCACGGCTTGCAAAATATCGAGCCCATGGAGATCTTCAAAACGTCGAAAGGGAATCCGTATGGGAGTGTTCAAAGCGGGATGATCGATACCTAGACCAATACGATCTCCCTTCTGACCTGATATCTGTTCATAAAAGTCATCGATCACCCTGTCAAATAAAGCTGGCAGTTCCATGGGGACGCGTTCCGGTGGTACGGTGTCCAAGTAGTCAGGGTTGAAAGTCAAACGATAGGTATGATTAGCAGTTCTTAACTGTCTGGAGCGGGTGATATCTTTCCTCTCCAAACGATAGGGCGTACTTTGGTTGCTCGTCATGATAACGATGTGTGTCTGATGAACGTCTGTACTCTAAGAGGTGCTGAACGTCTGAGGAATGGACAACCCTTCCCCAAAACAGGATCGAAATCGGACCAATCCGAAGCCTGGATGGTCGACCAATCAGAAGACAGCACCGACCAATCAGAAGACAGTACCCGAACCGAGTTGTGCTTTCTCTCCCATGGTAAAATCCATTTCCTATGGAAAAGAAACACAGGGGTCGGGTCGTTTTAGAAAACCGAGGTGCGGACCAGGCCCCGGAACGAACCAATCGGTGCGCTGCGTTTTGGACCAACCAGGAAGCAGTGAGTTTCGATCCGTTTCTTCCCCTATAAAACAAGCGTGGATTCGAGTGGGTCAGTGTATGTGACATAAAATCATCTAGAATGGCTGAAACAAAGAAGAGTGGTACGACGACGACGACAACGCGTGGCGAAGATGCGGTGATGGATAGTGCAGAACCTCGTGAATGCTGGAGTAAGAGTCATGCCGAGGAGGCGGTGTCACTGCTCAGTCAAACACCATCGCACTATTATCTACGCTTTGAAAGAAGGCTCGCTTCGTTTGAGACGTGGCCCACGCAAATGTATCAGACTGCTGAAGAGATGGCCCATGCGGGCTTTGTCTACACTCAGGGTGCCGATGGGGTGTGCTGTTTCCAATGTGGGGTGCGGCTGAGACAATGGGCACCCCACGACGATCCTTGGGCGGCACATCACAAGTGGTCCCCAGACTGCGACTACCTCAAGCTAACCGGGTTGGTGAAACACCAGAAGAAGCTACAACTGCACTATCTCTGCGAAGAGAAACAGAGGTACACGAATGACGTAACACGGCCGGCTGCCTAGGAGGACGTTTCCCGTGTCCTGCGTTCCCGTTCAAGTTCCCGTTCAAGTTCCCGTTCAAATGTTTTTCTTTTCTTGGTTGGAACCCCCAAGTGGACAGCAGCAGCAGAAAAGTTTTTCTTCCCCAAAACGGCCCTTTTCAGGGCCACCCATCTCACCCAAAAGACAACTTTCCTCCTTTGCTTTGCTAAACACCCCCAACCCTCCAAAACAAAGAACCCACATCCTCCCCCTAGACCTCTTGGAGGCACACGTCTAAAAATACAATACATAGATATAAATAGATATAAATAGAGTTAGATCCATAGATCCATAGAGACACGTAGTACACCGCGTCAAACATCACGTGTGCATGAACACACGCGTCACAGTACGCCGGTCGACCTACACGAGTGCCAACACCTCGGTATCCTTAAATAATAATAATAATAATAATAATTTGAAAACACGCACAGGGTACGACGTTTGCATGACAACACACAAAGTACAACCATGACGTTCACATCGCGACACGAAGTCCATGACGCGTGCAAACGTCACGCAGGTGTATCGATTTTTCTCTATTCATCTCACTACGACACGACTCGATACACACACAGGACACCACGTTTTGACTGACCACACGTTATTCTATGCATCAACGTCAACGTCTGTTTGAAGACACACACACACACCCACGCACACATGACATTCCGATTGGCATGGGAGTGGCACCACGTACATCGCGTAGGCATTCCCACGTTCATGTCTACCTATGATGGTCCACCTTCCTTTAGCATTCAGACGACCGTCTACCTCAAAAAATACCAAGGCTACCCAAGAAGAAAAAAAAACCGGATCGAAATCGGACCAATCCGAAGCCTGGATGATCAACCAATCAGAAGCGGCGCTCGGACCAGGCGGGGCTCTGATTGGTCGAACCGGGGTTGTGCTTTCTCTCCCATGGTAAAATCCATTTCCTATGGAAAAGAAACACAGGGGTCGGTCCGTTTTGGAAAACCGAGGTGCGGACCAGGCCCCGGAACGAACCAATCGGAGCTGCGGCCTGGCGAACCAACCGGGAGGCAGGGTGTCAGTGCCTCTCCTATAAAACAAGCGTGGATTCGAGTGGGTCAGTGTCACTTGTAAAATTGATTATAAAGAAAAGCATCATGATGAGCAGCAACAACAGCAACAGCAACAACACCGGCAACAACTACCCCCTGAAAGAAAACTGGGATGTAGAAATTGCTACAGTGGCACAACCTTTGCCCGGGTGGAAAGAAACATCACCACCACCCCCACCACCATGGTCTCCAGCGTGGCAATGTGCCCGGTGCCATGGGGGCCTGCCCGTCTATGCCCAGGGTACAAGGGTACGGGATGGAACTTTCGAGTGCGTCTACTGCGGGACTGTACTGAAGGACACCTACGTGCGTCGGTTAACGCACACCAGTAGGTGTCCTGTCAGACGCGACATGAAAGCTCCTCCGTGCCTTTGGACCGTGGGATGCACAACCATGTAAACATCAAAACGGCCCTTTTCAGGGCCACCCAGCTTTTCCTCCTTTGCTTTGACGACCCTCCCACCCCTTCTCCCCTCCCCCCTCCCTCCCTCCCTTCACCACCCCCACCACCACCCCCCACGCCTATTTCTATGTTTAGAACCACACCAGAACAACAACCCTGTCGATCTTGTTCCCCCTCGTACGGGCGCTTCTCCGGGTTTTCCCCCCATCCCCGGACACGGAAGCGACGCCCTCTTGCATGCGTGCGCCACCGGACACGGATGCGACGCCATCTTGCAGGCGCGCGCCACCGGACACGGATGCGACGCCATCTTGCAGGCGTGCGCCACCGGAAACGGAAGTGACGCCATCTTGGATGCGCGCGCAGGTATCCCATCATGCACTGCGCAGGTCACGTGACCGGAAGTGACGTCACAAAGGTCACATGATCCTCTCGACCAATCAGAAGCCAGGAGCGGTCCCAGAATCCTGAGCGGTCCCAGAATCCTGAGCGGTCCCAGAATCCCGAGCGGTCCTAGCCCGATGCTAGTAACTACTATTGGCTAGTTCGACAGGATTTGAAGTAGACGTGTCCTTGGTCTTCCGTAATTCTAACTCGTTGTCCGTAGGGCAGGCGAAGTCGGTAGGATCTGGATGGGTCTGTAGATTTATGGTGAAGTCATTTCCGAGGGGGGCCCCTACGGGAACTGCCTCTTCCTCTGCCAAGTCCTCTCTGTGAAGTGGGAAGATCAACTCTGGAGTTCTTGTACCTGGGTTGATACGATCTGTTTCTCTGAGTAGAGGCTCGAAAAGAATTCCGATTGGGCTGTTCGCGTCGGGGTCCAGGGCTATGTCGCTGGGGTCGAGTAACTGCCGGTTGTCTCTGTAACTTGGATGCTAACGAGATGGTGGATTCCTGAAATTTCTGGTTAGTTGACGAGATAATGGCTTCCTTCACCGATTTCAGTCTACCGTTGAAAAACTGCGATGACGTAATGGGCTGTGACATCATGGATCTCTTTAAAGGGTCTGGCATCACATGATGAACTTGCTGTAGTAAGTGTCTTCTTTGCATGATCAGAAACTGCGCTGACATCCATACTTGAGATGATAGGAGGTGTTCCTGCATCTTCAGTATGTGGTCTAATGAGCTGTGGATAAATCCCGTCTTCTGACTAGTCATCTCCGTGGAAGTGTCTAAGGGAAGATCATCGCTCTGGTTATACGGGGGTATGACATGGCGAATACCAGCTGCTAACCAGTTGATGTAAGAACCGGTATTGATCATTTGTTTATTGACCTTATCTAAGCTCTTGATCTGGGACATATCAATGCGCATATTGGGGTTAGGTTTCTTAACCAGATCGAAGTAATCTTCGTCAATGCTAGGCTGTAGTGTGAACGGATCATCATGTGTTTTGTAGGCAGATCTAATATAGATAGGCTTCAGTTTAGTACTAGGACCCGCTGAACAGTTCAACTGATTTTCAGTTCTCTTGATGACGTCATCCAAATATGACGGAGGGGGAAGCGTATGGAATGGTTCGGTCCCCTTATCGGGTCCCTCATATCCTGCCCGTTCAATCAAGGGTTTAACGGGTGTACTGTCCTGGTCTGGTTTTAAGGTGGGCATTAGTTCATAAAGTTCTGTTATGATGTCTCTAAGGGAGTAATTGTTTGATCTATAATCCTCCTCTATAGCAGTGTCCCCATAGCCTGAATACTCAGGTGTAGATCGGCACCCCCTACTCTGGCTGGGCTGGGAGTGGGTCGTATGGCTGAGGGTATCGTAATCCCGGTCGTCTGATTTACGGCAAGCTGTGCGGGAATCACGTCTATAACTGTATGGTGATGTCATATTTCCCTCGCTTTCTTCGCCCGTATAACAGGACTGTGTGGCAGTATGAGAGGGTGCACGCTTAGGATTACTATCCTGATATGCACGAGCTTTGTCGGTGCGTCTATCATAGTGGCTTGACGGTGATTGGTGCGTATTTCTGTGCATACTGCGGTGTGAAGACCGTGATTCACGATGAGCCCTGTGATGTGCGTGGTAGGGAGAAGATCTATGAGATTCTCGCTCTCTTAGTATAATTCTCCTACTGTCCTCATAGTCTGATTCAGCGTAACCTTGTACATGTCTGCTGTATGAGGGTGTACTGCCATATTCAGCCTTAGATCTCTGTTCGTGATCAATCCCTGATTGGCCAAGCCGGGTTTGATTAACTGATTCTTTTAGGTCTGAGATTTCTCGAGACATAGATTGCATGCGTGTGTCAATCATAACAGACATTGAATTTGTTATTCTTTCCGTGAACTCATTTACGTGAAAGGGGGAACGCGGCAGAGGGTGAAAGTCGTTAGTTTCTGTCCAAACTCGACGATCGACCGTACCAGACGTTGCCGGATGCAAGTTAGAGGCACTTTCTGTTTGACCGGTAACATGCATCTGCTCCTCAACATTATTGGGAGAGTGGGATGAGCGACGGGGTCTCTTCTCCTCAAAAGGTGAGACGGCGCCCTCGCGCGACACTCGCTTGTCACCCCCGTGATTAATTTTAGCCGCCACGGGCTTAATCACTTGTTTTCTTGATGTAGATGCTCTAGTGACCGTTTTATAATCGGGATTTTTTATCCATGTCTTGGAGAGCTTGTCAAATTTTTCTTTTGACAGATGCTCGCAATAACTGCACCTTGACCTCTGTGTACAGCTGCTTTTCTTGCATGCGAGACATCTAGGGTGAGGATCCCCAGGAGTTTGGTGTTGTCCACAGCCCGAACAGACAGGTGTCTGCTTATGAGATGAAGATCTCATCCCACAACACTTTTCTTAACTAATTACTTACTAGAGACTCCGATCTTCTATACCCCCGTTCTGCTAGTAGAACTTCTCTCTGCTTGTAGTCTATAAAGCTTGAGACGATCTATCTTGTATGTGGAACTCAATCACGTGTTCGGATGTGCAACAAAAATTTTCCTTGTTGTCATCAGGACACACAGGAAAGAAGTGACTAGATTCCCGCCTTGCGCATGCGCAGTGGCGCCTCTGGCAAGGGATAGGGTTTCCCTCACAACTATGGATATGTTGGCAGTGTAGTGGACGTCTGTTGAAAATTTATAAAAAATTTATAGTGTGGTTCTCAGCATAAACAGGAATTTATGGCACTGATGTGATAGAGGTGAGGTATTCACAAGAATTATATGGGTTGCTGAAGACCTATTGTCTTCCCTGATCATCACGGGTCAATATATTGAAAATGCAAAAATAACTTTTTCATGGTAGATCTAGTCTAAAAGATTATTCTATTGACATCGGTTCCATTCTCCACAAAGGCAAACATTTGTTCAATGTGCGACGCCATCTTGGATTACGGGGCGAACTACCTCTCGGGCTCGATCGCGAGTACACGCGTGCGCCCGCCCTCCTGAACACGCCTCACGTGTAGGTATCGCATTGGGTGATAAGTAACGGTTTAACTAGCGGAGCTCTCTATACCATCATGAACATCCCTCTGTGATAGGTGGCTACAACCATGCTTGCCGTTATGTTTACAAACAAGACTTATTAATTACTGCCGTGACGCCGACTTTTACCCCTGCTAAATTGATTTCTTTGTTTGTTAATTTGAATTTCTTTTTTCATTGCAACTATCATGTAACTGATATAGTAAGAATGTAAGGGGGGAAGTTGGTTGATCGGATGGTCAGGTTCGCTGACTTGGTGGATGCATGTCATCGATCATCTCATGATGTCGATCCCTGGATGCCAATACAAGATTCTTGAAATTTGCCCTCTACCCCCAAATGTACGAACGTTTATACTTTTGTTTAAGACTTTGGAAATACTAAAACAGTTATTTTTTAAAAGGTTTACGACTGACCATATTTTTCCAGATGAATTTAACTTTTTGATCAGATTGGTTCGAGATTGCAGACGGACGGAAATCACTCAAATTCCCCCTTATACATTCTTAATATGCCAATTACATGATAACTGAAATGAAAGAGAAATTCAAATTGACAAACAACGAAAAGAATTTGTAAAGGTAAGAATATTCGGCGTCATGGCAGTCATCGCTTGTTTGTCCGTCGGTAGCGAGTTCACCTCCAAGCTATCGCTGTGGCAGCGCAGGCCCCTTCCCAGCGCGTGACACCTTCGTTACACTCTCGGTTTCATCGCTGCCACCAGTGTTGGCGCGGCCACCATTACAAGAATCTTAAATGCTCTCTAACCCCAAATATAGTAACGTTTATACTTTAGTTTATGTTTATGTGAATACTAATACAGTTATTTTTGAAAAGGTTTACGACTCACCTTATTTCCCAGATGAATTTAACTTTTTGATCAGATTGGTTTCAATCTCATGAAAATCAGACCTAAGTTCTCACTACCGCTGATTAAAGATCTGAGGACATCCCATTAGGGGTCACGTAAGAACGACCTTTCATTCGACTTATCAGAGCGTCGCTTACCAGATTATGAAAGTGACAGTCGGAATGTGATTTCTAATCATGCAACCTCGAAAACTTTAACGGGGGTATTCCGAACGATAGTTACGGGTTAAACGACTGCAATCATACAATCTATAGACTATCTATTAGCCATTCAAGAATGTTCTTTTGTTCAGGTTTCAAATTTGTAATCGAGAATTTGTCAAAATGTTTCGAAACGTAGTCGCCAATTTGAAATTAGTGCCGTAAAGCACGAGAAAGTTCCCTTCTGATTTTGGGAGATGTTGGTGTTTTTCAGCAATTTTTTAAAACATTCTTTCCCATATTATCGTGCAATTTCCGGGTATACATTACGCACGGATCTGTTCCCTATCATTGGTTGCGATGATTAACACCAACGAACATGCCAAGACTGACCGCTGTCCAGAGGGAGAGAGCCATAGGTATGCTGCAGATGGGAGCGACACAGAGAGAGGTTGCCATTAACATGAACTGCTCCAAGATGACCATTACCAGACTGGTCGCACGTCTCCGACAGACTGGCAGAACCCCAGACAGACCACGGAGTGGCAGACCAAAGGTCACGACCCCGCAGGATGACCACTTTTTACGGGTACTTCATCAGAGGAACAGATTTCTTACTGTGACGTCATCAGCTGCCAACAGCTTAGGACATCCGGTTAGCAGACAAACAGTGACCAGACGACTACGACATTATGGTCTCCGGGCTTATCGCCCTTTCAAGGGCATGACCTTGACCCGTCAACATCGACGTGCCAGATTGACGTGGTGCAGGTAAACTCAGCGATGGCAACAAAGGGAATGGCGGCGAGTGCTGTTTGGTGACGAGAGCAGGTTCCAACTCTTCAAACCTGAAGGGCGGAAGCGAGTTTATCGACGACTTGGTGAACGCACAGCTCCTTGTTGTGTACAGGAGGTGGGACCTTACGGGGGCGGAAGTGTGATGGTCTGGGGCGGCATTTGCGGGGACGAGAAGACGGAACTTGTCAGCATCGAAGGCAATCTGACAGCACAACGCTACATTGACAATATCTTACGGCCAGTGGTTCTTCCTTTCATCCAGCGTCAACAACGGACGGTGTTCCAACAAGATAACGCCACACCCCATAAAGCCCGTATTACTAGATAAGAGACTTCCTCAACGCCAACAACGTGACTGTACTGCCGTGGCTAGCTCGATCACCAGATCTGTCATAGAACATCTCTGGGACCAGCTGGGGCGTCGTCTTCGGAAACGTCAACATCCTCCCTTCACGAGACAAGCGTTGATCGTTGCCCTCCGTGAGGAATGGAATCGGATACCTTCAGTCGATGTGAGGACGCTTGTCTACTCAGTTCGACGCCGCATTCGAAGATGCATTGCCGCTCATGGAGGTCATATCCCGTATTGAACGGTCTGGGCCGTCGTCACCTTAAAGTTGTAACCAATGTTGTTGATCGAATACTGGACCAATGACCCATTGTCAAGAAATGTCCCTGTTGGAGGTCAAGGACTTTGTTGTTGAGTTAGTAAATTCGCATTTAACTGTTCTGAATGATGAATTTCTACAATACAATTGTTATTGCTGCTTCAAATTCTGTTGGTAATATTTTATCCTAGAAATATCGTTTGTAACGTTTCTTTTGGCCGTCAGTTTATTTAATTTAATATCATAGAGACAAATATGAATTTTTTGAGGTCGATAGTAACATTTTGTCGTTGTACAAAGGCATTGAAAACTGTTCATTGTCATGTCACATAAGACCAAAAGGTTGCGCTGAACTCAGTATCTCGCGTGACCGCCCCGGGCAGCAATCACGGCTCTGCATCTCCTTGGACTGGATACTTGTACGAATGCAGTCCTGCAGAATTCTGCGCCATTCTGCTTGTAACGCGTTGGCCAGTTGTGGGAGTGTCTGCAGCGTGTTCTCACGTGTACGTACACTACGATCGAGTTCACCCCAGAGGTGTTCGATTGGGTGACACGAGCTGTGTGCGGTGGAGCGTTGTCTGGGTCCTCCAGCCCGTAGCTGTGGCATTGCGATGACGTAGGGGGAACAGTCGAATGTAGCGATTGTGTGCAGGGTTGGTAACTCTTGGTCGGCCGGTTCTCGGACGGTCTGCAGTGGAATGGACTGTGTGTATCGGTCCCAAAGGCGGCAAAAGGTGCTGTGGTGGACTTTGGAGTGGTGTACAACAGACTGCGATTGCCCTCTTTTGATACGTACTATGGCGATGTTCCGATCGGCAGCGCTGAGTCTCGGCATTTTCGAACTTGAAAAAATGTTGACAATTGAATGACAAATTACTGGCGTATGCTTTTTATAGCCACTACCACGAGCTACGAATGCCATTTTGCTCTACTATTTTTCCTCCATGACATTTTGGGACAAGCATGAAATGAATGCCGTTTAAGACATTGCAAATCGACAATGGCTGCGTTTTGACGCACCGTTTGTCGAATATCAGGCCACCAACATTTTCCATTAACATATATCCAATTTATATACCGAATTTGTTGTGTAGTCAGGTTCAATCAACTACATACTACCTGTGCGTTTCTTTTTTTGAAGAGTGTATATTGATCCCAAAATTAATTATCCTTTACCTAATTAAAAAAATATCCCCTCAACATGCACCAAAAAAGAATATATGTTAAACTTCAACATAAAAAAATTATAGTGTCACACATCACTCAATAGTTAATCAAATAACCATCAAACCAAACCAATACATTATATTGATGACTATAATTTAGTAATAATAATAATAATAATAATAATAATAATAATAATAATAATATTTTCATAATAAATATATCAAACCCTAACCTGTAAAACACACATATCTCTTAATTTTGAATTCCATTCGAATATATATTATCATGGTCATAATGAAGTATATCAGTAAGTAAATTTTACTTGCATTATTCAATTAAAGACCTCTTAGTCTTAGGTAGTTTCAGGCTTGTTGCAAAAAGTAACTGGTGTTAGTATTCCATATGAATATTCACGGTGATATACTTATTATCCTCCGCCCAACGAAGTTGGCGGGGGATATAGAAACGGGCTCCGTCCGTCCGTCCCGTTTCGTTTCCGGAGCATAACTCAATAAACCGTTCAATATTTTTTCATGAAACTTTGCAGGTCTGTCAGGTACATGTTGAACTGGTGCCTTTTGCTATTTAGAAATTTAAGAAATTTATATTTTTTACGTTTCCATGGCAACAAGATGGACTTAGATTCTGTGAGGGTAGGGTTCGTTTCCGGAGCATAACTCATAAACCGTTCAATATTTTTTCATGAAACTTTGCATGCCTGTCATGCTCAACTGGTGCCTTTTACTATTTAAAAAATTTGGACATTTTTTAATTTTATTTTTCCATGGCAACAAGTTGAACTTTTAGAAATTTATGAATTCTTCTTTTAAATGCCAAAAACAATGCACTATCCAACCTCATGGAGCAGTTTACATTCGCCCAGTATATCAGCAAACCAACCCACACCCTTGGCGGTACACTAGACTTGATCTTCTCTAATGAGCCCATCTCAACAGGAGTCTTTCCAGTTCCATACATTGACCATCATCTTGTGTGGGATGTGACGGAATAGGTGTGGTATATTGAAGTGACTTATCATTATTTCTTTGTATGTTAATCAATGTGGTAATGAACTGAACTTTTTTAATCTTAATATTTTGCATTTAATCTACTATGTCCAAAGCAACATCTTGGGTTTGAACTAGTAATGACCATAATCACATTTCACAGACTAATACTATTTATGTTTCTTAAAAATATTCCATGTAGATATTATTACGAGTCAAAATGTAACCTGTAATGTTTTTTCTTTCTACCACCCTAATGAATTCAGTAGTAAATGCAGTAACTGGTTTTGTCAGTTTGTACTTCCATCATGTTTTTGTGGAGAATATTTCATTTGTTTCTTCATAGAAATTGTGTTTTGCAGCATTATATTTTGTTTCTTCAGGATATTTTGCATTTACATCAAGTAGATGCTCCCCTTCTGCCTTTTACTCCTCACAAAATTTTGAATATTTTCAAATGTATGTATTTGTGTGATCAAATTTCACTGTTGTTGACATAATATACACTTCATTTGCTGGGCAGGAGACTTGGCCACGTTAGTGGCAAACTCTTCTTTTTTGTACAATTTCCATGACAAGTTCCACCTCGATTAAAAAAGTTAGGTTTTGTTTAGATTTAATTATGTCATAAATTCTGCAACAGGGGCGGGGGATATAGCCACGTTAGTGGCAAACTCTTGTTTATCAAGTTATGTAAACATTCTTTGTTAAGTCCAGTGATGAATATAACTGGTGTTGGACAATGGTAATTTAACACTGTGCATGTACTTGATGTCTTAGTTCTATGTTGTTGCTCTGTTAACCATGTGCAGAACATGAATGTTTTTTTTACTTCTTGGTTATGCAGGAGTGAATTTCTGCTGTACAGCAACCAAAAGATGAAGCAGCATCCAGCATACAACAACTTCAAGTCAGAAGTGGTCAAAATGCAAGACAGATACAATTATGAAGGTGATCACCAATGACATGTCCTACATTAAGAAAGATACTTCCCAATAAATGAAGTGTAATGTTATTCAGAGGGAAGAAATAAAAAGTGTGTTACACCTCGTCAGCAAAATAAGTGTTATAACACTACAGACTGTGATTGATAGCATGGGTAAGATTAATTGCGATGAACAGTAGTGTTATTTTATTAATATTTCTGGTTGTGAGGCTCAAACGATCCAAGTTAAAAAAATTGACAGAAGTCCAAAACATTTATACTTTCAACTTATCATTCAGTGAACACTGATAAACACAATTTTAGTACAACGATATTGACTTGATGCAGGGATAGAAACAATTGCACCTATTTTCACATTTTCCAATATCCATTCGGACCAATCTGTTTTAAGATTACTGGTCAAGAATAATGTGTATTAGCTATTGTCCAATGAATCAGTGTATTTGCATGCTGAACCCTTATACAGCCAATGCAAAAAAAGGGCATGTTTATATGTCAACAAAGAATTAATTTCATAAAGCAACCACTGCTATGTCATTGGTTAAATATAATTTTCATTGGTAAGCATCTGTTGTATTTTCTAGGAAGATTTTGACCCATAAACTGGAAAACTACTATCATACATTCAATGTACATTATTATGATATTATATTCAATATCAATTCAGTATCATGGCTGATACCATAAATATTTTAAAAAAAAATCTTTTGTATGGCATTATCCACACTTAAAAACCCCACATAAATAAGCTTTAGATTTATTCAGTAATTTTATTCCCAGGTCATGGTTACTCTCAAAATATTAAACATTCTTGTCAAATATTCCCAAAAGCCAAGTCTGAACAAATAACTGTGCCAGTGTAAATTGGAATATTTTCAACAGCATGCAATGTTACTTGTGTCAGTATCTAGATTCACACTGGACTTTATGTGAGAGTCCCAAGATGTTTTGCAAGACCATGTTGATGTCAAGTAGGTCCAATTCCAGCAAGTGTCCAGTGTACATGGTGTATTCTGATGGTCACAGACATTATTTACAGAACCAGTACTTCAGATAGGACTTTATTATGTTTACAACAGTATACACAACAAGAGTTGTTCTTTCATAGGCAATGTATTGCTTGACCACAAAATGTTCAAAGAAATCAGAAGATAAGTTACAGTCCGAGATGTTCTTGAAGTGCAGTTATGCTTGACATCAAAGGTTTTTCTGGTGATACATATGCATCTACTGGTGAGCAGGATTAGGAAATCTTTCTCCCCTCAAACATTGAATCTAGTCCAACTGCTAAAGATAAATAACTCTTATGAGAACATATAACATATTGTAACAAACATTCCTGTTCTAGCAAGGTTAACAGGTATATACTCGGACCCCGTGGTACCGCGGCATTCATCGTATCGCGGCATTTGTGATTTCCGGTGATTCACGCGGGACACGCCTCTTAGCAGTTGTCTATTAATGCAAATCAGTACCAGTAAGTGCTCACTTCGTAAACAATTTCAATTTCCTCGGAATGTTCCGTATACTGTAAGTCAGGAGTTATTAATGCGTTGATACATACTTCTGGCATTTTTTTAAATATTGCCTTGCCCCCGTCTGTCAATGGCCAACAACTCGCAGTTCCCCAAGTAAACTTTCTCTATCGACCTGAACTAGATCATCTGGATATTCATGGAGAATAATAAGGTAACGGAAGTTATGTAGTCCGTACATTTTTCCCCGCTCTGTGCCAAGAATCTATTGGGGGCCATAATGCCAAACTTAGAAATACGTTCTTCACTAGTAGCCAAACGATAAATACATAGTTTGGGCATACTAGGAGTGCTTTTTTAAATATATTTATTGTTGAAATTTAACATTTTTCCCTTTTGTGACAAATTATTATCATCCAATTTTTTTATAAACAAGCTTAGAATATCATTTCTGATATTTTGTTGTTGATTTATAAAATATTTTTCTCTTACTTTTCGGTAAATAGCTCTATGCATTGATTACCTATTACTGATAACACATTTAGAATTTTACTTGTGCTGTCTTTGCACTTGTCTGGACAAATCACTGATGACTGGCATGATCATACCAAGTGGTTGGTAGAATTATGTCCTCTTTTTGTCCAATTTGGACCTCCATACACAACTTTTCTCTGTACCGCGATACGACAGAGTTCTCTCCCTTGTCAAACAGAGCGCCAAGCTCCTTCCCATTGAAGTATTGCGTTGGATTCCTTTTTTAAGGCGTTTCAGCGGTAATTTTCAGTGACTCTGTCAGTGCATTACAAGCAATTCGGGTAGGTTCTTCCTCAGCGAGGCAGGACTTGATCAACATTATTCTCGTCCTTTATAATAACTTAAGTAAAGATCTGTTAGATGTTGAATTTTCATGGATCCCTGCTCATGTTGGCTTACTTGGAAATAAGAAAGCTGATAAATGGCAAAAGCTGCATTAGAATTTGATGAATCAGAACAAGATGAAACAATTTTACCTTCTCCTGAAGAGTTAGGCACCGTCAGTATGACCCATGCTAACACAAAATGGCAGCAGAGATGAGCATCATCCTTAAAAGGACGTCATCTCTATGGCATCGATCCTTTTATCACTAAATTACACATATCTAGAAATAATCGGAGAGAGGAGGTTCTCTTAATAACCAGACTTCGTCTTGGGCATTTGGGCCTTGGTGCTTATCTAAATGTTATTAATAAAGACATTTCTGCACATTGTACAGTGTGTAATCAGCTTGATAATGTTGCTCATTTTTAGTTGCATGGCTAAAAGTATGTTAATCAGCGTAAGGCAATGGTGGAGTCTCTAACAGTTCTCAATATTTTATGTTCTAGGAATATTGTTCACCATGATGTTCAGAATGGGGGGCACGGGTGGCCCAGTCGTCTAAGGCGCCGCGATTCGCTGTGCAGAGTTGCGTCCCTTGGGCACGCAAGAAACCTATGATTGTGGGTTCGAATCCCGGTTCGCCCCAGTTATGTTTCTAGGTTTGTCAGCACCATGCCCGTGCTCATGGGTTTCACCGAAGTGGTAAACGTCTGAGACCTGCATCACTTCGGGCTTTCCTCCCACATTAAGCTGACACGCCGCGATATAACTGGAATACTGTTAAAAGCGGCGTTAAACCCAACTCACTCACTCACTCACTCAGAATGTCATTCTCGCTTATAAACTGACGTCCAAAAGAAACTTTACCAACTGAAAATATAAATTTCAGACGAAGTATAAAAAAATTTCCGATGAAGTCTATCTAAAACACATAACCTAAATACAACAATAGTGTATGCAGAAGATGTTATTCGTCTGTTACATGTTTGCGAGATAACACGTGAAGAAGTGAAAAACACGTGCACCACAACTGCAAATGCAAATGCACGTGCGGGTAAGGGTATAAAACGATTGCACAAGTCAGACATCCACAGTGATAAAAAAAACACAAAAGAAATGCCACGACTCACAGTCGAACAACGTGAACGAGCCTTGGGTATGGTACAGAAGGAGCCACCCACGCCCAGGAGCCACCCACCGCTGACAGGCCAAGAACAGGCAGACCCAGGGTGACCACGCCCCATGATGACCGGTACTTGCGTACCCTTCACCTCCGAAATCGCTTCCTGACAGTGACGTCATCGGCGACAAATGCCTTAGGTCACAGGGTTAGTCGACAGACAGTGGCCAGGAGACTCAGGGCTCATGGAATCAGGGCTTTTAGACCATACAGAGGACAGCTATTGACAGCGCAACATCGTCGTCTGCGAGTGAGATGGGCCCGGACTGTACGACTTTGGCAACGACGTGACTGGCAGAGGGTTGTCTTCACTGACGAAAGTCGATTCTGTATGTTTAGGGCTGATGGAAGACAACGTGTTTACCGCCGAAGGGGTGAACGAACGGCGGCGTGTTACGTGCAGGAGGTCGTACCATATGGTGGAGGGAGTGTCATGGTGTGGGGAGGGATCTGTGGGCAGGAGAGGGACACCGCTGATCATCGTTGACGGAAACTTGACAGCTCAGCGTTACAGTTGTCCTACCATTTCTCCAATAGCAGCCACGTGGTGTCATTTATCAGCATGACAACGCTAGAGCCCATACAGCCAGAATTTTCACTAACTTCCTCGCAGCCAACAACGTCAACGTCCTGCCGTGGCCTGCACGCTCACCCGACATGTCCCCCATAGAACACCTCTGGGACTTGATGGATCGTCGTGTTCGACAACGACCACACTCTCCAGCCAACCGGCAAGAACTGATCTTGGCCCTCCAAGAAGAATGGCGTCAAATCCCACGTGATCTAATCAGACGACTTACTTTTTCTGTGCGTCGAAGAGTTTTTGCGTGTATTGAGGCATTGTATGTCACATCGTGGCTCTAGAATCCGGTACTTGTCTGTATCCTTCCCACGATTGATATATCTGAACTGATTTTATGACGTCACGGTTGCGTATCATGTGACTCTAGATCACCTATAGATCTAAATAGACCTGTCAAGGTTAACTTCGGAGCGGCAATTTTGACTTTTACAAGCAAGGTAGGGTTCTAGGGTTTTACTCACAGCTAAATTATATTTTTCGCATTCTGAGAGATTTTTTAATATTAATATTTGGTCCGCTCTCTAAGTATTTGATCGCGGGTTTACCTTTGTTGACATCCGGATGACGTCTTAGAGTTCCGAGATTCCAACAGCCATTCCGGATTCATTCCGACGGAATATTCCAAGATCGTAATTATTCAAGCATACAAGTTACAGTTACAGTTATCGCAAGTTGCAAGTGATTTGTCGTCCGTATAAAATATTACAGTTTGCAGTCTATATTGAGATGTTTTGACAGTCGTCCATCAAGGTTTTTATCTACAGACGTTTACAGGGATTATTCCAGAATCGATCCTAGATACATGTATTTAATTCCAAGCTTTAATTAGGATTTGACTTCATACTGACTTCAATCGCATTTTGACAGACTTCAGGAATGTATTGTTTACATTACATGGATCCAAAAAGTTCGTACACTTTCAACTTTCAAAGTTTATTGTACAGTTTAATTGTTTTAACAGTTCAGATATATCAATCGTGGGAGGGATACAGACATGTATCGGATTCTAGAGCCACGATGTGACAGACAATGCCGAGCGACTGATGTTTCCAGTACAGTTCAAAGCCGGTATCGCGTCTCGCGACTTCGAGACCATGTACAAGACTTTTCAGTTCATTGAATAATTAATATACTCGCTATTGAACTTTACCTACTTGTTGTGTGATCCTTCTGCATTTCGCTTGTTTCGACATTCGTAAATTTGACGCAGTTGCCAGCGCCACCATCATTGAATCAGGACTGTATCTTCAAGACTTCCAGATAACTGTTCCATTTTTACGTCCGAATCAAAAGCCATATCAACTGCACTAGAGTTCATTAGTAAACAATTTAATCATAAGCAATTTATCCTATTTTCAGATTCTCTTTCTTGTCTTCAGGCAATTTAAAATATGTCTTGTAAACATCCACTAAAATTGAAATTATTGAACTATTACATGTTCTTGCTACGAGCCAATACGAAATCGTTTTGTTACCCAGCCATGTTGGAATCTTTGGTAACACAATGACCGATGCTGCTGCAAAGGCAAAAAAGGCAAAAATTCTGTGACACCACTTCTAACCCCATGCAGTAATATTAAACCTATAATTAGATGTTACATCCGACACCTGATCCAAAAAAAGTGGGACGCCCAAGCAGGCATGAGTGAGTAGTGAGTTGTGTTTAACGCCGCTTTTAACGGTATTCCAGTTATATCACGGCGTGTCAGCTTAATGTGGGAGGAAAACAGGTCTTAGACGTTTACCACTTCGGTGAAACCCACGAGCACGGGCATGGTGATGACAAACCTTGAAACATAATCGGGGCGAATCAATAAACTCTGCATAGCAAATTGCGGCGCCTTAGACGACTGGACCACCCGTGCAGGTATGAATAAGTTACATCGCATTAAACCAACTATTGGTTACACCTACTTGGGTTGTCAGTCCAGATTTGAAGAGGTCATTATGCGACGATGTCGTATTGACCATTACAGATATACACATGCGTATTTATTTCAAGGTGAAGACCCCCCGTTCTGTATTCCCTGTGATGTTCTGCTTGACTGTATTGATTTTGCCATCACAAGGGATACCCATTTCAAAGTTTCATCTATAAAGGATCTTTTTAATATCAGTTCTCATTTAGTTATTGTTTTTTAAAAAGAAATTGAATTGTTCCATAAATTTTGATTAATATGTTGTGTATATAATATAGCTTTTATACTTGGCAGAATAAATATAATAACTGAGATTGTTAGTGGCTGTATCCTCGAAGGAGGTTTGAAGTAGTGTAAAATGATTGTCCCCTGGAGAGGGTATGTAAGACCACGTCATTCCAAGTTGATTTATTCTTACCACATCGTTTAATCGTAGAATATGTGTTGTTATAATAAGGCTAAATGTGTTAATAATCGTCAACACCTGAAGGGATGATGTAAATGCTGCTGGGGTCAATACAGGTAGCAAAAGTACTGTAAGTCCCCATGGTCCCTCGTAGGGTGATCTACCTTCAGTTGTTGGAGATCAATTGCCTGTTTTAATCATATATTGTTTTGTAAAGTGCTGTCCATTTTATGATTCTATACTAGTTTTAAATATTTTTCTTTGATTGGTCTAGTTATTTTACTGTCCTTCGTTGGCAGGTTTTTATGTCAGTTTGAAAGTATTTATAATGCTTAACCCTTGATAGTCACGATATTGCCGATTTAACTCACACTCACACTCTAATTTGACAGCCAAGGTGATCCCACAAGAG
Source organism: Haliotis rufescens (assembly GCF_023055435.1). NCBI lineage: Eukaryota > Metazoa > Mollusca > Gastropoda > Lepetellida > Haliotidae > Haliotis > Haliotis rufescens. The sequence continues at coordinate 49,835,734 of NW_025964001.1, read as the reverse complement.
TTCTACAGGTGATAATTCTGGTGATTGGGCTGGGCAAGGCAGGATGTTTTCTGGGCCTTGTGTTTTCTAGTTAAAACAGTGTCTGTCTTGTTCTGTTGCAAGAGCGGTAGTACACCAGGGTAGAGGGACTGGCCAGTGTAACGCTGTCCAGTGGTGTTTCCTTCCAAAATCACTAGACCTGTCTTGACTTGGCTACAGATGCTGAATTGACAAGACTAATGATGCCGCATTGACAGTGCTACAGATGCTGCCCTCTCCAAACGGTTCTTTGCCAGTTTCTGTTCTACCAGCGTTGCAGTGACAGCGTTACGTCTCGTAATGGTATGCTAGCTCTAGATCTGATACTGTATCGACGCAGTCTTCTGGACACTGTTTAGCGACTGACATTTAAGAATTGACCTTCACTTTGTGTGAGTTCATTGGAGTATGAACCTTCATAGAGTGAGGGCCAAACTGTATGAACGTCGGAGCTTGCGACGACGTTCATACAATGTTTGGCCCTCACTCTATGAAGGTTCATACTCCAATGAACTCACACAAAGTGAAGGTCAATTCTTATAATTTTTTTATCACTATTTCTTACCTCAAAAGATGTAGGCCTAGATCTAAACACAATTTTATTTATTAGGTGACATGGGCGTATGGATGCACAACTTGCTCTCCAGAAACATCTTACGCAGGACATGTGTTCAAATCATATCCTCATTAGATGAGAAAGGTCTGTAAAGAACTACCTCAGTAAGTCAGTCACAATGACAGCGCGTCGTAATACATTTACATCAAGTACAAGACGTCAAAATGGCCGACACGATAAACGTGACGGGAGAGATTTCCGAAGTTGTTGATGAACCTTTGGCGGTTACATGTGTTAGTCATCATTAATCAACTGGCCGATCATTGAAAGGTGAATAAAGATGCGTCAAACAGACACAAAGGTAAATTCATAGATTGCTGGAGACGGTCAATGTCAGCCTAGGCACGGATCGAGTCGATACTACGATCGTTTAGATGTGCATTTCTTCGTTTGTTCATTAGGATGGGCGGTAGCGAGGATATTCGTGAACAATCATGCAGTCACGCTCTCTGACATTTCTCAAAGTATACTGAAACGCTGAGACCAAGAATAAAGGTTCTAAATGATCAGAAAGAACGCTTATGCATGTTTTCGTGCAAGGGAATTCCCAGGGGTTTCCCCAGGAATGTGGAAGTAGTCCGTCAGTGTTTACGTCATTTCAAGAACACGGTCTCGTGAAAAACGTATGAACGTCAAATTGTGTCGTTCATACACTTATGAACGTCAATTTCGCGGTCATGTGACCGACCTCTCGTCCAATGGAAAAGCCGTATATCGTGTAAACTTCAAATCTAAAAATTATAGTGACTTGCCTCGGTTGATGACGTCACAGTGTTTAAATATTATTTCTCTTATGGGGGATATGCAAATAGCTTTTCTTGGGTGGTTGTGACAGGAGGTCTGCCACTCCTAGACCTGTCTCTGTTCGCCAAGTCTGCCTGAAACAGGCCATGCGACTGGTAATTATCATTCGCCTACAGCCCAAACTCCTTTCGACGTGGTCATGCGTTGCTCCTTGCTGTATCATACCAGCAGCTTCTTGTTTCTGTTGTAGAGTTAAGCTAGCTTAGCATATGCCAGTGTCCAACGTTTTGGGTGCGAATGAGCAGTACATCGTCCCTTTATTTTTGTAGGTTGGCATGCTGTTAGTGCAGCCAAAGTTGCACTTCAAGCTCAAGTTCCCTTGATCTGGTTACTGTAGCACGTTCATTACTCAGCACATTGTTTGGTTGTGTTCAGGCGATCGACTTTCAATCATTTTCTAACACTATATGGAGTTTGGACCCAACGTGTCCAAATTTCAGTTTGGTCACGTTACTTCGTCAATTTATATAAAAAGTTTTGTTAATTATGTCCATTATCCACACAATCTTAGAAGTGGAAATGTACATTCCTCGAGCAGTTGTAAGAACAGAGATGTCACGTTGACCAGTTTTCTGCCAATCTGGGCTATTGCTACACATATGGTTGTTGTAAAAATGATTTTTATTATATAAAACTGCTTTATCATACTGTTATTTTCAATGGTATGTTTTAAAAACTCCTAGATCTTCATATGTACTGTTGTAATTGTGAACAGTGAGACAAATTTAACATTCTTTCCATGTGTTGAATTTGAAATGTGACGTAAAAAATCTCTTTTATGAATACATGACACTTTTTATTGATAGAAACTTATTTCATTCTTTTATGAAGAAAAGAAAATCTTAGCTTCTGAACTTGATGGAAAAAAACATGACTCTACCCGAAAGGCCGTATTCTAGGGCGGTTTGTGTTAATGCTTTCGACCGGTTTGGTTGAAAGCCGATTCAAGTGCTGACGAGAGATCGGAGTGTTGCTAAATATTGAAGTTTCTTCGCTGTTCGGAGCTGTGCAACGACAACGTCACAACTCAAACAAGACAGATCAACGGTGGAAAAGAAAACACTTTGGGGCGATGTATAAGTCTTCTAACGACGAGTTCCAGTTCATTGTGGACTCCAGTAACGGTAATGCAATAATTTAGTCATTCAAACAGAAACACAAATATGTTGACCGATACTGGCCCTGCATAATTAAGATACGATTTTTTTCGTGTTGTTTGAGAAATTTCCAATATCAGGTTACTTTAATTGGGAAGAATTTACAAATCTAGCTCAGTAGGCCCCAAACCATAGGCTAAAGCCGTACATGTTCGCGGGATAGTTGGAGAGAGGCTGAGAGATTGACTGTGTTAATGGCAGGGCCTTGTAACTAGGCTACTGGTCACCGACCAGTTATCGCCTTTTTTCATGTTATTTCTGACATATTCCGGCGGAAGGGGTCGTTGTCGGCACAGGTTCAATAACCCCAGACATAAAAAAATTTCACACACATAAACTAACCTTAAATTCATGGTGTCTGGCCGTCAGCTGGCACCGCTCTGTGCATCTTCCAAGGCAAGAGAGTTAACAGACTATGAAAGTCCTGTTTCCACCCTTGCCGAACTAGGCTAGTGTTATGGAGTTACATTTTGGCAGGACTAACGAATGTGTGCATAGTCAAATCAAAATCGTGCAACCGCCATTTTGATTGAAACAAATGCAAGTCATACGAGAGGTGGAATCTGATTGGTCCATAGGAGAGGCATAGAAGGGACATAACTTGTTATATTACTTGCCCGTGAAGAGATCACCCGTTTAATAAACATACAGCTGTATTACACATTGTGTAATACCAAAACGCGTGGTACTTATGTACTCTGGGAACACGTTTCACGAATAAATATTGAAAGCTCTCAACATCCCTTGGCTTATTCAATGACATTGCGTGTGGAGTTGATAGATCACTGAGAGGAGCTTATGCACACTCGATGACCCCAGCAACCTTGTTGCTAGGCTGACGTCACATGGCATTGTTTCGCCGATGGGTCTTGCAACAAAATTCCACAAATTACATCATCGGGTATTGTGACGTTATTGTAAACTTTGAGGTACAAGGCCAATTCCACAAGGCGATCGTATTGTAGCGCAACGACAGTCGTTAGTCTAAGTTAAAGCGTGTGAGTTGCGATAGTCTTAGCCCTACGATAATTTTGTGAATTCTAAAGGTGGACCGTTGTATGGTATTAAATTCATACCTTTCAACTTTTGACGTGTTTGAAGTATTATTCTCTTAAACTCAATTGGACTATGCCATGGATCGTGTAGGTGTCAGCCTATTCATACTCAACAGTATAATTCTAAAAACGTTATAAATGGCAAGTAATAAATAAAATAATAAACTCGCTCCCGTGTAAAACCAATTTTATGAAACTCGTGAATAGTTGTGGTATTCCAACTACTCACTTGTTTCATAAAATTGGTATTACACGGGAGCTCGTTTAGTATTCTATATATAGCCACTGGTGGCGCTACGATCGAGTCCAGGAATTCCAGTCTTGTTCAGCAAGGGTGGAAACTGGTCTTTTAAAGTCAGTTAACTCTCTTGCCTAGGGAAGATGCGCACTGTGATGATGTCGCGGTTTTAAAAACGTATACATTTTATCAAAAGTGTTACAACGTTCTTATTTATCTACACAGTGTAATTCAATTGTAGTGAGTGAGTGAGTGAGTAGGGTTTAACGCTGCTTTTAACATTATTCCAGTCATATCGCGGCGTGTCAGCTTAATGTGGGAGGAAAGCCCGGAGTGATGCAGGTTTCAGACGTTTACCACCTCAGTGAAACCCACGAGCACGGGTATGGTGCTGACAAACCTAGAAACATAATTGGGGCGAACCGGGATTCGAACCCACAATCATAGGTTTCTTGCGTGCCCAAGGGACGCAAACCCTGCACAGCGAATCGCGGCGCCTTAGACGACTGGGCCACCCGTGCCCCCATAATTCAATTGTAACTCGAGTTGATTGTCTTTCCAACAGTAACTAAATGCAACATATCCAAAAAATCTATGCACTGCCTAGCCATCGATCAAAGGGCTGGTGTATTGTAAGTTTCCTACTATTCTTCATTAATCGTAATATGGAAGCACCCACATGTGGCAAGTAAAGTCAAGTAAGTGCCCTTGTTCGAAATTAAATGTCCAATAATCCATATCATTGGAAAGTACATATCCTAACGGTGATAGACATATGACATTTATTTCGAATTTCACGTTCATTGAGTATTTCCCGTGATTTATAGTTACAGATAAAAATATCCCAATGAAATTGTCAGTATTTTTGACGTCAAAGTATAGTTGACAGAAGTGGTAGTGATTAGTTCATACTCTGACTGTTTCAAAGATTATGTTACAATACGAATGACCGTTTTGGAATGTATATCTTGAAGAAATCCTGATTACGTCCATGTAGGTTTTAGGGTCCATGCTCTTTCATTTGTGATAAAAACATCTTTGGGGTAATTGACTGTCATAACACGGAGTAATAACACAACCCAAATATGGATTAAGAATACATTTATAAAATATAGTTGAGAATTATACTGATAATGACGTAACTTATGTACTCACCCCCATTCAGCTATCTTCCACTATCACCCTTCACACACTTCACACACTTCACACTCTTCACACACACTTTGTTACTCTAACACACACTTTCCAAATATACTAGCCACATAAAGAAACTGTGCACGGAGAAAATATATTCTGGATTGAAATACAACACAGCAAGAACAAAATGATGCAGACGCTGTAGCAGCTGAATGATCGGACCATAAGAAAATGTCAACGGGACCTGAACAACATCTGCTACGATGACGTCAGAAGATCAAAATGGAGTAGGGGGTCAAACGACAAAGTCACAAAGTCAATAACGGGTATGACCACCCTGTGCGTGAATCACAGCAGTGCATCGGCGACGCATGGAGTCCACCAAATGGGCATGGAAGGCCTGGGGAGTGGCCTGCCATATCCTCCTCAAATCCTGTGCCAAGTCACGGACGTTATCTGGAGGATGTGGAAGACGACGCAGACGGCGCTCCATTTCATCCCACACATGCTCTATTGGGGAGAGATCTGGAGAAATTGCAGGCCATGGCAGTAACATGACACTGTTATGGTGAAGGAAATCCATTGCGACCCTAGCCGTGTGAGGACGAGCGTTGTCCTGTTGAAATGTCAATCCCGGGCCATGACGTTGCAGGAAAGGAATGACCACATGCCTCAGAATCTGATCTCTGTAGCCAACACCGGTGAGATTGCCCTGAACAACCACCAAAGGGGTTCCTTGCCGTGCTGTTATCCCACCCCAAATCATCACAGAGCCACCTCCAAAACGATTCCTCTCCACAATACAGTTGCGTGCATAACGTTCTCCCAAACGCCGGTAGACACGTTGGCGCCCGTCACTGTGGGAAATGTTGAACCTCGATTCATCTGTAAAGACAACATTTCTCCACCATATTCGAGGTTGGCGAACATGATTTCGACACCATCTTAGACGGTTGACTCGATGACGGTGTGTCAGGATGGGACGTATCGCAGGGTGTCGTGGTCGAATCCCGTACTGACGTAAACGATTCCTGACAGTGTTGGGATGGATACGGTGCTGTCCAGGAATTGTCTGGGACGTCGTTACTGCCGTTTGGAACCTGTGTCGGAGATGTGTAACTCGAATCCATCTGTCCTGTCTTGGCGTCGCTACTCGGGGACGTCCTGAACGTGGGTGGCCGGCAACGTCATTTGTGTTCTGATAACGCCTCACCAATGCCGATATCGTGTTACGATGGCATTGGAAATGTGTTGCCACCTGTTGTTGCCTCATTCCCGCCCGGATCATTTCAATGGCTTCATGACGCTGTGCAGCTGTCAATTTTGGCATTATTTGCTTGTGATATGCTTGTGTCTGGGCCTGAGAAGTTTTGAATTTTTGAATGACCACAGATCATGCTTTCCAAAGTGACAGCGAATTTTGAGTTGCACATGCTGTGTACAGCTGCACAGGATGCACGTGCAGTATCACATTGCACATCCATAGGCCCCCATCAATGACGTCATATCGCATGGCACGTGCATGAGCGTTTGAATTTCTCCAATAATTGCTGTGTTCAAACCTATCTTTCATATATGGACGGTGTGCCCTTATATCTATATTTTCTCCATGCACAGTTTCTTTATGTGGCTAGTATACTTAAGGTTACTCTACCCCACAAACAAATACACAAAAATTGCACTAATACTCTATCTCCTAAATCCCAACCAATGCATCAATGTATCATTGCATCAATATCAGAACATAAATATATCACAACATCAATACCTCAATACATCAACATCTTAAGGCATCAATGCTTCAATACAACCATGTCAACAATCTATTTTCTCTCATGTACACATTAGGTACACAATATATATACAAAGTCATTTTCTCCATGTCTCCTTCCACCATCACCACACTGTACACTTAACATAGTTCATGGTCACATGAGCCTCACACAGGTCTTATTCCATCCAGATGTAACCATCTTCATATACTCAACAACAAAAGTTCCTGTGACACCAATATTTTAGTGTATTGTTCAAACAAGTGAAGTTTGGTTTTCAATATTGTAGTACATGTATGGAATCAAGTCACAAAAATGCAAAAGTTGACTTTTATGCAAGCCCCATGCATTTCACTACCCAAGAATGGGTATAAAAACGTGTGTTAACGGGATTCCATATGCATTGTTTAGCATCGTGCTGACAACAACCACTCAGAAAAACAACAAATTTACGCAATTATCCAACATTACGAAATGCCACGCCTGTCCGAAAATGAACGTCTGCAAGCCATTGGTATGCTTGAAGCAGGATTGAGTCAACGTGATGTTGCAGGACAACTTAACATCCACAGAAACACCATTTGGTGTTTATGGCAACGTTGGCAACAGACGAATGCAGTCAGAGACCATCCTCTGAGTGGCAGGCCACACGTAACCACTAATTGACAACTGAATTAGAACAACTTACCTTCGAAATCGATTCCAACCAGCAACAGTGACTGCAAGAAGCATCCCTGGCCTTCGACGAATATCTTCACAAACCATACGTCGTTGCCTCAGATGTGCAGGGATTTTCGCCAGGTGTCCCATTTTGACAGGAAACCACCGTCAAGCACGTCTACAGTGGTGCAGACAGAGTCTACGCTGGACGGCCATGCACTGGGGACAAGTTCTATTCACTGCCGAGTCTCGTTTTCACCTCAGCCACAGCGATGGATGGATTCGAGTGTACCGATGTCGAGGTGAACGTAACGTCAATCATTGTGTCATGGAGCAAGACAGAGGACCCGTTTGATAGTGGTAGAGGGAAATCTCAATGGACAGTGCTACCGCAACAAGATCATCAGCCCTGTTGTTCTACCATTTTTGCGTCGTCATGGCCAAGGCATTTCAACATGACAACACCCGGCCTCATATTGTTTGACTTGTTCAGGATTCTCTTCATCCAAACAACGTGAATGTCATCCATTGGCCAGCTCGCTCCCCTGATTCTCTCACCAATCGAGCACATGTGGGTTGAGATGGATCGGCGCCTTCAACCTCAACCACGTGTTCCACAGACACTCCAGGAACTTCAAAACATGCTCCAGCAGATATGGACAGATATCCCACAGGACTTTGTGCGATGCCTGGTCCATTCCATGAGACAAAGATGTGTTGCTTGCATCGCAACCAGAGGTGGACACACACGCTATTGATTTGTAAATTGACATTTTGGCATGTTCATGTTTTTTATGAAATCACACATTTTCTGAAGTCAGTATGGCAAATTAAACCATTTGAACACTTACAGAAGTCTTTTATCTGTTGCAAAACGAAATTGTTTCAAATTTGGTAAAAAACATAACTTTGCATTAAATCTTATTCAATGTCACAGGAACTTCATCTTCCCAAGACAAGAGAGTTAACTGACTATAAAGTCCAGTTTCCACCCTTGCCGAACTAGGCTGGTATTATGTAGTTATCTTTTGGCTGGACTAACAAGTCTATGCATAGTCCAAGCAAAATAGCGCACCGAAACAGAAATCCGGTTCGTTAACTGTCGTGCAGATTTCGGTCGATTGCAGGATTTGCAAAGCATGTGCACCGCCAACTCGTTGTCAGCAGATATTTTCTAAATCTTTTCACGTTTTAAATCAAGGTGCTCACATGATTTGATGCATTTCACGATGTAAGACACGTTTTATCACAATATAGATCTTGATTATCGATCAGATCGTCCTGACCGGGCGCCACCATTTTGTGTGAAGCAAACCCAAGTGATACGTGAGGTGGAATCTGATTGGTCCATAGGCGAGGCTTAGTTGGGACATAACTGGTAATAGCCACTGGTGGCACTACGATCGAGCCAGTAATTCCATCCTAGTTCGGCAAGGGTGGAAACTGGACTTTTAAAGTCAGTTAACTCTCTTGCCTCGGGAAGATGCAGGAACTTTTGTTGTTCAGTATATTTTGCCATCTGTCACCCTGGGATCAGGCTTCATAAAATGAATGACACCACCTCACACATTGTACAGGTGCCCCTCTGGTTCCCCGGACCCTATATAACAATTGTATACAAGTAAGTTTATATGCTAGTAACCATTCACCTTACATCGAGTATTATATACTCAGATTGGTACACACATAGTTATTCAACAAACAAATGAGCATGTGAGCATGCTCAGAATAACTGCACACGGTTATTCAACATACATCAAGCCTGTACAATACTCAGAAAACTAAAAAAGTGTAGAGTTATTCAGCATACATTGATGTCTAAAGTAAATGTACATAATGATATTATGGGGGATGTTTTCAATACGACGACGACTACCAAAACACAGCCAAATCAAAACTTTGTTTGTGTGAGATCTTTAAGATAGCTTTAACTTTATTCACGATGAATATACACTACAAAAGTACTATTCCAGGCCTCAAAGTTTAAATTTTTACCAAGTAGCCTTATGGCGACAAGAAAAAAAATTTCCAGGTAGCCAGTGGTAAAATCAAGAAGTCAAGCCAATATTGTAGGTAGCCAAAAGCATTTGAAATTATCTTTATCAAATAACTATTATAATATGTACTAGTTACAGCACTAGTCTTGAAATTGTATCTTTATGGAAACTGTACTTGAATTTTGTTACCTGTGATTGAACAATGATGCAATTTATGTTACTAGATTATATAGGTATATCCTCGCCTATCCAATGAGCATTGTCAACTAAAATAAAGTAGTAATTGCATTAATTTTTATGTATGTTGGTTCATTGTCGACTTTAGAAGGAATTATTTGTGAGTACAATTATTAGCAGACGTGTTTTCCAATATTAGCAAATAGAATTTAGTCACCACAATATATTTTTTAAGGTAGTCATTTGGCTACCTCTGAATTTTAGACAGTAGACAAACTGAAATTTAGGTCGCATTGGCTACTGTTTTAGTCGCAACTTTGAGACCTGTTATTCCATTAACTATACAGATTAAGATTAACTATACTTGATTAAGCTACAAGAATATAAGCATAAACAATATTCAAATAAAATGTAACTTACGCCATGAGAATGGGAAAACACAACAAAACAAAAAACGTCTAACCAAGGTCAGAATTCTCATAGACTGCACTGAATGTTAGTTGACAGTCTTCTTAAATACCCTTTCAATCACAGCTCATACGACAAAAGATGTTCAATCCTGACCCAAGCAATCTTACATAACACCTAAAGCTCATAGCTTACATACAGTCCAACCACACTCTAATACATACAGAGAAAAAAACTTAAGAGAAATATATACATTGTGATCTTGACATTGACATCCAAAATGTTCAAAGGACAAAACGTAAAAGATCGCAAAACAGCCCTGACAATACTCAAATTTACATCGCTCAATATCGGACATCATTATTATTTCTCAATAAACAACAAGATTATACTAATGCACAAAAATCCAAGAGCAAGTACATGTAGATTCAATCAAAATCTTTGAAACATTTTCATGAACAGCAAATCTATTCAACAAACCTATTTTCGATCATCGTAACTCGGGCACCATATGTCAGACAAGCATGGCTTTGTTGTGCAATCACACAGACTGCTTATTATCCCCCGCCACAAAGTGGAAGGGGGATATAGGAATGGGTGCCGTCCGTCCTTCTGTCCGTCTGTCCGTCACATTTCGTTTCCGGAGCAGAACACAAAAACCCTGAGAGATATCTTAACCAAACTTGGCACAAAGATAGGTCAAGTGGTGAACTGGTGCCTTTTGATAGTTTGGGATTTTTTAAAACATTATTTTTCGAGTTTCCATGGCAATGACTTTGACTTAGACTGAAAATGGTAGTAATCCTCGTTTCCGGAGCAGATCTTGAGAACCGTAAAATATTTCTTCACCAAACTTGGCACATAGATAGGTCTAGTGGTGAACTGGTGCCTTTTGATAGTTTGGGATTTTTCAAAAAATTATTTTCAAGTTTCTGAGACAACGACTTTCGCTTAGACTGAAAATGGCGGTAGTCTTCATTTTCCGGAGCAGATCTTGAAAACCGAACAATATTTCTTCACCAAACTTGGCACATAGATAGGTCTAGTGGTGAACTGGTGACTTTTGATAGTTTGGGATATTTAAAAAAATTTTTTTCGAGTTTCCATGGCAACGACTTTGATTTAGACTGAAAATGGTGGTAGTCCTCGTTTCTGGAGCGGATCTTGAAAACTGTACCATTTTTCTTCACCATATTTGGCATATAGATAGGTCTAGTGGTGAACTAGTGCCTTTTATTAGTTTGGAATTTAAAAAAAAATCATTTTTCAAGTTTCCTTGGCAACGACTTTGATTTAGACTGAAAATGGTGGTAGTCCTCCTTTCCGGAGCAGATCTTGAAAACCATACCATATTTCTTCACCAAACTTGGCACATAGATATGTCTAGTGGTGAACTGGTGTCTTTTGATAGTTTGGGATTTAAAAAAATAATTTTTTTCGAGTTTCCATGGCAACGACTTTCACTTAGACTGAAAATAGCGGTAGTCTTCATTTTCCGGAGCAGATCTTGAAAACCGTACCATATTTCTTCACCAAACTTGGCACATAATGTCATCTCACAGTATTGAATACATTTCCTTTCTTGTTGGTAAGTTCTGCATCGCTTGAGTGTATGTTCCTCCAAAAGTGTCATGGACACAGTTGTTGCATTCACTGACTAACTTCATTCAGAAACACAACTCATTACAAATACAACAGTGTAACTGATCTTAAACCTACTCAACTGTATAAACACTATATATTCTTGTCAACCATACTCTGTACTTCACTTGCTTGATAACGGTGTTAGAACCTACACCGAAACCATCGCTCCTAATTGTAATAAAGAAGTTGTTCGTCCATAGGTCTCATCCTTACTCATTACAAATTCAGTTACATATTCTATCATTAACTGCAGATGGCAAAACAACACCAGTAATAACTTTTTTTAGTGCTGCAATTAGGCCATTTACAAAAAGGCCCAGTGAACATAGTTCACAGGAGCTAATGCATTGCACACAACCGGACATGTCATACTGGGGGGGGATATGAGTATTTCATGCTTGTTTATTTATACACTTGTATCGCTTTATAAGTGCAATAATCTTGGACGCGACGTTAAACCCCATTTCACCTCACCTAATACATTTGTACTTCGGGTGTTATGATGTGTTGTTAATGGTTTAAATCTAACTTATAAAAAGCTTGATAGTAGATGTAATTGGACATATTTAATACTTGAATTTGAAAGCTTAAGAAGCGTAGAGTAGGCTATATTTAATACAAAGAAACAATAACTTGCACAGGTTTGTTGTTTAACGCCACACTCAATAATATTCAAGCTACCGGTATATGACAGCGGTCTTTAAATAATTGAGTCTGGACATAGACATCATACACATCGATCCATGCAATTGGGATACGATGACATGCATTAACCAAGTCAGCAAGCCTGACCACCTGATCCCGTTAGTCACCTTTTATGGCAAGCATGGGTTGCTGAAGACCTATTCTGCCGCAAATCTTCGCAGTTCATTAGCTGAAAGAAGGCACTATTAATGTTTTTATGGTACAATTAGAAGTGATATCTAGATTAAGTGAAAGAGAAAATTACAAAAATGTGAATTACTTTGATTTAATGTAGTGTTCAATGTATGTATGTACAGTTCATGTGCTCAAAACTGTGAACAAATTTATTTCACTATGACCACTAGAAAACATACATCCTTGGCTGCAAATTAGACCTTTGCTCAAAATATACTTAAATGGCCAGCCTATGGAATACCACTTTTGCTTTCTTAATACGACTTTAGAAGTGTATTTATACCTAGGCATGTAAATTTCCAGCATTATTTATTTCCATTACAGTTTCCCATTTGAAATAGATAATGAACGTTGGTCAATGAAAGTAATGGAATAATTTGCCATAAAAGGAAAAATATATTCTTGGTATTGAAATTCGAAAATATGAAAAATCTTTCATATAAATGTCTTTCTTTTTTTCTTTTGGCCTAGCTAAACTACAGTTTGGAGGATACATTTAAAATTGTGGAAAAAAACCCCACAAGAATGCATTTATTTTGCTCTTAGACAAGATTTGTTTTACAAATTCTATTTCTTACTAAGGATACAAAACAAAGTAATTATTACTAAATATATATATGTAACTGATCGAAGTGTTTGATACTGTTTATGTTATAGATTCAACCATGCAAGATTCTTATGAGGCTCAAAATGTTATAGGTTGTTTAATATTGGATCCAATTTGACAGCTTTCTCAGAGTAAAACATTCCATTCCCTTACTCAAGTATATGCACATTATGATTTTTCTTAGAATATCATGCCTTCAAACAGATATGAAAAGCACATATGTCAACATATACCAAAATTAGAAAAATGCACCAAATATTCTAACAATAAACAGTCTCATTCACTCGTTGGTTGCTGTGGAAATTTTCCCAATTGTGATGTACTAGATCTACTTTCTAGTTAAGTCAAAGAGAATATTATTATTTGAAGCTATAATCACATGTATCCATTAAATTACTACAACATAAGATCAGCTGTTCGGCGTCATCCACGGCACAACACTCAAGGTCAAATCACGAGCACCTGTCCAGAAGACAGATTCACAGCGGCGGGAAATCACCAAATGTCTATCAACTAACATAAATAAAATTGCAGATTGTAACTACATTGAACGAAAAAAAATAAAGCGTTTACCCATTGCTGACATTTCTGATAACATATCAAATAAGAGTTGAAGACTTGCAATAGATTATCATACATTAATCGAAAGTACAGTCTACATCAATAACTTGTAAATCAAATATCAATTAGATCAAATATCCATGGTAGAATGTTGGAAATACGACCTGTCATGTTATGATGATATATTAATTTTTTTTAGGAGATTTATGATGTGTATTTGATTATATATATACATACACAATTAGTCACCAGTTATCTTGTACAATCACAGCATGTACCATGTCCATTAATTAGACTCACATAGCACACCGGCTAGTGAAACGGTTAGGGCAATTCATTCACATGGTCAGGTAGTTTGAGAAATCACAGATGACTCTTAGTCATTTCATATGGAAAAAAACAGCAGTTATTTGTCGAAACGGGTGAGCATGTAGGACAGCTGGTCTTGTGGCACCAAGAGGGTTAACAGGGCACACATGTAACTTGTTTGGTTTAGAACCATTATGCATATTGTGTATCATTATGTATATCACTGGATTTCAAGTTAAGTTGTATCATTAGCTCCAGATAAGCAAAGTTTAGGGGTCTGCTTCTGAGGGAACATGTAGCGAAATGTATGTTACAGATTAAGGCAACAAAGATAATACTTATCATAAAGCACCAAAATACAACAGGAGAATACTATACGTATCTCCAAATACTTTATCATCACTTCAGTAATTCCAACAACAGACATGATGGCATATCAAACAACAGACACCAAAATAGGATTTACCCCAACAACTGACCATTTTTCTTTCATATAATATTATTTCAACGGTAAAATTTCAAATTCAATAAAAATGAATCGGGTTGAGTCAAATTCTTACAATGTTTCTCCAAAGACCTGCAATTATTGGAGAGCATATTCTTAGTTTTTTTATGGTTACAACTGTATATATCCGACCACAATATGAGATTCCAAGATCCACAACAATTTTAACATACATTTTAAAATTGCCAGATTTGTATATTAAAGGCCATCTTGGTTTCAAAAACTGTTCTCAGCAGACACATTGCTTGTCAATACAAAAAATTTGAACAAGTTCTTTACTTGGACATAATATAGGTGAACAAGTTAAAATAATGTTATTTCTTTCATTATACTTTCAGTCATGTTAAGTAATAAACATTTCAAATGTTATGAATATATCAAACAATTGAAGAACAAAGATATGTTTAATACCTAATCTGTTTAACTTAGTTTGTGATTTAAGCCTCATATAACTTTCTTCATGTGTACTTATTTGAGATTAAATGATCAAACATAATCATTGTTATCAGATCCTATCCCCAAATTGCTCCTACATAATTTCAATGTCAGAAGAAATCAGTTTGAACATTCTTTTCAGATTTACATCACATTCAGTTGTGATGGTTAAGTTGAATTCAAGTGGACAAGTTTAAGGACTTCCATTAATAATGTGCTTGTGTAAAGACATTTGTCTTCTTTAAAACTTTATTAACAGAACAATAATTTTCTCAAAATGGCAGAGGTTTGGCAGAAAACATCTACATTATCCAAAACGTACTTAATTTGGAAATGGTTTCCTTTTATGAAATGTGTGTTACGTGCGGTAACATACATTTCCCCATCTCTGTTCAGCAAAATGTAACAGTGTTTCAACTTGATATATAAATGCAGTTATTTTTTATCTTGTTTGAAACATGTCTACTGGTTGTTACTCAAGATCACAAACAAATGTAATAAAATGAACAAGAAGCACATTATCTGCCATATCTGCGATAATCAGTCCGAAAAATGATGGTGTCCAGCATAACCAATCTTAGATGCTGCCTGCAACCTATGGAGGACTGAAGGAAGCACTTGGTAGCCTTAAAACAAAGCTAATTTCATGAAATTGGGTAGTTTTGTATAAGTTGGTCACGAACATTCCAGTAACATACATTACAAAACTATTGATAAGGTTTGACATTCATCTTTTTAAACAAGACCGTATAAAAAGCTGTAGTTTGTATAGATCCTGTAAGAGACTGTGGATGATTTACTAATGTTGTTTTCATGTTTAAGCTTGTGATTGTGTTTCTATGAACTGTAACACATATTGCACTTTTAAATTACTATGCCATTTGTCCTAATCATCATGGCTATGAACTGTTCATTAATGAGGATTTTGTAAATACTCTATACAAATGTCACATAGCTTCGATCTGACTCTCTCCTTGTAGAATGTGCACAAAGACAACAATCTGTCAATCTGCTCAAATTAAAAGAGTTTGTCAATATCAAGATTGCTGTCTCAGTGTACAAGACACTGAACTCATGCAAGGGCATTGTCCATGACAGAGCTTGCTGCCTTCCAGCATGACCGAAGACGAAATTACCAAGGAACTTGACCAACAGTCCGTCACAGCTGTGAAAATGTCTATCCTTCAATAGATTAAGCTTGTTACTGTTGCATTGGAGTGGTGGTGTATATCCCCACTCCACTCCAGTGCTACGCCTGCCAAGCGTTTGCACATAGATCCAAGTCCTGCCATGCCTCTGCTGTTTGTTTTGCTGCAGTAACAAGCATGAGGCCACTGACTGCAGGAAGGATGTGAAGTGTGCAAACTGCAGTGGGAACCATATGGCTTCCTCAAAATTCTGTCCTGTGTGGAAATGTGAGTCCTAAATCATAAAAATAAAAACTGAACAAAATATAGGGAAACTAAGAATAGGGTTGTAGGTCTTACTGCAACCACTTCTACTATTTCCTACTCTACTGATGTTCTCGTCCTGTTACCACTGCTGGACTGATCTGAAAAGGGTCAAGTCTATTCAGCCACTACCAACTGCTTCACTTAAAAAAACAGTTGTGACATCCTTGTCTGTGACACTTTCAAAATAAAAAAATCTCCAATTCCAAAACAAGCAACTGAACCAGAACCAGAAATTGTTCATCTTACAAAGAAAAAAAGAAAAATTAGTAAAACAAAAGCACCAAAAGGAGCAGCTGCTAACGCCAACACCAAAGGCCACCTCTCCTTTAGAGGCCCCCATAGAGGACCATAACTCATTTGGTCCTCTGGGTTAGTCCATCTCCACATGAAACTTGTAGGAGTACTATAAAGTCTTGAATGAATCTACAAAATATTATGCAACGGAATTGCAGATGTCTTAAAGAGAATTTTAATGAAATGCTACTTTTAATTCAAGAATTTAAAATGTTAGCTTTTTATCTCCAAGAAACATACCTAAAAAACACAATTAGATATCTGTCAGTACAGTTCTTACCACCCTTTTCCCCTCCTGGTGATGGAGCTGCAGGAGGTTCTTCTATCCTGGTGTAGCAGGGCATAATCCTTAGCCTTGTTTCACTCAACACTACCCTTTAAACTGTTACTTTGAACATTGTGTTTACATTTGTTCACTGTACATTTCACCTTCCTCAACTATCCGCCAAACAGATCTTCAGACTTTGTACAATCAGCTCCCGAAGACCTATATCATCATGGGGGATTTAAACGGTCATAATCCCTGGGGGAGTGCTGATACAAATAATAAGGGAAAAGTCCTTGAAGATTTTGTCTAATACAATGACTTTTGCATCTTCAGTGATGGTTCTAATACTTATCTGCATCTTGCCACTGGCACATGTTCTGCCCTTGAATCTTTCACTGACCTTTCAAATATTCTAAACGGGTTCGAATGGTCGGTCCATGATGACCTTTGTGGAAGTGACCACTTAAAAGTATCAATCCCACTGACGAACAACCTGCAACAAGGTGGAATTTTAAAAGGCCAATTGTTTTTTATTCCAAACATTATGTATAGAAAAACTAACACCTGACTGTTTCAGGAATGTTCCTGATCCTACACAACTATTTTCAGATCAATTAAATGCTACCGGACGAAAGCATTCCTAAGTCCTCTGCAAACCCTCCTATACGCTAACCATGGTTTGAAAATAATTGTAAACAAGCTAGGAAAAATAGGAAGAAAGTTTAACAATATTTCTGCAGACATCCCACCATCCACAACCTGAATGATGTTAAGATCACGATCGTTAGAGCGAGACATACCTTTAAACAAAACAAACGTCAAACATGGAGGGACTATGTGTCTAAAATCATTTCCCGCGCACCCATGTCCAAGGTGTGGAACATGATTCAATGGATTAAGGGCAAAGGATCAAAGTCTGGAGTTTGCCATCTCAAAGATGGTAATACACTATTAACAACTAAATCTGAAATTACCAACAAGCTTGGTGAAACAGGAGCAAATCATTCCTCATCAATCCAATTATAATCCTCAATCTCAGAGGTCTCAAAAACAACAGGAAAAGAAATAAGTCAATTTTAACTCTGATAATGCTGATGGTTACAATGAAACTTTTTCACTCCAAGAATTGCATACTGCCCTAGGGTAAGGTCATGACACTGCAGCAGGAACTGACAACATTCATTATCAGCTCCTGAAACAATTGTCCGATTCATGTTTGGAAACTTTGATGAAATATGGACAACCGGAAATTTTCCTCCTTCGTTGTACAATGCTATTATCATTCCTATACCAAAGCCTGGATTGGATCATACAGATCCATCCAATTACCGTCCAATATCATTAACTAGATTAATCTGGTACTGGAGACCAACAACCACCAGTGACATCCAGTGAGGATAAAAAACAACAGAAGTACCATTGACCATTGGTGCGTTTAGAATAATTTATTAAAAATTCCATTGTCAACAAACAACATACTGTATCAATCTCTTTTTACCTATAGAAGGAATATGATACAATGTGGAAACATGGTATTTTAAAAGATTTGCATGAATTTGGATTGAGGGACAGATTACCTCAGTTATCTTATCTTGTTATTATACAACAGACAGTTTCAAGTACGAGTTGGCTCTACACTGTCTGATCATTTCGACGAAGATCAGGGCAGCATCTATCTGTCACACTTTTTGGCTTAAAAATTAATGCC
Source organism: Haliotis rufescens (assembly GCF_023055435.1). NCBI lineage: Eukaryota > Metazoa > Mollusca > Gastropoda > Lepetellida > Haliotidae > Haliotis > Haliotis rufescens. The sequence continues at coordinate 49,817,031 of NW_025964001.1, read as the reverse complement.
AGTGCCATTGGTCTCACTAAAGTTTGAAACAATTATTTTTTATTTTTCATTTTTGCAGATGATTTCAACATTTCTTCTTGTAGTAAGAATATGAATATCATATAAAAACAGCTTTGTCTTAAAAAAATTAAAAATGGGCCAATGAAAATGGCTTAAAATTTTCTAAATCAAGGAACAAACTGTATTCAGTTTTGTCGTAAATAAAAGATCCAAATACCAGATCAAGGTAGTAGAGGAGGCCAAAATCCTGGGCCTCATATTTGACCGTCATCTCACACTCTTACCACACATCAAATATCTGAAGGCTCTTGACTTGTTGTTTCAAATTCTGTGTGGGGAGGGGATCAGACAACCCTCCTTCACTTATACAAATAGTTCATACACTCCAAACTAGACTATTGTTCCATTGTCTGTGATGGAGCCTGCAAAAGCAATTTAGAAAAATTAGACACAATACACCAGTAAGGCCAAAGGCTCAGTCTTGGAGCTCTTAGGACCTCTTCTGTGGACATTTTGTATGTGGAAGCTGATGAACCTTCCCTCGAACAACGCCGCATTAAACTATCACTGCAATACATCACTAAACTGCATTCCAGTCAGTCAAACCCAGCATACAACTGTGTTTTCAACCATCTTTAAGCAAACCTGTATCAAAATTTTCAAGCCTGGTTCCACTTCTTTGAATCTGAATTTAACCAGACATCACTGCAGACTAAATATACTTAAATATACCCAACAACAAAAGTTCCTGTGACACCAATATTTAAGTGTATTTTTCAATTAAGTAAAGTTTGGTTTTCAATATTGTAGTACATGTATTGAATTAAGTCACAAAAACGCAACTGCTACAGAAAAGCATGCATTCCATGCAAAAGTTGACTTTTATGCAAGCCCCATGCATTTCACTACCCAAGAATGGGTATAAAAACATGTGCGTTAACAGGATTCCATATGCATTGTTAAGCATCGTGGACAACAACCACTCAGAAAAACAACAAAATTACGCATTTATTCAACATTACGAAATGAGGGTCTGCGAGCCATTGGTATGCTTGAAGCAGGGTCAAGTAACCAAAAATCGACAAGACAACTGGATTCGAACAACACACCTATGAAATCTATTCCAGCCAGCAACAGTGACTGCAAGAAGCATCCCTAGCCTTCGACGAATATCTTCACAAACCATACGTCGTTGCCTCAGATGTGCAGGGATTGTCGCCAGAAGACCCGCCAGGTGTCCCATTTTGACAGGAAACCACCGTCAAGCACATCTACAGTGGTGCAGACAGCGTCTACGCTGGATGGCCATGCACTGGGGACAAGTTCTATTCACTGACAAGTCTCGTTTTCACCTCAGCCACAGCGATGGACGAATTCGAGTGTACCGATGTCGAGGTGAACGTTACGTCAATCATTGTGTCATGGAAGAAGATCGGTTCGGGGGTGGCAGCGTTATGGTATGGGATGGGATTACAGCAAGACAGAGGGCCCGTTTGATAGTGGTAGAGGATAATCTCAATGGACAGCGCTACCGCGAAGAGATCATCAGCTCTGTTCTACCGTTTTTGCGTCGTAGTGGGCCAGGCCCATGACCTTTCAACATGACAACGCCCGGCCTCATATTGCTTGACTTGTTCAGGATTCTCTTTAAACAAAACAACGTGAATGTCATCCCCTGGCCGGCTCGCTCCCTTGATCTCTCACCAATCAACACATGTGGGATGAGATGGATCGGCGCCTTCGACCTCAACCACATGTTCCACAGACACGCCAGCAACTTCAAACATGCTCCAGCAGATATGGACAGATATCCCACAGGACTTTGTGCGCCTGGACCATTCCATGAGACAAAGATGTGTTGCTTGCATCGCAACCAGAGGTGGACACACACGCTATTGATTTGTAAATTGACATTTTGGCATGTTCATGTTTTTTATGAAATCACACATTTTCTAAAGTCAGTATGGCAAATTAAACCATTTGAACACTTACAGGAGTCTTTTATCTGTTGCAAACCGAAATTGTTTCAGATTTGGTAAAAAACATAACTTTGCATTCAATCTTATTCAATGTCACAGGAACTTTTGTTGTTCAGTATATTATACCACCCTACCTACTTCTGTCTTCTCCTCCCTGGCAGATGGTGAAGCCAGAGGCAGACCTCACTGTAACCCAGCTAACCCATCTTCTTTTTAGATTCATTGTCATGCCTTGAGGCACTTAAAAGTGTCTCCTTAATTCACCCTATAATCTTAGACATAGTTTTCTATTATGGGGGCATAAAAGGTAACTCAAAAGCCAATGCTGCAGCTAAAGCAGCACTTGACAAACCATTATCTCCACTCCTTATCCCGTACAGAGATTTCAAACCAGCCATCAAACATTGTACTCGGGATCTCATGCAAAAGAGGTTGGACACCCAGGTAGGAATCAATAAACTTCATGAATCTAAACCAACAATCGGTCATATCTACTTGGGTTGTCAGTCAATACATGATGAGGTTGTTTTACAACGATGTACTTAGTCTTGGCCACAGTCAGTTTACCTACGAATATCTGTTTAAAACAGATGAGGATGAAACTCCTAAGTGTATCACTTGTGATGAAAGGGTCACTGTCAAGCAAAAATTGCTTCACTGTGTGGCCATTATTAAAGCGTAAATCTGAAAGATCTCATATTAATTTCCTTGAAAGAGAGTGGTCTGTATAATAAACTTTAAAATATGTATTTGTGAATAGTTAATTACTTGTTTTTAGATTTGGTTTGATGATTTTAACAACTGCTATAGTGAAGGCTCTGTCCAGGATTGTTCCCCTGTGTGAAACTATCATGAACCAGTATTTTAAGCAAACTCATTGTTGAATATATTTTATTATTGGCTAGTATTGTACACAACCACCAGTGACTAAACTGATGACGAGAGTCCTGCTGGGTATCATGCAGGAAGCAAAGGTACTGTAAGTCCCCATGATCCCCAGCGAGGTGGCCTAGCTTTGGTTATTGGTGGCCTGTAGCCCAGGTTTTAAACTGTATGAATTCTATTGTTATGCCCAAGTGTGTTTGATGAAATTTGTTTTTAAATATAACTTTGCATTCATGACTCACTACTGGATATTTCGACTTGGTCTTTTAACTCTAACTCACTCACTCATTAAGCTTCGGAAGACATGGTTTTGTCATTACATTAAATTGTGTCATACATATGATAAATACAGTGAATAATATGAATTTATTAGCTTTTTAATTATTACTTTAAAGTCTCCTATGGTAAAACCATATATATACTGGTATACGAAATACCGTCATAAATAGTTGAAGGTAGACCTACGTATATATATAATCATTAAATGTGGAGTATGTATCCAGCAATCAAAGTGTGCAGAGTGTATGTGTCATGTAACCTTGGACAGGCAAACCCATACCGTATGTTGAAGGAAGGATTCTTCTTGGCACATGATGGCAAGTAGCTACTTGTCACAAGACAGTGGGAAGATTGATTTGATACTTCATCATACTGAACACCTGTCACATAACCATCCTCAAAAAAGCTTGAGTGAGCTCCTTCCTTGCCAACAGTGTCATGGTCAAATGTTTTACAGCTCAAAACCAAGTAGTTATGCTGGACTTTCTCTGTAAACTTGTGGAAAACACAACTGTTGGCATTCCACCCTGTCAGACTGTAAGGGTTTGGGACAAGGTCTCCCATAGGAGTTACCAACTTAAGCACACCTTGCTCACCATCTTTGGTCGTAGAAATGCCGTTTTCTAAGTAACCCATTTTAAATGTCACTTTTACATGTTCAGGTAGGTCTGCTATATTAACTGATATCAGTAAGTCATGGTCTCTGAAATACTTGGCATGACTATACTTGGGAAATAACTAAGGGGCTGATAATGCAGACTTGTTGGAACAGGCTATAGATGTGATATTTAATTGGTGAGATGGAAGGTCAAGGTAATGTAGCCAAAAGTGAGTGTTATAATTACCCATCTGCATTGTTCTTCGGGTGAATGAAAAGGAGGTAACAAACGTGGTCAGTGTAAATGTGAATTTTGAGATACTTTTACTAGACATGATGATTTACAATTCAGTTGTATTTTCTGTTACACAAGGCATTTCTTTTTATTTGCAGAGGCATGCAGAATACCAGACTTGTATGTTCTATGTTCATTATGTTTTGACTTTCACAGGTATGGAATTGCCAGGCGGCTCAATAAAAGTAACTGAAGATTCTGTGAGCAACAAAACTGGCTATGGCATTACACAGCATGGAGTTACTGCTCATTTTCTTCGCGCCAAAGGCTTTGACTGGTTACTGGAAGAAGAAGATTTGGATGAAGAAGATCAGAAACCATTACTGTGAGTAATCCATGTTGCTGTATCACCTAACCAATTGTTAAATGGTTGAGACGTGCTTGCTCTGGTCAAAGGTATATTGGTACCTTATGCACACAAAAAGTGTTTTGATTTGATCTTAAATGACACAATGACACGACTTTGTAGCTCACTTGACTGAAAGTCAAGTGATCTTTTTCATGGCATCTTTGTCTGTTAAGCATTGATAGGTACGTTACAAGCAAAAAACGCTATCGAATGTCTCGGCGCACTTCCCACGACCCCCAAGTTTTATTCCCCCATCTTTCTTGTCCCTAAAACGGACAGTTTAAAACTACAGCTCATTTTCAACATGAAGACTTTCAACGCTACGTACCTCGAAACCCCGCCACATTTTCGCTTTTCGTAAGAGGCAACTAATGGGAACAGGATCATTCCCACCCAATGTCTCCAATTCATAGGAGCCCTGTTCGACACTTAGCAAGGTCTGATGTTTGTTCTCCATGAACAGTGGGTGACTCAAACAGCCACTTCAACTGCGCCAATGGCAACAACTCCTGGGGCTCCTAACATAGTATGGGGTTGACTACATTTGCAACCTTTTCAATGTTTTCTCGCGCCCTCTATCAGGATCAATGATTGCCACACGCTGATCTCTCTATCTTTAATGGTGGCTGGTCAGGTCGAAGGTTTACGACAGGGTCTACTTGACACCATTCGTCGAGTCCCTCCATCTGTTCGTAGACACTTCAACCATCAGTTGGGGAGCACATTTTCAAGATCGGCAAGTAGCAGGGCGGTGATCCAATTTAGAACATTGCCTTCACATCAACAATCTTGAGTTCAAGGCCACCATTCTCGTTATTTCGCATTGGTTGAACCTCCTCCATTCCCCCTCCCTCAAGATCCAGTCAGACAACGTGGCGGTTGTGTGGTCAATCAACAGGATGGGATCCACAAAATCAATGTCCCTACTCTCTAGTTCTGTCTCTGATGTCCCCTGGTTAGTGTATAGTTCTGTCTCTGATGTCCCACTGTTAGTTGATATTTATGTCTTTGATGTGCCCTTGTCACAGGATAGTTTTGTCTCTGATGTCCCCTTGTCACAGGATAGTTTTGTCTCTGATGTCTCCTGGTCACAGGATAGTTTTGTCTCTGATGTCTCCTGGGTAGTGGATAGTTCTGTCTCTGATGTCTCCTGGTTAGTGGATAGTTATGTCTCTGATGTCCCACTGTTAGTTGATATTTATGTCTCTGATGTCCCCTTGTCATAGGATAGTTCTGTCTCTGATGTCTCCTGGGTAGTGGATAGTTCTGTCTCTGATGTCTCCTGGTTAGTGGATAGTTCTGCTTCTGATGTCCCCTGGGTAGTGGATAGTTCTGTCTCTGATGTCTCCTGGTTAGTGGATAGTTCTGTCTCTGATGTCTCCTGGTTGGTGGATAGTTCTGTCTCTGATGTCCCCTGGTTTGTGGATAGTTCTGCTTCTGATGTCCCCTGGTTAGTGGATACCTCTGCCTCTGATGTCCCCTGGTAAGTGGATAGTTCTGCCTCTGATGTTCCCTGGTTAGTGGATAGTTCTGTCTCTGATGTCTCCTGGTTAGTGGATAGTTCTGCTTCTGATGTCCCCTGGTTAGTGGATAGTTCTGCCTCTGATGTCCCCTGGTAAGTGGATAGTTCTGCCTCTGATGTTCCCTGGTTAGTGGATAGTTCTGTCTCTGATGTCCCCTGGTTAGTGGATAGTTCTGTCTCTGATGTCCCCTGGTTAGTGGATAGTTCTGTCTCTGATGTCTCCTGGGTAGTGGATAGTTCTGTCTGATGTCTCCTGCTTAGTGGATAGCTCTGTCTCTGATGTCCCCTGGTTAGTGGATAGCTCTGTCTCTGATGTCTCCTGGTTAGTGGATAGTTCTGCCTCTGATGTTCCCTGGGTAGTGGATAGTTCTGTCTCTGATGTCTCCTTGGTAGTGGATAGCTCTGTCTCTGATGTCCCCTGGTTAGTGGATAGTTCTGTCTCTGATGTCTCCTGGTTAGTGGATAGTTCTGCTTCTGATGTCCCCTGGTTAGTGGATAGTTCTGCCTCTGATGTCCCCTGGTAAGTGGATAGTTCTGCCTCTGATGTTCCCTGGTTAGTGGATAGTTCTGTGTCTGATGTCCCCTGGTTAGTGGATAGTTCTGTCTCTGATGTCCCCTGGTTAGTGGATAGTTCTGTCTCTGATGTCTCCTGGGTAGTGGATAGTTCTGTCTGATGTCTCCTGGGTAGTGGATAGCTCTGTCTCTGATGTCCCCTGGTAAGTGGATAGCTCTGTCTCTGATGTCCCCTGGTTAGTGGATAACTCTGGCTCTGATGTGTTCTGGTTAGTGGATAGTTCTGTCTCTGATGTCCCACTGTTAGTTGATATTTATGCCTCTGATGTCCTCTTGTCACAGGATAGTTCTGTCTCTGATGTCCCCTTGTCACAGGATAGTTTTGTCTCTGATGTCCCCTGGTTAGTGGATAGTTCTGCCTCTGATGTCCCCTGGTTAGTGTATAGTTCTGTCTTTGATGTCCCCTGGTTAGTGGATAGTTCTGTCTCTAATGTCTCCTGGTTAGTGGATAGTTCTGCCTCTGATGTTCCCTGGTTAGTGGATAGTTCTGTCTCTGATGTCCCCTGGTCAGTGGATAGTTCTGTGTCTGATGTCTCCTGGTTGGTGGATAGTTCTGCCTCTGATGTCCCCTGGTTAGTGGATAGTTCTGTGTCTGATGTCCCCTGGTTAGTGGATAGCTCTGTCTTTGATGTCCCCTGGTTAGTGGATAGTTCTGTCTCTGATGTCCCCTGGTTAGTGGATAGTTCTGTCTCTGATGTCCCCTGGTTAGTGGATAGTTCTGTGTCTGATGTCTCCTGGTTGGTGGATAGTTCTGCCTCTGATGTCCCCTGGTTAGTGGATAGTTCTGTGTCTGATGTCCCCTGGTTAGTGGATAGCTCTGTCTTTGATGTCCCCTGGTTAGTGGATAGTTCTGTATCTGATGTCCCCTGGTTAGTGGATAGTTCTGTCTGACGTCTCCTGGGTAGTGGATAGCTCTGTCTCTGATGTCCCCTGGTTAGTGGATAGTTCTGTCGCTGATGTCCCCTAGTTAGTGGATAGTTCTGTGTCTGATGTCCCCTGGTTAGTGGATAGTTCTGTCTCTGATGTCCCCTGGTTAGCGGATAGTTCTGCCTCTGATGTTCCCTGGTTAGTGTATAGTTCTGTCTCTGATGTCCCCTGGTTAGTGGATAGCTCTGTCTCTGATGTCTCCTGGTTAGTGTATAGTTCTGTCTCTGATGTCCCCTGGTAAGTGGATAGTTCTGTCTCTGATGTCCCCTGGTTAGTGGATAGTTCTGTCTCTGATCTCTCCTGGTTAGTGGATAGTTCAGTCTCTGATGTCCCCTTGTCACAGGATAGTTTTGTCTCTGAAGTCCCCAGGTTAGTGGATAGTTCTGTCTCTGATGTCCCTTTGTTTATGGATAGTTCTCTGCAGTGTTCAAAACAGATCTGCCCGTATACCCGAGGGTGACTTGTTCTCACAATGATAGTTTTACATTTGAGCCAGCCCTTACAGCCTGCAGTTTATTTTAATCTGTAAAGATGGTAAATGATTAACAAGACTGATATTCCCTGGTGAAACAGGGCAGAACTTAAAAAGTAATCTGTCCTTGACTCTTTCAAAACATCAGCACTGTGTATCGCCCACACCATAGCCACGTCCAAATAATATACAGTTTCATAAACCTACCTGTCATATCATTCATTTATTAAATCTATCAGAAATGTCAGAAAATATTCGTTTCTTTTCAATTTATCATTTAAGAAAGGATTTAAACTTCAGAATAAAGCAGAATAAAGACGTTTCAAGCAAATTGAAACTTAATAAAGTAATATACAAAATCAACAAATATATTTCTAAAAATTGTCAAAATTACATCTAAGTTACTGTTAGTTGGTCCTCTTAGGGTTATAATTAATTTTAATATATATACAGTAAACTAAGGTTATAACAAACTCAAAGGGACCACTTATTTTAATTTATTATATCCGTTGTTTGTTAATTGAGGGTGTTATTTGAGGACACGGTGTTTGTACTTAGGTGTAGATCAATTGCCTTCAATTGTTTATTGCTGCTTTGAACAGCCACACTTGCCCGCGGATGTTTTGATAGGCAGATTGGTGAGACGCAAGGAGCTCAGCTCAGGGATTAACCATTTGTTATACACTTAAACATTATCGTTGACAGAGTACACACAGGACTTCAAGGTGAGTTCGCTATATCCGTTATTGAGGTATAGGTATTATATGATAAAATATACAGCAGTTGCCGGGGCCAAACGAACAGTTTGTTATATCTGTCAGTTAGTTATAAGCATAGTCGTTATAAACATTGTTTACGGTATAGTAATGCTGCAACTAAAATAAAACGATATTGGAATGTATTACTCCTGATAAAATAAAAGTTTTAGATACAATTCTTCCAATCATTTAACAAAATTCTTTAAAATTATATCATTGGGTACTTTTAAACCGAATCACCGGTAGATTCAGATAAACATGTGTACAGCTGATCGATACTTCCGGCTTAGACAATACAGATGGTAATTTTTTATCTCTGTGTATAAAACAATGCCCAGCAGAATAAGAAATACAATTTAAATGGTAAATCATCATGTCTCCTGATATTTTATCTCAATTTGTTATACCTGTTCGTTCACCTGAAATCACTGAAGGGTAGACAGAGCAAGCATGTACTGTTGTGTTGGTCATCTACCCCCTACGACTCTACATCGACTAAACTGCTGATCATCTATACAGAGCTCCAGATAAGCTGCGTATCTGCGTGAAATACGCATCACAAATGAAGAAAGACGCAGTAAAATAAAATCCAAGCGTATCAAATACGCAACGAACATAACAGATACACTACAAAAATAAAACTTGTGCGAATCATCGAAATATTGTGAAGTAACCCTGCGTATTCGATTAGCAAATCAGCAACTTATTTTGAAATTATAAACGGGCATTCCGTCAACCTTGCCAAACTCCACGATGACAGTTACATCATGATCATTTGCCATCACTCTTTCTTGTGGAAGTATCGTGGTATTTTTAAGTCCTGTAAAGCTCTCGAACCCACACGACACCAGTTTGCAGGGACTAGATGAATAGTGTTTAAATATTTAACTTAAATACCCACATGTGTAAAAACTAGTGGGTAACAGAAATTTGAATACCCAGATAGAATTACTGATACCCAATGATTTAAAAATGCATGGGTAAAATACCCACAACATTTAAAGCTTATCTGGAGCTCTGTCTATAACGCTCATCAATTATTTGGACCCCCAAGGATGTGTTGTTGCGAGGGATCACTGTGTGTCTAACTGCTTCAGATAAAATGTTTAGACCAACAGCTTTTCGACTGGGCCTTCGTTTTTTCAAGTGTGCTGGCCAGGGGTCCGGAAAATATAAAATCTTAATCGGACATTAGCATTTATGCCACGCCCCCTTCAAATAGCATATTTTAGTACGACTTTTCACACACATTACAAGTTGTTACGTAAAGCATGGCTCCCAACATTTTTAATAAACTCAAGTTTTCCAATGACACAATGTTTTCCTGCATCTCAGAAAACATTATCAGCTGATCACTGCGATCACATAACACCGGAAAAAACAGTCAACAAATCTGAACTGAAGTACGCAATTTAATCCTATTATTACAATATCTGGTAATAAAAAAATTGTTCAGTGTTTATCTGGACTAATGTTTGCAATATATTTGATTAATTATATTCAAAATTTCATTCCATAATTATTAAAATGTTTACAATAATTTTCGCGAAATCGAATGCGAAGTGATCGGTAGATCGCACAACTCACCATTATTTACAGCAACCACAGTCAGATTACGGCTATTGATGCCTTGAAACGAACTTTAGTTGCAAGAGAATTGATATAAATATCATAAATGCGGTACCATGACTCGATAAAAGACATATTTGAGGCAGTTTGACTATTAAATGTCAACATAACGTTTTTGCAATCGAAATACATCTAGCATTGGAAGTCCCTACGGTGACTGGTCAAAATCGTTCCATACTTCAAAAAAATATCCTGCATACCTTCTGTACGAAAGTGCAATGCTTATGGTTCTTATAATTTTAAGTATATATGGTGGAAGGTGCAACTAAAATAACACAATATTGGAATATATTATTCCTGATAAAATAATAATTTCAGATACAATTTCTTCTGACCATTGCATCAAAATTCTTTGAAGTTGTATCATTGGGTACATTTTAACTGAATCACCGATAGATTGGGAGGAAATGTGTGCACAGCTGATTGCTATTTCCGGCTTTGTTTACGAGAAAACACACACAGTATTCTTAATGTCTGCCTTGGAGAGCTGGAAATACATTTTAAATGGTAAATTATCATGTCTAGTGATGTTTTATATCAAGTTTCATACTTTTATTGACCAAGTTTGTTATACCTGTTTATTCACCTGAATTCGCTGAAGGGATACTATAACGCTCATCAATTGTTTGGACCCCGAAGGTAGTGTCGTTTGTTTTTCAAAATGTCCGGACAGAAAAATTTAAATGTCTGGTAAGCAATATTTTAAGCCGGACATTTGAGATTCCCAATCGGACATGTTGAGTTTCAGACACTGCTGTAATGTCCCCTTGTTGGTGGATAGTTCTGTCCGTGACCACAATGGTCATTGCACACATATCTCTCCTAGGGTGTTGAATTACAATTCAGGGGATTGATCTTCAATTTCTGAAGAAGGGGATAACAAACCTGGAAATTGAAGAGAAGTATCATCCCATACTGGGAATTCTACGCTTGGATAATACATAGCCTACAACTCACATGCTTGAATGACAGGATTATGCGGAGCCTACACCTCAATCAGAGAAATTTAAAACCTTTCCCAAGCCGTCCTTTTCTGGTAAGATTTACAATATGCTATCAAGATTCTGGATGATACAGAACCATATCCTAACATCAACAAGAATATATGAGACTCACGATTCTCCCTTTGCTCAACTGCCTATTATTGACAAGGATTTCCATAGCTGGTTAAGAATCCTGTCTACAAGATGAAGATTGTCATGAATAGTTATTAAGACATGGAATTTGTTAACAGACACATAATGAACATATGTGTTTTCACGATGAGTATGCAGGTCTACCAGCAGACACCAATTTGGGCTTGAAACTTGATTTAAGTTTGATTAAGGCATTTTAAAATGCACGAGGACCTTCTTTCAGAGCAAATTTGGATGTTAATCACAACTGGTTCTCTCTCACAGACACCATCATATTTCACATGTGTGTAACAGTATTTGGGAACTGTTGAAGAAGTCTGTGGTTTCTCAGCCTGTCAATTCAGGCCTGTCAGTTTTTGAACAGCAAGCTCAGATCAGCATTGTATGAGGTTAGTCAATAGACCAAAGAAAGATTTCAAGCATCCACCATCTGTCTGGCTGCTAAAGCTTTCAAGCATCCATACGAGAGACCTAGAGATCGTAGGGATCCTCTGAGGAGAAGGTTCATTTTGTCTGGACTGGATTCATTTCACGCACCTTCGTGGAAGGCCTCCTCACCAGTTCTCTAATGACAACAGAGAAGATACCATTTTCCAGGAGAGGCAGAGAGGTTTGGGCAAGCCTGCCTCTAAAGGTACAGGTGCACACGGGTATTGACTATGCCCTAGTTCAACTTCTTCAACAGAATCCTATCAACCAGGCTTTATCTATGACCTAGATTTCAGACTACCCAATTTTCTATCATAGCACTTACTCAGTAGGTGGATGTCCCCTCATTTACTCTGAAAATTGAAAACTGGTGATGTCAGACCACTGGTTACTCGAAGAGCTCTACCAGAAGTCATTGTTGGAAACTTATCTACTAGTACTACAGCTGGTCCAGTTGTTTATAGGGGCTATTCCTTTCTGGCAGTTTCTCACAGTTGTTGATTATCCTGATAGACTATTATGACCAGTAAGACCTTTAGAGTCCCATTTTGTAGCCAAGTTGTCATCAAGTTTACTGTAGCTGGATGGCTCAAGTCTACCATTACGGACAGTTAATGGCAAGGGGATGTGTGTGTGTTTCAGATCGTAGATTAATGGCTGGACTCACATTTTAGATTATGTTGCCACTATGTCGTCAGTGCTGAGGATGTCATCAGACAATCTCATTAAAATCAGATCCTTGTACTCGCTACCGCTGAATCAAGATCTGAGGACATCCCATTAGGGGTCACATCAGAACGACCTTTCATCCGACCAATCAGAACGTCGCTTACCAGATCATGAAAGTGACAGTCGGAATGTGTTTTCTAATTATGCAACCACGAAATATTTTACACAGGGTATTCCTAACGACAGTTACGGGTTTTATGATTATATCCATACAATCTAGGCCATCTAAAAGCCATTCCAGAGTGTTCTTCTTATCAGTTTTAATTTTTTTAATTGAGAACACGTCAAAATATGTTTCGAAGTGTAGTCGCCAGTTTGAAACTAGTGTCGTGAAGCTCGAGAAAGCTGCCTTCTGATTGGCTTATGTCGATTTCTTGTCAGTCATTTCATTGGTCGGTCAAAATTCGCGAAAGGTCGTTCTGACGTGACCCGTAATGGGATGTCCTCAGATCTTTGTTTAGCGGCAGCGAGAACTAAGATCTGATTTTAATGAGATTGGTCATCAGATAACTGGAAGTGACATCATATGTGATGTCAGGAACCAGGAGTGACCTTATTGGAACCAGAAATAGATCAAGAACATAACGATAAAGAGGTAAGCATAATTTGACGTCATCATGACTGGAAGTAACGTCAATTTCCAGTGATGTTAGCAACTAGAATTGATATCAGAATAACCAGAGCTGATGTCTTCATAACAGGAAGTGATGATTTGGTTATACCAATATCTGTGCATGTGCAGTTTTGTCTTGATTGATTGGCAGGGTTGACCTTTTGACTTTGGAAAGCTGACAGTTCAGAGGACGTGTGTTGAAAAAAAATCTAGGCATTTTATGTGTAATTCAGCCAAAATTTGAGATTTATTTGCTCTGATATGTTATACCTAGTATTCTTAGAATTGCACACAATGATAACTATTGTTTGGGGGTTTTTTTAAATAAAAAGATATTTGGGACACTGTCAAAATCTTTTTTTAAAATCAGTGAGTAGTATCATATGGTACTAAAAGCTGGTTTCTTGTGTTTGATATTGAATAACTGATAATATTATCATCTACCTGGAATGAAGTCTGTCTGGTTGAATTAAAGTAATTCTATATAATTTTATACTGTTGGTTATACATGTACATTGTTTTTTATGAACGGAAATAAGTACAGATAATACTGTATTTTTTTCAAACTTTGTCTGTACTTGTTTGATTTGGGGATATGTGTGGTGACACTCTTACTCATTTGTAGACCCAAACTCCTAAATCTTTCATAAGTATTAAACGTCTTTATATGAAAGCAAAGAAACTTTTTTTTATTAAGTCTGGTTAGTATGTCACCCAAACCCTAGAAAATGAATTAACTCTTTCAACACCGTAGGCAGGTACACCGGCCAAGAAGCCTCATGTCCCCAGACATGGTAGGCCAGTAGACCGGTAGACCGGCCAAGCTGTAGTCAAGTCAAAATAGTATATAATTTTATTAATCTACCTGTCATATCATTCATTTATAAAATCTATTACATTTCACAATGTTTGGAATACGTATTCCATTTCAATTTATTACTTTTTATCGATAGATTAAGTTATTCACTATTTCCCGCAATGTTCTGAGACACACACTTTGACAAGGGGTCCACAGCGAACATGTCATAGAGCCAAATAAAGACATTTCAAGCAAATCTTTAAATATAGTTTACAAAGTAATACATAAAATCATCAAAATCTAAATCTAAAAGTTGTCAAACTTACAGCTAAGTTACTATTTCCATCTTTTTGTGCGATCGCGTGAAATGTAAGTAAAATGACAAATCGGCTTTCGTTGCCTCGATTTCTTGGCTCGGACACGATGTTTAATGTCAAAATAAATGCATGAAAAATCTTTGTCACAGCTCGTAACCTAGAACGATACATCTACGAAGCTCCATTTTTTTAATATAGAAAGAGATTTCCTGCTTAAAACATTTAGAATATCACAATTTAAGAAAAATCTTTTATCAAAATCTGAAATTCATCATACACCAGGACGGTACCATAGCTGTAACTTAATTGGCTGCCTTAGGTCACGTGCTCAAATTTGACCAATCACGAACCTTGTAGCAGATTTCGGTAAGAAAGTGGCATTAGAAACCAATTGTTATCAATAAAATCACATGTTACAATTATGAAAAGACTCGAGACTCAAAAACAGAGGTATTTCTTCACTTTACTGAGCTGACAGCTGCTGTTATCAGGAACTTGGTGTTGACAGTTAGTGTATAAAATTCTTTGTAAAATAGTTTTCAAATTACGTACACAATGAAAATAAAAAAGAAATAAATTATGAAATCTTTATCAAATTTGCTGAAAATCGTTATGAATGTGTTGGCTTACATTTTTTTATTTACAACAAACTTAATTAAGTTGTAAATGCATTATTTAAATAATGCGAATAACATAAGTTAAATATTTATAAAAAAAAGTGTATAAAAAGTGTATAAAAGATGTTTTACAAGCAGATATTTTCTTTGATAACACAAGAGTCTCTGGGAACTTGGTGTCACAGCGGTAAACACTTCTGGTTGACTGGTGTTGAAAGAGTTAAGAAATGAACTCAACCCAAATCAAGACTAGAATGATTAGGCAAGTCTTGATTGCCTTAGCTCTAGGAAATTAAACATTGTTCTCTAATCCATTGGGATTTTATTTTTTATTTTGTTGATATATTTTTAAAGAAGATAACTTTGTTTCTTGGACTAAATGGTACTCTAGTATATTGTCTTGATTTCAAATGTTGTAGGTGCGTATGTGTTGTTTAATGCTGCATTCAGCAATTTGAGCTATATTATTGCAGCCTTGTAATAATTGAGACTGTAAAAAAGAATCCATGATTGATATTATGAGCTCCCTGTTCTCACCCTCTTGTTTTGGTGGCTGTCTGGACCACCCCAGTGGATTGGAAGGTTTTCACTCTCACTTGCACCTTCTGGTTGTCGTTTGTCCTTGTGAAGGGATTGTTCTGCCTCTGATGTCCCCTTGTTAGAGGATGATGTGGCATATACAACAATTAAGATGATTGAGAAATTGTTTTGGTTCATGGTTTCTTACACCAAGATGTTGCTGAGGATGACACAGCTAAATCTTCCTTTGGATTTGCTTGGATACACACACAGAGTGGTAGCTGATGAGCATGCTCCTTCTTAGCGTCCCTCTGGTGAAAGGGCTTCACGTGACCCTAATTGTTTTTGCACACGTACCTCTCCTAGATCCTCTGGTCGTCGTTCATCACTGATTCCATCTCGTTGGGATCGTCACTCCTGAAGTCGCTCTCAATCTCTTTCGGCTTCTCCTGTTTAGATGCCTTGTCTGCTATGGATCCTGCTGTGATGGTCCCACCTCCTACAGAGCCACTCCCTCGAATTGGGATCATAGAGACCAGCTTTCTGAACTGGATCCGAGCCTTAACTCTATCCTACATTTAGTCTCAAAGGTGTTACAGCAATGTTTTAGACAATCTATGAATCCCGTTACAGTGTCCTCACAGTCCACTCCTCCTGGTTCCGATGTTCCTGTCCCTTTGCTTGTAGGACATGTACCTTATAACTACTGCTTTGGGCCATCAACCTTCCCCAATTTCCATCTAAGATAGTTTCGAACACACTGACCCAGCTTTAGTCCACCATTGGATCGCCAAGCAGCTCCACCTTAGTTGCAGCACTTTAAATGTGGATTATTTATCTGATTTTGCGGTCCCATCAGCAAGCTCTCAAAAATCATTGTTCCTCCAAGTACTGCTTGATATCTCCACCAGTAGTATACCGTAGGTAATGGTGATTCTGGACCACTTCCACTGGAGCCAGATTTATATACCGAAGGAGAGGGAGTTGAGACTTGGATTGTATAAAAAGTACCGCAGAGCCGTGAATGCTCTCGACGGAGTTGACACCGCGCTGGTAACCGCTAGCATGGGACTCTGTGTAGCCGGTGTTGATTTACTATCAACTATAATCGCCGCGCCTATCATACTTGGCATGGAAATAGCCGCCGGAGTCTGGCAGGAATAGCGATATCTCCACACTCTGCCCCAAGCATTTTACTATTACGGCGATCCTCAACCTCAAAGGACATTCATCTGCAGGTTTCTCCTCCTCTATCTTCAGTGTCATCATTTGGACGATCAGGAAATGAAGTACCACCAGCAATCGCAGTTTGTGCCTTGTTTTCCAAGGCCGCCATTCCAATCAAATGTAGTCCCCTTTGGAATTTCGTTGGCCCCTGCCTCACCAACCCTATAACTAAATTCCTTCATCTTGGAGAAATTGTGTTGGAATCATACATTGACAACTGCATTCAGGCCAACACAGACTCCTGTTTATCTACAACATTTTGAGTTCACGCAACGTCTTCTGGCTGGCTTGTCAACATCAGCAAGTCCGAGACGCTCCCACTCAGTGACTCGATGCCCTTTGTGACACCCATCTGGGCGAATTGTTTGTCCCTCCGGATCGTTGGTTATCCTTGGTTCTCCTTGTTCATTAGAATAAATTACTTCCCCAAAAGCATTAATCAACACTGGCATGTTTAAGACAATATGAAAAAAATCGCTTGTGATGAACCAACATGTTTGCACTGTCTCCCTCTCATTATTGCAGTAAACCTTCAAATAAATGGCATGCATTTCAGGGTTTAGATAAAAATAAAACTTAAAAATTAACTACATATCGAGGTGTTTAAGAAATTAGCAGACCAAATATGACTTGTGATAAGCAATTGTTTAAAATGATACAAATGCATGTAATTTCTATTCAATTATTTCTTAGAGAAATGTCGTTCTTTTTTGGCAGTAAACTTTATAACAAATGTTGTGCATTTCAGGGTTTAAATAAAACTTAAACTGAACAACTAACAAAAAGTCAAATTTTAAGAACTACTGACCAAATATGACATGTTATATAATATAAGCAATTGTTTAAAATATAGATTTGCCTGTTAAAAAAATAAATAAATGAAAATTACCCTTTTTTTTATGTCCGCCAATCTTTTCATAAAAAAGTTCAAACAAAAATAGATTTCATTTCCTTGTCGAGCGTAAAGCAAAGGGAAGTCACTCTGATATTTCTCACTGGGATCCTTCTCTAATACCATCAAAGCTTGTCAACGCAAAGCGCAGTAGTGACCAGTTTAACTCTTTCAACACTGTTGGCCTGTCAAGAAGCCACGAGTCACACACCGCAGGGTAGACAGACCAAGTCACGTCAAAATAGTTTATCACTTTTTTAACGTAATCCATTTGATTTTATCATTGTTTATCTATAGATTAAAAATTTATTCACTAGACACTATATTTCCCGCAATTCGACAACGGGTCCTCATCGAACATGTCAAACAGCAAAACAAAGATGTTTGAAGCAAATCTTTGAATATATTATATAAAGTAATAAAATCAACAAAAATATATCTAAACGTTGCCAAACTGACATCTAAGTTATTATTTCCATCTTTTCGTGCGATTGCATGTAATCGTAAGTCAAATGACATCTCGGTTTTCGTCGCCTCGAATTCTCGGCTTGGACACGATGTCTTTAATGCCCAAATATATGCATATGAAATCTTTGTCACAGCTCGTAAACTAGCACTATGCATCCATTAAGTTCCATATTTTTAATATTGATCGCGATTTCATGCTTAAAACTTTCAGAATAACAAGATTTAACCCAAACCTTTCGCCAAAGTCTGAAAATTACCGTTGCTGTAATTTGATTGGCTGCCTTAGGTCACATGCTTAAATTTGACCAATCACGAACCTTGTACATATTATGTCGGTGAAACAATATAATTTTTTTTTAATGTATACTGACATGGCAGCCTTTGACGTATGTGTTATTCATACGAAGCTTTGAAAACAGAGGTATTTCCTCATGTTAGTGAGCGGACAGCCACTATCATCGGGAAATGGGTGATGACAGATATTATTTGTAATTCTTTTTAAAATAATGTTTCCGACTGCGTAAACAAATGAAAATAAAAAAGAAATAGGTAAGTGGATTTTTTAAAATCTTATATTTGCCGAAAATTTTCGCTTCATTAGTCCTTAATCTGGACGTTATGAATGTTTAAGCTTAAATTATTTTTATTTATAACAAACTTTATTAAGTTGTTAATGAATTATTTAAATAATGTAATACACATAACTTTCATATTGAACATGTAGTAGCAAAGATGTTTTACAAGCAGATAATTTCCTTGATAAATGTTGGCTTCATCTATCACACAAGACTCTCTAGGAACTTCTGATTGGCTGGTGTTGAAAGAGTTAAACGTTGCCCATGCTGCCAAAATAGCAGTGTCTTTCATACATTTCCACCCATGACATGAATATTGTTATATTGCCATTTGTGCACAAGCTGAGTGCCAGGGATATAATAAAATGTTTTTGAAAAATTTAGTTATTTTACTTTCGTTACTCCAGGATATTTTTTTTCCTACCTACCTAACTTTTTAGGACAAAATTCAAGTAAAAATAAATGTGAGAGGCTTTTTTTTCTTTTTTTTAAAATTGGCCTACCTCACTTTTGAAATGAGTTTGAAATCCGTCAACCAAGAAATAAAAAAAGTGTCGCCTAATGCCATATTTCATTTTCCCATGCAAAAATATTACAAACAGACCACGGCTGCATGGCTCCATTTGACTGATATATAATACAATCACTACAAACTGCTAACAACATCAGTCTTGTCCTGAGTTGGGCTGCCCCTTCATGAGACTGTAGGGGCGGTCGGGTAGCCCAGTGGTTAAAGCGTTTGTTTGTCACACCGAAGACCCAGGTTCGATTCTCGACATGGGTACAATGTGTGAAGCCCATTTCTGGTGTCCCCCGCCGCGATATTGCTGGAATATTGCTAAAAGCAGCGTAAAACCATACTCACTCACTCACTCATGGGACTTTAGTGGTGTGGTGATAATTTATTGATGGCCTTACACATTTAGAACAGTTTGGAAAGGAGCTTGTGTGCATCATTCGACAAAGTAATGAACTGACATTTTTCTTGCAACCTGCAATGAATGCTAGTTATGGAGAGTATTTGATTTCTTAATTTAAAGGTTTGTTATAATGTTGGATGAAATCAGACAAATAAAAAAAGTGAAATCGCACATTTTGAAAATAATAAATATTTGAAATTCATCCCATCACTTAAATACATTCTCATATTGACATTTTAAGGTACTGACTTTAATTAGTAAAAGTGAAAGCCACTTGTTTGTTAAAACGGCATTATTTTACTGTCAAAATTGGTTGTTGTTTTTTGTCCAAAGACATTATCCATAACAGTTTCTGACATTGTGACCAGAATAAAGCTTTCACAAGGTCAAAACAACGCTATATTATTCCAGTTCAAATTGACAAGGTCAAAAGTCAGTAAACTGTTGGTGATTATCAATAAATAAATATTAACATTTGATAAACTGTCAGCATGAATCCTTTTTGAAAGGACATGTCATTAAACCAGTTGTACTCATAACTTTATTGAAGACTTATGGTAACTAGAGGCATAGGCTTTTCTGTTTCTGCATTGGGCATCATGTGTTTTCCCAAACAGAAAGTGATGCTAATCATCCTGCACTAACACTGCGTCAGTGATTGTAAACATGTGTTGTTGAATATTAGTACATAATCAGGTGAGCTACAGGGCAGTGACACCACTTTTCCATAACTTCAATGTTGTATTTTTCATTTCTGTTTGAATATATTTGGTTTCAGTGAAGAATTGGATATAGACTTGAAAGACATCTACTACAAACTGCGATGTGTTCTCTTTCCTATTCCACAACTTGGATTCAATAGGCATATTGTGAGAGAGAGCCCTGACTTCTGGGGTCCACTACTTGTTGTACTTCTCTACTCAGTAATATCGCTCTATGGACAATTCAAGGTAAGAAAGAGTATTATTGACCAGTAGATTTTTGTGTGTGCATCATTTTGCTAGTATCACCTGCTGACAGTTCAAACAACATTCTGCTAAATCCTTTCTAAACGTTATCCCCCTGGCATACAATGCAGGTTGATATAGTCATCATCTGGTCCATCCATCTGTCCTATTTCGTTTCCGGAGCATAACTTGAAAACCGTAAAAGTTTTCATCCAAACTTGGTGCATGTAGTAACCAGGGGCTGAAGTGGTGCCTTTTGCTATTGTGAGGGCTGGGGATATTTGTATCTTTTGATGACTGTTTTTTCCATATTTTGTATTTCTTTTTTTGATGACACTGCAGCCATGTAACTTCCAAAAAAACCTGTCATTCTGAATATAAATTTTGAACATTTAAATGTATAAAGATAAGCTGATTGTTAGGTCAATTGATCGCAGGCATCTCAAACAATCACACAGTCGAACCTTGTTGTGTGAAACCAGTAGGGACCTGGAAAAAACATTCCAGTTATCTGGGGTTTGAGATCATTAAGGTTCGAATGCAACAATAGATTTCAAGGCATATGTATATTTCAGGGCAAGGTGCTGGTTGCGGCAACGCAGGCGTATCATTGACATCACTGTTCCCATCTGGATTGATGTCATATCTTAAATAATAGATTCACTGACATTACCTTAAACCTGCAACTGCACTATAAATAGCTTGAGATTTCACGAGATCCCACAAATATGGAGTGGCAGTCTGAAACCTCTCCACTTGGGACATAGGAAAACTTCTAGCTTGTTTACTAAACTAATCTGGATGCTTCTTGTTGTCACAGATGTAGTTGTGACAGTGTGAATGTGATCTTTTATTAATGACAAACACACAGTTTTGTAGCTTTTGATAAATTTTACTATCTTCCCAAAACATGATTTAGGTTCTCGCAGTCATGAGTTTACTGATCCAACACAGAAAGGTACAGTCTTGTAAAATATTAGACAAAGTTGAAATTCCCGAGTGAAACTCTTTTACTTCGCGCACAAGTTTTAAAATACAAACTGGGATCACTTTCAAGTTTTGTCCACACCAATCCTTAATCTGCTGCTATGTTTAATATCCATTTCTTCAAGTCCGAGTGTCTACGATCTCTCCATACACTTCGTCTATTTAGCTCAGTCCAGAAGTATTGGCAGCACTGTTTTCGAATCAACGAATTTCTGCCACATGGTGGCCACACCATTCCCCAACTACTATTGCCTGTGCTATGTCGCTCATGGTTGACAATAGCAGTGTGAACAGACATATTCGCCTGTTTCTGATTCCACGATGAAATCGAGCTGTGACACTGATTCACTCATCCCAAAAATTGGCACTGAATTTGTCAAAGTTTCCGTTGCACTTACAAGGGCGGGAAGAGAGGCGCCATCTTGTTGATTCGAGTTGGCGGTCGGAATGATGAAATCTTGAATTGGAACTTTATCCACAATAAAGTCACCAATGTCATGATCGAAATGACCAAAGCCTCCCTGATGACCTCTAACAACTCACCGTAAAATTAAGTGTCACATGCAAACGTTGTGTTGCTCATATTGAAGAAAAGCGAACTTGCAATGTTCTTGACAGTTGTAAACTCGGATGCGCTCATGGGGCGTGGCTGCTGGAAGATCATGGGGAAAACAAAAGTTTTAGAAATAAATAATCAAAAGTGCAATCAAAAAGTACCATGAACAGGATGTTTTTAAATTATAGTATTCACGAAAACATTTCTTTTTTAAAAGTGCAAATTAATTTATTAATTCATGCCAAGGTTGTAACCCTGATCACGTGGGTGGGTATTTCAAAGGAATCTTATGATGATGCCGTGAATTAGGCTGTGTGTATTACATTGTTAAAATCAACTGACCAGGAAGATTGTCGAGGCATTGACATTATGACACATGCTCGTCATCGATGGAGAAAAAATGCATCTGAGAAAAACATTGTTGCTTTGAGCTTTAAGACCAAACATGTGTTCTTGCCGAAGTAGTTTACAAGAGAGGATGATCTGTGTAGCCAGTGACCTGAATAATCTTGATGAAAATAAAGTTGAAATCCATATTCACGCACATGACAGAATTAATGTGAATAAATATTTATCTGAACATCATTTCGTAGTATGTGAGGCTGTCCGTGTGAAATGATATGAAGTGTTTGCGTTTAACTTTTTCCTGCCTCTGAGGAAAATATGCACCGATGTAATAAAAGAAATACCGCCAGATCTACCATTGCACAGTCATAAAAGAAACAAGTTAACTTTATCTTTCTTCAGTTGTACGTTACAAATTTATTTCTCAAGCAAAGCGAATCGATCCACATCATAAATTAATTTGACCCATGAAGATCCAGGGTAGAAAAGGTCTTCAGCAACCTATGCTTGCCATAAAAGGCGATTATGCTTGTTGTAAGAGGCTACCTACGGGATCGGGTGGTCAGGCACGCTGACTTGGTTGATGCATTTCATCGTATCCCAATTATGTGGATCGATGCTCAAGATGTCAATCGCTGGATTGTCTGGTCCAGACTCGATTATTTACAGATCACTGTCATATAGCTGGAAAATTGCTTAGTGTGGTGTTAAATAGCAAACAAACAATCATAAATTTTTGTTTTAAAGTGTCATGAAATTTACACAATTATTTTAATAAATGATGTACAGTCAAGTCCCGTTAATCTGACATCGATGGTTGCAAATGATTATGTTGGATTAACGAGTATGTCGGATAAACAAAATTTAGTAGTATCAACGTTCGTGATCGAAAATCGGACAACTACACGATAGATAAGGATTCAAACACGTAATAAAAAATATAAAATATATATTCATATTGTTATGTTACATTGTTGGCGGAATATGTTTTCTAATCATGCAACCACTAAAGTTTAACACAAATCAACTGTTACGGACTGTATGACCGATTCAAAATACTTTAAAGCATAGTCTGGAATGGAAGTCGCAACTTTGAAACTGGTACCCAAAGCTTAAGAAAGCTGCTTTCTAAGTGGCTAACGTCGACTTCCTGTTGGTCATTTCATTGGTAGGTCATAGGTTCGCGAAAGGTTGTTCTGACGTGACCACCTGTAATGGGATGTCCTCGGCGATAGCGAGAACTTGTATCTGATCTTTATAAGATTGAGGTAATCTAAGCATGTGAATTATCCTGTTTTCTTTATTTAAAGCATTAATTGTTTATTGTTAAACAAGTTTATCTCTGCAGCCGTTGCAATATGCAGCTACCAGTCGATTCGTCTCGCATTAAAACACGGGCTGTGTACTCGCGGGCAGATGACCACGGAGTACGCTGGTCACTGTCGGATTAACGAGACTGATTAATGAGTGATTTCAGTAATTTGTTGCAAATTAGGTGTGTCGGAGTCGGAACAGGGACTGGGTCACTGGGACCTGCAAAGTTGAGTGATTTTGGCATGAGGAGCTTTCGGACAAGTGTGACTTTGCCAAAACACATTGCTACTGGGCAATGAAAACAAGTGACAGAAACGACAAAAAAATACTCTAATCACTTGAAAATATTTTTGACCATTATCAGGTTGTTTTTTCACGATCATTGTCATCCAGATTCCAGATGAAGGCAAGACAAACACAACAGAAAAAAACACTGTTGAAATCACCGATTGGTGTACATATTGTGAGAAATGCTATTCATAAACTGCAGATATTCTGTACACCACAGAATTATGATACATATTATGGTGTTTTGTTCAATTCCACTGCAATTATTCATCACGACAAATGTATTTCATTCTCGACCAGAGAATAGGGAAGAACTATAATTTGTGTATTGGACAAATTTTGGACATTCCAGAGTATCATTTTATGAAGATGTGAAGACGACATGGCAGGTAGGTTTTTAAACGAAACACTTTTGTTGAAAAGCCTTGGAATCGTTTGATGGATATTTATTACCATTAAAACTTACATCCTTATGTCCTTGTTGTCAAAGGGCCAACGTGAGTGGCTGTTTACATTAACCAATGAAATTTGTGTTATCATGACGTCATATTGACCTGTCAGATAACTCGTATAAACTCCACCCACTCAGATTGTGGTAGTTCCTACCGCAGATGCCCCTTTAAAGCTCTGCACGCTAACGTTGAACCAATTTGACAGAGGTGTCACTTCCCGTGCATCTGATGTCAAACCCATTCGACAGGCGAATACCTTAACGACACCCCAAAATAAAACTTGCCATATCTATTTACCAAGAAGGCTTTGCATTACATTTAAATTACGTATGACATGCATAAATGCTCAGGTTGCTCAGTCTTAAAACTTTCAGAACTAGGCCAGAATTACTGGGCTCGATCGTAGCGCCACCAGTGGCTATTACCAGCTATGTCCCTTCTAAGCCTCTCCTATGGACCAATCAGATTCCACCTCTCGTATCACTTGCGTTTGCTTCACACAAAATGGTGGCGCCCAGTCAGGACGATCTGATCGATAATCAATATCTATATTGTGATAAAACGTGTCTTACATCGTGAAATGCATCAAATCACGTGAGCCCCTTGATTAAAAACATGAAAAGATTTGAAAAATATCTGCTGACAACGAGTTGGCGGTGCACATGTTTTGCAAATCCTGCAATCGACCGAAATCTGAACGACAGTTAACGAACCGGATTTTGATTTCGGTGCACGATTTTGCTTGGACTATGCATAGACTCGTTAGTCCAGCCAAAATGTAACTCCATAATACCAGCCTAGTTGTAAGGGTGGAAACTAGACTTTTATAGTCAGTTAACTCTCTTGCCTCGGGAAGATGTAATTTCTAACAATTAGCAACTTTCAGTGTAACTAATTGTAAACAAAAACAATCTGAATCGTAACATCATCAATTAGATGGAACTTGTACGATCATTTCAACGGCGGTAAACAAACAACTCCACATGCATAGTTATCCCGTTAGACTATTACAATCATTTTGTTACATCTAACTAAATTTTCTAAAATTATTGACACACGTATAAATCTTTGTAAAAAAAATCATTTTTAAAGAGTTTGCAAATGATTTCGTTTGATGAACTTTCGGACACATTGATAAGCCGACAAACGTCAGTGACACGTTTGGGCGTGGCCTAACTCGCGATTTGTTGAGTTGAACAAAGTCAACAAACACTGCGAAAAATGACAAATATTGGATGATAGGAAAAATCTGAACTGATATACATTCTAGGTAAACCATTCAATAGCAAAATAGTGCAGTTTACGAGAAATAATCAAAATACTTGCAATTTTAGCTATCATTTCTGAAACCAGAAGCACATATCGCATGTGACACATGGAAGCAAAATATGCAAAAGTTGGTAAGCTATCATAAAGAAATTCCGAAATAGATTCAAATACAAAGAAAAAACATAATTTACTATTTTTCGTCAACTATTATCTATTTATTGATCTGGAGAGCAGTCTTCACTCATATTTGTTTCATATTTCTTCGTGATTGTCGCCATCAAATGTATCAGTCTAAATCCGAAACCGTAATGGATTTCACGCTCGATGATTTTAATTTAAAATTATTTTTCTGAAAACGAACGCAACGGGGAGTGATATAACATATTGATATGCCAAAATAATAACAACATAATATTGTTATTGGTCTAACATTACAAAAAGAACAATTTAGAAAATTAAAGATGTTGAAACTTTCTGAGAACCTCCCGTCCTCTGAACCAATTAAAATTTTGGTACACAGCGACTGTATGGAGGTAGTGCAAATATATATAGATCTAGGCTCCTATATATGTGATTTTGTACCCAAAACAAATTAAATTGTACCCAAAATACTTTGTGAAATTGTACCTAAGAAAATAAGACAATAGATATATAATTATATTTATGTTTTCGTGTAGATGAACAGAACACACATTAAAATATTTCATCAAGTTCATAATATATGATTATGACTGTGATCCTTGAAATTGTTTAGTTTTGATAGAAAATTGACGTCTTGTCACTGAAGAAGAGGCCAGTTAAGTTGGTTAAACCTAAGTTAGAATGTATTGTTTTGATAGTATGTTAAGTTTAAGACACCAAAATTAATGTATATCTTTGAAATAATTCTAGGTAGATCTACAAAATCACATACTCATTTGGGTACCAAATCACTAGAAATTTTGGGTACAAAAGTCACTAGATCTACTGTACATTTCAACTGGTTTTTGAGAATCAATGGGATAAAAACATTTTTTGTCTGAATGATTCCTTTTCTCATTTTAAGACAAGAATTTGTTTTACGTAACATAACAGGTAGATCAACACGGTTCACATTTTGTCCTTAAAATATATAAAAATGTGAAAAATATGGACACCTCAGAAATGAGGGCTTTTAAAGTTATAATTCTACCTAACTTGTCACATGGTTTGACTAAGGTCTATTTAAGGAAAGTCCTTATGAAAATCTTTTTTTAAATTTTTTTATGACACTGACAATTTCTGGCACTTAGACAAAGAGTATTCAAGGAAAGACAGATATTTTTTTAATTGTAAATATGACTTTCCTTTATAATTCTTGTTTCATGATGACAGGGGAACTTTTACACACACCAGCTGAGGAAGTTGTGATACTGTGATTTTATACAAAGGAAAAACAGGTTTGCAGCAGTTACTGAATATGCAAAACGGACCACATAAGGTGAACTAAAGTCATGGGGCGTGGCTGACCAGAAAAAAATACATAATTCTGGCAAGGGTAAACATGTCTTTTCACTCCAACCAGAAGACTGAGATAGCATTTTCTTAGAAACATATGGCTAACTCACCAGCTTATGTGCCACCATGGTTCTTGTGATTACCGGTAAACAACCAAAAATGTCATGTACTGTTACAAGTAAGTAGTGTATCATATTACTATTACAAATATATTTTAGAATTGTTTTATTTGGAAACAAACCACTTAATGCACAAGATGAATGTCCATGAGTTTAGTATGTATATGTTAAGGATCTGATAAATTTATTTAAACTAAAGATAATAATTAAAGTTTGATCAGTAACATTGTGCAGTAGTATAGGTAATGATGGTTCTGGACCACTTCCACTGGAGCCAGATTTATATACCTATACCACTACTACAGATGGCATTTTTTTGTTTCAAAATGATGATGCAATTCAACGATCGTCATGAGTCATATTAAAAGAAACATCAATATTAATTAATAATGAATCAAATATACTATAGCCCACAAGGATATTCGAAAGGTATAGGAGCAATACAAAAATTAGCCACTGCGGCTAAGGTATCTAAATATGTGGCCAAGGATTGGTTAAAGAAACAAGGGATGTGGCAAATATACTTACCGGCACCGTGTTATATACCAAGGAAGAAGTTTGATATTTTTACAACGAATGAAGTTCAACAGGCTGACCTCTTGTTTCTTCCCCATGATAAGGTAAGATGCAAAATGTATAAATACGCTTTAACCGTAGTGGATGTGGCTAGTCGATACAAAGAGGCTGAGCCATTAACCTCGAAAGATTCAACAGAAGTAGCTAATGCACTAAGCCGCATATATAAACGTGAACTACTAAAATGGCCCAAGCTATTTCAAGTAGATCCTGGTCGCGAGTTTATGGGATCAATAACTAAACTGTTAACAAAGCACGATGTCGAAATAAGGCGTGGTGAAAAAGAGGCCCACTGTAGTCAAGCTATCGTTGAAAGATTTAACCGGAAATTGGCGGAACGTTTGTTTGGCTATCAGTATGGGATCGAAATGAAATCGGATTGATTAAGATCAACCGAATGGGTGACACGATTATCAGCTGTTGTATCAGCGCTGAATAATGAAGTAACGAGATTTATCGGGAAGAAACCATCCGATGCGATTAAAATGAAATCCGTGACTTCCGAATCTTCAGCACCGAGGAGGGGCAAAGAACAAAAACTTCCGGATAGAATAGGCGTAAGAAATTTATACCAGCCCAGTGAACTTGAAGAAGGCCTACGTCGCGCAACCAATCCGATTTGGTCTCTTAAGGTATATAACATTATTCGGTTGGTTATGAAAGAAGGAGAGCCTATTCTTTATTATCTTAAAGATGGACTGAGCAGGGCATTTGTACGAGAAGAGTTGTTCATAGTTCCCAATGATACAATACGGTACGGTATTACCACCATAACCATAAGCATAGGCAGTTACACCATCCTTATCAATCCATCTCTTTGTATCTAAGGGGGATAATGATGTCTTGTTTATTCTTAATCCATATATCCTATTATTGTAACTTCTTAAAGAGTTCATCTCGTGTTTGAATGTTCTACCGTTGAATAATGCTTCTTTATACTGTTCGTGTTTGATATGCTTTTTAAACCACATACTTCCTAACACCCTTAGCTTTTCTTATTTCCCCATTATCGGACTTCTTTATAGAATACATCTTAGGTCTTAATCCGACATACTCCGCTATAGGGGTCCCAGCACATTCATCCTTCATCTTATCTAACACCTTTTTATTTAGTACGCTGTGCAGTGGATTAACTTTTGGGTAATCGCTCGTGTCGTACATATCTATTTTTTCTGCCATATCTTTATATACATCCTCGGTTTGTATTTCCATCAACAAAGAATCTGTGTCAGTATATAACACCTCGCATCTATCGCCGTATTGCTTCTTAAGTTCGTTGTAATAAAAGTCATACTTTAAGTGTTTTGACAAGTCGAGAATACTCATACCGACGTACACCAGTCTGTTGAATTTTATATTACTCTTCTGCATATATTCTTCCTCATTAGATCTGACTAATTTAACATCAACACGCTTCCTTAGATTCTCCATAGTTTTACCAAATACTGAGTTATTCATGAGCTTATACAGATTCTTTTCGAAATCGCTTGTAGCTATCTTTCTTAAATCTGTGTTCAACCTTATATAGGGCTCCATCCAAGGGCTTTGATCAAACTTTAGAACTCTGTGTATTTTTTTAAGTTTCATACCTAACGATAGATATAACTGGAGATTTCTGTAGTGAACTATATATTTTGTCTTATCCATCAAATTTGGTACGAGTTTTTCTACGTTAGCTAACCTACTATTACCCATCAAGGAGCGTTGATATTCCGACATCCAATCTTTATTAACCATTAATCTTTTGGGAGCTAGCGGATAACTGTTATGATCTTTATATAAGGAATTTGGATACCGTAATCCAAGTCAACTTCTAGTATGTACCCTTTATTCGCATCATTATTATGGATATCATTCACTTCGACCCACTCAAAACCACCCGTGGGTAAAGGTTGACTCATAGCCCATCCGTACAAATTGTTAGCCTCGAGATATAATATGTGAGTGTCGGGTTTACTAGGATCGTATCCTTCCACTAATTTATTATTAGCCTTAGAATACCTTTTCGCCGCCATCGATATACCACCTCTTAATCCTTTCTCAAAAAACAAGTGCATATCGTAATCTGTGAGTAGTTTTAGTTCTACGCCGGTCTTCTTCAACAATGCATCCCACGATAGTCCGGGACTGGAATAGTACCATGCCGGGTCCAAGCCGTATTGTTTTAAATATGTCTTTCTAAATATCTCGAATATATGGGCGAGTAACAGTACATCGGTTTTTAAGTACAGATCGTGATAATCGCCTAAATTCTTACTACCTAATTTATCCCAGACCGTCAGAGCGTGTTCATAATTGGCATCTGTTATTTTAGATTCTGTTAAGTTACTATAGAATGATTCGAGGGGTGGTAATTCAGTTTCTTCGAATCTAGACCAATCATCCATATATTCGTAAGGATATACACCTTTTCTCAGTAACCAACGACGAGTTATCTTATCGGTATATTGATTTGTTATCGCAAAGTCATCGGGATTGTTTGCATTAGCTAAATTGTCCAGGGAAGATAACAGAAACTATATGGAGTCTATGAATCTAAGCCCATTACTTTGCTTTATTCTAGATTTCCCATCCTTGTCCCTATAATGTATAGGTTTAGTCAACGAGAACGATATGTATTTTTCCATATTATTAGGAATGCACGTTAAACCGCCCTTCGGTCTTTGAGATAGCTTGCATAATGAGATGTGAATCGTATCCCCTAAGGTTGTGAAACACAACGGGGATGGGTATTGTTTGAGAATTCATTTTTAGTTTCAAGTTACACTCGTTATGCGCGGCTCCCCGATAATTACCCGTGACGTGACAATGATATCTTACAGAATCCCCATCCAGGGTTTTATTACAAACATGACAACTCGTTGACTTCTTATAGGCCCTCCAATCATCCCTCGTCATACACATGGGTTTCTTACACGATAAATATTCCCTGATTATTCTCTCTTCTTTTTGTAGATATTCTAGGAACTTTCCCACTGCATCGGGACCTCTGTAAATCACGGGCGGGTTTGTTTTCCCATCATACCTTACAACTATATATCCAAACCCACAAGGAATATGTTCTTGAGTTTTGTACGTAAAACTATCTTGATTGCTTCGGACTGTATTTTCTATAGGTTTGATAAGTGCTTCGAAGTCAATGTAAATAACGTACAGTACTGGCATTTGATTACAATAATGTTCAAATTTTAATATATTTTTTCCCTCTTTAGGCATATCGATCCTGATAGCAGTCTGTCCAACACCTCTACAGTC
Organism: Haliotis rufescens; assembly: GCF_023055435.1. Classification (NCBI taxonomy): domain Eukaryota; kingdom Metazoa; phylum Mollusca; class Gastropoda; order Lepetellida; family Haliotidae; genus Haliotis; species Haliotis rufescens. The sequence goes on along the minus strand of NW_025964001.1, from coordinate 49,785,940 downwards.
TTCTTTATGCGCTTCTAATAGATCTTGTCTGCTGTACCCATGTAGGCATCTTTTGCAGAAATATTTCTTTCCCTTATATTTAGTTTGATCGTACAAGAATGATCATACAGATATCATAACCATTAAAATCTAGCTTGGGTGTAGTAGTATAGGTAATGGGGGTTCTGGACCACTTCCACTGGAGCCAGATTTATATACCTATACTGCTACTACACAATGCTACAGGTGGCATTTTTTATGTCAAAATGATTAGGCGATTCAACGGTAGTCATGAGATTAAGGTAAATTGACTCTAGCTCACTAATACCTGGGGCCAATCATTGCTTTAGATGAGCCTAAATGGTAATAAAAATATTCTTTATTATTTTTATCAATAAAGAGATATTTAACATTTTTATTAAGTTCTTCGTTCATTTTACTAGGAGACCAGACTATATAATTACACTCTTCTTGTAAATTGATAAGAAACAATTGATAACCGTATTTGGTTGGTTTGACATCACTGATATAATAAAAACCTTGTGGTAATTCTCTCCATTTATTATATATTATTATATATTTATGTAAGCATTTGTCTAAATGTGATCTAACGATAGTAAGCAATCTATTTTTAATCTCCAACCAGTTCTTTGGTTTTGGCACGGAATAATTGACGTGCTTGTTGCCTCCCCTGTTCTATGAACTTTTTTCCTCGTCTTCGCTAATACCATTGGTCTTACGAGATTTTGATCGAATCTCCTGCTTCATTGCGTTGTATTTGGTGAGTTCTGACAACACTAAACGAAACTCCTCCTCGGATATCTTACAATTGACCATTGCTGTCGAAATATGATCCTCAATGCTGTTCAACTTTGCTTCGGTGAGTATCCGAATACTATCGTATTTTAATGCTTTCTTTTGTAACCTACGAGAAATGAATTTTATCGCTATTCCTGCCAGTCCCGAGACTCCAGCGGCTATTTCCATGCCGAGCACGATAGGCGCGGCGATTATAGTTGATAGTAAACCGACACCAGCTACACCGAGTCCCATGCCAGCTGCTACAAGCGCGGTGTCAACTCCGTCCAGAGCATTCACGGCTCTGCGATACTTTTATACAATCCAAGTCTCAACTCCCTACCCTTCTCTATTCGATGTTTTATGTCGCTTATTTGATGTAATCGAAATCCATCAACAGTTTCCATCTTTTCAATTGCTTCATTGAGCGCCGGATATAAACCCATAGTGTATATTACGATCATATAATAGTCTTTAATTGGTCTTGCTTAAATGTTTTGAGAGTATACATCAACCTTATCAAATGAATATTATACGGCAAGAATATCTTAGTAAGAGAAATGCTGTCACTTTTAATAATTTGGACCCCCTCGAGGGTTGCAACGGGTGATGCTCCAATATGAATAATACTGCAAAGTTGACGCTCGTGTTTCTTGAGCCATTTAATCGATAGACCTGGGCCCGGGATCATGAAACTAACTTAAGATCATATTTTGTCTTAACTCTTAAGATTTAGACTTAAGATCAAATTTTGTCTTAAATCGGGGATCACGAAGCTCAATCACTGAGAATATCTTAAGTCTAAGACAAAATTTGATCTTAAGTCCTAAGGCTGCCCCTGAGTAGACTTAAGACAAAATTTGTATCAAGAAATATGGCAGAGGTTGTTCGCCTCATGCGTCGCCTAAGGGCTAAAAAGGACAAAACAACAATTCATCGCACATTTCGAGATCGTTTCAACCCTCTTGATTTGTACAACGACGAAGAGCTCTTTGAGAGATACAGATTTCGTCGTTGTACCATTTTTTTCATTGTTGGCTTAATCGGTGATGAACTGGCACACCCCACTCAGCGTTCACACAGTCTCCCACCTATTATTCAGGTTTTGATTTTCCTTCAGTTTGTTGCCACTGGGGCTTTTCATTTATTAGTTGCTCAGTCGTTCTGTATCAGCAAAGCAACAGCCGGCAGGTGTGTCCGACGAGTGGCAGAGCTACTCTGTAGGCTGTCGTCTCGCTTCATCGCTTTCCCGACAGGCCAGAGATCACATGACGTGAAACGTACCTTCCATGCCATTGCCGGTAAGTAATACACCCAAAATTGACATTTGAGCATTAATATAACACTCTGAATAGACATATACACGATAAGGATACATACAGTGTTTTCCCCCGAGTCTCCGAAGGCAGCCATTTTGATCTAAAATTAGAACACGACACAGGTGCCACCTATAATTTACTTTACCGTATTCGTGCTAAAAGTGATGAAACTACATCGCTCTGCTTCAGTTCCACAAGCATGCTCAGATCACTGCTAATATTTAATGAATTACTTTATTTAGGATTTCCAAATGTGCTTGGCTGTGTTGACGGCACACAGATTAAAATCCAAACGCCAAAGGTCAACGAGGCTGACTTTGTCAACAGAAAGGGATATCATTCTCTGAATGTTCAGGTACTTGAAATAAAATAATGATGTTTGTTTTTTAAAAATGATTTTTCATCAATTGAAAAATTTCCTTAAACATTGAATTCATACACCTCCTGTAAATAATGTATGAATAAGACTACAGTACAGGTCAGATTATAGCATTTATGTTAACTGAATAAAAAACAAGGTGCATGTTCACAATGACAAATAATTTATTAATACACAAATAAATACAAAGCTTTCAAATGGATGTGTATGTAATTTCTAGCATCTGCAATACTAATTTGACAATACCCAAAACATATGTTTTGGTAAATTTGATACAAAATCTGCAAAATAATGGGTGTACATACAGGTACAGGCTGAGATTTCATTAAACAAATACAATACATCCCAGAGTTTGCTTTTGCTTCAGACTGTTGAAAAATATGTTGTTCGCTTATGCTTCAGACCGTTGAAAAATATGTTGCCTGACACAAAATGAATGTTGAAGGATGTTTTAAAACTGACAAACAAGATGATTTTCCATTCTCCCACCAATCATTCATATTATCAAACATTATTCATAATACAGATTGTATATTTCTTTTACATAGATGGTTTGCGACCCAAACTTTATTATTACTAACTGTGTGGCCAACTGGCCTGGATCATGCCATGATGCCCGCATATTCAGAGAGAGTAAACTCTGTGATAATTTGGAAAATGGTAAGTATTTTAGGATTAAGTGAGGGTTAGTCATAAGAGATCTTGTCATTCTAGGTAGTGCAAGACAATTAATTTCAATACCTTTTACATGGGGCAATAATAAATAGTGACAAAATACATGTTGCATTTTGGTCGATGTAGTGTGAGTCAGATACTGGACATTTTACAGAGCTATTTTGGATTTACAAATCGACATCAATCTAACATAAATTGCATTTCATTCAAGAGTGCACTCCCTTGATGTATTAAATAACAGTTGTATTTTATGTGAGCTTCTTTCACTCCAAATCCCCAGATTTTGCCTCTGAAATCCTGTAAAGTTCACAAATATATTTTACATAAATTTCATAAACCAGGATATGATGCTGATGTTGATCTAAAATAATGTTATGTCTCAATGGCACATATCATGATTTATGATCAATCTGGGAATATTGAAATTTAACAAATCCTTAACATACAGTAAACAATACCCCTGCAAATTAGAATGTACCGGTAAGTATGTTTCCAATAGACATTTTGCAAACATTAATACATGTGGTCAATGATATTACCCACATGGTAAACCTCTACATACATATATCCAACTTTACAAGATATTCTGTGACCCAATATGAATTCTTTATCCATATCCTTAGAAAATCGGTAAAGGTTTCCCTGAAATGTCAACCATAGTAAAAAGATTTCTATGAATATAAGCATCTACATTCAGTGTTGACTCAAGTCCAAAACATCCCAAAAGACAAAGACTAATTACTATTACCATGAACATATATGATGACTACATTAACCAAGTTTCTTGTCAAATTCATTTCATATTTTGAAATTGTAGGTAAAATTGGGCTCTTATCATAGTTGTCCTTTCTGAACTAAAGTTTAAAAACATATGAAAACAAATTGCACATATATATATTTCAGGTGTTCATGATGGATTCCTGCTGGGTGACTCTGGGTACCCCTGTAGACGATACCTGATGACTCCCTACCACAACACTGGCAATATCAGACACAGAGACAGATATAATTATTCTCTCTGCAGAACACGTGTTCTGATTGAACAAACTTTTGGTATTTTAAAGAGACGATTTCCTTGTCTATCTTTGGGACTGAGAACCAATCCAACCAGAGCATGCAAATATGTTGTTTCCTGTGCAATTTTACATAACATAAGAATTTTGAAACAGGATATAGTAATTAATCATATGGATGAGTTGACAGTTCAGGGTCCAGATCAGCAACAGCAGCAGTTTCTGAGAAATGATGGTTTTGGCATAAGAGACCACATTGCCCAGAGCTACTTCAGTAAGAAAAAAAAACACAACCTAAATTAGTCTACCAGGTGGGCACAGTAGAGACAATTTAAGGATAACAACTTATTCATTTACTGTAAAGGTGACATTTCTGAATAGATCCTTATACCGTTGTCAATCAAGGCTGAATAATGACCATGGCACAGAATACTTATTGTTGATGGAGGATTAACAGTAACAACAATTGCATATGTCACAGAGATTAACATGAGTAGTTTAAACAACGACAACAGGAGAATAATACTGTAAGATCAAGATGGCCAGAGAACACATGAAGAGTTGTTATCCATAAATTGTCTCTTCTTTGTCAACTTCTAAGTAATGTGTATGAAACAATTTAATAGGTGGGCACTAATTATGAAAGATGGCATGACATTAAGGGCACATTATTCAATAAAAAATGGGTCAATTTGTCTAATTTGCAGGATTGTTAATTTTTGTTTCAGCTGAGCCAATTTTGTCTGCTCTCTAATAAGTATCCTGCTTTCCTGGATTCTCTGGAGCTCCTGCCTAAAAATTTCCTCCTCTGTAGTTAAATTATTTTGTGGTTCGGGGATAATGCTGTTTGACAAGAAGTCCTCTACCCCCAGGCTGGCCATGTTTATGTCCAGAGGTACTGCTGCTGATAATGCCTCCTCGCCTGTGTCCACTGATCCTGAAATATGTAAATACAAAACAGTTATTACACATAATTCTGTTGTGATTCCGTACCCAAAACATTGAAAATGCTGCATATATACACACACCTATGTAACTTACACATGATGTAACATGTAATTAGTTCAGTGAAATATTCCACTGAATTTGAGTTAACATACAGGCTCCATACAAGCAGATTGAAATATTTCCCATGTAGGATATTTCTATAATTCATTAAGATATACATATATACATGTATTTGGACCCTGTACTGACAACTCTGTGTGTGTGTGTGTGTGTGTGTGTGTGTGTGTGTGTGTGTGAATATAATGTAAAATTCACAATGAAATTGGTAATAAAGGGTGATGAGATTCTCCGCTTTCTTATTAAAAAGTTAAACTATCCCATTGTGTTGTTCACACATATCATACCTCTAGCATAACTATGAGACATGGTTTATTGTGACAATGTCATGTCAGGAATCATCTTCTTACAAGATGTAAATTTAATATTTTTGTTTGTGCAGAAATAAGTACCACTACCTCCCTGCCTACTCTTACGATTTTATCAGCTATTACCCTTCATTACGTAATATTATTCCACTAAATATTTCTTTAATTCCCTTTTACTCACTTGCCTTATTCCTAAATTAATCCATCAATGCATAATTACTTTAACATTTTCTATGTTAGATCCAAGCACGGTTTACCTCACATCCCGTCTATTTTTTATACGCTGTTTACTTCCGTTGTCTCACAGCTACATAATGTACCTTCACAATTTTATCGTAATCCTAAATATACTTACGCATACCATCAACTATTATCTTTTTCTTGTATTAATATGTAATCTCAGCATCTATATCTTGTACATTTCTATTAATAATTCGCAGGCACCATTTCTTAAATATTAATTCATGGTGCATCACGGTCTTTATTATTTCCGACATGTTGCGCATGCGTATTCTATGTTCCTTCTCAGTTCTTCGTCCGCCATGTTTCACCAATTTTCTCGGGCAATTGCGTACGTAACTTTAATCTATTAGTCCCAAACCGCATCGTACGTGCCCGGATACAGTCACATATCCATAATGGCTAATAGGCGACCCGCACGAGTTAGCACACGGCGACATACATTGTCAGAAACGGACGAAACAGAAACATCGACTAGCGCCTCACGGTCACGTCAGGCTAGAAGACAGATCCCTTACCTAACAACCGAAGGCTTGCGTCAACGTCTAGAAGACATGGGGTTCAAACTTCCAAAAGCTTGGGGACGGAAGATGCTGTTGCAACTATACACTGAGAATCCCCACAAGAATACAGTTGAATCCAGCGAATCTCCAACGCGGTTGACTACTGGGAGGTCACGGCCCACACCTGCTGCCACTGTTAGTAGGGCACCAGACAACCCACTAGCAGACCCAGACCTGGTTGCCTCCCAGGCTAATTTAGACATGGATCATCATGTTGGCAATGGACCCACCATCACGTCCCTCCAAAATCAGTTGAAGGAACTAACAGACCTTGTCTACACCTTGGCACAGAATCGGTCATCTCCAGCACAACAACTGGCTTCAGGCAACATAGCCTCTCCAACTCACATGGCCCAGGGTCCTCCAGCGACGTCGCCTGCATGTCAAGATTTGTCTCAGATTGGCATCTACCAACGTTCCCAAGATACAACTTTTCCAGGACCACATCTATTTCCTCAGGTTGGACACACTATGGCAGCGGTGTCATCAGATTCCCTCCCACCAATTGATCTGGTCCCTGAGCAACTTGTGACAAAGATCCGGGCAGGTAAATATGTCAATCTGGCATTGCTCTTGACCACTGTTCACGACTTCGGGGACGGTAAGGGAGAAACAGCTCCTAAACTGACTAGACCCTTGTCTCCTCGGGAATTCACTAAAGCATTCCGAACGTATCGAAACATCTACTGTGGCCAAGATGTTCAAAAGAAAGCACAAATGGAATCTCACGAGGAATATGTGTTAGACCTCGCGGCCCAATACGAAGCAGACGGATACTATGAGTACCACAAGCGATTTGCCATGAGAGTGGCAGCTTATGCAGCTATTGGAAAACCAATAGATTGGTCAAAACCTGATACTAACATTTTTAATGCCTGTTGTGCCCATTTGAAGAGGAAAGTGTGTTCCGGATGTGACAGCATAGATCACATCAAAGCAGAATGTCCTAATGCTCCCTTCTCCTTCAAGCCAGTCAAGTTCCCTGGCGATCGAATCCACTATCAGTCCCGAACCAGCAGAGAACAAGATTCGAAAGGTCGCACACGCGTGTTCCATGCTAACAGAGAAGTATGCAATAACTTCAATGAACTCGGGTGCACCAGGGAACGGTGTAATTTTGCACATACTTGCCTGACCTGCCAAGCTACCTCTCACGGTAAATCCGTCTGCCGGCAGAATAAACGCAAATCTGATCAATGACAAGACTTGGTGGATAGCCCTCCATTGAATGTTCGTGTCCTAACACATGAACTCCAAGCACATCCAGATCGTGATTTCGCAAATTACGTTATTCAAGGATTTACATTCGGATTCAATCCCATGATTACTGCAGCACCAACTGTGACTTTAGAATGTGCGAATAATCTTACTGCCAGGAGAAATCCACAAGCCGTGGATACAGCAGTTCAAATAGAGGTTGATAACGAGTATGTATGTGGACCTTTTCACCTACCTCCCTTCAAAGTTTGTTGTATTAATCCACTCGGTCTGGCAGTGGGGAAATACTCTGGCAAACAGCGTTTGATTCTCGATTTGTCCGCTCCACACAACGACAGCAATCATAGCATCAATGAATTAATTGACAAGGACACATGTTCTCTATCTTATGTGACTATAGACAATGCTATCCGTATTATTATGCAATTAGGACCAAATGCGCTCATGTGTAAGGCCGATATTAGAGACGCTTTTAAACAGGTCCCTATTCAGAAAGACTTTTGGCCTTACTTCGGATTCAAATGGCGCGGTAGTTACTATTTCTACAAACGTTTGGCTTTCGGATGCAGGTCAAGCCCCAAAATTTTCGACAACCTGTCTCAAGCCCTCTGCTGGATTCTCCAACACAATTACCATGTTCAGAATATTCTCCACCTCCTGGACGATTTTTTGACAGTTGATTCTGCCAACTACCCAGCGGATAAAACCATGACAGACCTACGTTATGTTTTCCAGCTGCTCAACATTCCTCTATCAGCCAAGAAGACCGTGGGTCCTACAACAAGATTAGAGTATCTAGGCATCATATTGGATTCCACTACTATGTCTGCTCATCTACCCCAAGACAAAGTGCTGCGGATTATCAGCGTCATTGAAACCTTCATGCACAAGAAAAAGTGTACGAAGCGGGAGCTACTCTCCCTGCTTGGCCACCTCAATTACGCAGGCAGAGTGATACCTCCTGGTAGAGCTTTTGTCTCTTATCTAATCAGCTTATCCACGACAGTCAGCAAACTACATCACCACGTTTCGTTGTCCAAGGAATGCCGAGTAGATCTGTGCATGTGGAGAGAGTTTCTTCTTCAATGGAACGGAGTGTCCTTTTTCCACGATACCCGAATCACGGATTCCTACGACATCGAACTATTCACTGACGCAGCTACATCTACAGGCTTTGGTGGTTTTTTCAAAGGAGAGTGGTTCGCCGATACTTGGCCCCCAGAGATCAGATCAAACTCTACTCTGATGAAGAGTACCGCGTTCTTGGAACTCTATGCCATTGGGGTAGCAGCTTTTGTGTGGGGAAAACATTGGTTTAGACGAAAGATCTTGTTTCGTTGTGACAATCTCGCTGTCGTTCATATCATTAAGAAAGGCAGAGCTCGTTGTAAGCACGTCATGGCATTAATGCGTAAACTCACTTGGTTATCTGCCACTCATAACTATGTCATCTTAGCCAAGCATGTACAGGGAGTGCATAATGAACTTGCTGATGCTCTCTCACGTTTCCAGTTCCACAGGTTCCGCCAGCTAGCCCCTCATGCAGCCCCCATCGCCACGCCGTGCCCAGACAGCTCAGCCGTGACATGGTACTGAACCAGCAGTTAGTCAACATGTGGACAGCTTCCCTCGCCCCGCGCACCGTGACTACCTACTCTACTGGTTATCAGAGCTACCTTAACTTCCTCATCAGATATCAACTGTGCCATCCTCTACGCAACCATCACCAGCTGCCAGTTATAAGCGAGATACTGCTACAGTATTTCATTGCCTACTGCTTAAGCGTCCTGCATCTCCAATGTGCAACAGTCAAGAACTATCTAGCAGGTATCCGTTTCGTCTACCTTCGAGCAGGTATTGATACCTGCCTTGATCACCCTACTGCACCTAGTATGAGTAGATTACAGACCTTACTTCGAGGATACAAGAAGCTGCATATTTCAAGCACTAAGAAACGTCTACCTATCACCTACAACATCTTGACATGCATTGTTGCGGCATTAAGGAATGGAGTGTTTGGTGCCCATGACGACCTTGTCATGGAAGCTATGTGTTCTCTAGCATTTTTTGGCTTCCTGCGGTGCGGGGAGTTCACCTGTGCAAAGTCTTTCGACCCAGACGTCAATGTGTGTATTAAAGATGTAGTTCTTCACCCTAGTCAAGCTAAGTGCTCTGTTAACCTTAAAACCTCTAAAACAGACCCGTTTCGCCAAGGAGTCACGGTGAATGTATTCGCTACTTCAGGATCATGCTGCCCTTTCTCAAGTATGAGGTTACTTATGTTTGCGCGGCTTCAGTGTGGTGCGAAGCCTTGTGATGCAATGTTTACCGATAGAGCTGGTCTTCCTGTGACTAGATCTGCTTTCCTGTCCTGGCTTAACATAGTGCTGTGCAGAATCGGCCTGAACCCCTCGTTGTACTCAGGCCATTCTTTTAGAATAGGAGCTGCCACTACAGCAGCCCACATCAATATTCAGGATCACATGATCAAGACCTTAGGTCGATGGTCTTCAGACTGCTTCACCAGGTATATCCGTACCCCTGAAGATGACATCCGACGAGCTCACTCATCCATGGCTCGATCTTGACACTACGACAGGGACACTTCCCTAGACTCTCAGCTACACCTGGCTTTCGTGTGTCGCAGTGACAATCATTAGTTTAGTTTACTTCAGTATTATCGTTGTATCAATGGTCCTAAACCACCATATCATGTATATCTTTATTCTACTTTTCACCTTATATTCATTGGGGGCTCTCGGTTGTTACCTCGCTTTGGGCATTTTATTTCATAATCTCCCCCAATTCATTTTCACATTCCAATCATAATTCATATCCCTCTTCGCAGGCCGGCTACTGCCCCTGCACACACACAGCTCTTTGTCAGGCCGGCTTGCCCCTACAATCAGCTGCTTCCTCACGGTTGTCCAGGCCGGCTTGCCCCTGCAACCAATCTTACAAAACTTATATCATTCATAAGCAACAACCGAGCCAGCTCCCAATTTGTGCCAAGTTTTATAATAAATCGTGTATTTTTACTTCTTGTTTTGTTGTTTCTGCACAAAATGATATTTGACCTACATATAAGCATGGCATTTGGTTTTAGCCATCAATATGTTTTCAATTAATTGCATGGAGAGACAAAACATCTTATGAACATGTAAGTTCAGTTTAACCTTCAGCATCTATGCCCCCTTCAATACCACATAGACTTGGTCTTCCCTCCATATTGTCCAGCACCAACTGCACTGGCAGGGTAGGTGAGGCTGGACGAGGACCACCACCTGTTTGGGGTCGCACTGCAGCACTCCTCTTTGCCTTTGCTAATAATATTGAAAAAATATTTCCAACAAAATAAACAGTTTCATATTCTAGGAATAAACTGTCTTCCAAATGTCTTAAGGATAATTTGTTGACTTGTATATAGAATAATTTATTCTAAAAAGCTGATGAAATCAGAAAATTTCCTAACAGTTGTTTCTGTATCAAAATCAATGAAGATAACATTATCCAATATTAATGGTTATTGGTGAAGTATTACAGCCATAAATCCTAATATAATTGTTTAAAAAAAGTCAGATACTGATTATTTTGTCACAAATGAATTTTTTTATAATCTGTATGCTCTGGTTGGATGGTCAATAGGTTGGACTGACATATAGATCTAGTATATGGGATGTAGCTGTGTGTAAAATTTAATATTTAATTACCTTTCTGCTTAATATTCTGATATTTCTTTTTCACTTCTCCAATTGACCGATTTCCGGAAGTGCCTCTTCTGTAATAATAATCCAATACGGAAAATGAAAAATAATCATAACAATGGAGGATACTGAAGTCTTTCTTCAAGATAAATATAACATTTCAATTCATAAAACTTTTCATTGATTATTACTTTATAAATGTAATTGTGATCTTAACATGCTCAAGGTTATTAACTTGTAGGAAAGATGTATTCAACAGCATTCAGAAGAACCAAGTATCCCCCGGTAGTCAATTTACCTGTCAAACCATCATCTCTAATTATGATAAGTATTAATTTAAGAATAAGAGGGTGAATGTTGCTGGCCATTGGTTAATGTCAATAACACAAAAATAAACATGAAATTTGATTGCAACATGTGTTTGCATTATTTTTTCAAATTATGATGGCCTTGCCTCATCTGAAAATATAGTCTGTAACAAGTGTAATGATATTGCCTCCTGGTTTTTGCGAGAGAGAGAAAAAGCAAAGACATAAGGTAGTTCCACTGCTGTACACCCGTATACATCAGCTGTAAATCAGCTGTAAAACGACGTAGCTTTGCATAACAGATGACCGCAAATATCGTTTCGAAGACCATAGGAACAGTATATATCTTTACAAGGGTAGGACGTGGATACAAATTTTGCAAGCAAAGATAACTTTCGATCTGTAAATTTGCAGTAAGTCAGTGTTTTACTCACGAGTTTAGTATCCTTGAAATCTCTTCCCAAAGCCTCGTCTTTCGCTGTCCGGTACGCTGACATCCGTCCAGCTTACCAAACAGAATTCCCTCCCTTTTCGATACCTCCTCCACCAACAGCACCTCTTCTTCTCTAGACCAGTTAACCTTTCGTTTCTTGTCATCCATGGTTGACAGCTACCGCAGACGACATGTCACACGCGACACGCGACACGCGACAGCTGTGTTTACAAACAACACAAATTTCGCATCTCCATTCATTGAAGAGTTCCAATGATTACCGTAGTATGGTTTAACGTGCGCGCGTCCCTATGGCGACGGTCTTAGACTTAGACTTAGCTAAGATTTTGCTGAGACCGTTTCAAGATCCAGTCTTAGAGCGAATCTTAGCTAAGCAAAAAATTAAAAACTTAAGACAAAATTCGTGCTTAGCAAAATTTGAGCTAAGACCACTTTCATGATCCCGGGCCCTGGTAATATTTTGAAGGCATCTACTGGTGCATCTCCGAACAAGACTTCAATAATAAGAGTAGAAAGATTAGGTATTGCACTCAAGTTAACTTTAATATCATTGAATTCTGTAACCAAATTTAAACTAACATTTTTTATTTACTGCTGGACGACTATATAACATATGACCTGGGTTTTCTGGCAGGGGAGAGACTAACACACTTTTTCGTTTTGATGGGATATAAGCCCTGAGTACGATCCCACTATTTATTATCTTAGTTAAATTATGTGCCTTACCCATCATCACATACGGTGGGGTAATGATGATATTCAGTAGCCACTCGATGTTTGCTTCGACCATAGTCCATTTTTTATCGTCGTTGCGAGTAAGATTGTACGAAGTGTTTTTCTTAAGGAGTCTACTAACAACGTCGACATCGCTTAAATCTTCTAGATTACCCGTGAATGTAACTTCTTTCCGATTGTATACATTATCGTGTAAGTGTAAAGCGTATAACTTACCATCGGTACCGGGTTTATCGAATCCTTCTGTGTCTCCGAGATCGGAAAGCGCAATTGTATTACATTTTCTGAGCGTTCAAGGGCCTGATGCATCAACCATTATTTATAATATGGAGTGTTAACACTTAAGTATCCTATATGTACAGGTTGGTGTTTTACATCTAATACAGAAATTTTGAGGTCTGAAATAATACCCCGCTTTAATTTTTTATATTGTAATGTTGAGAAAGATTCCGTTCTACCGCTATTATATTTTTCATTTTTCACTGGAATAGATCTGAGCAGAGTTGAAGGACTTTCTAGTTGAATATTATCCATGGTGCTTATTTGATCAAGATGGATACACAACTCTTTAAAGGGAACTAAATCGGGCAATTTAACCCCCTGATCTGATGACTTGTATATTATGTCAAGAAGGCGTGCAAATCCAAGTATAGCTGATAAGTTCGTTAAAATCTGTACACCTTTTTCTCCAGAGTCGAATTTCAACATCCCATTCGACTCATTTTGTGTGAGACTAGCTCCATTAGGCTTAAAAACTTCATTGAGTGAGCATACGCTGTAATACCCATCAGGTACAATAATGGATTTGTCAATAACATATTTTTCATTTTTTAGAAAATACTGTGAAAATCTCATTATTTCTTTTTGCAGCATTTATATTGGTCCACAGCGGGTAATACGTTACATCGCATAGAGCTACTTCGAGTTGTCCAGCCGAGTTATCGATAGTATGAAGCAGTTGAATAGACTGACCATTTGTTATTCCCGGGAGTGTAACATACATATTAAATATACAATGATACTATATCATATCTTAAATATGAAATCAACTTACATTACTAATCAATCGATTATAGTAACTGCCTCTGGTGCTGAGTTTACCGTTAAATTCCACGATATCTTTGAAAAATACAGTTTCACGGCAACTAACGATACAATGGTGGACGATTGGTTTAACCCTTCGATGCAGTTTTTGCAGAATCAGTTAAACTTTGCCGTATGGTGTGCCATAACGGGATGTGGCGTATCTGTTAATGCCCCAGGATTTAAACTATATAAGTCTGTTATATTATTTCATGTGTACTATCAGATTAGACGTATACTTAAAGAAATTAGTGCTCCATTACCGCTGGATCCAGCATGGAATCACGCAAATAATCATTATAATAAGAGGGCCTTCGAACGTATTTGTAATGAATTTAATGTTTCTACGAGTAAAGATTGGTGCATTAAAGGACCTAGCCATGGTCTAGGTATTCCGTACAATGGACAAAGAACTATTAAAGATAAAAGCAATTATTTAATTAAAGAGGCTGTGATCCCTTCAGGCTTTGCTCTCTCGAGTAAACAGTTTAGAGCAAATCGTATGAATTTTGAGAGTGGCATTCCTTATATTATAACAAAGTTTGTGCATCCAAACGATACAACAGACGCTTGGAATGAATTTCTTAATGATAAAACGGAAAATAATTTTACTAACCCAGGATTTGAAAGAGTTAATGAATCGATAAGAACTTATGTATGGGCAATTCTCGGTGCACAATCGCAAACACGAACGTCCATTATCGGTACTGGGATGGCGTTCGATGCGCAAAAACAGTTTGTCGCAAACGTGGAGGATGCCATTAATTCACCAGTTGACATACCATCTTCTATAAAGCGTTTTCAAGATGAATTACAGTACACTCAATCCAAAGTGGACTTCGTTTATGCGCCGGGATTATACATGTCTCCGAGTAATATGGAACTTAAGATCGGTCAAGTGATAGGCTATAATAATAAAATTGTTATTGCTACCGATCAACAAAAACCAGGTATAAATTCAGATATTAACGTCGAATTAATAACGCAAACAATCACAGGCGAAAAGGAATAGTCAAGCCGCAAACACCAACTTTCGCTCAACCATCTACTAACGCACAAACATCTACTGACGCACAAGTGCCATCGCATATTGCAGCTAAAAATCAACAACATATCGATGAAAAAACAGCGCTTGTATTAGGTGGAGTCGCAGTTGGTTTACTCATGATTTGGTTAGCGAACTGATTTGGTTAAATAGTTCTTAGCGGAAACGTACAACAGCGGAGCCACACAGTCGCAATATTCCTGTACTATCTATCGTAAACTTTGAATACTCACGACCAATAGGACTATCATCTTTAAAGGTATCGTAATAATCATCAACGGTTGATTGTAAAAGTTTTTCACCACTGGTTGCTTGTGAAAGTTCATCCATAAGATTCGTGCCACTAAAGCTGGTTTCATCAGTACCCTCTTCGATAGTTTCGGGTTATCTAAATAATCTAGATCAAAATCAGTCATTTTTATATTAAACATATGGTTATATAATTTCAATATAACAATGTCTTCGCAATACGGACGCAAGTTAAACCCACAACATAGACTTCGAGATCCATTAGGGGTCAAAGCAAGTCGTCAGTCTGTAACTATAACTAATAACCCTAGTACCATCGTTCAGAATCAAACGCTTCTGGTTCGCTTTCCTAATCTCGGCGCACACGATGTGTTAGTTCCAGGAACTGTCCGACTAGCATTTACGATTATTTTGACTTCTACCGACGTTAACAGGGAGCCCGTTCAGAACATAGCTATATACATCATTTCAATGTTGACATTCCTCAAATGAATCAGTCTTTGCAATGAAACAGGGCTACCCATTTGGTCTGCTCTCTGAGATCTTTCAGGACAGAGTTGTATTTTTGAGTAAGTACCCAAACGCTATGCTGAGTATGCCGTCTGGAGAATGCTAAATATGAAAGCATATCTTTCTTTTTGGTAAGTTTTTATCGCACTGAAATTGTCTATTATGAAAAGGGTTGATTCTCCTTTGTATTTTTCGTGACATACTCGTAAAGAGTCTTGTAAACGATCGTCTGGATCAACTCTGTACACCCCGGGATCATTCATTACCCAATCTCTCGATAGGTATGTTTTATTAACGCTTATAGTCAGGCACAGAATAATAATATGGATGAAAACATCCCGATAATGACTTTGTAAAATATCTAGAATAAAAGCTTTATTATTAATAGATTGCTTGCACGAATCTTCCATTCTGTATATTAAGTTGCGCGTCCATAATCACATAGAAATATATGTTTAATTTACCAGCTGCTTCTTGGTGCTTCGTTATCTGCATAGTAATACCCTCGCTAGCATTTTCTATTCTCTTATCTCCGTGTAGTTGGTCATCGTATAGTATAGAATAGAAGAAAATATGTATATAGAATACAAGAAAGGCAGTCCTCCACGTTTTCCTTTCGAGGAATTCCATACAGCAGAAGTAGAATATTGGAAGAATAGGCCTATGGAATTTTCTTCTGTAGATAGAGAGAAACTACGAGATCTAGCCTCCAAAAGACCAATAGACCATCCAGCGTGTATTTTGGGGCACTACGATATAGATACAGCAAAAAGGATGGCAAACTATAGCGATGTGTATGTTTCTATTTGTATGTTGTTGCTGCTATATGCACTTTTCTATCTTTCTTCTGTTGTAGAGTTGTTTTCGCTTCTCCTAGCTTGCAAAGCATAGGACTTGCTGTTTCCTCTAGAGGTCCAATCTGTTCTATTTCTTTTTCCAGGAAATAGCCGTATACTGGGATTTCTGCATCTGTAGTATGTTCTCCATCTTCTCCAACTGGCAATAGGAATAGCAATGTTCTTGTGTTTCCTCTGTATGTTGTAGTGGCATATTTTCCGCAAATGTACTCTCCGAGAGGCATATCTAGAGCTTTTGTTGTTTTCTTTGTTGGTGGGGCGTCTACTAGAACTAGTTCGTATGTAGCTTCGCTTTCTACTTTCTCGTATTCTTTTTCTAGAGCTGCTTCTTGCGAAGTTGCTAGCTTTTGCAGATCTGGTGCTTCTTCTACAGAAATAGGATTCCAGGAGATTGTTTCCCAACCAGAATAGAATTGTTGTGGAGGTTGTATGCATATATACAACCCTACTTGTTGGCTATCGTCTTTCTCTGGGTTGTTTTCTGCTGTATTCCCATTTTCTTCTACACGCCAAATGTCTCTTGGAATCCAACAAGTTTCTCTTTCGAATTTGTCTACACGGCTTTCTACAACGCCAAATGTCTCTTGGAATCCAACAAGTTTCTCTTTCGAATTTGTCTACACGGCTTTCTACAAAGTCGTGGCATTTGTCTAGCACTTTTGCAAGTTGTTTGTTCAACCAAACCACAACAACTTCTCCTCCTTCTTTGGGCACTACAACTCTGTAGCAGGACCAATTTTTGTTTTGGCTTCGATATCCTAGGATAGTCCAAACAGTTTTTTCGTCTGCTATTTCTGCTATTTTCTTTGTTTTTGGAATTTGTAGTATATCTTCTACCAAAGTTCGTGTATTGTCCAAAATTTGTGTATATTCTTGCTTTTGGTGCAATAGGGAAGATAGAAGATCTAGTTCTTTTTGTTTTTGTTCTCTACAAAAGCTTCTTTTTGCTTTTGTTTTTCTTCTAGAAAGTCCCATGCTTGTCTTTTCCATTCTTCTGTATGGAGACATTCTTGTATGTCTTGTAGATATTTTCCTCTATCTTTCGTAGACATGGTGTATACTTGTTTTCCTTTTGCTATTTCTGGTCTTCTTGCAGACTGTATTTGGACACATCTGTACCTATAGCGTGGCATATTGCTGTTCTCCATTCCCACTCTACTTTTTCTGTAGGTGGCAATAGAACGCTTGGAGACACCTCATTTTTGTGTAGTTGTGTTGGCTTTTTGCTTGCGCAAAAGGCAGCATAGAGGACCTAGTTCCTTGTGGGCAATCTGCTAGCACAAAGCAACGATCTAGGCAACTAGCAAGATTTACCCATTGTTTTGCGGGTGGTTGTACTACAAACAAAAGGTTGTTTGCTGGAGAAACTATCCTTAGAGCATCTTCTTCCAAATAGTCTGCTGTTTCTGTATCTCGCAATTCGTCGTTGCAAGCATACAAAGAAACTTCTATACGTGTGCAGCCTCTAGATTGTACCTGTTGGTGTAGAAATGTCTTGCCCAAATGTTTGTTTGGACAGTCTACATAGTCTGCAAGATGTCCGCCAAGTTGTTCTCGTATTTCTCCTGCTTCGAAATTGGACACGACTTTGTTGTACAACTTGGTTCTTGTTGTATAGCCATTGTAGGTGTGTACCCATGTACAAACGTGTTTTCCAACGCTATCTGTATTTGCGAGAATAGTTGGAGTATTTTCTTGCATAGCTGCTGCGAGGTCGCCTTGTTCTCGGAAACCATGTTCTTTGCAGAGATATTTGACAAGAGCTTCTCTATCTAGTGTACTCGAAAAGTCCCTAGTGTAGTCTATAGAATACAAACCATAGCCGTGTGCTAGTAGTTGTCTTTCGAAATCTGGCAAAGCAGTGTGCAATTTGTCTATAGGTATTTCGGAAACATCTATCTTTGATACAAACAAGCCATGTACCTTTTCTTCTGGATATAGTTCTTTCCACTTCTTTTTCGCTTTCTGCTCTGTATCTTGCTCTATTCTTGCAATTGTACTTTGTATGGCACTATTTTTGGTTTTGGTATGTGCAGAAATAGTATGTAAAATTGTTGTATGGATATGTCCTCTTTTTTCGCCATCTGGAGTTTCTCCCATACTTGTTCGTACTGCTGTAGATATTCTCGATACTATATATTGTGCAGAACTATCTTCTCCCGTTGTACATAGCAATTTTCCCCTTCTGTATACACATTCTTTGCGATGTAGATAGCCAAACGCGTACAAATCGTCTACAAATGTTGGTAGGCCTTCTAGCGGTTGTAAATTTGTCCTACCGAGATTTCCTGCCAAATAGTCGACATTGGCGATATCTGGTACTAGATTGCTCTGGTACGCATTTTCTAGCAATAGGTGGGGTGCTACCGATTTTGCGGCTCGTAGGCCCATAGTTTGGTATGTTGTCTCCATTGTTTTTTGCTCCATTGTTGCTCTATATACTTTGGGCTACCAAATGTCTATATGGAAATTCTTCGCTACTTGTTCTAGCTTTTTCTACGTAGCATTTGGGTTGTGGTCTGTTTTTCGCTATACAATGCTGCCTATTTTGTAGATACTTGGGGATATGGTTTTTGGACTCGTTGGAGAAAAAAGTAGCTGAAAATTTGGTAGCCCTAACCGAAAGTTTGGAATAAAGTTAAAATTATCAATAAAGTTATTATTATACACCAATGTTGTCATTATTAAAAAAATGTTATGCATATTACTACTTATGATAATAAGTTTTCAATTTAATGTTCAAAGTTTATCGTTCTTCATAAACTCCACAATCTTTACATTTAACAATATATAATTCACAGATGTAATCGCCATAGCTATTACCCGTAATAAAAAATAAAAAATTGATAGTGAACAAGTATCTACGTTTATTGAAAGGGGCAAATAAACAACTGTAACGGCGAGTTATTCCATTCGCCATTTGCAAAAACATGTGATCAGCTGTTTCCTGTGACGTCACAGACGGTGACCACTGTGATTGCTTCTTAGCCCTGCCTGCTGGATTTATTTTAGCATAAGGCGCTGTAAAGAGGGTGGGTGATTTCAAACAGTTGGTGCTTCATTATACAAAGGCAAATTGAAGAAATGTTTTGCACATTTATTCCTGATAGAAAAATACACATTACTATGTAAAAAAATCCTGATGTTTTCAATCATACCAAGGTTAAGACCAAAACGAACACAAAATTTGTAAATTTTCGTGATCTTGCCTGAATTACGTTATTGAAGGTGGTTTACGTTTCATGTTAGGAACCTTTTGAAATTGTTAAATTTGTGCAAATTGATTTCAATAATCAGATCTCCGATATCTTAATTTTAACTGAGTATAAATTTGATGTTTTTTATTGGTAAATAACAGCGCAATAGTAAATTATGAACCATTTCTGTACATTTATTATCAAAACGTTAAACAGAAAAAAACCTAAATTTTCGAGGAGTAGTGCACTTTACCGGGCGCACTTTTTCAGATCCAATTAGCGCTGTGGGGGCTTGAACGCGCTTCGCCGGCTCATCGGCTCTGCTAATTAATGCGTTAATTAGCCGACGCTCTACCACTGGACCACAGTCACTATCACATGTAATCAATACTCGTTTAACGGGTCATTGACATGCATGCATAATTCAGTAAACAATGAATTGCGCATGCGTGTGATGTCACGGTCCGCTCTCCCATTCATCTTCTCTTGAAACCACACCCGCAATTGTTTATGTCAACATGACCGACCAATGGGATTAACCGGATTAACACTTGAAAAGGTAAAATTTATGGCTAACCCTTATGACCGAAAAGGGGTTTTTGATCGTAAAGACGTGTAAGTTTCCCTGAGACCGAAAACGGGTGTTGGATCGTAAAGACGTGTAAGTTTCCCTGTGACCGAAAAACGGGTGTTGGATCGTAAAGACGTGTAAGTTTCCCTAAGACCGAGAACGGGTGTTGGATCGTAAAGATGTGTAAGTTTCCCTAGGACTGAGAACGGGTGTTTGATTGTAAAGATGTGTAAGTTTCCCTAAGACCGAAAACGGGTGTTGGATCGTTAAGCGGTAACTGTATAACGAGACAGCGGTGGCACTATAGCGCGGTAATTGAGCGGATGGTAGAGCTCGGGCTGCGCCCGGTAAACTGCATTGTTGCCAATTTTCGAGGTCACCATGTCATTTGCAGAAATACGAACATTCGAGTTAATCTGACATGTCATGGTATCAAATATTTGCAGGAAACAATAAATGACTCATAAATATTCACCAATCCTTATTTCAAGTGTTTTGGTTGAATATTTACGATATACGAAAATACAAGTACCGTGTCATGATGCTAGCAGACGTTCGAACATCAAACATGGCGCGCTTCGCCCGACCTCGGCATAACTTATTGCTATTTTAATATCAACAAAGTTTACACTGTCTTCATGTATATGCCCTGGCGAAAGCTGACGATTTTCTCAATCGAAGATTGTTTCATTTGTCATTTTCCGTTTAATATGACGAGCGAAAAACGAAAATAATGATCGTAAATTCTGACAGCCATATTTCAGTTTGTGCAAAGGTCACCGGATGTGATGTCACAGACAGGGGTAGTCTGCTGATAATCTTTCGAAACAAAACAATTACAGTCAGTTTTGAAATATTTCGCCTGTATTATACAGAATAAACACAAATCACTACATATTATCAGTAATCACCACTTACATGAAATTACAAAGTGATTTTCACAATATAATTGGCGTATTTGTTTAATCCGTTTGACCTTGCATGCTCCCGTGACCCGGAAACGGGAGACGATGAATCAACACGCCACATGCAAGTTTCTCGGTATCTTTTATTTGAACTTTTGTTGATATATAAGGATCCCCATTCCATGTTACGTTGAATATAAAGTGATATGATTCATGTATCTGTGATGTACATGCTGTTGACTTTGTTTTCACTATAATAATTGTGTGTGTGAAGCAATAAGTCCATAGAAATCGTCGATCGGCAACGATCACACCCCACAAATAGGCGTGACAAAACGTGTTTCAAAATAGCATTCATGCGATGCCGAATATGTTAGGATATACGCAGGTGGGTGATGTATATATATATAAAAATATGATATACATATTTTCAGTGTTAGTTTCTAATTAAATGTGGGATATTTAAATAATTTTTCCTTTTATAATACATTTATCAATTCTAGCATGATTTTACAACATTCAACAATTCATGGATCATCTTAAAATTTATTCCATCAATATAGAGACAGCCATGATTGCGTATTGATGATAGATTTGTTAATGTTTAATTATTTACATCTGTTCACAGCTTCTAAAATATTGAATTATATTTAGTATCTATTTTTTCAAAAATGATTATGTGTATGGATACTAAATATTGGTCAACAGGTCAATGCATCAGCACAGTGTAACTGATCAGACTTTAATTATTATCTTTAGTTTAAACATATTTTTTTCAACAATTGTTATCTTTCACCTGAACATAAATTATGTGAATAAGTAACTATTTGATGTTATTATTTAAGTTTAGTATTTCATAAAAAAATCCTTATATATCCTTGCCTAAGATCCTTATATGAACCTATACATACACAACTCATATGGACATTAATCTTGTGTATGAAGTTGTTTGTTTCCAAAAAACTAATTCTTAAATATAACTGTAATATGAATACGATACATAGAGGTTATCACGCGAGTGTGTTTGGGGATGGTAAATATCCTGCATTAGGAATAAACATTGTATTTAGCGAGCCTTGGCAAGCTAAATACATAGTGTTTATTCCTAATACAGGATATTTACCATCCCTAAACACACAAGCGTGATAACCTCTTTATCATATAATGTCATTCTTTAATTCTGTGCTTGAAAATAGCTCTCCCTCTCTCACAAACATTACCGAAACATTGCAAGTTTTCCTGGAATGCGCGCATTAATATTTATTACGTCACGGGGTAAGTGATGTGTCATTCGGACTGTGACAGTAGCCAATATAGCTCCAACTAAAATCTGTTTCTTATACAGTGGCGAAGCAACATATATGCAAAACAACAATTGTTTTTACTTGCATTTCGCGGCAATCCATCGGTCTGTCCGCTAGAGTAACTGCCCTTTGTCAAAGGGAAGCTACTCTAACCCTAGTCTATGAGACGTCACGGCCACGTTCAGACGTTGTTGACAGTCGGTCTGTCCTGTCATAACGTCAAGTACAGTCAGTTGCACACAGAGCGACAAAACGAAACAAGGTAACCATTCAAACATTTCGGCCAAATCTAACTATTTTAATTTGTGGAAAAGGTTTCAAGTCGCAGAGGTCTACAAGCACAGATATGGCTACTGATCCCGCTTGGCTGGGCCTAGTGCCCTTGCAAAATTGTTTCGAAATTTATATCTCAAAAGTTGCCAAAAGTTATAAAATGCCTTAGCTACATCACAGTTAGACACTGATTTTCAGTATGTTAGACTGTTCTTTTGATAATGATAGCAATTATCCCTTTAGTTTATCCAGATTCACGATGGTTAATTCTGACTCGATCGCCAAATTACAAGGGCGACGCCATGTTTGTAAACACTGAAAGTAGTCCCTACTTGACCTTTGATATTTGCATCTCTATCCGCATATGACCCCAACGGATATCGTTTTTATCCGTTGGCTTTATCCTGCCGAGAAACCTACCCATTTTATGATAAATAGAGGTTATCATGCAAGTGTGTTGGGGAATGGTAAATATCCTGCATTAGGAATAAACATTGTATTTAGCGAGCCTTGGCGAGCTAAATACATAGTGTTTATTCCTAATACAGGATATTTACCATCCCCAAACACACAAGCATGATAACCTCTTTATCATATAATGTCATTCTTTAATTCTGTGTTTAAAAATCGCTTTCCCTCTCTCACAAACATTACCGAAACATTGCGAGTTTTCCTGGAATGCGCGCATTAATATTCTTACGTCACAGGGTAAGTGATGTGTCAGTCGGACAGTGACAGTAGCCAATAGAGTTCAAACTGAAATCTGTTTTTTATACAGTGGCGAAGCAACAGATACGCAAAACAATTGTTTTTACTTGCATTTCGTGGCAATCCATAGGTCTGTCCGCTTGAGTAACTGCCCTTTGTCAAAGGGAAGCTACTCTAACCCTAGTCTATGAGACGTCACAGCCACGTTCAGACGTTATTGACACTCGGCCTATCCTGTCATAACGTTAAGAAGTGCAATCAGATGTACACACAGCGATAAACGAAACAAGGTAACACTTCAAACATATTTCGGAAAAATCCAACTATTTTAATTTGTGGAAAAGGTTTCAAGCCGCAGAGGTCTACAAGCACAGATATGGCTACTGATCCCGCTGACCGCCTCCGTGGTCTTGTGGTAGAGCGTCCGCCCGGAGAGCGGAAGGTCCGGGGTTCGATCCCGGGCCGCGTCATACAAAAAGACGTTAAAAGATTGTACTTGTTGTTACCCTGTCTGGCGCTCGGCATTAAGGGGCTAAAACAAGGACTGGTCGGCTCGGAGTCAGTATACTGTGTCTGAGTGGGGTATTCATGTTAAACTGCGGCATGGTATCTCAGTGAGCTAGCACTATAAATCGGCATCAGTCCGGACTAGTACCAGCAGCCACACACACACATACACGTGCATGCACGTCGCTATATATAAGTGCAATAATCTTGGACGCGACGTTAAACCCAATTTCACCTCACCTCACTGATCCCGCTTGTCTAGGCCTGGTGCCCTCGCAAAATTGTTTCGAAATTTATGTCTCCAAAGTTTCTAAAACTTAGAAAATGCCTTAGCGACGTCACAGTTAGACACTGATTTTCAGTTTATAAGACTGTTCTTTTGATAATGATAGCAATCATCTCTGTAGTTTATCCAGATTCCCGATGGTTAATTCTGACTCTATTGCCGTATGACAAGGGCGACGCCATGTTTGTTTATAAACACTGAAAGTAGTCCCTACTTGACCTTTGATATTTGCATCTCTATCCGCATATGACCTCAACGGATATCGTTTTTATCCGTTGGCTCTATCCTGCCGAGAAACCTACCCATTATATGATAAATTAATTTCTTGTAACAGAACATGATATTTTTGTTTGTTTAATCACAAGAACCAGGGTGGCACTTAAGCTGGTGAGTTAGCCATATATTTATAAGAGAATGTTATCTTTTGAAAAAGGAATAGGGCACATATACATACATTGACAATTCTTGCAGTACTGTTCTGTTGGAGAAATGTACATGGAAATATCCTACCTTATTTAATTTTTCAGGGTTCTCACCAATGAAATTATGTGTAATTAGTGTGGCAGGACTTTCCAGGTTTGTTGCAGTATGCACTCGTGTGCTTGACAGTGACACTCATGCATGTCCCCTGAAGGAACATGAACCATTGTGAAATGTGATCAACAGATTTTCGTCTTCAGTCAATAGAATGTACAAAAAATCAAAATAAATGCAGATCATCACCAGCTTTGGATCTGACACCCTTGATCATTTTGATGGGTTTCTGAATATACAGTCAGTATAGGTCCTTATGTTCTTTGTGTCTCAGCCTTCTGGGTGGAATGAAAAGAAATGACCCTGTATACATGATTACCTTTGTCAGATGTATTTTGTCCTGTCAGCCACACCCCCTGACTTTATGTCACCTTTTGTGGTTAATTTTCACATACATGTACTGCTGCAAACCTGTTTTTCCCTTGTATATGCAATCACAGTATCAAACTTCATCAGCTGGTGTGTCACAAGTTCCTCAGTTGGTGTGTATAAAAGTGCCCTTGCCATCATGAAACAAGAAATGCCAAAAACAAAAGCATTTGCAATAACAAAAAAAACACATTTGTCCTCCCTTGAATAATCTTAGGATTAGTGCTTGAAATTTTTAGTGTCATAAATTATTTTTTAAATTTCATAAGGATTTTTCTTTGATTGACCAACGTCAAACCATCTGACAAGTTAGATAGAATTATAACTTTAAAAGCCCTCATTTCTGAGGTGTCCATACTTTTTTTTCTACTTTTAGGACAAAACATGAGCCATCTACCTGAGCTTGGTTACGTAAACAAATACTTATTTAAAATGTGAAATGGAATTCCACTGATTAGATATCTTTTTTTATCCCATTGTTCTATGAAATCCATTTGAAATGTGCTTTTTTGTACGTTAAATGTCTTGAGAGTTTGTACCCAAACAGGTATGTGCTTTTGTGCCCAGAATATTTTTGTATTACAGATTTGTAGTTTCAAACTTACACATTACTTTTTGTATGAAAAAAGGTTAATTTATTATCACTTTTCTGTCAAAACACTAGATCTACAATTACCTTACGGTTTACCAATTTACTAGCCTCTTCTCCAGTGACTGACTACACTCAAGGACCACGTACATTTAGGTTAGTCATATTATGAACTTGATGAAATGTTTTACCATAATGTTCAGCTCATTGTTTTGCAATAAACATGAAAAAATAAATATGATCAAACAGATTTAGTTTAGTTTTTTTGGGGGTACAAAATCATCAAGTGCTTTAGGTACAATAACCATATAACAATATTCTGTTGTTATTATTATGGCATATCAACATGTTATTTCGCTCTCCGCTGCCATCGTTTTCAGAAAATAATTTTCAAATCATCATTTACGGTTTCGGATTTAGACTTACAAATTTGATGTTACGCACCGGCGGCAATCACGAATAAATATGAAACAAAAAGGAGTGAAGACAGCTATCCAGATCAATAAATAGTAAACAGTTGTCGTAAAAAAGTAAACTATGTATTTTCTTTTGAATTTGAATCTATTTCGGAATTTGTTTTATGATCGCTTACCAACTTTTGCATATTTTGCTTCGCTGTGTCATGCAGTACGTGCTTCCGGTTTCAAAAATGATAGCTAAAATTGCAAGCATTTCGATTATTTCCCGTAAACTGCATTATATTGCTATTGAATGATATACCTAGAATGTATATCACTTCCGATTTTGCGTATCATCCAATAATTGTCATTATTTGCAGTGTTTGTTGACTTTGTTCAACTAAACAAATCGCGAGTTAGGCCACGCCCAAACGTATCACTGACATTTGTCGGCTTGTCAATGTGTCTGAAAGTTTATCAAACGAAATCATTTGAAAACTCAAATATTTTTTTACACAGATTTATACATGCGTGTCAATAATTCTAGAAAATTAAGTTAGATGTAACAAAAAATTTGTAATAGTCTTACGGGATCACTATGCATGTGGAGTTGTTTGTTGACCGCCGTTGCCATGATCGTACAAGTTTATCCAATCGATGATGTTACGATTTCAGATTGTTTTTGTTTATAATTAATTACTTTGAAAACTGCTAATTTTTAGAAATTAAGGAACTTGAGTGTTTTCCCTTCGTCAGCAAACAATAAATTATGATCGAATGTGAAAAATGATAACATTATAAAGAAAATATCGGACTGCATGCCGCTCAACGTGAAGTGCCAAAAGTCAACAATGGCCGTTTCTGCTAGTTGTGTGCCGCAAAGTTTGGCTGAAACTTTTTAAACTTGGGATATTTTCTTTTTGAGGTAAATACACTACTGAAAGTTTTGATATTGAGCAAGCTGAGCATTTATGCATGCCATACGTAATTTAAATGTAATGCAAAGCCTTCTTGGTAAATAGATATGGCGAGTTTTGTTTGTGGGTGTCCTTATGCTATTCGCCTGTCGAACTGGTTCGACAGTAGCAACACGGGTAGTGACAGACTCTGAGAGCGTTGAGAGCTTTAAAAAGCAACACGGTACACAAGGAAACGAGCACTGATAATAAAGGGGCTGATTGGAATTGTTATGTTGTTTACACAAACACTTTCAAGTTGTGGGTGCTTAGCGATCGTGTTGGGAGTA
The DNA here is from genome assembly GCF_023055435.1 of Haliotis rufescens. NCBI lineage: Eukaryota > Metazoa > Mollusca > Gastropoda > Lepetellida > Haliotidae > Haliotis > Haliotis rufescens. Next base: position 49,758,551 of record NW_025964001.1, on the reverse strand, counting down.
GGGGTTTTGTTTTCGAGAGATTAGTTTAATAAACTGGAGTAAGTGATGGTCATTTCATTTGTTCATAGTTTATTTAATTCAATTGGATTAACATACAATAGTGGCGACAATGTTTGAAGTTGAATTGAAGTAAATTGGTGAGTTACTGCATAGGTGTATAAAAGTTGGAATATTTTTATTGACTGGCAAACTTATGTAAAGTAATGGAATCAATGGCTAAAAACAGACTACAACATTACCTAACTCAAAATAACATCATAAACCCAGATCAAAGTGGTTTTACTCCTGGCCGCTCAACCTTATATAACCTCGCCCGTTTAGAGCAGGACATGAAAACAGGACAACTCAGCAAACAATATACTACAGGCATCTTCTTAGACTTCTCAAAAGCTTTCGACATGGTATGGCACGACAGGATAATACAAAAACTACAAAAAATAGGACTCAAAGGTCAAATAATAAACAACATCCAGGACTTCCTAAACAATCGTAAAATATCCGTGGGTATAGACCAAACGCTATCGGACCAATGTCTCCTAGAAAATGCCACTCCCCAAGGCAGTATTCTCAGCCCCACACTCTTCAATATAATGATAAATGATCTATTCAAGGGCCTATCCCCTAAAATAAACACATCTAAATTCGCAGATGATGGAGCCCTCTGGATCCGCACAAAAAGCATTAAAATGGCCCAAAACCTACTTCAAAAATCTCTAAACAAAATACAGCAATGGGCTGACAAATGGGGCTTCTCCCTTAACTTGGAAAAAACTACAGGAATAGTATTTATTACTATTTAAACACAAAAACATTAAAACCCGCCTCCCCAAAACCCAAATCCAATTCCTAAAACAAACCAAATTCTTAGGACTAATTTTTTCGATGAACATCTCTCCTGGGACGCTCACATAAATAATCTAATAACTAAATGTAGCAAAGATCTAAATACGCTAAGATGCCTAACTCGCTCAAACTAGGGGGCCTCCAAAGACACCATCCTCTCACTCTATATATCACTAATTGTCCCCCGCCGCGCGAAAGCGCGGAGCGGGGGATATAGTATTCACGACCGTCCGTACGTCCCACCTGTTTGTTGCCACGATATCTCAAGAACTAAACACTGGATTGTCTTCATATTTGGAACTATGGTGTATATACAGACTCCTCAGACACCAGTCGGTTTTGGTGACCTTGACCCCATTTTCAAGGTCACAGCAGGGAAATCTGCTTTTGGAGTTGGAAAACGGTGTTGCCACGATATCTCAAGAACTAATCGCTGGATTGTCTTCATATTTGGAACTATGGTGTATATACAGACACCGCAGACACCAGTCGGTTTTGGTGACCTTGATGCCATTTTCAAGGTCACAGCAGGCAAATCTGCTTTTGGAGTTGGAAAACGGTGTTGCCGCAATATCTCAAGAACTAATTGCTGGATTGTCTTCATATTTGGTACTATGGTGTATATACAGGCGTGGGGACATTTAGTCACTTTGTAACAAATACTTGTTAGATCTAAAATAGACTACGGATGTGCCATATACGACACCCTAAACCAATCCCTAAGCAAAAAACGAGACTCAATCCAATATCAGGCTCTAAAACTAATAACATGCACTCAACATCGCACCTCCTACACTTCACTCCAGCCCTTAAAAGAAGAAATGCCACTAAATCTACGTAGGGAACAATTAACCCTAAATTTCTTGGCCTAATCCAAAACCTAATAAACAAAAATATCAGCCCCAAAAACCAAGCCCTAGCTCGAAAACACTCTCTACTTACTCCAATATCACAAAGAATAACCAATTACTTAAATGAACACCAAATAAACAATCTTAAACAAAACTGTAAAAAATCAAATATCTTCACCCTAAAACTTAAAAGACCCAAAATAGACATAACACTAGCTAGCACAATAAATAAACAAACCGACCCAAACATAGCAAAAACCACCACACTAGCATACATACATGAAAATTGGCCAAATTGGTGTCACATTTACACAGACGGATCCTCAGATCCGATCTCCAAACACACAGGTTTCGGAGTCCACATCACACAACCAACTAAAGCCACACAATCCTACCGACTCCCAAACAATCAATCAATATTCACGGCCGAACTAATGGGCATGGCCTCAGCCCTTCATAATCAACAATAAAAAAACCCACAAAAAATCCTAATACTTACCGACTCGCTCAGTGGACTACAAGCCCTCCAAAATAAAAACACCAAAAACCGCCCTGAACTAATAAATCAAATACTAAAAGCTCAAAAGATTTAACTAAGGCAGGCAAACAAATAGTATTCATTTGGATCCCCGCCCACGTAGGAATATACGGCAATGAAAACGCCGATAAAGCAGCTAAACTATCCCTAAAATCCCAGAAATAAGCTTAAACCTACCCATCTCCAAATCAGAAATTAAAAGTGTCAACAAACACAAAATCACAAAAAAATGGTATAACTTATATCAAAACTCAAATAGCCAAATCAAAAAGGTTCTCAAAAAAAAACTAACCAAACCAAAAACTCTACATCCGTCCAAAAAAATCGACAAAGTAATCACTAAACTCCAAACAGGACATACCAACCTAAATAACCACCTCAAAATAATAAGAAAACACGCAACAGGAACCTGCCCACATTGCAAACAACAAGAAACCCCAGAACACGCACTCATTCAGTGCACCCACTTCCTAACACACCAAACTACACTACAAACCACCCTAAATCTAAATAAGGCTCTTACTCTAGAAGCAATCCTAAATCCACAAAATAAAATAGAAAAATTCAAAGCCTTAGGCGTATACTTAATCAAAACATGACTAATAAATCGCATTTAAAACCCCAATAAACTACCAAAACCAAACCACATAATCAAACAAACAAACTTCCATACTCAGGTCCCTTAGTTCGCCCCCCAAACCCTCTTGGCATTTTTTCCAAATCTCAAAATTTCCAAAATTCTATATAAGCAACCACTAATACACCCCTACTGGATTGCCAAACAACTTTTTCCCCTTTTCGGAAACACATTAAATGGCTTGGCCGGGCCTGTGTGGGAAATACGCTGCAGTCGGAAAGCACACATAAAATCTCCAATATAAGTAAGTAAGTAAGTATTGACTGGCATTCTCATCATGAGTTCAAAACGAAAATGCCACACTTACGATGCTGCATTCAAACTGCGAGTCGTCTCTGTTGCTGAGTCGACAAACAACACTGCGGCTGCACGACAGTTTGTTATTAATGAGAGGCAAGTAAGAAATTGGAGGAATGAAAAGACAGCACTTGAATGAACAGAAATGCCGAAAACAAAGAAAGCTAGACGGTTTGCCGTATCACCATACAGTAAACTAGAGGATGTCCTGTATGAGTGGATAACGGAACAAAGACAGTGTGGTTACATGGTTACCAGAAATATGATTCTCCATTGGACACTGACGGTTTACAAGGCGAAGAAAAAGGAATTCGACCTCCCACCAACGTTTAAGGCATCTTCACACTGGTGTTCAAGGTTTATGAACAGGAGACACCGTACACTCAGGCAGAAAACCCACATTGCCCAGAAGCTGCCTGACCAGGAAAACACAAAAGTGGACTTGTTTCATGCCTTTGTCATCAAAGAACAGAAGGCTATGGCCTATGAACTTTGTCAAATCGGCAACATGGACGAAACACCTTTGAAAGTCGATATGCCAGGCTCCAGAATAGTTGACCACCTGGGTGCCAAGACCATATCGGTGAAGACAACGGGGAAAGAGAAACAACATTTTACTGTTGTTTTAACCTGTTTGGCTGATGGGAAACTAAAACCTATGGTTGTATTCAAAAGAAAGAGAATGCCAAAAGACAAGTTTCCGGCTGGAGTTGTTTTCGCGGTACACCCCAAAGGATGGATGGACAAAGACTAAGTTAACCGATAGGTGACAGATGTGTGGATGTCGAGGCCGGGTGGCATGAGGGGATGCAAGTCGTTACTTGTATGGGACATGTTTCGAGCTCACCTGTGCCAGAGTGTAAAGAAGAAGTTGACAGAAAGCAAGACACACCAAGCAGACATCCCTTCTCCAACCCTTTGACGTATGCCTTAACAAACAATTCAAGACCAACGTCCGGGAGAGTGGTCCGAGTGGATGCTGAACGGCGATCACACCTTCACCAAGTCGAATGCCATGAGAAGAGCTCCACTCGCAGAAGTAGCAAAGTGGGTGGTGGAGTCTTGGGATGAGATCCCCACAGACATGGTTTCAGAAATCGTTTTTGAAATGTGGAATTTCTTACGCAATGGACGGATCTGAAGATGATATTTTATTCGAGGAGTTCATGTCCCCCGCCCTGGTTTCTAAGGATGTGGAAGATGTCATGGCATGTGATGACCTCGATGACTATTACGACGATGCGACAGATGTAGCTGCGCGGGCAATTCTGGCTGGTGAGGACAGCGACACCGAATTTGATGGCTTTACGAGGGATGATGTGATGTGATGTAAATGATAATGTATATATGTTTTTATTTAGTTATTTGTACACAAAACAAATAACCAAAAATACAATGATTTGAAACTAAATATTTGACTTGTGTTTTCATTTGTTGGTACATTTTCTCACGGGTTCATAATTCTATATACACCGATTCACAAAATGGCGCTTCGTTGTTGATGGCAACAAAAAACGATCATAATGAGATTAAAAAAAGACAAGAGAAACAGCGTCCCTCATTATGAAAGTGGATAACTGGTTTGTTAAATCTTTATAAGAAATAATAATGACTTTTTAAATATTATTACAACGTTTTTCATCTTTTATTATTGAATATCTGCGAGTACCGGCACATGTTTTCGACATCGGCGCAGTTTTTTGCCTTGCACTTTCTGGTTCGGCTTATCTGCGGGTCATATCATTTTCTTTCGTATTTCAATGGTCAAGTTAACACCTCAGCTTATCTAAGGGGTCGGCTTATCCGCAGTCATATAAGGTAAGCGCTGTTTTTTCATCGATATGTTGTTGATTTTTAGCTGCAATGTGTGGTGGCACTTGTGGTTGTGCGTCAGTAGATGGTTGTGAAACTTGTGGTGTCTGTGGTTTTACTATTCCTGTTTCGCCTGTGTTTGTTTGCGTTATTAAATCGGTGTTAATATCTGAATTTATACCTGGTTTTTGTTGATTGGTAGCAATAACAAGTTTATTATTATAACTGATCACTTGACCGATCTTAAGTTCCATATTACTCGGAGACATGTATAGTCCCGTCGCATATACGTAGTCTACTTTGGATTGAGCGTACTGTAATACATCTTGATAACGCTTTATAGAAGATGGTATGTCAATTGTGAATTAATAGCATCCTCCACATTTGCGACAAACTGTTTTTGCACATCGAGCGCTGTCCCAGAACCAATTATTCCCGTTCGTGTTTGCGATTGTGCACCAAGAGTTGCCCATACATAAGTTCTTATTGATTCATTACCTCTTACAACTCCTGGGTTAGTAAAATTATTTTCTGTTTTATCATTAAGAAATTCATTCCAAGCATTTCCAGGTGGTTGCTCAACCTTTTGGATGGTGAAAGCAACACCACCCTTAAAGTTCATATGATCGTCTCTCTACTGGTTACTCGAGAGAGCAAAGCTCGGAAGAAGCCGACCTCTTTTCAGTAAATCATCGCTGACTTCTTTAACAGAGTGTGTACCAGCATACGGAATAACTAGACCATGGTTAACTCCACTCAGATGCCAATCTTTACTCGTAGAAACATTAAATTCCTGACAAATACGTTCGAATGCCCACCTATTGTACAGATTATTTGATGCATTCCATGCTTGATCCTGCGGTAATGGAGCACTAATTTCTTTAAGTATACGTCTAATCTGATAATACAGATGAAATGATAAAACAGACTTATTCAGTTCAAATCCTGTTGTGGCACATCATATGGCAGGCAAAGTTTAACTGGTTCTGCCAAAATTGCATCGTATTGTGAAACCAATCGTGCACTAATTTATCGCTAGTTGCCGTGACCCTATATTTTTCAAAGATATCAGGGAATTCAACAAAAAAATTAGCACCAGAGGCACTTACTAAAATCGACTGATTAGTAATGTAAGTTGATTTCACATTTAAGTTATGATATAGTATCATTGTATATTTAATATGTATGTCACACTCCCGGGAATAACAAATGGTCAGTCTATTCAACTGCTTCATACTATCGATAACTCGGATGGAAAACTTGAAGTCGCTCTATGCGATGTAACGTATTACCCGCGGTGGACCAATATAAATGATGTGAGAGATAATAAATAATAAGTTTATATTTCGTGAAGCACTTCACACTATACCTGATGGGTATTACAGCGTATGCTCACTCAATAATGAAATTTTTAAGCCTTTGGGAGTTAGTCTCATACAAAATGAGTCAATGGGATGCTGATTTTAATCACTGGAGAAGATTGTATAATTATTGGCGAGTGCTTATCAGACACTTGGACTTAGTAGACCAGGAAGAGATGAACCAATAACATCCAACGAAACAGTGCAGGTAGAGGAATTACCCGATTTAGTTCCCAATAAAGAGTTGTGCATCCATCTTGATCAGATAAGTACGACGGATAATATTCAACTAGAAAGTCCTTCTACTCTGCTTAGAGCTATTCCAGTCAAAGAAGAAAAATATAATAGCGGTAGAACGGAATCTTTCTCAACATTACAATGTAAAAAATTAAAGCGAGGTATTATTTCAGGCCTCAAAATTTCTGTAATAGATTTAAAACATCAACCTGTACATATAGGATACTTGAGTGTAACACTCCATATTATAAATAATGGTTGATTCATCAGGCCCTGGAACACATAACCTTAGACAATGTAATACAATTGCGCTTTCGGATCTCGGAGACACAGAAGGTTTCGGTAAACCCAGTACCGATGGTAAGTTATACGCTTTACACTTACAAGATAATGTACACAAGCGGAAAGAAGTTGCATTACCAGTTAATCTAGGAGATTTAAGTGATGTCGACGTTAGTAGACTCAATAAAAACACTTCTTACAATCTTACTAGCAACGATGATAATAAATGGACTATGATTATGCAAAAATCGAATGGCTACTGAATATCGTCATTACCTCATCATATGTAATGACGGGTAAGGCACATAATTTAACTAAGATAATAAATAGTGGGATCGTACTCGGGGCTTATATCCCATCAAAACAAAAAAGTGTGTTAGCCTCTCCCCTGCCAGAAAACCCAGGTCATATGTTATCGAGTCGTCCGGCATCAAAAAATGTTAGTTTAAATTTGGTTATTGAATTCAATGATATTAAACAGAACTTGAGTGCAAAACCTGATCTTTCTACACTTATTATTGAAGTCTTGCTTGGAGATGCTCCAGAAGATGCCTTTGAAATATTACCAGGTCTGTCAATTAAATGGCTCAAGAAACACCAATGTCAACATTGCAGTATTATTTATATGGGAGCATTACCCGTTGCAACCCTTGAGGGGGTCCAAATTATTAAACGTGACAGCATTTCTCTTACTAAGATATTCATGCCGTATAATATACATTTAATAAGGTTGATGTGTACTCTCAAAACATTGAAGCAAGACCAATTAAAGACTATTGTATGACCGTATTATACATTATGGGTTTATATCCGGCGCTCGATGAAGCATCTGAAAAGATGGATACTGTTGATGGATTTCGATTACATCAAATAAGCGACATAAAACATCGAATAGAGAAGGAGAGGGAGTTTAGACTTGGATTGTATAAAAAGTATCACAGAGCCGTGAATGCTCTCGACGGAGTTGAAGCTGCGCTTGTAACGGCTGGCATGGGACTCGGTGTAGCCGGTGTTGGTTTATTATCAACTATAATCGCCGTGCTTATCATACTTGGCATGCAAATAGTCGCCGGAGTCTCAGGACTGGCAGGAATAGCGATAAAATTCATTTCTCGTAAGTTGCAAAAGAAAGCTTTAAAACAAGATAATATTCGGATACTCACCGAAGCAAAGTTGAACAGCATTGAGGACCATATTTCAACAGCAATGGCTGATTGTAAGATATCCGAGGAGGAGTTTCGTTTAGTTTTGTCAGAACACACCAAATACAACGTAATGAAGCAGGAGATTTGATCAAATTCTCGTAAGACCAGTGGTATTAGCAAAGACAAGAAAAATAGTTCATATTCCGTGCCAAAACCAAAGAACTTGATGTAAATTTAATATTTTTGTTTGTGCAGCCATAACAGGTACTCTCTACATATTACATGTACTCACTGCAATGTTACCGTCCAGATCTCTTCACATATTCTTAACATTATTTCGTCCATACCTTATTCTACCACAATGCGTGTCATTGCCTTACTGCATTTTCCATGCCGTACCCCATATTCGCGGTAAACATATCCCATCATGCATCATGATTTACTTTATTCTGCGCATGTCTCTTCCTCATTCTCTGCCGTGTTTTCATGCTGGTTGTCAAAGTTGCCACCCTCCATCCCCGACCATCACCTTGCGGCTGGTTCTGTCGCCTTGACTTATCATTCATTACACTTGGTCGGCCTTTACTGCCCCCAATTCATAGGAGAGGACACCATATCACGCGATAGTCCGGGTCACGAGACCCCAGGACCGGCAGATCCCTCCGTCCGGGTCGGCATGACCCCAGGACACCAAAAAAATGGGATAGTTCGGGTCACGAGACCCCAGGACCAGCAGATCCCTCAGTCCAGGTGGGCATGACCCCTGGACATCCATTTATAACATGGTTCCTCCTTCTCTTCTAACATAAGGGTCATCGACCCAGTCATTCCATGCCTGCGACCGAGCCAGCCCCCGTTTCTGTGCCAATATAATAAACCATTTATCTTATATATTTGTGTTTTGTTGTGGTTGCACAAATTGGAGATTAAAAATAGATTGCTTCCTATCATTAGATCGCACCGCATAAAAAATCATACATTCATTTAAACGAATGCTTACATACGTATATAATAATGGGGAATTACAAACCAACAAAGGAAGAACTCGAAAAAGCTATCGAAGCATTTATGCTCAGGGACAAAATTATCAAATGGAGAGAATTACCACAAGGTATATATTATATCAGTGATGTCGAACCAACCAAATACGGTCATCAATTGTTTCTTTCCAAATACCAAGAAGATTTTCTAGTCTGGTCTCCTAGTAAAATGAACGAAGAACTTAGTAAATATGTTGAATATCACTTTGTTAAAAATAATGGTATACGTATGAGTAAAAATAATAGAGAATATTTTCATTACAATTTAGTTTAATGTTATGACGATCGTTGAATCACATCATCATTTTGACATAAAAAAATTCATCTGTAGTAGTGGTATAGGTATATAAATCTGGCTCCAGTGGAAGTGTTCCAGAACCATCGTTACCTATACTACTCTCTGCTGATGCATTGACCAATATTAAGTGTCCATACCCACAATCATTGTGGAAAAAAATAACTAATAAATAAAAAAATATAAAAAAAAATTTTAAACCTGTAAACAGCTGTAAATAATTAAACAATTACAAATCTATAATCAATACGCAATCATGGCGTTCTTCATATTTTGGGAATAAATTTAGAAATGCTTCGTGAAATTGTTCTTAAAATCATGCTAGAATCTATGAATGTATTATGAGAGGAAAACTGTCCCAAATGTAATGTGGAACTAACACCCAAAATATGTATGTAGCATTTTATTGCTTACATATATCCCATCATATTCAACAACGCAGGAATGTTATTTTGAAACACGTTTTGTCAAGCCCACTTTCGCGCACCTGTTGTAGAGGGTGATCATGCTGATTGACGATATCCATAGAAGTATTGCGTGGGATACACTTATAATAGTGAAACTTATCAGCGTGTACATCACAGAAATATGAATCATGCCAATTTATATTCACCGTAACACTGAATGGTGATTCTAAATATCAACAAAAGTTCAAATAAAAGATACTGAGAAACTTGCATTTGGCATGTTGATTTATCGTCTACCGTTTCCGGGTCACGGGAGCATGCAAGGTCAAAAGGATCGAATAATACGCCAAGTATATCGTCAAAGTCACATTTTTATTTCATATTAGTGGCGATTACTGATACAGTGATCCCTCGATATACCGCTGTCATCGGGGTCCAAGAAACTGACCCCGCGGTGTAGGAAAGAGCGGTGTAGAGATATTCCTTGCTGAGGTTCACATTACGTAATGATGGTAGTGAATGGAACAGTGGTGCAATTATTTCACAGTGGCATGGGACATGTAGATCTATATGTAACACTGATCGTGGACGATGATTCAAACTGCATGCGTAAAAAAATAAAAATACTTTGTGTAAATTAATCAAAGTAGTCTGTATTATTTTTGTACTGTACTATGTATTGTCTTATGTTTTTGCTGTATGTGATAGGCGAAATATTTCAAAATTTACTGTAACTGTTTTGGTACTAAAAATTATCAGGAGACAACCCGTCTGTGACATCACATCCGGTGACCTTTGCACTTACTGAAATATTGCTGTCAGAATTCAAGATCTTTATTTTCGTTTTTCTCTCGTCATATTAATTGGAAAATGACAAATAAAACATCCTTCCATTGAGAGGATCATCACCTTTCGCCAAGGCATATTTTTAAAGGCAATGTAAACTTTGTTGATATTGAAATAGCAATAAGTTATTCAGAGAAGTCGGGTGAAGCACGCCATGTTTGATTTTAGGACGTCTGCTAGCATCATGACACGGGTTGTTTATTTTTGTATATCGTAAATATATCGTATATAGCGAAAACGGCACCTCAGCAAAACGGCACCGATTGGTGAAAACGGCACCTCGACTCAAGCGAAAACAGCACCTCGACTCGAGCGAAAACGGCACCTTATTTTTTTTTTTACCTTGGTCAAATGAATGATATTAAACTTACATTGTAACTTGCAAAGGCCAATAATTATGAGATGTTAAAACAAGTTTACATTAGAAATTAGCCTCTGCTCCAGCTATAATCCAACTTAGCTTATACGCAACTCAACTTATGGTGAAAGATAATAGCTTTGACGAAAGATAATAGAAATTAAACTCACATCGTCTCTTACAAATACAAATAATTGTGAAATAAAACAAATAAGAAATTAGCCCCCTACTCCAATTTACTCACCGACTTTTATTCACTATACGCTTTGAAGTTTTAAGTACCTTTACTCAATTTAAGCTGAAACTGTATTTTAGAGGCCTAACATGGTGCTGTCAGATCACAATTATTCACAATGGCCTTTCGATGTGTTGCATGCGAGAAGAATGACAAAAAAAATCAACATGCTGTATCATGTGATAACTGTGACCAGTGGAACCGGACTTTCTATGGCCCGTTATAGAGAAATTTGCCGTACTGACTTCCCTTTCCGCTGTGTGAAATGCGTAGCTCCCGTCATTGAAGAGGTGATCGGTAACTTTCATGTCAGTTTCCAGTCAGAAGATGCTGAAGAAATGAGAGTACCAAACCTATCGGAAATTCACATTACGGCTTCAGATGTACTCAATACATCAAATACCATGTAAATAAAACCCTATATATTACTACAAAAATCGATGTTATTGTTATTAAACATAGAGGTTCCGTTTTCGCCCGACACATAGTAGCCGTTTTCGCCAAATGCGGTGCCGTTTTCGCCAGAGAAATCGGTGACGTTTTGCTGAGGTGCCGTTTTAGCCTGCACCCCGTAAATATTCAACCCAAACGCTTGAAATTAGGATTAGTGAATATTTATAAGTCATTAATTGTTTCCTGCAAATTTTATAACATGACACGTCAGATTAACCCGAATGTTCGTTTTTCTGCAACTGACATGATGACCTCGAAAATTAAGTTATTTTTCTGTTTAATGTTTAGATAATAAATTTACTGAAATGGTTCATAATTTACAATCGCGCTGTTATTTGCTGATAAAAAACCCCAAAATTTTACTGAATTAAAATTAAGATATCAGAGATATGATTATTGAAATCAATATGCACAAATGTTACGATATTAAAAGGTTCCTAGCATGAAACGCAAACCACCTTCAATAATGCAATTCAGGTAAGTTCAAGAAAATTTATAAATTTTGTGTTCGCTTTGGTCTTGACCTTGGTATGATTGAAAACATCGGTATATTTTTATATAGTACTGTGTAGTGTTCTATCAGGAATGTGCAAAATATTTCTTCAATTGGCCCTTGTTTAATGAGGCACCAACTGTTTGAAATCACCCATCCTCTTTAGAGCGCCGTATGCTAAAATTAATCCAGCAGGCAGGGGTAAGAAGTGTGAAAATAATTCAGCAGGCTAAAGGTTAAAGATAAAATTACACTATAGATGACTGAAGTTTGACCTTATATATAGATCTAACATGCAGTGCTATAAACCAATGTGGGGAACCAATGTAACCACTGTCACTGTTACGTGTAAACTAGCACTTCTGATTCTGTGCGAAGCGCACAATTTCAAGCCACTAAATAAAATATTACTATTACTTGTAATGGCACGTAAATATTTCAACTGTTCTCTTTAAATGTTTACATGCATTTGAATGACAGGGTCAGAGTTCATATGTCAGAGACTATGTGTATAAGCATTTGACAGCATCTGCCTTGACAGCTTTGGCCAGTTTCTCTGGCATAGAAGGTACAGTGGTCGCAATAAGCTGGGAAGTAATGGGAAAACACTTAATCTATCTAAATGAGCTAGTGGGTTATTTATTTGGCAAGAACCTCTGGCATTTTCCAAAACTTCTTGTACTTAGACTTCCTGAAGGGGCCTGTCATTTGCCCTTTTTCAGTTCCATTGATAATGGTCTCTGGCTTTTCCTGGGATAATGTATACAGTTCATGAGCTAAACAAGGATTCTCTTTACCCATATAAGTTTTTTGATCATCTGCTTGTCTGCAACAAATAAATTATCATTAAAGCAGCATTTGCAGTAGAACTTCCTCACTCTGAGTGGGTGGAGCTTATACAAGTGATCTGACACATCAATATGATGTCATGATAACACACAAATTTCATTGGATGACAATGATTATTAAAACCCTTGTAATGGTAAAAAATATTTCCAAGTGATGAAAATGCCATGTTTTCAGTTCAGAATCATCACAAGATTTCTTCAACACACACATCTACATGATCAGGATTATGACCTCAGGATGAATTGAAAATTCATTCCCATTTTTAGGAAAGAATTGTTTTTGTTTGATGACATCATTCTGGCTGTCAGTTCGAATCAACAAGAAGGCCAAGATGTCTGTTCACACTGCTTTTGTCAACCATGTGTGACACAGCACAGGAAATCGTGATTAAGTTGCAGAATTTCGTCCATTTGCAAACAGCGCTATTCAAGATAGCTAGCAATTATGATGATAAAGAAGCCATTTGCTATTTATTAAAAAGAAAGGGTACTTACATAGAACTAAGGTAACTTAACCTTACATGGAAAATGTATGTTGCAAGAGCTTGTCAACATTCACTGTTGTTACATTATCCATTTTTGATAGATTGATGATCTTGATTACCGGTATTGATCACACATTTATAGGTCAGTTCCCAAAACTGGTCTTTATTGACACTTTAAGATGTTAACTTCATATCCAGGTGAGCTAAAGTGCCATTGCAGTGGCAATCATTCCTTCATATTCATCCTTGTCTTCTTTGTTTCAGGTAGTTTCATGGATTCTCACAATATGGATCTTTGGATCTTTTGTCATCTTCCTGCTTGCCAGAGTTTTAGGTGGCGAGGTAAGTTCAACCAATAGAAACAACAAATAAAATAGAATAATATTGCAGTCCTCTTTAAATGAGAATTTTCGGAAATGTAGCTGAAAGAAGCAATATCAGGCTTCAAGCGACACTTCTATTTATAGTAAGGTGTGGTGAAGTGTGGTTTAACATTGTCTTCTAAATTATTTCACATATTTATAGCAATGTGCTTGCACATATGTGTGGCTGCTTGTAATACACACGACTTTTGCCAGTTTTGGAGTGCTAGCCCTCTGAGATACCATCTGTGTGTTATCACCTTATGCTGATTGCCAGACAGGGTAGCTGCAAGTACTTATTAGCTCACCGGGTCCAAAGGACCAAGGTGAGCTTATGCCATACCGTGGTGTCCGTCCTCTGTACGTCAACAATTTTTTCAAATGACTTCTTCTTCTGAACCACTAATTGGAAATTGATGAAATTTGACTGGACGTATCCCTAGGTGGTGAGGATTCAAAATTGTACAAATGGAGGGGCTGACCCCCCAAGGGGCTGTGGGGCTGGGCCCAAATAGGGGTAATTTTGCTATATTGCTTTGAGCGACTTCTTCGCTGGAACTAAGCAATAGATATCAACCATATTTGGTTGGAAGCATTCTTTGGTGGTGAGGATTCAAAATTGTACAGATGAATGGGCTGACCCCCCAAAGGACTGAGGGCCAAATAGGGGTAATTAGCTACATTGCTTTGAGCAACTTCTTCTCTGGAACTAAGAGATAGATATCAACCAAAATCTCTGCCATAAATCCTGTATTTTGGCTTCAGTCACAAACTAAAATTTTCAGATTTTTAACAGACATCCTCTTCACTGTCAATCACACACAATTAGTTGTCGCCATGCAGCATCGTAACCACCTGAGCTATGAGGTATGTAATGGCGGGAACCTGACTCTTTTCCTGTGTGTGCTGGAGTCAACACCTATTGTAATAGTAGTAAGATCTAGCACATAGTAGTAAGTCACATTAATCTAAGATTCTATAATAACAGACAATAAGTGGATATTAATAGCTGCTTCTGGAGTGACAATCACATGCACATAAGTATAACTGGTGCTTGATTTTGTGAGGTCAGAATAGAGTCTCCCTCTACTCCCAGGTGCAAAAAGTGTGGCCATTTCATGGTCACGGGAGATCCTCATGATCACTGTACGAAGTGCAGAGGCACATCTTGCACTGAGTACAAGAGATGTGAGCGGTAAGCCAACACTTCTAAGAAGACCTTCATCAAGATTGCCGACCAGATTGCTACAGCGTCAACAACTCGAATCTCAGATCTGTTTCAGAGCTGTGTCTAACTAAAGCAAGAGGTTGATAATGTCACAACCCATATCAGCTCCCACGACATTCAACGGGAAATTGGGACACGAGATAGATGAAGTCAGAAAAGATTCTATGGAACGATTCAAAACATCAACTATTAACCTAGCTGACAAAGCTTCATCATCTAAACAGCCTCATAAGAAGAAGTTTGTCCCCTCCTGGAAGGATTCTTTCCAACCAAGTCGGGATACGACAAGCGCCAATCTTCTCAGAAATCTTTTCGCCAGCCAGATTACAAGAAATGAGGATTCAATCGCTGTGGAAGATCTGGAGGCAGAGGCGAACGCAGGTTCTTACTTCCCTGCCACCCTCTAAGACGTTATAGACTCTTTGACATGGTTATGTCTATGGACTGTGATTTACGTCTACTGTCTTTCAACATAATGCCAACTCTGGGACCCTCTGTCATACGCTGAAAAATTCGAAGCAAGTTACACCCGACCGCTGTATTCTAGACATTCTGGCTCACGGGTACAAACTGCACTTCAAGAAACATCCTACCTTGAAGACCCAAGTCGTCGGACGCATGTTTCATCTACTCTGAGTCAAGTTGGCGGCAACAGATTTGGCCGTCAGGAAGCTACTAAAGAAGCGAGCCATTCGGAGTCTAATGGAGACCAACAACACCAAAGGCTTTTATTCTCTGGTCTCCCTAATCCTGAAGAAAAAGGGATACCTGGTACCTCCGCCAAAATTCCTGATGTAATCCGCACAGAAGTTACGGTCGACGCTGAAGACAGGAGACTGGCTTATCAGCCTCGATTTACAGGATGCCTATCTTCACATCCAGATACACCCATCGTCACAGAAATATCTACGCTTTGCGATGAATGGTCGATGTTACGAGTTCCAGGTCTTACAATTTGGGATATCAATAGCCCCTTGGCTATATTCACCAGGATTACAGCACCAGTCATCAGGTTTGCCCACCTCCAGCTAGTACAGTCCATGGCTAGACGATTTCCTAGCTGCAGACCTAGCTTTCAGCTTCATCAGAACATGATATTGTAAACAAAAATTCCTGTTCTAGCAAGGTTAGCAGGTACTTCAAAGATCACACTTACAGCCTTTTATGACAGTGGGGCAACTCCCAGCCTTCACACTAATTTCAACTAGGGTACCAGCATCATGTTTTATGTTATAAGGATGACATACCTTTATGCAGCGTTTTTCCAAGTTACAGAATCAAGTATAACAGTAAATTCCAACTCGAGTCACGTCAGTCATGTTAACAGTTGCCATCTTGGATTTTATTATGTCAGGGTTGCGTATCATGTGACCTTAGGTCATCTATAAATAGACTTGTCAAGGATCGAGGCGTCAGTTTTGACTTTGACAAGCAATGTAGGGTTTGTAAATTGTACAGTTTAATTGTTTTAACAGTTCAGATATATCAATCGTGGGAGGGATACAGACCAGTACCAGATTCTAGTTCCAAGATCTGACAGACAACACCGAGCGACTGATGTTTCCAGTACAGTTCAAAGCAGTATCCCGCGATCTTGAGAACATGTACAAGATTTTTCAGTTCATTGAATAATTACAAAACTTGTTATTGAACAACCTACTTGTTGTGTGGTCCTTCTGCATTTCACTAGTTTCGACTTTCATAACTTTGTAGATCCTTGTGATATATTTTCTCTAAACCTCATCTCCAAGCTCTGGTATTTATTTTGTCACATTTTGTGACTGGTGGCAGCATCCATTTATTTTTATCCCCCGCCACGAAGAAGGGGGCTATAGGAATGGGTGCCGTCCGTCCGTCCGTCACATTTCGTTTCCGGAGCAGAACACAAAAAACGATGGAGATATCTTAACCAAACTTGGCACATAGATAGGTCTTGTGGTGAACTGGTGCCTTTTGATAGTTTGGGATTTTTGAAAACATTATTTTTCGAGTTTCCATGGCAACGACTTTGACTTAGACTGAAAATGGTAGTAATCCTTGTTTCCGGAGCAGATCTTGAGAACCGTACAATATTTCTTCACCAAACTTGGCACATAGATAGGTCTAGTGGTGAACTGGTGCCTTTTGATAGTTTGGGATTTTAAAAAAAATAATTTTTTCCAGTTTCCATGGCAACGACTTTGACTTAGACAAAAAATGGTGGTAATCCTCGTTTCCGGAGCAGATCTTGAAAACCGTACTATATTTCTTCACCAAACTTGGCACATAATGTCATCTCACAGTATTGAATACATTTCCTTTCTTGTTGGTAAGTTCTGCATTGCTTGAGTGTATGTTCCTCCAAAAGGGTCATGGACACAGTTGTTGCATTCACTGACTAACTTCATCCAGAAACACAACTCATTACAAATACAACAGTGTAACTGATCTTAAACCTATTCAACTGTATAAACACTATATATTCTTGTCAAACATACTCTGTATCACTTGCTTGATAACAGTGTCAGAACCTTCACCAAAACCATCGCTCCTAATTGTAATAAAGAAGTTGTTCGTCCATATGTCTCATCCTTACTCATTACAAATTCAGTAACATTTTCATATCATAAACTGCAGATGAAAAAACAACACCAGTAATAACTGTTTTTAGTGCTGCAATTAGGCCATTTACATTGCACACAACCCAACATGTCATATTGGCGGGGGATGTGAGTATTTCATGCTTGTAGTAATTTGTCCACAAGTAATTATCGACCAGTCTTTGGCTGTTCCGTTACTATATTCTTGGTACAAGTTATGACCTACCTTCCCAGGATTCCAAGTCAATTCTCCTAGTAAATCATATGTTGGAGAAGCATCAAGGCCTCTCCCAGTAAGAATTAAGAAACATCAAACCTCAGTACAAGAGAAACTGACTGACTGACAGGGGTGTTGTAGCTGACCATATCCAAGCTCATCCAGACCATAATATCTGTTGGAACAACATCAACATATTCACCTAAAATTGTATCAACTACAAGATCAGGAAACTCCAAGAAGGCATCCACATCAATAGATTCCAACCAGCCATCAACAGAAATCAAGGTTATTACTTCCCTTTAGTGGCTTATGCACGCCAGAGCGACATTGGGGTGAAAATAGCTCAATTTGACTCGACTTGTATGTCGTTCTCGCGTTACATTTGCTAACGAACCAATTAAGTTTGGATTTAGTGCACAATGCATTTAAGCTCCCATGTGTAATCCTAATGAAAACACAATAAGGGTTTTGAAACAACACTGTAATCCATATCATATTTCACATTACCACCATATGACACATAAAAAAGATATCTTTCTTCTTTTATTAATAAAATAAGATAATAAACAGTTTTTGTCACTCTCATTTTATTCACAAAGAGTCTGGAGTCGGTTGTCGATGTTAGTATATCTCCTCCTCTTTGTTGGTCGCTTTCCTCCAGCTTCATACTGCAACATCAACGTCTCATTGTTGAGCTGCTCCTTCTTCAGGAAGGCAAGAAACCGAAAAAAATCGGGGATGGGCCTTGGATACCAATCTCTGCAGGCGGTGATGCCATCCCTCTAGATGGGCCTTGGATACCAGTCTCTGCAGGCGGTGATGCCATCCCTCTAGATGGGCCTTGGATACCAGTCTCTGCAGGCGGTGATGCCATCCCTCTAGATGGTTGTTTGTTCTTGGACCATCGTTACCGAAGTGGTTCCCTTGCTCTGTGTGCAGGTGGCCCTCTATTCAGTGAGAGGTGACATCTGCAGTCATCTGGTATATCTTCCATTATGTCTAGCCACTAAGTTTTTACCTAAATAGAAAAAATATAAGCTTATATAAGTATAAGAATAATATAAACAAGATGCGATACATGATTTTTCGTTGATTGTGATTATAATATTTTAATGTATTACCTGATGCGGTGGAATCAATGGCAGGCCTGCAATTCGCCTCACAAAGGTCTTCACTTCAGGGCCTTCACTGTAAGGAATCTGCAGGCCAAGGTTCTGTACACGTCGCCAAATGCTTTGGGAGTAATGGAAGAATCGACCCTTCCATTCACATCCCAGAACTGCGCCAGCAGCATCTTCGAGCAGCATCTTCGAAGTCCATCTATTAAAAGAAAATATTGTTAATACCAAATTGTAAAATTGTATTTATATCTGTTATCTGAATATCGCTCAATCAATTAAGTAACCGCAGTAATATTGCTCACTTAATTAATTAAGATTGACACTGATTGAACATGCCACAATGATTAGTATGATTACTAAATCATAATTAATTACTGAGATGTGGTCATGGTGAACATACTAATCCTATGTTAAAAAATACTAATCCTTTCCGTAAACAGATTAAAACTTCAAAGCATTACCGCATGTTGCTCTCACGTTCAGTCTAAAAAGTCTAATGTCGCTCTGGAGTGACGACACCCCCTACAGCCTACCATGAGCTCATCACTGAACAATCCTAATCTCATTTGCATTGTCCATATTTTATGTCTTAATCCTTCTCATCTTAATACAGGGTTCCAATCAACTTGTCCATACAAACCTCTGTATTGTTTTTACTATCATGCCTTGTTATCCTATTATTCCAATATGTCTATCATCAGTCTTCATAAATCAACTTTATATGTTGTGTAAACATCAATCTGATGTTACCTGGGATATCCGGGATTGTGATTCCCTTCTATCCTGGCAACTTATTCTTACCACACCTTGGTTCCAGGGATGATGTAGCTCATTCAAATCAGGGTTTGTTGTTCAATTCCATTTATTGTAGGGTGTTGGATGAGAATTCCACACAATAGGTCCTCAGATGTATTTCAGTTGCCTGACTGATATTTTCACAACACATTTCTAGATGATGCACTGAAGAGTATTCCATATCAGCTCATAACCTCTAACGTTTAGTTTTTCAACTTCTGAAACACAGAGAGAGAACCTTCCTGGTCTGAGCTGAACTGATGCACCACTCTCTGACAACTAACAAATACTAGCCTGATTTGTTTTAGCTGCTACCACCAAAATTGGCCCTAACTCTTTGTCTGTTTGTTTCACTAGTACCTGTACCAAGATGAGTTATAACTTTTTGTCTTTTTGTCTCAACAATATCTTATTTCCATTTTTCAACTTCTGATTGAGATTCAATCAGCACTGCCAAACCCTTACATACTAACACACTCCTATTGACTATCTGGTCAATCCTGCATATAAACAGAATCAAGAATATGCCAGACTGGCTGGTCCCAGAATATATTAAAAAGTACCATTAGCTGACAACTAATTACAGACACTTTTTTTCTGGACCCATAACAGTTTGTAGGATTGATTATGCATGAGTTTTACTCAGATGTCCTGACCTCACAAATGTACAGCTATCCTTTGTTACCTATCCAACACACATCATTCAATACATGTTTACAACAAAGCAATCCCATCCAAATTTCTGAACCACAGAATTTCATAAAATGTTTGTATTAATATGTATACCAAAATACCCTGGTTATACTATCATCATTCAACCTTGTATAAACATCAATTATCCATGTGTTCATAACCTTCCTACTTCACCTTTCTTTACAACACATGCTTGACAAGGGACTGGCCATTTGATATTCTGGTGGGGGTTGGGGGCTGGGATTTTGTATTGGGATTAGAAATTTTGTCATCTACAGCTACAAAGCCATATTTTTTTTATTCAAAACTAAGAGCCTGAATATCTTCTTAAGACATACACCATGCAACAATGTAATGTGGCAAGCAATTTGTTTTCAACTGTTGGAAACATCATTATTTTCTTTCACGGATATTTGGGGACAATTTTTTTAAAAACAAAATCCCAGGCCCCCCTACCCCAAATATCAAATTGTCAATCCTAAACAGTGTTAGTATCTACACAGAAATGTCACATTCATTGTAATTAGCCATAGAACTTTTTCCCTTATAGAAGTTGAGATATCGATTGCTGAGGAATGAGCTGATATGTCTCAGGCATATGAATTCATGAGTAAGCATGAATGTCAGGATTAATAATTTGTTGAGTGATTTTGTGACAGAAAATTCATATTTGTTCCCATGTATAATCCCTTCAACTCCATAAATTAAATTAAAGCCTAAACCAAAATATTTTGCAAATGTCAACCGTGTTTGGCGTGGTCTCAAAATATTGCTGTTAATGTACTTAATTGACATTTACGTTGATGGGGTAGCAACTTAGGATATGTACTGCATTATATTTGCTTGGAAACATGATGGAATAGTTAAAAGCTATGAAACAGGATGAGTATTGGAAGGTTGAGGTTTTGGAATCAAGAAGGATTTGTTGTTCTACAGATAGCGTCTTGAGGTAGCATTTATCTCCGCTGATGACGTATATGAATCTGTACTTTTGAATGTTGTGTTATGTCTTGCCACGAATCCTTTACATTTAGCCAACAGGGTTGAGCTCACAATGTCTGACTGCCGTACATAAGACAACATGACCGTGTTGTGCTGCCAGCATATATGTCTTGTATTCCTTGTTTCTTATTCAGCCGAAATTTTCGCCATGAGTTGAACTTTTGTTTCAGATGGTCTGAAGTCGACAATGTCATATATTCCTGTGTGGTCACCTTCAGACTACTCACGTTCTGGGGGACAGTATCTGATTCTTGGATGTTATATTAAATGGGTGGGTGGGGGGTGGGTGCGGTCGTCTAGCCAAGTGGTTAAAGCGTCCGCTCGTCACGTTGAAGACCCGGGTTCGATTCCTGACATTGGTACATTGTGTGAAGCCCATTTCTGGTGTCCCCCGCCGTGATATTGCTGGAATATTGCTAAAAGCGGCGTAAAATCATACTCTCTCACTTATTTTAACTGGTGTTATCCATGACAATGACACTGACGTTTTAAATAGGCAATAGCTGATGTTCCAACCAGTCTATGAACACATCATCTCCTATACTTTCCTTATCAAAATCATCAGTTTTCTTTTTCGCCTTGAAAACTAGCACACATCAATCAGTAAGTCCCACATCATAGGTTGGGGTGTGCAAAACAATGACACAATTACCTTTACCTGATCGTACCATGGCTTCTTTTTGTCCATAGCCACATGTAGTCAGTGGAATGATTCATCAAGGTAAATTATCTGGATGCCCTGACCGTGATAGTTATCAATGGTTCGGAGATGTGACCTCATAGACAGGATGGAATATTATCCCCTGAAAACTGCTCGGTCATCGCAACACACAGTGTATCGAAATCCCATCTCTTGGAGAGCAATAATTAGTGCAGTGTGGGAAACATCAATTGTATCTTTAATTTCTTCCCAAATTCTACTACAAGTCAGGATTACAAGTCAGGGTTACCTTCTGTTCATAAAGCTTGTACACTACACGCCTAATCACCCTGTATCAAATCTATCTGATATCCTTTTGTGTCCTGGTTTTGTTTTTGAGACCACCCCTATACCTGTTTTGTTTTATTTATCATACCGTAGACTTGATGGTATGAATTGAAAACCCCATAGCTTGGACAGTTCGGTGAATGTGAATTAATAAATGGTTCCCCTCTATCTCTCAAAGTGTAAAGAACTTGTATACATCCCCTAGTACTGACTCCATGTCTAGTACCATGGCTTGGCTATGCCGGTGTAATGTAACATGCATCATGGGAGCAATGTTGACAAAACAAACGCAGTGTCATTTTGTCATTTTAGAAGATGCACATCAACAATTTTCTCCAAATGATTTTTGTGTGTGGATCAGATGTTTTATGAAGACTACATTATTATCATTCACATGCGCATATTTCTATGGTCCATTTTAGATTACCATCATTGACTAAAAATAAATGATACTTTTAGAAGATGCACATCAACAATTTTCTCCAAATGATTTTTGTGTGTGGATCAGATGTTTTATGAAGACTACATTATTATCATTCACATGCGCATATTTCTATGGTCCATTTTAGATTACCATCATTGACTAAAAATAAATGAGACTTCCTGTTTTCGTTCAAATTTTCCCCTGTAAACTTGTCGATAGATCTGCTTGTGACTGATATACTTCAAACCACAGGTAGGTTGATCGGTAGTTACTCGATATTTCAATTACAACAGTCTGTGAAAAATTATATCCTATTTTAACATTTTTCTAGCATTTCCGACAGTACATTAGGAATTAACTGGGCATGACAAATGCTTCAGCATGCTGTGTTTCAAGGTTTTTGATTCCTGATCTGAAATGCTCAGAGTTTATCTTCTCTGGTGGACTATCTTCAGAAAGGCCAGACCATTAATGGCCAAATATTTTGCTAATCTGCTAAGGTAACTGCATGAGAATATAGGTCATCACTAAAGGTATTCAACTGGGACAATGCACCTGTGAAATAGTTGTTTGTTGCCATTGCTGCAATGCATGACTGTTGCATACAACTCATTGAATATTCCCCGTACTCACCAGGTTTTCCACCATCAGATTTCCAGCTCTTTCACAAAACCTGTATAAAGACCTACCCAGCAAACAATTTTCATGTTGCTGGAGACTTTTTTTCCAAAGTTTTACTATAGTGAGTATGTTTTCTCAATCCTGAAGTACTCATGGTTCTTGGATAGATATTAGTGAAGTGAGATGTCAAGTGATTTGTGAAATCAAAATGGATCAAGATATATGTTTCTGGTGGGAATGTTTGGGGGAATCAGAAAAAAAGTTCAACACCCTTCTGACTGGATACATATTAAACCTGTGAAGATCCGAGGTAGAATCGGTCTTCAGCAACCCATGCTTGCCGTAAAAAGGCGACTATACTTGTATTAAGAGGCGACTAACAGGATCGGGTGTTCAGGCTCGCTGACTTGGTTGATTCATGTCATCGTATCCCAATTGCGTGGATCGATCTGGTCCAGACTCGATTATTTAGAGACCGCCTTCATATAACTTGAATATTGCTGAGTGCTGCGTTAAACAACAAACAAACAAACAAAGAAACGGATACATGTTAAGATATAGTTGATGCTGACAGCCTTTTTAACTTGATGCCATTGCTCACAGGTATACATGTTGAATAGTTGACTAGGTGAGATAGGGTAACATGATGCTATTTGTAAGGTTCATGTTTCAGGTCAGCTACTCACAATGCCTAGGAGTGATTGGATATTCTGTGTTGCCACTGCTGATCATAGGAACCATCATGCCCCTTCTCAAGTCCTTTGATTACCTCACCATGGTATTCAAAGTAAGAGTTAAAAAATTAACACATGAAAAAGTAATATTTTGGTTGTAAATGAGTCATTTCCAAAATTTGTAAGATTTTTTGTTATATGTTAGTATCTCATTAATTATGTTATTCTAAAAATGTGTTTTAATCTTAATTTGTATCTTATATATGTCTGCACATACTACTATAAACAAATTAGCTATAAATTATAGTTAAGCTCCAAAAAATTACTTGAAGGGTCAAATTTTGCCCATTTTAACTTGTCACAAGCCTGATGGCCCAACTTCATGATATTCAATTTTAATCCAAAATTAGTTTTTGTCAGACATTTTTGCATATATCTTTAAAGATGATCTTAGATTAAGTATAACAAATTATTTAAATATTTTTGAATGAAAAAAATATGATTTATTTCCGTTTTTATGCTTGTCACAAGGTTACATGTCACTACTGTTATCAGAACTAAATAGTTTGAATAAATGTCATCTTCCTAGCTGACTGCTTAAACTACTTCCTGTTCCAAAGCCTTACTTTTTGGATGTCAACATTTGCTGCACCTGTTTTTTGGAGACGGCAGAAATAAAAAAATTACAACACATAAGGTGAGTTGTTTTTCATATCTCATGTTTTGTTACGTCACTACTGTTACTGGGCTTGAAAACCTATGTCATAATTGTTGTGTGCATATGTGTACTGATTTTCCATTTTGTGCATAGTTTGTGCATGTGACCAGAGATTTAGCGATTGTAACAAATTTTGACAAAAGTGCATTGATAAAAGTGTTAGCTAATTTTCATAGCTGTTTTGAAACAATAATATATGTAAGCTTGACATTGCTTGACAGATTTGTTTGAACTGATTGACATAGTTGTTCTAATCTCATACATTTTAGTTGCTTTGTAACAGTGGGGACACAAAATGTAACAGTAGTGACAACTGATTTAATGTTGTAAGAAAATGGTTTTGGAGATTAAGTTTTACAATTGAAGAGAATTACTTTCAAAGTGCATTTCTCATTAAACACTGTTTCACAAAAACTGATACCGATTTCATTGAATTACCAACAGTTTTACTTGAAGTGCATATGTTGTAACAGTGGTGACACTGAATTGTAACAGTAGTGACTAGGGATTTTATAATTTGAAAGAATATGTTGTAACTTACTGTTACCTAATTTTAATACGTGTTTAAAAAATACCTCTTTAAGTTTTACAAAATTGACTTGAACTGAAATATTGGTTGACATATTTTTTTATGTTACAGTAGTGACAAAGGGTTATAAGGGTTTTGACCAACTGGTTACAAATAGGTTTATGTTTTCAGTAGTGACAGATTACTGTAAGATTAGTGATAAGGTATCTTGAAACCCAATATATTCCATTTGACGTCTTTGAATATTGTTTATGTTTTCCTTGTAATATTTCAGAAGACTCTGGTGGCTTTGATGTAATTGTCAACATAGTTTCTCCATTCAGCTAACACATGTTTTTGCAACTGTAGTGACTAGGGTTGTAAAATTTTCTTTAAATGTTATGTTTTCAATCATATATTTGGCTTTTTCAGTGCAAAGAATCAAAGATGGGTATGAATGCGGTGGAATGCCAAAGGTGTTACAGGCAAAAGGAGCGATGGTACTCCAGAAGCATATTCATCTCTGGACAGTTTTGCACCTCTCTGGACAGTTTTGCACCTTTGACACCAGTGATTAGAGACAATTTGGAAACACCTATGACAGCAGTGAATCTTGGCCAATCCATGATGCAGGATGTTCAAGAGATATCTTCACCTCTGGGCAGTTTGGAGACACCAGTCAATCCCAGTCAATCCGTGATGCAGGATGTTCAAGAGACATCTTCACCTCTGGACAGTATGGAAACACCTATGATACCAGTGAACCCCAACAAATCCATGATGCAGGATGTTCAAGAGACATCTTCACCTCTGGACAGTTTGGAAGCACCTATTACAACAGTGAACACCAACAAATCCATGATGAAGGATGTTCAAGAGACATCTTCACCTCTGGACAGTATGGAAACACCTATGACAATAGTGAATCCCAACAAATCCATGATGCAGGATGTTCAAGAGACATCTTCACCTCTGGACAGTATGGAAACACCTATGACAATAGTGAATCCCAACAAATCCATGATGAAGGATGTTCAAGAGACATCTTCACCTCTGGACAGTATGGAAACACCTATGACAACAGTGAATCCCAACAAATCCAAGAAGCAGGATGTTCAAGAGACATCTTCACCTCTGGACAGTTTGGAAACACCTATGACACCAGTGAACCCCAACAAATCCATGATGAAGGATGTTCAAGAGACATCTTCACCTCTGGACAGTTTGGAAACACCTATGACACCAGTGAACCCCAACAAATCCATGATGCAGGATGTTCAAGAGACATCTTCACCTCTGGACAGTTTGGAAACACCTATGACAACAGTGAATCCCAACAAATCCACGAAGCAGGATGTTCAAGAGACATCTTCACCTCTGGACAGTTTGGAAGCACCTATGACAACAGTGAATCCCAACAAATCCACGAAGCAGGATGTTCAAGAGACATCTTCACCTCTGGACAGTTTGGAAGCACCTATGACAACAGTGAATCCCAACAAATCCACGAAGCAGGATGTTCAAGAGACATCTTCACCTCTGGACAGTTTGGAAGCACCTATGACAACAGTGAATCCCAACAAATCCACGAAGCAGGATGTTCAAGAGATATCTTCAGCTCTGGGTGAAGGGGGAGATGGAAAGTCCCTTGTCAATAATGTTTATGTGCTTTTTTGGTGAGTTACCCATGTCTCAACATTCTTCTACAACAACGTTTGTTTTGAAAATGTTTTTCGTCTTAAAACCGACACGTTAACCAGTGAGACATGTTTTCTCATTCAAATTAAAGCTTATTCAGTTGATATGATGTGTTTGTGTTTGATAACATTGTTTGTTGCGTTGAAAGATGGAATGTGGAAGCCATATAAAATTTCTTCTTTCAGCAAAAAGTCACTACTGTTATGCTTGTCACTACTGTTACATATAATGTCACTACTGTTATCGGCCTAAATTATAGTAAATAATTATCATTGTCCTTTTGTTTTTTGTTTTATCTGTTATTATCTAATGAATAAGCATGTAACTGTATGTCCTGAAAGAAATCTGCCAGAACAAACAATGTTTTAGTACAAGAAGACGTGTATCATAACTTAAAATTTTATCAAAATGTAAATTGACAAACCAAAGCTTACCAAAATGTTTTTATATTTTCTTCAATTTGGTTTCTTTTGACTTTTCTGTGTACACCTCTTCGCAGAAAATGATATTATCGCTAAAAAGCCCAGTTCAAATAACAATTTTTCAAAAAATCCTTACTTTACAACATGTAACAGTAGTGACTTGTAATTTGCATATTTTGTTTTTAAATGTCTGCAAAAGCAATATTAGGATTCATTGAGGTTGCAAACTCTCTACCTTAACTCTAAAACATGTTGTTTTGGTATTAATGAACCAAAATCAAGGAAAATAAATATTTGTTTTTTGAAATTCAGAGGCACCAAAAATCTTACAAATTTTGAAAATCACTCAAATACATCATCCTCACATGCTCCCACTTTGAGTCTAAATGATTTAAATGAAGCTTCAATTTTCTAATTGATGCCTCTGAATTAAGCCTTTTTGCACACAGAAACATGAATATGAATACATTGATAGCCTATTTATAAATAAACAACAATGGCAACCGATAACCCATCAGAAGAGTAAACGTTTGATATAACAACATTATCAGATATTTTTGGCTAAGATTTGGACATCCTAGATCTTCGTACTGACTGATCAGATGATGTGATGACAACACTTAGGGACCAAATTTGATGTGAGATAAAATTCCTTCAGTTTTGAGCCATACTCCACCCCACCCCCAACCCAAAACATTATA
Organism: Haliotis rufescens; assembly: GCF_023055435.1. Lineage (NCBI taxonomy): Eukaryota > Metazoa > Mollusca > Gastropoda > Lepetellida > Haliotidae > Haliotis > Haliotis rufescens. Next base: position 49,730,334 of record NW_025964001.1, on the reverse strand, counting down.
ATTCCTTTGAATACACTACCTCCATTACACTGCCATAAATTCCTTTTTGGCTGTTAATCACACTTTAAGTTTTAATAAAAAAAATTCAACAGACGTCCTCTTCACTGCCAAACTTTCTAATAGTTGTGAGGGTACTTATGCAGACCTGTCAACCCTCCCGCATTTTGCGGGAGACTCCCGCAATTTGATGAAATCTCCCAGTCTCCCGCATGATGGACTATTTCTCTCGCAAAACAGAATTCTTCATTATTTTAAAAATTCGCCTCCATTGTCCCATGAGTAAAAACAATGAATGGGAAGTTTGCGTCCCGATCTGTCCGGTAGGCTCCCGGATTAGCGACCCTTATCACAGCCACCTGCAGGGGGACCCACATGGGCCTTTGTCCAGTAATCAACTGGTAATTAAATTCATATGGTGAACGATTGAACAATGTAAACTGTTAAGAAAACTTGGATTGTCCTAACAGGTGCCTGTAGGGTTGAACTTGAAATGAAAAATCAGCCAAGTATTCATCACTTCATGAAATGAACTGTTGTCTTCATGTTCTTAGCGTGTTTATTCTTCCAATATTTAAGAACGTAGATACATATGTCTGGTCCAGTTATACATGACTTTATTGGTTATCAGATTTGTCAGAAACTTTGTTAAAACATCAACATAACTCAAAGTTACGTCATTGAACTCTTGGAAATGAAAACAAAATATGTCCTGCAAGTGCCGTCTTCAGAAACACTATGCATGATTGGTTGATTCGGTAGTCGAAATAACAATGAGTTACACGATCAGGCTTCCTCACAGCTAGGGTTTCAAAGTCAAAGTTTAAAGTGAAAAATATATATTTCCTTTTGACTGACATCGTGACTTGTGTGCAAAGAAAATATCAAAATAGAACTTTATCAAATTTCGCGAGAATATATCATGTGATTATTTTACACGATTTGATTGGCTAATAGTTTGCTTGCGTCCCCGATCTGCAATCTAATTTGCATTACAACAGTACTAGTCAACCAATGCGATTAATACACGTCAGGGTCAGAAAGGTCGACAACGAGACTCATTTCATTCATAAATTGTAGTAAAACGTAACAGTACTTCCAAATATGGTATACATTTCTTGGAATGGAATAACGTGAACATTTCTAGGAAATTTAAGAAGCGAAGTAATGGGACCGTCAACAGACTACCGCAGACAGAAAAAACCCAGTATATCTTATTGAAATTAGGGGCGATGATGTTGCGTCAGGATAAATGCATTTGATATTTCTTTGGCGAATTTTGTAACCAACATCGCGCCAAATACTCAGAAAACCTGCATCGTAACGAAGCCTGACAACTGGTCGGATTGAACACGTCGTCAACTGGTCAAGCTACCGATTGTGAAATTTCAATATCTGTTTGCGTTTAGCTGAGATGATCTTTGAACGAAAGTGATATGGGTAGATTGTGTTGGAGGAGGAAAATGCAAACGGAAATTAAGCAAGCTGTACGTATAAGAAACTTATTGATTATTTATTGTTTCAAAATATTTGGTTTTCTTAGTAACATTATTAAAAAAAGTTGGAAATTATCTTCACTATTTTATAAATCCCCCCCTTTGGAGGCAAATCTCCCCCATTTTGAAGTCAAATCTCCCACATTGTCATGATGAGGGGTTGACAGGTCTGCTTATGAATCAATGTGTAGTATATTGAGGTATTCATGCGCACGTTTTTTTGTATTTAACAGGGGTTTCCGTAGCAAAAAGGAAACCTCCTTTTAATCAATCAGAATCAAGCATTCTTCAATGTCAGGGGGCATGGGTGGCCCAGTCGTCTCAGGCACCGCGATTCGCTGTACAGAGTTGCGTCCCAGAAACCTATGATTGTGGGGTTGAATCTCGGTTCGCCCCGATTATGTTTCTAGGTTTTTCAGCACCAAAGCCGTGCTCGTTGGTTTCACCAAAGTGGTAAATATCTGAGACCTGCATCACTTTGGGCTTTCCTCCCATATGAGGCTGACATGCCATGATATGATCATGGTATAACATTTATACTAAGTTATCCTATAATAATTAGATCCACATCAAGTGCTTTTAGGAGTTATCATGGTGTATTATTTATACATCATTTCATATAATTATAGTTAAGCAAGTTGTAATATTCTCAGGTTGTCGTATCAGCTGAGAACTGTATAACGAACGCTGGGTTTGGTTAATCACTGTTTACTGATTTACTAAGAGACGTCTGTACAGGCTGACGGCTTACTGGGACTCACGCCGCGCATGCGTATAGATGTACAATGCTGATAGTCTAAGATGCTAGTATCCTGACGGATAATTATGGATCATATATTATTATAGGTATATTAATGTCAATCTGTTACATCCCTCTCCTTCAAGATATCTTCACAGGGAGTAACAGTTTTCAGCTTAATCACTTTGTAACTTTTAAGACAACTCTAACTTTATCATTAACTTGTAAATTATCAACATCAACTTTAAACAGTCACTCTTGAGCTTAGAGTATCAACACAGTCACAGATTTTATTTATCAGGTCTGCGAATAGCTCTGCCTGATCTGGTTCGATACTGATGTCTATCACAATCACTGACACTGTCACTTAATGTCATTGGAACACATCTCTCACATGGTCTTCTACTTTGTGGGGTTCTATCAGGAACTCTTTTGTTGTTCAGCTGGTTCTTGTTTCCTGTGTCAGATATATTACTTCTCTGTGTTCATTTGGTGTTATAGTTTCATTCTGTCTATTAGTTTCTTCTTCTCTAAAGGTTACCTTCTTTCTTGGAGAAATTAAGTCTAAGATGTGTCGTCGATTTCTTCTTAATACATGACCATTTGGAGTTTCAATTAAGTATGACCTTGGCTCTGTGCACTTCTGCTTGACAGTACCAGGAGTCCAAAGTCCTGTTGTTTGATCTTGAATACGGACTCTCTGTCCAGTTGCTAATGGTGGCAAGTCGTTGGCTTGCCTGTCATGATACATTCTCTGTGAGTCTTGACGCATTTTCAGGTTAGCTTGGATGTTGTCTCTGTCATGTTTGTTGTTGTGCATCTTGCATGGTAGGTTACTCTTCAATCTTCTACCGCTGAGTAATTCTCCTGGTGATGGTAGGTAATTATCTATAGGTGTGGTCCTTAGACACAGCAGCGCCATATAAGGATCCATATGGTCTTTAGACTTTATTAGGGTACTCTTCACTGTCTTGATAGACCTTTCTATGAAGCCATTTGACTGGGGGTAATGGGTGAACTGGTTGTGTGGTCGAAACACCACTCTTCAGCAAACTTTCTGTAATCTTTGCTATCAAAATGTCTGCCATTATCGCTGATTATTTTGTCTGGTACTCCATGTTCTGCAAATATACTCTTAGTAGCTGTGATTGCAGCAATACTTGTGCAGGGCTTTGGTAACTTTCTTATGACCGGAAACTTTGAGTAGTAGTCTGCGACGATAAGAAACTCGTTGTTATCATGATGAAATAGGTGTGTACCTACTATCTGCCATGGTCTTGTTGGGATCTCATGAGGCATCAGGGTTTCTATAGCTTGTGAGTCTTGATTGACTGTATGTCTTCAACTTTCTTTGGGTCTGGGTGAGCTCCTCTCTCATCATATACCATGCCAAAAAAGCTGATCTGCTTTACTTGATGCTGTTTTCTCTTATCTTCTGCTCAGGAGCATTGTCTTCCGTTTTCTTGTCAATAGCGCAGTTTATGGTTATCAGTTTCATATTTTTACAGTCTTTCAATCCTAAGATTGCTGGGCCATCAGTTTCTGCTACGTAGAACTGGGCATGCATCCAGTTTCCATTCATGTAGCGACATGGTAATGTGATCATTCCATACTGTGGAATCCTTGTTCCGTTATATGCTGTGAGGATTGTTCCAGGTTTTGCTTGTACTGATCCAGGAATAGGGTATCCTACTGTATCTATTTTCTCTGGGAACATGCGTCTGAATATCCGTAGTGGAAGAATATTTCCTTGTGCACCTGTGTCCACTTTTACTTTTAATTCTGTCTTTATTTCTTTTCTTCTATTTGCAAGTTCAATGTCCAGTCTTGCAAATACTTCGTCTCTGTCATCTTCAGTGTTAACTGACGAGATTCTGATTTCTTCAAGTTTTCAAATTCTTCACTAAGTTCAGCATAGTCATCAGTCCATTCATTTCGGACTGCATCAACATTTCTCCTTTTGTAAAGATAATTTTTTCCAAACTCCTTTCTTCCAGGCCTTTATTAGGATCTGTGCCACAGATTCTGTGGTTGTATTCATGTTTTCCATGTCCTCTACCTCTCTGTGATCCTCTGTATTTTGATCTACAAACATATTTCCAGTGATTCTTGCCTCCACAATTAGAACAAGTTGTTCCTATGGCAGGGCATTTCTGTTTGATGTGGTGTGATCCTCCGCATGATCCACATTGCTGTCTACCTCTCTGTATGGCATGAATTCCATTCTGTTGAGTGTGAACATCCTGTAACTGTGCCATATGTTGAATTGATGGGATATGAGTACGTCCACATTCAATGGCATTTTCTAATGTAAGGGTATGTTCCTTCCCTAGCAATTCCCTCTGTAATTCAGGATATCTAGTGCCGATAATTAACTGTTCAATAAGCCTCTCACCAAACTCTGCTTCTGTAAATCTGCACTTGAATGCTTGTAGTTTACTTCTTGTTACAAAATCATCAATACTCTCATTTTCTCCTTGTCTGTATCTCTGTAGATAAAATCGTTGAACACGAAAGTTTATCTTGGGCTCTATCTGACTATGAAATTTGTTCCAAACTATTTCTGGATTATTCTTTTCTTCATCTGACAAACACCATGAGTTGAACATCTTCAAACCTTCATCACCGGTATACAGTAAAATATAGTCAACTTGTTTTTCAACTTTGGTTTCTTTCACGGAAAAATAAAGTTCACATTTCTGATGAAATAATCTGAAAGCTCCTACTTTGTCTGGGTTAGACCAGTCCATCTTAGGTCCAGAATCCATATTGTTGTCAATGATCAAGTCAAAAGTTCAAAAGGTTATTAAATGTCACTATGATGAAGCTTCCCGATGGATACGTGTGTTTGTTTACATTTTTCCGGAAGAAGAACTTATGTCCGGTACGTCATATCCGTCAATCTTGTGACGTCATTTTACTCTGTTGCTTGTTACTTTTCGCATGTTTTTCAACCAACGTTCTGAGATATCATGAAAGTTCCAATAATGTCAAATAATACATCTTCAATTCAAGAAAAGGGTTCCCAATAATCCAGTTCTAGTGAACGATGATATTTGTTATGAGAAGTATTCACATACACCGGTAGTTTGAATGATTTTGATTACAGTTCCGATGACAGATTCTTCAAAATGGCCGTGCGTCGTTACAGACGACAGTTCATGTTCAGAGTACATACATTTCTTACTTACTGCGATGCAGTGTTATTCCAATCCATGAATTTCCTTATGAATGCCTAAGAAGATAATATTTCACTCTCGCGCACAATTTCAAAGCACGCACTGATAGATTCTATATGATTTATGATATTAGATAGATCTATCTATTCAGTTTGCCTGTCAGCCCAACGTCTCAGTTGTGAGTCCCCTAATTTTGTCTGTATTTCCAAGCGATGAAAATTCTGCAATTTCAGCACCATCATTTATCCTAAATGATCAAACACACAGGGTGACGAAGCCAAATTTCATGATTTTTCGTGTTATTTTCTGTTCAGTGTCCAAACTGTTAAGATGTATACATCTCTTCCAACCTTGTTTCAGCGGTAAATATTCACAGTTCTTAAGTCGGCGAGATACGTTTCTCACTCGCTGCCACCATGTAATATTCTCAGGTTGTCGTATCAGCTGAGAACTGCATAACGAACGCTGGGTTTGATTAATCACTGTTTACTGATATACTAAGAGACGTCTGTACAGGCTGACGGCTTACTGGGACTCATCCCGCGCCTGCGTATAGATGTACAATGCTGATAGTCTAAGATGCTAGTATCCTGACGGATAATTATGGATCATATATTATTATAGGTATATTAATGTCAATCTGTTACACAAGAACTACTTATCATCAAGTAAAATGCACATATAAAATATCAGTAGTTTCAGTTATATCTTTTTAGATAGATGCTAGCCTAAGGTATCAAGATCCCATATCCCAGACAAAAGATATGTCTACATAGTCTTATAGATTACCTTGAACTATTTTATTTAAGTCAATCTGTCATCACCTATATTAGAATAACATTCAGCAATTACTTCAATTTAGACTCATTAGGGATTAGCCCCCATACAAGCTCGTCTATACTGCATTAAGGATTAGCCCCAAAACAAGCTCGTTATAGTGACACCATAATCTCTTTCAAAGCACCGAGTAAATATGTCAACAAGATTAGTGCCAGTCCAACAGGATTAAGTATTCTCCTCTGTCTAGCCATTCATTAACCATAAGGCACAGCCCATCGTGTATCAACCAATCATATTCCATTTTATTGTTCTAATTTTTGTTAAATACATACAGAAACCAAATGTTAAGCAGGAAGGGGTTTGACGCTCATACCAAGCAGATCTCTCTCCCACAGCCCAGAGGGTTGTTCCGACTCTCTGTGGCACCCTCAGCTATTTTCTAGGATATTGTAAATTGCTCATTATTAATTGTTCTTGTAAATAAAGTTGTGATTAGTCTCCTGTGACTCCGGCTCTTTGCATACTAATTCCCCCAAGAAAACCAGCACGCCATTTGGAAGGTTTTGTTCAACCGAACAGAACTATAAACATACCATAATAATATAACTGGAACACTGTTAAAAGTGGAGTTAAACCCAACTCACTCACTCACTCTTCAATGTCATGGTAGAATGTAGGATAAGTATAGTGGAGACGGGTATTACGATGGTGTGGTATTTACCAATGGATTTATAAATCCAATCTCAATCACATTTAAACATAAACATTGACCATCATAAATACGCATGTCAATAGTTAGTATACTTACTCTTCCGAAAAGAAACATCGATAGCCAAAAAGGAGTACTATCAATCCATCCTTCAACTCTAACCGGGGCGGTCGGGTAGCCTAGTGGTTAAAACGTTCGCTCGTCACGTCGAAGACCCGGGTTCGATTCCCGACATGGGTACAATGTGTGAAGCCCATTTCTGGTGCCCCCCGCCGTGATATTGTTGGAATACTGCTAAAAGCGGCGTAAAACCATACTCACTCACTCACTCACTTCAACTCTAACCCACTGTGTGACATAAATATTTATTACCTACATTCCCTAAGCCAATCTTGCTGAATTTGGGTTTCCACCATATATTTATAGACTAGCCAACGGCGGACTCGATGACGTTGTTATCAATATATTTTTGACTTATCCTGCATTACTCCTTAATGCATATTACTGCTTGTTTCTTGACAGAAAAGAGCTGTGTGAGGGTCTTTGCTTGAAGAAGTTGCTCCAACTAGCTGAGAGGCCAGCCCATCACGCAGCTCCGACGTGACCAAAGGAAGTGACGTCACGGATCCTCATATTACTCTAGTCACTTGATGAGAGAAGACCTGTTTTTTGTTTTTTTTGCTGTAACATAAAACTGATTCAAACCCTCACGTGTTAGCTATCTGAGTTAATGTTGTTTTGTCTATGTGTTGTGCCTACGGTTGGTATTTTGTACATTCTATGTTTGATAAACATGTGCAAAACGTTAAAAGACACTTACTGGCGTTTTCTCAAAAGAAAACATAAGGCCAGGTGTCTTGTTGCTCCAAGTATCCATCTTGAATATTTTGCGTAGCCAGCAGTTTGTGAACTAGTTTGCGTTCTATATTCTTTTGCTTGGTACCCCATGATTGGCGTATCCCCGCAAGTATTGTTTGTTTTGTTGTTTGTTGTCTTATGTTTGTCATGATATTTGTTTCATAAACCCATACAGTGGGATAAACAAATTATAGAATACATAATCGGGCGGGGACGCATTGTGATTTTACACTGCTTCTTTGCAGAAATCATGCCCTTCTGCTCAAAGTGCCGGCGTAATATGTCAGCGTGGGATCCCAACCCCCTGTGCCTTAATTGTACATCTCAATGCCTCCAGGGTCACTGATGTAAAGACTGTTTACTGCTTTCACCCACAGCTTTCAGACAATCCCTCTGTGTGTGTGTAAAAAACGCAGAACACAGCAGGCCAGGAAACATGGTGCACGATGTAATATCTGAAATAACGACACAGATCCTCAATCTGACTTTGGTCGCGCTAGTGGCCAGCGAGGGCTTGGTTCGTCGACCTCGGACAGCTGTCCGACGTCAACCTACTGCCACACCCAGATTTACCAAATCTGCTGATCCACCCTCACAGCAGACAGCCACACCCAGGACCAGACAGGTTATGTCTTCACGTCTGGTCCATTTACAGAGAGCACTGAACAAGAGTGGCTAGGGCCATCCCGATGGCACATCGCCCAACCACCAGGAGCCTCTATGATGACAAGTGGCAATCATTCGAGAGCCTTTGTAGGGGCAAGCACCTAGACCCCACATCTGCATCGCCTCAATTCCTGGCCGAGTTCATACTCAGCGTCAGCTCAAGGGCAGTACCATCATGACCTACCTTGTGGCACTCAACTCTGTCCTGGCAGTTCTGGAAGATCGGACTACAGGCTCTGCTCAGCTCATTCATGCTGGAAGACCAAAAGGCGAAATCTCGTACACCAGCTTGGGGCTTGAACGTCATTCTCACCTCACTGAGAGATGCGCCTTTTGAGCCACTCGAAATGTCGTAATTCTACAACCTGATGAAAAAGACGGTCTTCCTACTGGCGCTCTCCACAGCAGCCCGTGTGAGTGAGCTACACGCCCTAGTCATCACACGGGTCCGCTTTGAGCAGGGAGCACACAGAGCCGTGCATCTGGGCCTGTGCTAGGACTTCATTGCAAAAAAATTGGCTCCTAGACCAGCCCGATAGATCGTTCCTCATCCCCCCTCTTTCATCGATTGTGGGCACGGAAGATGAACAAGAGCTCCGTCTATGTCCGGTTAGAGCGCTTTGTTGCTACATCCGACGATCCAAGGAACGCCGTAGACAACAACGACGCCTCTTCGTACCAGTATCTGCAACCTCGCGAGCGAAAGTCACTACCTGCGAGAAGTCGCTTTGGTCTGTTAGTAGTGGGCCAGCAGGTCACCACTACTACATGTCATTGACCATGCCTCCAAGTCCAGAGCCAGCCTTTCGACCTCCCCTGGCGTAAGCCCTGGACTAGAAGGTTCATGCCTCATTTGCATACGGCTCGGTGCTCCAGTCTCGACCTAACCGAGTGTTATTTTCAGGCTGCGCAGTACCAGGACACATGTAATGGTCATCCAGGCCGACCACAGCCGAAGACGGGCTGACGGAAACGGAGTTTCCCACACATGAAGTGGTCACCCGATGCCGACCACATAGCCAAGGATTGGGTAGGGAACAGAGTCTGGAAATAACAGATGAAACTCCACATCTGAAGGTATGCCCACCTCCGGTTCCGTCAGATAAAGATGCATTAAGGAGTAATGCAGGATAAGTAAAAAATCTAGTAAAATCCAAGATATTTTTTATATTTGTATACTTATCCTGCATTACTGCGTCTAAAGGGACCCGCCCATGGCAGATCTACCTCCCCACGATGCCTTCCGATGTTTCGGACTACAGAGTAATGTGAGGATCCGTGATGTCTCTTCCCTTGGTCACGTGGGAGCTGCGTGATGGGCTGGCCTCTCAGCTAGTTGGAGCAACTTCTTCAAAGAATGTAGAACGCAAACCAGTTCACAAACTGCTGGCTACGCAAAATATTCAAGATGGATACTTGGAGCAACAAGACACCTGGCCTTATGTTTTCTTTTGAGAAAACGCCAGAAAGTGTCTTTTAACGTTTTGCACATGTTTATCAAACATAGAATGTACAAAATACCAACCGTAGGCACAACACATAGACAAAACAACATTAACTCAGATAGCTAACACGTGAGGGTTTGAATCAGTTTTATGTTACAGCAAAAAAACCCACAAAAAACAGGTCTTCTCTCATCAAGTGACTAGAGTAATGTGAGGATCCGTGACGTCACTTCCCTTGGTCACGTGGGAGCTGCATGATGGGCTGGCCTCTCAGCTAGTTGGAGCAACTTCTTCAAGCAAAGACCCTCGCACAGCTCTTTTCTCTGTCAAGAAACAAGCAGTAATATGCATTAAGTAGTAATGCAGGATAAGTATACAAATATAAAAAATATCTAGGATTTAACTAGTTCTATGATATCAGAGCGGACAGATTTCAGGTAGCTAAAGAACAAATGTTTTGGGAATAATCACAATATACCTCATTGTTAAAAATACAAGTAAGACTCTCTTATTACATGAGTTAAGACAAAACAATTGTGTCCAATGCATATCTAAGTGTTTCTGTTTAAATCTAAGGAGTTATTAATCAATCTATAATCTGTCGATGTCTTTCTGGTCACATTACCACATTAACATTATTTTGGGGCCTTACACGGTCATGATTTCATAAATATATATTTAGCACCACACACAGGTACTAATAACTCAAAAAGTTCAATTCATATTATCGGTAATTGCTTACCGAAGTCATCGGCTTGACCCACCCTTCATCGGTAAATGCAGAACTTCCGGGTTTACGTTTGCATGACGTAATATGAACCCGCTACACAAAATACATGGTCACACTGCATATTGTAGTAATAGAGTTGACTGAAAACACATTTGAGAGAACTTGTTGACCAAATACACTTATCTTCTCATTTGCATAGGGTTTCCCCGTTACCACATCGGTAATACGTTCCACTGCTCTATAAAATTATTTATATTTTACTAAATATAATTATCATGAAAGAAGTGAATACAAGAAAAACAAAAGTCTGATGTTATGTTGTTTTCTGTTGTAAAACACTCATTCATAGTAATATAATGTAAATACAACTATTCAACTTTATTTCTATTTTTACAGCTACTTGGTGTGCTGTGGGCAGCATACAGTGCAGGATCACTGCTTTGTGTACAAGAGCTACAACAAAAGAAACCATTAATTTTGTATCCTGTTTGTCTCCTCTACATATACTTTCTCTCACTCTATACTGGTGCATGAGTAGGTGGTGTAACATTACTGCTCCATAAAAACATGTCACTGTCAAGAAGGTGAAATGTTCATTTGTCTTATTTTATCAACTTATCCTGTATTACTCCTTTCACAGTAGTGAAGCTGTGATTGATCGTGCTGAAGAAAGAAAAAATGCTGTTCCATTCAGAAGCAGGACCCCAATCACTTGCTACTGGAAGTGGTAGATGACTGATGTGTCCATATCATTGCTGGTCACGGTACAGAACACATGTGCTGCTAGTTAGACCTCAGTTTTTGCTGTTTGCTGTCCTTGTGCCTTTCAACACTCTGAAAACCCATATCTTTCCCCCTGTGACGGTTGGTGTCCGGTTTGGTGTATTTTATATGCACCTTATATGCACCTACGCAAGTGAAGGCGACAGTTTGTCACAGTTTTTCACTTGTCATTCTGTTCCACCATTTTGAACTGCTAAACATGTCACGGTCCCTACCGTGAATATTGTTCTGTATTTCATGGCTGGCTAGGTACATTATGTATAAGCATTATGTGTAAATACCTTTAGCACTTTATCCAGTGTAATACTATTGTTATATTTCACTATTGATAATCGTTAACAAACTATATTGATCAATGATCAATAAGTATCAGAGAAGTAACTTTAAGATAAAACAACATAGTTCACTTCACTTTTGAGTGGTGTCACATTTATGCATTGATTACTTTGTGGACATTTAAGATATAACAAGATCAAACGCTTTCTGTCTTTGGCAATGGACATAACAAGTCTGCTTCAGTAAATTAAAACTTCATTTCATCACAATAGATTGTAAGATATTATCAATGGCATAATTTTCATATCTTAATCATTTATATTTCTTCACATCAATGAAAACTGATTATCAGTCTTTTTAGCCAGCCCTACCACTTTTTTAATATTGTGAACTTTAATTTGGTTAGATCTCCATAATTGGAGGCCATACATACTGTAACCTTTGCGTATTTGTTTAACAATTGGCACTAATTACTTGCCCTTTAAACTGTTGTATGGTAACTATAGAGTTAAACGTTAATTTACTACAATGTAACTTTCTTTATTGGAAATAAAATCTGTTTGCTTTGCTCTTTATTAAGGACAACATTCTCGTTTACTATTTCAATTTAATTTGGTTTGCTTTTTATGCTTGCGTGTTGCACTAATTGCTGGGGTAAAAAATCTACCAGGGATCCTCATCCTCATCTACTGTATCAGCGCCTTTAGGCATATCTACCCTGATGACAACGCAGACAACAGTCTCAATGTTTGCGCTTCAAGACACATCCTTGATGCATGCGCTGACGGCAATGCCACTATCTCTATGCAACCTGCCAAAGCTAACCTGGTTGCGCCTATGGGCCTAGTGGCTACAACTGCTCTATCCAACACTCTGGGCCAATTATTATCTGGGCCTTCCAAATGCTCTTTTATGGACCCGACGTGGATGCAGTCCTGTATGCAAGCCATGGATCAACAAGCTCATACGTCTCCCTTTGTTAAGGCATTTGTGCGTGCCGATCAGCATACAACTGTAGCGCCTTTCAGGTGAATACACTTACCCAGGCTCATGCTATATTCCAAGGCTTCTAAATCCTAATGGCGCCCCAGGAGCCGCTCAGTGGTGGCGCCTTCCCCTGGCTGCAGTTTAGATTTTCATTGCTATGGCGGACACACACCAATGTCAGTCAAGAATTCTTTTACCTTTTCCTGAAGAAGCAAACAATTTCTTCTCGTTATGAAGGCATTGAAGAAGCTCAGGACTGTGGTTAAAACATATACGTGCGGAGCGTTTTTGTATTCCAGATGCCAGTTCAATGGTATCCACTACTAGTCGTCAGTACCGATTTCAGTGGATTTGTACCGCCTTACCAAGCCAATAGCCACCTATCTGCACCTGAGGAACATTCTGTTCGAGTTGTACGTAGATGACTGCATACTGAATCATCCAGTAGTGGCAATCCTAACCCGTAACAAGGATTCCTGCTTTATCAACCAGGTTGGAAAGTCAACAAGACGAAGTCGGAACTAATCCCATCCTTGTGACTCCAATTAATGGGAACGTTATTTCAGACCGATCTAGACCTTTTATCAGTGCCAAGGGACAGATGGATAATAATCTTATGTCATCTGTACCCCGCCCTGCAGCAGCCCATCACACTTCACCCAACTGACACCAATAGCAAGAAGTGCTTCTGGGACTGCTAACATCAGCTCAGGACTTGACGATCAGGGGTCGGTTGCAATTACACCTGATCCAACAGTTCCTGGCTCCTCATATCAGACAGCAGGATCATCGCTCTACTGGCCCATCACAGGACTCACGTCAATTGTTGTTCGGTACAGTTGAACGTCTTAGGCGGTGTCTCCTTAACAGAGCTATCCCTAGTGTCACACCTATTTGCAGGGATGGCGTGTGCATCTAGAGGACCAGACAGCGTCAGTGCTATGGTCCAGTACACATGGCACATCAACAACCTAGAGTTGGAGGCGCTCATAGTACTGATTGGTGAACACATTGGCAGGAGCACCTTCAAAACACCCAACTCGCCATTAGAGGTGTAACGAAACGGGAGGGTCGCGATACGATACGTATCGCGATACAGGGGTCGCGATACGATACGTATCACGATACAGTGTTTACTGGTACAAGCTAAGCCAAATTGATGTCCTTCTGCTATCTAAAAGATGTGACAAGTACAGTTAAAGAAGATATAATAAGGTGTTTATTTACTGTTATAGCAAATTGTCAGCAATACAGTATGTTTTACTGAAACAACAAACTGGCTTTGAAACTGTTAAACGTATTTCATGGGCGCATCTTCCCCCCCCCACCCTTTTTTTTTTATTTCGAAAAAAATCTTTATTTCTGTATAAATTACCACCAAAGACAATAAAGAGATCTTAATTGTGCACCCCCCCTTTTCGAAAAAAGCTGTATCCGCCCATGTATTTCATGTATTTTCTTGAGTATAATGCGCACGCCACTCTAGCGAGTTCAATATTTTGGGAAAAAAAGAAATTTGAATATTATGCGCAGAAAAAAATTACACCGTACCCCTTCAGCGAAGTCCGGCAAACGAACGGGTGATGAGAAACTTCGTCAGTACAAATTCGAAATTTGAGATAAAAAATCACCAGACATGTTGATATACCGTTTAAATTGTATTTCTTGTTCAGCCAGGCATTGTTTTATATCCAGGGATTAAGATTACCTTGTGTATTTTCTCGTAAACTAAGCCGGACAAAGCAATCAGCTGTACATGTACACACGTTTTCTTGGAATCTACCGGTGATTCAGTCAAGACACACCCAATGGTATAACTTTACAGTATTTTAATGCAAGGATCGGCAAAAGTTGTATCTGAAACTATTTTTTTATCAGGAATAATATATTCCAGTATATTGTTAATTTTGATGTAACTTTTACTAAACATATTTAAAATAATAATAACCCTAAGCGAAGCAGCTGATCGCTATTGTCGGGTATTATTTTTTACATGGAACCAGTCTGACCAGTCACCGTCAAGGCTCCAGTGCACATGATCGCGAGAATTACGTGTTGACATAGAATCATCGTCAAACAAAAACAAATCTGACTTTTAACGAATCAAAGTATGGCATTTATGATATATGTATCCATTCTCTGTCAACTAAAATTCCTTTCAAGGCGTCAATAGCGGAAATCTGACCGTGGTTGCTGTTAATAACGGTGAGTTGTGCGATCTTCCGATCGCTTCACACACGATTTCGCCGAAATTAATTAAAACAATATTAAAAGGAATTTTGAATAAAATTAATGAAATAAGTTACAAACATGAGTCAAGATATTCAAAGAACACTTTTTTTTTATAGCCAGACAGTGTAATTACATGAATAATTTGCGAACTTCAGTATGGATTTGTTGACATGGTATTTCCGGTGTTACGTGCTCACGGTAATGTCTTTCCATGGGGGAAAAACATCAAAACTCATTAATTGGTGTATAATGCGCAACCCCTTCTACACAGCTGTGTTTTTGGAAAAAAAAGTGCGCACTATACTCAAAAAAATACGGTAGGTAAAACTGTGTTATGAAAATATCATATGTATCGCGATACATGCTTTCCAAATCGATGCATCGTATCGTGGGCTGTGCATCGGGATACAATACTGTATCGCCGTATCGTTACACCACTACTCGCCATATCCACCAAAAACATCATGGTGGTCTGATGCCTGCGGAATCAGTGGTCCACTCACACTCTGCTCAAACAGACGTTCAGGTTTTTCAACCTGGTGGATCGACTGGGTCTGCGCTTCCTGGTCATACATACACGGTTTTCGGAATGTGCTGACAGAGTGGCACCCTCAGAGTGGAAGCTCTACCCAGAGGCATTCATATGTCAGAGTCAAGGTGAACTCATCCTCGACCTATTTGCCACATTCCAAAATAATCAGATCTGAATGTACGTTGCTCCAATTCCGGATTCGCAGGCCTTGGCAGACGATGCACAAAGCATCCATTGAGAGGGGTTAAGAGCGTAAGCTTTTCAACCCCCAGTAGATATGGAACATCTGGGGTAGAAAATGTCTTCAGCAACCCATGCTTGCCGTAAAAGGCGACAAACAGGATCGGGTAGTCAGGCTTGGTTGATGCATGTCATCGTATCCCAATTACAGGGGGCATGGGTGGCCTAGTCGTAAAAGGTGCCGCGATTCGATGTGCAGGGTTGCATCCCTTGGGCACGCCAGAAACCTATGATTGTGGGTTCGAATCCCGGTTAACCCCGATTATGTTTGTAGGTTTGTCAGCACCATACCCGTGCTCGTGCGTTTCACAGAAGTGGTAAACTTCTGCGACCTGCAATACTGTTAAAAGCATCATTAAACCCAACTCACTCACTCACTCACTATCCCAATTACATTGATCGATGCTCATGATATTAATCACTTGATTGACTGGTCCAGACTCGATTATTTACAAATCGCTGTCCTATAGCTGGAATATTGCTGAGTGTTGTGTGAAACAACCAACCATCCAACCTACCACCCCCAGTACTTCCTCTCAATGTGAACAAAAAAGGGCAGCCAGGAGCCTTGCTCGGATTTTGGTGACCGGCGAGAGGGTGGTTCGTGGACCTAAGAAACCTTGCAGGAAGCGATCAACTACCTCTGCTGGGGTGGCCCAACCTACTAGTGCATCTATACAGTAGGCGACCACACCCCACACCAGGCAGGTTTCATCTACACGTCTGGTTCACTTATAAAGAGCCCTAGGCAAGAAATGCTATTCAGCACAAGCGGCTAAGGCCATTGTTATGGCACATAGACCTAAGACTCGAGGCCTTTATGATGAGTTGTTATCATTTGAGACCTATTGTGCAAAATCCCATAAAAGCCTCACCTTAATTCTTGGCTGAGTATGTCCTACACTTGCATACCAAACGACACTTGAAAGGTAGCACCATCACTACATATTTGGTAGCTTTGAATTCAGTGTCAGCAGTACTGGAGAATCGTCGTAAAATGACCAAGATTCTGGAACCGAAAGCTTTATTACGCTCATTTAGGCTTGAGGATCCGAAGGCCTAATTTTGGCTCAAGCATGGGATTGGAATCTGGTACTTTGATGTTTGCGCAAAACTCTGTTCAAGCCTCTCCATGCAGCATCATTTTTCAACCTCACGAAGGAGACAACTTTTCTCTTGGCACTCTTTGCAAGAGTGAAATTCATGAGCTCAATATCACTCGTGTGTTCTTTTTAGTTTGGTATGCTGGGATTTTATAGCTACCAGGACAACCTAATAGGTCTTTCACTATCTCACCATTATCGTCCATCGTGGGAGTGGAAGTCGAGAATGAACTCTTATTATGCCTGGTGCATGCACTATGAGTTTTCTTCCATCGCTCCAAGACTGGGGGGGTGGCACGGGTGGCCGAGTCGTCTATGGCGCCGCGATTCGCTGTGCAGAGTTGCGTCCCTTGGGCATGCCAGAAACCTATGATTGTGGGTTCAAATCCCGGTTTGACCCGATTATGTTTGTAGGCTTGTCAGCACCATACCCCTGCTCGTGGGTTTCACCGAAGTGGTAAACGTCTGAGACCTGCATCACTTCGGGTTTTCCTCCTACATTAAGCTGACACGCCGGGATATAACTGGAATACTGTTAAATGCGTCCGTAAACCCAACTCACTCACTCCAAGACTAGGTGTGGTACGTGGAAACGATTGTTTTTCCCTCTTCATGAGACAACTAGGACCGAAGTCAGACACAATACCATTTCCTTATTGTTGCGAACTATCATCATTCAGGCTTATGTAGAGCCACCGAGAGCTAATAACTAGAAATGAGATTCGGGCAGTTACTGCGTTTACGCTATCATGGCTTGGTAACCCAGTTTCTAGACCCTAGCGATAGTTTTTATTGTACACATCTGAAGGTATTCCTGCCTCCATACTGTCAGATACAGATGCAGTAAGGAGAAGAGCAGGATAAGTTAAAAAAAACAAGTAACATCTAGATATTTTTTACATTTGTATACTTATCCTGCATAACTACGTCCAAGGGCCCACCCGTCACAGACCTGCCTCCCCTCAGACATTTTACATGTGACCAACAGTGATAAGAAGACATCGGTCGTCAACCATTGCCGGTATGGGGCGTCCTTCTTCTGAACAGAAAATCACTTTTCTTTCTTCAACAGGGTCAATCACAGCTTCACTACTGTCAAAAGGTAAGCAGTGAATGCATTAAGGAGTAATGCAGGACAAGTATATGCGTATAAGATTCTACTAGTTTTTGACCTTTTCTATGATTTATTGAAATTAGAGTCAACTATTGTACATGAAAGCTGTTTTTGAGATCATCTATATTAGGCTGTCATATTTTTTTCTGTGTTTCCCACTCGCCCTGAATTTTGATTCAAACATGAAATGATAAAAAAAGTTTTCTTATCTCAGCTGTGGAAATGTATGCCATGACATGATATAAAAAATACAAATACTCTCACAATTCCACGTCAGCTTGATCTGTCTTTAGCTAAATTTATTAAATAATTGTTTCTGAAGCAAAGCGACTTGATCTATGTCATAAATTAGTTAAAAGACTATTACCATATGTCTTAATGTTAATTTTAAAAAATAATTAAACAATTAGTGCAAAACGTCTTTTTTCATTTATTTTTGTTTATTTTTCTTGCCTGCCTGCTTTCTTGCTGGTTGAGGTTGGAGATGAGGAAAACACGCAGAACTATGGTAGCATTCCAGTGAGTGTCCCCCGACCAACTTCATCAGACATCTGCAGTAATATTTATTAATTGTGTCATGATTGTTGTTATTTGGCTATCTTTTTCGTTATTATGTTACCCTCAATAGCCAATAGCAACTGCTCGAACTGTTCCATATATAGAAAAACAAGCTGAAGATAAACTAATGATACAATGGGGATGCATGTTTGATTATCACAGAAAAAGCAACTGCAATAACGACACATCAGAAGGTTTTGTTTGTGGTACTATATTGGTTGCAGAATAATTTCTTTGATCATTGCACTAAGATGAAGTGGTGCATTGTTTATTGAATCTAAAGATGTGTACGTGAGAAAATGAGTGTCCGTGTGATTGCTAATCTAGGTTGTTGTTCCAGAAATTCACATTTGATAATTTTAAATATAGTACTTTATTAAAGTTTGTTACAGGATAAAGTCGTCATTCACCTTGCCTAGTTCATTGCAAAGTGTTACTTTCATCTTTCTCTCGACACCTTGACTTCATTTTGACTTTATTTTGTGTCGTATCTATCTTTAGTCTTGTTGCTAAAAGTAATTTTTTCAACACTAACCTTCGATTTGGGATCCCAAAGTATTTTATTACTGATTTTATAAGTTTAAGATATGAAGATCAAGCATCAACTGGATGCCAACTTCACTGCCAACATATCTTATATACACCTAGTCATAAATATCGTAAAAAGTAAAACTGGATCTTCAACCTCATAAAAATGGTGCTTAGAAAAGCACATTAAACTGTTTATATTGCCTCATGTGAGCGTTCAGTCAGAAAATTGACAACACTAATTGAGGGTTTAATTGTAGCAAACTAAAGTTCACTAAAATCACCGTGAAATAAGGTAAAATAAGTATGGCTGCCGGAGTCGTTGCAACAGACACACAACACAGTTCACATTTCATTAATGTCGAACACACTAGTAAGGTCCACAATGACTGGCTAACTCAGTATCTTGTGTGACCGCCTCGCACGTGGATAACATGTTCTACACGCTGTCTCATGCTGGTCACCAGACGTCTAAATCTCTGCTGCCACTCATCATGCAATGCAAGGGTCAATTCATGAAGGTTCTGAACTGGAGGATCCCTTGCTCTCACCCTACGTCCCAAAATGTCCCACAAATGCTCAATAGGATTAATGTCTGGACTTCTGGCAGGCCAGGGTAGTGTCTCAATGGCGTTGTGTTGGAGATGCTGACCAACAGCTCGAGCACGATGTGGTCTGGCATTATCGTCCATGAAGACTGGACGTGTGGCGAGAGCATGGTTATCGAATGAGGCACAAGAGCACTGTCCAGGATCAAGTTCTGGTACCTCTGTCCATTCAGTGTTCCGGGAACTGTGATGAGGTCAAGTATACAATCGTAGGAACAACACCCCCACACCATGACAGATCCACCCCCAAATGGAACATCAGCTTGAATGTTCCTCTGATCATATGCTGTGCCTCTCTGCCTCCAAACTCGTGCCCTCCCGTCTGTATGATGCAGCAAAAATCTGCTTTCATCGGACCAGTGGATCCTTCTCCAGGTCCTCAGGTTCCAGCGAGCATGTGCATGGCACCAGGCTAAACGGGCATGGCAGTGCTGATTTGTGAGGAGTGGATGTCTGATTGGTCGTCTTGCTCTCAATCCTGCAGAATTAAGGCATCATCTGATGGTGCTGATGGACACTCTGTTGTATGAATGCCATCCATTGCGCAGCTGTGTACAAGTAGACTATGGGCTTCGTCTGGCTTGGCGTACGAGAGCACGATCTTCCCTGTCATTGGTTTTTCTGGGACATCCAGACCTTGGTGCATGCTTCACTTCACTGGAAGCAGTATGCTTACGTCTTAGCATGCTGATGACAGTGTGATTAATGTTCAGTTGTGCTCCAATAGCACGACATGACATACCAGTCTGGTGCATACCAATAATTTGCCATCTTTGCTTCAGGGGCACTGGACGCTTGGGCATTTCACTGGTTGGTCAAAATAAAGCTTAATTTATGCCTTAAACCAAATTATAGCTGTGTCTGTCAACATAACATACGCCAAAAGAGGCTATGTGAATTTTTAGCAAACCAACCCCCAGAACAAGCATGCTCAACGCAACCATGCACGTGCAGCTCGGAAAAGGATGCATTTCTGATATCATGTTCACAGATGGTGTAGTATATGAAAAATGTATACTGAACCAAATTAAAAACTTCACAATCCTAAAATTTTAACATTTTGACCAGTTATCATTGTGGGCCCTTATTGTGTATTTAAACAGGAATGGCCACGTATTGTCTTCAGATAACACCCGTTTTTGTGCAGCAGGTGAATCGATCAAAATCATGTGCTCAGCACTATAGTGGCAAAAGTGTTTTTTCACGTGCAACTGGTCACGTGGCCATAATACCGCACGTTTTCAGCCATACTTCTTAGCAGTCATTAACGAAAAAAGGAAACAAGTCTTTAAGGCCATTTGTCATGCCACGCCTTTCAAATGTGCAACGTGAACGTGCCATCGGCATGTTGCAGACGGGAACGTCCGTAGCTGAAGTCGCAAGGACGATGGGTTGTAGTCGACGGACTGTTATGATTTACAGACGCGTCTACAGCAAACATGTACCACCGCTGATCGCCCTCCGCCAGGTCGACCACGTGTGACGTCACATGCAGAGGATCGTCAGATTGTCTGACGTCAATTCCGTAACCCGATTTTTGACGGCTACATCAACCAGAAATAAACTGTTTAGGGTAGACTGAGTGCGCAAACTGTTCGAAACCGTCTGAGAAATGCTCACCTTCAAGTACGACGGCCATACTGCGGGCCGATTCTGACTCAATTACACAGATGTCAACGTCAATTGTAGGCACAGCGACACTTACGATGGACTCAGAGGAATTGGAATCATGTCGTCTTCAGTGATGAATCCCAATTTAATCTTCGATTTGCTGATGGCAGGGCGAGGGTATGGAGGTGCCGTCATGAACGTTACGTCCAGTGTTGTGTACAGGAAGTTGACAGATTTCGAGGCGGAAGTGTCATAGTAGGGATGCTTTCTGTGGCAATGCACTTTCCAGACTTCTTGTCTTCCGTGGCAACCTCAACGCTGCTGCTTACCGCGACCAGGTCCTGGCACCAAAACTTCTGCCTTTTATGGCAGCACATGGACCCGGTTTGATCTTCCAACACGACAATGCCAGACCCCAAACAGCAATTTTGACAAGGAATTTCCTTCAGAATGTGGGAGTCAACGTCATGGACTGGCCGTCAAGGTCTCCCGACCTCAGTCCCATCGAATACGTCTGGGATGCTCTTGGCAGAAGTCTGCGCACTCTCCAGAACCAACCACAGAATTTGCAAGATCTTGGCACCATTGGCACCTCCATGCGGAGGCGTTGTGTGGCAATTGTCAACGCACATGGTGGCCATACACGCTACTGAACTTGTGTACCATCAGATTCTCGTGCTTGGGACTTATGATTTAAACTGTTGATGTTATTACCGAGTACCGTAGTTGCTTGGAACAAATTATGGTTACCACCGTTAATTAAAATCCTTCTTTGGACATTAATGATTAAAAATTACCTTCTCTGATACATTTGTCCGTTGTATATCATATATGGGATTTCTTTTGAAAATGTGAAGTTTTTAATTGCTGTTCCACACTATACAACTCACACTAGATCATCACAAGCTTCAACTAGAGAAGCAGTGAGAGGTTACACAGCAGAGAATGGGGGTCTCTAGTACGAAATCTCTCGTAAGTAATTAGTTTAGAGAATGTGTTGTGGGATGAGGACTTCACACCCTGAACAGACTTGTCGGCAATATTAGATGGTGACCTTCATCCTAGGTGCAGTTGTGCAAGGAAAGCACTTGTACACAAAAATCCGTGGATTCACGGAAAAGATGACCACTTCCAGGTCTGAAATGATTGATAAACGCTTGCAATGAATGTCTCATGATATCTCACATCTGAAACTATTCAAAGGCTAAATATGTGACAAGGCATCCTCTCTGAGTAGACACTCATGTAGTCAAGCTGAATCAACATATTATGAGGACAGAAGGAGAGTTATAAAAAGACATCGAGAGTCTCATAGATTCCCTCCCTGCCATGCACATCATAAGGTAAATCATGAATCATGAACGTTGTAACGCAGTGACCACAGAAATACACACCAATCTCCATCTAGGATCACTCGTGACTATGATAGACAAATTGACAAGAATTCTCTTGCACATCATGATAGATCTCCTGAACATGCTCCATCACATATCGTTGCACAGTCCAGTCTGTCCATACAGACTGGGATAGCGAAGTGGATGTTACATCACAAGCCCACAGCTTTAAATCATATGTTTCCCACTCCTTGAGCTACAAATCAGATGCCCAGGATCACACTACCCCTATCCATAGCTCCTCTTCCCAGTTTGAGCAGGGGGTGCGGCTCTAAAGCTAACCATTGTGTCTTCATACCACTTGAACACCAGCACAGAGGATAATTATAACCCAGATAATTCTATTGAGGACATCAGAGCTTTATGATCTGATGCCAGCTTTAAGACCAGATGATCAACAATGACTCCTGGCTGCTTGAAGTGGTATGTTAAGGATACAATCTTCACTTTCTAAAACAAGACTTGTTATCCACCCTAGAGGACTGACATACAAGAGTAAAAGACATGATATCACTCAACAAGGGCATAGTAGCTCCTCCAAAGGACGGATATACAAGAGTAAAAGACATGATATTAAACACTCTGGACCAGCCCATCAAATCAAGACGTTGTAGGATCTCTTGTCTAGGCACGCTCACTTCCATCCAGGATCTGACCTACAGAGACAGTCTATAGTTACGGCCCTTGCAAAACTGGATGAACACCACCAAAGAACTAGAGCTTGAAGCACTAATTCAACCTACACAAGTTCGAATCTCAGAACTACATTGGTGGCTGGTTGTCAGAACGTCATGCCCGGAAATAGACTCGCATATCCCCAGGGCCAGGAGAAAAATTGGGCGCCCACATGGACGAAATTACAGTGCAGGGAAAATGGTCCATCCAAGAAAAGGAGTTACACATCAACTGCCTAGAAATGGAGGCGATATATCTAGCTCTAGAATCATGGCTAGATCATCTGCACCACTCTTCAGTGAAGGTACAGGCAACTCGACCGTGGCTGCTCACATGCACCACCAAGGAGGTACAAAGTATCAGCCTTTGTTGAAGGAGGCTACACGTATATTTGCCTTGGTTAGACTCGGTGAGTTGCAGGATCGAACCAAGACACATTCTAGGCAAGTTGAATATCCTAGCAGATTACCTGCCCCGGAAGAGCAGGATCATACCCATGGGATGGTCACTACATCCAAATATTAAAGTGCATAACCTCACTATGTGATACACCAAACCTAGATCTATTCGCCACTTCTCTCAAGAACAAACATCCAGTCTACTTCCGCTAGCTCTTTTCACAAAGGTTTTTATGCGGAAACTACCTGCATATTAACACACATTAAAGTGAACATAATATGAAAAGGAATACATCACCCGTCGCAGACGAAATCTTACGTGGTAACAGTAGCTAACAACAAAATTAAGCCAAAAGTTTGGAGGAGCAAAACCAAGCACAACTTCCCAGTAAATGGTAGAGTGTGAATTGGTTCCGACATCTGACAGCGGCGTTGGGTCCTGCAAAATGTAGACTGAAAATGGAAACATTTGTCTTCATACAGAACCATCGCGAAGTACTGTCTTTCTTCATATATGTAATAAGGAGTAATGCAGGATAAGTATACAAATGTAAAGATATTTAGATTTAGATGTAATAGAGGTAGGGTATTCTAAACAATTGTCTGACAATAGTTATCATTGTGTATAATTCTAAGAATACTACCTCCATAACAATGTGAATTAATGCCTCCCACTTTCCCAAAATATCTGCATCTAGTTGAGGGTTATGGGTTGAAAGAAGGGATGTGTTCCCGCCCTTCGCATGCGCATTTGCCTTTCCTGCGAGGAATGGGTTTCCCACAGAACTATTAGATATGTTGGCAGTGACGAGGACGTCTGTTGAAATTATTAAAGATGTTAATGTTATGGTGTGGTTCTCAGCATAAATAGGAATTTATTGCTATAATGTAATTGAGGTAGTTTTCTTAGAAATATACACGATAACTATTGTTAGATATGTGTTACCTATTAGTGGCGTAACGATGCAGCAATACAGTAATGTTTGACGATATGAGGCCCACGATACCATTCATTGATTTACAACCCCTGTATCGCGATACATACGGCACATTACATTATGAGTTATATTGCTAGAAAACATGTGAATAATAACAGAAACTGTTCCACAACCAGTTCATATATATTCTCTGGTATTTCCCAGTTAGCTATGAATAGCATAACATTCACAGTGCCTTCTCGCCAAAAGGTTTCTGCCAAATAATATTCCATCTTCAGTCTCTGAAATTTAGAAATGATTCAGTGTTGAGATTCACCTGCAAAAAGAAGGATACTAAAACGAAAGTGATGTTTGGGATACAAATCATACCACGCCCGAGTAATTTAGTACAATGATTACTCATTTTCGCTGTTCAAGTGATGTAATTGTGTGAAAGATAAGCGGGGAAAAGAATTTAGATCAAAATCCAAACAAGTGAAGCGTTATCGGCTAGGCTGACCATACCACTGCAAGCAATAGCTGCACTAAACTTTATTTGATTTTGAAATTTATATGCATTCATATATTTTTGTTTGCAAACAAAACGCAAAATATCTCATGGAAAAAATATATTCATTCGCATGATGCAGTTTGATGAAAACTGTTTAAACTACGTTCTGAACAATTAATCATTCTGCCATAGGGTCTCCACTGACTATGCAAGTAAGGAAGAGTGTTGATTGAGAAACCTTACATTTCACTCGCACTCTGAAAGTATCTCATCTCCCATTTATGATCAGAATTTCCTAAAACTTGTTTAACGAGACACATATACATTGATTATGCGTATGTGCGTATGTGCTATATGTGTTATATATAAGACTTTAAAAAGAATTATCAAATTTGGGTGATTATACAAATCTATTCAAATGGTTCCTTTTTTTCTGAAAAGTTTCTGCCAAGAATTACCCAATGAGTGTGGCCTTAAAGAGGTTTTCAATAATGTGCATCATTGTACAACTCCTTGGCTGGTTTCAATGGTAGCAAATAATAAGAAAGCTATACGTTTTGAACAATACCTTTTTATGCCCAAATCTGTTTATTACGCTATATTGATATTTAGCGCTAATAACCATACCCTGTCGATTGAAACCGGTCATGGGATTAATTAATACTCTACGTAACAACCTTCTGTTGGGGATGAGTTACACTATCTATTTCGATGTGGATGTCCTCACCAACAGCGAATATTGTATTTTTGAAAATTAGTGTCTCATTGGCCTAATCTGTATCAATTAAAAGTAATATTCTCGGATCATAAAGCACACAATATATCTAAAAAATGTCAAAATATATTACATAGATATGTAAATCTGTGGACTGTACCCAGTATTTTCACTACCTGCTATACCACCTTTGTACTGAATTCATGTAAAAACCTCATGTACCACCGCTAACATAACTTTCACAGCACATTTTTGGGATGTTACTTGCGTTCTGAAATTAACATTTATGGTCAGATAATTACGAAAGCGTAGTAGTGCCACAGTTATTTTTTTTTTGTCTAAGTATCGCCTACGATGGACTTCCTACATCCTACGTCGTTTGTAGGAGATGGTGATTCTAGGCCATACTAAGTCCTACGTAGGAGATACATAGACAAAAAAAAATTCACCGTGGCCCTACTACGCTTCCGTAGATCATTAATGATTGTTTTTCCTTATTATTTTTCAATGTGGAGATGTTGAACTCTCAGAGCCCTCATGAATATTTGTGTTCACACTCAAAATGTTGGTTGGTGAATAATGTTGATATTTGTTTTATTCTCCCTGATGATGTAAATGAAACATGTTGGAGAAAGTATCTAGTGTTGTGTTTTGAAACGCACGCACGCACACATGTTTTTGTGTGTAAGCCACGGATACAGTAGAACGTACGATTACTGTGATCTCACATGTGCAAAGCAGTGGTTCTTTTTCAAACCCACAATATACTTCAACTAACAAATTGCTAAATAATAAAATACAAACGGTGAGGTGAGGTGAAATGTGGGTGTACCGTCACGTTCAAGATTATTGCACTTATATAGCGACGTGCATGCTTGTGACTCTGAGCTTTTCAGCTCCTTAATGCAAAGCGCCAGGCAGGGTAACAACTAGTACCATATTTTAACGTCTTTTGGTATGGCGCGGCCGGAGATCAAACCCCAACCGTCAGCCCTCAGGTGAGACACTCTACCACAAACAAAACAAGAATCACTGCACACAAAACAAAACAAGAATCACTGCACACATGACTTCATTCGCAGTGTATGAACGATACAATTTGACGTTCATACGTTTTTCACGACACCGTGTTCTTGAAATGACGTAAACACTGACAGACTATACTTTCACATTCCTGGGGGGAACCCCGGGAATTCCCTTGCACGAATACACACACAAGCTCTTTCTGATCATTTAGACCCTTTAATCTTAAACTCAACGTTTCAGTATACATTAAGCTACGTCAGAGTTCGACTGCATGGTCGTTTCCGAATATCCTCGCTTCGACAGAACCTAGGTGAAAGAAACGAAGAAATGCACATCCACACTATCGAAGTACCGACTTGATCCGTGTCTAGGCTGACAGTGACAGTCTTCAGCAATCTATGAATTTTACTAAGTGTCGAATAAACACATCTTTAATCACCTTTCTATGATCGTCGCAAGCTCCGACGTTCATACAGTTTGGCCCTCACTCTATTAAGGTTCATACTCCAATGAACTCACACAAAGTGAAAGTCAATTTTTAAATGACGTAATTTGTTGTATTTTTGTTGCCAGTCACACCAGCGAAACAATGCTCTGTGACGTCACGGGTCATCGAGTGTGAATAAGCTCCTCCCAGTGATCTTTCCTCTCGACACGCAATGTCATTGAATACGCCCAGCGATGTTGAGAATTTGAATTATTTGTTTACTAATTATAGCCGCGGCAGCGCAGTTTATAGCAAGCGCTAGTTTATGAAAGCACTTTAATTTTAATATATATTTTTTCGTAATTCAAGTGACTAAAATGATTATAAATGGGAACGAATATACATATATTATTTTTTCGATTCATTAAGTTTCATTATTATGCACAGGAATGCAGTTTAGTAGGTATATTATATTGGCACTGAACACATCCAAATGCCGCCGGTGTTAGGGTAGGTTACCCCAACCCCCTAAAGCAACCCATACTTGCCCTAAAAGGCGACCCTGCTTGTCGTAAGAGGCGACTAACGGGATCGGGTGGTCAGGCTCGCTGACCTGGTTGATGCATGTCATCGTATCCCAATTATATGGATCGATGCCCATGTTTTCAATCACTGGTCCAGACTCGATTATTTACAGACCGCCGTCATATAGCTGGAATATTGCCTTGTTCGGCTTTAAATAACAAACAAACAAATACCTCGCATCGGTAAATTCAGTCGTCTTCCAAGTTAATTTCATCTAACTGGTAGTATAAAATAGATAAAGCAAATTAATATCTGTGAGGAAAGACCACACAAGATTAAGTTAAGTCTGGAATAAATAAAATATGAAATAATATCAATGCAAAAATAGAAATTGTATCAATACTTAAAATAGATATGTGTACCAAACTCGCACATGACTCCTCAAGAGGGACAGGCCAGCCGAAATTGCTAAGAAGGCTGCTCTTTAAACAACAACATCAGTCGCTGAATCCTTTCAATTATAAACTGACGTCCAAAAGAAACTTTACCAACTGAAAATATAAATTTCAGACAAAGTATACAATTTTTTTCGATGAAGTCTATCTAAAACACATAACCTAAATACAACAATAGTGTATGCAGAAAATGTTAACCGTCTGTTACATGTTTGCGAGATACCACGCGAAAAAGTGCAAAACACGTGCACCACGGACAACTGCAAATGCACGTGCGGGTAAGGGTATAAAACAATTGCAACGGCAAGTCAGACATCCACATTGATAAAAAAAAACACAAAAAAAAAGGCCACGACTCACAGTCGAACAACGTGAACGAGCCTTGGGTATGGTACAGATGGGAGCCACCCACGCCCATATTGTACGAATCTTCCGTTGCTCCCGTGTTGCCGTTACCAACTTGATGCAACGTAACAGACAGACAGGGCGGACCGCTGACAGGCCAAGAACAGGCAGACCCAGGGTGACCACGCCCCATGATGACCGGTACTTACGTAACTTGTCCCTCCGAAATCGCTTCCTGACAGTGACGTCATCGGCGACAAATGCCTTAGGTCACAGGGTTAGTCGACGGACAGTGGCCCGGAGATTCAGGGCTCATGAAATTAGGGCTTTTAGACCATACAGAGGACAGCTATTGACAGCGCAACACCGTCGTCTGCGATTGAGATGGGCCCGGACTGTACGACGTTGGCAACGACAGTAGTATATAACGGGTCGCCAGAAGGCCATTTTGGTTGATCCGGTTGATCCAGGCATATGCGAAGTTGATTGGCTGATCCAAGTCACGTGATCGGATAGGATGACTCATGCATCAACAGCGCGTCGGGAAAAGGGGGGAATGAAAGGTGTGTGTTTATAAGGCAGAAAAGAATTCATAAGAAAACAAAAGTAAAGGGTTATGAATAGAGCTATGTGTATGGCGTGCTGCCCTAAATAGACAGACCGTACCCGTCAGCCCAGTTTGAATTGAGCGCGCTTGACAACTCACGTGGCCTCGTCGTTTCAAATAACCCGCACTCGCTAGAGCGTGCGACCTGTTTTGATGAATACAGGGTGTGTGTTGAAAGTACAGCATACCACAATAGAGACGGGTTGTGTCAACATAATATACGCCGGGTAATGTAGGAATAAAAAATGTACGTCTAGCTGCATCAAATTCATCTTGTACGGTCTACAAGTTGTACACCATGAACGTTAGACAACCTGTATGGAAAAGAAATAGATAAGACTACACAATCAGCAAGCTAGCAGTTTACATTTAGCGCGCAACAACGAGGTAGTCACGTCACCCTGCATTGACTATAACGCTGAAGGCAGCCGGATTTCGAATCACCCGCGCTGCGTACTATTGTGAACCATTTGTAAAGAATTATTCAGCCCTGTCCCGACTTGCATAGTTGATGTTTCAATGCCAGCTTTTCCATTTAACGCGATGACAAATAAGCCCTACGGTTTGAGTGTTAACCGTGTAACATGATGTGCACAGTTTTACTTCAGAACGTGCTATATTGAAAATAGATAGAAAACTGAGAGACTAAGCCACGGACCGCCCATAACAATGTCAACATACCCAGGCCTTACCATAAATGTCAACATACCAGCCTCGCCTGATGCTTCCTTTTCATAAATTGTGTGACCAGTGTCCCGTATTTATGATATGTTAGCGAAGATGTGTTGTACATTTGTTATTTTAAAAGGGAGTTATTTCAGAGAGGATATATATTGGTATTCCCCTCATTAAACCTTTCTTTCGTTGGTGTCTATTAAAACGTATCCGGTATTTAATACATTTGAATGATGTAGGAAATTATGTGCGTGTAGATGTTGTACCTATATCCGAACACGAATGTATGACACCTTTCAATAGATCAATTATGGTTCTAACCACGACACGCAACATGACTATGAGCGTGGTTAGCAGTTCATATTTATAAACACATCGTAAATGACAGATTTCTGATGAATGAACTCGCCCGCACACTTGTCTATAGGGTTATGTTCGCCCGAACTGTTAACAGTGACACATCGATAACAGGAAGGGTGTGTGGAATGCACTCGTCCTTGTAAGGGTAAAATACGCGTTTAAACTCACCATTTAAACGATGACATTACTTTTTTAGATGTATTGGTATCAGTGAGTGAGTGAATTTAGTTTTACGCCACACTCGGCATTATTCCTGCTCTAGGACGGTGGTCTGTCAATAAACGAGCTTGGACTAGACAATGCAGTGATCAACAGCATGAGCAGGAACCGATGGCACGTGTCATCCGAGTCGGCGAGACTGACCAAACGATCCCCCCCGTCAGTCGCCGATAAGCATTGGTTACTGAAGGTCGATTCTATAACCCGGACCTTCACGGGTGTAGTATGACGAAGACTATATGCTAATATGCAAAAACTGAGAAAAAACAAACAATTCATTCTTATCATTTATTGATTCGAGTCAATCGGTTCCATACAAAGCCGTGATATACGAATGGACAATAGTATTCACTCTGGAACATTATTTAGTCACT
Organism: Haliotis rufescens; assembly: GCF_023055435.1. Taxonomy (NCBI): domain Eukaryota; kingdom Metazoa; phylum Mollusca; class Gastropoda; order Lepetellida; family Haliotidae; genus Haliotis; species Haliotis rufescens. The sequence goes on along the minus strand of NW_025964001.1, from coordinate 49,699,540 downwards.
CATATACACATGCTGCTGCTGCTCGAAGGCCCTATTGTTTAAACAGCGAGTCCATGTTTTGAAACACATTTCGCACTGTTGAATGTTTCCATTCCTACGCTGTTTTAAGGTTGAATGGTTGTCTATAGTCTATGCTTTATCCATTGCTTGTAACGATTTCCGTCCAGGAGGTCCCAGTTTCACAATTCCTCTCACGTAGAGGTAAATTCGGCGTTTCTTATCGTTCAAACGCCTCAGTTTACGAGGTGTTTTCAAAATATGAATCAAACTAGACGCGTGGCGTTGACTCGGCATTCTCTTCTGACTGTTAGACTGATATAGTAGTGATGGGTATTTATGCCTAATCGTTCTGCTCACGATCATCATCCTCCTCCTCGTCATCACCGTCGTTATCCTCTGCAACGCTATCAGATTCAGTCTCACTTTCTATTTCCGGCATATCAATCAAAGGCAGGATCTCTTTCATCTTGGGTTTTAGGAGGAGTTTGATTTTATTTTTGAGAACGGATTGTTCCGTGGAAGGATTCATGTCTCCCAGGTTGTATAGCATGTTTTGAAACAGAGGTGCCTCTTTAAAGTACGTGGTATATTCCATCGCATAGTTTAGAGTACTAGCACTAGATCCTCCCACCTCAGTTTCAATCTTCTCTCAATCCATTCTTGCGTTCGTCCCTGTCGCTTGTACTGTTTTTTCTGCAGTTTCATCTTGTCATGAAACGTATCGTACACCTGCTTCCAGATGCGTTGTAAGCCTACATTTTGCCACTCCTCGGCTTCCATATTAGTGAATGTTGCTGATGTTGGTTTTAATCATAAAAGAGAGCTGAGATTTTTTCCAGTCGCATTTCAAATTGTTTGTATGGACGGAATGTTGAAATTTTCTCAGTATCTACTTAAATATAATTTAACAGTACAGACAAATGTGCTTTTATAACAAAAAGAATTTGATTGATTTATGGCCCTATTTAGCTATTGGATCCCCCGCCCCCGGGCCAAGTTATCAAATCAAATAGCAAATCACACCGCTCAATAGCGCTGAGTAGTACGTACTTCCTAAAAATCAATAGTGTTTTCCTAAAAACAACGCTTATATCATTGTTTATTCTGTTTGCGGAGTAGATGTCATCAAAGTGGAAGTCCTCACCCAAGCAATGGTAATACTACCGGATGTCCATTATGTAATTTCTAGTTTTTGGATGACATATTGTTCTCAGTAACCGTAATGTGGAAATAGATAGTTGATTGGTTTTATATTCAAGTTGGTATTTCCGCTATTCAACGTGTTCAGTGAGGCCGTCTTATCAACAGTCATTTCTGAGACATAAATGCAAAGTATAATTACCGTATTCAACGTAATAAGCGCCCCCCTCTAATAAACGCCCACGGTGATATTTGCTAATATATTGGCTAGTGAACAATCCCAATTAGCACCCCTTCCGATTGATTAATGTACACAAGACTTATTTATTCGCGTATAATACGCACTCGTTATATGCACACTTAATTATTGGCAATTAAATTCGGGAAAAATATATCTGTCGTACATAAACATTTCAGGCTGTCAGCTTAAACCACGAAATTAATCTTTCAACCTTTTTTTTCACCAAAATAATATTCTAATTTTGAGAGCGCCCTGGGCGCTTATTACGTCGAATGCGGTAATGAAGTCTACGCTTATTATTTTGCATTTATAATTAACTCGAACGTTAATTTCAAGATTTATAGTACATACTATTCAAAAGAGTTCAAGAACACCCGATTCCTTCATATGACTATGGTTAGTCATTAGAGGAAGCGATAGAGCGAGAAAGCGATAGAGCGAGAAAGCGATAAAGCGATAGAGCGAGAAAGCGATAGAGCGAGAAAGCGATAGGGCGAGAAAGCGATATTTCCCATAATGCCGTATATTAAAACGGTTTTTGCTGATATTTAGTGATCTTGTAATTCTCACCGCTATTTTGCCTCTTATGATTAGATTTTTGAAACATCTTGTAGTCGATAAATATGTTACAAAATACACACGTAATTTTTTCTCGTTTAGCTTGCATATTTTCTTGTAGTGTAATAAATAAGCAAGATTCAAAGAATACAGATAGTCACTGTTCATATTTTCATTTTGTTCATAGTATCCCCCAATTCCTCCATCAAACTTATAATTAAAACTGATAAAAAGGAGATCATATATGTCAGTTTTATTAGCCAGTTTGTATTGTTTGCAACGTCCAAAGAATTATTTTTTTCGGTAAAAAGATTTGGAATTGAAGCCGAATATGTGCTCGTCCGATTTCGGGATCACAATTATGTTCATTAAGTTGCATGTACATTATGCATACATGTACACAGTTATGTTTCCCTTACAAAATACGGATGAATTAGATATATGTCTCTACCTTAAGTCAAATATGCGACCTTCGAGAGCGTCATTAACCCGTAACCCCATTCCTTGGACAATAGAAATGAAATGCGTTGTAAATATTTTTAAAAAACAACTCGTTTCTTATAATGACTTTCGATCAAACTGTCTTCTGGAATTAAATTTAATGCTAAAGTGCTTGTAAAATAAAGTTTAACTTTCCCGCCAGGGGAGACTAGATATCCAATTATAGTATAGGCTCAGGCAGGAATATACATATTTATGTAGCAATTCTCTATCCATTTAAACTGTATGGTTAATATTTGTGCGTTCTGATGTGAGTTATGTTGTTATCTACTACCTTTTTCACACAGACAATGAGTCGGACACACACACAAGCACACACAAGCACACACACACACACACACACACACACAATTTTGACAAAACTATACTTAAGATATACATAACATATCACAATGATAGCTGATTTAATATATGTTATAGATAATCATAGTAATGCATTTAATATTGTTATCAACCTTAACCACGTGGCCACACTAATTATGTCTCTCCATATGTGTAGTTTACACAAGTACACATATCAACTGTGGTAACGCCACAGCGATGGGGGCAGTGGGGTAGCCTAGTGGTTAAAGCGTTCGATCGTCAAGCCGAAGACCCAGTTCGATTCCCCACATGGGTACAATGTGTGAAGTCCATTTCTGGTGTAACTCGTGATATTACTGGATTTTGTTAAAAGCGACGTGAAACCATTCTCACCCACTCACAGCGGTGTTTATCAAATTACTATATGCAAGTACATATATTTGTAGATTTGCAAAAGACAAGAAACACAATTCAAGTTAAACATACATCAAATGTCAAAAAGAACATTTACGGACAATCTTATGACACACTGTAACATCATATACTACCGAAAACAAGTTATAGAACACCCACAATTATAAGATTGTATTTTTGCAAAACAATCAGCCATGACTAATTAACCATAGTCTTCTTAACTTCTTTTGAAAAGTATATATTTAGATTTTAACCTGATTTATTTACCTGAGCGTATTGCCATGATCTGCCACGCGCTTTCAGCGTGATGGTCACATACAACTGAATAGGGCCATAAATAAATCAATTACATTTTACGCAAAAATCGGTGGATTGTTTTAAAATCACCTACGTCTGTACAGTTAAATTATGTTTTAAGTAAATAGTGAGAAAAGTTCAACATTACCTCCCAATTGCAGCAGATATCACATACGGCCCCTGTAGTGGTCAAGAGGGGATATTGCTTAACCGCGAGAAAGCGAGAAAGCGAGAAAGCGATGTCCCCTCTCGGCCACCATAATCAGCACCCCACAATCTGCGCAAGCCGTGGCCATAGTCAATGATGTCTCACTACTCGTGTCTGAATCGGTTTCAATTGGAGTGAGCTGATGTTGGGGCAATCTCTCTTCTTGTGTCAGAGGACTATCCAGAGATTCTGTTGTAGTCAACTTCTCCCTACGCAGATCAGGTTCAGACTGTGCTGTTGTTCTCCTGTTTTCCACATTTATGAGGTTAACATGCAGTCGATCCTTATCTTTGGTGGTAGGTTTTAGATCGATGGTGAGTTGTCCATAGGGTGTTTCAGCAACCTTTTCATACATAGCCATAAAGTGATCCATGTGTTCGGGGAAAATTCTACGAGCGAAGAGTTTGATTTGCTGTTTATCTCTGGGAGAATGAAACAGGGTGACATAATGCGCGTTCAAAGCAATGGCTCTCGATTCCTTACCTCTCGGAAACAGATTTTGTATCAAGAGAAAGATCAATACATTCTTGTGATGTGAGGTTTGAGTAAACAGCCACGAAATACGCTTGTCGTGCTTTGCTTCGGCCAGGAAATCACCCAGGACCAACACGTTCTGTTGACGAGCATCAAAGTAATCCTCGTCCAAGATATCGTAGGGAATTCCTTTTACAAAGGTCAGCTGAGGCAGCTGCTCACCGAGGTCCTGATATAATGGCTGCCATTGAGTATAACACCAAACGATGCGGGTAGGTTGGGGTTGGATCAGGCTATGCCAGAGTACATGAGAGGTAAACACAGACTTTCCACAACCACTGGGTCCCACAACGAGCACATTTGAGGGAATCAGGAACTTGAATTGTTCTCGAAGATCAGATATACATGGTAAATGAGGCAGCCACGAGTGAACTTGCGATGGCTGCGGCGGCGGCGGATGTGCTTGTAACGGCGGGTTGGCTTGACGCAGCGGTGGCGGTGGGTGTACTTGCAGCGGCAGCGCTGTGGCGGTGGCGTTAGCGGGTGGGCTTGTAATGGCGGTTGGATTTGCGGCGGCGACGGCGGTAGCGGATGGGCTTGCAGCGGCGGCGTTAGCTGGTGGGCTTGAAATGGCGAGTGGACTTGCGGCGGCGGGTGGGCTTGTAACGGCGGCGGTATGCTATGTTTATTTCTCCTGTGTCGTAACATGACATCTCTCCTTGAAAACATTTTTTCACAGTCCGGACAGGTGGCAACCCCCATGGTGATCCAATACGGTGTGCGATTAGAGGGTATGAAGCTTTCTTTTATACCCTTGACTCTGTTGATGCTTCAAGGCAGCAAGTGCCCGTTCCACCACAGCCTTCACCTCCGACACATGTTGTATTTTCACGGGTTGGGGTGTTGTCTTCGATCCCTGTTTGGTTGTCATCGTTTTCATTTTAGGTGTTACCTGTCTCTTCTTTGTCTTCAGTGTCGACTTCTTGGCTGCTTGTGGTTTCTTTCTCTGTTGTGATTTTCTCAACGTAGTCTTCCTTAATATATCTCTAGGATCAAGTCTAATCTCTGATGCTTTCTTCATGATGTTCACGTCCAATCCGTTTGCTGGCGAGAGTAAAACTGTTTGTCGGGCTACACTACTGTAGAGTTTATACTGTCTTACACGTGCAGGGAATCTTGGAAGACACTCTTTTCTTCACAGCACACTTGTGAGTATGTTAAAAAAGCGATCATATTAGTAAATAGTCTTCGTCATACTACACCCCTGAAGATCCGGGTTATAGAATCGACCTTCAGTAACCCATGCTTATCGGCGACTGACGGCGGGGATCGATTGGTCAGTCTCACCGACTAGGATGACACGTGCCATCGGTTCCTAGTTGCACAGATCGCTGCTCATGCTGTTGATCACTGCATTGTCTGGTCCAAGCTCGTTTATTGACAGACCACCGTCCTAGAGCTGGAATAATGCCGATTGTGGTGTAAAACTAAATTCACTCACTCACTGATACCAATACATCTAAAAAAGTAATGTCATCGTTTAAATGGTGATTTCAAACGCGTATTTTACCCTTACAAGGACGAGTGCATTCCACACACCCTTCCTGTTATCAGTGTGTCACTGTTTACAGTCCGGGCGAACATAACCCTATAGAAATGTGTGGGGGCGAGTTCATTCATCAGAAATCTGTCGTTTACGATGTGTTTATAAATATGAACTGCTAACCACGTTCATAGTCATGTTGCGTGTCGTGGTTAGAACCATAATTGATCTATTGAAAGGTGTCATACATTCGTGTTCGGATATAGGTACAACACGCACATAATTTCCTACATCATTCAAATGTATTAAATACCGGATACGTTTTAATAGACACCAACGAAAGAAAGGTTTAATGAGGGGAATACCCATATATATCCTCTCTGAATTAACTCCCTTTTAAATAACAAATGTACAACACATCTTCCCTAACATATCATAAATACGGGACACTGGTCACACAATTTATGAATGGAAAGCTTCAGGCGAGGCTGGTATGTTGACATTTATGGTAAGGCCTGGGTATGTTGACATTGTTATGGGCGGTCCGTGGCTTAGTCTCTCTGCTATACATTAGCTATGAATAAACCTGCTTCGATATATATTTCCAATGCAACATTTTCCTCGTGAAACAATTTTCCATGATAAACTCTGTTCTCTCTTCGAATTAAGGGTGAGTATTGTAAACATGAAAATGTCCTATAGATTGCTTCCATGACTTTCCCAACAAACCTAGTTTCGTGCCGTCACACTGCTACATGTACTTATCAGTTTTCTATCTATTTTCAAAATAGCACGTTCTGAAGTAAAACTGTGCTCATCAAACCGTAGGGCTTATTTGTCATCGCGTTAAATGGAAAAGCTGGCAATGAAACATCAACTATGCAAGTCGGGACAGGGCTGAATAATTCTTTACAAATGGTTCACAATAGTACGCAGCGCGGGTGATTCGAAATCCGGCTGCTTTCAGCATTATAGTCAATGTAGGGTGACGTGACTACCTCGTTGTTGCGCGCTAAATGTAAACTGCTAGCTTGCTGGTTGTGTAGTCTTATCTATTTCTTCTATGTCTTTTCCATACAGGTTGTCTAACGTTCATGGTGTACAACTTGTAGACCGTACAAGATGAATTTGATGCAGCTAGACGTACATTTTTTATTCCTACATTACCCGGCGTATATTATGTTGACACAATCCGTCTCTATTGTGGTATGCTGTACTTTCAACACACACCCTGTATTCATCAAAACAGGTCGCACGCTCTAGCGAGTGCGGGTTATTTGAAACGACGAGGCCACGTGAGTTGTCAAGCGCGCTCAATTCAAACTGGGCTGACGGGCACGGTCTGTCTATTTAGGGCAGCACGCTATACACATAGCTCTATTCATAACCCTTTACTTTTGTTTTCTTATGAATTCTTTTCTGCCTTATAAACACACACCTTTCATTCCCCCCTTTTCCCGACGCGCTGTTGATGCATGAGTCATCCTATCCGATCACGTGACTTGGATCAGCCAATCAACTTCGGATCCGCCTGGATCAACCCGATCAACCAAAAAGGGTTTCTGGCGACCCGTTATATACTACTAACGACGTGACTGGCAGAGGGTTGTCTTCACTGACGAAAGTCGATTCTGTATGTTTAGGGCTGATGGAAGACAACGTGTTTACCGCCGAAGGGGTGATCGAACGGCGGCGTGTTGCGTGCAGGAGGTCGTACCATATGGAGGGAGTGTCATGGTGTGAGGAGAGATCTGTGGGCAGGAGAGGACACCGCTCGTCTTCGTTGACGGAAACTTGACAGCTGAGCGTTACATGGATAACATTCTTCGTCCAGTTGTCCTACCATTTCTCCAACAGCAGCCACGTGGTGTCATTTATCAGCATGATAACGCTAGAGCCCATACAGCCAGAATTGTCACTAACTTCGCAGGCAACAACAGGAAAACAGGACGACGTGCTGGTCGGCGACATCTGAGGTTGTTGGAACGGAGACGTCGGATCACAGTGTCGATTATGTGTTCCTATGGTCTGTCGAGCACTCTCACTTGCAGTTAGGAACGGATGTCGCTTGTGTTGACGGGTAATCTGCCGATCTTGTCGAGGTATGGTGACCCTAGGACGACCGCTCCGAGGAAGGTCATCTGTGGTCTGTCTAGCATTGTATCGATGCAGGAGCCGTTAAATTATGTTTATGTTAACGTTGAAATGACGGGCAACATCTTGGACAGACACTCCAGCTTCCAAACGTCCGATAGCCTGGTTTCTCTGAATTTGTGTTAGGCGTGGCATTGTTGACCACAGTTTTATACCCACTACAGTTCGTGACAGTGCGTGCATTTTTGATTTCACGAGAAATGGGTGCATGATACCCACATATTCATTGCAATGGTGCGTTTTGGCGATTCGTTTTTTATGTTGCGTTTTTACTCGGGGCTTCCAAAATGCAACCAAAAATATTGATAACACCATCAGGCTTCACTACATGCTAAAACTTGTATCAATTTATGGTTCCGTGTTTGTAACCTATTTGCTTAAAACCACTTGCGTTTCTTTTGCGTGTGAGTATAGATCTAGTCATTTCCTGGTTGGAGGAATGAGAGAGTTCCCTTTTAGCGGGATCAGACAAAAGCCCAAAACTCAGGTGGAACAAGACTGGTGACAATAGGAGACGTGCCTATAGTTCTTGCATAACATGCTTAGATGCGGACACTGGGCAAATCAGTGCCCTGTTCAGATGAAGGGAAACTTCTATCAACAGCCCGTGCTTAGGCAGTGAGGTGATGGAAACAATCATATAGTATTCCTATGCATGAAAACTTAACTACTGACCATACTGAAGACATATCTACTATTACTACTGGTGTTACTAATGTAATCATTTGTTCTGATGCATCACAACCAATAGGCCAGTTTGAGCATGCTTCGTCACTGAGTCTGTGTCAGTTGATCCGATTAATGAGGATGAATCTACTCTTAGGTGTGTGGATGAGGTTGCAATGATGGAGGAAGGCTTTATATGTGTAATCTAAAAAAAACTAAACAAACTGCACCTCTTTTTAGTCCAAAGCACTTGATAGAGCACTCTATTCAAACTCCCTGGAGTAAAAGGGACACTCAGGTTGGCGCTTTTGAAAAATCTGAAACTGATGTATCTATACAGAGTATCCAAAATCATTGCCCTCTAGAGAAAGAATCATATCCGTAGTTCTCCTGTGACGCATGTCTCTGATGTCCAGTCAGTGTTCAGTCAGATATTCCATTGCTGACTGAAGCAGTAGGAAGGCCATCCTTTATGGCTGTATACTGGTGATACTGGTTAACTAGTACAAGTTTGATTGTACGATATAGTTGTAATTTTACTGGCAGCCAGTCTCTGTTCTTTGTCCAAGAATTCTGGATTCTTTCCCAGCTGACTGCGAGCATTTAAGCCCAGTAAAATGATCAACTGTCAGTGGTACTTCATTTCCTTGCTTGGGATTGTTGCGTTGTGGGACCTGTCTTCTACATCTTGTATTTATTCTGGCTATCACAGACAACTAGACGCCGTTCTTTTGCCGCCATATTTTATTCTCTTCGACCTTCACCTCCGCCCAAGGGCAGATAATCCCAAACGCCATTTCATTTCAAACCTGCAGAAAATAAAGATAACATGCTTTTCCGTACATTTTACATTGAAATTTACCACAAAATGTGCTACGCTACATCACCGACCGGTTAAAATATGAGCACACTCGAATATGACATAAATTGACGGCTTGGCAAAATGGTATAATATGAACATGAAACATTAACAAAGATTCCTTCAGTGAATACAAATATGAAACAATAACTGTTAATGCTGTAAAGGGGCAATTTAGAAAAGAGATTGGCTGCAGCCATGCACCCGGCTGGAACCTGATATGGCCAATTTCAAATTCCAGTATCATGAATGTGAGGGAGGGAAACTGCGACAAGATTTCGATATAAGAGAAAGTGAAGAAACCTTGATCAAACATAAGTTTCTACCACTTAACATACATGGATAACAATGTGATGTTAACCCTGCGAAATACTGCATACAGTTGAAGTTTTAGATTGCAATGCTCATACTGACGTAATGATAATATCATTTAAGCACCTTGGCATTATATCAATCCTTGAAAATAATGACAACGAAGCACAAAGGGTATGACAAAAATAAAATACTACTAAATTGTAAAGCAAAAGAAATATAGTAACCAACATGTCAAGGTTACGTTTTACTGGATATTCCTGTACCGTGTAATACATTGTTAGGCTAAGCAGAGAATCCGGTCTCAAGTACATATTTCTTGACAACATTGTAACATTGATACCATTACATTTGGCAACCATTAGTGAAATATTTTGTTGGTAATAACAAGATCAGGACGTCCCCTAATGCAAATAAAACTTGTGATTAATACTACTTATGTACTAAATGAAAACTAATACAAGACCATGAACTTGTGTCTCAAACAAACTAGACAATGAATATTGTCAATATATGATACTAAACATCATGCAAACATTTTAAAAACATTTTAACAATGACAAAAGAACAATGTCCAAACGTACATGAGTCACAATCTGCCATAGTATCAGTATCTTGATACATAGTCACAATAGGTAAGTCAGAACGGGCACAATGATCTCAGGTGAGGTGAGGTGAAATTGGGTTTAACGTCGCGTCCAAGATTATTGCACTTATATAGCGACGTGCATGCACGTGTGTGTGTTTGTGTGGATGCTGGTACTAGTCCGGACTGATGCCGATTTATAGTGCTAGCCCACTGAGATACCATGCCGCAGTTTAACATGAATACCCCACTCAGACACAGTATACTGACTCCGAGCCGACCAGTCCTTGTTTTAGCCCCTTAATGCCGAGCGCCAGACAGGTTAACAACAAGTACCATCTTTTAACGTCTTTTGGTATGACGCGGCCGGGGATCGAACCCCGGACCTTCCGCTCTCCGGGCAGACGCTCTACCACTAGACCACGAAGGCGGTCAATGATCTCAGAGAAAATGTCACAGAATGTCACTGCCTCCTTGCACTTTTCTTATCCGTAGAAATTGTGTTATGATTGTCATCTACATATTGTTGACAACTTTCTGACAGGTCTGAAAATGGAACCCATGAATTGTCCCTAGATTCGTATCCTAACCATTTCACACGAGACAACCACGCATTGTTCTTGTATTTCTTTTTGAGAATTTTCGCAAACTTCAAAGTCTTGAGTGTTAGCAGCGTTGCCAGATTTGTAACTCTTGACATTTTGTTGAATGTCACTGGGCACTGGTTTCTCAGTAGAGTTATTATTATATAGCAAGTCCTCTTCTTCACCTGCGTCCAGTAATGCTGCTTCCACACTTTCTTCATCAGGAACAGGTGTATTGTCATCATGCTGGTCCTGACGAAGATATCCTTGTTTCAATCTGTAAATGTGTACTCTGTTGTGTACAAGCTTACCATCACGCTTCTGATAAAGTCTTACATGGATTTCTGACAATTTTTCTATTATATGGTATGGCCCTGTCCATGGCCGCAGAAGTTTCCGAGTCTGTCCTGAAACTATGACAGGCCGGTAGAGGAGTACTGTGTCTCCGACTTAAAACATTGGATTCTTTACTTTTAGCGCCGACTGCTGAACCATAGCGTCCTTCCTGTCTTTAAGTGTTTTTTTACACAATTTCCTGTCCAGTTCTACACCTTCTAATAGCGAAACTACATAGGAAGATGCAGACTTAGCTATATCCAGGGAAGGAACGGCAATGTCCAGAAGTGTCTTTGGATATCCTCCGTGGAACAGGAAGAAGGGTGAATATTCAATGCTATCCACAGCTGGTGTTGTATTGTAGGAAAACTGAATGAATGGAATAAATTTATCCCATTTGGAATGCACTTCCTCAAAGTACTTGGACAATGAAGACAGGATAGTTGACATCATCCTCTCACTCTGGCAATAGCAGCATGGATGATAACTCGTTGTTTGTGTCTTCTTAATATTGAATAACTTGCAGGTCTCTTGAACAATGTTACTCAGATAGTTTGTTCCTCTATCTGAATGAAGTGCTCTGGAATGCCATGTCGACAGATCACATTTTTTATGACTTCTGAAGCGACAGTTCTAGCCTTAATGTCATGATCAGGTAGCGGTATCAATTCAACATATTTTGTCAAATCGTCAACAAGACTAACACATGCTGATTACCGGTTTGCTCACATTTTGGAAGTGGTCCGAGAATATAGATATCACTCGTTGGAAGGGGAGGGTTGCAACAGGCATTGCTTGTAACTTGGCCTTAGTAGCTTTGGCTGGCTGTTTCCTCTGACAGCAGACGTCACATGATTTGACCCAGTTCACAATATCTCTGTACATTGTAGTCCAGAAGAAAGTTTGTCTTGCCTTTTGAATTGTTCTATTAATACCAAAATGTCCGCCCATCAGCGGATCATCAAGAACAGACTTAAGCACACTGGGCGTTAGATCCGTATAACGAGTATACGAGGTATGAGCTGGCATAGAGGGTGTATAGAGGGTGAAAGGCAGATCAGGTTTTGGGTATCCTAGTATAGGAGCTGACATAAGAACTTCTTTGATTGCATCCAATGAATTTTGACAATCATCAGTCCATTGAAACTCAACACCGGATTTAGTTAGAGCATAAAGAGGTGTTGCAATTCTTGAATAGTTTCTGATGAACTTACTGTATTATCCAGACATTCCAAGGGAGGTTCGTAAGTCTTTCAGTGAAGCTGGACTGGGATATGAAGCTACTGCATCTATTTTCTTTGGATCTGGAGATATTCCATCTGAAGTCACAATATGACCTTGGTACTTTAATTTGGAATGAGCAAAATTACACTTGCCTGGATGTAGCTTCAAGTTATCAGTTTTGAGTGGCTCAAACACTGTCCTTATGTGTTTCAAATGTTCTAACTTCTCCCCTCGAGTTCACTTCAAAGTTGAAGCCTTCTGGGGAAGACTTTCTAGTAGCAACTCTCCCCATGTTGATGGTATACTGGGAATGGATCTGTTAAAGAAACATAAGGTTCTTGTGGATCTTGGTGATGACAAATTGTGGATCTCTGAGGTACCAATACCATGTTTGAGTTGTGAGAATGTCGCAACTGTCGCAGAAGAGATAGTGATTAATGCAAAATATGTGTGACTTATAAAAGTTCAGGTCCCTGAGAAATAACGCAGCGAAGAGGCCACATTGATTGAACTAGTGATGGAATTGTTAGGAGGTAAGGGTCTCCTTGTTGACTACACTGTAAGTAAGCTCTGTTTTTGTTTGGTGTTGGACGCTGCACTCAGTAATATTCCAGCTATATGACTGTTCTCTGTAAATAATCGAGTCTGGACCAGACAATCCGGTGATTGACGATCTAAGCAACTGAGATACGATGACATGCATCAACCAAGTCACCTAACTTGGCCACCCGATCCTGTTCATGTATATTTACTGATAACTTTGAGTGTGTGCTGTCAAGCAAAAATCTGTGTTACGTTAGTTGTTGTCTTGATACTCCGCATACTACGATATTTGTTAATATAACTGCATGTCTATGTAACTCACTTATATATTGGCCAATGGCCTTTCATTAGTTAAACCATTGAATTGAATTGAATAGTCGCCTCTTACAACTAGCATAGTCGCCTTTTACGGCTGATAAGTCTTTCTTATACTTATCAGTCACAAAACCCAGTGACTGGTGACAACCTAGCAGCCAGTGATCCTTTGAGGGTCAATTCATCGATGCCTTGTTATACGATTAAAGCAGTTTCAAATCAAACATAACATGTGTAGAGGCGCAACCAGACATCAATGATTTTTATGATCCAGAGATCGATACTGTGAATGATGTCGTCTACAGCGTAAAAGTCATACATGTGAAAATGTTCTAATCGCTGATGTATTTTCAGTGACACTGAGCTTTCGCCTCAAGTTACGTTTTTTTGTGTGATCTAACCCAAATTTCACATGAACGTTGGGCATGTACAGATGCTGCCAAGTTTCATGATCCAGAGACTGATACCATGAAGGATATCGTCTGCGGCGTAAATGTACATCTATGGTGACTTTTCTGACGATATGGAGAATAAAATATTATTTCCGACTTTGGCCACCCTAGGGGTTTCTCTTCTTAATATTCAACTTTTTTGGTACAATTCCGACTTGAAAGCCCAAATTAGACTTTTTGACATCTGTGGAGACTGGGGGGGGGAGGGGTGCCTAGAAGCTAGAAGTGGGGCGGTTAAGGCTGGATTTTGTCAAAATTGTGCACTTTTGGTTAAAAGCAGCAAACCTGGCACACTTATACATTGAACCATTCCGAACATTTCTGGATATGGTTCCACCTCAGCAGCACCACCTGGTGGTAGAAAATCCAAGATGGCCGCCAAAATGGTTTACATCTCTTTTGCTGTCAATTTATATTCAATATATCATAATTATTTTAGTAATTTATGCAAAATTGATTGCATCAATGTTGTATAGAATTCAAATCTAATATGCAGCGCCCACACGTGGCGAAGAAAATCCAAGATGGCCGCCAAAATGACTCTTCAAAAAATGTCAAATGTTTGTCCTCAATATCAGTATCAATTGTTCATTGCAATCATTTCAATCAAAGTTGGCTTTAAAATAATTCCAAGTTAAGCTTTTGGTACTAAAATTCATTCATTTGAAGCAAGATCTGTATTCCGTAGACTGCATGAACTTGGTTTAAATTCTGTAACTGAACACAATACAGGACTGGAATCGAATCTTGCCAGCAATTCTGGAATTCTGGAGCCTAAAATTTGGAACTCTATGAAGTGAACCAATTCTGGCCAAAATTGTGCATTTTCACCATCCCGGGGTGGTCAAAATCATCAAAATGGGACAAAAAACTTTTATTCCCAATATCGTTTCGGCAGTCTCCACAGATGTTCAAAAGTCTATTTTGAGCCTAAAATTTGGAATTTTAAGAAGTGAGCAAATTCTTGCCAGAAATGTAAAATTTCACAACCCCAGGGTGGTCAAAATCATCAAAATCGGACAAAAATATTTTAATCCCTATATCATTCCTGCAGTGTCCACAGATGTTCAAAAGTCTATTTTGAGCCTAAAATTTGGAATTTTAAGAAGTGAGCAAAATCTTGCCAGAAATGTAAAATTTCATCACCCCAGGGTGGTCAAAATCATCAAAATCGGACCAAAAAAAATTAGTCCCACATATCATTCCTCCAGTGTCCGCAGATGTTCAAAAGTCTATTTTGAGCCTACAATTTGGAATTTTAAGAAGTGTGCAAATTCTTGCCATAATTGTAAATTTTCACCACCCAGGGGTGGTCAAAATCATCAAAATCGGACCAATTTTGTTTAGTCCCAATTTATCATTTGCACAGTGTCCACAGATGTTTAAAAGTCTATTTTGAGCCTAAAATTTTTGATTTTAAGAAGTGTGCAAATTCTTGCCAGAATTGTAAATTTTCACCACCCCAGGGTGGTCAAAATCATCAAAATGGGACAAAAAACTTTTATTCCCAATATCGTTTCGGCAGTCTCCACAGATGTTCAAAAGTCTATTTTGAGCCTAAAATTTGGAATTTTAAGAAGTGAGCAAATTCTTGCCAGAAATGTAAAATTTCACAACCCCAGGGTGGTCAAAATCATCCAAATCCGACAAAAAAAAATTTAGTCCCCCATATCATTCCTCCAGTGTCCACAGATGTTCAAAAGTCTTTTTTGAGCCTAAAATTTGGAATTTTAAGAATTGAGCAAATTCTTGCCATAATTGTAACTTTTCACCGCCCCTGGGTGGTCAAAATCATCAAAATCTGACCAATTTTTTTTAGTCCCCATATCATTTGCGCAGTGCCCACAGATGTTCAAAAGTCTATTTTGAGCCTAAAATTTGGAATTTTAAGAATTGAGCAAATTCTTGCCAGAATTGTAAATTTTCACCACCCCAGGGTGGTCAAAATCATCCAAATCGGACCAATTTTTTTATTCCCCATATCATTTGGGCAGTGTCCACAGAAGTTCAAAAGTCTATTTTGAGTCTAAAATTTGGAATTTTAAGAAGTGAGCAAATTCTTGCCAGAAATGTAAATTTTCACCACCCCAGGGTGGTTAAAATCATCAAAATCGGACAAAAAAATGTTAGTCCCCATTTCATTTGCACAGTGTCCACAGATTTTCAAAAGTCTATTTTGAGCCTAAAATTTGGAATTTTAAGAAGTGAGCAAATTCTTGCCAGAATTGTAAATTTTTACCACCCCGGGGTGGTCAAAATGATAATATTCGGACAAAAATTTTGCGCCCCCATGTCATTTGCGCAGTGTCCACAGATGTTCAAAAGTCCATTTTGAGCCTAAAATTGGAATTTTAAGAAGTGAGCAAATTCTTGCCAGAATTGTGAATTTTCACCACCCCAGGGCGGTCAAAATAATCAAAATCGGACAGAAGAATGTTAGTCCCAATATCATTTGCGCAGTGTCCACAGATGTTCAAAAGTCTATTTTGAGCCTAAAATTTAGATTTTAAGAAGTGAGCAAATTCTTGCCAGAATTGTAAATTTTCACCACCCAAGGGTGGTCAAAATCATCGAAATCAGAGCAATGTTTTTATTCCCCATATCATTTGGGCAGTGTCCACAGAAGTTCAAAAGTCTATTTTGAGCCTAAAATTTGGAATTTTAAGAATTGAGCAAATTCTTGCCAGAATTGTAAATTTTTACAACCCCGGGGTGGTCAAAATTATCAAAATCGGATAATTATTTTTAGTCCCCATATCATTTGCGCAGTGTCCACAGATGTTCAAAAGTCTATTTTGAGCCTTAAATTTGGAGTTTTAAGAAGTGAGCAAATTCTTGCCCAAATTTTAAGTTTTCACCATCCCGGGGTGGTCAAAATCATCAAAATCGGACAAAATTTTTTAGTCCTCATGCCGTTTCCACAGTGTCCACAGATGTTCAAAAGTCTTTTTTGAGCCTAAAATTTGGAATTTTAAGAATTGAGCAAATTTTGCCAGAAGTGTAAATTTTCACCACCCCACCCTGGGATGGTCAAAATCATCAAAATCGGACAAAAATATTTTAATCCCTATATCATTCCTGCAGTGTCCACAGATGTTCAAAAGTCTAGTTTGAGCCTAAAATTTGGAATTTTAAGAAGTGTGCAAATTCTTGCCATAATTGTAAATTTTCATCACCCTGGGGTGGTCAAAATCATCAAAATCGGACCAATTTTTTTTAGTCCCCATATCATTCCTCCAGTGTCCAGAGATGTTCAAAAGTCTATTTTGAGCCTAAAATTTGGAATTTTAAGAATTGAGCAAATTCTTGCCAGAAGTGTAAATTTTCACCACCCCAGAGTGGTTAAAATCATCAAAATCGGACAAAAATATTTTAATCCCTATATCATTCCTGCAGTGTCCACAGATGTTCAAAAGTCTAGTTTGAGCCTAAAATTTGGAATTTTAAGAAGTGTGCAAATTCTTGCCAGAATTGTAAATTTTCACCACCCCGGGGTGGTCAAAATCATCAAAATCGGACCATTTTTTTTATTCCCCATATCATTTGGGCAGTGTCCACCGAAGTTCAAAAGTCTATTTTGAGCCTAAAATTTGGAATTTTAAGAATTGAGCAAATTCTTGCCAGAAGTGTAAATTTTCACCACCCCAGGGTGGTTAAAATCATCAAAATCGGACAAAAAAATGTTAGTCCCCATTTCATTTGCACAGTGTCCACAGATGTTCAAAAGTCCATTTTGAGCCTAAAATTGGAATTTTAAGAAGTGAGCAAATTCTTGCCAGAATTGTGAATTTTCACCAACCCAGGGTGGTCAAAATAATCAAAATCGGACAGAAGAATGTTAGTCCCCGTATTATTTGCGCAGTGTCCACAGATGTTCAAAAGTCTATTTTGAGCCTAAAATTTAGATTTTAAGGAGTGAGCAAATTCTTGCCAGAATTGTAAATTTTCACCACCCTGGGGTGGTCAAAATCATCGAAATCAGACCAATTTTTTTATTCCCCATAACATTTGGGCAGTGTCCACAGAAGTTCAAAATTCTATTTTGAGCCTAAAATTTGGAATTTTAAGAATTGAGCAAATTCTTGCCAGAATTGTAAATTTTTACCACCCCGGAGTGGTCAAAATGATAATATTCGGACAAAAATTTTGCGCCCCCATGTCATTTGCGCAGTGTCCACAGATGTTCAAAAGTCCATTTTGAGCCTAAAATTGGAATTTTAAGAAGTGAGCAAATTCTTGCCAGAATTGTGAATTTTCACCACCCCAGGGTGGTCAAAATAATCAAAATCGGACAGAAGAATGTTAGTCCCCGTATTATTTGCGCAGTGTCCACAGATGTTCAAAAGTCTATTTTGAGCCTTAAATTTGGAATTTTAAGAAGTGAGCAAATTCTTGCCAGAATTGTAAATTTTCACCACCCCAGGGTGGTCAAAATCATCGAAATCAGACCAATTTTTTTATTCCCCATATCATTTGGGCAGTGTCCACCGAAGTTCAAAAGTCTATTTTGAGCCTAAAATTTGGAATTTTAATAATTAAGCAAATTCTTGCTAGAATTGTGAATTTTTACCATCCGGAGTGGTCAAAATTATCAAAATCGGATAATTATTTTTAGTCCCCATATCGTTTGTGCAGTGTCTACAGCTGTTCAAAAGTCTATTTTGAGCCTAAAATTTGGAATTTTAAGAAGTGAGCAAATTCTTGCCGGAATTGAGAATTTTCACCACCCCGGAGTGGTGTTACGACGTAAATTGTAATAACGCGGTAAATTGTAATAAACTGCGGTAAAATGTAATAACACTGCGGTAAATTGTAATACATACTGCGGTAAATTGTAATAACTTCACTGCGGTAAATTGTAATAAAAACTGCGGCAAATTGTAATAACTTAAACTGCGGTAAATTGTAATAAAACTGCGGTAAATTGTAATAACCATTGCGGTAAATTGTAATAACATCTCCTAATCCTTCCGATTTCAAACTGAATTCAAGTTCCAGTGTTTGTTGGACCTTAACATGATCAATTCCAACCTCCAGCATGTTTAAGAAAATATAAAAAAAGCGATTTTGTTTCAATTTCTATCATTTCTATTGAAACACAGGTGCGGCAAATTGTAACAAACTGTGGCAAATTGTAATACCAAGTGCGGTAAATTGTAATAACATCTCCTAATCCTTCCGATTTCAAACTGAATTCAAGTTCCAGTGTTTGTTGGACCTTAACAAGATCAATTCCAACCTCCAGCATGTTTAAGAAAATTCAAAAAAGCGATTTTGGTTCAATTTCTATCATTTCTATTGAAACACTGGTTCGGCAAATTGTAACAAACTGCGGCAAATTGTAATACCAAGTGCGGTAAATTGTAATAACATCTCCTAATCCTTCCGATTTCAAACTGAATTCAAGTTCCAGTGTTTGTTGGACCTTCACAAGATCAATTCCAACCTCCAGCATGTTTAAGAAAATTTTAAAAAACGATTTTGTTTCAATTTCTATCATTTCTATTGAAACACAGGTGTGGCAAATTGTAACAAACTGCGGCAAATTGTAATACCAAGTGCGGTAAATTGTAATAACATCTCCTAATCCTTCCGATTTCAAACTGAATTCAAGTTCCAGTGTTTGTTGGACCTTAACAAGATCAATTCCAAGCTCCAGCATGTTTAAGAAAATTCAAAAAAGCCATTTTGGTTCAATTTCTATCATTTCTATTGAAACACTGGTTCGGCAAATTGTAACAAACTGCGGCAAATTGTAATACCAAGTGCGGTAAATTGTAATAACATCTCCTAATCCTTCTGATTTCAAACTGAATTCAAGTTCCAGTGTTTGTTGGACCTTAACAAGATCAATTCCAACCTCCAGCATGTTTAAGAAAATAAAAAAACCGATTTTGTTTCAATTTCTATCATTTCTATTGAAACACAGGTGCGGCAAATTGTAACAAACTGCGGCAAATTGTAATACCAAGTGCGGTAAATTGTAATAACATCTCCTAATCCTTCCTATTTCAAACTGAATTCAAGTTCCAGTGTTTGTTGGAACTTAACAAGATCAATTCCAACCTCCAGCATGTTTAAGAAAATTAAAAAAAGCGATTTTGTTTCAATTTCTATCATTTCTATTGAAAGACTCAGTCTCGACGACATATTAAAACATTCCAGAATGTTTATAATGTTTTAATGTTTTTAATGTTGAGAACTTTGTCAAAATATTTTTTAAGCGTAGTCTGAAATGAAAGTCACCAGTTTGAACAAAACTCGAGTGAGAAATGGCGATTTCTTGTTATTGGTTTCATTGGTCGGTCAAAGTTGGCGAAAGGACCTTCTGACGACACCCGTAATGTGATGTCCTTAGATCTTTGATGAGCGTTACCGATAAATAAGATCTGATTTTTATGCGGTTAATAATAAACTGTTACATTTTGTATCACTTTGCCATCGATTTTTAATATGCTCGTTGCAATTGTCAAAGTCAAAAACCCTAATGAGATCCTATCTACATGGTCACACCCGGACTGGTGATTGTTAAGAACACAAATCCTATTTACATTCTGACAACATGGCAGTCTACATTCATTTACAATACAACCTTATTATTAGCGGTATCATCCTCTCATTAATTCTTCCAAAACAGATAACGTCTGTAATTTTCAATTCGAGTCAGAAAAATGACACCTGGAATGAAATCAAACTTGGTTGTTTGCAACGTAATATTAGCGGGATCATTACGGTCGTTGTCATTTGATCGACGAAATAAACCAAAGTGCCAAAAAAAACAGATCATGAAACACATGTCGTCTGACGGTTGTCGTGTCGGATAATTATTTATCCTTTGATCGTAATTACAATCAAAGAATCCGTCGGGGTGCGATCGTGCGCTTGGGGTAAATTTGCGTCTCATTCCTTTACCTTTGCCCAGTCCACCTGCATAATTACTTCACTAAATACACTTGGAAGGACAACCCTGAATAAACAATGATCAGTGACACTGATTAGTGACAATATCCCATAAATCTGTTGCTGATTGGATAGAGCAACATGTAAAACTCTTTGGGGCACCTTTCGCTACACCATTATTGTGTCAGCCGAAGATTTTACAATTCCCATAGCATACAACCCAGCAACCAGTCAGCCGAAAATTTGATCTCCAGTGATATCATTCTTCATCGGATGTGAGGATTTTCAGTAAGAGATTACCCGTTTGCAGAACAGTTCCTCATAAGGTGTGAGCAACTTTCAGAAAAGGATTACCAATTAGCAGAACAGTTCTTCATCGCACAACACCACGCAGTAAGTCGGCCATCTTTCTGTATATGTAATGGAGTTTTAATATATATTATATTGCTATGTAACGAACTTTGCTTTTCAGTGTACTTTAAAACAAATAATTCGGTATCTTGAGAAATATAGCTTTCTTAATGTTAATAGTAATGCTTTTCTAATATTAATGTGGAATCTGACTGCTAGTTTCTAATCTTTATAATATCTTTTTGTGAGCCACATAAAAATCTGTTTCGGAAAAATGGATGGAGATTGATTATAATCTGGCGCTTTGAATGTTGATGATACTGTTTCAAACCTTTAATAACAAAGTGGCCGATCTCCGCTCTAAATATAAGGCTTTTCAAATATCCGCGGCAGCCTTCCTCTATAGAAAAAGTTTTCTAATATCTATGTTTAATGATATTGATAGGTTGCAACCTTTCGCAAAGCGGCAGCCTTCCGCTATAGAAATAGTGATTTTTCTAATATCTGTGTTTAATCATATTGATAGTTTCTAACCTTTAGCAAAGCGGCAGCCTTCCGCTCTAGAAACAGTGCTTTTCTAATATCAGTGTTTAATCATATTGATAGTTTCTAACCTTTAGCAAAGCGGCAGCCTTCCGCTATAGAAATAGTGCTTTTCTAATATCAATGTTTAATCATATTGATAGTTTCTAACCTTTAGCAAAGCGGCAGCCTTCCGCTATAGAAATAGTGCTTTTCTAATATCAGTGTTTAATCATATTGATAGTTTCTAACCTTTAGCAAAGCGGCAGCCTTCCGCTATAGAAATAGTGCTTTTCTAATATCAGTGTTTAATCATATTGATAGTTTCTAACCTTTAGCAAAGCGGCAGCCTTCCGCTATAGAAATAGTGCTTTTCTAATATCTGTGTTTAATGATATTGATAGTTTCTAACCTTTAGCAAAGCGGCAGCCTTCCGCTATAGAAATAGTGCTTTTCTAATATCTATGTTTAATCATATTGATAGTTTCTAACCTTTAGCAAAGCGGCAGGCTTCCGCTATAGAAATAGTGCTTTTCTAATATCAGTGTTTAATCATATTGATAGTTTCTAACCTTTAGCAAAGCGGCAGCCTTCCGCTCTAGCAATAGTGCTTTTCTAATATCTGTGTTTAATGATATTGATAGTTTCTAACCTTTAGCAAAGCGGCAGCCTTCCGCTATATAAATAGTGCTTTTTCTAATATCTGTGTTTAATCATATTGATAGTTTCTAACCTTTAGCAAAGCGGCAGCCTTCCGCTATAGAAATAGTGCTTTTCTAATATCTGTGTTTAATGATATTGATAGTTTCTAACCTTTAGCAAAGCGGCAGCCTTCCGCTATAGAAATAGTGCTTTTCTAATATCTATGTTTAATCATATTGATAGTTTCTAACCTTTAGCAAAGCGGCAGCCTTCCGCTATAGAAATAGTGCTTTTCTAATATCAGTGTTTAATCATATTGATAGTTTCTAACCTTTAGCAAAGCGGCAGCCTTCCGCTCTAGAAATAGTGCTTTTCTAATATCTGTGTTTAATGATATTGATAGTTTCTAACCTTTAGCAAAACGGCAGCCTTCCGCTATAGAAATAGTGCTTTTTCTAATATCTGTGTTTAATGATATTGATAGTTTCTAACCTTTAGCAAAGCCGCAGCCTTCCGCTATAGAAATAGTGCTTTTCTAATATCTGTGTTTAATCATATTGATAGTTTCTGACCTTTAGCAAAGCGGCAGCCTTCCGCTATAGAAATAGTGCTTTTCTAATATCAATGTTTAATCATATTGATAGTTTCTAACCTTTAGCAAAGCGGCAGCCTTCCGCTATAGAAATAGTGCTTTTCTAATATCTGTGTTTAATCATATTGATAGTTTCTAACCTTTAGCAAAGCGGCAGCCTTCCGCTATAGAAATAGTGCTTTTCTAATATCAGTGTTTAATCATATTGATAGTTTCTAACCTTTAGCAAAGCGGCAGCCTTCCGCTCTAGAAACAGTGTTTTTCTAATATCAGTGTTTAATCATATTGATAGTTTCTAACCTTTAACTAAGCGGCAGCCTTCCGCTATAGAAATAGTGCTTTTCTAATATCTGTGTTTAATGATGCTATAGAAGTCTTCAAATCACTGATGATATCAGGATAATATTCAGCTTTTAATCCTTTCTAACCTTTAGCGGGGGCACGGGTGGCCCAGTCGTCCAAGGCGCCGCGATTCGCTTTGCAGAGTTGCGTCCCTTGGGCACATCAGAAACCTATGATTGTGGGTTCGAATGTTTCCTCCCACATTGAGCTGAAACGCCGTGTTATAACTGTAATAATGTTGAAAGCGGCGTTATACCCAACTCACTCACTCTAACCTCAAGCACAGCGGCAGCCTTTTGCTATATGAATGATGTGACGTTTGTTTTTCATATTGATGTTTTAATGAAACCGAACGTTGCAATCATTTCACATAACCATACATCATAACAATTGGTCTTCTGATATTATCTGAGGGAATAATGTCACTGAAAAATAAAGTAGCTAATACAACACATCCGCTAGTTTAGTATAGTTCAAAGCTTATTTTGCTTGAAACACAGGTTTTATTTAATTTATATCTTTTTCTGTAGCCTAATTCTGAGTATTTCTAACTAATTACAATTAGCTAGATGTATTTGGTCAAGACATTAAATGTTGATTTCTTATAGTATTTGTTATTAATTAAAATCGTGCAATTTTCGCGGCTTGTATTTTCATATGAAGGTTCAATAACAAAGGTTATAAAAACAATGAGATGATTTACTTAATTTGTGATTAAAGTATGTGTCAATATTGCCACTTTTTAGAATCACCAAATCTTGTTCTGGATGTATGTTGGTGTATGAGGTGATGTTGAAAGTGAACCTGTGCCTTCGTTCTCTGTGATAGAACAAAGTCAACTTTCCGCAAACATGCTATGATTGAAAATGTTTGATTAGTTATTAGAAAAAAATATACCAGTATATAACACTATTGTGTCGGAGTAGAGAAGTTATTTTCATCAAACGAACGTCTTTCTTTGATATTATTTATACAGTCAGTCTATACAGACCCAACGCCACTTTTAACAATATTTCAGTTATATGACGGCGTTAAAGTCTATTAAGTCTCCTAGAACTTGTCCATTACCATAGCAAGTAAAAGTTTTGAAAGCAATTTCTACTCCACTGTTTAACAACTGGGGTATCTGACGACAAATGGGGTTTTGACCAATTGGAATATGCCAATGAACCGATGTATAACGAAATATATACAGTACTCTGCACAGACGCCCGTCTGTATTTTGGAAAGTATATGCTTTTGTCTGACTCTGAAAACACTCAGTAAATATTTAGAATAGAATCAGATCAATGCTGACTGTCTTCGTGTTTGTAACTTACTGAACTTTACTCAGTTGATAAATGTAAATTTCATTTATATCAATGTCTGTCCCATCCACTTTACTGATCGGAAATTATCTAGAATTGTCCTATCGCAATATTTCCACGCTTGTCAGGCTAACACTTTCTTGAAATACAATCAAAGGTAGTCTGTGTATTATTGCCTATTGATCCCCTGTTTTATTAACTTATTCTTTACTTTAGTTCTTCAGTCACTATATATTCACTATGATGAATTGCAATTTTCATTGTGTGTATATTTATACACTTGTTTCTCTTTCAACCTCTCTACAGAAGGAAATCAATGTAATAATTATTAGATGAATGAAGTTGGTAGTATATTAATCCAGTAATTCAGTTGAAATATATCCGACCAGATATAACCTGATTTAATCGTTAGGCTCCCAGCAGAGGGCAAGGCGTGAGGCACTAGTTGTTTATAGACATCCGATGGAACAAATGTGTTAGCAAATAGCTTGGTCACCAAATAATTGGTCACCAAACCTGCTTCACCAACCAATATAGAAAACAAGCATTTACTGCATTGTATTACAGAAGGTAAAGTTATTAACTTAGAAGTAGAAGTGGACAGCAAATATTGAATACAGGATGCAATGGTAGGCATTGACTGGATTGTCTGGGGTGAGCGAGTGTAGGCGAGACATCACAGCAGGCAGAGAACACATGATGGAATCTGTAAACGTCATTACGACAATATTGCCTACATCTCTTCTGTTATTAGTATAGTAACTTCTTGTACATAGTTTCCATCTTGTTTTATATAATTCTACAAGGTTCTGATCCGAATTACAGCGTCTTGTTTTACTCAATTCTTATGTACTTAAACTTATATATCCGATTTTCTATCGAAATGCTTTTCAATAATTTACAATCTGCAAACATCCCCCCATCCATAAAACCTTAATGTACTTAAAGTTGCTGAGGTTACACATTGCATTTAAAGCAACGCATCTTACAATATATAGAGAGGTTCTGTCATTTTAGTGGCTACACATTCAGTTTCTTTTGCATTAATTTATCCACAAACACACAGACCACGCCTTCTAGCGGGGAGCTTTAGACGCGTGTGTCACATTGCCCTGAAACACTGATTTCGTATCGTTGTCTGAAGTGTTTTTGTGTTTACGATTAAATAAGCAGATTGTGAAGTTATTTTTGTTACTTTTTAAATCAGAATCGACGATGATTTTTACACCCTGTTTTTTCATGTTATTTCCCCCATAAATTATATTCCCTACATAATATCTAAATCACGCGCTGTCTTCTCCGTTTCAATAAATTGTTAAGTTGATGCTTTTTTATGTAAAAATTAGACATTAAATTAAATATTCGACGTTTACTTCTAATTTAACATGACTTTACTTTTACATACATTTGCGTCCATTTGAATTCACAAGTAAGTTGCTACTTTCTTCCAGTGTTGCCAAAGTTGCTCATTGGTGCGCGAAGGATGTCCAACTGACCCCGGCTTTGTTCAAAGGACGTTCACGTACATTTTCAACCATGCATGCACTCGTTGTAGCAGTTCTGTGCTGTTTGACTTTGATTAACTGTAACGCGGCAGAAACGAAACGCAAATATACGCATAGCTTTGATGAAGAAACATATGATACTATTGTGTTACTCGTGCAAGGTAATTTTGAAACACCGGTCGCCGAAAGGACAAGAGTGCAGCGAAATGCCATTGTTAGATACTGGAGAAGAAAACACGACTTCTCTACAGGACCCGAGCCAAGCAACATATTGTACTTTAGAGGAAAACCAGTCTTAAAACGAAAGGAAGTTGCAAAGCTTGTCGAAAATGTATTTCACAACCAGAAATCAGCAGGCTACAGAAAGTTATGGCATTTGGCAGCTGATTCTTTGTCAGGGCTTACAGAGACCGCAGTACGGAACGAACTACGCACGAAAGAGAAATATTCCATTCACTCTGCCAAGTTTACAAATAAAGCTATCATCAGACCAGTGAGAGCAAAGTGTGTCCAATCACACCACCAAGTTGACCTCGTAGATTTTAGCAAAAGTGCTGTTCGGTGGAAAGGGAAAACATATAAATTCGTCCTGTCTCTTGTAGATGTGTTCAGTAGATATATATGGCTTGTGGCATTGCAAACAAAGAAAAGCAAAGGTGTAGCCAGTGCTCTGCGGGTGATCTACGAAGAACATGGACCACCTAACAAGTTACAAATGGACCAGGGTGTCGAATTTAAAGGACATGTAAATGAACTTTGTAAAACCCTAAAAATCAAACCCATACGCAGTAGACCTTACCACCCTCAATCTCAAGGAAAGGTGGAGAGATCCCATAGACAACTGAAAAAGAAAATAATGTATGATTTTGTAACTATGGGCGCCAAGGGCGTCAACTGGGCGTCACATTTGCGAAGATATGCCTCAATACTGAATAACGAAAAGAAAGAATGTTTAGGATGGCAGAGTTCCTTTGAAGTGTATTTCGGAAGAAAATCTAACACGGCTTTAGACGTTGACTCAGATGATTTCATTGCTGATATGATGATTGAAAATATTCATGAGCCTAACGCAAAGGACAGGTTGAAGCAGAGTAAGTATGTTACTCGGACTAGACATCGGGCTGAAGTTGCTACAAAGAAAACCGACAGACTCAGTATACAAAGACAACGAAGACTGCATCCGCCCTCGGTGTACAATGTAGGCGATGATGTTTTATGCAAATATGGTTCCAAGAAGGGAAAACTCGCCCCTAAAAAACAGTACGTTGTAAAAGGAAGGATTCTTGCACGCAGGTTGAAATCGTCTATGTATAAGATTTCATTCACAAATCCTATTACAGGAAAAGAGGACACGCCTGAATGGATTTCAGTTGATAGGTTGTCAAGTACCACAATTGATGAAGAGGTAAAACGAAAACAGAGGGCTTCCTCGAGACTACAGCGCAGACATCATCGAGCAAAGTATCAAATACCATTATTGGACACAGACAGGCCATTTGCATTACAAGGTGACATCGTGTATGACCCTCCGGGAAACGGTAACTGTCAGTTTGCAGCCTTGTGCCATCTTTTATCTAAAATTGGTATATTCAGATCGCCCAGGACACTTCGAGAACAGGTTGTCAGTTACCTCCTTGAACATCCCTACACTTCAGATGGATCCCCCTTGGAACTTTTCGTGGGCGAAGACTGGGATACATACATATCCGGTATGTTAGAGGAAGGTACCTACGGAGATCACATAACACTGCAAGCAGTCTCAGATATGTTTAATGTTGATATTATCGTGCACTCATCGCTTGGCGGTGATGCTACTGTAAACATCGTTCCTACATACAGTGTAGCAACCCAAACAATCAGTCTTGGCCATTTTGCTGAAGAAGAAGGGGAACACTATGTTGCTCTACAACTACATGAAACCCAAAGTGAAGATCAGCCACGAGACGGGGAAGGAAACAGAAACTTGCCAAGACAAGTCTTTGACAGCGCAAATAGCGGCGACGAAGAACACAACTTATCTCGACAGCATCATTCGCAATGTGATGATGATGAGTTTTTAGACATGCAAGGGAACATAAATGAAGGCTTCAACAGAACCAACAGCAGCGATGAAGAACAAGGTCATTCTCCGAGTAAGGATCGAGAGCCATTGGACATGCAGGGGGACCTAAATGAAGGCTTTTACAGTACCAACAGCAGCGATGAAGAAGTATTCCTCTCATGTCGAAAAGACAAGATGCCACAATATGATACGCAGGTTGCATTCACTGATCTGCCAAACGAGGTGGTGCTTCTAATCATTGAAGTATCTTTACAGCTAGCCAAGCAGTCGTCTGACAGATTATTGTGCAAGACTGTTACATCTTTCCTGCAAGTGTCCCATCAGTTCCATCAACACACAAGATCATTTCTCCATCTGCGACCACGCATTTATTGCCCACACATTACTATTTCAAGAACCGTTAGTGTGCGTAGAATCATAATGCACTATGGAAAAAGTAGCGGTGTTGCAATAGAACTCAAAAGAATAATTAGCCATAGAAAGTGGATCAACGCATGGCTACTTCTAGAAGAGAATGCGTTCGAATGGTATGCAATAATAGACATATTTTGGAAAAAGTAGTTTTAAAAAGACATTGCCATCATATATTGAGCGAGACTGACGATTTTGAAACACCAGGGTTCGTCGAATTGACATCTCTGGCATCGTTGTCACATGGTTGGTTCATCGTTCATTTTGTCCATCATTCTGTATCTCTCTCTTTTCCGTTATCGAATATTTGGATATCAACAATTTCATTGCCTCTTTTTGAACAGTTCATATGTGAGTTTAATGTCTGGACATGTGTCATTTTAGTCTTTTCAGGGAGGGCTGTTCAAAATTAAATTAAATGGGGACATTATAAATGTATGGGATATTTGAAGGATCGTGTTTCATGTCAAAACATGTAATCTTATATATTTTCGATGGTGGTACCAGTGTGAAGTATAGGAATGTCAGGGTTCGACTTCCATGTAGAATACTTGTACATTTTCAACGCACATATATTCCTTCCGTTCAATTCGCAGCAGTTTATTGCAGTTTGTAAACTTTGCCGTATCTGATTAGAATAATAGAAATTGAAGCAAAATCGCTTTGTCTTCTTTTTCTAAAACATGCTGGATGTTGTCATTGATCATGTTAAGGTCCAACAAACACTGGAACTTGAATTCAGTTTGAAAAAGGAAGGATTAGGAGATGTTATTACAATTTACCGCACTTGGTATTACAATTTGCCGCAGTTTGTTACAATTTGCCGCACCTGTGTTTCAATAGAAATGATAGAAATTGAAACAAAATCGCTTTTTTTATATTTTCTTAAACATGCTGGAGGTTGGAATTGATCTTGTTAAGGTCCAACAAACACTGGAACTTGAATTCAGTTTGAAATCGGAAGGATTAGGAGATGTTATTACAATTGACCGCACTTGGTATTACAATTTGCCGCAGTTTGTTACAATTTGCCGCGGGGCGGTCGGGTAGCCTAGTGGTTAAAGCGTTCGCTCGTCACGCTGAAGACCCGGGTTCGATTCCCGACATGGGTTCAATGTGTGAAGCCCATTTCTGGTGTCCCCCCGCCGTGATATTGCTGGAATATTGCTAAAAGCGGCGTAAAACCATACTCACTCACTCACTCACTACAATTTGCCGCACCTGTGTTTCAATAGAAATGATAGAAATTGAAACAAAATCGCTTTTTTTTATATTTTCTTAAACATGCTGGAGGTTGGAATTGATCATGTTAAGGTCCAACAAACACTGGAACTTGAATTCAGTTTGAAATAGGAAGGATTAGGAGATGTTATTACAATTTACCGCACTTGGTATTACAATTTGCCGCAGTTTGTTACAATTTGCCGAACCTGTGTTTCAATAAACATAATAGAAATTGAAACAAAATCGCTTTTTTTATTTATTTAAACATGCTGGAGGTTGGAATTGATCATGTTTAGTTGCAACAAACACTGGAACTTTAATTCAGTTTGAAATCAGAAGGATTAGGAGATGTTATTACAATTTACCGCACTTGGTATTACAATTTGCCGCAGTTTGTTACAATTTGCCGAACCTGTGTTTCAATAAACATAATAGAAATTGAAACAAAATCGCTTTTTTTATTTATTTAAACATGCTGGAGGTTGGAATTGATCTTGTTAAGTTCCAACAAACACTGGAACTTGAATTCAGTTTGAAATCGGAAGGATTAGGAGATGTTATTACAATTTACCGCACTTGGTATTACAATTTGCCGCAGTTTGTTACAATTTGCCGAACCTGTGTTTCAATAAACATAATAGAAATTGAAACAAAATCGCTTTTTTTATTTATTTAAACATGCTGGAGGTTGGAATTGATCATGTTAAGGTCCAACGAACACTGGAACTTGAATTCAGTTTGAAAAAGGAAGGATTAGGAGATGTTATTACAATTTACCGCACTTGGTATTACAATTTGCCGCAGTTTGTTACAATTTGCCGCACCTGTGTTTCAATAGAAATGATAGAAATTGAAACAAAATCGGATTTTTTTATTTTCTTAAACATGCTGGAGGTTGGAATTGATCTTGTTAAGGTCCAACAAACACTGGAACTTGAATTCAGTTTGAAATTGGAAGGATTAGGAGATGTTATTACAATTTACCGCACTTGGTATTACAATTTGCCGCAGTTTGTTACAATTTGCCGCACCTGTGTTTCAATAGAAATGATAGAAATTGAAACAAAATTGCTTTTCTTATATTTTCTTAAACATGCTGGAGTTTGGAATTGATCATGTTAAGGTCCAACAAACACTGGAACTTGAATTCAGTTTGAAAAAGGAAGGATTAGGAGATGTTATTACAATTTACCGCACTTGGTATTACAATTTGCCGCAGTTTGTTATTATTTGTCGCACCTGTGTTTCAATAGAAATGATAGAAATTGAACCAAAATGGCTTTTTTTTTATTTTCTTAAACATGCTGGAGGTTGGAATTGATCTTGTTAAGTTCCAACAAACACTGGAACTTGAATTCACTTTGAAATCGGAAGGATTAGGAGATGTTATTACAATTTACCGCACTTGGTATTACAATTTGCCGCAGTTTGTTACAATTTGCCGAACCTGTGTTTCAATAAACATAATAGTAATTGAAACAAAATCGCTTTTTTTATTTATTTAAACATGCTGGAGGTTGGAATTGATCTTGTTAAGTTCCAACAAACACTGGAACTTGAATTCAGTTTGAAATTGGAAGGATTAGGAGATGTTATTACAATTTACCGCATTTGGTATTACAATTTGCCGCAGTTTGTTACAATTTGCCGAACCTGTGTTTCAATAAACATAATAGAAATTGAAACAAAATCGCTTTTTTTATTTATTTAAACATGCTGGAGGTTGGAATTGATCATGTTAAGGTCCAACAAACACTGGAACTTGAATTCAGTTTGAAAAAGGAAGGATTAGGAGATGTTATTACAATTTACCGCACTTGGTATTACAATTTGCCGCAGTTTGTTACAATTTGCCGAACCTGTGTTTCAATAAACATAATAGAAATTGAAACAAAATCGCTTTTTTTATTTATTTAAACATGCTGGAGGTTGGAATTGATCTTGTTAAGTTCCAACAAACACTGGAACTTGAATTCAGTTTGAAATCGGAAGGATTAGGAGATGTTATTACAATTTACCGCACTTGGTATTACAATTTGCCGCAGTTTGTTACAATTTGCTGAACCTGTGTTTCAATAAACATAATAGAAATTGAAACAAAATCGCTTTTTTTATTTATTTAAACATGCTGGAGGTTGGAATTGATCTTGTTAAGTTCCAACAAACACTGGAACTTGAATCCACTTTAAAATAGGAAGGATTAGGAGATGTTATTACAATTTACCGCACTTGGTATTACAATTTGCCGCGGTTTGTTATAATTTGCCGCACCTGTGTTTCAATAGAAATGATAGAAATTGAAACAAAATCGCTTTTTTTATTTTCTTAAACATGCTGGAGGTTGGAATTGATCTTGTTAAGTTCCAACAAACACTGGAACTTGAATTCAGTTTGAAATCGGAAGGATTAGGAGATGTTATTACAATTTACCGCACTTGGTATTACAATTTGCCGCAGTTTGTTATAATTTGCCGAACCTGTGTTTCAATAAACATAATAGAAATTGAAACAAAATCGCTTTTTTTATTTATTTAAACATGCTGGAGGTTGGAATTGATCTTGTTAAGTTCCAACAAACACTGGAACTTGAATTCAGTTTGAAATCGGAAGGATTAGGAGATGTTATTACAATTTACCGCACTTGGTATTACAATTTGCCGCAGTTTGTTACAATTTGACGAACCTGTGTTTCAATAAACATGATACAAATTGAAACAAAATCGCTTTTTTTTATTTATTTAAACATGCTGGAGGTTGGAATTGATCATGTTAAGGTCCAACAAACACTGGAACTTGAATTCAGTTTGAAAAAGAAAGGATTAGGAGATGTTATTACAATTTACCGCACTTGGTATTACAATTTGCCGCAGTTTGTTACAATTTGCCGAACCTGTGTTTCAATAAACATAATAGAAATTGAAACAAAATCGCTTTTTTTTATTTATTTAAACATGCTGGAGGTTGGAATTGATCATGTTAAGGTCCAACAAACACTGGAACTTGAATTCAGTTTGAAAAAGGAAGGATTAGGAGATGTTATTACAATTTACCGCACTTGGTATTACAATTTGCCGCAGTTTGTTACAATTTGCCGAACCTGTGTTTCAATAGAAATGATAGAAATTGAAACAAAATCGCTTTTTTTTATTTTCTTAAACATGCTGGAAATTGGAATTGATCTTGTTAAGGTCCAACAAACACTGGAACTTGAATTCAGTTTGAAATAGGAAGGATTAGGAGATGTTATTACAATTTACCGCATTTGGTATTACAATTTGCCGCAGTTTGTTATAATTTGCCGCATCTGTGTTTCAATAGAAATGATAGAAATTGAAACAAAATCGCTTTTTTATATTTTCTTAAACATGCTGGAGGTTGGAATTGATCTTGTTAAGTTCCAACAAACACTGGAACTTGAATTCAGTTTGAAATAGGAAGGATTAGGAGATGTTATTACAATTTACCGCACTTGGTATTACAATTTGCCGCAGTTTGTTACAATTTGACGA
The DNA here is from genome assembly GCF_023055435.1 of Haliotis rufescens. Classification (NCBI taxonomy): domain Eukaryota; kingdom Metazoa; phylum Mollusca; class Gastropoda; order Lepetellida; family Haliotidae; genus Haliotis; species Haliotis rufescens. Next base: position 49,666,463 of record NW_025964001.1, on the reverse strand, counting down.
ACCTGTGTTTCAATAAACATGATACAAATTGAAACAAAATCGCTTTTTTTTAATTTCCTTCTTGAACATGCTGGAGGTTGGAATTGTTCATGGAATTTGAATTTGGTTCATAGTAAACGCAAATATCCAGAATTTAATGTTCATTAGTGTTTATCAATCAATCATTTCAAAGTCCGGAATGTGATTTCCAAACATTACTTACTTACTTACTTAATTTGGAGATTTAACGTGCGCTTTCCGACTGATGCGTATTTCGCGCACGGGATTGCCAAACAGCTTGGTCGCACATTTTATACTTCATGCAAGTTTCTTTGTATATTTGCAAATCAATAATCTTTATTACAATTTACCGCAGTGGTTATTACAATTTGCCGCAGTTTTTATTACAATTTACCGCAGTGAAGTTATTACAATTTACCGCAGTGGTTATTACAATTTACCGCAGTTTTATTACAATTTACCGCAGTTTAAGTTATTACAATTTGCCGCAGTTTTTATTACAATTTACCGCAGTGAAGTTATTACAATTTACCGCAGTATGTATTACAATTTACCGCAGAATTACATTTTACCGCAGTGTTATTACATTTTACCGCAGTTTATTACAATTTACCGCGTTATTACAATTTACGTCGTAACAAGTGGTCAAAATCATTGAAATCGGACAAAAGAATGTTAGTCCCCGTATCATTTGCACAGTGTCCACAGATGTTCAAAAGTCTTTTTTGAGCCTAAAACTTTTAATTTTAAGAAGTGAGCAAATTCTTGCCAGAATTGTAAATGTTTACAACCCCGGGGTGGTCAAAATTATCAAAATCGGATAATTATTTTTATTCCCCATATCATTTGCGCAGTGTCCACAGATGTTCAAAAGTCTATTTTGAGCCTAAAATTGGAATTTTAAGAAGTGAGCAAATTCTTGCCAAAACTTTAAGTTTTCACCATCCCGGGGTGGTCAAAATCATCCAAATCGGACCAATTTTTTTAGTCCTCATGCCGTTTCCACAGTGTCCACAGATGTTCAAAAGTCTATTTTGAGTCTAAAATTTTGAATTTTAAGAAGTGTGCAAATTCTTGCCATAATTGTAAATTTTCATCACCCTGGGGTGGTCAAAATCATCAAAATCGGACCAATTTTTTTTAGTCCCCATATCATTCCTCCAGTGTCCACAGATGTTCAAAAGTCTATTTTGAGCCTAAAATTTGGAATTTTAAGAATTGAGCAAATTCTTGCCAGAAGTGTAAATTTTCACCACCCCAGAGTGGTTAAAATCATCAAATTCGGAGAAAAAAATGTTAGTCCCCATTTCATTTGCACAGTGTCCACAGATTTTCAAAAGTCTATTTTGAGCCTAAAATTTGGAATTTTAAGAAGAGCAGCAAATTCTTGCCAGAATTGTAAATTTTCACCACCCCGGGGTGGTCAAATGATAATATTCGGACAAAAAATTGTAGCCCCCATGTCATTTGCGCAGTGTCCACAGATGTTCAAAAGTCCATTTTGAGCCTAAAATTGGAATTTTAAGAAGTGAGCAAATTGTTGCCAGAAGTGTGAATTTTCACCACCCCAGGGTGGTCAAAATAATCAAAATCGGACAGAAGAATGTAAGTCCCTGTCTCATTTGCGCAGTGTCCACAGATGTTCAAAAGTCTATTTTGAGCCTAAAATTTGGAATTTGAAGAAGTGAGCAAATTCTTTCCAGAAGTGTAAATTTTCACCACCCCACCCTGGGATGGTCAAAATCATCAAAATCGGACAAAAATATTTTAATCCCTATATCATTCCTCCAGTGTCCACAGATGTTGAAAAGTCTATTTTGAGCCTAAAATTTTCAATTTTAAGAAGTGAGCAAATTCTTGCCAGAATTGAAAATTTTTACAACCCCGGGGTGGTCAAAATTATCAAAATCGGATAATTATTTTTATTCCCCATATCATTTGCGCAGTGTCCACAGATGTTCAAAAGTCTATTTTGAGCCTAAAATTGGAGTTTTAAGAAGTGAGCAAATTCTTGCCAGAATTGTGAATTTTCACCACCCCAGGGTGGTCAAAATAATCAAAATCGGAGAGAAGAATGTTAGTCCCCGTATCATTTGCGCAGTGTCCACAGATGTTCAAAAGTCTTTTTTGAGTCTAAAATTTTGAATTTTAAGAAGTGAGCAAATTCTTGCCATAATTGTAAATTTTCACTACCCCGGGGTGGTCAAAATCATCAAAATCGGACCAATTTTGTTTAGTCCCCATATCATTTGCACATTGTCCACAGATGTTTAAAAGTCTATTTTGAGCCTAAAATTTGTAATTTATGAAGTGAGCAAATTCTTGCCAGAATGGTAACTTTTCACTGCCCCTGGGTGGTCAAAATCATCAAAATCGGACCAATTTTTTTTAGTCCCCATATCATTTCCACAGTGTCCACAGATGTTCAAAAGTCTTTTTTGAGCCTAAAATTTGGAATTTTAAGAAGTGAGCAAATTCTTGCCAGAAGTGTAAATTTTCACCACCCCACCCTGGGATGGTCAAAATCATCAAAATCGGACAAAAATATTTTAATCCCTATATCATTCCTGCAGTGTCCACAGATGTTGAAAAGTCTATTTTGAGCCTAAAATTTTCAATTTTAAGAAGTGAGCAAATTCTTGCCAGAATTGAGAATTTTCATCACCCCGGGGTGGTCAAAATCATTAAAATCGGACAAAAGAATGTTAGTCCCCATATCATTTGCGCAGTGTCCACAGATGTTGAAAAGTCTATTTTGAGCCTAAAATTTTTAATTTTAAGAAGTGAGCAAATTCTTGCCAGAATTTGAAAATTTTTACAACCCCGGGGTGGTCAAAATTATCAAAATCGGATAATTATTTTTATTCCCCATATCATTTGCGCAGTGTCCACAGATGTTCAAAAGTCTATTTTGAGCCTAAAATTGGAGTTTTAAGAAGTGAGCAAATTCTTGCCAGAATTGTGAATTTTCACCACCCCAGGGTGGTCAAAATAATCAAAATCGGAGAGAAGAATGTTAGTCCCCATATCATTTGCGCAGTGTCCACAGATGTTCAAAAGTCTATTTTGAGCCTAAAATTTGGAATTTGAAGAAGTGAGCAAATTCTTGCCAGAAGCGTAAAATTTCACCACCCCAGGGTGGTCAAAATCATCCAAATCCGACAAAAAAAAATTTAGTCCCACATATCATTCCTCCAGTGTCCGCAGATGTTCAAAAGTCTTTTTTGAGTCTAAAATTTTGAATTTTAAGAAGTGAGCAAATTCTTGCCATAATTGTAAATTTTCACTACCCCGGGGTGGTCAAAATCATCAAAATCGGACCAATTTTGTTTAGTCCCCATATCATTTGCACATTGTCCACAGATGTTTAAAAGTCTATTTTGAGCCTAAAATTTGTAATTGATGAAGTGAGCAAATTCTTGCCAGAATGGTAACTTTTCACTGCCCCTGGGTGGTCAAAATCATCAAAATCTGACCAATTTTTTTTAGTCCCCATATCATTTCCACAGTGTCCACAGATGTTCAAAAGTCTTTTTTGAGCCTAAAATTTGGAATTTTAAGAAGTGAGCAAATTCTTGCCAGAAGTGTAAATTTTCACCACCCCACCCTGGGATGGTCAAAATCATCAAAATCGGACAAAAATATTTTAATCCCTATATCATTCCTGCAGTGTCTACAGATGTTCAAAAGTCTAGTTTGAGCCTAAAATTTGGAATTTTAAGAAGTGTGCAAATTCTTGCCATAATTGTAAATTTTCATCACCCTGGGGTGGTCAAAATCATCAAAATCGGACCAATTTTTTTTAGTCCCCATATCATTCCTCCAGTGTCCACAGATGTTCAAAAGTCTATTTTGAGCCTAAAATTTGGAATTTTAAGAAGTGAGCAAATTCTTTTCAGAAGTGTAAATTTTCACCACCCCACCCTGGGATGGTCAAAATCATCAAAATCGGACAAAAATTTTTAGTCCTCATGCCGTTTCCACAGTGTCCACAGATGTTCAAAAGTCTTTTTTGAGCCTAAAATTTGGAATTTTAAGAAGTGAGCAAATTCTTGCCAGAAGTGTAAATTTTCACCACCCCGGGGTGGTCAAAATCATCGAAATCAGACCAATGTTTTTATTCCCCATATCATTTGGGCAGTGTCCACAGAAGTTCAAAAGTCTATTTTGAGCCTAAAATTTGGAATTTTAAGAAGTGAGCAAATTCTTGGCAGAAGTGTAAATTTTCACCACCCCAGAGTGGTTAAAATCATCAAAATCCGACAAAAAAATGTTAGTCCCCATTTCATTTGCACAGTGTTCACAGATTTTCAAAAGTCTATTTTGAGCCTAAAATTTGGAATTTTAAGAAGTGAGCAAATTCTTGCCAGAATTGTAAATTTTTACCACCCCGGTGTGGTCAAAATGATAATATTCGGACAAAAATTTGTAGCCCCATGTCATTTGCGCAGTGTCCACAGATGTTCAAAAGTCCATTTTGAGCCTAAAATTGGAATTTTAAGCAGGAGCAAATTCTTGCCAGAATTGTGAATTTTCACCACCCTGGGGTGGTCAAAATAATCAAAATCGGACAGAAGAATGTTAGTCCCCGTATCATTTGCGCAGTGTCCACAGATGTTCAAAAGTCTATTTTGAGCCTAAAATTTTGAATTTTAAGAAGTGAGCAAATTCTTGCCATAATTGTAAATTTTCATCACCCTGGGGTGGTCAAAATCATCAAAATCGGACCAATTTTTTTTAGTCCCCATATCAATCCTCCAGTGTCCACAGATGTTCAAAAGTCTATTTTGAGCCTAAAATTTGGAATTTTAAGAAGTGAGCAAATTCTTGCCAGAAGTGTAAATTTTCACCACCCCACCCTGGGATGGTCAAAATCATCAAAATCGGACAAAAATATTTTAATCCCTATATCATTCCTGCAGTGTCCACAGATGTTCAAAAGTCTAGTTTGAGCCTAAAATTTGGAATTTTAAGAAGTGTGCAAATTCTTGCCATAATTGTAAATTTTCATCACCCTGGGGTGGTCAAAATCATCAAAATCGGACCAATTTTTTTTAGTCCCCATATCATTCCTCCAGTGTCCACAGATGTTCAAAAGTCTATTTTGAGCCTAAAATTTGGAATTTTAAGAAGTGAGCAAATTCTTTCCAGAATTGAGAATTTTCACCACCCCAGAGTGGTTAAAATCATCAAAATAGGACAAAAAAATTCTAATCCCAATATCATTTGCACAGTGTCCACAGATGTTTAAAAGTCTATTTTGAGGCTAAAATTTAGAATTGAAGAAGTGAGGAAATTCATGCCATAATTGTAAATTTTCATCACCCTGGGGTGGTCAAAATCATCGAAATCAGACCAATTTTTTTATTCCCCATATCATTTGGGCAGTGTCCACCGAAGTTCAAAAGTCTATTTTGAGCCTAAAATTTTGAATTTTAAGAAGTGAGCAAATTCTTGCCAGAATTGTAAATTTTCACCACCCCGGGGTGGTCAAAATCATCGAAATCAGACCAATTTTTTTATTCCCCATATCATTTGGGCAGTGTCCACCGAAGTTCAAAAGTCTATTTTGAGCCTAAAATTTGGAATTGAAAGAATTGAGCAAATTCTTGCCATAATTGTGAATTTTTACCATCCGGGGTGGTCAAAATTATCAAAATCGGATAATTATTTTTAGTCCCCATATCGTTTGTGCAGTGTCTACAGATGTTCAAAAGTCTATTTTGAGCCTAAAATTTTGAATTTTAAGAAGTGAGCAAATTCTTGCCAGAATTGAGAATTTTCACCACCCCGGGGTGGTCAAAATCATTAAAATCGGACAAAAGAATGTTAGTCCCCGTATCATTTGCACAGTGTCCACAGATGTTCAAAAGTCTATTTTGAGCCTAAAACTTTGAATTTTAAGAAGTGAGCAAATTCTTGCCATAATTGAAAATTTTTACAACCCCGGGGTGGTCAAAATTATCAAAATCGGATAATTATTTTTATTCCCCATATCATTTGCGCAGTGTCCACAGATGTTCAAAAGTCTATTTTGAGCCTAAAATTGGAGTTTTAAGAAGTGAGCAAATTCTTGCCAAAATTTTAAGTTTTCACCATCCCGGGGTGGTCAAAATCATCAAAATCGGACAAAAAATTTAGTCCTCATGCCGTTTCCACAGTGTCCACAGATGTTCAAAAGTCTTTTTTGAGCCTAAAATTTGGAATTTTAAGAAGTGAGCAAATTCTTGCCAGAAGTGTAAATTTTCACCACCCCACCCTGGGATGGTCAAAATCATCAAAATCGGACAAAAATATTTTAATCCCTATATCATTCCTGCAGTGTCCACAGATGTTCAAAAGTCTATTTTGAGCCTAAAATTTAGATTTTAAGAAGTGAGGAAATTCTTGCCATAATTGTAAATTTTCACCATCCCCGGGTGGTCAAAATCATCGAAATGAGACCAATTTTTTTATTCCCCATATCGTTTGTGCAGTGTCTACAGATGTTTAAAAGTCTATTTTGAGCCTAAAATTTTGAATTTTAAGACGTGAGCAAATTCTTGCCAGAATTGAGAATTTTCACCACCCCAGGGTGGTCAAAATCATTAAAATCGGACAAAAGAATGTTAGTCCCCGTATCATTTGCACAGTGTCCACAGATGTTGAAAAGTCTATTTTGAGCCTAAAACTTTGAATTTTAAGAAGTGAGCAAATTCTTGCCAGAATTGTAATTTTTTACAACCCCGGGGTGGTCAAAATTATCAAAATCGGATAATTATTTTTATTCCCCATATCATTTGCGCAGTGTCCACAGATGTTCAAAAGTCTATTTTGAGCCTAAAATTGGAGTTTTAAGAAGTGAGCAAATTCTTGCCAAAACTTTAAGTTTTCACCATCCCGGGGTGGTCAAAATCATCAAAATCGGACAACATTTTTTAGTCCTCATGCCGTTTCCACAGTGTCCACAGATGTTCAAAAGTCTATTTTGAGCCTAAAATTTGGAATTTTAAGAATTGAGCAAATTCTTGCCAGAAGTGTAAATTTTCACCACCCCAGAGTGGTTAAAATCATCAAAATAGGACAAAAAAATTCTAATCCCAATATCATTTGCACAGTGTCCACAGATGTTTAAAAGTCTATTTTGAGGCTAAAATTTAGAATTGAAGAAGTGAGGAAATTCATGCCATAATTGTAAATTTTCATCACCCCGGGGTGGTCAAAATCATCAAAATCGGACTAATTTTTTTAGTCCCCATATCATTTGGGCAGTATCCACAGAAGTTCAAAAGTCTATTTTGAGCCTAAAATTTTGAATTTTAAGAAGTGAGCAAATTCTTGCCAGAATTGTAAATTTTCACCACCCTGGGGTGGTCAATACCATCGAAATCAGACCAATTTTTTTATTCCCCATATCATTTGGGCAGTGTCCACCGAAGTTCAAAAGTCTATTTTGAGCCTAAAATTTGGAATTGAAAGAATTGAGCAAATTCTTGCCATAATTGTGAATTTTTACCATCCAGGGTGGTCAAAATTATCAAAATCGGATAATTATTTTTAGTCCCCATATCGTTTGGGCAGTGTCTACAGATGTTCAAAAGTCTATTTTGAGCCTAAAATTTTGAATTTTAAGAAGTGTGCAAATTCTTGCCAGAAGTGTAAATTTTCACCACCCCACCCTGGGATGGTCAAAATCATCAAAATCGGACAAAAATATTTTAGTCCTCATGCCATTTCCACAGTGTCCACAGATGTTCAAAAGTCTTTTTTGAGCCTAAAATTTGGAATTTTAAGAAGTGAGCAAATTCTTTCCAGAAGTGTAAATTTTCACCACCCCACCCTGGGATGGTCAAAATCATCAAAATCGGACAAAAATATTTTAATCCCTATATCATTCCTGCAGTGTCCCACAGATGTTCAAAAGTCTATTTTGAGCCTAAAATTTAGATTTTAAGAAGTGAGCAAATTCTTGCCATAATTGTAAATTTTCACCACCCCAGGGTGGTCAAAATCATCGAAATCAGACCAATTTTTGTATTCCCCATATCGTTTGTGCAGTGTCTACAGATGTTCAAAAGTCTATTTTGAGCCTAAAATTTTGAATTTTAAGAAGTGAGCAAATTCTTGCCAGAAATGTAAATTTTCACCACCCCAGGGTGGTTAAAATCATCAAAATCGGACAAAAAAATGTTAGTCCCCATTTCATTTGCACAGTGTCCACAGATTTTCAAAAGTCTATTTTGAGGCTAAAATTTTGAATTTTAAGAAGTGAGCAAATTCTTGCCAAAATTTTAAGTTTTCACCATCCCGGGGTGGTCAAAATCATCAAAATCGGACAAAAAAATTTAGTCCTCATGCCGTTTCCACAGTGTCCACAGATGTTCAAAAGTCTTTTTTGAGCCTAAAATTTGGAATTTTAAGAAGTGAGCAAATTCTTGCCAGAAGTGTAAATTTTCACCACCCCACCCTGGGATGGTCAAAATCATCAAAATCGGACAAAAATATTTTAATCCCTATATCATTCCTGCAGTGTCCACAGATGTTCAAAAGTCTATTTTGAGCCTAAAATTTAGATTTTAAGAAGTGAGGAAATTCTTGCCATAATTGTAAATTTTCACCATCCCCGGGTGGTCAAAATCATCGAAATGAGACCAATTTTTTTATTCCCCATATCGTTTGTGCAGTGTCTACAGATGTTTAAAAGTCTATTTTGAGCCTAAAATTTTGAATTTTAAGAAGTGAGCAAATTCTTGCCAGAATTGAGAATTTTCACCACCCCAGGGTGGTCAAAATCATTAAAATCGGACAAAAGAATGTTAGTCCCCGTATCATTTGCACAGTGTCCACAGATGTTGAAAAGTCTATTTTGAGCCTAAAACTTTGAATTTTAAGAAGTGAGCAAATTCTTGCCAGAATTGTAATTTTTTACAACCCCGGGGTGGTCAAAATTATCAAAATCGGATAATTATTTTTATTCCCCATATCATTTGCGCAGTGTCCACAGATGTTCAAAAGTCTATTTTGAGCCTAAAATTGGAGTTTTAAGAAGTGAGCAAATTCTTGCCAAAACTTTAAGTTTTCACCATCCCGGGGTGGTCAAAATCATCAAAATCGGACAACATTTTTTAGTCCTCATGCCGTTTCCACAGTGTCCACAGATGTTCAAAAGTCTTTTTTGAGCCTAAAATTTGGAATTTTAAGAAGTGAGCAAATTCTTGCCAGAAGTGTAAATTTTCACCACCCCACCCTGGGATGGTCAAAATCATCAAAATCGGACAAAAATATTTTAATCCCTATATCATTCCTGCAGTGTCCACAGATGTTCAAAAGTCTATTTTGAGCCTACAATTTGGAATTTTAAGAAGTGTGCAAATTCTTGCCATAATTGTAAATTTTCATCACCCTGGGGTGGTCAAAATCATCAAAATCGGACCAATTTTTTTTAGTCCCCATATCAATCCTCCAGTGTCCACAGATGTTCAAAAGTCTATTTTGAGCCTAAAATTTGGAATTTTAAGAATTGAGCAAATTCTTGCCAGAAGTGTAAATTTTCACCACCCCAGAGTGGTTAAAATCATCAAAATAGGACAAAAAAAATTCGAATCCCAATATCATTTGCACAGTGTCCACAGATGTTTAAAAGTCTATTTTGAGGCTAAAATTTAGAATTGAAGAAGTGAGGAAATTCATGCCATAATTGTAAATTTTCATCACCCCGGGGTGGTCAAAATCATCAAAATCGGACTAATTTTTTTAGTCCCCATATCATTTGGGCAGTATCCACAGAAGTTCAAAAGTCTATTTTGAGCCTAAAATTTTGAATTTTAAGAAGTGAGCAAATTCTTGCCAGAATTGTAAATTGTCACCACCCTGGGGTGGTCAATACCATCGAAATCAGACCAATTTTTTTATTCCCCATATCATTTGGGCAGTGTCCACCGAAGTTCAAAAGTCTATTTTGAGCCTAAAATTTGGAATTGAAAGAATTGAGCAAATTCTTGCCATAATTGTGAATTTTTACCATCCAGGGTGGTCAAAATTATCAAAATCGGATAATTATTTTTAGTCCCCATATCGTTTGGGCAGTGTCTACAGATGTTCAAAAGTCTATTTTGAGCCTAAAATTTTGAATTTTAAGAAGTGTGCAAATTCTTGCCAGAAGTGTAAATTTTCACCACCCCACCCTGGGATGGTCAAAATCATCAAAATCGGACAAAAATATTTTAGTCCTCATGCCATTTCCACAGTGTCCACAGATGTTCAAAAGTCTTTTTTGAGCCTAAAATTTGGAATTTTAAGAAGTGAGCAAATTCTTTCCAGAAGTGTAAATTTTCACCACCCCACCCTGGGATGGTCAAAATCATCAAAATCGGACAAAAATATTTTAATCCCTATATCATTCCTGCAGTGTCCCACAGATGTTCAAAAGTCTATTTTGAGCCTAAAATTTAGATTTTAAGAAGTGAGCAAATTCTTGCCATAATTGTAAATTTTCACCACCCCAGGGTGGTCAAAATCATCGAAATCAGACCAATTTTTGTATTCCCCATATCGTTTGTGCAGTGTCTACAGATGTTCAAAAGTCTATTTTGAGCCTAAAATTTTGAATTTTAAGAAGTGAGCAAATTCTTGCCAGAAATGTAAATTTTCACCACCCCAGGGTGGTTAAAATCATCAAAATCGGACAAAAAAATGTTACTCCCCATTTCATTTGCACAGTGTCCACAGATGTTCAAAAGTCTATTTTGAGGCTAAAATTTTGAATTTTAAGAAGTGAGCAAATTCTTGCCAGAATTGTAAATTTTTACCACCCCGGGGTGGTCAAAATGATAATATTCGGACAAAAATTTGTAACCCCCATGTCATTTGCGCAGTGTCCACAGAAGTTCAAAAGTCCATTTTGAGCCTAAAATTTGGAATTTTAAGAAGTGAGCAAATTCTTGCCAGAAGTGTAAATTTTCACCACCCCAGAGTGGTTAAAATCATCAAAATAGGACAAAAAAATTCTAATCCCAATATCATTTGCACAGTGTCCACAGATGTTTAAAAGTCTATTTTGAGGCTAAAATTTAGAATTGAAGAAGTGAGGAAATTCATGCCATAATTGTAAATTTTCATCACCCTGGGGTGGTCAAAATCATCGAAATCAGACCAATTTTTTTATTCCCCATATCATTTGGGCAGTGTCCACCGAAGTTCAAAAGTCTATTTTGAGCCTAAAATTTTGAATTTTAAGAAGTGAGCAAATTCTTGCCAGAATTGTAAATTTTCACCACCCCGGGGTGGTCAAAATCATCGAAATCAGACCAATTTTTTTATTCCCCATATCATTTGGGCAGTGTCCACCGAAGTTCAAAAGTCTATTTTGAGCCTAAAATTTGGAATTGAAAGAATTGAGCAAATTCTTGCCATAATTGTGAATTTTTACCATCCGGGGTGGTCAAAATTATCAAAATCGGATAATTATTTTTAGTCCCCATATCGTTTGTGCAGTGTCTACAGATGTTCAAAAGTCTATTTTGAGCCTAAAATTTTGAATTTTAAGAAGTGAGCAAATTCTTGCCAGAATTGAGAATTTTCACCACCCCGGGGTGGTCAAAATCATTAAAATCGGACAAAAGAATGTTAGTCCCCGTATCATTTGCACAGTGTCCACAGATGTTCAAAAGTTTATTTTGAGCCTAAAACTTTGAATTTTAAGAAGTGAGCAAATTCTTGCCAGAATTGTAAATTTTTACAACCCCGGGGTGGTCAAAATTATCAAAATCGGATAATTATTTTTATTCCCCATATCATTTGCGCAGTGTCCACAGATGTTCAAAAGTCTATTTTGAGCCTAAAATTGGAGTTTTAAGAAGTGAGCAAATTCTTGCCAAAATTTTAAGTTTTCACCATCCCGGGGTGGTCAAAATCATCAAAATCGGACAAAAAAATTTAGTCCTCATGCCGTTTCCACAGTGTCCACAGATGTTCAAAAGTCTTTTTTGAGCCTAAAATTTGGAATTTTAAGAAGTGAGCAAATTCTTGCCAGAAGTGTAAATTTTCACCACCCCACCCTGGGATGGTCAAAATCATCAAAATCGGACAAAAATATTTTAATCCCTATATCATTCCTGCAGTGTCCACAGATGTTCAAAAGTCTATTTTGAGCCTAAAATTTAGATTTTAAGAAGTGAGGAAATTCTTGCCATAATTGTAAATTTTCACCATCCCCGGGTGGTCAAAATCATCGAAATGAGACCAATTTTTTTATTCCCCATATCGTTTGTGCAGTGTCTACAGATGTTTAAAAGTCTATTTTGAGCCTAAAATTTTGAATTTTAAGAAGTGAGCAAATTCTTGCCAGAATTGAGAATTTTCACCACCCCAGGGTGGTCAAAATCATTAAAATCGGACAAAAGAATGTTAGTCCCCGTATCATTTGCACAGTGTCCACAGATGTTGAAAAGTCTATTTTGAGCCTAAAACTTTGAATTTTAAGAAGTGAGCAAATTCTTGCCAGAATTGTAATTTTTTACAACCCCGGGGTGGTCAAAATTATCAAAATCGGATAATTATTTTTATTCCCCATATCATTTGCGCAGTGTCCACAGATGTTCAAAAGTCTATTTTGAGCCTAAAATTGGAGTTTTAAGAAGTGAGCAAATTCTTGCCAAAACTTTAAGTTTTCACCATCCCGGGGTGGTCAAAATCATCAAAATCGGACAACATTTTTTAGTCCTCATGCCGTTTCCACAGTGTCCACAGATGTTCAAAAGTCTTTTTTGAGCCTAAAATTTGGAATTTTAAGAAGTGAGCAAATTCTTGCCAGAAGTGTAAATTTTCACCACCCCACCCTGGGATGGTCAAAATCATCAAAATCGGACAAAAATATTTTAATCCCTATATCATTCCTGCAGTGTCCACAGATGTTCAAAAGTCTATTTTGAGCCTACAATTTGGAATTTTAAGAAGTGTGCAAATTCTTGCCATAATTGTAAATTTTCATCACCCTGGGGTGGTCAAAATCATCAAAATCGGACCAATTTTTTTTAGTCCCCATATCAATCCTCCAGTGTCCACAGATGTTCAAAAGTCTATTTTGAGCCTAAAATTTGGAATTTTAAGAATTGAGCAAATTCTTGCCAGAAGTGTAAATTTTCACCACCCCAGAGTGGTTAAAATCATCAAAATAGGACAAAAAAAATTCTAATCCCAATATCATTTGCACAGTGTCCACAGATGTTTAAAAGTCTATTTTGAGGCTAAAATTTAGAATTGAAGAAGTGAGGAAATTCATGCCATAATTGTAAATTTTCATCACCCCGGGGTGGTCAAAATCATCAAAATCGGACTAATTTTTTTAGTCCCCATATCATTTGGGCAGTATCCACAGAAGTTCAAAAGTCTATTTTGAGCCTAAAATTTTGAATTTTAAGAAGTGAGCAAATTCTTGCCAGAATTGTAAATTTTCACCACCCTGGGGTGGTCAATACCATCGAAATCAGACCAATTTTTTTATTCCCCATATCATTTGGGCAGTGTCCACCGAAGTTCAAAAGTCTATTTTGAGCCTAAAATTTGGAATTGAAAGAATTGAGCAAATTCTTGCCATAATTGTGAATTTTTACCATCCAGGGTGGTCAAAATTATCAAAATCGGATAATTATTTTTAGTCCCCATATCGTTTGGGCAGTGTCTACAGATGTTCAAAAGTCTATTTTGAGCCTAAAATTTTGAATTTTAAGAAGTGTGCAAATTCTTGCCAGAAGTGTAAATTTTCACCACCCCACCCTGGGATGGTCAAAATCATCAAAATCGGACAAAAATATTTTAGTCCTCATGCCATTTCCACAGTGTCCACAGATGTTCAAAAGTCTTTTTTGAGCCTAAAATTTGGAATTTTAAGAAGTGAGCAAATTCTTTCCAGAAGTGTAAATTTTCACCACCCCACCCTGGGATGGTCAAAATCATCAAAATCGGACAAAAATATTTTAATCCCTATATCATTCCTGCAGTGTCCCACAGATGTTGAAAAGTCTATTTTGAGCCTAAAATTTAGATTTTAAGAAGTGAGCAAATTCTTGCCATAATTGTAAATTTTCACCACCCCAGGGTGGTCAAAATCATCGAAATCAGACCAATTTTTGTATTCCCCATATCGTTTGTGCAGTGTCTACAGATGTTCAAAAGTCTATTTTGAGCCTAAAATTTTGAATTTTAAGAAGTGAGCAAATTCTTGCCAGAAATGTAAATTTTCACCACCCCAGGGTGGTTAAAATCATCAAAATCGGACAAAAAAATGTTAGTCCCCATTTCATTTGCACAGTGTCCACAGATTTTCAAAAGTCTATTTTGAGGCTAAAATTTTGAATTTTAAGAAGTGAGCAAATTCTTGCCAGAATTGTAAATTTTTACCACCCCGGGGTGGTCAAAATGATAATATTCGGAGAAAAATTTGTAACCCCCATGTCATTTGCGCAGTGTCCACAGAAGTTCAAAAGTCCATTTTGAGCCTAAAATTTGGAATTTTAAGAAGTGAGCAAATTCTTGCCAGAATTGTGAATTTTCACCACCCCAGGGCGGTCAAAATAATCAAAATCGGACAGAAGAATGTTAGTCCCAATATCATTTGCGCAGTGTCCACAGATGTTCAAAAGTCTATTTTGAGGCTAAAATTTAGATTTTAAGAAGTGAGCAAATTCTTGCCAGAATTGTAAATTTTCACCACCCCAGGGTGGTCAAAATCATCGAAATCAGACCAATTTTTTTATTCCCCATATCATTTGGGCAGTGTCCACAGATGTTGAAAAGTCTATTTTGAGCCTAAAATTTTGAATTTTAAGAAGTGAGCAAATTCTTGCCAGAATTGAAAATTTTTACAACCCCGGGGTGGTCAAAATTATCAAAATCGGATAATTATTTTTAGTCCCCATATCATTTGCGCAGTGTCCACAGATGTTCAAAAGTCTATTTTGAGCCTAAAATTGGAGTTTTAAGAAGTGAGCAAATTCTTGCCAGAATTGTGAATTTTCACCACCCCAGGGTGGTCAAAATAATCAAAATCGGAGAGAAGAATGTTAGTCCCCGTATCATTTGCGCAGTGTCCACAGATGTTCAAAAGTCTATTTTGAGCCTAAAATTTTGAATTTTAAGAAGTGAGGAAATTCTTGCCAAAATTTTAAGTTTTCACCATCCCGGGGTGGTCAAATCATCAAAATCGGTCAAAATTTTTGAGTCCTCATGCCGTTTCCACAGTGTCCACAGATGTTCAAAAGTCTTTTTTGAGGCTAAAATTTGGAATTTTAAGAAGTGAGCAAATTCTTGCCAGAAGTGTAAATTTTCACCACCCCACCCTGGGATGGTCAAAATCATCAAAATCGGACAAAAATATTTTAATCCCTATATCATTCCTGCAGTGTCCACAGATGTTCAAAAGTCTAGTTTGAGCCTAAAATTTGGAATTTTAAGAAGTGTGCAAATTCTTGCCATAATTGTAAATTTTCACCACCCCACCCTGGGATGGTCAAAATCATCAAAATCGGACAAAAATATTTTAATCCCTATATCATTCCTGCAGTGTCCACAGATGTTCAAAAGTCTATTTTGAGCCTAAAATTTAGAATTTTAAGAAGTGAGCAAATTCTTGCCAGAAGTGTAAATTTTCACCACCCCACCCTGGGATGGTCAAAATCATCAAAATCGGACAAAATTTTTTAGTCCTCATGCCGTTTCCACAGTGTCCACAGATGTTCAAAAGTCTTTTTTGAGCCTAAAATTTGGAATTTTAAGAAGTGAGCAAATTCTTGCCAGAAGTGTAAATTTTCACCACCCCAGGGTGGTCAAAATCATCAAAATCAGACCAATGTTTTTATTCCCCATATCATTTGGGCAGTGTCCACAGAAGTTCAAAAGTCTATTTTGAGCCTAAAATTTGGAATTTTAAGAAGTGAGCAAATTCTTGGCAGAAGTGTAAATTTTCACCACCCCAGAGTGGTTAAAATCATCAAAATCCGACAAAAAAATGTTAGTCCCCATTTCATTTGCACAGTGTTCACAGATGTTCAAAAGTCTATTTTGAGCCTAAAATTTGGAATTTTAAGAAGTGAGCAAATTCTTGCCAGAATTGTAAATTTTTACCACCCCGGTGTGGTCAAAATGATAATATTCGGACAAAAATTTGTAGCCCCATGTCATTTGCGCAGTGTCCACAGATGTTCAAAAGTCCATTTTGAGCCTAAAATTGGAATTTTAAGAAGGAGCAAATTCTTGCCAGAATTGTGAATTTTCACCACCCAAGGGTGGTCAAAATAATCAAAATCGGACAGAAGAATGTTAGTCCCCGTATCATTTGCGCAGTGTCCACAGATGTTCAAAAGTCTATTTTGACCCTAACATTTTGAATTTTAAGAAGTGAGCAAATTCTTGCCATAATTGTAAATTTTCATCACCCTGGGGTGGTCAAAATCATCAAAATCGGACCAATTTTTTTTAGTCCCCATATCAATCCTCCAGTGTCCACAGATGTTCAAAAGTCTATTTTGAGCCTAAAATTTGGAATTTTAAGAATTGAGCAAATTCTTGCCAGAAGTGTAAATTTTCACCACCCCAGAGTGGTTAAAATCATCAAAATAGGACAAAAAAATTCTAATCCCAATATCATTTGCACAGTGTCCACAGATGTTTAAAAGTCTATTTTGAGGCTAAAATTTAGAATTTTAAGAAGTGAGCAAATTCTTGCCAGAATTGTAAATTTTCACCACCCTGGGGTGGTCAAAATCATCGAAATCAGACCAATTTTTTTATTCCCCATATCATTTGGGCAGTGTCCACCGAAGTTCAAAAGTCTATTTTGAGCCTAAAATTTGGAATTGAAAGAATTGAGCAAATTCTTGCCATAATTGTGAATTTTTACCATCCAGGGTGGTCAAAATTATCAAAATCGGATAATTATTTTTAGTCCCCATATCGTTTGTGCAGTGTCTACAGATGTTCAAAAGTCTATTTTGAGCCTAAAATTTTGAATTTTAAGAAGTGAGCAAATTCTTGCCAGAATTGAGAATTTTCACCACCCCGGGGTGGTCAAAATCATTAAAATCGGACAAAAGAATGTTAGTCCCCGTATCATTTGCACAGTGTCCACAGATGTTCAAAAGTCTATTTTGAGCCTAAAACTTTGAATTTTAAGAAGTGAGCAAATTCTTGCCAGAATTGTAAATTTTTACAACCCCGGGGTGGTCAAAATTATCAAAATCGGATAATTATTTTTATTCCCCATATCATTTGCGCAGTGTCCACAGATGTTCAAAAGTCTATTTTGAGCCTAAAATTGGAGTTTTAAGAAGTGAGCAAATTCTTGCCAAAATTTTAAGTTTTCACCATCCCGGGGTGGTCAAAATCATCAAAATCGGACAAAAAAATTTAGTCCTCATGCCGTTTCCACAGTGTCCACAGATGTTCAAAAGTCTTTTTTGAGCCTAAAATTTGGAATTTTAAGAAGTGAGCAAATTCTTGCCAGAAGTGTAAATTTTCACCACCCCACCCTGGGATGGTCAAAATCATCAAAATCGGACAAAAATATTTTAATCCCTATATCATTCCTGCAGTGTCCACAGATGTTCAAAAGTCTATTTTGAGCCTAAAATTTAGATTTTAAGAAGTGAGGAAATTCTTGCCATAATTGTAAATTTTCACCATCCCCGGGTGGTCAAAATCATCGAAATGAGACCAATTTTTTTATTCCCCATATCGTTTGTGCAGTGTCTACAGATGTTTAAAAGTCTATTTTGAGCCTAAAATTTTGAATTTTAAGAAGTGAGCAAATTCTTGCCAGAATTGAGATTTTTCACCACCCCAGGGTGGTCAAAATCATTAAAATCGGACAAAAGAATGTTAGTCCCCGTATCATTTGCACAATGTCCACAGATGTTGAAAAGTCTATTTTGAGCCTAAAACTTTGAATTTTAAGAAGTGAGCAAATTCTTGCCAGAATTGTAATTTTTTACAACCCCGGGGTGGTCAAAATTATCAAAATCGGATAATTATTTTTATTCCCCATATCATTTGCGCAGTGTCCACAGATGTTCAAAAGTCTATTTTGAGCCTAAAATTGGAGTTTTAAGAAGTGAGCAAATTCTTGCCAAAACTTTAAGTTTTCACCATCCCGGGGTGGTCAAAATCATCAAAATCGGACAACATTTTTTAGTCCTCATGCCGTTTCCACAGTGTCCACAGATGTTCAAAAGTCTTTTTTGAGCCTAAAATTTGGAATTTTAAGAAGTGAGCAAATTCTTGCCAGAAGTGTAAATTTTCACCACCCCACCCTGGGATGGTCAAAATCATCAAAATCGGACAAAAATATTTTAATCCCTATATCATTCCTGCAGTGTCCACAGATGTTCAAAAGTCTATTTTGAGCCTAAAATTTGGAATTTTAAGAAGTGTGCAAATTCTTGCCATAATTGTAAATTTTCATCACCCTGGGGTGGTCAAAATCATCAAAATCGGACCAATTTTTTTTAGTCCCCATATCAATCCTCCAGTGTCCACAGATGTTCAAAAGTCTATTTTGAGCCTAAAATTTGGAATTTTAAGAATTGAGCAAATTCTTGCCAGAAGTGTAAATTTTCACCACCCCAGAGTGGTTAAAATCATCAAAATAGGACAAAAAAAATCTAATCCCAATATCATTTGCACAGTGTCCACAGATGTTTAAAAGTCTATTTTGAGGCTAAAATTTAGAATTGAAGAAGTGAGGAAATTCATGCCATAATTGTAAATTTTCATCACCCCGGGGTGGTCAAAATCATCAAAATCGGACTAATTTTTTTAGTCCCCATATCATTTGGGCAGTATCCACAGAAGTTCAAAAGTCTATTTTGAGCCTAAAATTTTGAATTTTAAGAAGTGAGCAAATTCTTGCCAGAATTGTAAATTTTCACCACCCTGGGGTGGTCAATACCATCGAAATCAGACCAATTTTTTTATTCCCCATATCATTTGGGCAGTGTCCACCGAAGTTCAAAAGTCTATTTTGAGCCTAAAATTTGGAATTGAAAGAATTGAGCAAATTCTTGCCATAATTGTGAATTTTTACCATCCAGGGTGGTCAAAATTATCAAAATCGGATAATTATTTTTAGTCCCCATATCGTTTGGGCAGTGTCTACAGATGTTCAAAAGTCTATTTTGAGCCTAAAATTTTGAATTTTAAGAAGTGTGCAAATTCTTGCCAGAAGTGTAAATTTTCACCACCCCACCCTGGGATGGTCAAAATCATCAAAATCGGACAAAAATATTTTAGTCCTCATGCCATTTCCACAGTGTCCACAGATGTTCAAAAGTCTTTTTTGAGCCTAAAATTTGGAATTTTAAGAAGTGAGCAAATTCTTTCCAGAAGTGTAAATTTTCACCACCCCACCCTGGGATGGTCAAAATCATCAAAATCGGACAAAAATATTTTAATCCCTATATCATTCCTGCAGTGTCCCACAGATGTTCAAAAGTCTATTTTGAGCCTAAAATTTAGATTTTAAGAAGTGAGCAAATTCTTGCCATAATTGTAAATTTTCACCACCCCAGGGTGGTCAAAATCATCGAAATCAGACCAATTTTTGTATTCCCCATATCGTTTGTGCAGTGTCTACAGATGTTCAAAAGTCTATTTTGAGCCTAAAATTTTGAATTTTAAGAAGTGAGCAAATTCTTGCCAGAATTGAGAATTTTCACCACCCTGGGGTGGTCAAAATCATTAAAATCGGAGAAAAGAATGTTAGTCCCCGTATCATTTGCGCAGTGTCCACAGATGTTCAAAAGTCTATTTTGAGCCTAAAATTTGGAATTTTAAGAAGTGAGCAAATTCTTGCCAGAATTGTAAATTTTTACAACCCCGGGGTGGTCAAAATTATCAAAATCGGATAATTATTTTTATTCCCCATATCATTTGCGCAGTGTCCACAGATGTTCAAAAGTCTATTTTGAGCCTAAAATTGGAGTTTCAAGAAGTGAGCAAATTCTTGCCAAAATTTTAAGTTTTCACCATCCCGGGGTGGTCAAAATCATCAAAATCGGACAAAAAAATTTAGTCCTCATGCCGTTTCCACAGTGTCCACAGATGTTCAAAAGTCTTTTTTGAGCCTAAAATTTGGAATTTTAAGAAGTGAGCAAATTCTTGCCAGAAGTGTAAATTTTCACCACCCCACCCTGGGATGGTCAAAATCATCAAAATCGGACAAAAATATTTTAATCCCTATATCATTCCTGCAGTGTCCACAGATGTTCAAAAGTCTATTTTGAGCCTAAAATTTTCAATTTTAAGAAGTGTGCAAATTCTTGCCATAATTGTAAATTTTCATCACCCCAGAGTGGTTAAAATCATCAAAATAGGACAAAAAAATTCTCATCCCAATATCATTTGCACAGTGTCCACAGATGTTTAAAAGTCTATTTTGAGGCTAAAATTTAGAATTGAAGAAGTGAGGAAATTCATGCCATAATTGTAAATTTTCATCACCCCGGGGTGGTCAAAATCATCAAAATCGGACTAATTTTTTTAGTCCCCATATCATTCCTGCAGTATCCACAGAAGTTCAAAAGTCTATTTTGAGCCTAAAATTTTGAATTTTAAGAAGTGAGCAAATTCTTGCCAGAATTGTAAATTTTCACCACCCTGGGGTGGTCAAAATCATCGAAATCAGACCAATTTTTTTATTCCCCATATCAATCCTCCAGTGTCCACAGATGTTCAAAAGTCTATTTTGAGCCTAAAATTTGGAATTTTAAGAAGTGAGCAAATTCTTGCCAGAAGTGTAAATTTTCACCACCCCAGAGTGGTTAAAATCATCAAAATAGGACAAAAAAATTCTAATCCCAATATCATTTGCACAGTGTCCACAGATGTTTAAAAGTCTATTTTGAGGCTAAAATTTAGAATTGAAGAAGTGAGGAAATTCATGCCATAATTGTAAATTTTCATCACCCTGGGGTGGTCAAAATCATCAAAATCGGACTAATTTTTTTAGTCCCCATATCATTTGGGCAGTATCCACAGAAGTTCAAAAGTCTATTTTGAGCCTAAAATTTGGAATTTTAAGAAGTGAGCAAATTCTTGCCAGAATTGTAAATTTTCACCACCCCGGGGTGGTCAAAATCATCGAAATCAGACCAATTTTTTTATTCCCCATATCATTTGGGCAGTGTCCACCGAAGTTCAAAAGTCTATTTTGAGCCTAAAATTTGGAATTTTAAGAAGTGAGCAAATTCTTGCCATAATTGTAAATTTTCATCACCCTGAGGTGGTCAAAATCATCAAAATCGGACCAATTTTTTTTAGTCCCCATATCATTCCTCCATTGTCCACAGATGTTCAAAAGTCTATTTTGAGCCTAAAATTTGGAATTTTAAGAAGTGTGCAAATTCTTGCCATAATTGTAAATTTTCATCACCCTGGGGTGGTCAAAATCATCAAAATCGGACCAATTTTTTTTAGTCCCCATATCATTCCTCCAGTGTCCACAGATGTTCAAAAGTCTATTTTGAGCCTAAAATTTGGAATTTTAAGAATTGAGCAAATTCTTGCCAGAAGTGTAAATTTTCACCACCCCAGAGTGGTTAAAATCATCAAATTCGGAGAAAAAAATGTTAGTCCCCATTTCATTTGCACAGTGTCCACAGATTTTCAAAAGTCTATTTTGAGCCTAAAATTGGAGTTTTAAGAAGTGAGCAAATTCTTGCCAAAATTTTAAGTTTTCACCATCCCGGGGTGGTCAAAATCATCAAAATCGGACAAAAAAATTTAGTCCTCATGCCGTTTCCACAGTGTCCACAGATGTTCAAAAGTCTTTTTTGAGCCTAAAATTTGGAATTTTAAGAAGTGAGCAAATTCTTGCCAGAAGTGTAAATTTTCACCACCCCACCCTGGGATGGTCAAAATCATCAAAATCGGACAAAAATATTTTTATCCCTATATCATTCCTGCAGTGTCCACAGATGTTCAAAAGTCTATTTTGAGCCTAAAATTTGGAATTTTAAGAAGTGTGCAAATTCTTGCCATAATTGTAAATTTTCATCACCCTGGGGTGGTCAAAATCATCAAAATCGGACCAATTTTTTTTAGTCCCCATATCATTCCTCCAGTGTCCACAGATGTTCAAAAGTCTATTTTGAGCCTAAAATTTGGAATTTTAAGAATTGAGCAAATTCTTGCCAGAAGTGTAAATTTTCACCACCCCAGAGTGGTTAAAATCATCAAAATCGGACAAAAATATTTTAATCCCTATATCATTCCTGCAGTGTCCACAGATGTTCAAAAGTCTATTTTGAGCCTAAAATTTTCAATTTTAAGAAGTGTGCAAATTCTTGCCATAATTGTAAATTTTCATCACCCCAGAGTGGTTAAAATCATCAAAATAGGACAAAAAAATTCTCATCCCAATATCATTTGCACAGTGTCCACAGATGTTTAAAAGTCTATTTTGAGGCTAAAATTTAGAATTGAAGAAGTGAGGAAATTCATGCCATAATTGTAAATTTTCATCACCCCGGGGTGGTCAAAATCATCAAAATCGGACTAATTTTTTTAGTCCCCATATCATTCCTGCAGTATCCACAGAAGTTCAAAAGTCTATTTTGAGCCTAAAATTTTGAATTTTAAGAAGTGAGCAAATTCTTGCCAGAATTGTAAATTTTCACCACCCTGGGGTGGTCAAAATCATCGAAATCAGACCAATTTTTTTATTCCCCATATCAATCCTCCAGTGTCCACAGATGTTCAAAAGTCTATTTTGAGCCTAAAATTTGGAATTTTAAGAAGTGAGCAAATTCTTGCCAGAAGTGTAAATTTTCACCACCCCAGAGTGGTTAAAATCATCAAAATAGGACAAAAAAATTCTAATCCCAATATCATTTGCACAGTGTCCACAGATGTTTAAAAGTCTATTTTGAGGCTAAAATTTAGAATTGAAGAAGTGAGGAAATTCATGCCATAATTGTAAATTTTCATCACCCTGGGGTGGTCAAAATCATCAAAATCGGACTAATTTTTTTAGTCCCCATATCATTTGGGCAGTATCCACAGAAGTTCAAAAGTCTATTTTGAGCCTAAAATTTTGAATTTTAAGAAGTGAGCAAATTCTTGCCAGAATTGTAAATTTTCACCACCCCGGGGTGGTCAAAATCATCGAAATCAGACCAATTTTTTTATTCCCCATATCATTTGGGCAGTGTCCACCGAAGTTCAAAAGTCTATTTTGAGCCTAAAATTTGGAATTTTAAGAAGTGAGCAAATTCTTGCCATAATTGTAAATTTTCATCACCCTGAGGTGGTCAAAATCATCAAAATCGGACCAATTTTTTTTAGTCCCCATATCATTCCTCCATTGTCCACAGATGTTCAAAAGTCTATTTTGAGCCTAAAATTTGGAATTTTAAGAAGTGTGCAAATTCTTGCCATAATTGTAAATTTTCATCACCCTGGGGTGGTCAAAATCATCAAAATCGGACCAATTTTTTTTAGTCCCCATATCATTCCTCCAGTGTCCACAGATGTTCAAAAGTCTATTTTGAGCCTAAAATTTGGAATTTTAAGAATTGAGCAAATTCTTGCCAGAAGTGTAAATTTTCACCACCCCAGAGTGGTTAAAATCATCAAATTCGGAGAAAAAAATGTTAGTCCCCATTTCATTTGCACAGTGTCCACAGATTTTCAAAAGTCTATTTTGAGCCTAAAATTGGAGTTTTAAGAAGTGAGCAAATTCTTGCCAAAATTTTAAGTTTTCACCATCCCGGGGTGGTCAAAATCATCAAAATCGGACAAAAAAATTTAGTCCTCATGCCGTTTCCACAGTGTCCACAGATGTTCAAAAGTCTTTTTTGAGCCTAAAATTTGGAATTTTAAGAAGTGAGCAAATTCTTGCCAGAAGTGTAAATTTTCACCACCCCACCCTGGGATGGTCAAAATCATCAAAATCGGACAAAAATATTTTTATCCCTATATCATTCCTGCAGTGTCCACAGATGTTCAAAAGTCTATTTTGAGCCTAAAATTTAGATTTTAAGAAGTGAGCAAATTCTTGCCATAATTGTAAATTTTCACCACCCCAGGGTGGTCAAAATCATCGAAATCAGACCAATTTTTGTATTCCCCATATCGTTTGTGCAGTGTCTACAGATGTTCAAAAGTCTATTTTGAGCCTAAAATTTTGAATTTTAAGAAGTGAGCAAATTCTTGCCAGAATTGAGAATTTTCACCACCCTGGGGTGGTCAAAATCATTAAAATCGGAGAAAAGAATGTTAGTCCCCGTATCATTTGCGCAGTGTCCACAGATGTTCAAAAGTCTATTTTGAGCCTAAAATTTGGAATTTTAAGAAGTGAGCAAATTCTTGCCAGAATTGTAAATTTTTACAACCCCGGGGTGGTCAAAATTATCAAAATCGGATAATTATTTTTATTCCCCATATCATTTGCGCAGTGTCCACAGATGTTCAAAAGTCTATTTTGAGCCTAAAATTGGAGTTTCAAGAAGTGAGCAAATTCTTGCCAAAATTTTAAGTTTTCACCATCCCGGGGTGGTCAAAATCATCAAAATCGGACAAAAAAATTTAGTCCTCATGCCGTTTCCACAGTGTCCACAGATGTTCAAAAGTCTTTTTTGAGCCTAAAATTTGGAATTTTAAGAAGTGAGCAAATTCTTGCCAGAAGTGTAAATTTTCACCACCCCACCCTGGGATGGTCAAAATCATCAAAATCGGACAAAAATATTTTAATCCCTATATCATTCCTGCAGTGTCCACAGATGTTCAAAAGTCTATTTTGAGCCTAAAATTTTCAATTTTAAGAAGTGTGCAAATTCTTGCCATAATTGTAAATTTTCATCACCCCAGAGTGGTTAAAATCATCAAAATAGGACAAAAAAATTCTCATCCCAATATCATTTGCACAGTGTCCACAGATGTTTAAAAGTCTATTTTGAGGCTAAAATTTAGAATTGAAGAAGTGAGGAAATTCATGCCATAATTGTAAATTTTCATCACCCCGGGGTGGTCAAAATCATCAAAATCGGACTAATTTTTTTAGTCCCCATATCATTCCTGCAGTATCCACAGAAGTTCAAAAGTCTATTTTGAGCCTAAAATTTTGAATTTTAAGAAGTGAGCAAATTCTTGCCAGAATTGTAAATTTTCACCACCCTGGGGTGGTCAAAATCATCGAA
The DNA here is from genome assembly GCF_023055435.1 of Haliotis rufescens. Lineage (NCBI taxonomy): Eukaryota > Metazoa > Mollusca > Gastropoda > Lepetellida > Haliotidae > Haliotis > Haliotis rufescens. Next base: position 49,641,297 of record NW_025964001.1, on the reverse strand, counting down.
ATCAGACCAATTTTTTTATTCCCCATATCAATCCTCCAGTGTCCACAGATGTTCAAAAGTCTATTTTGAGCCTAAAATTTGGAATTTTAAGAAGTGAGCAAATTCTTGCCAGAAGTGTAAATTTTCACCACCCCAGAGTGGTTAAAATCATCAAAATAGGACAAAAAAATTCTAATCCCAATATCATTTGCACAGTGTCCACAGATGTTTAAAAGTCTATTTTGAGGCTAAAATTTAGAATTGAAGAAGTGAGGAAATTCATGCCATAATTGTAAATTTTCATCACCCTGGGGTGGTCAAAATCATCAAAATCGGACTAATTTTTTTAGTCCCCATATCATTTGGGCAGTATCCACAGAAGTTCAAAAGTCTATTTTGAGCCTAAAATTTTGAATTTTAAGAAGTGAGCAAATTCTTGCCAGAATTGTAAATTTTCACCACCCCGGGGTGGTCAAAATCATCGAAATCAGACCAATTTTTTTATTCCCCATATCATTTGGGCAGTGTCCACCGAAGTTCAAAAGTCTATTTTGAGCCTAAAATTTGGAATTTTAAGAAGTGAGCAAATTCTTGCCATAATTGTAAATTTTCATCACCCTGAGGTGGTCAAAATCATCAAAATCGGACCAATTTTTTTTAGTCCCCATATCATTCCTCCATTGTCCACAGATGTTCAAAAGTCTATTTTGAGCCTAAAATTTGGAATTTTAAGAAGTGTGCAAATTCTTGCCATAATTGTAAATTTTCATCACCCTGGGGTGGTCAAAATCATCAAAATCGGACCAATTTTTTTTAGTCCCCATATCATTCCTCCAGTGTCCACAGATGTTCAAAAGTCTATTTTGAGCCTAAAATTTGGAATTTTAAGAATTGAGCAAATTCTTGCCAGAAGTGTAAATTTTCACCACCCCAGAGTGGTTAAAATCATCAAATTCGGAGAAAAAAATGTTAGTCCCCATTTCATTTGCACAGTGTCCACAGATTTTCAAAAGTCTATTTTGAGCCTAAAATTGGAGTTTTAAGAAGTGAGCAAATTCTTGCCAAAATTTTAAGTTTTCACCATCCCGGGGTGGTCAAAATCATCAAAATCGGAGAAAAAAATTTAGTCCTCATGCCGTTTCCACAGTGTCCACAGATGTTCAAAAGTCTTTTTTGAGCCTAAAATTTGGAATTTTAAGAAGTGAGCAAATTCTTGCCAGAAGTGTAAATTTTCACCACCCCACCCTGGGATGGTCAAAATCATCAAAATCGGACAAAAATATTTTTATCCCTATATCATTCCTGCAGTGTCCACAGATGTTCAAAAGTCTATTTTGAGCCTAAAATTTGGAATTTTAAGAAGTGTGCAAATTCTTGCCATAATTGTAAATTTTCATCACCCTGGGGTGGTCAAAATCATCAAAATCGGACCAATTTTTTTTAGTCCCCATATCATTCCTCCAGTGTCCACAGATGTTCAAAAGTCTATTTTGAGCCTAAAATTTGGAATTTTAAGAATTGAGCAAATTCTTGCCAGAAGTGTAAATTTTCACCACCCCAGAGTGGTTAAAATCATCAAAATCGGACAAAAATATTTTAATCCCTATATCATTCCTGCAGTGTCCACAGATGTTCAAAAGTCTATTTTGAGCCTAAAATTTTCAATTTTAAGAAGTGTGCAAATTCTTGCCATAATTGTAAATTTTCATCACCCCAGAGTGGTTAAAATCATCAAAATAGGATAAAAAAATTCTCATCCCAATATCATTTGCACAGTGTCCACAGATGTTTAAAAGTCTATTTTGAGGCTAAAATTTAGAATTGAAGAAGTGAGGAAATTCATGCCATAATTGTAAATTTTCATCACCCCGGGGTGGTCAAAATCATCAAAATCGGACTAATTTTTTTAGTCCCCATATCATTCCTGCAGTATCCACAGAAGTTCAAAAGTCTATTTTGAGCCTAAAATTTTGAATTTTAAGAAGTGAGCAAATTCTTGCCAGAATTGTAAATTTTCACCACCCGGGGGTGGTCAAAATCATCGAAATCAGACCAATTTTTTTATTCCCCATATCAATCCTCCAGTGTCCACAGATGTTCAAAAGTCTATTTTGAGCCTAAAATTTGGAATTTTAAGAAGTGAGCAAATTCTTGCCAGAAGTGTAAATTTTCACCACCCCAGAGTGGTTAAAATCATCAAAATAGGACAAAAAAATTCTAATCCCAATATCATTTGCACAGTGTCCACAGATGTTTAAAAGTCTATTTTGAGGCTAAAATTTAGAATTGAAGAAGTGAGGAAATTCATGCCATAATTGTAAATTTTCATCACCCTGGGGTGGTCAAAATCATCAAAATCGGACTAATTTTTTTAGTCCCCATATCATTTGGGCAGTATCCACAGAAGTTCAAAAGTCTATTTTGAGCCTAAAATTTTGAATTTTAAGAAGTGAGCAAATTCTTGCCATAATTGTAAATTTTCACCACCCCGGGGTGGTCAAAATCATCGAAATCAGACCAATTTTTTTATTCCCCATATCATTTGGGCAGTGTCCACCGAAGTTCAAAAGTCTATTTTGAGCCTAAAATTTGGAATTTTAAGAAGTGAGCAAATTCTTGCCATAATTGTAAATTTTCATCACCCTGAGGTGGTCAAAATCATCAAAATCGGACCAATTTTTTTTAGTCCCCATATCATTCCTCCATTGTCCACAGATGTTCAAAAGTCTATTTTGAGCCTAAAATTTGGAATTTTAAGAAGTGTGCAAATTCTTGCCATAATTGTAAATTTTCATCACCCTGGGGTGGTCAAAATCATCAAAATCGGACCAATTTTTTTTAGTCCCCATATCATTCCTCCAGTGTCCACAGATGTTCAAAAGTCTATTTTGAGCCTAAAATTTGGAATTTTAAGAATTGAGCAAATTCTTGCCAGAAGTGTAAATTTTCACCACCCCAGAGTGGTTAAAATCATCAAATTCGGAGAAAAAAATGTTAGTCCCCATTTCATTTGCACAGTGTCCACAGATTTTCAAAAGTCTATTTTGAGCCTAAAATTGGAGTTTTAAGAAGTGAGCAAATTGTTGCCAAAATTTTAAGTTTTCACCATCCCGGGGTGGTCAAAATCATCAAAATCGGACAAAAAAATTTAGTCCTCATGCCGTTTCCACAGTGTCCACAGATGTTCAAAAGTCTTTTTTGAGCCTAAAATTTGGAATTTTAAGAAGTGAGCAAATTCTTGCCAGAAGTGTAAATTTTCACCACCCCACCCTGGGATGGTCAAAATCATCAAAATCGGACAAAAATATTTTAATCCCTATATCATTCCTGCAGTGTCCACAGATGTTCAAAAGTCTATTTTGAGCCTAAAATTTGGAATTTTAAGAAGTGTGCAAATTCTTGCCATAATTGTAAATTTTCATCACCCTGGGGTGGTCAAAATCATCAAAATCGGACCAATTTTTTTTAGTCCCCATATCATTCCTCCAGTGTCCACAGATGTTCAAAAGTCTATTTTGAGCCTAAAATTTGGAATTTTAAGAATTGAGCAAATTCTTGCCAGAAGTGTAAATTTTCACCACCCCAGAGTAGTTAAAATCATCAAATTCGGAGAAAAAAATGTTAGTACCAATTTCATTTGCACAGTGTCCACAGATTTTCAAAAGTCTATTTTGAGCCTAAAATTTGGAATTTTAAGAAGTGAGCAAATTGTTGCCAGAAGTGTGAATTTTCACCACCCCAGGGTGGTCAAAATAATCAAAATTGGACAGAAGAATGTAAGTCCCCGTATCATTTGCACAGTGTCCACAGATATTCAAAAGTCTTTTTTGAGCCTAAAACTTTGAATTTTAAGAAGTGAGCAAATTCTTGCCAGAATTGTAAATTTTTACAACCCCGGGGTGGTCAAAATTATCAAAATCGGATAATTATTTTTATTCCCCATATCATTTGCGCCGTGTCCACCGAAGTTCAAAAGTCTATTTTGAGCCTAAAATTTGGAATTGAAAGAATTGAGCAAATTCTTGCCAGAATTGTGAATTTTTACCATCCGGGGTGGTCAAAATTATCAAAATCGGATAATTATTTTTAGTCCCCATATCGTTTGGGCAGTGTCTACAGATGTTCAAAAGTCTATTTTGAGCCTAAAATTTGGAATTTTAAGAAGTGAGCAAATTCTTGCCAGAAGTGTAAATTTTCACCATCCCACCCTGGGATGGTCAAAATCATCAAAATCGGACAAAAATATTTTAGTCCTCATGCCATTTCCACAGTGTCCACAGATGTTCAAAAGTCTTTTTTGAGCCTAAAATTTGGAATTTTAAGAAGTGTGCAAATTCTTGCCAGAAGTGTAAATTTTCACCACCCTACCCTGGGATGGTCAAAATCATCAAAATCGGACAAAAATATTTTAATCCCTATATCATTCCTGCAGTGTCCCACAGATGTTCAAAAGTCTATTTTGAGCCTAAAATTTAGATTTTAAGAAGTGAGCAAATTCTTGCCATAATTGTAAATTTTCACCACCCCAGGGTGGTCAAAATCATCGAAATCAGACCATTTTTTTTATTCCCCATATCGTTTGTGCAGTGTCTACAGATGTTCAAAAGTCTATTTTGAGCCTAAAATTTTGAATTTTAAGAATTGAGCAAATTCTTGCCAGAATTGAGAATTTTCACCACCCTGGGGTGGTCAAAATCATTAAAATCGGACAAAAGAATGTTAGTCCCCGTATCATTTGCACAGTGTCCACAGATGTTCAAAAGTCTATTTTGAGCCTAAAACTTTGAATTTTAAGAAGTGAGCAAATTCTTGCCAGAATTGTAAATTTTTACAACCCCGGGGTGGTCAAAATTATCAAAATCGGATAATTATTTTTATTCCCCATATCATTTGCGCAGTGTCCACAGATGTTCAAAAGTCTATTTTGAGCCTAAAATTGGAGTTTTAAGAAGTGAGCAAATTCTTGCCAAAACTTTAAGTTTTCACCATCCCGGGGTGGTCAAAATCATCAAAATCGGACAACATTTTTTAGTCCTCATGCCGTTTCCACAGTGTCCACAGATGTTCAAAAGTCTTTTTTGAGCCTAAAATTTGGAATTTTAAGAAGTGAGCAAATTCTTGCCTGAAGTGTAAATTTTCACCACCCCACCCTGGGATGGTCAAAATCATCAAAATCGGACAAAAATATTTTAATCCCTATATCATTCCTGCAGTGTCCACAGATGTTCAAAAGTCTATTTTGAGCCTAAAATTTTGAATTTTAAGAAGTGTGCAAATTGTTGCCATAATTGTAAATTTTCATCACCCTGGGGTGGTCAAAATCATCAAAATCGGACCAATTTTTTTTAGTCCCCATATCAATCCTCCAGTGTCCACAGATGTTCAAAAGTCTATTTTGAGCCTAAAATTTGGAATTTTAAGAAGTGAGCAAATTCTTGCCAGAAGTGTAAATTTTCACCACCCCAGAGTGGTTAAAATCATCAAAATAGGACAAAAAAATTCTAATCCCAATATCATTTGCACAGTGTCCACAGATGTTTAAAAGTCTATTTTGAGGCTAAAATTTAGAATTGAAGAAGTGAGGAAATTCATGCCATAATTGTAAATTTTCATCACCCTGGGGTGGTCAAAATCATCAAAATCGGACTAATTTTTTTAGTCCCCATATCATTTGGGCAGTATCCACAGAAGTTCAAAAGTCTATTTTGAGCCTAAAATTTTGAATTTTAAGAAGTGAGCAAATTCTTGCCAGAATTGTAAATTTTCACCACCCGGGGGTGGTCAAAATCATCGAAATCAGACCAATTTTTTTATTCCCCATATCAATCCTCCAGTGTCCACAGATGTTCAAAAGTCTATTTTGAGCCTAAAATTTGGAATTTTAAGAATTGAGCAAATTCTTGCCAGAAGTGTAAATTTTCACCACCCCAGAGTGGTTAAAATCATCAAAATACGACAAAAAAATTCTAATCCCAATATCATTTGCACAGTGTCCACAGATGTTTAAAAGTCTATTTTGAGGCTTAAATTTAGAATTTAAGAAGTGAGGAAATTCATGCCATAATTGTAAATTTTCATCACCCTGGGGTGGTCAAAATCATCAAAATCGGACTAATTTTTTTAGTCCCCATATCATTTGGGCAGTATCCACAGAAGTTCAAAAGTCTATTTTGAGCCTAAAATTTTGAATTTTAAGAAGTGAGCAAATTCTTGCCATAATTGTAAATTTTCATCACCCTGGGGTGGTCAAAATCATCAAAATCGGACCAATATTTTTTAGTCCCCATATCATTCCTCCAGTGTCCACAGATTTTCAAAAGTCTATTTTGAGCCTAAAATTGGAGGTTTAAGAAGTGAGCAAATTCTTGCCAAAATTTTAAGTTTTCAGCATCCCGGGGTGGTCAAAATCATCAAAATCGGAGAAAAAATTTTAGTCCTCATGCCGTTTCAACAGTGTCCACAGATGTTCAAAAGTCTTTTTTGAGCCTAAAATTTGGAATTTTAAGAAGTGAGCAAATTCTTGCTAGACACTTGGATGGGATGATCAAAATCATCAAAATCGGACAAAAATATTTTAATCCCTATATCATTCCTGCAGTGTCCACAGATGTTCAAAAGTCTATTTTGAGCCTAAAATTTGGAATTTTAAGAAGTGTGCAAATTCTTGCCATAATTGTAAATTTTCATCACCCTGGGGTGGTCAAAATCATCAAAATCGGACCAATTTTTTTTAGTCCCCATATCAATTCTCCAGTGTCCACAGATGTTCAAAAGTCTATTTTGAGCCTAAAATTTGGAATTTTAAGAAGTGAGCAAATTCTTGCCAGAAGTGTAAATTTTCACCACCCCAGAGTGGTTAAAATCATCAAAATAGGACAAAAAAATTCTAATCCCAATATCATTTGCACAGTGTCCACAGATGTTTAAAAGTCTATTTTGAGGCTAAAATTTAGAATTGAAGAAGTGAGGAAATTCATGCCATAATTGTAAATTTTCATCACCCCGGGGTGGTCAAAATCATCAAAATCGGACTAATTTTTTTAGTCCCCATATCATTTGGGCAGTATCCACAGAAGTTCAAAAGTCTATTTTGAGCCTAAAATTTTGAATTTTAAGAAGTGAGCAAATTCTTGCCAGAATTGTAAATTTTCACCACCCGGGGGTGGTCAAAATCATCGAAATCAGACCAATTTTTTTATTCCCCATATCAATCCTCCAGTGTCCACAGATGTTCAAAAGTCTATTTTGAGCCTAAAATTTGGAATTTTAAGAAGTGAGCAAATTCTTGCCAGAAGTGTAAATTTTCACCACCCCAGAGTGGTTAAAATCATCAAAATAGGACAAAAAAATTCTAATCCCAATATCATTTGCACAGTGTCCACAGATGTTTAAAAGTCTATTTTGAGGCTAAAATTTAGAATTGAAGAAGTGAGGAAATTCATGCCATAATTGTAAATTTTCATCACCCCGGGGTGGTCAAAATCATCAAAATCGGACTAATTTTTTTAGTCCCCATATCATTTGGGCAGTATCCACAGAAGTTCAAAAGTCTATTTTGAGCCTAAAATTTTGAATTTTAAGAAGTGAGCAAATTCTTGCCAGAATTGTAAATTTTCACCACCCTGGGGTGGTCAATAGCATCGAAATCAGACCAATTTTTTTATTCCCCATATCATTTGGGCAGTGTCCACCGAAGTTCAAAAGTCTATTTTGAGCCTAAAATTTGGAATTGAAAGAATTGAGCAAATTCTTGCCAGAATTGTGAATTTTTACCATCCGGGGTGGTCAAAATTATCAAAATCGGATAATTATTTTTAGTCCCCATATCGTTTGGGCAGTGTCTACAGATGTTCAAAAGTCTATTTTGAGCCTAAAATTTGGAATTTTAAGAAGTGAGCAAATTCTTGCCAGAAGTGTAAATTTTCACCACCCCACCCTGGGATGGTCAAAATCATCAAAATCGGACAAAAATATTTTAGTCCTCATGCCATTTCCACAGTGTCCACAGATGTTCAAAAGTCTTTTTTGAGCCTAAAATTTGGAATTTTAAGAAGTGAGCAAATTCTTGCCAGAAGTGTAAATTTTCACCACCCCACCCTGGGATGGTCAAAATCATCAAAATCGGACAAAAATATTTTAATCCCTATATCATTCCTGCAGTGTCCCACAGATGTTCAAAAGTCTATTTTGAGCCTAAAATTTAGATTTTAAGAAGTGAGCAAATTCTTGCCATAATTGTAAATTTTCACCACCCCAGGGTGGTCAAAATCATCGAAATCAGACCAATTTTTTTATTCCCCATATCGTTTGTGCAGTGTCTACAGATGTTCAAAAGTCTATTTTGAGCCTAAAATTTTGAATTTTAAGAAGTGAGCAAATTCTTGCCAGAATTGAGAATTTTCACCACCCTGGGGTGGTCAAAATCATTAAAATCGGACAAAAGAATGTTAGTCCCCGTATCATTTGCACAGTGTCTACAGATGTTCAAAAGTCTTTTTTGAGCCTAAAACTTTGAATTTTAAGAAGTGAGCAAATTCTTGCCAGAATTGTAAATTTTTACAACCCCGGGGTGGTCAAAATTATCAAAATCGGATAATTATTTTTATTCCCCATATCATTTGCGCAGTGTCCACAGATGTTCAAAAGTCTATTTTGAGCCTAAAATTGGAGTTTTAAGAAGTGAGCAAATTCTTGCCAAAATTTTAAGTTTTCACCATCCCGGGGTGGTCAAAATCATCAAAATCGGACAAAAAAATTTAGTCCTCATGCCGTTTCCACAGTGTCCACAGATGTTCAAAAGTCTTTTTTGAGCCTAAAATTTGGAATTTTAAGAAGTGAGCAAATTCTTGCCAGAAGTGTAAATTTTCACCACCCCACCCTGGGATGGTCAAAATCATCAAAATCGGACACAAATATTTTAGTCCTCATGCCATTTCCACAGTGTCCACAGATGTTCAAAAGTCTTTTTTGAGCCTAAAATTTGGAATTTTAAGAAGTGAGCAAATTCTTGCCAGAAGTGTAAATTTTCACCACCCCACCCTGGGATGGTCAAAATCATCAAAATCGGACAAAAATATTTTAATCCCTATATCATTCCTGCAGTGTCCCACTGATGTTCAAAAGTCTATTTTGAGCCTAAAATTTAGATTTTAAGAAGTGAGCAAATTCTTGCCATAATTGTAAATTTTCATCACCCCAGGGTGGTCAAAATCATCGAAATCAGACCAATTTTTTTATTCCCCATATCGTTTGTGCAGTGTCTACAGATGTTCAAAAGTCTATTTTGAGCCTAAAATTTTGAATTTTAAGAAGTGAGCAAATTCTTGCCAGAATTGAGAATTTTCACCACCCTGGGGTGGTCAAAATCATTAAAATCGGACAAAAGAATGTTAGTCCCCGTATCATTTGCACAGTGTCCACAGATGTTCAAAAGTCTTTTTTGAGCCTAAAATTTGGAATTTTAAGAAGTGAGCAAATTCTTGCCAGAAGTGTAAATTTTCACCGCCCCAGGGTGGTCAAAATCATCGAAATCAGACCAATGTTTTTATTCCCCATATCATTTGGGCAGTGTCCACAGAAGTTCAAAAGTCTATTTTGAGCCTAAAATTTGGAATTTTAAGAATTGAGCAAATTCTTGGCAGAAGTGTAAATTTTTACCACCCCAGAGTGGTTAAAATCATCAAAATCCGACAAAAAAATGTTAGTCCCCATTTCATTTGCACAGTGTTCACAGATGTTCAAAAGTCTATTTTGAGCCTAAAATTTGGAATTTTAAGAAGTGAGCAAATTCTTGCCAGAAGTGTAAATTTTCACCACCCCACCCTGGGATGGTCAAAATCATCAAAATCGGACAAAAATATTTTAATCCCTATATCATTCCTGCAGTGTCCACAGATGTTCAAAAGTCTATTTTGAGCCTAAAATTTTGAATTTTAAGAAGTGTGCAAATTCTTGCCATAATTGTAAATTTTCATCACCCTGGGGTGGTCAAAATCATCAAAATCGGACCAATTTTTTTTAGTCCCCATATCAATCCTCCAGTGTCCACAGATGTTCAAAAGTCTATTTTGAGCCTAAAATTTGGAATTTTAAGAAGTGAGCAAATTCTTGCCAGAAGTGTAAATTTTCACCACCCAAGAGTGGTTAAAATCATCAAAATAGGACAAAAGAATTCTAATCCCAATATCATTTGCACAGTGTCCACAGATGTTTAAAAGTCTATTTTGAGGCTAAAATTTAGAATTGAAGAAGTGAGGAAATTCATGCCATAATTGTAAATTTTCATCACCCCGGGGTGGTCAAAATCATCAAAATCGGACTAATTTTTTTAGTCCCCATATCATTTGGGCAGTATCCACAGAAGTTCAAAAGTCTATTTTGAGCCTAAAATTTTGAATTTTAAGAAGTGAGCAAATTCTTGACAGAATTGTAAATTTTCACCATCCGGGGGTGGTCAAAATCATCGAAATCAGACCAATTTTTTTATTCCCCATATCAATCCTCCAGTGTCCACAGATGTTCAAAAGTCTATTTTGAGCCTAAAATTTGGAATTTTAAGAAGTGAGCAAATTCTTGCCAGAAGTGTAAATTTTCACCACCCCAGAGTGGTTAAAATCATCAAAATACGACAAAAAAATTCTAATCCCAATATCATTTGCACAGTGTCCACAGATGTTTAAAAGTCTATTTTGAGGCTTAAATTTAGAATTGAAGAAGTGAGGAAATTCATGCCATAATTGTAAATTTTCATCACCCCGGGGTGGTCAAAATCATCAAAATCGGACTAATTTTTTTAGTCCCCATATCATTTGGGCAGTATCCACAGAAGTTCAAAAGTCTATTTTGAGCCTAAAATTTTGAATTTTAAGAAATGAGCAAATTCTTGCCAGAATTGTAAATTTTCACCACCCCGGGGTGGTCAAAATCATCGAAATCAGACCAATTTTTTTATTCCCCATATCATTTGGGCAGTGTCCACCGAAGTTCAAAAGTCTATTTTGAGCCTAAAATTTGGAATTTTAAGAAGTGTGCAAATTCTTGCCATAATTGTAAATTTTCATCACCCTGGGGTGGTCAAAATCATCAAAATCGGACCAATTTTTTTTAGTCCCCATATCATTCCTCCAGTGTCCACAGATGTTCAAAAGTCTATTTTGAGCCTAAAATTTGGAATTTTAAGAAGTGTGCAAATTCTTGCCATAATTGTAAATTTTCATCACCCTGGGGTGGTCAAAATCATCAAAATCGGACCAATTTTTTTTAGTCCCCATATCATTCCTCCAGTGTCCACAGATGTTCAAAAGTCTATTTTGAGCCTAAAATTTGGAATTTTAAGAATTGAGCAAATTCTTGCCAGAAGTGTAAATTTTCACCACCCCAGAGTGGTTAAAATCATCAACTTCGGAGAAAAAAATGTTAGTCCCCATTTCATTTGCACAGTGTCCACAGATTTTCAAAAGTCTATTTTGAGCCTAAAATTGGAGTTTAAAGAAGTGAGCAAATTCTTGCCAAAATTTTAAGTTTTCACCATCCCGGGGTGGTCAAAATCATCAAAATCGGAGAAAAATTTTTAGTCCTCATGCCGTTTCCACAGTGTCCACAGATGTTCAAAAGTCTTTTTTGAGCCTAAAATTTGGAATTTTAAGAAGTGAGCAAATTCTTGCCAGAAGTGTAAATTTTCACCACCCCACCCTGGGATGGTCAAAATCATCAAAATCGGACAAAAATATTTTAATCCCTATATCATTCCTGCAGTGTCCACAGATGTTCAAAAGTCTATTTTGAGCCTAAAATTTGGAATTTTAAGAAGTGTGCAAATTCTTGCCATAATTGTAAATTTTCATCACCCTGGGGTGGTCAAAATCATCAAAATCGGACCAATTTTTTTTAGTCCCCCATATCAATCCTCCAGTGTCCACAGATGTTCAAAAGTCTATTTTGAGCCTAAAATTTGGAATTTTAAGAAGTGAGCAAATTCTTGCCAGAAGTGTAAATTTTCACCACCCCAGAGTGGTTAAAATCATCAAAATAGGACAAAAAAATTCTAATCCCAATATCATTTGCACAGTGTCCACAGATGTTTAAAAGTCTATTTTGAGGCTAAAATTTAGAATTGAAGAAGTGAGGAAATTCATGCCATAATTGTAAATTTTCATCACCCCGGGGTGGTCAAAATCATCAAAATCGGACTAATTTTTTTAGTCCCCATATCATTCCTGCAGTATCCACAGAAGTTCAAAAGTCTATTTTGAGCCTAAAATTTGGAATTTTAAGAAGTGAGCAAATTCTTGCCAGAATTGTAAATTTTCACCACCCGGGGGTGGTCAAAATCATCGAAATCAGACCAATTTTTTTATTCCCCATATCAATCCTCCAGTGTCCACAGATGTTCAAAAGTCTATTTTGAGCCTAAAATTTGGAATTTTAAGAAGTGAGCAAATTCTTGCCAGAAGTGTAAATTTTCACCACCCCAGAGTGGTTAAAATCATCAAAATAGGACAAAAAAATTCTAATCCCAATATCATTTGCACAGTGTCCACAGATGTTTAAAAGTCTATTTTGAGGCTAAAATTTAGAATTGAAGAAGTGAGGAAATTCATGCCATAATTGTAAATTTTCATCACCCTGGGGTGGTCAAAATCATCAAAATCGGACTAATTTTTTTAGTCCCCATATCATTTGGGCAGTATCCACAGAAGTTCAAAAGTCTATTTTGAGCCTAAAATTTTGAATTTTAAGAAATGAGCAAATTCTTGCCAGAATTGTAAATTTTCACCACCCCGGGGTGGTCAAAATCATCGAAATCAGACCAATTTTTTTATTCCCCATATCATTTGGGCAGTGTCCACCGAAGTTCAAAAGTCTATTTTGAGCCTTAAATTTGGAATTTTAAGAAGTGTGCAAATTCTTGCCATAATTGTAAATTTTCATCACCCTGGGGTGGTCAAAATCATCAAAATCGGACCAATTTTTTTTAGTCCCCATATCATTCCTCCAGTGTCCACAGATGTTCAAAAGTCTATTTTGAGCCTAAAATTTGGAATTTTAAGAAGTGTGCAAATTCTTGCCATAATTGTAAATTTTCATCACCCTGGGGTGGTCAAAATCATCAAAATCGGACCAATTTTTTTTAGTCCCCATATCATTCCTCCAGTGTCCACAGATGTTCAAAAGTCTATTTTGAGCCTAAAATTTGGAATTTTAAGAATTGAGCAAATTCTTGCCAGAAGTGTAAATTTTCACCACCCCAGAGTGGTTAAAATCATCAACTTCGGAGAAAAAAATGTTAGTCCCCATTTCATTTGCACAGTGTCCACAGATTTTCAAAAGTCTATTTTGAGCCTAAAATTGGAGTTTAAAGAAGTGAGCAAATTCTTGCCAAAATTTTAAGTTTTCACCATCCCGGGGTGGTCAAAATCATCAAAATCGGAGAAAAATTTTTAGTCCTCATGCCGTTTCCACAGTGTCCACAGATGTTCAAAAGTCTTTTTTGAGCCTAAAATTTGGAATTTTAAGAAGTGAGCAAATTCTTGCCAGAAGTGTAAATTTTCACCACCCCACCCTGGGATGGTCAAAATCATCAAAATCGGACAAAAATATTTTAATCCCTATATCATTCCTGCAGTGTCCACAGATGTTCAAAAGTCTATTTTGAGCCTAAAATTTGGAATTTTAAGAAGTGTGCAAATTCTTGCCATAATTGTAAATTTTCATCACCCTGGGGTGGTCAAAATCATCAAAATCGGACCAATTTTTTTTAGTCCCCCATATCAATCCTCCAGTGTCCACAGATGTTCAAAAGTCTATTTTGAGCCTAAAATTTGGAATTTTAAGAAGTGAGCAAATTCTTGCCAGAAGTGTAAATTTTCACCACCCCAGAGTGGTTAAAATCATCAAAATAGGACAAAAAAATTCTAATCCCAATATCATTTGCACAGTGTCCACAGATGTTTAAAAGTCTATTTTGAGGCTAAAATTTAGAATTGAAGAAGTGAGGAAATTCATGCCATAATTGTAAATTTTCATCACCCCGGGGTGGTCAAAATCATCAAAATCGGACTAATTTTTTTAGTCCCCATATCATTCCTGCAGTATCCACAGAAGTTCAAAAGTCTATTTTGAGCCTAAAATTTGGAATTTTAAGAAGTGAGCAAATTCTTGCCAGAATTGTAAATTTTCACCACCCGGGGGTGGTCAAAATCATCGAAATCAGACCAATTTTTTTATTCCCCATATCAATCCTCCAGTGTCCACAGATGTTCAAAAGTCTATTTTGAGCCTAAAATTTGGAATTTTAAGAAGTGAGCAAATTCTTGCCAGAAGTGTAAATTTTCACCACCCCAGAGTGGTTAAAATCATCAAAATAGGACAAAAAAATTCTAATCCCAATATCATTTGCACAGTGTCCACAGATGTTTAAAAGTCTATTTTGAGGCTAAAATTTAGAATTGAAGAAGTGAGGAAATTCATGCCATAATTGTAAATTTTCATCACCCCGGGGTGGTCAAAATCATCAAAATCGGACTAATTTTTTTAGTCCCCATATCATTCCTGCAGTATCCACAGAAGTTCAAAAGTCTATTTTGAGCCTAAAATTTGGAATTTTAAGAAGTGAGCAAATTCTTGCCAGAATTGTAAATTTTCACCACCCGGGGGTGGTCAAAATCATCGAAATCAGACCAATTTTTTTATTCCCCATATCAATCCTCCAGTGTCCACAGATGTTCAAAAGTCTATTTTGAGCCTAAAATTTGGAATTTTAAGAAGTGAGCAAATTCTTGCCAGAAGTGTAAATTTTCACCACCCCAGAGTGGTTAAAATCATCAAAATAGGACAAAAAAATTCTAATCCCAATATCATTTGCACAGTGTCCACAGATGTTTAAAAGTCTATTTTGAGGCTAAAATTTAGAATTGAAGAAGTGAGGAAATTCATGCCATAATTGTAAATTTTCATCACCCTGGGGTGGTCAAAATCATCAAAATCGGACTAATTTTTTTAGTCCCCATATCATTTGGGCAGTATCCACAGAAGTTCAAAAGTCTATTTTGAGCCTAAAATTTTGAATTTTAAGAAGTGAGCAAATTCTTGCCAGAATTGTAAATTTTCACCACCCCGGGGTGGTCAAAATCATCGAAATCAGACCAATTTTTTTATTCCCCATATCATTTGGGCAGTGTCCACCGAAGTTCAAAAGTCTATTTTGAGCCTAAAATTTGGAATTTTAAGAAGTGTGCAAATTCTTGCCATAATTGTAAATTTTCATCACCCTGGGGTGGTCAAAATCATCAAAATCGGACCAATTTTTTTTAGTCCCCGTATCATTCCTCCAGTGTCCACAGATGTTCAAAAGTCTATTTTGAGCCTAAAATTTGGAATTTTAAGAAGTGAGCAAATTCTTGCCAGAAGTGTAAATTTTCACCACCCAAGAGTGGTTAAAATCATCAAAATAGGAGAAAAGAATTCTAATCCCAATATCATTTGCACAGTGTCCACAGATGTTTAAAAGTCTATTTTGAGGCTAAAATTTAGAATTGAAGAAGTGAGGAAATTCATGCCATAATTGTAAATTTTCATCACCCTGAGGTGGTCAAAATCATCAAAATCGGACTAATTTTTTTAGTCCCCATATCATTTGGGCAGTATCCACAGAAGTTCAAAAGTCTATTTTGAGCCTAAAATTTTGAATTTTAAGAAGTGAGCAAATTCTTGCCAGAATTGTAAATTTTCACCACCCGGGGGTGGTCAAAATCATCGAAATCAGACCAATTTTTTTATTCCCCATATCAATCCTCCAGTGTCCACAGATGTTCAAAAGTCTATTTTGAGCCTAAAATTTGGAATTTTAAGAAGTGAGCAAATTCTTGCCAGAAGTGTAAATTTTCACCACCCCAGAGTGGTTAAAATCATCAAAATAGGACAAAAAAATTCTAATCCCAATATCATTTGCACAGTGTCCACAGATGTTTAAAAGTCTATTTTGAGGCTTAAATTTAGAATTTAAGAAGTGAGGAAATTCATGCCATAATTGTAAATTTTCATCACCCTGGGGTGGTCAAAATCATCAAAATCTGACTAATTTTTTTAGTCCCCATATCATTTGGGCAGTATCCACAGAAGTTCAAAAGTCTATTTTGAGCCTAAAATTTTGAATTTTAAGAAATGAGCAAATTCTTGCCAGAATTGTAAATTTTCACCACCCCGGGGTGGTCAAAATCATCGAAATCAGACCAATTTTTTTATTCCCCATATCATTTGGGCAGTGTCCACCGAAGTTCAAAAGTCTATTTTGAGCCTAAAATTTGGAATTTTAAGAAGTGTGCAAATTCTTGCCATAATTGTAAATTTTCATCACCCTGGGGTGGTCAAAATCATCAAAATCGGACCAATTTTTTTTAGTCCCCATATCATTCCTCCAGTGTCCACAGATGTTCAAAAGTCTATTTTGAGCCTAAAATTTGGAATTTTAAGAATTGAGCAAATTCTTGCCAGAAGTGTAAATTTTCACCACCCCAGAGTGGTTAAAATCATCAACTTCGGAGAAAAAAATGTTAGTCCCCATTTCATTTGCACAGTGTCCACAGATTTTCAAAAGTCTATTTTGAGCCTAAAATTGGAGTTTAAAGAAGTGAGCAAATTCTTGCCAAAATTTTAAGTTTTCACCATCCCGGGGTGGTCAAAATCATCAAAATCGGAGAAAATTTTTTAGTCCTCATGCCGTTTCCACAGTGTCCACAGATGTTCAAAAGTCTTTTTTGAGCCTAAAATTTTGAATTTTAAGAAGTGAGCAAATTCTTGCCAGAAGTGTAAATTTTCACCACCCCACCCTGGGATGGTCAAAATCATCAAAATCGGACAAAAATATTTTAATCCCTATATCATTCCTGCAGTGTCCACAGATGTTCAAAAGTCTATTTTGAGCCTAAAATTTGGAATTTTAAGAAGTGAGCAAATTCTTGCCATAATTGTAAATTTTCATCACCCTGGGGTGGTCAAAATCATCAAAATCGGACCAATTTTTTTTAGTCCCCCATATCAATCCTCCAGTGTCCACAGATGTTCAAAAGTCTATTTTGAGCCTAAAATTTGGAATTTTAAGAAGTGAGCAAATTCTTGCCAGAAGTGTAAATTTTCACCACCCCAGAGTGGTTAAAATCATCAAAATAGGACAAAAAAATTCTAATCCCAATATCATTTGCACAGTGTCCACAGATGTTTAAAAGTCTATTTTGAGGCTAAAATTTAGAATTGAAGAAGTGAGGAAATTCATGCCATAATTGTAAATTTTCATCACCCCGGGGTGGTCAAAATCATCAAAATCGGACTAATTTTTTTAGTCCCCATATCATTCCTGCAGTATCCACAGAAGTTCAAAAGTCTATTTTGAGCCTAAAATTTGGAATTTTAAGAAGTGAGCAAATTCTTGCCAGAATTGTAAATTTTCACCACCCGGGGGTGGTCAAAATCATCGAAATCAGACCAATTTTTTTATTCCCCATATCAATCCTCCAGTGTCCACAGATGTTCAAAAGTCTATTTTGAGCCTAAAATTTGGAATTTTAAGAAGTGAGCAAATTCTTGCCAGAAGTGTAAATTTTCACCACCCCAGAGTGGTTAAAATCATCAAAATAGGACAAAAAAATTCTAATCCCAATATCATTTGCACAGTGTCCACAGATGTTTAAAAGTCTATTTTGAGGCTAAAATTTAGAATTGAAGAAGTGAGGAAATTCATGCCATAATTGTAAATTTTCATCACCCTGGGGTGGTCAAAATCATCAAAATCGGACTAATTTTTTTAGTCCCCATATCATTTGGGCAGTATCCACAGAAGTTCAAAAGTCTATTTTGAGCCTAAAATTTTGAATTTTAAGAAGTGAGCAAATTCTTGCCATAATTGTAAATTTTCATCACCCTGGGGTGGTCAAAATCATCAAAATCGGACCAATTTTTTTTAGTCCCCGTATCATTCCTCCAGTGTCCACAGATGTTCAAAAGTCTATTTTGAGCCTAAAATTTGGAATTTTAAGAATTGAGCAAATTCTTGCCAGAAGTGTAAATTTTCACCACCCAAGAGTGGTTAAAATCATCAAAATAGGACAAAAGAATTCTAATCCCAATATCATTTGCACAGTGTCCACAGATGTTTAAAAGTCTATTTTGAGGCTAAAATTTAGAATTGAAGAAGTGAGGAAATTCATGCCATAATTGTAAATTTTCATCACCCCGGGGTGGTCAAAATCATCAAAATCGGACTAATTTTTTTAGTCCCCATATCATTTGGGCAGTATCCACAGAAGGTCAAAAGTCTATTTTGAGCCTAAAATTTTGAATTTTAAGAAGTGAGCAAATTCTTGCCAGAATTGTAAATTTTCACCACCCGGGGGTGGTCAAAATCATCGAAATCAGACCAATTTTTTTATTCCCCATATCAATCCTCCAGTGTCCACAGATGTTCAAAAGTCTATTTTGAGCCTAAAATTTGGAATTTTAAGAAGTGAGCAAATTCTTGCCAGAAGTGTAAATTTTCACCACCCCAGAGTGGTTAAAATCATCAAAATACGACAAAAAAATTCTAATCCCAATATCATTTGCACAGTGTCCACAGATGTTTAAAAGTCTATTTTGAGGCTTAAATTTAGAATTTAAGAAGTGAGGAAATTCATGCCATAATTGTAAATTTTCATCACCCTGGGGTGGTCAAAATCATCAAAATCTGACTAATTTTTTTAGTCCCCATATCATTTGGGCAGTATCCACAGAAGTTCAAAAGTCTATTTTGAGTCTAAAATTTTGAATTTTAAGAAATGAGCAAATTCTTGCCAGAATTGTAAATTTTCACCACCCCGGGGTGGTCAAAATCATCGAAATCAGACCAATTTTTTTATTCCCCATATCATTTGGGCAGTGTCCACCGAAGTTCAAAAGTCTATTTTGAGCCTAAAATTTGGAATTTTAAGAAGTGTGCAAATTCTTGCCATAATTGTAAATTTTCATCACCCTGGGGTGGTCAAAATCATCAAAATCGGACCAATTTTTTTTAGTCCCCATATCATTCCTCCAGTGTCCACAGATGTTCAAAAGTCTATTTTGAGCCTAAAATTTGGAATTTTAAGAAGTGTGCAAATTCTTGCCATAATTGTAAATTTTCATCACCCTGGGGTGGTCAAAATCATCAAAATCGGACCAATTTTTTTTAGTCCCCCATATCAATCCTCCAGTGTCCACAGATGTTCAAAAGTCTATTTTGAGCCTAAAATTTGGAATTGGAATTTTAAGAATTGAGCAAATTCTTGCCAGAAGTGTAAATTTTCACCACCCCAGAGTGGTTAAAATCATCAACTTCGGAGAAAAAAATGTTAGTCCCCATTTCATTTGCACAGTGTCCACAGATTTTCAAAAGTCTATTTTGAGCCTAAAATTGGAGTTTAAAGAAGTGAGCAAATTCTTGCCAAAATTTTAAGTTTTCACCATCCCGGGGTGGTCAAAATCATCAAAATCGGAGAAAAATTTTTAGTCCTCATGCCGTTTCCACAGTGTCCACAGATGTTCAAAAGTCTTTTTTGAGCCTAAAATTTGGAATTTTAAGAAGTGAGCAAATTCTTGCCAGAAGTGTAAATTTTCACCACCCCACCCTGGGATGGTCAAAATCATCAAAATCGGACAAAAATATTTTAATCCCTATATCATTCCTGCAGTGTCCACAGATGTTCAAAAGTCTATTTTGAGCCTAAAATTTGGAATTTTAAGAAGTGTGCAAATTCTTGCCATAATTGTAAATTTTCATCACCCTGGGGTGGTCAAAATCATCAAAATCGGACCAATTTTTTTTAGTCCCCCATATCAATCCTCCAGTGTCCACAGATGTTCAAAAGTCTATTTTGAGCCTAAAATTTGGAATTTTAAGAAGTGAGCAAATTCTTGCCAGAAGTGTAAATTTTCACCACCCCAGAGTGGTTAAAATCATCAAAATAGGACAAAAAAATTCTAATCCCAATATCATTTGCACAGTGTCCACAGATGTTTAAAAGTCTATTTTGAGGCTAAAATTTAGAATTGAAGAAGTGAGGAAATTCATGCCATAATTGTAAATTTTCATCACCCCGGGGTGGTCAAAATCATCAAAATCGGACTAATTTTTTTAGTCCCCATATCATTCCTGCAGTATCCACAGAAGTTCAAAAGTCTATTTTGAGCCTAAAATTTTGAATTTTAAGAAGTGAGCAAATTCTTGCCAGAATTGTAAATTTTCACCACCGGGGGGTTGTCAAAATCATCGAAATCAGACCAATTTTTTTATTCCCCATATCAATCCTCCAGTGTCCACAGATGTTCAAAAGTCTATTTTGAGCCTAAAATTTGGAATTTTAAGAAGTGAGCAAATTCTTGCCAGAAGTGTAAATTTTCACCACCCCAGAGTGGTTAAAATCATCAAAATAGGACAAAAAAATTCTAATCCCAATATCATTTGCACAGTGTCCACAGATGTTTAAAAGTCTATTTTGAGGCTAAAATTTAGAATTGAAGAAGTGAGGAAATTCATGCCATAATTGTAAATTTTCATCACCCTGGGGTGGTCAAAATCATCAAAATCGGACTAATTTTTTTAGTCCCCATATCATTTGGGCAGTATCCACAGAAGTTCAAAAGTCTATTTTGAGCCTAAAATTTTGAATTTTAAGAAGTGAGCAAATTCTTGCCAGAATTGTAAATTTTCACCACCCCGGGGTGGTCAAAATCATCGAAATCAGACCAATTTTTTTATTCCCCATATCATTTGGGCAGTGTCCACCGAAGTTCAAAAGTCTATTTTGAGCCTAAAATTTGGAATTTTAAGAAGTGTGCAAATTCTTGCCATAATTGTAAATTTTCATCACCCTGGGGTGGTCAAAATCATCAAAATCGGACCAATTTTTTTTAGTCCCCGTATCATTCCTCCAGTGTCCACAGATGTTCAAAAGTCTATTTTGAGCCTAAAATTTGGAATTTTAAGAATTGAGCAAATTCTTGCCAGAAGTGTAAATTTTCACCACCCCAGAGTGGTTAAAATCATCAAATTCGCAGAAAAAAATGTTAGTCCCCATTTCATTTGCACAGTGTCCACAGATTTTCAAAAGTCTATTTTGAGCCTAAAATTTTGAATTTTAAGAAGTGAGCAAATTGTTGCCAGAAGTGTGAATTTTCACCACCCCAGGGTGGTCAAAATAATCAAAATTGGACAGAAGAATGTAAGTCCCTGTCTCATTTGCGCAGTGTCCACAGATGTTCAAAAGTCTATTTTGAGCCTAAAATTTTTAATTTTAAGAAGTGAGCAAATTCTTTCCAGAAGTGTAAATGTTCACCACCCCACCCTGGGATGGTCAAAATCATCAAAATCGGACAAAAATATTTTAATCCCTATAACATTCCTGCAGTGTCCACAGATGTTGAAAAGTCTATTTTGAGCCTAAAATTTTCAATTTTAAGAAGTGAGCAAATTCTTGCCAGAATTGAGAATTTTCATCACCCCGGGGTGGTCAAAATCATTAAAATCGGACAAAAGAATGTTAGTCCCCATATCATTTGCGCAGTGTCCACAGATGTTGAAAAGTCTATTTTGAGCCTGAAATTTGGAATTTTAAGAAGTGAGCAAATTCTTGCCAGAATTGAAATTTTTTACAACCCCGGGGTGGTCAAAATTATCAAAATCGGATAATTATTTTTATTCCCCATATCATTTGCGCAGTGTCCACAGATGTTCAAAAGTCTATTTTGAGCCTAAAATTGGAGTTTTAAGAAGTGAGCAAATTCTTGCCAGAATTGTGAATTTTCACCACCCCAGGGTGGTCAAAATAATCAAAATCGGAGAGAAGAATGTTAGTCCCCATATCATTTGCGCAGTGTCCACAGATGTTCAAAAGTCTATTTTGAGCCTAAAATTTGGAATTTTAAGAAGTGAGCAAATTCTTGCCAGAATTGTAAATTTTTACCACCCTGGTGTGGTCAAAATGATAATATTCGGACAAAAATTTGTAGCCCCATGTCATTTGCGCAGTGTCCACAGATGTTCAAAAGTCCATTTTGAGCCTAAAATTGGAATTTTAAGAAGGAGCAAATTCTTGCCATAATTGTAAATTTTCATCACCCTGGGGTGGTCAAAATCATCAAAATCGGACCAATTTTTTTTAGTCCCCATATCAATCCTCCAGTGTCCACAGATGTTCAAAAGTCTATTTTGTGCCTAAAATTTGGAATTTTAAGAAGTGAGCAAATTCTTGCCAGAAGTGTAAATTTTCACCACCCCAGAGTGGTTAAAATCATCAAAATAGGACAAAAAAATTCTAATCCCAATATCATTTGCACAGTGTCCACAGATGTTTAAAAGTCTATTTTGAGGCTAAAATTTAGAATTTAAGAAGTGAGGAAATTCATGCCATAATTGTAAATTTTCATCACCCCGGGGTGGTCAAAATCATCAAAATCGGACCAATTTTTTTAGTCCCCATATCATTTGGGCAGTATCCACCGAAGTTCAAAAGTCTATTTTGAGCCTAAAAATTGGAATTGAAAGAATTGAGCAAATTCTTGCCAGAATTGTTAATTTTTACCATCCGGGGTGGTCAAAATTATCAAAATCGGATAATTATTTTTAGTCCCCATATCGTTTGTGCAGTGTCTACAGATGTTCAAAAGTCTATTTTGAGCCTAAAATTTGGAATTTTAAGAAGTGAGCAAATTCTTGCCAGAATTGAGAATTTTCACCACCCCAGGGTGGTCAAAATCATTAAAATCGGACAAAAGAATGTTAGTCCCCGTAACATTTGCACAGTGTCCACAGATGTTCAAAAGTCTATTTTAAGCCTAAAATTGGAGTTTTAAGAAGTGAGCAAATTCTTGCCAAAATTTTAAGTTTTCACCATCCCGGGGTGGTCAAAATCATCAAAATCGCACAAAAAAATTTTAGTCCTCATCCCGTTTCCACAGTGTCCACAGATGTTCAAAAGTCTTTTTTGAGCCTAAAATTTGGAATTTTAAGAAGTGAGCAAATTCTTGCCAGAAGTGTAAATTTTCACCACCCCACCCTGGAATGGTCAAAATCATCAAAATCGGACAAAAATATTTTAATCCCTATATCATTCCTGCAGTGTCCCACAGATGTTCAAAAGTCTATTTTGAGCCTATAATTTAGATTTTAAGAAGTGAGCAAATTCTTGCCATAATTGTAAATTTTCACCACCCCAGGGTGGTCAAAATCATCGAAATCAGACCAATTTTTTTATTCCCCATATCGTTTGTGCAGTGTCTACAGATGTTCAAAAGTCTATTTTGAGCCTAAAATTTTGAATTTTAAGAAGTGAGCAAATTCTTGCCAGAATTGAGAATTTTCACCACCCTGGGGTGGTCAAAATCATTAAAATCGGACAAAAGAATGTTAGTCCCCGTATCATTTGCACAGTGTCCACAGATGTTCAAAAGTCTTTTTTGAGCCTAAAACTTTGAATTTTAAGAAGTGAGCAAATTCTTGCCAGAATTGTAAATTTTTACAACCCCGGGGTGGTCAAAATTATCAAAATCGGATAATTATTTTTATTCCCCATATCATTTGCGCAGTGTCCACAGATGTTCAAAAGTCTATTTTGAGCCTAAAATTGGAGTTTTAAGAAGTGAGCAAATTCTTGCCAAAATTTTAAGTTTTCACCATCCCGGGGTGGTCAAAATCATCAAAATCGGACAAAATTTTTTAGTCCTCATGCCGTTTCCACAGTGTCCACAGATGTTCAAAAGTCTTTTTTGAGCCTAAAATTTGGAATTTTAAGAAGTGAGCAAATTCTTGCCAGAAGTGTAAATTTTCACCACCCCACCCTGGGATGGTCAAAATCATCAAAATCGGACAAAAATATTTTAATCCCTATATCATTCCTGCAGTGTCCACAGATGTTCAAAAGTCTATTTTGAGCCTAAAATTTGGAATTTTAAGAATTGAGCAAATTCTTGCCATAATTGTAAATTTTCATCACCCTGGGGTGGTCAAAATCATCAAAATCGGACCAATTTTTTTTAGTCCCCATATCAATCCTCCAGTGTCCACAGATGTTCAAAAGTCTATAAAATTTGGAATTTTAAGAAGTGAGCAAATTCTTGCCAGAAGTGTAAATTTTCACCACCCCAGAGTGGTTAAAATCATCAAAATAGGACAAAAAAAATTCTAATCCCAATATCATTTGCACAGTGTCCACAGATGTTTAAAAGTCTATTTTGAGGCTAAAATTTAGAATTGAAGAAGTGAGGAAATTCATGCCATAATTGTAAATTTTCATCACCCTGGGGTGGTCAAAATCATCAAAATCGGACTAATTTTTTTAGTCCCCATATCATTCCTGCAGTATCCACCGAAGTTCAAAAGTCTATTTTGAGCCTAAAATTTTGAATTTTAAGAAGTGAGCAAATTCTTGCCAGAATTGTAAATTTTCACCACCCCGGGGTGGTCAAAATCATCGAAATCAGACCAATTTTTTTATTCCCCATATCATTTGGGCAGTGTCCACCGAAGTTCAAAAGTCTATTTTGAGCCTAAAATTTGGAATTTTAAGAAGTGTGCAAATTCTTGCCATAATTGTAAATTTTCATCACCCTGGGGTGGTCAAAATCATCAAAATCGGACCAATTTTTTTTAGTCCCCATATCATTCCTCCAGTGTCCACAGATGTTCAAAAGTCTATTTTGAGCCTAAAATTTGGAATTTTAAGAAGTGTGCAAATTCTTGCCATAATTGTAAATTTTCATCACCCTGGGGTGGTCAAAATCATCAAAATCGGACCAATTTTTTTTAGTCCCCGTATCATTCCTCCAGTGTCCACAGATGTTCAAAAGTCTATTTTGAGCCTAAAATTTGGAATTTTAAGAATTGAGCAAATTCTTGCCAGAAGTGTAAATTTTCACCACCCCAGAGTGGTTAAAATCATCAAATTCGGAGAAAAAAATGTTAGTCCCCATTTCATTTGCGCAGTGTCCACAGATTTTCAAAAGTCTATTTTGAGCCTAAAATTTTGAATTTTAAGAAGTGAGCAAATTCTTTCCAGAAGTGTAAATTTTCACCACCCCACCCTGGGATGGTCAAAATCATCAAAATCGGACAAAAATATTTTAATCCCTATATCATTCCTGCAGTGTCCACAGATGTTGAAAAGTCTATTTTGAGCCTAAAATTTGGAATTTTAAGAAGTGAGCAAATTCTTGCCAGAATTGAGAATTTTCATCACCCTGGGGTGGTCAAAATCATTAAAATCGGACAAAAGAATGTTAGTCCCCATATCATTTGCGCAGTGTCCACAGATGTTCAAAAGTCTATTTTGAGCCTAAAATTTGGAATTTTAAGAAGTGAGCAAATTCTTTCCAGAAGTGTAAATTTTCACCACCCCACCCTGGGATGGTCAAAATCATCAAAATCGGACAAAAAATTTTATTCCTCATGCCGTTTCCACAGTGTCCACAGATGTTCAAAAGTCTTTTTTGAGCCTAAAATTTGGAATTTTAAGAAGTGAGCAAATTCTTGCCAGAAGTGTAAATTTTCACCACCCCAGGGTGGTCAAAATCATCGAAATCAGACCAATGTTTTTATTCCCCATATCATTTGGGCAGTGTCCACAGAAGTTCAAAAGTCTATTTTGAGCCTAAAATTTGGAATTTTAAGAATTGAGCAAATTCTTGGCAGAAGTGTGAATTTTCACCACCCCAGGGTGGTCAAAATAATCAAAATTGGACAGAAGAATGTAAGTCCCTGTCTCATTTGCGCAGTGTCCACAGATGTTCAAAAGTCTATTTTGAGCCTAAAATTTGGAATTTTAAGAAGTGAGCAAATTCTTTCCAGAAGTGTAAATTTTCACCACCCCACCCTGGGATGGTCAAAATCATCAAAATCGGACAAAAATATTTTAATCCCTATATCATTCCTGCAGTGTCCACAGATGTTGAAAAGTCTATTTTGAGCCTAAAATTTGGAATTTTAAGAAGTGAGCAAATTCTTGCCAGAATTGAGAATTTTCATCACCCTGGGGTGGTCAAAATCATTAAAATCGGACAAAAGAATGTTAGTCCCCATATCATTTGCGCAGTGTCCACAGATGTTCAAAAGTCTATTTTGAGCCTAAAATTTGGAATTTTAAGAAGTGAGCAAATTCTTTCCAGAAGTGTAAATTTTCACCACCCCAACCTGGGATGGTCAAAATCATCAAAATCGGACAAAATTTTTTATTCCTCATGCCGTTTCCACAGTGTCCACAGATGTTCAAAAGTCTTTTTTGAGCCTAAAATTTGGAATTTTAAGAAGTGAGCAAATTCTTGCCAGAAGTGTAAATTTTCACCACCCCACGGTGGTCAAAATCATCGAAATCAGACCAATGTTTTTATTCCCCATATCATTTGGGCAGTGTCCACAGAAGTTCAAAAGTCTATTTTGAGCCTAAAATTTGGAATTTTAAGAATTGAGCAAATTCTTGGCAGAAGTGTAAATTTTCACCACCCCAGAGTGGTTAAAATCATCAAAATCCGACAAAAAAATGTTAGTCCCCATTTCATTTGCACAGTGTTCACAGATTTTCAAAAGTCTATTTTGAGCCTAAAATTTTGAATTTTAAGAAGTGAGCAAATTCTTGCCAGAATTCAGAATTTTCACCACCCTGGGGTGGTCAAAATCATTAAAATCGGACAAAAGAATGTTAGTCCCCGTATCATTTGCACAGTGTCCACAGATGTTCAAAAGTCTTTTTTGAGCCTAAAACTTTGAATTTTAAGAAGTGAGCAAATTCTTGCCAGAATTGTAAATTTTTACAACCCCGGGGTGGTCAAAATTATCAAAATCGGATAATTATTTTTATTCCCCATATCATTTGCGCAGTGTCCACAGATGTTCAAAAGTCTATTTTGAGCCTAAAATTGGAGTTTTAAGAAGTGAGCAAATTCTTGCCAAAATTTTAAGTTTTCACCATCCCGGGGTGGTCAAAATCAGCAAAATCGGACAAAATTTTTTAGTCCTCATGCCGTTTCCACAGTGTCCACAGATGTTCAAAAGTCTTTTTTGAGCCTAAAATTTGGAATTTTAAGAAGTGAGCAAATTCTTGCCAGAAGTGTAAATTTTCACCACCCCACCCTGGGATGGTCAAAATCATCAAAATCGGACAAAAATATTTTAATCCCTATATCATTCCTGCAGTGTCCACAGATGTTCAAAAGTCTATTTTGAGCCTAAAATTTGGAATTTTAAGAAGTGTGCAAATTCTTGCCATAATTGTAAATTTTCATCACCCTGGGGTGGTCAAAATCATCAAAATCGGACCAATTTTTTTTAGTCCCCATATCATTCCTCCAGTGTCCACAGATGTTCAAAAGTCTATTTTGAGCCTAAAATTTGGAATTTTAAGAAGTGTGCAAATTCTTGCCATAATTGTAAATTTTCATCACCCTGGGGTGGTCAAAATCATCAAAATCGGACCAATTTTTTTTAGTCCCCATATCATTCCTCCAGTGTCCACAGATGTTCAAAAGTCTATTTTGAGCCTAAAATTTGGAATTTTAAGAAGTGAGCAAATTCTTGCCAGAAGTGTAAATTTTCACCACCCCAGAGTGGTTAAAATCATCAAATTCGGAGAAAAAAATGTTAGTCCCCATTTCATTTGCACAGTGTCCACAGATTTTCAAAAGTATATTTTGAGCCTAAAATTTTGAATTTTAAGAAGTGAGCAAATTGTTGCCAGAAGTGTGAATTTTCACCTCCCCAGGGTGGTCAAAATAATCAAAATTGGACAGAAGAATGTAAGTCCCTGTCTCATTTGCGCAGTGTCCACAGATGTTCAAAAGTCTATTTTGAGCCTAAAATTTGGAATTTGAAGAAGTGAGCAAATTCTTTCCAGAAGTGTAAATTTTCACCACCCCACCCTGGGATGGTCAAAATCATCAAAATCGGACAAAAATATTTTAATCCCTATATCATTCCTGCAGTGTCCACAGATGTTGAAAAGTCTATTTTGAGCCTAAAATTTGGAATTTTAGGAAGTGAGCAAATTCTTGCCAGAATTGAGAATTTTCATCACCCCGGGGTGGTCAAAATCATTAAAATCGGACAAAAGAATGTTAGTCCCCATATCATTTGCACAGTGTCCACAGATGTTGAAAAGTCTATTTTGAGCCTAAAATTTGGAATTTTAAGAAGTGAGCAAATTCTTGCCAGAATTGAAAATTTTTACAACCCCGGGGTGATCAAAATTATCAAAATCGGATAATTATTTTTATTCCCCATATCATTTGGGCAGTGTCCACAGATGTTCAAAAGTCTATTTTGAGCCTAAAATTGGAGTTTTAAGAAGTGAGCAAATTCTTGCCAGAATTGTGAATTTTCACCACCCCAGGGTGGTCAAAATAATCAAAATCGGAGAGAAGAATGTTAGTCCCCGTATCATTTGCGCAGTGTCCACAGATGTTCAAAAGTCTATTTTGAGCCTAAAATTTTGAATTTTAAGAAGTGAGCAAATTCTTTCCAGAAGTGTAAATTTTCACCACCCCACCCTGGGATGGTCAAAATCATCAAAATCGGACAAAATTTTTTAGTCCTCATGCCGTTTCCACAGTGTCCACAGATGTTCAAAAGTCTTTTTTGAGCCTAAAATTTGGAATTTTAAGAAGTGAGCAAATTCTTGCCAAAAGTGTAAATTTTCACCACCCCAGGGTGGTCAAAATCATCGAAATCAGACCAATGTTTTTATTCCCCATATCATTTGGGCAGTGTCCACAGAAGTTCAAAAGTCTATTTTGAGCCTAAAATTTGGAATTTTAAGAATTGAGCAAATTCTTGGCAGAAGTGTAAATTTTCACCACCCCAGAGTGGTTAAAATCATCAAAATCCGACAAAAAAATGTTAGTCCCCATTTCATTTGCACAGTGTTCACAGATTTTCAAAAGTCTATTTTGAGCCTAAAATTTTGAATTTTAAGAAGTGAGCAAATTCTTGCCAGAATTGAGAATTTTAATCACCCCGGGGTGGTCAAAATCATTAAAATCGGACAAAAGAATGTTAGGCCCCATATCATTTGCGCAGTGTCCACAGATGTTGAAAAGTCTATTTTGAGCCTAAAATTTTGAATTTTAAGAAGTGAGCAAATTCTTGCCAGAATTGAAAATTTTTACAACCCCGGGGTGGTCAAAATTATCAAAATCGGATAATTATTTTTATTCCCCATATCATTTGCGCAGTGTCCACAGATGTTCAAAAGTCTATTTTGAGCCTAAAATTGGAGTTTTAAGAAGTGAGCAAATTCTTGCCAGAATTGTGAATTTTCACCACCCCAGGGTGGTCAAAATAATCAAAATCGGAGAGAAGAATGTTAGTCCCCGTATCATTTGCGCAGTGTCCACAGATGTTCAAAAGTCTATTTTGAGCCTAAAATTTGGAATTTTAAGAAGTGAGCAAATTCTTTCCAGAAGTGTAAATTTTCACCACCCCACCCTGGGATGGTCAAAATCATCAAAATGGGACAAAAATTTTTAGTCCTGATGCCGTTTCCACAGTGTCCACAGATGTTCAAAAGTCTTTTTTGAGCCTAAAATTTGGAATTTTAAGAAGTGAGCAAATTCTTGGCAGAAGTGTAAATTTTCACCACCCCAGGATGGTCAAAATCATCGAAATCAGACGAATGTTTTTATTCCCCATATCATTTGGGCAGTGTCCACAGAAGTTCAAAAGTCTATTTTGAGCCTAAAATTTGGAATTTTAAGAATTGAGCAAATTCTTGGCAGAAGTGTAAATTTTCACCACCCCAGAGTGGTTAAAATCATCAAAATCCGACAAAAAAATGTCAGTCCCCATTTCATTTGCACAGTGTTCACAGATTTTCAAAAGTCTATTTTGAGCCTAAAATTTTGAATTTTAAGAAGTGAGCAAATTCTTGCCAGAATTGAGAATTTTCACCACCCTGGGGTGGTCAAAATCATTAAAATCGGACAAAAGAATGTTAGTCCCCGTATCATTTGCACAGTGTCCACAGATGTTCAAAAGTCTTTTTTGAGCCTAAAACTTTGAATTTTAAGAAGTGAGCAAATTCTTGCCAGAATTGTAAATTTTTACAACCCCGGGGTGGTCAAAATTATCAAAATCGGATAATTATTTTTATTCCCCATATCATTTGCATAGTGTCCACAGATGTTCAAAAGTCTATTTTGAGCCTAAAATTGGAGTTTTAAGAAGTGAGCAAATTCTTGCCAAAATTTTAAGTTTTCACCATCCCGGGGTGGTCAAAATCATCAAAATCGGACAAAATTTTTTAGTCCTCATGCCGTTTCCACAGTGTCCACAGATGTTCAAAAGTCTTTTTTGAGCCTAAAATTTGGAATTTTAAGAAGTGTGCAAATTATTGCCATAATTGTAAATTTTCATCACCCTGGGGTGGTCAAAATCATCAAAATCGGACCAATTTTTTTTAGTCCCCATATCAATCCTCCAGTGTCCACAGATGTTCAAAAGTCTATTTTGAGCCTAAAATTTGGAATTTTAAGAAGTGAGCAAATTCTTGCCAGAAGTGTAAATTTTCACCACCCCAGAGTGGTTAAAATCATCAAAATAGGACAAAAAAATTCTAATCCCAATATCATTTGCACAGTGTCCACAGATGTTTAAAAGTCTATTTTGAGGCTAAAATTTAGAATTGAAGAAGTGAGGAAATTCATGCCATAATTGTAAATTTTCATCACCCTGGGGTGGTCAAAATCATCAAAATCGGACTAATTTTTTTAGTCCCCATATCATTTGGGCAGTATCCACAGAAGTTCAAAAGTCTATTTTGAGGCTAAAATTTAGAATTGAAGAAGTGAGGAAATTCATGCCATAATTGTAAATTTTCATCACCCTGGGGTGGTCAAAATCATCAAAATCGGACTAATTTTTTTAGTCCCCATATCATTTGGGCAGTATCCACCGAAGTTCAAAAGTCTATTTTGAGCCTAAAATTTTGAATTTGAAGAAGTGTGCAAATTCTTGCCAGAATTGTAAATTTTCACCACCCCGGGGTGGTCAAAATCATCGAAATCAGACCAATTTTTTTATTCCCCATATCATTTGGGCAGTGTCCACCGAAGTTCAAAAGTCTATTTTGAGCCTAAAATTTGGAATTTTAAGAAGTGAGCAAATTCTTGCCAGAATTGTAAATTTTCATCACCCTGGGGTGGTCAAAATCATCAAAATCGGACCAATTTTTTTTAGTTCCCATATCATTCCTCCAGTGTCCACAGATGTTCAAAAGTCTATTTTGAGCCTATAATTTGGAATTTTAAGAAGTGTGCAAATTCTTGCCATAATTGTAAATTTTCATCACCCTGGGGTGGTCAAAATCATCAAAATCGGACCAATTTTTTTTAGTCCCCATATCATTCCTCCAGTGTCCACAGATGTTCAAAAGTCTATTTTGAGCCTAAAATTTGGAATTTTAAGAAGTGAGCAAATTCTTGCCAGAAGTG
The DNA here is from genome assembly GCF_023055435.1 of Haliotis rufescens. Classification (NCBI taxonomy): domain Eukaryota; kingdom Metazoa; phylum Mollusca; class Gastropoda; order Lepetellida; family Haliotidae; genus Haliotis; species Haliotis rufescens. The sequence goes on along the minus strand of NW_025964001.1, from coordinate 49,609,842 downwards.
TAAATTTTCACCACCCCAGAGTGGTTAAAATCATCAAATTCGGAGAAAAAAATGTTAGTCCCCATTTCATTTGCACAGTGTCCAGAGATGTTCAAAAGTCTATTTTGAGCCTAAAATTTGGAATTTTAAGAAGTGAGCAAATTCTTGCCAGAAGTGTAAATTTTCACCTCCCCAGGGTGGTCAAAATAATCAAAATTGGACAGAAGAATGTAAGTCCCTGTCTCATTTGCGCAGTGTCCACAGATGTTCAAAAGTCTATTTTGAGCCTAAAATTTGGAATTTGAAGAAGTGAGCAAATTCTTTCCAGAAGTGTAAATTTTCACCACCCCACCCTGGGATGGTCAAAATCATCAAAATCGGACAAAAATATTTTAATCCCTATATCATTCCTGCAGTGTCCACAGATGTTGAAAAGTCTATTTTGAGCCTAAAATTTGGAATTTTAAGAAGTGAGCAAATTCTTGCCAGAATTGAGAATTTTCATCACCCCGGGGTGGTCAAAATCATTAAAATCGGACAAAAGAATGTTAGTCCCCATATCATTTGCACAGTGTCCACAGATGTTGAAAAGTCTATTTTGAGCCTAAAATTTTTAATTTTAAGAAGTGAGCAAATTCTTGCCAGAATTGAAAATTTTTACAACCCCGGGGTGGTCAAAATTATCAAAATCGGATAATTATTTTTATTCCCCATATCATTTGCGCAGTGTCCACAGATGTTCAAAAGTCTATTTTGAGCCTAAAATTGGAGTTTTAAGAAGTGAGCAAATTCTTGCCAGAATTGTGAATTTTCACCACCCCAGGGTGGTCAAAATAATCAAAATCGGAGAGAAGAATGTTAGTCCCCGTATCATTTGCGCAGTGTCCACAGATGTTCAAAAGTCTATTTTGAGCCTAAAATTTGGAATTTTAAGAAGTGAGCAAATTCTTTCCAGAAGTGTAAATTTTCACCACCCCACCCTGGGATGGTCAAAATCATCAAAATCGGAGAAAATTTTTTAGTCCTCATGCCGTTTCCACAGTGTCCACAGATGTTCAAAAGTCTTTTTTGAGCCTAAAATTTGGAATTTTAAGAAGTGAGCAAATTCTTGGCAGAAGTGTAAATTTTCACCACCCCAGAGTGGTTAAAATCATCAAAATCCGACAAAAAAATGTTAGTCCCCATTTCATTTGCACAGTGTTCACAGATTTTCAAAAGTCTATTTTGAGCCTAAAATTTTGAATTTTAAGAAGTGAGCAAATTCTTGCCAGAATTGAGAATTTTCATCACCCCGGGGTGGTCAAAATCATTAAAATCGGACAAAAGAATGTTAGGCCCCATATCATTTGCGCAGTGTCCACAGATGTTGAAAAGTCTATTTTGAGCCTAAAATTTTTAATTTTAAGAAGTGAGCAAATTCTTGCCAGAATTGAAAATTTTTACAACCCCGGGGTGGTCAAAATTATCAAAATCGGATAATTATTTTTATTCCCCATATCATTTGCGCAGTGTCCACAGATGTTCAAAAGTCTATTTTGAGCCTAAAATTGGAGTTTTAAGAAGTGAGCAAATTCTTGCCAGAATTGTGAATTTTCACCACCCCAGGCTGGTCAAAATAATCAAAATCGGAGAGAAGAATGTTAGTCCCCGTATCATTTGCGCAGTGTCCACAGATGTTCAAAAGTCTATTTTGAGCCTAAAATTTGGAATTTTAAGAAGTGAGCAAATTCTTTCCAGAAGTGTAAATTTTCACCACCCCACCCTGGGATGGTCAAAATCATCAAAATCGGACAAAATTTTTTAGTCCTCATGCCGTTTCCACAGTGTCCACAGATGTTCAAAAGTCTTTTTTGAGCCTAAAATTTGGAATTTTAAGAAGTGAGCAAATTCTTGGCAGAAGTGTAAATTTTCACCACCCCAGGATGGTCAAAATCATCGAAATCAGACGAATGTTTTTATTCCCCATATCATTTGGGCAGTGTCCACAGAAGTTCAAAAGTCTATTTTGAGCCTAAAATTTGGAATTTTAAGAATTGAGCAAATTCTTGGCAGAAGTGTAAATTTTCACCACCCCAGAGTGGTTAAAATCATCAAAATCCGACAAAAAAATGTCAGTCCCCATTTCATTTGCACAGTGTTCACAGATTTTCAAAAGTCTATTTTGAGCCTAAAATTTTGAATTTTAAGAAGTGAGCAAATTCTTGCCAGAATTGAGAATTTTCACCACCCTGGGGTGGTCAAAATCATTAAAATCGGACAAAAGAATGTTAGTCCCCGTATCATTTGCACAGTGTCCACAGATGTTCAAAAGTCTTTTTTGAGCCTAAAACTTTGAATTTTAAGAAGTGAGCAAATTCTTGCCAGAATTGTAAATTTTTACAACCCCGGGGTGGTCAAAATTATCAAAATCGGATAATTATTTTTATTCCCCATATCATTTGCGCAGTGTCCACAGATGTTCAAAAGTCTATTTTGAGCCTAAAATTGGAGTTTTAAGAAGTGAGCAAATTCTTGCCAAAATTTTAAGTTTTAACCATCCCGGGGTGGTCAAAATCATCAAAATCGGACAAAATTTTTTAGTCCTCATGCCGTTTCCACAGTGTCCACAGATGTTCAAAAGTCTTTTTTGAGCCTAAAATTTTGAATTTTAAGAAGTGTGCAAATTCTTGCCATAATTGTAAATTTTCATCACCCTGGGGTGGTCAAAATCATCAAAATCGGACCAATTTTTTTTAGTCCCCATATCAATCCTCCAGTGTCCACAGATGTTCAAAAGTCTATTTTGAGCCTAAAATTTGGAATTTTAAGAAGTGAGCAAATTCTTGCCAGAAGTGTAAATTTTCACCACCCCAGAGTGGTTAAAATCATCAAAATAGGACAAAAAAATTCTAATCCCAATATCATTTGCACAGTGTCCACAGATGTTTAAAAGTCTATTTTGAGGCTAAAATTTAGAATTTAAGAAGTGAGGAAATTCATGCCATAATTGTAAATTTTCATCACCCTGGGGTGGTCAAAATCATCAAAATCGGACTAATTTTTTTAGTCCCCATATCATTTGGGCAGTATCCACAGAAGTTCAAAAGTCTATTTTGAGGCTAAAATTTAGAATTGAAAAAGTGAGGAAATTCATGCCATAATTGTAAATTTTCATCACCCTGGGGTGGTCAAAATCATCAAAATCGGACTAATTTTTTTAGTCCCCATATCATTTGGGCAGTATCCACAGAAGTTCAAAAGTCTATTTTGAGCCTAAAATTTTGAATTTTAAGAAGTGTGCAAATTCTTGCCAGAATTGTAAATTTTCACCACCCCGGGGTGGTCAAAATCATCGAAATCAGACCAATTTTTTTATTCCCCATATCATTTGGGCAGTGTCCACCGAAGTTCAAAAGTCTATTTTGAGCCTAAAATTTGGAATTTTAAGAAGTGTGCAAATTCTTGCCATAATTGTAAATTTTCATCACCCTGGGGTGGTCAAAATCATCAAAATCGGACTAATTTTTTTAGTCCCCATATCATTCCTCCAGTGTCCACAGATGTTCAAAAGTCTATTTTGAGCCTAAAATTTGGAATTTTAAGAAGTGTGCAAATTTTTGCCATAATTGTAAATTTTCATCACCCTGGGGTGGTCAAAATCATCAAAATCGGACCAATTTTTTTTAGTCCCCATATCATTCCTCCAGTGTCCACAGATGTTCAAAAGTCTATTTTGAGCCTAAAATTTGGAATTTTAAGAATTGAGCAAATTCTTGCCAGAAGTGTAAATTTTCACCACCCTGGGATGGTTAAAATCATCAAATTCGGAGAAAAAAATGTTAGTCCCCATTTCATTTGCACAGTGTCCACAGATTTTCAAAAGTCTATTTTGAGCCTAAAATTTGGAATTTTAAGAAGTGAGCAAATTGTTGCCAGAAGTGTGAATTTTCACCTCCCCAGGGTGGACAAAATAATCAAAATTGGACAGAAGAATGTAAGTCCCTGTCTCATTTGCGCAGTGTCCACAGATGTTCAAAAGTCTATTTTGAGCCTAAAATTTGGAATTTTAAGAAGTGAGCAAATTCTTTCCAGAAGTGTAAATTTTCACCACCCCACCCTGGGATGGTCAAAATCATCAAAATCGGACAAAAATATTTTAATCCCTATATCATTCCTGCAGTGTCCACAGATGTTCAAAAGTCTATTTTGAGCCTAAAATTTGGAATTTTAAGAAGTGAGCAAATTCTTGCCAGAATTGAGAATTTTCATCACCCCGGGGTGGTCAAAATCATTAAAATCGGACAAAAGAATGTTAGTCCCCATATCATTTGCACAGTGTCCACAGATGTTGAAAAGTCTATTTTGAGCCTAAAATTTTTAATTTTAAGAAGTGAGCAAATTCTTGCCAGAATTGAAAATTTTTACAACCCCGGGGTGGTCAAAATTATCAAAATCGGATAATTATTTTTATTTCCCATATCATTTGCGCAGTGTCCACAGATGTTCAAAAGTCTATTTTGAGCCTAAAATTGGAGTTTTAAGAAGTGAGCAAATTCTTGCCAGAATTGTGAATTTTCACCACCCCAGGGTGGTCAAAATAATCAAAACCGGAGAGAAGAATGTTAGTCCCCGTATCATTTGCGCAGTGTCCACAGATGTTCAAAAGTCTATTTTGAGCCTAAAATTTGGAATTTTAAGAAGTGAGCAAATTCTTTCCAGAAGTGTAAATTTTCACCACCCCACCCTGGGATGGTCAAAATCATCAAAATCGGACAAAATTTTTTAGTCCTCATGCCGTTTCCACAGTGTCCACAGATGTTCAAAAGTCTTTTTTGAGCCTAAAATTTGGAATTTTAAGAAGTGAGCAAATTCTTGCCAGAAGTGTAAATTTTCACCACCCCAGGGTGGTCAAAATCATCGAAATCAGACCAATGTTTTTATTCCCCATATCATTTGGGCAGTGTCCACAGAAGTTCAAATGTCTATTTTGAGCCTAAAATTTGGAATTTTAAGAATTGAGCAAATTCTTGGCAGAAGTGTAAATTTTCACCACCCCAGAGTGGTTAAAATCATCAAAATCCGACAAAAAAATGTTAGTCCCCATTTCATTTGCACAGTGTTCACAGATTTTCAAAAGTCTATTTTGAGCCTAAAATTTTGAATTTTAAGAAGTGAGCAAATTCTTGCCAGAATTGAGAATTTTCATCACCCCGGGGTGGTCAAAATCATTAAAATCGGACAAAAGAATGTTAGGCCCCATATCATTTGCGCAGTGTCCACAGATGTTGAAAAGTCTATTTTGAGCCTAAAATTTTTAATTTTAAGAAGTGAGCAAATTCTTGCCAGAATTGAAAATTTTTACAACCCCGGGGTGGTCAAAATTATCAAAATCGTATAATTATTTTTATTCCCCATATCATTTGCGCAGTGTCCACAGATGTTCAAAAGTCTATTTTGAGCCTAAAATTGGAGTTTTAAGAAGTGAGCAAATTCTTGCCAGAATTGTGAATTTTCACCACCCCAGGGTGGTCAAAATAATCAAAATCGGAGAGAAGAATGTTAGTCCCCGTATCATTTGCGCAGTGTCCACAGATGTTCAAAAGTCTATTTTGAGCCTAAAATTTGGAATTTTAAGAAGTGAGCAAATTCTTTCCAGAAGTGTAAATTTTCACCACCCCACCCTGGGATGGTCAAAATCATCAAAATGGGACAAAATTTTTTAGTCCTCATGCCGTTTCCACAGTGTCCACAGATGTTCAAAAGTCTTTTTTGAGCCTAAAATTTGGAATTTAAGAAGTGAGCAAATTCTTGGCAGAAGTGTAAATTTTCACCACCCCAGGATGGTCAAAATCATCAAAATCGGACTAATTGTTTTAATCCCCATATCATTTGGGCAGTATCCACAGAAGTTCAAAAGTCTATTTTGAGGCTAAAATTTAGAATTGAAGAAGTGAGCAAATTCATGCCATAATTGTAGATTTTCATCACCTTGGGGTGGTCAAAATCATCAAAATCGGACTAATTTTTTTAGTCCCCATATCATTTGGGCAGTATCCACAGAAGTTCAAAAGTCTATTTTGAGCCTAAAATTTGGAATTTTAAGAAGTGAGCAAATTCTTGCCAGAATTGTAAATTTTCACCACCCCGGGGTGGTCAAAATCATCGAAATCAGACCAATTTTTTTATTCCCCATATCATTTGGGCAGTGTCCACCGAAGTTCAAAAGTCTATTTTGAGCCTAAAATTTGGAATTTTAAGAAGTGTGCAAATTCTTGCCATAATTGTAAATTTTCATCACCCTGGGGTGGTCAAAATCATCAAAATCGGACCAATTTTTTTTAGTCCCCATATCATTCCTCCAGTGTCCACAGATGTTCAAAAGTCTATTTTGAGCCTAAAATTTGGAATTTTAAGAAGTGTGCAAATTCTTGCCATAATTGTAAATTTTCATCACCCTGGGGTGGTCAAAATCATCAAAATCGGACCAATTTTTTTTAGTCCCCATATCATTCCTCCAGTGTCCACAGATGTTCAAAGGTGTATTTTGAGCCTAAAATTTGGAATTTTAAGAATTGAGCAAATTCTTGCCAGAATTGAAAATTTTTACAACCCCGGGGTGGTCAAAATTATCAAAATCGGATAATTATTTCTATTCCCCATATCATTTGCGCAGTGTCCACAGATGTTCAAAAGTCTATTTCGAGCCTAAAATTGGAGTTTTAAGAAGTGAGCAAATTCTTGCCAGAATTGTGAATTTTCACCACCCCAGGGTGGTCAAAATCATCAAAATCGGAGAGAAGAATGTTAGTCCCGTATCATTTGCGCAGTGTCCACAGATGTTCAAAAGTCTATTTTGAGCCTAAAATTTGGAATTTTAAGAAGTGAGCAAATTCTTGCCAGAAGTGTAAATTTTCACCACCCCACCCTGGGATGGTCAAAATCATCAAAATCGGACAAAATTTTTTAGTCCTGATGCCGTTTCCACAGTGTCCACAGATGTTCAAAAGTCTTTTTTGAGCCTAAAATTTGGAATTTTAAGAAGTGAGCAAATTCTTGCCAGAAGTGTAAATTTTCACCACCCCAGGGTGGTCAAAATCATCGAAATCAGACCAATGTTTTTATTCCCCATATCATTTGGGCAGTGTCCACAGATGTTCAAAAGTCTATTTTGAGCCTAAAATTTGGAATTTTAAGAATTGAGCAAATTCTTGGTAGAAGTGTAAATTATCACCACCCCAGAGTGGTTAAAATCATCAAAATCCGACAAAAAAATGTCAGTCCCCATTTCATTTGCACAGTGTTCACAGATTTTCAAAAGTCTATTTTGAGCCTAAAATTTTGAATTTTAAGAAGTGAGCAAATTCTTGCCAGAATTGAGAATTTTCACCACCCTGGGGTGGTCAAAATCATTAAAATCGGACAAAAGAATGTTAGTCCCCGTATCATTTGCACAGCTTCCACAGATGTTCAAAAGTCTTTTTTGAGCCTAAAATTTGGAATTTTAAGAATTGAGCAAATTCTTGGTAGAAGTGTAAATTATCACCACCCCAGAGTGGTTAAAATCATCAAAATCCGACAAAAAAATGTCAGTCCCCATTTCATTTGCACAGTGTCCACAGAAGTTCAAAAGTCTATTTTGAGCCTAAAATTGGAGTTTTAAGAAGTGAGCAAATTCTTGCCAAAATTTTAAGTTTTCACCATCCCGGGGTGGTCAAAATCATCAAAATCGGACAAAATTTTTTAGTCCTCATGCCGTTTCCACAGTGTCCACAGATGTTCAAAAGTCTTTTTTGAGCCTAAAATTTGGAATTTTAAGAAGTGTGCAAATTCTTGCCATAATTGTAAATTTTCATCACCCTGGGGTGGTCAAAATCATCAAAATCGGACCAATTTTTTTTAGTCCCCATATCAATCCTCCAGTGTCCACAGATGTTCAAAAGTCTATTTTGAGCCTAAAATTTGGAATTTTAAGAAGTGAGCAAATTCTTGCCAGAAGTGTAAATTTTCACCACCCCAGAGTGGTTAAAATCATCAAAATAGGACAAAAAAATTCTAATCCCAATATCATTTGCACAGTGTCCACAGATGTTTAAAAGTCTATTCTGAGGCTAAAATTTAGAATTGAAGAAGTGAGGAAATTCATGCCATAATTGTAAATTTTCATCACCCTGGGGTGGTCAAAATCATCAAAATCGGACTAATTTTTTTAATCCCCATATCATTTGGGCAGTATCCACAGAAGTTCAAAAGTCTATTTTGAGGCTAAAATTTAGAATTGAAGAAGTGAGGAAATTCATGCCATAATTGTAGATTTTCATCACCTTGGGGTGGTCAAAATCATCAAAATCGGACTAATTTTTTTAGTCCCCATATCATTTGGGCAGTATCCACAGAAGTTCAAAAGTCTATTTTGAGCCTAAAATTTTGAATTTTAAGAAGTGAGCAAATTCTTGCCAGAATTGTAAATTTTCACCACCCCGGGATGGTCAAAATCATCGAAATCAGACCAATTTTTTTATTCCCCATATCATTTGGGCAGTGTCCACCGAAGTTCAAAAGTCTATTTTGAGCCTAAAATTTGGAATTTTAAGAAGTGTGCAAATTCTTGCCATAATTGTAAATTTTCATCACCCTGGGGTGGTCAAAATCATCAAAATCGGACCAATTTTTTTTAGTCCCCATATCATTCCTCCAGTGTCCACAGATGTTCAAAAGTCTATTTTGAGCCTAAAATTTGGAATTTTAAGAAGTGTGCAAATTCTTGCCATAATTGTAAATTTTCATCACCCTGGGGTGGTCAAAATCATCAAAATCGGACCAATTTTTTTTAGTCCCCATATCATTCCTCCAGTGTCCACAGATGTTCAAAAGTCTATTTTGAGCCTAAAATTTGGAATTTTAAGAATTGAGCAAATTCTTGCCAGAATTGAAAATTTTTACAACCCCGGGGTGGTCAAAATTATCAAAATCGGATAATTATTTTTATTCCCCATATCATTTGCGCAGTGTCCACAGATGTTCAAAAGTCTATTTTGAGCCTAAAATTGGAGTTTTAAGAAGTGAGCAAATTCTTGCCAGAATTGTGAATTTTCACCACCCCAGGGTGGTCAAAATCATCAAAATCGGAGAGAAGAATGTTAGTCCCCGTATCATTTGCGCAGTGTCCACAGATGTTCAAAAGTCTATTTTGAGCCTAAAATTTGGAATTTTAAGAAGTGAGCAAATTCTTGCCAGAAGTGTAAATTTTCACAACCCCACCCTGGGATGGTCAAAATCATCAAAATCGGACAAAATTTTTTAGTCCTGATGCCGTTTCCACAGTGTCCACAGATGTTCAAAAGTCTTTTTTGAGCCTAAAATTTGGAATTTTAAGAAGTGAGCAAATTCTTGCCAGAAGTGTAAATTTTCACCACCCCAGGGTGGTCAAAATCATCGAAATCAGACCAATGTTTTTATTCCCCATATCATTTGGGCAGTGTCCACAGATGTTCAAAAGTCTATTTTGAGCCTAAAATTTGGAATTTTAAGAATTGAGCAAATTCTTGGTAGAAGTGTAAATTATCACCACCCGAGAGTGGTTAAAATCATCAAAATCCGACAAAAAAATGTCAGTCCCCATTTCATTTGCACAGTGTTCACAGATTTTCAAAAGTCTATTTTGAGCCTAAAATTTTGAATTTTAAGAAGTGAGCAAATTCTTGCCAGAATTGAGAATTTTCACCACCCTGGGGTGGTCAAAATCATTAAAATCGGACAAAAGAATGTTAGTCCCCGTATCATTTGCACAGCTTCCACAGATGTTCAAAAGTCTTTTTTGAGCCTAAAACTTTGAATTTTAAGAAGTGAGCAAATTCTTGCCAGAATTGTAAATTTTTACAACCCCGGGGTGGTCAAAATTATCAAAATCGGATAATTATTTTTATTCCCCATATCATTTGCGCAGTGTCCACAGATGTTCAAAAGTCTATTTTGAGCCTAAAATTGGAGTTTTAAGAAGTGAGCAAATTCTTGCCAAAATTTTAAATTTTCACCATCCCGGGGTGGTCAAAATCATCAAAATCGGACAAAATTTTTAGTCCTCATGCCGTTTCCACAGTGTCCACAGATGTTCAAAAGTCTTTTTTGAGCCTAAAATTTGGAATTTTAAGAAGTGAGCAAATTCTTGCCAGAAGTGTAAATTTTCACCAACCCACCCTGGGATGGTCAAAATCATCAAAATCGGACAAAAATATTTTAATCCCTATATCATTCCTGCAGTGTCCACAGATGTTCAAAAGTCTATTTTGAGCCTAAAATTTAGATTTTAAGAAGTGAGGAAATTCTTGCCATAATTGTAAATTTTCACCACCCCTGGGTGGTCAAAATCATCGAAATGAGACCAATTTTTTTATTCCCCATATCGTTTGTGCAGTGTCTACAGATGTTCAAAAGTCTATTTTGAGCCTAAAATTTTGAATTTTAAGAAGTGAGCAAATTCTTGCCAGAATTGAGAATTTTCACCACCCTGGGGTGGTCAAAATCATTAAAATCGGACAAAAGAATGTTAGTCCCCGTATCATTTGCACAGTGTCCACAGATGTTGAAAAGTCTATTTTGAGCCTAAAACTTTTAATTTTAAGAAGTGAGCAAATTCTTGCCAGAATTGTAAATTTTTACAACCCCGGGGTGGTCAAAATTATCAAAATCGGATAATTATTTTTATTCCCCATATCATTTGCGCAGTGTCCACAGATGTTCAAAAGTCTATTTTGAGCCTAAAATTGGAGTTTTAAGAAGTGAGCAAATTCTTGCCAAAATTTTAAGTTTTCACCATCCCGGGGTGGTCAAAATCATCAAAATCGGACAAAAATTTTTAGTCCTCATGCCGTTTCCACAGTGTCCACAGATGTTCAAAAGTCTTTTTTGAGCCTAAAATTTGGAATTTTAAGAAGTGAGCAAATTCTTGCCAGAAGTGTAAATTTTCACCACCCCACCCTGGGGTGGTCAAAATCATCAAAATCGGACAAAAATATTTTAATCCCTATATCATTCCTGCAGTGTCCACAGATGTTCAAAAGTCTATTTTGAGCCTAAAATTTGGAATTTTAAGAAGTGAGCAAATTCTTGCCATAATTGTAAATTTTCATCACCCTGGGGTGGTCAAAATCATCAAAATCGGACCAATTTTTTTTAGTCCCCATATCAATCCTCCAGTGTCCACAGATGTTCAAAAGTCTATTTTGAGCCTAAAATTTTGAATTTGAAGAAGTGAGCAAATTCTTGCCAGAAGTGTAAATTTTCACCACCCCAGAGTGGTTAAAATCATCAAAATAGGACAAAAAAATTCTAATCCCAATATCATTTGCACAGTGTCCACAGATGTTTAAAAGTCTATTTTGAGGCTAAAATTTAGAATTGAAGAAGTGAGGAAATTCATGCCATAATTGTAAATTTTCATCACCCCGGGGTGGTCAAAATCATCAAAATCGGACTAATTTTTTTAGTCCCCATATCATTTGGGCAGTATCCACAGAAGTTCAAAAGTCTATTTTGAGCCTAAAATTTTGAATTTTAAGAAGTGAGCAAATTCTTGCCAGAATTGTAAATTTTAACCACCCTGGGATGGTCAAAATCATCGAAATCAGACCAATTTTTTTATTCCCCATATCATTTGGGCAGTGTCCACCGAAGTTCAAAAGTCTATTTTGAGCCTAAAATTTGGAATTGAAAGAATTGAGCAAATTCTTGCCAGAATTGTGAATTTTTACCATCCGGGGTGGTCAAAATTATCAAAATCGGATAATTATTTTTAGTCCCCATATCGTTTGTGCAGTGTCTACAGATGTTCAAAAGTCTATTTTGAGCCTAAAATTTTGAATTTTAAGAAGTGAGCAAATTCTTGCCAGAAGTGTAAATTTTCACCACCCCACCCTGGGATGGTCAAAATCATCAAAATCGGACAAAAATATTCTAGTCCTCATGCCGTTTCCACAGTGTCCACAGATCTTCAAAAGTCTTTTTTGAGCCTAAAATTTAGATTTTAAGAAGTGAGCAAATTCTTGCCATAATTGTAAATTTTCACCACCCCACCCTGGGATGGTCAAAATCATCAAAATCGGACAAAAATATTTTAATCCCTATATCATTCCTGCAGTGTCCCACAGATGTTCAAAAGTCTATTTTGAGCCTAAAATTTAGATTTTAAGAAGTGTGCAAATTCTTGCCATAATTGTAAATTTTCACCACCCCAGGGTGGATAAAATCATCGAAATCAGACCAATTTTTTTATTCCCCATATCGTTTGTGCAGTGTCTACAGATGTTCAAAAGTCTATTTTGAGCCTAAAATTTTGAATTTTAAGAAGTGAGCAAATTCTTGCCAGAATTGAGAATTTTCACCACCCTGGGGTGGTCAAAATCATTAAAATCGGACAAAAGAATGTTAGTCCCCGTATCATTTGCACAGTGTCCACAGATGTTCAAAAGTCTTTTTTGAGCCTAAAACTTTGAATTTTAAGAAGTGAGCAAATTCTTGCCAGAATTGTAAATTTTTACAACCCCGGGATGGTCAAAATTATCAAAATCGGATAATTATTTTTATTCCCCATATCATTTGCGCAGTGTCCACAGATGTTCAAAAGTCTATTTTGAGCCTAAAATTGGAGTTTTAAGAAGTGAGCAAATTCTTGCCAAAATTTTAAGTTTTAACCATCCCGGGGTGGTCAAAATCATCAAAATCGGACAAAAAAATTTAGTCCTCATGCCGTTTCCACAGTGTCCACAGATGTTCAAAAGTCTTTTTTGAGCCTAAAATTTGGAATTTTAAGAAGTGAGCAAATTCTTGCCAGAAGTGTAAATTTTCACCACCCCACCCTGGGATGGTCAAAATCATCAAAATCGGACAAAAATATTTTAATCCCTATATCATTCCTGCAGTGTCCACAGATGTTCAAAAGTCTATTTTGAGCCTAAATTTTTGAATTTTAAGAAGTGAGCAAATTCTTGCGATAATTGTAAATTTTCATCACCCCGGGGTGGTCAAAATCATCAAAATCGGACCAATTTTTTTTAGTCCCCATATCAATTCTCCAGTGTCCACAGATGTTCAAAAGTCTATTTTGAGCCTAAAATTTGGAATTTTAAGAAGTGAGCAAATTCTTGCCAGAAGTGTAAATTTTCACCACCCCAGAGTGGTTAAAATCATCAAAATAGGACAAAAAAAATTCTAATCCCAATATCATTTGCACAGTGTGCACAGATGTTTAAAAGTCTATTTTGAGGCTAAAATTTAGAATTGAAGAAGTGAGGAAATTCATGCCATAATTGTAAATTTTCATCACACCGGGGTGGTCAAAATCATCAAAATCGGACTAATTTTTTTAGTCCCCATATCATTTGGGCAGTATCCACAGAAGTTCAAAAGTCTATTTTGAGCCTAAAATTTTGAATTTTAAGAAGTGAGCAAATTCTTGCCAGAATTGTAAATTTTCACCACCCCGGGGTGGTCAAAATCATCGAAATCAGACCAATTTTTTTATTCCCCATATCATTTGGGCAGTGTCCACCGAAGTTCAAAAGTCTATTTTGAGCCTAAAATTTGGAATTTTAAGAAGTGTGCAAATTCTTGCCAGAAGTGTAAATTTTCACCACCCCACCCTGGGATGGTCAAAATCATCAAAATCGGACAAAAATATTTTAATCCCTATATCATTCCTGCAGTGTCCACAGATGTTCAAAAGTCTATTTTGAGCCTAAAATTTTGAATTTTAAGAAGTGAGCAAATTCTTGCCAGAAGTGTAAATTTTCACCACCCCAGAGTGGTTAAAATCATCAAAATAGGACAAAAAATTCTAATCCGAATATCATTTGCACAGTGTCCACAGATGTTTAAAAGTCTATTTTGAGGCTAAAATTTAGAATTGAAGAAGTGAGGAAATTCATGCCATAATTGTAAATTTTCATCACACCGGGGTGGTCAAAATCATCAAAATCGGACTAATTTTTTTAGTCCCCATATCATTTGGGCAGTATCCACAGAAGTTCAAAAGTCTATTTTGAGCCTAAAATTTGGAATTTTAAGAAGTGAGCAAATTCTTGCCAGAATTGTAAAATTTCACCACCCCGGGGTGGTCAAAACCATCAAAATCGGACCAAAAATTTTAGTCCCCATATCATTCCTGCAGTGTCCACCGAAGTTCAAAAGTCTATTTTGAGCCTAAAATTTGGAATTGAAAGAATTGAGCAAATTCTTGCCAGAATTGTGAATTTTTACCATCCGGGGTGGTCAAAATTATCAAAATCGGCTAATTATTTTTAGTCCCCATATCGTTTGTGCAGTGTCTACAGATGTTCAAAAGTCTATTTTGAGCCTAAAATTTTGAATTTTAAGAAGTGAGCAAATTCTTGCCAGAATTGAGAATTTTCACCACCCTGGGGTGGTCAAAATCATTAAAATCGGACAAAAGAATGTTAGTCCCCATATCATTTGCACAGTGTCCACAGATGTTGAAAAGTCTATTTTGAGCCTAAAACTTTGAATTTTAAGAAGTGAGCAAATTCTTGCCAGAATTGTAAATTTTTACAACCCCGGGATGGTCAAAATTATCAAAATCGGATAATTATTTTTATTCCCCATATCATTTGCGCAGTGTCCACAGATGTTCAAAAGTCTATTTTGAGCCTAAAATTGGAGTTTTAAGAAGTGAGCAAATTCTTGCCAAAATTTTAAGTTTTCACCATCCCGGGGTGGTCAAAATCATCAAAATCGGACAAAAATATTTTAATCCCTATATCATTCCTGCAGTGTCCACAGATGTTCAAAAGTCTATTTTGAGCCTAAAATTTGGAATTTTAAGAAGTGAGCAAATTCTTGCCAGAAGTGTAAATTTTCACCACCCCAGAGTGGTTAAAATCATCAAAATCGGACCAATTTTTTTTAGTCCCCATATCAATCCTCCAGTGTCCACAGATGTTCAAAAGTCTATTTTGAGCCTAAAATTTGGAATTTTAAGAAGTGAGCAAATTCTTGCCAGAAGTGTAAATTTTCACCACCCCAGAGTGGTTAAAATCATCAAAATAGGACAAAAAAATTCTAATCCCAATATCATTTACACAGTGTCCACAGATGTTTAAAAGTCTATTTTGAGGCTAAATTTAGAATTTAAGAAGTGAGGAAATTCATGCCATAATTGTAAATTTTCATCACCCCGGGGGTTGTCAAAATCATCAAAATCGGACTAATTTTTTTAGTCCCCATATCATTTGGGCAGTATCCACAGAAGTTCAAAAGTCTATTTTGAGCCTAAAATTTGGAATTTTAAGAAGTGTGCAAATTCTTGCCATAATTGTAAATTTTCATCACCCTGGGGTGGTCAAAATCATCAAAATCGGACCAATTTTTTTTAGTCCCCATATCAATCCTCCAGTGTCCACAGATGTTCAAAAGTTTATTTTGAGCCTAAAATTTGGAATTTTAAGAAGTGAGCAAATTCTTGCCAGAAGTGTAAATTTTTACCACCCCGGGGTGGTCAAAATCATCGAAATCAGACCAATTTTTTTAGTCCCCATATCATTTGGGCAGTGTCCACCGAAGTTCAAAAGTCTATTTTGAGCCTAAAATTTGGAATTGAAAGAATTGAGCAAATTCTTGCCAGAATTGTGAATTTTTACCATCCGGGGTGGTCAAAATTATCAAAATCGGATAATTATTTTTAGTCCCCATATCGTTTGTGCAGTGTCTACAGATGTTCAAAAGTCTATTTTGAGCCTAAAATTTGGAATTTTAAGAAGTGAGCAAATTCTTGCCAGAATTGAGAATTTTCACCACCCCGGGGTGGTCAAAATGATTAAAATCGGACAAAAAAATGTTAGTCCCCGTATCATTTGCACAGTGTCCACAGATGTTCAAAAGTCTATTTTGAGCCTAAAACTTTGAATTTTAAGAAGTGAGCAAATTCTTGCCAGAATTGTAAATTTTTACAACCCCGGGGTGGTCAAAATTATCAAAATCGGATAATTATTTTTATTCCCCATATCATTTGCGCAGTGTCCACAGATGTTCAAAAGTCTATTTTGAGCCTAAAATTGGAGTTTTAAGAAGTGAGCAAATTCTTGCCAAAATTTTAAGTTTTCACCATCCCGGGGTGGTCAAAATCATCAAAATCGGACAAAATTTTTTAGTCCTCATGCCGTTTCCACAGTGTCCACAGATGTTCAAAAGTCTTTTTTGAGCCTAAAATTTGGAATTTTCAGAAGTGAGCAAATTCTTGCCAGAAGTGTAAATTTTCACCACCCCACCCTGGGATGGTCAAAATCATCAAAATCGGACAAAAATATTTTAATCCCTATATCATTCCTGCAGTGTCCACAGATGTTCAAAAGTCTATTTTGAGCCTAAAATTTTGAATTTTAAGAAGTGTGCAAATTCTTGCCAGAAGTGTAAATTTTCACCACCCCAGAGTGGTTAAAATCATCAAAATAGGACAAAAAATTCTAATCCCAATATCATTTGCACAGTGTCCACAGATGTTTAAAAGTCTATTTTGAGGCTAAAATTTGGAATTGAAGAAGTGAGGAAATTCATGCCATAATTGTAAATTTTCATCACACCGGGGTGGTCAAAATCATCAAAATCGGACTAATTTTTTTAGTCCCCATATCATTTGGGCAGTATCCACAGAAGTTCAAAAGTCTATTTTGAGCCTAAAATTGGAGTTTTCAGAAGTGAGCAAATTCTTGCCAGAAGTGTAAATTTTCACCACCCCACCCTGGGATGGTCAAAATCATCAAAATCGGACAAAAATATTTTAATCCCTATATCATTCCTGCAGTGTCCACAGATGTTCAAAAGTCTATTTTGAGCCTAAAATTTTGAATTTTAAGAAGTGTGCAAATTCTTGCCAGAAGTGTAAATTTTCACCACCCCAGAGTGGTTAAAATCATCAAAATAGGACAAAAAATTCTAATCCCAATATCATTTGCACAGTGTCCACAGATGTTTAAAAGTCTATTTTGAGGCTAAAATTTAGAATTGAAGAAGTGAGGAAATTCATGCCATAATTGTAAATTTTCATCACACCGGGGTGGTCAAAATCATCAAAATCGGACTCATTTTTTTAGTCCCCATATCATTTGGGCAGTATCCACAGAAGTTCAAAAGTCTATTTTGAGCCTAAAATTGGAGTTTTAAGAAGTGAGCAAATTCTTGCCAAAATTTTAAGTTTTCACCATCCCGGGGTGGTCAAAATCATCAAAATCGGACAAAAATATTTTAATCCCTATATCATTCCTGCAGTGTCCACAGATGTTCAAAAGTCTATTTTGAGCCTAAAATTTGGAATTTTAAGAAGTGAGCAAATTCTTGCCAGAAGTGTAAATTTTCACCACCCCAGAGTGGTTAAAATCATCAAAATCGGACCAATTTTTTTTAGTCCCCATATCAATCCTCCAGTGTCCACAGATGTTCAAAAGTCTATTTTGAGCCTAAAATTTGGAATTTTAAGAAGTGAGCAAATTCTTGCCAGAAGTGTAAATTTTCACCACCCCAGAGTGGTTAAAATCATCAAAATAGGACAAAAAAATTCTAATCCCAATATCATTTACACAGTGTCCACAGATGTTTAAAAGTCTATTTTGAGGCTAAATTTAGAATTTAAGAAGTGAGGAAATTCATGCCATAATTGTAAATTTTCATCACCCCGGGGTTGTCAAAATCATCAAAATCGGACTAATTTTTTTAGTCCCCATATCATTTGGGCAGTATCCACAGAAGTTCAAAAGTCTATTTTGAGCCTAAAATTTTGAATTTTAAGAAGTGTGCAAATTCTTGCCATAATTGTAAATTTTCATCACCCTGGGGTGGTCAAAATCATCAAAATCGGACCAATTTTTTTTAGTCCCCATATCAATCCTCCAGTGTCCACAGATGTTCAAAAGTCTATTTTGAGCCTAAAATTTGGAATTTTAAGAAGTGAGCAAATTCTTGCCAGAATTGTAAATTTTCACCACCCTGGGGTGGTCAAAATCATCGAAATCAGACCAATTTTTTTAGTCCCCATATCATTTGGGCAGTGTCCACCGAAGTTCAAAAGTCTATTTTGAGCCTAAAATTTGGAATTGAAAGAATTGAGCAAATTCTTGCCAGAATTGTGAATTTTTACCATCCGGGGTGGTCAAAATTATCAAAATCGGATAATTATTTTTAGTCCCCATATCGTTTGTGCAGTGTCTACAGATGTTCAAAAGTCTATTTTGAGCCTAAAATTTTGAATTTTAAGAAGTGAGCAAATTCTTGCCAGAATTGTAAATTTTTACCACCCCGGGGTGGTCAAAATCATCGAAATCAGACCAATTTTTTTATTCCCCATATCATTTGGGCAGTGTCCACCGAAGTTCAAAAGTCTATTTTGAGCCTAAAATTTTGAATTTTAAGAAGTGAGCAAATTCTTGCCAGAATTGAGAATTTTCACCACCCTGGGGTGGTCAAAATCATTAAAATCGGACAAAAGAATGTTAGTCCCCGTATCATTTGCACAGTGTCCACAGATGTTCAAAAGTCTATTTTGAGCCTAAAATTTTGAATTTTAAGAAGTGAGCAAATTCTTGCCAGAATTGTAAATTTTTACAACCCCGGGGTGGTCAAAATTATCAAAATCGGATAATTATTTTTATTCCCCATATCATTTTCGCAGTGTCCACAGATGTTCAAAAGTCTATTTTGAGCCTAAAATTGGAGTTTTAAGAAGTGAGCAAATTCTTGCCAAAATTTTAAGTTTTCACTATCCCGGGGTGGTCAAAATCATCAAAATCGGACAAAAAAATTTAGTCCTCATGCCGTTTCCACAGTGTCCACAGATGTTCAAAAGTCTTTTTTGAGCCTAAAATTTGGAATTTTAAGAAGTGAGCAAATTCTTGCCAGAAGTGTAAATTTTCACCACCCCACCCTGGGATGGTCAAAATCATCAAAATCGGACAAAAATATTTTAATCCCTATATCTTTCCTGCAGTGTCCACAGATGTTCAAAAGTCTATTTTGAGCCTAAAATTTTGAATTTTAAGAAGTGTGCAAATTCTTGCCATAATTGTAAATTTTCATCACCCTGGGGTTGTCAAAATCATCAAAATCGGACCAATTTTTTTTAGTCCCCATATCAATCCTCCAGTGTCCACAGATGTTCAAAAGTTTATTTTGAGCCTAAAATTTGGAATTTTAAGAAGTGAGCAAATTCTTGCCAGAATTGTAAATTTTTACCACCCCGAGGTGGTCAAAATCATCGAAATCTGACCAATTTTTTTATTCCCCATATCATTTGGGCAGTGTCCACCGAAGTTCAAAAGTCTATTTTGAGCCTAAAATTTGGAATTGAAAGAATTGAGCAAATTCTTGCCAGAATTGTGAATTTTTACCATCCGGGGTGGTCAAAATTATCAAAATCGGACAAAAGAATGTTAGTCCCCGTATCATTTGCACAGTGTCCACAGATGTTCAAAAGTCTATTTTGAGCCTAAAATTGGAGTTTTAAGAAGTGAGCAAATTCTTGCCAAAATTTTAAGTTTTCACCATCCCGGGGTGGTCAAAATCATCAAAATCGGACAAAATGTTTTAGTCCTCATGCCGTTTCCACAGTGTCCACAGATGTTCAAAAGTCTTTTTTGAGCCTAAAATTTGTAATTTTCAGAAGTGAGCAAATTCTTGCCAGAAGTGTAAATTTTCACCACCCAACCCTGGGATGGTCAAAATCATCAAAATCGGAAAAAAATATTTTAATCCCTATATCATTCCTGCAGTGTCCACAGATGTTTAAAAGTCTATTTTGAGGCTAAAATTTTGAATTTTAAGAAGTGAGCAAATTCTTGCCAGAAGTGTAAATTTTCACCACCCCAGAGTGGTTAAAATCATCAAAATAGGACAAAAAATTCTAATCCCAATATCATTTGCACAGTGTCCACAGATGTTTAAAAGTCTATTTTGAGGCTAAAATTTAGAATTGAAGAAGTGAGGAAATTCATGCCATAATTGTAAATTTTCATCACACCGGGGTGGTCAAAATCATCAAAATCGGACTAATTTTTTTAGTCCCCATATCATTTGGGCAGTATCCACAGAAGTTCAAAAGTCTATTTTGAGCCTAAAATTTGGAATTTTAAGAAGTGAGCAAATTCTTGCCAGAATTGTAAATTTTCACCACCCCGGGGTGGTCAAAATCATCGAAATCAGACCAATTTTTTTAGTCCCCATATCATTTGGGCAGTGTCCACCGAAGTTCAAAAGTCTATTTTGAGCCTAAAATTTGGAATTGAAAGAATTGAGCAAATTCTTGCCAGAATTGTGAATTTTTACCATCCGGGGTGGTCAAAATTATCAAAATCGGATAATTATTTTTAGTCCCCATATCGTTTGTGCAGTGTCTACAGATGTTCAAAAGTCTATTTTGAGCCTAAAATTTTGAATTTTAAGAAGTGAGCAAATTCTTGCCAGAATTGTAAATTTTTACCACCCCGGGGTGGTCAAAATCATCGAAATCAGACCAATTTTTTTATTCCCCATATCATTTGGGCAGTGTCCACCGAAGTTCAAAAGTCTATTTTGAGCCTAAAATTTTGAATTTTAAGAAGTGAGCAAATTCTTGCCAGAATTGAGAATTTTCACCACCCTGGGGTGGTCAAAATCATTAAAATCGGACAAAAGAATGTTAGTCCCCGTATCATTTGCACAGTGTCCACAGATGTTCAAAAGTCTATTTTGAGCCTAAAATTTTGAATTTTAAGAAGTGAGCAAATTCTTGCCAGAATTGTAAATTTTTACAACCCCGGGGTGGTCAAAATTATCAAAATCGGATAATTATTTTTATTCCCCATATCATTTTCGCAGTGTCCACAGATGTTCAAAAGTCTATTTTGAGCCTAAAATTGGAGTTTTAAGAAGTGAGGAAATTCTTGCCAAAATTTTAAGTTTTCACCATCCCGGGGTGGTCAAAATCATCAAAATCGGACAAAAAAAATTAGTCCTCATGCCGTTTCCACAGTGTCCACAGATGTTCAAAAGTCTTTTTTGAGCCTAAAATTTGGAATTTTAAGAAGTGAGCAAATTCTTGCCAGAAGTGTAAATTTTCACCACCCCACCCTGGGATGGTCAAAATCATCAAAATCGGACAAAAATATTTTAATCCCTATATCTTTCCTGCAGTGTCCACAGATGTTCAAAAGTCTATTTTGAGCCTAAAATTTTGAATTTTAAGAAGTGTGCAAATTCTTGCCATAATTGTAAATTTTCATCACCCTGGGGTTGTCAAAATCATCAAAATCGGACCAATTTTTTTTAGTCCCCATATCAATCCTCCAGTGTCCACAGATGTTCAAAAGTTTATTTTGAGCCTAAAATTTGGAATTTTAAGAAGTGAGCAAATTCTTGCCAGAATTGTAAATTTTTACCACCCCGGGGTGGTCAAAATCATCGAAATCTGACCAATTTTTTTATTCCCCATATCATTTGGGCAGTGTCCACCGAAGTTCAAAAGTCTATTTTGAGCCTAAAATTTGGAATTGAAAGAATTGAGCAAATTCTTGCCAGAATTGTGAATTTTTACCATCCGGGGTGGTCAAAATTATCAAAATCGGACAAAAGAATGTTAGTCCCCGTATCATTTGCACAGTGTCCACAGATGTTCAAAAGTCTATTTTGAGCCTAAAATTTTGAATTTTAAGAAGTGAGCAAATTCTTGCCAGAATTGTAAATTTTTACAACCCCGGGTAGGTCAAAATTATCAAAATCGGATAATTATTTTTATTCCCCATATCATTTGCGCAGTGTCCACAGATGTTCAAAAGTCTATTTTGAGCCTAAAATTGGAGTTTTAAGAAGTGAGCAAATTCTTGCCAAAATTTTAAGTTTTCACCATCCCGGGGTGGTCAAAATCATCAAAATCGGACAAAAAAATTTAGTCCTCATGCCGTTTCCACAGTGTCCACAGATGTTCAAAAGTCTTTTTTGAGCCTAAAATTTGGAATTTTAAGAAGTGAGCAAATTCTTGCCAGAAGTGTAAATTTTCACCACCCCACCCTGGGATGGTCAAAATCATCAAAATCGGACAAACATATTTTAATCCCTATATCATTCCTGCAGTGTCCACATATGTTCAAAAGTCTATTTTGAGCCTAAAATTTAGATTTTAAGAAGTGAGCAAATTCTTGCCAGAATTGTAAATTTTTACCATCCGGGGTGGTCAAAATTATCAAAATCGGATAATTATTTTTAGTCCCCATATCGTTTGTGCAGTGTCTACAGATGTTCAAAAGTCTATTTTGAGCCTAAAATTTTGAATTTTAAGAAGTGAGCAAATTCTTGCCAGAATTGAGAATTTTCACCACCCCGGTGTGGTCAAAATCATTAAAATCGGACAAAAGAATGTTAGTCCCCGTATCATTTGCACAGTGTCCACAGATGTTCAAAAGTCTATTTTGAGGCTAAAACTTTGAATTTTAAGAAGTGAGCAAATTCTTGCCAGAATTGTAAATTTTTACAACCCCGGGGTGGTCAAAATTATCAAAATCGGATAATTATTTTTATTCCCCATATCATTTGCGCAGTGTCCACAGATGTTCAAAAGTCTATTTTGAGCCTAAAATTGGAGTTTTAAGAAGTGAGCAAATTCTTGCCAAAATTTTAAGTTTTCACCATCCCGGGGTGGTCAAAATCATCAAAATCGGACAAAAAAATTTAGTCCTCATGCCGTTTCCACAGTGTCCACAGATGTTCAAAAGTCTTTTTTGAGCCTAAAATTTGGAATTTTAAGAAGTGAGCAAATTCTTGCCAGAAGTGTAAATTTTCACCACCCCACCCTGGGATGGTCAAAATCATCAAAATCGGACAAAAATATTTTAATCCCTATATCATTCCTGCAGTGTCCACAGATGTTCAAAAGTCCATTTTGAGCCTAAAATTTTGAATTTTAAGAAGTGTGCAAATTCTTGCCATAATTGTAAATTTTCATCACCCTGGGGTGGTCAAAATCATCAAAATCGGACCAATTTTTTTTAGTCCCCATATCAATTCTCCAGTGTCCACAGATGTTCAAAAGTCTATTTTGAGCCTAAAATTTGGAATTTTAAGAAGTGAGCAAATTCTTGCCAGAAGTGTAAATTTTCACCACCCCAGAGTGGTTAAAATCATCAAAATAGGACAAAAATATTTTAATCCCTATATCTTTCCTGCAGTGTCCACAGATGTTCAAAAGTCTATTTTGAGCCTAAAATTTTGAATTTTAAGAAGTGTGCAAATTCTTGCCATAATTGTAAATTTTCATCACCCTGGGGTTGTCAAAATCATCAAAATCGGACCAATTTTTTTTAGTCCCCATATCAATCCTCCAGTGTCCACAGATGTTCAAAAGTCTATTTTGAGCCTAAAATTTGGAATTTTAAGAAGTGAGCAAATTCTTGCCAGAATTGTAAATTTTTACCACCCCGGGGTGGTCAAAATCATCGAAATCTGACCAATTTTTTTATTCCCCATATCATTTGGGCAGTGTCCACCGAAGTTGAAAAGTCTATTTTGAGCCTAAAATT
Source organism: Haliotis rufescens (assembly GCF_023055435.1). Taxonomy (NCBI): domain Eukaryota; kingdom Metazoa; phylum Mollusca; class Gastropoda; order Lepetellida; family Haliotidae; genus Haliotis; species Haliotis rufescens. The sequence continues at coordinate 49,586,344 of NW_025964001.1, read as the reverse complement.
TGGAATTGAAAGAATTGAGCAAATTCTTGCCAGAATTGTGAATTTTTACCATCCGGGGTGGTCAAAATTATCAAAATCGGATAATTATTTTTAGTCCCCATATCGTTTGTGGAGTGTCTACAGATGTTCAAAAGTCTATTTTGAGCCTAAAATTTTGAATTTTAAGAAGTGAGCAAATTCTTGCCAGAATTGAGAATTTTCACCACCCTGGGGTGGTCAAAATCATTAAAATCGGACAAAAGAATGTTAGTCCCCATATCATTTGCACAGTGTCCACAGATGTTCAAAAGTCTATTTTGAGCCTAAAACTTTGAATTTTAAGAAGTGAGCAAATTCTTGCCAGAATTGTAAATTTTTACAACCCCGGGGTGGTCAAAATTATCAAAATCGGATAATTATTTTTATTCCCCATATCATTTGCACAGTGTCCACAGATGTTCAAAAGTCTATTTTGAGCCTAAAATTGGAGTTTTAAGAAGTGAGCAAATTCTTGCCAAAATTTTAAGTTTTCACCATCCCGGGGTGGTCAAAATCATCAAAATCGGACAAAAATATTTTAATCCCTATATCATTCCTGCAGTGTCCACAGATGTTCAAAAGTCTTTTTTGAGCCTAAAATTTGGAATTTTAAGAAGTGTGCAAATTCTTGCCATAATTGTAAATTTTCATCACCCTGGGGTGGTCAAAATCATCAAAATCGGACCAATTTTTTTTAGTCCCCATATCAATTCTCCAGTGTCCACAGATGTTCAAAAGTCTATTTTGAGCCTAAAATTTGGAATTTTAAGAAGTGAGCAAATTCTTGCCAGAAGTGTAAATTTTCACCACCCCAGAGTGGTTAAAATCATCAAAATCGGACAAAAATATTTTAATCCCTATATCTTTCCTGCAGTGTCCACAGATGTTCAAAAGTCTATTTTGAGCCTAAAATTTTGAATTTTAAGAAGTGTGCAAATTCTTGCCATAATTGTAAATTTTCATCACCCTGGGGTTGTCAAAATCATCAAAATCGGACCAATTTTTTTTAGTCCCCATATCAATCCTCCAGTGTCCACAGATGTTCAAAAGTCTATTTTGAGCCTAAAATTTGGAATTTTAAGAAGTGAGCAAATTCTTGCCAGAAGTGTAAATTTTCACCACCCCAGAGTGGTTAAAATCATCAAAATCGGACAAAAATATTTTAATCCCTATATCTTTCCTGCAGTGTCCACAGATGTTCAAAAGTCTATTTTGAGCCTAAAATTTTGAATTTTAAGAAGTGTGCAAATTCTTGCCATAATTGTAAATTTTCATCACCCTGGGGTTGTCAAAATCATCAAAATCGGACCAATTTTTTTTAGTCCCCATATCAATCCTCCAGTGTCCACAGATGTTCAAAAGTCTATTTTGAGCCTAAAATTTGGAATTTTAAGAAGTGAGCAAATTCTTGCCAGAATTGTAAATTTTTACCACCCCGGGGTGGTCAAAATCATCGAAATCTGACCAATTTTTTTATTCCCCATATCATTTGGGCAGTGTCCACCGAAGTTCAAAAGTCTATTTTGAGCCTAAAATTTGGAATTGAAAGAATTGAGCAAATTCTTGCCAGAATTGTGAATTTTTACCATCCGGGGTGGTCAAAATTATCAAAATCGGACAAAAGAATGTTAGTCCCCGTATCATTTGCACAGTGTCCACAGATGTTCAAAAGTCTATTTTGAGCCTAAAATTTTGAATTTTAAGAAGTGAGCAAATTCTTGCCAGAATTGTAAATTTTTACAACCCCGGGTAGGTCAAAATTATCAAAATCGGATAATTATTTTTATTCCCCATATCATTTTCGCAGTGTCCACAGATGTTCAAAAGTCTATTTTGAGCCTAAAATTGGAGTTTTAAGAAGTGAGCAAATTCTTGCCAAAATTTTAAGTTTTCACCATCCCGGGGTGGTCAAAATCATCAAAATCGGACAAAAAAATTTAGTCCTCATGCCGTTTCCACAGTGTCCACAGATGTTCAAAAGTCTTTTTTGAGCCTAAAATTTGGAATTTTAAGAAGTGAGCAAATTCTTGCCAGAAGTGTAAATTTTCACCACCCCACCCTGGGATGGTCAAAATCATCAAAATCGGACAAACATATTTTAATCCCTATATCATTCCTGCAGTGTCCACATATGTTCAAAAGTCTATTTTGAGCCTAAAATTTAGATTTTAAGAAGTGAGCAAATTCTTGCCAGAATTGTAAATTTTTACCATCCGGGGTGGTCAAAATTATCAAAATCGGATAATTATTTTTAGTCCCCATATCGTTTGTGCAGTGTCTACAGATGTTCAAAAGTCTATTTTGAGCCTAAAATTTTGAATTTTAAGAAGTGAGCAAATTCTTGCCAGAATTGAGAATTTTCACCACCCCGGTGTGGTCAAAATCATTAAAATCGGACAAAAGAATGTTAGTCCCCGTATCATTTGCACAGTGTCCACAGATGTTCAAAAGTCTTTTTTGAGCCTAAAACTTTGAATTTTAAGAAGTGAGCAAATTCTTGCCAGAATTGTAAATTTTTACAACCCCGGGGTGGTCAAAATTATCAAAATCGGATAATTATTTTTATTCCCCATATCATTTGCGCAGTGTCCACAGATGTTCAAAAGTCTATTTTGAGCCTAAAATTGGAGTTTTAAGAAGTGAGCAAATTCTTGCCAAAATTTTAAGTTTTCACCATCCTGGGGTGGTCAAAATCATCAAAATCGGACAAAAAAATTTAGTCCTCATGCCGTTTCCACAGTGTCCACAGATGTTCAAAAGTCTTTTTTGAGCCTAAAATTTGGAATTTTAAGAAGTGAGCAAATTCTTGCCAGAAGTGTAAATTTTCACCACCCCACCCTGGGATGGTCAAAATCATCAAAATCGGACAAAAATATTTTAATCCCTATATCATTCCTGCAGTGTCCACAGATGTTCAAAAGTCTATTTTGAGCCTAAAATTTTGAATTTTAAGAAGTGTGCAAATTCTTGCCATAATTGTAAATTTTCATCACCCTGGGGTGGTCAAAATCATCAAAATCGGACCAATTTTTTTTAGTCCCCATATCAATTCTCCAGTGTCCACAGATGTTCAAAAGTCTATTTTGAGCCTAAAATTTGGAATTTTAAGAAGTGAGCAAATTCTTGCCAGAAGTGTAAATTTTCACCACCCCAGAGTGGTTAAAATCATCAAAATAGGACAAAAATATTTTAATCCCTATATCTTTCCTGCAGTGTCCACAGATGTTCAAAAGTCTATTTTGAGCCTAAAATTTTGAATTTTAAGAAGTGTGCAAATTCTTGCCATAATTGTAAATTTTCATCACCCTGGGGTTGTCAAAATCATCAAAATCGGACCAATTTTTTTTAGTCCCCATATCAATCCTCAAGTGTCCACAGATGATCAAAAGTCTATTTTGAGCCTAAAATTTGGAATTTTAAGAAGTGAGCAAATTCTTGCCAGAATTGTAAATTTTTACCACCCCGGGGTGGTCAAAATCATCGAAATCTGACCAATTTTTTTATTCCCCATATCATTTGGGCAGTGTCCACCGAAGTTCAAAAGTCTATTTTGAGCCTAAAATTTGGAATTGAAAGAATTGAGCAAATTCTTGCCAGAATTGTGAATTTTTACCATCCGGGGTGGTCAAAATTATCAAAATCGGATAATTATTTTTAGTCCCCATATCGTTTGTGGAGTGTCTACAGATGTTCAAAAGTCTATTTTGAGCCTAAAATTTTGAATTTTAAGAAGTGAGCAAATTCTTGCCAGAATTGAGAATTTTCACCACCCTGGGGTGGTCAAAATCATTAAAATCGGACAAAAGAATGTTAGTTCCCATATCATTTGCACAGTGTCCACAGATGTTCAAAAGTTTATTTTGAGCCTAAAACTTTGAATTTTAAGAAGTGAGCAAATTCTTGCCAGAATTGTAAATTTTTACAACCCCGGGGTGGTCAAAATTATCAAAATCGGATAATTATTTTTATTCCCCATATCATTTGCACAGTGTCCACAGATGTTCAAAAGTCTATTTTGAGCCTAAAATTTTGAATTTTAAGAAGTGAGCAAATTCTTGCCAGAAGTGTAAATTTTCACCACCCCAGAGTGGTTAAAATCATCAAAATAGGACAAAAAATTCTAATCCCAATATCATTTGCACAGTGTCCACAGATGTTTAAAAGTCTATTTTGAGGCTAAAATTTAGAATTGAAGAAGTGAGGAAATTCATGCCATAATTGTAATTTTTCATCACACCGGGGTGGTCAAAATCATCAAAATCGGACCAATTTTTTTTAGTCCCCATATCAATCCTCCAGTGTCCACAGATGTTCAAAAGTCTATTTTGAGCCTAAAATTTGGAATTTTAAGAAGTGAGCAAATTCTTGCCAGAAGTGTAAATTTTCACCACCCCAGAGTGGTTAAAATCATCAAAATCGGACAAAAAATTTCTAATCCCAATATCATTTGCACAGTGTCCACAGATGTTTAAAAGTCTATTTTGAGGCTAAATTTAGAATTTAAGAAGTGAAGAAATTCATGCCATAATTGTAAATTTTCATTACCCTGGGGTGGTCAAAATCATCAAAATCGGACTAATTTTTTTAGTCCCCATATCATTTGGGCAGTATCCACCGAAGTTCAAAATTCTTTTTTGAGCCTAAAATTTGGAATTTTAAGAAGTGTGCAAATTCTTGCCATAATTGTAAATTTTCATCACCCCGGGGTGGTCAAAATCATCAAAATCGGACCAATTTTTTTTAGTCCCCATATCAATCCTCCAGTGTCCACAGATGTTCAAAAGTCTATTTTGAGCCTAAAATTTTGAATTTTAAGAAGTGAGCAAATTCTTGCCAGAAGTGTAAATTTTTACAACCCCGGGGTGGTCAAAATCATCGAAATCAGACCAATTTTTTTAGTCCCCATATCATTTGGGCAGTGTCCACCGAAGTTCAAAAGTCTATTTTTGAGCCTAAAATTTGGAATTGAAAGAATTGAGCAAATTCTTGCCAGAATTGTGAATTTTTACCATCCGGGGTGGTCAAAATTATCAAAATCGGATAATTATTTTTAGTCCCCATATCGTTTGTGCAGTGTCTACAGATGTTCAAAAGTCTATTTTGAGCCTAAAATTTGGAATTTTAAGAAGTGAGCAAATTCTTGCCAGAATTGTAAATTTTTACAACCCCGGGGTGGTCAAAATTATCAAAATCGGATAATTATTTTTATTCCCCATATCATTTGCGCAGTGTCCACAGATGTTCAAAAGTCTATTTTGAGCCTAAAATTGGAGTTTTAAGAAGTGAGGAAATTCTTGCCAAAATTTTAAGTTTTCACCATCCCGGGGTGGTCAAAATCATCAAAATCGGACAAATTTTTTTAGTCCTCATGCCGTTTCCACAGTGTCCACAGATGTTCAAAAGTCTTTTTTGAGCCTAAAATTTTGAATTTTCAGAAGTGAGCAAATTCTTGCCAGAAGTGTAAATTTTCACCACCCCACCCTGGGATGGTCAAAATCATCAAAATCGGACAAAAATATTTTAGTCCCCATATCAATCCTCCAGTGTCCACAGATGTTCAAAAGTCTATTTTGAGCCTAAAATTTTGAATTTTAAGAAGTGTGCAAATTCTTGCCATAATTGTAAATTTTCATCACCCTGGGGTGGTCAAAATCATCAAAATCGGGCCAATTTTTTTTAGTCCCCATATCAATCCTCCAGTGTCCACAGATGTTCAAAAGTCTATTTTGAGCCTAAAATTTGGAATTTTAAGAAGTGAGCAAATTCTTGCCAGAAGTGTAAATTTTCACCACCCCAGAGTGGTTAAAATCATCAAAATAGGACAAAAAATTCTAATCCCAATATCATTTGCACAGTGTCCACAGATGTTTAAAAGTCTATTTTGAGGCTAAAATTTAGAATTGAAGAAGTGAGGAAATTCATGCCATAATTGTAATTTTTCATCACACTGGGGTGGTCAAAATCATCAAAATCGGACTAATTTTTTTAGTCCCCATATCATTTGGGCAGTATCCACAGAAGTTCAAAAGTCTATTTTGAGCCTAAAATTTGGAATTTTAAGAAGTGAGCAAATTCTTGCCAAAATTGTAAATTTTCACCACCCCGGGGTGGTCAAAATCATCGAAATCAGACCAATTTTTTTAGTCCCCATATCATTTGGGCAGTGTCCACCGAAGTTCAAAAGTCTATTTTGAGCCTAAAATTTGGAATTTTAAGAAGTGAGTAAATTCTTGCCAGAATCGTGAATTTTTACCATCCGGGGTGGTCAAAATTATCAAAATCGGACAAAAGAATGTTAGTCCCCGTATCATTTGCACAGTGTCCACAGATGTTCAAAAGTCTATTTTGAGCCTAAAATTTTGAATTTTAAGAAGTGTGCAAATTCTTGCCATAATTGTAAATTTTCATCACCCTGGGGTGGTCAAAATCATCAAAATCGGACCAATTTTTTTTAGTCCCCATATCAATCCTCCAGTGTCCACAGATGTTCAAAAGTCTATTTTGAGCCTAAAATTTTGAATTTTAAGAAGTGAGCAAATTCTTGCCAGAAGTGTAAATTTTCACCACCCCAGAGTGGTTAAAATCATCAAAATAGGACAAAAATATTTTAATCCCTATATCTTTCCTGCAGTGTCCACAGATGTTCAAAAGTCTAATTTGAGCCTAAAATTTGGAATTTTAAGAAGTGTGCAAATTCTTGCCATAATTGTAAATTTTCATCACCCTGGGGTGGTCAAAATCATCAAAATCGGACCAATTTTTTTTAGTCCCCATATCAATCCTCCAGTGTCCACAGATGTTCAAAAGTCTATTTTGAGCCTAAAATTTGGAATTTTAAGAAGTGAGCAAATTCTTGCCAGAATTGTAAATTTTTACCACCCCGGGGTGGTCAAAATCATCGAAATCAGACCAATTTTTTTAGTCCCCATATCATTTGGGCAGTGTCCACCGAAGTTCAAAAGTCTATTTTGAGCCTAAAATTTGGAATTGAAAGAATTGAGCAAATTCTTGCCAGAATTGTGAATTTTTACCATCCGGGGTGGTCAAAATTATCAAAATCGGATAATTATTTTTAGTCCCCATATCGTTTGTGCAGTGTCTACAGATGTTCAAAAGTCTATTTTGAGCCTAAAATTTTGAATTTTAAGAAGTGAGCAAATTCTTGCCAGAATTGTAAATTTTTACCACCCCAGGGTGGTCAAAATCATTAAAATCGGACAAAAGAATGTTAGTCCCCGTATCATTTGCACAGTGTCCACAGATGTTCAAAAGTCTATTTTGAGCCTAAAACTTTGAATTTTAAGAAGTGAGCAAATTCTTGCCAGAATTGTAAATTTTTACAACCCCGGGGTGGTCAAAATTATCAAAATCGGATAATTATTTTTATTCCCCATATCATTTGCGCAGTGTCCACAGATGTTCAAAAGTCTATTTTGAGCCTAAAATTGGAGTTTTAAGAAGTGAGCAAATTCTTGCCCAAATTTTAAGTTTTCACCATCCCGGGGTGGTCAAAATCATCAAAATCGGACAAAATTTTTTAGTCCTCATGCCGTTTCCACAGTGTCCACAGATGTTCAAAAGTCTTTTTTGAGCCTAAAATTTGGAATTTTAAGAAGTGAGCAAATTCTTGCCAGAAGTGTAAATTTTCACCACCCCGCCCTGGGATGGTCAAAATCATCAAAATCGGACAAACAATTTCTAATCCCAATATCATTTGCACAGTGTCCACAGATGTTTAAAAGTCTATTTTGAAGCTAAAATTTAGAATTGAAGAAGTGAGCAAATTCTTGCCATAATTGTAAATTTTCATCACCCTGGGGTGGTCAAAATCATCAAAATCGGACTAATTTTTTTAGTCCCCATATCATTTGGGCAGTATCCACAGATGTTCAAAAGTCTATTTTGAGCCTAAAATTTGGAATTTTAAGAAGTGAGCAAATTCTTGCCAGAATTGTAAATTTTTACCACCCCGGGGTGGTCAAAATCATCGAAATCTGACCAATTTTTTTATTCCCCATATCATTTGGGCAGTGTCCACCGAAGTTCAAAAGTCTATTTTGAGCCTAAAATTTGGAATTGAAAGAATTGAGCAAATTCTTGCCAGAATTGTGAATTTTTACCATCCGGGGTGGTCAAAATTATCAAAATCGGATAATTATTTTTAGTCCCCATATCGTTTGTGGAGTGTCTACAGATGTTCAAAAGTCTATTTTGAGCCTAAAATTTTGAATTTTAAGAAGTGAGCAAATTCTTGCCAGAATTGAGAATTTTCACCACCCTGGGGTGGTCAAAATCATTAAAATCGGACAAAAGAATGTTAGTCCCCATATCATTTGCACAGTGTCCACAGATGTTCAAAAGTCTATTTTGAGCCTAAAACTTTGAATTTTAAGAAGTGAGCAAATTCTTGCCAGAATTGTAAATTTTTACAACCCCGGGGTGGTCAAAATTATCAAAATCGGATAATTATTTTTATTCCCCATATCATTTGCACAGTGTCCACAGATGTTCAAAAGTCTATTTTGAGCCTAAAATTGGAGTTTTAAGAAGTGAGCAAATTCTTGCCAAAATTTTAAGTTTTCACCATCCCGGGGTGGTCAAAATCATCAAAATCGGACAAAAATATTTTAATCCCTATATCATTCCTGCAGTGTCCACAGATGTTCAAAAGTCTTTTTTGAGCCTAAAATTTGGAATTTTAAGAAGTGTGCAAATTCTTGCCATAATTGTAAATTTTCATCACCCTGGGGTGGTCAAAATCATCAAAACCGAACCAATTTTTTTTAGTCCCCATATCAATTCTCCAGTGTCCACAGATGTTCAAAAGTCTATTTTGAGCCTAAAATTTGGAATTTTAAGAAGTGAGCAAATTCTTGCCAGAATTGTAAATTTTCACCACCCCAGAGTGGTTAAAATCATCAAAATCGGACAAAAATATTTTAATCCCTATATCTTTCCTGCAGTGTCCACAGATGTTCAAAAGTCTATTTTGAGCCTAAAATTTGGAATTTTAAGAAGTGAGCAAATTCTTGCCAGAATTGTAAATTTTTACCACCCCGGGGTGGTCAAAATCATCGAAATCTGACCAATTTTTTTATTCCCCATATCATTTGGGCAGTGTCCACCGAAGTTCAAAAGTCTATTTTGAGCCTAAAATTTGGAATTGAAAGAATTGAGCAAATTCTTGCCAGAATTGTGAATTTTTACCATCCGGGGTGGTCAAAATTATCAAAATCGGACAAAAGAATGTTAGTCCCCGTATCATTTGCACAGTGTCCACAGATGTTCAAAAGTCTATTTTGAGCCTAAAATTTTGAATTTTAAGAAGTAAGCAAATTCTTGCCAGAATTGTAAATTTTTACAACCCCGGGTAGGTCAAAATTATCAAAATCGGATAATTATTTTTATTCCCCATATCATTTTCGCAGTGTCCACAGATGTTCAAAAGTCTATTTTGAGCCTAAAATTGGAGTTTTAAGAAGTGAGCAAATTCTTGCCAAAATTTTAAGTTTTCACCATCCCGGGGTGGTCAAAATCATCAAAATCGGACAAAAAAATTTAGTCCTCATGCCGTTTCCACAGTGTCCACAGATGTTCAAAAGTCTTTTTTGAGCCTAAAATTTGGAATTTTAAGAAGTGAGCAAATTCTTGCCAGAAGTGTAAATTTTCACCACCCCACCCTGGGATGGTCAAAATCATCAAAATCGGACAAACATATTTTAATCCCTATATCATTCCTGCAGTGTCCACATATGTTCAAAAGTCTATTTTGAGCCTAAAATTTAGATTTTAAGAAGTGAGCAAATTCTTGCCAGAATTGTAAATTTTTACCATCCGGGGTGGTCAAAATTATCAAAATCGGATAATTATTTTTAGTCCCCATATCGTTTGTGCAGTGTCTACAGATGTTCAAAAGTCTATTTTGAGCCTAAAATTTTGAATTTTAAGAAGTGAGCAAATTCTTGCCAGAATTGAGAATTTTCACCACCCCGGTGTGGTCAAAATCATTAAAATCGGACAAAAGAATGTTAGTCCCCGTATCATTTGCACAGTGTCCACAGATGTTCAAAAGTCTATTTTGAGCCTAAAATTGGAGTTTTAAGAAGTGAGCAAATTCTTGCCAAAATTTTAAGTTTTCACCATCCCGGGGTGGTCAAAATCATCAAAATCGGACAAAAAAATTTAGTCCTCATGCCGTTTCCACAGTGTCCACAGATGTTCAAAAGTCTTTTTTGAGCCTAAAATTTGGAATTTTTAAGAAGTGAGCAAATTCTTGCCAGAAGTGTAAATTTTCACCACCCCACCCTGGGATGGTCAAAATCATCAAAATCAGACAAAAATATTTTAATCCCTATATCATTCCTGCAGTGTCCACAGATGTTCAAAAGTCTATTTTGAGCCTAAAATTTGGAATTTTAAGAAGTGAGCAAATTCTTGCCAGAATTGTAAATTTTTACCACCCCGGGGTGGTCAAAATCATCGAAATCTGACCAATTTTTTTATTCCCCATATCATTTGGGCAGTGTCCACCGAAGTTCAAAAGTCTATTTTGAGCCTAAAATTTGGAATTGAAAGAATTGAGCAAATTCTTGCCAGAATTGTGAATTTTTACCATCCGGGGTGGTCAAAATTATCAAAATCGGATAATTATTTTTAGTCCCCATATCGTTTGTGGAGTGTCTACAGATGTTCAAAAGTCTATTTTGAGCCTAAAATTTTGAATTTTAAGAAGTGAGCAAATTCTTGCCAGAATTGAGAATTTTCACCACCCTGGGGTGGTCAAAATCATTAAAATCGGACAAAAGAATGTTAGTCCCCATATCATTTGCACAGTGTCCACAGATGTTCAAAAGTCTATTTTGAGCCTAAAACTTTGAATTTTAAGAAGTGAGCAAATTCTTGCCAGAATTGTAAATTTTTACAACCCCGGGGTGGTCAAAATTATCAAAATCGGATAATTATTTTTATTCCCCATATCATTTGCACAGTGTCCACAGATGTTCAAAAGTCTATTTTGAGCCTAAAATTGGAGTTTTAAGAAGTGAGCAAATTCTTGCCAAAATTTTAAGTTTTCACCATCCCGGGGTGGTCAAAATCATCAAAATCGGACAAAAATATTTTAATCCCTATATCATTCCTGCAGTGTCCACAGATGTTCAAAAGTCTTTTTTGAGCCTAAAATTTGGAATTTTAAGAAGTGTGCAAATTCTTGCCATAATTGTAAATTTTCATCACCCTGGGGTGGTCAAAATCATCAAAATCGGACCAATTTTTTTTAGTCCCCATATCAATTCTCCAGTGTCCACAGATGTTCAAAAGTCTATTTTGAGCCTAAAATTTGGAATTTTAAGAAGTGAGCAAATTCTTGCCAGAATTGTAAATTTTCACCACCCCAGAGTGGTTAAAATCATCAAAATCGGACAAAAATATTTTAATCCCTATATCTTTCCGGGGTGGTCAAAATCATCAAAATCGGACAAAAAAATTTAGTCCTCATGCCGTTTCCACAGTGTCCACAGATGTTCAAAAGTCTTTTTTGAGCCTAAAATTTGGAATTTTAAGAAGTGAGCAAATTCTTGCCAGAAGTGTAAATTTTCACCACCCCACCCTGGGATGGTCAAAATCATCAAAATCGGACAAACATATTTTAATCCCTATATCATTCCTGCAGTGTCCACATATGTTCAAAAGTCTATTTTGAGCCTAAAATTTAGATTTTAAGAAGTGAGCAAATTCTTGCCAGAATTGTAAATTTTTACCATCCGGGGTGGTCAAAATTATCAAAATCGGATAATTATTTTTAGTCCCCATATCGTTTGTGGAGTGTCTACAGATGTTCAAAAGTCTATTTTGAGCCTAAAATTTTGAATTTTAAGAAGTGAGCAAATTCTTGCCAGAATTGAGAATTTTCACCACCCCGGTGTGGTCAAAATCATTAAAATCGGACAAAAGAATGTTAGTCCCCGTATCATTTGCACAGTGTCCACAGATGTTCAAAAGTCTATTTTGAGCCTAAAACTTTGAATTTTAAGAAGTGAGCAAATTCTTGCCAGAATTGTAAATTTTTACAACCCCGGGGTGGTCAAAATTATCAAAATCGGATAATTATTTTTATTCCCCATATCATTTGCGCAGTGTCCACAGATGTTCAAAAGTCTATTTTGAGCCTAAAATTGGAGTTTTAAGAAGTGAGCAAATTCTTGCCAAAATTTTAAGTTTTCACCATCCCGGGGTGGTCAAAATCATCAAAATCGGACAAAAAAATTTAGTCCTCATGCCGTTTCCACAGTGTCCACAGATGTTCAAAAGTCTTTTTTGAGCCTAAAATTTGGAATTTTAAGAAGTGAGCAAATTCTTGCCAGAAGTGTAAATTTTCACCACCCCACCCTGGGATGGTCAAAATCATCAAAATCGGACAAAAATATTTTAATCCCTATATCATTCCTGCAGTGTCCACAGATGTTCAAAAGTCTATTTTGAGCCTAAAATTTTGAATTTTAAGAAGTGTGCAAATTCTTGCCATAATTGTAAATTTTCATCACCCTGGGGTGGTCAAAATCATCAAAATCGGACCAATTTTTTTTAGTCCCCATATCAATTCTCCAGTGTCCACAGATGTTCAAAAGTCTATTTTGAGCCTAAAATTTGGAATTTTAAGAAGTGAGCAAATTCTTGCCAGAAGTGTAAATTTTCACCACCCCAGAGTGGTTAAAATCATCAAAATAGGACAAAAATATTTTAATCCCTATATCTTTCCTGCAGTGTCCACAGATGTTCAAAAGTCTATTTTGAGCCTAAAATTTTGAATTTTAAGAAGTGTGCAAATTCTTGCCATAATTGTAAATTTTCATCACCCTGGGGTTGTCAAAATCATCAAAATCGGACCAATTTTTTTTAGTCCCCATATCAATCCTCCAGTGTCCACAGATGTTCAAAAGTCTATTTTGAGCCTAAAATTTGGAATTTTAAGAAGTGAGCAAATTCTTGCCAGAATTGTAAATTTTTACCACCCCGGGCATGGTCAAAATCATCGAAATCTGACCAATTTTTTTATTCCCCATATCATTTGGGCAGTGTCCACCGAAGTTCAAAAGTCTATTTTGAGCCTAAAATTTGGAATTGAAAGAATTGAGCAAATTCTTGCCAGAATTGTGAATTTTTACCATCCGGGGTGGTCAAAATTATCAAAATCGGATAATTATTTTTAGTCCCCATATCGTTTGTGGAGTGTCTACAGATGTTCAAAAGTCTATTTTGAGCCTAAAATTTTGAATTTTAAGAAGTGAGCAAATTCTTGCCAGAATTGAGAATTTTCACCACCCTGGGGTGGTCAAAATCATTAAAATCGGACAAAAGAATGTTAGTTCCCATATCATTTGCACAGTGTCCACAGATGTTCAAAAGTCTATTTTGAGCCTAAAACTTTGAATTTTAAGAAGTGAGCAAATTCTTGCCAAAATTTTAAGTTTTCACCATCCCGGGGTGGTCAAAATCATCAAAATCGGACAAAAATATTTTAATCCCTATATCATTCCTGCAGTGTCCACAGATGTTCAAAAGTCTTTTTTGAGCCTAAAATTTGGAATTTTAAGAAGTGTGCAAATTCTTGCCATAATTGTAAATTTTCATCACCCCGGGGTGGTCAAAATCATCAAAATCGGACCAATTTTTTTTAGTCCCCATATCAATCCTCCAGTGTCCACAGATGTTCAAAAGTCTATTTTGAGCCTAAAATTTGGAATTTTAAGAAGTGAGCAAATTCTTGCCAGAAGTGTAAATTTTCACCACCCCAGAGTGGTTAAAATCATCAAAATCGGACAAAAAATTTCTAATCCCAATATCATTTGCACAGTGTCCACAGATGTTTAAAAGTCTATTTTGAGGCTAAATTTAGAATTGAAGAAGTGAGGAAATTCATGCCATAATTGTAAATTTTCATTACCCCGGGGTGGTCAAAATCATCAAAATCGGACTAATTTTTTTAGTCCCCATATCATTTGGGCAGTATCCACCGAAGTTCAAAAGTCTATTTTGAGCCTAAAATTTGGAATTTTAAGAAGTGTGCAAATTCTTGCCATAATTGTAAATTTTCATCACCCTGGGGTGGTCAAAATCATCAAAATCGGACCAATTTTTTTTAGTCCCCATATCAATCCTCCAGTGTCCACAGATGTTCAAAAGTCTATTTTGAGCCTAAAATTTTGAATTTAAGAAGTGAGCAAATTCTTGCCAGAAGTGTAAATTTTTACAACCCCGGGGTGGTCAAAATCATCGAAATCAGACCAATTTTTTTAGTCCCCATATCATTTGGGCAGTGTCCACCGAAGTTCAAAAGTCTATTTTTGAGCCTAAAATTTGGAATTGAAAGAATTGAGCAAATTCTTGCCAGAATTGTGAATTTTTACCATCCGGGGTGGTCAAAATTATCAAAATCGGATAATTATTTTTAGTCCCCATATCGTTTGTGCAGTGTCTACAGATGTTCAAAAGTCTATTTTGAGCCTAAAATTTGGAATTTTAAGAAGTGAGCAAATTCTTGCCAGAATTGTAAATTTTTACAACCCCGGGGTGGTCAAAATTATCAAAATCGGATAATTATTTTTATTCCCCATATCATTTGCGCAGTGTCCACAGATGTTCAAAAGTCTATTTTGAGCCTAAAATTGGAGTTTTAAGAAGTGAGGAAATTCTTGCCAAAATTTTAAGTTTTCACCATCCCGGGGTGGTCAAAATCATCAAAATCGGACAAATTTTTTTAGTCCTCATGCCGTTTCCACAGTGTCCACAGATGTTCAAAAGTCTTTTTTGAGCCTAAAATTTTGAATTTTCAGAAGTGAGCAAATTCTTGCCAGAAGTGTAAATTTTCACCACCCCACCCTGGGATGGTCAAAATCATCAAAATCGGACAAAAATATTTTAGTCCCCATATCAATCCTCCAGTGTCCACAGATGTTCAAAAGTCTATTTTGAGCCTAAAATTTTGAATTTTAAGAAGTGTGCAAATTCTTGCCATAATTGTAAATTTTCATCACCCTGGGGTGGTCAAAATCATCAAAATCGGGCCAATTTTTTTTAGTCCCCATATCAATCCTCCAGTGTCCACAGATGTTCAAAAGTCTATTTTGAGCCTAAAATTTGGAATTTTAAGAAGTGAGCAAATTCTTGCCAGAAGTGTAAATTTTCACCACCCCAGAGTGGTTAAAATCATCAAAATAGGACAAAAAATTCTAATCCCAATATCATTTGCACAGTGTCCACAGATGTTTAAAAGTCTATTTTGAGGCTAAAATTTAGAATTGAAGAAGTGAGGAAATTCATGCCATAATTGTAATTTTTCATCACACCGGGTTGGTCAAAATCATCAAAATCGGACTAATTTTTTTAATCCCCATATCATTTGGGCAGTATCCACAGAAGTTCAAAAGTCTATTTTGAGCCTAAAATTTGGAATTTTAAGAAGTGAGCAAATTCTTGCCAAAATTGTAAATTTTCACCACCCCGGGGTGGTCAAAATCATCGAAATCAGACCAATTTTTTTAGTCCCCATATCATTTGGGCAGTGTCCACCGAAGTTCAAAAGTCTATTTTGAGCCTAAAATTTGGAATTTTAAGAAGTGAGTAAATTCTTGCCAGAATTGTGAATTTTTACCATCCGGGGTGGTCAAAATTATCAAAATCGGACAAAAGAATGTTAGTCCCCGTATCATTTGCACAGTGTCCACAGATGTTCAAAAGTCTATTTTGAGCCTAAAATTTTGAATTTTAAGAAGTGAGCAAATTCTTGCCAGAAGTGTAAATTTTCACCACCCCAGAGTGGTTAAAATCATCAAAATAGGACAAAAATATTTTAATCCCTATATCTTTCCTGCAGTGTCCACAGATGTTGAAAAGTCTATTTTGAGCCTAAAATTTTGAATTTTAAGAAGTGTGCAAATTCTTGCCATAATTGTAAATTTTCATCACCCTGGGGTGGTCAAAATCATCAAAATCGGACCAATTTTTTTTAGTCCCCATATCAATCCTCCAGTGTCCACAGATGTTGAAAAGTCTATTTTGAGCCTAAAATTTGGAATTTTAAGAAGTGAGCAAATTCTTGCCAGAATTGTAAATTTTTACCACCCCGGGGTGGTCAAAATCATCGAAATCAGACCAATTTTTTTATTCCCCATATCATTTGGGCAGTGTCCACCGAAGTTCAAAAGTCTATTTTGAGCCTAAAATTTTGAATTGAAAGAATTGAGCAAATTCTTGCCAGAATTGTGAATTTTTACCATCCGGGGTGGTCAAAATTATCAAAATCGGATAATTATTTTTAGTCCCCATATCGTTTGTGCAGTGTCTACAGATGTTCAAAAGTCTATTTTGAGCCTAAAATTTTGAATTTTAAGAAGTGAGCAAATTCTTGCCAGAATTGTAAATTTTCACCAACCCCGGGGTGGTCAAAATTATCAAAATCGGATAATTATTTTTATTCCCCATATCATTTGCGCAGTGTCCACAGATGTTCTAAAGTCTATTTTGAGCCTAAAATTGGAGTTTTAAGAAGTGAGCAAATTCTTGCCCAAATTTTAAGTTTTCACCATCCCGGGGTGGTCAAAATCATCAAAATCGGACAAAATTTTTTAGTCCTCATGCCGTTTCCACAGTGTCCACAGATGTTCAAAAGTCTTTTTTGAGCCTAAAATTTGGAATTTTAAGAAGTGAGCAAATTCTTGCCAGAAGTGTAAATTTTCACCACCCCGCCCTGGGATGGTCAAAATCATCAAAATCGGACAAACAATTTCTAATCCCAATATCATTTGCACAGTGTCCACAGATGTTTAAAAGTCTATTTTGAAGCTAAAATTTAGAATTGAAGAAGTGAGCAAATTCTTGCCATAATTGTAAATTTTCATCACCCTGGGGTGGTCAAAATCATCAAAATCGGACTAATTTTTTTAGTCCCCATATCATTTGGGCAGTATCCACAGAAGTTCAAAAGTCTATTTTGAGCCTAAAATTTGGAATTTTAAGAAGTGAGCAAATTCTTGCCAGAATTGTGAATTTTTACCATCCGGGGTGGTCAAAATTATCAAAATCGGATAATTATTTTTAGTCCCCATATCGTTTGTGCAGTGTCTACATATGTTCAAAAGTCTATTTTGAGCCTAAAATTTTGAATTTTAAGAAGTGAGTAAATTCTTGCCAGAAGTGTAAATTTTCACCACCCCACCCTGGGATGGTCAAAATCATCAAAATCGGACAAAAATATTTTAATCCCTATATCATTCCTGCAGTGTCCACAGATGTTGAAAAGTCTATTTTGAGCCTAATATTTTGAATTTTAAGAAGTGAGCAAATTCTTGCCATAATTGTAAATTTTGATCACCCTGGGGTGGTCAAAATCATCAAAATCGGACCAATTTTTTTTAGTCCCCATATCAATCCTCCAGTGTCCACAGATGTTCAAAAGTCTATTTAGGGCCTAAAATTTGGAATTTTAAGAAGTGAGCAAATTCTTGCCAGAATTGTAAATTTTCACCACCCCGGGGTGGTCAAAATCATCGAAATCAGACCAATTTTTTTATTCCCCATATCATTTGGGCAGTGTCCACCGAAGTTCAAAAGTCTATTTTGAGCCTAAAATTTGGAATTGAAAGAATTGAGCAAATTCTTGCCAGAATTGTGAATTTTTACCATCGCGGGGTGGTCAAAATTATCAAAATCGGACCAAAGAATGTTAGTCCCCGTATCATTTGCACAGTGTCCACAGATGTTCAAAAGTCTATTTTGAGCCTAAAATTTTGAATTTTAAGAAGTGAGCAAATTCTTGCCAAAATTTTAAGTTTTCACCATCCCGGGGTGGTCAAAATCATCAAAATCGGACAAAAAAATTTAGTCCTCATGCCGTTTCCACAGTGTCCACAGATGTTCAAAAGTCTTTTTTGAGCCTAAAATTTGGAATTTTAAGAAGTGAGCAAATTCTTGCCAGAAGTGTAAATTTTCACCACCCACCCTGGTATGGTCAAAATCATCGAAATCGGGCAAACATATTTTAATCCCTATATCATTCCTGCAGTGTCCACATATGTTCAAAAGTTTATTTTGAGCCTAAAATTTAGATTTTAAGAAGTGAGCAAATTCTTGCCAGAATTGTAAATTTTTACTATCCGGGGTGGTCAAAATTATCAAAATCGGATAATTATTTTTAGTCCCCATATCGTTTGTGCAGTGTCTACAGATGTTCAAAAGTCTATTTTGAGCCTAAAATTTTGAATTTTAAGAAGTGAGCAAATTCTTGCCAGAAGTGTAAATTTTCACCACCACAGGGTGGTTAAAATCATCAAAATCGGACAAAAAAATGTCAGTCCCCATTTCATTTGCACAGTGTCCACAGATTTTCAAAAGTCTATTTTGAGCCTAAAATTTGGAATTTTAAGAATTGAGAAAATTATTGCCAGAAGTGTAAAAAGTGCTAATATCATTGTAAATTTTCACCACCCCAGGCTGGTCAAAATCATCGAAATCAGACCATTTTCTTTATTCCCCATATCATTTGCGCAGTGTCCACAGAAGTTCAAAAGGCTATTTTGAGCCTAAAATTTGGAATTCAAAGAATTGAGCAAATTCTTGCCAGAATTGTGAATTTTTACCATCCGGTGTGGTCAAAATTATCAAAATCGGATAATTATTTTTCGTCCCCATATCGTTTGTGCAGTGTCTACAGATGTTCAAAAGTTTATTTTGAGGCTAAAATTTTGAATTTTAAGAAGTGAGCAAATTCTTGCCAGAATTAAGAACTTCTTAAAATTCAAAATTTTAGGCTCAAAATAGACTTTTGAACATCTTTGGACACTGCAGGATAATATATAGGAAATATTTAATGATATAGGGATTAAAATATTTTTGTCCGATTTTGATGATTTTGACCATCCCAGGTTGGGGTGGTGAAAATTCACACTTCTGGCAAGAATTTGCTCACTTCTTAAAATTCCAAATTTTAGGCTCAAAAAAGACTTTTCAACATCTGTGGACACTGTGGAAACGGCATAAGGACTAAATTTTTTTGTCCGATTTTGATGATTTTGACCACCCCGGGATGGTGAAAACTTAAAATTTGGGCAAGAATTTGCTCACTTCTTAAAACTCCAATTTTAGGCTCAAAATAGACTTTTGAACATCTGTGGACACTGCGCAAATGATATGGGGAATAAAAATAATTATCCGATTTTGATAATTTTGACCTACCCGGGGTTGTAAAAATTTACAATTCTGGCAAGAATTTGCTCACTTCTTAAAATTCCAAATTTTAGGCTAAAAATAGACTTTTGAACATCTGTAGACACTGTGCAAATGATATGGGGACTAACATTCTTTTGTCCGATTTTAATGATTTTGACCACCCCAGGGTGGTGAAAATTCTCAATTCTGGCAAGAATTTGCACACTTCTTAAAATTTAAAATTTTAGGCTCAAAATAAACTTTTGAACATCTGTAGACACTGCACAAACGATATGGGGACTAAAAATAATTATCCGATTTTGATAATTTTGACCACCCCGGATGGTGAAAATTCTCAATTCTGGCAAGAATTTGCACACTTCTTAAAATTCAAAATTTTAGGCTCAAAATAGACTTTTCAACATCTGTAGACACTGCACAAACGATATGGGGACTAAAAATAATTATCCGATTTTGATAATTTTGACCACCCCGGATGGTAAAAATTCACAATTCTGGCAAGAATTTGCTGAATTCTTAAAATTCCAAATTTTAGGCTCAAAATAGACTTTTGAACTTCTGTAGACACTGCCCAAATGATATGGGGAATAAAAAAATTAGTCCGATTTTGATGATTTTGACCACCCCGGGGCTGTTGAAAATGCACAATTTTGGCATGAATTTGCTCACTTCTTAAAATTAAAAATTTAGGCTCAAAATAGACTTTTGAACATCTGTGGACACTGCGGAAACGGCATGAGGACTAAAAATTTTTGTCCGATTTTAATGATTTTGACCACCCCGGGATGGTGAAAACTTAAAATTTTGCCAAGAATTTGCTCACTTCTTCAATTCTAAATTTTAGGCTCAAAATAGACTTTTAAACATCTGTGGACACTGTGCAAATGATATTGGGATTCGAAAATTTTGTATCCGATTTTGATGATTTTAACCACTCTGGGGTGGTGAAAGTTTACACTTGGTCAAAATTATCAAAATCGGATAATTATTTTTAGTCCCCATATCATTTGCACAGTGTCCACAGATGTTGAAAAGTCTATTTTGAGCCTAAAATTTGGAATTTTAAGAAGTGAGCAAATTCTTGCCAGAATTGTAAACTTTCACCAGCCCGGGGTGGTCAAAATCATCAAAATCGGACAAATGTTTCTAGTCCCCATATCATTTCCACAGTGTCAACAGATGTTCAAAAGTCTATTTTGAGCCTAAAATTTGGAATTTTAAGAAGTGAGCAAATTCTTGCCAGAATTGTAAATTTTTACCACCCGGGGGTTGTGAAAATGATTAAATTCGGATAAAAATTTGATAGCCCACATGTCATTTGCGCAGTGTCCACACATGTTCAAAAGTCTATTTTGAGCCTAAAATTTTTAATTTTTAAGAAGTGAGCAAATTCTTGCCAGAATTATAAATTTTTACCACCCTGGGGTGGTCAAAATCATCAAAATCGGACCAATTTTTTTGTAATACCCATATCATTTGCGCAGTGTCCACAGATGTTGAAAAGTCTATTTTGAGCCTAAAATTTGGAAATTTAAGAAATGAGCAAATTCTTGCCAGAATTGTTAATTTTCACCACCCTGGGGTGGACAAAATCATCAAAATCGGAAAAGAATGTGAGACCCCGTCTCATTTGCATAGTGTCTACACATGTTCAAAAGTCTATTTTGAGCCTAAAATTTGGAATTTTAAGAAGTGAGCAAATTCTTGCCAGAATTGTTAATTTTCACCACCCTGGGGTGGACAAAATCATCAAAATCGGACCAAAATCGGACCAATTTTGTTTAGTCCCCATATCATTTGCACACTGTCCACAGATGTTCAAAAGTCTATTTTGAGCCTAAAACTTTTAATTTTAAGAAGTGAGCAAATTCCTGCCAGAATTGTAAATTTTCACCAGCCCGGGGTGGTCAAAATCATCAAAATCGGACCAATTTTTTTGAATTCCCATATCATTTGCGCAGTGTCCACAGATGTTCAAAAGTCTATTTTGAGCCTAAAATTGGAATTTTAAGAAGTGAGCAAATTCTTGCCAGAATTGTAAATTTTCACCAACCCAGGGTGGTTAAAATCATCAAAATCGGACCAATTTTTTAATTCCCCATATCATTTAGGCAGTGTCCAGAGAAGTTCAAAAGTCTATTTTGAGCCTAAAATTTGGAATTTTAAGAAGTGTGCAAATTCTTGCCAGAAGTGTAAATTTTCACCACCCCGGTATGGTCAAAATCATCAAAATCGAACCAATTTTTTTATTCCCCATATCATTTGCGCAGTGTCCACAGATGTTCAAAAGTCTATTTTCAGCCTAAAACTTTTAATTTTAAGAAGTGTGCAAATTCTTGCCAGAATTATAAATTTTTACAGCCCTGGGTCGGTCAAAATCATCAAAATTCGACCAATTTTGTTTAGTCCCCATATCATTTGCATAGTGTCCACAGATTTTCAAAAGTCTATTTTGAGCCTAAAATTTGGAATTTTAAGAATTGAGCAAATTCTTGCCAGAAGTGTAAATTTTCACCACCCCAGGGTGGTTAAAATCATCAAAATCGGAGAAAAAAATGTCAGTCCCCATTTCATTTGCACAGTGTCCACAGATTTTCAAAAGTCTATTTTGAGCCTAAAATTTGGAATTTTAAGAAGTTAGCAAATTTTCGCCAGAATTGTCAACTTTTACTACCCCAGGGTGGTTAAAATCATAACATTCGGACAAAAATTTGTAGCCCCCATGTCATTTGCGCAGTGTCCACAGATGTTCAAAAGTCCATTTTGAGCCTAAAAATTCGAATTTTAAGAAGTGAGCAACTTCTTGCCAGAATTTTGAATTTTCACCACCCCAGGGTTGTCAAAATGATTAAATTCGGAATAAAATTTGATAGCCTCCATGTCATTTGCGCAGTGTCCACACATGTTCAAAAGTCTATTTTGAGCCTAAAATTTTTAATTTTTAAGAAGTGAGCAAATTCTTGCCAGAATTATAAATTTTTACCACCCTGGGGTGGTGAAAATCACTAAAATCGGACCAATTTTTTTGTAATCCCCATATCATTTGCGCAGTGTCCACAGATGTTCAAAAGTCTATTTTGAGCCTAAAATTTGGAATTTTAAGAAATGAGCAAATTCTTGCCAGAATTGTTAATTTTCACCACCCTGGGGTGGACAAAATCATCAAAATCTGAAAAGAATGTTAGTCCCCGTATCATTTGCAAAGTGTTTACAGATGTTCAAAAGTCTATTTTGAGCCTAAAATTTGGAATTTTAAGAAGTGAGCAAATTCTTGCCAGAATTGTTAATTTTCACCACCCTGGGGTGGACAAAATCATCAAAATCGGACCAAACTCGGACCAATTTTGTTTAGTCCCCATATCATTTGCACACTGTCCACAGATGTTCAAAAGTCTATTTTCAGCCTAAAACTTTTCATTTTAAGAAGTGAGCAAATTCTTGCCAGAATTCTAAATTTTTAAAGCCCTGGGGTGGTCAAAATCATCAAAATCGGACCAATTTTTTTGAATTCCCATATCATTTGCGCCAGTGTCCACAGAAGTTCAAAAGTCTATTTTGAGCCTAAAATTGGAATTTTAAGAAGTGAGCAATTTCTTGCCAGAATTGTAAATTTTCACCACCCCGGGGTGGTCAAAATCATCAAAATCGGACCAATTTTTTTATTCCCCATATCATTTAGGCAGTGTCCAGAGAAGTTCAAAAGTCTATTTTGAGCCTAAAATTTGGAATTTTAAGAAGTGTGCAAATTCTTGCCAGAAGTGTAAATTTTCACCACCCCGGGGTGGTCAAAATAATCAAAATCGGACCAATTTTTTTATTCCCCATATCATTTGCGCAGTGTCCACAGATGTTCAAAAGTCTATTTTCAGCCTAAAACTTTTAATTTTAAGAAGTGTGCAAATTCTTGCCAGAATTGTAAATTTTTACAGCCCCGGGGTGGTCAAAATCATCAAAATTCGACCAATTTTGTTTAGTCCCCATATCATTTGCACAGTGTCCACAGATTTTCAAAAGTCTATTTTGAGCCTAAAATTTGGAATTTTAAGAAGTTAGCAAATTTTCGCCAGAATTGTCAATTTTTACCACCCCAGGGTGGTTAAAATCATAACATTCGGACAAAAATTTGTAGCCCCCATGTCATTTGCGCAGTGTCCACAGATGTTCAAAAGTCCATTTTGAGCCTAAAAATTCGAATTTTAAGAAGTGAGCAACTTCTTGCCAGAATTTTGAATTTTCACCACCCAAGGGTTGTCAAAATGATTAAATTCGGAATAAAATTTGATAACCTCCATGTCATTTGCGCAGTGTCCAAACATGTTCAAAAGTCTATTTTGAGCCTAAAATTTTTAATTTTTAAGAAGTGAGCAAATTCTTGCCAGAATTATAAATTTTTACCACCCTGGGGTGGTGAAAATCACTAAAATCGGACCAATTTTTTTGTAATCCCCATATCATTTGCGCAGTGTCCACAGATGTTCAAAAGTCTATTTTGAGCCTAAAATTTGGAATTTTAAGAAATGAGCAAATTCTTGCCAGAATTGTTAATTTTCACCACCCTGGGGTGGACAAAATCATCAAAATCTGAAAAGAATGTTAGTCCCCGTATCATTTGCAAAGTGTTTACAGATGTTCAAAAGTCTATTTTGAGTCTAAAATTTGGAATTTTAAGAAGTGAGCAAATTCTTGCCAGAATTGTTAATTTTCACCACCCTGGGGTGGACAAAATCATCAAAATCGGACCAAACTCGGACCAATTTTGTTTAGTCCCCATATCATTTGCACACTGTCCACAGATGTTCAAAAGTCTATTTTCAGCCTAAAACTTTTCATTTTAAGAAGTGAGCAAATTCTTGCCAGAATTCTAAATTTTTACAGCCCTGGGGTGGTCAAAATCATCAAAATCGGACCAATTTTTTTGAATTCCCATATCATTTGCGCCAGTGCCCACAGAAGTTCAAAAGTCTATTTTGAGCCTAAAATTGGAATTTTAAGAAGTGAGCAATTTCTTGCCAGAATTGTAAATTTTCACCACCCCGGGGTGGTCAAAATCATCAAAATCGGACCAATTTTTTTATTCCCCATATCATTTAGGCAGTGTCGAGAGAAGTTCAAAAGTCTATTTTGAAGCTAAAATTTTTAATTTTAAGAAGTGTGCAAATTCTTGCCAGAAGTGTAAATTTTCACCACCCCGGGGTGGTCAAAATCATCAAAATCGGACCAATTTTTTTATTCCCCATATCATTTGGGCAGTGTCCACAGATGTTCAAAAGTCTATTTTCAGCCTAAAACTTTTAATTTTAAGAAGTGTGCAAATTCTTGCCAGAATTGTAAATTTTTACCACCCCTGGGTTGTCAAAATGATTAAATTCGGAATAAAATTTGGTAGCCCCCATGTCATTTGCGCAGTGTCCACACATGTTCAAAAGTCTATTTTGAGCCTAAAATTTTTAATTTTTAAGAAGTGAGCAAATTCTTGCCAGAATTATAAATTTTTACCACCCCGGGGTAGTGAAAATCATCAAAATGGGACCAATTTTTTTGTAATCCCCATATCATTTGCGCAGTGTCCACAGATGTTCAAAAGTCTATTTTGAGCCTAAAATTTGGAATTTTAAGAAGTGAGCAAATTCTTGCCAGAATTGTTTATTTTCACCACCCTGGGGTGGACAAAATCATCAAAATCGGAAAAGAATGTTAGTCCCCGTATCATTTGCAAAGTGTTTACAGATGTTCAAAAGTCTATTTTGAGCCTAAAATTTGGAATTTTAAGAAGTGAGCAAATTCTTGCCAGAATTGTTAATTTTCACCACCCTGGGGTGGACAAAATCATCAAAATCGGACCAAAATCGGACCAATTTTGTTTAGTCCCCATATCATTTGCACACTGTCCACAGATGTTCAAAAGTCTATTTTCAGCCTAAAACTTTTCATTTTAAGAAGTGAGCAAATTCTTGCAACAATTGTAAATTTTTACAGCCCTGGGGTGGTCAAAATCATCAAAATCGGACCAATTTTTTTGAATTCCCATATCATTTGCGCAGTGTCCACAGATGTTCAAAAGTCTATTTTGAGCCTAAAATTGGAATTTTAAGAAGTGAGCAAATTCTTGCCAGAATTGTAAATTTTCACCACCCCGGGGTGGTCAAAATCATCAAAATCGGACCAATTTTTTTATTCCCCATATCATTTAGGCAGTGTCGAGAGAAGTTCAAAAGTCTATTTTGAGCCTAAAATTTGGAATTTTAAGAAGTGTGCAAATTCTTGCCAGAAGTGTAAATTTTCACCACCCCGGGGTGGTCAAAATCATCAAAATCGGACCAATTTTTTTATTCCCCATATCATTTGGGCAGTGTCCACAGATGTTCAAAAGTCTATTTTCAGCCTAAAACTTTTAATTTTAAGAAGTGTGCAAATTCTTGCCAGAATTGTAAATTTTTACAGCCCCGGGATGGTCAAAATCATCAAAATCGGACAAAAAACTTTAGTCCCCATATCGTTTGCTCAGTGTCAACAGATGTTCAAAAGTCTATTTTGAGCCTAAAATTTGTAATTTTATAAGAAGTGAGGAAATTTTTGCCAGAAGTGTGAATTTTTACCACCCTGGGGTGGTCACAATGATAAAATTTTGACAAAAAATTATAGTCCCCATATCATTTGCGCAGTGTCCACAGATGTTCAAAAGTTTATTTTGAGCCTAAAATTGGAATTTTAAGAAGTGAGCAAATTCTTGCCAGAATTGTTAATTTTCACCACCCCGGGGTGGTCAAAATCATCAAAATCGGACCAATTTTTTAATTCCCCATATCATTTGCGCAGTGTCCACAGATGTTCAAAAGTCTATTTTCAGCCTAAAACTTTTCATTTTAAGAAGTGAGCAAATTCTTGCCAGAATTGTAAATTTTTACCACCCCGGGGTTGTCAAAATGATTAAATTCGGAATAAAATTTGATAGCCCCCATGTCATTTGCGCAGTGTCCACAGATGTTCAAAAGTCTATTTTGAGCCTAAAATTTTTAATTTTTAAGAAGTGAGCAAATTCTTGCCAGAATTATAAATTTTTCCACCCTGGGGTGGTGAAAATCATCAAAATGGGACCAATTTTTTTTTAATCCCCATATCATTTGCGCAGTGTCCACAGATGTTCAAAAGTCTATTTTGAGCCTAAAATTTGGAATTTTAAGAAGTGAGCAAATTCTTGCCAGAATTGTTAATTTTCACCACCCTGGGGTGGACAAAATCATCAAAATCGGACCAAAATCGGACCAATTTTGTTTAGTCCCCATATCATTTGCACACTGTCCACAGATGTTCAAAAGTCTATTTTCAGCCTAAAACTTTTCATTTTAAGAAGTGAGCAAATTCTTGCCACAATTGTAAATTTTTACAGCCCTGGGGTGGTCAAAATCATCAAAATCGGACCAATTTTTTTGAATTCCCATATCATTTGCGCAGTGTCCACAGATGTTCAAAAGTCTATTTTGAGCCTAAAATTGGAATTTTAAGAAGTGTGCAAATTCTTGCCAGAATTGTAAATTTTCACCACCCCGGGGTGGTTAAAATCATCAAAATCGGACCAATTTTTTTATTCCCCATATCATTTAGGCAGTGTCGAGAGAAGTTCAAAAGTCTATTTTGAGCCTAAAATTTGGAATTTTAAGAAGTGTGCAAATTCTTGCCAGAAGTGTAAATTTTCACCACCCCGGGGTGGTCAAAATCATCAAAATCTTACAAAAAAATTTAGTCCCCATATCGTTTACTCAGTGTCAACAGATGTTCAAAAGTCTATTTTGAGCCTAAAATTTGTAATTTTATAAGAAGTGAGGAAATTTTTGCCAGAAGTGTGAATTTTTACCACCCTGGGGTGGTCACAATGATCAAATTTTGACAAAAATTTATAGTCCCCATATCATTTGCGCAGTGTCCACATATGTTCAAAAGTTTATTTTGAGCCTAAAATTGGAATTTTAAGAAGTGAGCAAATTCTTGCCAGAATTGTTAATTTTCACCACCCCGGGGTGGTCAAAATCATCAAAATCGGACCAATTTTTTTATTCCCCATATCATTTGCGCAGTGTCCACAGATGTTCAAAAGTCTATTTTCAGCCTAAAACTTTTAATTTTAAGAAGTGTGCAAATTCTTGCCAGAATTGTAAATTTTTACAGCCCCGGGGTGGTCAAAATCATCAAAATTGGACCAATTTTGTTTAGTCCCCATATCATTTGCACAGTGTCCACAGATTTTCAAAAGTCTATTTTGAGCCTAAAACTTCGAATTTTAAGAAGTTAGGAAATTTTCGCCAGAAGTGTAAATTTTCACCACCCCAGGGTGGTTAAAATCATCAAAATCGGACAAAAAAATGTTAGTCCCCATATCATTTGCACAGTGTCCACAGATTTTCAAAAGTCTATTTTGAGCTAAAATTTCGAATTTTAAGAAATGAGCAAATTCTTGCCAGAATTGTGAATTTTCACCACCCCGGGGTGGTCAAAATAATCAAAATCGGACAAAAGAATGTTAGACCCCCTCTCATTTGCACAGTGTCTACACATGTTCAAAAGTCTATTTTGAGCCTAAAATTTGGAATTTTAAGAAGTGAGCAAATTCTTGCCAGAATTGTTAATTTTCACCACCCTGGGGTGGACAAAATCATCAAAATCGGAAAAGAATGTTAGTCCCCGTATCATTTGCAAAGTGTTTACAGATGTTCAAAAGTCTATTTTGAGCCTAAAATTTGGAATTTTAAGAAGTGAGCAAATTCTTGCCAGAATTGTTAATTTTCACCACCCTGGGGTGGACAAAATCATCAAAATCGGACCAAAATCGGACCAATTTTGTTTAGTCCCCATATCATTTGCACACTGTCCACAGATGTTCAAAAGTCCATTTTGAGCCTAAAAATTCGAATTTTAAGAAGTGAGCAACTTCTTGCCAGAATTTTGAATTTTCACCACCCCGGGGTTGTCAAAATGATTAAATTCGGAATAAAATTTGATAACCTCCATGTC
The DNA here is from genome assembly GCF_023055435.1 of Haliotis rufescens. Taxonomy (NCBI): domain Eukaryota; kingdom Metazoa; phylum Mollusca; class Gastropoda; order Lepetellida; family Haliotidae; genus Haliotis; species Haliotis rufescens. The sequence goes on along the minus strand of NW_025964001.1, from coordinate 49,558,099 downwards.
ATTTGCGCAGTGTCCACACATGTTCAAAAGTCTATTTTGAGCCTAAAATTTTTAATTTTTAAGAAGTGAGCAAATTCTTGCCAGAATTATAAATTTTTACCACCCTGGGGTGGTGAAAATCACTAAAATCGGACCAATTTTTTTGTAATCCCCATATCATTTGCGCAGTGTCCACAGATGTTCAAAAGTCTATTTTGAGCCTAAAATTTGGAATTTTAAGAAATGAGCAAATTCTTGCCAGAATTGTTAATTTTCACCACCCTGGGGTGGACAAAATCATCAAAATCTGAAAAGAATGTTAGTCCCCGTATCATTTGCAAAGTGTTTACAGATGTTCAAAAGTCTATTTTGAGTCTAAAATTTGGAATTTTAAGAAGTGAGCAAATTCTTGCCAGAATTGTTAATTTTCACCACCCTGGGGTGGACAAAATCATCAAAATCGGACCAAACTCGGACCAATTTTGTTTAGTCCCCATATCATTTGCACACTGTCCACAGATGTTCAAAAGTCTATTTTCAGCCTAAAACTTTTCATTTTAAGAAGTGAGCAAATTCTTGCCAGAATTCTAAATTTTTACAGCCCTGGGGTGGTCAAAATCATCAAAATCGGACCAATTTTTTTGAATTCCCATATCATTTGCGCCAGTGCCCACAGAAGTTCAAAAGTCTATTTTGAGCCTAAAATTGGAATTTTAAGAAGTGAGCAATTTCTTGCCAGAATTGTAAATTTTCACCACCCCGGGGTGGTCAAAATCATCAAAATCGGACCAATTTTTTTATTCCCCATATCATTTAGGCAGTGTCGAGAGAAGTTCAAAAGTCTATTTTGAAGCTAAAATTTTTAATTTTAAGAAGTGTGCAAATTCTTGCCAGAAGTGTAAATTTTCACCACCCCGGGGTGGTCAAAATCATCAAAATCGGACCAATTTTTTTATTCCCCATATCATTTGGGCAGTGTCCACAGATGTTCAAAAGTCTATTTTCAGCCTAAAACTTTTAATTTTAAGAAGTGTGCAAATTCTTGCCAGAATTGTAAATTTTTACCACCCCTGGGTTGTCAAAATGATTAAATTCGGAATAAAATTTGGTAGCCCCCATGTCATTTGCGCAGTGTCCACACATGTTCAAAAGTCTATTTTGAGCCTAAAATTTTTAATTTTTAAGAAGTGAGCAAATTCTTGCCAGAATTATAAATTTTTACCACCCCGGGGTAGTGAAAATCATCAAAATGGGACCAATTTTTTTGTAATCCCCATATCATTTGCGCAGTGTCCACAGATGTTCAAAAGTCTATTTTGAGCCTAAAATTTGGAATTTTAAGAAGTGAGCAAATTCTTGCCAGAATTGTTTATTTTCACCACCCTGGGGTGGACAAAATCATCAAAATCGGAAAAGAATGTTAGTCCCCGTATCATTTGCAAAGTGTTTACAGATGTTCAAAAGTCTATTTTGAGCCTAAAATTTGGAATTTTAAGAAGTGAGCAAATTCTTGCCAGAATTGTTAATTTTCACCACCCTGGGGTGGACAAAATCATCAAAATCGGACCAAAATCGGACCAATTTTGTTTAGTCCCCATATCATTTGCACACTGTCCACAGATGTTCAAAAGTCTATTTTCAGCCTAAAACTTTTCATTTTAAGAAGTGAGCAAATTCTTGCAACAATTGTAAATTTTTACAGCCCTGGGGTGGTCAAAATCATCAAAATCGGACCAATTTTTTTGAATTCCCATATCATTTGCGCAGTGTCCACAGATGTTCAAAAGTCTATTTTGAGCCTAAAATTGGAATTTTAAGAAGTGAGCAAATTCTTGCCAGAATTGTAAATTTTCACCACCCCGGGGTGGTCAAAATCATCAAAATCGGACCAATTTTTTTATTCCCCATATCATTTAGGCAGTGTCGAGAGAAGTTCAAAAGTCTATTTTGAGCCTAAAATTTGGAATTTTAAGAAGTGTGCAAATTCTTGCCAGAAGTGTAAATTTTCACCACCCCGGGGTGGTCAAAATCATCAAAATCGGACCAATTTTTTTATTCCCCATATCATTTGGGCAGTGTCCACAGATGTTCAAAAGTCTATTTTCAGCCTAAAACTTTTAATTTTAAGAAGTGTGCAAATTCTTGCCAGAATTGTAAATTTTTACAGCCCCGGGATGGTCAAAATCATCAAAATCGGACAAAAAACTTTAGTCCCCATATCGTTTGCTCAGTGTCAACAGATGTTCAAAAGTCTATTTTGAGCCTAAAATTTGTAATTTTATAAGAAGTGAGGAAATTTTTGCCAGAAGTGTGAATTTTTACCACCCTGGGGTGGTCACAATGATAAAATTTTGACAAAAAATTATAGTCCCCATATCATTTGCGCAGTGTCCACAGATGTTCAAAAGTTTATTTTGAGCCTAAAATTGGAATTTTAAGAAGTGAGCAAATTCTTGCCAGAATTGTTAATTTTCACCACCCCGGGGTGGTCAAAATCATCAAAATCGGACCAATTTTTTAATTCCCCATATCATTTGCGCAGTGTCCACAGATGTTCAAAAGTCTATTTTCAGCCTAAAACTTTTCATTTTAAGAAGTGAGCAAATTCTTGCCAGAATTGTAAATTTTTACCACCCCGGGGTTGTCAAAATGATTAAATTCGGAATAAAATTTGATAGCCCCCATGTCATTTGCGCAGTGTCCACAGATGTTCAAAAGTCTATTTTGAGCCTAAAATTTTTAATTTTTAAGAAGTGAGCAAATTCTTGCCAGAATTATAAATTTTTCCACCCTGGGGTGGTGAAAATCATCAAAATGGGACCAATTTTTTTTTAATCCCCATATCATTTGCGCAGTGTCCACAGATGTTCAAAAGTCTATTTTGAGCCTAAAATTTGGAATTTTAAGAAGTGAGCAAATTCTTGCCAGAATTGTTAATTTTCACCACCCTGGGGTGGACAAAATCATCAAAATCGGACCAAAATCGGACCAATTTTGTTTAGTCCCCATATCATTTGCACACTGTCCACAGATGTTCAAAAGTCTATTTTCAGCCTAAAACTTTTCATTTTAAGAAGTGAGCAAATTCTTGCCACAATTGTAAATTTTTACAGCCCTGGGGTGGTCAAAATCATCAAAATCGGACCAATTTTTTTGAATTCCCATATCATTTGCGCAGTGTCCACAGATGTTCAAAAGTCTATTTTGAGCCTAAAATTGGAATTTTAAGAAGTGTGCAAATTCTTGCCAGAATTGTAAATTTTCACCACCCCGGGGTGGTTAAAATCATCAAAATCGGACCAATTTTTTTATTCCCCATATCATTTAGGCAGTGTCGAGAGAAGTTCAAAAGTCTATTTTGAGCCTAAAATTTGGAATTTTAAGAAGTGTGCAAATTCTTGCCAGAAGTGTAAATTTTCACCACCCCGGGGTGGTCAAAATCATCAAAATCTTACAAAAAAATTTAGTCCCCATATCGTTTACTCAGTGTCAACAGATGTTCAAAAGTCTATTTTGAGCCTAAAATTTGTAATTTTATAAGAAGTGAGGAAATTTTTGCCAGAAGTGTGAATTTTTACCACCCTGGGGTGGTCACAATGATCAAATTTTGACAAAAATTTATAGTCCCCATATCATTTGCGCAGTGTCCACATATGTTCAAAAGTTTATTTTGAGCCTAAAATTGGAATTTTAAGAAGTGAGCAAATTCTTGCCAGAATTGTTAATTTTCACCACCCCGGGGTGGTCAAAATCATCAAAATCGGACCAATTTTTTTATTCCCCATATCATTTGCGCAGTGTCCACAGATGTTCAAAAGTCTATTTTCAGCCTAAAACTTTTAATTTTAAGAAGTGTGCAAATTCTTGCCAGAATTGTAAATTTTTACAGCCCCGGGGTGGTCAAAATCATCAAAATTGGACCAATTTTGTTTAGTCCCCATATCATTTGCACAGTGTCCACAGATTTTCAAAAGTCTATTTTGAGCCTAAAACTTCGAATTTTAAGAAGTTAGGAAATTTTCGCCAGAAGTGTAAATTTTCACCACCCCAGGGTGGTTAAAATCATCAAAATCGGACAAAAAAATGTTAGTCCCCATATCATTTGCACAGTGTCCACAGATTTTCAAAAGTCTATTTTGAGCTAAAATTTCGAATTTTAAGAAATGAGCAAATTCTTGCCAGAATTGTGAATTTTCACCACCCCGGGGTGGTCAAAATAATCAAAATCGGACAAAAGAATGTTAGACCCCCTCTCATTTGCACAGTGTCTACACATGTTCAAAAGTCTATTTTGAGCCTAAAATTTGGAATTTTAAGAAGTGAGCAAATTCTTGCCAGAATTGTTAATTTTCACCACCCTGGGGTGGACAAAATCATCAAAATCGGAAAAGAATGTTAGTCCCCGTATCATTTGCAAAGTGTTTACAGATGTTCAAAAGTCTATTTTGAGCCTAAAATTTGGAATTTTAAGAAGTGAGCAAATTCTTGCCAGAATTGTTAATTTTCACCACCCTGGGGTGGACAAAATCATCAAAATCGGACCAAAATCGGACCAATTTTGTTTAGTCCCCATATCATTTGCACACTGTCCACAGATGTTCAAAAGTCCATTTTGAGCCTAAAAATTCGAATTTTAAGAAGTGAGCAACTTCTTGCCAGAATTTTGAATTTTCACCACCCCGGGGTTGTCAAAATGATTAAATTCGGAATAAAATTTGATAACCTCCATGTCATTTGCGCAGTGTCCACACATGTTCAAAAGTCTATTTTGAGCCTAAAATTTTTAATTTTTAAGAAGTGAGCAAATTCTTGCCAGAATTATAAATTTTTACCACCCTGGGGTGGTGAAAATCACTAAAATCGGACCAATTTTTTTGTAATCCCCATATCATTTGCGCAGTGTCCACAGATGTTCAAAAGTCTATTTTGAGCCTAAAATTTGGAATTTTAAGAAATGAGCAAATTCTTGCCAGAATTGTTAATTTTCACCACCCTGGGGTGGACAAAATCATCAAAATCTGAAAAGAATGTTAGTCCCCGTATCATTTGCAAAGTGTTTACAGATGTTCAAAAGTCTATTTTGAGTCTAAAATTTGGAATTTTAAGAAGTGAGCAAATTCTTGCCAGAATTGTTAATTTTCACCACCCTGGGGTGGACAAAATCATCAAAATCGGACCAAACTCGGACCAATTTTGTTTAGTCCCCATATCATTTGCACACTGTCCACAGATGTTCAAAAGTCTATTTTCAGCCTAAAACTTTTCATTTTAAGAAGTGAGCAAATTCTTGCCAGAATTCTAAATTTTTACAGCCCTGGGGTGGTCAAAATCATCAAAATCGGACCAATTTTTTTGAATTCCCATATCATTTGCGCCAGTGTCCACAGAAGTTCAAAAGTCTATTTTGAGCCTAAAATTGGAATTTTAAGAAGTGAGCAATTTCTTGCCAGAATTGTAAATTTTCACCACCCCGGGGTGGTCAAAATCATCAAAATCGGACCAATTTTTTTATTCCCCATATCATTTAGGCAGTGTCGAGAGAAGTTCAAAAGTCTATTTTGAAGCTAAAATTTTTAATTTTAAGAAGTGTGCAAATTCTTGCCAGAAGTGTAAATTTTCACCACCCCGGGGTGGTCAAAATCATCAAAATCGGACCAATTTTTTTATTCCCCATATCATTTGGGCAGTGTCCACAGATGTTCAAAAGTCTATTTTCAGCCTAAAACTTTTAATTTTAAGAAGTGTGCAAATTCTTGCCAGAATTGTAAATTTTTACCACCCCTGGGTTGTCAAAATGATTAAATTCGGAATAAAATTTGGTAGCCCCCATGTCATTTGCGCAGTGTCCACACATGTTCAAAAGTCTATTTTGAGCCTAAAATTTTTAATTTTTAAGAAGTGAGCAAATTCTTGCCAGAATTATAAATTTTTACCACCCCGGGGTAGTGAAAATCATCAAAATGGGACCAATTTTTTTTTAATCCCCATATCATTTGCGCAGTGTCCACAGATGTTCAAAAGTCTATTTTGAGCCTAAAATTTGGAATTTTAAGAAGTGAGCAAATTCTTGCCAGAATTGTTAATTTTCACCACCCTGGGGTGGACAAAATCATCAAAATCGGAAAAGAATGTTAGTCCCCGTATCATTTGCAAAGTGTTTACAGATGTTCAAAAGTCTATTTTGAGCCTAAAATTTGGAATTTTAAGAAGTGAGCAAATTCTTGCCAGAATTGTTAATTTTCACCACCCTGGGGTGGACAAAATCATCAAAATCGGACCAAAATCGGACCAATTTTGTTTAGTCCCCATATCATTTGCACACTGTCCACAGATGTTCAAAAGTCTATTTTCAGCCTAAAACTTTTCATTTTAAGAAGTGAGCAAATTCTTGCCACAATTGTAAATTTTTACAGCCCTGGGGTGGTCAAAATCATCAAAATCGGACCAATTTTTTTGAATTCCCATATCATTTGCGCAGTGTCCACAGATGTTCAAAAGTCTATTTTGAGCCTAAAATTGGAATTTTAAGAAGTGAGCAAATTCTTGCCAGAATTGTAAATTTTCACCACCCCGGGGTGGTTAAAATCATCAAAATCGGACCAATTTTTTTATTCCCCATATCATTTAGGCAGTGTCGAGAGAAGTTCAAAAGTCTATTTTGAGCCTAAAATTTGGAATTTTAAGAAGTGTGCAAATTCTTGCCAGAAGTGTAAATTTTCACCACCCCGGGGTGGTCAAAATCATCAAAATCGGACCAATTTTTTTATTCCCCATATCATTTGGGCAGTGTCCACAGATGTTCAAAAGTCTATTTTCAGCCTAAAACTTTTAATTTTAAGAAGTGTGCAAATTCTTGCCAGAATTGTAAATTTTTACAGCCCCGGGATGGTCAAAATCATCAAAATCGGACAAAAAACTTTAGTCCCCATATCGTTTGCTCAGTGTCAACAGATGTTCAAAAGTCTATTTTGAGCCTAAAATTTGTAATTTTATAAGAAGTGAGGAAATTTTTGCCAGAAGTGTGAATTTTTACCACCCTGGGGTGGTCACAATGATAAAATTTTGACAAAAATTTATAGTCCCCATATCATTTGCGCAGTGTCCACAGATGTTCAAAAGTTTATTTTGAGCCTAAAATTGGAAGTTTAAGAAGTGAGCAAATTCTTGCCAGAATTGTTAATTTTCACCATCCCGGGGTGGTCAAAATCATCAAAATCGGACCAATTTTTTTATTCCCCATATCATTTACGCAGTGTCCACAGATGTTCAAAAGTCTATTTTCAGCCTAAAACTTTTCATTTTAAGAAGTGAGCAAATTCTTGCCAGAATTGTAAATTTTTACCACCCCGGGGTTGTCAAAATGATTAAATTCGGAATACAATTTGATAGCCCCCATGTCATTTGCGCAGTGTCCACAGATGTTCAAAAGTCTATTTTGAGCCTAAAATTTTTAATTTTTAAGAAGTGAGCAAATTCTTGCCAGAATTATAAATTTTTCCACCCTGGGGTGGTGAAAATCATCAAAATGGGACCAATTTTTTTTTAATCCCCATATCATTTGCGCAGTGTCCACAGATGTTCAAAAGTCTATTTTGAGCCTAAAATTTGGAATTTTAAGAAGTGAGCAAATTCTTGCCAGAATTGTTAATTTTCACCACCCTGGGGTGGACAAAATCATCAAAATCGGAAAAGAATGTTAGTCCCCGTTTCATTTGCAAAGTGTTTACAGATGTTCAAAAGTCTATTTTGAGCCTAAAATTTGGAATTTTAAGAAGTGAGCAAATTCTTGCCAGAATTGTTAATTTTCACCACCCTGGGGTGGACAAAATCATCAAAATCGGACCAAAATCGGACCAATTTTGTTTAGTCCCCATATCATTTGCACACTGTCCACAGATGTTCAAAAGTCTATTTTCAGCCTAAAACTTTTCATTTTAAGAAGTGAGGAAATTCTTGCCACAATTGTAAATTTTTACAGCCCTGGGGTGGTCAAAATCATCAAAATCGGACCAATTTTTTTGAATTCCCATATCATTTGCGCAGTGTCCACAGATGTTCAAAAGTCTATTTTGAGCCTAAAATTGGAATTTTAAGAAGTGTGCAAATTCTTGCCAGAATTGTAAATTTTCACCACCCCGGGGTGGTTAAAATCATCAAAATCGGACCAATTTTTTTATTCCCCATATCATTTAGGCAGTGTCGAGAGAAGTTCAAAAGTCTATTTTGAGCCTAAAATTTGGAATTTTAAGAAGTGTGCAAATTCTTGCCACAATTGTAAATTTTCACCACCGCGGTGTGGTCAAAACCATCAAAATCGGGCAAACAAAATCTATCTCCCATATCATTTGCGCAGTGTCCACAGATGTTCAAAAGTCTATTTTGAGCCTAAAATTTGGAATTTTAAGAAGTGAGCAAATTCTTGCCAGAATTGTACATTTTTCAACACCCCCGTGTGGTCAAAACCATCAAAATTGGACGATAAATTTTTAGTTTCCATATCATTTGCGCAGTGTATACAGATGTTCAAAAGTCTATTTTGAGCCTAAAATTTGGAATTTTAAGAAGTGAGCAAATTCTTGCCACAATTGTACATTTTTCAAAAGCCCCGTGTGGTCAAAACCATCAAAATCGGACAAACAAAATTTATCTCCCATATCATTTGCGCAGTGTCCAGAGATGTTCAAAAGTCTATTTTGTGCCTAAAATTTGGAATTTTAAGAAGTGAGCAAATTCCCACCAGAATTGTAAATTTTCGCCAACTCGGGGTGGTCAAAACCATCAAAATTGGATAAAAAATTTTACCTGCCATATCATTCGCGCAGTGTCCACAGATGTTCAAAAGTCTATTTTGAGCCTAAAATTTGGAATTTTAAGAAGTGAGCAAATTCTTGCCACAATTGTAAATTTTCACCACCGCGGGATGGTCAAAACCATCAAAATCGGGCAAACAAAATTTATCTCCCATATCATTTGCACAGTGTCCACAGATGTTCAAAAGTCTATTTTGAGCCTAAAATTTGGAATTTTAAGAAGTGAGCAAATTCTTGTCAGAATTTTAAATTTTCACCGCCACGGGGTGGTCAAAACCATCAAAATCGGATCAAAAATTTTAGTCCCCATATCATTTGCGCAGTGTCCACAGATGTTCAAAACTCTATTTTGAGCCTAAAATTTGGAATTTTAAGAAGTGAGCAAATTCTTGCCACAATTGTAAATTTTCACCACCGCGGGATGGTCAAAACCATCAAAATCGGGCAAACAAAATTTATCTCCCATATCATTTGCACAGTGTCCACAGATGTTCAAAAGTCTATTTTGAGCCTAAAATTTGGAATTTTAAGAAGTGAGCAAATTCTTGCCAGAATTGTAAATTTTCACCACCGCGGGGTGGTCAAAACCATCAAAATCGGACAAACAAAATTTAGTCCCCATATCATTTGCGCAGTGTCCACAGATGTTCAAAAGTCTATTTTGAGCCTAAAATTTGGAAATTTAAGAAGTGAGCAAATTCTTGCCACAATTGTACATTTTTCAACAGCCCCGTGTGGTCAAAACCATCAAAATTGGACAATAATTTTTTAGTTTCCATATCATTTGCGCAGTGTCCACAGATGTTCAAAAGTCTATTTTGAGCCTAAAATTTGGAATTTTAAGAAGTGAGCAAATTCTTGCCAGAATTGTAAATTTTCACCACCGCGGGGTGGTCAAAACCATCAAAATCGGACAAACAAAATTTAGTCCCCATATCATTCCTGCAGTGTCCACAGATGTTCAAAAGTCTATTTTGAGCCAAAAATTTGGAATTTTAAGAAGTGAGCAAATTCTTGCCACAATTGTACATTTTTCAACGGCCCCGTGTGGTCAAAACCATCAAAATTGGACAATAAATTTTTAGTTTCCATATCATTCCTGCAGTGTCTACAGATGTTCAAAAGTCTATTTTGAGCCTAAAATTTGGAATTTTAAGAAGTGGGCAAATTCTTGCCACAATTGTAAATTTTCACCACCGCGGGGAGGTCAAAACCATCAAAATCGGGCAAACAAAATTTATCTCCCATATCATTTGCGCAGTGTCCAGAGATGTTCAAAAGTCTATTTTGAGCCTAAAATTTGGAATTTTAAGAAGTGAGCAAATTCTCACCAGAATTGTAAATTTTCCCCAACCCGGGGTGGTCAAAACCATCAAAATTGGATAATTTTTTTTATCTGCCATATCATTTGCGCAGTGTCCACAGATGTTCAAAAGTCTATTTTGAGCCTAAAATTTGGAATTTTAAGAAGTGAGCAAATTCTTGCCACAATTGTACATTTTTCAACAGCCCCGTGTGGTCAAAACCATCAAAATTGGACAATAAATTTTTAGTTTCCATATCATTTGCGCAGTGTCTACAGATGTTCAAAAGTCTATTTTGAGCCTAAAATTTGGAATTTTAAGAAGTGAGCAAATTCTTGCCACAATTGTACATTTTTCAACGGCCCCGTGTGGTCAAAACCATCAAAATTGGACAATAAATTTTTAGTTTCCATATCATTTGCGCAGTGTCCACAGATGTTCAAAAGTCTATTTTGAGCCTAAAATTTGGAATTTTAAGAAGTGAGCAATTCTTACCAGAATTGTAAATTTTCACCACCCCGAGGTGGTCAAAACCATCAAAATCGGACAAAGAAAATCTATCTCCCATATCATTTGCGCAGTGTCCAGAGATGTTCAAAAGTCTATTTTGAGCCTAAAATTTGGAATTTTAAGAAGTGAGCAAATTCTTGCCACAATTGTAAATTTTCACCACCCCGGGGTGGTCAAAACCATCAAAATCGGACAAAGAAAATTTAGTCCCCATATCATTCCTGCAGTGTCCACAGATGTTCAAAAGTCTATTTTGAGCCTAAAATTTGGAATTTTAAGAAGTGAGCAAATTCTTGCCACAATTGTAAATTTTCACCACCGCGGAGTGGTCAAAACCATCAAAATCGGACAAACAAAATTTATCTCCCATATCATTTGCGCAGTGTCCAGAGATGTTCAAAAGTCTATTTTGTGCCTAAAATTTGTAATTTTAAGAAGTGAGCAAATTCTCACCAGAATTGTAAATTTTCCCTAACCCGGGGTGGTCAAAACCATCAAAATTGGATAATTTTTTTTATCTGCCATATCATTTGCGCAGTGTCCACAGATGTTCAAAAGTCTATTTTGAGCCTAAAATTGGGAATTTTAAGAAAGTGAGCAAATTCTTGTCAGAATTTTAAATTTTCACCAGCCCGGGGTGGTCAAAACCATCAAAATTGGACAATAAATTTTTAGTTTCCATATCATTTGCGCAGTGTCTACAGATGTTCAAAAGTCTATTTTGAGCATAAAATTTGGAATTTTAAGAAGTGAGCAAATTCTTGCCAGAATTGTAAATTTTCAGCGCCACGGGGTGGTCAAAACCATCAAAATCGGACAATAAATTTTAGTCCCCATATCATTCCTTCAGTGTCCACAGATGTTCAAAAGTCTATTTTGAGCCTAAAATTTGGAATTTTAAGAAGTGAGCAAATTCTTGCCAGAATTGTAAATTTTCAACAGCCCCGTGTCGTCAAAACCATCAAAATTGGACAATAAATTTTTGGTTTCCATATCATTTGCGCAGTGTCCACAGATGTTCAAAAGTCTATTTTGAGCCTAAAATTTGGAATTTTAAGAAGTGAGCAAATTCTTGCCACAATTGTACATTTTTCAACAGCCCCGTGTGGTCAAAACCATCAAAATTGGACAATAATTTTTTAGTTTCCATATCATTTGCGCAGTGTCCACAGATGTTCAAAAGTCTATTTTTAGCCTAAAATTTGGAATTTTAAGAAGTGAGCAAATTCTTGCCACAATTGTAAATTTTCACCACCTCGGGGTGGTCAAAACCATCAAAATCGGGCAAACAAAATGTATCTCCCATATCATTTGCGCAGTGTCCACAGATGTTCAAAAGTCTATTTTGAGCCTAAAATTTGGAATTTTAAGAAGTGAGCAAATTCTTGCCAGAATTGTAAATTTTCACCACCGCGGGGTGGTCAAAACCATCAAAATCGGACAAACAAAATTTAGTCCCCATATCATTCCTGCAGTGTCCACAGATGTTCAAAAGTCTATTTTGAGCCTAAAATTTGGAATTTTAAGAAGTGAGCAAATTCTTGCCACAATTGTACATTTTTCAACGGCCCCGTGTGGTCAAAACCATCAAAATTGGACAATAAATTTTTAGTTTCCATATCATTCCTGCAGTGTCTACAGATGTTCAAAAGTCTATTTTGAGCCTAAAATTTGGAATTTTAAGAAGTGAGCAAATTCTTGCCACAATTGTAAATTTTCACCACCGCGGGGAGGTCAAAACCATCTAAATCGGGCAAACAAAATTTATCTCCCATATCATTTGCGCAGTGTCCAGAGATGTTCAAAAGTCTATTTTGAGCCTAAAATTTGGAATTTTAAGAAGTGAGCAAATTCTCACCAGAATTGTAAATTTTCCCCAACCCGGGGTGGTCAAAACCATCAAAATTGGATAATTTTTTTTATCTGCCATATCATTTGCGCAGTGTCCACAGATGTTCAAAAGTCTATTTTGAGCCTAAAATTTGGAATTTTAAGAAGTGAGCAAATTCCCACCAGAATTGTAAATTTTCCCCAACTCGGGGTGGTCAAAACCATCAAAAGTGGATAAACTGTTTTATCTGCCATATCATTTGCGCAGTGTCCACAGATTTTCAAAAGTCTATTTTGAGCCTAAAATTTGGAATTTTAAGAAGTGAGCAAATTCTTGCCACAATTGTAAATTTTCACCACCGCGGGGTGGTCAAAACCATCAAAATCGGGCAAACAAAATCTATCTCCCATATCATTTGCGCAGTGTCCACAGATGTTCAAAAGTCTATTTTGAGCCTAAAATTTGGAATTTTAAGAAGTGAGCAAATTCTTGCCACAATTGTACATTTTTCAACGGCCCCGTGTGGTCAAAACCATCAAAATTGGACGATAAATTTTTAGTTTCCATATCATTTGCGCAGTGTATACAGATGTTCAAAAGTCTATTTTGAGCCTAAAATTTGGAATTTTAAGAAGTGAGCAAATTCTTGCCAGAATTGTACATTTTTCAACAGCCCCGTGTGGTCAAAACCATCAAAATAGGACAATAAATTTTTAGTTTCCATATCATTTGCGCAGTGTCCACAGATGTTCAAAAGTCTATTTTGAGCCTAAAATTTGGAATTTTAAGAAGTGAGCAAATTCTTGCCACAATTGTAAATTTTCACCACCCCGGGGTGGTCAAAACCATCAAAATCGGACAAAGAAAATTTAGTCCCCATATCATTCCTGCAGTGTCCCCAGATGTTCAAAAGTCTATTTTGAGCCTAAAATTTGGAATTTTAAGAAGTGAGTAAATTCTTGCCACAATTATAAATTTTCCCCAACCCGGGGTGGTCAAAATCATCAAAATTGGACAAACAAAATGTATCTCCCATATATCATTTGCGCAGTGTCCAGAGATGTTCAAAAGTCTATTTTGAGCCTAAAATTTGGAATTTTAAGAAGTGAGCAAATTCCCACCAGAATTGTAAATTTTCCACAAACCTGTGTGGTCAAAGCCATCAAAATTGGATAATTTTTTTTATCTGCCATATCATTTGCGCAGTGTCCACAGATGTTCAAAAGTCTATTTTGAGCCTAAAATTTGGAATTTTAAGAAGTGAGCAAATTCTTGTCAGAATTGTAAATTTTCACCACCGCGGGGTGGTCAAAACCATCAAAATCGGACCAAAAATGTTAGTCCCCATATCATTTGCGCAGTGTCCACAGATGTTCAAAAGTCTATTTTGAGCGTAAACTTTGGAATTTTAAGAAGTGAGCAAATTCTTGCCACAATTGTAAATTTTCACCACCGCGGGGTGGTCAAAACCATCAAAATCGGACAAACAAAATTTATCTCCCATATCATTTGCGCAGTGTCCACAGATGTTCAAAAGTCTATTTTGTGCCTAAAATTTGGAATTTTAAGAAGTGAGCAAATTCCCACCAGAATTGTAAATTTTCGCCAACTCGGGGTGGTCAAAACCATCAAAATTGGATAAAAAATTTTACCTGCCATATCATTCGCGCAGTGTCCACAGATGTTCAAAAGTCTATTTTGAGCCTAAAATTTGGAATTTTAAGAAGTGAGCAAATTCTTGCCACAATTGTAAATTTTCACCACCTCGGGGTGGTCAAAACCATCAAAATCGGGCAAACAAAATCTATCTCCCATATCATTTGCACAGTGTCCACAGATGTTCAAAAGTCTATTTTGAGCCTAAAATTTGGAATTTTAAGAAGTGAGCAAATTCTTGCCAGAATTGTAAATTTTCACCACCGCGGGGTGGTCAAAACCATCAAAATCGGACAAACAAAATTTAGTCCCCATATCATTTGCGCAGTGTCCACAGATGTTCAAAAGTCTATTTTGAGCCTAAAATTTGGAATTTTAAGAAGTGAGCAAATTCTTGCCACAATTGTACATTTTTCAACAGCCCCGTGTGGTCAAAACCATCAAAATTGGACAATAATTTTTTAGTTTCCATATCATTTGCGCAGTGTCCACAGATGTTCAAAAGTCTATTTTTAGCCTAAAATTTGGAATTTTAAGAAGTGAGCAAATTCTTGCCAGAATTGTAAATTTTCACCACCGCGGGGTGGTCAAAACCATCAAAATCGGACAAACAAAATTTAGTCCCCATATCATTCCTGCAGTGTCCACAGATGTTCAAAAGTCTATTTTGAGCCTAAAATTTGGAATTTTAAGAAGTGAGCAAATTCTTGCCACAATTGTACATTTTTCAACGGCCCCGTGTGGTCAAAACCATCAAAATTGGACAATAAATTTTTAGTTTCCATATCATTCCTGCAGTGTCTACAGATGTTCAAAAGTCTATTTTGAGCCTAAAATTTGGAATTTTAAGAAGTGAGCAAATTCTTGCCACAATTGGAAATTTTCACCACCGCGGGGAGGTCAAAACCATCAAAATCGGGCAAACAAAATTTATCTCCCATATCATTTGCGCAGTGTCCAGAGATGTTCAAAAGTCTATTTTGAGCCTAAAATTTGGAATTTTAAGAAGTGAGCAAATTCTCACCAGAATTGTAAATTTTCCCCAACCCGGGGTGGTCAAAACCATCAAAATTGGATAATTTTTTTTATCTGCCATATCATTTGCGCAGTGTCCACAGATGTTCAAAAGTCTATTTTGAGCCTAAAATTTGGAATTTTAAGAAGTGAGCAAATTCTTGCCACAATTGTACATTTTTCAACAGCCCCGTGTGGTCAAAACCATCAAAATTGGACAATAAATTTTTAGTTTCCATATCATTTGCGCAGTGTCTACAGATGTTCAAAAGTCTATTTTGAGCCTAAAATTTGGAAATTTAAGAAGTGAGCAAATTCTTGCCACAATTGTACATTTTTCAACAGCCCCGTGTGGTCAAAACCATCAAAATTGGACAATAAATTTTTAGTTTCCATATCATTTGCGCAGTGTCCACAGATGTTCAAAAGTCTATTTTGAGCCTAAAATTTGGAATTTTAAGAAGTGAGCAATTCTTACCAGAATTGTAAATTTTCACCACCCCGAGGTGGTCAAAACCATCAAAATCGGACAAAGAAAATCTATCTCCCATATCATTTGCGCAGTGTCCAGAGATGTTCAAAAGTCTATTTTGAGCCTAAAATTTGGAATTTTAAGAAGTGAGCAAATTCTTGCCACAATTGTAAATTTTCACCACCCCGGGGTGGTCAAAACCATCAAAATCGGACAAAGAAAATTTAGTCCCCATATCATTCCTGCAGTGTCCACAGATGTTCAAAAGTCTATTTTGAGCCTAAAATTTGGAATTTTAAGAAGTGAGCAAATTCTTGCCACAATTGTAAATTTTCACCACCGCGGAGTGGTCAAAACCATCAAAATCGGACAAACAAAATTTATCTCCCATATCATTTGCGCAGTGTCCAGAGATGTTCAAAAGTCTATTTTGTGCCTAAAATTTGTAATTTTAAGAAGTGAGCAAATTCTCATCAGAATTGTAAATTTTCCCTAACCCGGGGTGGTCAAAACCATCAAAATTGGATAAATTTTTTTATCTGCCATATCATTTGCGCAGTGTCCACAGATGTTCAAAAGTCTATTTTGAGCCTAAAATTGGGAATTTTAAGAAAGTGAGCAAATTCTTGTCAGAATTTTAAATTTTCACCAGCCCGGGGTGGTCAAAACCATCAAAATTGGACAATAAATTTTTAGTTTCCATATCATTTGCGCAGTGTCTACAGATGTTCAAAAGTCTATTTTGAGCATAAAATTTGGAATTTTAAGAAGTGAGCAAATTCTTGCCAGAATTGTAAATTTTCAGCGCCACGGGGTGGTCAAAACCATCAAAATCGGACAATAAATTTTAGTCCCCATATCATTCCTTCAGTGTCCACAGATGTTCAAAAGTCTATTTTGAGCCTAAAATTTGGAATTTTAAGAAGTGAGCAAATTCTTGCCAGAATTGTAAATTTTCAACAGCCCCGTGTCGTCAAAACCATCAAAATTGGACAATAAATTTTTGGTTTCCATATCATTTGCGCAGTGTCCAGAGATGTTCAAAAGTCTATTTTGAGCCTAAAATTTGGAATTTTAAGAAGTGAGCAAATTCTTGCCACAATTGTACATTTTTCAACAGCCCCGTGTGGTCAAAACCATCAAAATTGGACAATAATTTTTTAGTTTCCATATCATTTGCGCAGTGTCCACAGATTTTCAAAAGTCTATTTTGAGCCTAAAATTTGGAATTTTAAGAAGTGAGCAAATTCTTGCCACAATTGTAAATTTTCACCACCTCGGGGTGGTCAAAACCATCAAAATCGGGCAAACAAAATGTATCTCCCATATCATTTGCGCAGTGTCCACAGATGTTCAAAAGTCTATTTTGAGCCTAAAATTTGGAATTTTAAGAAGTGAGCAAATTCTTGCCAGAATTGTAAATTTTCACCACCGCGGGGTGGTCAAAACCATCAAAATCGGACAAACAAAATTTAGTCCCCATATCATTCCTGCAGTGTCCACAGATGTTCAAAAGTCTATTTTGAGCCTAAAATTTGGAATTTTAAGAAGTGAGCAAATTCTTGCCACAATTGTACATTTTTCAACGGCCCCGTGTGGTCAAAACCATCAAAATTGGACAATAAATTTTTAGTTTCCATATCATTCCTGCAGTGTCTACAGATGTTCAAAAGTCTATTTTGAGCCTAAAATTTGGAATTTTAAGAAGTGAGCAAATTCTTGCCAGAATTGTAAATTTTCACCACCGCGGGGAGGTCAAAACCATCTGAATCGGGCAAACAAAATTTATCTCCCATATCATTTGCGCAGTGTCCAGAGATGTTCAAAAGTCTATTTTGAGCCTAAAATTTGGAATTTTAAGAAGTGAGCAAATTCTCACCAGAATTGTAAATTTTCCCCAACCCGGGGTGGTCAAAACCATCAAAATTGGATAATTTTTTTTATCTGCCATATCATTTGCGCAGTGTCCACAGATGTTCAAAAGTCTATTTTGAGCCTAAAATTTGGAATTTTAAGAAGTGAGCAAATTCTTGCCACAATTGTACATTTTTCAACAGCCCCGTGTGGTCAAAACCATCAAAATTGGACAATAAATTTTTAGTTTCCATATCATTTGCGCAGTGTCTACAGATGTTCAAAGTCTATTTTGAGCCTAAAATTTGGAATTTTAAGAAGTGAGCAAATTCTTGCCACAATTGTACATTTTTCAACAGCCCCGTGTGGTCAAAACCATCAAAATTGGACAATAAATTTTTAGTTTCCATATCATTTGCGCAGTGTCCACAGATGTTCAAAAGTCTATTTTGAGCCTAAAATTTGGAATTTTAAGAAGTGAGCAATTCTTGCCAGAATTGTAAATTTTCACCACCGCGGGGTGGTCAAAACCATCAAAATCGGACAAAGAAAATCTATCTCCCATATCATTTGCGCAGTGTCCAGAGATGTTCAAAAGTCTATTTTGAGCCTAAAATTTGGAATTTTAAGAAGTGAGCAAATTCTTGCCACAATTGTAAATTTTCACCACCGCGGGGTGGTCAAAACCATCAAAATCGGACAAAGAAAATTTAGTCCCCATATCATTCCTGCAGTGTCCACAGATGTTCAAAAGTCTATTTTGAGCCTAAAATTTGGAATTTTAAGAAGTGAGCAAATTCTTGCCACAATTGTAAATTTTCACCACCGCGGAGTGGTCAAAACCATCAAAATCGGACAAACAAAATTTATCTCCCATATCATTTGCGCAGTGTCCACAGATGTTCAAAAGTCTATTTTGTGCCTAAAATTTGGAATTTTAAGAAGTGAGCAAATTCTCACCAGAATTGTAAATTTTCCCTAACCCGGGGTGGTCAAAACCATCAAAATTGGATAATTTTTTTTATCTGCCATATCATTTGCGCAGTGTCCACAGATGTTCAAAAGTCTATTTTGAGCCTAAAATTTGGAATTTTAAGAAGTCAGCAAATTCTTGTCAGAATTTTAAATTTTCACCAGCCCGGTGTGGTCAAAACCATCAAAATTGGACAATAAATTTTTAGTTTCCATATCATTTGCGCAGTGTCTACAGATGTTCAAAAGTCTATTTTGAGCATAAAATTTGGAATTTTAAGAAGTGAGCAAATTCTTGCCAGAATTGTAAATTTTCAGCGCCACGGGGTGGTCAAAACCATCAAAATCGGACAAACAAAATTTATCTCCCATATCATTCCTGCAGTGTCCAGAGATGTTCAAAAGTCTATTTTGTGCCTAAAATTTGGAAATTTAAGAAGTGAGCAAATTCTTGCCACAATTGTAAATTTTCCCCACCCCTGAGGTGGTCAAAAGAATCAAAATTGGATAATTTTTTTTATCTGCCATATCATTTGCGCAGTGTCCACAGATGTTCAAAAGTCTTGAATTGTAAATTTTCACCACCCTAGGGTGGTCAAAACCATCAAAATCGGACGAAAAATTTTACTCCCTCTATCATTTGCGCAGTGTCCACAGATGTTCAAAAGTCTATTTTGAGCCTAAAATTTGGAATTTTAAGAAGTGAGCAATTCTTGCCACAATTGTAAATTTTCACCACCGCGGGGTGGTCAAAACCATCAAAATCGGACAAAGAAAATCTATCTCCCATATCATTTGCGCAGTGTCCAGAGATGTTCAAAAGTCTATTTTGAGCCTAAAATTTGGAATTTTAAGAAGTGAGCAAATTCTTGCCACAATTGTAAATTTTCACCACCCTGGGATGGTCAAAACCATCAAAATCGGACAAACAAAATTTAGTCCCCATATCATTCCTGCAGTGTCCACAGATGTTCAAAAGTCTATTTTGAGCCTAAAATTTGGAATTTTAAGAAGTGAGCAAATTCTTACCAGAATTGTAAATTTTCACCACCCCGGGGTGGTCAAAACCGTGAAAATTGGACAAACAAAATGTATCTGCCATATCATTTGCGCAGTGTCCACAGATGTTCAAAAGTCTATTTTGAGCCTAAAATTTGGAATTTTAAGAAGTGAGCAAATTCTTGCCACAATTGTAAATTTTCACCACCCCGGGGTGGTCAAAACCATCAAAATTGGACCAAAAATTTTAGTCCCGATATCATTTGCGCAGTGTCCACAGATGTTCAAAAGTCTATTTTGAGCCTAAAATTTGGAATTTTAAGAAGTGAGCAAATTCTTGCCACAATTGTAAATTTTCACCACCGCGGGGTGGTCAAAACCATCAAAATCGGACAAACAAAATTTATCTCCCATATCATTTGCGCAGTGTCCAGAGATGTTCAAAAGTCTATTTTGAGCCTAAAATTTGGAATTTTAAGAAGTGAGCAAATTCTTGCCACAATTGTAAATTTTCACCACCCTGGGATGGTCAAAACCATCAAAATCGGACAAACAAAATTTAGTCCCCATATCATTCCTGCAGTGTCCACAGATGTTCAAAAGTCTATTTTGAGCCTAAAATTTGGAATTTTAAGAAGTGAGCAAATTCTTACCAGAATTGTAAATTTTCACCACCCCGGGGTGGTCAAAACCGTGAAAATTGGACAAACAAAATGTATCTGCCATATCATTTGCGCAGTGTCCACAGATGTTCAAAAGTCTATTTTGAGCCTAAAATTTGGAATTTTAAGAAGTGAGCAAATTCTTGCCACAATTGTAAATTTTCACCACCCCGGGGTGGTCAAAACCATCAAAATTGGACCAAAAATTTTAGTCCCGATATCATTTGCGCAGTGTCCACAGATGTTCAAAAGTCTATTTTGAGCCTAAAATTTGGAATTTTAAGAAGTGAGCAAATTCTTGCCAGAATTGTAAATTTTCACCACCGCGGGGTGGTCAAAACCATCAAAATCGGACAAACAAAATTTATCTCCCATATCATTTGCGCAGTGTCCAGAGATGTTCAAAAGTCTATTTTGTGCCTAAAATTTGGAATTTTAAGAAGTGAGCAAATTCTCACCAGAATTGTAAATTTTCCCCAACTCGGGGTGGTCAAAACCATCAAAATTGGATAAAAAATTGTATCTGCCATATCATTTGCGCAGTGTCCACAGATGTTCAAAAGTCTATTTTGAGCCTAAAATTTGGAATTTTAAGAAGTGAGCAAATTCTTGCCACAATTGTAAATTTTCACCACCGCGGGGTGGTCAAAACCATCAAAATCGGGCAAACAAAATCTATGTCCCATATCATTTGCGCAGTGTCCACAGATGTTCAAAAGTCTATTTTGAGCCTAAAATTTGGAATTTTAAGAAGTGAGCAAATTCTTGCCACAATTGTAAATTTTCACCACCGCGGGGTGGTCAAAACCATCAAAATCGGACAAACAAAATTTATCTGCCATATCATTTGCGCAGTGTCCAGAGATGTTCAAAAGTCTATTTTGAGCTTAAAATTTGGAATTTTAAGAAGTGAGCAAATTCTCACCAGAATTGTAAATTTTCCCAACCCGGGGTGGTTAAAACCATCAAAATTGGATAATTTTTTTTCTGCCATATCATTTGCGCAGTGTCCACAGATGTTCAAAAGTCTATTTTGAGCCTAAAATTTGGAATTTTAAGAAGTGAGCAAATTCTTGCCACAATTGTAAATTTTCACCACCCCGGGGTGGTCAAAACCATCAAAATCGGACAATAAATTTTAGTCCCCATATTATTTGCGCAGTGTCCACAGATGTTCAAAAGTCTATTCTGAGCCTAAACTTTGGAATTTTAAGAAGTGAGCAAATTCTTGCCACAATTGTAAATTTTCACCACCCTGGTGTGGTCAAAACCATCAAAATCGGACCAAAAATTTTAGTCCCCATATCATTCCTGCAGTGTCCACAGATGTTCAAAAGTCTATTTTGAGCCTAAAATTTGGAATTTTAAGAAGTGAGCAAATTCCCACCAGAATTGTAAATTTTCCCCAAGTCGGGGTGGTCAAAACCATCAAAATTGGATAAAAAATTTTATCTGCCATATCATTTGCGCAGTGTCCACAGATGTTCAAAAGTCTATTTTGAGCCTAAAATTTGGAATTTTAAGAAGTGAGCAAATTCTTGCCACAATTGTAAATTTTCACCACCGCGGGGTGGTCAAAACCATCAAAATCGGGCAAACAAAATCTATGTCCCATATCATTTGCGCAGTGTCCACAGATGTTCAAAAGTCTATTTTGAGCCTAAAATTTGGAATTTTAAGAAGTGAGCAAATTCTTGCCAGAATTGTAAATTTTCACGAGCGCGGGGTGGTCAAAACCATCAAAATCGGACAAACAAAATTTAGTCCCCATATCATTCCTTCAGTGTCCACAGATGTTCAAAAGTCTATTTTGAGCCTAAAATTTGGAATTTTAAGAAGTGAGCAAATTCTTGCCACAATTGTAAATTTTCACCACCGCGGGGTGGTCAAAACCATCAAAATTTGACAAACAAAATTTATCTGCCATATCATTTGCGCAGTGTCCAGAGATGTTCAAAAGTCTATTTTGAGCTTAAAATTTGGAATTTTAAGAAGTGAGCAAATTCTCACCAGAATTGTAAATTTTCCCCAACCCGGGGTGGTCAAAACCATCAAAATTGGATAATTTTTTTATCTGCCATATCATTTGCGCAGTGTCCACAGATGTTCAAAAGTCTATTTTGAGCCTAAATTTTGGAATTTTAAGAAGTGAGCAAATTCTTGCCAGAATTGTACATTTTTCAACAGCCCCGTGTGGTCAAAACCATCAAAATAGGACAATAAATTTTTAGTTTCCATATCATTTGCGCCGTGTCCACAGATGTTCAAAAGTCTATTTTGAGCCTAAAATTTGGAATTTTAAGAAGTGAGCAAATTCTTGCCAGAATTTTAAAATTTCACCGCCTCGGGGTGGTCAAAACCATCAAAATCGGACCAAAAATTTTAGTCCCCATATCATTCCTGCAGTGTCCACAGATGTTCAAAAGTCTATTTTGTGCCTAAAATTTGGAAATTTAAGAAGTGAGCAAATTCTCACCAGAATTGTAAATGTTCCCCAACCCGGGGTGGTCAAAACCATCAAAATTGGATAATTTTTTTATCTGCCATATCATTTGCGCAGTGTCCACAGATGTTCAAAAGTCTATTTTAAACCCTAAAATTGGGAATTTTAAGAAGTGAGCAAATTCTTGCCAGAATTGGAAATTTTCACCACCCTGGTGTGGTCAAAACCATCAAAATCGGACAAACAAAATTTATCTCCTATATCATTTGCGCAGTGTCCAGAGATGTTCAAAAGTTTAATTTTAGCCTAAAATTTGGAATTTTAAGAAGTTTGCAAATTCCCACCAGAATTGTAAATTTTCCCCAACCCGGGGTGGTCAAAACAATCAAAATTGGAAAAAATTTTTATCTGCCATATCATTTGCGCAGTGTCCACAGATCTTCAAAAGTCTTAAAATTGTAAATTTTCACCACCCCGGGGTGGTCAAAACCATCAAAATCGTACCAAAAATTTTAGTCCCCATATCATTTGCGCAGTGTCCACAGATGTTCAAAAGTCTATTTTGAGCCTAAAATTTGGAATTTTAAGAAGTCAGCAAATTCTTGCCACAATTGTAAATTTTCACCACCGCGGGGTGGTCAAAACGATCAAAATCGGACAAACAAAATTTATCTCCCATATCATTTGCGCAGTGTCCAGAGATGTTCAAAAGTCTATTTTGTGCCTAAAATTTGGAATTTTAAGAAGTGAGCCAATTCCCACCAGAATTGTAAATTTTCCCCAACCCGGGGTGGTCAAAACCATCAAAATTGGATAATTTTTTTTATCTGCCATATCATTTGCGCAGTGTCCACAGATGTTCAAAAGTCTATTTTGAGCATAAAATTTGGAATTTTAAGAAGTGAGCAATTCTTGCCAGAAATGTAACTTTTCACCACCCCGGCGTGGTCAAAACCATCAAAATCGGACAAAGAAAATCTATCTCCCATATCATTTGCACAGTGTCCAGAGATGTTCAAAAGTCTATTTTGATCCTAAAATTGGGAATTTTAAGAAGTGAGCAAATTCTTGCCAGAATTGTAAATTTTCACCACCGCGTGGTGGTCAAAACCATCAAAATCGGACAAAGAAAATTTAGTCCCCATATCATTCCTGCAGTGTCCACAGATGTTCAAAAGTCTATTTTGAGCATAAAATTTGGAATTTTAAGAAGTGAGCAAATTCTTGCCACAATTGTAAATTTTCACCACCGCGGGGTGGTCAAAACCATCAAAATCGGACAAACAAAATTTATCTCCCATATCATTTGCGCAGTGTCCACAGATGTTCAAAAGTCTATTTTGAGCCTAAACTTTGGAATTTTAAGAAGTGAGCAAATTCCCACCAGAATTGTAAATTTTCACCGCCCCGGGGTGGTCAAAACCATCAAAATCGGACCAAAAATTTTAGTCCCCATATCATTCCTGCCGTGTCCACAGATGTTCAAAAGTCTATTTTGAGCCTAAAATTTGGAATTTTAAGAAGTGAGCAAATTCTTGCCACAATTGTACATTTTTCAGCAGCCCAGTGTTGTCAAAACCATCAAAATTGGACAATAAATTTTTACTTTCCATATCATTTGCGCAGTGTCCACAGATGTTCAAAAGTCTATTTTGAGCCTAAAATTTGGAATTTTAAGAAGTGAGCAAATTCTTGCCACAATTGTAAATTTTCACCACCGCGGGGTGGTCAAAACCATCAAAATTGGACAAACAAAATTTATCTCCCATATCATTTGCGCAGTTTCCACAGATGTTCAAAAGTCTATTTTGAGCCTAAAATTTGGAATTTTAAGAAGTGAGCAAATTCTCACCAGAATTGTAAATTTTCCCCAACCCGGGGTGGTCAAAACCATCAAAATTGGATAATTTTTTTTATCTGCCATATCATTTGCGCAGTGTCCACAGATGTTCAAAAGTCTATTTTGAGCCTAAAATTTGGAATTTTAAGAAGTGAGCAAATTCTTGCCAGAATTGTATTTTCAACAGCCCCGTGGGGTCAAAACCATCAAAATTGGACAATAAATTTTTAGTTTCCATATCATTTGCGCAGTGTCCACAGATGTTCAAAAGTCTATTTTGAGCCTAAAATTTGGAATTTTAAGAAGTGAGCAAATTCTTGCCACAATTGTAAATTTTCACCGCCCCGGGGTGGTCAAAACCATCAAAATCGGACCAAAAATTTTAGTCCCCATATCATTCCTGCAGTGTCCCCAGATGTTCAAAAGTCTATTTTGAGCCTAAAATTTGGAATTTTAAGAAGTGAGCAAATTCTTGCCACAATTGTACATTTTTCCAGAGCCCCGTGTGGTAAAAACCATCAAAATAGGACAATAAATTTTTACTTTCCATATCATTTGCGCAGTGTCCACAGATGTTCAAAAGTCTATTTTGAGCCTAAAATTTGGAATTTTAAGAAGTGAGCAAATTCTTGCCACAATTGTAAATTTTCACCACCGCGGGGTGGTCAAAACCATCAAAATCGGACAAACAAAATCTATGTCCCATATCATTTGCGCAGTGTCCACAGATGTTCAAAAGTCTATTTTGAGCCTAAAATTGGGAATTTTAAGAAGTGAGCAAATTCTTGCCACAATTGTAAATTTTCACCACCGCGAGGTGGTCAAAACCATCAAAATCGGACAAACAAAATTTAGTCCCCATATCATTTGCGCAGTGTCCACAGATGTTCAAAAGTCTATTTTGAGCCTAAAATTTGGAATTTTAAGAAGTGAGCAAATTCTTGCCACAATTGTAAATTTTCACCACCGCGGGGTGGTCAAAACCATCAAAATTGGACAAACAAAATTTATCTGCCATATCATTTGCGCAGTGCCCACAGATGTTCAAAAGTCTATTTTGAGCCTAAAATTTGGAATTTTAAGAAGTGAGCAAATTCTTGCCAGAATTGTAAATTGTCCCCAACCCGGGGTGGTCAAAACCATCAAAATCGGACAAACAAAATTTATCTCCTATATCATTTGCGCAGTGTCCAGAGATGTTCAAAAGTTTATTTTGAGCCTAAAATTTGGAATTTTAAGAAGTTTCCAAATTCCCACCAGAATCGTAAATTTTCCCCAACCCGGGGTGGTCAAAACAATCAAAATTGGAAAAAAAAATTTATCTGCCATATCATTTGCGCACTGTCCACAGATGTTCAAAAGTCTTAAAATTGTAAATTTTCACCACCCCGGGGTGGTCAAAACCATCAAAATCGGACCAAAAATTTTAGTCCCCATATCATTTGCGCAGTGTCCACAGATGTTCAAAAGTCTATTTTGAGCCTAAAATTTGGAATTTTAAGAAGTCAGCAAATTCTTGCCACAATTGTACATTTTTCAACAGCCCCGTGTGGTAAAAACCATCAAAATAGGACAATAAATTTTTACTTTCCATATCATTTGCGCAGTGTCCACAGATGTTCAAAAGTCTATTTTGAGCCTAAAATTTGGAATTTTAAGAAGTGAGCAAATTCTTGCCACAATTGTAAATTTTCACCACCGCGGGGTGGTCAAAACCATCAAAATCGGACAAACAAAATCTATGTCCCATATCATTTGCGCAGTGTCCACAGATGTTCAAAAGTCTATTTTGAGCCTAAAATTGGGAATTTTAAGAAGTGAGCAAATTCTTGCCACAATTGTAAATTTTCACCACCGCGAGGTGGTCAAAACCATCAAAATCGGACAAACAAAATTTAGTCCCCATATCATTTGCGCAGTGTCCACAGATGTTCAAAAGTCTATTTTGAGCCTAAAATTTGGAATTTTAAGAAGTGAGCAAATTCTTGCCACAATTGTAAATTTTCACCACCGCGGGGTGGTCAAAACCATCAAAATTGGACAAACAAAATTTATCTGCCATATCATTTGCGCAGTGCCCACAGATGTTCAAAAGTCTATTTTGAGCCTAAAATTTGGAATTTTAAGAAGTGAGCAAATTCTTGCCAGAATTGTAAATTGTCCCCAACCCGGGGTGGTCAAAACCATCAAAATCGGACAAACAAAATTTATCTCCTATATCATTTGCGCAGTGTCCAGAGATGTTCAAAAGTTTATTTTGAGCCTAAAATTTGGAATTTTAAGAAGTTTCCAAATTCCCACCAGAATCGTAAATTTTCCCCAACCCGGGGTGGTCAAAACAATCAAAATTGGAAAAAATTTTTTATCTGCCATATCATTTGCGCACTGTCCACAGATGTTCAAAAGTCTTAAAATTGTAAATTTTCACCACCCCGGGGTGGTCAAAACCATCAAAATCGGACCAAAAATTTTAGTCCCCATATCATTTGCGCAGTGTCCACAGATGTTCAAAAGTCTATTTTGAGCCTAAAATTTGGAATTTTAAGAAGTCAGCAAATTCTTGCCACAATTGTACATTTTTCAACAGCCCCGTGTGGTAAAAACCATCAAAATAGGACAATAAATTTTTACTTTCCATATCATTTGCGCAGTGTCCACAGATGTTCAAAAGTCTATTTTGAGCCTAAAATTTGGAATTTTAAGAAGTGAGCAAATTCTTGCCACAATTGTAAATTTTCACCACCGCGGGGTGGTCAAAACCATCAAAATCGGACAAACAAAATCTATCTCCCATATCATTTGCGCAGTGTCCACAGATGTTCAAAAGTCTATTTTGAGCCTAAAATTGGGAATTTTAAGAAGTGAGCAAATTCTTGCCACAATTGTAAATTTTCACCACCGCGAGGTGGTCAAAACCATCAAAATCGGACAAACAAAATTTAGTCCCCATATCATTTGCGCAGTGTCCACAGATGTTCAAAAGTCTATTTTGAGCCTAAAATTTGGAATTTTAAGAAGTGAGCAAATTCTTGCCACAATTGTAAATTTTCACCACCGCGGGGTGGTCAAAACCATCAAAATTGGACAAACAAAATTCATCTGCCATATCATTTGCGCAGTGCCCACAGATGTTCAAAAGTCTATTTTGAGCCTAAAATTTGGAATTTTAAGAAGTCAGCAAATTCTTGCCAGAATTGTAAATTGTCCCCAACCCGGGGTGGTCAAAACCATCAAAATTGGAAAAAAAATTTTATCTGCCATATCATTTGCGCAGTGTCCACAGATGTTCAAAAGTCTATTTTAAAGCCTAAAATTGGGAATTTTAAGAAGTGAGCAAATTCTTGCCAGAATTGGAAATTTTCACCACCCTGGTGTGGTCAAAACCATCAAAATCGGACAAACAAAATTTATCTCCTATATCATTTGCGCAGTGTCCAGAGATGTTCAAAAGTTTATTTTGAGCCTAAAATTTGGAATTTTAAGAAGTTTCCAAATTCCCACCAGAATCGTAAATTTTCCCCAACCCGGGGTGGTCAAAACAATCAAAATTGGAAAAAAAATTTTATCTGCCATATCATTTGCGCACTGTCCACAGATGTTCAAAAGTCTTAAAATTGTAAATTTTCACCACCCCGGGGTGGTCAAAACCATCAAAATCGGACCAAAAATTTTAGTCCCCATATCATTTGCGCAGTGTCCACAGATGTTCAAAAGTCTATTTTGAGCCTAAAATTTGGAATTTTAAGAAGTCAGCAAATTCTTGCCAGAATTTTAAATTTTCACCACCGCGGGGTGGTCAAAACCATCAAAATCGGACAAACAAAATTTATCTCCCATATCATTTGCACAGTGTCCAGAGATGTTCAAAAGTCTATTTTGTGCCTAAAATTTGGAATTTTAAGAAGTGAGCCAATTCCCACCAGAATTGTAAATTTTCCCCAAGCCGGGGTGGTCAAAACCATCAAAATTGGATAATTTTTTTTATCTGCCATATCATTTGCGCAGTGTCCACAGATGTTCAAAAGTCTATTTTGAGCCTAAAATTTGGAATTTTAAGAAGTGAGCAAATTCTTGCCAGAATTGTACATTTTCACCAGCCCGGGGTGGTCAAAACCATCAAAATCGGACAAAGAAAATTTAGTCCCAATATCATGCCTGCAGTGTCCACAGATGTTCAAAAGTCTATTTTGAGCCTAAAATTTGGAATTTTAAGAAGTGAGCAAATTCTTGCCACAATTGTAAATTTTCACCACCCCGGGGTGGTCAAAACCATCAAAATTGGACAAACAAAATTTATCTCCCATATCATTTGCGCAGTGTCCAGAGATGTTCAAAAGTCTATTTTGAGCCTAAAATTGGGAATTTTAAGAAGTGAGCAAATTCTTGCCAGAATTGTACATTTTCACCAGCCCGGGGTGGTCAAAACCATCAAAATCGGACAAAGAAAATTTAGTCCCCATATCATGCCTGCAGTGTCCACAGATGTTCAAAAG
Source organism: Haliotis rufescens (assembly GCF_023055435.1). Taxonomy (NCBI): domain Eukaryota; kingdom Metazoa; phylum Mollusca; class Gastropoda; order Lepetellida; family Haliotidae; genus Haliotis; species Haliotis rufescens. Next base: position 49,529,260 of record NW_025964001.1, on the reverse strand, counting down.
TCTATTTTGAGCCTAAAATTTGGAATTTTAAGAAGTGAGCAAATTCTTGCCACAATTGTAAATTTTCACCACCCCGGGGTGGTCAAAACCATCAAAATTGGACAAACAAAATTTATCTCCCATATCATTTGCGCAGTGTCCAGAGATGTTCAAAAGTCTATTTTGAGCCTAAAATTGGGAATTTTAAGAAGTGAGCAAATTCTTGCCACAATTGTAAATTTTCACCACCCCGGGGTGGTCAAAACCATCAAAATCGGACAAACAAAATTTAGTCCCCATATCATTCCTGCAGTGTCCACAGATGTTCAAAAGTCATTTTGAGCCTAAAATTTGGAATTTTAAGAAGTGAGCAAATTGTTGCCACAATTGTACATTTTTCAACAGCCCCGTGTTGTCAAAACCATCAAAATTGGACAATAAATTTTTAGTTTCCATATCATTTGCGCAGTGTCCACAGATGTTCAAAAGTCTATTTTGAGCCTAAAATTTGGAATTTTAAGAAGTGAGCAAATTCTTGCCACAATTGTAAATTTTCACCACCGCGGGGTGGTCAAAACCATCAAAATTGGACAAACAAAATTTATCTCCCATATCATTTGCGCAGTGTCCACAGATGTTCAAAAGTCTATTTTGAGCCTAAAATTTGGAATTTTAAGAAGTGAGCAAATTCTCACCAGAATTGTAAATTTTCCCCAACCCGGGGTGGTCAAAACCATCAAAATTGGATAATTTTTTTTATCTGCCATATCATTTGCGCAGTGTCCACAGATGTTCAAAAGTCTATTTTGAGCCTAAAATTTGGAATTTTAAGAAGTGAGCAAATTCTTGCCAGAATTGTATTTTCAACAGCCCCGTGTGGTCAAAACCATCAAAATTGGACAATAAATTTTTAGTTTCCATATCATTTGCGCAGTGTCCACAGATGTTCAAAAGTCTATTTTGAGCCTAAAATTTGGAATTTTAAGAAGTGAGCAAATTCTCACCAGAATTGTACATTTTTCAACACCCCGTGTGGTCAAACCCATCAAAATAGGACAATAAATTTTTACTTTCCATATCATTTGCGCAGTGTCCACAGATGTTCAAAAGTCTATTTTGAGCCGACCGCCTCCGTGGTCTTGTGGTAGAGCGTCCGCCCGGAGAGCGGAAGGACCGGGGTTCGATCCCGGGCCGCTTCATACAAAAAGACGTTAAAAGATTGTACTTGTTGTTACCCTGTCTGGCGCTCGGCATTAAGGGGCTAAAACAAGGACTGGTCGGCTCGGAGTCAGTATACTGTGTCTGAGTGGGGTATTCATGTTAAACTGCGGCATGGTATCTCAGTGAGCTAGCACTATAAATCGGCATCAGTCCGGACTAGTACAAGCAGCCACACACACACATACACGTGCATGCACGTCGCTATATAAGTGCAATAATCTTGGACGCGACGTTAAACCCAATTTCACCTCACCTCACCTATTTTGAGCCTAAAATTTGGAATTTTAAGAAGTGAGCAAATTCTTGCCACAATTGTAAATTTTCACCACCCTGGTGTGGTCATAACCATCAAAATTGGAAAAAAAAATTTATCTCCCATATCATTCCTGCAGTGTCTACAGATGTTCAAAAGTCTATTTTGAGCCTAAAATTTGGAATTTTAAGAAGTGAGCAAATTCTTGCCACAATTGTAAATTTTCACCACCCCGGTGTGGTAAAAACCATCAAAATAGGACAATAAATTTTTACTTTCCATATCATTTGCGCAGTGTCCACAGATGTTCAAAAGTCTATTTTGAGCCTAAAATTTGGAATTTTAAGAAGTGAGCAATTCTTGCCAGAATTGTAAATTTTCACCACCCCGGGGTGGTCAAAACCATCAAAATCGGACAAAGAAAATCTATCTCCCATATCATTTGCGCAGTGTCCACAGATGTTCAAAAGTCTATTTTGAGCCTAAAATTTGGAATTTTAAGAAGTGAGCAAATTCTTGCCACAATTGTAAAGTTTCACCACCCCGGGGTGGTCAAAACCATCAAAATCGGACAAAGAAAATTTAGTCCACATATCATTCCTTCAGTGTCCACAGATGTTCAAAAGTCTATTTTGAGCCTAAAATTTGGAATTTTAAGAAGTCAGCAAATTCTTGCCACAATTGTAAATTTTCAGCACCCTGGTGTGGTCAAAACCATCAAAATTGGACAAACAAAATTTATCTCCCATATCATTTGCGCAGTGTCCAGAGATGTTCAAAAGTCTATTTTGAGCCTAAAATTGGGAATTTTAAGAAGTGAGCAAATTCCCACCAGTATTGTAAATTTTCACCACCGCGGGGTGGTCAAAACCATCAAAATTGGACAAACAAAATTTAGTCCCCATATCATTCCTGCAGTGTCCACAGATGTTCAAAAGTCTATTTTGAGCCTAAAATTTGGAATTTTAAGAAGTGAGCAAATTCTTGCCACAATTGTAAATTTTCACCACCCCGGTGTGGTCAAAACCATCAAAATAGGACAATAAATTTTTACTTTCCATATCATTTGCGCAGTGTCCACAGATGTTCAAAAGTCTATTTTGAGCCTAAAATTTGGAATTTTAAGAAGTAAGCAAATTCTTGCCACAATTGTACATTTTTCACCACCGCGGGGTGGTCAAAACCATCAAAATAGGACAATAAATTTTTAGTTTCCATATCATTTGCGCAGTGTCCACAGATGTTCAAAAGTCTATTTTGTGCCTAAAATTTGGAATTTTAAGAAGTGAGCAAATTCTTGCCACAATTGTAAATGTTCACCACCGCGGGGTGGTCAAAACCATCAAAATCGGACAAACAAAATTTATCTCCCATATCATTTGCGCAGTGTCCAGAGATGTTCAAAAGTCTATTTTGAGCCTAAAATTTGGAATTTTAAGAAGTGAGCAAATTCTTGCCACAATTGTAAATTTTCACCACCGCGGGGTGGTCAAAACCATCAAAATCGGACAAACAAAATTTAGTCCCCATATCATTCCTGCAGTGTCCACAGATGTTCAAAAGTCCATTTTGAACCTAAAATTTGGAATTTTAAGAAGTGAGCAAATTCTCACCAGAATTGTACATTTTTCAACACCCCCGTGTGGTCAAACCCATCAAAATAGGACAATAAATTTTTACTTTCCATATCATTTGCGCAGTGTCCACAGATGTTCAAAAGTCTATTTTGAGCCGACCGCCTCCGTGGTCTTGTGGTAGAGCGTCCGCCCGGAGAGCGGAAGGTCCGGGGTTCGATCCCGGGCCGCGTCATGCAAAAAGACGTTAAAAGATTGTACTTGTTGTTACCCTGTCTGGCGCTCGGCATTAAGGGACTAAAACAAGGACTGGTCGGCTCGGAGTCAGTATACTGTGTCTGAGTGGGGTATTCATGTTAAACTGCGGCATGGTATCTCAGTGAGCTAGCACTATAAATCGGCATCAGTCCGGACTAGTACAAGCAGCCACACACACACATACACGTGCATGCACGTCCCTATATAAGTGCAATAATCTTGGACGCGACGTTAAACCCAATTTCACCTCACCTCACCTATTTTGAGCCTAAAATTTGGAATTTTAAGAAGTGAGCAAATTCTTGCCACAATTGTAAATTTTCACCACCCTGGTGTGGTCATAACCATCAAAATTGGAAAAAAAAATTTATCTCCCATATCATTCCTGCAGTGTCTACAGATGTTCAAAAGTCTATTTTGAGCCTAAAATTTGGAATTTTAAGAAGTGAGCAAATTCTTGCCACAATTGTAAATTTTCACCACCCCGGTGTGGTAAAAACCATCAAAATAGGACAATAAATTTTTACTTTCCATATCATTTGCGCAGTGTCCACAGATGTTCAAAAGTCTATTTTGAGCCTAAAATTTGGAATTTTAAGAAGTGAGCAATTCTTGCCAGAATTGTAAATTTTCACCACCCCGGGGTGGTCAAAACCATCAAAATCGAACAAAGAAAATCTATCTCCCATATCATTTGCGCAGTGTCCAGAGATGTTCAAAAGTCTATTTTGAGCTTAAAATTTGGAATTTTAAGAAGTGAGCAAATTCTTGCCAGAATTGTAAAGTTTCACCACCCCGGGGTGGTCAAAACCATCAAAATCGGACAAAGAAAATTTAGTCCACATATCATTCCTTCAGTGTCCACAGATGTTCAAAAGTCTATTTTGAGCCTAAAATTTGGAATTTTAAGAAGTCAGCAAATTCTTGCCACAATTGTAAATTTTCACCACCCCGGTGTGGTCAAAACCATCAAAATTGGACAAACAAAATTTATCTCCCATATCATTTGCGCAGTGTCCAGAGATGTTCAAAAGTCTATTTTGAGCCTAAAATTTGTAATTTTAAGAAGTGAGCAAATTCCCACCAGTATTGTAAATTTTCACCACCCCGGGGTGGTCAAAACCATCAAAATTGGACAAACAAAATTTAGTCCCCATATCATTTGCGCAGTGTCCACAGATGTTCAAAAGTCTATTTTGAGCCTAAAATTTGGAATTTTAAGAAGTGAGCAAATTCTTGCCACAATTGTAAATTTTCACCACCCCGGTGTGGTCAAAACCATCAAAATAGGACAATAAATTTTTACTTTCCATATCATTTGCGCAGTGTCCACAGATGTTCAAAAGTCTATTTTGAGCCTAAAATTTGGAATTTTAAGAAGTGAGCAAATTCTTGCCACAATTGTACATTTTTCACCACCGCGGGGTGGTCAAAACCATCAAAATAGGACAATAAATTTTTAGTTTCCATATCATTTGCGCAGTGTCCACAGATGTTCAAAAGTCTATTTTGTGCCTAAAATTTGGAATTTTAAGAAGTGAGCAAATTCTTGCCACAATTGTAAATGTTCACCACCGCGGGGTGGTCAAAACCATCAAAATCGGACAAACAAAATTTATCTCCCATATCATTTGCGCAGTGTCCACAGATGTTCAAAAGTCTATTTTGTGCCTAAAATTTGGAATTTTAAGAAGTGAGCAAATTCCCACCAGAATTGTAAATTTTCACCACCCCGGCGTGGTCAAAACCATCAAAATCGGACAAACAAAATTTAGTCCCCATATCATTCCTACAGTGTCCACAGATGTTCAAAAGTCTATTTTGAGCCTAAAATTTGGAATTTTAAGAAGTGAGCAAATTCTTGCCAGAATTGTATTTTCAACAGCCCCGTGTGGTCAAAACCATCAAAATTGGACAATAAATTTTTAGTTTCCATATCATTTGCGCAGTGTCCACAGATGTTCAAAAGTCTATTTTGAGCCTAAAATTTGGAATTTTAAGAAGTGAGCAAATTCTCACCAGAATTGTACATTTTTCAACACCCCGTGTGGTCAAACCCATCAAAATAGGACAATAAATTTTTACTTTCCATATCATTTGCGCAGTGTCCACAGATGTTCAAAAGTCTATTTTGAGCCGACCGCCTCCGTGGTCTTGTGGTAGAGCGTCCGCCCGGAGAGCGGAAGGACCGGGGTTCGATCCCGGGCCGCTTCATACAAAAAGACGTTAAAAGATTGTACTTGTTGTTACCCTGTCTGGCGCTCGGCATTAAGGGGCTAAAACAAGGACTGGTCGGCTCGGAGTCAGTATACTGTGTCTGAGTGGGGTATTCATGTTAAACTGCGGCATGGTATCTCAGTGAGCTAGCACTATAAATCGGCATCAGTCCGGACTAGTACAAGCAGCCACACACACACATACACGTGCATGCACGTCGCTATATAAGTGCAATAATCTTGGACGCGACGTTAAACCCAATTTCACCTCACCTCACCTATTTTGAGCCTAAAATTTGGAATTTTAAGAAGTGAGCAAATTCTTGCCACAATTGTAAATTTTCACCACCCTGGTGTGGTCATAACCATCAAAATTGGAAAAAAATTTTTATCTCCCATATCATTCCTGCAGTGTCTACAGATGTTCAAAAGTCTATTTTGAGCCTAAAATTTGGAATTTTAAGAAGTGAGCAAATTCTTGCCACAATTGTAAATTTTCACCACCCCGGTGTGGTCAAAACCATCAAAATAGGACAATAAATTTTTACTTTCCATATCATTTGCGCAGTGTCCACAGATGTTCAAAAGTCTATTTTGAGCCTAAAATTTGGAATTTTAAGAAGTGAGCAAATTCTTGCCAGAATTTTAAATTTTCACCACCGCGGGGTGGTCAAAACCATCAAAATCGGACAAACAAAATTTATCTCCCATATCATTTGCGCAGTGTCCAGAGATTTTCAAAAGTTTATTTTGAGCCTGAAATTTGGAATTTTAAGAAGTGAGCAAATTCTTGCCACAATTGTACATTTTCACCAGCCCGGGGTGGTCAAAACCATCAAAATCGGGCAAACAAAATCTATCTTCATATCATTTGCGCAGTGTCCACAGATGTTCAAAAGTCTATTTTGAGCCTAAAATTTGGAATTTTAAGAAGTGAGCAAATTCTTGCCACAATTGTAAATTTTCACCACCCCGGCGTGGTCAAAACCATCAAAATCGGACAAACAAAATTTAGTCCCCATATCATTCCTGCAGTGTCCACAGATGTTCAAAAGTCTATTTTGAGCCTAAAATTTGGAATTTTAAGAAGTGAGCAAATTCTTGCCACAATTGTAAATTTTCCCCAACCCGGGGTGGTCAAAACCATCAAAATTGGATAATTTTTTTATCTGCCATATCATTTGCGCAGTGTCCACAGATGTTCAAAAGTCTATTTTGAGCCTAAAATTTGGAATTTTAAGAAGTGAGCAAATTCTTGCCACAATTGTAAATTTTCCCCAACCCGGGGTGGTCAAAACCATCAAAATTGGACAATAAATTTTTAGTTTCCATATCATTTGCGCAGTGTCCACAGATGTTCAAAAGTCTATTTTGAGCCTAAAATTTGGAATTTTAAGAAGTGAGCAAATTCTTGCCACAATTGTAAATTTTCCCCAACCCGGGGTGGTCAAAACCATCAAAATTGGATAATTTTTTTATCTGCCATATCATTTGCGCAGTGTCCACAGATGTTCAAAAGTCTATTTTGAGCCTAAAATTTGGAATTTTAAGAAGTGAGCAAATTCTTGCCACAATTGTACATTTTCACCGCCCCGGGGTGGTCAAAACCATCAAAATCGGACCAAAAATTTTAGTCCCCATATCATTCCTGCAGTGTCAACAGATGTTCAAAAGTCTATTTTGAGCCTAAAATTTGGAATTTTAAGAAGTGAGGAAATTCTTGCCAGAATTGTACATTTTTCAACACCCCCGTGTGGTGAAAACCATAAAAATAGGACAATAATTTTTTACTTTCCATATCATTTGCGCAGTGTCCACAGATGTTCAAAAGTTTATTTTGAGCCTAAAATTTGGAATTTTAAGAAGTGAGCAAATTCTTGCCACAATTGAAAATTTTCACCACCCCGGGGTGGTCAAAACCATCAAAATTGGACAAACAAAATTTATCTCCCATATCATTTGCGCAGTGTCCAGAGATGTTCAAAAGTCTATTTTGAGCCTAAAATTTGGAATTTTAAGAAGTGAGCAAATTCTCACCAGAATTGTAAATTTCCCCAACCCGGGGTGGTCAAAACCATCAAAATTGGATAAATTTTTTTATCTGCCATATCATTTGCGCAGTGTCCACAGATGTTCAAAAGTCTATTTTGAGCCTAAAATTTGGAATTTTAAGAAGTGAGCAAATTCTTGCAAGAATTTTAAATTTTCACCACCCCGGGGTGGTCAAAACCATCAAAATCGGACCAAAAATTTTAGTCCCCATATCATTCCTGCAGTGTCCACAGATGTTCAAAAGTCTATTTTGAGCCTAAAATTTGGAATTTTAAGAAGTGAGCAAATTCTCACCAGAATTGTAAATTTTCACCACCGCGGGGAGGTCAAAACCATCAAAATCGGACAAACAAAATTTATCTCCCATATCATTTGCGCAGTGTCCAGAGATGTCCAAAAGTCTATTTTGTGCCTAAAATTTGGAATTTTAAGAAGTGAGCAAATTCCCACCAGAATTGTAAATTTTCCCCTACCCGGGGTGGTCAAAACCATCAAAATTGGATAATTTTTTTTATCTCCCATATCATTTGCGCAGTGTCCACAGATGTTCAAAAGTCTATTTTGAGCCTAAAATTTGGAATTTTAAGAAGTGAGCAATTCTTGCCACAATTGTAAATTTTCACCACCCCGGGGTGGTCAAAACCATCAAAATCGGACAAAGAAAATCTATCTCCCATATCATTTGCGCAGTGTCCAGAGATGTTCAAAAGTCTATTTTGAGCCTAAAATTTGGAATTTTAAGAAGTGAGCAAATTCTTGCCAGAATTGTACATTTTCACCACCCCGGGGTGGTCAAAACCATCAAAATCGGACAAAGAAAATTTAGTCCACATATCATTCCTTCAGTGTCCACAGATGTTCAAAAGTCTATTTTGAGCCTAAAATTTGGAATTTTAAGAAGTGAGCAAATTCTTGCCACAATTGTAAATTTTCACCACCGCGGGGTGGTCAAAACCATCAAAATCGGACAAACAAAATTTATCTCCCATATCATTTGCGCAGTGTCCAGAGATGTTCAAAAGTCAATTTTGTGCCTAAAATTTGGAATTTTAAGAAGTGAGCAAATTCCCACCAGAATTGTAAATTTTCACCAACTCGGGGTGGTCAAAACCTTCAAAATTGGATAAAAATTTTTATCTGCCATATCATTTGCGCAGTGTCCAGAGATTTTCAAAAGTCTATTTTGAGCCTAAAATTTGGAATTTTAAGAAGTGAGCAAATTCTTGCCAGAATTGTAAATTTTCACCACCCCGGTGTGGTCAAAACCACCAAAATTGGACAAAACATTTTAACCTCCCATGTCATTTGCGCAGTGTCCAGAGATGTTCAAAAGTCTATTTTGAGCCTAAAATTTGGAATTTTAAGAAGTGAGCAAATTCTTGCCACAATTGTAAATTTTCACCACCGCGGGGTGGTCAAAACCATCAAAATCGGACAAACAAAATTTAGTCCCCATATCATTCCTGCAGTGTCCACAGATGTTCAAAAGTCCATTTTGAGCCTAAAATTTGGAATTTTAAGAAGTGAGCAAATTCTTGCCAGAATTGTACATTTTTCAACAGCCCCGTGTGGTCAAAACCATCAAAATTGGACAATAAATTTTTAGTTTCCATATCATTTGCGCAGTGTCCACAGATGTTCAAAAGTCTATTTTGAGCCTAAAATTTGGAATTTTAAGAAGTGAGCAAATTCTTGCCAGAATTGTACATTTTTCAACAGCCCCGTGTGGTCAAAACCATCAAAATTGGACAATAAATTTTTAGTTTCCATATCATTTGCGCAGTGTCCACAGATGTTCAAAAGTCTATTTTGAGCCTAAAATTTGGAATTTTAAGAAGTGAGCAAATTCTTGCCACAATTGTACATTTTCACCGCCCCGGGGTGGTCAAAACCATCAAAATCGGACGAAAAATTTTAGTCCCCATATCATTCCTGCAGTGTCCACAGATGTTCAAAAGTCTATTTTGAGCCTAAAATTTGTAATTTTAAGAAGTGAGCAAATTCTTGCCAGAATTGTACATTTTTCAACAAACCCCGTGTGGTCAAAACCATCAAAATAGGATCATAAATTTTTAGTTTCCATATCATTTGCGCAGTGTCCACAGATGTTTAAAAGTCTATTTTGAGCTTAAAATTTGGAATTTTAAGAAGTGAGCAAATTCTTGCCACAATTGTAAATTTTCACCACCCCGGGGTGGTCAAAACCATCAAAATCGGACAAACAAAATTTATCTCCCATATCATTTCCACAGTGTCAAGAGATGTTCAAAAGTTTATTTTGAGCCTAAAATTTGGAATTTAAAGAAGTGAGCAATTTCCCACCAGAATTGTAAATTTTCCCGAACCCGGGGTGGTCAAAAGAATCAAAAATGGATAATTTTTTTTATCTGCCATGTCATTTGCGCAGTGTCCACAGATGTTCAAAAGTCTTGAATTGTAAATTTTCACCACCCCGGGGTGGCCAAAACCATCAAAATTGGACAAAAGTTTTTTATCTCCCATATCATTTGCGCAGTGTCCACAGATGTTCAAAAGTCTATTTTGAGCTTAAAATTTGGAATTTTAAGAAGTGAGCAAATTCTTGCCACAATTGTAAATTTTCACCACCCCGGTGTGGTCAAAACCATCAAAATTGGAGAATTTTTTTTTTATCTGACATATCATTTGCACAGTGTCCACAGATGTTTAAAAGTCTATTTTAAAGCCTAAAATTTGGAATTTTAAGAAGTGAGCAAATTCTTGCCAGAATTGTAAATTTTCACCACCCTGCTGTGGTCAAAACCATCAAAATCGGACAAACAAAATTTATCTCCCATATCATTTGCGCAGTGTCCAGAGATGTTCAAAAGTCAATTTTGTTCCTAAAATTTGGAATTTTAAGAAGTGAGCAAATTCCCACCAGAATTGTAAATTTTCACCAACTCGGGGTGGTCAAAACCTTCAAAATTGGATAAATTTTTTTATCTGCCATATCATTTGCGCAGTGTCCAGAGATTTTCAAAAGTCTATTTTGAGCCTAAAATTTGGAATTTTAAGAAGTGAGCAAATTCTTGCCACAATTGTAAATTTTCACCGCCCTGGCGTGGTCAAAACCATCAAAATTGGACAATAAATTTTTAGTTTCCTTATCATTTGCGCAGTGTCCACAGATGTTCAAAAGTCTATTTTGAGGCTAAAATTTGGAATTTTAAGAAGTGAGCAAATTCTTGCCACAATTGTAAATTTTCACCACCCCGGGGTGATCAAAACCATCAAAATCGGACAAACAAAATTTAGTCCCCATATCATTCCTGCAGTGTCCACAGATGTTCAAAAGTCTATTTTGAGCCTAAAATTTGGAATTTTAAGAAGTGAGCAAATTCTTGCCAGAATTGTACATTTTTCAACAGCCCTGTGTGGTCAAAACCATCAAAATTGGACAATAAGTTTTTAGTTTCCATATCATTTGCGCAGTGTCCACAGATGTTCAAAAGTCTATTTTGAGCCTAAAATTTGGAATTTTAAGAAGTGAGCAAATTCTTGCCAGAATTGTACATTTTTCAACACACCCGTGTGGTCAAAACCATCAAAATAGGACAATAAATTTTTAGTTTCCATATCATTTGCGCAGTGTCCACAGATGTTTAAAAGTCTATTTTGAGCCTAAAATTTGGAATTTTAAGAAGTGAGCAATTTCCCACCAGAATTGTAAATTTTCCCGAACCCGGGGTGGTCAAAAGAATCAAAAATGGATAATTTTTTTTATCTGCCATGTCATTTGTGCAGTGTCCACAGATGTTCAAAAGTCTTGAATTGTAAATTTTCACCACCCCGGGGTGGCCAAAACCATCAAAATTGGACAAAAGTTTTTTATCTCCCATATCATTTGCGCAGTGTCCACAGATGTTCAAAAGTCTATTGTGAGCTTAAAATTTGGAATTTTAAGAAGTGAGCAAATTCTTGCCAGAATTGTAAATTTTCAGCACCCTGGTGTGGTCAAAACCATCAAAATGGAGAATTTTTTTTTTATCTGACATATCATTTGCGCAGTGTCCACAGATGTTTAAAAGTTTATTTTCAAGCCTAAAATTTTGAATTTTAAGAAGTGAGCAAATTCTTGCCACAATTGTAAATTTTCACCACCCTGGTGTGGTCAAAACCATCAAAATCGGACAAACAAAATTTATCTCCCATATCATTTGCGCAGTGTCCAGAGATGTTCAAAAGTCTATTTTGTGCCTAAAATTTGGAATTTTAAGAAGTGAGCAAATTCCAACCAGAATTGTAAATTTTCACCAACTCGGGGTGGTCAAAACCTTCAAAATTGGATAATTTTTTTTATCTGCCATATCATTTGCGCAGTGTCCAGAGATTTTCAAAAGTCTATTTTGAGCCTAAAATTTGGAATTTTAAGAAGTGAGCAAATTCTTGCCACAATTGTAAATTTTCACCACCCCGGTGTGGTCAAAACCACCAAAATTGGACAAAACATTTTAACCTCCCATGTCATTTGCGCAGTGTCCAGAGATGTTCAAAAGTCTATTTTGAGCCTAAAATTTGGAATTTTAAGAAGTGAGCAAATTCTTGCCACAATTGTACATTTTTCAACAGCCTGGTGTGGTCAAAACCATCAAAATTGGACAATAAATTTTTAGTTTCCATATCATTTGCGCAGTGTCCACAGATGTTCAAAAGTCTATTTTGAGCCTAAAATTTGGAATTTTAAGAAGTGAGCAAATTCTTGCCACAATTGTAAATTTTCACCACCGCGGGGTGGTCAAAACCGTAAAAATTGGACAAACAAAATTTATCTCTCATATCATTTGCGCAGTGTCAAGAGATGTTCAAAAGTCTATTTTGAGCCTAAAATTTGGAATTTTAAGAAGTGAGCAAATTCTTGCCACAATTGTAAATTTTCACCGCCCTGGCGTGGTCAAAACCATCAAAATTGGACAATAAATTTTTAGTTTCCTTATCATTTGCGCAGTGTCCACAGATGTTCAAAAGTCTATTTTGAGGCTAAAATTTGGAATTTTAAGAAGTGAGCAAATTCTTGCCACAATTGTAAATTTTCACCACCCCGGGGTGATCAAAACCATCAAAATCGGACAAACAAAATTTAGTCCCCATATCATTCCTGCAGTGTCCACAGATGTTCAAAAGTCTATTTTGAGCCTAAAATTTGGAATTTTAAGAAGTGAGCAAATTCTTGCCAGAATTGTACATTTTTCAACAGCCCTGTGTGGTCAAAACCATCAAAATTGGACAATAAGTTTTTAGTTTCCATATCATTTGCGCAGTGTCCACAGATGTTCAAAAGTCTATTTTGAGCCTAAAATTTGGAATTTTAAGAAGTGAGCAAATTCTTGCCAGAATTGTACATTTTTCAACACCCCCGTGTGGTCAAAACCATCAAAATAGGACAATAAATTTTTAGTTTCCATATCATTTGCGCAGTGTCCACAGATGTTTAAAAGTCTATTTTGAGCCTAAAATTTGGAATTTTAAGAAGTGAGCAATTTCCCACCAGAATTGTAAATTTTCCCGAACCCGGGGTGGTCAAAAGAATCAAAAATGGATAAATTTTTTTATCTGCCATGTCATTTGTGCAGTGTCCACAGATGTTCAAAAGTCTTGAATTGTAAATTTTCACCACCCCGGGATGGCCAAAACCATCAAAATTGGACAAAAGTTTTTTATCTCCCATATCATTTGCGCAGTGTCCACAGATGTTCAAAAGTCTATTGTGAGCTTAAAATTTGGAATTTTAAGAAGTGAGCAAATTCTTGCCAGAATTGTAAATTTTCAGCACCCTGGTGTGGTCAAAACCATCAAAATGGAGAATTTTTTTTTTATCTGACATATCATTTGCGCAGTGTCCACAGATGTTTAAAAGTCTATTTTCAAGCCTAAAATTGGGAATTTTAAGAAGTGAGCAAATTCTTGCCACAATTGTAAATTTTCACCACCCTGGTGTGGTCAAAACCATCAAAATCGGACAAACAAAATTTATCTCCCATATCATTTGCGCAGTGTCCAGAGATGTTCAAAAGTCTATTTTGTGCCTAAAATTTGGAATTTTAAGAAGTGAGCAAATTCCCACCAGAATTGTAAATTTTCACCAACTCGGGGTGGTCAAAACCTTCAAAATTGGATAATTTTTTTTATCTGCCATATCATTTGCGCAGTGTCCAGAGATTTTCAAAAGTCTATTTTGAGCCTAAAATTTGGAATTTTAAGAAGTGAGCAAATTCTTGCCACAATTGTAAATTTTCACCACCCCGGTGTGGTCAAAACCACCAAAATTGGACAAAACATTTTAACCTCCCATGTCATTTGCGCAGTGTCCAGAGATGTTCAAAAGTCTATTTTGAGCCTAAAATTTGGAATTTTAAGAAGTGAGCAAATTCTTGCCACAATTGTACATTTTTCAACAGCCCCGTGTGGTCAAAACCATCAAAATTGGACAATAAATTTTTAGTTTCCATATCATTTGCGCAGTGTCCACAGATGTTCAAAAGTCTATTTTGAGCCTAAAATTTGGAATTTTAAGAAGTGAGCAAATTCTTGCCACAATTGTAAATTTTCACCACCGCGGGGTGGTCAAAACCGTAAAAATTGGACAAACAAAATTTATCTCTCATATCATTTGCGCAGTGTCAAGAGATGTTCAAAAGTCTATTTTGAGCCTAAAATTTGGAATTTTAAGAAGTGAGCAAATTCTTGCCACAATTGTAAATTTTCACCGCCCTGGCGTGGTCAAAACCATCAAAATTGGACAATAAATTTTTAGTTTCCTTATCATTTGCGCAGTGTCCACAGATGTTCAAAAGTCTATTTTGAGGCTAAAATTTGGAATTTTAAGAAGTGAGCAAATTCTTGCCACAATTGTAAATTTTCACCACCCCGGGGTGATCAAAACCATCAAAATCGGACAAACAAAATTTAGTCCCCATATCATTCCTGCAGTGTCCACAGATGTTCAAAAGTCTATTTTGAGCCTAAAATTTGGAATTTTAAGAAGTGAGCAAATTCTTGCCAGAATTGTACATTTTTCAACAGCCCTGTGTGGTCAAAACCATCAAAATTGGACAATAAGTTTTTAGTTTCCATATCATTTGCGCAGTGTCCACAGATGTTCAAAAGTCTATTTTGAGCCTAAAATTTGGAATTTTAAGAAGTGAGCAAATTCTTGCCAGAATTGTACATTTTTCAACACCCCCGTGTGGTCAAAACCATCAAAATAGGACAATAAATTTTTAGTTTCCATATCATTTGCGCAGTGTCCACAGATGTTTAAAAGTCTATTTTGAGCCTAAAATTTGGAATTTTAAGAAGTGAGCAATTTCCCACCAGAATTGTAAATTTTCCCGAACCCGGGGTGGTCAAAAGAATCAAAAATGGATAATTTTTTTTATCTGCCATGTCATTTGTGCAGTGTCCACAGATGTTCAAAAGTCTTGAATTGTAAATTTTCACCACCCCGGGGTGGCCAAAACCATCAAAATTGGACAAAAGTTTTTTATCTCCCATATCATTTGCGCAGTGTCCACAGATGTTCAAAAGTCTATTGTGAGCTTAAAATTTGGAATTTTAAGAAGTGAGCAAATTCTTGCCAGAATTGTAAATTTTCAGCACCCTGGTGTGGTCAAAACCATCAAAATGGAGAATTTTTTTTTTATCTGACATATCATTTGCGCAGTGTCCACAGATGTTTAAAAGTCTATTTTCAAGCCTAAAATTGGGAATTTTAAGAAGTGAGCAAATTCTTGCCACAATTGTAAATTTTCACCACCCTGGTGTGGTCAAAACCATCAAAATCGGACAAACAAAATTTATCTCCCATATCATTTGCGCAGTGTCCAGAGATGTTCAAAAGTCTATTTTGTGCCTAAAATTTGGAATTTTAAGAAGTGAGCAAATTCCCACCAGAATTGTAAATTTTCACCAACTCGGGGTGGTCAAAACCTTCAAAATTGGATAATTTTTTTTATCTGCCATATCATTTGCGCAGTGTCCAGAGATTTTCAAAAGTCTATTTTGAGCCTAAAATTTGGAATTTTAAGAAGTGAGCAAATTCTTGCCACAATTGTAAATTTTCACCACCCCGGTGTGGTCAAAACCACCAAAATTGGACAAAACATTTTAACCTCCCATGTCATTTGCGCAGTGTCCAGAGATGTTCAAAAGTCTATTTTGAGCCTAAAATTTGGAATTTTAAGAAGTGAGCAAATTCTTGCCACAATTGTACATTTTTCAACAGCCCCGTGTGGTCAAAACCATCAAAATTGGACAATAAATTTTTAGTTTCCATATCATTTGCGCAGTGTCCACAGATGTTCAAAAGTCTATTTTGAGCCTAAAATTTGGAATTTTAAGAAGTGAGCAAATTCTTGCCACAATTGTAAATTTTCACCACCGCGGGGTGGTCAAAACCGTAAAAATTGGACAAACAAAATTTATCTCTCATATCATTTGCGCAGTGTCAAGAGATGTTCAAAAGTCTATTTTGAGCCTAAAATTTGGAATTTTAAGAAGTGAGCAAATTCCCACCAGAATTGTAAATTTTCACCAACTCGGGGTGGTCAAAAATTTCAAAATTGGATAATTTTTTTTATCTGCCATATCATTTGCGCAGTGTCCAGAGATTTTCAAAAGTCTATTTTGATCCTAAAATTTGGAATTTTAAGAAGTGAGCAAATTCTTGCCACAATTGTAAATTTTCACCACCCCGGTGTGGTAAAAACCACCAAAATTGGACAAAACATTTTAACCTCCCATGTCATTTGCGCAGTGTCCACAGATGTTCAAAAGTCTATTTTGAGCCTAAAATTTGGAATTTTAAGAAGTGAGCAAATTCTTGCCACAATTGTACATTTTTCAACAGCCCCGTGTGGTCAAAACCATCAAAATTGGACAATAAATTTTTAGTTTCCATATCATTCCTGCAGTGTCCACAGATGTTCAAAAGTCTATTTTGAGCCTAAAATTTGGAATTTTAAGAAGTGAGCAAATTCTTGCCACAATTGTAAATTTTCACCACCGCGGGGTGGTCAAAACCGTAAAAATTGGACAAACAAAATTTATCTCTCATATCATTTGCGCAGTGTCCACAGATGTTCAAAAGTCTATTTTGAGCCTAAAATTTGGAATTTTAAGAAGTGAGCAAATTCTTGCCACAATTGTACATTTTTCAACACCCCCGTGTGGTCAAAACCATCAAAATAGGACAATAAATTTTTAGTTTCCATATCATTTGCGCAGTGTCCACAGATGTTTAAAAGTCTATTTTGAGCCTAAAATTTGGAATTTTAAGAAGTGAGCAAATTCTTGCCACAATTGTAAATTTTCACCACCGCGGGGTGGTCAAAACCATCAAAATCGGACAAACAAAATTTACCTCCCATATCATTTGCGCAGTGTCAAGAGATGTTCAAAAGTTTATTTTGAGCCTAAAATTTGGAATTTTAAGAAGTGAGCATTTCTTGCCACAATTGTAAATTTTCACCACCGCGGGGTGGTCAAAACCATCAAAATTGTACAAACAATTTATCTCCCATATCATTTGCGCAGTGTCCAGAGATGTTGAAAAGTCTATTTTGAGCCTAAAATTTGTAATTTTAAGAAGTGAGCAAATTCTTGCCAGAATTGTACATTTTCAGCACCCCGGGGTGGTCAAAACCATCAAAATCGGACCAAAAATTTTAGTCCCCATATCATTTGCGCAGTGTCCAGAGATGTTCAAAAGTCTATTTTGAGCCTAAAATTTGTAATTTTAAGAAGTGAGCAAATTCTTGCCACAATTTTAAATTTTCACCACCCCGGGGTGGTCAAAACCATCAAAATCGGACCAAAAATTTTAGTCCCCATATCATTCCTGCAGTGTCCACAGATGTTCAAAAGTCTATTTTGAGCCTAAAATTTGGAATTTTGAGAAGTGAGTAAATTCTTGCCACAATTGTAAATTTTCACCACCGCGGGGTGGTCAAAACCATGAAAATTGGACAAACAAAATTTATCTCCCATATCATTTGCGCAGTGTCAAGAGATGTTCAAAAGTTTATTTTGAGCCTAAAATTTGGAATTTTAAGAAGTGAGCAAATTCCCACCAGAATTGTAAATTTTCCCCTACCCGGGGTGGTCAAAACAATCAAAATTGGATCAATTTTTTTATCTGCCATATCATTTGCGCAGTGTCCACTGATGTTCAAAAATCTTGAATTGTAAGTTTTCACCGCCCCGGGGTGGTCAAAACCATCAAAATCGGACCAAAAATTTTAGTCCCCATATCATTTGCTCAATGTCCACAGATGTTCAAAAGTCTATTTTGAGCCTAAAATTTGAAATTTTAAGAAGTGAGCAAATTCTTGCCAGAAATGTAAATTTTCACCACCCCGGGGTGGTCAAAGCCATCAAAATCGGACCAAAAATTTTAGTCCCCATATCATTCCTGCAGTGTCCACAGATGTTCAAAAGTCTATTTTGAGCCTAAAATTTGGAATTTTAAGAAGTGAGGAAATTCTTGCCACAATTGTAAATTTTCACCACCCCAGTTTGGTCAAAACCATCAAAATAGGACAATAAATTTTTAGTTTCCATATAATTTGCGCAGTGTCCACAGATGTTCAAAAGTCTATTTTGAGCCTAAAATTTGGAATTTTAAGAAGTGAGCAAATTCTTGCAAGAATTTTAAATTTTCAACACCGCGGGGTGGTCAAAACCATCAAAATTGGACAAAAGTTTTTTATCTCCCATATCATTCCTGCAGTGTCCACAGATGTTCAAAAGTCTATTTTGAGCCTAAAATTTGGAAATTTAAGAAGTGAGCAAATTCTTGCCACAATTGTAAATTTTCACCACCCCGAGGTGGTCAAAACCAACAAAATTGGAGAAAACATTTTAAGCTCCCATATCATTTGCGCAGTGTCCAGAGATGTCCAAAAGTCTATTTTGAGCTGAAAATTTGGAATTTTAAGAAGTGAGCAAATTCTTGCCACAATTGTAAATTTTCACCACCCTGGTGTGTTCAAAACCATCAAAATTGGAGAATTTTTTTTTTATCTGACATATCATTTGCACAGTGTCCACAGATGTTCAAAAGTCTATTTGAAAGGCTAAAATTTGGAATTTTAAGAAGTGAGCAAATTCTTGCCACAATTGTAAATTTTCACCACCCTGGTGTGGTCAAACCATCAAAATCGAATAAACAAAATTTATCTCCCATATCATTTGCGCAGTGTCCAGAGATGTTCAAAAGTCTATTTTGTGCCTAAAATTTGGAATTTTAAGAAGTGAGCAAATTCTTGCCAGAATTGTACATTTTTCACCACCGCGGGGTGGTCAAAACCATCAAAATTGGAAAAAATTTTTTTATCTCCCATATCATTCCTGCAGTGTCTACAGATGTTCAAAAGTCTATTTTCAGCCTAAAATTTGGAATTTTAAGAAGTGAGCAAATTCTTGCCACAATTTTAAATTTTCACCACCCCGGGGTGGTCAAAACCATCAAAATCGGACCAAAAATTTTAGTCCCCATATCATTTGCTCAGTTTCCACAGATGTTCAAAAGTCTATTTTGAGCCTAAAATTTGGAATTTTAAGAAGTGAGCAAATTCTTGCCAGAAATGTAAATTTTCACCACCCCGGGGTGGTCAAAGCCATCAAAATCGGACCAAAAATTTTAGTCTCCATATCATTCCTGCAGTGTCCACAGATGTTCAAAAGTGTATTTTGAGCCTAAAATTTTGAATTTTAAGAAGAGAGCAAATTCTTGCCAGAATTGTACATTTTTCAACACCCCCGTGTGGTCAAAACCATCAAAATTGGACAATAAATTTTTACTTTCCATATCATTTGCGCAGTGTCCACAGATGTTCAAAAGTGTATTTTGAGCCTAAAATTTGGAATTTTAAGAAGTGAGCAAATTCTTGCCACAATTGTAAATTTTCACCACCCCGGTGTGGTCAAAACCATCAAAATTGGAAAAAAAATTTTCATCTCCCATATCATTCCTGCAGTGTCTACAGATGTTCAAAAGTCTATTTTGAGCCTAAAATTTGGAATTTTAAAAAGTGAGCAAATTCTTGCCACAATTGTAAATTTTCACCACCCCGGTGTGGTCAAAACCATCAAAATCGAACCAAAATTTTTAGTCCCCATATCATTCCTGCAGTGTCCACAGATGTTCAAAAGTCTATTTTGAGCCTAAAATTTGGAATTTTAAGAAGTGAGCAAATTCTTGCCACAATTGTACATTTTTCACCACCCCGGGGTGGTCAAAACCATCAAAAAAGGACAATAAATTTTTAGTTTCCATATCATTTGCGTAGTGTCCACAGATGTTCAAAAGTCTATTTTGAGCCTAAAATTTGGAATTTTAAGAAGTGAGCAAATTCTTGCCACAATTGTAAATTTTCAACACTGCGGGGTGGTCAAAACCATCTAAATTGGACAAAAGTTTTTTATCTCCCATATCATTCCTGCAGTGTCCACAGATGTTCAAAAGTCTATTTTGAGCCGAAAATTTGGAATTTTAAGAAGTGAGCAAATTCCCACCAGAATTGTAAATTTTCACCACCCCGGTGTGGTCAAAACCACCAAAATTGGACAAAACATTTTAACCTCCCATATCATTTGCGCAGTGTCCAGAGATGTTCAAAAGTCTATTTTGAGCCTAAAATTTGGAATTTTAAGAAGTGAGCAAATTCTTGCCAATATTGTAAATTTTCACCACCCTGGTGTGGTCAAAACCATCAAAATTGGAGAAATTTTTTTTTCATCTGACATATCATTTGCACAGTGTCCACAGATGTTCAAAAGTCTATTTTAAAGCCTAAAATTAGGAATTTTAAGAAGTGAGGAAATTCTTGCCACAATTGTAAATTTTCACCACCCCAGTTTGGTCAAAACCATCAAAATAGGACAATAAACTTTTAGTTTCCATATAATTTGCGCAGTGTCCACAGATGTTCAAAAGTCTATTTTGAGCCTAAAATTTGGAATTTTAAGAAGTGAGCAAATTCTTGCAAGAATTTTAAATTTTCAACACAGCGGGGTGGTCAAAACCATCAAAATTGGACAAAAGTTTTTTATCTCCCATATCATTCCTGCAGTGTCCACAGATGTTCAAAAGTCTATTTTGAGCCTAAAATTTGGAAATTTAAGAAGTGAGCAAATTCTTGCCACAATTGTAAATTTTCACCACCCCGAGGTGGTCAAAACCAACAAAATTGGAGAAAACATTTTAAGCTCCCATATCATTTGTGCAGTGTCCAGAGATGTCCAAAAGTCTATTTTGAGCTGAAAATTTGGAATTTTAAGAAGTGAGCAAATTCTTGCCACAATTGTAAATTTTCACCACCCTGGTGTGTTCAAAACCATCAAAATTGGAGAATTTTTTTTTTATCTGACATATCATTTGCACAGTGTCCACAGATGTTCAAAAGTCTATTTAAAAGGCTAAAATTTTGAATTTTAAGAAGTGAGCAAATTCTTGCCACAATTGTAAATTTTCACCACCCTGGTGTGGTCAAACCATCAAAATCGGACAAACAAAATTGATCTCCCATATCATTTGCGCAGTGTCCAGAGATGTTCAAAAGTCTATTTTGTGCCTAAAATTTGGAATTTTAAGAAGTGAGCAAATTCTTGCCAGAATTGTACATTTTTCACCACCGCGGGGTGGTCAAAACCATCAAAATTGGAAAAAAATTTTTTATCTCCCATATCATTCCTGCAGTGTCTACAGATGTTCAAAAGTCTATTTTCAGCCCAAAATTTGGAATTTTAAGAAGTGAGCAAATTCTTGCCACAATTGTAAATTTTCACCACCCCGGTGTGGTCAAAACCATCAAAATCGAACAAAAAATTTTAGTCCCCATATCATTCCTGCAGTGTCCAGAGATGTTCAAAAGTCTATTTTGAGCCTAAAATTTGGAATTTTAAGAAGTGAGCAAATTCTTGCCACAATTGTACATTTTTCACCACCGCGGGGTGGTCAAAACCATCAAAAAAGGACAATAAATTTTTAGTTTCCATATAATTTGCGTAGTGTCCACAGATGTTCAAAAGTCAATTTGGAGCCTAAAATTTGGAATTTTAAGAAGTGAGCAAATTCTTGCCAGAATTGTAAATTTTCACCAACCCGGGGTGCTCAAAACCATCAAAATCGGATCAAAAATTTTAGTCCCCATATCATTTGCACAGTGTCCACAGATGTTCAAAAGTCTATTTTGAGCCTAAAATTTGGAATTTTAAGAAGTGAGCAAATTCTTGCCAGAATTGTACATTTTCACTGCCCCGGGGTGCTCAAAACCATCAAAATCGGACCAAAACTTTTAGTCCCCATATCATTTGCACAGTGTCCAGAGATGTTCAAAAGTCTATTTTGAGCCTAAAATTGGGAATTTTAAGAAGTGAGCAAATTCTTGCCACAATTGTAAATTTTCACCACCGCGGGGTGGTCAAAACCATCAAAATCGGACCAAAAATTTTAGTCCCCATATCATTTGCGCAGTGTCCACAGATGTTCAAAAGTCTATTTTGAGCCTAAAATTTGGAATTTTAAGAAGTGAGCAAATTCTTGCCACAATTGTACATTTTTCAACACCCCCGTGTGGTCAAAACCATCAAAATAGGACAATAATTTTTTAGTTTCCATATCATTTGCACAGTGTCCAGAGATGTTCAAAAGTCTATTTTGAGCCTAAAATTTGGAATTTTAAGAAGTGAGCAAATTCTTGCCACAATTGTAAATTTTCACCACCGCGGGGTGGTCAAAACCATCAAAATTGGACAAACAAAATTTAGTCCCCATATCATTCCTGCAGTGTCCACAGATGTTCAAAAGTCTATTTTGAGCCTAAAATTTGGAATTTTAAGAAGTGAGCAAATTCTTGCCACAATTGTAAATTTTCACCACCGCGGGGTGGTCAAAACCATCAAAATTGGACAAACAAAATTTAGTCCCCATATCATTCCTGCAGTGTCCACAGATGTTCAAAAGTGTATTTTGAGCCTAAAATTTGGAATTTTAAGAAGTGAGCAAATTCTTGCCACAATTGTAAATTTTCACCACCCCTGTGTGGTCAAAACCATCAAAATTGGAAAACAAATTTTTATCTCCCATATCATTCCTGCAGTGTCAAGAGATGTTCAAAAGTCTATTTTGAGCCTAAAATTTGGAATTTTAAAAAGTGAGCAAATTCTTGCCACAATTGTAAATTTTCACCACCGCGGGGTGGTCAAAACCATCAAAATCGGACAAACAAAATTTATCTCCCATATCATTCCTGCAGTGTCAAGAGATGTTCAAAAGTTTATTTTGAGCCTAAAATTTGGAATTTTAAGAAGTGAGCAAATTCCCACCAGAATTGTAAATTTTCCACACCCCCGGGGTGGTCAAAACAATCAAAATTGGATAATTATTTTTATCTGCCATATTATTTGCGCTGTGTCCACAGATGTTCAAAAGTCTTGAATTGTAATTTTTCACCACCCCGGGGTCTATTTTGAGCCTAAAATTTGGAAATTTAAGAAGTGAGCAAATTCTTGCCACAATTGTAAATTTTCACCACCCCGGGGTGGTCAAAACCATCAAAATTGGACAAAGAAAATCTATCTCCCATATCATTTGCGCAGTGTCCAGAGATGTTCAAAAGTCTATTTTGAGCCTAAAATTTGGAATTTTAAGAAGTGAGCAAATTCTTGCCACAATTGTAAAGTTTCACCACCCCGGGGTGGTCAAAACCATCAAAATCGGACAAAGAAAATTTAGTCCACATATCATTCCTTCAGTGTCCACAGATGTTCAAAAGTCTATTTTGAGCCTAAAATTTGGAATTTTAAGAAGTCAGCAAATTCTTGCCACAATTGTAAATTTTCACCACCCCGGTGTGGTCAAAACCATCAAAATTGGACAAACAAAATTTATCTCCCATATCATTTGCGCAGTATCCAGAGATGTTCAAAAGTCTATTTTGAGCCTAAAATTTGTAATTTTAAGAAGTGAGCAAATTCCCACCAGTATTGTAAATTTTCACCACCGCGGGGTGGTCAAAACCATGAAAATTGGACAAACAAAATTTAGTCCCCATATCATTTGCGCAGTGTCCACAGATGTTCAAAAGTCTATTTTGAGCCTAAAATTTGGAATTTTAAGAAGTGAGCAAATTCTTGCCACAATTGTAAATTTTCACCACCCCGGTGTGGTCAAAACCATCAAAATAGGACAATAAATTTTTACTTTCCATATCATTTGCGCAGTGTCCACAGATGTTCAAAAGTCTATTTTGAGCCTAAAATTTGGAATTTTAAGAAGTGAGCAAATTCTTGCCACAATTGTACATTTTTCACCACCGCGGAGTGGTCAAAACCATCAAAATAGGACAATAAATTTTTAGTTTCCATATCATTTGCGCAGTGTCCACAGATGTTCAAAAGTCTATTTTGTGCCTAAAATTTGGAATTTTAAGAAGTGAGCAAATTCTTGCCACAATTGTAAATGTTCACCACCGCGGGGTGGTCAAAACCATCAAAATCGGACAAACAAAATTTATCTCCCATATCATTTGCGCAGTGTCCACAGATGTTCAAAAGTCTATTTTGTGCCTAAAATTTGGAATTTTAAGAAGTGAGCAAATTCCCACCAGAATTGTAAATTTTCACCACCCCGGCGTGGTCAAAACCATCAAAATCGGACAAACAAAATTTAGTCCCCATATCATTCCTGCAGTGTCCACAGATGTTCAAAAGTCTATTTTGAGCCTAAAATTGGGAATTTTAAGAAGTGAGCAAATTCTCACCAGAATTGTACATTTTTCAACACCCCCGTGTGGTCAAACCCATCAAAATAGGACAATAAATTTTTACTTTCCATATCATTTGCGCAGTGTCCACAGATGTTCAAAAGTCTATTTTGAGCCGACCGCCTCCGTGGTCTTGTGGTAGAGCGTCCGCCCGGAGAGCGGAAGGTCCGGGGTTCGATCCCGGGCCGCGTCATACAAAAAGACGTTAAAAGATTGTACTTGTTGTTACCCTGTCTGGCGCTCGGCATTAAGGGGCTAAAACAAGGACTGGTCGGCTCGGAGTCAGTATACTGTGTCTGAGTGGGGTATTCATGTTAAACTGCGGCATGGTATCTCAGTGAGCTAGCACTATAAATCGGCATCAGTCCGGACTAGTACAAGCAGCCACACACACACATACACGCGCATGCACGTCGCTATATAAGTGCAATAATCTTGGACGCGACGTTAAACCCAATTTCACCTCACCTCACCTATTTTGAGCCTAAAATTTGGAATTTTAAGAAGTGAGCAAATTCTTGCCACATTTGTAAATTTTCACCACCCTGGTGTGGTCATAACCATCAAAATTGGAAAAATTTTTTTATCTCCCATATCATTCCTGCAGTGTCTACAGATGTTCAAAAGTCTATTTTGAGCCTAAAATTTGGAATTTTAAGAAGTGAGCAAATTCTTGCCACAATTGTAAATTTTCACCATCCCGGTGTGGTAAAAACCATCAAAATAGGACAATAAATTTTTACTTTCCATATCATTTGCGCAGTGTCCACAGATGTTCAAAAGTCTATTTTGAGCCTAAAATTTGGAATTTTAAGAAGTGAGCAAATTCTTGCCAGAATTGTAAATTTTCACCACCGCGGGGTGGTCAAAACCATCAAAATCGGACAAACAAAATTTATCTCCCATATCATTTGCGCAGTGTCCAGAGATTTTCAAAAGTTTATTTTGAGCCTAAAATTTGGAATTTTAAGAAGTGAGCAAATTCTTGCCACAATTGTAAATTTTCACCAGCCCGGGGTGGTCAAAACCATCAAAATCGGGCAAACAAAATATATCTTCATATCATTTGCGCAGTGTCCACAGATGTTCAAAAGTCTATTTTGAGCCTAAAATTTGGAATTTTAAGAAGTGAGCAAATTCTTGCCACAATTGTAAATTTTCACCACCCCGGCGTGGTCAAAACCATCAAAATCGGACAAACAAAATTTAGTCCCCATATCATTCCTGCAGTGTCCACAGATGTTCAAAAGTCTATTTTGAGCCTAAAATTTGGAATTTTAAGAAGTGAGCAAATTCTTGCCACAATTGTACATTTTTGAAAAGCCCCGTGTTGTCAAAACCATCAAAATTGGAGAATTTTTTTTTTATCTGACATATCATTTGCACAGTGTCCACAGATGTTCAAAACTCTATTTTAAAGCCTAAAATTTGGAATTTTAAGAAGTGAGCAAATTCTTGCCAGAATTGTAAATTTTCACCACCCTGGTGTGGTCAAAACCATCAAAATCGAATAAACAAAATTTATCTCCCATATCATTTGCGCAGTGTCCACAGATGTTCAAAAGTCTATTTTGAGCCTAAAATTTGGAATTTTAAGAAGTGAGCAAATTCCCACCAGAATTGTAAATTTTCCCCAACTCGGGGTGGTCAAAACCTTCAAAATTGGATAAATATTTTTATCTGCCATATCATTTGCGCAGTGTCCAGAGATTTTCAAAAGTCTATTTTGAGCCTAAAATTTGGAATTTTAAGAAGTGAGCAAATTCTTGCCACAATTGTAAATTTTCACCACCGCGGGGTGGTCAAAACCATCAAAATCGGACAAACAAAATTTATCTCCCATATCATTTTCGCAGTATCCACAGATGTTCAAAAGTCTATTTTGAGCCTAAAATTTGGAATTTTAAGAAGTGAGCAAATTCCCACCAGAATTGTAAATTTTCACCAACCCGGGGTGGTCAAAACCATCAAAATTGGATATATTACTTTATCTCCCATATCATTTGCGCAGTGTCCAGAGATGTTCAAAAGTCTATTTTGAGCCTAAAATTTGTAATTTTAAGAAGTGAGCAAATTCTTGCCAGAATTGTAAATTTTCCCCAACCCGGGGTGG
The DNA here is from genome assembly GCF_023055435.1 of Haliotis rufescens. Taxonomy (NCBI): domain Eukaryota; kingdom Metazoa; phylum Mollusca; class Gastropoda; order Lepetellida; family Haliotidae; genus Haliotis; species Haliotis rufescens. Next base: position 49,502,810 of record NW_025964001.1, on the reverse strand, counting down.
TCAAAACCACCAAAATTGGATAAAAAATTTTCTCTCCCATATCATTTGCGCAGTGTCCACAGATGTTCAAAAGTCTATTTTGAGCCTAAAATTTGGAATTTTAAGAAGTGAGCAAATTCTTGCCACAATTGTAAATTTTCACCACCGCGGGGTGGTCAAAACCATCGAAATCGGACAAACAAAATTTTAGTCCCCATATCATTCCTGCAGTGTCCACAGATGTTGAAAAGTCTATTTTGAGCTCAAAATTTGGAATTTTAAGAAGTGAGCAAATTCTTGCCACAATTGTACATTTTTCAACAGCCCCGTGTGGTCAAAACCATCAAAATTGGACAATAAATTTTTAGTTTCCATATCATTTGCGCAGTGTCCACAGATATTCAAAAGTCTATTTTCAGCCTAAAATTTGGAATTTTAAGAAGTGAGCAAATTCTTGCTAGAATTTTAAATTTTCACCGCCCCGGGGTGGTCAAAACCATCAAAATCGGACCAAAAATTTTAGTCCCCATATCATTCCTGCAGTTTCCACAGATGTTCAAAAGTCTATTTTGAGCTTAAAATTTGGAATTTTAAGAAGTGAGCAAATTCTTGCCACAATTGTAAATTTTCACCACCGCAGGGTGGTCAAAACCATCAAAATCGGACAAACAAATTTATCTCCCATATCATTCCTGCAGTGTCAAGAGATGTTCAAAAGTTTATTTTGAGCCTAAAATTTGGAATTTTAAGAAGTGAGCAAATTCCCACCAGAATTGTAAATTTTCCCCAACCCCGGGGTGGTCAAAACAATCAAAATTGGATAATTTTTTTTATCTGCCATATTATTTGCGCAGTGTCCACAGATGTTCAAAAGTCTTGAATTGTAATTTTTTACCACCCCGGGGTCTATTTTGAGCCTAAAATTTGGAATTTAAGAAGTGAGCAAATTCTTGCCAGAATTGTAAATTTTCACCACCCCGGGGTGGTCAAAACCATCAAAATCGGACCAAAAATTTTAGTCCCCATATCATTTGCGTAGTGTCCAGAGATGTACAAAAGTCTATTTTGAGCTTAAAATTTGGAATTTTAAGAAGTGAGCAAATTCTTGCCACAATTGTAAATTTTCACCACCGCGGGGAGGTCAAAACCATCAAAATCGGACAAACAAAATTCACCTCCCATATCATTTGCGCAGTATCCAGAGATGTTCAAAAGTCTATTTTGAGCCTAAAATTTGGAATTTTAAGAAGTGAGCAAATTCCCACCAGAATTGTAAATTTTCCGCAAATCCGGGTGGTCAAAACCATCAAAATTGGATAAAAAATTTTACGTGCCATATCATTTGCGCAGTGTACAGAGATGTTCAAAAGTCTATTTTGAGCCTAAAATTTGGAATTTAAAGAAGTGAGCAAATTCTTGCCACAATTGTACATTTTTGAAAAGCCCCGTGTTGTCAAAACCATCAAAATTGGAGAATTTTTTTTTTATCTGACATATCATTTGCACAGTGTCCACAGATGTTCAAAACTCTATTTTAAAGCCTAAAATTTGGAATTTTAAGAAGTGAGCAAATTCTTGCCAGAATTGTAAATTTTCACCACCCTGGTGTGGTCAAAACCATCAAAATCGAATAAACAAAATTTATCTCCCATATCATTTGCGCAGTGTCCACAGATGTTCAAAAGTCTATTTTGAGCCTAAAATTTGGAATTTTAAGAAGTGAGCAAATTCCCACCAGAATTGTAAATTTTCCCCAACTCGGGGTGGTCAAAACCTTCAAAATTGGATAAATATTTTTATCTGCCATATCATTTGCGCAGTGTCCAGAGATTTTCAAAAGTCTATTTTGAGCCTAAAATTTGGAATTTTAAGAAGTGAGCAAATTCTTGCCACAATTGTAAATTTTCACCACCGCGGGGTGGTCAAAACCATCAAAATCGGACAAACAAAATTTATCTCCCATATCATTTTCGCAGTATCCACAGATGTTCAAAAGTCTATTTTGAGCCTAAAATTTGGAATTTTAAGAAGTGAGCAAATTCCCACCAGAATTGTAAATTTTCACCAACCCGGGGTGGTCAAAACCATCAAAATTGGATATATTACTTTATCTCCCATATCATTTGCGCAGTGTCCAGAGATGTTCAAAAGTCTATTTTGAGCCTAAAATTTGGAATTTTAAGAAGTGAGCAAATTCTTGCCAGAATTGTAAATTTTCCCCAACCCGGGGTGGTCAAAACCACCAAAATTGGATAAAAAATTTTCTCTCCCATATCATTTGCGCAGTGTCCACAGATGTTCAAAAGTCTATTTTGAGCCTAAAATTTGGAATTTTAAGAAGTGAGCAAATTCTTGCCACAATTGTAAATTTTCACCACCGCGGGGTGGTCAAAACCATCGAAATCGGACAAACAAAATTTTAGTCCCCATATCATTCCTGCAGTGTCCACAGATGTTGAAAAGTCTATTTTGAGCTCAAAATTTGGAATTTTAAGAAGTGAGCAAATTCTTGCCACAATTGTACATTTTTCAACAGCCCCGTGTGGTCAAAACCATCAAAATTGGACAATAAATTTTTAGTTTCCATATCATTTGCGCAGTGTCCACAGATATTCAAAAGTCTATTTTCAGCCTAAAATTTGGAATTTTAAGAAGTGAGCAAATTCTTGCTAGAATTTTAAATTTTCACCGCCCCGGGGTGGTCAAAACCATCAAAATCGGACCAAAAATTTTAGTCCCCATATCATTCCTGCAGTTTCCACAGATGTTCAAAAGTCTATTTTGAGCTTAAAATTTGGAATTTTAAGAAGTGAGCAAATTCTTGCCACAATTGTAAATTTTCACCACCGCAGGGTGGTCAAAACCATCAAAATCGGACAAACAAATTTATCTCCCATATCATTCCTGCAGTGTCAAGAGATGTTCAAAAGTTTATTTTGAGCCTAAAATTTGGAATTTTAAGAAGTGAGCAAATTCCCACCAGAATTGTAAATTTTCCCCAACCCCGGGGTGGTCAAAACAATCAAAATTGGATAATTTTTTTTATCTGCCATATTATTTGCGCAGTGTCCACAGATGTTCAAAAGTCTTGAATTGTAATTTTTTACCACCCCGGGGTCTATTTTGAGCCTAAAATTTGGAATTTAAGAAGTGAGCAAATTCTTGCCAGAATTGTAAATTTTCACCACCCCGGGGTGGTCAAAACCATCAAAATCGGACCAAAAATTTTAGTCCCCATATCATTTGCGTAGTGTCCAGAGATGTACAAAAGTCTATTTTGAGCTTAAAATTTGGAATTTTAAGAAGTGAGCAAATTCTTGCCACAATTGTAAATTTTCACCACCGCGGGGAGGTCAAAACCATCAAAATCGGACAAACAAAATTCACCTCCCATATCATTTGCGCAGTATCCAGAGATGTTCAAAAGTCTATTTTGAGCCTAAAATTTGGAATTTTAAGAAGTGAGCAAATTCCCACCAGAATTGTAAATTTTCCGCAAATCCGGGTGGTCAAAACCATCAAAATTGGATAAAAAATTTTACGTGCCATATCATTTGCGCAGTGTACAGAGATGTTCAAAAGTCTATTTTGAGCCTAAAATTTGGAATTTAAAGAAGTGAGCAAATTCTTGCCACAATTGTAAATTTTCACCACCGCGGGGTGGTCAAAACCATCAAAATCGGACAAACAAAATCTATCTCCCATATCATTTTCGCAGTATCCACAGATGTTCAAAAGTCTATTTTGAGCCTAAAATTTGGAATTTTAAGAAGTGAGCAAATTCCCACCAGAATTGTAAATTTTCACCAACCCGGGGTGGTCAAAACCATCAAAAATTGGATATATTACTTTATCTCCCATATCATTTGCGCAGTGTCCACAGATGTTCAAAAGTCTATTTTGAGCCTAAAATTTGGAATTTTAAGAAGTGAGCAAATTCCCACCAGAATTGTAAATTTTCCCCAACCCGGGGTGGTCAAAACCACCAAAATTGGATCAAAAAATTTCTCTGCCATATCATTTGCGCAGTGTCCACAGATGTTCAAAAGTCTATTTTGAGCCTAAAATTTGGAATTTTAAGAAGTGAGCAAATTCTTGCCACAATTGTAAATTTTCACCACCGCGGGATGGTCAAAACAATCAAAATCGGACAAACAAAATTTATCTCCCATATCATTTGCGCAGTGTCCAGAGATGTTCAAAAGTCTATTTTGAGCCTAAAATTTGGAATTTTAAGAAGTGAGCAAATTCTTGCCACAATTGTACATTTTTCAACAGCCCCGTGTGGTCAAAACCATCAAAATTGGACAATAAATTTTTAGTTTCCATATCATTTGCACAGTGTCCACAGATGTTCAAAAGTCTATTTTGAGCCTAAAATTTGGAATTTTAAGAAGTGAGCAAATTCTTGCTAGAATTTTAAATTTTCACCGCCCCGGGGTGGTCAAAACCATCAAAATCGGACCAAAAATTTTAGTCCCCATATCATTCCTGCAGTGTCCACAGATGTTCAAAAGTCTATTTTCAGCCTAAAATTTGGAATTTTAAGAAGTGAGCAAATTCTTGCCATAATTGTACATTTTTCAACAGCCCCGTGTGGTCAAAACCATCAAAATAGCACAATAAATTTTTACTTTCCATATCATTTGCACAGTGTCCACAGATGTTCAAAAGTCTATTTTGAGCCTAAAATTTGGAATTTTAAGAAGTGAGCAAATTCTTGCCACAATTGTAAATTTTCACCACCGCGGGGTGGTCAAAACCATCAAAATCGGACCAAAAATTTTAGTCCCCATATCATTTGCGTAGTGTCCAGATATGTTCAAAAGTCTATCTTGAGCTTGAAATTTGGAATTTTAAGAAGTGAGCAAATTCTTGCCACAATTGTAAATTTTCACCACCGCGGAGTGGTCAAAACCATCAAAATCGGACAAACAAAATTCATCTCCCATATCATTTGCGCAGTATCCAGAGATGTTCAAAAGTCTATTTTGTGCCTAAAATTTGGAATTTTAAGAAGTGAGCAAATTCCCACCAGAATTGTAAATTTTCCGCAAATCGGGGTGGTCAAAACCATCAAAATTGGATAAAAAAATGTATCTGCCATATCATTTGCGCAGTGTCCAGAGATGTTCAAAAGTCTATTTTGAGCCTAAAATTTGGAATTTTAAAAAGTGAGCAAATTCTTGCCACAATTGTAAATTTTCACCACCCCAGGGTGGTCAAAACCATCAAAATCGGACAAACAAAATTTATCTCCCATATCATTTGCGCAGTGTCCAGAGATGTTCAAAAGTCTATTTTGAGCCTAAAATTTGGAATTTTAAGAAGTGATCAAATTCCCACCAGAATTGTAAATTTTCACCAAACCCAGGGTGTTCAAAACCATCAAAATTGCATCAATTTTTTTATCTGCCATATCATTTGCGCAGTGTCCACAGATGTTCAAAAGTCTATTTTGAGCCTAAAATTTGGATTTTAAGAAGTGAGCAAATTCTTGCCAGAATTGTACATTTTCACCACCCCGGTGTGGTCAAAACCATCAAATTGGACAAAAAAAATTTATCTCCCATATCATTTGCGCAGTGTCCTCAGATGTTCAAAAGTCTATTTTGAGCCTAAAATTTGGAATTTTAAGAAGTGAGCAAATTCTTGCCACAATTGTAAATTTTCACCACCGCGGGATGGTCAAAACAATCAAAATCTGACAAACAAAATTTATCTCCCATATCATTTGCGCAGTGTCCAGAGATGTTCAAAAGTCTATTTTGAGCCTAAAATTTGGAATTTTAAGAAGTGAGCAAATTCTTGCCACAATTGTACATTTTTCAACAGCCCCGGGGTGGTCAAAACCATCAAAATTGGACAATAAATTTTTAGTTTCCATATCATTTGCACAGTGTCCACAGATGTTCAAAAGTCTATTTTGAGCCTAAAATTTGGAATTTTAAGAAGTGAGCAAATTCTTGCTAGAATTTTAAATTTTCACCGCCCCCGGGTGGTCAAAACCATCAAAATCGGACCAAAAATTTTAGTCCCCATATCATTCCTGCAGTGTCCACAGATGTTCAAAAGTCTATTTTCAGCCTAAAATTTGGAATTTTAAGAAGTGAGCAAATTCTTGCCAGAATTGTACATTTTTCAACACCTCCGTGTGGTCAAAACCATCAAAATAGCACAATAAATTTTTACTTTCCATATCATTTGCGCAGTGTCCACAGATGTTCAAAAGTCTATTTTGAGCTTAAAATTTGGAATTTTAAGAAGTGAGCAAATTCTTGCCACAATTGTAAATTTTCACCACCGCGGAGTGGTCTAAACCATCAAAATCGGACAAACAAAATTCATCTCCCATATCATTTGCGCAGTATCCAGAGATGTTCAAAAGTCTATTTTGTGCCTAAAATTTGGAATTTTAAGAAGTGAGCAAATTCCCACCAGAATTGTAAATTTTCCGCAAATCGGGGTGGTCAAAACCATCAAAATTGGATAAAAAAATTTATCTGCCATATCATTTGCGCAGTGTCCACAGATGTTCAAAAGTCTATTTTGAGCCTAAAATTTGGAATTTAAAGAAGTGAGCAAATTCTTGCCACAATTGTAAATTTTCACCACCCCGGGGTGGTCAAAACCATCAAAATCGGACAAAGAAAATCTATATCCCATATCATTTGCGCAGTGTCCACAGATGTTCAAAAGTCTATTTTGAGCCTAAAATTTGGAATTTTAAGAAGTGAGCAAATTCTTGCCAGAATTGTAAATTTTCACCACCGCGGGGTGGTCAAAACCATCAAAATCGGACAAACAAAATTCATCTCCCATATCATTTGCGCAGTGTCCAGAGATGTTCAAAAGTCTATTTTGAGCCTAAAATTTGGAATTTTAAGAAGTGAGCAAATTCCTACCAGAATTGTAAATTTTCACCAAACCCAGGGTGTTAAAAACCATCAAAATTGCATCAATTTTTTTATCTGCCATATCATTTGCGCAGTGTCCACAGATGTTCAAAAGTCTATTTTGAGCCTAAAATTTGGAATTTTAAGAAGTGAGCAAATTCTTGCCAGAATTGTACATTTTCACCACACCGGTGTGGTCAAAACCATCAAATTGGACAAAAAATTTTTATCTCCCATATCATTTGCGCAGTGTCCTCAGATGTTCAAAAGTCTATTTTGAGCCTAAAATTTGGAATTTTAAGAAGTGAGCAAATTCTTGCCACAATTGTAAATTTTCACCACCCCGGTGTGGTCAAAACCATCAAAATTGGAAAAAAAATAATTTTTCCTATGTCATTGGCGCAGTGTCTACAGATGTTCAAAAGTCTATTTTGAGCCTAAAATTTGGAATTTTAAGAGTGAGCAAATTCTTGCCACAATTGTAAATTTTCACCACCGCGGGGTGGTCAAAACCATCAAAATCGAACCAAAAATTTTAGTCCCCATATCATTCCTGCAGTGTCCACAGATGTTCAAAAGTCTATTTTGAGCCTAAAATTTGGAATTTTAAGAAGTGAGCAAATTCTTGCCAGAATTGTACATTTTTCAACAACCCCGTGTTGTCAAAACCATGAAAATAGGACAATAAATTTTTAGTTTCCATATCATTTGCTCAGTGTCCAGAGATGTTCAAAAGTCTATTTTGAGCCTAAAATTTGGAATTTTAAGAAGTGAGCAAATTCTTGCCAGAATTGTACATTTTCACCACCGGATGTGTGTCAAAACCATCAAAATCGGACAAACAAAATTGATCTCCCATATCATTTGCGCAGTGTCAAGAGATGTTCAAAAGTCTATTTTGAGCGTAAACTTTGGAATTTTAAGAAGTGAGCAAATTCTTGCCAGAATTGTAAATTTTCACCAACCCGGGGTGCTCAAAACCATCAAAATGGGATCAAAAATTTTAGTCCCCATATCATTTGCACAGTGTCCACAGATGTTCAAAAGTCTATTTTGAGCCTAAAATTTGGAATTTTAAGAAGTGAGCAAATTCTTGCCACAATTGTAAATTTTCACCACCCCGGTGTGGTCAAAACCATCAAAATAGGACAATAAATTTTTAGTTTCCATATCATTTGCGCAGTGTCCACAGATATTCAAAAGTCTATTTTGAGCCTAAAATTTGGAATTTTAAGAAGTGAGCAAATTCTTGCCACAATTGTAAATTTTCACCACCGCGGGCTGGTCAAAACCATCAAAATTGGACAAACAAAATTTATTCCCCATATTATTCCTGCAGTGTCCACAGATGTTCAAAAGTTTATTTTGAGCCTAAAATTTGGAATTTTAAGAAGTGAGCAAATTCTTGCCAGAATTGTACATTTTTCAACACCCCCGTGTGGTCAAAACCATCAAAATAGGACAATAAATTTTTACTTTCCATATCATTTGCGCAGTGTCCACAGATGTTCAAAAGTCTATTTTGAGCCTAAAATTTGGAATTTTAAGAAGTGAGCAAATTCTTGCCACAATTGTAAATTTTCACCGCAAAAGCATCAAAACCGGACAAACAAAATTTATCTCCCATATCATTTGCGCAGTGTCCAGAGATGTTCAAAAGTCTGGTTTGAGCCTAAAATTGGGAATTTTAAGAAGTGAGCAAATTCCCACCAGAATGGTAAATTTTCCCCAACCCGGGGTGGTCAAAACCATCAAAATTGGATATTTTTTTTTATCTGCCATATCATTTGCGCAGTGTCCACAGATGTTCAAAAGTCTATTTTGAGCCTAAAATTTGGAATTGTAAGAAATGAGCAAATTCGTCCCACAATTGTACATTTCCACCACCCCGGGTAGGTCAAAACCATCAAAATAGGACAATAAATTTTTATTTTCGATATCATTTGCACAGTGTCCACAGGTGTTGAAAAGTCTATTTTGAGCCTAAAATTTGGAATTTTAAGAAATGAGCAAATTCTTGCCACAATTGTAAATTTTCACCACTCCGGTGTGGTCAAAACCATCAAAATTGGAAAAAAAATTTTTATCTCCCATATCATTTGCGCAGTGTCTACAGATGTTCAAAAGTCTATTTTGAGCCTAAAATTTGGAATTTTAAGAAGTGAGCAAATTCTTCCTACAATTGTAAATTTTCACCGCCCCGGTGTGGTCAAAACCATCAGAATTGGAAAAAAAATTTTGATCTCCCATATCATTTGCGCAGTGTCTACAGATGTTCAAAAGTCTATTTTGAGCCTAAAATTTGGAATTTTAAGAAGTGAGCAAATTCTTGCCACAATTGTAAATTTTCACCACCCCAGTGTGGTCACAACCATCAAAATCGAACCAAAAATTTTAGTCCCCATATCATTCCTGCAGTGTCCACAGATGTTCAAAAGTCTATTTTGAGCCTAAAATTTGGAATTTTAAGAAATGAGCAAATTCTTGCCACTATTTTACATTTTTCAACAGCCCCGTGTTGTCAAAACCATCAAAATTGGACAATAAATTTTTAGTTTCCATATCATTTGCACAGTGTCCACAGATGTTCAAAAGTCTATTTTCAGCCTAAAATTTGGAATTTTAAGAAGTGAGCAAATTCTTGCCAGAATTGTACATTTTCACCGCCCCGGGGTGCTCAAAACCATGAAAATCGGACCAAAAATTTTAGTCCCCATATCATTTGCGCAGTGTCCACAGATGTTCAAAGGTCTATTTTGAGCCTAAAATTTGGAATTTTAAGAAGTGAGCAAATTCTTCCCAGAATTGTACATTTTTCAACACCCCCGTGTGGTCAAAACCATCAAAATAGGACAATAAATTTTTACTTTCCATATCATTCCTGCAGTGTCCACAGATGTTCAAAAGTCTATTTTGAGCCTAAAATTTGGAATTTTAAGAAGTGAGCAAATTCTTGCCACAATTGTAAATTTTCATCACCCAGGGGTGGTCAAAACCATCAAAATCGGACAAACAAAATTTATCTCCCATATCATTTGCGCAGTGTCCAGAGATGTTCAAAAGTCTGTTTTGAGCCTAAAATTTGGAATTTTAAGAAGTGAGCAAATTCTTGCCAGAATTGTACATTTTCACCGCCCCGGGGTGCTCAAAACCATCAAAATTGGAGAAAAAAAGTTTTAGTCCCCATATCATTCCTGCAGTGTCTACAGATGTTCAAAAGTCTATTTTGAGCCTAAAATTTGGAATTTTAAGAAGTGAGCAAATTCTTGCCAGAATTGTACATTTTCACCACCCCGGTGTGGTCAAAACCATCAAATTGGACAAAAAAATTTTAATCTCACATATCATTCCTGCAGTGTCCACAGATGTTCAAAAGTCTATTTTGAGCCTAAAATTTGGAATTTTAAGAAGTGAGCAAATTCTTGCCAGAATTGTACATTTTCACCGCCCCGGGGTGCTCAAAACCATCAAAATTGGAGAAAAAAATTTTTAGTCCCCATATCATTCCTGCAGTGTCTACAGATGTTCAAAAGTCTATTTTGAGCCTAAAATTTGGAATTTTAAGAAGTGAGCAAATTCTTGCCAGAATTGTACATTTTCACCACCCCGGGGTGGTCAAAACCATCAAATTGGACAAAAAAATTTTAATCTCACATATCATTCCTGCAGTGTCCACAGATGTTCAAAAGTCTATTTTGAGCCTAAAATTTGGAATTTTAAGAAGTGAGCAAATTCTTGCCACAATTGTAAATTTTCACCACCGCGGGGTGGTCAAAACCATCAAAATCGGACAAACAAAATTTATCTCCCATATCATTTGCGCAGTGTCCAGAGATGTTCAAAAGCCTATTTTGAGCCTAAAATTTGGAATTTTAAGAAGTGAGCAAATTCTTGCCAGAATTGTAAATTTTCACCACCTGGTGTCGTCAAAACCATCAAAATCGGACAAACAAAATTTATCTCCCATATCATTTGCGCAGTGTCCAGAGATGTTCAAAAGTCTATTTGGTGCCTAAAATTTAGAATTTTAAGAAGTGAACAAATTCCCACCAGAATTGTAAATTTTCCCCAACTCGGGGTGGTCAAAACCATCAAAATTGGACAAATTTTTTTATCTGCCATATCATTTGCTCAGTGTCCACAGATTTTCAAAAGTCTATTTTGAGCCTAAAATTTGGAATTTTAAGAAGTGAGCAAATTCTTGCCAGAATTGTAAATTTTTACCACGGCGGGGTGGTCAAAACCATGAAAATCGGACAAAGAAAATCTATCTCCCATATCATTTGCGCAGTGTCCAGAGATTTTCAAAAGTCTATTTTGAGCCTAAAATTTGGAATTTTAAGAAGTGAGCAAATTCTTGCCAGAATTGTACATTTTCACCGCCCCGGGGTGCTCAAAACCATCAAAATCGGACAAACAAAATTTATTCCCCATATTATTCCTGCAGTGTCCACAGATGTTCAAAAGTTTATTTTGAGCCTAAAATTTGGAATTTTAAGAAGTGAGCAAATTCTTGCCAGAATTGTACATTTTTCAACACCCCCGTGTGGTCAAAACCATCAAAATAGGACAATAAATTTTTACTTTCCATATCATTTGCGCAGTGTCCACAGATGTTCAAAAGTCTATTTTGAGCCTAAAATTTGGAATTTTAAGAAGTGAGCAAATTCTTGCCACAATTGTAAATTTTCACCACCGCGGGGTGGTCAAAACCATCAAAATCGGACAAACAAAATTTATCTCCCATATCATTTGCGCAGTGTCCAGAGATGTTCAAAAGTCTGTTTTGAGCCTAAAATTGGGAATTTTAAGAAGTGAACAAATTCCCACCAGAATGGTAAATTTTCCCCCACCCGGGGTGGTCAAAACCATCAAAATTGGATATTTTTTTTTATCTGCCATATCATTTGCGCAGTGTCCACAGATGTTCAAGAGTCTATTTTGAGCCTAAAATTTGGAATTGTAAGAAATGAGCAAATTCGTCCCACAATTATAAATTTCCACCACCCCGGGTAGGTCAAAACCATCAAAATAGGACAATAAATTTTTATTTTCGATATCAATTGCGCAGTGTCCACAGGTGTTGAAAAGTCTATTTTGAGCCTAAAATTTGGAATTTTAAGAAGTGAGCAAATTCTTGCCAGAATTGTAAATTTTCACCACTCCGGTGTGGTCAAAACCATCAAAATTGGAGAAAGATTTTTTTAGTCCCCATATCATTCCTGCAGTGTCCACAGATGTTCAAATATCTATTTTGAGCCTAAAATTTGGAATTTTAAGAAGTGAGCAAATTCTTGCTACAATTGTAAATTTTCACCACCCCGGGTAGGTCAAAACCATCAAAATAGGACAATAAATTTTTATTTTCGATATCAATTGCGCAGTGTCCACAGGTGTTCAAAAGTCTATTTTGAGCCTAAAATTTGGAATTTTAAGAAGTGAGCAAATTCTTGCCACAATTGTAAATTTTCACCACTCCGGTGTGGTCAAAACCATCAAAATTGGAAAAAAAAATTTATCTCCCATATCATTTCCACAGTGTCTACAGATGTTCAAAAGTCTATTTTGAGCCTAAAATTTGGAATTTTAAAAAGTGAGCAAATTCTTGCCACAATTGTAAATTTTCACCACCCCGGTGTGGTCACAACCATCAAAATCGAACCAAAAATTTTAGTCCCCATATCATTCCTGCAGTGTCCACAGATGTTCAAAAGTCTATTTTGAGCCTAAAATTTGGAATTTTAAGAAGTGAGCAAATTCTTGCCACAATTATAAATTTTCACCACCGCGGGGAGGTAAAAACCATCAAAATCGGACAAACAAAATTTATCTCCCATATCATTTGCGCAGTGTCCAGAGATGTTCAAAAGTCTATTTTGAGCCTAAAATTGGGAATTTTAAGAAGTGAGCAAATTCTCACCAGAATTGTAAATTTTCCCCAACCCGGGGTGGTCAAAACCATCAAAATTGGATAATTTTTTTTATCTGACATATCATTTGCGCAGTGTCCACAGATGTTCAAAAGTCTATTTTGAGCCTAAAATTTGGAATTTTAAGAAGTGAGCAAATTCTTGCCAGAATTGTAAATTTTCACCACCTGGTGTCGTCAAAACCATCAAAATCGGACAAACAAAATTTATCTCCCATATCATTTGCGCAGTGTCCAGAGATGTTTAGAAGTCTATTTTGTGCCTAAAATTTAGAATTTTAAGAAGTGAACAAATTCCCACCAGAATTGTAAATTTTCCCCAACTCGGGGTGGTCAAAACCATCAAAATTGGACAAATTTTTTTATCTGCCATATCATTTGCTCAGTGTCCACAGATTTTCAAAAGTCTATTTTGAGCCTAAAATTTGGAATTTTAAGAAGTGAGCAAATTCTTGCCAGAATTGTAAATTTTTACCACGGCGGGGTGGTCAAAACCATGAAAATCGGACAAAGAAAATCTATCTCCCATATCATTTGCGCAGTGTCCAGAGATTTTCAAAAGTCTATTTTGAGCCTAAAATTTGGAATTTTAAGAAGTGAGCAAATTCTTGCCAGAATTGTACATTTTCACCGCCCCGGGGTGCTCAAAACCATCAAAATCGGACCAAAAATTTTAGTCCCCATATCATTTGCGCAGTGTCCACAGATGTTCAAAGGTCTATTTTGAGCCTAAAATTTGGAATTTTAAGAAGTGAGCAAATTCTTGCCAGAATTGTACATTTTTCAACACCCCCGTGTGGTCAAAACCATCAAAATAGGACAAACAAAATTTATTCCCCATATTATTCCTGCAGTGTCCACAGATGTTCAAAAGTTTATTTTGAGCCTAAAATTTGGAATTTTAAGAAGTGAGCAAATTCTTGCCAGAATTGTACATTTTTCAACACCCCCGTGTGGTCAAAACCATCAAAATAGGACAATAAATTTTTACTTTCCATATCATTTGCGCAGTGTCCACAGATGTTCAAAAGTCTATTTTGAGCCTAAAATTTGGAATTTTAAGAAGTGAGCAAATTCTTGCCACAATTGTAAATTTTCACCACCGCGGGGTGGTCAAAACCATCAAAATCGGACAAACAAAATTTATCTCCCATATCATTTGTGCAGTGTCCAGAGATGTTCAAAAGTCTGTTTTGAGCCTAAAATTGGGAATTTTAAGAAGTGAACAAATTCCCACCAGAATGGTAAATTTTCCCCCACCCGGGGTGGTCAAAACCATCAAAATTGGATATTTTTTTTTATCTGCCATATCATTTGCGCAGTGTCCACAGATGTTCAAGAGTCTATTTTGAGCCTAAAATTTGGAATTGTAAGAAATGAGCAAATTCGTCCCACAATTATAAATTTCCACCACCCCGGGTAGGTCAAAACCATCAAAATAGGACAATAAATTTTTATTTTCGATATCAATTGCGCAGTGTCCACAGGTGTTGAAAAGTCTATTTTGAGCCTAAAATTTGGAATTTTAAGAAGTGAGCAAATTCTTGCCAGAATTGTAAATTTTCACCACTCCGGTGTGGTCAAAACCATCAAAATTGGAGAAAGATTTTTTTAGTCCCCATATCATTCCTGCAGTGTCCACAGATGTTCAAATATCTATTTTGAGCCTAAAATTTGGAATTTTAAGAAGTGAGCAAATTCTTGCTACAATTGTAAATTTTCACCACCCCGGGTAGGTCAAAACCATCAAAATAGGACAATAAATTTTTATTTTCGATATCAATTGCGCAGTGTCCACAGGTGTTCAAAAGTCTATTTTGAGCCTAAAATTTGGAATTTTAAGAAGTGAGCAAATTCTTGCCACAATTGTAAATTTTCACCACTCCGGTGTGGTCAAAACCATCAAAATTGGAAAAAAAATTTTATCTCCCATATCATTTCCACAGTGTCTACAGATGTTCAAAAGTCTATTTTGAGCCTAAAATTTGGAATTTTAAAAAGTGAGCAAATTCTTGCCACAATTGTAAATTTTCACCACCCCGGTGTGGTCACAACCATCAAAATCGAACCAAAAATTTTAGTCCCCATATCATTCCTGCAGTGTCCACAGATGTTCAAAAGTCTATTTTGAGCCTAAAATTTGGAATTTTAAGAAGTGAGCAAATTCTTGCCACAATTGTAAATTTTCACCACCGCGGGGAGGTAAAAACCATCAAAATCGGACAAACAAAATTTATCTCCCATATCATTTGCGCAGTGTCCAGAGATGTTCAAAAGTCTATTTTGAGCCTAAAATTTGGAATTTTAAGAAGTGAGCAAATTCTCACCAGAATTGTAAATTTTCCCCAACCCGGGGTGGTCAAAACCATCAAAATTGGATAATTTTTTTTATCTGACATATCATTTGCGCAGTGTCCACAGATGTTCAAAAGTCTATTTTGAGCCTAAAATTTGGAATTTGAAGAAGTGAGCAAATTTTGGACACAATTGTACATTTTTCACCACAGCGGTGTGGTCAAAACCATCAAAATTGGACAATAATTTTTTAGTTTCCATATCATTTGCGCAGTGTCCACAGATGTTCAAAAGTCTATTTTGAGCCTAAAATTTGGAATTTTAAGAAGTGAGCAAATTCTTGTCAGAATTTTAAATTTTCACCACCACGGGGTGGTCAAAACCATCAAAATCGGACCAAAAATTTTTAGTCCCCATATCATTCCTGCAGTGTCCACAGATGTTCAAAAGTCTATTTTGAGCCTAAAATTTGGAATTTTAAGAAGTGAGCAAATTCTTGCCACAATTGTAAATTTTCACCACCGCGGGATGGTCAAAACAATCAAAATCGGACAAACAAAATGTATCTCCCATATCATTTGCGCAGTGTCCAGAGATGTTCAAAAGTCTATTTTGTGCCTAAAATTTCGAATTTTAAGAAGTGAGCAAATTCTTGCCACAATGGTAAATTTTCCCCAACCCGGGATGGTCAAAACCATCAAAATTGGATAAATTTTTTTATCTGCCATATCATTTGCGCAGTGTCCACAGATGTTCAAAAGTCTATTTTGAGCCTAAAATTTGGAATTTTAAGAAATGAGCAAATTCGTCCCACAATTGTAAATTTCCACCACCCCGGGTAGGTCAAAACCATCAAAATAGGACAATAAATTTTTATTTTCGATATCATTTGCGCAGTGTCCACAGGTGTTGAAAAGTCTATTTTGAGCCTAAAATTTGGAATTTTAAGAAGTGAGCAAATTCTTGCCCCAATTGTAAATTTTCACCACTCCGGTGTGGTCAAAACCATCAAAATTGGAGAAAAAAATTTTTAGTCCCCATATCATTCCTGCAGTGTCTACAGATGTTCAAAAGTCTATTTTGAGCCTAAAATTTGGAATTTTAAGAAGTGAGCAAATTCTTGCCAGAATTGTACATTTTCACCACACCGGTGTGGTCAAAACCATCAAATTGGAGAAAAAATTTTTTATCCCACATATCATTCCTGCAGTGTCCACAGATGTTCAAAAGTCTCTTTTCAGCCTAAAATTTGGAATTTTAAAAAGTGAGCAAATTCTTGCCACAATTGTAAATTTTCACCACCCCGGTGTGGTCAAAACCATCAAAATTGGAAAAAAAAATTTATCTCCCATATCATTTGCGCAGTATCTACAGATGTTCAAAAGTCTATTTTGAGCCTAAAATTTGGAATTTTAAAAGTGAGCAAATTCTTGCCACAATTGTAAATTTTCACCACCCCGGTGTGGTCAAAACCATCAAAATCGAACCAAAAATTTTAGTCCCCATTTCATTCCTGCAGTGTCCACAGATGTTCAAAAGCCTATTTTGAGCCTAAAATTTGGAATTTTAAGAAGTGAGCAAATTCTTGCCAGAATTGTAAATTTTCACCACCTGGTGTCGTCAAAACCATCAAAATCGGACAAACAAAATGTATCTCCCATATCATTTGCGCAGTGTCCAGAGATGTTCAAAAGTCTATTTTGTGCCTAAAATTTAGAATTTTAAGAAGTGAACAAATTCCCACCACAATTGTAAATTTTCCCCAACTCGGGGTGGTCAAAACCATCAAAATTGGACAATTTTTTTTATCTGCCATATCATTTGCTCAGTGTCCACAGATTTTCAAAAGTCTATTTTGAGCCTAAAATTTGGAATTTTAAGAAGTGAGCAAATTCTTGCCAGAATTCTAAATTTTTACCACGGCGGGGTGGTCAAAACCATGAAAATCGGACAAAGAAAATCTATCTCCCATATCATTTGCGCAGTGTCCAGAGATTTTCAAAAGTCTATTTTGAGCCTAAAATTTGGAATTTTAAGAAGTGAGCAAATTCTTGCCAGAATTGTACATTTTCACCGCCCCGGGGTGCTCAAAACCATCAAAATCGGACCAAAAATTTTAGTCCCCATATCATTTGCGCAGTGTCCACAGATGTTCAAAGGTCTATTTTGAGCCTAAAATTTGGAATTTTAAGAAGTGAGCAAATTCTTGCCAGAATTGTACATTTTTCAACACCCCCGTGTGGTCAAAACCATCAAAATAGGACAAACAAAATTTATTCCCCATATTATTCCTGCAGTGTCCACAGATGTTCAAAAGTTTATTTTGAGCCTAAAATTTGGAATTTTAAGAAGTGAGCAAATTCTTGCCAGAATTGTACATTTTTCAACACCCCCGTGTGGTCAAAACCATCAAAATAGGACAATAAATTTTTACTTTCCATATCATTTGCGCAGTGTCCACAGATGTTCAAAAGTCTATTTTGAGCCTAAAATTTGGAATTTTAAGAAGTGAGCAAATTCTTGCCACAATTGTAAATTTTCACCACCGCGGGGTGGTCAAAACCATCAAAATCGGACAAACAAAATTTATCTCCCATATCATTTGCGCAGTGTCCAGAGATGTTCAAAAGTCTGTTTTGAGCCTAAAATTGGGAATTTTAAGAAGTGAACAAATTCCCACCAGAATGGTAAATTTTCCCCAACCCGGGGTGGTCAAAACCATCAAAATTGGATATTTTTTTTTATCTGCCATATCATTTGCGCAGTGTCCACAGATGTTCAAGAGTCTATTTTGAGCCTAAAATTTGGAATTGTAAGAAATGAGCAAATTCTTGCCACAATTATAAATTTCCACCACCCCGGGTAGGTCAAAACCATCAAAATAGGACAATAAATTTTTATTTTCGATATCAATTGCGCAGTGTCCACAGGTGTTGAAAAGTCTATTTTGAGCCTAAAATTTGGAATTTTAAGAAGTGAGCAAATTCTTGCCAGAATTGTAAATTTTCACCACTCCGGTGTGGTCAAAACCATCAAAATTGGAGAAAGATTTTTTTAGTCCCCATATCATTCCTGCAGTGTCCACAGATGTTCAAATATCTATTTTGAGCCTAAAATTTGGAATTTTAAGAAGTGAGCAAATTCTTGCTACAATTGTAAATTTTCACCACCCCGGGTAGGTCAAAACCATCAAAATAGGACAATAAATTTTTATTTTCGATATCAATTGCGCAGTGTCCACAGGTGTTCAAAAGTCTATTTTGAGCCTAAAATTTGGAATTTTAAGAAGTGAGCAAATTCTTGCCACAATTGTAAATTTTCACCACTCCGGTGTGGTCAAAACCATCAAAATTGGAAAAAAAAATTTATCTCCCATATCATTTCCACAGTGTCTACAGATGTTCAAAAGTCTATTTTGAGCCTAAAATTTGGAATTTTAAAAGTGAGCAAATTCTTGCCACAATTGTAAATTTTCACCACCCCGGTGTGGTCACAACCATCAAAATCGAACCAAAAATTTTAGTCCCCATATCATTCCTGCAGTGTCCACAGATGTTCAAAAGTCTATTTTGAGCCTAAAATTTGGAATTTTAAGAAGTGAGCAAATTCTTGCCACAATTGTAAATTTTCACCACCGCGGGGAGGTAAAAACCATCAAAATCGGACAAACAAAATTTATCTCCCATATCATTTGCGCAGTGTCCAGAGATGTTCAAAAGTCTATTTTGAGCCTAAAATTTGGAATTTTAAGAAGTGAGCAAATTCTCACCAGAATTGTAAATTTTCCCCAACCCGGGGTGGTCAAAAGCATCAAAATTGGATAATTTTTTTTATCTGACATATCATTTGCGCAGTGTCCACAGATGTTCAAAAGTCTATTTTGAGCCTAAAATTTGGAATTTGAAGAAGTGAGCAAATTTTGGACACAATTGTACATTTTTCAACACCCCCGTGTGGTCAAAACCATCAAAATTGGACAATAATTTTTTAGTTTCCATATCATTTGCGCAGTGTCCACAGATGTTCAAAAGTCTATTTTGAGCCTAAAATTTGGAATTTTAAGAAGTGAGCAAATTCTTGTCACAATTTTAAATTTTCACCACCACGGGGTGGTCAAAACCATCAAAATCGGACCAAAAATTTTTAGTCCCCATATCATTCCTGCAGTGTCCACAGATGTTCAAAAGTCTATTTTGAGCCTAAAATTTGGAATTTTAAGAAGTGAGCAAATTCTTGCCACAATTGTAAATTTTCACCACCGCGGGATGGTCAAAACAATCAAAATCGGACAAACAAAATGTATCTCCCATATCATTTGCGCAGTGTCCAGAGATGTTCAAAAGTCTATTTTGTGCCTAAAATTTCGAATTTTAAGAAGTGAGCAAATTCTTGCCACAATGGTAAATTTTCCCCAACCCGGGATGGTCAAAACCATCAAAATTGGATAAATTTTTTTATCTGCCATATCATTTGCGCAGTGTCCACAGATGTTCAAAAGTCTATTTTGAGCCTAAAATTTGGAATTTTAAGAAATGAGCAAATTCGTCCCACAATTGTAAATTTCCACCACCCCGGGTAGGTCAAAACCATCAAAATAGGACAATAAATTTTTATTTTCGATATCATTTGCGCAGTGTCCACAGGTGTTGAAAAGTCTATTTTGAGCCTAAAATTTGGAATTTTAAGAAGTGAGCAAATTCTTGCCACAATTGTAAATTTTCACCACTCCGGTGTGGTCAAAACCATCAAAATTGGAGAAAAAAATTTTTAGTCCCCATATCATTCCTGCAGTGTCTACAGATGTTCAAAAGTCTATTTTGAGCCTAAAATTTGGAATTTTAAGAAGTGAGCAAATTCTTGCCAGAATTGTACATTTTCACCACACCGGTGTGGTCAAAACCATCAAATTGGAGAAAAAAATTTTTATCCCACATATCATTCCTGCAGTGTCCACAGATGTTCAAAAGTCTCTTTTCAGCCTAAAATTTGGAATTTTAAAAAGTGAGCAAATTCTTGCCACAATTGTAAATTTTCACCACCCCGGTGTGGTCAAAACCATCAAAATTGGAAAAAATTTTTTATCTCCCATATCATTTGCGCAGTATCTACAGATGTTCAAAAGTCTATTTTGAGCCTAAAATTTGGAATTTTAAAAGTGAGCAAATTCTTGCCACAATTGTAAATTTTCACCACCCCGGTGTGGTCAAAACCATCAAAATCGAACCAAAAATTTTAGTCCCCATTTCATTCCTGCAGTGTCCACAGATGTTCAAAAGCCTATTTTGAGCCTAAAATTTGGAATTTTAAGAAGTGAGCAAATTCTTGCCAGAATTGTAAATTTTCACCACCTGGTGTCGTCAAAACCATCAAAATCGGACAAACAAAATGTATCTCCCATATCATTTGCGCAGTGTCCAGAGATGTTCAAAAGTCTATTTTGTGCCTAAAATTTAGAATTTTAAGAAGTGAACAAATTCCCACCACAATTGTAAATTTTCCCCAACTCGGGGTGGTCAAAACCATCAAAATTGGACAAATTTTTTTATCTGCCATATCATTTGCTCAGTGTCCACAGATTTTCAAAAGTCTATTTTGAGCCTAAAATTTGGAATTTTAAGAAGTGAGCAAATTCTTGCCACAATTGTAAATTTTTACAACGGCGGGGTGGTCAAAACCATGAAAATCGGACAAAGAAAATCTATCTCCCATATCATTTGCGCAGTGTCCAGAGATTTTCAAAAGTCTATTTTGAGCCTAAAATTTGGAATTTTAAGAAGTGAGCAAATTCTTGCCACAATTGTAAATTTTCACCACCGCGGGGTGGTCAAAACCATCACAATTGGACAAACAAAATTTAGTCCCCATATCATTCCTGCAGTGTCCACAGATGTTCAAAAGTCTATTTTGAGCCTAAAATTTGGAATTTTAAGAAGTGAGCAAATTCTTGCCAGAATTGTACATTTTCACCGCCCCGGGGTGCTCAAAACCATCAAAATCGGACCAAAAATTTTAGTCCCCATATCATTTGCGCAGTGTCCACAGATGTTCAAAGGTCTATTTTGAGCCTAAAATTTGTAATTTTAAGAAGTGAGCAAATTCTTGCCACAATTGTACATTTTTCACCACCCCGGTGTGGTCAAAACCATCAAAATAGGACAATAAATTTTTAGTTTCCATATCATTTGCGCAGTGTCCACAGATATTCAAAAGTCTATTTTCAGCCTAAAATTTGGAATTTTAAGAAGTGAGCAAATTCTTGCCACAATTGTAAATTTTCACCACCGCGGGCTGGTAAAAACCATCAAAATTGGACAAACAAAATTTATTCCCCATATTATTCCTGCAGTGTCCACAGATGTTCAAAAGTTTATTTTGAGCCTAAAATTTGGAATTTTAAGAAGTGAGCAAATTCTTGCCAGAATTGTACATTTTTCAACACCCCCGTGTGCTCAAAACCATCAAAATCGGACAATAAATTTTTAGTTTCCATATCATTTGCGCAGTGTCCACAGATGTTCAAAAGTCTATTTTGAGCCCAAAATTTGGAATTTTAAGAAGTGAGCAAATTCTTGCCACAATTGTAAATTTTCACCACCCCGGGGTGGTCAAAACCATCAAAATCGGACAAACAAAATTTATCTCCCATATCATTTGCGCAGTGTCCAGAGATGTTCAAAAGTCTGTTTTGAGCCTAAAATTTAGAATTTTAAGAAGTGAACAAATTCCCACCAGAATGGTAAATTTTCCCCAACCCGGGGTGGTCAAAACCATCAAAATTGGATATATTTTTTTATCTGCCATATCATTTGCGCAGTGTCCACAGATGTTCAAGAGTCTATTTTGAGCCTAAAATTTGGAATTGTAAGAAATCAGCAAATTCGTCCCACAATTGTAAATTTCCACCACCCCGGGTAGGTCAAAACCATCAAAATAGGACAATAAATTTTTAGTTTCCATATCATTTGCGCAGTGTCCACAGATGTTCAAAAGTCTATTTTCAGCCTAAAATTTGGAATTTTAAGAAGTGAGCAAATTCTTGCCAGAATTGTACATTTTCACCGCCCCGGGGTGCTCAAAACCATCAAAATCGGACCAAAAATTTTAGTCCCCATATCATTCCTGCAGTGTCTACAGATGTTCAAAAGTCTATTTTGAGCCTAAAATTTGGAATTTTAAGAAGTGAGCAAATTCTTGCTACAATTGTAAATTTTCACCACCCCGGTGTGGTCAAAACCATCAAAATTGGAAAAAAAAAATTAATCTCCCATATCATTTCCACAGTGTCTACAGATGTTCAAAAGTCTATTTTGAGCCTAAAATTTGGAATTTTAAAAAGTGAGCAAATTCTTGCCACAATTGTAAATTTTCACCACCCCGGTGTGGTCACAACCATCAAAATCGAACCAAAAATTTTAGTCCCCATATCATTCCTGCAGTGTCCACAGATGTTCAAAAGTCTATTTTGAGCCTAAAATTGGGAATTTTAAGAAATGAGCAAATTCTTGCCACAATTGTAAATTTCCACCACCCCGGGGTGGACAAAACCATCAAAATAGGACAATCAATTTTTATTTTCGATATCATTTGCACAGTGTCCACAGATGTTCAAAAGTCTATTTTGAGCCCAAAATTTGAAATTTTAAGAAGTGAGCAAATTCTTGCCAGAATTTTAAATTTTCACCACCCCGGGGTGGTCAAAACCATCAAAATCGGACAAAGAAAATTTATCTCCCATATCATTTGCGAAGCGTCCACAGATGTTCAAAAGTCTATTTTGAGCCTAAAATTTGGAATTTTAAGAAGTGAGCAAATTCTTGCCAGAATTGTACATTTTTCAACACCCCCGTGTGGTCAAAACCATCAAAATAGGAAAATAAATTTTTAGTTTCCATATCATTTGCGCAGTGTCCACAGATGTTCAAAGGTCTATTTTGAGCCTAAAATTTGGAATTTTAAGAAGTGAGCAAATTCTTGCCAGAATTGTACATTTTTCAACACCCCCGTGTGGTCAAAACCATCAAAATAGGACAATAAATTTTTAGTTTCCATATCATTTGCGCAGTGTCCACAGATGTTCAAAAGTCTATTTTCAGCCTAAAATTTGGAATTTTAAGAAGTGAGCAAATTCTTGCCAGAATTGTACATTTTCACCGCCCCGGGGTGCTCAAAACCATCAAAATCGGACCAAAAATTTTAGTCCCCATATCATTCCTGTAGTGTCTACAGATGTTCAAAAGTGTATTTTGAGCCTAAAATTTGGAATTTTAAGAAGTGAGCAAATTCTTGCTACAATTGTAAATTTTCACCACCCCGGTGTGGTCAAAACCATCAAAATTGGAAAAAAAAAATTAATCTCCCATATCATTTCCACAGTGTCTACAGATGTTCAAAAGTCTATTTTGAGCCTAAAATTTGGAATTTTAAAAAGTGAGCAAATTCTTGCCACAATTGTAAATTTTCACCACCCCGGTGTGGTCACAACCATCAAAATCGAACCAAAAATTTTAGTCCCCATATCATTCCTGCAGTGTCCACAGATGTTCAAAAGTCTATTTTGAGCCTAAAATTGGGAATTTTAAGAAATGAGCAAATTCTTGCCACAATTGTAAATTTCCACCACCCCGGGGTGGTCAAAACCATCAAAATAGGACAATCAATTTTTATTTTCGATATCATTTGCACAGTGTCCACAGATGTTCAAAAGTCTATTTTGAGCCCAAAATTTGAAATTTTAAGAAGTGAGCAAATTCTTGCCAGAATTTTAAATTTTCACCACCCCGGGGTGGTCAAAACCATCAAAATCGGACAAAGAAAATTTATCTCCCATATCATTTGCGAAGCGTCCACAGATGTTCAAAAGTCTATTTTGAGCCTAAAATTTGGAATTTTAAGAAGTGAGCAAATTCTTGCCAGAATTGTACTTTTTTCAACACCCCCGTGTGGTCAAAACCATCAAAATAGGACAATAAATTTTTAGTTTCCATATCATTTGCGCAGTGTCCACAGATGTTCAAAAGTCTATTTTCAGCCTAAAATTTGGAATTTTAAGAAGTGAGCAAAATTCTTGCCAGAATTGTACATTTTCACCGCCCCGGGGTGCTCAAAACCATCAAAATCGGACCAAAAATTTTAGTCCCCATATCATTTGCGCAGTGTCCACAGATGTTCAAAGGTCTATTTTGAGCCTAAAATTTGGAATTTTAAGAAGTGAGCAAATTCTTGCCAGAATTGTACATTTTTCAACACCCCCGTGTGGTCAAAACCATCAAAATAGGACAATAAATTTTTAGTTTCCATATCATTTGCGCAGTGTCCACAGATGTTCAAAAGTCTATTTTGAGCCTAAAATTTGGAATTTTAAGAAGTGAGCAAATTCTTGCCACAATTGTAAATTTTCACCACCGCGGGGTGGTCAAAACCATCAAAATTGGACAAACAAAATTTATTCCCCATATTATTCCTGCAGTGTCCACAGATGTTCAAAAGTCTATTTTGAGCCTAAAATTTGGAATTTTAAGAAGTGAGCAAATTCTTGCCAGAATTGTACATTTTTCAACACCCCCGTGTGGTCAAAACCATCAAAATAGGACAATAAATTTTTACTTTCCATATCATTCCTGCAGTGTCCACAGATGTTCAAAAGTCTATTTTGAGCCTAAAATTTGGAATTTTAAGAAGTGAGCAAATTCTTGCCACAATTGTAAATTTTCACCACCCCGGGGTGGTCAAAACCATCAAAATCGGACAAAGAAAATTTATCTCCCATATCATTTGCGCAGTGTCCAGAGATGTTCAAAAGTCTATTTTGAGCCTAAAATTTGGAATTTTAAGAAGTGAACAAATTCCCACCAGAATTGTAAATTTTCCCCAACTCGGGGTGGTCAAAACCATCAAAATTGGACAAATTTTTTTATCTGCCATATCATTTGCTCAGTGTCCACAGATTTTCAAAAGTCTATTTTGAGCCTAAAATTTGGAAATTTAAGAAGTGAGCAAATTCTTGCCAGAATTGTAAATTTTTACCACGGCGGGGTGGTCAAAACCATCAAAATCGGACAAAGAAAATCTATCTCCCATATCATTTGCGCAGTGTCCAGAGATTTTCAAAAGTCTATTTTGAGCCTAAAATTTGGAATTTTAAGAAGTGAGCAAATTCTTGCCACAATTGTAAATTTTCACCACCGCGGGGTGGTCAAAACCATCACAATTGGACAAACAAAATTTAGTCCCCATATCATACCTGCAGTGTCCACAGATGTTCAAAAGTCTATTTTGAGCCTAAAATTTGGAATTTTAAGAAGTGAGCAAATTCTTGCCAGAATTGTACATTTTCACCGCCCCGGGGTGCTCAAAACCATCAAAATCGGACCAAAAATTTTAGTCCCCATATCATTTGCGCAGTGTCCACAGATGTTCAAAGGTCTATTTTGAGCCTAAAATTTGTAATTTTAAGAAGTGAGCAAATTCTTGCCACAATTGTACATTTTTCAACACCCCTGTGTGGTCAAAACCATCAAAATTGGACAAATTTTTTTATCTGCCATATCATTTGCTCAGTGTCCACAGATATTCAAAAGTCTATTTTCAGCCTAAAATTTGGAATTTTAAGAAGTGAGCAAATTCTTGCCAGAATTGTACATTTTTCAACACACCCGTGTGGTCAAAACCATCAAAATAGGACAATAAATTTTTAGTTTCCATATCATTTGCGCAGTGTCCACAGATGTTCAAAAGTCTATTTTCAGCCTAAAATTTGGAATTTTAAGAAGTGAGCAAATTCTTGCCAGAATTGTACATTTTCACCGCCCCGGGGTGCTCAAAACCATCAAAATCGGACCAAAAATTTTAGTCCCCATATCATTCCTGCAGTGTCCACAGATGTTCAAAGGTCTATTTTGAGCCTAAAATTTGGAATTTTAAGAAGTGAGCAAATTCTTGCCAGAATTGTACATTTTTCAACACCCCCGTGTGGTCAAAACCATCAAAATAGGACAATAAATTTTTACTTTCCATATCATTTGCGCAGTGTCCACAGATGTTCAAAAGTCTATTTTGAGCCTAAAATTTGGAATTTTAAGAAGTGAGCAAATTCTTGCCAGAATTGTACATTTTTCAACACCCCCGTGTGGTCAAAACCATCAAAATAGGACAATAAATTTTAATTTCCATATCATTCCTGCAGTGTCCACAGATGTTCAAAAGTCTATTTTGAGCCTAAAATTTGGAATTTTAAGAAGTGAGCAAATTCGTCCCACAATTGTAAATTTTCACCACCCCGGGGTGGTCAAAACCATCAAAATCGGACAAACAAAATTTATCTCCCATATCATTTGCGCAGTGTCCAGAGATGTTCAAAAGTCTGTTTTGAGCCTAAAATTTGGAATTTTAAGAAGTGAGCAAATTCCCACCAGAATGGTAAATTTTCCCCAACCCGGGGTGGTCAAAACCATCAAAATTGGATAATTTTTTTTATCTGCCATATCATTTGCGCAGTGTCCACAGATGTTCAAAAGTCTATTTTGAGCCTAAAATTTGGAATTTTAAGAAATGAGCAAATTCGTCCCACAATTGTAAATTTCCACCACCACGCGTAGGTCAAAACCATCAAAATAGGACAATAAATTTTTATTTTCGATATCATTTGCGCAGTGTCCACAGGTGTTGAAAAGTCTATTTTGAGCCTAAAATTTGGAATTTTAAGAAATGAGCAAATTCGTCCCACAATTGTAAATATCCACCACCACGCGTAGGTCAAAACCATCAAAATAGGACAATAAATTTTTATTTTCGATATCATTTGCGCAGTGTCCACAGGTGTTGAAAAGTCTATTTTGAGCCTAAAATTTGGAATTTTAAGAAGTGAGCAAATTCTTGCCAGAATTGTACATTTTCACCGCCCCGGGGTGCTCAAAACCATCAAAATCGGACCAAAAATTTTAGTCCCCATATCATTTGCGCAGTGTCCACAGATGTTCAAAGGTCTATTTTGAGCCTAAAATTTGTAATTTTAAGAAGTGAGCAAATTCTTGCCACAATTGTACATTTTTCAACACCCCCGTGTGGTCAAAACCATCAAAATAGGACAATAAATTTTTAGTTTCCATATCATTTGCGCAGTGTCCACAGATATTCAAAAGTCTATTTTTAGCCTAAAATTTGGAATTTTAAGAAGTGAGCAAATTCTTGCCACAATTGTAAATTTTCACCACCCCAGAGTGGTTAAAATCATCAAAATAGGACAAAAAAATTTATTCCCCATATTATTCCTGCAGTGTCCACAGATGTTCAAAAGTTTATTTTGAGCCTAAAATTTGGAATTTTAAGAAGTGAGCAAATTCTTGCCAGAATTGTACATTTTTCAACACCCCCGTGTGGTCAAAACCATCAAAATAGGACAATAAATTTTTACTTTCCATATCATTTGCGCAGTGTCCACAGATGTTCAAAAGTCTATTTTGAGCCTAAAATTTGGAATTTTAAGAAGTGAGCAAATTCTTGCCACAATTGTAAATTTTCACCACCGCGGGGTGGTCAAAACCATCAAAATCGGACAAAGAAAATTTATCTCCCATATCATTTGCGCAGTGTCCAGAGATGTTCAAAAGTCTGTTTTGAGCCTAAAATTGGGAATTTTAAGAAGTGAACAAATTCCCACCAGAATGGTAAATTTTCCCCAAACCGGGGTGGTCAAAACCATCAAAATTGGATATATTTTTTTATCTGCCATATCATTTGCGCAGTGTCCACAGATGTTCAAGAGTCTATTTTGAGCCTAAAATTTGGAATTGTAAGAAATGAGCAAATTCGTCCCACAATTGTAAATTTCCACCACCCCGGGTAGGTCAAAACCATCAAAATAGGACAATAAATTTTTATTTTCGATATCATTTGCGCAGTGTCCACAGGTGTTCAAAAGTCTGTTTTGAGCCTAAAATTTAGAATTTTAAGAAGTGAACAAATTCCCACCAGAATGGTAAATTTTCCCCAACCCGGGGTGGTCAAAACCATCAAAATTGGATATATTTTTTTATCTGCCATATCATTTGCGCAGTGTCCACAGATGTTCAAGAGTCTATTTTGAGCCTAAAATTTGGAATTGTAAGAAATGAGCAAATTCTTGCCACAATTGTAAATTTCCACCACCCCGGTGTGGTCAAAACCATCAAAATAGGACAATCAATTTTTATTTTCGATATCATTTGCACAGTGTCCACAGATGTTCAAAAGTCTATTTTGAGCCTAAAATTTGGAATTTTAAGAAGTGAGCAAATTCTTGCCACAATTGTAAATTTTCACCACTCCGGTGTGGTCAAAACCATCAAATTGGAGAAAGATTTTTTTAGTCCCCATATCATTCCTGCAGTGTCTACAGATGTTCAAAAGTCTATTTTGAGCCTAAAATTTGGAATTTTAAGAAGTGAGCAAATTCTTGCTACATTTGTAAATTTTCACCACACCGGTGTGGTCAAAACCATCAAAATTGGAAAAAAAAAATTTATCTCCCATATCATTTCCACAGTGTCTACAGATGTTCAAAAGTCTATTTTGAGCCTAAAATTTGGAATTTTAAAAAGTGAGCAAATTCTTGCCACAATTGTAAATTTTCACCACCCCGGTGTGGTCACAACCATCAAAATCGAACCAAAAATTTTAGTCCCCATATCATTCCTGCAGTGTCCACAGATGTTCAAAAGTCTATTTTGAGCCTAAAATTTGGAATTTTAAGAAATGAGCAAATTCTTGCCACAATTGTAAATTTCCACCACCCCGGGGTGGTCAAAACCATCAAAATAGGACAATCAATTTTTATTTTCGATATCATTTGCACAGTGTCCACAGATGTTCAAAAGTCTATTTTGAGCCCAAAATTTGAAATTTTAAGAAGTGAGCAAATTCTTGCCAGAATTTTAAATTTTCACCACCCCGGGGTGGTCAAAACCATCAAAATCGGACAAAGAAAATTTATCTCCCATATCATTTGCGAAGCGTCCACAGATGTTCAAAAGTCTATTTTGAGCCTAAAATTTGGAATTTTAAGAAGTGAGCAAATTCTTGCCAGAATTGTACATTTTTCAACACACCCGTGTGGTCAAAACCATCAAAATAGGACAATAAATTTTTAGTTTCCATATCATTTGCGCAGTGTCCACAGATGTTCAAAAGTCTATTTTCAGCCTAAAATTTGGAATTTTAAGAAGTGAGCAAATTCTTGCCAGAATTGTACATTTTCACCGCCCCGGGGTGCTCAAAACCATCAAAATCGGACCAAAAATTTTAGTCCCCATATCATTCCTGCAGTGTCCACAGATGTTCAAAGGTCTATTTTGAGCCTAAAATTTGGAATTTTAAGAAGTGAGCAAATTCTTGCCAGAATTGTACATTTTTCAACACCCCCGTGTGGTCAAAACCATCAAAATAGGACAATAAATTTTTACTTTCCATATCATTTGCGCAGTGTCCACAGATGTTCAAAAGTCTATTTTGAGCCTAAAATTTGGAATTTTAAGAAGTGAGCAAATTCTTGCCAGAATTGTACATTTTTCAACACCCCCGTGTGGTCAAAACCATCAAAATAGGACAATAAATTTTAATTTCCATATCATTCCTGCAGTGTCCACAGATGTTCAAAAGTCTATTTTGAGCCTAAAATTTGGAATTTTAAGAAGTGAGCAAATTCGTCCCACAATTGTAAATTTTCACCACCCCGGGGTGGTCAAAACCATCAAAATCGGACAAACAAAATTTATCTCCCATATCATTTGCGCAGTGTCCAGAGATGTTCAAAAGTCTGTTTTGAGCCTAAAATTTGGAATTTTAAGAAGTGAGCAAATTCCCACCAGAATGGTAAATTTTCCCCAACCCGGGGTGGTCAAAACCATCAAAATTGGATAATTTTTTTTATCTGCCATATCATTTGCGCAGTGTCCACAGATGTTCAAAAGTCTATTTTGAGCCTAAAATTTGGAATTTTAAGAAATGAGCAAATTCGTCCCACAATTGTAAATTTCCACCACCACGCGTAGGTCAAAACCATCAAAATAGGACAATAAATTTTTATTTTCGATATCATTTGCGCAGTGTCCACAGGTGTTGAAAAGTCTATTTTGAGCCTAAAATTTGGAATTTTAAGAAGTGAGCAAATTCTTGCCACAATTGTAAATTTTCACCACTCCGGTGTGGTCAAAACCATCAAATTTGGAGAAAAAAAATTTTAGTCCCCATATCATTCCTGCAGTGTCTACAGATGTTCAAAAGTCTATTTTGAGCCTAAAATTTGGAATTTTAAGAAGTGAGCAAATTCTTGCCACAATTGTACATTTTCACCACACCGGTGTGGTCAAAACCATCAAATTGGACAAAAAATTTTTTATCTCACATATCATTCCTGCAGTGTCCACAGATGTTCAAAAGTCTATTTTGAGCCTAAAATTTGGAATTTTAAGAAGTGAGCAAATTCTTGCCAGAATTGTAAATTTTCACCAACGCGGTGTGGTCAAAACCATCAAAATTGGAAAAAAAAATTTATCTCCCATATCATTTGCGCAGTGTCTACAGATGTTCAAAAGTCTATTTTGAGCCTAAAATTTGGAATTTTAAAAAGTGAGCAAATTCTTGCCACAATTGTAAATTTTCACCACCCCGGTGTGGTCAAAACCATCAAAATCGAACCAAAAATTTTAGTCCCCATTTCATTCCTGCAGTGTCCACAGATGTTCAAAAGTCTATTTTGAGCCTAAAATTTGGAATTTTAAGAAGTGAGCAAATTCTTGCCAGAATTGTACATTTTTCAACACCCCCGTGTGGTCAAAACCATCAAAATAGGACAAACAAAATTTATTCCCCATATTATTCCTGCAGTGTCCACAGATGTTCAAAAGTCTATTTTGAGCCTAAAATTTGGAATTTTAAGAAGTGAGCAAATTCTTGCCAGAATTGTACATTTTTCAACACCCCCGTGTGGTCAAAACCATCAAAATAGGACAATAAATTTTTACTTTCCATATCATTCCTGCAGTGTCCACAGATGTTCAAAAGTCTATTTTGAGCCTAAAATTTGGAATTTTAAGAAGTGAGCAAATTCTTGCCAGAATTGTAAATTTTCACCACCTGGTGTCGTCAAAACCATCAAAATCGGACAAACAAAATTTATCTCCCATATCATTTGCGCAGTGTCCAGAGATGTTCAAAAGTCTATTTTGAGCCTAAAATTTGGAATTTTAAGAAGTGAACAAATTCCCACCAGAATTTATAAATTTTCCCCAACTCGGGGTGGTCAAAACCATCAAAATTGGACAAATTTTTTTATCTGCCATATCATTTGCGCAGTGTCCACAGATTTTCAAAAGTCTATTTTGAGCCTAAAATTTGGAATTTTAAGAAGTGAGCAAATTCTTGCCAGAATTGTAAATTTTTACCACGGGGGGGTGGTCAAAACCATGAAAATCGGACAAAGAAAATCTATCTCCCATATCATTTGCGCAGTGTCCAGAGATGTTCAAAAGTATATTTTGAGCCTAAAATTTGGAATTTTAAGAAGTGAGCAAATTCTTGCCAGAATTGTAAATTTTCACCACCGCGGGGTGGTCAAAACCATCAAAATAGGAGAAACAAAATTTATCTCCCATATCATTTGCGTAGTGTCCAGAGATGTTCAAAAGTCTATTTTCAGCCTAAAATTTGGAATTTTAAGAAGTGAGCAAATTCTTGCTACAATTGTAAATTTTCACCACCCCGGGGTGGTCAAAACCATCAAAATTGGAAAAAAAATTTTATCTGCCATATCATTTCCACAGTGTCCACAGATGTTCAAAAGTCTATTTTGAGCCTAAAATTTGGAATTTTAAGAAGTGAGCAAATTCTTGCCAGAATTTTAAATTTTTACCACCCCGGGGTGGTCAAAACCATCAAAATCGGACCAAAAATTTTAGTCCCCATATCATTTGCGTAGTGTCCACAGATGTTCAAAAGTCTATTTTGAGCCTAAAATTGGGAATTTTAAGAAATGAGCAAATTCTTGCCACAATTGTAAATTTCCACCACCGCGGGGTGGTCAAAACCATCAAAATAGGACAATGAATTTTTATTTTCGATATCATTTGCACAGTGTCCACAGATGTTCAAAAGTCTATTTTGAGCCCAAAATTTGGAATTTTAAGAAGTGAGCAAATTCTTGCCACAATTTTAAATTTTCACCACCCCGCGCTCGTCAAAACCATCAAAATCGGACAAAGAAAATTTATCTCCCATATCATTTGCGAAGGGTCCACAGATGTTCAAAAGTCTATTTTGAGCCTAAAATTGGAAATTTTAAGAAGTGAGCAAATTCCCACCAGAATGGTGAATTTTCCCCAACTCGGGGTGGTCAAAACCATCAAAATTGGATAATTTTTTTTATCTGCCATATCATTTGCGCAGTGTCCACAGATGTTCAAAAGTCTATTTTGAGCCTAAAATTTGGAATTTTAAGAAGTGAGCAAATTCTTGCCAGAATTGTAAATTTTCACCACCCCGGGGTGGTCAAAACCATCAAAATCGGACCAAAAATTTTGGTCCCCATATCATTTGCGTATTGTCCACAGATGTTCAAAAGTCTATTTTGAGCCTAAAATTTGGAATTTTAAGAAGTGAGCAAATTCTTGCCACAATTGTAAATTTTCACCACCGCGGGGTGGTCAAAACCATCAAATTGGACAAAAACATTTTATCTCCCAAATCATTTGCGCAGTGTCCACAGATGTTCAAAAGTCTATTTTGAGCCTAAAATTTGGAATTTTAAGAAGTGAGCAAATTCTTGCCACAATTGTAAATTTTCACCACCCCGTGTGGTCAAAACCATCAAAATTGGAAAAAAAAAATTTATCTCCCATATCATTTGCGCAGTGTCCACAGATGTTCAAAAGTCTATTTTGAGCCTAAAATTTGGAATTTTAAGAAGTGAGCAAATTCTTGCCAGAATTGTACATTTTTCAACACCACCGCGGGGTGGTCAAAACCATCAAATTAGGACAAACAAAATTTATCTCCCATATCATTTGCGTAGTGTCCAGAGATGTTCAAAAGTCTATTTTGAGCCTAAAATTTGGAATTTTAAGAAGTGAGCAAATTCTTGCCAGAATTGTAAATTTTCCCCAACCCGGGGTGGTCAAAACCATCAAAATTGGATAATTTTTTTTATCTGCCATATCATTTGCGCAGTGTCCACAGATGTTCAAAAGTCTATTTTGAGCCTAAAATTTGGAATTTTAAGAAGTGAGCAAATTCTTGCCAGAATTGTAAATTTTCACCACCCCGGGGTGGTCAAAACCATCAAAATCGGACCAAAAATTTTGGTCCCCATATCATTTGCGTATTGTCCACAGATGTTCAAAAGTCTATTTTGAGCCTAAAATTTGGAATTTTAAGAAGTGAGCAAATTCTTGCCACAATTGTAAATTTTCACCACCGCGGGGTGGTCAAAACCATCAAATTGGACAAAAACATTTTATCTCCCAAATCATTTGCGCAGTGTCCACAGATGTTCAAAAGTCTATTTTGAGCCTAAAATTTGGAATTTTAAGAAGTGAGCAAATTCTTGCCACAATTGTAAATTTTCACCACCCCGTGTGGTCAAAACCATCAAAATTGGAAAAAAAAAATTTATCTCCCATATCATTTGCGCAGTGTCCACAGATGTTCAAAAGTCTATTTTGAGCCTAAAATTTGGAATTTTAAGAAGTGAGCAAATTCTTGCCAGAATTGTACATTTTTCAACACCACCGCGGGGTGGTCAAAACCATCAAAATAGGACAAACAAAATTTATCTCCCATATCATTTGCGTAGTGTCCAGAGATGTTCAAAAGTCTATTTTGAGCCTAAAATTTGGAATTTTAAGAAGTGAGCAAATTCTTGCCAGAATTGTAAATTTTCCCCAACCCGGGGTGGTCAAAACCATCAAAATTGGATAATTTTTTTTATCTGCCATATCATTTCCACAGTGTCCACAGATGTTCAAAAGTCTATTTTGAGCCTAAAATTTGGAATTTTAAGAAGTGAGCAAATTCTTGCCACAATTGTAAATTTTCACCACCCCCGTGTGGTCAAAACCATCAAAATTGGACAATAAATTTTTACTTTCCATATCATTTGCGCAGTGTCTACAGATATTCAAAAGTCTATTTTGAGCCTAAAATTTGGAATTTTAAGAAGTGAGCAAATTCTGGCCAGAATTGTAAATTTTCACCACCCCGCGGTGGTCAAAACCATCAAAATTGGACAATAAATTTTTACTTTCCATATCATTTGCGCAGTGTCCACAGATGTTCAAAAGTCTATTTTGAGCCTAAAATTTGGAATTTTAAGAAGTGAGCAAATTCTTGCCAGAATTGTAAATTTTCACCACCCCGCGGTGGTCAAAACCATCAAAATCGGACCAAAAATTTTAGTCCCCATATCATTTGCGTATTCTGCATAGATGTTCAAAAGTCTATTTTGAGCCTAAAATTGGGAATTTTAAGAAATGAGCAAATTCGTGCCACAATTGTAAATTTCCACCACCCTGCGTAGGTCAAAACCATCAAAAAAGGACAATAAATTTTTATTTCCGATATCATTTGCCCAGTGTCCACAGATGTTCAAAAGTCTACTTTGAGCCTAAAATTTGGAATTTTAAGAAGTGAGCAAATTCTTGCCAGAATTGTAAATTTTCACCACCCCGGGGTGGTCAAAACCATCAAATTGGACAAAAACATTTTCTCTCCCATATCATTTGCGCAGTGTCCACAGATGTTCAAAAGTCTATTTTGAGCCTAAAATTTGGATTTTAAAAAGTGAGCAAATTCTTGCCACAATTGTAAATTTTCACCACCCCGGTGTGGTCAAAACCATCAAAATTTGAAAAAAAATTTTTATCTCCCATATCATTTGTGCAGTGTCCACAGATGTTCAAAAGTCTATTTTGAGCCTAAAATTTGGAATTTTAAGAAGTGAGCAAATTCTTGCCAGAATTGTACATTTTTCAACACCCCCGTGTGGTCAAAACCATCTAAATAGGACAATAAATTTTTACTTTCCATATCAATTGCTCAGTGTCCACAGATGTTCAAAAGTCTATTTTCAGCCTAAAATTTGGAATTTTAAGAAGTGAGCAAATTCTTGCCACAATTGTACATTTTCACCACCGCGGGGTGGTCAAAACCATCAAAATAGGACAAACAAAATTTATCTCCCATATCATTTGCGCAGTGTCCACAGATGTTCAAAAGTCTATTTTGAGCCTAAAATTGGAAATTTTAAGAAGTGAGCAAATTCCCACCAGAATGGTAAATTTTCACCAACTCGGGGTGGTCAAAACCATCAAAATTGGATAATTTTTTTTATCTGCAATATCATTTGCGCAGTGTCCACAGATGTTCAAAAGTCTATTTTGAGCCTAAAATTTGGAATTTTAAGAAGTGACCAAATTCTTGCCAGAATGGTAAATTTTCACCACCCCGGGGTGGTCAAAACCATCAAAATCGGACCAAAAATTTTAGTCCCCATATCATTTGCGTAGTGTCCACAGATGTTCAAAAGTCTATTTTGAGCCTAAAATTTGGAATTTTCAGAAATGAGCAAATTCGTCCCACAATTGTAAATTTCCACCACCCCGCGTTGGTCAAAACCATCGAAATAGGACAATAAATTTTTATTTCCGATATCATTTGCGCAGTGTCCACAGATGTTCAAAAGTCTATTTTGAGCCTAAAATTTGGAATTTTAAGAAGTGAGCAAATTCTTGCCAGAATTGTAAATTTTCACCACCCCGGGGTGGTCAAAACCATCAAATTGGACAAAAACATTTTATCTCCCAAATCATTTGCGCAGTGTCCACAGATGTTCAAAAGTCTATTTTGAGCCTAAAATTTGGAATTTTAAGAAGTGAGAAAATTCTTGCCACAATTGTAAATTTTCACCACCCCGGTGTGGTCAAAACCATCAAAATTGGAAAAAAATTTTTTTATCTCCCATATCATTTGCGCAGTGTCCACAGATGTTCAAAAGTCTATTTTGAGCCTAAAATTTGGAATTTTAAGAAGTGAGCAAATTCTTGCCAGAATTGTACATTTTTCAACACCACCGCGGGGTGGTCAAAACCATCAAAATAGGACAAACAAAATTTATCTCCCATATCATTTGCGTAGTGTCCAGAGATGTTCAAAAGTCTATTTTGAGCCTAAAATTTGGAATTTTAAGAAGTGAGCAAATTCCCACCAGAATTGTAAATTTTCCCCAACCCGGGGTGGTCAAAACCATCAAAATTGGATAATTTTTTTTATCTGCCATATCATTTCCACAGTGTCCACAGATGTTCAAAAGTCTATTTTGAGCCTAAAATTTGGAATTTTAAGAAGTGAGCAAATTCTTGCCACAATTGTAAATTTTCACCACCCCCGTGTGGTCAAAACCATCAAAATAGGACAATAAATTTTTACTTTCCATATCATTTGCGCAGTGTCTACAGATATTCAAAAGTCTATTTTGAGCCTAAAATTTGGAATTTTAAGAAGTGAGCAAATTCTTCCCAGAATTGTAAATTTTCACCACCGCGGGGTGGTCAAAACCATCAAAATTGGACAATAAATTTTTACTTTCCATATCATTTGCGCAGTGTCCACAGATGTTCAAAAGTCTATTTTGAGCCTAAAATTTGGAATTTTAAGAAGTGAGCAAATTCTTGCCAGAATTGTAAATTTTCACCACCCCGCGGTGATCAAAACCATCAAAATCGGACCAAAAATTTTAGTCCCCATATCATTTGCGTATTCTCCATAGATGTTCAAAAGTCTATTTTGAGCCTAAAATTGGGAATTTTAAGAAATGAGCAAATTCGTGCCACAATTGTAAATTTCCACCACCCCGCGTAGGTCAAAACCATCAAAAAAGGACAATAAATTTTTATTTCCGATATCATTTGCCCAGTGTCCACAGGTGTTCAAAAGTCTACTTTGAGCCTAAAATTTGGAATTTTAAGAAGTGAGCAAATTCTTGCCAGAATTTTAAATTTTCACCACCCCGGGGTGGTCAAAACCATCAAATTGGACAAAAACATTTTCTCTCCCATATCATTTGCGCAGTGTCCACAGATGTTCAAAAGTCTATTTTCAGCCTAAAATTTTGATTTTAAAAAGTGAGCAAATTCTTGCCACAATTGTAAATTTTCACCACCCTGGTGTGGTCAAAACCATCAAAATTGGAAAAAAAATTTTTATCTCCAATATCATTTGCGCAGTGTCCACAGATGTTCAAAAGTCTATTTTGAGCCTAAAATTTGGAATTTTAAGAAGTGAGCAAATTCTTGCCAGAATTGTACATTTTTCAACACCCCCGTGTGGTCAAAACCATCTAAATAGGACAATAAATTTTTACTTTCCATATCATTTGCGCAGTGTCCACAGATGTTCAAAAGTCTATTTTGAGCCTAAAATTTGGAATTTTAAGAAGTGAGCAAATTCTTGCCACAATTATACATTTTCACCAACGCGGGGTGGTCAAAACCATCAAAATAGGACAAACAAAATTTATCTCCCATATCATTTGCGTAGTGTCCAGAGATGTTCAAAAGTCTATTTTGAGCCTAAAATTTGGAATTTTAAGAAGTGAGCAAATTCCCACCAGAATTGTAAATTTTTCCCAACCCGGGGTTGTCAAAACCATCAAAATTGGATCAAAATTTTTATCTGCCATATCATTTCCACAGTGTCCACAGATGTTCAAAAGTCTATTTTGAGCCTAAAATTTGGAATTTTAAGAAGTGAGCAAATTCTTGCCAGAATTGTAAATTTTCAACACCCCGGGGTGGTCAAAACCATTAAAATCGGACCAAAAATTTTAATCCCCATATCATTTGCGTAGTGTCCACATATGTTCAAAAGTCTATTTTGAGCTTAAAATTTGAAATTTTAAGAAATGAGCAAATTCTTGCCAGAATTTTAAATTTTCACCACCGCGGGTAGGTCAAAACCATCAAAATCGGACAAAGAAAATTTATCTCCCATATCATTTGCGAAGGGTCCACAGATGTTCAAAAGTCTATTTTGAGCTTAAAATTTGGAATTTTAAGAAATGAGCAAATTCTTGCCAGAATTGTACATTTTTCAACACCCCCGTGTGGTCAAAACCATCAAAATAGGACAATAAATTTTTACTTTCCATATCATTTGCGCAGTGTCCACAGATGTTCAAAAGTCTATTTTGAGCCTAAAATTTGGAATTTTAAGAAGTGAGCAAATTCTTGCCAGAATTGTACATTTTTCAACACCACCGCGGGGTGGTCAAAACCATCAAAATAGGACAAACAAAATTTATCTCCCATATCATTTGCGTAGTGTCCAGAGATGTTCAAAAGTCTATTTTGAGCCTAAAATTTGGAATTTTAAGAAGTGAGCAAATTCCCACCAGAATTGTAAATTTTCCCCAACCCGGGGTGGTCAAAACCATCAAAATTGGATAATTTTTTTTATCTGCCATATCATTTCCACAGTGTCCACAGATGTTCAAAAGTCTATTTTGAGCCTAAAATTTGGAATTTTAAGAAGTGAGCAAATTCTTGCCACAATTGTAAATTTTCACCACCCCCGTGTGGTCAAAACCATCAAAATAGGACAATAAATTTTTACTTTCCATATCATTTGCGCAGTGTCTACAGATATTCAAAAGTCTATTTTGAGCCTAAAATTTGGAATTTTAAGAAGTGAGCAAATTCTTCCCAGAATTGTAAATTTTCACCACCGCGGGGTGGTCAAAACCATCAAAATTGGACAATAAATTTTTACTTTCCATATCATTTGCGCAGTGTCCACAGATGTTCAAAAGTCTATTTTGAGCCTAAAATTTGGAATTTTAAGAAGTGAGCAAATTCTTGCCAGAATTGTAAATTTTCACCACCCCGCGGTGATCAAAACCATCAAAATCGGACCAAAAATTTTAGTCCCCATATCATTTGCGTATTCTCCATAGATGTTCAAAAGTCTATTTTGAGCCTAAAATTGGGAATTTTAAGAAATGAGCAAATTCGTGCCACAATTGTAAATTTCCACCACCCCGCGTAGGTCAAAACCATCAAAAAAGGACAATAAATTTTTATTTCCGATATCATTTGCCCAGTGTCCACAGGTGTTCAAAAGTCTACTTTGAGCCTAAAATTTGGAATTTTAAGAAGTGAGCAAATTCTTGCCAGAATTTTAAATTTTCACCACCCCGGGGTGGTCAAAACCATCAAATTGGACAAAAACATTTTCTCTCCCATATCATTTGCGCAGTGTCCACAGATGTTCAAAAGTCTATTTTCAGCCTAAAATTTTGATTTTAAAAAGTGAGCAAATTCTTGCCACAATTGTAAATTTTCACCACCCTGGTGTGGTCAAAACCATCAAAATTGGAAAAAAAATTTTTATCTCCAATATCATTTGCGCAGTGTCCACAGATGTTCAAAAGTCTATTTTGAGCCTAAAATTTGGAATTTTAAGAAGTGAGCAAATTCTTGCCAGAATTGTACATTTTTCAACACCCCCGTGTGGTCAAAACCATCTAAATAGGACAATAAATTTTTACTTTCCATATCATTTGCGCAGTGTCCACAGATGTTCAAAAGTCTATTTTGAGCCTAAAATTTGGAATTTTAAGAAGTGAGCAAATTCTTGCCACAATTATACATTTTCACCAACGCGGGGTGGTCAAAACCATCAAAATAGGACAAACAAAATTTATCTCCCATATCATTTGCGTAGTGTCCAGAGATGTTCAAAAGTCTATTTTGAGCCTAAAATTTGGAATTTTAAGAAGTGAGCAAATTCCCACCAGAATTGTAAATTTTTCCCAACCCGGGGTTGTCAAAACCATCAAAATTGGATCAAAATTTTTATCTGCCATATCATTTCCACAGTGTCCACAGATGTTCAAAAGTCTATTTTGAGCCTAAAATTTGGAATTTTAAGAAGTGAGCAAATTCTTGCCAGAATTGTAAATTTTCAACACCCCGGGGTGGTCAAAACCATTAAAATCGGACCAAAAATTTTAATCCCCATATCATTTGCGTAGTGTCCACATATGTTCAAAAGTCTATTTTGAGCTTAAAATTTGAAATTTTAAGAAATGAGCAAATTCTTGCCAGAATTTTAAATTTTCACCACCGCGGGTAGGTCAAAACCATCAAAATCGGACAAAGAAAATTTATCTCCCATATCATTTGCGAAGGGTCCACAGATGTTCAAAAGTCTATTTTGAGCTTAAAATTTGGAATTTTAAGAAATGAGCAAATTCTTGCCAGAATTGTACATTTTTCAACACCCCCGTGTGGTCAAAACCATCAAAATAGGACAATAAATTTTTACTTTCCATATCATTTGCGCAGTGTCCACAGATGTTCAAAAGTCTATTTTGAGCCTAAAATTTGGAATTTTAAGAAGTGAGCAAATTCTTGCCACAATTGTACATTTTCACCACACCGGTGTGGTCAAAACCATCAAATTGGACAAAGAAAATTTATCTCCCATATCATTTGCGAAGGGTCCACAGATGTTCAAAAGTCTATTTTGAGCCTAAAATTTGGAATTTTAAGAAGTGAGCAAATTCTTGCCAGAATTGTACATTTTTCAACACACCCGTGTGGTCAAAACCATCAAAATAGGACAATAAATTTTTACTTTCCATATCATTTGCGCAGTGTCCACAGATGTTCAAAAGTCTATTTTGAGCCTAAAATTTGGAATTTTAAGAAGTGAGCAAATTCTTGCCACAATTGTACATTTTCACCACCGCGGGGTGGTCAAAACCATCAAAATAGGAGAAACAAAATTTATCTCCCATATCATTTGCGTAGTGTCCAGAGATGTTCAAAAGTCTATTTTGAGCCTAAAATTTGGAATTTTAAGAAGTGAGCAAATTCCCACCAGAATTGTAAATTTTTCCCAACCCGGGGTTGTCAAAACCATCAAAATTGGATGAAAATTTTTATCTGCCATATCATTTCCACAGTGTCCACAGATGTTCAAAAGTCTATTTTGAGCCTAAAATTTGGAATTTTAAGAAGTGAGCAAATTCTTGCCAGAATTGTAAATTTTCAACACCCCGGGGTGGTCAAAACCATTAAAATCGGACCAAAAATTTTAATCCCCATATCATTTGCGTAGTGTCCACATATGTTCAAAAGTCTATTTTGAGCTTAAAATTTGAAATTTTAAGAAATGAGCAAATTCTTGCCAGAATTTTAAATTTTCACCACCGCGGGTAGGTCAAAACCATCAAAATCGGACAAAGAAAATTTATCTCCCATATCATTTGCGAAGGGTCCACAGATGTTCAAAAGTCTATTTTGAGCTGAAAATTTGGAATTTTAAGAAATGAGCAAATTCTTGCCAGAATTGTACATTTTTCAACACCCCCGTGTGGTCAAAACCATCAAAATAGGACAATAAATTTTTACTTTCCATATCATTTGCGCAGTGTCCACAGATGTTCAAAAGTCTATTTTGAGCCTAAAATTTGGAATTTTAAGAAGTGAGCAAATTCTTGCCACAATTGTACATTTTCACCACACCGGTGTGGTCAAAACCATCAAATTGGACAAAAAAGATTTTATCTCACATATCATTCCTGCAGTGTCCACAGATGTTCAAAAGTCTATTTTGAGCCTAAAATTTGGAATATTAAAAAGTGAGCAAATTCTTGCCACAATTGTAAATTTTCACCACCCCGGGGTGGTCAAAACCATCAAAATCGAACCAAAAATTTTAGTCCCCATTTCATTCCTGCAGTGTCCACAGATGTTCAAAAGTCTATTTTGAGCCTAAAATTTGGAATTTTAAGAAGTGAGCAAATTCTTGCCAGAATTGTAAATTTCCACCACCCCGCGTAGGTCAAAACCATCAAAAAAGGACAATAAATTTTTATTTCCGATATCATTTCCCAGTGTCCACAGGTGTTCAAAAGTCTACTTTGAGCCTAAAATTTGGAATTTTAAGAAGTGAGCAAACTCTTGCCAGAATTGTAAATTTTCACCACCCCGGGGTGGTCAAAACCATCAAATTGGACAAAAACATTTTCTCTCCCATATCATTTTGCGCAGTGTCCACAGATGTTCAAAAGTCTATTTTGAGCTTAAAATTTGGATTTTAAAAAGTGAGCAAATTCTTGCCACAATTGTAAATTTTCACCACCCTGGTGTGGTCAAAACCATCAAAATGGGAAAAAAAAAATTTATCTCCAATATCATTTGCGCAGTGTCCACAGATGTTCAAAAGTCTATTTTGAGCCTAAAATTTGGAATTTTAAGAAGTGAGCAAATTCTTGCCAGAATTGTACATTTTTCAACACCCCCGGGGTGGTCAAAACCATCTAAATAGGACAATAAATTTTTACTTTCCATATCATTTGCGCAGTGTCCACAGATGTTCAAAAGTCTATTTTGAGCCTAAAATTTGGAATTTTAAGAAGTGAGCAAATTCCCACCAGAATTGTAAATTTTTCCCAACCCGGGGTTGTCAAAACCATCAAAATTGGATGAAAATTTTTATCTGCCATATCATTTCCACAGTGTCCACAGATGTTCAAAAGTCTATTTTGAGCCTAAAATTTGGAATTTTAAGAAGTGAGCAAATTCTTGCCACAATTGTAAATTTTCAACACCCCGGGGTGGTCAAAACCATTAAAATCGGACCAAAAATTTTAATCCCCATATCATTTGCGTAGTGTCCACATATGTTCAAAAGTCTATTTTGAGCTTAAAATTTGAAATTTTAAGAAATGAGCAAATTCTTGCCACAATTGTAAATTTCAACCACCCCGGGGTGGTCAAAACCATCAAAATAGGACAATCAATTTTTATTTTCGATATCATTTGCGCAGTGTCCACAGATGTTCAAAAGTCTATTTTGAGCCTAAAATTTGGAATTTTCAAGAAGTGAGCAAATTCTTGCCAGAATTTTAAATTTTCACCACCGCGGGTTGGTCAAAACCATCAAAATCGGACAAAGAAAATTTATCTCCCATATCATTTGCGAAGGGTCCACAGATGTTCAAAAGTCTATTTTGAGCTTAAAATTTGGAATTTTAAGAAATGAGCAAATTCTTGCCACAATTGTACATTTTTCAACACCCCCGTGTGGTCAAAACCATCAAAATAGGACAATAAATTTTTACTTTCCATATCATTTGCGCAGTGTCCACAGATGTTCAAAAGTCTATTTTGAGCCTAAAATTTGGAATTTTAAGAAGTGAGCAAATTCTTGCCACAATTGTACATTTTCACCACACCGGTGTGGTCAAAACCATCAAATTGGACAAAAAAATTTTTATCTCACATATCATTCCTGCAGTGTCCACAGATGTTCAAAAGTCTATTTTGAGCCTAAAATTTGGAATAT
Source organism: Haliotis rufescens (assembly GCF_023055435.1). NCBI lineage: Eukaryota > Metazoa > Mollusca > Gastropoda > Lepetellida > Haliotidae > Haliotis > Haliotis rufescens. Next base: position 49,459,334 of record NW_025964001.1, on the reverse strand, counting down.
TAAAAAGTGAGCAAATTCTTGCCACAATTTTAAATTTTCACCACCCCGGGGTGGTCAAAACCATCAAAATCGAACCAAAAATTTTAGTCCCCATTTCATTCCTGCAGTGTCCACAGATGTTCAAAAGTCTATTTTGAGCCTAAAATTTGGAATTTTAAGAAGTGAGCAAATTCTTGCCAGAATTGTAAATTTTCACCACCTGGTGTCGTCAAAACCATCAAAATCGGACAAACAAAATTTATCTCCCATATCATTTGCGCAGTGTCCAGAGATGTTCAAAAGTCTATTTTGAGCCTAAAATTTGGAATTTTAAGAAGTGAACAAATTCCAACCAGAATTTATAAATTTTCCCCAACTCGGGGTGGTCAAAACCATCAAAATTGGACAAATTTTTTTATCTGCCATATCATTTGCGCAGTGTCCACAGATTTTCAAAAGTCTATTTTGAGCCTAAAATTTGGAATTTTAAGAAGTGAGCAAATTCTTGCCAGAATTGTACATTTTTACCACCCCGGGGTGGTCAAAACCATCAAAATCGGACAAAGAAAATCTATCTCCCATATCATTTGCGCAGTGTCCAGAGATGTTCAAAAGTATATTTTGAGCCTAAAATTTGGAATTTTAAGAAGTGAGCAAATTCTTGCCACAATTGTAAATTTTCACCACCGCGGGGTAGTCAAAACCATCACAATTGGACAAACAAAATTTAGTCCCCATATTATTCCTGCAGTGTCCACAGATGTTCAAAAGTCTATTTTGAGCCCAAAATTTCGAATTTTAAGAAGTGAACAAATTCTTGCCAGAATTTTAAATTTTCACCACCCCGGGGTGGTCAAAACCATCAAAATCGGACAAAGAAAATTTATCTCCCATATCATTTGCGAAGGGTCCACAGATGTTCAAAAGTCTATTTTGAGCCTAAAATTTGGAATTTTAAGAAGTGAGCAAATTCTTGCCAGAATTGTACATTTTTCAACACACCCGTGTGGTCAAAACCATCAAAATAGGACAATAAATTTTTACTTTCCATATCATTTGCGCAGTGTCCACAGATGTTCAAAAGTCTATTTTGAGCCTAAAATTGGGAATTTTAAGAAGTGAGCAAATTCTTGCCACAATTGTAAATTTTCACCATCCCGGGGTGGTCAAAACCATCAAAATAGGACAAACAAAATTTATCTCCCATATCATTTGCGCAGTGTCCAGAGATGTTCAAAAGTCTGTTTTGAGCCTAAAATTGGAAATTTTAAGAAGTGAGCAAATTCCCACCAGAATGGTAAATTTTCCCCAACTCGGGGTGGTCAAAACCATCAAAATTGGATAATTTTTTTTATCTGCCATATCATTTGCGCAGTGTCCACAGATGTTCAAAAGTCTATTTTGAGCCTAAAATTTGGAATTTTAAGAAGTGAGCAAATTCTTGCCAGAATTGTAAATTTTCACCACCCCGGGGTGGTCAAAACCATCAAAATCGGACCAAAAATTTTAGTCCCCATATCATTTGCGTATTCTCCACAGATGTTCAAAAGTCTATTTTGAGCCTAAAATTGGGAATTTTAAGAAATGAGCAAATTCGTGCCACAATTGTAAATTTTCACCACCCTGCGGGGTGGTCAAAACCATCAAAATAGGACAATAAATTTTTATTTCAGATATCATTTGCGCAGTGTCCACAGGTGTTCAAAAGTCTACTTTGAGCCTAAAATTTGGAATTTTAAGAAGTGAGCAAATTCTTGCCAGAATTGTAAATTTTCACCACCCCGGGGTGGTCAAAACCATCAAATTGGACAAAAACATTTTATCTCCCAAATCATTTGCGCAGTGTCCACAGATGTTCAAAAGTCTATTTTGAGCTTAAAATTTGGAATTTTAAGAAGTGAGCAAATTCTTGCCAGAATTGTAAATTTTCACCACCCCGGTGTGGTCAAAACCATCAAAATTGGACAAAAATTTTTTATCTCCCATATCATTTGCGCAGTGTCCACAGATGTTCAAAAGTCTATTTTGAGCCTAAAATTTGGAATTTTAAGAAGTGAGCAAATTCTTGCCAGAATTGTACATTTTTCAACACCCCCGTGTGGTCAAAACCATCAAAATTGGACAATAAATTTTTACTTTCCATATCATTTGCGCAGTGTCCACAGATGTTCAAAAGTCTATTTTGAGCCTAAAATTTGGAATTTTAAGAAGTGAGCAAATTCTTGCCACAATTGTACATTTTCACCACCGCGGGGTGGTCAAAACCATCAAAATAGGATAAAAATTTTTTATCTCCCATATCATTTGCGTAGTGTCCAGAGATGTTCAAAAGTCTATTTTGAGCCTAAAATTTGGAATTTTAAGAAGTGAGCAAATTCCCACCAGAATTGTAAATTTTCCCCAACCCGGGGTGGTCAAAACCATAAAAATTGGATAATTTTTTTTATCTGCCATATCATTTCCACAGTGTCCACAGATGTTCAAAAGTCTATTTTGAGCCTAAAATTTGGAATTTTAAGAAGTGAGCAAATTCTTGCCACAATTGTAAATTTTCACCACCGCGGGGTGGTCAAAACCATTAAAATCGGACCAAAAATTTTAGTCCCCATATCATTTGCGTATTGTCCACAGATGTTCAAAAGTCTATTTTGAGCCTAAAATTTGGAATTTTAAGAAATGAGCAAATTCTTGCCACAATTGTAAATTTTCACCACCCCGGGGTGGTCAAAACCATCAAAATCGGACAATAAATTTTTACTTTCCATATCATTTGCGCAGTGTCCACAGATGTTCAAAAGTCTATTTTGAGCCTAAAATTTGGAATTTTAAGAAGTGAGCAAATTCTTGCCACAATTGTAAATTTTCACCACCGCGGGGTGGTCAAAACCATCAAAATAGGACAAACAAAATTTATCTCCCATATCATTTGCGCAGTGTCCAGAGATGTTCAAAAGTCTATTTTGAGCCTAAAATTGGAAATTTTAAGAAGTGAGCAAATTCCCACCAGAATTGTAAATTTTCCCCAACTCGGGGTGGTCAAAACCATCAAAATTGGATAATTTTTTTTATCTGCCATATCATTTGCGCAGTGTCCACAGATGTTCAAAAGTCTATTTTGAGCCTAAAATTTGGAATTTTAAGAAGTGAGCAAATTCTTGCCAGAATTGTACATTTTCACCACCCCGAGGTGGTCAAAACCATCAAAATTGGACCAAAAATTTTAGTCCCCATATCATTTCCGTATTCTCCACAGATGTTCAAAAGTCTATTTTGAGCCTAAAATTGGGAATTTTAAGAAATGAGCAAATTCGTGCCACAATTGTAAATTTCCACCACCCCGCGTAGGTCAAAACCATCAAAAAAGGACAATAAATTTTTATTTCCGATATCATTTGCCCAGTGTCCACAGGTGTTCAAAAGTCTACTTTGAGCCTAAAATTTGGAATTTTAAGAAGTGAGCAAATTCTTGCCAGAATTGTAAATTTTCACCACCCCGGTGTGGTCAAAACCATCAAATTGGACAAAAACATTTTCTCTCCCATATCATTTGCGCAGTGTCCACAGATGTTCAAAAGTCTATTTTGAGCCTAAAATTTGGATTTTAAGAAGTGAGCAAATTCTTGCCACAATTGTAAATTTTCACCACCCCGGTGTGGTCAAAACCATCAAAATCGGACAATAAATTTTTACTTTCCATATCATTTGCGCAGTGTCCACAGATGTTCAAAAGTCTATTTTGAGCCTAAAATTTGGAATTTTAAGAAGTGAGCAAATTCTTGCCACAATTGTAAATTTTCACCACCGCGGGGTGGTCAAAACCATCAAAATAGGACAAACAAAATTTATCTCCCATATCATTTGCGCAGTGTCCAGAGATGTTCAAAAGTCTATTTTGAGCCTAAAATTGGAAATTTTAAGAAGTGAGCAAATTCCCACCAGAATTGTAAATTTTCCCCAACTCGGGGTGGTCAAAACCATCAAAATTGGATAATTTTTTTTATCTGCCATATCATTTGCGCAGTGTCCACAGATGTTCAAAAGTCTATTTTGAGCCTAAAATTTGGAATTTTAAGAAGTGAGCAAATTCTTGCCAGAATTGTACATTTTCACCACCCCGAGGTGGTCAAAACCATCAAAATTGGACCAAAAATTTTAGTCCCCATATCATTTCCGTATTCTCCACAGATGTTCAAAAGTCTATTTTGAGCCTAAAATTGGGAATTTTAAGAAATGAGCAAATTCTTGCCACAATTGTAAATTTCCACCACCCCGCGTAGGTCAAAACCATCAAAAAAGGACAATAAATTTTTATTTCCGATATCATTTGCCCAGTGTCCACAGGTGTTCAAAAGTCTACTTTGAGCCTAAAATTTGGAATTTTAAGAAGTGAGCAAATTCTTGCCAGAATTGTAAATTTTCACCACCCCGGTGTGGTCAAAACCATCAAATTGGACAAAAACATTTTCTCTCCCATATCATTTGCGCAGTGTCCACAGATGTTCAAAAGTCTATTTTGAGCCTAAAATTTGGATTTTAAGAAGTGAGCAAATTCTTGCCACAATTGTAAATTTTCACCACCCCGGTGTGGTCAAAACCATCAAAATTTGAAAAAAAAATTTTATCTCCCATATCATTTGCGCAGTGTCCACAGATGTTCAAAAGTCTATTTTGAGCCCAAAATTTGGAATTTTAAGAAGTGAGCAAATTCTTGCCACAATTGTAAATTTTCACCACCGCAGGTTGGTCAAAACCATCAAAATCAGACAAAGAAAATTTATCTCCCATATCATTTGCGAAGGGTCCACAGATGTTCAAAAGTCTACTTTGAGCTTAAAATTTGGAATGTTCAGAAATGAGCAAATTCTTGCCAGAATTGTACATTTTTCAAAACCCCCGTGTGGTCAAAACCATCAAAATAGGACAATAAATTTTTACTTTCCATATCATTTGCGCAGTGTCCACAGATGTTCAAAAGTCTATTTTGAGCCTAAAATTTGGAATTTTAAGAAGTGAGCAAATTCTTGCCAGAATTGTACATTTTTCAACACCTACATGTGGTCAAAACCATCAAAATTGGAGAAAAAACTTTTTAGTCCCCATATCATTCCTGCAGTGTCTACAGATGTTCAAAAGTCTATTTTGAGCCTAAAATTTGGAATTTTAAGAAGTGAGCAAATTCTTGCCAGAATTTTAAATTTTCACCACCCCGGGGTGGTCAAAACCATCAAAATCGGACAAAGAAAATTTATCTCCCATATCATTTGCGAAGGGTCCACAGATGTTCAAAAGTCTATTTTGAGCCCTAAAATTTGGAATTTTAAGAAGTGAGCAAATTCTTGCCACAATTGTACATTTTCACCACCCCGGGGTGGTCAAAACCATCAAAATAGGACAAACAAAATTTATCTCCCATATCATTTGCGCAGTGTCCAGAGATGTTCAAAAGTCTGTTTTGAGCCTAAAATTGGAAATTTTAAGAAGTGAGCAAATTCCCATCAGAATTGTAAATTTTCCCCAACTCGGGGTGGTCAAAACCATCAAAATTGGATAATTTTTTTTATCTCCCATATCATTTGCGCAGTGTCCACAGATGTTCAAAAGTCTATTTTGAGCTTAAAATTTGGAATTTTAAGAAGTGAGCAAATTCTTGCCAGAATTGTAAATTTTCACCACCCCGGGGTGGTCAAAACCATCAAAATCGGACCAAAAATTTTAGTCCCCATATCATTTGCGCAGTGTCCACAGATGTTCAAAAGTCTATTTTGAGCCTAAAATTTGGAATTTTAAGAAATGAGCAAATTCGTGCCACAATTGTAAATTTCCACCACCCCGCGTAGGTCAAAACCATCAAAATAGGACAATAAATTTTTATTTCCGATATCATTTGCGCAGTGTCCACAGATGTTCAAAAGTCTACTTTGAGCCTAAAATTTGGAATTTTAAGAATTGAGCAAATTCTTGCCAGAATTGTAAATTTTCACCACACCGGTGTGGTCAAAACCATCAAATTGGACAAAAACATTTTATCTCCCATATCATTTGCGCAGTGTCCACAGATGTTCAAAAGTCTATTTTGAGCCTAAAATTTGGAATTTTAAGAAGTGAGCAAATTCTTGCCAGAATTGTAAATTTTCACCACCCCGGGGTGGTCAAAACCATCAAAATCGAACCAAAAATTTTAGTCCCCATATCATTTGCGTATTCTCCACAGATGTTCAAAAGTCTATTTTGAGCCTAAAATTGGGAATTTTAAGAAATGAGCAAATTCGTGCCACAATTGTAAATTTCCACCACCCCGCGTAGGTCAAAACCATCAAAAAAGGACAATAAATTTTTATTTCCGATATCATTTCCCCAGTGTCCACAGGTGTTCAAAAGTCTACTTTGAGCCTAAAATTTGGAATTTTAAGAAGTGAGCAAATTCTTGCCACAATTGTAAATTTTCACCACCCCGGGGTGGTCAAAACCATCAAAATCGGACAAAGAAAATTTATCTCCCATATCATTTGCGAAGAGTCCACAGATGTTCAAAAGTCTATTTTGAGCTTAAAATTGGAAATTTTAAGAAATGAGCAAATTCTTGCCAGAATTGTAAATTTTCACCACCCCGGTGTGGTCAAAACCATCAAATTGGACAAAAACATTTTCTCTCCCATATCATTTGCGCAGTGTCCACAGATGTTCAAAAGTCTATTTTGAGCCTAAAATTTGGATTTTAAGAAGTGAGCAAATTCTTGCCACAATTGTAAATTTTCACCACCCCGGTGTGGTCAAAACCATCAAAATTTGAAAAAAAAATTTTATCTCCCATATCATTTGCGCAGTGTCCACAGATGTTCAAAAGTCTATTTTGAGCCCAAAATTTGGAATTTTAAGAAGTGAGCAAATTCTTGCCACAATTGTAAATTTTCACCACCGCAGGTTGGTCAAAACCATCAAAATCAGACAAAGAAAATTTATCTCCCATATCATTTGCGAAGGGTCCACAGATGTTCAAAAGTCTACTTTGAGCTTAAAATTTGGAATGTTCAGAAATGAGCAAATTCTTGCCAGAATTGTACATTTTTCAAAACCCCCGTGTGGTCAAAACCATCAAAATAGGACAATAAATTTTTACTTTCCATATCATTTGCGCAGTGTCCACAGATGTTCAAAAGTCTATTTTGAGCCTAAAATTTGGAATTTTAAGAAGTGAGCAAATTCTTGCCAGAATTGTACATTTTTCAACACCTACATGTGGTCAAAACCATCAAAATTGGAGAAAAAACTTTTTAGTCCCCATATCATTCCTGCAGTGTCTACAGATGTTCAAAAGTCTATTTTGAGCCTAAAATTTGGAATTTTAAGAAGTGAGCAAATTCTTGCCAGAATTTTAAATTTTCACCACCCCGGGGTGGTCAAAACCATCAAAATCGGACAAAGAAAATTTATCTCCCATATCATTTGCGAAGGGTCCACAGATGTTCAAAAGTCTATTTTGAGCCCTAAAATTTGGAATTTTAAGAAGTGAGCAAATTCTTGCCACAATTGTACATTTTTCAACACCCCCGTGTGGTCAAAACCAGCAAAATAGGACAATAAATTTTTACTTTCCATATCATTTGCGCAGTGTCCACAGATGTTCAAAAGTCTATTTTGAGCCTAAAATTTGGAATTTTAAGAAGTGAGCAAATTCTTGCCACAATTGTACATTTTCACCACCCCGGGGTGGTCAAAACCATCAAAATAGGACAAACAAAATTTATCTCCCATATCATTTGCGCAGTGTCCAGAGATGTTCAAAAGTCTGTTTTGAGCCTAAAATTGGAAATTTTAAGAAGTGAGCAAATTCCCATCAGAATTGTAAATTTTCCCCAACTCGGGGTGGTCAAAACCATCAAAATTGGATAATTTTTTTTATCTCCCATATCATTTGCGCAGTGTCCACAGATGTTCAAAAGTCTATTTTGAGCTTAAAATTTGGAATTTTAAGAAGTGAGCAAATTCTTGCCAGAATTGTAAATTTTCACCACCCCGGGGTGGTCAAAACCATCAAAATCGGACCAAAAATTTTAGTCCCCATATCATTTGCGCAGTGTCCACAGATGTTCAAAAGTCTATTTTGAGCCTAAAATTTGGAATTTTAAGAAATGAGCAAATTCGTGCCACAATTGTAAATTTCCACCACCCCGCGTAGGTCAAAACCATCAAAATAGGACAATAAATTTTTATTTCCGATATCATTTGCGCAGTGTCCACAGATGTTCAAAAGTCTACTTTGAGCCTAAAATTTGGAATTTTAAGAATTGAGCAAATTCTTGCCAGAATTGTAAATTTTCACCACCCCGGTGTGGTCAAAACCATCAAATTGGACAAAAACATTTTATCTCCCATATCATTTGCGCAGTGTCCACAGATGTTCAAAAGTCTATTTTGAGCCTAAAATTTGGAATTTTAAGAAGTGAGCAAATTCTTGCCAGAATTGTACATTTTCACCACCCCGGGGTGGTCAAAACCATCAAAATCGAACCAAAAATTTTAGTCCCCATATCATTTGCGTATTCTCCACAGATGTTCAAAAGTCTATTTTGAGCCTAAAATTGGGAATTTTAAGAAATGAGCAAATTCGTGCCACAATTGTAAATTTCCACCACCCCGCGTAGGTCAAAACCATCAAAAAAGGACAATAAATTTTTATTTCCGATATCATTTCCCCAGTGTCCACAGGTGTTCAAAAGTCTACTTTGAGCCTAAAATTTGGAATTTTAAGAAGTGAGCAAATTCTTGCCACAATTGTAAATTTTCACCACCCCGGGGTGGTCAAAACCATCAAAATCGGACAAAGAAAATTTATCTCCCATATCATTTGCGAAGAGTCCACAGATGTTCAAAAGTCTATTTTGAGCTTAAAATTGGAAATTTTAAGAAATGAGCAAATTCTTGCCAGAATTGTACATTTTTCAACACCCCCATGTGGTGAAAACCATCAAAATAGGACAATAAATTTTTACTTTCCATATCATTTGCGCAGTGTCCACAGATGTTCAAAAGTCTATTTTGAGCCCTAAAATTTGGAATTTTAAGAAGTGAGCAAATTCTTGCCACAATTGTAAATTTTCACCACCGCGGGGTGGTCAAAACCATCAAAATCGGACAAACAAAATTTATCTCCCATATCATTTGCGCAGTGTCCAGAGATGTTCAAAAGTCTGTTTGAGCCTAAAATTGGGAATTTTAAGAAGTGAGCAAATTCCCACCTGAATGGTAAATTTTCCACAACTCGGGGTGGTCAAAACCATCAAAATTGGATAATTTTTTTTATCTGCCATATCATTTGCGCAGTGTCCACAGATGTTCAAAAGTCTATTTTGAGCCTAAAATTTGGAATTTTAAGAAGTGAGCAAATTCTTGCCAGAATTGTAAATTTTCACCACCCCGGGGTGGTCAAAACCATCAAAATTGGAGAAAAAATTTTTTAGTCCCCATATCATTCCTGCAGTGTCTACAGATGTTCAAAAGTCTATTTTGAGCCTAAAATTTGGAATTTTAAGAAGTGAGCAAATTCTTGCCAGAATTGTAAATTTTCACCACCGCGGGGTGGTCAAAACCATCAAAATCGGATAAAGAAAATTTATCTCCCATATCATTTGCGAAGGGTCCACAGATGTTCAAAGTCTATTTTGAGCCTAAAATTTGGAATTTAAAGAAGTGAGCAAATTCTTGCCACAATTGTAAATTTTCACCACCCCGGTGTGGTCAAAACCATCAAAATTGGAAAAAAATTTTTTATCTCCCATATCATTTGCGCAGTGTCCACAGATGTTCAAAAGTCTATTTTGAGCCTAAAATTTGGAATTTTAAGAAGTGAGAAAATTCTTGCCAGAATTGTACATTTTTCAACACCCCCGTGTGGTCAAAACCATCAAAATAGGACAATAAATTTTTACTTTCCATATCATTTGCGCAGTGTCCACAGATGTTCAAAAGTCTATTTTGAGCATAAAATTTGGAATTTTAAGAAGTGAGCAAATTCTTGCCACAATTGTACATTTTCACCACCCCGGTGTGGTCAAAACCATCAAAATAGGACAAACAAAATTTATCTCCCATATCATTTGCGTAGTGTCCAGAGATGTTCAAAAGTCTATTTTGAGCCTAAAATTTGGAATTTTAAGAAGTGAGCAAATTCTTGCCACAATTGTAAATTTTCCCCAACCCGGGGTTGTCAAAACCATCAAAATTGGATAAAAAAATTTATCTGCCATATCATTTCCACAGTGTCCACAGATGTTCAAAAGTCTATTTTGAGCCTAAAATTTGGAATTTTAAGAAGTGAGCAAATTCTTGCCACAATTGTAAATTTTCACCACCGCGGGGTGGTCAAAACCATCAAAATCGGACCAAAAATTTTAGTCCCCATATCATTTCCGTATTCTCCACAGATGTTCAAAAGTCTATTTTGAGCCTAAAATTGGGAATTTTAAGAAGTGAGCAAATTCTTGCCACAATTGTAAATTTCCACCACCCCGCGTAGGTCAAAACCATCAAAAAAGGACAATAAATTTTTATTTCCGATATCATTTGCGCAGTGTCCACAGGTGTTCAAAAGTCTACTTTGAGCCTAAAATTTGGAATTTTAAGAAGTGAGCAAATTCTTGCCAGAATTGTAAATTTTCACCACCCCGGTGTGGTCAAAACCATCAAATTGGACAAAAACATTTTCTCTCCCATATCATTTGCGCAGTGTCCACAGATGTTCAAAAGTCTATTATGAGCCTAAAATTTGGATTTTAAGAAGTGAGCAAATTCTTGCCACAATTGTAAATTTTCACCACCCCGGTGTGGTCAAAACCATCAAAATTGGAAAAAAAAATTTTATCTCCCATATCATTTGCGCAGTGTCCACAGATGTTCAAAAGTCTATTTTGAGCCCAAAATTTGGAATTTTAAGAAGTGAGCAAATTCTTGCCAGAATTTTAAATTTTCACCACCGCGGGTTGGTCAAAACCATCAAAATCAGACAAAGAAAATTTAACTCCCATATCATTTGCGAAGGGTCCACAGATGTTCAAAAGTCTATTTTGAGCCTAAAATTTGGAATTTTAAGAAATGAGCAAATTCTTGCCAGAATTGTACATTTTTCAACACCCCCGTGTGGTCAAAACCATCAAAATAGGACAATAAATTTTTACATTCCATATCATTTGCGCAGTGTCCACAGATGTTCAAAAGTCTATTTTGAGCCTAAAATTTGGAATTTTAAGAAGTGAGCAAATTCTTGCCAGAATTGTACATTTTTCAACACCCCCATGTGGTCAAAACCATCAAAATAGGACAATAAATTTTTACTTTCCATATCATTTGCGCAGTGTCCACAGATGTTCAAAAGTCTATTTTGAGCCTAAAATTTGGAATTTTAAGAAGTGAGCAAATTCTTGCCAGAACTGTAAATTTTCACCACCGCGGTGTGGTCAAAACCATCAAAATTGGAAAAAAAAAATTTATCTCCCATATCATTTGCGCAGTGTCTACAGATATTCAAAAGTCTATTTTGAGCCTAAAATTTGGAATTTTAAGAAGTGAGCAAATTCCCACCAGAATTGTAAATTTTCACCACCGCGGGGTGGTCAAAACCATCAAAATTGGATAAATTTTTTTATCTGCCATATCATTTGCGCAGTGTCCACAGATGTTCAAAAGTCTATTTTGAGCCTAAAATTTGGAATTTTAAGAAGTGAGCAAATTCTTGCCAGAATTGTACATTTTTCAACACCCCCGTGTGGTCAAAACCATCAAAATAGGACAATAAATTTTTACTTTCCATATCATTTGCGCAGTGTCCACAGATGTTCAAAAGTCTATTTTGAGCCTAAAATTTGGAATTTTAAGAAGTGAGCAAATTCTTGCCACAATTGTAAATTTTCACCATCCCGGTGTGGTCAAAACCATCAAAAAAGGACAAACAAAATTTATCTCCCATATCATTTGCGCAGTGTCCAGAGATGTTCAAAAGTCTATTTTGAGCCTAAAATTGGAAATTTTAAGAAGTGAGCAAATTCCCACCAGAATGGTAAATTTTCCCCAACTCGGGGTGGTCAAAACCATCAAAATTGGATAATTTTTTTTATCTGCCATATCATTTGCGCAGTGTCCACAGATGTTCAAAAGTCTATTTTGAGCCTAAAATTTGGAATTTTAAGAAGTGAGCAAATTCTTGCCAGAATTGTAAATTTTCACCAGCCCGGGGTGGTCAAAACCATCAAAATCGGACCAAAAATTTTAGTCCCCATATCATTTGCGTATTGTCCACAGATGTTCAAAAGTCTATTTTGAGCCTAAAATTTGGAATTTTAAGAAATGAGCAAATTCGTGCCACAATTGTAAATTTCCACCACCCCGCGTAGGTCAAAACCATCAAAATAGGACAATAAATTTTTATTTCCGATATCATTTGCGCAGTGTCCACAGATGTTCAAAAGTCTACTTTGAGCCTAAAATTTGGAATTTTAAGAATTGAGCAAATTCTTGCCAGAATTGTAAATTTTCACCACACCGGTGTGGTCAAAACCATCAAATTGGACAAAAACATTTTATCTCCCATGTCATTTGCGCAGTGTCCACAGATGTTCAAAAGTCTATTTTGAGCCTATAATTTGGAATTTTAAGAAGTGAGCAAATTCTTGCCACAATTGTAAATTTTCACCACCCCGGTGTGGTCAAAACCATCAAAATTGGAAAAAATTTTTTTATCTCCCATATCATTTGCGCAGTGTCTACAGATATTCAAAAGTCTATTTTGAGCCTAAAATTTGGAATTTTAAGAAGTGAGCAAATTCTTGCCACAATTGTACATTTTCACCACCCTGGGGTGGTCAAAACCATCAAAATCGGACAATAAATTTTTACTTTCCATATCATTTGCGCAGTGTCCACAGATGTTCAAAAGTCTATTTTGAGCCTAAAATTTGGAATTTTAAGAAGTGAGCAAATTCTTGCCACAATTGTAAATTTTCACCACCGCGGGGTGGTCAAAACCATCAAAATAGGACAAACAAAATTTATCTCCCATATCATTTGCGCAGTGTCCAGAGATGTTCAAAAGTCTATTTTGAGCCTAAAATTGGAAATTTTAAGAAGTGAGCAAATTCCCACCAGAATGGTAAATTTTCCCCAACTCGGGATGGTCAAAACCATCAAAATTGGATAATTTTTTTTATCTGCCATATCATTTGCGCAGCGTCCACAGATGTTCAAAAGTCTATTTTGAGCCTAAAATTTGGAATTTTAAGAAGTGAGCAAATTCGTGCCACAATTGTAAATTTCCACCACCCCGCGTAGGTCAAAACCATCAAAAAAGGACAATAAATTTTTATTTCCGATATCATTTGCGCAGTGTCCACAGGTGTTCAAAAGTCTACTTTGAGCCTAAAATTTGGAATTTCAAGAAGTGAGCAAATTCTTGCCAGAATTGTAAATTTTCACCACCCCGGTGTGGTCAAAACCATCAAATTGGACAAAAACATTTTATCTCCCATATCATTTGCGCAGTGTCCACAGATGTTCAAAAGTCTATTTTGAGCCTAAAATTTGGAATTTTAAGAAGTGAGCAAATTCTTGCCACAATTGTAAATTTTCACCACCCCAGTGTGGTCAAAACCATCAAAATTGGACCAAAAAAATTCATCTCCCATATCATTTGCGCATTCATAAAATAACTTCCTCTGTAATGTTCACACCCAATTGTCAGACATCCCATTTGGCAGGTGACCGAATCATCAGACAGACCAGTCAAGTGTGACCAGTGTATTCGCCTGGTCTAAACTACTAATTACTGTGCTGCTATCGACTGTGGGCAGAGTAAGCTATTCACCACTCGTTAAGTGATACAGATTAACCAGATTCCTCTTCGCCGGGCAAACACTGGTCTATGTAGAATCATATCGTTATCTGGGACTACGGGTTGACGAGCATCTAGATATGTGAAACTGTGAAAGAGTTGTACAATTCTGCCAGCCATGCTTTGTCTTATTCTGTTGGGTGTATGTCTTATGATGTTTTTTATGAAACTGTATGAAAGTCTTGTTGAGCCGGTAATGATCTATGGCTCTGGTATATGAGGATAAAACGTTAATCTAATCCACAATAGAGCCGGTAAATTATTTCTTGGTGTTAGTAACGGTACCTCCATGTATAGCCACTAATGGAGACATGGGTCTCTCCTCCCCGTTTGTTACATTACATGCTAATGTTTTTAGACTACCCCAAGATTTAATAACAGTACTTGTAACGCTTTGATGAAGAAAATGGTTACTATGTAAAAGTTCATGGAGTACTAAAGTTGTTAAAATTGCCTGTAATCTTAATATTTATGATGTTATGAATATTATGACTGCTCCAATGTCCCGAAAGAAGAAAATTGCCCATATTAAAAACGTTCTCGTAAACAAAGATGAACTGAGCTGGAGAACAGAGCTTTGGAACGATAAACATAACGTTAAGGGCAATACATTAAGAACTTTCATGATCGTAACGTTGTTGCTCCTTATGTTTTAAATACAGGGACCACCGTCGCATTTTAGCTAGTTTTAGATCTGGATCGAAACAGGACGATTTACAACCCCCCAAACCTTTTAGAAAATAGAATCTGCCCGCACTGTTTTAAAATTGTTCATAAAAGTTTGTCGAAAATGAATTTCACCTTATTAAATGTTATGTCCTTTATGATCTTAGAAGTATTTTACTTAGATAATGGTCATCTCTTTTGAAACACGTGACGCATTCATAAAATAACTTCCTCTGTAAGGTTCACACCCAATTGTCAGACATCCCATTTGGCAGGTGACCGAATCATCAGACAGACCAGTCAAGTGTGACCAGTGTATTCGCCTGGTCTAAACTACTAATTACTGTGCTGCTCTCGACCGTGGGCAGAGTAAGCTATTCACCACTCGTTAAGTGATACAGATTAACCAGATTCCTCTTCGCCGGGCAAACACTGGTCTATGTAGAATCATATCGTTATCTGGGACTACGGGTTGACGAGCATCTAGATATGTGAAACTGTGAAAGAGTTGTACAATTCTGCCAGCCATGCTTTGTCTTATTCTGTTGGGTGTATGTCTTATGATGTTTTTTATGAAACTGTATGAAAGTCTTGTTGAGCCGGTAATGATCTATGGCTCTGGTATATGAGGATAAAACGTTAATCTAATCCGCAATAGAGCCGGTAAATTATTTCTTGGTGTTAGTAACGGTACCTCCATGTATAGCCACTAATGGAGACATGGGTCTCTCCTCCCCGTTTGTTACATTACATGCTAATGTTTTTAGACTACCCCAAGATTTAATAACAGTACTTGTAACGCTTTGATGAAGAAAATGGTTACTATGTAAAAGTTCATGGAGTACTAAAGTTGTTAAAATTGCCTGTAATCTTAATATTTATGATGTTATGAATATTATGACTGCTCCAATGTCCCGAAAGAAGAAAATTGCCCATATTAAAAACGTTCTCGTAAACAAAGATGAACTGAGCTGGAGAACAGAGCTTTGGAACGATAAACATAACGTTAAGGGCAATACATTAAGAACTTTCATGATCGTAACGTTGTTGCTCCTTATGTTTTAAATACAGGGACCACCGTCGCATTTTAGCTAGTTTTAGATCTGGATCGAAACAGGACGATTTACAACCCCCCAAACCTTTTAGAAAATAGAATCTGCCCGCACTGTTTTAAAATTGTTCATAAAAGTTTGTCGAAAATGAATTTCACCTTATTAAATGTTATGTCCTTTATGATCTTAGAAGTATTTTACTTAGATAATGGTCATCTCTTTTGAAACACGTGACGCATTCATAAAATAACTTCCTCTGTAAGGTTCACACCCAATTGTCAGACATCCCATTTGGCAGGTGACCGAATCATCAGACAGACCAGTCAAGTGTGACCAGTGTATTCGCCTGGTCTAAACTACTAATTACTGTGCTGCTCTCGACCGTGGGCAGAGTAAGCTATTCACCACTCGTTAAGTGATACAGATTAACCAGATTCCTCTTCGCCGGGCAAACACTGGTCTATGTAGAATCATATCGTTATCTGGGACTACGGGTTGACGAGCATCTAGATATGTGAAACTGTGAAAGAGTTGTACAATTCTGCCAGCCATGCTTTGTCTTATTCTGTTGGGTGTGTGTCTTATGATGTTTTTTATGAAACTGTATGAAAGTCTTGTTGAGCCGGTAATGTTCTATGGCTCTGGTATATGAGGATAAAACGTTAATCTAATCCAAAATAGAGCCGGTAAATTATTTCTTGGTGTTAGTAACGGTACCTCCATGTATAGCCACTAATGGAGACATGGGTCTCTCCTCCCCGTTTGTTACATTACATGCCAATGTTTTTAGACTACCCCAAGATTTCATAACAGTACTTGTAACGCTTTGATGAAGAAAATGGTTACTATGTAAAAGTTCATGGAGTACTAAAGTTGTTAAAATTGCCTGTAATCTTAATATTTATGATGTTATGAATATTATGACTGCTCCAATGTCCCGAAAGAAGAAAATTGCCCATATTAAAAACGTTCTCGTAAACAAAGATGAACTGAGCTGGAGAACAGAGCTTTGGAACGATACACATCAATGTTTAAAACTACTTTCAACTACTTGTTGCTGGCGTACGCATTTTATATTGATCAAACTGTTATTAAGATCTGTAAAACATAACGAAATACAAATTATTTCATAACATCATATAGTTGTCATAATGAAAATAGTATTATGTGAAACATTCTATAAGAGGTGAGGAAATTGAATGAAGCAGTGGTAAAATCTAACCATATATACAAAATTGTATATTTTGGAAATACCAACTATACAAAATTGTATATTTTGGAAATATCAAATATACAAAATTGTATATTTTGTATATATGGGTATTTTTTCTTGTGGCAGTGTCCACAGATGTTCAAAAGTCTATTTTCAGCCTAAAATTTGGAATTTTAAGAAGTGAGCAAATTCTTGCCACAATTGTAAATTTTCACCACCCTGGTGTGGTCAAAACCATCAAAATTGGACAAAAGTTTTTTATCTCCCATATCATTCCTGCAGTGTCCACAGATGTTCAAAAGTCTATTTTGAGCCTAAAATTTGGAAATTTAAGAAGTGAGCAAATTCTTGCCACAATTGTAAATTTTCACCACCCTTGGGTGGTCAAAACCATCAAAATTGGACAAAACAAATCGAGTCCCCATATCATTCCTGCAGTGTCCAGAGATGTTCAAAAGTCTATTTTGAGCCTAAAATTTGGAATTTTAAGAAGTGAGCAAATTCTTGCCACAATTGTAAATTTTCACCACCCTGGGGTGGTCAAAACCATCAAAATTGGACAAATATTTTTTATCTCCCATATCATTCCTGCCGTGTCAACAGATGTTCAAAAGTCTATTTTGACCCTAAAATTTGGAATTTTAAGAAGTGAACAAAATTCTTGCCAGAATTGTACATTTTCACCACCCCGGGGTGGTCAAAACCATCAAAATTAGACAAAATTATTTTACCTCCCATGTCATTTGCACAGTGTCCACAGATGTTCAAAAGTCTATTTTGAGCCTAAAATTTGAAATTTTAAGAAGTGAGCAAATTCTTGCCACAATTCTTAATTTTCACCACCCCGGGGTGGTCAAAACCATCAAAATTGGACAAAATCTTTTTACCTCCCATATCATTTGCCCAGTGTCCAGAGATGTTCAAAAGTCTATTTGGAGCCTAAAATTTGGAATTTTAAGAAGTGAGCAAATTCTTGCCACAATTGTAAATTTTTCTCCACCCCGGGGAGGTCAAAACCATCAAAATTGGACAAAAAATGTTTATCTCCCATATCATTTGCGCAGTGTACAGAGATGTTCAAAAGTCTATTTTGAGCCTAAAATTTGGAATTTTAAGAAGTGAGCAAATTCTTGTCAGAATTGTAAATTTTCACCACCCCGGTAATGGTCAAAACCATCAAAATTGGACAAAGAAAATTTATCTTCCATATCATTCCTGCAGTGTCCACAGATGTTCAAAAGTCTATTTTGAGCCTAAAATTTGGAATTTTAAGAAGTGAGCAAATTCTTGCCACAATTGTAAATTTTCACCACCGCGGGGTGGTCAAAACCATCAAAATTGGACAAATATTTTTTTTCTCCCATATCGTTCCTGCAGTGTCCACAGATGTTCAAAAGTCTATTTTGACCCTAAAATTTGGAATTTTAAGAAGTGAACAAAATTCTTGCCAGAATTGTACATTTTCACGACCCTGGTGTGGTCAAAACCATCAAAATTGGATAAAAATATTTTACCTCCCATGTCATTTGCACAGTGTCCACTGATGTTCAAAGGTCTATTTTGAGCCTAAAATTTGAAATTTTAAGAAGTGAGCAAATTCTTGCGACAATTGTAAATTTTCACCACCGCGGGGTGGTCAAAACCATCAAAATTGGACAAAAAATTTATCTTCCATATCATTCCTGCAGTGTCCAGAGGTGTTCAAAAGTCTATTTTGAGCCTAAAATTTGGAATTTTAAGAAGTGAGCAAATTCTTGCCAGAATTGTAAATTTTCACCACCCTGGTGTGGTCAAAACCATCAAAATTGGACAAAACTTTTTAACCTCCCATATCATTTTGCGCAGTGTCCACAGATGTTCAAAAGTCTATTTTGAGCCTAAAATTTGGAATTTTTAGAAGTGAGCAAATTCTTGCCACAATTGTAAATTTTCAACAGCCTGGTGTGGTCAAAACCATCAAAATTGGAGAATTTTTTTTTTATCTCCCATATCATTCCTGCAGTGTCCAGAGATGTTCAAAAGTCTATTTTGAGTCTAAAATTGGGAATTTTAAGAAGTGAGCAAATTCTTGCCACAATTGTAAATTTTCACCACCCCGGTGTGGTCAAAACCATCAAAATTGGACAAAAAAATGTAGTCCCCATATCATTCCTGCAGTGTCTACAGATGTTCAAAAGTCTATTTTGAGCCTAAAATTTGGAATTTTAAGAAGTGAGCAAATTCTTGCCGCAATTACAAATTTTTCTCCACATCTGGTGTGGTCAAAACCATCAAAATTGGACAAAAATTTTTTATCTCCCATCTCATTTGCGCAGTGTCCACAGATGTTCAAAAGTCTATTTTGAGCCTAAAATTTGGAATTTTAAGAAGTGAGCAAATTCTTGCCACAATTGTAAATTTTCACCACCCTGGTGTGGTCAAAACCATCAAAATTGGACGAAAGTTTTTTATCTCCCATATCATTCCTCCAGTGTCCACAGATGTTCAAAAGTCTATTTTGAGCCTAAAATTTGGAATTTTAAGAAGTGAGCAAATTCTTGCCGCAATTGTAAATTTTCACCACCGCGGGGTGGTCAAAACCATCAAAATTGGACAAATATTTTTTTTCTCCCATATCATTCCTGCAGTGTCCACAGATGTTCAAAAGTCTATTTTGACCCTAAAATTTGGAATTTTAAGAAGTGAACAAAATTCTTGCCACAATTGTACATTTTCACCACCCCGGTGTGGTCAAAACCATCAAAATTGGACAAAAATATTTTACCTCCCATGTCATTTGCACAGTGTCCACAGATGTTCAAAAGTCTATTTTGAGCCTAAAATTTGAAATTTTAAGAAGTGAGCAAATTCTTGCCACAATTGTAAATTTTCACCACCGCTGGGTGGTCAAAACCATCAAAATTGGACAAAAAATTTTTACCTCCCATATCAATTGCCCAGTGTCCAGAGATGTTCAAAAGTCTATTTTGAGCCTCAAATTTGGAATTTTAAGAAGTGAGCAAATTCTTGCCACAATTGTAAATTTTTCTCCACCCCGGGGAGGTCAAAACCATCACAATTGGACAAAAAATGTTTATCTCCCATATCATTTGCGCAGTGTACAGAGATGTTCAAAAGTCTATTTTGAGCCCTAAAATTTGGAATTTTAAGAAGTGAGCAAATTCTTGCCGCAATTGTAAATTTTTCTCCACATCTGGTGTGGTCAAAACCATCAAAATTGGACAAAAAAATTGTATCTCCCAGATCATTTGCGCAGTGTCCAGAGATGTTCAAAAGTCTATTTTGAGCATAAAATTTGGAAATTTAAGAAGTGAGCAAATTCTTGCCACAATTGTACATTTTCACCACCGCGGGGTGGTCAAAACCATCACAATTGGACAAAAAAAATTCATCTCCCATATCATTTGCGCAGTGTCCACAGATGTTCAAAAGTCTATTTTGAGCCCAAAATTTGGAAATTTAAGAAGTGAGCAAATTCTTGCCACAATTGTAAATTTTCACCACCGCGGGGTGGTCAAAACCATCAAAATTGGACAAAACAAATCGAGTCCCCATATCATTCCTGCAGTGTCCAGAGATGTTCAAAAGTCTATTTTGAGCCTAAAATTTGGAATTTTAAGAAGTGAGCAAATTCTTGCCACAATTGTAAATTTTCACCACCGCGGGGTGGTCAAAACCATCAAAATTGGACAAAACAAATGGAGTCCCCATATCATTCCTGCAGTGTCCACAGATGTTCAAAAGTCTATTTTGAGCCTAAAATTTGGAATTTTAAGAAGTGAGCAAATTCTTGCCACAATTGTAAATTTTCACCACCCCGGTGTGGTCAAAACCATCAAAATTGGACAAAAGTTTTTTTATCTCCCATATCATTCCTGCAGTGTCCACAGATGTTCAAAAGTCTATTTTGAGCCTAAAATTTGGAATTTTAAGAAGTGAGCAAATTCTTGCCACAATTGTACATTTTCACCACCCCGGTGTGGTCAAAACCATCAAAATTGGACAAAAATATTTTACCTCCCATGTCATTTGCACAGTGTCCACAGATGTTCAAAAGTCTATTTTGAGCCTAAAATTTGGAATTTTAAGAAGTGAGCAAATTCTTGCCACAATTGTAAATTTTCACCACCCTGGTGTGGTCAAAACCATCAAAATTGGACAAAAGTTTTTTTATCTCCCATATCATTCCTGCAGTGTCCACAGATGTTCAAAAGTCTATTTTGAGCCTAAAATTTGGAATTTTAAGAAGTGAGCAAATTCTTGCCACAATTGTACATTTTCACCACCCCGGTGTGGTCAAAACCATCAAAATTGGACAAAAATATTTTACCTCCCATGTCATTTGCACAGTGTCCACAGATGTTCAAAAGTCTATTTTGAGCCTAAAATTTGAAATTTTAAGAAGTGAGCAAATTCTTGCCACAATTGTAAATTTTCACCACCGCGGGGTGGTCAAAACCATCAAAATTGGACAAAAAATTTTTCCCTCCCATATCATTTGCCCAGTGTCCAGAAATGTTCAAAAGTCTATTTGGAGCCTAAAATTTGGAATTTTAAGAAGTGAGCAAATTCTTGCCACAATTGTAAATTTTTCTCCACCCCGGGGAGGTCAAAACCATCAAAATTGGACAAAAAATGTTTATCTCCCATATCATTTGCGCAGTGTACAGAGATGTTCAAAAGTCTATTTTGAGCCCTAAAATTTGGAATTTTAAGAAGTGAGCAAATTCTTGCCACAATTGTAAATTTTTCTCCACATCTGGTGTGGTCAAAACCATCCAAATTGGACAAAAAATTTGTATCTCCCAGATCATTTGCGCAGTGTCCAGAGATGTTCAAAAGTCTATTTTGAGCCCTAAAATTTGGAATTTTAAGAAGTGAGCAAATTCTTGCCACAATTGTAAATTTTCACCACCCTTGGGTGGTCAAAACCATCAAAATTGGACAAAACAAATCGAGTCCCCATATCATTCCTGCAGTGTCCAGAGATGTTCAAAAGTCTATTTTGAGCCTAAAATTTGGAATTTTAAGAAGTGAGCAAATTCTTGCCACAATTGTAAATTTTCACCACCCTGGGGTGGTCAAAACCATCAAAATTGGACAAATATTTTTTATCTCCCATATCATTCCTGCCGTGTCAACAGATGTTCAAAAGTCTATTTTGACCCTAAAATTTGGAATTTTAAGAAGTGAACAAAATTCTTGCCAGAATTGTACATTTTCACCACCCCGGGGTGGTCAAAACCATCAAAATTAGACAAAATTATTTTACCTCCCATGTCATTTGCACAGTGTCCACAGATGTTCAAAAGTCTATTTTGAGCCTAAAATTTGAAATTTTAAGAAGTGAGCAAATTCTTGCCACAATTCTTAATTTTCACCACCCCGGGGTGGTCAAAACCATCAAAATTGGACAAAATCTTTTTACCTCCCATATCATTTGCCCAGTGTCCAGAGATGTTCAAAAGTCTATTTGGAGCCTAAAATTTGGAATTTTAAGAAGTGAGCAAATTCTTGCCACAATTGTAAATTTTTCTCCACCCCGGGGAGGTCAAAACCATCAAAATTGGACAAAAAATGTTTATCTCCCATATCATTTGCGCAGTGTACAGAGATGTTCAAAAGTCTATTTTGAGCCTAAAATTTGGAATTTTAAGAAGTGAGCAAATTCTTGTCAGAATTGTAAATTTTCACCACCCCGGTAATGGTCAAAACCATCAAAATTGGACAAAGAAAATTTATCTTCCATATCATTCCTGCAGTGTCCACAGATGTTCAAAAGTCTATTTTGAGCCTAAAATTTGGAATTTTAAGAAGTGAGCAAATTCTTGCCACAATTGTAAATTTTCACCACCGCGGGGTGGTCAAAACCATCAAAATTGGACAAATATTTTTTTTCTCCCATATCGTTCCTGCAGTGTCCACAGATGTTCAAAAGTCTATTTTGACCCTAAAATTTGGAATTTTAAGAAGTGAACAAAATTCTTGCCAGAATTGTACATTTTCACGACCCTGGTGTGGTCAAAACCATCAAAATTGGATAAAAATATTTTACCTCCCATGTCATTTGCACAGTGTCCACTGATGTTCAAAGGTCTATTTTGAGCCTAAAATTTGAAATTTTAAGAAGTGAGCAAATTCTTGCGACAATTGTAAATTTTCACCACCGCGGGGTGGTCAAAACCATCAAAATTGGACAAAAAATTTATCTTCCATATCATTCCTGCAGTGTCCAGAGGTGTTCAAAAGTCTATTTTGAGCCTAAAATTTGGAATTTTAAGAAGTGAGCAAATTCTTGCCAGAATTGTAAATTTTCACCACCCTGGTGTGGTCAAAACCATCAAAATTGGACAAAACTTTTTAACCTCCCATATCATTTTGCGCAGTGTCCACAGATGTTCAAAAGTCTATTTTGAGCCTAAAATTTGGAATTTTTAGAAGTGAGCAAATTCTTGCCACAATTGTAAATTTTCAACAGCCTGGTGTGGTCAAAACCATCAAAATTGGAGAATTTTTTTTTTATCTCCCATATCATTCCTGCAGTGTCCAGAGATGTTCAAAAGTCTATTTTGAGTCTAAAATTGGGAATTTTAAGAAGTGAGCAAATTCTTGCCACAATTGTAAATTTTCACCACCCCGGTGTGGTCAAAACCATCAAAATTGGACAAAAAAATGTAGTCCCCATATCATTCCTGCAGTGTCTACAGATGTTCAAAAGTCTATTTTGAGCCTAAAATTTGGAATTTTAAGAAGTAAGCAAATTCTTGCCGCAATTACAAATTTTTCTCCACATCTGGTGTGGTCAAAACCATCAAAATTGGACAAAAATTTTTTATCTCCCATCTCATTTGCGCAGTGTCCACAGATGTTCAAAAGTCTATTTTGAGCCTAAAATTTGGAATTTTAAGAAGTGAGCAAATTCTTGCCACAATTGTAAATTTTCACCACCCTGGTGTGGTCAAAACCATCAAAATTGGACGAAAGTTTTTTATCTCCCATATCATTCCTCCAGTGTCCACAGATGTTCAAAAGTCTATTTTGAGCCTAAAATTTGGAATTTTAAGAAGTGAGCAAATTCTTGCCGCAATTGTAAATTTTCACCACCGCGGGGTGGTCAAAACCATCAAAATTGGACAAATATTTTTTTTCTCCCATATCATTCCTGCAGTGTCCACAGATGTTCAAAAGTCTATTTTGACCCTAAAATTTGGAATTTTAAGAAGTGAACAAAATTCTTGCCACAATTGTACATTTTCACCACCCCGGTGTGGTCAAAACCATCAAAATTGGACAAAAATATTTTACCTCCCATGTCATTTGCACAGTGTCCACAGATGTTCAAAAGTCTATTTTGAGCCTAAAATTTGAAATTTTAAGAAGTGAGCAAATTCTTGCCACAATTGTAAATTTTCACCACCGCTGGGTGGTCAAAACCATCAAAATTGGACAAAAAATTTTTACCTCCCATATCAATTGCCCAGTGTCCAGAGATGTTCAAAAGTCTATTTTGAGCCTCAAATTTGGAATTTTAAGAAGTGAGCAAATTCTTGCCACAATTGTAAATTTTTCTCCACCCCGGGGAGGTCAAAACCATCACAATTGGACAAAAAATGTTTATCTCCCATATCATTTGCGCAGTGTACAGAGATGTTCAAAAGTCTATTTTGAGCCCTAAAATTTGGAATTTTAAGAAGTGAGCAAATTCTTGCCGCAATTGTAAATTTTTCTCCACATCTGGTGTGGTCAAAACCATCAAAATTGGACAAAAAAATTGTATCTCCCAGATCATTTGCGCAGTGTCCAGAGATGTTCAAAAGTCTATTTTGAGCATAAAATTTGGAAATTTAAGAAGTGAGCAAATTCTTGCCACAATTGTACATTTTCACCACCGCGGGGTGGTCAAAACCATCACAATTGGACAAAAAAAATTCATCTCCCATATCATTTGCGCAGTGTCCACAGATGTTCAAAAGTCTATTTTGAGCCCAAAATTTGGAAATTTAAGAAGTGAGCAAATTCTTGCCACAATTGTAAATTTTCACCACCGCGGGGTGGTCAAAACCATCAAAATTGGACAAAACAAATCGAGTCCCCATATCATTCCTGCAGTGTCCAGAGATGTTCAAAAGTCTATTTTGAGCCTAAAATTTGGAATTTTAAGAAGTGAGCAAATTCTTGCCACAATTGTAAATTTTCACCACCGCGGGGTGGTCAAAACCATCAAAATTGGACAAAACAAATGGAGTCCCCATATCATTCCTGCAGTGTCCACAGATGTTCAAAAGTCTATTTTGAGCCTAAAATTGGGAATTTTAAGAAGTGAGCAAATTCTTGCCACAATTGTAAATTTTCACCACCCCGGTGTGGTCAAAACCATCAAAATTGGACAAAAGTTTTTTTATCTCCCATATCATTCCTGCAGTGTCCACAGATGTTCAAAAGTCTATTTTGAGCCTAAAATTTGGAATTTTAAGAAGTGAGCAAATTCTTGCCACAATTGTACATTTTCACCACCCCGGTGTGGTCAAAACCATCAAAATTGGACAAAAATATTTTACCTCCCATGTCATTTGCACAGTGTCCACAGATGTTCAAAAGTCTATTTTGAGCCTAAAATTTGGAATTTTAAGAAGTGAGCAAATTCTTGCCACAATTGTAAATTTTCACCACCCTGGTGTGGTCAAAACCATCAAAATTGGACAAAAGTTTTTTTATCTCCCATATCATTCCTGCAGTGTCCACAGATGTTCAAAAGTCTATTTTGAGCCTAAAATTTGGAATTTTAAGAAGTGAGCAAATTCTTGCCACAATTGTACATTTTCACCACCCCGGTGTGGTCAAAACCATCAAAATTGGACAAAAATATTTTACCTCCCATGTCATTTGCACAGTGTCCACAGATGTTCAAAAGTCTATTTTGAGCCTAAAATTTGAAATTTTAAGAAGTGAGCAAATTCTTGCCACAATTGTAAATTTTCACCACCGCGGGGTGGTCAAAACCATCAAAATTGGACAAAAAATTTTTCCCTCCCATATCATTTGCCCAGTGTCCAGAAATGTTCAAAAGTCTATTTGGAGCCTAAAATTTGGAATTTTAAGAAGTGAGCAAATTCTTGCCACAATTGTAAATTTTTCTCCACCCCGGGGAGGTCAAAACCATCAAAATTGGACAAAAAATGTTTATCTCCCATATCATTTGCGCAGTGTACAGAGATGTTCAAAAGTCTATTTTGAGCCCTAAAATTTGGAATTTTAAGAAGTGAGCAAATTCTTGCCACAATTGTAAATTTTTCTCCACATCTGGTGTGGTCAAAACCATCCAAATTGGACAAAAAATTTGTATCTCCCAGATCATTTGCGCAGTGTCCAGAGATGTTCAAAAGTCTATTTTGAGCCCTAAAATTTGGAATTTTAAGAAGTGAGCAAATTCTTGCCACAATTGTAAATTTTCACCACCCCGGGATTGTCAAAACCATCAAAATTGGACATAGAAATTTTTTCTTCCATATCATTTGTGCAGTGTCCAGAGATGTTCAAAGTCTATTTGGAGCCTAAAATTTGGAATTTTAAGAAGTGAGCAAATTCTTGCCACAATTGTAAATTTTTCTCCACCCCGGGGAGGTCAAAACCATCAAAATTGGACAAAAAATGTTTATCTCCCATATCATTTGCGCAGTGTACAGAGATGTTCAAAAGTCTATTTTGAGCCCTAAAATTTGGAATTTTAAGAAGTGAGCAAATTCTTGCCACAATTGTAAATTTTTCTCCACATCTGGTGTGGTCAAAACCATCAAAATTGGACAAAAAATTTGTATCTCCCAGATCATTTGCGCAGTGTCCAGAGATGTTCAAAAGTCTATTTTGAGCCCTAAAATTTGGAATTTTAAGAAGTGAGCAAATTCTTGCCACAATTGTAAATTTTCACCACCCCGGGATTGTCAAAACCATCAAAATTGGACATAGAAATTTTTTCTTCCATATCATTTGTGCAGTGTCCAGAGATGTTCAAAAGTCTATTTTGAGCCCTAAAATTTGGAATTTTAAGAAGTGAGCAAATTCTTGCCACAATTGTAAATTTTCACCACCCCGGGATTGTCAAAACCATCAAAATTGGACAAAGAAAATTTTTCTTCCATATAATTTGTGCAGTGTCCAGAGATGTTGAAAAGTCTATTTTGAGCCTAAAATTTGGAATTTTAAGAAGTGAGCAAATTCTTGCCACAATTGTACATTTTCACCACCCCGGTGTGGTCAAAACCATCAAAATTGGACAAAAATATTTTACCTCCCATGTCATTTGCACAGTGTCCACAGATGTTCAAAAGTCTATTTTGAGCCTAAAATTTGAAATTTTAAGAAGTGAGCAAATTCTTGCCACAATTGTACATTTTCACCACCCCGGTGTGGTCAAAACCATCAAAATTGGACAAAAATATTTTACCTCCCATGTCATTTGCACAGTGTCCACAGATGTTCAAAAGTCTATTTTGAGCCTAAAATTTGAAATTTTAAGAAGTGAGCAAATTCTTGCCCCAAAAAGTAAATTTTCTCCACCCCGGGGAGGTCAAAACCATCAAAATTGGACAAAAAATGTTTATCTCCCATATCATTTGCGCAGTGTACAGAGATGTTCAAAAGTCTATTTTGAGCCCTAAAATTTGGAATTTTAAGAAGTGAGCAAATTCTTGCCACAATTGTAAATTTTTCTCCACATCTGGTGTGGTCAAAACCATCAAAATTGGACAAAAAATTTGTATCTCCCAGATCATTTGCACAGTGTCCAGAGATGTTCAAAAGTCTATTTTGAGCCCTAAAATTTGGAATTTTAAGAAGTGAGCAAATTCTTGCCACAATTGTAAATTTTCACCACCCCGGGATTGTCAAAACCATCAAAATTGGACAAAGAAAATTTTTCTTCCATATAATTTGTGCAGTGTCCAGAGATGTTCAAAAGTCTATTTTGAGCCTAAAATTTGGTATTTTAAGAAGTGAGCAAATTTTAGACAGAATTGTTATTTTCACAACCGCGGTGTGGTCAAAACCATCAAAATTGAACTAAAATGAATGTATTCCCCATATCATTCCTGCAGTGTCTACAGATGTTCAAAAGTCTCTTTTGAGCCCAAAATTTGGAATTTTAAGAAGTGAGCAAATTCTTGCCAGAATTATAAATTTTTCACCACCCTGGTGTGGTCAAAACCATCAAAATTGCAGAAAAAATATTAGTCCCCATATCATTCCTACAGTGTCTACAGATGTTCAAAAGTCTATTTTGACCCTAAAATTTGGAAATTTTAAGAAGTGAGCAAATTCTTGCCACAATTGTAAATTTTCACCACCGCGGGGTGGTCAAAACCATCAAAATTGGACAAAAAATTTTTACCTCCCATATCATTTGCCCAGTGTCCAGAAATGTTCAAAAGTCTATTTGGAGCCTAAAATTTGGAATTTTAAGAAGTGAGCAAATTCTTGCCACAATTGTAAATTTTTCTCCACCCCGGTGTGGTCAAAACCATCAAAATTGGACAAAAAATGTTTATCTCCCATATCATTTGCGCAGTGTACAGAGATGTTCAAAAGTCAATTTTGAGCCCTAAAATTTGGAATTTTAAGAAGTGAGCAAATTCTTGCCACAATTGTAAATTTTTCTCCACATCTGGTGTGGTCAAAACCATCAAAATTGGACAAAAAATTTGTATCTCCCAGATCATTTGCGCAGTGTCCAGAGATGTTCAAAAGTCTATTTTGAGCCCTAAAATTTGGAATTTTAAGAAGTGAGCAAATTCTTGCCACAATTGTAAATTTTCACCACCCCGGGATTGTCAAAACCATCAAAATTGGACATAGAAATTTTTTCTTCCATATCATTTGCCCAGTGTCCAGAGATGTTCAAAAGTCTATTTGGAGCCTAAAATTTGGAATTTTAAGAAGTGAGCAAATTCTTGCCACAATTGTAAATTTTTCTCCACCCCGGGGAGGTCAAAACCATCAAAATTGGACAAAAAATGTTTATCTCCCATATCATTTGCGCAGTGTACAGAGTTGTTCAAAAGTCTATTTTGAGCCCTAAAATTTGGAATTTTAAGAAGTGAGCAAATTCTTGCCACAATTGTAAATTTTTCTCCACATCTGGTGTGGTCAAAACCATCAAAATTGGACAAAAAATTTGTATCTCCCATATCATTTGCGCAGTGTCCAGAGATGTTCAAAAGTCTATTTTGAGCCCTAAAATTTGGAATTTTAAGAAGTGAGCAAATTCTTGCCACAATTGTAAATTTTCACCACCCCGGGATTGTCAAAACCATCAAAATTGGACATAGAAATTTTTTCTTCCATATCATTTGTGCAGTGTCCAGAGATGTTCAAAAGTCTATTTTGAGCTTAAAATTTGGAATTTTAAGAAGTGAGCAAATTCTTGCCACAATTGTAAATTTTCACCACCGCGGTGTGGTCAAAACCATCAAAATTGAACAAAAATAAATGTATTCCCCATATCAATCCTGCAGTGTCTACAGATGTTCAAAAGTCTCTTTTGAGCCCAAAATTTGGAATTTTAAGAAGTGAGCAAATTCTTGCCAGAATTATAAATTTTTCACCATCCTGGTGTGGTCAAAACCATCAAAATTGCAGAAAAAAAATTAGTCCCCATATCATTCCTACAGTGTCTACAGATGTTCAAAAGTCTATTTTGAGCCTAAAATTTGGAAATTTAAGAAGTGAGCAAATTCTTGCCACAATTGTACATTTTCACCACATCTGGTGTGGTCAAAACCATCACAATTGGACAAAAAAAATTCATCTCCCATATCATTTGCGCAGTGTCCACAGATGTTCAAAAGTCTATTTTGAGCCTAAAATTTGGAATTTTAAGAAGTGAGCAAATTCTTGCCACAATTGTAAATTTTCACCACCCTGGTGTGGTCAAAACCATCAAAATTGGACAAAAGTTTTTTTTATCTCCCATATCATTCCTGCAGTGTCCAGAGATGTTCAAAAGTCTATTTTGAGCCTAAAATTTGGAATTTTAAGAAGTGAGCAAATTCTTGCCACAATTGTAAATTTTCACCACCCTGGGGTGGTCAAAACCATCAAAATTGGACAAATATTTTTTTTCTCCCATATCATTCCTGCAGTGTCAACAGATGTTCAAAAGTCTATTTTGACCCTAAAATTTGGAATTTTAAGAAGTGAACAAAATTCTTGCCAGAATTGTACATTTTCACCACCCCGGTGTGGTCAAAACCATCAAAATTGGACAAAAATATTTTACCTCCCATGTCATTTGCACAGTGTCCACAGATGTTCAAAAGTCTATTTTGAGCCTAAAATTTGAAATTTTAAGAAGTGAGCAAATTCTTGCCACAATTGTACATTTTCACCACCGCGGGGTGGTCAAAACCATCAAAATTGGACAAAACAAATGGAGTCCCCATATCATTCCTGCAGTGTCCAGAGATGTTCAAAAGTCTATTTTGAGCTTAAAATTTGGAATTTTAAGAAGTGAGCAAATTCTTGCCACAATTGTAAATTTTCACCACCCTGGGGTGGTCAAAACCATCAAAATTGGACAAATATTTTTTTTCTCCCATATCATTCCTGCAGTGTCAACAGATGTTCAAAAGTCTATTTTGACCCTAAAATTTGGGAATTTTAAGAAGTGAACAAAATTCTTGCCAGAATTGTACATTTTCACCACCGCGGGGTGGTCAAAACCATCAAAATTGGACAAAAATATTTTACCTCCCATGTCATTTGCACAGTGTCCACAGATGTTCAAAAGTCTATTTTGAGCCTAAAATTTGAAATTTTAAGAAGTGAGCAAATTCTTGCCCCAAAAAGTAAATTTTCTCCACCCCGGGGAGGTCAAAACCATCAAAATTGGACAAAAAATGTATATCTCCCATATCATTTGCGCAGTGTACAGAGATGTTCAAAAGTCTATTTTGAGCCCTAAAATTTGGAATTTTAAGAAGTGAGCAAATTCTTGCCACAATTGTAAATTTTTCTCCACATCTGGTGTGGTCAAAACCATCAAAATTGGACAAAAAATTTGTATCTCCCAGATCATTTGCGCAGTGTCCAGAGATGTTCAAAAGTCTATTTTGAGCCCTAAAATTTGGAATTTTAAGAAGTGAGCAAATTCTTGCCACAATTGTAAATTTTCACCACCCCAGGATTGTCAAAACCATCAAAATTGGACATAGAAATTTTTTCTTCCATATCATTTGTGCAGTGTCCAGAGATGTTCAAAAGTCTATTTTGAGCCTAAAATTTGGTATTTTAAGAAGTGAGCAAATTTTAGACAGAATTGTTATTTTCACCACCGCGGTGTGGTCAAAACCATCAAAATTGAACAAAAATAAATGTATTCCCCATATCAATCCTGCAGTGTCTACAGATGTTCAAAAGTCTCTTTTGAGCCCAAAATTTGGAATTTTAAGAAGTGAGCAAATTCTTGCCAGAATTATAAATTTTCCACCATCCTGGTGTGGTCAAAACCATCAAAATTGCAGAAAAAAAATTAGTCCCCATATCATTCCTAAAGTGTCTACAGATGTTCAAAAGTCTATTTTGAGCCTAAAATTTGGAAATTTAAGAAGTGAGCAAATTCTTGCCACAATTGTACATTTTCAGCACATCTGGTGTGGTCAAAACCATCACAATTGGACAAAAAAAATTCATCTCCCATATCATTTGCGCAGTGTCCACAGATGTTCAAAAGTCTATTTTGAGCCTAAAATTTGGAATTTTAAGAAGTGAGCAAATTCTTGCCACAATTGTAAATTTTCACCACCCTGGTGTGATCAAAACCATCAAAATTGGACAAAAGTTTTTTTTATCTCCCATATCATTCCTGCAGTGTCCAGAGATGTTCAAAAGTCTATTTTGAGCCTAAAATTTGGAATTTTAAGAAGTGAGCAAATTCTTGCCACAATTGTAAATTTTCACCACCCTGGGGTGGTCAAAACCATCAAAATTGGACAAATATTTTTTTTCT
The DNA here is from genome assembly GCF_023055435.1 of Haliotis rufescens. Lineage (NCBI taxonomy): Eukaryota > Metazoa > Mollusca > Gastropoda > Lepetellida > Haliotidae > Haliotis > Haliotis rufescens. The sequence goes on along the minus strand of NW_025964001.1, from coordinate 49,427,550 downwards.
CCCATATCATTCCTGCAGTGTCAACAGATGTTCAAAAGTCTATTTTGACCCTAAAATTTGGAATTTTAAGAAGTGAACAAAATTCTTGCCAGAATTGTACATTTTCACCACCCCGGTGTGGTCAAAACCATCAAAATTGGACAAAAATATTTTACCTCCCATGTCATTTGCACAGTGTCCACAGATGTTCAAAAGTCTATTTTGAGCCTAAAATTTGAAATTTTAAGAAGTGAGCAAATTCTTGCCACAATTGTACATTTTCACCACCGCGGGGTGGTCAAAACCATCAAAATTGGACAAAACAAATGGAATCCCCATATCATTCCTGCAGTGTCCAGAGATGTTCAAAAGTCTATTTTGAGCCTAAAATTTGGAATTTTAAGAAGTGAGCAAATTCTTGCCACAATTGTAAATTTTCACCACCCTGGGGTGGTCAAAACCATCAAAATTGGACAAATATTTTTTTTCTCCCATATCATTCCTGCAGTGTCAACAGATGTTCAAAAGTCTATTTTGACCCTAAAATTTGGAATTTTAAGAAGTGAACAAAATTCTTGCCAGAATTGTACATTTTCACCGCCGCGGGGTGGTCAAAACCATCAAAATTAGACAAAAATATTTTACCTCCCATGTCATTTGCACAGTGTCCACAGATGTTCAAAAGTCTATTTTGAGCCTAAAATTTGAAATTTTAAGAAGTGAGCAAATTCTTGCCACAAAAAGTAAATTTTCTCCACCCCGGGGAGGTCAAAACCATCAAAATTGGACAAAAAATGTTTATCTCCCATATCATTTGCGCAGTGTACAGAGATGTTCAAAAGTCTATTTTGAGCCCTAAAATTTGGAATTTTAAGAAGTGAGCAAATTCTTGCCACAATTGTAAATTTTTCTCCACATCTGGTGTGGTCAAAACCATCCAAATTGGACAAAAAATTTGTATCTCCCAGATCATTTGCGCAGTGTCCAGAGATGTTCAAAAGTCTATTTTGAGCCCTAAAATTTGGAATTTTAAGAAGTGAGCAAATTCTTGCCACAATTGTAAATTTTCACCACCCCGGGATTGTCAAAACCATCAAAATTGGACATAGAAATTTTTTCTTCCATATCATTTGTGCAGTGTCCAGAGATGTTCAAAAGTCTATTTTGAGCCCTAAAATTTGGAATTTTAAGAAGTGAGCAAATTCTTGCCACAATTGTAAATTTTCACCACCCCGGGATTGTCAAAACCATCAAAATTGGACAAAGAAAATTTTTCTTCCATATAATTTGTGCAGTGTCCAGAGATGTTCAAAAGTCTATTTTGAGCCTAAAATTTGGTATTTTAAGAAGTGAGCAAATTTTAGACAGAATTGTTATTTTCACCACCGCGTTGTGGTCAAAACCATCAAAATTGAACAAAAATAAATGTATTCCCCATATCATTCCTGCAGTGTCTACAGATGTTCAAAAGTCTCTTTTGAGCCCAAAATTTGGAATTTTAAGAAGTGAGCAAATTCTTGCCAGAATTATAAATTTTTCACCACCCTGGTGTGGTCAAAACCATCAAAATTGCAGAAAAAAAATTAGTCCCCATATCATTCCTACAGTGTCTACAGATGTTCAAAAGTCTATTTTGAGCCTAAAATTTGGAAATTTAAGAAGTGAGCAAATTCTTGCCACAATTGTACATTTTCACCACTCCGGTGTGGTCAAAACCATCACAATTGGACAAAAAAAATTCATCTCCCATATCATTTGCGCAGTGTCCACAGATGTTCAAAAGTCTATTTTGAGCCTAAAATTTGGAATTTTAAGAAGTGAGCAAATTCTTGCCACAATTGTAAATTTTCACCACCCTGGTGTGGTCAAAACCATCAAAATTGGACAAAAGTTTTTTTTATCTCCCATATCATTCCTGCAGTGTCCAGAGATGTTCAAAAGTCTTTTTTGAGCCTAAAATTTGGAATTTTAAGAAGTGAGCAAATTCTTGCCACAATTGTAAATTTTCACCACCGCGGGGTGGTCAAAACCATCAAAATTGGACAAATATTTTTTTTCTCCCATATCATTCCTGCAGTGTCCAGAGATGTTCAAAAGTCTATTTTGAGCCTAAAATTTGGAATTTAAAGAAGTGAACAAAATTCTTGCCAGAATTGTACATTTTCACCACCCCGGTGTGGTCAAAACCATCAAAATTGGACAAAACAAATGGAGTCCCCATATCATTCCTGCAGTGTCCACAGATGTTCAAAAGTCTATTTTGAGCCTAAAATTTGGAATTTGAAGAAGTGAGCAAATTCTTGCCACAATTGTAAATTTTCACCACCCTGGGGTGGTCAAAACCATCAAAATTGGACAAATATTTTTTTTCTCCCATATCATTCCTGCAGTGTCCACAGATGTTCAAAAGTCTATTTTGAGCCTAAAATTTGGAATTTTAAGAAGTGAACAAAATTCTTGCCAGAATTGTACATTTTCACCACCCCGGTGTGGTCAAAACCATCAAAATTGGATAAAAATATTTTACCTCCCATGTCATTTGCACAGTGTCCACAGATGTTCAAAAGTCTATTTTGAGCCTAAAATTTGAAATTTTAAGAAGTGAGCAAATTCTTGCCACAATTGTACATTTTCACCACCGCGGGGTGGTCAAAACCATCAAAATTGGACAAAACAAATGGAGTCCCCATATCATTCCTCCAGTGTCCAGAGATGTTCAAAAGTCTATTTGGAGCCTAAAATTTGGAATTTTAAGAAGTGAGCAAATTCTTGCCACAATTGTAAATTTTCACCACCCTGGGGTGGTCAAAACCATCAAAATTGGACAAATATTTTTTTTCTCCCATATCATTCCTGCAGTGTCAACAGATGTTCAAAAGTCTATTTTGACCCTAAAATTTGGAATTTTAAGAAGTGAACAAAATTCTTGCCAGAATTGTACATTTTCACCACCCCGGTGTGGTCAAAACCATCAAAATTGGACAAAAATATTTTACCTCCCATGTCATTTGCACAGTGTCCACAGATGTTCAAAAGTCTATTTTGAGCCTAAAATTTGAAATTTTAAGAAGTGAGCAAATTCTTGCCACAATTGTAAATTTTCACCACCGCGGGGTGGTCAAAACCATCAAAATTGGACAAAAATTTTTTACCTCCCATATCATTTGCCCAGTGTCCAGAGATGTTCAAAAGTCTATTTGGAGCCTAAAATTTGGAATTTTAAGAAGTGAGCAAATTCTTGCCACAATTGTAAATTTTTCTCCACCCCGGGGAGGTCAAAACCATCAAAATTGGACAAAAAATGTTTATCTCCCATATCATTTGCGCAGTGTACGGAGATGTTCAAAAGTCTATTTTGAGCCCTAAAATTTGGAATTTTAAGAAGTGAGCAAATTCTTGCCACAATTGTAAATTTTTCTCCACATCTGGTGTGGTCAAAACCATCAAAATTGGACAAAAAATTTGTATCTCCCAGATCATTTGCGCAGTGTCCAGAGATGTTCAAAAGTCTATTTTGAGCCCTAAAATTTGGAATTTTAAGAAGTGAGCAAATTCTTGCCACAATTGTAAATTTTCACCACCCCGGGATTGTCAAAACCATCAAAATTGGACATAGAAATTTTTTCTTCCATATCATTTGTGCAGTGTCCAGAGATGTTCAAAAGTCTATTTTGAGCCCTAAAATTTGGAATTTTAAGAAGTGAGCAAATTCTTGCCACAATTGTAAATTTTCACCACCCCGGGATTGTCAAAACCATCAAAATTGGACAAAGAAAATTTTTCTTCCATATAATTTGTGCAGTGTCCAGAGATGTTCAAAAGTCTATTTTGAGCCTAAAATTTGGTATTTTAAGAAGTGAGCAAATTTTAGACAGAATTGTTATTTTCACCACCGCGGTGTGGTCAAAACCATCAAAATTGAACAAAAATAAATGTATTCCCCATATCATTCCTGCAGTGTCTACAGATGTTCAAAAGTCTCTTTTGAGCCCAAAATTTGGAATTTTAAGAAGTGAGCAAATTCTTGCCAGAATTATAAATTTTTCACCATCCTGGTGTGGTCAAAACCATCAAAATTGCAGAAAAAAAATTAGTCCCCATATCATTCCTACAGTGTCTACAGATGTTCAAAAGTCTATTTTGAGCCTAAAATTTGGAAATTTAAGAAGTGAGCAAATTCTTGCCACAATTGTACATTTTCACCACCCCGGTGTGGTCAAAACCATCACAATTGGACAAAAAAAATTCATCTCCCATATCATTTGCGCAGTGTCCACAGATGTTCAAAAGTCTATTTTGAGCCTAAAATTTGGAATTTTAAGAAGTGAGCAAATTCTTGCCATAATTGTAAATTTTCACCACCGCGGGGTGGTCAAAACCATCAAAATTGGACAAATATTTTTTTTCTCCCATATCATTCCTGCAGTGTCCAGAGATGTTCAAAAGTCTATTTTGAGCCTAAAATTTGGAATTTTAAGAAGTGAACAAAATTCTTGCCAGAATTGTACATTTTCACCACCCCGGTGTGGTCAAAACCATCAAAATTGGACAAAACAAATGGAGTCCCCATATCATTCCTGCAGTGTCCACAGATGTTCAAAAGTCTATTTTGAGCCTAAAATTTGGAATTTTAAGAAGTGAGCAAATTCTTGCCACAATTGTAAATTTTCACCACCCTGGTGTGGTCAAAACCATCAAAATTGGACAAATATTTTTTTTCTCCCATATCATTCCTGCAGTGTCAACAGATGTTCAAAAGTCTATTTTGACCCTAAAATTTGGAATTTTAAGAAGTGAACAAAATTCTTGCCAGAATTGTACATTTTCACCACCCCGGTGTGGTCAAAACCATCAAAATTGGACAAAAATATTTTACCTCCCATGTCATTTGCACAGTGTCCACAGATGTTCAAAAGTCTATTTTGAGCCTAAAATTTGAAATTTTAAGAAGTGAGCAAATTCTTGCCACAATTGTAAATTTTCACCACCGCGGGGTGGTCAAAACCATCAAAATTGGACAAAAATTTTTTACCTCCCATATCATTTGCCCAGTGTCCAGAGATGTTCAAAAGTCTATTTGGAGCCCTAAAATTTGGAATTTTAAGAAGTGAGCAAATTCTTGCCACAATTGTAAATTTTTCTCCACCCCGGGGAGGTCGGAACCATCAAAATTGGACAAAAAATGTTTATCTCCCATATCATTTGCGCAGTGTACAGAGATGTTCAAAAGTCTATTTTGAGCCCTAAAATTTGGAATTTTAAGAAGTGAGCAAATTCTTGCCACAATTGTAAATTTTTCTCCACATCTGGTGTGGTCAAAACCATCAAAATTGGACAAAAAAATTTTATCTCCCAGATCATTTGCGCAGTGTCCAGAGATGTTCAAAAGTCTATTTTGAGCCCTAAAATTTGGAATTTTAAGAAGTGAGCAAATTCTTGCCACAATTGTACATTTTCACCACCCCGGGATTGTCAAAACCATCAAAATTGGACATAGAAATTTTTTCTTCCATATCATTTGTGCAGTGTCCACAGATGTTCAAAAGTCTATTTTGAGCCCTAAAATTTGGAATTTTAAGAAGTGAGCAAATTCTTGCCACAATTGTAAATTTTCACCACCCCGGGATTGTCAAAACCATCAAAATTGGACAAAGAAAATTTTTCTTCCATATAATTTGTGCAGTGTCCAGAGATGTTCAAAAGTCTTTTGAGCCTAAAATTTGGTATTTTAAGAAATGAGCAAATTTTAGACAGAATTGTTATTTTCACCACCGCGGTGTGGTCAAAACCATCAAAATTGAACAAAAATAAATGTATTCCCCATATCATTCCTGCAGTGTCTACAGATGTTCAAAAGTCTCTTTTGAGCCCAAAATTTGGAATTTTAAGAAGTGAGCAAATTCTTGCCAGAATTATAAATTTTTCACCACCCTGGTGTGGTCAAAACCATCAAAATTGCAGAAAAAAATTTAATCCCCATATCATTCCTACAGTGTCTACAGATGTTCAAAAGTCTATTTTGAGCCTAAAATTTGGAAATTTAAGAAGTGAGCAAATTCTTGCCACAATTGTACATTTTCACCACCCTGGTGTGGTCAAAACCATCACAATTGGACAAAAATATTTTACCTCCCATGTCATTTGCACAGTGTCCACAGATGTTCAAAAGTCTATTTTGAGCCTAAAATTTGAAATTTTAAGAAGTGAGCAAATTCTTGCCACAATTGTAAATTTTCACCACCGCGGGGTGGTCAAAACCATCAAAATTGGACAAAAAATTTTTACCTCCCATATCATTTGCCCAGTGTCCAGAGATGTTCAAAAGTCTATTTGGAGCCTAAAATTTGGAATTTTAAGAAGTGAGCAAATTCTTGCCACAATTGTAAATTTTTCTCCACCCCGGGGAGGTCAAAACCATCAAAATTGGACAAAAAATGTTTATCTCCCATATCATTTGCGCAGTGTACGGAGATGTTCAAAAGTCTATTTTGAGCCCTAAAATTTGGAATTTTAAGAAGTGAGCAAATTCTTGCCACAATTGTAAATTTTTCTCCACATCTGGTGTGGTCAAAACCATCAAAATTGGACAAAAAATTTGTATCTCCCAGATCATTTGCGCAGTGTCCAGAGATGTTCAAAAGTCTATTTTGAGCCCTAAAATTTGGAATTTTAAGAAGTGAGCAAATTCTTGCCACAATTGTAAATTTTCACCACCCCGGGATTGTCAAAACCATCAAAATTGGACATAGAAATTTTTTCTTCCATATCATTTGTGCAGTGTCCAGAGATGTTTAAAAGTCTATTTTGAGCCCTAAAATTTGGAATTTTAAGAAGTGAGCAAATTCTTGCCACAATTGTAAATTTTCACCACCCCGGGATTGTCAAAACCATCAAAATTGGACAAAGAAAATTTTTCTTCCATATAATTTGTGCAGTGTCCAGAGATGTTCAAAAGTCTATTTTGAGCCTAAAATTTGGAATTTTAAGAAGTGAGCAAATTTTAGACAGAATTGTTATTTTCACCACCGCGGTGTGGTCAAAACCATCAAAATTGAACAAAAATAAATGTATTCCCCATATCATTCCTGCAGTGTCTACAGATGTTCAAAAGTCTCTTTTGAGCCCAAAATTTGGAATTTTAAGAAGTGAGCAAATTCTTGCCAGAATTATCAATTTTTCACCATCCTGGTGTGGTCAAAACCATCAAAATTGCAGAAAAAAAATTAGTCCCCATATCATTCCTACAGTGTCTACAGATGTTCAAAAGTCTATTTTGAGCCTAAAATTTGGAAATTTAAGAAGTGAGCAAATTCTTGCCACAATTGTACATTTTCACCACCCCGGTGTGGTCAAAACCATCACAATTGGACAAAAAAAATTCATCTCCCATATCATTTGCGCAGTGTCCACAGATGTTCAAAAGTCTATTTTGAGCCTAAAATTTGGAATTTTAAGAAGTGAACAAAATTCTTGCCAGAATTGTACATTTTCACCACCCCGGTGTGGTCAAAACCATCAAAATTGGACAAAACAAATGGAGTCCCCATATCATTCCTGCAGTGTCCACAGATGTTCAAAAGTCTATTTTGAGTCTAAAATTTGGAATTTTAAGAAGTGAGCAAATTCTTGCCACAATTGTAAATTTTCACCACCCTGGTGTGGTCAAAACCATCAAAATTGGACAAATATTTTTTTTCTCCCATATCATTCCTGCAGTGTCAACAGATGTTCAAAAGTCTATTTTGACCCTAAAATTTGGAATTTTAAGAAGTGAACAAAATTCTTGCCAGAATTGTACATTTTCACCACCCCGGTGTGGTCAAAACCATCACAATTGGACAAAAATATTTTACCTCCCATGTCATTTGCACAGTGTCCACAGATGTTCAAAAGTCTTTTTTGAGCCTAAAATTTGAAATTTTAAGAAGTGAGCAAATTCTTGCCACAATTGTAAATTTTCACCACCGCGGGGTGGTCAAAACCATCAAAATTGGACAAAAATTTTTTACCTCCCATATCATTTGCCCAGTGTCCAGAGATGTTCAAAAGTCTATTTGGAGCCCTAAAATTTGGAATTTTAAGAAGTGAGCAAATTCTTGCCACAATTGTAAATTTTTCTCCACCCCGGGGAGGTCGGAACCATCAAAATTGGACAAAAAATGTTTATCTCCCATATCATTTGCGCAGTGTACAGAGATGTTCAAAAGTCTATTTTGAGCCCTAAAATTTGGAATTTTAAGAAGTGAGCAAATTCTTGCCACAATTGTAAATTTTTCTCCACATCTGGTGTGGTCAAAACCATCAAAATTGGACAAAAAAATTTTATCTCCCAGATCATTTGCGCAGTGTCCAGAGATGTTCAAAAGTCTATTTTGAGCCCTAAAATTTGGAATTTTAAGAAGTGAGCAAATTCTTGCCACAATTGTACATTTTCACCACCCCGGGATTGTCAAAACCATCAAAATTGGACATAGAAATTTTTTCTTCCATATCATTTGTGCAGTGTCCACAGATGTTCAAAAGTCTATTTTGAGCCCTAAAATTTGGAATTTTAAGAAGTGAGCAAATTCTTGCCACAATTGTAAATTTTCACCACCCCGGGATTGTCAAAACCATCAAAATTGGACAAAGAAAATTTTTCTTCCATATAATTTGTGCAGTGTCCAGAGATGTTCAAAAGTCTTTTGAGCCTAAAATTTGGTATTTTAAGAAATGAGCAAATTTTAGACAGAATTGTTATTTTCACCACCCCGGGGTGGTCAAAACCATCAAAATTGAACAAAAATAAATGTATTCCCCATATCATTCCTGCAGTGTCTACAGATGTTCAAAAGTCTCTTTTGAGCCCAAAATTTGGAATTTTAAGAAGTGAGCAAATTCTTGCCAGAATTATAAATTTTTCACCACCCTGGTGTGGTCAAAACCATCAAAATTGCAGAAAAAAATTTAATCCCCATATCATTCCTACAGTGTCTACAGATGTTCAAAAGTCTATTTTGAGCCTAAAATTTGGAAATTTAAGAAGTGAGCAAATTCTTGCCACAATTGTACATTTTCACCACCCTGGTGTGGTCAAAACCATCACAATTGGACAAAAAAAATTCATCTCCCATATCATTTGCGCAGTGTCCACAGATGTTCAAAAGTCTATTTTGAGCCTAAAATTTGGAATTTTAAGAAGTGAGCAAATTCTTGCCACAATTGTAAATTTTCACCACCCTGGTGTGGTCAAAACCATCAAAATTGGACAAAAGTTTTTTTATCTCCCATATCATTCCTGCAGTGTCCACAGATGTTCAAAAGTCTATTTTGAGCCTAAAATTTGGAATTTTAAGAAGTGAGCAAATTCTTGCCACAATTGTAAATTTTCACCACCCTGGGGTGGTCAAAACCATCAAAATTGGACAAATATTTTTTTTCTCCCATATCATTCCTGCAGTGTCCACAGATGTTCAAAAGTCTATTTTGACCCTAAAATTTGGAATTTTAAGAAGTGAACAAAATTCTTGCCAGAATTGTACATTTTCACCACCCCGGTGTGGTCAAAACCATCAAAATTGGATAAAAATATTTTACCTCCCATGTCATTTGCACAGTGTCCACAGATGTTCAAAAGTCTATTTTGAGCCTAAAATTTGAAATTTTAAGAAGTGAGCAAATTCTTGCCACAATTGTACATTTTCACCACCGCGGGGTGGTCAAAACCATCAAAATTGGACAAAACAAATGGAGTCCCCATATCATTTGCGCAGTGTCCAGAGATGTTCAAAAGTCTATTTTGAGCCTAAAATTTGGAATTTTAAGAAGTGAGCAAATTCTTGCCACAATTGTAAATTTTCACCACCCTGGGGTGGTCAAAACCATCAAAATTGGACAAATATTTTTTTTCTCCCATATCATTCCTGCAGTGTCAACAGATGTTTAAAAGTCTATTTTGACCCTAAAATTTGGAATTTTAAGAAGTGAACAAAATTCTTGCCAGAATTGTACATTTTCACCACCCCGGTGTGGTCAAAACCATCAAAATTGGACAAAAATATTTTACCTCCCATGTCATTTGCACAGTGTCCACAGATGTTCAAAAGTCTATTTTGAGCCTAAAATTTGAAATTTTAAGAAGTGAGCAAATTCTTGCCACAATTGTAAATTTTCACCACCGCGGGGTGGTCAAAACCATCAAAATTGGACAAAATTTTTTTACCTCCCATATCATTTGCCCAGTGTCCAGAGATGTTCAAAAGTCTATTTGGAGCCTAAAATTTGGAATTTTAAGAAGTGAGCAAATTCTTGCCACAATTGTAAATTTTTCTCCACCCCGGGGAGGTCAAAACCATCAAAATTGGACAAAAAATGTTTATCTCCCATATCATTTGCGCAGTGTACGGAGATGTTCAAAAGTCTATTTTGAGCCCTAAAATTTTGAATTTTAAGAAGTGAGCAAATTCTTGCCACAATTGTAAATTTTTCTCCACATCTGGTGTGGTCAAAACCATCAAAATTGGACAAAAAATTTGTATCTCCCAGATCATTTGCGCAGTGTCCAGAGATGTTCAAAAGTCTATTTTGAGCCCTAAAATTTTGAATTTTAAGAAGTGAGCAAATTCTTGCCACAATTGTAAATTTTCACCACCCCGGGATTGTCAAAACCATCAAAATTGGACATAGAAATTTTTTCTTCCATATCATTTGTGCAGTGTCCAGAGATGTTCAAAAGTCTATTTTGAGCCCTAAAATTTGGAATTTTAAGAAGTGAGCAAATTCTTGCCACAATTGTAAATTTTCACCACCCCGGGATTGTCAAAACCATCAAAATTGGACATAGAAATTTTTTCTTCCATATCATTTGTGCAGTGTCCACAGATGTTCAAAAGTCTATTTTGAGCCCTAAAATTTGGACTTTTAAGAAGTGAGCAAATTCTTGCCACAATTGTACATTTTCACCACCCCGGGATTGTCAAAACCATCAAAATTGGACAAAGAAAATTTTTCTTCCATATAATTTGTGCAGTGTCCAGAGATGTTCAAAAGTCTATTTTGAGCCTAAAATTTGGTATTTTAAGAAGTGAGCAAATTTTAGACAGAATTGTTATTTTCACCACCGCGGTGTGGTCAAAACCATCAAAATTGAACAAAAATAAATGTATCCCCCATATCATTCCTGCAGTGTCTACAGATGTTCAAAAGTCTCTTTTGAGCCCAAAATTTGGAATTTTAAGAAGTGAGCAAATTCTTGCCAGAATTATAAATTTTTCACCATCCTGGTGTGGTCAAAACCATCAAAATTGCAGAAAAAAAATTAGTCCCCATATCATTCCTACAGTGTCTACAGATGTTCAAAAGTCTATTTTGAGCCTAAAATTTGGAAATTTAAGAAGTGAGCAAATTCTTGCCACAATTGTACATTTTCACCACCCCGGTGTGGTCAAAACCATCACAATTGGACAAAAAAAATTCATCTCCCATATCATTTGCGCAGTGTCCACAGATGTTCAAAAGTCTATTTTGAGCCTAAAATTTGGAATTTTAAGAAGTGAGCAAATTCTTGCCACAATTGTAAATTTTCACCACCCTGGTGTGGTCAAAACCATCAAAATTGGACAAAAGTTTTTTTATCTCCCATATCATTCCTGCAGTGTCCAGAGATGTTCAAAAGTCTATTTTGAGCCTAAAATTTGGAATTTTAAGAAGTGAGCAAATTCTTGCCACAATTGTAAATTTTCACCACCCTGGGGTGGTCAAAACCATCAAAATTGGACAAATATTTTTTTTCTCCCATATCATTCCTGCAGTGTCAACAGATGTTCAAAAGTCTATTTTGACCCTAAAATTTGGAATTTTAAGAAGTGAACAAAATTCTTGCCAGAATTGTACATTTTCACCACCCCGGGGTGGTCAAAACCATCAAAATTGGACAAAAATATTTTACCTCCCATGTCATTTGCACAGTGTCCACAGATGTTCAAAAGTCTATTTTGAGCATAAAATTTGAAATTTTAAGAAGTGAGCAAATTCTTGCCACAATTGTAAATTTTCACCACCGCGGGGTGGTCAAAACCATCAAAATTGGACAAAAATTTTTTACCTCCCATATCATTTGCCCAGTGTCCAGAGATGTTCAAAAGTCTATTTTGAGCCTAAAATTTGGAATTTTAAGAAGTGAGCAAATTCTTGCCACAATTGTAAATTTTTCTCCACCCCGGGGAGGTCAAAACCATCAAAATTGGACAAAAAATGTTTATCTCCCATATCATTTGCGCAGTGTACAGAGATGTTCAAAAGTCTATTTTGAGCCCTAAAATTTGGAATTTTAAGAAGTGAGCAAATTCTTGCCACAATTGTAAATTTTTCTCCACCCCGGGATTGTCAAAACCATCAAAATTGGACATAGAAATTTTTTCTTCCATATCATTTGTGCAGTGTCCAGAGATGTTCAAAAGTCTATTTTGAGCCCTAAAATTTGGAATTTTAAGAAGTGAGCAAATTCTTGCCACAATTGTAAATTTTCACCACCCCGGGATTGTCAAAACCATCAAAATTGGACAAAGAAAATTTTTCTTCCATATAATTTGTGCAGTGTCCAGAGATGTTCAAAAGTCTATTTTGAGCCTAAAATTTGGTATTTTAAGAAGTGAGCAAATTTTAGACAGAATTGTTATTTTCACCACCGCGGTGTGGTCAAAACCATCAAAATTGAACAAAAATAAATGTATTCCCCATATCATTCCTGCAGTGTCTACAGATGTTCAAAAGTCTCTTTTGAGCCCAAAATTTGGAATTTTAAGAAGTGAGCAAATTCTTGCCAGAATTATAAATTTTTCACCACCCTGGTGTGGTCAAAACCATCAAAATTGCAGAAAAAAATTTAGTCCCCATATCATTCCTACAGTGTCTACAGATGTTCAAAAGTCTATTTTGAGCCTAAAATTTGGAAATTTAAGAAGTGAGCAAATTCTTGCCACAATTGTACATTTTCACCACCCTGGTGTGGTCAAAACCATCACAATTGGACAAAAAAAATTCATCTCCCATATCATTTGCGCAGTGTCCACAGATGTTCAAAAGTCTATTTTGAGCCTAAAATTTGGAATTTTAAGAAGTGAGCAAATTCTTGCCACAATTGTAAATTTTCACCACCGCGGGGTGGTCAAAACCATCAAAATTGGACAAAAAATTTTTACCTCCCATATCATTTGCCCAGTGTCCAGAGATGTTCAAAAGTCTATTTGGAGCCTAAAATTCGGAATTTTAAGAAGTGAGCAAATTCTTGCCACAATTGTAAATTCTTCTCCACCCCGGGGAGGTCAAAACCATCAAAATTGGACAAAAAATGTTTATCTCCCATATCATTTGCGCAGTGTACAGAGATGTTCAAAAGTCTATTTTGAGCCCTAAAATTTTGAATTTTAAGAAGTGAGCAAATTCTTGCCACAATTGTAAATTTTTCTCCACATCTGGTGTGGTCAAAACCATCAAAATTGGACAAAAAATTTGTATCTCCCAGATCATTTGCGCAGTGTCCAGAGATGTTCAAAAGTCTATTTTGAGCCCTAAAATTTGGAATTTTAAGAAGTGAGCAAATTCTTGCCACAATTGTACATTTTCACCACCCCGGGATTGTCAAAACCATCAAAATTGGACATAGAAATTTTTTCTTCCATATCATTTGTGCAGTGTCCAGAGATGTTCAAAAGTCTATTTTGAGCCCTAAAATTTGGAATTTTAAGAAGTGAGCAAATTCTTGCCACAATTGTACATTTTCACCACCCCGGGATTGTCAAAACCATCAAAATTGGACAAAGAAAATTTTTCTTCCATATAATTTGTGCAGTGTCCAGAGATGTTCAAAAGTCTATTTTGAGCCTAAAATTTGGTATTTTAAGAAGTGAGCAAATTTTAGACAGAATTGTTATTTTCACCACCGCGGTGTGGTCAAAACCATCAAAATTGAACAAAAATCAATGTATTCCCCATATCATTCCTGCAGTGTCTACAGATGTTCAAAAGTCTCTTTTGAGCCCAAAATTTGGAATTTTAAGAAGTGAGCAAATTCTTGCCAGAATTATAAATTTTTCACCATCCTGGTGTGGTCAAAACCATCAAAATTGCAGAAAAAAATTTAGTCCCCATATCATTCCTACAGTGTCTACAGATGTTCAAAAGTCTATTTTGAGCCTAAAATTTGGAAATTTAAGAAGTGAGCAAATTCTTGCCACAATTGTACATTTTCACCACCCCGGTGTGGTCAAAACCATCAAAATTGGACAAAAAAAATTCATCTCCCATATCATTTGCACAGTGCCCACAGATGTTCAAAAGTCTATTTTGAGCCTAAAATTTGGAATTTTAAGAAGTGAGCAAATTCTTGCCACAATTGTAAATTTTCACCACCCTGGTGTGGTCAAAACCATCAAAATTGGACAAAAGTTTTTTTATCTCCCATATCATTCCTGCAGTGTCCACAGATGTTCAAAAGTCTATTTTGAGCCTAAAATTTGGAATTTTAAGAAGTGAGCAAATTCTTGCCACAATTGTAAATTTTCACCACCCTGGTGTGGTCAAAACCATCAAAATTGGATAAAAATATTTTCCCTCCCATGTCATTTGCACAGTGTCCACAGATGTTCAAAAGTCTATTTTGAGCCTAAAATTTGAAATTTTAAGAAGTGAGCAAATTCTTGCCACAATTGTACATTTTCACCACCGCGGGGTGGTCAAAACCATCAAAATTGGACAAAACAAATGGAGTCCCCATATCATTCCTGCAGTGTCCACAGATGTTCAAAAGTCTATTTTGAGCCTAAAATTTGGAATTGTAAGAAGTGAGCAAATTCTTGCCACAATTGTAAATTTTCACCACCCTGGGGTGGTCAAAACCATCAAAATTGGACAAATATTTTTTTTCTCCCATATCATTCCTGCAGTGTCCACAGATGTTCAAAAGTCTATTTTGACCCTAAAATTTGGAATTTTAAGAAGTGAACAAAATTCTTGCCAGAATTGTACATTTTCACCACCCCGGTGTGGTCAAAACCATCAAAATTGGACAAAAATATTTTACCTCCCATGTCATTTGCACAGTGTCCACAGATGTTCAAAAGTCTATTTGGAGCCTAAAATTTGGAATTTTAAGAAGTGAGCAAATTCTTGCCACAATTGTAAATTTTCACCACCGCGGGGTGGTCAAAACCATCAAAATTGGACAAAAAATTTTTACCTCCCATATCATTTGCCCAGTGTCCAGAGATGTTCAAAAGTCTATTTGGAGCCTAAAATTTGGAATTTTAAGAAGTGAGCAAATTCTTGCCACAATTGTAAATTTTTCTCCACCCCGGGGAAGTCAAAACCATCAAAATTGGACAAAAAATGTTTATCTCCCATATCATTTGCGCAGTGTACAGAGATGTTCAAAAGTCTATTTTGAGCCCTAAAATTTTGAATTTTAAGAAGTGAGCAAATTCTTGCCACAATTGTAAATTTTTCTCCACATCTGGTGTGGTCAAAACCATCAAAATTGGACAAAAAATTTGTATCTCCCAGATCATTTGCGCAGTGTCCAGAGATGTTCAAAAGTCTATTTTGAGCCCTAAAATTTGGAATTTTAAGAAGTGAGCAAATTCTTGCCACAATTGTAAATTTTCACCACCCCGGGATTGTCAAAACCATCAAAATTGGACATAGAAATTTTTTCTTCCATATCATTTGTGCAGTGTCCACAGATGTTCAAAAGTCTATTTTGAGCCCTAAAATTTGGAATTTTAAGAAGTGAGCAAATTCTTGCCACAATTGTAAATTTTCACCACCCCGGGATTGTCAAAACCATCAAAATTGGACAAAGAAAATTTTTCTTCCATATAATTTGTGCAGTGTCCAGAGATGTTCAAAAGTCTATTTTGAGCCTAAAATTTGGTATTTTAAGAAGTGAGCAAATTTTAGACAGAATTGTTATTTTCACCACCGCGGTGTGGTCAAAACCATCAAAATTGAACAAAAATAAATGTATTCCCCATATCATTCCTGCAGTGTCTACAGATGTTCAAAAGTCTCTTTTGAGCCCAAAATTTGGAATTTTAAGAAGTGAGCAAATTCTTGCCAGAATTATAAATTTTTCACCATCCTGGTGTGGTCAAAACCATCAAAATTGCAGAAAAAAAAATTAGTCCCCATATCATTCCTACAGTGTCTACAGATGTTCAAAAGTCTATTTTGAGCCTAAAATTTGGAAATTTAAGAAGTGAGCAAATTCTTGCCACAATTGTACATTTTCACCACCCCGGTGTGGTCAAAACCATCACAATTGGACAAAAAAAATTCATCTCCCATATCATTTGCGCAGTGTCCACAGATGTTCAAAAGTCTATTTTGAGCCTAAAATTTGGAATTTTAAGAAGTGAGCAAATTCTTGCCACAATTGTAAATTTTCACCACCCTGGGGTGGTCAAAACCATCAAAATTGGACAAATATTTTTTTTCTCCCATATCATTCCTGCAGTGTCCACAGATGTTCAAAAGTCTATTTTGAGCCTAAAATTTGGAATTTTAAGAAGTGAACAAAATTCTTGCCAGAATTGTACATTTTCACCACCCCGGTGTGGTCAAAACCATCAAAATTGGATAAAAATATTTTACCTCCCATGTCATTTGCACAGTGTCCACAGATGTTCAAAAGTCTATTTTGAGCCTAAAATTTGAAATTTTAAGAAGTGAGCAAATTCTTGCCACAATTGTACATTTTCACCACCGCGGGGTGGTCAAAACCATCAAAATTGGACAAAACAAATGGAGTCCCCATATCATTCCTGCAGTGTCCACAGATGTTCAAAAGTCTATTTTGAGCCTAAAATTTGGAATTTTAAGAAGTGAGCAAATTCTTGCCACAATTGTAAATTTTCACCACCCTGGGGTGGTCAAAACCATCAAAATTGGACAAATATTTTTTTTCTCCCATATCATTCCTGCAGTGTCAACAGATGTTCAAAAGTCTATTTTGACCCTAAAATTTGGAATTTTAAGAAGTGAACAAAATTCTTGCCAGAATTGTACATTTTCACCACCCCGGTGTGGTCAAAACCATCAAAATTGGACAAAAATATTTTACCTCCCATGTCATTTGCACAGTGTCCACAGATGTTCAAAAGTCTATTTTGAGCCTAAAATTTGAAATTTTAAGAAGTGAGCAAATTCTTGCCACAATTGTAAATTTTCACCACCGCGGGGTGGTCAAAACCATCAAAATTGGACAAAAATTTTTACCTCCCATATCATTTGCCCAGTGTCCAGAGATGTTCAAAAGTCTATTTGGAGCCTAAAATTTGGAATTTTAAGAAGTGAGCAAATTCTTGCCACAATTGTAAATTTTTCTCCACCCCGGGGAAGTCAAAACCATCAAAATTGGACAAAAAATGTTTATCTCCCATATCATTTGCGCAGTGTCCACAGATGTTCAAAAGTCTATTTTGAGCCCTAAAATTTGGAATTTTAAGAAGTGAGCAAATTCTTGCCACAATTGTAAATTTTTCTCCACATCTGGTGTGGTCAAAACCATCAAAATTGGACAAAAAATTTGTATCTCCCAGATCATTTGCGCAGTGTCCAGAGATGTTCAAAAGTCTATTTTGAGCCCTAAAATTTGGAATTTTAAGAAGTGAGCAAATTCTTGCCACAATTGTAAATTTTCACCACCCCGAGATTGTCAAAACCATCAAAATTGGACATAGAAATTTTTTCTTCCATATCATTTGTGCAGTGTCCAGAGATGTTCAAAAGTCTATTTTGAGCCCTAAAATTTGGAATTTTAAGAAGTGAGCAAATTCTTGCCACAATTGTAAATTTTCACCACCCCGGGATTGTCAAAACCATCAAAATTGGACAAAGAAAATTTTTCTTCCATATAATTTGTGCAGTGTCCAGAGATGTTGAAAAGTCTATTTTGAGCCTAAAATTTGGTATTTTAAGAAGTGAGCAAATTTTAGACAGAATTGTTATTTTCACCACCCTGGTGTGGTCAAAACCATCAAAATTGAACAAAAATAAATGTATTCCCCATATCATTCCTGCAGTGTCTACAGATGTTCAAAAGTCTCTTTTGAGCCCAAAATTTGGAATTTTAAGAAGTGAGCAAATTCTTGCCAGAATTATAAATTTTTCACCATCCTGGTGTGGTCAAAACCATCAAAATTGCAGAAAAAAAATTAGTCCCCATATCATTCCTACAGTGTCTACAGATGTTCAAAAGTCTATTTTGAGCCTAAAATTTGGAAATTTAAGAAGTGAGCAAATTCTTGCCACAATTGTACATTTTCACCACCCCGGTGTGGTCAAAACCATCACAATTGGACAAAAAAAATTCATCTCCCATATCATTTGCGCAGTGTCCACAGATGTTCAAAAGTCTATTTTGAGCCTAAAATTTGGAATTTTAAGAAGTGAGCAAATTCTTGCCACAATTGTAAATTTTCACCACCCTGGTGTGGTCAAAACCATCAAAATTGGACAAAAGTTTTTTTATCTCCCATATCATTCCTGCAGTGTCCAGAGATGTTCAAAAGTGTATTTTGAGCCTAAAATTTGGAATTTTAAGAAGTGAGCAAATTCTTGCCACAATTGTAAATTTTCACCACCGCGGGGTGGTCAAAACCATCAAAATTGGACAAATATTTTTTTTCTCCCATATCATTCCTGCAGTGTCAACAGATGTTCAAAAGTCTATTTTGACCCTAAAATTTGGAATTTTAAGAAGTGAACAAAATTCTTGCCAGAATTGTACATTTTCACCACCCCGGGGTGGTCAAAACCATCAAAATTGGACAAAAATATTTTACCTCCCATGTCATTTGCCCAGTGTCCACAGATGTTCAAAAGTCTATTTTGAGCCTAAAATTTGGAATTTTAAGAAGTGAGCAAATTCTTGCCACAATTGTAAATTTTCACCACCGCGGGGTGGTCAAAACCATCAAAATTGGACAAAAAATTTTTACCTCCCATATCATTTGCCCAGTGTCCAGAGATGTTCAAAAGTCTATTTGGAGCCTAAAATTTGGAATTTTAAGAAGTGAGCAAATTCTTGCCACAATTGTAAATTTTTCTCCACCCCGGGGAGGTCAAAACCATCAAAATTGGACAAAAAATGTTTATCTCCCATATCATTTGCGCAGTGTACAGAGATGTTCAAAAGTCTATTTTGAGCCCTAAAATTTGGAATTTTAAGAAGTGAGCAAATTCTTGCCACAATTGTAAATTTTTCTCCACATCTGGTGTGGTCAAAACCATCAAAATTGGACAAAAAATTTGTATCTCCCAGATCATTTGCGCAGTGTCCAGAGATGTTCAAAAGTCTATTTTGAGCCCTAAAATTTGGAATTTTAAGAAGTGAGCAAATTCTTGCCACAACTGTACATTTTCACCATCCCGGGATTGTCAAAACCATCAAAATTGGACATAGAAATTTTTTCTTCCATATCATTTGTGCAGTGTCCAGAGATGTTCAAAAGTCTATTTTGAGCCCTAAAATTTGGAATTTTAAGAAGTGAGCAAATTCTTGCCACAATTGTAAATTTTCACCACCCCGGGATTGTCAAAACCATCAAAATTGGACAAAGAAAATTTTTCTTCCATATAATTTGCTCAGTGTCCAGAGATGTTCAAAAGTCTATTTTGAGCCTAAAATTTGGTATTTTAAGAAGTGAGCAAATTTTAGACAGAATTGTTATTTTCACCACCGCGGTGTGGTCAAAACCATCAAAATTGAACAAAAATAAATGTATTCCCCATATCATTCCTACAGTGTCTACAGATGTTCAAAAGTCTCTTTTGAGCCCAAAATTTGGAATTTTAAGAAGTGAGCAAATTCTTGCCAGAATTATAAATTTTTCACCACCCTGGTGTGGTCAAAACCATCAAAATTGCAGAAAAAAATTTAGTCCCCATATCATTCCTACAGTGTCTACAGATGTTCAAAAGTCTATTTTGAGCCTAAAATTTGGAATTTTAAGAAGTGAGCAAATTCTTGCCACAATTGTAAATTTTCACCACCCTGGTGTGGTCAAAACCATCAAAATTGGACAAAAGTTTTTTTATCTCCCATATCATTCCTGCAGTGTCCACAGATGTTCAAAAGTCTATTTTGAGCCTAAAATTTGGAATTTTAAGAAGTGAGCAAATTCTTGCCACAATTGTAAATTTTCACCACCCTGGGGTGGTCAAAACCATCAAAATTGGACAAATATTTTTTTTCTCCCATATCATTCCTGCAGTGTCCACAGATGTTCAAAAGTCTATTTTGACCCTAAAATTTGGAATTTTAAGAAGTGAACAAAATTCTTGCCAGAATTGTACATTTTCACCACCCCGGTGTGGTCAAAACCATCAAAATTGGACAAAAATATTTTACCTCCCATGTCATTTGCACAGTGTCCACAGATGTTCAAAAGTCTATTTTGAGCCTAAAATTTGAAATTTTAAGAAGTGAGCAAATTCTTGCCACAATTGTAAATTTTCACCACCGCGGGGTGGTCAAAACCATCAAAATTGGACAAAAATTTTTACCTCCCATATCATTTGCCCAGTGTCCAGAGATGTACAAAAGTCTATTTGGAGCCTAAAATTTGGAATTTTAAGAAGTGAGCAAATTCTTGCCACAATTGTAAATTTTCACCACCCTGGTGTGGTCAAAACCATCAAAATTGGACAAAAGTTTTTTTATCTCCCATATCATTCCTGCAGTGTCCACAGATGTTCAAAAGTCTATTTTGAGCCTAAAATTTGGAATTTTAAGAAGTGAGCAAATTCTTGCCACAATTGTAAATTTTCACCACCCTGGTGTGGTCAAAACCATCAAAATTGGATAAAAATATTTTCCCTCCCATGTCATTTGCACAGTGTCCACAGATGTTCAAAAGTCTATTTTGAGCCTAAAATTTGAAATTTTAAGAAGTGAGCAAATTCTTGCCACAATTGTACATTTTCACCACCGCGGGGTGGTCAAAACCATCAAAATTGGACAAAACAAATGGAGTCCCCATATCATTCCTGCAGTGTCCACAGATGTTCAAAAGTCTATTTTGAGCCTAAAATTTGGAATTTTAAGAAGTGAGCAAATTCTTGCCACAATTGTAAATTTTCACCACCCTGGGGTGGTCAAAACCATTAAATTGGACAAATATTTTTTTTCTCCCATATCATTCCTGCAGTGTCAACAGATGTTCAAAAGTCTATTTTGAGCCTAAAATTTGGAATTTTAAGAAGTGAACAAAATTCTTGCCAGAATTGTACATTTTCACCACCCCGGTGTGGTCAAAACCATCAAAATTGGACAAAAATATTTTACCTCCCATGTCATTTGCACAGTGTCCACAGATGTTCAAAAGTCTATTTTGAGCCTAAAATTTGAAATTTTAAGAAGTGAGCAAATTCTTGCCACAATTGTAAATTTTCACCACCGCGGGGTGGTCAAAACCATCAAAATTGGACAAAAATTTTTACCTCCCATATCATTTGCCCAGTGTCCAGAGATGTTCAAAAGTCTATTTGGAGCCTAAAATTTGGAATTTTAAGAAGTGAGCAAATTCTTGCCACAATTGTAAATTTTTCTCCACCCCGGGGAAGTCAAAACCATCAAAATTGGACAAAAAATGTTTATCTCCCATATCATTTGCGCAGTGTCCACAGATGTTCAAAAGTCTATTTTGAGCCCTAAAATTTGGAATTTTAAGAAGTGAGCAAATTCTTGCCACAATTGTAAATTTTTCTCCACATCTGGTGTGGTCAAAACCATCAAAATTGGACAAAAAATTTGTATCTCCCAGATCATTTGCGCAGTGTCCAGAGATGTTCAAAAGTCTATTTTGAGCCCTAAAATTTGGAATTTTAAGAAGTGAGCAAATTCTTGCCACAATTGTAAATTTTCACCACCCCGAGATTGTCAAAACCATCAAAATTGGACATAGAAATTTTTTCTTCCATATCATTTGTGCAGTGTCCAGAGATGTTCAAAAGTCTATTTTGAGCCCTAAAATTTGGAATTTTAAGAAGTGAGCAAATTCTTGCCACAATTGTAAATTTTCACCACCCCGGGATTGTCAAAACCATCAAAATTGGACAAAGAAAATTTTTCTTCCATATAATTTGTGCAGTGTCCAGAGATGTTGAAAAGTCTATTTTGAGCCTAAAATTTGGTATTTTAAGAAGTGAGCAAATTTTAGACAGAATTGTTATTTTCACCACCCTGGTGTGGTCAAAACCATCAAAATTGAACAAAAATAAATGTATTCCCCATATCATTCCTGCAGTGTCTACAGATGTTCAAAAGTCTCTTTTGAGCCCAAAATTTGGAATTTTAAGAAGTGAGCAAATTCTTGCCAGAATTATAAATTTTTCACCATCCTGGTGTGGTCAAAACCATCAAAATTGCAGAAAAAAAATTAGTCCCCATATCATTCCTACAGTGTCTACAGATGTTCAAAAGTCTATTTTGAGCCTAAAATTTGGAAATTTAAGAAGTGAGCAAATTCTTGCCACAATTGTACATTTTCACCACCCCGGTGTGGTCAAAACCATCACAATTGGACAAAAAAAATTCATCTCCCATATCATTTGCGCAGTGTCCACAGATGTTCAAAAGTCTATTTTGAGCCTAAAATTTGGAATTTTAAGAAGTGAGCAAATTCTTGCCAGAATTGTAAATTTTCACCACCCTGGTGTGGTCAAAACCATCAAAATTGGACAAAAGTTTTTTTATCTCCCATATCATTCCTGCAGTGTCCAGAGATGTTCAAAAGTGTATTTTGAGCCTAAAATTTGGAATTTTAAGAAGTGAGCAAATTCTTGCCACAATTGTAAATTTTCACCACCGCGGGGTGGTCAAAACCATCAAAATTGGACAAATATTTTTTTTCTCCCATATCATTCCTGCAGTGTCAACAGATGTTCAAAAGTCTATTTTGACCCTAAAATTTGGAATTTTAAGAAGTGAACAAAATTCTTGCCAGAATTGTACATTTTCACCACCCCGGGGTGGTCAAAACCATCAAAATTGGACAAAAATATTTTACCTCCCATGTCATTTGCCCAGTGTCCACAGATGTTCAAAAGTCTATTTTGAGCCTAAAATTTGGAATTTTAAGAAGTGAGCAAATTCTTGCCACAATTGTAAATTTTCACCACCGCGGGGTGGTCAAAACCATCAAAATTGGACAAAAAATTTTTACCTCCCATATCATTTGCCCAGTGTCCAGAGATGTTCAAAAGTCTATTTGGAGCCTAAAATTTGGAATTTTAAGAAGTGAGCAAATTCTTGCCACAATTGTAAATTTTTCTCCACCCCGGGGAGGTCAAAACCATCAAAATTGGACAAAAAATGTTTATCTCCCATATCATTTGCGCAGTGTACAGAGATGTTCAAAAGTCTATTTTGAGCCCTAAAATTTGGAATTTTAAGAAGTGAGCAAATTCTTGCCACAATTGTAAATTTTTCTCCACATCTGGTGTGGTCAAAACCATCAAAATTGGACAAAAAATTTGTATCTCCCAGATCATTTGCGCAGTGTCCAGAGATGTTCAAAAGTCTATTTTGAGCCCTAAAATTTGGAATTTTAAGAAGTGAGCAAATTCTTGCCACAATTGTACATTTTCACCATCCCGGGATTGTCAAAACCATCAAAATTGGACATAGAAATTTTTTCTTCCATATCATTTGTGCAGTGTCCAGAGATGTTCAAAAGTCTATTTTGAGCCCTAAAATTTGGAATTTTAAGAAGTGAGCAAATTCTTGCCACAATTGTAAATTTTCACCACCCCGGGATTGTCAAAACCATCAAAATTGGACAAAGAAATTTTTTCTTCCATATAATTTGCTCAGTGTCCAGAGATGTTCAAAAGTCTATTTTGAGCCTAAAATTTGGAATTTTAAGAAGTGAGCAAATTTTAGACAGAATTGTTATTTTCACCACCGCGGTGTGGTCAAAACCATCAAAATTGAACAAAAATAAATGTATTCCCCATATCATTCCTACAGTGTCTACAGATGTTCAAAAGTCTCTTTTGAGCCCAAAATTTGGAATTTTAAGAAGTGAGCAAATTCTTGCCAGAATTATAAATTTTTCACCACCCTGGTGTGGTCAAAACCATCAAAATTGCAGAAAAAAATTTAGTCCCCATATCATTCCTACAGTGTCTACAGATGTTCAAAAGTCTATTTTGAGCCTAAAATTTGGAATTTTAAGAAGTGAGCAAATTCTTGCCACAATTGTAAATTTTCACCACCCTGGTGTGGTCAAAACCATCAAAATTGGACAAAAGTTTTTTTATCTCCCATATCATTCCTGCAGTGTCCACAGATGTTCAAAAGTCTATTTTGAGCCTAAAATTTGGAATTTTAAGAAGTGAGCAAATTCTTGCCACAATTGTAAATTTTCACCACCCTGGGGTGGTCAAAACCATCAAAATTGGACAAATATTTTTTTTCTCCCATATCATTCCTGCAGTGTCCACAGATGTTCAAAAGTCTATTTTGAGCCTAAAATTTGGAATTTTAAGAAGTGAACAAAATTCTTGCCAGAATTGTACATTTTCACCACCCCGGTGTGGTCAAAACCATCAAAATTGGACAAAAATATTTTACCTCCCATGTCATTTGCACAGTGTCCACAGATGTTCAAAAGTCTATTTTGAGCCTAAAATTTGAAATTTTAAGAAGTGAGCAAATTCTTGCCACAATTGTAAATTTTCACCACCGCGGGGTGGTCAAAACCATCAAAATTGGACAAAAAATTTTTACCTCCCATATCATTTGCCCAGTGTCCAGAGATGTTCAAAAGTCTATTTTGAGCCTAAAATTTGGAATTTTAAGAAGTGAGCAAATTCTTGCCACAACTGTAAATTTTTCTCCACCCCGGGGAAGTCAAAACCATCAAAATTGGACAAAAAATGTTTATCTCCCATATCATTTGCGCAGTGTCCACAGATGTTCAAAAGTCTATTTTGAGCCCTAAAATTTGGAATTTTAAGAAGTGAGCAAATTCTTGCCACAATTGTAAATTTTTCTCCACATCTGGTGTGGTCAAAACCATCAAAATTGGACAAAACAAATGGAGTCCCCATATCATTCCTGCAGTGTCCACAGATGTTCAAAAGTCTATTTTGAGCCTAAAATTTGGAATTTTAAGAAGTGAGCAAATTCTTGCCACAATTGTAAATTTTCACCACCCTGGGGTGGTCAAAACCATCAAAATTGGACAAATATTTTTTTTCTCCCATATCATTCCTGCAGTGTCAACAGATGTTCAAAAGTCTATTTTGACCCTAAAATTTGGAATTTTAAGAAGTGAACAAAATTCTTGCCAGAATTGTACATTTTCACCACCCCGGTGTGGTCAAAACCATCAAAATTGGACAAAAATATTTTACCTCCCATGTCATTTGCACAGTGTCCACAGATGTTCAAAAGTCTATTTTGAGCCTAAAATTTGAAATTTTAAGAAGTGAGCAAATTCTTGCCACAATTGTAAATTTTCACCACCGCGGGGTGGTCAAAACCATCAAAATTGGACAAAAATTTTTACCTCCCATATCATTTGCCCAGTGTCCAGAGATGTTCAAAAGTCTATTTGGAGCCTAAAATTTGGAATTTTAAGAAGTGAGCAAATTCTTGCCACAATTGTAAATTTTTCTCCACCCCGGGGAAGTCAAAACCATCAAAATTGGACAAAAAATGTTTATCTCCCATATCATTTGCGCAGTGTCCACAGATGTTCAAAAGTCTATTTTGAGCCCTAAAATTTGGAATTTTAAGAAGTGAGCAAATTCTTGCCACAATTGTAAATTTTTCTCCACATCTGGTGTGGTCAAAACCATCAAAATTGGACAAAAAATTTGTATCTCCCAGATCATTTGCGCAGTGTCCAGAGATGTTCAAAAGTCTATTTTGAGCCCTAAAATTTGGAATTTTAAGAAGTGAGCAAATTCTTGCCACAATTGTAAATTTTCACCACCCCGAGATTGTCAAAACCATCAAAATTGGACATAGAAATTTTTTCTTCCATATCATTTGTGCAGTGTCCAGAGATGTTCAAAAGTCTATTTTGAGCCCTAAAATTTGGAATTTTAAGAAGTGAGCAAATTCTTGCCACAATTGTAAATTTTCACCACCCCGGGATTGTCAAAACCATCAAAATTGGACAAAGAAAATTTTTCTTCCATATAATTTGTGCAGTGTCCAGAGATGTTGAAAAGTCTATTTTGAGCCTAAAATTTGGTATTTTAAGAAGTGAGCAAATTTTAGACAGAATTGTTATTTTCACCACCCTGGTGTGGGCAAAACCATCAAAATTGAACAAAAATAAATGTATTCCCCATATCATTCCTGCAGTGTCTACAGATGTTCAAAAGTCTCTTTTGAGCCCAAAATTTGGAATTTTAAGAAGTGAGCAAATTCTTGCCAGAATTATAAATTTTTCACCATCCTGGTGTGGTCAAAACCATCAAAATTGCAGAAAAAAAATTAGTCCCCATATCATTCCTACAGTGTCTACAGATGTTCAAAAGTCTATTTTTAGCCTAAAATTTGGAAATTTAAGAAGTGAGCAAATTCTTGCCACAATTGTACATTTTCACCACCCCGGTGTGGTCAAAACCATCACAATTGGACAAAAAAAATTCATCTCCCATATCATTTGCGCAGTGTCCACAGATGTTCAAAAGTCTATTTTGAGCCTAAAATTTGGAATTTTAAGAAGTGAGCAAATTCTTGCCACAATTGTAAATTTTCACCACCCTGGTGTGGTCAAAACCATCAAAATTGGACAAAAGTTTTTTTATCTCCCATATCATTCCTGCAGTGACCAGAGATGTTCAAAAGTGTATTTTGAGCCTAAAATTTGGAATTTTAAGAAGTGAGCAAATTCTTGCCACAATTGTAAATTTTCACCACCGCGGGGTGGTCAAAACCATCAAAATTGGACAAATATTTTTTTTCTCCCATATCATTCCTGCAGTGTCAACAGATGTTCAAAAGTCTATTTTGACCCTAAAATTTGGAATTTTAAGAAGTGAACAAAATTCTTGCCAGAATTGTACATTTTCACCACCCCGGGGGTGGTCAAAACCATCAAAATTGGACAAAAATATTTTACCTCCCATGTCATTTGCCCAGTGTCCACAGATGTTCAAAAGTCTATTTTGAGCCTAAAATTTGGAATTTTAAGAAGTGAGCAAATTCTTGCCACAATTGTAAATTTTCACCACCGCGGGGTGGTCAAAACCATCAAAATTGGACAAAAAATTTTTACCTCCCATATCATTTGCCCAGTGTCCAGAGATGTTCAAAAGTCTATTTGGAGCCTAAAATTTGGAATTTTAAGAAGTGAGCAAATTCTTGCCACAATTGTAAATTTTTCTCCACCCCGGGGAGGTCAAAACCATCAAAATTGGACAAAAAATGTTTATCTCCCATATCATTTGCGCAGTGTACAGAGATGTTCAAAAGTCTATTTTGAGCCCTAAAATTTGGAATTTTAAGAAGTGAGCAAATTCTTGCCACAATTGTAAATTTTTCTCCACATCTGGTGTGGTCAAAACCATCAAAATTGGACAAAAAAATTGTATCTCCCAGATCATTTGCGCAGTGTCCAGAGATGTTCAAAAGTCTATTTTGAGCCCTAAAATTTGGAATTTTAAGAAGTGAGCAAATTCTTGCCACAATTGTACATTTTCACCATCCCGGGATTGTCAAAACCATCAAAATTGGACATAGAAATTTTTTCTTCCATATCATTTGTGCAGTGTCCAGAGATGTTCAAAAGTCTATTTTGAGCCCTAAAATTTGGAATTTTAAGAAGTGAGCAAATTCTTGCCACAATTGTAAATTTTCACCACCCTGGTGTGGTCAAAACCATCAAAATTGGACAAAAGTTTTTTTATCTCCCATATCATTCCTGCAGTGTCCACAGATGTTCAAAAGTCTATTTTGAGCCTAAAATTTGGAATTTTAAGAAGTGAGCAAATTCTTGCCACAATTGTAAATTTTCACCACCCTGGGGTGGTCAAAACCATCAAAATTGGACAAATATTTTTTTTCTCCCATATCATTCCTGCAGTGTCCACAGATGTTCAAAAGTCTATTTTGACCCTAAAATTTGGAATTTTAAGAAGTGAACAAAATTCTTGCCAGAATTGTACATTTTCACCACCCCGGTGTGGTCAAAACCATCAAAATTGGACAAAAATATTTTACCTCCCATGTCATTTGCACAGTGTCCACAGATGTTCAAAAGTCTATTTTGAGCCTAAAATTTGAAATTTTAAGAAGTGAGCAAATTCTTGCCACAATTGTAAATTTTCACCACCGCGGGGTGGTCAAAACCATCAAAATTGGACAAAACAAATGGAGTCCCAATATCATTCCTGCAGTGTCCAGAGATGTTCAAAAGTCTATTTTGACCCTAAAATTTGGAATTTTAAGAAGTGAGCAAATTCTTGCCACAATTGTAAATTTTCACCACCCTGGGGGGGTCAAAACCATCAAAATTGGACAAATATTTTTTTTCTCCCATATCATTCCTGCAGTGTCAACAGATGTTCAAAAGTCTATTTTGACCCTAAAATTTGGAATTTTAAGAAGTGAACAAAATTCTTGCCAGAATTGTACATTTTCACCACCCCGGTGTGGTCAAAACCATCAAAATTGGACAAAAATATTTTACCTCCCATGTCATTTGCACAGTGTCCACAGATGTTCAAAAGTCTATTTTGAGCCTAAAATTTGAAATTTTAAGAAGTGAGCAAATTCTTGCCACAATTGTAAATTTTCACCACCGCGGGGTGGTCAAAACCATCAAAATTGGACAAAAAATTTTTACCTCCCATATCATTTGCCCAGTGTCCAGAGATGTTCAAAAGTCTATTTGGAGCCTAAAATTTGGAATTTTAAGAAGTGAGCAAATTCTTGCCACAATTGTAAATTTTTCTCCACCCCGGGGAAGTCAAAACCATCAAAATTGGACAAAAAATGTTTATCTCCCATATCATTTGCGCAGTGTCCACAGATGTTCAAAAGTCTATTTTGAGCCCTAAAATTTGGAATTTTAAGAAGTGAGCAAATTCTTGCCACAATTGTAAATTTTTCTCCACATCTGGTGTGGTCAAAACCATCAAAATTGGACAAAACAAATGGAGTCCCCATATCATTCCTGCAGTGTCCACAGATGTTCAAAAGTCTATTTTGAGCCTAAAATTTGGAATTTTAAGAAGTGAGCAAATTCTTGCCACAATTGTAAATTTTCACCACCCTGGGGTGGTCAAAACCATCAAAATTGGACAAATATTTTTTTTCTCCCATATCATTCCTGCAGTGTCAACAGATGTTCAAAAGTCTATTTTGACCCTAAAATTTGGAATTTTAAGAAGTGAACAAAATTCTTGCCAGAATTGTACATTTTCACCACCCCGGTGTGGTCAAAACCATCAAAATTGGACAAAAATATTTTACCTCCCATGTCATTTGCACAGTGTCCACAGATGTTCAAAAGTCTATTTTGAGCCTAAAATTTGAAATTTTAAGAAGTGAGCAAATTCTTGCCACAATTGTAAATTTTCACCACCGCGGGGTGGTCAAAACCATCAAAATTGGACAAAACAAATGGAGTCCCAATATCATTCCTGCAGTGTCCAGAGATGTTCAAAAGTCTATTTGGAGCCTAAAATTTGGAATTTTAAGAAGTGAGCAAATTCTTGCCACAATTGTAAATTTTCACCACCCTGGGGGGGTCAAAACCATCAAAATTGGACAAATATTTTTTTTCTCCCATATCATTCCTGCAGTGTCAACAGATGTTCAAAAGTCTATTTTGACCCTAAAATTTGGAATTTTAAGAAGTGAACAAAATTCTTGCCAGAATTGTACATTTTCACCACCCCGGTGTGGTCAAAACCATCAAAATTGGACAAAAATATTTTACCTCCCATGTCATTTGCACAGTGTCCACAGATGTTCAAAAGTCTATTTTGAGCCTAAAATTTGAAATTTTAAGAAGTGAGCAAATTCTTGCCACAATTGTAAATTTTCACCACCGCGGGGTGGTCAAAACCATCAAAATTGGACAAAAAATTTTTACCTCCCATATCATTTGCCCAGTGTCCAGAGATGTTCAAAAGTCTATTTGGAGCCTAAAATTTGGAATTTTAAGAAGTGAGCAAATTCTTGCCACAATTGTAAATTTTTCTCCACCCCGGGGAAGTCAAAACCATCAAAATTGGACAAAAAATGTTTATCTCCCATATCATTTGCGCAGTGTCCACAGATGTTCAAAAGTCTATTTTGAGCCCTAAAATTTGGAATTTTAAGAAGTGAGCAAATTCTTGCCACAATTGTAAATTTTTCTCCACATCTGGTGTGGTCAAAACCATCAAAATTGGACAAAACAAATGGAGTCCCCATATCATTCCTGCAGTGTCCACAGATGTTCAAAAGTCTATTTTGAGCCTAAAATTTGGAATTTTAAGAAGTGAGCAAATTCTTGCCACAATTGTAAATTTTCACCACCCTGGGGTGGTCAAAACCATCAAAATTGGACAAATATTTTTTTTCTCCCATATCATTCCTGCAGTGTCAACAGATGTTCAAAAGTCTATTTTGACCCTAAAATTTGGAATTTTAAGAAGTGAACAAAATTCTTGCCAGAATTGTACATTTTCACCACCCCGGTGTGGTCAAAACCATCAAAATTGGACAAAAATATTTTACCTCCCATGTCATTTGCACAGTGTCCACAGATGTTCAAAAGTCTATTTTGAGCCTAAAATTTGAAATTTTAAGAAGTGAGCAAATTCTTGCCACAATTGTAAATTTTCACCACCGCGGGGTGGTCAAAACCATCAAAATTGGACAAAAATTTTTACCTCCCATATCATTTGCCCAGTGTCCAGAGATGTTCAAAAGTCTATTTGGAGCCTAAAATTTGGAATTTTAAGAAGTGAGCAAATTCTTGCCACAATTGTAAATTTTTCTCCACCCCGGGGAAGTCAAAACCATCAAAATTGGACAAAAAATGTTTATCTCCCATATCATTTGCGCAGTGTCCACAGATGTTCAAAAGTCTATTTTGAGCCCTAAAATTTGGAATTTTAAGAAGTGAGCAAATTCTTGCCACAATTGTAAATTTTTCTCCACATCTGGTGTGGTCAAAACCATCAAAATTGGACAAAAAATTTGTATCTCCCAGATCATTTGCGCAGTGTCCAGAGATGTTCAAAAGTCTATTTTGAGCCCTAAAATTTGGAATTTTAAGAAGTGAGCAAATTCTTGCCACAATTGTAAATTTTCACCACCCCGAGATTGTCAAAACCATCAAAATTGGACATAGAAATTTTTTCTTCCATATCATTTGTGCAGTGTCCAGAGATGTTCAAAAGTCTATTTTGAGCCCTAAAATTTGGAATTTTAAGAAGTGAGCAAATTCTTGCCACAATTGTAAATTTTCACCACCCCGGGATTGTCAAAACCATCAAAATTGGACAAAGAAAATTTTTCTTCCATATAATTTGTGCAGTGTCCAGAGATGTTGAAAAGTCTATTTTGAGCCTAAAATTTGGTATTTTAAGAAGTGAGCAAATTTTAGACAGAATTGTTATTTTCACCACCCTGGTGTGGGCAAAACCATCAAAATTGAACAAAAATAAATGTATTCCCCATATCATTCCTGCAGTGTCTACAGATGTTCAAAAGTCTCTTTTGAGCCCAAAATTTGGAATTTTAAGAAGTGAGCAAATTCTTGCCAGAATTATAAATTTTTCACCATCCTGGTGTGGTCAAAACCATCAAAATTGCAGAAAAAAAATTAGTCCCCATATCATTCCTACAGTGTCTACAGATGTTGAAAAGTCTATTTTGAGCCTAAAATTTGGAAATTTAAGAAGTGAGCAAATTCTTGCCACAATTGTACATTTTCACCACCCCGGTGTGGTCAAAACCATCACAATTGGACAAAAAAAATTCATCTCCCATATCATTTGCGCAGTGTCCACAGATGTTCAAAAGTCTATTTTGAGCCTAAAATTTGGAATTTTAAGAAGTGAGCAAATTCTTGCCACAATTGTAAATTTTCACCACCCTGGTGTGGTCAAAACCATCAAAATTGGACAAAAGTTTTTTTATCTCCCATATCATTCCTGCAGTGTCCAGAGATGTTCAAAAGTGTATTTTGAGCCTAAAATTTGGAATTTTAAGAAGTGAGCAAATTCTTGCCACAATTGTAAATTTTCACCACCGCGGGGTGGTCAAAACCATCAAAATTGGACAAATATTTTTTTTCTCCCATATCATTCCTGCAGTGTCAACAGATGTTCAAAAGTCTATTTTGACCCTAAAATTTGGAATTTTAAGAAGTGAACAAAATTCTTGCCAGAATTGTACATTTTCACCACCCCGGGGGTGGTCAAAACCATCAAAATTGGACAAAAATATTTTACCTCCCATGTCATTTGCCCAGTGTCCACAGATGTTCAAAAGTCTATTTTGAGCCTAAAATTTGGAATTTTAAGAAGTGAGCAAATTCTTGCCACAATTGTAAATTTTCACCACCGCGGGGTGGTCAAAACCATCAAAATTGGACAAAAAATTTTTACCTCCCATATCATTTGCCCAGTGTCCAGAGATGTTCAAAAGTCTATTTGGAGCCTAAAATTTGGAATTTTAAGAAGTGAGCAAATTCTTGCCACAATTGTAAATTTTTCTCCACCCCGGGGAGGTCAAAACCATCAAAATTGGACAAAAAATGTTTATCTCCCATATCATTTGCGCAGTGTACAGAGATGTTCAAAAGTCTATTTTGAGCCCTAAAATTTGGAATTTTAAGAAGTGAGCAAATTCTTGCCACAATTGTAAATTTTTCTCCACATCTGGTGTGGTCAAAACCATCAAAATTGGACAAAAAAATTGTATCTCCCAGATCATTTGCGCAGTGTCCAGAGATGTTCAAAAGTCTATTTTGAGCCCTAAAATTTGGAATTTTAAGAAGTGAGCAAATTCTTGCCACAATTGTACATTTTCACCATCCCGGGATTGTCAAAACCATCAAAATTGGACATAGAAATTTTTTCTTCCATATCATTTGTGCAGTGTCCACAGATGTTCAAAAGTCTATTTTGAGCCCTAAAATTTGGAATTTTAAGAAGTGAGCAAATTCTTGCCACAATTGTAAATTTTCACCACCCCGGGATTGTCAAAACCATCAAAATTGGACAAAGAAATTTTTTCTTCCATATAATTTGCTCAGTGTCCAGAGATGTTCAAAAGTCTATTTTGAGCCTAAAATTTGGTATTTTAAGAAGTGAGCAAATTTTAGACAGAATTGTTATTTTCACCACCGCGGTGTGGTCAAAACCATCAAAATTGAACAAAAATAAATGTATTCCCCATATCATTCCTACAGTGTCTACAGATGTTCAAAAGTCTCTTTTGAGCCCAAAATTTGGAATTTTAAGAAGTGAGCAAATTCTTGCCAGAATTATAAATTTTTCACCACCCTGGTGTGGTCAAAACCATCAAAATTGCAGAAAAAAATTTAGTCCCCATATCATTCCTACAGTGTCTACAGATGTTCAAAAGTCTATTTTGAGCCTAAAATTTGGAATTTTAAGAAGTGAGCAAATTCTTGCCACAATTGTAAATTTTCACCACCCTGGTGTGGTCAAAACCATCAAAATTGGACAAAAGTTTTTTTATCTCCCATATCATTCCTGCAGTGTCCACAGATGTTCAAAAGTCTATTTTGAGCCTAAAATTTGGAATTTTAAGAAGTGAGCAAATTCTTGCCACAATTGTAAATTTTCACCACCCTGGGGTGGTCAAAACCATCAAAATTGGACAAATATTTTTTTTCTCCCATATCATTCCTGCAGTGTCCACAGATGTTCAAAAGTCTATTTTGACCCTAAAATTTGGAATTTTAAGAAGTGAACAAAATTCTTGCCAGAATTGTACATTTTCACCACCCCGGTGTGGTCAAAACCATCAAAATTGGACAAAAATATTTTACCTCCCATGTCATTTGCACAGTGTCCACAGATGTTCAAAAGTCTATTTTGAGCCTAAAATTTGAAATTTTAAGAAGTGAGCAAATTCTTGCCACAATTGTAAATTTTCACCACCGCGGGGTGGTCAAAACCATCAAAATTGGACAAAACAAATGGAGTCCCAATATCATTCCTGCAGTGTCCAGAGATGTTCAAAAGTCTATTTTGAGCCTAAAATTTGGAATTTTAAGAAGTGAGCAAATTCTTGCCACAATTGTAAATTTTCACCACCCTGGGGGGGTCAAAACCATCAAAATTGGACAAATATTTTTTTTCTCCCATATCATTCCTGCAGTGTCAACAGATGTTCAAAAGTCTATTTTGACCCTAAAATTTGGAATTTTAAGAAGTGAACAAAATTCTTGCCAGAATTGTACATTTTCACCACCCCGGTGTGGTCAAAACCATCAAAATTGGACAAAAATATTTTACCTCCCATGTCATTTGCACAGTGTCCACAGATGTTCAAAAGTCTATTTTGAGCCTAAAATTTGAAATTTTAAGAAGTGAGCAAATTCTTGCCACAATTGTAAATTTTCACCACCGCGGGGTGGTCAAAACCATCAAAATTGGACAAAAAATTTTTACCTCCCATATCATTTGCCCAGTGTCCAGAGATGTTCAAAAGTCTATTTGGAGCCTAAAATTTGGAATTTTAAGAAGTGAGCAAATTCTTGCCACAATTGTAAATTTTTCTCCACCCCGGGGAAGTCAAAACCATCAAAATTGGACAAAAAATGTTTATCTCCCATATCATTTGCGCAGTGTCCACAGATGTTCAAAAGTCTATTTTGAGCCCTAAAATTTGGAATTTTAAGAAGTGAGCAAATTCTTGCCACAATTGTAAATTTTTCTCCACATCTGGTGTGGTCAAAACCATCAAAATTGGACAAAACAAATGGAGTCCCCATATCATTCCTGCAGTGTCCACAGATGTTCAAAAGTCTATTTTGAGCCTAAAATTTGGAATTTTAAGAAGTGAGCAAATTCTTGCCACAATTGTAAATTTTCACCACCCTGGGGTGGTCAAAACCATCAAAATTGGACAAATATTTTTTTTCTCCCATATCATTCCTGCAGTGTCAACAGATGTTCAAAAGTCTATTTTGACCCTAAAATTTGGAATTTTAAGAAGTGAACAAAATTCTTGCCAGAATTGTACATTTTCACCACCCCGGTGTGGTCAAAACCATCAAAATTGGACAAAAATATTTTACCTCCCATGTCATTTGCACAGTGTCCACAGATGTTCAAAAGTCTATTTTGAGCCTAAAATTTGAAATTTTAAGAAGTGAGCAAATTCTTGCCACAATTGTAAATTTTCACCACCGCGGGGTGGTCAAAACCATCAAAATTGGACAAAAATTTTTACCTCCCATATCATTTGCCCAGTGTCCAGAGATGTTCAAAAGTCTATTTGGAGCCTAAAATTTGGAATTTTAAGAAGTGAGCAAATTCTTGCCACAATTGTAAATTTTTCTCCACCCCGGGGAAGTCAAAACCATCAAAATTGGACAAAAAATGTTTATCTCCCATATCATTTGCGCAGTGTCCACAGATGTTCAAAAGTCTATTTTGAGCCCTAAAATTTGGAATTTTAAGAAGTGAGCAAATTCTTGCCACAATTGTAAATTTTTCTCCACATCTGGTGTGGTCAAAACCATCAAAATTGGACAAAAAATTTGTATCTCCCAGATCATTTGCGCAGTGTCCAGAGATGTTCAAAAGTCTATTTTGAGCCCTAAAATTTGGAATTTTAAGAAGTGAGCAAATTCTTGCCACAATTGTAAATTTTCACCACCCCGAGATTGTCAAAACCATCAAAATTGGACATAGAAATTTTTTCTTCCATATCATTTGTGCAGTGTCCAGAGATGTTCAAAAGTCTATTTTGAGCCCTAAAATTTGGAATTTTAAGAAGTGAGCAAATTCTTGCCACAATTGTAAATTTTCACCACCCCGGGATTGTCAAAACCATCAAAATTGGACAAAGAAAATTTTTCTTCCATATAATTTGTGCAGTGTCCAGAGATGTTGAAAAGTCTATTTTGAGCCTAAAATTTGGTATTTTAAGAAGTGAGCAAATTTTAGACAGAATTGTTATTTTCACCACCCTGGTGTGGGCAAAACCATCAAAATTGAACAAAAATAAATGTATTCCCCATATCATTCCTGCAGTGTCTACAGATGTTCAAAAGTCTCTTTTGAGCCCAAAATTTGGAATTTTAAGAAGTGAGCAAATTCTTGCCAGAATTATAAATTTTTCACCATCCTGGTGTGGTCAAAACCATCAAAATTGCAGAAAAAAAATTAGTCCCCATATCATTCCTACAGTGTCTACAGATGTTCAAAAGTCTATTTTGAGCCTAAAATTTGGAAATTTAAGAAGTGAGCAAATTCTTGCCACAATTGTACATTTTCACCACCCCGGTGTGGTCAAAACCATCACAATTGGACAAAAAAAATTCATCTCCCATATCATTTGCGCAGTGTCCACAGATGTTCAAAAGTCTATTTTGAGCCTAAAATTTGGAATTTTAAGAAGTGAGCAAATTCTTGCCACAATTGTAAATTTTCACCACCCTGGTGTGGTCAAAACCATCAAAATTGGACAAAAGTTTTTTTATCTCCCATATCATTCCTGCAGTGTCCAGAGATGTTCAAAAGTGTATTTTGAGCCTAAAATTTGGAATTTTAAGAAGTGAGCAAATTCTTGCCACAATTGTAAATTTTCACCACCGCGGGGTGGTCAAAACCATCAAAATTGGACAAATATTTTTTTTCTCCCATATCATTCCTGCAGTGTCAACAGATGTTCAAAAGTCTATTTTGACCCTAAAATTTGGAATTTTAAGAAGTGAACAAAATTCTTGCCAGAATTGTACATTTTCACCACCCCGGGGGTGGTCAAAACCATCAAAATTGGACAAAAATATTTTACCTCCCATGTCATTTGCCCAGTGTCCACAGATGTTCAAAAGTCTATTTTGAGCCTAAAATTTGGAATTTTAAGAAGTGAGCAAATTCTTGCCACAATTGTAAATTTTCACCACCGCGGGGTGGTCAAAACCATCAAAATTGGACAAAAAATTTTTACCTCCCATATCATTTGCCCAGTGTCCAGAGATGTTCAAAAGTCTATTTGGAGCCTAAAATTTGGAATTTTAAGAAGTGAGCAAATTCTTGCCACAATTGTAAATTTTTCTCCACCCCGGGGAGGTCAAAACCATCAAAATTGGACAAAAAATGTTTATCTCCCATATCATTTGCGCAGTGTACAGAGATGTTCAAAAGTCTATTTTGAGCCCTAAAATTTGGAATTTTAAGAAGTGAGCAAATTCTTGCCACAATTGTAAATTTTTCTCCACATCTGGTGTGGTCAAAACCATCAAAATTGGACAAAAAAATTGTATCTCCCAGATCATTTGCGCAGTGTCCAGAGATGTTCAAAAGTCTATTTTGAGCCCTAAAATTTGGAATTTTAAGAAGTGAGCAAATTCTTGCCACAATTGTACATTTTCACCATCCCGGGATTGTCAAAACCATCAAAATTGGACATAGAAATTTTTTCTTCCATATCATTTGTGCAGTGTCCACAGATGTTCAAAAGTCTATTTTGAGCCCTAAAATTTGGAATTTTAAGAAGTGAGCAAATTCTTGCCACAATTGTAAATTTTCACCACCCCGGGATTGTCAAAACCATCAAAATTGGACAAAGAAATTTTTTCTTCCATATAATTTGCTCAGTGTCCAGAGATGTTCAAAAGTCTATTTTGAGCCTAAAATTTGGTATTTTAAGAAGTGAGCAAATTTTAGACAGAATTGTTATTTTCACCACCGCGGTGTGGTCAAAACCATCAAAATTGAACAAAAATAAATGTATTCCCCATATCATTCCTACAGTGTCTACAGATGTTCAAAAGTCTCTTTTGAGCCCAAAATTTGGAATTTTAAGAAGTGAGCAAATTCTTGCCAGAATTATAAATTTTTCACCACCCTGGTGTGGTCAAAACCATCAAAATTGCAGAAAAAAATTTAGTCCCCATATCATTCCTACAGTGTCTACAGATGTTCAAAAGTCTATTTTGAGCCTAAAATTTGGAATTTTAAGAAGTGAGCAAATTCTTGCCACAATTGTAAATTTTCACCACCCTGGTGTGGTCAAAACCATCAAAATTGGACAAAAGTTTTTTTATCTCCCATATCATTCCTGCAGTGTCCACAGATGTTCAAAAGTCTATTTTGAGCCTAAAATTTGGAATTTTAAGAAGTGAGCAAATTCTTGCCACAATTGTAAATTTTCACCACCCTGGGGTGGTCAAAACCATCAAAATTGGACAAATATTTTTTTTCTCCCATATCATTCCTGCAGTGTCCACAGATGTTCAAAAGTCTATTTTGACCCTAAAATTTGGAATTTTAAGAAGTGAACAAAATTCTTGCCAGAATTGTACATTTTCACCACCCCGGTGTGGTCAAAACCATCAAAATTGGACAAAAATATTTTACCTCCCATGTCATTTGCACAGTGTCCACAGATGTTCAAAAGTCTATTTTGAGCCTAAAATTTGAAATTTTAAGAAGTGAGCAAATTCTTGCCACAATTGTAAATTTTCACCACCGCGGGGTGGTCAAAACCATCAAAATTGGACAAAACAAATGGAGTCCCAATATCATTCCTGCAGTGTCCAGAGATGTTCAAAAGTCTATTTTGAGCCTAAAATTTGGAATTTTAAGAAGTGAGCAAATTCTTGCCACAATTGTAAATTTTCACCACCCTGGGGGGGTCAAAACCATCAAAATTGGACAAATATTTTTTTTCTCCCATATCATTCCTGCAGTGTCAACAGATGTTCAAAAGTCTATTTTGACCCTAAAATTTGGAATTTTAAGAAGTGAACAAAATTCTTGCCAGAATTGTACATTTTCACCACCCCGGTGTGGTCAAAACCATCAAAATTGGACAAAAATATTTTACCTCCCATGTCATTTGCACAGTGTCCACAGATGTTCAAAAGTCTATTTTGAGCCTAAAATTTGAAATTTTAAGAAGTGAGCAAATTCTTGCCACAATTGTAAATTTTCACCACCGCGGGGTGGTCAAAACCATCAAAATTGGACAAAAAATTTTTACCTCCCATATCATTTGCACAGTGTCCACAGATGTTCAAAAGTCTATTTGGAGCCTAAAATTTGGAATTTTAAGAAGTGAGCAAATTCTTGCCACAATTGTAAATTTTTCTCCACCCCGGGGAAGTCAAAACCATCAAAATTGGACAAAAAATGTTTATCTCCCATATCATTTGCGCAGTGTCCACAGATGTTCAAAAGTCTATTTTGAGCCCTAAAATTTGGAATTTTAAGAAGTGAGCAAATTCTTGCCACAATTGTAAATTTTTCTCCACATCTGGTGTGGTCAAAACCATCAAAATTGGACAAAAAATTTGTATCTCCCAGATCATTTGCGCAGTGTCCAGAGATGTTCAAAAGTCTATTTTGAGCCCTAAAATTTAGAATTTTAAGAAGTGAGCAAATTCTTGCCACAATTGTAAATTTTCACCACCCCGGGATTGTCAAAACCATCAAAATTGGACATAGAAATTTTTTCTTCCATATCATTTGTGCAGTGTCCAGAGATGTTCAAAAGTCTATTTTGAGCCCTAAAATTTGGAATTTTAAGAAGTGAGCAAATTCTTGCCACAATTGTAAATTTTCACCAC
Organism: Haliotis rufescens; assembly: GCF_023055435.1. NCBI lineage: Eukaryota > Metazoa > Mollusca > Gastropoda > Lepetellida > Haliotidae > Haliotis > Haliotis rufescens. The sequence goes on along the minus strand of NW_025964001.1, from coordinate 49,387,792 downwards.
CCCGGGATTGTCAAAACCATCAAAATTGGACAAAGAAAATTTGTCTTCCATATAATTTGTGCAGTGTCCAGAGATGTTCAAAAGTCTATTTTGAGCCTAAAATTTGGTATTTTAAGAAGTGAGCAAATTTTAGACAGAATTATTATTTTCACCACCCTGGTGTGGTCAAAACCATCAAAATTGCAGAAAAAAAATTAGTCCCCATATCATTCCTACAGTGTCTACAGATGTTCAAAAGTCTATTTTGAGCCTAAAATTTGGAAATTTAAGAAGTGAGCAAATTCTTGCCACAATTGTACATTTTCACCACCCTGGTGTGGTCAAAACCATCACAATTGGACCAAAAAAAATTCATCTCCCATATCATTTGCGCAGTGTCCACAGATGTTCAAAAGTCTATTTTGAGCCTAAAATTTGGAATTTTAAGAAGTGAGCAAATTCTTGCCACAATTGTAAATTTTCACCACCCTGGTGTGGTCAAAACCATCAAAATTGGACAAAAGTTTTTTTATCTCCCATATCATTCCTGCAGTGTCCAGAGATGTTCAAAAGTCGATTTTGAGCCTAAAATTTGGAATTTTAAGAAGTGAGCAAATTCTTGCCACAATTGTAAATTTTCACCACCCTGGGGGGGTCAAAACCATCAAAATTGGACAAATATTTTTTTTCTCCCATATCATTCCTGCAGTGTCAACAGATGTTCAAAAGTCTATTTTGACCCTAAAATTTGGAATTTTAAGAAGTGAACAAAATTCTTGCCACAATTGTACATTTTCACCACCGCGGGGTGGTCAAAACCATCAAAATTGGACAAAAATATTTTACCTCCCATGTCATTTGCACAGTGTCCACAGATGTTCAAAAGTCTATTTTGAGCCTAAAATTTGAAATTTTAAGAAGTGAGCAAATTCTTGCCACAATTGTAAATTTTCACCACCGCGGGGTGGTCAAAACCATCAAAATTGGACAAAACAAATGGAGTCCCCATATCATTCCTGCAGTGTCCAGAGATGTTCAAAAGTCTATTTTGAGCCTAAAATTTGGAATTTTAAGAAGTGAGCAAATTCTTGCCACAATTGTAAATTTTCACCACCGCGGGGTGGTCAAAACCATCAAAATTGGACAAAAAATTTTTACCTCCCATATCATTTGCCCAGTGACCAGAGATGTTCAAAAGTCTATTTGGAGCCTAAAATTTGGAATTTTAAGAAGTGAGCAAATTCTTGCCACAATTGTAAATTTTCACCACCCTGGGGTGGTCAAAACCATCAAAATTGGACAAATATTTTTTTTCTCCCATATCATTCCTGCAGTGTCAACAGATGTTCAAAAGTCTAATTTGACCCTAAAATTTGGAATTTTAAGAAGTGAACAAAATTCTTGCCAGAATTGTACATTTTCACCACCCCGGTGTGGTCAAAACCATCAAAATTGGACAAAACAAATGGAGTCCCCATATCATTCCTGCAGTGTCCAGAGATGTTCAAAAGTCTATTTTGAGCCTAAAATTTGGAATTTTAAGAAGTGAGCAAATTCTTGCCACAATTGTAAATTTTTACCACCCCGGGATTGTCAAAACCATCAAAATTGGACATAGAAATTTTTTCTTCCATATCATTTGTGCAGTGTCCAGAGATGTTCAAAAGTCTATTTTGAGCCCTAAAATTTGGAATTTTAAGAAGTGAGCAAATTCTTGCCACAATTGTAAATTTTCACCACCCCGGGATTGTCAAAACCATCAAAATTGGACAAAGAAAATTTTTCTTCCATATAATTTGTGCAGTGTCCAGAGATGTTCAAAAGTCTATTTTGAGCCTAAAATTTGGTATTTTAAGAAGTGAGCAAATTCTTGCCAGAATTGTACATTTTCACCACCCTGGGGTGGTCAAAACCATCAAAATTGGACAAATATTTTTTTTCTCCCATATCATTCCTGCAGTGTCAACAGATGTTCAAAAGTCTATTTTGACCCTAAAATTTGGAATTTTAAGAAGTGAACAAAATTCTTGCCAGAATTGTACATTTTCACCACCCCGGTGTGGTCAAAACCATCAAAATTGGACAAAAATATTTTACCTCCCATGTCATTTGCACAGTGTCCAGAGATGTTCAAAAGTCTATTTGGAGCCTAAAATTTGGAATTTTAAGAAGTGAGCAAATTCTTGCCACAATTGTAAATTTTTCTCCAGCCTGGGGAAGTCAAAACCATCAAAATTGGACAAAAAATGTTTATCTCCCATATCATTTGCGCAGTGTCCACAGATGTTCAAAAGTCTATTTTGAGCCCTAAAATTTGGAATTTTAAGAAGTGAGCAAATTCTTGCCACAATTGTACATTTTTCTCCACATCTGGTGTGGTCAAAACCATCAAAATTGGACAAAAAATTTGTATCTCCCAGATCATTTGCGCAGTGTCCACAGATGTTCAAAAGTCTATTTTGAGCCCTAAAATTTGGAATTTTAAGAAGTGAGCAAATTCTTGCCACAATTGTAAATTTTCACCACCCCAGGATTGTCAAAACCATCAAAATTGGACATAGAAATTTTTTCTTCCATATCATTTGTGCAGTGTCCAGAGATGTTCAAAAGTCTATTTTGAGCCCTAAAATTTGGAATTTTAAGAAGTGAGCAAATTCTTGCCAGAATTGTACATTTTCACCACCCCGGTGTGGTCAAAACCATCAAAATTGGACAAAACAAATGGAGTCCCCATATCATTCCTGCAGTGTCCAGAGATGTTCAAAAGTCTATTTTGAGCCCTAAAATTTGGAATTTTAAGAAGTGAGCAAATTCTTGCCACAATTGTAAATTTTCACCACCGCGGGGTGGTCAAAACCATCAAAATTGGACAAAAATATTTTACCTCCCATGTCATTTGCACAGTGTCCACAGATGTTCAAAAGTCTATTTTGAGCCTAAAATTTGAAATTTTAAGAAGTGAGCAAATTCTTGCCACAAAAAGTAAATTTTCTCCACCCCGGGGAGGTCAAAACCATCAAAATTGGACAAAAAATGTTTATCTCCCATATCATTTGCGCAGTGTCCAGAGATGTTCAAAAGTCTATTTTGAGCACTAAAATTTGGAATTTTAAGAAGTGAGCAAATTCTTGCCACAATTGTAAATTTTTCTCCACATCTGGTGTGGTCAAAACCATCAAAATTGGACAAAAAATTTGTATCTCCCAGATCATTTGCACAGTGTCCAGAGATGTTCAAAAGTCTATTTTGAGCCCTAAAATTTGGAATTTTAAGAAGTGAGCAAATTCTTGCCACAATTGTAAATTTTCACCACCCCGGGATTGTCAAAACCATCAAAATTGGACATAGAAATTTTTTCTTCCATATCATTTGTGCAGTGTCCAGAGATGTTCAAAAGTCTATTTTGAGCCCTAAAATTTGGAATTTTAAGAAGTGAGCAAATTCTTGCCACAATTGTAAATTTTCACCACCCCGGGATTGTCAAAACCATCAAAATTGGACAAAGAAAATTTTTCTTCCATATAATTTGTGCAGTGTCCAGAGATGTTCAAAAGTCTATTTTGAGCCTAAAATTTGGTATTTTAAGAAGTGAGCAAATTTTAGACAGAATTGTTATTTTCACAACCGCGGTGTGGTCAAAACCATCAAAATTGAACAAAAATAAATGTATTCCCCATATCAATCCTGCAGTGTCTACAGATGTTCAAAAGTCTCTTTTGAGCCCAAAATTTGGAATTTTAAGAAGTGAGCAAATTCTTGCCAGAATTATAAATTTTTCACCATCCTGGTGTGGTCAAAACCATCAAAATTGCAGAAAAAAAATTAGTCCCCATATCATTCCTACAGTGTCTACAGATGTTCAAAAGTCTATTTTGAGCCTAAAATTTGGAAATTTAAGAAGTGAGCAAATTCTTGCCACAATTGTAAATTTTCACCACCGCGGGGTGGTCAAAACCATCAAAATTGGACAAAAATATTTTACCTCCCATGTCATTTGCACAGTGTCCACAGATGTTCAAAAGTCTATTTTGAGCCTAAAATTTGAAATTTTAAGAAGTGAGCAAATTCTTGCCACAAAAAGTAAATTTTCTCCACCCCGGGGAGGTCAAAACCATCAAAATTGGACAAAAAATGTTTATCTCCCATATCATTTGCGCAGTGTCCAGAGATGTTCAAAAGTCTATTTTGAGCCCTAAAATTTGGAATTTTAAGAAGTGAGCAAATTCTTGCCACAATTGTAAATTTTTCTCCACATCTGGTGTGGTCAAAACCATCAAAATTGGACAAAAAATTTGTATCTCCCAGATCATTTGCACAGTGTCCAGAGATGTTCAAAAGTCTATTTTGAGCCCTAAAATTTGGAATTTTAAGAAGTGAGCAAATTCTTGCCACAATTGTAAATTTTCACCACCCCAGGATTGTCAAAACCATCAAAATTGGACATAGAAATTTTTTCTTCCATATCATTTGTGCAGTGTCCAGAGATGTTCAAAAGTCTATTTTGAGCCCTAAAATTTGGAATTTTAAGAAGTGAGCAAATTCTTGCCACAATTGTAAATTTTCACCACCCCGGGATTGTCAAAACCATCAAAATTGGACAAAGAAAATTTTTCTTCCATATAATTTGTGCAGTGTCCACAGATGTTCAAAAGTCTATTTTGAGCCTAAAATTTGAAATTTTAAGAAGTGAGCAAATTCTTGCCACAAAAAGTAAATTTTCTCCACCCCGGGGAGGTCAAAACCATCAAAATTGGACAAAAAATGTTTATCTCCCATATCATTTGCGCAGTGTCCAGAGATGTTCAAAAGTCTATTTTGAGCACTAAAATTTGGAATTTTAAGAAGTGAGCAAATTCTTGCCACAATTGTAAATTTTTCTCCACATCTGGTGTGGTCAAAACCATCAAAATTGGACAAAAAATTTGTATCTCCCAGATCATTTGCACAGTGTCCAGAGATGTTCAAAAGTCTATTTTGAGCCCTAAAATTTGGAATTTTAAGAAGTGAGCAAATTCTTGCCACAATTGTAAATTTTCACCACCCCGGGATTGTCAAAACCATCAAAATTGGACATAGAAATTTTTTCTTCCATATCATTTGTGCAGTGTCCAGAGATGTTCAAAAGTCTATTTTGAGCCCTAAAATTTGGAATTTTAAGAAGTGAGCAAATTCTTGCCACAATTGTAAATTTTCACCACCCCGGGATTGTCAAAACCATCAAAATTGGACAAAGAAAATTTTTCTTCCATATAATTTGTGCAGTGTCCAGAGATGTTCAAAAGTCTATTTTGAGCCTAAAATTTGGTATTTTAAGAAGTGAGCAAATTTTAGACAGAATTGTTATTTTCACAACCGCGGTGTGGTCAAAACCATCAAAATTGAACAAAAATAAATGTATTCCCCATATCAATCCTGCAGTGTCTACAGATGTTCAAAAGTCTCTTTTGAGCCCAAAATTTGGAATTTTAAGAAGTGAGCAAATTCTTGCCAGAATTATAAATTTTTCACCATCCTGGTGTGGTCAAAACCATCAAAATTGCAGAAAAAAAATTAGTCCCCATATCATTCCTACAGTGTCTACAGATGTTCAAAAGTCTATTTTGAGCCTAAAATTTGGAAATTTAAGAAGTGAGCAAATTCTTGCCACAATTGTAAATTTTCACCACCGCGGGGTGGTCAAAACCATCAAAATTGGACAAAAATATTTTACCTCCCATGTCATTTGCACAGTGTCCACAGATGTTCAAAAGTCTATTTTGAGCCTAAAATTTGAAATTTTAAGAAGTGAGCAAATTCTTGCCACAAAAAGTAAATTTTCTCCACCCCGGGGAGGTCAAAACCATCAAAATTGGACAAAAAATGTTTATCTCCCATATCATTTGCGCAGTGTCCAGAGATGTTCAAAAGTCTATTTTGAGCCCTAAAATTTGGAATTTTAAGAAGTGAGCAAATTCTTGCCACAATTGTAAATTTTTCTCCACATCTGGTGTGGTCAAAACCATCAAAATTGGACAAAAAATTTGTATCTCCCAGATCATTTGCACAGTGTCCAGAGATGTTCAAAAGTCTATTTTGAGCCCTAAAATTTGGAATTTTAAGAAGTGAGCAAATTCTTGCCACAATTGTAAATTTTCACCACCCCAGGATTGTCAAAACCATCAAAATTGGACATAGAAATTTTTTCTTCCATATCATTTGTGCAGTGTCCAGAGATGTTCAAAAGTCTATTTTGAGCCCTAAAATTTGGAATTTTAAGAAGTGAGCAAATTCTTGCCACAATTGTAAATTTTCACCACCCCGGGATTGTCAAAACCATCAAAATTGGACAAAGAAAATTTTTCTTCCATATAATTTGTGCAGTGTCCAGAGATGTTCAAAAGTCTATTTTGAGCCTAAAATTTGGTATTTTAAGAAGTGAGCAAATTTTAGACAGAATTGTTATTTTCACCACCGCGGTGTGGTCAAAACCATCAAAATTGAACAAAAATAAATGTATTCCCCATATCAATCCTGCAGTGTCTACAGATGTTCAAAAGTCTCTTTTGAGCCCAAAATTTGGAATTTTAAGAAGTGAGCAAATTCTTGCCAGAATTATAAATTTTTCACCATCCTGGTGTGGTCAAAACCATCAAAATTGCAGAAAAAAAATTAGTCCCCATATCATTCCTACAGTGTCTACAGATGTTCAAAAGTCTATTTTGAGCCTAAAATTTGGAAATTTAAGAAGTGAGCAAATTCTTGCCACAATTGTACATTTTCACCACCCCGGTGTGGTCAAAACCATCACAATTGGACAAAAAAAATTCATCTCCCATATCATTTGCGCAGTGTCCACAGATGTTCAAAAGTCTATTTTGAGCCTAAAATTTGGAATTTTAAGAAGTGAGCAAATTCTTGCCACAATTGTAAATTTTCACCACCCTGGTGTGGTCAAAACCATAAAAATTGGACAAAAGTTTTTTTTATCTCCCATATCATTCCTGCAGTGTCCAGAGATGTTCAAAAGTCTATTTTGAGCCTAAAATTTGGAATTTTAAGAAGTGAGCAAATTCTTGCCACAATTGTAAATTTTCACCACCCTGGGGTGGTCAAAACCATCAAAATTGGACAAATATTTTTTTTCTCCCATATCATTCCTGCAGTGTCAACAGATGTTCAAAAGTCTATTTTGACCCTAAAATTTGGAATTTTAAGAAGTGAACAAAATTCTTGCCAGAATTGTACATTTTCACCACCCCGGGGTGGTCAAAACCATCAAAATTGGACAAAAATATTTTACCTCCCATGTCATTTGCACAGTGTCCACAGATGTTCAAAAGTCTATTTTGAGCCTAAAATTTGAAATTTTAAGAAGTGAGCAAATTCTTGCCACAATTGTACATTTTCACCACCCTGGTGTGGTCAAAACCATCACAATTGGACAAAAAAAATTCATCTCCCATATCGTTTGCGCAGTGTCCACAGATGTTCAAAAGTCTATTTTGAGCCCTAAAATTTGGAATTTTAAGAAGTGAGCAAATTCTTGCCACAATTGTACATTTTTCTCCACATCTGGTGTGGTCAAAACCATCAAAATTGGACAAAAAATTTGTATCTCCCAGATCATTTGCGCAGTGTCCACAGATGTTCAAAAGTCTATTTTGAGCCCTAAAATTTGGAATTTTAAGAAGTGAGCAAATTCTTGCCACAATTGTAAATTTTCACCACCCCAGGATTGTCAAAACCATCAAAATTGGACATAGAAATTTTTTCTTCCATATCATTTGTGCAGTGTCCAGAGATGTTCAAAAGTCTATTTTGAGCCCTAAAATTTGGAATTTTAAGAAGTGAGCAAATTCTTGCCAGAATTGTACATTTTCACCACCCCGGTGTGGTCAAAACCATCAAAATTGGACAAAACAAATGGAGTCCCCATATCATTCCTGCAGTGTCCAGAGATGTTCAAAAGTCTATTTTGAGCCCTAAAATTTGGAATTTTAAGAAGTGAGCAAATTCTTGCCACAATTGTAAATTTTCACCACCGCGGGGTGGTCAAAACCATCAAAATTGGACAAAAATATTTTACCTCCCATGTCATTTGCACAGTGTCCACAGATGTTCAAAAGTCTATTTTGAGCCTAAAATTTGAAATTTTAAGAAGTGAGCAAATTCTTGCCACAAAAAGTAAATTTTCTCCACCCCGGGGAGGTCAAAACCATCAAAATTGGACAAAAAATGTTTATCTCCCATATCATTTGCGCAGTGTCCAGAGATGTTCAAAAGTCTATTTTGAGCACTAAAATTTGGAATTTTAAGAAGTGAGCAAATTCTTGCCACAATTGTAAATTTTTCTCCACATCTGGTGTGGTCAAAACCATCAAAATTGGACAAAAAATTTGTATCTCCCAGATCATTTGCACAGTGTCCAGAGATGTTCAAAAGTCTATTTTGAGCCCTAAAATTTGGAATTTTAAGAAGTGAGCAAATTCTTGCCACAATTGTAAATTTTCACCACCCCGGGATTGTCAAAACCATCAAAATTGGACATAGAAATTTTTTCTTCCATATCATTTGTGCAGTGTCCAGAGATGTTCAAAAGTCTATTTTGAGCCCTAAAATTTGGAATTTTAAGAAGTGAGCAAATTCTTGCCACAATTGTAAATTTTCACCACCCCGGGATTGTCAAAACCATCAAAATTGGACAAAGAAAATTTTTCTTCCATATAATTTGTGCAGTGTCCAGAGATGTTCAAAAGTCTATTTTGAGCCTAAAATTTGGTATTTTAAGAAGTGAGCAAATTTTAGACAGAATTGTTATTTTCACCACCGCGGTGTGGTCAAAACCATCAAAATTGAACAAAAATAAATGTATTCCCCATATCAATCCTGCAGTGTCTACAGATGTTCAAAAGTCTCTTTTGAGCCCAAAATTTGGAATTTTAAGAAGTGAGCAAATTCTTGCCAGAATTATAAATTTTTCACCATCCTGGTGTGGTCAAAACCATCAAAATTGCAGAAAAAAAATTAGTCCCCATATCATTCCTACAGTGTCTACAGATGTTCAAAAGTCTATTTTGAGCCTAAAATTTGGAAATTTAAGAAGTGAGCAAATTCTTGCCACAATTGTAAATTTTCACCACCGCGGGGTGGTCAAAACCATCAAAATTGGACAAAAATATTTTACCTCCCATGTCATTTGCACAGTGTCCACAGATGTTCAAAAGTCTATTTTGAGCCTAAAATTTGAAATTTTAAGAAGTGAGCAAATTCTTGCCACAAAAAGTAAATTTTCTCCACCCCGGGGAGGTCAAAACCATCAAAATTGGACAAAAAATGTTTATCTCCCATATCATTTGCGCAGTGTCCAGAGATGTTCAAAAGTCTATTTTGAGCCCTAAAATTTGGAATTTTAAGAAGTGAGCAAATTCTTGCCACAATTGTAAATTTTTCTCCACATCTGGTGTGGTCAAAACCATCAAAATTGGACAAAAAATTTGTATCTCCCAGATCATTTGCACAGTGTCCAGAGATGTTCAAAAGTCTATTTTGAGCCCTAAAATTTGGAATTTTAAGAAGTGAGCAAATTCTTGCCACAATTGTAAATTTTCACCACCCCAGGATTGTCAAAACCATCAAAATTGGACATAGAAATTTTTTCTTCCATATCATTTGTGCAGTGTCCAGAGATGTTCAAAAGTCTATTTTGAGCCCTAAAATTTGGAATTTTAAGAAGTGAGCAAATTCTTGCCACAATTGTAAATTTTCACCACCCCGGGATTGTCAAAACCATCAAAATTGGACAAAGAAAATTTTTCTTCCATATAATTTGTGCAGTGTCCAGAGATGTTCAAAAGTCTATTTTGAGCCTAAAATTTGGTATTTTAAGAAGTGAGCAAATTTTAGACAGAATTGTTATTTTCACCACCGCGGTGTGGTCAAAACCATCAAAATTGAACAAAAATAAATCTATTCCCCATATCAATCCTGCAGTGTCTACAGATGTTCAAAAGTCTCTTTTGAGCCCAAAATTTGGAATTTTAAGAAGTGAGCAAATTCTTGCCAGAATTATAAATTTTTCACCATCCTGGTGTGGTCAAAACCATCAAAATTGCAGAAAAAAAATTAGTCCCCATATCATTCCTACAGTGTCTACAGATGTTCAAAAGTCTATTTTGAGCCTAAAATTTGGAAATTTAAGAAGTGAGCAAATTCTTGCCACAATTGTACATTTTCACCACCCCGGTGTGGTCAAAACCATCACAATTGGACAAAAAAAATTCATCTCCCATATCATTTGCGCAGTGTCCACAGATGTTCAAAAGTCTATTTTGAGCCTAAAATTTGGAATTTTAAGAAGTGAGCAAATTCTTGCCACAATTGTAAATTTTCACCACCCTGGTGTGGTCAAAACCATCAAAATTGGACAAAAGTTTTTTTTATCTCCCATATCATTCCTGCAGTGTCCAGAGATGTTCAAAAGTCTATTTTGAGCCTAAAATTTGGAATTTTAAGAAGTGAGCAAATTCTTGCCACAATTGTAAATTTTCACCACCCTGGGGTGGTCAAAACCATCAAAATTGGACAAATATTTTTTTTCTCCCATATCATTCCTGCAGTGTCAACAGATGTTCAAAAGTCTATTTTGACCCTAAAATTTGGAATTTTAAGAAGTGAACAAAATTCTTGCCAGAATTGTACATTTTCACCACCCCGGGGTGGTCAAAACCATCAAAATTGGACAAAAATATTTTACCTCCCATGTCATTTGCACAGTGTCCACAGATGTTCAAAAGTCTATTTTGAGCCTAAAATTTGAAATTTTAAGAAGTGAGCAAATTCTTGCCACAATTGTACATTTTCACCACCCTGGTGTGGTCAAAACCATCACAATTGGACAAAAAAAATTCATCTCCCATATCGTTTGCGCAGTGTCCACAGATGTTCAAAAGTCTATTTTGAGCCTTAAATTTGAAATTTTAAGAAGTGAGCAAATTCTTGCCACAATTGTACATTTTCACCACCGCGGGGTGGTCAAAACCATCAAAATTGGACAAAACAAATGGAGTCCCCATATCATTCCTGCAGTGTCCAGAGATGTTCAAAAGTCTATTTTGAGCCTAAAATTTGGAATTTTAAGAAGTGAGCAAATTCTTGCCACAATTGTAAATTTTCACCACCCTGGGGTGGTCAAAACCATCAAAATTGGACAAATATTTTACCTCCCATGTCATTTGCACAGTGTCCACAGATGTTCAAAAGTCTATTTTGAGCCTAAAATTTGAAATTTTAAGAAGTGAGCAAATTCTTGCCACAAAAAGTAAATTTTCTCCACCCCGGGGAGGTCAAAACCATCAAAATTGGACAAAAAATGTTTATCTCCCATATCATTTGCGCAGTGTACAGAGATGTTCAAAAGTCTATTTTGAGCCCTAAAATTTGGAATTTTAAGAAGTGAGCAAATTCTTGCCACAATTGTAAATTTTTCTCCACATCTGGTGTGGTCAAAACCATCAAAATTGGACAAAAAAATTGTATCTCCCAGATCATTTGCGCAGTGTCCAGAGATGTTCAAAAGTCTATTTTGAGCCCTAAAATTTGGAATTTTAAGAAGTGAGCAAATTCTTGCCACAATTGTAAATTTTCACCACCCCGGGATTGTCAAAACCATCAAAATTGGACAAAGAAAATTTTTCTTCCATATAATTTGTGCAGTGTCCAGAGATGTTCAAAAGTCTATTTTGAGCCTAAAATTTGGTATTTTAAGAAGTGAGCAAATTTTAGACAGAATTGTTATTTTCACAACCGCGGTGTGGTCAAAACCATCAAAATTGAACAAAAATGAATGTATTCCCCATATCATTCCTGCAGTGTCTACAGATGTTCAAAAGTCTCTTTTGAGCCCAAAATTTGGAATTTTAAGAAGTGAGCAAATTCTTGCCAGAATTATAAATTTTTCACCACCCTGGTGTGGTCAAAACCATCAAAATTGCAGAAAAAATATTAGTCCCCATATCATTCCTACAGTGTCTACAGATGTTCAAAAGTCTATTTTGAGCCTAAAATTTGGAAATTTAAGAAGTGAGCAAATTCTTGCCACAATTGTACATTTTCACCACTCCGGTGTGGTCAAAACCATCACAATTGGACAAAAAAAATTCATCTCCCATATCATTTGCGCAGTGTCCACAGATGTTCAAAAGTCTATTTTGAGCCTAAAATTTGGAATTTTAAGAAGTGAGCAAATTCTTGCCACAATTGTAAATTTTCACCACCCTGGTGTGGTCAAAACCATCAAAATTGGACAAAAGTTTTTTTATCTCCCATATCATTCCTGCAGCGTCCAGAGAAGTTCAAAAGTCTATTTTGAGCCTAAAATTTGGAATTTTAAGAAGTGAGCAAATTCTTGCCACAATTGTAAATTTTCACCACCGCGGGGTGGTCAAAACCATCAAAATTGGACAAATATTTTTTTTCTCCCATATCATTCCTGCAGTGTCAACAGATGTTCAAAAGTCTATTTTGACCCTAAAATTTGGAATTTTAAGAAGTGAACAAAATTCTTGCCAGAATTGTACATTTTCACCACCCCGGGGTGGTCAAAACCATCAAAATTGGACAAAACAAATGGAGTCCCCATATCATTCCTGCAGTGTCCAGAGATGTTCAAAAGTCTATTTTGAGCCTAAAATTTGGAATTTTAAGAAGTGAGCAAATTCTTGCCACAATTGTAAATTTTCACCAACGCGGGGTGGTCAAAACCATCAAAATTGGACAAATAGTTTTTTTCTCCCATATCATTCCTGCAGTGTCAACAGATGTTCAAAAGTCTATTTTGACCCTAAAATTTGGAATTTTAAGAAGTGAACAAAATTCTTGCCAGAATTGTACATTTTCACCACCCCGGTGTGGTCAAAACCATCAAAATTGGACAAAAATATTTTACCTCCCATATCATTTGCACAGTGTCCACAGATGTTCAAAAGTCTATTTGGAGCCTAAAATTTGGAATTTTAAGAAGTGAGCAAATTCTTGCCACAATTGTAAATTTGTCTCCACCCCGGGGAGGTCAAAACCATCAAAATTGGACAAAAAATGTTTATCTCCCATATCATTTGCGCAGTGTACAGAGATGTTCAAAAGTCTATTTTGAGCCCTAAAATTAGGAATTTTAAGAAGTGAGCAAATTCTTGCCACAATTGTAAATTTTTCTCCACATCTGGTGTGGTCAAAACCATCAAAATTGGACAAAAAATTTGTATCTCCCAGATCATTTGCGCAGTGTCCACAGATGTTCAAAAGTCTATTTTGAGCCCTAAAATTTGGAATTTTAAGAAGTGAGCAAATTCTTGCCACAATTGTACATTTTCACCACCCCGGGATTGTCAAAACCATCAAAATTGGACATAGAAATTTTTTCTTCCATATCATTTGTGCAGTGTCCAGAGATGTTCAAAAGTCTATTTTGAGCCCTAAAATTTGGAATTTTAAGAAGTGAGCAAATTCTTGCCACAATTGTAAATTTTCACCACCCCAGGATTTTCAAAACCATCAAAATTGGACAAAGAAAATTTTTCTTCCATATAATTTGTGCAGTGTCCAGAGATGTTCAAAAGTCTATTTTGAGCCTAAAATTTGGTATTTTAAGAAGTGAGCAAATTTTAGACAGAATTGTTATTTTCACCACCGCGGTGTGGTCAAAACCATCAAAATTGAACAAAAATAAATGTATTCCCCATATCATTCCTGCAGTGTCTACAGATGTTCAAAAGTCTCTTTTGAGCCCAAAATTTGGAATTTTAAGAAGTGAGCAAATTCTTGCCAGAATTATAAATTTTTCACCACCCTGATGTGGTCAAAACCATCAAAATTGCAGAAAAAAATTTAGTCCCCATATCATTCCTACAGTGTCTACAGATGTTCAAAAGTCTATTTTGAGCCTAAAATTTGGAAATTTAAGAAGTGAGCAAATTCTTGCCACAATTGTACATTTTCACCACCGCGGTGTGGTCAAAACCATCACAATTGGACAAAAAAAATTCATCTCCCATATCATTTGCGCAGTGTCCACAGATGTTCAAAAGTCTATTTTGAGCCTAAAATTTGGAATTTTAAGAAGTGAGCAAATTCTTGCCACAATTGTAAATTTTCACCACCCTGGTGTGGTCAAAACCATAAAAATTGGACAAAAGTTTTTTTTATCTCCCATATCATTCCTGCAGTGTCCACAGATGTTCAAAAGTCTATTTTGAGCCTAAAATTTGGAATTTTAAGAAGTGAGCAAATTCTTGCCACAATTGTAAATTTTCACCACCCTGGGGTGGTCAAAACCATCAAAATTGGACAAATATTTTTTTTCTCCCATATCATTCCTGCAGTGTCAACAGATGTTCAAAAGTCTATTTTGACCCTAAAATTTGGAATTTTAAGAAGTGAACAAAATTCTTGCCAGAATTGTACATTTTCACCACCCCGGTGTGGTCAAAACCATCAAAATTGGACAAAAATATTTTACCTCCCATGTCATTTGCACAGTGTCCACAGATGTTCAAAAGTCTATTTTGAGCCTAAAATTTGAAATTTTAAGAAGTGAGCAAATTCTTGCCACAATTGTACATTTTCACCACCCTGGTGTGGTCAAAACCATCACAATTGGACAAAAAAAATTCATCTCCCATATCGTTTGCGCAGTGTCCACAGATGTTCAAAAGTCTATTTTGAGCCTAAAATTTGGAATTTTAAGAAGTGAGCAAATTCTTGCCACAATTGTACATTTTCACCACCGCGGGGTGGTCAAAACCATCAAAATTGGACAAAACAAATGGAGTCCCCATATCATTCCTGCAGTGTCCAGAGATGTTCAAAAGTCTATTTTGAGCCTAAAATTTGGAATTTTAAGAAGTGAGCAAATTCTTGCCACAATTGTAAATTTTCACCACCCTGGGGTGGTCAAAACCATCAAAATTGGACAAATATTTTTTTTCTCCCATATCATTCCTGCAGTGTCAACAGATGTTCAAAAGTCTATTTTGAACCTAAAATTTGGAATTTTAAGAAGTGAACAAAATTCTTGCCAGAATTGTACATTTTCACCACCCCGGTGTGGTCAAAACCATCAAAATTGGACAAAAATATTTTACCTCCCATGTCATTTGCACAGTGTCCACAGATGTTCAAAAGTCTATTTTGAGCCTAAAATTTGAAATTTTAAGAAGTGAGCAAATTCTTGCCACAAAAAGTAAATTTTCTCCACCCCGGGGAGGTCAAAACCATCAAAATTGGACAAAAAATGTTTATCTCCCATATCATTTGCGCAGTGTACAGAGATGTTCAAAAGTCTATTTTGAGCCCTAAAATTTGGAATTTTAAGAAGTGAGCAAATTCTTGCCACAATTGTAAATTTTTCTCCACATCTGGTGTGGTCAAAACCATCAAAATTGGACAAAAAATTTGTATCTCCCAGATCATTTGCACAGTGTCCAGAGATGTTCAAAAGTCTATTTTGAGCCCTAAAATTTGGAATTTTAAGAAGTGAGCAAATTCTTGCCACAATTGTAAATTTTCACCACCCCGGGATTGTCAAAACCATCAAAATAGGACAAAGAAAATTTTTCTTCCATATAATTTGTGCAGTGTCCAGAGATGTTCAAAAGTCTATTTTGAGCCTAAAATTTGGTATTTTAAGAAGTGAGCAAATTTTAGACAGAATTGTTATTTTCACAACCGCGGTGTGGTCAAAACCATCAAAATTGAACTAAAATGAATGTATTCCCCATATCATTCCTGCAGTGTCTACAGATGTTCAAAAGTCTCTTTTGAGCCCAAAATTTGGAATTTTAAGAAGTGAGCAAATTCTTGCCAGAATTATAAATTTTTCACCACCCTGGTGTGGTCAAAACCATCAAAATTGCAGAAAAAATATTAGTCCCCATATCATTCCTACAGTGTCTACAGATGTTCAAAAGTCTATTTTGACCCTAAAATTTGGAAATTTAAGAAGTGAGCAAATTCTTGCCACAATTGTACATTTTCACCACTCCGGTGTGGTCAAAACCATCACAATTGGACAAAAAAAATTGAAATCTCATATTATTGCTGCAAATATAGATCTTGATATTATCTCACCGTATCGTCTCTTGTCTACTCCTCCCTGGCAGCTGGTGAGGCCAGAAGTAGATGTTTCTCTAGCCCGTTTTATTAAATCTGACACCAATCAACTTATATATCAACAGGAATATGTACAATTAAGAAATAAATATGACACCCACCGTTCAATCTTTACTGATGGATCCAAGGATGGTGGCAAGGTGGCATGTGCCACTGTCGTTGGATCAAAACATTTCTCATCTAGAATACCAGACACTAGCTCTATTTTCACTGCTGAGGCCAATGCTCTTCTTACAGCCTTAAAATACATTCAACGACAGTCTGCATATAAACAATTTATCATCTTTTCTGATTCTTTGTCTTGTCTTCAGGCACTGAAAAAGGTCTCTTCTAATCATCCAATTATTTTAAACATTTTAGAACTTTATAATGATCTTTCAACTGGCCAATACGACATCGTCTTTTGTTGGTTGCCCAGTCATGTGGGCATAAAAGGCAACACAATGGCTGATGCTGCAGCTAAAGCAGCACTCAACAAATCTGTGACACCACTTCTTCTTCCCTACAGTGACTATAAACCTGTTATCCGTTCTTACATCAGAAATCTAATGCAGAAGAAGTGGGACACCCAAGTGGGTATAAATAAATTACATGCAATCAAACCAAATATCGGTTATACCTACTTGGGTTGTCAGTCCAGGTTTGAAGAGGTCATTATGCGACGATGTCGTATTGGCCATTCAAGATATACACATGAGTATCTATTGAAAGGTGAGGATCCTCCGTTTTGCATCCCTTGTGATGAAAGAATCACAGTCAAACATGTCCTGCTTGACTGTATTGATTTTGCCATCACAAGGGATAACTATTTCAAATCTACATCTCTAAAGGATCTTTTAAATGGTATCAGTTGTCATTTAATTGTTGGATTTTTAAAAGAAATAGAACTTATTGATAAATTTTGATTGTGTACATAGTTGAATTTTATAATATTGGTAGTGTTTAATGAGTAACAGAGATGGTTAGTGGCTGTATCCTCAAAGGGGGTTGAAGTAGTGTAAAATTATTGTCCCCCTGAGAGGTTATGTAAGACCACGTCCTGAAAGTACGTTTATTCATACCACTGTTTTTAAACGTAGTATATTTGTTTTGTTTTAATTATGGCTTAATTGCGTACCATCGCCAGCTGCTTAAGGGATGGTGTAAATCCTGCTGGGGAGCCATGCAGGTAGCAGAAGTATTGTAAGTCCCCACGGGCCCCAGTTAGGTGGCCTCACTTTGGTTGCTGGCGATCTCTAGCCCGATTTTTATAATGTATTGTTGAATAATAGGTTATTCTTTTAATTGTTCTAAACTAGTTTTACTTATAAACTGTGATATGCTAGTTGTTCTACTGTCCGTCGATGACAGGTGTTTTATTCTCATGTCAGTATATTAAATGTTCTCGTCACGATATGGCTGAAATATTGCCGATGTGACGTAAAGCTTTAACTCACTCACTCACTAACTCACTCACCCATATCATTTGCGCAGTGTCCACAGATGTTCAAAAGTCTATTTTGAGCCTAAAATTTGGAATTTTAAGAAGTGAGCAAATTCTTGCCACAATTGTAAATTTTCACCACCCTGGTGTGGTCAAAACCATCAAAATTGGACAAAAGTTTTTTTATCTCCCATATCATTCCTGCAGCGTCCAGAGATGTTCAAAAGTCTATTTTGAGCCTAAAATTTGGAATTTTAAGAAGTGAGCAAATTCTTGCCACAATTGTAAATTTTCACCACCGCGGGGTGGTCAAAACCATCAAAATTGGACAAATATTTTTTTTCTCCCATATCATTCCTGCAGTGTCAACAGATGTTCAAAAGTCTATTTTGACCCTAAAATTTGGAATTTTAAGAAGTGAACAAAATTCTTGCCAGAATTGTACATTTTCACCACCCCGGGGTGGTCAAAACCATCAAAATTGGACAAAACAAATGGAGTCCCCATATCATTCCTGCAGTGTCCAGAGATGTTCAAAAGTCTATTTTGAGCCTAAAATTTGGAATTTTAAGAAGTGAGCAAATTCTTGCCACAATTGTAAATTTTCACCACCGCGGGGTGGTCAAAACCATCAAAATTGGACAAATAGTTTTTTTCTCCCATATCATTCCTGCAGTGTCAACAGATGTTCAAAAGTCTATTTTGACCCTAAAATTTGGAATTTTAAGAAGTGAACAAAATTCTTGCCAGAATTGTACATTTTCACCACCCCGGTGTGGTCAAAACCATCAAAATTGGACAAAAATATTTTACCTCCCATATCATTTGCACAGTGTCCACAGATGTTCAAAAGTCTATTTGGAGCCTAAAATTTGGAATTTTAAGAAGTGAGCAAATTCTTGCCACAATTGTAAATTTGTCTCCACCCCGGGGAGGTCAAAACCATCAAAATTGGACAAAAAATGTTTATCTCCCATATCATTTGCGCAGTGTACAGAGATGTTCAAAAGTCTATTTTGAGCCCTAAAATTAGGAATTTTAAGAAGTGAGCAAATTCTTGCCACAATTGTAAATTTTTCTCCACATCTGGTGTGGTCAAAACCATCAAAATTGGACAAAAAATTTGTATCTCCCAGATCATTTGCGCAGTGTCCACAGATGTTCAAAAGTCTATTTTGAGCCCTAAAATTTGGAATTTTAAGAAGTGAGCAAATTCTTGCCACAATTGTACATTTTCACCACCCCGGGATTGTCAAAACCATCAAAATTGGACATAGAAATTTTTTCTTCCATATCATTTGTGCAGTGTCCAGAGATGTTCAAAAGTCTATTTTGAGCCCTAAAATTTGGAATTTTAAGAAGTGAGCAAATTCTTGCCACAATTGTAAATTTTCACCACCCCAGGATTTTCAAAACCATCAAAATTGGACAAAGAAAATTTTTCTTCCATATAATTTGTGCAGTGTCCAGAGATGTTCAAAAGTCTATTTTGAGCCTAAAATTTGGTATTTTAAGAAGTGAGCAAATTTTAGACAGAATTGTTATTTTCACAACCGCGGTGTGGTCAAAACCATCAAAATTGAACAAAAATGAATGTATTCCCCATATCATTCCTGCAGTGTCTACAGATGTTCAAAAGTCTCTTTTGAGCCCAAAATTTGGAATTTTAAGAAGTGAGCAAATTCTTGCCAGAATTATAAATTTTTCACCACCCTGGTGTGGTCAAAACCATCAAAATTGCAGAAAAAATATTAGTCCCCATATCATTCCTACAGTGTCTACAGATGTTCAAAAGTCTATTTTGACCCTAAAATTTGGAAATTTAAGAAGTGAGCAAATTCTTGCCACAATTGTACATTTTCACCACTCCGGTGTGGTCAAAACCATCACAATTGGACAAAAAAAAATTCATCTCCCATATCATTTGCGCAGTGTCCACAGATGTTCAAAAGTCTATTTTGAGCCTAAAATTTGGAATTTTAAGAAGTGAGCAAATTCTTGCCACAATTGTAAATTTTCACCACCCTGGTGTGGTCAAAACCATCAAAATTGGACAAAAGTTTTTTTATCTCCCATATCATTCCTGCAGCGTCCAGAGATGTTCAAAAGTCTATTTTGAGCCTAAAATTTGGAATTTTAAGAAGTGAGCAAATTCTTGCCACAATTGTAAATTTTCACCACCGCGGGGTGGTCAAAACCATCAAAATTGGACAAATATTTTTTTTCTCCCATATCATTCCTGCAGTGTCAACAGATGTTCAAAAGTCTATTTTGACCCTAAAATTTGGAATTTTAAGAAGTGAACAAAATTCTTGCCAGAATTGTACATTTTCACCACCCCGGGGTGGTCAAAACCATCAAAATTGGACAAAACAAATGGAGTCCCCATATCATTCCTGCAGTGTCCAGAGATGTTCAAAAGTCTATTTTGAGCCTAAAATTTGGAATTTTAAGAAGTGAGCAAATTCTTGCCACAATTGTAAATTTTCACCAACGCAGGGTGGTCAAAACCATCAAAATTGGACAAATAGTTTTTTTCTCCCATATCATTCCTGCAGTGTCAACAGATGTTCAAAAGTCTATTTTGACCCTAAAATTTGGAATTTTAAGAAGTGAACAAAATTCTTGCCAGAATTGTACATTTTCACCACCCCGGTGTGGTCAAAACCATCAAAATTGGACAAAAATATTTTACCTCCCATATCATTTGCACAGTGTCCACAGATGTTCAAAAGTCTATTTGGAGCCTAAAATTTGGAATTTTAAGAAGTGAGCAAATTCTTGCCACAATTGTAAATTTGTCTCCACCCCGGGGAGGTCAAAACCATCAAAATTGGACAAAAAATGTTTATCTCCCATATCATTTGCGCAGTGTACAGAGATGTTCAAAAGTCTATTTTGAGCCCTAAAATTAGGAATTTTAAGAAGTGAGCAAATTCTTGCCACAATTGTAAATTTTTCTCCACATCTGGTGTGGTCAAAACCATCAAAATTGGACAAAAAATTTGTATCTCCCAGATCATTTGCGCAGTGTCCACAGATGTTCAAAAGTCTATTTTGAGCCCTAAAATTTGGAATTTTAAGAAGTGAGCAAATTCTTGCCACAATTGTACATTTTCACCACCCCGGGATTGTCAAAACCATCAAAATTGGACATAGAAATTTTTTCTTCCATATCATTTGTGCAGTGTCCAGAGATGTTCAAAAGTCTATTTTGAGCCCTAAAATTTGGAATTTTAAGAAGTGAGCAAATTCTTGCCACAATTGTAAATTTTCACCACCCCAGGATTTTCAAAACCATCAAAATTGGACAAAGAAAATTTTTCTTCCATATAATTTGTGCAGTGTCCAGAGATGTTCAAAAGTCTATTTTGAGCCTAAAATTTGGTATTTTAAGAAGTGAGCAAATTTTAGACAGAATTGTTATTTTCACCACCGCGGTGTGGTCAAAACCATCAAAATTGAACAAAAATAAATGTATTCCCCATATCATTCCTGCAGTGTCTACAGATGTTCAAAAGTCTCTTTTGAGCCCAAAATTTGGAATTTTAAGAAGTGAGCAAATTCTTGCCAGAATTATAAATTTTTCACCACCCTGATGTGGTCAAAACCATCAAAATTGCAGAAAAAAATTTAGTCCCCATATCATTCCTACAGTGTCTACAGATGTTCAAAAGTCTATTTTGAGCCTAAAATTTGGAAATTTAAGAAGTGAGCAAATTCTTGCCACAATTGTACATTTTCACCACCGCGGTGTGGTCAAAACCATCACAATTGGACAAAAAAAATTCATCTCCCATATCATTTGCGCAGTGTCCACAGATGTTCAAAAGTCTATTTTGAGCCTAAAATTTGGAATTTTAAGAAGTGAGCAAATTCTTGCCACAATTGTAAATTTTCACCACCCTGGTGTGGTCAAAACCATCAAAATTGGACAAAAGTTTTTTTATCTCCCATATCATTCCTGCAGTGTCCACAGATGTTCAAAAGTCTATTTTGAGCCTAAAATTTGGAATTTTAAGAAGTGAGCAAATTCTTGCCACAATTGTAAATTTTCACCACCCTCGGGTGGTCAAAACCATCAAAATTGGACAAATATTTTTTTTCTCCCATATCATTCCTGCAGTGTCCACAGATGTTCAAAAGTCTATTTTGACCCTAAAATTTGGAATTTTAAGAAGTGAACAAAATTCTTGCCAGAATTGTACATTTTCACCACCCCGGTGTGGTCAAAACCATCAAAATTGGATAAAAATACTTTACCTCCCATGTCATTTGCACAGTGTCCACAGATGTTCAAAAGTCTATTTTGAGCCTAAAATTTGAAATTTTAAGAAGTGAGCAAATTCTTGCCACAATTGTAAATTTTCACCACCGCGGGGTGGTCAAAACCATCAAAATTGGACAAAACAAATGGAGTCCCCATATCATTCCTGCAGTGTCCACAGATGTTCAAAAGTCGATTTTGAGCCTAAAATTTGGAATTTTAAGAAGTGAGCAAATTCTTGCCACAATTGTAAATTTTCACCACCCTGGGGTGGTCAAAACCATCAAAATTGGACAAATATTTTTTTTCTCCCATATCATTCCTGCAGTGTCAACAGATGTTCAAAAGTCTATTTTGACCCTAAAATTTGGAATTTTAAGAAGTGAACAAAATTCTTGCCAGAATTGTACATTTTCACCACCCCGGTGTGGTCAAAACCATCAAAATTGGACAAAAATATTTTACCTCCCATGTCATTTGCACAGTGTCCACAGATGTTCAAAAGTCTATTTTGAGCCTAAAATTTGAAATTTTAAGAAGTGAGCAAATTCTTGCCACAATTGTAAATTTTCAGCACCCTGGTGTGGTCAAAACCATCAAAATTGGACAAAAAAATTTTACCTCCCATATCATTTGCCCAGTGTCCAGAGATGTTCAAAAGTCTATTTGGAGCCTAAAGTTTGGAATTTTAAGAAGTGAGCAAATTCTTGCCACAATTGTAAATTTTTCACCACCCCAGGGATGTCAAAACCATCAAAATTGGACAAAAAATGTTTATCTCCCATATCATTTGCGCAGTGTACAGAGATGTTCAAAAGTCTATTTTGAGCCCTAAAATTTGGAATTTTAAGAAGTGAGCAAATTCTTGCCACAATTGTAAATTTTTCTCCACATCTGGTGTGGTCAAAACCATCAAAATTGGACAAAAAATTTGTATCTCCCAGATCATTTGCGCAGTGTCCACAGATGTTCAAAAGTCTATTTTGAGCCCTAAAATTTGGAATTTTAAGAAGTGAGCAAATTCTTGCCACAATTGTAAATTTTCACCACCCCGGGATTGTCAAAACCATCAAAATTGGACATAGAAATTTTTTCTTCCATATCATTTGTGCAGTGTCCAGAGATGTTCAAAAGTCTATTTTGAGCCCTAAAATTTCGAATTTTAAGAAGTAAGCAAATTCTTGCCACAATTGTAAATTTTCACCACCCCGGGATTGTCAAAACCATCAAAATTGGACAAAGAAAATTTTTCTTCCATGTAATTTGTGCAGTGTCCAGAGATGTTCAAAAGTCTATTTTGAGCCTAAAATTTGGTATTTTAAGAAGTGAGCAAATTTTAGACAGAATTGTTATTTTCACCACCGCGGTGTGGTCAAAACCATCAAAATTGGACAAAAAAAATGTAGTCCCCATATCATTCCTGCAGTGTCTACAGATGTTCAAAAGTCTATTTTGAGCCTAAAATTTGGAATTTTAAGAAGTGAGCAAATTCTTGCCACAATTATAAACTTTTATCCGCCCCGGGGTGGTCAAAACCATCAAAATTGGACAAAAATTTTTTACCTCCGATATCATTTGCGCAGTCTACAGAGATGTTGAAAAGTCTATTTTGAGCCCTAAAATTTGGAATTTTAAGAAGTGAGCAAATTCTTGCCAGAATTGTACATTTTCATCACCCAGGTGTGGTCAAAACCATCAAAATTGCACAAAAAAAATTCAGTTTCCATACCATTTCCACAGTGTCCAGAGATGTTCAAAAGTCTATTTTGAGCCTAAAATTTGGAAATTTAAGAAGTGAGCAAATTCTTGCCACAATTGTAAATTTTCACCACCCCGGGGTGGTCAAAACCATCAAAATTGGACAAAACATTTTAACCTCCCATATCATTTCCGCAGTGTACAGAGATGTTCAAAAGTCTATTTTGAGCCCTAAAATTTGGAATTTTAAGAAGTGAGCAAATTCTTGCCAGAATTATAAATTTTTCACCACCCTGGTGTGGTCAAAACCATCAAAATTGCAGAAAAAATTTAGTCCCCATATCATTCCTACAGTGTCTACAGATGTTCAAAAGTCTATTTTGAGCCTAAAATTTGGAAATTTAAGAAGTGAGCAAATTCTTGCCACAATTGTACATTTTCACCACCCCGGTGTGGTCAAAACCATCACAATTTGACAAAAAAAAATTCATCTCCCATATCATTTGCGCAGTGTCCACAGATGTTCAAAAGTCTATTTTGAGCCTAAAATTTGGAATTTTAAGAAGTGAGCAAATTCTTGCCACAATTGTAAATTTTCACCACCCTGGTGTGGTCAAAACCATCAAAATTGGACAAAAGTTTTTTTATCTCCCATATCATTCCTGCAGTGTCCACAGATGTTCAAAAGTCTATTTTGAGCCTAAAATTTGGAATTTTAAGAAGTGAGCAAATTCTTGCCACAATTGTAAATTTTCACCACCCTCGGGTGGTCAAAACCATCAAAATTGGACAAATATTTTTTTTCTCCCATATCATTCCTGCAGTGTCCACAGATGTTCAAAAGTCTATTTTGACCCTAAAATTTGGAATTTTAAGAAGTGAACAAAATTCTTGCCAGAATTGTACATTTTCACCACCCCGGTGTGGTCAAAACCATCAAAATTGGATAAAAATACTTTACCTCCCATGTCATTTGCACAGTGTCCACAGATGTTCAAAAGTCTATTTTGAGCCTAAAATTTGAAATTTTAAGAAGTGAGCAAATTCTTGCCACAATTGTAAATTTTCACCACCGCGGGGTGGTCAAAACCATCAAAATTGGACAAAACAAATGGAGTCCCCATATCATTCCTGCAGTGTCCACAGATGTTCAAAAGTCGATTTTGAGCCTAAAATTTGGAATTTTAAGAAGTGAGCAAATTCTTGCCACAATTGTAAATTTTCACCACCCTGGGGTGGTCAAAACCATCAAAATTGGACAAATATTTTTTTTCTCCCATATCATTCCTGCAGTGTCAACAGATGTTCAAAAGTCTATTTTGACCCTAAAATTTGGAATTTTAAGAAGTGAACAAAATTCTTGCCAGAATTGTACATTTTCACCACCCCGGTGTGGTCAAAACCATCAAAATTGGACAAAAATATTTTACCTCCCATGTCATTTGCACAGTGTCCACAGATGTTCAAAAGTCTATTTTGAGCCTAAAATTTGAAATTTTAAGAAGTGAGCAAATTCTTGCCACAATTGTAAATTTTCAGCACCCTGGTGTGGTCAAAACCATCAAAATTGGACAAAAAAATTTTACCTCCCATATCATTTGCCCAGTGTCCAGAGATGTTCAAAAGTCTATTTGGAGCCTAAAGTTTGGAATTTTAAGAAGTGAGCAAATTCTTGCCACAATTGTAAATTTTTCACCACCCCAGGGATGTCAAAACCATCAAAATTGGACAAAAAATGTTTATCTCCCATATCATTTGCGCAGTGTACAGAGATGTTCAAAAGTCTATTTTGAGCCCTAAAATTTGGAATTTTAAGAAGTGAGCAAATTCTTGCCACAATTGTAAATTTTTCTCCACATCTGGTGTGGTCAAAACCATCAAAATTGGACAAAAAATTTGTATCTCCCAGATCATTTGCGCAGTGTCCACAGATGTTCAAAAGTCTATTTTGAGCCCTAAAATTTGGAATTTTAAGAAGTGAGCAAATTCTTGCCACAATTGTAAATTTTCACCACCCCGGGATTGTCAAAACCATCAAAATTGGACATAGAAATTTTTTCTTCCATATCATTTGTGCAGTGTCCAGAGATGTTCAAAAGTCTATTTTGAGCCCTAAAATTTGGAATTTTAAGAAGTAAGCAAATTCTTGCCACAATTGTAAATTTTCACCACCCCGGGATTGTCAAAACCATCAAAATTGGACAAAGAAAATTTTTCTTCCATGTAATTTGTGCAGTGTCCAGAGATGTTCAAAAGTCTATTTTGAGCCTAAAATTTGGTATTTTAAGAAGTGAGCAAATTTTAGACAGAATTGTTATTTTCACCACCGCGGTGTGGTCAAAACCATCAAAATTGGACAAAAAAAATGTAGTCCCCATATCATTCCTGCAGTGTCTACAGATGTTCAAAAGTCTATTTTGAGCCTAAAATTTGGAATTTTAAGAAGTGAGCAAATTCTTGCCACAATTATAAACTTTTATCCGCCCCGGGGTGGTCAAAACCATCAAAATTGGACAAAAATTTTTTACCTCCGATATCATTTGCGCAGTCTACAGAGATGTTGAAAAGTCTATTTTGAGCCTAAAATTTGGAATTTTAAGAAGTGAGCAAATTCTTGCCAGAATTGTACATTTTCATCACCCAGGTGTGGTCAAAACCATCAAAATTGGACAAAAAAAATTCAGTTTCCATACCATTTCCACAGTGTCCAGAGATGTTCAAAAGTCTATTTTGAGCCTAAAATTTGGAAATTTAAGAAGTGAGCAAATTCTTGCCAGAATTGTAAATTTTCACCACCCCGGGGTGGTCAAAACCATCAAAATTGGACAAAACATTTTAACCTCCCATATCATTTCCGCAGTGTACAGAGATGTTCAAAAGTCTATTTTGAGCCCTAAAATTTGGAATTTTAAGAAGTGAGCAAATTCTTGCCAGAATTATAAATTTTTCACCACCCTGGTGTGGTCAAAACCATCAAAATTGCAGAAAAAAATTTAGTCCCCATATCATTCCTACAGTGTCTACAGATGTTCAAAAGTCTATTTTGAGCCTAAAATTTGGAAATTTAAGAAGTGAGCAAATTCTTGCCACAATTGTACATTTTCACCACCCCGGTGTGGTCAAAACCATCACAATTTGACAAAAAAAAATTCATCTCCCATATCATTTGCGCAGTGTCCACAGATGTTCAAAAGTCTATTTTGAGCCTAAAATTTGGAATTTTAAGAAGTGAGCAAATTCTTGCCACAATTCTAAATTTTCACCACCCTGGTGTGGTCAAAACCATCAAAATTGGACAAAAGTTTTTTTATCTCCCATATCATTCCTGCAGTGTCCACAGATGTTCAAAAGTCTATTTTGACCCTAAAATTTGGAATTTTAAGAAGTGAACAAAATTCTTGCCAGAATTGTACATTTTCACCACCCCGGTGTGGTCAAACCATCAAAATTGGACAAAAATATTTTACCTCCCATGTCATTTGCACAGTGTCCACAGATGTTCAAAAGTCTATTTTGAGCCTAAAATTTGGAATTTTAAGAAGTGAGCAAATTCTTGCCACAATTGTACATTTTCACCACCCTGGGGTGGTCAAAACCATCAAAATTGGACAAAACAAATGGAGTCCCCATATCATTCCTGCAGTGTCCACAGATGTTCAAAAGTCTATTTTGAGCCTAAAATTTGGAATTTTAAGAAGTGAGCAAATTCTTGCCACAATTGTAAATTTTCACCACACTGGTGTGGTCAAAACCATCAAAATTGGAGAATTTTTTTTTTATTTCCCATATCATTTGCACAGTGTCCACAGATTTTCAAAAGTCTATTTTGAGCCTAAAATTTGGAATTTTAAGAAGTGAGCAAATTCTTGCCAGAATTGTACATTTTCATCACCCAGGTGTGGTCAAAACCATCAAAATTGGACAAAAAAAATTCAGTTTCCATACCATTTGCACAGTGTCCAGAGATGTTCAAAAGTCTATTTTGAGCCTAAAATTTGGAAATTTAAGAAGTGAGCAAATTCTTGCCAGAATTGTAAATTTTCACCACCCCGGGGTGGTCAAAACCATCAAAATTGGACAAAACATTTTAACCTCCCATATCATTTCCGCAGTGTACAGAGATGTTCAAAAGTCTATTTTGAGCCCTAAAATTTGGAATTTTAAGAAGTGAGCAAATTCTTGCCAGAATTATAAATTTTTCACCACCCTGGTGTGGTCAAAACCATCAAAATTGCAGAAAAAAATGGAGTCCCCATATCATTCCTACAGTGTCTACAGATGTTCAAAAGTCTATTTTGAGCCTAAAATTTGGAAATTTAAGAAGTGAGCAAATTCTTGCCACAATTGTAAATTTTCACTACCCCGGTGTGGTCAAAACCATCACAATTTGACAAAAAAAATTCATCTCCCATATCATTTGCGCAGTGTCCACAGATGTTCAAAAGTCTATTTTGAGCCTAAAATTTGGAATTTTAAGAAGTGAGCAAATTCTTGCCACAATTGTAAATTTTCACCACCCTGGTGTGGTCAAAACCATCAAAATTGGACAAAAGTTTTTTTATCTCCCATATCATTCCTGCAGTGTCCACAGATGTTCAAAAGTCTACTTTGAGCCTAAAATTTGGAATTTTAAGAAGTGAGCAAATTCTTGCCACAATTGTAAAGTTTCACCACCCTGGGGTGGTCAAAACCATCAAAATTGGACAAATATTTTTTTTCTCCCATATCATTCCTGCAGTGTCAACAGATGTTCAAAAGTCTATTTTGAGCCTAAAATTTGGAATTTTAAGAAGTGAACAAAATTCTTGCCAGAATTGTACATTTTCACCACCCCGGTGTGGTCAAACCATCAAAATTGGACAAAAATATTTTACCTCCCATGTCATTTGCACAGTGTCCACAGATGTTCAAAAGTCTATTTTGAGCCTAAAATTTGAAATTTTAAGAAGTGAGCAAATTCTTGCCACAATTGTACATTTTCACCACCCTGGGGTGGTCAAAACCATCAAAATTGGACAAAAGTTTTTTTATCTCCCATATCATTCCTGCAGTGTCCACAGATGTTCAAAAGTCTACTTTGAGCCTAAAATTTCGAATTTTAAGAAGTGAGCAAATTCTTGCCACAATTGTACATTTTCACCACCCTGGGGTGGTCAAAACCATCAAAATTGGACAAAAGTTTTTTTATCTCCCATATCATTCCTGCAGTGTCCACAGATGTTCAAAAGTCTACTTTGAGCCTAAAATTTCGAATTTTAAGAAGTGAGCAAATTCTTGCCACAATTGTAAATTTTCACCACACTGGTGTGGTCAAAACCATCAAAATTGGAGAATTTTTTTTTTATTTCCCATATCATTTGCACAGTGTCCACAGATTTTCAAAAGTCTATTTTGAGCCTAAAATTTGGAATTTTAAGAAGTGAGCAAATTCTTGCCAGAATTGTACATTTTCATCACCCAGGTGTGGTCAAAACCATCAAAATTGGACAAAAAAAATTCAGTTTCCATACCATTTGCACAGTGTCCAGAGATGTTCAAAAGTCTATTTTGAGCCTAAAATTTGGAAATTTAAGAAGTGAGCAAATTCTTGCCAGAATTGTAAATTTTCACCACCCCGGGGTGGTCAAAACCATCAAAATTGGACAAAACATTTTAACCTCCCATATCATTTCCGCAGTGTACAGAGATGTTCAAAAGTCTATTTTGAGCCCTAAAATTTGGAATTTTAAGAAGTGAGCAAATTCTTGCCAGAATTATAAATTTTTCACCACCCTGGTGTGGTCAAAACCATCAAAATTGCAGAAAAAAATGGAGTCCCCATATCATTCCTACAGTGTCTACAGATGTTCAAAAGTCTATTTTGAGCCTAAAATTTGGAAATTTAAGAAGTGAGCAAATTCTTGCCACAATTGTACATTTTCACTACCCCGGTGTGGTCAAAACCATCACAATTTGACAAAAAAAATTCATCTCCCATATCATTTGCGCAGTGTCCACAGATGTTCAAAAGTCTATTTTGAGCCTAAAATTTGGAATTTTAAGAAGTGAGCAAATTCTTGCCACAATTGTAAATTTTCACCACCCTGGTGTGGTCAAAACCATCAAAATTGGACAAAAGTTTTTTTATCTCCCATATCATTCCTGCAGTGTCCACAGATGTTCAAAAGTCTACTTTGAGCCTAAAATTTGGAATTTTAAGAAGTGAGCAAATTCTTGCCACAATTGTAAAGTTTCACCACCCTGGGGTGGTCAAAACCATCAAAATTGGACAAATATTTTTTTTCTCCCATATCATTCCTGCAGTGTCAACAGATGTTCAAAAGTCTATTTTGAGCCTAAAATTTGGAATTTTAAGAAGTGAACAAAATTCTTGCCAGAATTGTACATTTTCACCACCCCGGTGTGGTCAAACCATCAAAATTGGACAAAAATATTTTACCTCCCATGTCATTTGCACAGTGTCCACAGATGTTCAAAAGTCTATTTTGAGCCTAAAATTTGAAATTTTAAGAAGTGAGCAAATTCTTGCCACAATTGTACATTTTCACCACCCTGGGGTGGTCAAAACCATCAAAATTGGACAAAAGTTTTTTTATCTCCCATATCATTCCTGCAGTGTCCACAGATGTTCAAAAGTCTACTTTGAGCCTAAAATTTCGAATTTTAAGAAGTGAGCAAATTCTTGCCACAATTGTAAAGTTTCACCACCCTCGGGTGGTCAAAACCATCAAAATTGGACAAATATTTTTTTTCTCCCATATCATTCCTGCAGTGTCAACAGATGTTCAAAAGTCTATTTTGAGCCTAAAATTTGGAATTTTAAGAAGTGAACAAAATTCTTGCCAGAATTGTACATTTTCACCACCCCGGTGTGGTCAAACCATCAAAATTGGACAAAAATATTTTACCTCCCATGTCATTTGCACAGTGTCCACAGATGTTCAAAAGTCTATTTTGAGCCTAAAATTTGAAATTTTAAGAAGTGAGCAAATTCTTGCCACAATTGTACATTTTCACCACCCTGGGGTGGTCAAAACCATCAAAATTGGACAAAAGAAATGGAGTCCCCATATCATTCCTTTCAGTGTCCACAGATGTTCAAAAGTCTATTTTGAGCCTAAAATTTGGAATTTTAAGAAGTGAGCAAATTCTTGCCACAATTGTAAATTTTCACCACACTGGTGTGGTCAAAACCATCAAAATTGGAGAATTTTTTTTTTATTTCCCATATCATTTCCACAGTGTCCACAGATTTTCAAAAGTCTATTTTGAGCCTAAAATTTGGAATTTTAAGAAGTGAGCAAATTCTTGCCACAATTGTAAATTTTCACCACCCCGGGGTGGTCAAAACAATCAAAATTGGACAAAACAAATGGAGTCCCCATATCATTCCTGCAGTGTCCACAGATGTTCAAAAGTCTATTTTGAGCCTAAAATTTGGAATTTTAAGAAGTGAGCAAATTCTTGCCACAATTGTAAATTTTCACCACCCTGGTGTGGTCAAAACCATCAAAATTGGAGAATTTTTTTTTTATCTCCCATATCATTCCTGCAGTGTCCAGAGATGTTCAAAAGTCTATTTTGAGCCCGAAATTTGGAATTTTAAGAAGTGAGCAAATTCTTGCCACAATTGTAAATTTTCACCACCCCGGGGTGGTCAAAACCATCAAAATTGGACAAATATTTTTTATCTCCCATATCATTCCTGCAGTGTCCAGAGATGTTCAAAAGTCTATTTTGAGCCTAAAATTTGGACTTTTAAGAAGTGAACAAATTCTTGCCACAATTGTAAATTTTCACCACCCCGGTGTGGTCAAAACCATCAAAATTGGACAAAAATGTTTAACCTCCCATGTCATTTGCGCAGTGTCCACAGATGTTCAAAAGTCTATTTTGAGCCTAAAATTTGGAATTTTAAGAAGTGAGCAAATTCTTGCCACAATTGTAAATTTTCACCACCCCTGGTGTTGTCAAAACCATCAAAATTTGACAAAAAATGTTTACCTCCCATATCATTTGCCCAGTGTCCAGAGATGTTCAAAAGTCTATTTGGAGCCTAAAATTTGGTATTTTAAGAAGTGAGCAAATTTTAGACAGAATTGTAATTTTCACCACCGCGGTGTTGTCAAAACCATCAAAATTGAACAACAAAAAATGTATTCCCCATATCATTCCTGTAGTGTCTACAGATGTTCAAAAGTCTATTTTGAGCCTAAAATTTGGAATTTTAAGAAGTGAGCAAATTCTTGCCACAATTGTAAATTTTCACCACCGCGGTGTGGTCAAAACCATCAAAATTGGACAAAACATTTTAACCTCCCATATCATTTGCACAGTGTCCAGAGATGTTCAAAAGTTTATTTTGAGCCTTAAATTTGGAATTTTAAGAAGTGAGCAAATTCTTGCCACAATTGAAAAATTTTCTCCACCCCGGGGTGGTCAAAACCATCAAAATTGGATAAAAAATTTTTACCTCCCATATCATTTGCGCAGGGTACAGAGATGTTCAAAAGTCTCTTTTGAGCCTAAAATTTGGAATTTTAAGAAGTGAGCAAATTCTTACCAGATTTGTACATTTTCACCACCCTGGTGTGGTCAAAACCATCAAAATAGGTCAATCAATTTTTAGTTTCCATATCATTTGCGCAGTGTCCAGAGATGTTCAAAAGTCTATTTGGAGCCTAAAATTTGGAATTTTAAGAAATGAGCAAATTCTTGCCACAATTGTACATTTTTCTCCACCTCGGGGACGTAAAAACCATCAAAATTGGACAAAAATTTGTTATCTCCCATATCATTTGCGCAGTGTACAGAGATGTTCAAAAGTCTATTTGGGCCTAAAATTTCGAATTTTAAGAAGTGAGTAAATTCTTGACAGAATTGTAAATTTTCACCACCCCGGGATGTTCAAAACCATCACAATTGGACAAAATTTTTAACCTCCCATATCATTTGCGCAGTGTCCAGAGATGTTCAAAAGTCTATTTTGAGCCTAAAATTTGGAATTTTAAGAAGTGAGACAATTCTTGCCACAATTGTACATTTTCACCACCTGGTGTGGTCAAAACCATCAAAATTGGAGAATTTTTTTTTTATCTCCCATATCATTCCTGCAGTGTCCAGAGATGTTCAAAAGTCTATTTTGAGCCCGAAATTTGGAATTTTAAGAAGTGAGCAAATTCTTGCCACAATTGTAAATTTTCACCACCCCGGGGTGGTCAAAACCATCAAAATTGGACAAATATTTTTTATCTCCCATATCATTCCTGCAGTGTCCACAGATGTTCAAAAGTCTATTTTGAGCCTAAAATTTGGAATTTTAAGAAGTGAGCAATTTCTTGCCACAATTGTAAATTTTCACCACCCTGGTGTGGTCAAAACCATCAAAATTGGAGAATTTTTTTTTTATCTCCCATATCATTCCTGCAGTGTCCAGAGATGTTCAAAAGTCTATTTTGAGCCCGAAATTTGGAATTTTAAGAAGTGAGCAAATTCTTGCCACAATTGTAAATTTTCACCACCCCGGGGTGGTCAAAACCATCAAAATTGGACAAATATTTTTTATCTCCCATATCATTCCTGCAGTGTCCAGAGATGTTCAAAAGTCTATTTTGAGCCTAAAATTTGGACTTTTAAGAAGTGAACAAATTCTTGCCACAATTGTAAATTTTCACCACCCCGGGGTGGTCAAAACCATCAAAATTGGACAAAAATGTTTAACCTCCCATGTCATTTGCGCAGTGTCCACAGATGTTCAAAAGTCTATTTTGAGCCCTAAAATTTAGAATTTTAAGAAGTGAGCAAATTCTTGCCACAATTGTAAATTTTCACCACCCCTGGTGTGGTCAAAACCATCAAAATTTGACAAAAAATGTTTACCTCCCATATCATTTGCCCAGTGTCCAGAGATGTTCAAAAGTCTATTTTGAGCCTAAAATTTGGTATTTTAAGAAGTGAGCAAATTTTAGACAGAATTGTAATTTTCACCACCGCGGTGTTGTCAAAACCATCAAAATTGAACAACAAAAAATGTATTCCCCATATCATTCCTGCAGTGTCTACAGATGTTCAAAAGTCTATTTTGAGCCTAAAATTTGGAATTTTAAGAAGTGAGCAAATTCTTGCCACAATTGTAAATTTTCACCACCGCGGTGTGGTCAAAACCATCAAAATTGGACAAAACATTTTAACCTCCCATATCATTTGCACAGTGTCCAGAGATGTTCAAAAGTCTCTTTTGAGCCTAAAATTTGGAATTTTAAGAAGTGAGCAAATTCTTACCAGATTTGTACATTTTCACCACCCCGGTGTGGTCAAAACCATCAAAATAGGACAATCAATTTTTAGTTTCCATATCATTTGCGCAGTGTCCAGAGATGTTCAAAAGTCTATTTGGAGCCTAAAGTTTGGAATTTTAAGAAATGAGCAAATTCTTGCCACAATTGTACATTTTTCTCCACCTCGGGGACGTAAAAACCATCAAAATTGGACAAAAATTTGTTATCTCCCATATCATTTGCGCAGTGTACAGAGATGTTCAAAAGTCTATTTGGGCCTAAAATTTCGAATTTTAAGAAGTGAGTAAATTCTTGACAGAATTGTAAATTTTCACCACCCCGGGATGTTCAAAACCATCACAATTGGACAAAATTTTTAACCTCCCATATCATTTGCGCAGTGTCCAGAGATGTTCAAAAGTCTATTTTGAGCCTAAAATTTGGAATTTTAAGAAGTGAGACAATTCTTGCCACAATTGTAAATTTTCACCACCTGGTGTGGTCAAAACCATCAAAATTGGAGAATTTTTTTTTTATCTCCCATATCATTCCTGCAGTGTCCAGAGATGTTCAAAAGTCTATTTTGAGCCCGAAATTTGGAATTTTAAGAAGTGAGCAAATTCTTGCCAGAATTGTAAATTTTCACCACCCCGGGGTGGTCAAAACCATCAAAATTGGACAAATATTTTTTATCTCCCATATCATTCCTGCAGTGTCCACAGATGTTCAAAAGTCTATTTTGAGCCTAAAATTTGGAATTTTAAGAAGTGAGCAATTTCTTGCCACAATTGTAAATTTTCACCACCCTGGTGTGGTCAAAACCATCAAAATTGGAGAATTTTTTTTTTATCTCCCATATCATTCCTGCAGTGTCCAGAGATGTTCAAAAGTCTATTTTGAGCCCGAAATTTGGAATTTTAAGAAGTGAGCAAATTCTTGCCACAATTGTAAATTTTCACCACCCCGGGGTGGTCAAAACCATCAAAATTGGACAAATATTTTTTATCTCCCATATCATTCCTGCAGTGTCCAGAGATGTTCAAAAGTCTATTTTGAGCCTAAAATTTGGACTTTTAAGAAGTGAACAAATTCTTGCCACAATTGTAAATTTTCACCACCCCGGGGTGGTCAAAACCATCAAAATTGGACAAAAATGTTTAACCTCCCATGTCATTTGCGCAGTGTCCACAGATGTTCAAAAGTCTATTTTGAGCCCTAAAATTTAGAATTTTAAGAAGTGAGCAAATTCTTGCCACAATTGTAAATTTTCACCACCCCTGGTGTGGTCAAAACCATCAAAATTTGACAAAAAATGTTTACCTCCCATATCATTTGCCCAGTGTCCAGAGATGTTCAAAAGTCTATTTTGAGCCTAAAATTTGGTATTTTAAGAAGTGAGCAAATTTTAGACAGAATTGTAATTTTCACCACCGCGGTGTTGTCAAAACCATCAAAATTGAACAACAAAAAATGTATTCCCCATATCATTCCTGCAGTGTCTACAGATGTTCAAAAGTCTATTTTGAGCCTAAAATTTGGAATTTTAAGAAGTGAGCAAATTCTTGCCACAATTGTAAATTTTCACCACCGCGGTGTGGTCAAAACCATCAAAATTGGACAAAACATTTTAACCTCCCATATCATTTGCACAGTGTCCAGAGATGTTCAAAAGTCTCTTTTGAGCCTAAAATTTGGAATTTTAAGAAGTGAGCAAATTCTTACCAGATTTGTACATTTTCACCACCCCGGTGTGGTCAAAACCATCAAAATAGGACAATCAATTTTTAGTTTCCATATCATTTGCGCAGTGTCCAGAGATGTTCAAAAGTCTATTTGGAGCCTAAAGTTTGGAATTTTAAGAAATGAGCAAATTCTTGCCACAATTGTACATTTTTCTCCACCTCGGGGACGTAAAAACCATCAAAATTGGACAAAAATTTGTTATCTCCCATATCATTTGCGCAGTGTACAGAGATGTTCAAAAGTCTATTTGGGCCTAAAATTTCGAATTTTAAGAAGTGAGTAAATTCTTGACAGAATTGTAAATTTTCACCACCCCGGGATGTTCAAAACCATCAAAATTGGACAAAATTTTTAACCTCCCATATCATTTCCGCAGTGTCCAGAGATGTTCAAAAGTCTATTTTGAGCCTAAAATTTGGAATTTTAAGAAGTGAGACAATTCTTGCCACAATTGTAAATTTTCACCACCCCGGGGTGGTCAAAACCATCAAAATTGGAGAATTTTTTTTTTATCTCCCATATCATTCCTGCAGTGTCCAGAGATGTTCAAAAGTCTATTTTGAGCCCGAAATTTGGAATTTTAAGAAGTGAGCAAATTCTTGCCACAATTGTAAATTTTCACCACCCCGGGGTGGTCAAAACCATCAAAATTGGACAAATATTTTTTATCTCCCATATCATTCCTGCAGTGTCCACAGATGTTCAAAAGTCTATTTTGAGCCTAAAATTTGGAATTTTAAGAAGTGAGCAAATTCTTGCCACAATTGTAAATTTTCACCACCCCTGCTGTGGTCAAAACCATCAAAATTTGACAAAAAAAATTTTTACCTCCCATATCATTTGCCCAGTGTCCAGAGATGTTCAAAAGTCTATTTTGAGCCTAAAATTTGGTATTTTAAGAAGTGAGCAAATTTTAGACAGAATTGTAATTTTCACCACCGCGTTGTGGTCAAAACCATCAAAATTGAACCAAAAAAAATGTATTCCCCATATCATTCCTGCAGTGTCTACAGATGTTCAAAAGTCTCTTTTGAGCCTAAAATTTGGAATTTTAAGAAGTGAGCAAATTCTTGCCAGAATTGTAAATTTTCACCACCCTGGTGTGGTCAAAACCATCAAAATTGGACAAAACATTTTAACCTCCCATATCATTTGCACAGTGTCCAGAGATGTTCAAAAGTTTATTTTGAGCCTAAAATTTGGAATTTTAAGAAGTGAGCAAATTCTTGCCAGATTTGTACATTTTCACCACCCCGGTGGGGTCAAAACCATCAAAATAGGACAATCAATTTTTAGTTTCCATATCATTTGCGCAGTGTCCACAGATGTTCAAAAGTCTATTTTGAGCCTAAAATTTGGAATTTTAAGAAGTGAGCAAATTCTTGCCAGAATTGTAAATTTTCATCACCCCGGGGTGGTCAAAACCATCAAAATCGTATCAACAAAATTGATCTCCCATATCATTTGCGCAGTGTCCACAGATGTTCAAAAGTCTACTTAAAATGAATGAGCCTAAAATTTGGAATTTTAAGAAGTGACCAAATTCTTGCCAGAATTGTAAATTTTCACCACCCCGGTGTGGTCAAACCATCAAAATTGGAGAAAAAAAATGGAGTCCCCATATCATTCCTGCAGTGTCTACAGATGTTCAAAAGTCTATTTTGAGCCTAAAATTTGGAATTTTAAAAAGTTAGCAAATTCTTGCCACAATTGTAAATTTTCACCACCCCGGGGTGGTCAAAACCATCAAAATTGGACAAAAGTTTTTTATCTCCCATATCATTCCTGCAGTGTCTACAGATGTTCAAAAGTCTATTTTGAGCCTAAAATTTGGAATTTTAAGAAGTGAGCAAATTCTTGCCAGGATTGTACATTTTCACCACCCCGGTGTTGTCAAAACCATCAAAATCGGACAAACAAAATTTAGTCCCCATATCATTCCTGCAGTGTCTACAGATGTTCAAAAGTCTATTTTGAGCCTAAAATTTGGAATTTTAAGAAGTGAGCAAATTCTTGCCAGAATTGTACATTTTCACCACCCCGGGGTGGTCAAAACCATCAAAATTGGACAAATATTTTTTATCTCCCATATCATTCCTGCAGTGTCCACAGATGTTCAAAAGTCTATTTTGAGCCTAAAATTTGGAAATTTTAAGAAGTGAGCAAATTCTTGCCAGAATTGTAAATTTTCACCACCCCGGGGTGGTCAAAACCATCAAAATTGGACAAAACATTTTAACCTCCCATATCATTTCCGCAGTGTACAGAGATGTTCAAAAGTCTATTTTGAGCCCTAAAATTTGGAATTTTAAGAAGTGAGCAAATTCTTGCCAGAATTATAAATTTTTCACCACCCTGGTGTGGTCAAAACCATCAAAATTGCAGAAAAAAATTTAGTCCCCATATCATTCCTACAGTGTCTACAGATGTTCAAAAGTCTATTTTGAGCCTAAAATTTGGAAATTTAAGAAGTGAGCAAATTCTTGCCACAATTGTACATTTTCACCACCCCGGTGTGGTCAAAACCATCACAATTTGACAAAAAAAATTCATCTCCCATATCATTTGCGCAGTGTCCACAGATGTTGAAAAGTCTATTTTGAGCCTAAAATTTGGAATTTTAAGAAGTGAGCAAATTCTTGCCACAATTGTAAATTTTCACCACCCTGGTGTGGTCAAAACCATCAAAATTGGACAAAAGTTTTTTTATCTCCCATATCATTCCTGCAGTGTCCACAGATGTTCAAAAGTCGATTTTGAGCCTAAAATTTGGAATTTTAAGAAGTGAGCAAATTCTTGCCACAATTGTAAAGTTTCACCACCCTGGGGTGGTCAAAACCATCAAAATTGGACAAATATTTTTTTTCTCCCATATCATTCCTGCAGTGTCAACAGATGTTCAAAAGTCTATTTTGACCCTAAAATTTGGAATTTTAAGAAGTGAACAAAATTCTTGCCAGAATTGTACATTTTCACCACCCCGATGTGGTCAAAACCATCAAAATTGGACAAAAATATTTTACCTCCCATGTCATTTGCACAGTGTCCACAGATGTTCAAAAGTCTATTTTGAGCCTAAAATTTGAAATTTTAAGAAGTAAGCAAATTCTTGCCACAATTGTACATTTTCACCACCCTGGGGTGGTCAAAACAATCAAAATTGGACAAAACAAATGGAGTCCCCATATCATTCCTGCAGTGTCCACAGATGTTCAAAAGTCTATTTTGAGCCTAAAATTTGGAATTTTAAGAAGTGAGCAAATTCTTGCCACAATTGTAAATTTTCACCACACTGGTGTGGTCAAAACCATCAAAATTGGAGAATTTTTTTTTTATTTCCCATATCACTTGCACAGTGTCCACAGATTTTCAAAAGTCTATTTTGAGCCTAAAATTGGGAATTTTAAGAAGTGAGCAAATTCTTGCCACAATTGTAAATTTTCACCACCCCGGGGTGGTCAAAACCATCAAAATTGGACAAAACAAATGGAGTCCCCATATCATTCCTGCAGTGTCCAGAGATGTTCAAAAGTCTATTTTGAGCCTAAAATTTGGAATTTTAAGAAGTGAGCAAATTCTTGCCACAATTGTAAATTTTCACCACCTGGTGTGGTCAAAACCATCAAAATTGGAGATTTTTTTTTTTATCTCCCATATCATTCCTGCAGTGTCCAGAGATGTTCAAAAGTCTATTTTGAGCCTAAAATTTGGAATTTTAAGAAGTGAGCAAATTCTTGCCACAATTGTAAATTTTCACCACCCCGGGGTGGTCAAAACCATCAAAATTGGACAAATGTTTTTTAACCCCCATATCATTCCTGCAGTGTCCACAGATGTTCAAAAGTCTATTTTGACCCTAAAATTTGGACTTTTAAGAAGTGAACAAATTCTTGCCACAATTGTAAATTTTCACCACCGCGGGGTGGTCAAAACCATCAAAATTGGACAAAAATGTTTAACCTACCATGTCATTTGCGCAGTGTCCACAGATGTTCAAAAGTCTATTTTGAGCCTAAAATTTGGAATTTTAAGAAGTGAGCAAATTCTTGCCACAATTGTAAATTTTCACCACCCCTGGTGTGGTCAAAACCATCAAAATTTGACAAAAAATGTTTACCTCCCATATCATTTGCGCAGTGTCCAGAGATGTTCAAAAGTCTATTTTGAGCCTAAAATTTGGAATTTTAAGAAGTGAGCAAATTCTTGCCACAATTGTAAATTTTCACCACCGCGGGGTGGTCAAAACCATCAAAATCGGACAAACAACATTTAGTCCCCATATCATTCCTGCAGTGTCTACAGATGTTCAAAAGTCTATTTTGAGCCTAAAATTTGGAATTTTAAGAAGTGAGCAAATTCTTGCCACAATTGTACATTTTTCAACAGCCCCGTGTGGTCAAAACCATCAAAATTGGACAAAAATGTTTTACCTCCCATGTCATTTCCACAGTGTCCACAGATGTTCAAAAGTCTATTTTAAGCCTAAAATTTGGAATTTTAAGAAGTGAGCAAATTCTTGCCACAATTGTAAATTTTCACCACCGCGGGGTGGTCAAAACCATCAAAATTGGATAAAAATTGTTTACCTCCCATATCATTTGCCCCGTGTCCAGAGATGTTCAAAAGTCTATTTGGAGCCTAAAATTTGGAATTTTAAGAAGTGAGCAAATTCTTGCCACAATTGTACATTTTTCTCCACCCCGGGGAGGTCAAAACCATCAAAATAGGACAAAGAAAATTTTTCTCCGATATCATTTGCGCAGTGTACAGAGATGTTCAAAAGTCTCTTTTGAGCCCTAAAATTTGGAATTTTAAGAAGTGAGCAAATTCTTGCAAGATTTGTACATTTTGAACACCCCGGTGTGGTCAAAACCATCAAAATAGGACAATCAATTTTTAGTTTCCATATCATTTGCGCAGTGTCCACAGATGTTCAAAAGTCTATTTTGAGCCTAAAATTTGGAATTTTAAGAAGTGAGCAAATTCTTGCCACAATTGTAAATTTTCATCACCCCGGGGTGGTCAAAACCATCAAAATCGGATAAACAAAATTGATCTCCCATATCATTTGCGCAGTGTCCACAGATGTTCAAAAGTCTACTTAAAATGAATGAGCCTAAAATTTGGAATTTTAAGAAGTGACCAAATTCTTGCCAGAATTGTAAATTTTCACCACCCCTGTGTGGTCAAACCATCAAAATTGGAGAAAAAAAATGGAGTCCCCATATCATTCCTGCAGTGTCTACAGATGTTCAAAAGTCTATTTTGAGCCCAAAATTTGGAATTTCAAGAAGTGAGCAAATTCTTGCCACAATTGTAAATTTTCACCACCCTGGTGTGGTCAAAACCATCAAAATTGGACAAAAGTTTTTTATCTCCCATATCATTCCTGCAGTGTCTACAGATGTTCAAAAGTCTATTTTGAGCCTAAAATTTGGAATTTTAAGAAGTGAGCAAATTCTTGCCAGAATTGTAAATTTTCACCACCCCGGTGTGGTCAAAACCATCACAATTGGACAAAAAAAATTCATCTCCCATATCATTTGCGCAGTGTCCAGAGATGTTCAAAAGTCTATTTTGAGCCTAAAATTTGGAATTTTAAGAAGTGAGCAAATTCTTGCCAGAATTGTAAATTTTCACCACCGCGGGGTGGTCAAAACCATCACAATCGGACAAACAAAATTTAGTCCCCATACCATTCCTGCAGTGTCTACAGATGTTCAAAAGTGTATTTTGAGCCTAAAATTTGGAATTTTAAGAAGTGAGCAAATTCTTGCCAGAATTGTAAATTTTTCTCCACCCCGGGTTCGTCAAAACCATCAAAATTGGACAAAGAAATTTTTTCTCCAATATCATTTGCGCAGTGTACAGAGATGTTCAAAAGTCTATTTTGAGCCTAAAATTTGGAATTTTAAGAAGTGAGCAAATTCTTGCCAGAATTGTAAATTTTCACCACCCTGGTGTGGTCAAAACCATCAAAATTGGACAAAACGTTTTAACATCCCATATCATTTGCGCAGTGTACAGAGATGTTCAAAAGTCTATTTTGAGCCTAAAATTTGGAATTTTAAGAAGTGAGCAAATTCTTGCCACAATTGTAAATTTTCACCACCTGGTGTGGTCAAAACCATCAAAATTGGACAAAAAAATCTAGTCCCCATATCATTCCTGTAGTGTCTACAGATGTTCAAAAGTCTATTTTGAGCCTAAAATTTGGAATTTTAAGAAGTGAGCAAATTCTTCCCGCAATTGTAAATTTTTCTCCACATCTGGTGTGGTCAAAACCATCAAAATTGGAGAAAGAAAATTTTTATCTCCCATATCATTCCTGCAGTGTCCAGAGATGTTCAAAAGTCTATTTTGAGCCCAACATTTGGAATTTTTAAGAAGTGAGCAAATTCTTGCCACAATTGTAAATTTTCACCACCCCGGGGTGGTCAACACCATCAAAATTGGACAAAGAAAATTTTTCTTCCATATCATTGGCGCAGTGTCCACAGATGTTCAAAAGTCTATTTTGAGCCCAAAATTTGGAATTTTAAGAAGTGAGCAAATTCTTGCCACAATTGTAAATTTTCACCACCCCGGGGTGGTCAAAACCATCAAAATTGGAGAAACATTTTTTATCTCCCATATCATTCCTGCAGTGTCCACAGATGTTCAAAAGTCTATTTTGACCCTAAAATTTGGACTTTTAAGAAGTGAACAAATTCTTGCCA
Organism: Haliotis rufescens; assembly: GCF_023055435.1. Classification (NCBI taxonomy): domain Eukaryota; kingdom Metazoa; phylum Mollusca; class Gastropoda; order Lepetellida; family Haliotidae; genus Haliotis; species Haliotis rufescens. Next base: position 49,345,543 of record NW_025964001.1, on the reverse strand, counting down.
GAATTGTAAATTTTCACCACCCCGGTGTGGTCAAAACCATCACAATTGGACAAAAAAAATGTATCTCCCATATCATTTGCGCAGTGTCCAGAGATGTTCAAAAGTCTATTTTGAGCCTAAAATTTGGAATTTTAAGAAGTGAGCAAATTCTTGCCACAATTGTAAATTTTCATCACCCCGGGGTGGTCAAAACCATCAAAATCGGATAAACAAAATTGATCTCCCATATCATTTGCCCCGTGTCCAGAGATGTTCAAAAGTCTATTTGGAGCCTAAAATTTGGAATTTTAAGAAGTGAGCAAATTCTTGCCACAATTGTAAATTTTTCTCCACCCCGGGGAGGTCAAAACCATCAAAATAGGACAAAGAAAATTTTTCTCCGATATCATTTGCGCAGTGTACAGAGATGTTCAAAAGTCTCTTTTGAGCCCTAAAATTTGGAATTTTAAGAAGTGAGCAAATTCTTGCCAGATTTGTACATTTTGAACACCCCGGTGTGGTCAAAACCATCAAAATAGGACAATCAATTTTTAGTTTCCATATCATTTGCGCAGTGTCCACAGATGTTCAAAAGTCTATTTTGAGCCTAAAATTTGGAATTTTAAGAAGTGAGCAAATTCTTGCCAGAATTGTAAATTTTCATCACCCCGGGGTGGTCAAAACCATCAAAATCGGATAAACAAAATTGATCTCCCATATCATTTGCGCAGTGTCCACAGATGTTCAAAAGTCTACTTAAAATGAATGAGCCTAAAATTTGGAATTTTAAGAAGTGAGCAAATTCTTGCCAGAATTGTAAATTTTCACCACCCCTGTGTGGTCAAACCATCAAAATTGGAGAAAAAAAATGGAGTCCCCATATCATTCCTGCAGTGTCTACAGATGTTCAAAAGTCTATTTTGAGCTTAAAATTTGGAATTTCAAGAAGTGAGCAAATTCTTGCCACAATTGTAAATTTTCACCACCCTGGTGTGGTCAAAACCATCAAAATTGGACAAAAGTTTTTTATCTCCCATATCATTCCTGCAGTGTCTACAGATGTTCAAAAGTCTATTTTGAGCCTAAAATTTGGAATTTTAAGAAGTGAGCAAATTCTTGCCAGAATTGTAAATTTTCACCACCCCGGTGTGGTCAAAACCATCACAATTGGACAAAAAAAATTCATCTCCCATATCATTTGCGCAGTGTCCAGAGATGTTCAAAAGTCTATTTTGAGCCTAAAATTTGGAATTTTAAGAAGTGAGCAAATTCTTGCCACAATTGTACATTTTTCAACAGCCCCGTGTGGTCAAAACCATCAAAATTGGACAAAAATGTTTTACCTCCCATGTCATTTCCACAGTGTCCACAGATGTTCAAAAGTCTATTTTAAGCCTAAAATTTGGAATTTTAAGAAGTGAGCAAATTCTTGCCACAATTGTAAATTTTCACCACCCCGGGGTGGTCAAAACCATCAAAATTGGATAAAAATTGTTTACCTCCCATATCATTTGCCCCGTGTCGAGAGATGTTCAAAAGTCTATTTGGAGCCTAAAATTTGGAATTTTAAGAAGTGAGCAAATTCTTGCCACAATTGTACATTTTTCTCCACCCCGGGGAGGTCAAAACCATCAAAATAGGACAAAGAAAATTTTTCTCCGATATCATTTGCGCAGTGTACAGAGATGTTCAAAAGTCTCTTTTGAGCCCTAAAATTTGGAATTTTAAGAAGTGAGCAAATTCTTGCCAGATTTGTACATTTTGAACACCCCGGTGTGGTCAAAACCATCAAAATAGGACAATCAATTTTTAGTTTCCATATCATTTGCGCAGTGTCCACAGATGTTCAAAAGTCTATTTTGAGCCTAAAATTTGGAATTTTAAGAAGTGAGCAAATTCTTGCCACAATTGTAAATTTTCATCACCCCGGGGTGGTCAAAACCATCAAAATCGGATAAACAAAATTGATCTCCCATATCATTTGCGCAGTGTCCACAGATGTTCAAAAGTCTACTTAAAATGAATGAGCCTAAAATTTGGAATTTTAAGAAGTGACCAAATTCTTGCCAGAATTGTAAATTTTCACCACCCCTGTGTGGTCAAACCATCAAAATTGGAGAAAAAAAATGGAGTCCCCATATCATTCCTGCAGTGTCTACAGATGTTCAAAAGTCTATTTTGAGCCTAAAATTTGGAATTTCAAGAAGTGAGCAAATTCTTGCCACAATTGTAAATTTTCACCACCCTGGTGTGGTCAAAACCATCAAAATTGGACAAAAGTTTTTTATCTCCCATATCATTCCTGCAGTGTCTACAGATGTTCAAAAGTCTATTTTGAGCCTAAAATTTGGAATTTTAAGAAGTGAGCAAATTCTTGCCAGAATTGTAAATTTTCACCACCCCGGTGTGGTCAAAACCATCACAATTGGACAAAAAAAATTCATCTCCCATATCATTTGCGCAGTGTCCAGAGATGTTCAAAAGTCTATTTTGAGCCTAAAATTTGGAATTTTAAGAAGTGAGCAAATTCTTGTCAGAATTGTAAATTTTCACCACCGCGGGGTGGTCAAAACCATCAAAATCGGACAAACAAAATTTAGTCCCCATACCATTCCTGCAGTGTCTACAGATGTTCAAAAGTGTATTTTGAGCCTAAAATTTGGAATTTTAAGAAGTGAGCAAATTCTTGCCACAATTGTAAATTTTTCTCCACCCCGGGTTGGTCAAAACCATCAAAATTGGACAAAGAAATTTTTTCTCCAATATCATTTGCGCAGTGTACAGAGATGTTCAAAAGTCTATTTTGAGCCTAAAATTTGGAATTTTAAGAAGTGAGCAAATTCTTGCCACAATTGTAAATTTTCACCACCCTGGTGTGGTCAAAACCATCAAAATTGGACAAAACGTTTTAACATCCCATATCATTTGCGCAGTGTACAGAGATGTTCAAAAGTCTATTTTGAGCCTAAAATTTGGAATTTTAAGAAGTGAGCAAATTCTTGCCACAATTGTAAATTTTCACCACCTGGTGTGGTCAAAACCATCAAAATTGGACAAAAAAATCTAGTCCCCATATCATTCCTGTAGTGTCTACAGATGTTCAAAAGTCTATTTTGAGCCTAAAATTTGGAATTTTAAGAAGTGAGCAAATTCTTCCCGCAATTGTAAATTTTTCTCCACATCTGGTGTGGTCAAAACCATCAAAATTGGAGAAAGAAAATTTTTATCTCCCATATCATTCCTGCAGTGTCCAGAGATGTTCAAAAGTCTATTTTGAGCCCAACATTTGGAATTTTTAAGAAGTGAGCAAATTCTTGCCACAATTGTAAATTTTCACCACCCCGGGGTGGTCAACACCATCAAAATTGGACAAAGAAAATTTTTCTTCCATATCATTGGCGCAGTGTCCACAGATGTTCAAAAGTCTATTTTGAGCCCAAAATTTGGAATTTTAAGAAGTGAGCAAATTCTTGCCACAATTGTAAATTTTCACCACCCCGGGGTGGTCAAAACCATCAAAATTGGAGAAACATTTTTTATCTCCCATATCATTCCTGCAGTGTCCACAGATGTTCAAAAGTCTATTTTGACCCTAAAATTTGGACTTTTAAGAAGTGAACAAATTCTTGCCAGAATTGTAAATTTTCACCACCCCGGTGTGGTCAAAACCATCACAATTGGACAAAAAAAATGTATCTCCCATATCATTTGCGCAGTGTCCAGAGATGTTCAAAAGTCTATTTTGAGCCTAAAATTTGGAATTTTAAGAAGTGAGCAAATTCTTGCCACAATTGTAAATTTTCATCACCCCGGGGTGGTCAAAACCATCAAAATCGGATAAACAAAATTGATCTCCCATATCATTTGCCCCGTGTCCAGAGATGTTCAAAAGTCTATTTGGAGCCTAAAATTTGGAATTTTAAGAAGTGAGCAAATTCTTCCCACAATTGTAAATTTTTCTCCACCCCGGGGAGGTCAAAACCATCAAAATTGGACAAAGAAAATTTTTCTCCGATATCATTCGCGCAGTGTACAGAGATGTTCAAAAGTCTCTTTTGAGCCCTAAAATTTGGAATTTTAAGAAGTGAGCAAATTCTTGCCAGATTTGTACATTTTGAACACCCCGGTGTGGTCAAAACCATCAAAATAGGACAATCAATTTTTAGTTTCCATATCATTTGCGCAGTGTCCACAGATGTTCAAAAGTCTATTTTGAGCCTAAAATTTGGAATTTTAAGAAGTGAGCAAATTCTTGCCACAATTGTAAATTTTCATCACCCCGGGGTGGTCAAAACCATCAAAATCGGATAAACAAAATTGATCTCCCATATCATTTGCGCAGTGTCCACAGATGTTCAAAAGTCTACTTAAAATGAATGAGCCTAAAATTTGGAATTTTAAGAAGTGACCAAATTCTTGCCAGAATTGTAAATTTTCACCACCCCTGTGTGGTCAAACCATCAAAATTGGAGAAAAAAAATGGAGTCCCCATATCATTCCTGCAGTGTCTACAGATGTTCAAAAGTCTATTTTGAGCTTAAAATTTGGAATTTCAAGAAGTGAGCAAATTCTTGCCACAATTGTAAATTTTCACCACCCCGGGGTGGTCAAAACCATCAAAATTGGACAAAAGTTTTTTATCTCCCATATCATTCCTGCAGTGTCTACAGATGTTCAAAAGTCTATTTTGAGCCTAAAATTTGGAATTTTAAGAAGTGAGCAAATTCTTGCCAGAATTGTAAATTTTCACCACCCCGGTGTGGTCAAAACCATCACAATTGGACAAAAAAAATTCATCTCCCATATCATTTGCGCAGTGTCCAGAGATGTTCAAAAGTCTATTTTGAGCCTAAAATTTGGAATTTTAAGAAGTGAGCAAATTCTTGCCAGAATTGTAAATTTTCACCACCGCGGGGTGGTCAAAACCATCAAAATCGGACAAACAAAATTTAGTCCCCATATCATTCCTGCAGTGTCTACAGATGTTCAAAGGTCTATTTTGAGCCTAAAATTTGGAATTTTAAGAAGTGAGCAAATTCTTGCCACAATTGTAAATTTTTCTCCACCCCGGGTTGGTCAAAACCATCAAAATTGGACAAAGACATTTTTTCTCCAATATCATTTGCGCAGTGTACAGAGATGTTCAAAAGTCTGTTTTGAGCCTAAAATTTGGAATTTTAAGAAGTGAGCAAATTCTTGCCAGAATTGTAAATTTTCACCACCCTGGTGTGGTCAAAACCATCAAAATTGGACAAAACGTTTTAACATCCCATATCATTTGCGCAGCGTACAGAGATGTTCAAAATTCTATTTTGAGCCCTAAAATTTGGAATTTTAAGAAGTGAGCAAATTCTTGCCACAATTGTAAATTTTCACCACCTGGTGTGGTCAAAACCATCAAAATTGGACAAAAAAATCTAGTCCCCATATCATTCCTGCAGTGTCTACAGATGTTCAAAAGTCTATTTTGAGCCTAAAATTTGGAATTTTAAGAAGTGAGCAAATTCTTGCCGCAATTGTAAATTTTTCTCCACATCTGGTGTGGTCAAAACCATCAAAATTGGACAAAGAAAATTTTTATCTCCCATATCATTCCTGCAGTGTCCAGAGATGTTCAAAAGTCTATTTTGAGCCCAACATTTGGAATTTTTAAGAAGTGAGCAAATTCTTGCCACAATTGTAAATTTTCACCACCCCGGGGTGGTCAACACCATCAAAATTGGACAAAGAAAATTTTTCTTCCATATCATTGGCGCAGTGTCCACAGATGTTCAAAAGTCTATTTTGAGCCCAAAATTTGGAATTTTAAGAAGTGAGCAAATTCTTGCCACAATTGTAAATTTTCACCACCCCGGGGTGGTCAAAACCATCAAAATTGGAGAAACATTTTTTATCTCCCATATCATTCCTGCAGTGTCCACAGATGTTCAAAAGTCTATTTTGACCCTAAAATTTGGACTTTTAAGAAGTGAACAAATTCTTGCCAGAATTGTAAATTTTCACCACCCCGGTGTGGTCAAAACCATCACAATTGGACAAAAAAAATGTATCTCCCATATCATTTGCGCAGTGTCCAGAGATGTTCAAAAGTCTATTTTGAGCCTAAAATTTGGAATTTTAAGAAGTGAGCAAATTCTTGCCACAATTGTAAATTTTCATCACCCCGGGGTGGTCAAAACCATCAAAATCGGATAAACAAAATTGATCTCCCATATCATTTGCCCCGTGTCCAGAGATGTTCAAAAGTCTATTTGGAGCCTAAAATTTGGAATTTTAAGAAGTGAGCAAATTCTTCCCACAATTGTAAATTTTTCTCCACCCCGGGGAGGTCAAAACCATCAAAATTGGACAAAGAAAATTTTTCTCCGATATCATTCGCGCAGTGTACAGAGATGTTCAAAAGTCTCTTTTGAGCCCTAAAATTTGGAATTTTAAGAAGTGAGCAAATTCTTGCCAGATTTGTACATTTTGAACACCCCGGTGTGGTCAAAACCATCAAAATAGGACAATCAATTTTTAGTTTCCATATCATTTGCGCAGTGTCCACAGATGTTCAAAAGTCTATTTTGAGCCTAAAATTTGGAATTTTAAGAAGTGAGCAAATTCTTGCCACAATTGTAAATTTTCATCACCCCGGGGTGGTCAAAACCATCAAAATCGGATAAACAAAATTGATCTCCCATATCATTTGCGCAGTGTCCACAGATGTTCAAAAGTCTACTTAAAATGAATGAGCCTAAAATTTGGAATTTTAAGAAGTGACCAAATTCTTGCCAGAATTGTAAATTTTCACCACCCCTGTGTGGTCAAACCATCAAAATTGGAGAAAAAAAATGGAGTCCCCATATCATTCCTGCAGTGTCTACAGATGTTCAAAAGTCTATTTTGAGCTTAAAATTTGGAATTTCAAGAAGTGAGCAAATTCTTGCCACAATTGTAAATTTTCACCACCCCGGGGTGGTCAAAACCATCAAAATTGGACAAAAGTTTTTTATCTCCCATATCATTCCTGCAGTGTCTACAGATGTTCAAAAGTCTATTTTGAGCCTAAAATTTGGAATTTTAAGAAGTGAGCAAATTCTTGCCAGAATTGTAAATTTTCACCACCCCGGTGTGGTCAAAACCATCACAATTGGACAAAAAAAATTCATCTCCCATATCATTTGCGCAGTGTCCAGAGATGTTCAAAAGTCTATTTTGAGCCTAAAATTTGGAATTTTAAGAAGTGAGCAAATTCTTGCCAGAATTGTAAATTTTCACCACCGCGGGGTGGTCAAAACCATCAAAATCGGACAAACAAAATTTAGTCCCCATATCATTCCTGCAGTGTCTACAGATGTTCAAAGGTCTATTTTGAGCCTAAAATTTGGAATTTTAAGAAGTGAGCAAATTCTTGCCACAATTGTAAATTTTTCTCCACCCCGGGTTGGTCAAAACCATCAAAATTGGACAAAGACATTTTTTCTCCAATATCATTTGCGCAGTGTACAGAGATGTTCAAAAGTCTGTTTTGAGCCTAAAATTTGGAATTTTAAGAAGTGAGCAAATTCTTGCCAGAATTGTAAATTTTCACCACCCTGGTGTGGTCAAAACCATCAAAATTGGACAAAACGTTTTAACATCCCATATCATTTGCGCAGCGTACAGAGATGTTCAAAATTCTATTTTGAGCCCTAAAATTTGGAATTTTAAGAAGTGAGCAAATTCTTGCCACAATTGTAAATTTTCACCACCTGGTGTGGTCAAAACCATCAAAATTGGACAAAAAAATCTAGTCCCCATATCATTCCTGCAGTGTCTACAGATGTTCAAAAGTCTATTTTGAGCCTAAAATTTGGAATTTTAAGAAGTGAGCAAATTCTTGCCGCAATTGTAAATTTTTCTCCACATCTGGTGTGGTCAAAACCATCAAAATTGGACAAAGAAAATTTTTATCTCCCATATCATTCCTGCAGTGTCCAGAGATGTTCAAAAGTCTATTTTGAGCCCAACATTTGGAATTTTTAAGAAGTGAGCAAATTCTTGCCACAATTGTAAATTTTCACCACCCCGGGGTGGTCAACACCATCAAAATTGGACAAAGAAAATTTTTCTTCCATATCATTGGCGCAGTGTCCACAGATGTTCAAAAGTCTATTTTGAGCCCAAAATTTGGAATTTTAAGAAGTGAGCAAATTCTTGCCACAATTGTAAATTTTCACCACCCCGGGGTGGTCAAAACCATCAAAATTGGAGAAACATTTTTTATCTCCCATATCATTCCTGCAGTGTCCACAGATGTTCAAAAGTCTATTTTGACCCTAAAATTTGGACTTTTAAGAAGTGAACAAATTCTTGCCAGAATTGTAAATTTTCACCACCCCGGTGTGGTCAAAACCATCACAATTGGACAAAAAAAATGTATCTCCCATATCATTTGCGCAGTGTCCAGAGATGTTCAAAAGTCTATTTTGAGCCTAAAATTTGGAATTTTAAGAAGTGAGCAAATTCTTGCCACAATTGTAAATTTTCATCACCCCAGGGTGGTCAAAACCATCAAAATCGGATAAACAAAATTGATCTCCCATATCATTTGCCCCGTGTCCAGAGATGTTCAAAAGTCTATTTGGAGCCTAAAATTTGGAATTTTAAGAAGTGAGCAAATTCTTGCCACAATTGTAAATTTTTCTGCACCCCGGGGAGGTCAAAACCATCAAAATAGGACAAAGAAAATTTTTCTCCGATATCATTTGCGCAGTGTACAGAGATGTTCAAAAGTCTCTTTTGAGCCCTAAAATTTGGAATTTTAAGAAGTGAGCAAATTCTTGCCAGATTTGTACATTTTGAACACCCCGGTGTGGTCAAAACCATCAAAATAGGACAATCAATTTTTAGTTTCCATATCATTTGCGCAGTGTCCACAGATGTTAAAAAGTCTATTTTGAGCCTAAAATTTGGAATTTTAAGAAGTGAGCAAATTCTTGCCACAATTGTAAATTTTCATCACCCCGGGGTGGTCAAAACCATCAAAATCGGATAAACAAAATTGATCTCCCATATCATTTGCGCAGTGTCCACAGATGTTCAAAAGTCTACTTAAAATGAATGAGCCTAAAATTTGGAATTTTAAGAAGTGACCAAATTCTTGCCAGAATTGTAAATTTTCACCACCCCTGTGTGGTCAAACCATCAAAATTGGAGAAAAAAAATGGAGTCCCCATATCATTCCTGCAGTGTCTACAGATGTTCAAAAGTCTATTTTGAGCTTAAAATTTGGAATTTCAAGAAGTGAGCAAATTCTTGCCACAATTGTAAATTTTCACCACCCTGGTGTGGTCAAAACCATCAAAATTGGACAAAAGTTTTTTATCTCCCATATCATTCCTGCAGTGTCTACAGATGTTCAAAAGTCTATTTTGAGCCTAAAATTTGGAATTTTAAGAAGTGAGCATATTCTTGCCAGAATTGTAAATTTTCACCACCCCGGTGTGGTCAAAACCATCACAATTGGACAAAAAAAATTCATCTCCCATATCATTTGCGCAGTGTCCAGAGATGTTCAAAAGTCTATTTTGAGCCTAAAATTTGGAATTTTAAGAAGTGAGCAAATTCTTGCCAGAATTGTAAATTTTCACCACCGCGGGGTGGTCAAAACCATCAAAATCGGACAAACAAAATTTAGTCCCCATATCATTCCTGCAGTGTCTACAGATGTTCAAAGGTCTATTTTGAGCCTAAAATTTGGAATTTTAAGAAGTGAGCAAATTCTTGCCACAATTGTAAATTTTTCTCCACCCCGGGTTGGTCAAAACCATCAAAATTGGACAAAGACATTTTTTCTCCAATATCATTTGCGCAGTGTACAGAGATGTTCAAAAGTCTATTTTGAGCCTAAAATTTGGAATTTTAAGAAGTGAGCAAATTCTTGCCAGAATTGTAAATTTTCACCACCCTGGTGTGGTCAAAACCATCAAAATTGGACAAAACGTTTTAACATCCCATATCATTTGCGCAGTGTACAGAGATGTTCAAAATTCTATTTTGAGCCCTAAAATTTGGAATTTTAAGAAGTGAGCAAATTCTTGCCACAATTGTAAATTTTCACCACCTGGTGTGGTCAAAACCATCAAAATTGGACAAAAAAATCTAGTCCCCATATCATTCCTGCAGTGTCTACAGATGTTCAAAAGTCTATTTTGAGCCTAAAATTTGGAATTTTAAGAAGTGAGCAAATTCTTGCCGCAATTGTAAATTTTTCTCCACATCTGGTGTGGTCAAAACCATCAAAATTGGAGAAAGAAAATTTTTATCTCCCATATCATTCCTGCAGTGTCCAGAGATGTTCAAAAGTCTATTTTGAGCCCAACATTTGGAATTTTTAAGAAGTGAGCAAATTCTTGCCACAATTGTAAATTTTCACCACCCCGGGGTGGTCAACACCATCAAAATTGGACAAAGAAAATTTTTCTTCCATATCATTGGCGCAGTGTCCACAGATGTTCAAAAGTCTATTTTGAGCCCAAAATTTGGAATTTTAAGAAGTGAGCAAATTCTTGCCACAATTGTAAATTTTCACCACCCCGGGGTGGTCAAAACCATCAAAATTGGAGAAACATTTTTTATCTCCCATATCATTCATGCAGTGTCCACAGATGTTCAAAAGTCTATTTTGACCCTAAAATTTGGACTTTTAAGAAGTGAACAAATTCTTGCCAGAATTGTAAATTTTCACCACCCCGGTGTGGTCAAAACCATCACAATTGGACAAAAAAAATGTATCTCCCATATCATTTGCGCAGTGTCCAGAGATGTTCAAAAGTCTATTTTGAGCCTAAAATTTGGAATTTTAAGAAGTGAGCAAATTCATGCCACAATTGTACATTTTTCAACAGCCCCGTGTGGTCAAAACCATCAAAATTGGACAAAAATGTTTTACCTCCCATGTCATTTCCACAGTGTCCACAGATGTTCAAAAGTCTATTTTAAGCCTAAAATTTGGAATTTTAAGAAGTGAGCAAATTCTTGCCACAATTGTAAATTTTCACCACCCTGAGGTGGTGAAAACCATCAAAATTGGATAAAAATTGTTTACCTCCCATATCATTTGCCCCGTGTCCAGAGATGTTCAAAAGTCTATTTGGAGCCTAAAATTTGGAATTTTAAGAAGTGAGCAAATTCTTCCCACAATTGTAAATTTTTCTCCACCCCGGGGAGGTCAAAACCATCAAAATAGGACAAAGAAAATTTTTCTCCGATATCATTTGCGCAGTGTACAGAGATGTTCAAAAGTCTCTTTTGAGCCCTAAAATTTGGAATTTTAAGAAGTGAGCAAATTCTTGCCAGATTTGTACATTTTGAACACCCCGGTGTGGTCAAAACCATCAAAATAGGACAATCAATTTTTAGTTTCCATATCATTTGCGCAGTGTCCACAGATGTTCAAAAGTCTATTTTGAGCCTAAAATTTGGAATTTTAAGAAGTGAGCAAATTCTTGCCACAATTGTAAATTTTCATCACCCCGGGGTGGTCAAAACCATCAAAATCGGATAAACAAAATTGATCTCCCATATCATTTGCGCAGTGTCCACAGATGTTCAAAAGTCTACTTAAAATGAATGAGCCTAAAATTTGGAATTTTAAGAAGTGACCAAATTCTTGCCAGAATTGTAAATTTTCACCACCCCTGTGTGGTCAAACCATCAAAATTGGAGAAAAAAAATGGAGTCCCCATATCATTCCTGCAGTGTCTACAGATGTTCAAAAGTCTATTTTGAGCCTAAAATTTGGAATTTTAAGAAGTGAGCAAATTCTTGCCACAATTGTAAATTTTTCTCCACCCCGGGGTGGTCAAAACCATCAAAATTGGACAAAGAAAATGTTTCTCCAACATCATTTGCGCAGTGTACAGAGATGTTCAAAAGTTTATTTTGAGCCTAAAATTTGGAATTTTAAGAAGTGAGCAAATTCTTGCCAGAATTGTAAATTTTCACCACCCTGGTGTGGTCAAAACCATCAAAATTGGACAAAACGTTTTAACATCCCATATCATTTGCGCAGTGTCCACAGATGTTCAAAAGTCTATTTTGAGCCTAAAATTTGGAATTTTAAGAAGTGAGCAAATTCTTGCCACAATTGTAAATTTTCACCACCTGGTGTGGTCAAAACCATCAAAATTGGTAAAAAAAATCTAGTCCCCATATCATTCCTGCAGTGTCTACAGATGTTCAAAAGTGTATTTTGAGCCTAAAATTTGCAATTTTAAGAAGTGAGCAAATTCTTGCCACAATTGTAAATTTTTCTCCACATCTGGTGTGGTCAAAACCATCAAAATTGGACAAAGAAAATTTTTATCTCCCATATCATTCCTGCAGTGTCCAGAGATGTTCAAAAGTCTATTTTGAGCCTAAAATTTGGAATTTCAAGAAGTGAGCAAATTCTTGCCACAATTGTAAATTTTCACCACCCTGGTGTGGTCAAAACCATCAAAATTGGACAAAAGTTTTTTATCTCCCATATCATTCCTGCAGTGTCTACAGATGTTCAAAAGTCTATTTTGAGCCTAAAATTTGGAATTTTAAGAAGTGAGCAAATTCTTGCCAGAATTGTAAATTTTCACCACCCCGGTGTGGTCAAAACCATCACAATTGGACAAAAAAAATTCATCTCCCATATCATTTGCGCAGTGTCCAGAGATGTTCAAAAGTCTATTTTGAGCCTAAAATTTGGAATTTTAAGAAGTGAGCAAATTCTTGCCAGAATTGTAAATTTTCACCACCCCGGGGTGGTCAAAACCATCAAAATCGGACAAACAAAATCTAGTCCCCATATCATTCCTGCAGTGTCTACAGATGTTCAAAAGTGTATTTTGAGCCTAAAATTTGGAATTTTAAGAAGTGAGCAAATTCTTGCCACAATTGTAAATTTTTCTCCACCCCGGGTTGGTCAAAACCATCAAAATTGGACAAAGAAATTTTTTCTCCAATATCATTTGCGCAGTGTACAGAGATGTTCAAAAGTCTATTTTGAGCCTAAAATTTGGAATTTTAAGAAGTGAGCAAATTCTTGCCAGAATTGTAAATTTTCACCACCCTGGTGTGGTCAAAACCATCAAAATTGGACAAAACGTTTTAACATCCCATATCATTTGCGCAGTGTACAGAGATGTTCAAAAGTCTATTTTGAGCCTAAAATTTGGAATTTTAAGAAGTGAGCAAATTCTTTCCACAATTGTAAATTTTCACTACCTGGTGTGGTCAAAACCATCAAAATTGGACAAAAAAATCTAGTCCCCATATCATTCCTGCAGTGACTACAGATGTTCAAAAGTCTATTTTGAGCCTAAAATTTGGAATTTTAAGTAGTGAGCAAATTCTTGCCGCAATTGTAAATTTTTCTCCACATCTGGTGTGTCCATCAAAATTGGACAAAGAAAATTTTTATCTCCCATATCATTCCTGCAGTGTCCAGAGATGTTCAAAAGTCTATTTTGAGCCCAACATTTGGAATTTTTAAGAAGTGAGCAAATTCTTGCCACAATTGTAAATTTTCACCACCCTGGGGTGGTCAACACCATCAAAATTGGACAAAGAAAATTTTTCTTCCATATCATTGGCGCAGTGTCCACAGATGTTCAAAAGTCTATTTTGAGCCCAAAATTTGGAATTTTAAGAAGTGAGCAAATTCTTGCCACAATTGTAAATTTTCACCACCCCGGGGTGGTCAAAACCATCAAAATTGGAGAAATATTTTTTATCTCCCATATCATTCCTGCAGTGTCCACAGATGTTCAAAAGTCTATTTTGACCCTAAAATTTGGACTTTTAAGAAGTGAACAAATTCTTGCCACAATTGTAAATTTTCACCACCACGGGGCGGTCAAAACCATCAAAATTGGACAAGAAAAAATTTAGTCCCCATATCATTCCTGCAGTGTCTACAGATGTTCAAAAGTCTATTTTGAGCCTAAAATTTGGAATTTTAAGAAGTGAGCAAATTCTTGCCACAATTGTAAATTTTTCTCCACCCCGGGGTGGTCAAAACCATCAAAATTGGACAAAGAAAATGTTTCTCCAACATCATTTGCGCAGTGTACAGAGATGTTCAAAAGTCTATTTTGAGCCTAAAATTTGGAATTTTAAGAAGTGAGCAAATTCTTGCCAGAATTGTAAATTTTCACCACCCTGGTGTGGTCAAAACCATCAAAATTGGACAAAACGTTTTAACATCCCATATCATTTGCGCAGTGTCCACAGATGTTCAAAAGTCTATTTTGAGCCTAAAATTTGGAATTTTAAGAAGTGAGCAAATTCTTGCCACAATTGTAAATTTTCATCACCCCGGGGTGGTCAAAACCATCAAAATCGGATAAACAAAATTGATCTCCCATATCATTTGCGCAGTGTCCACAGATGTTCAAAAGTCTACTTAAAATGAATGAGCCTAAAATTTGGAATTTTAAGAAGTGACCAAATTCTTGCCAGAATTGTAAATTTTCACCACCCCTGTGTGGTCAAACCATCAAAATTGGAGAAAAAAAATGGAGTCCCCATATCATTCCTGCAGTGTCTACAGATGTTCAAAAGTCTATTTTGAGCCCAACATTTGGAATTTTTAAGAAGTGAGCAAATTCTTGCCACAATTGTAAATTTTCACCACCCCGGGGTGGTCAAAACCATCAAAATTGGAGAAAGAAATTTTTTCTTCCATATCATTTGCGCAGTGTCCACAGATGTTCAAAAGTCTATTTTGAGCCCAAAATTTGGAATTTTAAGAAGTGAGCAAATTCTTGCCACATTTGTAAATTTTCACCACCCCGGGGTGGTCAAAACCATCAAAATTGGAGAAAGAAATTTTTTCTTCCATATCATTTGCGCAGTGTCCACAGATGTTCAAAAGTCTATTTTGAGCCCAAAATTTGGAATTTTAAGAAGTGAGCAAATTCTTGCCACATTTGTAAATTTTCACCACCGCGGGGTGGTCAAAACCATCAAAATTGGACAAAAAATTTTACCTCCCATATCACTTGCCCAGTGTCCAGAGATGTTCAAAAGTCTATTTTGAGCCTAAAATTTGGTATTTTAAAAAGTGAGCAAATTTTAGACAGAATTGTAATTTTCACCACCGCGGGGTGGTCAAAACCATCAAAATTGAACAAAAAAAAATGTATTCCCCATATCATTCCTGCAGTGTCTACAGATGTTCAAAAGTCTCTTTTGAGCCTAAAATTTGGAATTTTAAGAAGTGAGCAAATTCTTACCACCATTGTAAATTTTCACCACCCCGGTGTGGTCAAAACCATCACAATTGGACAAAACATTTTAACCTCCCATATCATTTGCGCAGTGTCCAGAGATGTTCAAAAGTTTATTTTGAGCCTAAAATTTTGAATTTTAAGAAGTGAGCAAATTCTTGCCACAATTGAAAAATTTTCTCCACCGCGGGGTGGTCAAAACCATCAAAATTGGATAAAAAATTTTTACCTCCCATATCATTTGCGCAGTGTACAGAGATGTTCAAAAGTCTATTTTGAGCCCTAAAATTTGGAATTTTAAGAAGTGAGCAAATTCTTGCCAGAATTGTAAATTTTAACCACCCCGGTGTGGTCAAACCATCAAAATTGGAGAAGAAAAATGGAGTCCCCATATCATTCCTGCAGTGTCTACAGATGTTCAAAAGTCTATTTTGAGCCTAAAATTTGGAATTTTAAGAAGTGAGCAAATTCTTGCCAGATTTGTACATTTTCAACACCCAGGTGTGGTCAAAACCATCAAAATAGGACAATCAATTTTTAGTTTCCATATCATTTGCACAGTGTCCACAGATGTTCAAAAGTCTATTTTGAGCCTAAAATTTGGAATTTTAAGAAGTGAGCAAATTCTTGCCACAATTGTACATTTTTCAACAGCCCCGTGTCGTCAAAACCATCAAAATTGGACAAAAATGTTTTACCTCCCATGTCATTTCCGCAGTGTCCACAGATGTTCAAAAGTCTATTTTAAGCCTAAAATTTGGAATTTTAAGAAGTGAGCAAATTCTTGCCACAATTGTAAATTTTTCTCCACCCGGGGAGGTCAAAACCATCAAAATAGGACAAAGAAAATTTTTCTCCGATATCATTTGCGCAGTGTACAGAGATGTTCAAAAGTCTATTTTGAGCCCTAAAATTTTGAATTTTAAGAAGTGAACAAATTCTTGCCAGATTTGTAAATTTTCACCACCCTGGTGTGGTCAAAACCATCAAAATTGGACAAAACGTTTTAACATCCCATATCATTTGCGCAGTGTACAGAGATGTTCAAAAGTCTATTTTGAGCCTAAAATTTGGAATTTTAAGAAGTGAGCAAATTCTTGCCACAATTGTAAATTTTCACCACCTGGTGTGGTCAAAACCATCAAAATTGGACAAAAAAATCTAGTCCCCATATCATTCCTGCAGTGTCTACAGATGTTCAAAAGTCTATTTTGAGCCTAAAATTTGGAATTTTAAGAAGTGAGCAAATTCTTGCCGCAATTGTAAATTTTTCTCCACATCTGGTGTGGTCAAAACCATCAAAATTGGACAAAGAAAGTTTTTATCTCCCATATCATTCCTGCAGTGTCCAGAGATGTTCAAAAGTCTATTTTGAGCCCAACATTTGGAATTTTTAAGAAGTGAGCAAATTCTTGCCACAATTGTAAATTTTCACCACCCCGGGGTGGTCAACACCATCAAAATTGGACAAAGAAATTTTTTCTTCCATATCATTGGCGCAGTGTCCACAGATGTTCAAAAGTCTATTTTGAGCCCAAAATTTGGAATTTTAAGAAGTGAGCAAATTCTTGCCACAATTGTAAATTTTCACCACCCCGGGGTGGTCAAAACCATCAAAATTGGAGAAACATTTTTTATCTCCCATATCATTCCTGCAGTGTCCACAGATGTTCAAAAGTCTATTTTGACCCTAAAATTTGGACTTTTAAGAAGTGAACAAATTCTTGCCAGAATTGTAAATTTTCACCACCCCGGTGTGGTCAAAACCATCACAATTGGACAAAAAAAATGTATCTCCCATATCATTTGCGCAGTGTCCAGAGATGTTCAAAAGTCTATTTTGAGCCTAAAATTTGGAATTTTAAGAAGTGAGCAAATTCTTGCCACAATTGTACATTTTTCAACAGCCCCGTGTCGTCAAAACCATCAAAATTGGACAAAAATGTTTTACCTCCCATGTCATTTGCACAGTGTCCACAGATGTTCAAAAGTCTATTTTAAGCCTAAAATTTGGAATTTTAAGAAGTGAGCAAATTCTTGCCACAATTGTAAATTTTCACCACCCTGAGGTGGTGAAAACCATCAAAATTGGATAAAAATTGTTTACCTCCCATATCATTTGCCCCGTGTCCAGAGATGTTCAAAAGTCTATTTGGAGCCTAAAATTTGGAATTTTAAGAAGTGAGCAAATTCTTGCCACAATTGTAAATTTTTCTCCACCCCGGGGAGGTCAAAACCATCAAAATAGGACAAAGAAAATTTTTCTCCGATATCATTTGCGCAGTGTACAGAGATGTTCAAAAGTCTCTTTTGAGCCCTAAAATTTGGAATTTTAAGAAGTGAGCAAATTCTTGCCAGATTTGTACATTTTGAACACCCCGGTGTGGTCAAAACCATCAAAATAGGACAATCAATTTTTAGTTTCCATATCATTTGCGCAGTGTCCACAGATGTTCAAAAGTCTATTTTGAGCCTAAAATTTGGAATTTTAAGAAGTGAGCAAATTCTTGCCACAATTGTAAATTTTCATCACCCCGGGGTGGTCAAAACCATCAAAATCGGATAAACAAAATTGATCTCCCATATCATTTGCGCAGTGTCCACAGATGTTCAAAAGTCTACTTAAAATGAATGAGCCTAAAATTTGGAATTTTAAGAAGTGACCAAATTCTTGCCAGAATTGTAAATTTTCACCACCCCTGTGTGGTCAAACCATCAAAATTGGAGAAAAAAAATGGAGTCCCCATATCATTCCTGCAGTGTCTACAGATGTTCAAAAGTCTATTTTGAGCCTAAAATTTGGAATTTCAAGAAGTGAGCAAATTCTTGCCACAATTGTAAATTTTCACCACCCTGGTGTGGTCAAAACCATCAAAATTGGACAAAAGTTTTTTATCTCCCATATCATTCCTGCAGTGTCTACAGATGTTCAAAAGTCTATTTTGAGCCTAAAATTTGGAATTTTAAGAAGTGAGCAAATTCTTGCCAGAATTGTAAATTTTCACCACCCCGGTGTGGTCAAAACCATCACAATTGGACAAAAAAAATTCATCTCCCATATCATTTGCGCAGTGTCCAGAGATGTTCAAAAGTGTATTTTGAGCCTAAAATTTGGAATTTTAAGAAGTGAGCAAATTCTTGCCAGAATTGTAAATTTTCACCACCACGGGGTGGTCAAAACCATCAAAATCGGACAAACAAAATCTAGTCCCCATATCATTCCTGCAGTGTCTACAGATGTTCAAAAGTGTATTTTGAGCCTAAAATTTGGAATTTTAAGAAGTGAGCAAATTCTTGCCACAATTGTAAATTTTTCTCCACCCCGGGTTGGTCAAAACCATCAAAATTGGACAAAGAAATTTTTTCTCCAATATCATTTGCGCAGTGTACAGAGATGTTCAAAAGTCTATTTAGAGCCTAAAATTTGGAATTTTAAGAAGTGAGCAAATTCTTGCCAGAATTGTAAATTTTCACCACCCTGGTGTGGTCAAAACCATCAAAATTGGACAAAACGTTTTAACATCCCATATCATTTGCGCAGTGTACAGAGATGTTCAAAAGTCTATTTTGAGCCTAAAATTTGGAATTTTAAGAAGTGAGCAAATTCTTTCCACAATTGTAAATTTTCACTACCTGGTGTGGTCAAAACCATCAAAATTGGACAAAAAAATCTAGTCCCCATATCATTCCTGCAGTGACTACAGATGTTCAAAAGTCTATTTTGAGCCTAAAATTTAGAATTTTAAGTAGTGAGCAAATTCTTGCCGCAATTGTAAATTTTTCTCCACATCTGGTGTGTCCATCAAAATTGGACAAAGAAAATTTTTATCTCCCATATCATTCCTGCAGTGTCCAGAGATGTTCAAAAGTCTATTTTGAGCCCAACATTTGGAATTTTTAAGAAGTGAGCAAATTCTTGCCACAATTGTAAATTTTCACCACCCCGGGGTGGTCAACACCATCAAAATTGGACAAAGAAAATTTTTCTTCCATATCATTGGCGCAGTGTCCACAGATGTTCAAAAGTCTATTTTGAGCCCAAAATTTGGAATTTTAAGAAGTGAGCAAATTCTTGCCACAATTGTAAATTTTCACCACCCCGGGGTGGTCAAAACCATCAAAATTGGAGAAATATTTTTTATCTCCCATATCATTCCTGCAGTGTCCACAGATGTTCAAAAGTCTATTTTGACCCTAAAATTTGGACTTTTAAGAAGTGAACAAATTCTTGCCACAATTGTAAATTTTCACCACCACGGGGCGGTCAAAACCATCAAAATTGGACAAGAAAAAATTTAGTCCCCATATCATTCCTGCAGTGTCTACAGATGTTCAAAAGTCTATTTTGAGCCTAAAATTTGGAATTTTAAGAAGTGAGCAAATTCTTGCCACAATTGTAAATTTTTCTCCACCCCGGGGTGGTCAAAACCATCAAAATTGGACAAAGAAAATGTTTCTCCAACATCATTTGCGCAGTGTACAGAGATGTTCAAAAGTCTATTTTGAGCCTAAAATTTGGAATTTTAAGAAGTGAGCAAATTCTTGCCAGAATTGTAAATTTTCACCACCCTGGTGTGGTCAAAACCATCAAAATTGGACAAAACGTTTTAACATCCCATATCATTTGCGCAGTGTCCACAGATGTTCAAAAGTCTATTTTGAGCCTAAAATTTGGAATTTTAAGAAGTGAGCAAATTCTTGCCACAATTGTAAATTTTCATCACCCCGGGGTGGTCAAAACCATCAAAATCGGATAAACAAAATTGATCTCCCATATCATTTGCGCAGTGTCCACAGATGTTCAAAAGTCTACTTAAAATGAATGAGCCTAAAATTTGGAATTTTAAGAAGTGACCAAATTCTTGCCAGAATTGTAAATTTTCACCACCCCTGTGTGGTCAAACCATCAAAATTGGAGAAAAAAAATGGAGTCCCCATATCATTCCTGCAGTGTCTACAGATGTTCAAAAGTCTATTTTGAGCCTAAAATTTGGAATTTCAAGAAGTTAGAAAATTCTTACCACAATTGTAAATTTTCACCACCCTGGTGTGGTCAAAACCATCAAAATTGGACAAAAGTTTTTTATCTCCCATATCATTCCTGCAGTGTCTACAGATGTTCAAAAGTCTATTTTGAGCCTAAAATTTGGAATTTTAAGAAGTGAGCAAATTCTTGCCAGAATTGTAAATTTTCACCAACCCGGTGTGGTCAAAACCATCACAATTGGACAAAAAAAAATTATCTCCCATATCATTTGCGCAGTGTCCAGAGATGTTCAAAAGTCTATTTTGAGCCTAAAATTTGGAATTTTCAGAAGTGAGCAAATTCTTGCCACAATTGTAAATTTTCACCACCCTGGTGTGGTCAAAACCATCAAAATTGGACAAAAGGTTTTGACATCCCATATCATTTGCGCAGTGTCCAGAGATGTTCAAAAGTCTATTTTGAGCCTAAAATTGGGAATTTTAAGAAGTGAGCAAATTCTTGCCACAATTGTAAATTTTCACCACCCCTGGTGTGGTCAAAACCATCAAAATTGAACAAAGAAAATTATCATTTGCGCAGTGTACAGAGATGTTCAAAAGTCTATTTTGAGCCTAAAATTTGGAATTTTCAGAAGTGAGCAAATTCTTGCCACAATTGTAAATTTTCACCACCCTGGTGTGGTCAAAACCATCAAAATTGGACAAAAGGTTTTAACATCCCATATCATTTGCGCAGTGTCCAGAGATGTTCAAAAGTCTATTTTGAGCCTAAAATTGGGAATTTTAAGAAGTGAGCAAATTCTTGCCACAATTGTAAATTTTCACCACCCCTGGTGTGGTCAAAACCATCAAAATTGGACAAAAAAATCTAGTCCCCATATCATTCCTGCAGTGTCTACAGATGTTCAAAAGTCTATTTTGAGCCTAAAATTTGGAATTTTAAGAAGTGAGCAAATTCTTGCCACAATTGTAAATTTTCAACACCCCAGGGTGGTCAAAACCATCAAAATTGGACAAAAGTTTTTTATCTCCCATATCATTCCTGCAGTGTCCAGAGATGTTCAAAAGTCTATTTTGAGCCTAAAATTTGGAATTTTAAGAAGTGAGCAAATTCTTGCCAGAATTGTACATTTTCACCACCCTGGTGTGGTCAAAACCATCAAAATTGGACTAAACATTTTAACCTCCCATATCATTTGCGCAGTGTCCAGAGATGTTCAAAAGTTTATTTTGAGCCTAAAATTTGGAATTTTAAGAAGTGAGCAAATTCTTGCCACAATTGTAAATTTTCACCACCTGGTGTGGTCAAAACCATCAAAATTGGTCAAAAAAATCTAGTCCCCATATCATTCCTGCAGTGTCTACAGGTATTCAAAAGTATATTTTGAGCCTAAAATTTGGAATTTTAAGAAGTGAGCAAATTCTTGCCGCAATTGTAAATTTTTCTCCACATCTGGTGTGGTCAAAACCATCAAAATTGGACAAAGAAAATTTTTATCTCCCATATCATTTGCGCAGTGTCCAGAGATGTTCAAAAGTCTATTTTGAGCCCAACATTTGGAATTTTTAAGAAGTGAGCAAATTCTTGCCACAATTGTAAATTTTCACATCCCCGGGGTGGTCAAAACCATCAAAATTGGACATAGAAAATTTTTCTTCCATATCATTTGCGCAGTGTCCACAGATGTTCAAAAGTCTATTTTGAGCCCAAAATTTGGAATTTTAAGAAGTGAGCAAATTCTTGCCACAATTGTAAATTTTCACCACCCCGGGGTGGTCAAAACCATCAAAATTAGATAAAAATTTTGTACCTCCAATATTATTTGCGCAGTGTGCAGAGCTGTTCAAAAGTCTATTTTGAGCCCAAAATTTGGAATTTTAAGAAGTGAGCAAATTCTTGCCACAATTGTAAATTTTCACCACCCCGGGGTGGTCAAAACCATCAAAATTGGAGAAATATTTTTTATCTCCCATATCATTCCTGCAGTGTCTACAGATGTTCAAAAGTCTATTTTGACCCTAAAATTTGGACTTTTAAGAAGTGAACAAATTCTTGCCACAATTGTAAATTTTCACCACCGCGGGGTTTTCAAAACCATCAAAATTGGACAAAAAATTTTTTACCTCCCATATCATTTGCCCAGTGTGCAGAGATGTTCAAAAGTCTATTTTGAGCCTAAAATTTGGTATTTTAAAAAGTGAGCAAATTTTAAACAGAATTGTAATTTTCTCCACCGCGGTGTGGTCAAAACCATCAAAATTGAACAAAAAAAAATGTATTCCCCATATCATTCCTGCAGTGTCTACAGATGTTCAAAAGTCTCTTTTGAGCCTAAAATTTGGAATTTTAAGAAGTGAGCAAATTCTTGCCAGAATTGTAAATTTTCACCACCCCGGTGTGGTCAAAACCATCAAAATTGGACTAAACATTTTAACCTCCCATATCATTTGCGCAGTGTCCAGAGATGTTCAAAAGTTTATTTTGAGCCTAAAATTTTGAATTTTAAGAAGTGAGCAAATTCTTGCCACAATCGAAAATTTTTCTCCACCCCGGGGTGGTCAAAACCATCAAAATTGGATAAAAAAAATTTACCTCCCATATCATTTGCGCAGTGTACAGAGATGTTCAAAAGTCTATTTTGAGCCTTAAAATTTGTTATTTTAAGAAGTGAGCAAATTCTTGCCAGAATTGTAAATTTTAACCACCCCGGTGTGGTCAAACCATCAAAATTGGAGAAGAAAAATGGAGTCCCCATATCATTCCTGCAGTGTCTACAGATGTTCAAAAGTCTGTTTTGAGCCTAAAATTTGGAATTTTAAGAAGTGAGCAAATTCTTGCCAGATTTGTACATTTTCAACACCCCGGTGTGGTCAAAACCATCAAAATAGGACAATCAATTTTTAGTTTCCATATCATTTGCGCAGTGTCCACAGATGTTCAAAAGTCTATTTTGAGCCTAAAATTGGTAATTTTAAGAAGTGAGCAAATTCTTGCCAGAATTGTAAATTTTCATCACCCCAGTGTGGTCAAAACCATCAAAATCGGATAAACAAAATTTATCTCCCATATCATTTGCGCAGTGTCCACAGATGTTCTAAAGTCTACTTAAAATGAATTAGCCTAAAATTTGGAATTTTAAGAAGTGAGCAAATTCTTGCCACAATAGTAAATTTTCACGACCCCGGTGTTGTCAAAACCATCAAAATTGGACAAAAGTTTTTTATCTCCCATATCATTCCTGCAGTGTCTATAGATGTTCAAAAGTCTCTTTTGAGCCTAAAATTTGGAATTTTAAAAAGTTAGCAAATTCTTGCCACAATTGTAAATTTTCACCACCCCGGGGTGGTCAAAACCATCAAAATTGGACAAAAGTTTTTTATCTCCCATATCATTCCTGCAGTGTCCAGAGATGTTCAAAAGTCTATTTTGACCCTAAAATTTGGAATTTTAAGAAGTGAGCAAATTCTTGCCAGAATTGTAAATTTTAACCACCCCGGTGTGGTCAAACCATCAAAATTGGAGAAGAAAAATGGAGTCCCCATATCATTCCTGCAGTGTCTACAGATGTTCAAAAGTCTATTTTGAGCCTAAAATTTGGAATTTTAAGAAGTGAGCAAATTCTTGCCAGATTTGTACATTTTCAACACCCAGGTGTGGTCAAAACCATCAAAATAGGACAATCAATTTTTAGTTTCCATATCATTTGCGCAGTGTCCACAGATGTTCAAAAGTCTATTTTGAGCCTAAAATTTGGAATTTTAAGAAGTGAGCAAATTCTTGCCAGAATTGTAAATTTTCATCACCCCAGTGTGGTCAAAACCATCAAAATCGGATAAACAAAATTTATCTCCCATATCATTTGCGCAGTGTCCACAGATGTTCAAAAGTCTATTTAAAATGAATGAGCCTAAAATTTGGAATTTTAAGAAGTGAGCAAATTCTTGCCACAATAGTAAATTTTCACGACCCCGGTGTTGTCAAAACCATCAAAATTGGACAAAAGTTTTTTATCTCCCATATCATTCCTGCAGTGTCTACAGATGTTCAAAAGTCTATTTTGAGCCTAAAATTTGGAATTTTAAGAAGTGAGCAAATTCTTGCCACAAATGTACATTTTTCAACACCCCGTGTGGTCAAAACCATCAAAATTGTACAAAAATGTTTTACCTCCCATGTCATTTCCGCAGTGTCCACAGATGTTCAAAAGTCTATTTTGAGCCTAAAATTTTGTATTTTAAGAAGTGAGCAAATTCTTGCCACAATTGTAAATTTTCACCACCCCGGTGTGGTCAAAACCATCAAAATTGGATAATTTTTTTTTTATCTCCGGTATCATTTGCACAGTGTCCACAGATGTTCAAAAGTCTATTTTGAGCCTAAAATTTGGTATTTTAAGAAGTGAGCATATTTTAGACAGAATTGTAATTTTCACCACCGCGGTGTGGTCAAAACCATCAAAATTGAACCAAAAAAAATGTATTCCCCATATCATTCCTGCAATGTCTACAGATGTTCAAAAGTCTCTTTTGAGCCTAAAATTTGGAATTTTAAGAAGTGAGCAAATTCTTGCCACAATTGAAAATTTTTCTCCACTCCGGTGTGGTCAAAACCATCAAAATTGGATAAAAATTTTCTACCTCCCATATTATTTGCGCAGTGTCCACAGATGTTCAAAAGTCTATTTTGAGCCTAAAATTTGGAAATTTAAGAAGTGAGCAAATTCTTGCCAGAATTGTAAATTTTCACCACCCCGGTGTGGTCAAAACCATCAAAATTGGAGAAATATTTTTTATCTCCCATATCATTCCTGCAGTGTCCACAGATGTTCAAAAGTCTATTTTGACCCTAAAATTTGGACTTTTAAGAAGTGAACAAATTCTTCCCACAATTGTAAATTTTCACCACCGCGGGGTTTTCAAAACCATCAAAATTGGACAAAAAATTTTTTACCTCCCATATCATTTGCCCAGTGTCCAGAGATGTTCAAAAGTCTATTTTCAGCCTAAAATTTGGTATTTTAAAAATTGAGCAAATTTTAGACAGAATTGTAATTTTCTCCACCGCGGTGTGGTCAAAACCATCAAAATTGAACCAAAAAAAATGTATTCCCCATATCATTCCTGCAGTGTCTACAGATGTTCAAAAGTCTCTTTTGAGCCTAAAATTTGGAATTTTAAGAAGTGAGCAAATTCTTGCCAGAATTGTAAATTTTCACCACCCCGGTGTGGTCAAAACCATCAAAATTCGACTAAGCATTTTAACCTCCCATATCATTTGCGCAGTGTCCAGAGATGTTCAAAAGTTTATTTTGAGCCTAAAATTTGGAATTTTAAGAAGTGAGCAAATTCTTGCCACAATTGAAAATTTTTCTCCACCCCGGGGTGGTCAAAACCATCAAAATTGGATACAAAATTTTTACCTCCCATATCATTTGCGCAGTGTACAGAGATGTTCAAAAGTCTATTTTGAGCCTTAAAATTTGGAATTTTAAGAAGTGAGCAAATTCTTGCCAGAATTGTAAATTTTAACCACCCCGGTGTGGTCAAACCATCAAAATTGGAGAAGAAAAATGGAGTCCCCATATCATTCCTGCAGTGTCTACAGATGTTCAAAAGTCTATTTGGAGCCTAAAATTTGGAATTTTAAGAAGTGAGCAAATTCTTGCCAGATTTGTACATTTTCAACACCCAGGTGTGGTCAAAACCATCAAAATAGGACAATCAATTTTTAGTTTCCATATCATTTCCGCAGTGTCCACAGATGTTCAAAAGTCTATTTTGAGCCTAAAATTGGGAATTTTAAGAAGTGAGCAAATTCTTGCCAGAATTGTAAATTTTCATCACCCCAGTGTGGTCAAAACCATCAAAATCGGATAAACAAAATTTATCTCCCATATCATTTGCGCAGTGTCCACAGATGTTCAAAAGTCTACTTAAAATGAATGAGCCTAAAATTTGGAATTTTAAGAAGTGAGCAAATTCTTGCCACAATAGTAAATTTTCACGACCCCGGTGTGGTCAAAACCATCAAAATTGGACAAAAGTTTTTTATCTCCCATATCATTCCTGCAGTGTCTACAGATGTTCAAAAGTCTATTTTGAGCCTAAAATTTGGAATTTTAAAAAGTTAGCAAATTCTTGCCACAATTGTAAATTTTCACCACCACGGGGTGGTCAAAACCATCAAAATTGGACAAAAGTTTTTTATCTCCCATATCATTCCTGCAGTGTCCAGAGATGTTCAAAAGTCTATTTTGAGCCTAAAATTTGGAATTTTAAGAAGTGAGCAAATTCTTGCCAGAATTGTACATTTTCACCACCCCGGTGTGGTCAAAACCATCACAATTGGACAAAAAAAATGTATCTCCCATATCATTTGCACAGTGTCCAGAGATGTTCAAAAGTCTATTTTGAGCCTAAAATTTGGAATTTTAAGAAGTGAGCAAATTCTTGCCAGAATTGTAAATTTTCACCACCGCGGGGTGGTCAAAACCATCAAAATCGGACAAACAAAATTTAGTCCCCATATCATTCCTGCAGTGTCTACAGATGTTCAAAAGTCTATTTTGAGCCTAAAATTTGGAATTTTAAGAAGTGAGCAAATTCTTGCCACAAATGTACATTTTTCAACACCCCCGTGTGGTCAAAACCATCAAAATTGGACAAAAATGTTTTACCTCCCATGTCATTTCCGCAGTGTCCACAGATGTTCAAAAGTCTATTTTGAGCCTAAAATTTTGTATTTTAAGAAGTGAGCAAATTCTGCCACAATTGTAAATTTTCACCACCCCGGTGTGGTCAAAACCATCAAAATTGGATAAATTTTTTTTTATCTCCGATATCATTTGCACAGTGTCCACAGATGTTCAAAAGTCTATTTTGAGCCTAAAATTTGGAATTTTAAGAAGTGAGCAAATTCTTGCCACAATTGTAAATTTTTCTCCACCCCGGTGTGGTCAAAACCATCAAAATAGGACAAAGAAAATTTTTCTCCGATATCATTTGCGCAGTGTACAGAGATGTTCAAAAGTCTATTTTGAGCCCTAAAATTTGGAATTTTAAGAAGTGAGCAAATTCTTGCCAGATTTGTACATTTTGAACACCCCGGTGTGGTCAAAACCATCAAAATAGGACAATCAATTTTTAGTTTCCATATCATTTGCGCAGTGTCCACAGATGTTCAAAAGTCTATTTTGAGCCTAAAATTGGGAATTTTAAGAAGTGAGCAAATTCTTGCCACAATTGTAAATTTTCATCACCCCGGGGTGGTCAAAACCATCAAAATCGGATCAACAAAATTGATCTCCCATATCATTTGCGCAGTGTCCACAGATGTTCAAAAGTCTACTTAAAATGAATGAGCCAAAAATTTGGAATTTTAAGAAGTGACCAAATTCTTGCCAGAATTGTAAATTTTCACCACCCCTGTATGGTCAAACCATCAAAATTGGAGAAAAAAAATGGAGTCCCCATATCATTCCTGCAGTGTCTACAGATGTTCAAAAGTCTATTTTGAGCCTAAAATTTGGAATTTCAAGAAGTGAGCAAATTCTTGCCACAATTGTAAATTTTCACCACCCTGGGGTGGTCAAAACCATCAAAATTGGACAAAACATTTTTATCTCCCATATCATTCCTGCAGTGTCTACAGATGTTCAAAAGTCTATTTTGAGCCTAAAATTTGGAATTTTAAGAAGTGAGCAAATTCTTGCCAGAATTGTAAATTTTCACCACCCCGGTGTGGTCAAAACCATCACAATTGGACAAAAAAAATGTATCTCCCATATCATTTGCGCAGTGTCCAGAGATGTTCAAAAGTCTATTTTGAGCCTAAAATTTGGAATTTTAAGAAGTGAGCAAATTCTTGCCAGAATTGTAAATTTTCACCACCGCGGGGTGGTCAAAACCATCAAAATCGGACAAACAAAATTGAGTCCCCATATCATTCCTGCATTGTCTACAGATGTTCAAAAGTCTATTTTGAGCCTAAAATTTGGAATTTTAAGAAGTGAGCAAATTCTTGCCACAATTGTAAATTTTTCTCCACCCCGGGTTGGTCAAAACCATCAAAATTGGACAAAGAAATTTTTTCTCCAATATCATTTGCGCAGTGTACAGAGATGTTCAAAAGTCTATTTTGAGCCTAAAATTTGGAATTTTAAAAAGTGAGCAAATTCTTGCCAGAATTGTAAATTTTCACCACCCTGGTGTGGTCAAAACCATCAAAATTGGACAAAACGTTTTAACATCCCATATCATTTGCGCAGTGTACAGAGATGTTCAAAAGTCTATTTTGAGCCTAAAATTTGGAATTTTAAGAAGTGAGCAAATTATTGCCACAATTGTAAATTTTCACCACCTGGTGTGGTCAAAACCATCAAAATTGGACAAAAAAATCTAGTCCCCATATCATTCCTGCAGTGTCTACAGATGTTCAAAAGTCTATTTTGAGCCTAAAATTTGGAATTTTAAGAAGTGAGCAAATTCTTGCCACAATTGTAAATTTTCACCACCCCAGGGTGGTCAAAACCATCAAAATTGGACAAAAGTTTTTTATCTCCCATATCATTCCTGCAGTGTCCAGAGATGTTCAAAAGTCTATTTTGAGCCTAAAATTTGGAATTTTAAGAAGTGAGCAAATTCTTGCCAGAATTGTACATTTTCACCACCCTGGTGTGGTCAAAACCATCAAAATAGGACTAAACATTTTAACCTCCCATATCATTTGCGCAGTGTCCAGAGATGTTCAAAAGTTTATTTTGAGCCTAAAATTTGGAATTTTAAGAAGTGAGCAAATTCTTGCCACAATTGTAAATTTTCACCACCTGGTGTGGTCAAAACCATCAAAATTGGTCAAAAAAATCTAGTCCCCATATCATTCCTGCAGTGTCTACAGATGTTCAAAAGTCTATTTTGAGCCTAAAATTTGGAATTTTAAGACGTGAGCAAATTCTTGCCGCAATTGTAAATTTTTCTCCACATCTGGTGTGGTCAAAACCATCAAAATTGGACAAAGAAATTTTTTATCTCCCATATCATTTGCGCAGTGTCCAGAGATGTTC
Organism: Haliotis rufescens; assembly: GCF_023055435.1. Lineage (NCBI taxonomy): Eukaryota > Metazoa > Mollusca > Gastropoda > Lepetellida > Haliotidae > Haliotis > Haliotis rufescens. Next base: position 49,316,286 of record NW_025964001.1, on the reverse strand, counting down.
AAAAGTCTATTTTGAGCACAACATTTGGAATTTTTAAGAAGTGAGCAAATTCTTGCCACAATTGTAAATTTTCACCACCCCGGGGTGGTCAAAACCATCAAAATTGGACATAGAAAATTTTTCTTCCATATCATTTGCGCAGTTCCCACAGATGTTCAAAAGTCTATTTTGAGCCCAAAATTTGGAATTTTAAGAAGTGAGCAAATTCTTGCCACAATTGTAAATTTTCACCACCGCGGGGTGGTCAAAACCATTAAAATTGGAGAAATATTTTTTATCTCCCATATCATTCCTGCAGTGTCCACAGATGTTCAAAAGTCTATTTTGAGCCTAAAATTTGGTATTTTAAAAAGTGAGCAAATTTTAGACAGAATTGTAATTTTCTCCACTGCGGTGTGGTCAAAACCATCAAAATTGAACAAAAAAAAATGTATTCCCCATATCATTCCTGCAGTATCTACAGATGTTCAAAAGTCTCTTTTGAGCCTAAAATTTGGAATTTTAAGAAGTGAGCAAATTCTTGCCAGAATTGTAAATTTTCACCACCCCGGTGTGGTCAAAACCATCAAAATTGGACTAAACATTTTAACCTCCCATATCATTTGCGCAGTGTCCAGAGATGTTCAAAAGTTTATTTTGAGCCTAAAATTTTGAATTTTAAGAAGTGAGCAAATTCTTGCCACAATTCAAAAAAAATTCTCCACCGCGGGGTGGTCAAAACCATCAAAATTTGATAAAAAATTTTTACCTCCCATATCATTTGCGCAGTGTACAGAGATGTTCAAAAGTCTATTTTGAGCCTAAAATTTGGAATTTTAAGAAGTGAGCAAATTCTTGCCACAATTGAAAATTTTTCTCCACTCCGGTGTGGTCAAAACCATCAAAATAGGACAATCAATTTTTAGTTTCAATATCATTTGCGCAGTGTCCACAGATGTTCAAAAGTCTACTTAAAATGAATGAGCCTAAAATTTGGAATTTTAAGAAGTGAGCAAATTCTTGCCAGAATTGTAAATTTTCACCACCCCGGTGTGGTCAAAACCATCAAAATTGGACAAAAGTTTTTTATCTCCCATATCATTCCTGCAGTGTCTACAGATGTTCAAAAGTCTATTTTGAGCCTAAAATTTGGAATTTTAAGAAGTGAGCAAATTCTTGACAGATTTGTACATTTTCAACACCCAGGTGTGGTCAAAACCATCAAAATAGGACAATCAATTTTTAGTTTCAATATCATTTGCGCAGTGTCCACAGATGTTCAAAAGCCTACTTAAAATGAATGAGCCTAAAATTTGGAATTTTAAGAAGTGAGCAAATTCTTGCCACAATAGTAAATTTTCACCACCCCGGTGTGGTCAAAACCATCAAAATTGGACAAAAGTTTTTTATCTCCCATATCATTCCTGCAGTGTCTACAGATGTTCAAAAGTCTATTTTGAGCCTAAAATTTGGAATTTTAAAAAGTTAGCAAATTCTTGCCACAATTGTAAATTTTCACCACCCCAGGGTGGTCAAAACCATCAAAATTGGACTAAACATTTTAAAATCCCATATCATTTGCGCAGTGTCCAGAGATGTTCAAAAGTTTATTTTGAGCCTAAAATTTGGAATTTTAAGAAGTGAGCAAATTCTTGCCACAATTGAAAAATTTTCTCCACCGCGGGGTGGTCAAAACCATCAAAATTGGATAAAAAAATTTTACCTCCCATATCATTTGCGCAGTGTCCACAGATGTTCAAAAGTCTATTTTGAGCCCTAAAATTTGGAATTTTAAGAAGTGAGCAAATTCTTGCCAGAATTGTAAATTTTCACCACCCCGGTGTGGTCAAACCATCAAAATTGGAGAAGAAAAATGGAGTCCCCATATCAATCCTGCAGTGTCTACAGATGTTCAAAAGTCTATTTTGAGCCTAAAATTTGGAATTTTAAGAAGTGAGCAAATTCTTGCCAGATTTGTACATTTTCAACACCCAGGTGTGGTCAAAACCATCAAAATAGGACAATCAATTTTTAGTTTCCATATCATTTGCGCAGTGTCCACAGATGTTCAAAAGTCTATTTTGAGCCTAAAATTTGGAATTTTAAGAAGTGAGCAAATTCTTGCCAGAATTGTAAATTTTCATCACCCCAGTGTGGTCAAAACCATCAAGATCGGATCAACAAAATTTATCTCCCATATCATTTGCGCAGTGTCCACAGATGTTCAAAAGTCTACTTAAAATGAATGAGCCTAAAATTTGGAATTTTAAGAAGTGAGCAAATTCTTGCCACAATAGTAAATTTTCACGACCCCGGTGTTGTCAAAACCATCAAAATTGGACAAAAGTTTTTTATCTCCCATATCATTCCTGCAGTGTCTACAGATGTTCAAAAGTCTATTTTGAGCCTAAAATTTGGAATTTTAAAAAGTTAGCAAATTCTTGCCACAATTGTAAATTTTCACCACCCCGGGGTGGTCAAAACCATCAAAATTGGACAAAAGTTTTTTATCTCCCATATCATTCCTGCAGTGTCTACAGATGTTCAAAAGTCTATTTTGAGCCTAAAATTTGGAATTTTAAGAAGTGAGCAAATTCTTGCCAGAATTGTACATTTTCACCACCCCGGTGTGGTCAAAACCATCACAATTGGACAAAAAAAATGTATCTCCCATATCATTTGCACAGTGTCCAGAGATGTTCAAAAGTCTATTTTGAGCCTAAAATTTGGAATTTTAAGAAGTGAGCAAATTCTTGCCAGAATTGTAAATTTTCACCACCGCGGGGTGGTCAAAACCATCAAAATCGGACAAACAAAATTTAGTCCCCATATCATTCCTGCAGTGTCTACAGATGTTCAAAAGTCTATTTTGAGCCTAAAATTTGGAATTTTAAGAAGTGAGCAAATTCTTGCCACAAATGTACATTTTTCAACACCCCCGTGTGGTCAAAACCATCAAAATTGGACAAAAATGTTTTACCTCCCATGTCATTTCCGCAGTGTCCACAGATGTTCAAAAGTCTATTTTGAGCCTAAAATTTTGTATTTTAAGAAGTGAGCAAATTCTTGCCACAATTGTAAATTTTCACCACCCCGGTGTGGTCAAAACCATCAAAATTGGATAATTTTTTTTTTATCTCCGATATCATTTGCACAGTGTCCACAGATGTTCAAAAGTCTATTTTGAGCCTAAAATTTGGTATTTTAAGAAGTGAGCAAATTTTAGACAGAATTGTAATTTTCTCCACCGCGGTGTGGTCAAAACCATCAAAATTGAACCAAAAAAAATGTATTCCCCATATCATTCCTGCAGTGTCTACAGATGTTCAAAAGTCTCTTTTGAGCCTAAAATTTGGACTTTTAAGAAGTGAACAAATTCTTCCCACAATTGTAATTTTTCTCCACCGCGGTGTGGTCAAAACCATCAAAATTGGATAAAAATTTTGTACCTCCAATATTATTTGCGCAGTGTGCAGAGATGTTCAAAAGTCTATTTTGAGCCTAAAATTTTGAATTTTAAGAAGTGAGCAAATTCTTGCCATAATTGTAAATTTTCACCACACAGGTGTGGTCAAAACCATCAAAATTGGACAAAAAAAATTTATCTCCCATATCGTTCCTGCAGTGTCCACAGATGTTCAAAAGTCTATTTTGAGCCTAAAATTTGGAAATTTAAGAAGTGAGCAAATTCTTGCCACAATTGTAAATTTTCACCACCCCAGTGTGGTCAAAACCATCAAAATTGGAGAAATATTTTTTATCTCCCATATCATTCCTGCAGTGTCCACAGATGTTCAAAAGTCTATTTTGACCCTAAAATTTGGACTTTTAAGAAGTGAACAAATTCTTGCCACAATTGTAAATTTTCACCACCCCGGTGTGGTCAAAACCATCAAAATTGGACAAAGAAAATTTTTCTTCCATATCATTTGCGCAGTGTCCACAGATGTTCAAAAGTCTATTTTGAGCCCAAAATTTGGAATTTTAAGAAGTGAGCAAATTTTTGCCACAATTGTAAATTTTCACCACCCCGGGGTGGTCAAAACCATCAAAATTGGAGAAATATTTTTTATCTCCCATATCATTCCTGCAGTGTCCACAGATGTTCAAAAGTCTATTTTGACCCTAAAATTTGGACTTTTAAGAAGTGAACAAATTCTTGCCACAATTGTAAATTTTCACCACCCCGGGGTGGTCAAAACCATCAAAATTGGACAAAGAAAATTTTTCTTCCATATCATTTGCGCAGTTCCCACAGATGTTCAAAAGTCTATTTTGAGCCCAAAATTTGGAATTTTAAGAAGTGAGCAAATTCTTGCCACAATTGTAAATTTTCACCACCGCGGGGTGGTCAAAACCATCAAAATTGGAGAAATATTTTTTATCTCCCATATCATTCCTGCAGTGTCCACAGGTGTTCAAAAGTCTATTTTGACCCTAAAATTTGGAATTTTAAGAAGTGAACAAATTCTTGCCACAATTGTAAATTTTCACCACCGCAGGGTGGTCAAAACCATCAAAATTGGACAAAAAATCTTTTACCTCCCATATCACTTGCCCAGTGTCCAGAGATGTTCAAAAGTCTATTTTGAGCCTAAAATTTGGTATTTTAAAAGTGAGCAAATTTTAGACAGAATTGTAATTTTCTCCACCGCGGTGTGGTCAAAACCATCAAAATTGAACAAAAAAAAAATGTATTCCCCATATCATTCCTGCAGTGTCTACAGATGTTCAAAAGTCTCTTTTGAGCCTAAAATTTGGAATTTTAAGAAGTGAGCAAATTCTTGCCAGAATTGTAAATTTTCACCACCCCGGTGTGGTCAAAACCATCAAAATTGGACTAAACATTTTAACCTCCCATATCATTTCCGCAGTGTCCAGAGATGTTCAAAAGTTTATTTTGAGCCTAAAATTTTGAATTTTAGGAAGTGAGCAAATTCTTGCCACAATTCAAAAAATTTTCTCCACCCCGGGGTGGTCAAAACCATCAAAATTGGATAACAAAAATTTTACCTCCCATATCATTTGCGCAGTGTACAGAGATGTTCAAAAGTCTATTTTGAGCCCTAAAATTTGGAATTTTAAGAAGTGAGCAAATTCTTGCCAGAATTGTACATTTTCAACACCCAGGTGTGGTCAAAACCATCAAAATAGGACAATCAATTTTTAGTTTCAATATCATTTGCGCAGTGTCCACAGATGTTCAAAAGTCTACTTAAAATGAATGAGCCTAAAATTTGGAATTTTAAGAAGTGAGCAAATTCTTGCCAGAATTGTAAATTTTCACCACCCCAGGGTGGTCAAAACCATCAAAATTGGACAAAAGTTTTTTATCTCCCATATCATTCCTGCAGTGACCAGAGATGTTCAAAAGTCTATTTTGAGCCTAAAATTTGGAATTTTAAAAAGTTAGCAAATTCTTGCCACAATTGTAAATTTTCACCACCCCAGGGTGGTCAAAACCATCAAAATTGGACAAAAGTTTTTTATCTCCCATATCATTCCTGCAGTGACCAGAGATGTTCAAAAGTCTATTTTATTTTGAGCCTAAAATTTGGAATTTTAAGAAGTGAGCAAATTCTTGCCAGAATTGTACATTTTCACCACCCCGGTGTGGTCAAAACCATCAAAATTGGACTAAACATTTTAACCTCCCATATCATTTGCGCAGTGTCCAGAGATGTTCAAAAGTTTATTTTGAGCCTAAAATTGGGAATTTTAAGAAGTGAGCAAATTCTTGCCACAATTTAAAAATTTTCTACACCGCGGGGTGGTCAAAACCATCAAAATTGGATAAAAAAAATTTACCTCCCATATCATTTGCGCAGTGTCCACAGATGTTCAAAAGTCTATTTTGAGCCCTAAAATTTGGAATTTTAAGAAGTGAGCAAATTCTTGCCAGAATTGTAAATTTTCACCACCCCGGTGTGGTCAAACCATCAAAATTGGAGAAGAAAAATGGAGTCCCCATATCATTCCTGCAGTGTCTACAGATGTTCAAAAGTCTATTTTGAGCCTAAAATTGGGAATTTTAAGAAGTGAGCAAATTCTTGCCAGATTTGTACATTTTCAACACCCAGGTGTGGTCAAAACCATCAAAATAGGACAATCAATTTTTAGTTTCCATATCATTTGCGCAGTGTCCACAGATGTTCAAAAGTCTATTTTGAGCCTAAAATTTGGAATTTTAAGAAGTGAGCAAATTCTTGCCACAATTGTAAATTTTCATCACCCCAGTGTGGTCAAAACCATCAAGATCGGATCAACAAAATTTATCTCCCATATCATTTGCGCAGTGTCCACAGATGTTCAAAAGTCTACTTAAAATGAATGAGCCTAAAATTTGGAATTTTAAGAAGTGAGCAAATTCTTGCCACAATAGTAAATTTTCACCACCCCGGTGTGGTCAAAACCATCAAAATTGGACAAAAGTTTTTTATCTCCCATATCATTCCTGCAGTGTCTACAGATGTTCAAAAGTCTATTTTGAGCCTAAAATTTGGAATTTTAAAAAGTTAGCAAATTCTTGCCACAATTGTAAATTTTCACCACCCCGGTGTGGTCAAAACCATCAAAATTGGACAAAAGTTTTTTATCTCCCATATCATTCCTGCAGTGTCCAGAGATGTTCAAAAGTCTATTTTGAGCCTAAAATTTGGAATTTTAAAAAGTTAGCAAATTCTTGCCACAATTGTACATTTTCACCACCGCGGTGTGGTCAAAACCATCACAATTGGACAAAAAAAATGTATCTCCCATATCATTCCTGCAGTGTCTACAGATGTTCAAAAGTCTATTTTGAGCCTAAAATTTGGAATTTTAAGAAGTGAGCAAATTCTTGCCAGAATTGTAAATTTTCACCACCGCGGGGTGGTCAAAACCATCAAAATCGGACAAACAAAATTTAGTCCCCATATCATTCCTGCAGTGTCTACAGATGTTCAAAAGTCTATTTTGAGCCTAAAATTTGGAATTTTAAGAAGTGAGCAAATTCTTGCCACAAATGTACATTTTCCAACACCCCCGTGTGGTCAAAACCATCAAAATTGGACAAAAATGTTTTACCTCCCATGTCATTTCCGCAGTGTCCACAGATGTTCAAAAGTCTATTTTGAGCCTAAAATTTTGTATTTTAAGAAGTGAGCAAATTCTTGCCACAATTGTAAATTTTCACCACCCCGGTGTGGTCAAAACCATCAAAATTGGATAATTTTTTTTTTATCTCCAATATCATTTGCACAGTGTCCACAGATGTTCAAAAGTCTATTTTGAGCCTAAAATTTGGTATTTTAAGAAGTGAGCAAATTTTAGACAGAATTGTAATTTTCTCCACCGCGGTGTGGTCAAAACCATCAAAATTGAACAAAAAAAAATGTATTCCCCATATCATTCCTGCAGTGTCTACAGATGTTCAAAAGTCTCTTTTGAGCCTAAAATTTGGAATTTTAAGAAGTGAGCAAATTCTTGCCACAATTGAAATTTTTTCTCCACCCCGGGGTGGTCAAAACCATCAAAATTAGATAAAAATTTTGTACCTCCAATGTTATTTGCGCAGTGTGCAGAGATGTTCAAAAGTCTATTTTGAGCCCAAAATTTGGAATTTTAAGAAGTGAGCAAATTCTTGCCACAATTGTAAATTTTCACCACCCCGGGGTGGTCAAAACCATCAAAATTGGAGAAATATTTTTTTTCTCCCATATCATTCCTGCAGTGTCCACAGATGTTCAAAAGTCTATTTTGACCCTAAAATTTGGACTTTTAAGAAGTGAACAAATTCTTGCCACAATTGTAAATTTTCACCACCACAGGGTGGTCAAAACCATCAAAATTGGACAAAAAAATTTTTACCTCCCATATCATTTGCCCAGTGTGCAGAGATGTTCAAAAGTCTATTTTGAGCCTAAAATTTGGTATTTTAAAAAGTGAGCAAATTTTAAACAGAATTGTAATTTTCTCCACCGCGGTGTGGTCAAAACCATCAAAATTGAACAAAAAAAAATGTATTCCCCATATCATTCCTGCAGTGTCTACAGATGTTCAAAAGTCTCTTTTGAGCCTAAAATTTGGAATTTTAAGAAGTGAGCAAATTCTTGCCAGAATTGTAAATTTTCACCACCCCGGTGTGGTCAAAACCATCAAAATTGGACTAAACATTTTAACCTCCCATATCATTTGCGCAGTGTCCAGAGATGTTCAAAAGTTTATTTTGAGCCTAAAATTTTGAATTTTAAGAAGTGAGCAAATTCTTGCCACAATCGAAAATTTTTCTCCACCCCGGGGTGGTCAAAACCATCAAAATTGGATAAAAAAAATTTACCTCCCATATCATTTGCGCAGTGTACAGAGATGTTCAAAAGTCTATTTTGAGCCTTAAAATTTGTTATTTTAAGAAGTGAGCAAATTCTTGCCAGAATTGTAAATTTTAACCACCCCGGTGTGGTCAAACCATCAAAATTGGAGAAGAAAAATGGAGTCCCCATATCATTCCTGCAGTGTCTACAGATGTTCAAAAGTCTATTTTGAGCCTAAAATTTGGAATTTTAAGAAGTGAGCAAATTCTTGACAGATTTGTACATTTTCAACACCCAGGTGTGGTCAAAACCATCAAAATAGGACAATCAATTTTTAGTTTCAATATCATTTGCGCAGTGTCCACAGATGTTCAAAAGTCTATTTTGAGCCTAAAATTGGGAATTTTAAGAAGTGAGCAAATTCTTGCCAGAATTGTAAATTTTCATCACCCCAGTGTGGTCAAAACCATCAAAATCGGATAAACAAAATTTATCTCCCATATCATTTGCGCAGTGTCCACAGATGTTCTAAAGTCTACTTAAAATGAATTAGCCTAAAATTTGGAATTTTAAGAAGTGAGCAAATTCTTGCCACAATAGTAAATTTTCACGACCCCGGTGTTGTCAAAACCATCAAAATTGGACAAAAGTTTTTTATCTCCCATATCATTCCTGCAGTGTCTACAGATGTTCAAAAGTCTATTTTGAGCCTAAAATTTGGAATTTTAAGAAGTGAGCAAATTCTTGCCACAAATGTACATTTTTCAACACCCCCGTGTGGTCAAAACCATCAAAATTGGACAAAAATGTTTTACCTCCCATGTCATTTCCGCAGTGTCCACAGATGTTCAAAAGTCTATTTTGAGCCTAAAATTTTGTATTTTAAGAAGTGAGCAAATTCTTGCCACAATTGTAAATTTTCACCACCCCGGTGTGGTCAAAACCATCAAAATTGGATAATTTTTTTTTTATCTCCAATATCATTTGCACAGTGTCCACAGATGTTCAAAAGTCTATTTTGAGCCTAAAATTTGGTATTTTAAGAAGTGAGCAAATTTTAGACAGAATTGTAATTTTCTCCACCGCGGTGTGGTCAAAACCATCAAAATTGAACAAAAAAAAATGTATTCCCCATATCATTCCTGCAGTGTCTACAGATGTTCAAAAGTCTCTTTTGAGCCTAAAATTTGGAATTTTAAGAAGTGAGCAAATTCTTGCCACAATTGAAATTTTTTCTCCACCCCGGGGTGGTCAAAACCATCAAAATTAGATAAAAATTTTGTACCTCCAATGTTATTTGCGCAGTGTGCAGAGATGTTCAAAAGTCTATTTTGAGCCCAAAATTTGGAATTTTAAGAAGTGAGCAAATTCTTGCCACAATTGTAAATTTTCACCACCCCGGGGTGGTCAAAACCATCAAAATTGGAGAAATATTTTTTTTCTCCCATATCATTCCTGCAGTGTCCACAGATGTTCAAAAGTCTATTTTGACCCTAAAATTTGGACTTTTAAGAAGTGAACAAATTCTTGCCACAATTGTAAATTTTCACCACCACAGGGTGGTCAAAACCATCAAAATTGGACAAAAAATTTTTTACCTCCCATATCATTTGCCCAGTGTGCAGAGATGTTCAAAAGTCTATTTTGAGCCTAAAATTTGGTATTTTAAAAAGTGAGCAAATTTTAAACAGAATTGTAATTTTCTCCACCGCGGTGTGGTCAAAACCATCAAAATTGAACAAAAAAAAATGTATTCCCCATATCATTCCTGCAGTGTCTACAGATGTTCAAAAGTCTCTTTTGAGCCTAAAATTTGGAATTTTAAGAAGTGAGCAAATTCTTGCCAGAATTGTAAATTTTCACCACCCCGGTGTGGTCAAAACCATCAAAATTGGACTAAACATTTTAACCTCCCATATCATTTGCGCAGTGTCCAGAGATGTTCAAAAGTTTATTTTGAGCCTAAAATTTTGAATTTTAAGAAGTGAGCAAATTCTTGCCACAATCGAAAATTTTTCTCCACCCCGGGGTGGTCAAAACCATCAAAATTGGATAAAAAAAATTTACCTCCCATATCATTTGCGCAGTGTACAGAGATGTTCAAAAGTCTATTTTGAGCCTTAAAATTTGTTATTTTAAGAAGTGAGCAAATTCTTGCCAGAATTGTAAATTTTAACCACCCCGGTGTGGTCAAACCATCAAAATTGGAGAAGAAAAATGGAGTCCCCATATCATTCCTGCAGTGTCTACAGATGTTCAAAAGTCTATTTTGAGCCTAAAATTTGGAATTTTAAGAAGTGAGCAAATTCTTGACAGATTTGTACATTTTCAACACCCAGGTGTGGTCAAAACCATCAAAATAGGACAATCAATTTTTAGTTTCAATATCATTTGCGCAGTGTCCACAGATGTTCAAAAGTCTATTTTGAGCCTAAAATTGGGAATTTTAAGAAGTGAGCAAATTCTTGCCAGAATTGTAAATTTTCATCACCCCAGTGTGGTCAAAACCATCAAAATCGGATAAACAAAATTTATCTCCCATATCATTTGCGCAGTGTCCACAGATGTTCTAAAGTCTACTTAAAATGAATTAGCCTAAAATTTGGAATTTTAAGAAGTGAGCAAATTCTTGCCACAATAGTAAATTTTCACGACCCCGGTGTTGTCAAAACCATCAAAATTGGACAAAAGTTTTTTATCTCCCATATCATTCCTGCAGTGTCTACAGATGTTCAAAAGTCTATTTTGAGCCTAAAATTTGGAATTTTAAAAAGTTAGCAAATTCTTGCCACAATTGTAAATTTTCACCACCCCGGGGTGGTCAAAACCATCAAAATTGGACAAAAGTTTTTTATCTCCCATATCATTCCTGCAGTGTCCAGAGATGTTCAAAAGTCTATTTTGAGCCTAAAATTTGGAATTTTAAGAAGTGAGCAAATTCTTGCCAGAATTGTAAATTTTAACCACCCCGGTGTGGTCAAACCATCAAAATTGGAGAAGAAAAATGGAGTCCCCATATCATTCCTGCAGTGTCTACAGATGTTCAAAAGTCTATTTTGAGCCTAAAATTGGGAATTTTAAGAAGTGAGCAAATTCTTGCCAGATTTGTACATTTTCAACACCCAGGTGTGGTCAAAACCATCAAAATAGGACAATCAATTTTTAGTTTCCATATCATTTGCGCAGTGTCCACAGATGTTCAAAAGTCTATTTTGAGCCTAAAATTGGGAATTTTAAGAAGTGAGCAAATTCTTGCCAGAATTGTAAATTTTCATCACCCCAGTGTGGTCAAAACCATCAAAATCGGATAAACAAAATTTATCTCCCATATCATTTGCGCAGTGTCCACAGATGTTCAAAAGTCTATTTAAAATGAATGAGCCTAAAATTTGGAATTTTAAGAAGTAAGCAAATTCTTGCCACAATAGTAAATTTTCACGACCCCGGTGTTGTCAAAACCATCAAAATTGGACAAAAGTTTTTTATCTCCCATATCATTCCTGCAGTGTCTACAGATGTTCAAAAGTCTATTTTGAGCCTAAAATTTGGAATTTTAAGAAGTGAGCAAATTCTTGCCACAAATGTACATTTTTCAACACCCCGTGTGGTCAAAACCATCAAAATTGTACAAAAATGTTTTACCTCCCATATCATTTCCGCAGTGTCCACAGATGTTCAAAAGTCTATTTTGAGCCTAAAATTTTGTATTTTAAGAAGTGAGCAAATTCTTGCCACAATTGTAAATTTTCACCACCCCGGTGTGGTCAAAACCATCAAAATTGGATAATTTTTTTTTTATCTCCGGTATCATTTGCACAGTGTCCACAGATGTTCAAAAGTCTATTTTGAGCCTAAAATTTGGTATTTTAAGAAGTGAGCATATTTTAGACAGAATTGTAATTTTCACCACCGAGGTGTGGTCAAAACCATCAAAATTGAACAAAAAAAAATGTATTCCCCATATCATTCCTGCAGTGTCTACAGATGTTCAAAAGTCTCTTTTGAGCCTAAAATTTGGAATTTTAAGAAGTGAGCAAATTCTTGCCACAATTGAAAATTTTTCTCCACCCCGGTGTGGTCAAAACTATCAAAATTGGATAAAAATTTTCTACATCCCATATTATTTGCGCAGTGTCCACAGATGTTCAAAAGTCTATTTTGAGCCTAAAATTTGGAAATTTAAGAAGTGAGCAAATTCTTGCCAGAATTGTAAATTTTCACCACCCCGGTGTGGTCAAAACCATCAAAATTGGAGAAATATTTTTTATCTCCCATATCATTCCTGCAGTGTCCACAGATGTTCAAAAGTCTATTTTGACCCTAAAATTTGGACTTTTAAGAAGTGAACAAATTCTTCCCACAATTGTAAATTTTCACCACTGCGGGGTTTTCAAAACCATCAAAATTGGACAAAAAATTTTTTACCTCCCATATCATTTGCCCAGTGTCCAGAGATGTTCAAAAGTCTATTTTCAGCCTAAAATTTGGTATTTTAAAAAGTGAGCAAATTTTAGACAGAATTGTAATTTTCTCCACCGCGGTGTGGTCAAAACCATCAAAATTGAACCAAAAAAAATGTATTCCCCATATCATTCCTGCAGTGTCTACAGATGTTCAAAAGTCTCTTTTGAGCCTAAAATTTGGAATTTTAAGAAGTGAGCAAATTCTTGCCAGAATTGTAAATTTTCACCACCCAGGTGTGGTCAAAACCATCAAAATTCGACTAAACATTTTAACCTCCCATATCATTTGCGCAGTGTCCAGAGATGTTCAAAAGTTTATTTTGAGCCTAAAATTTTGAATTTTAAGAAGTGAGCAAATTCTTGCCACAATTGAAAATTTTTCTCCACCCCGGGGTGGTCAAAACCATCAAAATTGGATACAAAATTTTTACCTCCCATATCATTTGCGCAGTGTACAGAGATGTTCAAAAGTCTATTTTGAGCCCTAAAATTTGGAATTTTAAGAAGTGAGCAAATTCTTGCCAGAATTGTAAATTTTAACCACCCCGGTGTGGTCAAACCATCAAAATTGGAGAAGAAAAATGGAGTCCCCATATCATTCCTGCAGTGTCTACAGATGTTCAAAAGTCTATTTTGAGCCTAAAATTTGGAATTTTAAGAAGTGAGCAAATTCTTGCCAGATTTGTACATTTTCAACACCCAGGTGTGGTCAAAACCATCAAAATAGGACAATCAATTTTTAGTTTCCATATCATTTGCGCAGTGTCCACAGATGTTCAAAAGTCTATTTAAAATGAATGAGCCTAAAATTTGGAATTTTAAGAAGTAAGCAAATTCTTGCCACAATAGTAAATTTTCACGACCCCGGTGTTGTCAAAACCATCAAAATTGGACAAAAGTTTTTTATCTCCCATATCATTCCTGCAGTGTCTACAGATGTTCAAAAGTCTATTTTGAGCCTAAAATTTGGAATTTTAAGAAGTGAGCAAATTCTTGCCACAAATGTACATTTTTCAACACCCCGTGTGGTCAAAACCATCAAAATTGTACAAAAATGTTTTACCTCCCATGTCATTTCCGCAGTGTCCACAGATGTTCAAAAGTCTATTTTGAGCCTAAAATTTTGTATTTTAAGAAGTGAGCAAATTCTTGCCACAATTGTAAATTTTCACCACCCCGGTGTGGTCAAAACCATCAAAATTGGATAATTTTTTTTTTATCTCCGGTATCATTTGCACAGTGTCCACAGATGTTCAAAAGTCTATTTTGAGCCTAAAATTTGGTATTTTAAGAAGTGAGCATATTTTAGACAGAATTGTAATTTTCACCACCGCGGTGTGGTCAAAACCATCAAAATTGAACCAAAAAAAATGTATTCCCCATATCATTCCTGCAGTGTCTACAGATGTTCAAAAGTCTCTTTTGAGCCTAAAATTTGGAATTTTAAGAAGTGAGCAAATTCTTGCCACAATTGAAAATTTTTCTCCACCCCGGTGTGGTCAAAACCATCAAAATTGGATAAAATTTTTCTACATCCCATATTATTTGCGCAGTGTCCACAGATGTTCAAAAGTCTATTTTGAGCCTAAAATTTGGAAATTTAAGAAGTGAGCAAATTCTTGCCAGAATTGTAAATTTTCACCACCCCGGTGTGGTCAAAACCATCAAAATTGGAGAAATATTTTTTATCTCCCATATCATTCCTGCAGTGTCCACAGATGTTCAAAAGTCTATTTTGACCCTAAAATTTGGACTTTTAAGAAGTGAACAAATTCTTCCCACAATTGTAAATTTTCACCACCGCGGGGTTTTCAAAACCATCAAAATTGGACAAAAAAATTTTTACCTCCCATATCATTTGCCCAGTGTCCACAGATGTTCAAAAGTCTATTTTGAGCCTAAAATTTGGTATTTTAAAAAGTGAGCAAATTTTAGACAGAATTGTAATTTTCTCCACCGCGGTGTGGTCAAAACCATCAAAATTGAACAAAAAAAAATGTATTCCCCATATCATTCCTGCAGTGCCTACAGATGTTCAAAAGTCTCTTTTGAGCCTAAAATTTGGAATTTTAAGAAGTGAGCAAATTCTTGCCACAATTGAAAATTGTTCTCCACCCCGGTGTGGTCAAAACCATCAAAATTGGATAAAAATTTTCTACCTCCCATATTATTTGCGCAGTGTCCACAGATGTTCAAAAGTCTATTTTGAGCCTAAAATTTGGAAATTTAAGAAGTGAGCAAATTCTTGCCAGAATTGTAAATTTTCACCACCCCGGTGTGGTCAAAACCATCAAAATTGGAGAAATATTTTTTATCTCCCATATCATTCCTGCAGTGTCCACAGATGTTCAAAAGTCTATTTTGACCCTAAAATTTGGACTTTTAAGAAGTGAACAAATTCTTCCCACAATTGTAAATTTTCACCACTGCGGGGTTTTCAAAACCATCAAAATTGGACAAAAAATTTTTTACCTCCCATATCATTTGCCCAGTGTCCAGAGATGTTCAAAAGTCTATTTTCAGCCTAAAATTTGGTATTTTAAAAAGTGAGCAAATTTTAGACAGAATTGTAATTTTCTCCACCGCGGTGTGGTCAAAACCATCAAAATTGAACCAAAAAAAATGTATTCCCCATATCATTCCTGCAGTGTCTACAGATGTTCAAAAGTCTCTTTTGAGCCTAAAATTTGGAATTTTAAGAAGTGAGCAAATTCTTGCCAGAATTGTAAATTTTCACCACCCAGGTGTGGTCAAAACCATCAAAATTCGACTAAACATTTTAACCTCCCATATCATTTGCGCAGTGTCCAGAGATGTTCAAAAGTTTATTTTGAGCCTAAAATTTTGAATTTTAAGAAGTGAGCAAATTCTTGCCACAATTGAAAATTTTTCTCCACCCCGGGGTGGTCAAAACCATCAAAATTGGATACAAAATTTTTACCTCCCATATCATTTGCGCAGTGTACAGAGATGTTCAAAAGTCTATTTTGAGCCCTAAAATTTGGAATTTTAAGAAGTGAGCAAATTCTTGCCAGAATTGTAAATTTTAACCACCCCGGTGTGGTCAAACCATCAAAATTGGAGAAGAAAAATGGAGTCCCCATATCATTCCTGCAGTGTCTACAGATGTTCAAAAGTCTATTTTGAGCCTAAAATTTGGAATTTTAAGAAGTGAGCAAATTCTTGCCAGATTTGTACATTTTCAACACCCAGGTGTGGTCAAAACCATCAAAATAGGACAATCAATTTTTAGTTTCCATATCATTTGCGCAGTGTCCACAGATGTTCAAAAGTCTATTTAAAATGAATGAGCCTAAAATTTGGAATTTTAAGAAGTAAGCAAATTCTTGCCACAATAGTAAATTTTCACGACCCCGGTGTTGTCAAAACCATCAAAATTGGACAAAAGTTTTTTATCTCCCATATCATTCCTGCAGTGTCTACAGATGTTCAAAAGTCTATTTTGAGCCTAAAATTTGGAATTTTAAGAAGTGAGCAAATTCTTGCCACAAATGTACATTTTTCAACACCCCGTGTGGTCAAAACCATCAAAATTGTACAAAAATGTTTTACCTCCCATGTCATTTCCGCAGTGTCCACAGATGTTCAAAAGTCTATTTTGAGCCTAAAATTTTGTATTTTAAGAAGTGAGCAAATTCTTGCCACAATTGTAAATTTTCACCACCCCGGTGTGGTCAAAACCATCAAAATTGGATAATTTTTTTTTTATCTCCGGTATCATTTGCACAGTGTCCACAGATGTTCAAAAGTCTATTTTGAGCCTAAAATTTGGTATTTTAAGAAGTGAGCATATTTTAGACAGAATTGTAATTTTCACCACCGCGGTGTGGTCAAAACCATCAAAATTGAACAAAAAAAAATGTATTCCCCATATCATTCCTGCAGTGTCTACAGATGTTCAAAAGTCTCTTTTGAGCCTAAAATTTGGAATTTTAAGAAGTGAGCAAATTCTTGCCACAATTGAAAATTTTTCTCCACCCCGGTGTGGTCAAAACCATCAAAATTGGATAAAATTTTTCTACATCCCATATTATTTGCGCAGTGTCCACAGATGTTCAAAAGTCTATTTTGAGCCTAAAATTTGGAAATTTAAGAAGTGAGCAAATTCTTGCCAGAATTGTAAATTTTCACCACCCCGGTGTGGTCAAAACCATCAAAATTGGAGAAATATTTTTTATCTCCCATATCATTCCTGCAGTGTCCACAGATGTTCAAAAGTCTATTTTGACCCTAAAATTTGGACTTTTAAGAAGTGAACAAATTCTTCCCACAATTGTAAATTTTCACCACCGCGGGGTTTTCAAAACCATCAAAATTGGACAAAAAAATTTTTACCTCCCATATCATTTGCCCAGTGTCCACAGATGTTCAAAAGTCTATTTTGAGCCTAAAATTTGGTATTTTAAAAACTGAGCAAATTTTAGACAGAATTGTAATTTTCTCCACCGCGGTGTGGTCAAAACCATCAAAATTGAACAAAAAAAAATGTATTCCCCATATCATTCCTGCAGTGCCTACAGATGTTCAAAAGTCTCTTTTGAGCCTAAAATTTGGAATTTTAAGAAGTGAGCAAATTCTTGCCACAATTGAAAATTGTTCTCCACCCCGGTGTGGTCAAAACCATCAAAATTGGATAAAAATTTTCTACCTCCCATATTATTTGCGCAGTGTCCACAGATGTTCAAAAGTCTATTTTGAGCCTAAAATTTGGAAATTTAAGAAGTGAGCAAATTCTTGCCAGAATTGTAAATTTTCACCACCCCGGTGTGGTCAAAACCATCAAAATTGGAGAAATATTTTTTATCTCCCATATCATTCCTGCAGTGTCCACAGATGTTCAAAAGTCTATTTTGACCCTAAAATTTGGACTTTTAAGAAGTGAACAAATTCTTCCCACAATTGTAAATTTTCACCACTGCGGGGTTTTCAAAACCATCAAAATTGGACAAAAAATTTTTTACCTCCCATATCATTTGCCCAGTGTCCAGAGATGTTCAAAAGTCTATTTTCAGCCTAAAATTTGGTATTTTAAAAAGTGAGCAAATTTTAGACAGAATTGTAATTTTCTCCACCGCGGTGTGGTCAAAACCATCAAAATTGAACCAAAAAAAATGTATTCCCCATATCATTCCTGCAGTGTCTACAGATGTTCAAAAGTCTCTTTTGAGCCTAAAATTTGGAATTTTAAGAAGTGAGCAAATTCTTGCCAGAATTGTAAATTTTCACCACCCAGGTGTGGTCAAAACCATCAAAATTCGACTAAACATTTTAACCTCCCATATCATTTGCGCAGTGTCCAGAGATGTTCAAAAGTTTATTTTGAGCCTAAAATTTTGAATTTTAAGAAGTGAGCAAATTCTTGCCACAATTGAAAATTTTTCTCCACCCCGGGGTGGTCAAAACCATCAAAATTGGATACAAAATTTTTACCTCCCATATCATTTGCGCAGTGTACAGAGATGTTCAAAAGTCTATTTTGAGCCCTAAAATTTGGAATTTTAAGAAGTGAGCAAATTCTTGCCAGAATTGTAAATTTTAACCACCCCGGTGTGGTCAAACCATCAAAATTGGAGAAGAAAAATGGAGTCCCCATATCATTCCTGCAGTGTCTACAGATGTTCAAAAGTCTATTTTGAGCCTAAAATTTGGAATTTTAAGAAGTGAGCAAATTCTTGCCAGATTTGTACATTTTCAACACCCAGGTGTGGTCAAAACCATCAAAATAGGACAATCAATTTTTAGTTTCCATATCATTTGCGCAGTGTCCACAGATGTTCAAAAGTCTATTTAAAATGAATGAGCCTAAAATTTGGAATTTTAAGAAGTAAGCAAATTCTTGCCACAATAGTAAATTTTCACGACCCCGGTGTTGTCAAAACCATCAAAATTGGACAAAAGTTTTTTATCTCCCATATCATTCCTGCAGTGTCTACAGATGTTCAAAAGTCTATTTTGAGCCTAAAATTTGGAATTTTAAGAAGTGAGCAAATTCTTGCCACAAATGTACATTTTTCAACACCCCGTGTGGTCAAAACCATCAAAATTGTACAAAAATGTTTTACCTCCCATGTCATTTCCGCAGTGTCCACAGATGTTCAAAAGTCTATTTTGAGCCTAAAATTTTGTATTTTAAGAAGTGAGCAAATTCTTGCCACAATTGTAAATTTTCACCACCCCGGTGTGGTCAAAACCATCAAAATTGGATAATTTTTTTTTTATCTCCGGTATCATTTGCACAGTGTCCACAGATGTTCAAAAGTCTATTTTGAGCCTAAAATTTGGTATTTTAAGAAGTGAGCATATTTTAGACAGAATTGTAATTTTCACCACCGCGGTGTGGTCAAAACCATCAAAATTGAACAAAAAAAAATGTATTCCCCATATCATTCCTGCAGTGTCTACAGATGTTCAAAAGTCTCTTTTGAGCCTAAAATTTGGAATTTTAAGAAGTGAGCAAATTCTTGCCACAATTGAAAATTTTTCTCCACCCCGGTGTGGTCAAAACCATCAAAATTGGATAAAATTTTTCTACATCCCATATTATTTGCGCAGTGTCCACAGATGTTCAAAAGTCTATTTTGAGCCTAAAATTTGGAAATTTAAGAAGTGAGCAAATTCTTGCCAGAATTGTAAATTTTCACCACCCAGGTGTGGTCAAAACCATCAAAATTGGAGAAATATTTTTTATCTCCCATATCATTCCTGCAGTGTCCACAGATGTTCAAAAGTCTATTTTGACCCTAAAATTTGGACTTTTAAGAAGTGAACAAATTCTTCCCACAATTGTAAATTTTCACCACTGCGGGGTTTTCAAAACCATCAAAATTGGACAAAAAAATTTTTACCTCCCATATCATTTGCCCAGTGTCCAGAGATGTTCAAAAGTCTATTTTCAGCCTAAAATTTGGTATTTTAAAAAGTGAGCAAATTTTAGACAGAATTGTAATTTTCTCCACCGCGGTGTGGTCAAAACCATCAAAATTGAACCAAAAAAAATGTATTCCCCATATCATTCCTGCAGTGTCTACAGATGTTCAAAAGTCTCTTTTGAGCCTAAAATTTGGAATTTTAAGAAGTGAGCAAATTCTTGCCAGAATTGTAAATTTTCACCACCCAGGTGTGGTCAAAACCATCAAAATTCGACTAAACATTTTAACCTCCCATATCATTTGCGCAGTGTCCAGAGATGTTCAAAAGTTTATTTTGAGCCTAAAATTTTGAATTTTAAGAAGTGAGCAAATTCTTGCCACAATTGAAAATTTTTCTCCACCCCGGGGTGGTCAAAACCATCAAAATTGGATACAAAATTTTTACCTCCCATATCATTTGCGCAGTGTACAGAGATGTTCAAAAGTCTATTTTGAGCCCTAAAATTTGGAATTTTAAGAAGTGAGCAAATTCTTGCCAGAATTGTAAATTTTAACCACCCCGGTGTGGTCAAACCATCAAAATTGGAGAAGAAAAATGGAGTCCCCATATCATTCCTGCAGTGTCTACAGATGTTCAAAAGTCTATTTTGAGCCTAAAATTTGGAATTTTAAGAAGTGAGCAAATTCTTGCCAGATTTGTACATTTTCAACACCCAGGTGTGGTCAAAACCATCAAAATAGGACAATCAATTTTTAGTTTCCATATCATTTGCGCAGTGTCCACAGATGTTCAAAAGTCTATTTAAAATGAATGAGCCTAAAATTTGGAATTTTAAGAAGTAAGCAAATTCTTGCCACAATAGTAAATTTTCACGACCCCGGTGTTGTCAAAACCATCAAAATTGGACAAAAGTTTTTTATCTCCCATATCATTCCTGCAGTGTCTACAGATGTTCAAAAGTCTATTTTGAGCCTAAAATTTGGAATTTTAAGAAGTGAGCAAATTCTTGCCACAAATGTACATTTTTCAACACCCCGTGTGGTCAAAACCATCAAAATTGTACAAAAATGTTTTACCTCCCATGTCATTTCCGCAGTGTCCACAGATGTTCAAAAGTCTATTTTGAGCCTAAAATTTTGTATTTTAAGAAGTGAGCAAATTCTTCCCACAATTGTAAATTTTCACCACCCCGGTGTGGTCAAAACCATCAAAATTGGATAATTTTTTTTTTATCTCTGGTATCATTTGCACAGTGTCCACAGATGTTCAAAAGTCTATTTTGAGCCTAAAATTTGGTATTTTAAGAAGTGAGCATATTTTAGACAGAATTGTAATTTTCACCACCGCGGTGTGGTCAAAACCATCAAAATTGAACAAAAAAAAATGTATTCCCCATATCATTCCTGCAGTGTCTACAGATGTTCAAAAGTCTCTTTTGAGCCTAAAATTTGGAATTTTAAGAAGTGAGCAAATTCTTGCCACAATTGAAAATTTTTCTCCACCCCGGTGTGGTCAAAACCATCAAAATTGGATAAAAAATTTCTACATCCCATATTATTTGCGCAGTGTCCACAGATGTTCAAAAGTCTATTTTGAGCCTAAAATTTGGAAATTTAAGAAGTGAGCAAATTCTTGCCAGAATTGTAAATTTTCACCACCCCGGTGTGGTCAAAACCATCAAAATTGGAGAAATATTTTTTATCTCCCATAGCATTCCTGCAGTGTCCACAGATGTTCAAAAGTCTATTTTGACCCTAAAATTTGGACTTTTAAGAAGTGAACAAATTCTTCCCACAATTGTAAATTTTCACCACTGCGGGGTTTTCAAAACCATCAAAATTGGACAAAAAAATTTTTACCTCCCATATCATTTGCCCAGTGTCCAGAGATGTTCAAAAGTCTATTTTCAGCCTAAAATTTGGTATTTTAAAAAGTGAGCAAATTTTAGACAGAATTGTAATTTTCTCCACCGCGGTGTGGTCAAAACCATCAAAATTGAACCAAAAAAAATGTATTCCCCATATCATTCCTGCAGTGTCTACAGATGTTCAAAAGTCTCTTTTGAGCCTAAAATTTGGAATTTTAAGAAGTGAGCAAATTCTTGCCAGAATTGTAAATTTTCACCACCCCGGTGTGGTCAAAACCATCAAAATTCGACTAAACATTTTAACCTCCCATATCATTTGCGCAGTGTCCAGAGATGTTCAAAAGTTTATTTTGAGCCTAAAATTTTGAATTTTAAGAAGTGAGCAAATTCTTGCCACAATTGAAAATTTTTCTCCACCCCGGGGTGGTCAAAACCATCAAAATTGGATACAAAATTTTTACCTCCCATATCATTTGCGCAGTGTACAGAGATGTTCAAAAGTCTATTTTGAGCCCTAAAATTTGGAATTTTAAGAAGTGAGCAAATTCTTGCCAGAATTGTAAATTTTAACCACCCCGGTGTGGTCAAACCATCAAAATTGGAGAAGAAAAATGGAGTCCCCATATCATTCCTGCAGTGTCTACAGATGTTCAAAAGTCTATTTTGAGCCTAAAATTTGGAATTTTAAGAAGTGAGCAAATTCTTGCCAGATTTGTACATTTTCAACACCCAGGTGTGGTCAAAACCATCAAAATAGGACAATCAATTTTTAGTTTCCATATCATTTGCGCAGTGTCCACAGATGTTCAAAAGTCTATTTAAAATGAATGAGCCTAAAATTTGGAATTTTAAGAAGTAAGCAAATTCTTGCCACAATAGTAAATTTTCACGACCCCGGTGTTGTCAAAACCATCAAAATTGGACAAAAGTTTTTTATCTCCCATATCATTCCTGCAGTGTCTACAGATGTTCAAAAGTCTATTTTGAGCCTAAAATTTGGAATTTTAAGAAGTGAGCAAATTCTTGCCACAAATGTACATTTTTCAACACCCCGTGTGGTCAAAACCATCAAAATTGTACAAAAATGTTTTACCTCCCATGTCATTTCCGCAGTGTCCACAGATGTTCAAAAGTCTATTTTGAGCCTAAAATTTTGTATTTTAAGAAGTGAGCAAATTCTTGCCACAATTGTAAATTTTCACCACCCCGGTGTGGTCAAAACCATCAAAATTGGATAATTTTTTTTTTATCTCCGGTATCATTTGCACAGTGTCCACAGATGTTCAAAAGTCTATTTTGAGCCTAAAATTTGGTATTTTAAGAAGTGAGCATATTTTAGACAGAATTGTAATTTTCACCACCGCGGTGTGGTCAAAACCATCAAAATTGAACAAAAAAAAATGTATTCCCCATATCATTCCTGCAGTGTCTACAGATGTTCAAAAGTCTCTTTTGAGCCTAAAATTTGGAATTTTAAGAAGTGAGCAAATTCTTGCCACAATTGAAAATTTTTCTCCACCCCGGTGTGGTCAAAACCATCAAAATTGGATAAAAATTTTCTACATCCCATATTATTTGCGCAGTGTCCACAGATGTTCAAAAGTCTATTTTGAGCCTAAAATTTGGAAATTTAAGAAGTGAGCAAATTCTTGCCAGAATTGTAAATTTTCACCACCCCGGTGTGGTCAAAACCATCAAAATTGGAGAAATATTTTTTATCTCCCATATCATTCCTGCAGTGTCCACAGATGTTCAAAAGTCTATTTTGACCCTAAAATTTGGACTTTTAAGAAGTGAACAAATTCTTCCCACAATTGTAAATTTTCACCACCGCGGGGTTTTCAAAACCATCAAAATTGGACAAAAAATTTTTTACCTCCCATATCATTTGCCCAGTGTCCAGAGATGTTCAAAAGTCTATTTTGAGCCTAAAATTTGGTATTTTAAAAAGTGAGCAAATTTTAGACAGAATTGTAATTTTCTCCACCGCGGTGTGGTCAAATCCATCAAAATTGAACAAAAAAAAATGTATTCCCCATATCATTCCTGCAGTGCCTACAGATGTTCAAAAGTCTCTTTTGAGCCTAAAATTTGGAATTTTAAGAAGTGAGCAAATTCTTGCCACAATTGAAAATTTTTCTCCACCCCGGTGTGGTCAAAACCATCAAAATTGGATAAAAATTTTCTACCTCCCATATTATTTGCGCAGTGTCCACAGATGTTCAAAAGTCTATTTTGAGCCTAAAATTTGGAAATTTAAGAAGTGAGCAAATTCTTGCCAGAATTGTAAATTTTCACCACCCCGGTGTGGTCAAAACCATCAAAATTGGAGAAATATTTTTTATCTCCCATATCATTCCTGCAGTGTCCACAGATGTTCAAAAGTCTATTTTGACCCTAAAATTTGGACTTTTAAGAAGTGAACAAATTCTTCCCACAATTGTAAATTTTCACCACTGCGGGGTTTTCAAAACCATCAAAATTGGACAAAAAAATGTTTACCTCCCATATCATTTGCCCAGTGTCCAGAGATGTTCAAAAGTCTATTTTCAGCCTAAAATTTGGTATTTTAAAAAGTGAGCAAATTTTAGACAGAATTGTAATTTTCTCCACCGCGGTGTGGTCAAAACCATCAAAATTGAACCAAAAAAAATGTATTCCCCATATCATTCCTGCAGTGTCTACAGATGTTCAAAAGTCTCTTTTGAGCCTAAAATTTGGAATTTTAAGAAGTGAGCAAATTCTTGCCAGAATTGTAAATTTTCACCACCCAGGTGTGGTCAAAACCATCAAAATTGGACTAAACATTTTAACCTCCCATATCATTTGCGCAGTGTCCAGAGATGTTCAAAAGTTTATTTTGAGCCTAAAATTTTGAATTTTAAGAAGTGAGCAAATTCTTGCCACAATTGAAAATTTTTTTCCACCCCGGGGTGGTCAAAACCATCAAAATTGGATACAAAATTTTTACCTCCCATATCATTTGCGCAGTGTACAGAGATGTTCAAAAGTCTATTTTGAGCCCTAAAATTTGGAATTTTAAGAAGTGAGCAAATTCTTGCCAGAATTGTAAATTTTAACCACCCCGGTGTGGTCAAACCATCAAAATTGGAGAAGAAAAATGGAGTCCCCATATCATTCCTGCAGTGTCTACAGATGTTCAAAAGTCTATTTTGAGCCTAAAATTTGGAATTTTAAGAAGTGAGCAAATTCTTGCCAGATTTGTACATTTTCAACACCCAGGTGTGGTCAAAACCATCAAAATAGGACAATCAATTTTTAGTTTCCATATCATTTCCGCAGTGTCCACAGATGTTCAAAAGTCTATTTTGAGCCTAAAATTGGGAATTTTAAGAAGTGAGCAAATTCTTGCCAGAATTGTAAATTTTCATCACCCCAGTGTGGTCAAAACCATCAAAATCGGATAAACAAAATTTATCTCCCATATCATTTGCGCAGTGTCCACAGATGTTCAAAAGTCTACTTAAAATGAATGAGCCTAAAATTTGGAATTTTAAGAAGTGAGCAAATTCTTGCCACAATAGTAAATTTTCACGACCCCGGTGTGGTCAAAACCATCAAAATTGGACAAAAGTTTTTTATCTCCCATATCATTCCTGCAGTGTCTACAGATGTTCAAAAGTCTATTTTGAGCCTAAAATTTGGAATTTTAAGAAGTGAGCAAATTCTTGCCAGAATTGTACATTTTCACCACCCCGGTGTGGTCAAAACCATCACAATTGGACAAAAAAAATGTATCTCCCATATCATTTGCACAGTGTCCAGAGATGTTCAAAAGTCTATTTTGAGCCTAAAATTTGGAATTTTAAGAAGTGAGCAAATTCTTGCCAGAATTGTACATTTTCACCACCCCGGTGTGGTCAAAACCATCACAATTGGACAAAAAAAATGTATCTCCCATATCATTTGCACAGTGTCCAGAGATGTTCAAAAGTCTATTTTGAGCCTAAAATTTGGAATTTTAAGAAGTGAGCAAATTCTTGCCAGAATTGTAAATTTTCACCACCGCGGGGTGGTCAAAACCATCAAAATCGGACAAACAAAATTTAGTCCCCATATCATTCCTGCAGTGTCTACAGATGTTCAAAAGTCTATTTTGAGCCTAAAATTTGGAATTTTAAGAAGTGAGCAAATTCTTGCCACAAATGTACATTTTTCAACACCCCCGTGTGGTCAAAACCATCAAAATTGGACAAAAATGTTTTACCTCCCATGTCATTTCCGCAGTGTCCACAGATGTTCAAAAGTCTATTTTGAGCCTAAAATTTTGTATTTTAAGAAGTGAGCAAATTCTGCCACAATTGTAAATTTTCACCACCCCGGTGTGGTCAAAACCATCAAAATTGGATAATTTTTTTTTTATCTCCGATATCATTTGCACAGTGTCCACAGATGTTCAAAAGTCTATTTTGAGCCTAAAATTTGGTATTTTAAGAAGTGAGCAAATTTTAGACAGAATTGTAATTTTCTCCACCGCGGTGTGGTCAAAACCATCAAAATTGAACAAAAAAAAATGTATTCCCCATATCATTCCTGCAGTGTCTACAGATGTTCAAAAGTCTCTTTTGAGCCTAAAATTTGGAATTTTAAGAAGTGAGCAAATTCTTGCCACAATTGAAAATTTTTCTCCACCCCGGTGTGGTCAAAACCATCAAAATTGGATAAAATTTTTCTATCTCCCATATTATTTGCGCAGTGTGCAGAGATGTTCAAAAGTCTATTTTGAGCCTAAAATTTGGAATTTTAAGAAGTGAGCAAATTCTTGCCATAATTGTAAATTTTCACCACCCCGGGTTCGTCAAAACCATCAAAATTGGACAAAAAAAATTTATCTCCCATATCGTTCCTGCAGTGTCCACAGATGTTCAAAAGTCTATTTTGAGCCTAAAATTTGGAAATTTAAGAAGTGAGCAAATTCTTGCCAGAATTGTAAATTTTCACCACCCCGGGGTGGTCAAAACCATCAAAATTGGAGAAATATTTTTTATCTCCCATATCATTCCTGCAGTGTCCACAGATGTTCAAAAGTCTATTTTGACCCTAAAATTTGGAATTTTAAGAAGTGAGCAAATTCTTGCCACAATAGTAAATTTTCACGACCCCGGTGTTGTCAAAACCATCAAAATTGGACAAATGTTTTTTATCTCCCATATCATTCCTGCAGTGTCTACAGATGTTCAAAAGTCTATTTTGAGCCTAAAATTTGGAATTTTAAGAAGTGAGCAAATTCTTGCCACAAATGTACATTTTTCAACACCCCGTGTGGTCAAAACCATCAAAATTGTACAAAAATGTTTTACCTTCCATGTCATTTCCGCAGTGTCCACAGATGTTCAAAAGTCTATTTTGAGCCTAAAATTTTGTATTTTAAGAAGTGAGCAAATTCTTGCCACAATTGTAAATTTTCACCACCCCGGTGTGGTCAAAACCATCAAAATTGGATAATTTTTTTTTTATCTCCGGTATCATTTGCACAGTGTCCACAGATGTTCAAAAGTCTATTTTGAGCCTAAAATTTGGTATTTTAAGAAGTGAGCATATTTTAGACAGAATTGTAATTTTCACCACCGCGGTGTGGTCAAAACCATCAAAATTGAACAAAAAAAAATGTATTCCCCATATCATTCCTGCAGTGTCTACAGATGTTCAAAAGTCTCTTTTGAGCCTAAAATTTGGAATTTTAAGAAGTGAGCAAATTCTTGCCACAATTGAAAATTTTTCTCCACCCCGGTGTGGTCAAAACCATCAAAATTGGATAAAAATTTTCTACCTCCCATATTATTTGCGCAGTGTCCACAGATGTTCAAAAGTCTATTTTGAGCCTAAAATTTGGAAATTTAAGAAGTGAGCAAATTCTTGCCATAATTGTAAATTTTCACCACCCCGGTGTGGTCAAAACCATCAAAATTGGAGAAATATTTTTTATCTCCCATATCATTCCTGCAGTGTCCACAGATGTTCAAAAGTCTATTTTGACCCTAAAATTTGGAATTTTAAGAAGTGAACAAATTCTTCCCACAATTGTAAATTTTCACCACCGCGGGGTTTTCAAAACCATCAAAATTGGACAAAAAATTTTTTACCTCCCATATCATTTGCCCAGTGTCCACAGATGTTCAAAAGTCTATTTTCAGCCTAAAATTTGGTATTTTAAAAAGTGAGCAAATTTTAGACAGAATTGTAATTTTCTCCACCGCGGTGTGGTCAAAACCATCAAAATTGAACCAAAAAAAATGTATTCCCCATATCATTCCTGCAGTGTCTACAGATGTTCAAAAGTCTCTTTTGAGCCTAAAATTTGGAATTTTAAGAAGTGAGCAAATTCTTGCCAGAATTGTAAATTTTCACCACCCCGGTGTGGTCAAAACCATCAAAATTGGACTAAACATTTTAACCTCCCATATCATTTGCGCAGTGTCCAGAGATGTTCAAAAGTTTATTTTGAGCCTAAAATTTTGAATTTTAAGAAGTGAGCAAATTCTTGCCACAATTGAAAATTTTTCTCCACCCCGGGGTGGTCAAAACCATCAAAATTGGATACAAAATTTTTACCTCCCATATCATTTGCGCAGTGTACAGAGATGTTCAAAAGTCTATTTTGAGCCCTAAAATTTGGAATTTTAAGAAGTGAGCAAATTCTTGCCAGAATTGTAAATTTTAACCACCCCGGTGTGGTCAAACCATCAAAATTGGAGAAGAAAAATGGAGTCCCCATATCATTCCTGCAGTGTCTACAGATGTTCAAAAGTCTATTTTGAGCCTAAAATTTGGAATTTTAAGAAGTGAGCAACACAAGACCAAATAGCGTCCATTCCAATTTGGAATGATCGTTGGATTTCTTTGGAAAGATCGCTCATTCCAACATTTCCAAAGCTTGGAAAGATCGATCTTTCCAAAAAATCCAAAATTGGAATGGCAACATTTCCAAGCATATTTCCAAAATTGGAAATGTTTGGAATGGCTTGGAATGGTTTGGAATGGTTTGGAAATATGGTTAGAAGGAAAAAGTTAAAATATGTTTTATCAGTAATTTGGACAATAACAACAGTTATTTATTGAGTTTAAACTATATAATAATATATTTATCTCAAACATTCACTACTTGTCTGTGTAGCGAGGGGCTTTTACAGTCTCAGTCCCTAAGGTGGGAGAGAGACCCGCACTTGACTCGACAAGACCCTAATAGGTCTCAAGATTAAGTATTCGGCTGGATGGCAGCTGCCATTTAATGACAAAACAGACGGTCGTCTAGACGGCTCACATGTAAGTGCGCCGACATGTGCCTAAGATCATAGAATGGACAATCTTTAGTAACATCTAATTGATTGTTGTCTCAGGCCAGAGCTGTGAATAATTCTGTTCATTGAACAATTGGAATTCAGGAAGTTATCAATAATTGTTTTATTTAACATGTTTACGACATAATATTATGACATCAGGACGTACTACAGACAGAACCATATATTTTAAAATCAGTTTGCAATCAGTTTAAACTCTTTAACCGCGGGAAACGAACACTGAATTATTTATGAATGCTTCAATAGAATACAAAACATGTTTTTGTTATCCTTATTACAAACAAAAAATAATAATTCCAAACCGACAGATTTCAGATAACCTGAAATTACGCTTCGTGAACAAGTCGGGCGTCCTTATAGACGTGTATTTATGTCATATAATGAGAGACTATGATTTCCAAGTCCCGATTATCATGTCAATGATATATCAGTTTTACCACATGTGCACAGACCGCCTATACTTTTGCATAACTATTCTCAACTGAAAGTCCTATCCTCTTATCAAATATTCTGTGAGAGTAATCATCATTAATATAAGAAAACTCATTCTCATCAAAGAATACAGAACAAATGACTCAGATGCATACATTTATTACCATGCTTCATTCATCACGAAGCAGATTTACATAGTTTGTGAACAGCCCTTGAACTGTGATTATGAATTTTACCATTGTCCATATTAACATAATAATATATACATATATACAAAACAGGTCAAGTTTGGAATTTTGAAATATGCCATAAAAGGTAGAAGGAGGGGGGGGGGGGGGGGGGGGGGATTCCGTCAAACAACTGTCAAACCATTTATTGCCATGTACGTACTTGCACACAGGGAAGTCAGCGCTGTCTGGGGCTCCAGGTAAATAAACATCGTGGTTTTATGACGGGAGATCAGACGAACCGTGAACCAGAGGCATGCGACGTAATTACACCAGGGTATTGTCTCTTGAACTGGCTAATTGACTTCATATAATTGGTAAATATATTCGTTTTGACGACCGTGATTCATGCGCATCCCGGCTCATTAAGTGGGCTCCAGGCCATAAAAACAAAACCACAAAAAACGCCCCAAACTAATACAACAGATAAAAGCGCCAACAATCTACGTAAACTAGGTAAAGACATAGAAATAGTTTGGATCCCTGCCCACGTTGGGGTGTTTGGCAACGAACATGTAGACAAAGCAGCCAAATCAGCACTAAAATTAGAAGAAGTAAGCATCCCAAGCATCAACCTACCAAAATAAAAAAAAAGAAATTAAAAGTATCTCAAAGGAAAATAGCGGCAAAATAACAATCAGAAATATGATTGCAAACTAAAACGCCACTCAAAAAAACATATCCATCATAAAACCAAAAACATTGACAGAGTAATAACCAAACTACAAACAGGCCACACTAAGTTAAGCTCTCACCTACACCTAATTAAAAAAACCACCAAACCGGTAAATACCCCCACTGCAACTTAAAAAGAAATGCCCGAACACGTATTATTCCCGTGTGACATTTACGTTTAGAGCGCCCTATTCAATACTTTATGGAACACATTACCAGCAACACAGACCAAACAACACTCCAATCCTCACTAAATTGCAACAATCACATGACTGTACTGAACCCCCTACATGACTTTAAACCTTTGAAGCACTAAGCATATATCTAATCAAACCAGGCCTACTTGGCCGCATTTAAAAAAAAGGACAAAAAACAAGCTGCCAATAAACCCTAAAATTCCTAACCTATAAAAACACCCCTTTTAGTAAGTAAGTAAGCATGTTCTGATGAGGATATGAATGATGATGATTCTAAACTACTCCATGGTATGTCAGTGCTGAGCTGACCCAGCTGTCTTCTTTCTGCAACCAGGCAGGAGGTGGTGCAAATGACGAGACACCTGTAATTCGTCTCGTCCGTGGTACGATGGACGCTGCTGTCTTGGTTGTTTTACTAAATGTCTCGTCGGCCACTTTTTTAGCGGCCCTCATTTCATGACTCTCCCAGTCCCTCCTTCTCACATTGAAGACCCGGTTGCCATCCTCGTCGACCGAACTCTCTTCTGACGACATGAGCTGCGTTTTTTTCATTACTCGAATGTACTTGGTCCTTGTGTGATGAGGTAGTTCGGATTTTTCAATGCCAGTTACACGGTTTCTGCTTTTCTGAAAGCAAAACCGTTCACTTTATAACACCCACCTTTCTTAAACACGAAATAAAACGAAGACAAAACAGAAATGTGCCCATTACTTCAGTAGAATAGTTTGTCCTGAGCATGTTGTGTTTAGAGTCACTATAAATCGAAATTCTGTAAATGGGAAGAAATATATATCTAAATCTATAAAAAGAAGTCTACAGATAATCTTCAAGTTTCAGTAACATTAACTTACAACTCATAGTACATATTATTTGCAGTTGAACTCCTAAAGTAAAACTCACTGCGTACAAGCAGGAGTTATTTAAGACGTTTTAATGCAGGAATAACAAACATGAAACATTTTATTCTCATTTCAGAGAAGCAATTGCAGCAACTATAGTTATACGCATCGTTACATTCCTAACTATCTATCTGGTACTTGGTGTGAATATTAGTCACTCCCCACAGAACATGAAACATTTCGTAGTATAGATAAATATACTACCAAAAGACATGTTACAACAATGATCTGAAGGTATGATTGGATTTATATACGTTTTAAAATGACACGACATTTCTAACAACATTGGAACATATCGCAAGTAAGGGAGATATGTCAGTTACGATTCCGATATTCTGGTTTTGTTTATCAGAACAATTTAAGAAAAATCTCTGTGGAATGGCTGGGCAGCTGAGTGGTGATCTGCTCGAGGCTAATTTGTGTCGATTTAACATGTTTGACAACGAAAGTCCGGATCGATAGTAATGTAACTCATCAATATAGAATATTTGGTAACGGAAAGAATTGGATAGTACATAGTACATTTAGATAAGAACGTAGTGAAATAAATGGCTACAAATTTGATAGATTTGCTCCTCATAATTTATCTTCTAGTTGTGGTTACTTTTATCAGGGTAATGTTCATTATCTGTTTCAGTACCCAAGGTACAGTCCTCTGAGATGCAATAGTAAATTATGTGGAAGGAATTTGTCTGGAGGGAACTTCATATAGGCATTGTCTGTTGGCCTTCTTTATTTGAGATAAACCATTCTTTAAATCATTAAAAACAAATGCTTCCTAATTTATCATATTCTGAGAGTTTCTGTAATTGTATTTGTGGCATATCTACCTCTAACCAATTTTCTATGT
Source organism: Haliotis rufescens (assembly GCF_023055435.1). Lineage (NCBI taxonomy): Eukaryota > Metazoa > Mollusca > Gastropoda > Lepetellida > Haliotidae > Haliotis > Haliotis rufescens. The sequence goes on along the minus strand of NW_025964001.1, from coordinate 49,284,195 downwards.
GCATATACATGCGGCCGCGGGTGACAGATTTATTAGGGTCATTGGGTGACGCTCAGGGTTTCTATCAAGGTAGAAAGATGGCGTTATGTACCTTTTTATGGCGGAAAGTGTTATTTGTGTAACATTAGTTATTTAGGAAATGATTTCAACTATTTGAATATATTGACAACACATTTACATTGAGGGTGCAATGTAAATTCGTCAAGTAACATTTAAAAGAAACTATTAATTTCTTGCAACGACAATAATAACTACCAAGAAATGGTAAGATTTAAACCTTACCTAACAACGTTTATACAATTCAATATTACTGAGACCGGGCAAAACCCTGCTGTTAAAAGAGAAATTCATACGCATATAATAGCAAGCCAATGATTTTTTAAATTTTGTTGCTAAATCGTATTGCTCAACACAAAATAGTATTGAGGACAACAGGCAACCTTGCCTTACTAGGCTTGGTAATGGAAACATATCCGTCGGATGGGCATTAATGGATACACATGACCTATTATTTCATATATTGACAACTGCTCAAAAATCCGTTTCAGTAATACCTAATTTTAACAACAGAACAGTCACGGTTTACTTTATAAAATGTTTCGAGGCGTGATGTTGACAAACAAAAAGTAGTACGCCTCATAATATCCTTTGATCAATGACCGCTTAAAATGTATGCAGGTTCAGTCGTTTTACTCTTCTGTATATGAATTGATTCAAGCCAGGTAAATAGGAAATTCAATAAGTCAGAGCAAAGTTATACATGGAATATCAAAGATATCCCGAGGTGATTAGCGACACACCTCTTAATAAGTATTATGATGAGTTTATTTCACAGGTTAAAATACTGTGAAAGACTTAAAAAACGATATTATATATATTGACTGGATTCTATTATCTACTAATGTGCAAAACCACAAGCCCTAACCACTGACGTCAGTACCGGCAAAGCACTCGGGAGCATCGCTTGGAATCTTCTTCTTATTATTATTTTCTAAACACGTTGTATGATGATATTGCATTTACATGAATTCATTTGCCAATGTCCTAGTTGACTCTCCGATGCATATGTGCATCAATGGACGCCCAAAATATTATTTCGAAGCTGTTATGCGAATACATGGAAGAATACCGGCAGAGATGTGCCCCACTTTTACTCTTATGTAGAAGACGAGCGAGTGGTAGCTAGACTGGCAAAAAGCTCTTGTAAAATATATACTTTCATATTAAAGGTTAAAAAAAAATCTCTTTCGCGCCTGTGGTTTATTACACCTCCACAAATGTTTACTGAACAGTGATTGAAATTATAAACAAGTTACACAAGTCGTGTGTGTTGTCCCAGTCATTAGAAGACTGACTAAAATAGCTGAGCTACGCGTGTGTCGACTCTGGCGTTAACTAACAAGACAGAGACTGGGGGATAATAGAAATAGTCTGTCACGTAACACATTGAATATATACAGGTGTCGGGTGATGGTCGTGCCACTGTTCATAACAACATTTTCTCAGCACTAATTACAATGATATAATGACAAAGCAATATATTGACATGTTACAAAGGTGGGCATTATAGACAAGCTAATCAATGCTAGTCAAGTGATCACGGTTTGTTAACTCACGTTGATTGGACAGTCTAGACAACACATGACGGCCTTTCCGTCTTAGAATTGTAGTGTATACTTGTAAAATTACCTGGGGCACTATGTATATATATATACACTCATAATATAAACAACAGAAAATTACCCGGGGTGTAAACTATATAAGGGTAAATAGGTAAATATTAAAAGCAGGCAATTTACCAATTTTTATACACCCCGGTTGTCCTAATAAAATTCTCTATTCTAATCTATCCTGCTGTTAATTCTGCAAAAAACATATGTATTCCAAATTCCACCTCTCCCTATAACCTTACTCCACTGGGCACCTTTTAATTATATATTAATAAGGCGCCACTCACCTCATTCTAAATTTCTCTTTTTTTTAACTCGGCGGCCATGGCCAACAGGCCTATATAAAGTCACACCTCAAACACTTCCAACAATTGGCCTTACTTTGCCCAAGTTAAGCTTCACTCAAAATTCATCTTCAATAATCCAAATTTTATATCCTAAGGGGGTATTTAATCCCTCCAGCAACACAAATCTTTCAACTTACCGTCAGTTTCCTTGAATTCTTTCTGGACGCGTCCGTGTGTTCTTTCTCTTTTCCGTTACGTGTTCGGGATAGCTTCTCTTTCTTCGTTAACATGATCCTGGTCATACCATCTGGAACATAATGTTTCTTTCCTTATTTGGATGTGAACTGCAACATACCGGTCTTTTTTCCATATCTTCAAATAGTGTACAGCAAGTCTTTAACCATTAGTTTACCTGTGAATGCTGCATATAATTCTTTCCTGACAGACTAATGGGAATGTTACGCATCATAGATAAGTCATTTCAAAACACTGAAAAAAGGTTTAAATCTTTCCACTAGTAGGCATGTGTACCTTTGCATTGACTTATGGAATTGAAATGTTTTAAAAATGTACATGACGGACACATGCATTTGAAATACACTTAAATGATAAAAATACCTTTAAATTCCTGTTTTGTCATGCTTGGAGCTATCACCTTAGAAAAGTCCCAGATGTATTTGACAACTTGTCGATTCTGTGCGGACTCCAACCTGCAACAAATGTTTTACTTTTATTATATGACCAGAAATATACATATGCCAATAACTATTACATATAATCTTCTTTAACGACTTCAGCATGAACTTATTAACTTATTTTGAAGTAACTAAAAGAAGCAAGATTATTAGGTATAATTTCACTGCATAATTAAGACATATTCGTTTAGATTTGAGATATATTGGTGGTACAGTTTTCTGGTACAAAAATAACAAAAAGATATATATTTATGTGACTGTCTCATATAATTTCCCATTACAAAGATTCCTAAGACTTTATTTATGACTATTTTCTACTGAAACGGGATTCATGGAAGAGAAGTAATCGTGGTGGTATTAAGAAAATATTATTTTTGCCAAAATTGCGTAACAGTCTTTTTCGGATGTACCTCCAATTTTATCAGAAAAACTTGAGGCACACAAAACTTTGCGACTCGTTCATTGATTATGGAGGTAAAATGAACACTAAAAATGCGATAAGATTTTAAAACAAGCCTATCTATTCATCTGAATAAAAAGTACTGTAATAAAATTACATATGACTTTTGATAGTTTTGATTAACTTTTATCAGCGACAAACCTATAGGGGTTTAAAAAGAGATAAATAATTATATAGGTTACATACTCGGTCTCACAGACGCAAAGATACACATATCAACAGAAATAGTGCTTACAATGCCACAGCGTTTTCCTGGTGTAAGTCGACTCCAAACAAATGGTTGTCAAGTATGGTAAAAATGATATTTTCGAATTATTTAAATGATTGTAACAGAATGAACATATCGTCCTTTCCAAAATGATCACTGCACACTACGATACTTACGTGAACATAGGCTCCATAGTCCACCCTTTCTCAGTTTCAGCATGGTCGATCGCTGCCTTCAATGCTGCCTAAGGAAGAAAATTGATAAAATATAGTTAACAGACAATAGAAAGAATCAATATTGGTGATTTTATCTGTGAGATAAATCTATCGAAACTTGATATTGTCTTATGAGAAACGCATCGATTACTGTAAATCGTGAAATTAATGCGATTGCTGAACCCAAGCTATTTAAAATAGATACACCTGGCCATTTAAAAAAAATTAAAAAATTACAATAAAATACAGTTGCATCCCACATCCACCTCTGTGGACACACCACAACATACCTACCTCACTCAGATACCTCCATGCACAAATTTACGTAACGTTCACACACATACACTAATTACTTTCATACTTGCATACCGGGGTACAAACGAAACTCATACGCATTTACCATTCTGGACACAAACACAACGTTCACGCATACAAACACTTTCTCATCCAAACACACTCATCCAACATACAAAAACACTCTATGCTCCATGTCTACAATATACCGTACCACAACAGTAACAGGTCCATGCGTTGGTTTACAACTTGATTGTTTACAACTTGATTGTAAACAAAGTGGTGTTATCATTACACTAGTGCAATCTCCCCCATGCCAAATATTATTTTAGATAAAGAAAGTGAATGCTTTCAAGCCGAAAGTATCTGAATTGAACCTTAATCCGCTTATTAGTGCCGAGTACTTCGGGAAAACAATCGTTATGGTGTTTTTCTTTCCAATAACAACACATAGTTTATGTTGATTGCCCTCGTTTAACGCGCTGTATAATCTCGGTCGCTAAACACGGTTTTCCACATATCCGCCGTTTTGATGTTTTGCTGGGATCTTACCCTTATGTTTGTACTGACTTTGCTGGATTTGGTCGAAGTTTGTGTTGGTTCCTGGACCCTGTTGTCCAAACGTGTAACTTTTGCAGTTAGGGCGGTAACCTGGAAATACAAATATAGTGAAAATTGACGGTGAAACGTATCATGGTATGCCCTACTAGTTCACTTACTGTTATATCGCATGATCCAACACTGGCTGGATGCAATTTTTAAAATCAATGTTTCCTTGTAATGACACGTAAATATATATTTAACTATAATTTTCCCCTTGAAACACGATAAATCATATCGAGAATGCATTTTAAACTGAATACACTGTTGACTATCATCACTTACCTGTGTATTCTTTTCAGTAAGTTTGCTCTTGAGGTCTCTAACCTCGCTGTTTAAGTTTCCAATTTCCTTTTTAAGGTCGCCGACTTCGCCCTTCAAATCTGTAATGGCCCTGTGAAGTCGTCCTTCCATGACCCTCATGAGTTGGAGAAATTCCGCATAGGGGATTGACTTTCCTGTAATTAAGAGAAACATTAAATACTTACATAGCACCTGGATGACCGTTTTACGTTCTGGGAAAAATTCAAGTGCAACCTTCTCCAAAATATGCACTCAAATATCAAATTCAAAATATATTCGAGCCAAACAGAACTACCCCTCCTTGATATTCTTATTAAAAAGAGTAAGCTAATTTTGCCATCAACTGCAATCTGAAGTGTTATAAGCACTAGGTTGCAGTCATTTGAAATCCCGCTGGAATATAAGACAAGCCTCAGCGGCAAACATAAAAAGGATAGTTACATTAAATGATCTTGTTGCTGGTCGAATGTAATTGGTGTTGACGAATGAGTGTTTGAATATCATTAGCTAGGGCATTTTAATGTCGATTAAGCAATCCTTATCAATAATGGAGATGTTCCTCCTGTGTCATTCCGCGTATCTTGTGGCAGCTAAAGATGTGCCAAAATCATATAAATGTATGATTATTCATACAATGCGAAAAATCATTTCATACGTTGTGTGACATACCTTGTCTCATACGAGGAGTCTCAGCTTGAATTGCAGCTTGTTTCTCTGAAACATTAATTTGTTTATCAGATGCCGTATGAGTGCTATTTTCTAAGCAAATTGCAGACACATCGATGCACTACATACCATTGATCGCCGATGGATACGGATTTCATTTATCTTTATGAATATCCATTTAGATGTTGAAAATAACTGCGTGTCTAAGCATACCTACGATAATCTCTGATTGAAATGAAAGCAAATTACATGTTAAACTACACAAATGTGACAAGAAAATTCATGAACCTGCTCATAGAATTGTGTTTGATGAAAATACATACTACAGCTTGAGGCTCTTCTCAGTAAGTCCTGACCGTCATCTTCTCCATCTGCATAGAAAAGTACAATTTAAGAAATGGGCTTGGGTTGATGAAAATATATGAATCAGTTATCTTGAACGTGCTTTATTGCTCAAACATAATAGTTTTTAGACTGCATACATTTGCAAAGTTTATATACATTTTGCCATGCACAATAATTTACAGTTCATGTTTTTCTTTGATGATTGAGCCCTGGACATTTAAAAAGGTAAAGAAATTCATCTGCGACTGCAGGCGAGTCACAAACGTTATACTTTTTTTGCTTCACGTGGACTGCTAAAGCTAACGGTCAGTCCTACTTGTCGTAATTACAGACAGATATTTTATTACAGTCTCACCTCATATTTACAATATAAAATCTATTTAAAACAATTATGTATGAACAACCCATTACAGGTTATGAGAGACACTTTCTGCAATCACAGACACATTTCAACAGTTCAACCTGGCCACTAATTAGGAACCATTATTGTAAAGTTCGGTAAGAAATACCTGAAAAGTCGTAAACTCTTGTCATAGGTGTAGATGAGGCAACTGGACCGCTTCCTAATCTATTCTTTTTTCCATTTTCTTCCCTTTGTCTCAAGATTTTGTTCTTGCGCTTGACTGGACTCTACGATGAGACCAAATACAAAATTAAAATGTTTCCACAATATGGTTATGCGGTAAAACTTGAATTCGTCAAACACTTGTTTTCGACACTAGCAGCAGATGATGTAAACGGGTGATATAAGTGTTAACACATTTAGTAAAACAATCCCTGACAATATGAATATTACATATATAACTGACAGATGTATAACAGATAGTGCACAATGTTCAAGTTTATAATATATTACAACACCGATTTCATTAACATTACTGAAATCAGACCACTTTGACAATGAAATCGTTAATTGATTCAAGAAAGGTATAGACTGGCAGAAACTGAAGCAAAGCGATAGTGGCATGTAGAGCTATGTCTCGTCAGGCCAATGAGGCCGCGTGATCTAAGGAGCGTGAACAACATGGATGCCGCGTTTCGGCCGTACCGAACAGTCAAGCTGCGATCTCGGAGCTGCTCGTCCGATTGAAACCAATTGCAAGCGGAGACAAAATTATCTCCCTTACCCAAACATGATCGTTGCTCAAATCTATCTTGAGTAAATCATGAAATTAATGCGAGCATGACATGTATGCGAAAAATGCGACCGTCATTCCCTCTGATTATTTTTTTATGTTTCATTTCATCATGATAAAACAGTTAGTCACTTATAAGGTTACCAGGTTGAACATAAAAACGATCGTTAACAAAAACGACCAAATTTATTCTCTCATCACTCAGCCTAACAGTGATATAGCTGCACATAAAACGTTCAAGTGCGCTAAAGTATTACACATGGTGGGTGGAGGACCAGGGGCACTTTGAGTTTGACAGGTGCCATCAACTGGTCAAGTATCATCACGGTTTGTATATTCACGTTGATTGGACAGTCTAGGCTGGCGCCAACTAATCATGACGGCGTCTTCAGAACAGAACAGGACTTTATTTATTTAGTCTTCAGATCACTTGTTGTTACTTGAATAAAACTGATATGCATACAGATTTTATTGTTTATGATTTTTTTCCCATGACTTTTTTTCCTAACCTACTCTATGATTTTTTTCAATATTTTTGTCTCGTTCACCTTGGCGATATTCCTTTTGGGTCAACACTATGATGATACAATTCAGTTCATACAGACACACATTCAGTCTACTAATAAAACATTCATGTTACTCTATTACAAGAGATCTGCGTATAGTTTCCTGGGACATGAAGAAACCGAAATAAATGATACAACATTACTTAACTGTCTCACCGTATTTCCTTTTTACAAAATGTTATTCATTTACATTAGAATATAGTTACTGCGTACATTATTGTAAGAGGAAAGATGTTAGACTTAGTATAGATATTTAGTTTTCGGTTCACCTTTTCCCTATTCTGTATCGTTATATTATTTCCGAATGAAATATTGTTTAAATCAAAAATTGTTAACTTCCCCGGATAATCAGTGAATAATCTATTCACTATTTCAATTAATACCTGGTAATTGGTGGCAAATTCCGACGATGTGTCACTCTTGTCCTCCTCGTCGATCTGGTATTCGGATCCTTAAATTGAACATGATAAATATGTTGTAAGTATATAATGCATTGCTTACCTTGAATCTAAAATGCGAATCAGTATTTTGCGATTGACTAGCATGTGTTTCAAACAATATGTAAGTGAAATGGGATTGCTTGGTTTTAGCGTGTTTGTAGGGATATGGTCACACATCTGAATACTTAGTTTGGTAGTTTGGGTAAGAAGCATAGTTAAGCCTTTGTCCTATCGAATGATGATAACTGTTCGGTTTTCTTATAACATAAAACGCAGGTAGAATAATTACAATTGAAGAGATACTGATTATAAATTCAGAGGAAAACATGTAGTTTGCATGGTGGAACTAGATTTAGTCAGAACAATCTACTCAAAATGCCAGCCAAATAGAGGAATGATGTTAATAAACTCTATTTCAAGAGCCTGAATTCATATTAATATAAATAATTCATATATCAATTATTTGTCTTAAGTTATTAAGAAAATATCCAAATGACAAATAACCCAAAATATTGTAGTAGGTGACTGTAGTAATTAATAATTACGTTTACGATTTGAGAGAAATAAACATACACGCCGTGGTTCCCGTGCACAAATGCCGATGTCATAGAGAATTGGCTAAGTTTCATTGCAAATAAATCGCACACGTATCACTACCCATCATAGAAAATAACAAACTCATGCGGCAGTAACGCGTGTTACCTATGCATATTGTCAAATCAGTGTGAAAGCGGCAGACAGTCAAATTAAGCGGCGCCATACTGTCTATGGTTATTCTCAATGTTTATCAATAAACATGTGGTAATGTCCTCTTTAAATTGGCGTTGAGTCATCGTTAGTCAAGCCTTGACAAGACATTTACAGTGATAACAGGTGTCAATCATTCCGCTAGACATTCCAAGGCGGCAATTATCTTTGATCTTGAACTAGGGCCCGGTATGTGCGACATGTTATTGACAATCTATACTTTTTTGTGGTTTCTGCCAAACCGTCATTGGGCATATACTATTCCAAATTAAAAAGGCTGTTTTTGATATTTTTACCAACGTTTTATAGTGCCATTTGTCAAACATGTGAACTGAGAACTGAGCCGCGCAAACAATCTCATCAAGTGTATAATATGTCCATGTTAAAAAGGGGATTCAAACTGTAGTTACAAATTGTTTAAACGAAATAACACATATGAAGCTTCTTAATAAAAGATAGTTAGAGTTTCCGTGGCACTGCATGTTTGCAGAATAAATTACTTTTCATAGGCGATACAAAATCAAAATCTTCAGTTTTATTGTGACACTGCTTGTAGATATCACAAATAATCTTTGTTTATCAACATTGTTGTATTGGAGGTTTTTTAATAGTCGTATACCCGGGTGTCGCATTGTGCAGTTTTAGCAATGTACGGGGATAAAAAATCTAATAGATAACAACTAACGTTATACTATGTACATGCATACGGTAAAGCGATACGTTATTTTAGAACATATTTTAGAAATAATTGTCTTCTGTGTCAAAGGTTCTCACTATAACACTGCAGTTCACAACGAAGTGTGCTTTCTGCGACAGAGATAATAAAAGATGGTAGATGTAAATTGTTAGGTCCGTTCACAACTCTATATCGAACGTCTTATGTTAATAGAGTAGTCATTACATTTCTATATTCATGTATATGGCACTAAACGATTCCTTTACAATGTATGTATATTTGTCAGATATGAGCAATATCTCAGAAAGGGAAAACATTTCATAATCTTATGTGTGATGTTTTGCATAATATAATAATATCGAACGATAATGTATCTCCTCTATATGGTGATTTACACAGAAATAAACCGATGTCTTTACATAAATAAATATGTAGATATTTGGTCTTACCTGAGCTTTCTCCTGACTCTGACCAAATTCCATGCAGTGATGCCTCTTCCATTGCAAAAAGTCGATCCAAGATAATGAACAGCCTTTTTTCAACGCGTTTCAAACGTAACTGGCCATCAGACGTCTAAGTATATATGCATTTTGGATTTTTTAAACGGAAGTGAGAATTTGTATAATGTGGACGTCTCTGCCCAATACTAAAATGTTTTCACAATTCAGTTGAACGTTGAGTCGCAACGCACAGTTCATAAACGGCACCTTTCTTCTCACGATAAGATAATCTTATTGAAGGATTAACATATTGGCGCACATGTTTGGATCAGTGATTGTGATTTAAACAAAGCAGATTCTTCTAAAAACATCATGGTTTGCCTAGGTCACAGCCAGCAAAAGCGTTTACAAAATATAATATATTAGTTCAAATATTACTAATGAGGCCCTCTATTGTAGAAACGATCTTTGTTCTACGACAATCGTCAGTCGGTATGGGAAAACAAAATATTTGTTTATTTATTCAAATTTCATAGGCAATGTCATATGATTATAGACAAGGAAGATAAGAAAATAAATATAAAGAGTAGCCACTTTACATTTCAGTTAAATTTGCTCATGATTTGGTCTTTTCGTGGTAAATAGTGCCAAAATATAATATGCAGCTACCAGTAATTGTATCTACAATGATATAACTCAATCTGTTTTTCTCATCATTATTGCAGTGAATTGTCGTATGAAAGGCGTATGGCCTTTCTGAATAAAAACTGTTAAATTTAAACCAGACAAAACAGGTGAAAACTAGAATCTTTGAAAAGAGAAACAAGGGTAGTATTTTGATAGGGGTTTCACTGAAAAAATTAAGTTCACAGCGAAGCATTCTTGCTTAGTCTGTTCCTACAAATAGAACAGAAGGCTATAAGGACCAACCGTATTCCGTTATATATGTTGCTTCTGTTTCATCGTTTCATACATTGTCCTTTCATCATGCCGGGTTACTATCTTTAGATACAAAAAAATCACCCCAAAAAGCTATTTTTATTCATTAAAAACAACAACAAGGAAAAGATTTATTAAAGGTAACAGTAAGTGTTATCTGAAATATTTATATTCTATTATCCCCTTTATTTGGAGTGGGAGTGTCACATCATCATTCAACATCGGCTTCACAAATGGGATGTGCCCGACGGGTACAAACACAAAACAAGATATGGTAAATAATCTAACTGAATATTATGTAAAAACTAGAGGTGAGTTTTAAGATAATAAGTTAAGGATTACTTCAGATACTAAAATGAGTTGTTTCTTTCGTTTATTTAACGTCTGCTTCACAGAAAGTGAATTTTATTTAAAAAAGGTAAGTAAAAACTAAATGAATAAAATATAATGTTGTTTGTATAAAAGCACTGAAAGATGGCGTCAGTTTGGAATGAAGACTATTGCACACCATGGAATTAACTTCTCGCGCGTAACATATCACGTGACTGCTCGCTATGTCACGTGGTAGGTCATTGGTGCTATATGACACGTTCTCCTCAGCGGCAGAGTATACCCTGATTGGTATGCTTCAACAATCATCACATTCCTGTGTTTGCCCAGCTGCCTGCTCAAGTTGCCATTCATCGTAGATTAAGAAACTGGTCAAGTTTCTGGAGAGGGCCGGATTAACAACTGAATAAGTAAGTAATCATTTTACTTCTCCCATGTAGATGTTATGTTGCGTAGAAGATATTGATTAATGAAAGCTGAAAACAATGTCTTGTTTGACGATATGATGTAAATTAGATGGCAATGCGTTACATGTAAACAGCTTTTCTTTGCGATTTTTCAAACAGATTTAGAAGTTGCTTTCATACCATACGAAACTACTGTCTAAGTTGTCGAAAGTGAATGTGAGTCGAGAGTATGTTAATTTCTGAAATGTCTCAGTACAACTCCGGCTATACCACTCCCAGATAAAATATTTAATTAGTTTAGTGTCCTTGATACCATTTCACGACTGCGAGGTAGGTTTTTCATAACGAGAATACGACATTGGGTATGTCCGTAGTTGACGAGAACGTCTTTTGAACTATGATATATTAAAAATATCATAGTCGTACATAGACGGCACAATTTCACCAATAGCGAGAACCAATAAAGACTTATGCGTAAAATGTTATGATAAGATACACGTGAGGGTAATCGGAATTCAAAAGATGAATATGTTGACAATCTTCAGATAACCGTCACTTTAGAAAGTGTGCAATTCAAATATCATTCTTCCATAATGAAAGCTATCACTCTAGAAAGAGATAAAACTGCCAACCATTAATTGCCGACCTGAGCATTATGCCAAATCTTTTCTTCTTGATACAGGGAAATTATAAAACTGTAACTAGTTCGCAACCAGTTATTGTAGATCTTAACTTTACTGTAATTTCCATGCACTAAAACAGAATTGGATCCGTTGTGTTCATCAAGCATTCAGATATAAATCTTATACATGACCAGTTACATAACTAAACCCGAGTCTGAGGCGAGCATGCACTAGAGAAATATTGAACTGTAGAATGGGGTATTGATTATATTTCGAAAACTTACCGTTTTAATGTCTGTTAATTCGTTTAGGGTTCTGTTAGATAATAGAGTGACGCCTCTTGACTCGTTTTTAGTTATCTTACTACAAATAAATGTGAACGGTTCATATATGAATACAGTGTCAATATACTTCTTGTTCCAATAAGAGTGATGTTGGAAACACTATATACGACTCACTATGACAAATCCAATGACTATTTATCTATAAGTATTCTGGCAACTTCAACAATAGATCGTGTTATTTTGGAAACAAAACTACTTTGTTTTTAATTGAGAGAATATATAATTATGTGAACATAGTGAGAATTGCGTATGAACTCTTTGCTTTCAACGATGATAATATGAAAGGGGTGGGATTTTGTACAAGAACGCCACGAAACAAACGACAGTTGAAAGCAACAAACGCAGCATTAAAAACCTTTCATACTAGATTTATATGTGAAATTAAGCATTATTTCGCGGTCCATAACCAATTTAATTGCATTTCACACCGAAATATTAATTATTCATTATTTGTTAAGTCCACTTAGATTTGATGGTATAAATGTTCGAAGTATTTTACCGACTGATGTTACATTGATACTTTCGTACGAGACAACTTACACTCCTTTGATACCTCTGATTCAGTTTGACTGACCACATCAGAATCCAGAACAGGCTAACATCATGGTAGAACCAATATGATTAACCTAAAAGTGTATGGATTCACGTTTTTATTGTTATCGTATAAGGACGTGACGAAGCTATGGCTTGAGCATTACATCAATTTTTATTTAATGAATTATTGCTTTTTGAAAGGCTGTATAAGTTTATCATTATATAACTGGCACAGAAACTCGATCTCTGTAAACACTATCACCATGAATACGTATTTGGTCGCAAGTGTTTATTGTATGGAATGACATTAAGATGTGGCATGTGACTTTACTGCATTTAAACCAAACCTTTCGTCCAGTTCTTCGTCAGTAAATTGTACCTGCATATTCTGCTATAGAAATAGTAAACCATAGAAATAGTGCTTACTAGTTTTTAACATGTATATTTAAGACAGTGGCATCCTTACACTGCAAACACGAAAACGTCGGTTTTTTCCGTATATGGTCATTGGACGGAAAAACGACGTTATTTGGACGTTTTCAAACCATCGTTTTTCCGTCCAAATAACGTCGTTATTTGACATCGGAATTTACTGGGAGAGAACGATAGCGTTAAGCTCCTCCCTTTCTTGATTGACATTGTCAATCAAGCAACAGCGTCTACCGGTATTTCTACTTCTCAGATTTCATTGGTCAGTCTCCGCGTGTTAGATTACAGGCCCGCGTTTGACGCTGCACTCGAAGCGCTTAGCGGAAGTACTGAAATCAATCGTTCTGCGCATGCGGATTACTTAATGCCTTGACCAAATTTTCCGTTCTGTGCATGCGCGACTTCGCGTATTGTTTCCTAGATTTAATGTCACCACTATTTGACAATGGTTCATAAACTCAGTCACGTGAAGGTTCGGAATCGTAACGAGTAACTCCATTTAAATTAAAGAGGAGCCCCAGTGATATGGGAGATTCCAAGATGAAACTATTCTATGGCTATCTAGGCTGCCGCCCAAACCGATCTAAACGGGACCCGATAGCTTATTGTATGCTATATAGTCATATGGAAGTGGACAAGAACTATACATTTTATTCCGGCCGATTGTTCTTGCATTTACTTATAAGTCAGGAAAATGGACTTAAAAGGGGAGTTGTTGAATGTAATTATTTTAATCATTAAATGTTGCCTATACACTAATCTGGACGAACTTCTCATTGTTCTGTTTATGTCATCCTATATACTATTAGTATGTTACCGTTCTAAAGTCAACCTCTCACATAACATTATATTGTTCACAGTATCAAAGTTTAATCAACAATATCAAGAGCAGCGATTTAAACCACTGAAACACCCAAACACAAGGCTGTTATCAAGCGCTAGTGCAGACGTGATGCATCAGAAAAACTGTATCGTAATGTCTTCAGAAATTCAATTATACTACGAGATAGTACGGCTAACGCTGACTCACCGGTGGAACAAAGACAATATTGCTAATACAGATACATATATAACGTATTTGAATGTTAATACTAAAGAAAAACAATCATTATTTTTGCAGTGACGATATAACACGTATACACGTTTATTGTTAACTTTCATCAGTTTTGCTCTTCATTTTAATAACTTTGTTTTCACATATATATGTAGCAATACCCGACAAGCATGTCATACATAATTATGGGGCAGTTTTCAATCTTGTACTGACTTACTCTGGTGTTAATGAGCGCAGTTTATTGGCTTGTGTGTAAAACCCCGTTTTTCTGGTAATCCTATTATTACTTAGTTTATTTCTATCTAATGACACCCTGTTCTCTGGATCATGGCTCCGTGACTATCCATAACAATTAAGATGAACATTCAGTTCAAGTAAATGAATGAGTTTGTTTTGACGCTACAGTCAGTCAAAAAACCAATGCTGTGAGGTTTGATAACACTTCTACCAGGTCGAACATCGTGGATCCTCATTTTCGGCCTAAAGAGAATCATAGTTCATATGCTAATCCATCTGCGAATACCCCCCCACTCAAGATGACCTTACTTGTTGCTAAATCTATCATCTATCCCCCCAATATCACCCCCCACGCCCCCGCCCCCACCCCCCACCCGCACGCACGCACGTCCACACGCACGCACGCACGCACGCACACACACACACACACACACACACACACACACAAACAACTGACCTAAATAACCTGGATAGGAAATACTGCTGATAGCCTCTGGTCAACTCAGCCGCGCCACCGCAGAATGTTCGTCCAACTCTGCAGGGGGCATTCTCAGTGGCTTCAAACGCGCTGAAATGTTTTCGCCTTGCATCCAAGATGGTGGACAAGTGAAATCGTATGAAATTTGGCTATTTTAGGTCCTATCTCTTTTTTGATTACACAATAAAGTCAATTCATAGTTACACGGTTGTGAAGAAGCTTACAACTTTATAAGACTTATTCATCTCATTCCAAAAAAGCTACTCGCGCTCACATAAAGTTGTAGTTATTATGTCACTGTTTTATTTCTTTAAAAATATATTACATGTTCAACAATATCAATTAAGATGAACATTCAATTTCCGATATAAGTAAATGGAAAGTGTGTTTTACGCCACAATCAGTCAAAGACCAACGTTGTCCGGTCTGATGACACACAATCTACCAGGTAGCACATTGAGTACAACCTATCCCCATTGAAGTCTCCACTGTGGGTATTCCTGAGGACGAAAAGGCCCCATGTACCTAGGAATTTCATCAATACATTCATGCGCGGCATTCTCTGCCTAAAGAAGATCATATTGTTAACATGCTAATCCAACTCGAACTACCATCCCGCTCAAGATAAATGTTTTATGTAACATCCAACAGGCCCACATTTACGCACGCACGCACGCACGCACGCACACACACATATTTGGATTTACCAATCCCTGAATTGAGAAGACGTGCGTTACGAAGCTCCTCCAAGTCATCATCAATATCCGTATATGTCTGTGATATCATTACCCTTCCAAAGCCGAATATACATTTATTGTGTTTTCTTGACAACAAATGTTATAATTGGGATAACACTTTCTGAGTAAAGTACAGATTCTCGTACTTTCTTGGGTTGAGTCCCGTCCGGGATTTGAACCCACACTGTGAGTGAGGCACCCAATCGCCAGAACACAAAGTTGGCGATCTAACCCAGCCACCGAACCAAAAATGTTAGTCCAGATGACGTATACTTTGTGTACTCCTCTGACAAGAGAAAAATGGCACGGCTTCTATGACCGAAAGCTTTGAACCAAAATGCCTTTAAGAAAGTGATCAACAGTAACACACATTATATTTGGATACCACTTTCTCAGTAAACTACATATTTTTAGGGTGGAGATAATAGACGTTGATGGTTGATTATCAATGGACTAATTAAAGCCAAAACTTAACTTATGAATGATTGGTAATGGGAAATGGACAATGGGCAAACGGGAGGCGGGGTAATCAGCGCCATGCCAGTTATCTGTTGGCTTCCCTTGTTGCGTTCCCTTCTTTGCTATCGTTTTACTTTTGTTGTTCTTACAGGTACAAATATATGTTCTCTGCCTCATAGCATTTAATAATATGCACCTGATGAAGGAGAATGTATATATTCCGAAACGCAGTGTTCCTCCGTTGACATCCATAAATATATTTCCTTGTGTGTATCAGTTCTTAATGCCCTTAAAAGACTCAATCTAGCTTTGTTTTTAAATGTGGTGATATATGCGTACAATATAATATGGTCATGCCTATATACATTTGGGTCTCTGTCTACATAAGCATTTAGACATACAATTTAGAGCTAAGGACATTGCAAATTCTGCAGTCATGAAGTACACGTCATAGCAAGCTGTGATCTTTATTCATACTTTAGATATTCGTAATGGAGATCTGTAACTGAAGTTTACCGTAATCTTCCGCAACTCTCACCTCCTGACCAGTTGAACGTCTTAGTGCATTCAGATGCCATTGTAAAATTCCAGGCTGCCCCTCTTTCTGTGATGTTTTGACGGATGAAATCTATTGCGTTATAATCTCTGTTTGCTGATATATAATATGTACAAGTTGTAAAATATTTACGATATTTTAAACGTGTAATTCGATGCATATGCAATGCAATGTGAACATAAGTGCGGATGCACGAAGGCGGTAATAGTCATAGTTATACTGCGATGGATGTAGGGGAATGGTAGAGGGGTGTATGTATGTATGAAAGCACGAATACCGATACATGAGGGCGGATATAGTTATAGTTCGATGGATGTTGGGGAATGGTGGGAGGATGGATTATGTATGAAAGCATGTGCATGGATCCATGTTGGCTGACGTAGACATAATGGTGGGGAAAGAAGAATGTGATGTGGGTGGGGGTGTGTGCGAGTGTGCGTGCGTGCATGCGTGCATGCGTTGTGATACGAGGGTTGGCGAACATGTTGTCAGATGATTGTGTGAGTAAGTTAAGTGATTGAGGATGTGGCAGGTATGAGTATTGATACATGCAGACTTGGGGTTGTGGGACTGGGTGTGCCTGTACTGAGGTATTTCGTTTCACTCACTTATAGTGTTTTCTTTCACTCAAATACTGTTTTACGCATTTTAATGACTGAAACTGTAGTGACTCAAAGGTCATACTGGCCGGGCATTCAACATATCTACCCCAACTACATACGTAGCCATTTTTATGGTGTACAATTCTTCTTCTACCTCACACACACACACACACACACACACACACACACACACATACACACACACACACACACAAAATACTAAAAGTATATTTAACAAAACGGATATTCCGTCACTTTAGAAATAGTTATCAATAAACATTTATCTGTTCATTGACCTCTTTATGCTGTAGGCATATAGGTACTTCCCACATGAACGGATGATGTGTATGTTTATTAATGTAACAGGTTTAGATGTATTGTCTATCTTATGTACAAACTACTAATTTGTTACTATCTTTTTCAGGAATCATGGCCTCCTTTATGAAGAGAAAACACTGTGAAGACTGTGGAAACTCTTTTTCCTCTTCTTCTAATTACAAGCGACACAAAGGCACTTGTCCGAGTACAGAACCTGAACCTGCATCTCAAGACAGCTCTGACGATGATGAAGAGGTATACTTTGATGAAGATGAGATTGACGATCTGCTTCAGAGTTTTCAACCGAGAAAACCTCAGCAAGCTGAATCCTCTCAACCTGCCTCACCGGAAGTGAAACCATTTTTTAAGGCACTCATCTTATGGACATGTTTCTTCCTCTGCATTTGGCAGTCTGTATTTTATATTTCCTCAAATGCCATCGCATTCCTTCTGAAATACCTTCATGCCCTTCTCGCCGTTGCCGCTCAGCATTACAAGTTCCTTGCTGTTGTAGTACCGATGTTCCCAAGTACTATTTTCCTGCTCAAGAAATTACTCAGAATTGACGACAATAACTTTTTCCACTATGTTGTATGCCCAGCATGCTGTAGCATATATAGATATTCTGACTGTATTTCTGTTTTCGAAGGAGAAGAAGTCAGTATGACTTGTTCAAACGTCTCCCAACCTAATCACCCAATGAGACATTATCGCCAGCCTTGTGGTGCACAACTGTTACAAAGTATGACCCTTTCCTCTGGCAAGAAGAAGCTTGTACCACATAAGAACTATTATTTTAAATCTCTGAAAGATTCACTTTTTAACTTTTTGTCAAGACCAGGTTTTGAGGAGAAATGTGAACAATGGCGTGACAGGGTCGTTAGTGATGGTACTTTGCATGACGTGTATGATGGTCGTATCTGGAAGAGCTTCAGTGGGACATATTTGAAGAAGAAGAGAAACTATGGCCTTATGCTTAATTTAGACTGGTTTCAGCCATTCAAACACGTCAAATACTCTGTAGGTGTAATGTATTTAGTCATCCTCAATCTACCTCGAGAAGAACGTTACAAACGTGAGAATGTTATCATTGTTGGTATTATACCGCACATGAAGAAAGAACCCCCTACAAACAGTTTTGTACAACCTTTAGTTGATGAGCTTCTTGAAGCATGGACAGTAGGTTTTTCATTCAACTCTAAGATATTTCGCTTGGCCTTAATGTGCATTGGATGTGATATCCCTGCTTGCCGAAAGTTATGTGGCTTTCTGGGACATGCAGCCGTCAAAGGGTGTTCTCGGTGCAAGAAGTCTTTTCCTGGTGAATTCGGCAAAAGAGACTACAGTGGTTTTGACAGAACTCAGTGGATACCTCGCACCCATGAAAAGCATATACGAGAAATTAGACACATCACAAGTGCCAGAACCAAGACAGATAGAGAAGCACTTGCGAGTTCGTATGGAACAAGATACTCCGTCTTGTCTGAGCTGCCATACCTTGATCTGATCAAAATGTCTGTTGTGGACCCTATGCACAATTTGTTTCTGGGGACATCAAAACATATGTTGCATGTATGGAGAGACACTGGTGTACTAACTGACAAGAACTTAGACACTATCCAAGCAAAGGTGGATGCAGTTAACTGTCCAAGTGACATTGGTCGCATCCCACATAAGATTTCCTCCGGTTTTGCAGGGTTTAGTGCAGACCAGTTTAAAAACTGGACGTTACTGTTTTCTGTGTATGCACTGAAAGATGTTATTTCTGATGATCATTTAGAATGTTGGCGAAATTTTGTATTGGCCTGTAGATATTTGTGTTGCCGAGTATTAACTGAAAATGACATAAAAATGGCAGATTTATTACTGATGCGCTTCTGTGAGAATTTTGAGCGATTATATGGCCGTGACAGAGTTACCCCTAACATGCACTTGCATGGTCATCTGATTGAGTGTGTTCAGGACTTTGGACCCATTTACTCGTTTTGGCTGTTCAGTTTTGAACGGTTTAATGGTATGCTGGGCGACTACACAACTAACAAGAAAAGCGTAGAACTGCAGCTGATGAGACGTTTCGTAAGCCATTCTCATCTCCTTGGATTGGTCTTAGGTGACGAGTTTCACTTTGGAGACACCCTTGAGCCGATCATCGCCACTGTTACAGCTAACATTAAAGTGGGTACTCTTGGCAAGATTAATTCAAGTGAATGCTTGCAGCTCCGACAGATGTCATCCCGACTTCATCACATTGAAAACCTTCAGTGGACTGACATTGACAGGTTCATTTTTTCAAAATATAAAGTCCGTGGCCTCACTGAAAATGATGAACACTCCCTTCAAGAAATGTACAGAGCCCTCTATGGCGAAACAGTCGAGACTTTGCCGGCCGTTAGGGAAATAAAAACTCTATACCTTGGATCAGAAGTCTTTGGATCTGCCAAGTCTCAAAGTGTGAGATCTTCTTACATCACTGCCTACTGGACAGACGGGGACGGGAAAATTGGTTGGGGGGTTTCTCCGAGACCTGGAAAGGTATTGAGATACCTTCAGCACTCAGCAAGAGTTGACGGCATAGAGAAGAGACACATCCTTGCAGAAGTTCAATGGTATCGGGAACTTAAAGATAAACTAAAAAACCATTGTGGCCGACCAGTGGAAGCCTGGCACTCTTCCATGTATGTTGACTCTGGTCCATCTTCGTTTATGCCCATTCAACGAATTAAGGGTAAATTCGTCAAAATTGAGGGACAAATAGGTACCAGGACAGTTACATTTGTGTCACCAAGGGACAGATTTGTGTGTGTGTAATTTATTGGTTTATTGTTGTTGTAAAGTTTTGCTTTAAATAGAAATTTTAATTGTACATTCTATATTTTAGTTCTTGTATGTGTATTATTGTAGATATAATTGTATACATGTATGATCATTACCCAGTGATGTGCCCAAGTGTTATTTATTGTACATATACCTTGAACTATGACATGATATCCTGAATATAAATTCACGTTCATCCTGTGTTTTGTATTTTTGTTATTTCTGCATGGCTTGGTGAAATGTAAGATTTGGAATGAACACCTCGACAGCAGTTTAGTTATAATGCTATCAATTTATGGATTAGTTCTGAGAAACAGAGAGGGAAACAGCCATATATAACAGGGTACCAATCCGGTGTTCAATCGCATCGCCATGTCTGATAAAGGTATATTCGATTTGTAAAATAGCACTAGTAAAACCACGATGCCTCTCTTGTGGTGGTGTACATCCTGTGATAAATTTCAAATCATTTATGGTGCTAAGTTCATATTACAAAATATTTGAACAAAGCGCAACAACAAACTGAGAACCAGAAGAAGCACCAGTAGAAACATAATTCTTAATTTATTGAGGCTTACATCTTTTATGTGAGCTTGTTAAACAACCAAGAGAAATTCACTGTACTACGCTATATACAAATTAAATAAAAAATCTACCCTCAGTGACCTTTATTTTGCATCTTTGAAATAAAATCATGATGTGTTGCGATATCTAAATATTGCCAAAATATATGATGGCCATAAGTATGATACACTTATGTAACGTATTACAGATGAAATGTTTTCATCGACAAATGAGCTTGGTGACATAAAATCAAATATGTAGACATATAAGTCCACCATGTTCCGTTATACAAGCCTACGAACTGACAGAAGCGGCAATAAAACCATGATGTGTTGCCAACACATCCTAACATTTGAAAAGTATCTAATGGGGTATTTTATGAAAGCATTCGTTTGAAGCTTTAAGCCAAAGATGCACTTGAAAGAGTGCATTACCGACGTAATAATAATCTCAAGTGCACTCAAGTTGAAGAAGCGGCAGTAAATTCTTGATGTGTTGCACCGTCAAATACATTTATAAACAGTATTATGTATTCAACTAAAGCGTTGGGATAGAATATTGCAGCAAATCCACTTTGGAAACGATCTGAACAGCTTAACCAGCAGACAGAAGAAGCAGACATAAAATCACCTATGTATTCAAACATTTCCAAACAAATCCAAACAAATCCAAACATTTCCAAACATTTCCAAACATTTCCAAGCTTGGAAATATGACCTTTCCAAATTTTGGAATGGTCATATTTCCAATTGGAATGACGGTATTTCCAAGTTTTGGAAATGTTGGAATGGATGATATTTTGTCCAGTGCAAATTCTTGCCAGATTTGTACATTTTCAACACCCAGGTGTGGTCAAAACCATCAAAATAGGACAATCAATTTTTAGTTTCCATATCATTTCCGCAGTGTCCACAGATGTTCAAAAGTCTATTTTGAGCCTAAAATTGGGAATTTTAAGAAGTGAGCAAATTCTTGCCAGAATTGTAAATTTTCACGACCCCGGTGTGGTCAAAACCATCAAAATTGGACAAAAGTTTTTTATCTCCCATATCATTCCTGCAGTGTCTACAGATGTTCAAAAGTCTATTTTGAGCCTAAAATTTGGAATTTTAAAAAGTTAGCAAATTCTTGCCACAATTGTAAATTTTCACCACCACGGGGTGGTCAAAACCATCAAAATTGGATAAACAAAATTTATCTCCCATATCATTTGCGCAGTGTCCACAGATGTTCAAAAGTCTACTTAAAATGAATGAGCCTAAAATTTGGAATTTTAAGAAGTGAGCAAATTCTTGCCACAATTGTAAATTTTCACGACCCCGGTGTGGTCAAAACCATCAAAATTGGACAAAAGTTTTTTATCTCCCATATCATTCCTGCAGTGTCCAGAGATGTTCAAAAGTCTATTTTGAGCCTCAAATTTGGAATTTTAAGAAGTGAGCAAATTCTTGCCAGAATTGTACATTTTCACCACCCCGGTGTGGTCAAAACCATCACAATTGGACAAAAAAAATGTATCTCCCATATCATTTGCACAGTGTCCAGAGATGTTCAAAAGTCTATTTTGAGCCTAAAATTTGGAATTTTAAGAAGTGAGCAAATTCTTGCCAGAATTGTAAATTTTCACCACCGCGGGGTGGTCAAAACCATCAAAATCGGACAAACAAAATTTAGTCCCCATATCATTCCTGCAGTGTCTACAGATGTTCAAAAGTCTATTTTGAGCCTAAAATTTGGAATTTTAAGAAGTGAGCAAATTCTTGCCACAAATGTACATTTTTCAACACCCCCGTGTGGTCAAAACCATCAAAATTGGACAAAAATGTTTTACCTCCCATGTCATTTCCGCAGTGTCCACAGATGTTCAAAAGTCTATTTTGAGCCTAAAATTTTGTATTTTAAGAAGTGAGCAAATTCTGCCACAATTGTAAATTTTCACCACCCCGGTGTGGTCAAAACCATCAAAATTGGATAATTTTTTTTTTATCTCCGATATCATTTGCACAGTGTCCACAGATGTTCAAAAGTCTATTTTGAGCCTAAAATTTGGTATTTTAAGAAGTGAGCAAATTTTAGACAGAATTGTAATTTTCTCCACCGCGGTGTGGTCAAAACCATCAAAATTGAACAAAAAAAAATGTATTCCCCATATCATTCCTGCAGTGTCTACAGATGTTCAAAAGTCTCTTTTGAGCCTAAAATTTGGAATTTTAAGAAGTGAGCAAATTCTTGCCACAATTGAAAATTTTTCTCCACCCCGGTGTGGTCAAAACCATCAAAATTGGATAAAAATTTTCTATCTCCCATATTATTTGCGCAGTGTGCAGAGATGTTCAAAAGTCTATTTTGAGCCTAAAATTTGGAATTTTAAGAAGTGAGCAAATTCTTGCCATAATTGTAAATTTTCACCACCCCGGGTTCGTCAAAACCATCAAAATTGGACAAAAAAAATTTATCTCCCATATCGTTCCTGCAGTGTCCACAGATGTTCAAAAGTCTATTTTGAGCCTAAAATTTGGAAATTTAAGAAGTGAGCAAATTCTTGCCATAATTGTAAATTTTCACCACCCCGGTGTGGTCAAAACCATCAAAATTGGAGAAATATTTTTTATCTCCCATATCATTCCTGCAGTGTCCACAGATGTTCAAAAGTCTATTTTGACCCTAAAATTTGGAATTTTAAGAAGTGAACAAATTCTTCCCACAATTGTAAATTTTCACCACCGCGGGGTTTTCAAAACCATCAAAATTGGACAAAAAATTTTTTACCTCCCATATCATTTGCCCAGTGTCCACAGATGTTCAAAAGTCTATTTTCAGCCTAAAATTTGGTATTTTAAAAAGTGAGCAAATTTTAGACAGAATTGTAATTTTCTCCACCGCGGTGTGGTCAAAACCATCAAAATTGAACCAAAAAAAATGTATTCCCCATATCATTCCTGCAGTGTCTACAGATGTTCAAAAGTCTCTTTTGAGCCTAAAATTTGGAATTTTAAGAAGTGAGCAAATTCTTGCCAGAATTGTAAATTTTCACCACCCCGGTGTGGTCAAAACCATCAAAATTCGACTAAACATTTTAACCTCCTATATCATTTGCGCAGTGTCCAGAGATGTTCAAAAGTTTATTTTGAGCCTAAAATTTTGAATTTTAAGAAGTGAGCAAATTCTTGCCACAATTGAAAATTTTTCTCCACCCCGGGGTGGTCAAAACCATCAAAATTGGATACAAAATTTTTACCTCCCATATCATTTGCGCAGTGTACAGAGATGTTCAAAAGTCTATTTTGAGCCCTAAAATTTGGAATTTTAAGAAGTGAGCAAATTCTTGCCAGAATTGTAAATTTTAACCACCCCGGTGTGGTCAAACCATCAAAATTGGAGAAGAAAAATGGAGTCCCCATATCATTCCTGCAGTGTCTACAGATGTTCAAAAGTCTATTTTGAGCCTAAAATTTGGAATTTTAAGAAGTGAGCAAATTCTTGCCAGATTTGTACATTTTCAACACCCAGGTGTGGTCAAAACCATCAAAATAGGACAATCAATTTTTAGTTTCCATATCATTTCCGCAGTGTCCACAGATGTTCAAAAGTCTATTTTGAGCCTAAAATTGGGAATTTTAAGAAGTGAGCAAATTCTTGCCAGAATTGTAAATTTTCACGACCCCGGTGTGGTCAAAACCATCAAAATTGGACAAAAGTTTTTTATCTCCCATATCATTCCTGCAGTGTCTACAGATGTTCAAAAGTCTATTTTGAGCCTAAAATTTGGAATTTTAAAAAGTTAGCAAATTCTTGCCACAATTGTAAATTTTCACCACCACGGGGTGGTCAAAACCATCAAAATTGGATAAACAAAATTTATCTCCCATATCATTTGCGCAGTGTCCACAGATGTTCAAAAGTCTACTTAAAATGAATGAGCCTAAAATTTGGAATTTTAAGAAGTGAGCAAATTCTTGCCACAATTGTAAATTTTCACGACCCCGGTGTGGTCAAAACCATCAAAATTGGACAAAAGTTTTTTATCTCCCATATCATTCCTGCAGTGTCTACAGATGTTCAAAAGTCTATTTTGAGCCTAAAATTTGGAATTTTAAAAAGTTAGCAAATTCTTGCCACAATTGTAAATTTTCACCACCACGGGGTGGTCAAAACCATCAAAATTGGACAAAAGTTTTTTATCTCCCATATCATTCCTGCAGTGTCCAGAGATGTTCAAAAGTCTATTTTGAGCCTCAAATTTGGAATTTTAAGAAGTGAGCAAATTCTTGCCAGAATTGTACATTTTCACCACCCAGGTGTGGTCAAAACCATCACAATTGGACAAAAAAAATGTATCTCCCATATCATTTGCACAGTGTCCAGAGATGTTCAAAAGTCTATTTTGAGCCTAAAATTTGGAATTTTAAGAAGTGAGCAAATTCTTGCCAGAATTGTAAATTTTCACCACCGCGGGGTGGTCAAAACCATCAAAATCGGACAAACAAAATTTAGTCCCCATATCATTCCTGCAGTGTCTACAGATGTTCAAAAGTCTATTTTGAGCCTAAAATTTGGAATTTTAAGAAGTGAGCAAATTCTTGCCACAAATGTACATTTTTCAACACCCCCGTGTGGTCAAAACCATCAAAATTGGACAAAAATGTTTTACCTCCCATGTCATTTCCGCAGTGTCCACAGATGTTCAAAAGTCTATTTTGAGCCTAAAATTTTGTATTTTAAGAAGTGAGCAAATTCTGCCACAATTGTAAATTTTCACCACCCCGGTGTGGTCAAAACCATCAAAATTGGATAATTTTTTTTTTATCTCCGATATCATTTGCACAGTGTCCACAGATGTTCAAAAGTCTATTTTGAGCCTAAAATTTGGTATTTTAAGAAGTGAGCAAATTTTAGACAGAATTGTAATTTTCTCCACCGCGGTGTGGTCAAAACCATCAAAATTGAACAAAAAAAAATGTATTCCCCATATCATTCCTGCAGTGTCTACAGATGTTCAAAAGTCTCTTTTGAGCCTAAAATTTGGAATTTTAAGAAGTGAGCAAATTCTTGCCACAATTGAAAATTTTTCTCCACCCCGGTGTGGTCAAAACCATCAAAATTGGATAAAAATTTTCTATCTCCCATATTATTTGCGCAGTGTGCAGAGATGTTCAAAAGTCTATTTTGAGCCTAAAATTTGGAATTTTAAGAAGTGAGCAAATTCTTGCCATAATTGTAAATTTTCACCACCCCGGGTTCGTCAAAACCATCAAAATTGGACAAAAAAAATTTATCTCCCATATCGTTCCTGCAGTGTCCACAGATGTTCAAAAGTCTATTTTGAGCCTAAAATTTGGAAATTTAAGAAGTGAGCAAATTCTTGCCAGAATTGTAAATTTTCACCACCCCGGGGTGGTCAAAACCATCAAAATTGGAGAAATATTTTTTATCTCCCATATCATTCCTGCAGTGTCCACAGATGTTCAAAAGTCTATTTTGACCCTAAAATTTGGAATTTTAAGAAGTGAGCAAATTCTTGCCACAATAGTAAATTTTCACGACCCCGGTGTTGTCAAAACCATCAAAATTGGACAAATGTTTTTTATCTCCCATATCATTCCTGCAGTGTCTACAGATGTTCAAAAGTCTATTTTGAGCCTAAAATTTGGAATTTTAAGAAGTGAGCAAATTCTTGCCACAAATGTACATTTTTCAACACCCCGTGTGGTCAAAACCATCAAAATTGTACAAAAATGTTTTACCTCCCATGTCATTTCCGCAGTGTCCACAGATGTTCAAAAGTCTATTTTGAGCCTAAAATTTTGTATTTTAAGAAGTGAGCAAATTCTTGCCACAATTGTAAATTTTCACCACCCCGGTGTGGTCAAAACCATCAAAATTGGATAATTTTTTTTTTATCTCCGGTATCATTTGCACAGTGTCCACAGATGTTCAAAAGTCTATTTTGAGCCTAAAATTTGGTATTTTAAGAAGTGAGCATATTTTAGACAGAATTGTAATTTTCACCACCGCGGTGTGGTCAAAACCATCAAAATTGAACAAAAAAAAATGTATTCCCCATATCATTCCTGCAGTGCCTACAGATGTTCAAAAGTCTCTTTTGAGCCTAAAATTTGGAATTTTAAGAAGTGAGCAAATTCTTGCCACAATTGAAAATTTTTCTCCACCCCGGTGTGGTCAAAACCATCAAAATTGGATAAAAATTTTCTACCTCCCATATTATTTGCGCAGTGTCCACAGATGTTCAAAAGTCTATTTTGAGCCTAAAATTTGGAAATTTAAGAAGTGAGCAAATTCTTGCCATAATTGTAAATTTTCACCACCCCGGTGTGGTCAAAACCATCAAAATTGGAGAAATATTTTTTATCTCCCATATCATTCCTGCAGTGTCCACAGATGTTCAAAAGTCTATTTTGACCCTAAAATTTGGAATTTTAAGAAGTGAACAAATTCTTCCCACAATTGTAAATTTTCACCACCGCGGGGTTTTCAAAACCATCAAAATTGGACAAAAAAATTTTTACCTCCCATATCATTTGCCCAGTGTCCAGAGATGTTCAAAAGTCTATTTTCAGCCTAAAATTTGGTATTTTAAAAAGTGAGCAAATTTTAGACAGAATTGTAATTTTCTCCACCGCGGTGTGGTCAAAACCATCAAAATTGAACCAAAAAAAATGTATTCCCCATATCATTCCTGCAGTGTCTACAGATGTTCAAAAGTCTCTTTTGAGCCTAAAATTTGGAATTTTAAGAAGTGAGCAAATTCTTGCCAGAATTGTAAATTTTCACCACCCAGGTGTGGTCAAAACCATCAAAATTCGACTAAACATTTTAACCTCCCATATCATTTGCGCAGTGTCCAGAGATGTTCAAAAGTTTATTTTGAGCCTAAAATTTTGAATTTTAAGAAGTGAGCAAATTCTTGCCACAATTGAAAATTTTTCTCCACCCCGGGGTGGTCAAAACCATCAAAATTGGATACAAAATTTTTACCTCCCATATCATTTGCGCAGTGTACAGAGATTTTCAAAAGTCTATTTTGAGCCCTAAAATTTGGAATTTTAAGAAGTGAGCAAATTCTTGCCAGAATTGTAAATTTTAACCACCCCGGTGTGGTCAAACCATCAAAATTGGAGAAGAAAAATGGAGTCCCCATATCATTCCTGCAGTGTCTACAGATGTTCAAAAGTCTATTTTGAGCCTAAAATTTGGAATTTTAAGAAGTGAGCAAATTCTTGCCAGATTTGTACATTTTCAACACCCAGGTGTGGTCAAAACCATCAAAATAGGACAATCAATTTTTAGTTTCCATATCATTTCCGCAGTGTCCACAGATGTTCAAAAGTCTATTTTGAGCCTAAAATTGGGAATTTTAAGAAGTGAGCAAATTCTTGCCAGAATTGTAAATTTTCATCACCCCAGTGTGGTCAAAACCATCAAAATCGGATAAACAAAATTTATCTCCCATATCATTTGCGCAGTGTCCACAGATGTTCAAAAGTCTACTTAAAATGAATGAGCCTAAAATTTGGAATTTTAAGAAGTGAGCAAATTCTTGCCACAATTGTAAATTTTCACGACCCCGGTGTGGTCAAAACCATCAAAATTGGACAAAAGTTTTTTATCTCCCATATCATTCCTGCAGTGTCTACAGATGTTCAAAAGTCTATTTTGAGCCTAAAATTTGGAATTTTAAAAAGTTAGCAAATTCTTGCCACAATTGTAAATTTTCACCACCACGGGGTGGTCAAAACCATCAAAATTGGACAAAAGTTTTTTATCTCCCATATCATTCCTGCAGTGTCCAGAGATGTTCAAAAGTCTATTTTGAGCCTCAAATTTGGAATTTTAAGAAGTGAGCAAATTCTTGCCAGAATTGTACATTTTCACCACCCCGGTGTGGTCAAAACCATCACAATTGGACAAAAAAAATGTATCTCCCATATCATTTGCACAGTGTCCAGAGATGTTCAAAAGTCTATTTTGAGCCTAAAATTTGGAATTTTAAGAAGTGAGCAAATTCTTGCCAGAATTGTAAATTTTCACCACCGCGGGGTGGTCAAAACCATCAAAATCGGACAAACAAAATTTAGTCCCCATATCATTCCTGCAGTGTCTACAGATGTTCAAAAGTCTATTTTGAGCCTAAAATTTGGAATTTTAAGAAGTGAGCAAATTCTTGCCACAAATGTACATTTTTCAACACCCCCGTGTGGTCAAAACCATCAAAATTGGACAAAAATGTTTTACCTCCCATGTCATTTCCGCAGTGTCCACAGATGTTCAAAAGTCTATTTTGAGCCTAAAATTTTGTATTTTAAGAAGTGAGCAAATTCTGCCACAATTGTAAATTTTCACCACCCCGGTGTGGTCAAAACCATCAAAATTGGATAATTTTTTTTTTATCTCCGATATCATTTGCACAGTGTCCACAGATGTTCAAAAGTCTATTTTGAGCCTAAAATTTGGTATTTTAAGAAGTGAGCAAATTTTAGACAGAATTGTAATTTTCTCC
Source organism: Haliotis rufescens (assembly GCF_023055435.1). Classification (NCBI taxonomy): domain Eukaryota; kingdom Metazoa; phylum Mollusca; class Gastropoda; order Lepetellida; family Haliotidae; genus Haliotis; species Haliotis rufescens. The sequence continues at coordinate 49,254,504 of NW_025964001.1, read as the reverse complement.
ACCGCGGTGTGGTCAAAACCATCAAAATTGAACAAAAAAAAATGTATTCCCCATATCATTCCTGCAGTGTCTACAGATGTTCAAAAGTCTCTTTTGAGCCTAAAATTTGGAATTTTAAGAAGTGAGCAAATTCTTGCCACAATTGAAAATTTTTCTCCACCCTGGTGTGGTCAAAACCATCAAAATTGGATAAAAATTTTCTATCTCCCATATTATTTGCGCAGTGTGCAGAGATGTTCAAAAGTCTATTTTGAGCCTAAAATTTGGAATTTTAAGAAGTGAGCAAATTCTTGCCATAATTGTAAATTTTCACCACCCCGGGTTCGTCAAAACCATCAAAATTGGACAAAAAAAATTTATCTCCCATATCGTTCCTGCAGTGTCCACAGATGTTCAAAAGTCTATTTTGAGCCTAAAATTTGGAAATTTAAGAAGTGAGCAAATTCTTGCCACAATTGTAAATTTTCACCACCCCGGGGTGGTCAAAACCATCAAAATTGGAGAAATATTTTTTATCTCCCATATCATTCCTGCAGTGTCCACAGATGTTCAAAAGTCTATTTTGACCCTAAAATTTGGAATTTTAAGAAGTGAGCAAATTCTTGCCACAATAGTAAATTTTCACGACCCCGGTGTTGTCAAAACCATCAAAATTGGACAAATGTTTTTTATCTCCCATATCATTCCTGCAGTGTCTACAGATGTTCAAAAGTCTATTTTGAGCCTAAAATTTGGAATTTTAAGAAGTGAGCAAATTCTTGCCACAAATGTACATTTTTCAACACCCCGTGTGGTCAAAACCATCAAAATTGTACAAAAATGTTTTACCTCCCATGTCATTTCCGCAGTGTCCACAGATGTTCAAAAGTCTATTTTGAGCCTAAAATTTTGTATTTTAAGAAGTGAGCAAATTCTTGCCACAATTGTAAATTTTCACCACCCCGGTGTGGTCAAAACCATCAAAATTGGAGAAATATTTTTTATCTCCCATATCATTCCTGCAGTGTCCACAGATGTTCAAAAGTCTATTTTGACCCTAAAATTTGGAATTTTAAGAAGTGAACAAATTCTTCCCACAATTGTAAATTTTCACCACTGCGGGGTTTTCAAAACCATCAAAATTGGACAAAAAAATTTTTACCTCCCATATCATTTGCCCAGTGTCCAGAGATGTTCAAAAGTCTATTTTCAGCCTAAAATTTGGTATTTTAAAAAGTGAGCAAATTTTAGACAGAATTGTAATTTTCTCCACCGCGGTGTGGTCAAAACCATCAAAATTGAACCAAAAAAAATGTATTCCCCATATCATTCCTGCAGTGTCTACAGATGTTCAAAAGTCTCTTTTGAGCCTAAAATTTGGAATTTTAAGAAGTGAGCAAATTCTTGCCAGAATTGTAAATTTTCACCACCCAGGTGTGGTCAAAACCATCAAAATTCGACTAAACATTTTAACCTCCCATATCATTTGCGCAGTGTCCAGAGATGTTCAAAAGTTTATTTTGAGCCTAAAATTTTGAATTTTAAGAAGTGAGCAAATTCTTGCCACAATTGAAAATTTTTCTCCACCCCGGGGTGGTCAAAACCATCAAAATTGGATACAAAATTTTTACCTCCCATATCATTTGCGCAGTGTACAGAGATGTTCAAAAGTCTATTTTGAGCCCTAAAATTTGGAATTTTAAGAAGTGAGCAAATTCTTGCCAGAATTGTAAATTTTAACCACCCCGGTGTGGTCAAACCATCAAAATTGGAGAAGAAAAATGGAGTCCCCATATCATTCCTGCAGTGTCTACAGATGTTCAAAAGTCTATTTTGAGCCTAAAATTTGGAATTTTAAGAAGTGAGCAAATTCTTGCCAGATTTGTACATTTTCAACACCCAGGTGTGGTCAAAACCATCAAAATAGGACAATCAATTTTTAGTTTCCATATCATTTCCGCAGTGTCCACAGATGTTCAAAAGTCTATTTTGAGCCTAAAATTGGGAATTTTAAGAAGTGAGCAAATTCTTGCCAGAATTGTAAATTTTCATCACCCCAGTGTGGTCAAAACCATCAAAATCGGATAAACAAAATTTATCTCCCATATCATTTGCGCAGTGTCCACAGATGTTCAAAAGTCTACTTAAAATGAATGAGCCTAAAATTTGGAATTTTAAGAAGTGAGCAAATTCTTGCCACAATTGTAAATTTTCACGACCCCGGTGTGGTCAAAACCATCAAAATTGGACAAAAGTTTTTTATCTCCCATATCATTCCTGCAGTGTCTACAGATGTTCAAAAGTCTATTTTGAGCCTAAAATTTGGAATTTTAAAAAGTTAGCAAATTCTTGCCACAATTGTAAATTTTCACCACCACGGGGTGGTCAAAACCATCAAAATTGGACAAAAGTTTTTTATCTCCCATATCATTCCTGCAGTGTCCAGAGATGTTCAAAAGTCTATTTTGAGCCTCAAATTTGGAATTTTAAGAAGTGAGCAAATTCTTGCCAGAATTGTACATTTTCACCACCCCGGTGTGGTCAAAACCATCACAATTGGACAAAAAAAATGTATCTCCCATATCATTTGCACAGTGTCCAGAGATGTTCAAAAGTCTATTTTGAGCCTAAAATTTGGAATTTTAAGAAGTGAGCAAATTCTTGCCAGAATTGTAAATTTTCACCACCGCGGGGTGGTCAAAACCATCAAAATCGGACAAACAAAATTTAGTCCCCATATCATTCCTGCAGTGTCTACAGATGTTCAAAAGTCTATTTTGAGCCTAAAATTTGGAATTTTAAGAAGTGAGCAAATTCTTGCCACAAATGTACATTTTTCAACACCCCCGTGTGGTCAAAACCATCAAAATTGGACAAAAATGTTTTACCTCCCATGTCATTTCCGCAGTGTCCACAGATGTTCAAAAGTCTATTTTGAGCCTAAAATTTTGTATTTTAAGAAGTGAGCAAATTCTGCCACAATTGTAAATTTTCACCACCCCGGTGTGGTCAAAACCATCAAAATTGGATAATTTTTTTTTTATCTCCGATATCATTTGCACAGTGTCCACAGATGTTCAAAAGTCTATTTTGAGCCTAAAATTTGGTATTTTAAGAAGTGAGCAAATTTTAGACAGAATTGTAATTTTCTCCACCGCGGTGTGGTCAAAACCATCAAAATTGAACAAAAAAAAATGTATTCCCCATATCATTCCTGCAGTGTCTACAGATGTTCAAAAGTCTCTTTTGAGCCTAAAATTTGGAATTTTAAGAAGTGAGCAAATTCTTGCCACAATTGAAAATTTTTCTCCACCCTGGTGTGGTCAAAACCATCAAAATTGGATAAAAAATTTCTATCTCCCATATTATTTGCGCAGTGTGCAGAGATGTTCAAAAGTCTATTTTGAGCCTAAAATTTGGAATTTTAAGAAGTGAGCAAATTCTTGCCATAATTGTAAATTTTCACCACCCCGGGTTCGTCAAAACCATCAAAATTGGACAAAAAAAATTTATCTCCCATATCGTTCCTGCAGTGTCCACAGATGTTCAAAAGTCTATTTTGAGCCTAAAATTTGGAAATTTAAGAAGTGAGCAAATTCTTGCCAGAATTGTAAATTTTCACCACCCCGGGGTGGTCAAAACCATCAAAATTGGAGAAATATTTTTTATCTCCCATATCATTCCTGCAGTGTCCACAGATGTTCAAAAGTCTATTTTGAGCCTAAAATTTTGTATTTTAAGAAGTGAGCAAATTCTTGCCACAATTGTAAATTTTCACCACCCCGGTGTGGTCAAAACCATCAAAATTGGATAATTTTTTTTTTATCTCCGGTATCATTTGCACAGTGTCCACAGATGTTCAAAAGTCTATTTTGAGCCTAAAATTTGGTATTTTAAGAAGTGAGCATATTTTAGACAGAATTGTAATTTTCACCACCGCGGTGTGGTCAAAACCATCAAAATTGAACAAAAAAAAATGTATTCCCCATATCATTCCTGCAGTGTCTACAGATGTTCAAAAGTCTCTTTTGAGCCTAAAATTTGGAATTTTAAGAAGTGAGCAAATTCTTGCCACAATTGAAAATTTTTCTCCAGCCCGGTGTGGTCAAAACCATCAAAATTGGATAAAAATTTTCTACCTCCCATATTATTTGCGCAGTGTCCACAGATGTTCAAAAGTCTATTTTGAGCCTAAAATTTGGAAATTTAAGAAGTGAGCAAATTCTTGCCATAATTGTAAATTTTCACCACCCCGGTGTGGTCAAAACCATCAAAATTGGAGAAATATTTTTTATCTCCCATATCATTCCTGCAGTGTCCACAGATGTTCAAAAGTCTATTTTGACCCTAAAATTTGGAATTTTAAGAAGTGAACAAATTCTTCCCACAATTGTAAATTTTCACCACCGCGGGGTTTTCAAAACCATCAAAATTGGACAAAAAATTTTTTACCTCCCATATCATTTGCCCAGTGTCCAGAGATGTTCAAAAGTCTATTTTCAGCCTAAAATTTGGTATTTTAAAAAGTGAGCAAATTTTAGACAGAATTGTAATTTTCTCCACCGCGGTGTGGTCAAAACCATCAAAATTGAACAAAAAAAAATGTATTCCCCATATCATTCCTGCAGTGTCTACAGATGTTCAAAAGTCTCTTTTGAGCCTAAAATTTGGAATTTTAAGAAGTGAGCAAATTCTTGCCAGAATTGTAAATTTTCACCACCCCGGTGTGGTCAAAACCATCAAAATTCGACTAAACATTTTAACCTCCCATATCATTTGCGCAGTGTCCAGAGATGTTCAAAAGTTTATTTTGAGCCTAAAATTTGGAATTTTAAGAAGTGAGCAAATTCTTGCCACAATTGAAAATTTTTCTCCACCCCGGGGTGGTCAAAACCATCAAAATTGGATACAAAATTTTTACCTCCCATATCATTTGCGCAGTGTACAGAGATGTTCAAAAGTCTATTTTGAGCCCTAAAATTTGGAATTTTAAGAAGTGAGCAAATTCTTGCCAGAATTGTAAATTTTAACCACCCCGGTGTGGTCAAACCATCAAAATTGGAGAAGAAAAATGGAGTCCCCATATCATTCCTGCAGTGTCTACAGATGTTCAAAAGTCTATTTTGAGCCTAAAATTTGGAATTTTAAGAAGTGAGCAAATTCTTGCCAGATTTGTACATTTTCAACACCCAGGTGTGGTCAAAACCATCAAAATAGGACAATCAATTTTTAGTTTCCATATCATTTCCGCAGTGTCCACAGATGTTCAAAAGTCTATTTTGAGCCTAAAATTGGGAATTTTAAGAAGTGAGCAAATTCTTGCCAGAATTGTAAATTTTCATCACCCCAGTGTGGTCAAAACCATCAAAATCGGATAAACAAAATTTATCTCCCATATCATTTGCGCAGTGTCCACAGATGTTCAAAAGTCTACTTAAAATGAATGAGCCTAAAATTTGGAATTTTAAGAAGTGAGCAAATTCTTGCCACAATTGTAAATTTTCACGACCCCGGTGTGGTCAAAACCATCAAAATTGGACAAAAGTTTTTTATCTCCCATATCATTCCTGCAGTGTCTACAGATGTTCAAAAGTCTATTTTGAGCCTAAAATTTGGAATTTTAAAAAGTTAGCAAATTCTTGCCACAATTGTAAATTTTCACCACCACGGGGTGGTCAAAACCATCAAAATTGGACAAAAGTTTTTTATCTCCCATATCATTCCTGCAGTGTCCAGAGATGTTCAAAAGTCTATTTTGAGCCTCAAATTTGGAATTTTAAGAAGTGAGCAAATTCTTGCCAGAATTGTACATTTTCACCACCCCGGTGTGGTCAAAACCATCACAATTGGACAAAAAAAATGTATCTCCCATATCATTTGCACAGTGTCCAGAGATGTTCAAAAGTCTATTTTGAGCCTAAAATTTGGAATTTTAAGAAGTGAGCAAATTCTTGCCAGAATTGTAAATTTTCACCACCGCGGGGTGGTCAAAACCATCAAAATCGGACAAACAAAATTTAGTCCCCATATCATTCCTGCAGTGTCTACAGATGTTCAAAAGTCTATTTTGAGCCTAAAATTTGGAATTTTAAGAAGTGAGCAAATTCTTGCCACAAATGTACATTTTTCAACACCCCCGTGTGGTCAAAACCATCAAAATTGGACAAAAATGTTTTACCTCCCATGTCATTTCCGCAGTGTCCACAGATGTTCAAAAGTCTATTTTGAGCCTAAAATTTTGTATTTTAAGAAGTGAGCAAATTCTGCCACAATTGTAAATTTTCACCACCCCGGTGTGGTCAAAACCATCAAAATTGGATAATTTTTTTTTTATCTCCGATATCATTTGCACAGTGTCCACAGATGTTCAAAAGTCTATTTTGAGCCTAAAATTTGGTATTTTAAGAAGTGAGCAAATTTTAGACAGAATTGTAATTTTCTCCACCGCGGTGTGGTCAAAACCATCAAAATTGAACAAAAAAAAATGTATTCCCCATATCATTCCTGCAGTGTCTACAGATGTTCAAAAGTCTCTTTTGAGCCTAAAATTTGGAATTTTAAGAAGTGAACAAATTCTTCCCACAATTGTAAATTTTCACCACCGCGGGGTTTTCAAAACCATCAAAATTGGACAAAAAATTTTTTACCTCCCATATCATTTGCCCAGTGTCCAGAGATGTTCAAAAGTCTATTTTCAGCCTAAAATTTGGTATTTTAAGAAGTGAACAAATTCTTCCCACAATTGTAAATTTTCACCACCGCGGGGTTTTCAAAACCATCAAAATTGGACAAAAAATTTTTTACCTCCCATATCATTTGCCCAGTGTCCAGAGATGTTCAAAAGTCTATTTTCAGCCTAAAATTTGGTATTTTAAAAAGTGAGCAAATTTTAGACAGAATTGTAATTTTCTCCACCGCGGTGTGGTCAAAACCATCAAAATTGAACAAAAAAAAATGTATTCCCCATATCATTCCTGCAGTGTCTACAGATGTTCAAAAGTCTCTTTTGAGCCTAAAATTTGGAATTTTAAGAAGTGAGCAAATTCTTGCCAGAATTGTAAATTTTCACCACCCCGGTGTGGTCAAAACCATCAAAATTCGACTAAACATTTTAACCTCCCATATCATTTGCGCAGTGTCCAGAGATGTTCAAAAGTTTATTTTGAGCCTAAAATTTGGAATTTTAAGAAGTGAGCAAATTCTTGCCACAATTGAAAATTTTTCTCCACCCCGGGGTGGTCAAAACCATCAAAATTGGATACAAAATTTTTACCTCCCATATCATTTGCGCAGTGTACAGAGATGTTCAAAAGTCTATTTTGAGCCCTAAAATTTGGAATTTTAAGAAGTGAGCAAATTCTTGCCAGAATTGTAAATTTTAACCACCCCGGTGTGGTCAAACCATCAAAATTGGAGAAGAAAAATGGAGTCCCCATATCATTCCTGCAGTGTCTACAGATGTTCAAAAGTCTATTTTGAGCCTAAAATTTGGAATTTTAAGAAGTGAGCAAATTCTTGCCAGATTTGTACATTTTCAACACCCAGGTGTGGTCAAAACCATCAAAATAGGACAATCAATTTTTAGTTTCCATATCATTTCCGCAGTGTCCACAGATGTTCAAAAGTCTATTTTGAGCCTAAAATTGGGAATTTTAAGAAGTGAGCAAATTCTTGCCAGAATTGTAAATTTTCATCACCCCAGTGTGGTCAAAACCATCAAAATCGGATAAACAAAATTTATCTCCCATATCATTTGCGCAGTGTCCACAGATGTTCAAAAGTCTACTTAAAATGAATGAGCCTAAAATTTGGAATTTTAAGAAGTGAGCAAATTCTTGCCACAATTGTAAATTTTCACGACCCCGGTGTGGTCAAAACCATCAAAATTGGACAAAAGTTTTTTATCTCCCATATCATTCCTGCAGTGTCTACAGATGTTCAAAAGTCTATTTTGAGCCTAAAATTTGGAATTTTAAAAAGTTAGCAAATTCTTGCCACAATTGTAAATTTTCACCACCACGGGGTGGTCAAAACCATCAAAATTGGACAAAAGTTTTTTATCTCCCATATCATTCCTGCAGTGTCCAGAGATGTTCAAAAGTCTATTTTGAGCCTCAAATTTGGAATTTTAAGAAGTGAGCAAATTCTTGCCAGAATTGTACATTTTCACCACCCCGGTGTGGTCAAAACCATCACAATTGGACAAAAAAAATGTATCTCCCATATCATTTGCACAGTGTCCAGAGATGTTCAAAAGTCTATTTTGAGCCTAAAATTTGGAATTTTAAGAAGTGAGCAAATTCTTGCCAGAATTGTAAATTTTCACCACCGCGGGGTGGTCAAAACCATCAAAATCGGACAAACAAAATTTAGTCCCCATATCATTCCTGCAGTGTCTACAGATGTTCAAAAGTCTATTTTGAGCCTAAAATTTGGAATTTTAAGAAGTGAGCAAATTCTTGCCACAAATGTACATTTTTCAACACCCCCGTGTGGTCAAAACCATCAAAATTGGACAAAAATGTTTTACCTCCCATGTCATTTCCGCAGTGTCCACAGATGTTCAAAAGTCTATTTTGAGCCTAAAATTTTGTATTTTAAGAAGTGAGCAAATTCTGCCACAATTGTAAATTTTCACCACCCCGGTGTGGTCAAAACCATCAAAATTGGATAATTTTTTTTTTATCTCCGATATCATTTGCACAGTGTCCACAGATGTTCAAAAGTCTATTTTGAGCCTAAAATTTGGTATTTTAAGAAGTGAGCAAATTTTAGACAGAATTGTAATTTTCTCCACCGCGGTGTGGTCAAAACCATCAAAATTGAACAAAAAAAAATGTATTCCCCATATCATTCCTGCAGTGTCTACAGATGTTCAAAAGTCTCTTTTGAGCCTAAAATTTGGAATTTTAAGAAGTGAGCAAATTCTTGCCACAATTGAAAATTTTCTCCACCCCGGTGTGGTCAAAACCATCAAAATTGGATAAAAATTTTCTATCTCCCATATTATTTGCGCAGTGTGCAGAGATGTTCAAAAGTCTATTTTGAGCCTAAAATTTGGAATTTTAAGAAGTGAGCAAATTCTTGCCATAATTGTAAATTTTCACCACCCCGGGTTCGTCAAAACCATCAAAATTGGACAAAAAAAATTTATCTCCCATATCGTTCCTGCAGTGTCCACAGATGTTCAAAAGTCTATTTTGAGCCTAAAATTTGGAAATTTAAGAAGTGAGCAAATTCTTGCCAGAATTGTAAATTTTCACCACCCCGGGGTAGTCAAAACCATCAAAATTGGAGAAATATTTTTTATCTCCCATATCATTCCTGCAGTGTCCACAGATGTTCAAAAGTCTATTTTGACCCTAAAATTTGGAATTTTAAGAAGTGAGCAAATTCTTGCCACAATAGTAAATTTTCACGACCCCGGTGTTGTCAAAACCATCAAAATTGGACAAATGTTTTTTATCTCCCATATCATTCCTGCAGTGTCTACAGATGTTCAAAAGTCTATTTTGAGCCTAAAATTTGGAATTTTAAGAAGTGAGCAAATTCTTGCCACAAATGTACATTTTTCAACACCCCGTGTGGTCAAAACCATCAAAATTGTACAAAAATGTTTTACCTCCCATGTCATTTCCGCAGTGTCCACAGATGTTCAAAAGTCTATTTTGAGCCTAAAATTTTGTATTTTAAGAAGTGAGCAAATTCTTGCCACAATTGTAAATTTTCACCACCCCGGTGTGGTCAAAACCATCAAAATTGGATAATTTTTTTTTTATCTCCGGTATCATTTGCACAGTGTCCACAGATGTTCAAAAGTCTATTTTGAGCCTAAAATTTGGTATTTTAAGAAGTGAGCATATTTTAGACAGAATTGTAATTTTCACCACCGCGGTGTGGTCAAAACCATCAAAATTGAACAAAAAAAAATGTATTCCCCATATCATTCCTGCAGTGCCTACAGATGTTCAAAAGTCTCTTTTGAGCCTAAAATTTGGAATTTTAAGAAGTGAGCAAATTCTTGCCACAATTGAAAATTTTTCTCCACCCCGGTGTGGTCAAAACCATCAAAATTGGATAAAAATTTTCTACCTCCCATATTATTTGCGCAGTGTCCACAGATGTTCAAAAGTCTATTTTGAGCCTAAAATTTGGAAATTTAAGAAGTGAGCAAATTCTTGCCAGAATTGTAAATTTTCACCACCCCGGTGTGGTCAAAACCATCAAAATTGGAGAAATATTTTTTATCTCCCATATCATTCCTGCAGTGTCCACAGATGTTCAAAAGTCTATTTTGACCCTAAAATTTGGACTTTTAAGAAGTGAACAAATTCTTCCCACAATTGTAAATTTTCACCACCGCGGGGTTTTCAAAACCATCAAAATTGGACAAAAAAATTTTTACCTCCCATATAATTTGCCCAGTGTCCAGAGATGTTCAAAAGTCTATTTTCAGCCTAAAATTTGGTATTTTAAAAAGTGAGCAAATTTTAGACAGAATTGTAATTTTCTCCACCGCGGTGTGGTCAAAACCATCAAAATTGAACCAAAAAAAATGTATTCCCCATATCATTCCTGCAGTGTCTACAGATGTTCAAAAGTCTCTTTTGAGCCTAAAATTTGGAATTTTAAGAAGTGAGCAAATTCTTGCCAGAATTGTAAATTTTCACCACCCCGGTGTGGTCAAAACCATCAAAATTCGACTAAACATTTTAACCTCCCATATCATTTGCGCAGTGTCCACAGATGTTCAAAAGTCTATTTTGAGCCTAAAATTTTGAATTTTAAGAAGTGAGCAAATTCTTGCCACAATTGAAAATTTTTCTCCACCCCGGGGTGGTCAAAACCATCAAAATTGGATACAAAATTTTTACCTCCCATATCATTTGCGCAGTGTACAGAGATGTTCAAAAGTCTATTTTGAGCCCTAAAATTTGGAATTTTAAGAAGTGAGCAAATTCTTGCCAGAATTGTAAATTTTAACCACCCCGGTGTGGTCAAACCATCAAAATTGGAGAAGAAAAATGGAGTCCCCATATCATTCCTGCAGTGTCTACAGATGTTCAAAAGTCTATTTTGAGCCTAAAATTTGGAATTTTAAGAAGTGAGCAAATTCTTGCCAGATTTGTACATTTTCAACACCCAGGTGTGGTCAAAACCATCAAAATAGGACAATCAATTTTTAGTTTCCATATCATTTCCGCAGTGTCCACAGATGTTCAAAAGTCTATTTTGAGCCTAAAATTGGGAATTTTAAGAAGTGAGCAAATTCTTGCCAGAATTGTAAATTTTCATCACCCCAGTGTGGTCAAAACCATCAAAATCGGATAAACAAAATTTATCTCCCATATCATTTGCGCAGTGTCCACAGATGTTCAAAAGTCTACTTAAAATGAATGAGCCTAAAATTTGGAATTTTAAGAAGTGAGCAAATTCTTGCCACAATTGTAAATTTTCACGACCCCGGTGTGGTCAAAACCATCAAAATTGGACAAAAGTTTTTTATCTCCCATATCATTCCTGCAGTGTCTACAGATGTTCAAAAGTCTATTTTGAGCCTAAAATTTGGAATTTTAAAAAGTTAGCAAATTCTTGCCACAATTGTAAATTTTCACCACCCCGGTGTGGTCAAAACCATCAAAATTGGACAAAAGTTTTTTATCTCCCATATCATTCCTGCAGTGTCCAGAGATGTTCAAAAGTCTATTTTGAGCCTAAAATTTGGAATTTTAAGAAGTGAGCAAATTCTTGCCAGAATTGTACATTTTCAACACCCCGGTGTGGTCAAAACCATCAAAATTGGACAAAAAAAATGTATCTCCCATATCATTTGCACAGTGTCCAGAGATGTTCAAAAGTCTATTTTGAGCCTAAAATTTGGAATTTTAAGAAGTGAGCAAATTCTTGCCAGAATTGTAAATTTTCACCACCGCGGGGTGGTCAAAACCATCAAAATCGGACAAACAAAATTTAGTCCCCATATCATTCCTGCAGTGTCTACAGATGTTCAAAAGTCTATTTTGAGCCTAAAATTTGGAATTTTAAGAAGTGAGCAAATTCTTGCCACAAATGTACATTTTTCAACACCCCCGTGTGGTCAAAACCATCAAAATTGGACAAAAATGTTTTACCTCCCATGTCATTTCCGCAGTGTCCACAGATGTTCAAAAGTCTATTTTGAGCCTAAAATTTTGTATTTTAAGAAGTGAGCAAATTCTGCCACAATTGTAAATTTTCACCACCCCGGTGTGGTCAAAACCATCAAAATTGGATAATTTTTTTTTTATCTCCGATATCATTTGCACAGTGTCCACAGATGTTCAAAAGTCTATTTTGAGCCTAAAATTTGGTATTTTAAGAAGTGAGCAAATTTTAGACAGAATTGTAATTTTCTCCACCGCGGTGTGGTCAAAACCATCAAAATTGAACCAAAAAAAATGTATTCCCCATATCATTCCTGCAGTGTCTACAGATGTTCAAAAGTCTCTTTTGAGCCTAAAATTTGGAATTTTAAGAAGTGAGCAAATTCTTGCCACAATTGAAAATTTTTCTCCACCCCGGTGTGGTCAAAACCATCAAAATTGGATAAAAATTTTCTATCTCCCATATTATTTGCGCAGTGTGCAGAGATGTTCAAAAGTCTATTTTGAGCCTAAAATTTGGAATTTTAAGAAGTGAGCAAATTCTTGCCATAATTGTAAATTTTCACCACCCCGGGTTCGTCAAAACCATCAAAATTGGACAAAAAAAATTTATCTCCCATATCGTTCCTGCAGTGTCCACAGATGTTCAAAAGTCTATTTTGAGCCTAAAATTTGGAAATTTAAGAAGTGAGCAAATTCTTGCCAGAATTGTAAATTTTCACCACCCCGGGGTGGTCAAAACCATCAAAATTGGAGAAATATTTTTTATCTCCCATATCATTCCTGCAGTGTCCACAGATGTTCAAAAGTCTATTTTGACCCTAAAATTTGGAATTTTAAGAAGTGAGCAAATTCTTGCCAGAATTGTAAATTTTCACCACCGCGGGGTGGTCAAAACCATCAAAATCGGACAAACAAAATTTAGTCCCCATATCATTCCTGCAGTGTCTACAGATGTTCAAAAGTCTATTTTGAGCCTAAAATTTGGAATTTTAAGAAGTGAGCAAATTCTTGCCACAAATGTACATTTTTCAACACCCCCGTGTGGTCAAAACCATCAAAATTGGACAAAAATGTTTTACCTCCCATGTCATTTCCGCAGTGTCCACAGATGTTCAAAAGTCTATTTTGAGCCTAAAATTTTGTATTTTAAGAAGTGAGCAAATTCTGCCACAATTGTAAATTTTCACCACCCCGGTGTGGTCAAAACCATCAAAATTGGATAAATTTTTTTTTATCTCCGATATCATTTGCACAGTGTCCACAGATGTTCAAAAGTCTATTTTGAGCCTAAAATTTGGTATTTTAAGAAGTGAGCAAATTTTAGACAGAATTGTAATTTTCTCCACCGCGGTGTGGTCAAAACCATCAAAATTGAACAAAAAAAAATGTATTCCCCATATCATTCCTGCAGTGTCTACAGATGTTCAAAAGTCTCTTTTGAGCCTAAAATTTGGAATTTTAAGAAGTGAGCAAATTCTTGCCACAATTGAAAATTTTTCTCCACCCCGGTGTGGTCAAAACCATCAAAATTGGATAAAATTTTTCTATCTCCCATATTATTTGCGCAGTGTGCAGAGATGTTCAAAAGTCTATTTTGAGCCTAAAATTTGGAATTTTAAGAAGTGAGCAAATTCTTGCCATAATTGTAAATTTTCACCACCCCGGGTTCGTCAAAACCATCAAAATTGGACAAAAAAAATTTATCTCCCATATCGTTCCTGCAGTGTCCACAGATGTTCAAAAGTCTATTTTGAGCCTAAAATTTGGAAATTTAAGAAGTGAGCAAATTCTTGCCAGAATTGTAAATTTTCACCACCCCGGGATGGTCAAAACCATCAAAATTGGAGAAATATTTTTTATCTCCCATATCATTCCTGCAGTGTCCACAGATGTTCAAAAGTCTATTTTGACCCTAAAATTTGGAATTTTAAGAAGTGAGCAAATTCTTGCCACGATAGTAAATTTTCACGACCCCGGTGTTGTCAAAACCATCAAAATTGGACAAAAGTTTTTTATCTCCCATATCATTCCTGCAGTGTCTACAGATGTTCAAAAGTCTATTTTGAGCCTAAAATTTGGAATTTTAAGAAGTGAGCAAATTCTTGCCACAAATGTACATTTTTCAACACCCCGTGTGGTCAAAACCATCAAAATTGTACAAAAATGTTTTACCTCCCATGTCATTTCCGCAGTGTCCACAGATGTTCAAAAGTCTATTTTGAGCCTAAAATTTTGTATTTTAAGAAGTGAGCAAATTCTTGCCACAATTGTAAATTTTCACCACCCCGGTGTGGTCAAAACCATCAAAATTGGATAATTTTTTTTTTATCTCCGGTATCATTTGCACAGTGTCCACAGATGTTCAAAAGTCTATTTTGAGCCTAAAATTTGGTATTTTAAGAAGTGAGCATATTTTAGACAGAATTGTAATTTTCACCACCGCGGTGTGGTCAAAACCATCAAAATTGAACCAAAAAAAATGTATTCCCCATATCATTCCTGCAGTGTCTACAGATGTTCAAAAGTCTCTTTTGAGCCTAAAATTTGGAATTTTAAGAAGTGAGCAAATTCTTGCCACAATTGAAAATTTTTCTCCACCCCGGTGTGGTCAAAACCATCAAAATTGGATAAAAATTTTCTACCTCCCATATTATTTGCGCAGTGTCCACAGATGTTCAAAAGTCTATTTTGAGCCTAAAATTTGGAAATTTAAGAAGTGAGCAAATTCTTGCCAGAATTGTAAATTTTCACCACCCCGGGGTGGTCAAAACCATCAAAATTGGAGAAATATTTTTTATCTCCCATATCATTCCTGCAGTGTCCACAGATGTTCAAAAGTCTATTTTGACCCTAAAATTTGGACTTTTAAGAAGTGAACAAATTCTTGCCACAATTGTAAATTTTCACCACCGCGGGGTTTTCAAAACCATCAAAATTGGACAAAAAAATTTTTACCTCCCATATCATTTGCCCAGTGTCCAGAGATGTTCAAAAGTCTATTTTCAGCCTAAAATTTGGTATTTTAAAAAGTGAGCAAATTTTAGACAGAATTGTAATTTTCTCCACCGCGGTGTGGTCAAAACCATCAAAATTGAACCAAAAAAAATGTATTCCCCATATCATTCCTGCAGTGTCTACAGATGTTCAAAAGTCTCTTTTGAGCCTAAAATTTGGAATTTTAAGAAGTGAGCAAATTCTTGCCAGAATTGTAAATTTTCACCACCCCGGTGTGGTCAAAACCATCAAAATTCGACTAAACATTTTAACCTCCCATATCATTTGCGCAGTGTCCAGAGATGTTCAAAAGTTTATTTTGAGCCTAAAATTTGGAATTTTAAGAAGTGAGCAAATTCTTGCCACAATTGAAAATTTTTCTCCACCCCGGGGTTGTCAAAACCATCAAAATTGGATACAAAATTTTTACCTCCCATATCATTTGCGCAGTGTACAGAGATGTTCAAAAGTCTATTTTGAGCCTAAAATTTGGAAATTTAAGAAGTGAGCAAATTCTTGCCAGAATTGTAAATTTTCACCACCCCGGGGTGGTCAAAACCATCAAAATTGGAGAAATATTTTTTATCTCCCATATCATTCCTGCAGTGTCCACAGATGTTCAAAAGTCTATTTTGACCCTAAAATTTGGAATTTTAAGAAGTGAGCAAATTCTTGCCACAATAGTAAATTTTCACGACCCCGGTGTTGTCAAAACCATCAAAATTGGACAAAAGTTTTTTATCTCCCATATCATTCCTGCAGTGTCTACAGATGTTCAAAAGTCTATTTTGAGCCTAAAATTTGGAATTTTAAGAAGTGAGCAAATTCTTGCCACAAATGTACATTTTTCACCACCCCGGTGTGGTCAAAACCATCAAAATTGTACAAAAATGTTTTACCTCCCATGTCATTTCCGCAGTGTCCACAGATGTTCAAAAGTCTATTTTGAGCCTAAAATTTTGTATTTTAAGAAGTGAGCAAATTCTTGCCACAATTGTAAATTTTCACCACCCCGGTGTGGTCAAAACCATCAAAATTGGATAATTTTTTTTTTATCTCCGGTATCATTTGCACAGTGTCCACAGATGTTCAAAAGTCTATTTTGAGCCTAAAATTTGGTATTTTAAGAAGTGAGCATATTTTAGACAGAATTGTAATTTTCACCACCGCGGTGTGGTCAAAACCATCAAAATTGAACCAAAAAAAATGTATTCCCCATATCATTCCTGCAGTGTCTACAGATGTTCAAAAGTCTATTTTGAGCCTAAAATTTGGAATTTTAAGAAGTGAGCAAATTCTTGCCAGAATTGTAAATTTTCACCACCCCGGTGTGGTCAAAACCATCAAAATTCGACTAAACATTTTAACCTCCCATATCATTTGCGCAGTGTCCAGAGATGTTCAAAAGTTTATTTTGAGCCTAAAATTTGGAATTTTAAGAAGTGAGCAAATTTTAGACAGAATTGTAATTTTCTCCACCGCGGTGTGGTCAAAACCATCAAAATTGAACCAAAAAAAATTTAGTCCCCATATCATTCCTGCAGTGTCTACAGATGTTCAAAAGTCTCTTTTGAGCCTAAAATTTGGAATTTTAAGAAGTGAGCAAATTCTTGCCAGAATTGTAAATTTTCACCACCCCGGTGTGGTCAAAACCATCAAAATTCGACTAAACATTTTAACCTCCCATATCATTTGCGCAGTGTCCAGAGATGTTCAAAAGTTTATTTTGAGCCTAAAATTTGGAATTTTAAGAAGTGAGCAAATTCTTGCCACAATTGAAAATTTTTCTCCACCCCGGGGTTGTCAAAACCATCAAAATTGGATACAAAATTTTTACCTCCCATATCATTTGCGCAGTGTACAGAGATGTTCAAAAGTCTATTTTGAGCCCTAAAATTTGGAATTTTAAGAAGTGAGCAAATTCTTGCCACAATTGTAAATTTTAACCACCCCGTTGTGGTCAAATCATCAAAATTGGAGAAGAAAAATGGAGTCCCCATATCATTCCTGCAGTGTCTACAGATGTTCAAAAGTCTATTTTGAGCCTAAAATTTGGAATTTTAAGAAGTGAGCAAATTCTTGCCAGATTTGTACATTTTCAACACCCAGGTGTGGTCAAAACCATCAAAATAGGACAATCAATTTTTAGTTTCCATATCATTTGCGCAGTGTCCACAGATGTTCAAAAGTCTATTTTGAGCCTAAAATTGGGAATTTTAAGAAGTGAGCAAATTCTTGCCAGAATTGTAAATTTTCATCACCCCAGTGTGGTCAAAACCATCAAAATCGGATAAACAAAATTTATCTCCCATATCATTTGCGCAGTGTCCACAGATGTTCAAAAGTCTACTTAAAATGAATGAGCCTAAAATTTGGAATTTTAAGAAGTGAGCAAATTCTTGCCACAATAGTAAATTTTCACGACCCCGGTGTGGTCAAAACCATCAAAATTGGACAAAAGTTTTTTATCTCCCATATCATTCCTGCAGTGTCTACAGATGTTCAAAAGTCTATTTTGAGCCTAAAATTTGGAATTTTAAAAAGTTAGCAAATTCTTGCCACAATTGTAAATTTTCACCACCCCGGTGTGGTCAAAACCATCAAAATTGGACAAAAGTTTTTTATCTCCCATATCATTCCTGCAGTGTCCAGAGATGTTCAAAAGTCTATTTTGAGCCTCAAATTTGGAATTTTAAGAAGTGAGCAAATTCTTGCCAGAATTGTACATTTTCACCACCCCGGTGTGGTCAAAACCATCACAATTGGACAAAAAAAATGTATCTCCCATATCATTTGCACAGTGTCCAGAGATGTTCAAAAGTCTATTTTGCGCCTAAAATTTGGAATTTTAAGAAGTGAGCAAATTCTTGCCAGAATTGTAAATTTTCACCACCGCGGGGTGGTCAAAACCATCAAAATCGGACAAACAAAATTTAGTCCCCATATCATTCCTGCTGTGTCTACAGATGTTCAAAAGTCTATATCATTCCTGCAGTGTCCACAGATGTTCAAAAGTCTATTTTGAGCCTAAAATTTGGAATTTTAAGAAGTGAGCAAATTCTTGCCAGATTTGTACATTTTCAACACCCAGGTGTGCTCAAAACCATCAAAATAGGACAATCAATTTTTAGTTTCCATATCATTTGCGCAGTGTCCACAGATGTTCAAAAGTCTATTTTGAGCCTAAAATTGGGAATTTTAAGAAGTGAGCAAATTCTTGCCAGAATTGTAAATTTTCATCACCCCAGTGTGGTCAAAACCATCAAAATCGGATAAACAAAATTTATCTCCCATATCATTTGCGCAGTGTCCACAGATGTTCAAAAGTCTACTTAAAATGAATGAGCCTAAAATTTGGAATTTTAAGAAGTGAGCAAATTCTTGCCACAATAGTAAATTTTCACGACCCCGGTGTGGTCAAAACCATCAAAATTGGACAAAAGTTTTTTATCTCCCATATCATTCCTGCAGTGTCTACAGATGTTCAAAAGTCTATTTTGAGCCTAAAATTTGGAATTTTAAAAAGTTAGCAAATTCTTGCCACAATTGTAAATTTTCACCACCCCGGTGTGGTCAAAACCATCAAAATTGGACAAAAGTTTTTTATCTCCCATATCATTCCTGCAGTGTCCAGAGATGTTCAAAAGTCTATTTTGAGCCTCAAATTTGGAATTTTAAGAAGTGAGCAAATTCTTGCCAGAATTGTACATTTTCACCACCCCGGTGTGGTCAAAACCATCACAATTGGACAAAAAAAATTTATCTCCCATATCATTTGCACAGTGTCCAGAGATGTTCAAAAGTCTATTTTGCGCCTAAAATTTGGAATTTTAAGAAGTGAGCAAATTCTTGCCAGAATTGTAAATTTTCACCACCGCGGGGTGGTCAAAACCATCAAAATCGGACAAACAAAATTTAGTCCCCATATCATTCCTGCAGTGTCTACAGATGTTCAAAAGTCTATTTTGAGCCTAAAATTTGGAATTTTAAGAAGTGAGCAAATTCTTGCCACAAATGTACATTTTTCAACACCCCCGTGTGGTCAAAACCATCAAAATTGGACAAAAATGTTTTACCTCCCATGTCATTTCCGCAGTGTCCACAGATGTTCAAAAGTCTATTTTGAGCCTAAAATTTTGTATTTTAAGAAGTGAGCAAATTCTGCCACAATTGTAAATTTTCACCACCCCGGTGTGGTCAAAACCATCAAAATTGGATAATTTTTTTTTTATCTCCGATATCATTTGCACAGTGTCCACAGATGTTCAAAAGTCTATTTTGAGCCTAAAATTTGGTATTTTAAGAAGTGAGCAAATTTTAGACAGAATTGTAATTTTCTCCACCGCGGTGTGGTCAAAACCATCAAAATTGAACAAAAAAAAATGTATTCCCCATATCATTCCTGCAGTGTCTACAGATGTTCAAAAGTCTCTTTTGAGCCTCAAATTTGGAATTTTAAGAAGTGAGCAAATTCTTGCCACAATTGAAAATTTTTCTCCACCCCGGGGTGGTCAAAACCATCAAAATTGGATAAAAATTTTCTACCTCCCATATTATTTGCGCAGTGTGCAGAGATGTTCAAAAGTCTATTTTGAGCCTAAAATTTTGAATTTTAAGTAGTGAGCAAATTCTTGCAACAATTGTAAATTTTCACCACCCCGGGGTGGTCAAAACCATCAAAATTGGAGAAATATTTTTTATCTCCCATATCATTCCTGCAGTGTCCACAGATGTTCAAAAGTCTATTTTGACCCTAAAATTTGGACTTTTAAGAAGTGAACAAATTCTTGCCACAATTGTAAATTTTCACCACCGCGGGGTGGTCAAAACCATCAAAATTGGACAAAAAATTTTTTACCTCCCATATCATTTCCCAGTGTCCAGAGATGTTCAAAAGTCTATTTTGAGCCTAAAATTTGGTGTTTTAAAAAGTGAGCAAATTTTAGACAGAATTGTAATTTTCTCCACCGCGGTGTGGTCAAAACCATCAAAATTGGAACAAAAAAAAATGTATTCCCCATATCATTCCTGCAGTGTCTACAGATGTTCAAAAGTCTATTTTGAGCCTAAAATTTGGAATTTTAAGAAGTGAGCAAATTCTTGCCAGAATTGTACATTTTCACCACCCCGGTGTGGTCAAAACCATCACAATTGGACAAAAAAAATGTATCTCCCATATCATTTGCGCAGTGTCCAGAGATGTTCAAAAGTCTATTTTGAGCCTAAAATTTGGAATTTTAAGAAGTGAGCAAATTCTTGCCAGAATTGTAAATTTTCACCACCGCGGGGTGGTCAAAACCATCAAAATCGGACAAACAAAATTTAGTCCCCATATCATTCCTGCAGTGTCTACAGATGTTCAAAAGTCTATTTTGAGCCTAAAATTTGGAATTTTAAGAAGTGAGCAAATTCTTGCCACAAATGTACATTTTTCAACACCCCCGTGTGGTCAAAACCATCAAAATTGGACAAAAATGTTTTACCTCCCATGTCATTTCCGCAGTGTCCACAGATGTTCAAAAGTCTATTTTGAGCCTAAAATTTTGTATTTTAAGAAGTGAGCAAATTCTGCCACAATTGTAAATTTTCACCACCCCGGTGTGGTCAAAACCATCAAAATTGGATAATTTTTTTTTTATCTCCGATATCATTTGCACAGTGTCCACAGATGTTCAAAAGTCTATTTTGAGCCTAAAATTTAGTATTTTAAGAAGTGAGCAAATTTTAGACAGAATTGTAATTTTCTCCACCGCGGTGTGGTCAAAACCATCAAAATTGAACAAAAAAAAATGTATTCCCCATATCATTCCTGCAGTGTCTACAGATGTTCAAAAGTCTCTTTTGAGCCTAAAATTTGGAATTTTAAGAAGTGAGCAAATTCTTGCCACAATTGAAAATTTTTCTCCACCCCGGTGTGGTCAAAACCATCAAAATTGGATAAAAATTTTCTACCTCCCATATTATTTGCGCAGTGTGCAGAGATGTTCAAAAGTCTATTTTGAGCCTAAAATTTGGAATTTTAAGAAGTGAGCAAATTCTTGCCATAATTGTAAATTTTCACCACCCCGGGTTCGTCAAAACCATCAAAATTGGACAAAAAAAATTTATCTCCCATATCGTTCCTGCAGTGTCCACAGATGTTCAAAAGTCTATTTTGAGCCTAAAATTTGGAAATTTAAGAAGTGAGCAAATTCTTGCCAGAATTGTAAATTTTCACCACCCCGGGGTGGTCAAAACCATCAAAATTGGAGAAATATTTTTTATCTCCCATATCATTCCTGCAGTGTCCACAGATGTTCAAAAGTCTATTTTGACCCTAAAATTTGGACTTTTAAGAAGTGAACAAATTCTTGCCACAATTGTAAATTTTCACCACCGCGGGGTGGTCAAAACCATCAAAATTGGACAAAAAATTTTTTACCTCCCATATCATTTCCCAGTGTCCAGAGATGTTCAAAAGTCTATTTTGAGCCTAAAATTTGGTATTTTAAAAAGTGAGCAAATTTTAGACAGAATTGTAATTTTCTCCACCGCGGTGTGGTCAAAACCATCAAAATTGGAACCAAAAAAAATGTATTCCCCATATCATTCCTGCAGTGTCTACAGATGTTCAAAAGTCTCTTTTGAGCCTAAAATTTGGAATTTTAAGAAGTGAGCAAATTCTTGCCAGAATTGTAAATTTTCACCACCCCTGTGTGGTCAAACCATCAAAATTGGACTAAACATTTTAACCTCCCATATCATTTGCGCAGTGTCCAGAGATGTTCAAAAGTTTATTTTGAGCCTAAAATTTGGAATTTTAAGAAGTGAGCAAATTCTTGCCACAATTGAAAATTTTTCTCCACCCCGGGGTGGTCAAAACCATCAAAATTGGATAAAAAATTTTTACCTCCCATATCATTTGCGCAGTGTACAGAGATGTTCAAAAGTCTATTTTGAGCCTAAAATTGGGAATTTTAAGAAGTGAGCAAATTCTTGCCAGAATTGTAAATTTTCATCACCCCAGTGTGGTCAAAACCATCAAAATCGGATAAACAAAATTTATCTCCCATATCATTTGCGCAGTGTCCACAGATGTTCAAAAGTCTACTTAAAATGAATGAGCCTAAAATTTGAAATTTTAAAAAGTTAGCAAATTCTTGCCACAATTGTAAATTTTCACCACCCCGGTGTGGTCAAAACCATCAAAATTGGACAAAAGTTTTTTATCTCCCATATCATTCCTGCAGTGTCCAAAGATGTTCAAAAGTCTATTTTGAGCCTAAAATTTGGAATTTTAAGAAGTGAGCAAATTCTTGCCAGAATTGTACATTTTCACCACCGCGGTGTGGTCAAAACCATCACAATTGGACAAAAAAAATGTATCTCCCATATCATTTGCACAGTGTCCAGAGATGTTCAAAAGTCTATTTTGAGCCTAAAATTTGGAATTTTAAGAAGTGAGCAAATTCTTGCCAGAATTGTAAATTTTCACCACCGCGGGGTGGTCAAAACCATCAAAATCGGACAAACAAAATTTAGTCCCCATATCATTCCTGCAGTGTCTACAGATGTTCAAAAGTCTATTTTGAGCCTAAAATTTGGAATTTTAAGAAGTGAGCAAATTCTTGCCACAAATGTACATTTTTCAACACCCCGTGTGGTCAAAACCATCAAAATTGGACAAAAATGTTTTACCTCCCATGTCATTTCCGCAGTGTCCACAGATGTTCAAAAGTCTATTTTGAGCCTAAAATTTTGTATTTTAAGAAGTGAGCAAATTCTTGCCACAATTGTAAATTTTCACCACCCCGGTGTGGTCAAAACCATCAAAATTGGATAAAAATTTTCTACCTCCCATATTATTTGCGCAGTGTCCACAGATGTTCAAAAGTCTATTTTGAGCCTAAAATTTGGAAATTTAAGAAGTGAGCAAATTCTTGCCAGAATTGTAAATTTTCACCACCCCGGTGTGGTCAAAACCATCAAAATTGGAGAAATATTTTTATCTCCCATATCATTCCTGCAGTGTCCACAGATGTTCAAAAGTCTATTTTGACCCTAAAATTTGGACTTTTAAGAAGTGAACAAATTCTTGCCACAATTGTAAATTTTCACCACCGCGGTGTGGTCAAAACCATCAAAAGTGGACAAAGAAAATTTTTCTTCCATATCATTTGCGCAGTGTCCAGAGATGTTCAAAAGTCTATTTTGAGCCCAAAATTTGGAATTTTAAGAAGTGAGCAAATTCTTGCCACAATTGTAAATTTTCACCACCCCGGGGTGGTCAAAACCATCAAAATTGGAGAAATATTTTTTATCTCCCATATCATTCCTGCAGTGTCCACAGATGTTCAAAAGTCTATTTTGACCCTAAAATTTGGAATTTTAAGAAGTGAGCAAATTCTTGCCAGATTTGTACATTTTCAACACCCAGGTGTGCTCAAAACCATCAAAATAGGACAATCAATTTTTAGTTTCCATATCATTTGCGCAGTGTCCACAGATGTTCAAAAGTCTATTTTGAGCCTAAAATTGGGAATTTTAAGAAGTGAGCAAATTCTTGCCAGAATTGTAAATTTTCATCACCCCAGTGTGGTCAAAACCATCAAAATCGGATAAACAAAATTTATCTCCCATATCATTTGCGCAGTGTCCACAGATGTTCAAAAGTCTACTTAAAATGAATGAGCCTAAAATTTGGAATTTTAAGAAGTGAGCAAATTCTTGCCACAATAGTAAATTTTCACGACCCCGGTGTGGTCAAAACCATCAAAATTGGATAATTTTTTTTTTATCTCCGATATCATTTGCACAGTGTCCACAGATGTTCAAAAGTCTATTTTGAGCCTAAAATTTGGTATTTTAAGAAGTGAGCAAATTTTAGACAGAATTGTAATTTTCTCCACCGCGGTGTGGTCAAAACCATCAAAATTGAACCAAAAAAAATGTATTCCCCATATCATTCCTGCAGTGTCTACAGATGTTCAAAAGTCTCTTTTGAGCCTAAAATTTGGAAATTTAAGAAGTGAGCAAATTCTTGCCACAATTGAAAATTTTTCTCCACCCCGGTGTGGTCAAAACCATCAAAATTGGATAAAAAAATTTTACCTCCCATATTATTTGCGCAGTGTGCAGAGATGTTCAAAAGTCTATTTTGAGCCTAAAATTTGGAATTTTAAGAAGTGAGCAAATTCTTGCCATAATTGTAAATTTCACCACCCCGGGTTGGTCAAAACCATCAAAATTGGACAAAAAAATTTTATCTCCCATATCGTTCCTGCAGTGTCCACAGATGTTCAAAAGTCTATTTTGAGCCTAAAATTTGGAATTTTAAGAAGTGAGCAAATTCTTGCCAGAATTGTAAATTTTCACCACCCCGGTGTGGTCAAAACCATCAAAATTGGAGAAATATTTTTTATCTCCCATATCATTCCTGCAGTGTCCACAGATGTTCAAAAGTCTATTTTGACCCTAAAATTTGGACTTTTAAGAAGTGAACAAATTCTTGCCACAATTGTAAATTTTCAACACCGCGGGGTGGTCAAAACCATCAAAATTGGACAAAATTTTTTTTACCTCCCATATCATTTCCCAGTGTCCAGAGATGTTCAAAAGTCTATTTTGAGCCTAAAATTTGGTATTTTAAAAAGTGAGCAAATTTTAGACAGAATTGTAATTTTCTCCACCGCGGTGTGGTCAAAACCATCAAAATTGGAACAAAAAAAAATGTATTCCCCATATCATTCCTGCAGTGTCTACAGATGTTCAAAAGTCTCTTTTGAGCCTAAAATTTGGAATTTTAAGAAGTGAGCAAATTCTTGCCAGAATTGTAAATTTTCATCACCCCAGTGTGGTCAAAACCATCAAAATCGGATAAACAAAATTTATCTCCCATATCATTTGCGCAGTGTCCACAGATGTTCAAAAGTCTACTTAAAATGAATGAGCCTAAAATTTGGAATTTTAAAAAGTTAGCAAATTCTTGCCACAATTGTAAATTTTCACCACCCCGGTGTGGTCAAAACCATCAAAATTGGACAAAAGTTTTTTATCTCCCATATCATTCCTGCAGTGTCCAGAGATGTTCAAAAGTCTATTTTGAGCCTAAAATTTGGAATTTTAAGAAGTGAGCAAATTCTTGCCAGAATTGTACATTTTCACCACCCCGGTGTGGTCAAAACCATCACAATTGGACAAAAAAAATGTATCTCCCATATCATTTGCGCAGTGTCCACAGATGTTCAAAAGTCTATTTTGAGCCTAAAATTTGGAATTTTAAGAAGTGAGCAAATTCTTGCCAGAATTGTAAATTTTCACCACCGCGGGGTGGTCAAAACCATCAAAATCGGACAAACAAAATTTAGTCCCCATATCATTCCTGCAGTGTCTACAGATGTTCAAAAGTCTATTTTGAGCCTAAAATTTGGAATTTTAAGAAGTGAGCAAATTCTTGCCACAAATGTACATTTTTCAACACCCCCGTGTGGTCAAAACCATCAAAATTGGACAAAAATGTTTTACCTCCCATGTCATTTCCGCAGTGTCCACAGATGTTCAAAAGTCTATTTTGAGCCTAAAATTTTGTATTTTAAGAAGTGAGCAAATTCTGCCACAATTGTAAATTTTCACCACCCCGGTGTGGTCAAAACCATCAAAATTGGATAATTTTTTTTTTATCTCCGATATCATTTGCACAGTGTCCACAGATGTTCAAAAGTCTATTTTGAGCCTAAAATTTAGTATTTTAAGAAGTGAGCAAATTTTAGACAGAATTGTAATTTTCTCCACCGCGGTGTGGTCAAAACCATCAAAATTGAACAAAAAAAAATGTATTCCCCATATCATTCCTGCAGTGTCTACAGATGTTCAAAAGTCTCTTTTGAGCCTAAAATTTGGAATTTTAAGAAGTGAGCAAATTCTTGCCACAATTGAAAATTTTTCTCCACCCCGGTGTGGTCAAAACCATCAAAATTGGATAAAAAATTTCTACCTCCCATATTATTTGCGCAGTGTGCAGAGATGTTCAAAAGTCTATTTTGAGCCTAAAATTTGGAATTTTAAGAAGTGAGCAAATTCTTGCCATAATTGTAAATTTTCACCACCCCGGGTTGGTCAAAACCATCAAAATTGGACAAAAAAAACTTATCTCCCATATCGTTCCTGCAGTGTCCACAGATGTTCAAAAGTCTATTTTGAGCCTAAAATTTGGAAATTTAAGAAGTGAGCAAATTCTTGCCAGAATTGTAAATTTTCACCACCCCGGGGTGGTCAAAACCATCAAAATTGGAGAAATATTTTTTATCTCCCATATCATTCCTGCAGTGTCCACAGATGTTCAAAAGTCTATTTTGACCCTAAAATTTGGACTTTTAAGAAGTGAACAAATTCTTGCCACAATTGTAAATTTTCACCACCGCGGGGTGGTCAAAACCATCAAAATTGGACAAAAAAATTTTTACCTCCCATATCATTTCCCAGTGTCCAGAGATGTTCAAAAGTCTATTTTGAGCCTAAAATTTGGTATTTTAAAAAGTGAGCAAATTTTAGACAGAATTGTAATTTTCTCCACCGCGGTGTGGTCAAAACCATCAAAATTGGAACAAAAAAAAATGTATTCCCCATATCATTCCTGCAGTGTCTACAGATGTTCAAAAGTCTCTTTTGAGCCTAAAATTTGGAATTTTAAGAAGTGAGCAAATTCTTGCCAGAATTGTAAATTTTCATCACCCCAGTGTGGTCAAAACCATCAAAATCGGATAAACAAAATTTATCTCCCATATCATTTGCGCAGTGTCCACAGATGTTCAAAAGTCTACTTAAAATGAATGAGCCTAAAATTTGGAATTTTAAAAAGTTAGCAAATTCTTGCCACAATTGTAAATTTTCACCACCCCGGTGTGGTCAAAACCATCAAAATTGGACAAAAGTTTTTTATCTCCCATATCATTCCTGCAGTGTCCAGAGATGTTCAAAAGTCTATTTTGAGCCTAAAATTTGGAATTTTAAGAAGTGAGCAAATTCTTGCCAGAATTGTACATTTTCACCACCCCGGTGTGGTCAAAACCATCACAATTGGACAAAAAAAATGTATCTCCCATATCATTTGCACAGTGTCCAGAGATGTTCAAAAGTCTATTTTGAGCCTAAAATTTGGAATTTTAAGAAGTGAGCAAATTCTTGCCAGAATTGTAAATTTTCACCACCGCGGGGTGGTCAAAACCATCAAAATCGGACAAACAAAATTTAGTCCCCATATCATTCCTGCAGTGTCTACAGATGTTCAAAAGTCTATTTTGTGCCTAAAATTTGGAATTTTAAGAAGTGAGCAAATTCTTGCCACAAATGTACATTTTTCAACACCCCCGTGTGGTCAAAACCATCAAAATTGGACAAAAATGTTTTACCTCCCATGTCATTTCCGCAGTGTCCACAGATGTTCAAAAGTCTATTTTGAGCCTAAAATTTTGTATTTTAAGAAGTGAGCAAATTCTGCCACAATTGTAAATTTTCACCACCCCGGTGTGGTCAAAACCATCAAAATTGGATAATTTTTTTTTTATCTCCGATATCATTTGCACAGTGTCCACAGATGTTCAAAAGTCTATTTTGAGCCTAAAATTTAGTATTTTAAGAAGTGAGCAAATTTTAGACAGAATTGTAATTTTCTCCACCGCGGTGTGGTCAAAACCATCAAAATTGAACAAAAAAAAATGTATTCCCCATATCATTCCTGCAGTGTCTACAGATGTTCAAAAGTCTCTTTTGAGCCTAAAATTTGGAATTTTAAGAAGTGAGCAAATTCTTGCCACAATTGAAAATTTTTCTCCACCCCGGTGTGGTCAAAACCATCAAAATTGGATAAAAATTTTCTACCTCCCATATTATTTGCGCAGTGTGCAGAGATGTTCAAAAGTCTATTTTGAGCCTAAAATTTGGAATTTTAAGAAGTGAGCAAATTCTTGCCATAATTGTAAATTTTCACCACCCCGGGGTGGTCAAAACCGTCAAAATTGGAGAAATATTTTTTATCTCCCATATCATTCCTGCAGTGTCCAGAGATGTTCAAAAGTCTATTTTGACCCTAAAATTTGGACTTTTAAGAAGTGAACAAATTCTTGCCACAATTGTAAATTTTCACCACCGCGGGGTGGTCAAAACCATCAAAATTGGACAAAAAATTTTTTACCTCCCATATCATTTCCCAGTGTCCAGAGATGTTCAAAAGTCTATTTTGAGCCTAAAATTTGGTATTTTAAAAAGTGAGCAAATTTTAGACAGAATTGTAATTTTCTCCACCGCGGTGTGGTCAAAACCATCAAAATTGGAACAAAAAAAAATGTATTCCCCATATCATTCCTGCAGTGTCTACAGATGTTCAAAAGTCTCTTTTGAGCCTAAAATTTGGAATTTTAAGAAGTGAGCAAATTCTTGCCAGAATTGTAAATTTTCACCACCCGGGTGTGGTCAAACCATCAAAATTGGAACAAAAAAAAATGTATTCCCCATATCATTCCTGCAGTGTCTACAGATGTTCAAAAGTCTATTTTGAGCCTAAAATTTGGAATTTTAAGAAGTGAGCAAATTCTTGCCACAAATGTACATTTTTCAACACCCCGTGTGGTCAAAACCATCAAAATTGGACAAAAATGTTTTACCTCCCATGTCATTTCCGCAGTGTCCACAGATGTTCAAAAGTCTATTTTGAGCCTAAAATTTTGTATTTTAAGAAGTGAGCAAATTCTTGCCACAATTGTAAATTTTCACCACCCCGGTGTGGTCAAAACCATCAAAATTGGATAAAAATTTTCTACCTCCCATATTATTTGCGCAGTGTCCACAGATGTTCAAAAGTCTATTTTGAGCCTAAAATTTGGAAATTTAAGAAGTGAGCAAATTCTTGCCAGAATTGTAAATTTTCACCACCACGGGGTGGTCAAAACCATCAAAATTGGAGAAATATTTTTTATCTCCCATATCATTCCTGCAGTGTCCACAGATGTTCAAAAGTCTATTTTGACCCTAAAATTTGGACTTTTAAGAAGTGAACAAATTCTTGCCACAATTGTAAATTTTCACCACCGCGGTGTGGTCAAAACCATCAAAATTGGACAAAGAAAATTTTTCTTCCATATCATTTGCGCAGTGTCCAGAGATGTTCAAAAGTCTATTTTGAGCCCAAAATTTGGAATTTTAAGAAGTGAGCAAATTCTTGCCACAATTGTAAATTTTCACCACCCTGGGGTGGTCAAAACCATCAAAATTGGAGAAATATTTTTTATCTCCCATATCATTCCTGCAGTGTCCACAGATGTTCAAAAGTCTATTTTGACCCTAAAATTTGGAATTTTAAGAAGTGAGCAAATTCTTGCCAGATTTGTACATTTTCAACACCCAGGTGTGCTCAAAACCATCAAAATAGGACAATCAATTTTTAGTTTCCATATCATTTGCGCAGTGTCCACAGATGTTCAAAAGTCTATTTTGAGCCTAAAATTGGGAATTTTAAGAAGTGAGCAAATTCTTGCCAGAATTGTAAATTTTCATCACCCCAGTGTGGTCAAAACCATCAAAATCGGATAAACAAAATTTATCTCCCATATCATTTGCGCAGTGTCCACAGATGTTCAAAAGTCTACTTAAAATGAATGAGCCTAAAATTTGGAATTTTAAGAAGTGAGCAAATTCTTGCCACAATAGTAAATTTTCACCACCCCGGTGTGGTCAAAACCATCAAAATTGGACAAAAGTTTTTTATCTCCCATATCATTCCTGCAGTGTCTACAGATGTTCAAAAGTCTATTTTGAGCCTAAAATTTGGAATTTTAAAAAGTTAGCAAATTCTTGCCACAATTGTAAATTTTCACCACCCCGGTGTGGTCAAAACCATCAAAATTGGACAAAAGTTTTTTATCTCCCATATCATTCCTGCAGTGTCCACAGATGTTCAAAAGTCTATTTTGAGACTAAAATTTGGAATTTTAAGAAGTGAGCAAATTCTTGCCAGAATTGTACATTTTACCACCGCGGTGTGGTCAAAACCATCACAATTGGACAAAAAAAATGTATCTCCCATATCATTTGCGCAGTGTCCAGAGATGTTCAAAAGTCTATTTTGAGCCTAAAATTTGGAATTTTAAGAAGTGAGCAAATTCTTGCCAGAATTGTAAATTTTCACCACCGCAGGGTGGTCAAAACCATCAAAATCGGACAAACAAAATTTAGTCCCCATATCATTCCTGCAGTGTCTACAGATGTTCAAAAGTCTATTTTGAGCCTAAAATTTGGAATTTTAAGAAGTGAGCAAATTCTTGCCACAAATGTACATTTTTCACCACCGCGGTGTGGTCAAAACCATCAAAATTGGACAAAAATGTTTTACCTCCCATGTCATTTCCGCAGTGTCCACAGATGTTCAAAAGTCTATTTTGAGCCTAAAATTTTGTATTTTAAGAAGTGAGCAAATTCTGCCACAATTGTAAATTTTCACCACCCCGGTGTGGTCAAAACCATCAAAATTGGATAATTTTTTTTTTATCTCCGATATCATTTGCACAGTGTCCACAGATGTTCAAAAGTCTATTTTGAGCCTAAAATTTGGTATTTTAAGAAGTGAGCAAATTTTAGACAGAATTGTAATTTTCTCCACCGCGGTGTGGTCAAAACCATCAAAATTGAACCAAAAAAAATGTATTCCCCATATCATTCCTGCAGTGTCTACAGATGTTCAAAAGTCTCTTTTGAGCCTAAAATTTGGAAATTTAAGAAGTGAGCAAATTCTTGCCACAATTGAAAATTTTTCTCCACCCCGGTGTGGTCAAAACCATCAAAATTGGATAAAAAAATTTTACCTCCCATATTATTTGCGCAGTGTGCAGAGATGTTCAAAAGTCTATTTTGAGCCTAAAATTTGGAATTTTAAGAAGTGAGCAAATTCTTGCCATAATTGTAAATTTCACCACCCCGGGTTGGTCAAAACCATCAAAATTGGACAAAAAATTTTTATCTCCCATATCGTTCCTGCAGTGTCCACAGATGTTCAAAAGTCTATTTTGAGCCTAAAATTTGGAATTTTAAGAAGTGAGCAAATTCTTGCCAGAATTGTAAATTTTCACCACCCCGGTGTGGTCAAAACCATCAAAATTGGAGAAATATTTTTTATCTCCCATATCATTCCTGCAGTGTCCACAGATGTTCAAAAGTCTATTTTGACCCTAAAATTTGGACTTTTAAGAAGTGAACAAATTCTTGCAACAATTGTAAATTTTCAACACCGCGGGGTGGTCAAAACCATCAAAATGGGAACAAAAAAAAATGTATTCCCCATATCATTCCTGCAGTGTCTACAGATGTTCAAAAGTCTCTTTTGAGCCTAAAATTTGGAATTTTAAGAAGTGAGCAAATTCTTGCCAGAATTGTAAATTTTCACCACCCCGGTGTTGTCAAAACCATCAAAATTGGACTAAACATTTTAACCTCCCATATCATTTGCGCAGTGTCCAGAGATGTTCAAAAGTTTATTTTGAGCCTAAAATTTGGAATTTTAAGAAGTGAGCAAATTCTTGCCACAATTGAAAATTTTTCTCCACCCCGGGGTGGTCAAAACCATCAAAATTGGATAAAAAATTTTTACCTCCCATATCATTTGCGCAGTGTACAGAGATGTTCAAAAGTCTATTTTGAGCCTAAAATTTGGAATTTTAAGAAGTGAGCAAATTCTTGCCAGATTTGTACATTTTCAACACCCAGGTGTGGTCAAAACCATCAAAATAGGACAATCAAGTTTTAGTTTCCATATCATTTGCGCAGTGTCCACAGATGTTCAAAAGTCTATTTTGAGCCTAAAATTTGGAATTTTAAGAAGTGAGCAAATTCTTGCCAGAATTGTAAATTTTCATCACCCCAGTGTGGTCAAAACCATCAAAATCGGATAAACAAAATTTATCTCCCATATCATTTGCGCAGTGTCCACAGATGTTCAAAAGTCTACTTAAAATGAATGAGCCTAAAATTTGGAATTTTAAGAAGTGAGCAAATTCTTGCCACAATAGTAAATTTTCACCACCCCGGTGTGGTCAAAACCATCAAAATTGGACAAAAGTTTTTTATCTCCCATATCATTCCTGCAGTGTCTACAGATGTTCAAAAGTCTATTTTGAGCCTAAAATTTGGAATTTTAAAAAGTTAGCAAATTCTTGCCACAATTGTAAATTTTCACCACCCCGGTGTGGTCAAAACCATCAAAATTGGACAAAAGTTTTTTATCTCCCATATCATTCCTGCAGTGTCCAGAGATGTTCAAAAGTCTATTTTGAGCCTAAAATTTGGAATTTTAAGAAGTGAGCAAATTCTTGCCACAATTGTACATTTTCACCACCGCGGTGTGGTCAAAACCATCACAATTGGACAAAAAAAATGTATCTCCCATATCATTTCCGCAGTGTCCAGAGATGTTCAAAAGTCTATTTTGAGCCTAAAATTTGGAATTTTAAGAAGTGAGCAAATTCTTGCCAGAATTGTAAATTTTCACCACCGCGGGGTGGTCAAAACCATCAAAATCGGACAAACAAAATTTAGTCCCCATATTATTCCTGCAGTGTCTACAGATGTTCAAAAGTCTATTTTGAGCCTAAAATTTGGAATTTTAAGAAGTGAGCAAATTCTTGCCACAAATGTACATTTTTCAACACCCCCGTGTGGTCAAAACCATCAAAATTGGACGAAAATGTTTTACCTCCCATGTCATTTCCGCAGTGTTCACAGATGTTCAAAAGTCTATTTTGAGCCTAAAATTTTGTATTTTAAGAAGTGAGCAAATTCTTGCCACAATTGTAAATTTTCACCACCCCGGTGTGGTCAAAACCATCAAAATTGGATAAAAAATTTTTTATCTCCGATATCATTTGCACAGTGTCCACAGATGTTCAAAAGTCTATTTTGAGCCTAAAATTTGGTATTTTAAGAAGTGAGCAAATTTTAGACAGAATTGTAATTTTCACCACCGGGGTGTGGTCAAAACCATTAAAATTGAACAAAAAAAAATGTATTCCCCATATCATTCCTGCAGTGTCTACAGATGTACAAAAGTCTCTTTTGAGCCTAAAATTTGGAATTTTAAGAAGTGAGCAAATTCTTGCCACAATTGAAAATTTTTCTCCACCCCGGTGTGGTCAAAACCATCAAAATTGGATAAAAATTTTGTACCTCCCATATTGTTTGCGCAGTGTGCAGAGATGTTCAAAAGTCTATTTTGAGCCTAAAATTTGGAATTTTAAGAAGTGAGCAAATTCTTGCCAGAATTGTAAATTTTCACCACCCCGGTGTGGTCAAAACCATCAAAATTGGACTTAACATTTTAACCTCCCATATCATTTGCGCAGTGTCCAGAGATGTTCAAAAGTTTATTTTGAGCCTAAAATTTTGAATTTTAAGAAGTGAGCAAATTCTTGCCACAATTGAAAATTTTTCTCCACCCCGGTGTGGTCAAAACCATCAAAATTGGATAAAAAAATTTTACCTCCCATATCATTTGCGCAGTGTACAGAGATGTTCAAAAGTCTATTTTGAGCCCTAAAATTTGGAATTTTAAGAAGTGAGCAAATTCTTGCCAGAATTGTAAATTTTAACCACCCCGGTGTGGTCAAACCATCAAAATTGGAGAAGAAAAATGGAGTCCCCATATCATTCCTGCAGTGTCTACAGATGTTCAAAAGTCTATTTTGAGCCTAAAATTTGGAATTTTAAGAAGTGAGCAAATTCTTGCCAGATTTGTACATTTTCAACACCCAGGTGTGGTCAAAACCATCAAAATAGGACAATCAATTTTTAGTTTCCATATCATTTGCGCAGTGTCCACAGATGTTCAAAAGTCTATTTTGAGCCCAAAATTGGGAATTTTAAGAAGTGAGCAAATTCTTGCCGCAATTGTAAATTTTCATCACCCCAGTGTGGTCAAAACCATCAAAATCGGATAAACAAAATTTATCTCCCATATCATTTGCGCAGTGTCCACAGATGTTCAAAAGTCTACTTAAAATGAATGAGCCTAAAATTTGGAATTTTAAGAAGTGAGCAAATTCTTGCCACAATAGTAAATTTTCACCACCCCGGTGTAGTCAAAACCATCAAAATTGGACAAAAGTTTTTTATCTCCCATATCATTCCTGCAGTGTCTACAGATGTTCAAAAGTCTATTTTGAGCCTAAAATTTGGAATTTAAAAAGTTAGCAAATTCTTGCCACAATTGTAAATTTTCACCACCCCGGGGTGGTCAAAACCATCAAAATTGGACAAAAGTTTTTTATCTCCCATATCATTCCTGCAGTGTCCAGAGATGTTCAAAAGTCTATTTTGAGCCTAAAATTTGGAATTTTAAGAAGTGAGCAAATTCTTGCCAGAATTGTACATTTTCACCACCCCGGTGTGGTCAAAACCATCACAATTGGACAAAAAAAATGTATCTCCCATATCATTTGTGCAGTGTCCAGAGATGTTCAAAAGTCTATTTTGAGCCTAAAATTTGGAATTTTAAGAAGTGAGCAAATTCTTGCCAGAATTGTAAATTTTCACCACCGCGGGGTGGTCAAAACCATCAAAATCGGACAAACAAAATTTAGTCCCCATATCATTCCTGCAGTGTCTACAGATGTTCAAAAGTCTATTTTGAGCCTAAAATTTGGAATTTTAAGAAGTGAGCAAATTCTTGCCACAAATGTACATTTTTCAACACCCCCGTGTTGTCAAAACCATCAAAATTGGACAAAAATGTTTTACCTCCCATGTCATTTCCGCAGTGTCCACAGATGTTCAAAAGTCTATTTTGAGCCTAAAATTTTGTATTTTAAGAAGTGAGCAAATTCTGCCACAATTGTAAATTTTCACCACCCCGGTGTGGTCAAAACCATCAAAATTGCATAATTTTTTTTTTATCTCCGATATCATTTGCACAGTGTCCACAGATGTTCAAAAGTCTATTTTGAGCCTAAAATTTGGTATTTTAAGAAGTGAGCAAATTTTAGACAGAATTGTAATTTTCTCCACCGCGGTGTGGTCAAAACCATCAAAATTGAACCAAAAAAAATGTATTCCCCATATCATTCCTGCAGTGTCTACAGATGTTCAAAAGTCTCTTTTGAGCCTAAAATTTGGAAATTTAAGAAGTGAGCAAATTCTTGCCACAATTGAAAATTTTCACCACCCCGGGGTGGTCAAAACCATCAAAATTGGAGAAATATTTTTTATCTCCCATATCATTCCTGCAGTGTCCACAGATGTTCAAAAGTCTATTTTGACCCTAAAATTTGGACTTTTAAGAAGTGAACAAATTCTTGCCACAATTGTAAATTTTCACCACCGCGGGGTGGTCAAAACCATCAAAATTGGACAAAAAATTTTTTACCTCCCATATCATTTGCCCAGTGTCCAGAGATGTCCAAAAGTCTATTTTCAGCCTAAAATTTGGTATTTTAAAAAGTGAGCAAATTTTAGACAGAATTGTAATTTTCTCCACCGCGGTGTGGTCAAAACCATCAAAATTGAAACAAAAAAAAATGTATTCCCCATATCATTCCTGCAGTGTCTACAGATGTTCAAAAGTCTCTTTTGAGCCTAAAATTTGGAATTTTAAGAAGTGAGCAAATTCTTGCCAGAATTGAAAATTTTCACCACCCCGGTGTGGTCAAAACCATCAAAATTGGACTAAACATTTTAACCTCCCATATCATTTGCGCAGTGTCCAGAGATGTTCAAAAGTTTATTTTGAGCCTAAAATTTTGAATTTTAAGAAGTGAGCAAATTCTTGCCACAATAGTAAATTTCCACCACCCCGGTGTGGTCAAAACCATCAAAATTGGACAAAAGTTTTTTATCTCCCATATCATTCCTGCAGTGTCTACAGATGTTCAAAAGTCTATTTTGAGCCTAAAATTTGGAATTTTAAAAAGTTAGCAAATTCTTGCCACAATTGTAAATTTTCACCACCCCGGTGTGGTCAAAACCATCAAAATTGGACAAAAGTTTTTTATCTCCCATATCATTTCCGCAGTGTCCAGAGATGTTCAAAAGTCTATTTTGACCCTAAAATTTGGAATTTTAAGAAGTGAGCAAATTCTTGCCAGAATTGTAAATTTTCACCACCCCGGGGTGGTCAAAACCATCAAAATCGGACAAACAAAATTTAGTCCCCATATCATTCCTGCAGTGTCTACAGATGTTCAAAAGTCTATTTTGAGCCTAAAATTTGGAATTTTAAGAAGTGAGCAAATTCTTGCCACAAATGTACATTTTTCACCACCCCGGTGTGGTCAAAACCATCAAAATTGGACAAAAATGTTTTACCTCCCATGTCATTTCCGCAGTGTTCACAGATGTTCAAAAGTCTATTTTGAGCCTAAAATTTTGGATTTTAAGAAGTGAGCAAATTCTTGCCACAATTGTAAATTTTCACCACCCCGGTGTGGTCAAAACCATCAAAATTGGATAATTTTTTTTTTTTCTCCGATATCATTTGCACAGTGTCCACAGATGTTCAAAAGTCTATTTTGAGCCTAAAATTTGGTATTTTAAGAAGTGAGCAAATTTTAGACAGAATTGTAATTTTCAACACCGCGGTGTGGTCAAAACCATTAAAATTGAACAACAAAAAATGTATTCCCCATATCATTCCTGCAGTGTCTACAGATGTTCAAAAGTCTCTTTTGAGCCTAAAATTTGGAATTTTAAGAAGTGAGCAAATTTTTACCACAATTGAAAATTTTTCTCCACCCCGGGGTGGTCAAAACCATCAAAATTGGAGAAATATTTTTTATCTCCCATATCATTCCTGCAGTGTGCAGAGATGTTCAAAAGTCTATTTTGACCCTAAAATTTGGACTTTTAAGAAGTGAACAAATTCTTGCCACAATTGTAAATTTTCACCACCCCGGGGTGGTCAAAACCATCAAAATTGGACAAAAAATTTTTTACCTCCCATATCATTTGCCCAGTGTCCAGAGATGTCCAAAAGTCTATTTTCAGCCTAAAATTTGGTATTTTAAAAAGTGAGCAAATTTTAGACAGAATTGTAATTTTCTCCACCGCGGTGTGGTCAAAACCATCAAAATTGAAACCAAAAAAAATGTATTCCCCATATCATTCCTGCAGTGTCTACAGATGTTCAAAAGTCTCTTTTGAGCCTAAAATTTGGAATTTTAAGAAGTGAGCAAATTCTTGCCAGAATTGAAAATTTTCTCCACCCCGGTGTGGTCAAAACCATCAAAATTGGACTAAACATTTTAACCTCCCATATCATTCCTGCAGTGTCTACAGATGTTCAAAAGTCTATTTTGAGCCTAAAATTTGGAATTTTAAAAAGTTAGCAAATTCTTGCCACAATTGTAAATTTTCACCACCCCGGTGTGGTCAAAACCATCAAAATTGGACAAAAGTTTTTTATCTCCCATATCATTTCCGCAGTGTCCAGAGATGTTCAAAAGTCTATTTTGACCCTAAAATTTGGAATTTTAAGAAGTGAGCAAATTCTTGCCAGAATTGTAAATTTTCACCACCCCGGGGTGGTCAAAACCATCAAAATCGGACAAACAAAATTTAGTCCCCATATCATTCCTGCAGTGTCTACAGATGTTCAAAAGTCTATTTTGAGCCTAAAATTTGGAATTTTAAGAAGTGAGCAAATTCTTGCCACAAATGTACATTTTTCACCACCCCGGTGTGGTCAAAACCATCAAAATTGGACAAAAATGTTTTACCTCCCATGTCATTTCCGCAGTGTTCACAGATGTTCAAAAGTCTATTTTGAGCCTAAAATTTTGGATTTTAAGAAGTGAGCAAATTCTTGCCACAATTGTAAATTTTCACCACCCCGGTGTGGTCAAAACCATCAAAATTGGATAATTTTTTTTTTTTCTCCGATATCATTTGCACAGTGTCCACAGATGTTCAAAAGTCTATTTTCAGCCTAAAATTTGGTATTTTAAGAAGTGAGCAAATTTTAGACAGAATTGTAATTTTCAACACCGCGGTGTGGTCAAAACCATTAAAATTGAACAAAAAAAAATGTATTCCCCATATCATTCCTGCAGTGTCTACAGATGTTCAAAAGTCTCTTTTGAGCCTAAAATTTGGAATTTTAAGAAGTGAGCAAATTTTTGCCACAATTGAAACTTTTTCTCCACACCGGGGTGGTCAAAACCATCAAAATTGGATAAAAATTTTGTACCTCCCATATTATTTGCGCAGTGTGCAGAGATGTTCAAAAGTCTATTTTGAGCCTAAAATTTGGAATTTTAAGAAGTGAGCAAATTCTTGCCAGAATTGTAAATTTTCACCACCCAGGTGTGGTCAAAACCATCAAAATAGGACAATCAATTTTTAGTTTCCATATCATTTGCGCAGTGTCCACAGATGTTCAAAAGTCTATTTTGAGCCTAAAATTGGTAATTTTAAGAAGTGAGCAAATTCTTGCCAGAATTGTAAATTTTCACCACCCCGGTGTGGTCAAAACCATCAAAATTGGACTTAACATTTTAACCTCCCATATCATTTGCGCAGTGTCCAGAGATGTTCAAAAGTTTATTTTGAGCCTAAAATTTTGAATTTTAAGAAGTGAGCAAATTCTTGCCACAATTGAAAATTTTTCTCCACCCCAGTGTGGTCAAAACCATCAAAATTGGATAAAAAAATTTTACCTCCCATATCATTTGCGCAGTGTACAGAGATGTTCAAAAGTCTATTTTGAGCCCTAAAATTTGGAATTTTAAGAAGTGAGCAAATTCTTGCCAGAATTGTAAATTTTAACCACCCCGGTGTGGTCAAACCATCAAAATTGGAGAAGAAAAATGGAGTCCCCATATCATTCCTGCAGTGTCTACAGATGTTCAAAAGTCTATTTTGAGCCTAAAATTTGGAATTTTAAGAAGTGAGCAAATTCTTGCCAGATTTGTACATTTTCAACACCCAGGTGTGGTCAAAACCATCAAAATAGGACAATCAATTTTTAGTTTCCATATCATTTGCGCAGTGTCCACAGATGTTCAAAAGTCTATTTTGAGCCCAAAATTGGGAATTTTAAGAAGTGAGCAAATTCTTGCCAGAATTGTAAATTTTCATCACCCCAGTGTGGTCAAAACCATCAAAATCGGATAAACAAAATTTATCTCCCATATCATTTGCGCAGTGTCCACAGATGTTCAAAAGTCTACTTAAAATGAATGAGCCTAAAATTTGGAATTTTAAGAAGTGAGCAAATTCTTGCCACAATAGTAAATTTTCACCACCCCGGTGTAGTCAAAACCATCAAAATTGGACAAAAGTTTTTTATCTCCCATATCATTCCTGCAGTGTCTACAGATGTTCAAAAGTCTATTTTGAGCCTAAAATTTGGAATTTAAAAAGTTAGCAAATTCTTGCCACAATTGTAAATTTTCACCACCCCGGGGTGGTCAAAACCATCAAAATTGGACAAAAGTTTTTTATCTCCCATATCATTCCTGCAGTGTCCAGAGATGTTCAAAAGTCTATTTTGAGCCTAAAATTTGGAATTTTAAGAAGTGAGCAAATTCTTGCCACAATTGTACATTTTCACCACCCCGGTGTGGTCAAAACCATCACAATTGGACAAAAAAAATGTATCTCCCATATCATTTGTGCAGTGTCCAGAGATGTTCAAAAGTCTATTTTGAGCCTAAAATTTGGAATTTTAAGAAGTGAGCAAATTCTTGCCAGAATTGTAAATTTTCACCACCGCGGGGTGGTCAAAACCATCAAAATCGGACAAACAAAATTTAGTCCCCATATCATTCCTGCAGTGTCTACAGATGTTCAAAAGTCTATTTTGAGCCTAAAATTTGGAATTTTAAGAAGTGAGCAAATTCTTGCCACAAATGTACATTTTTCAACACCCCCGTGTTGTCAAAACCATCAAAATTGGACAAAAATGTTTTACCTCCCATGTCATTTCCGCAGTGTCCACAGATGTTCAAAAGTCTATTTTGAGCCTAAAATTTTGTATTTTAAGAAGTGAGCAAATTCTGCCACAATTGTAAATTTTCACCACCCCGGTGTGGTCAAAACCATCAAAATTGCATAATTTTTTTTTTATCTCCGATATCATTTGCACAGTGTCCACAGATGTTCAAAAGTCTATTTTGAGCCTAAAATTTGGTATTTTAAGAAGTGAGCAAATTTTAGACAGAATTGTAATTTTCTCCACCGCGGTGTGGTCAAAACCATCAAAATTGAACCAAAAAAAATGTATTCCCCATATCATTCCTGCAGTGTCTACAGATGTTCAAAAGTCTCTTTTGAGCCTAAAATTTGGAAATTTAAGAAGTGAGCAAATTCTTGCCACAATTGAAAATTTTCACCACCCCGGGGTGGTCAAAACCATCAAAATTGGAGAAATATTTTTTATCTCCCATATCATTCCTGCAGTGTCCACAGATGTTCAAAAGTCTATTTTGACCCTAAAATTTGGACTTTTAAGAAGTGAACAAATTCTTGCCACAATTGTAAATTTTCACCACCGCGGGGTGGTCAAAACCATCAAAATTGGACAAAAAAATTTTTACCTCCCATATCATTTGCCCAGTGTCCAGAGATGTTCAAAAGTCTATTTTCAGCCTAAAATTTGGTATTTTAAAAAGTGAGCAAATTTTAGACAGAATTGTAATTTTCTCCACCCTGGTGTGGTCAAAACCATCAAAATTGAAACAAAAAAAAATGTATTCCCCATATCATTCCTGCAGTGTCTACAGATGTTCAAAAGTCTCTTTTGAGCCTAAAATTTGGAATTTTAAGAAGTGAGCAAATTCTTGCCAGAATTGTAAATTTTCACCACCCCGGTGTGGTCAAAACCATCAAAATTGGACTAAACATTTTAACCTCCCATATCATTTGCGCAGTGTCCAGAGATGTTCAAAAGTTTATTTTGAGCCTAAAATTTGGAATTTTAAGAAGTGAGCAAATTCTTGCCACAATAGTAAATTTCCACCACCCCGGTGTGGTCAAAACCATCAAAATTGGACAAAAGTTTTTTATCTCCCATATCATTCCTGCAGTGTCTACAGATGTTCAAAAGTCTATTTTGAGCCTAAAATTTGGAATTTTAAAAAGTTAGCAAATTCTTGCAACAATTGTAAATTTTCACCACCCCGGTGTGGTCAAAACCATCAAAATTGGACAAAAGTTTTTTATCTCCCATATCATTTCCGCAGTGTCCAGAGATGTTCAAAAGTCTATTTTGAGCCTAAAATTTGGAATTTTAAGAAGTGAGCAAATTCTTGCCAGAATTGTAAATTTTCACCACCCCGGGGTGGTCAAAACCATCAAAATCGGACAAACAAAATTTAGTCCCCATATCATTCCTGCAGTGTCTACAGATGTTCAAAAGTCTATTTTGAGCCTAAAATTTGGAATTTTAAGAAGTGAGCAAATTCTTGCCACAAATGTACATTTTTCACCACCCCGGTGTGGTCAAAACCATCAAAATTGGACAAAAATGTTTTACCTCCCATGTCATTTCCGCAGTGTTCACAGATGTTCAAAAGTCTATTTTGAGCCTAAAATTTTGTATTTTAAGAAGTGAGCAAATTCTTGCCAGAATTGTAAATTTTCACCACCCCGGTGTGGTCAAAACCATCAAAATTGGATAATTTTTTTTTTTTCTCCGATATCATTTGCACAGTGTCCACAGATGTTCAAAAGTCTATTTTGAGCCTAAAATTTGGTATTTTAAGAAGTGAGCAAATTTTAGACAGAATTGTAATTTTCAACACCGCGGTGTGGTCAAAACCATTAAAATTGAACAAAAAAAAATGTATTCCCCATATCATTCCTGCAGTGTCTACAGATGTTCAAAAGTCTCTTTTGAGCCTAAAATTTGGAATTTTAAGAAGTGAGCAAATTTTTGCCACAATTGAAAATTTTTCTCCACACCGGGGTGGTCAAAACCATCAAAATTGGATAAAAATTTTGTACCTCTCATATTATTTGCGCAGTGTGCAGAGATGTTCAAAAGTCTATTTTGAGCCTAAAATTTGGAATTTTAAGAAGTGAGCAAATTCTTGCCAGAATTGTAAATTTTCACCACCCCGGTGTGGTCAAAACCATCAAAATAGGACAATCAATTTTTAGTTTCCATATCATTTGCGCAGTGTCCACAGATGTTCAAAAGTCTATTTTGAGCCTAAAATTGGTAATTT
The DNA here is from genome assembly GCF_023055435.1 of Haliotis rufescens. NCBI lineage: Eukaryota > Metazoa > Mollusca > Gastropoda > Lepetellida > Haliotidae > Haliotis > Haliotis rufescens. Next base: position 49,212,209 of record NW_025964001.1, on the reverse strand, counting down.
TAAGAAGTGAGCAAATTCTTGCCAGAATTGTAAATTTTCATCACCCCAGTGTGGTCAAAACCATCAAAATCGGATAAACAAAATTGATCTCCCATATCATTTGCGCAGTGTCCACAGATGTTCAAAAGTCTACTTAAAATGAATGAGGGTAAAATTTGGAATTTTAAGAAGTGAGCAAATTCTTGCCACAATAGTAAATTTTCACCACCCCGGTGTGGTCAAAACCATCAAAATTGGACAAAAGTTTTTTATCTCCCATATCATTCCTGCAGTGTCTACAGATGTTCAAAAGTCTATTTTGAGCCTAAAATTTGGAATTTTAAAAAGTTAGCAAATTCTTGCCACAATTGTAAATTTTCACCACCCCGGTGTGGTCAAAACCATCAAAATTGGACAAAAGTTTTTTATCTCCCATATCATTCCTGCAGTGTCCAGAGATGTTCAAAAGTCTATTTTGAGCCTAAAATTTGGAATTTTAAGAAGTGAGCAAATTCTTGCCACAATTGTACATTTTCACCACCGCGGTGTGGTCAAAACCATCACAATTGGACAAAAAAAATGTATCTCCCATATCATTTCCGCAGTGTCCAGAGATGTTCAAAAGTCTATTTTGAGCCTAAAATTTGGAATTTTAAGAAGTGAGCAAATTCTTGCCAGAATTGTAAATTTTCACCACCGCGGGGTGGTCAAAACCATCAAAATTGGACAAAAAATTTTTTACCTCCCATATCATTTGCCCAGTGTCCACAGATGTTCAAAAGTCTATTTTGAGCCTAAAATTTGGTATTTTAAAAAAGTGAGCAAATTTTAGACAGACTTGTAATTTTCTCCACCGCGGTGTGGTCAAAACCATCAAAATTGAACCAAAAAAAATGTATTCCCCATATCATTCCTGCAGTGTCTACAGATGTTCAAAAGTCTCTTTTGAGCCTAAAATTTGGAATTTTAAGAAGTGAGCAAATTCTTGCCAGAATTGTAAATTTTCACCACCCCGGTATGGTCAAAACCATCAAAATTGGACTAAACATTTTAACCTCCCATATCATTTGTGCAGTGTCCAGAGATGTTCAAAAGTTTATTTTGAGCCTAAAATTTTGAATTTTAAGAAGTGAGCAAATTCTTGCCACAATTGAAAATTTTTCTCCACCCCGGGGTGATCAAAACCATCAAAATTGGATAAAAAAAATTTTCCTCCCATATCATTTGCGCAATGTACAGAGATGTTCAAAAGTCTATTTTGAGCCTAAAATTTGGAATTTTAAGAAGTGAGCAAATTCTTGCCATAATTGTAAATTTTCACCACCCCGGGTTGGTCAAAACCATCAAAATTGGACAATCAATTTTTAGTTTCCATATCATTTGCGCAGTGTCCACAGATGTTCAAAAGTCTATTTTGAGCCTAAAATTGGGAATTTTAAGAAGTGAGCAAATTCTTGCCAGAATTGTAAATTTTCATCACCCCAGTGTGGTCAAAACCATCAAAATCGGATAAACAAAATTTATCTCCCATATCATTTGCGCAGTGTCCACAGATGTTCAAAAGTCTACTTAAAATGAATGAGCCTAAAATTTGGAATTTTAAGAAGTGAGCAAATTCTTGCCAGAATTGTAAATTTTCACCACCCCGGTGTGGTCAAACCATCAAAATTGGAGAAAAAAAATGGAGTCCCCATATCATTCCTGCAGTGTCTACAGATGTTCAAAAGTCTATTTTGAGCCTAAAATTTGGAATTTTAAAAAGTTAGCAAATTCTTGCCACAATTGTAAATTTTCACCACCCTGGTGTGGTCAAAACCATCAAAATTGGACAAAAGTTTTTTATCTCCCATATCATTCCTGCAGTGTCTACAGATGTTCAAAAGTCTATTTTGAGCCTAAAATTTGGAATTTTAAGAAGTGAGCAAATTCTTGCCAGAATTGTACATTTTCACCACCCCGGTGTGGTCAAAACCATCACAATTGGACAAAAAAAATGTATCTCCCATATCATTTGCGCAGTGTCCAGAGATGTTCAAAAGTCTATTTTGAGCTTAAAATTTGGAATTTTAAGAAGTGAGCAAATTCTTGCCAGAATTGTAAATTTTCACCACCGCGGTGTGGTCAAAACCATCAAAATTGGATAATTTTTTTTTTATCTCCGATATCATTTGCACAGTGTCCACAGATGTTCAAAAGTCTATTTTGAGCCTAAAATTTGGTATTTTAAGAAGTGAGCAAATTTTAGACAGAATTGTAATTTTCACCACCGCGGTGTGGTCAAAACCATCAAAATTGAACAAAAAAAAATGTATTCCCCATATCATTCCTGCAGTGTCTACAGATGTTCAAAAGTCTCTTTTGAGCCTAAAATTTGGAATTTTAAGAAGTGAGCAAATTCTTGCCACAATTGAAAATTTTTCACCACCCCGGGATTGTCAAAACCATCAAAATTGGATAAAAATTTTGTACCTCCCATATTATTTGCGCAGTGTGCAGAGATGTTCAAAAGTCTATTTTGAGCCTAAAATTTGGAATTTTAAGAAGTGAGCAAATTCTTGCCATAATTGTAAATTTTCACCACCCCGGGTTGGTCAAAACCATCAAAATTGGACAAAAATTTTTTATCTCCCATATCGTTCCTGCAGTGTCCACAGATGTTCAAAAGTCTATTTTGAGCCTAAAATTTGGAAATTTAAGAAGTGAGCAAATTCTTGCCAGAATTGTAAATTTTCACCACCCCGGGGTGGTCAAAACCATCAAAATTGGAGAAATATTTTTTATCTCCCATATTATTCCTGCAGTGTCCACAGATATTCAAAAGTCTATTTTGACCCTAAAATTTGGACTTTTAAGAAGTGAACAAATTCTTGCCACAATTGTAAATTTTCACCACCGCGGGGTGGTCAAAACCATCAAAATTGGACAAAAAATTTTTTACCTCCCATATCATTTGCCCAGTGTCCACAGATGTTCAAAAGTCTATTTTGAGCCTAAAATTTGGTATTTTAAAAAGTGAGCAAATTTTAGACAGAATTGTAATTTTCTCAAACGGCGGTGTGGTCAAAACCATCAAAATTGAACAAAAAAAAATGTATTCCCCATATCATTCCTGCAGTGTGTACAGATGTTCAAAAGTCTATTTTGAGCCTAAAATTTGGAATTTTAAGAAGTGAGCAAATTCTTGCCAGAATTGTACATTTTCACCACCCCGGTGTGGTCAAAACCATCAAAATTGGACTAAACATTTTAACCTCCCATATCATTTGTGCAGTGTCCAGAGATGTTCAAAAGTTTATTTTGAGCCTAAAATTTTGAATTTTAAGAAGTGAGCAAATTCTTGCCACAATTGAAAATTTTTCTCCACCCCGGGGTGGTCAAAACCATCAAAATTGGATAAAAAAATTTTACCTCCCATATCATTTGCACAATGTACAGAGATGTTCAAAAGTCTATTTTGAGCCTAAAATTTGGAATTTTAAGAAGTGAGCAAATTCTTGCCAGAATTGTAAATTTTCACCACCCCGGGTTGGTCAAAACCATCAAAATTGGACAATCAATTTTTAGTTTCCATATCATTTGCGCAGTGTCCACAGATGTTCAAAAGTCTATTTTGAGCCTAAAATTGGGAATTTTAAGAAGTGAGCAAATTCTTGCCAGAATTGTAAATTTTCATCACCCCAGTGTGGTCAAAACCATCAAAATCGGATCAACAAAATTTATCTCCCATATCATTTGCGCAGTGTCCACAGATGTTCAAAAGTCTACTTTAAATGAATGAGCCTAAAATTTGGAATTTTAAGAAGTGAGCAAATTCTTGCCAGAATTGTAAATTTTCACCACCCCGGTGTGGTCAAACCATCAAAATTGGAGAAAAAAAATGGAGTCCCCATATCATTCCTGCAGTGTCTACAGATGTTCAAAAGTCTCTTTTGAGCCTAAAATTTGGAATTTTAAGAAGTGAGCAAATTCTTGCCACAATTGAAAATTTTTCTCCACCGCGGGGTGGTCAAAACCATCAAAATTGGATAAAAAATTTGTACCTCCCATATTATTTGCGCAGTGTGCAGAGATGTTCAAAAGTCTATTTTGAGCCTAAAATTTGGAATTTTAAGAAGTGAGCAAATTCTTGCCAGAATTGTAAATTTTCACCACCCAGGTGTGGTCAAAACCATCAAAATAGGACAATCAATTTTTAGTTTCCATATCATTTGCGCAGTGTCCACAGATGTTCAAAAGTCTATTTTGAGCCTAAAATTGGGAATTTTAAGAAGTGAGCAAATTCTTGCCAGAATTGTAAATTTTCATCACCCCAATGTGGTCAAAACCATCAAAATCGGATAAACAAAATTTATCTCCCATATCATTTGCGCAGTGTCCACAGATGTTCAAAAGTCTACTTAAAATGAATGAGCCTAAAAATTTGGAATTTTAAGAAGTGAGCAAATTCTTGCCACAATAGTAAATTTTCACCACCCCGGTGTGGTCAAAACCATGAAAATTCGACAAAAGTTTTTTATCTCCCATATCATTCCTGCAGTGTCTATAGATGTTCAAAAGTCTATTTTGAGCCTAAAATTTGGAATTTTAAGAAGAGAGCAAATTCTTGCCACAATTGTACATTTTCACCACCGCGGTGTGGTCAAAACCATCACAATTGGACAAAAAAAATGTATCTCCCATATCATTTCCGCAGTGTCCAGAGATGTTCAAAAGTCTATTTTGAGCCTAAAATTTGGAATTTTAAGAAGTGAGCAAATTCTTGCCAGAATTGTAAATTTTCACCACCGCGGGGTGGTCAAAACCATCAAAATCGGACAAACAAAATTTAGTCCCCATATCATTCCTGCAGTGTCTACAGATGTTCCAAAGTCTATTTTGAGCCTAAAATTTGGAATTTTAAGAAGTGAGCAAATTCTTGCCACAAATGTACATTTTTCAACACCCCCGTGTGGTCAAAACCATCAAAATTGGACAAAAATGTTTTACCTCCCATGTCATTTCCGCAGTGTCCACAGATGTTCAAAAGTCTACTTAAAATGAATGAGCCTAAAATTTGGAATTTTAAGAAGTGAGCAAATTCTTGCCACAATAGTAAATTTTCACCACCCCGGGGTGGTCAAAACCATCAAAATTGGATAATTTTTTTTTTATCTCCAATATCATTTGCACAGTGTCCACAGATGTTCAAAAGTCTATTTTGAGCCTAAAATTTGGTATTTTAAGAAGTGAGCAAATTTTAGACAGAATTGTAATTTTCACCACCGCGGTGTGGTCAAAACCATCAAAATTGAACACAAAAAACTGTATTCCCCATATCATTCCTGCAGTGTCTACAGATGTTCAAAAGTCTCTTTTGAGCCTAAAATTTGGAATTTTAAAAAGTGAGCAAATTCTTGCCACAGTTGAAAATTTTTCTCCACCCCGGGGTGGGTAAAACCATCAAAATTGGATTAAAATTTTGTACCTCCCATATTATTTGCGCAGTGTGCAGAGATGTTCAAAAGTCTATTTTGAGCCTAAAATTTGGAATTTTAAGAAGTGAGCAAATTCTTGCCAGAATTGTAAATTTTCACCACCCCGGTGTGGTCAAAACCATCAAAATTGGACTAAACATTTTAACCTCCCATATCATTTGCGCAGTGTCCAGAGATGTTCAAAAGTTTATTTTGAGCCTAAAATTTTGAATTTTAAGAAGTGAGCAAATTCTTACCACAATTGAAAATTTTTCTCCACCCCGGGGTGGTCAAAACCATCAAAATTGGATAAAAAATTTTTACCTCCCATATCATTTGCGCAATGTACAGAGATGTTCAAAAGTCTATTTTGAGCCTAAAATTTGGAATTTTAAGAAGTGAGCAAATTCTTGCCAGAATTGTAAATTTTCACCACCCCGGGTTGGTCAAAACCATCAAAATTGGACAATCAATTTTTAGTTTCCATATCATTTGCGCAGTGTCCACAGATGTTCAAAAGTCTATTTTGAGCCTAAAATTGGGAATTTTAAGAAGTGAGCAAATTCTTGCCAGAATTGTAAATTTTCATCACCCCAGTGTGGTCAAAACCATCAAAATCGGATCAACAAAATTTATCTCCCATATCATTTGCGCAGTGTCCACAGATGTTCAAAAGTCTACTTAAAATGAATGAGCCTAAAATTTGGAATTTTAAGAAGTGAGCAAATTCTTGCCAGAATTGTAAATTTTCACCACCCCGGTGTGGTCAAACCATCAAAATTGGAGAAAAAAAATGGAGTCCCCATATCATTCCTGCAGTGTCTACAGATGTTCAAAAGTCTATTTTGAGCCTAAAATTTGGTATTTTAAGAAGTGAGCAAATTCTTGCCACAATAGTAAATTTTCACCACCCCGGTGTGGTCAAAACCATCAAAATTGGATAATTTTTTTTTTATCTCCGATATCATTTGCACAGTGTCCACAGATGTTAAAAAGTCTATTTTGAGCCTAAAATTTGGTATTTTAAGAAGTGAGCAAATTTTAGACAGAATTGTAATTTTCACCACCGCGGTGTGGTCAAAACCATCAAAATTGAACACAAAAAAATGTATTCCCCATATCATTCCTGCAGTGTCTACAGATGTTCAAAAGTCTCTTTTGAGCCTAAAATTTGGAATTTTAAAAAGTGAGCAAATTCTTGCCACAGTTGAAAATTTTTCTCCACCCCGGGGTGGTCAAAACCATCAAAATTGGATAAAAATTTTGTACCTCCCATATTATTTGCGCAGTGTGCAGAGATGTTCAAAAGTCTATTTTGAGCCTAAAATTTGGAATTTTAAGAAGTGAGCAAATTCTTGCCAGAATTGTAAATTTTCACCACCCCGGGGTGGTCAAAACCATCAAAATCGGACAAACAAAATTTAGTCCCCATATCATTCCTGCAGTGTCTACAGATGTTCAAAAGTCTATTTTGAGCCTAAAATTTGGAATTTTAAGAAGTGAGCAAATTCTTGCCACAAATGTACATTTTTCACCACCCCGGTGTGGTCAAAACCATCAAAATTGGACAAAAATGTTTTACCTCCCATGTCATTTCCGCAGTGTTCACAGATGTTCAAAAGTCTATTTTGAGCCTAAAATTTGGAATTTTAAGAAGTGAGCAAATTTTTGCCACAATTGAAAATTTTTCTCCACACCGGGGTGGTCAAAACCATCAAAATTGGATAAAAATTTTGTACCTCTCATATTATTTGCGCAGTGTGCAGAGATGTTCAAAAGTCTATTTTGAGCCTAAAATTTGGAATTTTAAGAAGTGAGCAAATTCTTGCCAGAATTGTAAATTTTCACCACCCAGGTGTGGTCAAAACCATCAAAATAGGACAATCAATTTTTAGTTTCCATATCATTTGCGCAGTGTCCACAGATGTTCAAAAGTCTATTTTGAGCCTAAAATTGGTAATTTTAAGAAGTGAGCAAATTCTTGCCAGAATTGTAAATTTTCATCACCCCAGTGTGGTCAAAACCATCAAAATCGGATAAACAAAATTTATCTCCCATATCATTTGCGCAGTGTCCACAGATGTTCAAAAGTCTACTTAAAATGAATGAGGGTAAAATTTGGAATTTTAAGAAGTGAGCAAATTCTTGCCACAATAGTAAATTTTCACCACCCCGGTGTGGTCAAAACCATCAAAATTGGACAAAAGTTTTTTATCTCCCATATCATTCCTGCAGTGTCTACAGATGTTCAAAAGTCTATTTTGAGCCTAAAATTTGGAATTTTAAAAAGTTAGCAAATTCTTGCCACAATTGTAAATTTTCACCACCCCGGTGTGGTCAAAACCATCAAAATTGGACAAAAGTTTTTTATCTCCCATATCATTCCTGCAGTGTCCAGAGATGTTCAAAAGTCTATTTTGAGCCTAAAATTTGGAATTTTAAGAAGTGAGCAAATTCTTGCCACAATTGTACATTTTCACCACCGCGGTGTGGTCAAAACCATCACAATTGGACAAAAAAAATGTATCTCCCATATCATTTCCGCAGTGTCCAGAGATGTTCAAAAGTCTGTTTTGAGCCTAAAATTTGGAATTTTAAGAAGTGAGCAAATTCTTGCCAGAATTGTAAATTTTCACCACCGCGGGGTGGTCAAAACCATCAAAATTGGACAAAAAATTTTTTACCTCCCATATCATTTGCCCAGTGTCCACAGATGTTCAAAAGTCTATTTTGAGCCTAAAATTTGGTATTTTAAAAAAGTGAGCAAATTTTAGACAGACTTGTAATTTTCTCCACCGCGGTGTGGTCAAAACCATCAAAATTGAACCAAAAAAAATGTATTCCCCATATCATTCCTGCAGTGTCTACAGATGTTCAAAAGTCTCTTTTGAGCCTAAAATTTGGAATTTTAAGAAGTGAGCAAATTCTTGCCAGAATTGTAAATTTTCACCACCCCGGTATGGTCAAAACCATCAAAATTGGACTAAACATTTTAACCTCCCATATCATTTGTGCAGTGTCCAGAGATGTTCAAAAGTTTATTTTGAGCCTAAAATTTTGAATTTTAAGAAGTGAGCAAATTCTTGCCACAATTGAAAATTTTTCTCCACCCCGGGGTGATCAAAACCATCAAAATTGGATAAAAAAAATTTTCCTCCCATATCATTTGCGCAATGTACAGAGATGTTCAAAAGTCTATTTTGAGCCTAAAATTTGGAATTTTAAGAAGTGAGCAAATTCTTGCCATAATTGTAAATTTTCACCACCCCGGGTTGGTCAAAACCATCAAAATTGGACAATCAATTTTTAGTTTCCATATCATTTGCGCAGTGTCCACAGATGTTCAAAAGTCTATTTTGAGCCTAAAATTGGGAATTTTAAGAAGTGAGCAAATTCTTGCCAGAATTGTAAATTTTCATCACCCCAGTGTGGTCAAAACCATCAAAATCGGATAAACAAAATTTATCTCCCATATCATTTGCGCAGTATCCACAGATGTTCAAAAGTCTACTTAAAATGAATGAGCCTAAAATTTGGAATTTTAAGAAGTGAGCAAATTCTTGCCAGAATTGTAAATTTTCACCACCCCGGTGTGGTCAAACCATCAAAATTGGAGAAAAAAAATGGAGTCCCCATATCATTCCTGCAGTGTCTACAGATGTTCAAAAGTCTATTTTGAGCCTAAAATTTGGAATTTTAAGAAGTGAGCAAATTCTTGCCAGAATTGTACATTTTCACCACCCCGGTGTGGTCAAAACCATCACAATTGGACAAAAAAAATGTATCTCCCATATCATTTGCGCAGTGTCCAGAGATGTTCAAAAGTCTATTTTGAGCCTAAAATTTGGAATTTTAAGAAGTGAGCAAATTCTTGCCAGAATTGTAAATTTTCACCACCGCGGTGTGGTCAAAACCATCAAAATTGGATAATTTTTTTTTTATCTCCGATATCATTTGCACAGTGTCCACAGATGTTCAAAAGTCTATTTTGAGCCTAAAATTTGGTATTTTAAGAAGTGAGCAAATTTTAGACAGAATTGTAATTTTCACCACCGCGGTGTGGTCAAAACCATCAAAATTGAACAAAAAAAAATGTATTCCCCATATCATTCCTGCAGTGTCTACAGATGTTCAAAAGTCTCTTTTGAGCCTAAAATTTGGAATTTTAAGAAGTGAGCAAATTCTTGCCACAATTGAAAATTTTTCACCACCCCGGGATTGTCAAAACCATCAAAATTGGATAAAAATTTTGTACCTCCCATATTATTTGCGCAGTGTGCAGAGATGTTCAAAAGTCTATTTTGAGCCTAAAATTTGGAATTTTAAGAAGTGAGCAAATTCTTGCCATAATTGTAAATTTTCACCACCCCGGGTTGGTCAAAACCATCAAAATTGGACAAAAATTTTTTATCTCCCATATCGTTCCTGCAGTGTCCACAGATGTTCAAAAGTCTATTTTGAGCCTAAAATTTGGAAATTTAAGAAGTGAGCAAATTCTTGCCAGAATTGTAAATTTTCACCACCCCGGGGTGGTCAAAACCATCAAAATTGGAGAAATATTTTTTATCTCCCATATTATTCCTGCAGTGTCCACAGATATTCAAAAGTCTATTTTGACCCTAAAATTTGGACTTTTAAGAAGTGAACAAATTCTTGCCACAATTGTAAATTTTCACCACCGCGGGGTGGTCAAAACCATCAAAATTGGACAAAAATTTTTTTACCTCCCATATCATTTGCCCAGTGTCCACAGATGTTCAAAAGTCTATTTTGAGCCTAAAATTTGGTATTTTAAAAAGTGAGCAAATTTTAGACAGAATTGTAATTTTCTCAAACGGCGGTGTGGTCAAAACCATCAAAATTGAACAAAAAAAAATGCATTCCCCATATCATTCCTGCAGTGTGTACAGATGTTCAAAAGTCTATTTTGAGCCTAAAATTTGGAATTTTAAGAAGTGAGCAAATTCTTGCCAGAATTGTACATTTTCACCACCCCGGTGTGGTCAAAACCATCAAAATTGGACTAAACATTTTAACCTCCCATATCATTTGTGCAGTGTCCAGAGATGTTCAAAAGTTTATTTTGAGCCTAAAATTTTGAATTTTAAGAAGTGAGCAAATTCTTGCCACAATTGAAAATTTTTCTCCACCCCGGGGTGGTCAAAACCATCAAAATTGGATAAAAAAATTTTACCTCCCATATCATTTGCACAATGTACAGAGATGTTCAAAAGTCTATTTTGAGCCTAAAATTTGGAATTTTAAGAAGTGAGCAAATTCTTGCCACAATTGAAAATTTTTCTCCACCCCGGGGTGGTCAAAACCATCAAAATCGGATCAACAAAATTTATCTCCCATATCATTTGCGCAGTGTCCACAGATGTTCAAAAGTCTACTTTAAATGAATGAGCCTAAAATTTGGAATTTTAAGAAGTGAGCAAATTCTTGCCAGAATTGTAAATTTTCACCACCCCGGTGTGGTCAAACCATCAAAATTGGAGAAAAAAAATGGAGTCCCCATATCATTCCTGCAGTGTCTACAGATGTTCAAAAGTCTCTTTTGAGCCTAAAATTTGGAATTTTAAGAAGTGAGCAAATTCTTGCCACAATTGAAAATTTTTCTCCACCCCGGGGTGGTCAAAACCATCAAAATTGGATAAAAAATTTGTACCTCCCATATTATTTGCGCAGTGTGCAGAGATGTTCAAAAGTCTATTTTGAGCCTAAAATTTGGAATTTTAAGAAGTGAGCAAATTCTTGCCAGAATTGTAAATTTTCACCACCCAGGTGTGGTCAAAACCATCAAAATAGGACAATCAATTTTTAGTTTCCATATCATTTGCGCAGTGTCCACAGATGTTCAAAAGTCTATTTTGAGCCTAAAATTGGGAATTTTAAGAAGTGAGCAAATTCTTGCCAGAATTGTAAATTTTCATCACCCCAATGTGGTCAAAACCATCAAAATCGGATAAACAAAATTTATCTCCCATATCATTTGCGCAGTGTCCACAGATGTTCAAAAGTCTACTTAAAATGAATGAGCCTAAAATTTGGAATTTTAAGAAGTGAGCAAATTCTTGCCACAATAGTAAATTTTCACCACCCCGGTGTGGTCAAAACCATCAAAATTCGACAAAAGTTTTTTATCTCCCATATCATTCCTGCAGTGTCTATAGATGTTCAAAAGTCTATTTTGAGCCTAAAATTTGGAATTTTAAAAAGTTAGCAAATTCTTGCCACAATTGTAAATTTTCACCACCCGGTGTGGTCAAAACCATCAAAATTGGACAAAAGTTTTTTATCTCCCATATCATTCCTGCAGTGTCCAGAGATGTTCAAAAGTCTATTTTGAGCCTAAAATTTGGAATTTTAAGAAGTGAGCAAATTCTTGCCACAATTGTACATTTTCACCACCGCGGTGTGGTCAAAACCATCACAATTGGACAAAAAAAATGTATCTCCCATATCATTTCCGCAGTGTCCAGAGATGTTCAAAAGTCTATTTTGAGCCTAAAATTTGGAATTTTAAGAAGTGAGCAAATTCTTGCCAGAATTGTAAATTTTCACCACCGCGGGGTGGTCAAAACCATCAAAATCGGACAAACAAAATTTAGTCCCCATATCATTCCTGCAGTGTCTACAGATGTTCCAAAGTCTATTTTGAGCCTAAAATTTGGAATTTTAAGAAGTGAGCAAATTCTTGCCACAAATGTACATTTTTCAACACCCCCGTGTGGTCAAAACCATCAAAATTGGACAAAAATGTTTTACCTCCCATGTCATTTCCGCAGTGTCCACAGATGTTCAAAAGTCTACTTAAAATGAATGAGCCTAAAATTTGGAATTTTAAGAAGTGAGCAAATTCTTGCCACAATCGTAAATTTTCACCACCGCGGGGTGGTCAAAACCATCAAAATTGGATAATTTTTTTTTTATCTCCAATATCATTTGCACAGTGTCCACAGATGTTCAAAAGTCTATTTTGAGCCTAAAATTTGGTATTTTAAGAAGTGAGCAAATTTTAGACAGAATTGTAATTTTCACCACCGCGGTGTGGTCAAAACCATCAAAATTGAACACAAAAAACTGTATTCCCCATATCATTCCTGCAGTGTCTACAGATGTTCAAAAGTCTCTTTTGAGCCTAAAATTTGGAATTTTAAAAAGTGAGCAAATTCTTGCCACAGTTGAAAATTTTTCTCCACCCCGGGGTGGGTAAAACCATCAAAATTGGATAAAAATTTTGTACCTCCCATATTATTTGCGCAGTGTGCAGAGATGTTCAAAAGTCTATTTTGAGCCTAAAATTTGGAATTTTAAGAAGTGAGCAAATTCTTGCCAGAATTGTAAATTTTCACCACCCCGGTGTGGTCAAAACCATCAAAATTGGACTAAACATTTTAACCTCCCATATCATTTGCGCAGTGTCCAGAGATGTTCAAAAGTTTATTTTGAGCCTAAAATTTTGAATTTTAAGAAGTGAGCAAATTCTTACCACAATTGAAAATTTTTCTCCACCCCGGGGTGGTCAAAACCATCAAAATTGGATAAAAAAATTTTACCTCCCATATCATTTGCGCAATGTACAGAGATGTTCAAAAGTCTATTTTGAGCCTAAAATTTGGAATTTTAAGAAGTGAGCAAATTCTTGCCATAATTGTAAATTTTCACCACCCCGGGTTGGTCAAAACCATCAAAATTGGACAATCAATTTTTAGTTTCCATATCATTTGCGCAGTGTCCACAGATGTTCAAAAGTCTATTTTGAGCCTAAAATTGGGAATTTTAAGAAGTGAGCAAATTCTTGCCAGAATTGTAAATTTTCATCACCCCAGTGTGGTCAAAACCATCAAAATCGGATAAACAAAATTTATCTCCCATATCATTTGCGCAGTGTCCACAGATGTTCAAAAGTCTACTTAAAATGAATGAGCCTAAAATTTGGAATTTTAAGAAGTGAGCAAATTCTTGCCAGAATTGTAAATTTTCACCACCCCGGTGTGGTCAAACCATCAAAATTGGAGAAAAAAAATGGAGTCCCCATATCATTCCTGCAGTGTCTACAGATGTTCAAAAGTCTATTTTGAGCCTAAAATTTGGTATTTTAAGAAGTGAGCAAATTCTTGCCACAATAGTAAATTTTCACCACCCCGGTGTGGTCAAAACCATCAAAATTGGATAATTTTTTTTTTATCTCCGATATCATTTGCACAGTGTCCACAGATGTTAAAAAGTCTATTTTGAGCCTAAAATTTGGTATTTTAAGAAGTGAGCAAATTTTAGACAGAATTGTAATTTTCACCACCGCGGTGTGGTCAAAACCATCAAAATTGAACACAAAAAAATGTATTCCCCATATCATTCCTGCAGTGTCTACAGATGTTCAAAAGTCTCTTTTGAGCCTAAAATTTGGAATTTTAAAAAGTGAGCAAATTCTTGCCACAGTTGAAAATTTTTCTCCACCCCGGGGTGGTCAAAACCATCAAAATTGGATAAAAATTTTGTACCTCCCATATTATTTGCGCAGTGTGCAGAGATGTTCAAAAGTCTATTTTGAGCCTAAAATTTGGAATTTTAAGAAGTGAGCAAATTCTTGCCATAATTGTAAATTTTCACCACCCCGGGTTGGTCAAAACCATCAAAATTGGACAAAAAAATTTTATCTCCCATATCGTTCCTGCAGTGTCCACAGATGTTCAAAAGTCTATTTTGAGCCTAAAATTTGGAAATTTAAGAAGTGAGCAAATTCTTGCCATAATTGTAAATTTTCACCACCCCGGGTTGGTCAAAACCATCAAAATTGGACAAAAATTTTTTATCTCCCATATCGTTCCTGCAGTGTCCACAGATGTTCAAAAGTCTATTTTGAGCCTAAAATTTGGAAATTTAAGAAGTGAGCAAATTCTTGCCAGAATTGTAAATTTTCACCACCCCGGGGTGGTCAAAACCATCAAAATTGGAGAAATATTTTTTATCTCCCATATCATTCCTGCAGTGTCTACAGATGTTCAAAAGTCTATTTTGACCCTAAAATTTGGACTTTTAAGAAGTGAACAAATTCTTGCCACAATTGTAAATTTTCACCACCGCGGGGTGGTCAAAACCATCAAAATTGGACAAAAAAATTTTTACCTCCGATATCATTTGCCCAGTGTCCACAGATGTTCAAAAGTCTATTTTGAGCCTAAAATTTGGTATTTTAAAAAGTGAGCAAATTTTAGACAGAATTGTAATTTTCTCCACCGCGGTGTGGTCAAAACCATCAAAATTGAACAAAAAAAAATGTATTCCCCATATCATTCCTGCAGTGTCTACAGATGTTCAAAAGTCTCTTTTGAGCCTAAAATTTGGAATTTTAAGAAGTGAGCAAATTCTTGCCAGAATTGTAAATTTTCACCACCCCGGTGTGGTCAAAACCATCAAAATTGGACTAAACATTTTAACCTCCCATATCATTTGTGCAGTGTCCAGAGATGTTCAAAAGTCTATTTTGAGCCTAAAATTTTGAATTTTAAGAAGTGAGCAAATTCTTGCCACAATTGAAGATTTTTCTCCACCCCGGGGTGGTCAAAACCATCAAAATTGGATAAAAAATTTTTACCTCCCATATCATTTGCGCAATGTACAGAGATGTTCAAAAGTCTATTTTGAGCCTAAAATTTGGAATTTTAAGAAGTGAGCAAATTCTTGCCATAATTGTAAATTTTCACCACCCCGGGTTGGTCAAAACCATCAAAATTGGACAATCAATTTTTAGTTTCCATATCATTTGCGCAGTGTCCACAGATGTTCAAAAGTCTATTTTGAGCCTAAAATTGGGAATTTTAAGAAGTGAGCAAATTCTTGCCAGAATTGTAAATTTTCATCACCCCAGTGTGGTCAAAACCATCAAAATCGGATAAACAAAATTTATCTCCCATATCATTTGCGCAGTGTCCACAGATGTTCAAAAGCCTACTTAAAATGAATGAGCCTAAAATTTGGAATTTTAAGAAGTGAGCAAATTCTTGCCAGAATTGTAAATTTTCACCACCCCGGTGTGGTCAAACCATCAAAATTGGAGAAAAAAAATGGAGTCCCCATATCATTCCTGCAGTGTCTACAGATGTTCAAAAGTCTATTTTGAGCCTAAAATTTGGAATTTTAAAAAGTTAGCAAATTCTTGCCACAATTGTAAATTTTCACCACCATGGTGTGGTCAAAACCATCCAAATTGGACAAAAGTTTTTTATCTCCCATATCATTCCTGCAGTGTCTACAGATGTTCAAAAGTCTATTTTGAGCCTAAAATTTGGAATTTTAAGAAGTGAGCAAATTCTTGCCAGAATTGTACATTTTCACCACCCCGGTGTGGTCAAAACCATCACAATTGGACAAAAAAAATGTATCTCCCATATCATTTGCGCAGTGTCCAGAGATGTTCAAAAGTCTATTTTGAGCCTAAAATTTGGAATTTTAAGAAATGAGCAAATTCTTGCCAGAATTGTAAATTTTCACCACCCCGGTGTGGTCAAAACCATCAAAATTGGATAATTTTTTTTTTATCTCCGATATCATTTGCACAGTGTCCACAGATGTTCAAAAGTCTATTTTGAGCCTAAAATTTGGTATTTTAAGAAGTGAGCAAATTTTAGACAGAATTGTAATTTTCACCACCGCGGTGTGGTCAAAACCATCAAAATTGAACAAAAAAAAATGTATTCCCCATATCATTCCTGCAGTGTCTACAGATGTTCAAAAGTCTCTTTTGAGCCTAAAATTTGGAATTTTAAGAAGTGAGCAAATTCTTGCCACAATTGTAAATTTTCACCACCCCGGTGTGGTCAAAACCATCAAAATTGGACTAAACATTTTAACCTCCCATATCATTTGCGCAGTGTCCAGAGATGTTCAAAAGTTTATTTTGAGCCTAAAATTTTGAATTTTAAGAAGTGAGCAAATTCTTACCACAATTGAAAATTTTTCTCCACCCCGGGGTGGTCAAAACCATCAAAATTGGATAAAAAATTTTTACCTCCCATATCATTTGCGCAATGTACAGAGATGTTCAAAAGTCTATTTTGAGCCTAAAATTTGGAATTTTAAGAAGTGAGCAAATTCTTGCCAGAATTGTAAATTTTCACCACCCCAGTTGGTCAAAACCATCAAAATTGGACAATCAATTTTTAGTTTCCATATCATTTGCGCAGTGTCCACAGATGTTCAAAAGTCTATTTTGAGCCTAAAATTGGGAATTTTAAGAAGTTAGCAAATTCTTGCCAGAATTGTAAATTTTCATCACCCCAGTGTGGTCAAAACCATCAAAATCGGATAAACAAAATTTATCTCCCATATCATTTGCGCAGTGTCCACAGATGTTCAAAAGTCTACTTAAAATGAATGAGCCTAAAATTTGGAATTTTAAGAAGTGAGCAAATTCTTGCCAGAATTGTAAATTTTCACCACCCCGGTGTGGTCAAACCATCAAAATTGGAGAAAAAAAATGGAGTCCCCATATCATTCCTGCAGTGTCTACAGATGTTCAAAAGTCTATTTTGAGCCTAAAATTTGGAATTTTAAAAAGTTAGCAAATTCTTGCCACAATTGTAAATTTTCACCACCCTGGTGTGGTCAAAACCAACCAAATTGGACAAAAGTTTTTTATCTCCCATATCATTCCTGCAGTGTCTACAGATGTTCAAAAGTCTATTTTGAGCCTAAAATTTGGAATTTTAAGAAGTGAGCAAATTCTTGCCAGAATTGTACATTTTCACCACCCCGGTGTGGTCAAAACCATCACAATTGGACAAAAAAAATGTATCTCCCATATCATTTGCGCAGTGTCCAGAGATGTTCAAAAGTCTATTTTGAGCCTAAAATTTGGAATTTTAAGAAGTGAGCAAATTCTTGCCAGAATTGTAAATTTTCACCACCCCGGTGTGGTCAAAACCATCAAAATTGGATAATTTTTTTTTTATCTCCGATATCATTTGCACAGTGTCCACAGATGTTCAAAAGTCTATTTTGAGCCTAAAATTTGGTATTTTAAGAAGTGAGCAAATTTTAGACAGAATTGTAATTTTCACCACCGCGGTGTGGTCAAAACCATCAAAATTGAAAAAAAAAAAATGTATTCCCCATATCATTCCTGCAGTGTCTACAGATGTTCAAAAGTCTCTTTTGAGCCTAAAATTTGGAATTTTAAGAAGTGAGCAAATTCTTGCCACAATTGTAAATTTTCACCACCCCGGTGTGGTCAAAACCATCAAAATTGGACTAAACATTTTAACCTCCCATATCATTTGCGCAGTGTCCAGAGATGTTCAAAAGTTTATTTTGAGCCTAAAATTTTGAATTTTAAGAAGTGAGCAAATTCTTACCACAATTGAAAATTTTTCTCCACCCCGGGGTGGTCAAAACCATCAAAATTGGATAAAAAATTTTTACCTCCCATATCATTTGCGCAATGTACAGAGATGTTCAAAAGTCTATTTTGAGCCTAAAATTTGGAATTTTAAGAAGTGAGCAAATTCTTGCCATAATTGTAAATTTTCACCACCCCGGGTTGGTCAAAACCATCAAAATTGGACAATCAATTTTTAGTTTCCATATCATTTGCGCAGTGTCCACAGATGTTCAAAAGTCTATTTTGAGCCTAAAATTGGGAATTTTAAGAAGTGAGCAAATTCTTGCCAGAATTGTAAATTTTCATCACCCCAGTGTGGTCAAAACCATCAAAATCGGATAAACAAAATTTATCTCCCATATCATTTGCGCAGTGTCCACAGATGTTCAAAAGTCTACTTAAAATGAATGAGCCTAAAATTTGGAATTTTAAGAAGTGAGCAAATTCTTGCCAGAATTGTAAATTTTCACCACCCCGGTGTGGTCAAACCATCAAAATTGGAGGAAAAAAATGGAGTCCCCATATCATTCCTGCAGTGTCTACAGATGTTCAAAAGTCTATTTTGAGCCTAAAATTTGGAATTTTAAAAAGTTAGCAAATTCTTGCCACAATTGTAAATTTTCACCACCCTGGTGTGGTCAAAACCAACCAAATTGGACAAAAGTTTTTTATCTCCCATATCATTCCTGCAGTGTCTACAGATGTTCAAAAGTCTATTTTGAGCCTAAAATTTGGAATTTTAAGAAGTGAGCAAATTCTTGCCACAATTGTACATTTTCACCACCCCGGTGTGGTCAAAACCATCACAATTGGACAAAAAAAATGTATCTCCCATATCATTTGCGCAGTGTCCAGAGATGTTCAAAAGTCTATTTTGAGCCTAAAATTTGGAATTTTAAGAAGTGAGCAAATTCTTGCCAGAATTGTAAATTTTCACCACCCCGGTGTGGTCAAAACCATCAAAATTGGATAATTTTTTTTTTATCTCCGATATCATTTGCACAGTGTCCACAGATGTTCAAAAGTCTATTTTGAGCCTAAAATTTGGTATTTTAAGAAGTGAGCAAATTTTAGACAGAATTGTAATTTTCACCACCGCGGTGTGGTCAAAACCATCAAAATTGAACAAAAAAAAATGTATTCCCCATATCATTCCTGCAGTGTCTACAGATGTTCAAAAGTCTCTTTTGAGCCTAAAATTTGGAATTTTAAGAAGTGAGCAAATTCTTGCCACAATTGAAATTTTTTCTCCACCCCGGGGTGGTCAAAACCATCAAAATTGGATAAAAATTTTGTACCTCCCATATTATTTGCGCAGTGTGCAGAGATGTTCAAAAGTCTATTTTGAGCCTAAAATTTGGAATTTTAAGAAGTGAGCAAATTCTTGCCATAATTGTAAATTTTCACCACCCCGGTGTGGTCAAAACCATCAAAATTGGACAAAAATTTTTTATCTCCCATATCGTTCCTGCAGTGTCCACAGATGTTCAAAAGTCTATTTTGAGCCTAAAATTTGGAAATTTAAGAAGTGAGCAAATTCTTGCCAGAATTGTAAATTTTCACCACCCCGGGGTGGTCAAAACCATCAAAATTGGAGAAATATTTTTTATCTCCCATATCATTCCTGCAGTGTCCACAGATGTTCAAAAGTCTATTTTGACCCTAAAATTTGGACTTTTAAGAAGTGAACAAATTCTTGCCACAATTGTAAATTTTCACCACCGCGGGGTGGTCAAAACCATCAAAATTGGACAAAAAATTTTTTACCTCCCATATCATTTGCCCAGTGTCCACAGCTGTTCAAAAGTCTATTTTGAGCCTAAAATTTGGTATTTTAAAAAGTGAGCAAATTTTAGACAGAATTGTAATTTTCTCCACCGCGGTGTGGTCAAAACCATCAAAATTGAACAAAAAAAAATGTATTCCCCATATCATTCCTGCAGTGTCTACAGATGTTCAAAAGTCTCTTTTGAGCCTAAAATTTGGAATTTTAAAAAGTTAGCAAATTCTTGCCACAATTGTAAATTTTCACCACCATGGTGTGGTCAAAACCATCCAAATTGGACAAAAGTTTTTTATCTCCCATATCATTCCTGCAGTGTCTACAGATGTTCAAAAGTCTATTTTGAGCCTAAAATTTGGAATTTTAAGAAGTGAGCAAATTCTTGCCAGAATTGTACATTTTCACCACCCCGGTGTGGTCAAAACCATCACAATTGGACAAAAAAAATGTATCTCCCATATCATTTGCGCAGTGTCCAGAGATGTTCAAAAGTCTATTTTGAGCCTAAAATTTGGAATTTTAAGAAATGAGCAAATTCTTGCCAGAATTGTAAATTTTCACCACCCCAGTGTGGTCAAAACCATCAAAATTGGATAATTTTTTTTTTATCTCCGATATCATTTGCACAGTGTCCACAGATGTTCAAAAGTCTATTTTGAGCCTAAAATTTGGTATTTTAAGAAGTGAGCAAATTTTAGACAGAATTGTAATTTTCACCACCGCGGTGTGGTCAAAACCATCAAAATTGAACAAAAAAAAATGTATTCCCCATATCATTCCTGCAGTGTCTACAGATGTTCAAAAGTCTCTTTTGAGCCTAAAATTTGGAATTTTAAGAAGTGAGCAAATTCTTGCCACAATTGTAAATTTTCACCACCCCGGTGTGGTCAAAACCATCAAAATTGGACTAAACATTTTAACCTCCCATATCATTTGCGCAGTGTCCAGAGATGTTCAAAAGTTTATTTTGAGCCTAAAATTTTGAATTTTAAGAAGTGAGCAAATTCTTACCACAATTGAAAATTTTTCTCCACCCCGGGGTGGTCAAAACCATCAAAATTGGATAAAAAATTTTTACCTCCCATATCATTTGCGCAATGTACAGAGATGTTCAAAAGTCTATTTTGAGCCTAAAATTTGGAATTTTAAGAAGTGAGCAAATTCTTGCCAGAATTGTAAATTTTCACCACCCCGGGTTGGTCAAAACCATCAAAATTGGACAACCAATTTTTAGTTTCCATATCATTTGCGCAGTGTCCACAGATGTTCAAAAGTCTATTTTGAGCCTAAAATTGGGAATTTTAAGAAGTGAGCAAATTCTTGCCAGAATTGTAAATTTTCATCACCCCAGTGTGGTCAAAACCATCAAAATCGGATAAACAAAATTTATCTCCCATATCATTTGCGCAGTGTCCACAGATGTTCAAAAGTCTACTTAAAATGAATGAGCCTAAAATTTGGAATTTTAAGAAGTGAGCAAATTCTTGCCAGAATTGTAAATTTTCACCACCCCGGTGTGGTCAAACCATCAAAATTGGAGAAAAAAAATGGAGTCCCCATATCATTCCTGCAGTGTCTACAGATGTTCAAAAGTCTATTTTGAGCCTAAAATTTGGAATTTTAAAAAGTTAGCAAATTCTTGCCACAATTGTAAATTTTCACCACCCTGGTGTGGTCAAAACCAACCAAATTGGACAAAAGTTTTTTATCTCCCATATCATTCCTGCAGTGTCTACAGATGTTCAAAAGTCTATTTTGAGCCTAAAATTTGGAATTTTAAGAAGTGAGCAAATTCTTGCCAGAATTGTACATTTTCACCACCCCGGTGTGGTCAAAACCATCACAATTGGACAAAAAAAATGTATCTCCCATATCATTTGCGCAGTGTCCAGAGATGTTCAAAAGTCTATTTTGAGCCTAAAATTTGGAATTTTAAGAAGTGAGCAAATTCTTGCCAGAATTGTAAATTTTCACCACCCCGGTGTGGTCAAAACCATCAAAATTGGATAATTTTTTTTTTATCTCCGATATCATTTGCACAGTGTCCACAGATGTTCAAAAGTCTATTTTGAGCCTAAAATTTGGTATTTTAAGAAGTGAGCAAATTTTAGACAGAATTGTAATTTTCACCACCGCGGTGTGGTCAAAACCATCAAAATTGAACAAAAAAAAATGTATTCCCCATATCATTCCTGCAGTGTCTACAGATGTTCAAAAGTCTCTTTTGAGCCTAAAATTTGGAATTTTAAGAAGTGAGCAAATTCTTGCCACAATTGTAAATTTTCACCACCCCGGTGTGGTCAAAACCATCAAAATTGGACTAAACATTTTAACCTCCCATATCATTTGCGCAGTGTCCAGAGATGTTCAAAAGTTTATTTTGAGCCTAAAATTTTGAATTTTAAGAAGTGAGCAAATTCTTACCACAATTGAAAATTTTTCTCCACCCCGGGGTGGTCAAAACCATCAAAATTGGATAAAAAATTTTTACCTCCCATATCATTTGCGCAATGTACAGAGATGTTCAAAAGTCTATTTTGAGCCTAAAATTTGGAATTTTAAGAAGTGAGCAAATTCTTGCCATAATTGTAAATTTTCACCACCCCGGGTTGGTCAAAACCATCAAAATTGGACAATCAATTTTTAGTTTCCATATCATTTGCGCAGTGTCCACAGATGTTCAAAAGTCTATTTTGAGCCTAAAATTGGGAATTTTAAGAAGTGAGCAAATTCTTGCCAGAATTGTAAATTTTCATCACCCCAGTGTGGTCAAAACCATCAAAATCGGATAAACAAAATTTATCTCCCATATCATTTGCGCAGTGTCCACAGATGTTCAAAAGTCTACTTAAAATGAATGAGCCTAAAATTTGGAATTTTAAGAAGTGAGCAAATTCTTGCCAGAATTGTAAATTTTCACCACCCCGGTGTGGTCAAACCATCAAAATTGGAGAAAAAAAATGGAGTCCCCATATCATTCCTGCAGTGTCTACAGATGTTCAAAAGTCTATTTTGAGCCTAAAATTTGGAATTTTAAAAAGTTAGCAAATTCTTGCCACAATTGTAAATTTTCACCACCCTGGTGTGGTCAAAACCAACCAAATTGGACAAAAGTTTTTTATCTCCCATATCATTCCTGCAGTGTCTACAGATGTTCAAAAGTCTATTTTGAGCCTAAAATTTGGAATTTTAAGAAGTGAGCAAATTCTTGCCAGAATTGTACATTTTCACCACCCCGGTGTGGTCAAAACCATCACAATTGGACAAAAAAAATGTATCTCCCATATCATTTGCGCAGTGTCCAGAGATGTTCAAAAGTCTATTTTGAGCCTAAAATTTGGAATTTTAAGAAGTGAGCAAATTCTTGCCAGAATTGTAAATTTTCACCACCCCGGTGTGGTCAAAACCATCAAAATTGGATAATTTTTTTTTTTATCTCCGATATCATTTGCACAGTGTCCACAGATGTTCAAAAGTCTATTTTGAGCCTAAAATTTGGTATTTTAAGAAGTGAGCAAATTTTAGACAGAATTGTAATTTTCACCACCGCGGTGTGGTCAAAACCATCAAAATTGAACAAAAAAAAATGTATTCCCCATATCATTCCTGCAGTGTCTACAGATGTTCAAAAGTCTCTTTTGAGCCTAAAATTTGGAATTTTAAGAAGTGAGCAAATTCTTGCCACAATTGAAATTTTTTCTCCACCCCGGGGTGGTCAAAACCATCAAAATTGGATAAAAATTTTGTACCTCCCATATTATTTGCGCAGTGTGCAGAGATGTTCAAAAGTCTATTTTGAGCCTAAAATTTGGAATTTTAAGAAGTGAGCAAATTCTTGCCATAATTGTAAATTTTCACCACCCCGGTGTGGTCAAAACCATCAAAATTGGACAAAAAATTTTTATCTCCCATATCGTTCCTGCAGTGTCCACAGATGTTCAAAAGTCTATTTTGAGCCTAAAATTTGGAAATTTAAGAAGTGAGCAAATTCTTGCCAGAATTGTAAATTTTCACCACCCCGGGGTGGTCAAAACCATCAAAATTGGAGAAATATTTTTTATCTCCCATATCATTCCTGCAGTGTCCACAGATGTTCAAAAGTCTATTTTGACCCTAAAATTTGGACTTTTAAGAAGTGAACAAATTCTTGCCACAATTGTAAATTTTCACCACCGCGGGGTGGTCAAAACCATCAAAATTGGACAAAAAATTTTTTACCTCCCATATCATTTGCCCAGTGTCCACAGCTGTTCAAAAGTCTATTTTGAGCCTAAAATTTGGTATTTTAAAAAGTGAGCAAATTTTAGACAGAATTGTAATTTTCTCCACCGCGGTGTGGTCAAAACCATCAAAATTGAACAAAAAAAAATGTATTCCCCATATCATTCCTGCAGTGTCTACAGATGTTCAAAAGTCTCTTTTGAGCCTAAAATTTGGAATTTTAAGAAGTGAGCAAATTCTTGCCAGAATTGTAAATTTTCACCACCCCGGTGTGGTCAAAACCATCAAAATTGGACTAAACATTTTAACCTCCCATATCATTTGCGCAGTGTCCAGAGATGTTCAAAAGTTTATTTTGAGCCTAAAATTTTGAATTTTAAGAAGTGAGCAAATTCTTGCCACAATTGAAAATCTTTCTCCACCCCGGGGTGGTCAAAACCATCAAAATTGGATAAAAATTTTTTACCTCCCATATCATTTGCACAATGTACAGAGATGTTCAAAAGTCTATTTTGAGCCTAAAATTTGGAATTTTAAGAAGTGAGCAAATTCTTGCCATAATTGTAAATTTTCACCACCCCGGGTTGGTCAAAACCATCAAAATTGGACAATCAATTTTTAGTTTCCATATCATTTGCGCAGTGTCCACAGATGTTCAAAAGTCTATTTTGAGCCTAAAATTGGGAATTTTAAGAAGTGAGCAAATTCTTGCCAGAATTGTAAATTTTCATCACCCCAGTGTGGTCAAAACCATCAAAATCGGATCAACAAAATTTATCTCCCATATCATTTGCGCAGTGTCCACAGATGTTCAAAAGTCTACTTAAAATGAATGAGCCTAAAATTTGGAATTTTAAGAAGTGAGCAAATTCTTGCCAGAATTGTAAATTTTCACCACCCCGGTGTGGTCAAACCATCAAAATTGGAGAAAAAAAATGGAGTCCCCATATCATTCCTGCAGTGTCTACAGATGTTCAAAAGTCTATTTTGAGCCTAAAATTTGGAATTTTAAAAAGTTAGCAAATTCTTGCCACAATTGTAAATTTTCACCACCGCGGTGTGGTCAAAACCATCAAAATTGGACAAAAGTTTTTTATCTCCCATATCATTCCTGCAGTGTCTACAGATGTTCAAAAGTCTATTTTGAGCCTAAAATTTGGAATTTTAAGAAGTGAGCAAATTCTTGCCACAATTGTAAATTTTTCTCCACCCCGGGTTGGTCAAAACCATCAAAATTGGACAAAGAAAATTTTTCTCCCATGTCATTTGCGCAGTGTCCAGAGATGTTCAAAAGTCTATTTTGAGCCCTAAAATTTGGAGTTTTAAGAAGTGAGCAAATTCTTGCCAGAATTGTACATTTTCACCACCCCGGTGTGGTCAAAACCATCACAATTGGACAAAAAAAACGTATCTCCCATATCATTTGCGCAGTGTCCAGAGATGTTCAAAAGTCTATTTTGAGCCCTAAAATTTGGAATTTTAAGAAGTGAGCAAATTCTTGCCAGATTTGTACATTTTCAACACCCAGGTGTGGTCAAAACCATCAAAATAGGACAATCAATTTTTAGTTTCCATATCATTTGCGCAGTGTCCACAGATGTTCAAAAGTCTATTTTGAGCCTAAAATTGGGAATTTTAAGAAGTGAGCAAATTCTTGCCAGAATTGTAAATTTTCATCACCCCAGTGTGGTCAAAACCATCAAAATCGGATAAACAAAATTTATCTCCCATATCATTTGCGCAGTGTCCACAGATGTTCAAAAGTCTACTTAAAATGAATGAGCCTAAAATTTGGAATTTTAAGAAGTGAGCAAATTCTTGCCACAATTGTAAATTTTCACCACCCCGGTGTGGTCAAAACCATCAAAATTGGGCAAAAGTTTTTTATCTCCCATATCATTCCTGCAGTGTCTACAGATGTTCAAAAGTCTATTTTGAGCCTAAAATTTGGAATTTTAAGAAGTGAGCAAATTCTTGCCAGAATTGTACATTTTCACCACCCCGGTGTGGTCAAAACCATCACAATTGGACAAAAAAAATGTATCTCCCATATCATTTGCGCAGTGTCCAGAGATGTTCAAAAGTCTATTTTGAGCCTAAAATTTGGAATTTTAAGAAGTGAGCAAATTCTTGCCAGAATTGTAAATTTTCACCACCCCGGTGTGGTCAAAACCATCAAAATTGGATAATTTTTTTTTTATCTCCGATATCATTTGCACAGTGTCCACAGATGTTCAAAAGTCTATTTTGAGCCTAAAATTTGGTATTTTAAGAAGTGAGCAAATTTTAGACAGAATTGTAATTTTCACCACCGCGGTGTGGTCAAAACCATCAAAATTGAACAAAAAAAAATGTATTCCCCATATCATTCCTGCAGTGTCTACAGATGTTCAAAAGTCTATTTTGAGCCTAAAATTTGGAATTTTAAGAAGTGAGCAAATTCTTGCCACAATTGAAAATTTTTCTCCACCCCGGGGTGGTCAAAACCATCAAAATTGGATAAAAATTTTGTACCTCCCATATTATTTGCGCAGTGTGCAGAGATGTTCAAAAGTCTATTTTGAGCCTAAAATTTGGAATTTTAAGAAGTGAGCAAATTCTTGCCATAATTGTAAATTTTCACCACCCCGGTGTGGTCAAAACCATCAAAATTGGACAAAAATTTTTTATCTCCCATATCGTTCCTGCAGTGTCCACAGATGTTCAAAAGTCTATTTTGAGCCTAAAATTTGGAAATTTAAGAAGTGAGCAAATTCTTGCCAGAATTGTAAATTTTCACCACCCCGGGGTGGTCAAAACCATCAAAATTGGAGAAATATTTTTTATCTCCCATATCATTCCTGCAGTGTCCACAGATGTTCAAAAGTCTATTTTGACCCTAAAATTTGGACTTTTAAGAAGTGAACAAATTCTTGCCACAATTGTAAATTTTCACCACCGCGGGGTGGTCAAAACCATCAAAATTGGACAAAAAATTTTTTACCTCCCATATCATTTGCCCAGTGTCCACAGATGTTCAAAAGTCTATTTTGACCCTAAAATTTGGTATTTTAAAAAGTGAGCAAATTTTAGACAGAATTGTAATTTTCTCCACCGCGGTGTGGTCAAAACCATCAAAATTGAACAAAAAAAAATGTATTCCCCATATCATTCCTGCAGTGTCTACAGATGTTCAAAAGTCTCTTTTGAGCCTAAAATTTGGAATTTTAAGAAGTGAGCAAATTCTTGCCACAATTGTAAATTTTCACCACCCCGGTGTGGTCAAAACCATCAAAATTGGACTAAACATTTTAACCTCCCATATCATTTGCGCAGTGTCCAGAGATGTTCAAAAGTTTATTTTGAGCCTAAAATTTTGAATTTTAAGAAGTGAGCAAATTCTTGCCACAATTGAAAATCTTTCTCCACCCCGGGGTGGTCAAAACCATCAAAATTGGATAAAAAATTTTTACCTCCCATATCATTTGCACAATGTACAGAGATGTTCAAAAGTCTATTTTGAGCCCTAAAATTTGGAATTTTAAGAAGTGAGCAAATTCTTGCCATAATTGTAAATTTTCACCACCCCGGGTTGGTCAAAACCATCAAAATTGGACAATCAATTTTTAGTTTCCATATCATTTGCGCAGTGTCCACAGATGTTCAAAAGTCTATTTTGAGCCTAAAATTGGGAATTTTAAGAAGTGAGCAAATTCTTGCCAGAATTGTAAATTTTCATCACCCCAGTGTGGTCAAAACCATCAAAATCGGATCAACAAAATTTATCTCCCATATCATTTGCGCAGTGTCCACAGATGTTCAAAAGTCTACTTAAAATGAATGAGCCTAAAATTTGGAATTTTAAGAAGTGAGCAAATTCTTGCCAGAATTGTAAATTTTCACCACCCCGGTGTGGTCAAACCATCAAAATTGGAGAAAAAAAATGGAGTCCCCATATCATTCCTGCAGTGTCTACAGATGTTCAAAAGTCTATTTTGAGCCTAAAATTTGGAATTTTAAAAAGTTAGCAAATTCTTGCCACAATTGTAAATTTTCACCACCCTGGTGTCGTCAAAACCATCAAAATTGGACAAAAGTTTTTTATCTCCCATATCATTCCTGCAGTGTCTACAGATGTTCAAAAGTCTATTTTGAGCCTAAAATTTGGAATTTTAAGAAGTGAGCAAATTCTTGCCAGAATTGTACATTTTCACCACCCCAGTGTGGTCAAAACCATCACAATTGGACAAAAAAAATGTATCTCCCATATCATTTGCGCAGTGTCCAGAGATGTTCAAAAGTCTATTTTGAGCCTAAAATTTGGAATTTTAAGAAGTGAGCAAATTCTTGCCACAATTGTACATTTTTCAACAGCCCCGTGTGGTCAAAACCATCAAAATTGGACAAAAATGTTTTACCTCCCATGTCATTTCCGCAGTGTCCACAGATGTTCAAAAGTCTATTTTGAGCCTAAAATTGGGAATTTTAAGAAGTGAGCAAATTCTTGCCACAATTGTAAATTTTTCTCCACCCCGGGTTGGTCAAAACCATCAAAATTGGACAAAGAAAATTTTTCTCCCATGTCATTTGCGCAGTGTCCAGAGATGTTCAAAAGTCTATTTTGAGCCCTAAAATTTGGAGTTTTAAGAAGTGAGCAAATTCTTGCCAGAATTGTACATTTTCACCACCCCGGTGTGGTCAAAACCATCACAATTGGACAAAAAAAACGTATCTCCCATATCATTTGCGCAGTGTCCAGAGATGTTCAAAAGTCTATTTTGAGCCCTAAAATTTGGAATTTTAAGAAGTGAGCAAATTCTTGCCAGATTTGTACATTTTCAACACCCAGGTGTGGTCAAAACCATCAAAATAGGACAATCAATTTTTAGTTTCCATATCATTTGCGCAGTGTCCACAGATGTTCAAAAGTCTATTTTGAGCCTAAAATTGGGAATTTTAAGAAGTGAGCAAATTCTTGCCAGAATTGTAAATTTTCATCACCCCAGTTGGTCAAAACCATCAAAATCGGATAAACAAAATTTATCTCCCATATCATTTGCGCAGTGTCCACAGATGTTCAAAAGTCTACTTAAAATGAATGAGCCTAAAATTTGGAATTTTAAGAAGTGAGCAAATTCTTGCCACAATTGTAAATTTTCACCACCCCGGTGTGGTCAAAACCATCAAAATTGGACAAAAGTTTTTTATCTCCCATATCATTCCTGCAGTGTCCAGAGATGTTCAAAAGTCTATTTTGAGCCTAAAATTTGGAATTTTAAGAAGTGAGCAAATTCTTGCCAGAATTGTAAATTTTCACCACCCCGGTGTGGTCAAAACCATCACAATTGGACAAAAAAATGTATCTCCCATATCATTTGCGCAGTGTCCAGAGATGTTCAAAAGTCTATTTTGAGCCTAAAATTTGGAATTTTAAGAAGTGAGCAAATTCTTGCCACAAATGTACATTTTTCAACAGCCCCGGTGTGGTCAAAACCATCAAAATTGGACAAAAATGTTTTACCTCCCATGTCATTTCCGCAGTGTCCACAGATGTTCAAAAGTCTATTTTGAGCCTAAAATTTTGTATTTTAAGAAGTGAGCAAATTCTTGCCACAATTGTAAATTTTCACCACCCCGGTGTGGTCAAAACCATCAAAATTGGATAATTTTTTTTTTATCTCCGATATCATTTGCACAGTGTCCACAGATGTTCAAAAGTCTATTTTCAGCCTAAAATTTGGTATTTTTAGAAGTGAGCATATTTTGGACAGAATTGTAATTTTCACCACCGCGGTGTGGTCAAAAACCATCAAAATTGAACCAAAAAAAATGTATTCCCCATATCATTCCTGCAGTGTCTACAGATGTTCAAAAGTCTATTTTGAGCCTAAAATTTGGAATTTTAAGAAGTGAGCAAATTCTCGCCACAATTTAAAAATTTTCTCCACCCTGGGGTGGTCAAAACCATCAAAATTGGATAAAAATTTTGTACCTCCCATATTATTTGCGAAGTGTCCAGAGATGTTCAAAAGTCTATTTTGAGCCTAAAATTGGGAATTTTAAGAAGTGAGCAAATTCTTGCCATAATTGTAAATTTTCACCACCCCGGGGTGGTCAAAACCATCAAAATTGGACAAAACAATTTTTATCTCCCATATCATTCCTGCAGTGTCCACAGATGTTCAAAAGTCTATTTTGAGCCCAAAATTTGGAATTTAAGAAGTGAGCAAATTCTTACCACAATTGTAAATTTTCACCACCCCGGTGTGGTCAAAACCATCAAAATTGGACAAAACATTTTAACCTCCCATATCATTTGCGCAGTGTCCACAGATGTTCAAAACTCTATTTTGAGCCTAAAATTTGGAATTTTAAGAAGTGAGCAAATTCTTACCACAATTGTAAATTTTTCCCCGCCCCGGGGTGGTCAAAACCATCAAAATTGGATAAAAACATTTTACCTCCCATATCATTTGCGCAGTGTACGCAGATGTTCAAAAGTCTATTTTGAGCCCTAAAATTTGGAATTTTAAGAAGTGAGCAAATTCTTGCCAGAATTGTACATTTTGTACACCCCGGTGTGGTAAAAACCATCAAAATAGGACAATCAATATTTAGTTTCCATATCATTTGCACAGTGTCCACAGATGTTCAAAAGTCTATTTTGAGCCTAAAATTTGGAATTTTAAGAGGTGAGCAAATTCTTGCCGCAATTGTAAATTTTTCTCCACCCCGGTGTGGTCAAAACCATCAAAATTGGAAAAAAAATTGTATCTCCCATATCATTTGCGCAGTGTCCACAGATGTTCAAAAGTCTATTTTGAGCCCTAAAGTTTGGAATTTTAAGAAGTGAGCAAATTCTTGCCAGAATTGTAAATTTTCACTACCCCGGGATGGTCAAAACCGTCAAAATTGGACAAAGAAAATTTATCTTCCATATCATTTGTGCAGTGTCCACAGATGTTCAAAAGTCTATTTTGAGCCCAAAATTTGGAATTTTAAGAAGTGAGCAAATTCTTGCCACAATCGTAAATTTTCACTACCCCGGTGTGGTCAAAACCATCAAAATTGGACAAATATTTTTTATCTCCCATATCATTCCTGCAGTGTCAACAGATGTTCAAAAGTCTATTTTGACCCTAAAATTTGGAATTTTAAGAAGTGAACAAATTCTTGCCAGAATAGTAAATTTTCACCACCCCGGGGTGGTCAAAACCATCAAAATTGGACAAAATTGTTTTACCTCCCATGTCATTTGCGCAGTGTCCAGAGATGTTCAAAAGTCTATTTTGAGCCTAAAATTTGGAATTTTAAGAAGTGAGCAAATTCTTGCCACAATTGTAAATTTTCACCACCCCGGGGTGGTCAAAACCATCAAAATTGGACAAATTTTTTTTACCTCTCACATCATTTGCGCAGTGTCCAGAGATGTTCAAAAGTCTATTTTGAGCCTAAATTTGGAATTTTAAGAAGTGAGCAAATTCTTGCCAGAATTGTAAATTTTCACCACCCCGGTGTGGTCAAAACCATCAAAATTGGACAAAACATTTTTATCTCCCATATCATTTGCGCAGTGTGCAGAGATGTTCAAAAGTCTATTTTGAGCCTAAAATTTGGAATTTTAAGAAGTGAGCAAATTCTTGCCACAATTGTAAATTTTCACAACCCCTGGTGTGGTCAAAACCATCAAAATTGGACAAAACATTTTTATCTCCGATATCATTTGCACAGTGTCCACAGATGTTAAAAGTCTATTTTGAGCCTAAAATTTGGTATTTTAAGAAGTGAGCAAAATTTAGACAGAATTGTAATTTTCACCACCGCGGTGTGGTCAAAACCATCAAAATTGAACAAAAAAAAATGTATTCCCCATATCATTCCTGCAGTGTCTACAGATGTTCAAAAGTCTATTTTGAGCCTAAAATTTGGAATTTTAAGAAGTGAGCAAATTCTTGCCAGAATTGTAAATTTTCACCACCCCGGTGTGGTCAAAACCATCAAAACTGGACAAAACATTTTAACCTCCCATATCATTTGCGCAGTGTGCAGAGATGTTCAAAAGTCTATTTTGAGCCTAAAATTTGGAATTTTAAGAAGTGAGCAAATTCTTGCCATAATTGTAAATTTTCACCACCCCGGGTTGGTCAAAACCATCAAAATTGGACAAAACATTTTTATCTCCCATATCATTCCTGCAGTGTCCACAGATGTTCAAAAGTCTATTTTGAGCCTAAAATTTTTGAAATTTAAGAAGTGAGCAAATTCTTGCCAGAATTGTAAATTTTCACCACCGCGGTGTGGTCAAAACCATCAAAACTGGACAAAACATTTTAACCTCCCATATCATTTGCGCAGTGTCCACAGATGTTCAAAACTCTATTTTGAGCCTAAAATTTGGAATTTTAAGAAGTGAGCAAATTCTTACCACAATTGAAAATTTTTCTCCGCCCCGGGGTGGTCAAAACCATCAAAATTGGATAAAAAGAATTTACCTCCCATATCATTTGCGCAGTGTCCAGAGATGTTCAAAAGTCTATTTTGAGCCCTAAAATTTGGAATTTTAAGAAGTGAGCAAATTCTTGCCAGAATTGTACATTTTGAACACCCCGGTGTGGTAAAAACCATCAAAATAGGACAATCAATATTTAGTTTCCATATCATTTGTGCAGTGTCCACAGATGTTCAAAAGTCTATTTTGAGCCTAAAATTTGGAATTTTAAGAAGTGAGCAAATTCTTGCCACAATTGTAAATTTTCACCACCGCGAGGTGGTCAAAACCATCAAAATCGGACAAACAAAATTTAGTCCCCATATCATTCCTGCAGTGTCTACAGATGTTCAAAAGTCTATTTTGAGCCTAAAATTTGGAATTTTAAGAAGTGAGCAAATTCTTGCCACAAATGTACATTTTTCAACAGCCCCGTGTGGTCAAAACCATCAAAATTGGACAAAAATGTTTTACCTCCCATATCATTTCCGCAGTGTCCACAGATGTTCAAAAGTCTATTTTGAGCCTAAAATTTTGTATTTTAAGAAGTGAGCAAATTCTTGCCACAACTGTAAATTTTCACCACCGCGGTGTGGTCAAAACCATCAAAATTGGATAAATTTTTTTTTATCTCCGATATCATTTGCACAGTGTCCACAGATGTTCAAAAGTCTATTTTGAGCCTAAAATTTGGTATTTTAAGAAGTGAGCAAATTCTTGCCAGAATTGTAAATTTTCACTACCGCGGGATGGTCAAAACCATCAAAATTGGACAAAGAAAATTTATCTTCCATATCATTTGCGCAGTGTCCAGAGATGTTCAAAAGTCTATTTTGAGCCCAAAATTTGGAATTTTAAGAAGTGAGCAAATTCTTGCCACAATCGTAAATTTTCACTACCCCGGGGTGGTCAAAAACATCAAAATTGGACTAATATTTTTTATCTCCCATATCATTCCTGCAGTGTCAACAGATGTTCAAAAGTCTATTTTGACCCTAAAATTTGGAATTTTAAGAAGTGAGCAAATTCTTGCCACAATTGTAAATTTTCACCACCGCGGGGTGGTCAAAACCATCAAAATTGGACAAAAAATTTTTACCTCTCACATCATTTGCGCAGTGTCCAGAGATGTTCAAAAGTCTATTTTGAGCCTAAATTTGGAATTTTAAGAAGTGAGCAAATTCTTGCCAGAATTGTAAATTTTCACCACCCCGGTGTGGTCAAAACCATCAAAATTGGACAAAACATTTTTATCTCCCATATCATTTGCGCAGTGTGCAGAGATGTTCAAAAGTCTATTTTGAGCCTAAAAATTGGAATTTTAAGAAGTGAGCAAATTCTTGCCACAATTGTAAATTTTCACAACCCCTGGTGTGGTCAAAACCATCAAAATTGGATAATTTTTTTTTTATCTCCGATATCATTTGCACAGTGTCCACAGATGTTCAAAAGTCTATTTTGAGCCTAAAATTTGGTATTTTAACAAGTGAGCAAAATTTAGACAGAATTGTAATTTTCACCACCTGGTGTGGTCAAAACCATCAAAATTGAACAAAAAAAAATGTATTCCCCATATCATTCCTGCAGTGTCTACAGATGTTCAAAAGTCTCTTTTGAGCCTAAAATTTGGAATTTGAAGAAGTGAGCAAATTCTTGCCAGAATTGTAAATTTTCACCACCCTGGGTGGGCCAAAAACATCAAAATTGGACAAATTTTTTATCTCCCATATCATTCCTGCAGTGTCCACAGATGTTCAAAAGTCTATTTTGAGCCTAAAATTTGGAAATTTAAGAAGTGAGCAAATTCTTGCCAGAATTGTAAATTTTTACCACCCCGGTGTGGTCAAAACCATCAAAATTGGACAAAACATTTTAACCTCCCATATCATTTGCGCAGTGTCCAGAGATGTTCAAAAGTCTATTTTGAGCCTAAAATTTGGAATTTTAAGAAGTGAGCAAATTCTTACCATAATTGAAAATTTTTGTCCACCCCAGGTGGTCAAAACCATCAAAATTGGATAAAAAGATTTTACCTCCCATATCATTTGCGCAGTGTACAGAGATGTTCAAAAGTCTATTTTGAGCCCTAAAATTTGGAATTTTAAGAAGTGAGCAAATTCTTGCTAGAATTGTACATTTTGAACACCCCGGTGTGGTCAAAACCATCAAAATAGGACAATCAATTTTAAGTTTCCATATCATTTGCGCAGTGTCCACAGATGTTCAAAAGTCTATTTTGAGCCTAAAATTTGGAATTTTAAGAAGTGAGCAAATTCTTGCCACAATTGTAAATTGTCACCACCCCGGGGTGGTCAAAACCATCAAAATCGGATAAAGAAAATTTTTCTCCCATATCATTCCTGCAGTGTCTACAGATGTTCAAAAGTCTATTTTGAGCCTAAAATTTGGAATTTTAAGAGGTGAGGAAAATCTTGCCACAATTGTAAATTTTTCTCCACCCCCGTGTGTTCAAAACCATCAAAATTGGACAAAAAATTTTTATCTCCCATATCATTTGCGCAGTGTACAGAGATGTTCAAAAGTCTATTTTGAGCCTAAAATTTGGAATTTTAAGAAGTGAGCAAATTCTTGCCACAATTGTAAATTTTCACCACCCCGGGATGGTCAAAACCATCAAAATTGGACAAAGAAAATTTATCTTCCATATCATTTGTGCAGTGTCCAGAGATGTTCAAAAGTCTATTTTGAGCCCAAAATTTGGAATTTTAAGAAGTGAGCAAATTCTTGCCACAATTGTAAATTTTCACCACCCCGGTGTGAGTGAGTGAGTGAGTGAGTTATGATTTAACGTCACATCGGCAGTATTTCAGCCATATCGTGATGAGAAGTACATTAATAATACATAAATGTATACAACATAAAAAACTCTCAACGATGGACAGTAAAATTACTAGAATATCACAGATTAATATTTAAAACTAGCATACAACTATAAAAGATATCACTATATATAACGGTACAATATAAAAAAGGGCTATAGATGGCCAGCAGCTGAAGGTAGATCACCATGCTAGGGTCCATGGGTGGTCAAAACCATCAAAATTGGACAAATATTTTTTATCTCCCATATCATTCCTGCAGTGTCAACAGATGTTCAAAAGTCTATTTTGACCCTAAAATTTGGAATTTTAAGAAGTGAACAAATTCTTGCCAGAATTGTAAATTTTCACCACCCCGGGGTGGTCAAAACAATCAAAATTGGACAATCAATTTTTAGTTTCCATATCATTTGCGCAGTGTCCACAGATGTTCAAAAGTTTATTTTGAGCCTAAAAATTGCAATTTTAAGAAGTGAGCAAATTCTTGCCGCAATTGTAAATTTTCACCACCCCGGGATGGTCAAAACCATCAAAATCTGATAAACAAAATTTATCTCTCATATCATTTGCACAGTGTCCACAGATGTTCAAAAGTCTATTTTGAGCCTAAAATTTGGAATTTTAAGAAGTGAGCAAATTCTTGCCAGAATTGTAAATTTTCACCACCGCGGGGTGGTCAAAACCATCAAAATTGAACAAAAAAAAATGGAGTCCCCATATCATTCCTGCAGTGTCTACAGATGTTCAAAAGTCTATTTTGAGCCTAAAATTTGGAATTTTAAAAAGTGAGCAAATTCTTGCCCCAATTGTAAATTTTCACCACCGCGGTGTGGTCAAAACCATCAAAATTGGACAAAAGTTTTTTATCTCCCATATCATTCCTGCAGTGTCTACAGATGTTCAAAAGTCTATTTTGAGCCTAAAATTTGGAATTTTAAGAAGTGAGCAAATTCTTGCCAGAATTGTAAATTTTCACTACCGCGGGGTGGTCAAAACCATCAAAATCGGACAAACAAAATTTAGTCCCCATATCATTCCTGCAGTGTCCACAGATGTTCAAAAGTCTATTTTGAGCCTAAAATTTGGAATTTTAAGAAGTGAACAAAATCTTGCCACAATTGTACATTTTTCAACAGCCCCTTGTGGTCAAAACCATCAAAATTGGACAATAAATTTTTAGTTTCGATATCATTTGCGCAGTGTCCACAGATGTTCAAAAGTCTATTTTGAGCCTAAAATTTGGAATTTTAAGAAGTGAGCAAATTCTTGCCAGAATTGTAAATTTTCACCACCCCGGTGTGGTCAAAACCATCAAAATTGGAGAATTTTTTTTTATCTCCCATATCATTTGCACAGTGTCCAGAGATGTTCAAAAGTCTATTTTGAGCCTAAACTTGGGAATTTCAAGAAGTGAGCAAATTCTTGTCGCAATTGTAAATTTTTTCCACCCCGGTGTGGTCAAAACCATCAAAATTGGACAAAAAAATTTTATATCCCATATCATTTGCGCAGTGTACAGAGATGTTCAAAAGTCTATTTTGAGCCCTAAAATTTGGAATTTTAAGAAGTGAACAAATTCTTGCCAGAATTGGACATTTTCAACACTCCGGTGTGGTCAAAACCATCAAAATAGGACAATAAATTTTTAGTTTCCATATCATTTCCGCAGTGTCCACAGATCTTCAAAAGTCTATTTTGAGCCTAAAATTTGGAATTTTAAGAAGTGAGCAAATTCTTGCCACAATTGTAAATTTTCACCACCGCGGGGTGGTCAAAACCATCAAAATTGGACAAACATTTTTTACCTCCCATATCATTTGCGCAGTGTACAGAGATGTTCAAAAGTCTATTTTGAGCCCTAAAATTTGGAATTTTAAGAAGTGAGCAAATTCTTGCCACAATTGTACGTTTTCACAACCCCGGGGTGGTCAAAACCATCAAAATAGGACAATAAATTTTTAGTTTCCATACCATTTGCACAGTGTCCAGAGATGTTCAAAAGTCTATTTTGAGCCTAAAATTTGGAATTTTAAGAAGTGAGCAAATTCTTGCCACAATTGTAAATTTTCACCACCATCAAAACCATCAAAACCATCAAAATTGGACAAATATTTTTTATCTCCCATATCATTCCTGCAGTGTCAACAGATGTTCAAAAGTCTATTTTGAGCCTAAAATTTGGAATTTGAAGAAGTGAACAAATTCTTGCCAGAATTGTAAATTTTCACCACCGCGGTGTGGTCAACAGCCCCTTGTGGTCAAAACCATCAAAATTGGACAATAAATTTTTAGTTTCGATATCATTTGCGCAGTGTCCACAGATGTTCAAAAGTCTATTTTGAGCCTAAAATTTGGAATTTTAAGAAGTGAGCAAATTCTTGCCAGAATTGTAAATTTTCACCACCCCGGTGTGGTCAAAACCATCAAAATTGGAGAATTTTTTTTTATCTCCCATATCATTTGCACAGTGTCCAGAGATGTTCAAAAGTCTATTTTGAGCCTAAACTTGGGAATTTCAAGAAGTGAGCAAATTCTTGTCGCAATTGTAAATTTTTTCCACCCCGGTGTGGTCAAAACCATCAAAATTGGACAAAAAATTTTTATATCCCATATCATTTGCGCAGTGTACAGAGATGTTCAAAAGTCTATTTTGAGCCCTAAAATTTGGAATTTTAAGAAGTGAACAAATTCTTGCCAGAATTGGACATTTTCAACACTCCGGTGTGGTCAAAACCATCAAAATAGGACAATAAATTTTTAGTTTCCATATCATTTCCGCAGTGTCCACAGATCTTCAAAAGTCTATTTTGAGCCTAAAATTTGGAATTTTAAGAAGTGAGCAAATTCTTGCCACAATTGTAAATTTTCACCACCGCGGGGTGGTCAAAACCATCAAAATTGGACAAACATTTTTTACCTCCCATATCATTTGCGCAGTGTACAGAGATGTTCAAAAGTCTATTTTGAGCCCTAAAATTTGGAATTTTAAGAAGTGAGCAAATTCTTGCCACAATTGTACGTTTTCACAACCCCGGGGTGGTCAAAACCATCAAAATAGGACAATAAATTTTTAGTTTCCATACCATTTGCACAGTGTCCAGAGATGTTCAAAAGTCTATTTTGAGCCTAAAATTTGGAATTTTAAGAAGTGAGCAAATTCTTGCCACAATTGTAAATTTTCACCACCATCAAAACCATCAAAACCATCAAAATTGGACAAATATTTTTTATCTCCCATATCATTCCTGCAGTGTCAACAGATGTTCAAAAGTCTATTTTGAGCCTAAAATTTGGAATTTGAAGAAGTGAACAAATTCTTGCCAGAATTGTAAATTTTCACCACCGCGGTGTGGTCAACAGCCCCTTGTGGTCAAAACCATCAAAATTGGACAATAAATTTTTAGTTTCGATATCATTTGCGCAGTGTCCACAGATGTTCAAAAGTCTATTTTGAGCCTAAAATTTGGAATTTTAAGAAGTGAGCAAATTCTTGCCAGAATTGTAAATTTTCACCACCCCGGTGTGGTCAAAACCATCAAAATTGGAGAATTTTTTTTTATCTCCCATATCATTTGCACAGTGTCCAGAGATGTTCAAAAGTCTATTTTGAGCCTAAAATTTGGAATTTTAAGAAGTGAGCAAATTCTTGCCACAATTGTAAATTTTCACCACCCCAGTGTGGTCAAAACCATCAAAATTGGAGAATTTTTTTTTTATCTCCCATATCATTTGCACAGTGTCCACAGATGTTCAAAAGTCTATTTTGAGCCTAAACTTGGGAATTTTAAAAAGTTAGCAAATTCTTGTCGCAATTGTAAATTTTTCTCCACCCCGGTGTGGTCAAAACCATCAAAATTGGACAAAAAAATTTTATCTCCCATATCATTTGCGCAGTGTACAGAGATGTTCAAAAGTCTATTTTGAGCCTAAAATTTGGAATTTTAAGAAGTGAACAAATTCTTGCCAGAATTGTAAATTTTCAACACCCCGGTGTGGTCAAAACCATCAAAATAGGACAATAAAATTTTAGTTTCCATATCATTTCCGCAGTGTCCACAGATCTTCAAAAGTCTATTTTGAGCCTAAAATTTGGAATTTTAAGAAATGTGCAAATTCTTGCCACAATTGTAAATTTTCACCACCGCGGGGTGGTCAAAACCATCAAAATTGGACAAACATTTTTTACCTCCCATATCATTTGCGCAGTGTACAGAGATGTTCAAAAGTCTATTTTGAGCCGTAAAATTTGGAATTTTAAGAAGTGAGCAAATTCTTGCAACAATTGTACGTTTTCACCACCCCGGTGTGGTCAAAACCATCAAAATAGGACAATAAATTTTTAGTTTCCATACCATTTGCACAGTGTCCAGAGATGTTCAAAAGTCTATTTTCAGCCTAAAATTTGGAATTTTAAGAAGTGAGCAAATTCTTGCCACAATTGTAAATTTTCACCACCGCGGGGTGGTCAAAACCATCAAAATTGGACAAACATTTTTTACCTCCCATATCATTTGCGCAGTGTACAGAGATGTTCAAAAGTCTATTTTGAGCCGTAAAATTTGGAATTTTAAGAAGTGAGCAAATTCTTGCAACAATTGTACGTTTTCACCACCCCGGTGTGGTCAAAACCATCAAAATAGGACAATAAATTTTTAGTTTCCATACCATTTGCACAGTGTCCAGAGATGTTCAAAAGTCTATTTTCAGCCTAAAATTTGGAATTTTAAGAAGTGAGCAAATTCTTGCCACAATTGTAAATTTTCACCACCCCGGTGTGGTCAAAACCATCAAAATTGGACAAATATTTTTTATCTCCCATATCATTCCTGCAGTGTCCAGAGATGTTCAAAAGTCTATTTTGAGCCTAAAATTTGGAATTTGAAGAAGTGAACAAATTCTTGCCAGAATTGTAAATTTTCACCAAGCCGGTGTGGTCAAAACCATCAAAATTGGACAAAAATGTTTTACCTACCATGTCATTTGCGCAGTGTCCACAGATGTTCAAAAGTCTATTTTGAGCCTAAATTTTGGAATTTTAAGAAGTGAGCAAATACTTGCCACAATTGTAAATTTTCACCATCCCGGGGTGGTCAAAACCATCACAATTGGACCAAAATTTTTTACCTCCCATATCATTTGCGCAGTGTCCAGAGATGTTCAAAAGTCTATTTTGAGCCTAAAATTTGAAAATTTAAGAAGTGAGCAAATTCTTGCCAGAATTGTAAATTTTCACCACCGCGGGGTGGTCAAAACCATCAAAATTGGACAAAACATTTTTACCACCCATATCATTTGCGAAGTGTCCAGAGATGTTCAAAAGTCTATTTTGAGCCTAAAATTTGGAATTTTAAGAAGTGAGCAAATTCTTGCCAGAATTGTAAATTTTCACCACCCAGGTGTGGTCAAAACCATCAAAATTGGAGAATTTTTTTCTTATCTCCCATATCATTTGCACAGTGTCCACAGATGTTCAAAAGTCTATTTTGAGCCTAAAATTGGGATTTTTAAGAAGTGAGCAAATTCTTGCCACAATTGTAAATTTTCACCACCTGGTGTGGTCAAAACCATCAAAATTTGTCAAAAAAAATGTAGTCCCCATATCATTCCTGCAGTGTCTACAGATGTTCAATAGTCTATTTTGAGCCTAAAATTTGGAATTTTAAGAAGTGAGCAAATTCTTGCCACAATTGTAAATTTTTCTCCGCCCCGGGGTGGTCAAAACCATCAAAATTGGACAAAAAAAATTTACCTCCGATATCATTTGCGCAGTGTACAGAGATGTTGAAAAGTCTATTTTGAGCCTAAAATTTGGAATTTTAAGAAGTGAGCAAATTCTTGCCAGAATTGTACATTTTCATCACCCAGGTGTGGTCAAAACCATCAAAATAGGACAAAAAAAATTCAGTTTCCATACCATTTGCACAGTGTCCAGAGATGTTCAAAAGTCTATTTTGAGCCTAAAATTTGGAATTTTAAGAAGTGAGCAAATTCTTGCCAGAATTGTAAATTTTCACCACCCCGGTGTGGTCAAAACCATCAAAATTGGAGAATTTTTTTTTATCTCCCATATCATTTGCACAGTGTCCAGAGATGTTCAAAAGTCTATTTTGAGCCTAAAATTTGGAATTTTAAGAAGTGAGCAAATTCTTGCCACAATTGTAAATTTTCACCACCCCAGTGTGGTCAAAACCATCAAAATTGGAGAATTTTTTTTTTATCTCCCATATCATTTGCACAGTGTCCACAGATGTTCAAAAGTCTATTTTGAGCCTAACCTTGGGAATTTTAAAAAGTGAGCAAATTCTTGTCGCAATTGTAAATTTTTCTCCACCCCGGTGTCGTCAAAACCATCAAAATTGGACAAAAAATTTTTATCTCCCATATCATTTGCGCAGTGTACAGAGATGTTCAAAAGTCTATTTTGAGCCTAAAATTTGGAATTTTAAGAAGTGAACAAATTCTTGCCAGAATTGTAAATTTTCAACACCCCGGGGTGGTCAAAACCATCAAAATAGGACAATAAAATTTTAGTTTCCATATCATTTCCGCAGTGTCCACAGATCTTCAAAAGTCTATTTTGAGCCTAAAATTTGGAATTTTAAGAAATGTGCAAATTCTTGCCACAATTGTAAATTTTCACCACCGCGGGGTGGTCAAAACCATCAAAATTGGACAAACATTTTTTACCTCCCATATCATTTGCGCAGTGTACAGAGATGTTCAAAAGTCTATTTTGAGCCGTAAAATTTGGAATTTTAAGAAGTGAGCAAATTCTTGCAACAATTGTACGTTTTCACCACCCCGGTGTGGTCAAAACCATCAAAATAGGACAATAAATTTTTAGTTTCCATACCATTTGCACAGTGTCCAGAGATGTTCAAAAGTCTATTTTCAGCCTAAAATTTGGAATTTTAAGAAGTGAGCAAATTCTTGCCACAATTGTAAATTTTCACCACCGCGGGGTGGTCAAAACCATCAAAATTGGACAAACATTTTTTACCTCCCATATCATTTGCGCAGTGTACAGAGATGTTCAAAAGTCTATTTTGAGCCGTAAAATTTGGAATTTTAAGAAGTGAGCAAATTCTTGCAACAATTGTACGTTTTCACCACCCCGGTGTGGTCAAAACCATCAAAATAGGACAATAAATTTTTAGTTTCCATACCATTTGCACAGTGTCCAGAGAAGTTCAAAAGTCTATTTTCAGCCTAAAATTTGGAATTTTAAGAAGTGAGCAAATTCTTGCCACAATTGTAAATTTTCACCACCCCGGGGTGGTCAAAACCATCAAAATCGGACAAATATTTTTTATCTCCCATATCATTCCTGCAGTGTCCAGAGATGTTCAAAAGTCTATTTTGAGCCTAAAATTTGGAATTTGAAGAAGTGAACAAATTCTTGTCGCAATTGTAAATTTTCACCAAGCCGGTGTGGTCAAAACCATCAAAATTGGACAAAAATGTTTTACCTACCATGTCATTTGCGCAGTGTCCACAGATGTTCAAAAGTCTATTTTGAGCCTAAATTTTGGAATTTTAAGAAGTGAGCAAATACTTGCCACAATTGTAAATTTTCACCATCCCGGGGTGGTCAAAACCATCACAATTGGACCAAAATTTTTTACCTCCCATATCATTTGCGCAGTGTCCAGAGATGTTCAAAAGTCTATTTTGAGCCTAAAATTTGAAAATTTAAGAAGTGAGCAAATTCTTGCCAGAATTGTAAATTTTCACCACCGCGGGGTGGTCAAAACCATCAAAATTGGACAAAACATTTTTACCACCCATATCATTTGCGAAGTGTCCAGAGATGTTCAAAAGTCTATTTTGAGCCTAAAATTTGGAATTTTAAGAAGTGAGCAAATTCTTGCCAGAATTGTAAATTTTCACCACCCAGGTGTGGTCAAAACCATCAAAATTGGAGAATTTTTTTCTTATCTCCCATATCATTTGCACAGTGTCCACAGATGTTCAAAAGTCTATTTTGAGCCTAAAATTGGGATTTTTAAGAAGTGAGCAAATTCTTGCCACAATTGTAAATTTTCACCACCTGGTGTGGTCAAAACCATCAAAATTTGTCAAAAAAAATGTAGTCCCCATATCATTCCTGCAGTGTCTACAGATGTTCAATAGTCTATTTTGAGCCTAAAATTTGGAATTTTAAGAAGTGAGCAAATTCTTGCCACAATTGTAAATTTTTCTCCGCCCCGGGGTGGTCAAAACCATCAAAATTGGACAAAAAAAATTTACCTCCGATATCATTTGCGCAGTGTACAGAGATGTTGAAAAGTCTATTTTGAGCCTAAAATTTGGAATTTTAAGAAGTGAGCAAATTCTTGCCAGAATTGTACATTTTCATCACCCAGGTGTGGTCAAAACCATCAAAATAGGACCAAAAAAATTCAGTTTCCATACCATTTGCACAGTGTCCAGAGATGTTCAAAAGTCTATTTTGAGCCTAAAATTTGGAATTTTAAGAAGTGAGCAAATTCTTGCCAGAATTGTAAATTTTCACCACCCCGGTGTGGTCAAAACCATCAAAATTGGAGAATTTTTTTTTATCTCCCATATCATTTGCACAGTGTCCAGAGATGTTCAAAAGTCTATTTTGAGCCTAAAATTTGGAATTTTAAGAAGTGAGCAAATTCTTGCCACAATTGTAAATTTTCACCACCCCAGTGTGGTCAAAACCATCAAAATTGGAGAATTTTTTTTTTATCTCCCATATCATTTGCACAGTGTCCACAGATGTTCAAAAGTCTATTTTGAGCCTAAACTTGGGAATTTTAAAAAGTGAGCAAATTCTTGTCGCAATTGTAAATTTTTCTCCACCCCGGTGTGGTCAAAACCATCAAAATTGGACAAAAAATTTTTATCTCCCATATCATTTGCGCAGTGTACAGAGATGTTCAAAAGTCTATTTTGAGCCTAAAATTTGGAATTTTAAGAAGTGAACAAATTCTTGCCAGAATTGTAAATTTTCAACACCCCGGTGTGGTCAAAACCATCAAAATAGGACAATAAAATTTTAGTTTCCATATCATTTCCGCAGTGTCCACAGATCTTCAAAAGTCTATTTTGAGCCTAAAATTTGGAATTTTAAGAAATGTGCAAATTCTTGCCACAATTGTAAATTTTCACCACCGC
The DNA here is from genome assembly GCF_023055435.1 of Haliotis rufescens. Lineage (NCBI taxonomy): Eukaryota > Metazoa > Mollusca > Gastropoda > Lepetellida > Haliotidae > Haliotis > Haliotis rufescens. The sequence continues at coordinate 49,167,934 of NW_025964001.1, read as the reverse complement.
GGGGTGGTCAAAACCATCAAAATTGGACAAACATTTTTTACCTCCCATATCATTTGCGCAGTGTACAGAGATGTTCAAAAGTCTATTTTGAGCCGTAAAATTTGGAATTTTAAGAAGTGAGCAAATTCTTGCAACAATTGTACGTTTTCACCACCCCGGTGTGGTCAAAACCATCAAAATAGGACAATAAATTTTTAGTTTCCATACCATTTGCACAGTGTCCAGAGATGTTCAAAAGTCTATTTTCAGCCTAAAATTTGGAATTTTAAGAAGTGAGCAAATTCTTGCCACAATTGTAAATTTTCACCACCGCGGGGTGGTCAAAACCATCAAAATTGGACAAACATTTTTTACCTCCCATATCATTTGCGCAGTGTACAGAGATGTTCAAAAGTCTATTTTGAGCCGTAAAATTTGGAATTTTAAGAAGTGAGCAAATTCTTGCAACAATTGTACGTTTTCACCACCCCGGTGTGGTCAAAACCATCAAAATAGGACAATAAATTTTTAGTTTCCATACCATTTGCACAGTGTCCAGAGATGTTCAAAAGTCTATTTTGAGCCTAAAATTTGGAATTTTAAGAAGTGAGCAAATTCTTGCCACAATTGTAAATTTTCACCACCCCGGGGTGGTCAAAACCATCAAAATTGGACAAATATTTTTTATCTCCCATATCATTCCTGCAGTGTCCAGAGATGTTCAAAAGTCTATTTTGAGCCTAAAATTTGGAATTTGAAGAAGTGAACAAATTCTTGCCAGAATTGTAAATTTTCACCAAGCCGGTGTGGTCAAAACCATCAAAATTGGACAAAAATGTTTTACCTACCATGTCATTTGCGCAGTGTCCACAGATGTTCAAAAGTCTATTTTGAGCCTAAATTTTGGAATTTTAAGAAGTGAGCAAATACTTGCCACAATTGTAAATTTTCACCATCCCGGGGTGGTCAAAACCATCACAATTGGACCAAAATTTTTTACCTCCCATATCATTTGCGCAGTGTCCAGAGATGTTCAAAAGTCTATTTTGAGCCTAAAATTTGAAAATTTAAGAAGTGAGCAAATTCTTGCCAGAATTGTAAATTTTCACCACCGCGGGGTGGTCAAAACCATCAAAATTGGACAAAACATTTTTACCACCCATATCATTTGCGAAGTGTCCAGAGATGTTCAAAAGTCTATTTTGAGCCTAAAATTTGGAAATTTAAGAAGTGAACAAATTCTTGCCAGAATTGGACATTTTCAACACCGCGGGGTGGTCAAAACCATCAAAATAGGACAAAAAAAATTCAGTTTCCATACCATTTGCACAGTGTCCAGAGATGTTCAAAAGTCTATTTTGAGCCTAAAATTTGGAAATTTAAGAAGTGAACAAATTCTTGCCAGAATTGGACATTTTCAACACCGCGGGGTGGTCAAAACCATCAAAATAGGACAATAAATTTTTAGTTTCCATATCATTTCCGCAGTGTCCACAGATCTTCAAAAGTCTATTTTGAGCCTAAAATTTGGAATTTTAAGCAGTGAGCAAATTCTTGCCACAATTGTAAATTTTCACCACCGCGGAGTGGTCAAAACCATCAAAATCGGAAAAACAAAATCTATCTCCCATATCATTTGCGCAGTGTCCAGAGATGTTCAAAAGTCTATTTTGAGCCTAAAATTGGGAATTTTAAGAAGTGAGCAAATTCTTGCCAGAATTGTAAATTTTCCCCCCACCGGGGGTGGTCAAAACCATCAAAATTGGACAATTTTTTTTATCTGCCATATCATTTGCGCAGTGTCCACTGATGTTCAAAAGTCTATTTTGAGCCTAAAATTTGGAATTTTAAGAAGTGAGCAAATTCTTGCCACAATTGTACATTTTCACCACCCAGGTGTGGTCAAAACCATCAAAATTGGACAAAGAAAATTTATCTTCTATATCATTTGCGCAGTGTCCAGAGATGTTCAAAAGTCTATTTTGAGCCTAAAATTTGGAATTTTAAAAAGTGAGCAAATTCTTGCCACAATTCTAAATTTTCACCACCCCAGGGTGGTCAAAACCATCAAAATTGGACAAATATTTTTTATCTCCCACATCATTCCTGCAGTGTCAACAGATTTTTAAAAGTCTATTTTGAGCCTAAAATTTGGAATTTTAAGAAGTGAACAAATTCTTGCCAGAATTGTAAATTTTCACAACCCCGGGGTGGTCAAAACCATCAAAATTAGACAAAAATATTTTACCTCCCATGTCATTTGCGCAGTGTCCACAGATGTTCAAAAGTCTATTTTGAGCCTAAAATTTGGAATTTTAAGAAGTGAGCAAATTCTTGACACAATTGTAAATTTTCACCAGCCCGGTGTGGTCAAAACCATCAAAATTGGACAAAACATTTTTACCTCCCATATCATTTGCGCAGTGTCCAGAGATGTTCAAAAGTCTATTTTGAGCCTAAAATTTGGAAATTTAAGAAGTGAACAAATTCTTGCCACAATTGTAAATTTTACCCACCCCGGGGTGGTCAAAACCATCAAAATTGGACAAAAAATTTTTACCTCCCATATCATTTGCGCAGTGTCCACAGATGTTCAAAAGTCTATTTGGAGCCTAAAATTTGGAAATTTAAGAAGTGTGCAAATTCTTGCCAGTGTTGTAAATTTTCACCACCCCTGGTGTTGTCAAAACCATCAAAATTGGACAAAACATTTTTACCTCCCATATCATTTGCGCAGTGTCCACAGATGTTCAAAAGTCTATTTGGAGCCTAAAATTTGGAAATTTAAGAAGTGAACAAATTCTTGCCACAATTGTAAATTTTCCCCAACCCGGGGTGGTCAAAACCATCAAAATTGGACAAAAAAAATTTACCTCCCATATAATTTGTGCAGTGTCCAGAGATGTTCAAAAGTCTATTTGGAGCCTAAAATTTGGAAATTTAAGAAGTGTGCAAATTCTTGCCAGTGTTGTAAATTTTCACCACCCCTGGTGTTGTCAAAACCATCAAAATTGGACAAAAAATCTTTACCTCCCATATCATTTGCGCAGTGTCCACTGATGTTCAAAGTCTATTTTGAGCCTAAAATTTGGAATTTTAAGAAGTGAGCAAATTCTTGCCACAATTGTACATTTTCACCACCCAGGGATGGTCAAAACTATCAAAATTGGACAAAGAAAATTTATCTTTCATATCATTTGCGCAGTGTCCAGAGATGTTCAAAAGTCTATTTTGAGCCTAAAATTTGGAATTTTAAAAAGTGAGCAAATTCTTGCCACAATTCTAAATTTTCACCACCCCAGGGTGGTCAAAACCATCAAAATTGGACAAATATTTTTTATCTCCCACATCATTCCTGCAGTGTCAACAGATTTTTAAAAGTCTATTTTGAGCCTAAAATTTGGAATTTTAAGAAGTGAACAAATTCTTGCCACAATTGTAAATTTTCACCACCCCAGTGTGGTCAAAACCATCAAAATTGGAGAATTTTTTTTTATCTCCCATATCATTTGCACAGTTTCCACAGATGTTCAAAAGTCTATTTTGAGCCTAAACTTGGGAATTTTAAAAAGTGAGCAAATTCTTGTCGCAATTGTAAATTTTTCTCCACCCCGGTGTGGTCAAAACCATCAAAATTGGACAAAAAAATTTTATCTCCCATATCATTTGCGCAGTGTACAGAGATGTTCAAAAGTCTATTTTGAGCCTAAAATTTGGAATTTTAAGAAGTGAACAAATTCTTGCCAGAATTGGACATTTTCAACACCCCGGGGTGGTCAAAACCATCAAAATAGGACAATAAATTTTTAGTTTCCATATCATTTCCGCAGTGTCCACAGATCTTCAAAAGTCTATTTTGAGCCTAAAATTTGGAATTTTAAGAAGTGAGCAAATTCTTGCCACAATTGTAAATTTTCACCACCGCGGGGTGGTCAAAACCATCAAAATTGGACAAAACATTTTAACTTCCCATATCATTTGCGCAGTGTACAGAGATGTTCAAAAGTCTATTTTGAGCCTAAAATTTGGAATTTTAAGAAGTGAGCAAATTCTTGCCAGAATTGTAAATTTTCACCACCCCAGGGTGGTCAAAGCCATCAAAATTGGATAAACAAAATTTATCTCCCATATCATTTGCGCAGTGTACAGAGATGTTCAAAAGTCTCTTTTGAGCCCTAAAATTTGGAATTTTAAGAAGTGAGCAAATTCTTGCCACAATTGTAAATTTTCACCACCGCGGAGTGGTCAAAACCATCAAAATCGGAAAAACAAAATCTATCTCCCATATCAATTCCGCAGTGTCCAGAGATGTTCAAAAGTCTATTTAGAGCCTAAAATTGGGAATTTTAAGAAGTGAGCAAATTCTTGCCACAATTGTAAATTTTCCCCCCCGGGGGTGGTCAAAACCATCAAAATTGGACAAAGAAAATTTATCTTCCATATCATTTGCGCAGTGTCCAGAGATGTTCAAAAGTCTATTTTGAGCCTAAAATTTGGAATTTTAAAAAGTGAGCAAATTCTTGCCACAATTCTAAATTTTCACCACCCCAGGGTGGTCAAAACCATCAAAATTGGACAAATCTTTTTTATCTCTCACATCATTCCTGCAGTGTCAACAGATTTTTAAAAGTCTATTTTGAGCCTAAAATTTGGAATTTTAAGAAGTGAACAAATTCTTGCCACAATTGTAAATTTTCACCACCCCGGGGTGGTCAAAACCATCAAAATTAGACAAAAATATTTTACCTCCCATGTCATTTGCGCAGTGTCCACAGATGTTCAAAAGTCTATTTTGAGCCTAAAATTTGGAATTTTAAGAAGTGAGCAACTTCTTGACACAATTGTAAATTTTCACCAGCCCGGTGAGGTCAAAACCATCAAAATTGGACAAAACATTTTTACCTCCCATATCATTTGCGCAGTGTCCAGAGATGTTCAAAAGTCTATTTTGAGCCTAAAATTTGGAAATTTAAGAAGTGAACAAATTCTTGCCACAATTGTAAATTTTACCCACCCCGGGGTGGTCAAAACCATCAAAATTGGACAAAAAAATTTTACCTCCCATATCATTTGCGCAGTGTCCAGAGATGTTCAAAAGTCTATTTGGAGCCTAAAATTTGGAAATTTAAGAAGTGTGCAAATTCTTGCCAGTGTTGTAAATTTTCACACCCCCTGGTGTTGTCAAAACCATCAAAATTGGACAAAACATTTTTACCTCCCATATCATTTGCGCAGTGTCCAGAGATGTTCAAAAGTCTATTTTGAGCCTAAAATTTGGAAATTTAAGAAGTGAACAAATTCTTGCCACAATTGTAAATTTTCCCCACCCCGGGGTGGTCAAAACCATCAAAATTGGACAAAAAAAATTTACCTCCCATATCATTTGCGCAGTGTCCAGAGATGTTCAAAAGTCTATTTGGAGCCTAAAATTTGGAAATTTAAGAAGTGTGCAAATTCTTGCCAGTGTTGTAAATTTTCACCACCCCTGGTGTTGTCAAAACCATCAAAATTGGACAAAAAATCTTTACCTCCCATATCATTTGCGCAGTGTCCACTGATGTTCAAAGTCTATTTTGAGCCTAAAATTTGGAATTTTAAGAAGTGAGCAAATTCTTGCCACAATTGTACATTTTCACCACCCAGGGATGGTCAAAACTATCAAAATTGGACAAAGAAAATTTATCTTTCATATCATTTGCGCAGTGTCCAGAGATGTTCAAAAGTCTATTTTGAGCCTAAAATTTGGAATTTTAAAAAGTGAGCAAATTCTTGCCACAATTCTAAATTTTCACCACCCCAGGGTGGTCAAAACCATCAAAATTGGACAAATATTTTTTATCTCCCACATCATTCCTGCAGTGTCAACAGATTTTTAAAAGTCTATTTTGAGCCTAAAATTTGGAATTTGAATAAGTGAACAAATTCTTGCCAGAATTGTAAATTTTCACCACCCCGGGGTGGTCAAAACCATCAAAATTAGACAAAACATTTTTACCTCCCATATCATTTGCGCAGTGACCAGAGATCTTCAAAAGTCTATTTTGAGCCTAAAATTTGGAAATTTAAGAAGTGAACAAATTCTTGCCAGAATTGTAAATTTTCACCACCTGGTGTGGTCAAAACCATCAAAATTGGACAAAACATTTTTACCTCCCATATCATTTGCGCAGTGTCCAGAGATGTTCAAAAGTCTATTTTGAGCCTAAAATTTGGAATTTTAAGAAGTAAGCAAATTTTTGCCACAATTCTAATTTTCACCACAGAGGGTGTGGTCAAAAGCAAAAAAATTGAACCAAAAAAAATGTATTCCCCATATCATTCCTGCAGTGTCTACAGATGTTCAAAAGTCTATTTTGAGCCTAAAATTTGGAATTTTAAGAAGTGAGCAAATTCTTGCCACAATTGTACGTTTTCACAACCCAGGTGTGGTCAAAACCATCAAAATAGGACAATAAATTTTTAGTTTCCATACCATTTCCACAGTGTCCACAGATGTTCAAAAGTCTATTTTGGGCCTAAAATTTGGAATTTTAAGAAGTGAGCAAATTCTTGCCACAATTGTAAATTTTCACCACCCCGGGGTGGTCAAAACCATCAAAATTGGACAAATATTTTTTATCTCCCATATCATTCCTGCAGTGTCCAGAGATGTTCAAAAGTCTATTTTGAGCCTAAAATTTGGAATTTGAAGAAGTGAACAAATTCTTGCCAGAATTGTAAATTTTCACCACCCCGGTGTGGTCAAAACCATCAAAATTGGACAAATATTTTTTATCTCCCATATCATTCCTGCAGTGTCAACAGATGTTCAAAAGTCTATTTTGAGCCTAAATTTTGGAATTTTAAGAAGTGAGCAAATTCTTGCAACAATTGTAAATTTTCACCACCCCGGGGTGGTAAAAACCATCACAATTGGACCAAAATTGTTTACCTCCCATATCATTTGCGCAGTGTCCAGAGATGTTCAAAAGTCTATTTTGAGCCTAACATTTGAAAATTTAAGAAGTGAGCAAATTCTTGCCAGAATTGTAAATTTTCACCACCCCGGGGTGGTCAAAACCATCAAAATTGGACAAAACATTTTTACCACCCATGTCATTTGCGCAGTGTCCAGAGATGTTCAAAAGTCTATTTTGAGCCTAAAATTTGGAATTTTAAGAAGTGAGCAAATTCTTGCCAGAATTGTAAATTTTCAACACCCCGGTGTGGTCAAAACCATCAAAATTGGAGAATTTTTTTTTTATCTCCCATATCATTTGCACAGTGTCCACAGATGTTCAAAAGTCTATTTTGAGCCTAAAATTGAGATTTTTAAGAAGTGAGCAAATTCTTGCCACAATTATAAATTTTGACCACCCCGGTGTGGTCAAAACCATCAAAATTGGACAAAAAAAATGTAGTCCCCATATCATTCCTGCAGTGTCTACAGATGTTCAAAAGTCTATTTTGAGCCTAAAATTTGGAATTTAAGAAGTGAGCAAATTTTTGCCACAATTCTAATTTTCACCACAGAGGGTGTGGTCAAAAGCAAAAAAATTGAACCAAAAAAAATGTATTCCCCATATCATTCCTGCAGTGTCTACAGATGTTCAAAAGTTTATTTTGAGCCTAACATTTGGAATTTTAAGAAGTGAACAAATTCTTGCCACAATTGTAAATTTTCACCACCCCGGGGTGGTCAAAACCATCAAAATTAGACAAAAATATTTTACCTCCCATGTCATTTGCGCAGTGTCCAGAGATGTTCAAAAGTCTATTTGGAGCCTAAAATTTGGAAATTTAAGAAGTGTGCAAATTCTTGCCAGTGTTCTAAATTTTCACCACCCCTGGTGTTGTCAAAACCATCAAAATTGGACAAAACATTTTTACCTCCCATATCATTTGCGCAGTGTCCACAGATGTTCAAAAGTCTATTTTGAGCCTAAAATTTGGAAATTTAAGAAGTGAACAAATTCTTGCCACAATTGTAAATTTTCCCCACCCCGGGGTGGTCAAAACCATCAAAATTGGACAAAAAAAATTTACCTCCCATATCATTTGCGCAGTGTCCAGAGATGTTCAAAAGTCTATTTGGAGCCTAAAATTTGGAAATTTAAGAAGTGTGCAAATTCTTGCCAGTGTTGTAAATTTTCACCACCCCTGGTGTTGTCAAAACCATCAAAATTGGACAAAAAATCTTTACCTCCCATATCATTTGCGCAGTGTCCACTGATGTTCAAAGTCTATTTTGAGCCTAAAATTTGGAATTTTAAGAAGTGAGCAAATTCTTGCCACAATTGTACATTTTCACCACCCAGGGATGGTCAAAACTATCAAAATTGGACAAAGAAAATTTATCTTTCATATCATTTGCGCAGTGTCCAGAGATGTTCAAAAGTCTATTTTGAGCCTAAAATTTGGAATTTTAAAAAGTGAGCAAATTCTTGCCACAATTCTAAATTTTCACCACCCCAGGGTGGTCAAAACCATCAAAATTGGACAAATATTTTTTATCTCCCACATCATTCCTGCAGTGTCAACAGATTTTTAAAAGTCTATTTTGAGCCTAAAATTTGGAATTTGAAGAAGTGAACAAATTCTTGCCAGAATTGTAAATTTTCACCACCCCGGGGTGGTCAAAACCATCAAAATTAGACAAAACATTTTTACCTCCCATATCATTTGCGCAGTGTCCAGAGATGTTCAAAAGTCTATTTTGAGCCTAAAATTTGGAAATTTAAGAAGTGAACAAATTCTTCCCAGAATTGTAAATTTTCACCACCCCGGTGTGGTCAAAACCATCAAAATTGGACAAAACATTTTTACCTCCCATATCATTTGCGCAGTGTCCAGAGATGTTCAAAAGTCTATTTTGAGCCTAAAATTTGGAATTTTAAGAAGTAAGCAAATTTTTGCCACAATTCTAATTTTCACCACAGAGGGTGTGGTCAAAAGCAAAAAAATTGAACCAAAAAAAATGTATTCCCCATATCATTCCTGCAGTGTCTACAGATGTTCAAAAGTCTATTCAAGCCTAAAATTTGGAATTTTAAGAAGTGAGCAAATTCTTGCCACAATTGTAAATTTTTCTCCGCCCCGGGGTGGTCAAAACCATCAAAATTGGACAAAAAATGTTTACCTCCGATATCATTTGCGCAGTGTACAGAGATGTTGAAAAGTCTATTTTGAGCCTAAAATTTGGAATTTTAAGAAGTGAGCAAATTCTTGCCACAATTGTACGTTTTCACAACCCAGGTGTGGTCAAAACCATCAAAATAGGACAATAAATTTTTAGTTTCGATACCATTTCCACAGTGTCCACAGATGTTCAAAAGTCTATTTTGGGCCTAAAATTTGGAATTTTAAGAAGTGAGCAAATTCTTGCCACAATTGTAAATTTTCACCACCCCCGGGGTGGTCAAAACCATCAAAATTGGACAAATATTTTTTATCTCCCATATCATTCCTGCAGTGTCCAGAGATGTTCAAAAGTCTATTTTGAGCCTAAAATTTGGAATTTGAAGAAGTGAACAAATTCTTGCCAGAATTGTAAATTTTCACCACCCCGGTGTGGTCAAAACCATCAAAATTGGACAAATATTTTTTATCTCCCATATCATTCCTGCAGTGTCAACAGATGTTCAAAAGTCTATTTTGAGCCTAAATTTTGGAATTTTAAGAAGTGAGCAAATTCTTGCCACAATTGTAAATTTTCACCACCCCGGGGTGGTAAAAACCATCACAATTGGACCAAAATTTTTTACCTCCCATATCATTTGCGCAGTGTCCAGAGATGTTCAAAAGTCTATTTTCAGCCTAACATTTGAAAATTTAAGAAGTGAGCAAATTCTTGCCAGGATTGTAAATTTTCACCACCCCGGGGTGGTCAAAACCATCAAAATTGGACAAAACATTTTTACCACCCATATCATTTGCGCAGTGTCCAGAGATGTTCAAAAGTCTATTTTGAGCCTAAAATTTGGAATTTTAAGAAGTGAGCAAATTCTTGCCAGAATTGTAAATTTTCAACACCCCGGTGTGGTCAAAACCATCAAAATTGGAGAATTTTTTTTTTATCTCCCATATCATTTGCACAATGTCCACAGATGTTCAAAAGTCTATTTTGAGCCTAAAATTGAGATTTTTAAGAAGTGAGCAAATTCTTGCCACAATTATAAATTTTGACCACCCCGGTGTGGTCAAAACCATCAAAATTGGACAAAAAAAATGTAGTCCCCATATCATTCCTGCAGTGTCTACAGATGTTCAAAAGTCTATTTTGAGCCTAAAATTTGGAATTTAAGAAGTGAGCAAATTTTTGCCACAATTCTAATTTTCACCACAGAGGGTGTGGTCAAAAGCAAAAAAATTGAACCAAAAAAAATGTATTCCCCATATCATTCCTGCAGTGTCTACAGATGTTCAAAAGTTTATTTTGAGCCTAACATTTGGAATTTTAAGAAGTGAACAAATTCTTGCCACAATTGTAAATTTTCACCACCCCGGGGTGGTCAAAACCATCAAAATTAGACAAAAATATTTTACCTCCCATGTCATTTGCGCAGTGTCCAGAGATGTTCAAAAGTCTATTTGGAGCCTAAAATTTGGAAATTTAAGAAGTGTGCAAATTCTTGCCAGTGTTCTAAATTTTCACCACCCCTGGTGTTGTCAAAACCATCAAAATTGGACAAAACATTTTTACCTCCCATATCATTTGCGCAGTGTCCACAGATGTTCAAAAGTCTATTTTGAGCCTAAAATTTGGAAATTTAAGAAGTGAACAAATTCTTGCCACAATTGTAAATTTTCCCCACCCCGGGGTGGTCAAAACCATCAAAATTGGACAAAAAAAATTTACCTCCCATATCATTTGCGCAGTGTCCAGAGATGTTCAAAAGTCTATTTGGAGCCTAAAATTTGGAAATTTAAGAAGTGTGCAAATTCTTGCCAGTGTTGTAAATTTTCACCACCCCTGGTGTTGTCAAAACCATCAAAATTGGACAAAAAATCTTTACCTCCCATATCATTTGCGCAGTGTCCACTGATGTTCAAAGTCTATTTTGAGCCTAAAATTTGGAATTTTAAGAAGTGAGCAAATTCTTGCCACAATTGTACATTTTCACCACCCAGGGATGGTCAAAACTATCAAAATTGGACAAAGAAAATTTATCTTTCATATCATTTGCGCAGTGTCCAGAGATGTTCAAAAGTCTATTTTGAGCCTAAAATTTGGAATTTTAAAAAGTGAGCAAATTCTTGCCACAATTCTAAATTTTCACCACCCCAGGGTGGTCAAAACCATCAAAATTGGACAAATATTTTTTATCTCCCACATCATTCCTGCAGTGTCAACAGATTTTTAAAAGTCTATTTTGAGCCTAAAATTTGGAATTTGAAGAAGTGAACAAATTCTTGCCAGAATTGTAAATTTTCACCACCCCGGGGTGGTCAAAACCATCAAAATTAGACAAAACATTTTTACCTCCCATATCATTTGCGCAGTGTCCAGAGATGTTCAAAAGTCTATTTTGAGCCTAAAATTTGGAAATTTAAGAAGTGAACAAATTCTTCCCAGAATTGTAAATTTTCACCACCCCGGTGTGGTCAAAACCATCAAAATTGGACAAAACATTTTTACCTCCCATATCATTTGCGCAGTGTCCAGAGATGTTCAAAAGTCTATTTTGAGCCTAAAATTTGGAATTTTAAGAAGTAAGCAAATTTTTGCCACAATTCTAATTTTCACCACAGAGGGTGTGGTCAAAAGCAAAAAAATTGAACCAAAAAAAATGTATTCCCCATATCATTCCTGCAGTGTCTACAGATGTTCAAAAGTCTATTCAAGCCTAAAATTTGGAATTTTAAGAAGTGAGCAAATTCTTGCCACAATTGTAAATTTTTCTCCGCCCCGGGGTGGTCAAAACCATCAAAATTGGACAAAAAATGTTTACCTCCGATATCATTTGCGCAGTGTACAGAGATGTTGAAAAGTCTATTTTGAGCCTAAAATTTGGAATTTTAAGAAGTGAGCAAATTCTTGCCACAATTGTACGTTTTCACAACCCAGGTGTGGTCAAAACCATCAAAATAGGACAATAAATTTTTAGTTTCGATACCATTTCCACAGTGTCCACAGATGTTCAAAAGTCTATTTTGGGCCTAAAATTTGGAATTTTAAGAAGTGAGCAAATTCTTGCCACAATTGTAAATTTTCACCACCCCCGGGGTGGTCAAAACCATCAAAATTGGACAAATATTTTTTATCTCCCATATCATTCCTGCAGTGTCCAGAGATGTTCAAAAGTCTATTTTGAGCCTAAAATTTGGAATTTGAAGAAGTGAACAAATTCTTGCCAGAATTGTAAATTTTCACCACCCCGGTGTGGTCAAAACCATCAAAATTGGACAAATATTTTTTATCTCCCATATCATTCCTGCAGTGTCAACAGATGTTCAAAAGTCTATTTTGAGCCTAAATTTTGGAATTTTAAGAAGTGAGCAAATTCTTGCCACAATTGTAAATTTTCACCACCCCGGGGTGGTAAAAACCATCACAATTGGACCAAAATTTTTTACCTCCCATATCATTTGCGCAGTGTCCAGAGATGTTCAAAAGTCTATTTTGAGCCTAACATTTGAAAATTTAAGAAGTGAGCAAATTCTTGCCAGGATTGTAAATTTTCACCACCCCGGGGTGGTCAAAACCATCAAAATTGGACAAAACATTTTTACCACCCATATCATTTGCGCAGTGTCCAGAGATGTTCAAAAGTCTATTTTGAGCCTAAAATTTGGAATTTTAAGAAGTGAGCAAATTCTTGCCAGAATTGTAAATTTTCAACACCCCGGTGTGGTCAAAACCATCAAAATTGGAGAATTTTTTTTTTATCTCCCATATCATTTGCACAATGTCCACAGATGTTCAAAAGTCTATTTTGAGCCTAAAATTGAGATTTTTAAGAAGTGAGCAAATTCTTGCCACAATTGTAAATTTTCACCACCTGGTGTGGTCAAAACCATCAAAATTGGACAAAAGATATTTACCTCCGATATCATTTGCGCAGTGTACAGAGATGTTGAAAAGTCTTTTTTGAGCCTAAAATTTGGAATTTTAAGAAGTGAGCAATTTTTGGCCACAATTCTAATTTTCACCACAGAGGGTGTGGTCAAAACCAAAAAAATTGAGCCAAAAAAAATGTATTCCCCATATCATTCCTGCAGTGTCTACAGATGTTCAAAAGTCTATTTTGAGCCTAAAATTTGGAATTTTAAGAAGTGAGCAAATTCTTGCCACAATTGTAAATTTTTCTCCACCGCGGGGTGGTCAAAACCATCAAAATTGGACAAACATTTTTTACCTCCCATATCATTTGCGCAGTGTACAGAGATGTTCAAAAGTCTATTTTGAGCCCTAAAATTTGGAATTTTAAGAAGTGAGCAAATTCTTGCCACAATTGTACGTTTTCACAACCCAGGTGTGGTCAAAACCATCAAAATAGGACAATAAATTTTTAGTTTCCATACCATTTGCACAGTGTCCAGAGATGTTCAAAAGTCTATTTTGAGCCTAAAATTTGGAATTTTAAGAAGTGAGCAAATTCTTGCCACAATTGTACATTTTCACCAACCCGGTGTGGTCAAAACCATCAAAATTGGACAAAACATTTTTACCTCCCATGTCATTTGCGCAGTGTCCACAGATGTTCAAAAGTCTATTTTGAGCCTAAAATTTGGAATTTTAAGAAGTGAGCAAATTCTTGCCACAATTGTAAATTTTCACCACCCCGGGATGGTCAAAACCATCACAATTGGACCAAAAATTTTTACCTCCCATATCATTTGCGCAGTGTCCAGAGATGTTCAAAAGTCTATTTTGAGCCTAAAATTTGGAATTTTAAGAAGTGAGCAAATTCTTGCCAGAATTGTAAATTTTCAACACCCCGGTGTGGTCAAAACCATCAAAATTGGAGAATATTTTTTTTATCTCCCATATCATTTGCACAGTGTCCACAGATGTTCAAAAGTCTATTTTGAGCCTAAAATTGGGATTTTTAAGAAGTGAGCAAATTCTTGCCACAATTGTAAATTTTCACCACCTGGTGTGGTCAAAACCATCAAAATTGGACAAAAAAAATGTAGTCCCCATATCATTTCTGCAGTGTCTACAGATGTTCAAAAGTCTATTTGGAGCCTAAAATTTGGAATTTTAAGAAGTGAGCAAATTCTTGCCACAGTTGTAAACTTTTATCCGCCCCGGGGTGGTCAAAACCATCAAAATTGGACAAAAATTCTTTACCTCCGATATCATTTGCGCAGTGTACAGAGATGTTGAAAAGTCTATTTTGAGCCTAAAATTTGGAATTTTAAGAAGTGAGCAAATTCTTGCCAGAATTGTACATTTTCATCACCCAGGTGGGGTCAAAACCATCAAAATTGGACAATAAAAATTCAGTTTCCATACCATTTGCACAGTGTCCAGAGATGTTCAAAAGTCTATTTTGAGCCTAAAATTTGGAAATTTAAGAAGTGAGCAAATTCTTGCCAGAATTGTAAATTTTCACCACCCCGGGGTGGTCAAAACCATCAAAATTGGACAAAACATTTTAACCTCCCATATCATTTGCGCAGTGTACAGAGATGTTCAAAAGTCTATTTTGAGCCCTAAAATTTGGAATTTTAAGAAGTGAACAAATTCTTGCCAGAATTGTAAATTTTCAACACCGCGGTGTGGTCAAAACCATCAAAATAGGATAATAAATTTTTAGTTTCCATATCATTTCCGAAGTGTCCACAGATCTTCAAAAGTCTATTTGGAGCCTAAAATTTGGAATTTTAAGAAGTGAGCAAATTCTTGCCACAATTGTAAATTTTCACCACCGCGGGGTGGTCAAAACCATCAAAATTGGACAAACATTTTTTACCTCCCATATCATTTGCGCAGTGTACAGAGATGTTCAAAATTCTATTTTCAGCCTAAAATTTGGAATTTTAAAAAGTGAGCAAATTCTTGACACAATTGTAAATTTTCACCACCCCAGGGTAGTCAAAACCATCAAAATTGGACAAAACATTTTTACCTCCTATATCATTTGCACAGTGTCCACAGATGTTCAAAAGTCTATTTTGAGCCTAAAATTGGGATTTTTAAGAAGTGAGCAAATTCTTGCCACAATTGTAAATTTTCACCACCTGGTGTGGTCAAAACCATCAAAATTGGACAAAAAAAATGTAGTCCCCATATCATTCCTGCAGTGTCTACAGATGTTCAAAAGTCTATTTTGAGCCTAAAATTTGGAATTTGAAGAAGTGAGCAAATTCTTGCCACAATTGTAAATTTTCACCATCCCGGGGTGGTCAAAACCATCACAATTGGACCAAAATTTTTTACCTCCCATATCATTTGCGCAGTGTCCAGAGATGTTCAAAAGTCTATTTGGAGCCTAAAATTTGAAAATTTAAGAAGTGAGCAAATTCTTGCCAGAATTGTAAATTTTCACCACCCCGGGGTGGTCAAAACCATCAAAATTGGACAAAACATTTTTACCACCCATATCATTTGCGCAGTGTCCAGAGATGTTCAAAAGTCTATTTTGAGCCTAAAATTGGGATTTTTAAGAAGTGAGCAAATTCTTGCCACAATTGTAAATTTTCACCACCTGGTGTGGTCAAAACCATCAAAATTGGAGAATTTTTTTTTTATCTCCCATATCATTTGCACAGTGTCCACAGATCTTCAAAAGTCTATTTTGAGCCTAAAATTGGGATTTTTAAGAAGTGAGCAAATTCTTGCCACAATTGTACATTTTCACCACCCAGGGATGGTCAAAACTATCAAAATTGGACAAAGAAAATTTATCTTCTATATCATTTGCGCAGTGTCCAGAGATGTTCAAAAGTCTATTTTGAGCCTAAAATTTGGAATTTTAAAAAGTGAGCAAATTCTTGCCCCAATTCTAAATTTTCACCACCCCAGGGTGGTCAAAACCATCAAAATTGGACAAATATTTTTTATCTCCCACATCATTCCTGCAGTGTCAACAGATGTTCAAAAGTCTATTTTGAGCCTAAAATTTGGAATTTTAAGAAGTGAACAAATTCTTGTCAGAATTGTAAATTTTCACCACCCCGGGGTGGTCAAAACCATCAAAATTAGACAAAAATATTTTACCTCCCATGTCATTTGCGCAGTGTCCAGAGATGTTCAAAAGTCTATTTTGAGCCTAAAATTTGGAATTTTAAGAAGTGTGCAAATTCTTGCCACAATTGTAAATTTTCACCAGCCCAGTGTGGTCAAAACCATCAAAATTGGACAAAACATTTTTACCTCCCATATCATTTGCGCAGTGTCCAGAGATGTTCAAAAGTCTATTTTGAGCCTAAAATTTGGAAATTTAAGAAGTGAACAAATTCTTGCCACAATTGTAAATTTTCACCACCCCGGTGTGGTCAAAACCATCAAAATTGGACAAAACATTTTTACCTCCCATATCATTTGCGCAGTGTCCAAAGATGTTCAAAAGTCTATTTTGAGCCTAAAATTTGGAATTTTAAGAAGTGAGCAAATTCTTGCCACAATTGTAAATTTTCACCAGCCCAGGTGTGGTCAAAACCATCAAAATTGGACAAATATTTTTTATCTCCCATATCATTCCTGCAGTGTCTACAGATGTTCAAAAGTCTATTTTGAGCCTAAAATTTGGAATTTTAAGAAGTGAGCAAATTTTTGCCACAATTCTAATTTTCACCACAGAGGGTGTGGTCAAAAGCAAAAAAATTGAACCAAAAAAAATGTATTCCCCATATCATTCCTGCAGTGTCTACAGATGTTCAAAAGTCTATTTTGAGCCTAAAATTTGGAATTTTAAGAAGTGAGCAAATTCTTGCCACAATTGTAAATTTTTCTCCGCCCCGGGGTGGTCAAAACCATCAAAATTGGACAAAAAATGTTTACCTCCGATATCATTTGCGCAGTGTACAGAGATGTTGAAAAGTCTATTTTGAGCCTAAAATTTGGAATTTTAAGAAGTGAGCAAATTTTTGCCACAATTCTAATTTTCACCACAGAGGGTGTGGTCAAAACCAAAAAAATTGAACCAAAAAAAATGTATTACCCATATCATTCCTGCAGTGTCTACAGATGTTCAAAAGTCTATTTTGAGCCTAAAATTTGGAATTTTAAGAAGTGAGCAAATTCTTGCCACAATTGTACATTTTCACAACCCCGGGGTGGTCAAAACCATCAAAATAGGACAATAAATTTTTAGTTTCCATACCATTTGCACAGTGTCCAGAGATGTTCAAAAGTCTATTTTGAGCCTAAAATTTGGAATTTTAAGAAGTGAGCAAATTCTTGCCACAATTGTAAAATTTTCTCCGCCCCGGGGTGGTCAAAACCATCAAAATTGGACAAAAAATTTTTACCTCCGATATCATTTGCGCAGTGTACAGAGATGTTGAAAAGTCTATTTTGAGCCTAAAATTTGGAATTTTAAGAAGTGAGCAAATTCTTGCCACAATTGTAAATTTTTCTCCACCGCGGGGTGGTCAAAACCATCAAAATTGGACAAACATTTTTTACCTCCCATATCATTTGCGCAGTGTACAGAGATGTTCAAAAGTCTATTTTGAGCCCTAAAATTTGGAATTTTAAGAAGTGAGCAAATTCTTGCCACAATTGTACGTTTTCACCACCCAGGTGTGGTCAAAACCATCAAAATAGGACAATAAATTTTTAGTTTCCATACCATTTGCACAGTGTCCAGAGATGTTCAAAAGTCTATTTTGAGCCTAACATTTGAAAATTTAGGAAGTGAGCAAATTCTTGCCAGAATTGTAAATTTTCACCACCCCGGGGTGGTCAAAACCATCAAAATTGGACAAAACATTTTTACCACCCATATCATTTGCGCAGTGTCCAGAGATGTTCAAAAGTCTATTTTGAGCCTAAAATTGGGATTTTTAAGAAGTGAGCAAATTCTTGCCACAATTTTAAATTTTCACCACCTGGTGTGGTCAAAACCATCAAAATTGGACAAAAAAAATGTAGTCCCCATATCATTCCTGCAGTGTCTACAGATGTTCAAAAGTCTATTTTGAGCCTAAAATTTGGAACTTTAAGAAGTGAGCAAATTCTTGCCACAATTGTACATTTTCACAACCCCGGGGTGGTCAAAACCATCAAAATAGGACAATAAATTTTTAGTTTCCATACCATTTGCACAGTGTCCAGAGATGTTCAAAAGTCTATTTTGAGCCTAAAATTTGGAATTTTAAGAAGTGAGCAAATTCTTGCCACAATTGTAAAATTTTCTCCGCCCCGGGGTGGTCAAAACCATCAAAATTGGACAAAAAATTTTTACCTCCGATATCATTTGCGCAGTGTACAGAGATGTTGAAAAGTCTATTTTGAGCCTAAAATTTGGAATTTTAAGAAGTGAGCAAATTCTTGCCACAATTGTAAATTTTCACCAGCCCAGGTGTGGTCAAAACCATCAAAATTGGACAAATATTTTTTATCTCCCATATCATTCCTGCAGTGTCTACAGATGTTCAAAAGTCTATTTTGAGCCTAAAATTTGGAATTTTAAGAAGGGAGCAAATTTTTGCCACAATTCTAATTTTCACCACAGAGGGTGTGGTCAAAAGCAAAAAAATTGAACCAAAAAAAATGTATTCCCCATATCATTCCTGCAGTGTCTACAGATGTTCAAAAGTCTATTTTGAGCCTAAAATTTGGAATTTTAAGAAGTGAGCAAATTCTTGCCACAATTGTAAATTTTTCTCCGCCCCGGGGTGGTCAAAACCATCAAAATTGGACAAAAAATGTTTACCTCCGATATCATTTGCGCAGTGTACAGAGATGTTGAAAAGTCTATTTTGAGCCTATAATTTGGAATTTTAAGAAGTGAGCAAATTTTTGCCACAATTCTAATTTTCACCACAGAGGGTGTGGTCAAAACCAAAAAAATTGAACCAAAAAAAATGTATTACCCATATCATTCCTGCAGTGTCTACAGATGTTCAAAAGTCTATTTTGAGCCTAAAATTTGGAATTTTAAGAAGTGAGCAAATTCTTGCCACAATTGTAAATTTTTCTCCACCGCGGGGTGGTCAAAACCATCAAAATTGGACAAACATTTTTTACCTCCCATATCATTTGCGCAGTGTACAGAGATGTTCAAAAGTCTATTTTGAGCCCTAAAATTTGGAATTTTAAGAAGTGAGCAAATTCTTGCCACAATTGTACGTTTTCACCACCCAGGTGTGGTCAAAACCATCAAAATAGGACAATAAATTTTTAGTTTCCATACCATTTGCACAGTGTCCACAGATGTTCAAAAGTCTATTTTGAGCCTAACATTTGAAAATTTAGGAAGTGAGCAAATTCTTGCCAGAATTGTAAATTTTCACCACCCCGGGGTGGTCAAAACCATCAAAATTGGACAAAACATTTTTACCACCCATATCATTTGCGCAGTGTCCAGAGATGTTCAAAAGTCTATTTTGAGCCTAAAATTGGGATTTTTAAGAAGTGAGCAAATTCTTGCCACAATTTTAAATTTTCACCACCTGGTGTGGTCAAAACCATCAAAATTGGACAAAAAAAATGTAGTCCCCATATCATTCCTGCAGTGTCTACAGATGTTCAAAAGTCTATTTTGAGCCTAAAATTTGGAACTTTAAGAAGTGAGCAAATTCTTGCCACAATTGTACATTTTCACAACCCCGGGGTGGTCAAAACCATCAAAATAGGACAATAAATTTTTAGTTTCCATACCATTTGCACAGTGTCCAGAGATGTTCAAAAGTCTATTTTGAGCCTAAAATTTGGAATTTTAAGAAGTGAGCAAATTCTTGCCACAATTGTAAATTTTTCTCCGCCCCGGGGTGGTCAAAACCATCAAAATTGGACCAAAAATTTTTACCTCCGATATCATTTGCGCAGTGTACAGAGATGTTGAAAAGTCTATTTTGAGCCTAAAATTTGGAATTTTAAGAAGTGAGCAAATTCTTGCCACAATTGTAAATTTTCACCAGCCCAGGTGTGGTCAAAACCATCAAAATTGGACAAATATTTTTTATCTCCCATATCATTCCTGCAGTGTCTACAGATGTTCAAAAGTCTATTTTGAGCCTAAAATTTGGAATTTTAAGAAGTGAGCAAATTTTTGCCACAATTCTAATTTTCACCACAGAGGGTGTGGTCAAAAGCAAAAAAATTGAACCAAAAAAAATGTATTCCCCATATCATTCCTGCAGTGTCTACAGATGTTCAAAAGTCTATTTTGAGCCTAAAATTTGGAATTTTAAGAAGTGAGCAAATTCTTGCCACAATTGTAAATTTTTCTCCGCCCCGGGGTGGTCAAAACCATCAAAATTGGACAAAAAATGTTTACCTCCGATATCATTTGCGCAGTGTACAGAGATGTTGAAAAGTCTATTTTGAGCCTAAAATTTGGAATTTTAAGAAGTGAGCAAATTTTTGCCACAATTCTAATTTTCACCACAGAGGGTGTGGTCAAAACCAAAAAAATTGAACCAAAAAAAATGTATTACCCATATCATTCCTGCAGTGTCTACAGATGTTCAAAAGTCTATTTTGAGCCTAAAATTTGGAACTTTAAGAAGTGAGCAAATTCTTGCCACAATTGTACATTTTCACAACCCCGGGGTGGTCAAAACCATCAAAATAGGACAATAAATTTTTAGTTTCCATACCATTTGCACAGTGTCCAGAGATGTTCAAAAGTCTATTTTGAGCCTAAAATTTGGAATTTTAAGAAGTGAGCAAATTCTTGCCACAATTGTAAAATTTTCTCCGCCCCGGGGTGGTCAAAACCATCAAAATTGGACAAAAAATTTTTACCTCCGATATCATTTGCGCAGTGTACAGAGATGTTGAAAAGTCTATTTTGAGCCTAAAATTTGGAATTTTAAGAAGTGAGCAAATTCTTGCCACAATTGTAAATTTTCACCACCCCAGGGTGGTCAAAACCATCAAAATTGGACAAATATTTTTTATCTCCCATATCATTCGCCCAGTGTCCACAGATGTTCAAAAGTCTATTTTGAGCCCTAAAATTTGGAATTTTAAGAAGTGAGCAAATTCTTGCCACAATTGTACGTTTTCACAACCCAGGTGTGGTCAAAACCATCAAAATAGGACAATAAATTTTTAGTTTCCATACCATTTGCACAGTGTCCAGAGATGTTCAAAAGTCTATTTTGAGCCTAAAATTTGGAATTTTAAGAAGTGAGCAAATTCTTGCCAGAAGTGTAAATTTTCACCACCCCGGGGTGGTCAAAACCATCAAAATTGGACAAATATTTTTTATCTCCCATATCATTCCTGCAGTGTCAACAGATGTTCAAAAGTCTATTTTGAGCCTAAAATTTGGAATTTTAAGAAGTGAACAAATTCTTGCCAGAATTGTAAATTTTCACCAACCCGGTGTGGTCAAAACCATCAAAATTGGATAAAAATGTTTTACCTCCCATGTCATTTGCGCAGTGTCCACAGATGTTCAAAAGTCTATTTTGAGCCTAAATTTTGGAATTTTAAGAAGTGAGCAAATTCTTGCCACAATTGTAAATTTTCACCACCCCGGGGTGGTAAAAACCATCACAATTGGACCAAAAAATTTTACCTCCCATATCATTTGCGCAGTTTCCAGAGATGTTCAAAAGTCTATTTTGAGCCTAACATTTGAAAATTTAGGAAGTGAGCAAATTCTTGCCAGAATTGTAAATTTTCACCACCCCGGGGTGGTCAAAACCATCAAAATTGGACAAAACATTTTTACCACCCATATCATTTGCGCAGTGTCCAGAGATGTTCAAAAGTCTATTTTGAGCCTAAAATTGGGATTTTTAAGAAGTGAGCAAATTCTTGCCACAATTTTAAATTTTCACCACCTGGTGTGGTCAAAACCATCAAAATTGGACAAAAAAAATGTAGTCCCCATATCATTCCTGCAGTGTCTACAGATGTTCAAAAGTCTATTTTGAGCCTAAAATTTGGAACTTTAAGAAGTGAGCAAATTCTTGCCACAATTGTACATTTTCACAACCCCGGGGTGGTCAAAACCATCAAAATAGGACAATAAATTTTTAGTTTCCATACCATTTGCACAGTGTCCAGAGATGTTCAAAAGTCTATTTTGAGCCTAAAATTTGGAATTTTAAGAAGTGAGCAAATTCTTGCCACAATTCTAAATTTTTCTCCGCCCCGGGGTGGTCAAAACCATCAAAATTGGACAAAAAATTTTTACCTCCGATATCATTTGCGCAGTGTCCAGAGATGTTGAAAAGTCTATTTTGAGCCTAAAATTTGGAATTTTAAGAAGTGAGCAAATTCTTGCCAGAATTGTAAATTTTCATCAGCAAGGTGCTCAAAACCATCAAAATAGGACCAAAGAAATTCAGTTTCCATACCATTTGCACAGTGTCCAGAGATGTTCAAAAGTCTATTTTGAGCCTAAAATTTGGAAATTTAAGAAGTGAGCAAATTCTTGCCAGAATTGTAAATTTTCACCACCGCGGGGAGGTCAAAACCATCAAAATTGGACAAAACATTTTAACTTCCCATATCATTTGCGCAGTGTACAGAGATGTTCAAAAGTCTATTTTGAGCCCTAAAATTTGGAATTTTAAGAAGTGAGCAAATTCTTGCCACAATTGTAAATTCCCAACCCCCCCCCCCCCCCCCCCCTCCTCGGGGGTGGTCAAAACCATCAAAATTGGACAATTTTTTTTATCTGCCATATCATTTGCGCAGTGTCCACTGATGTTCAAAAGTCTATTTTGTGCCTAAAATTTGGAATTTTAAGAAGTGAGCAAATTCCCACCAGAATTGTAAATTTTCCCCAAATCGGGGTGGTCAAAACCTTCAAAATTGGATAAATATTTTTATCTGCCATATCATTTGCGCAGTGTCCACAGATTTTCAAAAGTCTATTTTGAGCCTAAAATTTGGAATTTTAAGAAGTGAGCAAATTCCCACAAGAATTGTAAATTTTCACCACCCCGGGGTGGTCAAAACCATCAAAATTGGATCCATTACTTTATCTCCCATATCATTTGCGCAGTGTCCACAGATGTTCAAAAGTCTATTTTGAGCCTAAAATTTGGAATTTTAAGAAGTGAGCAAATTCCCACCAGAATTGTAAATTTTCCCCAACCAGGGGTGGTCAAAACCACCAAAATTGGATAAAAAAATTTCTCTGCCATATCATTTGCGCAGTGTCCACTGATGTTCAAAAGTCTATTTTGTGCCTAAAATTTGGAATTTTAAGAAGTGAGCAAATTCCCACCAGAATTGTAAATTTTCCCCAAATCGGGGTGGTCAAAACCTTCAAAATTGGATAAATATTTTTATCTGCCATATCATTTGCGCAGTGTCCACAGATTTTCAAAAGTCTATTTTGAGCCTAAAATTTGGAATTTTAAGAAGTGAGCAAATTCTTGCCACAATTGTAAATTTTCACCACCGCGGGGTGGTCAAAACCATCAAAATCGGACAAACAAAATCTATCTCCCATATCATTTTCGCACTATCCACAGATGTTCAAAAGTCTATTTTGAGCCTAAAATTTGGAATTTTAAGAAGTGAGCAAATTCCCACAAGAATTGTAAATTTTCACCACCCCGGGGTGGTCAAAACCATCAAAATTGGATCCATTACTTTATCTCCCATATCATTTGCGCAGTGTCCACAGATGTTCAAAAGTCTATTTTGAGCCTAAAATTTGGAATTTTAAGAAGTGAGCAAATTCCCACAAGAATTGTAAATTTTCCCCAACCAGGGGTGGTCAAAACCACCAAAATTGGACAAAAAATTTCTCTGCCATATCATTTGCGCAGTGTCCACAGATGTTCAAAAGTCTATTTGGAGCCTAAAATTTGGAATTTTAAGAAGTGAGCAAATTCTTGCCACAATTGTAAATTTTCACCACCGCGGGGTGGTCAAAACCATCAAAATCGGACAAAGAAAATCTATCTCCCATATCATTTTCGCAGTATCCACAGATGTTCAAAAGTCTATTTTGAGCCTAAAATTTGGAATTTTAAGAAGTGAGCAAATTCCCACCAGAATTGTAAATTTTCACCAACCCGGGGTGGTCAAAACCATCAAAATTGGATACATTACTTTATCTCCCATATCATTTGCGCAGTGTCCACAGATGTTCAAAAGTCTATTTTGAGCCTAAAATTTGGAATTTTAAGAAGTGAGCAAATTCCCACCAGAATTCTAAATTTTCCCCAACCAGGGGTGGTCAAAACCACCAAAATTGGATAAAAAAATTTCTCTGCCACCACCCCGGGGTGGTCAAAACCATCAAAATCGGAAAAAAATTTTAGTCCCCATATCATTCCTGCAGTGTCCACAGATGTTCAAAAGTGTATTTTGAGCCTAAAATTTGGAATTTTAAGAAGTGAGCAAATTCTTGCCACAATTGTAAATTTTCACCACCCCAGGGTGGTCAAAACCATCAAAATTGGAAAAAAAAAATTTCTCTCCCATATCATTCCTGCAGTGTCTACAGATGTTCAAAAGTCTATTTTGAGCCTAAAATTTTGAATTTTAAAAAGTGAGCAAATTCTTGCCACAATTGTAAATTTTCACCACCCCGGTGTGGTCAAAAACCATCAAAATCGAACCAAAAATTTTAGTCCCCATATCATTCCTGCAGTGTCCACAGATGTTCAAAAGTCTATTTTGAGCCTAAAATTTGGAATTTTAAGAAGTGAGCAAATTCTTGCCACAATTGTAAATTTTCACCACCCCGGGGTGGTAAAAACCATCACAATTGGACCAAAAAATTTTACCTCCCATATCATTTGCGCAGTGTCCAGAGATGTTCAAAAGTCTATTTTGAGCCTAACATTTGAAAATTGAAGAAGTGAGCAAATTCTTGCCAGAATTGTAAATTTTCACCACCCCGGGGTGGTCAAAACCATCAAAATTGGACAAAACATTTTTACCACCCATATCATTTGCGCAGTGTCCAGAGATGTTCAAAAGTCTATTTTGAGCCTAAAATTGGGATTTTTAAGAAGTGAGCAAATTCTTGCCACAATTTTAAATTTTCACCACCTGGTGTGGTCAAAACCATCAAAATTGGACAAAAAAAATGTAGTCCCCATATCATTCCTGCAGTGTCTACAGATGTTCAAAAGTCTATTTTGAGCCTAAAATTTGGAACTTTAAGAAGTGAGCAAATTCTTGCCACAATTATACATTTTCACAACCCCGGGGTGGTCAAAACCATCAAAATAGGACAATAAATTTTTACTTTCCATACCATTTGCACAGTGTCCAGAGATGTTCAAAAGTCTATTTTGAGCCTAAAATTTGGAATTTTAAGAAGTGAGCAAATTCTTGCCACAATTGTAAATTTTTCTCCGCCCCGGGGTGGTCAAAACCATCAAAATTGGACAAAAATTTTTTACCTCCGATATCATTTGCGCAGTGTACAGAGATGTTGAAAAGTCTATTTTGAGCCTAAAATTTGGAATTTTAAGAAGTGAGCAAATTCTTGCCAGAATTGTACATTTTCATCACCCAGGTGGTCAAAACCATCAAAATAGGACCAAAGAAATTCAGTTTCCATACCATTTGCACAGTGTCCAGAGATGTTCAAAAGTCTATTTTGAGCCTAAAATTTGGAAATTTAAGAAGTGAGCAAATTCTTGCCAGAATTGTAAATTTTCACCACCGCGGGGAGGTCAAAACCATCAAAATTGGACAAAACATTTTAACTTCCCACATCATTTGCACAGTGTCCAGAGATGTTCAAAAGTCTATTTTGAGCCTAAAATTTGGAATTTTAAGAAGTGAGCAAATTCTTGCCACAATTGTACATTTTCACCACCGCGGAGTGGTCAAAACCATCAAAATCGGAAAAACAAAATCTATCTCCCATATCATTTGCGCAGTGTCCAGAGATGTTCAAAAGTCTATTTTGAGCCCTAAAATTTGGAATTTTAAGAAGTGAGCAAATTCTTGCCACAATTGTAAATTTTCACCACCCCAGGGTGGTCAAAACCATCAAAATTGGAAAAAAAAATTTTCTCTCCCATATCATTCCTGCAGTGTCTACAGATGTTCAAAAGTCTATTTTGAGCCTAAAATTTTGAATTTTAAAAAGTGAGCAAATTCTTGCCACAATTGTAAATTTTCACCACCCCAGGGTGGTCAAAACCATCAAAATTGGAAAAAAAAATTTTCTCTCCCATATCATTCCTGCAGTGTCTACAGATGTTCAAAAGTCTATTTTGAGCCTAAAATTTTGAATTTTAAAAAGTGAGCAAATTCTTGCCACAATTGTAAATTTTCACCACCCCGGTGTGGTCAAAAACCATCAAAATCGAACCAAAAATTTTAGTCCCCATATCATTCCTGCAGTGTCCACAGATGTTCAAAAGTCTATTTTGAGCCTAAAATTTGGAATTTTAAGAAGTGAGCAAATTCTTGCCACAATTGTAAATTTTCACCACCCCGGGGTGGTAAAAACCATCACAATTGGACCAAAAAATTTTACCTCCCATATCATTTGCGCAGTGTCCAGAGATGTTCAAAAGTCTATTTTGAGCCTAACATTTGAAAATTTAAGAAGTGAGCAAATTCTTGCCAGAATTGTAAATTTTCACCACCCCGGGGTGGTCAAAACCATCAAAATTGGACAAAACATTTTTACCACCCATATCATTTGCGCAGTGTCCAGAGATGTTCAAAAGTCTATTTTGAGCCTAAAATTGGGATTTTTAAGAAGTGAGCAAATTCTTGCCACAATTTTAAATTTTCACCACCTGGTGTGGTCAAAACCATCAAAATTGGACAAAAAAAATGTAGTCCCCATATCATTCCTGCAGTGTCTACAGATGTTCAAAAGTCTATTTTGAGCCTAAAATTTGGAACTTTAAGAAGTGAGCAAATTCTTGCCACAATTATACATTTTCACAACCCCGGGGTGGTCAAAACCATCAAAATAGGACAATAAATTTTTACTTTCCATACCATTTGCACAGTGTCCAGAGATGTTCAAAAGTCTATTTTGAGCCTAAAATTTGGAATTTTAAGAAGTGAGCAAATTCTTGCCACAATTGTAAATTTTTCTCCGCCCCGGGGTGGTCAAAACCATCAAAATTGGACAAAAATTTTTTACCTCCGATATCATTTGCGCAGTGTACAGAGATGTTGAAAAGTCTATTTTGAGCCTAAAATTTGGAATTTTAAGAAGTGAGCAAATTCTTGCCAGAATTGTACATTTTCATCACCCAGGTGGTCAAAACCATCAAAATAGGACCAAAGAAATTCAGTTTCCATACCATTTGCACAGTGTCCAGAGATGTTCAAAAGTCTATTTTGAGCCTAAAATTTGGAAATTTAAGAAGTGAGCAAATTCTTGCCAGAATTGTAAATTTTCACCACCGCGGGGAGGTCAAAACCATCAAAATTGGACAAAACATTTTAACTTCCCATATCATTTGCACAGTGTCCAGAGATGTTCAAAAGTCTATTTTGAGCCTAAAATTTGGAATTTTAAGAAGTGAGCAAATTCTTGCCACAATTGTACATTTTCACCACCGCGGAGTGGTCAAAACCATCAAAATCGGAAAAACAAAATCTATCTCCCATATCATTTGCGCAGTGTCCAGAGATGTTCAAAAGTCTATTTTGAGCCCTAAAATTTGGAATTTTAAGAAGTGAGCAAATTCTTGCCACAATTGTAAATTTTCACCACCCCAGGGTGGTCAAAACCATCAAAATTGGAAAAAAAAATTTTCTCTCCCATATCATTCCTGCAGTGTCTACAGATGTTCAAAAGTCTATTTTGAGCCTAAAATTTTGAATTTTAAAAAGTGAGCAAATTCTTGCCACAATTGTAAATTTTCACCACCCCGGTGTGGTCAAAAACCATCAAAATCGAACCAAAAATTTTAGTCCCCATATCATTCCTGCAGTGTCCACAGATGTTCAAAAGTCTATTTTGAGCCTAAAATTTGGAATTTTAAGAAGTGAGCAAATTCTTGCCACAATTGTAAATTTTCACCACCCCAGGGTGGTCAAAACCATCAAAATTGGACAAATATTTTTTATCTCCCATATCATTCCTGCAGTGTCAACAGATGTTCAAAAGTCTATTTTGAGCCTAAAATTTGGAATTTTAAGAAGTGAACAAATTCTTGCCAGAATTGTAAATTTTCACCAACCCGGTGTGGTCAAAACCATCAAAATTGGACAAAAATGTTTTACCTCCCATGTCATTTGCGCAGTGTCCACAGATGTTCAAAAGTCTATTTTGAGCCTAAATTTTGGAATTTTAAGAAGTGAGCAAATTCTTGCCACAATTGTAAATTTTCACCACCCCGGGGTGGTAAAAACCATCACAATTGGACCAAAAAATTTTACCTCCCATATCATTTGCGCAGTGTCCAGAGATGTTCAAAAGTCTATTTTGAGCCTAACATTTGAAAATTTAAGAAGTGAGCAAATTCTTGCCAGAATTGTAAATTTTCACCACCCCGGGGTGGTCAAAACCATCAAAATTGGACAAAACATTTTTACCACCCATATCATTTGCGCAGTGTCCAGAGATGTTCAAAAGTCTATTTTGAGCCTAAAATTGGGATTTTTAAGAAGTGAGCAAATTCTTGCCACAATTTTAAATTTTCACCACCTGGTGTGGTCAAAACCATCAAAATTGGACAAAAAAAATGTAGTCCCCATATCATTCCTGCAGTGTCTACAGATGTTCAAAAGTCTATTTTGAGCCTAAAATTTGGAACTTTAAGAAGTGAGCAAATTCTTGCCACAATTGTACATTTTCACAACCCCGGGGTGGTCAAAACCATCAAAATAGGACAATAAATTTTTACTTTCCATACCATTTGCACAGTGTCCAGAGATGTTCAAAAGTCTATTTTGAGCCTAAAATTTGGAATTTTAAGAAGTGAGCAAATTCTTGCCACAATTGTAAATTTTTCTCCGCCCCGGGGTGGTCAAAACCATCAAAATTGGACAAAAAATTTTTACCTCCGATATCATTTGCGCAGTGTACAGAGATGTTGAAAAGTCTATTTTGAGCCTAAAATTTGGAATTTTAAGAAGTGAGCAAATTCTTGCCAGAATTGTACATTTTCATCACCCAGGTGGTCAAAACCATCAAAATAGGACCAAAGAAATTCAGTTTCCATACCATTTGCACAGTGTCCAGAGATGTTCAAAAGTCTATTTTGAGCCTAAAATTTGGAAATTTAAGAAGTGAGCAAATTCTTGCCAGAATTGTAAATTTTCACCACCGCGGGGAGGTCAAAACCATCAAAATTGGACAAAACATTTTAACTTCCCATATCATTTGCACAGTGTCCAGAGATGTTCAAAAGTCTATTTTGAGCCTAAAATTTGGAATTTTAAGAAGTGAGCAAATTCTTGCCACAATTGTACATTTTCACCACCGCGGAGTGGTCAAAACCATCAAAATCGGAAAAACAAAATCTATCTCCCATATCATTTGCGCAGTGTCCAGAGATGTTCAAAAGTCTATTTTGAGCCCTAAAATTTGGAATTTTAAGAAGTGAGCAAATTCTTGCCACAATTGTAAATTCCCAACCCCCCCCCCCCCCCCCCCCCCCCCTCCCCGGGGGTGGTCAAAACCATCAAAATTGGACAATTTTTTTTATCTGCCATATCATTTGCGCAGTGTCCACTGATGTTCAAAAGTCTATTTTGTGCCTAAAATTTGGAATTTTAAGAAGTGAGCAAATTCCCACCAGAATTGTAAATTTTCCCCAAATCGGGGTGGTCAAAACCTTCAAAATTGGATAAATATTTTTATCTGCCATATCATTTGCGCAGTGTCCACAGATTTTCAAAAGTCTATTTTGAGCCTAAAATTTGGAATTTTAAGAAGTGAGCAAATTCTTGCCACAATTGTAAATTTTCACCACCGCGGGGTGGTCAAAACCATCAAAATCGGACAAACAAAATCTATCTCCCATATCATTTTCGCAGTATCCACAGATGTTCAAAAGTCTATTTTGAGCCTAAAATTTGGAATTTTAAGAAGTGAGCAAATTCCCACAAGAATTGTAAATTTTCACCACCCCAGGGTGGTCAAAACCATCAAAATTGGATCCATTACTTTATCTCCCATATCATTTGCGCAGTGTCCACAGATGTTCAAAAGTCTATTTTGAGCCTAAAATTTGGAATTTTAAGAAGTGAGCAAATTCCCACCAGAATTGTAAATTTTCCCCAACCAGGGGTGGTCAAAACCACCAAAATTGGACAAAAAATTTCTCTGCCATATCATTTGCGCAGTGTCCACAGATTTTCAAAAGTCTATTTTGAGCCTAAAATTTGGAATTTTAAGAAGTGAGCAAATTCTTGCCACAATTGTAAATTTTCACCACCGCGGGGTGGTCAAAACCATCAAAATCGGACAAAGAAAATCTATCTCCCATATCATTTTCGCAGTATCCACAGATGTTCAAAAGTCTATTTTGAGCCTAAAATTTGGAATTTTAAGAAGTGAGCAAATTCCCACCAGAATTGTAAATTTTCACCAACCCGGGGTGGTCAAAACCATCAAAATTGGATACATTACTTTATCTCCCATATCATTTGCGCAGTGTCCACAGATGTTCAAAAGTCTATTTTGAGCCTAAAATTTGGAATTTTAAGAAGTGAGCAAATTCCCACCAGAATTCTAAATTTTCCCCAACCAGGGGTGGTCAAAACCACCAAAATTGGATAAAAAAATTTCTCTGCCACCACCCCGGGGTGGTCAAAACCATCAAAATCGGAAAAAATTTTTAGTCCCCATATCATTCCTGCAGTGTCCACAGATGTTCAAAAGTGTATTTTGAGCCTAAAATTTGGAATTTTAAGAAGTGAGCAAATTCTTGCCAGAATTGTACATTTTTCAACACCACGTGTGGTCAAAACCATCAAAATTGGACAATAAATTTTTACTTTCCATATCATTTGCGCAGTGTCCAGAGATGTTCAAAAGTCTATTTTGAGCCTAAAATTTGGAATTTTAAGAAGTGAGCAAATTCTTGCCACAATTGTAAATTTTCACCACCCCAGGGTGGTCAAAACCATCAAAATTGGAAAAAAAAAATTTCTCTCCCATATCATTCCTGCAGTGTCTACAGATGTTCAAAAGTCTATTTTGAGCCTAAATTTTGGAATTTTAAGAAGTGAGCAAATTCTTGCCACAATTGTAAATTTTCACCACCCCGGGGTGGTAAAAACCATCACAATTGGACCAAAAAATTTTACCTCCCATATCATTTGCGCAGTGTCCAGAGATGTTCAAAAGTCTATTTTGAGCCTAACATTTGAAAATTTAAGAAGTGAGCAAATTCTTGCCAGAATTGTAAATTTTCACCACCCCGGGGTGGTCAAAACCATCAAAATTGGACAAATATTTTTTATCTCCCATATCATTCCTGCAGTGTCAACAGATGTTCAAAAGTCTATTTTGAGCCTAAAATTTGGAATTTTAAGAAGTGAACAAATTCTTGCCAGAATTGTAAATTTTCACCAACCCGGTGTGGTCAAAACCATCAAAATTGGACAAAAATGTTTTACCTCCCATGTCATTTGCGCAGTGTCCACAGATGTTCAAAAGTCTATTTTGAGCCTAAATTTTGGAATTTTAAGAAGTGAGCAAATTCTTGCCACAATTGTAAATTTTCACCACCCCGGGGTGGTAAAAACCATCACAATTGGACCAAAAAATTTTACCTCCCATATCATTTGCGCAGTGTCCAGAGATGTTCAAAAGTCTATTTTGAGCCTAACATTTGAAAATTTAAGAAGTGAGCAAATTCTTGCCAGAATTGTAAATTTTCACCACCCCGGGGTGGTCAAAACCATCAAAATTGGACAAAACATTTTTACCACCCATATCATTTGCGCAGTGTCCAGAGATGTTCAAAAGTCTATTTTGAGCCTAAAATTGGGATTTTTAAGAAGTGAGCAAATTCTTGCCACAATTTTAAATTTTCACCACCTGGTGTGGTCAAAACCATCAAAATTGGACAAAAAAAATGTAGTCCCCATATCATTCCTGCAGTGTCTACAGATGTTCAAAAGTCTATTTTGAGCCTAAAATTTGGAACTTTAAGAAGTGAGCAAATTCTTGCCACAATTGTACATTTTCACAACCCCGGGGTGGTCAAAACCATCAAAATAGGACAATAAATTTTTACTTTCCATACCATTTGCACAGTGTCCAGAGATGTTCAAAAGTCTATTTTGAGCCTAAAATTTGGAATTTTAAGAAGTGAGCAAATTCTTGCCACAATTGTAAATTTTTCTCCGCCCCGGGGTGGTCAAAACCATCAAAATTGGACAAAAAAATTTTACCTCCGATATCATTTGCGCAGTGTACAGAGATGTTGAAAAGTCTATTTTGAGCCTAAAATTTGGAATTTTAAGAAGTGAGCAAATTCTTGCCAGAATTGTACATTTTCATCACCCAGGTGGTCAAAACCATCAAAATAGGACCAAAGAAATTCAGTTTCCATACCATTTGCACAGTGTCCAGAGATGTTCAAAAGTCTATTTTGAGCCTAAAATTTGGAAATTTAAGA
This sequence comes from Haliotis rufescens, assembly GCF_023055435.1. Lineage (NCBI taxonomy): Eukaryota > Metazoa > Mollusca > Gastropoda > Lepetellida > Haliotidae > Haliotis > Haliotis rufescens. The sequence goes on along the minus strand of NW_025964001.1, from coordinate 49,135,366 downwards.
AGTGAGCAAATTCTTGCCAGAATTGTAAATTTTCACCACCGCGGGGAGGTCAAAACCATCAAAATTGGACAAAACATTTTAACTTCCCATATCATTTGCACAGTGTCCAGAGATGTTCAAAAGTCTATTTTGAGCCTAAAATTTGGAATTTTAAGAAGTGAGCAAATTCTTGCCACAATTGTACATTTTCACCACCGCGGAGTGGTCAAAACCATCAAAATCGGAAAAACAAAATCTATCTCCCATATCATTTGCGCAGTGTCCAGAGATGTTCAAAAGTCTATTTTGAGCCCTAAAATTTGGAATTTTAAGAAGTGAGCAAATTCTTGCCACAATTGTAAATTTTCCCCAACCAGGGGTGGTCAAAACCACCAAAATTGGACAAAAAATTTCTCTGCCATATCATTTGCGCAGTGTCCACAGATGTTCAAAAGTCTATTTTGAGCCTAAAATTTGGAATTTTAAGAAGTGAGCAAATTCTTGCCAGAATTGTACATTTTTCAACACCACGTGTGGTCAAAACCATCAAAATTGGACAATAAATTTTTACTTTCCATATCATTTGGAATTTTAAGAAGTGAGCAAATTCTTGCCACAATTGTAAATTTTCACCACCCCAGGGTGGTCAAAACCATCAAAATTGGACAAATATTTTTTATCTCCCATATCATTCCTGCAGTGTCAACAGATGTTCAAAAGTCTATTTTGAGCCTAAAATTTGGAATTTTAAGAAGTGAACAAATTCTTGCCAGAATTGTAAATTTTCACCAACCCGGTGTGGTCAAAACCATCAAAATTGGACAAAAATGTTTTACCTCCCATGTCATTTGCGCAGTGTCCACAGATGTTCAAAAGTCTATTTTGAGCCTAAATTTTGGAATTTTAAGAAGTGAGCAAATTCTTGCCACAATTGTAAATTTTCACCACCCCGGGGTGGTAAAAACCATCACAATTGGACCAAAAAATTTTACCTCCCATATCATTTGCGCAGTGTCCAGAGATGTTCAAAAGTCTATTTTGAGCCTAACATTTGAAAATTTAAGAAGTGAGCAAATTCTTGCCAGAATTGTAAATTTTCACCACCCCGGGGTGGTCAAAACCATCAAAATTGGACAAAACATTTTTACCACCCATATCATTTGCGCAGTGTCCAGAGATGTTCAAAAGTCTATTTTGAGCCTAAAATTGGGATTTTTAAGAAGTGAGCAAATTCTTGCCACAATTTTAAATTTTCACCACCTGGTGTGGTCAAAACCATCAAAATTGGACAAAAAAAATGTAGTCCCCATATCATTCCTGCAGTGTCTACAGATGTTCAAAAGTCTATTTTGAGCCTAAAATTTGGAACTTTAAGAAGTGAGCAAATTCTTGCCACAATTGTACATTTTCACAACCCCGGGGTGGTCAAAACCATCAAAATAGGACAATAAATTTTTACTTTCCATACCATTTGCACAGTGTCCAGAGATGTTCAAAAGTCTATTTTGAGCCTAAAATTTGGAATTTTAAGAAGTGAGCAAATTCTTGCCACAATTGTAAATTTTTCTCCGCCCCGGGGTGGTCAAAACCATCAAAATTGGACAAAAATTTTTTACCTCCGATATCATTTGCGCAGTGTACAGAGATGTTGAAAAGTCTATTTTGAGCCTAAAATTTGGAATTTTAAGAAGTGAGCAAATTCTTGCCAGAATTGTACATTTTCATCACCCAGGTGGTCAAAACCATCAAAATAGGACCAAAGAAATTCAGTTTCCATACCATTTGCACAGTGTCCAGAGATGTTCAAAAGTCTATTTTGAGCCTAAAATTTGGAAATTTAAGAAGTGAGCAAATTCTTGCCAGAATTGTAAATTTTCACCACCGCGGGGAGGTCAAAACCATCAAAATTGGACAAAACATTTTAACTTCCCATATCATTTGCGCAGTGTACAGAGATGTTCAAAAGTCTATTTTGAGCCCTAAAATTTGGAATTTTAAGAAGTGAGCAAATTCATGCCACAATTGTAAATTCCCAACCCCCCCCCCCCTCCCCGGGGGTGGTCAAAACCATCAAAATTGGACAATTTTTTTTATCTGCCATATCATTTGCGCAGTGTCCACTGATGTTCAAAAGTCTATTTTGTGCCTAAAATTTGGAATTTTAAGAAGTGAGCAAATTCCCACCAGAATTGTAAATTTTCCCCAAATCGGGGTGGTCAAAACCTTCAAAATTGGATAAATATTTTTATCTGCCATATCATTTGCGCAGTGTCCACAGATTTTCAAAAGTCTATTTTGAGCCTAAAATTTGGAATTTTAAGAAGTGAGCAAATTCTTGCCACAATTGTAAATTTTCACCACCGCGGGGTGGTCAAAACCATCAAAATCGGAAAAACAAAATCTATCTCCCATATCATTTTCGCAGTATCCACAGATGTTCAAAAGTCTATTTTGAGCCTAAAATTTGGAATTTTAAGAAGTGAGCAAATTCCCACAAGAATTGTAAATTTTCACCAACCCGGGGTGGTCAAAACCATCAAAATTGGATCCATTACTTTATCTCCCATATCATTTGCGCAGTGTCCACAGATGTTCAAAAGTCTATTTTGAGCCTAAAATTTGGAATTTTAAGAAGTGAGCAAATTCCCACCAGAATTGTAAATTTTCCCCAACCAGGGGTGGTCAAAACCACCAAAATTGGACAAAAAATTTCTCTGCCATATCATTTGCGCAGTGTCCACAGATGTTCAAAAGTCTATTTTGAGCCTAAAATTTGGAATTTTAAGAAGTGAGCAAATTCTTGCCACAATTGTAAATTTTCACCACCGTGGGGTGGTCAAAACCATCAAAATCGGACAAAGAAAATCTATCTCCCATATCATTTTCGCAGTATCCACAGATGTTCAAAAGTCTATTTTGAGCCTAAAATTTGGAATTTTAAGAAGTGAGCAAATTCCCACCAGAATTGTAAATTTTCACCAACCCGGGGTGGTCAAAACCATCAAAATTGGATACATTACTTTATCTCCCATATCATTTGCGCAGTGTCCACAGATGTTCAAAAGTCTATTTTGAGCCTAAAATTTGGAATTTTAAGAAGTGAGCAAATTCCCACCAGAATTCTAAATTTTCCCCAACCAGGGGTGGTCAAAACCACCAAAATTGGATAAAAAAATTTCTCTGCCACCACCCCGGGGTGGTCAAAACCATCAAAATCGGAAAAAAATTTTAGTCCCCATATCATTCCTGCAGTGTCCACAGATGTTCAAAAGTGTATTTTGAGCCTAAAATTTGGAATTTTAAGAAGTGAGCAAATTCTTGCCAGAATTGTACATTTTTCAACACCACGTGTGGTCAAAACCATCAAAATTGGACAATAAATTTTTACTTTCCATATCATTTGCGCAGTGTCCAGAGATGTTCAAAAGTGTATTTTGAGCCTAAAATTTGGAATTTTAAGAAGTGAGCAAATTCTTGCCACAATTGTAAATTTTCACCACCCCAGGGTGGTCAAAACCATCAAAATTGGAAAAAAAAATTTTCTCTCCCATATCATTCCTGCAGTGTCTACAGATGTTCAAAAGTCTATTTTGAGCCTAAAATTTTGAATTTTAAAAAGTGAGCAAATTCTTGCCACAATTGTAAATTTTCACCACCCCGGTGTGGTCAAAAACCATCAAAATCGAACCAAAAATTTTAGTCCCCATATCATTCCTGCAGTGTCCACAGATGTTCAAAAGTCTATTTTGAGCCTAAAATTTGGAATTTTAAGAAGTGAGCAAATTCTTGCCACAATTGTAAATTTTCACCACCGCGGGGTGGTCAAAACCATCAAAATCGGACAAACAAAATCTATCTCCCATATCATTTTCGCAGTATCCACAGATGTTCAAAAGTCTATTTTGAGCCTAAAATTTGGAATTTTAAGAAGTGAGCAAATTCCCACAAGAATTGTAAATTTTCACCACCCCGGGGTGGTCAAAACCATCAAAATTGGATCCATTACTTTATCTCCCATATCATTTGCGCAGTGTCCACAGATGTTCAAAAGTCTATTTTGAGCCTAAAATTTGGAATTTTAAGAAGTGAGCAAATTCCCACCAGAATTCTAAATTTTCCCCAACCAGGGGTGGTCAAAACCACCAAAATTGGACAAAAAATTTCTCTGCCATATCATTTGCGCAGTGTCCACAGATGTTCAAAAGTCTATTTTGAGCCTAAAATTTGGAATTTTAAGAAGTGAGCAAATTCTTGCCACAATTGTAAATTTTCACCACCGCGGGGTGGTCAAAACCATCAAAATCGGACAAAGAAAATCTATCTCCCATATCATTTTCGCAGTATCCACAGATGTTCAAAAGTCTATTTTGAGCCTAAAATTTGGAATTTTAAGAAGTGAGCAAATTCCCACCAGAATTGTAAATTTTCACCAACCCGGGGTGGTCAAAACCATCAAAATTGGATACATTACTTTATCTCCCATATCATTTGCGCAGTGTCCACAGATGTTCAAAAGTCTATTTTGAGCCTAAAATTTGGAATTTTAAGAAGTGAGCAAATTCCCACCAGAATTCTAAATTTTCCCCAACCAGGGGTGGTCAAAACCACCAAAATTGGATAAAAAAATTTCTCTGCCACCACCCCGGGGTGGTCAAAACCATCAAAATCGGAAAAAATTTTAGTCCCCATATCATTCCTGCAGTGTCCACAGATGTTCAAAAGTGTATTTTGAGCCTAAAATTTGGAATTTTAAGAAGTGAGCAAATTCTTGCCAGAATTGTACATTTTTCAACACCACGTGTGGTCAAAACCATCAAAATTGGACAATAAATTTTTACTTTCCATATCATTTGCGCAGTGTCCAGAGATGTTGAAAAGTGTATTTTGAGCCTAAAATTTGGAATTTTAAGAAGTGAGCAAATTCTTGCCACAATTGTAAATTTTCACCACCCCAGGGTGGTCAAAACCATCAAAATTGGAAAAAAAAATTTTCTCTCCCATATCATTCCTGCAGTGTCTACAGATGTTCAAAAGTCTATTTTGAGCCTAAAATTTTGAATTTTAAAAAGTGAGCAAATTCTTGCCACAATTGTAAATTTTCACCACCCCGGTGTGGTCAAAAACCATCAAAATCGAACCAAAAATTTTAGTCCCCATATCATTCCTGCAGTGTCCACAGATGTTCAAAAGTCTATTTTGAGCCTAAAATTTGGAATTTTAAGAAGTGAGCAAATTCTTGCCACAATTGTAAATTTTCACCACCCCGGGGTGGTCAAAACCATCAAAATTGGACAAATATTTTTTATCTCCCATATCATTCCTGCAGTGTCAACAGATGTTCAAAAGTCTATTTTGAGCCTAAAATTTGGAATTTTAAGAAGTGAACAAATTCTTGCCAGAATTGTAAATTTTCACCAACCCGGTGTGGTCAAAACCATCAAAATTGGACAAAAATGTTTTACCTCCCATGTCATTTGCGCAGTGTCCACAGATGTTCAAAAGTCTATTTTGAGCCTAAATTTTGGAATTTTAAGAAGTGAGCAAATTCTTGCCACAATTGTAAATTTTCACCACCCCGGGGTGGTAAAAACCATCACAATTGGACCAAAAAATTTTACCTCCCATATCATTTGCGCAGTGTCCAGAGATGTTCAAAAGTCTATTTTGAGCCTAACATTTGAAAATTTAAGAAGTGAGCAAATTCTTGCCAGAATTGTAAATTTTCACCACCCCGGGGTGGTCAAAACCATCAAAATTGGACAAAACATTTTTACCACCCATATCATTTGCGCAGTGTCCAGAGATGTTCAAAAGTCTATTTTGAGCCTAAAATTGGGATTTTTAAGAAGTGAGCAAATTCTTGCCACAATTTTAAATTTTCACCACCTGGTGTGGTCAAAACCATCAAAATTGGACAAAAAAAATGTAGTCCCCATATCATTCCTGCAGTGTCTACAGATGTTCAAAAGTCTATTTTGAGCCTAAAATTTGGAACTTTAAGAAGTGAGCAAATTCTTGCCACAATTGTACATTTTCACAACCCCGGGGTGGTCAAAACCATCAAAATAGGACAATAAATTTTTACTTTCCATACCATTTGCACAGTGTCCAGAGATGTTCAAAAGTCTATTTTGAGCCTAAAATTTGGAATTTTAAGAAGTGAGCAAATTCCCACAAGAATTGTAAATTTTCACCACCCCGGGGTGGTCAAAACCATCAAAATTGGATCCATTACTTTATCTCCCATATCATTTGCGCAGTGTCCACAGATGTTCAAAAGTCTATTTTGAGCCTAAAATTTGGAATTTTAAGAAGTGAGCAAATTCCCACCAGAATTGTAAATTTTCCCCAACCAGGGGTGGTCAAAACCACCAAAATTGGACAAAAAATTTCTCTGCCATATCATTTGCGCAGTGTCCACAGATGTTCAAAAGTCTATTTTGAGCCTAAAATTTGGAATTTTAAGAAGTGAGCAAATTCTTGCCACAATTGTAAATTTTCACCACCGTGGGGTGGTCAAAACCATCAAAATCGGACAAAGAAAATCTATCTCCCATATCATTTTCGCAGTATCCACAGATGTTCAAAAGTCTATTTTGAGCCTAAAATTTGGAATTTTAAGAAGTGAGCAAATTCCCACCAGAATTGTAAATTTTCACCAACCCGGGGTGGTCAAAACCATCAAAATTGGATACATTACTTTATCTCCCATATCATTTGCGCAGTGTCCACAGATGTTCAAAAGTCTATTTTGAGCCTAAAATTTGGAATTTTAAGAAGTGAGCAAATTCCCACCAGAATTCTAAATTTTCCCCAACCAGGGGTGGTCAAAACCACCAAAATTGGATAAAAAAATTTCTCTGCCACCACCCCGGGGTGGTCAAAACCATCAAAATCGGAAAAAATTTTTAGTCCCCATATCATTCCTGCAGTGTCCACAGATGTTCAAAAGTGTATTTTGAGCCTAAAATTTGGAATTTTAAGAAGTGAGCAAATTCTTGCCAGAATTGTACATTTTTCAACACCACGTGTGGTCAAAACCATCAAAATTGGACAATAAATTTTTACTTTCCATATCATTTGCGCAGTGTCCAGAGATGTTCAAAAGTGTATTTTGAGCCTAAAATTTGGAATTTTAAGAAGTGAGCAAATTCTTGCCACAATTGTAAATTTTCACCACCCCAGGGTGGTCAAAACCATCAAAATTGGAAAAAAAAATTTTCTCTCCCATATCATTCCTGCAGTGTCTACAGATGTTCAAAAGTCTATTTTGAGCCTAAAATTTGGAATTTTAAAAAGTGAGCAAATTCTTGCCACAATTGTAAATTTTCACCACCCCGGTGTGGTCAAAAACCATCAAAATCGAACCAAAAATTTTAGTCCCCATATCATTCCTGCAGTGTCCACAGATGTTCAAAAGTCTATTTTGAGCCTAAAATTTGGAATTTTAAGAAGTGAGCAAATTCTTGCCACAATTGTAAATTTTCACCACCGCGGGGTGGTCAAAACCATCAAAATCGGACAAACAAAATCTATCTCCCATATCATTTTCGCAGTATCCACAGATGTTCAAAAGTCTATTTTGAGCCTAAAATTTGGAATTTTAAGAAGTGAGCAAATTCCCACAAGAATTGTAAATTTTCACCACCCCGGGGTGGTCAAAACCATCAAAATTGGATCCATTACTTTATCTCCCATATCATTTGCGCAGTGTCCACAGATGTTCAAAAGTCTATTTTGAGCCTAAAATTTGGAATTTTAAGAAGTGAGCAAATTCCCACCAGAATTGTAAATTTTCCCCAACCAGGGGTGGTCAAAACCACCAAAATTGGACAAAAAATTTCTCTGCCATATCATTTGCGCAGTGTCCACAGATGTTCAAAAGTCTATTTTGAGCCTAAAATTTGGAATTTTAAGAAGTGAGCAAATTCTTGCCACAATTGTAAATTTTCACCACCGCGGGGTTGTCAAAACCATCAAAATCGGACAAAGAAAATCTATCTCCCATATCATTTTCGCAGTATCCACAGATGTTCAAAAGTCTATTTTGAGCCTAAAATTTGGAATTTTAAGAAGTGAGCAAATTCCCACCAGAATTGTAAATTTTCACCAACCCGGGGTGGTCAAAACCATCAAAATTGGATACATTACTTTATCTCCCATATCATTTGCGCAGTGTCCACAGATGTTCAAAAGTCTATTTTGAGCCTAAAATTTGGAATTTTAAGAAGTGAGCAAATTCCCACCAGAATTCTAAATTTTCCCCAACCAGGGGTGGTCAAAACCACCAAAATTGGATAAAAAAATTTCTCTGCCACCACCCCGGGGTGGTCAAAACCATCAAAATCGGAAAAAATTTTTAGTCCCCATATCATTCCTGCAGTGTCCACAGATGTTCAAAAGTGTATTTTGAGCCTAAAATTTGGAATTTTAAGAAGTGAGCAAATTCTTGCCAGAATTGTACATTTTTCAACACCACGTGTGGTCAAAACCATCAAAATTGGACAATAAATTTTTACTTTCCATATCATTTGCGCAGTGTCCAGAGATGTTCAAAAGTGTATTTTGAGCCTAAAATTTGGAATTTTAAGAAGTGAGCAAATTCTTGCCACAATTGTAAATTTTCACCACCCCAGGGTGGTCAAAACCATCAAAATTGGAAAAAAAAATTTTCTCTCCCATATCATTCCTGCAGTGTCTACAGATGTTCAAAAGTCTATTTTGAGCCTAAAATTTTGAATTTTAAAAAGTGAGCAAATTCTTGCCACAATTGTAAATTTTCACCACCCCGGTGTGGTCAAAAACCATCAAAATCGAACCAAAAATTTTAGTCCCCATATCATTCCTGCAGTGTCCACAGATGTTCAAAAGTCTATTTTGAGCCTAAAATTTGGAATTTTAAGAAGTGAGCAAATTCTTGCCACAATTGTAAATTTTCACCACCCCGGGGTGGTCAAAACCATCAAAATTGGACAAATATTTTTTATCTCCCATATCATTCCTGCAGTGTCAACAGATGTTCAAAAGTCTATTTTGAGCCTAAAATTTGGAATTTTAAGAAGTGAACAAATTCTTGCCAAAATTGTAAATTTTCACCAACCCGGTGTGGTCAAAACCATCAAAATTGGACAAAAATGTTTTACCTCCCATGTCATTTGCGCAGTGTCCACAGATGTTCAAAAGTCTATTTTGAGCCTAAATTTTGGAATTTTAAGAAGTGAGCAAATTCTTGCCACAATTGTAAATTTTCACCACCCCGGGGTGGTAAAAACCATCACAATTGGACCAAAAAATTTTACCTCCCATATCATTTGCGCAGTGTCCAGAGATGTTCAAAAGTCTATTTTGAGCCTAACATTTGAAAATTTAAGAAGTGAGCAAATTCTTGCCAGAATTGTAAATTTTCACCACCCCGGGGTGGTCAAAACCATCAAAATTGGACAAAACATTTTTACCACCCATATCATTTGCGCAGTGTCCAGAGATGTTCAAAAGTCTATTTTGAGCCTAAAATTTGGAATTTTAAGAAGTGAGCAAATTCCCACAAGAATTGTAAATTTTCACCACCCCGGGGTGGTCAAAACCATCAAAATTGGATCCATTACTTTATCTCCCATATCATTTGCGCAGTGTCCACAGATGTTCAAAAGTCTATTTTGAGCCTAAAATTTGGAATTTTAAGAAGTGAGCAAATTCCCACCAGAATTCTAAATTTTCCCCAACCAGGGGTGGTCAAAACCACCAAAATTGGACAAAAAATTTCTCTGCCATATCATTTGCGCAGTGTCCACAGATGTTCAAAAGTCTATTTTGAGCCTAAAATTTGGAATTTTAAGAAGTGAGCAAATTCTTGCCACAATTGTAAATTTTCACCACCGCGGGGTGGTCAAAACCATCAAAATCGGACAAAGAAAATCTATCTCCCATATCATTTTCGCAGTATCCACAGATGTTCAAAAGTCTATTTTGAGCCTAAAATTTGGAATTTTAAGAAGTGAGCAAATTCCCACCAGAATTGTAAATTTTCACCAACCCGGGGTGGTCAAAACCATCAAAATTGGATACATTACTTTATCTCCCATATCATTTGCGCAGTGTCCACAGATGTTCAAAAGTCTATTTTGAGCCTAAAATTTGGAATTTTAAGAAGTGAGCAAATTCCCACCAGAATTCTAAATTTTCCCCAACCAGGGGTGGTCAAAACCACCAAAATTGGATAAAAAAATTTCTCTGCCACCACCCCGGGGTGGTCAAAACCATCAAAATCGGAAAAAAATTTTAGTCCCCATATCATTCCTGCAGTGTCCACAGATGTTCAAAAGTGTATTTTGAGCCTAAAATTTGGAATTTTAAGAAGTGAGCAAATTCTTGCCAGAATTGTACATTTTTCAACACCACGTGTGGTCAAAACCATCAAAATTGGACAATAAATTTTTACTTTCCATATCATTTGCGCAGTGTCCAGAGATGTTCAAAAGTGTATTTTGAGCCTAAAATTTGGAATTTTAAGAAGTGAGCAAATTCTTGCCACAATTGTAAATTTTCACCACCCCAGGGTGGTCAAAACCATCAAAATTGGAAAACAAAATTTTCTCTCCCATATCATTCCTGCAGTGTCTACAGATGTTCAAAAGTCTATTTTGAGCCTAAAATTTTGAATTTTAAAAAGTGAGCAAATTCTTGCCACAATTGTAAATTTTCACCACCCCGGTGTGGTCAAAAACCATCAAAATCGAACCAAAAATTTTAGTCCCCATATCATTCCTGCAGTGTCCACAGATGTTCAAAAGTCTATTTTGAGCCTAAAATTTGGAATTTTAAGAAGTGAGCAAATTCTTGCCACAATTGTAAATTTTCACCACCCCGGGGTGGTCAAAACCATCAAAATTGGACAAATATTTTTTATCTCCCATATCATTCCTGCAGTGTCAACAGATGTTCAAAAGTCTATTTTGAGCCTAAAATTTGGAATTTTAAGAAGTGAACAAATTCTTGCCAGAATTGTAAATTTTCACCAACCCGGTGTGGTCAAAACCATCAAAATTGGACAAAAATGTTTTACCTCCCATGTCATTTGCGCAGTGTCCACAGATGTTCAAAAGTCTATTTTGAGCCTAAATTTTGGAATTTTAAGAAGTGAGCAAATTCTTGCCACAATTGTAAATTTTCACCACCCCGGGGTGGTAAAAACCATCACAATTGGACCAAAAAATTTTACCTCCCATATCATTTGCGCAGTGTCCAGAGATGTTCAAAAGTCTATTTTGAGCCTAACATTTGAAAATTTAAGAAGTGAGCAAATTCTTGCCAGAATTGTAAATTTTCACCACCCCGGGGTGGTCAAAACCATCAAAATTGGACAAAACATTTTTACCACCCATATCATTTGCGCAGTGTCCAGAGATGTTCAAAAGTCTATTTTGAGCCTAAAATTGGGATTTTTAAGAAGTGAGCAAATTCTTGCCACAATTTTAAATTTTCACCACCTGGTGTGGTCAAAACCATCAAAATTGGACAAAAAAAATGTAGTCCCCATATCATTCCTGCAGTGTCTACAGATGTTCAAAAGTCTATTTTGAGCCTAAAATTTGGAACTTTAAGAAGTGAGCAAATTCTTGCCACAATTGTACATTTTCACAACCCCGGGGTGGTCAAAACCATCAAAATAGGACAATAAATTTTTACTTTCCATACCATTTGCACAGTGTCCAGAGATGTTCAAAAGTCTATTTTGAGCCTAAAATTTGGAATTTTAAGAAGTGAGCAAATTCTTGCCACAATTGTAAATTTTTCTCCGCCCCGGGGTGGTCAAAACCATCAAAATTGGACAAAAAATTTTTACCTCCGATATCATTTGCGCAGTGTACAGAGATGTTGAAAAGTCTATTTTGAGCCTAAAATTTGGAATTTTAAGAAGTGAGCAAATTCTTGCCAGAATTGTACATTTTCATCACCCAGGTGGTCAAAACCATCAAAATAGGACCAAAGAAATTCAGTTTCCATACCATTTGCACAGTGTCCAGAGATGTTCAAAAGTCTATTTTGAGCCTAAAATTTGGAAATTTAAGAAGTGAGCAAATTCTTGCCAGAATTGTAAATTTTCACCACCGCGGGGAGGTCAAAACCATCAAAATTGGACAAAACATTTTAACTTCCCATATCATTTGCGCAGTGTACAGAGATGTTCAAAAGTCTATTTTGAGCCCTAAAATTTGGAATTTTAAGAAGTGAGCAAATTCTTGCCACAATTGTACATTTTCACCACCGCGGAGTGGTCAAAACCATCAAAATCGGAAAAACAAAATCTATCTCCCATATCATTTGCGCAGTGTCCAGAGATGTTCAAAAGTCTATTTTGAGCCCTAAAATTTGGAATTTTAAGAAGTGAGCAAATTCTTGCCACAATTGTAAATTCCCAACCCCCCCCACCCCCCCCCCCCCCCCCTCCCCGGGGGTGGTCAAAACCATCAAAATTGGACAATAAATTTTTACTTTCCATATCATTTGCGCAGTGTCCAGAGATGTTCAAAAGTGTATTTTGAGCCTAAAATTTGGAATTTTAAGAAGTGAGCAAATTCTTGCCACAATTGTAAATTTTCACCACCCCAGGGTGGTCAAAACCATCAAAATTGGAAAAAAAAATTTTCTCTCCCATATCATTCCTGCAGTGTCTACAGATGTTCAAAAGTCTATTTTGAGCCTAAAATTTGGAATTTTAAAAAGTGAGCAAATTCTTGCCACAATTGTAAATTTTCACCACCCCGGTGTGGTCAAAAACCATCAAAATCGAACCAAAAATTTTAGTCCCCATATCATTCCTGCAGTGTCCACAGATGTTCAAAAGTCTATTTTGAGCCTAAAATTTGGAATTTTAAGAAGTGAGCAAATTCTTGCCACAATTGTAAATTTTCACCACCGCGGGGTGGTCAAAACCATCAAAATCGGACAAACAAAATCTATCTCCCATATCATTTTCGCAGTATCCACAGATGTTCAAAAGTCTATTTTGAGCCTAAAATTTGGAATTTTAAGAAGTGAGCAAATTCCCACAAGAATTGTAAATTTTCACCACCCCGGGGTGGTCAAAACCATCAAAATTGGATCCATTACTTTATCTCCCATATCATTTGCGCAGTGTCCACAGATGTTCAAAAGTCTATTTTGAGCCTAAAATTTGGAATTTTAAGAAGTGAGCAAATTCCCACAAGAATTGTAAATTTTCCCCAACCAGGGGTGGTCAAAACCACCAAAATTGGACAAAAAATTTCTCTGCCATATCATTTGCGCAGTGTCCACAGATGTTCAAAAGTCTATTTTGAGCCTAAAATTTGGAATTTTAAGAAGTGAGCAAATTCTTGCCACAATTGTAAATTTTCACCACCGCGGGGTGGTCAAAACCATCAAAATCGGACAAAGAAAATCTATCTCCCATATCATTTTCGCAGTATCCACAGATGTTCAAAAGTCTATTTTGAGCCTAAAATTTGGAATTTTAAGAAGTGAGCAAATTCCCACAAGAATTGTAAATTTTCACCAACCCGGGGTGGTCAAAACCATCAAAATTGGATACATTACTTTATCTCCCATATCATTTGCGCAGTGTCCACAGATGTTCAAAAGTCTATTTTGAGCCTAAAATTTGGAATTTTAAGAAGTGAGCAAATTCCCACCAGAATTCTAAATTTTCCCCAACCAGGGGTGGTCAAAACCACCAAAATTGGACAAAAAATTTCTCTGCCATATCATTTGCGCAGTGTCCACAGATGTTCAAAAGTCTATTTTGAGCCTAAAATTTGGAATTTTAAGAAGTGAGCAAATTCTTGCCACAATTGTAAATTTTCACCACCGCGGGGTGGTCAAAACCATCAAAATCGGACAAAGAAAATCTATCTCCCATATCATTTTCGCAGTATCCACAGATGTTCAAAAGTCTATTTTGAGCCTAAAATTTGGAATTTTAAGAAGTGAGCAAATTCCCACCAGAATTGTAAATTTTCACCAACCCGGGGTGGTCAAAACCATCAAAATTGGATACATTACTTTATCTCCCATATCATTTGCGCAGTGTCCACAGATGTTCAAAAGTCTATTTTGAGCCTAAAATTTGGAATTTTAAGAAGTGAGCAAATTCCCACCAGAATTCTAAATTTTCCCCAACCAGGGGTGGTCAAAACCACCAAAATTGGATAAAAAAATTTCTCTGCCACCACCCCGGGGTGGTCAAAACCATCAAAATCGGAAAAAATTTTTAGTCCCCATATCATTCCTGCAGTGTCCACAGATGTTCAAAAGTGTATTTTGAGCCTAAAATTTGGAATTTTAAGAAGTGAGCAAATTCTTGCCAGAATTGTACATTTTTCAACACCACGTGTGGTCAAAACCATCAAAATTGGACAATAAATTTTTACTTTCCATATCATTTGCGCAGTGTCCAGAGATGTTCAAAAGTGTATTTTGAGCCTAAAATTTGGAATTTTAAGAAGTGAGCAAATTCTTGCCACAATTGTAAATTTTCACCACCCCAGGGTGGTCAAAACCATCAAAATTGGAAAAAAAATTTTTCTCTCCCATATCATTCCTGCAGTGTCTACAGATGTTCAAAAGTCTATTTTGAGCCTAAAATTTTGAATTTTAAAAAGTGAGCAAATTCTTGCCACAATTGTAAATTTTCACCACCCCGGTGTGGTCAAAAACCATCAAAATCGAACCAAAAATTTTAGTCCCCATATCATTCCTGCAGTGTCCACAGATGTTCAAAAGTCTATTTTGAGCCTAAAATTTGGAATTTTAAGAAGTGAGCAAATTCTTGCCACAATTGTAAATTTTCACCACCCCGGGGTGGTCAAAACCATCAAAATTGGACAAATATTTTTTATCTCCCATATCATTCCTGCAGTGTCAACAGATGTTCAAAAGTCTATTTTGAGCCTAAAATTTGGAATTTTAAGAAGTGAACAAATTCTTGCCAGAATTGTAAATTTTCACCAACCCGGTGTGGTCAAAACCATCAAAATTGGACAAAAATGTTTTACCTCCCATGTCATTTGCGCAGTGTCCACAGATGTTCAAAAGTCTATTTTGAGCCTAAATTTTGGAATTTTAAGAAGTGAGCAAATTCTTGCCACAATTGTAAATTTTCACCACCCCGGGGTGGTAAAAACCATCACAATTGGACCAAAAAATTTTACCTCCCATATCATTTGCGCAGTGTCCAGAGATGTTCAAAAGTCTATTTTGAGCCTAACATTTGAAAATTTAAGAAGTGAGCAAATTCTTGCCAGAATTGTAAATTTTCACCACCCCGGGGTGGTCAAAACCATCAAAATTGGACAAAACATTTTTACCACCCATATCATTTGCGCAGTGTCCAGAGATGTTCAAAAGTCTATTTTGAGCCTAAAATTGGGATTTTTAAGAAGTGAGCAAATTCTTGCCACAATTTTAAATTTTCACCACCTGGTGTGGTCAAAACCATCAAAATTGGACAAAAAAAATGTAGTCCCCATATCATTCCTGCAGTGTCTACAGATGTTCAAAAGTCTATTTTGAGCCTAAAATTTGGAACTTTAAGAAGTGAGCAAATTCTTGCCACAATTGTACATTTTCACAACCCCGGGGTGGTCAAAACCATCAAAATAGGACAATAAATTTTTACTTTCCATACCATTTGCACAGTGTCCAGAGATGTTCAAAAGTCTATTTTGAGCCTAAAATTTGGAATTTTAAGAAGTGAGCAAATTCTTGCCACAATTGTAAATTTTTCTCCGCCCCGGGGTGGTCAAAACCATCAAAATTGGACAAAAATTTTTTACCTCCGATATCATTTGCGCAGTGTACAGAGATGTTGAAAAGTCTATTTTGAGCCTAAAATTTGGAATTTTAAGAAGTGAGCAAATTCTTGCCAGAATTGTACATTTTCATCACCCAGGTGGTCAAAACCATCAAAATAGGACCAAAGAAATTCAGTTTCCATACCATTTGCACAGTGTCCAGAGATGTTCAAAAGTCTATTTTGAGCCTAAAATTTGGAAATTTAAGAAGTGAGCAAATTCTTGCCAGAATTGTAAATTTTCACCACCGCGGGGAGGTCAAAACCATCAAAATTGGACAAAACATTTTAACTTCCCATATCATTTGCGCAGTGTACAGAGATGTTCAAAAGTCTATTTTGAGCCCTAAAATTTGGAATTTTAAGAAGTGAGCAAATTCTTGCCACAATTGTACATTTTCACCACCGCGGAGTGGTCAAAACCATCAAAATCGGAAAAACAAAATCTATCTCCCATATCATTTGCGCAGTGTCCAGAGATGTTCAAAAGTCTATTTTGAGCCCTAAAATTTGGAATTTTAAGAAGTGAGCAAATTCTTGCCACAATTGTAAATTCCCAACCCCCCCCCCCCCCCCCCCCCCCCTCCCCGGGGGTGGTCAAAACCATCAAAATTGGACAATAAATTTTTACTTTCCATATCATTTGCGCAGTGTCCAGAGATGTTCAAAAGTGTATTTTGAGCCTAAAATTTGGAATTTTAAGAAGTGAGCAAATTCTTGCCACAATTGTAAATTTTCACCACCCCAGGGTGGTCAAAACCATCAAAATTGGAAAAAAAAATTTTCTCTCCCATATCATTCCTGCAGTGTCTACAGATGTTCAAAAGTCTATTTTGAGCCTAAAATTTGGAATTTTAAAAAGTGAGCAAATTCTTGCCACAATTGTAAATTTTCACCACCCCGGTGTGGTCAAAAACCATCAAAATCGAACCAAAAATTTTAGTCCCCATATCATTCCTGCAGTGTCCACAGATGTTCAAAAGTCTATTTTGAGCCTAAAATTTGGAATTTTAAGAAGTGAGCAAATTCTTGCCACAATTGTAAATTTTCACCACCGCGGGGTGGTCAAAACCATCAAAATCGGACAAACAAAATCTATCTCCCATATCATTTTCGCAGTATCCACAGATGTTCAAAAGTCTATTTTGAGCCTAAAATTTGGAATTTTAAGAAGTGAGCAAATTCCCACAAGAATTGTAAATTTTCACCACCCCGGGGTGGTCAAAACCATCAAAATTGGATCCATTACTTTATCTCCCATATCATTTGCGCAGTGTCCACAGATGTTCAAAAGTCTATTTTGAGCCTAAAATTTGGAATTTTAAGAAGTGAGCAAATTCCCACAAGAATTGTAAATTTTCCCCAACCAGGGGTGGTCAAAACCACCAAAATTGGACAAAAAATTTCTCTGCCATATCATTTGCGCAGTGTCCACAGATGTTCAAAAGTCTATTTTGAGCCTAAAATTTGGAATTTTAAGAAGTGAGCAAATTCTTGCCACAATTGTAAATTTTCACCACCGCGGGGTGGTCAAAACCATCAAAATCGGACAAAGAAAATCTATCTCCCATATCATTTTCGCAGTATCCACAGATGTTCAAAAGTCTATTTTGAGCCTAAAATTTGGAATTTTAAGAAGTGAGCAAATTCCCACAAGAATTGTAAATTTTCACCAACCCGGGGTGGTCAAAACCATCAAAATTGGATACATTACTTTATCTCCCATATCATTTGCGCAGTGTCCACAGATGTTCAAAAGTCTATTTTGAGCCTAAAATTTGGAATTTTAAGAAGTGAGCAAATTCCCACCAGAATTCTAAATTTTCCCCAACCAGGGGTGGTCAAAACCACCAAAATTGGATAAAAAAATTTCTCTGCCACCACCCCGGGGTGGTCAAAACCATCAAAATCGGAAAAAATTTTTAGTCCCCATATCATTCCTGCAGTGTCCACAGATGTTCAAAAGTGTATTTTGAGCCTAAAATTTGGAATTTTAAGAAGTGAGCAAATTCTTGCCAGAATTGTACATTTTTCAACACCACGTGTGGTCAAAACCATCAAAATTGGACAATAAATTTTTACTTTCCATATCATTTGCGCAGTGTCCAGAGATGTTCAAAAGTGTATTTTGAGCCTAAAATTTGGAATTTTAAGAAGTGAGCAAATTCTTGCCACAATTGTAAATTTTCACCACCCCAGGGTGGTCAAAACCATCAAAATTGGAAAAAAAAATTTTCTCTCCCATATCATTCCTGCAGTGTCTACAGATGTTCAAAAGTCTATTTTGAGCCTAAAATTTTGAATTTTAAAAAGTGAGCAAATTCTTGCCACAATTGTAAATTTTCACCACCCCGGTGTGGTCAAAAACCATCAAAATCGAACCAAAAATTTTAGTCCCCATATCATTCCTGCAGTGTCCACAGATGTTCAAAAGTCTATTTTGAGCCTAAAATTTGGAATTTTAAGAAGTGAGCAAATTCCCACCAGAATTCTAAATTTTCCCCAACCAGGGGTGGTCAAAACCACCAAAATTGGACAAAAAATTTCTCTGCCATATCATTTGCGCAGTGTCCACAGATGTTCAAAAGTCTATTTTGAGCCTAAAATTTGGAATTTTAAGAAGTGAGCAAATTCTTGCCACAATTGTAAATTTTCACCACCGCGGGGTGGTCAAAACCATCAAAATCGGACAAAGAAAATCTATCTCCCATATCATTTTCGCAGTATCCACAGATGTTCAAAAGTCTATTTTGAGCCTAAAATTTGGAATTTTAAGAAGTGAGCAAATTCCCACCAGAATTGTAAATTTTCACCAACCCGGGGTGGTCAAAACCATCAAAATTGGATACATTACTTTATCTCCCATATCATTTGCGCAGTGTCCACAGATGTTCAAAAGTCTATTTTGAGCCTAAAATTTGGAATTTTAAGAAGTGAGCAAATTCCCACCAGAATTCTAAATTTTCCCCAACCAGGGGTGGTCAAAACCACCAAAATTGGATAAAAAAATTTCTCTGCCACCACCCCGGGGTGGTCAAAACCATCAAAATCGGAAAAAAATTTTAGTCCCCATATCATTCCTGCAGTGTCCACAGATGTTCAAAAGTGTATTTTGAGCCTAAAATTTGGAATTTTAAGAAGTGAGCAAATTCTTGCCAGAATTGTACATTTTTCAACACCACGTGTGGTCAAAACCATCAAAATTGGACAATAAATTTTTACTTTCCATATCATTTGCGCAGTGTCCAGAGATGTTCAAAAGTGTATTTTGAGCCTAAAATTTGGAATTTTAAGAAGTGAGCAAATTCTTGCCACAATTGTAAATTTTCACCACCCCGGTGTGGTCAAAACCATCAAAATTGGAAAAAAAAATTTTCTCTCCCATATCATTCCTGCAGTGTCTACAGATGTTCAAAAGTCTATTTTGAGCCTAAAATTTGGAATTTTAAAAAGTGAGCAAATTCTTGCCACAATTGTAAATTTTCACCACCCCGGTGTGGTCAAAAACCATCAAAATCGAACCAAAAATTTTAGTCCCCATATCATTCCTGCAGTGTCCACAGATGTTCAAAAGTCTATTTTGAGCCTAAAATTTGGAATTTTAAGAAGTGAGCAAATTCTTGCCACAATTGTAAATTTTCACCACCCCGGGGTGGTCAAAACCATCAAAATTGGACAAATATTTTTTATCTCCCATATCATTCCTGCAGTGTCAACAGATGTTCAAAAGTCTATTTTGAGCCTAAAATTTGGAATTTTAAGAAGTGAACAAATTCTTGCCAGAATTGTAAATTTTCACCAACCCGGTGTGGTCAAAACCATCAAAATTGGACAAAAATGTTTTACCTCCCATGTCATTTGCGCAGTGTCCACAGATGTTCAAAAGTCTATTTTGAGCCTAAATTTTGGAATTTTAAGAAGTGAGCAAATTCTTGCCACAATTGTAAATTTTCACCACCCCGGGGTGGTAAAAACCATCACAATTGGACCAAAAAATTTTACCTCCCATATCATTTGCGCAGTGTCCAGAGATGTTCAAAAGTCTATTTTGAGCCTAACATTTGAAAATTTAAGAAGTGAGCAAATTCTTGCCAGAATTGTAAATTTTCACCACCCCGGGGTGGTCAAAACCATCAAAATTGGACAAAACATTTTTACCACCCATATCATTTGCGCAGTGTCCAGAGATGTTCAAAAGTCTATTTTGAGCCTAAAATTGGGATTTTTAAGAAGTGAGCAAATTCTTGCCACAATTGTAAATTTTCACCACCTGGTGTGGTCAAAACCATCAAAATTGGACAAAAAAAATGTAGTCCCCATATCATTCCTGCAGTGTCTACAGATGTTCAAAAGTCTATTTTGAGCCTAAAATTTGGAACTTTAAGAAGTGAGCAAATTCTTGCCACAATTGTACATTTTCACAACCCCGGGGTGGTCAAAACCATCAAAATAGGACAATAAATTTTTACTTTCCATACCATTTGCACAGTGTCCAGAGATGTTCAAAAGTCTATTTTGAGCCTAAAATTTGGAATTTTAAGAAGTGAGCAAATTCTTGCCACAATTGTAAATTTTTCTCCGCCCCGGAGTGGTCAAAACCATCAAAATTGGACAAAAAATTTTTACCTCCGATATCATTTGCGCAGTGTACAGAGATGTTGAAAAGTCTATTTTGAGCCTAAAATTTGGAATTTTAAGAAGTGAGCAAATTCTTGCCAGAATTGTACATTTTCATCACCCAGGTGGTCAAAACCATCAAAATAGGACCAAAGAAATTCAGTTTCCATACCATTTGCACAGTGTCCAGAGATGTTCAAAAGTCTATTTTGAGCCTAAAATTTGGAAATTTAAGAAGTGAGCAAATTCTTGCCAGAATTGTAAATTTTCACCACCGCGGGGAGGTCAAAACCATCAAAATTGGACAAAACATTTTAACTTCCCATATCATTTGCGCAGTGTACAGAGATGTTCAAAAGTCTATTTTGAGCCTAAAATTTGGAATTTTAAGAAGTGAGCAAATTCTTGCCACAATTGTAAATTTTTCTCCGCCCCGGGGTGGTCAAAACCATCAAAATTGGACAAAAATTTTTTACCTCCGATATCATTTGCGCAGTGTCCAGAGATGTTGAAAAGTCTATTTTGAGCCTAAAATTTGGAATTTTAAGAAGTGAGCAAATTCTTGCCAGAATTGTACATTTTCATCACCCAGGTGGTCAAAACCATCAAAATAGGACCAAAGAAATTCAGTTTCCATACCATTTGCACAGTGTCCAGAGATGTTCAAAAGTCTATTTTGAGCCCTAAAATTTGGAAATTTAAGAAGTGAGCAAATTCTTGCCAGAATTGTAAATTTTCACCACCGCGGGGAGGTCAAAACCATCAAAATTGGACAAAACATTTTAACTTCCCATATCATTTGCGCAGTGTACAGAGATGTTCAAAAGTCTATTTTGAGCCCTAAAATTTGGAATTTTAAGAAGTGAGCAAATTCTTGCCACAATTGTAAATTCCCAACCCCCCCCCCCCCCCCTCCCCGGGGGTGGTCAAAACCATCAAAATTGGACAATTTTTTTTATCTGCCATATCATTTGCGCAGTGTCCACTGATGTTCAAAAGTCTATTTTGTGCCTAAAATTTGGAATTTTAAGAAGTGAGCAAATTCCCACCAGAATTGTAAATTTTCCCCAAATCGGGGTGGTCAAAACCTTCAAAATTGGATAAATATTTTTATCTGCCATATCATTTGCGCAGTGTCCACAGATTTTCAAAAGTCTATTTTGAGCCTAAAATTTGGAATTTTAAGAAGTGAGCAAATTCCCACAAGAATTGTAAATTTTCACCACCCCGGGGTGGTCAAAACCATCAAAATTGGATCCATTACTTTATCTCCCATATCATTTGCGCAGTGTCCACAGATGTTCAAAAGTCTATTTTGAGCCTAAAATTTGGAATTTTAAGAAGTGAGCAAATTCCCACCAGAATTGTAAATTTTCCCCAACCAGGGGTGGTCAAAACCACCAAAATTGGACAAAAAATTTATCTCCCATATCATTTGCGCAGTGTCCACAGATGTTCAAAAGTCTATTTTGAGCCTAAAATTTGGAATTTTAAGAAGTGAGCAAATTCCCACCAGAATTCTAAATTTTCCCCAACCAGGGGTGGTCAAAACCACCAAAATTGGATAAAAAAAATTCTCTGCCACCACCCCGGGGTGGTCAAAACCATCAAAATCGGAAAAAAATTTTAGTCCCCATATCATTCCTGCAGTGTCCACAGATGTTCAAAAGTGTATTTTGAGCCTAAAATTTGGAATTTTAAGAAGTGAGCAAATTCTTGCCAGAATTGTACATTTTTCAACACCACGTGTGGTCAAAACCATCAAAATTGGACAATAAATTTTTACTTTCCATATCATTTGCGCAGTGTCCAGAGATGTTCAAAAGTGTATTTTGAGCCTAAAATTTGGAATTTTAAGAAGTGAGCAAATTCTTGCCACAATTGTAAATTTTCACCACCCCAGGGTGGTCAAAACCATCAAAATTGGAAAAAAAAAATTTCTCTCCCATATCATTCCTGCAGTGTCTACAGATGTTCAAAAGTCTATTTTGAGCCTAAAATTTTGAATTTTAAAAAGTGAGCAAATTCTTGCCACAATTGCAAATTTTCACCACCCCGGTGTGGTCAAAAACCATCAAAATCGAACAAAAAATTTTAGTCCCCATATCATTCCTGCAGTGTCCACAGATGTTCAAAAGTCTATTTTGAGCCCTAAAATTTGGAATTTTAAGAAGTGAGCAAATTCTTGCCACAATTGTAAATTTTCACCACCCCAGGGTGGTCAAAACCATCAAAATTGGACAAATATTTTTTATCTCCCATATCATTCCTGCAGTGTCAACAGATGTTCAAAAGTCTATTTTGAGCCTAAAATTTGGAATTTTAAGAAGTGAACAAATTCTTGCCAGAATTGTAAATTTTCACCAACCCGGTGTGGTCAAAACCATCAAAATTGGACAAAAATGTTTTACCTCCCATGTCATTTGCGCAGTGTCCACAGATGTTCAAAAGTCTATTTTGAGCCTAAATTTTGGAATTTTAAGAAGTGAGCAAATTCTTGCCAGAATTGTACATTTTCATCACCCAGGTGGTCAAAACCATCAAAATAGACCAAAGAAATTCAGTTTCCATACCATTTGCACAGTGTCCAGAGATGTTCAAAAGTCTATTTTGAGCCTAAAATTTGGAAATTTAAGAAGTGAGCAAATTCTTGCCAGAATTGTAAATTTTCACCACCGCGGGGAGGTCAAAACCATCAAAATTGGACAAAACATTTTAACTTCCCATATCATTTGCGCAGTGTACAGAGATGTTCAAAAGTCTATTTTGAGCCCTAAAATTTGGAATTTTAAGAAGTGAGCAAATTCTTGCCACAATTGTACATTTTCACCACCGCGGAGTGGTCAAAACCATCAAAATCGGAAAAACAAAATCTATCTCCCATATCATTTGCGCAGTGTCCAGAGATGTTCAAAAGTCTATTTTGAGCCCTAAAATTTGGAATTTTAAGAAGTGAGCAAATTCTTGCCACAATTGTAAATTCCCACCCCCCACCCCCCCCCCCCCCCCTCCCCGGGGGTGGTCAAAACCATCAAAATTGGACAATTTTTTTTATCTGCCATATCATTTGCGCAGTGTCCACTGATGTTCAAAAGTCTATTTTGTGCCTAAAATTTGGAATTTTAAGAAGTGAGCAAATTCCCACCAGAATTGTAAATTTTTAACCAAATCGGGGTGGTCAAAACCTTCAAAATTGGATAAATATTTTTATCTGCCATATCATTTGCGCAGTGTCCACAGATTTTCAAAAGTCTATTTTGAGCCTAAAATTTGGAATTTTAAGAAGTGAGCAAATTCCCACCAGAATTGTAAATTTTCACCACCCCGGGGTGGTCAAAACCATCAAAATTGGATCCATTACTTTATCTCCCATATCATTCCTGCAGTGTCCACAGATGTTCAAAAGTCTATTTTGAGCCTAAAATTTGGAATTTTAAGAAGTGAGCAAATTCCCACCAGAATTCTAAATTTTCCCCAACCAGGGGTGGTCAAAACCACCAAAATTGGATAAAAAAATTTCTCTGACATATCATTTGCGCAGTGTCCACTGATGTTCAAAAGTCTATTTTGTGCCTAAAATTTGGAATTTTAAGAAGTGAGCAAATTCCCACCACAATTGTAAATTTTCCCCAAATCGGGGTGGTCAAAACCTTCAAAATTGGATAAATATTTTTACCTGCCATATCATTCCTGCAGTGTCTACAGATGTTCAAAAGTCTATTTTGAGCCTAAAATTTGGAATTTTAAGAAGGGAGCAAATTTTTGCCACAATTCTAATTTTCACCACAGAGGGTGTGGTCAAAGGAAAAAAAAATTGAACCAAAAAAAATGTATTCCCCATATCATTCCTGCAGTGTCTACAGATGTTCAAAAGTCTATTTTGAGCCTAAAATTTGGAATTTTAAGAAGTGAGCAAATTCTTGCCACAATTGTAAATTTTCACCACCGCGGGGTGGTCAAAACCATCAAAATCGGACAAACAAAATCTATCTCCCATATCATTTTCGCAGTATCCACAGATGTTCAAAAGTCTATTTTGAGCCTAAAATTTGGAATTTTAAGAAGTGAGCAAATTCCCACCAGAATTGTAAATTTTCACCACCCCAGGGTGGTCAAAACCATCAAAATTGGAGAAACAAAATTTATCTCCCATATCATTCCTGCAGTGTCCACAGATGTTCAAAAGTCTATTTGAGTCTAAATTTCCAACATTCCGAGGTTGTCAAAACCATCAAAATGAGACAAATTTTGTTTTGTTCCCATATCATTTGCGCAGTGTCCACAGAATGTTGCTTAAATCCCTCAAAAGAGCAAATGTAGCGAAATATTTTCAATTCGGACTTTAACATTGAATTTCACAAACCCAAGAAAGACCGCTGCGACATATGTGAGGAATATGGAATGAAAGAAAAACATAACTGTATTGAAGAGCAGCTTCGGGAAGAATATCTGTCTCATTTCCCATCGAAGATGGCAACGCAGGAGGAAAGGAACACGGACAGGCAGGACAAGACAAAAGCTGTTATATGTTTTGATTTGGAAAAATGTGTTGAGTTGTCCACAAGTTTTCAAGTTTCTTTTATCGACGAAAGCTTAGCTTTTACAACCTTACAGTATACAAGTATACAAGAGTGTGACGTGTTTAGTCCTCTTGGAATTATGCGATGTATGAAAAGGGCCTTGCAACTTTCGATGATCCAAATGCGAGATGATCACTTTCATAGATACATTGAAGGATCAAGAAAACTTTACGACAGTGCCATACATACACCAACGTCAAAAACTTGGTATGCTTACAGAAAGGATCCATACTCAATTGAGTTCAAGGACTCATTTGCTGATGCAGACCTGACCGAGGTATCAGTTCGTCCACGGGAGAACTTCCGGAGGATGTCACCACCCCCGCGTAGGCCAACTGTTATTGAATGGCCTAAAGCCGTTATCTCATCAAAGAAACCTGAACTGTCAAAAGGAAAATCAAAGGACATCAAGGCCATGTCAAAATTCATGACTCCTACAGACCAAAAGTTCATGAGTGGACTAATCGACTATCGACGATTTAGTTGCATGTGCAACTTGATGGTCTAATGTGAAATGTTACAGCAAATAATCTAAAGTTATAAAACTGATATTGTGGCCTGTGCATCAACATCTGGACACTAAACTTTCAGTTAAAAGTCTATTGTCCTTAAAACTGTTTCATGAACTGATGATCAGAAAGGTGTTTGGACATAATATTTTTGTAGATTCATTGTTTTGCTCTTCAGGACAAAGTGTCAGTTACTACCAGGAAAGTGCAATTTATTTAGTTATGGTTGTATTGTTTAAGAACACGTGATCTTTCTGTATTGATGTTATGAGGAATTCTTGTTTTGAAATTGTTCCTGGAACTGTTTCAACGAAAGACTACAGTCAATTTCCCCATATTTCTTCGCTTTTTACCAGATTGACCTAACATAAAATAGAGTCACATTGAGATGGAACAATATGGTTCTGACAATTTCACTTATTTCTTGACTCAGACTCAGTTCTTTTTATAATCAATAGCAAAATATAAGTAATGAACTAAATATCGATATGACAATGTTCAAATGGCAATATCTCGAAACTGAGTTTTGAGGACTTAAAACACTCTGGTTTTCAGGAGACGTGTTGCCTTAACCTCAAACACCTATGCCGATTTTGAGGTGGAGCCAGTAATTGACCTTGATTCCCCTAAGGAGGCAACAGTTTCATTTGCCACTGGTAACTACTAATTTAACTGCATTCCAAAGTCTCAATGATTCAAGTGCCACAGAAGAATCAATTTCTGATTCTGCATCAGATTCTGGTAGAATTGCTACAACATCTGGAGTGAGAGATTGATGTACATCAACTTGTATGAATAGAGGGCCCTTTGCAGTACCTGCACCCATCTATATCTGAGCAGAAAACCGATGTTAATGATGTATCAACGGTACTAATACATCAGTGTTTCGGTTGTGAATGACAATGTGGTCGTATAGATTGCAGGAGTCATCCATGACATGCATCACCATTCGTTTATCTGCCTCTTCATGTGTTTATTAGTAGATTTGGTATTGCTGCAGATTGATATGAATCGAGGTGACAATCGATTGGCGGATAATTCTGAGCGTATTCATGACAAAATATCAGAAAATATTGTAGCGGCCCGGACCCGAACTTCTGATAAACCTCGAAGTCTGGATGTAACTGAGACTCAAAACACTTCTTTTCAATGAATAATTAGTTCTTATTCATGTGGGTATAACAATACCTTAATTGAACAACACAATGCTTCCAAATAAGTAGATCCCTCTGAGCTTTAAGGTTTATTTGTAAGGACCAGTGTCAGGGCAAAATAATTATTGCCTGTAACTATAATGGTAGTTTACTGCTATAAATATATATATATGGATGACTTCTTTATCTGAATAACTTTACAGTTACTCAGATAGCAATTTGTGTCTGTGTTCAAAAATGCAGTCTATTCATAGAAATGATTACATAAGAACAAGGGGAACTTTTGGGCTGAATTATCTGGCCCTATGATTGAAACTGACCTTTAGACTGCCAAAATTGAGAATGATTCAGAATGGATCTCAACGTATTTATAGGTGTGAGAAAATGGTCACATGTCTGTAATTGACCAATAAAATTACGAGAAATTACGTCTCTTTACGTCCTTATTCCTTTGAGGGATCTACTTTCACAATGTAAAAATCACTGAAATAAAGAGGAAGTCAAACCATCTCAGCAGGTAATTTGGTATAAAAATGAGTATTTATACCAATCAATGAATTCTGTCTAATTGTTTCACTAATTGCCTTCCAATATCACAAGATAAACAATTACGTCCTGCTACGTCGAAGCTACGTCCTTGCTGCCTGCCGAGCAACATCGACTGGGAATTACGATGGACAATTCAAAGAGGAAGATTACAAATGTCAGGAGGCAATTGGAATTTATCTGATGCATAAGACGTTTAATAACACAAATTGGCCACTGGTATACTTTGACAGAAGCACTGGATGTCATATTTATGAGAAACATGTTCATAAATATTGACGCTAAATACTGCGCATGAATACATCAGCGAAGATTACATAGTTCCTGATGTCAGAATTAACAGTAATTTTAATACACGTCTTGACATATCATCAAATACGATTCTGGGTTCCTCTGGACATAGTTCATTAGATTAAATAAACTTTATAATGCAAATGCTAAGCATTAGCCAAATTCAGTAACTTCATCGCGACCTAGGCTAGCTGTCATAGAGTTAAAATGGCGGGCGTCGGCGAAACACGTACCTCACAAATTCACACAAATATGGATAAATATCAAGCTGCCAAGTGATTGTGATGTGTTTGTTGAAGAACAAAGGTATGTTTAATCTGTATCTGATTGTTAATTTGCGTAGCTGTGTGCTTAAATCGATGAATTCTTAAAAAGTTACGGTCAATGCAAAACTCTTGAAACAAGTAAACAAGATCGTTTTCACAGGCACGTTGTTGACATTAATGCTTATGAGGTACTGGCACATCCTAAACAATATGCGTAACATGATGGCATGGACATATGATTATTTTTACGAGATAACAGTGTGCCATGAAGCTCTATAAAAGCATGCTATGATCCTCTGATAGATTTCTTACCAAAACGGGATTCAAAACATTGAATTACGTGAAAACGAGGTTGGCAAAAATATACTGACCTGCAAAACTAATTACAGTTCTCAGGATAATTATGATATAATTCGTGCACTGTCATACAACCATCAAAAATACAACAGGGAAATATTTAGGAAATATTTCTAATTTTTACAAGCTGTCATAACTCTCATATTTTATAATAAAGACATTAATATTTATATATTCTTCGTGATGGCCATCACAATATGTCCAACAGTACATGTTCCGCACTATACACCATGCAGGTATCAAAGAAGTGAACTCAAACCAATACCTATATATTGGAAGAAAACTTTTCAGAAGTTTGCTGAGTGGCACCAAAAGTGGAAGAGAAGTAAACGTACCACATCTTCTAACACATGAGCTGTCCCAGACCCCCACCTTCCCTGGCAACAACAGATGGTCTACTTTGTACAACAAAGCTGCATTATCACATTTGCTTGCAGATTCTCATGCTACCATCAACTGATGACATTAACATGCATTGTTATTGCTGGCATGGCTCTTGTACAGGCTATAGGCAAACCAACCAAAGCTTCAATTGGAATGTGCTGAAGAACTTCTGTGAAATTTTTTTCTTAAGTCGATGATGTCTTTGACCAATATGTTGCAAAGTCAGTAAAATCTGCAACTCGGACAAAAAGAGGTGATCGATCAAAGAAAATTCGAAGAATAATGGATAAATGAGACATCCTTCTGCTGACTTCATTGTCCAGTTTTCTTGAAATGAACAAGCAAAATTTGATACAATTCTTGACCACAGAATTGCACACACAGGCACAGCATCTCCATCATAATCATCAAATCATCATCATTGCAGATTGATTACGCAGCCCGGATACAGCAGTATCTTCCATAGATCAATCTGAAGCAATGCCAAATCTAGTCAACACATAAAGAGGCAGATACACGAATGGTGCCTCCAGCAATGGATATGACTCACTTGTCAAACTGTACAATCCAGCATCGACTGCAACTAGCATTAATACACTTACAGCTGACATGTTCCACAACCTCTACTCAGAAGTCAGCACCAGTGTATCACGTGGTGGACATTAAAGGAAAGGCTTGACATTCCACCAATGAGAAGGGTATAGGTGGACGTCTACAGACGATGTCATAGAACCCATCCCAATAACACAGGAATAAATGCCAGCACTGTGTCTTTTTGTATAGGATAATACAATGAATAAAGGCAGATTTTAATACCCAGTTATAGTGGTTCTATTTTCACAATTTAATGGAATTAGTGTTTTACCTCCTCACAAAATTTGAAAATGAAGTAAAAAGAACATGATTTTTACCAATGTTTCCACTGAGAATTAGAATTACAGTTAAATGAAACAAAATATTTGCCAAATTCAGATAACCGAACATATTACCTGCAATCAAAGACATAATTTGGATAGTTTAATGACTAAATAAAAATGTTACAGCCAATTTTGTCAAATTATGCATTTTCCCTTCAATTGATGCAATTTTGATCCCCTGAAAATTCCTTTACACACTTGCAATCTTACTTAATGAAAATTGTGTACAGATACCTCCTCTATGCAATAGAAAAGTTTATACAGGAAAATGTACGAACGAAAATCTTGTTTATCACCCCTGGCCAATTGATTAGGTGTGAGGAATATACAATGAAAGAAAAACATGACTGTATTTGATGAGGAGCTTCGGGAAGAATATCTGTCTCATTTCCAATCGAAGATGGCAACGCAGGAGCCAAGGAACTGGGACAGGCAGGACAAAAGACATGAAACCCAAGCAGGAAGAGGTGCCAAATGGAATTGCCAGTAGTAAGAGAAGCACAATCCAAATCACATCATACTTTGGTCAGACTCATGCTCGGCACAAAACCGGAATTCAGGAATGTCATTTGCCGTAAAGGATTTCATGGTGAAAGAATAAATTTCTATCATCGAGCAGAAGTTTTGTGAACCTGGCCCACTCAAGTATACACAGCCAGATTGAACGAGAACTGAGAAAGTCTGATGTTTTTAGTCCTCTTGGAATTATGCGATTTATGAAAAGGGCAAATCGCTTGCGAGAGATGATCACTTTCATAGATATATTGAAGGATCAAGAAAACTTAATTTTACGACAGTGCCATACACACTAAGGTCAAAAATTTGGTATGCTACAAAAAAGGATCCATTACTCAATTGAGTTCAAGGACTCATTTTACTGATGCAGACCTGACCAAGGTATCAGTTCGTCCACGGGAGAACTTCCGGCGGATGTCATCACCCCCGCGTAGGCCAACTGTTATGGAATGGCCTAAAGCTGTTATCTCATCAAAGAAACCTGAACTGTCAAAAGAAAAATCAAAGGACATCAAGGCCATGTCAAAATTCATGACTCCTACAGACCAAAAGTTCATGAGTTGACTAATCGACTAAGAAATTTAGTTGCATGTGCAACTTGATGGTCTATTGTGAAATGTTATGGCAATAATCTAAAGTTATAAAACTGATATTGTGGCCTGTACATCAACATCTGTCCTTAAAACTGTTTCATGAACTGATGATCAGAAAAGTGTTTGGACATAATATTACTTGTAGATTGATTGTTTTCCTCTTTGGGGCAAAGTGTCAGTTACTACCAAGGAAGGTTAACTTCATTTAGTTATGGTTGTATTGTTCATGAACCTTTGGGCAGAGATGTGCATAAGATTACTGTTACTTCATTAATTTGTATCATGGAGGGACCTGTTTAATCAAGTCACAGTGCCAAGTCATTTTAAGAATAAATTATCTTTCTGTATTGATGTTCTGAGGAATTCGTGTTTTAAAATTGTTCCTGAAACTGTTTATTTATAATTATTCTTAAGAGTTTGTTTTGCAATGTTGCAATGGACCAGGAAGGTGAACTTCATTTAGTTATGGTTGTATTGTTCATGTTCATGAAGCAATTAACCAGTGACTTGCATGAGATTATTGATACTTCAAGCTGATGATCATAAAGTATTGTCTGACATTCAACTTAATAATCTAATTTCTTTCATTGTAGACCTTTTTAGGAGAAATCAAGATTTGGAGATATATTCTTTAAAGAATAAGTTTTCTTTCGGTATTAATGTTGTGAAATTGTTACTCACATTTTGATATTTCATATATGAATGCCTATAACAGTAAGGTTTGATAACAAAAGCCATTGATGTGTTCATAATGTTCACAAGGGGAACTGATGATTTTGAGGAACTGGTGAGGTCTGACATCCAAGTTGATCATTTAGTTTGTTTCAAAACAGTTATAGACAATGACAGGCATACAGGTACACTCAGGGCTGCAAAGAGTTTTAGGTTGAAAACATATCTAGGACAAAGCAAAGTGGATTGTGAACTTCGTTTTGTTTTGGTTGTTGAATGTTGATAAACTTTTCTTTTTCAATAAAATGTTACATGATATTTATTGTTTGTTGCTTTTGTTTTCAACGAAACAATAGTCAATTTCCACAAATTTCTTCGCTTTTTACCAGATTGACCTAATTTTAAAAAGTGTGAAAATCCTTGCCAAAATTGTAAATTTTCACCACCCCGGGGTGGTCAAAATCATCAAAATTTGAAAAAAAATAATTGCAGTGTCCACAGATGTTCAAAAGTCTATTTGGAGCCTAAAATTTGGAATTTTAAGAAGTGAGCTAATTCATAATAAACCAAAATATATTTTTGAACATCTGTTGACACTTCGCAAACTATAACCGATTTTAATGATTTTGACCCCCGGGGTTATGAAAATTTACAATTTTGCCTAGAATTTGCACACTTCTTGAAATACCAACAAAGGACCACGGAGCTTCCATTCCATTTGGAATGAATGTTAGATTGCTTTGGAAATTTTTGGAATGATTTGGAAAGGTTTGGAATTCTTTGGAATGATGTTTAGAAGGAACAAGTTAAAATATGTTTTATTAGTAATTTGGACAATAAAAAGACTGAATTATCTATTCAGTTTAAACTATATATAATAAATAATAAACTTATCTCAAACATTCACTACTTGACCCTCTAGCGAGGGCTTTTACAGTCGCATTCTCCCTAAAGTGAGAGAGACACCCGCACTTGACTCGTCAAGACAAAAATAGGTCTCAAGATTAAGTATTCGGCTGGATGGCAGCTGCCATTTAATTATCAAACAGACAGTCGTCTAGACGGCTCACATGTCAGTGCGCCGACATGTGCCTAAGATCACAAAATGGCAATCTTTGGTCAAATGTAATCTATTGTTCTCTTACGCCAGACCTCATTCCTAATTCTGTTCATTGAACAACTGGAATTGAGGAATATGTTTTAAAATCAATTTAATGAACAGAATAAATGAAGAATCAGATGGATACATTTATTGCCATGCTTAATTCATCAGAAAGTAGAAATATACATTGTAAATACAAACTTTAACTGTGATAATGAATTTCACCATCGTCCATATTAACATAATGATATATACATGCATAATATTGATTTCCAAATATATAAACGACTACAACGTTGATATTTCAGGCAAAAACAAAGTCTGTTGTCTTTTAAAGTTCAGGGAAAAGGGTTTGCTTTCACAATTGAACATTTGTTTTCACCAAGCCAAAAACACGAAAAATACATAAGCGACCGTCATTATACAGCGAGGGGGAAAATTCCTCAGCTGCCTTCACAAAAACATTATTATGTTTCATTTCATCATGATAAAAAAGTTAGCCACTTTCATAAGGTTACTACGTTGAAAATGGAAACGATCGTTAACAAAAACAACGAAATGTATTTTCTCATCACTCAAGCCTACAGTGATATAACTGCAAAAAAAACTTATCAAGTGCGCTAAAGTATACTGGCCACATTAAGAAACTGTGCACGGAGAAAATATTTATATAAGGGCACACCGTTCATATATGAAATATAAACACAGCAATTATTGGAGACATTGAAACGCTCATGCACGTGCCATGCGAAATGACGTCATTGATGGGGGCCTATGGACGTGCACCCTTGTCATCGAGTCAACCGTCTAAGATGGTGTCGAAATCATGTTCGCCAACCTCGAATATGGTGGAGGTTCAACATTTCCCACAGTGACGGGCGCCAACGTGTCTGCCGGCGTTTGGGAGAACGTTATGCACGCAGGAATCGTTTTGGAGGTGATGATTTGGGGATGGATAACAGCACGGCACCGAACCCCTTTGGTGGTTGTTCAGGGCAATCTCACCGGTGTTGGCTGCAGAGATCATCAGATTCTGAGGCCTGTGGTCATTCCTTTCCTGCAACGTCATGGCCCGGGATTTACATTTCAACAGGACAACGCTCGTCCTCACACGGCTAGGGTCGCATAACAATGTCATTTTACTGCCATAGCTTGCAGTTTCTCCAGATCTCTCCCCAGGTCTGCGTCGTCTTCCACATCCTCATCCACATCCTCCAGATAACGTCCGTCACTTGGCACAGGATTGCCCATTTAGTGGACTCCATGCGTCGCCGATGCACTGCTGTGATTCACGCACAGGGTGGTCACACCCGTTATTGACTTTGTGACTTTGTGGCATGAACCCCTACTCCATTTTGATCGTAACAGATGTTGTTCAGGTCCCGTTGACATTTTCTTATGGTCCGATCATTCAGTTCTTGCTTTGTTGTATTTCAATCCAGAATATATTTTCTGCGTGCACAGTTTCTTTATGTGGCTAGGGGCACTTTGAGTTTGACAGGTGAAATCAACTAGTCAAGTAACATCACGGTTTGTTTATTCACTTTGATTTGACAGTCTCTATTTTGGCGATGACGGCGTCTTCAGAACAGAATAGAACTTTATCTCTCCCGCTAACCGTGGATAACGGAAAATTTTGTTTATTGATAGCACATTTTTTATTCAATCTAATATACTTTCCTTGATTGGTTATTCAATCTAATATACTTTCCTTGATTGGTTGTATGATTAGGCTTAAAATAGTCTTCTGAACTTCTGTGGACATTGCGCAAACGATATGGGAGGAAATTTTATTGGTCCAATTTTGATGGTTTTGACCATCCCGGGGTGGTGAAAATTTACAATTCTAGCAAGAATTTGCCCATTTTTTAAAATTCCAAATTTTAGGCTCAAAACAGACTTTTGAACATCTGTGGACCAATCGTCCAATTTGGACGATTCTGACCATCCCGAGTGGTGAAAATTTACAATTGTGGCAAGATTTGCTCACTTATTAAAATTGAAAATTTTAGTCTCAAAATAGACTTTTGAACATTTTTTTTGTCCGATTTTGACGATTCTGACCATCCCGGAGTGGTGAAAATTTACAATTCTGGCAAGAATTTGCTCATTTCTTAAAATTCCAAATTTTAGGCACAAAACATACTTTCGAACATCTGTGGACACACGACATGGGGATTAAATTAAATAATTAAAAAAAATTATTCCCCTATATCATTTGCGCAGTGTCCAGAGATGTTCAAAAGTCTATTTTGAGCCTAAAATTTGGAATTTTAAGAAGTGAGCAAATTCTTGCCACAATTGTAAATTTTCACCACCGCGGGGTGGTCTAAAACCATCAAAATTAGACCAAAAAAATTTAGTTCCCATATCATTTGAGCAGTGTCCACAAGATGTTCAAAAGTCTACAAAATTTTTCTCCCATATCATTTGCACAGTATCCACAGATGTTCAAAAGTCTATTTTGAACCTAAAATTTGGAATTTTAAGTAGTGAGCAAATTCTTGCCACAATTGTAAATTTTCACCACCCCAGGGTGGTCAAAACCATCAAGGTTCCCATATCATTTGCGCAGTGTCCACAGAATGTTGCTTAAATCCCTCAAAAGAGCACATGTAGCGAAATATTTTCAATTCGGACTTTAACATTGAATTTCACAAACCCAAGAAAGACCGCTGCGACATATGTGAGGAATATGGAATGAAAGAAAAACATAACTGTATTGAAGAGCAGCTTCGGGAAGAATATCTGTCTCATTTCCCATCGAAGATGGCAACGCAGGAGGAAAGGAACACGGACAGGCAGGACAAGACAAAAGCTGTTATATGTTTTGATTTGGAAAAATGTGTTGAGTTGTCCACAAGTTTTCAAGTTTCTTTTATCGACGAAAGCTTAGCTTTTACAACCTTACAGTATACAAGTATACAAGAGTGTGACGTGTTTAGTCCTCTTGGAATTATGCGATGTATGAAAAGGGCCTTGCAACTTTCGATGATCCAAATGCGAGATGATCACTTTCATAGATACATTGAAGGATCAAGAAAACTTTACGACAGTGCCATACATACACCAACGTCAAAAACTTGGTATGCTTACAGAAAGGATCCATACTCAATTGAGTTCAAGGACTCATTTGCTGATGCAGACCTGACCGAGGTATCAGTTCGTCCACGGGAGAACTTCCGGAGGATGTCACCACCCCCGCGTAGGCCAACTGTTATTGAATGGCCTAAAGCCGTTATCTCATCAAAGAAACCTGAACTGTCAAAAGGAAAATCAAAGGACATCAAGGCCATGTCAAAATTCATGACTCCTACAGACCAAAAGTTCATGAGTGGACTAATCGACTATCGACGATTTAGTTGCATGTGCAACTTGATGGTCTAATGTGAAATGTTACAGCAAATAATCTAAAGTTATAAAACTGATATTGTGGCCTGTGCATCAACATCTGGACACTAAACTTTCAGTTAAAAGTCTATTGTCCTTAAAACTGTTTCATGAACTGATGATCAGAAAGGTGTTTGGACATAATATTTTTGTAGATTCA
Source organism: Haliotis rufescens (assembly GCF_023055435.1). Lineage (NCBI taxonomy): Eukaryota > Metazoa > Mollusca > Gastropoda > Lepetellida > Haliotidae > Haliotis > Haliotis rufescens. Next base: position 49,099,504 of record NW_025964001.1, on the reverse strand, counting down.
TTGTTTTGCTCTTCAGGACAAAGTGTCAGTTACTACCAGGAAAGTGCAATTTATTTAGTTATGGTTGTATTGTTTAAGAACACGTGATCTTTCTGTATTGATGTTATGAGGAATTCTTGTTTTGAAATTGTTCCTGGAACTGTTTCAACGAAAGACTACAGTCAATTTCCCCATATTTCTTCGCTTTTTACCAGATTGACCTAACATAAAATAGAGTCACATTGAGATGGAACAATATGGTTCTGACAATTTCACTTATTTCTTGACTCAGACTCAGTTCTTTTTATAATCAATAGCAAAATATAAGTAATGAACTAAATATCGATATGACAATGTTCAAATGGCAATATCTCGAAACTGAGTTTTGAGGACTTAAAACACTCTGGTTTTCAGGAGACGTGTTGCCTTAACCTCAAACACCTATGCCGATTTTGAGGTGGAGCCAGTAATTGACCTTGATTCCCCTAAGGAGGCAACAGTTTCATTTGCCACTGGTAACTACTAATTTAACTGCATTCCAAAGTCTCAATGATTCAAGTGCCACAGAAGAATCAATTTCTGATTCTGCATCAGATTCTGGTAGAATTGCTACAACATCTGGAGTGAGAGATTGATGTACATCAACTTGTATGAATAGAGGGCCCTTTGCAGTACCTGCACCCATCTATATCTGAGCAGAAAACCGATGTTAATGATGTATCAACGGTACTAATACATCAGTGTTTCGGTTGTGAATGACAATGTGGTCGTATAGATTGCAGGAGTCATCCATGACATGCATCACCATTCGTTTATCTGCCTCTTCATGTGTTTATTAGTAGATTTGGTATTGCTGCAGATTGATATGAATCGAGGTGACAATCGATTGGCGGATAATTCTGAGCGTATTCATGACAAAATATCAGAAAATATTGTAGCGGCCCGGACCCGAACTTCTGATAAACCTCGAAGTCTGGATGTAACTGAGACTCAAAACACTTCTTTTCAATGAATAATTAGTTCTTATTCATGTGGGTATAACAATACCTTAATTGAACAACACAATGCTTCCAAATAAGTAGATCCCTCTGAGCTTTAAGGTTTATTTGTAAGGACCAGTGTCAGGGCAAAATAATTATTGCCTGTAACTATAATGGTAGTTTACTGCTATAAATATATATATATGGATGACTTCTTTATCTGAATAACTTTACAGTTACTCAGATAGCAATTTGTGTCTGTGTTCAAAAATGCAGTCTATTCATAGAAATGATTACATAAGAACAAGGGGAACTTTTGGGCTGAATTATCTGGCCCTATGATTGAAACTGACCTTTAGACTGCCAAAATTGAGAATGATTCAGAATGGATCTCAACGTATTTATAGGTGTGAGAAAATGGTCACATGTCTGTAATTGACCAATAAAATTACGAGAAATTACGTCTCTTTACGTCCTTATTCCTTTGAGGGATCTACTTTCACAATGTAAAAATCACTGAAATAAAGAGGAAGTCAAACCATCTCAGCAGGTAATTTGGTATAAAAATGAGTATTTATACCAATCAATGAATTCTGTCTAATTGTTTCACTAATTGCCTTCCAATATCACAAGATAAACAATTACGTCCTGCTACGTCGAAGCTACGTCCTTGCTGCCTGCCGAGCAACATCGACTGGGAATTACGATGGACAATTCAAAGAGGAAGATTACAAATGTCAGGAGGCAATTGGAATTTATCTGATGCATAAGACGTTTAATAACACAAATTGGCCACTGGTATACTTTGACAGAAGCACTGGATGTCATATTTATGAGAAACATGTTCATAAATATTGACGCTAAATACTGCGCATGAATACATCAGCGAAGATTACATAGTTCCTGATGTCAGAATTAACAGTAATTTTAATACACGTCTTGACATATCATCAAATACGATTCTGGGTTCCTCTGGACATAGTTCATTAGATTAAATAAACTTTATAATGCAAATGCTAAGCATTAGCCAAATTCAGTAACTTCATCGCGAGTTAAAATGGCGGGCGTCGGCGAAACACGTACCTCACAAATTCACACAAATATGGATAAATATCAAGCTGCCAAGTGATTGTGATGTGTTTGTTGAAGAACAAAGGTATGTTTAATCTGTATCTGATTGTTAATTTGCGTAGCTGTGTGCTTAAATCGATGAATTCTTAAAAAGTTACGGTCAATGCAAAACTCTTGAAACAAGTAAACAAGATCGTTTTCACAGGCACGTTGTTGACATTAATGCTTATGAGGTACTGGCACATCCTAAACAATATGCGTAACATGATGGCATGGACATATGATTATTTTTACGAGATAACAGTGTGCCATGAAGCTCTATAAAAGCATGCTATGATCCTCTGATAGATTTCTTACCAAAACGGGATTCAAAACATTGAATTACGTGAAAACGAGGTTGGCAAAAATATACTGACCTGCAAAACTAATTACAGTTCTCAGGATAATTATGATATAATTCGTGCACTGTCATACAACCATCAAAAATACAACAGGGAAATATTTAGGAAATATTTCTAATTTTTACAAGCTGTCATAAATCTCATATTTTATAATAAAGACATTAATATTTATATATTCTTCGTGATGGCCATCACAATATGTCCAACAGTACATGTTCCGCACTATACACCATGCAGGTATCAAAGAAGTGAACTCAAACCAATACCTATATATTGGAAGAAAACTTTTCAGAAGTTTGCTGAGTGGCACCAAAAGTGGAAGAGAAGTAAACGTACCACATCTTCTAACACATGAGCTGTCCCAGACCCCCACCTTCCCTGGCAACAACAGATGGTCTACTTTGTACAACAAAGCTGCATTATCACATTTGCTTGCAGATTCTCATGCTACCATCAACTGATGACATTAACATGCATTGTTATTGCTGGCATGGCTCTTGTACAGGCTATAGGCAAACCAACCAAAGCTTCAATTGGAATGTGCTGAAGAACTTCTGTGAAATTTTTTTCTTAAGTCGATGATGTCTTTGACCAATATGTTGCAAAGTCAGTAAAATCTGCAACTCGGACAAAAAGAGGTGATCGATCAAAGAAAATTCGAAGAATAATGGATAAATGAGACATCCTTCTGCTGACTTCATTGTCCAGTTTTCTTGAAATGAACAAGCAAAATTTGATACAATTCTTGACCACAGAATTGCACACACAGGCACAGCATCTCCATCATAATCATCAAATCATCATCATTGCAGATTGATTACGCAGCCCGGATACAGCAGTATCTTCCATAGATCAATCTGAAGCAATGCCAAATCTAGTCAACACATAAAGAGGCAGATACACGAATGGTGCCTCCAGCAATGGATATGACTCACTTGTCAAACTGTACAATCCAGCATCGACTGCAACTAGCATTAATACACTTACAGCTGACATGTTCCACAACCTCTACTCAGAAGTCAGCACCAGTGTATCACGTGGTGGACATTAAAGGAAAGGCCTGACATTCCACCAATGAGAAGGGTATAGGTGGACGTCTACAGACGATGTCATAGAACCCATCCCAATAACACAGGAATAAATGCCAGCACTGTGTCTTTTTGTATAGGATAATACAATGAATAAAGGCAGATTTTAATACCCAGTTATAGTGGTTCTATTTTCACAATTTAATGGAATTAGTGTTTTACCTCCTCACAAAATTTGAAAATGAAGTAAAAAGAACATGATTTTTACCAATGTTTCCACTGAGAATTAGAATTACAGTTAAATGAAACAAAATATTTGCCAAATTCAGATAACCGAACATATTACCTGCAATCAAAGACATAATTTGGATAGTTTAATGACTAAATAAAAATGTTACAGCCAATTTTGTCAAATTATGCATTTTCCCTTCAATTGATGCAATTTTGATCCCCTGAAAATTCCTTTACACACTTGCAATCTTACTTAATGAAAATTGTGTACAGATACCTCCTCTATGCAATAGAAAAGTTTATACAGGAAAATGTACGAACGAAAATCTTGTTTATCACCCCTGGCCAATTGATTAGGTGTGAGGAATATACAATGAAAGAAAAACATGACTGTATTTGATGAGGAGCTTCGGGAAGAATATCTGTCTCATTTCCAATCGAAGATGGCAACGCAGGAGCCAAGGAACTGGGACAGGCAGGACAAAAGACATGAAACCCAAGCAGGAAGAGGTGCCAAATGGAATTGCCAGTAGTAAGAGAAGCACAATCCAAATCACATCATACTTTGGTCAGACTCATGCTCGGCACAAAACCGGAATTCAGGAATGTCATTTGCCGTAAAGGATTTCATGGTGAAAGAATAAATTTCTATCATCGAGCAGAAGTTTTGTGAACCTGGCCCACTCAAGTATACACAGCCAGATTGAACGAGAACTGAGAAAGTCTGATGTTTTTAGTCCTCTTGGAATTATGCGATTTATGAAAAGGGCAAATCGCTTGCGAGAGATGATCACTTTCATAGATATATTGAAGGATCAAGAAAACTTAATTTTACGACAGTGCCATACACACTAAGGTCAAAAATTTGGTATGCTACAAAAAAGGATCCATTACTCAATTGAGTTCAAGGACTCATTTTACTGATGCAGACCTGACCAAGGTATCAGTTCGTCCACGGGAGAACTTCCGGCGGATGTCATCACCCCCGCGTAGGCCAACTGTTATGGAATGGCCTAAAGCTGTTATCTCATCAAAGAAACCTGAACTGTCAAAAGAAAAATCAAAGGACATCAAGGCCATGTCAAAATTCATGACTCCTACAGACCAAAAGTTCATGAGTTGACTAATCGACTAAGAAATTTAGTTGCATGTGCAACTTGATGGTCTATTGTGAAATGTTATGGCAATAATCTAAAGTTATAAAACTGATATTGTGGCCTGTACATCAACATCTGTCCTTAAAACTGTTTCATGAACTGATGATCAGAAAAGTGTTTGGACATAATATTACTTGTAGATTGATTGTTTTCCTCTTTGGGGCAAAGTGTCAGTTACTACCAAGGAAGGTTAACTTCATTTAGTTATGGTTGTATTGTTCATGAACCTTTGGGCAGAGATGTGCATAAGATTACTGTTACTTCATTAATTTGTATCATGGAGGGACCTGTTTAATCAAGTCACAGTGCCAAGTCATTTTAAGAATAAATTATCTTTCTGTATTGATGTTCTGAGGAATTCGTGTTTTAAAATTGTTCCTGAAACTGTTTATTTATAATTATTCTTAAGAGTTTGTTTTGCAATGTTGCAATGGACCAGGAAGGTGAACTTCATTTAGTTATGGTTGTATTGTTTATGTTCATGAAGCAATTAACCAGTGACTTGCATGAGATTATTGATACTTCAAGCTGATGATCATAAAGTATTGTCTGACATTCAACTTAATAATCTAATTTCTTTCATTGTAGACCTTTTTAGGAGAAATCAAGATTTGGAGATATATTCTTTAAAGAATAAGTTTTCTTTCGGTATTAATGTTGTGAAATTGTTACTCACATTTTGATATTTCATATATGAATGCCTATAACAGTAAGGTTTGATAACAAAAGCCATTGATGTGTTCATAATGTTCACAAGGGGAACTGATGATTTTGAGGAACTGGTGAGGTCTGACATCCAAGTTGATCATTTAGTTTGTTTCAAAACAGTTATAGACAATGACAGGCATACAGGTACACTCAGGGCTGCAAAGAGTTTTAGGTTGAAAACATATCTAGGACAAAGCAAAGTGGATTGTGAACTTCGTTTTGTTTTGGTTGTTGAATGTTGATAAACTTTTCTTTTTCAATAAAATGTTACATGATATTTATTGTTTGTTGCTTTTGTTTTCAACGAAACAATAGTCAATTTCCACAAATTTCTTCGCTTTTTACCAGATTGACCTAATTTTAAAAAGTGTGAAAATCCTTGCCGCAATTGTAAATTTTCACCACCCCGGGGTGGTCAAAATCATCAAAATTTGAAAAAAAAAAATTGCAGTGTCCACAGATGTTCAAAAGTCTATTTGGAGCCTAAAATTTGGAATTTTAAGAAGTGAGCTAATTCATAATAAACCAAAATATATTTTTGAACATCTGTTGACACTTCGCAAACTATAACCGATTTTAATGATTTTGACCCCCGGGGTTATGAAAATTTACAATTTTGCCTAGAATTTGCACACTTCTTGAAATACCAACAAAGGACCACGGAGCTTCCATTCCATTTGGAATGAATGTTAGATTGCTTTGGAAATTTTTGGAATGATTTGGAAAGGTTTGGAATTCTTTGGAATGATGTTTAGAAGGAACAAGTTAAAATATGTTTTATTAGTAATTTGGACAATAAAAAGACTGAATTATCTATTCAGTTTAAACTATATATAATAAATAATAAACTTATCTCAAACATTCACTACTTGACCCTCTAGCGAGGGCTTTTACAGTCGCATTCTCCCTAAAGTGAGAGAGACACCCGCACTTGACTCGTCAAGACAAAAATAGGTCTCAAGATTAAGTATTCGGCTGGATGGCAGCTGCCATTTAATTATCAAACAGACAGTCGTCTAGACGGCTCACATGTCAGTGCGCCGACATGTGCCTAAGATCACAAAATGGCAATCTTTGGTCAAATGTAATCTATTGTTCTCTTACGCCAGACCTCATTCCTAATTCTGTTCATTGAACAACTGGAATTGAGGAATATGTTTTAAAATCAATTTAATGAACAGAATAAATGAAGAATCAGATGGATACATTTATTGCCATGCTTAATTCATCAGAAAGTAGAAATATACATTGTAAATACAAACTTTAACTGTGATAATGAATTTCACCATCGTCCATATTAACATAATGATATATACATGCATAATATTGATTTCCAAATATATAAACGACTACAACGTTGATATTTCAGGCAAAAACAAAGTCTGTTGTCTTTTAAAGTTCAGGGAAAAGGGTTTGCTTTCACAATTGAACATTTGTTTTCACCAAGCCAAAAACACGAAAAATACATAAGCGACCGTCATTATACAGCGAGGGGGAAAATTCCTCAGCTGCCTTCACAAAAACATTATTATGTTTCATTTCATCATGATAAAAAAGTTAGCCACTTTCATAAGGTTACTACGTTGAAAATGGAAACGATCGTTAACAAAAACAACGAAATGTATTTTCTCATCACTCAAGCCTACAGTGATATAACTGCAAAAAAAACTTATCAAGTGCGCTAAAGTATACTGGCCACATTAAGAAACTGTGCACGGAGAAAATATTTATATAAGGGCACACCGTTCATATATGAAATATAAACACAGCAATTATTGGAGACATTGAAACGCTCATGCACGTGCCATGCGAAATGACGTCATTGATGGGGGCCTATGGACGTGCACCCTTGTCATCGAGTCAACCGTCTAAGATGGTGTCGAAATCATGTTCGCCAACCTCGAATATGGTGGAGGTTCAACATTTCCCACAGTGACGGGCGCCAACGTGTCTGCCGGCGTTTGGGAGAACGTTATGCACGCAGGAATCGTTTTGGAGGTGATGATTTGGGGATGGATAACAGCACGGCACCGAACCCCTTTGGTGGTTGTTCAGGGCAATCTCACCGGTGTTGGCTGCAGAGATCATCAGATTCTGAGGCCTGTGGTCATTCCTTTCCTGCAACGTCATGGCCCGGGATTTACATTTCAACAGGACAACGCTCGTCCTCACACGGCTAGGGTCGCATAACAATGTCATTTTACTGCCATAGCTTGCAGTTTCTCCAGATCTCTCCCCAGGTCTGCGTCGTCTTCCACATCCTCATCCACATCCTCCAGATAACGTCCGTCACTTGGCACAGGATTGCCCATTTAGTGGACTCCATGCGTCGCCGATGCACTGCTGTGATTCACGCACAGGGTGGTCACACCCGTTATTGACTTTGTGACTTTGTGGCATGAACCCCTACTCCATTTTGATCGTAACAGATGTTGTTCAGGTCCCGTTGACATTTTCTTATGGTCCGATCATTCAGTTCTTGCTTTGTTGTATTTCAATCCAGAATATATTTTCTGCGTGCACAGTTTCTTTATGTGGCTAGGGGCACTTTGAGTTTGACAGGTGAAATCAACTAGTCAAGTAACATCACGGTTTGTTTATTCACTTTGATTTGACAGTCTCTATTTTGGCGATGACGGCGTCTTCAGAACAGAATAGAACTTTATCTCTCCCGCTAACCGTGGATAACGGAAAATTTTGTTTATTGATAGCACATTTTTTATTCAATCTAATATACTTTCCTTGATTGGTTATTCAATCTAATATACTTTCCTTGATTGGTTGTATGATTAGGCTTAAAATAGTCTTCTGAACTTCTGTGGACATTGCGCAAACGATATGGGAGGAAATTTTATTGGTCCAATTTTGATGGTTTTGACCATCCCGGGGTGGTGAAAATTTACAATTCTAGCAAGAATTTGCCCATTTTTTAAAATTCCAAATTTTAGGCTCAAAACAGACTTTTGAACATCTGTGGACCAATCGTCCAATTTGGACGATTCTGACCATCCCGAGTGGTGAAAATTTACAATTGTGGCAAGATTTGCTCACTTATTAAAATTGAAAATTTTAGTCTCAAAATAGACTTTTGAACATTTTTTTTGTCCGATTTTGACGATTCTGACCATCCCGGAGTGGTGAAAATTTACAATTCTGGCAAGAATTTGCTCATTTCTTAAAATTCCAAATTTTAGGCTCAAAACATACTTTCGAACATCTGTGGACACACGACATGGGGATTAAATTTATTTCCGACAATTTTGACGATTCTGACTATCCCGGAGTGGTGAAAATTTAGAATTGTGGCAAGAATTTGCACACTTCATGAAATTCAAAAATTTACGCTCAAAATAGACTTTTGAACATCTGTGGACACTGCACAAATGATATAGGGAAATAATTTTTTTGTCCGATTTTGATGGTTTTGACCATCTCGGGGTGGTGAAAATTTACAATTCTGACAAGAATTTGCTCATTTTTTAAAATTCCAAATTTTAGGCTCAAAAGAGACTTTTGAACATCTGTGGACACTGCGCAAACGATATAGGGAGAAAAAAAATTTGGTCCAATTTTGATGATTTTCACCACTCCGATGAAAATTTACAATTCTGGAAAGAATTTGTTCACTTCTTAAAATTAATTTTTTGGGGCACTTTTCACCATCTGTGGACACTGCGCAAATGATATGGGGAATATTTTTTTATTGAGATTCTGATGATTTTGACCACCCCGGGGTGGTGAAAATTTACAATTGTGGCAAGAATTTGCTCACTAATCAAAATTACAATTTTAGGCTCAAAATAGACTTTCGAATATCTGTGGACACTGCGCAAATGATAAAGGGACTTAATTTTATTTCGTCCAATTTGGACGATTCTGACCATCCCGGAGTGGTGAAAAGTAACAATTGTGGCAAGAATTTGCACACTTCATGAAATAGACTTTTGAACATCTGTGGACACTGCGCAAATGATATAGGGGAATAATTTTTTTCGTCCGATTTTGATGGTTTTGACCATCCCGGGGTGGTGAAAATTTACAATTCTGACAAGAATTTGCTCATTTCTTAAAATTCCAAATTTTAGGCTCAAAATAGACTTTTGAATATCTGTGGACACTGCGCAAACGATATAGGGAAAAAACCATTTGGTCCAATTTTGATGATTTTCACCACTCCGATGAAAATTTACAATTCTGGAAAGAATTTGTTCACTTCTTAAAATTCAATTTTTTTTGGCACTTTTCACCATCTGTGGACACTGCGCAAATGATATAGGGAATATTTTTTAATTCAGATTCTGATGATTTTGACCATCCCGGGGAGTTGAAAATTTATAATTGTGGCTAGAATTTGCACACTTCATGAAATTCAAAAATTTACGCTCAAAATAGACTTTTGAACATCTGTGGACACTGCGCAAACGATATAGGGAGAAAAATATTTGGTCCAATTTTGATGATTTTCACCACTCCGATGAAAATTTACAATTCTGGAAAGAATTTGTTCACTTCTTAAAATTAATTTTTTTTGGCACTTTTGACCATCTGTGGACACTGCGCAAATGATATGGGGAAAATTTTTTTTTATTGAGATTCTGATGATTTTGACCACCCCGGGGTGGTGAAAATTTACAATTGTGGCAAGATTTGCTCACTTATTAAAATTCAAAATTTTAGGCTCAAAATAGACTTTCCCGGGGTGGTGAAAATTTTAAATTCTGACAAGAATTTGCTCATTTCTTAAAATTCCAAATTTTAGGCTCAAAACAGACTTTTGAAAATCTGTGGACACTGCGCAAACGATATAGGGAAAAAAAAAATTTGGTTCAATTTTGATGATTTTCACCACTCCGATGAAAATTTACAATTCTGGAAAGAATTTGTTCACTTCTTAAAATTCAATTTTTTTTGGCACTTTTCACCATCTGTGGACACTGCGCAAATTATATGGGGAATATTTTTTTATTCAGATTCTGATGATTTTGACCATCCCGGGGAGGTGAAAATTTATAATTGTGGCTAGAATTTGCACACTTCATGAAATTCAAAAATTTACGCTCAAAATAGACTTTTGAACATCTGTGGACACTGCGCAAACGATATAGGGAGAAAAATATTTGGTCCAATTTTGATGATTTTCACCACTCCGATGAAAATTTACAATTCTGGAAAGAATTTGTTCACTTCTTAAAATTAATTTTTTTTGGCACTTTTGACCATCTGTGGACACTGCGCAAATGATATGGGGAAAATTTTTTTTTATTGAGATTCTGATGATTTTGACCACCCCGGGGTGGTGAAAATTTACAATTGTGGCAAGATTTGCTCACTTATTAAAATTCAAAATTTTAGGCTCAAAATAGACTTTCCCGGGGTGGTGAAAATTTTAAATTCTGACAAGAATTTGCTCATTTCTTAAAATTCCAAATTTTAGGCTCAAAACAGACTTTTGAACATCTGTGGACACTGCGCAAACGATATAGGGAGAAAAAAAATTTGGTTCAATTTTGATGATTTTCACCACTCCGATGAAAATTTACAATTCTGGAAAGAATTTGTTCACTTCTTAAAATTAATTTTTTGGGGCACTTTTCACCATCTGTGGACACTGCGCAAATGATATGGGGAATAATTTTTTTATTGAGATTCTGATGATTTTGACCACCACGGGGTGGTGAAAATTTACAATTGTGGCAAGATTTGCTCACTTATTAAAATTCAAAATTTTAGGCTCAAAATAGACTTTTGACCATCTGTGGACACTGCGCAAATGATATAGGGGAATAATTTTTTTTATCCGATTTTGACGATTCTGACTATCCCGGAGTGGTGAAAATTTACAATTGTGGCAAGAATTTGCTCATTTCTTAAAATTCAAATTTTTTGGCACTTTTGACCATCTGTGGACACTGCGCAAATGATATGGGGAATATTTTTTTATTCAGATTCTGATGGTTTTGACCACACCGGGGTGGTGAAAATTTACAATTGTGGCAAGAATTTGCTCACTTCTTAAAATTCCAAATTTTAGGTTCAAAATAGACTTTTGAACATCTGTGGACACTGCGCAAAGGATATGGGAGATAAATTTTGTTTCTCCAATTTTAATGGTTTTGACCACCCTGGGGTGGTGAAAATTTACAATTGTGGCAAGAATTTGCTCACTTCTTAAAATTCCAAATTTTAGGTTCAAAATAGACTTTTGAACATCTGTGGACACTGCGCAAAGGATATGGGAGATACATTTTGTTTCTCCAATTTTAATGGTTTTGACCACCCTGGGGTGGTGAAAATTTACAATTGTGGCAAGAATTTGCTCACTAATTAAAATTCCAATTTTAGGCTCAAAATAGACTTTTGAATATCTGTGCACACTGCGCAAATGATATAGGGACTTAATGTTTTTTAAAAAGTCCAATTTGGACGATTCTGACCATCCCGGAGTGGTGAAAATTTTCAATTGTGGCAAGAATTTGCACACTTCATGAAATTCAAAAATTTACGCTCAAAATAGACTTTTGAACATCTGTGGACACTGCGCAAATGATATGGGGAATATTTTTTTATTCAGATTCTGATGATTTTGACCATCCCGGGGTGGTGAAAATTTATAATTGTGGCCAAAATTTGCACACTTCATGAAATTCAAAAATTTACGCTCAAAATAGACTTTTGAACATCTGTGGACACTGCGCAAATGATATGGGGAATATTTTTTTATTCAGATTCTGATGATTTTGACCATCCCGGGGTGGTGAAAATTTATAATTGTGGCCAAAATTTGCACACTTCATGAAATTCAAAAATTTACGCTCAAAATAGACTTTTGAACATCTGTGGACACTGCGCAAATGATATAGGGGAATAAATTTTTTTGTCCGATTTTGATGGTTTTGACCATCCCGGGGTGGTGAAAATTTACAATTCTGACAAGAATTTGCTCATTTCTTAAAATTCCAAATTTTAGGCTCAAAATAGACTTTTGAATATCTGTGGACACTGCGCAAACGATATAGGGAAAAAACCATTTGGTCCAATTTTGATGATTTTCACCACTCCGATGAAAATTTACAATTCTGGAAAGAATTTGTTCACTTCTTAAAATTCAATTTTTTTTGGCACTTTTCACCATCTGTGGACACTGCGCAAATTATATAGGGAATATTTTTTTATTCAGATTCTGATGATTTTGACCATCCCGGGGAGGTGAAAATTTATAATTGTGGCTAGAATTTGCACACTTCATGAAATTCAAAAATTTCCGCTCAAAATAGACTTTTGAACATCTGTGGACACTGCGCAAACGATATAGGGAGAAAAATATTTGGTCCAATTTTGATGATTTTCACCAGTCCGATGAAAATTTACAATTCTGGAAAGAATTTGTTCACTTCTTAAAATTAATTTTTTTTGGCACTTTTCACCATCTGTGGACACTGCGCAAATGATATGGGGAATAATTTTTTTTATTGAGATTCTGATGATTTTGACCACCCCGGGGTGGTGAAAATTTACAATTGTGGCAAGATTTGCTCACTTATTAAAATTCAAAATTTTAGGCTCAAAATAGACTTTTGACCATCTGTGGACACTGCGCAAATGATATAGGAGAATAATTTTTTTTGTCCGATTTTGACGATTCTGACCATCCCGGAGTGGTGAAAATTTACAATTGTGGCAAGAATTTGCTCATTTCTTAAAATACAATTTTTTTGGCACTTTTGACCATCTGTGGACACTGCGCAAATGATATGGGGAATATTTTTTTATTCAGATTCTGATGATTTTGACCACCCCGCGGTGGTGAAAATTTACAATTGTGGCAAGAATTTGCTCAATAATTAAAATTCCAATTTTAGGCTCAAAATACTTTTGAATATCTGTGCACACTGCGCAAATGATATAGGGACTTAATTTTTTTTAAAAGTCCAATTTGGACGATTCTGACCATCCCGGAGTGGTGAAAATTTAGAATTGTGGCAAGAATTTGCACACTTCATGAAATTCAAAAATTTACGCTCAAAATAGACTTTTGAACATCTGTGGACACTGCGCAAATGATATAGGGAAATAATTTTTTTGTCCGATTTTGATGGTTTTGACCATCCCGGGGTGGTGAAAATTTTAAATTCTGACAAGAATTTGCTCATTTTTTAAAATTCCAAATTTTAGGCTCAAAAGAGACTTTTGAACATCTGTGGACACTGCGCAAACGATATAGGGAGAAAAAAAATTTGGTCCAATTTTGATGATTTTCACCACTCCGATGAAAATTTACAATTCTGGAAAGAATTTATTCACTTCTTAAAATTAATTTTTTGGGGCACTTTTGACCATCTGTGGACACTGCGCAAATGATATGGGGAATAATTTTTTTATTGAGATTCTGATGATTTTGACCACCCCGCGGTGGTGAAAATTTACAATTGTGGCAAGATTTGCTCACTTATTAAAATTCAAAATTTTAGGCTCAAAATAGACTTTTGACCATCTGTGGACACTGCGCAAATGATATAGGGGAATAATTTTTTTTATCCGATTTTGACGATTCTGACTATCCCGGAGTGGTGAAAATTTACAGTTGTGGCAAGAATTTGCTCATTTCTTAAAATTCAAATTTTTTGGCACTTTTGACCATCTGTGGACACTGCGCAAATGATATGGGGAATATTTTTTTATTCAGATTCTGATGGTTTTGACCACACCGGGGTGGTGAAAATTTACAATTGTGGCAAGAATTTGCTCACTTCTTAAAATTCCAAATTTTAGGTTCAAAATAGACTTTTGAACATCTGTGGACACTGCGCAAAGGATATGAGAGATAAATTTTGTTTCTCCAATTTTAATGGTTTTGACCACCCTGGGGTGGTGAAAATTTACAATTGTGGCAAGAATTTGCTCACTAATTAAAATTCCAATTTTAGGCTCAAAATAGACTTTTGAATATCTGTGCACACTGCGCAAATGATATAGGGACTTAATGTTTTTTAAAAAGTCCAATTTGGACGATTCTGACCATCCCGGAGTGGTGAAAATTTTCAATTGTGGCAAGAATTTGCACACTTCATGAAATTCAAAAATGTACGCTCAAAATAGACTTTTGAACATCTGTGGACACTGCGCAAATGATATGGGGAATATTTGTTTATTCAGATTCTGATGATTTTGACCATCCCGGGGTGGTGAAAATTTATAATTGTGGCCAGAATTTGCACACTTCATGAAATTCAAAAATTTCCGCTCAAAATAGACTTTTGAACATCTGTGGACACTGCGCAAATGATATAGGGGAATAATTTTTTTGTCCGATTTTGATGGTTTTGACCATCCCGGGGTGGTGAAAATTTACAATTCTGACAAGAATTTGCTCATTTCTTAAAATACAAATTTTTGGGCACTTTTGACCACCTGTGGACACTGCGCAAATGATATGGGGAATATTTTTTTATTCAGATTCTGATGATTTTGACCACCCCGGGGTGGTGAAAATTTACAATTGTGGCAAGAATTTGCTCACTAATCAAAATTACAATTTTAGGCTCAAAATAGACTTTCGAATATCTGTGGACACTGCGCAAATGATAAAGGGACTTAATTTTATTTCGTCCAATTTGGACGATTCTGACCATCCCGGAGTGGTGAAAAGTTACAATTGTGGCAAGATTTGCTCACTTATTAAAATTCAAAATTTTAGGCTCAAAATAGACTTTTGACCATCTGTGGACACTGCGCAAATGATATAGGGGAATAATTTTTTTTATCCGATTTTGACGATTCTGACTATCCCGGAGTGGTGAAAATTTACAGTTGTGGCAAGAATTTGCTCATTTCTTAAAATTCAAATTTTTTGGCACTTTTGACCATCTGTGGACACTGCGCAAATGATATGGGGAATATTTTTTTATTCAGATTCTGATGGTTTTGACCACACCGGGGTGGTGAAAATTTACAATTGTGGCAAGAATTTGCTCACTTCTTAAAATTCCAAATTTTAGGTTCAAAATAGACTTTTGAACATCTGTGGACACTGCGCAAAGGATATGAGAGATAAATTTTGTTTCTCCAATTTTAATGGTTTTGACCACCCTGGGGTGGTGAAAATTTACAATTGTGGCAAGAATTTGCTCACTAATTAAAATTCCAATTTTAGGCTCAAAATAGACTTTTGAATATCTGTGCACACTGCGCAAATGATATAGGGACTTAATGTTTTTTAAAAAGTCCAATTTGGACGATTCTGACCATCCCGGAGTGGTGAAAATTTTCAATTGTGGCAAGAATTTGCACACTTCATGAAATTCAAAAATGTACGCTCAAAATAGACTTTTGAACATCTGTGGACACTGCGCAAATGATATGGGGAATATTTGTTTATTCAGATTCTGATGATTTTGACCATCCCGGGGTGGTGAAAATTTATAATTGTGGCCAGAATTTGCACACTTCATGAAATTCAAAAATTTCCGCTCAAAATAGACTTTTGAACATCTGTGGACACTGCGCAAATGATATAGGGGAATAATTTTTTTGTCCGATTTTGATGGTTTTGACCATCCCGGGGTGGTGAAAATTTACAATTCTGACAAGAATTTGCTCATTTCTTAAAATACAAATTTTTGGGCACTTTTGACCACCTGTGGACACTGCGCAAATGATATGGGGAATATTTTTTTATTCAGATTCTGATGATTTTGACCACCCCGGGGTGGTGAAAATTTACAATTGTGGCAAGATTTGCTCACTTATTAAAATTCAAAATTTTAGGCTCAAAATAGACTTTCCCGGGGTGGTGAAAATTTTAAATTCTGACAAGAATTTGCTCATTTCTTAAAATTCCAAATTTTAGGCTCAAAACAGACTTTTGAAAATCTGTGGACACTGCGCAAACGATATAGGGAAAAAAAAAATTTGGTTCAATTTTGATGATTTTCACCACTCCGATGAAAATTTACAATTCTGGAAAGAATTTGTTCACTTCTTAAAATTCAATTTTTTTTGGCACTTTTGACCATCTGTGGACACTGCGCAAATTATATGGGGAATATTTTTTTATTCAGATTCTGATGATTTTGACCATCCCGGGGAGGTGAAAATTTATAATTGTGGCTAGAATTTGCACACTTCATGAAATTCAAAAATTTACGCTCAAAATAGACTTTTGAACATCTGTGGACACTGCGCAAACGATATAGGGAGAAAAATATTTGGTCCAATTTTGATGATTTTCACCACTCCGATGAAAATTTACAATTCTGGAAAGAATTTGTTCACTTCTTAAAATTAATTTTTTTTGGCACTTTTGACCATCTGTGGACACTGCGCAAATGATATGGGGAAAATTTTTTTTTATTGAGATTCTGATGATTTTGACCACCCTGGGGTGGTGAAAATTTACAATTGTGGCAAGATTTGCTCACTTATTAAAATTCAAAATTTTAGGCTCAAAATAGACTTTCCCGGGGTGGTGAAAATTTTAAATTCTGACAAGAATTTGCTCATTTCTTAAAATTCCAAATTTTAGGCTCAAAACAGACTTTTGAACATCTGTGGACACTGCGCAAACGATATAGGGAGAAAAAAAATTTGGTTCAATTTTGATGATTTTCACCACTCCGATGAAAATTTACAATTCTGGAAAGAATTTGTTCACTTCTTAAAATTAATTTTTTGGGGCACTTTTCACCATCTGTGGACACTGCGCAAATGATATGGGGAATAATTTTTTTATTGAGATTCTGATGATTTTGACCACCACGGGGTGGTGAAAATTTACAATTGTGGCAAGATTTGCTCACTTATTAAAATTCCAAATTTTAGGCTCAAAATAGACTTTTGACCATCTGTGGACACTGCGCAAATGATATAGGGGAATAATTTTTTTTATCCGATTTTGACGATTCTGACTATCCCGGAGTGGTGAAAATTTACAATTGTGGCAAGAATTTGCTCATTTCTTAAAATTCAAATTTTTTGGCACTTTTGACCATCTGTGGACACTGCGCAAATGATATGGGGAATATTTTTTTATTCAGATTCTGATGGTTTTGACCACACCGGGGTGGTGAAAATTTACAATTGTGGCAAGAATTTGCTCACTTCTTAAAATTCCAAATTTTAGGTTCAAAATAGACTTTTGAACATCTGTGGACACTGCGCAAAGGATATGGGAGATAAATTTTGTTTCTCCAATTTTAATGGTTTTGACCACCCTGGGGTGGTGAAAATTTACAATTGTGGCAAGAATTTGCTCACTTCTTAAAATTCCAAATTTTAGGTTCAAAATAGACTTTTGAACATCTGTGGACACTGCGCAAAGGATATGGGAGATACATTTTGTTTCTCCAATTTTAATGGTTTTGACCACCCTGGGGTGGTGAAAATTTACAATTGTGGCAAGAATTTGCTCACTAATTAAAATTCCAATTTTAGGCTCAAAATAGACTTTTGAATATCTGTGCACACTGCGCAAATGATATAGGGACTTAATGTTTTTTAAAAAGTCCAATTTGGACGATTCTGACCATCCCGGAGTGGTGAAAATTTTCAATTGTGGCAAGAATTTGCACACTTCATGAAATTCAAAAATTTACGCTCAAAATAGACTTTTGAACATCTGTGGACACTGCGCAAATGATATGGGGAATATTTTTTTATTCAGATTCTGATGATTTTGACCATCCCGGGGTGGTGAAAATTTATAATTGTGGCCAAAATTTGCACACTTCATGAAATTCAAAAATTTACGCTCAAAATAGACTTTTGAACATCTGTGGACACTGCGCAAATGATATAGGGGAATAAATTTTTTTGTCCGATTTTGATGGTTTTGACCATCCCGGGGTGGTGAAAATTTACAATTCTGACAAGAATTTGCTCATTTCTTAAAATTCCAAATTTTAGGCTCAAAATAGACTTTTGAATATCTGTGGACACTGCGCAAACGATATAGGGAAAAAACCATTTGGTCCAATTTTGATGATTTTCACCACTCCGATGAAAATTTACAATTCTGGAAAGAATTTGTTCACTTCTTAAAATTCAATTTTTTTTGGCACTTTTGACCATCTGTGGACACTGCGCAAATTATATGGGGAATATTTTTTTATTCAGATTCTGATGATTTTGACCATCCCGGGGAGGTGAAAATTTATAATTGTGGCTAGAATTTGCACACTTCATGAAATTCAAAAATTTACGCTCAAAATAGACTTTTGAACATCTGTGGACACTGCGCAAACGATATAGGGAGAAAAATATTTGGTCCAATTTTGATGATTTTCACCACTCCGATGAAAATTTACAATTCTGGAAAGAATTTGTTCACTTCTTAAAATTAATTTTTTTTGGCACTTTTGACCATCTGTGGACACTGCGCAAATGATATGGGGAAAATTTTTTTTTATTGAGATTCTGATGATTTTGACCACCACGGGGTGGTGAAAATTTACAATTGTGGCAAGATTTGCTCACTTATTAAAATTCAAAATTTTAGGCTCAAAATAGACTTTCCCGGGGTGGTGAAAATTTTAAATTCTGACAAGAATTTGCTCATTTCTTAAAATTCCAAATTTTAGGCTCAAAACAGACTTTTGAACATCTGTGGACACTGCGCAAACGATATAGGGAGAAAAAAAATTTGGTTCAATTTTGATGATTTTCACCACTCCGATGAAAATTTACAATTCTGGAAAGAATTTGTTCACTTCTTAAAATTAATTTTTTGGGGCACTTTTCACCATCTGTGGACACTGCGCAAATGATATGGGGAATAATTTTTTTATTGAGATTCTGATGATTTTGACCACCACGGGGTGGTGAAAATTTACAATTGTGGCAAGATTTGCTCACTTATTAAAATTCCAAATTTTAGGCTCAAAATAGACTTTTGACCATCTGTGGACACTGCGCAAATGATATAGGGGAATAATTTTTTTTATCCGATTTTGACGATTCTGACTATCCCGGAGTGGTGAAAATTTACAATTGTGGCAAGAATTTGCTCATTTCTTAAAATTCAAATTTTTTGGCACTTTTGACCATCTGTGGACACTGCGCAAATGATATGGGGAATATTTTTTTATTCAGATTCTGATGGTTTTGACCACACCGGGGTGGTGAAAATTTACAATTGTGGCAAGAATTTGCTCACTTCTTAAAATTCCAAATTTTAGGTTCAAAATAGACTTTTGAACATCTGTGGACACTGCGCAAAGGATATGGGAGATAAATTTTGTTTCTCCAATTTTAATGGTTTTGACCACCCTGGGGTGGTGAAAATTTACAATTGTGGCAAGAATTTGCTCACTTCTTAAAATTCCAAATTTTAGGTTCAAAATAGACTTTTGAACATCTGTGGACACTGCGCAAAGGATATGGGAGATACATTTTGTTTCTCCAATTTTAATGGTTTTGACCACCCTGGGGTGGTGAAAATTTACAATTGTGGCAAGAATTTGCTCACTAATTAAAATTCCAATTTTAGGCTCAAAATAGACTTTTGAATATCTGTGCACACTGCGCAAATGATATAGGGACTTAATGTTTTTTAAAAAGTCCAATTTGGACGATTCTGACCATCCCGGAGTGGTGAAAATTTTCAATTGTGGCAAGAATTTGCACACTTCATGAAATTCAAAAATTTACGCTCAAAATAGACTTTTGAACATCTGTGGACACTGCGCAAATGATATGGGGAATATTTTTTTATTCAGATTCTGATGATTTTGACCATCCCGGGGTGGTGAAAATTTATAATTGTGGCCAAAATTTGCACACTTCATGAAATTCAAAAATTTACGCTCAAAATAGACTTTTGAACATCTGTGGACACTGCGCAAATGATATAGGGGAATAAATTTTTTTGTCCGATTTTGATGGTTTTGACCATCCCGGGGTGGTGAAAATTTACAATTCTGACAAGAATTTGCTCATTTCTTAAAATTCCAAATTTTAGGCTCAAAATAGACTTTTGAATATCTGTGGACACTGCGCAAACGATATAGGGAAAAAACCATTTGGTCCAATTTTGATGATTTTCACCACTCCGATGAAAATTTACAATTCTGGAAAGAATTTGTTCACTTCTTAAAATTCAATTTTTTTTGGCACTTTTGACCATCTGTGGACACTGCGCAAATTATATGGGGAATATTTTTTTATTCAGATTCTGATGATTTTGACCATCCCGGGGAGGTGAAAATTTATAATTGTGGCTAGAATTTGCACACTTCATGAAATTCAAAAATTTACGCTCAAAATAGACTTTTGAACATCTGTGGACACTGCGCAAACGATATAGGGAGAAAAATATTTGGTCCAATTTTGATGATTTTCACCAGTCCGATGAAAATTTACAATTCTGGAAAGAATTTGTTCACTTCTTAAAATTAATTTTTTTTGGCACTTTTGACCATCTGTGGACACTGCGCAAATGATATGGGGAAAATTTTTTTTTATTGAGATTCTGATGATTTTGACCACCACGGGGTGGTGAAAATTTACAATTGTGGCAAGATTTGCTCACTTATTAAAATTCAAAATTTTAGGCTCAAAACAGACTTTTGAACATCTGTGGACACTGCGCAAACGATATAGGGAGAAAAAAAATTTGGTTCAATTTTGATGATTTTCACCACTCCGATGAAAATTTACAATTCTGGAAAGAATTTGTTCACTTCTTAAAATTAATTTTTTGGGGCACTTTTCACCATCTGTGGACACTGCGCAAATGATATGGGGAATAATTTTTTTATTGAGATTCTGATGATTTTGACCACCACGGGGTGGTGAAAATTTACAATTGTGGCAAGATTTGCTCACTTATTAAAATTCAAAATTTTAGGCTCAAAATAGACTTTTGACCATCTGTGGACACTGCGCAAATGATATAGGGGAATAATTTTTTTTATCCGATTTTGACGATTCTGACTATCCCGGAGTGGTGAAAATTTACAATTGTGGCAAGAATTTGCTCATTTCTTAAAATTCAAATTTTTTGGCACTTTTGACCATCTGTGGACACTGCGCAAATGATATGGGGAATATTTTTTTATTCAGATTCTGATGGTTTTGACCACACCGGGGTGGTGAAAATTTACAATTGTGGCAAGAATTTGCTCACTTCTTAAAATTCCAAATTTTAGGTTCAAAATAGACTTTTGAACATCTGTGGACACTGCGCAAAGGATATGGGAGATAAATTTTGTTTCTCCAATTTTAATGGTTTTGACCACCCTGGGGTGGTGAAAATTTACAATTGTGGCAAGAATTTGCTCACTTCTTAAAATTCCAAATTTTAGGTTCAAAATAGACTTTTGAACATCTGTGGACACTGCGCAAAGGATATGGGAGATACATTTTGTTTCTCCAATTTTAATGGTTTTGACCACCCTGGGGTGGTGAAAATTTACAATTGTGGCAAGAATTTGCTCACTAATTAAAATTCCAATTTTAGGCTCAAAATAGACTTTTGAATATCTGTGCACACTGCGCAAATGATATAGGGACTTAATGTTTTTTAAAAAGTCCAATTTGGACGATTCTGACCATCCCGGAGTGGTGAAAATTTTCAATTGTGGCAAGAATTTGCACACTTCATGAAATTCAAAAATTTACGCTCAAAATAGACTTTTGAACATCTGTGGACACTGCGCAAATGATATGGGGAATATTTTTTTATTCAGATTCTGATGATTTTGACCATCCCGGGGTGGTGAAAATTTATAATTGTGGCCAAAATTTGCACACTTCATGAAATTCAAAAATTTACGCTCAAAATAGACTTTTGAACATCTGTGGACACTGCGCAAATGATATAGGGGAATAAATTTTTTTGTCCGATTTTGATGGTTTTGACCATCCCGGGGTGGTGAAAATTTACAATTCTGACAAGAATTTGCTCATTTCTTAAAATTCCAAATTTTAGGCTCAAAATAGACTTTTGAATATCTGTGGACACTGCGCAAACGATATAGGGAAAAAACCATTTGGTCCAATTTTGATGATTTTCACCACTCCGATGAAAATTTACAATTCTGGAAAGAATTTGTTCACTTCTTAAAATTCAATTTTTTTTGGCACTTTTGACCATCTGTGGACACTGCGCAAATTATATGGGGAATATTTTTTTATTCAGATTCTGATGATTTTGACCATCCCGGGGAGGTGAAAATTTATAATTGTGGCTAGAATTTGCACACTTCATGAAATTCAAAAATTTACGCTCAAAATAGACTTTTGAACATCTGTGGACACTGCGCAAACGATATAGGGAGAAAAATATTTGGTCCAATTTTGATGATTTTCACCAGTCCGATGAAAATTTACAATTCTGGAAAGAATTTGTTCACTTCTTAAAATTAATTTTTTTTGGCACTTTTGACCATCTGTGGACACTGCGCAAATGATATGGGGAAAATTTTTTTTTATTGAGATTCTGATGATTTTGACCACCACGGGGTGGTGAAAATTTACAATTGTGGCAAGATTTGCTCACTTATTAAAATTCAAAATTTTAGGCTCAAAACAGACTTTTGAACATCTGTGGACACTGCGCAAAGGATATGGGAGATAAATTTTGTTTCTCCAATTTTAATGGTTTTGACCACCCTGGGGTGGTGAAAATTTACAATTGTGGCAAGAATTTGCTCACTTCTTAAAATTCCAAATTTTAGGTTCAAAATAGACTTTTGAACATCTGTGGACACTGCGCAAAGGATATGGGAGATACATTTTGTTTCTCCAATTTTAATGGTTTTGACCACCCTGGGGTGGTGAAAATTTACAATTGTGGCAAGAATTTGCTCACTAATTAAAATTCCAATTTTAGGCTCAAAATAGACTTTTGAATATCTGTGCACACTGCGCAAATGATATAGGGACTTAATGTTTTTTAAAAAGTCCAATTTGGACGATTCTGACCATCCCGGAGTGGTGAAAATTTTCAATTGTGGCAAGAATTTGCACACTTCATGAAATTCAAAAATTTACGCTCAAAATAGACTTTTGAACATCTGTGGACACTGCGCAAATGATATGGGGAATATTTTTTTATTCAGATTCTGATGATTTTGACCATCCCGGGGTGGTGAAAATTTATAATTGTGGCCAAAATTTGCACACTTCATGAAATTCAAAAATTTACGCTCAAAATAGACTTTTGAACATCTGTGGACACTGCGCAAATGATATAGGGGAATAAATTTTTTTGTCCGATTTTGATGGTTTTGACCATCCCGGGGTGGTGAAAATTTACAATTCTGACAAGAATTTGCTCATTTCTTAAAATTCCAAATTTTAGGCTCAAAATAGACTTTTGAATATCTGTGGACACTGCGCAAACGATATAGGGAAAAAACCATTTGGTCCAATTTTGATGATTTTCACCACTCCGATGAAAATTTACAATTCTGGAAAGAATTTGTTCACTTCTTAAAATTCAATTTTTTTTGGCACTTTTCACCATCTGTGGACACTGCGCAAATTATATAGGGAATATTTTTTTATTGAGATTCTGATGATTTTGACCATCCCGGGGAGGTGAAAATTTATAATTGTGGCTAGAATTTGCACACTTCATGAAATTCAAAAATTTCCGCTCAAAATAGACTTTTGAACATCTGTGGACACTGCGCAAACGATATAGGGAGAAAAATATTTGGTCCAATTTTGATGATTTTCACCAGTCCGATGAAAATTTACAATTCTGGAAAGAATTTGTTCACTTCTTAAAATTAATTTTTTTTGGCACTTTTCACCATCTGTGGACACTGCGCAAATGATATGGGGAATAATTTTTTTTATTGAGATTCTGATGATTTTGACCACCCCGGGGTGGTGAAAATTTACAATTGTGGCAAGATTTGCTCACTTATTAAAATTCAAAATTTTAGGCTCAAAATAGACTTTTGACCATCTGTGGACACTGCGCAAATGATATAGGAGAATAATTTTTTTTGTCCGATTTTGACGATTCTGACCATCCCGGAGTGGTGAAAATTTACAATTGTGGCAAGAATTTGCTCATTTCTTAAAATACAATTTTTTTGGCACTTTTGACCATCTGTGGACACTGCGCAAATGATATGGGGAATATTTTTTTATTCAGATTCTGATGATTTTGACCACCCCGCGGTGGTGAAAATTTACAATTGTGGCAAGAATTTGCTCAATAATTAAAATTCCAATTTTAGGCTCAAAATACTTTTGAAAATCTGTGCACACTGCGCAAATGATATAGGGACTTAATTTTTTTTAAAAGTCCAATTTGGACGATTCTGACCATCCCGGAGTGGTGAAAATTTAGAATTGTGGCAAGAATTTGCACACTTCATGAAATTCAAAAATTTACGCTCAAAATAGACTTTTGAACATCTGTGGACACTGCGCAAATGATATAGGGAAATAATTTTTTTGTCCGATTTTGATGGTTTTGACCATCCCGGGGTGGTGAAAATTTTAAATTCTGACAAGAATTTGCTCATTTTTTAAAATCCCAAATTTTAGGCTCAAAAGAGACTTTTGAACATCTGTGGACACTGCGCAAACGATATAGGGAGAAAAAAAATTTGGTCCAATTTTGATGATTTTCACCACTCCGATGAAAATTTACAATTCTGGAAAGAATTTATTCACTTCTTAAAATTAATTTTTTGGGGCACTTTTGACCATCTGTGGACACTGCGCAAATGATATGGGGAATAATTTTTTTATTGAGATTCTGATGATTTTGACCACCCCGCGGTGGTGAAAATTTACAATTGTGGCAAGATTTGCTCACTTATTAAAATTCAAAATTTTAGGCTCAAAATAGACTTTTGACCATCTGTGGACACTGCGCAAATGATATAGGGGAATAATTTTTTTTATCCGATTTTGACGATTCTGACTATCCCGGAGTGGTGAAAATTTACAGTTGTGGCAAGAATTTGCTCATTTCTTAAAATTCAAATTTTTTGGCACTTTTGACCATCTGTGGACACTGCGCAAATGATATGGGGAATATTTTTTTATTCAGATTCTGATGGTTTTGACCACACCGGGGTGGTGAAAATTTACAATTGTGGCAAGAATTTGCTCACTTCTTAAAATTCCAAATTTTAGGTTCAAAATAGACTTTTGAACATCTGTGGACACTGCGCAAAGGATATGAGAGATAAATTTTGTTTCTCCAATTTTAATGGTTTTGACCACCCTGGGGTGGTGAAAATTTACAATTGTGGCAAGAATTTGCTCACTAATTAAAATTCCAATTTTAGGCTCAAAATAGACTTTTGAATATCTGTGCACACTGCGCAAATGATATAGGGACTTAATGTTTTTTAAAAAGTCCAATTTGGACGATTCTGACCATCCCGGAGTGGTGAAAATTTTCAATTGTGGCAAGAATTTGCACACTTCATGAAATTCAAAAATGTACGCTCAAAATAGACTTTTGAACATCTGTGGACACTGCGCAAATGATATGGGGAATATTTGTTTATTCAGATTCTGATGATTTTGACCATCCCGGGGTGGTGAAAATTTATAATTGTGGCCAGAATTTGCACACTTCATGAAATTCAAAAATTTCCGCTCAAAATAGACTTTTGAACATCTGTGGACACTGCGCAAATGATATAGGGGAATAATTTTTTTGTCCGATTTTGATGGTTTTGACCATCCCGGGGTGGTGAAAATTTACAATTCTGACAAGAATTTGCTCATTTCTTAAAATACAAATTTTTGGGCACTTTTGACCACCTGTGGACACTGCGCAAATGATATGGGGAATATTTTTTTATTCAGATTCTGATGATTTTGACCACCCCGGGGTGGTGAAAATTTACAATTGTGGCAAGAATTTGCTCACTAATCAAAATTACAATTTTAGGCTCAAAATAGACTTTCGAATATCTGTGGACACTGCGCAAATGATATGGGGAATATTTTTTTATTCAGATTCTGATGATTTTGACCACCCCGGGGTGGTGAAAATTTACAATTGTGGCAAGAATTTGCTCACTTCTTAAAATTCCAAATTTTAGGTTCAAAATAGACTTTTGAACATCTGTGGACACTGCGCAAAGGATATGAGAGATAAATTTTGTTTCTCCAATTTTAATGGTTTTGACCACCCTGGGGTGGTGAAAATTTACAATTGTGGCAAGAATTTGCTCACTAATTAAAATTCCAATTTTAGGCTCAAAATAGACTTTTGAATATCTGTGCACACTGCGCAAATGATATAGGGACTTAATGTTTTTTAAAAAGTCCAATTTGGACGATTCTGACCATCCCGGAGTGGTGAAAATTTTCAATTGTGGCAAGAATTTGCACACTTCATGAAATTCAAAAATGTACGCTCAAAATAGACTTTTGAACATCTGTGGACACTGCGCAAATGATATGGGGAATATTTGTTTATTCAGATTCTGATGATTTTGACCATCCCGGGGTGGTGAAAATTTATAATTGTGGCCAGAATTTGCACACTTCATGAAATTCAAAAATTTCCGCTCAAAATAGACTTTTGAACATCTGTGGACACTGCGCAAATGATATAGGGGAATAATTTTTTTGTCCGATTTTGATGGTTTTGACCATCCCGGGGTGGTGAAAATTTACAATTCTGACAAGAATTTGCTCATTTCTTAAAATACAAATTTTTGGGCACTTTTGACCACCTGTGGACACTGCGCAAATGATATGGGGAATATTTTTTTATTCAGATTCTGATGATTTTGACCACCCCGGGGTGGTGAAAATTTACAATTGTGGCAAGAATTTGCTCACTAATCAAAATTACAATTTTAGGCTCAAAATAGACTTTCGAATATCTGTGGACACTGCGCAAATGATAAAGGGACTTAATTTTATTTCGTCCAATTTGGACGATTCTGACCATCCCGGAGTGGTGAAAAGTTACAATTGTGGCAAGAATTTGCACACTTCATGAAATAGACTTTTGAACATCTGTGGACACTGCGCAAATGATATAGGGGAATAATTTTTTTCGTCCGATTTTGATGGTTTTGACCATCCCGGGGTGGTGAAAATTTAAAATTCTGAAAAGAATTTGCTCATTTCTTAAAATTCCAAATTTTAGGCTCAAAATAGACTTTTGAATATCTGTGGACACTGCGCAAACGATATAGGGAAAAAACCATTTGGTCCAATTTTGATGATTTTCACCACTCCGATGAAAATTTACAATTCTGGAAAGAATTTGTTCACTTCTTAAAATTCAATTTTTTTTGGCACTTTTGACCATCTGTCGACACTGCGCAAATGATATAGGGAATATTTTTTAATTCAGATTCTGATGATTTTGACCATCCCGGGGAGGTGAAAATTTATAATTGTGGCTAGAATTTGCACACATCATGAAATTCAAAAATTTCCGCTCAAAATAGACTTTTGAACATCTGTGGACACTGCGCAAACGATATAGGGAGAAAAATATTTGGTCCAATTTTGATGATTTTCACCACTCCGATGAAAATTTACAATTCTGGAAAGAATTTGTTCACTTCTTAAAACTAATTTTTTTTGGCACTTTTGACCATCTGTGGACACTGCGCAAATGATATGGGGAAAATTTTTTTTTATTGAGATTCTGATGATTTTGACCACCCCGGGGTGGTGAAAATTTACAATTGTGGCAAGATTTGCTCACTTATTAAAATTCAAAATTTTAGGCTCAAAATAGACTTTCCCGGGGTGGTGAAAATTTTAAATTCTGACAAGAATTTGCTCATTTCTTAAAATTCCAAATTTTAGGCTCAAAACAGACTTTTGAAAATCTGTGGACACTGCGCAAACGATATAGGGAAAAAAAAAATTTGGTTCAATTTTGATGATTTTCACCACTCCGATGAAAATTTACAATTCTGGAAAGAATTTGTTCACTTCTTAAAATTCAATTTTTTTTGGCACTTTTGACCATCTGTGGACACTGCGCAAATTATATGGGGAATATTTTTTTATTCAGATTCTGATGATTTTGACCATCCCGGGGAGGTGAAAATTTATAATTGTGGCTAGAATTTGCACACTTCATGAAATTCAAAAATTTACGCTCAAAATAGACTTTTGAACATCTGTGGACACTGCGCAAACGATATAGGGAGAAAAATATTTGGTCCAATTTTGATGATTTTCACCACTCCGATGAAAATTTACAATTCTGGAAAGAATTTGTTCACTTCTTAAAATTAATTTTTTTTGGCACTTTTGACCATCTGTGGACACTGCGCAAATGATATGGGGAATATTTTTTTATTCAGATTCTGATGATTTTGACCATCCCAGAGTGGTGAAAATTTACAATTGTGGCAAGATTTGCTCACTTATTAAAATTCAAAATTTTAGGCTCAAAATAGACTTTTGACCATCTGTGGACACTGCGCAAATGATATAGGGGAATAATTTTTTTTATCCGATTTTGACGATTCTGACTATCCCGGAGTGGTGAAAATTTACAATTGTGGCAAGAATTTGCTCATTTCTTAAAATTCAATTTTTTTGGCACTTTTGACCATCTGTGGACACTGCGCAAATGATATGGGGAATATTTTTTTATTCAGATTCTGATGGTTTTGACCACACCGGGGTGGTGAAAATTTACAATTGTGGCAAGAATTTGCTCACTTCTTAAAATTCCAAATTTTAGGTTCAAAATAGACTTTTGAACATCTGTGGACACTGCGCAAAGGATATGGGAGATAAATTTTGTTTCTCCAATTTTAATGGTTTTGACCACCCTGGGGTGGTGAAAATTTACAATTGTGGCAAGAATTTGCTCACTTCTTAAAATTCCAAATTTTAGGTTCAAAATAGACTTTTGAACATCTGTGGACACTGCGCAAAGGATATGGGAGATAAATTTTGTTTCTCCAATTTTAATGGTTTTGACCACCCTGGGGTGGTGAAAATTTACAATTGTGGCAAGAATTTGCTCACTAATTAAAATTCCAATTTTAGGCTCAAAATAGACTTTTGAATATCTGTGCACACTGCGCAAATGATATAGGGACTTAATGTTTTTTAAAAAGTCCAATTTGGACGATTCTGACCATCCCGGAGTGGTGAAAATTTTCAATTGTGGCAAGAATTTGCACACTTCATGAAATTCAAAAATTTACGCTCAAAATAGACTTTTGAACATCTGTGGACACTGCGCAAATGATATGGGGAATATTTTTTTATTCAGATTCTGATGATTTTGACCATCCCGGGGTGGTGAAAATTTATAATTGTGGCCAAAATTTGCACACTTCATGAAATTCAAAAATTTACGCTCAAAATAGACTTTTGAACATCTGTGGACACTGCGCAAATGATATAGGGGAATAATTTTTTTTCTCCGATTTTGATGGTTTTGACCATCCCGGGGTGGTGAAAATTTACAATTCTGACAAGAATTTGCTCATTTCTTAAAATACAAATTTTTGGGCTCTTTTGACCATCTGTGGACACTGCGCAAATGATATGGGGAATATTTTTTTATTCAGATTCTGATGATTTTGACCACCCCGGGGTGGTGAAAATTTACAATTGTGGCAAGAATTTGCTCACTAATCAAAATTACAATTTTAGGCTCAAAATAGACTTTCGAATATCTGTGGACACTGCGCAAATGATAAAGGGACTTAATTTTATTTCGTCCAATTTGGACGATTCTGACCATCCCGGAGTGGTGAAAAGTTACAATTGTGGCAAGAATTTGCACACTTCATGAAATTCAAAAATTTACGCTCAAAATAGACTTTTGAACATCTGTGGACACTGCGCAAATGATATAGGGAAATAATTTTTTTGTCCGATTTTGATGGTTTTGACCATCCCGGGGTGGTGAAAATTTTAAATTCTGACAAGAATTTGCTCATTTTTTAAAATTCCAAATTTTAGGCTCAAAAGAGACTTTTGAACATCTGTGGACACTGCGCAAACGATATAGGGAGAAAAAAAATTTGGTCCAATTTTGATGATTTTCACCACTCCGATGAAAATTTACAATTCTGGAAAGAATTTGTTCACTTCTTAAAATTAATTTTTTGGGGCACTTTTCACCATCTGTGGACACTGCGCAAATGATATGGGGAATAATTTTTTTATTGAGATTCTGATGATTTTGACCACCACGGGGTGGTGAAAATTTACAATTGTGGCAAGATTTGCTCACTTATTAAAATTCCAAATTTTAGGCTCAAAATAGACTTTTGACCATCTGTGGACACTGCGCAAATGATATAGGGGAATAATTTTTTTTATCCGATTTTGACG
Organism: Haliotis rufescens; assembly: GCF_023055435.1. Lineage (NCBI taxonomy): Eukaryota > Metazoa > Mollusca > Gastropoda > Lepetellida > Haliotidae > Haliotis > Haliotis rufescens. Next base: position 49,068,686 of record NW_025964001.1, on the reverse strand, counting down.
ATTCTGACTATCCCGGAGTGGTGAAAATTTACAATTGTGGCAAGAATTTGCTCATTTCTTAAAATTCAAATTTTTTGGCACTTTTGACCATCTGTGGACACTGCGCAAATGATATGGGGAATATTTTTTTATTCAGATTCTGATGGTTTTGACCACACCGGGGTGGTGAAAATTTACAATTGTGGCAAGAATTTGCTCACTTCTTAAAATTCCAAATTTTAGGTTCAAAATAGACTTTTGAACATCTGTGGACACTGCGCAAAGGATATGGGAGATAAATTTTGTTTCTCCAATTTTAATGGTTTTGACCACCCTGGGGTGGTGAAAATTTACAATTGTGGCAAAAATTTGCTCACTTCTTAAAATTCCAAATTTTAGGTTCAAAATAGACTTTTGAACATCTGTGGACACTGCGCAAAGGATATGGGAGATAAATTTTGTTTCTCCAATTTTAATGGTTTTGACCACCCTGGGGTGGTGAAAATTTACAATTGTGGCAAGAATTTGCTCACTAATTAAAATTCCAATTTTAGGCTCAAAATAGACTTTTGAATATCTGTGCACACTGCGCAAATGATATAGGGACTTAATGTTTTTTAAAAAGTCCAATTTGGACGATTCTGACCATCCCGGAGTGGTGAAAATTTTCAATTGTGGCAAGAATTTGCACACTTCATGAAATTCAAAAATTTACGCTCAAAATAGACTTTTGAACATCTGTGGACACTGCGCAAATGATATGGGGAATATTTTTTTATTCAGATTCTGATGATTTTGACCATCCCGGGGTGGTGAAAATTTATAATTGTGGCCAAAATTTGCACACTTCATGAAATTCAAAAATTTACGCTCAAAATAGACTTTTGAACATCTGTGGACACTGCGCAAATGATATAGGGGAATAATTTTTTTTGTCCGATTTTGATGGTTTTGACCATCCCGGGGTGGTGAAAATTTACAATTCTGACAAGAATTTGCTCATTTCTTAAAATACAAATTTTTGGGCTCTTTTGACCATCTGTGGACACTGCGCAAATGATATGGGGAATATTTTTTTATTCAGATTCTGATGATTTTGACCACCCCGGGGTGGTGAAAATTTACAATTGTGGCAAGAATTTGCTCACTAATCAAAATTACAATTTTAGGCTCAAAATAGACTTTCGAATATCTGTGGACACTGCGCAAATGATAAAGGGACTTAATTTTATTTCGTCCAATTTGGACGATTCTGACCATCCCGGAGTGGTGAAAAGTTACAATTGTGGCAAGAATTTGCACATTTCATGAAATTCAAAAATTTACGCTCAAAATAGACTTTTGAACATCTGTGGACACTGCGCAAATGATATAGGGGAATAATTTTTTTCGTCCGATTTTGATGGTTTTGACCATCCCGGGTGGTGAAAATTTACAATTCTGACAAGAATTTGCTCATTTCTTAAAATTCCAAATTTTAGGCTCAAAATAGACTTTTGAATATCTGTGGACACTGCGCAAACGATATAGGGAAAAAACCATTTGGTCCAATTTTGATGATTTTCACCACTCCGATGAAAATTTACAATTCTGGAAAGAATTTGTTCACTTCTTAAAATTCAATTTTTTTTGGCACTTTTGACCATCTGTGGACACTGCGCAAATTATATAGGGAATATTTTTTTATTCAGATTCTGATGATTTTGACCATCCCGGGGAGGTGAAAATTTATAATTGTGGCTAGAATTTGCACACTTCATGAAATTCAAAAATTTATGCTCAAAATAGACTTTTGAACATCCGTGGACACTGCGCAAACGATATAGGGAGAAAAATATTTGGTCCAATTTTGATGATTTTCACCACTCCGATGAAAATTTACAATTCTGGAAAGAATTTGTTCACTTCTTAAAATTAATTTTTTTTGGCACTTTTCACCATCTGTGGACACTGCGCAAATGATATGGGGAATAAATTTTTTTATTGAGATTCTGATGATTTTGACCACCCCGGGGCGGTGAAAATTTACAATTGTGGCAAGATTTGCTCACTTATTAAAATTCAAAATTTTAGGCTCAAAATAGACTTTTGACCATCTGTGGACACTGCGCAAATGATATAGGAGAATAATTTTTTTTGTCCGATTTTGACGATTCTGACTATCCCGGAGTGGTGAAAATTTACAATTGTGGCAAGAATTTGCTCACTAATCAAAATTACAATTTTAGGCTCAAAATAGACTTTCGAATATCTGTGGACACTGCGCAAATGAGAAAGGGACTTAATTTTATTTCGTCCAATTTGGACGATTCTGACCATCCCGGAATGGTGAAAAGTTACAATTGTGGCAAGAATTTGCACACTTCATGAAATTCAAAAATTTACGCTCAAAATAGACTTTTGAACATCTGTGGACACTGCGCAAATGATATAGGGAAATAATTTTTTTGTCCGATTTTGATGGTTTTGACCATCCCGGGGTGGTGAAAATTTTAAATTCTGACAAGAATTTGCTCATTTTTTAAAATTCCAAATTTTAGGCTCAAAAGAGACTTTTGAACATCTGTGGACACTGCGCAAACGATATAGGGAGAAAAAAAATTTGGTCCAATTTTGATGATTTTCACCACTCCGATGAAAATTTACAATTCTGGAAAGAATTTGTTCACTTCTTAAAATTAATTTTTTTTGGCACTTTTCACCATCTGTGGACACTGCGCAAATGATATGGGGAATAATTTTTTTATTGAGATTCTGATGATTTTGACCACCACGGGGTGGTGAAAATTTACAATTGTGGCAAGATTTGCTCACTTATTAAAATTCCAAATTTTAGGCTCAAAATAGACTTTTGACCATCTGTGGACACTGCGCAAATGATATAGGGGAATAATTTTTTTTATCCGATTTTGACGATTCTGACTATCCCGGAGTGGTGAAAATTTACAATTGTGGCAAGAATTTGCTCATTTCTTAAAATTCAAATTTTTTGGCACTTTTGACCATCTGTGGACACTGCGCAAATGATATGGGGAATATTTTTTTATTCAGATTCTGATGGTTTTGACCACACCGGGGTGGTGAAAATTTACAATTGTGGCAAGAATTTGCTCAATAATTAAAATTCCAAATTTTAGGTTCAAAATAGACTTTTGAACATCTGTGGACACTGCGCAAAGGATGTGGGAGATAAATTTTGTTTCTCCAATTTTAATGGTTTTGACCACCCTGGGGTGGTGAAAATTTACAATTGTGGCAAGAATTTGCTCACTTCTTAAAATTCAAAAATTTACGCTCAAAATAGACTTTTGAACATCTGTGGACACTGCGCAAATGATATAGGGGAATAATTTTTTTTGTCCGATTTTGATGGTTTTGACCATCCCGGGGTGGTGAAAATTTACAATTCTGACAAGAATTTGCTCATTTCTTAAAATACAATTTTTTGGGCACTTTTGACCATCTGTGGACACTGCGCAAATGATATGGGGAATATTTTTTTATTCAGATTCTGATGGTTTTGACCACACCGGGGTGGTGAAAATTTACAATTGTGGCAAGAATTTGCTCAATAATTAAAATTCCAAATTTTAGGTTCAAAATAGACTTTTGAACATCTGTGGACACTGCGCAAAGGATATGGGAGATAAATTTTGTTTCTCCAATTTTAATGGTTTTGACCACCCTGGGGTGGTGAAAATTTACAATTGTGGCAAGAATTTGCTCACTAATTAAAATTCCAATTTTAGGCTCAAAATAGACTTTTGAATATCTGTGCACACTGCGCAAATGATATAGGGACTTAATGTTTTTTAAAAAGTCCAATTTGGACGATTCTGACCATCCCGGAGTGGTGAAAATTTTCAATTGTGGCAAGAATTTGCACACTTCATGAAATTCAAAAATTTACGCTCAAAATAGACTTTTGAACATCTGTGGACACTGCGCAAATGATATGGGGAATATTTTTTTATTCAGATTCTGATGATTTTGACCATCCCGGGGTGGTGAAAATTTATAATTGTGGCCAAAATTTGCACACTTCATGAAATTCAAAAATTTACGCTCAAAATAGACTTTTGAACATCTGTGGACACTGCGCAAATGATATAGGGGAATAATTTTTTTTGTCCGATTTTGATGGTTTTGACCATCCCGGGGTGGTGAAAATTTACAATTCTGACAAGAATTTGCTCATTTCTTAAAATACAAATTTTTGGGCTCTTTTGACCATCTGTGGACACTGCGCAAATGATATGGGGAATATTTTTTTATTCAGATTCTGATGATTTTGACCACCCCGGGGTGGTGAAAATTTACAATTGTGGCAAGAATTTGCTCACTAATCAAAATTACAATTTTAGGCTCAAAATAGACTTTCGAATATCTGTGGACACTGCGCAAATGATAAAGGGACTTAATTTTATTTCGTCCAATTTGGACGATTCTGACCATCCCGGAGTGGTGAAAAGTTACAATTGTGGCAAGAATTTGCACACTTCATGAAATTCAAAAATTTACGCTCAAAATAGACTTTTGAACATCTGTGGACACTGCGCAAATGATATAGGGGAATAATTTTTTTCGTCCGATTTTGATGGTTTTGACCATCCCGGGTGGTGAAAATTTACAATTCTGACAAGAATTTGCTCATTTCTTAAAATTCCAAATTTTAGGCTCAAAATAGACTTTTGAATATCTGTGGACACTGCGCAAACGATATAGGGAAAAAACCATTTGGTCCAATTTTGATGATTTTCACCACTCCGATGAAAATTTACAATTCTGGAAAGAATTTGTTCACTTCTTAAAATCCAATTTTTTTGGGCACTTTTGACCATCTGTGGACACTGCGCAAATTATATAGGGAATATTTTTTTATTCAGATTCTGATGATTTTGACCATCCCGGGGAGGTGAAAATTTATAATTGTGGCTAGAATTTGCACACTTCATGAAATTCAAAAATGTACGCTCAAAATAGACTTTTGAACATCTGTGGACACTGCGCAAATGATATGGGGAATATTTTTTTATTCAGATTCTGATGATTTTGACCATCCCGGGGTGGTGAAAACTTATAATTGTGGCCAGAATTTGCACACTTCATGAAATTCAAAAATTTACGCTCAAAATAGACTTTTGAACATCTGTGGACACTGCGCAAATGATATAGGGGAATAATTTTTTTTGTCCGATTTTGATGGTTTTGACCATCCCGGGGTGGTGAAAATTTACAATTCTGACAAGAATTTGCTCATTTCTTAAAATACAAATTTTTGGGCACTTTTGACCATCTGTGGACACTGCGCAAATGATATAGGGGAATAATTTTTTTTGTCCGATTTTGATGGTTTTGACCATCCCGGGGTGGTGAAAATTTACAATTCTGACAAGAATTTGCTCATTTCTTAAAATTCCAAATTTTAGGCTCAAAATAGACTTTTGAATATCTGTGGACACTGCGCAAACGATATAGGGAAAAAACCATTTGGTCCAATTTTGATGATTTTCACCACTCCGATGAAAATTTACAATTCTGGAAAGAATTTGTTCACTTCTTAAAATTATTTTTTTTGGGCACTTTTGACCATCTGTCGACACTGCGCAAATGATATGGGGAATAATTTTTTTTATTGAGATTCTGATGATTTTGACCACCCCGGGGTGGTGAAAATTTACAATTGTGGCAAGATTTGCTCACTTATTAAAATTCAAAATTTTAGGCTCAAAATAGACTTTTGACCATCTGTGGACACTGCGCAAATGATATAGGAGAATAATTTTTTTTGTCCGATTTTGACGATTCTGACCATCCAGGAGTGGTGAAAATTTACAATTGTGGCAAGAATTTGCTCATTTCTTAAAATACAATTTTTTTGGCACTTTTGAGCATCTGTGGACACTGCGCAAATGATATGGGGAATATTTTTTTATTCAGATTCTGATGATTTTGACCATCCCGGGGTGGTGAAAATTTACAATTGTGGCAAGAATTTGCACACTTCATGAAATTCAAAAATTTACGCTCAAAATAGACTTTTGAACATCTGTGGACACTGCGCAAATGATATGGGGAATATTTTTTTATTCAGATTCTGATGATTTTGACCACCACGGGGTGGTGAAAATTTAAAATTGTGGCAAGAATTTGGTCAATAATTAAAATTCCAATTTTAGGCTCAAAATACTTTTGAATATCTGTGCACACTGCGCAAATGATATAGGGACTTAATTTTTTAAAAAAAGTCCAATTTGGACGATTCTGACCATCCCGGAGTGGTGAAAATTTAGAATTGTGGCAAGAATTTGCACACTTCATGAAATTCAAAAATTTACGCTCAAAATAGACTTTTGAACATCTGTGGACACTGCGCAAATGATATAGGGAAATAATTTTTTTCGTCCGATTTTGATGGTTTTCACCATCCCGGGGTGGTGAAAATTTTAAATTCTGACAAGAATTTGCTCATTTTTTAAAATTCCAAATTTTAGGCTCAAAATAGACTTTTGAACATCTGTGGACACTGCGCAAACGATATAGGGAGAAAAAAAATTTGGTCCAATTTTGATGATTTTCACCACTCCGATGAAAATTTACAATTCTGGAAAGAATTTGTTCACTTCTTAAAATTAATTTTTTGGGGCACTTTTGACCATCTGTGGACACTGCGCAAATGATATGGGGAATAATTTTTTTATTGAGATTCTGATGATTTTGACCACCACGGGGTGGTGAAAATTTACAATTGTGGCAAGATTTGCACACTTCATGAAATTCAAAAAATTACGCTCAAAATAGACTTTTGATTATCTGTGGACACTGCGCAAATGATATAGGGGAATAATTTTTTTGTCCGATTTTGATGGTTTTGACCATCCCGGGGTGGTGAAAATTTACAATTCTGACAAGAATTTGCTCATTTCTTAAAATACAAATTTTTGGGCACTTTTGACCATCTGTGGACACTGCGCAAATGATATGGGGAATATTTTTTTATTCAGATTCTGATGATTTTGACCACCCCGGGGTGGTGAAAATTTACAATTGTGGCAAGAATTTGCTCCCTTATTAAAATTACAATTTTAGGCTCAAAATAGACTTTTGAATATCTGTGGACACTGCGCAAATGATAAAGGGACTTAATTTTATTTCGTCCAATTTGGACGATTCTGACCATCCCGGAGTGGTGAAAAGTTACAATTGTGGCAAGAATTTGCACACTTCATGAAATTCAAAAATTTACGCTCAAAATAGACTTTTGAACATCTGTGGACACTGCGCAAATGATATAGGGGAATAATTTTTTTCGTCCGATTTTGATGGTTTTGACCATCCCAGGGTGGTGAAAATTTACAATTCTGACAAGAATTTGCTCATTTCTTAAAATTCCAAATTTTAGGCTCAAAATAGACTTTTGAATATCTGTGGACATTGCGCAAACGATATAGGGAAAAAACCATTTGGTCCAATTTTGATGATTTTCACCACTCCGATGAAAATTTACAATTCTGGAAAGAATTTGTTCACTTCTTAAAATTAATTTTTTTGGGCACTTTTGAACATCTGTGGACACTGCGCAAATGATATGGGGAATAATTTTTTTTATTGAGATTCTGATGATTTTGACCACCCCGGGGTGGTGAAAATTTACAATTGTGGCAAGATTTGCTCACTTATTAAAATTCAAAATTTTAGGCTCAAAATAGACTTTTGACCATCTGTGGACACTGCGCAAATGATATAGGAGAATAATTTTTTTTGTCCGATTTTGACGATTCTGACCATCCCGGAGTGGTGAAAATTTACAATTGTGGCAAGAATTTGCTCATTTCTTAAAATACATTTTTTTTGGCACTTTTGAGCATCTGTGGACACTGCGCAAATGATATGGGGAATATTTTTTTATTCAGATTCTGATGATTTTGACCATCCCGGGGTGGTGAAAATTTACAATTGTGGCAAGAATTTGCACACTTCATGAAATTCAAACATTTACGCTCAAAATAGACTTTTGAAAATCTGTGGACACTGCGCAAACGATATAGGGAAAAAAAAAATTTGGTCCAATTTTGATGATTTTCACCACTCCGATGAAAATTTACAATTCTGGAAAGAATTTGTTCACTTCTTAAAATTCAATTTTTTTTGGCACTTTTGACCATCTGTGGACACTGCGCAAATTATGTGGGGAATATTTTTTTATTCAGATTCTGATGATTTTGACCATCCCGGGGTGGTGAAAATTTACAATTGTGGCAAGAATTTGCACACTTCATGAAATTCAAACATTTACGCTCAAAATAGACTTTTGAACATCTGTGGACACTGCGCAAATGATATAGGGGAATACATTTTTTTTGTCCGATTTTGATGGTTTTGACCATCCCGGGGTGGTGAAAATTTAAAATTCTGAAAAGAATTTGCTCATTTCTTAAAATTCCAAATTTTAGGCTCAAAAGAGACTTTTGAAAATCTGTGGACACTGCGCAAACGATATAGGGAAAAAAAAAATTTGGTCCAATTTTGATGATTTTCACCACTCCGATGAAAATTTACAATTCTGGAAAGAATTTGTTCACTTCTTAAAATTCAATTTTTTTTGGCACTTTTCACCATCTGTGGACACTGCGCAAATGATATGGGGAATATTTTTTATTCAGATTCTGATGATTTTGACCACCACGGGGTGGTGAAAATTTAAAATTGTGGCAAGAATTTGGTCAATAATTAAAATTCCAATTTTAGGCTCAAAATACTTTTGAATATCTGTGCACACTGCGCAAATGATATAGGGACTTAATTTTTTAAAAAAAGTCCAATTTGGACGATTCTGACCATCCCGGAGTGGTGAAAATTTAGAATTGTGGCAAGAATTTGCACACTTCATGAAATTCAAAAATTTACGCTCAAAATAGACTTTTGAACATCTGTGGACACTGCGCAAATGATATAGGGAAATAATTTTTTTGTCCGATTTTGATGGTTTTGACCATCCCGGGGTGGTGAAAATTTTAAATTCTGACAAGAATTTGCTCATTTTTAAAATTCCAAATTTTAGGCTCAAAATAGACTTTTGAACATCTGTGGACACTGCGCAAACGATATAGGGAGAAAAAAAATTTGGTCCAATTTTGATGATTTTCACCACTCCGATGAAAATTTACAATTCTGGAAAGAATTTGTTGACTTTTTAAAATTAATTTTTTGGGGCACTTTTGACCATCTGTGGACACTGCGCAAATGATATGGGGAATAATTTTTTTATTCAGATTCTGATGATTTTGACCACCACGGGGGGGTGAAAATTTACAATTGTGGCAAGATTTGCTCACTTATTAAAATTCAAAATTTTAGGCTCAAAATAGACTTTTGACCATCTGTGGACACTGCGCAAATGATATAGGGGAATAATTTTTGTTTATCCGATTTTGACGATTCTGACTATCCCGGAGTGGTGAAAATTTACAATTGTGGCAAGAATTTGCTCATTTCTTAAAATTCAAATTTTTTGGCACTTTTGACCATCTGTGGACACTGCGCAAATGATATGGGGAATATTTTTTTATTCAGATTCTGATGGTTTTGACCATCCCGGGGTGGTGAAAATTTACAATTGTGGCAAGAATTTGCTCACTTCTTAAAATTCCAAATTTTAGGTTCAAAATAGACTTTTGAACATCTGTGGACACTGCGCAAAGGATATGGGAGATAAATTTTGTTTCTCCAATTTTAATGGTTTTGACCACCCTGGGGTGGTGAAAATTTACAATTGTGGCAAGAATTTGCTCACTAATTAAAATTCCAATTTTAGGCTCAAAATAGACTTTTGAATATCTGTGCACACTGCGCAAATGATATGGGGACTTAATGTTTTTTAAAAAGTCCAATTTGGACGATTCTGACCATCCCGGAGTGGTGAAAATTTTCAATTGTGGCAAGAATTTGCACACTTCATGAAATTCAAAAATGTACGCTCAAAATAGACTTTTGAACATCTGTGGACACTGCGCAAATGATATGGGGAATATTTTTTTATTCAGATTCTGATGATTTTGACCATCCCGGGGTGGTGAAAATTTACAATTGTGGCAAGAATTTGCACACTTCATGAAATTCAAAAAATTACGCTCAAAATAGACTTTTGATTATCTGTGGACACTGCGCAAATGATATGGGGAATAATTTTTTTTATTGAGATTCTGATGATTTTGACCACCCCGGGGTGGTGAAAATTTACAATTGTGGCAAGATTTGCTCACTTATTAAAATTCAAAATTTTAGGCTCAAAATAGACTTTTGACCATCTGTGGACACTGCGCAAATGATATTGGAGAATAATTTTTTTTATCCGATTTTGACGATTCTGACCATCCCGGAGTGGTGAAAATTTACAATTGTGGCAAGAATTTGCTCATTTCTTAAAATACATTTTTTTTGGCACTTTTGACCATCTGTGGACACTGCGCAAATGATATGGGGAATATTTTTTTATTCAGATTCTGATGATTTTGACCATCCCGGGGTGGTGAAAATTTACAATTGTGGCTAGAATTTGCACACTTCATGAAATTCAAACATTTACGCTCAAAATAGACTTTTGAACATCTGTGGACACTGCGCAAATGATATAGGGGAATAAATTTTTTTTGTCCGATTTTGATGGTTTTGACCATCCCGGGGTGGTGAAAATTTAAAATTCTGAAAAGAATTTGCTCATTTCTTAAAATTCCAAATTTTAGGCTCAAAAGAGACTTTTGAAAATCTGTGGACACTGCGCAAACGATATAGGGAAAAAAACAATTTGGTCCAATTTTGATGATTTTCACCACTCCGATGAAAATTTACAATTCTGGAAAGAATTTGTTCACTTCTTAAAATTCAATTTTTTTTGGCACTTTTGACCATCTGTGGACACTGCGCAAATTATGTGGGGAATATTTTTTTATTCAGATTCTGATGATTTTGACCATCCCGGGGTGGTGAAAATTTACAATTGTGGCAAGAATTTGCACACTTCATGAAATTCAAACATTTACGCTCAAAATAGACTTTTGAACATCTGTGGACACTGCGCAAATGATATAGGGGAATAAATTTTTTTTGTCCGATTTTGATGGTTTTGACCATCCCGGGGTGGTGAAAATTTAAAATTCTGAAAAGAATTTGCTCACTACTTAAAATTCCAAATTTTAGGCTCAAAAGAGACTTTTGAAAATCTGTGGACACTGCGCAAACGATATAATGAAAAAAAAAATTTGGTCCAATTTTGATGATTTTCACCACTCCGATGAAAATTTACAATTCTGGAAAGAATTTGTTCACTTCTTAAAATTCAATTTTTTTTGGCACTTTTGACCATCTGTGGACACTGCGCAAATTATGTGGGGAATATTTTTTTATTCAGATTCTGATGATTTTGACCACCCCGGGGTGGTGAAAATTTACAATTGTGGCAAGAATTTGCTCACTAATTAAAATTACAATTTTAGGCTCAAAATAGACTTTTGAATATCTGTGGACACTGCGCAAATGATAAAGGGACTTAATTTTTTTTCGTCCAATTTGGACGATTCTGACCATCCCGGGGTGGTGAAAAGTTACAATTGTGGCAAGAATTTGCACACTTCATGAAATTCAAAAATTTACGCTCAAAATAGACTTTTGAACATCTGTGGACACTGTGCAAATGATATAGGGGAATAATTTTTTTCGTCCGATTTTGATGGTTTTGACCATCCCGGGGTGGTGAAAATTTACAATTCTGACAAGAATTTGCTCATTTCTTAAAATTACAATTTTAGGTTCAAAATAGACTTTTGAATATCTGTGGACACTGCGCAAACGATATAGGGAAAAAACCATTTGGTCCAATTTTGATGATTTTCACCACTCCGATGGAAATTTACAATTCTGGAAAGAATTTGTTCACTTCTTAAAATTAATTTTTTTGGGCACTTTTGACCATCTGTGGACACTGCGCAAATGATATTGGGAATAAATTTTTTTATTGAGATTCTGATGATTTTGACCAGCCCGGAGTGGTGAAAATTTATAAATGTGGCAAGATTTGCTCACTTATTAAAATTCAATTTTTTTGGCTCAAAATAGACTTTTGAACATCTGTGGACACTGCGCAAATGATATAGGAGAATAATTTTTTTTGTCCGATTTTGACGATTCTGACCATCCCGGAGTGATGAAAATTTACAATTGTGGCAAGAATTTGCTCATTTCTTAAAATACAATTTTTTTTGGCACTTTTGACCATCTGTGGACACTGCGCAAATGATATGGGGAATATTTTTTTATTCAGATTCTGATGATTTTGACCATCCCGGGGTGGTGAAAATTTACAATTGTGGCAAGAATTTGCACACTTCATGAAATTCAAAAAATTACACTCAAAACAGACTTTTGAACATCTGTGGACACTGCGCAAATGATATAGGGGAATAATTTTTTTTGTCCGATTTTGATGGTTTTGACCATCCCGGGGTGGTGAAAATTTACAATTCTGACAAGAATTTGATCATTTCTTAAAATTCCAAATTTTAGGCTCAAAACAGACTTTTGAACATCTGTGGACACTGCGCAAACGATATAGGGACAAAAAAATTTGGTCCAATTTTGATGATTTTCACCACTCCGATGAAAATTTACAATTCTGGAAAGAATTTGTTCACTTCTTAAAATTATTTTTTTTGGGCACTTTTGACCATCTGTGGACACTGCGCAAATGATATGGGGAATAATTTTTTTATTGAGATTCTGATGATTTTGACCATCCCGGGGTGGTGAAAATTTACAATTGTGGCAAGATTTGCTCACTTATTAAAATTCAAAATTTTAGGCTCAAAATAGACTTTTGACCATCTGTGGACACTGCGCAAATGATATAGGGGAATAATTTTTTTTATCCGATTTTGACGATTCTGACTATCCCGGAGTGGTGAAAATTTACAATTGTGGCAAGAATTTGCTCACTAATTAAAATTTCAATTTTGGGCTCAAAATAGACTTTTGAATATCTGTGCACACTGCGCAAATGATATAGGGACTTAATTTTTTTTAAAAAGTCCAATTTGGACGATTCTGACCATCCCGGAGTGGTGAAAATTTTCAATTGTGGCAAGAATTTGCACACTTCATGAAATTCAAAAATGTACGCTCAAAATAGACTTTTGAACATCTGTGGACACTGCGCAAATGATATAGGGAAATAATTTTTTTTTGTCCGATTTTGATGGTTTTGACCATCCCGGGGTGGTGAAAATTTAAAATTCTGACAAGAATTTGCTCATTTCTTAAAATTCCAAATTTTAGGCTCAAAATAGACTTTTGAACATCTGTGGACACTGCGCAAACGATATAGGGAAAAAAACCATTTGGTCCAATTTTGATGATTTTCACCACTCCGATGAAAATTTACAATTCTGGAAAGAATTTGTTCACTTCTTAAAATTCTATTTTTTTGGCACTTTTCACCATCTGTGGACACTGCGCAAATTATATGGGGAATAATTTTTTATTCAGATTCTGATGATTTTGACCATCCCGGTGTGGTGAAAATTTATAATTGTGGCTAGAATTTGCACACTTCATGAAATTCAAAAATTTACGCTCAAAATAGACTTTTGAACATCTGTGGACACTGCGCAAATGATATAGGGAAATAATTTTTTTTGGCCCGATTTTGATGGTTTTGACCATCCCGGGGTGGTGAAAATTTACAATTCTGAAAAGAATTTGCTCATTTCTTAAAATCCCAAATTTTAGGCTCAAAACAGACTTTTGAAAATCTGTGGACACTGCGCAAACGATATAGGGAAAAAAAAAATTTGGTCCAATTTTGATGATTTTCACCACTCCGATGAAAATTTACAATTCTAGAAAGAATTTGTTCACTTCTTAAAATTCAATTTTTTTTGGCACTTTTGACCATCTGTGGACACTGCGCAAATTATATGGGGAATATTTTTTTATTCAGATTCTGATGATTTTGACCATCCCGGGGTGGTGAAAATTTATAATTGTGGCTAGAATTTGCACACTTCATGAAATTCAAAAATTTACGCTCAAAATAGACTTTTGAACATCTGTGGACACGGCGCAAACGATATAGGGAGAAAAATATTTGGTCCAATTTTGATGATTTTCACCACTCCGATGAAAATTTACAATTCTGGAAAGAATTTGTTCACTTCTTAAAATTAATTTTTTTGGGCACTTTTGACCATCTGTGGACACTGCGCAAATGATATGGGGAATAAATTTTTTTATTCAGATTCTGATGATTTTGACCACCCTGGGGTGGTGAAAATTTACAATTGTGGCAAGATTTGCTCACTTATTAAAATTCAAAATTTTAGGCTCAAAATAGACTTTTGAACATCTGTGGACACTGCGCAAATGATATAGGAGAATAATTTTTTTTGTCCGATTTTGACGATTCTGACCATCCAGGAGTGGTGAAAATTTACAATTGTGGCAAGAATTTGCTCATTTCTTAAAATACAATTTTTTTGGCACTTTTGACCATCTGTGGACACTGCGCAAATGATATGGGGAATATTTTTTTATTCAGATTCTGATGATTTTGACCATCCCGGGGTGGTGAAAATTTACAATTGTGGCAAGAATTTGCACACTTCATGAAATTCAAAAATTTACGCTCAAAATAGACTTTTGAACATCTGTGGACACTGCGCAAATGATATAGGGAAATAATTTTTTTTGGTCCGAATTTGATGGTTTTGACCATCCCGGGGTGGTGAAAATTTTAAATTCTGACAAGAATTTGCTCACTACTTAAAATTCCAAATTTTAGGCTCAAAATAGACTTTTGAACATCTGTGGACACTGCGCAAACGATATAGGGAAAAAAAAAATTTGGTCCAATTTTGATGATTTTCACCACTCCGATGAAAATTTACAATTCTGGAAAGAATTTGTTCACTTCTTAAAATTAATTTTTTTTGGCACTTTTGACCATCTGTGGACACTGCGCAAATTATATGGGGAATATTTTTTTATTCAGATTCTGATGATTTTGACCATCCCGGGGTGGTGAAAATTTATAATTGTGGCCAGAATTTGCACACTTCATGAAATTCAAAAATTTCCGCTCAAAATAGACTTTTGAACATCTGTGGACACTGCGCAAATGATATAGGGGAATAAATTTTTTTGTCCGATTTTGATGGTTTTGACCATCCCGGGGTGTTGAAAATTTACAATTCTGACAAGAATTTGCTCATTTCTTAAAATACAAATTTTTGGGCACTTTTGACCATCTGTGGACACTGCGCAAATGATATGGGGAATATTTTTTTATTCAGATTCTGATGATTTTGACCACCCCGGGGTGGTGAAAATTTACAATTGTGGCAAGAATTTGCTCACTAATTAAAATTACAATTTTAGGCTCAAAATAGACTTTTGAATATCTGTGGACACTGCGCAAATGATAAAGGGACTTAATTTTATTTCGTCCAATTTGGACGATTCTGACCATCCCGGAGTGGTGAAAAGTTACAATTGTGGCAAGAATTTGCACACTTCATGAAATTCAAAAATTTACGCTCAAAATAGACTTTTGAACATCTGTGGACACTGCGCAAATGATATAGGGGAATAATTTTTTTCGTCCGATTTTGATGGTTTTGACCATCCCGGGGTGGTGAAAATTTACAATTCTGACAAGAATTTGATCATTTCTTAAAATTCCAAATTTTAGGCTCAAAATAGACTTTTGAATATCTGTGGACACTGCGCAAACGATATAGGGAAAAAACCATTTGGTCCAATTTTGATGATTTTCACCACTCCGATGAAAATTTACAATTCTGGAAAGAATTTGTTCACTTCTTAAAATTAATTTTTTTGGGCACTTTTGACCATCTGTGGACACTGCGCAAATGATATTGGGAATAATTTTTTTTATTGAGATTCTGATGATTTTGACCAGCCCGGAGTGGTGAAAATTTACAATTGTGGCAAGATTTGCTCACTTATTAAAATTCAAAATTTTAGGCTCAAAATAGACTTTTGAACATCTGTGGACACTGCGCAAACGATATAGGGAAAAAACCATTTGGTCCAATTTTGATGATTTTCACCACTCCGATGAAAATTTACAATTCTGGAAAGAATTTGTTCACTTCTTAAAATTATTTTTTTTTGGCACTTTTGACCATCTGTGGACACTGCGCAAATGATATGGGGAATAATTTTTTTTATTGAGATTCTGATGATTTTGACCACCCTGGGGTGGTGAAAATTTACAATTGTGGCAAGATTTGCTCACTTATTAAAATTCAAAATTTTAGGCTCAAAATAGACTTTTGACCATCTGTGGACACTGCGCAAATGATATTGGAGAATAATTTTTTTTATCCGATTTTGACGATTCTGACCATCCCGGAGTGGTGAAAATTTACAATTGTGGCAAGAATTTGCTCATTTCTTAAAATACATTTTTTTGGGCACTTTTGACCATCTGTGGACACTGCGCAAATGATATGGGGAATATTTTTTTATTCAGATTCTGATGATTTTGACCATCCCGGGGTGGTGAAAATTTACAATTGTGGCTAGAATTTGCACACTTCATGAAATTCAAAAATTTACGCTCAAAATAGACTTTTGAACATCTGTGGACACTGCGCAAATGATATAGGGAAATAATTTTTTTTGGCCCGATTTTGATGGTTTTGACCATCCCAGGGTGGTGAAAATTTACAATTCTGAAAAGAATTTGCTCATTTCTTAAAATCCCAAATTTTAGGCTCAAAACAGACTTTTGAAAATCTGTGGACACTGCGCAAACGATATAGGGAAAAAAAAAAATTTGGTCCAATTTTGATGATTTTCACCACTCCGATGAAAATTTACAATTCTAGAAAGAATTTGTTCACTTCTTAAAATTCAATTTTTTTTGGCACTTTTGACCATCTGTGGACACTGCGCAAATTATATGGGGAATATTTTTTTATTCAGATTCTGATGATTTTGACCATCCCGGGGTGGTGAAAATTTATAATTGTGGCTAGAATTTGCACACTTCATGAAATTCAAAAATTTACGCTCAAAATAGACTTTTGAACATCTGTGGACACGGCGCAAACGATATAGGGAGAAAAATATTTGGTCCAATTTTGATGATTTTCACCACTCCGATGAAAATTTACAATTCTGGAAAGAATTTGTTCACTTCTTAAAATTAATTTTTTTTGGCACTTTTGACCATCTGTGGACACTGCGCAAATGATATGGGGAATAAATTTTTTTATTCAGATTCTGATGATTTTGACCACCCCGGGGTGGTGAAAATTTACAATTGTGGCAAGATTTGCTCACTTATTAAAATTCAAAATTTTAGGCTCAAAATAGACTTTTGAACATCTGTGGACACTGCGCAAATGATATAGGAGAATAATTTTTTTTGTCCGATTTTGACGATTCTGACCATCCCGGAGTGGTGAAAATTTACAATTGTGGCAAGAATTTGCTCATTTCTTAAAATACAATTTTTTTGGCACTTTTGACCATCTGTGGACACTGCGCAAATGATATGGGGAATATTTTTTTATTCAGATTCTGATGATTTTGACCATCCCGGGGTGGTGAAAATTTACAATTGTGGCAAGAATTTGCACACTTCATGAAATTCAAAAATTTACGCTCAAAATAGACTTTTGAACATCTGTGGACACTGCGCAAATGATATAGGGAAATAATTTTTTTTGGTCCGAATTTGATGGTTTTGACCATCCTGGGGTGGTGAAAATTTTAAATTCTGACAAGAATTTGCTCACTACTTAAAATTCCAAATTTTAGGCTCAAAATAGACTTTTGAACATCTGTGGACACTGCGCAAACGATATAGGGAAAAAAAAAATTTGGTCCAATTTTGATGATTTTCACCACTCCGATGAAAATTTACAATTCTGGAAAGAATTTGTTCACTTCTTAAAATTAATTTTTTTTGGCACTTTTGACCATCTGTGGACACTGCGCAAATTATATGGGGAATATTTTTTTATTCAGATTCTGATGATTTTGACCATCCCGGAGTGGTGAAAATTTATAATTGTGGCCAGAATTTGCACACTTCATGAAATTCAAAAATTTCCGCTCAAAATAGACTTTTGAACATCTGTGGACACTGCGCAAATGATATAGGGGAATAAATTTTTTTGTCCGATTTTGATGGTTTTGACCATCCCGGGGTGGTGAAAATTTACAATTCTGACAAGAATTTGCTCATTTCTTAAAATACAAATTTTTGGGCACTTTTGACCATCTGTGGACACTGCGCAAATGATATGGGGAATATTTTTTTATTCAGATTCTGATGATTTTGACCACCCCGGGGTGGTGAAAATTTACAATTGTGGCAAGAATTTGCTCACTAATTAAAATTACAATTTTAGGCTCAAAATAGACTTTTGAATATCTGTGGACACTGCGCAAATGATAAAGGGACTTAATTTTATTTCGTCCAATTTGGACGATTCTGACCATCCCGGAGTGGTGAAAAGTTACAATTGTGGCAAGAATTTGCACACTTCATGAAATTCAAAAATTTACGCTCAAAATAGACTTTTGAACATCTGTGGACACTGCGCAAATGATATAGGGGAATAATTTTTTTCGTCCGATTTTGATGGTTTTGACCATCCCAGGGTGGTGAAAATTTACAATTCTGACAAGAATTTGATCATTTCTTAAAATTCCAAATTTTAGGCTCAAAATAGACTTTTGAATATCTGTGGACACTGCGCAAACGATATAGGGAAAAAACCATTTGGTCCAATTTTGATGATTTTCACCACTCCGATGAAAATTTACAATTCTGGAAAGAATTTGTTCACTTCTTAAAATTAATTTTTTTTGGCACTTTTGACCATCTGTGGACACTGCGCAAATGATATTGGGAATAATTTTTTTTATTGAGATTCTGATGATTTTGACCAGCCCGGAGTGGTGAAAATTTACAATTGTGGCAAGATTTGCTCACTTATTAAAATTCAAAATTTTAGGCTCAAAATAGACTTTTGACCATCTGTGGACACTGCGCAAACGATATAGGGAAAAAACCATTTGGTCCAATTTTGATGATTTTCACCACTCCGATGAAAATTTACAATTCTGGAAAGAATTTGTTCACTTCTTAAAATTATTTTTTTTGGGCACTTTTGACCATCTGTGGACACTGCGCAAATGATATGGGGAATAATTTTTTTTATTGAGATTCTGATGATTTTGACCACCACGGGGTGGTGAAAATTTACAATTGTGGCAAGATTTGCTCACTTATTAAAATTCAAAATTTTAGGCTCAAAATAGACTTTTGACCATCTGTGGACACTGCGCAAATGATATGGGGAATATTTTTTGATTCAGATTCTGATGATTTTGACCATCCCGGGGTGGTGAAAATTTACAATTGTGGCAAGAATTTGCACACTTCATGAAATTCAAACATTTACGCTCAAAATAGACTTTTGAACATCTGTGGACACTGCGCAAATGATATAGGGGAAGAAAAATTTTTTGTCCGATTTTGATGGTTTTGACCATCCCGGGGTGGTGAAAATTTAAAATTCTGAAAAGAATTTGCTCATTTCTTAAAATTCCAAATTTTAGGCTCAAAATAGACTTTTGAAAATCTGTGGACACTGCGCAAACGATATAGGGAAAAAAACAATTTGGTCCAATTTTGATGATTTTCACCACTCCGATGAAAATTTACAATTCTGGAAAGAATTTGTTCACTTCTTAAAATTCAATTTTTTTTGGCACTTTTGACCATCTGTGGACACTGCGCAAATTATATGGGGAATATTTTTTTATTCAGATTCTGATGATTTTGACCATCCCGGGGTGGTGAAAATTTACAATTGTGGCAAGAATTTGCACACTTCATGAAATTCAAAAAATTACGCTCAAAATAGACTTTTGATTATCTGTGGACACTGCGCAAATGATATAGGGGAATAATTTTTTTGTCCGATTTTGATGGTTTTGACCATCCCGGGGTGGTGAAAATTTACAATTCTGACAAGAATTTGCTCATTTCTTAAAATACAAATTTTTTGGCACTTTTGACCATCTGTGGACACTGCGCAAATGATATGGGGAATATTTTTTTATTCAGATTCTGATGATTTTGACCACCCCGGGGTGGTGAAAATTTACAATTGTGGCAAGAATTTGCTCACTAATTAAAATTACAATTTTAGGCTCAAAATAGACTTTTGAATATCTGTGGACACTGCGCAAATGATAAAGGGACTTAATTTTTTTTCGTCCAATTTGGACGATTCTGACCATCCCGAGGTGGTGAAAAGTTACAATTGTGGCAAGAATTTGCACACTTCATGAAATTCAAAAATTTACGCTCAAAATAGACTTTTGAACATCTGTGGACACTGCGCAAATGATATAGGGGAATAATTTTTTTCGTCCGATTTTGATGGTTTTGACCATCCCGGGGTGGTGAAAATTTACAATTCTGACAAGAATTTGATCATTTCTTAAAATTCCAAATTTTAGGCTCAAAATAGACTTTTGAATATCTGTGGACACTGCGCAAACGATATAGGGAAAAAACCATTTGGTCCAATTTTGATGATTTTCACCACTCCGATGAAAATTTACAATTCTGGAAAGAATTTGTTCACTTCTTAAAATTAATTTTTTTTGGCACTTTTGACCATCTGTGGACACTGCGCAAATGATATGGGGAATAATTTTTTTTATTGAGATTCTGATGATTTTGACCAGCCCGGAGTGGTGAAAATTTACAATTGTGGCAAGATTTGCTCACTTATTAAAATTCAATCTTTTTGGCTCAAAATAGACTTTTGACCATCTGTGGACACTGCGCAAATGATATAGGAGAATAATTTTTTTTGTCCGATTTTGACGATTCTGACCATCCCGGAGTGGTGAAAATTTACAATTGTGGCAAGAATTTGCTCATTTCTTAAAATACAATTTTTTTTGGCACTTTTGACCATCTGTGGACACTGCGCAAATGATATGGGGAATATTTTTTTATTCAGATTCTGATGATTTTGACAATCCCGGGGTGGTGAAAATTTACAATTGTGGCAAGAATTTGCACACTTCATGAAATTCAAAAAATTACACTCAAAACAGACTTTTGAACATCTGTGGACACTGCGCAAATGATATAGGGAATAATTTTTTTTGTCCGATTTTGATGGTTTTGACCATCCCGGGGTGGTGAAAATTTACAATTCTGACAAGAATTTGATCATTTCTTAAAATTCCAAATTTTAGGCTCAAAACAGACTTTTGAACATCTGTGGACACTGCGCAAACGATATAGGGACAAAAAAAATTGGTCCAATTTTGATGATTTTCACCACTCCGATGAAAATTTACAATTCTGGAAAGAATTTGTTCACTTCTTAAAATTAATTTTTTTGGGCACTTTTGACCATCTGTGGACACTGCGCAAATGATATGGGGAATAATTTTTTTATTGAGATTCTGATGATTTTGACCATCCCGGGGTGGTGAAAATTTACAATTGTGGCAAGATTTGCTCACTTATTAAAATTCAAAATTTTAGGCTCAAAATAGACTTTTGACCATCTGTGGACACTGGGCAAATGATATAGGGGAATAATTTTTTTTATCCGATTTTGACGATTCTGACTATCCCAGAGTGGTGAAAATTTACAATTGTGGCAAGAATTTGTTCATTTCTTAAAATTCAAATTTTTTGGCACTTTTGACCATCTGTGGACACTGCGCAAATGATATGGGGAATATTTTTTTATTCAGATTCTGATGATTTTGACCACCCCGGGGTGGTGAAAATTTACAATTGTGGCAAGAATTTGCTCACTAATTAAAATTACAATTTTAGGCTCAAAATAGACTTTTGAATATCTGTGGACACTGCGCAAATGATAAAGGGACTTAATTTTATTTCGTCCAATTTGGACGATTCTGACCATCCCGGAGTGGTGAAAAGTTACAATTGTGGCAAGAATTTGCACACTTCATGAAATTCAAAAATTTACGCTCAAAATAGACTTTTGAACATCTGTGGACACTGCGCAAATGATATAGGGGAATAATTTTTTTCGTCCGATTTTGATGGTTTTGACCATCCCGGGGTGGTGAAAATTTACAATTCTGACAAGAATTTGATCATTTCTTAAAATTCCAAATTTTAGGCTCAAAATAGACTTTTGAATATCTGTGGACACTGCGCAAACGATATAGGGAAAAAACCATTTGGTCCAATTTTGATGATTTTCACCACTCCGATGAAAATTTACAATTCTGGAAAGAATTTGTTCACTTCTTAAAATTAATTTTTTTTGGCACTTTTGACCATCTGTGGACACTGCGCAAATGATATTGGGAATAATTTTTTTTATTGAGATTCTGATGATTTTGACCAGCCCGGAGTGGTGAAAATTTACAATTGTGGCAAGATTTGCTCACTTATTAAAATTCAAAATTTTAGGCTCAAAATAGACTTTTGACCATCTGTGGACACTGCGCAAACGATATAGGGAAAAAACCATTTGGTCCAATTTTGATGATTTTCACCACTCCGATGAAAATTTACAATTCTGGAAAGAATTTGTTCACTTCTTAAAATTATTTTTTTTTGGCACTTTTGACCATCTGTGGACACTGCGCAAATGATATGGGGAATAATTTTTTTTATTGAGATTCTGATGATTTTGACCACCACGGGGTGGTGAAAATTTACAATTGTGGCAAGATTTGCTCACTTATTAAAATTCAAAATTTTAGGCTCAAAATAGACTTTTGACCATCTGTGGACACTGCGCAAATGATATGGGGAATATTTTTTGATTCAGATTCTGATGATTTTGACCATCCCGGGGTGGTGAAAATTTACAATTGTGGCAAGAATTTGCACACTTCATGAAATTCAAACATTTACGCTCAAAATAGACTTTTGAACATCTGTGGACACTGCGCAAATGATATAGGGGAAGAAAAATTTTTTGTCCGATTTTGATGGTTTTGACCATCCCGGGGTGGTGAAAATTTAAAATTCTGAAAAGAATTTGCTCATTTCTTAAAATTCCAAATTTTAGGCTCAAAACAGACTTTTGAAAATCTGTGGACACTGCGCAAACGATATAGGGAAAAAAACAATTTGGTCCAATTTTGATGATTTTCACCACTCCGATGAAAATTTACAATTCTGGAAAGAATTTGTTCACTTCTTAAAATTCAATTTTTTTTGGCACTTTTGACCATCTGTGGACACTGCGCAAATTATATGGGGAATATTTTTCTTATTCAGATTCTGATGATTTTGACCATCCCGGGGTGGTGAAAATTTACAATTGTGGCAAGAATTTGCACACTTCATGAAATTCAAAAAATTACGCTCAAAATAGACTTTTGATTATCTGTGGACACTGCGCAAATGATATAGGGGAATAATTTTTTTGTCCGATTTTGATGGTTTTGACCATCCCGGGGTGGTGAAAATTTACAATTCTGACAAGAATTTGCTCATTTCTTAAAATACAAATTTTTTGGCACTTTTGACCATCTGTGGACACTGCGCAAATGATATGGGGAATATTTTTTTATTCAGATTCTGATGATTTTGACCACCCCGGGGTGGTGAAAATTTACAATTGTGGCAAGAATTTGCTCACTAATTAAAATTACAATTTTAGGCTCAAAATAGACTTTTGAATATCTGTGGACACTGCGCAAATGATAAAGGGACTTAATTTTTTTTCGTCCAATTTGGACGATTCTGACCATCCCGAGGTGGTGAAAAGTTACAATTGTGGCAAGAATTTGCACACTTCATGAAATTCAAAAATTTACGCTCAAAATAGACTTTTGAACATCTGTGGACACTGCGCAAATGATATAGGGGAATAATTTTTTTCGTCCGATTTTGATGGTTTTGACCATCCCGGGGTGGTGAAAATTTACAATTCTGACAAGAATTTGATCATTTCTTAAAATTCCAAATTTTAGGCTCAAAATAGACTTTTGAATATCTGTGGACACTGCGCAAACGATATAGGGAAAAAACCATTTGGTCCAATTTTGATGATTTTCACCACTCCGATGAAAATTTACAATTCTGGAAAGAATTTGTTCACTTCTTAAAATTAATTTTTTTTGGCACTTTTGACCATCTGTGGACACTGCGCAAATGATATTGGGAATAATTTTTTTTATTGAGATTCTGATGATTTTGACCAGCCCGGAGTGGTGAAAATTTACAATTGTGGCAAGATTTGCTCACTTATTAAAATTCAAAATTTTAGGCTCAAAATAGACTTTTGACCATCTGTGGACACTGCGCAAACGATATAGGGAAAAAACCATTTGGTCCAATTTTGATGATTTTCACCACTCCGATGAAAATTTACAATTCTGGAAAGAATTTGTTCACTTCTTAAAATTATTTTTTTTTGGCACTTTTGACCATCTGTGGACACTGCGCAAATGATATGGGGAATAATTTTTTTTATTGAGATTCTGATGATTTTGACCACCACGGGGTGGTGAAAATTTACAATTGTGGCAAGATTTGCTCACTTATTAAAATTCAAAATTTTAGGCTCAAAATAGACTTTTGACCATCTGTGGACACTGCGCAAATGATATGGGGAATATTTTTTGATTCAGATTCTGATGATTTTGACCATCTCGGGGTGGTGAAAATTTACAATTGTGGCAAGAATTTGCACACTTCATGAAATTCAAACATTTACGCTCAAAATAGACTTTTGAACATCTGTGGACACTGCGCAAATGATATAGGGGAAGAAAATTTTTTTGTCCGATTTTGATGGTTTTGACCATCCCGGGGTGGTGAAAATTTAAAATTCTGAAAAGAATTTGCTCATTTCTTAAAATTCCAAATTTTAGGCTCAAAACAGACTTTTGAAAATCTGTGGACACTGCGCAAACGATATAGGGAAAAAAACAATTTGGTCCAATTTTGATGATTTTCACCACTCCGATGAAAATTTACAATTCTGGAAAGAATGTGTTCACTTCTTAAAATTCAATTTTTTTTGGCACTTTTGACCATCTGTGGACACTGCGCAAATTATATGGGGAATATTTTTCTTATTCAGATTCTGATGATTTTGACCATCCCGGGGTGGTGAAAATTTACAATTGTGGCAAGAATTTGCACACTTCATGAAATTCAAAAAATTACGCTCAAAATAGACTTTTGATTATCTGTGGACACTGCGCAAATGATATAGGGGAATAATTTTTTTGTCCGATTTTGATGGTTTTGACCATCCCGGGGTGGTGAAAATTTACAATTCTGACAAGAATTTGCTCATTTCTTAAAATACAAATTTTTTGGCACTTTTGACCATCTGTGGACACTGCGCAAATGATATGGGGAATATTTTTTTATTCAGATTCTGATGATTTTGACCACCCCGGGGTGGTGAAAATTTACAATTGTGGCAAGAATTTGCTCACTAATTAAAATTACAATTTTAGGCTCAAAATAGACTTTTGAATATCTGTGGACACTGCGCAAATGATAAAGGGACTTAATTTTTTTTCGTCCAATTTGGACGATTCTGACCATCCCGAGGTGGTGAAAAGTTACAATTGTGGCAAGAATTTGCACACTTCATGAAATTCAAAAATTTACGCTCAAAATAGACTTTTGAACATCTGTGGACACTGCGCAAATGATATAGGGGAATAATTTTTTTCGTCCGATTTTGATGGTTTTGACCATCCCGGGGTGGTGAAAATTTACAATTCTGACAAGAATTTGATCATTTCTTAAAATTCCAAATTTTAGGCTCAAAATAGACTTTTGAATATCTGTGGACACTGCGCAAACGATATAGGGAAAAAACCATTTGGTCCAATTTTGATGATTTTCACCACTCCGATGAAAATTTACAATTCTGGAAAGAATTTGTTCACTTCTTAAAATTAATTTTTTTTGGCACTTTTGACCATCTGTGGACACTGCGCAAATGATATGGGGAATAAATTTTTTTATTGAGATTCTGATGATTTTGACCAGCCCGGAGTGGTGAAAATTTACAATTGTGGCAAGATTTGCTCACTTATTAAAATTCAATCTTTTTGGCTCAAAATAGACTTTTGACCATCTGTGGACACTGCGCAAATGATATAGGAGAATAATTTTTTTTGTCCGATTTTGACGATTCTGACCATCCCGGAGTGGTGAAAATTTACAATTGTGGCAAGAATTTGCTCATTTCTTAAAATACAATTTTTTTTGGCACTTTTGACCATCTGTGGACACTGCGCAAATGATATGGGGAATATTTTTTTATTCAGATTTTGATGATTTTGACCACCCCAGGGTGGTGAAAATTTACAATTGTGGCAAGAATTTGCTCACTAATTAAAATTCCAATTTTAGGCTCAAAATAGACTTTTGAATATCTGTGCACACTGCGCAAATGATATAGGGACTTAATTTTTTTTAAAAAGTCCAATTTGGACGATTCTGACCATCCCGGAGTGGTGAAAATTTTCAATTGTGGCAAGAATTTGCACACTTCATGAAATTCAAAAATTTACGCTCAAAATAGACTTTTGAACATCTGTGGACACTGCGCAAATGATATAGGGAAATAATTTTTTTTTGTCCGATTTTGATGGTTTTGACCATCCCGGGGTGGTGAAAATTTAAAATTCTGACAAGAATTTGCTCATTTCTTAAAATTCCAAATTTTAGGCTCAAAATAGACTTTTGAACATCTGTAGACAGTGCAGAAATGATATGGGGACTAAACAAAATTTGTCCGATTTGATGATTTTGACCACCCCAGGGTGGTGAAAGTTTACATTTCTGGCAAGAATTTGCACACTTCTTAAAATTCCAAATTTTAGGCTCAAAATAGACTTTTGAACATCTGTAGACAGTGCAGAAATGATATGGGGACTAAACAAAATTTGTCCGATTTTGATGGTTTTGACGACCCCAGGGTTGTGAAAATTTACACTTCTGGATAGAGTTTCCTCAATTCTTAAAATTTCCAATTTTAGGCTCCAAATAGACTTTTAATCATCTGTGGACACTGCAGGAATGATATGGGGAAGAAGAAAATTGTCCGATTTTGATGGTTTTGACCACTCCGGATGGAGAAAATTTACAATTCTGGGAAGAATTTGCTCACTTCTTAAAATTCCAAATTTTAGCCTCAAAATAGACTTTTGAACATCTGTGGACACTGCGCAAATGATATGGGGAGTAAACAAAATTTATCCTATTTTGACGATTTTGACCACCCCGGGGTGGTGAAAATTTATATTTCTTGCAAGAATTTGCACACTTCTTAAAATTCCAAATTTTTGGCTCAAAATAGACTTTTGAACATCTCTGGACACTGTGCAAATGATATGGGGGGTTAAAAAAAATTTCTCCGATTTTTATGTTTTTGACCATCCCTGTGGAGCTGAAAATTTACAATTCTGGCAAGAATTTGCTCACTTCTTAAAATTCCAAATTTTAGGCTCAAAATAGACTTTTGAACATCTGTGGACACTGCGCAAATGATATGGGGACTAAACAAAATTTGTCTGATTTTGATGATTTTGACCACCCCGGGGTGCTGAAAATTTACAATGCTTGGAAGAATTTGCTCACTTCTTAAAATTCCAAATTTTGGCTCAAAATAGACTTTTGAACATCTGTGGACACTTCGCAAATGATATGGGGACTAAACAAAATTTGTCCGATTTTGATGGGTTTGAACACCCCAGGGTGGTGAAAATTAACAATTCTTGGAACAATTTGCTCACTTCTTAAAATTCCAAATTTTAGGCTCAAAATAGACTTTTGAACATCTGTGGACACTGCGCAAATAAAATAGGGACTAAACAAAATTTGTCCGATTTGATGATTTTGACCACCCCAGGGTGGTTGTAAGTTTACATTTCTGGCAAGTATTTGCACACTTCTTAAAATTCCAAATTTTAGGCTCAAAATAGACTTTTGAACATCTGTGGACACTGTGCAAATGATATTGGGAATAAAAAAAATTGTCCGATTTTGATGGTTTTGACCACCCGGGGGAGCTGAAAATTTACACTTCTGGGAAGAATTTGCACACTTCTAAAAAAAACACATTTTAGGCTCAAAATAGACTTTTGAACATCTATAGACAGTGCAGAAATGATATGGGGACTAAACAAAATTTGTCCTATTTTGATGGTTTTGACCACCCCGGGGACCTGAAAATTTACAATTCTGGCAAGAATTTGCTCACTTCTTAAAATTCCAAATTTTAAGCTCAAAATAGACTTTAAACATCTGTAAACACTGCAGGAATGATATGGGGACTAAACAAAATTTGTCCGATTTTGATGATTTTGACCACCCCAGGGTGGTGAAAATTTACAATTCTAGCGAAAACTTGCTCAATTCTTAAAATTCTAAATTTTAGGCTCAAAATAGACTTTTGAACACCTGTAGACACTGCAGGAATGATATGGGGACTAAAGAAAATTTATCCTATTTTGATGATTTTGACCACCCCAGGGTGGTGAAAATTTACAATTCTGGCAAGAATTTGCTCACTTCTTAAAATACCAAATTTTAGGCTCAAAATAGACTTTTGAACATCTGTAGACACTGCAGGAATGATATGGGGACTAGACAAAATTTGTCCGATTTTGACGATTTTGACCACCCCAGGGTGGTGAAAATTTATATTTCTTGCAAGAATTTGCACACTTCTTAAAATTCCAAATTTTAGGCTCAAAATAGACTTTGGAACATCTCTGGACACTGTGCAAATGATATGCGGGCTAAAAAAAATTTCTCCGATTTTCATTGTTTTCATTGTGGTGAAAATTAACAATTCTGGCAAGAATTTGCTCACTTCTTAAAATTCCAAATTTTAGGCTCAAAATAGACTTTTAATCATCTGTGGACACTGCAGGAATGATATGGGGAATCAAAATAATTGTCCGATTTTCATGGTTTTGACCACCCCAGGGTGGTGAAAATTTACAATTCTTGGAAGAATTTGCTCACTTCTTAAAATTCCAAATTTTGGCTCAAAATAGACTTTTGAACATCTGTGGACACTGCGGAAATGATATGGGGAGTAAACAAAATTTGTCCGATTTTGATGATTTTGACCACCCCAGGGTGGTGAAAATTTACAATTCTTGGAAGAATTTGCTCACTTCTTAAAATTCCAAATTTTGGCTCAAAATAGACTTTTGAACATCTGTGGACACTGCGCAAATGATATGGGGACTAAACAAAATTTGTCCGATTTTGATGATTTTTACCACCCCGGGGTGGTGAAAATTTACAATTCTTGGAAGAATTTGCTCACTTCTTAAAATTTCAAATTTTAGGCTCAAAATAGACTTTTGAACATCTGTGGACACTGCGCAAATAATATTGGGACTAAACAAAATTTGTCCGATTTGATGATTTTGACCACCCCAGGGTGGTGAAAGTGTACATTTCTGGCAAGAATTTGCACACTTCTTAAAATTCCAAATTTTAGGCTCAAAATAGACTTTTGAACATCTGTGGACACTGTGCAAATGATATTGGGAATAAAAAAAATTGTCCGATTTTGATGGTTTTGACCACCCGGGGGAGCTGAAAATTTACACTTCTGGGAAGAATTTGCACACTTCTAAAAAAAACACATTTTAGGCTCAAAATAGACTTTTGAACATCTGTAGACAGTGCAGAAATGATATGGGGACTAAACAAAATTTGTCCTATTTTGATGATTTTGACCACCCCAGGGTGGTGAAAATTTACACTTCTGGCAAGAATTTCCTCACTTCTTAAAATTTCAAATTTTAGGCTCCAAATAGACTTTTAATCATCTGTGGACGCTACAGGAATGATATGGGGAAGAAAAAAAATTGTCCGATTTTGATGGTTTTGACCACTCCGGATGGTGAAAATTTACAATTCTGGGAAGAATTTGCTCACTTCTTAAAATTCCAAATTTTAGGCTAAAAATAGACTTTTAACCATCTGTGGAGACTGCAGGAATGATATGGGGAATAAAAAAAATCGTCCGATTTTGATGGTTTTGACCACCCCGGGGACCTGAAAATTTACAATTCTAGCAAGAATTTGCTCACTTCATAAAATTCCAAATTTTAGCCTCAAAATAGACTTTTGAACATCTGTGGACAGTGCAGAAATGATATGGGGACTAAACAAAATTTGTCCTATTTTGATGATTTTGACCACCCCGGGGTGGTGAAAATTTACACTTCTGGCAAGAATTTCCTCACTTCTTAAAATTTCCAATTTTAGGCTCCAAATAGACTTTTAATCATCTGTGGACACTGCAGGAATGATATGGGTAAGAAAAAAAATTGTCCGATTTTGATGGTTTTGACCACTCCGGATGGTGAAAATTTACAATTCTGGGAAGAATTTGCTCACTTCTTAAAATTCCAAATTTTAGCCTCAAAATAGACTTTTGAACATCTGTGGACAGTGCAGAAATGATATGGGGACTAAACAAAGTTTGTCCGATTTTGATGATTTTGACCACCCCGGGGTGGTGAAAATCTACAATTCTGGCGAAAACTTGCTCAATTCTTAAAATTCTAAATTTTAGCCTGAAAATAGACTTTTGAACATCTGTGGACAGTGGAGAAATGATATGGGGACTAAACAAAATTTGTCCGATTTTGATGGTTTTGACCACCCGGGGGAGCTGAAAATTTACACTTCTGGGAAGAATTTGCACACTTCTAAAAAAAACACATTTTAGGCTCAAAATAGACTTTTGAACATCTGTAGACAGTGCAGAAATGATATGGGGACGAAACAAAATTTGTCCTATTTTGATGGTTTTGACCACTCCGGGGACCTGAAAATTTACACTTCTGGCAAGAATTTGCTCACTTCTTAAAATTCCAAATTTTAAGCTCATAATAGACTTTAAACATCTGTAAACACTGCAGGAATGATATGGGGACTAAATAAAATTTGTCCGATTTTGATGATTTTGACCACCCCGGGGTGGTGAAAATTTACAATTCTAGCGAAAACTTGCTCAGTTCTTAAAATTCTAAATTTTAGGCTCAAAATAGACTTTGGAACACCTGTAGACACTGCAGGAATGATATGGGGACTAAAGAAAATTTATCCTATTTTGATGATTTTGACCACCCCAGGGTGTTGAAAAGTTACAATTCTGGCAAGAATTTCCTCACTTCTTAAAATACCAAATTTTAGCCTCAAAATAGACTTTTGAACATCTGTAGACACTGCAGGAATGATATGGGGACTAGACAAAATTTGTCCGATTTTGACGATTTTGACCACCCCAGGGTGGTGAAAATTTATATTTCTTGCAAGAATTTGCACACTTCTTAAAATTCCAAATTTTAGGCTCAAAATAGACTTTTGAACATCTCTGGACACTGTGCAAATGATATGCGGGCTAAAAAAAATTTCTCCTATTTTCATTGTTTTCATTGTGGTGAAAATTAACAATTCTGGCAAGAATTTGCTCACTTCTTAAAATTCCAAATTTTAGGCTCAAAATAGACTTTTAATCATCTGTGGACACTGCAGGAATGATATGGGGAATCAAAATAATTGTCCGCTTTTGATGGTTTTGACCACCCCAGGGTGGTGAAAATTTACAATTCTTGGAAGAATTTGCTCACTTCTTAAAATTCCAAATTTTGGCTCAAAATAGACTTTTGAACATCTGTGGACACTGCGCAAATGATATGGGGACTAAACAAAATTTGTCCGATTTTGATGATTTTTACCACCCCAGGGTGGTGAAAATTTACAATTCTTGGAAGAATTTGCTCATTTCTTAAAATTCCAAATTTTAGGCTCAAAATAGACTTTTAATCATCTGTGGACACTGCGCAAATAATATTGGGACTAAACAAAATTTGTCCGATTTTGATGGTTTTGACCACCCAGGGGAGCTGAAAATTTACAATTCTGGCAAGAATTTGCTCACTTCTTAAAATGTCAAATTTTAGGCTCAAAATAGACTTTTGAACATCTGTGGACACTGCGCAAATGATATGGGGACTAAACAAAATTTGTCCGATTTTGATGATTTTTACCACCCCAGGGTGGTGAAAATTTACAATTCTTGGAAGAATTTGCTCACTTCTTAAAATTCCAAATTTTAGGCTCAAAATAGACTTTTGAACATCTGTGGACGCTGCGCAAATAATATTGGGACTAAACAAAATTTGTCCGATTTGATGATTTTGACCACCCCAGGGTGGTGAAAGTGTACATTTCTGGCAAGAATTTGCACACTTCTTAAAATTCCAAATTTTAGGCTCAAAATAGACTTTTGAACATCTGTGGACACTGTGCAAATGATATTGGGAATAAAAAAAATTGTCCGATTTTGATGGTTTTGACCACCCGGGGGAGCTGAAAATTTACAATTCTGGGAAGAATTTGCACACTTCTAAAAAAAACACATTTTAGGCTCAAAATAGACTTTTGAACATCTGTAGACAGTGCAGAAATGATATGGGGACTAAACAAAATTTGTCCTATTTTGATGATTTTGACCACCCCAGGGTGGTGAAAATTTACACTTCTGGCAAGAATTTCCTCACTTCTTAAAATTTCAAATTTTAGGCTCCAAATAGACTTTTAATCATCTGTGGACGCTACAGGAATGATATGGGGAAGAAAAAAAATTGTCCGATTTTGATGGTTTTGACCACTCCGGATGGTGAAAATTTACAATTCTGGGAAGAATTTGCTCACTTCTTAAAATTCCAAATTTTAGGCTAAAAATAGACTTTTAACCATCTGTGGACACTGCAGGAATGATATGGGGAATAAAAAAAATCGTCCGATTTTGATGGTTTTGACCACCCCGGGGACCTGAAAATTTACAATTCTAGCAAGAATTTGCTCACTTCATAAAATTCCAAATTTTAGCCTCAAAATAGACTTTTGAACATCTGTGGACAGTGCAGAAATGTTATGGGGACTAAACAAAATTTGTCCTATTTTGATGATTTTGACCACCCCAAGGTGGTGAAAATTTACACTTCTGGTAAGAATTTCCTCACTTCTTAAAATTTCCAATTTTAGGCTCCAAATAGACTTTTAATCATCTGTGGACACTGCAGGAATGATATGGGTAAGAAAAAAAATTGTCCGATTTTGATGGTTTTGACCACTCCGGATGGTGAAAATTTACAATTCTGGGAAGAATTTGCTCACTTCTTAAAATTCCAAATTTTAGCCTCAAAATAGACTTTTGAACATCTGTGGACAGTGCAGAAATGATATGGGGACGAAACAAAATTTGTCCGATTTTGATGATTTTGACCACCCCGGGGTGGTGAAAATCTACAATTCTGGCGAAAACTTGCTCAATTCTTAAAATTCTAAATTTTAACCTGAAAATAGACTTTTGAACATCTGTGGACAGTGCAGAAATGATATGGGGACTAAACAAAATTTGTCCGATTTTGATGATTTTGACCACCCCGGGGTGGTGAAAATTTACAATTCTGGCAAGAATTTGCACACTTCTTAAAATTCCAAATTTTAGGCTCAATATAGACTTTTGAACATCTCTGGACACTGGAAATGATATGCGGGCTAAAAAAAATTTCTCTGATTTTCATTGTTTTCATTGTGGTGGAAATTAACAATTCTGGCAAGAATTTGCTCACTTCTTAAAATTCCAAATTCTAGGCTCAAAATGGACTTTTAATCATCTGTGGACACTGCAGGAATGATATGGGGAATAAAAAAAATTGTCCGATTTTGATGGTTTTGACCACCGCGGGGGAGCTCAAAATTTACAATTCTGGCAAGAATTTGCTCACTTCTTAAAAATCCAAATTTTAGCCTCAAAATAGACTTTTCAACATCTGTGGACACTGCGCAAATGATATGGGGACTAAACAAAATTTGTCCTATTTTGATGATTTTGACCACCCAGGGGTGGTGAAAATTTACAATTCTTGGAAGAATTTGCTCACTTCTTAAAATTCCAAATTTTGGCTGAAAATAGACTTTTGAACATCTGTGGACACTGCGCAAATGATATGGGGACTAAACAAAATTTGTCCGATTTTGATGATTTTTACCACCCCAGGGTGGTGAAAATTTACAATTCTGGCAAGAATTTGCTCACTTCGTAAAATTCCAAATTTTGGCTCAAAATAGACTTTTGAACATCTGTGGACACTGCGCAAATAATATTGGGACTAAACAAAATTTGTCCGATTTTGATGGTTTTGACCACCCAGGGGAGCTGAAAATTTACAATTCTGGCAAGAATTTGCTCACTTCTTAAAATGTCAAATTTTAGGCTCAAAATAGACTTTTGAACATCTGTGGACACTGCGCAAATGATATGGGGACTAAAGAAAATTTGTCCGATTTTGATGATTTTGACCCCCCAGGGTGGTGAAAATTTACACTTCTGGGAAGAATTTGCACACTTCTAAAAAAAACACATTTTAGGCTCAAAATAGACTTTTGAACATCTGTGGACAGTGCAGAAATGATATGGGGACTAAACAAAATTTGTCCTATTTTGATGATTTTGACCACCCCGGGGTGGTGAAAATTTACACTTCTGGCAAGAATTTCCTCACTTCTTAAAATTTCCAATTTTAGGCTCCAAATAGACTTTTAATCATCTGTGGACACTGCAGGAATGATATGGGGAATCAAAAAAATTGTCCGATTTTGATGGTTTTGACCACCCCAGGGTGGTGAAAATTTACAATTCTTGGAAGAATTTGCTCACTTCTTAAAATTCCAAATTTTGGCTCAAAATAGACTTTTGAACATCTGTGGACACTGCGCAAATGATATGGGGACTAAACAAAATTTGTCCGATTTTGATGATTTTGACCACCCCAGGGTGGTGAAAATTTACAATTCTGGGAAGAATTTGCTCACTTCTTAAAATTCCAAATTTTGGCTGAAAATAGACTTTTGAACATCTGTGGACACTGTGCAAATGATATGGGGACTAAACAAAATTTGTCCGATTTTGATGATTTTTACCACCCCGCGGTGGTGAAAATTTACAATTCTTGGAAGAATTTGCTCACTTCTTAAAATTCCAAATTTTAGGCTCAAAATAGACTTTTGAACATCTGTGGACACTGCGCAAATAATATTGGGACTAAACAAAATTTGTCCGATTTGATGATTTTGACCACCCCAGGGTGGTGAAAGTGTACATTTCTGGCAAGAATTTGCACACTTCTTAAAATTCCAAATTTTAGGCTCAAAATAGACTTTTGAACATCTGTGGACACTGTGCAAATGATATTGGGAATAAACAAAATTGTCCGATTTTGATGGTTTTGACCACCCGGGGGAGCTGAAAATTTACACTTCTGGGAAGAATTTGCACACTTCTAAAAAAAACACATTTTAGGCTCAAAATAGACTTTTGAACATCTGTAGACAGTGCAGAAATGATATGGGGACTAAACAAAATTTGTCCTATTTTGATGATTTTGACCACCCCAGGGTGGTGAAAATTTACACTTCTGGCAAGAATTTCCTCACTTCTTAAAATTTCAAATTTTAGGCTCCAAATAGACTTTTAATCATCTGTGGACGCTACAGGAATGATATGGGGAAGAAAAAAAATTGTCCGATTTTGATGGTTTTGACCACTCCGGATGGTGAAAATTTACAATTCTGGGAAGAATTTGCTCACTTCTTAAAATTCCAAATTTTAGGCTAAAAATAGACTTTTAACCATCTGTGGACACTGCAGGAATGATATGGGGAATAAAAAAAATCGTCCGATTTTGATGGTTTTGACCACCCCGGGGACCTGAAAATTTACAATTCTAGCAAGAATTTGCTCACTTCATAAAATTCCAAATTTTAGCCTCAAAATAGACTTTTGAACATCTGTAGACAGTGCAGAAATGATATGGGGACTAAACAAAATTTGTCCTATTTTGATGATTTTGACCACCCCGGGGTGGTGAAAATTTACACTTCTGGCAAGAATTTCCTCACTTCTTAAAATTTCCAATTTTAGGCTCCAAATAGACTTTTAATCATCTGTGGACACTGCAGGAATGATATGGGTAAGAAAAAAAATTGTCCGATTTTGATGGTTTTGACCACTCCGGATGGTGAAAATTTACAATTCTGGGAAGAATTTGCTCACTTCTTAAAATTCCAAATTTTAGCCTCAAAATAGACTTTTGAACATCTGTGGACAGTGCAGAAATGATATGGGGACTAAACAAAATTTGTCCGATTTTGATGATTTTGACCACCCCGGGGTGGTGAAAATCTACAATTCTGGCGAAAACTTGCTCAATTCTTAAAATTCTAAATTTTAGCCTGAAAATAGACTTTTGAACATCTGTGGACAGTGCAGAAATGATATGGGGACTAAACAAAATTTGTCCGATTTTGATGGTTTTGACCACCCGGGGGAGCTGAAAATTTACACTTCTGGGAAGAATTTGCACACTTCTAAAAAAAACACATTTTAGGCTCAAAATAGACTTTTGAACATCTGTGGACAGTGCAGAAATGATATGGGGACGAAACAAAATTTGTCCTATTTTGATGGTTTTGACCACCCCGGGGACCTGAAAATTTACAATTCTGGCAAGAATTTGCTCACTTCTTAAAATTCCAAATTTTAAGCTCATAATAGACTTTAAACATCTGTAAACACTGCAGGAATGATATGGGGACTAAATAAAATTTGTCCGATTTTGATGATTTTGACCACCCCGGGGTGGTGAAAATTTACAATTCTAGCGAAAACTTGCTCAATTCTTAAAATTCTAAATTTTAGGCTCAAAATAGACTTTGGAACACCTGTAGACACTGCAGGAATGATATGGGGACTAAAGAAAATTTATCCTATTTTGATGATTTTGACCACCCCAGGGTGGTGAAAATTTACAATTCTGGCAAGAATTTGCTCACTTCTTAAAATACCAAATTTTAGCCTCAAAATAGACTTTTGAACATCTGTAGACACTGCAGGAATGATATGGGGACTAGACAAAATTTGTCCGATTTTGACGATTTTGACCACCCCAGGGTGGTGAAAATTTATATTTCTTGCAAGAATTTGCACACTTCTTAAAATTCCAAATTTTAGGCTCAAAATAGACTTTGGAACATCTCTGGACACTGTGCAAATGATATGCGGGCTAAAAAAAAATTCTCCTATTTTCATTGTTTTCATTGTGGTGAAAATTAACAATTCTGGCAAGAATTTGCTCACTTCTTAAAATTCCAAATTTTAAGCTCAAAATAGACTTTTAATCATCTGTGGACACTGCAGGAATGATATGGGGAATCAAAATAATTGTCCGATTTTGATGGTTTTAACCACCCAAGGGTGGTGAAAATTTACAATTCTGGGAAGAATTTGCTCACTTCGTAAAATTCCAAATTTTGGCTCAAAATAGACTTTTGAACATCTGTGGACACTGCGCAAATGATATGGGGACTAAACAAAATTTGTCCGATTTTGATGATTTTGACCACCCCGGGGTGGTGAAAATTTACAATTCTTGGAAGAATTTGCTCATTTCTTAAAATTCCAAATTTTAGGCTCAAAATAGACTTTTGAACATCTGTGGACACTGTGCAAATGATATTGGGAATAAAAAAAATTGTCCGATTTTGATGGTTTTGACCACCCGGGGGAGCTGAAAATTTACACTTCTGGGAAGAATTTGCACACTTCTAAAAAAAACACATTTTAGGCTCAAAATAGACTTTTGAACATCTGTAGACAGTGCAGAAATGATATGGGGACTAAACAAAATTTGTCCTATTTTGATGATTTTGACCACCCCAGGGTGGTGAAAATTTACACTTCTGGCAAGAATTTGCTCACTTCTTAAAATTTCAAATTTTAGGCTCCAAATAGACTTTTAATCATCTGTGGACGCTACAGGAATGATATGGGGAAGAAAAAAAATTGTCCGATTTTGATGGTTTTGACCACTCCGGATGGTGAAAATTTACAATTCTGGGAAGAATTTGCTCACTTCTTAAAATTCCAAATTTTAGGCTAAAAATAGACTTTTAACCATCTGTGGACACTGCAGGAATGATATGGGGAATAAAAAAAATCGTCCGATTTTGATGGTTTTGACCACCCCGGGGACCTGAAAATTTACAATTCTAGCAAGAATTTGCTCACTTCATAAAATCCCAAATTTTAGCCTCAAAATAGACTTTTGAACATCTGTGGACAGTGCAGAAATGATATGGGGACTAAACAAAATTTGTCCTATTTTGATGATTTTGACCACCCCGGGGTGGTGAAAATTTACACTTCTGGCAAGAATTTCCTCACTTCTTAAAATTTCCAATTTTCGGCTCCAAATAGACTTTTAATCATCTGTGGACACTGCAGGAATGATATGGGTAAGAAAAAAAATTGTCCGATTTTGATGGTTTTGACCACTCCGGATGGTGAAAATTTACAATTCTGGGAAGAATTTGCTCACTTCTTAAAATTCCAAATTTTAGCCTCAAAATAGACTTTTGAACATCTGTGGACAGTGCAGAAATGATATGGGGACTAAACAAAATTTGTCCGATTTTGATGATTTTGACCACCCCGGGGTGGTGAAAATCTACAATTCTGGCGAAAACTTGCTCAATTCTTAAAATTCTAAATTTTAACCTGAAAATAGACTTTTGAACATCTGTGGACAGTGCAGAAATGATATGGGGACTAAACAAAATTTGTCCGATTTTGATGATTTTGACCACCCCAGGGTGGTGAAAATTTACACTTCTGGCAAGAATTTGCACACTTCTTAAAATTCCAAATTTTAGGCTCAATATAGACTTTTGAACATCTCTGGACACTGGAAATGATATGCGGGCTAAAAAAAATTTCTCCGATTTTCATTGTTTTGATTGTGGTGGAAATTAACAATTCTGGCAAGAATTTGCTCACTTCTTAAAATTCCAAATTCTAGGCTCAAAATGGACTTTTAATCATCTGTGGACACTGCAGGAATGATATGGGGAATAAAAAAAATTGTCCGATTTTCATGGTTTTGACCACCGCGGGGGAGCTGAAAATTTACAATTCTGGCAAGAATTTGCTCACTTCTTAAAAATCCAAATTTTAGGCTCAAAATAGACTTTTGAACATCTGTGGACACTGCGCAAATGATATGGGGACTAAACAAAATTTGTCTGATTTTGATGATTTTGACCACCCCAGGGTGGTGAAAATTTACAATTCTTGGAAGAATTTGCTCACTTCTTAAAATTCCAAATTTTGGCTGAAAATAGACTTTTGAACATCTGTGGACACTGCGGAAATGATATGGGGACTAAACAAAATTTGTCCGATTTTGATGATTTTTACCACCCCAGGGTGGTGAAAATTTACAATTCTTGGAAGAATTTGCTCACTTCGTAAAATTCCAAATTTTGGCTCAAAATAGACTTTTGAACATCTGTGGACACTGCGCAAATAATATTGGGACTAAACAAAATTTGTCCGATTTTGATGGTTTTGACCACCCAGGGGAGCTGAAAATTTACAATTCTGGCAAGAATTTGCTCACTTCTTAAAATGTCAAATTTTAGGCTCAAAATAGACTTTTGAACATCTGTGGACACTGCGCAAATGATATGGGGACTAAAGAAAATTTGTCCGATTTTGATGATTTTGACCCCCCAGGGTGGTGAAAATTTACACTTCTGGGAAGAATTTGCACACTTCTAAAAAAAACACATTTTAGGCTCAAAATAGACTTTTGAACATCTGTGGACAGTGCAGAAATGATATGGGGACTAAACAAAATTTGTCCGATTTTGATGATTTTGACCACCCCGGGGTGGTGAAAATTTACACTTCTGGCAAGAATTTCCTCACTTCTTAAAATTTCCAATTTTAGGCTCCAAATAGACTTTTAATCATCTGTGGACACTGCAGGAATGATATGGGGAAGAAAAAAATTGTCCGATTTTGATGGTTTTGACCACTCCGGATGGTGAAAATTTACAATTCTGGGAAGAATTTGCTCACTTCTTAAAAATCCAAATTTTAAGCTCATAATAGACTTTAAACATCTGTAAACACTGCAGGAATGATATGGGGTCTAAATAAAATTTGTCCGATTTTGATGATTTTGACCACCCCGGGGTGGTGAAAATTTACAATTCTGGCAAGAATTTGCACACTTCTTAAAATTCCAAATTTTAGGCTCAAAATAGACTTTGGAACATCTCTGGACACTGTGCAAATGATATGCGGGCTAAAAAAAATTTCTCCGATTTTCATTGTTTTCATTGTGGTGAAAATTAACAATTCTGGCAAGAATTTGCTCACTTCTTAAAATTCCAAATTTTAGGCTCAAAATAGACTTTTAATCATCTGTGGACACTGTAGGAATGATATGGGGAATCACAAAAATTGTCCGATTTTGATGGTTTTGACCACCGCGGGGGAGCTGAAAATTTACAATTCTGGCAAGAATTTGCTCACTTCTTAAAATTCCAAATTTTAGGCTCAAAATAGACTTTTGAACATCTGTGGACACTGCGCAAATGATATGGGGACTAAACAAAATTTGTCCGATTTTGATGATTTTGACCACCCCAGGGTGGTGAAAATTTACAATTCTTGGAAGAATTTGCTCACTTCTTAAAATTCCAAATTTTGGCTCAAAATAGACTTTTGAACATCTGTGGACACTGCAGAAATGATATGGGGACTAAACAAAATTTGTCCGATTTTGATGATTTCAGGGTGGTGAAAATTTACACTTCTGGCAAGAATTTCCTCACTTCTTATAATTTGCAATTTTAGGCTCCAAATAGACTTTTAATCATCTGTGGACACTGCAGGAATGATATGGGTAAGAAAAAAAATTGTCCGATTTTGATGGTTTTGACCACTCCGGATGGTGAAAATTTACAATTCTGGGAAGAATTTGCTCACTTCTTAAAATTCCAAATTTTAGCCTCAAAATAGACTTTTGAACATCTGTGGACAGTGCAGAAATGATATGGGGACTAAACAAAATTTGTCCGATTTTGATGATTTTGACCACCCCGGGGTGGTGAAAATCTACAATTCTGGCGAAAACTTGCTCAATTCTTAAAATTCTAAATTTTAACCTGAAAATAGACTTTTGAACATCTGTGGACACTGCGCAAATAATATTGGGACTAAACAAAATTTGTCCGATTTTGATGGTTTTGACCACCCAGGGGAGCTGAAAATTTACAATTCTGGCAAGAATTTGCTCACTTCTTAAAATGTCAAATTTTAGGCTCAAAATAGACTTTTGAACATCTCTGGACACTGCGCAAATGATATGGGGACTAAAGAAAATTTGTCCGATTTTGATGATTTTGACCCCCCAGGGTGGTGAAAATTTACACTTCTGGGAAGAATTTGCACACTTCTAAAAAAAACACATTTTAGGCTCAAAATAGACTTTTGAACATCTGTGGACAGTGCAGAAAT
Organism: Haliotis rufescens; assembly: GCF_023055435.1. NCBI lineage: Eukaryota > Metazoa > Mollusca > Gastropoda > Lepetellida > Haliotidae > Haliotis > Haliotis rufescens. The sequence goes on along the minus strand of NW_025964001.1, from coordinate 49,027,200 downwards.
GATATGGGGACTAAACAAAATTTGTCCGATTTTGATGATTTTGACCACCCCGGGGTGGTGAAAATTTACACTTCTGGCAAGAATTTCCTCACTTCTTAAAATTTCCAATTTTAGGCTCCAAATAGACTTTTAATCATCTGTGGACACTGCAGGAATGATATGGGGAAGAAAAAAATTGTCCGATTTTGATGGTTTTGACCACTCCGGATGGTGAAAATTTACAATTCTGGGAAGAATTTGCTCACTTCTTAAAATTCCAAATTTTAGCCTCAAAATAGACTTTTGAACATCTGTGGACAGTGCAGAAATGATATGGGGACTAAATAAAATTTGTCCGATTTTGATGATTTTGACCACCCCGGGGTGGTGAAAATTTACAATTCTAGCGAAAACTTGCTCAATTCTTAAAATTCTAAATTTTAGGCTCAAAATAGACTTTGGAACACCTGTAGACACTGCAGGAATGATATGGGGACTAAAGAAAATTTATCCTATTTTGATGATTTTGACCACCCCAGGGTGGTGAAAATTTACAATTCTGGCAAGAATTTGCTCACTTCTTAAAATTCCAAATTTTAGGCTCAAAATAGACTTTTGAACATCTGTAGACACTGCAGGAATGATATGGGGTCTAAATAAAATTTGTCCGATTTTGATGATTTTGACCACCCCGGGGTGGTGAAAATTTACAATTCTGGCAAGAATTTGCACACTTCTTAAAATTCCAAATTTTAGGCTCAAAATAGACTTTGGAACATCTCTGGACACTGTGCAAATGATATGCGGGCTAAAAAAAATTTCTCCGATTTTCATTGTTTTCATTGTGGTGAAAATTAACAATTCTGGCAAGAATTTGCTCACTTCTTAAAATTCCAAATTTTAGGCTCAAAATAGACTTTTAATCATCTGTGGACACTGTAGGAATGATATGGGGAATCACAAAAATTGTCCGATTTTGATGGTTTTGACCACCGCGGGGGAGCTGAAAATTTACAATTCTGGCAAGAATTTGCTCACTTCTTAAAATTCCAAATTTTAGGCTCAAAATAGACTTTTGAACATCTGTGGACACTGCGCAAATGATATGGGGACTAAACAAAATTTGTCCGATTTTGATGATTTTGACCACCCCAGGGTGGTGAAAATTTACAATTCTTGGAAGAATTTGCTCACTTCATAAAATTCCAAATTTTGGCTCAAAATAGACTTTTGAACATCTGTGGACAGTGCAGAAATGATATGGGGACTAAACAAAGTTTGTCCGATTTTGATGATTTCAGGGTGGTGAAAATTTACACTTCTGGCAAGAATTTCCTCACTTCTTATAATTTCCAATTTTAGGCTCCAAATAGACTTTTAATCATCTGTGGACACTGCAGGAATGATATGGGTAAGAAAAAAAATTGTCCGATTTTGATGGTTTTGACCACTCCGGATGGTGAAAATTTACAATTCTGGGAAGAATTTGCTCACTTCTTAAAATTCCAAATTTTAGGCTCAAAATAGACTTTTGAACATCTGTGGAGAGTGCAGAAATGATATGGGGACTAAACAAAATTTGTCCGATTTTGATGATTTTGACCACCCCGGGGTGGTGAAAATCTACAATTCTGGCGAAAACTTGCTCAATTCTTAAAATTCTAAATTTTAGCCTGAAAATAGACTTTTGAACATCTGTGGACACTGCACAAATGATATGGGGACTAAACAAAATTTGTCCGATTTTGATGATTTTGACCACCCCAGGGTGGTGAAAATTTACAATTCTGGCAAGAATTTGCACACTTCTTAAAATTCCAAATTTTAGGCTCAATATAGACTTTTGAACATCTCTGGACACTGCAAATGATATGCGGGCTAAAAAAAATGTCTCCGATTTTCATTGTTTTCATTGTGGTGGAAATTAACAATTCTGGCAAGAATTTGCTCACTTCTTAAAATTCCAAATTCTAGGCTCAAAATGGACTTTTGAACATCTGTGGACACTGCGCAAATGATATGGGGACTAAACAAAATTTGTCCGATTTTGATGATTTTGACCACTCCGGATGGTGAAAATTTACAATTCTGGCAAGAATTTGCTCACTTCTTAAAATTCCAAATTTTAGGCTAAAAATAGACTTTTAACCATCTGTGGACACTGCAGGAATGATATGGGGAATAAAAAAAATCGTCCGATTTTGATGGTTTTGACCACCCCGGGGACCTGAAAATTTACAATTCTAGCAAGAATTTGCTCACTTCATAAAATTCCAAATTTTAGCCTCAAAATAGACTTTTGAACATCTGTGGACAGTGCAGAAATGTTATGGGGACTAAACAAAATTTGTCCTATTTTGATGATTTTGACCACCCCGGGGTGGTGAAAATTTACACTTCTGGCAAGAATTTCCTCACTTCTTAAAATTTCCAATTTTAGGCTCCAAATAGACTTTTAATCATCTGTGGACACTGCAGGAATGATATGGGTAAGAAAAAAAATTGTCCGATTTTGATGGTTTTGACCACTCCGGATGGTGAAAATTTACAATTCTGGGAAGAATTTGCTCACTTCTTAAAATTCCAAATTTTAGCCTCAAAATAGACTTTTGAACATCTGTGGACAGTGCAGAAATGATATGGGGACTAAACAAAATTTGTCCGATTTTGATGATTTTGACCACCCCGGGGTGGTGAAAATCTACAATTCTGGCGAAAACTTGCTCAATTCTTAAAATTCTAAATTTTAACCTGAAAATAGACTTTTGAACATCTGTGGACACTGCGCAAATAATATTGGGACTAAACAAAATTTGTCCGATTTTGATGATTTTGACCACCCCGGGGTGGTGAAAATCTACAATTCTGGCGAAAACTTGCTCAATTCTTAAAATTCTAAATTTTAGCCTGAAAATAGACTTTTGAACATCTGTGGACACTGCACAAATGATATGGGGACTAAACAAAATTTGTCCGATTTTGATGATTTTGACCACCCCGGGGTGGTGAAAATTTACAATTCTGGCAAGAATTTGCACACTTCTTAAAATTCCAAATTTTAGGCTCAATATAGACTTTTGAACATCTCTGGACACTGCAAATGATATGCGGGCTAAAAAAAATGTCTCCGATTTTCATTGTTTTCATTGTGGTGGAAATTAACAATTCTGGCAAGAATTTGCTCACTTCTTAAAATTCCAAATTCTAGGCTCAAAATAGACTTTTGAACATCTGTGGACACTGCGCAAATGATATGGGGACTAAACAAAATTTGTCCGATTTTGATGATTTTGACCACTCCGGATGGTGAAAATTTACAATTCTGGCAAGAATTTGCTCACTTCTTAAAATTCCAAATTTTAGGCTAAAAATAGACTTTTAACCATCTGTGGACACTGCAGGAATGATATGGGGAATAAAAAAAATCGTCCGATTTTGATGGTTTTGACCACCCCGGGGACCTGAAAAATTACAATTCTAGCAAGAATTTGCTCACTTCATAAAATTCCAAATTTTAGCCTCAAAATAGACTTTTGAACATCTGTGGACAGTGCAGAAATGTTATGGGGACTAAACAAAATTTGTCCTATTTTGATGATTTTGACCACCCCGGGGTGGTGAAAATTTACACTTCTGGCAAGAATTTCCTCACTTCTTAAAATTTCCAATTTTAGGCTCCAAATAGACTTTTAATCATCTGTGGACACTGCAGGAATGATATGGGTAAGAAAAAAAATTGTCCGATTTTGATGGTTTTGACCACTCCGGATGGTGAAAATTTACAATTCTGGGAAGAATTTGCTCACTTCTTAAAATTCCAAATTTTAGCCTCAAAATAGACTTTTGAACATCTGTGGACAGTGCAGAAATGATATGGGGACTAAACAAAATTTGTCCGATTTTGATGATTTTGACCACCCCGGGGTGGTGAAAATCTACAATTCTGGCGAAAACTTGCTCAATTCTTAAAATTCTAAATTTTAACCTGAAAATAGACTTTTGAACATCTGTGGACACTGCGCAAATAATATTGGGACTAAACAAAATTTGTCCGATTTTGATGGTTTTGACCACCCAGGGGAGCTGAAAATTTACAATTCTGGCAAGAATTTGCTCACTTCTTAAAATGTCAAATTTTAGGCTCAAAATAGACTTTTGAACATCTCTGGACACTGCGCAAATGATATGGGGACTAAAGAAAATTTGTCCGATTTTGATGATTTTGACCCCCCAGGGTGGTGAAAATTTACACTTCTGGGAAGAATTTGCACACTTCTAAAAAAAACACATTTTAGGCTCAAAATAGACTTTTGAACATCTGTGGACAGTGCAGAAATGATATGGGGACTAAACAAAATTTGTCCGATTTTGATGATTTTGACCACCCCGGGGTGGTGAAAATTTACACTTCTGGCAAGAATTTCCTCACTTCTTAAAATTTCCAATTTTAGGCTCCAAATAGACTTTTAATCATCTGTGGACACTGCAGGAATGATATGGGGAAGAAAAAAATTGTCCGATTTTGATGGTTTTGACCACTCCGGATGGTGAAAATTTACAATTCTGGGAAGAATTTGCTCACTTCTTAAAAATCCAAATTTTAAGCTCATAATAGACTTTAAACATCTGTAAACACTGCAGGAATGATATGGGGACTAAATAAAATTTGTCCGATTTTGATGATTTTGACCACCCCGGGGTGGTGAAAATTTACAATTCTAGCGAAAACTTGCTCAATTCTTAAAATTCTAAATTTTAGGCTCAAAATAGACTTTGGAACACCTGTAGACACTGCAGGAATGATATGGGGACTAAAGAAAATTTATCCTATTTTGATGATTTTGACCACCCCAGGGTGGTGAAAATTTACAATTCTGGCAAGAATTTGCTCACTTCTTAAAATTCCAAATTTTAGGCTCAAAATAGACTTTTGAACATCTGTAGACACTGCAGGAATGATATGGGGACTAGACAAAATTTGTCCGATTTTGACGATTTTGACCACCCCAGGGTGGTGAAAATTTATATTTCTTGCAAGAATTTGCACACTTCTTAAAATTCCAAATTTTAGGCTCAAAATAGACTTTGGAACATCTCTGGACACTGTGCAAATGATATGCGGGCTAAAAAAAATTTCTCCGATTTTCATTGTTTTCATTGTGGTGAAAATTAACAATTCTGGCAAGAATTTGCTCACTTCTTAAAATTCCAAATTTTAGGCTCAAAATAGACTTTTAATCATCTGTGGACACTGCAGGAATGATATGGGGAATCAAAAAAATTGTCCGATTTTGATGGTTTTGACCACCGCGGGGGAGCTGAAAATTTACAATTCTGGCAAGAATTTGCTCACTTCTTAAAATTCCAAATTTTAGGCTCAAAATAGACTTTTGAACATCTGTGGACACTGCGCAAATGATATGGGGACTAAACAAAATTTGTCCGATTTTGATGATTTCAGGGTGGTGAAAATTTACACTTCTGGCAAGAATTTCCTCACTTCTTATAATTTCCAATTTAAGGCTCCAAATAGACTTTTAATCATCTGTGGACACTGCAGGAATGATATGGGTAAGAAAAAAAATTGTCCGATTTTGATGGTTTTGACCACTCCGGATGGTGAAAATTTACACTTCTTGGAAGAATTTGCACACTTCTAAAAAAAACACATTTTAGGCTCAAAATAGACTTTTGAACATCTGTAGACAGTGCAGAAATGATATGGGGACTAAACAAAATTTGTCCGATTTTGATGATTTTGACCACCCCGGGGTGGTGAAAATTTACACTTCTGGCAAGAATTTCCTCACTTCTTAAAATTTCAAATTTTAGGCTCCAAATAGACTTTTAATCATCTGTGGACGCTACAGGAATGATATGGGGAAGAAAAAAAATTGTCCGATTTTGATGGTTTTGACCACTCCGGATGGTGAAAATTTACAATTCTGGGAAGAATTTGCTCACTTCTTAAAATTCCAAATTTTAGGCTAAAAATAGACTTTTAACCATCTGTGGACACTGCAGGAATGATATGGGGAATAAAAAAAAATCGTCCGATTTTGATGGTTTTGACCACCCCGGGGACCTGAAAATTTACAATTCTAGCAAGAATTTGCTCACTTCATAAAATCCCAAATTTTAGCCTCAAAATAGACTTTTGAACATCTGTGGACAGTGCAGAAATGTTATGGGGACTAAACAAAATTGTCCTATTTTGATGATTTTGACCACCCCGGGGTGGTGAAAATTTACACTTCTGGCAAGAATTTCCTCACTTCTTAAAATTTCCAATTTTAGGCTCCAAATAGACTTTTAATCATCTGTGGACACTGCAGGAATGATATGGGTAAGAAAAAAAATTGTCCGATTTTGATGGTTTTGACCACTCCGGATGGTGAAAATTTACAATTCTGGGAAGAATTTGCTCACTTCTTAAAATTCCAAATTTTAGCCTCAAAATAGACTTTTGAACATCTGTGGACAGTGCAGAAATGATATGGGGACTAAACAAAATTTGTCCGATTTTGATGATTTTGACCACCCCGGGGTGGTGAAAATCTACAATTCTGGCGAAAACTTGCTCAATTCTTAAAATTCTAAATTTTAACCTGAAAATAGACTTTTGAACATCTGTGGACAGTGCAGAAATGATATGGGGACTAAACAAAATTTGTCCGATTTTGATGATTTTGACCACCCCAGGGTGGTGAAAATTTACAATTCTGGCAAGAATTTGCACACTTCTTAAAATTCCAAATTTTAGGCTCAATATAGACTTTTGAACATCTGTGGACACTGGAAATGATATGCGGGCTAAAAAAAATTTCTCCGATTTTCATTGTTTTGATTGTGGTGGAAATTAACAATTCTGGCAAGAATTTGCTCACTTCTTAAAATTCCAAATTCTAGGCTCAAAATGGACTTTTAATCATCTGTGGACACTGCAGGAATGATATGGGGAATCAAAAAAATTGTCCGATTTTCATGGTTTTGACCACCGCGGGGGAGCTGAAAATTTACAATTCTGGCAAGAATTTGCTCACTTCTTAAAAATCCAAATTTTAGGCTCAAAATAGACTTTTGAACATCTGTGGACACTGCGCAAATGATATGGGGACTAAACAAAATTTGTCTGATTTTGATGATTTTGACCACCCCGGGGTGGTGAAAATTTACAATTCTTGGAAGAATTTGCTCACTTCTTAAAATTCCAAATTTTGGCTGAAAATAGACTTTTGAACATCTGTGGACACTGCGCAAATGATATGGGGACTAAACAAAATTTGTCCGATTTTGATGATTTTTACCACCCCAGGGTGGTGAAAATTTACAATTCTTGGAAGAATTTGCTCACTTCGTAAAATTCCAAATTTTGGCTCAAAATAGACTTTTGAACATCTGTGGACACTGCGCAAATAATATTGGGACTAAACAAAATTTGTCCGATTTTGATGGTTTTGACCACCCAGGGGAGCTGAAAATTTACAATTCTGGCAAGAATTTGCTCACTTCTTAAAATGTCAAATTTTAGGCTCAAAATAGACTTTTGAACATCTGTGGACACTGCGCAAATGATATGGGGACTAAAGAAAATTTGTCCGATTTTGATGATTTTGACCCCCCAGGGTGGTGAAAATTTACAATTCTGGGAAGAATTTGCACACTTCTAAAAAAAACACATTTTAGGCTCAAAATAGACTTTTGAACATCTGTGGACAGTGCAGAAATGATATGGGGACTAAACAAAATTTGTCCGATTTTGATGATTTTGACCACCCCGGGGTGGTGAAAATTTACACTTCTGGCAAGAATTTCCTCACTTCTTAAAATTTCCAATTTTAGGCTCCAAATAGACTTTTAATCATCTGTGGACACTGCAGGAATGATATGGGGAAGAAAAAAATTGTCCGATTTTGATGGTTTTGACCACTCCGGATGGTGAAAATTTACAATTCTGGGAAGAATTTGCTCACTTCTTAAAAATCCAAATTTTAAGCTCATAATAGACTTTAAACATCTGTAAACACTGCAGGAATGATATGGGGTCTAAATAAAATTTGTCTGATTTTGATGATTTTGACCACCCCGGGGTGGTGAAAATTTACAATTCTGGCAAGAATTTGCACACTTCTTAAAATTCCAAATTTTAGGCTCAAAATAGACTTTGGAACATCTCTGGACACTGTGCAAATGATATGCGGGCTAAAAAAAATTTCTCCGATTTTCATTGTTTTCATTGTGGTGAAAATTAACAATTCTGGCAAGAATTTGCTCACTTCTTAAAATTCCAAATTTTAGGCTCAAAATAGACTTTTAATCATCTGTGGACACTGTAGGAATGATATGGGGAATCACAAAAATTGTCCGATTTTGATGGTTTTGACCACCGCGTTGGAGCTGAAAATTTACAATTCTGGCAAGAATTTGCTCACTTCTTAAAATTCCAAATTTTAGGCTCAAAATAGACTTTTGAACATCTGTGGACACTGCGCAAATGATATGGGGACTAAACAAAATTTGTCCGATTTTGATGATTTTGACCACCCCAGGGTGGTGAAAATTTACAATTCTTGGAAGAATTTGCTCACTTCTTAAAATTCCAAATTTTGGCTCAAAATAGACTTTTGAACATCTGTGGACAGTGCAGAAATGATATGGGGACTAAACAAAATTTGTCCGATTTTGATGATTTCAGGGTGGTGAAAATTTACACTTCTGGCAAGAATTTCCTCACTTCTTATAATTTCCAATTTTAGGCTCCAAATAGACTTTTAATCATCTGTGGACACTGCAGGAATGATATGGGTAAGAAAAAAAATTGTCCGATTTTGATGGTTTTGACCACTCCGGATGGTGAAAATTTACAATTCTGGGAAGAATTTGCTCACTTCTTAAAATTCCAAATTTTAGCCTCAAAATAGACTTTTGAACATCTGTGGACAGTGCAGAAATGATATGGGGACTAAACAAAATTTGTCCGATTTTGATGATTTTGACCACCCCGGGGTGGTGAAAATCTACAATTCTGGCGAAAACTTGCTCAATTCTTAAAATTCTAAATTTTAGCCTGAAAATAGACTTTTGAACATCTGTGGACACTGCACAAATGACATGGGGACTAAACAAAATTTGTCCGATTTTGATGATTTTGACCACCCCGGGGTGGTGAAAATTTACAATTCTGGCAAGAATTTGCACACTTCTTAAAATTCCAAATTTTAGGCTCAATATAGACTTTTGAACATCTCTGGACACTGCAAATGATATGCGGGCTAAAAAAAATGTCTCCGATTTTCATTGTTTTCATTGTGGTGGAAATTAACAATTCTGGCAAGAATTTGCTCACTTCTTAAAATTCCAAATTCTAGGCTCAAAATAGACTTTTGAACATCTGTGGACACTGCGCAAATGATATGGGGACTAAACAAAATTTGTCCGATTTTGATGATTTTGACCACTCCGGATGGTGAAAATTTACAATTCTGGCAAGAATTTGCTCACTTCTTAAAATTCCAAATTTTAGGCTAAAAATAGACTTTTAACCATCTGTGGACACTGCAGGAATGATATGGGGAATAAAAAAAATCGTCCGATTTTGATGGTTTTGACCACCCCGGGGACCTGAAAATTTACAATTCTAGCAAGAATTTGCTCACTTCATAAAATTCCAAATTTTAGCCTCAAAATAGACTTTTGAACATCTGTGGACAGTGCAGAAATGTTATGGGGACTAAACAAAATTTGTCCTATTTTGATGATTTTGACCACCCCGGGGTGGTGAAAATTTACACTTCTGGCAAGAATTTCCTCACTTCTTAAAATTTCCAATTTTAGGCTCCAAATAGACTTTTAACCATCTGTGGACACTGCAGGAATGATATGGGGAATAAAAAAAATCGTCCGATTTTGATGGTTTTGACCACTCCGGATGGTGAAAATTTACAATTCTGGGAAGAATTTGCTCACTTCTTAAAATTCCAAATTTTAGCCTCAAAATAGACTTTTGAACATCTGTGGACAGTGCAGAAATGATATGGGGACTAAACAAAATTTGTCCGATTTTGATGATTTTGACCACCCCGGGGTGGTGAAAATCTACAATTCTGGCGAAAACTTGCTCAATTCTTAAAATTCTAAATTTTAACCTGAAAATAGACTTTTGAACATCTGTGGACACTGCGCAAATAATATTGGGACTAAACAAAATTTGTCCGATTTTGATGGTTTTGACCACCCAGGGGAGCTGAAAATTTACACTTCTGGCAAGAATTTGCTCACTTCTTAAAATGTCAAATTTTAGGCTCAAAATAGACTTTTGAACATCTCTGGACACTGCGCAAATGATATGGGGACTAAAGAAAATTTGTCCGATTTTGATGATTTTGACCCCCCAGGGTGGTGAAAATTTACACTTCTGGGAAGAATTTGCACACTTCTAAAAAAAACACATTTTAGGCTCAAAATAGACTTTTGAACATCTGTGGACAGTGCAGAAATGATATGGGGACTAAACAAAATTTGTCCGATTTTGATGATTTTGACCACCCCGGGGTGGTGAAAATTTACACTTCTGGCAAGAATTTCCTCACTTCTTAAAATTTCCAATTTTAGGCTCCAAATAGACTTTTAATCATCTGTGGACACTGCAGGAATGATATGGGGAAGAAAAAAATTGTCCGATTTTGATGGTTTTGACCACTCCGGATGGTGAAAATTTACAATTCTGGGAAGAATTTGCTCACTTCTTAAAAATCCAAATTTTAAGCTCATAATAGACTTTAAACATCTGTAAACACTGCAGGAATGATATGGGGACAAAATAAAATTTGTCCGATTTTGATGATTTTGACCACCCCGGGGTGGTGAAAATTTACAATTCTAGCGAAAACTTGCTCAATTCTTGAAATTCTAAATTTTAGGCTCAAAATAGACTTTGGAACACCTGTAGACACTGCAGGAATGATATGGGGACTAAAGAAAATTTATCCTATTTTGATGATTTTGACCACCCCAGGGTGGTGAAAATTTACAATTCTGGCAAGAATTTGCTCACTTCTTAAAATTCCAAATTTTAGGCTCAAAATAGACTTTTGAACATCTGTAGACACTGCAGGAATGATATGGGGACTAGACAAAATTTGTCCGATTTTGACGATTTTGACCACCCCAGGGTGGTGAAAATTTATATTTCTTGCAAGAATTTGCACACTTCTTAAAATTCCAAATTTTAGGCTCAAAATAGACTTTGGAACATCTCTGGACACTGTGCAAATGATATGCGGGCTAAAAAAAATTTCTCCGATTTTCATTGTTTTCATTGTGGTGAAAATTAACAATTCTGGCAAGAATTTGCTCACTTCTTAAAATTCCAAATTTTAGGCTCAAAATAGACTTTTAATCATCTGTGGACACTGCAGGAATGATATGGGGAATCAAAAAAATTGTCCGATTTTGATGGTTTTGACCACCGCGGGGGAGCTGAAAATTTACAATTCTGGCAAGAATTTGCTCACTTCTTAAAATTCCAAATTTTAGGCTCAAAATAGACTTTTGAACATCTGTGGACACTGCGCAAATGATATGGGGACTAAACAAAATTTGTCCGATTTTGATGATTTTGACCACCCCAGGGTGGTGAAAATTTACAATTCTGGCAAGAATTTGCTCACTTCTTAAAATTCCAAATTTTGGCTCAAAATAGACTTTTGAACATCTGTGGACAGTGCAGAAATGACATGGGGACTAAACAAAATTTGTCCGATTTTGATGATTTCAGGGTGGTGAAAATTTACACTTCTGGCAAGAATTTCCTCACTTCTTATAATTTCCAATTTTAGGCTCCAAATAGACTTTTAATCATCTGTGGACACTGCAGGAATGATATGGGTAAGAAAAAAAATTGTCCGATTTTGATGGTTTTGACCACTCCGGATGGTGAAAATTTACAATTCTGGGAAGAATTTGCTCACTTCTTAAAATTCCAAATTTTAGCCTCAAAATAGACTTTTGAACATCTGTGGACAGTGCAGAAATGATATGGGGACTAAACAAAATTTGTCCGATTTTGATGATTTTGACCACCGCGGGGAGGTGAAAATCTACAATTCTGGCGAAAACTTGCTCAATTCTTAAAATTCTAAATTTTAGCCTGAAAATAGACTTTTGAACATCTGTGGACACTGCACAAATGATATGGGGACTAAACAAAATTTGTCCGATTTTGATGATTTTGACCACCCCGGGGTGGTGAAAATTTACACTTCTGGCAAGAATTTGCTCACTTCTTAAAATTTCCAATTTTAGGCTCCAAATAGACTTTTAATCATCTGTGGACACTGCAGGAATGATATGGGGAAGAAAAAAATTGTCCGATTTTGATGGTTTTGACCACTCCGGATGGTGAAAATTTACAATTCTGGCAAGAATTTGCTCACTTCTTAAAATTCCAAATTTTAAGCTCATATTAGACTTTAAACATCTGTAAACACTGCAGGAATGATATGGGGACTAAACAAAATTTGTCCGATTTTGATGATTTTGACCACCCCAGGGTGGTGAAAATTTACAATTCTAGCGAAAACTTGCTCAATTCTTAAAATTCTAAATTTTAGGCTCAAAATAGACTTTGGAACACCTGTAGACACTGCAGGAATGATATGGGGACTAAAGAAAATTTATCCTATTTTGATGATTTTGACCACCCCAGGGTGGTGAAAATTTACAATTCTGGCAAGAATTTGCTCACTTCTTAAAATTCCAAATTTTAGGCTCAAAATAGACTTTTGAACATCTGTAGACACTGCAGGAATGATATGGGGACTAGACAAAATTTGTCCGATTTTGACGATTTTGACCACCCCAGGGTGGTGAAAATTTATATTTCTTGCAAGAATTTGCACACTTCTTAAAATTCCAAATTTTAGGCTCAAAATAGACTTTTAATCATCTGTGGACACTGCAGGAATGATATGGGGAATCAAAAAAATTGTCCGATTTTGATGGTTTTGACCACCACGGGGGAGCTGAAAATTTACAATTCTGGCAAGAATTTGCACACTTCTTAAAATTCCAAATTTTAGGCTCAATATAGACTTTTGAACATCTCTGGACACTGCAAATGATATGCGGGCTAAAAAAAATGTCTCCGATTTTCATTGTTTTCATTGTGGTGGAAATTAACAATTCTGGCAAGATTTTGCTCACTTCTTAAAATTCCAAATTTTAGGCTCAAAATAGACTTTTGAACATCTGTGGACACTGCGCAAATGATATGGGGACTAAACAAAATTTGTCCGATTTTGATGATTTTGACCACCCCGGGGTGGTGAAAATTTACACTTCTGGCAAGAATTTCCTCACTTCTTAAAATTTCCAATTTTAGGCTCCAAATAGACTTTTAATCATCTGTGGACACTGCAGGAATGATATGGGGAAGAAAAAAATTGTCCGATTTTGATGGTTTTGACCACTCCGGATGGTGAAAATTTACAATTCTGGCAAGAATTTGCTCACTTCTTAAAATTCCAAATTTTAAGCTCATATTAGACTTTAAACATCTGTAAACACTGCAGGAATGATATGGGGACTAAACAAAATTTGTCCGATTTTGATGATTTTGACCACCCCAGGGTGGTGAAAATTTACAATTCTAGCGAAAACTTGCTCAATTCTTAAAATTCTAAATTTTAGGCTCAAAATAGACTTTGGAACACCTGTAGACACTGCAGGAATGATATGGGGACTAAAGAAAATTTATCCTATTTTGATGATTTTGACCACCCCAGGGTGGTGAAAATTTACAATTCTGGCAAGAATTTGCTCACTTCTTAAAATTCCAAATTTTAGGCTCAAAATAGACTTTTGAACATCTGTAGACACTGCAGGAATGATATGGGGACTAGACAAAATTTGTCCGATTTTGACGATTTTGACCACCCCAGGGTGGTGAAAATTTATATTTCTTGCAAGAATTTGCACACTTCTTAAAATTCCAAATTTTAGGCTCAAAATAGACTTTTGAACATCTGTAGACACTGCAGGAATGATATGGGGACTAGACAAAATTTGTCCGATTTTGACGATTTTGACCACCCCAGGGTGGTGAAAATTTATATTTCTTGCAAGAATTTGCACACTTCTTAAAATTCCAAATTTTAGGCTCAAAATAGACTTTTAATCATCTGTGGACACTGCAGGAATGATATGGGGAATCAAAAAAATTGTCCGATTTTGATGGTTTTGACCACCACGGGGGAGCTGAAAATTTACAATTCTGGCAAGAATTTGCACACTTCTTAAAATTCCAAATTTTAGGCTCAATATAGACTTTTGAACATCTCTGGACACTGCAAATGATATGCGGGCTAAAAAAAATGACTCCGATTTTCATTGTTTTCATTGTGGTGGAAATTAACAATTCTGGCAAGAATTTGCTCACTTCTTAAAATTCCAAATTCTAGGCTCAAAATAGACTTTTGAACATCTGTGGACACTGCGCAAATGATATGGGGACTAAACAAAATTTGTCCGATTTTGATGATTTTGACCACCCCGGGGTGGTGAAAATTTACACTTCTGGCAAGAATTTCCTCACTTCTTAAAATTTCCAATTTTAGGCTCCAAATAGACTTTTAATCATCTGTGGACACTGCAGGAATGATATGGGGAAGAAAAAAATTGTCCGATTTTGATGGTTTTGACCACTCCGGATGGTGAAAATTTACAATTCTGGCAAGAATTTGCTCACTTCTTAAAATTCCAAATTTTAAGCTCATATTAGACTTTAAACATCTGTAAACACTGCAGGAATGATATGGGGACTAAACAAAATTTGTCCGATTTTGATGATTTTGACCACACCAGGGTGGTGAAAATTTACAATTCTAGCGAAAACTTGCTCAATTCTTAAAATTCTAAATTTTAGGCTCAAAATAGACTTTGGAACACCTGTAGACACTGCAGGAATGATATGGGGACTAAAGAAAATTTATTTATAAATTCCAAATTTTAGGCTCAAAATAGACTTTTAATCATCTGTGGACACTGCAGGAATGATATGGGGAATCAAAAAAATTGTCCGATTTTGATGGTTTTGACCACCGCGGGGGAGCTGAAAATTTACAATTCTGGCAAGAATTTGCTCACTTCTTAAAATTCCAAATTTTAGGCTCAAAATAGACTTTTGAACATCTGTGGACACTGCGCAAATGATATGGGGACTAAACAAAATTTGTCTGATTTTGATGATTTTGACCACCCCAGGGTGGTGAAAATTTACAATTCTTGGAAGAATTTGCTCACTTCTTAAAATTCCAAATTTTGGCTCAAAATAGACTTTTGAACATCTGTGGACACTGCGCAAATGATATGGGGACTAAAGAAAATTTATCCTATTTTGATGATTTTGACCACCCCAGGGTGGTGAAAATTTACAATTCTGGCAAGAATTTGCTCACTTCTTAAAATTCCAAATTTTAGGCTCAAAATAGACTTTTGAACATCTGTAGACACTGCAGGAATGATATCGGGACTAGACAAAATTTGTCCGATTTTGACGATTTTGACCACCCCAGGGTGGTGAAAATTTATATTTCTTGCAAGAATTTGCACACTTCTTAAAATTCCAAATTTTAGGCTCAAAATAGACTTTTAATCATCTGTGGACACTGCAGGAATGATATGGGGAATCAAAAAAATTGTCCGATTTTGATGGTTTTGACCACCACGGGGGAGCTGAAAATTTACAATTCTGGCAAGAATTTGCACACTTCTTAAAATTCCAAATTTTAGGCTCAATATAGACTTTTGAACATCTCTGGACACTGCAAATGATATGCGGGCTAAAAAAAATGTCTCCGATTTTCATTGTTTTCATTGTGGTGGAAATTAACAATTCTGGCAAGAATTTGCTCACTTCTTAAAATTCCAAATTTTAGGCTCAAAATAGACTTTTGAACATCTGTGGACACTGCGCAAATGATATGGGGACTAAACAAAATTTGTCCGATTTTGATGATTTTGACCACCCCGGGGTGGTGAAAATTTACACTTCTGGCAAGAATTTCCTCACTTCTTAAAATTCTAAATTTTAGGCTCCAAATAGACTTTTAATCATCTGTGGACACTGCAGGAATGATATGGGGAAGAAAAAAATTGTCCGATTTTGATGGTTTTGACCACTCCGGATGGTGAAAATTTACAATTCTGGCAAGAATTTGCTCACTTCTTAAAATTCCAAATTTTAAGCTCATATTAGACTTTAAACATCTGTAAACACTGCAGGAATGATATGGGGACTAAACAAAATTTGTCCGATTTTGATGATTTTGACCACCCCAGGGTGGTGAAAATTTACAATTCTAGCGAAAACTTGCTCAATTCTTAAAATTCTAAATTTTAGGCTCAAAATAGACTTTGGAACACCTGTAGACACTGCAGGAATGATATGGGGACTAAAGAAAATTTATCCTATTTTGATGATTTTGACCACCCCAGGGTGGTGAAAATTTACAATTCTGGCAAGAATTTGCTCACTTCTTAAAATTCCAAATTTTAGGCTCAAAATAGACTTTTGAACATCTGTAGACACTGCAGGAATGATATGGGGACTAGACAAAATTTGTCCGATTTTGACGATTTTGACCACCCCAGGGTGGTGAAAATTTATATTTCTTGCAAGAATTTGCACACTTCTTAAAATTCCAAATTTTAGGCTCAAAATAGACTTTTGAACATCTGTAGACACTGCAGGAATGATATGGGGACTAGACAAAATTTGTCCGATTTTGACGATTTTGACCACCCCAGGGTGGTGAAAATTTATATTTCTTGCAAGAATTTGCACACTTCTTAAAATTCCAAATTTTAGGCTCAAAATAGACTTTTAATCATCTGTGGACACTGCAGGAATGATATGGGGAATCAAAAAAATTGTCCGATTTTGATGGTTTTGACCACCCCGGGGTGGTGAAAATTTACAATTCTGGCAAGAATTTGCACACTTCTTAAAATTCCAAATTTTAGGCTCAATATAGACTTTTGAACATCTCTGGACACTGCAAATGATATGCGGGCTAAAAAAAATGACTCCGATTTTCATTGTTTTCATTGTGGTGGAAATTAACAATTCTGGCAAGAATTTGCTCACTTCTTAAAATTCCAAATTCTAGGCTCAAAATAGACTTTTGAACATCTGTGGACACTGCGCAAATGATATGGGGACTAAACAAAATTTGTCCGATTTTGATGATTTTGACCACCCCGGGGTGGTGAAAATTTACACTTCTGGCAAGAATTTCCTCACTTCTTAAAATTTCAAATTTTAGGCTCCAAATAGACTTTTAATCATCTGTGGACACTGCAGGAATGATATGGGGAAGAAAAAAATTGTCCGATTTTGATGGTTTTGACCACTCCGGATGGTGAAAATTTACAATTCTGGCAAGAATTTGCTCACTTCTTAAAATTCCAAATTTTAAGCTCATATTAGACTTTAAACATCTGTAAACACTGCAGGAATGATATGGGGACTAAACAAAATTTGTCCGATTTTGATGATTTTGACCACCCCAGGGTGGTGAAAATTTACAATTCTAGCGAAAACTTGCTCAATTCTTAAAATTCTAAATTTTAGGCTCAAAATAGACTTTGGAACACCTGTAGACACTGCAGGAATGATATGGGGACTAAAGAAAATTTATTTATAAATTCCAAATTTTAGGCTCAAAATAGACTTTTAATCATCTGTGGACACTGCAGGAATGATATGGGGAATCAAAAAAATTGTCCGATTTTGATGGTTTTGACCACCGCGGGGGAGCTGAAAATTTACAATTCTGGCAAGAATTTGCTCACTTCTTAAAATTCCAAATTTTAGGCTCAAAATAGACTTTTGAACATCTGTGGACACTGCGCAAATGATATGGGGACTAAACAAAATTTGTCTGATTTTGATGATTTTGACCACCCCAGGGTGGTGAAAATTTACAATTCTTGGAAGAATTTGCTCACTTCTTAAAATTCCAAATTTTGGCTCAAAATAGACTTTTGAACATCTGTGGACACTGCGCAAATGATATGGGGACTAAAGAAAATTTATCCTATTTTGATGATTTTGACCACCCCAGGGTGGTGAAAATTTACAATTCTGGCAAGAATTTGCTCACTTCTTAAAATTCCAAATTTTAGGCTCAAAATAGACTTTTGAACATCTGTAGACACTGCAGGAATGATATGGGGACTAGACAAAATTTGTCCGATTTTGACGATTTTGACCACCCCAGGGTGGTGAAAATTTATATTTCTTGCAAGAATTTGCACACTTCTTAAAATTCCAAATTTTAGCCTCAAAATAGACTTTTAATCATCTGTGGACACTGCAGGAATGATATGGGGAATCAAAAAAATTGTCCGATTTTGATGGTTTTGACCACCACGGGGGAGCTGAAAATTTACAATTCTGGCAAGAATTTGCACACTTCTTAAAATTCCAAATTTTAGGCTCAATATAGACTTTTGAACATCTCTGGACACTGCAAATGATATGCGGGCTAAAAAAAATGTCTCCGATTTTCATTGTTTTCATTGTGGTGGAAATTAACAATTCTGGCAAGAATTTGCTCACTTCTTAAAATTCCAAATTTTAGGCTCAAAATAGACTTTTGAACATCTGTGGACACTGCGCAAATGATATGGGGACTAAACAAAATTTGTCCGATTTTGATGATTTTGACCACCCCGGGGTGGTGAAAATTTACACTTCTGGCAAGAATTTCCTCACTTCTTAAAATTCTAAATTTTAGGCTCCAAATAGACTTTTAATCATCTGTGGACACTGCAGGAATGATATGGGGAAGAAAAAAATTGTCCGATTTTGATGGTTTTGACCACTCCGGATGGTGAAAATTTACAATTCTGGCAAGAATTTGCTCACTTCTTAAAATTCCAAATTTTAAGCTCATATTAGACTTTAAACATCTGTAAACACTGCAGGAATGATATGGGGACTAAACAAAATTTGTCCGATTTTGATGATTTTGACCACCCCAGGGTGGTGAAAATTTACAATTCTAGCGAAAACTTGCTCAATTCTTAAAATTCTAAATTTTAGGCTCAAAATAGACTTTGGAACACCTGTAGACACTGCAGGAATGATATGGGGACTAAAGAAAATTTATCCTATTTTGATGATTTTGACCACCCCAGGGTGGTGAAAATTTACAATTCTGGCAAGAATTTGCTCACTTCTTAAAATTCCAAATTTTAGGCTCAAAATAGACTTTTGAACATCTGTAGACACTGCAGGAATGATATGGGGACTAGACAAAATTTGTCCGATTTTGACGATTTTGACCACCCCAGGGTGGTGAAAATTTATATTTCTTGCAAGAATTTGCACACTTCTTAAAATTCCAAATTTTAGGCTCAAAATAGACTTTTGAACATCTGTAGACACTGCAGGAATGATATGGGGACTAGACAAAATTTGTCCGATTTTGACGATTTTGACCACCCCAGGGTGGTGAAAATTTATATTTCTTGCAAGAATTTGCACACTTCTTAAAATTCCAAATTTTAGGCTCAAAATAGACTTTTAATCATCTGTGGACACTGCAGGAATGATATGGGGAATCAAAAAAATTGTCCGATTTTGATGGTTTTGACCACCCCGGGGTGGTGAAAATTTACAATTCTGGCAAGAATTTGCACACTTCTTAAAATTCCAAATTTTAGGCTCAATATAGACTTTTGAACATCTCTGGACACTGCAAATGATATGCGGGCTAAAAAAAATGACTCCGATTTTCATTGTTTTCATTGTGGTGGAAATTAACAATTCTGGCAAGAATTTGCTCACTTCTTAAAATTCCAAATTCTAGGCTCAAAATAGACTTTTGAACATCTGTGGACACTGCGCAAATGATATGGGGACTAAACAAAATTTGTCCGATTTTGATGATTTTGACCACCCCGGGGTGGTGAAAATTTACACTTCTGGCAAGAATTTCCTCACTTCTTAAAATTTCAAATTTTAGGCTCCAAATAGACTTTTAATCATCTGTGGACACTGCAGGAATGATATGGGGAAGAAAAAAATTGTCCGATTTTGATGGTTTTGACCACTCCGGATGGTGAAAATTTACAATTCTGGCAAGAATTTGCTCACTTCTTAAAATTCCAAATTTTAAGCTCATATTAGACTTTAAACATCTGTAAACACTGCAGGAATGATATGGGGACTAAACAAAATTTGTCCGATTTTGATGATTTTGACCACCCCAGGGTGGTGAAAATTTACAATTCTAGCGAAAACTTGCTCAATTCTTAAAATTCTAAATTTTAGGCTCAAAATAGACTTTGGAACACCTGTAGACACTGCAGGAATGATATGGGGACTAAAGAAAATTTATTTATAAATTCCAAATTTTAGGCTCAAAATAGACTTTTAATCATCTGTGGACACTGCAGGAATGATATGGGGAATCAAAAAAATTGTCCGATTTTGATGGTTTTGACCACCGCGGGGGAGCTGAAAATTTACAATTCTGGCAAGAATTTGCTCACTTCTTAAAATTCCAAATTTTAGGCTCAAAATAGACTTTTGAACATCTGTGGACACTGCGCAAATGATATGGGGACTAAACAAAATTTGTCTGATTTTGATGATTTTGACCACCCCAGGGTGGTGAAAATTTACAATTCTTGGAAGAATTTGCTCACTTCTTAAAATTCCAAATTTTGGCTCAAAATAGACTTTTGAACATCTGTGGACACTGCGCAAATGATATGGGGACTAAACAAAATTTGTCCGATTTTGATGATTTTTACCACCCTAGGGTGGTGAAAATTTACAATTCTTGGAAGAATTTGCACACTTCTTAAAATTCCAAATTATAGGCTCAAAATAGACTTTAGAACAACTGTGGACACTGTGCAAATGATATTGGGAATAAAAAAAATTGTCCGATTTTGATGGTTTTGACCACCCGGGGGAGCTGAAAATTTACACTTCTGGGAAGAATTTGCTCACTTCTAAAAAAAACTCATTTTTGAACATCTGTAGAAAGTGCAGAAATGATATGGGGACTAAACAAAATTTGTCTGATTTTGATGATTTTGACCACCCCAGGGTGGTGAAAATTTACAATTCTTGGAAGAATTTGCTCACTTCTTAAAATTCCAAATTTTGGCTCAAAATAGACTTTTGAACATCTGTGGACACTGCGCAAATGATATGGGGACTAAACAAAATTTGTCCGATTTTGATGAGTTTGACCACCCCAGGGTGGTGAAAATTAATAATTCTTGGAAGAATTTGCTCACTTCTTAAAATTCCAAATTTTGGCTCAAAATAGACTTTTGAACATCTGTGGACACTGCGCAAATGATATGGGGACTAAACAAAATTTGTCCGATTTTGATGATTTTGACCACCCCAGGGTGGTGAAAATTTACAATTCTAGCGAAAACTTGCTCAATTCTTAAAATTCTAAATTTTAGGCTCAAAATAGACTTTGGAACACCTGTAGACACTGCAGGAATGATATGGGGACTAAAGAAAATTTATCCTATTTTGATGAGTTTGACCACCCCAGGGTGGTGAAAATTTATATTTCTTCCAAGAATTTGCACACCTCTTAAAATTCCAAATTTTAGGCTCAAAATAGACTTTTGAACATCTCTGGACACTGTGCAAATGATATGGGGGGCTAAAAAAATTTCTCCGATTTTTATGTTTTTGACCATCCCGGGGGTGTGTGAAAATTTACAATTCTGGCAAGAATTAGCTCACTTCTTAAAATTTCCAATTTTAGGCTCAAAATAGACTTTTAATCATCTGTGGACACTGCAGGAATGATATGGGGAATCAAAAAAATTGTCCGATTTTGATGGTTTTGACCATCCAGGGTGGTGAAAATTTACAATTCTGGCAAGAATTTGCTCACTTCTTAAAATTCCAAATTTTAGGCTCAAAATAGACTTTTGAACATCTGTGGACACTGCGCAAATGATATGGGGACTAAACAAAATTTGTCCGTTTTTGATGATTTTGACCACCCCAGGGTGGTGAAAATTTACAATTCTTGGAAGAATTTGCTCACTTCTTAAAATTCCAAATTTTAGGCTCAAAATAGACTTTTGAACATCTGTGGACACTGCGCAAATGATATGGGGACTAAACAAAATTTGTCCGATTTTGATCATTTTGACCACCCCGGGGCGGTGAAAATTTACAATTCTTGGAAGAATTTGCTCACTTCTTAAAATTCCAAATTTTAGGCTAAAAATAGACTTTTAATTATCTGTGGACACTGCAGGAATGATATGGGGACTAAACAAAATTTGTCCGATTTTGATGATTTTGACCACCCCGGGGTGGTGAAAATTTACACTTCTGGCGAAAACTTGCTCAATTCTTAAAATTGTAAATTTTAGGCTCAAAATAGACTTTTGAACATCTGTAGACACTGCAGGAATGATATGGGGACTAAAGAAAATTTAACCTATTTTGATGATTTTGACCACCCCAGGGTGGTGAAAATTTACAATTCTGGCAAGAATTTGCACACTTCTTAAAATTCCAAATTTTAGGCTCAAAATAGACTTTTGAACATCTCTGGACACTGCGCAAATGATATGGGGACTAAACAAAATTTGTCCGATTTTGATGATTTTGACCACCCCAGGGTGGTGAAAATTTACAATTCTTGGAAGAATTTGCTCACTTCTTAAAATTCCAAATTTTAGGCTCAAAATAGACTTTTAATCATCTGTGGACACTGCAGGAATGATATGGGGAATAAAAAAAATTGTCCGATTTTGATGGTTTTGACCACCCCGCGGGGGAGCTGAAAATTTACAATTCTGGCAAGAATTTGCTCACTTCTTAAAATTCCAAATTTTATGCTCAAAATAGACTTTTGAACATCTGTGGACACTGCGCAAATGATATGGGGACTAAACAAAATTTGTCTGATTTTGATGATTTTGACCACCCCAGGGTGGTGAAAATTTACAATTCTTGGAAGAATTTGCTCACTTCTTAAAATTCCAAATTTTAGGCTCAAAATAGACTTTTGAACATCTGTGGTCACTGCGCAAATGATATGGGGACTAAACAAAATTTGTCCGATTTTGATGAGTTTGACCACCCCAGGGTGGTGAAAATTAACAATTCTTGGAAGAATTTGCTCACTTCTTAAAATTCCAAATTTTAGGCTCAAAATAGACTTTTGAACATCTGTGGACACTGTGCAAATGATATTGGGAATAAAAAAAATTGTCCGATTTTGATGGTTTTGACCACCCGGGGGAGCTGAAAATTTACACTTCTGGGAAGAATTTGCACACTTCTAAAAAAAACACATTTTAGGCTCAAAATAGACTTTTGAACATCTGTAGACAGTGCAGAAATGATATGGGGACTAAACAAAATTTGTCCTATTTTGATGGTTTTGACCACCCCGGGGACCTGAAAATTTACAATTCTGGCAAGAATTTGCTCACTTCTTAAAATTCCAAATTTTAAGCTCAAAATAGACTTTAAACATCTGTAAACACTGCAGGAATGATATGGGGACTAAACAAAATTTGTCCGATTTTGATGATTTTGACCACCCCAGGGTGGTGAAAATTTACAATTCTAGCGAAAACTTGCTCAATTCTTAAAATTCTAAATTTTAGGCTCAAAATAGACTTTGGAACACCTGTAGACACTGCAGGAATGATATGGGGACTAAAGAAAATTTATCCTATTTTGATGATTTTGACCACCTCAGGGTGGTGAAAATTTATATTTCTTCCAAGAATTTGCACACCTCTTAAAATTCCAAATTTTAGGCTCAAAATAGACTTTTGAACATCTCTGGACACTGTGCAAATGATATGGGGGGCTAAAAAAATTTCTCCGATTTTTATGTTTTTGACCATCCCGGGGGTGTGTGAAAATTTACAATTCTGGCAAGAATTAGCTCACTTCTTAAAATTTCCAAATTTTAGGCTCAAAATAGACTTTTGAACATCTGTAGACAGTGCAGAAATGATATGGGGACTAAAGAAAATTTATCCTATTTTGATGATTTTGACCACCCCAGGGTGGTGAAAATTTAAAATTCTGGCAAGAATTTGCTCACTTCTTAAAATACCAAATTTTAGGCTCAAAATAGACTTTTGAACATCTGCAGACAGTGCAGAAATGATATGGGAACTAAACAAAATTTGTCCGATTTTGATGATTTTGACCACCCCAGGGTGGTGAAAATTTACAATTCTGGCAAGAATTTGCTCACTTCTTAAAATTCCAAATTTTAGGCTAAAAATAGACTTTTAACCATCTGTGGACACTGCAGGAATGATATTGGGAATAAAAAAAATCGTCCGATTTTGATGGTTTTGACCACCCCGGGGACCTGAAAATTTACACTTCTGGGAAGAATTTGCTCACTTCTTAAAATTCCAAATTTTAGCCTCAAAATAGACTTTTGAACATCTGTGGACAGTGCACAAATGATATGGGGACTAAATAAAATTTATCCGATTTTGATGATTTTGACCACCCCAGGGTGGTGAAAATTTACAATTCTGGCAAGAATTTGCACAGTTCTTAAAATTCCAAATTTTAGGCTCAATATAGACTTTGAACATCTCTGGACACTGTGCAAATGATATGCGGGCTAAAAAAAATTTCTCCGATTTTCATTCTTTTCATTGTGGTGGAAATTAACAATTCTGGCAAGAATTTCCTCACTTCTTAAAATTCCAAATTTTAGGCTCAAAATAGACTTTTAATCATCTGTGGACACTGCAGGAATGATATGGGGAATCAAAATAATTGTCCGATTTTGATGGTTTTGACCACCGCGGGGGAGCTGAAAATTTACAATTCTGGCAAGAATTTGCTCACTTCTTAAAATTCCAAATTTTAGGCTCAAAATAGACTTTTGAACATCTGTTGACACTGCGCAAATGATATGGGGACTAAACAAAATTTGTCCGATTTTGATGATTTTGACCACCCCAGGGTGGTGAAAATTTACAATTCTTGGAAGAATTTGCTCACTTCTTAAAATTCCAAATTTTGGCTCAAAATAGACTTTTGAACATCTGTGGACACTGCGCAAATAATATTGGGACTAAACAAAATTTGTCCGATTTGATGATTTTGACCACCCCTGGGTGGTGTAAGTTTACATTTCTGGCAAGAATTTGCACACTTCTTAAAATTCCAAATTTTAGGCTCAAAATAGACTTTTGAACATCTGTGGACACTGTGCAAATGATATTGGGAATAAAAAAAATTGTCCGATTTTGATGGTTTTGACCACCCCGGGGACCTGAAAATTTACAATTCTGGCAAGAATTTGCTCACTTCTTAAATTTCAAATTTTAAGCTCAAAATAGACTTTAAACATCTGTAAACACTGCAGGAATGATATGGGGACTAAACAAAATTTGTCCGATTTTGATGATTTTGACCACCCCAGGGTGGTGAAAATTTACAATTCTAGCGAAAACTTGCTCAATTCTTAAAATTCTAAATTTTAGGCTCAAAATAGACTTTGGAACACCTGTAGACACTGCAGGAATGATATGGGGACTAAAGAAAATTTATCCTATTTTGATGATTTTGACCACCCCAGGGTGGTGAAAATTTATATTTCTTCCAAGAATTTGCACACCTCTTAAAATTCCAAATTTTAGGCTCAAAATAGACTTTTGAACATCTCTGGACACTGTGCAAATGATATGGGGGGCTAAAAAAATTTCTCCGATTTTTATGTTTTTGACCATCCCGGGGGTGTGTGAAAATTTACAATTCTGGCAAGAATTAGCTCACTTCTTAAAATTTCCAATTTTAGGCTCAAAATAGACTTTTAATCATCTGTGGACACTGCAGGAATGATATGGGGAATCAAAAAAATTGTCCGATTTTGATGGTTTTGACCATCCAGGGTGGTGAAAATTTACAATTCTGGCAAGAATTTGCTCACTTCTTAAAATTCCAAATTTTAGGCTCAAAATAGACTTTTGAACATCTGTGGACACTGCGGAAATGATATGGGGACTAAACAAAATTTGTCCGATTTTGATGATTTTGACCACCCCAGGGTGGTGAAAATTTACAATTCTTGGAAGAATTTGCTCACTTCTTAAAATTCCAAATTTTAGGCTCAAAATAGACTTTTGAACATCTGTGGACACTGCGCAAATGATATGGGGACTAAACAAAATTTGTCCGATTTTGATCATTTTGACCACCCCGGGGCGGTGAAAATTTACAATTCTTGGAAGAATTTGCTCACTTCTTAAAATTCCAAATTTTAGGCTAAAAATAGACTTTTAATTATCTGTGGACACTGCAGGAATGATATGGGGACTAAACAAAATTTGTCCGATTTTGATGATTTTGAACACCCCGGGGTGGTGAAAATTTACACTTCTGGCGAAAACTTGCTCAATTCTTAAAATTGTAAATTTTAGGCTCAAAATAGACTTTTGAACATCTGTAGACACTGCAGGAATGATATGGGGACTAAAGAAAATTTATCCTATTTTGATGATTTTGACCACCCCAGGGTGGTGAAAATTTACAATTCTGGCAAGAATTTGCACACTTCTTAAAATTCCAAATTTTAGGCTCAAAAAAGACTTTTGAACATCTCTGGACACTGCGCAAATGATATGGGGACTAAACAAAATTTGTCCGATTTTGATGATTTTGACCACCCCAGGGTGGTGAAAATTTACAATTCTTGGAAGAATTTGCTCACTTCTTAAAATTCCAAATTTTAGGCTCAAAATAGACTTTTAATCATCTGTGGACACTGCAGGAATGATATGGGGAATAAAAAAAATTGTCCGATTTTGATGGTTTTGACCACCGCGGGGGAGCTGAAAATTTACAATTCTGGCAAGAATTTGCTCACTTCTTAAAATTCCAAATTTTAGGCTCAAAATAGACTTTTGAACATCTGTGGACACTGCGCAAATGATATGGGGACTAAACAAAATTTGTCTGATTTTGATGATTTTGACCACCCCAGGGTGGTGAAAATTTACAATTCTTGGAAGAATTTGCTCACTTCTTAAAATTCCAAATTTTGGCTCAAAATAGACTTTTGAACATCTGTGGACACTGCGCAAATGATATGGGGACTAAACAAAATTTGTCCGATTTTGATGAGTTTGACCACCCCAGGGTGGTGAAAATTAACAATTCTTGGAAGAATTTGCTCACTTCTTAAAATTCCAAATTTTAGGCTCAAAATAGACTTTTGAACATCTGTGGACACTGTGCAAATGATATTGGGAATAAAAAAAATTTGTCCTATTTTGATGGTTTTGACCACCCCGGGGACATGAAAATTTACAATTCTGGCAAGAATTTGCTCACTTCTTAAAATTCCAAATTTTAAGCTCAAAATAGACTTTAAACATCTGTAAACACTGCAGGAATGATATGGGGACTAAACAAAATTTGTCCGATTTTGATGGTTTTGACCACCCCAGGGTGGTGAAAATTTACAATTCTAGCGAAAACTTGCTCAATTCTTAAAATTCTAAATTTTAGGCTCAAAATAGACTTTGGAACACCTGTAGACACTGCAGGAATGATATGGGGACTAAAGAAAATTTATCCTATTTTGATGATTTTGACCACCCCAGGGTGGTGAAAATTTATATTTCTTCCAAGAATTTGCACACCTCTTAAAATTCCAAATTTTAGGCTCAAAATAGACTTTTGAACATCTCTGGACACTGTGCAAATGATATGGGGGGCTAAAAAAATTTCTCCGATTTTTATGTTTTTGACCATCCCGGGGGTGTGTGAAAATTTACAATTCTGGCAAGAATTAGCTCACTTCTTAAAATTTCCAATTTTAGGCTCAAAATAGACTTTTGAACATCTGTAGACAGTGCAGAAATGATATGGGGACTAAAGAAAATTTATCCTATTTTGATGATTTTGACCACCCCAGGGTGGTGAAAATTTACAATTCTGGCAAGAATTTGCTCACTTCTTAAAATACCAAATTTTAGGCTCAAAATAGACTTTTGAACATCTGTAGACAGTGCAGAAATGATATGGGGACTAAACAAAATTTGTCCGATTTTGATGATTTTGACCACCCCAGGGTGGTGAAAATTTACAATTCTTGGAAGAATTTGCTCACTTCTTAAAATTCCAAATTTTAGGCTAAAAATAGACTTTTAACCATCTGTGGACACTGCAGGAATGATATTGGGAATAAAAAAAATCGTCCGATTTTGATGGTTTTGACCACCCCGGGGACATGAAAATTTACAATTCTGGCAAGAATTTGCTCACTTCTTAAAATTCCAAATTTTAAGCTCAAAATAGACTTTAAACATCTGTAAACACTGCAGGAATGATATGGGGACTAAACAAAATTTGTCCGATTTTGATGATTTTGACCACCCCAGGGTGGTGAAAATTTACAATTCTAGCGAAAACTTGCTCAATTCTTAAAATTCTAAATTTTAGGCTCAAAATAGACTTTGGAACACCTGTAGACACTGCAGGAATGATATGGGGACTAAAGAAAATTTATCCTATTTTGATGATTTTGACCACCCCAGGGTGGTGAAAATTTATATTTCTTCCAAGAATTTGCACACCTCTTAAAATTCCAAATTTTAGGCTCAAAATAGACTTTTGAACATCTCTGGACACTGTGCAAATGATATGGGGGGCTAAAAAAATTTCTCCGATTTTTATGTTTTTGACCATCCCGGGGGGGTGTGAAAATTTACAATTCTGGCAAGAATTAGCTCACTTCTTAAAATTTCCAATTTTAGGCTCAAAATAGACTTTTGAACATCTGTAGACAGTGCAGAAATGATATGGGGACTAAACAAAATTTATCCTATTTTGATGATTTTGACCACCCCAGGGTGGTGAAAATTTACAATTCTGGCAAGAATTTGCTCACTTCTTAAAATTCCAAATTTTAGGCTAAAAATAGACTTTTAACCATCTGTGGACACTGCAGGAATGATATTGGGAATAAAAAAAATCGTCCGATTTTGGTGGTTTTGACCACTCCGGGGACCTGAAAATTTACACTTCTGGGAAGAATTTGCTCACTTCTTAAAATTCCAAATTTTAGCCTCAAAATAGACTTTTGAACATCTGTGGACAATGCAGAAATGATATGGGGACTAAACAAAATTTGTCCGATTTTGATGATTTTGACCACCCCGGGGTGGTGAAAATCTACAATTCTGGCGAAAACTTGCTCAATTCTTAAAATTCTAAATTTTAGGCTCAAAATAGACTTTTGAACATCTGTAGACACTGCAGGAATGATATGGGGACTAAATAAAATTTATCCGATTTTGATGATTTTGACCACCCCAGGGTGGTGAAAATTTACAATTCTGGCAAGAATTTGCACAGTTCTTAAAATTCCAAATTTTAGGCTCAATATAGACTTTGAACATCTCTGGACACTGTGCAAATGATATGCGGGCTAAAAAAAATTTCTCCGATTTTCATTCTTTTCATTCTGGTGGAAATTAACAATTCTGGCAAGAATTTCCTCACTTCTTAAAATTCCAAATTCTAGGCTCAAAATAGACTTTTAATCATCTGTGGACACTGCAGGAATGATATGGGGAATCAAAATAATTGTCCGATTTTGATGGTTTTGACCACCGCGGGGGAGCTGAAAATTTACAATTCTGGCAAGAATTTGCTCACTTCTTAAAATTCCAAATTTTAGGCTCAAAATAGACTTTTGAACATCTGTTGACACTGCGCAAATGATATGGGGACTAAACAAAATTTGTCCGATTTTGATGAGTTTGACCACCCCGGGGTGGTGAAAATTTACAATTCTTGGAAGAATTTGCTCACTTCTTAAAATTCCAAATTTTGGCTCAAAATAGACTTTTGAACATCTGTGGACACTGCGCAAATGATATGGGGACTAAACAAAATTTGTCCGATTTTGATGAGTTTGACCACCCCGGGGTGGTGAAAATTAACAATTCTTGGAAGAATTTGCTCACTTCTTAAAATTCCAAATTTTAGGCTCAAAATAGACTTTTGAACATCTGTGGACACTGCGCAAATAATATTGGGACTAAACAAAATTTGTCCGATTTGATGATTTTGACCACCCCAGGGTGGTGTAAGTTTACATTTGTGGCAAGAATTTGCACACTTCTTAAAATTCCAAATTTTAGGCTCAAAATAGACTTTTGAACATCTGTGGACACTGTGCAAATGATATTGGGAATAAAAAAAATTGTCCGATTTTGATGGTTTTGACCACCCGGGGGAGCTGAAAATTTACACTTCTGGGAAGAATTTGCACACTTCTAAAAAAAACACATTTTAAGGCTCAAAATAGACTTTTGAACATCTGTAGACAGTGCAGAAATGATATGGGGACTAAACAAAATTTGTCCTATTTTGATGGTTTTGACCACCCCGGGGACCTGAAAATTTACAATTCTGGCAAGAATTTGCTCACTTCTTAAAATTCCAAATTTTAAGCTCAAAATAGACTTTAAACATCTGTAAACACTGCAAGGATGATATGGGGACTAAACAAAATTTGTCCGATTTTGATGATTTTGACCACCCCGGGGTGGTGAAAATCTACAATTCTGGCGAAAACTTGCTCAATTCTTAAAATTCTAAATTTTAGGCTCAAAATAGACTTTTGAACATCTGTAGACACTGCAGGAATGATATGGGGACTAAATAAAATTTATCCGATTTTGATGATTTTGACCACCCCAGGGTGGTGAAAATTTACAATTCTGGCAAGAATTTGCACAGTTCTTAAAATTCCAAATTTTAGGCTCAATATAGACTTTGAACATCTCTGGACACTGTGCAAATGATATGCGGGCTAAAAAAAATTTCTCCGATTTTCATTCTTTTCATTGTGGTGGAAATTAACAATTCTGGCAAGAATTTCCTCACTTCTTAAAATTCCAAATTCTAGGCTCAAAATAGACTTTTAATCATCTGTGGACACTGCAGGAATGATATGGGGAATCAAAATAATTGTCCGATTTTGATGGTTTTGACCACCGCGGGGGAGCTGAAAATTTACAATTCTGGCAAGAATTTGCTCACTTCTTAAAATTCCAAATTTTAGGCTCAAAATAGACTTTTGAACATCTGTTGACACTGCGCAAATGATATGGGGACTAAACAAAATTTGTCCGATTTTGATGAGTTTGACCACCCCGGGGTGGTGAAAATTTACAATTCTTGGAAGAATTTGCTCACTTCTTAAAATTCCAAATTTTGGCTCAAAATAGACTTTTGAACATCTGTGGACACTGCGCAAATGATATGGGGACTAAACAAAATTTGTCCGATTTTGATGAGTTTGACCACCCCGGGGTGGTGAAAATTAACAATTCTTGGAAGAATTTGCTCACTTCTTAAAATTCCAAATTTTAGGCTCAAAATAGACTTTTGAACATCTGTGGACACTGCGCAAATAATATTGGGACTAAACAAAATTTGTCCGATTTGATGATTTTGACCACCCCTGGGTGGTGTAAGTTTACATTTCTGGCAAGAATTTGCACACTTCTTAAAATTCCAAATTTTAGGCTCAAAATAGACTTTTGAACATCTGTGGACACTGTGCAAATGATATTGGGAATAAAAAAAATTGTCCGATTTTGATGGTTTTGACCACCCGGGGGAGCTGAAAATTTACACTTCTGGGAAGAATTTGCACACTTCTAAAAAAAACACATTTTAGGCTCAAAATAGACTTTTGAACATCTGTAGACAGTGCAGAAATGATATGGGGACTAAACACAATTTGTCCTATTTTGATGGTTTTGACCACCCCGGGGACCTGAAAATTTACAATTCTGGCAAGAATTTGCTCACTTCTTAAAATTCCAAATTTTAAGCTCAAAATAGACTTTAAACATCTGTAAACACTGCAAGGATGATATGGGGACTAAACAAAATTTGTCCGATTTTGATGATTTTGACCACCCCGGGGTGGTGAAAATTTACAATTCTAGCGAAAACTTGCTCAATTCTTAAAATTCTAAATTTTATGCTCAAAATAGACTTTGGAACACCTGTAGACACTGCAGGAATGATATGGGGACTAAAGAAAATTTATCCTATTTTGATGATTTTGACCACCCCAGGGTGGTGAAAATTTATATTTCTTCCAAGAATTTGCACACCTCTTAAAATTCCAAATTTTAGGCTCAAAATAGACTTTTGAACATCTCTGGACACTGTGCAAATGATATGGGGGGCTAAAAAAATTTCTCCGATTTTTATGTTTTTGACCATCCCGGGGGTGTGTGAAAATTTACAATTCTGGCAAGAATTAGCTCACTTCTTAAAATTTCCAATTTTAGGCTCAAAATAGACTTTTAATCATCTGTGGACACTGCAGGAATGATATGGGGAATCAAAAAAATTGTCCGATTTTGATGGTTTTGACCATCCAGGGTGGTGAAAATTTACAATTCTGGCAAGAATTTGCTCACTTCTTAAAATTCCAAATTTTAGGCTCAAAATAGACTTTTGAACATCTGTGGACACTGCGCAAATGATATGGGGACTAAACAAAATTTGTCCGATTTTGATCATTTTGACCACCCCGGGGCGGTGAAAATTTACAATTCTTGGAAGAATTTGCTCACTTCTTAAAATTCCAAATTTTAGGCTAAAAATAGACTTTTAATTATCTGTGGACACTGCAGGAATGATATGGGGACTAAACAAAATTTGCCCGATTTTGATGATTTTGACCACCCCGGGGTGGTGAAAATTTACAATTCTAG
Source organism: Haliotis rufescens (assembly GCF_023055435.1). Classification (NCBI taxonomy): domain Eukaryota; kingdom Metazoa; phylum Mollusca; class Gastropoda; order Lepetellida; family Haliotidae; genus Haliotis; species Haliotis rufescens. The sequence continues at coordinate 48,994,410 of NW_025964001.1, read as the reverse complement.
CGAAAACTTGCTCAATTCTTAAAATTGTAAATTTTAGGCTCAAAATAGACTTTTGAACATCTGTAGACACTGCAGGAATGATATGGGGACTAAACAAAATTTGTCCGATTTTGATGATTTTGACCACCCCAGGGTGGTGAAAATTTACAATTCTTGGAAGAATTTGCTCACATCTTAAAATTCCAAATTTTGGCTCAAAATAGACTTTTGAACATCTGTGGACACTGCGCAAATGATATGGGGACTAAACAAAATTTGTCCGAGGGTGGTGAAAATTTACAATTCTGGCAAGAATTTGCTCACTTCTTAAAATTCCAAATTTTAGGCTAAAAATAGACTTTTAACCATCTGTGGACACTGCAGGAATGATATTGGGAATAAAAAAAATCGTCCGATTTTGATGGTTTTTACCACCCCGGGGACCTGAAAATTTACAATTCTGGCAAGAATTTGCTCACTTCTTAAAATTCCAAATTTTAGCCTCAAAATAGACTTTTGAACATCTGTGGACAGTGCAGAAATGATATGGGGACTAAACAAAATTTGTCCTATTTTGATGATTTTGACCACCCCGGGGTGGTGAAAATCTACAATTCTGGCGAAAACTTGCTCAATTCTTAAAATTCTAAATTTTAGGCTCAAAATAGACTTTTGAACATCTGTAGACACTGCAGGAATGATATGGGGACTAAATAAAATTTATCCGATTTTGATGATTTTGACCACCCCAGGGTGGTGAAAATTTACAATTCTGGCAAGAATTTGCACAGTTCTTAAAATTCCAAATTTTAGGCTCAATATAGACTTTGAACATCTCTGGACACTGTGCAAATGATATGCGGGCTAAAAAAAATTTCTCCGATTTTCATTCTTTTCATTGTGGTGGAAATTAACAATTCTGGCAAGAATTTCCTCACTTCTTAAAATTCCAAATTCTAGGCTCAAAATAGACTTTTAATCATCTGTGGACACTGCAGGAATGATATGGGGAATCAAAATAATTGTCCGATTTTGATGGTTTTGACCACCGCGGGGGAGCTGAAAATTTACAATTCTGGCAAGAATTTGCTCACTTCTTAAAATTCCAAATTTTAGGCTCAAAATAGACTTTTGAACATCTGTTGACACTGCGCAAATGATATGGGGACTAAACAAAATTTGTCCGATTTTGATGAGTTTGACCACCCCGGGGTGGTGAAAATTTACAATTCTTGGAAGAATTTGCTCACTTCTTAAAATTCCAAATTTTGGCTCAAAATAGACTTTTGAACATCTGTGGACACTGCGCAAATGATATGGGGACTAAACAAAATTTGTCCGATTTTGATGAGTTTGACCACCCCGGGGTGGTGAAAATTAACAATTCTTGGAAGAATTTGCTCACTTCTTAAAATTCCAAATTTTAGGCTCAAAATAGACTTTTGAACATCTGTGGACACTGCGCAAATAATATTGGGACTAAACAAAATTTGTCCGATTTGATGATTTTGACCACCCCAGGGTGGTGTAAGTTTACATTTGTGGCAAGAATTTGCACACTTCTTAAAATTCCAAATTTTAGGCTCAAAATAGACTTTTGAACATCTGTGGACACTGTGCAAATGATATTGGGAATAAAAAAAATTGTCCGATTTTGATGGTTTTGACCACCCGGGGGAGCTGAAAATTTACACTTCTGGGAAGAATTTGCACACTTCTAAAAAAAACACATTTTAGGCTCAAAATAGACTTTTGAACATCTGTAGACAGTGCAGAAATGATATGGGGACTAAACAAAATTTGTCCTATTTTGATGGTTTTGACCACCCCGGGGACCTGAAAATTTACAATTCTGGCAAGAATTTGCTCACTTCTTAAAATTCCAAATTTTAAGCTCAAAATAGACTTTAAACATCTGTAAACACTGCAAGGATGATATGGGGACTAAACAAAATTTGTCCGATTTTGATGATTTTGACCACCCCGGGGTGGTGAAAATTTACAATTCTAGCGAAAACTTGCTCAATTCTTAAAATTCTAAATTTTATGCTCAAAATAGACTTTGGAACACCTGTAGACACTGCAGGAATGATATGGGGACTAAAGAAAATTTATCCTATTTTGATGATTTTGACCACCCCAGGGTGGTGAAAATTTATATTTCTTCCAAGAATTTGCACACCTCTTAAAATTCCAAATTTTAGGCTCAAAATAGACTTTTGAACATCTCTGGACACTGTGCAAATGATATGGGGGGCTAAAAAAATTTCTCCGATTTTTATGTTTTTGACCATCCCGGGGGTGTGTGAAAATTTACAATTCTGGCAAGAATTAGCTCACTTCTTAAAATTTCCAATTTTAGGCTCAAAATAGACTTTTAATCATCTGTGGACACTGCAGGAATGATATGGGGAATCAAAAAAATTGTCCGATTTTGATGGTTTTGACCATCCAGGGTGGTGAAAATTTACAATTCTGGCAAGAATTTGCTCACTTCTTAAAATTCCAAATTTTAGGCTCAAAATAGACTTTTGAACATCTGTGGACACTGCGCAAATGATATGGGGACTAAACAAAATTTGTCCTATTTTGATCATTTTGACCACCCCGGGGCGGTGAAAATTTACAATTCTTGGAAGAATTTGCTCACTTCTTAAAATTCCAAATTTTAGGCTAAAAATAGACTTTTAATTATCTGTGGACACTGCAGGAATGATATGGGGACTAAACAAAATTTGTCCGATTTTGATGATTTTGACCACCCCGGGGTGGTGAAAATTTACAATTCTGGCGAAAACTTGCTCAATTCTTAAAATTGTAAATTTTAGGCTCAAAATAGACTTTTGAACATCTGTAGACACTGCAGGAATGATATGGGGACTAAACAAAATTTGTCCGATTTTGATGATTTTGACCACCCCAGGGTGGTGAAAATTTACAATTCTTGGAAGAATTTGCTCACTTCTTAAAATTCCAAATTTTGGCTCAAAATAGACTTTTGAACATCTGTGGACACTGCGCAAATGATATGGGGACTAAACAAAATTTGTCCGAGGGTGGTGAAAATTTACAATTCTGGCAAGAATTTGCTCACTTCTTAAAATTCCAAATTTTAGGCTAAAAATAGACTTTTAACCATCTGTGGACACTGCAGGAATGATATTGGGAATAAAAAAAATCGTCCGATTTTGATGGTTTTGACCACCCCGGGGACCTGAAAATTTACAATTCTGGCAAGAATTTGCTCACTTCTTAAAATTCCAAATTTTAGCCTCAAAATAGACTTTTGAACATCTGTGGACAGTGCAGAAATGATATGGGGACTAAACAAAATTTGTCCTATTTTGATGATTTTGACCACCCCGGGGTGGTGAAAATCTACAATTCTGGCGAAAACTTGCTCAATTCTTAAAATTCTAAATTTTAGGCTCAAAATAGACTTTTGAACATCTGTAGACACTGCAGGAATGATATGGGGACTAAATAAAATTTATCCGATTTTGATGATTTTGACCACCCCAGGGTGGTGAAAATTTACAATTCTGGCAAGAATTTGCACAGTTCTTAAAATTCCAAATTTTAGGCTCAATATAGACTTTGAACATCTCTGGACACTGTGCAAATGATATGCGGGCTAAAAAAAATTTCTCCGATTTTCATTCTTTTCATTGTGGTGGAAATTAACAATTCTGGCAAGAATTTCCTCACTTCTTAAAATTCCAAATTCTAGGCTCAAAATAGACTTTTAATCATCTGTGGACACTGCAGGAATGATATGGGGAATCAAAATAATTGTCCGATTTTGATGGTTTTGACCACCGCGGGGGAGCTGAAATTTTACAATTCTGGCCAGAATTTGCTCACTTCTTAAAATTCCAAATTTTATGCTCAAAATAGACTTTTGAACATCTGTTGACACTGCGCAAATGATATGGGGACTAAACAAAATTTGTCCGATTTTGATGAGTTTGACCACCCCGGGGTGGTGAAAATTTACAATTCTTGGAAGAATTTGCTCACTTCTTAAAATTCCAAATTTTGGCTCAAAATAGACTTTTGAACATCTGTGGACACTGCGCAAATGATATGGGGACTAAACAAAATTTGTCCGATTTTGATGAGTTTGACCACCCCGGGGTGGTGAAAATTAACAATTCTTGGAAGAATTTGCTCACTTCTTAAAATTCCAAATTTTAGGCTCAAAATAGACTTTTGAACATCTGTGGACACTGCGCAAATAATATTGGGACTAAACAAAATTTGTCCGATTTGATGATTTTGACCACCCCAGGGTGGTGTAAGTTTACATTTGTGGCAAGAATTTGCACACTTCTTAAAATTCCAAATTTTAGGCTCAAAATAGACTTTTGAACATCTGTGGACACTGTGCAAATGATATTGGGAATAAAAAAAATTGTCCGATTTTGATGGTTTTGACCACCCGGGGGAGCTGAAAATTTACACTTCTGGGAAGAATTTGCACACTTCTAAAAAAAACACATTTTAGGCTCAAAATAGACTTTTGAACATCTGTAGACAGTGCAGAAATGATATGGGGACTAAACAAAATTTGTCCTATTTTGATGGTTTTGACCACCCCGGGGACCTGAAAATTTACAATTCTGGCAAGAATTTGCTCACTTCTTAAAATTCCAAATTTTAAGCTCAAAATAGACTTTAAACATCTGTAAACACTGCAAGGATGATATGGGGACTAAACAAAATTTGTCCGATTTTGATGATTTTGACCACCCCGGGGTGGTGAAAATTTACAATTCTAGCGAAAACTTGCTCAATTCTTAAAATTCTAAATTTTATGCTCAAAATAGACTTTGGAACACCTGTAGACACTGCAGGAATGATATGGGGACTAAAGAAAATTTATCCTATTTTGATGATTTTGACCACCCCAGGGTGGTGAAAATTTATATTTCTTCCAAGAATTTGCACACCTCTTAAAATTCCAAATTTTAGGCTCAAAATAGACTTTTGAACATCTCTGGACACTGTGCAAATGATATGGGGGGCTAAAAAAATTTCTCCGATTTTTATGTTTTTGACCATCCCGGGGGTGTGTGAAAATTTACAATTCTGGCAAGAATTAGCTCACTTCTTAAAATTTCCAATTTTAGGCTCAAAATAGACTTTTAATCATCTGTGGACACTGCAGGAATGATATGGGGAATCAAAAAAATTGTCCGATTTTGATGGTTTTGACCATCCAGGGTGGTGAAAATTTACAATTCTGGCAAGAATTTGCTCACTTCTTAAAATTCCAAATTTTAGGCTCAAAATAGACTTTTGAACATCTGTGGACACTGCGCAAATGATATGGGGACTAAACAAAATTTGTCCGATTTTGATCATTTTGACCACCCCGGGGTGGTGAAAATTTACAATTCTTGGAAGAATTTGCTCACTTCTTAAAATTCCAAATTTTAGGCTAAAAATAGACTTTTAATTATCTGTGGACACTGCAGGAATGATATGGGGACTAAACAAAATTTGCCCGATTTTGATGATTTTGACCACCCCGGGGTGGTGAAAATTTACAATTCTGGCGAAAACTTGCTCAATTCTTAAAATTGTAAATTTTAGGCTCAAAATAGACTTTTGAACATCTGTAGACACTGCAGGAATGATATGGGGACTAAACAAAATTTGTCCGATTTTGATGGTTTTGACCACCCGGGGGAGCTGAAAATTTACACTTCTGGGAAGAATTTGTACACTTCTAAAAAAAACACATTTTAGGCTCAAAATAGACTTTTGAACATCTGTAGACAGTGCAGAAATGATATGGGGACTAAACAAAATTTGTCCTATTTTGATGGTTTTGACCACCCCGGGGACCTGAAAATTTACAATTCTGGCAAGAATTTGCTCACTTCTTAAAATTCCAAATTTTAAGCTCATAATAGACTTTAAACATCTGTAAACACTGCAGGAATGATATGGGGACTAAACAAAATTTGTCCGATTTTGATGATTTTGACCACCCCAGGGTGGTGAAAATTTACAATTCTTGGAAGAATTTGCTCACTTCTTAAAATTCCAAATTTTAGGCTCAAAATAGACTTTTGAACATCTGTGGACACTGCGCAAATAATATGGGGACTAAACAAAATTTGTCCGATTTGATGATTTTGACCACCCCAGGGTGGTGAAAGTTTACATTTCTGGCAAGAATTTGCACACTTCTTAAAATTCCAAATTTTAGGCTCAAAATAGACTTTTGAACATCTGTGGACACTGTGCAAATGATATTGGGAATAAAAAAAATCGTCCGATTTTGATGGTTTTGACCACCCCGGGGTGCTGAAAATTTACAATTCTGGCAAGAATTTGCTCACTTCTTAAAATGTCAAATTTTAGGCTCAAAATAGACTTTTGAACATCTGTGGACACTGCGCAAATGATATGGGGACTAAACAAAATTTGTCCTATTTTGATGATTTTGACCCCCCCAGGGTGGTGAAAATTTATACTTCTGGGAAGAATTTGTACACTTCTAAAAAAAACACATTTTAGGCTCCAAATAGACTTTTGAACATCTGTGGACAGTGCAGAAATGATATGGGGACTAAACCAAATTTGTCCGATTTTGATGATTTTGACCACTCCGGATGGTGAAAATTTACAATTCTGGCAAGAATTTGCTCACTTCTTAAAATTCCAAATTTTAGGCTCAAAATAGACTTTTGAACATCTGTGGACACTGCGCAAATAATATTGGGACTAAACAAAATTTGTCCGATTTGATGATTTTGACCACCCCAGGGTGCTGAAAGTTTACATTTCTGGCAAGAATTTGCACACTTCTTAAAATTCCAAATTTTAGGCTCAAAATAGACTTTTGAACATCTGTGGACACTGCGCAAATGATATTGGGAATAAAAAAAATTGTCCGATTTTGATGGTTTTGACCACCCCGGGGACCTGAAAATTTACAATTCTGGCAAGAATTTGCTCACTTCTTAAAATTCTAAATTTTAAGCTCATAATAGACTTTAAACATCTGTAAACACTGCAGGAATGATATGGGGACTAAACAAAATTTGTCCGATTTTGATGATTTTGACCACCCCGGGGTGGTGAAAATTTACAATTCTAGCGAAAACTTGCTCAATTCTTAAAATTCTAAATTTTAGGCTCAAAATAGACTTTGGAACACCTGTAGACACTGCAGGAATGATATGGGGACTAAAGAAAATTTATCCTATTTTGATGATTTTGACCACCCCAGGGTGGTGAAAATTTACAATTCTGGCAAGAATTTGCTCACTTCTTAAAATACCAAATTTTAGGCTCAAAATAGACTTTTGAACATCTGTAGACACTGCAGGAATGATATGGGGACTAAACAAAATTTGTCCGATTTTGACGATTTTGACCACCCCAGGGTGGTGAAAATTTATATTTCTTGCAAGAATTTGCACACTTCTTAAAATTCCAAATTTTAGGCTCAAAATAGACTTTTGAACATCTCTGGACACTGTGCAAATGATATGCGGGCTAAAAAAAATTTCTTCGATTTTCATTGTTTTCATTGTGGTGAAAATTAACAATTCTGGCAAGAATTTGCTCACTTCTTAAAATTCCAAATTTTAGGCTCAAAATAGACTTTTAATCATCTGTGGACACTGCAGGAATGATATGGGGAATCAAAAAAATTGTCCGATTTTGATGGTTTTGACCACCGCGGGGGAGCTGAAAATTTACAATTCTGGCAAGAATTTGCTCACTTCTTAAAATTCCAAATTTTAGCCTCAAAATAGACTTTTGAACATCTGTGGACAGTGCAGAAATGATATGGGGACTAAACAAAATTTGTCCTATTTTGATGATTTTGACCACCCCGGGGTGGTGAAAATCTACAATTCTAGCGAAAACTTGCTCAATTCTTAAAATTCTACATATAAGGTTCAAAATAGACTTTGGAACACCTGTAGACACTGCAGGAATGATATGGGGACTAAATAAAATTTATCCGATTTTGATGATTTTGACCACCCCAGGGTGGTGAAAATTTACAATTCTGGCAAGAATTTGCTCACTTCTTAAAATTCCAAATTTTAGGCTCAAAATAGACTTTTGAACATCTCTGGACACTGTGCAAATGATATGCGGGCTAAAAAAAATTTCTTCGATTTTCATTGTTTTCATTGTGGTGAAAATTAACAATTCTGGCAAGAATTTGCTCACTTCTTAAAATTCCAAATTTTAGGCTCAAAATAGACTTTTAATCATCTGTGGACACTGCAGGAATGATATGGGGAATCAAAAAAATTGTCCGATTTTGATGGTTTTGACCACCGCGGGGGAGCTGAAAATTTACAATTTTGGCAAGAATTTGCTCACTTCTTAAAATTCCAAATTTTAGGCTCAAAATAGACTTTTGAACATCTGTGGACACTGCGCAAATGATATGGGGACTAAACAAAATTTGTCCGATTTTGATGATTTTGACCACTCCGGATGGTGAAAATTTACAATTCTGGCAAGAATTTGCTCACTTCTTAAAATTCCAAATTTTAGGCTCAAAATAGACTTTTGAACATCTGTGGACACTGCGCAAATAATATTGGGACTAAACAAAATTTGTCCGATTTGATGATTTTGACCACCCCAGGGTGGTGAAAGTTTACATTTCTGGCAAGAATTTGCACACTTCTTAAAATTCCAAATTTTAGGCTCAAAATAGACTTTTGAACATCTGTGGACACTGCGCAAATGATATTGGGAATAAAAAAAATTGTCCGATTTTGATGGTTTTGACCACCCGGGGGAGCTGAAAATTTACACTTCTGGGAAGAATTTGCTCACTTCTAAAAAAAACACATTTTAGGCTCAAAATAGACTTTTGAACATCTGTGGACACTGCGCAAATAATATTGGGACTAAACAAAATTTGTCCGATTTGATGATTTTGACCACCCCTGGGTGGTGTAAGTTTACATTTCTGGCAAGAATTTGCACACTTCTTAAAATTCCAAATTTTAGGCTCAAAATAGACTTTTGAACATCTGTGGACACTGTGCAAATGATATTGGGAATAAAAAAAATTGTCCGATTTTGATGGTTTTGACCACCCGGGGGAGCTGAAAATTTACACTTCTGGGAAGAATTTGCACACTTCTAAAAAAAACACATTTTAGGCTCAAAATAGACTTTTGAACATCTGTAGACAGTGCAGAAATGATATGGGGACTAAACAAAATTTGTCCTATTTTGATGGTTTTGACCACCCCGGGGACCTGAAAATTTACAATTCTGGCAAGAATTTGCTCACTTCTTAAAATTCCAAATTTTAGGCTCAAAATAGACTTTTGAACATCTGTGGACACTGCGCAAATAATATTGGGACTAAACAAAATTTGTCCGATTTGATGATTTTGACCACCCCGGGGTGCTGAAAGTTTACATTTCTGGCAAGAATTTGCACACTTCTTAAAATTCCAAATTTTGGCTCAAAATAGACTTTTGAACATCTGTGGACACTGCGCAAATGATATGGGGACTAAACAAAATTTGTCCGATTTTGATGATTTAGACCACTCCGGATGGTGAAAATTTACAATTCTGGCAAGAATTTGCTCACTTCTTAAAATTCCAAATTTTAGGCTCAAAATAGACTTTTGAACATCTGTGGACACTGCGCAAATAATATTGGGTCTAAAGAAAATTTGTCCGATTTGATGATTTTGACCACCCCAGGGTGGTGAAAGTTTACATTTCTGGCAAGAATTTGCACACTTCTTAAAATTCCAAATTTTAGGCTCAAAATAGACTTTTGAACATCTGTGGACACTGCGCAAATGATATTGGGAATAAAAAAAATTGTCCGATTTTGATGGTTTTGACCACCCGGGGGAGCTGAAAATTTACACTTCTGGGAAGAATTTGCACACTTCTAAAAAAAACACATTTTAGGCTCAAAATAGACTTTTGAACATCTGTAGACAGTGCAGAAATGATATGGGGACTAAACAAAATTTGTCCTATTTTGATGGTTTTGACCACCCCGGGGACCTGAAAATTTACAATTCTGGCAAGAATTTGCTCACTTCTTAAAATTCCAAATTTTAGGCTCAAAATAGACTTTTGAACATCTGTGGACACTGCGCAAATAATATTGGGACTAAACAAAATTTGTCCGATTTGATGATTTTGACCACCCCGGGGTGCTGAAAGTTTACATTTCTGGCAAGAATTTGCACACTTCTTAAAATTCCAAATTTTGGCTCAAAATAGACTTTTGAACATCTGTGGACACTGCGCAAATGATATTGAGAATAAAAAAAATTGTCCGATTTTGATGGTTTTGACCACCCGGGGGAGCTGAAAATTTACACTTCTGGGAAGAATTTGCACACTTCTTAAAATTCCAAATTTTAAGCTCATAATAGACTTTAAACATCTGTAAACACTGCAGGAATGATATGGGGACTAAACAAAATTTGTCCGATTTTGATGATTTTGACCACCCCGGGGTGGAGAAAATTTACAATTCTAGCGAAAACTTGCTCAATTCTTAAAATTCTAAATTTTAGGCTCAAAATAGACTTTGGAACACCTGTAGACACTGCAGGAATGATATGGGGACTAAAGAAAATTTATCCTATTTTGATGATTTTGACCACCCCAGGGTGGTGAAAATTTACAATTCTGGCAAGAATTTGCTCACTTCTTAAAATACCAAATTTTAGGCTCAAAATAGACTTTTGAACATCTGTAGACACTGCAGGAATGATATGGGGACTAAACAAAATTTGTCCGATTTTGACGATTTTGACCACCCCAGGGTGGTGAAAATTTATATTTCTTGCAAGAATTTGCACACTTCTTAAAATTCCAAATTTTAGGCTCAAAAAAGACTTTTGAACATCTCTGGACACTGTGCAAATGATATGTGGGCTAAAAAAAATTTCTCCGATTTTCATTGTTTTCATTGTGGTGAAAATTAACAATTCTGGCAAGAATTTGCTCACTTCTTAAAATTCCAAATTTTAGGCTCAAAATAGACTTTTAATCATCTGTGGACACTGCAGGAATGATATGGGGAATCAAAAAAATTGTCCGATTTTGATGGTTTTGACCACCCCAGGGTGGTGAAAATTTACACTTCTGGGAAGAATTTGCTCACTTCTTAAAATTCCAAATTTTGGCTCAAAATAGACTTTTGAACATCTGTGGACACTGCGCAAATAATATTGGGACTAAACAAAATTTGTCCTATTTTGATGATTTTGACCACCCCAGGGTGGTAAAAATTTACAATTCTGGCAAGAATTTGCTCACTTCTTAAAATTCCAAATTTTAGGCTAAAAATAGACTTTTAACCATCTGTCGACACTGCAGGAATGATATGGGGAATAAAAAAAATCGTCCGATTTTGATGGTTTTGACCACCCCGGGGACCTGAAAATTTACAATTCTGGCAAGAATTTGCACACTTCTTAAAATTCCAAATTTTAGCCTCAAGAGACTTTTGAACATCTGTGGACAGTGCAGAAATGATATGGGGACTAAACAAAATTTGTCCTATTTTGATGATTTTGACCACCCGGGGGTGGTGAAAATCTACAATTCTGGCGAAAACTTGCTCAATTCTTAAAATTCTAAATTTTAGGCTCAAAATAGACTTTTGAACATCTGTAGACACTGCAGGAATGATATGGGGACTAAATAAAATTTATCCGATTTTGATGATTTTGACCACCCCAGGGTGGTGAAAATTTACAATTCTGGCAAGAATTTGCACACTTCTTAAAATTCCAAATTTTAGGCTCAATATAGACTTTTGAACATCTCTGGACACTGTGCAAATGATATGCTGGCTAAAAAAAATTTCTCCGATTTTCATTGTTTTCATTGTGGTGGAAATTAACAATTCTGGCAAGAATTTCCTCACTTCTTAAAATTCCAAATTCTAGGCTCAAAATAGACTTTTAATCATCTGTGGACACTGCAGGAATGATATGGGGACTAAACAAAATTTGTCCGATTTTGATGATTTTTACCACCCCAGGGTGGTGAAAATTAACAATTCTTGGAAGAATTTGCTCACTTCTTAAAATTCCAAATTTTAGGCTCAAAATAGACTTTTGAACATCTGTGGACACTGCGCAAATAATATGGGGACTAAACAAAATTTGTCCGATTTGATGATTTTGACCACCCCAGGGTGCTGAAAGTTTACATTTCTGGCAAGAATTTGCACACTTCTTAAAATTCCAAATTTTAGGCTCAAAATAGACTTTTGAACATCTGTGGACACTGTGCAAATGATATTGGGACTAAACAAAATCGTCCGATTTTGATGGTTTTGACCACCCCGGGGTGCTGAAAATTTACAATTCTGGCAAGAATTTGCTCACTTCTTAAAATTCCAAATTTTAGGCTCAAAATAGACTTTTGAACATCTGTGGACACTGCGCAAATGATATGGGGACTAAACAAAATTTGTCCGATTTTGATGATTTTGACCCCCCCAGGGTGGTGAAAATTTATACTTCTGGGAAGAATTTGCACACTTCTAAAAAAAACACATTTTAGGCTCCAAACAGACTTTTGAAAATCTGTGGACAGTGCAGAAATGATATGGGGACTAAACAAAATTTGTCCTATTTTGATGATTTTGACCACTCCGGATGGTGAAAATTTACAATTCTGGCAAGAATTTGCTCACTTCTTAAAATTCCAAATTTTAGGCTCAAAATAGACTTTTGAACATCTGTGGACACTGCACAAATGATATTGGGAATAAAAAAAATTGTCCGATTTTGATGGTTTTGACCACCCGGGGGAGCTGAAAATTTACACTTCTAGCAAGAATTTGCACACCTCTAAAAAAAACACATTTTAGGCTCAAAATAGACTTTTGAACATCTGTAGACAGTGCAGAAATGATATGGGGACGAAACAAAATTTGTCCGATTTTGATGGTTTTGAACACCCCGGGGACCTGAAAATTTACAATTCTGGCAAAAATTTGCTCACTTCTTAAAATTCCAAATTTTAGGCTCAAAATAGACTTTTGAACATCTGTGGACACTGCGCAAATAATATTGGGACTAAACAAAATTTGTCCAATTTGATGATTTTGACCACCCCGGGGTGCTGAAAGTTTACATTTCTGGCAAGAATTTGCACACTTCTTAAAATTCCAAATTTTGGGCTCAAAATAGACTTTTGAACATCTGTGGACACTGCGCAAATGATATTGGGAATAAAAAAAATTGTCCGATTTTGATGGTTTTGACCACCCGGGGGAGCTGAAAATTTACACTTCTGGGAAGAATTTGCACACTTCTAAAAAAAACACATTTTAGGCTCAAAATAGACTTTTGAACATCTGTAGACAGTGCAGAAATGATATGGGGACGAAACAAAATTTGTCCTATTTTGATGGTTTTGACCACCCCGGGGACCTGAAAATTTACAATTCTGGCAAGAATTTGCTCACTTCTTAAAATTCCAAATTTTAAGCTCATAATAGACTTTTAATCATCTGTAAACACTGCAGGAATGATATGGGGACTAAACAAAATTTGTCCGATTTTGATGATTTTGACCACCCCGGGGTGGTGAAAATTTACAATTCTAGCGAAAACTTGCTCAATTCTTAAAATTCTAAATTTTAGGCTCAAAATAGACTTTGGAACACCTGTAGACACTGCAGGAATGATATGGGGACTAAAGAAAATTTATCCTATTTTGATGATTTTGACCACCCCAGGGTGGTGAAAATTTACAATTCTGGCAAGAATTTGCTCACTTCTTAAAATACCAAATTTTAGGCTCAAAATAGACTTTTGAACATCTGTAGCCACTGCAGGAATGATATGGGGACTAAACAAAATTTGTCCGATTTTGACGATTTTGACCACCCCAGGGTGGTGAAAATTTATATTTCTTGCAAGAATTTGCACACTTCTTAAAATTCCAAATTTTAGGCTCAAAATAGACTTTGGAACATCTGTGGACACTGTGCAAATGATATGCGGGCTAAAAAAAATTTCTCCGATTTTCATTGTTTTCATTGTGGTGAAAATTAACAATTCTGGCAAGAATTTGCTCACTTCTTAAAATTCCAAATTTTAGGCTCAAAATAGACTTTTAATCATCTGTGGACACTGCAGGAATGATATGGGGAATCAAAAAATTGTCCGATTTTGATGGTTTTGACCACCGCGGGGGAGCTGAAAATTTACAATTCTTGCAAGAATTTGCTCACTTCTTAAAATTCCAAATTTTAGGCTCAAAATAGACTTTTGAACATCTGTGGACACTGCGGAAATAATATTGGGCCTAAAGAAAATTTGTCCGATTTGATGATTTTGACCACCCCAGGGTGGTGAAAGTTTACATTTCTGGCAAGAATTTGCACACTTCTTAAAATTCCAAATTTTAGGCTCAAAATAGACTTTTGAACATCTGTGGACACTGCGCAAATGATATTGGGAATAAAAAAAATTGTCCGATTTTGATGGTTTTGACCACCCGGGGGAGCTGAAAATTTACACTTCTGGGAAGAATTTGCACACTTCTAAAAAAAACACATTTTAGGCTCAAAATAGACTTTTGAACATCTGTAGACAGTGCAGAAATGATATGGGGACTAAACAAAATTTGTCCTATTTTGATGGTTTTGACCACCCCGGGGACCTGAAAATTTACAATTCTGGCAAGAATTTGCTCACTTCTTAAAATTCCAAATTTTAGGCTCAAAATAGACTTTTGAACATCTGTGGACACTGCGCAAATGATATTGGGAATAAAAAAAATTGTCCGATTTTGATGGTTTTGACCACCCGGGGGAGCTGAAAATTTACACTTCTGGGAAGAATTTGCACACTTCTTAAAATTCCAAATTTTAAGCTCATAATAGACTTTAAACATCTGTAAACACTGCAGGAATGATATGGGGACTAAACAAAATTTGTCCGATTTTGATGATTTTGACCACCCCGGGGTGGAGAAAATTTACAATTCTAGCGAAAACTTGCTCAATTCTTAAAATTCTAAATTTTAGGCTCAAAATAGACTTTGGAACACCTGTAGACACTGCAGGAATGATATGGGGACTAAAGAAAATTTATCCTATTTTGATGATTTTGACCACCCCAGGGTGGTGAAAATTTACAATTCTGGCAAGAATTTGCTCACTTCTTAAAATACCAAATTTTAGGCTCAAAATAGACTTTTGAACATCTGTAGACACTGCAGGAATGATATGGGGACTAAACAAAATTTGTCCGATTTTGACGATTTTGACCACCCCAGGGTGGTGAAAATTTATATTTCTTGCAAGAATTTGCACACTTCTTAAAATTCCAAATTTTAGGCTCAAAAAAGACTTTTGAACATCTCTGGACACTGTGCAAATGATATGTGGGCTAAAAAAAAATTCTCCGATTTTCATTGTTTTCATTGTGGTGAAAATTAACAATTCTGGCAAGAATTTGCTAACTTCTTAAAATTCCAAATTTTAGGCTCAAAATAGACTTTTAATCATCTGTGGACACTGCAGGAATGATATGGGGAATCAAAAAAATTGTCCGATTTTGATGGTTTTGACCACCCCAGGGTGGTGAAAATTTACACTTCTGGGAAGAATTTGCTCACTTCTTAAAATTCCAAATTTTGGCTCAAAATAGACTTTTGAACATCTGTGGACACTGCGCAAATAATATTGGGACTAAACATAATTTGTCCTATTTTGATGATTTTGACCACCCCAGGGTGGTAAAAATTTACAATTCTGGCAAGAATTTGCTCACTTCTTAAAATTCCAAATTTTAGGCTAAAAATAGACTTTTAACCATCTGTCGACACTGCAGGAATGATATGGGGAATAAAAAAAATCGTCCGATTTTGATGGTTTTGACCACCCCGGGGACCTGAAAATTTACAATTCTGGCAACAATTTGCACACTTCTTAAAATTCCAAATTTTAGCCTCAAGAGACTTTTGAACATCTGTGGACAGTGCAGAAATGATATGGGGACTAAACAAAATTTGTCCTATTTTGATGATTTTGACCACTCCGGATGGTGAAAATTTACAATTCTGGCAAGAATTTGCTCACTTCTTAAAATTCCAAATTTTAGGCTCAAAATAGACTTTTGAACATCTGTGGACACTGCACAAATGATATTGGGAATAAAAAAAATTGTCCGATTTTGATGGTTTTGACCACCCGGGGGAGCTGAAAATTTACACTTCTAGCAAGAATTTGCACACTTCTAAAAAAAACACATTTTAGGCTCAAAATAGACTTTTGAACATCTGTAGACAGTGCAGAAATGATATGGGGACGAAACAAAATTTGTCCGATTTTGATGGTTTTGAACACCCCGGGGACCTGAAAATTTACAATTCTGGCAAAAATTTGCTCACTTCTTAAAATTCCAAATTTTAGGCTCAAAATAGACTTTTGAACATCTATGGACACTGCGCAAATAATATTGGGACTAAACAAAATTTGTCCAATTTGATGATTTTGACCACCCCGGGGTGCTGAAAGTTTACATTTCTGGCAAGAATTTGCACACTTCTTAAAATTCCAAATTTTGGGCTCAAAATAGACTTTTGAACATCTGTGGACACTGCGCAAATGATATTGGGAATAAAAAAAATTGTCCGATTTTGATGGTTTTGACCACCCGGGGGAGCTGAAAATTTACACTTCTGGGAAGAATTTGCACACTTCTAAAAAAAACACATTTTAGGCTCAAAATAGACTTTTGAACATCTGTAGACAGTGCAGAAATGATATGGGGACGAAACAAAATTTGTCCTATTTTGATGGTTTTGACCACCCCGGGGACCTGAAAATTTACAATTCTGGCAAGAATTTGCTCACTTCTTAAAATTCCAAATTTTAAGCTCATAATAGACTTTTAATCATCTGTAAACACTGCAGGAATGATATGGGGACTAAACAAAATTTGTCCGATTTTGATGATTTTGACCACCCCGGGGTGGTGAAAATTTACAATTCTAGCGAAAACTTGCTCAATTCTTAAAATTCTAAATTTTAGGCTCAAAATAGACTTTGGAACACCTGTAGACACTGCAGGAATGATATGGGGACTAAAGAAAATTTATCCTATTTTGATGATTTTGACCACCCCAGGGTGGTGAAAATTTACAATTCTGGCAAGAATTTGCTCACTTCTTAAAATACCAAATTTTAGGCTCAAAATAGACTTTTGAACATCTGTAGCCACTGCAGGAATGATATGGGGACTAAACAAAATTTGTCCGATTTTGACGATTTTGACCACCCCAGGGTGGTGAAAATTTATATTTCTTGCAAGAATTTGCACACTTCTTAAAATTCCAAATTTTAGGCTCAAAATAGACTTTGGAACATCTGTGGACACTGTGCAAATGATATGCGGGCTAAAAAAAATTTCTCCGATTTTCATTGTTTTCATTGTGGTGAAAATTAACAATTCTGGCAAGAATTTGCTCACTTCTTAAAATTCCAAATTTTAGGCTCAAAATAGACTTTTAATCATCTGTGGACACTGCAGGAATGATATGGGGAATCAAAAAATTGTCCGATTTTGATGGTTTTGACCACCGCGGGGGAGCTGAAAATTTACAATTCTTGCAAGAATTTGCTCACTTCTTAAAATTCCAAATTTTAGGCTCAAAATAGACTTTTGAACATCTGTGGACACTGCGGAAAT
This sequence comes from Haliotis rufescens, assembly GCF_023055435.1. Lineage (NCBI taxonomy): Eukaryota > Metazoa > Mollusca > Gastropoda > Lepetellida > Haliotidae > Haliotis > Haliotis rufescens. Next base: position 48,976,726 of record NW_025964001.1, on the reverse strand, counting down.
AATATTGGGCCTAAAGAAAATTTGTCCGATTTGATGATTTTGACCACCCCAGGGTGGTGAAAGTTTACATTTCTGGCAAGAATTTGCACACTTCTTAAAATTCCAAATTTTAGGCTCAAAATAGACTTTTGAACATCTGTGGACACTGCGCAAATGATATTGGGAATAAAAAAAATTGTCCGATTTTGATGGTTTTGACCACCCGGGGGAGCTGAAAATTTACACTTCTGGGAAGAATTTGCACACTTCTAAAAAAAACACATTTTAGGCTCAAAATAGACTTTTGAACATCTGTAGACAGTGCAGAAATGATATGGGGACTAAACAAAATTTGTCCTATTTTGATGGTTTTGACCACCCCGGGGACCTGAAAATTTACAATTCTGGCAAGAATTTGCTCACTTCTTAAAATTCCAAATTTTAGGCTCAAAATAGACTTTTGAACATCTGTGGACACTGCGCAAATGATATTGGGAATAAAAAAAATTGTCCGATTTTGATGGTTTTGACCACCCGGGGGAGCTGAAAATTTACACTTCTGGGAAGAATTTGCACACTTCTTAAAATTCCAAATTTTAAGCTCATAATAGACTTTAAACATCTGTAAACACTGCAGGAATGATATGGGGACTAAACAAAATTTGTCCGATTTTGATGATTTTGACCACCCCGGGGTGGAGAAAATTTACAATTCTAGCGAAAACTTGCTCAATTCTTAAAATTCTAAATTTTAGGCTCAAAATAGACTTTGGAACACCTGTAGACACTGCAGGAATGATATGGGGACTAAAGAAAATTTATCCTATTTTGATGATTTTGACCACCCCAGGGTGGTGAAAATTTACAATTCTGGCAAGAATTTGCTCACTTCTTAAAATACCAAATTTTAGGCTCAAAATAGACTTTTGAACATCTGTAGACACTGCAGGAATGATATGGGGACTAAACAAAATTTGTCCGATTTTGACGATTTTGACCACCCCAGGGTGGTGAAAATTTATATTTCTTGCAAGAATTTGCACACTTCTTAAAATTCCAAATTTTAGGCTCAAAAAAGACTTTTGAACATCTCTGGACACTGTGCAAATGATATGTGGGCTAAAAAAAAATTCTCCGATTTTCATTGTTTTCATTGTGGTGAAAATTAACAATTCTGGCAAGAATTTGCTCACTTCTTAAAATTCCAAATTTTAGCCTCAAAATAGACTTTTAATCATCTGTGGACACTGCAGGAATGATATGGGGAATCAAAAAAATTGTCCGATTTTGATGGTTTTGACCACCCCAGGGTGGTGAAAATTTACACTTCTGGGAAGAATTTGCTCACTTCTTAAAATTCCAAATTTTGGCTCAAAATAGACTTTTGAACATCTGTGGACACTGCGCAAATAATATTGGGACTAAACAAAATTTGTCCTATTTTGATGATTTTGACCACCCCAGGGTGGTAAAAATTTACAATTCTGGCAAGAATTTGCTCACTTCTTAAAATTCCAAATTTTAGGCTAAAAATAGACTTTTAACCATCTGTCGACACTGCAGGAATGATATGGGGAATAAAAAAAATCGTCCGATTTTGATGGTTTTGACCACCCCGGGGACCTGAAAATTTACAATTCTGGCAAGAATTTGCACACTTCTTAAAATTCCAAATTTTAGCCTCAAGAGACTTTTGAACATCTGTGGACAGTGCAGAAATGATATGGGGACTAAACAAAATTTGTCCTATTTTGATGATTTTGACCACCCGGGGGTGGTGAAAATCTACAATTCTGGCGAAAACTTGCTCAATTCTTAAAATTCTAAATTTTAGGCTCAAAATAGACTTTTGAACATCTGTAGACACTGCAGGAATGATATGGGGACTAAATAAAATTTATCCGATTTTGATGATTTTGACCACCCCAGGGTGGTGAAAATTTACAATTCTGGCAAGAATTTGCACACTTCTTAAAATTCCAAATTTTAGGCTCAATATAGACTTTTGAACATCTCTGGACACTGTGCAAATGATATGCTGGCTAAAAAAAATTTCTCCGATTTTCATTGTTTTCATTGTGGTGGAAATTAACAATTCTGGCAAGAATTTCCTCACTTCTTAAAATTCCAAATTCTAGGCTCAAAATAGACTTTTAATCATCTGTGGACACTGCAGGAATGATATGGGGACTAAACAAAATTTGTCCGATTTTGATGATTTTTACCACCCCAGGGTGGTGAAAATTAACAATTCTTGGAAGAATTTGCTCACTTCTTAAAATTCCAAATTTTAGGCTCAAAATAGACTTTTGAACATCTGTGGACACTGCGCAAATAATATTGGGACTAAACAAAATTTGTCCAATTTGATGATTTTGACCACCCCGGGGTGCTGAAAGTTTACATTTCTGGCAAGAATTTGCACACTTCTTAAAATTCCAAATTTTGGGCTCAAAATAGACTTTTGAACATCTGTGGACACTGCGCAAATGATATTGGGAATAAAAAAAATTGTCCGATTTTGATGGTTTTGACCACCCGGGGGAGCTGAAAATTTACACTTCTGGCAAGAATTTGCACACTTCTTAAAATTCCAAATTTTAGCCTCAAGAGACTTTTGAACATCTGTGGACAGTGCAGAAATGATATGGGGACTAAACAAAATTTGTCCTATTTTGATGATTTTGACCACCCGGGGGTGGTGAAAATCTACAATTCTGGCGAAAACTTGCTCAATTCTTAAAATTCTAAATTTTAGGCTCAAAATAGACTTTTGAACATCTGTAGACACTGCAGGAATGATATGGGGACTAAATAAAATTTATCCGATTTTGATGATTTTGACCACCCCAGGGTGGTAAAAATTTACAATTCTGGCAAGAATTTGCTCACTTCTTAAAATTCCAAATTTTAGGCTAAAAATAGACTTTTAACCATCTGTCGACACTGCAGGAATGATATGGGGAATAAAAAAAATCGTCCGATTTTGATGGTTTTGACCACCCCGGGGACCTGAAAATTTACAATTCTTGCAACAATTTGCACACTTCTTAAAATTCCAAATTTTAGCCTCAAGAGACTTTTGAACATCTGTGGACAGTGCAGAAATGATATGGGGACTAAACAAAATTTGTCCTATTTTGATGATTTTGACCACCCGGGGGTGGTGAAAATCTACAATTCTGGCGAAAACTTGCTCAATTCTTAAAATTCTAAATTTTAGGCTCAAAATAGACTTTTGAACATCTGTAGACACTGCAGGAATGATATGGGGACTAAATAAAATTTATCCGATTTTGATGATTTTGACCACCCCAGGGTGGTGAAAATTTACAATTCTGGCAAGAATTTGCACACTTCTTAAAATTCCAAATTTTAGGCTCAATATAGACTTTTGAACATCTCTGGACACTGTGCAAATGATATGCTGGCTAAAAAAAATTTCTCCGATTTTCATTGTTTTCATTGTGGTGGAAATTAACAATTCTGGCAAGAATTTCCTCACTTCTTAAAATTCCAAATTCTAGGCTCAAAATAGACTTTTAATCATCTGTGGACACTGCAGGAATGATATGGGGACTAAACAAAATTTGTCCGATTTTGATGATTTTTACCACCCCAGGGTGGTGAAAATTAACAATTCTTGGAAGAATTTGCTCACTTCTTAAAATTCCAAATTTTAGGCTCAAAATAGACTTTTGAACATCTGTGGACACTGCGCAAATAATATTGGGACTAAACAAAATTTGTCCAATTTGATGATTTTGACCACCCCGGGGTGCTGAAAGTTTACATTTCTGGCAAGAATTTGCACACTTCTTAAAATTCCAAATTTTGGGCTCAAAATAGACTTTTGAACATCTGTGGACACTGCGCAAATGATATTGGGAATAAAAAAAATTGTCCGATTTTGATGGTTTTGACCACCCGGGGGAGCTGAAAATTTACACTTCTGGGAAGAATTTGCACACTTCTAAAAAAAACACATTTTAGGCTCAAAATAGACTTTTGAACATCTGTAGACAGTGCAGAAATGATATGGGGACGAAACAAAATTTGTCCTATTTTGATGGTTTTGACCACCCCGGGGACCTGAAAATTTACAATTCTGGCAAGAATTTGCTCACTTCTTAAAATTCCAAATTTTAAGCTCATAATAGACTTTTAATCATCTGTAAACACTGCAGGAATGATATGGGGACTAAACAAAATTTGTCCGATTTTGATGATTTTGACCACCCCGGGGTGGTGAAAATTTACAATTCTAGCGAAAACTTGCTCAATTCTTAAAATTCTAAATTTTAGGCTCAAAATAGACTTTGGAACACCTGTAGACACTGCAGGAATGATATGGGGACTAAAGAAAATTTATCCTATTTTGATGATTTTGACCACCCCAGGGTGGTGAAAATTTACAATTCTGGCAAGAATTTGCTCACTTCTTAAAATACCAAATTTTAGGCTCAAAATAGACTTTTGAACATCTGTAGCCACTGCAGGAATGATATGGGGACTAAACAAAATTTGTCCGATTTTGACGATTTTGACCACCCCAGGGTGGTGAAAATTTATATTTCTTTCAAGAATTTGCACACTTCTTAAAATTCCAAATTTTAGGCTCAAAATAGACTTTGGAACATCTGTGGACACTGTGCAAATGATATGCGGGCTAAAAAAAATTTCTCCGATTTTCATTGTTTTCATTGTGGTGAAAATTAACAATTCTGGCAAGAATTTGCTCACTTCTTAAAATTCCAAATTTTAGGCTCAAAATAGACTTTTAATCATCTGTGGACACTGCAGGAATGATATGGGGAATCAAAAAATTGTCCGATTTTGATGGTTTTGACCACCGCGGGGGAGCTGAAAATTTACAATTCTGGCAAGAATTTGCTCACTTCTTAAAATTCCAAATTTTAGGCTCAAAATAGACTTTTGAACATCTGTGGACACTGCGCAAATGATATGGGGACTAAACAAAATTTGTCCGATTTTGATGATTTTGACCACCCCAGGGTGGTGAAAATTTACAATTCTTGGAAGAATTTGCTCACTTCTTAAAATTCCAAATTTTAGGCTCAAAATAGACTTTTGAACATCTGTGGACACTGCGCAAATGATATGGGGACTAAACAAAATTTGTCCGATTTTGATGATTTTTACCACCCCAGGGTGGTGAAAATTTACAATTTTTGGAAGAATTTGCTCACTTCTTAAAATTCCAAATTTTAGGCTCAAAATAGACTTTTGAACATCTGTGGACACTGCGCAAATAATATTGGGACTAAACAAAATTTGTCCGATTTGATGATTTTGACCACCCCAGGGAGCTGAAAATTTACACTTCTGGGAAGAATTTGCACACTTCTAAAAAAAACACATTTTAGGCTCAAAATAGACTTTTGAACACCTGTAGACACTGCAGGAATGATATGGGGACTAAACAAAATTTATCCTATTTTGATGATTTTGACCACCCCAGGGTGGTGAAAATTTACAATTCTGGCAAGAATTTCCTCACTTCTTAAAATTTCCAATTTTAGGCTCCAAATAGACTTTTAATCATCTGTGGACACTACAGGAATGATATGGGGAAGAAAAAAATTTTTCCGATTTTGATGGTTTTGACCACTCCGGATGGTGAAAATTTACAATTCTGGGAAGAATTTGCTCACTTCTTAAAATTCCAAATTTTAGGCTCAAAATAGACTTTTAACCATCTGTGGACACTGCAGGAATGATATGGGGAATAAAAAAAATCATCCGATTTTGATGGTTTTGACCACCCCGGGGACCTGAAAATTTACAATTCTAGCAAGAATTTGCTCACTTCATAAAATTCCAAATTTTAGCCTAAAAATAGACTTTTGAACATCTGTGGACAGTGCAGAAATGATATGGGGACTAAACAAAATTTGTCCTATTTTGATGATTTTGACCACCCCAGGGTGGTGAAAATTTACACTTCTGGCAAGAATTTCCTCACTTCTTAAAATTTCCAATTTTAGGCTCCAAATAGACTTTTAATCATCTGTGGACACTGCAGGAATGATATGGGGAAGAAAAAAAATTGTCCGATTTTGATGGTTTTGACCACTCCGGATGGTGAAAATTTACAATTCTGGGAAGAATTTGCTCACTTCTTAAAATTCTAAATTTTAGCCTCAAAATAGACTTTTGAACATCTGTGGACAGTGCAGAAATGATATGGGGACTAAACAAAATTTGTCCGATTTTGATGATTTTGACCACCCCGGGGTGGTGAAAATTTACACTTCTGGCAAGAATTTCCTCACTTCTTAAAATTTCCAATTTTAGGCTCAAAATAGACTTTTGAACATCTGTGGACACTGCGCAAATAATATTGGGACTAAACAAAATTTGTCCGATTTGATGATTTTGACCACCCCAGGGTGGTGAAAGTGTACATTTCTGGCAAGAATTTGCACACTTCTTAAAATTCCAAATTTTAGGCTCAAAATAGACTTTTGAACATCTGTGGACACTGTGCAAATGATATTGGGAATAAAAAAAATTGTCCGATTTTGATGGTTTTGACCACCGCGGGGGAGCTGAAAATTTACACTTCTGGGAAGAATTTGCACACTTCTAAAAAACACACATTTTAGGCTCAAAATAGACTTTTGAACATCTGTAGACAGTGCAGAAATGATATGGGGACTAAACAAAATTTGTCCTATTTTGATGATTTTGACCACCCCAGGGTGGTGAAAATTTACACTTCTGGCAAGAATTTCCTCACTTCTTAAAATTTCCAATTTTAGGCTCCAAATAGACTTTTAATCATCTGTGGACACTACAGGAATGATATGGGGAAGAAAAAAATTTGTCCGATTTTGATGGTTTTGACCACTCCGGATGGTGAAAATTTACAATTCTGGGAAGAATTTGCTCACTTCTTAAAATTCCAAATTTTAGGCTAAAAATAGACTTTTAACCATCTGTGGACACTGCAGGAATGATATGGGGAATAAAAAAAATCATCCGATTTTGATGGTTTTGACCACCCCGGGGACCTGAAAATTTACAATTCTAGCAAGAATTTGCTCACTTCTTAAAATTCCAAATTTTAGCCTCAAAATAGACTTTTGAACATCTGTGGACAGTGCAGAAATGATATGGGGACTAAATAAAATTTGTCCGATTTTGATGATTTTGACCACCCAGGGGTGGTGAAAATCTACAATTCTGGCGAAAACTTGCTCAATTCTTAAAATTCTAAATTTTAGCCTCAAAATAGACTTTTGAACATCTGTGGACAGTGCAGAAATGATATGGGGACTAAACAAAATTTGTCCGATTTTGATGATTTTGACCACCCCGGGGTGGTGAAAATTTACAATTCTGGCAAGAATTTGCACACTTCTTAAAATTCCAAATTTTAGGCTCAATATAGACTTTTGAACATCTCTGGACACTGCAAATGATATGCGGGCTAAAAAAAAATTTCTCCGATTTTCATTGTTTTTATTGTGGTGGAAATTAACAATTCTGGCAAGAATTTGCTCACTTCTTAAAATTCCAAATTCTAGGCTCAAAATGGACTTTTAATCATCTGTGGACACTGCAGGAATGATATGGGGAATCAAAAAAATTGTCCGATTTTCATGGTTTTGACCACCGCGGGGGAGCTGAAAATTTACAATTCTGGCAAGAATTTGCTCACTTCTTAAAATTCCAAATTTTAGGCTCAAAATAGACTTTTGAACATCTGTGGACACTGCGCAAATGATATGGGGACTAAACAAAATTTGTCCGATTTTGATGATTTTGACCACCCCGGGGTGGTGAAAATTTACAATTCTTGGAAGAATTTGCTCACTTCTTAAAATTCCAAATTTTGGCTCAAAATAGACTTTTGAACATCTGTGGACACTGCGCAAATGATATGGGGACTAAACAAAATTTGTCCGATTTTGATGATTTTTACCACCCCAGGGTGGTGAAAATTTACAATTCTTGGAAGAATTTGCTCACTTCTTAAAATTCCAAATTTTAGGCTCAAAATAGACTTTTGAACATCTGTAGACACTGCAGGAATGATATGGGGACTAAACAAAATTTGTCCGATTTTGACGATTTTGACCACCCCAGGGTGGTGAAAATTTATATTTCTTGCAAGAATTTGCACACTTCTTAAAATTCCAAATTTTAGGCTCAAAATAGACTTTGGAACATCTGTGGACACTGTGCAAATGATATGCGGGCTAAAAAAAATTTCTCCGATTTTCATTGTTTTTATTGTGGTGGAAATTAACAATTCTGGCAAGAATTTGCTCACTTCTTAAAATTCCAAATTCTAGGCTCAAAATGGACTTTTAATCATCTGTGGACACTGCAGGAATGATATGGGGAATCAAAAAAATTGTCCGATTTTGATGGTTTTGACCACCGCGGGGGAGCTGAAAATTTACAATTCTGGCAAGAATTTGCTCACTTCTTAAAATTCCAAATTTTAGGCTCAAAATAGACTTTTGAACATCTGTGGACACTGCGCAAATGATATGGGGACTAAACAAAATTTGTCCGATTTTGATGATTTTGACCACCCCGGGGTGGTGAAAATTTACAATTCTGGGAAGAATTTGCTCACTTCTTAAAATTCCAAATTTTGGCTCAAAATAGACTTTTGAACATCTGTGGACACTGCGCAAATGATATGGGGACTAAACAAAATTTGTCCGATTTTGATGATTTTTACCACCCCAGGGTGGTGAAAATTTACAATTCTTGGAAGAATTTGCTCACTTCTTAAAATTCCAAATTTTAGGCTCAAAATAGACTTTTGAACATCTGTAGACACTGCAGGAATGATATGGGGACTAAACAAAATTTGTCCGATTTTGACGATTTTGACCACCCCAGGGTGGTGAAAATTTATATTTCTTGCAAGAATTTGCACACTTCTTAAAATTCCAAATTTTAGGCTCAAAATAGACTTTGGAACATCTGTGGACACTGTGCAAATGATATGCGGGCTAAAAAAAATTTCTCCGATTTTCATTGTTTTCATTGTGGTGAAAATTAACAATTCTGGCAAGAATTTGCTCACTTCTTAAAATTCCAAATTTTAGGCTCAAAATAGACTTTTAATCATCTGTGGACACTGCAGGAATGATATGGGGAATCAAAAAATTGTCCGATTTTGATGGTTTTGACCACCGCGGGGGAGCTGAAAATTTACAATTCTGGCAAGAATTTGCTCACTTCTTAAAATTCCAAATTTTAGGCTCAAAATAAACTTTTCAACATCTGTGGACACTGCGCAAATGATATGGGGACTAAACAAAATTTGTCCGATTTTGATGATTTTGACCACCCCAGGGTGGTGAAAATTTACAATTCTTGGAAGAATTTGCTCACTTCTTAAAATTCCAAATTTTAGGCTCAAAATAGACTTTTGAACATCTGTGGACACTGCGCAAATGATATGGGGACTAAACAAAATTTGTCCGATTTTGATGATTTTCACTACCCCGGGGTGGTGAAAATTTACAATTTTTGGAAGAATTTGCTCACTTCTTAAAATTCCAAATTTTAGGCTCAAAATAGACTTTTGAACATCTGTGGACACTGCGCAAATAATATTGGGACTAAACAAAATTTGTCCGATTTGATGATTTTGACCACCCCAGGGTGGTGAAAGTGTACATTTCTGGCAAGAATTTGCTCACTTCTTAAAATTCCAAATTTTAGGCTCAAAATAGACTTTTGAACATCTGTGGACACTGCACAAATGATATTGGGAATAAAAAAAATTGTCCGATTTTGATGGTTTTGACCACCCGGGGGAGCTGAAAATTTACACTTCTAGCAAGAATTTGCACACTTCTAAAAAAAACACATTTTAGGCTCAAAATAGACTTTTGAACATCTGTAGACAGTGCAGAAATGATATGGGGACGAAACAAAATTTGTCCGATTTTGATGGTTTTGAACACCCCGGGGACCTGAAAATTTACAATTCTGGCAAAAATTTGCTCACTTCTTAAAATTCCAAATTTTAGGCTCAAAATAGACTTTTGAACATCTGTGGACACTGCGCAAATAATATTGGGACTAAACAAAATTTGTCCAATTTGATGATTTTGACCACCCCGGGGTGCTGAAAGTTTACATTTCTGGCAAGAATTTGCACACTTCTTAAAATTCCAAATTTTGGGCTCAAAATAGACTTTTGAACATCTGTGGACACTGCGCAAATGATATTGGGAATAAAAAAAATTGTCCGATTTTGATGGTTTTGACCACCCGGGGGAGCTGAAAATTTACACTTCTGGGAAGAATTTGCACACTTCTAAAAAAAACACATTTTAGGCTCAAAATAGACTTTTGAACATCTGTAGACAGTGCAAATAATGATATGGGGACGAAACAAAATTTGTCCTATTTTGATGGTTTTGACCACCCCGGGGACCTGAAAATTTACAATTCTGGCAAGAATTTGCTCACTTCTTAAAATTCCAAATTTTAAGCTCATAATAGACTTTTAATCATCTGTAAACACTGCAGGAATGATATGGGGACTAAACAAAATTTGTCCGATTTTGATGATTTTGACCACCCCGGGGTGGTGAAAATTTACAATTCTAGCGAAAACTTGCTCAATTCTTAAAATTCTAAATTTTAGGCTCAAAATAGACTTTGGAACACCTGTAGACACTGCAGGAATGATATGGGGACTAAAGAAAATTTATCCTATTTTGATGATTTTGACCACCCCAGGGTGGTGAAAATTTACAATTCTGGCAAGAATTTGCTCACTTCTTAAAATTCCAAATTTTAGGCTCAAAATAGACTTTGGAACATCTGTGGACACTGTGCAAATGATATGCGGGCTAAAAAAAATTTCTCCGATTTTCATTGTTTTCATTGTGGTGAAAATTAACAATTCTGGCAAGAATTTGCTCACTTCTTAAAATTCCAAATTTTAGGCTCAAAATAGACTTTTAATCATCTGTGGACACTGCAGGAATGATATGGGGAATCAAAAAATTGTCCTATTTTGATGGTTTTGACCACCGCGGGGGAGCTGAAAATTTACAATTCTGGCAAGAATTTGCTCACTTCTTAAAATTCCAAATTTTAGGCTCAAAATAGACTTTTGAACATCTGTGGACACTGCGCAAATGATATGGGGACTAAACAAAATTTGTCCGATTTTGATGATTTTGACCACCCCAGGGTGGTGAAAATTTACAATTCTTGGAAGAATTTGCTCACTTCTTAAAATTCCAAATTTTAGGCTCAAAATAGACTTTTGAACATCTGTGGACACTGCGCAAATGATATGGGGACTAAACAAAATTTGTCCTATTTTGATGATTTTTACCACCCCGGGGTGGTGAAAATTTACAATTTTTGGAAGAATTTGCTCACTTCTTAAAATTCCAAATTTTAGGCTCAAAATAGACTTTTGAACATCTGTGGACACTGCGCAAATAATATTGGGACTAAACAAAATTTGTCCGATTTGATGATTTTGACCACCCCAGGGTGGTGAAAGTGTACATTTCTGGCAAGAATTTGCACACTTCTTAAAATTCCAAATTTTAGGCTCAAAATAGACTTTTGAACATCTGTGGACACTGTGCAAATGATATTGGGAATAAAAAAAATTGTCCGATTTTGATGGTTTTGACCACCCGGGGGAGCTGAAAATTTACACTTCTGGGAAGAATTTGCACACTTCTAAAAAAAACACATTTTAGGCTCAAAATAGACTTTTGAACACCTGTAGACACTGCAGGAATGATATGGGGACTAAACAAAATTTATCCTATTTTGATGATTTTGACCACCCCAGGGTGGTGAAAATTTACAATTCTGGCAAGAATTTCCTCACTTCTTAAAATTTCCAATTTTAGGCTCCAAATAGACTTTTAATCATCTGTGGACACTACAGGAATGATATGGGGAAGAAAATTTTTTTTCCGATTTTGATGATTTTGACCACTCCGGATGGTGAAAATTTACAATTCTGGGAAGAATTTGCTCACTTCTTAAAATTCCAAATTTTAGGCTCAAAATAGACTTTTAACCATCTGTGGACACTGCAGGAATGATATGGGGAATAAAAAAAATCGTCCGATTTTGATGGTTTTGACCACCCCGGGGACCTGAAAATTTACAATTCTAGCAAGAATTTCCTCACTTCATAAAATTCCAAATTTTAGCATAAAAATAGACTTTTGAACATCTGTGGACAGTGCAGAAATGATATGGGGACTAAACAAAATTTGTCCTATTTTGATGATTTTGACCACCCCAGGGTGGTGAAAATTTACACTTCTGGCAAGAATTTCCTCACTTCTTAAAATTTCCAATTTTAGGCTCCAAATAGACTTTTAATCATCTGTGGACACTGCAGGAATGATATGGGGAAGAAAAAAAATTGTCCGATTTTGATGGTTTTGACCACTCCGGATGGTGAAAATTTACAATTCTGGGAAGAATTTGCTCACTTCTTAAAATTCTAAATTTTAGCCTCAAAATAGACTTTTGAACATCTGTGGACACTGCGCAAATAATATTGGGACTAAACAAAATTTGTCCGATTTGATGATTTTGACCACCCCAGGGTGGTGAAAGTGTACATTTCTGGCAAGAATTTGCACACTTCTTAAAATTCCAAATTTTAGGCTCAAAATAGACTTTTGAACATCTGTGGACACTGTGCAAATGATATTGGGAATAAAAAAAATTGTCCGATTTTGATGGTTTTGACCACCCGGGGGAGCTGAAAATTTACAATTCTGGGAAGAATTTGCACACTTCTAAAAAACACACATTTTAGGCTCAAAATAGACTTTTGAACATCTGTAGACAGTGCAGAAATGATATGGGGACTAAACAAAATTTGTCCTATTTTGATGATTTTGACCACCCCAGGGTGGTGAAAATTTACACTTCTGGCAAGAATTTCCTCACTTCTTAAAATTTCCAATTTTAGGCTCCAAATAGACTTTTAATCATCTGTGGACACTACAGGAATGATATGGGGAAGAAAAAAATTTGTCCGATTTTGATGGTTTTGACCACTCCGGATGGTGAAAATTTACAATTCTGGGAAGAATTTGCTCACTTCTTAAAATTCCAAATTTTAGGCTAAAAATAGACTTTTAACCATCTGTGGACACTGCAGGAATGATATGGGGAATAAAAAAAATCATCCGATTTTGATGGTTTTGACCACCCCGGGGACCTGAAAATTTACAATTCTAGCAAGAATTTGCACACTTCTTAAAATTCCAAATTTTAGCCTCAAAATAGACTTTTGAACATCTGTGGACAGTGCAGAAATGATATGGGGACTAAATAAAATTTGTCCGATTTTGATGATTTTGACCACCCAGGGGTGGTGAAAATCTACAATTCTGGCGAAAACTTGCTCAATTCTTAAAATTCTAAATTTTAGCCTCAAAATAGACTTTTGAACATCTGTGGACAGTGCAGAAATGATATGGGGACTAAACAAAATTTGTCCGATTTTGATGATTTTGACCACCCCGGGGTGGTGAAAATTTACAATTCTGGCAAGAATTTGCACACTTCTTAAAATTCCAAATTTTAGGCTCAATATAGACTTTTGAACATCTCTGGACAGTGCAAATGATATGCGGGCTAAAAAAAAATTTCTCCGATTTTCATTGTTTTCATTGTGGTGGAAATTAACAATTCTGGCAAGAATTTGCTCACTTCTTAAAATTCCAAATTCTAGGCTCAAAATGGACTTTTAATCATCTGTGGACACTGCAGGAATGATATGGGGAATCAAAAAAATTGTCCGATTTTCATGGTTTTGACCACCGCGGGGGAGCTGAAAATTTACAATTCTGGCAAGAATTTGCTCACTTCTTAAAATTCCAAATTTTAGGCTCAAAATAGACTTTTGAACATCTGTGGACACTGCGCAAATGATATGGGGACTAAACAAAATTTGTCCGATTTTGATGATTTTGACCACCCCGGGGTGGTGAAAATTAACAATTCTTGGAAGAATTTGCTCACTTCTTAAAATTCCAAATTTTGGCTCAAAATAGACTTTTGAACATCTGTGGACACTGCGCAAATGATATGGGGACTAAACAAAATTTGTCCGATTTTGATGATTTTTACCACCCCAGGGTGGTGAAAATTTACAATTCTTGGAAGAATTTGCTCACTTCTTAAAATTCCAAATTTTAGGCTCAAAATAGACTTTTGAACATCTGTAGACACTGCAGGAATGATATGGGGACTAAACAAAATTTGTCCGATTTTGACGATTTTGACCACCCCAGGGTGGTGAAAATTTATATTTCTTGCAAGAATTTGCACACTTCTTAAAATTCCAAATTTTAGGCTCAAAATAGACTTTGGAACATCTGTGGACACTGTGCAAATGATATGCGGGCTAAAAAAAATTTCTCCGATTTTCATTGTTTTCATTGTGGTGAAAATTAACAATTCTGGCAAGAATTTGCTCACTTCTTAAAATTCCAAATTTTAGGCTCAAAATAGACTTTTAATCATCTGTGGACACTGCAGGAATGATATGGGGAATCAAAAAATTGTCCGATTTTGATGGTTTTGACCACCGCGGGGGAGCTGAAAATTTACAATTCTGGCAAGAATTTGCTCACTTCTTAAAATTCCAAATTTTAGGCTCAATATAGACTTTTGAACATCTCTGGACACTGCAAATGATATGCGGGCTAAAAAAAAATTTCTCCGATTTTCATTGTTTTCATTGTGGTGGAAATTAACAATTCTGGCAAGAATTTGCTCACTTCTTAAAATTCCAAATTCTAGGCTCAAAATGGACTTTTAATCATCTGTGGACACTGCAGGAATGATATGGGGAATCAAAAAAATTGTCCGATTTTCATGGTTTTGACCACCGCGGGGGAGCTGAAAATTTACAATTCTGGCAAGAATTTGCTCACTTCTTAAAATTCCAAATTTTAGGCTCAAAATAGACTTTTCAACATCTCTGGACACTGCGCAAATGATATGGGGACTAAACAAAATTTGTCCGATTTTGATGATTTTGACCACCCCGGGGTGGTGAAAATTTACAATTCTTGGAAGAATTTGCTCACTTCTTAAAATTCCAAATTTTGGCTCAAAATAGACTTTTGAACATCTGTGGACACTGCGCAAATGATATGGGGACTAAACAAAATTTGTCCGATTTTGATGATTTTTACCACCCCAGGGTGGTGAAAATTTACAATTCTTGGAAGAATTTGCTCACTTCTTAAAATTCCAAATTTTAGGCTCAAAATAGACTTTTGAACATCTGTAGACACTGCAGGAATGATATGGGGACTAAACAAAATTTGTCCGATTTTGACGATTTTGACCACCCCAGGGTGGTGAAAATTTATATTTCTTGCAAGAATTTGCACACTTCTTAAAATTCCAAATTTTAGGCTCAAAATAGACTTTGGAACATCTGTGGACACTGTGCAAATGATATGCGGGCTAAAAAAAATTTCTCCGATTTTCATTGTTTTCATTGTGGTGAAAATTAACAATTCTGGCAAGAATTTGCTCACTTCTTAAAATTCCAAATTTTAGACTCAAAATAGACTTTTAATCATCTGTGGACACAGCAGGAATGATATGGGGAATCAAAAAATTGTCCGATTTTGATGGTTTTGACCACCGCGGGGGAGCTGAAAATTTACAATTCTGGCAAGAATTTGCTCACTTCTTAAAATTCCAAATTTTAGGCTCAAAATAGACTTTTGAACATCTGTGGACACTGCGCAAATGATATGGGGACTAAACAAAATTTGTCCGATTTTGATGATTTTGACCACCCCAGGGTGGTGAAAATTTACAATTCTTGGAAGAATTTGCTCACTTCTTAAAATTCCAAATTTTAGGCTCAAAATAGACTTTTGAACATCTGTGGACACTGCGCAAATGATATGGGGACTAAACAAAATTTGTCCGATTTTGATGATTTTTACCACCCCGGGGTGGTGAAAATTTACAATTTTTGGAAGAATTTGCTCACTTCTTAAAATTCCAAATTTTAGGCTCAAAATAGACTTTTGAACATCTGTGGACACTGCGCAAATAATATTGGGACTAAACAAAATTTGTCCGATTTGATGATTTTGACCACCCCAGGGTGGTGAAAGTGTACATTTCTGGCAAGAATTTGCACACTTCTTAAAATTCCAAATTTTAGGCTCAAAATAGACTTTTGAACATCTGTGGACACTGTGCAAATGATATTGGGAATAAAAAAAATTGTCCGATTTTGATGGTTTTGACCACCCGGGGGAGCTGAAAATTTACACTTCTGGGAAGAATTTGCACACTTCTAAAAAAAACACATTTTAGGCTCAAAATAGACTTTTGAACATCTGTAGACAGTGCAGAAATGATATGGGGACTAAACAAAATTTGTCCTATTTTGATGATTTTGACCACCCCAGGGTGGTGAAAATTTACACTTCTGGCAAGAATTTCCTCACTTCTTAAAATTTCCAATTTTAGGCTCCAAATAGACTTTTAATCATCTGTGGACACTACAGGAATGATATGGGGAAGAAAAAAAATTGTCCGATTTTGATGATTTTGACCACTCCGGATGGTGAAAATTTACAATTCTGGGAAGAATTTGCTCACTTCTTAAAATTCCAAATTTTAGGCTCAAAATAGACTTTTAACCATCTGTGGACACTGCAGGAATGATATGGGGAATAAAAAAAATCGTCCGATTTTGATGGTTTTGACCACCCCGGGGACCTGAAAATTTACAATTCTAGCAAGAATTTGCTCACTTCATAAAATTCCAAATTTTAGCCTAAAAATAGACTTTTGAACATCTGTGGACAGTGCAGAAATGATATGGGGACTAAACAAAATTTGTCCTATTTTGATGATTTTGACCACCCCAGGGTGGTGAAAATTTACACTTCTGGCAAGAATTTCCTCACTTCTTAAAATTTCCAATTTTAGGCTCCAAAAAGACTTTTAATCATCTGTGGACACTGCAGGAATGATATGGGGAAGAAAAAAAATTGTCCGATTTTGATGGTTTTGACCACTCCGGATGGTGAAAATTTACAATTCTGGGAAGAATTTGCTCACTTCTTAAAATTCTAAATTTTAGCCTCAAAATAGACTTTTGAACATCTGTGGACAGTGCAGAAATGATATGGGGACTAAACAAAATTTGTCCTATTTTGATGATTTTGACCACCCCGGGGTGGTGAAAATTTACACTTCTGGCAAGAATTTCCTCACTTCTTAAAATTTCCAATTTTAGGCTCAAAATAGACTTTTAATCATCTGTGGACACTACAGGAATGATATGGGGAAGAAAAAAAATTGTCCGATTTTGATGGTTTTGACCACCCGGGGGAGCTGAAAATTTACACTTCTGGGAAGAATTTGCACACTTCTAAAAAAAACACATTTTAGGCTCAAAATAGACTTTTGAACATCTGTGGACAGTGCAGAAATGATATGGGGACTAAACAAAATTTGTCCTATTTTGATGATTTTGACCACCCCAGGGTGGTGAAAATTTACACTTCTGGCAAGAATTTCCTCACTTCTTAAAATTTCCAATTTTAGGCTCCAAAAAGACTTTTAATCATCTGTGGACACTGCAGGAATGATATGGGGAAGAAAAAAAATTGTCCGATTTTGATGGTTTTGACCACTCCGGATGGTGAAAATTTACAATTCTGGGAAGAATTTGCTCACTTCTTAAAATTCTAAATTTTAGCCTCAAAATAGACTTTTGAACATCTGTGGACAGTGCAGAAATGATATGGGGACTAAACAAAATTTGTCCTATTTTGATGATTTTGACCACCCCAGGGTGGTGAAAGTGTACATTTCTGGCAAGAATTTGCACACTTCTTAAAATTCCAAATTTTAGGCTCAAAATAGACTTTTGAACATCTGTGGACACTGTGCAAATGATATTGGGAATAAAAAAAATTGTCCGATTTTGATGGTTTTGACCACCCGGGGGAGCTGAAAATTTACACTTCTGGGAAGAATTTGCACACTTCTAAAAAAAACACATTTTAGGCTCAAAATAGACTTTTGAACATCTGTAGACAGTGCAGAAATGATATGGGGACTAAACAAAATTTGTCCTATTTTGATGATTTTGACCACCCCAGGGTGGTGAAAATTTACACTTCTGGCAAGAATTTCCTCACTTCTTAAAATTTCCAATTTTAGGCTCCAAATAGACTTTTAATCATCTGTGGACACTACAGGAATGATATGGGGAAGAAAAAAAATTGTCCGATTTTGATGGTTTTGACCACTCCGGATGGTGAAAATTTACAATTCTGGGAAGAATTTGCTCACTTCTTAAAATTCCAAATTTTAGGCTCAAAATAGACTTTTAACCATCTGTGGACACTGCAGGAATGATATGGGGAATAAAAAAAATCGTCCGATTTTGATGGTTTTGACCACCCCGGGGACCTGAAAATTTACAATTCTAGCAAGAATTTGCTCACTTCATAAAATTCCAAATTTTAGCCTAAAAATAGACTTTTGAACATCTGTGGACAGTGCAGAAATGATATGGGGACTAAACAAAATTTGTCCTATTTTGATGATTTTGACCACCCCAGGGTGGTGAAAATTTACACTTCTGGCAAGAATTTCCTCACTTCTTAAAATTTCCAATTTTAGGCTCCAAAAAGACTTTTAATCATCTGTGGACACTGCAGGAATGATATGGGGAAGAAAAAAAATTGTCCGATTTTGATGGTTTTGACCACTCCGGATGGTGAAAATTTACAATTCTGGGAAGAATTTGCTCACTTCTTAAAATTCTAAATTTTAGCCTCAAAATAGACTTTTGAACATCTGTGGACAGTGCAGAAATGATATGGGGACTAAACAAAATTTGTCCTATTTTGATGATTTTGACCACCCCGGGGTGGTGAAAATTTACACTTCTGGCAAGAATTTCCTCACTTCTTAAAATTTCCAATTTTAGGCTCAAAATAGACTTTTGAACATCTGTGGACACTGCGCAAATAATATTGGGACTAAACAAAATTTGTCCGATTTGATGATTTTGACCACCCCAGGGTGGTGAAAGTGTACATTTCTGGCAAGAATTTGCTCACTTCTTAAAATTCCAAATTTTAGCCTCAAAATAGACTTTTGAACATCTGTGGACACTGCGCAAATGACATGGGGAGTAAACAAAATTTATCCTATTTTGACGATTTTGACCACCCCAGGGTGGTGAAAATTTATATTTCTTGCAAGAATTTGCACACTTCTTAAAATTCCAAATTTTAGGCTCAAAATAGACTTTTGAACATCTCTGCACACTGTGCAAATGATATGGGCGCTAAAAAAAATGTCTCCGATTTTGATGGTTTTGACCACCCCGGGTTCTTCAAAATTTACAATTCTGGCAAGAATTAGCTCACTTCTTAAAATTCCAAATTTTAGGCTCAAAATAGACTTTTGAACATATGTGGACACTGCGCAAATGATATGGGGACTAAACAAAATTTGTCCGATTTTGATGATTTTGACCACCCCGGGGGAGCTGAAAATTTACAATTCTTGGAAGAATTTGCTCACTTCTTAAAATTCCAAATTTTAGGCTCAAAATAGACTTTTGAACATCTGTGGACACTGCGCAAATGATATGGGGACTAAACAAAATTTGTCCGATTTTGATGATTTTGACCACCCCAGGGTGGTGAAAATTTACAATTCTGGGAAGAATTTGCTCATTTCTTAAAATTTCCAATTTTAGGCTCCAAATAGACTTTTAATCATCTGTGGACACTGTGCAAATGATATTGGGAATAAAAAAAATTGTCCGATTTTGATGGTTTTGACCACCCCAGGGAGCTGAAAATTTACACTTCTGGGAAGAATTTGCTCACTTCTAAAAAAAACACATTTTAGGCTCAAAATAGACTTTTGAACATCTGTAGACAGTGCAGAAATGATATGGGGAATAAAAAACAATCGTCCGATTTTGATGGTTTTGACCACCCCGGGGATCTGAAAATTTACAATTCTGGCAAGAATTTGCTCACTTCTTAAAATTCCAAATTTTAGCCTCAAAATAGACTTTTCAACATCTGTGGACAGTGCAGAAATGATATGGGGACTAAACAAAATTTGTCCTATTTTGATGATTTTGACCACCCCAGGGTGGTGAAAATCTACAATTCTGGCGAAAACTTGCTCAATTCTTAAAATTCTAAATTTTAGGCTCAAAATAGACTTTTGAACATCTGTAGACACTGCAGGAATGATATGGGGACTAAATAAAATTTATCCGATTTTGATGATTTTGACCACCCGAGGGTGGTGAAAATTTACAATTCTGGGAAGAATTTGAACACTTCTTAAAATTCCAAATTTTAGGCTCAATATAGACTTTTGAACATCTCTGGACACTGTGCAAATGATATGCGGGCTAAAAAAATTTTCTCCGATTTTCATTGTTTTCATTGTGGTGGAAATTAACAATTCTGGCAAGAATTTGCTCACTTCTTAAAATTCCAAATTCTAGGCTCAAAATAGACTTTAAATCATCTGTGGACACTGCAGGAATGATATGGGGAATCAAAAAAATTGTCCGATTTTGATGGTTTTGACCACCGCGGGGGAGCTGAAAATTTACAATTCTGGCAAGAATTTGCTCACTTCTTAAAATTCCAAATTTTGGCTCAAAATAGACTTTTGAACATCTGTGGACACTGTGCAAATGATATGGGGACTAAACAAAATTTGTCCGATTTTGATGATTTTTACCACCCCAAGGTGGTGAAAATTTACAATTCTTGGAAGAATTTGCTCACTTCTTCAAATTCCAAATTTTAGGCTCAAAATAGACTTTTGAACATCTGTGGACACTGCGCAAATAATATGGGGACTAAACAAAATTTGTCCGATTTGATGATTTTGACCACCCCAGGGTGCTGAAAGTTTACATTTCTGGCAAGAATTTGCACACTTCTTAAAATTCCAAATTTTAGGCTCAAAATAGACTTTTGAACATCTGTGGACACTGTGCAAATGATATTGGGAATAAAAAAAATTGTCCGATTTTGATGGTTTTGACCACCCCGGGGTGCTGAAAATTTACAATTCTGGCAAGAATTTGCTCACTTCTTAAAATTCCAAATTTTAGGCTCAAAATAGACTTTTGAACATCTGTGGACACTGCGCAAATGATATGGGGACTAAACAAAATTTGTCCGATTTTGATGATTTTGACCCCCCCAGGGTGGTGAAAATTTATACTTCTGGGAAGAATTTGCACACTTCTAAAAAAACCACATTTTAGGCTCAAAATAGACTTTTGAACATCTGTAGACAGTGCAGAAATGATATGGGGACTAAACAAAATTTGTCCTATTTTGATGATTTTGACCACCCCAGGGTGGTGAAAATTTACACTTCTGGCAAGAATTTCCTCACTTCTTAAAATTTCAAATTTTAGGCTCCAAATAGACTTTTAATCATCTGTGGACACTACAGGAATGATATGGGGAAGAAAAAAAATTGTCCGATTTTGATGGTTTTGACCACTCCGGATGGTGAAAATTTACAATTCTGGGAAGAATTTGCTCACTTCTTAAAATTCCAAATTTTAGGCTAAAAATAGACTTTTAACCATCTGTGGACACTGCAGGAATGATATGGGGAATCAAAAAAATTGTCCGATTTTTATGGTTTTGACCACCGCGGGGGAGCTGAAAATTTACACTTCTGGGAAGAATTTGCACACTTCTAAAAAAAACACATTTTAGGCTCAAAATAGACTTTTGAACATCTGTAGACAGTGCAGAAATGATATGGGGACTAAAGAAAAATTTGTCCTATTTTGATGGTTTTGACCACCCCGGGGACCTGAAAATTTACAATTCTGGCAAGAATTTGCTCACTTCTTCAAATTCCAAATTTTAAGCTCATAATAGACTTTAAACATCTGTAAACACGGCAGGAATGATATGGGGACTAAACAAAATTTGTCCGATTTTGATGATTTTGACCACCCCGGGGTGGTGAAAATTTACAATTCTTGGAAGAATTTGCTCACTTCTTAAAATTCCAAATTTTAGGCTCAAAATAGACTTTTGAACATCTGTGGACACTGCGGAAATAATACGGGGACTAAACAAAATTTGTCCGATTTTGATGATTTTGACCACCCCAGGGTGGTGAAAATTTACAATTCTGGGAAGAATTTGCTCATTTCTTAAAATTTCCAATTTTAGGCTCCAAATAGACTTTTAATCATCTGTGGACATTGCAGGAATGATATGGGGAAGAAAAAAAATTGTCCGATTTTGATGGTTTTGACCACCGCGGGGGAGCTGAAAATTTACAATTCTGGCAAGAATTTGCTCACTTCTTAAAATTCCAAATTTTAGGCTCAAAATAGACTTTTGAACATCTGTAGACAGTGCAGAAATGATATGGGGACTAAACAAAATTTGTCCGATTTTGATGATTTTGACCACCCCAGGGTTGTAAAAATTTACACTTCTGGATAGAGTTTCCTCAATTCTTAAAATTTCCAAATTTAGGCTCCAAATAGACTTTTAATCATCTGTGGACACTGCAGGAATGATATGGGGAAGAAGAAAATTGTCCGATTTTGATGGTTTTGACCACTCCGGATGGAGAAAATTTACAATTTTGGGAAGAATTTGCTCACTTCTTAAAATTCCAAATTTTAGCCTCAAAATAGACTTTTGAACATCTGTGGACACTGCGCAAATGACATGGGGAGTAAACAAAATTTATCCTATTTTGACGATTTTGACCACCCCAGGGTGGTGAAAATTTATATTTCTTGCAAGAATTTGCACACTTCTTAAAATTCCAAATTTTAGGCTCAAAATAGACTTTTGAACATCTCTGCACACTGTGCAAATGATATGGGCGCTAAAAAAAATGTCTCCGATTTTGATGGTTTTGACCACCCCGGGTTCTTCAAAATTTACAATTCTGGCAAGAATTAGCTCACTTCTTAAAATTCCAAATTTTAGGCTCAAAATAGACTTTTGAACATATGTGGACACTGCGCAAATGATATGGGGACTAAACAAAATTTGTCCGATTTTGATGATTTTGACCACCCCGGGGGAGCTGAAAATTTACAATTCTTGGAAGAATTTGCTCACTTCTTAAAATTCCAAATTTTAGGCTCAAAATAGACTTTTGAACATCTGTGGACACTGCGCAAATGATATGGGGACTAAACAAAATTTGTCCGATTTTGATGATTTTGACCACCCCAGGGTGGTGAAAATTTACAATTCTGGGAAGAATTTGCTCATTTCTTAAAATTTCCAATTTTAGGCTCCAAATAGACTTTTAATCATCTGTGGACACTGCAAATGATATTGGGAATAAAAAAAATTGTCCGATTTTGATGGTTTTGACCACCCCAGGGAGCTGAAAATTTACACTTCTGGGAAGAATTTGCTCACTTCTAAAAAAAACACATTTTAGGCTCAAAATAGACTTTTGAACATCTGTAGACAGTGCAGAAATGATATGGGGAATAAAAAACAATCGTCCGATTTTGATGGTTTTGACCACCCCGGGGATCTGAAAATTTACAATTCTGGCAAGAATTTGCTCACTTCTTAAAATTCCAAATTTTAGCCTCAAAATAGACTTTTCAACATCTGTGGACAGTGCAGAAATGATATGGGGACTAAACAAAATTTGTCCTATTTTGATGATTTTGACCACCCCAGGGTGGTGAAAATCTACAATTCTGGCGAAAACTTGCTCAATTCTTAAAATTCTAAATTTTAGGCTCAAAATAGACTTTTGAACATCTGTAGACACTGCAGGAATGATATGGGGACTAAATAAAATTTATCCGATTTTGATGATTTTGACCACCCGAGGGTGGTGAAAATTTACAATTCTGGCAAGAATTTGAACACTTCTTAAAATTCCAAATTTTAGGCTCAATATAGACTTTTGAACATCTCTGGACACTGTGCAAATGATATGCGGGCTAAAAAAATTTTCTCCGATTTTCATTGTTTTCATTGTGGTGGAAATTAACAATTCTGGCAAGAATTTGCTCACTTCTTAAAATTCCAAATTCTAGGCTCAAAATAGACTTTTAATCATCTGTGGACACTGCAGGAATGATATGGGGAATCAAAAAAATTGTCCGATTTTGATGGTTTTGACCACCGCGGGGGAGCTGAAAATTTACAATTCTGGCAAGAATTTGCTCACTTCTTAAAATTCCAAATTTTGGCTCAAAATAGACTTTTGAACATCTGTGGACACTGTGCAAATGATATGGGGACTAAACAAAATTTGTCCGATTTTGATGATTTTTACCACCCCAAGGTGGTGAAAATTTACAATTCTTGGAAGAATTTGCTCACTTCTTAAAATTCCAAATTTTAGGCTCAAAATAGACTTTTGAACATCTGTGGACACTGCGCAAATAATATGGGGACTAAACAAAATTTGTCCGATTTGATGATTTTGACCACCCCAGGGTGCTGAAAGTTTACATTTCTGGCAAGAATTTGCACACTTCTTAAAATTCCAAATTTTAGGCTCAAAATAGACTTTTGAACATCTGTGGACACTGTGCAAATGATATTGGGAATAAAAAAAATTGTCCGATTTTGATGGTTTTGACCACCCCGGGGTGCTGAAAATTTACAATTCTGGCAAGAATTTGCTCACTTCTTAAAATTCCAAATTTTAGGCTCAAAATAGACTTTTGAACATCTGTGGACACTGCGCAAATGATATGGGGACTAAACAAAATTTGTCCGATTTTGATGATTTTGACCCCCCCCCAGGGTGGTGAAAATTTATACTTCTGGGAAGAATTTGCACACTTCTTAAAATTCCAAATTTTAGGCTCAATATAGACTTTTGAACATCTCTGGACACTGTGCAAATGATATGCGGGCTAAAAAAATTTTCTCCGATTTTCATTGTTTTCATTGTGGTGGAAATTAACAATTCTGGCAAGAATTTGCTCACTTCTTAAAATTCCAAATTCTAGGCTCAAAATAGACTTTAAATCATCTGTGGACACTGCAGGAATGATATGGGGAATCAAAAAAATTGTCCGATTTTGATGGTTTTGACCACCGCGGGGGAGCTGAAAATTTACAATTCTGGCAAGAATTTGCTCACTTCTTAAAATTCCAAATTTTGGCTCAAAATAGACTTTTGAACATCTGTGGACACTGTGCAAATGATATGGGGACTAAACAAAATTTGTCCGATTTTGATGATTTTTACCACCCCAAGGTGGTGAAAATTTACAATTCTTGGAAGAATTTGCTCACTTCTTCAAATTCCAAATTTTAGGCTCAAAATAGACTTTTGAACATCTGTGGACACTGCGCAAATAATATGGGGACTAAACAAAATTTGTCCGATTTGATGATTTTGACCACCCCAGGGTGCTGAAAGTTTACATTTCTGGCAAGAATTTGCACACTTCTTAAAATTCCAAATTTTAGGCTCAAAATAGACTTTTGAACATCTGTGGACACTGTGCAAATGATATTGGGAATAAAAAAAATTGTCCGATTTTGATGGTTTTGACCACCCCGGGGTGCTGAAAATTTACAATTCTGGCAAGAATTTGCTCACTTCTTAAAATTCCAAATTTTAGGCTCAAAATAGACTTTTGAACATCTGTGGACACTGCGCAAATGATATGGGGACTAAACAAAATTTGTCCGATTTTGATGATTTTGACCCCCCCAGGGTGGTGAAAATTTATACTTCTGGGAAGAATTTGCACACTTCTAAAAAAACCACATTTTAGGCTCAAAATAGACTTTTGAACATCTGTAGACAGTGCAGAAATGATATGGGGACTAAACAAAATTTGTCCTATTTTGATGATTTTGACCACCCCAGGGTGGTGAAAATTTACACTTCTGGCAAGAATTTCCTCACTTCTTAAAATTTCAAATTTTAGGCTCCAAATAGACTTTTAATCATCTGTGGACACTACAGGAATGATATGGGGAAGAAAAAAAATTGTCCGATTTTGATGGTTTTGACCACTCCGGATGGTGAAAATTTACAATTCTGGGAAGAATTTGCTCACTTCTTAAAATTCCAAATTTTAGGCTCAAAATAGACTTTTAACCATCTGTGGACACTGCAGGAATGATATGGGGAATCAAAAAAATTGTCCGATTTTGATGGTTTTGACCACCGCGGGGGAGCTGAAAATTTACACTTCTGGGAAGAATTTGCACACTTCTAAAAAAAACACATTTTAGGCTCAAAATAGACTTTTGAACATCTGTAGACAGTGCAGAAATGATATGGGGACTAAAGAAAAATTTGTCCTATTTTGATGGTTTTGACCACCCCGGGGACCTGAAAATTTACAATTCTGGCAAGAATTTGCTCACTTCTTCAAATTCCAAATTTTAAGCTCATAATAGACTTTAAACATCTGTAAACACGGCAGGAATGATATGGGGACTAAACAAAATTTGTCCGATTTTGATGATTTTGACCACCCCGGGGTGGTGAAAATTTACAATTCTTGGAAGAATTTGCTCACTTCTTAAAATTCCAAATTTTAGGCTCAAAATAGACTTTTGAACATCTGTGGACACTGCGGAAATAATACGGGGACTAAACAAAATTTGTCCGATTTTGATGATTTTGACCACCCCAGGGTGGTGAAAATTTACAATTCTGGGAAGAATTTGCTCATTTCTTAAAATTTCCAATTTTAGGCTCCAAATAGACTTTTAATCATCTGTGGACATTGCAGGAATGATATGGGGAAGAAAAAAAATTGTCCGATTTTGATGGTTTTGACCACCGCGGGGGAGCTGAAAATTTACAATTCTGGCAAGAATTTGCTCACTTCTTAAAATTCCAAATTTTAGGCTCAAAATAGACTTTTGAACATCTGTAGACAGTGCAGAAATGATATGGGGACTAAACAAAATTTGTCCGATTTTGATGATTTTGACCACCCCAGGGTTGTAAAAATTTACACTTCTGGATAGAGTTTCCTCAATTCTTAAAATTTCCAAATTTAGGCTCCAAATAGACTTTTAATCATCTGTGGACACTGCAGGAATGATATGGGGAAGAAGAAAATTGTCCGATTTTGATGGTTTTGACCACTCCGGATGGAGAAAATTTACAATTTTGGGAAGAATTTGCTCACTTCTTAAAATTCCAAATTTTAGCCTCAAAATAGACTTTTGAACATCTGTGGACACTGCGCAAATGACATGGGGAGTAAACAAAATTTATCCTATTTTGACGATTTTGACCACCCCAGGGTGGTGAAAATTTATATTTCTTGCAAGAATTTGCACACTTCTTAAAATTCCAAATTTTAGGCTCAAAATAGACTTTTGAACATCTCTGCACACTGTGCAAATGATATGGGCGCTAAAAAAAATGTCTCCGATTTTGATGGTTTTGACCACCCCGGGTTCTTCAAAATTTACAATTCTGGCAAGAATTAGCTCACTTCTTAAAATTCCAAATTTTAGGCTCAAAATAGACTTTTGAACATATGTGGACACTGCGCAAATGATATGGGGACTAAACAAAATTTGTCCGATTTTGATGATTTTGACCACCCCGGGGGAGCTGAAAATTTACAATTCTTGGAAGAATTTGCTCACTTCTTAAAATTCCAAATTTTAGGCTCAAAATAGACTTTTGAACATCTGTGGACACTGCGCAAATGATATGGGGACTAAACAAAATTTGTCCGATTTTGATGATTTTGACCACCCCAGGGTGGTGAAAATTTACAATTCTGGGAAGAATTTGCTCATTTCTTAAAATTTCCAATTTTAGGCTCCAAATAGACTTTTAATCATCTGTGGACACTGCAAATGATATTGGGAATAAAAAAAATTGTCCGATTTTGATGGTTTTGACCACCCCAGGGAGCTGAAAATTTACACTTCTGGGAAGAATTTGCTCACTTCTAAAAAAAACACATTTTAGGCTCAAAATAGACTTTTGAACATCTGTAGACAGTGCAGAAATGATATGGGGAATAAAAAACAATCGTCCGATTTTGATGGTTTTGACCACCCCGGGGATCTGAAAATTTACAATTCTGGCAAGAATTTGCTCACTTCTTAAAATTCCAAATTTTAGCCTCAAAATAGACTTTTCAACATCTGTGGACAGTGCAGAAATGATATGGGGACTAAACAAAATTTGTCCTATTTTGATGATTTTGACCACCCCAGGGTGGTGAAAATCTACAATTCTGGCGAAAACTTGCTCAATTCTTAAAATTCTAAATTTTAGGCTCAAAATAGACTTTTGAACATCTGTAGACACTGCAGGAATGATATGGGGACTAAATAAAATTTATCCGATTTTGATGATTTTGACCACCCGAGGGTGGTGAAAATTTACAATTCTGGCAAGAATTTGAACACTTCTTAAAATTCCAAATTTTAGGCTCAATATAGACTTTTGAACATCTCTGGACACTGTGCAAATGATATGCGGGCTAAAAAAATTTTCTCCGATTTTCATTGTTTTCATTGTGGTGGAAATTAACAATTCTGGCAAGAATTTGCTCACTTCTTAAAATTCCAAATTCTAGGCTCAAAATAGACTTTTAATCATCTGTGGACACTGCAGGAATGATATGGGGAATCAAAAAAATTGTCCGATTTTGATGGTTTTGACCACCGCGGGGGAGCTGAAAATTTACAATTCTGGCAAGAATTTGCTCACTTCTTAAAATTCCAAATTTTGGCTCAAAATAGACTTTTGAACATCTGTGGACACTGTGCAAATGATATGGGGACTAAACAAAATTTGTCCGATTTTGATGATTTTTACCACCCCAAGGTGGTGAAAATTTACAATTCTTGGAAGAATTTGCTCACTTCTTAAAATTCCAAATTTTAGGCTCAAAATAGACTTTTGAACATCTGTGGACACTGCGCAAATAATATGGGGACTAAACAAAATTTGTCCGATTTGATGATTTTGACCACCCCAGGGTGCTGAAAGTTTACATTTCTGGCAAGAATTTGCACACTTCTTAAAATTCCAAATTTTAGGCTCAAAATAGACTTTTGAACATCTGTGGACACTGTGCAAATGATATTGGGAATAAAAAAAATTGTCCGATTTTGATGGTTTTGACCACCCCGGGGTGCTGAAAATTTACAATTCTGGCAAGAATTTGCTCACTTCTTAAAATTCCAAATTTTAGGCTCAAAATAGACTTTTGAACATCTGTGGACACTGCGCAAATGATATGGGGACTAAACAAAATTTGTCCGATTTTGATGATTTTGACCCCCCCAGGGTGGTGAAAATTTATACTTCTGGGAAGAATTTGCACACTTCTAAAAAAACCACATTTTAGGCTCAAAATAGACTTTTGAACATCTGTAGACAGTGCAGAAATGATATGGGGACTAAACAAAATTTGTCCTATTTTGATGATTTTGACCACCCCAGGGTGGTGAAAATTTACACTTCTGGCAAGAATTTCCTCACTTCTTAAAATTTCAAATTTTAGGCTCCAAATAGACTTTTAATCATCTGTGGACACTACAGGAATGATATGGGGAAGAAAAAAAATTGTCCGATTTTGATGGTTTTGACCACTCCGGATGGTGAAAATTTACAATTCTGGGAAGAATTTGCTCACTTCTTAAAATTCCAAATTTTAGGCTCAAAATAGACTTTTAACCATCTGTGGACACTGCAGGAATGATATGGGGAATCAAAAAAATTGTCCGATTTTGATGGTTTTGACCACCGCGGGGGAGCTGAAAATTTACACTTCTGGGAAGAATTTGCACACTTCTAAAAAAAACACATTTTAGGCTCAAAATAGACTTTTGAACATCTGTAGACAGTGCAGAAATGATATGGGGACTAAAGAAAAATTGTCCTATTTTGATGGTTTTGACCACCCCGGGGTGGTGAAAATTTACAATTCTGGCAAGAATTTGCTCACTTCTTCAAATTCCAAATTTTAAGCTCATAATAGACTTTAAACATCTGTAAACACTGCAGGAATGATATGGGGACTAAACAAAATTTGTCCGATTTTGATGATTTTGACCACCCCGGGGTGGTGAAAATTTACAATTCTTGGAAGAATTTGCTCACTTCTTAAAATTCAAAATTTTAGGCTCAAAATAGACTTTTGAACATCTGTGGACACTGCGCAAATAATATGGGGACTAAACAAAATTTGTCCGATTTTGATGATTTTGACCACCCCAGGGTGGTGAAAATTTACAATTCTGGGAAGAATTTGCTCATTTCTTAAAATTTCCAATTTTAGGCTCCAAATAGACTTTTAATCATCTGTGGACACTGCAGGAATGATATGGGGAAGAAAAAAAATTGTCCGATTTTGATGGTTTTGACCACCGCGGGGGAGCTGAAAATTTACAATTCTGGCAAGAATTTGCTCACTTCTTAAAATTCCAAATTTAAGGCTCAAAATAGACTTTTGAACATCTGTGGACACTGCGCAAATGATATGGGGACTAAACAAAATTTGTCTGATTTTGATGATTTTGACCACCCCAGGGTGGTGAAAATTTACAATTCTTGGAAGAATTTGCTCACTTCTTAAAATTCCAAATTTTGGCTCAAAATAGACTTTTGAACATCTGTGGACACTGCGCAAATGATATGGGGACTAAACAAAATTTGTCCTATTTTGATGAGTTTGACCACCCCAGGGTGGTGAAAATTAACAATTCTTGGAAGAATTTGCTCACTTCTTAAAATTCCAAATTTTAGGCTCAAAATAGACTTTTGAACATCTGTGGACACTGCGCAAATAATATTGGGACTAAACAAAATTTGTCCGATTTGATGATTTTGACCACCCCAGGGTGGTGTAAGTTTACATTTCTGGCAAGAATTTGTACACTTCTTAAAATTCCAAATTTTAGGCTCAAAATAGACTTTTGAACATCTGTGGACACTGTGCAAATGATATTGGGAATAAAAAAAATTTGTCCGATTTTGATGGTTTTGACCACCCCGGGGACCTGAAAATTTACAATTCTGGCAAGAATTTGCTCACTTCTTAAAATTCCAAATTTTAAGCTCAAAATAGACTTTAAACATCTGTAAACACTGCAGGAATGATATGGGGACTAAACAAAATTTGTCCGATTTTGATGATTTTGACCACCCCGGGGTGGTGAAAATTTACAATTCTAGCGAAAACTTGCTCAATTCTTAAAATTCTAAATTTTAGGCTCAAAATAGACTTTGGACCACCTGTAGACACTGTAGGAATGATATGGGGACTAAAGAAAATTTATCCTATTTTGATGATTTTGACCACCCCAGGGTGGTGAAAATTTACAATTCTGGCAAGAATTTGCTCACTTCTTAAAATACCAAATTTTAGGCTCAAAATAGACTTTTGAACATCTGTAGACACTGCAGGAATGATATGGGGACTAGACAAAATTTGTCCGATTTTGACGATTTTGACCACCCCAGGGTGGTGAAAATTTATATTTCTGGCAAGAATTTGCACACTTCTTAAAATTCCAAATTTTAGGCTCAAAATAGACTTTTGAACATCTCTGGATACTGTGCAAATGATATGTGGGCTAAAAAAAATTTCTCCGATTTTCATTGTTTTCATTGTGGTGAAAATTATTAATTCTGGCAAGAATTTGCACACTTCTTAAAATTCCAAATTTTAGGCTCAAAATAGACTTTTAATCATCTGTGGACACTGCAGGAATGATATGGGGAATCAAAAAAATTGTCCGATTTTGATGGTTTTGACCACCGCGGGGGAGCTGAAAAATTACAATTCTGGCAAGAATTTGCTCACTTCTTAAAATTCCAAATTTTGGCTCAAAATAGACTTTTGAACATCTGTGGACACTGCGCAAATAATATTGGGACTAAACAAAATTTGTCCGATTTGATGATTTTGACCACCCCGGGGTGGTGAAAGTTTACATTTCTGGCAAGAATTTGCACACTTCTTAAAATTCCAAATTTTAGGCTCAAAATAGACTTTTGAACATCTGTGGACACTGTGCAAATGATATTGGGAATAAAAAAAATTGTCCGATTTTGATGGTTTTGACCACCCCAGGGAGCTGAAAATTTACACTTCTGGGAAGAATTTGCTCACTTCTAAAAAAAACACATTTTAGGCTCAAAATAGACTTTTGAACATCTGTAGACAGTGCAGAAATGATATTGGGAATAAAAAAAATTGTCCGATTTTGATGGTTTTGACCACCCCGGGGATCTGAAAATTTACAATTCTGGCAAGAATTTGCTCACTTCTTAAAATTCCAAATTTTAGCCTCAAAATAGACTTTTCAACATCTGTGGACAGTGCAGAAATGATATGGGGACTAAACAAAATTTGTCCTATTTTGATGATTTTGACCACCCCAGGGTGGTGAAAATCTACAATTCTGGCGAAAACTTGCTCAATTCTTAAAATTCTAAATTTTAGGCTCAAAATAGACTTTTGAACATCTGTAGACACTGCAGGAATGATATGGGGACTAAATAAAATTTATCCGATTTTGATGATTTTGACCACCCGAGGGTGGTGAAAATTTACAATTCTGGGAAGAATTTGAACACTTCTTAAAATTCCAAATTTTAGGCTCAATTTAGACTTTTGAACATCTCTGGACACTGTGCAAATGATATGCGGGCTAAAAAAATTTTCTCCGATTTTCATTGTTTTCATTGTGGTGGAAATTAACAATTCTGGCAAGAATTTGCTCACTTCTTAAAATTCCAAATTCTAGGCTCAAAATAGACTTTTAATCATCTGTGGACACTGCAGGAATGATATGGGGAATCAAAAAAATTGTCCGATTTTGATGGTTTTGACCACCGCGGGGGAGCTGAAAATTTACAATTCTGGCAAGAATTTGCTCACTTCTTCAAATTCCAAATTTTAGCCTCAAAATAGACTTTTGAACATCTGTGGACACTGCGCAAATGATATGGGGACTAAACAAAATTTGTCCGATTTTGATGATTTTGACCACCCCAGGGTGGTGAAAATTTACAATTCTGGCAAGAATTTGCTCACTTCTTAAAATTCAAAATTTTGGCTCAAAATAGACTTTTGAACATCTGTGGACACTGCGCAAATGATATGGGGACTAAACAAAATTTGTCCGATTTTGATGATTTTTACCACCCCGGGGTGGTGAAAATTTACAATTCTTGGAAGAATTTGCTCACTTCTTAAAATTCCAAATTTTAGGCTCAAAATAGACTTTTGAACATCTGTGGACACTGCGCAAATAATATGGGGACTAAACAAAATTTGTCCGATTTGATGATTTTGACCACCCCAGGGTGCTGAAAGTTTACATTTCTGGCAAGAATTTGCACACTTCTTAAAATTCCAAATTTTAGGCTCAAAATAGACTTTTGAACATCTGTGGACACTGTGCAAATGATATTGGGAATAAAAAAAATTGTCCGATTTTGATGGTTTTGACCACCCCGGGGTGCTGAAAATTTACAATTCTGGCAAGAATTTGCTCACTTCTTAAAATTCCAAATTTTAGGCTCAAAATAGACTTTTGAACATCTGTGGACACTGCGCAAATGATATGGGGATTAAACAAAATTTGTCCGATTTTGATGATTTTGACCGCCCCAGGGTGGTGAAAATTTATACTTCTGGGAAGAATTTGCAAACTTCTAAAAAAAACACATTTTAGGCTCAAAATAGACTTTTGAACATCTGTGGACAGTGCGCAAATGATATGGGGACTAAACAAAATTTGTCCTATTTTGATGATTTTGACCACTCCGGATGGTGAAAATTTACAATTCTGGCAAGAATTTGCTCACTTCTTAAAATTCCAAATTTTAGGCTCAAAATAGACTTTTGAACATCTGTGGACACTGTGCAAATGATATTGGGAATAAAAAAAATTGTCCGATTTTGATGGTTTTGACCACCCCAGGGAGCTGAAAATTTACACTTCTGGGAAGAATTTGCACACTTCTAAAAAAAACACATTTTAGGCTCAAAATAGACTTTTGAACATCTGTAGACAGTGCAGAAATGATATGGGGACTAAAGAAAATTTGTCCTATTTTGATGATTTTGACCACCCCAGGGTGGTGAAAATTTACACTTCTGGCAAGAATTTCCTCACTTCTTAAAATTTCAAATTTTAGGCTCCAAATAGACTTTTAATCATCTGTGGACACTACAGGAATGATATGGGGAAGAAAAAAAATTGTCCGATTTTGATGGTTTTGACCACTCCGGATGGTGAAAATTTACAATTCTGGCAAGAATTTGCTCACTTCTTAAAATTCCAAATTTTAGGCTAAAAATAGACTTTTAACCATCTGTGGACACTGCAGGAATGATATGGGGAATCAAAAAAATTGTCCGATTTTGATGGTTTTGACCACCGCGGGGGAGCTGAAAATTTACACTTCTGGGAAGAATTTGCACACTTCTAAAAAAAACACATTTTAGGCTCAAAATAGACTTTTGAACATCTGTAGACAGTGCAGAAATGATATGGGGACTAAAGAAAATTTGTCCTATTTTGATGGTTTTGACCACCCCGGGGACCTGAAAATTTACAATTCTGGCAAGAATTTGCTCACTTCTTAAAATTCCAAATTTTAAGCTCATAATAGACTTTAAACATCTGTAAACACTGCAGGAATGATATGGGGACTAAACAAAATTTGTCCGATTTTGATGATTTTGACCACCCCAGGGTGGTGAAAATTTACAATTCTTGGAAGAATTTGCTCACTTCTTAAAATTCAAAATTTTAGGCTCAAAATAGACTTTTGAACATCTGTGGACACTGCGCAAATAATATGGGGACTAAACAAAATTTGTCCGATTTGATGATTTTGACCACCCCAGGGTGGTGAAAGTTTACATTTCTGGCAAGAATTTGCACACTTCTTAAAATTCCAAATTTTAGGCTCAAAATAGACTTTTGAACATCTGTGGACACTGTGCAAATGATATTGGGAATAAAAAAAATTGTCCGATTTTGATGGTTTTCACCACCCAGGGGAGCTGAAAATTTACAATTCTGGCAAGAATTTGCCCACTTCTTAAAAATTCCAATTTTAGGCTCCAAATAGACTTTTAATCATCTGTGGACACTGTGCAAATTATATTGGGAATAAAAAAAATTGTCCGATTTTGATGGTTTTGACCACCCGGGGGAGCTGAAAATTTACACTTCTGGCAAGAATTTGCACACTTCTAAAAAAAAGACATTTTAGGCTCAAAATAGACTTTTGAACATCTGTAGACAGTGCAGAAATGATATGGGGACAAAACAAAATTTGTCCTATTTTGATGATTTTGACCACCCCGGGGTGGTGAAAATTTACATTTCTGGCAAGAATTTCCTCACTTCTTAAAAATTCCAATTTTAGGCTCCAAATAGACTTTTAATCATCTGTGGACACTGTGCAAATGATATTGGGAATAAAAAAAATTGTCCGATTTTGATGGTTTTGACCACCCGGGGGAGCTGAAAATTTACACTTCTGGGAAGAATTTGCACACTTCTAAAAAAAACACATTTTAGGCTCAAAATAGACTTTTGAACATCTGTAGACAATGCAGAAAAATTATATGGGCACTAAACAAAATTTGTCCTATTTTGATGATTTTGACCACCCCGGGGTGGTGAAAATTTACAATTCTAGCGAAAACTTGCTCAGTTCTTAAAATTCAAAATTTTAGGCTCAAAATAGACTTTGGAACACCTGTAGACACTGCAGGAATGATATGGGGACTAAACAAAATTTATCCTATTTTGATGATTTTGACAACCCCAGGGTGGTGAAAATTTACAATTCTGGCAAGAATTTGCTCACTTCTTAAAATACCAAATTTTAGGCTCAAAATAGACTTTTGAACATCTGTGGACACTGTGCAAATGATATGCGGGTTAAAAAAAATTTCTCCGATTTTCATTGTTTTCATTGTGGTGAAAATTAACAATTCTGGCAAGAATTTGCTCACTTCTTAAAATTCCAAATTTTAGGCTCCAAATAGACTTTTGAACATCTGTGGACACTGTGCAAATGATATTGGGAATAAAAAAAATTGTCCGATTTTGATGGTTTTGACCACCCGGGGGAGCTGAAAATTTACACTTCTGGGAAGAATTTCCTCACTTCTTAAAAATGAAAAAAAATTGTCCGATTTGATGATTTTGACCACCCCAGGGTGGTGAAAGTTTACATTTCTGGGAAGAATTTGCACACTTCTAAAAAAAACACATTTTAGGCTCAAAATAGACTTTTGAACATCTGTAGACAGTGCAGAAATGATATGGGCACTAAACAAAATTTGTCCTATTTTGATGATTTTGACCACCCCGGGGTGGTGAAAATTTACACTTCTGGCAAGAATTTCCTCACTTCTTAAAAATGAAAAAAAATTGTCCGATTTGATGATTTTAGGCTCAAAATAGACTTTTAATCATCTGTGGACACTGCAGGAATGATATGGGGAATCAAAAAAATTGTCCGATTTTGATGGTTTTGACCACCCCGGGGGAGTTGAAAATTTACAATTCTGGCAAGAATTTGCTCTCTTCTTAAAATTCCAAATTTTAGGCTCAAAATAGACTTTTGAACATCTGTGGACACTGTGCAAATGATATGGGGACTAAACAAAATTTGTCCGATTTTGATGATTTTGACCACCCCAGGGTGGTGAAAATCTACAATTCTGGCAAGAATTTGCTCACTTCTTAAAATTCCAAATTTTAAGCTCATAATAGACTTTAAACATCTGTAAACACTGCAGGAATGATATGGGGACTAAACAAAATTTGTCCGATTTTGATGATTTTTACCACCCCAGGGTGGTGAAAATTTACAATTCTTGGAAGAATTTGCTCACTTCTTAAAATTCCAAATTTTAGGCTCAAAATAGACTTTTGAACATCTGTGGACACTGCGCAAATAATATGGGGACTAAACAAAATTTGCCCGATTTGATGATTTTGACCACCCCAGGGAGCTGAAAATTTACAATTCTGGCGAAAACTTGCTCAATTCTTAAAATTCCAAATTTTAGGCTCAAAATAGACTTTGGAACACCTGTAGACACTGCAGGAATGATATGGGGACTAAAGAAAATTTATCCTATTTTGATGATTTTGACAACCCCAGGGTGGTGAAAATTTACAATTCTGGCAAGAATTTGCTCACTTCTTAAAATACCAAATTGTAGGCTCAAAATAGACTTTTGAACATCTGTGGACACTGTGCAAATGATATGCGGGCTAAAAAAAATTTCTCCGATTTTCATTGTTTTCATTGTGGTGAAAATTAACAATTCTGGCAAGAATTTGCTCACTTCTTAAAATTCCAAATTTTAGGCTCAAAATAGACTTTTAACCATCTGTGGACACTGCGCAAATGATATGGGGACTAAACAAAATTTGTCCGATTTTGATGATTTTTACCACCCCGGGGTGGTGAAAATTTACAATTCTTGGAAGAATTTGCTCACTTCTTAAAATTCCAAATTTTAGGCTCAAAATAGACTTTTGAACATCTGTGGACACTGCGCAAATAATATTGGGACTAAACAAAATTTGTCCGATTTGATGATTTTGACCACCCCAGGGTGGTGAAAGTTTACATTTCTGGCAAGAATTTGCACACTTCTTAAAATTCCAAATTTTAGGCTCAAAATAGACTTTTGAACATCTGTGGACACTGTGCAAATGATATTGGGAATAAAAAAATTGTCCGATTTTGATGGTTTTGACCACCCGGGATAGCTGAAAATTTACACTTCTGGGAAGAATTTGCACACTTCTAAAAAAAACACATTTTAGGCTCAAAATAGACTTTTGAACATCTGTAGACAGTGCAGAAATGATATGGGGACTAAACAAAATTTGTCCGATTTTGATGATTTTGACCACCCCAGGGTGGTGAAAATTTACACTTCTGGCAAGAATTTCCTCACTTCTTAAAATTTCAAATTTTAGGCTCCAAATAGACTTTTAATCATCTGTGGAGACTGCAGGAATGATATGGGGAAGAAAAAAAATTGTCCGATTTTGATGGTTTTGACCACTCCGGATGGTGAAAATTTACACTTCTGGCAAGAATTTGCTCACTTCTTAAAATTCCAAATTTTAGGCTCAAAATAGACTTTTGAACATCTGTGGACACTGCGCAAATGATATGGGGACTAAACAAAATTTATCCTATTTTGACGATTTTGACCACCCCAGGGTGGTGAAAATTTATATTTCTTGCAAGAATTTGCACACTTCTTAAAAATCCAAATTTTAGGCTCAAAATAGACTTTTGAACATCTCTGGACACTGTGCAAATGATATGGGGACTAAAAAAATTTTCTCCGATTTTGATGATTTTGACCATCCCGGGGTGGTGAAAATTTACAATTCTGGCAAGAATTTGCTCACTTCTTAAAATTCCAAATTTTAGGCTCAAAATAAGACTTTTGAACATCTGTGGACACTGCACAAATGATATTGGGAATAAAAAAAATTGTCCGATTTTGATGGTTTTGACCACCCAGGGGAGCTGAAAATTTACAATTCTGGCAAGAATTTGCTCACTTCTTAAAATGTCAAATTTTAGGCTCAAAATAGACTTTTGAACATCTGTGGACAGTGCGCAAATGATATGGGGACTAAACAAAATTTGTCCTATTTTGATGATTTTGACCACTCCGGATGGTGAAAATTTACAATTCTGGCAAGAATTTGCTCACTTCTTAAAATTCCAAATTTTAGGCTCAAAATAGACTTTTGAACATCTGTGGACACTGTGCAAATGATATTGGGAATAAAAAAAATTGTCCGATTTTGATGGTTTGACCACCCCAGGGAGCTGAAAATTTACACTTCTGGGAAGAATTTGCACACTTCTAAAAAAAACACATTTTAGGCTCAAAATAGACTTTTGAACATCTGTAGACAGTGCAGAAATGATATGGGGACTAAACAAAATTTGTCCTATTTTGATGATTTTGACCACCCCGGGGTGGTGAAAATTTACAATTCTAGCGAAAACTTGCTCAGTTCTTAAAATTCAAAATTTTAGGCTCAAAATAGACTTTGGAACACCTGTAGACACTGCAGGAATGATATGGGGACTAAACAAAATTTATCCTATTTTGATGATTTTGACCACCCCAGGGTGGTGAAAATTTACAATTCTGGCAAGAATTTGCTCACTTCTTAAAATTCCAAATTTTAGGCTCAAAATAGACTTTTGAACATCTGTGGACACTGTGCAAATGATATGCGGGTTAAAAAAAAATTCTCCGATTTTCATTGTTTTCATTGTGGTGAAAATTAACAATTCTGGCAAGAATTTGCTCACTTCTTAAAATTCCAAATTTTAGGCTCCAAATAGACTTTTGAACATCTGTGGACACTGTGCAAATGATATTGGGAATAAAAAAAATTGTCCGATTTTGATGGTTTTGACCACCCGGGGGAGCTGAAAATTTACACTTCTGGGAAGAATTTGCACACTTCTAAAAAAAACACATTTTAGGCTCAAAATAGACTTTTGAACATCTGTAGACAGTGCAGAAATGATATGGGGACTAAAGAAAATTTGTCCTATTTTGATGGTTTTGACCACCCCGGGGACCTGAAAATTTACAATTCTGGCAAGAATTTGCTCACTTCTTAAAATTCCAAATTTTAAGCTCATAATAGACTTTAAACATCTGTAAACACTGCAGGAATGATATGGGGACTAAACAAAATTTGTCCGATTTTGATGATTTTGACCACCCCAGGGTGGTGAAAATTTACAATTCTTGGAAGAATTTGCTCACTTCTTAAAATTCCAAATTTTAGGCTCAAAATAGACTTTTGAACATCTGTGGACACTGCGCAAATAATATGGGGACTAAACAAAATTTGTCCGATTTGATGATTTTGACCACCCCAGGGTGCTGAAAGTTTACATTTCTGGCAAGAATTTGCACACTTCTTAAAATTCCAAATTTTAGGCTCAAAATAGACTTTTGAACATCTGTGGACACTGTGCAAATGATATTGGGAATAAAAAAAATTGTCCGATTTTGATGGTTTTCACCACCCAGGGGAGCTGAAAATTTACAATTCTGGCAAGAATTTGCCCACTTCTTAAAAATTCCAATTTTAGGCTCCAAATAGACTTTTAATCATCTGTGGACACTGTGCAAATTATATTGGGAATAAAAAAAATTGTCCGATTTTGATGGTTTTGACCACCCGGGGGAGCTGAAAATTTACACTTCTGGCAAGAATTTGCACACTTCTAAAAAAAAGACATTTTAGGCTCAAAATAGACTTTTGAACATCTGTAGACAGTGCAGAAATGATATGGGGACAAAACAAAATTTGTCCTATTTTGATGATTTTGACCACCCCGGGGTGGTGAAAATTTACATTTCTGGCAAGAATTTCCTCACTTCTTAAAAATTCCAATTTTAGGCTCCAAATAGACTTTTAATCATCTGTGGACACTGTGCAAATGATATTGGGAATAAAAAAAATTGTCCGATTTTGATGGTTTTGACCACCCGGGGGAGCTGAAAATTTACACTTCTGGGAAGAATTTGCACACTTCTAAAAAAAACACATTTTAGGCTCAAAATAGACTTTTGAACATCTGTAGACAATGCAGAAATTATATGGGCACTAAACAAAATTTGTCCTATTTTGATGATTTTGACCACCCCGGGGTGGTGAAAATTTACAATTCTAGCGAAAACTTGCTCAGTTCTTAAAATTCAAAATTTTAGGCTCAAAATAGACTTTGGAACACCTGTAGACACTGCAGGAATGATATGGGGACTAAACAAAATTTATCCTATTTTGATGATTTTGACCACCCCAGGGTGGTGAAAATTTACAATTCTGGCAAGAATTTGCTCACTTCTTAAAATTCCAAATTTTAGGCTCAAAATAGACTTTTGAACATCTGTGGACACTGTGCAAATGATATGCGGGTTAAAAAAAATTTCTCCGATTTTCATTGTTTTCATTGTGGTGAAAATTAACAATTCTGGCAAGAATTTGCTCACTTCTTAAAATTCCCAATTTTAGGCTC
Organism: Haliotis rufescens; assembly: GCF_023055435.1. Taxonomy (NCBI): domain Eukaryota; kingdom Metazoa; phylum Mollusca; class Gastropoda; order Lepetellida; family Haliotidae; genus Haliotis; species Haliotis rufescens. The sequence goes on along the minus strand of NW_025964001.1, from coordinate 48,935,623 downwards.
CAAATAGACTTTTGAACATCTGTGGACACTGTGCAAATGATATTGGGAATAAAAAAAATTGTCCGATTTTGATGGTTTTGACCACCCGGGGGAGCTGAAAATTTACACTTCTGGGAAGAATTTGCACACTTCTAAAAAAAACACATTTTAGGCTCAAAATAGACTTTTGAACATCTGTAGACAGTGCAGAAATGATATGGGCACTAAACAAAATTTGTCCTCTTTTGATGGTTTTGACCACCCCGGGGACCTGAAAATGTACAATTCTGGCAAGAATTTGCACACTTCTTAAAATTCCAAATTTTAGGCTCAATATAGACTTTTGAACATCTGTGGACACTGTGCAAATGATATGGGGGCTAAAAAAAATTTCTCCGATTTCCATTGTTTTCATTGTGGTGAAAATTAACAATTCTTGGCAAGAATTTGCTCACTTCTTAAAATTCCAAAATTTAGGCTCAAAATAGACTTTTAATCATCTGTGGACACTGCAGGAATGATATGGGGAATCAAAAAAATTGTCCGATTTTGATGGTTTTGACCACCGCGGGGTAGCTGAAAATTTACAATTCTGGCAAGAATTTGCTCTCTTCTTAAAATTCCAAATTTTAGGCTCAAAATAGACTTTTGAACATCTGTGGACACTGCGCAAATGATATGGGGACTAAACAAAATTTGTCCGATTTTGATGATTTTGACCACCCCAGGGTGGTGAAAATTTACAATTCTTGGAAGAATTTGCTCACTTCTTAAAATTCCAAATTTTAGGCTAAAAATAGACTTTTAACCATCTGTGGACACTGCAGGAATGATATGGGGAATAAAAAAAATCGTCCGATTTTGATGGTTTTGACCACCCCGGGGACCTGAAAATTTACAATTCTAGCAAGAATTTGCTCACTTCATCAAATTCCAAATTTTAGCCTCAAAATAGACTTTTGAACATCTGTGGACAGTGCAGAAATATGGGGACTAAACAAAATTTGTCCGATTTTGATGATTTTTACCACCCCAGGGTGGTGAAAATCTACAATTCTGGCAAGAATTTGCTCACTTCTTAAAATTCCAAATTTTAAGCTCATAATAGACTTTAAACATCTGTAAACACTGCAGGAATGATATGGGGACTAAACAAAATTTGTCCGATTTTGATGATTTTTACCACCCCAGGGTGGTGAAAATTTACAATTCTTGGAAGAATTTGCTCACTTCTTAAAATTCCAAATTTTAGGCTCCAAATAGACTTTTGAGCATCTGTGGACACTGCGCAAATAATATTGGGACTAAACAAAATTTGTCCGATTTGATGATTTTGACCACCCCAGGGAGCTGAAAATTTACAATTCTGGCAAGAATTTGCTCACTTCTTAAAATGTCAAATTTTAGGCTCAAAATAGACTTTTGAACATCTGTGGACACTGCGCAAATGATATGGGGACTAAACAAAATTCATCCGATTTTGATGATTTTGACCCCCCAAGGGTGGTGAAAATTTACACTTCTGGGAAGAATTTGCACACTTCTAAAAAAAACACATTTTAGGCTCAAAATAGACTTTTGAACATCTGTAGACAGTGCAGAAATGATATGGGGACTAAACAAAATTTGTCCTATTTTGATGATTTTGACCCCCCCGGGGTCGTGAAAATTTACACTTCTGGAAAGAATTTCCTCACTTCTTAAAAATGAAAAAAAATTGTCCGATTTGATGATTTTGACCACCCCAGGGTGGTGAAAGTTTACATTTCTGGGAAGAATTTGCACACTTCTAAAAAAAACACATTTTAGGCTCAAAATAGACTTTTAACCATCTGTGGACACTGCAGGAATGATATGGGGAATCAAAAAAATTGTCCGATTTTGATGGTTTTGACCACCGCGGGGGAGCTGAAAATTTACACTTCTGGGAAGAATTTGCACACTTCTAAAAAAAACACATTTTAGGCTCAAAATAGACTTTTGAACATCTGTAGACAGTGCAGAAATGATATGGGGACTAAAGAAAATTTGTCCTATTTTGATGGTTTTGACCACCCCGGGGACCTGAAAATTTACAATTCTGGCAAGAATTTGCTCACTTCTTAAAATTCCAAATTTTAAGCTCATAATAGACTTTAAACATCTGTAAACACTGCAGGAATGATATGGGGACTAAACAAAATTTGTCCGATTTTGATGATTTTGACCACCCCAGGGTGGTGAAAATTTACGCTTCTGGCAAGAATTTCCTCACTTCTTAAAATTTCAAATTTTAGGCTCCAAATAGACTTTTAATCATCTGTGGACACTACAGGAATGATATGGGGAAGAAAAAAAATTGTCCGATTTTGATGGTTTTGACCACTCCGGATGGTGAAAATTTACAATTCTTGGAAGAATTTGCTCACTTCTTAAAATTCCAAATTTTAGGCTCAAAATAGACTTTTGAACATCTGTGGACACTGCGCAAATAATATGGGGACTAAACAAAATTTGTCCGATTTGATGATTTTGACCACCCCAGGGTGGTGAAAGTTTACATTTCTGGCAAGAATTTGCACACTTCTTAAAATTCCAAATTTTAGGCTCAAAATAGACTTTTGAACATCTGTGGACACTGTGCAAATGATATTGGGAATAAAAAAAATTGTCCGATTTTGATGGTTTTCACCACCCAGGGGAGCTGAAAATTTACAATTCTGGCAAGAATTTGCCCACTTCTTAAAAATTCCAATTTTAGGCTCCAAATAGACTTTTAATCATCTGTGGACACTGTGCAAATGATATTGGGAATAAAAAAAATTGTCCGATTTTGATGGTTTTGACCACCCCAGGGAGCTGAAAATTTACACTTCTGGCAAGAATTTGCACACTTCTAAAAAAAAGACATTTTAGGCTCAAAATAGACTTTTGAACATCTGTAGACAGTGCAGAAATGATATGGGGACAAAACAAAATTTGTCCTATTTTGATGATTTTGACTTACCCGGGGTGGTGAAAATTTACATTTCTGGCAAGAATTTCCTCACTTCTTAAAAATTCCAATTTTAGGCTCCAAATAGACTTTTAATCATCTGTGGACACTGTGCAAATGATATTGGGAATAAAAAAAATTGTCCGATTTTGATGGTTTTGACCACCCGGGGGAGCTGAAAATTTACACTTCTGGGAAGAATTTGCTCACTTCTTAAAATACCAAATTTTAGGCTCAAAATAGACTTTTGAACATCTGTGGACACTGTGCAAATGATATGCGGGTTAAAAAAAATTTCTCCGATTTTCATTGTTTTCATTGTGGTGAAAATTAACAATTCTGGCAAGAATTTGCACACTTCTTAAAATTCCAAATTTTAGGCTCCAAATAGACTTTTGAACATCTGTGGACACTGTGCAAATGATATTGGGAATAAAAAAAATTGTCCGATTTTGATGGTTTTGACCACCCCAGGGAGCTGAAAATTTACACTTCTGGGAAGAATTTGCACACTTCTAAAAAAAACACATTTTAGGCTCAAAATAGACTTTTGAACATCTGTAGACAGTGCAGAAATGATATGGGCACTAAACAAAATTTGTCCTATTTTGATGGTTTTGACCACCCCGGGGACCTGAAAATGTACAATTCTGGCAAGAATTTGCACACTTCTTAAAATTCCAAATTTTAGGCTCAATATAGACTTTTGAACATCTGTGGACACTGTGCAAATGATATGGGGGCTAAAAAAAATTTCTCCGATTTTCATTGTTTTCATTGTGGTGAAAATTAACAATTCTGGCAAGAATTTGCTCACTTCTTAAAATTCCAAAATTTAGGCTCAAAATAGACTTTTAATCATCTGTGGACACTGCAGAAATGATATGGGGAATCAAAAAAATTGTCCGATTTTGATGGTTTTGACCACCGCGGGGTAGCTGAAAATTTACAATTCTGGCAAGAATTTGCTCTCTTCTTAAAATTCCAAATTTTAGGCTCAAAATAGACTTTTGAACATCTGTGGACACTGCGCAAATGATATGGGGACTAAACAAAATTTGTCCGATTTTGATGATTTTGACCACCCCAGGGTGGTGAAAATTTACAATTCTTGGAAGAATTTGCTCACTTCTTAAAATTCCAAATTTTAGGCTCAAAATAGACTTTTGAACATCTGTGGACACTGCGCAAATAATATGGGGACTAAACAAAATTTGTCCGATTTGATGATTTTGACCACCCCAGGGAGCTGAAAATTTACAATTCTGGCAAGAATTTGCTCTCTTCTTAAAATTCCAAATTTTAGGCTCAAAATAGACTTTTGAACATCTGTGGACACTGCGCAAATGATATGGGGACTAAACAAAATTTGTCCTATTTTGATGATTTTGACCACCCCAGGGTGGTGAAAATTTACAATTCTTGGAAGAATTTGCTCACTTCTTAAAATTCCAAATTTTAGGCTAAAAATAGACTTTTAACCATCTGTGGACACTGCAGGAATGATATGGGGAATAAAAAAAATCGTCCGATTTTGATGGTTTTGACCACCCCGGGGACCTGAAAATTTACAATTCTAGCAAGAATTTGCTCACTTCATCAAATTCCAAATTTTTAGCTCATAATAGACTTTAAACATCTGTAAACACTGCAGGAATGATATGGGGACTAAACAAAATTTGTCCGATTTTGATGATTTTGACCCCCCAAGGGTGGTGAAAATTTACACTTCTGGGAAGAATTTGCACACTTCTAAAAAAAACACATTTTAGGCTCAAAATAGACTTTTGAACATCTGTAGACAGTGCAGAAATGATATGGGGACAAAACAAAATTTGTCCTATTTTGATGATTTTGACCCCCCCGGGGTGGTGAAAATTTACACTTCTGGCAAGAATTTCCTCACTTCTTAAAAATGAAAAAAAATTGTCCGATTTGATGATTTTGACCACCCCAGGGTGGTGAAAGTTTACATTTCTGGGAAGAATTTGCACACTTCTAAAAAAAACACATTTTAGGCTCAAAATAGACTTTTGAACATCTGTAGACAGTGCAGAAATGATATGGGCACTAAACAAAATTTGTCCTATTTTGATGATTTTGACCACCCCGGGGTGGTGAAAATTTACACTTCTGGCAAGAATTTCCTCACTTCTTAAAAATGAAAAAAAATTGTCCGATTTGATGATTTTAGGCTCAAAATAGACTTTTAATCATCTATGGACACTGCAGGAATGATATGGGGAATCAAAAAAATTGTCCGATTTTGATGGTTTTGACCACCGCGGGGGAGTTGAAAATTTACACTTCTGGCAAGAATTTGCTCACTTCTTAAAATTCCAAATTTTAAGCTCATAATAGACTTTAAACATCTGTAAACACTGCAGGAATGATATGGGGACTAAACAAAATTTGTCCGATTTTGATGATTTTTACCACCCCAGGGTGGTGAAAATTTACAATTCTTGGAAGAATTTCCTCACTTCTTAAAATTCCAAATTTTAGGCTCCAAATAGACTTTTGAACATCTGTGGACACTGCGCAAATAATATGGGGACTAAACAAAATTTGTCCGATTTGATGATTTTGACCACCCCAGGGAGCTGAAAATTTACAATTCTGGCAAGAATTTGCTCACTTCTTAAAATGTCAAATTTTAGGCTCAAAATAGACTTTTGAACATCTGTGGACACTGCGCAAATGATATGGGGACTAAACAAAATTCATCCGATTTTGATGATTTTGACCCCCCAAGGGTGGTGAAAATTTACACTTCTGGGAAGAATTTGCACACTTCTAAAAAAAACACATTTTAGGCTCAAAATAGACTTTTGAACATCTGTAGACAGTGCAGAAATGATATGGGGACAAAACAAAATTTGTCCTATTTTGATGATTTTGACCCCCCCGGGGTGGTGAAAATTTACACTTCTGGCAAGAATTTCCTCACTTCTTAAAAATGAAAAAAAATTGTCCGATTTGATGATTTTGACCACCCCAGGGTGGTGAAAGTTTACATTTCTGGGAAGAATTTGCACACTTCTAAAAAAAACACATTTTAGGCTCAAAATAGACTTTTGAACATCTGTGGACAGTGCAGAAATGATATGGGGACAAAACAAAATTTGTCCTATTTTGATGATTTTGACCACCCCAGGGTGGTGAAAATTTACACTTCTGGCAAGAATTTCCTCACTTCTTAAAAATTCCAATTTTAGGCTCCAAATAGACTTTTAATCATCTGTGGACACTGTGCAAATGATATTGGGAATAAAAAAAATTGTCTGATTTTGATGGTTTTGACCACCCCGGGGAGCTGAAAATTTACAATTCTGGCAAGAATTTGCTCATTTCTTAAAATTTGGAATTTTAAGCTCAAAATAGACTTTAAACATCTGTAAACACTGCAGGAATGATATGGGGACTAAACAAAATTTGTCCTATTTTGATGATTTTGACCACCCCGGGGTGGTGAAAATTTACAATTCTGGCGAAAACTTGCTCAATTCTTAAAATTCCAAATTTTAGGCTCAAAATAGACTTTGGAACACCTGTAGACACTGCAGGAATGATATGGGGACTAAAGAAAATTTATCCGATTTTGATGATTTTGACAACCCCAGGGTGGTGAAAATTTACAATTCTGGGAAGAATTTGCTCACTTCTTAAAATACCAAATTGTAGGCTCAAAATAGACTTTTGAACATCTGTGGACACTGTGCAAATGATATGCGGGCTAAAAAAAATTTCTCCGATTTTCATTGTTTTCATTGTGGTGAAAATTAACAATTCTGGCAAGAATTTGCTCACTTCTTAAAATTCCAAATTTTAGGCTCAAAATAGACTTTTGAACATCTGTGGACACTGCGCAAATAATATTGGGACTAAACAAAATTTGTCCGATTTGATGATTTTGACCACCCCAGGGTGGTGAAAGTTTACATTTCTGGCAAGAATTTGCACACTTCTTAAAATTCCAAATTTTAGGCTCAAAATAGACTTTTGAACATCTGTGGACACTGTGCAAATGATATTGGGAATAAAAAAAATTGTCCGATTTTGATGGTTTTGACCACCCGGGATAGCTGAAAATTTACACTTCTGGGAAGAATTTGCACACTTCTAAAAAAAACACATTTTAGGCTCAAAATAGACTTTTGAACATCTGTAGACAGTGCAGAAATGATATGGGGACTAAACAAAATTTGTCCGATTTTGATGATTTTGACCACCCCAGGGTGGTGAAAATTTACACTTCTGGCAAGAATTTCCTCACTTCTTAAAATTTCAAATTTTAGGCTCCAAATAGACTTTTAATCATCTGTGGAGACTGCAGGAATGATATGGGGAATAAAAAAAATTGTCCGATTTTGATGGTTTTGACCACTCCGGATGGTGAAAATTTACACTTCTGGCAAGAATTTGCTCACTTCTTAAAATTCCAAATTTTAGGCTCAAAATAGACTTTTGAACATCTGTGGACACTGCGCAAATGATATGGGGACTAAACAAAATTTATCCTATTTTGACGATTTTGACCACCCCAGGGTGGTGAAAATTTATATTTCTTGCAAGAATTTGCACATTTCTTAAAAATCCAAATTTTAGGCTCAAAATAGACTTTTGAACATATCTGGACACTGTGCAAATGATATGGGGACTAAAAAAAATTTCTCCGATTTTGATGATTTTGACCATCCCGGGGTGGTGAAAATTTACAATTCTGGCAAGAATTTGCTCACTTCTTAAAATTCCAAATTTTAGGCTCAAAATAGACTTTTGAACATCTGTGGACACTGCACAAATGATATTGGGAATAAAAAAAATTGTCCGATTTTGATGGTTTTGACCACCCAGGGGAGCTGAAAATTTACAATTCTGGCAAGAATTTGCTCACTTCTTAAAATGTCAAATTTTAGGCTCAAAATAGACTTTTGAACATCTGTGGACACTGCGCAAATGATATGGGGACTAAACAAAATTTGTCCGATTTTGATGGTTTTGACCACCCCAGGGTGGTGAAAATGTACAATTCTGGCAAGAATTTGCACACTTCTTAAAATTCCAATTTTAGGCTCCAAATAGACTTTTGAACATCTGTGGACACTGCAGGAATGATATGGGGACTAAACAAAATTTGTCCTATTTTGATGATTTTGACCACCCCGGGGTGTCGAAAATTTACACTTCTGGCAAGAATTTGCTCACTTCTTAAAATTCCAAATTTTAGGCTCAAAATAGACTTTTGAACATCTGTGGACACTGTGCAAATAATATGGGGACTAAACAAAATTTGTCCGGTTTTGATGATTTTGACCACCCGAGGGTGGTGAAAATTTACATTTCTGACAAGAATTTGCTCACTTCTTAAAATTCCAAATTTTAGGCTCAAAATAGACTTTTGAACATCTGTGGACACTGTGCAAATGATATTGGGAATAAAAAAAATTGTCCGAATTTGATGGTTTTGACCATCCCGGGGGAGCTGAAAATTTACAATTCTGGCAAGAATTTGCTCATTTCTTAAAATTTCAAATTTAGGCTCAAAATAGACTTTTAACCATCTGTAGACACTGCAGGAATGATATGGGGACTAAAGAAATTTGTCCGATTTTGATGGTTTTGACCACCCAGGGGAGCTGAAAATTTACAATTCTGGCAAAAATTTGCTCACTTCTTAAAATGTCAAATTTTAGGCTCAAAATAGACTTTTGAACATCTGTGGACACTGCGCAAATGATATGGGGACTAAACAAAATTTGTCCGATTTTGATGATTTTGACCCCCCCAGGGTGGTGAAAATTTACACTTCTGGCAAGAATTTGCTCACTTCTTAAAATTCCAATTTTAGGCTCCAAATAGACTTTTGAACATCTGTGGACACTGCAGGAATGATATGGGGACTAAACAAAATTTGTCCTATTTTGATGATTTTGACCACCCCGGGGTGTCCAAAATTTACACTTCTGGCAAGAATTTGCTCACTTCTTAAAATTCCAATTTTAGGCTCCAAATAGACTTTTAATCATCTGTGGACACTGCAGGAATGATATGGGGAAGAAAAAAATTGTCCGCTTTTGATGGTTTTGACCACTTCGGATGGTGAAAATTTACAATTCTGGCAAGAATTTGCTCACTTCTTAAAATTCCAAATTTTAGGCTCAAAATAGACTTTTAATCATCTGTGGACACTGCAGGAATGATATGGGGAAGAAAAAAAATCGTCCGATTTTGATGGTTTTTACCATCCCGGGGACCTGAAAATTTACAATTCTAGCAAGAATTTGCTCACTTCATAAAATTCCAAATTTTAGCCTCAAAATAGACTTTTGAACATCTGTGGACAGTGCAGAAATGATATGGGGACAAAACAAAATTTGTCCTATTTTGATGATTTTGACCACCCCGGGGTGGTGAAAATTTACACTTCTGGCAAGAATTTCCTCACTTCTTAAAATTCCAAATTTTAGGCTCCAAATAGACTTTTAATCATCTGTGGACACTGTGCAAATGATATGGGGAATCAAAAAAATTGTCCGATTTTGATGGTTTTGACCACCCTGGGTTTTTGAAAATTTACAATTCTGGCAACAATTTGCTCACTTGTTAAAATTCCAAATTTTAGGCTCAAAATAGACTTTTGAACATCTGTGGACACTGCGCAAATGATATGGGGACTAAACAAAATTTGTTCGATTTTGATGATTTTGACCACCCCAGGGTGGTGAAAATTTACACTTCTGGGAAGAATTTGCACACTTATTAAATTTTTTAAATTTTAGGCTCAAAATAGACTTTTGAACATCTGTGGACAGTGCAGAAATGATATGGGGACTAAACAAAATTTGTCCGATTTTGATGATTTTGACCACCCCAGGGTGGTGAAAATTTACACTTCTGGCAAGAATTTCCTCACTTCTTAAAATTTCCAATTTTAGGCTCCAAATAGACTTTTAATCATCTGTGGACACTGCAGGAATGATATGGGGAAGAAAAAAAAATGTCCGATTTTGATGGTTTTGACCACCCTGGGTTGTTGAAAATTTACAATTCTGGCAAGAATTTGCTCATTTCTTAAAATTTCAAATTTTAGGCTCAAAATAGACTTTTGAACATCTGTAGACACTGCAGGAATGATATGGGGACTAAACAAAATTTGTCCGATTTTAATGATTTTGACCACCCCGGGGTGGTGAAAATTTACATTTCTGGCAAGAATTTGCTCACTTCTTATAATTCCAAATTTTAGGCTCAAAATAGACTTTTAAACATCTGTGGACACTGCAGGAATGATATGGGGACTAAACAAAATTTGTCCGATTTCGATGATTTTGACCACCCCAGGGTGGTGAAAATTTACAATTCTGGCGAAAATTTGCTCACTTCTTAAAATTCCTAATTTTAGGCTCAAAATAGACTTTTGAACATCTGTAGACACTGCGCAAATGATATGGGGACTTAAAAGTTTTTATCCGATTTTGATGGTTTGACCATCCCAGGGTGGTGAAAATTTACAATTCTTGAAAGAATTTGCTCACTTCGTAAAATTCCAAATTTTAGGCTCAGAATAGACTTTTGAACATCTGTGGACACTGCGCAAATAACATGGGGACTAAACAAAATTTATCCGATTTTGATGATTTTGACCACCGAAAGGTGGTGAAAGTTTACATTTCTGGCAAGAATTTGCACACTTCTTAAAATTCCAAATTTTAGGCTCAAAAAAGACTTTTGAACATCTGTGGACACTGTGCAAATGATATTGGGAATCAAAAAAATTGTCCGATTTTGATGGTTTTGACCACCCCGGGGGGGAGCTGAAAATTTACAATTCTGGCAAGAATTTGCTCACTTCTTAAAATTTCAAATTTTAGGCTCAAAATAGACTTTTGAACATCTGTGGACACTGCGCAAATGATATGGGGACTAAAAAGTTTTTATCCGATTTTAATGATTATGACCACCGCGGGGAGTTGAAAATTTAGAATTCTGGCAAGAATTTGCTCACTTCTTAAAATTCCAAATTTTAGCCTCAAAATAGACTTTTGAACATCTGTGGACACTGCGCAAATGATATGGGGACTAAACAAAAATTGTCCGAATTTGATGGTTTTGACCATCCCGGGGGAGCTGAAAATTTACAATTCTGGCAAGAATTTGCTCATTTCTTAAAATTTCAAATTTTAGGCTCAAAATAGACTTTTAACCATCTGTAGACACTGCAGGAATGATATTGGGACTAAAGAAATTTGTCCTATTTTGATGATTTTGACCACCCCAGGGTGGTGAAAATTTACAATTCTGGCAAGAATTTGCACACTTCTTAAAATTCCAAATTTTAGGCTCAAAAAAGACTTTTGACCATCTGTAGACACTGCAGGAATGATATGGGGACTAAAGAAAATTTGTCCGATTTTGATGGTTTTGACCACCCCGGGGGAGCTGAAAATTTACAATTCTGGCAAGAATTTGCTCACTTCTTAAAATTCCAAATTTTAGGCTCAAAATAGACTTTTGAACATCTGTGGACACTGCGCAAATGATATGGGACTAAACAAAATTTGTCCGATTTTGATGATTTTGACCACCGAAGGGTGGTGAAAGTTTACATTTCTGGCAAGAATTTGCACACTTCTAAAAATTCCAAATTTTAGGCTCAAAATAGACTTTTGAACATCAGTGGACACTGTGCAAATGATATTGGGAATAAAATAAATTGTCCGATTTTGATGGTTTTGACCACCCTGGGGGAGCTGAAAATTTACAATTCTGGCAAGAATTTGCTCATTTCTTAAAATTTCAAATTTTAGGCTCAAAATAGACTTTTGAACATCTGTAGACACTGCAGGAATGATATGGGGACTAAACAAAATTTGTCCGATTTTAATGATTTTGACCACCCGGAGGGTGGTGAAAATTTACAATTCTGGCGAAAATTTGCTCACATCTTAAAATTCCAAATTTTAGGCTCAAAATAGACTTTTGAACATCTGTAGACACTGCGCAAATGATATGGGGACTTAAAAGTTTTTATCCGATTTTGATGGTTTGACCATCCCAGGGTGGTGAAAATTTACAATTCTTGAAAGAATTTGCTCACTTCTTAAAATTCCAAATTTTAGGCTCAGAATAGACTTTTGAACATCTGTGGACACTGCGCAAATAATATGGGGACTAAACAAAATTTATCCGATTTTGATGATTTTGACCACCGAAAGGTGGTGAAAGTTTACATTTCTGGCAAGAATTTGCACACTTCTTAAAATTCCAAATTTTAGGCTCAAAAAAGACTTTTGAACATCTGTGGACACTGTGCAAATGATATTGGGAATCAAAAAAATTGTCCGATTTTGATGGTTTTGACCACCCCGGGGGGGGAGCTGAAAATTTACAATTCTGGCAAGAATTTGCTCACTTCTTAAAATTTCAAATTTTAGGCTCAAAATAGACTTTTGAACATCTGTGGACACTGCGCAAATGATATGGGGACTAAAAACTTTTTATCCGATTTTAATGATTATGACCACCGCGGGGAGTTGAAAATTTAGAATTCTGGCAAGAATTTGCTCACTTCTTAAAATTCCAAATTTTAGCCTCAAAATAGACTTTTGAACATCTGTGGACACTGCGCAAATGATATGGGGACTAAACAAAAATTGTCCGAATTTGATGGTTTTGACCATCCCGGGGGAGCTGAAAATTTACAATTCTGGCAAGAATTTGCTCATTTCTTAAAATTTCAAATTTTAGGCTCAAAATAGACTTTTAACCATCTGTAGACACTGCAGGAATGATATGGGGACTAAAGAAATTTGTCCTATTTTGATGATTTTGACCACCCCAGGGTGGTGAAAATTTACAATTCTGGCAAGAATTTGCTCACTTCTTAAAATTCCAAATTTTAGGCTCAAAATAGACTTTTAAACATCTGTGGACACTGCAGGAATGATATGGGGACTAAAGAAATTTGTCCGATTTTGATGATTTTGACCACCCCAGGGTGGTGAAAATTTACAATTCTGGCAAGAATTTGCACACTTCTTAAAATTCCAAATTTTAGGCTGAAAAAAGACTTTTGACCATCTGTAGACACTGCAGGAATGATATGGGGACTAAAGAAAATTTGTCCGATTTTGATGGTTTTGACCACCCCGGGGGAGCTGAAAATTTACAATTCTGGCAAGAATTTGCTCACTTCTTAAAATTCCAAATTTTAGGCTCAAAATAGACTTTTGAACATCTGTGGACACTGCGCAAATGATGTGGGGACTAAACAAAATTTGTCCGATTTTGATGATTTTGACCACCCCAGGGTGGTGAAAGTTTACATTTCTGGCAAGAATTTGCACACTTCTAAAAATTCCAAATTTTAGGCTCAAAATAGACTTTTGAACATCAGTGGACACTGTGCAAATGATATTGGGAATAAAATAAATTGTCCGATTTTGATGGTTTTGACCACCCTGGGGGAGCTGAAAATTTACAATTCTGGCAAGAATTTGCTCATTTCTTAAAATTTCAAATTTTAGGCTCAAAATAGACTTTTGAACATCTGTAGACACTGCAGGAATGATATGGGGACTAAACAAAATTTGTCCGATTTTAATGATTTTGACCACCCCGAGGGTGATGAAAATTTACAATTCTGGCGAAAATTTGCTCACATCTTAAAATTCCAAATTTTAGGCTCAAAATAGACTTTTGAACATCTGTGGACACTGCGCAAATGATATGGGGACTAAAAACTTTTTATCCGATTTTAATGATTATGACCACCGCGGGGAGTTGAAAATTTAGAATTCTGGCAAGAATTTGCTCACTTCTTAAAATTCCAAATTTTAGCCTCAAAATAGACTTTTGAACATCTGTGGACACTGCGCAAATGATATGGGGACTAAACAAAAATTGTCCGAATTTGATGGTTTTGACCATCCCGGGGGAGCTGAAAATTTACAATTCTGGCAAGAATTTGCTCATTTCTTAAAATTTCAAATTTTAGGCTCAAAATAGACTTTTAACCATCTGTAGACACTGCAGGAATGATATGGGGACTAAAGAAATTTGTCCTATTTTGATGATTTTGACCACCCCAGGGTGGTGAAAATTTACAATTCTGGCAAGAATTTGCTCACTTCTTAAAATTCCAAATTTTAGGCTCAAAATAGACTTTTAAACATCTGTGGACACTGCAGGAATGATATGGGGACTAAAGAAATTTGTCCGATTTTGATGATTTTGACCACCCCAGGGTGGTGAAAATTTACAATTCTGGCAAGAATTTGCACACTTCTTAAAATTCCAAATTTTAGGCTGAAAAAAGACTTTTGACCATCTGTAGACACTGCAGGAATGATATGGGGACTAAAGAAAATTTGTCCGATTTTGATGGTTTTGACCACCCCGGGGGAGCTGAAAATTTACAATTCTGGCAAGAATTTGCTCACTTCTTAAAATTCCAAATTTTAGGCTCAAAATAGACTTTTGAACATCTGTGGACACTGCGCAAATGATGTGGGGACTAAACAAAATTTGTCCGATTTTGATGATTTTGACCACCCCAGGGTGGTGAAAGTTTACATTTCTGGCAAGAATTTGCACACTTCTAAAAATTCCAAATTTTAGGCTCAAAATAGACTTTTGAACATCAGTGGACACTGTGCAAATGATATTGGGAATAAAATAAATTGTCCGATTTTGATGGTTTTGACCACCCTGGGGGAGCTGAAAATTTACAATTCTGGCAAGAATTTGCTCATTTCTTAAAATTTCAAATTTTAGGCTCAAAATAGACTTTTGAACATCTGTAGACACTGCAGGAATGATATGGGGACTAAACAAAATTTGTCCGATTTTAATGATTTTGACCACCCCGAGGGTGATGAAAATTTACAATTCTGGCGAAAATTTGCTCACATCTTAAAATTCCAAATTTTAGGCTCAAAATAGACTTTTGAACATCTGTAGACACTGCGCAAATGATATGGGGACTTAAAAGTTTTTATCCGATTTTGATGGTTTGACCATCCCAGGGTGGTGAAAATTTACAATTCTTGAAAGAATTTGCTCACTTCTTAAAATTCCAAATTTTAGGCTCAGAATAGACTTTTGAACATCTGTGGACACTGCGCAAATAAAATGGGGACTAAACAAAATTTATCCGATTTTGATGATTTTGACCACCGAAGGGTGGTGAAAGTTTACATTTCTGGCAAGAATTTGCACACTTCTTAAAATTCCAAATTTTAGGCTCAAAAAAGACTTTTGAACATCTGTGGACACTGTGCAAATGATATTGGGAATCAAAAAAATTGTCCGATTTTGATGGTTTTGACCACCCCGGGGGGGAGCTGAAAATTTACAATTCTGGCAAGAATTTGCACACTTCTTAAAATTTCAAATTTTAGGCTCAAAATAGACTTTTGAACATCTGTGGACACTGCGCAAATAATATGGGGACTAAACAAAATTTGATTGATTTTGATGATTTGAAAGCAATACTCTGGTATCGTGAACAGTGAACAGTGAATTGCAAGTTTTTGTATTTTAGACTGAAGGTGAAATTTATAGGTAAGAAGTAATGTTTACAAGACACCAGTGTTCTCTCGGTCATGCAACTAGATGATCTTGTTGTGAAACAGCTGGATGAAGATGTTCTTGAAGGAAATCCATTCCTCAAGCCAAAACAACATTGTGGCTGGACCAGCCAAGAACCAAATCGTCATTGGAGGATCCAAGGTCATCTACTATGGCCAGCAATTTGACACACGTGCTTCCATCTGACGTACTTGGGCCTTCGTCCTGATAGCCCCATCCAGACAGACAATCATACTCCCCGGGGACTATATTGATGCGAGTCTTCCACTCGATACCCCATCTGACTTACATCGGGGTCTGGAACCTAGATAAGAGTGGACAGTCCTAGCAACATGTGGGTTCCAATCTCAAAACCATGGTCCCTATGTCAGGATGTGACGTCTATTGGTCACGTAATTAGGATTGCAAACACAACTGACAATGAAGTCACACTTAAGAATCATGAGTACTTTTGTCAAGTGAGACCACTCCTGCAGGGCATTCACATCCTGTGATGAAGAAACTATACCCTCCACCAACTGCAGGTACCTCCAGATCTTTTTCCAAGTGTGTCTTGAAAGACCCAGACTCCATCCTTCCTGATGACATGCGTTAAAGGATTACCTCCCTCCATGAAGAGTTTGATGATGTGTTAACCCTTCAATCTACAAGTACGATGGAGTACGCCGAGACATAAAAGCTGTGGTTAAGATTGGACCGACACTTCCCCCTCAATGGAAAGCCGTTTACTACAGTATTATAAAGAAATGATGGACATGTGACAAGCAAAGTTTGATGAACTTGAGACACGAGGGGTATTCGCCAAACCAGAACTGGCCTCCAGTCAAACTATTACCATACCTCACCCAGCTGACCACCTGTGTATTGTCACTGATGCCGCTCTCAAATCATGACAGACAGACACAGACAGACAGACAGAAAAGTTTATTCGGTACTTCAGGCCACTGGCCCATAATACAATGGAAATATACTGTATATATATTTGCATGCTGAGTATTAATAATGATTCACCGTTCAACACTGTGTTTCCGTTTGATGTTCATGACTTGGAAGCTAAATTTACCTAAGCCTTTTATAATTTGTTCGTTTTCAGCTGACATAAGTCTTATAAAATTCTCAATAGAGGGAGGGTTAACGAGACGCTTGGGAAAAGAGTTTCTCCTTGCTCTAGAATACTGGTCACAAATCATAAGAACATGGAATTGATCTTCAACATGGTTATGTCCCTTTGAAAAACAGAAAGTGCAGACACGTTCATTATATGGGATGTTGTTGTGACGCCCCAGTTCAACAGCAAGTCTGAAATTATTACACCGGAACATGGCTATAAGTCTACGTTGGTGAGAAGACATATCACAAGTAATATATGATTCCACATTAAGTAATGACTTGAACTGTGAGTAGTAATTGCATTTCGTTGATGATGTCAGGTAAAAGTGCAAATTTTGAGTGAGGCAGTTGTAAAATCTTCGTTTAAAATCTGTCATGAAATGTTGAATATTACCAATGTCTTGGCTTAGCCAAACAAAACCAAATCCAAACTGGAATAAAATCATTCTAATATGTGATGCCCATGTAATTTTACCATTATCATCAAGAGATTTTAGTATATAATAAGCTTGGATGGGTAGCCTGTGTTCCATCTGAATTAGTCTGCACCAGTACTTGACTGCTCTTGACATGTAGTTATACTGTAGGGGGATCCTACCACAGTCTCCTAGAACCATGTTGTTGTTGGTGAACTTATAATTATTAACTTTCAAAAAGGATTTGCAGAATCTGTTATTGACACTCTCAATAATGTTACAGTAGCTGGTTTCCCAGATCTCTGAACCATAACATAGGATTGGTGAAATCCTAGCATCAACAATATTAAAAAGATCATGGTGATTAATGTATCCAAATTGTTTTTGATAATTATATATTGATAGAAGTGCTGTCCTTGCCTGGGCTGATAGACATGCTTGGGCCTTGGTCCAAAATAACTTTGGTGAGAAAATAATTCCTAAATATCTGTACATGTTGACAGCTTCTATCTGTTGACCATGCAAAAAAACACTTTTCATAACTGCGAAGAGGACCTCCATTCCGAAATACTATTATTTTAGTCTTATTCAGGTTGACTTTCATGCCAATATCATCACAGAATTTCTCCAGGGTTTTTATTTTCTTTTGAAGCTGTAGAGCAGTATCAGAGACGGATGACACATCATCAGCAAATAAAAGAGCAAATACACCAGGGATATGAGTAGATATAAACACACCTCTACCACCTTCTTCCTCCAACATTGAAACTAACAGATGATGTTGTTGGAGAACTTATTTACTTAGAATCTGTTATGGACACTCTCAATAATGTTACAGTAGCTGGTTCCCCAGATCTCTGATCCATAACATAGGATTGGTGAAATCATAGCATCAACAATATTAAAAAGATCATGGTGATTAATGTATCCAAATTGTTTTTGATAATTATATATTGCTTATATAGTAATTTTGAGATTTGTAATGAATGCCAAGAGTGGGTAAGGGGCGAACAAAGGGAGCTGTGTGTGGTGGATGGTTTGTTAGTTTAAGTGATTTTGGTTTTATTAGTCTAATTGGGGTTAAGATTAGACTAATTAGTCCTGTTTTAATTAGTATATGCCTTAGGCTTTGAATTTTTCTAATATATTCTGTGGATTTAGGATTGATTCTAGAGTAAGTGCAGTATTAAGATTTAGGGTGGTTTGTAGTGTGGTTTGGTGTGTTTGTGAATGAGTACGTGTTCTGGTGTTTCTTGTTGTTTACAGTGTGGGCAGGTTCCTGTTGCGTGCAGTTTAGCTATTTTAAGGTGGTTATTTAGTTTGGTGTGGCCTGTTTGTAGTTTAGTGATTATTCTATCGATTATTTTGGATGGGTGTAGTATTTTTGGTTAAGTTAGGGTTTTTTAAGAACTTTTCTGATTTGGCTATTTGAGGTTAGGTAAATATTTTTGTTGATTTTTTGTTTAGTGACACTTTTAATTTCTGATTTTGAGATTTGATATTTCTGGGAGTTTAAGGGATAATTTGGCTGCTTTATCGGCGTTTTCATTGACAAGGTTCCTACGTGGGCAGGGATCCAAATGAAGTCTATTTGTTTGCCTGCCATAGTTAAGTCGTTTGAGCTTTTGAGTATTTGGTTTATTCGTTTGGGGCGTTTTTTGTGTTTTTAATTTTGAGGGCTTGAAGTCCACTGAGGGAGTTGGTTAGAATAAGGATTTTTTTTTTTTTTTTTAGATTGCTGGTTGTATAGGGCTGAGGCTATGCCCATTACTTCGGCCACGAATATGGATTTGTTGTTTGGGAGTCGGTAGGATTTGATGATGTTAGTTGGTTGCGCAATGTAGACTCCGAAACCTGTGTGTTTGGAGATCGGATCTGAGGATCCGTCTGTGTATATGTGACACCAATTTGGCCAATTTCACCACATAAAACTCCGTAGATGTGATAGCGGTGTCTTCATCTTCTCATGCTAAAAATAGGCCAAATTCAAAGGTTACGATCTCGTGAAACAAGAGCGAGACCTAATTACCCATAAGCCCTTCTTCATCATGGCCTCATGCTAATAACACGTACGTATATTGCTGGAGATTTTTTTTGGTGAATATACAAAGTAATATGAGTAGTACTCAATCTAATATCCCCAAACAACCTTCCAAAGGTTCAGGGGATCATGACAAACCTCCCGAAAGTGGAGCAGTCAGTCAAGTGTCGTTAAATCTGGCCAGTACGAGCCATGATGACGACCACGTGGGTCCGAAGGTTAGATCTACTAACCGGGGTACGTCACAGGGCGTCAGTAGCGCAGGCAAACTAGATCAGTTACTTAAAGGTTATAGGATTCCTAGAAAAAGGAGAATTAACCACAGGATTGAACATGATATCTCAGACTGGTCTAGCTCGAGCGAGTCAAGTTCGAGTGACAGTTCGACTGATAGTGACGAGTGCGATGTGGTTGATAGTTATCATCCGCCTGGCACGTTTTCGGGGCCGGGTGCGGACGACTATATCGAACCCTCACAAAAGAGAGGTCGATTTTCAAACGTTTGTATCAATAAACTTGATAAACCCCGCTCTGAAAATGGTCCTGTAACTGTGGCCGGTTCAGCTGAACCAGTAGATGAATATGTCCCTTTTCGATCACACAGGCAGAATCAGATTCTTGGTCCTTGCCAAGCCATCTGTCTAATCATCTCAATACTCAGTTCTCTACCTTCAAAAAAGATAATGTGTTGAATGAGAACATTCTTGATGATCACCCCATACCTGATGAGCATTGTTTGACTGCTCCCCAACTGGATGGGTATTTAGATGATCTTTTTGAAGCGCGGGACAGGTCATTTGAGAAAAAAACAGATTTCTCTTTGCAGTTTATTCAAAAGAGAATGTTAAATGTCATGGATCCTTTGTCCCATTTATGGGGTAATCTTGACAAAATCAGACACAGGGAGGCTTCACCTGATTTAGACATTTATGAACTTCTTGACATTGTAGAAAAGTCAGTCTGCCTTGTGGGACAAGCTAACTTGTCAATCAATTTCCACAGGCGGCTTTCAATTTTATCCAAACTGGTTAAGGATCCAAAGAAAGCCAAAAAGTTGCTTTACAAGTATGAGGGTACCTTTGCCGATGCTAAAGGGAAGCTCTTCGGAGACCCCTTTTACAACACGCTACTCGCCGAGGTGAAGCGTAAGCAAAAGGCCAGGGATATTCTTGGTGGGCGGCATTCGGCTCCTAAGAAAAGATTAATTTCTTTAGAAACCAGCCTTTCTCGCAGCAGCCCTTTCATGGAGAGCCCTCAGGTAAGCCCAGTTCGTCTGGGGGCGGATTCAGAGTTCAGGCATCCTTCAATCCCAGGAGAGGAGGGAAAGACCGTGGTGGCAAAAGAAGAAGATCCTTAAGACCATATAGGTTTGTATCACTCTCTTTCAACAAATACCGATGCCATGAAGCGCGGCATAAGTTCAAGTCCCTTGAATCTGAATGCTCAAAATCCAGAACATCCAGACAGTATGTTACCAGAAACAGAAGATCTAAAATTAGAAAGCATTCCTTTCCCGGAAAATATTTTGGGGGGCAGAATAACACATTTCTACACCAATTGGGCAAAAATTACTCTAGACCCATGGATTCTTCAGACCGTTCAGGGCTTTCAAATCGAATTCATTCAAAAGCCTATCCAGAGAAAACCACCTCCACCGTTAACTCTTTCTCAGGTGAACCAGGTTGTACTGGACAAGGAGATTGGGAACATGATGATGAAAGGGGCGATAGAAGAGATTCTTCCGGGTGTGAATCTGGAGGATTCTCAATCTCAGTTTTTGAGTCCCATGTTCGTAGTTCCCAAAAAAGACGGGGGTCAGAGACCAATACTCAATATGAAAAAACTGAATGCTTTCATTCCATACAATCATTTCAAGATGGAAAGCCTTTCACTCCTGAAGGATGTCATTCAGGAAAACGCTTATATGTGCAAACTGGACCTGAAGGATGCATACTTCAGCATCCCAATTGCCAGGCACCAGAGGAAATTCCTCCGCTTTCAATGGAAAGGGCGATTGTTTCAGTTTCTCTGCCTTCCATTTGGCCTAGCGCCAGCTCCACGGACGTTCACCAAATTGCTGAAACCTGTGGTAAGCATTGCACGCAGAGCAGGTATTCGGTTGATCATATACCTAGACGATATGATTCTCTTTGCCCACAGCCCAGAGAGTCTAGTTCGTTGCCGAGAGAGTCTCTTGTATCTTTTGAAGAACCTAGGTTTCATTATCAACAAAGAGAAATCAGTTCTTGTTCCGTGTCAGAACCTCAACTTCCTGGGTTTCGAGATAGATTCTCAGTGTCTCACTCTAACACTTCCCCAGAAGAAAGTGACAGACATCCTTCAAAGATGTCACAGGATACTGAAGCTACCAGTGGTAAAGATTCGAACACTGGCCACTTTGTTGGGAAAGCTTTCAGCATCCATGAGAGCTATTGTTCCAGCCCAGTTACACTGCCGGTTCCTACAAATGCAATCATCACGGGAACTATTGGAACACCAGAGCTACGAACACAGGATCAAACTTTCCAGGAAGTGTGTGCAAGAAATTCACTGGTGGGTAGACAATCTGTCGACCTTCAACGGCAAACCCATTTCAGCAATCCACCCAGATCTGATATTACAAACAGATGCTACCAATCTGGGATGGGGGGCAGTTTGCAATCAAGACCGGACTGGAGGTCGGTGGAGTCTGGAGGAGAGCAAATTCCATATCAATGCTCTCGAACTGAAAGCAGTTCTACTGGCTCTTCAGTGTTTCTGCAAAAGTCAGTCAGGCATGTCCCTTCTGGTCCAGGTAGACAACCGCACAGCAGTCTCTTATGTGAATCGTCAGGGGGGGACAAAGTCTCATGTTCTAGACACAATAGCCAAAGAAATATGGGACTTCTGTCTCCAGAGAAAGATAACTCTGGAAGCACAGTATCTACCGGGCAAGGAGAACATCATTGCAGACTGGGAGAGTCGCCATTTTGCAGATTCGAGCGAATGGCTCTTGAATCGCAAGGTGTTCAACCAGTGCAATCAGAGACTTGGCCCTCACTTGATAGATCTTTTTGCATCCCGCCTATCACATCAACTGGAGAAGTATGTCAGTTGGAGACCAGATCCCCAGGCAACTTACATAGATGCATTTCGGTTGGAATGGAAGGGGGCGAGAGGTTATGCCTTTCCCCCGTTCTCCATGATCGGGAGATGTCTGTGGAAAGTAAGGAGGGAGAGGGCAGAACTGACCTTGATAACTCCAGTGTGGCAGGGCCAGGCGTGGTACCCTGTCCTGTTGGAGATGTCAGTGGAGTGTCCAATACTTCTACCAGTGTGGGCCGACTTGCTGGAATCACCACAAGGTCAAACACACCCTCTGGTAGCACTGCTATTAGCGGCCTGGAGGGTTTCAGGAATCTGGTCACTTCAGGAGGCATTTCGCAAAAAACTGCCGAGCTTTTGTCACACCAGTGGAGACCAGGGACGCAAGGAGCTTATAATTCCTCCTGGAAGAGGTGGTCTTGCTGGTGTGTGGAACGGCAAATCAATCCCTTTTCTGCCTCTTTGGAACATATCCTAGAGTATCTAACCCACATGTATGAAAGTGGATCTGAATACAGAACCGTTAACACTAGCAGATCAGCTTTGTCTGCTTTTCATCCCCACATACATGGCTACCCAGTTGGTCAACATCCTTTGACCAAGAAACTTATGACAGCTATTTTCAATCAGAAACCTCCATGTCCTCGATACCACCAAACTTGGAATGTAGACGTGGTCCTGGACCATATTGGTAATATGCCTGAAAATGGTAAATTATCAGATAAGCATCTGACAGAGAAACTGGCTATTTTGTTGATGCTTACATCAGCAAGTCGCGCAGCTGAACTTACTTCCATGAACGTAAAGTTCACATCTGACAAGGGAGACAAGGTGGTCTTTCTTTTGACAAAGCCCACAAAGGTCTCTAAGCCTGGGTCAGAACCTCATAAGTTGACCATACAAGCCTATCCTAAGAATCCTTTGCTCTGTGTAGTGCAGTGTATCAGAGACTACCTTGACCGCACACTCCTGTGGAGAAAGGATGGGGATAGAGATAAGTTATTACTCAGTTATGTGAAACCCCACAAACCTGTATCCGCAGCTACAGTTGCTAGATGGGTAACTAATGTGATGAAGGATGCAGGGATCAATGTTACAGTGTATAGAGCACACTCTGTCCAGGGGGCTTCTACATCAAAAGCTTACACTAAAGGTGCTTCGATCACTGAAATTTTAGAACTGGGAAACTGGTCTAGAGCATCTACTTTCAAGCAGTTTTACTTGAGGGAGACTAAAGAATGTGGAATCCAGTTTAAAATACTTAACTAGAGCTTTAAAGCACCGCTATCACATCTACGGAGTTTTATGTGGTGAAATTGTTAATTTCATAAGCACATGTAATGTGTGAATTGAAATTATAATTTCATTAATAAAACGAAGTAGATGTGATAGCCCCACCCTTGAATTTCCCTCCCTAGCTTGTATTTTGACTGAATTGTATCTCTTTACAGAGGACGCCATTAGGAGGAGACCTGGCTGAAACTCCCACATTCCAGATGTCCAGCTTGGACCAAGATTATCCGTCCGGTTGCAGTCTCAGATGAGACTGTTTTTGTAGTTCGCGTTCGCATTAGGGTTACTTGTCACCTTAATTTGGGACATCCCAAATAAATGTTTGATTGAAGCTCTTTTCTTAGTTGTTCTTTTAGCACTTCGGCATAATGAAGAAGGGCTTATGGGTAATTAGGTCTCGCTCTTGTTTCACGAGATCGTAACCTTTGAACTTGGCCTATTTTTAGCATGAGAAGATGAAGACACCGCTATCACATCTACATATGTACTTCGTTTTATTAATGAAATTATAATTTCAATTCACACATTACATGTGCTTATGAAATTAACAATTTTCGTGTATGTATGCTAGTGTGGTGGTTTTAGCGATGTTAGGGTCAGACTGTATATTTAGTGTATTGACTAGTGTTGTGTCTATCTTAGGTATTTTAAGTTTTGGGGTTAAGATATTTGATTGTTTACTGTTTTGTTTGAGATTATTTATTTTGTGTTCATTAAGGTAATTAATTATTCTTTGGGATATTGGAGTAGTGGATATTTCCGGGCTAGGACCTGGTATTTGGCGCTAATATTGTTGTTTATTATGTTGACTGAGTATGACTGAACAGCCGCTTTTAAGGCTGCAGACGAGCCGGATATTTTGAAACGAGGAATCTGCATGGTGTGACCTGTCAATTTCAAGATTTCACGAATCCAAAGCCAAATAGTAACATAACTTAGATATTTGTGTCTCGGAAATAGTGGATTGTGTATGATTTTCTTAATTGTGCGTGTTCTGAAATGAATTTCATCAAGTTTGATAAGCTGTCACTTCAGTAGGGACATTGTTTACGTGGACTTTCAAAGGGGAGTGTTTTCTGATGGACTTTCAAATCCCCTCCTGCCAAATTCTAACGGTGGTGGTTGACGGAGATTGTAACGAATATCGATCAGAAAAAGGTTTGTAAACAACATGTTACCATGAATAAAGTTTTTTCTAACAATTTTTATGGTGTTATATTTTACTTTCATTGTCGGTTGTTACAATGAGGAAATAGCTTAAATTGTTCCGATTCTGGTCACCATAGAACATTTCTCCAACAGTTTCTTAAACATTTCATTTGTATGCAAAATATATGCCTTCGTTAAATCTTTTAATGTCATCATCGAAGCAGTCAGGGTTGCGGCCTAGAACGCCCCAAACATCCGATATCAAACTACCGTATTTCCTCTATTTGACGCAACGCCGTCTATTAATTTCGCGAGAGCCCTTGACTCGGCGTGTATTAGAGACCTGACTGGTATTAGAGACCCAGCGTGTATTAGAGGAAATAAAGATTCGTTGTACAGTTTATATGGGGATGATCGATCGGCAGCCATTTTTTTATGAATCGATATGTAGGCTTTCTATGTATTCATGCGCACGTTTTTTGTGAAGAGGCTTAGAGAATCTAATATACTGAACAGCATTGAAAACGCACCAGCAATAAATCTTGAAATATTACAAAAACAACTTGAGCAATGACTGATTTTGATTAGAACAGACATAGACAGATTATTAAGAAAGACAACAAAGGAAACAGGAATACCACACAGTAATTACAATTACGTCATCAGTGTAAGGAAGACACATAGGGTTAAAATGAAAAGTCAATATCTGGTATGTCCGTCATTGACAGCAATACAGGCCATGCAACGTCTTCTCATTGATCGAAAAAGTCTGAGAATAGTGTTCTGGGGCAATCCACTCTTGACATAGTGTATCATCAAGTTCTCTCAGGTTCTGTACTTGCGGACGACGTGAGATGCGTTGACCCAGGTAATCCCATAGATGTTCAATTGGCGATAGATCGGGTGACAGGGCTGGCCATAGAAGCAGAGGCACATTGTTGTTCGCTAGGTACTGTGTTGAAACACGTGCTGTGTGTGCTCTTGCATTATCTTGCTGGAAGGTGTGCATATCCTGGTGCTGAAGAAAAGAATGGAATGACGTGATTTGCCAATATGTTATTCCTGTAGTAAAGGGCATTAACTCTTCCACGACAAACATGGAGCTCTGTTTGATGGTTATGACTGATGCCCCCCCAGTCATTGTGGTAACGTTCTCCACGTCGACGCCACACTCGCAGTCGACCGTCAGCATTCCGTAAATGAAAACGGGACTCATCAGAGAAGGGCACACCATGCCACTGCCGCAATCTCCAATGACGATGCCTTTTGGCCCAACGCAGACGTTCATTTCGATGTCGATCAGTGAGTATGGGTCCAACATATGGACGTCGAGCACTAGCCCTGCTGAGCGGAGACGTCGACGTATGCTGTCAGCACTGACCATTTCCGTCGGCCTTGTACGGTTGCTGCAGTCCTGGTAGCCGGAAGTGTACGATCACGAAGATGCCGACGAACAATATGGCGATCCTGACGTGGTGTAATTACACGACGTTGACCCGGACGTGGTCGATCTCTGGGGGTTCTTGGCTGCTGGTATCTGCTCAGTAGCCTGAGGACTGTTGAATGATGGCATTGAAACCGTTGTGCACGTTCCTCTGCTGATAATCTTGGCATTTCTTGTGTCAGTACCCTTTACGTCTGCAGCAACAAGTGATGTGGCTTTTAAAAGTATGTCTTTTATAGCCCTATTCTGCATGCTTCCCGTGAAACAAAACACGTTTTCCATGATGTGCACGCAATTTGTTGCGTTTTGGCGATTTCGCTCACAAAAAAAATTAGGAATGTGTTTTGACGAGCTGTTCTTCTTCATGCTTCGTCCAGAACGTCGTATATTACTCATTCACTTATATAATTTCATAAGCCTGGATAAAAATACATCCATTTTCATGGTGGTGCGTTTTCAATGCTGTTCAGTATATATTTGAAAGAGGTTTCCGTAGCAAAACAGAATCAAGCATTCATTAATGTCATGGTAGAATATCTAATAGTAATAATATTTGGTGCTCGCAAATATTTAAACGCATCCTGCACCACAGATGACATACACACACAAAGGCAAGTCAAGTGTTCACCAAAAAAAAAGCACGGGTACATATGGTATAAGTCAAAATAGGGATTTGGCTACTGGTTTTGATTTGGTCACACTTGTAAATGTCCTCCACCTATCTTCCGTTAACCATTTTGAAAGCTGTATTGAGGCTTTCAATGTCATAAGCCTGATCAAACAAGTTTTGAGCAATTGAATGAAAGAGTATGGTTTTTAGACCACTTTTAGCAATCTTCCAGCAATGTTATGTTGGGGGACATTGTGCCATTATGGGTAATTTTGTCTTTTGACATTCTTTGAAATCTTCATAGAAAGAGAATGCTTGGTTGATCCTCAAAAGTTGTGAAATGTAGACACTTAAGGATGGAGGTGCTGGAATTTTGCTTGAGGTAAATTGATGTCATCCCCCCTCCTACGGACTTATGAATATGTTGTTGTCGCTCTCATTCTGAATGCATAGATCTAAATACGGAACAGATGAGGTGGTTTCTGTTGTGTCAAGTTCAGGTAGTTAAATCAGTGGAAAGTAATTGGCTATTTGACGATTATTGAATATTATAAAATCAGTGATGTTCAAGTTGCTTAAGTTAAACACCTTGGCCAAGTTGCTTTGTTTAGATTTTGTCAAGTTGAGCAGAATTTCCGATTCATATGCATAAATAAACAAATCAGCAACGAGGGGAGCACATTTGTATGAATGGTGTCCTTGCCTACTAAATGCCTAAATGTCCTATCTCCAAATTTATAATTTTCAACTTGAGGAAGTCCCGCATTTCACATATTGTTTTCATGTTTAACTTCAGATGACATGTGCTTTCATTTTTGACAAACTGACCTTCGAAGAAGGAGAAGGAACGATTTTTATTGTCACCATGGTTTGGTATAATGGCTGAATATTGTTTGTGTAAAGGTTGTGGTGCGGATAAATACAGACTGATACCTCATAGCAAGAAGATGGTATTGTACGTTGATGAGCTTAGAAGGTTTGCAAGGATCAATATTTATGGAACGAAAAATTTCATTTAATGAAATCTGTCTTTTTTATGTC
The DNA here is from genome assembly GCF_023055435.1 of Haliotis rufescens. Classification (NCBI taxonomy): domain Eukaryota; kingdom Metazoa; phylum Mollusca; class Gastropoda; order Lepetellida; family Haliotidae; genus Haliotis; species Haliotis rufescens. Next base: position 48,907,888 of record NW_025964001.1, on the reverse strand, counting down.
ATTCCTTGATCCATGGGACGTTTGTTACAAAACGTAGTGAACACATATACAGTTACATATCTATATTTAGAGGTACAGGGCAATTTGATGGGCAAATGGCATCTGAAATTTACTGAGAAAACAATATGTGAAATGCATGACTTCCTCATTGATAACATCTGCGTAAAATATGGGGGTAAGACATTTAGGCAAGAAGTAGGCATCCCCACTGGCACCAACAAGTGTGCGCCCCTTCTTGCGGATCTGTTTCTGTATGCATATGAATCAAATTTCTGCAACAAGGTAATTTGGCAAAGAAGTTAAACTTAAGCTTTGGGTATATCGGTGATCTGATATCGTTCAATAACAGTCAAATTCCCTTTGTTATTGAGTTAATAGATGAAAATGGAACCCCGACTACTATGTGGACACCAAGTCGTATGACTGAAAAACCAATGGAACCACTAGACAACCCCACCGCCAGTGAATTATAAGAAGCATACACTACTTAAAGATTATATGGAATTCTTGGGAAAATATTATACGGAGGAGAGCGACTTGAAACTTACCTCTCATGATATGGTAACAGACTATGTACCTGGCAAGCTCGGCTTCGCATTGGAGCAGTTCCAACAGATGGACAGTAGTCATGATGATGGCACAGAGGATAGAACATCTCGTTCCAGTGGTAATACTCGTACTTTCTTCCAGTTCTGTACTCTTGCAAAAGAAGGGGAAGGCGGAAATAGGCTAAAGAGACCTACTTCCGCTTACACTCACTCATTTCAATTATGAACCTAGCATATTCCCAATGTGGAACGCAGGTTTCAAGGGTCTTGCAAGAGAAATGCAAGCAACCACCAGTGAAGAGATGGATCTGTTGTAAAGTGTCTTGGACCTGGTTCAACAAAGCATATCATTAGTTTCACAGGTAATGAGAATTATGGAGCCAAAGGACTTACGCGTTTATAGGATAGACTCGATGAACAATTTGGGAGCCCCGAATAGTCTTCAATAGTGAAAAACAAGTTAGCTAAGTTTGAAAGACGGGCTACAGGGATTTACAAGAAGCTGTTTTGATCGATCCTGTGAAGGACGATGTTCGTTTCCATTCAGTGTTGGCCTATTTTGGACTCTTCAACTGACATACATCTAACTGTGCAAAAACTTCTACCAAACTTGCAGAATAAGTTGACTTGACACATCGCTATCTCATTTCTACAGTTTACATACTTTGTGGAATTCGTACAAACTATGAGTAGTACCATGAACGATCTCATCTCAGAACAATGTTAGATCCAATCTAGGTGAGGTGAAATTGGGTTTAACGTCGCGTCCAAGATTATTGCACTTATATAGCGACGTGCATGCACGTGTATGTGTGTGTGTGGCTGCTTGTACTAGTCCGGACTGATGCCGATTTATAGTGCTAGCTCACTGAGATACCATGCCGCAGTTTAACATGAATACCCCACTCAGACACAGTATACTGACTCCGAGCCGACCAGTCCTTATTTTAGCCCCTTAATGCCGAGCGCCAGACAGGGTAACAACAAGTACAATCTTTTAACGTCTTTTTGTATGACGCGGCCCGGGATCGAACCCCGGACCTTCCGCTCTCCGGGCGGACGCTCTACCACAAGACCACGGAGGCGGTCAGATCCAATCTAGAGGCAGCCATGATGTGCGGCGTGTATATGACATTGTTTTCCCTCAGGATGTGGGTTTAATTGCACCAGCATCCAAGGCCAGCTTAGATGCTGGTGTTCTTGCCGGCCAGGTGCTACAATTGCAACAGGCAGTTTCAACCCCGAACAGAAGTAGACAGTCCTTCTGACAACGGTCACTTAAATCAAAGGTAATTTCAAGTCTTCAGAATGAGATAACCGCTTTGGAACCATAGTGTCGTCAAGACTCTCAAACCAGAACGGATAATAAAAATGTGCATTGAATCCTTTGAATCAGACGTGCTAGCCATAAAAAGGGACATTGATGTGATTAACACAAACCTAACAATCAGCAAATCAGATGTGGCACAAATGCAGGCTGAGATGAGCAGTGGAGAAATCTGCGGAGACCGTTGTGAACACTTGTTCAGCTCGGGGCAATGTAATTGCAAATTCATCACATTCATCTGAACAAAGAAACTTGAAATCTGAAATGGAGCATTCCAAATTGACCTTCATATCCTTGAAATGTGTCAGTGCGCCTTCAAAATGTCACATGCAACTCAAACAGCTTGGTTATGTGTCAAAACAGATCAGTAGAGACAGCTTAACGTTAGGAACTACAGTATTAATGACAAAAGTAACTTTTTTCTCTCTTTCTTTGCCCTGATCTTCTACAATCAACACGAGAAGCAACATGGCGGCGAACACCCCAATCACTCCGCCATTACCCTCGACTGGAGAAAAGTGTGGCAAAGACAGTCCAGCTGATGATCAACCTCCAGCACAACGACAAAGAAGACCTATTCTATCCAGTGGGGGTGAGTGTCTCACTGAGGATGAAGCCTCAGATGCTCTAACTCAGGCAGTTGCCCACGAATTTTTTATGGCAAAGTTGTTACCTGTCTTAGTGCCAAAATTGACTATGGAGTTAGGCAAACACCTGGAACAAGTCGTCGAGCAGGCTGTTAAATCGGCAACAAGTACCTTAGTAGATTGTGTCGAAAATCAAAATTCAGTTATTAAAGCACAATCAGACCTGATGCAGCAACTTCAAAACAAAGTTCACAGGGTTGAGGATAATCTGACTAAGGCTCAAGCTCACATCGAGGAACTAGAACAAGACACACGACGCAATTCGTTACGTTTTATGAATGTGCCCATCGATGATGTCAAAGCCCCAACCGATGATAAAGTCATTGATATCTGTCATAAATACTTAGGTATAAAACTAAATAAGAATGACTTAGATTGTTCGCATACTGTGGGTAGGGTCATCAACGGCAGAGCCCAAGTACTTGTCAAATTTGTATCCCACAACACGAAAAATGCTGTGTACATGTCAAAACGCAAATTTAGGTCTAACCCTGACAAAATCTTCATCACTGAAGACCTGAAGAAACATCGCCATTCACTAATTAAAAGGCTCCTAGAACTCAAGAAAGCGACCTCAATGTACTCATTCTGGACATTTGATGGTAGGATATCTGCATGCAAACAAAGCTGAAAGCGTTTTTGGATCAACTGTCTTGCAGACATTGACGATTTGATAAACTCATAAATGTATTGTAACCTCTAGGCCTGTACCTGTTTAGGTATCATGCCAATGTCATCTTTATTCTGAAAGTGACCATCATATCATTTCAGAGCTACCTACTTCTTTCTGCAGATGTCATTAATCATCTTGGTCACAGCTATTGCTGTACTTGCACAGTCCCACCCAAGCCAACAAAATCAATTTGTGGCAACACACCCTACTTGTCGCCATCATTATGATTCACACTGTACGCTTTTGTATCATATTCCCTCTATTCATTTTGCACAGGACCCAGCTTTTTCCTGGATCTTTTCTATATTACTTGTACATACTTCATGTGTTTGTCCTTTGTCCACAAAGAGACTACAGTTCAATACTTTTGAACATTTTGTACTGCACAATCAAGAAGAACTTAAGTAGTATAGGTAATGGGGGTTCTGGACCACTTCCACTGGAGCCGGATTCATATACCTATACTGCTACTACAGGTGGCATTTTTTTATCCCAAAATGATTATGCGATTCAACGATAGTCATGAGTTGTATTAAACAAAACATCAATATAAAATTTACTATAGCCCACGAGGATATTGGAAAGGTATAGGAGCAATACAAAAATTAGCCACCGCGGCTAAGGTATCTAAAGATGTGGCCAAGGATTGGTTAAAGAAACAAGCGATGTGGCAAATATATTTACCGGCACCGTGTTATGTACCGAGGAAGAAGTTTGATATTTTTACAACGAATGAAGTTCATCAGGCTGACCTCTTGTTTTTTCTCCACGGTAAGGTAAAACGCAAAACATATAAATACGCTTTAACAGTAGTGGATGTGGCTAGTTGATACAAAGAGGCTGAGCCATTAACCTCGAAAGATTCAACAGACGTAGCTAATGCACTGAGTCGCATATATAAACGCGGACCACTAAAATGGCCTAAGCTATTTCAGGTAGATCCCGGTCGCGAGTTTATGGGATCGATTACTAAACTGTTAACAAAGCACGATGTCGAAATCAGGCGTGGTGAAAGAGAGGCTCACCGCAGTCAAGCTATCATCAAAAGATTTAACAGGACCTTAGCGGAACGTTTGTTTGGCTATCAGTATGGGATCGAAATGAAATCCGAGCGATTGAGATCAACCGAATGGGTGACACGATTATCAGCCGTTGTATCAGCGCTGAATAATGAAGTAACGAGATTAATCGGGAAGAAACCATTCGATGCGATTAAAATGAAATCCGTGACTTCCGAATCTTCAGCACCGAGGAGAGGCAAAGAACGAAAACTTCCGGATAGAGTAAGGGTAAGATATCTATACCAGCCCGGTGAACTCGAAGGAGGCCTACGTCGCGCAACCGATCCCATATGGTCCCTTAAGACGTATAACATTAGTCGATTGGTTACAAAAGAAGGAGAGCCTATTCTTTATTATCTTCAAGATGGACCGGGTAGGGCATTTGTACGAGAAGAGTTGTTCATAGTTCCCGACGGTACGGTATTACCACCATAACCATAAGCATAGGTAGTTACACCATCATTATCAATCCATCTCTTTGTATCTAAGGGGGATAATGATGTCTTGTTCATTCTTAATCCATATATCCTATGATTGTAACTTCTTAAAGAGTTCATCTCGTGTTTGAACGTTCTACCGTTGAATAATGATTCTTTATACTGTTCGTGTTTGATATGCTTTTTTACAACATACTTCTTAACACCCTTAGCTTTTCTTATCTCCCCATTATCGGACTTCTCTATAGAATACATCTTAGGTCTTAATCCTACATACTCCGCTATAGGGGTCCCAGCACATTCATCCTTCATCTTACCTAACACCTTTTTATTTACAATGCTGTGCAGTGGATTATCTTTAGGGTAATCGCTCGTGTCGTACACATCTATTTTTTCTGCCATATCTTTATACACATCCTCGGTTTGTATTTCCATCAACAAAGAATCTGTGTCGGTATATAACACCTCGCATCTATCACCGTATTGCTTCTTAAGTTCGTTGTAATAAAAGTCATACATTAAGTGTTTTGACAAGTCGAGAATACTCATACCGACGTACACCGGTCTGTTGAATTTTATATTACTCTTCTGTATATGCAACGCGGCTAAGTCGTTATTGAATATCTTCCTTCTGTTAAAAGCCGGACTGGCTATAAGTTTCCTGAGTCTTTCTTCCTCATTAGATCTGACTAATTTAACATCAACACGCTTCCTTAGATTCTCCATAGTTTTACCAAATACTGAGTTATTCATGAGCTTATACAGATTCTTTTCGAAATCGCTGGTAGCTATCTTTCTTAAATCTGTGTTCAACCTTATATAGGGCTCCATCCAAGGGCTTTGATCAAACTTTAGAACTCTGTCTATTTTCTTAAGTTTCATACCTAACGATAGATACAACTGGAGATTTCTGTAGTGAACTATATATTTTGTTTTATCCATCAAATTCGGTACGAGTTTTTCTACGTTAGCTAACCTAGTATTACCCATCAAAGAGTGTTGATATTCCGACATCCAATCTTTATTAACCATTAATCTTTCGGGAGCTAGCGGATAACTGTAATGATCTTTATGTAACGAACTTGGATATTCCAAGTCAACTTCTAGTATGTACCCTTTATTCACATCATTCACTTCGATATCGTTGACCCATTCAAAACCACCCGTGGGTAAAGGTTGACTCATAGCCCATCCATACAAATTGTTAGCGTCGAGATATAATATGTGCGTGTCGGGTTTACTAGGATCGTATCCTTCCACTAATTTATTATTAGCCTTAGAATACCCTTTAGCTGCCATCGATATACCATTTCTTAATCCTTTCTCAATAAACAAGTGCATATCGTAATCTGTGAGTAGTTTTAGTTCTACGCCGGTCTTCTTCAACAATGCATCCCTCGATAGTCCGGGACTGGAATAGTACCATGCCGGGTCCAAGCCGTATTGTTTTAAACATGTCTTTCTAAATATCTCGAATATATCGGCGAGTAACAGTACATCGGTTTTTAAGTACAGATCGTGATAATCCCCTAAATTCTTACAACCTAATTTATCCCAGACCGTCAGAGCGTGTTCATAATCGGCATCTGTTATTTTAGATTCTGTTAAGTTACTATAGAATGATTCGAGGGGTGGTAATTCAGTTTCTTCGAATCTAGACCAATCATCCATATATTCGTAAGGATATACACCTTTTCTCAGCAACAAATGATGAGTTATCTGATCGGTATATTGATTTGTTATCGCAAAGTCATCGGGATTGTTTGCATTAGCTAAATTGTCCAGGGAAGATAACAGAAACTGTACGGAGTCTATGAATCTAAGCCCATTACTTTGCTTTATGCTAGATTTCCCATCCTTGTCCCTATAATGTATAGGTTTAGTCAACGAGAACGATATGTATTTTTCCATATTATTGGGAATGCACGTTAAACCGCCGTCGGTCTTCGAGATAGCTTGCATAATGAGATGTGAATCGTATCCCCTAAGTTTATGAAACACAACGGGGATGGGCATTGTTTGAGAGTTCATTTTTAGTTTCAAGTTACACTCGTTATGCGCGGCTCCCCGATAATTACCCGTGACGTGACAATGATCTCTTACGGAATCCCCATCCAGGGGTTTATTACAAATGTGACAACTCGTTGACTTCTTATGGGCCCTCCAATCATCCCTCCTCATACACATGGGTTTCTTACACGATTATTTTTCCCTGATTATTCTCTCTTCATTTTGTAGATATTCTAGGAACTTTCCCGCTGCATCGGGACCTCTGTAAATCACGGGCGGGTTTGTTTTCCCATCATACCTTACAACTATATATCCAAACCCACAAGGAATATGTTCTTGAGTTTTGTACGTAAAACTACTATCTTGATTATTTTCTATGGGTTTGATAAGCACTTCGAAGTCGGCGTAAATTACGTACGGTATTGGCATTTGATTACAATAATGTTCAAATTTTAATATATTTTTTCCCTCTTTAGGCATATCGATCCTGATAGCGGTCTGTCCAACACCTCTGCAGTCTTCTTTATGCGCTTCTAATAGATCTTGTCTGCTGTACCCATGCAGGCATCTTTGGCAGAAATATTTCTTTTCCTTATGTTTTGTTTGATCGTATAATAGCCTGTTTAAACTCTTTATCCACGTATAATGATATTTACCATCTTTTTCGATCAGAAATGAATTGATTCTGGGAATATGTTCCGGAGCGGAGCTTATCCTGTGTACAACAATTCCTTTAGAATGTCCGAAAACATTTATAGCTAAATTATTTTGCTTTTCCACCTTATCAATTTGTGATATTGGTGTAGGTTCGTCTATACCATCAAAGTTGAGTCCATCGTTTTGGGGATAGCTAGAAGGTCTATCCTGATGCTTGTCTATGGGGAACAATGCAGATCTTATCATCATTCTTAAACAGTCATCGGATTTATTTTTTACGTTAATTATGGCTTTTTTCTTCTTATAATAAGATCCACCTTTGAAGGGCATATAATTTGCTATATCTAAATATAAACTATCGATTTTATCCACACTCCAACCCGAACCTCTATTAGTCCAACGTTCTAAAGTTTCCTGTATTCTCTGAATGGATGTATCTAATGATGCGTTTATAGTATGGGATTTGGTTATAACTTCTTGATTGCTACGGAAATATGGTTCGGTATATTCGGTGCTATTGTCTGTGTTACTTTTACTCAATAACATTTTAATCGTCAGCTGGTATTTTATACTATGTAAATCATCTAACTCCTCGTTAATTTTACTCGATATGATGGGCTTAATATCGTTAACATCCATGTTGGAATTAATATCCATCTTCCAACCTCTTAGATATTTACCAACGTCGGAGGATATGGGTACAAATATTAATTCTTGTTGTTTATTCTCAACATCATTATCAATATCAACATTATCATCATCATTATTACCTAGTAAAGCGATCAATTCAGCTCTTCTCATTCGAGAATAACCTCTCAGCCCACTGTTTCTCGCTCGAGCTTTGAGTTCTCTAACAGTCTGGGGTTTGTTGTATTCCAAACCGAGTAAGGTAAACAATTCAGCTTTTCTCATTCGAGAATATCCACGTAGACCACTTTGCTTTGCCATAGCCTTCAACTCTCTGACAAAAACCATTGTGGTTGAATGGTATATGCAAAATGAGACAAATGTCTAATTGGTTGTTTTCATATATCTAAATACGTATTCTCCCCAACCTATTCCTCTCATTGATGTAATCTCTCTTCCTAGCATAAATAATCTGGTTCCTGACCCTATCAGCACCGTGTTCCTTACACAAACAATAACGACCTTTGACCCCTATCCCACATACAGAACACGTATAGTTTATGTTTCCGCGCCTGATGTAATAATTGTGTATGCCGCAGTAAATTTCAACACAGCGTCGGTTACATAGAGTCGTCTTACCCATGAGTGTAAATCTGCAATTATTCATGGTTATACATCTATCATATCATTTGTCTAAATGCAAATCACATCTACACTGGTGAGATATTGATAAGGCAGTCAGCCAACGCTATTTATAGATTGCTCTTAACTAGGTCATGGGTTTATGTGTAGCCACAGTATCACTCTGACTTATGCGTAATTGTATAGCTGACAATTGCAACAGCTGATAATCCCATAATCACATATGCGACCTCGCGGTTTTTCTGAGCCTCTGACGGTGTAAAAAACTGACTCATTGTTGGTCTCGGTATTGGGTCGAGTTTTTTCCCATAAATGAGGTAGTATTCGTGCATGGCAGATTCGACATCCTTAAACGTTTGAATTGAATGTCCTTCCTTAAGCAGTTTTTCATGAATAAAGTCTAATCTCTTCATTCTCTGCCGCGTATATTGTGACTGGGCTGCTTGGAGTTGTTGTAAAGCATTGTTATGTCGTTTACGTTCCTCTTCAACTTCTTTAGCGTTTGATTCCCTCATACTTGAAAATAAAAAATTACTCCCCGAAAAAGCTAGAGCATTAACAATAGCTCCACCGACCATCATCGCAATTGTTGCCATGGTTTATATGAATAAAATATATTCAAATGTTTAATTAATTACTTCATTATGTCTTCCGGGATAAGCCCTTGTTTGATGAGCATATCCTTCGTTGCCATTGCTAATCCAATATCCAGAATCATCATACCTATATCAAATCCATTAAAATCTAGCTTGGGAGGTGTGGCTTTAGTAATCATTTTAGCCATACGGGCATAGCCAATGGCCAAGCCGGTGACCACCGCTGAATGATACATCGCGTTTACCAATATTTTACCGTCTGTAACTGGAGTAGTCATGATATTATAGCATTATATGCGGGCTAACCTCTAATTGAACTTGTTGTGACATCGGGGGTGACGTTTTCTCTTCTCCGGTCTTATAAAAGAACCATACAGCCGCTATACCAGCAACTCCTACTAGTGCCCATGTTTTAATCAGATTAATATTTGAATTATTTATTAATTTCGCTTTGCGCGCCAGCCCACCCTTTCTTCCTGCAGCTATTTTTGGGGGGTTCTTAGTAACTCTGGGTTCTTAGTAACTCTGGGTTTTAGTATTTTCTCATTCACATGTTGTATTTTCTCATTCACTGGTGGTGGTTCCTCATTCACTCGTTGTTCCGCAATCTGTTGTGGTTGTGCAGTTATTTCCTCGTTCACAATCTGTTGTGGTGTCACCTGTTGAGTCTCCATTGTTATTAAGTGGGCATGTATGTTTAAATTGACAATACCTAGCCGTTATTAAAGGTGTGGTGAGTGGAGCTAAGAACATTCCGTATCTATGATAAAACTCACAGCTCACTGAGCTTATAGCGTGTTCGATGAATGGGTCTTTCTCTAGAGATTCGCATAAATACATACAATGTTCTGCCGGGATAGGGAGAAACGTACTAGCTACGACTGTGTATAGTTGTAATATAGAAGACCCTATCGTTTTAGTCATGGTAGCTCCCAGTCTAGACTCGTAACACGCGTACAGTTTTTTAATTTCTTCGTCGGTCATGTTATCAATTTTTTCGATGGTATAATTTTCTCCCAAATATTGGGAACATTTTCCACCGGCTACCAAAGCGGCGAGTCTTTCTCTATGTTAATCTAAAGATTTATCTACATTTTGATCTGCATGTTGATCTGCATCAGATTCTTTGAGCATTTGTTCGATGAGTTCGTCGCATTCCAAAATGTAATACCTAAGGAGATATTTAAGTCTAACATCATATAATATGACATATCCAATACTACCTGTAATAATGAACTGTTGCGAAAGAATGAGGATTTCAAACCACATTATGTCATATTAACCGCTAATGTTCAATTTATCGTATTTTTGCTATAATTTTGCTACATTTGCTATAATTTTGCTACATTTGCTATAATTTTGTTTAGCAGTTGCTACATTTGCTATAATTTTGCTACATTTTTGCCACATTTTGCTAAGCAATTGCATAAGCAGCTGGTTGATCGGTTTTTAATACGAGTTTACAGTGCTTCGTTGCCGCTAACAGTTTTCTGACTTTATCTCGTTCGAGCTTGGTATAAAAAACATCATTTTCGCGTAAACATTCCTCGAATGAATCTCGATCTTTGCAATGAAACAGTGCTACCCATTTGGTCTACTCTCTGAGATCTTTCAGGACAGAGTTGTATTTTTGAGTAAGTACCCAAACACTATGCTGAGTATGCCGTCCGGAGAATGCTTAATACGAAAGCATATCTTTCTTTTTTGTTAGTTCTTTACTCGCACTGCAGTCGTCTATTACGAAAAGAGTTGATTCTCCTTTGTATTTTTCCTGACATACTCGGAGGCAGTCTTGTAAACGATCGCCCGGATCGACTCTGTGTACCCCGTCGTCATTCATTACCCAATCTCTCGAAAGATATGTTTTATTAACGCTTATAGTCGGGCACAGAATAATAATATGATCGAAAACGTCCCGATAATGACTTTGTAAAATATCAAGAATAAAAGCTGTTTTTCCACAGCCCGTTTGCCCGCATATGATAGCGCAGTGCAGATCTTTAGGTAAAAGATTATTAATAGATTGCTTGCACGAATCGTCCATTCTGTATATTAAGTTGCGCATCCATAATCACGTTCAAATATATGTTTAATTTACCAGCCGTTTCCTGGAGCTTCGTTATCTGTATGGTGACACCCTCGCTAGCATTTTCTATTCTCCTCCAACTGCCGTGTAGTTGGTCATCGTCCGTTGTTCGCATGTCTAGCCATAGCGCGTACTTCGTGGTGAGGTATTCACCCATCGATACACTCCCGAGAGACAGATCTTTCACGACCGCGATAACTTCCGGGGAACGTTTTATAGAAGGAAGGTTTTTAATCTCATCCCACTGGTGATACGCTAGCAATCCTTGGCTATATAGTTGATTAGGAACGCCCTCGATAGTCAATTCAACTTTTGTAATCTTTGGATTGTAGAACTTCTCAGTATTTCTTTTAAACACATCGGAGGGGTCCTCGAACAACATTAAAATACCCTTCAACGACCTCGTGGGGACGTTTAGATTGATATTCCACATCGTATCTTTTTTGTCCCTCGTGATCTTTCGATGTCGCAGCACGCGATCGTACAAAATAGCTAAACTTCCCGTATAATGGTTACGAATTTGTCTGGCTAATTCGGGATTCGTTATCATATCGTACTCCAGAGAGATAATGTCAATGGAATATCTAGCATCTTCATTAGCAGATCTGATTACTCTGCCGTAGTCATTAAAAGTGAGTTTGTATTCTAACCTATCGCCTAGGGATGCTTGATAAAAGGGCATGTGGGAATCTAGTAATTCAAAGTCTAGCGGAACATAGAATCGGTTACGTAATGCGTCGGCAACGGCCTTATCTTTTACGATGGTATTATCACCATTTTCAGCACCTACGCGCAGTCTCAATGTGTTCTTATTACAAATACCTTGGTACTGTAAGTTTTCCCGCTCTTTATCCGTTCTCCAGAGATCCATGTAGCAATAGTTGACATCGCTATTGTCGATACTCAAAACCTCATTACCGCTAATTTTAATCGCGATTTTCTTAACGATAGCACGACCTATGTTCTGAACGGGCTCCCTGTTAACGTCGGTAGAATGCAAACCAAACGTAAATGCTAGTCGGACAGTTCCCGGAACTAACACATCGTGTGCCCTGAGATTAGGAAAGCCAACCAGAAGCGTTTGATTCTGATCGATGGTACTAGGGTTATTAGTTATAGTTACAGACTGACGAATTGCTTTGACCCCTAATGGATCTCGAAGTCTACGTTGTGGGTTTAACTTGCGTCCGTATTGCGAAGACATTGTTATATTGAAAACATGTGCCCTATGTTTAATATAAAAATGACTGATATTGATCTAGATACCTTTGATGACTTTGATAACCAGAATCCAATCGAAGATACTGATGAAACCAGCTTGATGAATTTTAACGATGAACTTTTGAACCCAACCGTAAATGATGAACTTTTGAAACCAGCCGTTGATGATTATTACGATACCTTTAAAGATACCCCAATAGGTCGTGACTATTCAAAGTTTGAGATAGATAGTAAAGGAATATTGCGACTGCGTGGCGCTCCGGATATTGATCTTATGCATTCTCGTACTCGTAAGCCCCTAGCCTTGTCTATGATAGCCGGTAAACACGGTATCAGCACTGTTCGTGATAAATTAGATTTTGTAGACTACTCACGACTTTCCGCGAAGACTACTAAGGTTCTTAGGACTGTGCGGGAAGAACTCAGTAACACAGATAATTTGGAAGCGTCCTCGATGGTGGCCTCGGACAGACTCGAAGAAATCTTAGATACCTATTACGATAATTCAATGTTACAAGTACCATCCTCGGAGTTTAGTATTAGGGAATTACGAGGTCTTGACATGGCAATGCGAACAATGCGGGGAGAACTCATGAATAATACGGCCAAGATATCCGAAATCGACAAGCATATAGCTTACGAGAAAACAAAACTCAAACAGGCGGGCGTTGAATTCAGTAGACGCCGCGTAGCGGAAAGATTGCGTAACTTAGAAGACGAAAGATCGGCCCGCCTCGAAGCAGCTTCCAGTAATAGAAAGGCACTTCATTCGCAAATCAGTATAATTCGAGAAACTATCGATCAAGTCCTCAACGATGATACTACACTGGCCGATAAAATTAAAACATTGTTCAGAGAACAGGGAATAACAATTGCCAGTATTTTAACCGCGATTGGATTTATTATATCAACTTTGACTCTCGCGTTAACCGGTGGCACAGGTGGTACAGGTGGTGGCGGATCACCGCCTACGTCGGATGGTATAAAAGAGTGGATAAAAAAGCATTTAAAAGCATTAGGTTCAGCACTGGGAAAGCTCGCTGAAAAAGCCGCGGCTGCACTTCCCGGTATAATAGGGAGTGTTGTTTCCTGGCTATTGAATTTATAAGCTAAGACCACCACTTGGCTTAGTTAAAACTTGTGGACACTGATCGTAGCAATTGCAGGGCTGTTGTACGTATTCGCTAAGAACTATTTATCCAAATCAGTTCGCTAAGAACTATCTAACCAAATCATGAGTAAACCAGCCGCGACTCCACCTAATACAAGCGCTGTTTTTTCATCTATATGTTGTTGATTTTGAGCCTCAATATGCGGTTAATATCTGAATTTATACCTGGTTTTTGTTGATCGGTAGCGATAACAATTTTATTATCATAGCCTATCACTTGACCGATCTTAAGTTCCATATTACTCGGAGACATGTATAGTCCCGGCGCATAAACGTAGTCCACTTTGGATTGAGCGTACTGTAATGCATCTTGAAAACGCTTTATAGATGATGGTATGTCAACTGGTGAATTAATGGCGTCCTCCACGTTTGCGACAAACTGTTTTTGCACATCGAACGCCGTCCCAGTATCGATAATGGACGTTCGTGTTTGCGATTGTGCACCGTGAATTGCCCATACATAAGTTCTTATCGATTCATTAAATCTCACAAATCCTGGGTAAGTAAAATTATTTTCTGTTTTATCATTAAGAAATTCATTCCAAGCATCATCATTCAGTTGTACAAATATTTTAACAATATAAATTAAACCACTCTTAAAACTCATAATATCCCCTCTCCAATCGTTACTATAAAGTTCCCAGCCTTTATAGTAATCACCGGTTTTTAGATGATGATCATACATTCTTGCGTAAAGTTTGCTGTCCTGCCGCAACTTACCAAAATTAACTGGAAATTTATTAAGTACTTTATATACATAATTGCTTTCTTCTTTGACGGATATTTTTTCCTCTGTGTAAGGAACACCTAGACCATTGTTTGCTCCTTTAATACGCCAATCTTTACTCGTAGAAACATTAAATTCCTGACAAATACGCTCATACGCGGACCTATCATAATTATTATTTGTGGAATTCCACGCTCGATCCTGCGGTAATGGAGCATGAATTTCTTTAAGTATACGTCTAATCTGATAGTACACGTGAAATAATATAACAGACTTATATAGTTTAAATCCTGGGGCATTAACAGATACGCCACATCCCGTTGTGGCACACCATACGGCAAAGTTTAACTGATTCTGCCAAAATTGCATAGGATTGTGAACCCAATCGTGCACCATTTTATCGCTAGTTGCCGTGACCCTGTACTTTTCAAAGATATCAGGTAATTTAACGAAAAAATCATCACCATAGGAATTTACCATAATCGATAGATTAGTAATCTGTCTCGATTTCATATTTAAGTTATAATATAGTATCATTGTATATTTAATATGTATGTTACACTCCCGGGAATAACAAATGGTCAGTCTATTGAACTGCTTCATACTATCGATAACTCGGATGGACAACTCGAAGTAGCTCTATGCAATATAACGTATTACCCACTGTGGACCAATATAAATGCTGCAAAAAGAAATAATAAGATGATTATACCAGGTGAAAACAATGGTATTGACAAATCCATTATTATACCTGATGGGTATTACAGCGTATGCTCACTCAGTGATGAAATTTTTAAGTCTAATGGAATTAGTATCACACAAAATGAGTCGAATGGGACAGTGAAAATATACATATTGGCGAGAACTTAGCAATTACACTTGGATTTGGACAGCCAGTATTATTACCACCCAACAAACCAATGACTGTATATGCATTACCCGATTTAGTTCCCTAAGAGTTGTGTATCCATCTTGATCAAATAAGCACGACAAATAATATTCAACAAGAAAGTCCTTCAACTCTACTCAGATGTGTTCCAGTGAAAAATGAAAAATACAATAGTGGTAGAACGGAATCTTTCTCAACATTACAATATAAAAAATTAAAGTGGGGTATTATTTAAGACCTCAAAATTTCTATATTAGATGTAAAACACCAACCTGTACATATAGGATACTTAAGTGTAACACTCCATATCATAAATAATGGTTGATTCCATATTTAAGTTATGATATAGTATCAATGTATATTTAATATGTATGTTACACTCCCGGGAATAACAAATGGTCAGTCTATTCAACTGCTTCGTACTATAGATAACTCGGATGGACAACTCGAAGTAGCTCTATGCGATGTAACGTATTACCCACAGTGGATCAATATAAGTGCTGCGAGATTAAATAATGAGTTGTTTACAATGATAAACGAATATACATTTAGCAAATCCATTAATATACCTGATGGGTATTACAGCGTTTGCTCACTCAATGATGAAATTTTTAAGCCTAATGGAATGAGTCTCACACAAAATGAGTCGAATGGGATGCTGAAATTAGTCACTGGAGATAAAGGTTTAATGATTGCCAACAACTTATCACCTAAACTTGGATTTCCACTCTACTATGAACCTATAAAACCAAACATAACAATACATGGAAATACATAATATTCAACTAGAAAGTCCTTCAACTCTGCTCAGATGTGTTCCAGTTAAAGATGAAAAATACAATAGCGGTAGAACGGAATCTTTCTCACCATTACAATATAAAAAATTGGAGCGTGGTATTATTTCAGACCTCAAAATTTCTGTATTAGATGTAAAACACCAACCAGTACATATAGGATACTTAAGTGTAACACTCCATATTAAAAATAATGGTTGATGCATCAGGCCCTGGAACGCTCAGACAATGTAATACAATTGCGCTTTCCGATCTCGGAGACACAGAAGGATTTGATAAACCCGGTAACAATGGTAAGTTATACGCTTTACACTTACCAATAATGTATACAAGCGGAAAGAAGTTACATTCACAGGTAATCTGGAAGATTTAAGCGATGTCGACGTTAGTAGACTCATTAAAAACACTTCGTACAATATTATTCTCAACGGCGAGAATAAATGGACTATGGTCGAAGCAAACATCGAGTGGCTACTGAATAGCGTCATTACCCCACCTTATGCGATAATGGGTAAGGGACATAATTTAACTAAGATAATAAATAGTGGCATCGTACTCGCGGCTTATATCCCACCAAAACGAAAAAGTGTGTTAGTTACCCCCCTGCCAGAAAACCCAGGTCATATGTTATATAGTCGTCCGGCAATCCAAAACGTTAGTTTAAATTTGGTCACTGAATTTGATGATATTAAAGTTAACTTGAGTGCAATACCTAATATTTCTACGCTTATTATTGAAGTCTTGTTCGGAGATGCACCGGAAAATGCCTTCGAAATATTACCAGGTCTATCGATTAAATGGCTAAAGAAACACCAAAGTTGACGTTGCAGTATTATTCATATCGGAGCATCACCCGTTGCAACCCTCGAGGGGGTCCAAATTATTAAAAGTGACAGCATTTCTCTCACTAAGATATTCTTGCCGTATAATATTCATTTGATAAGGTTGATGTATACTCTCAAAACATTTAAGCAAGATCAATTAAAGACTATTATATGACCGTAATATACACTATGAGTTTATATCCGGCGCTCGATGAAGCATTTGAAAAGATGGATACTGTTGATGGATTTCGATTACATCAAATAAGCGACATAAAACATCGAAAAGAGAAGGATAGGGAGTTGAGACTTGGATTGTATAAAAAGTATCGCAGAGCCGTGAATGCTCTGGACGGAGTTGACACCGCTCTTGTAGCAGCTGGCATGGGACTCGGTGTAGCAGGTGTTGGTTTATTATCAACTATAATCGCCGCGCCTATCCTGCTCGGCATGGAAATAGCCGCCGGAGTCTCGGGACTGGCAGGAATAGCGATAAAATTCATTTCTCGTAGGTTACAAAAGAAAGCATTAAAACACGATAGTATTCGGATACTCGCCGAAGCAAAGTTGAACAGCATTGAGGATCATATTTCGACAGCAATGGTCGATTGTAAGATATCCGAGGATGAGTTTCGTTTAGTGCTGTGGGAACTCACCAAATACAACGCAATGAAGCAGGAGATTCGATCAAAATCTCATAAGACCAGTGGTATTAGCGAAGACGAGAAAAAAAAGTTCATAGAACAGGGGAGGCAACAAGCGCGTCAATTATTCCGTGCCAAAACCAAAGAACTGGTTGGAGATTAAAAATAGATTGCTTACTATCGTTTGATCACATTTAGACAAATGCTTACATACATATATATAATAATGGAGATCAAAAAAGCTATTAAATGGAGAGAATTACCACAAGGTTTTTATTATATTAGGGATGTCAAACCAACCAAATACGGTTATCAATTGTTTCTTATCAATTTACAAGAAGAGTGTAGTTATATAGTCTGGTCTCCTAGTAAAATGAACAAAGAACTTAATAAAAATGTTGAATATCGCTTTTATTGATAAAAATAATGAAGAATATCTTTATTACCATTTAGGCTCATCTAAAGCAATGATTGGCCCCAGGTATTGGTGAGCTAGAGCCAATTAAACTTAATCTCATGACTATCATTGAATCGCATAAGCATTTTGGCATAAAAAAATGCCACCTGTAGTAGCAGTATAGGTATATAAATCCGGCTCCAGTGGAAGTGGTCCAGAACCCCCATTACCTATACTACTGCTTATATATTCATTATGCCTCTTCAGCGCGCTTAACATACGATTAGTCATATTCACCAAACTAATTATCAAACACTTTGAGAATACGTTCATCGTCGCCCTCACCTGGTTCATTATTCTCTCCAAATTAGGCAATGATTGACATCATGTCGTACAGGGCGACGATTGGATTATTTTATAATAAATGTATGCCAACTTACCTCAGGCGTCACGCTTTTACCAAAGAAGTATATATCTATTTGAAAATGCATTCCACGATGTACATACTGCACCTTTGTTTTGTCATGACATATGGCCTGTGCGTAAATATGAAATTAATCTCTTTCCTTCTATTGTTCATTGCTGGTGATATTCATCCAAATCCCGGCCCAAAAGAATATAACACAACCAATGATATAGGCATATTCCACTTGAATATTAGAAGTATCCGGCATAAAATGACTAAAATCTACGATGATATCTGCGATTTCGATGTGTTATGCTTCACTGAATCTCACCTGGACGCCAACATTCAGTCAGCCGACCTGCTCCTTGATCTCTTCCACGAACCTCACAGGAGGGACAGGGATTGTTTCGGAGGTGGTATAATTGTATATTTTTCTAATTCACTTAGTGTCAAGCATAGAACAGACTTGGAAGTAATTAATTCTGAATCTATGTGGTTTCAAGTTTATTCACCCCAGCACAGTTTTCTGCTTTGTGTCACCTATCGCGCACCCAACACCCCTACCGCATATTGGACTGTTCTTGAGCACATGATAGAAACTGCACTTGATGTTTCCCATGATATCGTCCTTGTTGGTGACCTAAATGAAGATCTTTTCAATACGAATATCCACCATTTACGTGACATAATAACACGCAAGAACTTACGCAGTATTATAAATGAAGCAACACGAATTACAACATTCGGCTAAACTTATTGACCCTATTTTAGTAAGTAATGATTGTAATTGTTCCTTATCCGGTGTACTAGATTTTAGTTCCGATGTATCGGATCACAGGGGAGTTTTCGTGTCTATTAATGTATATCTTAATATAAAAAAGTCATATAGAAGAAACGTATGGCTCTACAAACAAGCTAATCTTGCAAAAATGAATATACAAATTAAGAATAAAAATTGGAACGAGTTTTTTAAAGAATGTCTGGACGTTAATGAAATGTGTGACAAATTCCACTCCCAACTAAAAAAATACATGCACGACTATATACCCCTTTAAGTGTGTAACTATTCGCCCAACGGACAAACCATGGTTCGATAATGACCACTGTACTAATGATACTAGCTTGACAGAAGGACAGATAAGTAAGTACACCTTAACGTTAGGAACTAATGTACTAATGATAATAGCTTGAAAGGACAGATAAGTAAGTACACCGTAACGTTAAGAAGTACTGTACTAATGATAATAGCTTGAAAGGAGAACAGATAAGTAAGTACACCTAAACGTTCGAAACTACGGTACTAATGACAATAGGTTGATAAAAGGACAGATAACTCAGTACATCTTAAGTTAGGAACTACTGTACTAATGATAACAGCATGATAGAAGAACAGATAAGTAAGTACACCTTAACGTTAGGAACTACTGTACAAATTATAATAGATTAATAGGACAGATAAGTAAGTACATCTTAACGTTAGGAACTAATGTACTAATGATAATAGCTTGAAAGGACAGATAAGTAAGTACACCGTAACGTTAAGAAGTACTGTACTAATGATAATAGCTTGAAAGGAGAACAGATAAGTAAGTACACCTAAACGTTCGAAACTACGGTACTAATGACAATAGGTTGATAAAAGGACAGATAACTCAGTACATCTTAAGTTAGGAACTACTGTACTAATGATAACAGCATGATAGAAGAACAGATAAGTAAGTACACCTTTATGTTAGGTGAGTGATTGAGTATGGTTTTACGCCGCTTTAGTAAAATTCCAGCAATATCACGGCGGGGGACACCAGAAATGGGCTTCACACATTGTACCCATGTCGGGAATCGAACCCGGGTCTTCGGCGTGACGAGCGAACGCTTTAACCACTAGGCTACTCGATCGACCCCCTTAATGTTAGGAACGACTGTACTAATGATAATAACTTGATAGAAGGACAGATAAGTAAGTACACCTTAACGTTTAGAACTACTGTACTAATGATAATAGCTTAATAGGACATATAAGTAAGTACACCTTAACGTTCGGAACTACTGTACTAATGATAATAGCTTGATAAAAGGACAGATAAGTAAGTACATCTTTATGTCAGGAACTAATGTACAAATCACAATAGCTTGACAGAAGGGCAAATAAGTAAGTGCACCTAAACGTTAGGAACTACTGTACAACTGGCAATAGCTTGATAGAAGGACAGATAAGTAAGTACATCTTTATGTCAGGAACTAATGTACAAATCACAATAGCTTGACAGAAGGGCAAATAAGTAAGTGCACCTAAACGTTAGGAACTACTGTACAACTGGCAATAGCTTGATAGAAGGACAGATAAGTAAGTACATCTTTATGTCAGGAACTAATGTACAAATCACAATAGCTTGACAGAAGGGCAAATAAGTAAGTGCACCTAAACGTTAGGAACTACTGTACAAATGATAATAGATTAATAGGACAGATAACTAAGTACATCTTAACGTTAGGACGACTGTACTAATGATAATAGCTTTATAGAAGAACAGATAAGTAATTACACCTTAATGCTAGGAACTACTGTACTACTGACAGTAGCTTAATAGGACAGATAAGTTAGTGCACCCTGACATTCTGAACAACTGTACTAATGAAAATAGCTTAATAGGACAGATAAGTAAGCACACCTTAACGTTAAGAAGTACTGTACTAATGATAATAGCTTGATAGAAGGACAGATAAGTAAGTGCACCTTAACGTTCGGAACTACTGTACTAATGATAATAGCAATAAGGACAAAAAGTTCTGGCCTGAACATATACAATGTCGTGGCTACATTCCGCGCTTCAGGATCTATGAAAAGCACTGTCAGTACAGTGATAACAACCAACGACGTCAGTAGAAAACATGCATTTGTGCTGAAACCAGTGTCTCACTCGATCATGTCCCTTGTGTCTGCAATTATGACTCTTAGTCTTCTTACATGGAATGTACATGGTCTGTTATATGGTACACGTGGTATAAATCTTGTAATTCCAAACTCAGTGGACATACTGGCTATTCAGGAACACTGGCTTTCGCCGGATTGTGAGTATAGATTTAATGACTTGTCTGGTTTTTCAGTTATTACCTATTCATGCAATTCACAATTACTTTCTGCTAGAGGCTCTGGTGGCACGGCTTTTCTATGTTATGATACATCCATGTGGAGTGCTAAGTCGCTACATACTACATTTCTTTATAGCTGCTACTATTAATGCTAAGGGTTATAATGATGTCTTCGTCATATGTTGCCGTCTTCCCTCAACTAACATTACATTACATTAAGTGTATGTTAACGCATTAGATGAACTCATTGACATTTATGCTACTTTAAGTGCCAAAGGTGACACTGTCATATTAGGTGATTTAAATTCTGATATCCACAGATTAAACATGTCTCCTCGTGATAAGCTACTCCAAAAGGTAATAGATCATAGGCACCTAGTTAGTGTAACTCATAACCTATGCAACACAGGTCCCGGGTATACGTACAGAAGTAAAGACAATGTTAATACATCACTTATTGACTATGCCCTCATCCAATAGAACTTTAGTAACTGCATCACATTTGAAGCCCTATTGGAAAAAAATGATAGGTTAAATCAATCCCACTTTGAAATAAGGGTGGCCAGACGAGAATGGATAGCTGATAATAGACCACGGGGATGAAACACTAGATTATACAAATCCTATGAAAATGCAAAAAGGGAATTTAGACGTTTACACCAAAAATCAAAACGTAAACAGCGCAAAGAAATAAGTACAGAACTAGAAAAGACATGTGAAGCCGATGTAAATACATTCTATAAACATGTTCGTAAGTTGAGACGCAAGAGTCCAGTTATAGATAAATTAGTTTACACTGGACGTAGTGATGTTTCTTCAGCTGATATATGTAAACTGTTGGGTTACTATTATTCAGACTTGGCAAAACCTCACCAGTCTGATGATTTTGACGAAAACTTTAAACTCACCATTGAATCAAAATGTCATTATATTATGGAACAAAATCGTCATAAATCATGATCCACTAGACGATATCCTGTATACAGAAATCCAAGTCCCAGATCACATATACACAACCTTAAAAGAAACAAATTTCCAGGACCTGATGGTATCACAAATGAACACATGATATTTGGAGGAGAGATGCTTGTAGTAACCCTCAAACACATATTTAATCAAATACTTGCATCCCAGTATTATCCATGTGCCTTCAGAAAAGGTATGATAATAACCTATTTATAAATGCAAAAACGACAAACATGATCCACGTAACTACAGGTGCATAACTCTTACATCGTGTCTATCTAAACTCCTAGAGAAAATAATTTTAAGTAGAACAGAAAAATATACACCCAGTAATCTCCAATCATTCCCCGATGCTTTACAATTTGGTTTCAGAAAGGAACATGGAGCAATCATGTATGTATTCACCGTTTTAGAATGTGTTAATTTTTACCTAGAAAGAGAATCACAAGTGTTTGCTGCATTTTTAGATAATGAAAAAACTTTCGATCGTATTTGGCACGACGGTCTATTTGATAAATTACATGACCTTGGTGTGTAGGGTAAATTAGGGAACCTACTTTTCCATAGCTATACAGACAGCTGTGCTTTTATATCCTAAACCGGAAAAGGATCTGATGAGTTTCCCGTTAAACAAGGTGTTGGGCAAGGTCGAGTTATGTCAGCATGGTTCTTTCTCGTTTTCATAAATGACCTTATATGTGAACTAAGGAAAGCAAACGATGGCCTCTCCGTTTATGGCATCTATATACCCTGTTTGTTATTGGCCGATGACACAACGCTCTTGTCTACAACCCCAAGGGGCTTGCAGTCTTCTCTTGACTCAGTTCGTTTATATTCCAACAAATGGAGACTCACCTATAATGCCTCCAAGAGTAAATCACTTGTATTCTGCAAAACACGCCAGCGTCATAATAAAGTAACCTACAAGTTTGGCGATGCAACAATTGACACCTCCGACTCCGTCAAATATGGCGGAATAATCATAAACAGTAATTTATCCTGTACAGAAAGAATCATGACATGTGAAAATGTGTTAATTCACTACGATCACTCGGCCTCAAAGATTCCGACCTCCACCCAGTTGAATGTTTCAATATGTGGAAAAGAATGATTTTATCTACAAGCTTTTATGGATGTGAATTGTTACCAGCCTTATACGGTAAAGAACTTGAAATGATTGAATGTACACAACGTTACTTGGCTGGTCATATACAAGGAGTTTGTAAAATAAATCCAACCGATTTGTCTATTTCTAACTTAGGAATGTGGTAAATGAATGGCTACATTGATAAATGTAGACCACAATTTTTAGGAAGGCTCTGCAATAACGATTGTAACTCGGTAACAAAAGATCTATTTTGTGCTCACATTGCTACCAACGCTATTGTCAATATTAGCCGCCCAGTAAGCATATGCAACATCCTTCTATATACTGCTAAAAAAATACCATTTAGATAACTATATAAAGGAATATACTGATAGCAGTCCATTCCCAACTAAATCGGCTTGGCGAGCTCTTTTATCAGACGTCTATCAGAGAATGTACAGTACATCTGGAGAGAGAGACTAGCACAGAGACCAGATCTTTCACGATACCATAAAACTAATAAACGGTTACAAATGCATGATTTTGATAATGTAATGTATCTCAATCCACATTTAAGACAACCCCTGCAACTTTGTATTAATGTCGGATCAAGAGAAAAATTGTCGAAAGAATGTAACCATTGTAATAACCATTGCTATGACTATGGTTGCCATATTATTTTGCACTGTGAAATGTTTATTCCTGACAGAAATAATTTCTTCTCATGCCTGATTGGTGAACTTGATGTAGATGTATATGTGAAAATAGATATGCTTGACGATGATGATATGCTTTCATTCTTTCTCGGTGCAGATGTCCATGACTTGACTAAAAAACTTGATAACGATACTTGGCAAAGCATCATAATGTCTTTCTGCCACTTCATATGGAATTTAAAGCAACACCTTATGTATACCATGTATATCTACTAGATACCTTACTGCTCTCAAAATGTAAATTGTAAATTATTTCTTCATAGCAGTGTATAAAATGATTTCATTGTATATAGTCAAGTAATTTCATTGATGTATTGTAAATAACGTATTTGCCCATGTGAAATCTTCGGATTCAAATCTGGAGGAAATAAAGATTCATTCATTCATTCATTCATTCAATCATTCATTCATTCATTCATTCATTCATTCATTCATCCAAGTAAGTAAGTAAGTAAGTAAGTAAGTAAGTACACCTTAACGTTAGGAACTATTGTACTTCTGACTGAAGGACATATGAATAAACACAGCTTAACGTTATAACCTTCAGTACCAATCACACTAGCTTGATAGGACAAATAAGTAAGCACACCTCAACGTTAGGGACTACTGTACTAATGACAATAGTTTGATAAACTCACTTTAAATGATAATATTAATTTGGAGCATGGGGTTTTAAAATGTTAAATAGTAAGGTAAATAATGTTAAATAATTTCGAAATCCATGGAAGAATGCAAGTTCAGTATTCAAAAACATGTAACCAAGTGAACAAGAAAGTGCATGCCTATTCCCAGGATAAACATTTTGAAGTTTATGGCAGAGCGTAAAGCGGCTGTGGAATCTCATTCGAATCCTTGACAATGAAACGATACCTCAGCAGAAGGTCGTGAAATGTGAACCCCTTACGTACTTTGACCGCCTAATCTAAATGATTTGTGATGGTTCTCCCTTTTGGGTGTAGATGCCACGGTGCTCAGAAAAGACAGGTTGTATGAAAGCCGGTGTATCCCGCTCGCAGCGGCACAAACCGGACGGTACAATGTGTCCAGCGGTGAGGCTGTCAAGTTTCCGATGACTATTATCAGTGGTTGGTTTGTTTATTGATTTCTTGTTTAACGCCGCACTCAGCAATATTCCAGCTATATGGCGGCGGTCTGTAAATAATTGAGTCTGGACCAGACAATCCAATGATTAATATCATGAGCCTCGATCCAAGCAGTTGTGATCGATGACATGCATCAACCAAGTCAGCGAGCCTGACCACCCGATATTGTTAGTCGCCTCTTACGACAAGCATACTTGCCTTTTACGGCAAGCATGGGTTGCTGAGACCTATTCTGCCCCGGATCGTCAGGGGTCTCGAACATCAGTGACGGGGCAGGCTTCAGTCCGATATTTTCACTTCACCAGAATCGGGCCTGTGCATGTTCTCGTTTGAAGACAGATTTAAGGCAAACACCTCCGGGTTATTTTTTTGACTGCATAAAGAACGGAGATAATAGTGTTGGATATTTGTATGGAAGACACAAAGTACATGACATGAGTTAGTGAGAGAGTTGGGTTTAACACCGCTTTGATCAGTATTCCAAGTATATATGTGTCATCTTGATGCGAGAGGAAAGCGCGGAGTAATGCTGAGTAAGTGAGAGAGTTGGGTTTTACACCGCTTTTCAACAGTATTCCAGGTATAAATGTGTCATCTTGATGCGAGATGAAAGCGCGGAGTGATGCTGAGTGAGTAAGTGAGATAGTTGGGTTTTACACCGCTTTCAACAGTATTCCAGGTATAAATGTGTCATCTTGATGCGAGAGGAAAGCGCGGAGTGATGCTGAGTGAGTGAGTGAGAGAGTTGGGTTTTACACCGCTTTGAACAGTATTCCAGGTATATATATGTGTCTTTTGATGCGAGAGGAAAGCGCGGAATGATGCTGGTGTCAAACGTGTATCCATTTAGTGACATCCGTGAGCATAGGTTTGATGCTGACAAACCTAGAAACATAATCGGGGGGAAAGAGGGTTCGTACTCACGATCATAGGTTATTGGTGTGACCAAGAGGCACAACTAGTGCACAGCGATATTTCAACGCTTTAGACGACTAGGTCCGCTGATGGCATGACTTTTACATATATAGTCATGAAAACGATGTGAATAGATCACTGACAATCAGTGATGACACCAGGTGTTCTCGAAAAGGGTAAACGTGTCCTGCTTCCCAAGTACCCCATGTTTGCAATATGATGCTATTAGACATGTACACCGATGGTAAGGTTATACCTTACACAATCTACTAGTATCAACATTGTCTATTGTTATAGCATATTGCTCGTTACTCGTTACTCTAGAAGAAAGGTTCAAGATTAACAAATAAGATCGATGACTACTTCGCAACTGTATTTGGATAAGGAGCCTACATTATTATCTGTAATATTGTTGAATGAATTAGTGAGTTTAATTCGACGCCGTTTTTTACAGTATATCAGTTATGTCATATCGTATCGCCTTGATTTGAGAGGAAAGCCTGATGCGATTAATTTCTTAGACGTTTACCACTTTGGTGAAACCCACAAACACGGCTATGGTGCTGACAAAACTTAAAACATAATCAGGGCGAACTGGGATTCGAACACACAACCATAGGTTTCTGTCACGCCTAAGGGACGTTACTCTCCATAGGCGCATCGCGGCGCCTTACATGAGTGCGTCATCCGTGGAACCTGTAATCTCGATAGTCGTATGTTCTTTCTATCAATCACTGTTTTGTTTGGTTTAGATCCACTTCCTTTGCCATTTGATGGAATTAATACACCAGAGGTCGTTCACGTAAAGATGTACAATAGCTATTTAAATCGTTGTCACATACACTTATTTGATATTTTAGATGTGACAGAATTTAAACTGTTTAAGAACGTTAAAAACATCATTATTTATTTTGTACAATAATTTAGTTGTTCTCATTAAGAAAGACATAATGCAAAAGAAATATGCCAATGTTTATTTCTTAAACTGCCTTTAACCTATTGCATATAATCCTGCACTGTTAGATTCGACACTGACTGATCACAGCGTAAGCGGAATCATGCCTCCGCTCGTCAGGTCGTCCTTGCCCTTCAGTGAAAGGAGTCCCCGCATCTGAGTGGCCGTTGAGTCAGTGTTGCTGCCGTCAGCTTTTGCGTGCCAGGTCCATCCACCAGCGTAACCACTTGTGTACAGGTGTTTGAACTGGTCAACGATGTCCATCCCTGCCCCTGATACCTGGTTGAACTCGGCTACCACCAACGGCTTCTTAAGCCCGTAGTCGGCGAAGACGTGCTGAAAGAAGCGTACTATTCTAATTTGACCTTCTGTCAATCTCGGGTACATATCTGTGTACACCATTGCTGATCTAAATTGCATTTATCAGTGTCATGATCAACACAGTCATCTTAACGCTACGACTATCGTAAGTCTTTGTTAAATTATGGGACTTGCTGCAATGGTATTAGTGTTAACCTAACTTTGTGTAACAGCCCACTGTGTCATGATGTAACAAAAAACTGCCCCGCCGAATATCAATATTAATAATATGCATAAATATATGTCCATGTCCATTTCAGGACATATGCACTAGGTTTAAAATATCTTACTATCGTATAAAGGGTCGGTTGGTTGAGCCCGGTCTGGACCATGCTTTTGTTGTATCGCTACACGTCATTTCAATTAGTGGAAAGAAATCCCAATGTGACACAGGTTCACGACTTTGGTGACACCTAGCAGAACGTCTGACAAATCAAGGATAGTTATCAGGACTAAGACGGGATTCGAACCCATAATCAGTGGATCCCGTAACGACTAAAGTATGCAATAATCTACAAAGCGACCTCAGACCACTGTTCAACCTTTGCCGACCGCGTCACCCGTGCTTTTGTCAATGACTTGGCCCCATAAGTGTGATTCGGAAATACTAACATCACATCTGTTCACCAATGTTCTAGGTGTAAATTCGAGCAACATATAATTACCTTAGTGATGCCCTGTGTTTCCGGGTACAGGCATGTACATCTGGACTGTGAACGTTTGATAAATAAAGGATGAAATGACAGTTTCAGTGTCAACAGGACTGACCTTGAAGGGGGAGAACTCGCTATATTTCCCTTGCCAGGAGTACGTATGACTCGAATAGAATGTCAGCGTGCCCTGAAACCACAACAGAGTTGTAAATATGCAACTAAGAGTTCAGTGTTGTACTAAATGCTATTGTTTTTTTCATAAGCCTACTCTCAATATAACTTCCGGGTTATCCCATGCGGTTCTTTAGACACTGCAAAAAAGGCGTTTCTGTGTTATCGTACCCTGACGACGTTGATCGTTTCGCATCCTATCGACCATAGATTTGCCCTTGATGATATTTGTTTATTTACACGCCGCCGGGATATAATGGCTGGTTTTGTGTAACAAATTTAAGTAAAACACGTCACCTCGCGTCACCTTGAACTGGTGAAAGACGTCAGGGCCCCGTCCTATGAAGCGATCTGAGCGCTAAGGCGATATTAACTTTCATCCTTTTATTAAATGATGGAGGACGACTGACCGTACATTATAGGGAGACGTGTATAAGGGTACAGTTGAGAACAAAAGGTTGGGTGAAGCTGAGTCATCCTGTTTTCACAACTGTTCCTTTTTATCCCGATACAGTACTGTCACGAGTCGTCTGTCTGCTACAGTCAAATACTCAAGTTCTCGAAACGCACACTCGTGTATGGATTTAATTGTGTGCGTATTCGTCACTTTATCCTCCCCACTGAACGCCCAGGAACCGACGGACCAGGCATCGAAGGACACGCGGCTCGAGCGGCGTTGTTGTACTGAGTGTACTTATAGGAGTACTTTATTTGTACCCCGCTTCCGGTCTGGTTGCCATGGTTTTCTTTGTTTAACGCGTAGGAGTATTGACCGATACACCTGTCGTTGTCACAGAAAAGTGTGAACGACATCGTCCCCAACAATGTGCTGGAAAACCAGCAAATCCAACACATATATCACGTGCATATATCACGTCAATATATAGTCGCGTACTGTAGTATTAATATCAGTCTGACACGAGTCTGACAGGATGTGACCGTCTGGGCGTCTTGACCGAAAGTGAGGTATAACTTAGCGTTTATACGTATTCCGGAAATTACCATCTTTTTGCTCCCAGCCTTCACAAGGCACTCGTCTTTGTACAGATTGAAGCCTGCCCATTTGTCAACATTGTCCCTCGCTTCCCAAGACCCAGCCGTGACGAGCGCCTGGGGATCAACCTGTCTGATAGCATCTACCTGCCAGTTTATGAATCTGCAAAACAAGAAGGTGAACTGTTTGGACTTGATGAGGAATTAACTTCAAATTTTACACTCTTTTTCACACGCGAAGTGAGCACACCTTTTTCACTTTCATAAATCCATAAACGCAAAAAACATATTGAAGTCAATTCTTATAAATAAATACCTCAGTAATAATAACTTCATATACTGCTTAATTAATCATGACCACAAAAACACTTTTAGTATAGTGCGATAAATCAGAGATATGCTCAGACACGTCCATTATATATACAGTCAACCAGGAAACAAGTCAGTGGGACTAGTGGGCGTGGACTTGTTTCTCGGTTTACGGCATCAGAAACGGAAATCAAATTTATTAAATAAGCCAATCAAATGCTACGGAATCACAGTTTATCTATACTCATATATCTTGCACAATCGACATGCGCATGATGTTAGTGTCATGCACATTATTGTTTGTTGTTTAACACCGCAGTCAGCAATGTTCTAGCTACATGAGGACGGCCTGTACAAGACTGAGCCTGGATCAGACAAACCATGAGCAACGCCTGACGAAAGAAAGTAGACAATCCAATGGGGGATATTATGTGCAACGTTTATCAACACCGTCGCGATCGGGTTGCAATGACATGCATTAACCAAGTCACCGATCCTGAGCGATCGAACCATTCAGCCGCCTCTTACGACCAGCATAGATAACTGGTGGCTAATTCTATCACTAATTGGCAGTCCTAGCAAGGCTGATTCAGTTTATTCAAAATCTATTTTGCCGTATATCAATAGAGGAGTTAGTGGATACCCTATCACCACTATGTCATTTTATCAGTTTCACACTGATTGCAACGTCTGGACCCGTGAAGATCCGGGTTAGAATTGGTCTTCAGCAACCCAAGCTCGTAGTAAGAGGCGATCAACGGGATAGAGCGAGTTAGAGCAATACTCATGATGTCAACCACTGGATTGACTGGTCCAGACTCAATTATGTACACACATCCGTCATATAGCTGGAATATTGCGGCGTTAAACAACAAACAAACCGAGACTGGAAGAGAGCACCTGGCCGTGTAAATAAGTTAACCTCTTTAAACAAAGTGGAAATCCGCGGTGGTTACAGTGTGTGGAACAGTCTTCTGTCTTGATAATAAAAGCGACAAAAAACATCCCATGATCGTAAGAAATCTCCACTAAAAGCAGAGTCCATTGTTGGAGTCCGACGACATCATCAACATGTGTTTATTAATAACTATCAAATAGTGATGCCAGGTGTTCTCAAAAAGATGAGCGTGTCCAGGCCCACCTTTGGCAACCGTCACAGACCCATGCACTGGCAAGTCAGTCGTCCACAAACTATTGACTCGATTCACAAAGCGATCGTTGTGCTATTGAAATTACGATATTTCCGAGACTGATTTGTGAAATTAGGTCCTGGGTCATTTTTCACTACGCGGTCATTGCCCTAACACGACTACAACGTGAAAACGTTAACAGTATTTCACAGTAGTCGTAGCTTTGTTCCTATCACCTTGTGCAAGTGTGTTCTAGTACACGTACTTCAGAAACTCCTCTGCCGTATACTTGTTGCCCGCCCAACCTGCCCCAGAGTTAAGCAGGAATTTTGTATCAAAACATGGTTCTGCGTTGGCCAGGTTGGGCTTGATTTCTCCCTCCATCTCGTTGATGATGTCCCAGCCCCCCATAGCGGGTTCGTCTTTCACTGCCTTCACCCACGGGATCAAGGCATTATCTATGTACGACTGCAACTTTGCCTCGTCCTGAAAGTGAGGCATATTGTAGACCAGGGATCAACCATTGAATAGTGGTGGTGGTGTGGGGTGCCATTCGTCGAATATCAGGCCACCAACATTTTCCAATAACATGTATCCAATTTATATACCGGATTGATTTAGTAGTCATGTTCAATGAACTACATACTATTTGTGCGGTTTTTTTTTTGAAGAGTGTAAGAGTGTACATATTTTAATATGACATGCGAATTTTCTCTTTCAGACATGTTGCACCTTATTGCAAAAATACCTGTCTTTGAGCGGTTTTGCTGAAAGGTGAATTTATTTATTATATCATAAATGTCTGACACTTTTATCCATTCCATTCACTATTTGTTCATAACAAGATCTTTTAGATTGAGTGAAAGACGAAATAATGTGCATGTGTATCTGGGCCCAAGATAAAGAAATACTTTGATTAGCCCGTCCAGCTTGAAGTGGTCGTTCTGTGCTAGGGCCCCGTTCCACAGGCAGAAGAAGATGAGGATGTTGTACTCCAGGGCCTTCCGCAGGTACTTCTTGATGTCGTTGATAAAGGTGCCCTTTTGATCCAGGCTCACGACCATGCCAGATGCGTCAAAATGGGGAGTGACAGCTCCCTCGATATGTACCCACACACCTAGAGGAAGATATATGTATGTACATGCGATATAAAAAGAGGTGTTTATGAGTTGTTTGCATGCTGGAGTTGATCACGGTTGCTTGATGGCTGCGGCCTTTTGATGTGGCCTGCTTCTTGGAGATGTTTGATTTTGAAGTCTTTAAGGTTGGTTGTAAGTACTTTCATTTTGTTCCCCTGGACTGAGGTTGTCTTATCCGTATTAAGTACTCCAACTTCAAAATGCCTCTCAAAGACGTCATATGTTTGTACACGTGACAGGAAAAGAGGTGTTCACATATTAGGTGATTGCTGCAACAATCCTAGGAAGAATGCTGATCTGTTGACGGATAACTCACTCACAATATAAATTTGCAATGAAATATAGTTAAACGTTAGTTCACTGGTCTCGACTATTGACAAACACTAACTGCTTCACGTCATCAAATAAGTGTCTGCCTCGAAGCACTAACCGCACCTGTAAAAGGGGTCTGTCTTGCAGTAAAACCTGCAACAGTTAATCATATAGATTTCTCCCCACAAGGACAACCTGCAACACTTCATCATATAGTTGTCTGCCTCGCAGTACTACCCGCACCTGTTAAAGATATAGGTGTCTGCCTCGCAGTACAACCTTCACCTGTTAATCATACAGGTGTCTGTCTCGCAGTACCAGCTGATACATTTAAGCATATAGGGGTCTGCCTCGCAGTACAACCTGCAACTGTTAATCATATAGCTGTTTGCCCCGCAACACTAACTACAGCACTTCATCATTTAGTCTGCCTCGCTGTACTACCCGCAACTGTTAATCATACAGGTGTCTGCTCGCAGTACAACCTTCACCTGTTAATCATATAGGTGTCTGTCTCGCAGTACCAGCTGCAGCAGTTAAGCATATAAGGGTCTGCCTCGCAGTACAACCTGCAACTGTTAATCATATAGCTGTTTGCCTCACAGTATTAACTGCATTACTTCATCATGTAGGTGTCTGCCTCGCGCTACTACCTGGAACAGTTAACCATTAAGTTGTCTGCTTCGCAGTACTCTATGCATTTGTTAATCATACAGGTGTCTGCCTCGCAGTACTACATGTATCTGATCATCATATAGGTGTCCCCCTCGCACTACTACATACAACTGTTAACCATATAGATGCAACAGTAGCACAACCTGCAACAGTAAGTCATAAAAGTGTCCCCCTCGCACTACTACATACAACTGTTAATCATATAGATGTCTGCCTCGCAGCACAACCTGTATCTGTTCATCATATATGTGTTTGCCTCGCAGTACCACCCGCAAGTGCTAATCATATAGCAGTTTGTCTCACAGCACTAACTGCATCACTTCATCATACTACCCGCAACTGTTAATCATATAGGTGTCTGCCTCGCAGCACAACCTGCAACAGTAAGTCATATAGGTGTCTGCCTCACAGTACTACCTGCAAAGCTAACCATAAAGGGGTCTGCTTCGCAGTACTACCTGCAACTGTTAATCATATATGGGTCTGTTTCGCAGCAATACATGTATCTGATCATCATATAGGTGTCTCCCTCGCACTACTACATGCAACTGTTAATCATATAGGTGTCTGCCTCGCGGCACAACCTTCAACAGTAAGTCATATAGGTGTCTGCCTCGCAGTACTACCTGCAACTGTTAATCATATAGGTGTCTGCCTCCCAGTATAATCTGTATATGTTCATCATATAGGTGTCCGTCTCGAAGTTCAACCTGCAGTAATTCCTCATATTGGTGTCTGCCTTGCATTAATACCTGCAAATGTTAGCCATATATGTGTCTCTCTCGCAGTACCAGCTGCAACAGTTAATTATATAGGGGTCTGCCTCGCAGTACCATCCACAAGTGCTAATCATATAGGTGTTTCCCTCACAGCACTAACTGCATCACTTCATCCTGTAGGTGCCTGCCTCGAAGTACTACCCGCAACTGTTAATCATATAGGTGTCTGCCTCGCAGTACAACCTTCAACAGTTTATCATATAGGTATCTGCCTCGCAGTACAGACACCAACAGTTAATCATATAGGTATCTGCCTCGCAGTACAACCTCCAACAGTTAAACATATATTTGTCTACCTCGCACAAAAACCAGCAACTGTTAATCATGTTGGTGACTGCCTTGCAGGACTAACTGTATTTGTTAATCATATAGGTGTCTAACTCACAGTACTACCTGCAACAGTTAACCATATAAGTGTCTGCCTCGCAGTACAAGCTTGCGACCGTTCATCATATAGGTGTCTTCCTCAAAGTACTACCTGCAACTGTTTATCATGTAGGTGTCTGCCTCACAGTACTACCTACAACGGTAAATCATAGAGGTGTATGCCTTGTAGCACTACTTGCAACAATAATCATATAGGTATCTGCCTCGCATTACAACCTCCAAAAGTTAATCACATAGTTTTCTGCCTCGCAGTACACCTGCAAGTGTTAATCATAGAGGTGTCTGCCTCACAGTACAACCTGCAACTGTTCATCGTATAAGTGTCTGCCTCACAGTTCTACCTGCAAGCGTAAATCATAGAGGTGTCTGCCTCACAGTACAACCTGCAACTGTTCATCGTATAAGTGGCTGTCTCGCAGTACTACCTGCAAGGGTAAATCATAGAGGTGTCTGCATTGCAGCACAACCTGCTAATGTTAACCACATTGATGTCTGCCTCGCAGCACTAACTGTATTTGTTTATCACAGAGGTGTCTAACTCACAGTACTACCTGCAACAGTTAATCACATAAGTGTCTGCCTCGCAGTACAAGCAGCGACCGTTCATCATATAGGTGTCTTCCTCAAAGTCCTACCTGTAACAGTTAATCATATAGGTGTCATCCCCACAGTACAACCTACAGCCGTTCATCATGGGTCTGCCTCGCACTACAACTCGTAACAATTAATCATATCGGTGTCTGCCTCGCAGCACTACCTGCAACTGTTGATCATATACCTGTCTGCCTCAAAGTACAACCTGCAACTGTTTATCACGTAGTTGTCTGCCTCACAGTACTACCTACAACGGTAAATCATATAGGTGTCTGCCTTGTAGCACTACCTGCAACAGGTAATCATATAGGTGTCTGCCTCGAAGTGCAACCTGCAACTTCTAATCATAAAGGTGTCTGCCTTGCAGCACTACTTGCAACTGTTGATCATATAGCTGTTTGCCTCACAGTAAAACCTGCAACCGTTCATCCTATAGGTGTCAGCCTCGCAGTACAACCTACAACCGTTCATCATATAAGTGTCTGCCTCAAAGTACTAACTGCAACAGTTATTCATAGAGGTGTCTGCCTCACAGTACAACCTTCAACCGTTCATGATAGAGGTGTCTGCCTCGCAGCACAACCTGCAGCAGGTAATCACATAGACGTCTGCCCCATAGTACAACCTGCAACCGTTTATCATATAGGTATCTGCCTCGCAGTACAGACACCAACAGTTAATCATATAGGTATCTGCCTCCCAGTACAACCTCCAACAGTTAATCATATATTTGTCTACCTCGCACAAAAACCAGCAACTGTTTATCATGTAGGTGTCTGCCTTGCAAGACTAACTGTATTTGTTAATCATATAGGTGTCCAACTCACTACCTACAACAGTTAATCATAGAAGTGTCTGCCTCGCAGTACAAGCTGCGACCGTTCATCATATAGGTGTCTGCCTCAAAGTACTACCTGCAACAGTTAATCATATAGGTGTCTGCCTCAAAGTACTACCTGCAACAGTTAATCATATAGGTGTCTGCCTCAAAGTACTACCTGCAACAGTTAATCATATAGGTGTCTTCCCCGAAGTATTACCTGCAACAGTTAATCATATAGGTGTCTTCCCCGAAGTACTACCTGAAACAGTTAGTAATATAGGTGTCTGCCTCAAAGTACTACCTGCAACAGTTAATCATATAGGTGTCTTCCCCGAAGTACTACCTGAAACAGTTAGTAACATAGGTGTCTGCCTCAAAGTACTACCTGGAACCGTTCATCATATAGGTATCTGCCTCCCAGTACAACCTCCAACAGTTAATCATATATTTGTCTACCTCGCACAAAAACCAGCAACTGTTTATCATGTAGGTGTCTGCCTTGCAAGACTAACTTTATTTGTTAAGCATATAGGTGTCCAACTCACTACCTACAACAGTTAACCATATAAGTGTCTGCCTCGCAGTACAAGCTGCGACCGTTCATCATATAGGTGTCTGCCTCAAAGTACTACCTGCAACAGTTAATCATATAGGTGTCTGCCTCAAAGTACTACCTGCAACAGTTAATCATATAGGTGTCTGCTTCAAAGTACTACCTGCAACAGTTAATCATATAGGTGTCTTCCCCGAAGTACTACCTGCAACAGTTAATCATATAGGTGTCTTCCCCGAAGTACTACCTGAAACAGTTAGTAATATAGGTGTCTGCCTCAAAGTACTACCTGCAACAGTTAATCATATAGGTGTCTTCCCCGAAGTACTACCTGCAACAGTTAGTAATATAGGTGTCGGCCTGGAAGCCCGTTCCCTTGAGGGATAGATAGATCTTCCCTATTGCTTTGCCATCAATTTAGACGTTATCCAACTAAATAGTTATCAATGCATTACGTGATCGCGAGACAGAAAACATCAGTTGATGAGAAGAAGATTAAACCACAACCATTAATAATTATCTCTTTTGTAAATCAGTTGTTATTTTAAATGTAATACCAAAAAATATCTTATTCCGGGAAGTTTGTGGACTCATACCAAATTTGATAAACCTGGATGTTAGCAAGAAGAATTTTTGTCATACTTTCTAACGTAACAACCATTTAGCAGATTGCGTGATCGGCTGGTGACAGGGCCTCAGTGCTGTCATAGAATTGTGTCCTTTGTGATCACAGACACATTTGTTGTTGTTTTTGAAAATGTTCAGTCAATTCCGACACTGTCGGTTTCCTATAAAATGTTCCCGTCAATAAATCTTTCGAAATAAATTGTGTATGCGACTTTGTTCCAAATTATGCGGAACCATAATACGTACTCATCCCAATATTGTCACATCTAACCAATTCCAGCTGCTCAAAACTAAAATATAACCAAAAATGTTAAATATTCCCTAAGTGTACACTCTGGGATACATACGTATAGAATTGCCGCCGTTTTGAGAAACCAACTTCAGGTACTTTTCAAATTCTAAGTGTCTGTATTCGTAGTTATTGTCTCCGAAATCGTAGCCGTAGGCTATCCAGGCCTGGTTAACTCCGGATAGAAAAACCTTCTTGCCGTTCTGTTCAAAGTGAGTCCCCTTCACAGTCAACCGTGTTCCCTCTGGAATACATTGTGAAGAATAAATCTACACTATAGGATCATGTTAAACGCGTGTAGTTATCTTTGCTAAAATAAGTAATGTAAATTGTGACAATGCCATCTTGATATCACCTCAAAAATAACCATGACTCACTTAATCTGAAATATTACAGGGAACACGTTTGGCCCAGTCGTCTGTGATTCCAGAGCGTGCCAAAAGACTATAATCGGGTTCGAATCTCAGATTAGCCTTGATTTTCTTTCAAGGTTTGTCAGCATCATCTTCATTCTCGACCTTCATCACTTCGGCCTTTCCTCTCACATCAAACTGACATGCTTTGATATAACTGAATTGTGTTCAAAGAAGCGTCAAACCAAACTCACTCATTCCTTTAAAAATTAATATAAATTACATGTAACATATCCACCTGGGACAAATACTATTGGGAATGTCTACATTAATCAAAAAGACATTACTCAACAGAAACTATTAATTAAAATTCCGGCTTAAGAGGTTTCACTATTTGGGTATATCACGTACTTCGAGCGGGAGCTGTCCCTAAATCAGTTACTGCCATGGTGACGGGTTGTGACGTCACAGCTGGTTGTGACATGACTGGTTGGTTGGTATGTCCTGTGTTCGGGCGTCCTGTGTTGGGGTTCTGGGATCCACCAGTCGAACAGATTGCCACTGCGTGGGTCTCGGGAGCATCACATTTCTCTGATATCCAC
This sequence comes from Haliotis rufescens, assembly GCF_023055435.1. Lineage (NCBI taxonomy): Eukaryota > Metazoa > Mollusca > Gastropoda > Lepetellida > Haliotidae > Haliotis > Haliotis rufescens. Next base: position 48,869,926 of record NW_025964001.1, on the reverse strand, counting down.
TCGCCAACGTCGGTGTATTGACGGAGGAGGGCGCCACACACCGTTCCGGTCTCAGTGGTGGGGCTGCCTGAAATTAAGAGAAAAGTTTTTTTAGTCTCTCTAACAGTGAAGAAAGTCTCCAGGGCACACGAGTGTCACGGTCGTGTCTACAGAGCTGTGTCTTTTGGTGTGCCAGAATTATTATTATTATGATTCTTGGTATCTCATGTTTCTTAACGCCATGACCGTACGCGTGAATTTGACCAAAGTGGTAAACACCCTTCATGACTTCAGGCTTTCCTTTATTTAGGTAACACGCTGTAATTTAAATGCAATACTGTTAAAAAGATGTTAAAATCGACTCATATTTTCCAGAATTACATCAGGTTATGGAACAGGAACAATCAATGTTAACAGACACGACGGACCCGATGTGCTCCATGCAACGAGTTATTCGTGTTTATCGTATAACTGTATGAAGGGTAAATTGGTTACCGCCATGCCAGAATGTGTAGTCCACCATGGTGCCATCGGTCCACTGCCAGGTTTGTCCGTCATGCTTCAGACCAATCCAACAGTTGTGCGGAGAACCTGGCATATATATGGCGAAGTATGGATTTGTTTGTTGGTTTGGTTTTAACGCTGCACTCAGCAATATATGAAGAAGGTCTGCAAATGAACATTCACTGAATCACTCATTTATATATCTACGATCATGTGTGACTTACCGGAACCTCTGCATGTGTCTTTCAACCTGTCGTTGTGGTTTCGGTCATGTATAGACGCTAGATGGCCACCTTTGGCAACACATTCCTTCTCGGCGTCCGAGAAGCTCACCGGCTTTTCAATCATTTCAAGATGCTCTGAAATGCAATTTGATAATGCGATAGGAGTGCAGCATGATAGACAAACATTAAAGAGCAAGCAGTTCCGGGCTGGAGTCAATGAGGCTAATCGCTACTCTTATAATGGTGTGTGTGGTAATGAAAACAACCACATTTGGACTACACTAGTGAGATAGTATTTAAGCCGGATATGTCTAAGCCAGATGTCAAACTGGAAACAGGTTTTTTTCAATACCGATTCTTCATTTATTAGCTTTGTCCCATTTCACAAAACGTCCTTGGCACTAATACGATCTTAACTTCCATACTACATGGAACGAGGTCAAACAATAACCAACAAAAACATATGTTTACTGTGCATAGGGTAATAGAATGGGAAAACGTTCCGTTAGCCCTGGCTCCAATACCAACATAACAGTTCAAACAACCTTGAAACGATTCAAATCTTCACAGCTTTTGCTTATTATATTTCAAATTATGTCTGTTGTCCTTGCAGACAAGCGCTGTGCTTTAAGGAGGAGGTAGGATAAACACCCTTTTTTCATCCACTGGAAATGTTCGAATTTAAAGTTGTATGCATGTATGAAAATATGAGGCATGTACAAATGGCTGACAGCAAGATTTTTCTCTTAGAAATTCGTACAAACGTTTTGGACTTTAGCCATGATCAAATACACAAGTATGACTGAAGTAAGTGAACAGACAATCTATCTATGAGAAAGTCCGTTATGAATTGATTTGACATATGTTTGCACTGTGTTTAAATCAATTTCCAAATAGACGTTGGTCAAAAACTTGCTCCTAATTAGCTAATTAGTTTAGAAAGAAATGTTTCCTGAAAACCTCTAATCAGCCATTTAGCCACCTTGACACCCATTTAGCCTTAGCTATTCTCTTATAATTATCATAGGTCCCAAAGTCTCATTTTCATTCATGTATGGACACACCATATCATTTACATTATGATGTGTAAAAGTATTCTTCAATCATTTAATAATGTATATCCCTTGTGCCCAAAAGGGACCCTTATCCTCCTTTCACCTTTATGCAGGAATGCTGGGCAGATGATTAGGTTTCAAGAAAAGCGATTGATAAACATTACATTTATTCCCTGAAACCATAGCGTGAAATCAAACCTACCTGCTGCCACATGATACAGCAAAGCAATGCACAGTGTGATGATTGACACCATCTGAAAAAAACAATGCGAAATTTTGAACAAACATTCCACAGCCAAATAAATGCATTATGTTTCTTCCTTCTAAGTACAAATGTAGCTATAAGATATAGCAGGACATGCTCACCCTTTTCGCGAAAACCGACAGTCATCACTCTTTTTCAGTGATCCAGTCATATTATTTTTCGGCAGATAATCGTGATTGATTGTTCTCTGAGGTGGAAGTTATATTTACCAATCTACCCGTTTGGTCATTTGGCCAGTATAATATAAAAAACGTAAGCCAATGTGCGACACATTTAGGAAATGGTTGAAAACTAGCCTCACCATTGCTTCCACGTAGAACGTCAGCGTTGATTGTGCCCAGTCTGTTATCTTCCACACATTGAGTCCGTCCATTCAACACCTTCCTGCACTGGGCAGAAATAGAATGTCTTTTTATCAGGTTACCCTTAATTCCTTGCTTGATAACGGTATAAGGCATTTACAGCAAATACAGAAGTTGTTGTCCATAAATTGTGTCTACTTTGAAATCAAATTTAACAACCAATTTCTCAAAAAAAACTATGCCGGTCCTGTTTGATGCCTAGTTCTACATTTAACAACATACTGACTATGAGATGGTGTTTCAGTCTGCCAAAGGTGCAGTCATTTGCTGTGCTGAGATGCATCCTTCAATAGTACCAGGATACTATTAGTAAAATGGCGGGATGATTGCTGTAAAATAACACCCACTCAATTACTATACTCTTTCCGTGGGTGTATTTACAAAAGCATTGTGCCCTATGACCGTTGCATGGAATTAGCGCTTTTCAAATGTACATATTAATATCATTTTTTTATTATAATCTTCCTGTTGAATTATGAAACATTCATCCCGAATTAACAAACGCCCCGAGCCTTCAGCGATAATTGGAACATTGATACAATAAGAAGCAGTAATATTCTTCATTCTGAATTCCAAGCAGGTTTTTTTTATTGAGTTTGCTGTACAAACACCATATCATACAATATGGTCAATTATATAAGACCCACAAAAACCATTTCCATAATCATAAGAAACCGTAAGAGTCCATTATACGATTCCGACTATATCAGTAACATGTGTTATGAATCACTATCAAACAGTGGTAATACCAGGTGTTCGCTAAAAGGTGAGCGCATCCTGCTCCAAACATCTACGAGTTGAACGTGAGTTATGAGCGTAAGCATTATCTTGCTGGAAAGTGAAATCTTTACCTGGGAAAACTAAACGAGACCTATGCTGTTTGATATCGTTGATGATAACTTGCTGATATTTATTTCTATTCAGGGTACCCGGCACTTTCTTCAGAATTCCTGAACATCATCCCCCAAACGTGAATCTGGAGTGGGTGTTTTACAGTAGTCTGTGGACAGTAATGGCAGCATCTTTCATGGGAGAAACGCCTTACTTTCATTCTGACCCCAATCTGTTATCTTCCACACATCGAATCCGTTCATTCAGCACCTGCTTGCACTGGGCAGAAATAGAATGTCCTACGGTTACTGAAACATCTGAAGATCGATTCGTCTGAGAACAGAACCTTGTTCCAATCCTGCACCAGAAAATGTCTGTGTTGCCTTGACCAGAAAAATCGCTTCCTTCGTTGTGCTTTGTTAAGAAGAGGATTCGCTTCCTGCTTGGAACATAACATCGGATGCCAAAGGGTGTAGTCTCCGAGAGATGGCCATGTGACTAATACGCTTGCCGATTGTGCTGCGTAATCGACTTCTCAGAATGTTGAGGGTATTTACTCCAAAGACGAGAACAAATATCTACGGTTAATGTTTAGAACTGTGTAATCAGTAAACCAAGCAAATGTAAAGTTAATGATTTACTGAAACAACATTACTTACCTTCCGTTTGTGACCTCTGTTCCTTGTCGATATGGGTGTAACTGGCATGGTTCCATTTCACGGTTGCACTATCGATTGTTTTGCGACCAAATCATATATGTTTTATTGTGGTTGGGCACATTAACAAACATACATACTCATATCGAGACAAACGTAGTATTGTATGTAGACAGAACTTCGCCTTCGTTAAACATCTACATTCGAAGAACAAGTTGCTAAAAGGAAACGAATGTAACGCGATCACGGCCGTCAATCTCCCGTTGACAGCACTCCTCTCAATGCTTATATACGGAAGTTTAGAAAGAAAAAGAGGTGAGGTGAGGTGAAATTGGGTTGAACGTCGAGTCCATGATGATTGCACTTATATAGCGACGTGCATGCACGTGTGTGTGTGTGTGTGTGTGTGTGTGTGTGTGTGTGTGTGTGTGTGCGTGCGTGTGTGTGTGTCTGCTTGTACTAGTCTGGACTGATGGCGATTTATAGTGCTAGCCCACTGAGATACCATGCCGCAGTTTAACATGAAAACCCCACTCAGACACAGTGTACTGACTCCGAGCCGACCAGTCCTTGTTTAAAGGGGAAGTGTACGCGCAAAAATCACTTTCTTTCTTTTTCTAAACAAAACGCAATTTTAGAATTAGTTAGTATCTGTGTTTGAAAATATACGCTCATTTTTTTTCACAGTGAAAGTAGGAAGCTCACAATAGTGTTAAAATGATATGTCGTTATGAGGCCTTCGTTTTACGAGCGAAATAGGCCTGAGTTATCCCCCTTAGATTATGACGTAATTGGTGCCAATTCAACTGGGTCCCTGTCTATTCTCAACGCAAAAGATATCAAGGACCAGTTTGCGGTAAAACAACATGGTCTACGACACACTCCGGCGCAGTGGTGACTCAGCATAACACAATTCTGGCTGGCATCTGAGACGCTAGAATCACAAAACTGTACCTACACAACGTGAAGCGGCTCTAACAAAGCATGATGACGTCATAATGTTTATCAATTGGCACCAATGACGTCATATTGCAAGGGGCATAAGCCATGGTGTTTTTGTTATGGAAATAGAACACTTGGTAAATGTGAAAAATATAAATCGTTTTAATGCAAAAAATATGTTAATTAAATATGATGTTTTTATATTTTTGTCTATGACACTTCTATGTTAACACTTTTAATGTGGAAAAAGTACAAGAAAAATTGGTTCATTTCCGTGTGAACTTGCCCTTTAAGCCCCTTAATGCCGAGCGCAAGACAGGGCAACAAGTACCATATTTGAACGTCTTTTGGTATGACGCGGCCGGGGATCGAACCCCGGACCTTCCGATCTCCGGGCGGACGCTCTACCTCTAGAACACGGAGGCGGTCTAGAAAGAAAAAGGAAATATATATATATATTATATAACAGCACAGTAAAGATCTAAACTCGTGCCACATGTCCGTTATTCAGGTATTGCCTCATGAGACGCGTACGTGGTACGAGTTGAAAGCGCTAGCCAATTAAAACTGTGTCCAATCTTACTCCACTTATTTAATTATTACTATATATATATATATATATATATATATTATATATAATAAAATAATAAAGTCCACGTTAGTCCATCATCTTCTTTATATCAGTTTGAGACATAGTACTTTCGCTGTCTCATGACAGCTCTTCAGTGTAACTGACAATGACATATAATATGACGTCATAAATTACAACTGTGACGTCATAATGTATTTACACACTCCGGCGACGACACCAAGTAATTTAAAAGGCAAGTTCACACGGAAATGAACCTATTTTTCTTGTACTTTTTCCACATTAAAAATGTTAACCTCGAAATGGCATAGACAAAAATATAAAAATATCACAATTAATTAACATATTTTACGCATTAAAACGATTTATATTTTTCACATTTACCATGTGTTCTATTTTCACAACCAGAACACCATGGCTTATGCCCCTTGCAATATGACGTCATTGGTGCCAATTGATAAACATTATGACGTCATCATGCTTTGTTAGAGCCGCTTCACGTTGTGTAAGTACAGGTGTGTGATTCTTGCGTCTCAGATGCCAGCTAGCATAGTGTTATGCTGAGTCACCACTGCGCCGGAGTGTGTCGTAGGCCATGTTGTTTTACCGCAAACTGGTACTTGATATCTTTTGCGTTGAGAATAGACAGGGACCCAGTTGAAATGGCACCAATTACGTCATAATCTAAGGGGGATAACTCAGGCATGTTTAGCTCGAAAAAACGAAGGCCTCATAACGGCATATCATTTACACACGATTGTGAGCTTCCTACTTTCACTGTGAAAAAAATGAGTGTATATTTTCAAACACAGATACTAACTAATTCTAAAATTGCGTTTTGTTTAGAAAAAGAAAGAAAGTGATTTTTGCGTGTACACTTCCCCTTTAACGCGTTGATCCGAAAATAATTAACATTTCTAAAAGACAACTCACTACAGCTGAAATAACTTTACTAAAACGGGGTCTAAAGTTCACGCCAACTCCGTCACAGAATCACGAAGAGCTTAAAGTGGACATTCATGCATTTAGTAGAAGACTGAGACTCATGGAATATTTCGAATGCGATGATCAAGAGGATGATGTATCCGTTTCCGATAAAAATTCGATCACAAATAGACTATTATTAAGGAACAAAAGCATGTTCAATCCAAAAAAGAACAGGGATAAATACCTTGATGACTACTTAAACAACCTGGAGAAATATCCTTTACGGAACATCAGGAAGTGCCATGCCAACTTATCACTGGAAGAACGTCAAGCTGTGGAGGATCTTAAAAATGACAAATCGATTGTTATTAAGGAAGCAGATAAAGGCGGCGCAGTCGTAATAATGGACTCGGAATATTATGAATCAAAATTTTATGAATTATTGCAAGACAAGGAATTTTACATTAAAACAGATAATACTGGAAAAATCTGTAATTAAGAAAATTAAAAAACATAGTGAAGACTTCTCTGGAGATCTACACCCTAAGAAAAAGACCACTTAATAAACTGTGACCCGCAGACGGCTAATTTCTACGGACTACCAAAGATCCATAAAAGTAAACTTATAAATAATGCTATTGCCGAACAGAATGCGGAGTATATCGAAATTACCAGCTGTCCTCGTCGATATCATTTTAAAACCATTAACAAAGCATGTACCGAGTTTTGTAAGAGACGATGTAGACTTTCTTACCCACCTGCCCGATGCCGTACCTATTGATGCGACTCTAGCCACCTTTGATGTGAAGAGTTTATTTACCAACATACCCCATGATCTGGGATTGGAAGCAGTTCAATTTTGGCTGAGAAAACATCCTGAGGCTATTGACACTGAATTTTCGGAAAGCTTCATCGTGGAATCTTTAAGATTAGTCTTAGAAAAAAATACCTTCTGTTTCAACGGAAAATTCTATCATCAAAGAAAGGGAACGGCCATGGGAACGAAAGTCGCTCCAACATACCTACACTTGTGATGGGTTGCATAGAGGATATTCTTTACAGGATGGTACACGATTCCATGTGAGAATCCATTGCCAAACATGTGCGCGAAACTTGGAAGCGATTCTTGGACGATTGTTTTTTAGTTTGGCTCTCAACTCGTGAAAATGTAGACATTTTTCTGGATATAATTAATACGCTCCATCCTTCCATCAGTTTTACTATGGAGTTTAGCGAGAGTGAAATTCCATTTCTGGACGTCCTTGTAGAAAAAGGAAGATACTAAATTGAAAACTGATATCTACTACAAACCAACGGACACCCATCAATACCTACAATTCGGTTCATGTCAACCCAGGCATACAAGAACTAACATTCCTTATTCACTTGCGCGGAGAGTATGTACCATCGTGTCGGAAACGGATAAAAGAGACTTAATATTGAAAGAATTGATGGGGTATCTCAAGAAGCTAGGATATCCGCTTCGCGTCATTAATGACGCCATAGAAAAATCGTTAAAAATACCAAGACATACTCTCCTGAAACCTAATGAAAAATCTGTGGGCGATCAAATTATACCGTTTGTGTCCACCTTCAATCCTAATAACTGTGATATCATGCAAGTCATAAGGGAAACCTCCGAATTCTACAGCAAAGTGATAAAATGAAACAAGGACTGAATAAATTTAAAATTATTAAAAGTACCAAGCAACCAAAAAATCTCAAGCAAAATCTTTGTCCATCCAAATATTCTTGTACAGAGAGTGTACCATGTGTAAGTAGATGTAACACACCAAGATGTGGCACGTGTAACATCATAAGTGAAGGTACTACTTTCCTTTTTGCAAATGGCAAGGGTTTCAATGTGAAAGCCGACATGAACTGCCGCAGCAAAGATGTGGTGTATGTTATGAGATGTTCGGGATGCGGCGAAAACTACATCGGTGAAACCGGCATGGAATTAAAAGATAGAGTCAAGGTACACAAACAGCAGATTAGAGACCCTGATGTTCGATGCATAGGTGTCAGCAAACACATTGATGATTTCGGAAACGGGAAATGTACCATTTTTCCGTTTTATAAATTGTTTACAAGTAACAAGCAGCTGAGACTGGAAAAAGAACAAATGTTTATCCAATTGATGAAACCCAAATTGAACTCTAGAATGTATTAACAGATTTCTCATTTCAATCGTAAATGTTACACTGTTACTTTACAAATACTGTATATTTTAATTCAAATGTCTCCCTACAATTGTTAAATTACTTGGGGGACGTTTTCGCGGGCTTGACCAGAAAAATGGTCATGGCCAGAAAACGTGGTTTAGCGTTTTGGCGTTGCGGTCATGTGACCGCCCGGTCGTTCGGTCATGAAAACACACAACCGCGGTCACGACCCGCGACTTGACCAAAGGCGGCTGGTCATAAACTCCGGTCCCGGGACCGAGAGTTGGTCGCTGCGACCTTGACCGTGGCGCGAAAACGACTTTCACCTTGACCGCAGCGCGAAATTCAAAACAACATGGCGGAAGGAGGAATCGGCAGTACTGGGTTGGCTGCGTTGATAGACGCTATCGATGAGCCAAACCAGTTTTTGTTTGATTATTTATTAAGGCCTCAATCTCGAAGAAGATCGTCTTTATTATCAAGTGGCTGTCTTCTTGAAATGCAGCCAGACGACCATCCTCATCATGAGGAGTATGCTGAAGTGATTGTCCCTCGATACTCGACTGATGATTTCCAATCTCACTTCAGGTTGCACAGGACAAGCTTCGAACAGCTGTGTCAGGAATTACACCAAACAGATCCGAGTATTGTCACTACCTTCTCTGGAGGTAATACGCCTGTGTCCCTGGAAAAGTCGACTATGATCACGCTGTGGTACCTGGCAAATCAAGATTCCATGAGGACCATCAGTGTTAAATTTGGAGTAGCCAAGAGCAGTGTCCACTCGGTCGTACACACGGTGAATACCGTGATTGAAAAGATGGCAAAGAAATACATAAAATGGCCTGATGCACATAGGATGGCTACAATTGCATCATAATTTCAAGACCGTGCAGGATTTCCAGGTAAGTAGACAAGTGGATATCCGGATATTTTTCATAGATAATTGTATTCATTTGTATGATTATTTATATTGCTAAACTATCATCTGTTGATCATGTTGAAACATGTCCCGTATATTTTTGTCGGGTCTTAGACTAGTATATAATATATCATTGTATAAGTTGTAACAATATACATGATGAATACACTTTGAATTTGTGTCCTTATATAGGCCTACTTGAAAACCTTTATGTCCCCTTTGACTTTTAGTCTCCCTCCGCTGCATGCTAAGTCCATATAAGTCATTAGCCAGGCAACCTCAGTACAGGAGGACCTTGGGGGTCAGGTTAGAAGTAGTCTGTTGTAGCCTATAAGTGCACATTGTAGAGCAGACATATTTTTCATGCTATCAGGGGGTCATTGGAGCCATTGATGGTTGCCACATTCCCATTAAAGCTCCATCAAGTCACCAGGAGGATTACAACAACAGGAAAATGACCCATACAGTCATCTTACAGGCAGTCTGTGACAGCCATGGAGTGTTTACAGACTGTTTTGCAGGTGAGCAAAATTGTTCATGCACATGGATACATTTTGTTTAGGACTAGATACTGATGGGCCCACTATATATTCTATTTTATTTACTATGTGTTTCACAGTTTGGCAAATATACCATCATACCTTCTACAATTATCCCAGAATGCTTCAAGATTCAGCATGACCCAGTGTTTTGTATCTGTAGCAATAATTAGGCTCATATCTATCTATCTATCTATCTATCCAAAGTAATGTCTTAGAAATAAAGACAAATAAACTGTTTTGTATTCAATCACAATTGTATTTCAATATATTTCAACCTAATTTACAATGAACAAATAACAAAATTATGTTAACAATCTATGACCATGTGTCTGTTTGTTTCAGGAGTACCTGGATCAGCCCATGATGCGCGTGTTTTCAGCCATTCTAACCTGTCTCAGTCTTTTCAAAGTGATGTGGCTCAGCACTTTCCTGATGAAAAGTATCATTTGGTAGGGGATTCTGCATACATGTATGCCCTAAAGAAATGGCTGATGGTTCCCTACAAGGACTATGGTAATTTGAAGATGGCTCATTTAAAATATAACAGGAAACAGTCTCAAACAAGAATTGTAATTGAAATTGCTTTTGGGCATTTGAAAAACAGGTTTCGTAGGTTAAAGTATACTGATTCCGAAATTGAAAACATTCCCCGCATGTCTGCATGTGTCCTACACAACTTCTGCAAGTACTGATGATGTTCCAGACAGTGTAGAGTCTGATGACAGCTACGGTGTAGCAACTCCTCAACCCACTGGCAATACCAGCAGTACTGCTGGCTCACTGAAGTGTGATGCAATTGCCAATTCCTTATAATCATAACCACTCTCATCAGGTGTAACAGTCAACAAAGTGGTTAATTGGCTTTTCATATGCCATTTCAGCTGTAGTCCAAATCAGATTACAGATCTGTGGTTACTAACACATACATGGCTTAAAACAGCCTGATACAAATGGGAGTCATGATGACTCACCACATATTTCGGGGGGAACATTTTCTAAACTCGGGAGTATATTTAACAAAAATTACTCTCAACAGTGAATAACTTCCAAACTTTATCAAAACTATGAACTTATGAAACCTATGACACATTACTGATAACCATGGAAATAACAATTTAAACATACATGTAGTCTGTTCTTATATTATATTCAAACTATAGTGTATGATACAAAAGTATTTTGTACAAATGGTCAATAGTCAGTTTAACAACATGAATTGAATTGACAGGTTGGATTGAGCATGATACTTCATGCTTAAATGGCAGGTTGAGTACAGCATGACACAGCATGCTAAATTGACAGGTTGAGTACAGCATGACACAGCATGCTAAATTGACAGGTTAAGTACAGCATGACACAGCATGCTAAATTGACAGGTTGAGTACAGCATGACACAGCATGCTAAATTGAGAACAGCCTTAAATTAAGCTATTAACTGACCAGTTGATTTCCATAATTACATGCACAATGTAAACCATGTTCATTAAAGACCCAAAATTATATGACTGGCATGTTATTTTGAATATGTTTGTATCGGATATCCCTGTCGAAATATTGGGTTCATTGGTTAAAGTTACAATCAAAACATTTCTGAAAGATAATGAACAGGCATATTATTAGCAGCAAATGTCTGACATATTTAATACCAGCCTTACATGTCATTCACAACAGTCACGAATAGTTCAGCTGTGTAAAAAGTGAAAGCATTGTGAACAAAGAGTTCTGTGAAAACTTGCTATGTTTTCTGTAATAAACATGTGAATATTTTCTTTGTTGTTATAAGTAATTCACATATTGGGGTATCCTGAAGTAAACGACATGTGATGCAACCAGCATGATCAGGTAACCATGGTAACTAACATCCAGGTTATTTAACAGTGCAAATAATTGGAGGATGAGAGCACATTTAACATCCAAGAATGTTAACATATCATGTTTTATGTTTTATTTTTCAAGGCATCAATAAGTGCATACATGGCTTTCATGCGATCCTGATGCTGACCTACCAAAAGTGTTTTCAGCTCATCAAATCGAACCTGTTCTTTCTGTTCCCTTTCCATTTCTAGTTGGAGATCCTCCTCTCTATACTGATGAAGCAGCTCTGTAACAACTGTCAGCTTCCTCTTCTTTGCTTTAGCTTTTCCTGTTGATGGTGCTTCTTGGCAGTCAGCATCCTTGACCTGATTATCATTTGTGACAGCTTTTCTCAAAGGTGATGAGCTGTTTGATGTGATGTCAAAGTTCATCTGTTCAGATGTGTCACCAGGTACAGATGTGTCACTAAGTGCCACAGGACTTACAGTGTGTTTCTGTCCAATGATGGAATACAATTCATCGAAAAAATGTGGCTTCTTCTTCTTTCCTGCTCCTGTCTTGTTTTGATGGAAAATGTAGTCTTTAAACGATCCCTCCAAGTTTCTCCATTTTTGGGCACATCGTTCCAAGCCTTTTCAGCCCTGTCTGAAATCAAGAATCCTTTCTCCTCCATCTGTTGCGCTATTAATTCAAAAACATATTTTGACTTGGTTTTCTTATCTCCAATCAACTTTCTAATTTCAGAACTACCATATATGTCAATCAAAGTATAAGTAGCTTCTTTGTCCTTCTGTGTTACGAATCTAGGGTTCGACCAAACCGGTTGCACTTGTGCTTCACCCGCTTGATAATCTGTAACATAAAAGATAATAATTAGTAAATAAACCAACGCAATATATCTTCAAGGCCAAAGCTACTATAAATCATACTGATAACTGAAATTTGATGGTTTAAAACCCTATGGTACATATGGCTTTATCGATTAAACAATCTTCTTACTATGCACACAGATTTATGTTGACTTCCTGCTGTTCTAAAAGGAGACACTAAACTCCTTGGTCAATAAATGAGTTCTAGACATTATAATTTTCTAATGAAGGGACTTAATTCATTACAGGGGAAGTGGGACCGTTCAAATTGGTCTTAGGACTATCATATTTTACCCCCAATAAATGAGCAGCCCCTAAATATTGTAGAAATTTAAAATTTAAAAAAATAGAACTATCATTTTCTTATGCCCCCACTCCCACATTGTTGTGATAAATTCTTGCAATCTCCCCTGTTTCAATGTCATTTTTTCATGAACCTGCCCCTGAATCTCAATTTTATAATGTACAGGTATTTGCTTATTTTACCTGTGGGGGTTGTCTTTTAGAAATGTTAATTATTTTCGGATCAAGGCGTTAAATTACTTGGTGTCGTCGCTGGTGTGTGTAAAAAAACTATTACGTCACAGTTGCAATTTATGACGTCATCATAAGGATGACGTCATATTATGTCATTGTCAGTTACACTGAAGAGCTGTCATGAGACAGCGAAAGTACTATGTCTGAAACTGATATATATAGAATACTAAACGAGCTCCCGTGTAATACCAATTTTATGAAACGAGTGAATAGTTCTGGTATCTGACGAGCGAAAGCGAGTCAGATACCACAACTATTCACGAGTTTCATAAAATTGGTTTTACACGAGAGCGAGTTTAGTATTTTATTTATTACTTGTCATTTATAATGTTTTTAAAATTATACTGTTGAGTGTAAATAGGCTGACACCTACACGATCCATGGCATAATCCAATTGAGTTTAACAGAATAATACTTCAAACACGTCAAAAGTTGAAACGTATGAATTTAATATCATACAATGGTCCAGCTTTAGAATTCAGGCGTTCGTCACACAAAATTATCGTAGTGCTAAGGCTATCACAACTCGACATAATTTAACTTAGACTAACGACTGTCGTTGCGCTAGAGTACGATCGCCTTGTGGAACGGGGCCTTGCAGCTCAAAGTTTACAATGACGTCACAATACCCGATGACGTAATTTGTTGAATTTTGTTGCAAGATCCATCGGCGAAACAATGCCATGTGACGTCAGCCTAGCAACAAGGTTGCTGGGGTCATCGAGTGTGCATAAGCTCCTCCCAGTGATCTATCATCTCCACACACAATGTCGTTGAATACGCCAAGGGATGTTGAGAGCTTTCAATATTTGTTCGTGAAACGTGTTCCGAGAGTACATAAGCACGCGTTTTGGTATGACACAATGTGTAATAAAGCTGTATGTTTATTAAACGGGTGATCTCTTCACGGGCAAGTAATAAATATAGAATACTAATAAACATACAGCTTTATTACACATTGTGTCATACCAAAACGCGTGCTTATGTACTCTCGGAACACGTTTCACGAACAAATATTGAAAGCTCTCAACATCCCTTGGCGTATTCAACGACATTGTGTGTGGAGATGATAGATCACTGGGAGGAGCTTATGCACACTCGATGACCCCAGCAACCTTGTTGCTAGGCTGACGTCACATGGCATTGTTTCGCCGATGGATCTTGCAACAAAATTCAACAAATTACGTCATCGGGTATTGTGACGTCATTGTAAACTTTGAGCTGCAAGGCCCCGTTCCACAAGGCGATCGTACTCTAGCGCAACGACAGTCGTTAGTCTAAGTTAAATTATGTGAGTTGTGATAGCCTTAGCACTACGATAATTTTGTGGGACGAACGCCTGAATTCTAAAGCTGGACCATTGTATGATATGATTCATACGTTTCAACTTTTGACGTGTTTGAAGTATTATTCTGTTAAACTCAATTGGATTATGCCATGGATCGTGTAGGTGTCAGCCTCTTTACACTCAACAGTATAATTCTAAAAACATTATAAATGACAAGTAATAAATAAAATACTAAACTCGCTCTCGTGTAAAACCAATTTTATGATCGGGCGGTGATCCTTGGTCTTCCAGTATGTCGTCGGTCATCTGTAGTGTTGGTGGTCTGGTACTGGTACTGTTGCTTGAAATGCATTGCCTACTTGACGGGCAGTTTGTCCACTTTGCAATCGTCCAAGGGCTTGGTGTCGCTGATTTCTTGTCAATCTTGGCATGTGCTAGCAATCCAATAACGAATGAATGTTATCCAATCTGGGTGGATTTTTATAGGATCGTTTTGTTGATGAATTTTCATCATGGCGCTTGGACCACCTCTCGGTACCAAAGTGCAATAGTTTTGAGTGTTTTTTTACTGCATCCGTTGTGACCAGACATGCTACGCTTGGAACAATTATAGGAGACATGGTAAGCTGAGAAGCAGTTAAAGCACAATCTATTTTTGGTCACGAAATCTATTCACCTCTCTGAAGTTTGTACTTGTCACAGGTAAATATGGCATGGTCACCATTGCAGTATTTACAAGGAGGTAATGTTCTAACAGTTTGACTATTGTATGTCACTGGACTTGACACTTTGTCCCTTTTGTTCAGTCCCAGTTCCGAACACTGGGTCATTGGCTTCCGCTGCGACGGTATCGATGAACTCTGTCAGTTTAGACATCCAGTTATCTTCAATCTGTGTACTGTCTCCTTTCTCCATCGACCTTGTAGATGTGGTGGTTACTTCCCCACTATTTTTCTCATTCTGACCTGGTTGTCCATTTCACTAAGTCTACCCATGGCAAATAAAGTAACCACACAACTTTGCCTGAAACACCACCTCTCAACTCTGCACCTGATGGATTTAGCAAACGCTTCTGATTTTGCCACCTGTCACTTTTGACAAAATGGACCTCTTCCTGAGTTCTATGTTTTATTCTACCAGATGCTGATTTGATAACAGGATTTTCATGATCACTTGAATTGTATACTTCCTCTTCAGCTATAATGGCTGCAATATCTGTTTCAATCTGCAATGTCTCCTGCAACTGATCTCATTCCATTTGCTTAAATTATATTTCTTGATTTTTTGTTAAAGCCTCAGCTCTAACCATCAATGCTGCTTTCTTAGCCACAAGTCTAGCCTTACTACTGGTCGAGGATGCATGCGAAGTCTTTCACGCCCTGGTAACCTGACTCACTGAATCCCCTGGTTGCATTTCTTCTAGTAGCTTAGACTTATTATCACGCCAAAGCATATTATCTGAGCATAACTGTTCAAACCGGTCCTTCACTCTTAAAAAGTATGTTTCAAGTTCATCACATTCACTCTGGTGGAACTCTACTGTATCAGCCTCTGTCTACTTCTGCTATGTCTGACCGTGCCTTCTCCTTTTGCAGTCCACAGTTATGGAACTCTTTGCCTTTAAATCTGAGAAACTCTGCTTCTAAGGAAACGTTTAAGTCTCTCCTCAAAACCCACTTCTTCACTTCAGCTTTTCAATAGATCTCCTGATTGTTGGCATATGTACATAGACATTACATTTTAACTTTGTCACAGCGCCAGTGAGCAACTGTCGATGGATATTAGGCGCTTTACAAATCAATTATTATTATTATTATTATTATTATTATTATTATTATTATGATCACATTCACTCCTATTTTCTGAAACAAATGACTTAGACTCTTGAGTTTTGACTTTTAGTCTATCGAGAGATACCTATAATTTGTCAAGTTCTTCATTTTCAGCATAACTGTCTGTATGTCTGGTTAATATTAGCATATTTAATGCACTTTCAACCCTCCTGAATGCAGATAATATGCCTGCCCTCTCCCTTGTGAGCTGAATTAACTTTTCCTGCTTGAAAACATCCATATTTTCATCTGTCATATTGATTTATTCTTCATCAAATGTCAAAGAACACTTCTGCCACAAAGGAAATTTTCTTGAACTAATATTGTTGTAAGGTTGACAAAAGGGGGTTTATCTTCCACTCGTTTATTCTGTTGTCCTAGGTGTTACACTTGAACACATATCATCCTGTGCGTTGTGCTTTGAAACATTGAAACGGTTCAAGCTGAATACAAAATAAAGCAACCTTAAGATAGTTAACAAATGTTATATTTAGGATAACACTTTCTTAGTAAAGTACAGATTCTCGTACTTTTTTGGGTTGAGTCCCGTCCGGTATTCGAACCCACCTAATCGCCAGCACACAAAGTCAGTGATCTAACCCACTCAGCCACCGAAGCTTCCACAAAAATGAAAGTCCGACAACTGGTAGTCTTGATCAGGTACTTTGAGTACCCCTTTGACAAGTGTTAACTGGCACAGCTAGCCGAAAGCTTTGACTACATAATGTCATTTAGAAAGTGGTCAAATGTAACAAATGTTATATTTGGGATCACACTTTCTTAGTGGCTGTGGATGGCTGATAATTAACATTTCGTTTTTCCAGAAACCTTTTCCAATGTCTGCACATCACATACTGAGACACATTGAACATTTTAGCTACCTCTCGCTGTGTTCTACCAGTACGAAGTATGCCAATAGTCCTTAGGCTTTCATCACGCTTTGGACAATGCGTTCCCAATCCAAACACAACTACTGCATTAAAAAGGAATTATAGTCATTACCTGTTACCCTGGGTAATGAAAATCACTGACGACTCAAAACGATCTGAGGACCTTTAACTGAAGTAGCAGTTATTTTTCAGAGCGGATCTGTCTTCTGACGATTGATCATAACATTTATATGCCATGATCCCCTACCTGTTTTGCAGAGTATATTTAGTTCTTATTTGGCAGACACATCTGAAAAAGTGTTGACAGCTCAGCAACCAGAGACTTCACTTGTCCCATACTTGTATATACATGTAGCTGCACGTGTCTTGACCCTTGAAATTAATTTGAGTCATCGATATTCGAGTCCATATGTTTTACTCGCCAGAGCCCTTTTTGCAAACACTTTTTATCATAATAGTTAATCCAACTGTAATTATAACTCTGGTATAAGTTACTTTACTTACTGATAGAGTTTCAATTCCACCATTTTCATACACAAGCCTTAGAGATTTCTCGAACTTCTGATGCCGCTGATGGCACTGTCCGTTACCGAAGTTGTAACCAAAGGCGACCCAGGACTGATTGACAAAGTAGATTAACCTTTTTCTCAAAAGACAATAAAATGGCCATGAGAGGACCATAAGCGGTTGTCCTGAAATGACACGTGTGATCATGAACTCAAGTAATAAGGCCTGATTGAATCAGATATTATACATATTACTTGAACATTTCAGGTAATTATTAATTATACGTTTTAACAGTACATATATATTACATGTTAAAATAGAAGGAGACCCACTTTTTACATTAAATAGGAACACATTAGGAATTCAAATTCAGCTGACCTCACTGATAGCTATTTATATTTTCATGGTCTGACCTCTATTCGGGTACCAAGCCCAACACATAACACCAGCTGACTATCAGCTTATCTGCAAGATGTACTTGCTATAATGAATATATAGCCTCGGTATTAAACCAGTCCAGAAAATGAGTCAGAACAATCACACAAATTCACTGCTTAGTGTCTTACATGAACAGAAATAACTTCCAAATATTGTTGAGAAAATTGGTAAAAACTGAGTGTCTAAGGCTTGTGCATGACAATGGTGGAAACTCCATCAGTAAGTGAAGTAACCTATACCAGATTTGTATTTATGATTGGATTAGCATGGACTCGAATACCTGACAACGATATTCAAACTAATTTTAACGGTCAAGACACGTGTAGATACCTGTATATTCCAGTATGGGGAAAAAGTGTAGTCATTGGTTGCTGACACTTTTTTTCAAATGTCTGCAAAATAATCAGATTTAAATATACTCTGCAAAACAGGTTGGGGATTATGAAATATAAATGTTATGATCAGTCAAATCATTCTGTGTCATTAGTGTTATTGATTTTCATTATTCACAGTAACAGGTGAGGTCACTATTGTTGCTTTAATGCAGTGTTTGTGATTGGATTGGGAATGCGTCGCTCGCAACGTGATGAACGCCTAAGGGTTATTGGCATGCTTCATACAGGTAGAACACAGCGAAATGAAGCCAAAATGTTTAATGTGTCTGGGACTTTGGAAAAAATTTCTGTGGACACAAAATGTTACTGATCGCCCGCACAGGTCGCCCTTGGCCAGTACCGATTAATCAGAAACCAGGCTTCATGAAATCATGTCGACGCAGCCAATGAAATCGCTGATAATTTGCGCGGTATCTCCGGATTTCCAGATGCGTCCAGCTGAACGTCATGCGAACGCCATCATCAGGCAGCAAGACAGATTTGAAGGTGGGTCTGTAATGATTTTGAGCGGGATCACTATAACTGCCAGAACGCCACAGCATATTGCCCATGGAAGGGGTCACTGGACGGGACTACAGATACAACCTACTGGCGCCTCATAGGTAGCCATGCTGGCTCACATTTTGTCTTTCAAGACGGTAACACTCATACCCACAGTGCACGCATCGTCAATGACTACCTCCTGCAGCAAAAGGTCACCTGCACCATTAGCCGAATTAGACTAGGTGCTATATGATGAGTGACAAGACATCCTCAAATTGTCTTTTGGTGTTTGGCCAATGGTGAGGGCATGACACATTATTGATCAAGTCATCTCAACCTTCTAATGTTTTAATTCACACCCCTGTCGTCTTTCTTATATGTTTGCAGCCTTACAATACACGACATATATGTCCTATTGATTGCCATGCTATTACACCTAGTCCTTCCTTGTTCTTATCCATTCATTATCATCACTCGATACCGCTTTGTATTTCTATAACCCATTGGTTATTTTCGAATATCCGCTACCTTTTTGGGACAGTATAGTAACATCACCGAAGGCCAATTTGTCAAAAATGAAAGCACGTGTCATCTAAAGTTTCACGAGAGAACTATACGTTAAATGCTGGACGTCATTGATAACTTCTATGAGGAATTTGCGGATAGAACATTTAGGCATGAATAAGGCAAGGGCACCATTCTTTGTATTTCTGTTAGCATCTTTTGTTTGAACAGTATATACCCTATTGAAATAATATGCCTTCCAATATATCCCTTCATACACTATACACCTGAATGTATTCAAATTATTTGGATATGTGACTTCTGGGTCACGATACTCGCTTCTACTTTTTTCATCATGTGTTAGGGCTTATTGGATTATACGTCTGATAGATTTTTCCTCATACAATTTACTTTAAACTGTTGTTTTTTAAAAGGCTCTTCACAGAAAAGATTAGCTGGCATGTGTTTTCAGAAAAAATACAAAATACAAACCGGCAGAATTAATCTCTTTATTACAAGCTAAGCTAAGTAATTAGACTTTCTTGTTCCGAATAAGAAGTGGAGTGATAATAATGTTCAGCTAGAAAAATAGAAGTCAGGATCTTAAGTTTGGGTTTTAACGTCGCGTTCAAGAATTGCGACGTGCATGTGCGTGCGTGCGGACGCGCGCGCGTGTGTGTGTGTGTGTGTGTGTGTGTGTGTGTGTGTGTGTGTGTGCAAACCGATAAAGATTATTAGAGTATCTTTTAGGGACCTACTTGCAAATGTAAAAGAAATTGTCCAACTAACATAAAAACAGCAAAATTACTGATATCCAGTTCTGTAGATGACTGCGCTACTTTGATTAGATTCTTCGTTGTTTTATGCTGCATTGACCAATATTTCAAGTACATAATGTCGGTATATAAATATCTAGACATGACCTGGAAACTACTGACTGAAAGCAACCTCAGCAAACACAGCAGTGTAACCACCTGTTCCAGTTGGCCACCTCGTATGACAACCAATAGAGTGCTTGGGATGTATTCTAACCTAGGTCCCAACGTTTTTGTTTTAATCTGGAACTACGATGTTCGTCTACATATTTTAATACAGGAGTGTAGGTCCCCAAATCTAAGGCATTGTTATAAGGGCATGTAAGACTTTCTGTCAAGACTAATATCAGTTCATACGATAACAACTGAGGAATGCTGATTTGAGGTAATTAAGTGTTTACTTTTACTTAATTCGCGAATGCTCCATCAGATCTTCTTCCATTCTTTTTGTGGCTTATGTAACAGAAATATCAATTATTCACTACCAATAATACCTGCTCTATCCTATGAATACAATGTAGTTAACTTGCACTCACAAGGATGATCGGATATTATCCTGTAGTATTGTACTACGTTAATCCTGCTTAACATCAGACATACATGCATAATGTGCACTCTTGACTTATATTTACGTTTCTGCTTGGTTTCTGAATGGTTTGAATAAATGATCCACGGCTCAAACATCGCAAAGAAGACGCAAATAATTAATATTTCTAAGGAAACGTTTCATTGTCTTTCAGTGACATACTGATGTCCGGTACCTGACCACCCGATTCTGTTAGTCGCCTCTTACGACAAGCATAGACGCGTTTTACGGCAAGCATGGGTTGCTGAAGACCTATTCTACCCCGATCTTCACGAGTCTTTTGATTTTGGACATGCAACTAAATAAAAGCAAAAACCCTTTTCCATTATTATAAAGCTCAAAAACAGAGTCCGTTGTTTTATTCCAACAATGTCATAAGCATATGTTTTTAAATCACTGTCAATCAGTAATGGTTGACCTAACATTTCAAAACTCTGTTAAATGTCTTCAGTTTATCATGCGTTGTATCTACTTCTACTGAGTATTGGCAGCAATTCGTGTTACAAATTCATCAACTGGCAAGTATATGTCATGAGGTCAGCTGATGCTGGTGCTATGGTAACGGCTGGCTCGTGGAACCAAAGCATGGACTCTGATATTTGGTTATCACAATTTGTATGGTGATCATTGTCTTCTTACCTAGGCTGGAGGACACCAAAGGGTACATTTATTGAAAACTATTAGTCGTAACGAAATGTAATTGTACACGCGGTGTAGTGTTTTCTATACAAATATGTTTTTTGGACAGATTTAACTGCTGCATGGTACTCGAAATCGTCTTGGCTTCTAGGTTTTGGTTTCACTGTGTTTGCACCCTTGCTTATGACCCAATTTGCCTTTTTGAGGTACCAGGAGCGGTCGGGTAGCCTAGTGGTTAAAGTGTTCCATCACCCCAAAGGGCCGGGTTTGATATCCGACATGGGTACAAAGTGTGAATCCGATTTCTGGTGTTCCCCGCTTGATATTGCTGGAAAGCGGCGTAAATCTATACTCACTCACTCACTCACTCACTTTTGGGGTATCACTTAATGTCGAATGATTGCCTCGCTTTTGTGTACCTCATACAGCTGCTGAACAAAAGTTTGTGTAATTCACATTTGAAAGAAGTGACATGTTATCATTCTTCCAATATTTTCTGTTTAACACATTTTGAATGCGTATGCCTTTGTCAGTAGTATTGTATGTAGCTTTTCGACGGCACTTCGCCGGCACTTTACACAAAGCTACCATTCGAAGAGCAAGTTGCAAGAATGTCCCCCGTAGCGCGGATTACTCGACGACTATAACGTCGCCGCCCACGGGCGGTTTACAAAATCACACGACGCACAGCACGCACGAATGTGTGTGTTGCGGGGGAGCACAAAACAAAACCGTTCCATCATTTAGCTGAATAATAAAGCAGATCATTCGCTCTATCGACGGCAGTGTCATCAATTGTCATTTGCACAGAGTTGAATCGTTGTACCTTGGGTTCTTTACTCATCCAAGAGTCATAACGTTCCCCTACCCGAACGTTGAAGAACGCCTCTATACAGATGAGAAGTAGAAGGCAGATCTACCCTCTAGTTTCTTCTGGTTTACCGCCAAATCACCAGTATTCAAATAATAGTATATGAAGGAGTCAATCTCAACATCTCCTCTTGACACAACAGATTCCCCAGGGAGAGATCCAAACTATTTTTATAGCCGTGTCGTGGTTATTTTCGTGCCCGCAAGTTTCGAATTGGTATCTGTGAAACATGCGCTTGACTCCTAGCGCATCCATCCTGCAACACAACAGGACAACCAGTATTCTATATATATATTACATGTACACCGAGTGAACATTTACCTCATTTTTGTGTGTATATATATATAAACCTAACTACATACACGCGCGCAAGCGCACATACACAGATTAATACTACTTTTGCTGCAGCTACGTCAAAATGGAAGGATACACGTTTACAGATGAAGTTGAATACAGTGACGCTGTGATCGAACTGGAAAGATTGCTAACACAAGCACAGGCTATAGTGCTTGGTACTAAAGTGTATTAATTCAAACCAGAACAATCTTCAAATGAGAGTGTTTTAAAAACAAACAAATCATTCAAACAAGCGCATTTTTAGGTATGGAATCGAATAGACGCGGGATTAGCCAGGAGAAACGGCGGGATTATATTCGTGAAGGTCCTTGTTTGCAGAAAATCTCGTCACGCTTTCTATTGAAATATGAATGTTCGAATTACAGAGACACACACTTCAAAACATCGATTGGGAGAAAACATCTACGAGAACTGGTATACAAAATAGTGCTGTTGGAAAAGAGATTCTCTAATTCGGATTGAATATATTAAAAGAATATAAAATAATGAAGACAACGTATGTTGATAAATATCTCACGAAGAAATACTTTAACACCGAAAAGTCAGGCGTACTGAAGCCTTTTAGGGCCATGTGTGAGATACTAAGTTGAAATTTCAAGATACTAAGTTGAAATTAGTTGAAATTTCAAGATACTAAGTTGAAATTTCAAGATACTATACTTCTATTTCAAGAAGTTGAAATTTCAAGATACTATCGAAAAAGATTAAAAAAGAATCGTGTTATAACAAGCGGACCATTCGTGCAATTCGATGTTGATTTGTGTGATGTTTCCAATCCCGTGAAAGTCAATAACGATAATAAATTCATTCTCATTACTATTGACGTGTTTCCTAGATATGTTTGGGTTCAAACGATTAGAAACAAAAAGGCTAAAACAGTTGTGAAAGCGATGGAGAAAATACTTCATAAGTGTGAAAAGAAACCACTTACAATCAGAACGGATAAAGGCGGTGAATTCGTTAATACATCCATGAAGAAACTATGTAATGAAGAGAATGTGAACCATTTCATCGCGCAAAATTTAGAAATCAAAGCGAACTACGCTGAAAGATTCATTAGAACTTTAAAATTTAAATATATTTCCTATAAAATAAATCAACGCTTCGTAGATATACTTCAAGAATTAAAAAAAATACAATCACACCTCTCATCGATCGCTATTTGGATTATCACCTAGCGAAGTCGATGAAACTAATCAAGCAAAATTATGGATGAAGATATATAATAACAGTTCAAATAATAATAAGAAAAAAATGAAAAAGAAAACAAAGCAAACTACACTAGGTATTCCCCTTTTCAATTTAAACTCTGTCAACTTGTGAGAGTATCGCTTAATAAGAGAACTTTTGAAAAAGAATACCAAGAAAAGTGGTCCGAGGAATTATTCAAAATAAACGATCGAGAAAAAAGAGACGGCGTGTCTGTTTATAAGCTAATCGATCTGCCAGTGCAAGGAAGATATTCAAAAAGTGCAAAGGAGTAACTACGACGATGTGTGGCACATAGATAAAATTTTGAAATCAAGATCTATTAAAACAAACGAAAACAAATGCGTGAAACAGCTATACGTCAGTTGGAAAGGATACACAAAGAAATTCAATTCGTGGATTAATGAATCAGATCTGGTGAACGATGGTGTTTGATCAATGGTTTGTGTTAAACAGTGACAGCAATATGGATTACTTTAGTGATAACAAACCGTATTCATTCACGATTCTTTTGAATCAACCATAACATTTAGATGGCTATTGGACCATAGCTTTACGCGAAATATTCGCAAAATGCAAAGGTAAAAAGAAGTCAACTTCAATGAAAACAAAATCGACAGATGATTTAGTATATGTTTACTGTTCATTGTGCGATCCAATTTTAGTAAATGATGTAAAGAAACCACTGCTTCGCGTAGCGATATTTTGACTGTTGTAATTAACCAACCGTATTCTTTGAATACAAGTATTGTTAATAACTACTTATCTCTATATATAACGAATGCTGAAGGTGATTTAGCCACATTTCTAACGAATCCAGTATCGGTAACGTTACAACTGAAGCGACATCTATTCATTGTTTAAGTAACACAATATGAGAGAACATAAGGAATCTATTTTATACGTTCCCAATCCAGATAATTGGGTTAAGTACTACAACGTTCTAGCATCCGGTAAGATTAATCCATATAACAATCTTTCGAAAAAAAACCGTGTAGCTTTACTTAACACTTACTTAATGTCTCTTTGGATAACATTTACCAAGAAAACAGAGCTAGTAGCATCACAGTTGCTTTCGTTTTATCGAAAGCTGCGTCTGGAGACTTAACTAAAGATCAATTTAATTTCCAAAACTTTCAACTCGGTCAAATCAGTCTTCTTTGCGATAGCATGACTTACGGTGATGCAGGACCCATGAAGATAACCTTGATAAAACGAAAGGACAAAACATGATACCTATGTACTAGAATTTGATGCGTTCTATCCGTTTGTAGCTTGGCGGTTAAAATAGTATCAACATTACACGAAGTGAACTAGATGAAGGTTATGCTATCTATGTGTTTCCATTAGAGCCCGTATTTGGTCCCACATCCAATGGTAATTCTTACCTGAATCTACAAAACCAAGGCTGTTTAAGATTAGAGTTGCAGTTAGCAACGGCTTTAGTTGATAGTTACTTGTATTGATTACGTGGAGTTCCAAGAATCTTTTTCAAATTGATAAGACCCGCAATATAATTCTTTGATAATGAACAGAAATCAATTGTAATGTGTTATTTCTTGTGATAGCGAGTTGAGATTACATTTGTTAGGAGTTATAGCTATCAACGAAATAGGAAAACTTGAAAACTTGAAAACTTGAAATAGATAATAAATTGCAATACCCAAAGGTGTTTATATCAGACGTATTGTTGATGCAAAAGTTAGACCGAACACAACAAAAAGACTACTGCTGCGTATAAGAGGTATAATACCAGTTGTATTGAAAGCGATATATCCACTTCTCATTGACTAGGAATCATCAAACGATGATAGTAATTGCAAGGATGAGGGTGTAGAGGATAACGACAATGGTGCAAGACTTAGTATTGATTCCGAAGGATAACTACATACAACTACTTAATGAAGCTCAAACGAATAGAGAACACCAAGAACAAGAACAAGAAGAACAACAACAGAGCGATGGACGTAGCAAAACAGTGGACAATATTTCCACTCATTTAGATGAGTCTGCGAATAATCAAAAGAGAAACTGTCACATTGTTAAGACTCGACATATCAAAGATACTCAAATCAAAATCCCTAAGAAAATGAAGAAATTGAAATGGTGTCCTTATTAATCACGCTTGTTTAATATCTTTATAGTGATTATACAAATATAATATTATTGTACATGAGGATATTATATTTATAACACCAATATTTGTATTAATTTAAATTTTACTCAAAACCAACATTACATACATTGTACGGTGATATATGAAAAATAACACATAAATAAATAAATATAATATGATGACATCAATGTAGTTTGTTTCATGTTATGGAAATGCTTATTACCTGAAAACGCATAACAGTAATCCGCTATGCAATTGTCACTTGTAAACAAACCGCACAATCAAGTGATGACGTAGAAAATCATCTGGTAACAATAAGAATAAGAATCCATCAACTCAATTCAAACATCAGAAAGCGTAAACAAATGTTGAAAACTGCACTATGGCAATTGCATCCGAAACAACACAATTCGAAGAATGGTATTAATTATACATGTAGATCTTGTTCAAAGCAATTTGCAAAAAGAATATTGTTACATTTCCACCAAGGGTTGCTATCATTATCAAATATGGAGTTCGGATATAACAAAAAATGAACCCTGTTCGCTGGAAATAAAACCATCTTGGTTTAATTTGAATGGAGAATTAATCAATAAACCGTTAATGGAGATTTATAATCTTTATAGAGATATTATTCTTCGACAACATGATAATTCGCAAAATATACACCAAACATACAACTTCCCACTCGCTCGCGAAATAACGAATCATGGTTTTGATTCTCAAATGGATTATATTTTTAACGACCAACCTTCATCATTTAAAATATTATTTTCTTTAGGTATGATACTACAAAACATAGTTACAGCTGAATAAAGATATTTTATACCCTACAGCAATAACACCCTTTTCCCAATCCCTTAAAAGGTTTACGATAGAAAAACTTACAAAAGGGTTTTAAACAAAATAAAACGTTCTTATATGGAAGATAATAGACCTAACACAAAGACCTAACACAAAGACCTAACACCAAATGGCGAATTGTCATGTTAACAAATATTACATATACAATATATATATATATATATACTCACACGCAAAAGAAACGCAAGTGGTTTTAAGCAAATAGGTAACAAACACGGAGCCATGAACTGATACGAGTTTTAGCATGTAGTGAAGCCTGATGGTGTTATCAATATTTTGGGTTGCATTTATTTTGGAAGTAAAAACGCAACATAAAAAACGAATCGCCAAAACGCACCATTTCAATGAATATGTGGGTATCATGCACCAATTTCTCGCGAAATCGAAAATTCACGAACTGTCACGAACTGTAGTGGGTATAAAACTGTGGCCGATTCTTGGACCTACCACTCCTTGGTCAACAATGCCACGCCTAACTCAAATTCAGAGAAACCAGGCTATCGGACGTTTGGAAGCTGGAGAGTCTGTCCAAGATGTTGAAGGTCATTTCAACGTTGACATAACCACAATCTCCTGCATCGATACAATGCTACACAGACCACAGATGACCTTCCTCGGAGCGGTCGTCCTAGGGTCACCACACCTCGACAAGATCGGCAGATTACCCGTCAACACCAGCGACATCCGTTCCTAACTGCAAGTGAAAGTGCTCGACAGACCATAGGAACACATAATCGACACATTAGCCGGGACACTGTGATCCGACGTCTCCGTTCCAACAACCTCAGATGTCGCCGACCAGCACGTCTTCCTGTTCTCCAACCACGGCATCGACAAGCACGACTTCAGTGGGCACAGGGTCATCGCAATTGGCGTCATCGTGAGTGGAGGCGTGTCATCTTCTCTGATGAAAGTCGCTTTTGTGTCTCCCATGCAGACGGAAGAGTCAGAATTTGGCGGCGTCGAGGTGATCGTTTCGCTGACAGAAACGTTGTGGAAAGGGATCCATGGGGTGGACCTAGCGTCATGATATGGGCAGGGATTGGACTTAATGCGAGACTTGGACCCATGTGCTTTCTGAATGTGGGTCAAGGTCGGGGACACGGCGTCACTGCTCAGCGGTATATCGACCAAGTGATCAGACCCCTAGTTGTTCCATTTTTTGCACAACATCAACAACACATTTTCCTGCCGGACAACGCTCGTCCCCATGTTGCCAGAGCTACCATGGACTTTCTGCAACAACACAACATCCGTGTTCTAGCGTGCCCAGCCCTCAGCCCTGATCTGAACCCCATCGTACACTTGTGGGATGAGGTTCAAAGGCGTCTGTACAATGTGCGCCCAGTCCCTACAACTGCCGATGAACTACGCACAGCTGCTCTGGATGTGCACAGGAGGATCCCTAGGGCCTTCACAAATCGTCTGATCCACTCAATGTACAGGAGTTGTGTGGCAGTGATCAATGCTAATGGTGGTCACACCAGGTATTGACTGACATTTTGGGTATTGACCCGAAACTGTATATATATATATATATAAAACATCTATCATTCTTGGAAAAAAGGAGGTAGAGTTTCTTAAATGTTTGAAACTAACTAGAGGTTTAATCACATTCCCGTTAAAGAAAGATAACCTGTGTATGTTTCGTTGTTTAGCTTATCATCACAAATTCCATTCTTCTCGTAACTCAAAACAACTCGATGATAGATGAATAGAGAGAAAAACCTTACAATTGTTCTCTAAATGGCGGAAGTAAAAAGGAACAGATTTTAAAACCTTTAATGGAATTCGCGTGCCTGAGGATGTACCTAAATTTGAAGAAGTGTTTAACGTGAAAGTTAATGTATTCGTCGCTGACAAAGCATCTGAATCTGTTTATCCTATGTATCTGTTATGTTTGAATAAAAAAACAGAGCCATGAACGTAAATTCTTTTAAAAATCATTTATCTTATATAAAAAACATGAAACTCTTCATGCGAAAATATAAATGTAGAAGTTGTGAGCAAATGCTTTTCAACTTAGTGGCGCATGAAAAGATACGAGCGCGTTGATTGTAATCGGAGGACTAAATCTATCCCAGTGGTTATTTTTCACGAAAGATAACGATATTTGAAGGGATTACCGAGGACATCGGAATACTCATTCCTCTTGAGTTATGTTTTTTAATGATTACTTTATGATGTTGGACATGGAAGCTATGCTGAGTGAAACAAAAGGGGACCCAACGAATCAAGTTAAATGGACGCATCGACATCAACCTATATCCGTTAGTATATGTAGTAATGTACCAGGTTTCACTTCACACATGTGTTTTGTAGATGCTGTAACTGGTGATTTGTTGGAAGACGATGAAAACGATAGCTGAACACGTTGTGATTTTGATGTTGTTGAAATATGAACACATCTTAAAAGAAATCGAAAAATACATAGCTAAATGGAAACCTGGTGTAGACAATGTTAACAACAGCGAAACTATTGGAAAAGCAGGAGATCCCTCTGAAGCCATGTTAGATAGAATTTCAAAACTAACATTTAACACGAACAGTACAACAATCGAATTCGGTCGCTTGAAATGTTTTGGGATTTTTGTAAATAAAGTTACGGAAGCTTGGCGAGCGGGTGACAATGATTCTGATCTACACATGATTGCTGATTGTTTTAAGTTACTAGGAAATAGTGCTTATGGCTCACTTATACAAGATCAGGAAAATCAACAATCATGTATCTATCTACATGGGTTTGAAAAAGCTCGATTGAAAGTGAATAACCCAAACTTTGTATCTGTATCTGAATAAGAAACGGAGGAATATGAAATTCTACTTGCTGAGAAACATTTTACAATACGCGAAATTGCGAATGTTAGAATTTTACTTCGATTTTATAGATATGTTTGTTGATAGGAGAGATTTTGAATGTTTACAAATTGATACTAATAGTCTTTACATCGCAACTTCCGGAGAGTCTCTTGTTGATGTTATAAAACATAATATGAAAGATGAGTGCAATCAAATGTTGGCTGGTTTTTGCATTCAAACAGATATCGATCCCAGTTATCATTTCATGCCAAGAACATGCTGCCCTTTAAACATAAATAGAGACAAGCGTACTTTAAATTAGAAAGTCAGGTTAGTGAGATGATTTCACTGAACTCGAAAACGTACGAATTCAAACAAAATGATTCAAAAGTAAAAATGAGCTGTAAGGGTTTAAATTACAAAAGCTGTAACCACTATAGTGGATACTTTTAAAGGTGTTTTAGGTGATCGGAAGTCTAAATCAGCTATTAACATCGGAATACAGTTATACACATATCAACAAGAACGATGGGGTCTCTCTTACTTTTACTGCAAACGAGAAGTTCAGAGCGATGGGAAATGTACACAACCGTTGAAAAATGATGCTAACTCCAGTTACAATAAAATAGAAAACATTTGCTTATAATCAGTAAGCACAGCATCGTGTTACCAGATGATTCATCACTTGATTGTGCGGTTTGTTTAAAAGGGACCGTTGTATAGCGCAGTACTGTTATGCGTTTTCAGGTAATAAGCATTTCCATAACATGAAACAAACTACATTGATGTCATTATATTATATTTATTTATTCATATATCACCATACAATGTATATTATGTTGTGAAGCTAATACCCGGTGAAGGCTCAATAAACGCGCATTATTAAAGCCTGTTGACTTAAGCGACCACCTATCCCCTTTCAAGGATTAGTACATTATCCATCCTCCGGGTATTAAGAATGAGGAAGAAAACAAAGAGACGGAAGGAAATATCGTGTAGTGGTACATAAGAAGTATTAATTTCTTGTTATTGTTGTTCATTCGTCGAATTGATAGAGAACAATTGCGATTCGTCAATCCAACGGAGAAATATCGGACATTTATCTTGCAATATCTTGGAGCTGAATATTTCGAGTGGTATCGTCCTAAATTTGTTGTACGATGCTTTGTTCGAGTAATTCCGAATGATGATTACACGTAAAAACGAAGATACAAATGAGATATTGAATCTTTCTATACCAGCTGTAGTTAGATTGAGGACCATTTTAAACAGAATTCATACCAAGTGTATTGTCGAGAAAAGAAAATTTGTGATTGATGATAATGAAATGATTATTCCAAAAATATGTATGAAGAGTCCAAATTACTTCGCAAACCCACAGAAATGATTTGCGGGGTATATGAAGAGCCTCAACGCGATTTCAAATCAGAGAGGAGTTTATTGACGTTTTTGCTGGTTCAGGTGAGATGTTGCGTCGATTGTATAGAATTCAGTCAGATAATACTAATCTGATACCAACATGTATGGTAATACGATTGAATCAAATATTTGAAAGTTGGTATTAACTCCAATGGCCTCTTGAGGTTAAACATTTGGAAACTAGCGACGAACTGGTAACAAGACGAGAATCTCTAAGAAGTAAAGCGTTTAATTCGATAGTGTCTGATTTAACTGAAGCACATGTTTGGGAAGTATGCACTGAGCTTGATTTGTTTTGAGCAAACGATGTCGATGGTTAACCGTCTACTCGTCTCTCCTTGTGTGTTTGTGTGTGTTTTCTAGTTTACACGACTGAACTATCTCCATCAAAGAAAGATGACGGATGTGACTAAAGTCGTGTTGTTTGTATAGGCGTTCGCGTGCATAATATATACTGAACCGCAAAAGAAACGTCACCCCGTGTAACATTGCATGAAAAGTTGTCATTTAAATATCTGGGTAATCTTTTGTCAAAGTTTCTAAAATTTAACATTACCTTTTCCAGAAAAATGAAATTTGATGATAAAATAAAACAAAGGAGATGACAATAAAGCCGATCGCCCAAACGCATTACGGCAACAGCCATGGTAACCCGATGCACGTGTTCCGTAAAAATTGAAATGAACATGCGTTCCCCCATTTCTTGCCCTATAAAAATCTACCCAGATCGGATAACATTCATTCGTTATTGAATTGCTACCACATGCCAAGATTGACAAGAAATCAGCGACACAAAGCCCTTGGACGATTGTAAGCTGGACAAACCGACCCCACTGTCACAGGCCACACCGAGGACTCATTCTGACACCACGTCATCGCCAGGACCGTCTTCAGTGGGCAACACAGCACCAACATTGGCGCCACCAGCAGGGGAGAAGTGTCCTCTTCTCAGACGAGAGCCGTTACTGTATCTCAACAGCAGATGGCAGATAGAATGTGGCGACGCCATGGGGAACGTTATTCGGATGCTGGTGTTGTTGAGAGACTCGTGGAGTGATCCGAGCATCATGGTGTGGGATGGAATTGGTCTTGCACAGAGGGTCGGCCCTGTGGTCGCCCAGAACATCGGCCCAGAGAGAGATAATGGTGTTACAGCAGCTCGGTACATTGATCAAGTCTTGAGACCACACGCCATACCTCATTTGGCACGTCGCCGCAACCACGAGTTTCAGGATGATAACGCCCGTGCCCACACTGCGAGAGCAACAAGAGACTTCCTCTAGCAGAATGGCATCAGAACCATGCAATGGCCTGCCCTAAGTCACCTGCCCAAAGTCCCATTGGGCACCTGCGGGACGAAAGTCAAAGACGCCTGTATGACGTCCGACAAAGGTCGACTTCTTCAGCTGAACTACGTCATTCATTCCTCAGAGTGTGGGCTCAAGTGCATATATGGCCTTCATCAAACCCCTCATCCATTCCATGTATCGACGTTGCACGGCAGTCATCAATGCACATGGCGGACACACGAGTTACTGACTTGTGATGCCATTTTCTCAGAGACAGGTGTTGTGTTTCACTTTAAGAACATTTGACATTTTAAATTCAACCTTGATGATCAGTTTTGCCAAGTTTCATCTTTTTAATATGTCTCAAAGTATGTTTACAGTGTTTGGGCAAAAAAGGTTTCTCATATATCGATCCATGGTAACGTTTCTTTTGCGGTTCAGTATATAAAAAGGGAGCGAGAGGTGTGTGATGTTTTGAGTGTTATAGAAATCTTCATTCGAAACTCATCAACACCATGAGTCATCCATACATGAGTTACTGTAGGTCCAGCGATTTATGCTATGATTCACATTGGCTACGTATCTCAACAACTGACGCGTACAGTTGTGAAATGGCAACACCGCATTAGAAGGTCTACCGGGTGTTGGAAAGACAAGCGCCATTCGTCGATGCCGTGACATCGTTGACAGTCAGCTGAAGAGTGTTTACAAATTCAAGACCATCCAGTTTTTATTTTTGGACGAACCCGCTTCGTTGTACGAATCGTGCGTTTACAGAGGTGAGACGCTGAATTTGTTCGAAAGTGTGGCTGAGAACCCTTGTGCAACTTGGGATTCTCATCAAAACTATATTATTCAACTACTTTTGAAGAGAATGGTTACTTTGAAACGGAAAATTTCCAATCATCAACGAATGGGTTGTCCTGTTTTGTTGCAGGATGGATGCGCTTGGAGTCAAGCGCATGTTTCACAGATACCAATTCGAAACTTGCGGGCACGAAAATAACCACGACACGGCTATAAAAATAGTTTGGATCTCTCCCTGGGGAATCTGTTGTGTCAAGAGGAGATGTTGAGATTGACTCCTTCATATACTATTATTTGAATACTGGTGATTTGGCGGTAAACCAGAAGAAACTAGAGGGTAGAACTGCCTTCTACTTCTCATCTGTATAGAGGCGTTCTTCAACGTTCGGGTAGGGGAACGTTATGACTCTTGGATGAGTAAAGAACCCAAGGTACAACGATTCAACTCTGTGCAAATGACAATTGATGACACTGCCGTCGATAGAGCGAATGATCTGCTTTATTATTCAGCTAAATGATGGAACGGTTTTGTTTTGTGCTCCCCCGCAACACACACATTCGTGCGTGCTGTGCGTCGTGAGATTTTGTAAACCGCCCGTGTATACGCTCGTTCGTACTTGTTCGTTTGTATTAAAATTCTGAAATTAATCTCGTTGTCGTTTATTATTATATTTTATAACTAACGGGTAATCAGATGGGCGGCGACGTTATAGTCGTCGAGTAATCCGCGCTACGGGGGACATTCTTGCAACTTGCTCTTCGAATGGTAGCTTTGTGTAAAGTGCCGGCGAAGTGCCGTCGAAAAGCTACATACAATACTACTGACAAAGGCATACGCATTCAAAATGTGTTAAACAGAAAATATTGGAAGAATGATAACATGTCACTTCTTTCAAATGTGAATTACACAAACTTTTGTTCAGCAGCTGTATGAGGTACACAAAAGCGAGGCAATCATTCGACATTAAGTGATACCCCAAAAGTGAGTGAGTGAGTGAGTATAGATTTACGCCGCTTTCCAGCAATATCAAGCGGGGGAACACCAGAAATCGGATTCACACTTTGTACCCATGTCGGATATCAAACCCGGCCCTTTGGGGTGATGGAACACTTTAACCACTAGGCTACCCGACCGCTCCTGGTACCTCAAAAAGGCAAATTGGGTAATAAGCAAGGGTGCAAATACAGTGAAACCAAAACCTAGAAGCCAAGACGATTTCGAGTACCGTGCAGCAGTTAAATCTGTCCAAAAAACATATTTGTATAGAAAACACTACACCGCGTGTACAATTACATTTCGTTACGACTAATAGTTTTCAATAAATGTACCCTTTGGTGTCCTCCAGCCTAGGTAAGAAGACAATGATCACCATACAAATTGTGATAACCAAATATCAGAGTCCATGCTTTGGTTCCACGAGCCAGCCGTTACCATAGCACCAGCATCAGCTGACCTCATGACATATACTTGCCAGTTGATGAATTTGTAACACGAATTGCTGCCAATACTCAGTAGAAGTAGATACAACGCATGATAAACTGAAGACATTTAACAGAGTTTTGAAATGTTAGGTCAACCATTACTGATTGACAGTGATTTAAAAACACATGCTTATGACATTGTTGGAATAAAACAACGGACTCTGTTTTTGAGCTTTATAATAATGGAAAAGGGTTTTTGCTTTTATTTAGTTGCATGTCCAAAATCAAAAGACTCGTGAAGATCGGGGTAGAATAGGTCTTCAGCAACCCATGCTTGCCGTAAAACGCGTCTATGCTTGTCGTAAGAGGCGGCTAACAGAATCGGGTGGTCAGGTACCGGACATCAGTATGTCACTGAAAGACAATGAAACGTTTCCTTAGAAATATTAATTATTTGCGTCTTCTTTGCGATGTTTGAGCACATGGATCATTTATTCAAACCATTCAGAAACCAAGCAGAAACGTAAATATTAGTCAAGAGTGCACATTATGCATGTATGTCTGATGTTAAGCAGGATTAACGTAGTACAATACTACAGGATAATATCCGATCATCCTTGTGAGTGCAAGTTAACTACATTGTATTCATAGGATAGAGCAGGTATTATTGGTAGTGAATAATTGATATTTCTGTTACATAAGCCACAAAAAGAATGGAAGAAGATCTGATGGAGCATTCGCGAATTAAGTAAAAGTAAACACTTAATTACCTCAAATCAGCATTCCTCAGTTGTTATCGTATGAACTGATATTAGTCTTGACAGAAAGTCTTACATGCCCTCATAACAATGCCTTAGATTTGGGGACCTACACTCCTGTATTAAAATATGTAGACGAACATCGTAGTTCCAGATTAAAACAAAAACGTTGGGACCTAGGTTAGAATACATCCCAAGCACTCTATTGGTTGTCATACGAGGTGGCCAACTGGAACAGGTGGTTACACTGCTGTGTTTGCTGAGGTTGCTTTCAGTCAGTAGTTTCCAGGTCATGTCTAGATATTTATATACCGACATTATGTACTTGAAATATTGGTCAATGCAGCATAAAACAACGAAGAATCTAATCAAAGTAGCGCAGTCATCTACAGAACTGGATATCAGTAATTTTGCTGTTTTTATGTTAGTTGGACAATTTCTTTTACATTTGCAAGTAGGTCCCTAAAAGATACTCTAATAATCTTTATCGGTTTGCACACACACACACACACACACACACACACACACACGCACGTCCGCACGCACATGCACGTCGCAATTCTTGAACGCGACGTTAAAACCCAAACTTAAGATCCTGACTTCTATTTTTCTAGCTGAACATTATTATCACTCCACTTCTTATTCGGAACAAGAAAGTCTAATTACTTAGCTTAGCTTGTAATAAAGAGATTAATTCTGCCGGTTTGTATTTTGTATTTTTTCTGAAAACACATGCCAGCTAATCTTTTCTGTGAAGAGCCTTTTAAAAAACAACAGTTTAAAGTAAATTGTGTGAGGAAAAATCTATCAGACGTATAATCCAATAAGCCCTAACACATGATGAAAAAAGTAGAAGCGAGTATCGTGACCCAGAAGTCACATATCCAAATAATTTGAATACATTCAGGTGTATAGTGTATGAAGGGATATATTGGAAGGCATATTATTTCAATAGGGTATATACTGTTCAAACAAAAGATGCTAACAGAAATACAAAGAATGGTGCCCTTGCCTTATTCATGCCTAAATGTTCTATCCGCAAATTCCTCATAGAAGTTATCAATGACGTCCAGCATTTAACGTATAGTTCTCTCGTGAAACTTTAGATGACACGTGCTTTCATTTTTGACAAATTGGCCTTCGGTGATGTTACTATACTGTCCCAAAAAGGTAGCGGATATTCGAAAATAACCAATGGGTTATAGAAATACAAAGCGGTATCGAGTGATGATAATGAATGGATAAGAACAAGGAAGGACTAGGTGTAATAGCATGGCAATCAATAGGACATATATGTCGTGTATTGTAAGGCTGCAAACATATAAGAAAGACGACAGGGGTGTGAATTAAAACATTAGAAGGTTGAGATGACTTGATCAATAATGTGTCATGCCCTCACCATTGGCCAAACACCAAAAGACAATTTGAGGATGTCTTGTCACTCATCATATAGCACCTAGTCTAATTCGGCTAATGGTGCAGGTGACCTTTTGCTGCAGGAGGTAGTCATTGACGATGCGTGCACTGTGGGTATGAGTGTTACCGTCTTGAAAGACAAAATGTGAGCCAGCATGGCTACCTATAAGGCGCCAGTAGGTTGTATCTGTAGTCCCGTCCAGTGACCCCTTCCATGGGCAATATGCTGTGGCGTTCTGGCAGTTATAGTGATCCCGCCCAAAATCATTACAGACCCACCTTCAAATCTGTCTTGCTGCCTGATGATGGCGTTCGCATGACGTTCAGCTGGACGCATCTGGAAATCCGGAGATACCGCGCAAATGATCAGCGATTTCATTGGCTGCGTCGACATGATTTCATGAAGCCTGGTTTCTGATTAATCGGTACTGGCCAAGGGCGACCTGTGCGGGCGATCAGTAACATTTTGTGTCCACAGAAATTTTTTCCAAAGTCCCAGACACATTAAACATTTTGGCTTCATTTCGCTGTGTTCTACCTGTATGAAGCATGCCAATAACCCTTAGGCGTTCATCACGTTGCGAGCGACGCATTCCCAATCCAATCACAAACACTGCATTAAAGCAACAATAGTGACCTCACCTGTTACTGTGAATAATGAAAATCAATAACACTAATGACACAGAATGATTTGACTGATCATAACATTTATATTTCATAATCCCCAACCTGTTTTGCAGAGTATATTTAAATCTGATTATTTTGCAGACATTTGAAAAAAGTGTCAGCAACCAATGACTACACTTTTTCCCCATACTGGAATATACAGGTATCTACACGTGTCTTGACCGTTAAAATTAGTTTGAATATCGTTGTCAGGTATTCGAGTCCATGCTAATCCAATCATAAATACAAATCTGGTATAGGTTACTTCACTTACTGATGGAGTTTCCACCATTGTCATGCACAAGCCTTAGACACTCAGTTTTTACCAATTTTCTCAACAATATTTGGAAGTTATTTCTGTTCATGTAAGACACTAAGCAGTGAATTTGTGTGATTGTTCTGACTCATTTTCTGGACTGGTTTAATACCGAGGCTATATATTCATTATAGCAAGTACATCTTGCAGATAAGCTGATAGTCAGCTGGTGTTATGTGTTGGGCTTGGTACCCGAATAGAGGTCAGACCATGAAAATATAAATAGCTATCAGTGAGGTCAGCTGAATTTGAATTCCTAATGTGTTCCTATTTAATGTAAAAAGTGGGTCTCCTTCTATTTTAACATGTAATATATATGTACTGTTAAAACGTATAATTAATAATTACCTGAAATGTTCAAGTAATATGTATAATATCTGATTCAATCAGGCCTTATTACTTGAGTTCATGATCACACGTGTCATTTCAGGACAACCGCTTATGGTCCTCTCATGGCCATTTTATTGTCTTTTGAGAAAAAGGTTAATCTACTTTGTCAATCAGTCCTGGGTCGCCTTTGGTTACAACTTCGGTAACGGACAGTGCCATCAGCGGCATCAGAAGTTCGAGAAATCTCTAAGGCTTGTGTATGACAATGGTGGAATTGAAACTCTATCAGTAAGTAAAGTAACTTATACCAGAGTTATAATTACAGTTGGATTAACTATTATGATAAAAAGTGTTTGCAAAAAGGGCTCTGGCGAGTAAAACATATGGACTCGAATATCGATGACTCAAATTAATTTCAAGGGTCAAGACACGTGCAGCTACATGTATATACAAGTATGGGACAAGTGAAGTCTCTGGTTGCTGAGCTGTCAACACTTTTTCAGATGTGTCTGCCAAATAAGAATTAAATATACTCTGCAAAACAGGTAGGGGATCATGGCATATAAATGTTATGATCAATCGTCAGAAGACAGATCCGCTCTGAAAAATAACTGCTACTTCAGTTAAAGGTCCTCAGATCGTTTTGAGTCGTCAGTGATTTTCATTACCCAGGGTAACAGGTAATGACTATAATTCCTTTTTAATGCAGTAGTTGTGTTTGGATTGGGAACGCATTGTCCAAAGCGTGATGAAAGCCTGAGGACTATTGGCATACTTCGTACTGGTAGAACACAGCGAGAGGTAGCTAAAATGTTCAATGTGTCTCAGTATGTGATGTGCAGACATTGGAAAAGGTTTCTGGAAAAACGAAATGTTAATTATCAGCCATCCACAGCCACTAAGAAAGTGTGATCCCAAATATAACATTTGTTACATTTGACCACTTTCTAAATGACATTATGTAGTCAAAGCTTTCGGCTAGCTGTGCCAATTTACACTTGTCAAAGGGGTACTCAAAGTACCTGATCAAGACTACCAGTTGTCGGACTTTCATTTTTGTGGAAGCTTCGGTGGCTGAGTGGGTTAGATCACTGACTTTGTGTGCTGGCGATTAGGTGGGTTCGAATACCGGACGTGACTCAACCCAAAAAAGTACGAGAATCTGTACTTTACTAAGAAAGTGTTATCCTAAATATAACATTTGTTAACTATCTTAAGGTTGCTTTATTTTGTATTCAGCTTGAACCGTTTCAATGTTTCAAAGCACAACGCACAGGATGATATGTGTTCAAGTGTAACACCTAGGACAACAGAATAAACGAGTGGAAGATAAACCCCCTTTTGTCAACCTTACAACAATATTAGTTCAAGAAAATTTCCTTTGTGGGAGGCAGAAGTGTTCTTTGACATTTGATGAAGAATAAATCAATATGACAGATGAAAATATGGATGTTTTCAAGCAGGAAAAGTTAATTCAGCTCACAAGGGAGAGGGCAGGCATATTATCTGCATTCAGGAGGGTTGAAAGTGCATTAAATATGCTAATATCAACCAGACATACAGACAGTTATGCTGAAAATGAAGAACTTGACAAATTATAGGTATCTCTCGATAGACTAAAAGTCAAAACTCAAGAGTCTAAGTCATTTGTTTCAGAAAATAGGAGTGAATGTGATAATAATAATAATAATAATAATAATAATAATAATTGATTTGTAAAGCGCCTGATATCCATCGACAGTTGCTCACTGGCACTGTGACAAAGTTAAAATGTAATGTCTATGTACATATGCCAACGATCAGGAGATCTATTGAAAAGCTGAAGTGAAGAAGTGGGTTTTTAGGAGAGACTTAAACGTTTCCTTAGAAGCAGAGTTTCTCAGATTTAAAGGCAAAGAGTTCCATAACTGTGGACTGCAAAAGGAGAAGGCACGGTCAGACATAGCAGAAGTAGACAGAGGCTGATACAGTAGAGCTCCACCAGAGTGAATGTGATGAACTTGAAACATACTTTTTAAGAGTGAAGGACCGGTTTGAACAGTTATGCTCAGATAATATGCTTTGGCGTGATAATAAGTCTAAGCTACTAGAAGAAATGCAACCAGGGGATTCAGTGAGTCAGGTTACCAGGGCGTGAAAGACTTCGCATGCATCCTCGACCAGTAGTAAGGCCAGACTTGTGGCTAAGAAAGCAGCATTGATGGTTAGAGCTAAGGCTTTAACAAAAAATCAAGAAATATAATTTAAGCAAATGGAATGAGATCAGTTGCAGGAGACATTGCAGATTGAAACAGATATTGCAGCCATTATAGCTGAAGAGGAAGTATACAATTCAAGTGATCATGAAAATCCTGTTATCAAATCAGCATCTGGTAGAATAAAACATAGAACTCAGGAAGAGGTCCATTTTGTCAAAAGTGACAGGTGGCAAAATCAGAAGCGTTTGCTAAATCCATCAGGTGCAGAGTTGAGAGGTGGTGTTTCAGGCAAAGTTGTGTGGTTACTTTATTTGCCATGGGTAGACTTAGTGAAGTGGACAACCAGGTCAGAATGAGAAAAATAGTGGGGAAGTAACCACCACATCTACAAGATCGATGGAGAAAGGAGACAGTACACAGATTGAAGATAACTGGATGTCTAAACTGACAGAGTTCATCGATACCGTCGCAGCGGAAGCCAATGACCCAGTGTTCGGAACTGGGACTGAACAAAAGGGACAAAGTGTCAAGTCCAGTGACATACAATAGTCAAACTGTTAGAACATTACCTCCTTGTAAATACTGCAATGGTGACCATGCCATATTTACCTGTGACAAGTACAAACTTCAGAGAGGTGAATAGATTTCGTGACCAAAAATAGATTGTGCTTTAACTGCTTCTCAGCTTACCATGTCTCCTATAATTGTTCCAAGCGTAGCATGTCTGGTCACAACGGATGCAGTAAAAAAACACTCAAAACTATTGCACTTTGGTACCGAGAGGTGGTCCAAGCGCCATGATGAAAATTCATCAACAAAACGATCCTATAAAAATCCACCCAGATTGGATAACATTCATTCGTTATTGGATTGCTAGCACATGCCAAGATTGACAAGAAATCAGGGACACCAAGCCCTTGGACGATTGCAAAGTGGACAAACTGCCCCTCAAGTAGGCAATGCATTTCAAGTCCACGTAAGGACCATTTACAGGCTCAAGCAACAGTACCAGACCACCAACACTACAGATGACCGACCACATACTGGAAGACTAAGGATCACCGCCCGACGTCAGGATCGTCAGATTGTGCAACGGCATCGATATGTTACTGCTGCGAAAACTGCTCGACAGACCATGGGGACACACCAATGACACATTAGTCCGCACACCGTGCGTCGACGATTGACTAGCAGACACCTCCACTGTCACAGGCCACACCGAGGACCCATTCTGACACCACGTCATCACCGGCGCCGTCTTCAGTGGGCAACACAGCACCAGCATTGGCGCCACCAGCAGAGGAGAAGAGTCATCTTCTCAGACGAGAGCCGTTACTGTATCTCAATAGCAGATGGCAGAGAGAGAATCTGGTGACGCTGTGGGTAATGTTATTCGGATACTTGTGTTGTTGATAGAGACTCGTGGAGTGATCCGAGCATCATGGCGTAGGATGGAATTGGTCTTGCACAGAGGGTCGGCCCTGTGGTCTTCCAGAACATCGGTCCTGGGAGAGGCAATGGTGTCACAGCAGCTCG
Organism: Haliotis rufescens; assembly: GCF_023055435.1. Lineage (NCBI taxonomy): Eukaryota > Metazoa > Mollusca > Gastropoda > Lepetellida > Haliotidae > Haliotis > Haliotis rufescens. The sequence continues at coordinate 48,827,992 of NW_025964001.1, read as the reverse complement.
GTACATTGATCAAGTCTTGAGACCACACGCCATACCTCATTTGGCACGCCCCTGCAACCACGAGTTTCAGGATGATAACGCCCGTGCCCACACTGCGAGAGCAACAAGAGCAGAATGCAGCAGAATGGCATGAGTACCATGCAGTGGCACGACTTGAATTCCTTGATAGGAAAATGGCAAAGGATGCAAAATTGTACAGAAGATACAGGGATGGAATTCAGTAACTTTTTGACAAGGAGTATGCTGAAAAGGTACCTCAGATTGAAGTCAATGCCAGTAATGGACCCATTTGGTATATTCCACACCATGCAATGATTAGTGATAGAAGCCTGAGAACACAGGATAGTGTTAGACTGTGCTGCAAAATAAGTTTGAATACAGAAGTCCTTTAAGGACCAGATCTGACAAACAAGTTAATTGGTGTCCTACTGAGATTTAGACCAGAGCAAATAGCTATCATGGGAGATATAGAGGCGATGTTCATCAGGTGAAAGTTACAGAGAAACATCGTGATGCACTCAGATTTCGATGGTGGCCTGATGGTGACCTACAGAGACCACCAGATATCTACAGAATGACTGTACATCTGTTTGGTGGGGTTTGGAGCCCAAGCTGTGCTAATTACACAGGTAGACGCACTGCTGAAGATAATGCAAAACAATTTGATTAAAGGATAGTTGAGACTGTTTTGGACATTTTTTATGTTGATGATTGCCTCAAGTCTGTAGCTACTGAACAGCAGGCGATCCACTTGGTGACAGAATTGTGTGAGCTGTTAAAGAAAGGAGGATTCAGATTAACCAAATGGATAAGTAATAGTAGGGTTGTTTTGGATGCCATTCCTGTTCACGACAGGGCGAAGGAAATCAAAGATATTGATCTTAAGAGCGATGTTCTTCCTCAGTAGCACTTGGTGTAAAGTGGAACACTGAATCAAATGAACTTGGCTCTAAAATCAAACCCAAAGATAGGCCAGTCACCAGAAGAGGATTGATAAGCATAATCAGCTCTATATATGTTCCATTTGGCTTTGTGTGCCCAGTTGTTTTACAGGCAAAACAAATATTCCAGAAGGAATGTAGATTGAAGAAAGACTTGGATGCTGCATTAGAGCAGGTTAATGCTGATCGATGGTCCACATGGCTTCAGAAACTACCTTTTATTGAGCAATTTACACCTCCAAGGTGTGTGACGCCTCCTGACTTTGGTGTGATTATGAATTGTGAACTTCATCATTTCTCAGATGAGTCAGTGGTTGGTTATGGTGCTGTGTGATATCTAAGAATTGTGAACAGTGATGGCAGGATTCATTGCACCATTTTAATGGATAAATCACGATTAACACTCATTAAACAAATCAACATACCATGACTTGAATTGTCGGCTGCTGTGATATCAATCAAATTGGAACAAATGCTTCGTGAATTCAGTAACACCAGGTCCATATTTTGGTCAGACAGCTAATTGTATTGCACTACATCAAGAATGAATCACAGCGCTACCAGACATTTGTTATAAACAGAGTTAGTGTAATACATGAAGGATCATCACCTGACAACTGGAGGTATACTGGATCTAGTTTAAATCCAGCAGATTATGCATCACGAGGCCTAGATGCAGATAAGATTCTCTCAGTGAAATAGTCGACCAATGGACCAGATTTCATCGGGCAAGGTGAGAGTAGTATGCGTACCAGAAGTTTTGCAGGTATCAGAGAAGGACCTGGAGAAAAAGAAGGCAAAGCTGTACTTAGTGCACGTTCCTTCTGAATGAGCCACTTCAAGACTTCTTAAGAGATTTTCATCATGGTATAGGTTCAAGAGGGCAATGGCCTGGATACTAAGGTTGAAATGCTGCTTATTTAAAGGAATCAAAGGACAAAATCCTGTTCCGAATATGTTCCAAACTCCACTGACTGTAGACGAGCTTTTGAAATTGAAGTTGTCAAATATGTTCAAAGATACCATTTTCCAAAGGAATCTTGGTGATGGTGAATATTTTTGGAAGACCAGTTCATTCTACAAACTGGAACCTCATGTGAATCACAGAGTCGTCATGTGTGTTGTTGGGCGTCTGGCCAACGCACAAGTCTCCCAACAGTAAAAAAAATCCCATGATTGTACCAAAGGGCCATGTATCCAAATTTATAGCTCACCACTATCATGAAACATCCGTCCATTCGGGTAGAGAAGATGTTTTGTCTCATCTAAGGCAAACCATTTGGCCCATCAGTGGACGTACGGTTGTCAAGCAAGTTTTGAGACTTTGTGTTTGGTGTAAATGGCTCACCTGTCTGCTGATGGGGTCAGACTAGGTCAGCCTCCTATAGCAATGTTGGAGTGGACTGCTTTGGACTGTTTCAAGTGAAAAAGGTGTAGGACTATCGTAAAATGCTATGGATGTTTGTTCATATGTCTAACTACCAGAGCATTTCACATTGAGAAACTCGACTCACTAGACACAGATTCGTTCATAAATGCACTGAGGAGATTTGAAGCTCCTAGAGGCAAGCCGGATTTGATAAGGTCAGACAATGTTACAAACTTCAAGGGAGCAAAGAGAGAACTAAGGGAGTCAATATAGTTATGGAATCTACCCAAAATACACAATTACATGTTGCAAAATGAGATCAAGCTTCACACATGGGTGGCGTTTGGAAGCGCCAAATAAGGACAGTGCGGAAAATGTTGATTCATGAACAAGGGCTGCAGGACGAAGGCCTTACACCCTGTAGTGCGAGGTTGAGGCCATAGTTAACAGCAGACCACTCACGATTGTTTCAGACAGCATCAAAGATGAAGAGCCACTCACCCTTAACCATCTGTTGCTTCTCCATTCAAGTCATCCCATGCCACCGGGGAACTTTCAGAAACAGGATCTGTATGGTCGACGCTGGAGATATGTGCAATATTTATCGGATATATTCTGGAAAAGGTGGGTGCGGGAGTATCTTCTCACCATACAACTGCGACAAAAGTGGCAGACACCCAGACCTAATATCTCTTTTGGAGATATTGTTCTCAAGTTAGATGACATTTCCAGGAAGAAAAATATGAGAACTGTGGAAGTATCAACGTTCATCAGACCCATTCATAAATTCTGTTTACTGGAATCAGTGTCTGACAAGGACAGAGCGTCAAAAGTTCGTTCACGAACATTTATAGGTGTGAGTGACAGTTTATGTTTTTACCGGATCAAATCCGGATTTGGAATATTGGCAGGGGTAAAGACCGGACAAGTCGGAGTTGGCAGTTATGTCAGCTGAGGTTGACAGAAGCGCTGTGGTGACCCATTACTGATCAAGTCATCTCAACCATCTAATGTTTTTTTATTTTTGCAGCCTTACAATACACGACATATGTGTCCTATTGATTGCCATGCTATTACACCTAGTCCTTCCTTGTTCTTTTCTATTCATTGTCATCACTCGATGCCCCTTTGTGTTTCTATAACCATTGGTTATTTTCGAATATCCGCTACCTTTTTGGGTGAGTATAGTTGCATCATCGAAGGCCAATTTGAACTTTTGATATAGGAAGTTTTGCTGATGTCCATCTCGATCCTGCAAATGAATGGGGTGACGAAGATAGCATTGTCTTAACTGACAGACGTGAAGGACACGCCGCCTAAAAGGCAAGTTTATCGGCAAATATATATATTTGTCTTCTGTTATTGTTTTAAGAAACTATTATAAGGAGCCTTCCACCCCTATGGGAAAGTGAACCCATCTATTCACATATGAAGTGTCCTGCTCACCCAACCAAACGTTGCACCTCACAGAGTTCCAACTTAAACCTGTCATGGTCATGCTACGCGTTCGGTTTCAAATTCAACTTAGCGGGGTTAAATCTACAGGTAACCTAGCTATGCATTGAAAACACAGTAGGTTTTTCTCCTAACTGACCATCAATCATTGTGAATATAATAATATTTACTTCCACATCAATGTCAATGTACTGTCAGTCATTTAACTTAACAAATAATGGGGATTTCATCACCTATGTCAGATAGTTTACAAAGTGGACATTTCCTTTCGGTATTAGTGATTTTTCTCCATCTCCTAGTTTCAATAGGTAGATTTAGGTTACAAGTTCTAAACTTAAGTAAGACTCGCCAAGCGTTTTCCTGCAGTACATTTAAATGATATTCAAAATTTAGACAATCATGTTTCATGATACTGAACAGTGTGCATTTTGAAGACTTATCTCATGCACTTGTCTAACACTGTAGGTTAATGTCATTTCATATTTAATGGACTAAATGTTTTAGATACGTAGGGTTTTTTAAACTTTGTGAAAACCAGCTGTAGCTAAGACCGAGTTGTTAAAAGTTTGATATATATGATCCATTTATGTTTACATTTTCCAAATAGGTCATCATTAAATAATCACTTGCATACAAGAAAGGATAATTTCGATGATTTCCCGGAGAGTCATTTTACCAAAAAACATATTATTCTCATTTTAGCGATGTTTGATGGATGGAGCCTTCCAAGTTCCGTAAATAACATGAGCTTCGGAGTACACTTTCCTAATGATAAAAGATATTTTAGAAAACGCAAATGGGTGTTGAGATGTTTTCAAAGCCCCACATAATTCCCCACATAATTTCTCACATGGATACAATCTGTGAAGCCTATTTATGGTGTCCCCCACCGTGAAATTGCTGAAATATTGCAAAAAAGCGGCGTAAGACCATACCGAACACTCACTCACTCCTCAAAGATAACATCTATAAGAAATTGGGGGATATCTCATTTAGGAATGAAGTAGGATAGGGTATCATTCTCTCTGCTTCTGTAATATATTATTCTGTTTTATCCCCTATGACGAGTTTAAACTAACGGGCAAAAGAAACGCCACCAAACAATTTTCTTGTCTGAAACAAAACAGACGCAAAATTTGATGTTGATGTTTTATTATAAAAAAGCAATTATTAAAAAACGGGATTTGAAAATGACAAAATAAAAAAACATGTACTTATAGTTCTGCAGACACGTTTATCATGCTGGGTCACTGTCCAGTATTCGATCACACCCCCAGAATCGACGTCGATCCATTTTAAAGTCCCGTGCTACACACATGGCTCAGTATCGGATGTGACACCCTCCAGCAACGATGCAGGCCCTAACGCGACGTCGAACTGATTACACGAGTCTCCTGACATCCTGATTAGGGATCCTACGCCATTCTTCCTGCAGGGCAATTGCCAAGGCATCCCTCGTTGGCGGCTGTTGGCGTTTCCGAATCCTGCGTCCAAATTGGTCCCAGAGGTGTTCTATGGGCGACAGGTCCGGTGATCTGGCTAGCCACTGTAATACGGTCACGTTGTTTGCGTTCAGAAAGTTGTTAGTGACTCAAGCTGTGTGAGGGGTGGCGTTGCCCTGCTGAAACAACGTCCGTGGGTTGCGTTGCAGGAAAGGCAGTACCACAGGCCGCAAAACCTCATCACTGTAACGACGTGCAGTGATATTTCTGTCCATGATGACCAGATTTGTCGTCTGGTCCCCGCAGATGCCACCCCAGACCATAACACTTCCACCTCCATAAGGTTCCTCTTCTTGGACACAACAACCTGACGTCCGTTACAACCCAGTCGTCGGTAGATTCGAACCCGCCCATCCACCTTCCACCTACTCTCGTCGCTGAAGAGCACTCTTCGCCAATTTCTCTGCTGCCACTGCTGTTCAATCCTGGACCATCTCAGTCTGTGAAGACTATGTAGAAACGTTAACATCATGCCCTTAAAAGGTCGATAGGCATAAAGTCCATACAGGCGGAGTCGTCTATAGAGTTCTAGCAACGGTCCTTCTGCTGACTGGATGTCCAAGGCCGTTTGCGGATGATGACGTCACAGTTAGGAATCTGGAACTCAGGTGAAGCATCCGTAAATACTGGTCTTCCTGTGTGGTCGTGACCTTGGATCTCCCACTATTCGGCCTGTCTCCAGTACTGCCAGTTTGCCTGTGACGTGTGACAACTCTGGGGATGGTGCAATTGAAGCAGCCAATGATCTTGGCAAGGTGCTCCTGTGTCGCTCCCATTTGCAACATACCGATGGCTCTCTCCCTCGCTCCGAGGTTAGTCGAAACATGTTCGTTGTTTTCAACCGTTTCATGTGCTGAGAGAGTACAATCCTGCTCATGTTTTATACAAGAATTTCATACGAATAACTTGTACACATTTTGCATTTTTTAGTGTTTAAATTCACTTATCTCGTAAATCACGTGAAGCACGTGCACATGTTCCCAGGGCATAGGTAAGTTACATTTCAGCTATTAGTCCCCAACTGTTTTCGTGCTGTTTGGCAAATTTGTAGAAACCTGACGACCGTTATTTATTTGGTGGCGTCTCGTTTGCTCCGCAGTTTATTACCTAAAGAAATATTTTGATTTGTAAAACATCTTCATACCCCATACACCTGAATGTATTTATATTATTTGGAAATGTGATATCTGGACGTCTGATATTCGCGTCTACTTTTTAAATAATGTGACGATTTGACAAAGTTAACTCAATAGCCATTGATCCGAGTATTAACATTGACGACTATCAGTTTGCGAAAAGCCATAGGTTATACATTCAGATCATTTCAAATCTATTTCAAACTGTTCTTAAAACGGTTCTTCGCAGAACTGATTGAAAGTTCTCTTCATGGCTGTAATGCGTTCTTGTTGCTGCTATAACTAGAAACCGAACCGTAAATGGCATAACACAAACAGGAAGTATTAATCTAATTTATTACAAGCTGAGCTTAAACCGTAAGCAATATGCATTTATATCATGCCGACCTGTAAATACTCTAGACCAAGCCAGGAAACTACAGACTGAAGGCAATGTCAGCTAAGTCACCGGTTTGACCACCTCGTATGACAACCAATAGAGTGCTTGGGATCTATTCTAACCTTGTTCCCAACTTTGTTGTAATATGAAACTACAATGTTCATCTACATATTCCAATACAGGAGTATGGGTTCACATCAAGGGTGCTACCTCCCCAAACTTCAATGGTCAAGGCTACGTCACCGATCTCGATCATGGTGGAACATTTATAAGGTATTGTTTGTTATAAGGACACGTAAGACTATTTTCTGTGTGGCTGGACTAAAGTCAGGTCATACAACAATATCTGAGGATTGCTGATTTCACATAATTTAGGATTACTTTTCCTTTATTCCTGAAAGTTGTGTGATATTCTATTCCACTCATTCAGTGGTAAGAGAAAGATCAAGTATTCACTACCAAAGATACCTGCCCTATTCTATAAACAGTTACTTGCACTCACATGGATGATCGGATATTATAATATTGTATTTACGTTTTACCTGCTGAGCATCAGACATACATGCGTACTGTGTCCATCCCTCATAATTAAATGAATGTACACTTATTTTAATGGCCGAAATGCATATCATTGCTCATTCTGCTTGGTTTGAATAAGTGAAAACTCAATAATTCTTGTGAATACCTCACCTCTATCACATCAGTGCCATAAATTCCTGTTTATGCTGAGAACCACACTATAATTTTTTTATAAATTTTCAACAGACGTCCACTACACTGCCAACATATCCATAGTTGTGAGGGAAACCCTATCCCTTGCCAGAGGCGCCACTGCGCATGCGCAAGGCGGGAATCTATCCACTTCTTTCCTGTGTGTCCAGATGACAACAAGGAAAATATTTTGTTGCACATCCGTACACGTGATTGAGTTCCACACTTACAAAGCACATTAGATCTTCTCAAGCTTCATAGGCTACAAGCAGTGAGCAGTCTACAAGCAGAGAACGGGGGTATAAGAAGATCGGAAGTTCTAGTAAGTAATTAGTTAGAAACGTTTTGTGGGATGAGATCTTCATCTCAAGGACAGACACCCGTCTGTTCAGGCTGTGGGCAACACCAGATACCTGATGACCCTCACCCTAGATGTCTATCATGCAAGCAACTGCACACAAAAGTCAAGGTGCAGCTATTGCGAGCCTCTGTCAAAGGAGAAAATTGACAAGCTCTACAAGGCATGTATCAACAATCCTGATTACAAAGATTACTAGCGCATCAAGTAAAAACAAGTGATTAAGCTCTTGGTGGCCATATTAATCACGTGGGTTACAAGCGAGTGTCGCGCGAGGGCGCCGTCTCACCTTATGAGGAGAAGAGACCCCGTCGCTCATCCCACTCTCCCAATAATGTTGAGGAGCAGATGCATTTTACCGGTCAAACAGAAAGTGCCTCTAACTTGCATCCGGCAACGTCTGGTACGGTCGATCATCGAGTTTGGACAGAAACTAACGATTTTCACCCTCTGCCGCGTTCCCCCTTTAACTTAAATGAGTTCACGGAAAGAATTCAATGTCTGTTATGAATGACGCACGCATGCAATCTATGACCCGGCTTGGCCATACAGGGGTCGATCAGATTGATAAAAGCGCATGCAATCAATGTCTCAGAAAATCTCATATCTTAAAGAATCTGTCGTACAACCCCGGCTTGGCCATACAGGGGTCGATCAGATTGATAAAAGCGCATGCAATCAATGTCTCCGGAAATCTCATATCCAAAAGAATCTGTCGCACAACCCGGGCTTGGCCAACAGGGGTCGATCACGAGATTCAAGAGACCTAAGGATCTCCCAATAAAGTTGAGGAGCAGATGTACCTCACAGGTTTTTAACTAAAGGGATTCGGAGAATTTAACCAACTCAATGTTGTAATAATTGATAAAAGCGCACGCAATCAAGGGCTCAGGAATAAACTCTAAAAGAATTGATTGCACAAACCCGACATGACCAAACGGGGATTGATAAGCACGAGATTAAGTGAGATATAAGGCTGAATATGGCAGTACTTCCTCATACAGCAGACAATGCAAGCCTACGCTGTATCTGATTATTATGAGGACACAGAACAAAAAAGAGATAGATTACCTCCCTACCACGTACACCATAGGGCTGATCGTGAATCACGGACATTGCATCGCAGTATGCTCAGTAATACACACCATTCACCCTCTAGCCATAAGATAGACGAACTGACAAAAGGCTCGTGCTAATCAGGATGGAATTCCTAAGCATGCGCCATCTCATACTGCCACACAGTCCAGTTACACGGGCGGAGAAGCGAGGGAGATGTTACGTCACTATCACACAGTTATAGAACACGTGATTCCCGCACGGCCAGCCGTAGATCAGACGACCGGGATTACGCTACCCTCAGCCATATGACCCAGTCTCAGCACAGCCCGAGTAGGGGGTGCGGATCTATTGCTAATACTGTTTTTTATACAGTGGGGATTCTACTACGGAGGTTAATTATAGACCAAATAATTATGCCATTAACATATCATTGCAGAACTCTATAAATCTAATGCCCGCCCTTTAAAACAGATACAAGGGGGGGGTGAAGATTTCAGAAGTACCTCAGGAACTCAGGGTAAGTTGTACTTTGTTACTGGACTGCGCTATTGAGTTAGTAAAACAGGGCAAATGTCAACACTGAAATCAGAGATCGAAGGATTAAGTGATATACGGTAATCTACATGATAGGAAGGTTAATGTACTACCACCGGAAGTGACGTCATAGGAGTCATCACACCGGAGAAACGTTAAGATACGTTAAATATCACTATCCAAAAAGGGCATAACGGTAAACCACGTCATAAGTGATACGGGAGAATAGTGACACCGGAAGTGACGTCACAGATGACGTCATCACCGGAAGTGACGTCACAGATGACGTCATCACAGGAAACGACGTCACTAAAAAGTCTAAGTATCACAAGGGAATATACATATACCCTTCACATGACGCCTTGAAAATTCTATACGTCTAAGTCTTGTAAGTAGACTATTAGACACATCCGTTTAAGACCCCTTTTGGCATATAATCCTTGGTTTTACCACTTCACTAGCCAAATATCTATGGGATGCTAGATACCAGAACCCGCCGGTCCCTCTGGTGTATACTGGCACTGATGTGATAGAGGTGAGGTATTCACAAGAATTATCAAACAATAGTTATCATTGTGAATAATTCTAAGAATACCACCTCTATCACATCAGGAATTAATCCCTCCCACCTCCCCAAATATCTGCATCTAGTTGATGAGAGTATGGGTTGAAAGAAGTGACTAGATTCCCGCCTTGCGCATGCGCAGTGGCGCCTCTGGCAAGGGATAGGGTTTCCCTCACAACTATGGATATGTTGGCAGTGTAGTGGACGTCTGTTGAAAATTTATAAAAAATTTATAGTGTGGTTCTCAGCATAAACAGGAATTTATGGCACTGATGTGATAGAGGTGGTATTCTTAGAATTATTCACAATGATAACTATTGTTTGATATTTTTGAACATCACTGTACTCAAACATCCTACAGAAGACATGTAAAATTTATATATTTTAAGAAAAGGTTTATTGTCTTACAGTGACATGAGCCGGTATCTGAGGTCCGCCCAGAGCAACGGAATTCTTCTGTCCATTTGGAATGGAGCTTTAAAGCAGAACCACGGCAATCTGGATGGGCTCATCATGGTCTAAGCTTCATTCGAACATAAACAAAGCTCTAGTCCCATGGCTCAATGCAATGAAGAACGAGACTGCTTTGGGAGGCTGGGACATAATCAATGAGATGGAAGGCGAGATGAAGGCAGATCAGTCCAGCTCCAATCTTTGTTTTGACACCCGTTTTATGCAGAGTGCTGGCGCAGGCTTTGCAGGACAGAAATAACCTGTTCAGGGGGTTGCTCAGATAAAGTATCAGGATCCTGTTGTATCCTGACTTCTCCTTGACATTGATCACGCAATAGTGCGTGTATGTTAGCAGTCAGTAGCAGCACGGCTAAGTATAGTGTCAAGACTGCCTTGGCGTCACTCTATAAGAGGGTAAACTGAGCCTGTGCAAATAAGCAAAACAGTAACGGCATTGGAAAAACATTGCCAGTGCCAATCAGCTGAAAGTGACGACTTGGTGCCACCATATAGATGATATACCAAGTATAATTGCTTCGTTTCAATAATAATAAAATGTTTGAATTAGAATGAATAAAGAAGTAAGGATGTGGACGGTAGCTATCATTGTAAGAGAATTTGCTCTATATTCAGTGTGTTCCTTTCATTCATAAGCGCTTCTGGAAATATAAAATTGTGATAAAAATTGATTTTCGGTATAAGCTATGCAGCATCAGCATAAGTGTCAATTAGAAATGATAAAGAAATGTTTGACCTAACATGTCAAATCTATGTTAAATAGTACTAGTAATAGTACTAGTATCCAGTTAATGGTGTGCCGCATCTCCTTCTAATGGGTATTGGTTACAATTTAGTTATATGTTCATCACCAGGCAATAAAATGCCATCAGGTCAGCCGATGCCGGTGCCATGGTCACGGCTTGCTCCTTGAACCAAAGATCGGACTCAGATATGTTTGGTTATCACAATTTGAACAGTGATCATTGTCTTACCAAGGGTGGATGGAAACCAAGGGTACATTTATTGAAAAGTGTCCATGGTTGTACAGGTAGCAGTGACGTAATGTTATTGTACAGGGAAGGTAATTACAAAAACAAGTAGGCCATGAACCATTTGTCCATTTACAACTGGCCACATATAGTTTTATGGACACATGTGACTGTTGCATGGTACTCGAAATCTACTTGGCTCAGGGTTTCTTTGGTTTCATTGTGTTTGCAACTTTGCATGTTACCCATTTAACATTGTTTGGGTATCGCTGGCATGTTGATTGAGGCCTAATAGGCTCATGTATCTAATATATGCCAGTCAGGTGTGTTCCAACTGCCATCATGCTAAACCACACTGCCAGAAGAAGTCACATTGTTTCCATTGTTGTGTTCCAGTGAACATTAATCTTCTGTTCCACTTTCACCTATGACTGGCAACACAAGTACGAAGCCCATTTCCCAATGAAGGTAGGCTGTAGATTATTGCATAGACCCTTAAACCTTAACAACCTTAAGATGACTTCAATCAGGGAGTCTTAAAGTTTCCATAACAGAAACGTGCCCTCTTGCATGTTCACTTGCACCCTGCCTGTGTTCATCGTAATGGGGGGCACGGGTGGCCCAGTCGTCTAAGGCGCCGCGATTCGCTGTGCAGAGTTGCGTCCCTTGGACACGCCAGAAACCTATGATTGTGGGTTCGAATCCCGGTTCGCCCCGATTATGTTTCTAGGTTTGTCAGCCCCATACCCGTGCTCGTTGGTTTCACCGAAGTGGTAAACGTCTGAGACCTGCATCACTTCGGGCTTTCCTCCCACATTAAGCTGACACGCCGTGATATAACTGGAATAATGTTAAAAGCGGCCTTAAAACCCAACTCACTCACTCACTCACTCACTCATCTTAATGTTTTAGGAGTTAGAAAACTTGAACGTCTTATTTGAATTCGAAGCATCTTACTCTTTTTGTAATACCCTTCAATTTAAAACGCTATGTGCTAGGGTCGTCCAGTGCTTAAGGCTTTCGCTAATAACCCAAGCGTACGGGTTCGTTTCCAGTTCCAGTTACATCACGGCATGTCAGCTTAATATGGGAGGAAAGCCCGAAGTGGTGCAAATCTCATATGTTTACCTCTTTGGTGAAACCCACAAACGAGGGTATGGTGCTGACAAACCTGGTAACATAATCACAACAATCCACAATCATAATTTTCTAGTGTGCTCAAGGCTCAGTGAAATTCAGCACCTTAGACGACTGGGCCCTTAATTAAACATGAACTGTCGATCCATTTGATGTACGCATGACTGTCTCTACATATTCCATGTTAAAGTTCAATCTGAGGCTCAATGTATAGGTTTAACAAGTTAACCAACTTGCTTATACTTCTGTTATGGCAACCTCTGCCTACCACTTGGACAAACCACTGGTGATCGTGGAGTTTAACCAGGTTTGTGGTGGAGGCACGGGCATCACACAGCAATTCAATCATGCCTACTACAGCGGGTACACGGGGGTGTGGTCATGGCATGCACAGGCAGATGGATCAAACACAGACATGGATCTGCTCCATTCGCAGATCGCGACCAGCCACAAAGGTCCAGGTTCCGAAGGTATTCGGGAGGAATGCTTTTGATAAAATATTCACTGGTAAGATATGTTATTGATATTCGATACAGAGAACATGTTATTACCCTTCTTTTGGAAAAAAGCATGTTTGGTTTCAGTAGAGCTACATTATGCTTTGTTTACATATATCCAACCGCAGATCGACCTGGAAAACAAAGATAGACAAAATGGGATAGAGATTTTGCTGTTGTTGTTTTTTATTTATTTAATTTTTATTTATACACTGAAAGAGTACCCAGCTGTTTCTATCATTGTACTTGGATTTGTTTGTTTGTTGTTTAACGCGCTCAGCAATATTCCAGCTATATGACGGCGGTCTGTAAATAATGGAGTCTGGACCAGACAATCCAGTGGTCGACACCATGAGCATCGATCCACACATTTGGGACATGATGACATGCATCAACCAAGTCAGCGAGTTTGACCACCCGATCCCGTTAGTTGCATCTTACGACAAGCATAGTCGCCCTTTATGGCAAGAATGGGTTGCTGGAGACCTATTCTACCCCGGATCTTCACGGGTTCATTGTACATGAACAATAGAACCGTGTGACGCGGGACTATGTGGAGAACAATGTTATTCACCATGTTGAAAGTAATAGTTACTTGGTATATTATTTTCCACAATTTTTCCACAATGGAAAGATATTCATGTGATAAATTACTAAATAACTTTCGAATTCTGAACATACATATTGTGAATGGAAGATTTGGAACTATAAAATCGGTGGCTATACGTTTATTGGGCTTTTAGTGAGTGAGTGAGTTGGGTTTAACGCCGCTTTTAACATTATTCGGTAACACCCACGAGCACACGTATGGTGCTGACAAACCTAACTACATAATAGGGGCGAACTGGGATTCGAACCCACAATCATAGGTTTGCAGGCGTGACCAAGGGACGCAAATCTGCACAGCATCGCGGCGCCTTAACCGACTTGGCCACCCGTGCCCCCTATTGGGCATTTAGGGTGTAGTGTGATAGATTATGGTTTAGCATCGAGTGACATGTTCCCCGATGCCATTATCTAAATGCGTCCAGAAGAAACTAAGGATAGCTTATACCTTATTAAGTATTACAAAGTTTGCAATGAATACAGAAAACAGTGTGGAATCAAGAAAGAACAGTTTGCACAATGCAAAAGGAGTGACCTAGAAATTGCAGAAGTGGTAGACTCGAAACGTTTCTGGGACATCATAAAGCGTGTGTGTGGACGACCGCAACGACCCAACCCTATTGATATACAAGACTGGGGGGACTATTTCCCGTCGCTGAATTCAGGATAATCATGGTGAGGTGGATGACATAGTGACATGTCAAGGTTATGTGCAAGAACTGACAATTGACATATTAGAATCCCCAATCACCAGATCAGAACTTTTTGAAAGCATCAGTGCCAAGAAACATAATAAATCAGCTGACCTTGACGACATATATGGAAGCCATTGTACAAACATGGTTTGAGTGCTAAAATGTTATAATCCATGTACAATAATGTAAAGGCATGTGTTCGTTCAAACAACAGAGTATCTGGTATATTTGTTGCTTCATGGGTGTGAGGCAAGGGTGTATGCTTTGTCCCTATTTGTCTTCAGTTTTTTTTATAAACGAATTGGTTACTGAAATGGAAAAAAAATGTCGTTTTGGTGTTAAGTTACATCCGCAGTGTATTTATATCTTTCTACTTCTATTTGCGGAAGACATTATTGAATTTGGCAATACTGTCAACAACGTAGAAATGAAGTTGAATTCTTGCATGAAGTCTGTTGTAAATGGGAAATGCCAGTCAATCTATCGAAAACAAAAATAGTTGTTTTTCAAAAATAGGGGAGGCTTATCACGTTATGAAAAAATGGTATTATGATGGAAATGCGTATGAACTAGTTACTTGATACAGTTATCTTGGCTTGTATTGTAGCAATAGATTACTGAGGTCGAATGCTTAAATAATATTCCAATTCAGGCAAGAAGAGTGTTCATGGTCCTGTTAATTAGTATACATTCTTTGAAACCATCCTCGCCTCATTTTTACTTCAAATGTTTTGAACAAAGATAACACCAATACTTTTATACGGGGCAGAAATTTGGGGGATCAGTGACATAGAACCGAGTCAAGCAGATGTTCTATTCAGTGGCTCGCTGTTTTGAAATGTGCGCGTTTTCTAGGGAAGAAGAAAAGGTAGTGCCCTGGAAATTGTGTAAGTGCACTGCACCTTTCATATTCCAACAACCTCTTAACAACGACAACCTTGTCGTTTTTTACAGGTTGTTGTTTTTATGGGTCACAACTGACGATTTTGATAAATCTTGGTACAAAGGTGTATCTAGGGGCACTATTCAATATGACTCTATTTACGTTACTACCTTGCTTCCATGGAAACGGAAAGGGCACCTGCAGAGCTGATTAATCCATATTCATAGATTACGTTCAAATTTGGTATTTAGATACACTGTATTTCAGGAATAGGTTTTCTTACCATCATGGCAATATAACTGCGGCATCTGATTGGTCGAAAGTTAGTTGTTCGATTTCGTTAAAAGGGATATCTAGATATATTGTTGCACACAAAGCACATTTTATTACAATACCAACGGAATGGGGTCCTCTGATTTGTCGAAATTTAGATAGCTAACCCTATTTAAGACCGTACTATTTTACCATACTAATAAGTGCTTTTTATGAAACAAGGTGTGGATGATCAGCACAACATTCAGTAATATAACCTCATTCAGAAATCCAAGATGGTCTCACAGGCGCCATATTGTAATTTACAGATCTCAAACATCTAAATGAGTAAATATCTAGTTATGAAGTCCTTTTGAAATATCATTTCATTAGATTATTAGTCCATTGTACCCCGCAACGAAGTTAGGGGGTGTAATGGAATCAGCCCGTCTGTCGGTCTGTCCGCAGAAAATAAATTTCCGAATAATTCCTTCCAAACTAATTGACTGATTTCAATTAATCTTTGTACACGTGGCCACTTCAACATGTTGTTGGACACACCAATTTGTTTTTTTTTCATTTGGGCGGAGTTATTGCCTTTTATTACTTCTTCATTTCAAATTGTCTGGACAACTTCTAAACAATTACGCGTACGTCGATTTCTTTCAGATATGTAATTGTGACGAACGGACTGTCGGAGGACCTCCAGGAGATCAGTGAGATGGTTTTTTTTATAATTTATTATTTTTGTTGCATTTTTGCGCATACATATTAGACTTGTCACTACATTTTCTAAAAAAGTAAATGACAGCTTGACCAAAACTTATTAAACATGTTAACATTCGAATTCAAAGTTGCTGCATATTTAGTTAAGTTGTAATAGTCGGAAAGCTCCCGTTGGATGTCTTAGAAATCTGGCTTTTTATGTTGTATTCTTTCATTAAATATATAATATTTTAATATAATTATCATTATAATGAGAGGAGAATTGTTTCTTTGGGTGTAACCCAGGAAAACTATTTCCTCAGATATATTTGTATTTATCTGAGCGTCCGAAGAAAGCCAGACTTTCAATTCGTTCCAAAGAGGGCGAACACAGGAGCATTCCCAAAATAAGTGAAACACAGACTCTTTCTCTTTAGAACAGTAACTGCACAAATCACTATTCACGTATCCCATTTTATAAAGACGTGAATTTGTGGGTAAAATGTGATGTAGGATTTGATACTGAAACCATTGGAATTTGTTGGCATTAGTGCATTTGAAAGGCACTAGGTTATAGCTAGCACGTTGTCTTTCACCTATGTCATGACCAAATATGTGTTCCCATTTCGCGAAATGTTGATTTCCATCCTTATGGTTGTATTTTTAACAGGTGAGATAATTGAAACGGTATCAGTGAATAGGCAATTTTGTTCATATTCACAATATTATGTTCCCGACAGTATTTCTTGATTGATTCTCTGATGCTTAAATAATCTAAGAAGTTAACATCAGTAGAATATATCCTACAAAAATCTCTGTGTGTATAAAATTGCCCTTGGTCATCGATGAAATCATTAACAAATTTTATTCCCTTGTCGTACAATTTTCTCATGAAAATAGTTGTGTGCCCCACCCGGATGTTATCGTTTAACCAAACTGATTGAGACATAATGCCCTTGTTCAGTGAAACATTTTTATTCAATCCCTCTACGAACATCCACCAACACTATACAAGATCTCTATAGAACGGGTTGTGTATACAGGAAAGGATATGTGTCTTATGATCTTTACTCATTATTTCATATACGTTGTGTTTAGTGATAAGTGGGGTATTTAGAAAGAAAAGGTTCCGCCATTTTGACTTCGAGGCGAAGGCGCGTCTTATCATGGTTAGTTTCTGAGAATAAATCATCTCTCTTATTTTAGGACATTTTATGCCACCATCTTCTTTATCACATATAATTTGAGATCTTTTTATCTGGTCTGGTTTGTTACCCCATATGAAACTAAAACATTTTTGGGGGAACCTATCAATAACGGTATCTGGCGGATTCGGAAGTGCTGAGAACAGATGATTGAGTTTCGGTAGTATCAGTGATTTAAGAATTGTATTTTTACCAATTGGGCTTAAACTACGTCCTGACCATATTGCCATTAATGTTTCGCATTGTCTAAGCTTACTTTCATAATTCATTTCAATCATTTCTTCCAAATCCAGAGAAAAATTGATACCAAGCAATTTTAAAGGATTCCTGTTTCCAGTCTAAGTGCCATTCTTGACATAATTTCATTTTTTATCCTTTCTTTGAACCTATCCATATGAGTTTGGTCTTATCTGTGTTCACTTTTAAACCAGAAAAGCGAGCATAGAAATTTAGAGTTTGAAGTACAGCAAAGAGGCATTTTTCAGATCCATCAAGTGTACAAGTGGTATCATCTGCATATTGGGAAAGAAGGTATTCAACGTTACCTATTTTAATACCTTTTATGTCATTGTTATTTCGGATGAGTATAGCCACAATTTCTACACATATTAAAAATAGATAGGGGGATAGTGGATCACCCTGACGACACCCCTTGAAACCTTAAAAAATTGGTATCCAAAACCGTTGACAATAACACATGATTCTATCTCATTATCGAAAGTAGTTATCCATTTCCTAATTGATTCTCCAAAACCAAAGTAAAAAAGAGTTTTTTCAATATAAGACCAATCACCTGTGTCAAAAGCTTTTTCGAAATCAACCATAACCAAAAGACCAGGAATTTGATAGTCTTCGGTATATTCAATAAGGTCATATATCTGTCTTGTTATTTCTCCTATATATCGGCCAGACATAAATCCTTTTTGGTCGTCGTTAATGAGTGTATCCAATACGGATTTTATTCTATGGGAAATAGCTATAGACGCAATTTTATAAAATATAGACAGAAGAGAAAAAGGTCGCCATTTTTTATGAATTGTTTTGGTTTATTTTCTTTTGGAATACATGTTATGATGCCTCGTCTTTGAGATATTGAAAGTTGATCGTTTTTATATGCATAGTTGAGAGATTTAACCAAATATTTTCCAACATCAAACCAAAAGAACTTAACAAATTCAGCTGTTAATCCACTAATTTATTATTAGCCTTAGAATACCTTTTCGCTACCATCGATATACCACCTCTTAATCCTTTCTCAATAAACAAGTGCATATCGTAATCTGTGAGTAGTTTAAGTTCTACACCGGTCTTCTTCAACAATGCATCCCACGATAGTCCGGGACTGGAATAGTACCATGGCGGGTCCAAGCCGTATTGTCTTATACATGTCTTTCTAAATATCTCGAATATATCGGCGAGTAACAGTACATCGGTTTTGAAGTACAGATCGTGATAATCACTAAAATTCTTACAACCTAATTTATCCCAGACCGTCAGAGCGTGTTCATAATCGGCATCGGTTATTTTAGATTCTGTTAAGTTACTATAGAATGATTCAAGGGGTGGTAATTGAGTTTCGTCGAAACTAGACCAATCATCCATATATTCGTAAGGATATACACCTTTTCTCAACAACAAATGACGAGTTAACCATCAGTATATTGATTTGTGATTGCAAACTCATCAGGATTGTTAGCATTAGCTAAATTGTCCAGGGAAGATAACAGAAACTGTACAGAGTCTATGAATCTAAGCCCATTACTTTGCTTTATTCTAGCTTTCCCATCCTTGTCCGTATAATGTATAGTTTTAGTCAACGAGAATGATGTATATTTTTCCATATTATTAGGAATACATGTTAAACCACCGTCGGTCTTTGAGATAGCTTGCATAATGAGATGAGAATCATATCCTCTAAGGTTATGAAACACAACGGGGATGGATATTGTTTGAGAATTCATTATTAGTTTCAAGTTACACTCATTATGCGCGGCTCCCCGATAATTACCCGTGACGTGGCAATGATCTCTTACGGAATCCCCATTCAGAGGTTTATTACAAACATGACAACCAGTTGACTTCTTACAGGGCCTCCAATCATCCCTCGTCATACACATGGGTTTCTTACGCGATAAATTTTCCCTGATTATTCTCTCTTCATTTTGTAGATATTCCTGGAACTTTCCCGCTGCATCGGGACCTCTATAAATCACGGGCGGGTTTGCTTTCCCATCATACCTTACAACTATATATCCAAACCCACAAGTAATATGTTCTTGAGTTTTGTACGTAAAACTACTGTCAGTATTGCATTCAGTATTTTCAATAGGTTTGATAAGCGCTTCGAAGTCGGCGTAAATTACGTACGGTACTGGCATTTGATTACAATAATGTTCAAATTTTAATATATTTTTCCCCTCTATAGGCATATCAATCCTGATAGCATTCTGTCCAACACCTCTGCAGTCTTCTTTATGCGCTTCTTATAGATCTTGTCTGCTGTACCCATGCAGGCATCTTTCGCAGAAATATTTCTTTTCCTTATGGGTTGTTTGATCGTATAATAGCCTGCTTAAAATCTTTATCCATGTATAATGATATTTTCCATCTTTTTCAATCAGAAATGAATTGATTCTGGGAATATGTTCTGGAACGGAGCTTATCCTGTGTACAACAATTCCTTTAGAATGTCTGAAAACATTTATAGCTAAGTTATTTTGCTTTTCCACCTTATCAATTTGTGATATTGGTGTAGGTTCGTCTATGCCATCAAAGTTGAGTCCATCGTTTTGAGGATAGCTAGAAGGTCCATTTGCAATTTTAGAATCTACGGGGAACAATGCAGATCTTATCATCATTCTTAAACAGTCATCGCCTTTATTTTTACATTAATTATGGCTTTTTTCTTTTTATAATACGTGGGTAAATCTATATAAGATCCACCTTTGAAAGGCTTATAATTTGATATATCTAAATATAAACTATCGATTTTATCCACACCCCAACCCGAATCTCTATTAGTCCAGCGTTCTAAAGGATCTTGTATCCTCTGAATTGATGTATCTAATGATGTGTTTATAGTATCAGATTCAGTTATAACTTCTTGATTGCTCCGGAAATAAGGTTCGGTATATTCAGTGCTATCGTCTGCGCTACTTTTACTCAATGACATTTTAATCGTCAGCTGTTTTTTTATACTATGTAAATCATCTAATTCCTCGTTAATTTTACTCGATACGATGGGCTTAACATCATAAACATTCATGTTGGAATTAATATCCATCTTCCAACCTCTTAGATATTTACCAACGCCGGCTGTGGGTACAAATTCAACTCAACATCATCGGATTTATTGTTTTTATCATCGGTTTGTTTATTATCTAGTAAAGCGATCAATTCAGCTTTTCTCATTCGAGAATAACCTCTCAGCCCACTGTTTTTTCGCTTGAACTTTGAGTTCTCTAACAGTCTGGGGTTTGTTGTATTCCAAATTGAGTAAATCGATCAATTCAGCTTTTCTCATTCGAGAATATCCATGTAGACCACGTTGTTTTGCCAAAGCCTTCAACTCTCTCACAAAAACCATTGTGGTTTAATGGTATATGCAAAATGAGTCAAATCTCTAAAGGGTTGTTTTTCATATATCTGAATACGTATTCTCCCCAACCTATTCCTCTCATTGATGTAATCTCTCTTCCTAGGTAAATAATCTGGTTCCTGACCCTATCAGCACCGGGTTTCTTACATAAACAATAACGACCTTTGACCCCTATCCCGCACACAGAACATGTATAGTTAATGTTTCCCTGCCTGATGTAATAAGAGTGGATTCCACAGTAAATACCAACACAACGTCGGTTGCATTGAATTTTTTTCCCCATCAGTGTAAATCTGCACAGATTCATGGTTATACATCTATCATATCATTTGTCTAAATGCAAATCACATCTCAGTCATAGCTGTCATCGCTATTTATAGATTAGTTGATAGGTAATAGATCATAGCTTGTGTGTAGCTAAAAATAGACAACAATCAGCCTGACATAACTTAACAGCCAGTCAGCGCTATTTACAGATTAGCAGTCAGAGTGACATAGTGTGTTTACAGGTCATGGTTTATGCGTAGTTATTGTGTAGCTAAAAATAGCCACACCAGTCAATCCCAACATTATGAATGCTATCTCGCGGTCTTTTTGTTCCTCTGATGGTGTATAAAACTGTTGACGTATAAGACTTATTGTTGGTCTCTGTATTGGGTCAAGTTTTTTTCCATAAATGAGGAAATATTCGTGCATGGCAGATTCAACATCCTTAAACGTTTGAATTGAATGTCCTTGCTTATGTAGTTCTTCATTAATAATGTTCTAATGCTTTATTATGTTATTTACGCTCTCTTCAACTTCTTTAGCGTTTGATTCCCTCAGAGCAGAAAATAAATAATTACTCCCCGAAAAAGCTAGAGCATTAAAAATAGCTCCACCGACAATCATCGCAATTGTTGCAATGTTCAATAATATTGAACTTGTTGTTGTGTAATTGGGGGTGACGTTTTCTCTTCTCCGGTCTTATAAAACAACCATACCACCACTATAGCAACAACTCCTAGTGCCCAAGTTTTAATCAGACGACTATGTTCAATATTTGAATTATGCAGTAGTTTCGCATTCCTCGCTAGTGGACCCTTCCTACCAGCGGCGATTTTTCTGGGGTTCTTAGTAAGTCTGGCTTGTGATTTCGCAATCGCTGGTATTTCCTCATTCACTTGTTGTTGCGTCTCCACAATCTGTGGTGTCACTTGAGTCTCCATAATTATTAAGTGGGCACTTATGTTTAAATTGACAATACCTAGCCGTTATTAAAGCCGTGGTCACCGGAGCTAAGAACATTCTGTATCTATGATAAAATTCACAGCTCACTGGGCTTATAGCATGTTCGATGAATGGGTCTTTCTCAAGAGAATCGCATAAATACGGCCGATGTTCTGCCGGGATAGGGAGAAACGTACTAGCTACGACTGTGTATAGTTGTAACATAGCCGAACCTATTGTTTTAGTCATGGTAGCTCCCAGTCTAGACTCGTAACGTGCGTACAGTTTTTTAATTTCTTCATCATGTTATCAATTTTTTCGATGGTATAATTTTCCCCCAAATATTGGGAACATTTTCCACCGGCTACCAAAGCAGCGAGTCTTTCTCTATGTTTATCTGTATGTTCTTCTGCATGTTGATCAGGTTCTTTGAGCATTTGTTCGATGAGTTCGTCGCATTCAATAATGTAATACCTAAGGAGATATTTAAGTCTAACATAATATAATATGCCATTTCCAATACAGCTCATAATAATAAACTGTTGCGAAAGAATGAGGATTTCAAGCCACATTATTACATAATAACCGCTAATGTTCAATTTATCGTATTTTTATTATATATTGGCTATCTTTTTGCTATTTTTGCTATATTTTTGCTATAATTTTGCTTAGCAGTTGCTATAATTTTGCTTAGCAGTTGCTACATTTGCTATATTTCTGCTATTTCTTGCTTAGCAGTTGCTATTTTTGCTATAATTTTGCTTAGTAGTTGCTATAATTTTGCTTAGCAGTTGCTATAATTTTGCTTAGCAGTTACTACATTTGCTATATTTCTGCTATTTCTTGCTTAGCAGTTGCTATTTTTGCTATACCGGAGAATGCTAAATATGAAAGCATATCTTTCTTTTTGGTGAGTTCTTTACTCGCACTGCAATCGTCTATTATGAAAAAGGTTGATTTTCCTTTGTATTTTTCATGACATACTCGTAAACAGTCTTGTAAACGATCGCCCATAGTCCTAAAGTCGGGCACAGAATAATAATATGATCGAAAACGTCCCGATAATGACTTTCTAAAATATCTAGAATAAAAGCTGTTTTTCCACAACCCGCTTGCCCGCATATGATAGCGCAGTGCGGTTCTTTAGGTAAAAGATTATAGATAGATTGCTTGCACGAATCTTCCATTCTGTATATTAAGTTGCACATCCATAATCACGTACCAATATTTGTTTAATTTACCAGCCGATTCCTGAAGCTTCGTTATCTGTATGGTGGCACCCTCGCTAGCATTTTCTATTCTCCGCCCACTGCCGTGTAGTTGGTCATCGTCCGTTGTTCGCATGTCAAGCCATAGCGCGTACTTCGTGGTGAGGTATTCATCCATCGATACACCCCCGAGAGACAGATCTTTCGCGACCGCGTTAACTTCGGCGCTTCGTTTTACAGAAGGGAGTTTTTTAATCTCATCCCATTGTTGATATGCTAGCATTCCTTGACTATATAGTTGATTCGGCACGCCCTCGATAGTCAATTCTACTTTTGTAATCTTGGGATTGTAGAACTTCTCGGTATATCTTTCAAATGCATCGGAGGGGTCCTTGAACAACATTAAAATACCCTTCAACGATCTCGTGGGGACGTTAAGATTGATATTCCACGTCATATCTGTTTTGCTCCTTATGATCTTTCGGTGTCGAAGCACGCGAATGTACAAAATAGCTAAACTTCCGGTATACTGTTTACGAATTTGTCTGGCTAATTCAGGATCTGTTATCATATCATACTCCAGTGAGATATTTTCAATAGAATAGATAGCATCTTCAGCAGCTCTGATTACTCTACCGTAGTCATTAAAAGTGAGTTCGTATTCTAACCTATCGCCTAGGGATACTTGACTATCTAGTAATTCAAAGTCTGGCGGAATATAGAATCGGTTACCTCATGCGCCAGCAACTGCGAGATCTATTACAACGGTATTATCACCATTATCTGACACGCAGTCTCAATGTCTTCCGATTACAAATACCTTAGTACTGTAAGTTTTCCCGCTCTTTATCCGTTCTCCAGAGATTCATGTAACAGAAATATACATCGCTATCATCAATACTCAAAACCTCATTACCGCTTATTTTAATCGTGATTTCCTTAACGATAGCACTACCTATGTTCTGAACAGGCTCCCTGTTAACGCCGGCAGAAGTCAAACTAATCGTAAATGCTAGTCGGACAGTTCCCGGAACTAACACATCGTGTACGCCGAGATTAGGAAAGCGAACCAGAAGCGTTTGATTCTGATCGATGGTAGTCGGGTTATTATTTATAGTTACAGACTGACGAATTGCTTTGACCCCTAATGGATCCTGAAGTCTACGTTGTGGGTTTAACTTGCGTCCGTATTGCGAAGACATTGTTATGTTGAAATTATGTAACCTTATGTTTAATATAAAAATGGATGATTTTAATCTAGAAAACATAACTGGTACTAGTACAATCGAAGAGGGTACAGATGAAACCAGCTTTGGTGGTATGCATCTTAGCGATGAACTTTTACAATCAACCGTTAATGATTATTACGATACCTTTAAAGATGTTAGCCCAATTGGTCGTGACTATTCAAAGTTTGAGATAGATGGTAAAGGAATATTGCGACTACGTGGCGAACCTGGTATTGACCTTCTTCATTATCGTAATCATAAGCCCAAAGCCTTATCTACGATAGCCGCTAAACACGGAATCAATTTTTTCGTAATGAATTAGGTTTTGTAGACTACTCACGAGAAAACTTTCCGCGAAGACTACTAAGGCTCTTCGGACTGTGCGTACTGAACTCAGATAACATAGTATGGTAACATAGATAAATATAATTTGGAAGAAAGCTCGAAACTGGCCTCGAACTGACTCGGAGAAATCATGGATACCTACAACGATAATTCCACGTTACAGGTACCATCCTCGGAGTTCAATGCAAACAATGCGGGGAGAACTCATCAATAATATAGTCAAGCTATCCGAACTCGACAAGCATATAGCTTATGAGAAAAGAAAACTTGAACAGGCGGGTCATGAATTCAGTAGACGCCGCGTTGCAGAAAGATTGCGTAACTTAGAAGACGGAAGATCGGCCCGCATCGAAGTGTCGTCCAGAAATAGAAAGGCACTTAGTTCACAAATCAGTCGAATTCGAGAAACTATCGATCAAGTCCTCAACGATGATACTACACTGGCCGAAAAAATTAAAACATTGTTCAGAGAACAGGGGATAACCATTGCCAGTATTTTAACCGCATTGGGATTTATTATATTGACTCTGACACTCGCGTTAACCGGTGGCACAGGAGATGGCACACCCCCTAGTGATAAAAATGGTGTAAAAGAGTAGATAAAAAAGCATTTAAAAGCATGCTTTCAGCACTGGGAAAGCTCGCTGGGAAAGCCGCGCCTGCACTTCCCGGTATAATAGAGAGTATAGTTTCCTAGCTCTTGAATTTATTAGCTAAGACTACCACTTGGCTTAGTCAAAACTTGTGGGCACTGATCGTAGCAATTACAGGGCTGTTGTACGTATCCGCTAAAGACTATTTAACCAAATCATGAGTAAACCAGCCGCATCTCCGCCTACTATAAGAGCTGTTTTTTCATCGATATGTTATTGATTTTGAGCTGCAATATGCGGTGGCACTTGTGGTTGTGCGTCAGTAGATGGTTGTGGTGTCTGTGGCTTGACTATTCCCGTTTCACTTGTGTTTGTTTGCGTAATTAATTCGGTGTTAATATCTGAATTTACACCTGGTTTTTGTTGATCGGTAGCAATAACAATTTTATTAATATAACCGATCACTTGACCGATCTTAAGTTCCATATTACTCGGAGACATGTATAGTCCCTGCGCATAAACGTAGTCTACTTTGGATTGAGCGTACTGTAATACATCTTGATAACGTTTTATAGAAGATGGTATGTCAACTGGTGAATTAATAGCATCCTCCACATTTGCGACAAACGCATCGAGCGCCGTCCCAGAACCACGTTCGTGTTTGCGATTGTGCACCAAGAATTGCCCATACATAAGTTCTTATTGATTCATTAACTCTTACAACTCCTGGGTTAGTAAAATTATTGTCTGTGTTATCATTAAGAAATTCATTCCAAGCATTTCCAGGTGGTTGCTCAACCTTTTGGACGGTGAAAGCAACACCACCCTTTATGTTCATACGATCGTCTCTCCACTCGTTACTTGAGAGAGCAAAGCTCGGAAGAAGACGACCCCTTTACAGTAAATCATCGCTGACTTCTTTAACAGGGTGTGCACCAGCGTACGGAATACCTAGACCAAGGTTAACTCCACTCAGACGCCAATCTTTACTCGTAGAAACATTAAATTCCTGACATTCATACGCGAACCTATTGTACGGATTATTTGATGCATTCTATGCTCGATCCTGCGGTAATGAGGCACTAATTTCTTTAAGTAAACGTCTAATCTGATAGTATACATGAAATGATAATACAGACTTATTTAGTTCAAATCCTGGGGCATAAAGAGATACACCACATCCTGTTGTGGCACACCATATGGCAAAGTTTAACTGGTTCTGCCAAAATTGCATCGGATTGTGAAACCATTCGTGCACCATTTTATCGCTAGTTGCCGTGACCCTGTATTTTTCAAAGATATCAGGGAATTTAACAAAAACATTAGCACCAGAGGCACTTACTAAAATCGACTGATTAGTAATGTAAGTTGATTTCATATTTAAGTTATCATATAGTGTCTTTGTATATTTAATATGTATGTTCCACTCCCAGGAATAACAAATGGCCAGTCTATTGAACTGCTTCATACTATCGACAACTCGGATGGACAACTTATGCTCTATGCGATGTAACATATTACCCGCAGGGGACCAATATAAATGCTGCAAGAGGTAATAATGAGATATTGATAATTGAAAACAGTATTATTGGCAAACCCATTATTATACCTGATGGGTATTACAGCATTTGCTCACTCAATGATGAAATTTTTAAGCCTTTGGGAGTTAGTCTCACACAAAATGGGTCGAATCGGATACTGATTATAAGCGCTGGAGAAAAGAGAATACTTTTTGGATGGGGCTTAGCAGTTACACTTGGATTTGTAATAGGAGACGAAATAATAGCAATAATAATACAACCCAACGAAACAGTGCATGGAGTTAATTTACCCGATTTAGTTCCCTATAAAAAGTTGTGCATCCATCTTGATCAGATCAGTACGACGGATAATATTCAACTTGAAAGTCCTTCAACTCTGCTGAGAGCTATTCCAGTCAAAGATGAAAAATACAATAGCGGTAGAATGGAATCTGTCTCATCATTACAATATTAAAAATTACAGCGTGGTATTATTTCAAACTTCAAAAATTCTGTATAAGATTTCTGTAAAACATCAACCTGTACATATAGGATACTTGAGTGTAACACTCCATATTATAAATAATGGTTGATTCATCAGGCCCTGGAACACTCAGACAATGTAATACAATTGCGCTTTCCGATCTCGGAGACTCAGAAGGATTCGGTAAACCCGGTACCGATGGTAAGTTATACGCTTTACACTTACAAGATAATGTATACAAGCGGAAAGAAGTTACATTCACAGGTAATCTAGGAGATTTAAGCGATGTCCACGTTAGTAGACTCCATAAAAACACTTCGTATAATCTTACTCGCAACGATGATAATAAATGGACTATGATCGAAGCAAAAATCAAGTGGCTACTGAATATCTTCATTACCCCACATGTGATGACGGGTAATTTAACTAAGATAAGAAATAGTGGGGTCATACTCCGGGCTTATATCCCATCAAAACGAAAAAGTGTGTTAGTCTCTCCCCTGCCAGAAAACCCAAGTCATATGTTATTTAGTCGTCCGGCATAAAAAAATGTTAGTATAAATTTGGTTACTGAATTCAATGATATTAAAGATAACTTGAGTGCAATACCTAATCTTTCTACGCTTATTATTGAAGTCTTGTTCGGAGATGCACCAGAAGATGCCTTCGAAATATTACAAGGTCTATCAATTAAATCGCTCAAGAAACACCAACGTCAACGTTGCAGTATTATTTATATGGGAGCTTCACCCGTTGCAACCGTTGAGGGGGTCCAAATTATTAAAAATGACAGCATTTCTCTTACTAAGATATTCATGACGTATAATATACATTTGATAAGGTTGATGTATACAGAATAATAAGGTTGATGTATACTCCCAAAACAGTGAAGCAAGACCAATTAAAGACTATTATATGATATAATAATATACACTATGGGTTTATATCCAGCGCTCGAAGAAAAGATGGATACTGTTGATGGATTTCGATTACATCAAATAAGCGACATAAAACATCGAATAGAGAGTTGAGACTTGGATTGTATAAAAAGGATCACAGAGCCGTGAATGCTCTCGACGTAGTTGACACTGCGCTTGTAGCAGCTGGCATGGGAGTTGGTGTAGCAGGTGTTGGTTTATTATCAACTATAATCGCCGCGCCTATCGTACTTGGCATGGAAATAGCCGCGCGAGTCTCAGGAGTCTTAGAGTTACCTGTTTTTGGTAGAAGATTCGTGTTTTCCTTTCTTCAGTCAATGCGTCGCGTAGTTTGATAATTTCTTCTGCGTGAATCGACACATCATGCTCGACAGAGTTTACTTTTTCTGTAATTTCTGCCATTTCCACTTTTATTGAGTCCTTTACCTCCTGCAAATCAGTCTTAATAGATTTTATCAATTCTGTAAGTCTTTTTTCTGCATCCTCTATTGAACTGGTTGATCTCATTGTGCGACCAGTCTCGGACATTTTTGGCATTTAAGTTAATGATATGTATCCAAACGTCAAAAATGACACTCGATTTTTGCAATTTATGCCCACCTTTGACTATCTGGAATAGGTTTTCTTACCATCATGGCAATATAACTGCGGCATCTGATTGGTTGAAAGTTAGTTGTTCGATCGTTAAAAGAGATATCTAGACATATTGTTGCACACAAAGCACATTTTATTACAATACCAACGGAATGGGGTCCTCTGATTGGTCGAAATTTAGATAGCTAACCCTATTTAAGACCATACTATTTTACCATACTAATAAGTGCTTTTTATGAAACAAGGTGTGGATGATCAGCACAACATTCAGTAATATAACCTCATTCAGAAATCCAAGATGGTCTCACAGGCGCCATATTGTAATTTACAGATCTCAAACATCTAAATGAGTAAATATCTAGTTATGAAGTCCTTTTGAAATATCATTTCATTAGATTATTAGTCCATTGTACCCCGCAACGAAGTTAGGGGGTGTAATGGAATCAGCGTGTCAGCCCGTCTGTCCGCAGAAAATAAATTTCCGAATAATTCCTTCCAAACTAATTGACTGATTTCAATTAAACTTTGTATACGTGGCCACTTCAACATGTTGTTGGACACACCAATTTGTTTTTTTTCATTTGGGCGGAGTTATTGCCTTTTTTTTACTTCATTTCAAATTGTCTGGACAACTTCTAAACAACTACGTCGATTTCTTTCAGATATGTAATTGTGACGAACGGACTGTCGGGGGACCTCCGGGAGATAAGTGAGATATGCAAGACTGTGCTTGTCAACAATGAACTCTGAAGACTGCTGAACTCTGACAGATGGCTGGGACAGAATGGGATCATTTCAATTCTGTTTCTCCTTTTCAGTTTGTGTATTCTACTAATTCAACTATATTCCTTGATGAATGGGGCATGTGTAACTAAACGTTGTGATCATAGATATAGTTACATTTCAATCATCAGAAGTTCAAGACAATTTGTCAAAAATACAGTTAACTGAGTAAACAATATTTAAGAGCTGGACTTCCTCATTGATAACATCTATGAGAAATTTAGGGATATGACATTAGGCATGAAATGGTTAAGAGCAACAATCTTTGTACTTCTGTAATCATCACTAATATCTTCTACTTTTTAAGAGTATATAACCTATGGAAATAGTATGTTTGCTAAAAACACTTTTTAGAGAATCCACATGGTATAAATTCCACTTGTCTCTAGTACGTTCTGTGAATATAAAGAAAGCCCTTCCTTGATAGTATGAAGGATTTTAGTAATGTTTGAGACACGGATTTGGTGGTATATTTTGCTGGACCAGCAATAAATATCTCACTTGGAACTGAATTTTATGGAGCTGTTGGATCCAGTACAAATGAAAAATGGACATGTCTTTAGGTTTTAGAGGCAAGCCAAAAGTTTATAAACAATCCACACAAACCATTTATTGACAAAATTTAAATTTAAATTATTTTGACGAGAACGTTTTTTATTTTTCCTCAGTGCACAGACTTACTGAATAGACAGACTAAATGTGTGGAAGATAACAGATTGAGGTCACACCTACTTTTATCTAGATTGGGCAAAATCAACGCAGACGTTCGTAACGACCCGTTTTGACTGGGCCCATTTTGACTAACCGATCCACAATTTTATTTCAACCCACTTTCTGCGGGCCACTTTACCAGTTGATACAAACCTGTGAGAGGTTTTTCGACGAACAAAGAAAAAAATGGAAATTACGTGTTAATATTGTAGAATAAATTTTATTTGCGATATCAGACTCTTACAAACATACAACAATGTTGGGCCAATGTTGTTCCAACATTCTAAAGTATTACCCAGCTATGAAACCATTCATGTGTCGCAAAGAGAACATTGATAGTGGGCAGCAAAACGTATTAAGAGTTGCCTCCCTTAATAATGCGAAGGAGCCGTCTGGCATAAGGTAGATCTATATTTTTTTTATGCTTTTTCAATAGCGCATTGTTTGATTTTAACCTGTCCTACGAAGCCTGTGAATGTTGTAAACTTATGACCAGATAGTAAAGGTCTGTTTCTTATTTAGCACGCCAGGCGTCCTCACACACTGATTAGATCAAGGCCCTTTCAGTGTCACGATGTTTGAACTGTACGAAATCTCGCTTGCAACAAACCTTCAAGTAACGTTACCAGTGATACAGATCGTCCAATATTTAGGATATTTGCCTACCCATTGTCACAAATGTCCCATTGATTTTGTAGAAATTATACAGCAGTCTATGGGAATGTCCTATTGAAAATTCTAAACATCAGAGATTTTCCAAGAAATGTCTTATTGTCATTTTCCTCAGCTACGTAGATCTAACATAGCTTGTCTGTTCAGAGTTAATAACATTGTTTTGTGTGACATTAGACATGTGACTGTTTACAGTTCAGTAGACATATTGTGCTGCTGACTTATTTTGTACAGTAGGAATTTATTTTACGTTTTACCCTAACTGTGTATTTGACTGAGGTAATAGGGGTGCAGGCTAAAACGGCACCTCAGCAAAACGTCACCGATTTCTCTGCCGCATTTGGCGAAAACGGCTACTATGAGTCGGGCGAAAACGGCACCTCTATTTTTAATAACGATAACAACGATTTTTGTAGTAATATATAGGGTTTATTTACATGGGATTTTATTAGTGATGTATTAACATTTCCTCTTTTCAGAGATATAAGTCAATATAGTATTTCATTGGTGATTTACATTGTATTTCCTCTTTTCAGTAAATATGTTCATATATACATGTCTATCTTCATCATCATCCTCCTCTTCACAAAATCGGTCCATGCACAACAGAACATTGTGAAAGTACTTGGGTCAGGGAGAGATCCCCATCCTTGTATCTTCGCCATACGTCGAAGATCTCCTCTTGACGAGATGTTGAAGATTTCCGAACATACGCCCTGAGTCGTCCCTCCTGAATCAGTCGCGACTGTAGAGGCAACAGACTCGCCTCTCGGAACAGCTCTGGGATCAACCTGTAGATCCCCAGGGACTGCTCACCCACCTTGTTGTTGATGCGTCTGTGCCAACCTAAAACATGAGAGAAAGAAATTTTAATGTACAGTGATCGCTCGCTATTGCGCCCACCAATTATTTGGACCCCATTGGTAGCGCAATAGCGAGCGATCACTGTATAATAAAAACATTTTTATCGTTTAATATACTTTATTTTTATTGTTTGTATTTGTATTTGAACTATTTGTATTATTTTTTATTACCTTCCACAAAGTTGTTTGTCCTGACAGCTACATTGAACACAGACCAAGATCGGGGAGAGAAGGTGGGATGAGCAATCCACTGGGCTTGAAAATAGTTGAGAACAATTACATCAATCAGTTATAACAACAGTATCAATACCTCAACTCGGACTTGAATTGTTGTCAACTGTCCTGGCTGACACAGCGGAAAGGGAAGTCTTCTTCATTCCGGCAAATTTCTCTGCAACGAGCCACAGAAAGTCCTGTTCCACATACTCGATGGGTCCACTGGTCACAGTTATCACATGATACGGCATGTTGATTTCTTCTGACAGTCTTCTCGCATGCGACACATCGAAAGGCCATGGTGAATAATTGTGATCTGACAGCATCATGTTTGGCCTCTTAAATACAGTTTCAGCTTAAATTGAGTATTGGTACTTAAAACTTCAAAGCGTATAGTGTTTTCACAATAAGTTAACTACGCCTCCCAATTGGAGTCGGTGAGTAAACTGGAGTAGGGGGCTAATTTCTTATTTGTTTTATTTCACAATTATTTGTGTTTGTAAGAGACGATGTGAGTTTAATTTCTATTATTTTTCTTCAAAGCATGTTATGTTTTCACAATAAGTTGAGTTGCGTATAAGCTAAGTTGGATTATAGTTGGAGTAGAGGCTAATATCTAATGTAAACTTGTTTTAACATCTCACAATTATTGGCGCTTGCAAGTTACAATGTAAGTTTAATATCATTTATTGACAAAGTTAAAAAAAAATAATAAGGTGCCGTTTTCGCTCGAGTCGAGGTGCCCTTTTCGCTCGAGTCGAGGTGCTGTTTTCGCCAATCGGTGCCGTTTTCGCCCAGTGTCGTTTTGCCGAGGTGCCGTTTTCGCTATAACCCGGTAATAGCCAAGTGTACATTTTATAAAATAGATATAAACTGGTTAGAAGTGATAAATGTATATGTATCATGTATATATGTATAGTCTTTTGTAGAATTTATTATGCTTGTATTTCATACACACTAGTGTAACGGTGGATATGTAATATATCTATATGTAGTATACTTATTTGTGCAGGGCTATTCACTGTACATCAATAAAGGAGGTTCCAGTCTGCATCCCTGAGACAAGGTATGCATGATTAACTATGTATAGACTGTACTTTGTTTTATCTGGAAGGATTTGTTCAAATATATATGCCAAAAGTAAGTAACTGTAGATCTAAATGTATTATTATTATTGTTGTTATCTTGTGCCTTTATACTGTCCATACCCATGATATTTATATCAAATTATGTATGTTTTAGGGCAGATCCGGACTATCGTGTAGTTCTCACTCCACGCCCATTGAAAATAAATCCCTTCTGACCAAACAAGTACTCCCTTATCTTTGAGACGACCAGAGTTACATTTATTTTTTCAAAAAGCAGCTTTTTTTTGCAAGCCCCAATCATCATCACTGAGCACAACCTGCTGAAAATGATCCTACGTTTATTGATTCAATTTTTTTCTTGATGAAATAAATGATGTGACAATACAAAAATATACCATCATTCAGTTTAAAAAATGTTTCTATGATTCAATATTTAACAATATAATAGCAAGTACTTTAAAAAAACCTGTAAAATGAAGTCAAAATCTGAAATTTCATTTTAGGATGGAGCAGTTTAGCCTGATGGTGTATTTTAAGGCAAGTAGCAAAAAGGAAAAAAATAATATCCTTTATAAATCATCTCATTATTGGACTTCAGCCAATTTGGTCCACTTTTTAAAATTCAGTCAAAATTTAAAAATTCAATCTCGGATGTTGCTGTTTTGTCTGGTGATGTGTATTTAGGCACGGATATATAAAAGAAGGAAAAAATATATCCTTTGAAATCACCAATTAATGGGACTTTAGCCAATTTGATCCAATTTCAGAAATTTGGAAAATATTTTTAAATTCAGTCCAAATTTGATAATTCAATCTGTGATGTAGCTGTTATGTCTGATGATGTGTTTTAAGGCAACGAATGAATAGAAAAAAAGGAAAAATAATATCCCTTGAAATATTCAGTTTATGGGACTTTAGCCAATTTGGTCCAGTTTCAGTAATTTGGAAAATATCTGTAAAATTCAGTCAAAATTTAAAAATTCAATTTGAAATGTTGCAGTTCTGTCTGATGATGTGTATTAAAGTGAGGAGTATGTATTAAAAAAGACAAAATATCCATTGGACTCATCAATTTATGGGATTTTAGCTAATTTGGTCCTGCATCACATACTTCATTTCAGGTTTCTTCATGTGAATAGAACAGATTCGTCCGCATTCAGAAGTTTCCCCACAGTGTTGCAGAAAATTCATTCTGGGATGTTGTCGTTTAGTCTGGTGATGTTTATTTAGGCAAGGAATAAATATAAAAGAAGAAAAAATAATATCCATTGAAATCATCAGTTTATGGGACTTTAGCCAATTTGGTCCAATTTCAGTACTGTGGAAAAATCATCAAAATTCAGTCAAAATTTGAAATTTCATTTTATGATGGCGCAGTTTAGTCTTATGATGTATTTTAAGGCTAGGAACAAATAGAAAACAACCACAAAAAATAATATGCTTTGAAATCATCTCAATACTGAACTTTAGCCAATTTGGTCCAATTTCACTACTGTGGAAGAATCTTCAAAATTCAGTCCAAATTTGAAATTTCCTTTTATGATGGAGCAGTTTAGTCTTATGATGTATTTTAAGGCTAGGAACAAAAAGAAAACAACCACAAAAAATAATATGCTTTGAAATCATCTCAATACTGAACTTTAGCCAATTTGGTCCAATTTCAGTACTGTGGAAAAATCATCAAAATTCAGTCAAAATTTGAAATTTCATTTTATGATGGCGCAGGTTAGTCTTATGATGTATTTTAAGGCTAGGAACAAATAGAAAACAACCACAAAAAATAATATGCTTTGAAATCATCTCAATACTGAACTTTAGACAATTTGGTCCAATTTCAGTACTGTGGAAAAATCATCAAAATTCAGTCAAAATTTGAAATTTCATTTTATGATGGCGCAGGTTAGTCTTATGATGTATTTTAAGGCTAGGAACAAATAGAAAACAACCACAAAAAATAATATGCTTTGAAATCATCTCAATACTGAACTTTAGCCAATTTGGTCCAATTTCAGTACTGTGGAAAAATCATCAAAATTCAGTCAAAATTTGAAATTTCATTTTATGATGGCGCAGTTTAGTCTTATGATGTATTTTAAGGCTAGGAACAAATAGAAAACAACCACAAAAAATAATATGCTTTGAAATCATCTCAATACTGAACTTTAGCCAATTTGGTCCAATTTCACTACTGTGGAAGAATCTTCAAAATTCAGTCCAAATTTGAAATTTCCTTTTATGATGGAGCAGTTTAGTCTTATGATGTATTTTAAGGCTAGGAACAAAAAGAAAACAACCACAAAAAATAATATGCTTTGAAATCATCTCAATACTGAACTTTAGCCAATTTGGTCCAATTTCAGTACTGTGGAAAAATCATCAAAATTCAGTCAAAATTTGAAATTTCATTTTATGATGGCGCAGGTTAGTCTTATGATGTATTTTAAGGCTAGGAACAAATAGAAAACAACCACAAAAAATAATATGCTTTGAAATCATCTCAATACTGAACTTTAGACAATTTGGTCCAATTTCAGTACTGTGGAAAAATCATCAAAATTCAGTCAAAATTTGAAATTTCATTTTATGATGGCGCAGGTTAGTCTTATGATGTATTTTAAGGCTAGGAACAAATAGAAAACAACCACAAAAAATAATATGCTTTGAAATCATCTCAATACTGAACTTTAGCCAATTTGGTCCAATTTCAGTACTGTGGAAAAATCATCAAAATTCAGTCAAAATTTGAAATTTCATTTTATGATGGCGCAGTTTAGTCTTATGATGTATTTTAAGGCTAGGAACAAATAGAAAACAACCACAAAAAATAATATGCTTTGAAATCATCTCAATACTGAACTTTAGCCAATTTGGTCCAATTTCACTACTGTGGAAGAATCTTCAAAATTCAGTCCAAATTTGAAATTTCCTTTTATGATGGAGCAGTTTAGTCTTATGATGTATTTTAAGGCTAGGAACAAAAAGAAAACAACCACAAAAAAATAATATGCTTTGAAATCATCTCAATACTGAACTTTAGCCAATTTGGTCCAATTTCAGTACTGTGGAAAAATCATCAAAATTCAGTCAAAATTTGAAATTTCATTTTATGATGGCGCAGGTTAGTCTTATGATGTATTTTAAGGCTAGGAACAAATAGAAAACAACCACAAAAAATAATATGCTTTGAAATCATCTCAATACTGAACTTTAGACAATTTGGTCCAATTTCAGTACTGTGGAAAAATCATCAAAATTCAGTCAAAATTTGAAATTTCATTTTATGATGGCGCAGGTTAGTCTTATGATGTATTTTAAGGCTAGGAACAAATAGAAAACAACCACAAAAAATAATATGCTTTGAAATCATCTCAATACTGAACTTTAGCCAATTTGGTCCAATTTCAGTACTGTGGAAAAATCATCAAAATTCAGTCAAAATTTGAAATTTCATTTTATGATGGCGCAGGTTAGTCTTATGATGTATTTTAAGGCTAGGAACAAATAGAAAACAACCACAAAAAATAATATGCTTTGAAATCATCTCAATACTGAACTTTAGCCAATTTGGTCCAATTTCACTACTGTGGAAGAATCTTCAAAATTCAGTCCAAATTTGAAATTTCATTTTATGATGGCGCAGGTTAGTCTTATGATGTATTTTAAGGCTAGGAACAAATAGAAAACAACCACAAAAAATAATATGCTTTGAAATCCTCTCAATACTGAACTTTAGCCAATTTGGTTCAATTTCAGTACTGTGGAAAAATCTTCAAAATTTAGTTCAAAATCAAAAATGCAATCTGGGATGTTGCCATTTAGTCTGGTTATGTGTATTTAGGCAAGGTATACATATAAAAGAAGAGAAAATTATATTCTTGGAAATCATCAGTTTATGGGACTTTAGCCAATTTGGTCCAATTTCAGTACTGTGAAAAAACATGTAAAATTCAGTCAAAATTTGAAAATTCATTCAGGGATGCTGCCATTTAGTCTGATTATGTGTCTTTAGGCAAGGTATACATATAAAAGAAGAGAAAAATATATTCTTGGAAATCATCAGTTTATGGGACTTTAGCCAATTTGGTCCAATTTCACTACTGTGGAAGAATCTTCAAAATTCAGTCAAAATTTGAAATTTCATTTTATGATGGCGCAGGTTAGTCTTATGATGTATTTTAAGGCTAGGAACAAATAGAAAACAACCACAAAAAATAATATGCTTTGAAATCATCTCAATACTGAACTTTAGACAATTTGGTCCAATTTCAGTACTGTGGAAAAATCATCAAAATTCAGTCAAAATTTGAAATTTCATTTTATGATGGCGCAGGTTAGTCTTATGATGTATTTTAAGGCTAGGAACAAATAGAAAACAACCACAAAAAATAATATGCTTTGAAATCATCTCAATACTGAACTTTAGCCAATTTGGTCCAATTTCAGTACTGTGGAAAAATCATCAAAATTCAGTCAAAATTTGAAATTTCATTTTATGATGGCGCAGGTTAGTCTTATGATGTATTTTAAGGCTAGGAACAAATAGAAAACAACCACAAAAAATAATATGCTTTGAAATCATCTCAATACTGAACTTTAGCCAATTTGGTCCAATTTCACTACTGTGGAAGAATCTTCAAAATTCAGTCCAAATTTGAAATTTCATTTTATAATGGAGCAGTTTAGTCTTGTGATGTGTTTTAAGACAAGGAACAAATAGAAAAAAACACAAGAAAACAATATGCTTTGAAATCCTCTCAATACTGAACTTTAGCCAATTTGGTTCAATTTCAGTACTGTGGAAAAATCTTCAAAATTCAGTCCAAATTTGAAATTTCACTTTTTGATGGAGCAGTTTAGTCTCGTAATGCGTTTTAAGACAAGGAACAAATAGAAAAAAACACGAAAAACAATATGCTTTGAAATCATCTCAATACTGAACTTTAGCCAATTTGGTCCAATTTCAGTACTCTTCAAAATTCAGTCCAAATTTAAAAGTTCAAGCTGGGATGTTGTCGTTTAGTCTGGTGATGTGTATTTAGGCAAGGAATACATATAAAAGGAGAAAAAATAATACCCTCTGAAATCATCTCATTATTGGACTTTAGCCAATTTGGTCCAGTTTCAGTAATTTGGAAGAAATCTTTAAAAATTCAGTCAAAATGTGAAATTTCACTTTATGTTGGAGCACTATAGTCTTGAGATGTATGTTAAGGCAAGGAACAAATAGAAAACAAAACAAAAAATAATATCCTTTGAAATCATCTCATTATTGGACTTTAGCCAATTTGGTCCAATTTCAGTAATTTCGAAAAAATCTGTAAAATTCAGTCAAAATTTAAAAATTCAATCTGGGATGATGCCATTTTCTCTGGTTATGTGTATTTAGGCAAGGTATAAACAAAAAAGAAGAAAAAATTATATCCTTTGAAATCATCTCATTATGGGGACTTTAGCCAATTTGGTCCAATTTCAGTACTGTGAAAAAATCTGTAAAATTCAGTCAAAATTTAAAAATGCAATCTTGGATGTTGCTATTACATGTGTAGTCTGGTTATGTGTTTTTAGGCAAGGTATAAACATAAAAGAAGAAAATATTATATCCTTTGAAATCATCAGTTTATGGGACTTTAGCCAATTTGGTCCAATTTCAGTACTGTGAAAAAATCTTCAAAATTCAGTCAAAAATTGAAATTTCATTTTTTGATGGAGCAGTTTAGTCTTACAATGTATTTTAAGGCAAGAAACGAATAGAAAAAAGAATAAAAATTATATCCTTTGAAATCACCTCATTATTGGACTTTAGCCAATTTGGTCCAGTTTCAGTAATTTGGAAAAAATCTGTAAAATTCAGTCAAAATTTGAAAATGCAATCTGGGATGTTGCCATTTAGTTCGGTTATGTGTATTTAGGCAAGGTATAAACATTAAAGAAGAAAAAATTTTATCCTTTGAAATCATCAGTTTATGGGACTTTAGCCAATTTGGTCCAATTTCAGTACTGTGAAAAAATCTTCAAAATTCAGTCAAAAATTGAAATTTCATTTAATGATGGAGCAGTTTAGTCTTACAATGTATTTTAAGGCAAG
Organism: Haliotis rufescens; assembly: GCF_023055435.1. NCBI lineage: Eukaryota > Metazoa > Mollusca > Gastropoda > Lepetellida > Haliotidae > Haliotis > Haliotis rufescens. Next base: position 48,788,425 of record NW_025964001.1, on the reverse strand, counting down.
AAACAAATAGAAAAAAAACCCAATAAAAATTATATCCTTTGACATCATCAGTTTATGGGACTTTAGCCAATTTGGTCCAATTTCAGTACTGTGAAAAAATCTGTAAAATTCAGTCAAAATTTGAAAAAGCAATCTGGGATGTTGCCATTTAGTCTGGTTATGTGTATTTAGGCAAGGTATAAACATAAAAGAAGAAAAAATTATATCCTTTGAAATCATCAGTTTATGGGACTTTAGCCAATTTGGTCCAATTTCAGTAATTTGGAAAAAATCTTCAAAATTCAGTCAAAATGTGAAATTTCATTTTATGATGGAGCAGTTGAGTTACAATGTATTTTAAGGCAAGAAACAAATAGAAAAAAACCCAATAAAAATATTATCCTTTGAAATCCCCTCATTATTGGACTTTAGCCAATTTGGTCCAGTTTCAGTAATTTCAAAAAAATCTGTAAAATTCAGTCCAAATTTAAAAATTCATTCTGGGATGTTGCCGTTTAGTCTGGTTATGTGTATTTAGGCAAGGAATAGACATAAAAGGAGAAAAAATAATATCCTTTGAAATCATCTCATTACTGGTCCAGTTTCAGTAATTTGGAAGAAATCTTTAAAATTTAGACAAAATTAAAAATTCAATCTGAAATGTTGCAGTTTTGTCTGATGATGTGTATTAAAGTGAGGAGTATGTATTAAAAAAGAAAAGAAAATCCATTGGAATCATCAATTTATGGGATTTTAGCTAATTTGGTCCTGCATCACATACTTTATTTTTGTCATTTCAGGTTTCCTCATGTTGATGGAACAGATTTGTCCACATTCAGAAGTTTCCCGATAGTAATGCAGAAGTTCTCCATGTTGTAGTGGTTGGACATGTGTTGAATTGAATCATGTTCCAATATTACAGCTGGTTAAGTGCTGTATTAAACGTCATGACATCTTCAATATGTAATTCAGGAGCAACAACATCCACATCTGAGAACATCTTGTATCCTACAGTGAAGAGACAGATAAGTGATAGAAATATATTCTTTGAATATGGCTTCTTCAATTGTGAAAACATTATGCTAATACTGGCGGTACAAAGTTTAAGTATCACTTTCATTTCAGTAGAACATCGAATAAAGTATGATTTCATTGCATTTTAAGCTCACCTTGACAACATTAAAGTGAGCTTTTGTTATGGGGATTGGGCCATCGTCTGTTCCTATGGGTCTGGCACCAACAAAGTAAGGTTTTCATTTTGAAACTATCCTCTTTATATTTAGACACTTATCTCGCCACACTTATCTTCTCAAAATCTACTAACTTTCAAAATTCCAGAGTTTGAAAGTACAGTTATGATATGTTTCTCCACAACAAATATGGATTTTGATTTTGAAAAAAATCAATATGTTGGTCATAGCAGGATGTTGATGGGTTTCACTGCCATTATGCCTACTGACAAATATGTAATAAACTTAGCTTACCCATGTGAAAATGAACTGGTCTAGAAAGTAGAATAAGACCACTTACATGGAATATTGTGAAAATAAAATGTTAAACATTCACTTCACTGACACAATGACAATTTATAGAGAAATGGTCTCCTACTGACAAGATCATGAACCAAGGTTGTGTCTTCATGATTACACTTTATGTAGTGTTGTGAACATTTCGAAGGTAACACACACATTATGAAAATGTATAAAAACAAGATATGTAGGTAAAATGCACACAACTTAGTACATTTGTAACTATGTTCTCTTAGCATTAAAAAAATTAATAATAATAATACCATCAGTGAAATATGTTGTTGTAAAGCTGAAAACAAACCATTTAAGATGATGAGCATAAAAATTATCAGAAGAAAAAGAAACTTATTTTGTAATTGTGGCAAAAACAAACAAACTATACATAATGGGTTACTAAAAATACAACATCCGGTCATAGGCAAATGATTCATAAAAAACATAATGGCATCATTAAAATGGTGTATGGAAATTACATACATGTACATTCATTTGAAGCTACATAGAAATATATTGATTGTACTCCTGCATGACATGTATTCTTGCATTTCTTTATGCATGTTTATACATGTACAAGCGAGAACCTACATTTGTCAATGATTCTATTCCTAATCTGTCTACCTTTAGACAGGTTAACTAACTTAGTCAGGTGGGGTGACCGGTGGTAATTAGCATTTACTCAACTGTATGGTGTGTTTGTTTAACCAGTAGGCATAATGGGAAGGCAACGCTCATGGTTGTTTGAAAAAGAATTGCAGTTTGGCTAGATTCTTGGTCATTAATAATGTCTACCAGTTTAAAATTTGTTTATGGTCATGTCAAGCTCTTTTTTTTCTGGAAATCATCTCGGTTTATCAGGGATTGTATTTATTATATCTTTTCTAAAAGGATGTGGGCTTTCCACTTTAAAAATATAGTATGCCTTAAAACAAAATGCAGTATGGCTGCTATGACACCAGCTTTTAGCTATGCTTGTAGAAGAAATAATAGTTTTTTCAAATTACATTGTCAATAACCAGTCATTGCCTTCAGAATTGAAAAATTGGTGTACAGCTTCTTCTTATGATTCTGACAATAATAGAGGATATTTCAAGTTTCGCAATGTCCTTTATATTATATGCTATTTTTATGAAAATTACACATTCAAATATGCTGATCACAGTACAAATTTTCCCAACATCGCATCTTGTTGCGACGTCTTATCATTGTCAGTGACATCACGAAATTGTTCAAGTGATGTCATGTGATTGTTTCGGTGTCATCATGCCATTGTACTTGCTGTATAGCAGTGATATCACACAATTGAATTCAGTGCAGTGACGAGAAAAATGATATTTCACTGCAGTGAAAATATCACTTTTTGTCTGAGAAAACACAGTATTTAACTACTTTGCATATAATAAGATTAAATTTTCAAACACCCAAGTTTGGATATGCTGAAATACCCTGATTTTAATGATTATGAGTGAGAGATAATTGACATAAAGCAGCGTTAGAAATTGGCACTAGTCCTGTAGTTCTTGCCAAACTGCCCAATGGTTAAGGTATCATAAGGACTAGTAGAAATTTGCCGTTTATAAGGCTTTTGCTACTTGTTATCAAGGACTAGTGGACTAAAACTGTTAGTTTCTACCCCTGTAAAGTGTTAAATGGCCTCTGACAAGGGGTAACTAGTGCATCATACACACACATTTAGAATGTATTCACCTCATGCTGTTAGTGAGATCTACCCAAAATTCTATAGTGAGTTTTTTTTCATGGGAGAATTTCTGCTTTCATTATCTGATTAATATTTTAAAAATTAAAAGTTTCTGTCATTACTGAAAGATTTTGCTTCATGTCTTACATGTTATTTGTAAGGATGCTGCACTATGGATCCTCTCTGAAATGATTTCATTACCAGAAAGTTATTTCATTTGTGCCAGTTCACAGAGATCAAGCACTGTAAATTTCTTTATAAGTATCAAATATTCAAGCTTTATCAATTAGGCATTATATTCTCAATGAAAAAGAAAAGATGTGTTTAATTAAACATTTGTTTTTTCATCAGGACATCACATTCAAGATCATATACCTAGCTAATCTAACATTGTAGCTAATGTTATATTTGGGATAACACTTTCTTAGTAAAGTACAGATTCTAGTAAGTTGTCGGACTTTCATTTTTGTGGAAGCCTTGGTGGCTGAGTGGGTTAGATCGCTGACTTTGTGTGCTGGTGATTAGGTGCCTCACCCTGGCAGGTGTGGGTTCGAATCCCGCACGGGACTCAAGCCCCCAAAAGTACTAAAAGTACTAGAATCTGTACTTTACTAAGAAAGTGTTATCCCAAATATAACATTTGTTACATTTGACCACTTTCTAAATGGCATTGTGTATTCATAATCTAACATTCTTTTATTAAAACCAAAATGAGAACACTTTAGTGTTGAAACCACGGGAAAATGACACCTATGTTGGGAGTAGTGCACTTTACCGGGCGCACTTTTTCAGATCCAATGAGCGCTGTGGGGGCTCGAACGTGCTTCGCCGGCTCACCGGCTCTGCTAATTAAATGCGTTAATTAGCCGACGCTCTACCACTGGACCACAGGCGCTATCACATGTAATCAGTGCTCGTTTAACAGGTCATTAGAATCACCATTGACATGCATGCGTAATTCAGTAAACAATGAATTGCTCATGCATGTGACGTCACTGCCCGCTCTCCCATTCATCTTTTCTTGAAACCACACCCGCAATTGTTTATGTCAACATGACCAACCAATGGGATTAACTGGATTAACGCTTGAAAAGGTAAGAATTTATGGCTAACCCTTGCCCAAAGCCAGCTGACCCTAATGACCGAAAAGGGGTTTTGGATCGTAAAGAGGTGTAAGTTTCCCTAAGACCGAAAACGGGTGTTGGATCGTAAAGACGTGTAAGTTTCCCTAAGACCGAAAAACGGGTGTTTGATCGTAAAGACGTGTAAGTTTCCCTAAGACCGAAAAACGGGTGTTTGATTGTAAAGATGTGTAAGTTTCCCTAAGACCGAAAACGGGTGTTGGATCGTGAAGCGAGAGTCACCAGAGCGTGAGGCACGGTAACGGTATAACGAGACAGCGGTGGCACTATAGCGCGGTAATTGAGCGGATGGTAGAGCTTGGGCTGCGCCCGGTAAACTGCATTGTTGCCCCTATGTTTTATGTGCTTTTATTTTATTTTCCCAATGAATATGCTTATGAAGTGCATCTAAATATAATTGTCTCAGGTGTCTCATAGGCCTTATGGCTGAATATTGTATATTTTTTAACAATGAATATTGTTACAGTGAACTACATTTAAGTGACATCAAAATACAATAATTTCTTATTCTTCAAAATGTCAACTTGCTGGGATGAACCCCACTCCAATTACCCTTTCCTCCATCCATTCATCCACTAACACAAAACTCTTAGAACCCAAACATCCAAGTCAAACCTTGTTACCTTCCCATATACATATAGATACACATACTAATAACGAAGTTACTGGATTATGTACTCCACTGTCCCTCTGCATGGCCATGCTACCAGCTGTGTTAGGTAATATTATGTAATGCTGGCCACCTGGTATATGTTCTCTGGCCTGGTGAGGTGGGCTCCTCCCCTTACTTGTCATCTTAGGAGTAATTAGCCAATGATTAGATGTTTTTTACCAGACCATCACTGTTGTATTGCTCTAGGAATGAGACAGTTGTCTCATTATGCTTCAGTTAAACGAATAGGCGACAACTACTACACTTCATTGATTTCATTTGAATCATTAGGATTTTGTTCAGTCAATCTGTGTGTACTGACTTGTACTGCTAGGTTGAGGAAACTTATCAAGGACTTTGGAAGTAAAGGAATTATTCCTTCAGTAGATGATTCTCTTTGGACGGGTCTTTTTGATCTGGTATTGCTGGAACTAAGGGTGAGTTGAAAATGGAATGTTCATTACCTTGGCTAAGCAGTATTATGTTTGAATGTATGGTAATTAAACACGGCATGTTTTTTAGGTTCAGTGAATGATTTGGATTGATGAAATTAGTCTAACTTATCAACAGTATTGACTTTGTGCCTGGTAGATATAATTGGTATCCTCCCAAAACGTAGACCTGCCAAAACGCAGACCCGTTAAAACAACACTCGTTATGGCTGGTTGCATCAGTATTTAGTACCCTGTACCCTTAAGTAAAATGGTATCACCCATGTAACAAGAAAGAAAGCTGGGTAGATTTCACAATTTGTTATTCAAATGTTATTTCATTGTCATTTATGATTATCAGTCATTTTCACTTGTTTATCATCAGTGGACCAACTGCATCCAGGTACTGAAGGGGTGTCTTTTCACGGCATTGAAGCTGTTCCTTCTCTCTGTAGACAACCTTCCTGGGTGGCGGTGCTGCTCCAAATTGAATCCGTGCTAGTTTCACTCTCTCCGAAATTTCTACCTTCTGGATCAGTTCGATAAATCTGAAGATGTTTGGATGCTTGTGCTGGAGGGACTTGCCGATTCTGGAGTGGAAACCTTCTAGGTTGTTGTTTGTACGGGGCCCTTGTGTCGCATGGTATATCCACAGTCGAGGTGGGAACCGGGCATCGTCATCTTCCCATGTCGTAACCTCCAGTACACATTTTCATTCTTCGTCCTGTACTTAGCATACGTGTAGCCGTCTAGGAGAACTTGTGGGGCACCTTTCTGGGACAAGACATACTCAACTTTCGTAAGTCCGGCCATAGCTTAATTGGACGAGGTTGAAGCGTTGTTGTTGTTGCATTAAGTGTTTAGGAGGTTGCCTTCTGCCTAGGCAATTTCGGCTGACCTGTCCCTCTTTTGGACTCCTGTGCGTGAGTAGGGTACACCTATCTTTTGTGAGTTTGGTGTTCACATAATTTCTGTTTTTGTATTGATATGATTTCTTTTTTCTTATATTGATATGATTTCATTTCTATCCTTGGCTGCTCTGTTTATATACGTTCGAGTAGCTGTCCATCTCTCAGGGCATGGTGTTGACATTCTAGTAACACATGATCAATGGTTTCAGCCTGATTGCAAGATGAACAAACCTTGTCATAGTGCTTTTTGTGACCGAGTCTGAGGCGTGAGATAGCAATTTCAATTTTCCTTTCATTTGAGTGTGAGTTTGGCTTTTGTTGGACCTTGGGTTGAATTTTGTATAGCCATCTGCCGATCTTACTTGCCATCTTTCTGCTATGAAGGCTTTGATTTTGCTTTTTATCTCTAGTTTACTAAAGGTAATAGGCTGTATATCCGCTTTGTCTAGAGCTAGCTTCGCCAGTGAGTCTGCTTTTTCATTTCCATGAATATCTATGTGAGAGGGGATCCAACACAGCTCCACCTGTTGCCCTTGGTCCGATAGTTTTGTATATTCGTATAGAATATTGTTGACTGTGTTTGGCCTGGAGTTTGAGTTTCTGCCACTGATGGCCTGAAGTGCACTTAGGGAGTCTGATATGACGACTGCCTTTGCTTCCGGAAGTTCCGGAATGAGTTTGAAGCTCATGTTCAAATATATTTATATGTTATACCATACACAAGAGAAGGAAGTATTAGTGATTGAGAACATTTGGTATATTCTTACACAAATCCCACAACTTGTTTAAAGGTAATGTTTGAATAAAATTTGTGATGTACCGGGAGCAGATTAAAGAAAGGAGGAGTTTCAAGACAATGTTGTTGTTGTCCACTACTGCTCATTGTCTCAACATATTGATAATCCCTCATAGCAGGGGAGTGGACCAGTCCATTCATTAATTAGGTGTGACCAGCATGGCCCAATTAATTAGTGAGCTAATTTTAACTGCTTTTTGGGAGGTCTGCATTTTGGAGGTCTACGTTATGGGAGGGAACCATATAATTTGGTGACAATTTCAGACAGATTATAGGTACATGATTTAATGAATTACACAGGTTTTGATTCTGTTTCTTGATATGATAATAACAAAACTATAGTTTTCTTTCACCTTTGTAAGGATATCTAGAAATGATTCAGTATTATATATTGGCATAATCATAATTAGTAATAAATCACACACTGTGTCCTTGGTTTTCAGCTGAAAGTGATTGTAGACAAGGTCAGGATATTTCTCCCTCTATCTTCCTACGCTCTTAAAATTCTTGCTGGGCTTGTTAAGAACAATATGTTAATGTCAAGGATATTTTAGTTAAAAGATGAAAAATATTTAACACAATATGATGATAATACAGAGTTCCTTTTGACAGGTGAGAAAAATCTGTTAAAGCTACAGTCCCATGATAAGTCCCAAGTAATATAATAGGCCCAAAGAAGAATAACTAAGTTTGGTATTTGCCTAATAAAAAAATTGAATGAAACCCAGAAGATTTCAGGCTGCCTAGTGTTATATTTTCAACAGACTTGAAATGAACAGAACTATAACCTCTCTTGGTTCAATTGCCATTATTGAGGCCTTACTTATTTTCAAATTGAATTTACTGGTATTGTTTATTACTGCCAAATCATTATGGGAATTTTATTAAGGAGTTAAATAAAATGTTATTTAAGTTTCTTTGGAATGGAAAGTCCGATACGATTAAAGAGCTAATGTAAAAGGAGAAGCTTTGGTATTATTGATTTCCTTACACCAGTCAATTCTCTAAAACTATCTTGGGTGAGAAAGTTATTGGACATTACAAATGAGTCAAGATGAAAAATGCTCTTTTTGGCTTCATTCCCTTGCTGTCAACATTTGTCTGTATTTGGTGTAGGCCAAATTCAAGATCTAAATTCCAAAACACTTTTGAACTTCTTGTCAACTTTCCTTTATATTATTGGTTTTCAAAAGTGATCAATAGCATGAAAGACCAACATCTTTTGCCCAATTAGATGATAACGGAAATGTCAGTGTCAGGAAATTACTGTCACAATATTTAGGCAGACCAGCGCCGACTCCAAAGGTAAACCATCTCTGAACCACCTTGAGAGGTGGTAACTTATGAGACAAGCGAGACAAGCAAGACAAGCGCTAATGTGAAATGGTAACTGTCACAAAGTTACTTTAGAAACGGTCTAGAGACGGTTAAATCACCTAATGTGAAAGGAGTATATGTCAGAGGAATGTTTGTTGGCTGAGCATGAATGGGATAAGTTATGTGGAAAGGGTCGTTGTAAGGATGGGTACCATAGGAGATTAGCCCGAGTAAGGCCCTGTATACCGGACTGTACCCCGACAATGCAGGAAGTCACCCAAGTTTACCGTACAGTACCCAAGTGTTGCATACCATACCTAAGTCAGCTGAGGGGGATGAAAAGTATTTGGTTTCATTTCATCAAATCATAAAGACTGGGTGGGAGGAGGAGGGAGTCAACTGGGTGCATTTAAGATGAAATCAGGGGGTAATATGTGAAAACAAAAACAACAGGTTAATTTCGCACCCTGTGTCAACTAACTCTATTTTGTTTATTATATAAGATAAATATTTAAGAAAAGTACCTTAATATTCCTTTTCTGTCAAGGATGAAACTGAAACATGAAGCAAATACAGATTTCTGGCAGTTACTGTTGTGCTAACTCAATGAAAATGTTCATATTTCCAAAATATGAGACTTGATCTTGTTGATATTTATCTTATTTCTTTGGTTTGAAGAAGAACACATGCGCTGAGATGTATTTGAGGTATTGTTGCTGCTGGTTAATTTTTTAAAATAAATGTAATGTTTTAAAGAATTCTTTAGATTTTAAACAGTATCAATGTTATCTTTGAGTTTATTATTGAAAGAAATGTTGTGTACAGAAAACATGACCAAACCAAACAAGTATTACAAAAAATGGATGCTGTAGAATTAGACAGTAAATTTTGGTATTCCATGACTGGTGTCTAAATGTATTACATCTAGCAAGTTATTTTAACAATTTAAATTACATCATAAGTAGTGATAAAATTTTAAAATATTTGTTTATTAAGTTTGTAGTATGAATTTGCAATAGTTGCTTTTCACTAAATTTGAAATAAGTGTTCAATCTCCCTTCTTTGTCTATTGTACTCATGTTGTTATTGTAGTTATATGATGTATCATTTGTAACCAAATATCTTAAAAATCCATGAATTATTTCTTCATTGTTAACAGTCAGAAATCTTTGTGATTTCTGCAGGTATTTACAGAAACATGATGGACAACCAAGCAAATGTCATCTGGTTGCATTGTAAACATAAAGTTATGCCAATTATGTGACTAGATTAGTCTTTTGAGGAGAAAATGTGGTACAAAATTGGCCATCTTCAAAGACAATTTTCAAGTAACCAAGCATTCTCTTATATCAAAGTTCAACCATTTTTCTCTCTGTTTCAATGGTTTTTATCATGGTTCCAAACTCAGTGTTGGTGTGGGAATGATTAAAAGAAATTCTACTTTGGGAGCGTCCACACTCCCACTTTCACCACTGATTGTCACTTAGTAGTATAGGTAATAGGGGTTCTGGACCACTTCCACTGGAGCCGGATTTATATACCTATACTGCTACTACAGATGGAATTTTTTATGCGTAAATGATGATGCGATTTAACGATAGTCATGAGATTAAGTTAAATTGACCCCAGCTCACCAATACCTGGGGCCAATCATTGCTTTAGATGAGCCTAAATGGTAATAAATATATTCTTCATTATTTTTATCGATAAAGCGATATTCAACATTTTTATTAAGTTCTTCGTTCATTTTACTAGGAGACCAGACTATATAACTACACTCTTTTTGTAAATTGATCAAGAAGGCGTCTTTTTCTTGTTCGGCACCCCTGATTTCGGCACCCCTACAATATTTTTTTCCACTAGAGCAATAGGATGTGTCCAAAGCATACAACTGTGCCCAACGAATTTCCAATTGAACATTTGTGCCCAACTACAGTATAGAACAAAAATGGAAGAAGCGAAATATACAACTATGGAGAGCATGGGAATACGCGCAGAAATGTCTATATTCCAACATATACTAGTGGAGAATGCATACGAAGACAACTTGCTACCAGATATATCCAAGGTAGACTATTTGGAAGGAAATCTGGGTAGAACACATCTAGAATCTTTGGATGGCCTGCCAACATTTGTAGACGATATGTATGTATTTGGCTATCTAGAAGAAAACGATATAGTATCTCTACGGGGATCTGTGTCTTGTACAACTGGAGAAAGTGGATCTGCAAAACGTATACTACAAGAAATACAAATAGCAACGCAGAAAGTATACGGATGTCGCGTGCATGCTACTATTGCAAATACAATTTCCTATATAGGAGGCTCTGGGAGCAAAATACGAGACACAATACAACGAATACAAAAACAAACAGAATACAAAGCAAAGAAAAAATGGATGGAAAGATTTTCCAACGAAGAACCCAAAGGTATATTTGTGTGCAAAATAGATGTCTCCGAGTTGTCCCTAGAGGAAACACAAAAAGGGTTGGATGCACTACACACGCAACTATATTCCTTTGGATACGAGATATATTCCATAGACTATACTAGAGACTTTTCTGGTGTACTAGATAGGAAAAAACTAGTGGAATACCTACAAAGCGAGGGATACTTTCTACAAGGTATACAATACGATTGTGGAGAAAGAGAAGGAACAATTCTAGACAATACAGCGTCTGTAGGAGAACATGTATGTACTTGGGTATACAGTAGGAACAATAGAACATTTTCCGCGAAGATATACAACAAAGTTGTTTCCAATTTCGAAGCTGGGGACGTTCGGAATCCAATAGGAGCACATCTTTGCGAATATGTAGATTGTCCAAATAGACACCTACGAAAAACATTTTTGCATCCAGACGTACAGAAAAGAGGTTGTTCTCGAATAGAAGTATCTGTGTATGCACCAGACGAAGACATAGGACCTTGGGTTGTAGACGAAATTCTAGAGTTGGTATCCCCCAAAGAAGAACCACTATTTCTCGAACAACCACCAGAAAACCAATGGAGAAACTTGGCAAAGAAATTGGATAGATGTTGTATAGTCGCCTCCAGACCTCTTGGGAAGATATTTGTAGCATGGTATGCACACACAAAAACTAGGAGAATAGCAGGGATACATATACATCCGAAAAAAGAGACAGTAGAAGATACGAAGAAATGGGAAAGAGCAGTAGAATTTGCAATTGGAGACTTTGGGTTTCGCGCTTGTCCAATATTTCGTATAGACATCCTATCTTCCACAAACGAAGGTGTAGAGTTTGGACCACTTCGATGCTATACAAAAGCAAAAGATTCCAAAACTATTCTTGCGCCATCCAAACAACCAACAAAAATATCCAAGGCAGATACAAACCCTTCCATGCTTCTCCCAAGCACAGAACACATAGAATGGATATTCCGGAAAAACAAATCCCAGAGAATAGGAAAAGAAGTTTCCCAATTCCAAGCAATAGAAATGGAAACCAAAAGACAAATATCCACTCTTTCCAGATCCACTAGAGAACAAAGATTGCAAGACATAGAAGACTGGTTGGATAGCAATCTATGGAAAGAAAATATTGCAAAAATACACGAACAAAGAATACAAAAAGAAAAGGAGGAAAGGAAAAAGAGAGAACAAGAAATAGAAGAAATACAAAAAACATACAAGAATATAGAAGAATATAGAACTGCATCTACAGATACCAAAAATATTGTAGAACAAAATTTGGGAAGCTGGTGTAGAAAGGTGTCCGAATTTTCGGGAAAAACTATTTCTATACTCGGATGGAAAGGAGAACGTGTTGTAGCTAGATGTATCGAAAATATCGAAAATGTAGATGTATATTGTTTTCCCGCTATTTGGCAAACAAAAAGACTGCGAAAGATACTAGAATTGCTAGAAACAGCTGCACAACACACAAAACCGGATAGATATGGAAAGTCTATGTATTGGATCCCAATGGTAGAAGGAGACGAATTGTCTTTGCACGTGGAAGAAACAAAAATGTTCTACAACAACGAGAACAAAAAAATAGAATACAATCCACTAGTTGTAGAAAAAACACCAAACCAAGAACTACTAGCAGCAAATACAAAGATAGACAAATTCGAAGAAGAAGTGGAATATTCTTCCATACAATATATAGAAAAAGCGCCAGCATGGAAAGAATGTACAAAAGCATTGGATTTGGAAGGAGAATATACATGTAGAAAATTTGCCAAAGGTATATTTCGAGGATTGGAAAGGACTATTCTGTTTCTACAAACAACAGATGGATCGGAAATTCCAGTATATGGAACATTTTTGCAAGAAGAAGTTGCAAAATTGGATCCCTTGGATACATATACAGCACCAATACTATGCAAAATAGGAAGAGAAAAGAGAACAATACATAGGAAGAAAGATAGATTGGTATCTATATCTGCAAAACACTAGTACGCAAACATACCACAAGGCAAAACAAGTCTAGAGTGCCCTATTCTATTTGTAGCAATATACAACTTTCCTCCATATTTTTCCCTACCCCAAACTTTCTCTTCCTCTCCTTCTCCAAGGTATCCATCTATTTCCCATCCCCCTTCTCCACAAGGATGCTTTCTATTTTTCTCTATGTATTCTTTTGCAGTATATACATGTTTGGCATTTCCAAAATCGTACTTCTTCCAATCTTCTACACAAAATCTTCTGGGCATACCATTTTCTTGGACATATTCCATCGTTGTTTCTATACTATACTATATATAGCATATATCCAAATGGAAAATCTATAGCATTCGAAAAGCATCCTGTTTTGTGGGAGGGTCCTGCGGTGGAACAATGGGAGCTTCCTTTTTTCTCCGTAGCTTCCATAGTACAACAATTGGAAGGAGAATATATCCCGCTATATTTGTGTATTTGGCAAACCATTGCGCTTTCTGTACATTCTTTTCCAAGGACTCTACTTCTTCTTCTATATCCACCACATCCTTCCCCAAGGACTCCAATTCTTCTTTCTCCTTCGCAATATTGTTTCGTATATCCAACAATACTCTATATATATCTTCCAATATATCTTCGCGAGACACACGCTCTATAGGGTTGTATGGTTCCACCTGTGTCGTGCTTTCTACAGGGTTCTCCGAGTTTTTCCATATTCTATACAACCTCCCAGCTCCAATACCATATTTTCTTTTCGCATCCTCCACGGAGATGCTCCCACGAAGGGCACGAATTTCTTCCAACTCTTCTTCGGATAGATTTTTCTTTCGCGGCATCGTATACATATTCTACGATATCTTGTCTCCAATAGGAATCCTATACATAGAAATTCCACGCACCAAGAATCCTGTACCTAGGAAAAGCAAGCAAATGCTTGTAGCAAAATATAGCAAAAATATAGCAAAATATAAGATTTTGTGTAGAAGATTGGAAGAAATACGATTTTGGAAATGCCAAACATGTATATACTGCAAAAGAATACATAGAGAAAAATAGAAAGCATCCTTGTGGAGAAGGGGGATGGGAAATAGATGGATACCTTGGAGAAGGAGAGGAAGAGAAAGTTTGGGGTAGGGAAAAATATGGAGGAAAGTTGTATATTGCTACAAATAGAATAGGGCATTCTAGACTTGTTTTGCCTTGTGGTATGTTTGCGTACTAGTGTTTTGCAGATATAGATACCAATCTATCTTTCTTCCTATGTATTGTTCTCTTTTCTCTTCCTATTTTGCATAGTATTGGTGCTGTATATGTATCCAAGGGATCCAATTTTGCAACTTCTTCTTGCAAAAATGTTCCATATACTGGAATTTCCGATCCATCTGTTGTTTGTAGAAACAGAATAGTCCTTTCCAATCCTCGAAATATACCTTTGGCAAATTTTCTACATGTATATTCTCCTTCCAAATCCAATGCTTTTGTACATTCTTTCCATGCTGGCGCTTTTTCTATATATTGTATGGAAGAATATTCCACTTCTTCTTCGAATTTGTCTATCTTTGTATTTGCTGCTAGTAGTTCTTGGTTTGGTGTTTTTTCTACAACTAGTGGATTGTATTCTATTTTTTTGTTCTCGTTGTTGTAGAACATTTTTGTTTCTTCCACATGCAAAGACAATTCGTCTCCTTCTACCATTGGGATCCAATACATAGACTTTCCATATCTATCCGGTTTTGTGTGTTGTGCAGCTGTTTCTAGCAATTCTAGTATCTTTCGCAGTCTTTTTGTTTGCCAAATAGCGGGAAAACAATATACATCTACATTTTCGATATTTTCGATACATCTAGCTTCAACACGTTCTCCTTTCCATCCGAGTATAGAAATAGTTTTTCCCGAAAATTCGGACACCTTTCTACACCAGCTTCCCAAATTTTGTTCTACAATATTTTTGGTATCTGTAGATGCAGTTCTATATTCTTCTATATTCTTGTATGTTTTTTGTATTTCTTCTATTTCTTGTTCTCTCTTTTTCCTTTCCTCCTTTTCTTTTTGTATTCTTTGTTCGTGTATTTTTGCAATATTTTCTTTCCATAGATTGCTATCCAACCAGTCTTCTATGTCTTGCAATCTTTGTTCTCTAGTGGATCTGGAAAGAGTGGATATTTGTCTTTTGGTTTCCATTTCTATTGCTTGGAATTGGGAAACTTCTTTTCCTATTCTCTGGGATTTGTTTTTCCGGAATATCCATTCTATGTGTTCTGTGCTTGGGAGAAGCATGGAAGGGTTTGTATCTGCCTTGGATATTTTTGTTGGTTGTTTGGATGGCGCAAGAATAGTTTTGGAATCTTTTGCTTTTGTATAGCATCGAAGTGGTCCAAACTCTACACCTTCGTTTGTGGAAGATAGGATGTCTATACGAAATATTGGACAAGCGCGAAACCCAAAGTCTCCAATTGCAAATTCTACTGCTCTTTCCCATTTCTTCGTATCTTCTACTGTCTCTTTTTTCGGATGTATATGTATCCCTGCTATTCTCCTAGTTTTTGTGTGTGCATACCATGCTACAAATATCTTCCCAAGAGGTCTGGAGGCGACTATACAACATCTATCCAATTTCTTTGCCAAGTTTCTCCATTGGTTTTCTGGTGGTTGTTCGAGAAATAGTGGTTCTTCTTTGGGGGATACCAACTCTAGAATTTCGTCTACAACCCAAGGTCCTATGTCTTCGTCTGGTGCATACACAGATACTTCTATTCGAGAACAACCTCTTTTCTGTACGTCTGGATGCAAAAATGTTTTTCGTAGGTGTCTATTTGGACAATCTACATATTCGCAAAGATGTGCTCCTATTGGATTCCGAACGTCCCCAGCTTCGAAATTGGAAACAACTTTGTTGTATATCTTCGCGGAAAATGTTCTATTGTTCCTACTGTATACCCAAGTACATACATGTTCTCCTACAGACGCTGTATTGTCTAGAATTGTTCCTTCTCTTTCTCCACAATCGTATTGTATACCTTGTAGAAAGTATCCCTCGCTTTGTAGGTATTCCACTAGTTTTTTCCTATCTAGTACACCAGAAAAGTCTCTAGTATAGTCTATGGAATATATCTCGTATCCAAAGGAATATAGTTGCGTGTGTAGTGCATCCAACCCTTTTTGTGTTTCCTCTAGGGACAACTCGGAGACATCTATTTTGCACACAAATATACCTTTGGGTTCTTCGTTGGAAAATCTTTCCATCCATTTTTTCTTTGCTTTGTATTCTGTTTGTTTTTGTATTCGTTGTATTGTGTCTCGTATTTTGCTCCCAGAGCCTCCTATATAGGAAATTGTATTTGCAATAGTAGCATGCACGCGACATCCGTATACTTTCTGCGTTGCTATTTGTATTTCTTGTAGTATACGTTTTGCAGATCCACTTTCTCCAGTTGTACAAGACACAGATCCCCGTAGAGATACTATATCGTTTTCTTCTAGATAGCCAAATACATACATATCGTCTACAAATGTTGGCAGGCCATCCAAAGATTCTAGATGTGTTCTACCCAGATTTCCTTCCAAATAGTCTACCTTGGATATATCTGGTAGCAAGTTGTCTTCGTATGCATTCTCCACTAGTATATGTTGGAATATAGACATTTCTGCGCGTATTCCCATGCTCTCCATAGTTGTATATTTCGCTTCTTCCATTTTTGTTCTATACTGTAGTTGGGCACAAATGTTCAATTGGAAATTCGTTGGGCACAGTTGTATGCTTTGGACACATCCTATTGCTCTAGTGGAAAAAAATATTGTAGGGGTGCCGAAATCAGGGGTGCCGAACAAGAAAAAGACGCCTTCTTGACCCTTTCCAATATCCTCGTGGGCTATAGTAAATTTTATCCATTATTAATTAATATTGATGTTTCGTTTAATACATCTCATGACTATCGTTAAATCGCATCATCATTTACGCATAAAAAATTCCATCTGTAGTAGCAGTATAGGTATATAAATCCGGCTCCAGTGGAAGTGGTCCAGAACCCCTATTACCTATACTACTCACTTCAATACGGATTAATCATGTTAATACTAAAATTACTTTAATTTACTATTCAGGTTCCCTTCGAGTCACAGCTGATTTCTTTGAAAACAAGGTGAGATATTACCATGTATTACCATTACACATGTATCTGCAGAAACCTTAGTACATCTAGCTGCGGAAACCATAGTACATCTAGCTGCAAAAAACATAGTACATCTAGCTGCGGAAACCGTAGTACATCTAGCTGCGGAAACCGTAGTACATCTAGCTGCGGAAACCATAGTACATCTAATTGCAAAAAACATAGTACATCTAGCTGCAAAAAACATAGTACATCTAGCTGCAAAAAACATAGTACATCTAGCTGGGGAAACCATAGTACAACTAGCTGCGGAAACCGTAGAACATCTAGCTGCGGAATCCGTATACCAGCTGCACATATTGGGGTAGTAATTATAGGGTGCAACATCACAGAGTTATGGTTTCTGCAGCCAGACTACATCCTATGCTTAAACTTAATTATACATATCTCTGACATTAATTATGTTTGATTTGTCATAACACTATCCAGAATTCCCAACTACACTCAGCTGCCAGCCAGACTTTCTTAATGAGTTCAACTCAGGTCCCCCTGTTTCCTACCCTGCAGTACCTTGTCTTTGCTATCATGGACAGGCTGAGTGAATAGTTGTTGTTTTAGTTTTAGGACTTTATAAATTTTGATTTTTTTTTAGTTTCCATGGCAACAAGTTGGACTTAGCATTAATATGAGGGTGGGGTTGGTTCGCGGAGTATAACTGCTAAACCATTTAGTATTTTGAATCAAACACATGCTGAACTGGTGCCTTTTGCTATTCAACAATTTAAGAACGCTTTATTTTAAGGTTTTCATGGCAGCTCTTTGAACTTGGGCTTAAAGAAATGTTGGGTTAGTTTACCTGGTTTCGGACCATTACATGTTAAGGTTGGCAGGGAATATAGATGACTTCGTCGACTATATGCTTGTTGAAATTGAAACTGTTAAAGCCGAAACTGTCTAATGAATTGACTGTTTGACTTTTCTTCACAGAAATCAGAAGTTTGCAGTTACATTAAGAGGGTAAGTTCAGGTAATATACTCTATAAAGTACATGGCCATGGAGAATGATCTGAAGTCCTAAAAATGCACATCACATCTGGCCAAAATAAACCAATTCAATGTATGTATCCTTTCCTTTTATATATTCCTGTATATCACATTGAAAGTTAACAGTCACATATACACCAACATCACACAACAGTCAATATAAAATGAATGTGGCATTCTTGAGGCACTTTTGTCTTTACAGTGGGGACAAGGACGTGGTGAGAGACACAACTGGTTTGTTACCAAGTATCCCTACCATGAAGTCAAGGCTGGATTTGGGTCAGATTTTGTGTCTGCTGAAGTAAGAAAATGAATTCATATGTACAGCTAAATTTAATTAAAGTATGAGAATGATAATGTTCACAATTAAGTCCTAAGTCCACAATTTAGTAGAGAAAATTTCCAAAATTTCATTGTTGAAAAAGTTTCAATCCCATGACTGTAACAATTCTTATGTTGTGATAGTAATCATCATCTTATGCAATAAACACAATGTACATGTTCTTTTGTTTCTGACATACACTTTTCTGCATATAGGTAAAATATAAGTGTTCATGAAGATTAAAGTAAAATGTTTGGGGGAAAAAATGGCAAATAGTTGATGATATCAGTTGCTCAGGGAATTGTACTTTATACATGGCAAAACAAATTTCAGATGTATGGGCACATACTTCAGTGGCTGGGGCAATCCTTGACACGCCGTCTAGTGAGAGATAAACGGTAAGAATAATGGTGAATAGTGTAGATTCTTTTCTAAAGTCCCCAATGGCACAAATTTAAAATCAGTGTAAATTCACAGTTTTATGCATGTTGTTTTGAGCATATATTTACCAGTGTTTACCAAATTGAATGAGAACAGAGCAGTAGTTAAATGTGATTAGGAAAAGTTTACATCTAAAGCATATTCACAGAAGAAGCTTATCATTTGATTAGACATACAGATGAAATTGATACATTGAAAATTGCTCATGGTCTAAATTACTGACCACCTTTGATTCCTTTCAGTCGCCCTTACACTAAGCCAGTGACTCAGATCTTTACTGTGCCGGATGTTGATGCGAATCTCAGGGAACTTCCAATGGAGTACACACAGTAAGCACAGAAAATACAATTTATTATTCTATTTCTATCGGTGAAATACTGCATTTATCGGTTAAAATGAAACCTGCATCTACACTGAGTTAGATATCAAAATAAAAAAGTAAACAATGTGATGACTTAATGTGTATCACCAGGCAACAAGACGACTGACACAGTGAATGTACTGAATTTGCGAGTCATCGGTCCGGTTTTCATAAAATTCAGCAATAAGGAAGAATAGAATAAATAGAACATTTGACTTTTCCTGTCGAATACCGTGTTTATGTCATCTCGTGAAGTTGAAAAGTTTAATTTTTACACTTGCGGCTACGCCACTCATGAAAATACAAACTAGTCAACTTCACTCGACGAGATAAACACTGTATTCGACAGGAAAAGTCAAATATCCTCTATACGTGTTTGTCTCCTTCAGTTAGGAAAACAAACATGTCTGTTACATTTCATTATTGACAATTTTAGGTTGTATTATCTGAAGCAGACATGTTCCAGAAATATAATAGTATGTATTATGTGTACAGGTTTGCTTGTTTGATTTCTGGTACATAGTTATAGGTACAATGTTGTTAGATACATTATTATTAAACACTCACTGGAATGAATGCTAAACAGAAATGAACCAATTTGGTGAAAGGGAACAGAAATTCAGTCATATTTTGTTAGAATATATCCCACATTGGAAAAACATTTAGTATTGTGAAAATGGAGACACCAAAGAATGAGATAATAGTCTTGTAAAGTAATAATCAAGTACAATATGTAACTAGTGAAGCTACTGAAAATAAATATATTCATTGTAATTGTAAAAAACTAATTCTTTGATTTTTTGGCAAGTAAATGATTTCCAATTATTCCAGTTACAACTTACATTTATGAAACTGGAACTGGAGATATTTATTTTATTCTTAAAATTGAGTCTGGTTATAAATATGCTCTAATTTATTACAGGGCTGCATGGCACTGCATCGGTATGTGGCCATTAAGGAAGTAATCATATTCCTTGCTGAGAAACTGACAGGGAGAACCTACTCTTCAATCAACCCAGAGTGTCAAAGGACAGAATTGCATTCAAAAGAGCTTTAATTGCATAATTATGATGCTCCTTTGAAAGGGTTACTGTTTTAATGAATGCAGCCAACTCATTGATGCCTTGATGTGGTTTGGTTGTTCTCTGTACCTTTCTTTCATTCACATATGGACCCGTGAAGATTCCAGGGTAGAACAGGTCTTCAGCAACCATCCTTGCCGTAAAAGGTGACTATGCTTGTTGTAAAAGGCGACTAACAGGATCGGGTGGTCAGGCTCGCTGACTTGGTTGATACATGTCATCGATCCCCAATGCGTAGATCGATGCTCATGATGTCAATCACTGGATTGCCTGGTCCAGACTTGATTATTTTACAGACCGCCATCATATAGCTGGAATATTGCTGAGTGTGGCGTTAAACAACAAACAAACAAACAAATCATTCACATATGTGTATAGAACATGCCTCAGTCTCCTCCCATTGATGTATATTTCAGTTGAATATAGTAAAACCATGTTAGTGCAGATCATTGTGTGTGTTAAACTTATCCATGTTTATGAATTTCCAAACTATTTGATGTAGCATGTTTTGGTGAATCAATAATCGAAAAAAGAATAGGGGTATACTATAGAAACAGATCTTAACGGTTCTCCTTGTAACTAACCTGATCATAAAGAAAAGGCATGTGTATCATTAAAGCAGTAAACTTGTGCTTTTAGCTATTTCTGGATTTATTGAAAGTCTGTCTGTTGACATTGAAACAATTTGAACTTGGATTTAGATGGAGTGGGGTGTTGTTCAAGATTAAAATTTAAGAATTATGAGACATGTTTTCGAGAAACATGCAGAATTATTAATCAGATAGTGGACAATTGTCTTTTGCTACTGAACAATGTTTTAAAGTTTCAAGTTGTTACTTTTTCTGGAATAAAGTTGGAGTTACATTCAGTTGAGTTGAATTTCTTTAAAAGAAGAAAGAATATTAATGATATCTTCAAAACAAATTGGAAAATGATCAGTCAGATATTGTTGATGTGACTTTGGATATGTTTGAATATAGACAATTTTTTATAACTTTATTTTATTTTTTATTCTTTTCTTATTTATGAGATTGGTGATATATTGTGAGGCTGCAGGGGGATGTGTCATATTCTCATGACTCTTGTTATCAGTGTTTGTTTAATAACATTAGCAGTCTACATTGAATGTCAAAATAAAGTTTGCTAAAATACATTTAGATGTAAATTTCCTAAAAGGTGTGATTTGATCATCATATGATCATCAGTTTGTTCATTTGAAAAGCATAGCAGTAACCATTTTCTGGTTATTACCAATAATTTTGGCTGATGTAATCATTGATTAATACTTACAATTGAGTAAACCTGTTCTTAAAAAAGTTAGTAAATGTTAGTAAAACAAACACACTGGAAGTTCAACATCAAATCTTGCATATATAGTTCTTGCGCTCAGATTGTAACATATTTTTGCAGGTTGGTGTCCATATCAAAGTCTATAGAACTTGAAAACATTGTATCTGGTTTTAATGAATCAATTTACCAAAACATGATTGTCACGTAGAGGTATTTTCTTGACTACAGGGGCTTCAGTGTACATTGCCATTAACTGATATTGGACATCACATTGGCCTGAACATATTAATACTGTATGGGTTTATTCTGTGTAAAGTTGACTTTGTTACATGTATGTCCTTTGAAGTTAGTTAATGATTAGATTGTTTGCTTGTGATCTATTTTACAGAGTTGTCATGAATTTATTCACTTGGTATCATTTTCTTCTACTGGGTCAAAACAGATAATATTTTTCTGTTATTTTAATTATATTATTCGAATAAAAATAAGGTAGAATTGTTTGAGAATACATTGCATACAATAGTAATACAAAATATTTAAAGATCAATGAATTTCTTTATGATGCAACAATAGTGTTCATGTGTGAGTGAATGAATGGTTGTGAAAGTTTGTTCATGTATCTGTCCTCTGTATTTAACAAAGGCCAAAAACATTTCCACATTTATTTTTCTGCATGTTTCTCCAACTACCCTTTTTGTTACAGATGTTCTGCCACAATTAAATGTGAATTATAAACACAATCACGTGGAAGAATTTGTACCTCATCTACTTTTGTTTGAGCATGTATTATGTACATGAAATGTATTGATGGTTTCATTAGGCGAAATAGAACTCTTCTTCAATGTATATTTTAAGTCAGATTTCTTGTTACAGAGTTAGTGTATGAATGAAAGTGAGGATTGAGTAAGGATTGTAATGAGTGCTTACTGGTATGTGAAGGACTCTTCTGTTGATATTTCTTGTGAAGTAATAAAAGTTATAATTGAAATTTGTCTGTTTCTTAAATGACATAGAAAGATAATCTATTGTAAGTCTCACACATCAGGTTGGATGTCCACATACATATATGCAAAGCAGTGTGGCATGAATACATGTAGGTTTATTGCCTGATGGGTTAAAGAGCACATGTGCATGAAGTTTCAAATTTTAACTCACTTTCTGTGACTTCTCAAAATTACCTGATTTGATTATTTCAAAGGATATTATTTCATAAGATTTTTCCAAATTATTGAAAATAAAGTGAAGGAGTGAGTGAGTTGGGTTTGAATGTGGCTTTCCAGAATATTTCACTGATCTCACGACGTCTAGATTTAATGTAGGAGAACCAACACCACCATGGTATTTAAGTGATGTAGTAAGACCTGGAGGACAATGCTGGTATCTGGCTGACAGAGGGTGTTATGCAGCATGCATTCGCAATGTAGCATTGCATCCTAATTTCACCACTGCTGCTGATGGGAATCAAACTCTGGATCTTCAGTGAGTGCCCTGATGAAACAAGTGGCTGAAGGCAGGCTCACCAACCACTGAGCTAACCAACCCATTCCCCTCCACCTCCAATTGAAATATGGAACACATTGGCTTAAATACTAAAATTGATGATTTCAAAGGATTTTACTTTTTCGTATGTTCTATGCTGAAATACACATAATCAACTTAAGTCAACATCACAGAAAAAGTTTTCAAATTTTGACTGAGTTAAGATTATTTTTTTTCCAAATTACTGAAACTGGACCAAATTGGCTAAAGTCAAATAATGAGGTGATTTCAAAGGATATTATTTTTATTCTTTTTTCTATTTGTTTCTTCCCTTAAAATACATTGAAAAATTCAACTGCTCCATCATAAAATGAAATTTCACATTTTGACTGAATTTTACAGATTTTTTCACAGAATTGAAATTGGACCAAATTGGCTAAAGTCCCATAAACTGATGATTTCCAAGAATATAATTTTCTCTTCTTTTATATGTATAGCTTGCCTAAATACACATAACCAGACTAAATGGCAACATCCCTGAATGAACTTTTAAATTTTGACTGAATTTTACATGTTTTTTCACAGTACTGAAATTGGACCAAATTGGCTAAAGTCCCATAAACTGATGATTTCCAAGAATTTATTTTTCTCTTCTTTTATATGTAAACCTGGCCTAAAGACACATAACCAGACTAAATGGCAGCATCCCTGAATGAATTTTCAATTTTTGACTGAATTTTGAAGATTTTTTCACAGTACTAAAATTGGACCAAATTGGCTAAAGTCCGATAAACTGATGATTTCCAAGAATATAATTTTCTCTTCTTTTATATGTATGCCTTGCCTAAGGACACATAACCAGACTAAATGGCAGCATCCCTGAATGAATTTTTAAATTTTGACTGACTTTTACATGTTTTTTCACAGTACTGAAATTGGACCAAATTGGCTAAAGTCCCATAAACTGATGATTTCCAAGAATATATTTTTCTCTTCTTTTATATGTATACCTTGCCTAAAGACACATAATCAGACTGAATGGCAGCATCCCTGAATGAATTTTCAAATTTTGACTGAATTTTACATGTTTTTTCACAGTACTGAAATTGGACCAAATTGGCTAAAGTCCCATAAACTGATGATTTCCAAGAATATATTTTTCTCTTCTTTTATATGTATACCTTGCCTAAAGACACATAATCAGACTAAATGGCAGTATCCCTGAATGAATTTTCAAATTTTGACTGAATTTTACATGTTTTTTCACAGTACTGAAATTGGACCAAATTGGCTAAAGTCCCATAAACTGATGATTTCCAAGAATATATTTTTTTCTTCTTTTATATGTATACCTTGCATAAATACACATAACCAGACTAAATGGCAACATCCCAGATTGCATTTTTGAATTTGGACTAAATTTTGAAGGTTTTTTCACAGTACTGAAACTGGACCAAATTGGCTAAAGTCCCATAAACTGATGATTTCCAAGAATATATTTTTCTCTTCTTTTATATGTATACCTTGCCTAAAGACACATAATCAGACTAAATGGCAGCATCCCTGAATGAATTTTCAAATTTTGACTGAATTTTACATGTTTTTTCACAGTACTGAAATTGGACCAAATTGGCTAAAGTCCCATAAACTGATGATTTCCAAGAATATAATTTTCTCTTCTTTTATATGTATACCTTGCCTAAATACACATAACCAGACTAAATGGCAACATCCCAGATTGCATTTTTGATTTTGAACTAAATTTTGAAGGTTTTTTCACAGTACTGAAACTGGACCAAATTGGCTAAAGTCCCATAAACTGATGATTTCCAAGAATATATTTTTCTCTTCTTTTATATGTATACCTTGCCTAAAGACACATAACCAGACTAAATGACAGCATCCCTGAATGTATTTTCAAATTTTGACTGACTTTTACATGTTTTTTCACGGTACTGAAATTGGACCAAATTGGATAAAGTCCCATAAACTGATGATTTCCAAGAATATAATTTTCTCTTCTTTTATATGTATACCTTGCCTAGATACACATAACCAGACTAAATGGCAACATCCCAGATTGCATTTTTAAATTTGGACTAAATTTTGAAGATTTTTTCACAGTACTGAAATTGGACCAAATTGGCTAAAGTCCCATAAACTGATGATTTCCAAGAATATAATTTTCTCTTCTTTTATATGTATACCTTGCATAAATACACATAACCAGACTAAACGGCAACATCCCTGAATAAATTTTCAAATTTTGACTGAATTTTGAAGGTTTTTTCACAGTACTGAAAATGGACCAAATTGGCTAAAGTCCCATAAACTGATGATTTCCAAGAATATATTTTTCTCTTCTTTTATATGTATACCTTGCCTAAAGACACATAACCAGACTAAATGACAGCATCCCTGAATGAATTTTCAATTTTTGACTGAATTTTGAAGATTTTTTCACAGTACTGAAATTGGACCAAATTGGCTAAAGTCCCATAAACTGATGATTTCCAAGAATATAATTTTCTCTTCTTTTATATGTATACCTTGCCTAAAGACACATAACCAGACTAAATGGCAGCATCCCTGAATGAATTTTCAAATTTTGACTGGATTTTACATGTTTTTTCACAGTACTGAAATTGGACCAAATTGGCTAAAGTCCCATAAACTGATGATTTCCAAGAATATATTTTTCTCTTCTTTTATATGTATACCTTGCCTAAAGACACATAATCAGACTCAATGGCAGCATCCCTGAATGAATTTTTAAATTTTGACTGAATTTTACATGTTTTTTCACAGTACTGAAATTGGACCAAATTGGCTAAAGTCCCATAAACTGATGATTTCCAAGAATATATTTTTCTCTTCTTTTATATGTATACCTTGCCTAAAGACACATAACCAGACTAAATGACAGCATCCCTGAATGTATTTTCAAATTTTGACTGACTTTTACATGTTTTTTCACGGTACTGAAATTGGACCAAATTGGATAAAGTCCCATAAACTGATGATTTCCAAGAATATAATTTTCTCTTCTTTTATATGTATACCTTGCCTAGATACACATAACCAGACTAAATGGCAACATCCCAGATTGCATTTTTAAATTTGGACTAAATTTTGAAGATTTTTTCACAGTACTGAAATTGGACCAAATTGGCTAAAGTCCCATAAACTGATGATTTCCAAGAATATAATTTTCTCTTCTTTTATATGTATACCTTGCATAAATATACATAACCAGACTAAACGGCAACATCCCTGAATAAATTTTCAAATTTTGACTGAATTTTGAAGGTTTTTTCACAGTACTGAAAATGGACCAAATTGGCTAAAGTCCCATAAACTGATGATTTCCAAGAATATAATTTTCTCTTCTTTTATATGTATACCTTGCCTAAATACACATAACCAGACTAAATGGCAGCATCCCTGAATGAATTTTCAATTTTTGACTGAATTTTGAAGATTTTTTCACAGTACTGAAATTGGACCAAATTGGCTAAAGTCCCATAAACTGATGATTTCCAAGAATATAATTTTCTCTTCTTTTATATGTATACCTTGCCTAAAGACACATAACCAGACTAAATGGCAGCATCCCTGAATGAATTTTCAAATTTTGACTGGATTTTACATGTTTTTTCACAGTACTGAAATTGGACCAAATTGGCTAAAGTCCCATAAACTGATGATTTCCAAGAATATATTTTTCTCTTCTTTTATATGTATACCTTGCCTAAAGACACATAATCAGACTCAATGGCAGCATCCCTGAATGAATTTTTAAATTTTGACTGAATTTTACATGTTTTTTCACAGTACTGAAATTGGACCAAATTGGCTAAAGTCCCATAAACTGATGATTTCCAAGAATATAATTTTCTCTTCTTTTATATGTATACCTTGCCTAAAGACACATAACCAGACTAAATGGCAGCATCCCTGAATGAATTTTCAAATTTTGACTGGATTTTACATGTTTTTTCACAGTACTGAAATTGGACCAAATTGGCTAAAGTCCCATAAACTGATGATTTCCAAGAATATATTTTTCTCTTCTTTTATATGTATACCTTGCCTAAAGACACATAATCAGACTAAATGGCAGCATCCCTGAATGAATTTTTAAATTTTGACTGAATTTTACATGTTTTTTCACAGTACTGAAATTGGACCAAATTGGCTAAAGTCCCATAAACTGATGATTTCCAAGAATATATTTTTCTCTTCTTTTATATGTATACCTTGCCTAAAGACACATAATCAGACTAAATGGCAGCATCCCTGAATGAATTTTCAAATTTTGACTGAATTTTACATGTTTTTTCACAGTACTGAAATTGGACCAAATTGGCTAAAGTCCCATAAACTGATGATTTCCAAGAATATATTTTTCTCTTCTTTTATATGTATACCTTGCCTAAATACACATAACCAGACTAAATGGCAACATCCCAGATTGCATTTTTGAATTTGGACTAAATTTTGAAGGTTTTTTCACAGTACTGAAATTGGACCAAATTGGCTAAAGTCCCATAAACTGATCATTTCCAAGAATATATTTTCTCTTCTTTTATATGTATACCTTGCCTAAAGACACATAATCAGACTAAATGGCAGCATCCCTGAATGAATTTTCAAATTTTGACTGAATTTTGAAGATTTTTCCACAGTTTTGAAATTGGACCAAATTGGCTAAAGTCCCATAAACTGATGATTTCCAAGAATATATTTTTCTCTTCTTTTATATGTATACCTTGCCTAAATACACATAACCAGACTAAATGGCAACATCTCAGATTGCATTTTTGAATTTGGACTAAATTTTGAAGGTTTTTTCACAGTACTGAAACTGGACCAAATTGGCTAAAGTCCCATAAACTGATGATTTCCAAGAATATAATTTTCTCTTCTTTTATATGTATACCTTGCCTAAAGACACATAACCAGACTAAATGACAGCATCCCTGAATGAATTTTCAAATTTTGACTGGATTTTACATGTTTTTTCACAGTACTGAAATTGGACCAAATTGACTTAAGTCCCATAAACTGATGATTTCCAAAAATATAATTTTCTCTTCTTTTATATGTATACCTTGCCTAGATACACATAACCAGACTAAATGGCAACATCCCAGATTGCATTTTTAAATTTGGACTAAATTTTGAAGATTTTTTCACAGTACTGAAATTGGACCAAATTGGCTAAAGTCCCATAAACTGATGATTTCCAAGAATATAATTTTCTCTTCTTTTATATGTATACCTTGCCTAAATACACATAACCAGACTAAATGGCAACATCCCAGATTGCATTTTTAAATTTGGACTAAATTTTGAAGGTTTTTTCACAGTACTGAAATTGGACCAAATTGGCTAAAGTCCCATAAAGTGATGATTTCCAAGAATATATTTTTCTCTTCTTTTATATGTATACCTTGCCTAAATACACATAACCAGACTAAATGGCAACATCCCAGATTGCATTTTTAAATTTGGACTAAATTTTGAAGATTTTTTCACAGTACTGAAATTGGACCAAATTGGCTAAAGTCCCATAAACTGATGATTTCCAAGAATATAATTTTCTCTTCTTTTATATGTATACCTTGCCTAAATACACATAACCAGACTAAATGGCAACATCCAAGAATGAATTTCTAAATTTTGACTGAATTTTGAAGATTTTTCCACAGTTTTGAAACTGGACCAAATTGGCTAAAGTCCCATAAACTGATATATTCCAACACTAAATTTGGACCAAATTGGCTGAATCCCCGTGTTATTGTTAGACTCCTTATATGTTGTATATCTACGATGAAACTGTAATTTCTATGTGAGCCATATTATTTATGTCAAAATCTAAGACCGAAAAACAAAACTTGTGTCATTACTTCTGGCGGTAAATGGTATTCTCTTATCAAGAAAGTGATAAAATCTACTTCAAACACGATATACCTATGTTCTATGAGAAAACTTAACGCACACTCGCAGTAAATATATACAGTCCGTTTGAAGTTGCACGCATAGTTACAGGATTACCAAAACACATACTTGAAACAGGATGGAGCACTGTTCAGAAAGAAGAAAACATCGCTAACTTTGCATATTACATAAAAGTTACAATGATAAAGTCACCACATATATATCTACGTGACCCTTTGTCTATTATTGTTTAGACGGGGACTTCATAAAAATTTAGCAATGCGTGTAAAATTAAAAAACATATATTTTATTTCCTTCATCTTAAAAAATGTGAAGCGATGTACATATTGGAGAAGGGGACTAGTCAACCCGTACTTTCAACAACCCGTAACCCATACCTGAGATTTTGGCTTACCCATACCTACATTTGGCTGACCCGTACTCAAATTGGCCGACCCGTACCTAAAATTGGCTGACCTGTCCCCAAATTCGGTTAAGCCGTACCTAAAATTGGCTGATCCGTACCTATACATTTGGCTGACCCGTACCCTATAGACGTGTTTGTTATTAGAAAACAAAGTGGCGGAGAAACAGGATTGTTTTAACCAGAAGAGACAAAGGAAAACATACAAAAAAGTGTTAGATGCACATATTCATTCAATTTCATTCAATTCATACAACTTTATACTTCAGTCTCGGTGAATGACATCGACCTGACGTAGACAACATCATATTTATGCTAACTTCCGTCCAAGAGACCAGTTTGTGAAATATATCGGATGTTGTTTTCAGTAATTCCGACTGCCTTGAAGCTAGCCATTGTTATTACAAACTACCTATCGGTAGCGATTGGCTTATTCAGTTGTTAACATGCTTTTCATTCAGTTAACTAAACATGGCAGTTTTCAGATTATCAAAAGTTTAGCGTTTTATAAAAAATCTCATTATTTTGATAGTAAATGTCAACAATGAGTGTTTTACAAATTGGCTCAATCAATTAAGTGAACTTCCCGCTTTTGTTTAAGCATATTGGGTCAAGAAACTCTTGAGGGTCATGTCGATGTTAGATAAAACTATGTCTTTGTGTTGAATATTAGTATTAATAATATCAATTTCTATTGGGTACGGGTAAGCTTTTTCAAGGCAAGGGCCACTGAGTAAGGGTTATTGAAACATGGGTACGGGTAAGCCAAGAGATGTTTTCCCGCCCCCTCACTAAACTGAAGAGTAATAAACAAACAAACCACGTGAAATAAGAACATACAATATATAATAAAATCAAAACAAAAATACGACATGTAAAATTGTCTGCGAGGTCTGTCATGAGATAACTTCAAAAGGAATGTCCACTGGACGACGAGGTCATTGTTTGCGCCAGTAACACAAATTGTACATAGATTTGAACTAATAATAAATCGCTGTGTAGGTAACACCTATACAAATATATTTTCAAAAGAGATTGAATTTCCGAAAATATCTATCAATAATCTCCATTTGTACTTCCCCGTCCTTGTGTTTACACTCCTTAATTTCTGAACATTTCCTAACAGTGTATTTATGTTTCGTGTAAATATTGTTAATGAAAGTTATATACCCAAGTTGAAATAAGTTGTGCCCAATTTAAATATAAATATGTTGAAACAACACAGAAGATACATATCCACTGCCCTCCACTAGACAGACTTGCGGTTTTTTTCTTATGATTTTTTCAAATATATTTTCATCATTTTACTGGATTTGGGCGACAGTATAAAAAGACAATTAAGTTTTTTTGTTTAAGACGTCGATAAGAATTAAGGACTGACGCGTTGATGCCCCAGAAACATTTTACTTTTTAGACTTACGGCAGAAGTTACACATATAACAACTCTTTCACCTACGTGGATTTTCGAAAATCGCGAAAATATAATGATTGTTACAATACAAATAGTGTTAACTCATATAGGAATAATTCGCTTTCGATGCAGTAGTCCCATTCCAACTTTATACTTGTGCTAAAATATCTCATGACATTATTATTATTTTTCTTACAAAATATATGTTTAAAAATGGCAATAAATATCATATTAGAAGCAACAAATAGCATAAGAGAAAAAGAAGAAAAGTTTGACATATCTTCATTTAATACAATCTACTTTGTTTGGAAACAAATTTTATGAAAAGACACCCTAACTTGACATGAATGTTCCTGGAAGAATTACCTCATATGTTTACTTTCAAACTTCGAATCTGAAAGCAAACACAGGATTTGTAACTGCCTGTACAGAAAAGGCACATGCATGATTTATTCAATGTCAATTTCGTTTCCGTTTACCATACAACATTTTAATGTTCGGTCACTTCGCTTTCAGCATGCTGTCGGCTTGTTTAAATCAGAGACTCTCAGATAGCGTATTTTAGTCGCTGTTTATGATTATATATAATAAAATAATATTTATGAAAACGTTGCGAGATTTTTTAATATTGATTAGAAAAATTGGTCCGGCTAGTCAAATTGGTCCTCTACAGACGTGTTCGGCAAACACTGTATTCCTTAAATAAGTGTATACTTATTGAAAGTAAAAGACAGAGCCAAAATCTGAAACAGTTTCTTACTAGAG
This sequence comes from Haliotis rufescens, assembly GCF_023055435.1. Classification (NCBI taxonomy): domain Eukaryota; kingdom Metazoa; phylum Mollusca; class Gastropoda; order Lepetellida; family Haliotidae; genus Haliotis; species Haliotis rufescens. The sequence goes on along the minus strand of NW_025964001.1, from coordinate 48,756,896 downwards.
CTTCTTTCTCAAATGGAAATACTTGCCCTCATGTTTTACAATGTTGTTCTTTCACATTTAAATACAGGAAAACTTTCTATGTCCGTGAAAATATGAATTGTGCATAAAAAAACTTGATTTATGTCATACAATGTGCTGGATATATATATATATATATATATATATATATATATATATATATATATATATATATATCGCGGCAATCCATGTAGTTACGCCACTGTATAAGAAACAGGTTTCTGTTGGAACTATACTGAACCAAATTAAAATCTTCACAATCCTAAAATTTTAACATTTTGACCAGTTATCATTGTGGGCCCTTTAAACAGTAATGGCCACGTATTGTCTTTAGATAAGACCCGTTTTTGTGCAGGTGAATCGATCAAAATCATGTGCACAGCACTATAGTGGCAAAAGTGGTTTTTCACGTGCAACTTGTCACGTGGCCATAATACCGCACGTGTTTTCAGCCATACTTGTTAGCAGTCATTAACAAAAAAAGAAAAACACAAGAAAACAAATGTCTTTACGGCCATTTGTCATGCCACGACTTTCAAATGTGCAACGTGAACGTGCCATCGGCATGTTGCAGAGGGGAACGTCCGTAGCTGAAGTTGCAAGGACGATGGGTTGTAGTCGACGGACTGTTTATGATTTACAGACGCGTCTACAGCAAACGGGCACCACCGCTGATCGCCCTCGGCCAGGTTGACCACGTGTGACGTCACATGCAAAGGATCGTCAGATTGTCTTACATCACCTCCTTAACCGATTTTTGACAGCTACATCAACCAGAAATGAACTGTTTAGGGGTAGACTGAGTGCGCAAACTGTTCGAAACCGTCTGAGAACTGCTCACCTTCAAGCACGACAGCCATACTGCGGGCCGATTCTGACTCAATTACACAGACGTCAACGTCAATTGTGGGCACAGCGACACTTACGATGGACTCAGAGGAATTGGAATCAAGTCGTCTTCAGTGATGAATCCCGATTTAATCTTCGATTTGCTGATGGTAGGGATGCTCTTGGCAGAAGTCTGCGCACTCTCCAGAACCAACCACAGAATTTGCAAGATCTTGGCACCATTTTGCAGCAAAATGGCGTCGTCTTCCCAATCATGTGTTCACAAGCATCACAAGGTCCAAGCTGAGGCGTTGTGTGGCAGTTGTCAACGCACATGGTGGCCATACACGCTACTGAACTTGTGTGCCATAAGATTCTCGTGCCTGGGACTTATGATTTAAACTGTTGATGTTATTACCGAATACCGTAGGTGCTTGGAACAAATTATGGTTACCACCGTTAATTAAAATCCTTCTTTGGACATTAATGATTAAAAATTACCTTCCCTGATACATGTGTCCGTTGTATATCATATATGGGATTACTTTTAAAATTGGGGAGTTTTTAATTTGACTCAGTATATATTGGCTACTGTCACTATCTGATTGACACATCACTTACCCGCTGACGTAATATTTATTAATGCGCATATTCCAGGACCAATTGCAATGTTTAGGTAATGTTTGTGAGAGATGGAAAGAGATTGAGCACAGAATTGACATAATATGATAAAGAGGTTATGACATTTGTGTGTTTTGGAATACTAAATATCTTGTATAAGGAATAAACACTATGTATTTAGCGAGCCTTATTCCTAATACAGGATATTTACCATCCCCAATCACACTCGCGTGATAACCTCTAGAAACATTGGGGTACCAACAGTTTAGCAACTACCTATGAAACGTGACAGCTTTCTAGATAATGTCCAAGGAATAGTAATATTTAAGAATTGACTTCAATAATTTACGGAGGTAGTTACAAACGGAAAAACGTGAGTGCAAACTGTATAATGGTAAAACCGTAAAATGTATTGACGTCAGTTGTTATAATGAGTGAGTAAGTTGGGTTTAACACCGCTTTTAACAGTATTCCAGTTATATCACGGCGTGTCAGCTTAATGAGGGAGGAAAGCCCGAAGTGATGTAGGTCATTGATATTTACCACTTCGGTGAAACCCACGAGCTCGGGTATGGTGCTCACAAACCTAGAAACATAAGCAGGGCGAACCGGGATTCGAACCCACAATCATTGGTTTCTGGCGTGCCCAAGGGACGCAACTCTGCACAGCGAATCGCAGCGCCTAAGACGACTGGGACACCCGTGCCCCTCAGTTGTTATATAATTATTTTTTTTAAAGTAAGACAAGAATGACTTCACAGCTTTTTTAACCCTTTAATGGTCATGGTCTCGTTGTTTTAGGTTTATGGGAATACAAAACAGAAACAAAAAATCATTGCTTGCTTAGCCAATCAAATGCCATAGAATTTCTTTCAATTCATTTTCCCATATTATATAGTGTTTGACGTTCCTTCATTATATTTTAAGCAGCACATGGGGTTTTATATGAGCTTCATACACGTAGTTCTTGTGTATTAATTAATGCGTTCATCATCTTAAATATTGCATTATTTATTTGCGCATTTTCCGGTATGTTTCCTGAATCTCCATGCACATTTTGATACGATGATAAAATCACACACACAAAAAATTATTTCCCCACATTCAATTATTGAATTCATGGGGAAACCAGTGATGTGCGTGCTATATCTGTAATATATCAGAAATACTTAAAGTGTGGTTTCGGGTTAATAGTGATGCTCACTATGGATCAATAGGGGTACACAAGTGATCACCTAATATATGATCATTTGTACTTGAAGGTATTTGAGTTTCAAACTTTTCAAGCTTTGTTTACAATGACCATCTGTATTTAACATGGGTACATATTCATGATTTCCATTGTTCAATGTGAATGTAGCGGGGGTGGTGTGTATGATCCGGCTCGGGCCGTTGGGAAACACAGGCACAGGCAGATGATGATAATGTGTTTATAATAATGGGGGTGGCTGCTGTTGAAGAAATATCTGAAGAAAAGAAAATATCCTTCCTCCTCAACAGCTGCAAATGAAGTGAGGAGGAAGTCAGGTATGGAAGGAAGCTACCTGTAGAGGACCAGGGTGGTCAATTAGAAGACAGATTGCATTAAGCATCAAAGGAAGTGCTTAATGCAAGATATAAATAGACTGAGGGAAACCCTACAGGTGTGAAAAAAAATGTCTAAAGATAGACAGAAGGTTGAAGGGGAAGATCTGATGGGAGATTCCCAGAGACTGAAAATAAGCGAGTTATTTACTGACATTCAACTGTAGACAAGACAAACAATGAACATAAAGATGATTATGATGATGGTGTATGAATAATGATGAAATTGGAAGAATATGATAAAGGTACCCTGCTACATGAACATTGTGAGAACGCCATAAGATGATTGATCTTTGAAAGTTTTATAGATTTTCGGCAACGAGGTCCATTTACACCTTGTCCATAATGGAGGTTTACAAAATTTCTAAATAATGTTATGAAGTAGAGAACCTGCCACGGGCTTTCATCCTTGATACCAGAGGGACATATATGTCCCTCCTCTTCAACCCTCACTTTGAAGTCGAATAAAATTCAAACCGCACCACGCACACAGATAAATCTAGAATAGTTTTTGGAAAATACGCAAACACCTAGCCGAAGCGAACTTTGTGAATATTGGACAGTGTTTACAAAATCACGTTTCACATATACCGATTATGAGATGCCTGTAACATCAGGTATATTTCAAATTCAGCTGGGATACATAATCCTTGAATTCCTCATACAGAGTAGAATCAAATGACACATGGTCCTTGTCACCAATACAAAGTGTCAAGATGAAATCTAGAAAAATAAGTTAGGTGTTAAAACGAACGCCGTGCTCAAAAAAATAAACTTGTTTCAAATTCTTTATTTCAGTATAAAGGCCATAGGCCCACGTACAAATACTCATTGAAAAATACAGTATGAGGCAGATGACAGAGGGTATTAAGTGATAGTATTTCGGATTGCAAGTGCTTCCAGTATATACTTAACACAATTAGTTACAATACTAGTGCGGTTACAAGATAATAGAGCATTATATTTAAATAAGGTAGGATTGGAAGAGTAATAAATAGGTAAATACTTATTTCTTAAATATCTGTAACATGGGCAGACAAGCATAAAATGAAACTCATCTTCAATTTCCTGTAAATTACAATATCTGCACTGCCTATTACAGTACTCTATACCGCATCTTCTACCTAAATTTACCATCAATGGCAACTCGCCAATTCTTAACAAACAAAACATACGTCTATAATGACGGCTTGTGATTTCAGAGATACTTTTCAACTGTTAGCAATGACTTATATTCCTTATACATTGATAATTTACGTATTTCACAAACTTTACAATACCAGTCCTGTTGGTTACAGTCTTTTAACCTTTGAATAAATGCATTAATAAAGAGGGTCTCATTACCAACTTCCTGCGAAATCCACACGTGGCCAAATCCATAACTGAATAATAGTCTTTTGACACAAGTTACCCATGTAGTGCGATTAACTTCATCTAAAGATTTCAGCATTAAATAACATTGCTTAGGGTATCTATAACTGGGTAAAGATAACAATTTCAACCAATATTTAATACATCTCTTGTGATAATCAATAAATAAGCCATATCTACCACATTCGCCAAGGGCAGCAACATTTGTAACATGACTTCCAATTCCAATAGTAAATTTACAGAATTTAATCTGAAATTTTTCAATAGCTGCAATTTTTGAATAGCCCCATATTTCTGAAGTGTATAATAATACAGGCTTAATTTGAATGTCAAATATTTTAAAAAGTATATGTACGGGTATGTTCTTCAAACAATGCTGTAATTTCTTAACGACGAACAGAGCCTTATTTGCCTTCTGAGCAAGAGAGTTGATACCAGTCGTCCAACACAGCCGATTTGAAAATAACAAACCTAGATAATTATAATAGGTAGATACATTAACATTAACCTCTCCAAACCTCCATTTCTCAGTACTCCTAAGTTTTCCACCATTTCTGAAAACTAAAATTTCAGTCTTACTATGGTTAACTTCTAAACCCCATTTAGTACAGAAAGATTTAAGGATATTAAGTTTTCGTTGGAGACCAACTACAGTATCATCAATTATGCACAAATCATCGGCATATAATAACAACAAAATGTCTAGAGATTCTTGACTCACAAATATTCCCCTCTCGCCGGAGGAGTGCAACATTGATTCTAATTCAACAATAAGCAAAGAGAACAATATAGGGCTAAGGGTGCAGCCTTGGCGTACACCACTTAGCGTTTCAAAGTAGCAAGTTGCTGTGCTATTTGATAACTTTACAGCCGATTTCACTTTTAAATACATATCTTTAATGACATAAAATAACTTTCCATGTATACCCTTATTTAACATGACATACCACAACAATTTTCTATTTACACAATCAAAGGCTTTTCTAAAATCAACAAATAAACAGTAAAATCTGCCGTTAGCTTTAGATAAGTATTTCTGTATTAGACTTTGCAACACAAATATATTATCAATGGTGCTGTATCCAGCCCTAAAACCTGCCTGAGACTCTGGTATCTTATCGTAAATGTCACAAAACATAGTAAGCCGTTTATTAAGAATAAAAGTAAATATTTTACCCAATACATCACTAAGTGTAATACCCCTATAATTGTTAACATCAAATTTGCTGCCTTTCTTATGAAGGGGAGTAAGTAAACCTCGAGCCCAGTCCTCAGGAAAATTACCACTATGCAAAATAGCGTTATATAATATAACTAGATAAGGAAGAAGATTACCCTTGCAACACTTTATCATTTCTGGTAGAACTCCATCGGGACCAGCCGCCTTACCATCTTTCAAATGATCAATAGCATGTAAGATTTCTGGTTCAGTGATTTCGCAATTCAAAATATCATTTAATTCTTCATCATTGCAGACAAAACAGTTAGATTCCTCGTGTTCATAAACAAAACTCTCAGCGGAAGCAAGATTATCATGATCAACATCATAATCAGTTATATTCAAAATATTTTTAAAGTAGGAGACCCATTCTGATGGAGCTATAAACTGAGTTGCATTACTGTTTTTTGATACAAGTCCCTTTACTTGGTTCCAGAAGATCTTAGGAGTACAAGTATGAGACATTAAATCCTCAAGTAATCGCTCTTCAAAAATCAATTTCTTTTGTCTACACATATTTCGATACGCATTTCTTAACTGTCTAAACTGTTGTAAATAGTTCAGATCACCAGTTATTCTAAACATATTAAGAATACGATATTTCTCATGTTTCAACTCTTTACATTCGCTATCATGCCATCTTGCTCCTGAAAATGTACATACGTTTGAGCTTGTAATTACCTTCATATCACTGACAGAAGCACAAGTAATGATCAATGATGTCAATTTTGTAACTGCACAATTAACACCGCTAGAAATTTCACCCATGAAATCATCAAAGCTATATGATGATAGCAAGTCCCGAAGTAACTCAGAAAACGCTTCAGCCTTACCAGCACACCATCGGTATCTACAAATAGATTCTGCTTTATCAGCATTCATGTTACTGATAACATTCTCTGTATCTGTAACAGCAAACTTAAACACAATGGGAAAATGATCTGACTCACATCTTGTGGCTACACTGAAATCATAATTAGTACTAAATAATTCAGATGAACATAAGCAATAATCAACCATGCTGGCACCCCCACCAGCAAAGCATGTAAAATCCCCGCGGGGATCTGATTTTGTTCTCCCATTCATCATATGTATATCAAGAGAACAGCATAAATCTATTAAATCACAACCATGGGAGTTTACACGATCATCTGTCCACTTTCTAGATATGCTAAAACTGTCAGTTTTATAATTCAAATCTTCCAGTGAAGGAATGTATTTATTGCCATCCTGTAAAATATAATCCTTTAAGTTGCCTGTTCTAGCATTCATATCACCCATAATCACAAAAACAAAGTCTTCAATATCAGCATCTGTGATGCACGAGAGCAAACAGTTTTCTAAGTAATCAATCCCTTTCTGCAGTCTTGGATCGCTCCGGACGGATGAATATACAGGGTGAATACACTTGTTTGAAATGTAAACAAAGCAAAATTCAGATTTTACACAGTGTAGCATTTTCTCCTATTTTGAACTACCCATTCGTCTATTCGTTAAATACATTGGCTCAACAATTTCAGGATATGCATGGGATGAGAATCGATGGAAGAATTAGGGAACTAAAAATAGATACATTGCAATTGTTGATATTTTCAACAGAAATTGTCAAAGTTTCCGTCCTGTGTGATGCCATGACTGACGCATCAACCACAAGGATATTTATCGGAATTTTTACTATTTCCTTTGGTTTCTGAATATGCCAAGATGAAAGTTTTTTTCTATTGATTAGGTTTATGTTGTTAATTTGTTTAGGAGCTATCATGCTTCTCTGTGGTCCAGTGGAAATAGATGTAGACTTCTTCCTGTCATGTGATCAGGTGTGAGCACACAATCTCCATGCATAAGATGTACATGTGCTGTGTGATCCTCCATGTTGCCTGCCGATTGTCACCGTCTGTATAAAAGTATGTTGGAGCACAATCTTTTCTAAACCTCGTCACTTCATTACTGGAAGCATCATTTCAACGTTAACAGTTTGTGATGCAAACGAAACTTTCAGTGTGAAACGTTTAAAGATATGACACTGACAATAAATTCCCTGTGATGCGAGTGTTTCAGAGTTTTTGTGTTCTTGCATCTACATTTGTTTAGAAAAATCTACAGACCGTGATAGGCAGGCAACATATCAACGTTAACTCCGCCGTGATGTTCATGGAGTGTGCGCAGTGTTCAACTACTGTAAAGGTAAACCGTTACAGGTTTTGATTGCCAGCAGTGTTGACTGTATAAGAACAATCCTTAGAAGATTGGAAGGTCTGCAGTGTTCAACGACTGTACTGGTAATGTGATCCAGTATTGTGATCTTGATCTTGTGTTGTGCTAATGTGAGATGATGGCATCACAAGACGACAGTCTTCATGTTTGTAACGTCCCTGATTGACAGAACGTAGAGAAAAACTTTCACCGTTAGAATCCTTTGGATGGTGAAAATGATGATAGTAGACTTCAACAGAGAACTTTAATAGAAAAGGGAATCAGTGAACATTTATGTGTAATGAAAGCTAAAACTGTTGCTGCACTTTCAGCTTGTAGAAAGAAGAAAAATGAATTTGATCGTTTGATGGACAATTATGACAATTTAAATTTGGTCAAAACTGGTTTTGATAGATTTAATTATTTGTTTTTCTCTTACAGAACATGTGTAGAACTTTCTTGCAGTGAACTAGAGTAACATGAGAAAGCTAGTGTCATGAAGAGAGCTGAGGAGAAACTTTGTTCTTTCCTGAACTTTAGAGACACAATGGAGAGTTGGATTCAGTTTGCTGAAAAAGACATGACTAAAGAAGTTGAAGATGATTCTGTTTCAAAGCATTCTCTGAAATCAAGATCATCACGTAGCTCTTCAATCAAATCTTTACATACTCGTGAAATGTCAAAACTTGCTTAGCTTCGTGCAGAAAAGTCTATGTTTGAAGCGCAGATGAAGATGAAAGAACTTCAACTAGACATCCAGATCGCCAAGTCAGCAGCCAAGGAAAAGGTGTTCGCTCAGGTAGAAGGTCAACGAACCAATGGAGAGGTAAATATATCAAAATAGAGCACGGCGAGTCAAAGCAAAATTGGTTCTTCTCTAGTTCTTTACCTCAATCTGGTAACAATCTTCCACCTGTGAATCGGAATGAGACATGTACTCGAATGTACAAATATACCTCTTCCAGCAAACGTTAGTGTTGATCAAACAGTATCAGAGTCTGGGCAGTTTAGTCAGTCATGTTATCCTGTGTTAAATCCTTCTGCAACTGTATTTGTCCCTTCAGGTCAGAACCAACCAAGTAATTACCAACAGGAATATTGTGTCCCACCTGTTAGTCAGTCTTCAATGTTTGGGAATGTTGTTGTAGAAACTGAGAAGCTTTGTTTCTCCCCAAACCAGAGCTATCCAAGTTCAGTGGAGATCCTACAGAATTTTCAGCATTTCTGATGGCATTTGATGCTCGGATCATCATGCCATGTTGGATAATGGCAGCACAGGATGCTTCATTACTAAAGACCTTTGGGAGAAACTCTCTGCCAGTTCAACCCCGACAACATTGAAGCTGCAAACTATGAATGGAACTGATTTCATCAATACACAAGTGGTATGTGATCTTGTTATCTCTGACCTTGCAGACAACCATGCCACGTATGCCACATACATTTTGTAAGGAAGTCATGCCTGTTGACCACAATCACATTCCTAAACCTGAACTGTTGATGAAAATGCCACATCCTAAGGATGTTTCAGATATGCTGCCAAGATACCTACCGGAAATTGATATCAGACTTCTCATCGGAATTAACTGTGCAGCTGCTCTTCGACCACCGGAAGGCAAGGCAATGGACCTTTTGCAGTGAGGTACAAGCATGCGTGGACAATTAATGGACCTCTTCAAATCAATTGTAACGCTCAAGATAAAACTGTTGTTTGCAACAAAATTGTCCTGAAAGAAAACGAGAAGATTATGGTATGTGTTTCACCTGATGCTGTATTTCGATTGTTTGAACCTGATTTCAATGAGCAAGACCTTGGGAAAACTCCTGGCGAGCGTGGTTACTCTGCTGAAGATCAACGTTTCATGCAGGAGACTGAAGAAAATATGAGGTTTGTGGATGGTCATTTTGAAATTCCTCTTCCATTCAGAAAGTTTGATGCCCTGTAATAAAGAACAAGCTGTGAAACGAGTTCTGTGGCAAAAGAAGAAAATGTTAAAGAATGATACTTACCACAAAGATTATTTAAAATTCATGAGCACAATATTGGCTAAAGGATATGCAACTGAAATTCCTGAAGACGAGCACCCTGGTAAGCCTGGACACATTTGGTACCTACCCCATCATGGAGTCTATCATCCCAAAAACTAACAAAATAAGAGTCGTCTTTGACTGCAGTGCAAATCTGATGGGTTGTCTATTAATGATGTTCTTCTCGAAGGCCCTGACTTAGCCAACTCTCTCATCGGTGTTTTGACTCGATTTCGATCAGATCAAGTTGCTTTTATGGGAGATGTGAAATCGATTTTCCATCAGGTGAAAGTTCCTCCGAAGCATCAGGACTATTTATGTTTTCTATGGTGACCTGATGGTGACGTCAACAAAGAACTGTTTCTTCTCCAACGATTGCAAATTATGCTTTGAGAAGTACTGCAAGGAAAGCAAGAGGCAAATATGATAACAAAGTTGCACAAACCATTGAAAGGAACTTCTACATGGACGATTGTTTGAAGTCTGTAGAAAACGTTGAAATAGCAACTGATTTGATTAGAAACCTGAGACACGCATGTGTAGAAAAAAAAGACGAGTGAGCGATATACACACGCGCAGAGGCAAGGTGCCATAGCTCTGCAGTGGGTAGAACTGGCCATTGTAACTTGGCTCTTTTGATGACAATTTGCTATGGATCACGACAATATATTATCATAATTGTTTGTTTACATGGAACCAAACGGTTTCAACACAAATTCCATACTGTATTTCGATATACCTTCAGGTTTAAAACACATTATAACAAATTATGAAACCTTACTATGTAAAAATACAATAATAGCGAAGTGGATGGCCCTATATGATATGTAAATGAGTCTTTACAGATTCCCAAATTCACCTGATTGGGCAAGTGTAATTTGACTCTTGTTGCACCATTTTTAATGGAGGTCTTATTATCCAAAATACTGAATTACACAACTTTTAGCTTGACGGCATGTCTTGTGGTATGTCTTTGACGACATCGGGGAAAGACGACATTGCTTTATTAATTAATATACAAGTAGCATAGGTAATGGTGATTCTGGACCACTTCCACTGGAGCCAGATTTATATACCTATACCACCACTACAGAGGGAATTTTTTATGTGTAAATGATGATGCGATTCAACAATCGTCATAAGATATTATTATATATTTATGTAAGCATTCTTCTAAATGTTGGTTTTAACACGGAATAATTGTCTCCCCTGTTCTATGAACTTTTTCCCCTTGTCTTCGCTACTAATACCGCTGGTCTTCGATCGAATCTCCTGCTTCATTGCGTTGTATTTGGTGAGTTCTGACAACACTAAACAAAACTCCTCTTCGGATATCTTACAATCAGCCATTGATGTTGAAATATGATCCTCAATGCTGTTCAACTTTGCTTCGGCGAGTATCCGAATCTCATCGTGTTTTAATGCTTTCTTTTGGAACTTACGAGAAATGAATTTTATCGCTATTCCTGCCAGTCCTGAGACTCCGGCGGCTATTTCCATGCCAAGTACGATAGGCGCGGCGATTATAGTTGATAATAAACCGACGCCGGCTACACCGAGTCCCATGCTAGCCGTTACAAGCGCGGTGTCAACTCCGTCCAGAGCATTCACGGCTCTGCGATACTTTTTATACAATCCAAGTCCTAACTCCCTCTCCTTCTCTATTCAATGTTTTATGTCGCTTATTTGATGTAATCGAAATTCATCAACTTCATCGAGCGCCGGATATAAATCCATATTATTATTATATCATATAATAGTCTTTAATTGGTCTTGCTTAAATGTTTTGAGAGTATACATCAACCTTATCAAATGTATATTATACGGCATGAATATCTTAGTAAGAGAAATGCTGTCACTTTTAATAATTTGGACCCCCTCAAGGGTTGCAACGGGTGATGCTCCAATATGAATAATACTGCAACGTTGATGTTGGTGTTTCTTGAGCCATTTAATCGATAGACCTGGTAATATTTCGAAGGCATCTTCCGGTGCATCTCCGAACAAGACTTCAATAATAAGCGTAGAAAGATTAGGTATTGCACTCAAGTTATCTTTAATATCATTGAATTCAGTAACCAAATTTAAACTAACATTTTTTACTGCTGGACGACTACATAACATATGACCTGGGTTTTCGTGCAGGGGAGAGACTAACACACTTTTTCGTTTTGATGGGATATAAGCCCGGAGTACGATCCCACTGTTTATTATCTTAGTTAAATTATGTGCCTTACCCGTCATCACATACGGTGGGGTAATGACGATATTCAGTAGGCACTCGATGTTTGCTTCGATCATAGTCTATTTATTATCATCGTTGTGTGTAAGATTGTACGAAGTGTTTTTATGGAGCTTACTAACGTCGACATCGCTTAAATGTCCTAGATTACCTGTGAATGTAACTTCTTTCCGCTTGTATACATTATCTTGTAAGTGTAAAGCGTATAACTTACCCTCGGTACCGGGTTTACCGAATCCTTCTGTGTCTACGAGATCGGAAGGCACAATTGTATTACATTGTCTGAGCGTTCCAGGGCCTGATGAATCAACCATTATTTATAATATGGAGTGTTACACTCAAGTATCCTATATTTACAGTTTGGTGTTTTACATCTAATACAGAAATTTTGAGGTCTGAAATAATACCACGCTTTAATTTTTTATATTGTAATGATGAGAAAGATTCCAATCTACCACTATTGTATTTTTCATCTTTGACTGGAACAGCTCTGAGTAGAGTTGAAGGACTTTCGATTTTTTATATTATCCTTCGTACTGATTTGATCATGATGGATGCACAACTCTTTATAGGGAACTAAATCGGGTAATATATATCCCTTATGTCTCGATTAATGTTAGTTCTCCCCGTGCAAGTCCAAGTGTAATTGCTAAGTTCGTGAAAATCTATACACCCTTTTCTCCAGCGTTCAAAATCAGCATCCCATTCGACTCATTTCGTGTGAGACTAATTCCATTAGGCTTAAAAATTTCATCATTGAGTGAGCATACGCTGTAATACCCATCAGGTATAATATGGTATTTTTCAACAACATCTTTTTCACCTAATATAAACATCTCATTATTTCTTTTCACAGCATTTATATTTGTCCACCGCGGGTAATGCGTTACATCGCATAGGGTGACATCAAGTTGTCCATCCGAGTTATCGATAGTATGAAGCAGTTCAATAGACTGACCATTTGTTATTCCCGGGAGAGTGACATACATATTAAATATACAATGATATTATATCACAACTTAAATCAACTTATAATACTAATCAGTCGATTTTAGTAAGTGCCTCTGGTGCTAATTTTGTTGTTGAATTCCCTGATATCTTTGAAAAATACAGGGTCACGGCAACTAGCGATAAAATGGTGCACGATTGGTTCCACAATCCGATGCAATTTTGGCAGAATCAGTTAAACTTTGCCATATGGTGTGCCACCACGGGATGTGGTGTATCTCTTTATGCCCCAGGATTTGAACTAAATAAGTCTGTTTTATATCATTTCACGTGTACTATCAGATTAGACATATACTTATAAGAAATTAGTGCCCCATTACCGCAGGATCAAGCATGGAATGCATAAAAAAATCCGTACAATAGGTGGGCATTCGAACGTATTTGTCAGGAATTTAATATTTCTACGAGTAAAGATTGGCGTCTGAGTGGAGTTAAACCATGGTCTAGGTATTCAGTACGCTGGTGCACACCCTGTTAAAGAAGTCAACGATGATTTACTGAAAAGAGGTCGGCTTCTTCCGAGCTTTGCTCTCTCGAGTAACGAGTGGAGAGACGATTGTATGAACTTTAAGGGTGGTGTTGCTTTCACCGTCCAAAAGGTTGAGCAACCACCTGGAAACGCTTGGAATGAATTTCTTATTGATAAAACAGAAAATAATTTTACTAATCCAGGAGTTGTCAGATTTAGTGAATCAATAAGAACTTATGTATGGGCAATTCTCGGTGCACAATCGAACGGGAATAATCGGTTCTGGAATGGCGTTCGATGCACAAAAACAGTTCGTCGCAAATGTTGAGGATGCTATTAATTCACCAGTTGACATACCATCTTCTATAAAGCGTTATCAAGATGTATTACAGTACGCTCAATCCAAAGTGGACTATACGTTTATGCGCCGAGACTATACATGTCTCCGAGTAATATGGAACTTAAGATCGGTCAAGTGATAGGCTATAATAATAAAATTGTTATTGCTACCGATCAACAAAAACCAGTTAAAAATTCAGATATTAACACCGAATTAATAACGCAAACAAACACAGTCGAAACAGGAATAGTCAAGCCACAGACACCACAACCATCTACTAACGCACAACCACAAGTGCCACCGCATATTGCAGCTATAAATCAACAACATATCGATGAAAAAACAGCGCTCATAGTAGGTGGAGTCACTGCTGGTTTACTCATGATTTGGTTAAAAAGTCTTTGGCGGATACGGACAACAGCCCTGCAAATGCTACGATCAGTGCCCACAAGTTTTGACTGAGCCAAGTGGTGGTCTCAGCTAATAAATTCAAGAGCCAGGAAACAATACTCCCTATTATACCTGGAAGTGCAGACACGGCTTTCCCAGCGAGCTTTCCCAGTGCTGAACCTAATGCTTTTAAATGCTTTTTTAATCCACTCTTTTATGCCACCCCCATCACTAGAGGGTGTGGGAGGTGTGGGTGGTCCACTGCCACCGGTTAACGTGAGAGTCAAAGTCGATATAATAAATCCCAATGCGGTTAAAATACTGGCAATGGTTATCCCCTGTTCTCTGAACAATGTCTTACTTTTATGGGCCAGTGTAGAATCATCGTTGAGGACTTGATCGATAGTTTTTCGAATTCGACTGATTTGTGAACAAAGGGCCTTTCTATTACTGGAAGCAGCCTCGAGGCGTGCCGATCTTTCGTCTTCTAAGTTACGCAATCTTTCTGCCACGCGACGTCTACCGAATTCATCACCCGCCTGTTCAAGTTTTGTTTTCTCATAAGCTATATGCTTGTCGAGTTCGGATAGCTTGGCTATATTATTGATGAGTTCTCCCTGCATTGTTTGCATTGCCTTGTCAAGACCTCGTAATTCCCTAATACTGAACTCTGAATATGGTACACTGACCGTGGAATTATCGTAGTAGGTATCCAATATTTCTTTGAGTCCGTCCGAGGCCAGCTTCGAGCTTTCTTCCAAATTATCTATGTTACCGAGTTCATCACGCACAGTCCGAAGAACCTTTGTAGTCTTGGCGGAAAGTTTTTCTCATCGTGAGTAGTCTACAAAAGCTAATTCATCACGAACAGTGCTGATGCCGTGTTTAGCGGCTATCGTAGACAAAGCTAGGGGCTTACAAGTACGAGAACAATATCTGGAGCGCCACTCAGTCGCAATATTCCTTTAATATCTATCATAAACTTTGAATAGTCACGACAAATTGGGGTTTCTTTAGAGGTATCGTAATAATCATTAACGGTTGATTGTAAAAGTTCATCGTTAAAATTCATGCCACCAAAGCTGGTTTCATCAGTACCCTATTCGATTGTACTAGTATCAGTTATGTTATCTAGATTAAAATCATCCATTTTTGTATTAAATATAAGGTTACATAATTTCAATATAACAATGTCTTCGCAATACAGACGCAAGTTAAACCCACAACGTAGACTTCGAGATCCATTAGGGGTCAAAGCAATTCGCCAGTCTGTAACTATAACTAATAACCCGAGTACCATTGATCAGAATCAAACGCTTCTGGTTCGCTTTCCTAATCTCGACGCACATGATGTGTTAGTTCCTGGAACTGTTCGACTAGCATTTACGATTAGTTTGACTTCTACCGACGTTAACAGGGAGCCTGTTCAGAACATAGGTCGTGCTATCGTTAAGATAATCGCGATTAAAATTAGTGGTAATGAGGTTTTGAGTATTGATGATAGCGATGTATACTATTGTTACATGGATCTCTGGAGAACGGATAAAGAGCGGGAAAACTTACAGTACCAAGGTATTTGTAATCGGAACACATTGAAACTGCGTGTTGGTGCTGAAAATGGTGATAATACCGTCGTAAAAGATCTCGCTGTTGCCGGCGCATTAGGTAACTGATTCTATATTCCGCTAGACTTTGAATTACTAGATTCCCACATGCCCTTTTATCAAGCATCCCTAGGCGATAGGTTAGAATACGAACTCACTTTTAATGACTACGGTAGAGTAATCAGAGCTGCTGAAGATGCTAGCTATTCCATTGACAATATCTCACTGGAGTATGATATGATAACAGATCCTGAATTAGCCAGACAAATTCGTAACCAGTATACCGGAAGTTTAGCCATTTTGTACGACCGTGTGCTTTGACACCGAAAGATCACGAGGAACAAAAAAGATACGACGTGGAATATCAATCTAAACGTCCCCACGAGATCGTTGAAGGGTATTTTAATGTTGTTCGAGGACCCCTACGATGCATTTAAAAGAAATACAGAGAAGTTCTACAATCCCGAGATTACAAAAGTAGAATTGACTATCGAGGGCGTTCCTAATCAACTATATAGTCAAGGAATGCTAGCGTATCAACAATGGGATGAGATTAAAAAAACTCCCTTCTATAAAACGAAGCCCAGAAGTTAACGCGGTCGTGAAAGATCTGTCTCTCGGGGGTGTATCGATGGATGAATACCTCACCACGAAGTACGCGCTATGGCTTGACATGCGAACCACGGACGATGACCAACTACACGGCAGTGGGAGGAGAATAGAAAATGCCAGCGAGGGTGTCACTATACAGATAACGAAGCTCCAGGAATCAGCTGGTAAATTAAACATATATTGGTACGTGATTATGGATGCGCAACTTAATATACAGAATGGACGATTCCTGCAAGCGATCTATTGATAAACTATAAGCGTTAATAAAACATACCTATCGAGAGATTGGGTAAAGAATGACGATGGGGTACACAGAGTTGATCCGGGCGATCGTTTACAAGACTGTTTACGAGTATGTTACGAAAAATACAAAGGAGAATCAAACCTTTTCGTAATAGACGATTGCAGTGCGAGTAAAGAACTAACCAAAAAGAAAGATATGCTTTCGTATTAAGCATTCTCCGGTCGGCATACTCAGCATAGCGTTTGGGTACTTACTCAAAAATACAACTCTGGCCTGAAAGATCTTAGAGAGCAGACCAAATGGGTAGTCCTGTTTCATTGCAAAGACCGAGATTCATTCGAGGAATGTCTACGCGGAAATGATGTTTTTTATACCAAGCCTGAACGAGATAAAGTCAGAAAACTGTTAGCAGCAACGAAGCACTGTAAACTCGTATTAAAAACTGATCAACCAGCTGCTTATGCAATTGCTTAGCAAATGTAGCAAAATTATAGCAAAAATATGGCAAAATTATAGCAAATATAGCAAAATTATAGCAAAATTATAGCAAAAACATAGCAAAATTATAGTAAAAATACGATAAATTGAACATTAGCGGTTATTATGACATAATGTGGTTTGAAATCATCATTCTTTCACAACAGTTCATTATTACAGGTAGTATTGGATATGCCATATTATATTATGTTAGACTTAAATATCTCTTTAGGTATTACATTATGGAATGCGACGAACTCATCGAACAAATGCTCAAAGATGAGCCTGATCAACATGTAGATAAATCTTCAGATAAACATAGAGAAAGACTCTTTAGAGAAAGACCACTTTGGTAGCCGGTGGAAAATGTTCCCAATATTTTGGGGGAAATTATACCATCGAAAAAATTGATAACATGACCGACGAAGAAATTAAAAAACTGTACGCGCGTTACGAGTCTAGACTGGGAGCTACCATGACTAAAACGATAGGTTCGGCTATATTACAACTATACACAGTCGTAGCTAGTACGTTTCTCCCTATTCCAGCAGAACATCGCATGTATTTATGCGAATCTCTCGAGAAAGACCCATTCATCGAACACGCTATAAGCTCAGTAAGCTGTGAGTTTTACCATAGATACGGGATGTTCTTAGCTCCGGTGACCACAGCTTCAGTAACGGCTAGGTATTGTCAATTTAAAGGGGCACTGATCTAAAGCAATTCCCCGGGACTGGTTGTTGCCTTTGTTATTGTTTTTTCCCAGTGAATACCTGGGTGATATAGCAGAAACTTAGACTAGTTCGCGACCTGTGCTGCGCAATTCGTAAGCGCATTTGTCACTTTTATTGATGGTATAAGGGCGTATGGTCACATCTATCAACAAAATGAAATTTTGGAAATTATAAGGAAATGTAGGTATCTTTGTGGGTACCATCGGCAATGGTGACGAACTTTTGATACATCACTTGCTTGGTAATTGTGCGATTTTCGTTTACACTATTTTGACTTGCAACTCAAAGTAAATATTTCTCCTGAGCATTGCTTATTTTATCGTGTTTATATTTTTTACAGTCAAAATGTGCAAAATTTTCACTTAGGAAATTTATTAAAAGCCTGAATATTCAGTTATTTTACAAATTGACTGAAAAATATGTCCATCTGTATTATTATGATAACGAATTCCAAACATTTTTATGTTTACATCATCAAGAGACTGAAAATGTCACGATGAAAAATACATTTCTATATTGTTTGGCTTCTGATCCTACATAATAATCTATTGTGATGTTTATAGGCCCTTTTGATCGTCTTAATCAGTTAAAGAAATGGACAGATTTTTCAGTCAAAATGACTGAAATATTTACGCATTTTATAAATTGCCTAAGAGAATCACATTTTACAAATTGGCTGTAATATATACACGCTTACAAAGGAAAAGACTTGTGAAAACAACGTCTATCGCGCATTGAAGAATTTCCCAACCAAGACGTAGAGGAACAGAAATGAATCTGTCCAATGCTACAGCAAATGAAGGAAAACAAAATGCAAATATCATAATTACAACCTACACCATTTATGTGTATAATTTTAGGCAGCTTCCTTGTTCGAGGAATGTATCCGTGAATATCCACACAAAGGAACAATATCCCACACGTCTGCAGCTGTACAAAGAAACTTATTCGATGTCACATGTCTCTGTAACAATCAAATATTTAAAAAAATATATATCGTTTCGGGATATTATAACCCGTGTTCGTGGGTTCTGGTATTTAAACGTCCGAGGTAGCCCAGGAACGTCCGGAAACGTCCGGGAGATTTCATCAGACGTCCGGAAACGTCCGGGAGGTTTCAACAGACGTCCGTCTCAGTTTGGTAAGATCGTGAGAATATCAACTGGCGTACGTGTTTGCCAAACTGAGAAAGACATGTTTTATTGACTGCACTGTATTTTTAAACTCCCAGACATCTGATGAAACCTCCCGGACGCTCCAAACCAGATGCTCCCCTACGTTGCCCGGACGCTATAGTTCCGGACGTTTTACACTCATTGAACCACCTGGGGCCACACATGAACTTTTGAAAACGCCTGTGTTTCAGTATCAGTTATGGAATAGTATACAGAATATGACACCATAAAAGAACATTATTTTTGTTCCATAAGCAAATTTACATTGTATCCTTCAAAGCCTACGTTACGAATACCTCGTCAGTTCGAAAAAAATAAAATCGTATTTGCTTCGCAGATTCACCATTTAAAAAGAATAGGGGTGTATGTAATTTTTTCCACCTATATGTTATTTTGTATAATTAATACAAGAACACAATTATATAGAACACACTTTATTATTTAGTATCATTCTCCTGAACGCTCCCTGGCATTGCCCGGACGCTCCTGGACGTTTCCGGACGCCCCCGGGCGTTATTTAGTAGAACCGGTGTTCCGTTTCTCAACTGATCACTTAGATTGTTTCAGGTGTTTCACATAGGTGTCATGTCTCAAAGGTCGGCTGAGAAAGCCCACGTGACAGCTATTTTCATAACGTCCTCGGTTCCAAAAAAAATCCATTGAGTTGGATAACAATGAGCAATCAATCAATATATTATCGGTTAACCCTTTGAACAAAGTATGTTGTTTTTACATCGGCACTTCACGTCATGATATGCGTGTATTCCCTTTGTTTTAGTAAACCTAGACATGTAAACACTCACTTTTGACATATCCACTGTGCAAGACAACAGTGATAAATCAATGTATTTTCTGTTAATCCTTTGATGACTAGGAATGATCCGTTGATTTACAAAAGAGTAAATCAACTGATCATTCATCTCTTGCTGGGCTGCCAAGTGCATATTACATAACACACATTTCACCTCACTTAAAACCTGGATTTAGATTGAATAATTACCCCAGACACAATAAATGCCAAATGGGAACCTTTGTCAGGTATTCTGAGCGGTGCTACCACTAATTATACCTGTAATAAATTCATTAACTGAGCATCAAGTGAATGACGACAAATACATACAAGTGTAGGGTTATACCAGAAAACATGGATGACAACAAGGGTGTAGTAATCGTATTAGCAACGCAATCCGAAATCCGAAAATGCTTTCACTGCATGGATACTTTTTTACTATTAAACTATAACAATCATATAACTATTTCCAAATGACGACATCAGATGATCTTCTTTTTGTCTGTTTGTTCAGGCTGAAGAAATTAATTAACATGCGCCCTTTGTCGAAATCTTTATAGATCACGGTTAACCAATCAGTGTTCAAAAATGAGTAAAACAATTATTGCCTCCAAGTTTATTCAGCTGTCCTTGCAAACAGTAGCCCAGTCTCTTGTCACTCTCAGTTACGTTGCTTATCATCCGGGTACTCACGGGGAAAAAGCAATAACAAAGGCAACCAACAGTCCCGGGGAATTGCTTTAGATTAGTGCCCCTTTAAACATACATCCCCACTTAATTATTATGGAGACTCAACAAGTGACACCACAACAGATTGCTGAAACACAATCACAACAAGTGACACCACAGATTGTACAACATGTGAACGAGGAAATAACCCCGATTGCACAACGGACTGTGAATGAGGAAGCCAGAGTGACGAGGAAGAACCCCCCAAAAATCGCAGCCGGTAGAAAGGGCGGGCTTGCTGCGGAAAGCGAAACTAATGCATAATTCAAATATTGAACATAGTCTTCCGATTAAAACTTGGGCACTGGTAGGAGTTGTTGCTATAGCGGTGGTATGGTTGTTTTATAAGACCGGAGAAGAGAAAACGTCACCCACGATGTCACAACAACAAGTTCAATTAGAGGTTAGCCCCCATATAATGCTATAAGAAGCATGACTACTCCAGTTACAGACGGTAAAATGGTAAACGCAACGTATCATTCAGCGGCTTGGCCATTGGCTATGCCCGTATAGCTAAAATGATTACTAAAGTCACACAACCCAAGCTAGATTTTAATGGTTATGATATCGGTATGGTCATTCTCGATATTGGATTGGCTATGGCAACAAAAGATATGCTCATCAAACAAGGGCTTATCCTGGAGGACATAATGAAGTAATTAAACATTTGAATATATTATATTCATATAACTATGGCAACAATTGCGATGATGGTCGGTGGAGCAATTGTTAATGCTCTAGCTTTTTCGGAGAGTAATTTTTTATTTTCTACTTTGAGGGAATCAAACACTAAAGAAGTTGAAGAGGAGAGTAAAAGACATAATAAAGCATTAGAACAACTCGAAGCAGCCCAGTCACAATGGACCAGGCGGAAAATGGAGAGATTAGATTTTATTCATGATGAACTGCGTAGGCAGGGACATTCAATTCAAACGTTTAAGGATGTTGAATCTGCCATGCACGAATACTTCCTCGTTTATGGGAAAAAACTTGACCCAATGCTGAGACCAACAATGAGTCAGTTTTATACACCGTCAGAGGCTCAGAAAAAAAAACGAGAGATAAAGTTTATCATGTTGGGATTGACTGGTGTGGCGGCTATTTTAGGTTACACAATAACTACGCATAAACAATGACCCAGTTAGGGCGGGCAAGCGACTCACTCTGACTGCTAATCTATAAATAGCCATGTCTCACCAGTGGAGATGTGATTTGCATTTAGACAAATGATATGATAGATGTATAACCATGAATCTGTGCAGATTTACACTCATGGGGAAGCCGACTCAATGTAACCAACGTTTTGTGGGTATTTACTGTGGTATCCACTCTTATTACATCAGCGGGGAAATATACAGCTATACATGTTCTGTATGTGGGATAGGGGTCAAAGGTCGTTATTGTTTATGTAAGAAACACGGTGCTGATAGGGTCAGGAACCAGATTATTTACGCTAGGAAGAGAGATTACATCAATGAGAGGAATAGGTTGGGAAGAATACGTATTTAGATATATGAAAAACAACCAATTAGACATTTGACTCATTTTGCATTTACCATTCAACCACAATGGTTTTTGTGAGAGAGTTGAAGGCTTTAGCAAAACAACGTGGTCTACATGGATATTCTCGAATGAGAAAAGCTGAATTGATCGATTTACTCGGTTTGGAATACAACAAACCCCAGACTGTTTGAGTACACAAAGCTCAAGCAAAAAACAGTGGGCTGAGAGGTTAGTCTCGAATGAGAAAAGCTGAAATGATTGCTTTACTAGATAATAATGATGTTGATAATTAACAACAAAATGATGTTGATAAAAAACAACATGACGATGTTGAGAAAAAAAACCAAGAATTAAAATTTGTACCCACATCCGCCGACATTGGTAAATATCTAAGAGGTTGGAAGATGGATATTAATTCCAACATGGATGTTAACGATATTAAGCCAATCATATCGAGTAAAATTAACGAGGAATTAGATGATTTACATAGTATAAAATACCAGCTGACGATTAAAATGTCATTGAGTAAAAGTAGCGCAGACGATAGCACTGAATATACCGAGCCATATTTCCGAAGCAATCAAGAAGTTATAACCGAATCCGATACTATAAACGCATCATTAGATACATCAATTCAGGGGCTACAGGAAACTTTAGAACGCTGGACGCTGGGGTGTGGATAAAATCGAGAGTTTATATTTAGATATAGCAAATTATATGCCCTTCAAAGGTGGATCTTATATAGATTTACCCCCCGTACTATAAGAAAAAAAAAGCCATAATTAATGTAAAAAATAAAGGCGATGACTGTTTAAGAATGATGATAAGATCTGCATTGTTCCCCGTAGACAAACATCCGGATAGACCTTCTAGCTATCCTCAAAACGATGGGCTCAACCGCGATGGTATAGACAAACCTACACCAATATCACAAATTGATAAGGTGGAAAAGCAAAATAATTTAGCTATAAATGTTTTCGGACATTCTTCTAAAGGAACTGTTGTACACAGTTTAAGCTCCGCTCCGGAACATATGCCCAGAATCAATTCATTTCTGATTGAAAAAGATGGTAAATATCATTATACATGGATAAAGAGTTTAAGCAGACTATTATGCGATCAAACAAAACATGCAGGAAAGAAATATTTCTGCGAAAGATGCCTACATGGGTACAGCAGACAAGATCTATTAGAAGCGCATAAAGAAGACTGTAGAGGTGTTGGACAGAATGCTATCAGGATTGATATGCCTAAAGAGGGGAAAATATATTAAAATTTGAACATTATTGTAATCAAATGCCAGTATCATACGTAATTTACGCCGACTTCGAAGCGCTTATCAAACCTATAGAAAATAATCAAGATAATAATCAAGATAATAATCAAGATAGTAGTTTTACGTACAAAACTCAAGAACATATTCCTTGTGGGTTTGGATATATAGTTGTAAGGTATGACGGGAAAACAAACCCGCCCGTGATTTACAGAGGTCCCGATGCAGCGGGAAAGTTCCTAGAATATCTACAAAATGAAGAGAGAATAATCAGGGAAAATTTATCGCGTGTGGATAAAATCGATAGTTTATATTTAGATATAACAAATTATATGCCCTTCAAAGGTGGATCTTATATAGATTTACCCCCATTCTATAAGAAGAAAAAAGCCATAATTAATGTAAAAATAAAGGCGATGACTGTTTAAGAATGATGATAAGATCTGCATTGTTCCCCGTAGACAAACATCCGGATAGACCTTCTAGCTATCCTCAAAACGATGGGCTCAACCGCGATGGTATAGACAAACCTACACCAATATCACAAATTGATAAGGTGGAAAAGCAAAATAATTTAGCTATAAATGTTTTCGGACATTCTTCTAAAGGAACTGTTGTACACAGTTTAAGCTCCGCTCCGGAACATATGCCCAGAATCAATTCATTTCTGATTGAAAAAGATGGTAAATATCATTATACATGGATAAAGAGTTAACAAATTATATGCCCTTCAAAGGTGGATCTTATATAGATTTACCCCCATTCTATAAGAAGAAAAAAGCCATAATTAATGTAAAAAAGAAGGCGATGACTGTTTAAGAATGATGATAAGATCTGCATTGTTCCCCGTAGACACACTCCCGTCAACGAGTTGTCATGTTTGTAATAAACCTCTGAATGGGGATTCTG
The DNA here is from genome assembly GCF_023055435.1 of Haliotis rufescens. NCBI lineage: Eukaryota > Metazoa > Mollusca > Gastropoda > Lepetellida > Haliotidae > Haliotis > Haliotis rufescens. Next base: position 48,732,535 of record NW_025964001.1, on the reverse strand, counting down.
TAAGAGATCATTGCCACGTCACAGGTAATTATCGGGGAGCCGCGCATACAAGTGTAACTTGAAACTAAAAATGAATTCTCAAACAATACCCATCCCTGTTGTGTTTCATAACCTTAGCGGATACGATTCACATCTCATTATGCAAGCTATCTCAAAGACCGACGGCGGCTTAACACGCATTCCTAATAATATGGAAAAATACATATCATTCTCAGACTAAAACTATACATTATAGGGGCAAGGATGGTAAAGCCAGAATAAAGCAAAGTAATGAACTTAGATTCATAGACTCCGTACAGTTTCTGTTATCTTCCCTGGACAATTTAGCTAATGCGAACAATCCCGATGACTTTGCGATAACAAATAAATATACCGATAGGTTAACTCATCATTTGTTGCTGAGAAAAGGTGTATATCCTTACGAATATATGGATGATTGGTCTAGATTCAACGAAACTAAATTACCACCCCTTGAATCATTCTATAGTAGCTTAACAGAATCTAAAATAACCAATGCCGATTATGAACATGCTCTGACAGTCTGGGATAAATTAGGTTGTAAGAATTTAGGTGATTATCACGATCTGTACTTAATAAGCGATGTACTGTTACTCGCCGATATATATTCGAGATATTTAGAAAGACATGTTTAAAACAATACGGCTTGGACCCAGCATGGTACTATTCCAGTCCTGGACTATCGTGGGATACATTGTTGAAGAAGACCGGTGTAGAACTAAAACTACTCACCGATTACGATATGCACTTGTTTATTGAGAAAGGATTAAGGTATTCTAAGGCTAATAATAAATTAGTGGAAGGATATGATCCGAGTAAACCCTACACGCACATATTATATCTCGACGCCAACAATTTGTATGGATGGGCTATGAGTCAACCTTTACCCACGGGTGGTTTTGAGTAGGTCGATGATATCGAAGTGAATGATAACCATAATAATGATGTGAATAAAGGGTACATACTAGAAGTTGACTTGGAATATCAAAATTCGTTACATAAAGACCATAACAGTTATCCGCTAGCTCCCGAAAGATTAATGGTTAATAAAGATTGGATGTCGGAATATCAACACTCTTTGATGGGAAATACTAGGTTAGCTAACGTAGAAAAACTCATACCAAATTTGATGGATAAGACAAAATATATAGTTCACTACAGAAATCTCCAGTTATATCTATCGTTAGGTATGAAACTAAAGAAAATACACAGAGTTGTAAAGTTTGATCAAAGCCCTTGGATGGAGCCCTATATAAGGCTGAACACAGATTTAAGAAAGATAGCTACCAGCGATTTTGAAAAGAATCTATATACTTATAGCCAGTCCGGCTTTTAACAGAAGCAAGATATTCGATAATGACTTAGCCGCGTTGCATATGCAGAAGAGTAATATAAAATTCAACAGACCGGTGTACATCGGTATGAGTATTCTCGACTTGTCAAAACACTTAATGTATGACTTTTATTACAACGAACTTAAGAAGCGAGGTGTTATATACCGACACAGATTCTTTGTTGATGGAAATACAAACTGAGGATGTGTATAAAGATATGGCAGAAAAAATAGATATGTACGACACGAGCGATTACCCTAAAGATAATCCACTGCACAGCGTTGTAAATAAAAAGGTGTTAGGTAAGATGAAGGATGAATGTGCTGGGACCCCTATAGTGGAGTATGTCGGATTAAGACCTAAGATGTATTCTATAAAGAAGTCCGATAATGGGGAGATAAGAAAAGCTAAGGGTGTTAAGAAGTATGTGGTAAAAAAGCATATCAAACACGAACAGTATAAAGAAGCATTATTCAACGGTAGAACATTCAAACACGAGATGAACTCTTTAAGAAGTTACAATCATAGGATATATGGATTAAAAATGAACAAGACATCATTATCCCCCTTAGAGACAAAGAGATGGATTGATAATGATGGTGTAACTACCTATGCTTATGGTAACTTAGGGCGGTAATACTGTATCGTTGGGAACTCGTTTGTTCTTTGCCTCTCCTCGGTGCTGAAGATTCGGAAGTCACAGATTTCATTTTAATCGCATCGGACAGTTTCTTCCCGATTAATCTCTTTACTTCATTATTCAGCGCTGATACAACAGCTGATAAACGTGTCACCCGTTCGGTTGATCTCAATTGCTCAGATTTCATTTCGATCCCATACTGATAGCCAAACAAACGTTCCGCTAATGTCCGGTTAAATCTTTCGATGAGAGCTAGACTACGGTGGGCCTCTTTTTCACCACGCCTGATTTCGACATTGTGCTTTGTTAACAGTTTAGTTACCGATCCCATACACTCGCGACCAGGATCTACCTGAAATAGCTTAGGCCATTTTAGTGGTCCGCGTTTATATATACGACTCAGTGCATTAGCTACTTCTGTTGAATCTTTCGAGGTTAATTGCTCAGCCTCTTTGTATTGACTAGCCACATCCACTACGGTTACAGCGTATTTATACGTTTTGCGTCTTACCTTATCGTGGGGATGAAACAAGAGGTCAGCCTGATGAACTTCATTCGTTGTAAAAATATCAAACTTCTTCCTCGGTATATAACGCGGTGCTGGTAAGTATATTTGCCACATCATATTTGCCACATCGCTTGTTTCTTTAACCAATCCTTGGCCACATCTTGAGATACCTTAGCCGCGGTGGCTAATTTTTGTATTGCTCCTATACCTTTCCAATATCCTCGTGGGCTATAGTAAATTTTATTCATTATTAATTAATATTGATGTTTCTTTTAATACGACTCATGACGATCGTTGAATCGCATCATCGTTTTTGCATAAAAAATTCTCTCTGTAGTGGTGGTATAGGTATATAAATCTGGCTCCAGGGGAAGTGGTCCAGAATCACCATTACCTATACTACTATACATCTTACCTAATTTTTCGTTGATAGTATAAAGAATAATACATCATGAAGTCAGTATTTAAGAAATAGTGAAACGTGATTAAAGTATACAAAACAAAAGGAGTAATTGTGATTGGTGGTGAATCTAGCATCAATATTCTGTCAATCAAACGAACAAAAGCAATTCATAAAACGTTTTCCTTATGATATAGCGTGCATATAATTGACCAAACTTAAACCGGCTGCAAATTCTGGTTGTGCTTGAATATTGATATATACCCAAATATGGGTCGACATTGACAATTGTCGACATTGTGAATGCATTCGCATTAATGAAATGATCTTGCTGTTGTATTTGCAAATATAACATCTACGACGCTCAAGATCCTTTTTTAAGATTTTCTTCAACTAATTCAAGCGCATTGTTGTTAGTAAGCAGGAAACCTATAAGAAAATGTTAAAAGTCACTTTAGCACCGCGCTTTGAAATTGGCTGTGCAATCAAAGTGGTTCGGTTTCTTTGATCAATCAGCTGAATTTATCCTGTTGTAACATTTTGGAAGAGGGAAATCAGAGTGTTCGCCAAAGACATTCATGTTAACTGTACCACCCCATACTGAAGACGTGAAAATCAACAAACTCAAGTCTGCTTGCATGTCAGTGACAACTTCGAACGAAGGGCAAGGCCATCACCGAAATAAGAAAAGACAACCGTGATCTACTCAAAGCATTTAGCCACCCTGACACTTGCACGATTTTTGTACCTTCAATGGCACGCAATGCGTCGTGGCAAGGCGTGCCATTTCGGTGGTACGCAGTGGAGCATGAAGCCGCGTTTGCGCCCTATTCGCGCATAACTTAAGCAATGCCTACGCAATGCACGGCCAGACATGGGCCGCATTGGCACGCATTGACACGCAATGGCACGTTTTGTTTACGCTTAGTTTAAGTATTGTTCGCGCATTGTTCATGTCTACCATACCGCAATGTCCGGCAGTGTCACACACGGCACACATAGTTCCCGCTGTTTTAACAAAAGTTAAGCGCCACCATATTCATAGTCTCTTGATTTCACGTGAAGGAATCAGAAATACGAAATATGATTATGTATGACTGAATTAGGCTTTCATAGTTTCATGAACCCAAATTTGTCCGGATACCACAAGGAAAGCGTGCTTTATGTGTTGCTGCAGTTCCGCTACCCTATAAATAGTGAAATTCAAGTTTCAGACACGTGGTTGCATTTTGCTCCTGTGTGAGATTCCCCTTCCAATAGTGGCTGAAAATCAGCCTTGGTGAGGAGAAAGTTAACAAACGCTGAAAGGTGGCAAGTGATAGGCATGAAAAATGCTGGCATGTCATGCAGGGCCATTGCAAGACAAATGGGCCGTCATCAGAGTGTTATCACTCGTTTGATTGTCAAACCAATGATGTCAATGACAGGCATCGGTGTGGCAGGCCAAGAAAGACCTCTAACAGACAGGATAGACGTCTTTTCTGGATAGTCAGACGAAATCCATTTGCCACTTTAACAGATTTAAGACTGCAGTGGATTACCCATCAGAGACTCTTCATGATGATCGTAAGGTGTCGCCTCAGAGCGGCTGGTTATAACGACAGAAGACCAGTAAAACGTCCTCAAGTGACTGAGAGGCACAAGCGGAATCGTCTGATATGGTGTCGTGCCCGTAGTCGATGGAACTTGGCCAACTGGAGGATCCATTGGTCTGACGAGTGTCGAATGCTGCTACGAACTGTTGATGGTCGAATACGTGTTTGGAGGCAACATAACACTCATTTTGCACCAAGGAACATCCAGAAGACCTTAGCATGTGGCAGGGGGTCTGTCATGATATGGGGTTGTGTTTCCTTCGGCTGCAAACTTCCGCTGGTGACAATTCGTGGAAACCTGAATGGCCAACAATACGAAGATGCCGTTCTTCATCCAGTGGTTGTCCCTCATTTTGGCAACCATCCTCTTCAGACAAGACCTGTTTACATGGACGACAATGCTAGACCACACAGATCTCGGGCAGTTTTGGCTTATTTGCGTCAAGAAGCTATTGCCATTCTTCCTTGGCCGGCTCGTAGTCTGGATCTTAATCCGATTAAGCATCTCTGGGACATTCTTGGCCAGAAAATCAGACATCGTGATCCCCCAGTTCAAAATCTCGCTGGACTTGAAGCCGCACTTCATGAAGAATGGATCTGTTTGCCTCAGAGAATCATTCAACTACTTGTAATGAGTATGAGGCGTAGGGTTGAAGCTGTGGTCAATGTCCATGGATCATACACACGTTACTGATGTTTCTGTCTTGCAATAGACTCTGCACTCCCTAGAGTGTCTATATGACACCTGATATGGTCTGCTGATATCATGACAGTCACATGACAAAAAAAGTTTTTCAATGTTTTCTAATCCTTCAATTTCTGGTCTTCGGTAAAATTCCTTTCTGCTCATATTCTTTTGGAACACAAGATAAACTTGCTTTGGGACAACTTTTGCATCACAAGAGGTTTACATATACGGCTTATAACAATCGTACATCTCGTTATAATAGTCATCATTAAGTGCCAAAAGTAACAGCTCACAAATATAGTGGGTGGCGCTTAACTTTTGTGCATGTGTATAGAAGAGACGCTTCATTCCTTGACTCGCTGTGGACGATACAACATGCTGAATACAAGAGAGACTGTTATTGCAGAACAGAGGTGTCTATATCTGGCAGCTGCAGGACTATTACTTCTTGAAGAGAAGGAGAAAAGGCAGCAAAAGCAAGAGGAAGAGTATGAGAAAGAAGAAGAGACAACCCTAACTAGAACAAGGAAAGCAAGGACAGTGTGGGTTATGGAATGGTTGGCTAGAAGACGTGAGTTCGGACATTATGATCAGCTATTGACAGAACTAATTAAGGAAGATCCCAGAGGCTACAGGAATTATGTGAGAATGACACCTGACATGTTCCAAGAGATGGCGGAGAAGTTTATCCCTCACCTTAAGAAACAGACCACATTCATAAGAGAACCGCTTGAAGTTGGACTCAAGCTGGCTGCCACCCTCCGCTTCCTAGCCACTGGAAATTCCTATCCAAGTCTACAGTACAGCTTCAGAGTTACAGCAAGTACAATCTGCAAGTTCTTACCAGAGGTGTGCAAAGCTGTCATTGAGGTCTTCAAGGACGAAGTGCTCAGCTGCCCCCAAACTGAAGAAGAGTGGAAGGAGGTTGCTGAGATGTTCAGCTCCAGATGGAACTACCACAACTGTCAGGGGGCCCTGGGCGGCAAGCACTTTGCTATTTAGAAGCCACCCAAAGCGGGCTCCCTCTATTATAATTACAAGGGCTTCCACAGCATTGCACTCATGGCAGTTGCAGATGCTGGGTATACGTTCTAGTATGTTGATGTTGGGGCAGAAGGTTGTGCCTCAGGTGGAGGAACATGGAAGAACTGTACCTTGCATGATGCTGAAGAAGAGAACAGAGCCAGACTGCCTGAAGCAGCCCCGCTCCCTAATGATGACAAGCCTGTGCCGTGCAGTGACAGTATCACAACAGAAATCAGACTAAATCATAATAACAATTCATTCAGAAATTCAATCAGGGGAATTTCTTTTTGGAAAAATGCATACTAGTGGCAGGAGGTTCCTGTGTTCTCCAGCCTTTGTCTATAACTCGGATTTGGCAGCCACACTGAGCCTGTCCTTCTGTCTCTTGTCATACAACTGTGGGTAGTCTTTTACATATTCTGTTAATTTCATGGTACCCTCATCTGTCCACTTATACTCAGGAATTTCTTTCTTGGACACTCTGATTCTCTTCTTCTGTTTTACTGTGGGCTCTTCTTCACTTGACAGTTCTATTTGAGTCCCTGCAATAACATCAAGTAGTGTCTGTGGAACAACATCCACACTTGAGCAGGAGCAAGGAGGAGAAAGATCCCTCTCCCTGTCTGCAATCTCTGTCTCTTTCTCAGGCCTGTCCTCTTCCTGTCTTTTCTGCACTGGTCTTCCCCTTCTTCTACGGGCTTTCTCCTTGTAAGGCATGATGTCTATTTGCTGCAAGTGCAGAATGGCCAGGACCCGCTAACATATGCACTGAAGCGTCGCTCATTGGTCGGGAACTACGTGTGAACAATGAGTAAACACTTCGTGAGCAGTTCGTGTATTGCGCGAATGGTTCGTGACGTGCGTGACCTATGCGTGAGCTGGGCGTTCCTTGATCACGTGAACTCGTGACAACAACCCTAACGACCGCACGATCAATCCGCGACACGCTCGAATGTGTGAACGCAGCGCGGACAGGCGCGCCCACAACGTGGACAGTTCGTGACCAATGCGTGGCATGGCGTGTCAGAGCGTGTAGTGGATTCCCATGGCACGCACCGTCAGCAGTGTTCACGCAGAGTTCTCGCAGTTTTCACGCATGGTTCACGCAAGTGGCACGAAAATTTATGCGTGCCGAATTTGTGAACATTTTCAAATTCTACGACATGGTACGCACCCTTCACACACTCCTCACGCTCATTTCCGAAGACTTTAATCATGTGCGAGCCATTGCGGGAACAAAAATCATGCAAGTGTCAGGTTGGCTTTTACGCTAGAGTAAGAGATTGTTATTGTTCACATTTGGGAAGTTTGGGGCCACACTTCTACGGAGTTTTCAAATGATTTGTATCGGATATGTTCACTTTTAGTAATCTGGACGGGCAGTCGTGACCAAACAACTCCAGAAACAGTGCCACAAAATACGCTTTAAAGTTGACACTGATGGCACAACCTGAACATCCCAAGTAGGTCTAGATATCTGTCCAGATAAGACTTAATTGACTTCATCTCACCATGCTTATCTTTTTACGTTAAACCAAATTAAAAGTTGCGAAAATGGTCGGGTGCGTCATGCTAATGGGGACCCTTGATAGAAGATCGTACATTGTAAATGGATATAGCTCGATTATATAATGTCTGTAGAAGCACCATGCATAACTAATAACCCGAATTGTATGCGTGTGACCATCTTGCTTGATTTAATAAAATGTTTGTAAATATCTCTTGTTTTCATAAGATTGCTTCAGTTCTGCCTTGTAGTTGCAGTTGTAACATAAATGACGTCGCGGTGTCACAGAGGTCAGTTATCCAGTCAAAACGAATAAAACAAGGTCAACCTTGTACGACACACGTGTGATGTACGGATTTAGTATCTTATCACCTGTATCTTCACCACGTGGGTAATAATTTGAAGTATTTTGTTGCCAGTCACACTGGCGAAACAATGCCCTGTGACGTCAAGGGTCACCGAGTGTGCATAAGCTCCTCTCAATGATATATATGTATCATCTTCCCACGCAATGTCGTTGCATAAGCCCAGCGATGTAGAGTTTTGAATATTTGTTTACTAAATATAGCCTGCGGCGGCGCATTTTATAGCAAGCGATAGTTGATGAAAGCACTTTTATTTTCAATATATTCTTTTTTTCGTGTTTTCCTTAATTCAACTGGTTAAAATGATGATAAATGAGAATTAATATACATAATATTTTTTGGATTCATTAATTTTCATTAACATGCACAAGAATGCAGTTTATTAGGTATATTTTTTAGTCGCTGAAAACATCCAAATGTCGCCAGTGTTAGGGTAGGTTACCCCAACCCTATCCTTAGCCCTTGGATCCCCTTTACGATCATTAGGGTTACGTTCCCGTTTAGTGGCTATTAGATTAACCAAACTCTATCCTTAGCCATTGGACCCCCTTTACGATGAATCAACCCTAGCTTTACAACACAGGATTTCGATGACAGCGTGTTTAACATAATATATTCATATAGAAAAAATCACATCCCTCCATACACATGTAGACAAGGAGTGATACCCGCCATCTTGGTCCTTATCCTAGATTTCACAATCGGTTCTAATCACAGTTCGATATCGCATGAAATATGAATGTCACTTATTTCAACATATTTATACTTGCTAAACAAACCATAGGCTACACAATCATGTTGATATGTAATCACCTTAAATACCTTGTATTTATTTTTAATCAACCATCAAATCTCAACCCTAAGCTTTGCCGTCGAGGAAAACAAGACAAAGGTGGCCGGAAATGGGCTTGAACTCAGCAAACGTTTCTGATTGGCTAAAACTATAAATTGTGGATCTAAATATTAGCACACGGTGAAGGGAGGGAAATTCAATACCTGCAATGGTAAAATGCTGGGTTTGTTTGTTTGTTGTTTAACGCCGCACTCAGCAATATTCCAGCTATATGACGGCAGCCTGCAAATAATAGAGTCTGGACCAGACAATCCAGTGATTGGCATCATGAACAATCCACGCAATTGGGATCGATGACATGCATCAGTCAATTCAGTGAGTCTGACCACCCGATCCCGTTAGTCGCCTCTTATGACAAGAATAGGTTGCTGAAGACCCATTCCACCCCGGATCTTCACGGGTCGCAAAATTTTGGGGATGACAAGGAACACTACAGAATAATTAAACTTTTCAAAGCAGATTTATCATTGATGGTCTTGAATTTCCCTCCCTACACATTTTAACCAATCAGAGACCCGTGAAGATTCCGGGGTAGAATAGGTCTTCAGCAACCCATGCTTGCCGTGAAAGGTCACTCTGCTTGCCGTAAGAGGCGACTAACAGGATCGGGTGATCAGGCTCACTGACTTGGTTGATGCATGTCACCGATCCCAATTGCCTGGATCAATGCTCATTATATTAATCACTGGATTGTCTGGTCCAGACTCGATTATTTACAGACCGCCGTCATATAGCTGGAATATTGCTGAGTGCGGCATTAAACAACAAACCAAACCAAAACCTTTAACCAATCAGAAACGCTTGCTGGGTAGCGCCGTAATTCGGGCCTTCTTTTTCTTGTTTATCTCAGCGGTGAAGCTTAGAGCTGAAATTTGATGGTTGTTTTAAAATAAATTGCGAGGTAAGGTGACCACAGTTGAACACGATTGTGTAGCCTATGGTTTGTTTAGCCTGGAGCCGTTTTCAGTTCGCGCCATATTGGCTCATTCCTCACCATCTTGTAGATTTCGGAATGGGATGAGTGTGCCAAATGGCATCAGGATCACTCGTAAGCGTCCGTAGACTAAACTCACGAGACACCATGCCTACTCTTAACCTTTGGAAGTGTCCGTCACTGACATAACGTCATGATCAGTTTGTGTATGGACTGAGAAATTAGCATGTACAGCTGAAATTATTGAGAAGCAAACGTTTGACTTTTGAGACTGCAAAACTTGATAAATCTGCTTTTGAGGGATATTAGTGAAATACAAGGTACTTCTTCGCAGTCTGTGGTGTGGTAAGGCAAGACCCAAGAACCATGTTACTGCTGTGGGATGGGTAATGTTGATATGCAATAAAGACATCTGTGTTGCTTGCAACACTCGGTTTATTCTGTGTTCTTTTTGTACACTGGTTTGGCCTTAAAACACGGTGGCCACATATCTCATGAATGACGTCCTATTATGATATCATATTCTTACAGCAATAACGAAGATGTATAGTTGGGCGGTTAAGGCAAAAATTGTGCACTTCAGGACAAAAACTTGGCACACTTATACATTGAACCATTCCGAACATTTCTGGATATGGATCCATCTCAGCAGCGCCCCCTGGTGGCTGAAAATCCAAAATGGTCGCCAACTCGGCTGAAGTATTAGGGATCGCACATTGACCAGCGACCTATGACATGACATCAATACCAGATAAAAGGCTGGATTTTCTCCATGCCCTCACGAGGAGATCAGGCTTACTAGAACGATGTGACGATGATGTACAGGGTCCTGTGCAGTCAAGGTAGAGAGGGTGGGAATCCCGGCCTCACAGCTCGCGTGGCAACCAGGCATAAATTCTGTCATATTGATGTGGAAAACACACAATGGGAAATTGGAGGCATATTGTAAAATAAAAACTGAAAAGTGTATAAGAGAAAACTATTGCATGAAAGTGGTGTAAAGCATATCTTAAAACACACATAAAACATTAGGTAAACCAGAATAATGTCTTACCAAACAAAAATACAAGAATTGAGAACGCAAGACATGAAATCGTGGCCATGTGTCGAATTTAAAATGGCGGATGGAACAACAGTTACGCCCATAATATTACTGTAACGAGAGCCACAAACAAGCGTTATAATTAGTAAAATCGAAATATTTTTTACATGTGTATAATTATCCTGCATTATTTCCCAATGCATTCACGGCTTACCTCACGACAAAAAGAGACACCGCCCAGCGATGGTGCACGGTGAAAGAGAAAAAAATATTGCCATTTCAAGTCCCGCTTTCTTAAAAGGACCATTGCCGCTGTCATGTGACCTGATGTTAAATCCCTTTAAGTCATATTACCCTTTGTCGACCGTGCTTGTCAAAAAAGGGTTTCTGGAGCTAAAGTTAGGAGGACGGTCTACCTTAGACGTAGTAATGAAGGATAAGTATGCAAATGTAAACATATATTTAGACTTTACTAAACTTTTTACTTAACGTGCATTACTCGGTAATGCATCTGTATCTCACCGGGCGTAGATACAAAACGATACCAGACAAAACGAGTTCATAAATTGCATCGGGGGTTGGTTACCTGCTGGGCCACTACCAGAGGACCAAAACTACGAACGACTTTGACGTCTTCATGAACCACATCGCGAAAATGGGTGCAGGCTAAAACATCACTTCAGCAAAATGTCACCGATCTCTCTGGCGAAAATGGCACCGCATTTGGCGAAAACGGCTACTATGTGACGGGCAGAAATGGCACCTCTGTTTTTAAGAACGGTTTATGTTGTAGTATATCTGATTTATGTTATTTGTTACATATTATTTGTAGCTGTCTCAGGGGGCTAACTTCTAATGTAAACTTGTTTGAAATTTTCACAATTATTGGAGTTTGTAAGAGACGATGTAAGTTTAATTTCATTTATTTTACTTCAAAGCATATGTTTTCACAATAAGTTAGTTGCGCCTCCCAATCAGAGTCGGCGAGTAAATTGGAGCAGGGGGCTAAATTCTTTTGTAATGTTTTAACATTTCACTATTATTGGTGTTTGTAAGAGACGATGTGAGTTCAATTTCATTTATTTTACTTCAAGACATGTTATGTTTTCACAATAAGTTGAGTTGCTTATAGGCTAAGTAGGAATATAGTTGGAGTAGAGGCTAATTTCTAATGTAAACTTGTTTTAACATTTCACAATTATTGGTGTTTGCAAGCGACCATGTAAGTTTAATTTCATATATTTTACCAAGGTAAAAAAAAATAGGGTGCCGTTTTCGCCAGGCAATAGGTAGCCGTTTTCGCTTGAGGCGAGGTGACGTTTTCGCCAATCGGTGTCGTTTTCGCCAGGTGACGTTTTCCTGAGGTGCCGTTTTACCTATAACCCGCGAAAATAATGACTTGCGAAGACTGTGTCGGACCTCCAAAAACATCCTTCCACGATTATAGAACAGTTGCTGACTAGAGCCATGGTAGAGACTACAGCCCTGATCTCGTGAGATGGCCAGAATGAGTGCTTCCAACTCCAGACTGTTTATGTGCCTAAGAATGTTATGTGCCAGACAAGAGCCCTGAGGCTGTCTGGCTCTTTTAGAGAGCACCCACCCAATCTTCCCGATGCAAGAGAGTCAACTGAATATAGAAGTTGAACTAGGCTGGAATTCCTGGGCTCGATAGCGCCACCTGTGGCTATTACGAGTTATGTCCCTTCTATGCCTCTTCTATGGACCAATCAAATTCCACCTCTCGTAACACTTGCATTTGCTTCTAACAAAATGGCTGCCCCCAGTCATGACAATCTGATCGATAATCAACATCTATATTGTGATAAAACGAGTCTTACATCGCGAAGTGCATCAAAATATCTGTTGACAACAAGTTGGCCGTGCACATGCTTTGCAAATCCTGCAATCGACCGAAATCTGCAGGACAATTTTATGAACCAGATTTAAATTTTGTTTCGTGATTTTGATTGGACAAGGCATACATACACTTGTTAGTCCAGCCAAAATGTAACTCCATAATACCAGCCTAGTTCCTCAAGTGTGGAAACTGGACTCCTATATTCAGTTAACTCACTTGACTCGGGAAGATGCCCCACTCCTGAACGGAGGCATCTACAAACAGATGTAGCTTTTGGGCTAGCCTGAATAAGGAGATGCCTCCTAAGATGTTTGACTCTATCATCCACCAGTTGAGTCCTTAGATCTGGTAGAATGATGGCAACGAGTGGATCATGCCGCCTGATGTTAGCGGTCAGGAACTGTTTTATTGGACACAGTTGTATATGACACTGCTTGTCAAATCCTGGGCTGAAGTTAGAAGCCCAAGCAACACATGACATTGGTGAAGTGTGAGTTATTGACGCAGGGCAGGTGACAGATGGCATAGGATCTTCAGTGACAGGCGGTAATATGATTGATGTGACGTCACATCTGGTCACATGACAGCGGCAATGGTTCTACAAAAAGCAGGACTTGAGATGGAAACAGCTTTTTCTCTTTCACCCAGGATCATACCCAGGTGGTGTCTCTTTTCGTCATAAGATAAGCAGTAAATGCATAAAGGAGTAATGCAGGATAATTATACAAATATAAAAATATTTAGATTTTACTAATCATAACATTTTCAGGCTCGTTTGTGGCTCTAGGCACAGTAACCATAAAAGGCACAAGCCATAAACACAACACAATATATGTTCAAACGATGTTGAAATAAATATACAAAGGATGCTGGAAACCATAGAGCTTTAATCCACAGAATACATGTCCATCCGTGTAGGCTGACAAAGCAGTAATGTGCTCTTATGTGACATCATCGCTTCCAGGTCACCTGCCAACTGTGTGAGGGTAGTGCCATTCAACTAGTTGGAACAACTTTTTCCAGCACCTGGACCTCTTTCTCACAAAAAACAGCAGTAAATGCATTAAGAAGTAATGCAGGATGAGCTTACAAAATTTTAGTTTCCTGAAACTACCTCACTTTAGAGGTATTTGGTAAACTGGACAAGGAACCACATGCTGCCCCTGTAGCTACAGACCAGCATCCGGCATACGGTGATATAATGAGGTAAGCCCCATACCATTGGATTATGATGACACAATCGACATTCAGTAGGTTGTTACAACAAGCATACATGTACCAGGTAGGTTGCTGGGGAACCTCCTTAATCCGAAATCACTGTGGGGGGAATACTGATGAAAAGAGACATTCAGAAACATATTGACAGCAACATCCCAAAAGGTTATCTGGCAAAAAGTAATACCACTAGGCTGCTCTATGGTCCCAACGGCAGATGTTAGTTGGTAATCAGAGTATAAAACAATCTTTGGAAAAGTCATCACGAACAAAAAACATTACAGTTGATTTTAACACATCATTTTATTCCCTCAAAACCTTGAACACACATTCACTAAAAACCTTTCTCTAACAGAAACGCTGCCACTTCATCTTGAAGAATCCCCTTCACACGGATAAATCTTCCAACCTCATGCACCTGAACTGCAACTTTCTTCCCTGTAACTTTTTCCAGATGCTTTCGAATGTCAGATTCAAAGGCCTGCAAATGAATATGGAGAGTGGCTGTGTGAGAGGCACTTAATGTAGCTCTGAGCTTTCAGATAGCATGGTATTATGACTGGAGTAATACAAGCTGAAGACATTTTCCATTTGAAGTTCATGACAATAAATATGGTGCTGAGAGACAAAGGATCACAATCACGGTGAATCTGGGATTCCAGCATATGACCACCAGATTCATGCACATGTGAGGGAAACAACTGCACAGCAAATTATGGTTTGATGGTTTGTTAGTTTTTTTAACACTGCACTCAGCAATATTTCAACTGCATGAAGGTGGTCTGTAAATAATCAATTCTGGACCAGACAATCCAGTGGTTGACATCATGAGCATCGATCTATGCAACTGGAATATGATGACAATCGCCTAAATTCTTACAACCTAATTTATCCCACACTGTCAGAGCATGTTCATAATCAGCATCTGTTATTTTAGATTCTGTTAAGTTACTATAGAATGATTCAAGAGGTGGTAATTTAGTTTCGTTGAATCTAGACCAATCATCCATATATTCGTAAGGATATACACCTTTTCTCAGCAACAAATGACGGCACCTATCGGTATATTTATTTGTTATCGCAAAGTCATCAGGATTGTTCGCAGTAGCTCAATTGTCCAGGGAAGATAACAGAAACTGTACGGAGTCTATGAATCTAAGCCCATTACTTTGCTTTATTCTGGCTTTCCCATCCTTGTTCATATAATGTATAGTTTTAGTCAACGAGAAAGATATGTATTTTTCCATATTATTAGGAATACAAGTTAAGCCACCGTCGGTCTTTGAGATAGCTTGCATGATGAGATGAAAATCGTATCCTCTAAGGTTATGAAACACAACGGGGATGGGTATTGTTTGAGAATTCATTTTTAGTTTCAAGTTACACTCGTTATGCGCGGCTCCCCGATAATTACCCGTGACGTTGCAATGATCTCTTACAGAATCCCCATTCAGGGGTTTATTACAAACATGACAACTGATCAACCAAGTCAGCGAGCCTGACCAACCGATCCCATCAGTTGCCTGTCACGGCAAGCATGTGTAGCAGAAGACCTTTTCTAACCAGATTTATGTCATTTAAGAAAAGTAATTCAGTAGTATAGGTAATGGTGGTTCTGCTGCAAATCCACTGAAGCCAGATATATATACCCCAATACCTATACTACAGAGGGAATTTTTTATGCAAAAATGATGATGCGATTCAACTATCGTCATGAGACTAAACTAAATTGTAATGAAAATAATCTCTATTATTTTTACTCATACACATACCATTATTTTGAACAAAGTGATATTCAACATTTTTACTAAGTTCTTCGTTCATTTTACTAGGAGACCAGACTATATATAAACTCTTTTTCAAAATTGGAAAGAAACAATTGATGACCGTATTTGGTTGGTTTGACATCACTGATATAATGTATACCTTGTGGTAATTCTCACCACTTGATAATTTTGTCCCGGAGCATAAATGTTTTTGTTGACATTATTATAGACTTATGTAAGAATTCGTTTAAATGTGATCTAACAATAGGAAACAATCTATTTTCAATCTCCAACCAGTTCTTTGGTTTTGGCACGGAATAATTGACGCGCTTGTTGTCTCCCATTCTATGAACTTTTTTTCTCATCCTCGCTAATACCACTAGTCTTACGAGAATTGGAGCGAATCTCCTGCTTCATTGCATTGTATTTGGTTAGTTCTGACAACACTAAACGAAACTCCTCCTTGGATATCTTACAATCAGCCAGTGCTGTTAAAATATGATCCTCAATGCTGTTCAACTTTGCTTTGGCAAGTATCCAAATATTATCATGCTTTAATGCTTTCTTTTGCAACTTACGAGAAATAAATTTTATCGCTATTCCTGTCAGTCCTGAGACTCCAGCTGCTACTTGATAATAAACCAACACCGGCTACACCGAGCCGGCTACATCCTATCCCCAGTCAGTTCAGTGGCCTGACCATCCCATCCCTGTAAGTACTGTGGCTTGACCATCCTATCGCCTGTCAGTACAGTGGCTTAACCATCCTAACAGATGTCAGTACAGCGTCTTCACCATCCTATCCCCAGACAGTACTGTGGCTTGACCATCCTATCCCCAGTCAGTACTGTGGCTTGACCATCCTATCCCCAGTCAGTACTATGGCTTGACCATCCTATCGCCTGTCAGTACTGTGGCTTTACCATCCTATCCCCAGTCAGTACTGTGGCTTGACCATCCTATCGCCTTTCCGTACAGTGGCTTGACCATCCTATCCCTAGTCAGTACTGTTGCTTGACCATCCTATCGCCTGTCCGTACAGTGGCTTGACCATCCTATCGCCTGTCAGTACAGTGGCTTGACCATCCTATCGCCTGTCCGTACAGTGGCTTGACCATCCTATCGCCTGTCAGTACAGTGGCTTGACCATCCTAACAGATGTCAGTACAGTAGCCTGACCATCCTATCACCTGTCAGTACAGTAGCTTGACCATCCTATCCCCAGACAGTACTGTGGCTTGACCATCCTATCCCTAGTCAGTACTGTGGCTTGACCATCCTATCCCCAGTCAGTACTGTGGCTTGACCATCCTATCGCCTGTCCGTACAGTGGCTTGACCATCCTATCACCTGTCAGTACAGTGTCTTGACCATCCTATCGCCTGTCCGTACAGTGGCTTGACCATCCTATCGCCTGTCAGTACAGTGGCTTGACCATCCTAACAGATGTCGGTACAAAGGCTTGACCATCCTATCCCCAGACAGTACTGTGGCTTGACCATCCTATCCCCAGTCAGTACTGTGGCTTGACCATCCTATCGCCTGTCCGTACAGTGGCTTGACCATCCTATCCCCTGTCCGTACAGTGGCTTGACCATCCAATCCCGTCCATACAGTGGCTTGACCATCCAATCCCGTCCATACAGTGGCTTGACCATCCAATCCCGTCCATACAGTGGCTTGACCATCATTTCATTTGTAAGTACAGTGGCTTGACCATCCTAACACATGTCAGTACTGTGGGTTGACAATCATATCCCCTGTCCGTACAGTGGCTTGACCATCCTATCCCCTGTCCGTACAGTGGCTTGACCATCCAATCCCCTGTCCGTACAGTGGCTTGACCATCCTATTCCCTGTCCATACAGTGGCCTGACCATCATAGCATTTGTTAGTATAGTGGCTTGACTATCCTAACACATGTTAGTACTGTGGCTTGACCATTGTATCGCCTGTCCGAACACTGGCTTGACCATCCTATCCCTTGTCAGTACAGTGGCTTGACCATCCTATCGCCTGTTAGTAAAGTAGTCTGACCATCCTATCACCTGTCAGTACAGTAGCTTGACCATCCTATCACATGTCAGTACAGTAGCTTGACCATCCTATCGCCTGTCAGTAAAGTGACTTGACCATCCTATCACATGTCAGTACAGTAGTCTGACCATCCTATCACCTGTCTGTGCAGTAGCCTGACCATCCTATCACCTGTCAGTACAGTAGCTTGACCATCCTATCGCCTGTCAGTACAGTGGCTTGATCATCCTATCACCTGTCTGTGCAGTAGCCTGACCATCCTATCACCTGTCAGTACAGTAGCTTGACCATCCTATCGCCTGTCAGTACAGTAGCTTGACCATCCTATCACCTGTCTGTACAGTAGCTTGATCATCCTATCACCTGTCAGTACAGTAGCCTGACCATTCTATCACCTGTCAGTACAGTAGCTTGACCATCCTATCGCCTGTCAGTACAGTAGCTTGACCATCCTATCACCTGTCTGTACAGTAGCTTGATCATCCTATCACCTGTCAGTACAGTAGCCTGACCATCCTATCACCTGTCAGTACAGTAGCTTGACCATCCTATCGCCTGTCAGTACAGTAGCTTGACCATCCTATCCCATGTCTGTACAGTAGCTTGACCATCCTATCACCTGTCTGTACAGTGGCTTGACCATTCTATCACCTGTCTGTACAGTAGCTTGATCATCCTATCACCTGTCAGTACAGTGGCTTGACCATCCTATCGCCTGTCAGTACAGTAGCTTGACCATCCTATCACCTGTCTGTACAGTAGCTTGATCATCCTATCACCTGTCAGTACAGTAGCCTGACCATCCTATCACCTGTCAGTACTGTAGCTTGATCATCCTATCACCTGTCTGTACAGTAGCTTGACCATCCTATCGCCTGTCAGTACAGTAGCTTGATCATCCTATCACCTGTCTGTACAGTAGCTTGATCATCCTATCACCTGTCTGTACTGTAGCTTGATCATCCTATCACCTGTCTGTGCAGTAGCTTGACCATCCTATCACCTGTCAGTACAGTAGCTTGACCATCCTATCACCTGTCTGTACAGTAGCTTGATCATCCTATCGCCTGTCAGTACAGTAGCTTGACCATCCTATCCCATGTCTGTACAGTAGCTTGATCATCCTATCACCTGTTAGTACAGTGGCTTGACCATCCTATCGCCTGTCAGTACAGTAGCCTGACCATCATATCTCCTGTCAGTAAAGTGTCTTGACCATCCTATCAAATGTCAGTACAGTTGCTTGACCATCCTATCGCCTGTCAGTACAGTAGCTTGACCATCCTATCCCATGTCTGTACAGTAGCTTGACCATCCTATCACCTGTCTGTACAGTGGCTTGACCATTCTATCACCTGTCTGTACAGTAGCTTGATCATCCTATCACCTGTCTGTACAGTAGCTTGATCATCATATCACCTGTCTGTACAGTAGCTTGACCATCCTATCACCTGTCAGTACAGTAGCTTGATCATCATATCACCTGTCTGTACAGTAGCCTGACCATCATATCTCCTGTCAGTAAAGTGTCTTGACCATCCTATCAAATGTCAGTACAGTAGCTTGAACATCCTATCGCCTGTCAGTACAGTAGCTTGACCATCCTATCCCATGTCTGTGCAGTGGCCTGACCATCATATCTCCTGTCAGTAAAGTGTCTTGACCATCCTATCAAATGTCAGTACAGTGGCTTGACCATTCTATCACCTGTCTGTACAGTAGCTTGATCATCCTATCACCTGTCTGTACAGTAGCTTGATCATCCTATCGCCTGTCAGTACAGTAGCTTGACCATCCTATCCCATGTCTGTGCAGTGGCCTGACCATCATATCTCCTGTCAGTAAAGTGTCTTGACCATCCTATCAAATGTCAGTACAGTGGCTTGACCATTCTATCACCTGTCTGTACAGTAGCTTGATCATCCTATCACCTGTCTGTACAGTAGCTTGATCATCATATCACCTGTCTGTACAGTAGCTTGACCATCCTATCACCTGTCAGTACAGTAGCTTGATCATCATATCACCTGTCTGTACAGTAGCCTGACCATCATATCTCCTGTCAGTAAAGTGTCTTGACCATCCTATCAAATGTCAGTACAGTAGCTTGAACATCCTATCGCCTGTCAGTACAGTAGCTTGACCATCCTATCCCATGTCTGTGCAGTGGCCTGACCATCATATCTCCTGTCAGTAAAGTGTCTTGACCATCCTATCAAATGTCAGTACAGTGGCTTGACCATTCTATCACCTGTCTGTACAGTAGCTTGATCATCCTATCACCTGTCTGTACAGTAGCTTGATCATCATATCACCTGTCTGTACAGTAGCTTGACCATCCTATCACCTGTCAGTACAGTAGCTTGACCATCCTATCACCTGTCAGTACAGTAGCTTGACCATTCTATCACCTGTCTGTACAGTAGCTTGATCATCCTATCACCTGTCAGTACAGTGGCTTGACCATTCTATCACCTGTCTGTACAGTAGCTTGATCATTCTATCACCTGTCAGTACAGTGGCTTGACCATTCTATCGCCTGTCTGTGCAGTAGCCTGACCATCCTATCACCTGTCAGTACAGTGGCTTGACCATCCTATCGCCTGTCTGTGCAGTAGCCTGACCATCCTATCACCTGTCAGTACAGTAGCTTGACCATCCTATCGCCTGTCAGTACAGTAGCTTGACCATCCTATCCCATGTCTGTACAGTAGCTTGATCATCCTATCACCTGTTAGTACAGTGGCTTGACCATCCTATCGCCTGTCAGTACAGTAGCCTGACCATCATATCTCCTGTCAGTAAAGTGTCTTGACCATCCTATCAAATGTCAGTACAGTTGCTTGACCATCCTATCACCTGTTAGTACAGTGGCTTGACCATCCTATCGCCTGTCTGTGCAGTGGCCTGACCATCCTATCACATGTCAGTACTGTAGCTTGACCATCCTATCCCATGTCTGTACAGTGGCTTGACCATCCTATCACTTGTTATTACAGTGGCTTGACCATTCTATCACCTGTCAGTACAGTAGCCTGACCATCCTATCCCATGTCAGTACAGTAGCTTGACCATCCTATCACATGTCAGTACAGTAGCTTGACAATCCTATCACCTGTCAGTACAGTAGCTTGACCATCCTATCACATGTCAGTACAGTAGCTTGACCATCCTATATCCCCTGTCAGTACACTGGCTTGACCATCCTATCACATGTCAGTACAGTAGCCTGACAATCCCATCACATGTCAGTACAGTAGCCCTGACCATCCTATCACATGTCAGTACAGTAGCCTGACCATCCTATCACATGTCAGTACAGTAGCCTGACCATCCCATCACATGTCAGTACAGTAGCCCTGACCATCCTATCACATGTCAGTACAGTAGCCTGACCATCCTATCACCTGTCAGTACAGTAGCCTGACCATCCTATCACATGTCAGTACAGTAGCTTGACCATCCTATATCCCCTGTCAGTACACTGGCTTGACCATCCTATCACATGTCAGTAC
This sequence comes from Haliotis rufescens, assembly GCF_023055435.1. NCBI lineage: Eukaryota > Metazoa > Mollusca > Gastropoda > Lepetellida > Haliotidae > Haliotis > Haliotis rufescens. The sequence continues at coordinate 48,711,231 of NW_025964001.1, read as the reverse complement.
AGTAGCCCTGACCATCCCATGACATGTCAGTACAGTAGCCTGACCATCCCATCACATGTCAGTACAGTAGCCCTGACCATCCTATCACATGTCAGTACAGTAGCCTGACCATCCTATCACATGTCAGTACAATAGCCTGACCATCCTATCACATGTCAGTACAGTAGCCCTGACCATCCTATCACATGTCAGTACAGTAGCCCTGACCATCCTATCACATGTCAGTACACTGGCTTGACCATCCCATCACATGTCAGTACAGTAGCCTGACCATCCTATCACATGTCCGTACAATAGCCTGACCATCCTATCACATGTCAGTACAATAGCCTGACCATCCTATCACATGTCAGTACAATAGCCTGACCATCCTATCACATGTCAGTACAGTAGCCCTGACCATCCCATCACATGTCAGTACAGTAGCCCTGACCATCCTATCACATGTCCGTACAGTAGCCATGACCATCCCATCACATGTCAGTACAGTAGCCTGACCATCCCATCACATGTCAGTACAGTAGCCTGACCATCCTATCACATGTCCGTACAATAGCCTGACCATCCTATCACATGTCAGTACAGTAGCCTGACCATCCTATCACATGTCAGTACAATAGCCTGACCATCCTATCACATGTCAGTACAGTAGCCCTGACCATCCCATCACATGTCAGTACAGTAGCCCTGACCATCCTATCACATGTCAGTACAGTAGCCTGACCATCCCATCACATGTCAGTACAGTAGCCTGACCATCCTATCACATGTCCGTACAGTAGCCATGACCATCCCATCACATGTCAGTACAGTAGCCTGACCATCCTATCACATGTCAGTACACTGGCTTGACCATCCTATCACATGTCAGTACAGTAGCCTGACCATCCTATCACATGTCCGTACAGTAGCCCTGACCAACCTATCACATGTCAGTACAGTGGCTTGACCATCCTATCCCATGTCAGTACAGTGGCTTGACCTTCCTGTCGCCTGTCAGTACAGTGGCTTGACCATCCTATCCCATGTCAGTACAGTAGCCTGACCAACCTATCCCATGTCAGTACTGTAGCTTGATCATCCTATCACCTGTCAGTACAGTGGCTTGACCATCCTAACCCATGTCAGCACAGTGGCTTGACCATCCTATCCCCTGTCAGTTCAGAGGCTTGAGTAAACATACAGACATGCACTTTCGGTAAGCAGTAATACAAAAGTCAACATCCCTTCAAAACAAAATAAATATCTGTTTACATGTTTAAAACCATCTTTGGACTCACATGTTATTTGAAGAAATTTGAGTCAGAGTTCTGCAGAAAATGTGATATTCTGCAAGATAGGTACATTTCTGCATCATGTGTGCATCTCTATAAAATATAATGTAACTGCAGTATTGTGGAATACTGAACAAGCATGAAGTACTGGGCGCCTGTTCTAACCTGAGTGAGTGACCGAGCATTGTTTTATGCCCCTTTTAGCAATATTCCAACAATATCATAGCAGTGGACAACAGAAATGGGCTTCACATATGGTACCCATGTGCAGAATAAAACCAGGGTCTTCGGCGTGACCAGAGAACACTTTAACCAGTAGGCTACCACACCACCCCTATTCTGACCTGATCCTTGGAGGCATGGCTGAGCTGATTGCATATCACTTATTGTCACAGTGCCCCAACCACACTCATTGCTGATGCTTTCAGTCACTGGTTTGCCTGGTTTTACAGACTGCCAAGACAGCTGGAATATTGCTGACAGTGGCATAAACAACCTTCACTAACTGACAAAAATATAAAATATTCATAAGCATGCAAGTTCAGTTGTTTAAAGCTGCACTCAGCAATATTCCAGCTATATCACAGAAAACTGTAAATAATCAAGTCTGGGCCAGAATACCTAGTGATCGATATTGTGAGCAACAACCTGTTGTCATGACATGCAATCAACAAGTCACTGAACCTGAACACCCGACCCATTTGGACGCCTCTTACAACCAGCATATGTTGCTGGGGACCTACTGACATACATGATATACATACCCAGATATCCCCCTCCACCTTCCTGATCATCACCATGTGCCGGGTGCCGGCATTGCTGGTCTGCAGATACAGGGGTAGCATGTGATTCCTGGTCCGCTTCACCAAATACTTCATAAGTGAGGCATTTTCTGGGAAATGAAATATCATCTTTACCTTGTGCCCAAACATGTTTTTGTTGAAATGTTCATGTACTGCTTTAGAAAGAGCTTGACTTGTGACCAATATTTCAACAAAATCTTTAGTGTGTCAACTTTATGTGGAAGTAAGGCCTTCTGTGATGCAGATCAAACTCATATTCAAATCCACTGACATCTACAAGCAAGTGTATGGTTGGAAAGATCATTATTCCAAAACAATTAATTTTAAATATAAAATATTTTTCTTCTATTTCCGGAAGATGGTTTTAGGCTCTGTTTGGTAAACGAAAAAAATTAAATGCATCACCTGATTGGTCAGGGTGAATCTGTGATTCAAACCCAAGACCAGCTCAGCAAGGCAAGACTAAGGGAGGTAGGGCCAATAGGGGCTGCAACCCTGCACCGTGAACATTGTGAGTTGAACATTTGGCCACTGGGCTATCAGTGCTTGCTACATGGACAGACAACCCTGAACTGATGTTATGCAAGTACCTACCAGCTGGGGGCAACCATCCTGATGGTGTCGGGTAACAATCATGTGCTGGTGGTTCAGGGACGGTCTCTCTTGGCAACAATCTCTCTACAAACTTAAATTCCTCTGTAGAAACCTCATAGTCTGGATGGTTCTTTTCTTTGTTAGCCTGGTTATTCTGCAATAACAAAACTTAAATCAACTAAAAACGAGAACATAACAAGAAACATGAACATCACCAGAAACATCATGAACATAACCAGAAACATCATGAAAATCACCAGAGATGCAGGTCTCCGACGTTTACCACTTTGGTGAAACCAAGGAGCACAGGTATGGTGCTGACAAACCTAGAAACATAATCGGGCGAACCGGGATTCAAACCCACAATCATAGGTTTCTGGCGTGCCCAAGGGACGCAACTCTGCACAGCGAATCACGGCACCTTAGACGACTGGGCCACCAGTGCCCCCACATCATGAACAAAGTGATGAACATAACCAGAAACATGAACATAACAGAAACATCATGAACATCACCATAAATATCATGAACATCACCAGAAAAATCATGAACATAACCAGAAACATCATGAACCTCTCTAGAAACATCATGAACATCTCTAGAAACATGAACATAACCAGAAACATCATGAGCATCACCAGAAACATGAACATAACCAGAAACATCATGAACATCACCAGAAACATCATGAACGTCACCAGAAACATGAACATAAACATAACCAGAAACATCATGAACATCACCAGAAACATCATGAACATAACTAGAATCATCATGAACAGACAGAAACATCATAAACGTGACGAACATAACCAGAATCATCATTAACCTGGGTTTTCCTAACTTTAGGCAATACCCCAGCAATATCAAGTCGGGGGGAAACAATACCCATGTGAGGAATCAACCCAGGTCTTCAGCATCATGAAGAAATGCTTTAAGCACTAGACTCCCCTGCTGCCCCGTAACATCAGAATTTGGCTTACAGTTACACTGATAGAAACTTTCAATATTGATATGTGTTAAAAAATTGTAACCAGTGTTATACAGGTACAGAAGCTTATCTTCAGGCTTCAAAACATTCTGTAAAAGTTAAGTGGACCAAAGGCAATGTAAATTGACCATGCCACAATAAAATGTCACTTGCCTACATTTCATGATTTCTGTATCTCTTGGGCCCCTATCCAACCACCCATGAGTCGCAACTCATAATTTCGAATGATTTCTTGTCTTACTAGACAAGAATTGTCTGTTTATACCATGAATATTTGTTCACATAAAAAAAAATTAACGTTCTGAATGCTGCAGTGACAGCACATATTTCAATAAATCTGTTCAATATTAAAGGATTTCTTGTCTCTTCATAACTTAATGCACAGTCTCATTGAAATCAGATCTCGCTACCACTAAACAAAGATCTGAGGATATTCCATCAGGGGTCATGTCAGGACATCCTTTCACAAACATTGACCGACCAATGAAATGACTTACAAAAAGTTGACATTGGACAATCAGAAAGCAGCTTTTTCGAGTGTCAAGGCACTAGTTTCAAAATGGCAAGTTCCAATTCCAAACTACACATTGACAAATATCGATTCAAAATTTTAAAAATGAACAAACAAAAATGAATGTAGAACAGATTGTATGGCAGTACACCCCACGGGCTATGGAAAGTCCCTCCCATTTCAAATGTTTATCCCACTGAAACGAGAGATAAACAAAGCTTGTGATGGAATCAGTCATACACCCTGTAACTATCGTTCAGAATACACTGTTAACTATTTTGAGGTTGCATGATAAGAAAACAAAGTCCGCCAATCACTGTCCTGACCTGATTTGTTTTATTTGTTTGTTTGTTGTTTAACACCACACTTAGCAATATGCCAGCTATATGACGGTGGTCTGTAAATAATGGATTCTGGATCCCCGTAATGGGATGTCCTCAGATCTTTGTTTAGCAGTAGAGTATTTGGCAGTGTACCGATAATTTATTGTTAAACAATGATTGTAACTGTATTACATTGTGTCTGTTGAGATTCAGTAGAAGTTCACTGCACTGTATTTGGACAATGATTAGTTGTCAGGAATGTAGTAGTATTTAATGTAACCAGTGGTGAGGAAGTTATTATATTTAGATATTTAAATTATCTGTAAACTTCAAGAATAGCTGGATGGATGTCAAGCGTTACAGAAACATGTGGAATATTCTGTGAGACACTGGACACTGTGTCAAGTGTTAGCATCTAGTTAGACTATGTAAGTGGAGGAGTGGGCAAGTGCTTGTCTCATCTCACATTTCCTCTGACATTACATCAAGACCAGCTTTCTTGTGAAGGTCACTTTTCTCCCTGGTGTCCAGCCTAGGCCTGTCTCGAAAGCTTGACCAATGAACTTTTTTATATCACCACTACCATCATATTCTGTATTTGATACTGCCATTGAATATTTTACAACCACCCTATAGTGCAGTAGTTTGTATTGACTTGTAAACCTAGTAAATTTTGTAATCCAATTGTTGATTGTAAACCATTTGTTGGTTGTTTGTTAGTCTCACACTAAATTCTTTTATGTACAGATTTCTGGGTGAACATATTGTTTCAATTCGGGAATTGACATGTAGCAGTAGTGAGAACTAAAACTAAGATTTATTTTTAATGGGATTGTGATGAACTAACTTGCATGATCTATAAATATCACAACGCGATGGACAATGATAATTGTGGTTGCCCTGCCTTTTGATGGTTTCAAACTGATGAGGATGTGATAAATTAGCACTTCCGTGTCTTAAAACCATACTGATTTACTCGTGGATACAATTATGAGAAATAAATGTGTCAAGTGTTTGGGTATTTGCTTTTGTTATTAGATCACTGTGACCATATGAAGGTATGAACATCAAATGGGACTGGTGGTAGACTGGCATGAGTGAGTAAGTATGGTTTTATTAGTATCTTACAATTTAACATTTTAAAATATATATAGTGTTTCAGGATATTATAACTTGTGTTCATCTCTCAAATGATTACATAAGTTTGTTTGAGGTGTTTCACATGGGTGTCATGTCTCATTGTTCAGCTGAGATAGCACACAAGACAACTATGTTCTTAGTTCTTTGAAAACAAATCTGTCTGCTTAAGTTAACTGACAAGATAACAATGATTAATCAATCAACCTATTAAAAGTTAATCCTTTGATCTATGTTTTTTGCAACTCAAGTGATCATCCCTCTTTTGCTACGCTGGTATGTGCATATTTCATAACATGTAATACATTCTCCACATCAGACTTGGATATATAAACCAATCTTAGATTAAACAAATACCCCAGACACAAGAGATACCAAATGCGAACCACTGATGGCCATATGTCCTTGACAGCCTTAGAGCTGAGGGTGAGTTATTTTGCATAGTCTTTGTCAGGTAATCTGAGTGGTTCTACCACTAATTACATCTGTAATAAAGTAGTATAGGTAATCAACGTTCTGGCTCACTTCCACTGGAGCCAGACTTATATACCTATACCGCTACTACAGAGGGAATTTTTTATGTCAAAATGATGATGTGATTCAACGATTGTCATAAGATCGTATTAAAAGAAACATCAATATTAATTAATAATGAATAAAATGTACTATAGCCCACGAGGATATTGGAAAGGTATAGGAGCAATACAAAAATTAGCCACCGCGGCTAAGGTATCTAAAGATGTGGCCAAGGATTGGCTAAAGAATCAAGCGATGTGGCAAATATACTTACCAGCACCGCATTATATACCGAGGAAGAAGTTTGATATTTTTACAACGAATGAAGTTCATCAGGCTGACCTCTTGTTTCTTCCCCACAATAAGGTAAGACGCAAAACGTATAAATACGCTTTAACCGTAGTGGATGTGGCTAGTCGATACAAAGAGGCTCAGCCATTAACCTCGAAAGATTCAACAGAAGTAGCTAATGCACTGAGCCGCATATATAAACACAGACCACTAAAATGGCCTAAGCTATTTCAAGTAGATCCTGGTCGTGAGTTTATGGGATCAGTAACTAAACTGTTAACAAAGCACGATGTCGAAATCAGGCATGGTGAAAAAGGGGCCCACCGTAGTCAAGCCAGCGTTGAAAGACTTAACCGGACATTATCAGAACGTTTGTTCAGTATTCAGATTCAGTATGGAATCGAAATGAAATCGGAACGATTGAGATCAACCGAATGGGTGACACGATTATCAGCTGTTGTATAAGCGCTGAAAAATGAAGTAAGGAGATTAATCGGGATGAAACCATCCGATGCAATTAAAATGAAATCTGTGACTTCAGAATCTTCAGCACTGAGGAGAGGCAAAGAACAAAAACTTCCGGATAGAGTAAGCGCAAGATATTTATACCAGCCCGGTGAACTCAAAGGAGGCCTACGTCGTGCAACCGATCCGACTTGGTCCCTTAAGACATATAACATTAGTAGATTGGTTATGAAAGAAGGAGAGCCTATTCTTTATTATCTTAAAGATGAGCCGGGCAGGGCATTTGTGCGAGAAGAGTTGTTCATAGTTCCCAACGATACAGTATTACCACCATAACCATAAGTGTAGGTAGTTACACCATCATTATCAATCCATCTCTTTGTATCTGAGGGGGATAATGATGTCTTGTTCATTCTTAATCCATATATCCTATGATTGTAACTTCTTAAAGAGTTCATCTCGTGTTTGAATGTTCTACAGTTGAATAATGCTTCTTTATACTGTTCGTGTTTGATATGCTTTTTTACAACATACTTCTTAACACCCTTAGCTTTTCTTATCTCCCCATTATCGGACTTCTTTATAGAATACATCTTAGGTCTTAATCCGACATACTCCGCTATAGGGGTCCCAGCACATTCATCCTTCATCTTACCTAATACCTTTTTATTTACTACGCTGTGCAGTGGATTATCTTTTGGGTAATCGCTCATATCGTACATATCTATTTTTTCTGCCATATCTTTATACACATCTTTGGTTTGTATTTCCATCAACAAAGAATCTGTGTCAGTATATAACACCTCGCATCTATCGCCGTATTGCTTCTTAAGTTCGTTGTAATAAAAGTCATACATAAGAATACTCATACCAACGTACACCGGTCTGTTGAATTTCATATTACTCCTCTGCATATGCAACGCGGCTAAGTCGTTATCGAATATCTTGCTTCTGTTAAAAGCCGGACTGGCTATAAGTTTCCTGAGTCTTTCTTCCTCATTAGACCTGACTAATTTAACATCAACACGCTTCCTTAGTTTCTCCATAGTTTTACCAAATAAGGAGTTATTCATGAGCTTATATAGATTCTTTTCAAAATCGCTCGTAGCTATCTTTCTTAAATCTGTGTTCAGCCTTATATAGGGCTCCATCCAAGGGCGTTGATCAAACTTTAGAACTCTGTGTATTTTCTTTAGTTTCATACCTAACAATAGATATAACTGGAGATTTCTGTAGTAAACTATATATTTTGTCTTATCCATCAAATTTGGTAAGAGTTTTTCTACGTTAGCTAACCTAGTATTACCCATCAAGGAGTGTTGATATTCCGACAAACAATCTTTATTAACCATTAATCTTTCAGGAGCTAGTGGATAACTGTTATGATCTTTATGTAACGAATTTGGATATTCCAAGTCAACTTCTAGTATGTACCCTTTATCGGAATCTGAGGATATATCATTCACATCGACCCACTCAAAACCCCCCATCAGTAAATGTTGACTCATAGCCCATCCGTACAAATTGTTGGCGTCAAGATATGATATATGCGTGTCAGGTTTACTCGGATCACATCCTTCCACTAATTTATTATTAGCCTTAGAATACCTTTTCGCTACCATCGATATACCACCTCTTAATCCTTTCTCAATAAACAAGTGCATATCGTAATCAGTGAGTAGTTTTAGTTCTACACCGGTCTTCTTCAACATTGCATCCCACGATTGTCCGGGACTGGAATAGTACCATGCCGGATCCAAGCCGTATTGTTTTAAACATGTCTTTCTAAATATCTCGAATATATATCGGCGAGTAACAGTACATCGGTTATTAAGTACAGATCGTGATAATCACCTAAATTCTTACAACCTAATTTATCCCAGACTGTCAGATCATGTTCATAATCGGCATTGGTTATTTTAGATTCTGTTAAGCTACTATAGAATGATTCAAGGGGTGGTAATTTAGTTTCGTTGAATCTAGACCAATCATCCATATATTCGTAAGGATATACACCTTTTCTCAGCAACAAATGATGAGTTAACCTATCGGTATATTTATTTGTTATCGCAAAGTCATCGGGATTGTTCGCATTAACTAAATTGTCCAGGGAAGATAACAGAAACTGTACGGAGTCTATGAATCTAAGCCCATTACTTTGCTTTATTCTAGCTTTCCAATCCTTGTCCGTATAATGTATAGTTTTAGTCAACGAGAATGATATGTATTTTTCCATATTATTAGGAATTCACGTTAAACCACCGTCGGTCTTTGAGATAGCTAGCATGATGAGAAGTCAATCATATCCTCTAAGGTTATGAAAAACAACTGGGATGGGTATTGTTTGAGAATTCATTTTTAGTTTCAAGTTACACTCGTTATGCGCGGCTCCCCGATAATTACCTGTGACGTGGCAATGATCTCTTACGGAATCCCCATTCAGAGGTTTATTACAAACATGACAACTAGTCGACTTTTTATAGGCTCTCCACTCATCCCTCATCATACACATGGGTTTCTTACGCGATAAATTTTCCCTGATTATTCTCTCTTCATTTTGTAGATATTCTAGGAACTTTCCTGCTGCATCGGGACCTCTGTAAATCTTGGGCGGGTTTGTTTTCCCATCATACCTACAACTATACATCCAAACCCACAAGGAATATGTTCTTGAGTTTTGTATGTAAAACTACATTCAGTATTGTGTTCGGTATTTTCTATAGGTTTGATAAATGCTTCGAAGTCAGCGTAAATTATGCACGGTACTGGCATTTGATTACAATAATGTTGAAATTTTAATATATTTTTCCCCTCTTTAGGCATATCAATCCTGATAGCATTCTGTCCAACACCTCTGCAGTCTTCTTTATGCGCTTCTAATAGATCTTGTCTGCTGTACCCATGCAGGCATCTTTCACAGAAATATTTCTTTCTAGCATGTTTTGTTTGATCGTATAATAGCCTGTTTAAACTCTTTATCCACGTATAATGATACCTACCATCTTTTTCGATCAGAAATGAATTGATTCTGGGAATATGTTCCGGAGCGGAGCTTATCCTGTGTACAACAATTCCTTTAGAAGAATGTCCTAAAACATTTATAGCTAAATTATTTTGCTTTTCCGCCTTATCAATTTGTGATATTGGTGTAGGTTCGTCTATACCATCGAGGTTGAGTCCATCGTTTTGGGGATAGCTAGAACACCTATCCGGATTTTTGTCTACGAGGAACAATGCAGATCTTATCATCATTCTGAAACACTCATCGCCTTTATTTTTTACATTAATTATGGCTTTTTTCTTCTTATAATACAGGTGTAAATCTATATAAGATCCACCTTTGAAAGGCATATAATTTGCTATATCTAAATATAAACTATCGATTATATCCACACCCTAACCCCAACCTCTATTAGTCCAGCGTTCTAAAGATTCTTGTATCCTCTGAATTGATGTATCTAATGATGTGCTTATAGTATCGGATAACTTCTTGATTGCTCCGGAAATAAGGTTCGGTATATTCAGTGCTATCATCTGTGTTACTTTTACTCAATGACATTTTAATTGTCAGCTGGTATTTTATACTATTTAAATCATCTAATTCCTCGTTAATTTTGCCTGATACAATGGGCTTAACATCATTAACATCCATGTTGGAATTAATATCCATCTTCCAACCTCTTAGATATTTACCAACGCCGGCTGTGGGTACAAATTTTAACTCATGAACAGTGGGTTTATTTTTATCATCAGGTTTATTTTTATCTAGTAAAGCGATCAATTCAGCTTTTTTCATTCGAGAATAACCTCTCAGCCCACTGTTTTTCACTTGAACTTTGAGTTCTCTAACAGTCTGGGGTTTGTGGTATTCCAAATTGAGTAAATCGATCAATTCAACTTTTCTCATTTCGAGAATATCCATGTAGACCACGTTGTTTTGCTAAAGCCTTCAACTCTCTGACAAAAACCATTGTGATTTAATGGTATATATACAAAATAAATCAAATGTCTAAATGGTTGTTTTTCATATATAAATACGTATTCTCCCCAACCTATTCCTCTCATTGATGTAATCTCTCTTCCTGGCGTAAATAATCTGCTTCCTGACCTTATCAGCACCGTGACTCTTACATAAACAGTAGCTACCTTTGACCCCCATCGCACATACAGAACAAACGTAATTTATAAAAACCTGTCTGATGGAATAAGAGTGGGTTCCACAGTAAACACTGACAGATGGCTTCTGACATTGAATTGATTTCCCCATGAGTGTATATTTGCACAGATTCATGGTTATACATTTATCATATAATTTGTCTAAAAGGTAAATCACATCTGCACTGGTGAGTCATAGCTGTCATCGCTATTTATAGATTTTATAGATTAGCAGTCAGGGTTATTTATAGATTAGCAGTCAGGGTGACAGAGCTGACATAGCATGTTTACAGGTCATAGTTGTTGATAAGACTCACCCTGACTAGGTCATGGTTTATGCGTAGTTATTGTATAACTGAAAATTACAATGACTGATAACCTAAACATCATAAATGCTATCTCTCTGTTTATTTGTTCCGCTGATGGTGTATAAAACTGACTTATTGTTGGTCTCTGTATTGGGCCAAGTTTCTTTCCATAAACAAGGAAGTATTCGTGCATGGCAGATTCAACATCATTAAATGTTTGAATTGAATGTCCTTGCTTACGTAGTTCTTCATTAATAAAATCTAATCTTAATATCCTATTTCTGGTCCATTGTGACTGGGCTGGTCCATTGTGACTTTTACCTTCTGTAAATGGAGTAGTCATGCTTTTTATAACATTATATGGGGGCTAACCTCTAATTGAACTTCTTGTTGTGATTGTGTAATAGGGGGTGACGTTTTCTCTTCTCCTGTCTTATAAAACAACCATACAACCGCTATAGCAACAACTCCTAGTGCATAGGGAGCCCAAGTTTTAATCGGACGACTATGTTCAATATTTGAATTATGCATTCTAGCCTTCCTCGCTAACGCACCCTTTTTACCAGTGGCGATTTTCAAAGGATTCTTTGTCACTCTGGCTTGTGATTTCGCAATCGCTGGTATTTCCTCATTCACTTGTTGTGATTGCGTTTCCACAATCTGTTGTGATTGTGCAATCGGGGTTATTTCCTCGTTCACTTGTTGTTGCGTCTCCACAATCTATGGTGCCTAGCCGTTATAAAAGGGGTGGTCACCGTAGCTAAGAACATTCCGTATCTATGATAAAACTCACAGCTTACTGCGCTTATAGCGTGTTCGATGAATGGGTCTTTCTCGAGAGATTCACATAAATTCGGCCGATGTTCTGCCAGGATAGGGAGAAACGTACTAGCTACGACTGTGTATAGTTGTAACATAGCCGAACCTATTGTTTTAGTCATGGTAGCTCCCAGTCTAGACTCGTAACGCGTGTACAGTTTTATAATTTCTTCGCCGGTCAAGTTATCAATTTTTTCGATGGTATAATTTTCCCCCAAATATTGGGAACATTTTCCACCGGCTACCAAAGCCTTTCTCTATGTTTATCTAAAGATTTATCTGTATGTTCTTCTGCAAGTTCATCTGGTTCTTTGAGCATTTGTTCGATGAGTTCATCTCTTTCCATAATGTAATACCTAAGGAGATATTTAAGTCTATCATAATAAAATATGGCATATCCAATACAGCCCGTAATAATAGACTGTTGCGAAAGAATGAGGATTTCAAACCACATTATTACACAATAACCGCTAATGTTCAATTTATCATATTTTTGCTATTTTTGCTATATTTTTACTATATTTTTGCTCAGCAGTTGCTGTTTTAGCTATATTTTTTGCTTAGCAGTTGCTATAATTTTGCTCAGCAGTTGCTATTTTTGCTATATTTTTGCTATATTTTTGCTTAGCAGTTGCTTTTTTTGCTATAATTTTGCTTAGCAGTTGCTATATTTGCTATAACTTTGCTACTTTTGATATAATTTTGCTAAGCAATTGCATAAGCAGCTGGTTGATCGGTTTTTAATATGAGTTTACAATGCTTCGTTGAAGCTAACAGTTTTCTGACTTTATCTCGTTCGGGCTTGGTATAAATAACATCATTTTCGCGTAGACATTTCTCAAATGAATCTCGGTCTTTGCAATAGAACAGGGCTACCCATTTGGTCTGCTCTCTAAGATCTTTCAGAACAAAGTTAGTAAAATCTAAATATTTTTTACATTTGTATACTTATCCTGCATTACTCCATATTGCATTTACTGCTGTCTTTGACAGAGAGATGAACTGTGTGAGATCCAGCTGCTGAAGAAAGTTGTTTCGATATGTCAAGGAAGCAGCGCCCCCTCCCACACAGTCGGCACGTGACCCAGAAGACATGACGTCATGTCAGAACACATAACTGCTTTAACATAACATCAGAAACTTCGTGGGAGGTAGCTGAGCGCAGTTGGGGCACTTAGGCTTTGTAATGCAGGATAAGTATACAAATGTAAAAAATATTTAGTATTTACTAAATTTTTTAACTTATCCTGCATTACGCCGTATTGCATCTTTATCAGACGGCACGGCCGGTGGGCATACCTTCAGATGTGAGCCAGAAGAAAACCTTCGACAAAGGTCCGATGAAACTGCACCGCATGTACAAGAGATGACCGGAACACCAGCAACTATTCCCGTCGAAGGAAACGAGAGTCGATGCAAAAGAGGGAACCCGAAATAGGTGACAGAAATAGTATGAGGCGGGAAAGCCAAAACTAGAACTGACCTTAGAGCGAATGCGGAACGCAGTAGAGCCCTCTAATCTGGGTTGATAAACACCAGAGTGTTCGATGGGCCCCACTGAGGGTAACGAAGAATCAGTGGCGTTGGGGGTTGGTGACATGTTGAGCTACCACCAGGGGACCAAAGATATGAACGCCGGTGACATCTTCCAAGGCTACATCATGAAGGTAGTGGCTGGCGAAAATGGTGTCGGATCGCCAAAAACAGCCTTCCATGATCGATTTGAGGGAACAGTTACTGTGAAGAGCCATGGTAGATGCGACCGCCCGAATCTCGTGTGGGTTGTTAGCCTTGGGGGGGGTCCAATCCGGCGACTTTATAAGCTTGGAGGATGACCGCCCGGAGCCACAGGGAGATAGTATTCCGGCTGACCTCCAACTGCGACGAAGGGGAGACCGGTAGGAAAAGGCGTTTCCTAGACTTGCGGCAGGCTTAGACCGTCGCAGGAAAACCTTCAGGGCCCTAACAGGGCATAATAAAAGCTACTCCACGTCGTCGGCACCCACAATCGACGAAAGTGGAGGGATGGTGAAGGATCTTTCAGGCTGTCCTGGGAGTTGATTCTTTGTGATAAAGCCCCAGCACAGCCCAAGATGAACTGCGCCATGAGTCCCGCGTTCGAACCAGACATGAGAGACGTCGCGGGCGTGGAGCTCACTAACCCGGGCGGCAGTAGCCAAGGCCAGTAGAAACACCGTCTTCGTTAAGTCGTAAAAGGAAGACGAGTGGAGTTGTTCGAAGGGAGCCGCCCACACAGCCTTTAAGACCACATTCAGATCCCATGCAGGCGGTCTGAAGTTGGCTTTCGAGTCTTCAAGACGAAACGAACGCAGCAATGCCTGAAGTTCGGGAATTTTCGTCTGGGATGGCAAGAACAGAGTTGATGGCGACCAAGTACGTGGAGATGGTAGAGCCTTTTAATTGATGTGTGCTGCGCAAGAATAGAAGAAACTCAGCCAGGAACTGCGGTGATGCCGTCATCGGATCCTGGTGCTTGTCAGAGCAGAATGCCTGGAACGAGGACCATTTATCATCATATAGTCCCCGTGTTGATGGACGATGGGCTAAAGCAATAGCCTTGGCCGCTCTAGTCGAATAGCCCTTGTCGTCTAGGGCTTTCTGCAGATGTGCTGGGCATGCAGACGAAACCGAGCGGGACTTGGGTGTTGCAACCGACTGTGTGGGTGGAGCAGCAGGTTGGACCATGCCGGCAGTTCTAGAGGGTTGTCTCTGGCGATGTTTCGGGGGTCAACAAACCAAATTCTGGCCGCCCACCAAGGCGCGACCAAAATCAGTGTCAGGTGTCGAGTGGCCTTGATCATTTGAAGAACCCTGGGAAGGAGAACCGGAGGCGGAAAAAGCGTACGCACTTCATCCCTCCAAGGGAACACTGAAGGAGCTACAGCGGACGGATCCGGGACCGGCGAGATGTAAGTCGGCAGCTGGCAATTCTGAGACGTGGCGAACAGATCGATGTTTGGAGTGTGGATTGTTTGACAAAGGATGGTGAAGATCTCTGGGTGGAGTCACCTTGTCCGGCCTGGACAGAGCATCTGCCAGAACATTCTTGCAACCTGGAATGTGCTGAACAAGGAATTGCAGGTCTAAGCGGTCCACCAGGTCAAAAAATCGGAAGGTCTGGTTGAGCAGGGACTGAGAGTGGAGAGTACCCTGATTCCTCAGACACCACGGTGATGTTGTCCGTGGAGATGGTCAACAGGGCGTGACAGAGAATGCTCTGCCAGTGGGAGACGGACAGGATGAGAGCTTCGAGTTCGAGGTTGTTGCTGTGCCAGTGGAGTCGATCTCCGGACCACTGCCCTGCAACTTTTTGAGTCCCCAGATGAGCCCCAACCCTGTTTGGATGCGTCGACGAACAGGTTGAGGGTGGGCTGTAGCGCGGTCAAGGAGACGCCGCCGCAGACGTTCGATTCCACCGTCCACCATGGCAGGAAGGGGTGGAGGTGAACGGGGAGGACGATGAGGGACCCCGGATCCTGCTGCCGGATGAAGGGAGAGAGAAACCATTGAATTGGACATAGTTGGAGGCGACCTCTGGCAGTAAGGTCTTGAGCCATGGGAGGAGGCCCAAGAGAACCTGCCATTGGCGGAGAGTTCGAGCCTGCTGGAGGGCAGGGTAGAGGTGAGCGAGGATTTTCAACCACCTGTCCCTGGGGACTTGAAGGAGGTCCTGATCCGTGAGAAACAGGCCCCCGATGAACTGCAGACGGAACGATGGGGTCAGCTCCAACTTCGTCTGATTGACGATCCATCCCAACTGATTGAAGAGCCGCAGGGTAAAATCCCTGTGGCGCAGTAGCAACATCGAGTCCCGATTGTTGAGGAGACAATCGTCGATGTATGGATCGAAGTTGATGTTCCTCAGGTGTAGGTAGGCAGTGACCAGTTTGGTGATCCGTGTTTAAAGCCATGGGGCCGTGGAAATTCCAAATGGTAGGACCGCCCACTGGTAATGGGTACCATTGAAAATGAACCTGAGGAAGCGCCGGTCGTTGGGGTGGATGGGTACATGAAGATAGGCGTCCTGGATATCAAGACTGATCAGGGAATCGCCTGCTGTGATTCTTGTCCTGAGCAGTCTCAACGTCGTCATTCGGAAGTAAGGAGGACGTTCCAAGTAGCGCCGGTTGAAAGTGGAGAGATTGTGTATCATGCGCCAGCTGGTGGTTCCCTTCTTGGGAACCAGAAACACCGGGGAGTAAAATCCTGGGTTTCGAGCCGGGTCGTGCACGATCTCTATGGCCTCCTTCCGCAGAAGGGAGTCGATGCTGTCGTGAAGGGGCCGAAGTTGGTGTGGCGAATAAGCGTCTGTTGTCGGAGTGGACGTCAGGGGAGGAAGTGCAGCCAATGGGAGCTGGTACCCCTGATGGAGGACGTTTGTGACGAATGGGTCCTCCAGTATAGACCAGTTTCTCCAAAACCAGCCTAGTCTCCCACACACAGGTGTGTCGGTGACCAGAACGGCTGGGGGTGGGAGGTCCCCGTCATTGAGGTCCCGCCGGTCAACGCTTGATGTGGAATCAGCACCCTTGCCTGGGCGACGATCCCTTCGGGGCTGGTAGGTGCCACGGGATTTACCACGACCACGCCCTGTCTGGCTACGAAAGGAGACGACCTTGAGAGAGGAACAGCGCGGTTTGTAGTTGCCTTTGGAGGACTTGACCGCTGATTGGTGCGTGACATGCTCCAGGGCTCTGAGAGCCGTTTCATCTCGCGAAGCTGGAGACTCGGGCGTGCATAGCGGAGATGGCACCATTAAAAAGGATAGGACCTGACCAAGGTTGTCCTAGTAAGGAACGCTTGAATTCGGAATTCCATTCCGTTGAAGTAAAGTAACCCAACCATCGAGTAGTGGTGATCTCCGCAAGAGCGGCTCTCAGATAATTGCGCAAATGGTCACCTGGCGAAGTTGGAATGTCATAACAGTGCGTAGGTGGTCGATCCTGTTAGGATTGGACTCTGAGAGATCCTGGTCAATGGCTCTGGCAGAAGAGGCAAGTGTAGACAGTGGCTTCAAAGAACGCCGCAGTTCAGTTTCCACGAAAGCGAGTCGGGAGTCTGGCATATGTATAGTGGCGTACTGGGAAGACCCGGTCATTCGATGTAAGTCCTCGTCAAGGATGTGCGCACCACATCGAAGGAGTGGACAGGGAAATCATCACGTCGGAAACGAGAAGCCTTGAACGACAAGGGACAAGGGACAACATAGCGAAGTCCTCGTCCAACGCCGTAACAAGGTCTGTCAGCATAGGGCCCGTAAGTCTCGCAAAAAGGGCTACTTCCGTTGCCAGCATTTCCGGTGACATGCCTATCCGCGTGAACTAGTGCTGCTTTCGAAATGCGCGGCCGCCAAAGCTAACTCTGTAGACGGTACCAAGTGAACTACCACGCTTGGTTGTCACCGCTGTTGACAGTCGTAAAAGTTTACTTATTTCAGAATAATATGATCGGTTATTTGTCAATACTGTCAGGTTTATCGGTTCCTGACTGACAACTGACAACCATGGGACCGTTCATAAAGGTATGTGTTCTTTTCTTTACCTTTACAATAATTTTGACAACCAGTGGTACTATCGTTCAGACATGTATTTATAGTCTCAGTGGACAGTGTTTTATGATTACGGAGGATGTGTCACATGTTTCTGTGATGTAATATTATTTATGAAGATGTAACTACTAATAGGTAGGCCACTTTCCCCAGCTTACCACGTTATTCTGGTATCTGACAGCATGAGCAGTGTCATAGAAGCAGTGCCTTTGACAGTTTGAATAGGCATTAATTTAGGCAAGATTTGGAGGATGAAATTTGGAAAATCTATGCTATGAATATATTTTTAAACGTGAAAATTATTTTAGTATATTGTATTTATTTATTTTTTTAGTAATTATAGCACTTAATAACCCAGTCACGTGTTTGGAACTTAAAATTTAATATGCACTATATTTGGTCATAATTACCATGTTTACTCTGTCACACACCTTAAATTTAGTAAATAATATTCCATTAAGAAATTTGTTAGTTTGGAGAAGAAACTTACTTATAAATATTTTTTTATGAAGGAGACAATAGGGTTTTTATGCAATGGAGAAAGCCTGTGCATAAATTGTTGTGTAATTGCACCATAAGTTTACTCTCACCTACATGTACTTAATGACTATGAAATTAACAAGAAAGACTCAAAAGAACCCCCACCCCACCCCACCCTACCCCACCCCATAAAAAGAAAAGAAAAAAAAGATAATGATAAAAAAGATATTTTTGTGAAATAATTAAAAGTTGAGAGAAAATGAATAATTTCCTCTACTTTGGATGAATGACAGTCATTACTGCATGGCAAATAGATTTTCTTAGCGCTGCCTGTAAATATATTGATCCCAAAAATAATTATCCAAATTGAATAAAATAAAGCTCTTCTCATCAACATACACCAAAAAAGAATATATGGGAGAATAAACATAATAACTTATAGTGTCACAAATCACTCAACAGTTAATCAAATAACCATGAAGGCAAGTCAATACATTATATTGATTACTATAATCTAGTTTTTGAAATAAATATATCAAACCCTATCCTGTAAAACACACATACCCCTTAATTTCGAACTACATTTGAATATGTATTATCATAGTTATATTAAAAGTATGTAAGTCAAATTGTTTTATTTTACTCGCATATTTCAATGAAAGACCTCTTAGTCTCAGGTGGTTTCAGGTTTGTGGAACAAGTAACTGCTGTTAGTATTCCATATGAATATTCACAGTGATATACTTATTCATCAAATTGTGTAAACATTATTTGTTAAGTCCGGTGATGAATAGAACTGGTGTTGGACAATGGTAATTTTACACTGTGTATGTACTTGATGTCTAGTTCTATGTTGTTGCAGAACATGAATGGGGTTTTTTCTTGGTCATACAGGAGTGAATTTCTGCTGTACAGCAACCAAAAGATAAAGCATCATCCAGCACGCAGCAACTTCAAGTCAGAAGTGGCCAAAATGCAAAACAATACACTGAATTATGGAGGCGATCACCAATGACATGTCCTACATTAAGAAAGATACTTACTAATAAATGAAGTGTAATGTTATTCTGAGGGAAGAAATAAAAGTGTTACACCTCGTCAGCAATATAATTGTTATAACACTGCAGACTGTGATTGATAGCAGGGGCAAGATTAAAAGATTAATTGTGATAAACGGTAGGGGTTTCTAAATTAATATTTCTGGTTGTGAGGCTCAATTGAACCAAGTAAAAAAACTGCCACAAGTCCAAAACATTAATAGATTCAACTTATCACTCAGTCAACACTGATGAACACAATGTAGTGCAACCATATTGACTTGATGAAGAGATAGAAACAATTGCACCTATTTTTCATATATTTGTGTATTTTAAATATTCTGCCAATAAATCCAAGTCAAACAAATGAGGTCACTGTCATTTCACATTTTCCGCTATCCATTTGGACCAATCTGTTTTAAGATTACTGGTCAAGAAATGTTAATGTTTATTGGCTATTGTTCTATGAATCAGTGTAATTTGTATGCTGGACCCTAAAACAGCGATGCAAAAACAAGACATGTTGATATTTCAACAAAGGAAAATTTTGACCCATAAACTGGAAATCTATTATCACACATTCCATGTGCATTGTTATGATATTATATTCAATATCATTTCAGTATCATGGCTGATACCAGAAATATTAAAAAAAACTTTTTTTGTATGGCATTATCCCAGACAAAAAACAATAAATAAGCTTCAGATCTATTCAATAATTATATTTCAAGGTCATGAGTATTAAACATTCATGGAAAATATTCCCAAATGCCAAGCCTGAACAAATAAATGTGCCAGCATGCACTGTTACTGGTGTCAGTATCTAGATTCACACTGGACTTTATGGGAGAGTCCCAAGATGTTCTGCAACACCATGTTGATGACAAGTAGGTCCTGTTCCAGCAAGTGTCCAGTGTATATGGTGTATTCTGATGGTCACAGACATCATTTACAGAGCCAATACTTCAGCAAAATGTTCAGATAGAACTTTAATATGTTAATATGTATACACAACAAGAGTTGTTCTTTCATAGGCAATGTAATGCTTGACCACAAAATATTCCAAGAAATCTGAAGATATGTTATAGTCTGAGATGCTCTTGAGGTGCAGTTATGCTTGGCATCAAGGTAATTCTGGTGATCCATATGCATCTACTCGTGAGTAAGATGAGGAAATCTTTCTCCCCTCAAACATGGAAATATGGTCCAACTGCAAAAGATAAATAACACTTATGAGATCATAAAATATATACTTCTAAAATACCAATCATTTCTTACAATGCCTGCATCAAGATAAATTTAATAAATTAAGCATGTACCTTCAACTGAATATGCTAAACAAATGCTAAATGGGGTTGTAATGGTCAAGTCTATTCACATCATACAAATCTTTATAACAAACACTGCAAGGATTTAATCATCATTATTTACAAATTAGATTAATATTTTTGTGTGTGAATAAAACCTGATTTTTCAGTGCACATAAAATTATCATCGTGATATTGGCACATATCCTTATTTATTAACACAGGCACCCCCATAAGTCTCCTTGCACAACATTAAGTATTGACAAAAATTGCGTTGCCAACATGCACTTGATAGACCTTCTTTAAATATGACTATAGTTTTGTCATCTCACCTGGACCTACAAATATAATTCTGTGACGTTCCCTATCAGAGCCGAACATTTATTATTGGAAAAGGCTCAGGATAGATGTAATGGAAATTTGCCATAACATTGTATGGTGCACAAACCGAGGGCATATTGCAAATACCTTCAGAACAATGCTTTATGCTCATTTTTCAACGCCATCACCATTGTACGTGTGATGATAAACCGATCAGTATTGCCTTATCAACACTGACAGTTATACCATCTGATCAGAAGTGTGCAAAAAGTGAAAACTTACCTCAATATTTATGAATGGGTAGCGGCCAGTTTGACATCAACCATAGGACGTCTTGACAACACTGCAACTGCTTTGACAAGCCAACACTTGCTATTCATGTTCCCCATCTCGAGTGTTTTAATGACTGTGACAGTGTCATGTTTTTTTAAGTTACACCTGCGTTTTCCAAATATGATTTGCCGGGCCCTGCCCGACGTGACACTGCTGCCGCCATTGCTGCAAGACGTTGTTTGTCACCGGAAGTACTAAATAACGTTAGGTCTCGCGTAGTCCCGTGACCTACTTACACCCCCTATTGGGTCGGGTGGAAGCGAAGTCGGGTTAGACCAAATCGTCGATTTTTTGTCGACATCGGAGCCCGGGGAGGGAGCGACGGAGGTCAAACGGTCCGCTAGCCAATCAGCAACCTGTGATAGGCCCAAGTGTGTATCAATCTAGGGAGATGGAGGGTCATAATCGGGTCGAAATGATCCTTCCGATGAGGAGGAACAACGTCGACGTCTATGTACGGGTGAGCGACTACGAGAACGGCGACGGGATCGAGCTGACTTGGATGAGTGCCGAGAAGGAGTCGGAGGCGACGAGGTGTACGACGATCGAGACCGATGAGCACCCGAAGAGAGGGGCCCGCAGGAATTGAAGTATCTGTAGTCGGGGCCGCCACTGAGGCGGGAGTAGCTTGCGTAAACAATGACTGCATCCAAGCTTGCATCCAAGATGGATCTATAAACAATGACAGGAGGGCATGTCCATACGTAGGTGGCGCCGCACAAGTCAAAGGCGCCGAAGTAGTCAGAGGCACTGGAGGTAGAGGCGCCAGATACATCAGAGGCGCCGTAGTCATCAGAGACGCCAGAGTCAGAGGCGTCGGAGTCATCAGAGGTGCCGGATACATCGGCGGCGCTGGAATTGTCGATGTAGATGGTAGAAGAGACAGGAAACTCGTTACGGGTGATGCTGCAGACGAAGAGGTCGAAGCAGGCGACGGTAAGGGTGGTGTAGGAGACCGTGAACGGTCGTATGTCGAGCCATGGGAGGCAGACTCTATGTTGGATGGCATGTTGGAGTGTCGACGCACATGTTGAGTGAAACGTTTCCGAGACACTCGTAGGTAGGCAGTGAAGGAAACTGGCGACGGGACTACAGTATCTGCACTGCTCTATGAGGGTACACGGGGTTGTACAGTCCAGGCAGCAGGGGTGGGGGTCCCGTCCAGATTTATTCCCGCTGCAGTTAGTGCAGCGAGACATACTGGAATTGAAGCAAAAGCATAACGATGTGTAAACACACAATGTGAAACATAATGTAACTCAACATAACTTATTCTGTTACAAAGTTTATAAGAGCAAACAATTACGCTTGAACACGCCAAATACAAACATTAAATTTCATGTAAAACTCCAACCACAGATCGAATTCAAAACACAAAACACGTAGTGAATCGCAAAAGGGCGGGGAAAAATGGCGGGAAAACCAAAATGGCGGGAAACAATACGCTCGGAAATACCGTGATGAGAGCCACAACACGAGCGAGAAACGTTACCAATTAACAATAGAATGAAGTCAAAGGTAACAAACCAAATACAATAAATAACACAGCAGACTTTTGTCGTAGTAAACGATAGAAAGTCAGGATCAGATAAAGCTTTAATATTTCCATGAGGGATACAGTATACGTCCGTTCCGTGTGGCTGACAAAGCAGTTATGTGTTTTGACTTGAAGTCATGTCTTCCAGGTCACATGCCGACTGTGTGGGAGGGGGCGCTGCTTCCTGGACAGATGGAAACAACTTTCTTCAGCAGATGGATCTCACACAGTTCGTCTCTCTGTCAAAGACAGCAGTAAATGCAATACTGAGTAATGCAGGATAAGTTAAAAAAATTGTATTTTTGTGTAAGTACCCAAACACTTTGCTGAGTATGCCGACCGGAGAATGCTAAATATGAAATATCTTTCGTTTTGGTAAGTCCTTTACTCGCACTGCAGTCGTCTATTATGAAAAGGGTTGATTCTTCTTTGTATTTTTCATGACATACTCGTAAACAGTCTTGTAAATGATCGCCCGGATCAACTCTGTACACCCCGCGATCATTCATTACCCAATCTCTCGATAGGTATGTTATATTAATGCTTATAGTCGGGCACAGAATGATAATATGGGCGAAAACATCCCGATAATGACTTTGTAAAATATCTAGAATAAAAGCTGTTTTTCCACACCCAGTTTGCCAGCAGATGATAGCGCAGTGCGGTTCTTTAGGGAAAAGATTATTAATAGATTGCTTGCACGAATCGTCCATTCTGTATATTAAGTTGCACGTCCATAATCACGTACAAGTATATGTTTAATTTACCAGCCGCTTCCTGGTGCTTCGTTATCTGTATAGTAACACCCTCGCTAGAATTTTCTATTCTCCTCCAACTGCCGTGTAGTTGGTCATCATCCGTTGTTCGCATGTCGAGCCAGAGTGCATACTTCGTTGTAAGGAATTCAGCCATCGATACACCCCCGAGAGACAGATCTTTCACGACCGTGTTAACTTCTGGGCTTCGTTTTATAGAGTTTTTTAATCTCATCCCACTGTTGATATGCTCCCATGCCTTGACTATATAGTTGATTAGTCACGCCCTCGATAGTCAATTCTACTTTTGTTATCTTAGAATTGTAGAACGCCTCGGTATCTCTTGCAAATGCTTCAGAGGGGTCCTCGAACAACATTAAAATACCCTTCAAAGATCTATCGTCGTATCACTTTTGTTCCTGGTGATCTTTCAGTGGCGAAGCACGCAATTGTACAAAATGGCTAAACTTCCGGTATACTGGTTGCGAATTTGTCTGGCTAAATCAGGATCTGTTATCATATCATACTCCAGTGAGATATTTTCAATAGAATAGCTACTAGGATCTTCAGTAGCTTTGATAACTCTGTGGTAGTCATTAAAAGTGAGTTCATATTCTAACCTATCACCTAGGGATGCTTGATAAAAGGGCATGTGACTAACTAGTAATTCAAAGTCTAGCAGAATATAGAATCGGTTACCTAATGCATCAGCAACGGCCTTCTACGACGGAATTATTAACACTATCAGCACCTACACGCAGTCTCAAAGTGTTCTGATAACAAATACCTTGGCATTGTAAGTTTTCCCGTTCTTCAGCCGTTCTCCAGAGATCCATGTACCGGTAACAGAAATATACATCGCTGTCATCAATACTAAAAACTTCATTACCGCTAATTTTAATCGAGATTTTCTTAACAATTGCACGACCTATGTTCTAAACGAGCTCTCTGCTAGTGTCGGCAGAATTCAAACTAATTGTAATTGATAGTGGTGCAGTTCTTAGAACTAACACATCGTGTGCGCCGAGATTAGGAAAGAGAACCAGAAGTGTTTGATTCTGATCAATGGTACTCAGGTTATTAGTTATAGTTACAGACTGACGAATTGCTTTGACCCCTAATGGATCCCGAAGTCTACGTTGTGGGTTAACTTGCGTCCGTATTGCCAAGACATTGTTATATTGAAATTATGTAACCTTATGTTTAATATAAAAATGGATGATATTACCGGTAATCTAGATAACATAACTGATAGTAGTACAATCGAAGAGGGTTCTGATGAAACCAGCCTTGGTGGCATGAAACTTATCGATGAACTTTTGCAATCAACCGTTAATGATTATTACGATGCCTTAAATGAAACTCCTATAGGTCGTGACTATTCAAAGTTTACGATAGATAGTTAAGGAATATTGCGACTGAGTGGCTCTCCAGATATTGATCTTATGAATTCTCGTACTCGTAACCCCCTAGCTTTGTCTACGATAGCCAGTAAACATGGCATCAACATTGTTCGTAATGAATTAGGTTTTGTAGACTACTCATGAGAAAAACTTTCTGCGAAGACTACCAATGTTCTTCGGACTGTGAGTGATGAACTCGGTAACATAGATAATTTGGAAGAAAGCTCGAAGCTGGCCTCGGACGGACTCTGAGAAATCTTGGATACCTACTACGATAATTCCACGGCCAGTGTACCATCCTCGGAGTTCAGTATTAGGGAATTACGAGGTCTTGACAAGGCAATGCAAACAATGCGCGGAGAACTCATCAATAATATAGCCAAGCTATCTGAACTCATAAGTTGCAAAAGAAAGCATTAAAACATGATAATATTCGGATACTCGCGTAAAGCAAAGTTAAACAGCATTGAGGATCATATTTCAACAGCAATTGTAAGATATCCGAGGAGGAGTTTCGTTTAGTGTTGTCAGAACTCACCAAATACAACGCAATGAAGCAGGAGATTCAATTAAATTCTCGTAAGACCAGTGGTATTAGCGAAGACGAGAAAAATAAGTTCATAGAACAGGGCAGACAACAAGCGTGTCAATTATTCCGTGCCAAAACCAAAGAACTTGTTGGAGATTAAAAACAGATTACTTCCTATCATTAGATCGTACAGCATAAAAAATCATACATTCATTAAAACGAATGCTTACATAAGTATAAAATAATGGAAAATTACAAACCAACAAAGGAAGAACTCTAAAAAGCTATCGAAGCATTTATGCTCAGGGACAAAATTATCAAATGGAGAGAATTACCACAAGGTATATATTATATCAGTGATATCAAACCAACCAAATACGGTCATCAATTGTTTCTTTCCAATTACAAAGAAGAGTATATAGTCTGGTCGCCTATTAATATGAACGAAGAACTTAGTAAAAATGTTGAATATCACTTTGTTCAAAATAATGGTATACGTATGAATAAAAATAATAGAGAATATTTTCATGACAATCGTTGAATTGCATCATCATTTTGACATAATAAATTCCCCCTGTAGTGGTGGTATAGGTATATGAATCTGGCTCTAGTGGAAGTGAGCCAGAACCATCATTACCTATACTAATAATAAAGTCATTAACAAGCATCAAGTAAATAACAACAAATACACTGGTGTAAGGTTTGTACCATGAAACATGGATGACAAGAACGGTGTAGTAATTATTGTATCATATGGAATTTGCTTGAAAAATAAGGGTTGTTGCTGTTTTCGCAGCATATGAACTGAATTTCATATTTGCAAAAGCAATACATACATGTACATGCTGTATGCTATACTCATAATTGTACATACACATTTACACACGCAGGCAAATTTGCAAGGTGAAAAGTTCCCTTGTAGGTAACCTTAGGATGAAAAAAGCAACAACAGAAAACTGTGAAATTCATTTAAGCTGGTCAGAGGAAATTCAGTGTCCGAAAGTTGGGAGTAGCCTGCAACCCAGGGTACATGTATCATAGTTCTTGTTATGTACACAAAACAGAATAAAATGCACTCACTAACATTTATGATGATGCGTGTCCTGATAGACACAAATGTAATTTATTTTATCTAACTATGCATATTTTACCGATAAAAGTTAATTATTTATATTAGTTGCGTCAAGTGAGACCCGAGCCTTGAATCTTAGTTTGACAAGGGAGAGACCTCCAGTGTATCACTGTATAGAGGAAAAGTTGTGTATGGAGGCCCGATTTGGACAAAAACGGGACAAAATTCAGTATTTGTAATAATTAGTATGATTTAGCATTATTTCGCTAAATCGGTTTATGGTCAGCTCCGCATAATAAATACAAGTAACTATTCCCATTTACCATTTTCCACCATTTGTTTACGAACATTATCCTCTCACAATACCCGCTAAAATACTCCCCATGGCAACCATACGTCATTTCTCCCATGATGTCACTACCCTTGGTCTCATGACGTCACTATTTTCACTCCCAACCGTCAAGTCATCCTAACAACACAACGCATCCAGGGTTTAGCGATTTCACCTCACCTCATTCGTATGTTTGGTGTATGATGGATGCCTCCTAAAAGGAAAGCGGCACTGGCCCACCAACTGGTAAAGGGTCCAAAAGCCAGAAGTTAGAAGAAATTATGTGGTTGGAGCAGAGGTGGAGGCGCCAACTGGCACAGGATCGATCAGCGGGGAGACAGAGTACCCCAAAACACAGCAGGTCAGTTGGATAGCGATTTGGTTTGTATTAATTCGCGCAATATTATGCATAATACAAACTTGGCTACAACAGTGCTTCCTACCATAACACACACAAATAAGGCAATGCTTGCTAACAGCACACTCACAAACGGGGACATGCATATGCCTGAACGCATTCAGACGCCGACTCGGGATAGGTTTTCAAGCAATAAGGGCATGTAAACATTAGCGCCGACTCGGGATAGGTTTTCAAGCAATAAGGGCATGTAAACATTAGCACATTTGCACGCGAACACTCGCAAACAAACAGAGAAGGATCCGAAAGCACCCTAAACATGCATAACATGCATCCGTCCCAACAACAAGCACAAACACTCAATCCTCTCGCAACTATGAATTTAAACGATTCAACCATGTTTGGCATACCCGCAACAAATACACCCTGTCTACAGTTTAACGTCAGAGCAGAACACATCAGATAACATGTTTCACAGCAACTACGGGAAAAAATACACAACGGGGAATTCATTGAGCTCAAACAACTAATATCGGCCCAAAATCAGACACCTCAAGAGATGTCGTCATTTACATTGGCGCTCGGCGTCCCAGGTAACAGCAATTTAAAACCCAACAACAACAAACGCGTCCATTAGGCATTGGCGCATGGATATCGGCGTTTAACGTCTACATGAGGGTATACACAGAAAAACACCTGGACAAGATAAAGGATCTGCTTACCTACATCGAAACAATCAGGGGAGCTGCTATTTGGCTCGGCAGAGATTCATGGTTGCAATATGACCATAGTTTCCAACAAACGATGCAACGCGACCCGTCTCGCTCCTGGTTGGCAATAGATGGCCATTTCTGGTTACAACATATACTTCCAAATCAACAAGCAGCACACGCACACGTCACAAACAACACCACTACCACCAACCGCAACAACATTGCTAACACGGGTAGTGCAAATACCGGTAGCAACCCAAAATGCTGGGATGTTAACAAATTGGGGTGTACAAGGTCTTTCTGCCGATATGCACACAAATGCATCACATGTGACAGCACTGTACACGGCGCACACACATGCTTTCGTCAAAAAGGGGGCGTTAAAAAACCCAACGCAAACAATACCAACTCAAGGCCTAGCACCAACACCCATTAGTATGCGTGTATTGTCACATTGGCTCAGTATTTACACTCCTTTCTACGCAGCAGATGATATGATTTTATCGGAAGGTTTTTCTCAAGGTTTTCCACTACAGTATACGGGTCCACCGGGTCCTAGAACGGCATACAATTCAAAATCCGCCCAACAACATCCAAACAATTGAAATTGATCTAGGTAGAATTGCAGGTCCATTTACAGCACCACCATTTCACGATATGATAGTTTCTCCAATCGGTCTCGTTCCGAAGAAGTCAAATCAAAATAATAAACAAGTTCAGCAAACGTTCAGACTTATTCACCATCTGTCATACCCTGAGGGAGAGTCTGTAAACAGCTACATATCACACGATGTGTCAACAGTCAAGTACATAAACTTTGACCAGGTGCTATCCACGATACAAGGAATAGGCAAGGGTGCATACATGGCAAAATTTGATATTAAATCTGCATTTCGCCTCATACCTATACGACCAGATGACTTTAAATTTCTGGGCATACAATTCAAACATAATTTCTACTTTGACAAATGTCTTCAGGAAATACACCAAAAATGATAACATACAACATTATTTGGATGATTTTGCATTGGCAGCACTAGCCTCAGATAAGTGTCAACAAGCTCTCGAGTCCTCCCTGGAGTTATTACCAAACATGGGCGTTCCCGTCGCAAAGAACAAAACGGTGCTACAATAAACATGACCTTCCTGGGTATAACAATCGACACAGTCAAAGCGCAAATTAGCATACCGATGGACAAGGTTGTTCTGCTTACTCAGGAAATAGATGCTCTTTTATCACCTTTTATGAAGAAAGCTAGTAAAATCCTAGATATTTTTATATTTGTATACTTATCCTGCATTACTCCTTAATGCATATTACTGCTTGTTCTTGACCGAGAAAAGAGCTGTGTGAAGGGTCTTTGCTTGAAGAAGTTGCTCCAACTAGCTAAAAGGCCGGCCCATCACACAGCTCCCACGTGACCAAAGGAAGTGATGTCATCGATTCTCACATTACTCTGAAGTCCGAAACATCGGAAGGCATCGTGGCGAGGTAGATCTGTGATGGGTTGGTCTCTCTAGATGCAGTAATGCAGGATAAATATACAAATATAAAAAATATCTAGGTTTTTACTAGATTTTTTACTTAACCTGCATTACTCCTTAATGCATCTTAAAGGGCAAGTTCACACGGAAATTAACCTATTTTTCTTGTACTTTTTCCACATTAAAAGTGTTAACCTAGAAGTGTCATATACAAAAATATAAAAATATCACAATTAATTAACATATTTTTCGCATTAAAACGATTTATATTTTTCACATTTACCAAGTGTTCTATTTCCACAACAAAAACACCATGGCTTATGCCCCTTGCAATATGACGTCATTGGTGCCAATTGATAAACATTATGACGTCATCATGCTTTGTTAGAGCCGCTTCACGTGGTGTAGGTCTAGGTGTGTGATTCTAGCGTCTCAGATGCCAGCCAGCATAGTGTTATGCTGAGTCACCACTGCGCCGGAGAGTGTCGTAGGCCATGTTGTTTTACCGCAAACTGGTACTTGATATCTTTTGCGTTGAGAATAGACAGGGACCCAGTTGAATTGGCACCAATTACGTCATAATCTAAGGGGGATAACTCAGGCCTGTTTAGCTCGAAAAACGAAGGCCTCATAACGGCATATCATTTTCACACTATTGTGAGCTCCCTACTTTCACTGTGAAAAAAAATGAGTGTATATTTTCAAACACAGATACTAATTAATTCTAAAATTGCGTTTTGTTTAGAAAAAGAAAGAAAGTGATTTTTGCGTGTACACTTCCCCTTTAAGCGGACGGAACCAGAGGTGGGCATACCTTCAGATGTGGACTTTCATCTTTTATTTCCAGACTCTGTTCCCTAGCCAATCTTGGCTGTGTGGTCGGCATCAGGTGACCACTCCATGTATGGGAACCTCCAATTCCCTCAGCCTGTCCTCGGCTGTGTGGTCGGCTTCGGGTGACCACTCCATGTATGGGAACCTCCAATTCCCTCAGCCCGTGCTCGGCTGTGTGGTCAGCATCAGGTGACCACTCCATGTATGGGAAACTCTGTTTCCCTCAGCCTGTCTTCGGTTGTATGGTCAGCCTGGATGACCATTTACATGGAAGGGAAGAGTCAGGTATGCGTTGTGTCCTGGTACTGCGCAGCCTGACAATAACGCTTGGTTAGGTCGAAACTGGAGTACCGAGCCGTATGCAAATGAGGCATGAACCTTCTATTCAAGGGCTGACGCCAGGGGAGGCATAGTCAATGACATGTAGTAGTGGTGACCTGCTGGGCCACTGCTAACGGACCAAAGCTGTGCGTACCTTGCACATCCTTCAATGCGACGTCTCGCAGGTAGTGACTGGCAAAGACTGTTGGATCGCCAGAAACATCCCTCCAAGATGGCGCGTAGAGAGCAGTTGCTGTGTAGCGCTATGGTGGAGGCGACCGCCCAGGTCTCATGCGGGTTGTTGGAGCTTGGGGTGTCCAATCCCACGGCCTCATAGGCCTGGAAGATGATGGCTCATAGCCAGATGGAGATCGTGTTGCGGCTGACTTCCGCTCACGAGGTCGCAGATACTGGTACGAAGAGGCGTCATCGTTGTCTACGGCGTTCCTTGGATCATCGGATGGAGCAACAAAGCGCTCTAACCGGACATAGACAGAGCTCTAGTTCATCTTCCGCGCCCACAATCGATGAAAAGGGGGGGTTGGGGGGGGATGACGAACGATCTATCGGGGCTGGCCAGGGAGCTGATTCTTTGCAATGAAGTCCCAGCACAGGCCCAGATGCAAGGCTCCATGTGCTCCCTGCTCAAAGAGGACCCGTGTAGCTCACTGACACAGGCTGCTGTGGCGAGTGCCAGTAGGAAGTCTTTTTCGTCAGATTGTAGAATGATGACGTTTCGAGCATCTCGAAAGGCGGGTCTCTCGGCGGGTCCCAAGATGGGGGACGAAACTTCGCCTTTTGGTCTTCCAGTCTGAATGAGCGGAGCAGTTCCGTCATGCGTCAATCTTTTGGAACTGCCAGGACGGAGTTGAGCGCCACAAGGTAGGTCATGATGGCACTGCCCTTGAGCTGACGCTTGTGACGAAGATGGAGCATGAACTCGGCCAGGAATTGAGGCGATGCAGATGTGGGGTCTTGGTGCTCTCGAAAGATCGCCACCCACTTGTCATCATAGGGGCTCTTAGTTCGTGATGGCCCTAGCCGCTCTGGCCGAGTAGCCCTTGGCGTTCAATGCTCTCTGTAAATGGACAAGACGTGAAAACATAACCTGTCTGGTCCTGGGTGTGGCTGTCTGCTGTGAAGGTGGATCAGCAGATATGGCCAATCTGGGAGTGGCAGTGGGTTGACATCAGACAGCTCTCTGAGGTCGACGAACCACCAGGACGCGACCAACGTCAGATCGAGGTTCCGTGTCGATCTGATCTTCTGGACAACTTTGGGAAGGAGTACAGGTGGCAGAAAAGCGTAGCTTTTAGTCCTTCCAAGAGGACACTTAAAGCGTCAACTGCCCAAGCACCGGAGATATGTAGGTCGGGATATGGTAGTTCTGGCTGGTGGCGAATAGGTCTATGTTGGGGAGACCGTGGTCTCGACAAACAAGAGCGAAGGGCGTCTGGGTGAAGTTTCCACTCTGTGGGAGCCACTTTGCCTAGCCGAGATAGGGCATCCGCTAGGATGTTTCGGCAGCCCGGGATGTGGTGGACCTGGAACTGAATCCCCAGATGATCCACCAGGTGAAACAATCGGAACGTCTGTTGAAGGAGCGAAGTCGAATGAGTCGTTCCTTGGTTCCGAAAGCACCATACAACAGTGATGTTGTCCATCGAGAACACGGGGCCAAAGAAATTCCAAATGGGAGGACCACCCATTGATAATTGACTCCCATGAAGATGAAGCAAGGGAATTTCCAGTCGTCGGGATGTATAGGGACATGTAGGTAGGTGTCTACGATATCCAGGCTGATGAGCCCCCGAGTCTGGAGGGTGTTGCATCGTGGCTGGTAGGAACCAGACTGGGACGCCCTAGCAAAGGCTGGCTGTGACACCCTGGCCAGGGCCTTGAGAGCCGTTTCATCACGGGCGAAGGCTGATACTTGGGAGTGTGTCTTGGATATCTGTCCATTAAAAAGGTTAGAGCCAGACCAAGGTTGATGCAAAAGGTCTCTCTTGAACTCTGGGTCCGAATTCGACAAGGCAAGGTACCAAAGGCGTCCAGTGGTAGTGAGTTCGATCAGAGCAGCGCGCATGTGGGAGCGCATCTGTTCCACTTGTCGTTGGAGGTAGGATACAACCCTAAATGTCCTCCAATAAGTCCTGCAGTATAGCCCTGGAGGACGCCGCCATCAGTAAGAGAGGTTTGAGCGTGTGGCAAATCTCAGTTTCCACGTAGGCGAGTTTGCTGTCGGAGGTCTGAGGTGAGCGGTTCGATCCCGTCATGCGGTGCATGTCCTCATCTAAGGAGTGAGCGTGGTCCGCAACTAGAAGAGAGTGGACTGAGAACGTTGGGCCCTAAAGGAAGGAGTCAGTCCTCATCCAGAGCTGAGATCATGTCTCTGATCAGTGGGTCAGGAGGGATCGAGGTGGGGTCCGCAGGGATGGCCGTCTTGCTATCGACCTCTAGGCCAGGCGAGGGAGCGATTGCCTCCAATGTGTCAGCCAGCTAGTCTGCGACTTCAAAACCCAGGTGGGATTCGGCCTCTGAGGATCAATAGCCACTGGAGCGTCTGCAAACCGGGGAGCGTCTGCGAACCGGGGAGCGGCTCCTAGATCTATGACCCTGTCTAGAAGATCTGCCGTCACTCCGCGGACTCACAGTGGAGAGGTAGAAGGCGTCTTTGAGGTCGGTTGACGCGGCGGAGGCAGAGGCACGGGTGTCTGCATGGGTGCTGTGTAGATAGGCGCCAGCTAACTGCTGGCTACGTAAAATATTCAAGACGGCTACTTGGAACAACAAGACACCTGGCGTTATGTTTTCCTTTGAGAAAATGCCAGTAAGTGTCTAATAACTTTATGCACATGTTTATCAAACATAGAATGTACAAAATACAAACCGTAGGCACAACACAAAGACAAAAAAAACTTTAACTCAGATAGCAAACACGTTAGGGTTTGAATCAGTTTATGTTACAACAAAAAACAGGTCTTCTCTCATCAAGTGACAAGAGAAATGTGAGGATCTGTGACGTCACTTCCTTTGGTCACGTGGGAGCTGCATGATTGGCTGGCCTCTCAGCTAGTTGGAGCAACTTCTTCAAGCAAAGACCTTCACACAGCTCTTTTCTCGGTCAAGTACAAGCAGTAATATGCATTAAGGAGTAATGCAGGATAAGTAAACAATCAACATTTCACAACCTGCAGTCCTTGGTGGGAAAACTTAACTTTGTATGTAGAGCAATTCCGATTGGTCGTGCCTTTTTGACACACAGCGAGGAGGGTCAAAACCTCACCACAGAATAAGGATAACACAAGGCATACGCGAGGACCTCAGTTTATGGCAGCAATTTCTTCAAATAACACAATGGCACTTCTGCATTTATAGATTCTGAGTGGATCAACTCATTGGATTCACATTTGTTTACCGACGCATCAGGTAACAATGGTTTCGGAGCCTTTTTCATAGGTAAATGGGCGAATGGCAGATGACCTTACGAGTGGGTGCAGAATGGTTGGACTAAGGACATCACTATGCTGGAGCTTTTTCCAATTTACATCACTATGCTGTCATCATCAATATGCAGACCGTCTAGTTCACCTCGATAGAGGAAGTTTATTTGGGAAACTGCGGGTTATAATGTAGTCAATCGATAGATGGGGGTAAGGCAACATTAAAAAGATAACAGAAGTTACTATCCACGTGTTAATAAATGCTTACTTACAGTGTGTAGACAGAACATTCCGAAGAAATTGAAATTGTTTACGATGCGAGCACTTCCTAGTTACTGATTTGTATAAGTAAACCACTGCTAGCATGCATGTCCCACGTGAACTACCGGAAATCAAAAATCCCGCAATACGATGAATGCTGCAGTACCACACTTCCGAGTAAACCTCAGTATGCATGTGAAGGATTATGACGTCGTCCTTATCATGATGTCAAGCATTTCAGAGTGACATCATGTTGGTCTCATAACTGTGAGATAGGACAAGAAACAAAGAGTGCTGCGGAAAATGACTGTAACTGTAACTTAAAAATTAGGTCCATAGATATTAAACGTTTTAATATTGAGTACTTGATGCCCATAACAAAACTTAACATTTGAGTGAGTGAGTGAGTTGGGTTTAACTTTTAACAGTATTCCAGTTATATCGCGGCGTGTCAGCTTAATGTGGGAGGAACCCACAATCAGGGGTTTCTGGCGTGCCCAAGGGACGCAACTCTGCGCATCGAATCGCGGCGCCTTAGACGACTGGGCCACCCGTGCCCCCACTTAACATTTGAAACCGCCGGATTACTTTGTTGGTTCCAAATGTAATTTACGGGATGAAATACATCATAACCACATACATATGAAAATACATAATGTTCATCTTCAAAATTATCCTGATAAAATTTATAAAAATGCATAAATATTACATATCTCGTCATCACACGTGCGTTGCGAACGAAAACAGGACAACACGTTTCTTAAATGAATATGAAGAAACTGCTTAAGATTATTCAACAGTTAAAATTTTACCTGGATACCCGAAGTACTGAAATATCGACTACTCCTATTCAGTGCAATACTCTTCAATCTACCCATAAGCATTTGAAATCGGCACCAAGTGGGCACAGCACCCATGGCCATATCTGCCCCGGAAGCGGCTACCTGTGTAAAAGTATAACTTAGACGCGGAAAAGCACATTTCGAGGACACACACAAATACGCAAACGGCATACCATAAATAGACTTAGATCAAATTTATAAAAATGCATAAATATAATATTTAATCGGTTTTCATGCCGACTTTTCTCATTTGGTAAAGTTATAAAATGGAAAGGGATAATTATTTATCAATTACGAACGTGACTACAAATAGCAGCCGTTTTCGCCAAATGAGGTGCCGTTTTCGCCCATGAATTCGGTGACGTTTTGCCGAGGTGCCGTTTTAGCCTGCACCCTCTCAGGGTGCCATATAGATTTCGTTTAAATTAATTGGACGTAACAGCCGTAACTCTGGTCATTATTCCGACACATGCACTTATTTGCACGAGTGACATGTATGACATATATGTATGTGCATGACAGATTTCATCTCGCATTTATATAACAAACAAAATGTCAATATATATATACTTCTTAGCGTCATCGCAAATATGCCACATGTCAACCATCTTCGACTGTCCAGTGTATAAAGCATAATAAAGTAGAAAGGTGACGCACTGCATAATTGCGCATGTTTGATTTTTCAGAGACCATATATGGGCTCTGTTATTGTTCAACTGTTGTAACTGGCTGTAATACTCACTTCGCAGACATGAGTTAAATTCTTCAGTCGTGCCAGGATCCCTTGATCCGGTGTGTTCTCACCCAAATGCACGGAAAAGTTTTCTTCAAATCAACAATGCAACTTGTCAATATTCTATAAACGTATTTAAAAGTCTCCAGTTTTATTGAATAATTCAAATAAGAAAGACCTTATGGACATTAGCTCCGAAAGTGGAAATAAATGAGAATACGCTCATTTCAGAGACCAAATATTATTATATGGCCTCTGACTTAAATTATTTCTATAAGTTGTTTTGCCATGCACACCTACATGATAAGAAAGCATATATTTATAGTTGCATGTGTAACCCGCAGGGGATTTCGGGGAGAATAATCTATACAACTCCCAATGCTTGTCGTTTGAGTCGAGTAAAGGGGATTGGGTGGTCTGTTAGTTTGTTGATGGTTGGTTATATCACTGGGTTGTCTGGTCCTGACTCGATTACTTACAGCAGCTGGAATATTGAAAATTTGTTCATCCGTCGTGCATGATCACCATTCGATGCTTGTCGATGTGAAGCAGCAACTTTCTAGGAACACGGGATAGAAAAGAATTTTGGAACGTTTTATTATATCAGATACTTTAATACCGTATTTAGTACACCATCCCCAACTCTATCAGATTCCCTTGTTTTGCGATGTTGTTCAACATTAGAACAAATGACATCGGGCATTATCAAGGAATTAAGGAAAGTCGATCGAATACGAACTCAAATATTTTCGGTGTGACAATTATTGTTTCTGTACGTTTTAATATACGTATCTGGGCAATTTTCCAAATGAAACAGCGTCACAGTCCAATGGAAACAATTATTTTTATTTCTTCTCAATATGTGTTCCATGTTTTGTAGAAACCTCATAATTTACCATAGGAAAAGCGTCTGCTAGGGTTAACGCATCATTTACCGTCCCTACATTTTATGTTATGTGCATGCTGTGGTCCAGACGGACAAGGATAATTGTTGTCTTGTTATTTGTTTCTTATCTATCACATATTATCTTGCAAAATCAGGATACCTATCAATCAAATTATGAAATATTAAATATGTGACAGATTTCAAGGTCAAGGCCATATTTCCCGGAAGTGCATGTGCTCCTACCAAAACAAGACCGCAACAGAAACTAGGTACCATTTGTCACTGCCACGAGCTACAGTGATGATCTAAGCGTCCAAGTTATAATGTTTTTGAAAGATTAGAAGCAATGGCGTCTGGACAATGCTATGGGTGTGGCACAACCTTTGGAATTTTCAGAAAAGAGGTTAGTTTTTAGAATCTGACAGCTGTCTGGAATCTTCCATTCCATTGGCTATTTGGTTTGCTTCTGTGTTAGTGCATGGTGAAGTGGGCTTTTCTGGAATGATAGTTTGAAGTCAGTTCGCAACTGTGACCGTTTAAAAGTATCACATTTTAAGGATAACAATCTAAGTTTATCTACATGTGTGACTTTACTTATAATATTATATCTTTAATCAGGAGAAATATTTTGGATATGAGCGACCAGGGCACATTGGGACCAAAAATGGATTTTCTTTCATATCATCTGTTACATTCGGTATGAAGTCAAGGCAACATTCTATATTATTAAAGCCTTTAATGAGAGACATTTTGTCAAGAGAACTGTGTAAGAAAACACACAACATCCTGAGAAATAATCAATTGAAAAAATCTAGTTGATCAATGAAAGCATTAGCTTAGATGTTTGAATCTGGGACGAGTCCACATTTACTACCCGGGTACCCAACGCCCTACGGTATTACCCAACCCTACCCCAGTACCCGCTGAGGGTCTCAAGAGCTGGGTTCAAAATTTCAGATTGGGCAAAAACTATTTAGATACACATATAAAGAAAAAGAATCTGATCATGCATGTACACTGAAGTTGAATGAAGCTTCATCTTTACTCAAGGTTTTGAAACATATAACACTCAGAAGGAATGAGTGCATAGTCATAAGGAAATGCAAACATTTGCAACATGTAGTGTAACCATGGAGTTTTATTATTATTGTCATTAAACATATGTATCACGTGACTAACCACGGGTCTGGGTAGTCATGTGGGTACTCAGGACCCACTCTCTCAAGGTACCCATCCAAACCCGAGATGCCCTTTATCGATTTCATATTCCATCATATCCCTTTAATTAATACTATTTGTATCTACCTTTTCTTGTCACCCCAATATGGGAGTAATCAGCTGGTCCGTATTATCCCTCTTGCACAATATTGCACATCTTCTTTCAGTTACTTAGAAAAAATAGCTCATCTGATGTCACTATCCATCCATCAGTCCATCCATTTGGTTGTCCATATTGATCGTTTACATTTTCTCTGAAACTTCCCATCTATTTTACCTTTAGAATTTGCTTCAGAATTTTGATGTGATATTAAATATGGCTGCCATTAATTCTTATATATTTTCAGGTGAGCTTCAAAGCCAAGGCTCTATTTTTAATGAGATGTATACAGAATATGCCATCGTGCCTATACAGCTCTTTCATTGTTTGAGAGCGCAGTTGTTTATAAACGGTTGTTTATGATCATTTAAACACTTTAATCTTGAACTCAGGGTGTTAATGGCTCAGTCGTCTAAGGCATCACATTCACTTTGCAGAGTTGCATCCCTTGGGCATACCAGAAACCTGTGTTTGTGGGTTCGAATCCTGGTTTGCCAATTATGTTTCTAGGTTTGTCAGCACCATACCCATGCTCATAGGTTTCATCAAAGTAGTAAAAGTCTAAAACCTACATTAATTCAGGCTTTCCCCCCACATTAGACCTCCAAGCTTAATGTGGCCTTCCAGCTAAATGTTGGATGAAAGTCTGAAGTGATGTTTTGATGTGCTGACAAACCTAAAAAGATAATAGGGGCAAACCAGTATTGGAACCCACAATCATAAGTTTCTGGTGTGCCCAAGGGATGCAAACCTCTGCACAGTGAGTTGCTGCTCCTGAACTCCGAGCCATCTATTCCCCCATCAACCTATGAAGTTACTTCAGCATCTATCTTGCCTATTCGACACATTGTTATGACTTTCGGTATTGTTCAGGATGAAGTTTATGTATCAAATAACTATTTCATGTCACATTTTGATGTAGATAATATCTGCAGCAGTTTTGTTGTTATTGATTGTACATACCGGTAAGTCACATTTATGTTCATTATGTTATCAACATCATCTTAATCTTCATGTTTTTATTGCAGCATGGCTGTAAAAACTGTGGATTTGCCTTCTGTAGCAGATGTTTACCGAAATCGATCGAGGTACCAAAGCTGAACAATGTCAAGCATCATGTCTGTAACAGATGTCATGAAATTCTCACAGGGTAAGCAAAACAATTCTTTTAAAAAAATATGAAAACTAGGCTGGATTTCCATAGCTCAATTGTAGGCCACCAGGGGCAATTATGAGTTACATCCTTTCTTTGTCCCTCTTATTGACCAGTCAGATTCCACTTATCATATAATTTATGTTTTAGTCTGTTTTCAGTCGTACAAATGGGTATCTCTCATACCCTCACGTCTAGTCGAACGTTTAAAAGGAAGCCAGAAGCTGGAATGTAAACATTAAACTTGTTTCCGTCCGGTTGCGCACGCACCTCCCTATGACATGTCAGTAGTATAGGTAATGATGGTTCTGGACCACTTCCACTGGAGCCGGATTTATATACCTATACCACCACTACAGAGGGAATTTTTTATGCAAAAATGACTATGCGATTCGACGATAGTCATGAGATTAAGTTAAATTGACTCCAGCTCACCAATACCTGGGGCCAATCATTAGTTCAGATGAGCCTAAATGGTAATGAAAATATTCTTTATTATTTTTATCAATAAAGCGATATTCAACATTTTTATTAAGTTCTTCGTTCATTTTACTAGGAGACCAGACTATATAACTACACTCTCCTTGTAAATTGATAAGAAACAATTGATAACCGTATTTGGTTGGTTTGACATCACTGATATAATAAAAACCTTGTGGTAATTCTCTCCATTTAATAGCTTTTTCGATTGTTGTGTTGTAATTCTCCATTATTATATATATTTATGTAAGCATTTGTCTAAATGTGATCTAACGATAGTAAGCAATCTATTTTTAATCTCCAACCAGTTCTTTGGTTTTGGCACGGAATAATTGACGCGCTTGTTGCCTCCCCTGTTCTATGAACTTTTTTTTCTCGTCTTCGCTAATACCACTGGTCTTACGAGATTTTGATCGAATTTCATGCTTCATTACGTTGTATTTGGTGAGTTCCGACAGCACTAAACGAAACTCATCCTCGGATATCTTACAATCGGCCATTGCTGTCGAAATATGATCCTCAATGCTGTTCAACTTTGCTTCGGCGAGTATCCGAATCTTATTGTGTTTTAATGCTTTCTTTTGCAACCTACGAGAAATGAATTTTATCGCTATTCCTGCCAGTCCCGAGACTCAAGCGGCTATTTCCATGCCGAGCACGATAGGCGCGGCGATTATAGTTGATAATAAACTAACACCTGCTACACCGAGTCCCATGCCAGCTGCTACAAGCGCAGTGTCAACTCCGTCCAGAGCATTCACGGCTCTTCGATACTTTTTATACAATCCAAGTCTCAACTCCCTATCCTTCTCTATTCAATGTTTTATGTCGCTTATTTGATGTAATCGAAATCCATCAACAGTATCCTTCTTTTCAAATGCTTCATCGAGCGCTGGATATAAACCCATAGTGTATGTTACGGTCATATAATAGTCTTTAATTGGTCTTGCTTAAATGTTTTGAGAGTATACATTAACCTCATCAAATGTATATTATACGGCAAGAATATCTTAGTAAGAGAAATGCTGTCACTTTTAATAATTTGCACCCCCTCGAGGGTTGCAACGGGTGATGCTCCGATATGAATAATACTGCAACGTCTACGCTCGTGTTTCTTGAGCCATTTAATCGATAGACCTGATATTATATTTCGAAGGCATCTACCGGTACATCTCCGAACAAGACTTCAATAATAAGCGTAGAAAGATTAGGTATTGCACTCAAGTTAACTTTAATTTCATTGAATTCAGTAACCAAATTTAAACTAACGTTTTGGATTGCCGGACGACTATATAACATATGACCTGGGTTTTCTGGCAGGGGAGAGACTAACACACTTTTTCGTTTTGATGGGATGTAAGCCGCGAGTACGATGCCACTATTTATTATCTTAGTTAAATTATGTGCCTTACCCATTATCACATACGGTTGGGTAATGACAATATTCAATAGACACTCGATGTTTGCTTCGACCATAATCCATTTATTATCATCGTTGTGAGTAAGATTGTACGAAGTGTTTTTTTTAAGGAGTCTACTAACAATGTCGACATCGCTTAAATCTTCTAGATTACCCATGAATGTAACTTCTTTCCGCTTGTATACATTATCTTGTAAGCGTATAACTTACCATAGGTACCGGGTTTATGGAATCCTTCTGTGTCTCCGAGATCAGAAAGCGCAATTGTATTACATTGTCTGAGCGTTCCAGGGCCTGATGCATCAACCATTATTTATAATATGGAGTGTTACACATAAGTATCCTATATGTACAGGTTGGTTGTTTTACATCTAATACAGAAATTTTGAGGTCTGAAATAATAACCCGCTTTAATTTTTTATATTGTAATGATGAGAAAGATTCCGTTCTACCGCTATTATATTTTTCATCTTTCACTGGAACAGATCTGAGCAGAGTTGAAGGACTTTCTATATGAATATTATCCATCGTGCTTATTTGATCAAGATGGATGCACAACTCTTTATAGGGAACTAAATCGGGCGGAACTAAATCGGGCACTGTAACTACATTCGCTGTTTTGTTGGGTTGTAATGCTCCTGACCGTGCAAATCCAAGTGTAATTGCTAAGTTCTCGTCAAGAGCTACACCTTTTTCTCCAGCGGTTAAATTCACTGTCCCATTCGACTCATTTTGTGTGAGACTAATTCCATTAGGCTTAAAAATTTCATCATTGAGTGAGCATACGCTGTAATACCCATCAGGTATAATAATGGACCCGCCAACAATTAATATAGACATCTCATTATTCCCTCTCGCAGCACTTATATTGGTCCACCTCGGGTAATACGTTACGTCACAGATAGCGACTTCGAGTTGTCCATCCGAGTTATCGATAGTATGAAGCAGTTCAATAGACTGACCATTTGTTATTCCCGGGAGTGTAACATACATATTAAATATACAATGATACTATATCATAACTTAAATATGAAATCAAGATACATTACTAATCAGTCGATTATAGTAACTGCCTCTGGTGCTGAATTTATCGTTAAATTCCCAGATATCTTTGAAAAGTACAGAGTCACGGCAACTAGCGATAAAATGGTGCACAATTGGTTTCACAATCCGATGCAATTTTGGCAGAACCAGTTAAACTTTGCCATATGGTGTGCCACAACGGGATGTGGCGTATCTCTTTATTCCCCAGGATTTGAACTATATAAGTCTGTTTTATCATTTCACGTGTATTATCAGATTAGACTTAAAGAAATTAATGCTCCATTACAGCAGGATGGAGCGTGGAATTCCACAAATAATCCGTACAATAGGTGGGCATTCAAGCGTATTTGTCAGGAATTTAATATTTCTACGAGTATACCAGCAAACTTTACATAAGAATGTATGATTATTTTCTAAAAACCCATCATTGGTATTAAGACTGGGAACTTTCGAGTAACGATTGGAGAGGGGATATTATGAGTTTTAAGATTGGTTTAATTTATATTGTTACAAAATTTATACTGAACGATACCGCAAACGCTTGGAATGAATTTCTTAATGATAAAACAGAAAATAATTTTACTAACCCAGGATTTGTAAGAGTTAATGAATCGATAAGAACTTATGTATGGGCAATTCTCGGTGCACAATCGCAAACACGAACGTCCATTATTGGTTCTGGGACGGCTCTCGATGCGCAAAAACAGTTTGTCGCAAACGTGGAGGACGCCATTAATTCACCAGTTGACATACCATCGTCTATAAAGCTTTATCAAGATGTATTACAGTACACTCAATCCAAAGTGGACTACGTTTATGCGCCTGGACTATACATGTCTCCGAGTAATATGGAACTTAAGATCGGCCAAGTGATAGGTTATAATAATAAAATTGTTATCGCTACCGATCAACAAAAACCAGGCATTAATTCAGATATTAACGTTGAATTAATAACGCAAACAATCACAGGCGAAACGGGAATAGTCAAGCCACAGTTATCTACTATCGCTAAAACATCTACTGACACACAACCACAAGTGTCACCGCATATTGCGGCTCAAAATCAATAACATATCGATGAAAAAAACAGCGCTTGTAGTGGGTGGAGTCGCGGCTGGTTTAATCATGATTTAGTTAAATAGTCTTTAGCAGATACGTACAACAGCCCTGCAATTGCTACGATCAGTGCCCACAAGTTTTGACTAAGCCAAGTGGTGGTCTTAGCTAATAAATTCAAGAGCCAGGACCAACACTCCCTATTATACCGAGAAGTGCGGCCGCAGCTTTCTCAGCGAGCTTTCCCAGTGCTGAACCTAATGCTTTTAAATGCTTTTTTATCCACTCTTTTATACCATCCGACCTAGGCGGTGATCCGCCACCACCTGTACCACCTGTACCACCTGTTCCACCGGTTAATGCAAGAGTCAAAGTCAATATAATAAATCCCAACGCGGTTAAAATACTGGCAATTGTTATTCCCTGTTCTCTGAACAATGTTTTAATTTTATCGGCCAGTGTAGTGTCATCGTTGAGGACTTGATCGATAGTTTCTCGAATTCGACTGATTTGCGAACGAAGTGCCTTTCTATTAGTGGAAGCTGCTTCGAGGCGGGCCGATCTTTCGTCTTCTAAGTTACGCAATCTTTCAGCTACGCGGCGTCTGCTGAACTCATCTTCCGCCTGTTCAAGTTTTGTTTTCTCATAAGCTATATTCTTGTCGATTTTGGATAGCTTGGCTATATTGATGAGTTCTCCCCGCATTGTTTGTAATACCTTGTCAAGAGCTCGTAATTCCCTATCACTGAACTCCAAGGATGGTGGTACACTGACCGTGGAATTATCGTAGTAGGTACCCAAGAGTTCTTCGAGTCCGTCCGAGGCCACCCTCGAGGAAGCTTCAAAATTATCTATGTTACTGAGTTTATCACGTGCAGTCCGAAGAGCCTTAGTAGTCTTCGCGGGAAGTTTTGCTCGTCGTGAGTAGTCCACAAAACCTAAATAATCACGAACAATGCCGATGCCGTGTTTTTGGCTATCGTAGACAAGGCTAGGGGCTTACTAGTACGAGAATTAATAAGATCAATATGCGGAGCGTCACGCAGTCGCAATACCCCATCACTATCTACCGTAAACTTTGAATACTCACGACCAATAGGACTAACATCTTTAAAGGCATCGTAATAACCATCAACGGATGATTGTACAAGTTCATCCATAAGAGTTGTACCACCAAAGCTGGTTTCATCAGTACCCTCTTCGATTGGATTCGGGTTATCATAATCATCTAGATCAAAATCAGTCATTTTTATATTAAACATATGGTTATATAATTTCAATATAACAATGTCTTCGCAATACGAAGCAAGTTAAACCCACAACGTAGACTTCGAGATCCATTAGGGGTCAATGCAATTCGTCAGTCTGTAACTATAACTAATAACCCTAGTACCATCGATCAGAATCAAACGCTTCTGGTTCGCTTTCCTAATCCCGGCGCACACGATGTGTTAGTTCCGGGAGCTGTCCGACTAGCATTTACAATTATTTTGACTTCTACCAACGTTAACAGGGAGCCCGTTCAGAAGATAGGTCGTGCTATCGTTAAGAAAATCGCCATTAAAATTAGCGGTAATGAGGTTTTGAGTATCGACGATAGCGATGTATTCTATTGTTACATGGATCTCTGGAGAACGGATAAAGAGCGGGAAAACTTACAGTACCAAGGTATTTGTAATCGGAACACATTGAGACTGCTCGTAGATGCTTCTAGTGGCGATAGTACCGTCGTAAAAGATCAGGCCGTTGCC
Source organism: Haliotis rufescens (assembly GCF_023055435.1). Lineage (NCBI taxonomy): Eukaryota > Metazoa > Mollusca > Gastropoda > Lepetellida > Haliotidae > Haliotis > Haliotis rufescens. Next base: position 48,666,272 of record NW_025964001.1, on the reverse strand, counting down.
GGCACATTAGGTAACCGATTCTATATTCCCCTAGACTTTGAATAACTAGATTCCCACATGCCCTTTTATCAAGCATCCCTAGGCGATAGGTTAGAATACGAACTCACTTTTAATGACTACGGCAGAGTAATCAAACAAAGCCAGACAAATTCGTAACCAGTATACCGGAAGTTTAGCCATTTTGTACGATCGCGTGCTGCGACACCGAAAGATCACGAGGAACAAAAAAGATACGATGTGGAATATCAATCTAAACATTCCCACGAGATCGTTGAAGGGTATTTTAATGTTGTTCGAGGACCCCTCCGATGCATTTAAAAGAAATACTGAGAAGTTCTACAATCCCAAGATTACAAAAGTAGAATTGACAATCGAGGGCGTTCCTAATCAACTATATAGCCAAGGAATGCTAGCGTATCACCAGTGGGATGAGATTAAAAAACTCCCTTCTATAAAACGAAGCCCGGAAGTTAATGCGGTCGTGAAAGATCTGTCTCTCGGGGGTATATCGATGGGTGAATACCTCACCACGAAGTACGCGCTATGGCTCGACATGCGAACAACGGACGATGACCAACTACACGGCAGTGGGAGGAGAATAGAAAATGCTAGCGAGGGTGTCACTATACAGATAACGAAGCTCCAGGAAACGGCTGGTAAATTAAACATATATTTGTACGTGATTATGGATGTGCAACTTAATATACAGAATGGACGATTCGTGCAAGCAATCTATTAATAATCTTTTACCTAAAGATCCGCACTGCGCTATCATATGCGGACAAACGGGTTGTGGAAAAACAGCTTTTATTCTAGATATTTTACAAAGTCATTATCGGGAGGTTTTCGAGCATATTATCATTCTGTGTCCGACTATTAGCGTTAATATAACATACCTATCCAGAGATTGGGTAATGAATGACGACGGGGTACACAGAGTCGATCCAGGCGACTGTTTACGAGTATGTTACGAAAAATACAAAGGAGAATCAACCCTTTTTCGTAATAGACGACTGCAGCGCGAGTAAAGAACTCACAAAAAAGAAACATATGCTTTCGTATTTAGCATTCTCCGGAGTAGGTAGTAAAGAACTTGGTAGTAAAGAACTCACAAAAAAGAAACATATGCTTTCGTATTTAGCATTCTCCGGACGGCACACTCAACATAGCGTTTTGGTACTTACTCAAAAGTACAACTCTGTTCGAAAGATCTCAGAGAGCAGACCAAATTGGTAGCACTGTTTCATTGCAAAGACTGAGATTCATTCGAGGAATGTCTACGCGAAAATGATGTTATTTATACCAAGCTCGAACGAGATAAAGTCAGAAAACTGTTATCGGCAACGAAGCACTGTAAACTCGTATTAAAAACCGATCATGCTTAGCAAAATGTAGCAAAAATGTAGCAAAATGTAGCAAAATGTAGCAAATATAGCAAAATTATAGCAAAATTACGATAAATTGAACATTAGTGGTTAATATGACATAAAATGTGGCTCGAAATCATTCTTTCGCAACAGTTCATTATTACGGGATGTATTGGGTATGTCATATTATATTATGTTAGACTTAAATATCTCCTTAGGTATTACATTATGGAATGCGACGAACTCATCGAACAAATGCTCAAAGATGAGCCTGATCAACATGTAGATAAATCTTTAGATAAACATAGAGAAAGACTCGCTGCTTTGGTAGCCGGTGGAAAATGTTCCCAATATTTGGGGGAAAATTATACCATCGAAAAAATTGCATAACATGACCGACGAAGAAATTAAAAAACTGTACGAGCGTTAGGAGTCTAGACTGGGAGCTACCATGACTAAAACGATAGGGTTGGCTATATTACAGCTATACACAGTCGTAGCTAGTACGTTTCTCCCTATCCCGGCAGAACATTGCATGTAGTTATGCGAATCTCTCGAGAAAGACCTATTCATCGAACACGCTATAAGCTCAGTGAGCTGTGAGTTTTATCATAGATACGGAATGTTCTCAGCTTCGTTCACCACAGCTTTAATAACGGCTAGGTATTGTCAATTTAAACATACGTGCCCACTTAATAATAATGGAGACTCAACAGGTGACACCACAACAGATTGTGAACTTGCAACCACAAGTGAACGAGGAACAACAGATAGTGAATGAGGAAATACCACAAAAACAACCCAGAGTTACTAAGAACCCCCCAAAAATAGCCGCAGGAAGAATGGGAGGACTCGCGAGGAAAGCGAAATTAATAAATAATTCAAATATTGATCCGATTAAAACATGGGCACTAGTAGGAGTTGCTGGTATAGCGGCTGTATGGTTCTTTTATAAGACCGGAGAAGAGAACAACAACAACAAGTTCAATTAGAGGTTAGCCCCCATATAATGCTATAAGAAGCATGACTACTCCAGTTACAGATGGTAAAATGTTGGTAAACGCAACGTATCATTCAGCGGTGGTCACCGGCTTGGCCATTGGCTATGCCCGTATAGCTAAAATGATTACTAAAGCCTCACCTCCCAAGCTAGATTTTAATGGATATGGTACGGGTATGATGATTCTGGATATTGGATTATCAATGGCAACGAAGGATATGCTCATCAAACAAGGGCTTATCCTTTTAAGGATGTCGAATCTGCCATGCACGAATACTTCCTCGTTTATGGGAAAAAACTTGACCCAATACCGAGACCAACAATGAGTCAGTTTTATACACCGTCAGAGGCTCAGAAAAACCGCGAGGTCGCATTTGTGATAATTGGGTTATCAGCTGTTGCAATTTTCAGCTATACAATAACTACGCATAAACCATAGTGACAGCTAATCAATAAATAACCAACTATAAATAGCCAAGTGGAGGTGTGATTTGATTTGCATTTAGACAAATGATATGATAGATGTATAAACCATGAATCAGTGCAGATTTACACTCATGGGTAAGCAGACTCTATGTAACCGACGCTGTGTTGATATTTACTGCGGCATACACAATTATTGCATCAGGCGCGGAAACATTAAGTATACGTGTTCTGTATGTGGGATAGGGGTCAAAGGTCGTTATTGTTTATGTAAGAAACACGGTGCTGATAGGGTAAGGAACCAGATAATTTATGCTAGGAAGAGAGATTACATCAATGAGAGGAATAGGTTGGGGAGAATATGTATTTAGATATATGAAAAACAACCAATTAGACATTTGACTCATTTTGCAAATACCATTCAACCACAATGGTTTTTGTCAGAGAGTTGAAGGCTATGGCAAAGCAACGTGGTCTACGTGGATATTCTCGAATGAGAAAAGCTGAATTGTTCGATTTACTCGTTTTGAAATACAACAAACCCCAGGCTGTTAGAGAACTCAAAGCTCAAGCGAGAAACAGTGGGCTGAGATGTTATTCTCGAATGAGAAGAGCTGAATTGATCGCTTTACTAGATATTGATAATATTGAACATAATGTTGTTGATAATAATCAACAAGAACAAGACGATGTTGAGAATAAACAACAAGAATTAATATTTGTACCCACATCCGCCGGCGTTGGTAAATATCTTAGAATATCTAAGAGGTTGGAAGATGGATATTAATTCCAACATGGATGTTAACGATATTAAGCCCATCATATCGAGTAAAATTAACGAGGAGTTAGATGATTTACATAGTATAAAAAACCAGCTGACGATTAAAATGTTATTGAGTAAAAGTAGCGCAGACGATAGCACCGAATATACCGAACCATATTTCCGAAGCAATCAAGAAGTTATAACCGAATCCGATACTATAAACGCATCATTAGATACATCAATTCAGAGAATACAGGAAACTTTAGAACGTTGCACTAATAGAGGTTCAGGTTGGGGTGTGGATAAAATCGATAGTTTATATTTAGATATAGCAAATTATATGCCCTTCAAAGGTGGATCTTAAGTAGATTTACACCCGTATTATAAGAAGAAAAAAGCCATAATTAACGTAAAAAATAAATCTGATGATTGTTTAAGAATGATGATAAGATCTGCATTGTTCCCCGTAGACAAGCATCCAGATAGACCTTCTAGCTATCCCCAAAACGATGGACTCAACTTTGATGGTATAGACGAACCTACACCAATATCACAAATTGATAAGGTGGAAAAGCAAAATAATTTAGCTATAAATGTTTTCGGACATTCTAAAGGAATTGTTGTACACAGGATAAGCTCCGCTCTGGAACATATCCCCAGAATCAGTTCATTTCTGATCGAAAAAGATGGAAAATATCATTATACATGGATAAAGAGTTTAAACAGGCTATCATACGATCAAACAAAACATGCTAGAAAGAAATATTTCTGCTAAAGATGCCTACATGGGTACAGCAGACAAGATCTATTAGAAGTGCATAAAGAAGACTGTAGAGGTGTTGGACAGACCGCTATCAGGATCGATATGCCTAAAGAGGAAAAAAATATATTAAAATTTGAACATTATTGTAATCAAATGCCAGTACCGTGCATAATTTACGCCGACTTCGAAGCGCTTATCAAACCTATAGAAAATAATCAAGATAATAATCAAGATAGTAGTTTTACGTACAAAACTCAAGAACATATTCCTTGTGGGTTTGGATATATAGTTGTAAGGTATGATGGGAAAACAAACCAGCCGGTGATTTACAGAGGTCCCGATGCAGCGGGAAAGTTCCTAGAATATCTACAAAATGAAGAGAGAATAATCAGGGAAAATTTATCGCGTAAGAAACCCATGTGTATGATGAGGGATGATTGGAGGGCCTATAAGAAGTCAACGAGTTGTCATGTTTGTAACAAACCCCTGAATGGGGATTCCGTAAGAGATCATTGTCACGTCATGGGTAATTATCGGGGGGGCAACGAGTGTAACTTGAAACTAAAAATGAATTCTCAAACAATACCCATCCCCGTTGTGTTTCACAACCTTAGGGGATATGATTCACATCTCATTATGCAAGCTATCTCAAAGACCGACGGCGGTTTAACGTGAACTCCTAATAATATGGAAAAATACATATCCTTCTCGTTGACTAAACCTATACATTATAGGGACAAGATGGGAAATCTAGAATAAAGCAAAGTAATGGGCTTAGATTCATAGACTCCGTACAGTTTCTGTTATCTTCCCTGGACAATTTAGCTAATGCGAACAATCCCGATGACTTTGCGATAACAAATAAATATACCGATAAGATAACTCGTCATTTGTTGCTGAGAAAAGGTGTATATCCTTACGAATATATGGATGATTGGTCTAGATTCGAAGAAACTGAATTACCACCCTTGAATCATTCTATAGTAACTTAACAGAATCTAAAATAACCGATGCCGATTATGAACACGCTCTGACGGTCTGGGATAAATTAGGTTGTAAGAATTTAGGCGATTATCACGATCTGTACTTAAAAACCGATGTACTGTTACTCGCCGATATATTCGAGATATTTAGAAAGACATGTTTAAAACAATACGGCTTGGACCCGGCATGGTACTATTCCAGTCCCGGACTATCGTGGGATGCATTGTTGAAGAAGACCGCGTAGAACTAAAACTACTCACAGATTAGATATGCACTTGTTTATTGAGAAAGGATTAAGAGGTGGTATATCGATGGCAGCGAAAAGGTATTCTAAGGCTAATAATAAATGAGTGGAAGGATACGATCCGAGTAAACCCGACATGCACATATTATATCTCGACGCCAACAATTTGTACGGATGGGCTATGAGTCAACCTTTACCCACAGGTGGTTTTGAGTGGGTCGATGAGAATGATATCGAAGTGAATGATATCAATGTGAATGATGTGAATAAAGGGTACATACTAGAAGTTGACTTGGAATATCCAAATTCCTTACATAAACACCATAACAGTTATCCGCTAGCTCCCGAAAGATTAATGGTTAATAAGGATTGGATGTCGGAATATCAACACTCCTTGATGGGTAATAGTAGGTTAGCTAACGTAGAAAAACTTGTACCAAATCTGATGGATAAAACAAAATATATAGTTCACTACAGAAATCTCCAGTTATATCTATCGTTAGGTATGAAACTTAAGAAAATACACAGAGTTCTAAAGTTTGATCAAAGCCCTTGGATGGAGCCCTATATAAGGCTGAACACAGATTTAAGAAAGATAGCTACCAGCGATTTCGAAAAGAACCTATATAAGCTCATGAAGAACTCTGTGTTTGGTAAAACTATGGAGAATCTAAGGAAGCGTGTTGATGTTAAATTAGTCAGATCTAATGAGGAAGAAAGACTCAGGAAACTTATAGCCAGTCCGGCTTTTAACAGAAGCAAGATATTCGATAACGACTTAGCCGCGTTGCATATGCAGAAGAGTAATATAAAATTCAACAGACCGGTGTACATCGGTATGAGTATTCTCGACTTGTCAAAACACTTAATGTATGACTTTTATTACAACGAACTTAAGAAGCAATACGTCGATAGATGCGAGGTGTTATATACTGACACAGATTCTTTGTTGATGGAAATACAAACCGAGGATGTGTATAAAGATATGGCAGAAAAAATAGATATGTACATCACAAGCGATTACCCAAAAGATAATCCACTGCACAGCGTAGTAAATAAAAAGGTATTAGGTAAGATGAAGTATGAATGTGCTGGGACCCCTATAGCGGAGTATGTGGGATTAAGGCCTAAAATGTATTCTATAAAGAAGTCCGATAATGGAGAGATAAGAAAAGCCAAGGGTGTTAAAAAGTATGTTGTAAAAAAGCATATCAAACACGAACAGTATAAAGAATCATTATTCAACGGTAGAACGTTCAAACACGAGATGAACTCTTTAAGAAGTTACAATCATAGGATATATGGATTAAGAATGAACAAGACATCATTATCCCCCTTAGATACAAAGAGATGGATTGATAATGATGGTGTAACTACCTATGCTTATGGTTATGGTGGTAATACCATACCGTCGGGAACTATGAACAACTCTTCTCGTACAAATGCCCAACCCGGTCCATCTTGAAGATAATAAAGAAAACGCACTCCTTCTTTCATAACCAATCGACTAATGTTATATGTCTTAAGGGACCATATGGGATCGGTTGCGCGACGTTGGCCTCATTTGAGTTCACCGGGCTGGTATAAATATCATACCCTTACTCTATCCGGAAGTTTTTGTTCTTTGCCTCTCCTCGGTGCTGAAGATTCTGAAGTCACGGATTTCATTTTAATAGCATCGGATGGTTTCTTCCCTATTAATCTCGTTACTTCATTATTCAGCGCTGATACAACGGCTGATAATCGTGTCACCTATTCGGTTGATCTCAATCGCTCGGATTTCATTTTGATCCCATACTGATAGCCAAACAAACGTTCCGCTAATGTCCTGTTAAATCTTTGGACGATAGCTTGACTGCGGTGGGCCTCTCTTTCACCACGCCTGATTTCGACATTGTGCTTTGTTAACAGTTTAGTTATCGATCCCATAAACTCACGACCGGGATCTACTTGAAATAGCTTTGGCCATTTTAGTGGTCCGCATTTATTTATGCGGCTCAGTGCATTAGCTACTTCTGTTGAATCTTTCGAAGTTAATGGCTGAGCCTCTTTGTATCGACTAGCCACATCAACTACTGTTAAAGCGTATTTATATGTTTTGCGTTTTACCTTATCGTGGGGAAGAAACAAGAGATCAGCCTGATGAACTTCATTCGTTGTAAATATATCAAACTTCTTCCTCGGTATAAAACGCGGTGCCGGTAAATATATTTGCCACATCGCTTGTTTCTTTAACCAATCCTTGGCCACATCTTTAGATACCTTAGCCGCGGTGGCTAATTTTTTTATTGCTCCTACACCTTTCCAATATCCTTGTGGGCTATAGTAAATTTTATTCATTATTAATTAATATTGATGTTTCTTTTAATACGACTATCGTTGAATCGCATAATCATTTTTATACTAATAGAAGCATTGATTGGCTTCAGGTGGTGGTGAGCTGGAGTCAATTTAACTTAATCTCATGACAATCGTTGAATCGCATAGTCATTTTTGCATAAAAAATTCCCTCTGTAGTGGTGGTATGTGTAGGATATGGTCCTCAAAGTCACGATTATTTTTGCACGTGGGGTCAGTTCGAGGCCGTCAGGCCGAGAACTTGCCCCACGTGCAAAAATAATCGTGACTTTGAGGACTATATCCAACTTAAAACAAAGTCCCATTCAAAATACATGTTAAACTAATGTCCACCCAATATGCACGTGCATATATAATGGAGGGTCGTTCTTGTTTATGCTGAATCGATTGAAACTGCGCGCATGAACGCGCTAAAGTTCGAGCAAAACTATTGGAGGTCTCGTCTAATATGAGCGCGGAAAAGCACGTGCGCTTTCTCATTTAGCTTTCAATCTTTGTACGTGATGAACATGCATTACACGAGCTCGAACCAGGCAGCAATTAACTCAGATTTTGAGATCTTCAAAGTCTAAATTGTAATTCGGCTTTTTCTCAGAACACAGAAGACAAGAGTAGATAAGCCGTCGACGTCTTCCAAGCGCGGGTCAAGGAAAGACAATCCCATGGGTTACGTGATGACATCGTGTTGAACCCTGACAGTATTGCTCTTTCGCATCGTGAAACAGATATTAATAAAAAATCTCATGCGTTTCTTGGTGGAAGTACGAAACCTAAAGGGCGAAAAATATCGGGGAAATACGTCATATGAACTGATCGCGATCGCCTCATCGCAATACTATCGCCGAAGATATCCAGATTAACGTTAACGAGTCTCCTTATTTCAAGGGGATGAGAAATGCCTTGGATGCTCGAAAGAAGTCATTAGCTCAGCAGGGTATTGGCATTTAGAAAAGACAGGCAAATGTTGTTTCTGTCAGAAATCATGGTAGTTTTATAGTGTTAACACAAATACAGGACGGTTCCTGTATTTGGGGTTTAGTGCCCTTTTGGGATCTGCCGCCTCTGGTCCTGCTATCTCAACTTCGAAAACGTTGACATCCACTGCCTCTACATCGGCTGAGGCAATGTTGACAGCTACAGCGGTGACCTGTGAAGATCCGGGGTAGTATAGGTCTTCAGCAACCCATGCTTGCTGTAAAAGGCGACTATGCTTGTCGTAAAAGGCGGCTAACGTGATCGAGTTGTCAGGATATCAATCACTGGATCGTCTGGTCCAGACTCGATTATTTTCAGACCGCCGTCATATAGCTGGAATATTGCTGAGTGCGGCGTAAAACAACAAACAAACCAACCAACCTACAGCGGTTCTGGATGAAACATCAACTCTCGCAGTAACTGAATCAACTACAGCCGAGAGTGCAGCACAAAAATCAATGAAACTCGTATTACCAGATTGGGCAACTTTGCCGTCGTCTTTCTGAAATAAATTTATTTCTAATGTGTCTCCGTTTCATTTGCCTCAGATGTCGGAAATCATGGTAGTTTTATAGTGTTAACACATATACAGGACGGTTCTTGTTTTCGGAGTCAAGCGCCCTTTTTAAATACAGAATTTCAGTTATATCACGACGGCATATTACATTTCAGAAGAAAAGCCTCCAAAACCAGGTTATGTGTTGCAGGGTAACGTGCGAACGTCGACTGGTACATGCAAACCAATGGGGAGCGTAGTTCCTTAACTGATTGAGCGGGTGCGTTTCTACGTTTTGTCTATCAAAGATCACAAACACGGTTCGACTGACATGATCGGGTAATGGAGTTTAGAACTATTGGAGGTTGAACATTAGTTGATAACTATTGGAGGGTGAACATTAGTTGATAACTATTGGAGGGTGAACATTAGTTGATAACTATTGGAGGGTGAACATTAGTTGTTAACTATTGGAGAGTTTATCTGCAATGCACAGACTACTGGAGGATTACAGTATGAATGTGCATGACCAAGTTTACACAAACATTCATGCGATTTTGTTTTAATAATAAATATGTCTTCCCTGTAGACTCCTGGAATATAATCCTTGGTAATACATTGTTTGTGTTCAACACGTGTTTCACTGTTTGACTTGATTATACATGTCGGGCATTGGTGCCTCATGTCAAAGAAAATTGTCTAAAGTAGACCCTCTCAAGTATTGTCCTTCCTGCATCATTAAGGACAGGTTTTCAAAGTGTTTGTGGGATAAATGTTGTAAAGAATGTGAGCACTTGTCTTCTATAAACTTTAACTTTCTATCTTCGTGCGTTAGCGAAGCGGACTGCTGACCATCGCTACAAGCAGAGAAGGTCATCGGGTGGATCCTTGGACCCTGCACCCTCCACAACAGGCCCTGGGGGTGGCGAGTCGGCCACACCCAAGAAATCAGTTGATAAAGACCCGCTTCAGTCAACTTCTGTTTTCGACAAGACACATGAGCGTTCGCCTGCTGATGATACTATCCGCACGTCAATCGGTTGATCGAGAGCGTCACTCAGCCTCCCGAGTTACGACGGGACCGGGTGGTGACGAGGACCATGAGGGGACTACGGTCCCCTGTCGGTCCGTATCTCGTTCTACCAACGACTATAGGGACGTTGTGCGGGACCACAGTGGACACAGAAGTCGTTCCCGTTCAAGTTGGGACGACAGGTGGAGTGCTATGTCGACAGACAGTACACGAAACCAGGGCATTCATCGCCTTCGTGGTCGTCAGAAGTACTATTCGGACGATAACTACGATGGGGATCGTAGTACTTCTACAGTTAGAGATCGTAGCCCTCGTCCCCACTGGGACGTGCGACGTTCTCGCAGGGAGTTTCTGGGAGTTCATCGTCGTAGTGAAGATAATGACAGAACGACGCCCTCGTCTCCCTTTCATATCAATGTCCATCTTGGTCTCAGATGGGATTTTTTAGCGAAAAATCAACTTCCTGGCCAAGATTCTAGAATGTGCAACGGGCCTTTCGTAGGGACATGCCTCGACATGCAACATGCAAGAGACAAGCAAGAGGGATTCGGACAGGAAAGGTCGCCAGGTCTCCTTTTCCAAGTATTCCAGAGGGGGAAAGAGCCGTCGTTGCAGTCTCCCCCGGTGACACTACCTAGGTAGGGGGGAGACTTCATCACTATGCCCACAGGTGAGCTTTCCTCAACGACCCTTACGTTCAGAACATTTTGACAACAGGCTACGCCCCACGCCTGAGATCGACGCCACCACTGACATCATCCCCGACATTCCACACTCCACCAACGGATCGACTGACGGAGGCCATCAATTCATTGGTGGAAAAGGCGGCAGTACTTTGCCTAGGGATATCGGCACCATCGCCGGGGTACTACTTGCCCATTTTTCTAGTACCCAAGAAAAACTCCACAAAGATGCGGCTTATTTTCAATCTCAAAAAGTTCAACGCAACATACCTCCAACAACCTGATACATTCACCATGATATCCCTCAGCTCTCCTCGTCGGATGATATTACCGAACGACTTCCTTGTCTCGATAGACCTATCTCCATGATCTCGTATCTCCATCATAGTACTTCCAGAAGTACCTCCGATTGGTATACCCAGGTATTCATTACCAGTGGGCGGCCCTCCCGTTTGGAAATTCTATGGCCCCATGCTTTTTCACACAGATCATGAAGACGGTTGTAGAATGTCTCCATCGGCAGGCGATCAGGGTCGCCTTCTACCTAGACGACGGGCTCCAAGTTCACCAGTTCACAGAAGCCCTTCAAGGAGAGTTAGCGACCACCCTGAGTCTACTACGGTACTTTGGGTGGATCGTCAACCTACAACAGTCGGACTTCGTACCAACTCGGGATCTACAGTACATCGGGATACGCTTCCAGACGGGGGTCAATCAAGGTACCTCAAGACCGTTGGGACAAGCTTGTCAGCAGCGTTCAGAGACTTCTACATGCCCCGGCGTCGGTGCACACGTGGCAGGAAGTCCTCGGTCTGTTGACATCGGCCCAAGACCTGACTCGCCGAGGTCATCTTCAACTTTGTCCGCTGCAGAGATGGCTGTACCGCCACCTGGAGTTTCCAAATCTCCTGGTTCCACTTCCGGCGCAGCTACGTTGTCAGCTGGAGTGGTGGCTCCAGCTGTCAAACGTTTGCAAAAGTCTTTATGAGCGTGCCTCCGTTCATATTACACCTATTCGTAGACGCAACATTTGAAGGCGCACTTTGGGGACGACCAAGCTGCCGGGCTGTGGTTGCCAGAAGAAAAGGTCCTCCACATCAACTGCCTCGAGATGGAGGCAGTGATTCAGGCGGTCGAGTTCTGGACACCTCGACTCCATCGGAAACAGCTGATGATACAGTCAGACAACTCCACAGTCGTCCACTGCATCAACAAACAGGGAATGACTCGGGTCGGCGGCCCTTCTGGACCGGAAATTCAGGTTCTTCGTCCTCGTTGACGACTTGGACATGGGCGTACACGCCTGTCACATCCCGGGAGCCAAGAATGTGATAGCCGACGCCCTGTCGAGACCATCAAGGCCATCTCCCACAGAGTGGATGATCCATCCGACAGTCTTTCATCTGCTGACAGATCGACTCTGGTTGCCCAAGTAGATCTCTTCGCAACCCGGTACAACAACCGCCCCTCTCGATTCATGTCGCCGGTTCCAGACCTACGGGCATGGGACCACGACGCTCTAGCGATATCGTGGGAGGGTCTAGACGCTTACGCGTTTCAGCCAACGTTGCTGTTACCATACTGATGAAAGTTTGTCAAACGGCCAACCTACGTCTGCTTTTGGTCGCGCCTTCTTGGCCGGCCAGAACGTGGTTCCCGGAACTTCTTCAGATCATCGATCACTCACCGTTCCCGTTGCCAGATCGAGACGACCTCCTTCTTCATCCTCACACCGACGACTTGCATCTGGGGAAAAAGAACTTCCAGCTTCACGCCTGGGTTTGCTTAAGACCAAGCTAATGAAGAAAGGATATTCAGCTAACGCGGCAGCGCTTGTCTCGTCGGCACATCGAGTTACGACTCGTAAGCTGTACGATGACAAGTGGACCACTTTCTCCATTTTCGCCAGGTCTCATGGCTTCAACCCGGCTGTAGCAACCCCACCACAGGTGGCGGAGATCCTAGTCTATCTCTGGTCATCTCACGCCAAAGACCCGGGTTCGATTCCCGACATGGGTACAATGTGTGAAGCCCATTTCTGGTGTCCCCCGCCGTGATATTGCTGAAATAATGCTAAAAGCGGCGTAAAACCATACTCACTCACTCCGGTCATCTTGGCGTCTGAAAGGGTCGACGATCTTGACTTATCTGGCAGCTTTGGCTTCAGTGGTGCCGTCTCCTACGGGTGACAAGCTCACTAAAGTACCGCAGTTGCAGAAGATTCTACGTACCTTCATGGTTGAAGATCAGTCACGTAAATTCACGTCAATGTCGTTCTGCGCAACCTGTCTAGTCAGACTTACGAGCCTCTAGATCAGGTCGCGTTCGACTTATGGTCTCAGAAAACGGCTTTCCTTCTCTGGAAGTGTATCGGAAATACATGCCATTGACGTAGGTCGGATTACGTTCGATCAGCTTAGCCATGGCAACGTCCATCTTGGTCAACATTTTCAACGGCTGTTCATACCACTCTCAACCAATGCAAAGAAAGATATAACACATAATACTCTCTCCTTTTGGTTGAGAGCGGTCATTCTCAGAGCTTATGAGGCACAAGGACTCGCACCTCCCACCTCTTCTCATCTGCACGAAGTTCGAGCCATAGCTTCAACATTAGCACTCCACAGTAATTGTTCGCTGCAAGCTATTATGGAGGGCTGCTTTTGGAGATCTACTTCAGTGTTTGCTTCACATTATCTCAGAGATATCGCAACAGAAGATGTTGAAGGACTCAAACAGTTTCGTCCACTCGTGGTGGCACAACAGATCTCCCAGAAAAGACAGTGAATTTGTGCTTTATTCACTTTGGACTTTTTGCTCGACACTTCGTGCCAGATAACAGGTTACAATAAAAACTGTTGGTAAATGGATGCATTCTTATGTTTTTTGTTGTGTGCAGTACTTTGGCTTTTTTATTATGGTTATTCGGTGTATGCATCGTCTTCCCATACTTTATAGTACTGCTCGTATTTTTTAGTTACCTTGTATACTGCGAGTTGCTCTGTGACTAAATTATGCGCCGACCACACTTCAATTGCAGTTCAACTGACGTGTGCAGTTGTCCTGTCGCATCGATAATTAGTTGTGTGTTGAAGAGCATTAACCATGCTATTTTTAGTTACCTTGTCTACGGCGAGTTGTTCTGTAACTAAATTATACGTCAACCACACTTCGATCGCAATTAAACTGACGTGTGCAATTGTCCTGTCGCATCGATAATTAGTTGTGTGTCGAAGAGCATTAACCATGCTATTTTTTAGTTACCTTGTCTACGGCGAGTTGTTCTGTAACTAAATTATACGCCGACCACACTTCGATCGCAATTCAACTGACGTGTGCAGTTGTCCTGTCGCATCGATAGTTACTTGTGGGTCGAAGAGCATTAACCATGCTGTTTTAGTTACCTTGTATACTGCGAGTTGCTCTGTAACTAAACTATACGTCGACCACACTTCGATCGCAGTTCTACTGACGCGTGGCAGTTGTCCTGTCGCATCGATAATAAGTTGTGTGTCGAAGAGCATTAACCATGCTGTGCATTCGTGATAAACAACTTGTCTCGTCCGTGCATCTGGTCGAATGTTCTATTGTCACTACAGGGATGAGGAACTTGGTACATTCGATGTGAAAGAGGTCACTTCCTGATTACTTTCCCGACCCTCCTTCCAGTGTTCTGTCGAATTCTACCCGTCTTACCTCGGAAAATGCATCAAATTACTTGAGCACCATGATTTAAAACATGAAAAGATTTAGAAATATCTGTAGACGCCTTGTTTACAGTACAAATGCTTTGCAAATCCTGCTATCAACTGAAATCTGCCGGACGCCGATTTCATCACATGATTTTGATTAGACTATGTATAGACTCGTTAGTCCAGATGGTAATATGATAGAATCTGATGTACTATAACTTCTTTTAAGTAGTATATATTGATAGTGACACTAAACAAGTTTTCTTTTACATTTTACTTATTTCTGGTTGGCAGAATTAAGAACCTAATGCTTTTCACTTTTAAAAATTTGTTTTCACATAATCAATTTTTCAAAGTCATCGGATTTGTAAACCAATTTTTGAAATAAGCTTTGGTTTCGGTAATTGTGTTTTATGGTACCCTGACACTGTGGAACTTTGATGATGCTATCATACAATGGTTTGTTTGGTAAACACTCCTTGATATACCCAGTAGCATATTGCTGACTGTGGCATAAACAATAAAGATAATATGACTTTTAGATGTGACTTGACCTTGCAGTTATTTAATTAGTTATGTTCAACATGTTTTCCAGAGGTTGCTTGTGGAATAGTAAAGATTTAGATCTACATTCTACATGATGACTCTAAACAACTTTTTTGTGATGTTCTGTAGGAAAGCTGACCGTGAAAAGGAGAAAGAAAGAGAAAAACAGCTGGCTGCTCCAGATGCTTATTACAAGTTAGTACATCACAATTTTATCAACGATTTCATACTATGCGCCCTTGGCAGGCAAATTTTGAAAAATTGTAACCTCGTTCTAAATTTGGATATTTTTTCTCTTATTTTCTTATTTTAACATTGTATTTGAACATTATATTTTATGTAACAATTTTTAATTACATGTTAACATGTGTTAAAGCCTCTTCGTCAGTATTGATCCTGTAATCTGTGAAATACAAGTCACCTCAACCAAAATGTTTGAATTTTTTAACTTTTTAACTTATCCTGCATAACTCCTTTATGCAATTTCATGCTGTTTTTTGACAGAGTGACAATCTGTGAGAGGTCCAGCTGCTGAAGAAGTTGATCCAACCAGTTGTCTGGCAGTACCCTAACACAGTCGGCACATGATCGGGAAGCGTCACATAGTACAGCTTTGTCAGTCTACAGCCTTTGTCCGCCTACAGGAACAGATGTGTATTCTGTGGATTAAAGCTCTACTGATTTCCAGCATCCTTTGCTTATTTATTTCAACATCGTTTGAACTTGTATTGTGTTGTTTTTATGGTTTGTGACTTTTTATGTGATTATAACGTTATTCCGCTTGTTTGTGGCTGTAGTCACGGTAATATTACGGGCGTATTCTTACTCCATCCAAAATTTTGAATTCTCCACCTGGCCACGATTTTGTGTCTTGCGTTCTGGATTCTTTTACTTGGCATGGGTAAGACATTATTGTGTTTTACGTAATGTTTTGTGTGTGTTTTAAGCGTTGCTTTACACCACTTTTGCATAATTTTGAGCTTTTATAAACTCTTGAGTCCTGCTTCACCAGTGCCTTTGAATGAGATGGACTTTCATCCGGCCATCTTATCTCATGCTTCGCCCTCTGTTACTACATTTCAACGCAGCTCCAAGTCTTCTAGGTCTCGTCACCGGTCTCTTAGCCGCTCACCCATGCGTCACAGAGATCATGATTATCGTCCTGACTCCTCGTAGGGATCCTTTCTACCCAACTACGACCCTCCTTCTCCAGAGTTCGTCACTAATCTCAGACTGAAGCAGGTTGCTGACTGGTTGACAGACCACCGTCTCTGGCCCCGATGTAGAGAAGAAAGTCACAATCTGGTCCAACCTTATGTCTCTGCCTCCTGACCCCATGTTGACTGTTCTCACCTTGGTGCTGGACAAGGATGAGGTCTTCCAAGGCTACCATCAATCGCATGCCAGATACTGGTTTGTTGACCTCCGAGATCTCGCCAGAGACAACCCCCCCTAGAACTTCCGGTTTGGCCAAACCTCTTGTTACACCCACACAGCAGGTAGCCACATCCGAATCAGGTTTCATCTGCCTGCCTGGCACATCTGCAGAGATCCTTATTGACCAAGGGCTTCTTATCTACGACGGCCAAGACCATTGCTTTGGCCAATCGTCCATCTACATGAGTGAGTGAGTGAGTATGGTTTTACGCCGCTTTTAGCAATATTCCAGCAATATCACGGCAGGGGACACCAGAAATGGGCTTCACACATTGTACCCATCCATCTACATGAGGACTGTATGATGACAAGTGGTGCTCCTCCCAGTCCTTTTGCTCAAACAAGAACCAAGATCCTATGTCGGCGTCACCCCAGTTCTTGGCTAAGTTTCTACTTTTTCTGTGCAGCAAACATCGTTTGAAGGCTTTAACCATCTACACGTACCTGGTCGCCATCAACTCAATTCTCGCCTTTCTGGATGATCACAGAATGACGAAAATCCCAGAACTACAGGCCTTGCTGCACTCGTTTCGTCTTGATGACCAGAAAGCCAAGTGCAGACAGTGAAGCAGAGCTCTTGTTATGCCAGGTGCAGTCTTCCTTGACGACATTGATTCTTCGAGACGCCGAGCAGGCCCGTCTAACTCTCCGGTGTTTATCACCCCTGATTAGAGGGCTCTACTGTATTTTGCATTCACTTGTTTTGGTCAGTTTCTAATTTGGGGCAAACTGTCTCATTCTATTACTGTCACTTTTCTGGGTCTTCCTGTATTCTTCACACTCTCATTTCCTTCTGACAGATCTGGTCATGGATTTTCCGGTCATCACTCTGAATGCGGTGCTGGTTCATCAGACCTTTATGAGGGTTTACGATGGATCACATCTCAAGGCATCCCCACCTGCCGTTCTGTCTGATAAAGATGCATTAAGGAGTAATGCAGGATAAGTTAAAATTTTATTAAAATCTAAATCTTTTTTACATTTGTACACTTATCCTGCATTACTTTGCCTAAAGTACCCTCTCCCTTCACTATGCTAGCTCCCCACAAAGTTTCAGATGTTATGTTTGAAATTGTAATGTGCTCTTATGTGACATCATCGCTTCCGGGTCACGTGCCAACTAGGTAAGGGTATACTGCCAGACAACTGGTTGGAGCAACTTCTTCAGCAGCTGTACCTCTCACACATTGTCTTTCTGTCAAAAACAGCAGTAAATGCATTAATGCAGGATGAGTATACAAAATTCTACTATATCTTAGAGATACCTTTAACAATAACAAAACGGCTCTGGGATAGTACTAATTTCCATCCCAGCTATTTTGGACTATTTACTGACATTAGCTGCAAACTTAGGGTCGAATATTGTCCTTTGAAAAGTCTAAATATATCCCTGTAGGTTTACAGGCTAGTAGAATAATGGCTGCACATAGTTATCAAGCAACTAAAATGGATGGGATTGACTTTGTTGTGATTGACTGATAGTATATCATTATACACCAATAATGTGCATTAGTGCTCACATTTGTAGTCACTGGTTTGCTTGAACCACACTCAGTGATTTATTCTGTTCTGATAAAGCTGGAATACTGTTGCATCATTCCTTATATATTAGAATCGATTGAGGCATATAGATCCTGGCAAAATACTCATATAACTTCATATGTTAAACTATATTCTTCACTGTTGTCTCCCTTTGTGTTTCAGGCGACTTGCTGCTTTGCATGAAGGGCCATCAGGGGGCGCCAACTATAACTATGGAATGTCCTACTCGTACACACCAACAGCAATTAAGGCTATCCCACCACAGTACCGTGGACTGTCTCGTGTAGACTGTGACATTGCCATGAGGCTCGAGAAGCTAAAAGAAAAGCCACTGAGTATGTCAAATTACAGAACTTTTTTTTTTTCAAAAGTCATTCATATTCATGGACCAAACCACTCTTCAAGGCCAAACAATCACTAAATAGTCCTGTGGTCAAATGGTCTAATGATTTGAAAAAAATGTAAATATTTCTACTAGATTGATAATTTGTCATAAAAAGCCATATGCTAAATGCATTCTTACTTGAAGATTAAATCAAATGAATAATACATCGAGGATGGGTAGCTCAGTGTTAGAATTGTACACACATGAAACAATGTGTAGGGATCTGTTTTGGTATCCTTGCTGTTACAGTCTGAGCTAATAACTACAATCCCAGACTTGGCTATAAGCATCATTTTCTGTAGATTTTGATGTTCTACT
Organism: Haliotis rufescens; assembly: GCF_023055435.1. Lineage (NCBI taxonomy): Eukaryota > Metazoa > Mollusca > Gastropoda > Lepetellida > Haliotidae > Haliotis > Haliotis rufescens. The sequence continues at coordinate 48,647,263 of NW_025964001.1, read as the reverse complement.
AGACTAGCCTACTAGACCGAAGAGATTTTATGAGACTCAGACTTTGGACTAGTGACTAAATATTGTTTGAATATTTCTAAAAGCTGCATAAAATAACTCCACTGGGGGAGGTTATGCATTATGTCGTAGATTTTTTTATGCCTTGGAAGAATTTGGATAGGTGAGTCCACTCTGGTCAGTTAACAAGGGACTCATTATTTGGATAATAGTTAATGAAGTGCAAATGTCCGGATAAGAAAGGTTCCACTGTATAATCTCATACAGCAAGGGAATCATTCCATTATACATGTTGTAGTCCTCCCTTTATGAAGATGCTCATGTGCTTCAAATGCTGGTTTCTATGGAGAATGATTGAATTTATTATGTATTTTTATGTATTCTATGCTTTTCAGATCAGCCAGTCTATAGTGACCGAGACATTACTGACAGACTCTCGAAGCTTAAGGGAGCTCGCATGAACCCTAGTGCTGCTGCTGTTGCCAAGAAACCAGTATGTACATAGTGTTGAATGAATCTTGTCATCAAATCCATCATTGAACATACTCCACAACTTCAATTTCCTTAAAGATAAGAAGCCTTCAATTTTGACTATTGCTTATCTAAACTCATTTCCTAAAGGTAGTGGAAGCTTCCTGAACTGCATTACTGGAGAACAGAAAAAACCCAGCTCACACGAACGCGCCCCTGTTCTGCACATACGCACCAGAAATACATGACCAAGCTGGTATACTTGTTACTCTCTCATTTTCCCGCCAACTGCGCTTTGTATTTTGTTTGTTTGTTTGTTGTTTAACGCCACACTCAGCAATATTCCAGCTATATGACGGCGGTCTGTAAAATAATCGAGTCTGGACCAGACAGTCCAGTGATTGACAGCATGAGCATCGATCCACGCTGCTCGGATCGATGACATGTATCAATTAAGTCAGCGAGCTTGACAACTACGTCAATTACGTGCTTCTCAAGCACACAGTGCCTGCTTGAAATGACCAAGTGTGCGCCTCTACCAATTCATTCTCTTTCACAGAGCTTTATAAGGCTATAGTAAATGAGGGCCTATCGCGTGTAAGATAGGATAAGTATATAAATATACAATTTATATTAAAATTTCCAAACTGTATAGACTACAACCGTGAGATATGCATAAGGAAGCTGGGTCTAGACAGTCTAATTTTGAATTTGTTTTAGAATTTTGAAAACTGTCTAGCGTCTAAAAGACATGAACTCGTAAGGGGGACAAACACACGATTAACCGGTGTTAATGATCCCGATACGTTACTCAAACGAAACAGTATGAGATCTGGTATACATGCCGAACATTTTTTCCTGTATGTCATTGTACATATAGAACAGCTGCGTAGCTGTAAACGCATAGCAAAACGGCAGACGACTTAAAATCGATCCTGAAAGGACATCAATTCTTCAAACAAAACACAGCAACTATCTCCCACAGACCATAGAGTGAGTTAGGTTTGGTAACTCTTTTAACGTTTCCTCATGGTTATCAAACACGTTCGAGTGTATGAAGCGAACCAAAGGGAGAAGAGGAACGATGTACAATATTCCATAGCAATGGACCTTTGAACCCAAACCCTACATCACAGATACCTGAGGCAGAGGTGAGCGGAATAAAGGTTCTACCAATGTATTCTCTTTCTCATCGCCACTGTGTGGCGACGTGTTTGAACATCACAGAACTGTTTTTCCTGCACCAAGTTGTTGAGTATCCTAAATAATATGGGAAAAAAGGACAAACAACCTCCTGCTTGTAAAGAATGCAGACGTACCTATTCCACGTTTGGATCCCCACTCATTATGTTGCGACTGTCAGGGACAGTGCACCCTAGGTTCCCGATGTGCAGAATGTCATTCCCTAACTAACTTGGCTTTTAAAGTTTACCTGCATCGTTGTCGTCATCGTATTGCCGATCGCCGTTCCAAAGCTGGGGATCCCAAAGCTAGTACCAGCTGATCACGCCCTGAAGACAATCCTGTCGAACCTGTAATTTCTGCCACAGACAAGACCCTCTCGGACAGCTTCCTTACAGGCGATTTGTCGACTCATGACCTGCCTACTACTCCAAACAAGAACATACCCAGGTCAATGTGCGCTCAGTCTATCTGACCAACCCAGGTCCCGCTCTCGTTATACCAGCAACCGATTGATCCCTCTCTTGGATTCGGCTCGCTCTACTACCCCGGGGGCTAGAGATACAGCAGTTGATATGACTTCATCGCACTTCATTTTAGATCATCACACTTCGGTGCGGCGTTCACCCTCCAAGACGCCAGATCGGCACTCCCTCTCCCACGATCCGCACTCTTATTCCAAGGATCGGCGTTCCTGCTCCCAGGATCGAGGTTCTCGCTCACAGGATCAGCATTTTCGATCGAGTTACCATGCTCGCTCCTCGGCTGATATCGAACGCTTGCGCCATGATTGTCATCATTCCTGCTCCCAATCGTCTCAATTGACCACCCGTCAGACTGTTCTCTCTACGGCAGAGATTGGTCATCCGTCGTTGAGTATCACCATACCAGCTATCCTCACTGGACCTTTTCGGCTGTTGATCCTGGTATCCAGGCTCAACCAACTGACAGTTCCCACCCGTCAGGCGTACTTGATGATCTCTCGTCAACGCCTTCCTTGGTTGGGAGTTTTGAACCAGTGCATGGATGCATTGGATAGCTGATCAATTGCAGTTACAGCGACCCACTTTGGCTACAGATAGGTTCTCCGGAATCGCAGTTCCATCGGCTAGTTCTTCCAAGATCATGCTGCCCACCAGACTGGTCTTACTGGACATTAACTCTAACCTAGATACGGCTTTCGCGTCCTTTCGTCAACTACGGGAACATCTCCATATCCCCCGCTTCATCCTTGAAGACACAGGCACTCATGGTATGTCTACTACGGTCGCCTCCCCTGATATTGACAGTGACGTTTCTACTCTGTCTCAGAAGCGTTCAACCTTGTCTTACATGGTTGAAGATCGGGACCTAACGCACAGTCCACCGAACCCTCCCGCTCGTGTCTACTATTTTGTCAGCCATGGACGCGGTCTCTGTCTCTCTCTCCACTCATTCCCAAGAAGAGGCCTTTACTCGGGGATTAATCAACCTTACACAAGACAAGCTTACGCAGATTTTGGACCTCCTCACTCACCATGCCAGCTCCATGATGGCTCTTCGTCTCCGTGGTGTGCTGCAACATTCTTCCTGGGATGACCAAACTGTATCAGCGACCCTGGTCTTCCCGCTCCTTATTTGCTGATGCGATACAACAGGTCGCATAGGACGTGCAGAGGGGTTCTAGCCTTCAGGTCACGGTGGACATGCTGCGTCTCCAGAAAAGACAATTGGAGGATCAACAGAAAAAGGATCGCTACTATCCCCAATTTATTCCTGCCCAGCACGATTTATGTGACTCGGGATGTTTGCAAGCAATAGGACCATGCTCGCAGACCCCTTCGTGAGGCAGCTGCTTTAACAAGGGTATCGATTACCGATGAATGCACTGCCACCTACGACGAGGCGCCATCCCCATCAGAGAACGTATCCAGCAAGGCAGCTTCCAACATTGATCGACACTGTAGGTACATTACTAGCAAAAAACGCTATCGAATGTCTTGGCGCACTTTCTGCGACCCCCAGATTTTATTCACCCATTTTTCTTGTCACCAAAAAGGACAGTTTAAAACTACGGCTCATTTTCAACATGAAGACTTTCAACACTATGTACCTCGAAACACCACCACATTTTCACATGATGTTTCATCACGTTCCTTCGTACGCTCGTTCATCCCGGCGATTATATGGTCAGTCTCGGTCTCCAAGACGCTTATCTGCACCTTCCCATCCATCGTGAGCAGCGTCACTTCCTCCGGTTCGTTTTTCAAGACCACCATTACCAATGGAAGGTGCTCACGTTTGGAATTTCTTCGGCCCCCTGGCTTTTTACCCTCCTGACCATCACAAAGTTCCTACATCCTCGCGGGATCGTGTTCGATTCTTATCTAGACGACTGCATTCAAGTTCCCGCAGATGCCGACTTCCTCCCTCTACAACTCGCCTTCACAATGTGTCTTCACAGACAACTCGGCTGGCTAATCAACGAACAAAAGTCGGAACTCATTCCCACCCAACGTCTCCAATTCATAGGAGCCCGTTCGACACTCAGCAAGGTCTGATGTTCGTTCCCCACGACCAGTGGGTGAAGATTCCACGTCTCGTACCGTTAGCACTCAAACAGCCGCTTCGACTGCGCCAATGGCAACAACTCCTGGGCCTCCTAACATCTGCGCAGGTGCTCAATGTACGGGGTCGACTTTATTTGCGACCTCTTCAATGTTTTCTCACTCAATTTATCAGGATCAACGATTGTCACATGCCGATCTCTCTACCGCTCAATCTCTACCCTCATCTTAAATGGTTGCTGGTCGCGGCAAGCGTTTGCGACGGGGTCTCCTTGATGCCATTCTTCCCGTCCCTCCATCTGTTCGTCGACGCAAGTAGCAGGGCAGTGGTCCGATGTAGAACGTTGCCTTCACATCAACAATCTCGAGTTCAAGGAAGCAATTCTCGCAATTTGCATTGGTCAAACCTCCTCCGGTCCTCCTCCCTCATAATCCAGTCCAACAACACGGCGGTAGTGTGGTCCATCAACAGGATGTGATCAATGAAGTTGATGTCCCTACTCCCACTTGCTCTCGAGTTCTTTCATCTCATCGACTCCCTCAATATACATGTCCGCGCTCGGCACATTCCAGGGATATCCAATGTTATAGCAGACTCCCTGACCCGACCAGACAGACCATCACCAACCGAGTGGTCTCTTCATCCAACAGGCGCCTTTATGACCACAAATGGATGGCTTTTGACACTTATTGTCGTGCTTGTGATATTTCCACTCCTACCTCAGTTTTGCTTCAACAGATTGCCGAATATTTACATTACCTGTGTTTGACTCGGAAACTTCGTGGATTCACGTTGGCAACCTACACAAGACCAAATAGCGTTCATTCCAATTTGGAATGAACGTTGAAATGCTTTGGAAAGATCGCTCATTCCAAACTTTCCAAAGCTTGGAAAGATCGATCTTTCCAGAAAATCCAAATTGGAATGGCAACATTTCCAAACATTTCCAGTGTTGGAAATTCCAACACTGGAAATGTTTGGAATGGTTTGGAATTGTTTGGAATTGTTTCGAAATATGGTTAGAAGGAACAAGTTAAAATATGTTTTATCAGTAATTTGAACAATAAAAAGACTATGAATTAGGGGCTTTAGGGGTTGCTTATATAGTAATTTTGAAATTTTGAGATTTGGAAAGAATGCCAAGAGTGGGTGGGGGACGAACTAAGGGAGCTGTGTGTGTTGGGTGGTTGTTAGATAAGGTAGTTTTGGTTTTATTATTTTATTTGGGGTTTAAATGCGACTAATTAGTCCTGTTTTAATTAGGTATAAACCTAAGGCTTTGAATTTTTCTAATTTATTTTGTGGATTTAGAATTGATTCTAGTGTAAGTCCGGTTTTAAGATTTAGGGTGGTCTGTAGTGTTGTTCGGTGTGTTTGGTAGTGTGTGCAGTGAATGAGTACGTGTTCTGGTGTTTCTTGTTGTTTGCAATGTGGGCAGTTTCCTGTTGTGTAGATTAGCTATTTTACGGTGATTATTTAGTTTGGTGTGGCCTGTTTGTAGTTTAGTAATTATTCTGTCGATTTTTTTGGATGGGTGTAGTATTTTTGGTTTATTTAGGTTTTTTTTGAGTACTTTCCTGATTTGGCTATTTAAGTTTTGGTATATATTTTGCCACTTTTTGTTGATTTTTTGTTTAGTGAGACTTTTGATTTCTGATTTTGAGCTGGGTAAGTTTAAGCTTATTTCTGGGAGTTAAAGGGATAATTTTGCTGCTTTATCTGCCTTTTCATTTCCAAAGATTCCTACGTGGGTGGGGGTCCAAATGAACTCTATTTGTTTACCTGCCCTAGTTAAGTTGTTTGAGCTATTGAGTATTTGATTTATTAGTTTGGGGTGGTTTTTAGTGTTTTTATTTTTGAGGGCTTGTAGTCCACTGAGGGTGTCGGTTAGGATGAGGATTTTTTGTTGTTTTTTAGATTGCTGATTGTGTAGTGCTGAGACAACTACAGACTGATATAGAAGATTTAACGTGCGCTTTCGCACACGGGCCTGGCCGGACCATTTAGTGTATTCCGAAAATGGTGAAAGTGGTGTGTGCAACCCAAGAGGGGGCTTTTAGGGGTTGCTTATATTGAATTTTTGAGATTTTTAAATTTGGAATAAATGCCGAGGTGGGTGGAGGAGGGAACTAAGGGAGCCGGGTGAGGTGGGTGTTTGTATGTTTATTGGATTTTGGATTAGTAGATTAATTAGTTTTTAGATGCGCTTAATTAGGTCTGTTTTGATTAGGAATACGCCTATGGTCTTGAAGTTTTGTAGTTTATTTTGAGGGTTAAGTATTTCATCTAGAGTAGGAACCTTATTTAGATTGAGGGTGGTTTGTAGTGTGGTTTCGGGTTGTTTGCAGTGGGGGCAGTTGCCTGTGGTGTGTCTTTTAAGTTTTTTTTAAGGTGGTTATTTAGGTTCGTGTGTCCTGTTTGGAGTTTTGTAATTAATCTGTCAATTTTTTTAGAGGGGTGTAGGATTTTAGGTTTGGCTAGTGGTTTTCTGAGCACTTTTTTGATTTGGCTATTTGAGTTTTGATATTGATTATGCCATTTTTTGGTTATTTTTTGTTTGTTTACACTTTTAATTTCTGATTTTGAGATGGGTAGGTTTAGGCTTATTTCTGGTATTTTAAGAGATAATTTAGCTGCTTTGCCGTAAATTCCTACGTGGGCGGGGATCCACAAGAAGGTTATTTGTTTGCCTGCTTTTGTTAGGTCGTTGGAGCTTTTAAGTATTTGGTTTATTAATTTAGGTCGTTTTTTGGTATTTTTGTTTTGGAGGGCTTGTAGTCCACTAAGGGAGTCGGTGAGAATTAGGATTTTATTGTTGTTTTTAGATTGTTGGTTATGCAGGGCTGAGGTCATGCCCATAAGTTCGGCCGTGAATATAGATTGGTTGTTAGAAAGTCAGTAAGATTGTGTGGATATAACTGGTTGTGTGGTATGGACTCCGAAGCCTGTGTGGTTGGAGATCGGGTCTAAAGATCCGTCAGTGTATATGTGACACCCATTTGGCCAATTTTCGTGTATGTATGCAAGTGTGATGGTTTTAGCTATGTTTGGGTCGGTTTGTTTATTTATTTGGTTAGCTAGTGTTGTGTCTGTTTTGGGTATTTTGAGTTTAGGGGTGAAGATATTTATTTTTTGCAGTTTTGTTTAAGATTTTGAGTTTGGTGTTCATTGAGGTAGTTAGTTATTCTTTGGGATATTGGGGTGAGTAAGGGGTGTTTGCAAGCTAGAGTTTGGTTTCTTGGGCTAATGTTTTGGTTAATTATGAGACAACTAATAGGTCTCAAGATTAAGTATTCGGCTGGATGGCAGCTGCCATTTAATTACAAAACAGACAGTCGTCTAGACGGCTCACATGTAAGTGCGCCGACATGTGCCTAAGATCATAAAATGGACAATCTTTGGTAACATCTGATTTATTGTTGTCCCATGCCAGAGCTGTGAATAATTCTGTTCATTGAACAATTGGAATTCAGGAAGTTATCAATAATTGTTTTACTTAACATAAGATAAGATAAGTTGTTTACAACATAATATTATGATGTCAGGACGTACTACAGTCAAAACCATATATTTTAAAATCAATTTAATGACAGACTATAATTTCCAAGTACCGATTAGCAAATCAATGAGGTATCAGTTTCACCACATGTGCACAGACCGCCTATACTTATATATATATATATTTTTGATAACTATTCTCCAGTTAAAGTCCTATCCTCTTATAAAAAAAATCTGTGAGGGTGATCATCATTAACAAAACTCATTCTCGTCAAAGAATACAGAACAAATAAAGAATCAGATGCATACATTTATTGCCATGCTTCATTCATCACGAAGTAGATTTACATACATTTGTGAATAGCACTTAAACTGTGATAATGAATTTTACCATTGTCCATATTATATTATAAATATTAACCATAATATGGATTTCCGAATATATAAACGACTCCAAACGTTGATATTTCAGACAAAAACAAAGTCAGCTGTCTTTTAACGTTCAGGGGAAAAGGGTTTGCTTTCATAATTGAACATTTGTTTTCACCAAAGGACAATCAAATCAAGCCAAAAACAGTAAAAATACACATATATGGTTAGCGACCGTCATTTTACAGCGAGGGGGGAAATTCGTCCGCTCTAACTGCCTTCACAAAAACATTCAAGCCCTTAATTACTGAGGCAGCTGTGACGTAGTAGCATTACATTCGCTGCATTTGCAGCATATAAGATGTGTAATCTGTGGAGTGACTAAAGTAATATTACGGCTGAAATCTTACTTGCATGGTTGGTTTAATAGAAAACTTACGGTTTAATAACATAATTGTTATATAATGTTTTTAGGTTTGGTTTATAAAGACAAGAGAAGATTTTTTATACATATAAAACTGGTTGAAAATACAGCTGAACAATAGAAAAAGAAAAATAGGAGTTGTGAATAGTGACAAATTTAAATTACATCACCGTGTCAATAATTATTGATTGATTCCGTCAAACAACTGTCAAACCATTTATTGCCATGTACGTACATGTACACAGGAAGTCGGCGCTGTCAGAGGCTCCAGGTAAATAAACATCGTGGTTTTATGAGGGCAGATCAGACGAACCGTGAACCAGGGGCATGCGACGTAAGTACACCTAAAGGTGGTAGAACCAAGGTATTGTCTCTTGGACTGGCTAATTGACCGTACGTATAATTGGTAAATATATTTGTTTTGACACCCGTGTTTCATGCGCATCCCGGCTCATAAGCAGAATACAGACAAATGAGGCTCCGTGATCAGCGGAGCGTGAACAACATGGGTGCCGCCTTTCGGCCGTACCGAACAGTCAAGCTGCGATCTCGGAACTGAATCCAATTGCAAGCGGAGACAAGATTACTTCCCTTACCCAAACATGATCGTTGCTCAGAAATGTTCAAATCTATCTTCAGTAAATCATGAAATTAATGCGAGCATGACATCTAGCGAAAAATGCGATCGTCAGTCCCTCTGATTATTTTAATATGTTTCATTTCATCATGATAAAAAAGTTAGTCACTTATAAGGTTACCACGTTGAAAATGGAAACGATCGTTAACAAAAACAACAAAATGTATTCTCTCATCACTCAGCCTAACAGTGATATAACTGCAAATTAAACAATCAAGTACGCTAAAGTATTACACATGGTGGGTGGAGGACCAGGGGCACTTTGAGTTGACAGGTGTCATCAGCTGGTCAAGTAACATCACGGTTTGTATATTCATGTTGATTGGACAGTCTAGACTGGCGCCAACTAATCATGACGGTGTCTTCAGAACAGAACAGAACTTTATTTCTCCCAGGTTTAGGCTTACGTGGATAACGGAAAATTTTGTTTAAGTGATAGCACATTTGTAATTTAATCTAATATACTTTCCTTGATTGATTATATGGCTGCCGTCGTAGATCCGGATGTATCTAAATATGCTCAGTATATACACAGGGTTTATTGTTATACTATTAGGATTAATAGATACAATTGAGTATTTATACCCTTGATCATAAACTTTGATTTGTATGATTTGGGTTATGATTAAATTGACAAAATAAGAAATCATTCCGTGTATATGTGTATTATATATTGTACCCCAATACGTAATTAAATTGTGTATAAATAAGGACACTAGATTAATTACTGTAATTGATTATTTGATAAACATATTCACATTTAGTTGTGTGATATGTCACAGAGGTAAAGCTAATTCATAACAACTAATTGTCCCATTTATTTGGTTTCTATCTTTTATATGAAACAAATGCTATAACATTGGGTGATAAACTTCATTGGCAATAGACGTAGCATATAATTGTCCACATGAACAGTCTACTCTGTTCCAGATATGTTTATTCATTTTGTCAGCATTTAAATCGTTGCATTCCTGGCTCAATGATTCATTTGACGAAATCTTGTTCCCTGTTTTGAATTACCGTCAGATAGTTCCAGAACAATTATAAAATTTTCAGCCCTATGTGTTGCGCATAATTCCAAGATAATTCGAAGTTCATATTCTTGTCCGAACACTTATCAAAATTCATTTATACCTAGTACTATTATGTACATATGTATGTTAGTTCAAATCATAATAATGAGGCCCTCTATATTCTCGAAACGGTCTTTGTTCTACGACAACCGTAAGTCGGTATGGGAAAACAAAATATTTGTTTAATTGTTCAAAGTTCAAAGTCAATGTCATATGATTATAGACAAGGAAGATAAGAAATTAAATATAAAGAGTAGCCACTTTAAATGACAGAATTTCTTTTAGTTAAATTTGCTCATGATTTGGTCTTTTCGTGGTACATAGTGCCAAAATACTCTTAATTATTTACTTTCATGTCATTACTAATCTCAGATAAGGTCAAAAGTTGTACAACTTTTAACAGATATGATTATGACATGTTGTATCCAAACATTTCCAAACATTTCCAAACAAATCCAAGCTTGGAAATATGACCTTTCCAAATATTGGAATGGTCATATTTCCAATTGGAATGGTGGTATTTCAAAGTTTTGGATTTTTTGGAATGGATGATATTTTGTCCAGTCCTACCTCGTGGCTATTAACTCCGCTATTAACTTCTGGAGCGAAGGTTTCCACAGTTACAGAGCTACAATCGCTTATCCATTTCTACAAATTAGCCAACCAAGCTGCTCGTTTTCGGTCTCCTTCATGGGACCTAAATGTTATTCTTTAACACCTGGTTTCCGTCGATTACAAACCACTCACGGAGAAGGACTTCGAGACAGTTACGCTGAAGACCATCTTTATTTGGCTTTGGCCACTGCTGCACGGGTTAGTGAAATTCATGCTTTGGATGAAAGAACCAACTTCCAGGACAACCGGACCATCTATTTACAATTCCCCCGCTCTCAGCTATTTTGGGATTGAACGACCATGAAGGCCTTTCCTTGTGCCCGGTTCGACGCTTTGAATATATCCTGGAAGAGACTTTTCACCCCATAGTCAACCGCGTCTAAATCGGAAATTTCTCGTACAACACTATCCTTCTGGCTCAGCTCCATCATTCTGCGAGCGTATACTTTCGCTGGGCTGCCTCCACCTACAACATCCAATCCTCACGAGACTCTTGCGTTTGCTTCCACCATGGCCCTCCACAGTAACTGCACCCTTTCATCCATCATGGAAGGGTGCTTTTGGAAGTCCGCGTCTCACTACTTTCGCGACATTTCAGTCACAGACATACAAGGGCTCCACAAGTTCGGTTCGTTGGTGTTGGCACAACAACTGTCTCGCCCCAGTTCACGCAGAACATAAACTGTTATACTACAAAATCCTTGCGGGTCACAATTGTATATACAGAATATATCATTAAACATTTACATGATGTTACAAACAATTTTCCGGGGCAACTTATAAGACTTATGGGCCAGGCCCCGGGAACATGAAAGTGGTCTTAGCTCAAATTTTGCTAAGCACGAATTTTGTCCTAAGTTTTTAAGATTTTGCTTAGCTAAGATTAGGTCTAAGACTGGATCTTGAACCGGTCTCAGCAAAATCTTAGCTAAGTCTAAGTCTAAGATCGTCGTCATAAGGACACACGCCCATAATATCGCACTACGGTAATCATTGGAGGTTATTTTTCTGACGCACATTTTCCTAAGATCGGAAAAGTGAAGGTTGTGCGAGAATTGCGCTCACTCGGCACTGGATATACCTCCGGCTATAAAATTACGCAGAGATGTAGAATATTAAATTTCCTATCTGATGGTGTACATTTAACTGTAAATATTAAACCGGTTTGAAAAAAAGACGCTGCTATGTTTCGTCCGAGAATTTATTCTGCGTCGAAAACCAGGAAATTTCTCCGTTTTTTGGGCGGCTCGTCCGGTCGGGGTCCCCTAGTGGGTACCACTTCCACATCTGCAGCAGATCCCCTGGCGGCCCTTTGGCTGACCGGGGACTCTGTTCCCGCTTTGCTTTCGCAACTCGTTGACTCCAATCTGGCGGTCTTATCCCAGGATAGGCCGCTGGCTGTTCTGTCCCCGGCCTCTTCGGTGGCCGGGGGCCGGGGGTTCAGAGGCGGGGTCTTTCGGTGCGACGGGGGCTCCCGTGGTCACCGGTCCTTCCCCCGAACTGTTGACTCCGCTATCAGTTAAGGACCGCGTGGCTATGGTTAATGACCCCTTTGAGGACATGCCTAAGCCCCTGCCGGTACCTCGGGGAATCCACAGCTCCGTGGGTTCCGCCGAGGTCTACGAGGAGTTGTCCTACAAGGCTTTCCCCGCTTCAACCTTGTTGCACGGTATTAAGCCTTCCCTGGAGAAAGCCTTTGCGGCAGCCTCCGATCGGGGACTCCTGTTGCCTCCGCCGTCATGGAGAAAGGGTTCATTCCCGGTGCATGACCTTGCCTTCCCCGAGGCCTGTCCCACCGCGGATCAACGCAGTCAATCACTGGAAGCATCGTCTAGTCGGCGCCCGACTCTTGCTGGCGACCGACAACACGACAGTATCCCGTATAATGGTGGACAGTATCCCGTGCCAGGTGCGCGCCTGGCACATCCCCTGTGTGCGGAACGTACTGGCAGACACTCTGTCGAGGCCTCGGTATCCGAGCCCCACGGAGTGGATGCTCAATCCAGTAGTGTATCAGTGGCTGTGCGAACGGCTGGGTTGTCCGATGGTCGACCTGTTTGCAACACGGTTCAACAATCAACTCCCGTTGTTTGTATCACCAGTCGCGGACCCGAGGGCCATCGATCACAATGCACTCGCGTTAGACTGGACGGGCATGGACGCTTATGCTTACTCACCGACGGCGTTAATACCACTCATTCTAAGCCGGCTCCGAGGAGTCAGCTGTCGAATGTTACTGATCGCGCCCATGTGGCCAAACAGATCGTGGTACCCCGACTTTCTGGCCAAGGCCACGCAGTCACCACTTCCACTGCCTGTGAGACCGGATCTGCTGATCCACCCTCACACCCGTCAACTTCATCCAAACGCAGGGCAGTTCAATCTGCAGGCATGGATGTTGGCACTGAGCGACTGAGGAGGAAAGGTTTCTCTCGTCGGGCGTCTCGGGCATACGTTAGTATGCATCGTGATTCTACCCAGAAGGTGTATAATGCACTCTGGGCTATTTTCACGAAGTGGTGTTGTAAACATCACATCCATTCGCCAGATAAGGTAGCAGGACGTTGCTCGTTTCATATCTCACTTATGAGAGACCCGGAAACTCTCCGGGGGTTTCATTGCCAACTATGTCTCGTCCGTTGCTACGGTACGGGACGTTGCTATGGGTACCAGTCTCTCAAAAGAGCCAGTGACTCTGGGTATTATCAAGGGTTTCAAGCAGCAAGATCTTAAAAAGGGCTGCCTTCGGGCACCGGTCTGGGATCTCTCCTTAGTGTTGAAATCAAACCTGCATGAGATCCGTGCGCTAGCGGCAACATTTGCCCTACACTCTAATATCTCTGTTCACAGAATATTGAGAGGTTGTTACTGGCGTTCTGACTCGGTATTTGCCAATCATTACCTCAGAAAGGTTTCTGATGAAGACATGGAGGGTGTGCACCGTCTTGGGCCGCTGATCGCGGCGCAAGTGGTCATCTAAGGGGTGTGCCTAGAGTAGTTCCGAACTCCTCAGGCTTCAGACCTTTGCACGGTGGTCAATCTGGGTCGACTCCAATGTTCCAACCGCCGTGGCTAACAGGAGTGGGGGTCCCGCAAACCAGCGCTCTCACACCACAGGTGAGGCGCCTTTTTGTGTGTTTTGTCCTTACTTGTATTTTTGACAATTATGTATTTAACTTTCCGTCACGTGTTCCAACTTTGTAATGCATGCTTACAAATACTGGAATTAGGTCACGCGCCTAACGCATACTTTAAGTAGCCTTGCTCTTGGGATATTCAGTCCGGATGAAATTAATTTCCCTCTTCCCGAATCTAAGATTCAGCTCACACTGGTACTGTGTTCTCATCCGCTGCGGCGATGAAATACCTATCCAGTGAGGCCGTTTGGAGTCACCAATTGTTTGGCAAAGAAGATTGAGCCTTGACACGGTATGCACTTGACACTGCTTTGGTATTCCTATAGGGTAACACCAAGCTGGGAGCATGCGCATCGAGTGCTTCCGCCTTGTTTACTTCTGCTGGTCGGAAAAGGAACAACGAGCAGTCAGGTTTGGGTTGTAGCGCTCCCCACCGCCTACTGTGGTAATCAGCCTTGGTATAACAAGTGGCAACGTATTACTTAATGTAGTTATACCCCCGTTTACGGAGTAAATTGGGGGTATATAGCGTTATGTTCGTCCGTCTTTCCGTCCGTCCTTCCGTCCGAGCTTTTGTACTTTTTAACCATGCACCCTAGCTTCACCAAACTTGCTACACACATTAACCACAATGAGTACTTGTGCCTTTTGCTAGTTTGAAGATTCGGAACTTTTTAAATTTTGCTGTTTCCATGGAAACATTAAGAAACTTAAACTTTTAGGGTGGGTGTTTTGTACGGCCTATATCTTTTTAACCATGCACCCTAGCTTCACCAAACTTTCTACACACATTAACCACAATGAGTACTTGTGCCTTTAGCTAGTTTGAAGATTCTGAATTTTTTAATTATTGCCGGTTCAATGGAAACATTAGAAACTTAAACTTTTAGGGTGGGTGTTTTGTACGGCCTACATCTTTTTAACCATGCACCCTAGCTTCACCAAACTTTCTACACACATTAACCACAATGAGTACTTGTGCCTTTTGCTAGTTTGAAGATTCTGAATTTTTTAATTTTTGCCGGTTCAATGGAAACATTAGAAACTTAAACTTTTAGGGTGGGTGTTTTGTACAGCCTATATCTTTTTAACGATGCACTCTAGCTTCACCAAACTTTCTACACACATTAACCACAATGGGTACTTGTGCCTTTTGCTAGTTTGAAGATTCTTAATTTTTTAATTTTTGCCGTTTCCATGGAAACATTAGAATCATGGTGAAACATAAATTTTGGGTAGAGTTTTTGTACGATCCATGTTTACAATATTAATATTAAAATTGTCACTGGAACTCAATCTTAGTTTTTAAAACATTGAAGTTAAAATCATTTAGAAATATGTAATATTTCATTAATCAACAAACTATTTACTTTTTGTTGTTGACCAGCCCGGATAACGGGGGTATGTGAGCTTTGTTCACTTCTTTCTTGTTTGTAGAATTTTCCTATTCGGAATATTCTATAGTAATACGTTACCACTTTGGCTGATGCCTGCCCAAATACTTGCTCTCGCAAGAGACAAGAGTGAAGGGTGTCACATGGCAGCTCAGGTGGCTACGCACGTGCTGCATGAGGTAACTGAGATCTCTGTGGTAGATTTCGCTATAAGAGCAGTTGTGGGAGACAACAGCCTCGGTATAACAAGTGGTAACGTATTACTATAGAATATTCCGAATAGGAAAATTCTACAAAAATGAGCGGGTGTCATTTATCCGTAAATTAGGAATATTGTTTTGCATTTTGAAGTGATGACTATTATAGAATTTGAGAAGGTTTTTTTTATAACGTCGACTACTGTTCAAAAGTTGAGTTTTGTTTTGAAAACTTTTATGTTTATTAAAATTCTGTTTTGCCTGGTGATACCGTCCCTGACAGTTCTTACATTGGCGTCCAAACCAGGGCTTTGATCTATTGCATCCGGGTCTACATCAGCCGTGAAGAGGTTCTCGAAAGGGGTCTACAAAGTCTACTTTGAAGACACAGAAGAAGGACAGCTGCACACAGCCGACTACCTCAATTACACCACTCCATTCTCAAAAGCAGTCCTTCATGCAGCGACAGACCTTCACACAGCCTCAGAGGTTCATCCAGGAACCAACCTGCACGCAGGAGCAGACAATCACGAAGCATCCAACCTGCATGCAGCATCAAGGATTCACTCAACCTTCAGCGTTCACACAGCCTCCAACCTTGACACAGCCTACAACATTCTACTAATTCAGACTTAGTAGCCAGCGTTACCCAGCAAGTTTTACTTGGTATGCAGCAGCACCAGATGATGTCTGAGGACTCCATGCAGCTTACCTCATCAATGTCATTTGAGAACTCCCAAACTTTGCACCATTCTTCTACTGCTCCAAACACCTTGTTACTTTTACAGGAAGAGGAAGTGTTTGAGCCTACCTTTGAAGAAGAGTCAGCCCAATTGGAGTGGAAGGTCACACTTCCATTTATGAGGACTACAGACTTCTAGCCTGTATCACTGATAGAATTCCCATCACTTCACCATCCAGAAAACTCAACTATGGCATTCTACATCAATCTCCTAGGAACGACAAGATCTGCGGACTAACTGTACAAGCTCACAGACAGCCTCAACCTACGGATAAAGAAAAGACATGTTCCAGGAGAACACATTCTAGCGGACACCCTTTCGAGGCCATCCAAGCCATCACCAACAGAATGGATGCTCCTTTAGTGACAAGAGAAGGAGGTTGTGCTACCACATTCAACAGGCTTGGGAAGTCGACACACTGGCGATATCCTGGGAGGGAATTTACGCTTACGCGATCAACCACACAAAGAACCTTCCACTGCTTTTGGTTGCGCCATATTGGCAGGCACTAAGCTGGTTTCCCAGAGCTCGTCGCATTGGCAGAGAAACCAACCCTGAAACTCCCAAACTGGCCAAACCTACTCCTACATCCTCACACCAAGCAAGTTCACTGAAGACCAGATCTCTACAAACTACACATAAGGAACATCTTATGTTCAACATAACTAGAAAAAGGATATTCAGCCAGAACAGCCAAGGCAGTACCCTACCAGACGTCTTTATCACGATAAATGGAAGAGTTTTGACCAGTTTGGTCACGCCCACTTCATATCTGAGGTGCTAGATGTATGAACAAAAAGAATAAACTCAAATGTCACTTTCATAACATATATAGTGTTCCCTTGCGATTCCGCCCTTCAATACCTTTGTTATCTCAGTAACAATTGGCTCCCAAAATTTACTTACATTTTTAATAAACTCAAGGTTTACACTGACACGATGTTTTCCCCCATCATCCGAACTGAAATATGCAATCCCATTTTTTATTCAATCTGGTTATAAAATTGTGTTCATTGTATATATGGACTTATGTTTGTAATATGTTGTATGTTCGCGATTGAAATACATGAAGCACGGGAAGTCCCTACGGTGATTGGTCAAATTATCCTGCAATACTCAGTATTGTCTGCAAGAAACCAGTAGATCCATCCAGTAGAGAAGGCATTTTTGCCATTCACCACGTGGCCATGTAATTTTATGTTCTGCGTTTTGTTTTGTTTCTTTGGCTTTGGTAATACACTAAATTTATGCATTTTGTTTTGGCTTTGCCTTTTCACTACCTTGTAGCGTAATTGTTTGCTCTCATAAACTTCAATAACATACAAAGTTTTTGAGTTATATTATGCCTCCCGTACTTTGTGGTTTTGCCACATGGTTATGTTTTATGCTTAAATTCCAGATTTAAGATCTGCCACGCTGCACTTGTTGCTGTGGGAAAAGTCAGGGCCTCCTTTCTGCCGTGATTGTACGACGCCCTGTAGTTCCATAACATAGTGCGATGTTGCAGTCCCTCGTGGCTGTGCTCCTTCAACTCAATAAGAATATCAAGGACACACCTCACTCAACGTGCTCGTCGACTCCCATGATATGGATTACAACTCAGAGACTGCGGTCTTTCTTAACCACCCTTGCCATCACCTTTATCGACAACATTGTCCCTTCCAGTGACGCCTGTAACGGGACCGGACTGGTCTTACGTCTCCTCCGCCATATACGTTGACAGCAGCGGCACCATCGGTGCTCCCGAGAAGCAACACCACCGGCGCCTGAGTTTTCTCAGCTGAGCTTCCCGGTGCTCCCCACGCTTCCCTGCGCTTCCGGCGCCTGAGTATCTAAACCTATCTTATATTTCGGCATAAGGGGAGTCACTGGCATTTCCTTATATTGCTGACATCTCATAGATCGTCACACAGAGAGGCAAGGCGAAACCACCTCTTTCAATTGTCGCTGCTCTCCCTTACGTTGTCAGGATCATGACTATCATTCAACTTCCTGGAAGGAATCTTTTCAAGGAGTAGACATTTGGTCTGATTCAACTTGCCCACTGGTTGTTTGGACGAGGTTTTGTGTTGCAATGTTCTCATTAACCCCGTTGTTTAAAGCACCATGGTTTAGGAGATATGACCTGCAGGTTTCCATCGCAACAGAGCTTCTAGTTGACAATGTCAGAACTAGCAGATCTTGACTGTTCAGGCTCATTAAGCCTGTTTGACACCTTCGACATAGGTTACCAGGTACTCACTTCTCGGGATCATTGTTGACTGGTCTCGCATATCACGGTGTATCATTTGGCTCTGCACCAGCCCTGTCATCCGACGACGACATCCACTGTCTTCTTCGTCGACATCGCCAGTACCAATGCTCCTCTACGCTCCTGCCTTAGCGCCAGCGTTCCTCAAAGAGGCTCTTCCTCGGCACTCCCAGGGTTTTCCACAGCGCTCCAGGTGCTTTTTCACAAAACTCGGGTACAACACTTGTATGTCTACCACATGGTTCATTGAGGATTGCCTGTGTGTGGAGGGGCGGGCGGGTAGCCTAGTGGTTAAAGCGTTAGCTTGTCACGCCGAAGACCCAGGTTCGATTCCCGACATGGGTGCAATGTGTGAAGCCTTTTTGTCCACTGCTGGAATATTGCTAAACGCGGCGTAAAACCATACCCGCTCACTCATTTCAGTCTCCAATGCGGCTTTCTCGGCTACTGCACAGAGTGATTTACATGTCACGTGTCAAGTACTCCGACTGTAAACAACTCCAACTGGAATTAGGTCTACTGACCTATGGCGAGCAGTTGTTTGATAGGCATGACTTGAAGTTGACGGATATCAAGGTAGACACAATTTTATGGATAACAACTTTTTTAATACTGTAAAAAGGTACGTTTCGGTATAGATCCTTTTACCATTGTCAAGCAAGACTGAATGAGGGACATAGTACAGAATACGAGGCGTGTTCATTAAAGATTTCCCCTGACCCACTTCAGATGGACCTAGTGGAATGAAACTTGGCATAGGTATCAGTCTTTCTAAACATAGGAACCAGCAAGAGTTACACACTTCTCCCATCGTTTTATGCAACTATGGAGACCTTGCTTGTAAAAGCCCTCATTTTGCGTCTCAAACCAGGACTTGACTTCAGAAATCAGTGTTTCATCATCTGTGAAACGTTTTCCCTTCAAAAATGACTTCATGGTTGGAAAGAGGTGGAAGTCAGATGGTGCAAGGTCAGGAGAGTAAGGAGGATGTGGAAGGATTTCATAGCCACAGGACAGCGCTTCTGTCTGGGCAACATGAGAGTTGTGTACTGGAGCATTGTCTTGCAGGAGACGGACACCCTTGGTCAGTATGCCACGCCTCTTAAGCTTGATAGCGTCCCGCATTTTCCGCAGCAGTGAAGCATAATAAGCTCCTGTAAATGTGGTACCCTTTGCCAAGAAATCCATCATCACTACTCTGTGCTGGTCCCAAAACACCGTGAGCATGACCTTGCCTGCAGAGGGTTGGACTCGTGCCTTCTTTGGGGGTGGTGACTCCACATGCTTCCATTGCATCAACTGAACTTTAGTTACAGGATCATAGTGATTGACCCATGTTTCATCCTGTGTGATAAGTCTGTCAAAAAGGTTTGCCTGGTTTTTTTTGGCACATGTCCAAAAGATCCTTTGAGCAATTGACTCGTTCCTGCTTTTGGAAAGGTGTGAGCAACCTGGGAATCCATCGTGCAGACACCTTATGCATGTTCAAATTGTCATGGATGATTTTTTTCCACAGACCCTACACTGATCTTGACATCTTGTGCTAACTGGCGAACAGTTATATATGTCGGTCTGCCAAAATGGGGGTCTCCACTTGATGGATATAGTGTCCTCATCAATGGCTGAATGGGGGCGACCAGGAATGGCAGCTGTTTCCACAGATGTCCGACCACACTTGAACTGGCGATGCCAGTGTTTAACAACGTCATATGATGGGGCATCTTCCCCATAAGTTGCTTTCATTTCATCGAAAGTTTCTTTTGGTGTGCGACCTTTCAAATATAAAAACCTAATCACTGCTCGGTATTCTACTGGCTCCATTGTCACACCCTACTCGATCATAACACCTGTAAAAGTGGTAAGATTAATAGTTCAGTGCTGCAAATTCAGACATAACCCATAGATACATGTATCATTACACATGTGAAATTTCAACCAAATATGATAACCCTAAGTGGTTTAGGGGAAATCTTTAATGAACACCCCTCGTAGAAACAAACGAACCCGAAACATATTGTCAAAATCTAACTGACTTCATAATTAATGCAGCAAAAAACGCCATCCCTTTCAAAACAAACAAAATAGGCAAACCTACCGTCCCATGGTGGAACGAAGAAATAGAGCAATCTAAATGCAAACTAAAATCAGCATTCAATAAAACTAAACGCAACTCGAAACACCTAAAAACAGCGCACAGATTAAACCATAAAGTACAAGGCCTAGTCAGAACTGCTAAAACAAGAAACTGGAAAAAGTTCTGCAAAGAAATAAATCACCATACTGACGCCACAAAGATGTGGCGTAAAATCCAAGCCATTAGGGGCATTAAACGTCATAAAAAAACTCCAAACATAAACAACTCAACCAACCCCTCCCAAAAAGCTAACAACCTAGCCAAACACTTCTCAGCAGTCAGTAGCAACAGCAACAGCAACAGCAACTTCAGCAAAAAATTCCAAGAACAACTAAGTAAAGAGACCAAATTTACCAAAGAACACAAAGATGACCAACTAGAAATTAACCACCCTTTCACAATAGAAGAACTAAACCACGTCCTAAACAATAGGAAAAAGGGCACAGCCCCAGGTCTAGACCTCACCTCTTACCACATTATCAAAAAACTACCGCCTAAACTACTCCAAACACTACTTAAACTCTACAAACTGATCTACCTAAACGGACAGGTCCAAACTCCTTGGAAGCAAGCTTTAGTAATACCAATACCTAAACCAAATAAACCAGCAGATCAGGCAAATTCGTACAGGCCAATCTCCCTAACCTCCAACCTATGTAAAGTAATGGAATCAATGACTAAAAAAAGGCTCCAGCATTACCTAGACCAAAACAACATCATAAACCCAGACCAAAGCGGTTTCACTCATGGCCGCTCAACTCTTGATAACCTCGCCCGTCTTGAACAGGATATCAAAACAGGTCAACTAAATAAACA
Organism: Haliotis rufescens; assembly: GCF_023055435.1. NCBI lineage: Eukaryota > Metazoa > Mollusca > Gastropoda > Lepetellida > Haliotidae > Haliotis > Haliotis rufescens. Next base: position 48,625,778 of record NW_025964001.1, on the reverse strand, counting down.
ATACACTACAGGTATCTTCCTAGACTTCTCAAAAGCATTTGATATGGTTTGGCACTACGGGCTAATTCAAAAACTACAAAAAATAGGTCAAATAATTAACTATATCCATGACTTCCTATCCAACCGAAAAATAACAGTGGGGATAGACAAGACGCTATCGGACCAATGTCCCCTAGAAAATGGCACCCTCCCCGGTAGACATTGGTTTGGATTCTGTTTGTTGGGCTTCTGGAGACGAGGACATCTAGGAAGGGTAGCTAGTTTTCCTTTCCTATTTCGATGGTGATCTGTACTCAGGGGTGTTGTTGGTGAAGATGTTGTAGTAGCTGGGTTGGGTTTTGGTCTTGTTTTAGGATGACAAAGGTATCATCGGCTTTCCCGTACCAGCAAATAGGTTGGATGGGTGATGTGCTGAGGGCTTGCTGTTCAAAGTAGGTCATGTAGATTTCAGTAAGGATAGGAGAGAGTGGGGATCTGTTGATAGTACTCGTCGCCCCAGGTGAAGTAGGTAGAGGAGATACAGGTTCTTCAAAGATCCAGGCCACTCGGCACCTGACACTTAGTTTACGCACCTTGGTGGCTGGCCAGAAGTTGGTTTGTCGACCTCCTAAACATCACCAGAGACAACCCCCTGGTGTGGTCCAACCTTCTGCTCCACTCACTCAGTGGGTTGCCACATCCTAAAACCCGCACTGTTTCATCTGCATTCCTGGCACATCTGCAGAAAGCCCGATGAACCAAAGGCTATTTGGCTATCTACTATAGAGAAGAACAATCAGGATTGGCAGTGTGTGCCCTCTTCCAAATACCAACCTGATAATTGACTCTCCTAATGTGTTGCTCGATAGGGAGGAAGGGTTCCCATATCAACATTGCGAGAGGGGCCAATCATGGATGATCATCTTTGGCACACAGCTCATTCATTCTGAGGGAGTGTTGATCATTAACATTCCACATACGAGATCTCCCGTGCAAAGCTCATGTAAACTCATCAAGTTCATCCATGAGGTCAACGGGTACATGGCATGTCACCCAATTTTTGTGGCATCCTTGACAGAATTTTCAGTGGTTTTACCTTCCCATGTCCCTTCAGGTCACTTGTATGCATGCATTGCCACCAACGCAGTACAGTGTTGCTGAGTATGGGACAGAGCAAGTTCCCGACATCAGTCAACCTTTTCTTGTTACCAGTGCCATTGTCAAAGAGAATTTTCATAATTCTCCATCTTGCGTGCATAATGGAGAAGGATGAACAAAATGTCAGTATCTGGGCTCTTTACTCTGACACACTTGTAGTTCTGGTTCCTTGCATATTCACCATATAAAGGATTCTCCTGGAATCTGTCTCCTCCTGGGAGGATTTGAGGATTGGTATTTTTGTATTCCGTGTTCTCAGACCATCATCAGAGATGAGTTGGTATGCAGAGCCTTCACATATGACTGTCACTTGTCTACCTTGGAGTTTATTGGCATATTTTTCTTGACTCGAGTAAGAAGAATGATGAGCTGTTGTTTGAGTTAGGAACTGTTTCCAGTCAGAAGTTTTCCTCGTGTTCTATCCCTTGATGATGAGGTTCTCCCCACATCCTTTCCCTTGTCGCTCCATGGCTTTGACAGAATTAACAACATAGTTGTCTGTGTGAACACAACATCACTGGTTTTCGACATTATATCAAACTCTTTCTTGCAAATCATGCTGAGGTTACTGGAGATGTCCTTCAAGTAGTAAAAACAGGCATTGCCATCATGGATCGCAAAAGATTTATTGGCAGGAGGGACATCCACATCCTCAAGATCCCTGTTCAGGTGGTGGATTGGCTTTGACTTGTCTGTCTTTGCTGGGTGTGGGTAAATATATATATTTATGAATGAAGTGGGTGGGTGGGTTAGTTTAAGGGGAGTTGAACGTCTGACGTAGTACCTATCTTTGTAGTCCTTGTTGTAGAAGCTTTTGCCCACGCGGGCGTAGTGGCTGGGAAGATGTGACGATGCCACGCTTCTTGCATGCTCGTCTAGGTGGAAGCCATGATTGGGAGAGCCAAGATGTAAGGAGCATGTTCATTGGTTGTGTCCGTTTCTTGGTCACATGGTCCGCCTGTTGGCTTTATAAGACTACCCTGGGTAGGGAATCGTCAGTCGTCGCTCTCCAGTATCTGGTAAGGTACAGTCAGCTCCCGCACCCTGAATCAGGACCATTTATTATTTATCATAGGGCTTTCGTTGGGATGTTAGATTAGGAGGTACAGGTGGGGGAAAAATATATAGTAGCGATTGAATAGGTTTGTTTTGGAGACGTTTTGCTTTTGGGAGTTAAGATAGCGGGGTGGTAAAATAGAACAAGTTTAAGTAAGAAGGTTGAATTGGTTTACTTAGGGAGGGAAGGTGCAAAATTACGTAGGTTATAGTTAAGTGGAGAAGGATTTTGCCCCTGTTGTTGTTTTTTTGTTAAATAAACTTTAAATCCAACTTCGCTCTTTGTGCTTTATCTATAATTAGAATTGGTAACCTGGTCAGGAGCCTCCTAGAACATAAAGACAAAAGAATACTGCACAGGGAGACGAGAACACAATGCAAAGCACCGCAGTAGAACATCAGACCTTTTCTCAACTATTTTTGTAGTTCTACTATCACTGGGCGCCTTTTACAGGCTTTAAAGGGCACCTATTACACTAGGAAACCATCTGCAGTCCCGATACTGTAAGGCACAGGAGTCAAAGGATATTTCGGCAGTTCCTTTAGATTCAATTGTATTCCTTGATTTTAGGACTTGATAAACAACTGAAAAGCAACATTACCTTGTTGTTTGTACCCTACCACTTTGTTTGCGGTGGTTTTGACCCTGACTTTTCATTACTGGCTCAAAAATATAATTGCCTCTTTCCAAACGGGTTTCTACCCGCCTATTCTGCTCTGAGTACATCTATTTTGGATGCCGCTTGTCCCGACGAGAGTAGCAGTAACTGCTTCCTGTGTCCAGTTTATCAGTTTTTCACTTTTCAGTACCTCAGCAGGCCTGACCTCATGGTGTTCGGTTTACCCTATGCTGCTTGACAACATATCAGCCATATTGAGACTGACGTTGACATACTGTGATCTCGCGTGAGTGGTTCTATCCTAACTTTGATAAGCATCATGGTTGGTCAATATGCCTTGAAACACCAGCACTACTTCCACCAGCACAACCATGAGACTTGGCGTGTTGCATGAAAGTCTCTTCAAGTTATCAAGGCTGGGTCAGCTTAGAGCTGCACCACCTACCGGTAGCACAACCTATGTACAGCGCCGTACATAGATACATCACAGATGGATAACCTACCATGACATTATCACTTCTTTGAAAGCTCATTTGGCCCCAAGAACTCTAACAATTGCAGAATGTTACAAATTCTATCAAAGAAACTAAAATGAAACAGAAACTGTAAGCGAATACGTTGCTGAATTACAAAGACTTGCTAGCACATGTGACTTTGGATATTTCCTAGGCGAAGCATTACATGATCGCCTTGTTTGCGGTTTGAGATAAGAACATATTAAAAGAAACTTCTATCAGAAAGTGAATTACCGTAACATTAAAGAAAGCACAAGACGTTGCTTTAGCCATAGAATAAGCAGACAATATTGCTAGGGATCTGAAAGGTTTACAATTAGGATCAAAAGAAAACAATGTAAACAAGGTTTCTGCTATTACTGGGTCACACCGACCAACTAATCAGAATCAAGCAGGTCTAATGTCACAAAGCCCTGGTCTGACTTCTGGGTCAAGGAAATGTTTTCGCTGTGGATATTCGAATCATACCTCAGATCAAACTGTCCAATGCCATTTGTATGGTAAGACAGGACATTTAATGTCAGAAAGAAGATCACCAGACCAGAATAGCATGAAACATATTGATGAAGCAGAATGCCATGAAGATTACGACAATAGTGAAAATGTCATTGACTCATTGGAATGTTTCACAACACCTCGTCAAAATGCGAAGCTGTAAAAGTGAACGTTTTGTCCATGGAAAACGAATATGTATGGAAATCGACAATAGTTCTGGAGCAACAACTATTCCACGAAAAGAGTATGAAGAGAAGTTGGCTGATGTGAAATTAAAACCAACGTCAACAGTTTTCAAGACATATTCCTCAGAAATTATTCCTTTCCTGGGAATTGCCGATGTTGAAATTGTATGTGATAGCAATTGCCATTGCATGTAGCTGATGTAAAAGGCCCCACCAATTCTTGGCCAGTAATGGATACAAGCATTGAAACTAGACTTGGGATCTCTTTTTCAAGTAAATTCAGTGTCAAACAACTCAAACGATGAACTGTCCAGCATACTCCAGGAAAATTATCACTATTTTTGAAACAGGAACCATTAAGGACATTAAGGCTAGAATTGTACTGAAACCAAATACAAAGCCAAAGTTCATGAAGGCAAGACCTGTGCCATATTCACTCAGAGCTAAAGTTGAAGCAGAATTTGATAAATTAGAAGGGGAAGGGGTGATATCCAAAGTTACAACAAGTGAATGGGCTACACAAATGAAGTTAGAATCTGTGGGGATTTTAAAGTAACAGTCAATCCAAATATAGAAGTAGATAAATACCCCCTGCCAAAGCCAGCTGACCTGTTTGCAACATTTGCTGGAAGTACTGTGTTCAGCAAGATTGACTTGACTAAAGCTTTTCATCAGTTGAAGACCCGGGATAGAATAGGTCTTCAGCAACCCTTGCTTGTTGTAAAAAGCAACTATGCTTGTCGTGAGAGGCGACTAACGGGATCAGGTGGTCAGGCTCGCTGACTTGGTTGAAGCATGTCATCGATCCCAATTGCGTGGACCGATGCTCATGATATCAATCACTGGATTGTCTGGTCCAGACTCAACTATTTACAGACCGCCGTCGTATAGCTGGAATATTGCTGAGTGTGGCGTAAAACAACAAACCAACCAACCAAATCATCAGTCGAAAGTTACCAGTAATCAACACACACAAAGGACTCTATGCCTACAATAGATTGCCCTTTGGAATAGCAAGTTGCCCAGCAATATTTCAAGAAATATGGGAAAGACTCTGCAAGGTCTTCAAAGTACAGTCACATTTCAAGACGATATTGAGGTTGGAGGTAAAGAGGGAAAGATTCAATGTTCAATGTTCTATCACAACTTCAAGAATATGGCATCAAAATCGAAGCTGTGAAGTGTCAGTTTATGCAAGAAAGTATTGAATATTTGAGGCACAAGATTGACAAGAATGTACCCCATCCTCTGACAAAGTTCAACCAATCGTGGATCATTTTATGGCGACTACGTGTTGTTGTTCCACCAACATTATGAAAGAAGATATTAGAAGAACTACACAGTGAACATGTTGGAATAATGCTAATTAATAGTCTTACGAGAAGTTTTGTGTGGTGGCCATCACTTGACAATGACATTGAAAATCTGGTGAAAAATTGTAGACAGGGTGTTTCAACAAGAAATATGCCAATTACAGCACCAACACAACGAAACCATGTGAGATAGTTCACCTTGATTTTGCAGAGTTTAAAGGTCAATATTTACTCAAAATGGCCTGAAGTTCTTCTCATGACAAGTACAACTGCCTCCAAGACAATTGCTGTGCTACGACAAATATTTTCAACTCATGGAATACCTGATGTACTAGTATCTGACAATGGCCCCCAATTCAAATAAGACAAATTTTCTAGATTCATGACAATGAATGGCATTCAACACAAGAGAAGTACTCCGTATCATCCTCAAACCATAGGTGCTGCTGAACGGTTTGTTCAAATCCTGAAAAACAATCTCAAAATGTCGGAAGGAAAAGATGTACCAGCACAGTTAACAAGGATGTTGATCAAATACAGGTCTACACCACATTCAATGACAGGAAGATCCCCTGCAGAGCAACTGATGTAATGACAAATCAAAACTAGACTACATCTTCTACAACCTAGTCTACAAAGAAATATCATGGAAAGAAGAGAAGAGAGAGAGAGTATGTGACAATAAACTGTTGCAGTGTGAACTGAACTTTAAAGTGTTAACAAACATTTATCTTAAAACTGGTGGCGTGATTAACCTTTTATCGTTACTCTTTCCCGTTTTGCACCAATCTTTTATTTCATAATTGGGTTGTACATTAAAAGGGAAGGAGTGTTGTTTATGTTATGTATCGCATTCTCACATGGCCTTTCGCGGTTGGCTTAGAGTAATGACGTCACATGTCATGCTCTCGATTTAACTTCTGTAAGCTTGTCAACAAGTAAAGATGGAACCCAAGCTGTATGATCCTGTTGTTTATGAAAATGAGGCAAAAACATAACAGCTCTCACTCAGCGATTTCGGCCAAGCACTCATTGAGAGTGAGGCCTATGCACCGCCACCGGCTTCTGAAAGTGAATCGGACGAGGATTGGGATTTATCTGTGGTATCTCAGTTTAGCCCAGATGATGGATTGAATGGCAAGTACCAAACCTTACACTTTCAAGATTGGTTAGACATGTGACAGAAGTATCATGAGCTACCGGGTAACAACCTGTTGGGATCATCGTACACAGGTCAACGCCAGGCATCACAAATTTCATGGAGATCAATTTGTGCCTGTGCCAGCCAAGAAACACGTCCTATGCAGAAATTGGAAACACAACTTGGCAGTTTACCACACAGTTCACAATGGACTGTCCGTTGTGTGGAACTCGAACCTCACCTCCGGCATATTGCGGGATTGGAGGTTAATACGCAGGGTGAATTAAATGTCACGGGTCAAGAACTCTGGCTGTAAACACCATAATTAGGTCAACCAACTTAATGGGAAAGGTGCAGGGTCATTGTACCTGATTGGTTTGCATGCTTACTGGTATGCTTACGTAATGCCGTAACACTAACTTCAGTAGACCGCTGGTGTCAACCTGCACAGTATCGAGGCACACACGGAGTATGAGGCACCTCCCTTCATCGTCACCTCGACATAAGAACGGGAGCATCTGTGCAGCGTCGTACCTTAATTTGGCCATCGGTTTAGGAGTGCTTAGTCTACTTGGTAGCTGGTAGTGGTTTGCTTACGAACACTATTTTCCACATCCTTTCCAGACATGACACGACTAGAAGCCACCCGGTAGTTGATTTTTCATCATTTACATCCTTGTAGACAACAATCTGCTAACCGCTCTTCAACAGCCACATACACTCTAGCCAGTGGCAGATGTTGCAGGGTTTGCTCACATCAGATGCCAAGACCCATATGCAGCCATCACTCTACCATCTCAACTGGTGGACAATAGAGTCAAACGTCTTAGGAGGTGTTTCCTTATCTAATTTACACATGTACGTGGATGCCTCCCTGCATGGGTGGGGTGCTCATTTACAGGGCCAGACAGCCTCAGGACTGTGGTCCAGTGCTCAACAGAATAGGCACATAAGGCTAAAAAAAATAATAATCTTTGTTCTTAGGCACTGCTCACATCATCAGAAAGTTCATTGCACGTTTCGTTTTGGTTTCCATTTTCGGTGAAACCCACGAGCACGGGTATGATGCTGACAAACCTAGAAACACAATCCTTGTATGATAGCCACAGTTGAGCCATCTTTCCTTGATGTCCTGTTCTAATGTCATTGTGATGTTGATGAAATCCTTTGAAGTATTTCTTTACTGCATTGTCCGCAAGAGCTGTGTCTAGGGTGTCTGAAGATGGGGCATGCAGCAAATTATCTAGAACTTGGTTTGATTGCCCAGATAACAAAGACATCACTTCAAACTTCACCCCAACTTTCTACATACCGGTACTGAGTTATTAGGAGTCTCTCAAGGCATTCCAACAAGACCTTTTGGCAGTGCATAGCTCTGTTGTAATGTTTCCCTGAAAGAACACCTGCGATGGAATCCGAGGCAAATAAGCCTGCTTCCAACAATATTTCAAAGAGACCTGACCCATTAATTTTCTTTCCTATCATTTCCATGTATGCACAAACTAGATCCAATGTTATGATCAGGAAAATGTGCTTCTCATACTTAGTTTGGTTATTCCAGATGAGGGGGTATGCTTTCATACATACACCTAAGTCGAATGTGGTGATGATGTAGCACTGGTTGACTTCATTGGTGGCATTTTCAGCATAGCGTACCGTCTTTTAATCGGTGATTGGACTGCCAATAATGGGATAGTAGTCGATTGTTGTCAAACTCTCAGGAACTTTACCAGACAGAGATATGAAACCAGTCACTTACCCAGGCACTTCCTGATGTGACAAACAACTTTTCATCCATATCAGCACCCACAATATGTGTTGCATGTCTGCTTCATGGTAGGTATCTTCACCATCAGGATATGTCCACTGCTTGCTCACAAAGCAGTCTGGCAGATTTTCAGATGGAGTGTTTTCAGTGAACGTTGTTTGGTAGTATTATCCTTCGGGATAGAAGGGATGTCTACATGTGTGCCACAATGATCCTCTGGTTTGCCTTCTATATCCTGTAGCATGATACCATGGGCAGTATGAACTGAACCGATTTCAGTTAGGTTGTTCAGCAATTAATCAAAGTTATCAAATTCAGAATAAAACAATGATAGTGCATCTGGTGACCGAATAATATGTGTTGACAATAGAGTTGATGTTTCCTTCTTCTGCTATAGGATATCCATGTCGATCACATTACATACAGCATCAAATGCTATACTACTGGGCTCTGTGAATTTCATTTGTCTTCATCATTTGTACTCCTCCATTTATCAGGATTCTGTGAGTACTTCACTCTACATGACTTGTGGTACTTTGCTTCGCAGGCGAACAAGTCTTGCCCTCAAATCCTTGTAAGAAGTTTTTCATCACCTCGCTTCTCGGCCGTCGCCTGTACTGAGTCCATCATACTGAAACTGACTCAGCCCCACAGTGGTCCATGTTCCCTTAACCCTGATTTTTTTCCTCCCTTCTGAATTGCATAAAATGCAGTCAGGAGTAAACAATACATGATCTCCTGAACTTCTCCTGCTTGGTTTGTAACTTGATGATCCTGAGGGTTCAGAGTATGAAGAGAAGCGATTGGTTACACTCTCTGTGGTATCCATGATGTTCTGCTATAAGCATCTGTTATAAGTTCATATGTCTTTAAATTGTCATTCGATGAACAGAGGCTGGGGGTTGAGTCTCTTCTTGTGTATCTCCTTCAGTTTGGTCAGTCTGTTTTTGGCATGTAAGACCTTCCTACAAGGTCTCATCCATTATCATACAGACTTATTGACATCAGGTTACTGTCCCATAAGCAATGCTCTCCTGTTTTACGATGTAATTCAGGGCATGAGTGAAAGCAACATATTGGTAGTTTATGACCTTCTCTTAACACTATAATCGTTTAAAGTAAGCAGGGAAAATGTTTTCTTTTGCAAACTTTACAAAACCTTCAAAATCTATTAGATTTACTCCTCCCATAACAAGAAGGAGGTGGTACCCTATAATGATATAAGAAGAATAGCATGTTCCCAAAGGGTTATTAGAACAGATCTCTATCTGAACCATGCACACAGGTGGAACCCACCACCTTCTGTGGGATTCAAGCAATAGCATGAGTCAGGATAAGGGATAAATATATTTTTTTAGGGTAAAAATATCATTTATGCCTATCCTGACTCATACGCTTTTGCACCCACACAGCCCTCCCTTCTTCATCTGTGTTTCGGCCATTAGGTAAGGGAAAGAGAGAGTTGACGAGTATATCAACTTGGTCGCCTGTTTCCGGTGCTCATGCACAAACCAGGGGTGCTTTCAGGTGAGGTTGTTTTTTACTGTTCTCCAGGAACACAGTTATGGACATTTCTGTACCTTTAAGAAATGTGTTGAGATAAGCAATAGTATGAATCAGGATAAGTATAAATGATATTTTTAGTGTTAAAAAAAATACATTTTATCAGTGCTTGTTGACATGACCTGAATGAATCTTCAATAACATACAATGAACTTCATCTCATTAGAGTCTGTATAAGTCTGTATAAGGTTTCCAAGATAGAATAAGTCCAATACACAGATCCAGAAGTTCATCTTGCCACCCAACACTCAAATTAACACCTCCTCTTCAAAAAGCTGTGTCATTGTGTGTCATTGTGCCTGATCATGTGGATTGTTGCTTCATGCTTTCAAACACCTGTTTGCCTGATGAGTTATGTAGCTGAATATTAGTGTTAATATGGATGAAGACAGACTTATTCTGTCCACGCAACATTTTGGTACACTTTCTTAATAAAGGTACTAGCATCTGTACCCATTGATACTACAGCTTCTAAAATGCTAAAGAATATAAAATTGCTGAACCATCACTTTCAAAGAAAAAGATGTAGTTCTGTGTCTCCAGGATTATTCTCTGATTCCAGTCCTTCAGTGGAGCTGATAATGTGTGTTGTTTCAGTACTACCACCCCCCCGACAGGAGACCCCAGCAACAACAGGTAGATGAACTACTGAATGAGATTGCGGATGAGGTGGAGATTGATGCTAAGTGTGACCCTGCAAAGGACGTGGAAGACAGGCTTGTGAGGTTCAAGGATGAGCCACCAAGGAAAGGAGCAGGAGGTGAGAGGGCAGTGTACCAGCACTGGTAGTTTCTTCTTGCTGGTGAACACACAAAACAACAACCTTGACCTGACTGTTGACCTGATGAATGCCGTGGTCCATTATGTTCCAGGGATGATTGGTACTGTAGATCTGGAAAGTGTTGCGCCATGAAATTACTGCTAGTGGCTAACAATAGCCTTAATATCTGTCTGGAAAGTTTTGTGACACCCTGTTAAGATGACCAAATATCAAAGCTACTATTGTAGGTGTTATATTTGATAAGTAGGAACCGACATGATGGAATGGAAGTGATTGTTAAACTATAGATGCATCTGTTGTTGTTGTTGTTGACAAAGGAGGTTGACAAGGGCTGACTTGGTTTCAACATTGTACCCCAATGGAATAGATTAATGCTCATTAAGTCAGTCACTGCATTGTCTAGTCCAAACAGGATATTTAATTAGTTACTGGCTGAATGCAATAAACAACAAACAAATACAAACATATAATACAGTTTGATGTTTAGTTGAAGTATTGAGATATATTTAGTGATTCTTATGTATGTGTTACTAACACATGCATGCACAGAAGCAGACTGAAGCTGTCACAAGTTGCTCGTGGTCTCCATATATTCTCCATGCATATTCCAACCAACTCTGCATACTTAATTTCATTGAGGATTAGCACACATTAAGCCCATGAGTATACACTCAACTCTCACACAGGTTAAACACTTCTGTGTTTGTCTGTAAGGCATGTGTGACCCAGTTGTCTATTTATAAGGCTAAAACCTGCTGTACAGTCGCTTCCCTGACAAAAGACAAACTGTTTCTCAACCTTCTGTGCATCACTTCATACATTAGGATCTTTTTTTCTCTTTTGTAATATGTTTCATTTTCTGCATCATATGTTTCCTGTGTCATAAAACAACATTCACACAATTAATGTTCTTCACAACAGACCGGAAGTCGTCTGCCTGCAACAACCTGAATTCAGAGACCTCTGGCCCCCACAAGCCGTACACAAAGAACATCCGCACTGCCACTGGTGGTCGATCTAGTCGGGAGCTGAGTCTGGATGATGTCAACAATCTGATCTCTGCAATGGCAACGGAGATGGAGCTAGATGCCCAGAAAGCTGTGGACGGTCTGCAGAAAGACAAAGAGATCATGGAAAGACTGAACGAACTGAAGAAAAAGAGGAATGCAAAAGGTTGATTGTGTTTGGTTCTACATTAGGTACCAGTCATTTATTATAGGGAGGGGTGGGTCAGAGGGAGTCAGGCTAGGGTCACCAAAGAATATGAAACTCTCAAGGAGAGGGGCATTAAGAATAATACACATATTTTGGGAGGGGCATGAAAAATGGACATTTTATGATAAAATATTAAGTGCTTTTGCATTTTTTGTTTTCGGGGAGGGGCATGTTAAAGATGTTCATGGACATGGAGAGGGTCATCCCCAAATATGACAAACTTTAAGAGAGGGTCCTTATTTTCAGTACATTAGTGCATCAAAAACTTCTCATCACCAACAACCCCCTACCCCACCAACCCTACCCAGAATATGTTCCCAAGACTCTTTAGTTGCCACTGAACTCAACTAATGATCAGATGGTTATGTTGACATTCTTTACAAGGTCATCTTTTTCATCAATTAGTGCAGATGTAAGAACAGATCAGCCATTCAGAAAAGCTGTTCATGATGTTTTTACAAAGCCCAAAATATAAAGACTACCGACTAAAGGCACCAAAATTAACTGACTACTGACCCCTCCCCATAAATACTGAATAATGAAATATTTACTGCCTGCTATCAACTCCTTGCAGCATGGATTGTTGCCTTCACGGGCTTCCCTTGTTCAGATTTGATTATTTGCAGGCTGCTGAGATGAATATGGAATACTGCATTATATTTATATATACTGTGATGTGCTTTAAACAATTCCTCATTCACTTGACCTCTATTTTGTAGGTGAGACATCGGAGGAAGACAATGAGCATTATGAGGACAGTGATGATGAGGAGTTCGCAGCCAAGAAGATCATTAAACAGGTACTCATCTCACCAGGTTCATATACATAGAGACTCAGCTTGTGGTGTGGTTTTAGATGATGTTTTACAGATCTGCTAACCCACAACACCTGAATATGACCAGAAAGGCACTACTTTTTATCTTATCCATTCTCAGATGATGCATTTCTTACTTCTTTCGATCATGGTGTGAAAACATGTCAAAACAAAGTATCTAGCTTCAAGAATCTTTACACCATAATCACCATAACCATCATAATAATCACCAAACTACTCTACTGTTGATAACTTGTTTGTTTTACAAGCTCTTTGTTCTAAATATTTGTGCAGAACCAGAGGTCGTTTTTTTTGTGTATATTTATTGACTTTAAAAAAACTTTTGACTATTTTAATAGGAAAAAATTGATGTATTTACTTCTTACTAAGGGATGTCATGGTAAAATGTCTGTACTTGTAAAAACCATGTATGCATCAGTCAGCGCATGTATAAAGATCAATAATGAACGTACGGACTGCTTTATAACATCTTCCTGTGTACGACAAGGTTGTGTTTTAAGTCTGTTGTTGTTTATATTTGTCATAAATGAACTTGCTATAGAGTTGCAAAATAGTTGTCAACATGGGATATTTGTAACACAAGAAATAATGGACATTACGCTCCTTCTCTTTGCTGATGATGTTGTAATTTTTTTCCTATTCTGTAAATGGCTTGCAAAAACAGTTAAATCTGAAACAGAGTTACTGTTCAAAATGGAGCCTTGAAGTAAATCTGAATAAAACCAATGTTGTAGTTTATAGAAAAGGTGGTATTGTTGCAAAACATGAAAAGTGGTTCGTCTGCCTTGAATGTAGTCACTTACTATACATATTTAGGTCTTTTGTTCTCCTCTAGATTGTCATGGTCTATGGCTTGTAAGCAATCAGGCGTCAAAAGCCATTATGCCTCTTTATAATTTATTCAGGAAAAATAGTCGTGTTTCTTTTTTCACAGCATGTGCTATTTTTGGAGGCAAAATTATCCCTATACTTTTGTATGGTTCTGAAATATGGGGTGCTAAGTATTACGCTGCAATTGAAAAAGTTCACACTTCATATTTCAAATGTTTTCTAGGTGTTGGTAAGTTTGCCTCAAATAAGGCAATTCTTGATCCAAAGTAAACAGGCCGTAATAATATTTTTGTAGCCAGCCAATTAAGGGTAATTAAGTATTGGATTAAGTTACTTAGAATGATGCCTAAAAGATACCCATATCAGTGTTACAAAATGTTAAAGGTACATGATGATAATGGAAAAAATAATTGGGTTTCAGATGTGAGAAATCTATTATTTGTTAGTGGCTTTCCATGTGTATGGATTTCTCAAGATGTGGTTATTTTTATATTCATTTAAGTAAAGACTGAAGGATATATTTTGTCAACAGTGGCACAAAAGTATTTCTGAATCACTTTATCTCAGCAATTACAGCAAAGTAAAATCATTGTTACAAACTAAAATATATTTAACTTGTTTAAATGATAAAAGTTTAATCAGAGCTTATTGTAAACTTAGAATTTCATTGCATAATTTTAATGTAAATATATGTCACAGGTCCAAAGACGGTGATATTGTGAACTCTATTTGTACAAACTGTTCATCTGGAGAAGTAGAGGATGAATACCATGTCTTACTTAGTTGTGAAACGTATTCCCATTTAAGGTATAAATTTCTCCCCATGTCGCAAGGTACTTTTAAAGACTAAACTAAAACTAAAAGCTAAACTCTGAAAATCCTGATATGATCCATGCTGTTTCTGTATTCTTAAAACATGTCTTTAAAATGAGGAATGTGTAACTTGATTTAAAATCTGATCATGTACATCATGTGACAATGTTAATATCCAATCTGCATTGTACTATGGGCCTAAAATACTGAATAAACTGTCTGTCTGTCATAATAATCATCACGCAAACAAATGGGTCACACACTGTAGTCCTGTGTGTTGTGACCTCATCATTCTTTTTCTCACTAAGGATTAGATATATGGATGAACAACTTCTTTGTTATCCCTAGCCACGAATTGAGTACAAGAGAATACATTTCTTTTTTCTGAGAGCTTCCTCTTCTATCATATCAACATCTATGGCATCATTTGAAGAAGAGAATGGGAACAGATCATGAGAAACGCCGGCCTTTAGAAATTGCAGACGGACCTTTTCCTCAGCTGATCCACATGCAACCACACAATGGGAAGGACTATCTGGGGTTTCAATGGTCAACCCGACCAGCTGTTCCCCATCCCATAGTTGCCATCCATCTTGATCCCAGATGACTATGAAGACATCACCTTATGTCTGGTAAGGGCTTGCTGCATCTACCTCAAGGCTGTGGCGCCACTCCCATAAGAGACTCTCCTTACTACTTTCTATGGCATTCACTACGGAAGTCTCCTGTACCACAGTCTTTATCTGGCTCTGTTCAACTATGCTTCGTGCCTATTCCTTCGCTGGATTGCCTTCTCCTGTGACATCCAGTCCACAAGACTAGAGCTATCACCTCTACAGCAACTGCACCCTGTCATGGAGTGTTGTTTTTGGAAGTCTGACACAGTCTTCTCTTCCCACTATCTGTGTGACATCTTGCTCACGAACCTTCAGGGCCTGCAGCAATTTGGTCCCTTGGTCCTGGCATAACAATTGCAGGCTACCCACCAGGAAAGATAGACGATGCATGTACTCACTCCTGCTGTACTCTGTATCCAGTACATACTGAATATATATTGGAATGTCACTCCTTTTATTGTCATTGTTATTCAGGTTCCCAGACTGAGTACCCAGTGGAGTGTAAAGTGACTCATTTGTAGAGATCTTCAACATCGAAGTCGTCGCAAGGCATGTCCGTTTCGGCGGTGTCCCAAGCACTTACATGCTCACCTCTGCCTTGTGCACATGATGGCATAGTATTGGTTTGAAGATTCTGTTATAGATATTGTCAATCATTCCCCTTCTCATGTTAGCATGATTTCAATCCTACAGGTATGATTGATAGCTTAAATGAAGCATTTAAGGAGATGCCAAGCTGTCTCACCCTGTTGTCTGATAGATAGCAGTGAACTGCCTGGTAAAACATCGCCTGTAAGGGTGTTTTTACCTACTCACAAGTTCCTGTCTTTTATTACAGTGTGGGGGCGGTCGGGTAGCCTAGTGGTTAAAGCGTTCGCTCATCACGCCGAAGACCCGGGTTCGATTCCCGACATGGGTATAATGTGTGAAGCCCATTTCTGGTGTCCCCCGCCGTGATATTGCTGGAATATTGCTAAAAGCGGCGTAAAACCATACTCACTCACTCGCTTAATTTATTACAGTGTAATAACTAGGTGTTTGTTTCACTGTTTAGCACCAGCTTCCTCATGCACAACTCACGGTTGTAGTCTCATACCAGCTAGTAGTTTCATCCGCCACACTGTTCCAACCGTGGGATAAATGCATCGTGTGAAATAGGATATGTTTAAGAATTTAAAATTTTTTACACTAGATTGTATATTTATATACTTTATCCTATCTCACACACCATATGCCCTCCCAAACATCCCCTTATCACAGCTACACTAGCCTGTCCGCACTAAGAAACAGTATGATGTGGCAGAGGTAGTCAGATGATCAAGTCATGTAAGGTCACAACACACAGGATTGCAGTGCGTGACCCATTTGTTTGGGTGATGTCTATGGCAATGCTAGGATGTGTTCGGGGGGAAATGTTTTTAGAAGCTGGAAACTTTGTTTTTGCATGTTTCCACACAATGATCTAAAGAAGAGGGAAGAAATTGCATAGTGCGAGGTACTGTAAATCTTGAAATTAATGTGTCTCCAAATTAATATGACTGCTGACCCCTAGCTAAAAATGCAACTGAAAATCAATGCGACTTCCCCCACCCCATCCCGAGTAGAATGATACATATCCTTACCTTAATCCGTTCGCTCGTCACATCGAAGACCTGGGTTCGATTCCCGACATGGGTACAATATGTGAAGTCCATTTCTGGTGTCCCCCGCCATGATTTTGCTGGAATATTGCTAAAAGCGGCGTAAAATGAAACTCACTCACTCACTTACCTTAATCCAATCAAACAGCAAATAGTTCCGTTTATTAGCACTGAGTAAAACACTTCCATAAAAACAACAAACAGTGTTGTCCTAAAAACAACACACAGTTTATATGTTGACTGGCATAAAGTTCAAAGGCATTAAAATAATTGAACCAACAACAGATCACTGATTGGAGTGGTCAATGATGCCTAGTTTGACACAAGTGGGTAGAACTCTTGACCCCAGCAGTTGTAACTCACCTGATGTCTATTGTTGAATTATTTAATCTTTAATTGACATTGTTATGTACTTGTTACAACTGCTGCACAATAAACCGTGTTGTGTATATATTCAAGTTTGTATTTCCGCTATCCATACTGGGGAGCCTCAAAAGACACCCTACTTTCACTATACATAGCTCTTATCCGATCTAAACTAGACTACAGTAGCGCCATTTACAACACCCTAAACAATTCACTAAACAAGAAATTACCCGCACCCAACAAGGCACTTCTAGCACTTCACTGCAGGCTCTAACAGAAGAAATCCCATTGGAATTACACCGGGAACAATTATCTATAAACTTCTGGGCTGCCGCCCAATCAAACCCTCTCATCCAAAATATTCTTAAAAACAACATTAGCCCAAGAAACCAAGTGCTGGCCTGCATAAACCCACTACTAACCCCCATATCACAAAGAATAACAATCTCCCTAAATGGACACAAACTAAATAATTTAAGACAAAACACCAAACCTTCCAACATTTACACACCAAAACTCCAAACCCCTAAAATAGACACCAAACTTGCCTCCACGCTAAACAAGCAAACAGATCCAAACATCGCTAAAAACAATTCATTAGCATACATCCACGAGAAATGGCTAAATTGGTGCCACATTTACACAGAGGGATCCTCTGATCCATCCTAAAAGCACACCGGCTTTAGCGTCCACATCTTTCAACCTCTAAAACAAACAAAATCTTACAGACTCCCCAATAATCTATCTATCTTTACGGCCAAACTCATGGTCATGGCCACAGCCCTTCAAAACCCACAAATAAAAACCCGCCAAAACATCCTCATCCTCACAGACTCCCTCAGTGGACTCCAGGCCCTAAAGGCCCAAAACACTAAAAATCGCCCCAAACTAATTAGTCAAATTCTAAAAAGCTCTAATGAACTAACTAAAGCAGGCAAACAGATAGAATTTGTTTGGATACCCGCACATGTAGGAATTTATGGTAATGAACATGCCGACAAAGCAGCTAAACTTTCACTAAAACTCCCAGAAATAAGTCTAAATCTGCCAATTTCCAAATCAGAAATTAAAAGCATAACAAAACAAAAAAACTCCCAAAAATAGCAAACAAAATACAAAAACTGAAACTGTCAGCTCAAAAAAGTACTCAAAATAACCCTAACTAAAGCCAACATTCTTCACCCATCCAAAAAAATTGACAGGGCCATAACTAAATAACAAACAGCCACCTTCAAACACTAAAAATACACGCAACAGGCACATGCCCACACTGCACTCAAAAAGAAACCACAGAACATGCACTCATCCACTGCCCACGCTACAAGACACACAGAACAACACTTCTAAACACACTAAACTTAAACTCCTGAGTAAACTCTTGAAAAAATCTTAAACCCACTAAATAACACATCCAACTTTAAAGCCCTAGGCAATACCTAATTAAAACAGATGTTATTAACCGAATATAACCCACAAATAATGAAAACAAAACAAATTAAAAACAAAAATAATTATTAAAGAAACGAAACAACTCACTCAACACTCACATCTCCCTTAGTCTCTCTCTCCACTCTCCACTTCCTTCATATATTTTGGGCAAATTCATTAAATGGCCTGGTGGGCCTGTGTGCGACTAAAGTCGGAAAGCGCTCATAAAATCCCCAACCTCAGTCAGTTAGTCCGCTATCTAAGGTGTGCAGTGAGGCTGTCTTATTGTCTACCAGATGTCTACTGTGTAATTATTTTTTTAAACGATATTTATTTCCACTTGGTTTAGTAAAAGTTCAGATTTAATCTTTTTAGTTGACATTCTACCATGAATTTGGAATTTACTCGATTCTGATTGGTCAGTCAGAGGCTATTAAATCACAATAATCCCCTCTGATTGAAACAGCTGGTTTGACGGCCGCATCACCGCAGAAGCTAATATTCATAGAATAGCACTTTTTTTTCAGTCATTGTCAGTAGGCATATTTAAACAATTATATCTACAATTACAGGTTACAAAATGCACAGATGCAGTTACTACAATATTCCAAGGATGTGTGGCAATACATTTCGTGCAGAAAACACGATAGAAATCTGCAAAGGAAGTGCACTTATGTTTTGGAGACAACAGCTAGAGAGCTTGGAATTTTGGCGCTTTCCTACATACGACTGTGACGTCATATCTTTTGCATCACAATGAGCGATATGACGTCATAATGATGACATGCAATGTAGAGCAAAAGACTTGCAAAGCAGATCGATATTCAGATCGATAATCCACTCAAAACACTGGACTCAACCCATGCCGCTTCACTCAGTATATTTGCTAACACCAAAGAGTTCGCATTTTATTTAGTCATAGTAGAATGGAGATAAACATACCGTACTGTGTTTTCAATGTAGAGCTAGGTTACCTGTAGATTTAACCTCGCTAAATTCAATTTGGAACCGAACGCGAATTGTTATGTACTTGTTACAAGTGCTGCTCAATAAACCGTGTTTGTGTATATATTCAAGTTGGTATTTCCACTATTCAAGTGTGCAGTGAGGCCGTCTTATTGTTGATAGTCCTTTGGAGACATAAATGCGAAGTTTCATTAATGCAAACAATGACCACTCATATTTTTTAATCGCGTTAATTTCAAAACAGTTAATGAATATACAATTTTATGTAAATTTTTCAATTATTCTATTATTTCCATTCAACCTGAATGCGAATTTGGATCGTCCAACTGTATAATTATGCATTTCAGGGAGCAACCATTTGACTTTTGTGAAGTTCTAAAAAAAAATATTCAAACCCATTTTACTGAAAAGTAATTATATATGCCTCCCTGACAAAAGGGTTTGAATCACACAGTCTCTACCACAGGAAGTAATAACAATGATGCAATAACAATATAAAATAATAATTTCTCCCTCAGTATCTGGAAGAGGTGAGGCTGGAGGAAAGACTGGGAGACATTCCTTCTATTGACGGACAGCCCACTGATGAGCAACTAAAGAAAATGAACACTGCCAAACCAAAGAAAGCCTCAAACATGAATAAGGTATGTAAAGACAGTGATGTGGGGTCTCTATAAGGTATGTGAGAAGAGTGGGGTAGGGTCTCTATTACATTTGTGAGAAGAGTTGTGCTGTGAAGCATGAATTATGAAATGTTTTGTTGGTTAACAAGTGTGGACCTTTTGCAATTTTGCTGTTTAGGAAATGAAGACTGGTGATGAAGAAGGGTTTGACCCTGATGAGTTGCCATATTGCTGTATCTGTACCAACAACGCCACCATTAGATGCCTCGGATGTGACTTTGACCTCTACTGTGCTGGATGTTTCAAGTATGCTAATATCTGTGTTATCTCATTTTAATGCTCAACATGCTCAACAAAGTAATCACTTAAAATCCTTTGCAAAGGTATCCCTGGTTCTCAAGTCCATTACCCATCTGTGTGGGGGTGCTAAAGTTCTTTACCCATATGCGTGGGAGTGCTAGTGTTCCTTACCCATCTGTGTGAGGGTGCTAAAGTCCCTAACCCAACTGTGTGAGGGTGCTAAAGTCCCTACCCATCTGTGTGGGGGTACTAAAGTTCTTTACCCATCTGCGTGGGAGTGCTTGTGTTCCTTACCCATCTGTGTGAGGGTGCTAAAGTCCCTAACCCATCTGTGTAGGGGATGCTAAAGTCACTTACCCATCTGTGTTGGGGATGCTAAAGCCCCTAACCCATCTGTGTAGGGGATGCTAAAGTCACTTACCCATCTGTGTTGGGGGTGCTAAAGTTCTTTACCCATCTGCGTGGGAGTGCTAGTGTTCCTTACCCATCTGTGTGAAGGTGCTAAAGCCCCTAACCCCATCTGTGTAGGGGATGCTAAAGTCACTTACCCATCTGTGTTGGGGATGCTAAAGCCCCTAACCCATCTGTGTAGGGGATGCTAAAGTCACTTACCCATCTGTGTAGGTGATGCTAAAGTCACTTACCCATCTGTGTGGGGGTGCTAAAGTCCCTAATCCCATCTGTGTGAGGGTGCTGAAGTCCGTAACCCATCTATGTGGGGATGCTTAATTCCCTTACCCATCTGTGTAGGTGATGCTAAAGTCCCTAACTCATCTGTGTAGGGGATGCTAAAGACTTTCACCCATCTGTGTGGGAGTGCTAAAGTCCCTTACTCATTTGTGTGTTGTGCTAAAGTCCCCAACACATCTGTGTAGGGGATGCTAAAGTCCCCAACTCATCTGTGTGGGAGTGCTATGTCACTTACCCATCTGTGTGTGTGCTAAAGTCCCTTACCCATCTGTTGGGGGTGCTAAAGTCCCTAACCCATCTGTTTGAGGGTGCTTAAGCCCCTTATCAATCTGTGTAGGGGATGCTAAAGCCCCTTAATTATCTGTGTGGGGGTGCTAAAGTCCCTAACCCATCTGTTTGAGGGTGCTAAAGCCCCTTATCCATCTGTGTAGGGGATGCTAAAGTCTGTAAGCCATCTGTGTAGGGGTGCTATAGTCCATAACCCATCTGTGTGGGGGTGCTAAAGTCCCTTACTCATCTGTGTAGGGATGCTAAAGCCCCCTATCCATCTGTGTGGGGGTGCTAAAGTCCCTAACCCATCTGTTTGAGGGTGCTTAAGCCCCTTATCAATCTGTGTAGGGGATGCTAAAGCCCCTTACTTATCTGTGTGGGGGTGCTAAAGTCCCTAACCCATCTGTGTGGGGGTGCTAAAGTCCATAACCCATCTGTTTGAGGGTGCTAAAGCCCCTTATCCATCTGCGTAGGGGATGCTAAAGTCTGTAAGCCATCTGTGTAGGGGTGCTATAGTCCATAACCCATCTGTTTGAGGGTGCTAAAGCCCCTTATCCATCTGTGTAGGGATGCTAAAGTCTGTAAGCCATCTGTGTAGGGGTGCTATAGTCCATAACCCATCTGTGTGGGGGTGCTAAAGTCTGTAAGCCATCTGTGTAGGGGTGCTATAGTCCATAACCCATCTGTGTGGGGGTGCTAAAGTCCCTTACTCATCTGTGTAGGGATGCTAAAGCCCCTTATCCATCTGTATATAATGGATGCTAAAGTCCCTAACCCATCTGTGTTAGGGTGCTAAAGCCCCTTACCCATCTGTTGGGGATGCTAAAGCCCCTAACCCATCTGTGTTGGGGATGCTAAAGTCCCTAACCCATCTGTGTGAGGGATGCTAAAGTCTCTTACCTATCTGTGTAGGGATGCTAAAGTCCCCAACCCATCTGTGTAGGGGTTCTAAAATCTCTTTCCCATCCGTGTGAGGTTGCTAAATTCCCTTACCCATCTGTTGGGGGTGCTAAAGTCCCTTACCCATCTGTTGGGGGTGCTAAAGTCCCTTACCCATCTGTTGGGGGTGCTAAAGTCTGTAAGCCATCTGTGTAGGGGATGCTAAAGCCCCTTACTTATCTGTGTGGGGGTGCTAAAGTCCCTAACCCATCTGTTTGAGGGTGCTAAAGCCCCTTATCCATCTGTGTAGGGGATGCTAAAGTCTGTAAGCCATCTGTGTAGGGGTGCTATAGTCCATAACCCATCTGTGTGGGGGTGCTAAAGTCCCTTACTCATCTGTGTAGGGATGCTAAAGCCCCTTATCCATCTGTATATAATGGATGCTAAAGTCCCTAACCCATCTGTGTTAGGGTGCTAAAGCCCCTTACCCATCTGTTGGGGATGCTAAAGCCCCTAACCCATCTGTGTTGGGGATGCTAAAGTCCCTAACCCATCTGTGTGAGGGATGCTAAAGTCTCTTACCTATCTGTGTAGGGATGCTAAAGTCCCCAACCCATCTGTGTAGGGGTTCTAAAATCTCTTTCCCATCCGTGTGAGGTTGCTAAATTCCCTTACCCATCTGTTGGGGGTGCTAAAGTCCCTTACCCATCTGTTGGGGGTGCTAAAGTCCCTTACCCATCTGTTGGGGGTGCTAAAGTCTGTAAGCCATCTGTTTAGGGGTGCTAAAGTCCCTTACCCATCTGTGTGGGGATGCTAAAGTCCCTGAGCCATCTGTGTACGGGATCCTTAAGTCCCTTACCCATCTGTGTAGGGGATGCTAAAGTCCCCAACTCATCTGTGTAGGGATGCTAAAGACTTTCACCCATCTGTGTGGGAGTGCTAAAGCCCCTAACCCATCTGTGTAGGGGATGCTAAAGCAGGGGTCCGGAAACCGTCATATGCGCCGGACATGTCCGATTGGGAATCTCAAATGTCCGTTTTAAAATAGGCTATTGCTTACCGGACATTTTAAAAAGTATTGTCCGGACATTCTTAAATTTTGACCGGACATGATCAACAGTTAGGACTGAGCAGTTTCTGTCTGCAGTTGCAACACAATGAAGATTAACTACACTGACAAGCTTTGTTTGTTTTGATTGCTGAAAATACATCGTACCTACATGATAGTCCAATCGGTCAATCACTGTAATAGGCAATAAACTGAGTTGACACTGATTAATCGAGGATTAATTACTGAGAACATCTTGTTAATTTGAGTGAAAGGTGTTTACAACTGTACATTAATACCTTGCATCATCGATGTACCTCATTATCCTCACAATGCTATGATACGTAATCTCAGACAAGAAGCGAAAGCGTGACGACAGCCAGTCGACCGATGCAGATCAGTCGAGCGGATCTGCCAAACCCTCAAAGTCTGGACGATCATTTTGTAAGTCGTGGCTAACGACTTTCACTTGGTTGACATACAATGAGGATTTGCAGATTTTATTGTTTTCAGTATCTAGTCGTATATTGAATCTTGATTGACCGCCATTTTGCTTTCTCGGACGATCGATATCCAATTTGTTTATGGTCAATAATTAAGTACAGATGAAAAAAGTATTCAAATAACTATTGCTATCAACGATATTTTAGTATTTGTGATTAAATTATCTGTCTTGTTTTTAAAAAAATCTTTAGTTTAAAAAAAAACTTTTCCCGTGAGGTCACGTGATAACCAAATATGGGATAATAGTCTCGATCCAAATGTTACAACGCGTACACTTGAGCAGACTTATGAATATAACTCATGAATATTAATTAGACCGTTCACTACGTTAACAGACCGTTATTATAACAGAAACAAACGTATGTTTTCCATGTAAATCTAAAATGATATTATTTGTTATTAATTGTCTGATGAATTAAACAATTTAAATTGAAACAATTCATAATTCATCATATTATGAATACTTAAACTTTTAATGTGTGTGAAAAGTCGTACTAAAATACGCTATTTGAAGGGGGCGTGGCCTAAATGCAAATGTTCGATTGGGATTTTAAATTTTCCGGACCCCTGTGCTAAAGTCCCTTACCCACCTGTGTAGGGGTTCTAAAATCTCTTTCCCATCCGTGTGAGGGTGCTAAAGCCCCTTACCCATCTGTTGGGGATGCTAAAGCCCCTTACCCATCTGTTGGGGAAGCTAAAGCCCCTAACCCATCTGTGTGGGGGTGCTAAAGCCCCTAAGCCATCTGTGTGGGAGTGCTAAAGTCCCTAAGCCATCTGTGTGGGAGTGCTAAAGTCCCTTACCCATCTGTGTGGGAGTGCTAAAGTCCCTAACCCATCTGTGTGGGAGTGCTAAAGTCCCTTACCCATCTGTGTGGGAGTGCTAAAGTCCCTAACCCATCTGTGTAGGGGATGCTAAAGTCACTTACCCATCTGTGTAGGTGATGCTAAAGTCACTTACCCATCTGTGTGGGGGTGCTAAAGTCCCTAATCCCATCTGTGTGAGGGTGCTAAAGTCCGTAACTCATCTATGTGGGGATGCTTAAGTCCCTTACCCATCTGTGTGGGAGTGCTAAAGTCCCTAATCCCATCTGTGTGGGAGTGCTAAAGTCCCTAATCCCATCTGTGTGGGAGTGCTAAAGTCCGTAACCCATCTATGTGGGGATGCTTAAGTCCCTTACCCATCTGTGTGGGGATGCTAAAGTCCCCAACTCAGCTGTGTGGGGATGCTAAAGTCCCCGACTCAGCTGTGTAGGGATGCTAAAGACTTTCACCCATCTGTGTGGGAGTGCTAAAGCCCCTAACCCATCTGTGTAGGGGATGCTAAAGTCCCTTACCCATCTGTGTAGGGGTTGCTAAAGTCCCCAACTCATCTGTGTAGGGATGCTAAAGACTTTCACCCATCTGTGTGGGAGTGCTAAAGTCCCTAACCCATCTGTGTAGGGGTGCTAAAGCCCCTAACCCATCTGTGTAGGGGTGCTAAAGCCCCTTACCCATCTGTGTGGGGGTGCTAAAGCCCCTAACCCATCTGTAGGGGTGCTAAAGTCCCTAATCCCATCTGTGTGAGGGTGCTCAAGTCTGTAAGCCATCTGTGTAGGGGATGCTAAAGTCCCTTACCCATCTGTGTGGGGGTGCAAAATCACTTACCAACCTGTGTGGGAGTGCTAAAGTCCCTTACCCATCTGTGTGGGGGTGCAAAGTCACTTACCCACCTGTGTGGGAGTGCTAAAGTCTGTAAGCCATCTGTGTTGGGGTGCTAAAGTCCCCAACGCATCTGTGTAGGGATGTTAAAGACTTTCACCCATCTGTGTGGGGGTACTAAAGTCCCTAACCCATCTGTGTATGGGTGCTAAAGTCCCTTAATCATCTGTATGTGGGTGCTAAAGTCCGTAAGCCATCTGTGTCGAGGTGCTTAAGTCCCCAACTCATCTGTGTAGGGATGCTAATGACTTTCACTCATCTGTGTAGGGGTGCTAAAGTCCCTTACTCATCTGTGTAGGGATGCTAAAGACTGTCACCCATCTGTGTAGGGATGCTAAAGACTTTCACCCATCTGTGTAGGGGATGCTAAAGTCCCTTAATCATCTGTGTGGGGGTGGTAAAGTCTGTAAGCCATCTGTGTAGGGGTGCTAAAGTCCCTTACCCATCTGTGTGGGAGTGCTAAGGCCCCTTATACCAATCTGTGCTTAAGTCCCCAACTCATCTGTGTAGGGATGCTAAAGACTTTCACCCATCTGTGTGGGAGTGCTAAAGTCCCTAACCCATTTGTTTTGGGGTGCTAAAGTCACTTAACCATCTGTGTTCAGGTGCTTAAGTCCCTTACTCACCTGTGTGGGGGTGGTATAGTCCCTTAACCATCTGTGTGGGGGTGGTATAGTCCCTTAACCATCTGTGTGGGTGTGGTATAGTCCCTTAACCACCTGTGTGGGGGTGGTATAGTCCCTTAACCATCTGTGTGGGGGTGGTATAGTCCCTTAACCACCTGTGTGGGTGTGGTATAGTCCCTTAACCATCTGTGTGGGGGTGGTATAGTCCCTTAACCATCTGTGTGGGGGTGGTATAGTCCCTTAACCATCTGTGTGGGGGTGGTATAGTCCCTTAACCATCTGTGTGGGTGTGGTATAGTCCCTTAACCATCTGTGTGGGTGTGGTATAGTCCCTTAACCATCTGTGTTGGTGTGGTATAGTCCCTTAACCATCTGTGTTGGTGTGGTATAGTCCCTTAACCATCTGTGTAGGGGTGGTATAGTCCCTTAAGCATCTGGGGGTATGGGTGGCCCAATCGTCTAAGGTGCCGCAAATCGCTGTGCAGAGTTGCGTCCCTTGGGCAAGCCAGAAACCTATGATTGTGGGTTCGAATCCCCGTTCGCCCCAATTATGTTTCTAGGTTTGTCAGCACCATACCCGTGCTCGTGGGTTTCACCGAAGTGGTAAATGTCTGAGACCTGCATCACTTCGGGCTTTCCTCCCACATTAAGCTGACACGCCGTGATATAACTGGAATACTGTTGAAAGCGGCGTTAAACCAAACTCACTCACTCACTCACTCACTCACTCCTAGGGCTTCAACGAGTACTCGAGTACTCGGGGCCGGGTCGGTTTTAGTGGGACTCGAGTACTCGATAAGGGGAGATCACTCTGTTTTGCTTGTTTCACGTTACGGTTGCACGCCATTTGCACTGGCAATGGAGAGGGATAAAAAATTACATTTTGATTTAGACAGTGTTAAAAAGAAAACTAAATGCCGTTTGTGTGGCCTTATCCTTAGTTACACTGGCAGCACGACTAGCACAATGAGAAAACATCTGACATGCAAACATCCCAGCGCTGACGCTGATCTTACACGTACAGTTCGAAAGCAAGCCACCCTAGGTACTGGTATGTTTGGCAATATTGGCATAAAAAAGCCTGTTGATCGAGCGTGGTATGAAAGAGTAACACGAAAGGCTATGCTTATGTGTGTCCGAGATCTACGACCACTGAATATTGTCAAAGGTGAAGGCTTCCGAGATTTCTGTGAAGAATTAAATCTGAACTATCAAGTACCGTGCTCCACCACGATTCACAACTACCTGATTAAGACCTTTGAAGATACAAAATCAGAACTAAAATTCAAATTACAGTCAATCCCATATGTTGCCTTCACGACCGACATGTGGACAAGTATTGCTACCGAGGGATATATCACTGTAACCGCGCATTTTATCAACAACTGGTCACTGGAATCTTGTGTACTTGCTACACGCCACGTTGAAGAACGTCATACAGGGGAGAATATTGGTAATATTCTAAAATCTATCCAAGATGAATTTGGAATTGAAAAGGTTGCAGGGTTAACTACAGATAACGCCAGCAATATGGCCGTCGCAGCTAATACTGCCGGTTACCCCCGCGTGCGCTGCTTTGCCCACACCCTCCAACTTGCTGTCCACGATGGTCTGAAGCTCGCTGCAATCGAAAACATGTTGATGTTTGCTCGAAAACTGGTAGCATTTTTTTCCAAGTCACCAATGGCTACTCAACAACTTAAAGATTACCAACGAAAGCTTGGAAAATCTCCAAAGAGCGTCGTCACTGACGTTGTTACTCGCTGGAACTCTGTGTTTTTCATGCTGGAACGCCTAGCTTTACTGCATACGGACATCGTTTCTGTCCTTCTTGATCCACTATTGAAGAATCTGAAAGATAACCATTGGACTTTAGTGGAGTGTCTGTCTGTAGCACTAAAGCCGCTTGTATCTGCCACCGAAGTCCTATGCAGTGAAAAATTCCCAACATCATCTGGTGTGTATCCGCTGGTGTTTGCTCTTGTCAACAGGCATCTTGTGGCATCAGATCTGGATACAAACATCATCGCTGGGATGAAGACAGCTATAGCTAGAGGCCTTGAAACACATCTCATGAAGGATCAGTATTGGTTGGAAACACAAACGATAGCCACGGCCCTTGACCCATGCTACAAAAATCTGCGATTTCTTAACGATCAACAATAACAGGACATCAAAGACAAAATTGGTGAACTAATGGATGGAACTTCGTCTACCCAGTCTTCCCAGGTTCAAGTTAAAGAAGAACCCCAGTCACCTCATGACTCAAGCCAGCCAAGCAAAAAGTTCAAATTTTGTGAAAATGACGAGGCTATGTCGTTCTTGCTGAGTGAAATTATTGAAATTTCAGATCACGACGACAATACAGACAGAGACGCAAGAACTGAATATCGTGACTATCTCAGTGCTCCTAACAAACTGTCTGGACCCTCATCCTTGAAGTCTCTGACTCTCGGCTGGTGGAAAGAAAATGCATATGCATTTCCAAGAATTGCACCTTTAGCACAGTAGTACCTTTGTATACCTGGTACAAGCATACCATCAGAGCGAGCATTCTCAACAGCCGGCCTAACAATCACCAAGCAGCGTGCATCACTTGATGCAATACAGCAGATGCAATCATTTTCTTAAACAAAAATCTGAGAGGTACACAGAAGTCCCAGTCTAAGTCAAGCTCAACTCCACTGATGTCTTCTGGTTCAGCTCTGAACACGACTGTCGTCAAAACAGAAGTTCTTACAGAACCCGTGAAAAATGTCACAGAGTCGTGTCAGTCTACAACAACCGCCGTGACAACTGAACCGCCACTACCTAACTTGCCAGAACTCTGAGATAACTTGTCATATTGTGTTTATGATAAGTCCCCTTTTATCAGGTTATGAATTTTGTCACAATTTCCAACATTCTTGAAGTTTCAATGTTCAATTGTTCATCAATATATTGATTAAAGCTTCAAAAAATATTGTTTGGATAATGTATTCTTTGTAGAAAGTAGGTGTACATTAGAACAATTGAGAATGTCACATAAAATAGACGTAATTATTGTTTTTCCTTCCCGACTTTAAGAAATTGAATGTATCAAGGCGATTATTGCTTCTTTGCTCCGACTCAAATGCCAAGTGTATTCCCTTACACAGATTAACAACTGATTAGCTGGTATATATGTGCTATTTCAGTGCTTACAAATCAAGCGACAAGTCGACAGTTTGGTACAGTTTGAAAACATGACCAACTCATGAATGAATTAACTTATAGTACTACATTTCCATATTTAGCGGCAGCTGTGTATACGTGTATGTCACGTGATGCACATTATCGATTTTTTTTTCCTGCAAATTATTGTTCATCTTTGTTGGCAGGTGTCGAATGAAACGCTGATCGTCAGAAAAAAACTTGGTTTGTGTTCAATATGTATTGTAGTATTTGTAGACGTGACGTAATGTTTTTGAAGGTCGTGATTAAGATTAGTGCAGAACTTTACAAGCAAACATTAACACTGAACACTTCCATACACT
The DNA here is from genome assembly GCF_023055435.1 of Haliotis rufescens. Classification (NCBI taxonomy): domain Eukaryota; kingdom Metazoa; phylum Mollusca; class Gastropoda; order Lepetellida; family Haliotidae; genus Haliotis; species Haliotis rufescens. Next base: position 48,596,340 of record NW_025964001.1, on the reverse strand, counting down.
TTGACAGATAAACAAGTTCCGTGGATGCTTTCTATTTACATTTCAGTGCAGTTCAATTATACTTGTTTTAATACTTTTTGATGGCAATTTTGATCTAATGAACCAATATTCTTAAAGGACGTCCTATTTTCGAGTACTTGAATACGAGTCGAGTTTCACCCCTCGGGTACTCGAGTCCAAAAATTGTGGTCAGGCTTGCTGACTTGGTTGATACATGTCATCGATCCCAATTGCGTGGATTGATGCTCATGATGTCAATCACTGGATTGTCTGATTTTTTTCAGACCACCGTCATATAGCTGGAATATTGCTGAGTGCAGCGTTAAACAACAAACCAAACCAAAAACCTAAATTAAATCTACTTTCAAGAGGAACTGAGAATCAACTGTTCCTGTTATGGGGGTGAAAGATTTGATTCCCTTTGCCTCATTATTTTTGTTTCGCTTCCAGGAATGTATTTACAATTGAGGGTTGAGTCATTTAATATAGGAGGGGTGAGATTTGTCTGTATCATATTTTGCCCCTCACCCCCTACCCATTTTATGTAATATTTCTCCATGACCCCTCCATATGATAAATCTCCAGTCCCTAAATAAATAATGTTCCCTCCCCATAGTTGTGCTAAATTTTTGGCACTGATCATCATTTTTGGCCTGTAAGCTCCATGCCTGAAGGTACTGATGGGGTGTACTGTTGAGCATCAAACAAGTAAAAACAACTTTAGATACTGCTTAGCATAAATTAAAACTTTTCCTACAAAATGTTTGTAGAAGTTCTTTACAAATAACTAGATCTGACAGCACAACAAAGCCAGTCAGTGTTTGATATTTGCAAAACATGATTTGGAGAAATGAAACAAAATCAAATCTTACAATCTGCATTTGCATAGTGCTGATTTCCCATTTTAGATTTAACTTGACAGCTTGTCCTCTCTTTGTGTGTGTTTTCTACTACCTAAGCCTGAAAAATAATAACTACCGACAAAAGACCCAAAATTTTAGGTAATACTGAATTGTGCTCGTTACTCACAATATCGATCACTGGATTTTCTGGTCCACACTCTATTTTGTAAAAACGTCCATCATACGGGTAATATTGCTGAGTGTGGTGTTAAACAAATAATACTTATTTCCAAGGCTTCTTGATGGGTAGGCTAACCTATTGGTTGAAGGGGCAACTGCGATAGGAACTACCACACTCTGAGTGGGCAGAGCTTATACGAGTTATCTGACAGGTCAATATGGCGTCATGATAACACACAAATTTCATTGGTTAATGCGTAAACGGGTGACGTCATGTAAACACCCACCCACGGGGGCCGTTGGACAACAAGGACATAAATTTTAATGGTTATAAATATCCCTTCAAATGATTCCAAGACTTTTCAACGAACGGGTAGGTCTTTGGTTTCGAAACCTACCTGCCATGTCGTCTTCATAAAATGATACTGTGGAATGTCCACGATTTGTCCAGCACAGTCCAACACACAAATTATAGCTCTGCACTATTCTCTTGACGAGAACGAAATATGTTTGTCGTGATTAATAAGAGCAGTGTAATTGAAAAAAACCAAACATAATATGTATCGTGGCACCAATCAAAATCCTGTGGTGTACGGTATATCTGCAGTTTATGAATAGCATTTCCCTCAAAATATACGACAGTTGGGGATTTCAGCAGTGGGGGGATTATGTCGTGGAGCAGTCCGTCCGTCCCACAGAGGGTACTAAGCTTGTGAAATCAACTCCTCCTCCAGCTTTTAAAGAATATCCCTGACACTCTACACACAAGATGTCGACATGTTGATGATACGCATATCGCAGTCCCGTTTCATTTCGACTAATTTTGACAGAGTTACTGCCCCTGTTTTACAGAGCTTCATTTGCCTAACTGTGAGAGAGGTACTAAGCTGGTGAAATCAACTCCTCCTCCAGCTTTTAGAGAATATCCCTGACACTTTACACACAAGATGTCGACATGTTGATGGTACGCATATCGCAGTCCCGTTTCATTTCGGCTCATTTTGACAGAGTTACTGTCCCTGTTTTACGGAGCTTCATGAAATCTACTCCTCCTCCAGTTTTCAGAGTATATCACAATATCTAACTATAACTAGAACTATAGTTAGTTTCCATGTTTAAGGCTTTTGTGGGTGAGATACATCCTTATGGCATTAGTATTCAGACTGGATTTCTCCCAACAAAACGTTCTGCACAATTTGTTTCAAATGCAGTGCCATCTACTGTTGTTATTTCATAAAATACAAAGAAAATATAAACTCGTTAAAAAAATTCATAGGGGGGATGTTGTGCTCTCAGAGCACTCTTGTTTTCGTTGTGTTCCTCTTACCTTCATCTGGAATCTGAATGACAACAATCCTGTATTATACCCTGGTAATGGTCACAAATATTTTCAAGTGATGAAAGTAGTTTTTTGTCGTTTCCGTCACATGTTTTCATTGCCCAGTAGCAATGTATTTGGGCAAATCACACTTGTCCAAAAGCCTCTCATGCCGAAGTCACTCAATCCGTGAAACTTCAATGCAGTGACCCAGATTCTCTGTTGATTGGCATGCCAAGTGACATTTGCATAAGGCAATCCATATTTTTTGTATGTGTTTCTCCCCTCAAGCCTCAACTAATTAGAGAGCGGACAGACAAAATAAAATATATTATTTATTAAAAAATGTCTTTCAATAATTGTGTAAGTTATGTTTTACCCTACCTGACGCTACACAGTGCTTTAGCTTCCCTACCTTATACAAACAAACAGTTCTGGAATGAAGAGACAGTTTAAACAGACTATAGCCCGTGCCTTGGCATCCACGAGCACTGTGTAGCATCAGGTAAGTATAAAAACACTACATTTAAACACTTGGTACTAGAATCTAGTCTATGAATTAATTTATGATGTCGATTGAGTCACTTTGCTTCTGAAACAAATCGTTAACAAACAACTAAAGAAAGAAAAAGTTGACTTGGTTCTTTTATGATGGTGCAATAGTAGATCTAGTAGTTTTTCTTTTATTAGATCGGTGCACAATTTTCCACAGCAGCAGGAAACTTTATATTATTTCACGTCGGAGTGGAGATAAAACAGGGACAGACCCACATACTTCAAAACGATGTTCAGATAAATATTTGTTCACATTAATTCTGTCATGTGCGTGAACATAGATTTCAACACTGTTTTCATCAAGAGTATTCAGGTGGCTGGCCACACAGATCATTCTCTCTGAGTGGTAAACTACTTTCGCATGAATGCATTTGGACTCAAACCTCAAAGCAACAATGACTGTCTGTCATAATGACCATATCAGCAACTGTCCTAATCACCACATCAACTGGGACAACGTCCAAATCCTCTCCAACAATTAACCTCCATGATTTCACTGAAAGAAAACTAACAGAAGCAGTCCACATTCACCACTACAAGCCATCAATCAACAGAGATCAAGGCTATTTCATCCCATCTGCCTACTATGGACTCATAAGGCAAAAGTCACTTATCCTGTTTAATTGGCTTCATGTCCCATTGGCTTCCACCTATGTGTTCTCTGTCCATCATGTTGTGACAGTATTATCTTCTGTTGTCATTACTTACTCATTTTATCACACTCATGTATGTATTTGTTGTTACTGTTAATCCTCCACCTACTATATATATTCTGTACAATGTCCCTCATAAACAGGCCGCTCAACCCTAGATAACCTCACCCGACTAGAACAAGATATTAAGACAGGACAGCTAAATAAACAATATACCACAGGCATCTTCTTAGACTTCTCTAAAGCTTTCGACATGGTATGGCACGATGGGCTAATACAAAAACTTAAAAAAATAGGACTCAAAGGTCAGATAATAAACTACATCCAGGACTTCCTAAACAATCGTAAAATAACCGTGGGTATAGACCAAACTCTATCGGACCAATGTCCCCTAGAAAATGGTACTCCACAGGGCAGTATCCTCAGCCCCACCCTCTTCAATATAATGATAAACGATCTATTCGAGGGCCTATCCCCTAAAGTAAACACATCAAAATTCGCGGATGATGGAGCCATCTGGATCCGCACTAAAAGCATGAACATGGTCCAAAATTTACTCCAAAAATCTCTTAATAAAATACAACAGTGGGCTGACAAATGGGGCTTCTCCCTTAACTCAGAAAAAACAACAGGAATAGTATTCAAACATAAAAACATGAAACCCGCCTCCCCAATCCTCCAGCTAAACAATCAAACAATCAAATTTAAAAAACAAACCAAATTCTTAGGACTTATTTTCGATGAACATCTCACCTGGGATGCTCACATCCAAAACCTAACAACTAAATGCAGTAAAGACCTAAACACCCTAAGATGCCTAACTGGTTCTAACTGGGGAGCATCCAAAGATACCCTCCTCTCTCTCTACATATCACTAATTAGATCAAAACTAGACTACGGCTGCGCCATATACAACACCCTAAACAACTCTCTATCTAAAAAACTTGACTCAATACAATATCAGGCTCTCAAACTAATTACACGCACCCAACATGGCACCTCCTACACCTCACTTCAGGCCTTAACAGGAGAAATGCCACTAAGTCTACGCAGGGAACAGCTAAGCTTAAATTTCTGGGCCGCGTCCCAATCAAACCCTCTCATCCAAAACTTAATAAACCAAAACATCAGCCCCAAAAACCAAGCTCTAGCTCGTAAACACCCCTTACTTACCCCAATATCCCAAAGAATAACAAACTACCTAAATGAACACCAAATTAAAAATCTTAAACAAAACTGCAAACAATCAAATATCTTCACCCCTAAACTTAAAATACCCAAAATAGACACAACACTAGCTAGCCAAATAAATAAACAAACCGACCCAAACATAGCTAAAACTACCACACTAGCATACATACACGAAAATTGGCCAAATTGGTGTCACATTTACACGGACGGATCCTCAGATCCGACCTCCAAACACACAGGTTTCGGAGTCCATACCACACAACCAACTAAAACCACACAATCCTTCCGACTCCCAAACAACCAATCAATATTCACGGCAGAACTAATGGGCATGGCCTCAGCCCTCCATAATCAAGAATCCAAAAACCACAAAAAAATCCTAATACTTACCGACTCCCTAAGTGGACTGCAAGCCCTCCAAAACAAAAATACCAAAACCGACCTAAATTAATAAATCAAATACTTAAAAGCTCCAACGACCTAACTAAGGCAGGCAAACAAATAACCTTCTTGTGGATACCCGCCCACGTAGGAATATACGGTAATGAAAACGCTGATAAAGCAGCTAAACTATCCCTCAAAATCCCAGAAATAAGCTTAAACTTACCCATCTCAAAATCAGAAATTAAAAGTGTAAACAAGCAAAAAATCACCAAAAAATGGCATAACCTATATCTAAACTCAAATAGCCAAATCAAAAAAGTGCTCAGCAAACCACTAACCAAACCAAAAATTCTCCATCCATCCAAAAAAATCGACAGAGTAATCACTAAACTCCAAACAGGACACACCAACCTAAATAACCACCTAAAAAAATTTAAAAAACACACTACAGGTAACTGCCCACACTGCAAACAACCAGAAACCCCAGAACACGCACTCATCCACTGCACACACTACCTAACACATCGAACCGCATTACAAACCACCCTCAATCTAAACAAGGCTCTAACTCTAGAAGCAATACTAAACCCACAAAATAAACTAGAAAACTTCAAGGCCTTAGGCGTATTCTTAATCAAAACGGAACTAATAAAACGCATCTAAAAACACAATAACTCACCAAATCAAAATCACATAAACAAACAAACATCCACCATACCCAGCTCCCTTAGTTCTCCTCCCCAATCCCATCGGCATCTATTCCAAATCTCAAAATTCCCCAATTCTATATAAGCAACCCCTAAAACCCCCCTCTTGGGTTGCACAGACCACCTTCGCCCCTTTCGGAAACACATTAAATGGCCTGGCCGGGCCCGTGTGCGAAATACGCATCAGTCGGAAAGCGCACGTTAAATCTCCAAAGTAAGTAAGTAAGAACTCATAAACAATGCACTTTCCCATAAACGTAACAATAGGAGACTTAAAAATCCCAAAACAGACCCAAAATCAGGAACCTAAATTTCAGTACAATAAAGCCAACTGGGATAAATTTCAAGAAGTATGCAACCAAGCCAACCTAAAGGAACTAGAAACAAACGAACCTGAAACATATTGTCAAAATCTAACTGACTTCATAATTAATGCAGCAAAAAACGCCATCCCTTTCAAAACAAACAAAATAGGCAAACCTACCGTCCCATGGTGGAAAGAAGAAATAGAGCAATCTAGACGCAAACGAAAATCAGCATTCAATAAAACTAAACGCAACTCGAAACACCTAAAAACAGTGCACGGATTAAACCATAAAGTACAAGGCCTAGTCAGAACTGCTAAAACAAGAAACTGGAAAAAGTTCTGCAAAGAAATAAATCACCATACTGATGCCACAAAGGTGTGGCGTAAAATCCAAGCCATTAGGGGCATTAAACGTCATAAGAAAACTCCAAACATAAACAACTCAACCAACCCCTCCCAAAAAGTAACAATCTAGCCAAACACTTCTCAGCAGTCAGTAGCAACAGCAACATTTAGCAAAAAATTCCAAGAACAACTAAGTAAAGAGACCAAATTTACCAATGAACACAAAGATGACCAACTAGAAATTAACCACCCTTTCACATTAGAAGAACTAAACCACGTCCTAAACAATAGGAAAAAGGGCACAGCCCCAGGTCTAGACCTCACCTCTTACCACATTATCAAAAAACTACCGCCTAAACTACTCCAAACACTACTTAAACTCTACAAACTGATCTACCTAAACGGACAGGTCCAAACTCCTTGGAAGCAAGCTTTAGTAATACCAATACCTAAACCAAATAAACCAGCAGATCAGGCAAATTCGTACAGGCCAATCTCCCTAACCTCCAACCTATGTAAAGTAATGGAATCAATGACTAAAAAAAGGCTCCAGCATTACCTAGACCAAAACAACATCATAAACCCAGACCAAAGCGGTTTCACTCCTGGCCGCTCAACTCTTGATAACCTCGCCCGTCTAGAACAGGATATCAAAACAGGTCAACTAAATAAACAATACACTACAGGTATCTTCCTAGACTTCTCAAAGGCATTTGACATGGTTTGGCACTACGGGCTAATTCAAAAACTACAAAAAATAGGACTAAAAGGTCAAATAATTAACTATATCCAGGACTTCCTATCCAACCGAAAAATAACAGTGGGGATAGAAAAGACGCTATCGGACCAATGTCCCCTAGAAAATGGCACCCCCCAGGGCAGCATCCTTAGCCCAACACTTTTTAACATCATGATTAATGATCTTTTCGAAGGAATATCCCCAAAAGTAAACACATCAAAATTCGCAGATGACGGAGCCCTCTGGATCCACACAATAAGCATAAATATGGCCGACAAATGGGGCTTCTCCCTTTACCCTGAAAAAACAACAGGAATAGTCTTTAAACATAAAAATATGCAACCTGCCTCCCCAAGACTAAATCTAAACAATACCCCAATCAAATTCCTTAAAGAAACCAAATTCCTTGGACTAATTTTTGATGAACACCTTACCTGGGATGCCGACATCAAAAACCTCAAAACGAGATGCAGCAAGGATCTAAACACCCTAAGATGTCTCTCGGGCTCCAACTGGGGAGCTTCTAAAGATACGCTCCTATCGCTCTACATAGCACTAATACGATCAAAACTAGACTACGGTTGCGCAATCTACAATACTCTAAACAATTCACACAAAACTAGACTCAATCCAATATCAGGCCCTAAAGATAATCACACGAACACAACACGGTACGGCAAACACCGCACTACAGGCCCTAACAGGAGAAATTCCACTAGAGCTCCGAAGGGAACAACTAACAATAAACTTCTGGGCCGCGTCCCAATCAAATCCCTTAATCCAAACCATGAACAACATCAGCTCAAAAAATCAAGCCACTACTCACCCCAATATCCCAAAGGATAACAAATTATCTCAATGAACACAAAATAAATAACCTAGAACAAAACACTAAAACCTCCAAAATCTTCAACCCCAAACTCGAAACCCCTAAAATAGACACAACATTAGCTGACACACTAAATAAACACACCGACCCAAACTCAGCTAAAACCACAACACCAGCGTACATCCATGAAAAATGGCCAAATTGGTGTCACATCTATACAGATTCGATCTCCAATCACACAGGTTTCGGAGTCTACATATCGCAACATACAAAATCCCTTCGACTCCCAAACAACCAATCTATCTTCACGGCCGAACTAATGGGCATGGCCTCAGCCCTACACAACCAAGAAACCAAAAAACACCAAAAAAATACTAATACTAACAGACTCCCTCAGTGGTCTAAAAATAAAAACACCAAAAAATTGCCCCAAACTAATTAACCAAATACTCAAAAGCTCAAACGACCAAACTAGGGCAGGTAAACAAATAGAATTCATTTGGATACCAGCACACGTAGGGATCTATGGAAACGAAACGCGGACAAAGCAGCAAAATTATCACTAAAACTACCAGAAATTAACCTTAACCTACCTCTCTCTAAAACAGAAATAAAAAGTATCACCAGACGAAAAATTTCTAAAAAATGGCAAAATATTTTCCAAACATCCAAGTGTCAAATAAGGAAAGTCCTCCAAAAAACGCTAACCAAACCTTAAACCCTCCACTCAACAAAAAGAATAGACAGATTAATTACCAAACTTCAAACAGGACACACTAATTTAAATAATCACCGCAGAAGAGCCAAACTACAAACCACAGGAACATGCCCTCACTGCACACATCCAGAAACACCAGAACACATGCTCTTACACTGCTCACACTATCAAACCCAACACACAACACTTAAAAATTCCATAACCCCAAATACAACATTAACTCTAGAATCAATCCTTAATCCAAAAAACCACCCAGACACATTTAAAGCCCTAGGCAATTACTTAATTAAAACTAAACTAATCAGCCGAATCTAAACGCTAAACTCTCCCTAAAACCAACCATATAAAACCACAATCATAAACACCACACTCATCCCTTAAGACTTCCTCCTTCACCCCTGGTATTGGTTATATAAGCAACCAATAAAGCCCCCACACTGGTTGCACCCTCCATTTTTTCCCCCATTTGGCAAACACACTAAATGGCCCGGCAGGCCCGTGTGCAAAATACGCTGCAGTCGGAAAGCACACCTAAAATCTCTTATGTAAGTAAGTAAGTACCCTCATTCAGTCTTGCTTGACAACGGTATTAGGATCTATACCGAAACATACCTTTTTACACAAAGTTGTTATCCATAAATTGTGTCTACTTTGTCATCTGCCAACTTCTAAGTAATGCCTCTCAAACAATTCAACTGTCAAGAACTTTGCAAGTTCGCTTGTCTTCAATATGAGCAACAAAACATTTTCATGTGACGATTTATTTGAACGAGAGAGTTGTTCGAGATGATCAGGGAGGCTTTGGTCATTTTGATTATGACATTGGTGACGTTATCGTGGAGAAAGTTCCAATCCAAGATGACATCATTCCAACTGTCAACTTGAATCAACAAGATGGCGCCTCTCTTCCTGCCCTTGCAAGTGCAACAGAAACATGTTGCAGAAATTCAATTCAAAAACAGTGCTACCAATACTTCTGGACTGAGCTAAAAAGGTGAGGTGTTAGGAGAGATCGTAGATACTTAAACTTGAAGAGACGGATATTAAACGTAGCAGCAGATGAAGGATTGGTGTGGACAAAACGGGAAAGTGATCCCTGATTGTATTTTAAAAAGTGTGCGCGAAGTGTATCGAAAACCATCAAACAAAAAATACATGGAACAAGTGTGGATCTAATGATTAAACTCAGTGTGTGTGAAAGTTCTGTGAAAGAAAAGGAAATCCATAATTAAAGTTTTCTTGGAATATGTGTGTTGGAGTTTTCGTTTATCGTAAGTACAATATTTAGCCTAATAAAGGTCAAAACATCTAGTATATTTTGTTACTTATTTATCAGTTGCTTATGTGTATTGTTATGTTGATATATGTGACGTATTCATATTTTGTAGGCGAGCTAAGAAATATTGGCACAACTTCTGGTGCTTCAAATTAGGCCTCTTCCTAAACACTAGAAGAAAAATATGTGTAATAATTTAAGTTTTATAAATATTAATTTGATAATTGTGTGGAATAGATCTAACTGTTGAATGCAAATGACCAAAACTTAAAAAATATCTGTAATTTTCGGATTGAACAGAAAGAATCTTGTCGCTAATACTTATGTAACTAACGTCAATTTCTCATTTATGTATCGTTACTGTTACATCAACAGAAATTGTTGTTGTGCTGCCGTTCTGCCATAAATATATACACCATAATACACTTTGAAGACAAATGCATTGAATGTGTCACATGTACACATGACCATGTGCTTTGCTATTTATAGCGCAACTGTAAACAAGCTCCGCCCACTGTGAGTGATGCAGACACTAAACATGATCAATTCAATATTTTTATGATTTAACTACAGAAAATTTATTGACTTCTATCTAAACATGGAGTCATTTGTGGTATCCAAGGTTTGTCATTCAAGTTGACGGTCAATGGTGATCTTTTTACTTTCGGTTTTCAAAAAGCTTCTCCCGACACTTGGTTGTGTTTACATTGTCAGTCACTGTTCAAAACTGAAACACTCTGCCACCTTGGGGGCTATTTATAGTCAGGGTGGGGCTCTAAAGCATGTAAAACAAAGGGAACAATGTGTAAAACCCATTTCTGGCATAAGAATCCAAGGTCGGATCCAGAATTTTTTTTGGGGGGGCGCATATCAAAATGCCTTCTTGGGGAGGTTGTCTAACTACAGTTGCTTTTAATAGTGTGTGTGTGTGGTGGGGAAGAGGGGGGGGGGGGTTGTGCTCCCATGGAACCATCCTCGCTTCCTCCTCTCTCTCACACCCACTCACTCACCTTTTATTAATCATTATAGGTCAGCCAACTTGAGTTATTGTTGTTTATGTCTATTTCAGAGAAGGCCATGACAAGTTTGACCTGGTACATCATGTGACAGTGAAATACATGCCACCAAAAGGAAGTTGAGCGATCAGGATCTGGCCTTGGATCAAAGTATATGACCATATCATTGTGAATGTTCTTTAATGAAATAAGAATAAGGGTGAATTGTCTTGAGACAAACAGTTACTAGGATACATATATTGTTTTAGGAACATATGTTAAAAAATATATCAATAGCCTGTGAAAAAATATATAAATAGCCTATTAAAAACCTATGATTTGTGATGTGTTGTTACTCCAGTTGGAATCGGATAGATCAACATATGATTTATTTATAATATGGCAGTAATTATTACTTCAGTATATTAAACAATAAAACAATTTGCAAGTGATCTATGTATAGAAAAGTTTTTACAGTTTTAAAATGGGTACCTGGTGGTAGAAAGGCAGACTTGGCGCCAGAGACTGCTTGTTATACCAAACCATTTATACATGCAGTTGTTAAGAGGACTCCAGGTAGGTTCAAGTTTGAGAATCCTTTTCAGTGCAGATTACCTTATGTGATGTCAGATCGTCATTACACAGTTGTGAGATTGGTACCTGGTAGAAAGGTAATTAATCAGAAATGGCATATACAAAGCACCATGATTTACACATTTTGGTTTATATATATATGTCCCTAGTGTGGTAGAAGTTTAGGTGATAAGATTCAGAAGATGTTTTTTTAAGGAGGGTATCCCCAAAATAACTAAAGTTACTGGGGTATTGGTTCAGTGGGAAGCTAATATCCTGCCTGTTCCCTATATCCACAAATGGACTAATCTCACAACATACCAATACAAGACCAAAGTATACCTGTCTCATCAGTACTCCTGGACTACTCCACTTAACCCATGGCTAATTTTCCTTTGTTGTTTTAACTAGGTTATAGTTATAATGGCATGTGGTTGTTCGGGAGACTACCTTCGGGAGTGATGACACTTTCGCTGTAATACTATCCAGCCATAAGCAAAAATGCAGAATTCTTTAAGTCTTTTGTCTGCCCAACCAGCATAGCCAGTAAGTTTGTATGTCAGTATTTCTTTTAGTGCACAATTCTTTACATTCTTAGATTTTGTAAATAGGCTGGGAAACACTTGCAGTAATGAATGACTTCATTTCTTTTTGAATCACTGTCATCCATGAGTAAATAATATTGTCCAACTTCATATCGACCTATATGCACCTATTCATATAACCATCTTCTAGATAAGTACTTAGTCAGATACTATTTATTGCTAAAGACAATTACATATTTTCATTGACATATATTAGTTATTGTTACATGAAGAATAAGATTGTTTTAAAACATGATTGTTATCTATCTGCTTTGATGTTGTATAGTGCTAATTGTCAAGTTTGTTTGGTATTACATTTAGCATATAGGTAATTTGTTATACAGTGGAACCCTGCTTGTCTTGACCCTCCTCGTCTTGACCCTCCTCATCCTGAAACCGCACTAAGTCATCTTACCCGGGCAAGGGATTTAGCTGACGACCCTTGTCGAACTAGGCTGGAATTTCCAGGCTCAATTGTAGTGCCACCAGTGGCTATTAGGACTTGTGTCCCTTCTATTGACCAATCAGATTCCGCTTTTCACATCACTTGCACAGTTTTCTGCCTCAGGGGATTCCTGCAATAATGTTTTCGATTGTCGTATAATATTTACGCTCAGTGGGACATCAGGCGTGCTCATGTAGCTAGGTTTACTTTCTATAATTATGGAGGCCACTGATTGCATGTCTGAAAAAAATATTTTACATCACTCACACAGCTGTTTCAAGTATTGAATGTAAACTTCCTCTTTTTCGTGTCGCATTTTGCTATGGCTGAAATCATATGGTAATCATATGGAAATCATATCATATATCTCATATGGTCCAATCAGAATCAAGGTTACACATTTGTGGAAATATTGTAGTCATATGGGCGATTTTCATTGTTTTATTACCGCCACAAAGAGCAGTCGGAAAAATGTTCACATCCTCAACCATCTTCTGATAATGCCAAAGATGTTTCTCCTTTGAATGTCTGCAGTATCGCAGAATTGCCAACCATAGGTAACGTTAGTGAAACACAGAATGTTTCGCATGGTGCACCTGACATAGACAGACTGAAAAAGGTTGAAATTTTCAATGAACCTGGCTTCGCGACTATATGTGGTTCCAGCATAACTCAGAAAGAAATACTATGACATGTCAGCTGTGCATATATCATGTGAAATCTAATTCAATCACAAAACTAAATTTTTATTTTGGAAAGAATACTTTCAAGAAACACCTTCAATGGTGATCACAAACAAGCTGTTGAGACTAAATATATGACATATCAGACGTTGTTTCAGTAATACTTAACGTTACATCTGAGAAGGAAGCCATGGGAAACATTCTATGTAGCGCTAGTGTTACCTGCAGATGGGGATTCTGCATCAATATCGTATTTTAAGGTTATTTTTTGTATGATCTCTCAGAGTGTGGCCCCATTAGTTTTGAAAATGTCCCCATGTTTTTGTGCTGAAGGGGTCCCTGTCCCCAACTTGTTCAGTTCTTGGCACACACACTGCGTGCATTTTAATCAAACAAAATGGCAGCACACAGTCAAGATGATCTGGTTGATAATCCATATATATTGTGATAAAACAGGTCTTACTTTACGAAGTGCATCCCATCATGTGAACACTTTCATTAAAAACATGAAAACATTTGGAAAATATCTGTTGATGCTGAGTTGGCGGTACACATACTTTCTTTGCAAATCCTGCTTATGACTGAAATCTGCAAGGCAGATTACGAACCAGAGTTTGCTACATGTTTTTGATTGGACTAAGCATAGACTCGTTAGTCGTTAGCCAAAATATTACTCCTTTATCCCAGCACAGTTCAGCAAGGGTGGAAACTGGACTTTTCTGGTAATTTAACTCCCTAACCTCGGGAAGATGCACTTACTGGACATCTCGTATGAAAAACAAAAAGGTACTATATATCTGATCGCAGTGGAAGATTGGTATGATAGAGTTGCTATTAATCTGATTTTCATTTGACACTGAGGTGAAGTTTAAGTTAATGTCTGCAGTTAATGTATCCACAAAGGCTTGTATGACCTCCTACCTTTTCCATGATTGCTTGCTTGGTCCTGTGTGTGTTAGATTGGTAGCTTTACATGTATGTATTGAATACAAGAATGTGTATTGTTTATCAAAATGTTGCTTTTATTCATTAGGGGAGCTAACACTTGTCAATTTACTAATTGATTCACATATCAGGACAATTCCTTTAAAAACGCAAGTGTCCAGGTAAGCAGGGTTGTTTTGTATTTACAAACAGTATACATGTATTTCTGATCAGAATTTTCAAAATATTTGTCATATTATCGATATTCAATTTCTGAATGTGGCTACATTTGTTCATGATCAAATCTTATCCATTTGTATTCTATGATGTCTTTTCAACTAACAGATTTGCCCATAGAATGATATGTTAATATCAATTGTATTGTTATGAATATTGCATGGCCAAACAAACCAGCCATTTTGTTTCTTGAAAATTCAGCTGGTTATGTGAGGTGAGGTGAAATGAGGTTTAACGTCGCGTCCAAGATTATTGCACTTATATAGCGACGTGCATGTACATGTATGTGATTGTGTGGCTGCTTGTACTAGTCCGTACTGATGCCGATTTATAGTGCTAGCCCACTGAGATACCATGCCGCAGTTTAGCATGAATACCCCACTCAGACACATTATACTGACTCCGAGTCGACCAGTCCTTGTTTTAGCCCCTTAATGCCGAGCGCCAGACAGGGTAACAACAAGTACCATCTTTTTACGTCTTTTGGTATGACGCGGTCGGGGATCGAACCCCGGACCTTCCGCTCTCCGGGCGGACGCTCTACCACTAGACTCAGCTGGTTATGAATTGTTGAAATTCAAGGTATAACTTTTGACTGTTTGTATGATATAAATATTGTCACTTGTCACATTCACTGCATTGTTCATCACCCTATTTCTTCCTTGTTTTTGTCAGCAGTGGGTGCTTATCATCGTCAATACTTCATGGGTTTGTATTCACTGCATTCCTTCATAATCAAATCATAAAATCAAGCTGTGTATAAGTCTCCGAAGTGAAATGAGCGAACTGTTGATATTGAAGAAACGTGAAGAGTAGATAACATTAAGGTTGTGGCAGGAGAAATCTTATTTGATGTAGCAGGATCACGAGGGGTACATGGGGTTTTATGCGTGCGGCTTTTTGCTTTGAAGCGGAAATAAAGGATTTATTCTGTCTCTCAGAAATACACGTGCAGCCTGTTCTGCTTGTGGCAGGGTGTTAGAGATTTATTCCCCCACTGAGAAATTTATTACCCCCCAAGGCGGGTTACACAGTATTTTATCAAGATCACGTGGACCAATCAGATCTCATCATTCTGACATGGAGATATGATAATGCATTTTGTCTGATGTAGTGTGAGGGCTAAATGGTCTGAGTATTCTCTTGAACCAGGCCGTGACTTGAATAGTTGCTTAAGATAACAACTACACTCCTACAGCTGATGGGTCACTGGATTATTCCCTCATTTTGGAATTTTGTGATAGTCCACGATCGGTTTATGGCATTCAAAAACGTAGCTGTTGTTTTAAAAATTCCAAAATCAGTACAGTTAGATATGGTATGAGTACAAAACGCCATGGCACTGTAAATCTGGGTACAACTCAATTTAATCTTTTTGTACCCAGGGTATATTTTGATGGTAAACCGATCGAGAGTGATGCTATCAGCACTACTACACTTCATGGGTAATGGAGGAACATAATGTGTACAAACCTGTTTGGACAATGGATGTTGATGTCAATAAAATATTTGCTCAACTGGTGCCAATGACTAAGTTTCTAAATGGGAGAAAATAAGTAGATTAAGGAAAGTAATGTTGGCATAATTATTGACTGAAATTGGTATAAACTCATCATCTGGAACAAGAATTTATATCAACCTTTTATGAACTGTGATGAGTCAAGTTAATGCAATGGCAGTAGAACTATTTTTCCTCTATCAGCACCTCTGAATTGGATATTGTTTAATCTGTGAGTCCAAACTTTTTTTAAAAATCTTGTTCAGTTTATGATTCAGAGCCTCCAAAAAATTGAAATTAAAAAAAAAGAGTAGTAGTAGGTTTTTTTTTATATTTCGTTGACCCAGACACAAAGCATTTCAGCACTAGCCCACTAGCCCCAACCAGTTTTGTTAATGTTAATTGTGCCCTAAGGGCAAGTAGAATTTCAAACACTATTCGGCCTTGTAAACCTTCTTGGTTAATTTACATTCTTGCCATTTACTGTGGCTATCAATATAAAAAACTGTAATACTATAATTAAAACTTGTTAAACATTTATTTTAGATATGTCACAAGAGGAAATAAAAACAAATATTTAAAATTTGATTTATTTATCTTTAAGTTAATTGTTATTTTTTTCGACCTACCAACTGGAATTTTTGGGCATAACACCCACACCTTCACCCACCCTCACAAGTTTTTGTAAAAACAATATGGTTAGTTTATTTGAGAATATGATCATGAAATCATAGAAGACAATTCCTGAAATTGTATGATGATGGATGTGTAAGAAAAGGTTAAGGAGACTAATTACTATCAAACTAGATAACCGAATGTTTACCCTATGGTCGTACTCTTCCGCCATAAGATCTTCCTTGCTCAGATTTTTTGGAGATTCTTTCTCTGCTTGCCTTCTGTGATGGTGCTTACTTGCTGTGATTTCTCTTCCTTCTGTGAGGCCCTCACTATTTGCTAGTGCCTGGATAGTTTTGGCTTCTACTCTCTAGTGCCTGGATAGTGTAGGCCTCTACTGTCTTGTGTGTGGATAGTGTTGGCCTCTACTCTCTAGTGCATGAATAGTGTAGGCCCTACTCTTGTGCCTGGATGGTGTAGGCCACTACTCTCTAGAGCTTGGATAGTGAAGGCCTTATTACTCTCTTGTGCCTGAATAGTGTAGGCCTCTACTCTAGTGCCTGGATAGTGTAGGCCTCTACTCTTGTGCCTGGATAGTGTAGGCCTCTACTCTAGTGCCTGGATAGTGTAGGCTTTTTTACTCTCTTGTGCCTGGATAGTGTTGGCCTCTACTCTCTAGTGCATGGATAGTGTAGGCCTCTACCCTAGTGCCTGAATAGTGTTGGCCGCTACTGTCTTGTGTGTGGATAGTCTTGGCCTCTACTCTCTTGTGCCTGGTTAGTGTAGGCCCTACTCTTGTGCTTGGATAGTGTAGGCCTCTACTCTCTAGTGCCTGGATAGTGTAGGCCTCTACTCTAGTGCCTGGATAGTGTAGGCCCTACTCTAGTGCCTGGATAGTGTAGGCTTTATTACTCTCTTGTGCCTGGATAGTGTTGGCCTCTACTCTCTAGTGCATGGATAGTGTAGGCCTCTGCCCTAGTGCCTGAATAGTGTTGGCCGCTACTGTCTTGTGTGTGGATAGTCTTGGCCTCTACTCTCTAGTGCCTGGATAGTGTAGGCCTCTACTCTAGTGCCTGGATAGTGTAGGCCCTACTCTTGTGCCTGGATAGTGTTGGCCTCTACCCTCTATAGCATGGATAGTGTAGGCCTCTACTCTGGTGCCTGGATAGTGCAGGCCTTATTACACTACTGTCTGGATGGTGTAGGCCACTACTCTCTAGTGCCTGGATAGTGTTGGCCTCTACTCTCTAATGCATGGATAGTTTAGGCCCTACTCTCTAGTGCATGGATAGTGTAGGCCTTATTACTTTCTTGTGCCTGGATACTGTTGGCCTCTTCTCTCTAGTGCATGGATAGTGTAGGCCCTACTCTCTAGTGCCTGGATAGTGTAGGCATCTACTGTCTTGTGTGTGGATAGTGTTGGCCTTTACTCTCTAGTGCATGGATAGTGTAGGCCTCTACTCTTGTGCCTGGATAGTGTAGGCCTCTACTCTAGTGCCTGGATAGTGTAGGCTTTTTTACTCTCTTGTGCCTGGATAGTGTTGGCCTCTACTCTCTAGTGCATGGATAGTGTAGGCCTCTACCCTAGTGCCTGAATAGTGTTGGCCGCTACTGTCTTGTGTGTGGATAGTCTTGGCCTCTACTCTCTTGTGCCTGGTTAGTGTAGGCCCTACTCTTGTGCTTGGATAGTGTAGGCCTCTACTCTCTAGTGCCTGGATAGTGTAGGCCTCTACTCTAGTGCCTGGATAGTGTAGGCCCTACTCTAGTGCCTGGATAGTGTAGGCTTTATTACTCTCTTGTGCCTGGATAGTGTTGGCCTCTACTCTCTAGTGCATGGATAGTGTAGGCCTCTGCCCTAGTGCCTGAATAGTGTTGGCCGCTACTGTCTTGTGTGTGGATAGTCTTGGCCTCTACTCTCTAGTGCCTGGATAGTGTAGGCCTCTACTCTAGTGCCTGGATAGTGTAGGCCCTACTCTTGTGCCTGGATAGTGTTGGCCTCTACCCTCTATAGCATGGATAGTGTAGGCCTCTACTCTGGTGCCTGGATAGTGCAGGCCTTATTACACTACTGTCTGGATGGTGTAGGCCACTACTCTCTAGTGCCTGGATAGTGTTGGCCTCTACTCTCTAGTGCATGGATAGTTTAGGCCCTACTCTCTAGTGCATGGATAGTGTAGGCCTTATTACTTTCTTGTGCCTGGATACTGTTGGCCTCTTCTCTCTAGTGCATGGATAGTGTAGGCCCTACTCTCTAGTGCATGGATAGTGTAGGCATCTACTGTCTTGTGTGTGGATAGTGTTGGCCTTTACTCTCTAGTGCATGGATAGTGTAGGCCCCACTCTTGTGCCTGGATGGTGTAGGCCACCCTCTCTTGTGCCTGGATAGTGTAGGCCTTATTACTCTCTTGTGCCTGGATAGTGTAGGCCTCTACTCTAGTGCCTGGATAGTGTAGGTCTTATTACTCTCTTGTGCCTGGATAGTGTAGGCCTTATTACGCTCTTGTACCTGGATAGTGTTGGCCTCTACTTTCTAGTGCCTGGATAGTGTAGGCCTCTACTCCAGTGCCTGGATAGTGTTGGCCTCTACTCTCTAGTGTCTGGATAGTGTAGGGCTTATTAGTCTCTTGTGCCTGGATAGTGTAGGCCTCTACTCTCAAGTGCCTGGGTAGTGTAGGCCTCTACTCTCGTGCCTGGATAGTGCAGGCCTTATTACACAACTGTCTGGATGGTGTAGGCCACTACTCTCTAGTGCCTGAATAGTGTTGGCTTCTACTCTCCAGTGCCTGGATAGTTTAGGCCCTACTCTCTAGTGCCTGGGTAGTGTTGGCCTCTACTCTCTAGTGCCTGGATAGTTTAGGCCCCATGCTTGTGCCTGGATGGTGTAGGCCACCCTCTCTAGTGCCTGGATAGTGTAGGCCTTATTACTCTCTTGTCCCTGGATACTGTTGGCCTCTACTCTCTAGTGCCTGGATAGTGTTGGCCTCTACTCTCTAGTGCCTGGATAGTTTAGGCCCCATGCTTGTGCCTGGATGGTGTAGGCCACCCTCTCTAGTGCCTGGATAGTGTAGGCCTTATTACTCTCTTGTGCCTGGATAGTTTAGGCCCTACTCTCTAGTGCCTGGGTAGTGTTGGCCTCTACTCTCTAGTGCCTGGATAGTTTAGGCCTTATTACACTCTAGTGCTTTGATAGTGTAGGCCTTATTACTCTCTTGTGCCTTGATAGTGTAGGCCTTATTACGCTCTTGTACCTTGATAGTGTTGGCCTCTACTTTCTAGTGCCTGGATAGTGTAGGCCTCTACTCTTTAGTGCCTGGATAGTGTAGGCCTTATTACTCTCTTGTGCCTGGATACTGTTGGCCTCTACTCTCTAGTGCCTGGATAGTGTAGGCCTCTACTCTCGTGCCGGGATAGTGTATGATTGATAAAGCTATAGTGCCTGAATAGTGTAGGCCTTATTACTCTCTTGTGCCTGGATAGTGTAGGCCTCTACTCTTGTGCCTGGATAGTGTAGGCTACACTACTCTGTTGTGCCTGGATAGTATCTGCAGCATATGTGCCTAGATAGTCTAGGTTCTCTTGTGCCTGTAATCCACCTTAAGTTGGTTCTTTGAGTGGTATGATATTGCCTTCTAGAAACAATTATATCCCATTCAAGGAGTAAGACAGTAGTGTCACTTACTGATTTTATGACCCTTAGTTCAATACTCTTGACAACAAGATATGGAAATGCTCTGTTTGAAAGGCACAGTTAATTACATGCATGTTGGAAGGGACTAGATCAGACACAGGTACTAAGGGTGAAACGATACATCGGTGATACCCATGACGATCCAGGGTAGCATAGGTTTTCAGCAACCCATTCTTGCCATAAAAGGCAACTATGCTTGTCCTAAGAGGCGATGAATGGGATCAGGTGGTCAGGCTCGCTTGCATGAAGCATGTCATCGATCCCAATTGCGTGGCTTGATGCTCATGATTTCAATCACTGGATTGTCTGGTCCAGACTCGATTATTTACAGACCGCCATCATATTGCTGAGTGCGGCGTAAAACAACAAACCAAACAACAAAAAACACTGCTACAGGTTAAAAATTATTCAAATTGGATATAGATCTGGTTTGTATATAGATCTGGTTTGTATCAGTTTGCTACTCTAACCGTAATAGTTCATCAGATCCATCAGATCATGCTGTGTAATGTGACTGGTTATTATATGGGTACCAGTAAATAGTATTACTATGATTAGTAACTAGATTTTTATTAAGTTAATCTAAATATTTAAATGTCTGTTGACTTTGAATCTCTATCATTGAACTGTTATTTTTTGTGAATATCCTAAATTATATTTTTTTGTACAGAATTTAGATTTCAGGATGAAATGTTATTGGATCACTGTCAATTTCTATGGTGCTATTTGTAACACTGAATACTTGCATTCCATAATACCATTCGGCTCTTCTGGTATCATAGAGAAGTAAGTGATATGTTATAGAGTATCTTAGTGGGAACAATTTTAAGTAATCTGAATGATTAATTCAACAAGTCAAAATTGTTGATGTAAACTCTACAAGACTCAAATTCCTTCCTAACTTGTTCTAGAACATCAACATTATTTGAAAATCAAATTTGCTGAATTCTTTTTTCAAACAAAATGGAAAGAGATCTGAATTTTTGTGTCACCTTTGGCAATGGAATAAGAACCATACTAGTACACTCTTCATCAGATGGATTGTATTAGAATGATTTGTATAAACATTGCTGGGGTAGGATTGACTAAATAGATCGGGTGGTCAGGCTTGGTGACTTGGCTGATTTGCGTGTCATTGTTTCCCAATTGTCTGATTGAGAGTTGATTATTTTAAATACAGACCGCTGTCATATAGCTGGAGGGGGACGCAATTCACTGTGCAGAGTTGCGTCCCTTGGGCACGCCAGAAACCTTTGATTGTGGGTTCGAATCCTGGTTCACCCCGATTATGTTTCTAGGTTTGTCAGCACCATACCCATCCTTGTGGGTTACACCACTTTAAGCTGACACGCCACGATATAACTGGAATACTGTTAAAAGCAGCGTTTAAACCCAACTCACTGACTCATATAGCTGGAATGTTGCTGAGTGCGGTGTTATAAAAGAATAGTAATTAAAAAAAGGCAATGCTCGGAGATCTCTTCCACTTAAGGCAAGTCCAACTCATTTCATGTTTCATGGGGTATTTTCTCAGTATGCCAGAAGGTCGGAGCTGTATCGGAAGATAAGACAATGCTGTTAAGTATGTATGACGTTTAAGAATTTCCGAAACAAAATCTTGAAATTAGTTTTGACAAAATTTTGATAATTCATTGTTTTCAATCATACAAGGCATAGTGTAGTTTTGTTAACTTTAGGTCTCACCTAAATTTACCAGAAAAGAATTTTGCTGATAACCAAGAAATGTCATTTCATTTCTGCAACATTTTATGAAAATAAAAAGTTGGCAGTGACATTTGTTTCATAAGATCTCCAGTAAAAGGAATGCAGTTTAACAAACCACCTTGTTTAAGTACATGTCACATCTTTGAACTATCTGCTAAATCTCACAGTATGTTGACCCTGCTACAAACACAACATTTATTAGGTCAGGTAGCTCAAATATTGCCCATTTATTGTTTTTATCAAATGGGCATCATTGGGTTGGAAGTTTACATTGACATAGAGAATGTTTGGTAAAGATGTGCATTCCAACTAAAATGACAATGATAAAACTGTTGTTACAATTCTTCCTTTGCCAATGCTTTCTCTAAGTTTCATATTGTGATCCTTTTGTTGTTGAATGTTAATTTACATGTTAAAATCGAAAGATGTTACCTTCTGAAGATACTCAAGTCTTGTATGTGAATTGCATTTTTGCTAGTCTTGTTTATGTGATGGAACAATTTGTAGGTTCAATGTGGGAACAGGTTTTGCATTACATCGGATATGTTGTGATATGGCAACAATATTGTTGACGGGCATGAAACAAAGTTAATAAATATCTTTTGGGAAGCTTTTGATTGATACAGCTTTTCCACTTGACAACAAACAAGAGCAAGAGCCTGTTCAAATGACTGATATGAACAACTATAGTTTAGAAATGAAATAAACACTGACAGACTACTAGCTGACCATAAACACTGACTGGTGAAATCCCTAGCAGGGATGTTAATACGTTTGCACTATGTTCATTGTGTAGCATCTTCCCAAGGCAAGGGAGTTCACTGACTGTAAAAGTCTAGTTTCCACCCTTGCCAAACAAGGCTGGAATTTCGTGACTCGAGTGTAGCACCACCAGTGGCTATTACAAATTATGTCCCTTCTGTGTCGATCCTATTGACCAATCAAATTCCACATCTCATATTACTTGCATTTGCTTCAAACAAAATGGCGGTGCCCAGTGAAGACAATCTGATCGGTAATCAAGATCTATATTGAAGTAAGATAGGTCTTACTTGGCAAAGTGCATCAAATCAAGTAGAACCTTGATTGAAAACATAAAACAATTTGGAAAATATCTGTTGGTGTAAGTTGACAGTACACATGCTATGCAAATCCTGCAATTGACCAAAATCTGCACATTAGTTTACGAACCGGATGTCAATTTTGTTTGATTGGACTGTGCATAGATTCATTAGTCCAGCAAAATAATAACTTCATAATTCTACCTAGTTCGGCAAGGGTGGAAACTGGACTTTTATAGTCAGTTAACTTCCTTGCCTCAGGAAGATGTTTTGTAGGAACATTGTGTATGAGTTCATATGCCCAGTCATGAATAGATACAGAACTTGTTTTTCATTCAGACACTTTAACCTTGTTCAGGGTTTTGGCATGTCTGCTGAGTATCGCCAGAGTTGCCCACTGATTCCCGAATTAACCTGTTCCACTAGAAATAAGGACTTGCACAAAACGATCTTAGTGCTAAGACTATCGTAAGCCTATGTTAAAGTATGGGAGTTAAGATCATCTTAGCGCTAAGATTGCTTTGTGCAAGTGGGCCCTTGTTTGAGTAGTGGATAAAGTGTAACCCTGCTAAGCCGCACTTAATTGTCAATATGTTTTCTGTAGTAACGATTCATGACTGGAGCAATGTCTGCTTGTATGTATGTAGATGCTTCCAACAGTAATTATCTGGAATACTTGTTCTTCAAAGTAACAGCGTTATACTGCATTGAATCCTACATCAGTTGGAGAATGTGGAGAACCCAAAGTTAGAAGTCACTCTTTACAATTCAAGTTGTTGAATTTTTTTCTCCAGATATGTTTGTTACAATTTCCAGGTTTTGGATTCCATCAAATGCTTCTTTGTTCTGTATGTTGTATGTTAAGGTTGTGATTCCACTTGTTTGTTTAATATTGTCATCCTTATCCAAATGTTTATGTCTAAGCTGCCAGGCATAAATGTTGTGTCCCAGAAATAAAACTCTCTGAAAAACTGCCTTGTTTAATGTAATATTTTCCTGTGACATTTTCCTGTACTTGAGAGGAGGAGCATACAACAACAAGGTTGGTTTCTATGGGAAATACTAAGTCAGTAGCTTCAGACAATACTTCTGTCCCTTCTCAGAAAGTGAGCTGAATGCTAAGTTTATGTTGAATTTTTGGAGCGAGGATAGTCCTATCACTATGACTGAATCGCATTTCACTGTGGTGGTGCTACATTACCTTTTTTATCAAAAACAGGACTTTGTTATCGATGTGATAAACCAATCTGACAAACGTGGTACCACAATCCAACACATATGGGGATGAGGGCATCAAACAGGAACTACTTCTGCAGTCCACACATCGATGCAATGTCTGGGTGATTGGTTTCCCTATGTATGGGGGTGTTTCTGTTGACAAACATGACTGGAGATCACTTGACACTATGTGATACAAGTGCAGGTTCACTCATATTCTATTCATGCACGGTTTCTAATGATACTTAATTGAGTAAGACTAATCATGGATTAATTTAGGAATGATATTATATGATGAGGAGATTGTAACCCTCATGTGTTTCCGAATAATACAATTTTTATTCCTAACATTATATACACAAAGAAAAAAGTTAAGCACACCCCTATTTCTGAACCATGACAAATGGCAAAAATCATGGAGCTGGGCGATACCAATGTCATCGGATAGAACAAACATTTGACAACAAATATAGAAGATATTGGTGAGTTGTGATTGAAATTTACTCACAATAACATCATGGTAACACAGATACTGTTTTTGACCTTAGACAATACCTAAAAAAAGTATGGAGCTGCAGGATTAATTAACAAGTTACGTGTAATGTTTCATGTGAAAATGTTCCTTAAAGTCTCTACTTGACATGACTCATGAAACAGATCAGTAGCGGGTATAACCGCCACGTGCCCGGATGATGCATTCCACCCTTCGTCTCATGTCTCCAGTCAGACGTTGGATCTGTTGATAGGTCAACAACAACCACTCCTGATGCAATGCTGCTTCCAAGGCGTAAATCTTGTACAGGAGGATCTGGTGCCGCCCCAGAATATCCCAAACATGTTCAAGGAGGTTCATATCTGGGCTCCTTGGTGGCCAGGGTAGAGTCGTTATTGCTTTGGTCGACTGCATGCGAACAATTGTCATCCATGTACTTAGGTCAAGTAGCAAGAGGGCGGTTGTCAAACAATTGTCATCCATGTACTTAGGTCAAGTAGCAAGAGGGCGGTTGTCAAAATGAGGAACGACGACTGGCCTCAAAACATCCCGGATGTACTGAGACCCTGTCAAGTTGCCCCTTATGGTCACCAAATCCAACCTGCAATCATCCCCAAACCATTTCCGAGCCCCCGCCGTATGCAACAGTCAGTTTAATGTTCCTGGGGGTGTAGGCCGTGTTCCGGTGCTTCCAAACTTTCGTTCTTCCATCAGTGGCGTGGAGCAGAAAGCGACTCTCGCCTGACCAATGGATCCGTCTCTAAGTTCTCAGAATTCCAGTTCTGTTGCGCAGTACACCATGCTTAACGAGCAGCTTTGTGGTGATCTCTCAACAAGGGACTCTTTATGACTCGTCTAGTCCTCAGTCCTGCTTTCAGACGGTTCCTGGCGGTTCTGGTGCTGATAAGACGATTGGGCAACCACAGCTGTTTCATCCGAGTACTGGTTAAAAAGGGTTCTCGGCGTATGAGACGAAGAAGGTCCCTGTCTTCGCGATGTGTTGTCACAGGAGGTCTTCCGGATCTGGGACGGTCCTGTACATAACCGGTCTGAGCATGTTTCTCGACTAAACGGCTTACAACAGACTGATGAGACCTCAAATTCCGGCCAATGGCATAACAAGACATTCCTGCGTTATGCATGCCGATTATTTGCCATCTTGTGGCGTTAGATAATCGCCTTCGTGCCATGGTCATGCAATGTCATGGAATAAATGCTTAAAACCGAGCTTAAGAAAGCAATTTTAACGTTTGGATATATTACTTTTGGAGAGACTCAAGGGTAGCATGCTGCAGGGAATACAATGCATGGCACGTCAGCTTTCGTCATGCATAACTGATTAGATCATCTCGAGAAAACATCATTCTTCCCGTAATTATATCTTTCATGACTGTTACAAATATTGGGACCAAACAATAATGACATATATTAGGGTGTGCTTAACTTTTTTCTTTGTGTATATTTACCGTATGGAAACACACTCGTCCACCGGTAGCCAAAGTTTGGCCATCTCATGGCGACTTTCGGTGCCTCTGCTTCCTGCACGATACCCCAGCAGGATTTACGTCATCACTTTAGCTACTGGTGGTTGTTACCTGTGAAGATCGGGGTAGAATACGTCTTCAGCAACCCATGCTTGCCGTAAAAGATGATTATGCTTGTCGTAAAAGACGACTAACGGGATCGGGTGGTCAGGCTCGCTGACTTGGTTGATGCATGTCAGCGAACCCAATTGCGTGGATCGATGCTCATGATATTAATCACTGGATTGTCTGGTCCAGACTCGATTATTTACAGACCGCCGTCATGTAGCTGCAATATTGCTGAGTGCGGCGTTAGACAACAAACCAACCAACTGGTGGTTGTACACAATACAAGCCAATATTAAAAAATGCTCAGCAACGAGTTTGCTTTTTATAAAACACTGGTTGAAGACAGTTACATCGATTATGATGGGAATAGTGTATCACATATGGGGACAATAATTTTATGGTACTCACTGGGACTCCTTGGCAAAGCCTTCAATAATCTCTGTTGATACAAAGTATCACACCAAATTTAAAAACAAGCAATTAGTTATTCACATACATATGTAAAATTTTTGATAGACCAATTTCCTTCTAGTAGCTGAGAATGAGATTTACTGATGTACTGTTTGATTATGTGAATCCCTTGTAAATGCAAAAGTCCACACAGTAAAGCAAAACATACTTGATGGTGAACCCCTCAGCACAAGGGACACGCTTGGGAGGCTCGCCCTCATCTGTTTTAAGCAGATATTCGCAGGTAAAAATGACATCGTCGCAAAACGACCTCATCTTGTCTTGAATGACAACCCAAGTAAGTATGACCATTGTTGGTTTAAGTTCTTGAAGTTTATTGATTGATATCTGGGTGTCAGACCTTTCTTGCATTAGATTCCAAGTATAACTCTCGATGGTTGGTTTGAAATCACTGTACGGGAGAAGGAGCGGAGATAGCGGTTTGTGAATTATTATGGTTCTGTTCGAATGAACAAAACCTTCCAAATGGCATGCTGGAGTCACAGGAGACTAATCACAATTTTATTTACAAAAAAATTAACAATGCACAATTTACATATCTTAGAATATAGCTGAGGGTGCCACAGAGAGTCGGTATAAGCCTCTGGGCAGTGAGAGAGGTCTGCTTGGTATTAGCGTCAAACCCTTTCTGCTTAACATTTTGCTTCTGTATGTATTTAACAAAACTTAGAACAGTAAAAAGGAATATGATTGGTTGATACACGATGGGATGTGCCCTATGGTTAATGAATGGCTAGACAGAGGGGAATATTTAATCCAGTTAATCCTGTTGGACTGGCACTAATCTTGTTGACATATTTACTTGGTGCTTGGAAAGAGATTATGTTATCACTATAGACGAGCTTGTATGGGGGCTAATCCTTAATGAGTCTAAATTGAAGTAATTGCTGAATGTTATTCTAATATAGGTGATGACAGATTTACTTAAATAAAATAGTTCAAGGCAATCTATAAGACTATGTAGACATATCTTTTGTCTTATTGGATATTATGTCTGGGAGATGTGTTCTCGTTACCTTAGACTAGCATCTATCTAAAAAGCTATGACTGAAACTACTGATATTTTGTATATGCATTTTACCTGATGATGTATATTATTTGCTAAACCATAATTATATGAAATGTTGCACTCCTAAAAGCACTTGCTGTGGATCTAATTATTATATGAGAACTTAGTATAAATGTTATATCATGATAACTAGCTGCTTTAGCTGCAGCATTGGCTTATGAGTTACCTTCTATGGCTACATGACATGGCAACCAGCAAAAGACGATGTCACATTGGCCAGTAGGAAGCATCTTTCCGGAGGCAAGGGAGTTAAAATGACTATAAAAGTCCAGTTTCCACCTTTGTCGAACTAGGCTGGAATTATGGAGTTATATTTTGGCTTGACTAACGAGTCTATGCATAGTCCAATCATACGAAATCGACATCCTTTCGAAAACTGACATGCAGATTTCGGTCGATTGTAGGATTTGCAAAGCATGTGTACCGTCAACTTAGCATCAACAGATATTTTCCAAATTGTTTCATGTTCTCAATCAACGTGCCACGTGATTTGATGCACTTCGCTCCTGGTTTTTCTTGTAATATAGACCATTTTATTTGAAGGAAATGCAAGTGATACAACTGGTGGGATCTGATTGGTCAGTTGGAGGGACATAACCCGTAATAGCCGCTTAACCAGAAATCCATGCCTAGTTCGGCAAGGGTGGAAACTAGACTTTTACAGCCAGTGAACTCCCCTGCCTCGGGAAGACGGTAGGAAAATTATTGTAAAGATCTAAAATGTCAAGGATTACAGGATGAATCGAGGTGACAATTTTATCTGAAAAGACAATGAATCTGAAAAGATGTTGAATTTTTTACATTAAGTTTATTGTTTAATATAGGTCAAAGCTGTTTAGATAGCCTTGGCCTCAGCAATGAAAATTGAACTTTTCTCTGGGATTCTTGAGGAAACAGTTTTGGATCCAATGACCGTGGCACTTGCAAATTTGCACCATCCTTGGACTGTCTGTAAAAATGGATCTTATGAGAAGTTTATTTTGTTCGAAATTGGAACATTCCTGTTGATATGCCAAAGGATTTGTTTCGGATTCCTTTTAGCTGGATGAGGGTGAGGTCTACCTCTGGCTTCACCATCTGGTTTTACCGACACAGCTAATTAATGATATTGGACAGTAATTGGATGGCTATTAACCAAATTTTGATGTGGACAAATACTCTTGGTATTCAACTTGTTCGTAGGGATGTTGCTAATATTGAGGATGATGCTGTCATGTAATTGAGGATGAACTTCATGTTATATACAATTGTCCAATTTATGCAAGTCGGCGGAAATGTATATCCCAAAGACAGTTAATCATCATTATTTTTGTTTAGAAAGACGCTGTCAGTTATCCAACAATGATACAATGTGAAATTTCTGGTTGTCGATATTTCAAGCAAAATTTCCAAACATGAATTGGGTAGGTGTTTCATGAGCTGACAATGAATGTTTTCGGCTCCTGTTGCAGTGTGTGTGGGTTTGCTCCAAAGCAGTGTGTTATTCATAGAGTGAAAATGTTTAATTGTAATCCTTACCAATATCAGAGTTATCAGGCAATTTCAGTTTTAGTTGCCAATGGTGTATTACATCTTTGAGATGGTGAACTCCAGATTTTGAACCTTTGCACTTAATCTTTTGGACCATGTTCCACACCTTGGACATGCGTGTGCGAGAATGGATGTTAGATGCATAGTTCCGTCAGGGTTGACGTTTATTTTGTTTAAAAGTAGGTCTACTAAATAACGCCCGGGGGCGCCCGGGGCGTCCGGAAGCATCCGGGAGAATGATACTAAATAATAGCGTGTATTCTATATAATTGTGTTCTTGTATTATTTATAAAAAAATAACATATAGCTGGAGGAAATTACATACACCCCTTTTCTTTTTAAATGATGAATAAGATTTCATTTTATTCGAACTGACGTGGTGGTCATAACTTAGTAGTATTTTCAACAAAAATAATCATGTACTGTAGGAAAGAAGGAAGTAAGTCAGATAGATATGATGAACATTGATTATTATTTATCATATAACGGGTAGGTTTCTCGGCAGGATAAAGCCAACGGATAAAAACGATATCCATTGGGGTCATATGCGGATAGAGATGCAAATATCAAAGGTCAAGTAGGGACTACTTTAAGTGTTTATAAACAAACATGGCGTCGCCCTCGTCATTCGGCGATCGAGTCAGAATTAACCATCGGGAATCAGGATAAACTACAGGGATAATTGCTATAATAATCAAAATAACAGTCTAATATACTGACAATCAGTGTCTAACTGTGACGTGGCTAAGGCATTTTATAAGTTTTGGTCCCTTTGGAGATATAAATTTCGAAACAATTTTGCGTCGGCACTAGGCCTAGCCAAGCAGGATCAGTAGCCACATCTGTGCTTGTAGACCTCTGCGGCTTGAAACCTTTTCCACAAATTACAATAGTTGGATTTGGCCGAAATATGTTTGAATTGTTACTTGTTTCGTTTTGTCGCTGTGTTTACATCTGACTGCACTTCTTAACGTTATGACAGAACAGGTCGACTGTCAACAACGTCTGAACATGGCCGTGACGTCTCATAGACTAGGGTTAGAATAGCTTCCCTTTGACAAAAGGCAGTAATTCTAGTGGACAGACAGATGGATTGCCGCGAAAGGCAAGTAAAACAATTGTTGTTTTGCGTATATGTTGCTTCGCCACTGTATTAGAAACATATTTCAGTTGGAACTATATTGGCTACTGTCACTGTCCGACTGGCACATCACTTACCCTGTGCCGTAATAAATATTAATGCGCGAAATTCCAGGAAACTCGCAATGTTTCAGTGATGTTTGTTAGAGAGGGAAAGCAATTTTCAAGCACAGAATTAAAGAATGACATGATATGATAATTAGGTTATCACGCTTTTGTGTTTGGGGATGGTAAATATCCTGTATTAGGAATAAACACTATGTATTCTATGTACACTAATACAATGTTTATTCCTAATGCAGGATATTAACTATCTCCAAATACCTTCGCGTGATAACCTCTATTGATTAAACATCTTATATATTGTAAATAAGAACGCGGGTTAGAATTGGTCTTCAGTAACCCCTGCTTGCCGTAAGAGGCGACTATGCTTGTGGTAAGAGGCGACTAACGGGATCGGGTGGTTAGGCTCGCAGACTTCTCAAATACGGGATTGCCTAAAAGTCGGGCCGGACCGGGCCAGCGGGTAATACTAAAAATGGATTGCAGAATAATAAAACGAAACGCGCATATCTAGGCAGATCTCAAATGTCCACAAACGTATAGTTTTGCTCATTTAATTGAGTTTGAATAAAAATGCACCTTCAACAATGTAATTAACTGATGATTATGACTACATACCGTGAGTCTCGTAGAAAAGTCAGTGTCTTGACTGTGTGTATTCTTTGATTAGAATGCTTCTCACCGACCTTAGCGTGTAGGGGTGTGATGTCCTGGGCAGGAAACGACAGTGTTTTGACTACTCTTCTTTCATTAATTAACGTGTTAAGGTAATTAACCTTTACTAATTCGTGTTAAACCAATACAGGATGTTTTCTGGAAGTGGATATTCGCGAATGTCAAAGGACTGACACGACACGTGTTAATAACTGTCCAAGCACTTCTAAAGTTCCTAACATTATTTATATCTAAAGACTAGTATTATATCTAATTATTTACCACTTTATTGTCTCATATTTCAGTAGTTAAAGAAAACACAGAGCTCAAAGTGAAGCCTTTTTCACTCTACATTCTCAACATAGTCTCTATCAGAAGTGTTTGGCTTGTGTTGGGTCCGACTTGGCCCGGGCGGTCAAAATCTACATTAAACACACAGATGTATCTTCAAATGTGTTTACATCTATAGATTAGTGTTATATCTACCTATACACCACTTTATAATGTCACGGTACATCGTATTTAAAGAATACAAGGTGCTCAAAGTGAAGCATTGTTACTGTATTTTCTTAAGAAAATCTATGTCAGAAGTGTTCGGTCCGACTTGGTTTAAGTTGATTTTAACAGCCCGGGCCAGGTCGGACCGAACATTTCTGTCTTGGATTTTTTAAAGAAAATACAGTAAAAATGCTTCACTTTAACGGCGCAGATTTCTTTGAATGCGATACACCTGGACATTATAAAGTGGTGTATTTGTAGATATAATACTAATCTATAGATGTAAACACATTTGAAGATACATCTGTGTGTTTAAAGTTGATTTTGACCGCCCGGGCCAAGTCGGACCCAACACAAGCCAAACACTTCTGATAGAGACTATGTTGAGAATGCAGAGGGGAAAAGGGCTTCACTTTGAGCACCTTGTTTTCTATAAATACTGCAATCTGTGACATTATAAAGTGGTGTATAGGTAGATATAATACTAATCTAAGATGTGAATCCATTTGATGATACATCTGTGAGGTTTAAGTTGATTTTAACAGCCCGGGCCAGGTCGGACCGAACATTTCTGACTTGGATTTTCTTAAGAAAATACAGTAAAAATGCTTCACTTTAACGGCGCAGATTTCTTTAAATGCGATACACTTGGACATTATAAATTGGTGTATAGGTAGATATTATACTAATCTATAGATGTGAATCCATTTGACGATACATCTGTGAGGTTTAAGTTGATTTTGACAGCCCGGGCCAAGTCGGACCGAACACTTCTGACATAGATTTTCTTAAGAAAATACAGTAACAATGCTTCACTTTGAGCACCTTGTATTCTTTAAATACGATGTACCGTGACATTATAAAGTGGTGTATAGGTAGATGTAACACTAATCTATAGATGTAAACACATTTGAAGATACATCTGTGCGTTTAAAGTAGATTTTGACCGTCCGGGCCAAGTCGGACCCAACACAAGCCAAAAACTTCTGATAGAGACTATGTTGACAATGTAGAGGGAAAAGGGCTTCACTTTGAGCCCCTTGTTTTCTATAAATACTGCGATCTGTGACATTATAAATTGGTGTATAGGTAGATATAACACTAATCTATAGATGTGAATCCATTTGACGATACATCTGTGAGGTTTAAGTTGATATTAACAGCCCGGGCCAAGTCGGACCGAACACTTCTGACATAGATTTTCTTAAGAAAATACAGTAACAATGCTTCACTTTGAGCACCTTGTATTCTTTAAATACGATGTACCGTGACATTATAAAGTGGTGTATATGTAGATATAACACTAATCTATAGATGTAAACACATTTGAAGATACATCTGTGCGTTTAAAGTAGATTTTGACCGTCCGGGCCAAGTCGGACTCAACACAAGCCAAACACTTCTGATAGAGACTATGTTGAGAATGTAGAGGGAAAAGGGCTTCACTTTGAGCCCCTTGTTTTCTATTAATACTGCGATCTATGACATTATAAATTGGTGTATAGGTAGATATAACACTAATCTATAGATGTAATGACAGTTGAAGATACATCTGTGTGTTTAAAGTTGATTTTGACCGCCCGGGCCAAGTCGGACCGAACACTTCTAACAGGGATTCTCTCAAGAAAATACAGTAAAAGAGCTTGACTTTAACGGCCCAGTTTTCTTTGAATGCGATATACTGTGACATTATAAAGTGGTATATAGGTAGATATAATGCTAGTCTATAGATTTAAAGACATTTGATGATACGTTTTTGTGTTTAAAGTGCATTTTGACCGCCCGGGCCAAGTCGGACCCAACACAAGCCAAACACTTCTGATAGAGCACCCGATCCAGGAAATATTACCTACTACTAGCACAGAGTTGTTAGCAACTATGACCTGCTACTAGTAGGTACAAAGACGGTCTCTACGTCTCTGGAGACTAACATTTAATGCTACTACTAGCTAACAGTAACAATTAAATAGCATAACCATATTAGGATGTATGTTCACAGGGGCGCATTTCACGCCATATTGGAACATGCAGTGTCCAACACAGCATTCAGCAGATGGTAGGATGTCTGTCATCATATTGTTGTTGTTTTTTATCTCCGGTCTAGACAGGCTAGACTTAGATTTAGTATCTTCATACGGTATATGTATTTTATACATCACCTAATTACAATTTTAACAACCAATAGATAGATCTATAGATTTTTAGTTATCCGGTCTTAATAGAAGATCGTTACGGTTTTCATTCATACATGCCATTGTATGTGTATTTGTTTGATAGAACTACACATATTTATAAGAACTGATCGTTACAAAATATATTGGCAAACAAGGTTAAAATTTGTCTTTGGAAAAATCGTCCCGACGTGGTCAGAAAGAGTTATCCCCCTTGGCCGGCATAGCGATCGGTTTTCGATCAAACATTTATCGGTTAGATCTTGCTTTTTGTTTATCTGTTCTTACTTGTTCGTTGGTCATAATGTTATCTAGTCTTTGTGCAAACATAATTTACAGTCTACAACCATTCACTATGGTACTTTTTATTTTCAGATACTGAGATGGAGAACGTCAACGTGCCGCTGACCCTGCACATGACGCATGTTTGTATTCTATGTCTGTAGGCCTAGAATGAGTGTAGGACTAACATAGATATATCATCGGGGAAGCATCAAATCTCATCTAGATTATTAGTGTTAATTAACTTGTTTTGCTGAAAGGTCTGTGTTCTTGGTTCAAAGTGAGGTCCATTTCTGGCGTTCGCTCCATTGTGAGATAAGGCCCACGCTCTAATTCACTAGTCTACATGCCCTCTTTTTTGTTTGTTTGTTGTTGTTGTTGTTGTTGTTATTGTTGTTATGATGAACACTGAGGGAATATGTAGACATATGAGATTAATAAAGGATCATAAAGATTATTGTGCATCCGGCAAATTTATAGTAAACTATACATGTATCATTGATTACCTCCCTTTGCAACCAATATGTCAAGATATCAGTACCAATTTACACATTTTTTTATTCCCAGGGTATCCAAGTGGGCTGTGTCCTGCCACATTCAGGAAATTTGAGGTGCAACCCTTGTAGGAAATCAGGTATGTTGTATTCTACCCCTATACATGTTGGGAATTACATTAATTTATATTATTATACTAAGGCTAATTTACTGTTGTATAGATTTAGCACAAGCTAAGCACAGGTACTGTGAACATTTATATTTATACAGTGCCACCATGATAAAGTCAGGGATAACAATAGAGGAATCATCATACATCAAATTAAATCATGGATGTCATGATATGAAATACCACTTTTGTAGTTTTATAGGTACCTCATTATATCAGTCTTTCCTCACTGGATCATCAGCTGACACACTGTGATATTACTGAAACACTGTTCTAAGTTGCATTAGCCAACTCAACCATTCACTATGCAAACTTACTGACCTGATTATGGCAACTGTGAAAGTATTACTTTCCCTCAGACCTTAGGCCATTTATTAAGTTATGAGGTGTGAGTTGGTATACCGTAATCAAACTACAGGCTATCATGAATACAGGAATATCCAATTTGAAGTCAAATGAGCTTATGTCATGGTGCATTATCTGTCATCTGTCCATAACTAACTTGTACACTTTCAAAACCTCCTCTGAATCTACAAGGCCTATGAAACTGAAATCTCAGCAATGATATTCTAAAACATGAGGCCATTTACAAAATATCACTTTTGCATATTACACAGCCATTTCAGATGTGGCATTATGAAACTTGATATGTGTTATGGGGTTTACATTGGTGTATTTTTTGCTTGATCTGGGAGGAACATCTTAGATATTTACCACTTGATGAGACCCACTAGTGTGGAAATGGTGCTGACAAACCAAGGAAAATAATCATGGTAATTATGGGATTTGAACCCATTGTCATAGATTTCTGGCATATGAAAGGGATGCAGCTTAGTCTCTGAAAATGTAAAATATTGATAGAAACATTTTATATTCATTTTAGTTTAAAAGTAGACCAAGTGAGATGGGCTGGGCGGAAGGGAAAATAATATGCTTCAAGGACTGTGAGACAGACAGGGATGCAACTCTGCCCAGCAAATTGAGGTGGCTTCTTGGATGACTGTATTACCTGTGCCTTCTATGGCCTTAAACTTTCACATACCTTATGAAGTTTGTTTGTGTTTTCAATATCTTCTCTGAAAATCATATTTTCAATAAGCTGAGATTTTGTGTATTTGATCCCACTAACATGATGCCAATACAACTTCAAGCTGTCAAGACATGGCAACCATATTGAACATATACATTCCACCCTTTAGAAAGCCACTTCTGCATTTATATGATGAAATTTGATATACAGTAATTATTTGGTAAACCCAACAACAGGGTCATATTTTGCAAGTTATTCTTATATTTGGAACTGCAACATTTTGTCTTCATGTGCTGCTGCAGCAGTCATGATGAATGTGTTCTTTTGACTCGTTTCATTACCAATTATTATCCCCCACAACATGTTTTGCGGGGGTATGAAAATGGACATGGTCAGTCCTTGCATTCATACTTCTGTGTAAGATTTTGAAAAAACGTTTACTATTTTCTTCACCAATCATGGTACATGGATAGGCCTA
This sequence comes from Haliotis rufescens, assembly GCF_023055435.1. Classification (NCBI taxonomy): domain Eukaryota; kingdom Metazoa; phylum Mollusca; class Gastropoda; order Lepetellida; family Haliotidae; genus Haliotis; species Haliotis rufescens. Next base: position 48,559,915 of record NW_025964001.1, on the reverse strand, counting down.
GTGGTGACCTGGTGCCTGTTGATAGTTTTGGATTTTTGTAAAATGTATCTTTTTAGTTTCCATGGCAACAACTTTGACTGAAAAAGGAGGGTAGTGCTCGTTCTTGGAACATACCTTAAAAACCTACAATATTTCTTCACCAAACTTGACACACAGATTGGTCTAGTGGTGAACTGGTCCCTTTTGATAGTTTAGAATTTTTAAAAAAATTATATTTTGAGATGCCACAACTTTGACTCATACTGAAAATGAGGGTAGTGCTCCTTTCTATGCAGATTAAATTTTTTTTAACAATATTTCCTTAACAAGCATGGCACATAGATAGGTCTAGTGTTGAACTGGTGCCTTTTGATAATTTGGGATTTTTTAAACAAATATTTAGTTTCCATAGCAAGTATTTAATATTTAGGGGATAATGGTGAATTTGTCTTCTTGCATATACTGTCATCCTTTTAATTGGTCAAGATGCTGTGAGAAAGTCTGTTCTGTAGATAAATAGTTTTGTTTCTTTTGCTTATTCATTATACCCTTGTATTGCCTTTTTGTTGTAATAATATATTCCGTGAAAAAGTACAGGGAAGCTACAGAGCCATTTTAACACCTATACCCAGGGTAGTTTGTTCGAACAGTATTTCTGTCAGTCATGTGAGGGGACAGCCAAAAGGTAATGAAGGGAAAAATGATTACATCAGAGCTACAGATAAGCAGCGTCTTTTGTGTAAAATACCCCCCAAAATTATTTAAAACCCAATAACTTTCCATTAACTTGTGTACAGAAACGCATGCATCAAATGAAAAACTCAAATTATTAAAACAGCTCGTGTAAATGCCCAATGAAGCTTTTTCAGCATGCATACAAAGGTGCTAATTTCTGAAACACAATTACAAGCTAATTTACTTTCTGAGTCAAACCTATGTATTTAGAACATTATTTCATTTTTTTGAAATCTTAAAATGTTCACTAATTTTGGGAAAGACCCAAGAGAGTGATGAATAGATGAGTGAAAAAATATTGGTTACCCAATGAAAAATGTAATAACCCAATTAAAATAGAAACCCTAGAGTAAAAACTGAATTGCTCAAAAAGTTATCTGGAGCTCTGTTACATGAATCAGTTTAATGGCACCAATACAATGGGCACATCTGGCCTCCATTAGGTAAAATCTGGTAAACTGTGTCTGTGATTTTTTGGGGTGACGACATTGCAGCCATATTGAATGTTATTTTGACCAGGTACTCATGTATCATGGTGTTATTCATTTAACAGGCTGTAATACTACATTTCAATCTCCAATGTGCTATGTTTCAGTGATCATATGTTCCATTTGGTCATGCCATCATCTTTCACCTTTTTGTGTCCTAATAATGGAATGTACCAGTAAGTGTAATAACCTTGTACCTCCAATATTTCCTATGAATCTTTTTGGAAGTGAAGCTATGATGGGTTATATATGTGTATTATCATGCATTCCAACAGTGGTATAAAATAGATCTACTGTTCTTTTCAGATTTCAGATTCAGATTATCATGCTATGGTCATACCCTTTGCATGCACCCTTGTATCTAGATTACAGGTATACTAACAGTGTTTGGATTGTTACGGACATGATCCAAGTAATTCAGTCTAAAAAAAAAAAGTAGTCACAGAATTTGATTCTTAACATTCCCAAAGGGCAACTATATGGAATGTCAGTTTTGTGTGACCTGGCTGATTTGGTGACATTACACCCCAATTACATGGATAGTTGTTAGTGCTATCAACCTCTTGCCTGCCTGGACCAAGCACCATTAATTTAAGTGGTCATAAACAATTCACTCGTTTTTCCTCATTTGTCAATCATTATTAAATATTCATATCATTTGGTGTATCTGAACATTTGTTACTTATTTCTGCATAATCTTGTTAATCTATTTGTGATGAACTTTACCAGTATTTAATTCCCTAAAAATAAATTCTGATCAGTTTCAGGCCCATTCAAACGGTAAGTAGTGAGGCATATTTTTGTTTATCCTAGATAACCTTAGCAATGTTGTCATGGGGAGGTTGATGGGTGTTTATTACACTTTTTTAACCTTCATTTGCAAAGGTATTTTTGTTGCTTCCAATTCTGATTTGTTTTACTTTAAGAACTTTCTTCTCAGAAACCAAGGTAACTAAAACCTAATGACACCTGGCATGAGTAGCAACACAATGGGACTCGGATTAAGTTATGTGGTTGTCCCAGTGTTTTAATTTACAATTTGTTCATTCAGTTCTGTGGTGTCATGTGTTGTATTTATTCTTATGAAGATTTTCATTCTTCGTATACAATGTTCACAGGTTTCACTGTCCAGTTACACAAAGCCTGGTGTAAATAGCTTGTTTGGTCCAGTTGCACCCAACAAAGGTAACATTGATATCCTCGAAACGTAGGATTCATGTCTGCATGTCTTTAAACAAACTGGTTGTAATATAGCATAGACTATTTATCCAGATAAGACAAATATACAAAATAAAACAAAATACTTTTTGAATACAAACAACATGGCCTGCTTGTCTGGTGTTTGTCATCCTGACACAACTATTAGCTCACCAAGGTGAGCTTATGCCATACCATGGGGTCCATCGTCCGTATGTCAACAATTTTTTCAAAAAACTTCTTCTTTTGACCACAAATTGACAATTAACAAAATTTGACTGGAAGCATCCCTAGGTGGTGAGGATTCAAAATTGTACAAATGGTGGGGCTGACCCCCCAAAGGGTTGGGTGGCAGGGTCAAATGGGGATAATTTGGCTATATTGCTTTAAGCGACATCTTCTCTGGAACTAAGAGATAGGTATCAACCATATATTGTTGGAAGCATTCTCCGGTGGTGAGAAGTCAAAATTGTACAAATGGTGGGGTGACCCCCTGCAAGGAGCTGAGGGGCGGGCCCAAATAAGAGTAATTTGGCTATATTGCTTTAAACGACTTCTTTATTGGAACTAAGAGATAGATATCAACCATATTTGGTTGGAAGCATTCTCCAATGCTTGGGATTAAAAATTGTACAAATGGAGAGGGCTGACCCCCCAAGGGTCGGGGCCAAATAAGAGTAATTTGGCTATATTGGTTTAAACGACTTTCTCTCTGGAACTAAGAGATAGATATCAACCATATTTGGTTGGAATCAATTCTCCAATGGTGGGGATTCAAATTGGAGAAATGGAGGGGCTGAAATTGCTTCTTGAAAAACAATTAAGAATGAAAATAAAAAAAGAGAAACTACACTCTCCAGGAAGCTGAAACTTAACTTTGTAGAAATGATGATGATAACTTGTAGCTTACACAAAGCAATGGTTCAAATAAGCTTATGTCATGGCTGTGTTCATTTATACTAATGGAAAAAAGTAACTGCTGTGTATTAAGTAGTGTAAATGTTATGTTATTGTAAATAACAACATAATATTTGGTCTTTTGTCTCATCATTGTCATATCATAACAAATTCATTGACAAAATCCATTCCTGGTAATTGGAGACGGAGAGACACGCCCCCAAAGAGGGGTGCAACTTGTAGGCGGGCACTATCCTGCTGCAACATGACGTTACGTCCCTGCATGTGCACAAAGGCAAGAACATTATCTCAAACGATGTCCTCATAACAATGATGAGTTGTGTTCTCCCATGAGTTGTGATGCCACCCCATACCATTACACTTCCACCCCAAAACTGATGATGATAAGTAATGCAAGAGTTGCTAAAACATGTATGCATATATGACATGTAGACCTTTGCACAACCATCAGAGCTCTTCAGATGAAACCCTCACTCATCTGTGAACAGTGTACTGTCCCTGTTTTTCTTCTGAACCTCAGATGCTGTCTACACCAAGTGTGACTGATAGTGCTGTGTAAGCAAAATTAGGCATATTGCTGAATATTGGGACCCGATGTTGTGCTCTCTCAACCGGTAATGTACAGTTCTGCCACTAATTCGTCTTAACCCAAGAATTGTCCGATTATTAATGTGGCAGATGATATTTGTGATTCGATGAACATTAAAAATGTTTGGCAACTTCGTTTTGCGCATTTCCTGTTTGCAACATGTCATCAAGCCGTGACAGCATTATTAATTACGGTTGAACAAAAAGAAAACAGATTTTATTAGACCCACATAGCTAAACAATCATTGTGTGCTGTTTACATTATGAAAACATGTGTAAATACCTTGTTCCCAACAAACATGAAAACACACAAATTATGCGCAGTCCATAAACATTTGCATGCAAATTGGGAATCACGACCTTAAAACTGAGGAGATGTCTTCATCAATATGCATATTGAAAGTTGCATATTTAATTTCAGATTAAACTTAGTTTTGTTCAATCTCATTAAAATCAGATCTTAGTTTTCGCAACCGCTAACCAAAGATCTGAGGAGATCCCATTACGGGTCACGTCGGAACGACCTTTCGCGATCATTGACCGACCAATGAAATGACTGACAAGAAATCGACATTAGCCAATCAGAAGGCAGCTATCTTGAGCTTTACTGCACTAGTTTCAAACTGGCGACTACGCCTCGAAACATATTTTGACATATTCTCGATTAAAAAATTTTAAAACTGACCAAAACAACATTCTGGAATGACTTATAGATGGCCTAAATTATATGGATATAATCATAAAACCCATAACTGTTATTCGGAATACCCTCTGTTAAATATTTCGAGGATGCATGATTAGAAAACACATTTTGACTGTCACTTTCAGGATCTGGTAAGTGACGCTCTGATTGGTTGGATGAAAGGTCATGCTGACTTGACCCATAATGGGATGTCCTCAGATCTTTTTTTAGCGGTAGCGAGAACTAAGATCTGATTTTAAAGAGAATGAGTTTTGTTGGCCTTATATATTAAGTATAGTTACCTTTTTCCGCTAGTATGTATGTTGTTAACGATTACACTTTCAACATCTCCTCTAGAGCTACAAAGCCTATGAAGCTGAAACTTGGCATGAATCATCCCAGCAATGATGTCAGAATTGTGACTCGATGTTAAGCGTGTCGCTATGTAACAGCAGTGTATAAAATTCCCGGAAGGGCAACTTTGCAAAATATTCTTGTCCAGATAAAATGCTTCCCGTCCAGAATTTTCTACACTAATGAACAAAAGTAACAAAATGGTGAACATAAGAAAAGTACTGTTGATTGTTAGTTCTCAGAAAATAACAATTAACTGATGGATTGTCAACTTAGTTACTTTAACTCATTGAAATTCATCAAATTCCAAATCTGATTGACTGCCTCCATGGTGTACTGCTAGAGTGTCTGCTCGGAGAGCGGAAGGTCAGAAATTTGATCCCTTGAAGCATCATTCCAAAAGACGTTAAAAGATGGTATTTGTTGTTACCCTGTCTTGCTCTCGGTAGTAAGGGCATAAAGAAGGAATGGTCCACTCGGAGTCAGTATACTGTGTATAAAATTTGTTTTGCAGGTTTTTGTTGAAGTATATATTTTTTCGAAATTCATGTCTAACTGTATCAGTCATCTCCCTCACAAAATGTTAGAAATTTGGTTGTATTTTAATAACCTTACACTTACATACTTTGAAAATAACAAAATCAGATCAAATAATCATCTGTTATCACATTTTCCTTCACACAAATATCCAGATACAAATTATGAGTCTGTCCAGAAGCCAGAAATCTTTTACCAAAAAATAAATGCATATCAGTTTCTGGATGTGAATTACAAAAAGTACACAAATTATCATAAGATATTTTAATTTTGTTTAAGAAAATATTTGTGGTAATAACACCATCTTAATTTTGTATCCTGGACACATTTAACTGGCTAGAGAAAAATTCCTTGCCAGTTTAGATAACTGCAAATTATAACTTCCCATTAAGTTTTGAATTTAAGTGAGACAACATGATATTAATCTATAATATCTTTACAGGCATTTTTAATGGACCATAACTTGATGTTGCCATGAACCTAAAATAAATGTATGCTATACCCACAAACGGTCAACTGTTTCCTGATTGGCTGATAATAGAATGGGCGGGGCTTGTTTTTCATTATATTGGGTTAAACAATGTCACTGAATTTCTATTGTTCTCTTCCTGGTTTTTTTATGTAAGTAATTAAATAAGGAGTCTATGAAGTTGTTAATATTGACATTTTTATTTAAAAGAATTGACTCCTATATAATTTTAAATTAATGTGGGTATAAATGTAAAAATTAGGTGTACTACGTGGATTTATTTATATTGAAGTTAAATCATAAGTTATTTTTCCATGAAAAATGTTCAATCAATGGTGATGACATCACTTATGTGAATATTTTCAACCTTTTCAGGGCAACTACTATGCTGTAATGAAACTTGATGGTATCAGTTTCCACCAACGCTAAACTACATATACAGCTCCCAATACAGTGTGCTTTGAGAAGGGAGAGCAACTATGCCCTGTACGTTTCTGGAAAGAAGAAGTGTTGAGAAGAAGAGTTCTGTGTTGAAGTCAGCATTGACATCCTGAGTAGTGAAAAGATCAGCAGGTAGTAGCATCAGTTCGCTACTGTGTGGAGGGACAGTGTTTCTCCCTATACTCATGGACAGTACTGTACATCTAAACATATGATTCATATCATATATTGTTTCATAATGTGAGGTGTGGCGTTTTTCATTCATAATATCAATTATCATATATGGCGAATTTAGCATCTTACAAATATACTGTGCATGGAATTTCTTCACTTACACTGTTTTCAGCATTTTGAGGCAAAACTCTTTTCATGTGTTACATTTATGTTTATTGTTTCCTCAACAATAAAGAACTAGCAAAATGATGAATTTTGTTTGTAGTTGATTGATTATGACAAGGGTAAACAGTATTATGTAGGCATGAATGTGTTCATGTATTCATCACCGAACGACATGATGTCAAATGGCTGATTGTGTTAATGTGCCCAATGTCATGGGTTTTGCTGATCTTGTCAGCCACTGATTTGCCTTGTCCACAATACATTACCAGCCACCATGCTATAGCTTACATTACAATCCTGGCAATCCATGCTACAGATTATGATTTTACATCCAAACAGATGGTAAGTTAGACAGTACCAAAATAATGATGTCACCATATTATCTCAACAGTAATATGAAACACGAGGTGCTTTGGTAATGGTTACTACCCAATATATGTCCGACAGTGACATAAAACTGCGTTATTCTTGAATCAGACGCTAATGTCGCTAAATATCAACAGAAACATGAACCTAATGGTTCTAGGGTTAGGGTTTCTGCCCAATATATGTCCGACAGTGATGTTAAACTGGGTTATTCTTGAATCAGCCGCTGATAATCTCGTATCTCAACAGAAACATGAATCATGAGGTGCTAGGGTTAGGGTTTCTACTCAGTATATGTCCGACAGTGATGTAAAACTGGGTTATTCTTGACACAGACGCTGATGTTCTCGTATCTCAACAGAAACATGAATCATGAGGTTCTAGGGTTAGGGTTTAAACCCAATATATGCCCGACAGTGATGTAAAACTGGATTATTCCTGATACAGACGCTGATGTTCCCGTATCTCAACATAAACATGAATGATAAGGTGCTAGGGTTAGGGTTTCTACTCAATATATGTCCGACAGTGATGTAAAACTGGATTATTCCTGATACAGACGCTGATGTTTTCGTATCTCAACAGAAACATGAATGATAAGGTGCTAGGGTTAGGGTTTCTACTCAGTATATGTCCGAAAGTGATGTAAAACTGGGTTATTCTTGATACAGACGCAGATGTCATGAAATCTCAACAGAAACATGAATGATAAGGTGCTAGGGTTAGGGTTTCTACTCAATATATGTCCGTCAGTGATGTAAAACTGGGTTATTCTTGATACAGACGCTGATGTTATGAAATCTCAACATAAATATGAATCATGAGGTTCTAGGGTTAGGGTTTCTACCCAATATATGTCCGACAGTGATGTAAAACTGGATTATTCCTGATACAGACGCTGATGTTCTCGTATCTCAACAGAAACATGAATCATGAGGTTCTAGGGTTAGGGTTTAAACCCAATATATGTCCGACAGTGATGTAAAACTGCGTTATTCTTAAATCAGACGCTGATGTTCTCGTATCTCAACAGAAATATGAATGATAAGGTGCTAGGGTTAGGGTTTCTACTCAATATATGTCCGTCAGTGATGTAAAACTGGGTTATTCTTGATACAGACGCTGATGTTATGAAATCTCAACATAAATATGAATCATGAGGTTCTAGGGTTAGGGTTTCTACCCAATATATGTCCGACAGTGATGTAAAACTGGATTATTCCTGATACAGACGCTGATGTTCTCGTATCTCAACATAAACATGAATCATGAGGTGCTAGGGTTAGGGTTTAAACCCAATATATGTCCGACAGTGATGTAAAACTGCGTTATTCTTAAATCAGACGCTGATGTTCTCGTATCTCAACAGAAATATGAATGATAAGGTGCTAGGGTTAGGGTTTAAACCCAATATATGCCGGACAGTGATGTAAAACTGGATTATTCCTGATACAGACGCTGATGTTCTCGTATCTCAACATAAACATGAATGATAAGGTTCTAGGGTTAGGGTTGCTACTCAATATATGTCCGACAGTGATGTAAAACTGGGTTATTCTTGATACAGACGCAGATGTTATGAAATCTCAACAGAAACATGAATGATAAGGTGCTAGGGTTAGGGTTTCTACTCAATATATGTCTGACAATGATGTAAAACTGCGTTATTCTTAAATCAGACGCTGATGTTCTCGTATCTCAACAGAAACATGAATCATGAGGTGCTAGGGTTAGTGTTTCTACCCAATATATGTCCGACAGTTATGTAAAACTGGATTATTCCTGATACAGACGCTGATGTTCTCGTATCTCAACATAAACATGAATGATAAGGTGCTAGGGTTAGGGTTTCTACTCAATATATGTCTGACAGTGATGTAAAACTGCGTTATTCTTAAATCAGACGCTGATGTTCTCGTATCTCAACATAAACATGAATCATGAGGTTCTAGGGTTAGGGTTTCTACTCAATATATGTCCGACAGTGATGTAAAACTGGGTTATTCTTGATACAGACGTAGATGTTATGAAATCTCAACAGAAACATGAATGATAAGGTGCTAGGGTTAGGGTTTCTACTCAATATATGTCTGACAATGATGTAAAACTGGGTTATTCTTGATACAGACTCTGATGTTCTCGTATCTCAACATAAACATGAATCATGAGGTGCTAGGGTTAGGGTTTCTACTCAATGTATACACAGTAAAAAAAGTGTTGCACCCCCACATTAATACGTTTGATACATCACAACATTTAAAACGCCCGACTCTGGTTTTAATGGTAGGTATTCCTTGGGGATCTGATGTTAAATGTGTAATGTTTTCGGAGGGAAGATGATCACCAAAACGTAGCAATCAGCACGTGAATTGCATGGTGCATGACATTTGCAGATTGCAGTATCTTCTTAAGCTCAACATCGCCTATAAAAGATGTTCTCTGACAGCCCAGTTTATTGTAACCCACAATGCCGGGTAGACGATTGTCAGAAGCAGTCAAGTGGCAGACTATTGGCCTTCATGGAGCAGGTCTTTCGTTCAAGGAGATTGGCAGAAGAACCGGACATCACTACTCAACAATAAGCCGTTTGGTCAGAAAACACGCACAAACTAATGATGTAAGGAATCGCAGACCCTCTGGCAGACCACGTAAGACCACAGTTAGAGATGACAGAGCGTTGTTGAGGGTGGTAAGGCGTCATCCATTTGCTACAAGCACAACCTTGAAACGTCTTTGGCTTCCTCGTCAACAGTTCAGTACCCAGACCGTGAGAAATCGTCTTAAAGCTGCAGGGTTGAAGTCCAGAAGGGTTATCAAGCGACCTAAACTCACAGACAACCACAAACGACTACGTCTAGCCTGGTGTAGACTGAGACAGAACTGGAACTTGAGGTCCTGGAGAAGAGTCCACTGGTCGGACGAAAGCAGGTTCCTTCTGCATGTTGTGGATGGCAGAGTGAGAGTATGGAGGCGTCCTGGAACAGCTTATACTGCAAGAAACATCATGCCAACTGTACCATATGGAGGTGGATCTGTTATGGTCTGGGGATGCTTCTCATTTGATTGTAAGCTTGATTTAGTGACCATACGAGGCAACTTGACAGGGGAGCGCTACATCCAAGAGGTGCTGAATCCAGTTGTGGTGCCCCATTTTGACAATCATCCACTGGCCACCAGACCGATATTCATGGATGACAATGCCAGACCACATCGTTCACGAGCTGTGACCCAGGTTATCCACAACAATGCTCTGACGCAGATTCCATGGCCAGCAATGAGTCCAGATCTGAATCCTCTGGAACATGTATGGGACATTTTGGGACGCCTGATTTATCGTCGGGACCCTCCTCCACAGAACTTGCGTGAATTGGAAGCAGCATTACACGAGGAGTGGCAGCAGCTGCCCATGGAGCGATTCCAACGTCTGGTGAGGAGTATGAGACGAAGACTTCAAGCTGTGATCCAAGTGCTTGGTGGAAGTTCTCGATATTGACTTACTGTGTTCGTCAAATCTCCATATGACATTCTTACCCTATTGGATGAATTTGGTCACTAAAAATTATTGAGATGTCACCATACTTAATGTGTCTTCGTTGTTCGTTCATTTTTCGTAAAAGTTCAGCATGAGATTATTACATGCCATAAGGTCATGGAATACCCCATTTAAGTTCATTGTAAAGACAATACACTGGTTTGTTGGTATACACGAAATCCTGGTTATAATATTAATTCGGTTATCTTTACACCCTTTCAAAACACCCCTCCATGAAAAAGTATAGGGGGTGCAACACTTTTTTTACTGTGTATATGTCCGACAGTGACGTAAAACTGGATTATTCCTGATACAGACGCTGATGTTCTCGTATCTCAACATAAACATGAATGATAAGGTGCTAGGGTTAGGGTTTCTACTCAATATACGTCCGACAGTGATGTAAAACTGGATTATTCCTGATACAGACGCTGATGTTTTCGTATCTCAACATAAACATGAATGATAAGGTGCTAGGGTTAGGGTTTCTACTCAATATATGTCCGAAAGTGATGTAAAACTGGGTTATTCTTGATACAGACGCAGATGTTATGAAATCTCAACAGAAACATGAATGATAAGGTGCTAGGGTTAGGGTTTCTACCCAATATATGTCCGACAGTGATGTAAAACTGGATTATTCCTGATACAGACGCTGATGTTCTCGTATCTCAACATAAACATGAATCATGAGGTGCTAGGGTTAGGGTTTCTACCCAATATATGTCCGACAGTGATGTAAAACTGGATTATTCCTGATACAGACGCTGATGTTCTAGTATCTCAACAGAAATATGAATGATAAAGTGCTAGGGTTAGGGTTTAAACCCAATATATGCCCGACAGTGATGTAAAACTGGATTATTCCTGATACAGACGCTGATGTTCTCGTATCTCAACATAAACATGAATCATGAGGTTCTAGGGTTAGGGTTTCTACTCAATATATGTCAGACAGTGATGTAAAACTGGGTTATTCTTGATACAGACGCAGATGTTATGAAATCTCAACAGAAACATGAATGATAAGGTGCCAGGGTTAGGGTTTCTACTCAATATATGTCAGACAGTGATGTAAAACTGGGTTATTCTTGATACAGACGCAGATGTTATGAAATCTCAACAGAAACATGAATGATAAGGTGCTAGGGTTAGGGTTTCTACTCAATATATGTCTGACAATGATGTAAAACTGCGTTATTCTTAAATCAGACGCTGATGTTCTCGTATCTCAACAGAAACATGAATCATGAGGTGCTAGGGTTTGGGTTTAAACCCAATATATGTCCGACAGTGATGTAAAACTGGATTATTCCTGATACAGACGCTGATGTTTTCGTATCTCAACATAAACATGAATCATGAGGTGCTAGGGTTAGGGTTTCTACTCAATATATGCCCGAAAGTGATGTAAAACTGGATTATTCCTGATACAGACGCTGATGTTTTCGTATCTCAACAGAAATATGAATGATAAGGTGCTAGGGTTAGGGTTTCTACTCAGTATATGTCCGACAGTGAAATGTTATTTACTATCATCAACCGACAAGAAATCTTAAGATTCCTTTAATTGTAGATTTTAAAGGCATTATCCCACTTCTGGTCAAGGTGATATGAGTCATGATATAGTCAAAAATCTCTTAAAATTAGAAATACTGACCCATTACACAAAGATTCTGCTCACAAGTGTGAAATGTTATTTACTATCATCAACCGACAAGAAATCTTAAGATTCCTTTAATTGTAGATTTTAAAGGCATTATCCCACTTCTGGTCAAGGTGATATGAGTCATAAAATAGTCAAAAATCTCTTAAAGTTAGAAATATTGGCCTATTACATTAAGATTCTGTCCACAAGTGTGAAATATTATTTACTATCATCAACCAACAAGAAATCTTAAGATTCCCTTAATTGTAGATTTTAAAGGCATTATTCCACTTCTGGTCAAGGTGATATGAGTCATGATATAGTCAAAAATCTCTTAAAATTAGAAATACTGACCCATTACATAAAGATTCTGCTCACAAGTGTGAAATGTTATTTACTATCATCAACCGACAAAAAATCTTAAGATTCCCTTAAATGTAGATTTTAAAGGCATTATCCCACTTCTGGTCAAGGTGATATGAGTCATAAAATAGTCAAAAATCTCTTAAAGTTAGAAATATTGGCCTATTACATTAAGATTCTGTCCACAAGTGTGAAATATTATTTACTATCATCAACCAACAAGAAATCTTTAGATTCCATTAATTGTAGATTTTAAAGGCATTATCCCACTTCTGGTCAAGGTGATATGAGTCATAATATAGTAAAAAATCTCTTAAAATTAGAAATATTGACCCATTGCATTCAGATTCTGCTCACAAGTGTGAAATGTTATTTACTTTCTGCAGCCAACAAGAAATCTTAAGATTCCATTAATTGTAGATTTTAAAGGCATTATCCCACTTTTGGTCAAGGTGATATGAGTCATAAAATAGTCAAAAATCTCTTAAAATTAGAAATATTGACCCATTGCATTCACATTCTACTCACAAGTGCGAAATGTTATTTATTATCATCAGCCGAGAACAAATCTTAAGATTCCAACTGTAGATTTTAAAGGTGTTATTCCATTTATGGTTGAGCGAGTAAGTTACTATGGTTTTATGCTGCTTTTAGCAATATTCCAGCAATATCACTGGGGGACACCAGAAATGGGCTTCACTCATTGTACCCATATTGGGAATCAACCCAGGTCTTCGGCGTCACGAGCCAATGTTTTAACCACTAGGCTACCCGACCGCCCCCCACTTTTGGTTGAGGTGATATGAGTGATAAATAGAGGTTATCACGCGAGTGTGTTTTGGGATGGTAAATATCCTGTATTAGGAATAAACATTGTATTTAGCGAGCCTTGGCTTGTTAAATACATAGTAATTGATATTTCTCCAGATTCCCGATGGTTAATTCTGACTTGATGGCCGAATGACAAGGGCGATGCCATGTTTGTTTATAAACAGTGAAAGTAGTCCCAACTTGACCTTTGATATTTGCATCTCTATTCGCATATGACCCCAACGGATATCGTTTTTATCCATTGGCTTTATTCTGCTGAGAAACCTACCCATTATATGATAATACAGTATAAAATCTCATAAAGTTAGAAATATTGACCCATTACATTCAGATTCTGTCCACAAGTTTGAAATGTTATTTACTATCATCAGCTGAAAGAAAATCTAAAGATTCCATTTACTGTAGATTTTACAGGTGTTCTCCCTTTTTTCGAGGCCATATAAGTAATAATATATACTGAACAACAAAAGTTCCTGTGCAATAAATAAGATTTAATGCAAAGTTATGTTTTTTACCAAATCTGAAACAATTTCTGTTTGCAACAGATAAAAGACTCCTGTAAATGTTCAAATGGTTTAATTTGTCATACTAAATGTTTCTGAATCAGCTCCAAGTCATATGGTCTATGGCGAATGTGGTAGATACCCGTTATATATTTGTTCATATTTACGTTTACTCAGATACTGGCTCAAAATAACAGAGATGTCGCGGGAACGAATCCCAAGAAAATGCTACGAAATGCTTGTCTATCGTGATAGTGTTGGTTACGTAACCTGGGCATCAAACATTAAGCATTTACTCTTCTCTCACGGATTTGGATATGTTTGGCTAAATCAAAGCGTTGGAGACAAAATGTATTTTCTTAGCTCTTTTAAGCAGGTAGCAATTGATATGTTTACTCAAAACTGGAGGTCAACACTAGATAACAGTACACGCTATGACGTCTATAAAACCTATAAATATTGTCTAACACCAGAGGTTTACCTGCATACTATAACAGAGAGAAAAATTAGAGACACATTTATTAAACTCAGGCTAGGGTTAAATGATTTGATGTGCAACAGGGGTCGCTTCTCCTCTATTCCTAAGGATATGCGTTTTTGTCCATTCTGCGAAAACCATATTGAAAACGAATTACACTTTTTGTTTATATGTCCAATTTACGACAACCTAAGATTGAAATATATGCCTGATATCACTAAGAACCACTATTCCATGAACAAAATATTATCTTTTAATGGTATCCCTAGTCAAAAATTAACTAAGATATTACAATACATCTATCAAAGTCTACGAGTGCGTAGTAAATTACTTAGTAAATCCGATATGTCCAGAAATAATTAGTTGTTTTGAAACTTTCGCATCTAGATCAGGAGTATCTACATTTCATTTTTGTCTGTTTGTTTCTACTAGAAATGCATATACATTTAAATTGTCAAATTGTCATGACATGATGAGTATATTACTGATAGATCCTTTTGTATTGAACGTCGTGCTATGGCTGAAAGCCTTTGCGATGTAAAACTTCATATTTCCATTCCATTCCTTTTGTATTTTATACTACTACTGCTGCCACTGTGGTTATTACCACTGTTATTACAATACCTCTATTACATGTCAAGCATCATATTAGTTATCCAATAATTATATAATGCGCTGTACAGCTGTAAATGATATTGTTTATCTGTATGTGTATATGGGCCAATGGCCTTTCATACAATAAAGATTGATTTATTGACTTCAGAAAATGCGTGATTTAAAAAAACAACATGAACATGCCAAAATGTCAATTTACAAATCAATAGTGTGTGTGTCCACCTCTGGCTGCAATGCAAGCAACACGTCTTCGTCTCATGGAAGAGACCAGGCGTCGCACAAAGTCCTGTGGGATATCTGTCCATATCTGCTGGAGCATGTTTGAAGTTCCTGCTGTGTCTGTGGAACACGTGGTTGACGTCGAAGGCGCCGATCCATCTCATCCCATATGTGCTCGATTGGTGAGAGATCAGGGGAGTGAGCCGGCCAGGGGATGACAATTACGTTGGTTTGTTGAAGAGAATCCTGAACAAGTCGAACAATATGAGACCAGGCATTGTCATGTTGAAAGGTAATGCCTGGGCCATGACGACGACGACAAAACGGTAGAACAACAGGGCCAGTGATCTCGTCGCGGTAGCGCTGTCCATTGAGATTTCCCTCTACCACTATCAAACAGGTCCTCTGTCTTGCTGTAATCCCACCCCATACCATAATGCTGCTGCCCCCGAACCAATCTTCTTCCATAACACAACGATTGAAGTAACATTCACCTTGACGTAGGTACACACGAATCCGTCCATCGCTTTGGCTGAGGTGAAAACGAGACTCGTCAGTGAATAGAACTTGTCCCCACTGCATGGCAGTCCAGCGTAGACGCTGTCTACACCAGTGTAGACATGCTTGACGGTGGTTTCCTGTCAAAATGGGACGTCTGGCGGGTCTTCCGGCGACAATCCCTGCACATCTGAGGTGGTGAGGTACGGTTTGTGAAGATATTCGTCAAAGGCCAGGGATGCTTCTTGCAGTCACTGTTGCTGGCTGGAATCGATTTCGTAGGTGTATTGTTCAAATCAAGTTGTCTTGTCGATTATTGGTTACGCATGGCCTGCCACTCCGAGAATGGTCTCTGACTGCTTTCGTCTGTTGCCAATGTTGCCATAAACACCAAATTGCTCACAGGGCCTCATTTTCGGACAAGCGTGGCATTTCGTAATGTGGAATAATTGCGTAATTTTGTTGTTTTTCTGAGTAGTTGTTGTCAGCACGATGCTAAACAATGCACATGGAATCCAGTTAACGCACATGTTTTTATACCCATTCTTGGGTAGTGAAATGCATGGGGCTTGCATAAAAGTCAACTTTTGCATCGAATGCATGCTTTTCTGTAGCAGTTGCGCTTTTGTGACTAGATTCCATACATATACTACAATATTGAAAACCAAACTTTACTTGTTTGAAAAATACACTAAAATATTGGTGTCACAGGAACTTTTGTTGTTGAGTATAGTACCTGGCAAATGAAACGAGAACAAAGAAGTACTGCTTATTACCATAGTTAATGTAGAGATCTACTTGAATGTTGAGGTAAAATGTACATATTGAAAATCTATGTCAGGCAGAATAGTTTCTTTTTGTCTTTGCTTCAGGAGTTCAGACATGGTGCACAAAGTATTAGTAAGAATTAGTCTTCAGGCGAATCATATGTCCTGTGATGAAAATATGAGGGCTATATTGAATTTTACTTATCGCGTACATGACGACACTTTCAAAGACATGTTAGGAGGGGTTACTTTGATCAGAAACATTATTCTTCAAGGTCAAATTGTTGGTTCTCAAACTCGCTCCAAGAGAGCATTGCTACCTTTAATTGGTGAATTCTCACACAATTTATTTGGTGCCGCCCTGACAGCGACGTGAACATAATACGACAACATATCAATATCTTATCAAACAGAATGAGAGCTGAAGAAGCAGCTTTTAATGTGTCACAGGATTACATGGGTTTGTACATATCTAAGGCTAATGACAGAATGGATGGTTTGAAGCAAGGTATAATTCAAATAATTCCAGTAAAGTAAAATTATTTTTTTCTGCTACAACATTAACAATATGAGCTTATGACCTTGCTTAAATTTACACTGAGGTTCTCACACCCTTCATAGAGATAGTTCCTCCTTGGAATTCAAGTATCAACAATCTCCTGCGCAGTAAGAGATCTGAACAGACAACTAGTCAGTAGTAATTAGGGAATCATCTTGTGACATGTTTATGGCTAGTGTGTCAGGTCAGTGCTAGCAGTAGCTCGCCTGTATTCAGTTGTTTGAGCCCTCAACAGACCAATGAACCCTTCAGTATAAACTATCAATTTCCACTTTCCCCAGTTTGGCTTTAGCAAGTCTAGAAATAGACAAATACACATATCCATGGAAGGTGGTAATACATCAATCTATACAGATGTTCACAGGTCATAATCAACCTATGACATTTTATACACAATATCATCATACAATCTACACTTAATGGAATGTTAAGATTTCTTCTTGGCTGATGATAGTAAATCACATTTCAAACTTGTGAGCAGAACCTGAGTGTTATGGGTCAAATATCTAATTTTAAAAGATTTTTTGCTATTTTATTACTCATATCCCCTCGACCAGAAATGGGATAACACCTAAAAAATCCACAGAAAGGAATCTGAAGATTTTCTTTTGGCTGCGGATAGTAAATCACATTTCTAGCTTGTGAGCAGATTCTGAATGCTATGGGTTAATATTTCTAAGTTTAAGAGATTTTTTACAATATCATTACTCATCTCCCCTCAGCCAGAAATGGGATAAAGTCTATAAACTCGACAAATAATGGAATCTTAAGATTTCTTCTTGGCTGATGATAGTAAATAACATTTCTAGCCTGTGAGCAAAGCCTGAATACTTTGAGTCAAGATTTCTAATTTCTTGTCGGTTGATGATAGTAAATAACATTTCAAACCTATGAACAAAGGTCTAAATGTAATGGGTCAGTATTTCTAATTTTAAGAGATTTTCTACTATATTAATACTCATATCACCTTGACCAGAAATGGGATAATGCCTTTAAAATCTACAATTAATGGAATCTTAAGATTTCTTCTTGATTGATGATAGTAAATAATATTTCACACTTGTGAGCAGAATCTTAATGTAATGGGTCAATAATACTAATTTTAAGAGATTTTTTGACTATATTATGACTCATATCACCTTGACCAGAAGTGGGATAATGCCTTTAAAATCTACAATTAATGGAATCTTAAGATTTCTTGTCGGTTGATCATAGTAAATAACATTTCAAACCTATGAACAAAGGTGTAAATGTAATGGGTCAGTATTTCTAATTTTAAGAGATTTTTGACTATATTATGACTCATATCACCTTGACCAGAAGTGGGATAATGCCTTTAAAATCTACAATTAATGGAATCTAAAGATTTCTTGTCGTTTGATGATAGTAAATAATATTTCACACTTGTGGACAGAATCTTAATGTAATGGGTCAGTGTTTCTAATTTTAAGAGATTTTTGACTATTTTATGACTCATATCACCTTGACCAGAAGTGGGATAATGCCTTTAAAATCTACAATTAATGGAATCTTAAGATTTCTTGTCGTTTGATGATAGTTAATAACATTTCAAACCTATGAACAAAGGTCTAAATGTAATGGGTCAGTATTTCTAATTTTAAGAGATTTTTGACTATATTATAACTCATATCACCTTGACCAGAAGTGGGATAATGCCTTTAAAATCTACAATTAATGGAATCTAAAGATTTTATTCTCGGTTGATGATAGTAAATAATATTTCACACTTGTGGACTGAATCTTAATGTAATGGGACAATATTTCTAATTTTAAGAGATTTTCTACTATATTAATACTCATATCACCTTGACCAGAAATGGGATAACACCTATAAAATCTACACTTAATGGAATCTTAAGATTTCTTCTTGGCTGATGATAGTAAATCACATTTCAAACCTGTGAGCAAAGCCTGAAGGCTATGAGTCAAGATTTCTAATTTTAAGAGATTTTTTTACTAAAATTTATATTATCATTCATATAACCTTGACCGAAAATGGGATAAAACCTACAAACTCGACAAATAATAGAATCTTAAGATTTTCTTTTGGATGATGATAGTAAATCATATTTCAAACTTGTGAGCAGAACTTGAGTGCTTTGGGTCAATATTTCTAATTTTAAGAGATTTTTGACTATATCCTTACTTATCTTGCCTTGACCAGAAATGGGATAACACCTTTAAACTCTACAATTAAGGTAATCTTAAGATTTTCTTTTGGCTACTGATGGTAAATGACATTTCTAACTTGTGAGCAGAATCTGAATGCTATTGCCCAATATTTTTTATTTTAAAAGATTTTTTGCTATTTTATTACTCATATCCCCTAGACCAGAAATGAGATAACACCTATAAAATCTTCAGTTAACAGAATCTGAAGATTTCTTCATGACTACTGATAGTAAATAACATTTGAAACTTGTGAGCAGAATCTGAATGCAATGGGTCAATATTTCTAATTCTAAGAGATTTTCAACCATATTATTATTCGTATAACCTTGACCAGAAATGGGATAACGCCTTTAAAATCTACAATTAATGGAATCTTAAGATTTTCTCTTGGCTGCTGATAGCAAAGCACATTTCTAGCTTGTGAGCAGAATCTGAATGCAATGGGTCAATATTTCTAATTTTTAAGTGAGTTGGGTTTAACACCGCTTTATTAACATTATTCCAGTTATATCACGGTGTGTCAGCTTAATGTGGGAGGAAAGCCTGAAGTGATGGTGCTGACAAACCTAGAAGCATTATTGGGGTGAACCAGGATTTGAACCAACCATCATAGGTTGCTGGCGGATCCAAGGGACGCAACTCTGCACAGTGAATCGCGGCGCCTTAGACGACACGGCCACCTGTGCCCCCTCTAATTTTAAGAGATTTTTTACTATATCATCACTCATCTGCCCTTGACCAGAAATGGGATAACCCCTTAAAAATCTACAATTAATGAAATCTTAAGATGTCTTCTTGGCTGATGACAGTAAATAACATTTCAAACCTGTGAGCAAAGCCTCAACACTGTGAGTCAAGATTTCTAATCTTAAAAAGATTTTTTTTACTATATTATCATTCATATCACCCCGACCAGAAATAGGATAACACCTTTAAAATCTACAATTAATGAAATCTTAAGATTTCTTCTTGGCTGATGATAGTAAATAACATTTCAAACATGTGAGCAAAGCCTCAACACTTTGAGTCAAGATTTCTAATTTTAAGAGATTTTTTTACCATATTATTATTCATATAACCTTGACCAGAAATGGGATAACACCTTTAAAATCTACAATGAATGAAATCTTAAGATTTCTTCTTGGCTGATGACAGTAAATAACATTCAAACCTGTGAGCAAAGCCTCAACACTTTGAGTCAAGATTTCTAATTTTAAAAGATTTTTTTTTACTACCGGTATATTATTATTCATATAACCTTGACCAGAAATGGGATAACACCTTTAAAATCTACTATTAATGAAATCTTAAAATTTCTTCTTGGCTGATGATAGTAATTAACATTTCAAACTTGTGAGGAGAATCTGAATGCTATGGGTCAATATTGCTAATGTTAAGAGATTGTTGACTATATTATTACTCACATCCCCTCAACCAGAAGTTGCATAAATGTTATGCTTTCAAGAATGAAAGGAATCTTGAGAGTTTTGTTTTCTGAACATTGTCATTCACATTTACAACCTTTGAGAAACATGTACTTTGACAATAAGCTGTGCATATGAAACTACATAGTTTTAAAAAAAGCTTCGTCCCCTTCACAGCTGTAATAGGCTAACTGATCATCATAGAGGGACTGACTGCACAATGCATGACATTGTGCTAGGTCTGTACCTGCCTTGATAGAAACCACAGAAAAAAGGTAAAAAGTAAAGGTATAATGACTTACCTACACATTCTCGTCTTTCAAAGAAATATTATCTTAGAAACTTCAGCCACTTGGCCTTCAACAGCAAGGACCAGACGACCATTTTGATCAAGTTGTAAAGGGAGGATAACTCTTACTGTTGCTTTGTCTTGCAAATTTTAATGTCAATGATGACAGAGCATGAGATAACAAGTTCAGTTCTCTATTAGTAATGGGTTTATTAAATATATGTTATCTGTCTTAAGTTGGTAATTTTGAAACCTTTCTAAATATTTCAATCATATTAAATAATATCATTTAGATTCCATATGGTCTCCCCAGAAATATGAGGACATTTTGCTGGCATAAACGGGTATGAAAGCTTCAACGTTTTTATGTCAATAAGCTACCAGGAATGGTTCAATGAGTTTCCCAGTTATTTTAATACTGACCAGGAAGGAGATTTTGTCATACCGGGTATTACATACGTATTTTTTCCTTTAAAACAATGAGAAAAAGAATAGGGTGGTGGGTGAATCAAAGGAACATTAAAGAAATCTTTTTTTAACAAGAGAAATCTTTTTCAACAATTTCTACTCTAATATTTCTATATGTAATTAGTTTCTTTTATTTTTTAAGTTAGACTTCTAAGATGAAGCACAAACTTTCTCACATCCTGCATCTGCTATGCCTGGAAGCAGTTACATGTACCTCCTCCATTAATATAAGAAAATAGTTGCTTTTATCATCATGTACACAATAATCAAATGGAGTGATTTTGAATAATTGTTACCACTAAAATCTAACATGATAATGATAGTAATATTTACAAAAAATGACTTTGGGACTTGAGAATACAATGTTGCTTAGAAATCCCTTGAACAGTACAAATTTAACTGTACCCCTTTCAACTCTGACATGTTGAGTATTCATTGTTTGATGTTTAATGACACACTTAGTTATATTCAAAATAATTAATATTATTATATTGATGTACATACCCTCCAACATATATTTTGTGAACATCATGGCCTATTGTACAATGTCATGAGTATTTATTCCTAGACATTTACCTGCTGTTTTACTGTGTATGAGAAGAAATATGTCCAACTCTCATAACTCTTGCAAAATTGCATAACACAAACATCCTAGGAACTTAAATTATTACGCTTGTATCCCCACCAGTGAGTGGCATAACAACTTTAAAATACATAAATTAGAGAATAATTTTATTTTCATTTGGCTTTTGCTATTTTGTAGGAAACACTGTGTTCAGAAGTGGCCAAGATAGCTATTTAACAGAAAATTTACTCTGTTATTAAACATGTCACCACCTCTCAAAGGTTATGATATGATAGACAATTAAATAATACATTTGGGAGTGATATCATGGTTAGAAATTAAACATGGCAATGGGCAGTAATTACAGATAATAAGCAACACGACCATTTTTATAGGAATTGCATTTTGTCATGATCGATATGCATAAAAAGAAGAAATTGTATTCCGCTTTAGTTCCGCATTACCACTTTTATACACTGCTATATTTAGCTGCAAATGTCGGACATCGAGTCAGTAGCATTGCCATTGGCGCACTTTGCAGAACGGAGTAAAAATACAAAACACAAGAAGTGCAAATGATTTTGCTCTTATTAAATGTTTGTCAATCAAACACATAGTTGCATGCCACAAATATAATTCTCTATGGTGTTTATCCCAGTTCTGGTCGTATCCCAGTTCTGGTCGCTACAGACGGCTTGTGACAGATTGTAGTGAGCCGAGCGGTGTATAGCTCGACCTTTTGTTTACATTTTGGAGGTGTTGTCAACTGAAGTACAGTTTGACCGCATTATGATGAAATAATTTTGAATGATTATTTGACTTTTTGAAGATGTTATTGAAACATTAGTCTTCAAATTAATGAATTGCACATTAGCAATAGACTTCTATTTTGTATAAATTATACCTTGAGCTTGATGTTTTGCAGATTATTCATTGACGTTATTTGAATAATTTGCAAACAATGACAGAAAGAGACATTGATATTGAATCACATTGGAGTACGCACACCGTTGAATCTACAACTAGAAAAAGAACAATGACAACCAAGGGGCTCTTATATAACCTTGATTTGAAGATACATGGACTTAAACAAGTTTATTCAAAATTAAACAAGAAAGAGAATGAAATTGACAAGGTGCTGCTTACTAAAGACTATGATAACTTTGAGCAAGTGAGATCGCAATACACTGAATGGATGATCATGTACGAAGACCTGTTGAAAGATAAGGAAGAATTTCAGTGTCTGATTTCTTCATATAATGATATCCCTGAACATTACTTTGAATTTGGTGATGATTGTAATAACAAAGTGAAACATCTCCAAACTTTCACAGACAATGTCAACACATTTCTCCAAGAGCTTGATCGACATAAACAGAAATCAGCTGTTGCTCAACTTTCAAGAAAAGACAAGTTGGTTACAGAAAAGTCAAGGTCATCGATGTCAAGAACCTCATCAGCAAGAATAAAAGAAGAACAAATGAAAGCAGAATTGATAGCAAACGAAGAAATTCTTGAAGAAAAGGAGAGAATTGAACTGGGGAAAGTGAAACTCAAAATGGCTGAAGAGAAACTTGAAATTCACAGACAAAAGTTAATGAGTGAAGCTCGAGCAAGGGATTGAATAAATATGAAGATGTAAGCAACATTTCTTCGTGTGACCAAGGTGAAGGTAACCATGGACACGTTAATCAGATTCCACCAAGTGCGTTTGATATTGACATTGACAAAGATGTTAACCCTCAGATGAATGTAGATACACCAGTTGCTTCATACAGACACGCCTGCAGACATGAACCACCACCAGCAGAAATAAGCCCACACCCATCCTATCGTACAAGCAGGCGTGATGAAGATGTAATTGACAAAGTTGTGTGTCATCTAAGGAAACCAGTTCTTGATATTGGAGTATTTGATGGTAATCCCATGCAGTATTAGAAGTTTATTCGACAATTCAAGACAAAGGTATTGCTGAACATTGAGGACAATGATAAAAGAATTAACTACCTAGATCCAATTACTTCCGGTGATGCTAGGAAGATAGTAAGCAGTTATGTTTGCCTTGATGCCAATATTGGATTCCCTGCCACTATGAATGAGTTAGAGGATAGATATGGACATGAAGATGTGATTGTGAACACCTTCATCAAGAAAGCACTCGACTGGCCTTTGATAAGAGCAGACAACTCTAAAGTTCTTGATGAGTATACTATGTCTAGGTATGCTAGGTAGCTCAATGTAAGAATGCTGTACATTTTGAACAACACTGACAACATTAGAAGACTTGCTGGTAAATTGGCCTATCAATATCAAGAACGTTTTCAGACTGAAGTACAGACTGAGAGACTAATCGATGATATTAAACAGTACTCACAGGAAGACAAACTTTTTCTGAGGAGGATAGAAGAATCTATCAAGTTTGTCAATGGACATTACGAAATGGCTCTGCCATTCAGACGAGAATGTAACATTTCCTGACAACTACGATCAAGCCCCCAGACAGCTTGGACGACTGAGGTGAAAGATGGCAAGATATTCCAAGTTTCACGAAGAATATGTAACTTTCATGCAGAAAATGTTTGAGAAGGGATATGCTGAAGTTATCCCTGAAGAGGAGGCTGAACCTTGTGACGGACACACATGGTACATCCCACACATTTACAACATTGGCGTTTTTAACAACGCACAGCTCGACAGCAAACAGTCGCCTCTCGCCGCCAGCACAGATTGCTCGCCTCGCACGTGCAGCACACACAGTTCGACCGCGTCGGGAAGACGGCTTGTGACAGATTGTAGTGAGCCGAGCGGTGTATAGCTCGACCTTTTGTTTACATTTTGGAGGTGTTGTCAACTGAAGTACAGTTTGACCGCATTATGATGAAATAATTTTGAATGATTATTTGACTTTTTGAAGATGTTATTGAAACATTAGTCTTCAAATTAATGAATTGCACATTAGCAATAGACTTCTATTTTGTATAAATTATACCTTGAGCTTGATGTTTTGCAGATTATTCATTGACGTTATTTGAATAATTTGCAAACAATGACAGAAAGAGACATTGATATTGAATCACATTGGAGTACGCACACCGTTGAATCTACAACTAGAAAAAGAACAATGACAACCAAGGGGCTCTTATATAACCTTGATTTGAAGATACATGGACTTAAACAAGTTTATTCAAAATTAATCTTAAGATTTCTTCTTGGCTGATGATAGTAAATAACATTTCAAACATGTGAGCAAAGCCTCAACACTTTGAGTCAAGATTTCTAATTTTAAGAGATTTTTTTACCATATTATTATTCATATAACCTTGACCAGAAATGGGATAACACCTTTAAAATCTACAATGAATGAAATCTTAAGATTTCTTCTTGGCTGATGATAGTAAATAACATTTCAAACATGTGAGCAAAGCCTCAACACTTTGAGTCAAGATTTCTAATTTTAAGAGATTTTTTTACCATATTATTATTCATATAACCTTGACCAGAAATGGGATAACACCTTTAAAATCTACAATGAATGAAATCTTAAGATTTCTTCTTGGCTGATGACAGTAAATAACATTCAAACCTGTGAGCAAAGCCTCAACACTTTGAGTCAAGATTTCTAATTTTAAAAGATTTTTTTTTACTACCGGTATATTATTATTCATATAACCTTGACCAGAAATGGGATAACACCTTTAAAATCTACTATTAATGAAATCTTAAAATTTCTTCTTGGCTGATGATAGTAATTAACATTTCAAACTTGTGAGGAGAATCTGAATGCTATGGGTCAATATTGCTAATGTTAAGAGATTGTTGACTATATTATTACTCACATCCCCTCAACCAGAAGTTGCATAAATGTTATGCTTTCAAGAATGAAAGGAATCTTGAGAGTTTTGTTTTCTGAACATTGTCATTCACATTTACAACCTTTGAGAAACATGTACTTTGACAATAAGCTGTGCATATGAAACTACATAGTTTTAAAAAAAGCTTCGTCCCCTTCACAGCTGTAATAGGCTAACTGATCATCATAGAGGGACTGACTGCACAATGCATGACATTGTGCTAGGTCTGTACCTGCCTTGATAGAAACCACAGAAAAAAGGTAAAAAGTAAAGGTATAATGACTTACCTACACATTCTCGTCTTTCAAAGAAATATTATCTTAGAAACTTCAGCCACTTGGCCTTCAACAGCAAGGACCAGACGACCATTTTGATCAAGTTGTAAAGGGAGGATAACTCTTACTGTTGCTTTGTCTTGCAAATTTTAATGTCAATGATGACAGAGCATGAGATAACAAGTTCAGTTCTCTATTAGTAATGGGTTTATTAAATATATGTTATCTGTCTTAAGTTGGTAATTTTGAAACCTTTCTAAATATTTCAATCATATTAAATAATATCATTTAGATTCCATATGGTCTCCCCAGAAATATGAGGACATTTTGCTGGCATAAACGGGTATGAAAGCTTCAACGTTTTTATGTCAATAAGCTACCAGGAATGGTTCAATGAGTTTCCCAGTTATTTTAATACTGACCAGGAAGGAGATTTTGTCATACCGGGTATTACATACGTATTTTTTCCTTTAAAACAATGAGAAAAAGAATAGGGTGGTGGGTGAATCAAAGGAACATTAAAGAAATCTTTTTTTAACAAGAGAAATCTTTTTCAACAATTTCTACTCTAATATTTCTATATGTAATTAGTTTCTTTTATTTTTTAAGTTAGACTTCTAAGATGAAGCACAAACTTTCTCACATCCTGCATCTGCTATGCCTGGAAGCAGTTACATGTACCTCCTCCATTAATATAAGAAAATAGTTGCTTTTATCATCATGTACACAATAATCAAATGGAGTGATTTTGAATAATTGTTACCACTAAAATCTAACATGATAATGATAGTAATATTTACAAAAAATGACTTTGGGACTTGAGAATACAATGTTGCTTAGAAATCCCTTGAACAGTACAAATTTAACTGTACCCCTTTCAACTCTGACATGTTGAGTATTCATTGTTTGATGTTTAATGACACACTTAGTTATATTCAAAATAATTAATATTATTATATTGATGTACATACCCTCCAACATATATTTTGTGAACATCATGGCCTATTGTACAATGTCATGAGTATTTATTCCTAGACATTTACCTGCTGTTTTACTGTGTATGAGAAGAAATATGTCCAACTCTCATAACTCTTGCAAAATTGCATAACACAAACATCCTAGGAACTTAAATT
This sequence comes from Haliotis rufescens, assembly GCF_023055435.1. NCBI lineage: Eukaryota > Metazoa > Mollusca > Gastropoda > Lepetellida > Haliotidae > Haliotis > Haliotis rufescens. The sequence continues at coordinate 48,532,611 of NW_025964001.1, read as the reverse complement.
ATTACGCTTGTATCCCCACCAGTGAGTGGCATAACAACTTTAAAATACATAAATTAGAGAATAATTTTATTTTCATTTGGCTTTTGCTATTTTGTAGGAAACACTGTGTTCAGAAGTGGCCAAGATAGCTATTTAACAGAAAATTTACTCTGTTATTAAACATGTCACCACCTCTCAAAGGTTATGATATGATAGACAATTAAATAATACATTTGGGAGTGATATCATGGTTAGAAATTAAACATGGCAATGGGCAGTAATTACAGATAATAAGCAACACGACCATTTTTATAGGAATTGCATTTTGTCATGATCGATATGCATAAAAAGAAGAAATTGTATTCCGCTTTAGTTCCGCATTACCACTTTTATACACTGCTATATTTAGCTGCAAATGTCGGACATCGAGTCAGTAGCATTGCCATTGGCGCACTTTGCAGAACGGAGTAAAAATACAAAACACAAGAAGTGCAAATGATTTTGCTCTTATTAAATGTTTGTCAATCAAACACATAGTTGCATGCCACAAATATAATTCTCTATGGTGTTTATCCCAGTTCTGGTCGTATCCCAGTTCTGGTCGCTACAGACGGCTTGTGACAGATTGTAGTGAGCCGAGCGGTGTATAGCTCGACCTTTTGTTTACATTTTGGAGGTGTTGTCAACTGAAGTACAGTTTGACCGCATTATGATGAAATAATTTTGAATGATTATTTGACTTTTTGAAGATGTTATTGAAACATTAGTCTTCAAATTAATGAATTGCACATTAGCAATAGACTTCTATTTTGTATAAATTATACCTTGAGCTTGATGTTTTGCAGATTATTCATTGACGTTATTTGAATAATTTGCAAACAATGACAGAAAGAGACATTGATATTGAATCACATTGGAGTACGCACACCGTTGAATCTACAACTAGAAAAAGAACAATGACAACCAAGGGGCTCTTATATAACCTTGATTTGAAGATACATGGACTTAAACAAGTTTATTCAAAATTAAACAAGAAAGAGAATGAAATTGACAAGGTGCTGCTTACTAAAGACTATGATAACTTTGAGCAAGTGAGATCGCAATACACTGAATGGATGATCATGTACGAAGACCTGTTGAAAGATAAGGAAGAATTTCAGTGTCTGATTTCTTCATATAATGATATCCCTGAACATTACTTTGAATTTGGTGATGATTGTAATAACAAAGTGAAACATCTCCAAACTTTCACAGACAATGTCAACACATTTCTCCAAGAGCTTGATCGACATAAACAGAAATCAGCTGTTGCTCAACTTTCAAGAAAAGACAAGTTGGTTACAGAAAAGTCAAGGTCATCGATGTCAAGAACCTCATCAGCAAGAATAAAAGAAGAACAAATGAAAGCAGAATTGATAGCAAACGAAGAAATTCTTGAAGAAAAGGAGAGAATTGAACTGGGGAAAGTGAAACTCAAAATGGCTGAAGAGAAACTTGAAATTCACAGACAAAAGTTAATGAGTGAAGCTCGAGCAAGGGATTGAATAAATATGAAGATGTAAGCAACATTTCTTCGTGTGACCAAGGTGAAGGTAACCATGGACACGTTAATCAGATTCCACCAAGTGCGTTTGATATTGACATTGACAAAGATGTTAACCCTCAGATGAATGTAGATACACCAGTTGCTTCATACAGACACGCCTGCAGACATGAACCACCACCAGCAGAAATAAGCCCACACCCATCCTATCGTACAAGCAGGCGTGATGAAGATGTAATTGACAAAGTTGTGTGTCATCTAAGGAAACCAGTTCTTGATATTGGAGTATTTGATGGTAATCCCATGCAGTATTAGAAGTTTATTCGACAATTCAAGACAAAGGTATTGCTGAACATTGAGGACAATGATAAAAGAATTAACTACCTAGATCCAATTACTTCCGGTGATGCTAGGAAGATAGTAAGCAGTTATGTTTGCCTTGATGCCAATATTGGATTCCCTGCCACTATGAATGAGTTAGAGGATAGATATGGACATGAAGATGTGATTGTGAACACCTTCATCAAGAAAGCACTCGACTGGCCTTTGATAAGAGCAGACAACTCTAAAGTTCTTGATGAGTATACTATGTCTAGGTATGCTAGGTAGCTCAATGTAAGAATGCTGTACATTTTGAACAACACTGACAACATTAGAAGACTTGCTGGTAAATTGGCCTATCAATATCAAGAACGTTTTCAGACTGAAGTACAGACTGAGAGACTAATCGATGATATGAAACAGTACTCACAGGAAGACAAACTTTTTCTGAGGAGGATAGAAGAATCTATCAATGTTTGTCAATGGACATTACGAAATGGCTCTGCCATTCAGATGAGAATGTAACATTTCCTGACAACTACGATCAAGCCCCCAGACAGCTTGGACGACTGAGGTGAAAGATGGCAAGATATTCCAAGTTTCACGAAGAATATGTAACTTTCATGCAGAAAATGTTTGAGAAGGGATATGCTGAAGTTATCCCTGAAGAGGAGGCTGAACCTTGTGACGGACACACATGGTACATCCCACACATTTACAACATTGGCGTTTTTAACAACGCACAGCTCGACAGCAAACAGTCGCCTCTCGCCGCCAGCACAGATTGCTCGCCTCGCACGTGCAGCACACACAGTTCGACCGCGTCGGGAAGACGGCTTGTGACAGATTGTAGTGAGCCGAGCGGTGTATAGCTCGACCTTTTGTTTACATTTTGGAGGTGTTGTCCAACTGAAGTACAGTTTGACCGCATTATGATGAAATAATTTTGAATGATTATTTGACTTTTTGAAGATGTTATTGAAACATTAGTCTTCAAATTAATGAATTGCACATTAGCAATAGACTTCTATTTTGTATAAATTATACCTTGAGCTTGATGTTTTGCAGATTATTCATTGACGTTATTTGAATAATTTGCAAACAATGACAGAAAGAGACATTGATATTGAATCACATTGGAGTACGCACACCGTTGAATCTACAACTAGAAAAAGAACAATGACAACCAAGGGGCTCTTATATAACCTTGATTTGAAGATACATGGACTTAAACAAGTTTATTCAAAATTAAACAAGATAGAGAATGAAATTGACAAGGTGCTGCTTACTAAAGACTATGATAACTTTGAGCAAGTGAGATCGCAATACACTGAATGGATGATCATGTACGAAGACCTGTTGAAAGATAAGGAAGAATTTCAGTGTTTGATTTCTTCATTTGGAATTTCCATGGCCCCGTGGCTTTTCACACGGATCACCAAGCCTGTCGCCGCCTACCTACACCTGAGGAACATCAACTTCAATCCATACATCGATGACTGCCTCCTCAACAACCGGGACTCGAAGTTGCTGCTGCACCACAGGGATTTTACCCTGCGGCTCTTCAATCAGTTGGGATGGATCGTCAATCAGACGAAGTTGGAGCTGACCCCATCGTTCCGTCTGCAGTTCATCGGGGGCCTGTTTCTCACGGATCACGACCTCCTTCAAGTACCCAGGGACAGGTGGTTGAAAATCCTCACTCACCTCTACCCTGCCCTCCGGCAGGCTCGAACTCTCCACCAATGGCAGGTTTTCTTGGGCCTCCTCACATCGGCTCTAGACCTGACTGCCAGAGGTCGCCTCCAACTCCGGCCAATTCAACGGTTTCTCGCTCCCTTCATTCGGCAGCAGGATCCGGAGTCCCTCATCGTCCTCCAGGTTCACCTCCACCCCTTCCTCCGATGGTGGACGGTGGAATCGAACGTCAGCGGCGGCGTCTCCTTGACCGCGCAGGGGTGGAAGTTTGCCATTTCCCGACTCCCGGGGCAAGTAGAAATACGAGGTCGGGCAACAAAATCACTTACTTTAACTTATCCGGAGGCAAGTAATATTGGAAATTACTATCACTGTCTACATGTCTAACTACTGGTAAAATGGAACAATAAATTAGCTGAGAGAAATTTCGTAATCGCGCTTTCGTAACATCGCCTGTTTTTTTTCCCGTAGTAATAACAAGCGATTTCATTGGATTAAAATTGGTTTCTAATGACGCTTTCTTGCCGAAATCTGCTACAAGTTTCGTGATTGGTCAATTTTGAGCACGTGACCCCAGGCAGCCAATCAAATTACAGCTGTGATACCAAGCTCGTGTTTTAAGCAGGAAATCACGATATATATTAAAAATATGGAACTTCGTGAATGTATCGTGTATTTTTCATGCATATATTTTTGCATTAAACATCGTGTCCGAGCCGAGAATTCAAGGCGCCGAAAGCCGAGATGTCATTTGACTTACATTACACGCGATCGCACGAAAAGATGGAAATAATAACTTAGATGTAAGTTTGATTACTTTTAGATATATTTTTGTTGATTTTATTTATTACTTTGTATAATATATTTAAAGATTTGTTTAAAACGTCTTTATTTTACTCTTTGACATGTTCGATGTGGACCCGTTGTCGAAAAGTGTGTCGGAGAATTTTATTTTCAATAACCTCGCGGGAAATAGTGAATAATTTTTTAATTTATCGATAAAAAATGATAAATTGAAATGGAATACGTATTTCAGACATTGTGAAATGTGATAGATTTAATAAAGGAATGATATTACAGGTATGTCCATAAAAATATATACTATTTTGACGGAAAACCGGCCTACGGTGTCTGGGGACTCGATGCTTCTTGGCCGGAAAACCGGCCTACGGTGTTAAAAGAGATAAACACATTGATTCGACGCATCCAAACAGGGTTGGGGGGCTCATCTGGGGACTCAAACAGTTGCAGGGCTGTGGAGATCGACTCCAATGGCACAGCAACAACCTCGTACTCGAAGCTCTCACCCTGGCCGTCTCCCACTGGCAGAGCATTCTCTGTCACGCCCAGTTGACCATCTCCACGGACAACATCACCGTGGTGTGGTGTCTGAGGAATCAGGGTACTCTCCACTCTCAGTCCCTGCTCAACCAGACCTTCAGATTCTTTGACCTGGTGGACCGATAAGACCTGCAATTCCTTGTTCAGCACATTCCAGGTTGCAAGAATGTTCTGGCAGACGCTCTGTCCAGACCAGACAAGGTGGCTCCCACCGAATGGCAACTCCGCCCAGAGATCTTCACTGTCCTTTGTCAAACGATCGACACTCCAAACATCGATCTGTTCGCCACATCTCAGAATTGCCAGCTGCCGACCTACATCTCGCCGGTCCCGGATCCGGCTGCTGTAGCAGTCGACGCCTTCAGTGTTCCCTGGGAGGGATTAAGAGCGTACGCTTTTCCGCCTCCGGTTCTCCTTCCAAGGGTTCTTCTAAAGATAAAGGCCATTTGACACCTGACACTGATTTTGGTCGTGCCTTGGTGGCCGGCCAGAAGTTGGTTTGTCGACCTCCGAAACATCGCCAGAGACAACCCTCTGGAACTTCCGGCGTGGCCCAACCTTCTGCTCCACCCACACAGTCAGTTGCCACACCCAAGCCCCGCCTGGCACATCTGCAGAAAGCCCTAGGAGCCAAGGGCTATTCGACTAGGGCGGCCAAGGCTATTGCTTTAGTCCATCAACACGGGGACTATATGATGATAAATGGTCCTTGTTCCAGGCATTCTGACAAGCACCAGGATCCGATGACAGTGTCACCGCAGTTCCTAGCTGAGTTTCTTCTGTACTTGCGCAGCTCACGTCGATTAAAAGGCTCTACCATCTCCACATACTTGGTCGCCATCAACTCCGTTCTTGCCATCCCGGACGACTGGAGAATGACGAACATTCCCGAACTTCAGGCCTTGCTGCGCTCGTTCCGTCTCGAAGACCAGAAAGCCAAGTTCAGACTGCCTGCGTGGGATCTGAATGTGGTCTTAAAGGCTCTTTGGGAGGCTCCCTTTGAACCACTCCACTCGTCTTCCTTTTACGACTTAGCGAAGAAGACGGTGTTTCTACTGGCCTTGGCTCCTCCCGCCCAGGTTAGTGAGCTCCACGCCCTCGATGTCTCTCATGTCCGGTTCGAACACGAGACTCATGGCGCAGTTCATCTTGGGCTTCATTCGGGCGGTCGCATCTACCATGGCCCTTCAAATCAATCATGGAAGGCTGTTTTGGGCGATCCGACACCGGTTTTGCCAGCCACTACCTTCATGATGTAGCCTTGGAAGATGTCACCGGCGTTCATATCTTTGGTCCCCTGGTGGTAGCTCAACATGTCACCAACCCCCAACGCCACTGATTCTTCGTTACCCTCAGCGGGGCCCATCGAACACTCTGGTGTTTATCAACCCAGATTAGAGGGCTCTACTGCGTTCCGCATTCGCTCTTAGGTCAGTTCTAGTTTTGGCTTTCCCGCCTCATACTATTTCTGTCACCTATTTCGGGTTCCCTCTTTTGCATCGACTCTCGTTTCCTTCGACGGGAATGGTCGCTGGTGTTCCGGTCATCTCTTGTACATGCGGTGCAGTTTCATCGGACCTTTGTCGAGGGTTTTCTTCTGGCTCACATCTGAAGGTATCTGAAGTAAACAATTAATTGCGCATGCGTGTGACGTCACTGCCCGCTCTCCCATTCATCTTTTCTTGAAACCACACCCGCAATTGTTTATGTCAACATGACCGACCAATGGGATTAGCCGGATTAACGCTTGAAAAGGTAAGAATTTATGGCTAACCCTTGCCCAAAGCCAGCTGACCCTAATGACCGAAAAGGGGTTTTGGATCATAAAGACGTGTAAGTTTCCCTGAGACCGAAAAACGGGTGTTGGATCGTAAAGTTGTGTAAGTTTCCCTAAGACCTAGAACGGGTGTTTGATCGTAAAGATGTGTAAGTTTCCCTAAGACCGAGAACGGGTGTTTGATTGTAAAGACGTGTAAGTTTCCCTAAGACCGAAAACGGGTGTTGGATCGTGAAGCGAGAGTCACCAGAGCGTGAGGCACGGTAACGGTATAACGAAGCAGCGGTGGCGCTATAGCGCGGTAATTGAGCGGATGGTAGAGCTCGGGCTGCGCCCGGTAAACTGCATTGTTGCCGGTATCCCCACCGGCCGTGCCGTCTGATAAAGATGCAATACGGAGTAATGCAGGATAAGTTAAAAAATTTAGTAAAAACTAAATATTTTTTACATTTGTATACTTATCCTGCATTACGAAGCCTAAGTGCCCCCACTGCGCTCCGCTACCTTCCACGAAGTTTCTGATGTTATGTTAAAGCAGTTTTGTGTTTTGACATGACGTCATGTCTTCTGGGTCACGTGCCGACTGTGTGGGAGGGGGCGCTCCTTCCTTGACAGATGGAAACAACTTTCTTCAGCTGCTGGATCTCACACAGTTCGTCTCTCTGTCAAAGACAGCAGTAAATGCAATACGGAGTAATGCAGGATAAGTATACAAATGTAAAAAATATTTAGATTTTACTAATATCTGTAGTTATCTGTGAATAACTGTATATATGTCAATATCTGTAGTTATCTGTGAATAACTGGAAACCAGGAAATGACAATACATAAAATAACATGTAAATAAATCAGATATACTACTACATAACTCATTCTTATTGTTATTAATAGGGGGCACGGGTGGCCCAGTCGTCTAAGGCGCCGCGATTCCCTGTGCAGAGTTGCGTCCCTTGGGCACGCCAGATACCTATGATTGTGGGTTCGAATCCCGGTTCGCCCCGATTATGTTTCTAGGTTTGTCAGCACCATACCCGTGCTCGTGGGTTTCACTGAAGTGGTAAACATCTGAGACCTGCATCACTTCGGGCTTTCCTCCAACATCAAGCTGACACGCCGCGATATAACTGGAATACTGTTAAAAGCGACGTTAAACTCACTCACTGTTATTAATCATAGAGGTGCCGTTTTCGCCCGAGAAATCAGTGACATTTTGATGAGGTGCCATTTTAGCCTGCACCCCTTTGGGACCTTAAAAGACAAATAGAAAATAATGATGTAGACATCTTTATTTCTATTGTGTATAACTACACTTTTTGAGGTAAAAAACACATTTGAAAACTATCATTCACCGCTGGAAAGCCATTTCAGATGTTTTCAACTATAGAGCCTTACAATGCTTTAGAATGTGTATTTTGCCAGGATGATATTAGTTATGGTGTCTTTAGTTGCCATACACGGCAATCTCATTAAAATCAGATCTTAGTTCTCGCTATCGCTAAACAAAGATCTGAGGACATCCCATTACGGGTCACGTCAGAACGACCTTTCATCCGACCTATCAAAGCATCGCTTACCAGATCATGAAAGTGACAGTCGGAATGAGTTTTCTAATCAGCTTCCGTGGTATAAACATTTGAACTGAGGAGGCGTTGCACAGTACGTGGTAAGCACTGCCATACAATCACAACCATATATTAGACATTCCGGAATGTTTGTTTGATCAGTTTTCAAAATTTTAATCGAAAACTGTGTCAACATATTTTTCAAGCGTAGTCTGGAATGGAAGTCGCATGGTTGAAACAAGTGCCGTAAAGCTCGAGAAAGCTGCTTTCTAATTGGCTTCTTGTTAGTTGTTTCAGTGGTAAGTCAAAGTTTGTAAAAGGTCATTCTGACGTGACCCGTAATGGAATGTCCTCAGATCTTTGTTTAGCGGCAGCGAGAACTTAGATCTGATTTTAATGAGATTGCCGTACACGGTGTCATATTAGGTGAGCAGAAAAATATTGGGCGAGGCATGAGCAACTAAAGACACCTTAATAAATGTATTATGCCGAAAAGTTTACACTATTTGGTATCTTTGTTGCACATGTCATGTCAAAATGAAAACTTACAATGGAGGACCAGTGCATATGTTTCCGATACAACGCTTTAATGTAAACATAAACCTTAACAATAGAATATATAATGCAGTTAATGTGAACGTGTAAAGTATTATAGCTAAAATGAAAAGAATTATCATGTTATCAGAAATCTGCGGGCCACTGTTTTTTGTTTAATGACGTCATCCTATATTATGTTCTATGACGTTACTATTTGTAACTCAGTGACCTCCGTTGAAGTTTTTTTCTCTAAAATCTTTATTAATAAAGTCACGAAGGTGGTTTCATTAAAATTTAATGCGCATCACAATTGATGATATTATAACACAAAACCGTGTTGAATAATGATTTTCTGTACCAGAATTTTCATGTGAAATATGTGAGGTGGGTGTTGGAAAATCCAAAACTATCTTGGATTTCTACTGATGGTATATAGGCTCATATGGGGTTAGTAGTTCTGCTCTTATTGGTCAATCTCACTTTGAGGCATAATAAGTATGCACATTATTAATATTAGTATAAGTATTATTATTAAAAGAGGGTAAATTTGGGAGATAAAATTTGTAGAAATGACAACTATAAACAAACACATATCATCACATCCATACCTTCATCCAAAGTCAAGAATAATTTTGCCAATATATGTTTAACGACAAGTGTGATGTTTTTCGCAAACTTATTGGTCTAACCCTAACTGGAAACTGCACAAATTATTGCCAGTGTCCTTCATATGGCTCAAAAAGATCAGCAAATGTGTCGGGTCTGCGTATGATATGCCATGTGCTGCCATCCACCATCACCTCACAAGGCCGAAGCTGAAACAAACAACTCACATTTTAAAATGTTTACGCTTTTTGCCTTTCCTTTGCAGATAAATTCTGTTCTGTCAATTATATTGGCTGACCATCACTGGTTCTCTTAAAAAGGAAAAAGACAAGCCAATGGGATCCATCTTCAGACAATCTCATTAAAATCAGACCTTAGTTCTCGCTACCGCTAAACAAAGATCTGAAGACATCCCATTAGGGGCTCACGTCAGAACGACCTTTTATCCATCCAATCAGAGCGTCGCTTACCAGGTTATGAAAGTGAGTCGGAATGTGTTTTCTAATCATGCAACCTCAAAAAGATGTACAGATGTGGAAATGACTAATCATTTTTAGAACCCCTCTCAACAACGACCACCTGGTTGCTTGATGCACATTTTATATAAAGGTTATGCTTCCTGACCCTTTTAACTGGTTAACTGATCAATCAAACTTAATTTAGTAATAAGGTGTATCTTACGATATCCTACAATGTAACGTCACTTCCATTACTATCCAAATACCATAGCGATGGAATGGAGGCCTCAGATTGGTTAAAATGTAGATATTAATTGTTTTATTCAATATTTATATGTATATTGAACCCCGACCACAATTCCATAGGTTCAGAGAACTATAGTTACAATGGCAATAGTGCAGTGACCTCTGAATAAACCCCATGACCTTTCACAACTGTAGGATAGGTATGAAACATATTTCAACAACCCTATTCATTACTAGTTTAAACAGGCTATGATTTTAGATACTTCAAGACAGCAAAAAATAACCGTTATTAAAGAAAAAGACAAATTTTGTGAACTCACCCTAAGATTATAGTTCGATGACATACTACTGCAATATGCTCCAACATCGAATATAGCCAAACCACAGCCTTCGTGTGGCTCTGGTAACAATCGTTCTTTGCCAAGGAAATCTGTGCTCTCACACACTGGCCCTACGACATCATACACTTGTCTGTGGGGATCATTCAGGCTGCTTCTATTTGTTGTCTTGTCCACTTGTACAATATCAGTTGGCTCACTCAACTCAATGTGATGATATGCTCCGTACAAACTGGGTCGTGGCACTTCAGTCATAGCACCATCAATCACTATGAACCTAAGAAACATAAAAAAGTTCCAGAAAAAAATATAGCTCAAATGGATATGTACATCAAAGTTTGATATGCCAACAAAGACAGCCATTTAACAAAAGCTGCTGTCAGCATTGACATTCAAATATTTTCTGCATAAATACTGACTAAAAACTAAGATTACACACAATATGGTATCATCATAATGAAACATACTTGCCAAAGTTAAGCTCCCTCAATCTGGCAGCTTCAGAAAAGAAGTTCATATTTCTAAATATGCATTTTGAGAGCCAACATTTCATATAATTATAGTTTAGCAGGTAATACATACAATCAGGTAAAATGCTTATACAAAATAGCAGTATAGTTTTTAGATACATGCTAGACTAAGGTAACGGGAACCCATCTCCCAGACATACTATTCAATAAGACAAAAGTTGTGTCTACATAGTTTAATAGATTTAAAGCTTTTACATAAATACTAACCTAAGGTAACAAGATCCCATCTCCTAGACATACTAATCAATAAGACAAAAGTTATGTCTACATAGTTTTTTAGATTACCTTGAACTATTTTATTTAAGTAAATCTGCCATCACCTATATTAGAATAAGATTCAGCAAAAACTTTAGACTAATTAAGGATAAGCCCCCATACAAGCTAGTCTATAAGTGATACCTTAATCTCTTTACAAGCACCCAGTAAATATGTCAACAAGATTAAAGTACTCACGGAAATGAAAAAAAAGTTCTTTTTTTATCTCAGATTTTAAATAAATGCAGTTAATATACAAAATATATAAATATTCAAACAACTCAATTAGTACTAATTGGGCCTTGGCACAAATACAGCGTATCAAAGGTTTTTATGTCTTTTTACACGTAAAAGTGTGTAAACATATGAACAACACAGACTATTGTGAAACAGCATAACCAGGTGTTAGTAGATCAAGGTGAATGTCCATGACCTATGACACTTTGACGACAGGTGAAAACAGGCGCTTGAAACCCACGTGCATGTGATCTGTCAGTGGTTAGTGATTTGTGAGTGGCATTGTGGGATAGTGTATCATTGTCAAAACATCAGAACATAAAAGTAATATATTCCCTTCTCAAACAACAACTTACATGTCATTATCATTATGTACATAAACATAGCTGTTATTTTTATTGTTGTTTTGATAACCTTTTTCCAGGCTAATTTGCATAATGCCTATAGCCTGTTTCTGCCATGTCAATTTGGACTTAGTTTAATTTTTGAATGTTGAAAGTGCCTACAAATTACCTCCTGTAAAATACATTTTGTATTGAGCACTGAGATAAAACTAGCAAATCCAGACTAGTACTTTTCCAGTTGTTTTGTTATTTTGTATATACATCTATGTAATGCTTTGTGTCAATTATTAAATCCAGCAAAACAGGTTTTTTTTCATTTCCATGAGTACTTTAGTGCCAGTCAAACAGGATTAAGAGGATTAAGTATTCCCCTCTGTCTAGCCAATTATTAACCATAGGGCACACCCCATCATGTATCAACCAATCATATTCCTTTTTTTTGTTCTAAATATTAGTTAAATAGATAGAGAAGTAAGATGTTAAGCAGACGCAAGAACAGTATGGCGCAAAACACACGCAATCCATTGGATTAAACAAACAACAACAAAAAACACCAAACATTTATTTAAATAACTCAACAAACCCTTAACAAAAAGCAAATAACCTTGCAGACCACTTCTCAGCCATTAGTAGTAATAGTAACTTCCCTGAGGAATTCCAAAAACAATTAAAAAATCAAAATATTCTTCAAATTACCCAAAAATGATAACCTAGAAATTAACCAACAATATACACTAGAGGAACTATTCCATGTACTAAATAATAGAAAAAAAGGAACAGACAATTAATACCAATCTCTCAACACATAATAAATTACCTAAATACACACAACCTAAATAATTTACAATTAAACACAGCACCAAATAACACCTTCACACCCAAACTCCAAACACCAAAAAATCGACACATCTCTCTCCACCAGACTAAATAAAGAAACTGATCCAAATACTGCTAAATCCACCACAAAAAATTGTCACATTTACACAGATGGGTCCTTTGACCCGGGCTCAAAATGCACAGGATTCGGAATCCACATCTTCAAACCCCCAAAAGAAACAAGATCTTATAGGCTCCCAAATAATCAATCAATTTTCACAGCCGAATTAATGGGGATAGTAACAGCCCTGCACAGCGATCAAATAAATAGACACCAAAAAACCCTAATCCTTTCAGACTCATTAATTGGGCTCCAGGCCATAAAAAAACAAAACACAAAAAACACCCAAAACTAATACAACAGATAATTAAAAGCACCAACAATCTACGTAAACTAGGTAAAGACATAGAAAGAGTTTTGGATCCCTGCCCACGGAGTGTTTGGCAACGAACACGCAGAACACAAAGGACAAAATCTTCCAAAAGTGGCAAAATAACTATCAGAAATCTGATTGCAAACTAAAACACCTGCTACAAAAGCCACTCAAAAAACAAAAAATCCATCATAAAACCAAAAAAATTGACAGAGTAATAACTAAACTACAAACAGGCCACACTAAGTTAAACCTCCCACCTACACCAAATTAAAAACCACCAAACCAGTAAATGCCCCCACTGCAACTTAAAAGAAAACCTGAACACGTAATACTATATTGCACACATTACCAGCAACACAGAACAACACTCCAATCCACACTAAATTGCAACAATCAAATGACACTAGCAAGGGTACTAAACCCCCTAAATGATTTACAAACCTTTAAAGCACTAGACATATATCTAATCAAAACAGGCCTACTTGGCCGCATTTAAAAAAGTACAACAAACATGCTACCAATGAACCCTAAAATTTTAAGCCTATAAAAAACACAAACTTCATTTAGTTCCCCTTCCACCTTTTGCATGTCGGAAAGTGCACGTTAAATTCCCAATTTAAGTAAGATGTTAAGCAGAAGGGGTTTGACACTCATACCAAGCAGACCTCTCTCCAACAGCCCAGAGTGTTGTACCGACTCTCTGCGGCATCCACAGCTATAGCTAAGAAATTGTTTATTGTTAATTGTTCTTGTGACTCCGGCTCTTTGCTGATGTAGCCGGGCGTGGTATGTTGTTGTCAAGCCACTGGGCTGCTAGTCATAACATGAGGCAGTTCTTGAATGATGATGATGATGTTTACTCATGTGTACAGTCTGTTTGACTCCAAATGAGAACGATGAATTGCAAATTAATTCGAATTCCAGAAAAGTGTATGAAACATCAATACGGTACTTGACCATGAATACCCTGTACCCAACAAAATCTGAATTTTGTTTATTTTAAGACCCATGACGGATGAAGTTCTTTAAGAAACTATCATGTAATTTTGTATAGAAATGTGTACATGACACGTAGGGGGGACAAACCGTGGAAGGCACAGCGCAAGCACGGTCTGCACGTGCTACACAGTGACCGTGTTCATGCAATGACAAGATGCGCTACTCAGCAGATGTTAAACAGTTGATGTTGAATGTGTATGGTTCCTTTAGAAGTGAAGCAGAAAGAGCAAAGCCTTTTTATGCAATTAATAAATTCATCCGTCATGGGTCTTAAAATAAAGAAAATTCAGATTTTGTGCAACTGGTCACGTGGCCATAATACCGCACGTGTTTTCAGCCATACTTGTTAGCAGTCATTAACAAATAAAGAAAAACACAAGAAATCAAAAGTCTTTACGGCCTTTCAAATGTGCAACCTGAACGTGCCATCGGCATGTTGCAGACGCCAATGTCCGTAGCTGAAGTCGCAAGGACGATGGGTTGTAGTCGACGGACTGTTTATGATTTACAGACGCGTCTACAGCAATGGGTACCACCGCTGATTGCCCTCGGCCAGGTCGACCACGTGTGATGTCACATGCAGAGGATTGTCAGATTGTCTTACGTCACCTCCGTAACCGATTTTTGACGGCTACATCAACCAGAAATGAACTGTTTAGGGGTAGACTAAGTGCGCAAACTGTTCGAAACCGTCTGAGAACTGCTCACCTTCAAGCACGACGGCCATACTGCGGGCCGATTCTGACTCAATTACACAGACTTCAACGTCAATTGTGGGCACAGCGACACTTACGATGGACTCAGAGGAATTGGAATCAAGTCGTCTTCAGTGATGAATCCCGATTTAATCTTTGATTTGCTGATGGTAGGGTGAGGGTGTGGAGGCGCCGTCATGGATGTTACGCCCAGTGTTGTGTACAGGAAGTTGACAGATTTCGAGGCAGAAGTGTCATGGTGTGGGGTGCTTTCTTTGGCAATGCACGTTCCAGGCTTCTTGTCATTCGTGGCAACCTCAACGCTGCTGCTTACTGCGACCAGGTACTGGCACCAGAACTTCTGCCTTTTATGGCAGGACATGGACCTGGTTTGATCTTCCAACACGACAATGCCAGACCCCACACAGCAATTTTGACAAGGAATGTCCTTCAGAATGCGGGAGTCAACGTCATGGACTGGCTGTCAAGGTCTCCCGACCTCAATCCCATCGAACACGTCTGGGATGCTCTTGGCAGAAGTCTGCGCTCTCTCCAGAACCAACCACAGAATTTGCAAGATCTTGGCACCATTTTGCAGCAACAATGGCGGCGTCTTCCCAATCATGTGTTCACAAGCATCAGATTCTCGTGCTTGGGACTTATGATTTAAACTGTTGATGTTATTACCGAATACCGTAGGTGCTTGGAACAAATTATGGTTACCACCGTTAATTAAAATCCTTCTTTGGACTTTAATGATTCAACATTACCTTCTGTGATACATTTGTCCGTTGTATATCATATATGGGATTACTTTTAAAAATGTGAAGTTTTTAATTTGACTCAGTATATATACATGTATAATGAATACGAGAGAGGGTGGTACCTATGTGGCTAACTCATTCAGAGTTAGCACCACCACCCGGCTACATACACCCCCCCTTTGGGAAATGGCGTCCTCGCCAATAAATAGTGGGAGCGTATAATTACACCCTCACACCCAGACACTTTGTTTTACAACAAACTGCCCATCCATCATCCACTATGGCTTTGTTCGGGTTCGTCCAACTTGCCGAAGTAGTTGCTGTGGAGTTGACGGTCCTAAGCCAGGGATAGAACTGTTTGGTGCAGTTTGTGCTTGTGTGGATGGTGTAGCTACTGGTGACAAACTTGCAAATGGCGGGCTGATTGGTGGCAATTCCAACACTGGGGATAATACCGACACTGGAGAAGGAGAACTCTCAATATCCATGTTGGTTGTTGAGATCTCCAGTGTTGTGTCGGTACTTGTGTCCTTAAGCTCGCCAGAAGATGGTGTTGAGACAGAAGTAGTAGTAGTAGTAGTCTATGGTGTGCACCGTGGCCTGGGTATGGGCTGACCATTCGTACCAATGGGAAGGAGTAGATTACGGTGGAGTACACGACATTCTCTGGTTTCTTCCTTACAAACTTTAAACACAGGAATGTCGGCATGAGGTTGAGAATCAACCATGTAATAATCCTCTTCCCACCGGTTAGCCAGTTTTTGCTTCCCACGTATTTTGACGTTACGCACCAATACAACATCACTAACCTTGATTGTGGCTCCACGTGCCTTAAGATTATAGGCTTTGCGCTGTTTAGCCCGAGCCCTTTCAAGGTTTGCAGCTGCAAGCTCATATGCAGTGTGTAATTTGTGCTCTAGATCAGCAGCAAACTGCGTATAAGCTGGTGATGAAATATTGGCCAGTGATGTACCAAAAGCAGCATCAACAGGCAGCCTACGTTGTCTGCCAAACATGAGGAAATAGGGAGTGAACCCTGTTGACTCATGGAGGGAACAGTTATAGGCATGTACTAAGTGAGAAAGGTGATCTTTCCACTTGGCCTTTTGCCTTTCCCTAAGAGCTTCCGATTAAACCGCTCACACAAACCATTACCCATCGGATGATACGGAGTGGTCCGCTTTTTGAGAATACCCTATATGCTACACAGCTGTTTGATGATACCACTCTCTCAGTTCCGGCCTTGATCCAAGTGCAGGTTCCTGGTCAATGGATTTGAGAGCCTCCTTGGTTGGACGCATATCATAACGGATGAGGTCCAAAATTGAACAGATTGAGGAATCAGCTTGCTGATATGTTCTCATCTGTTGGCCAGCAACAAAGTTGGAAGGTTCCATACCATCGACTGCCAACATACAATTCATCACCTCATGATAGAGGGAGAGCGTCTCCACGGCACATGATGAGATAAGTTGCCTGTTACAGAGAGCAGACACAGTTTGTATGTCCATGGACTCACGTGGCAACCTGGACAAAGCATCTGCATCAACATTCCTTGCACCCGGAACATACTCAATGGAGAGACATAAGTAGCATGTTCTGCAAGTCAGCGATGCCCAGTTGCATCCAACTTAGCGGAAATAAGGACAAAAGTGAGGGTATTATTGTCAGTCTTTACAGTTAATGAGTTGCATACAAGTAGTCATGAAACTTTTTGGTGACAGCCGATTTTAGAGCCAAAAACTCTAGCTTATGAGCAGGGTAATCGCGCTCACTGAAAGCTGACTGTTGAGCATCCCCCCATACAAATGGTTGGTTGGACTTGATCTTTCACTTGGATGTCACGCCATGACCAGCAAGCAAACTGGCTAGTGGCTTGGCAACTTTAGCAAAGTTTGGTACAAAACGTCTAAAGAAGCCGGAGAATCCAAGAAAACATCGAACATCTTCGACATTAGGTGGAATTGGCAAGGTTTTCAATACTTCAATCTTCCCAGGGTCTGTTTTGATACCCTCCTCGAAAATTGCGTGACCTAGGTACTTAACAGAGGTCTGCAAGAATTGGCATTTTGATGGCTTTAGCTTGAGCCCGTTCTTGTGCAATCTTTCAAAGATTGCTTGTAATCTCTCAAGATGATCATCAAAGGTCTTAGAAAACACAATGATGTCATCGAGATAGATGAGGCATTGGAGAAGATGAATGTCGCCCATCGTCTCTCCATCAGGCGTTGGAAAGTAGCAGGAGCATTTGTCAGTCCAAAGGGCATAGAGTTACACTCATAAAACCCAAGTGGGCCGACAGTAAAGGCAGTATGGGCCTTGTGCTCCTCGTCCACTTCCAGTTGCCATTATCCACTCTTAAGGTCAAGACACGAGAAGTATTTTGCCCCATAGTAAGCATCAAGAGTTTCCTCTATCCTTGGTAGAGCATATGAATCTCGAATTGTGCGACTATTTAATTTTCGAGAATCAATACAGAAGCGCAGATTCGAGTCATGTTTGCGAACCAGGACAACAGGCGAGGCATATGTACATATATGTACTTTTTCTATTTAATCTCTGCATTTATCAGGAATATAATTAATTTAGTATTTTTGCCATAACATTTGATCTGACTTGAAAATAAGTATATGCTTTGGTTCTGGTGTTTAACCCTTTCGCCCCGACTGCCCAGGCAGCATAAACCGTGTCCCAGTACCCGGCTGCCCGAAAAATCGGGCGGCTACTGTCCAAGCCCCACACACGGCTGCCCGATAAATCGGGCGGCACGACCGTGTTTACAAAATCGCTCTTTCTACTTCCTTTCTTGTGTGTAATCTCGTTCTAAATATGGAAACGAGATCTACACGTAATGACATGTCATTCGATGGGATTTCCCAGTCTTTTTGGCGCGAAAATCGCGGATATGTCACCTGTTTTCGCGACAGGTATTTTTCTCGCTTGAATCGTAAATCTAGCGTAATGGCGGCCAACTACGATTCGGATAGCGATCAGATGACTAACAACGACTCTATCTGGAATTTTAATGTGTTTGATTTGAATAATTTACGCGAAGGGGAGAGGGAATTTCGCGAAGATTTTGGTGAAGATTTTGACGGTTTTGACGAGGTGTCCCCCCCCCTGCCAACTTTCAAGAATGGGAGTGGCAGCGGGACCACAACGGTGGAGACATGAGGGATTTTGAAGAGGCGACCGGACTCAAGAATATGTATTGACACGGTGAGTGTATTATCGTGCTATTGATTTTTTCCAACTGTTTTACAATGATTCTGTGTTTGAACAGATTATCAGTGCGACGAATGAGAATGCAGCCTACAGGTGAACGAGCTATCACAACAACAACAAAGGTGAGTTGCATGACGTATCTCTTTCTTTTTTTTAAAATTTGATTTTCTGATCACAATCCGAATTGTAGTTTGCCGGTTTGTCGTATGTCCTTATATTTCGCTCAATTTGAATAAAATTGATTTCCATATTCATGTTTGTTTTCTTGTTTTTTACATCTTAATTTAAATTTTAGTAACTGTAATAATTATTTATTTATTAATTGATGTAATAAAGTACTGATTTAATTTATTATGCAATTGTAAATAGCAGTGTATTGTAAATATGTTATCACAACTTGTATATTTGCAGAACTTGAATTTACGATCTTTCCGTCCTTTTACAATCTTTCCCTCCTTTCAGATCAATCTGTGATATCTTCTCTGTGATGTCATTCTTATAGTAGCTGTGGTTCAATGTTCAGGTAATGTGATAAATTACTATTTAAAAACTTAAAAACTAAGTTTTTGTTTCAAATCCTGAAAAAGAACAAAATAAATCAAATATTTGTGTTTTTACCTGTGTTAACGAGTTTACCTGCGTTAACAAGTTTACCTGTGTTAACGAGTTTACCTAAGAGGCTGTAAGTGTATCATAAGTAATATGTGACATCAGTATAGAAAACAAAGTCAGTACCAAGAGTTGTAAAATTGTTTATTTGTTTACAGATGTGCATGAAGAGAATTTACCTGTAACACCTGGGATTACCTGTGCCGTTCGAGATGACAAGACCACTGTGTAATGTTTACCTTGTATCTGTGATTTATTTTTGTGATTTTTAATACAATTTGAGCCAAAATTCATTGTCTGTTTTCATTTTTTTTCAAGTTTTATTTCACTTGTAAACACCTGTAATTAGAAAATAACAAAGGTTAGAGACAATAACAACAAAGAATATTACAGTATACTTAATCCTCTTTACAATGGTATATGAAAAATGTATATTAAAAGCAAGTTTCTGGTAGAAAAAGTGCATCAAAAATTATAGTGTGATTTTCCAATAATACTGCCAGGGAGGTCAGTGTGCAGGCCTTGTCAGTGTCAGGGACTGCAGGGTTTCAAGGGACATAACTCTGGGGCAGCCAGGGATGAAAGAGTTAATGTCGTCTAGCTGCTAGATGAAAAAAAATGGATTGTCCTCATGTTGATATGAATATGGAATGGCGATCTTTCAATACTAATAACACACGTGAAGAAAATGATTTCTGTAAAATTACTGAGGTGAACAAAATTGATTTATTGAGCGATACTGACTTTGATGCCTTGTTTTCGGAAATGACAGGAATCTAGCACCAATGAAAACAATGTTGTACCCTGCTCAGATGTGGCCGCTGACATGAATCAAAGTGACTGCTCCTGATTAATCCCAAACTAAAACCCGATTCACTATCATATCGAGAAAAAAAATCTAAGATTTTGAGAAACCATAAAACATAAAAAGGTAAGGAAAGAAACTTCAATTTAAAAAAGAAACAAACACAAAAAAACTGCCTACCAGTTTTAGTGATTGGTCATCGGATAAAATAACTATTTTTATTTATTATTCTGGTTTCTGAGTTGGCCGACCTACTCCATGCATTCTAGGCCAAGAAGCGGCAGCACATGAGGAATGACGGGGCACAGAAATGAAGCTGGCATCAGGTCATACAGTAGGTTCATCTCAGGGGACAAGAAACACCAGCTAAGCAAAGTATTACAGCACACACAACAAATCCAAAACTCCAAATATACACACCCTGACATTGAAAATTAACACAAAACACACAAGTTTCAGAGCACTCCGTTCAATCCCCACCAGTCCATTCCACATCGTCCGAATTGGTTTGAAATTATCCAAACACAAGCAACACATTCATAAATCGGTGATATTCCCAATTTGATAGGGCCATGAGAGGGTTCACGCGTCGGGGTGTTTTCCATAACTGCTCCATAAACTTCATTTTTAACAGTAGTAAGAATAAATTTCATCCTCATGCTCCCATTCGACTCGAAATGCACCTCTTTGCAAACTTATGTGACGTCATATATAAATCCACGCTTGAAGGTTGACCTCGCCTCGGTGTGTCGAGGTCATGTTTATATTTTTGTTCACTTTCCTGTAACCTATTTTTAAGATTTGATTTATCCCAAATATTGTTTGTTAATTTGTTCAGAGAATTGCAAGCTCGGAGGTTAACTCACTTTTTAACCAGGGCTTTTAAATCATTCACACTTCAATGGGGGTGGTCGGGTAGCCTAGTGGTTAAAGCGTTAGCTCGTCTCGCCGAAGACCCGGGTTCGATTCCCGACATGGGTACAATGTGTGAAGCCCATTTCTGGTGTCCCCCGCCGTGATATTGCTGGAATATTGCTAAAAGCGGCGTTAAACCATATTCACTCACTCACTCACACTTCAATGAACCCATCCAAACTGACGTTCAATTCTTAAATGTGCTTACAAAGTTTCAACTTGATACAATTAATAGTTTAAGAGTTACGCTCTGCAAAATGAAACCCTCATTAGAACCGAAGTCAAATTTGTTTATTCCTTAGGAAAACGAAGTCTAACAAATTAAAAAAATTCTGATTAATAATTAGAAACTTGCCTGGTGTGCTCACAATGGTTCAGCAAACATATGGGAAACACTTTTTGAGACGTACTCATTTGAGGTGAGGTAAAATTGAGTTTAACGTCACATCCAAGATTATTACACTTATATAGCTGCCTGCATGCCTGCCTGATGCCGATTGAGAGTGCTAGCACACTGAGATACAATATGCCACAGTTTAAAATGAATTCCCCACTCAGACACAGATCCTGGTGTATTTTGCCACCATTTTGAGAAATGTTTCTATAAATGTCTTTTTGTTAGAGGAAGATGTCCATGTAGAATCACTGTAGCTGTTCTGTTTTGTCACTTGATTTGTCATTATTGTACCATGATCTTTTTTGCACTGGCCATTCTGTTTCTTCTTTTTCTAGGAATTCAGGACCTGACCACCAGAACTTGTTGTTTGCCAGTTCTGATGCAGAGACATGTCAGCTGGGTTCATTTCAGAGGGAACATGGTTCCACTTAGATGGTTTAGTAACAGACTGTATTTCCCAAACCCTGTTGGCTACAAATGCTTTGAACGATCTACTGTTGAATTTTATCCAGCATAGGACATTCAAACTGTCTGACCAGAACTTAACAGTTTGGATTTCAAAGTTCAGTGCATGTGCCAGTCAAAACTAACCCCAGACCAACTATGGCAGCCATCAATTCCAATCGAGGTATGCTCACAGCTTTTAGCGGTGCTACATGACTAAATTCATATACATCAATTTCAGGTATTCAATTTCAAAGATCTCCAAAGGAACCTGTGGTATGATCTGTCACATTCTGGTATTTTGATTTGCATGTACATTGCCTCAATATCACAAACAAGTGAAACTGGATGCTTTCTAAAGCGAAGTAAGACGTCCAATAAGTCAAGATTTTGGACATAATCTTTCCAAGGAATGCCAACTTGATAACGTTCATTTTCATACAACAATGTATCCTGCACTTTAGCAAGAGCATTCCTATCATCAGGCGTTAACAAGAGCTCTGGAGTGTAATCTTCTACATCCAAAAACTTGCACATCAAGGTACATTGTATTGAGTTCAACATCAACTTCGTTTGTGAAGTATGCATCTGCAAACACTGTGTGAGGATTTTTCCCTGGATGTTCAATATTCCCAATACATGTCCATCCCAGAGGTGTCCTCCTTGCAATTGGCTCTCCTGGGTTTCCTTGAACCTCTTCATAAGAGCAATGCAGATCTAAGTGGTCTATGCCTATCAACAGATCAACAGATGGACTTTGCCCTGTGTTTGGAAATTCAGTGTTTTGCAAATGACACCAATTGTTTTTGTACTTTTCCAATCAGTGACCTTCATATTTCCCGTGACCTTTGTTGTTGTCAATGCTGTAAGATTTGTAGTTACAACGCCATCAATACTTTGAAGTCTAAACTCTACAGGTTTAGTCTCGAAAGTTTCCATTTTCCCATTCAATACATTCACAGATATTCTCTGTAACTGCCTTTACAGACCCAATTCTGCTGCTACATCTGCGTTGATGTACAACCTTGTACTAGCATCATCCAATAATGCATTCACAGTGACATGTTTGTTGCTATTTGAAAGTATCACTGGTACAGTTCGAAGTGCTATTACAGCCTTTTGTACCACACTAGGTAAAATGGCATGAGACCTTTCACCTTCACCCTTTTGAATCTCTTTAGTGTCATTTCCAGTCTCAGTACATTCACCTTCTAACCTGTTAGAACTGTTTAATCTTTTGTCACGCATATTGTACATACCGTCTTTGTCATTGTGCAACAATCTATTGTGGATTGTGCCATACGTTTACATGTTTTACCACTATGATTTCTACCAAGACACCTGAAGCAAAGATTTGCTTTCTTCGCATCATCCCATCTTTCAGAAATATCCATACCTCTACATTACATCTCCACATTTCATGGATGTTCTCTTTACAAAGACTGCAGCTTCTATTTTACTGCTGAATGTGTTACTGGATTCTGTCTTTGTGGTAACAAAGATACAAGACAACGTTTTCTTTTCATCTGACTTACCTTTTTTTTTACAACACCATGAATTGTCTCTGAAGCAATGGTAAGGAACTCTCCTTCCTGTATAACCCATGTTCGCAAAGCTTCAACAGACTCCTGTCTCTCCGTTTCAGAAACGCACCTCTAATATCGTGCAACCATTGGTTCTGTCATCTTTTTAAGTAGGCTAGAGTAGAACAACCCATTTCCAAACTCTTCAAATCTATCATTTTCTTTCAAATTGACAACTGCAACATCTAAAATGTCTGCAAACCATTCAACATCTCTGGCAACACCTTCACAAATAGGTTTGAAGTTACTCAACTCTTCCATATGAATGGCTATTTGACGCCGTCTTCCCCCATATTTTCTCTCTAACCTGTCTAATGCAACATCATAGGCAACAGCACCATGGCCTAAACTTTCAACCACTTTCAATGCTTCACCTGAAAGATACTGTCGCAACTGGAGGAGTTTGTATACAGAAGTTGCAGGAGACTGATCTATACATGTCATGAAGGCGGCATTCCAACTCTCATATGTCTTGACATCTCCATAAAACACTGGTATTGAAACATGTTTTAGTTGTTTCCACATATCATTACCAACAGCGATGTTTTGCTTTTCTGTGTTTTCAAACCTACCTTCATTGTGATTAGGAAACCCATGCTGATCATCATCAGTGTCACACAAGCCCCCCATCCCCATGTTTCCTTCATTTCCATATGCTACTGTCTGTTTCACAGAATAATCGTTTTTAGGATTATATTTCTGTTTATTTTTGGTATGACCTCCTTTCACACCACTTGTTGCCTTGCTATTTTCATTGAGGTCATGTCTTTGTCCCACAACTACAGTTTGACCTCTATGAAGATCAGGCTTTTTATCACCTTTGAACAACCTGTACAATCTATGGCTGGACAGAGAACAAGTACTTGAACCACTATCTAAGTACTCCTTTGCTTTGTCTATCACTTCAGAAGTTTCACATTCAAGTTTTGATATTTCAGCGTCAACCTTGTTCACATTCTCTATGTCATGAACTTCTGTGTAAGCCTGTGTAAGTTTTACCATGATATCCATGACTTTCACCTGAAGAGAACTCACTTCATCAAAGTCTTCTCTTACTGCTTTTCGTGTTGACATATCTTGTTCGACTAGAGTATTCAGCTTATTTCTTCCCTTTGTAAACACAAATTTAGCTTTTGATTTTGCTGTTTAAGGCTACGAATAAGCTGTTCTAATTCTTCGTTTCCTTCATTTGAAGAGTCCATTTTATCGCTTCCTTTTTGGGAAGTGATTGACTTTTGTTCCAACATAACTTGAGAAAGAGCAACTGCTGCAATAATAATTTTCAACTAAAGTAAATGTTGACATTCAAACTCAACTGTTTCCTATTCTAGTACAGTTGAAAAGCAACTGAAACCATTTTGCATTAAACAAACCACGCTCTGCTACCATTAAATGGAGTGAAGATAACCCCTAAATTCAAAACAAAAAACTATTGAAACAAGTTCAAACTTTTAATGTATCTAATCAATTACACTATTTTCTATAATGAACAATTTGTATCCACTTCTTGTGGATAAATTCACTTCTATATGTGAACTCTGTTACTATGTTGTTTAATAACAACATTTCTATTCTAAGTCCCCATCTTGGGACTAAACGAAGAGCACATGTTGCCACCTGACAACTTTTGCACAACTCAACTCAAAACCACAGTCATGTAACATGTTAAGTGCCTTTTGCATGTGAAACACAACATTTTCATATCCATTGAATGTTTGTTTGGGTGCGTTTTGGCGCACTGTTTTTACTGCTTCATTTTCGCGCACAATTCTTTAAGTCAATCTAGACACGTATGTCTTAGATAAGCAAGCAAACTTTCATTCTTGTCACTTCAGTAGTTTCTGAGAAAACTTGCCCCCATTTCAAACACTAGGCACTAAGTTGAAAGGCATTGAGCAAGCGCCATAACTCTGTAAAAAATGAATTATTAAAGCCCCAATTTTCTACTCATTTGAGATCATGACCAATAATATCAGTGTGTAAAATTTTATTTCTGAACTTTAAAATATTTTGAGAAAATGTGTCCCTATTGAGATGCAGATGGACAGACGGATGGACGGATGGACAAATTCTGTTCCTATATCCCCCGCCCCAAATTCACAAGAACAATACAGATGCATACCAGTGCTCAGGATTTGAATTGTCACTGCAATATAATAGATAACTTCTTTGATAGACATTAAGAAGTTGGAGTACTAAGTAAGGATAAGAATTTATGGATGAACAACTTCTTTATTACAATTAAGAGCGACTTTTCGGTGTAGGTTCTAACACAGTTATCACTTGCTTGATAATGGTGTTAGAACCTAGACGGACACATCGCTCTTAATTGTAATAAAGAAGTTGTTCATCCATAAATTCTTATCCTTACTTAATATAATAGATTTCTCCAAGTTCATTCTACCCAGAGCAGACTGTACGAGTATCTGTAATTACCGTTTAGTTTGGTTTCCTTTGGTTCCAAGAACGGTGGTTGCTAAGATTGCTGTGTTGCCAACAAGAGAGCGTCCTGGTTCCAAGATCAGTGTTACTTCAGAGTCCACTAATGCTGACTGAATACATTCCACCAGACCTCCAGGAGTTGGAACCTTGTATATGATGCAGTAATAGTTTTAAGCAAAGCGCATTGGTGCAAATATTTTGAGTAAAGCAACATTAAAATTCATCTGATTAACATAACATACAAACTGTTGATAGATATTTTCTTGCGCTGAAAAAATACAGAGAAAGTGAATGTAGATATTTACAAAAATTGATTTTATTACCGGTAATGTGTGGACATGTTATTCATTTTCTTTGTACAGTATAAGATATACTTAACATTTACATTTTTTATCAAAATAAATTTCTTTGGCTTTTGTTACCCATAAAACTGAGAGAATGAATTAAAAATTAAATGTGTCAGACTGTATTGCAACTGCATCTGAAGAGAAAAGCAAGTGAGTGATTTAAAATTTAGCATCACATCTGCTGTTTCATGTCCGCACAATAGACATCCCGAAATCATGTTCATCAAACTACATAGTCCTAGTTGGACATGCATACCTGGCATTAGAAGGGACAAACTGAGATATCCATCATGATTGCAGTGATGAGGTCCTGATTAAAGGACCGCCCCTTGTATATTTATTGCTTGTGTATGTTAAATATATAATTCCCTTTGGTTTTTAGTTACCTTTCAGGTGTTACCATTTGGGTCTTTATTCTACAGAAAACATGTGCAAACACTGTACCTTATCTTGATGATCTTATTACTCATGTTATTCTAAATGCTAATCCGTAGCATAGGATTAAAGTTAACAAACACACTTAATAGCCTTGGAGGCTGCTTGAGATGCACTACTGCCCGAGTGGACGTTTCCCATTCATACATCTGTGTATAGCTTTTGCTGTATTTCCTCTTGAGGAAAATTCCCGAACTTTGTTCCTTTGCCGCATTGGTGTCCCTGATACAAGACCAAAGGCTAGACTCTGTGTCGAACTGTGAAGACAGAAGCTGCTTAAAACAGATGGTTTAAGCCAAAGTTTGTTAACCTTTTTAGACTGTGTCGTGGCTTAGTAGATACAATAACCTACGTGTATTAAGATCAAGTCAGTTATATATATATCTGTACTGACTAGTTACTATCATTGTTGCTAACTTGTGAATATTCGCCTGTAAGATGCATCTCACGCTGCATTAGTTCAACTGAGAGAGTTAAACTGGCCTAAACTATGTGCCATATATTGGTGCAGAGCAAGTTTAAGGGTAAGGCAAGTCAGGCTGTTTCCTACTTGAGTGCTCTTGAGCTGCGTATTGTATGCTCCGCCATGAATTATGATGCCCCAATTGCAAATATTGTAGGAATGCCTTGATTGGTCGCAAACAGCATTGCTGGCCAATGACTGTACAACAGGAGTTTACCTCAGCCTTGTTGCATTTAAGAACCTATTTCTTAGACTTAGGTGTTTGACTAGGTTGAGGTCCAGACATTTATAGTTAATTGTCCACGGGGTAAATTCAGGAGAATTTCGCCTGTTAGAGCCTAGCTGTAGTGCCATAAGTGGTGTACCAGTGGTATCAAGTCTTGATACTGGATTGCATTTAGCTTATCGTTAAGTGTTTTGTTTAAAGTATTGTTTATTGCGTAGACACTTCTTCCCACACTGATATTTATACTACATGTATACATATAATATCATTGGTAGACCAATCAAAACAAGCTTAGGGTGTGGGGACCAACCATATTAGGGATTAAGATTTAAGGTTTTGAACTATTTGGAACTTTAGGATGTGTATGCTTTGACACTAACTAGGTGGTGGGTGACATTTATTGTTTTAAGTGATTGGCCCTAGGTAATTAGGGTGCTGTCAAGACTCATTGAATGCAGAGGTAATCAAGTGGTGTCGACAATGTTATTTTGGGGGTTGAGTCCCATCCAGGATCCGAGCCCACGCTGCCAGAGTGAGGCACCTAATCGCCAGCACACAGTGATCTAACCCACTCAGCCACCGAGGCTTCCACAAAATGAAAGTCTGACAACTAGTAGTCTAGATCACATACTTTTTTTCTTGTACAAAAAAGTACAAGAATTTGTACTTTACTTAGAAAGTGTTATCCCAAATATACCATTTGTTACATTTCACCACTTTCTAAATGTCATTATGTATTCATAGCTTTCGGTCTTTGGTGCTGTGCCAATTTACACTTGTCAGAGGGGTACACAAAGTATGTGATCTCAAGGCTACCAGTTGTCAGGACCCGTGAAGATTCCGGGGTAGAATAGGTCTTCAGCAACCCATGCTTGCCGTAAAAGGTGAATATGCTAGTCGTAAAAGGCGACTAACGGGATCGGGTGGTCAGGCTCGCTGACTTGGTTGATGCATGTCATTGATCCAAATTGCGTGGATCGATGCTCATGATATTAATCACTGGATTGTCTGGTCCAGATTCGATTATTTACAGGCCGCTGTCATACAGCTGGAATATTGCTGAGTGGGGCGTAAAACAACAAACAAACAAAACAAACAAACCAGTTGTCGGACTTTCATTTTGTTGAAGCTTCAGTGGCTGAGTGGGTTAGATCACTGACTTTGTGTGCTGGCAATTAGTTGCCTCTCTGTGGCAAAGTGGGTTCGAATCCCGGATGGGACTGAACCAAAAAAAGTACAGGAATCTGTACTTTACTAAGAAAGTCCCAAAAAATCCCAAAAATAACATGTTACCTTTGACCACTTTCTAAATGGAATTGTGTATTCATAGGTTTAAGGTTTGTTTACATTGATTATTAGACACCACAAATTAAGTGGCATTTAGATTGTTAAACTATTGAATGTTTTGGTTCATGTGACAATGTATTTATGGTTTAATATTGAGAACATTGCAATGCTATTATATTTTATTACCTTATTTATTAACTTTATTTGTATCATGTACAATGTATGAAACTACCAGCAGCAAGCTAGATATCTGAAAATGTGAGATTCTGAAAATTACTGTAAGTTTGAAATTTGGAAGGAAAGTTTGTTTGACAAGTGGTCAAGGGCAGATTTGGGTAAGAACTATTCCAAGTTGAGAGAGATGGTTCATTTTGAAGAGGTGAACAGTTGTATACTTACTAGTCTTATGATGCATTTGGAGAACCTGAGGATTGTCACATTACAAGATGCATCGATTACTGCTATCAATTATGTCTTTGTTCATAAGTCTATTCATAAATGTCAGCAAACAAGAGGGTAAATCAGGTTACTTTCACAGTCATTACAAATCAGGATTTACAGGAAATAGTGGTAGAAAAACTGTTGTGGCTAATTCAAGTCCTTACAAGACTGGTCAGTCTTCTTTTTCTGAATGGACAAGGCCGTTCAAACCAAGATGTGGTTTTTGTGGTATGACCAACCATCTACCGGTAATTGCTAACTGCTTTGCCCGGGATAATCATAAGTTGTAGTGTTTGTGAATCATACCTCTACTATTGAAAGCAGCGTTTCACATTATATGCTCAGTCCAAAAAGAAAAATATAGAAACTATTGAAATCCAAAGAAATAAACAAGCCAAAGTAGACAAAAATGTTTTTATGGATAACAACTTCTTTATCATACTGTAATTGTGACATTTCAAGATAGATTCTTATACTGTTGTCAAGCAGGACTGACTTATAAAGATAGTACAGAATTATTTATGGTATGTGAAGGAATAACAGTAATGACAATTGTCATAGGATTATCATGAGTAGGTTAACTAATAGCAACAGAAGTAACAACCGTAACAACATGATGTACAGAGAACACATGATGAGGAAGCCTAGCTACCCTACTGAGAACCAGCTGCAGAAACACCACTAAACTGCAACAACCCATAGGTGTTGTTTACAAAAGTGACTAACTGTGGAGATTCCTATGTAGGTGAAACATCCCGCCCCATCAACACCAGAATCACAGAGCTCAAAACTTCAACCATCAAATCAGACAGTAAATCAGCTGTCTCAGACCATATCAGCAACTGGCCCAATCCCAACATCAATTGTGAAAACATCCAAGAGTCACCACCACCAGCCTTCTATCAACAGAGATCTAGGCTATGTCATCACATCCATCTACCAGGAAATCATCAAGCAAATGTTTTCTGTTTTTATGGCTTCATGTTAATTAGAATTCAATTTCTACCATGTTCATTAGTCAGTCATGCTTGACAATGGTATACAAATCTATACCAAAACATCACAATTACAGTATTATAAAGAAATTGTTATCCATAAAAAATAATTTTTGTTTAATTTGTCATTTGTCACCTTCTAAGAAATGCCTTTCAAGCGAGTCAGATGTTAAAAGAGATCATCTACCAACCCAGCATATGTACTCCCCTGTGCTTTAATTTATAGCTCTTCGGTACTATGAGCACATTTATAACGACAATAAAACAACCATGTATTATTCTTGCTACTTGCATGTATTACTTTACTTATGTTTAATTTGTTGGTATATGTGTGCTATGCTGCGGTTAGCAACAATTTGCTCATCACACATTGGTGACACTGAGTACGACAAGGTGGTGCTACGTACATATTTATGCAGGTCATGCTGACCTAGCTTGTACCAGCTACATAAATCCCTTCCCAAATGCACTCTTAACCTTTCCAGTTTATTGCTTAGACAACGGCTTGTGCCTACAACAGCCACACCCATTGTAGTTGTAACAATTTGTTTTGACAGGAAGGAAGTTTGACAGGAGCATGCGCAGACATGAGTTTCCTCTCAGGAAGCTTACAAGCCTTCCTCCCACGCATGCGCAGTGGGTACAGGTCAGCAGCCATTGTTATCAGTTGTAAACAATGACAAGCAGTTTTTAATCGTAACCATCCTGCCTCTCCAGGCGTGTTACTCGAGTTGAAATTAGCGTAGCCGTGCTTCACAGTGAGAATGCCACCTGTGAGACGTAAAAAGACACCCAGGTCATCAAGGAAGTCAGCAACCCCGGGGCGATCGGGTAACGCAGAATCTCATGTCGATCTCCAGATTGCTGATACAGGGGAAATTCTTCACGCGGAGAATCTAAGAATACCAGGGGCTTTATACAGTTTTATACTGACAATTTTCACCTTCTGCACAACCAGCCCTCCGGGAGTGACAACATCCCTGATAATGACAGAAACTCTCAAGAGCTTCCTCCGGACATCCCCCCACAGTCCAGTGTTAACCTTTCAGACATTATGATCGCATTTCAGTCACTGAAACAGACAGTGGAAAACCTACAAACGCATGTGCAACGTCAGCAGATCACACAACTGTCACAACCTCCACCACCACAACAACCCCCACAGCAGCCACAACCAAATTTCTCAGTGCCTGAACATTTCATCATGGACCCACCATCCGGCCCTCACCATGGTTATGGCTTATACACGGCCAGATTTGCCAAAGACGACCCCTTCGCAGTGGAGCCCGAAGGTAACTTCCCAGCTTTGCCACAACAAATCTTGGATGGTACTACACCCGAGGTGGAAGTGGTCTCAACTACACTCCGGCGCCAAATATGTGAAGGTAGAGATATCAACTTAGCTCTTCTGCTTATGCCAGATGATCTTTCTACTCCGTCCAAAACTATACATGTAGATGACATGGACTTGCTTCTTAAGGGGTCTAACAATGGGGATTCAAGATTGCGGCAGCCATTAACAATTGGTAACTTCATCATTGCATTTGGTCGCTATAAGGACATCATGATTAGTCGCTGGCCACAACGCAGGAAAGAGATGGACAAATATCAGCGCACCATCATTGAAATGCATGCACAATACCAAGATTTAACGTACTACCAGTACCACAAGCGTTTCTCGGCAAAGGCAGCAGCATTACTGGAGCAGCAAAACTGGAAAGTCAACTGGGGAACAGTGGATAACGAGTTATACAGAACAATATTCACGGGACGACGACTCAATGCATGTCAACTTTGTCACGATGTTGGACATTCTACACAGTTTTGCTCCCTGGTTTCTACCTCTCAAGCTACCAAAGCACAGCCATCACACTTTGACGCTCCTGATCAACGGTGGCAGTCGGACAAAAGAGCTGATCGCCATGGACGAGCAATCATCATCCACCAAGGCATTCCAATTTGCAATAATTACAATGCCGACAAGTGCATCCATGTCAACTGCAAATACAGACATCTGTGTTCCTTCTGTCGTAAACCCCACTCTGTCCTGAAGTGCCGAAGTCTAGACACAGAAGAAAGCACCAGCAAAAGAAAAGATAAAACATCTTCAAAGAAGAACTGACTAGGTGCAACTCCCTCCCCGGTTTCCGTCCATCGCCTATCTGCCAACCTGCTCAACCATCCAGACAATGACTTCGTGACAAGACTAATAGCAGGGATGACAAACGGATTCTTTACGGGTATTCAAAACCCTCCTGCTCAATCAAAATTCTGCAAGAATCTCATCTCTGCCAATAAGGATCCAAATGCCACTAATAACTTATTACAAACGGAGCTAAATAAGGGTTACCTTATTGGTCCGTTCACAGAGTCCCCGTTTCCCTATCATCGCATCAATCCCATAGGGATCGTGGAAGGCAAGTATTCTCGGAAACAACGCATGATTGTTGATTTATCAGCACCGCATAACGACCATGACAATCCCAGTCTAAACTCCCTCATCGACAAAGAACAGTACTCCCTGGTGTATGTCAAGCTGGATGACGCCATACAAATCATCAAACATCTTGGACGACACACCTATCTGTGCAAAGCTGATATTGTGGATGCTTTCAAACTGATACCCATACATCACTCTCTCTGGCATCTACATGGTATCCATTGGGACAATTGCTTGTACTACTTTACCAGACTGGTTTTTGGATCCAGATCCATGCAGCCCTAAAATTTTTGACCTGTTATCTCAAGCCATCTGCTGGATCGCAACCTACGTGTACCACATTCCTCATATTCTTCATCTACTTGATGATTTTCTCACAATTGACGCAAATAAGAACGAGGGCAATGCAACCATGAGCAAATTGCGACATCTCTTCAACGATCTCAAGATTCCTTTGTCACCAAGGTGAGGTGAGGTGAGGTGAAATTGGGTTTAACGTCGCGTCCAAGATTATTGCACTTATATAGCGACGTGCGTGCACGTGTATTTGTGTGTGTGGCTGCTTGTACTAGTCCGGACTGATGCCGATTTATAGTGCTAGCTCACTGAGATACCATGCCGCAGTTTAACATGAATACCCCACTCAGACACAGTATACTGACTCCGAGCCGACCAGTCCTTGTTTTAGCCCCTTAATGCCGAGCGCCAGACAGGGTAACAACAAGTACAATCTTTTAACGTCTTTTTGTATGACGCGGCCCGGGATCGAACCCTGGACCTTCCGCTCTCCGGGCGGACGCTCTACCACAAGACCACGGAGGCGGTCTTTGTCACCAAGGAAAACAATTGGCCCTACGACATGTTTAGAGTACCTTGGTATCATCCTGGACACTGACAAGATGGAAGCGTGACTCCCAGCTGATAAAGTAGCTAGAATCTTTGCTGTCGTCGATTCAGTCCAAGAGAGAAGGAAGGTCACCAAACGACAACTGTTGAGTGTGTTAGGACATTTAAATTTTGCTATGCAGGTAATTAAACCAGGTAGAGCCTTTGTTAGCTACCTGCTCAAGCTGGCACATTCTGTCCCCCAGCTACATCACCATGTCAATATTACCCAGGAGTGCAAACTAGACCTCTCGATGTGGCGTTCATTTTTAACAGACTGGAATGGCATATCATTCTTCTACGAGGACGAGATCGCAGCACCAGAGATGGAACTCTACACAGATGCAGCAGCATCCATCGGTTATGGTGCTTATTATCAGGGTAAATGGTTCGCACAGCAGTGGCCAACAGACTTGCTCGATATCCTGAATGGTGACCTGTCAATAGCACTACTTGAACTGTATCCAATTGTCATGGCTGCTGCAATTTGGGGAAATTACTGGTCAAGGAAAAACATTAAATTCCATTGTGATAACACTAGCACCGTAGAGATCATCAATAAGTGTAGATCAAAATCACCTTTCATCATGAGACTGGTCAGAAAGCTCGTACTGACCGCTGTTTGTGGTAACTTCCATTTTGTTGCTGCTCACGTACCAGGTAAAGATAACTGCATAGCTGATTCTTTATCTCGACTACAGATGGACAGATTCATGAAGCTAGCTCCCAAGGCAGACAGTGTGCCTACCCCATGTCTTCCAATCACAGCAATCACCATTCCACCTGCTCAGATCTCAACAAACTCTGGTCACAAGCACTCTCCACGAAAACGCAGGCGTTTTATAAATCAGGACTTCATAATTTCCTGAACTTCATGGCCATGTGTAGTGTACGCTGGTGGCCTGCTGCTTTGCCTCCTATCACAGAACAAACCCTCTTGTGCTTTGTAGCACACTGCTTCTACAAACTACATTATAAGTGTACAACAATCAGGAGCTATCTCGCTGCTGTGAGGTTTGCTTATCTAAGACATGGAATTGAGAATCCATGGTCAGTATGTAACACTCTTAGGCTAGAGACCATCATGAAAGCAATTCAACGGACACAGAGCGTGCCGGCAGCAGAGCGTTTACCTATAACTATTCATGTGTTGCGCAATTTGTGTTTCCAATTGGACAAGCGTTTGTTCAATCATTATACTAACATGTTATTGCAGGCTGTATTTAGTCTAGCCTTCTATGCCTTTTTGAGATGTGATGAATTCACTTGTGCCAAATATGTGTATCAAAAACATTTATCCATGAATTCGATTACCTTCAACGAGGAATACACCTGCTTTGATCTGTTTCTCAAGCAATCAAAGACTGATCAGCTAGGGAAAGGTGTGACCATTACTGTACATGCAGTGCCCGGACCAACTTGCCCCGTTCAGGCAATGAAAAACTATGTTAACCTGCGCCATCAGTCTCAGGCCCGTGCCTCGGACCCTTTGTTCCTCACCGATTGTGGTATACCTCTCCACCGTGACTATTTTATTCATAAACTACATCAAACTCTGGCGGCAGCAGGATACGACTACAAGAAATTCAACGGGCATTCTTTTAGAATCGGAGCGGCCACTTCTGCAGCTCAGGGATGTGAAATCTCCGCGGAAACGCGGAAAATCGCGTTTTTTAAAACAGTAGTCCTCGGAAAAAATCATCTTCCGCGTAAAAATTTAATAAGATTTTTTTTTAAAACTGTCCGAAAAATATGATCGAAAACCGGACAATTGGCGCGGATTGTCCTGTTTTCGATCAGAGCATTCACCAGCATTGGTTTTCGGACATCATACGTTTTCTGTCACGAATACTTGCACTATATCGTGGGGTGTGGCGTCACACAGAAATTGTAAATACTCAGAGTCAGCTGATGGCTTGTTTTTAAGATAAAGTTGTCTTTTAGCCTGTAAGTGAATGAGATGTTTTACAGTTGTTCATGTGATAAGCGAGAAAACTATGAATGTTTCTTCAGCGTCCAAAACCCCATGTCATGGGGATATATGTTGTATTAATGTCTTCTGTTTGCAATGGAGTTTTGTTTTTTTCATTAAAAGGTAAGTACAAGGTAAGTTTTTTTCAATATGCTTCAACATGGGGAAAGGGTCAGACATTGCACGCTTGTGACAGTTGTCCTTGTGTCTTGGGGATGGGGGTTGAAGTTTATGGCAGTATTGCTCCCAGACCTGGCGGGTAGCCAGGTGCGCGAAAGCTATGCCCGATTTTTTAAAAGTACTGATTAAACTTCGAAATTTTACTGCATCTGCCATCTTGTTTATTTGACTTATTGACTTTTGCCATTGACTTATTACATTTCTTGGTGTGAATGTTGTCCAAACTGCACGAAATTGCTTAAAATACAATCAAATGTTTTAAAAATTTCTGGGGGGGCAGACCCCCCTAGACTTTTCCTCTTTTTTCAGGAAAACCTGCTCACATCCCTGGCAGCTGCAGCTCATGTACCAGACCATATGATTAAAGCCTTAGGACGCTGGAAATCAGACTGCTACGCTCGGTATATCAGAGTCGATAAGGGCTCCATAGCTGCAGCTCAGCGCAATATTGCTCATACTTAGCATGCTCAGCAGCCCGTTTATCCTTGGCTATTACATTGTGTATATACTCTTTGTAGCAGTTTCTATGCAAATTCTTTGCTTCAGTGATAGTGCACTAATCTTATGGTTGACTCTTACTTTGTCTGACCTTGTCAATCTTCCTGTGCAGCCTCTCAATGGGGTAACTCCTTCAGAGTAAGCCTTGGCGTTATAGTCCAAGTCCAATGTCGTTCAGGCGTAATAATCCTATATGCCATTACTAGGTATTATTTTCTTTATGGGGTATTCTCAGCCAGCTGTATCATGGTATTTTATTTTATCCACATCTGGCTCGAATTGTGGCCTTACTATCCTCCTCAAATTGCTGGGATAGTTCCCCCTAAAGTTCAATAATCCACATCCAACTTGTAGGCTACTTGTATGCTCATTTATCGCACCATTTTGTACCGTTCTGTGTAGTCACTCGCTGTGCTCTGAGGCTCAGAACTATAGCCAGCGTTTGATCCCAATGCTTGGGCATGACCGATGCTCGATCATGTACACACTTAGTGCCAACGATTTGGCCATGTCATGTTATTATTTGCAAGTGGCCAAATCGTTTCCAATGCTTGGCATGATTGATGCTCAATCATGGGCACCCGTAATCAAACCTGAGAATTCCCCATACGCCAAATTTATAATTTTGTATTTTATCATAATAAATGTTTGAAACTACTTTGTGTTTGGTTGCCGTTATAAATTATAGCTCTTCGGTACTATGAGCACATTTATAACGACAATAAAACAACCATGTATTATTCTTGCTACTTGCATGTATTACTTTACTTATGTTTAATTTGTTGGTATATGTGTGCTATGCTGCGGTTAGCAACAATTTGCTCATCACACATTGGTGACACTGAGTACGACAAGGTGGTGCTACGTACATATTTATGCAGGTCATGCTGACCTAGCTTGTACCAGCTACATAAATCCCTTCCCAAATGCACTCTTAACCTTTCCAGTTTATTGCTTAGACAACGGCTTGTGCCTACAACAGCCACACCCATTGTAGTTGTAACAATTTGTTTTGACAGGAAGGAAGTTTGACAGGAGCATGCGCAGACATGAGTTTCCTCTCAGGAAGCTTACAAGCCTTCCTCCCACGCATGCGCAGTGGGTACAGGTCAGCAGCCATTGTTATCAGTTGTAAACAATGACAAGCAGTTTCCACCACCTCCCCAACCTCCTCCCAAAGTAACCTCATGGTCATACCAGATATGATATGAAATTTATGTTTTGTCTCACTTTATGTATCATACTCACACTTGGGAATTCTCAGGCCCGGCCCAACTATCCTCCTCAACTTGCTTTGAGGCTTACAGCCTTACTATCCTCCTCAAATTGCTGGGATAGTTCCGCCTAAAGTTCAATAATCCACATCCAACTTGTAGGCTACTTGTATGCTCATTTATCGCACCATTTTGTACCGTTCTGTGTAGTCACTCGCTGTGCTCTGAGGCTCAGAACTATAGCCAGCGTTTGATCCCAATGCTTGGGCATGACCGATGCTCGATCATGTACACACTTAGTGCCAACGATTTGGCCATGTCATGTTATTATTTGCAAGTGGCCAAATCGTTTCCAATGCTTGGCATGATTGATGCTCAATCATGGGCACCCGTAATCAAACCTGAGAATTCCCCATACGCCAAATTTATAATTTTGTATTTTATCATAATAAATGTTTGAAACTACTTTGTGTTTGGTTGTCGTTATAAACATATCATCGACCACAAATGGACACCTTGATTACCTTGTTAGCGTGACCATTGTCAGCTCCTTTTTGTTACACCTACACCTTCATTGTACTTAATTGGCTAATCTTCTGTTAATCTCAATGACTTCATCATTATATTGTTATCTTTGTACATTAATCCTACCTTTTGTACACATATCTACATGTATTGTGGCGACATCAGTTTTCGCTCAGATAAGAGACACATGTTCAGAAAATATTTTTAGTTACATATACAGTGTCATATTAGGTTAGCAGGAAAATATTTTTCTGGTAGCCTAATATGACACTGTACACGGCAACTAAAGACACCATTACAAATTTATTATGCCGAAAAGTTTACACTATTTGGTATCTTTGTCGCACGTCAAGTCAAAATGAAAACTTGACCCTTACAACTGGTATAAACGACAGGACCAGTACATATGTTTCCGATACAACGCTTTAATGTAAACATAAACCTTAACAATGGAATATAAAATGCACTAAATGTGAATGTTTAAAGTAATATAGCTAAAATGGGTAGAATTATCAGAAAAATGCCCACATGCTAACAGAAATTTGCGTGCCACTGTAACTTGATAGCAGTCCACTTTCCCCTAAAGACAGGCTGATATCTATTCTATTGCTATGTGACGTCATTGGCATCATGTTTCTTGTTTGTGACATCATCCTATAGTATGTTCTATGACATTGATACTTGTAACTCACTGACCTTCGTTGTAAGTTGTTATTTTCTCTACAATCTATATCAAGTCATGGAAAATCCAAAATGGCTGTTACTGACGGTATACAGTCTCAATTTGGGTCAGTAGTTCTCTCTGATTGGTCAATCTCACTTTGAGGCATAATAAAAATGAATATTAGAACAAATATATAATATGGTATCTACCTGTTGACATGGTTAATGTTATTTTATTCAAATGTTTTATTTGAAAGTCTAAAACTTCCGAAGTTCCGCGTGCAGCCATGACACTTTGGAATGACATCAGTTGTTTTCACTTGCCTCATTGGCTTGCTATTTACATCCACTGAGCTTCGCACAAGCCTGTCACATGCACAGTGGTGGAATCCCCATCACAAAAGGACGTAAATGAAGTTAACTCCGGGGAATAATAATGCACATCACTCCCTCGTTATGGCAGGAACACCAAAACTCTGCATTTCGTCTCAAACACCTAACAGGCATGCAATTGATCAGATGAGTCCAATGTGAACATATGTGCTTTGTGCTTTGTGCTTTGTGTCCCTCACAAATACGAGTGCTATACATTGCCGTTCTTCTTCTGGTTGCAACCTTTTGCACTTGCAGCAAAGTTCACTGTGATTCTTCTGTATCTGTCAAGTCAAGTCTGCATCAAGGACTGCAACGTTACTGACACCAGAAGTACACGGAGTCGTGAAGTGGTATTCTTTGTGAATTTAGGATCTGTTGTCAGAACATGTTCAGTGTTTCTAAAGAAACTGGTACACCTGCTGGTATTGACGTTGACATTGTCACCTGAGGAAATTGTTGTTGTTGTTGAAGATGTAGTAGACGTCTTAGCACTTGTCGTGAAAACAGTTGATGGAAGAAATGTGGTCTGCTTAACTACATCCCTGTTCAAGGGGAAAATGCAACATTTCTTGAACGCAGACTGCAGATTCATTTGTGTGAGGGCAGCACAGTAGGTTTTGAATGCATCTTAGCATACTGAATATCTGTCAATGCCAGACCTTACATGTTCCCTGATGAATTTGTGTCTGAGGCCGTTGTAAATTCTCTGGAAAGGAAAAAAACCATCCAGTTTATATAAGGCTGGAGGAGATGGGATGTATGCGCTGGCGAGACGAAGAGAATGATGTGCTTTTCCCGTGCCCACTCAATAAGTGACAGAGATACATGTGATTTATGGCCATCTTAAAGAACCAGGACTGGATTATCTGCTGAAACCTCAACATCGTTTTTGTTGAAGTGATTCTCAAGATATTTCTGAAAGATCAACCTGTTTCACTGACAGTGCATGAAGTACTGGGAGTACTTGCATCCCTCATTCGCTGATGCATTGCAGGTTGTACTTGTCCAGGATCTTCTCCATTTCATCCAAAAACTGTAGGTGTTGACCGTCTTTTCCAATGTGGCATTTGCTCTCATGATCTCCAAAGAGAGGGGCTTATGCACTCTCAAGTTCTGGCCATCTTTTAAGAAAAATGTAAAACCACTAAAATGAAAGAGTCAAGTCATCTTTTGGTTTCTTTCCTGAGCAGATGGCTAGATTGGTAGCTAAAGCTGTAACTTCCTCATGAGAATAATCATACCCAAAAGTAGAAATCATCTTTACCTGAGACACAAGGCTTTGTTCCTCCTCTCGGGATCAGATACACATTTGGTATCACACCCAATCTCACACATTCAACATAGACCTTTCCACAAAGTCAATTAGGGACAAATTGGTCACAAAAAACTGTCTGGCTGCACTGTTGAGCCCTTCCTCGCTAATGCTGTCTGATAAGCTTTTTCCATGATTTCTGGTTAATATTGTTGATAATTGCCCTTCCCTGATCTGATGGAGCCCTATTAATCATTATAAAAACTATCATGACATTAACATAAAACATCATGAAAATATCCACAGAAAGTATGAATGAAATAAGAGATGTCCCCACTGTCTTTCCATACATTTCATTTTTAGTGAGAATATCACATGATGATAATGTGATATTCTGATAGCCGATATCACCGTCAAGCAGATGATCCATCACTTAGGTTTTTGACAGCACTAAAACCTTTTTGATACAATTTTTCATAGTGTCGAGTGATGTCTTAGCAAACTAATATATTTCTCAAGTTTTGTCAACAACTTACATTTTGTAGCTTGATTCTGAGCATTTTGTCACTGAAGCAGTAGCAGGACTGTGCTTGTGGACAAACAAGCTGCCAATGACATCACATCTCGTAAAATATCGGAAAACGCATGATTCAAAATGGCCGAGCAAAAATATATGTTGAGCCAAAACGTGCGGAATATAAAAATTAACTCTACAGTCTACACACTTATTCAGTATTCACCTGATGAAGGGGCAAGAAGTAGCTCTGAAACGTTGTTCAAAGGAATCAAATAAGTTGATCTAAAAAGTGTCATGTACTCATATTCTTCCAAATACCCATCAAAGACTTCATTCAACATTAACATGGAGATAAGGCAATAAGTGACATCAATCTGTACAACAGCATCGTCTAGAAGAACATCAGGACCAATGACCACCTTACCTTTCTACTGCGCTGCAGAAAAAACAAGATAATTCCCAAAGGCCTACATTTGAAGTCACCTGACCAACCATGCAACAGCACTATAGCTGTTATAGGTATTACATCAGGCAAGGACAAGACTGCTCAAGATCCTCATGCAACAAACTTGAACTCAATGCCACATATTATCCAGATTATCCCTGGCACATTACATCTATTACATACGATGTAGTTTACCTCTTCACCAACATACCATTACAAGTAGCCCTCCAAGTCCACCAAAGCGAGTTACTGACCCACATTGACCAGTTAGACACATCACTCTCCAGCAACAACGCCATACAGTTAACTGATTCCTGTTTCATCTCGTATTTCAGATGGAATGCCAGAATACATCAGCAGATTCATGGCCTCCTAATGAAGTCCCCACTCAATACAGAAATGTCACCCTTCCTCGATGTGCAACTCAACAACAGTCAACACCCACACTGCTGTCTTCCATAAACCTACTCACATGGACCAGTACATTCATTACATGTCCAACCACCATCAAACAAGCCATCATGGTCAGTCTCAGCAAAAAAATCCAGTACCTTAAACACACTTTAACAGACTCAAAGGATATCCCAAACATCTGGTAGAGAAAATCATTTTAAAAAACCCCGTAAACCTAGCAGAAAGATCATGTTTCCATGTCCAAACCTGCCCCATCAACCATGCATGCATCCTAAGCATCCAGTACCAAGGCCTGACACTGAGTCACCAGGTCACTTTTAAAAATTCAGCCAACATAGATGTTACATTCACCTCTGACAAGTCAATTAGAAACATTCTACACACCAATGGTAAATGTCCCACCCAGTCCAACCCAAAACCCTAGGATGTGTGTGCGAGAGATCTCATAAAACCGTTGAGATATTGGATGAAGAACACAGATCTCTGATGATCTGACATGAAATCTGCTCTTTCTGAAAATCTCATACAAAATCCTGACCACCATGTTTCCTGGTAACAAATCAAGATTCTCCAAACCAACATCAGCCACATAAAAAGAGGAAAATAATTAAATTCAAAGAAAGAAGCCAGCCACTAACATAAATCAATGCATCTACCTACCAAGCATGTACTCTGCTGTGCTGTGATCATAATCATCAACCTCAAATGGACATCTTGATTGCCTTGTTAGTGTTACCATTGTCAACACTGTTATTACACTAAAGGTTCTACTTAATTGGCTTCTCTCCTTCTAATCTCATTGGCTTCGTCATTAGATTGTCATACTTGTACTTTAAACCTTCCTTCCATATATTATTTAAAAAAGTAAGTGATTCTTGGAAAAAAATTAAATTTCCAAAATTGTAAGACATATTAGTTTCTAGTAATAGTTGTGTGATAATAGTGAAGTATAACAGTAGATATTATGACCGCCAGCATTCTTAAAAGGATGACAGTGGTAAGATAGGAAATTTCAAAGAAGATCTGGGATTTGGGATCTGTAGCATGTAATACCACCACGATTTGTCAATCATTCATTCACTTGATGAGTCTCCCAACAGCAAATACTCCCTGTCTGCTCAGAAATCATATCCTAAGCAAGGAAGTGAAGTGAGGGATGAACTTACAATGTATCAGTATATTCGGGGTATATATACATAAGAGATGGAATTAAAGATTTGCCATTCAAAACCTGAGACATGTGCTTTACAAATGGCTTTAGAATAGGAAGCAATCAAGAAAGATGTGAAGGGTTCCTATCAACATGGGAAACAAGTTGCTGCAGCAATAAGTGGTGGAAATTCTGATATTGATGAGCTTAGAAGATTATCAGCCAAGCCAGACCAATGCAGTGAAAAGAGCTAAATCAAATAATGACTGTTGAAATTGTCACAAAGATGGACATAGGAGGTGGGAGCGCCCGGAAAGAAAATTGCCACAATGCCTAAGTATGGGAGATATGGATATAAGCATTATACATGTGCTTTGATGCACCAAATATGTCAAATTTAAACTAGATGGTGCTGAGGTTAAGGGTCATACATCAGTTGAAAGAATGAGTGAAAAGGGCCCGATATTTTATGTGGTTAATGACCGCAGTGAATGTAATGGTAAAGCTGGTCCAAGTTATTATGCTTCCATAAATGTGCTAGGGACAGAGACGGAGGGGCTAATAGATACTGGATCAGCAT
The DNA here is from genome assembly GCF_023055435.1 of Haliotis rufescens. NCBI lineage: Eukaryota > Metazoa > Mollusca > Gastropoda > Lepetellida > Haliotidae > Haliotis > Haliotis rufescens. The sequence goes on along the minus strand of NW_025964001.1, from coordinate 48,489,404 downwards.
TTGCATTGTTGCATTATGATATTTGGAAGAAAATATGATCAGATCAAACGTGTATTGGATAAATTTCATGACATTGTTGTGTCTGCTAATGGTAAATCTCTGGACATCTGTGGTACTATTCAAGTATGTATCAAACTTTGCAATTTGAGGTTGTACATAGACTACTTACATGCAAGGACTTAGCTCAAGATTGTTTGATAGGTACAGATCTATCACAATTAAAAGTCTGTATTGATTTAGACAATTTGGAATTGAGAATGTAGCAGGGCATGGAGTCATCCCACAGATGACATCCTTAACGTGTCAGCTTGCTGAAGGGGTTAACCTCTTTGGTCAGGTGGACAAGGCGTCCGACCTCGGATCAGAAGGTCCATGGTTCGAATCCCATCACGAGACTTGGAAATTTTATGGCCGCTACATTGGCGCCCAATGTTGGGCTCGAACCCACGACCCCGAGATTAAGAGTCTTGTGCTCTATCTACTGAGCTAGCCAGGCCTTATTGGCTTGATTCTGGGCTGTATTTGAGGGCCTACGAGATTTATACTCCAGGGTGTTAACCCTATCCCCTACAGACCTCAGGTTCTTATCAATCTCCTTAAGGTGGGATAGCACATCATCCAGTTGTTTATTGCTTGTTGTATTGGAAGTCAGTTGGCATGATTGTGCATCCCCAGGGGTGGCTAACTCCTCCTCAACCCTATGGACAGCAAGCAGCAGCTTGTTATAGACCATACCTGAATCAAAGTGATGGCATGTCGCTTGCTTCAGGTCATCACGAGTGAGACCCATCCAAAACCTGCTTCGAAGCAAGCAAGGTGCAGCATTGTGTGGTAAAGTGCCAGATGCCTCTATCATGGAGATCAAATCCCTGAGGCGGCAACTCCACGCAGCGACAGTATCATTCTTTTCCTGGCGGGCACTGTAAAAACGTTCCATAAGCGTCTCACCAGGCATCACATTGCCAAACACTAAGTCCAACTGCTCAATAGTAGTGTCAAGGGTAACAGTTTCTGAAAGCCCACTAAGTAGGTCAGCAGCTGAACCCTTTGCGGACCTCCGCATTGCATTTAGAATTGAAGTGTCCGTGAATGCATTCTCCCTACGACACCCAACAATCTCTAAATGCCATTGCTTATACTTGACTTCACCCTTGGTCCCATCCCCAGAAAATGATGACAACCGTGGACTGGGAGAATTGATGATGGGCATATAAGTAGACTGAAAGGGTGTGCCAAGTCTTGGAGGAGCACCTACACTATGGCTATAAAAGGTAGTTGGATTATACCCTGGATATGGTGTGGGAATAGTGCGGTGATAGGTAACTATTCAGGTAAGGTGTAGAAGCCGTAGGCTGAACAAAGTTGTAAATTGACCCATGAGGCCTAGGCAAAGAAGCTGGTAGGTCCATCATAGGGCTAAGGTTCACTGTCGGAGAAATCTGAAGCAGATTCTCAGAACCTGTGGACATAGGTGACCTTGATGGTGGCGTATGACTAAGCAGATGAGGTACCGGCCTAGGGGAGTGAGCAGGTAATGCCACCCTAGGACTGGTATATATGTTAGGTGGAATACTATAAGTATTGGACAACCCAAGACCTGCTGGTGCACCAGTACCAGTAACACGATATGTCGTATTGGGATGCTGCAGCTGATTTGCAATATCATCTGCTTGTCTATTTAGCACACCAGTGCGGACCGAAGGATGCAGATGCTGAAGGCAGCTAAGTACCACATCTACCTCCAGGTCCCCACTTACATTAGATTCAACCATGGTGATACAAACTAAAGTGCAAGTATGTTTCAAATGAGAGGAATATGAACTATATGACAACCATCAAAACCGAAGTACCTCCTAAAAGGTGACAAGAATCTCACAAGTTAAGATCCAACAAACATTTGAACATCAACAAACTATGAAAATGGATGCATCTGAAGTTCAGCCTCTAATGCACCACAAGGTACAAGAACAATGAACTGCAGCTAGCCAAAATAGAAGTAAGGGAACCAGAAGTCCTTACCAAGCTAAATTGGAAGAGCAGAAACCGAATACCAAAATGTCTGTTGACGGAACAAAAAGGGAAAAATACAACTTTAGTTTGCTAAGGTAAGTAATACGATAAAGGTAAGTGGCAATACAGGTGTAAGCACAACTGACCACTTGTTATAACAAGAAATATGTACGTGACTAAGCTACCACTATCTGGTTACCTGTAAAGCAGATGTGTAGGATGAACTAAGTCAAATATGGCAACAATCACAACAATCTTACCAAAATGCTTTGAGCGGGGATATATAGAGGAAGAACTAAGTATGAAGCCATATACTAAGTTGCTGACTAGAAGTAATCAACAACATGGGTGTAATGAATTTGTTTTGATTGAATGATGAACTAAGATGATGAAATGATCTGAATGAAGTGAATGAATGGGACGGCACCAGGACAAGACATGATATGGCAAATGTTAGTGGAGCAGATGAGGAACTTCCCAGCAGTGAAAATATTTCGGACAGGAAAGAAGAGTGAGAAATTTAAAGTAAGAAATAGGAAATAACTATTTTAGGGTACTTACTTTGCCAAAAGGTATCCAAGTGAATTTACAAATTAAAGTCAATATATCGAACATGTTGAATTGAGATCACTATCATATGTCACATGCTGTAAACACACAGGATGCTCAGACCTTGATTGACTGCTTGAAAGAAATTTTGAAAAGATGCCACAATGGTCAAGGTGAAGAGCATAGAAAATTAATTCTTCTTCTTGTTAAGTTCAGAGCTGTGTTTGCTTTGGACCCTGATGAGTTGGGTAAAACAGATAGAATTACTCATAAAATACACACTGGAAATGCTCCAATACAAGATACATTTGACTGCTTAGACGGCAGTCTGTTCTACTCAACCTTGGATTTAATTTTAGGATATTGGCAAGTCGCAATGGATGAACAAGATAAAGAGATAACAGCATTTCAAACATCTTATGGCTTGTACCATTTCAATGTTACAGTATGCCTTTTCGGAGTGACTGGAGCATCAGTTACATTTCAAAGACTAATGCAGGCTGTGTTAGCAGGACTTCATTGGGAAGTTTGCATTATCAACCTTGATGATGTGATAGTTTTCAGTAAAAGCATTGATGAACACATGACATGACTTAAAAGCTGTATTCACGGGCATTTTGTGAATTATTTTGCAGAAATTGCAGCTCCACTGCACAAGCTCACACAGAAAGCAGCAAAATTCAAATGGAACTGTAGCATAAAATCTGCATTTAGGACATTGAAACATCAACTTGTTAAGGCTCCAGTGTTACCATATCCATGATTTGATCAGTCAATCATTCTTGATATTTATGTGACAGATGTTGGACTCGGTACAGCACTGCCTCAAGTGCATAATGTGAAAGAAAAGGTGATAGCCTATATCTCCAAGTCAGAGAAGAATTACTGTGTCACATGGTGAGAACTATTAGCTGTTGTTGAATCAGTGCGTCACTTCAGGCAATATCTATATGGGAATCATTTCGTTGTGAGTTAAAGTGGTTGAAGAATTTCAAAGATCCAGAGGGACAGCTAGCAAGGTGGCTAGCAATGCTGTTGGAATACTATTTCGACATCAAACATCGTCAGGATAAGAAACATTCTAATGCAGATGGACTGTCACGAATCCCATGCAAACAATGTGGCCTTAAAGAAGAGGAAGAAGTTAAGCTCAAGGAGTACAACCTTGAAGTCATAAACTCTGTGACAGCTGCTACAGTCAATGAGAAACCAGGACCAAGCATTGTTACTTCCCCATATGGTGAATGGTTTGACAGACCATTGAAGATTTGCGTGACATGCAGATGATGGATGAGATGTGCTGACAAGTTATCTCATGGCTGGAGGAGAGATATCCATCTTATGCAGAGCTGAAGAAAGCTTCATTACACGTTAAACAATATTCCAATATGGAATGCATAAATGAGTCCATACTGATCAAGGAAGAGACTTGAATCGAAATTATTTACCTGTTTGTGCAGAAACAACAAAAACATGATGTATGTAAAAATAGATTTATTTACAATATTTTGGAGAATTTAGGGGGCTACTTCGGTTGCAGAAGGGTCGTAAACCCATGATTAGTATAAGGGTCGCAAACCATGGTTTTTTTTATTGTCAATAATTAAGTACAGATGAAAAAACTATTCAAATAACTATTGCTATCAACGATATTTTAGTATTTATGATTATATTATCTGTCTTGTTTTTAAATAATCTTTAGTTTAAAAAAAACACTTTTCCCGTGAGGTCCCGTGATAACCAAATATGGGATAATAGTCTCGATCCAAATGTTACAACGCGTACACTTGAGCAGACTCATGAATATTAATTAGACCATTCACTACGTTAACAGATTGTTATTATAACAGAAACAAACGTATGTTTTCCATATATATCTAAAATGATATTATTTGTTATTAATTGTCTGGTGAATTAAACAATTTAAATTGAAACAATTCATAATTCATCATATTATGAATACGTAACAACTTGTAATGTGTGTGTAAATTTGAAGGGGGCGTGGCCTAAATGCAAATGTCTGATTGGGATTTTAAATTTTCCGGACCCCTGGGTATGGTAGATATGAAAAGTAACCTGTAGGTCGTGGACATGCAGTTAAAGAGGCGAGGACCTCAAGTGGTGACTTGACTGTACAACACTTTGCAGACAAAACCAAGGGAAGATTACAGGATGCCTTTGAGAAGACGAGAAGGAATCTGGAAATTGCTCATGACAAACAAAAGATGACAAATCAGTTCATGGTGACCCTTACAAGGTAGCGGTCAAGGTATAAGGTCTCACTGCATCGACCAAGTCGTAAGAAGGGTCTCAGCAACAAGTTACGTCAACCATGGGATGGACCATCTATTGTAAAGAAAAACATTTCTGAATGTGTCTACAGGATTCATAAAGTGAATTCTAACAACAATAAAGTTGTTCACTTCAATAGACAAATGGCGCCTAGTTGAGGAGGTGATGAAGACTTCTTATGAAAAGAAAACAGACGAGGCACAGGGACCAACTAACATTAGAATTTTGTTTGAACAAAGAAGTTCACCTGGAAAGCCTGAAAAATCAGAACAGACTAAACCAATTACAGTTTAGTTCAGTTCAGATGGGTTTCATACTGGAGGTTATATTTTATGGCCAGATGATGATGACACTAAAGCAATGTGTGTTTATCCCTCAGCAAGAGATGAGAAAGTTGTCCAAGTACCTTCCTTAAAACATGTGAGGAGAAAACCAGCATGGACAAAAAGATTTTATTATTGATTGAGCTATTCTTGTGTTAATGGAAATAGATAAATGTGACGTGTTCATCATAGTGAAGAATGGAACTGTGTTGTAATAGAATATGTGTAAATATTTTTATAGTTTGTGATCAGCTAAATTTTGAAATTGTGAAAAAAATTATGTTATTGTTAAATATGTGGACATATTTTTTATAGGAGGGTGGTGTAATGTAATGTTAATGTATTATCACCGTATTCAGGGCGCTCTCAAAATTAGAAATAGGGGGCTCTTATTAGAATATTATTTTGGTGAAAAAAAACAGAGTTGAAAGATAAATTTCGTGGTTTATGCTGACAACCTGAAATGTTTATATACGACATATATTTTTCCAGAATTTCATTGGCCATAATTAAGGGTGCATATATCAAAGGAATGCGTATTATACACAAATAAATAAGTCTTGTGTACATTGATTAATTGGAAGGGGTGCTAATTGGGATTGTTTACCAGCTGTCATGGGTAGTTGACTGTTTGATATGATGGATTGTCAACCACAGATTGTTTGGCATTGGTGTGGGAGGACTGGCTGTGTGCCTTGTATGTTGATAATCTTAGGTGCCTCCGGTTCCTTCTGTACTTCTTGCCGTTACATTCAACAAAGTAGGAACGTGGTGAATTGTGATCACTGACAACTGTAGCAGGCATCCATGTTTTCGTACCTGGGAATGGAGACATTCTGACTGGATCACCTGGTAGTAAAACTGGTAAGTTGTCAGATTAGTTTGGCTTGTATGATTGACACTGTCTCTTTTTGTCATCACTGAGACAGCATTTAACTTTAGCGTGGTCAATGGCGACAGGCTTAAGTTGCTCTCTAGCTATGGGTCACTTGTTCCTTGGTCTCCTTCCTATTCATAGACAAGTGCGCTGGTGAGAATCCACAGCTTTCTAAGGGATTTGAGTGGTAGTCAAGTAGTGCGAGGTGACGATCACTATACTTTGACCATAGTCTTTTCACTGTTTGCACTGCTCGTTTTGCCTCCCCATTTGATTGCTGAAAGTTTGGCGAAGATGTTACATGTTTGATACCGTAACTTGAGGTGAACTTGGCAAACTCTTGTGCTGAGTATTGAGGACCATTGTCTGTTCTCAATGTCTCTGGAATACCATGACGGCACATCTGTTGCTTGAGTACATTAATTGTAGTTCTAGTAGTAATTGCAGTTGGTTTCATCGGCTCCTTAGGCTGTCTGTTCTGGAAACTATTACATGAGGCGTTTCAAGTCGAGTGTCTGGCCCCCCTTTCAGGATTATGGAATGTAGTTCATTGAGCTCCTCTGCTGTTTTCTGTTGAAATTCTGCATAGCGTACAGGACTCACTGCAATAAAGTCAACCATGTTGACCATGATGGGTTCAATATCTGGTTCAATAACTGGCAAATTGGCACGGCTCAGGGTGTCACCAACAGGAATCTCTTTTCCAGCCTTGTAGAGTACTGTGAGGACACAGGGCTGTAGTTTCAGCATCATGCTCTGTAGGTGCATAGGAGTTGATAACAATGGCTTGGAAAATATTGACTGCAGTGGTTTGTGGTCACTTTCAACTTTAACAGGCTTACCGAAGATATACCGTATATCGCTGTGTATAAGGCGACCCCACGTATAAGACGACCCCCCTGTACACGCCTTAAAAATCAACCCAAAATCCTATACTCCGTGTATAAGGCGACCTGGAATGAAACACATCACAAGTCTGATTGATATTCCGGTAGAAGATTTAACGTGCTCTTGCCGACTGTAGCGTATTTCGCACACGGACATCACAAATTAGTTAGTTACTTTGGAGATTTAATGTGCACATCACAAGTGCGCACACAAACCTTATATATGCAATAAAAATATGTTTATCTTGCGTTGTTTTTTTCTACAATGATAGGTCGCGTGTGTAACTCCGGCACACGTCGCCATTTTGTGTTTACACGGTACGACACCAAATTGGTGCCCGTAAAATTAAATTCATTTATGAAGTAATAACATATAAGAGACAATGGTGAGTAATTTAATCGCCAATTAACTATGTTGTAACTAACTAGGCTTATGTTTGCTTCACATTCAGCGTGTTTATTCCACAATCACTTGTACACACCGTCTCCAACACTTGTTAATACAACTGTAAAAACAGCGGGAATTGATTTCAGCTTCACCGGTTATCACATGTTAGGTCACATGTGCAATATGCAAATGATTACCGGTACTTCCGGCTCTCTACTCATGGATGTTGATTGTTTTACCGTGTCAGGTGGTTTGACAATCTGCATCGAGGAGAGAGTCATTTCAACTTTATTTGCAGAAATTATTAAACTTTATTCAAGGAAAAGAGATACAAAATCATGTTTATGTATGGAAATAGTTCTTGGAACAGTTATTTAGGACGAAATGCGAAGTTTTATTGTCAAATGCTGGGCTGGCTATCGGACGCCAGTTGACATCGCCAGTGGAAAAAAATGTGAGATCTTCGACTCCGTGTATAAGACGACCCCCCTTCTTAGCCCCCTCATTTTAGGTACGAAAAACTCGCCTTATACACAGCGATATACGGTAGTAGTGAAACTTCTTGCAGCAGTGGACGATAGCAAGTGTTTCCTTTTCTGATTTGCGCATAACACTTCTCAGTCTCCGACAGTGCATGTGATGTGTATGCAACGGGTCTTCCTTCTTGTATGAGAACTCCGCCTAAAGCATAGCTACTGGCATCACATTGGATTGTGATGTTCTTTGATACATCAAACCTTGCAAGCACTGGTGACTTGGAACACAGTTCCTTGAGTGTCTGGAAGCTTTCTTCTTGTGGCTTGGCCCAGAAGAAGTCAGTGTTCTTCTTGACGATGTCTCGGAGTGGCGAGTCGATGTCACTCAAGTTTGGGATGAACTTAGCAAGATACTGGATCATACCTAGAAAGCGTCTGACATCTTCCTTGGTTGTAGGTGTAGGCATTTCTGTTAAAGCTTTCACCTTCTCAGTGTCCTCCTTCAGACCACTCTCTTTGATGATGTGACCTGAATACCGGACTTCTGACTTTCTAACTTGACATTTATCAAAGTTGAGACGGAGATTATACTCTGTTGCCTTTTGAACTACTTTCTTGAGGATGATGTCATAGTGAGCTCTGTCCTCTCCACCGATGAGGATATCATCCATTATTGCTCTAGCTCCCTCTATGTCTTCCAGCATGTTATCCATGATCCTTTGGAAGATCTCTGGAGCGGATTTGATTCCGAAAGGGAGACGTAGCCATCGAAAGTGTCCAACAGGAGTATTAAATGTGGTAAGCAAACTTGACTCATATTCCAGTTTAATCTGAAGGAATCCCGACTTGGCCTCTAGCACTGAGAACACCTTAGAACAAGGGAAAGAGGTGATCACTGCTTCTGCAATGGATATGGGATAATGCTCTCTTCGAATTGCATTATTTAGATCTTTTGGATCCTGACCTTGTTGTTCTTGACGACAACAACCATAGAACTGACCCAATCCATTGGAACGGTCACTTTTACAATTTGTCCTGCTTCCTCCATCTCCTTCAACTTTGATGCAATCTGTTGTGTTAATGCTTTAGGCTGGCACCTTGGTCCATGAACGACAGGTTGGATTTTCAGAATACTCTTCAAACTGTATGTACCTGGAAGTGTTCCAGTCAATCATTTGAGTTGTGGAAACTGATCAATTCCAGTGACAGCATGAATACGTTCTATCTGTCCAAGTTGTTGGCTCGATTTTCCCGAGAGTAGAACATCTCTATCTGTGTTCACTACTGTGTATTGAATCTGCACACATTTACCCTTATACCTGGTGGGTAGTGTAACACAACCTTTCACATGAAGGGCTTGACCTGTGTATGAAGTGAATGTTCTGTTGGAAGGCTTGAGCGGAAGTTTACATTCAGCTTGATGTATGTGTTTTAGGGAAGAATCGATTGTGCAGCACCTGTGTCGATTTGAACTTTTGTCTTGTGACCATCGATATACACATTTTCCCACCATTCTTCTTCTGCGTTGTTATCAACTTAGTGTACTGTGTAGAGATAATCTTCATCGGAGTATTCTGTATCTGAGTAATGTGAATCATCAACCTTGTGAACTGGTTTGCTCTTACTACAGCGGACTCTAGCAAAATGTCCTCTTTTGTGACAATGTTTTACACGTGTTAACTACAGCAGGGCAGTTCTTGTGTGATCTCGAATATCCACAGTTATAACAAGTTTCTTCATTTTGTTCCTTCTTCTTTTCATGAAAAGGGCATTTGTGAGAGTCATAATGCTTGTTAGCATTATTGCTGTGACTAGATTTCTGTTTTCTGTGCGTTGAATGACTTGCACACTTGACACTTGCATCTTCATCATTAATTGTTTTCATGTTTTCTACAGAAAGTTCATATCCCTGTCCAATTTGAATAGCCATTTCCAAAGTTAATGTATCACCTTTTTCTAGAGATTTCTGTGAAATTTCTTTGTGTGAGTGAATTACAATAGCGTCTCTTAGCATGCGATCATTGTCTGTGTAACCACAATCTCTCATTAATAACCTTAATTCTGTCACAAAGCTATCAAACGTCTCATTTGGTTGTTGCCTTTGTAAGAGGGGGCTCTTATTAGAATATAATTTTGGTGAGATTAAAAACGAGGTTGAAAAATTGTAAATTTTGTGGTCAGCCTGAAATGATATAAAAGAAGAATCTGTGTGTATTATACACGATAGATATATTTTCGAGAATTTAATTGCCCATAATTAAGGGTGCATATAACAAACTAGTGCGTATTACACACGAATAAATAAGTCTTGTGTTCATTGATCAATCGGAAAGGGTGCTAACTGGAATTGTTTACTTGCCAATGTATTATCAAATAACGCCGTGGGCGCTTATTAGAACGGGGCGCTTATTATGTCGAATACGGTATTTAAAGTTAAGAGGTGTGTCCCGCGTGAATCACCAATGCCGCAATACAATGAAGGTCATGCTAGTCCTAGACCAGGCACTCAGTATGCTCCTGTCAAAAGGTATGTGGGGAAAACAAAAATGGCAAACCAAACCAAACCTCGTAATCACCAGGCTACTAAAATACTGATAAACTAATAAATACTGAGAACTAATTGACCTTCAGATGTTTTACAGGCAAGTTACTCCCAGGCAAAATGTAGAGATACCAACAAAATCAGGTAATATGATACCCCTTGCCATATCCCCCACACTGCATAGCTGGACCATGTAAGGCACCAGTGCCTGTCAGCCTCCATTAGACCATGTGGTTAAAATTTATGCAGATGGTCAGCACAGAGTTAGAGGCTCAGTGAGGTTTGCCCTTTTTAAACAAAGCAAGGAGAAGAATGAATAGCTTTTATTTGCCTTGGCAGACTCAGTGAGTTACATACTAGCAGACTGCCTATCCCGGAAATACAAGATTGTACCCACGGAATGGACTCTCCACCCCGAGGTATTCAAGTGGATAACCTCGACGTGGGATACCCCTCACCTGGATTTGTTTGCCACATGCCTAAACCATCGACTTCCTGTTTACGTCAGCCCAGTCCCAGATCCATTAGCCCTTCGGGTCGACGCCCTATCCATGAGTTGGCAGGGGATGTTTGCCTACGCTTTCCCTCCTTGGTCTCTCCTGGACAGAGTAATAAGGAAGATCGATGATACAGATAACGTCATAATTCTGATAGCCCCAGCGTGGCCCAACAGAGCGTGGTATCCAAGACTGATTCCACCTCTCATAGCAGAGCTGCTCAAACTGCCAGAGCGTCACGATCTCCTCCGCCAACCAAAATCGGACATATTTTACAGCAACCTGACAAATCTCCACCTTCACGCCTGGAAACTATCGCGAAAAGATGCAAGTTTCCGTTTTTTTCTAAATCAGCTTCAGACATGGTGGCTAGCTCATGGAGACCAGCTTCCTCAGCTATCTATAACGTCAGATGGAGAAAGTTCTGTCAGTGGCGAATAGAAAGAGGGTTGCGTGACGAAAATATAACAATACCTATAGTGGCTGATTTTCTTCTTCACCTGAGAAATGAGAAAGGGTTCAGACAAGGTACAATTGAAGGCTATAGATCAGCATTAGCCTCAGTTCTACAACATGATGGGTTTATCCATAGGATCTCACCCAGTATTAAATCGACTTATGAAATCGTTTTCACTGGAAGACATTAAAATCCCACACACTTTCCCTAAATCGAATTTATCCATCGTTCTGTCTGCACTGATGGAAGCTCCATATGAACCAATGGCAGAGGCTACACTTTTAACAGTTTCCAAAAAGACTGCCTTCCTCTTAGCGTTAGCTACAGCTGCTAGAGTGTCTGAGCTTCACGCTATTGATATCTCATCTATTACGCATTCATAAGATTGGAGCAAAATATCTTTCAGATCACTACCAGAATCGATCGCCAAAAAACAGGCATCAGCGTTTGGGCCTCTAGGACATAGACAATACTCTATCCCATCATTGAGTAAAACAGTTGATCATCCAGATAGACTATTATGCCCCATCAGAGCTCTGAGATACTACATTTCAGCTACTCAGAGCCACAGGAAGAAAAGAAAACGGCTCTTTATCTCTTGCAAGCCTTCGTCAGAAAAGGACATTACTAAGGCTACTGTTGCAGGATGGCTTAAGAACACTATATCTGATAGTTATCGTCAAGCTCAGCTCTCTACACCAAAATGGGGGAGTTGCAAGGCTCATGCAATCCGTGCTCTAGCAACAAGTCTGGCCTCATGGAATTCAGTTTCCATCGAACAAGTGGTATCAAGCTGTCAATGGAGATCCTACAATACGTTTACTCATTTCTACCTACGAGACGTACAACATGATCTAGAGGGGCTATACTCCCTGGGGGCCTTGGTGGCAGCCCAGGCTATAGTCACTCAGTAGCCTATCCATCCCCTGTTCTGTGGAAGTTAGGGGGGGAGGGGGGGGGGGGGGTGAAGATCCCCAGAAGTACCTCAAAATAAGGTAAAGTTAGCCTTAACATTATGTCAACTGGGTTGGACAGATCATTGGCTAACATCTGGGATCATAGATCATAAGGTGATAGAGTTATAACATTGTTAGTCGCTCAGTGTAACATGTGTAACTACCGAAGGTGTTGTCGGGGAAGACTTCAGAACCGGAATTATGTAAAAGAGTACGTTTTATCACCAATATATAAAGAGAAACACGTCATCAGCGTTAAAGTACATCATTATCATACCTGAGGTGAGATAAGTATATATGCTTGTTGGCTATAGAGCAACAAGTATATAGATACATTGTACGTCACAATGACAAATGAACCGGAAGTGACGTCATAGATGACCTCAGAACCGGAAGTGACATCATAATGACCCAAGTGATGTCACAGGAGAATGAACCAATAGTGTCATCATAAATGCTCTCAGAGCCGGAAGTGACGTCAGGAAGGTCATTAACCGGAGAGGGAATCATATAAATAAGGTCAAATATTCACCAAAAACAGGTAACAATCATGAGATCATAAAACGGGAAGGACGCCACAAGTGCCAAGTCTTCTGCAGGTTTGCCAAGGGTGAAATCAGGAAGTCTGGCATTGAGTCATACCCCGTTATGCCTATGTGTTTCCCTTAATTTAATGCTGCCAATTATCTGGGAGTACTAGATGACAAGATCCCACCTGTCCCTCTGGTAAATACTGGCTATGATGTAATAGAGGTAGGATATTCGCAGGAATTATCAAACAATTGTTATCGTTGTGTATAGTTCTAAGAATACTACCTCTATTACATCAGGAAATAGTCCCTCCCACCTCCCCAATATATCTTACATCTAGTCGATGATGGTTATTGGAAAGAAGTGATTTTTTCCAGCCTTGCACATGCGCAGATGTGGTTTGACAAGGGATAGGGTTTACCTCAAGACTATGGGATAATTGGCAGTGAAGAGGACGTCTGTCGAAAAATCTAAAGATTTTATAGTGTGATTATTGCCAAAATGGGAATTTGTGGCTATGATGTAATAGAGGTAGTATTCTTAGAATTATACACAATGACACTATTGTTTGATAATTCCTCGTTGATTTTACTCGATATGATAGGCTTAACATCATTGACATCTATGTTGGAATTAATATCCATCTTCCAACCTCTTAGATATTTACCAACGCCGGCTGTGGGTACAAATATTAAATCATTATTTTTTTCAACATCGTCAACTAATTTATTATCAACATCATCGGGTTCATTATTATCTAGTAAAGCGATCAATTCAGCTTTTCTCATTGGAGAATATCCACGTAGACCACGTTGCTATGCCAAAGCTTTCAGCTCTCTGACAACATAAGTCATTGTGATATATAAATACATGTGAACTAATGTCTAATTGGTTTGAATTCTACCCAATCTATTTATCTCATTTCGGTAAGCCTTTTTCCTCTCATAAATAATTTGAAACCATTTCTTGTCAGCACCGTGACTCTTACATAAACAGTAACTACCTTTGACCCCAATCCCACATACAGAACACGAATAATTAATGTGCCCTTTTCTAATTGCAATGGAATGGATTCCACAAAAATCTGACATACAGCTCTTTCCACAAATTTGTGATTGGCCCAAGTGTATGAATTTACATCTTGATGTGCCTCTCGCCATTGTGATAAATATACACTTCTAGTATCATTTGTCTAAATGCATGTCATCAGCTGAGTCCTGCCCAGCCTAATATCTCCACTGGTGAGTCATAGCTGTCAGCGCTATTTTATAGATTAGCAGTCAGGGTGACATGGTTAATAGGTCATGGTTTATGCGTAGTTATTGTGTAGCTAAAAATAGCAATGACTGATAACCCAAACATTATGAATACTATCTCGCGGTCTTTTTGTTCCTCTGATGGTGTACAAATGACTTATTGTTGGTCTCTGTATTGGGTCAATTTTTTTTCCATAAACGAGGAAGTATTTGTGCATGGCAGATTCAACATCCTTAAACGTTTGAATTGAATGTCCTTGCTTACGCAGTTCTTCATTAATAAAATCTAATCTTAATATCCTCTGTCTGGTCCATTGTCACTGGGCTGCTTAGAGTTGTTCTAATGCTTTATTATGTCGTTTACGCTCCTCTTCAACTTCTTTAGAGTTGGATTCCCTCAGAGTAGAAAATATAAAATTACTCCCCGAAAAAGCTAGAGCATTAACAACAGCTCCACCGACCATCATCGCAATTGATGCCATGTTTATATGAATATAAAATATTCAAATGTTTAATTACTTCATTATATCTTCCGGGATAAGCCCTTGTTTGATGAGCATATCTTTTGTTGCCATTGCTAATCCAATATCGAGAATCATCTCATCATACCGATATCATAACCATTAAAATCTAGCTTGGGTGGTGTGGCTTTAGTAATCATTTTAGCTATACGACCATAGCCAATGGCCAAGCCGCTGACCACTGCTGAATGATACGTTGCGTTTACCAACATTTTACCGTCTGTAACTGGAGTAGTCATGATTCTTATAGCATTATATGGGGGCTAACCTCTAATTGAACTTCTTTGTTCGTACAAATATATGTTTAATTTACCAGCTGATTCCTGGAGCTTCGTTATCTGTATAGTGACACCCTCGCTGGCATTTTCTATTCTCCTCCCACTGCCGTGTAGTTGGTCATCGTCCGTAGTTCGCATGTCGAGCCATAGCTCATACTTCGTGGTGAGGTATTCACCCATCGATACACCCCTGAGAGACAGATCTTTCACGACTGTGTTAACTTCTGGGCTTTGTTTTATAGAAGGAAGTTTTTTAATTTCATCCCACTGTTGATACGCTAGCATTCCTTGACTATATAGTTGATTAGGAACGCCCTCGATAGTCAATTCTATTTTTTTAATCTTGGGATTGTAGAACTTCTCGGTATTTCTTTTAAATGCATCGGAGGGGTCCTCGAACAACATTAAAATACCGTTTAGATTGATATTCCACTGTTAACGTCGGTAGAAGTCAAACTAATCGTAAATGCTAGTCGGACAGTTCCAGGAACTAACACATCGTGTGCGCCGAGATTAGGAAAGCAAACCAGAAGCGTTTGATTCTGATCAATGGTACTCGGGTTATTAGTTATAGTTACAGACTGGCGAATTGCTTTGACCCCTAATGGATCTCGAAGTCTACGTTGTGGGTTTAACTTGCGTCCGTATTGCAAAGACATTGTTATATTGAAATTATGTAACCTTATGTTTAATATAAAAATGGATGATTTTAATCTAGATGATTTTGATAACCCTAGTATAATCGAAGAGGGTACTGATGAAACCAGCTCTACGAAACTTAACGATGAACTTTTACAATCAACCGTTAATGATTATTACAATACCTTAAAAAAAGTCCAATAGGTCGTGACTATTCAAAGTTTACGATAGAATATTATAAAACTTTCCGCGAAGACTACTTAGGTTCTTCGGACTGTGCATGATGAACCCGGTAACATAGATAAAGATAATTTGGAAGAAAGCTCGAAGCTGGCCTCGGACGGACTTGGAGAAATCTTGGATACCTACTACGATAATTCCAAGGTCAGTGTACCATCCTCGGAGTTCAGTATTAGAGAATTACTAGGTCTTGACAAGGCAATGCAAACAATGCAGGGAGAACTCATCAATAATATAGCCAAGCTATCCGAACTCGACAAGCATATAGCTTATGAGAAAACAAAACTTGAACAGGCGGGTAATGAATTCAGTAGACGTCACGTTGCAGAAAGATTGCATAACTTAGAAGACGAAAGATATAAAAGAGTGGATAAAAAAGCATTTAAAAGCATTAGGTTCAGCACTGTGAAAGCTCGCTTGGAAAGCCGCGTCTGCACTTCCTGGTATAATAGTGAGTATTGTTTCCTGGCTCTTGAATTTATTAACTAAGACCACCACTTAGCTTAGTCAAAACTTGTGGGCACTGATCGTAGCAATTGCAGGGCTGTTGTACGTATCTGCTAAAGACTATTTAACCAAATAAGAACTATTTAACCAAATCATGAGTAAACCAGCCGCGACTCCACCTTCTATAAGCGCTGTTTTTTCATCAATTATGTTGTTGATTTTTAGCTGCAATATGTGGTGGCACTTGTGGTTGTGCGTTAGTAGATGGTTGTGCGTTAGTAGATATCTGTGGACTGACTATTCCCGTTTCGCCTGTGTTTGTTTGCGTTATTAATTCGGTATTAATATCTGAATTTATACCTGGTTTTTGTTGATCGGTAGCAATAACAATTTTATTACTATAACCGATCACTTGACCGATCGTAAGTTCCATATTACTCGGAGACATGTATAGTCCCGGGCAATAAACGTAGTCTACCTTGGATTGAGCGTTATGTAATACATCTTGATAACGCTTTATAGAAGATGGTATGTCAACTGGTGAATTAATAGCATCCTCCACGTTTGCAACAAACTGTTTATGTGCATCGAGTGCCGTCCCAGAATCGATAATTCCCGTTCGTGTTTGCGATTGTGCACCAAGAATTGCCCATACAAAGTTCTTATTGATTCATTAACTCTTACAACTCCTGGGTTAGTAAAATTATTTTCTGTTTTATCATTAAGAAATTCATTCTATGCATTTCCAGGTGGTTGCTCAACCTTTTGGACGGTGAAAGCAACACCACCTTTAAAGTTCATACGATCATCTCTCCACTCGTTACTCGAGAGAGCAAAGCTCGGAAGAAGCCGACCCCTTTTCAGTTAATCATCGCTGACTTCTTTAACAGAGTGTGCACAAGCGTACGGAATACCTAGACCATGGTTAACTCCACTCAGATGCCAATCTTTACTCGTAGAAACATTAAATACCTGACAAATACGTTCGAATGCCCACCTATTGTATGGATTATTTGATGCATTCCGTGCTCGATCCTGCAGTAATGGAGCACTAATTTCTTTAAGTATACGTCTAATCTGATAGTAGACGTGAAATGATAACACAGACTTATTTAGTTCAAATCCTGGAGCATAAAGGGATCCTGTTGTGGCACACCATATGGCAAAGTTTAACTGGTTCTGCCAAAATTGCATCGGATTGTGAAACCAATCATGCACCATTTTATCACTAGTTGCAGTGACCCTGTATTTTTCAAAGATATCAGGGAATTTAACAAAAAAATTAGCACCAGAGGCACTTACTAGGATTTACTGATTAGTAATATAAGTTGATTTCATATTTAAGTAATGATATAGTATCATTGTATATTTAATATGTATGTTACACTCCCAGGAATAACAAATGGTCAGTCTATTGATGTTGAACTGCTTCATACTATCGATAACTCGGATGGTCAACTTGAAGTCGCTATCTGCGATGTAACGTATTACCCACAGTGGACCAATATAAATGCTGTGAAAAGAAATAATAAGATATTTATAATTGAAAACAATGTTATTGGCGAACCCATTATTATACCTGATGGGTATTACAGCCATTGCTCACTCAATGATGAAATTTTTAAGCCTTTGGGAGCTAGTCTCACACAAAATGAGTCGAATGGGATACTGATTATAAGCGCTGGAGAAAAGGAAATACTCTTTGGTGCGGGCTTAGCAGTTACACTTGGATTTAGAGGAGACGAAATAATAGCAATAATAATAAAATCCAACGAAACAGTGCATGGAGTTAAATTACCCGATTTAGTTCCCTATAAAGAGTTGTGCATCCATCTTGATCAGATAAGCACGACGGATAATATTCAACTAGAAAGTCCTTCAACTCTACTCAGAGCTGTTCCAGTCAAAGATGAAAAATACAATAGCGGTAGAATGGAATCTTTCTCATCATTACATTATAAAAAATTAAAGGGGGGTATTATTTCAGACCTCAAAATTTCTGTATTAGATATAAACATCAACCTGTACATAAAGGATACTTGAGTGTAACACTCCATATCATAAATAATGATTGATTCATCAGGCCCTGGAACACTCAGACAATGTAATACAATTGCGCTTTCCGATCTCGGAGACACAAAAGTATTCGGTAAACCCGGTCCAAATTATTAAAAGTGACAGCATTTCTCTTACTAAGATATTCATGCCGTAAAATATACATTTGATAAGGTTGATGTATACTCTCAAAACATGTAAGCAAGACCAATTAAAAGACTATTATATGATATAATAATAATAATATACACTATGGATTTATATCCGGCGCTCGAT
Organism: Haliotis rufescens; assembly: GCF_023055435.1. Classification (NCBI taxonomy): domain Eukaryota; kingdom Metazoa; phylum Mollusca; class Gastropoda; order Lepetellida; family Haliotidae; genus Haliotis; species Haliotis rufescens. The sequence goes on along the minus strand of NW_025964001.1, from coordinate 48,470,907 downwards.
GAAAAGATGGATACTGTTGATGGATTTCGATTACATCAATTAAGTGACATAAAACATCGAAAAGAGAAGGAGAGGGCTTGAGACTTGGATTGTATAAAAAGTATCGCAGAGCCGTGAATGCTCTTGACGGAGTAGACACCTCGCTTCTAACAGCTGGCATGGGACTCGGTGTAGCTGGTGTTACTATCAACTATAATCGCCGCGCCTATCGTACTTGGTATGCAAATAGCCGCCAGAGTCTCAGGACTGGCAGGAATAGCGATAAAATTCATTTCTCGTAAGTTGCAAAAGAAAGCATTAAAACATGATAATATTCGGATACTCGCCGAAGCAAAGTTGAACAGCATTGAGGATCATATTTCAACAGCAATGGCTGATTGTAAGATATCCGAGGAGGAGTTTCGTTTAGTGTTGTCAGAACTCACCAAATACAACGCAATGAAGCAGGAGATTCGATCAAAGATCAGTGGTATTAGTAGCGAAGACGAGGAAAAAAAGTTCATAGAACAGGGGAGACAACAAGCGCGTCAATTATTCTGTGCCAAAACCAACATTTAGAAGAATGCTAACATAAATATTTAATAATGGAATTTATGCTCAGGGACAAAAATATCAAATGGAGAGAATTACCACAAGGTATATATTATATCAGTGATATCAAACCAACCAAATACGGTCATCAATTGTTTCTTTCCAATTACCAAGAAGAGTATATAGTCTGGTCTCCTAGTAAAATGAACAAAGAACTTAGTAAAAATGTTGAATATCACTTCATTAAAAATAATGGTATACATATGAATAAAAATAATAGAGAATACTTTCATTACAATTTAGTTTAATCTTATGACTGTCGTTAAATCGCATCTTCATTTCCACATTAAAAATTCCTCCTGTAGTGGTGGTATAGGTATATAAATCTGGCTCCAGTGGAAGTGGTCCAGAATCACCATTACCTATACTACTCAAGAAAATATCAAGTACACTTTTCTAATCTTAAATTAAGTAACTATAATTTAACTACAGAACTTGGAAGTTCCACCCACCCCACTACATCAGAGACTGTGTTCTGCTTGTTCAGCTGACCGTCTCTGTGGCCTAATGGTAGAGCATCCACCTGGAGAGCGGAAGGTTGTGGGTTCGATCTCCAGCCTCGTCATACAAAAATATGTTAAAAGATGGTACTGGTAAGATGTCTGAGTGGGGTATGCATGTTAAACTGTGGCATGGTATTTCAGTGGACTAGCACTATAAATCAATATCAGTCCAGACTAGTACAAGCAGCCACACACACGATGCTATATCTTGGAAACGACATTAAACCCCATTCCTGCTCACATGTTCAACCAAAGGGCTGTGTGAGTCAAGCAATGGGGAAAACCTTGTTTGTTTATGGGAGTAAACTGATACATTCAGTGGCTAGTTCCGTACTGAGAGGAATTTCATACAAATTACTGGATAACACTTTTACTGATTCTGTGAGATCCTAAAAGATAGCCACTTTTCTTGCATTTGGCCTAGGACTAGACTGTGAGTAATAGGGGTGAAACTAAATAGTTGTGAAACTAAACATGGGTGCACTCATGCATACATGATAGGTACTCTTCTGCATCAATACAAGAGAATACACTTGTTAAAATATATTACTTACAACTCATATAATGACCCGAGTGTTTTTGTCAATCAAATATTGCAAAATGTGTTGTAGTTAGTGTTTCAAGTTCACCAATAAAAATATCTGCTATGAACATGTGTTTACAGCTAGCTTTTCTATTTGAACCTGTTCTGAAATCATAAAAGTCAAGAAGATTCCATGCAATTTGATGTACCCGTACATATTCATATTGGACCGCCTCCGTGGTCTAGTGGTAGAGCGTCCGCCCGGAGAGCGGAAGGTCCGGGGTTCCATCCCCGTCCGCGTCATACCAAAAGACGTTTAAGTATTGGACAAAACACGCTCACGAGGTTTTGGTAGACAGAGCATGCCCTGGGGAGAGGGAAAAACCAAGGGGGCGAAGCCCAGGGACATTACAACGTCCCTGTTTATGAGATTTAACCCGACTGGAAAGTAAAACCTCACAATAGGTTTTAATGCCTATAGAAAGAAGTCTCTTACTTAATAGCGATCCCAATGAATAGGTTTATAAGTATGGTACTTGTTGTTCCCCTGTCTGGCGCTCGGCACTAAGGGGCTAAACCAAGGACTGGTCGGCTCGGAGTCAGTATACTGTGTCTGAGTGGGGTATTCATGTTAAACTGCGGCATGGTATCTCAGTGAGCTAGTGCTATAAATCGGCATCAGTCCGGACTAGTACAAGCAGTCACACAAACACACACACGTACATGCACGTCGCTATATAAGTGCAATAATCTTGAACGCGACGTTAAACCCCATTTCACCTCACCTCACCTCACATATTCATGTTGCCATATGTATCCAATCGTACCTATGTGTCATGAAACATATCTTATTGTGACCTATGTGTTTTGATACATGTCCTATGGTGACCTTGCTGTATCGTTTCACCCAAAGTGAGTAATAAGTTGAACAGTAAGTAATGTTTTTACATGAATCTGTTTGATGACCTTAGTCAAATGATGGTCAAGGTCACATAAACCATGAAAAACTATGGAATATTTGGATTTAATTCATGAAAATACAATACCTTTTTCAATGATTATTATTACATAAGCACTTTCTTCCATACTTGCCTTGGGTCAAGGACATAGTAGATGCCCAAGTCATGCATACATTGAAAGAATTAACTGTAACCGGTCCCTAGGGGTCCTATCTTGCAGAAAGGATTGCAGTAAACATTACAGGCCCACTGCCAGAGACAGAAAGAGGTAATCGTTTTATTATGGTGGTTATGGACTATTTTACAAAACATGAAGAATGCTATCCTATGCCGGATCAGAGAGCACCCACTGTCAAAACACATCTTGTGTACGGGTTTCTTAGTAGATATGGAGTTCCGAAAAGTCTACATTCTGACCAATAGAGAAACTTGGAATCACTTGTAATCAAATCTATGTGTGATAGACTTGGTATCACAAAAACACGTACAGTTCCATATCACCTGGAATAAGATGGAATGGTAGAACGCTTCATGAGGACTAAGGGAGATATCTTGAGCAAGTATTTTGCAAAAAGTCAATGTGACTAAGATGAACATCTACCTCTGGTGACGATGGCCCATAACTCCAGTGTACACAGTTCTTCCAAGTACACTCCAAACTGCCTTGTTTTTGCTAGAGAAATAAATCACCAATAGATATCATATGTGGACTAACAGGGGAACAGGCAAATGTGGAAGAATAGGGAAATTTTGTGGAAGAAATGGTGTCCCAGTTGACCAATCTATAAAGGTCATCCCGGTATCAGAAAGAGTATTATGATCGCAAAGCTCATGCTTAACTATTTCAAGCAGGGGACCAACTTTTACTTTTCTGTCCTTCAGTACCAAAAGGAAAATGCCATAAATTGTATCTACACTGCTATTGACTATGTTCAGTGAACATTGAACAAGGAACTGTAAAATATGCTACATCTATAACATGTATATGAGTTACAGGCATTCCACTTTGTACATGCTCTGGCTGAGGGACTATGTGCAGTGAACAGTGAACCATGAACTGTAAATATTGGTCAAATGAACATTTTTCATCCAGTACTATGATTTCAGTTTTTGCATTTACTACTAACTACTAAATGGCTTTATCATACGTATCTTAGGTTTCTAATAGGCGCCCTCTAAAGCCTGTAAAAGGCGCCCAGTGACAGTAGACTTATAGAGATAGTAGTTGACAAAAGGTCAGATGTTATACTGCGGTATTTTACGTTGTGTTCTCTCCCTGTGCAGTATTCTTTTGTCTCTACGTTCTAGGAGGCTCATGTCCGGGTTACCAATTCTAATTATAAACAAAACACAAAGAATGACGTTGGATTTAAAGTTTGTTTAACAGGAAAAAACAAACAACAGGGGCAAAATACTTCTCTTATCTAGACCCTACGTAATTTTCCCCCTTCCCTACCTACGTAAACCTATTCAACTTATGACTTAAACTTGTACTCTTCACCACCCCTCTAACTTAACTCCCCAAAGTAAGCGTCTATAAAACAAACCTATTCAATACCTACTCTACTTTTCCCCCACCCATACATCTTAATCTAATACCTCAACGAAAGCCCTAAAATAATAATGAGTGATCCTGGTTCAGGATGCGGGAGTCGACCGTGCTTCCCAGATACTGGTGAGTGACGACTGACGATTCCCTACCAAGGGTAGGCTTATAAAGCCAACACGCGGACCATGTGACCCGGAAAACGGACACAACCAATGAACACGCTCCCTACATCTCGGCTCTCTAAATCATGGCTTCCGCCTAGCCGAGCATGCAAGAAGCGTGGCATTGTCACGTCTTCCCAGCCACGACTCCCACGTGAGCATAAGCTTCTACACAAGGACTACAAAGATAGATACTATGTCAGCCGTTCAACTCCCCCTTAAACTAACCCACCCACTACGTTCTTAAATATATACATTTACCCACAATAACCCCCGGTCGACCACAGGTTATTTACTGCTGTAACTAAATCACCCCTGGGTCAGCACCTTGCCCCGTGCCTGGGGCACTAGTTCTCACACTGGGGGGACAAGCGTCGTCCCTCCTTTGTTAAATCGTCTATAGTTGGCCATTCGCACACCATCTCTCTAAGTACACGTGTCTTGCCATAACTAATTGCATGGATCGTTTTTCTTTGATCACAATTGCATTCGTTTTGCTGATTTACACTTCGAATACCATCCATTTCAGCACTCATTGTAACGGATTTATTTAGCTCCACTCTCTAAGTTCACCCCAGGGACATTTACCACTTGTTGAATACCTCCCAAGAGAAGAGCAGTTATCAACAACAAACTCGTGAGAGGAGACAAGCAGGCAAGGACAACCGGGAGACAAACCCAGGGAGTACAGTATGTATAGTATAGGAGGCCACAGCTGATGGAGTTTTCTAATAACGGGAATAACGAATAAAGAAGGTGGCATGTCCACACTTCCTCCCAAAAATGCAATTAATGTACAATCAGCACAACTTATAAATGCCAGGTGAACCAACAACTAGAAAATATACTTCAGTTGCTTGAACATTCAGTGCCCGGTTCGGCCGACACAAACCAACAGGTAAGGCTTGGTTTCAGTTTGCCTGCCATTTCGCCCAACATAGGGAGAATCCCCTTCCCAAAAGCTCATAACGAGGCTGCCAGTGACATGTTGGACAGCCAATCAAAACACAATGTACAGGTTTCCCTATCCTTCCATGGGGATGGAATAGATGCACATGTCAAACAACCGGTGAGCAATAAAATTTGGCGTGAAGAGTTCGTCAATCCAGGCGCCCTACTAGGAAAATCACCAGGATCGTATGATAACTATGGCACATGATTCCTCAGGTATGATCATTTTAAAATCCATTAAGCAGCAACCCAAGTGTCTGTCCCTGGCAAGCTGGACTTCAGCTTTCCACATTTTCATGTATATGTACAACAGGAGGCACTCCGAGGTACACACAACACAGGGGTTGCTATTCTACATGGAAACTATTAGGATGACAGTGCTCAGATTCGGTGAGGATGCCTGGTCCACCTACAACCAACAATTCCGGGAACAGAATGTCAATGGACCCCTCACAATGCTGAGACAACATTGAATCTACAGCTGTGCCTGAAGTTCATGGTCACACAGCTCGTATGACAATCAAAGTTAGGCGGACGGGGCACAATGACACAGGGGGACATCGCAAAGTAAGGTATGCTGGGACTTTAATAATGTATTTGGTTGTAGCAGACACAACTGCATGTCCCCTCACAAATGTGGTAAGTTGGCAGAAATTCCCACGGCACTAGGACCTGCTTTCGAGGGAATGGGTTCCAGCAGACAAGCCCAACTAATCTTTAGCTGACAGCAAACCAGTGGATAGGAATGATAAATTTAATGGCCCATTTCCCAATGTATATCATTGAAATAGCACCTTGGTTACATCAGTATGCTAAGGTCAACTACAGATGCAAATTACTTATGGGTAGGTTTTAGTTTTGGTTTCAAGTTTGAGTTCCAGGGTAGCTGCATGAACCACCTTGCACAAAACTTGTGATCAGCCACACACCAACACACGGCAGGCTATGTCAAACAAAAGCTACAAAAGGAAGCTGACTTTGGCAGGATGGGAGGCCCCTTCAAGGACATCCCCCTGGACAACCTCAAAGTATCTCCAATAGGTCTGGTGTCAAAGGAGCAGCCAGGCCACGTTTAACATTCAGGTAAGAATGCTGATGATTTCCGTCTAATTTACCATTTATCCTATCCTAAGGGCAAATCTATCCATGACTTTATAGACGCAGAGGCCTCCTCCATCGTGTATACCAGATTTGATGAAGATTTGATGGTGCAACAACTTGGAAAGGGAGCATTATCAGCAAAATTCGACATTAAGTCAGCCTTAAGAAATATACCAGTCCATCCATCCTATTTCGAGCGACTACGCATAAGATTTGAAGGTGAGTTCTATTTAGATAAATGCTTACCACTTGGCTGCTCCATATTTCGCGCCATATTTAAACATTTAGTACCTTCTTACAATGGTGCATGCAATCCCACCTATCAACATGTCAGATCATGCATTACCTGGACGACTCCCTGACGGGGGGGGGGGGAGGGCACAGCAGGCACCAGCCACTGCTTAGACAACCTTAACGGATGCGTAAATACACTGGAACAGCATGGGGTCCCTATTACACTACTGACATTCTTAGGGCTGGAAATTGACACTAATGCAATGCAGATCAGAGTCCAAGATCAAGGAGGTGACAGTGGAAATCCAAGACATCCTGTCAACAGGTAAAATAAGGGCCACTAATAAGCAAGCTGAACTTTATGAGCAGGGCTATACCAATGGCAAGGGCATTCAGCAGACTACTACATTACGATTACCAACTGGGTCAAGGAAGACTTACAAATGTGGTTCACATTTCTCACCGGTTATAATGGCATTTCAGTGTTTCAGGATCAACTGTGACTAGACAGCGATTATTGTCAGCTGTTCACAGACATCGTTGGGGCTGGCTTTGGGGCGTACCTGCTGGGCAAATGGTTTAGCTTGACACTACTGGAGCTGTACCCCATCACACTGGCCATCCAACATTGGGGCAAGCAACTAGCAAAGAAAAAGGTCCTCTTCTACTGCGACAACCAAGCCGTGGTCACAATAATCAACAAGCAGTCTACTAAGGCCACCTAATCCTGCAGGGCCTCCGGTTTAATATTCTGTTTAAGGCAAAGTATGTTTGTACCACTGCTAACACTATTGCCGATGCTCTCTCAAGGTTTCAGCTCTTAACGCTTCCGGGTGGCAGCACCATACAAGGACCAGAACCCTACACCTATCCCTAGCAACGTATGGCTGTGACAAGAAGCTGGTAGACTCCTAAAACAATCTCTGTCTATGAACACATGGTTCACATACCAAACAGGCATCAATGCCTTACTCCATTTCAGGTCTGCACATCAACTACAGGAGGTGTGGCCAGTCCCCCTGGATCACGTTGTAAACTTTATTGCTTATCTGTCAGTCACTCACCACTTCCCTAACACAGTCAAGATTAACATTGCAGCTGTCTTCACAGCACAAATTCCACAAGCTCACGCGATTGTACAAACCATTTCCTGCATGGTGGGTAAGCTGCTAACAGGATTACACAAATCAGCAGCATAAAACCCATCACGGCAGATCTGCCGCGGATAGAAACCAACAATCTGCCTCACGTATGCTCATCTGCATATTAAGCCAGACTGTTCAAGGCAGTCTACTGTACAGCCTTCTTTGGTTTCTTAAGGGTGAGCGAGCTGGTCCAAACTGGACCCTCCAAACCAGATTGCTCCATCCACAATCTAAATTTCTCGGGCAACCCCCAACAGCTATCAATCCATCTCCCATACTCATAGAGTGTTCAGCACTATACGGGGGCAACTATTACAAAGTCATCTATACCAGGTACTCCCCTATGTCCCGTAGTCGCCACCCAGCACTATCTGGAGGCACACCCCCCTGGCCCACAACATGCATTTGTTCATTTTGATCATTCCCCTGTTGGGTGGCCCAGTCATCTAAGGCGCCGCGATTCGCTGTGCAGAGTTGCACGCCAGAAACCAAAGATTGTGGGTTCGAATCCCGGTTCGCCCCAATTATGTTTCTAAGTTTGTTAGCACTATACCCTCCCTCATAGGTTTCACCGAAGTGGTAAACATCTGCAACACTTCAGGCCTTCCTCCCACATTAAGCTGACCCACTGTGATATAACTGGAATACTGTTAAAAGCGGTGTTAAACCCAACTCACTCACTCATTCCCCCGTTACTAGCTACCAATTCCAGGCACTTCTAAGAAAGGCCTTAGCACACAGCAACATAAATACTGCTTGCTGTTCTTCTCACTCCTTCCCCATTGTGATGGCCACATCAGCAACGATGAATGGGGTGCCTGCACACCTCATACAGCAATATGGCAGGTGGAAGTCAGATCGTTACAATGCCTACATATGCTTACCAACACTTTTAATGCTATACAACTAATTTAAATATTCTATATCTGGTACTTACAGACTTACACTTCTTATCGTTTACAGTTTGGATGGTGGGCTCCAGCTACATGGCCAGGGCTCAGCAGTACTTGTTTCTGAAGGGCACCAGTCCAGACCAACCGAGGATGCTATGGCTGGCGCAAGGTGGAATGAGGTGGACGGAGCTGGAAGCTATCTTAGATGTACAAGTCAAGGCGACACATCGCAGCCACAGAGCCCTCATCATTCACCTTGGCTCTAATGACGTGTGCACAGTGGAGGGCAGCCAACTCTGCCTTGACATGGTCGCCTCAAATTCCTCGAATATGACACCAACTTTCTGATGCTGCCCAGGCACTACTGGCTCGATTCCAGAGATCCATTAAAGATCAAGGGATGCGGTAGAACATTAACTGCAGGCCACATCCCTAGATCCTCCACATTAATACTCGCGCATAAGGCTACCTGCTTTTCAGCAGGAACCTATCTGAGGTTACTTGCTTCACAGTGGGAACCTTGTCTTTCCCGACTTTTCAACCCTGGAATCATAAAATAGCTTACCAATTGCCACATATAATGGACCAGCTGCGGCAGTCGTCATATCAGCTGCCACAATAGTTTTACTAATTGGGCCAGGAGGTGGTAGTTGCTTTGGCCGACTATGGTATCTGGGGCCAGGCTTTTGGCTGCATGGTAGTTGCCAAGCAATGGTAGCTTTTAAATATGCTACCAAGGCCGGACAGCAATACCCAACTATCAGCTTTAGTAGCCCACTGGTACCTGCACACCCTCAGCCATTAAATCCACTGTCATCTAGTGTTGTTACTATAGGCATTGGCACCACAATTTGGTAGCCCATGCCTTTCCTTTGGCATATCATGGGATAACTTATAATTATTTTGTGATTATTTCTTTGCATCTTAGATTGAATGTTAATTGTACAGTGATGTTAGCAAATGTGAACTCTTAACTGTTACATTAATCTTGTTAAATATTGTAATATGTTAAGACAAGTAAAGCACCTTGTTCATGTGTGTATGTATAGGCATACATACATTCCTATGTACTTATACTTTTGTGAACTCATTTTGACTGTCTTCATGTTGGTTAATCAAGACATTTCAATCTTTGTCACAATACCTGTTGTACATACACAATTTTTGGATATCTCACAAGGACGTGGTCAATGTTTCAAAGGGTGGTGTAATGTTGAATGTTAAAAGTTAAATCATAAATATATTGAGATCTCTTGAGAGCGAGATTCCATTCAAGATGGCATGGTCGTCAGTAGGTCGTGCGACTGAGGCACTGGCAGATGAATATGGTCGTGGCTCAACTGGAAACATTTCCCTATGTGGCCTCTTAGCCAGGGGATTCTTCTGAGCCTGTAAGGCCTGAGCTTTCTTTAACTGGCCGACATCTGACAATAAGGCTGATAGACGGGATGTAAGTAAAATTTCCATTGAAGCCTTCTGCTCACAAAAAGTTTCTCCAAAGTGCTGTTAAATGTTAAAAGTTAGTTCATTCAGCAAGTGATCTCATTCGATGTTGCTTACGAAACATATATGTTTCTGGTAACTGGTAAGTAATGTCCTATGTGATAGGGGGGTAGGTTGCTGGGGGAAATGACGGTTAGACGTTAGTCTGGTAGAGAGTGCTGCTATGTGCATATATCTGGGCTATATTCTGATCTAACAGTGCTGATTGAAAAACCAGAATCTTTGTCCGGGTGCCGAGTTGTTGGGTAAGTAGATGTCTGGATAGGCGCCATGATCTTGGTAGTCAATGCATCAGGCAAGAACTTTCTTCTTACTAGTCTTCTCCTCACACTTGGCTTTGACACTCAAACAATGAAAAAGCCGTCTTTAAGGGGGGAGTGCAAAACTTGCAATGGGACTCCTCAGGACATAAGTCGTCTCTGCACTTCAAGCAGAAATTATGCGGGTCCCTAGTGACCATGAAATGTCCACACTTCTGGCATGTAGGCGAGGAGACGACATAACAGACGAAAAACACACAAATACCTCCGCCAGAAATACACAAGTAACCAGCCAGTAATAATTAAATAACGCTAATACTAAGTACTGATAGGATACTAGTTAAACAGTACTAGTGTGGCTACATAACCGAGTACTTGAGTAAGCTTAACCAAAGGTGTTGTCTCTAGCACACACAGAAAAGAAATGAGGTTTTTCCCACCTTTGCGCACAGAAGGGCTATTGGCTACAAACATAATTATGAGAACATCTGGTTGTGTGTAGTTGACAGTGAGGAGGACTTCTGTTGAAAATCTGAAGATTATAGTGTGGTTCCAGCCAAAATACAGGATTGATGACAATGAAGTAATAGAAGTAGAGGATTTGCAAGAATTATTTGCTTGAAGCTCACCAATCATTGATTTTATTGTGACAAAGCTGCCACTGTCTCTCAATCGTGTGCATATTTGTACCTCAACATGATTCATTAAAATAATTAGCAAATAATGACCCATCAACAGAGTCATTTAATATCTTAGATAGACTATTAATTTAGATACTTATTAGCATTACAGATAATATGCTACCTTGTGTGATACACTGATCCATTATTAGACCTGTTCCGCAGGTAATGAAATTGCATTAAGACCATTGGTTTAGAAGACTTGGAATAAGACAGACTCACAACATATCTTTCTGACATTGTGAATTTGTAAGTACAAGAATATGTTTCAAAAGGCAAAAGTACGGCGACAACCCATTGTCCAGTTAGCAATAATCACATACTGTTAGTTTATATTTTTGGTGTCTTAACTGCAAGTAAATATCATACCTTCAGATCATCATGCATCAGCTCTGAACAGCCAGAGTTGTAATCCAGGTCATTTTGGGACACCCTAAAAAACAACAAAAACAATGAAGAGTTCAAAAGGACATAAACAGAAATGATTTTCTTTGTTTGTTATTTAACACCGCACTCAGCAATATCCCACCTATATGATGGCAGTCTGTAAATTATTGAGTATGGACCAGACAATCCAGTGATTGTCATCATGAGCATCAATCTACACATTTGGAATACAATGACATGCATCAACCACGTCAGGAAGCTTGACTACCTGATTCCATTTGTCACTTCTTGTGACAAACATGTGCTGCTGAAGACAGTTGGGAAAATATTTTTGACAATTTCTTCAGATATGTTGTTGGATGTTGCTACAGAGTCAGTCTGTCATTTCACTGGAGTAAACTTTGACCCTGTGTCAGATGTAAAGAGGTTATACTGACAAAGTATTTCTTGCCTGTATGTTGTAGTCTCTAAAGAGAATATTTGGTATACCTTGTCTTGTGTATGCTCATTTTGGGTGTACTCATCTTTGTCGTGATGGGATTGGCAGTATGAATCCAGCTGGTGGGCTGAAGGATGACGGCCCTTGTTTGATGTCTGTTGACTATGACCTTGTGTTTTCTCCCTAGACTGTTCCATGTATCTCTGATTGTGTTTTTCTAATATTGTGGTTGCCACTGCATTGAGCGTTAGTATTAGCCTGTAAGCAGGCTCTAGTGGTTATTAATTCCACTTTTTACACAATTTTTTGTCGAGTGGGCTCCTAATTGTTCCTGTACAGAAACACAAAGTTTTACCAGCCATATCCATAAGTTATTACCGCCTGCTTCTGATATCTGGGGCTCAATTGTGTATTGTGTCATTGACAATCTGAACGATGCAATTTCAAGTTTTGGTTTCTTGTAATCTTGTATAAGGGCTCTTCTCTAAATCTCAATAATTAGGTTGAATACAACAGTCATTGAACCATCTTCCCAAGGCAAATGAGTTAACTGACTATAAAAGTCCAGTTTCCACCCTTGCCGAACTAGGCTGGTATTATGGAGTTACATTTTGGCTGGACTAATGAGTCTATGCATAGTCCAATCAAAATCGCGCACTGAAATCAAAATCCGGTTCGTAAAGTGTCATGCAGATTTCGGTCGACTGCAGGATTTGCAAAGCATGTGCACCGCTAACTCATTGTCAACAGATATTTTCTAAATCTTTTCATGCTTTTTATCTAGGCACTCACGTGATTTGATGTACTTCGCGATGTAAGACTCGTTTTATCCCAATATAGATCTTGCTTATCAATCAGATCATCTTGACTGGGCGCCACCGTTTTGTTTGAAGCAAATGCAAGTGATACGAGAGGTTGAATCTGATTGGTCAATAGGAGAGGCATAGAAAGGACATAACTCATAAAGTAGTATAGGTAATGGGGGTTCTGGACCACTTCCACTGGAGCCAGATTCATATACCTATACTGCTACTACAGGGGGGATTTTTTATGCCAAAATGATTATGTGATTTAATGATAGTCATGAGATTAAGTTAAGTGGCTCTAGCTCACCACCACCTGGAGCCAATGATATAATTTTTTATAGGTAATGGGGGTTCTGGAGCCAGATTTATTACCTATACTGCCACTACAGGGGGAATTTTTTATGCCAAAATGATGATGCGATTCAACGATAGTCATGAGTTGTATTAAACGAAACATCAATATTAATTAATAATGAATAAAATTTACTATACCCCACGAGGATATTGGAAAGGTGTAGGAGCAATACAAAAAGTAGCCACCGCGGCTAAGGTATCTAAAGATGTGGCTAAGGATTGGTTAAAGAAACAAGCGATGTGGCAGATATATTTACCGGCACCGCGTTATATACCGAGGAAGAAGTTTGATATTTTTACGACAAATGAAGTTCATCAGGCTGACCTCTTGTTTCTTCCCCACGATAAGGTAAAACGCAAAACGTATAAATACGCTTTAACGGTAGTGGATGTGGCTAGTCGATACAAAGAGGCTGAGCCATTAACCTCGAAAGAATCAACAGAGGTAGCTAATGCACTGAGCCGCATATATAAACGCGGACCACTAAAATGGCCTAAGCTATTTCAAGTAGATCCCGGTCGCGAGTTTATGGGATCGGTAACTAAACTGTTAACAAAGAACGATGTCGAAATCGTCCGTGGTGAAAGAGAGGCCCACCCCAGTCAGCTATCGTCGAAAGATTTAACAGGACATTAGCGGAACGTTTGTTTGGCTATCAGTATGGGATCGAAATGAAATCGGAACGATTGAGATCAACCGAATGGGTGACACGATTATCAGCCGTTGTATCAGCGCTGAATAATGAAGTAACGAGATTAATAGGGAAGAAACCATCCGATGCTATTAAAATGAAATCCGTGACTTCCGAATCTTCAGCACCGAGGAGAGGCAAAGAACGAAAACTTCCGGATAGAGTAAGGGTAATATTTATACCAGCCCGGTGAACTCGAAGGAGGCCTACGTCGCGCAACCGATCCGATTCGGTCTCTTAAGATGTATAACATTAGTCGATTGGTTACGAAAGAAGGAGAGCCTATTCTTTATTATCTTCAAGATGGACCGGGTAGGGCATTTGTACGAGAAGAGTTGTTCATAGTTCCCGACGGTACGGTATTACCACCATAACCATAAGCATAGGTATTTACACCATCATTATCAATCCATCTCTTTGTATCTAAGGGGGATAATGATGTCTTGTTCATTCTTAATCCATATATCCTATGGTTGTAACTTCTTAAAGAGTTCATCTCGTGTTTGAACGTTCTACCGTTGAATAATGATTCTTTATACTGTTCGTGTTTGATATGCTTTTTTACAACATACTTCTTAACGCCCTTAGCTTTTCTTATCTCTCCATTATCGGACTTCTTTATAGAATACATCTTAGGTCTAAATCCTACATATTCCACTATAGGGGTCCCAGCACATTCATCCTTCATCTTACCTAACACCTTTTTATTTACAACGCTGTGCAGTGGATTATCTTTCGGGTAATCGCTCGTGTCGTACATATCTATTTTTTCTGCCATATCTTTATACACATCCTCGGTTTGTATTTCCATCAACAAAGAATCTGTGTCGGTATATAACACCTGGCATCTATCGCCGTATTGCTTCTTAAGTTCGTTGTAATAAAAGTCATACATTAAGTGTTTTGACAAGTCGAGAATACTCATACCGACGTACACCGGTCTGTTGAATTTTATATTACTCTTCTGCATATGCAACGCGGCTAAGTCGTTATCAAATATCTTGCTTCTGTTAAAAGCCGGACTGGCTATAAGTTTCCTGAGTCTTTCTTCCTCATTAGATCTGACTAATTTAACATCAACACGCTTCCTTAGATTCTCCATAGTTTTACCAAATACCGAGTTATTCATGAGCTTATATAGATTCTTTTCGAAATCGCTGGTGGCTATCTTTCTTAAATCTGTGTTCAACCTTATATAGGGCTCCATCCAAGGGCTTTGATCAAACTTTAGAACTCTGTGTATTTTCTTAAGTTTCATACCTAACGATAGATACAACTGGAGATTTCTGTAGTGAACTATATATTTTGTTTTATCCATCAAATTTGGTACGAGTTTTTCTACGTTAGCTAACCTACTATTACCCATCAAGGAGCGTTGATATTCCGACATCCAATCTTTATTAACCATTAATCTTTCGGGAGCTAGCGGATAACTGTTATGATCTTTATGTAACGAACTTGGATATTCCAAGTCAACTTCTAGTATGTACCCTTTATTCACATTGATATTATTGATATTATTCACATTGATATCATCGACCCATTCAAAACCACCCGTGGGTAAAGGTTGACTCATAGCCCATCCGTACAAATTGTTAGCGTCAAGATATAATATGTGAGTGTCTGGTTTACTCGGATCGTATCCTTCCACTAATTTATTATTAGCCTTAGAATACCTTTTAGCTGCCATCGATATACCACCTCTTAATCCTTTCTCAATAAACAAGTGCATATCGTAATCTGTGAGTAATTTTAGTTCTACGCCGGTCTTCTTCAACAATGCATCCCACGATAGTCCGGGACTGGAATAGTACCATGCCGGGTCCAAGCCATATTGTTTGAAACATGTCTTTCTAAATATCTCGAATATATCGGCAAGTAACAGTACATCGGTTTTTAAGTACAGATCGTGATAATCGCCTAAATTCTTACAACCTAATTTATCCCAGACCGTCAGAGCGTGTTCATAATCGGCATCTGTTATTCTAGATTCTGTTAAGTTACTATAGAATGATTCGAGGGGTGGTAATTCAGTTTCTTCGAATCTAGACCAATCATCCATATATTCGTAAGGATATACACCTTTTCTCAGCAACAAATTACAAGTTATCTTATCGGTATATTTATTTGTTATCGCGAAGTCATCGGGATTGTTCGCATTAGCTAAATTGTCCAGGGAAGATAACAGAAACTGTACGGAGTCTATGAATCTAAGCCCATTACTTTGCTTTGTTCTAGATTTCCCATCTTTGTCCCTATAATGTATAGGTTTAGTCAACGAGAACGATATGTATTTTTCCATATTATTAGGAATGCACGTCAAACCGCCGTCGGCCTTTGAGATAGCTTGCATAATGAGATGTGAATCGTATCCCCTAAGGTTATGAAACACAACGGGGATGGGTATTGTTTGAGAATTCATTTTTAGTTTCAAGTTACACTCGTTATGAGCGGCTCCCCGATAATTACCCGTGACGTGACAATGATCTCTTACGGAATCCCCATCCAGGGGTTTATTACAAACGTGACAACTCGTTGACTTCTTATAGGCACTCCAATCATCCCTCGTCATACGCATGGGTTTCTTACACGATAATTTTTCCCTGATTATTCTCTCTTCATTTTGTAGATATTCTAGGAACTTTCCCGCTGCATCGGGACCTCTATAAATCACGGGCGGGTTTGCTTTCCCATCATACCTTACAACTATATATCCAAACCCACAAGGAATATGTTCTTGAGTTTTGTACGTAAAACTACTATCTTGATTATTATGGTTGGTATTTTCTATGGGTTTGATAAGCGCTTCGAAGTCGGCGTAAATTACGTACGGTACTGGCATTTGATTACAATAATGTTCAAATTTTAATATATTTTTTCCCTCTTTAGGCATATCGATCCTGATAGCATTCTGTCCAACACCTCTACAGTCTTCTTTATGTGCTTCTAATAGATCTTGTCTGCTGTACCCATGCAGGCATCTTTCGCAGAAATATTTCTTTTCTTTATGTTTAGTTTGATCGTATAATAGCCTGTTTAAACTCTTTATCCATGTATAATGATATTTACCATCTTTTTCGATCAGAAATGAATTGATTCTGGGGATATTTTCCGGAGCGGAGCTTATCCTGTGTACAACAATTCCTTTAGAATGTCCGAAAACATTTATAGCTAAATTATTTTGCTTTTCCACCTTATCTATTTGTGATATTGGTGTAGGTTCGTCTATACCATCGAAGTTGAGTCCATCGTTTTGGGGATAGCTAGAAGGTCTATCCGGATGCTTGTCTACGGGGAACAATGCAGATCTTATCATCATTCTTAAACAGTCATCGGATTTATTTTTTACGTTAATTATGGCTTTTTTCTTCTTATAATACGGGGGTAAATCTATATAAGATCCACCTTTGAAAGGCATATAATTCGCTATATCTAAATATAAACTATCGATTTTATCCACACCCCAACCAGAACCTCTATTAGTCCAGCGTTCTAAAGTTTCCTGTATTCTCTGAATTGATGTATCTAATGATGAGTTTATAGTATCGGATTCGGTTATAACTTCTTGATTGCTACGGAAATATGGTTCGGTATATTCGGTGCTATCATCTGTGTTACTTTTACTCAATGTCATTTTAATCGTCAGCTGGTATTTTATACTATGTAAATCATCTAATTCCTCGTTAATTTTACTCGATATGATGGGCTTAATATCGTTAACATCCATGTTGGAATTAATATCCATCTTCCAACCTCTTAGATATTTACCAACGCCGGCGGATGTGGGTACAAATATTAATTCTTGATGTTGATTATCAACATCATTATCATTATCAACATTATCAATATCAACATTATCATTAGGTTGATTATTATCTAGTAAAGCGATCAATTCAGCTCTTCTCATTCGAGAATAACCTCTCAGCCCACTGTTTCTCGCTCGAACTTTGAGTTCTCTAACAGTCTGGGGTCTGTTGTATTCCAAACCGAGTAAATCCATCAATTCAGCTTTTCTCATACGAGAATATCCACACAGTCCAATTTGCTTTGCCATAGCTTTTAATTCTCTGACAAAAAACATTGTGGTTGAATGGTATATGCAAAATGAAACAAATGTCTAATTGGTTGTTTTCATGTATCTAAATATGTATTCTTCCCAACCTATTCCTCTCATTGATGTAATCTCTCTTCCTAGCATAAATAATCTGGTTCCTGACCCTATCAGCACCGTGTTTCTTGCATAAACAATAATGACCTTTGACCCCTATCCCGCATTCAGAACACGTATAGTTTATGTTTCCGCGCCTGATGTAATAATTGTGTATACCGCAGTAAATTTCATCAACACAGCGTCAGTTACAAAGAGTAGTCTTACCCATGAGTGTAAACTTGCAGTTATTCATGGTATATACATCTATCATATCATTTGTCTAAATGCAAATCACAGCTACACTATTGAGATATTGATTAGGCTATTTATAGATCGCTCTAAACTAGGTCACTCTGACTTATGCATGGTATAGCTGAAAATCAATAGAGAAGTCAATCCAATAATAATAAATGTTACCTCTCGGTTCTTTTGTTCCTCTGACGGTGTATAAAACTGACTCATTGTTGGTCTTGGTATTGGGTCTAGTTTTTTCCCATAAACGAGGAAGTATTCGTGCATGGCAGATTCAACATCCTTAAACGTTTGAATTGAATGTCCTTCCTTAATCAGTTGTTCATGAATAAAGTCTAATCTCTTCATTCTCTGCTGTGTATATTGCAACTGGGCTGCTTGGTATTGTTCTAAAGCTTCGTTATGTCGTTTACGCTCCTCTTCAACTTCTTCAGCGTTTGATTCCCTCATACTGGAAAATAAAAAATTACTCCCCGAAAAAGCTAGAGCATTAACAACAGCTCCACCGACCATCATCGCAATTGTTGCCATATTTATATGAATATAAATATTCAAATGTTTAATTACTTCATTATGTCTTCCGGGATAAGTCCTTGTTTGATGAGCATATCCTTCGTTGCCATAGCCAATCCAATATCCAGAACCATCATACCTATGTCATATCCATTAAAATCTAGCTTGGGAGGTGTGGCTTTAGTAATCATTTTAGCCATACGAGCATAGCCAATGGCCAAGCCGGTGACCACCGCTGAATGATACGTCGCGTTTACCAACATTTTACCGTCTGTAACTGGAGTAGTCATGCTTCTTATAGCATTATATGAGGACTAACCTCTAATTGAACTTGTTGTTGCGGCGGGGGTGATGTTTTCTCTTCTCCGGTCTTATAAAAGAACCATACAGCCGCTATACCAGCAACTCCTACTAGTGCCCATGTTTTAATCGGATTAATATTTGAATTATTTATTAATTTCGCTTTGCGCGCCAGCCCTCCCTTTCTTCCTGCAGCTATTTTCAAAGGATTCTTTGTCACTCTGGGTTGTTTTTTTGTTTTCTCATTCACATGTGGTGCATCCTCATTCACTCGTTGTTCCGCAATCTGTTGTTGCATTTCCACAATCTGTTGTTCCTCGTTCACAA
The DNA here is from genome assembly GCF_023055435.1 of Haliotis rufescens. Lineage (NCBI taxonomy): Eukaryota > Metazoa > Mollusca > Gastropoda > Lepetellida > Haliotidae > Haliotis > Haliotis rufescens. The sequence goes on along the minus strand of NW_025964001.1, from coordinate 48,451,634 downwards.
TCTGTTGTGGTGTCACCTGTTGTGATTGTGTCTCCATTATTAATTTGAACTTCGTTCTTTATATTATTAAGTGGGCACGTATGTTTAAATTGACCATACCTAGCCGTTATTAAAGCTGTGGTGAACGGAGCTAAGAACATTCCGAATCTACGATAAAACTCACAGCTCACTGCGCTTATAGCGTGTTCGATGAATGGGTCTTTCTCGAGAGATTCGCATAAATACAGGCGATGTTCTGCCGGGATGGGGAGAAACGTACTAGCTACGGCTGTGTATAGTTGTAATATAGAAGACCCTATCGTTTTAGTCATGGTAGCTCCAAGTCTAGACTCGTAACGCGCGTACAGTTTTTTAATTTCTTCGTCGGTCATGTTATCAATTTTTTCGATGGTATAATTTTCTCCCAAATATTGGGAACATTTTCCACCGGCTACCAAAGCCGCGAGTCTTGCTCTATGTTTATCTGTAACTACTTCAGCATGTTGATCAACATCAGATTCTTTGAGCATTTGTTCGATGAGTTCGTCGCATTCCATAATGTAATACCTAAGGAGATATTTAAGTCTAACATAATATAATATGGCATATCCAATACAACCCGTAATAATGAACTGTTGCGAAAGAATGAGGATTTCGAACCACATTTTATGTAATATTAACCGCTAATGTTCAATTTGCTACATTTTGCTACATTTTTGCTATAATTTTGCAACATTTTGCTATAATTTTGCTAAGCAATTGCATAAGCAGCTGGTTGATCGGTTTTTAATACGAGTTTACAGTGCTTCGTTGCCGCTAACAGTTTTCTGACTTTATCTCGTTCCCCCTTGGTATAAATGACATTATTTTCGCGTAAACATTCCTCGAATGAATCTCGATCTTTGCAATGAAACAGCGCTACCCATTTGGTCTGCTCTCTGAGATCTTTCAGGACAGAGTTGTATTTTTGAGTAAGTACCCAAACGCTATGTTGAGTATGCCGACCGGAGAAAGCTAAATACGAAAGCATATCTTTCTTTTTTGTGAGTTCTTTACTCGCGCTGCAGTCGTCTATTACGAAAAGGGTCGATTCTCCTTTGTATTTTTCATGACATACTCGGAGGCAGTCTTGTAAATGATCGCCCGGATCTACTCTGTGTACCCCGTCATCATTCATTACCCAATCTCTCGATAAGTATGTTTTATTAACGCTTATAGTCGGGCACAGAATAATAATATGATCGAAAATGTCCCGATAATGACTTTCTAAAATATCTAGAATAAAGGCTGTTTTTCCGCAGCCTGTTTGCCCGCATATGATAGCGCAGTGCGGATCTTTAGGTAAAAGATTATCAATAGATTGCTTGCACGAATCTCCCATTCTGTATATTAAGTTGCGCATCCATAATCACGTACAAATATATGTTTAATTTACCAGCCGATTCCTGGAGCTTAGTTATCTGTATGGTGGCACCCTCGCTAGCATTTTCTATTTTCCTCCCACTGCCGTGTAATTGGTCATCGTCCGTTGTTCGCATGTCGAGCCATAGCGCGTACTTCGTGGTGAGGTATTCACCCATCGATACACTCCCGAGAGACAGATCTTTCACGACCGCGTTAACTTCCGGAGAACGTTTTATAGAAGGAAGTTTTTTAATCTCATCCCACTGGTGATACGCTAGCATTCCTTGGCTATGTAGTTGATTAGGAACGCCTTCGATAGTCAATTCTACTTTTGTAATCTTGGGATTGTAAAACTTCTCGGTATTTCTTTTAAACGCATCGGAGGGGTCCTCGAACAACATTAAAATACCCTTCAACGACCTCGTGGGGACGTTTAGATTGATATTCCACATCGTATCTTTTTTGTCCCTCGTGATCTTTCGATGTCGCAGCACGCGATCGTACAAAATGGCTAAACTTCCCGTATACTGGTTACGAATTTGTCTGGCTAATTCGGGATCCGTTATCATATCGTACTCCAGCGATATATTGTCAATGGAATAGCTAGCACCTTCACCACCGGTTCTGATTACTCTGTCGTAGTCATTAAAAGTGAGTTCGTATTCTAACCTATCGCCTAGGGATGCTTGATAAAAGGGCATGTGGGAATCTAGTAATTCAAAGTCTAGGGGAATATAGAATCTGTTACCTAATGCGTCGGCAACGGCCTTATCTTTTTCGTTGGTATCAACACCATTTTCAGCGCCCACGCGCAGTCTCAATGTGTTCTTATTACAAATACCTTGGTACTGTAAGTTTTCCCGCTCTTTATCCGTTCTCCAGAGATCCATGTAACAATAGTATACATCGCTATCGTCGATACTCAAAACCTCATTACCGCGAATTTTAATCGCGATTTTCTTAACGATAGCAAGACCTATGTTCTGAACGGGCTCCCTGTTAACGTCTGTAGAAGTCAAACTAATCGTAAATGCTAGTCGGACAGTTCCGGGAACTAACACATCGTGTGCGCCCAGATTAGGAAAGCGAACCAGAAGCGTTTGATTCTGATCGATGGTACTAGGGTTATTTGTTATAGTTACAGACTGACGAATTGCCTTGACCCCTAATGGATCTCGAAGTCTACGTTGTGGGTTTAACTTGCGTCTGTATTGCGAAGACATTGTTTATATTGAAATTATGTACCCTATGTTTAATATAAAAATGGCTAATTTTGAACATAATGACTTAGATCTAAGTACCTTTGATGACTTTGATAACCCAAACGAAGAGGGTACTGATGAAACCAACTTTAGTGGCACGAATCTTAACGATGAAATTTTACAATCGTCCGTCAATGATTATTACGATGCATTAAAAGATGATACCCCAATAGGTCGTGACTATTCAAAGTTTACGATAGATAGTAAAGGAATATTGCGACTGCGTGGCGCTCCGGATATTGATCTTATGCATTCTCGTACTCGTAAGCCCCTAGCCTTGTCTACGATAGCCACTAAACACGGCATCAGCACTGTTCGTGATAAATTAGGTTTTGTGGACTACCGACGACTTTCCGCGAAGACTACTAAGGTTCTTCGAACCGTGCGTGATGAACTCGTTAACACAGATGATTTGGAGGCTTCCTCGATGGTGGCCTCGGATGGACTCGGAGAAATCTTAGATACCTATTACGATAATTCCACGTTACAGGTACCTTATTCGGAGTTTAGTATGAGGGAATTACGAGGTCTTGACAAGGCAATGCGAACAATGCGGGGAGAACTCATCAATAATATAGCCAAGATATCCGAAATCGACAAGCATATAGCTTACGAGAAAACAAAACTCGAACAGGCGGGCGATGAGTTCAGTAGACGCCGCGTAGCGGAAAGATTGCGTAACTTAGAAGACGAAAGATCGGCCCGCCTCGAAGCAGCTTCCAGTAATAGAAAGGCACTTCGTTCGCAAATCAGTCGAATTTGAGAAACTATCGATCAAGTCCTCAACGATGACACTACACTGGCCGATAAAATTAAAACATTGTTCAGAGAACAGGGAATAACAATTGCCAGTATTTTAACCGCTTTGGGATTTATTATATCGACTTTGACTCTCTCGTTAACAGGTGGCAGTACAGGTGGTGGTACACCGCCCAACAATAAAAATGGTATAAAAGAGTGGATAAAAAAGCATTTAAAAGCATTAGGTTCAGCACTGGGGAAGCTCGCTGAGAAAGCCGCAGCCGCACTTCCCGGTATAATAGGGAGTGTTGTTTCCTGGCTATTGAATTTATTAGCTAAGACCACCACTTGGCTTAGTCAAAACTTGTGGGGGTTGATCGTAGCAATTGCAGGGCTGTTGTACGTATTTGCTAAGAACTATTTATCCACCAAATCATGAGTAAACCAACCGAGACTCCACCCACTACAAGCGCTGTTTTTTCATCGATATGTTGTTGATTTTTAGCCTCAATATGTGGTGGTACTTGTGCATAAGTAGATGTTTGAGCATTAGTAGATGGTTGTGAAACATGTGGTGTTTGCGGCTTGACTATTCCCTTTTCGCCCGTGATCGTTTGCGTTATTAATTCGACGTTAATATCTGAGTTTATACCTGGTTTTTGTTGGTCGGTAGCAATAACAATTTTATTATTATAGCCTATCACTTGACCGATCTTAAGTTCCATATTACTCGGAGACATGTATAGTCCCGGCGCATAAACGAAGTCCACTTTGGATTGAGCGTACTGTAATGCATCTTGAAAACGCTTTATAGACGATGGTATGTCAACTGGTGAATTAATGGCGTCCTCCACGTTTGCGACAAACTGTTTTTGCGCATCGAGCGCCGTCCCAGAACCGATAATGGATGTTCGTGTTTGAGATTGTGCACCGAGAATTGCCCATACATAAGTTCTTATCGATTCATTAAATCTTACAAATCCTGGGTTAGTAAAATTATTTTCCGTTTTATCATTAAGAAATTCATTCCAAGCGTTTGCGGTATCGTTCAGTTGTATAAATTTTGTAACAATATAAATTAAACCACTCTTAAAACTCATAATATCCCCTCTCCAATCGTTACTCGAAAGTTCCCAGTCTTTATACCAATGATGGGTTTTTAGAAAATAATCATACATTCTTATGTAAAGTTTGCTGGTATGCAACAACTTAAACGCATTAAATGGACCTTTGTTAACTTCTTTAAATAAATCATCGCTTTCTTCTTTGACGGTTATTTCCCCTGTGTAAGGAACACCTAGACCATGGTTTGCTCCTTTAATACGCCAATCTTTACTCGTAGAAATATTAAATTCCTGACAAATACGCTCATACTCGGACTTATTGTACGGATTATTTGTGGAATTCCACGCTCCATCCTGCGGTAATGGAGCACTAATTTCTTTAAGTATACGTCTAATCTGATAGTACACGTGAAATAATAAAACAGACTTATTTAGCATAAATCCTGGGGCATTAACAGATACGCCACATCCCGTTGTGGCACACCATATGGCAAAGTTTAACTGATTCTGCCAAAATTGCATCGGATTGTGAAACCAATCGTGCACCATTTTATCGCTAGTTGCCGTGACCCTGTAATTTTCAAAGATATCGGGGAATTTAACGAAAAATTCAGCACCAGAGGTAGTTACTATAATTGATTGATTAGTAATGTATCTCGATTTCATATTTAAGTTATGATATAGTATCATTGTATATTTAATATGTATGTTACACTACCTGGAATAACAAATGGTCAGTCTATTGAACTGCTTCATACTATCGATAACTCGGATGGACAACTCGAAGTAGCTCTATGCGATGTAACGTATTACCCACTGTGGACCAATATAAATGCTTCGGAAGTTTATATAGATATTATTTTAGCTGATGGTGGTTCCATTACTATACCTGATGGGTATTACAGCGTATGCTCACTCAATGATGAAATTTTTAAGCCTAATGGATCTAGTCTAACACAAAATGAGGCGACTGGGAGACTGGAAATAAAGAATGGGAAAAAAGATATATATATTCACGAGAACTTATTAGTTACACTTGGATTTGCAACACCACCAAGTGGTATATACAGTTCTATGAGTTTAATACCTGGAAGAGCTTCTGGATATAAATTACCCGATTTAGTTCCCTATAAAGAGTTGTGTATCCATCTTGATCAAATAAGCATGACGGATAATATTCAACTAGAAAGTCCTTCAACTATACTAAGATCTATTCCAGTGAAAAATGAAAAATACAATAGCGGCAGAACGGAATCTTTCTCGTTATTACAATATAAAAAATTGAAGCGTGGTATTATTTCAGACCTCAAAATTTCTGTATTAGATGTAAAACACCAACCAGTACATATAGGATACTTAAGTGTAACACTCCATATTAAAAATAATGGTTAATGCATCAGGCCCTGGAACAGTAAGACAATGTAATACAATTGCGCTTTCCGATCTCGGAGACACAGAAGGATTTGATAAACCCGGTTACAATGGTAAGTTATACGCTTTACACTTACACGATAATGTATACAAGCGGAAAGAAGTCACATTCACTGGTAATCTAGGAGATTTAAGCGATGTCGACGTTAGTAGACTCATTAAAAACACTTCGTACAATATTACTCGCAACGACGATAATAAATGGACAATGGTCAAAGCAAACATCAAGTGGCTACTGAATATCGTCATTACCCCACCTTATGTGATGATGGGTAAGGGACATAATTTAACTAAGATAATAAATAGTGGCATCGTACTCGCGGCTTATATCCCATCAAAACGAAAACGTGTGTTAGTTACCCCCCTGCCAGAAAACCCAGGTCATATGTTATATAGTCGTCCGGCCTTAAAAAATGTTACTTTAAATTTGGTTACTGAATTCGATGATATTAAAGTTAACTTGAGTGCAATACCTAATATTTCTACGCTTATTATTGAAGTCTTGTTCGGAGATGCACCGGAAGATGCCTTGGAAATATTACCAGGTCTATCGATTAAATGGCTCAAGAAACACGAGCGTCAACGTTGCAGTATTATTCATATCGGAGCATCGCCCGTTGCAACCCTCGAGGGGGTCCAAATTATTAAAAGTGACAGCATTTCTCTTTCTAAGATATTATTGCCGTATAATATACATTTGATAAGATTGATGTATAGTCTCAAAACATTTAAGCAAGACCAATTAAAGACTATTATATGAACGTAATATACACTATGAGTTTATATCCGGCGCTCGGTGAAGCATTTGAAAAGATGGAAACTGTTGATGGATTTCGATTACATCAAATAAGCGACATAAAACATCGAATAGGGAAGGATAGGGAGTTGAGACTTGGATTGTATAAAAAGTATCGCAGAGCCGTGAATGCTCTGGACGGAGTTGACACCGCTCTTGTAGTATCTGGCATGGGACTCGGTGTAGCGGGTATCGGTTTACTATCAACTATAATCGCCGCGCCTATCGTGCTCGGCATGGAAATAACCGCTGGAGTCTCGGGACTGGCAGGAATAGCGATAAAATTCATTTCTCGTAGGTTACAAAAGAAAGCATTAAAACACGAAAGTATTCGGATACTCGCCGAAGCAAAGTTGAACAGCATTGAGGATCATATTTCGACAGCAATGGCCGATTGTAAGATATCCGAGGATGAGTTTCGTTTAGTGCTGTCGGAACTCACCAAATACAACGAAATGAAGCAGGAGATTCGATCGAAATCTCGTAAGACCAGTGGTATTAGCGAAGACGAGAAAAAAAAGTTCATAGAACAGGGGAGGCAACAAGCGCGTCAATTATTCCGTGCCAAAACCAAAGAACTGGTTGGAGATTAAAAATAGATTGCTTACTATCGTTTGATCACATTTAGACAAATGCTTACATAAATATATAATAATGGAGAAAGCTATTCAATGGAGAGAATTACCACAAGGTTTTTATTATATCAGTGATGTCAAACCAACCAAATACGGTTATCAATTGTTTCTTATCAATTTACAAAAAGAGTGTAGTTATAAAGTCTGGTCTCCTAGTAAAATGAACGAAGAACTTAATAAAAATGTTGAATATCGCTTTATCGATAAAAATAATAAAGAATATTTTTATTACCATTTAGACTCATCTAAAGCAATGATTGGCCCCAGGTATTGGTGAGCTAGAGCCAATTTAACTTAATCTCATGACTATCATTAAATCACATAATCATTTTGGCATAAAAAATCCCCCCCTGTAGTAGCAGTATAGGTATATGAATCTGGCTCCAGTGGAAGTGGTCCAGAACCCCCATTACCTATACTACTCATAATAGCCACTGGTGGCGCTACGATCAAGCCCAGGAATTCCAGCCTAGTTCGGCAAGGGTGGAAACTGGACTTTTAAAATCAGTTAACTCTCTTGCCTCGGGAAGATGTCATTGAACCTGACTTCCAAGTTCATGAAATTCTCTGCCACATTTCTCGATAATTGAAGTTTCAGAAGTCTCGTGTTTTCTCTACTTACATTCAAAATCCTCTTGTTAAACACTTGGTAAATCCTAAATGGTAACCTGGTATTCGGCATTCAGAATTCTCCCTAAGTGTTATTCCACTACTGACACCAAGTTTGCTGACCACCAGGAAGTGATGAATGACTTCAAGCTGCTGAGTAACACTGACACTTTTATTCTGTTAGTGTTGGGGGTCTCCACAATAAACTACCAGTACTCATCAGATCTTTCTATATCTGGCCTGTCCTTCCAAATTGCTTGTGGCTTTTTAATCACATTATAAAATAACATTTAACCATACTAACACTGTGAACAAACATGAACCGCCTTATTGTAACAAACATCAACATAAAATTGTAGCTGGAATCCTCAAGGTGTTTCAGAGAAGAAATAAAGTAATTATGTGCAAAACACAGCCAACAGACGACAACATCTGCTTATATGACCTTTCAGGCTGGATGAGCTAAAAATAGCTCAATGCTCTTCAGCTCACAAGTGAAGAAACAATATCATGACTGTTCAATCTCATTATGGTGATAAATATCAATAGTGACTTAAAACAATATTGGTGCAATATATTCTAGGAAAAAGGAAAACAAACCTCTAACACCATCTACAAATCCAAAACTGAGTGCCAATCACAATTTTCGTTGAACAGCCTTAAAGGCATTATCATACACACAAAATTTCAACTAAGGATTAGGATTTTAAGACTATTTGTCAAAACTGATTTGATGAAAATTGACTTTACAAATAATGAGTTTATAAAAGAGTTGATAAGTTAAAGGCACCTCTTAGGTTCACTGAAAACACATTCCCAATTCAACTTCAAAACAGAAATGTCCTTGCCTACCTCAATAACAAACACTTCTGGTTTATTGATTCACTCACAAATTTGTAAATTTTATATTAAATTGTCTATTTATATACTTGTCCTATCTCACACCATGCATTTCTCATTCTTCTTTCCATCCTAAGTTGAGTAGTATATGGCATGACATTTCTGGACCACTGCCACCAAGACCAGATTCACCCCCAAATAATGCTACTACAGAGGTCATTTTTTATGCAAATTTCACAATGCGATCCAATGATCGTCATGATTCAAGATGCATATCCAGAAAACAATCTACTCTTAATCTCCAACCAGTTCTTTGGTTTTGGCACGGAATACTTGGTGCACTTGTTGTCTCCCCTGTTCTATGAACTTTCTTTTCTCGTCTTCACTTATACAACTGGTCTTACGAGAATTTGATCGAATCTCCTGCTTCATTCCATTGTATTTGGTTAGTTCTGACAACACTAAACGAAACTCCTCCTCGGATATCTTACAATCAGCCACTGCTGTTGAAATATGATCCTCAATGCCATTTAACCTTGCTTCTGTCATGTTTTAATGCTTTCTTTTGCAACTTACAAGAAATACATTTAAGAGCTATTTCTGCCAGTCCAGAGACTCCGGACGCTACTTCCATGCCAAGTACAATAGGGTGGCTATTATAGTTGATAATAAACCAACACTGGCCGCACCAAGTCCCATACTAGCTGCTACAAATACAGTGTCAACACCGTCAAGAGCATTCACAGCTCTGCAATACTTTTAATGTATCCAATTCTAGAATTCTAGAATCACGCTCATTCTCTATGTGATGTTTTATGTCACTTATTTGATGTAGGGGGCATGGGTGGCCCAGTCGTCTAAAGCGCCGCGATTTGCTGTGCAGAGTTGCGTCCCTTGGACACGCCAGAAACCTATGATTATGGGTTCGAATCCCGGTTCACCCCGATTATGTTTCTAGGTATGTCAGCACCATACCGGTGCTTGTGGGTTTCACCGAAGTGGTAAACGTCTGAGACCTGCATCACTTCGGGCTTTCCTCCCACATAAAGCTGACACACCGTGATATAACTGGAATACTGTTAAAAGCGGCGTTAAACCCACCTCACTCACTCACTCACTATTTGATGTAATCGAAATCCATCAACAGTATCCATCTTTTCAGATGTTTCATCGAGCCCTGGATACAAACCCATAATGTATATTATTATATTATATAAAAGTCTTTAATTGATTGGCTGACAATGTCTTGAGAGTATACATCAGCCTTAATAGATGTATATTATATGGTATAAATATCTTAGTAAGCGAAATGCTCATCCAATCACCTTGATCTATAAGGTTTGTAGCGAGCCCTATTCCTGACCAAATACTACTACAACGTTGACATTCATGTTTCTTAAGCCATTTAATTGATAGACCCGGTAATATCTCGAAGGCATGTTCTGGCACATCCCCCAATAAGAATTCCATAATAAGTGTAGCACCATCAGGTATATCCTTCAAGTTATCTTTTACATCATTGAATTCAGTAACCAAATTTAAGCAAACATCTTTTAATGCTGGACGACTCAATAACATATGACCTGGTTCATCTGGCAGGGGAGTGACTAACACACTGTTATGTTTTGAGGGAATATAAGCCACGAGTACGATCCCACTATTCATTCATTATTCTTACGGTAGTTAAATGATGTCCCTTACCCGTCGTCACATATGCTGGGGCAATGACGATATTCAGGAGCCATTCGATTTTTGTTTTGAACATAGTCCATTTATTGTTACCGCTGCTAACAAGATTGTACATAGTGTTTTTATGGAGTCTACTAGCGTCGACAATTTAAACCCCCTAAATTAGGTGCTGGTCCTGTGAACATAACTTCTTTCTGTTTGTATACATTATCGTGTAAGTGTAAAGCATATAACTTGCCCTCAATACAGGGTTTATCGAATCCTCCTGTGTTTTATATTGCAATGATGATAAAGATTATGTTCTACCACTATTGTATTTTTCACCTTTGACTGGAATAGCTCTTAGCAGAGTTGAAGGACTTTCGAGTTGTATCCGTTGTACTGATCTGATCAAGATGGATGCACGACTCTTCATAGGGAACTATATCTGGTAATTCAACTCCATGCACTTCTGGTAACATGGGTGACACTTCTCTTCTTATAAATCCAAGCGTATTTGCTAAGCCCCTGTCAAGTTTTAAAGCATGTGTTGCTTCTCTGCTAAGAATCAGCACCCCATTTGACTCATTTTGTGTGAGACTAGCTCCCAAAGGCTTAAACATTTCATCACTGAGTGAGCATACGCTATAATACCCATCCCATATAGTTCGATGGTCCATATCTATTAATAACTTACTATTACCTCTTGCAGTACTTAAATTGGTCCACCAATTGGTAATACATATTATCGCAAAGAGCAACTTCAAGTTGCCCAGCCGAGTTATCAATAGCGTGAAGCAGTTGAATAGACTGACCATTTGTTATTCCCAGAAGTGTAACATACATATTATATATACAAAGAAACTATATCATAACTTCAATATTAAATGAACTTACATTATGAACCAGTTGATTTAGGTAAGAGCTTCTGGTGCTACGTTTTGTGTTCATTTCCCTGATATCTTTGAAAAATACAGGTTCAGAGCAACTAGCGACAAAATGGTAAATGATTGGTTCCACAATCCAATGCAATTTTGGCAGAACCAGTTAAACTTTGCCATATGGTGTGCCACAACAGGATGTGGTGTATCTCTTTATGCCCCAGGATTTGAACTAAATAAGTCTGTATTATCATTTCATGTATACTATCAGATTAGACGCATACTTAAAGAAATCAGTGCCCCATTAATGCAGGATCAAGCATGGAATGCATCAAATAATCCATCCAATAACCATGGTCTTGGTATTCTGTACAGTGAACAAAAAACTGTTCAAATAGAAAGTGATGATTGAGTTTGAAAAAATCATCAACCATTCAATCCATTTAAGTTGTTACAGAAAAACAATCTTTTTGTAACAATGCATAATCTTTATCATGGCTGGAAACTTTCAAGTAATGATTTGAGAGAAGATCTTATGAACTTTAAGAGTGGTTTAGCTTATACTGTTACAAAGTTTGTACAACAAAACGATACCGCAAACGCTTAAAATGAATTTCTTAATGATAAAACAGAAAATAAATTTACTAACCCAGGAGTTGTAAGAGTTAATGAATCAATAAGAACTTGTGCATGGGTAGTTCCTGGTGCACAATCGCAAACACAAACAGGAATAATTGGTTCTGGGACGGCGCTTGATGTACAAAAACAGTTTGTTGCAAATGTAGAGCATGCTATTGCTTCACCAGTTGACATACCATCTTCTATAAAGTGTTATCAAGATGTATTACAGTACCCTCAATCCAAAGTAGACTATGTTTTTGGGGCAGGACTATACATGTCCCTGAGTATTATGGAACTTAAGATTAGTAAAATTGTAGGATATAATAATAAACTTGTTAGAGCTTCCGATAAAAAAAAACCAGGTATAAATTCAGATATTAACACTGAATTAATAACGCAAATAATTACAGGCGAAACAGGAAAAGTAAAACCACAGTCATCTACTGTAGTAAGTTGTAAAACGACATATTGCCGCTCAAAATCAACACCATATCCATGAAAAAACAGTGCTTATAGTAGGTGGAGTCACAGCTGGTTTACTCAAGATTTTTGTAAATAGTCTTTCGGGGATACGTACAACAGCCTGGCAATTGCTACAATCACTGCCCACAAGTTTTGACTAAGCCAAGTGGCAGTCTTGGCTAATAAATTCAAGAGCCGGGCTAAAAAACTCCCTATTATACCGAGAAGTGCAGACGTGGCTTTCCCAGCGAGTTTTCCTAGTGCTTCCCCTAATGCCTTTAAATGGTTTTTTATCCACTCTTTTACACCATCCTATCACTAGGAGGTGTGCCACCACCTGTCCCACCGCCTCCAGTTAACGCGAGAGTCAAAGTTGATATAATGAATCCTAATGCGGTTAAAATACTGGCAATGGTTATCCCTTTTTCTCTGAACAATGTCTTAATTATTTCAGCCAGTGTTGTATCATCATTGAGGACTTGATCAATAGTTTCTCAAATTCGACCGATTTGTGAACGTAGAGCTTCTCTCTTCGTGGAAGCTGCTTCCAAATGGGCTGATCTTTCGTCTTCTAAGTTGTCAATCTTTCTGTAATGAAGAAATATCATAGGTTGCCAAGATTTCTCCAAGACCATTCGAGACCTGCTTCGTATGTTGTGGTATGTCTTCCAAATTATCTTTATCTAAGGCAGCCGCCGTTGCACCGAGTTCAGTCCACACAGTCTGAAGAACCTTAGTAGTCTTTGCAGAAAGTTTTGCTTGTGAGTTGTCATAGTCTACAAGACCTAATTCATTACGAATAATGTTGATGCCGCCACGGCGTCCAGCTATTGTAGATAATGCTAGGGGTTTCCTAGCACGAGAATTCATAAGGTCAATATCCGGAGAGCTGTGCAGTCGCAATATTCATTTACTATCATAGGTAACGTTTTTTTACTTCTTTTAAGACATCGTAATAATAATTAACGGTTGAATTCAAAAGTTCCACATTAAGATTCATAAAGCTGGTTTCATCAGTACCCTCTTCGACTGTACTAGTATCAGTTAGGTTATCCAGATTCATATCATCCATTTTTATATTAAAAATAAAGTTACATAATTTCAATATAAACAATGTCTTCGCAATACGGATGCAAGTTAAATCCACAACATAGACTTCAGCTCCATTAGGAGTCAAAGCAATTGGCCAGTCTGTAACTATAACTAATAACCCGAGTACCATTGATCAGATACAAACACTATCATTTACAATTAGTTTGACTTCTGCTGACATTAACAGGGAGCTTGTTCAGAACACAGGTCATGCAATTGTAAAGAAAATCCCGATTAAAATTAGCGGTAATGAGGTCTTGAGTATTGACGACAGTGATGTATACTTCTGTTACATGGATCTCTCTAAAACAGCAAAAGAACGGGAAAACTTACAGTATCAAGATATTAGTAGTAAAAATTCAATGAGACTGTGTGTGGGTGCTGAGAGTGGTGATAATACCATCCTAGAAGATAAGGCTGTTGCTGTTGCTGTTGCATTAGGTAACCGATTCAATATTCTGATTGACTTTGAATTACTAGATAGTCACATGCCCTTCTATCAAGCATCCCTAGGCGATAGGTTAGAATATGAACTCACTTTTAATGACTACCACAGAGTTATCAAAACCGTTGTTTAAGCTAGCTATTCCATTGATAATATCTCACTGGAGTATGATATGATAACAGATCCTGAATTAGCCAGACAAATTCGTAACCAGTATACAGGAAGTTTAACCATTTTTTAAGATCGCGTTCTTCAACACCGGAAGATTTCCAGAAACAAAAGCGACACGACAGAAAGTGGAATATCAATCTAAACGTGCCTGCTAGATCATTGAAGGGTATTTCAATATTGTTCAAGGACCCTCCTGACACATTTTCCAGATGTACCGAGGCGTTCTACAGCCCCAAGATTACAAAAGTAGAATTGACTATCGAGGGTGTGCCTAATCAACTATATATTCAGGTCATGCAAGCATATCAACAGTGGGATGAGATTAAAAAACTCCCTTCTATAAGACGAAGCCAAGAAGTTAACGTGGTCGCGAAAGATCTGGCTTTTGGGGATGTATAGTTGGCTGAATTCCTTACCGCGAAGTATGCGCTATGGCTCAACATCCGAACCACAGATGATGATCAACTACACGGCAGTTGGAGGAGAATAGAAAATGCTAGTGAGGGTGTTACTATACAGATAACGAAGAAGGACGAAACGGCTGGTAAATTAAACAACTCACAAAACGTGAAAGTCAATTCTTATAATTTTTTTAATCATTATCTTTACCTCAAAGGACATAGACCTTGATCAATACACAATTATATTAAGTACGTGTGACGCTATGTTTACACTGACACCCATACAACAACCACATGTATCGTGGCATAAATTAGTTTCTCAAAACGAGAGGTGACATGTTCTTATGTATGCTGAACATGGACAACTTTTGTAGTTTCTGTAAACAAATGTACTCAAATAATATCCTCATGAAATAAGAAAGGTCTGTTAAGAACTACCTCAGTGGGTAAGTCACAATGACAGTGCGTCGTTATACATTTACATCAACTTCAAGACGTCAAAATGGCCAACAAGATAAACGTGACATAAGCGAAGTTGTTGATAAACCTGTGGCGGTTACAGGTTTTAGTCATCATTGATCAACTGGCTAATCATTGACAGGTGATTAAAGATGTGTCAAATAGACACTACGGTAAATTCACAGATTGCTGTAGAATGTCACTGTCAGCCTAGACACGAATCGAGTTGATCTACTATAATTTTGAAGTGCATTTCTTCGTTTTTTCACAAGGATGGGTTGAAGCGACGATATTCGTGAACTATAATGCAGTCAAATTGTCTGATGTTTCTCATTGTATACTGAAACGCCAAGTTCAAGATTAAAGGGTCTTAATCTTCAGAAAGAATGCCTCTGTATGTATTCGTGCTAGGGAATTCCCAGGGGTTCCCCAGGAATGTTGAAGTAGTCCATCAGTGTTAACGTCATTTCAAGAGCACGGTCTCGTGAAAAACGTATGAATGTCAAATTGTGTCGTTCATGCACTTATGAATGACAATTTAGCGATCATGTGACCGACCTCTCGTCCAATGAAAAAGCTGCATATTGTGTAAACTTCAAAATAAAAAATTATATATTTGTACGTGATCATGGACGCGCAACTTAATATACAAAATGGAAGATTCGTGCAAGTGATTTATTAATAATCTTTTACCTAAACAGTCGCTATTATCTGTGGGCCAACGGGTTGCAGAAAAACAGCTTTTATTCTTGATATTTACAAATTATCACAATTTTTTCGCCCATATTATTATTCTGTGTCCAAATATAAATGTTAATAAAACATACCTATCAAAAGATTGGGTAATGAGTGAGTGAGAGAGTTGGGTTTTAACACCGCTTTTAACAGTATTCCAGTTATATCATGGCGTGTCAGCTTAATGTGGGAGGAAAGCCCGAAGTGATGCAAGTCTCAGACATTTACCACTTCGGTGAAACCCACGAGCACAGGTATGGTGCTGACAAACCTAGAAACATAATCGGCGCGAACCAGGATTCGAACCCATAATCATAGGTTTCTGACATGTTCAAGGGATGCAACTCTGCACAGCGAATCGCGGTGCCTAAGACGACTGGGCCACCCATGCCCCCGATTGGGTAATGAAAGATCTGGGGGTGCACAAAGTTGATCCGGGTGATCAGTTACAAGACTGTTTACGAGTATGTGATGAAAAATACAAAGGAGAATCAACCCTTTTCATAATAGACAACTGGTGCGAGTAAAGAACTTACCAAAAAGAAAGATATGCTTTCATATTTAGCATTCTCCAGATGACATGTGGAGCATAGCGTTTGGGTACTTACTCAAAAATACAACTCTGTCCTGAAAGATCTCAGAGAGCAGACCAAAATGTTTGCCCTGTTTCATTGCAAAGACCGAGATTCATTTGAGCAATGTCTATGCGAAAATGATGTTATTTCTACCAAGCTCGAGCGAGATAAAGTAAGAAAACTGTTACTCTAAACTCGTATTAAAAACTGACCAAACAGCTGCTCATGCAATTGCTTAGCAAACTTTAGCAACTGCTTAGCAAACTTTAGCAACTGCTTAGCAAATTTTAGCAACTGTTTAGCAAAATTTAGCAACTGTTCATCACAATATAGCAAAATGCAGTAAATTGAACACTAGCAGCCATTTATGTAATAACATGGCTTGAAATCCTCATTCTTTTGCAACAGTTTATTAATTTGGGCTGTATATATAGGATATTTCATATTTCATTATGTTAGACTTAAATATCAGCTAGTGTATTACATTAAAAAGATGGAATGCGACGAACTTCTTGAACAACTGCTCCAAGATGAGCCAGAGCCTGCAGTTACAGATCAACATAGAGAAAGAATTGCGGCTTTAGTAGCTGATGGAAAATGTTCCCAATACTTGGGGGAAAATTATACCACTGAAAAAATGACTGATGAAGAAATTAAATAACTATACTCACATTATGATTAATGATTACAAAAGCTCCACCACCCAAGCTAGATCTTAATGGTTATGATATTGGTATGGTGGTCCTAGATGTAGGCCTACTAAAGATATGCTAATGAAGCAAGGGCTTATCCAAGAAGACATAATGAAATAATTAAACATTTGAATATTTATGAACATAGTTCAAGCACAAAATGGCATCAATTGCAATGATGGTTAGTGGAGCTATTGTAAATGCTCTCGGTTTTTCGGGGAGTAATTTTTTATTCTCTACTATGGGAAGAGAGGAGCAGAAACAACACAATAAAGCATTAGAACAACTCGAAACATCCCAGTCACAATGGACCAGGAGAAGAATGCAGAGGCTTGATTTTATCAATGACGAGCTTCATAAACAAAACCATTCAATTCAAACGTTTAAGGATGTTGAACCAGCCTTGCACGAATACTTCCTTGTTTACGGAAAGACACTTGGCCCAACTGACACAAAGCCAACACTCACTCAGTTTTATACACCGTCAGAGGGTCAGAAGGTTGTGAGATAAGCTTTTGTAGTCGACCAGGGGTTATAGTGGGTAAATATATATATTTAATAACGTCATGGGTGGGTTAGTTTAAGGGTGAGTTGAACGGCTGACGTAGTACCTATCTTTGTAGTCCTTGAGTAATGGCTTATGCCCACGTGGGCGTAGTGGCTGGGAAGACGTGACGATGGCATGCTCCTCGCATGCTCGGCTAGGTGGAAGCCATGATTGAGAGAGCCGAGATGTAAGGAGCGTGTTCATTGGTTGTGTCCGTTTTCCTGGTCACATGGTCCGCGTGTTGGCTTTATAAGCCTACCCTGGGTAGGGAATCGTCAGTCGTCACTCACCAGTATCTGGTAAGCACGGTCGACTCCCGCGTCCTGAATCAGGATCATTCATTATTCTTTTAGGGCTTTCATTGAGGAGATAGATAAGATGTATGGGTGGGGGAAAAATAGAGTAGTGATTGAATAGGTTTGTTTATAGACGTTTTACTTTTGGGAGTTAAGTTAGACGGGTGGTTAATAGTACAAGTTTAGTTATACGGGTGAATAGGTTTAAGTAGGTAGGGAAGGGTGAGGTGAGGTGAAATGGGGTTTAACGTCGCGTCCAAGATTATTGCACTTATATAGCGACGTGCATGTACGTGTGTGTGTTTGTGTGGCTGCTTGTACTAGTCCGGACTGATGCCGATTTATAGTGCTAGCTCACTGAGATACCATGCCGCAGTTTAACATGAATACCCCACTCAGACACAGTATACTGACTCCGAGCCGACCAGTCCTTGTTTTAGCCCCTTAATGCCGAGCGCCAGACAGGGTAACAACAAGTACCATCTTTTAACGTCTTTTGGTATGACGCGGCCGGGGATCGAACCCCGGACCTTCCGCTCTCCGGGCGGACGCTCTACCACAAGACCACGGAGGCGGTCCTGGTAGGGAAGGGGGAAAATTATGTAGGGAATAGATAAGGTTAGGATTTTGCCCCTTTTTGTTTTGTTTGTTAAATAAACTTTAAACCTAACTCCGTTCTTTGTGTTTTCTTTGTGATTAGAATTGATAAACCCGACCAGGAGCCTACTAGAATATAGAGACCTAAGACTACTGCCAGAGAGAAGAAGAAACACACCACAAAATACGGCAGCATATAACATCTGACCTTTGGTCGAATATAGCTATATTTCTACTGTCACTGGGTGCCTTTTACAGGCTTTAGAGGGCGCCTATTACACTTTATTGTTCTGGGAGTTGCTATTTTTAGCTAGGCTATGACGCATGAGCTATGAGCTGGTGCCACGCTATGTTGCATGAGCTGGCAACACGCAAGGCAGAGACTCGGCTGATTTGCATTTAGACAAATGATATAATAGGTGTATAACAACTGTAATGGATCCTGTTTCGTTTACAGATTCGAGTTTTGTATGTATTGTTGATTTGAGATTGCCGGACCAAGTTTTTGTACTGACCGTCACATGGCTGAAGTAAAGTTGGCTCGTATTGAGCTCGAGTTGTGTCATTAATACGAAGGTATTACATGGTGTCAGAAGTCATGGCAGGTCGAATTGACATTCCGCCCATGAATTTCGATGCCGCTAATGTGGCAGAAAGTTGGAAAAAGTGGAAACAGACGATAGAATTGCTGTTCAGTGGACCACTCGCGGCGAAAGATGAAAAGGAAAAGTGTAGCTATTTTCTGTTGTACATTGGTCAGGAGGGCCGAGATGTATTTAATACTTGGACATTGACAAATGAAGAAAAGGATCAATTGCAACCTCTGTACACAAAATTTGAAAACTATTGTATTCCTAAAACGAATGTGACAATCATGCGCTTTCGCTTTAATACACGTGTTCAGGGCCAAAATGAGACAGTGGATTCATATGTGACAGAAATCAAAACCCTCGCGAAAGATTGTGCCTTTGGTGCGATTGCTGATGACATGGTTCGTGATAGAATAGTTTGTGGAACGAGTAACAAACAAGTACAAGAAAGACTGTTACAAGAAGCAGATTTGACAGTAAATAAGGCCCTTGAAATAGCGAGAAGTTTTGAAGTGAGTAAAAAACAGATGAAAGAAATTCAGTCAGAGGCAGTTTGTAGCATTCAGAAGAGAAGTGGTGGTTATACTCATCAGAGAAAGTTAGGGGACAGTAGTCAGAAGCGATCAGCAAGTGCACAGGCTAGTGTGAAAACAAGTAGTGATGTGTGTGAAAGATGTGGAAAATCACATTCAAAGAATGACATGTGTCCTGCGAGAAGTGCTGAGTGTTTGAAGTGTCACAAATTTGGACATTATGCATCAGTTTGTAGGTCCAGAACAGTAGCAAGGAATCCACCTAAAACACAGAACTCAAGAGGGTCCGGAAGATGGAAACAAGGTCAAAGCAACCCAAAAGTCCACAGTTTAGAGACTAATGAACTCTTTATTGGGGAAAATAGATGATAGAAAGGGTGAAAGTGGTGAAGACTATTCAGAACAATATGCAGATATTCTAGTGAACAAGAAGTTCATAGTAGCTATGAAGATAGATACAGGAGCACAAGTTAATGCTATGTCAGAGAGAGACTTTCTAAAAGTCTGCAAGTTTGCAGGTCCTCTTGAGAAACCGGACACAAGGCTTTTACGGCTATGGACAGAAGTGGTTGAAAATTGCAGGTATGACTTACCTGGATTGTAGTTACAGAAATGTGTCTGTACGCCTAAAGTTCTATATAGTGCAAGAAGAGGCACCCTCAGTGTTAGGACTTCGAGCCTGTGAGGACTTAAACCTGATAAAAGTCCTGTTGAACATTGAACGCCTGATTACTGATGCAAGTAGTTCTGAGAAAATACTCAGGATGTTTCCGGATATCTTCCAAGGCTTAGGATGTCTTGAAGACAAGTACAGTATTCAGCTTGACCCAGAAGTGAAACCAGTAGTACATACTCCACGAAAAGTTCCGATTGCCCTACATGAGAAAGTTCAAGTGGAACTTGAGCGAATGGAGGACTTGGGAGTGATCATGAAAGTGGAAGTGCCCACTGAGTGGGTAAATTCTATGGTAGTCGTCCCTAAAGCCAGTGGTGAAATTAGGTTGTGCCTTGACCCAGCTGACCTAAATAAGGCGATACAACGTGAGCACTACAGAATGCCCACGATACAAGATGTGACCTCAAAGATTGCTGACCACAAGTACTTCACAGTCCTAGATGCGAAATCGTCATACTGGCAAGTACAACTTGACCACGACTCCTCCATGTTGACCACGTTCAACACTCCATGTGGTAGATATAGGTTCTTACTTCTTCCATTTGGAATTAAAAGTGCCAGTGAAGTGTTCCAAAAGCGCATGGACAAAATCTTCGAAAAACTGAACTATACTCACCCAATAGTAGATGATATTCTCATCAGTGGCAGAACCATTGAGGAACATAACAAGAACCTCATGGACACTCTTGAGACTGCAAAAGAAAGTGGTATCAAGTTAAATGCAGACAAGACTCAACTGTGTTCGCAGGAAGTGAAATTCTTTGGTGAAATACTTACCTCTGATGGCATGAAACCAGACCCGGATAAAGTTGAAGCAGTATGCACAGTGACAACTCCAACAAGCAAGAAGGAGCTTGAAGGTTATCTGGGATTGTTCACTTATCTTGCACAGTATTCCCCTT
Organism: Haliotis rufescens; assembly: GCF_023055435.1. Lineage (NCBI taxonomy): Eukaryota > Metazoa > Mollusca > Gastropoda > Lepetellida > Haliotidae > Haliotis > Haliotis rufescens. The sequence continues at coordinate 48,430,530 of NW_025964001.1, read as the reverse complement.
GTCTTTCTGAGAGAACTCACATCCTGCGTGATCTGATTAAGCAAGACAGTCAGTGGAATTGGACTCCAAACCATGAACAAACGTTCCAAGAGATCAAGGATCTCATCACAAGATCACCAGGTCCTGTTCTGCGATATTTTGATTCCCAGAAAGAAGTCGTTCTGCAAGTGGATGCATCCCAGAATGGTGTTGGGGCTGTTTTGTTACAGGAAGGACACCCTGTAGCATTTGCATCCAAGTCTATGACGTCATGTCAGCGCAATTATGCACAGATAGAAAAGGAGATGATGGCCATAGTATTTGGCTGTGAGAAATTTCATCATTATTTGATGGGTAGAAGATTTGTTGTCATGTCAGATCACAAACCATTGGAGAGCATTTTCATGAAGCCACTCCACGCTGTACCACTACGTCTCCAGAGGATGAGAATCAGACTGCAAAGGTATGATGTTGTTGTCAAGTTTATTCCAGGAAAAGACATTCCTGTGGCTGATATGCTGTCCAGACACTTTATAGAAGAAAAGCTGACAGACTTGAACTCTTTTGATGAGGAAGTTAGCGCATTGTCATATGGTGACAACAGGCTTACCTATTTCAGATAGGAAGATGTCTGAGATAAAATCCGCTACAGTTGAAGATGAACAGCTGCAGGCAGTGATTAGTGCAGTGCAAAATGGTTGGGCAGCTACACACGTAGACTGTTCCGCTCAAGTCAAGGACTTTTGGACATTTCTAGAGGAAATCTCCTGTGTTGATGGAATTGTGTACAAGGGGAGTAAAGTAGTCATTCCCTCGAAACTCAGAGTTGAAATGCTTCAATGCATTCATAGTGGTCATCAAGGCATGACCAAGTCGAAAGAAAGAGCTAGAGAGATTCTCTTTTGGCCGTGTATGAACAAAGATATTGAGAGAACAGTAGAGCAGTGTGCAGTATGTCAAGAGCACAGGAAAAGTCCTTGTAAGGAACCCATGATCTCCAGTGAAGTACCTACCCTCCCGAGGCAAGTAGTAGCCACAGATCTATTCCATATGGATGGAAGAGAGTATTTAGTAGTAGTAGACTACTACAGCAGGTATTTTGAAGTAGCCCTGTTAACCAACACAAAGGCTTCTACAGTCATCACACATATCAAGTCCATCTTTGGACGACATGGCGTGCCTATGCGTGTTGTCTCTGATAATGGGCCACAGTATGCCTGCGCTGAGTTTAAGACCTTTAGTGACAAGTGGAAGTTTGAACACATAACGTCGTCACCTATGTATCCACAGGCCATGGACTTGCTGAAAAGACAGTCCAAACTCTCAAACAGCTGTTACGAAAGTCTAGGCAGAGTCATGCAGATCCATATCTGGCAATGTTGGCTTATAGGAATACGCCTATAAATGGACTCGCCTCACCAGCGCAACTGCTGATGGGACGCAGGTTGAGAAGTGACTTACCGGTGCAATATGCAATGCTCAGACCTGAAGTTGTTGACTGTGTTGTAGTGAAACAAGCAATCTCACAGTCACGAGAGACCCAGAAAGTCTAGTATGATCAGAGAGCTCATCCAAGACCACCAATACAGGTGAATGACAGTGTGCGATTGAGGCAAGGGAAGGACTGGATCCCAGCTAAAGTTGTGAAATCTGCAAGCACTCCACGTTCTTTGGTAGTAAGAACTCAAGGTGGCTCAGAGTACCGACGGAACAAGCATGACCTGATTCCAACAAAGGAAAATCTTCCTGACGACTGCAGTATTATCCAAAGTCCTGATGGAACCACTCAAGGAGCAACTAATGCTACTCCAGAGAATGTTCCTGTACAGTCTCCAGACACTCCTCCAGACATGAATGTGTCGCAAAGCCTTGTTCCATCGAGGAACCCCATTGCATTCTCATCCAGTGGTCGACCAATCTTCAGAGCACAGTGATTCTCTGAGTGACTCTAAAATTGCAATAATGGTTTTATTTGCGTTAAAGTTATTGTGCTCAGAGAGACAGACATTTCATTTAACAGTGTGACACTTAAAGTAGTGTTATCTTTATTTTTAGCTTATGGAAAAAAGGGGATGTAATGGATCCTGTTTCGTTTACAGATTCGAGTTTTGTATGTATTGTTGATTTGAGATTGCCGGACCAAGTTTTTGTACTGACCGTCACATGGCTGAAGTAAAGTTGGCTCGTATTGAGCTCGAGTTGTGTCATTAATACGAAGGTATTACAACAACCATGAATCGGTGTTGATTTACGCTTATGGGAAAGCCCCTAAACTGTGTCAAGCGATGTGTCGGTCTATTCTGCAGCATTCATTCTTATTCAAATAGGCAGGGTAATATTAACTATACTTGTTCTGTATGCGGGATAGGGGTCAAAGGTTGTTACTGTTTATGCAAGAAACACAGTGCCAACAAGATAAGAAACCAGATTATTTATGCTAGGAATTGGGATTACATCAATGAGGGATATATGAATACATAACCATTTAGAAATTTGTTTCATTTTGTATATACCATTACATCAAAATGGTTTATGTCAGACGGTTGAAGGCTTTGGCAAAACAACATGGTCTACGTGGTTACTCTCGGATGAGAAAAGCTGAATTGAACCCCAGACTATTAGAGAACTCAAAGCTCAAGCATTACCAATCCCTGTTGTGTGTCATAACCTTAGAGGATATGATTCTCATTTCATCATGCAAGCTATCTCTAAAACTGATGGCGGTTTAACGTACATAATATGGAAAGATATATATCATTCTCGTTGACTAAAACTTTACATTATACGGAGAAGGATGGGAAGGCGAGAACAAAACAAAGTAATGAACTTAGATTCATAGATAGTGTACAGTTTCTGTTTTCTTCCCTGGACAATTTAGCTAATCCTGATGACTTTGCAATAACAAATCAATAAACTCATCGTTTAACATGGCATTTGTTGGTGAGAGAAGGTGTGTATACTAATGAATATATTGATGATTGGTCTAGATTTGACAAAACTAAATTACCACTTGTTGAATCATTCTATAGTAACTTAACAGAATCTAAAATAACCGATGCTGATTATGAACACGTTCTGGTGGTTTGGAATAAATTAGGTTGTAAGAATTTAGGCGCTTAGTTATCATGATATAACATTTATACTAAGTTTTCCTATAATAATTAGATCCACATCAAGTGCTTTTATGAGTTATCATGGTGTAATATTTATACATCATTTCATATAATTATAGTTTAGTAAGTTATACTCATCATCAGGTAAAATGCATATATAAAATATCAGTAGTTTCAGTTATCACGATCTGTACTTCAAAACCGATGTACTGTTACTCGCCGATATATTTGAGATATTTAGAAAAACCTGTTTAAAACAAAATCGCTTGGATCCATTCTATTTCAGTCCCAGACTCTCGTGGGATGCATTGTTGAAGAAGACAGGTGCAGAACTAAAATTACTCACTGATTATGATATGCACTTGTTTGTTGAGAAAGGTTTAAGGGGTGGTATATCGAGGTATTCTAAGGACAATAATATATTGGTGGAGGGATATGAATCGAGTGAACCTAATACACACATATCATATCTCAGCACCAACAATTTGTATGGATGGGCTATGAGTCAACCTTTACCAATGGGGGGTTTTGAGTGGGTATCAATATACCGATGTGAATAATATTCCCACAGATTCCGATAAAGGTTGCATTCTAGAAGTTGACTTAGAATATCCAAAAGAGTTACACAAAGACTATAACAGTTATCCTCTAGCTCCCGAAATATTAATGGTTAATAGAGATTGGATGTCAGAATATCAACACTCCTTGATGGGCAATACTAGGTGAGCTAACATAGAAAAACATGTACCAAATTTGATGGATAAGATTGGTTGGTTTGTTGTTTAACGCCGAACTCAGCAATATTCCAGCTATATGACAGCGGTCTGAAAATAATCGAGTCTGGACCAGACAACCCAGTGATGAATATCATGAGCATCGATCCATGCAATTGGGATCGATGACATGCATCAACCAAGTCAGCGAGCCTGACCAGCCGATCCCGTTAGTCGCCTTTTACGAAAGCATAGTCGCCTTTTACGGCAAGCATGGGTTGCAAAGTTGCTCGTTTAGCATGGTGTATTGCTGAATATGGCCTACACCCCCAGGAACATTAACAGGGCTCAGTAATGGTTTGGAGGTGTATCTCTCATGATTGCAGGTTGGATTTGGTCACCATAAGAAGCAACTTAACAAGGGCTCCATACATCCGGGACGTTTTGAGGCTAGTTGTCGTTCCTCATTTTGATAACCACCCTCTTGCTACTCGACCTCAATACATGGATGACAATGCCAGGCTTAATCGTTCGCATGCAGTTGTGGATTACATGAGGGCCAATGCAATTACAACTGTACCCTGGCCAGCAATGAGTCCAGATTTGAACCCCCTTGAACATGTTTGGGATATTCTGGGGTGGTGCATACAGGCACGAGATCCTCATGTACAAGATTTATGCCAATTGGAAGCAGCATTGCATCAGGAGTGGTTGTTGTTGACCCATCAACAGATCCAACATTTGACTGGAGGCATGAGACGTAGGGTGGAATGCGTCATCTGGGCACGTGGCGGTTATACCCGCTACTGATCTGTTTCACGTGTCATGTCAAGTAGAGACTTTAAGGAACATTTTCACATGAAACATTAAACGTAACTCGTTACCTTAATCCTGCAGCTCCATACTTTTTTTAGGTATTGTTTAAGGTCAAAAACAGTACCTGTGTTACCATGATGTTATTGTGAGTAAATTTCAATCACAACTCACCAATATCTTCTTTTTTATGGATATATGTATCTTCACCCCAATTCTTTTTTGTTTTTTGTTTTTATTCAAAGGCCAATTATTTTACTTTTATGCAAAATATATACAAACAATAGATACAAAAGGACTGGATGTGATGCCTTCTTGTATTTGATATCCAACATGATATGGTTAAACGAAAAATGAAACATTAAGTTTTGGGGCTTTTTTGTATTTTATATTGATTTACCCCCTAAAGATCATACCCAAACTAAACAATCTTTGATTTTCCTAGATTTTAACCATGTTGTGTGGGGATGCCTTCTGTACATGAAACAGGAGAAATCATTTTTGTTGCAATCTGTGTATATTTGACACTATATTGACTGGACAACTTGTAATCAGCCGTAGTTGGATGGCAAAGCATGGTGCTAAGATCCAAGGTCGGTACGAATTAAGGATTGCACATCAGCAAACATAGAGACCTTTACGCTAGTTGTAGCACCAACGACGGAACTGATCATAGCAGGATATGTAGCTAAGGTAGAACCCTTTACCTTATGTGACAATGGGAGATGATGAAGGTATTCAATATTTTGTTGTGGAGAAGAAGTAGTGTAGTGAGTGTAGAAACATGACAGTAGGCGTCAAACGCCTTCCACTTGGTCATACAGTTACTTGGTTGACAATCTATGAGCCTAAAAAATTGTCGTGGCTACCTTCCTGTAGTAACCCTTGGCAACAAGGGATTTCTGTGAATGTGCCAGATGCACAGATTGAGGGTTTGGGGCAACGAGTGGAGGAGCTGGGAATGAGGTTAAAGAAGAAGGTCTTTCTGCAAGTTGGATGAGCATGGTGAACCGAGGCCAAAAGGATGCAACCAAAAGCAGTGTGAGGTGACTAGTGGACGTTATTTTCTGTAGGACCTGAGGTAGAACACTGGTCTGGGAAAGGTGTAAGCGTGTAGGCCATCCAAAAAGATTGCTAATGTGTCGTAGTCCCAAGCTTGAGGATAGGGGATAGGATACTAACTGGGACTAGCTGAGTATTGAAGCGGGTTGTGAAAAGATCGATAACTTAAATCCACTGGAAGGTCATTGGATGTAGGCGTAATTCCGTGGGAGACTGTTTGTTGCGTCTGGACAGAGAGTCAGCTATGATGTTGGAGATGCCGGGGATGTGTCTTGCCAAACTTGAATGTTGAGTAAGTCGATCAGTTGAAAAAAGTTGAGCACCAGACAGTAGTGACATCGACTTAGGGGCCCCATCTTGTTAATGTACCAAATGATGGATAGGTTGTCTGACTTGATCATCAGACTGGAGGCAAGAATTGTTGCCAAATTTGATCAAAGTGATCTTGGTAGTGTCAAATTTGGCAACAATTCTTGCCTCGCTTTGGTAAGACACTGCTTTACGGTTTGCACTGCTCTCTCTACGAATCCATTACTTCATGGATATCGCGGACTAGAAGTTACATGATCGAAACACCACTTATCAGCGAAACGTCTAAATTCTTCACAGTCAAACTGTCTACTGTTATCACTGATAACTTTGTTGGGTATCCCCTTTTGCTAAACAGTTGATCTATGACAGCCCTACTTGTACACTGTCCATGAATTCTGCGTACAAAGAATGATTTGGAGTAGTAGTCAGTTATCAAAAGATTTTCACATCCATCGAAGTGAAACAAATCCATTGCTACTGTGTTCCATGGTCTCTGTGGAATATCATGGGGTTGCAATGTTTCATGTGATTGCGACTTTTGGTTTTCTTGACAAATATTACAATTTGCCAATAGTTCTTCAATCTCCTTGTTGATACCTGGCCAGTATATGCACGATTTAGCACAAAGTTGGCATTTTGTAACACCTTGATGTCCAATGTGAAGTTGTTGAAGCGCCTCACGCCTCATGGCAGGTGGTATCATTATCCTGTCGCCTTTCAGTAACAGCCCATCCTCCACAGACAGTTCATGACGACAAGACCAAAATGGGCGAACGATCTGGATCTTTGGATGCTTTGGATCTTCTTGCCACCCTGATACAATAATGTTCTTTAATGCACTGAATGTCTCATCATTTTCAGTTTCCTTGCGGATCATCTGAAGCTTTTCACTTGAGAACTGAACTTGGTGAATGGTTTTGTCGATACTGATAGTTGGACTTGGAGCTGGGTTTTGCCTAGACAGCATGTCTGAAAGAATCATTTCCTTCCCAGGTTTGTATCTAATCTTGAAGTCGTATTGCTGAAGTTGTAGCATCATTCTCTGGAGTCGAGGAGGAGTGCTGGCTAGATTCTTGTGCTGAATGTTCTCTAGAGGTTTATGATCCGATTCAACTGTGAAGTGACTGCCAAACACATATGTATGAAACCTCTTGCATCCAAACACCACTGCAAGGAGTTCACGCTCGATATTAGCATATCGCTTTTCTGTGTCTGTGAGTGCCTCACTGGCATAAGCAAATGGGTATCCGTCCTGCATGATCACAGCACCTAGACCTTTCATTGATGCATCAACTTGCACGACTGTTGGCTTCCTTGGATCAAAGTATTTCAGAGTACCATCAAGACAGATCATAGTCTTCAGCTTGTCAAATGCTGCTTGATGTGATTCTGTCCATTGCCAAACACTGTCCTTGTGGGTCAGCATCCTTAATGGTTCCGTGAAGTCAGCCATGTTGGGTATGAATGATGACATATACTGTATCATCCCCAGGATCCGCTGCAGTTCAACAGTGTTCGCAGGTGGAGGTAGATTGTGAATTTCCTGAACTTTTTCTGGATCAGGATGTACACCTTGAGCATCATAATAGTTTCCAAAGAACTTGATCCTTTCTTTTCTTATCTCACACTTCTCAATGTTGAAGATGAGACCATATCTTGCTGCAACTTTCCTAAGTTGATGCAGGTTTTGATCATGCTCCTCTACAGTCTTTCCATAGACTGCTGTATCATCACTGATACCAAGTGTTCCAGGACACTGTTCAAGGATCAAATCCATCTTCTCCTGAAATATGTCCTGTGATATTCTTAGTCCGAAAGGAAGTCTACGAAACCGGTACCTTCCAAAAGGTGTATTGAATGTTGTAAGTAAACTTGAAAAATCATCAAGGGTGATGCTCCAATATCCATGCCTAGCGTCTAGTTTGCTAAACACTGTTGCTTCACTAAACTTGTGTGTTATTTCTTCCAGGGTCGGTGTCTTGTGGTAAGTTCTCTTAATGGAACGCTTTAAGTCACTAGGATCAAGACACACTCTCAACTTGCCATTTTCCTTCCTACTGAACGCAAGTGAGGACACTCAATCGGTAGGTTCAGTTACCTTAGCTATCACACCTAAAGACTCCATTCTTTCCAACTCAGATTTCAACTCATCCTTAAGTTGAATAGGATACTTTCTGGCTGGATGTATCACGGGTACAGCGTCTTCCTTCAGAGCTATATGACACTTTCCAGGAAATTGACCAATGCCTTCAAATCTGCCTGGGTATAGCTTCTGTAGGGTTTCCTTGTTAGGGATAGGTGCAGACTTCTCCACGCTATGCACTGAATTCGTGGGACAATTTGGTGTGATTAGATTCAGAGCAAGGATTGAAGGTAATCCAAGCAGAATAGGCCCTGGTGCATCTGCAACAAAGAACTCTGTGTCCAACCATTTACCATCAAATCCACATGGTAAAGTAATACTACCATACTGGGAAATTTCAGTACCATTATAAGCACTCAGCTTGACATGTCTAGCCTTTGTAGTACCAGATTTAGGGAAACCTGATGCATCAAGAAATTCTGGAAACATTCTTCTGTATACACGAAGTGGTAGTAGATTACCTTGTGAGCCTGTATCCACTTTAACCCTTAAGGTGTGGCTGCCTTGACGGTTACACAGCTTAACATCTAGGTTTACTTTCATTTCATCAACGTTGTCTTTGGCTACCTCGTCAACAAAAGTAACAGATTCAAAATGGAAATGTTCAAACTCCTCACTCACATAGTCAATATCATGTTGTTTTTGTGAATGTTGGTATGACTTTTGCTTATGCTGAGACTGTCGTGACATATGTTCATCATTCCTACGAGACTGTCGTCCACGACTCCTTGACCTAGACTGTTGATGGCGCCTTGACTGTCTTCGTCTATGCTGCGGTCTCTCTCTTCCCTGTTAACACACTGCCTGCCAATGCCCAATTTTACCACACATTTTGCATTTACTGTTGACTGCTGGACATTCATTTCTAGATTTGAAAGAGTGTTTTGTTCCACAAAACCAGCAAACATGCTGAATCTCATCAGCTTTTAAAACCTTCCAATCTAGATTCTTAAACTGTGACATATGGTTAACACTTGCTTCATGTCTCCTACCAATATCAATGGCTTCCTGGAGGGTTAATCTTTCATCACGTCCTAGCAATGTTTTCTGTACCTCTAGGTATGGACACCGAAGTGGTAAACGTCCGAGACCCGCATCACTTCGGGCTTTCCTCCCACATTAAGCTGACACGCCGTGATATAACTGGAATACTGTTAAAAGCGGCGTTAAACCCAACTCACTCACTCACTCACTCTAGGTATGGAACACCAGCAATGAGAACTTCAATCATTCTCTCCTCTAATGCATCATTGTCTTTAAACAAACACTTCATAGCTTTAGCTTTACATCTGGTGATAAAGTCATCAATAGTCTCATTGTCCTTCTGTTTGTAATGAAGAAACTCTAATCTATGAATTCTGAAATTTTCAGAAGGTTCAATTTGAGAAGAAAACTTTTGCCATAAATTCTCGGGATTGTTTAAATTTTCATCAGTTAGATTCCATGTGTTGAACATTCTAAGACCTTCCTTGCCAGACCATAAAATAATGTAACTGTGTTGATCTTCTGGCTTGATACCTTTAATCTTAAACCAAAGTTCACTAGTTTGCTTAAATTCCTTAAAAGCTTGACCTCTGTCCGGGTGTGACCAGTCCATGCAAGGTGACGGTATTGACTCTGCCATGGTGATTTTACGATCGCTTCACAAGAAAACTTGGCGCTAAGGAGTGTGTACTCAGTGAAAAGTTCATCAGTCACACTGAAGAAATATGCTACGGTATACTGTTCGTTCGTGAAATGTTCTGATTGTATACCAAATACTGATAGTTACTGGTTACATGCACAAAGCTGGGAATAGTTACGGTCACAGTGACATCCATGATTCAGTCCACATGGCGCGTAGTCGAAATAGCACGCCGACTGTCAGATACGTAGATACAGTTCAAAACATGACAAAAGGCATGAACAAGATCGAGTCGGTGATGCGTAGACTTCTTTGCACCGCTGCCACCATGTAATAGTTTCAGTCCATGGCAGAACACAACAAGACTTCAATTCAAACTTTTAATAAACGTGAGCAACATGGCGTCATCAACATGTGAGAGATGATAACCTTCTAAAATCATAACTCGTCCAGAAACGAACCAGATATTAATCTATGATCTAAAACGAAATAGGATCATATCACAACCGGGAGGTGCAGATGCGGCTTTCCCAGCAAGCTTTCCCAGTGCTTCGCCTAATGCTTTTAAATGCTTTTTTATCCACTCTTTTACACCATTTGTATCAGTAGGGAGGTCTGGGTGGTGTGGGTGGTTAACGCGAGAGTCAAAGTCGATATAATAAATCCCAATGCGGTTAAAATAGTGGCAATGGTAATCCCCTGTTCTCTGAACAATGTTTTAATTTTATCCGCCAGTGTAGAATCATCATTGAGGACTTGATCGATAGTTTCGCGAATTCGACTGATTTGTGAATGAAGTGCCTTTCTATTACTGGAAGCTGTTTCGAGGCGGGCCGATCTTTCGTCTTCTAAGTTACGCAATCTTTCTGCAACGCGGCATCCACTGAATTCATCGCCTGCCTGTTCAAGCTTTGTTTTCTCATAAGCTATATGCTTGTCGAGTTCGGATAGCTTGGCTATATTATTGATGAGTTCTCCCCACAGTGTTTGCATTGCCTTGTCAAGGCCTCGTAATTAGATCCTGAATTAGCCAGACAAATTCGTTACCAGTATACCGGAAGTTAAGCCATTTTGTACGATCGTGTGCTTCGACACCGAAAGATCACCAGGAACAAAAGAGATATGACGTGGAATATCAATCTAAACATTCCCGCTAAATTGTTGAAGGGTATTTTAATGTTATTCGAGGACCCCTCTGAAGCATTTGCAAGAGATATCGAGGCATTCTACAATCCCAAGATTACAAAAGTAGAATTGACTATCCAGGGCGTGCCGAATCAACTATATAGGCAAGGCATGCGAGCATATCAACAGTGGGATGAGATTAAAAACTCCCTTCTATAAAACAAAGCCCAGAAGTTAACGCGGTCGCGAAAGATCTATCTCTCGGGGGTGTATCGATGGCTGAATTCCTTACCACGAAGTATGAGCTGTGGCTCGACATGTGAACAACGGACGATGACCAACTACACGGCAGTGGGCGGAGAATAGAAAATGTTAGCGAGGGTGTTACTATACAGATAACGAAGCACCAGGAAGCAGCTGGTAAATTAAACATATATTTGTACATGATTATGGACAAGCAACTTAATATACATAATGGACGATTCGTGCAAGCGATCTATTAATAATCTTTTACCTTAAGAATCGCACTGCGCTATCATCTGTGGGCAAACAGGTTGCGGAAAAACAGCTTTTATCCTAGATATTTTACAAAGTCATTATCGGGATGTTTTCGATCATATTATTATTCTGTGCCCGACTATAAGCGTTAATAAAACATACCTATCGAGAGATTGGCTAATGAATGATCCCGAGGTGTACAAAGTTGATCAGGGCGATCGTTTACAAGACTGTTTACGAGGATGTCACAAAAAATACAAAGGAGAATCAACCCTTTTCATAATAGACGATTGCAGTGCGAGTAAAGAACTCACCAAAAAGAAAGATATGCTTTCATATTTAGCATTCTCCGGACGGCATACTCAGCATAGCGTTTGGGTACTTACTCAAAAATACAACTCTGTCCTGAAAGGTCTTAGAGAGCAGACCAAATGGGTAGCCCTGTTTCATTGCAAAGACTGAGATTCATTTGAGGAATGTCTACACGAATATGATGTTATTTATACCAAGCCCGAACGAGATAAAGTCAGAAAACTGTTAGCTTCAATGAAGCATTGTAAACTCGTATTAAAAACCGATCAACCAGCTGCTTATGCAATTGCTTAGCAAAAAAATAGCAACTGCTAAGCAAAATTATAGCAAAAATAGCAACTGCTAAGCAGAATTATAGCAAATATAGCAACTGCTAAGCAAAAAAATACAGGAAAAATTGCAAAAACATAGCAAAAATATCAAAAATATGATAAATTGAACATTAGCGGTTATTATGTAATAATGTGGTTTGAAATCCTCATTCTTTCGCAACAGTTTATTACTATGGGCTGTATTGGATATGCCATATTTTATTATGTCACACTTAAATATCTCCTAAGGTATTAAATTATGGAATGCGATGAACTCATCGAACAAATGCTCAAAAAACCAAATCAACATGCACAAGAACATACTGATAAATCTTTAGATAAAAATAGAAGAAGACTAGCGGCTTTGGTAGCCAGTGGAAAATGTTCCCAATATTTTGGGGAAAATTATACCATCGAAAAATTTGATAACATGACCAACGAAGAAATTAAAAAACTGTGCGTTACGAGTCTAGACTGGGAGCTACCATGACTAAAACAATAGGTTAGGCTATGTTACAACTATACACAGTCGTAGCTAGTACATTTCTTCCTATGCCAGCAAAACATCGCCCGTATTTATGCGAATCTCTCGAGACCCATTCATCGAACAAGCTATAAGCGCAGTAAGCTGTGAGTTTTATCATAGATACGGAATGTTCTTAGCCCCTTAATTATGGGCATTTAATTTTGAAAAATATATCTGTCGTACATAAACATTTCAGGCTGTCAGCATAAACCACAAAATTTATCTTTCAACTCTTGTTTTTTTCCACAAACATAATATTCTAATAAGAGCCCCCTATTTCAAATTTTTAGAGCGCCCTGGGCGCTTATTACGTTGAATACGGTAGTTGTCCGATTAAAACTTGGGCTCCCTATGCACTAGGAGTTGTTGCTATAGCGGTGGTATGATTGTTTTATAAGACCGGAGAAGAGAAAACGTCACCCCCGATTACACAACAACAAGTTCAATTAGAGGTTAGCCCTCATATGTTATAATGACTACTCCAGTTACAGACGGTAAAATGTTGGTAAACGCAACGTATCATTCAGCGGTGGTCAGCGGCTTGGCCATTGGCTATGCCCGTATGGCTAAAATGATTACTAAAGCCACACCACCCAAGCTAGATTTTAATGGTTATGATATCGGTATAATGATTCTTGATATTGGATTGGCAATGGCTACAAAAGATATGCTAATCAAACAAGGGCTTGTCCCGGAGGACATAATGAAGTAATTAAACATTTGAATATTTTATATTATTAAACATGGCAACAATTGCGATAATGGTCGGTGGAGCTATTGTTAATGCTCTAGCTTTTTCGGGGAGTAATTATTTATTTTCTACTCTGAGGGAATCAAACACTAAAGAAGTTGAAGAGGAGCGTAAACGACATAATAAAGCATTAGAACAACTCGAAGCAGCCCAGTCACAATGGACCAGACAGAGGATATTAAGATTAGATTTTATTAATGAAGAACTACGTAAGCAAGGACATTCAATTCAAACGTTTAAGGATGTTGAATCTTCCATGCACGAATACTTCCTTGTTTATGGAAAGAAACTTGACCCAATACAGAGACCAACAATAAGTCAGTTTTATACACTATGAGAGGAACAAAAAAACAGAGAAATAGCATTTATAATGTTTGGGTTATCACTCATTGTAATTTTCAGTTATACAATAACTACGCATAAACCATGACCTGTAAACATACTAGTCAGGCTGAGTCACATCAACCACTATGACCTGTAAACACACTATGTCAGCTATGTCACCCTGACTGTTAATCTATAAATAACCCTGACTGCTAATGTATAAATAGCGCTGACTGTTGTCTATTTTTTAGCTACACATAAGCTATTATGTATCAACTAATCTATAAATAGCGATGACAGCTATGACTCACCCGGGAGATGTCATTTACCTTTTAGACAAATGATATGATATGTGTATAACCATGAATCTGTGCAAATATACACTCATGGGGAAATCGATTCAATGTCAGAAGCCATCTGTTAGTGTTTACTGTGGTACCCACTCTTATTACATCAGACAAGGTTTTAAAAATTACGTTTTTTCTGTATGTGGGATTGGGGTCAAAGGTAGTTACTGTTTAAGTCAAGGTGCTGATAAGGTCAGGAAGCAGATTATTTATGCTTGGAAGAGAGATTACATCAATGAGAGGAATAGGTTGGGGAGAATACGTATTTATATATGAAAAACAACCATTTAGACATTTGAATCATTTTGTATATACCATTAAATCACAATGTTTTTTGTCAGAGAGTTGAAGGCTTTGGCAAAACAACGTGGTCTACATGGATATTCTTGAATGAGAAAAGCTGAATTGATCGATTTACTCGGTTTGGAATACAACAAACCCCAGACTGTTAGAGAACTCAAAGCTCAAGCAAAAAACAGTGGGCTGAGAGGTTATTCTCGAATGAGAAAAGCTGAATTGCTCGCTTTACTAGATAATAATCAATCCGTTGATGTTGATAAAAATAAACCCACTGTTGTTGATAATAATGAGTTAAAATTTGTACCCACAGCCGGCGTTGGTAAATATCTAAGAGGTTGGAAGATGGATATTAATTCCAACTTGGATGTTAATGATGTTAAGCCCATTGTATCGAGCAAAATTAACGAGGAGTTAGATGATTTACCGGTAAATAGTATAAAATACCAGCTGACTGTTAAAATGTCATTGAGTAAAAGTAACGCAGACGATAGCACTGAATATACCGAACCTTATTTCTGGAGCAATCAAGAAGTTATAACTGAATCCGATACTATAAGCAGATCTTTAGATACATCAATTCAGAGGATACAAGAAACTTTAGAACGCTGGACTAATAGAGGTTCGGGTTGGGGTGTGGATAAAATTGATAGTTTATATTTAGATATAGCAAATTATATGCCTTTAAAAGGTGGATCTTATATAGATTTACCCACGTATTATAAAAAGAAAAAAGCCATAATTAATGTAAAAAATAAAGGCGATGACTGTTTCAGAATGATGAAAAGATCTGCATTGTTCACCGTAGACAAACATCCAGATAGACCTTGAGCTATCCCAAAACGGTGGACTCAACTTTGATGGTATAGACGAACCTACACCAATCTCACAAATTGATCAGGCGGAAAAGCAAAATAATTTAGCTATAAATGTTTTCGGACATTCTTTGAAAGGAATTGTTGTACATATTCCGGAACATATTCCCAGAATCAATTCATTTCTGATCGAAAAAGATGGTAAATATCATTATACGTGGATAAAGAGTTTGAACAGGCTATTATACGATCAAACAAAACATGCTAGAAAGAAATATTTCTGTGAAAGATGCCTGCATGGGTACAGCAGACAAGATCTATTAGAAGCGCATAAAGAAGACTGCAGAGGTGTTGGACAGACTGCTATCAGGATGGATATGCCTAAAGAGGGAAAAAATATATTAAAATTTGAACATTATTGTAATCAAATGCCAGTACCGTACATAATTTACGCCGACTTCGAAGCGCTTATCAAACCCATAGAAAATACTGAACGCAATACTGAATGTAGTTTTATGTACAAAACTCAAGAACATATTCCTTGTGGGTTTGGATATATAGTTGTAAGGTATGATGGGAAAACAAACCCGCCCGTGATTTACAGAGGTCCTGATGCAGCGGGAAAGTTCCTAGAATAACTACAAAACGAAGAGAGAATAATCAGGGAAAATTTATTGCGTAAGAAACCCATGTGTATGACGAAGGATGATTGGAGGGCCTATAAGAAGTCAACTAGTTGTCATGTTTGTAATAAAACACTCAATGGGGATTCTGTAAGAGAATATTGCCACGTCACGGGTAATTATCGGGGAGCCGCCCATAACGAGTGTAACTTGAAACTAAAAATGAATTCTCAAACAATACCAATCCCTGTTGTGTTTCATAACCTTAAAGGATATGATTCTCATCTCATCATTCAAGCTATCTCAAAGACTGACGGCGGCTTAACATGCATTCCTAATAATATGGAAAAATACATATCATTCTCGTTGACTAAAACTATACATTATACGGACAAGGATGGGAAAGCCAGAATAAAGCAAAGTAATGGACTTAGATTCATAGACTCCATACAGTTTCTGTTATCTTCCCTGGACAATTTAGCTAATGCGAAACAATCCCGATGACTTTGCAATAACAAATCAATATACCGATCGGTTAACTCGTCATTTGTTGCTGAGAAAAGGTGTATATCCTTACGAATATATGGATGATTGGTCTAGATTCGACGAAACTAAATTACCACACCTTGAATCATTCTATAGTAACTTAACAGAATCAAAAATAACCGATGCCAATTATGAACACGCTCTGACGGTCTGGGATAAATTAGGTTGTAAGAATTTAGGCGATTATCACGATCTGTACTTATAAACCGATGTACTGTTACTTGCCGATATATTTCAGATATTAGAAAGACATGTTTAAAACAATACGGCTTGGACCCGGCATGGTACTATTCCAGTCCCGGACTATCGTGGGATGCATTATTGAAGAAGACCGGTGTAGAACTAAAATTACTCACCGATTACGATATGCACTTGTTTGTTGAGAAAGGATTAAGAGGTGGTATATCGAAGGTAGCGAAAAGGTATTCTAAGGCTAATAATAAATTAGTGGAAGGATATGATCAGAGTAAACCCGACATTATTATATATATCTCGACGCCAACAATTTGTACAGATGGGCTATGACTCAACCTTTACCCACGAGTGGTTTTGAATGGGTTGATATGAATGATATCGAAGTGAATGATATCCCCACAGATTCTGATAAAGGGTGCATACTAGAAGTTGACTTGGAATATCCAAATTTGTTACATAAAGATCATAACAGTATTCCGCTAGCTCCCAAAAGATTAATGGTGAATAAAGATTGGATGTCGGAATATGAACACTCTTTGATGGGTAATACTAGGTTAGCTAACGTAGAAAAACTCGTACCAAATTTGATGGATAAAACAAAATATCTAGTTCACTACAGTAATCTCCAGTTATATCTATTGTTAGTTACGAAACTAAAGAAAATACACAGAGTTCTAAAGTTTGATCAAAGCCCTTGGATGGAGCCATATATAGGGCTGAACACAGATTTAAGAAAGATAGCGATTTTGAAAAGTACCTATATAAGCTCATGAATAACTCAGTATTTGGTAAAACTATGGAGACTCTAAGGAAGCGTGTTGATGTTAAATTAGTCAGATCTAATGAGGAAGAAAGACTCAGGAAACTTATAGCCAGTCCGGCTTTTAACAGAAGCAAGATATTTGATAACGACTTGCATATGCAGAATTCAACAGACCAGTGTACATTGGTATGAGTATTCTCGACTTGTCAAAACACTTAATGTATGACTTTTATTACAACGAACTTAAGAAGCAATACGGTGATAGATGCAAGGTGTTATATACCGATACAGATTCTTTGTTGATAGAAATACGAACCGAGGATGTGTATAAAGATATGGCAGAAAAAATAGATATGTATGACACGAGCAATTACCCAAAAGATAATCCACTGCACAGCGTAGTAAAAAAAAAGGTATTAGGTAAGATGAAGGATGAATGTGCTGGGACCCTATAGCGGAGTATGTCGGATTAAGACCTAAGATGTATTCTATAAAGAAGTCCGATAATGGAGAGATTAAGGAAAGCTAAGGGTGTTAAGAAGTATGTGGTAAAAAAACATATCAAACACGAACAGTATAAAGAATCATTATTCAACGGTAGAACATTCAAACACGAGATGAACTCTTTAAGCAGTTACAATCACAGGATATATGGATTAAGAATGAACAAGACATCATTATTCCCCTTAGATACAAAGAGATGGATTGATAAGGATGGTGTAACTACCTATGCTTATGGTTATGGTGGTAATACTGTATCGTTGGGAACTATGAGCAACTCTTCTCGTACAAATGCCCTGCCCGGTCCATCTTTAAGATAATAAAGAATAGGCTCTCCTTCTTTCATAACCAACCGACTAATGTTATATATCTTAAGGGACCAAATCGGATCGGTTGCGCGATGTAGGCCTCCTTCGAGTTCACCGGGCTGGTATAAATCTCACACGCTTACTCTATCCGGAAGTTTTTGTTCTTTGCCTCTCCACGGTGCTGAAGATTCGGAAGTCACAGATTTCATTTTAATCACATCGGATGGTTTCTTCCTGATTAATCTTGTTACTTCATTATTCAGCGCTGATACAACAGCTGATAATGGTGTCACCCATTCGGTTGATCTTAATCGTTCCGATTTCATTTCGATCCCATACTGATAGCCAAACAAACGTTCCACTAATGTCCGGTTAAATCTTTCAACGATAGCTTGACTACGGTGGGCCTCTTTTTCACCACGCCTGATTTCGACATCGTGCTTTGTTAATAGTTTAGTTACTGAACCCATAAACTCGCGACCGGGATCTACTTGAAATAACTTGGGCCATTTTAGTGGTCCGCGTTTATATATGCGGCTCAGTGCATTAGCTACTTCTGTTGAATCTTTCGAGGTCCAGAACCATCATTACCTATACTACTGAGTAACCCTAACAGCACTTGCCATTGGTGAAGTGTGCGTTATTCATAAAGAGCAGGTGACAGGAGGTATAAAATCTTGTGCCATCTGTGCCTCAGGACTGATAGGAGGTCCTGATCTGTTTGAAACAGGCCTCCTATGAACTGGAGTCAAAATGATGGAGTTAACACGGACTTCACCTCGCTGATTATCCATCCAAGTTGATATAATAGCCTTCTGGAGAAATCCCGGTGGCATACTAAGGTCTGTGTGTGTTGATGACACAGGAGACAGTCGTATCGACTCGAACCAGATGTTCCTCAGGTGTAGAAACGCAGTTATGCCCTTATGGGCTTCATTACTTGTGTAAATAGCCACGGGGCCACTGAAATGCCAAATGGGAGTACTGCCCATTGGTAGTGAACCCAATTGAACTAGAACCCTAGGAACCTGCGGTCGTTACGATGGATCGGTATGTGCAGATATGCATCCTGCAGATTGAGACTGATCAAGGAATCGAACGCTTTTATGCCGGTTCTGCGTCATCTCAACGTATCTGAGCCCTTCTTGGGTACCAGGAAGAAGAGAATAAAACCCCGGTGTTAACGCTGGAGTGTGTATAATCTCTACAGCTCTCTTTTCCAACAGCATGTCTATGTTGGCCTTGAACAGTAGACGTTGCTTTCTTGGATAATTCCAAGGGAGAGGAGCCGTGGTTAAGGGTGGAAGTATCTCTACATCTAGATGGTAACCATGACGTAGAATGTTGAGAACGTAATCGTCCTTGAGGATGCTCCAGGTCTTCTATGAGAACTTTGAGGTTTCCCTCTGCCATGCCCTCTACCATGAAAGGAATCTTGCACCTGTCCTTCCTTGAGAGACTCACGTCTAGGCTTGTAATTGCCTGACCTGCCTGATTGCTGAGATAAACTGTGAGAAACCTTGAGTGCCGTCTCATCCCTAGCGTAACTGGAAACTTTCACATGCGTGTCCGTAATCTGTTCATTGAACAGAGACTAGAAAGACCAAGGTTGACGTAACAACCTGCACTTAAACTCTGAGTCCCAGCTAGATAGGGCTAAATAACCAAGCAAACGCGGCTTTAAGGTGATTTCTCATATGGTCAATCTAACGCTGTTGAAAATCAACTATAGTTTGGAGGTGATCTAGTCAGTTAGGGTTATCCTCAGATCCTGCTCTACCGATGCTAGTGCTGATAAAGGTTTTAATACCCTTTGAATTTTCATTTCAATTAACGAAACTCTGTGATCCTGAACCTTAGTAGGCCTAGGTAGTAGGCCTTGACAAGCCTGTCATTCTCTATATATCCTCGTACTCGCACTATGTGCTGGTCAGCTGCCTCAAAGCCATGAATAGGAAATTCATCTTTCCTAAACCTGGGAGGCCTGAATGAGAGTGTAAGCGTCAGCCTGGAAAAGTCGTTATCCAAAGATCTAATCATATTTGACATCATAGGGGATATATGTAGATTTCTCAGGTAAATACAAATTAGGGTCAATAATAACACAAGATCCTGTGGATTGGAGGTTTTCAGCGGCACATGCACTTCCACAGTGACAGTAATGGCCGATATATTACCCGTTGAAGATAATGGTTGCGTCGTAATGACCGAACCCTGTCCCTCGCTAATCAGCGATTGTGACATCTTCCTAGTCTCACGACGGGATTGTTGCAAAATACATTTGTGTGAAACCTGCATATGCCTCGTTGGAGAGAGATTCACACCAAAAACACAATTTTGTGCACAAATTTGCATGCATGCCAAACAACGTGGATGTGGATCTTTAATAAAAAAAATGCCACGACAATTAGTAAAACGCGCAAGCATAAGTTACGCAATATAGATACTTTGATGAAAGTTAGTTAAACTATTGGCAAGTTTTGTAACGAGTTGAAAGTGTATTGAATGATTTGTATATACGCAACTCAATGAAACGCCAAAGCTAGTGGTATTCAAAAACTCATAAATATGTTATACATACATAGCTGAGAATTGTAAACAAATTGACTACCTTGGCAGGCAAACAATTTTTAACACAATTCAAAATGGCAGGGAACAGATAGGACTTGGCGGGGAAACAACACAAAGTCTTTTGATGCCCAAATAAATCATACACAACTTCACAACATGTTGAAAGTAATACGAAAAGAATACATCACTCGTCGCAAATGAATTTTAGAATTGTAGATGAAAAATGAAGGTCCAAATAAATCCAAAATGAGAGCTCAGCTAGTACACGTGTGAGCTGTAGCGCGACAGGCAGTGATGTGAAGAGTTGACCTGGGCCACGTGAGGTCACAGGGGCGGCGACGGTGTGGTGTGAAAGTGGGATTTCGGAACAGTTTATTTAATCTTCACCAAGGATCACTGTCGGTATGCTGTCCCAGGTTTTGTCGCAAGGTAAGCAGTGAATGCATTAAGGAGTAGTGCAGGATAAGTAAAAAATTGTAAATATCTTCAGGTTTTCAATGGCATCTTTTCACTGTCAAACTACAGTAGAACACGGATGTAAGGAACATGGATAAAGCAAACAAATGGATACAACAAACTGTTACAAAATCCTGGAATTATCTCTATATTATCATATAAAATATATGTATTAACAAGCTCAATACAGTGAGCTAATGTTTATAGTAAACTGATTTCTGATCCCCAACAAGTACAAATACCACTAATTAGTGACGTGTACAGCGAACTGAGAAATCTCACTCAATGTCAATCAGTGGCGAATCAACCTTGTTAAACAAACATGCTTTAGTTAAGCTTACCTGTTATTGGTCTTATCTTGTCTGTCAACAAACCTTGAATTTCACAAGACTGTGTCTATTCACTTTCACGGTGGGCAGTAGTAAGAGGAATGCATTGCCATTGTTGTCCTCTATCTGCCAGGAGTGTGCACCATTCATGGTCACTGGGGACCCTCACTCTATGGCTGTGTTTTAAAAGCCCATTGCTCCTTGGCTATCTCCTCAGATCACAGCTCCGATCATCAAGTTTGTGCACATTAACAAGTGCAGTGCCAGATCTACAAGCCTTCCAAAGTAGATGCATTTATCTATGGATTGGACAGGGATGTTTGCATACACCTTCCCTCCAAGGAGGATATAGACTGATCATCCTCATAGCCCCAGTATCATAAGCATCCTACAGCATCCTACAGCATCAGCCAGCCATGGTTTCCCAGATTATTTCCGCAAGTCGGGGTAATGAAGAGATCTCCTGCATCAACCCAAATGAGATATTATGTAAGGCAGTCCTCACAGTCCTCTTCTTCAAACAGCAGTGGTACAAGTTTAGAAACAATCTTCACCTGCTAGCTATGAAAACAGATGAGACAAGTTAGCCAGTGGAGAAGAAGACAAGGATTGAGAGATGAGGATGTCACAATCCCTATCCTGTTTTAAAAGGTCTACAGATCGGCTTTAAAGCCATTCTTTAACCTGATGGATTAGTCAGAGGAACGCATGCTTTCCTTAACAGGCTTATAAGATGTTAGGACACCTTGCACCTTCCCTACATGGAATCTGTAGTCTTGTCTTCACTCTCATAGGGTAACCATAAGCAAGAGCTACATTGCTTCAGAAGTCCAGCTTTTGTTCTGGCCATGTCTACAGCAGCTAAAGCATCAGAACTACAGATGTTTCAGGATGAACTCCTGCAGAAGATTGCCATCACCAAAAAATCCCTTCCAGAATTTGTAGCAAAGACCAAACTCTAGGCCTGCTGGGTCACAGACAATACACTATTCCCGCATTAAGTAGAAGTGCAGACCATTCCTACCATGTCTGTCTGTCCATATACAAGAGTAGTTTTTGAGCTATCAAAACAATACCATGGAATTGGAATTCGGAACTCTGTATTTCTATGTCAGGTACACACCACTATGAACAGATTTGAAGTCAAACTTGTTGCCATGGAAACAGAAAAAAATATAAATATTAAACACCCCTAAGTAGCAATTGGCACCATCTGGCAATCTTGTCTTTGTGTGTGCACAGTTTCAAGAAAGAATACCTATTAGTTTTAGAGATATGGTCCAGACAAACACATCACTATGAACAGAGTCAAAGTCAAACTTGTAACCATGAAAACAGGAAACATAAATATTTTTTAAATTCTTAAATAGCAAAAGGCACCACTTCAGCCCTTGGTTAATACATGTATCGTGTTTGGATGAAAAGTCTTTCACAGTTTTCAAGTTGTGTTCCATAAACAACACCTACCACCACACCACACAAGACCAACTATGTCCAAACTGTTTCCATGGAAATCGAGAAAAACAAAAATGCCAAAAATCTATAAATAGCAAAAGGCGTCACTGTTTGATATATCTGCCAATTTTTGTTGAAAATGATAAATTTTGCAAAATTTCTAATGTACGTGTTCTCAACACACACACACAAAAAAGTATCAATTAGGTAAATAAAATGTAAATGTATTTTGTACAATGGGTCAAATGGCCTTATACAAATAAATCTGTCTGTTTTTCTAGTTTTGGATAGTTGACAGTGAAGAGGACTTCTGCTGATGGTGTAATGACAGCCAAAATACTGATACATGATTTATGGCAAAGATGTAATTGAGGTAATATCCTTAGAATTATTAACAAGGATAAGTATTGTTTGATTAATGTGGATTGGCAAATATGTGTCATATGACTGTAAACTGACAACTTCTCTCATGTTCATCAGCTGAGTTATGAAAACTAATGAGTGTCCCCAAAAAACATGAACTGAAATTTTGTTATTCAATATTTCTTGTACTAATGGTTGGAGTTAATGAGATTTATCTGTACGACAATACTTCAAGATCATAACTATTTGAATCATCTCACATGATGTAGTACAAAGTACAAGAGTGCAGGAGAAACAGAAAAGGTATACTTTATGCATTTGCCTTCATCGAGACTGAGGTTAGGCGATCACTGAAACCTTTGTCGGCTTTGGTGTCTTCATCCCAGGCCATGGAGCAGGACTTGACTGAGACTAATGCCAATCATCTTGACCACCTCCAGACAGTGGTTTACTTTTCAACAACGGCAGATAGATCACATGGGGAATCACCTCAGGGCAGCCCTTGTGGCTACTTGACCCTATCAAATTGGAACTCCGAGTTCCAAAGTCATCTCTTCCAGCAACCGTGGTTGGTCTACTCATTGTTCAACGATCAGGTCACAGAAAACCACACCAAAGTTTCTTGCTACACTTATGAGACATCACTCAAAGCGCTGGAGCATGTGTCTCATGATCACTCACAACTTGTCCAAGACGTTCGTCCCTCAAAGTACAGGATCAAAGTTCTTTTTGTGGCAAAGGACGTGGCAGAGGCAGACCACAGGGCTCATATCAGTCCTGTCATGGGAAATTCCACGGCAGGAGTGGGGATAAGAGGTGGAAGCAATGAACCCTTGGACCATCATGACTAGGGACTCCCACCCCCAGTCGTCCCCATTGTCAACACCCCAATAGGAAAGAGACTGTGCATGTTCTGGCAGAACTGGATCGATCTGGTGGACGTGTTCATACTCATTGTACCATGCTACGGCTATCACCTGGACATAGCGGTAGATCCACCGTTGACCATGGCTCCACCACCTTGGCTCTACCCAGGAAAACAACATCAGCTACTGGGAGCCATCCTGCTGAGAGCCATAGAGATTGTATACGCCCCTTTTCTGAAACTGGGCTTTTATTCTCACATCTCAAGATGTGGACAATTCACAAGCTCTCCTTGTTCAATGAGCGCTACCTTGAGCATCCACCATACTCCCTTCTCAGGGGGAATGGGTGGCCCAGTCGTCGTTCAGAGTTGCGTTCCTTGGGCACACCAGAAACCTATGATTCTGGGTTGGAATCCCGGTTCTCCCCGATTATGCTTCTAGGTTTCTCAGCACCATACCCGTGTTCGTGAGTTTCACCGAAGTGGTAAACGTCTGAAACCTGCATCACTTCAGGCTTTCCCCCTACATTAAGCTGACACGCCATGATACAACTGGAATTCTGTTAAAAGTAGTGTAAAACCCAACTCACTCACTTCTGCCTCACAACCATGAGACTGCTCAGGACCAGCATCAACGTTAACGATTGCCTGATCAGTCTTGACCTGCAGGATGCTTACCTGCATGTACCTTTCTATCCCTCTGACCTCAGATTTCTCAAGTTCCAGTTCAATCATCTTCCCGAGACAAGTGACTTAACTGACTAAAAGTCCAGTTTCCACCCTTGCCGAACTAGGCTGCTATTTTGGAGTTAGATTTTGGCTGGACTAACGAGTCTATGCATAGCCCAATCACGATTGCACAACGAAATCGAAATCCGGTTCGTAAACTGTCATGCAGATTTTGATTGATTGCAGGATTTGCAAAGCATGTTCACCGCCAACTTGTCAACAGATATTTACCAAATCTTTTCATGTTTTTAATCAAGGTGCTCATGTGATATGATGCACTTCACGATGTAAGACCTGTTTGATCACAATATAGATCTTGATTATATGTTGGTTGGTCGACAGGAGAGGCATAGAAGGGATATAACTGGTAATAGCCACTGGTGGCGCTACGATCGAGCCCAGGAATTCCAGCCAAGTTCGGAAAGGGTGGAAACTGGACTTTTAAAGTCAGTTAACTCTTTTGCCTCGGGAAGATGAGTTCAATGGGTCCACTACCAATGGGTGGTCCTGCCCTTTGGCATTTCAGTACATGAATAACCAAGCCAGTAGTTATCTTTCTACTATGAGGAACATATACAACTGCCTCCTGAATCATCCAGACATGGCTACCCTGGATTTCCAACAGGACTTTACTATTCACCTACTGTATCAATTCGGATGGGTGGTCAACAAGGCAAATCGGAATTGATTCCATCTTACCAATTCCAGTTTATAGGGGGCCAGTTCCAAACAGATCAGCACCTACTATCAGTGACTACCATGAGACTGCTCAGGACCAGCATCAACGTTAACGATTGCCTGATCAGTCTTGACCTGCAGGATGCTTACCTGCATGTACCTTTCTATCCCTCTGACCTCAGTTTTCTCAAGTTCCAGTTCAATCATCTTCCCGAGACAAGTGACTTAACTGACTAAAAGTCCAGTTTCCACCCTTGCCGAACTAGGCTGCTATTTTGGAGTTAGATTTTGGCTGGACTAACGAGTCTATGCATAGCCCAATCACGATTGCACAACGAAATCGAAATCCGGTTCGTAAACTGTCATGCAGATTTTGATTGATTGCAGGATTTGCAAAGCATGTTCACCGCCAACTTGTCAACAGATATTTACCAAATCTTTTCATGTTTTTAATCAAGGTGCTCATGTGATATGATGCACTTCACGATGTAAGACCTGTTTGATCACAATATAGATCTTGATTATATGTTGGTTGGTCGACAGGAGAGGCATAGAAGGGATATAACTGGTAATAGCCACTGGTGGCGCTACGATCGAGCCCAGGAATTCCAGCCAAGTTCGGAAAGGGTGGAAACTGGACTTTTAAAGTCAGTTAACTCTTTTGCCTCGGGAAGATGAGTTCAATGGGTCCACTACCAATGGGTGGTCCTGCCCTTTGGCATTTCAGTACATGAATAACCAAGCCAGTAGTTATCTTTCTACTATGAGGAACATATACAACTGCCTCCTGAATCATCCAGACATGGCTACCCTGGATTTCCAACAGGACTTTACTATTCACCTACTGTATCAATTCGGATGGGTGGTCAACAAGGCAAATCGGAATTGATTCCATCTTACCAATTCCAGTTTATAGGGGGCCAGTTCCAAACAGATCAGCACCTACTATCAGTGACTACCATGAGACTGCTCAGGACCAGCATCAACGTTAACGATTGCCTGATCAGTCTTGACCTGCAGGATGCTTACCTGCATGTACCTTTCTATCCCTCTGACCTCAGTTTTCTCAAGTTCCAGTTCAATCATCTTCCCGAGACAAGTGACTTAACTGACTAAAAGTCCAGTTTCCACCCTTGCCGAACTAGGCTGCTATTTTGGAGTTAGATTTTGGCTGGACTAACGAGTCTATGCATAGCCCAATCACGATTGCACAACGAAATCGAAATCCGGTTCGTAAACTGTCATGCAGATTTTGATTGATTGCAGGATTTGCAAAGCATGTTCACCGCCAACTTGTCAACAGATATTTACCAAATCTTTTCATGTTTTTAATCAAGGTGCTCATGTGATATGATGCACTTCACGATGTAAGACCTGTTTGATCACAATATAGATCTTGATTATATGTTGGTTGGTCGACAGGAGAGGCATAGAAGGGATATAACTGGTAATAGCCACTGGTGGCGCTACGATCGAGCCCAGGAATTCCAGCTAAGTTCGGAAAGGGTGGAAACTGGACTTTTAAAGTCAGTTAACTCTTTTGCCTCGGGAAGATGAGTTCAATGGGTCCACTACCAATGGGTGGTCCTGCCCTTTGGCATTTCAGTACATGAATAACCAAGCCAGTAGTTATCTTTCTACTATGAGGAACATATACAACTGCCTCCTGAATCATCCAGACATGGCTACCCTGGATTTCCAACAGGACTTTACTATTCACCTACTGTATCAATTCGGATGGGTGGTCAACAAGGCAAATCGGAATTGATTCCATCTTACCAATTCCAGTTTATAGGGGGCCAGTTCCAAACAGATCAGCACCTACTATCAGTGACTACCATGAGACAGCTCAGGACCAGCATCAACGTTAACGATTGCCTGATCAGTCTTGACCTGCAGGATGCTTACCTGCATGTACCTTTCTATCCCTCTGACCTCAGTTTTCTCAAGTTCCAGTTCAATCATCTTCCCGAGACAAGTGACTTAACTGACTAAAAGTCCAGTTTCCACCCTTGCCGAACTAGGCTGCTATTTTGGAGTTAGATTTTGGCTGGACTAACGAGTCTATGCATAGCCCAATCACAATTGCACAACGAAATCGAAATCCGGTTCGTAAACTGTCATGCAGATTTTGATTGATTGCAGGATTTGCAAAGCATGTTCACCGCCAACTTGTCAACAGATATTTACCAAATCTTTTCATGTTTTTAATCAAGGTGCTCATGTGATATGATGCACTTCACGATGTAAGACCTGTTTGATCACAATATAGATCTTGATTATATGTTGGTTGGTCGACAGGAGAGGCATAGAAGGGATATAACTGGTAATAGCCACTGGTGGCGCTACGATCGAGCCCAGGAATTCCAGCCAAGTTCGGAAAGGGTGGAAACTGGACTTTTAAAGTCAGTTAACTCTTTTGCCTCGGGAAGATGAGTTCAATGGGTCCACTACCAATGGGTGGTCCTGCCCTTTGGCATTTCAGTACATGAATAACCAAGCCAGTAGTTATCTTTCTACTATGAGGAACATATACAACTGCCTCCTGAATCATCCAGACATGGCTACCCTGGATTTCCAACAGGACTTTACTATTCACCTACTGTATCAATTCGGATGGGTGGTCAACAAGGCAAATCGGAATTGATTCCATCTTACCAATTCCAGTTTATAGGGGGCCAGTTCCAAACAGATCAGCACCTACTATCAGTGACTACCATGAGACTGCTCAGGACCAGCATCAACGTTAACGATTGCCTGATCAGTCTTGACCTGCAGGATGCTTACCTGCATGTACCTTTCTATCCCTCTGACCTCAGTTTTCTCAAGTTCCAGTTCAATCATCTTCCCGAGACAAGTGACTTAACTGACTAAAAGTCCAGTTTCCACCCTTGCCGAACTAGGCTGCTATTTTGGAGTTAGATTTTGGCTGGACTAACGAGTCTATGCATAGCCCAATCACGATTGCACAACGAAATCGAAATCCGGTTCGTAAACTGTCATGCAGATTTTGATTGATTGCAGGATTTGCAAAGCATGTTCACCGCCAACTTGTCAACAGATATTTACCAAATCTTTTCATGTTTTTAATCAAGGTGCTCATGTGATATGATGCACTTCACGATGTAAGACCTGTTTGATCACAATATAGATCTTGATTATATGTTGGTTGGTCGACAGGAGAGGCATAGAAGGGATATAACTGGTAATAGCCACTGGTGGCGCTACGATCGAGCCCAGGAATTCCAGCCAAGTTCGGAAAGGGTGGAAACTGGACTTTTAAAGTCAGTTAACTCTTTTGCCTCGGGAAGATGAGTTCAATGGGTCCACTACCAATGGGTGGTCCTGCCCTTTGGCATTTCAGTACATGAATAACCAAGCCAGTAGTTATCTTTCTACTATGAGGAACATATACAACTGCCTCCTGAATCATCCAGACATGGCTACCCTGGATTTCCAACAGGACTTTACTATTCACCTACTGTATCAATTCGGATGGGTGGTCAACAAGGCAAATCGGAATTGATTCCATCTTACCAATTCCAGTTTATAGGGGGCCAGTTCCAAACAGATCAGCACCTACTATCAGTGACTACCATGAGACTGCTCAGGACCAGCATCAACGTTAACGATTGCCTGATCAGTCTTGACCTGCAGGATGCTTACCTGCATGTACCTTTCTATCCCTCTGACCTCAGTTTTCTCAAGTTCCAGTTCAATCATCTTCCCGAGACAAGTGACTTAACTGACTAAAAGTCCAGTTTCCACCCTTGCCGAACTAGGCTGCTATTTTGGAGTTAGATTTTGGCTGGACTAACGAGTCTATGCATAGCCCAATCACGATTGCACAACGAAATCGAAATCCGGTTCGTAAACTGTCATGCAGATTTTGATTGATTGCAGGATTTGCAAAGCATGTTCACCGCCAACTTGTCAACAGATATTTACCAAATCTTTTCATGTTTTTAATCAAGGTGCTCATGTGATATGATGCACTTCACGATGTAAGACCTGTTTGATCACAATATAGATCTTGATTATATGTTGGTTGGTCGACAGGAGAGGCATAGAAGGGATATAACTGGTAATAGCCACTGGTGGCGCTACGATCGAGCCCAGGAATTCCAGCCAAGTTCGGAAAGGGTGGAAACTGGACTTTTAAAGTCAGTTAACTCTTTTGCCTCGGGAAGATGAGTTCAATGGGTCCACTACCAATGGGTGGTCCTGCCCTTTGGCATTTCAGTACATGAATAACCAAGCCAGTAGTTATCTTTCTACTATGAGGAACATATACAACTGCCTCCTGAATCATCCAGACATGGCTACCCTGGATTTCCAACAGGACTTTACTATTCACCTACTGTATCAATTCGGATGGGTGGTCAACAAGGCAAATCGGAATTGATTCCATCTTACCAATTCCGGTTTATAGGGGGCCAGTTCCAAACAGATCAGCACCTACTATCAGTGACTACCATGAGACTGCTCAGGACCAGCATCAACGTTAACGATTGCCTGATCAGTCTTGACCTGCAGGATGCTTACCTGCATGTACCTTTCTATCCCTCTGACCTCAGTTTTCTCAAGTTCCAGTTCAATCATCTTCCCGAGACAAGTGACTTAACTGACTAAAAGTCCAGTTTCCACCCTTGCCGAACTAGGCTGCTATTTTGGAGTTAGATTTTGGCTGGACTAACGAGTCTATGCATAGCCCAATCACGATTGCACAACGAAATCGAAATCCGGTTCGTAAACTGTCATGCAGATTTTGATTGATTGCAGGATTTGCAAAGCATGTTCACCGCCAACTTGTCAACAGATATTTACCAAATCTTTTCATGTTTTTAATCAAGGTGCTCATGTGATATGATGCACTTCACGATGTAAGACCTGTTTGATCACAATATAGATCTTGATTATATGTTGGTTGGTCGACAGGAGAGGCATAGAAGGGATATAACTGGTAATAGCCACTGGTGGCGCTACGATCGAGCCCAGGAATTCCAGCCAAGTTCGGAAAGGGTGGAAACTGGACTTTTAAAGTCAGTTAACTCTTTTGCCTCGGGAAGATGAGTTCAATGGGTCCACTACCAATGGGTGGTCCTGCCCTTTGGCATTTCAGTACATGAATAACCAAGCCAGTAGTTATCTTTCTACTATGAGGAACATATACAACTGCCTCCTGAATCATCCAGACATGGCTACCCTGGATTTCCAACAGGACTTTACTATTCACCTACTGTATCAATTCGGATGGGTGGTCAACAAGGCAAATCGGAATTGATTCCATCTTACCAATTCCAGTTTATAGGGGGCCAGTTCCAAACAGATCAGCACCTACTATCAGTGCCATGGGACAGATTGCTCAAGATCCTTCACCATCTGTCACCTGCCCTTCCACAATCCTGCACACTTCACCAGTGGCAAGTGTTGTTGGGCTTGCTCACATCAGCCCAGTATTTGACAAGCAGACATCTCCTGCACCTATGCCCAATACAGCAGTTCCTAGGGCCTTACATCAAACAGAGTCGAACGTCTTAGGAGGTGTCTCCTTATCAGGGCTAACCCCAACACTGCACCTGTTCATAATAGATGCCTCTCTACAGGGAGTGCACATCTACAAGACCCGACAGCCTCAAGGCTGTGGGCCGGACCCAATGTACTTGGCATATCACCAACCTCTAGTTGGAGGCACTCATCAGGGGGTTGAAAAAATATGAAAAATGTTACTTGATCAAGGGCAAGTATGACCAACAGTCTTACATGCACTATTTTAAAATGTACTTGCCCCAAATCTAACCAATAAATTCAGTAAAATGTCACAATTACAGAACTGAGAATCAGAGATAGTGTTCCCTCACTATTGCGCCCCTGATTATAGCGATAACTCGGTTATAGCGCGGTAATGCATGTCTCCCAAAATTTACTTACATATTTAATCAACTTAAGTTTTACACTGACACGATGTTTCTCGAAATCGTATGTGAAGTGATCAGTAGATCGCTGTAGTTACTCGCCATTATTTACAGCAAATATGGTCAGATTACCGCTATTGACGCCTTGAAACGAACTTTAGTTGCAAGAGAATGGATACACATATCACAAATGCTGTACCATGACTCGCTAACAGTCATATTTGAGGCAGTTTGACTACTAAACGTCAACATAACGTTTTCGCAATCGAAATACGTGTAGCACGTGAAGTCCCTGTGGTGACTGGTCAAATTGTTCCATACGTTAAAAAATATCCTGCACATCACCTGTTCCAAAGTGCTACGCTTATGGTTCTTATAATTTTAAGTATATTTAGCGGAAGCTGCAACTAAAATAACACGATATTGGAATATATTATTCCTGATGAAATAATAATTAAAGATACAAATTCTTCCGAATATTGCATCAATTTCTTTGAAGTTGTATCATTTGGTACTTTTTAACTGAATCACCTGTAGATTGGGAGGAAACGTGTGCACAGCTGATTGCTATTTCCAGCTTAGTTTACGAGAAAATAAACACAGTATCTTAATCTCTGCATATAAAACAATGCCTTGGAGACCAGGAAATACATTTTAAATAGTAAATCATCACATATAGTGATGTTTAATATCAAATTTCATACTTTCATTGACCAAGTTTGTTATACCTGTTTATTTACCTGAATTCGCTGACTGGATACAATGTGTCTTTTTTGAAAGCGCATATTATTACTTGATAAATCTTTTTTTACACTATGAATCATAAACAACTTCTATTCTAATCTTATTTGAAACTCTGAAACGTGCAACGTAGATCGTGTTAGGTAGGCAGAGCATGTATACTATTTTGTATATTCCCTACAACTCGACCTCAGTTAAATCGCTGATCATCCAAAACGCTCATCAATTATTTGGACCCCAAAGGTAGCGTTGTAGGGAGAGATCACTGTATCTTAAATGCCATAATTTTGACTCGTTAAAAGTCATATTTGTTGTAGTCTGACTTATGTGTCAACACAGTTTTCGCGATCGAGAGCGCCTGAGCCTCTACCGTGACTTGTGTGTTCACATAAAATATTGCATCAAAGCTAGGCCAAGCGAAGCTTCTAAAGTCACCACTAGGCCTACCTCGCATTACAATTTCCAAGAAATGTAGTCAACTGTCCATCATTCAATTTCCAAGAAGCATGTGCCATATATGGAAGTGTTTCTAGGATTTATCAATGAAACAAACCTGGTTATCATTGTTGTTGACCTGCCTTACATCGAACTGTATTAATCCCATTGGTTGGCTGGTGTAACTGTATGCAAATTAGATTGCCATTCTGTGACACCAGCAAAATATTAGCCAATGAAATATCGTAACATGATCACATTCTCGTGAAACTTGACCCAGTTCATTTTGTATGCTCTACTTGTCCACGGGCATGCTAGAAAATGTATACATTACTCGCCCGACATCTAAACCTTACTTGGCATGGGCGTCGGGCAACCCCTGACTCATTCTGGCAATATCACAATGGCAGGAGCACCTACGGAACACTCAACTCGCAATCTCCACTGACAACAGCATGGTGGTGTGGTAAGCACAACCAAGGAACAACTCACTCCATCCCTACTTCAACAGAAGTTTTGGTTCTTTCATCTGCAGGATCGACTGGGGCTACAATTTCTAGTCAGGATGTCAGTACATTCTGGCGGATGCATTATTCAGACCAGACAGTGTGGCTCCCACTGAGTGAAAACTCCTCCCAGAGGTGCTCCACAGTTTGATCAAACCAATATCGACCTCTTCGCAACACATTAGAACCACCAGCAGATGATGTATGTCTCACTGACACAGGTTCTGCAGGCTTGGGCAGTGCATGCATTCAGCATCCCCTGGGAAACCCTAAAAGCATACACTTTTCTGTCCTCCTGTACTACTTCCCAGGGTGATATACAAAATGAATGCAACCAAAAGCGTCGCTTTGATTTTGGTCATGCCCTAGTGGACAGCGAGGGGTTGGTTTGAACATATCAGAAATCTCGCAGAAAACAATCCACTCCCCCTGCCACATAGGTCGAACCTACTCATCCACCCTCACAGCACACTACCTCACCCAACAGCAGGCAGATTTCGTCTTATTTAGATTTTACTAATATTCACTTTACCTTTCTGTCACATTGAGTTGTCTGGCGTTGTTCCCCTGGACAGTTGTCTGTGTATAACCATCTTCTAATGACATGGTGCAGCTGGATCTGGCAGGACTTGTTCTTTCAGCCTGAACAAACAAAGACACAAGTAATCAATCTGAATTAAGGTTCAGGAAGTGGCAATAAAGTCCATAGTTATAAGTGTGCAAGAGAGTATCATCTTCAAAGTTATATTGCTTTGTTTTACAACCACAAAGCATCTATCAGGGATAATTTTCAAAAAGCAACCATTAAATTTAAATATTATCCAGCCATCCCACTCTATCAATTTACAATGGCTAATATTTAAAATCATTAAATATAAAATCACGATCGATCATATTGTCAGTTAATAAAGACATAATTTAAAGATTAACTTCATTAAACCACAGGAATACACAGCTGTAAACACCCAAGGAAGTTTTTAAATTGATTGTGATATCCTTTTACCTCATAGGATACATGCATCAATAATAATATAAAGATTCACAATCTTCCCATTTCATTTTCAGTCAAAGATCATCTCAAATAAACCCATGATGCTCATGATGTTAATCACTGGATTGTCTGATCCAGACTTGATTATTTACAGACTGCTGTCATATAGCTGGAATATTGCTGAGTGCGGCGTTAAACAACAAACAAACAAAGCAAACAGATATTGAAAACAAATGATCAGTAGCTTGACGTGTTCAATCTGACCAATCATCAACGTTCCTAATGACGTAGCTTTGGTGAGATTTTGGTTAAATTATGCCAAAGAAATATCAAGTCTGTTTTCCTGATGCAACATGATTGCCCCTAATTTCATTTAAAACCTGCTGTTTTTGCTGTCTGTGGCTCCACTCCATAAATTTCCTTCCATTTCCAAGAAATGTATGCCACATTTGGAAGTGCCATTACATTTTATAACAATTAATTTGATGAATGTGACTCATTGTCATTGTTGACCTTTCTGACCGTGTATTGATCTCATTGGTTGACTAATACTGTTGTATGCCAAATAGATTGCAGATCTTCGCCGCTGGCAAACTATTAGCAATCAACCTTTCAGGCACCTGAGAGGACTATCCAATTTTATTTTATTTCATTTTATATGAACATTGTTTAATCATTCACCATATGGATTCAATTACCAGGTGATGACTAGACAAAGGCCGATCCAGGTCAAACGGGCACCACGGCAAGTGACCGTGATGAGGGTCATTCCACCAGTGACAGAAGTTATTTCACATAGTGTCACGAAGACATAGGAATATACAATGCATGTAGATATCCTAAATGCAGTAGGTGTAGCCCTACAAGGCGGATATAAGCAATTACGCTACAATAAGTAGTGGGTGGAACTCACAAATATAGGTGACATCAAATGAACTACATTGTATCACGTACCCAAATCGACCAGGTGATTTGGAACATATTTAAAAAAAATTGGCACAGCAAACAAACAGTCAGTTAGATCAGTGGTGATATATGTTTATTTTATATAGCAATAACAAATACGTTTCACATTTGTAATAGGGGTGACTATTGGTCTGGAAATCACTATTGCAATACTATTGATATTGAAAGATACTATTGCAATAACTATTGATATTGCAAGCAACAATTGTGATAAATATCGATAGTTTTCAGTGTATCATTTTAGATGGATTTTAGAGTTGAATTAAACCTTGGAATTGACTTTCCTTTGAATATGATAACCATAACAACAAATAAAAAGTAAAGTTTGAGATATGACTGATTTGTTTTTTCTTTACCCTAATAATTTAAGAAAAAGAAACTTCCACATTACCATGTGTAAATTACTACCACTCATGATCAAATGAAAATCAAATTTGAACAGCAGTGCATGTATTATTGATATGGTAAATACAATCGAAACTATCGATATTCCTAACTGAAACCAATTGATCGGAAACTGATTTAACAATCGATTTATTGACTTTAAGTGCTTACCAATAGCAATATATCGATATTTCGATTTATTGTGACACCCCTAGTTTGTATGCTGCACTGCATACAACATGTACAATATGATTAATCTCACAAACACAGTCTTACTGATCGAAATATACTAAAGACCTGTACATTACAATGGAGTCTTCTCAGCTAGCTCAAAAGTGAAATTTGAGAGGATTACGGGGATTAGGGCTGGGGGATTATAGTCTATTATTGTCAGGTGAATGATACCATGGTTAGCTCAAAAGCTTAGAAGCTGAAGTTAACATTTATAGTTGAATTCTGAGTGAACACCTATCCCCTAGACAAGTTTTGATTACCAGTCAAGTTTTGTTGTTAGTGCATATTTCATGTGTTGATAATCAACTGTATCTGTTGTTGTTACTTGATCAAGTTATAAAGTGTTGGCCATAACCATTATGCCAAATGCCCGGGTTCAAGTCCACTTCCTCACAGGAAGGGTGGTAGAATATTGGTTCATGCTGACCATCAATACACCAAACAAATAGCCACAAAGACACGACTATGGGTGATGTCTACATCACACCACTGGGTGTCCAGCTACTCTGAACACTAAGAATGCCATTCTAGTTTAAGAACCTCCACAACCATCAAGCAGACCAGTCAAAAGTAGACATTGGGGTTTTCTAAAGTGACACAAAGAAGCGTGGTAGAGAAGAAGTGATTCCAGTTACAAGAATATACCAGGAAGAGGTTCCTACTTATGAAACTGTGTTTTATCAAATATGGCCGCACCACCTTACTCCATTTATTAAAGTTTTATTATTATTGGCAATAAAGCTGAACTAAAAAAAAAGAATGATATAAATTTATGAAAATCTAATATGTCTTGTCACTACCTTTCATTATTATGCTCTTCTGAGATCCACCTTGACGGCCAGTGGCGACAGACTCCCATGGAGTTCCATAATATATGTAACCCAGTGTCCAATGAGCGTAAAGTGTTTTTATGTATGTGAAAACTATTATACGTTTTGTACAAATAAATCTATATATAGAAATAAAATTGTTTTATTATTTCTCATACAAACTATGTCTGTTGTCTGCAGTGGTCAGGAGATGGAACAGACTATATGTTCAGGCAACATATTTCTGTATCCCCTGTTACAGATAGAACACTTCAGCCAGGTTACTGCAGAGTCCAGAAGTGTTATAAGAGTATTATAACAAAGTATTTTTCTTATAAATAGAAAGATTAACTACAGAGACATCTCAAGATTTAAAGATTAACTCAGACTCATTCCAACCTGTGTTTATTAATGTAAGATGAAATAGTCTAAGCTTAAGGAATGTTAGTTTTGTTATGTTGAAAAAGAAACTGTATACATCTTGTGTTGTAGTTTCATGTATTGTGCCAAGTTTCTGTGCTTCATACACATACACAATTTATCTTTACAAGTGCTGAACTTGTTATTTCTGGTATCAAATATATAATAATCACTGATTTGTATTATCTTATATTATCAATGGCCATAGTTTTTATTGATAAATGTATGTTAGGAAAACACTTTTTTATTTTCAGCAGTAGCTTTTATCTGGATACAATGTTGAGAAACTGGAGTACTACTCTTAGAGGTGTGACCAAAGCAAATTTACCATTTGTCTAAAAAATCTTTCACTTGCCTATAACTCATTACAAAAGTTGCCAATTATCTAAAAATTGTCTTTTTATAATTTGTTTATTTTTCTAAAGTATTTACACGTTTTCGCATAACAATATATTCAAAGAAATAAAGCATGATAGCTTCACCAAAGCTTAAAAAAGTAATCTCTATTACAATTTATGACTGAAGCATACTTTGTTAACTTATAGAATTCAGTGAGCTCCTTCTGTAAAAATTAGAATGTTGGTGTATAGTTATTATTTCTAAAGTTGAAAATGATTTGTTTTGACAAAAAATGATAAGGATTGTTATTTTTCGTTAAATAACCAAAAAGAACATTTTCTTTGGATATCCAAGTTTCCATGTCTCGCCAGATGGAGCTCACTTTGTTGCATTCTAAAACTATATGTATAACATCTTCTGTTTCATTAGAACAGTAGCTACAACTTGTACTGTCTACGTATCCCATTTTATTAAGAAGACAGTTTGTTGGCAAAATAAGATGTAAAATTTGTTCGTTATTATCTTGAAGATAATAAATGAAACATACCCCTTTTACAAACCATTCTTGATAAAATATACTGGTATTTCCTATTCTAAATTCTCGTTATACCATATATATATTGTGCTGGGATACCCTTGTCATGGATGTGATCTAGGAATATCCACCAGGCCTTCATGAAGTCCTTGTAGTTAACATTACTCATCTTGGTAATCATATGTAATCTTAATGTCTTGCAAGTAATTTAGAATGCATTATATGTTCCAGAATTAGGAATATTTAAAAAGAATAATACACCAAGTCTTTGAAAGGCATTTAGAAGTGATACACATAAGGAAGACAATTTATGGATGTCAACTTCTTTATTATGAGGATCACAATGTTTGGAGTCATCAGGGGATGAAGGAGTAAGCATATACTCTCAAATGTTGTGATCCTCATAATAAAGAAGTTGACATCAATAAATTTCTTCCTTAATAATACACCACTTTGCTATTTTTTTCGCATGTATTAATTCTAGTATTTTGGAGAAGTTTTATACCTCCATCTGACGTTTCACCTATAATTTGACTTCTCTTTACTTCATCGGGTTTACCTCCCCCAATGACTAAGAAATACCTTTTTGAAAATGTTTAAGCTTAGTATCTGGTGGATCTGGTAGAGATTAGAATACATAGAATACAATGATTGAATTTCGTTATGAAAGAATTCTATCCATCTTCTTATTGAAATTCCAAAAACAAAAAAGTTTTGTGTTTCATCTATGAATTCCCAATCAACTGTATCAAATGCCTTGTCTACAAGTAATAATAAACCTGGTATTTGATACCTATATCATTGCAGTCTTGTAGGTCATAGATTTGTCTTGTTATTTCACCAATTTATCTTCCAGCCATAAATCCTTTTTGATCCTCATTAATAAGGAGGTTTAACACAGATTTTCCCTGAGAATACTGATGGTAGGTTTGTGGGTTGCCAGTTTTTCAAATGTTGTTTTGGATTAAAGCCTTTTGGGATACACATTATTCGTCCCTGTCTTGGTTATATTGATTATTGTCCATTATTGTAAGCATCAGTTAAGGATTTTATTAGATATTTCCCAAGGTCATTCCAGAAAAAATTGATAAATTCTGCTGTGTATCCATGTGGCCCAGGTCTTGACTCTAAAAGAGTTTGACAGCTGCTTGTACCTCATTGTAGGTCAGCTTACCTTTTTTAACACTGGGTTAGATAGTTTAGAAATAATATATTCTTTTAGTGACATAAGGTCTATTTTTGAAATATCAAGTTTTAAGTATAGTTTCGAATAATAGACTTTTACTTCTTTTAGTACATCATATTGTAATTTAATCATTCTGCCATCTTCCTGTTTATTCAGCTTATGGATTTATTTTGATGGTTTCTTGACTCCAAACCAAAGAAACATTTTGCTCCATCCATTGTGCTTTTGCCCGTACCATTAACCCTTTTGTTTTATGCTTATGCTTTCTTCTAATTCTGTAATGACTATTTTAATCTCTACTAAAACTTCCTCTTCACTGTTTGGCCCGGGGATTCATCTAATTGTTTGGTCAGAAGATTTAACTTTTCTTGAGTACTTCTTTCCCATATATGATG
The DNA here is from genome assembly GCF_023055435.1 of Haliotis rufescens. Lineage (NCBI taxonomy): Eukaryota > Metazoa > Mollusca > Gastropoda > Lepetellida > Haliotidae > Haliotis > Haliotis rufescens. The sequence goes on along the minus strand of NW_025964001.1, from coordinate 48,391,227 downwards.
CGTTTTTCTTTTTGTAGGATGGACATTGTATTGTCATACCTCTTATTGTAAGAAGCGTTCTTCCTAGAAAAGTTGATTGTCTATATTATATTCGGTTTCTATGTTATCTTCATTTTTATACTGCTGCTTTGTTTATTCAATGGTAGTCTGAATGAGTGTTACATTAGTTTCATCTTTTAATGGAAAATTATTGAACTTCAAAAAACCCTTGCCCCTTTTGAGATCAGTGAAATGACAATGATATTGGTAAGTGGTCTGATCTGAAACTAGGTCCTGTTTCCGTTTTCATAACGGAAGGCAACAATATTGTGGGAAATTAAGAAGTGCTTGTTTCAAAGAGGTGGGAGGTCACCATGTATATCTTTGACTGAAGGGGTTATGTTCATGCTATTCACCCATTAAATCCAATTCGTACTATGTTGTGCATTCTATCTCTAGCTTTTGGGTTATTGACATTTTGATAATTGAAATGCATCATTTGAATAATTTTCTATGATATTCCAGTCTCCGCACAAAACAATATGGTCACTATCAAGAGATCTAACTGTTGTGTCTAAATTGCCATAGAATTCCACATCGTCTACATTTGGTCATAAATAGTAACAAAAGCTAGCTTGTAATCATAATGTCCTTCTCTACAATAAGCATATTGCCATTAATATCTCATATTTCTTTTATGATTTAACAGTCAAAATTATTGACACACAGTATAGCTACACCTCTACCATCACTTTTATAAGAGCTAGCATAGCAATCTTTGTTTCCCCATTCTTCTTTACATTTCTTTACATTTAATTTTATCATTGATACCTCTACAATTTTTTTATATTATTTTCAGTATGTCACCCACTTATTAATTCATGACTGGTATGCATGTAGTTGAAGAATTGTGAGGCATACCAGAATACATGATATGTAAAGAGGGATATGAAGACAGTGATAAGGGCATTGTAGAATAAACACATGTTTAGGCTATTTGTTCAGGTATAACAGAGTTGTGGTAAATGCATAAAATGAAGTACAAACATAAAAACACTAAAAACATATAAACAGAGAGACAGATCACTGTCAACAAAGAGGAGGCTACGCCTACACATGGATTTCATGGGCTCACATTTCTTCTATAATTATCATATAGAAATCATCCAGTTGTAAGATTTGGAAAAAGAAATAGTACTCCAAAGAAATGTCCCAAGGAATGTCCAAAGAACATGCACATGGCATGATGAATATATATATAATCCGATACAACACAACAGGCCGTCACGTCACATCACAACACAAATGTTGCACACCCAACAGAGAGCAAATATGACGCTCATAAGAGCACAAATGTTTCACACCTAAGCCAGGCAAGTACACTACTGCTGAACGCATGCATGTCCCAAATGGATTGGTCCAACAAAAAACCAAAACGTGGAGCATTTGCATAGCAGGTCTGCGCAGGACTTGTGCTAAATATTGTATAATTGATCCTACGGATGGGAAAGAAACGTAATATATTCATTTTATGTATATATAATTAGATACCCAAAGCGGTTTGTGGATTTATTGCCTCTAATTAAAGAATGAAAACTATATCTGTGGGCATAACACTCTTGTACAGATTCCTTACAAAACTTGTTGCAGGGAAGACATTATCTAGCAAACAAAATAAGCTGAGGCAATTTATGGGTTGTACTTCATCCATAAGTACCATCTAGAAAATGTCGCGTTTTGAGATTTGAAAATACAGAAATTATACAATTGTACAGAATTCCCACATAGCTTCTTGCAGGGAAGACATTGTCTAGAAAACAGAGGATACAAACAAAACAAACTGGGGGAATTTATGGGTTCGTACGTCATGGATAAGTACACGCCACATCCTAGCACAAATTGTTTTCGCACCCAAGGAAAGCAAATTGTGACACTGTTGAATGCATGTGTGTCCCAACTGGATGGAAATAGCCTTGTTTTACTAATTTCATAGAAATAGTTCTATTGTTTTGTACATATTTATTTAACTAAATTATGGTCAAGTAGTCATTTAGGAGATAAACTTTTGGTTTTGAAATTTGACGTAGTTCCACTGCAGAGTATAGATACCTCTTGTCTTAATTTGGAACCGGGCGCTTTAGCGGGAGGTTTCAGTTGTATAAATAAGAGGTATCTACTCAACAGTGGGACTACATCAAATTTCAAAACACAGTAAGTATATTTCCATTCTACCATGATGGCAACAGCGTTTTGAAAACGGCGCTCTTTGTCGTAATGCATAACTACACGGAGTACAATGGTTCTGCTGAACATTCCAAAAAGTGGTCTCAAGTAGTATATATGTAACAATTACTACAAAAGTTCAACATTAAAATACCCATAGTCTTGACTAGTTCAAAGTAAGTGTCCAAAACACATAGTTTTTCAAAATAAGTTAATTAACCCTCCAAACTTAGTCCAAAGATAGATCTATTAATTTTGATTGCAACTGTGCACTGTTTGGACTCAGGGACTCAGTCATTTCTTGGAAATCGAATATGCCATTTCCTATTGTGTGGCAGACAGGTTGTAGAAATAGTTTAAAAATGCTAAACGAATATATTTCTCCAACATATTTTATGAATTAACATTCTCCTATTTATTTTACACGTGTAAGTCATATTAGTTAGTTGGCAATTACCCCAGTTAATAAAGCAAAAAATAAAAATAAAAACCTCTCCACTCCGAACTTGGACATGGCAGAACTTGACCTACATCACGGTTACATGCACCCACTAAATAACGCCCGGGGGCGTCTGGAAACATTCGGAAACATTCGGGAGCGTCCGGGCAATGCCAGGGAGCGTCCGGGTAACATCTGGAAGGTTCTGGTGCGAGCGTCCGGGAGAATGATACTAAATAATAATGTGTATTCTATATAATTGTGTTCTTGTATTGATTTTATAAAATAACATATAGCTGGAGGAAATTACATACACCCCTATTCTTTTTAAATGGTGAATCTGCCAAGCAAATATGATTTCATTTTATTCGAACTGACGAGGTATTCGTAACGTAGGCTTTGAAGGATACAATGTAAATTTGCTTATGGGACAAAAATAATGTACATTTATAGTGTCATATTCTGTATACTATTTCATAAGTAATATTGAAAGACAGACGTTTTCAAAAGTTCACGTGTGGCCCCATATGGTCACTGAGTGTAAAACGTCCGGTACTATAGCGTCCATGCAGGCAACACCAGGGAGCGTCCGGGTAACATCGGGGAGGTTCTGGAGCGAGCGTCCGGGAGAAAGTGCTAATTAATCAAGTGTATTCTATATGATAGTGTTCTTGTATTAATTACAAAAAATAACATAAGTAGTATAGAACGGGTCGCCAGGAACCCCCTTTTGGTTGAGGGAGGTTGAGTGAAAATAGGGAAGGTGATTGGCTGATCCAAGTCACGTGATCGGATAGGATGACTCATGCATCAACAGCGCGTCGGGAAAGGGCGGGGAATGAAAGGTGTGTGTTTATAAGGCAGAAAAGAATTCATAAGAAAACAAAAGTAAAGGGTTATGAATAGAGCTAAATGTATAGCGTGCTGTGCTGAATAGACAAGCAGCCCAGTTTGAATTGAGCGCGCTTGATAACTCACGTGACCTTGTCGTTTCAAATTGTTTATTGGTCGTAATAGTTTCGTTTATTTCAGGCGTAAGAAGAAATTACAATTAGTGTACAACTCACGTAGTCGTTTCAAATTGACCGCGCTCGCTAGAGCGTGCGACCTGGTTTGATGAATGCAGGGTGTGTGTTGAAAGTACGACCATACCGCAATAGAGACGGGTTGTGTCAACATGATATACGCCGGGTAATGTAGGTAGGGGAAAAACAATGTACGTCTAGATGGATCAAATTCATCTTATACGGTCTACACGTTGTACACCATGAACGTTAGACAACCTGTATGGAAAAAAATATATAGACAAAATAGATAAGACTACGCAATCAGCAAGCTAGCAGTTTACGTTTAGCGCGCAAGAACGCAAGAACGAGCTAATGTATAGCAGAGAGACTAAGCGACCGGCCGCCCATAACAATGTCAACATACACTACCCCGGCCTTACAATTAATGTTAACATAACAGCTTCGCCTGAAGCTTCCCATTCATAAATTGTGTGACCAGTGTCCCGTATTTATGATACGCTAGGGAACATGTGTTGTACATTTGTTATTTTAAAAGGGAGTTATTTCAGAGAGGATATATATGGGTATTCCCCCTCATTAAACCTTTCTTTCGTTGGTGTCTATTAAACGTATCCGGTATTTAATACATTTGAATGATGTAGGAAAGTATGTGCGTGAAGATGTTGTATCTATATCCGAACACGAATGTATGACACCTTTCAATAGATCAATTACGGTTCTAACCACGACACGCAACATGACTATGAGCGTGGTTAGCAGTTCATATTTATAAACACATCGTAAATGACAGATTTCTGATGAATGAACTCGCCCGCACACATGTCTATAGGGTTATGTTCGCCCGAACTGTAAACAGTGACACATTGATAACAGGAAGGGTGTGTGGAATGCACTCGTCCTTGTAAGGGTAAAATACGTGTTTAAACTCACCATTTAAATGATGACATTACTTTTTAGATGTATTGGTATCAGTGAGTGAGTGAATTTAGTTTTACGCCACACTCGGCATTATTCCAGCTCTAGGACGGTGGTCTGTCAATAAACGAGCTTGGACCAGACAATCCAGTGATCAACAGCATGAGCAGCGATCTGTGCAACTAGGAACCGATGGCACGTGTCATCCGAGTCGGCGAGACTGACCAATGGATCCCCGTCAGTCGCCGATAAGCATGGGTTACTGTAGGTCCATTCTATAACGCGGACCTTCACGGGTGTAGTATGACGAAGACTATATACTAATATGATCGCTTTTTTAACATACTCACAAGTGTGCTGTGAAGAAAAGAGTGTCTTCCAAGAATCCCTGCACGTGTAAGACAGTATAAACTCTACAGTAGTGTAGCCCGACAAACAGTTTTACTCTCGCCAGCAAACGGATTGGACGCGAACAACATGAAGAAAGCATCAGAGATTAGACTTGACCCTAGAGATATATTTAGGAAGACTACGTTGAGAAAATCACAACAGAGAAAGAAACCACAAGCAGCCAAGAAGTCGACGCTGAAGACAAAGAAGAGACAGGTAACACCTAAAATGAAAACGATGACAACCAAACAGGGATCGAAGACAACACCCCAACCGGTGAAAATACAACATGTGTCGGAGGTGAAGGCTGTGGTGGAACGGGCACTTGCTGCCTTGAAGCGTCAACAGAGTCAAGGGTATAAAAGAAAGCTTCATACCCTCTAATCGCACACCGTATTGGATCACCATGGGGGTTGCCACCTGTCCGGACTGTGAAAAAATGTTTTCAAGGAGTGACGTCATGTTACGACACAGGAGAAATAAACATAGCATACCGCCACCGTTACAAGCCCACCCGCTAACGCCGCTGCCGCCGCAAGTCCACCAACCGCCGCCGCTGCGTCAAGCCAACCCGCCGTTACAAGCACATCCGCTGCCGGCGCCATCGCAAGTCCACTCGTGGCTGCCTCATTTACCATGTATATCTGATCTTCGAGAACAATTCAAGTTCCTGAATCCCTCAAATGCGCTCGTTGTGGGACCCAGTGGTCGTGGAAAGTCTATGTTTACCTGATCCAACCCCAACCTACCCACATCGTTTGGTGTTATACTCAATGGCAGCCATTATATCAGGACCTCGGTGAGCAGCTGCCTCAGCTGACCTTTGTCAAAGGAATTCCCTACGATATCTTGGACGAGGATTACTTTGATGCTCGTCAACAGAACGTGTTGCTACTGGATGATTTCCTGGCCGAAGCAAAGCACGACAAGCGTATTTCGCGGCTGTTTACTCAAACCTCACATCACAAGAATGTATTGATCTTTCTCTTGATACAAAGTCTGTTTCCAAGAGGTAAGGAATCGAGAGACATTGCTTTGAACGCGCATTATGTCACCCTGTTTCATTCCCCCATAGATAAACAGCAAATCAAACTCTTCGCTCGTAGAATTTTCCCCGAACATATGGATCACTTTATGGCTATGTATGAAAAGGTTGCTGAAACACCCTATGGACAACTCACCATCGATCTAAAATCTACCACCAAAGATAAGGATCGACTGCATGTTGACCTCATAAATGAGGAAAACAGGAGAACAACAGCACAGTCTGAACCTGATCTGCGTAGGGAGAAGTTGACTGCAACAGAATCTCTGGATAGTCCTCTGACACAAGAAGAGAGATTGCCCCAAAATCAGCTCACTCCAATTGAAACCGATTCAGACACGAGTAGTGAGACATCATTGACTATGGCCACGGCTTGCGCAGATTGCGGGGTGCTGATAAATAACATGCACGATCTACAGCGACATATCAAACACTGGTGTCCCGCCAATAGCCTTCAACCTAAGAGAAAGCGTGCCAGACTCGAGAGTGATGACGATGACAGTGACTTTGACGACCTAGCCTCTTCCCAGAAAGGCAGTGGTCTTGCCGTCAAACCTCCATGTGGGAAGTCAACATTCACTAATATGGAAGCCGAGGAGTGGCAAAGTGTAGGCTTACAACGCATCTGGAAGCAGGTGTACGATACGTTTCATGACAAGATGAAACTGCAGAAAAAACAGTACGAGCGACAGGGACGAACGCAAGAATGGATTGAGAGAAGATTGAAACTGAGGTGGGAGGATCTAGTGCGTAGTACTCTCAACTATGCGATGGAATATACCACGTACTTTAAAGAGGCACCTCTGTTTCAAAACATGCTATACAACCTGGGAGACATGAATCCTTCAACGGAACAATCCGTTCTCAAAAATAAAATCAAACTCCTCCTAAAACCCAAGATGAAAGAGATCCTGCCTTTGATGGATATGCCGGAAATAGAAAGTGAGACTGAATCTGATAGCATTGCAGAGGATAACGACGGTGATGACGAGGAGGAGGATGATGATCGTGAGCAGAACGATTAGGCATTAATACCCATCACTACTATTTCAGTCTAACAGTCAGAAGAGAATGCCGAGTCAACGCCACGCGTCTAGTTTGATTTATATTTTGAAAACACCTCGTAAACTGAGGCGTTTGAACGATAAGAAACGCCGAATTTCCCTCTACGTGAGAGGAATTGTGAAACTGGGACCTCCTGGACGGAAATCGTTACAAGCAATGGATAAAGCATAGACTATAGACAACCATTCAACCTTAAAACAGCCTAGACAAGGAAACATTCAACAGTGCGAAATGTGTTTCAAAATATGGACTCGCTGTTTAAACAATAGGGCCTTCGAGCAGCAGCAGCATGTGTATATGAGTGACTAAATAATGTTCCAGAGTGAATACTATTGTCCATTCGTATATCACGGCTTTGTATGGAACCGATTGACTCGAATCAATAAATGATACGAATGCATTGTTTGTTTTTTCTCAGTTTTCGATCATAATAGTATATAGTCTTCGTCATACTACACCCGTGAAGGTCCCAGGTTATAGAATGGACCTACAGTAACCCATGCTTATCGGCGACTGACGGGGATCCATTGGTCAGTCTCGCCGACTCGGATGACACGTGCCATCGGTTCCTAGTTGCACAGATCGCTGCTCATGCTGTTGATCACTGGATTGTCTGGTCCAAGCTCGTTTATTGACAGACCACCGTCCTAGAGCTGGAATAATGCCGAGTGTGGCGTAAAACTAAATTCACTCACTCACTGATACCAATACTAATAAATACATCTAAAAAGTAATGTCATCATTTAAATGGTGAGTTTAAACACGTATTTTACCCTTACAAGGACGAGTGCATTCCACACACCCTTCCTGTTATCCAATGTGTCACTGTTTACAGTTCGGGCGAACATAACCCTATAGACATGTGTGCGGGCGAGTTCATTCATCAGAAATCTGTCATTTACGATGTGTTTATAAATATGAACTGCAAACCACGCTCATAGTCATGTTGCGTGTCGTGGTTAGAACCGTAATTGATCTATTGAAAGGTGTCATACATTCGTGTTCGGATATAGATACAACATCTTCACGCACATACTTTCCTACATCATTCAAATGTATTAAATACCGGATACGTTTAATAGACACCAACGAAAGAAAGGTTTAATGAGGGGGAATACCCATATATATCCTCTCTGAAATAACTCCCTTTTAAAATAACAAATGTACAACACATGTTCCCTAGCGTATCATAAATACGGGACACTGGTCACACAATTTATGAATGGGAAGCTTCAGGCGAAGCTGTTATGTTAACATTAATTGTAAGGCCGGGGTAGTGTATGTTGACATTGTTATGGGCGGCCGGTCGCTTAGTCTCTCTGCTATACATTAGCTCGTTCTTGCGCGCTAAACGTAAACTGCTAGCTTGCTGATTGCATAGTCTTATCTATTTTGTCTATATATTTTTTTCCATACAGGTTGTCTAACGTTCATGGTGTACAACGTGTAGACCGTATAAGATGAATTTGATCCATCTAGACGTACATTTTTTTTTCCCTACCTACATTACCCGGCGTATATCATGTTGACACAACCCGTCTCTATTGCGGTATGGTCGTACTTTCAACACACACCCTGCATTCATCAAACCAGGTCGCACGCTCTAGCGAGCGCGGTCAATTTGAAACGACTACGTGAGTTGTACACTAATTGTAATTTCTTCTAACGCCTGAAATAAACGAAACTATTACGACCAATAAACAATTTGAAACGACGAGGTCACGTGAGTTATCAAGCGCGCTCAATTCAAACTGGGCTGCTTGTCTATTCAGGACAGCACGCTATACATTTAGCTCTATTCATAACCCTTTACTTTTGTTTTCTTATGAATTCTTTTCTGCCTTATAAACACACACCTTTCATTCCCCGCCCTTTCCCGACGCGCTGTTGATGCATGAGTCATCCTATCCGATCACGTGACTTGGATCAGCCAATCACCTTCCCTATTTTCACTCAACCTCCCTCAACCAAAAGGGGGTTCCTGGCGACCCGTTCTATACTACTAACATATAGCTGGAAAAAAATAATTACACCCCTATTCTTTTTAAATGTTGAATACGATTTCATTTTATTCGAACTGACGTGGTGGTCGTTACTTAGTCTTTGAAGGATACAATGTAAATTTGCTTATGGAACAAAAAAATGTCCATTTATAGTGTCATATTCTGTATACTATTTCATAAGTAATATTGAAAGACAGACGTTTTCAAAAGTTCACGTGTGGCCCCATATGGTCACTGAGTGTAAAACGTCCGGTACTATAGCGTCCATGCAGGCAACACCAGGGAGCGTCCGGGTAACATCGGGGAGGTTCTGGTGCGAGCGTCCGGGAGAAAGTGCTAATTAATAAAGTGTATTCTATATAATAGTGTTCTTGTATTAATTATAAAAAATAATATATAGCTGGAAAAAAATAATTACACCCCTATTCTTTTTAAATGTTGAATACGATTTCATTTTATTCGAACTGACGTGGTGGTCGTAACTTAGTCTTTGAAGGATACAATGTAAATGTGCTTATGGAACAAAAAAATGTCCATTTATAGTGTCATATTCTGTATACTATTTCATAAGTAATATTGAAAGACAGACGTTTTCAAAAGTTCATGCTTGCCCCATATGGTCACTGTGTGTAACTGTTTCCCCACTTCCACACACATTTTATGTGAACGGCACATAGAGCAAAATATAAAAAGACACCTTCAACATCAGGTTTGCGCTTCAGATCAGCAGATACGACTGTTCATCAGAAAAAAATTGGACCCTCCGGACTGGCGAATAGCCATGACTCCTATCAGTTCGAACTGAATGAAATGGAACTAGAAGACTTTGTTTCAACAACTGTTCCTGTTTCCTATTCCTACCTTTCTAAAGTCATTAAAACTATAACAACAGACATTTTCCTGCCTTCAAAAGAAAGTCCAAAAGCAGTCATGTTACATTGGACTAACAATGCCTGTGAGAGCAATGTTACAACCCTTAATGTAAAAATTACTCTTAATGTAAAATATTTTTACATTAACTACTTCATACGCATTTCGATCATAATACCATTTTTTCATAATGTGATAAACCTCTATTTTTGAAAAACAACTATTTTTGTTTTCGATAGATTTTGTTCCATTTTGTAACCAATTCGTTTATGAAAAAACACTGAAACAAAAAGGGACAAAGCATACACCATTGACTCACACCCATGAAGCAACAAATATACCAGATACGCTGTTGTTTGAACAAACACAGGCCTTCACATTACTGTACAAGGATTGTAACATTTTACCCATTTTGGCACTCAAACCATGTTTGTACAATGGCTTCCATAGATGTTGTCAAGCCAGCTGATTTATTATGTTTCCAGGCACCGATGCTTTCAAAAAGTTCGGATCTGGTGATTCTAATATGTCAATTGTCAGTTCTGGCACATAACCATGACCTGTCACTATGTCCTCCATCTCACCAAGATTATCCTGAATACCCATTGGTTCAGAATTCAGCGACGAGAAATAGTCCCCCAGTGTTGTATATCAATAGGGTTAGGTCGTTGCGGTCGCCCAGACATACGTTTTATGATGTCCCAGAAACGTTTTGAGTCTATCGCTGCTGCATTTTCTAGGTTACTCCTTTTACATTGTGCAAACTGGTCCTTCTTGATTCCACACAGTTATCTGTATTCATTGCAAACTTTGTTTTACTTAATAAGGTATGAGTTATCTTTAGTCGTTTCTGAACGCATTTACATAATGGCACAGTTCATGTTTTTTACAGAGACATTCATCATCATCGGGGAACATGTCACTCGATGCCAAACCATAATCTATCACACTACACCCTAAATCCCCTATAGGAGGCACGGGTGGCCCAGTCGTCTAAGGCGCCGCGATTCGCTGTGCAGAGTTGCGTCCCTTGGGTACGCCAGAAACCTATGATTGTAGGTTCGAATCCCGGTTCGCCCCGATTAAGTTGCTAGGTTTGTCAGCACCATACCCGTGCTCGTGGGTTTCACCGAAGTAGTAAACGGCTGAGGCCTGCATAACTTCGGGCTTTCCTCCCACATTAAACTGACATTAAGCCGTGATATAAATGGAATACTGTTACAAATGGCGTTAACCCCAATTCACTCACTCACTAAATGCCCAATAAATGTTTAGTCACCGATTTGATAGTCAGTTCCAAATCTTCCATTCACAATATGTATGTTCAGAATTGAACACATTTCCAAAAGAGTTTTTCCAAAGTAAATTATCACATGAATATCTTTCCATCTCAAATTGTGTAAAAACATCTATTAAGTAATTATTACTTTAAACATGGTGAATAACATCGTTCTTCACATAGTCCCGCGTCACACCGGTTCTACTGTTCATGTACAATGGACCTGTGAGGTGAGGTGAAATTGGGTTTAACGTCGCGTCCAAGATTACAACAATGGACCTGTGAAGATCCGGGGCAGAATAGGTCTTTAGCAACCCATTCTTGCCATAAAAGGCGATTATGCTTGTCGTAAGAGGCGACTAACGGGATCGGGTGGTCAGACTCGCTGACTTTGTTGATGCATGTCTTCATATCCCAAATGCGTGGATCGATGCTCATGATGTCGACCAGTGGATTGTCTGGTCAAGACTCGATTATTTACAGACCATCGTCATGTAGCTGGAATATTGCAGAGTGCGGCGTTATAAACAACAGGCAAACAAACAAACAAACAAACAAATCCAAGTACAATGATAGAAACAGCTGGGTCTTCTTCGAGTGTACTCAATACAACAAAATCTCGACCCCATTTTGTCTATCTTTGTTATTATTACCAGGTCGATCTCTCCGGCTGGATATATGTAAACACACATAATGTAGCGCTACTAAAACCAAACATACCTTTATCCAACAGAATAGTAATAGCATGTTATCTGTAGCAAGAATCAATAACACGTCTTACCAGTGAATATTTTATCAAAGGTATTCCTCCCGAATACCTCCCGAACTTGGACCTTTTACGAATTACGCTTATTACGAATAATTGCAAGAAACCGAGCAAGAACTTATAAAAAACGTGAACATAGCAAAACGAATCCTATTTTTCAAATTAAACTTTGTTCATAAGAATAATTTACATTAAGGGGCGATATGTACGATATTAACCCTTAATGTAAAAAAATATTTTTTTACATTAAGGGTTGCGGGTTGTTACTCTTAATGTAAAAACGTAACCCTAAATGTAAAACATTTTACATTAAGAGTAATTTTTACATTAAGGGTTGTAACAGAGCATGAACAACATCATCAAATTAAGTACCAATTGGAAATCATTGAAAATCTGGAAATGATAAAAATCCAGTATGCTGACATGCGCTGTGCCCTCTACGACCAAGGCAACTACCAACTGACACCGTGGATGGCAGGCTTTAAATTGTCTAATGTCTGCTGCACATCAAAAAGCCAGAAAGACAGACATTTTCTAAAGTTCCTGCGTGGTCCCTGATGTCAACAAAGCATTACTGTTTCGTCGGATGGTCACCTCCCAAGACACCACAGACAGTCCGAAAACAAGAACAACGAAAGAGAATTAAAACAGCAAAGTTGTTCACTCTAAGAAAGTAGTATTTTCAACAACAAAAATTCATGTACTGCAGGAAAGTAGGAAGTAAGTCAGATAGATATGATGAACATTGATTATTATTTATTAAACATCTTATGTATTGTAAATAAGTACGCGGGTTAGAATTGGTCTTCAGCAACCCATGGTTGCCGTAAGAGGCGACTATGCTTGTGGTAAGAGTCTCGCTGACTTGGTTGATGCATGTCATAGTATCTCAGTTGCGTAGATTGATGCTCATGATGTCAATCACTGGATTGTCTGGTCCAGACATGATTATTTACAGACCGCGAAATCGTATGCGAAGTGATGGGTAGATCGACAGTAACTCGCCGTTATGGTCAGATTACCGCTATTGACGCCTTGAAACGCGACGAACTTTAGTTGCAAGAGAATGGATACAAATGCCGTACCATGACTCGCTAACATTCATATTTGAGGCAGTTTGGCTACTAACAGTCAACATAACGTTTTTGCAATCGAAATACGTGTAACACGTGAAGTCCCTGTGGTGACTGGTCAAATTGTTCCATACGTTAAAAAATATCCTGCACAACACCTGTACCAAAGTGCTACGCTTATGGTTCTTATAATTTTAAGTATATTTAGTGGAGGCTGCAACTAAAATAACACGATATTGGAATATATTATTCCTGATGAAATAATAACTAAAGATACAAATTCTTCCGACCATTGCATCATTTTCTTTGAAGTTGTATCATTTGGTACTTTTTAACTGAATCACCGGTAGATTGAGAGGAAACGTGTGCACAGCTGATTGCCATTTCCGGCTTAGTTTACGAGAAAATACACACAGTATCTTAATCTCTGCATATAAAACAATGCCATGGAGACCAGGAAATTCATTTTAAATAGTAAACCACCACATCTAGTGATGTTTAATATCAAATTTCATACTTTCATTGACCAAGTTTGTTATACGATGTGGGTTTTTTGAAAGCGCATATTATTACTCGATAAATTTTTTTTACACTATGAATCACAAACAACTTCTATTCTAATCTTATTTGAAACTCTGATACGTGCAACGTAGATCGTGTTAGGTAGGCAGAGCATGTATACTATTTTGTATATTCCCTACAACTCGACCTCAGTTAAATCGCTGATCATCCAAAACGCTCATCAATTATTTGGACCCCAAAGGTAGCGTTGTAGGGAGAGATCACTGTATCTTAAATGCCATAATTTTGACTCGTTAAAAGTCATATTTGTTGTAGTCTGACTTATGTGTCAACACAGATTTCGCGATCGAGAGCGCCTGAGCCTCTACCGTGACTTGTGTGTTCAAATAAAATATTGCATCAAAGCTAGGCCAAGCGAAGCTTCTAAAGTCACCACTAGGCCTACCTCGCATTACAATTTCCAAGAAATGTAGTCAACTGTCCATCATTCAATTTCCAAGAAGCATGTGCCATATATGGAAGTGTTACTACGATCTATCAATGAAACAAACCAGGTTCTCATTGTTGTTGACCAACCTTACATCGAACTGTATTAATCCCATTGGTTGGCTGGTGTAACTGTATGCAAATTAGATTGCCATTCCGTGACACCAGCAAAATATTAGCCAATGAAATATCGTAACATGATCACATTCTCGTGAAACTTGACCCAGTTCATTTTGTATGCTCTACATGTCCACGGGCATGCTAGAAAAGGGTATATTCCTCGCCCGACATCTAAACCTTACTTGGCACGGGCGTCTGGCAATGGTATTTTTCAATCCCTGCTATGTGAGACGGAATCCTCAACAGGTAGATCCAGAATAGAATATTATTGACTGTGTTTGATCTAGAGTTTTTGTTTCTGCTGCTGATCGCTTGAAGTGCACGTAGCGAGTCTGACAGGGTGGCTGCCTTTGCTGTCAATAGTTCCGTTAGAGTTTGAGTGCATTCAGCAGTGAATACTGATTGACCGTCATACAGTCGAACCGAGTGTGCTTAGGGCCCTGGATCGTGGATCCTGTAACCATCAGTGAAGTTGATCGGATTCTTGGATCCATCAGTGTATATACATGTATGGGCCGCGTTTTACAAGGTAGTTTGAATTTTAGTGACAGCTACTGATCGTAGTAGGGTTGGGTTTTCTTTGTTTAGTGACTTCTGATGTTAAAACAGTGTCAACTTTGGGCGGGTGTATATCCCAGATGGCTTTAGTGAGGGATTTGTCCAAGCTGGGCATCATCTCAGGTGTTCTTGTCTTTCCATATTTTTTTCACCAAAGGTGTCAACGATAGTATTGCCTGCTCTCTTCTTAATTTCAATGGGAATTCCCCCTTACTAGTGCTTCTAGTGACGTACCTATTGCTGCACCTGTGTGTGGCAGGCATTAGAGCTTTGTATTGTTTTCTGTCAAGGCAGCACAAAGCAGTGTTTGATGCTGAGTGAAAGGCCTCACATCCATTGTCTACTTTTGACCTGACAAGTGATTTATAGAAGTCCAGCCTTAGCCCAATTAGCCTTTGCATAGTCCCATGTGGGCTGAGAATTAGGCTCTTGCTCTCTAGTTGTGGTGGCCTACCTCTGAAGGCGAGTATAGGAAGGTGGTCGCTTCAAGTGTCATCAAGAACTTGCCATTGGCAATGTGAGGCAGGATTCTTAGCGGCAATTGTGAGGTCAGATGACCTATGTTTTGTGGACATGGTCATTACGTGTGGGACTGCCATTGTTTAGAGTTATGGCAGTTTTGTCTTCAACCCATTTCTCTACCATTTTGCCATATTTACAAAAAAATTGTTCCTGTCTTCCCATACAGGATTGTGGGCATTAAAGTCAACAACGTTTATCCCATTTTTGCCTACTACTTGAGCTAGTCTCGTGAGCTCTTCCATGTTTCATGGGTAACCCTGTGGTATATGTTAGCTAGGAGTGATTCATTTCCATTTGCCAGTTTTAAGGAGATTACTTAGGTTTCAAGGTTTCCTTCATTTGTTTTGATATTTTTGGAGGTACAGCTTAAATGGACAAGGGTGATAATTCCTCTTACCTTGTTATCTGGTTTAGCATACTACCGAGGCACAAGGCGCCATTCAAGCAGATGACAAACATGCCATAGTTGCCATCTTGGCAGAGGGCCAGGGTTTTTACTCAGCAAGCCTGCGGTTTTGTACAAAAGGAGCATTCGTTACTCCGAATTATGATTGCTGTAGCCAATATGCATATAACATGCATAACAACAATACACTACAATTCCTCCCTGCAATTCCCTTGTGGAGCATATAATATACCAGTCCTTGGATCTTTTGTCAACCTTAAGACAAAGAAATCTCAAGCAAAGAGTATCTTATCTTCTTGATCAGTAACATTAATAACTGTCATTTAATAATAAAGCTCTCTGAATGAAAACACACTGTAAAGACACAAATCAAGTCTCTCAAGACACTTGCAAATTCTCGAGGACCGCCTAACCGATGGCACCATAAGGGTCCCTTGTGATCACTACCTACACCATGTGTCCACTTAGTGTCATTGGAACACTCTTGCACTGCTACAGGTTGCTACAGTTATTCTGACATTTGGCTTCAGTAAGTCAAGCCGAGTTCTTAGGTTTCTCCCCATCATTAAAGATGCTGGTGTCATAGTTGTTGTGGCATGTGCTGTAGTTCTGAAAAACAACAGATATCAGGAAAGTTTTATTTGTATGGTTCCCTTCTCCTCTTTCATTACTCTTAGAGGCTGCTTGAAAGTGTGAACTTTTGTAACTCTTCAATCACTCAGCATATCCATTTCCTGGCACTGTTCACATCCTTTGCAGCTTTTGGCAACATGCTGAATTTCCTTGTCAATCCAGGCCACCACAAGTCCCCTCGAGCCAAAGAATTCATCTTTACTACACCCAAATGACCTGAAGCTTTAAGCAAACCACAATGCTACAAATGTAAATTGAGTAGTGTCCCTCGCGCTATGAGGCAGCATGACAGCACTCTCACAAACTATCTTGTATATCTGTTGACCAAGTTCTTCCTGACCTACAATTTTTGTTCTACATGCTGATCAAGTCACCTGGAATGGGAATCTTCAAGAAAATCATCATAAAGAGAATGCTTTTTGTGATTTTCGAAGTGATTTTTGTGACAATATTGACTGAGAGTTTCACTGGGGCTGGCTTGGGTGTGCTCACCACTGGGGACCCTACCTATTGTTTTAGAACAATGGGAGCAATCACTGACTATCCTCTGTTCAGAGCCACTTGCCTACAACTGAGAAGTTACACATGTGATAGACTTGATGCAAATCTGTGGACTAAACTAAAACAGCTCAAGATAAATGATAAACCTGCAACAAGACGTTGCCGTCCAGTAATACCAGTTTTGTCTTCACCAGTTTTTTCAAAAAACGTTCCTCACTCATCCAGGAATGGTGTTAATTTCAACAACTTAATTGATGTGTCTCTTCATGTGAACTCAACAGAAAAATATCCACCGAAGGCTCTTAGTTTTGGAGTTCAAAATGTTCAATCCATCAGAAATAAGACGTTGTCTCTTCACGACCTCATCCTGGAAAAGGACTATGATATTTTTGTTTTGACAGAAACATGGTTAACTCAAAATGACAATTCTGCTATTGCTGAACTTGTTCCCCAGTCCTACGACATAGTAACTCTAAACCGTGTCAGTGGACGTGGCGGCGGTGTTGCAATAATACACAAATGTGCAATCAATGTCAAGATTACAAAGGTTGAAACTTTCAACTCTTTTGAGAATTTCAGTGTTATTGCATCCATCCAAAATGATGTAATTAGACTTCACACAGTGTATCGACCACCTCTATCAAAGAAGAACAAACTCACTAATGACTTGTTTCTTACAGAATTTTCTGATTTTCTTGAAAGTGCAGCAACAGATCATGGACATCTTCTTATCACAGGAGATTTCAACATCCATGTTGACAAACATATTGAAAACTTTTCTCAACAGTTTGGACAGCTGCTTACCTCTTACAATCTGCGCCAGCATGTATCTGACTCCACCCACAAACATGGACACACTCTAGATCTCGTTATAAGTCGAGATAAAGATAACTTTCTAACAGTGAATGACGTCATTGGCAATCAGATCTCGGATCATTTTCTCATTGATATCAGTGTCCAGATATCCAAACCTGAACCTGTTCGGAAATTATTTACCTACAGTAAGACTAGAAACATTGATCTGTCTTTGTTCACTCATAACTTGGATACCGAAGATGTCATGAGCAAAGTCAATCAGTTTGAGGATGTTGATGATAAGTTTACTTCTTTCAAAGGCCTTCTTACTACCATCTTGGACAACCATGCCCCACTCAAGAAACGCTCTGTGATACTGCGTCCAAACACCAACTGGTATGATGATAACATCAGGAAGAAGAAGCAACAATCAAGAGCTGCTGAGAAAACATGGCGCAAAAGCAAGCTGGAGATTAATCGCCAGATCTTCAAATCGGCCAGAAATGAAGTAAACAGTGCCCTTAGAAGTGCAAAACAAAAATACATCTCTGATAATATCACCCGTAACAAAACAAACAGACGGGAACTTTTTTCACTTCTAAACGGTTTGTTGAAAGGGACTCCAAAAGCAACACTTCCGGAATGTGATGATGATTTCTCATTGGCAAATGAATTTGCATCATTTTTCAATGACAAGATACAGAAAATCAGGAATATTTTGGACGAGAAACGTCAGGAATCTTCTGAATCTAGACCATGCCCTGACTACAACTCTTTTTCTGGAAATTAAATAACCTCCTTCAGTCACGTTTCTTTGATAGTCGTATCGGACACTATCAAGCATGCTCCATCCAAGACGTCTTCACTTGACCCAGTTCCTACCTGGCTATTCAAGACCATAATGGATCACGTGACACCTTCTATGTGGGACATTATCAACACGTCTCTGTTCCCTAGTGAACTGAAACATGCTCATGTCACTCCCATCATCAACAAACCTGGTTTGGATCCCGACAATTTCAAAAACTTTAGACCTGTGTCCAATCTCTCGTTCGTGTCTAAATGCCTGGAAAAGATTGTCGCTGTGCAGCTACACCATCATCTGAAACAAAACAATCTCGGTGAAAAATTCCAGTCTGCATACAAGTCAAGTCACAGTACTGAGACAGCACTTGTTCGGGTCCACAACGACATCCTGACATCTTTTGGGCAGCGGAAAACCACTCTTCTTGTTCTCCTTGACCTCTCATCTGCCTTTGATACTATTGATCACACAATTTTAGTACAAAGACTCAAAACACGACTTGGCATTCGGGGAACAGCTCTCCAGTGGATCCAGTCCTACCTGTCTGACCGGACCATGTCTGTTAAGATCCATTCTACAACATGCAAAAATCACTATGGTGTACCACAGGGTTCAGTCCTTGGACCTCTGCTATTCAGAATTTACATCCTGCCAATTGGAGATATCATCCAGAAACATGCTCTTAACTTCCACCTCTATGCGGACGATAACCAGATCTACATTTCCTTTAAAACTTCCGAGCTGTCTCTGAACCTTGCCGCCCTTGAGCGCTGTATTGATGACATACGATCCTGGATGAGCTTCAGTTATCTCAAACTCAATGAAGAGAAGACTGAGTTTTTAATCCTTGGTTCGCAACAGCAAGTCAGAAAGCTTCACCCTGACTCTGTATACCTTCATATTGGTGATACCACTGTGTACCCAACTGCCAGTGCCCGTAATCTGGGAATCACCTTTGATTCAACAATGGCCATGGACACTCATATTTCACTTACCAGCAGAGCATGCTACCATAGCATCTATAACATCAGTAAAGTCCGCCATCTACTTGATACTCCAACAGTTTAATTGTTGATGCAATGTCTTGTGACATCCAAACTGGATTACTGCAATGCATTGTATGCTAATCTTCCCATGAAAGCCATATCAAAGCTACAACGCATTCAGAACTCTGCAGCTAGATAAATCTCCAAGATTCCAAGATCTAATCATATCAGTCCTGTCCTCAAAGCACTACATTGGCTTCCAGTCTCCTTTCGTATAAACTATAAGATATGTATCATCACTCACGGCTGCCTCAACAATAGCGAATATCCAGACTATCTCAAAGATCTTATATCCCTGTACTCTCCAGAGCGTGCTCTCCGATCCTCTGGGGAACTCTACTGTATCAGCCTCTGTCTACTTCTGCTATGTCTGACCGTGCCTTCTCCTTTTGCAGTCCACAGTTATGGAACTCTTTGCCTTTGAATCTGAGAAACTCTGCTTCTAAGGAAACGTTTAAGTCTCTCCTCAAAACCCACTTCTTCACTTCAGCTTTTCAATAGATCTCCTGATTGTTGGCATATGTACATAGACATTACATTTTAACTTTGTCACAGCGCCAGTGAGCAACTGTCGATGGATATTAGGCGCTTTACAAATCAATTATTATTATTATTATTAATGCCCACACACCCCACATAACACAACCCTGATGAATAGACAGCTCTACTTGTCTGCTGTGATACGGTTCAAGCCCTCCAGGTGATTTTGCCGGCCATCTTTCCATTGTGTTCATAAACCTGTGTTAGAACAAGTTGCTGTAGCTACATCTTCACACTTTATGGGCAATGACTCAAACTATCCAATGTGAAACAAATCCTCTGCATCCAACTCTCTGGATGAATTTTGATCAAACTCAACATCTTTTCCAAGTGGCAGCCACAACAATACATCCACATTGCTGTGCTTTTTGGAACTGTTTTCAATTGTATCGTCATGAGTTGGAAGGTATAATGCATAACGCTGCATCCTTGCAGCTGCCATAGCCAATATGCCTTTCTGTGGGCTCATTATTGCTGCCAGTGACTGATGATCAGTCAGAATAGATAATTTTCTTCCATATACATACTGGTGAAATTTCTTTACACCACAAACAAATCCCAGTGGCTCCTTGTTGTGATGTTTTGCGAGCCAATAGGCGCTAACTTTATAGTTGTACGTGGATGCACAACGATATATGTTCGGTGGAACAGAGAGAGACAATACTTCGGCCATGCTCTTTATTCCCTGATCTAAGGGAGGTAACTACGTCATACATAATCGCAACGTTAAAGTGCATTGTAAAACACTACATCTCTCTCCTCCTTGGATTAATTATTGGAGTTAACAATAATTATAGCACCTAATAATTTGGGCCTTTAAGATGCAACATATTAACTTTATATTAGCATGCATTAAAAAAATGAAAATACATTTGTTATATTTTAACATTAAAATGACTGATTAAAGTCCATCAAGTTTCATGTAAGAACCTGTCATAATGTAATAACTGCAAACAAAGTCCTTTTTGCTGAAATACAACGCTGTAATTGTTCAAAGTAAAGTTTCTTTGCTAAAAGAAAACATTGAAATATGATTAATGAAATTAAAATATTTCAGATGACACAAAGTCTTTGTTGTTATTTATGTTTATGTTTGTATTGTCCTGGATATTGTCTTCAGTTGGAGACTGAGGAGACTTTTTGAAGAAACTACTGTTTCTTGTTATCTTTCTGTCACCACACTCTGCAGTTATCGTGAAGCCTTTATTCGTTACGACTTGAAATGACACTGGCTCAAATGGAGTGTTAGATTTTTGAGTGAAGTGTCCTTCACAAGAACAGGATCACCTTTCTGAAAGTTGTGAGATTTGATGTTCACTTACGATCACCATTTATCTTCTTCTTCTGTTTAGCATCCATATCCTTTTGTCTCATTTTCTTCTTGTCAAATTTTACAGTTTTTGGTGAACAGGGGAGTCTGTTTCTCAGGTTTCTGTTGAACAAGGCTGTTGCAGGAGGCAGGCCTGTTGATGTGTGAGGGGTTGTTCTGTTGGATAGCACGAATTTATACATTTCCTGCTTCCAAGTTTTCCTTTGCGCTATTGCTCCTTTAATTCCCTTTTTCAGCATCCGCATGAGTCTTTCAGTTTCAGCGTTTGCTTGTGGCCAGCCATAAAGGTGTTATTTTCCGGTGTTATCTGCATATGTTTTGAAGTCATATCCATGGAAGGGTGGATCATCATCTGTTTTTAGTTGATTAGGTATTCCAAACTCTGAGAAGATTTTCTCAAGCCTAGCTGAAATTCTGGCTGAAATACTTGTGAGTATGTCAACAATTACATATCTGGAATATTTATCTTGCACAACAAGAAGATATTCTCCTGTTGAAATTTGTCCAAAGTCAGCACTAAGTCTTGCCATGGTCCATTTGGCAGTGTTGACATTTTCAATGGTTCACGGGCTGGTGAGTCCGTTGTCATTTGACATGTTATGCAGTTTCTCACTACATTTTCAACCATTGAGTTCATATGAGGGAACCACACTTTTTCTCTTAACAGAGCAACCGTTTTTGCAATACCCTGAGGACCTGTGTGAGCTAGATCAACTGATTGTCTCTGCAATTTTTGTGGTAACACAATTTTAGTCCCTTTCAAAAGAAGTCCATTCTTTGTCACTGACAGTTCATGTCTACATTTGAACAGTGTCATACACTTTGTTATCACTTTGATATTATCTGGGGGTCTCTTTACGAGTAAGTTTACAGAGGAGCTAATATGTGAGTGTTGCATAATGTGGAATAAGACAAGAACCACATAAGTTCATCATACCCAACAAACTTCTCACCTTTGACACATTTGTAGGTTGTAGCATGTCTATGATTGCAGACAGTTTTGCCTGTGATGGTTTCATGCCACTCCAAATGAATACATGCCCAAAGAATTAAATGGAATTCTTATTAAAAATGCATTTCTCACAGTTTATAGTTAGTCCTTTTCCACGGAGCCTTCTAAACAATGCATGAAGATTTTCATCATGCGACTGTTCATCTTTTCCATACACAAGAATATGGTCTCTGATATTCAAGACTCCTGGTAATCCATTGACGGTCTGTCGAATGGATTCCTGAAAAACTTCAGCAGCACTGCTTAAGCCAAAGTTCAGGCATTTATATCTGTACAATCCAAGGTGTGTGGCAATTGTGGTTATATAGTCCTCAGAAAGTTCAAGTTGATTATATCCTTGATTAATGTCCAGTTTGGAGAACACTTGTGCTCCTGACAGGATAGTTGTCAGCTCTTCAAGAGTTGGGGGGTTATGTCTCTCACATTTAATAGCAACATTGGGACATCTCATATCCACACAAACTCTGACTTTACCTGGACTTGAAGGTTTTGGTATGACTACTAGAGGAGATACCCAGGGTGTCGGACCTGTTGCCTTTTCAATGACGTCTGTCTAGGTCTGCTTGAATCTGTATCTCAATGTCTTTTCTGACATGAAATGGAACACGTCTGTATTGACGAGCTACAGGCTTATGTCTCTGTCTATGTGTAATTTGACTTGTACGTCTTTGAGCTTACCAAGTCCTGTAAACAAATCTTTATATTCCTCCACCATACTTGTTGTATTACATGACAAGACAGATTCATGAAATTATAACAGATTCAGTTTTTTAGTCATCTCCCAACTCAACAGACATTCTTTTACATCTGGAACAACACAAATGTTCGCTTCAGCTGATGCAGTTTTAGATTCTATGGTAGCTCTAAGTCTGCCTACAGTCACAGGTTCTTCTTTTCCATATGGAAACACTTTTGTTCTGCATGAATCTAACTGAGGCTTTGGAATCAGCGTATTGTACCGGTACACAGTTTCTAATATTGTGTTGATTGACGCAGATTGATTGTCCATCTACTTTCATCTCGAATTTCGGACATTTGTTTTCATCTTGTGATAAGAAAACAAGAGTACTCTGAGAGCACAACATCCGCCGCATGAATTTGTTTAACGAGTTTATATTTTCTTTATATTTTTTTCATGAAACTCCGTAAAACAAGGGCAGTAACTCTGTCAAAATTTGTCGAAATGAAACCGGACTGCAATTTGCGTATCATCAAAATGTCGACATCTTGTGTGTAGAGTGTCAGGGATATTCTCTGGAAACTGGAGGAGGAGTTGATTTCACAAGCTTAGTACCCTCTCTCACAATTAGGCAAATGAAGCTCCGTCAAACAGGGGCAGTAACTCTGTCAAAATTAGTCGAAATGAAACGAGACTGCAATTTGCGTATCATCAAAATGTCGACATCTTGTGTGTAGAGTGTCAGGGATATTCTCTGGAAACTGGAGGAGGAGTTGATTTCACAAGCTTAGTACCCTCTCTCACAATTAGGCAAATGAAGCTCCGTCAAACAGGGGCAGTAACTCTGTCAAAATTTGTCGAAATGAAACGGGACTGCGATATGAATATCATTAACAAGTTGACATATTCAGTGTAGAGTGTCAGGGATATTCTGTGGAAACTGTAGGAGGAGTGATTTCACAAGCTTGGTACCTTTCTCACAATTAAGCAAATAAAGCTCTGTAAAACAGGGGCTGTAACTCTGTCAAAATTAGTCGAAATAAATCAGGACTGTGATATGCGTATCATCAACATGTTGACATCTTGTGTGTAGAGTTTCAGGGATATTCTCTGGAAACTGTAGGAGGAGTTGATTTCACAAGCTTAGTACCCTCTTTCACAATTAGGCAAATGAAGCTCTGTAAAACAGGGGCAGTAACTCTGTCAAAATTAGTCGAAATAAAATGGGACTGTGATATGAATATCATTAACAAGTTGACATATTGAGTGTAGAGTGTCAGGGATATTCTGTGGAAACTGTAGGAGGAGTGATTTCACAAGCTTAGTACCTTTCTCACAATTAAGCAAATGAAGCTCTGTAAAACAGGGGCTGTAACTCTGTCAAAATTAGTCGAAATAAATCAGGACTGTGATATGCGTATCATCAACATGTCGACAACTTGTGTGTAGAGTTTCAGGGATATTCTCTGGAAACTGTAGGAGTTGATTTCACAAGCTTAGTACCCTCTCTCACAATTAGGCAAATGAAGCTCTGTAAAACAGGGGCAGTAACTCTGTCAAAATTAGTCGAAATGAAACGGGACTGCGATATGCGTATCATCAACATGTCGACATCTTGAGTGTAGAGTTTCAGGGATATTCTCTGGAAACTGTAGGAGTTGATTTCACAAGCTTAGTACCCTCTCTCACAATTAGGCAAATGAAGCTCTGTAAAACAGGGGCAGTAACTCTGTCAAAATTAGTCGAAATGAAACGGGACTGCGATATGCGTATCATCAACATGTCGACATCTTGAGTGTAGAGTTTCAGGGATATTCTCTGGAAACTGTAGGAGGAGTTGATTTCACAAGCTTAGTACCCTCTGTGGGACGGACAGACAGACGGATGGACTGCGCCACGACATAATCCCCCTTCGGCCATTCTGGCCCGGCGGGGGATAAAAAGCCATCATCTTCAGACCATGCGCACAGACTTTGAGTGTCCACGATGTGGTGCACTTTCTTCACTACTGCTTTTACACACATTAGTGAAATGATTGTTTTTGCCACATTTTCCACATGTTCTGCCAAAGGCTGGACATTTTCTACCACAATTAAACATGTGTTCTGTTTTTTAGGTATCTTTTGTGATGCAGCAGGCTTTGATTGTTGAGGTTTCTTTTGAAACTTCTTCTTTGACAGTAGATGTGTGTTTGATGCACTAGCACTACTGGAATTTCCCTGAACTTGTTTTGAATGTTCATGTGTTAATTCAACTGTTCTGCTGTATATTAACAGTTCATTCAATGCCATGTTCGGATTACTCAACCCTTTCTCTCTGACTTTGTTAGAAAGACAACCTGCTATGAGATGTGATTTTATCTCTGCATCGATTTTTTCATCAAAACCACATGTGTGGGCTTGTTGACGCTGTTTGTGATAAAAATCATCAATTGAATCTGACTTTTTGTGCATTTGATGAAAAGAGTACTTTTGGAACTCAAGATTCACTTGGGGGAATAGAGTCAACAATGTCATTTAAGTCATTGCCACTGAATGAAAGTAACAACGCTTTCTTCTGTCAATCATCAGTTACGTTATAACCGACAAATACATTGTTCTCAAGTTGCAATTTCCACTTATTCCAACGGACTAACTTACCATCAGACTTGCAGTCGAATAGCAGACAGTGAGGTAAAGATACCATAACCGGTGCTGGCTGTTGTAGCGCTCGTTGTAGGGCTTCCTCCTGTTCATCAGCCATGATGTCACTTGCAAAATAAGTCACTCGTTGCCAATGTGATGTTTAGCGAGCCAATAGGCGCTAACTTTATATTTGTATGTGGATGCACATCGATATGTATGTTCAGTTGAACAGAGACGGACAATACTTTGGCCATGCTATTTATTTTCTGATCCAAGCGATTGGTTTCTCAAAATTGTCTGGTAACACATGTGATAGGATGGCCCTTTTTCCATAGCTTGAAGCAGCAGTAGCTACTCTCAGCGGCAGGGTTGGGTCATAGTGGGTTAACAATAAACCATACCAGAAGTTCCTTTGACTTGCTGAAAGCGGCTTCACAAGCAGTCGAAGGCAGCCAATTCCCATCTTTCTCTTGCAGTTCATACAGTGGTTTGACTACTAAGGCAAGGTCAGGTAAGAAACGATGGTAGTCATTTACTAATCCAAGGTAAGAGTGCAGCTCTGATACATCCGAAGGTATGGCAGCTATTGTGATGGCTTATGTCTTTTTTGGCCAATTTGTGGAGTCCCTCTCAATCACTAAGTGGAGTCTATCACATGGCCACAATACTGGATTTGGTCCTTGACAAATTCACATTTGTCAACATGGGCTATCAGAAGTTGCAGCACTAGCTCTAGATGTGAAAGTTTCTCCTCTTCTGTTCTGCTACTGATGATTATGTCATCTAATATGGCTTCTGTACCTGGAATGCCCTGCAACACTTACTCAATAGTTCTCTGCCCGATAGCAGGGTCTGTCTTGATACCAAAAGGTAACCTGTTGTATCTGTAAAGTCCTTTTAAAGTGTTTATGGTGAGGGACTTTTTTATTCATCCTCCACTTCCATTTGTAGATGAGCCTGTCTCATGTCTGTCTCCTGACAGTTTTGCATAGACGTCTTCTACCTTTGGCATTGGGTGCATCACATCTTGCAGCGATCAGTGATCTGAAAGTCTCTGCATATTCTGACCTGGACATTTCTTTTCAAGATGGGAACAATGGATGAAGCCCATTCACTGAAATCAAGCTTGGATATGATACCAGACTGTTCAAGTTTATCTAGCTCAGCTTCAACTTTCTCATGGAGTGGATATGGCACATTTGTTTCCTTGAAGAATTTGGGTGCATAGTCACCTGGTACAACTGACGTTGCCTTGACTTCATTTAACTTTTATAGTCCTTCCCTGAATACCAACTCATACTTCCGTAGAATGTCCTGTACTTTTGCACTTGTTTCTTGGGGTTCTTGCAAAGTGTTCAATTTAACTTAATCAAAGTTTAGGCACCGTATCCACTCTCTCCCAAACAAAATCTGCTTTCCTTGGCCTGGTACAATATGCTGTACAGTTGCATCTCACGTGACTTATGGTTAACTTTCATTGGTGTAACTCCAAATGGGAAAAGTAAACTAATGTGTAAGTTTTCATTCTCACCATAGTGTCATTCATTTGTATCTCACCAAACTCCATATAATCTTTGTATGGCTTTGGACATAAATCTTCTCAAATGATTTGTCAATTGTGTTCAAGTTTCCAGTAATAAAGTCATCATCTTCATCACCTTGCTGACCACTTACATCACTGGTAATGTTGTCACTATGATCATCAATACACTGTATATGACTGTTAGTGCATTGAGATGAGTTACATCTTTGGTGGACCTTTGCCAGTCTAACATACCTGTTGAAGGTGACCCACTCGCTTGCAGTTGTGACATGTGGCCTCTTTGAATCTACAGTCATTAGGATTGTGACCAACCCTCCCACAGCGATAACATGGTGCGTAACCATGAAAACGATTCAAACTCACAGACTGAAGTACACTGCATTTCACCAGTATCCCTCAAAGCAGATTCATCAAGTTTTGCAGTCATAACAACATCCTCAAAAGTCAGACGTTTACTTCTCTATAATTTCAGTTGTACACGTTCATTTCTCCGTCCAAACTTATCACGAAATCACGATGTACTGATAGTTTTCTCAAATCTGCCAGAGTCTGAAATTGATTCACCTTCATGCTGGGGATGTTGTGATAAAACAAAATCTTTTACCTTTTTCTTTTGGTTGAGGGTTTAGGTGGCCAATTCAAGGTCTTTATCAAATTATCATAATTCAGCGATGCTGGTTTTTCGGGGGTGCTCAAATGCTTAAGCAATCTGTATGTCCCTGATCCCATGAGTGTAATAATAGTCGCTACACTATCGCTATAAGGTAGCAGCTAATATGTCTCTGGCTGCAGCAGTGATATTCACTGAAGTAGCTTCACACGTCCAAAATGTGTGTGATGTGGAGTGCTGAACATCTGTGTCTGCTGAAGGTAATCTGGAAAGGCAATCTGCATTAGCTTTCTGTTTCGTGGATCTATACTTGATCTGGTAAGTGTAAGCTGATAGCTTGATGGACCATCTCTGCACGCTTGATTCAGTCAGCACAGTAATTCCTGTTTTTAGTCCAATAATACTTGTTAGTGGCTCGTGGATGCCCGTACAAGTACTTATTAAATTGCTATAATGAAAATGTTGAAAAACTTCTGATCTCTGCCAATCGTACTGGTGCAGCAATAATATTAGCTAGTTTGGATCCATAGGTGAAAAACATTATGCAAATGACGACCCTGTGATGATCTATCTTCTTAAGATGAGGGTATTGATCTTGAGATCGGTGACGATCCCGCTCTTAATTGTCGGTTCAACGTTGGCTGGACAAAATTTTGGTGAGGGAGATAGTACCCTTGTAGACACATCACATGGATTATGTGTCATGAACTAATGCAAGCCCTGTTCACTAACAGCGGTAGATAGGATCTGTACCAAAGTCTGAATATCAGACTGAGAGAGCGCCAAGTCCGTTAAGATCTTGGCTGTCATCACTGAACCGACAGGAGCAATGAAAGATGGAGATGACTGTCGTATAGTCACCTAACTAAGCACGCCTGTCATCATACCACGACATCTACGAAGTGTACCTTGATCTTGATCCTGACTGTCAAAGTTAATCTGATCCTAGTGAACCATAGACTCAAGGAGAGTTTGTAGATCCCACTGCTGGCCGTTGTGATGATGATCCTCCAAAGTCAATCAATGATGCCGATCTGGACTGTCCAATCGACGTTGATCATGCCATGTGATCATGCCAATGTCGATCCCTTGAAGAAGTATATCAATCTCAGGTGAGGGGAATTGATGTGGATCAGTTGAATGTTGATCCCTTGAAGAAGGGAATTGATGTGGATCAGTTGAATGTCGATCCCTTGAAGAAGTATATCAATCTCTGGCGAGGGGAATTGATGTAGATCAGTTGAATGTTGATCCCTTGAAGAAGGGAATTGATGTGGATCAGTTGAATTTCGATCCCTTGAAGGAGGGAATTGATGTGGATGTGATGTGGGTACCCGGATGTGGGTACCCGGGTCCTACTCAGTACCCACCCGACCCGAGGTATGTGAATTCTTGGGAGATGTATGTCAATTCTTGGGAGAGGTTTGTCAATCCTTTGAAGAGGTATGTCAATTCTTGGGCGAGGTATGTCAATTCTTCGGTGAGGTATGTCAATTCTTGGGAGAGGTATGTCAATTCTTGGGAGATGTATGTCAATTCTTGGGAGAGGTTTGTCAATCCTTTGAAGAGGTATGTCAATTCTTGGGAGAGGTATGTCAATTTTGGGGAGAGGTATGTCAATTCTTGGGAGAGGTATGTCAATTTTTGGGAGAGGTATGTCAGTTCTTGGGAGAGGTATGTCAATTCTTGGGAGATGTATGTCAATTCTTGGGAGAGGTATGTCAATTCTTGGGAGAGGTATGTCAATTTTGGGGAGAGGTATGTCAGTTCTTGGGAGAGGTATGTCAATTTTTGGGAGAGGTATGTCAATCCTTTGAAGAGGTATGTCAACTTTTGGGAGAGGTATGTCAATCCTTGGGAGAGGTATATCAATTTTGGGGAGAGGTATGTCAATATTTTGGAGAGGTATGTCAATCCTTTGAAGAGGTATGTAAATTCTTGGGAGGTATGTCAATCCTTTGAAGAGGTATGTCAATCCCTTGAAGAGGCACGTTGATCCCTAGATGGGGCATATCGATCCCTGGGAGAGGTATGTCGATCTATGGGAGAATAATGTTGATTCCTTGAAGAGGTATGTCGAGCCCTGGGAGAGGTATGTCGATCCTTGTGAGAGGTATGTCAGTCACTTGATGAAGTATGTCATTTTCTCGTAAGAGGGTTGTCAAAGTTGATCCCAATTGTGGCTGTTAGTGTGATCATCACAACACTGTAAATGGGTTGTCAATCTCAGTTTCCTCCATAATCCTCTGATGAACATGGAGGAGGGTGCAATCGATGTCGATCTGTTGATTTTGGAAGTGAACTCGATTACGGCTGCTGTCGATCGAGGAGTAGAATGACGAGGTAAGGCAGTCTGTCTGTGGTCTTACAATTCTCTCTAATGAAGAGGCAAATTTTCAATCTAAAGGAACGCACAATAGTGTTAGAGCTGAGGCAATCCTTCTGGTTTGATGGGGAAGAGGAATGACGATTGTCGGTCAAGTCTCTAGCTGCCCTATATATGTAGAATCGTCATGATCTTTGGTTGTGGGAGTAGTAGACAATTTTGAAGTAACTAATGAACTTTAAGTTAGATCAGCTGTGAGGAATGACACTGAGTTGATATCTTCCTCTACAAGGAGAGTTGTAGAGGTAGTTGACTTTGACAATGGACAATGGTCAATGGAATATTTAGTTGTACTGCTATCAGCGCAGTTCACATAGTTTGTTTTGCAGCAAAAGGAGCATAGTGTGAATCCTTGCTAACCGATTTAGATCTGCCCATATCAAGTATTTGAAAAATATGTCTCCTCACTAAAGCGATAAGAAAGAGAATGAGTAAGCTTGCGACATGATCATGTGATCAAGCTGCGCAGTCCATTGTTAGTGATGGTAACCATGGTGATGGCTGGGGTGTGTTTGAGTAAGGTGTTGGTAACCAGCGTAGGGATTATTTCGAGACCAGGATGATGGATGAAAAGCACAGTGTCAGATAGGATAATAACACAACATGAATTGTTCTACATGTGTCAGTTTTATCTTCAGGGAGAAGTGTATGTTATGACATCACTAAATTATGATGTTACAATGCAACTGTACAGAAACAGTTAAATGCTGTGATGCAGTGTTGTCATGACATCACATTAACAGCTTAAAATGACATTGGTAACATTCACAATATAATATAAATACACTGAAAGGCAAAAGAAACGTCACTTCTGTAAATATTGATAAAACTTAACAGACACTGGCAGTTACATGTACTGTGGTCAATAAACTCATTTATCGTTCTACTGCTTCTTTTTGTTGCCTCAAAGTCTATTTTTCAATTGAGTTTAAAATGGAGTGCTTTGCCACAACGCAGCCTACAAAAGTGCAATGGGACTCTTGTCTTGTCAAAAACATGATGCATGTGCATATGGTGGATAGTATGGGTATAAAAGACAACCCAAACTGTTAAGCTGGCTTAGTTATTTCGATTCATCAGCCATGCCAAGATTATCAGGAAATGAGAGACAACAAGCGATCGGAAGACTGCAAGCAGGCCAGAGTGCACAGGTCGTTGCAAATGCATTCAATGTCAACGTCAGAACGTTATATTGTTTGCAACATCGCCACAACACCACCAACACCACTGACGACCGACCGCGTAGTGGTCGTCCTAGAGTCACTACTCCCAGACAAGATCGGTTCATGATACGCCAACATTTGCAGAACCGATTCCGAATGGCCACTGAAACAGCTGGGCAAACCATTGGCTACAACCAGTGTGCCATCAGTGATCTACAGTCCGACGTGGCCTAACTGCCAACAACATCTCGTGCCACCGTCCTGCTCGTGTACCCATCCTGAGAGATCGTCACAGACAGGCCCGACTACAATGGGCCAGGCAGCATCAAAATTGGCGTCAACAGCAATGTAGAAGAATCATCTTCACTGATTTAAGTTGCTGCTGTGTTTCAACGGTGGATGGCAGAGTCAGGGTCTGGCGAAGGAGGGGCAAATGTTATGCTGATGCTTGTGTTATGGAACGAGACCTGTGGGGCGGCCCAAGCATCATGGTTTGGGGTGGACTTGGACTGAACCAGAGAGTGGGACCTGTGGTCTTTCAGAATATTGGTCCAGGCAGGGCTAATGGCATCACAGCTCTCCACTACATTGACCAAGTCCTCAGACCCCATATCGTGCCTTTTTTTGCCCGTCATCAAAACCACACCTTTCAGCAAGACAACGCCTGTCCCCACACTGCCAGAGTCACCAGGGACTTCCTCCAGCAGCACAACATCCAAATCATGCCTTGGCCTGCCCTCATTCCAGATTTGAATCCCATTGAACACTTGTGTGATGAGATCCAACGCTGACTCAGCGACGTACGCCCAAGGCTGACAACTTCAGCAGAACTGCGTGTAGTGTTCCTGAGGATATGGGCCCATATCCCAATGGCCTTCATCAACAGGCTAGTCCACTCCATGTACAGGAGATGTTTGGCAGTAGTCAACGCCCGTGGTGGCCACACCAGGTACTGATTTTGACAGCTGTGATGTCTTCTGGTGCCTCCCCAAATTCACAATTCGCAAAATTATTCCGCAGACTGTTAATTTCAGTCAAACACTGACTTTCTCCGATTGTCTCTACTTACATATATAAGCATTTGAAAATATAGATATTTATATGATACATCAACATGACGTTTCTTTTGCGTTTCAGTGTATATTCCATACACATTGTGTTACCTATTTAAGATGGACACAACTTTTTAATGACAAAGTTTTTTTTAACTTTATGCTGCATGGTATAAACGGTATTCATATTTAAGAAAGGAAATATCTTAACTTTTATCTCCATTCCGGCTGCATCTCATTCGAAGTGAGATGGGATGTACCTTGTTTTGAGGTTCTTTATCTGTTGTTTATGAACGCTCATTCTGTCCCTAATTAAAGCACTCAGTTTGTCCAATTTATTCCTCATTACACCACTGCCATATTATAAAATAAATAATATATTTGCAGAGCATTCCAGGTTAGAGCATACATGAAATAGTTATGGCTTGATGTTTACTTTTTATCATTGTTACATAAGCCATGATTTGATTCATTTTAATATCAACATTTAATGTTAAATCTAAATGCTGATATCAAATGCGCCAAATTCAACTCAAGTATTAAGTCTACAGAATTCAGGGTATCAAAATGTAAACAGGGAGTTTGTGAAGCTTGTGAATATATAGTTGAAAATAAATGTATATAATTTTAAAAAATCTACTGTTGTTTTTCTAAACATATCTAAACTATCCACCTCCAGCAACACTGGTAAGTTCCAGCAATTCCATTGAAGCTAAATTTCTGTTGTACATTACCAGCTGTTTATAGTTGATGCCCAGACCACCACCAATGTTGATATATTTGATATTATTGAATCCTCTGGTCTTCAGTTCACTTTTCAGTGAAAGCAGTTTCATTGTACACAATCTGTGGACAAAGAAGTTTGGATTTATTTTGTTGCATATCAACCCTTGGACTCTGACTGTCTTCAAGACTAGATATAATTGTTGGGATGTCTTCTGTGATCATGGAAAACATTCACTGCTTGATTGATGGATGATGTACAGAGTGTCACCTGCTTGAAATGATATATAGTCCCAACAATGCCTCATGGCACATACTGTAAAAATGTTCTGGTATAACATCAAAATCAACATACCAAAATAAGCATATTTTATTCGAGATGCATACAAAAATGGCTGACTATTGGATAAAATCAGATCAGAATTCTATGAGAAATGTTTAGAGACACCAAGGCATATGCACTGTAACATCCATTTAGTCACTTAATAAACAAGCATAAAAAAACTCACATCAC
This sequence comes from Haliotis rufescens, assembly GCF_023055435.1. NCBI lineage: Eukaryota > Metazoa > Mollusca > Gastropoda > Lepetellida > Haliotidae > Haliotis > Haliotis rufescens. The sequence continues at coordinate 48,357,582 of NW_025964001.1, read as the reverse complement.
CCGCCAGTATGGCATGTCTGGGTATTAGCCCATGTGAACTATGTTCACTGGACCTTTTTGTAAATGGCCTAATTGTACGCAATAAAAAAGTTATTACTGGTGTTTTTTGCCATCTGCAGTTTATGATACAATACATAACTGTATTTTTAATGAGTTGTGTTATTACATAAACAATAATTAGCGAAGTAAGGGAGTTCTTACTTTACTTAGAGATCATTGGGAGCAGGGGTCACCATGAGGTGTACTGAGAAGTACAGCACCAATCATCTGATGATCTGAGTAGTAGGCTGGAGTGTCACAGCACTGGCATGATCAGTAAACAAAAAGTCCAGTGTAGCTCCAAGACAGTGAGTTGTGAATGAGGTGAGTCATATTCTGCACATTAAATAAATCTTCAAATTTTAGTTTTCACTCAGATCACAGTTGAAATCCCCAGTAACTTGGGCATGTTCACATTCAAGCTGCTTGGATCCTGAAGTTTCTGCATGAAATCAGTAAGTGAATGTGACAACCATGTCAACAACACTTTTGGAGGAACATACACACAAGCAATGCAGAACTGGCCAACAAGAAAGGAAATGTATTTAATTCAGTGAGACGAGTTACATCACATTGCTGGACACTGTTCTTGAAACACATACACAGCCAAACCATGTGTAGTGTCTCCTGTATGGACTTGATATCCTTGGAGGTCTCTTTCACTATAATAATTGATGTGAGTTTCTGTGAAACACAACACATGAACCATACCAACAAACTTATCAATTTGCACATCTTCAAAATGAGTATTGAGTGATGAAACATTCAAGTGAGCCACCTTGAATCCATCACCATGACTGTTCTCTACAGGGTGTGTCCAGGTGAATAGTCTTGCTTTCTGCATTCTAGTCATCTCATCCAATATACTTTTTTGTTTTCTACAATTTTGCAAGAATCAGATCAAAGACAAAATTTAAAATATGTCGAGCCCCACTAGTAATAACACATGGTACAAATTCTAATGCCTTTTGAACAAAAAATGACTGTGTAATGGTCATACATAGCTATTTCAATATGGCGGGCCATGTTTAAAATCCGATTTGAACCTCTTGGAACAAATAGGGGTCTCATCATTGGTGGGAACAAGCATGTGAAGCATCACTGCTTCCGTGGTTTCTGTGGAGAAGATGTTCATGACGGGTGACTCACAAATATTTAGTATTTTCCAGCCTTATCTAATTTTCTATGCCTTAAACAAATTTGGTACATCATATAGAACCCATTTTACACACTAAGTTTCAGACTTCTGGCCCTTTAAGGTTTTGAGAAGAGGATTTTTGAATTCATATTTCATGAAACAAAAATAGCTACCTGGCAGCCATATTAAATTCCAATTCTGATGCCTTGAACAAATTTGAACCCTCTTTCAGTACCAAACATCCACAAACCATTTCAACTGAATCCACTTAGACGAAGAAGTAAGAACTTATAAAGTTTATAGATGCCAATGTTACTAATATAAGCGGCCCTCAATTTTCTTTTGTTCAGTTTTCAATTTTTGAATCAAGAACTTTGTCAAAATATTTGTCAAAGATCAATCTAGAATTGAAGTTGACAGTTTGAAACTAGTGCTGCAGAGCTAAAGAAAACTGTTTTCTGGTCGGCTAGGTTAACAGCATATGATTACAATCAGAGATCACGTGAATGGAGTCAAGACCAGAAGTAACTTCATCAGAACTGGAAGTAACATCATAGTTGTCACATTATGGAGATTTACGTGAGCTGAGAAGGCTACGTATATGCTTTGAAGATGTCACAAGTGGGAATCGGATACAAACCTAACTGTAGCTCTATTAAAGTTCACCACATATTTGCATATGTCACGAATCAGACCATTCATCAAACAGATGTTCATGTTTCACAAAAGTATTAAATGTCACCAACATGAATCACTTTGGGCTTTATAGTCACATATCTCTTATATACTGTTTAATGCAACATCATATTGCTGCATATAAATTTGCAACATCTCTTTGACAACCCCATGTAAATTGATATGAGGTCACCAAACCTATAGAGCTCTCTCACCTGAAAACTGAAACATTGTGTATGGTTGATCCCAGATGACAGTGAAGACCAACCAGTGTGATCTGACTGCACTTTTCGAGGAGAGTGACACATTCTTCAAGATCTTCAGTGTTTATTCCAAACTTGGAGTTTGCTAGACCAGTACTGATGAATGGGTGCACTTGCTGTAAAAAGATAACACTGTAAGTTTTATCTGTTACACTGAATGAAAGTTTTATCTGTTTTCTTGACAATGCACAACTGTGTAAACATATACACTGTAACAGAAGTTGAACGTAACCATCTATCACTCACTATCAAAACAAGGCTTAAATTATCATTATCATCATATATCATCGTGTGTTTACAAACACACAGCTCTCCTCATTTCAACCTAGATGTCCTGAGTTAAGTATCATGTTTTTCCTTCATATAATGTACACTATTTTCCAAATAGTACAAATATCTTAAAGATGTTTGTAGTATATTTGCAATAATGAGTTTTCATTTTTTACCCTAAGCGATATCATTACCAATAAATCTGTAGTGAATTACTCCCGTCCTGTTATAACATCATTCTGGTCATAAAATGTTCAGTGTATTTCTGGTTTTAAGGTAATCCATTTCATCTGTTTAAATACTGAATTCAATTCAATATTGTGTATGAGTTGATCAGCAGTGTCTCATGTGACAACTCACCATTATTTACACAAAACACAACCAGGGTACCACATTTGGTGCCTTGAAAAAAAACCTTTGTTGTCACAAAATGAACAGATATCATTTACATATAATTTAACTTAAAATAAGTCCTAAATGTTGTTGTTTGACTATTGCAAGTCAGTAGAGTTTATTTGTTTGTGTACTATCATAGCTAGGGGTGTTGTGCTATTCACAAATGATGACTGATTGATCTTAAACAAACTTTTACACAAACGAAAAGGAACACGTGAAACAAAGTGTATATGCTGGGGATTTAATTTTATCTTCAAAGCAGCCACTAACATAACAATATGGATGAATATTTCACCAGGGCATTTAGTCATTTTTATGGATATATATATTTGTGTCATTTATTTTGTTAATTGTAGCTTAAACTGAAATGTACTTTTTTAAATATCTGCTATACCAACATTCCATAAAACAACAAATACAAACATCTGCTTCACTAATTTGTAAACAGGATTCCAAAACTTTTCTGATATTGAACAGACACACCGTGATTCTAAATTCCTAATATGACACAGGCTCAATAAGAATTCATTCCAACAAAATGTACCCTTTATCAACAAAAATATAATTTTTAGTATTGATACTTATGTTTCACTACTTTAAACATACCTGCTATTCCCACATTCAGGTAAATAAGACAAATTAACCTAAACAAGTTTGTAAATTCCTAAAGTCTATGATGCTTATAAAGTAAAGGGAAAGTAAAGGCCAAATCTTTCTAAAATATCCATAGAAATTTGAAACTATAATCTCAGATTGCTGATGGATCATATCAAGATAGGGCAAGTAGAATCTTGTGATATCCTGGACAACTTAAAATATGTACAAAATTTCTGCAGATCTCCAGATATATATATATATGCGTCAGCGTTCTACTTTACAATAGAGAATATCAGGAGATCGCACTGAGTTACAACAGGTTACTCACTCTTTTAACCTTGCCGCTTGGGAAGATTTACTTCCCGATGAAGACGCAGATAGACTCTATATATATGATTGTGATGAGAATGGGTTCAAGCTTGAGGATTCTGACAAAGTAACTTTCGAACAGTATGAATCTAGAAATCATAGATCAAAGAAAATTAACTGAGAGCCAGATTAGGGGAGAAATTGAAAATAGAAACATTTTTGTAACCTGTAATTATTAGTGCTCTGGGAGCTATACCGAAGTCTATACTACATAAACCCAGCAAACACACTGGTATTGGGCTGATGGTTGAATGCTGGCATGTCATAGTCGGCATGCTGATATTGTGCCAATATTGTGCCAACATTGCATACTATGCAAAAACAGAAACGTATAAGTAGTAAAATCGTGAGTGTTGCCAACATTTATACAAAATTAATACCAAAAATGAATTGGTTATTTCTGCATGGATAGGGACTGATTTGTGTGGATTGAATGAGGTACTGCAAAAATGAGGTGAAAAGACGGAAAAATCACTAAAACACAACCACGTGACAACACGTGACCTTCCCAGATCCGGTCGACTATGTATCACTACCAGAGCACAGGACAGATTTATACGGCTGCAACACTCATGTGAAAACACCACCATGGCCACCTTACAACTACAGCAATACGATGATTGCGTAGGATATCACCCCAGACAGTGAGCAACCATTAGCGCTGAAGGTATTCACGTTAGACAACCAGTTAGGAGTGTCATTTTGACGGACCTGCATCACTGGTCACAAAAGACAATGCCTGACTTCACACGGCAAGAGTGACAACAGCCTTTTCCAGGAATCACAACATCCTGGTCCTGCCATGGCCCACCAGTTCTCCTGCTTTAAACCCAATCTAACTTTTATCGGATGCACTAGAAAGCAAGCAAGCAACAATAACAGAACCTCTAACAATTGGCACAAGCACTGCAGGCAGAGTGGGTGAACATTCCACAGGCAAAATTCGGGATCTGATTGCTTCCATGGGACGACGTTGCCAGTCAGGTTTGGACTCTAGTGGTGGCCATATAAGATATTGAGAAAAGATGACCTTCACCTTGAAAATCTACTGTTCCATGTGTGCCATATGTAACAATGACAACGATGTGTGCCAATTTTGAACAATCAATTACCATCTGTTGGTTATTTATAGGATATATAAAATACACATCTAAAATCACTTTTGAGTTTCTTTTTTTTGCAGAGTATATAAACCTCTATAATCTTAAAATTTATATTTTTTAAAACATTAAAAAAATAACAAACAACTAAAACTTAGTTTGATTAATTCCGTCAACACTCTTCACCTGTCTTTTGTGCAACCGAATGATATAAATACATATTCACTACGATCCTTTTGTTGGCAAACGTAGATTGTGTTTAGTGGACACTAGTTAGTGACTTGAGAAATTATTTATGTGAAAATTATCTGGATATTTTCTGTTCTTTTGCTTTTGACAAAGGTATTGTTATAAACTTATTATCAATTGCATATTAACTGATTCAATTTCATTGATATAAATAATCACAAATTAGCTTTAGTTAAGCTTGGATATCTGCATATAAACAACACATTGTTTTAAGAGTGCATGTTCTGTATGCAAATCTTTATTAAGTGGATTGAAATATTTTATTGCTACAAGCTAAACGATAATAATGGATTTGACATTCTACGGAGACAGGTTCTACTGGCCAGGAATGGCAAAGGACGTGGATCAGTGGATTCAGACTTGTGATCAGAAGAAAACCTACACAAAACAACGTAACATCTATTGCCACAAGCCAGCCTTGGACCTTGTTTGCATTGACTTTCTTTCCCTTGAAATGTCTATAGGAGGATACCAGCACATTCTTGTACTCACTGATCATTTTACAAGATATGCCCAAGCATTTCCAACCAGGAGCCAGACTGCCAAAACCACTGCAGAAGTCCTTAACAATTGTATTGTTCACTATGGCTTTCCCCTTAGACTGGACTGGCAACTTCGAAGCAACCTTATCAAGGAACCATGCAAATTGGCTGGAATTGACAAGAGAAGGACAACACCATATCACCCACAAGGAATATGGAATGACTGACATATTCAACCGCACTTTAATTGGGTCTCTACAGCCATCCAAGAAGACTAACTGTAAGTCCTACGTTGCACCACTTGTGTACAACTCGGTACGACATGAGTAACCAGGACAAAGTCGCTTCTCCTCATGTTTGGATGACATCCTCGCCTGACCGTGGATGTTGCTATAGGTACTGGTGAGGAAGTCAGCAGCAGATTGCATGAGGATAAACTGGCAGACAGGTGGGAAAATGACACCTATGTTGTCGTGGATCAACCTAATCCAGACATTCCTGTGTACTGTGTATAGAATGGATGAATCTTATCGAAATGATGAACATAGCAAAGTTTATTCTTTATCCAGTTTCATTCTTTAATTTTAATCAAATACCTTTTATGAACACCAGTTGCAAAACTATCAATGTAGTTAGTGGTGTGTTATCAATGAGTATTTTGGGTTGGTGCTTTCTTACAATAAGCAGAATAAGTTCTTTTGTTATTCAAAGCTGTATTTAATATGCATTATATGTTTAATTTTTATGAGCAAATTTAGACCGATCTTAAATTTGCAGTGGTGTTTACAAGTCATTTTAGGCCATTCAGTAAAACCCTACGGACCTTGACCAAACATGAGCAACTCACTAACAATTAGTAACCAGTCATAGATGTTGACAGTAATTGGTGCTTCATGCCACAAGCACTCTACTAGAACCTTGGATTCAGCCACCTCGGTTGATTTTGAAAGTAAGGTTTTTAATCAAATAAAAAGATAGAACTTACGGGATCAATATCCGGGTTAATGCGAAGCAGCACATTCGAGTTTTTTCTCAGTTTTTGACACATACGCATCGTCTGCATCAAATCAAACGGACTGTCAACGTTGATGAGGCAGCCTTCTTCTATTGCCAGGAGTCTTTCCCAGTCCTGTTTCCCATTGCCGTTGAAAACAGTCAGTCGTGGATCAAAACCAAGCTTGAGAGCCATTTTCAATTCCATTCCACTAACTAGTGTGACTGAGCATCCCATGGATCGAACAATCTGAAGTATAGCCGGTGTATGATTGGCTTTCATAGAAAAGTTGAGCAAGGTTGAAATGTTCAGCATTTTCAACGCAGTCTGGTACGCGCTGATATTTGACACGATCTTTTCTTTGCTGTAGACGAAGCATGGCGAAGATGGAACGATACCGTTTGTTGATAAATCGGTCTGTATGTCTTTCACTCTAACATCCTCACAATATAGAAACCCATTCCTAAAGGTAAATCCCCGTTTCTCCATATTTCGACAGGGTAAGGCAAGGGCGCGGTTGCGATATTCTTATCATGTGATATCTGATATCAAGTAGGTCAGTCAACAATGCGACATTAGATGTCAACGACAAGATACGGAAATAAACCACGATCACGATCCTCATTCGTGGGCGAATGGGCATACATGTGTTAATTATAACATCATATTTATGTCCCATTTGGAAACAATTTGTCTCTTTTATCGGAAATAGTAAAATGTAATTTGATAATCGCTCAGGTTATGACATGTGACAATGATAGTAAAATAGGTCAACAGCCATTTCGTCGGAACATTATTCGTTTGGTGACCACGGGTATTGTGGACTGAAACGACCAGAACTTCTTCAACATGTATTAAGTTCCAGTAGCAGGAAGACAAATGCTGACTTGTGCCTGGTTAAAACATGCTTTATCCAGACGTGTTACGTCACACAGGCATGTGCTCACATAGTAAGTACTTTGAGAAAAATCGCCAGATTGGACCTTTCCTATGAACACATTCTGTGGATAGTAAACAGTAGCAATAGGTGTGGGATACATCGTAAATGACCTAGATAAGAATATGAGTTCACGAAGAGGTATGGTAATAATGTGAGCAAACAACTCCACATATTGAAGCTATGGAAATGACGAGCCAGCTGTGGAAATGCTACGAGCCTCATACATGTGTGTGCGTGCGTATTAAAGGATTCTTGACCAGATAGTACAATGAGAAGCGATCCACTCTGTCGGGGTACTATGACACAGCATCAACCAAGTCACCGAGGCATGATCATCTGATCCAGTTTGTCGCCTCTTACAACTAGCATTTACGTTTGGGGACCACTTCTAAAAGGAAATGGTATTCATCTTCAATTGCACCATGATTACATTCGTTGCACTTACGTAAATCATTTTTTAACTTTTGGTTATAACCAAACTGTTCAATACTCAGCCTGTAACATCGGAATGTACATAACATGGGGATAAGATCTTTATTCGGGCATAACTCCAAAATGTTTTTCTCTAGTACACACTTATGATGTAAAATAACGATTTAGAAATGATGAAGAAACAATGTCGGGTATGACATTTCTGAATCTCTATGTCTTTGCTCAAAACGCTGTATAAAATTGTAACAAATGTTATATTTGGGATAACACTTTCTTAGTAAAGTACAGATCTAGTACTTTTTGGGGTTGAGTCCCATCCGGGAATAGCCAGCACACAAAGTCAGCGATCTAACCCACTCAGCCACCGAGACTTCCACATTGGTTACACTGGTTATACTATACCAAAATTTGTTGTACTGCCGCAATCTTGTGCGATCCAAACATGAAAATCCCATTTCTAATAGCAGCAAAACAACCATGCACTTCTCAGTTGTGGCTGCTTTTTCATCATATGATTTCAACATATACTGAACAACAAACGTTCCTGTGACATTGAATAAGATTTAATGCAAAGTTATGTTTTTTACCAAATCTGAAACAATTTCGGTTTGCAACAGATAAAAGACTCCTGTAAGTGTTCAAATGGTTTGATTTGCCATACTGACTTCAGAAAATGCGTGAATTCATAAAAAAACCATGAACATGCCAAAATGTCAATTTACAAATCAATAGCGTGTGTGTCCACCTCTGGTTGCGATGCAAGCAACACATCTTCGTCTCATGGAATGGACCAGGCGTCGCACAAAGTCCTGTGGGATATCTGTCCATATCTGCTGGAGCATGTTTCGAAGTTCCTGGACTGTCTGTAGAACACGTGGTTGACGTCTAAGGCGCCGATCCATCTCATCCCATATGTGCTCGATTGGTGCGAGATCAGAGGAGCGAGGCGGCCAGGGGATGACATTCACGTTGTTTTGTTGAAGAGAATCCTGAACAAGTCGAGCAATATGAACCCGGGCGTTGTCATGTTGAAAGGTAATGCCTGGGCCATGACGACGCAAAAACAGTAGAACAACAGGGCCGATGATCTCGTCCTCTACCACTATCAAATGGGTCTTCTGTCTTGCTGTAATCCCACCCCATACCATAACGCTGCCGCCCCCGAACCGATTTTCTTCCATGACACAATGATTGACGTAACGTTCACCTCGACGTCGGTACACTCGAATCCGTCCATAGCTGTGGCTGAGGTGAAAATTAGACTCGTTAGTGAATAGAACTTGTCCCAGTGCATGGCCGTCCAGCGTTCACGATGTCTGCACCACTGTTGACGTGCTTGACGGTGGTTTCCTGTCAAAATGGGACGTCTGGTGGGTCTTCTGGCGACAATCCCTGCACATCTGAGGCGACGACGTACGGTTTGTGAAGATGGATGCTTCTTGCAGTCACTGTTGCTGGCTGGAATCGATTTTGTAGGTTGTTCGAATCAAGTTGTCTTGTCGATTATTTGTTACGCGTGGCCTGCCACTCCGAGGATGGTCTCTGACTGCATTCGTCTGTTGCCAACGTTGCCATAAACACCAAATGGTGTTTCTGTGGACGTTAAATTGTCTTGCAACATCACGTTGACTCAACCCTGCTTCGAGCATACCAATGGCTCGCAGACGCTCATTTTTGGACAGGCTTGGCATTTCGTAATGTTGAATAATTGCGTAATTTTGTTGTTTTTCTGAGTGGTTGTTGCCAGCACGATGCTAAACAATGCATATGGAATCCCGTTAACGCACATGTTTTTATACCCATTCTTGGGTAGTGAAATGCATGGCGCTTGCATAAAAGTCAACTTTGCATGCTTTTCTGTAGCAGTTTATGTGACTTGATTCCATACATGTACTACAATATTGAAAACCAAACTTTACTTGTTTGAAAAATACACTAAAATATTGGTGTCACAGGAACTTTTGTTGTTGAGTATATATCATAACATGATTTTCTCCATCTCACATCTTTGGTAACAGATTCTGGTAGACTGACTATCCATGCTGTTACAAGAAGTACATTTATCATCACGATGTGTCATAGAAGCATTAAGACTTTCATCAAACCCATCATTCCTATCACAACGAGCCAGGTTTAGTAAATCCTCAAAATAGATAAGCCACATCTATGAGATATGCATCTTCTCATTACTGTTCTGCTGTAGTGAATTTATTTCAAACAGAAAATTGTTACAACCACCATCTGTAACTGCTGTGCGAAACATATTTAGAGGACAAAAATCCCTACACTTTGCGATCTCATCCTTTATCAAACGATTTGGGTTGTTACAATCAAGCTACTGGGCCGTGTTTGGGAACCTTAATAAGAAGAGGAACGATTACAATCAAGCAGTTCGCTGTCAGTTGTGTTGTGTTTACAATACACAATACAAGAGATAGAACAACAATACAAGGCATATAGAATGATAATAATACATGGAACATATAGAATAATGATTGAACAATCGAATAAGCAACGGTTATAATACTTGAGGGGGAAAGCTGGCAAGGTAGGGGATATAGCTATAATTTGAACTAACCACACTTACATATCAAGAAAGGACATTACATCACGATTTATGACTGCATTTGTAAGTAAAATAAATATAAATACGCTTGGCTTATTACGTCTGAAGTAGGACGCGCTATTTACTAAATGTATATATACATATACAATAACGATATATACGTAATAACAATAACCTCAACCCAAGTATTATAAACAATGATATAATTGTATAACAATAGGAGCCGAAGGATATGAACGGTATTGGTATATTTTAAGATTTCTCACGACGATAGATTTGATTACATAAATGCTTTGTCATCCTGTGTATCAAAATATAATACGTTGAGTATCTGAGAAACAGTTTCTGTAACGGCCGAACATTAGATATGCAGATTAACTGTCTGCGCCGGAGTGTGTGTATAACCGTGACCTCTGTCACTCCGGAACTTCTTTTTTTATTCATAAAAAAAGCGCGAGACGTCATTCTATTTGCAACTATGCTGAACTGAAGCAGTCTCATGAAAGCGAGAGACATTTACATGCACTTTATAAAGCCAAACAAGATTGTCACACGCACCAACCTCGCTTTGCGTATTAGTTATGCACAGAGCTACTACAGGCATTATATAATCGCGAGGGTACACATGAGCATGACGCACCCAACAACTTTCTCGACTTTCAATTTGATTTAACATAAAAGGATAAGCGTGGTGAAATGAAGTCAGTTTTAATTATCTGGATATATATCTGGACTTACGTTGGATGCTCCGGCTGTGCTATCAGTGTCCCCTTTGGAGCGTTATTGTTTCGGCACGGTTTCGGGAGATGTTTGTTCATGAATAAACATACACGACTGCACGACCAGATCACTCAAAGTGAAAAGTTCCGATACAAATCATTTAAAACTTCTCGTGAGGACGATCTTGTGTGTTTAAGAATTCCATCAGCTTTTTGTGTTAGAACTGCACATAACCCGACAGGGCTGGCATCAACATACAGTTTTGATTGATCTTGAGGATTAAAATAACTCAATGTTGTTGCTTTACACAGTTCTTCTTTCAGTGTGTTCAAGGCATTTTGCTGTTTGTCTGTCCATTGCCATTGGGTCTATTTACAAGTAAGTTTACAGAGGAGCTAATATGTGAGTGTTGCATAATGTGGAATAAGACGAGAACCACAAAAGTTCATCATACCCAACAAACTTTTCACCTTTGACACATTTGTAGGTGGTGGCATGTTTATGATTGCAGACAGTTTTGCCTGTGATGGTTTCATGCCACTCCCACTGAATACATGCCCAAAGAATTCAATGGAGTTCTCATTGAAAATATTTCTCACGGTTTAAAGTCAGTCCTCTTCCACGGAGCCTTTTAAACAATGCATGAAGATTTTCATCATGCGACTGTTCATCTTTTCCATACACAAGAATATTCTTTTACATCTGGAACAACACAAATGATCGCTTCAGCTGATGCAGTTTTAGATTCTATGGTAGCTCTAAGTCTGCCTACAGTCACAGGTTCTTCTTTTCCATATGGAACACTTTTGTTATGCATGAATCTAACTGAGGCTTTGGAATCAGCGTATTGTACACAGTTTCTGATATTGTGTTGATTGACGCAGCAAGCATGACGATTGATTGTCCATCTACTTTCATCTCGAATTTTGGACATTTGTTTTCATGTTGTGATAAGAAAACAAAGCCACCATCTTCAGACTCGTTAATCACCATGCACACAGACTTTGAGTGTCCACGATGTGGTGCACGATCTTCACTACTGCTTTTACACATATAAGGGAAATGATTGTTTTTGCCACATTTTCCACGTTCTGCCAAAAGCTGGATAGTACCTTAGACCACCAGTATGGGGCCATTTTCTACAACAATTAAACATGTGTTCTGTTTTTTAGGTATCTTTTGTGATGCAGCAGGCTTTGATTGTTGAGGTTTCTTTTGAAACTTCTTCTTTGACAGTATTGTGTTTGATGCACTAGCACTACTGGAATTTCCCTGAACTTGTTTTGAATGTTCATGTGTTAATTCAACTGTTCTGCTGTATATTAACAGTTCATTCAATGTCATGTTCGGATTACTCAAACCTTTCTCTCTGACTTTGTTATATCGACAACCTTGCTATGAGCTGTGATTTTATCTCCGCGTCGATTCTGTCATCAAAACCGCACGTGTGGGCTTGTTGAACTGAAAAAATAATATATGTACATTAGTTCCCATTTATAACCATTTTAGCCACTTGAAAAACGAGAAAAACGAAATAATAAATATATATAAAATAAAAGTGCTTTCGTAAACTAGTGTTTGCTATGAAATGCTCCGCCGCTGACTATATTTAGTAAACAATATGACTGAGAAGATCTGATTTTAATGAGATTGTAAACAAATAGTCAAAACTCTCAACACCTCAATGACATTGCTTGTAGAGATGATAGATCACTAGGAGGAGCTTATGCACACTCGATGAGCCCTGGCGTCACAGCAATGTTTCGCCCTGTGGCTGGCAACAAAATGCTACAAATTACATCATAGGGTATTGTCACGTGTTTGAAACGTTTGTGGTACTGTATTCTTAAGGTAGGGCGTTGATGTTGTCATGTTTGCACACACAACAGCAGAATATGTTGTTAATTCGTATGCATAGAAATGTCAACAATGCCATTGTTGTGTTGTCTATTACTGATCTTTCTGATTTCATCAATATTTTCAAAGAATTAAACTTGGTCATTTATCACTAGCTTGTCACATATGACATCTTGTAAGTTTTATATGCATCAACCATATAAAAGGTAAGCCCCGCCTATATCTTTCTTACCTTCTATAATCTCTAGCTACATGTAACAAATCGTAAGATTGGCCCTCCTACTGTGAACCTCTTCATTATAAACAAGATTTTCTAGTTTGGAGATTCTTTTGGAGTGTTTTCTGAACTCAATTACGAAAATTCGTCTTTAATTTCATTTCTGATTGCATAAAACTTTCTGTTAAGTTTACCAACGCCCGATCTGATAAGTTTGAAGACACCAGTGCTGTCTTATTCGTAGTGGTCCAGTTGCCTTGATCGATCAACCCAACTGGGCCTAGGTTCAACTCTACGTCAGAGAATTGTTATAGCTTGTACGGATGTAAATTAAAACATAAACCTTGTCCACAACATTTACAACACATGCAGCCTTGCACATTGTCTTGCCAAGCTGGCATGATCAGACAAAAAATATCCACTCACACGAACCAGGGCTGGTCAAAAAGTTCTAAGCCTGACGAACTTTCGACATTATTTGAGTGGTTCATTGCAAGTATATTTGGTCTGTTGAGGCCGTTTGTATATTAGTGACATCCAGTTGAACGTGATAGATATAACAAATAGACACAGAAATGGAAAAGAACGAGTACCAATCAGTCATCAAGTTTTTTACTTCAGGGAAAAGTACTCACCAAGAAATTCATGACTGCATGTCACACGTGTATGGGGATAAGTGCCCCAGCTATTCCTCTGTTAAAGGTTGGGAAGCTATGTTTAAGGCTGGGAGAACAAGACTTGACGATGACTCTAGGTCTGGACGTCCCTCCAATGAAGATTCAATCAAGGAGATAGAAATATACTATCAGATAGATGTATTACCATTGCTGAACACTTAGGAAGACACAGGTCTAAGCCATGGATCCATTTAAACTATTATTCATTAACATTTACAGCTGAATAAGATATCTGCTCGTTGGGTGAGAAAGTTTCAAAATTCTATTCTTGAGCAAAAAGAACTAACAAATGCCAGAGACAGTTTAGAGCTAATTGAGGAAGATTTCGTCAAATCAAAAAAGAGATTAGTAAAAGGTGAAACATGGGTCTACCACTATGATCCCAAGTCAAAATGGCACTATTCCAATTCTCCGGCACCAAAGAAAATCAAGTCTTCAGGCTCATGGAAAGTTATAGCCACTGTATTCTGGGATGTAAAGGGTGTGATCCTTGTTGATTACTTAGAAAGTCAAAAGACGATTGCCGGTGCCTGCTATGCCGATTTGCTTCATCCCCTGAGAGATCCTATCAAAGAAAAGTGTCGAGGAATGCTGACTGCTGGAGTTCTACTACTTCTTGACAATGTCTCTGCTCACACCTCTCGACTTGCAAAGGCTGCTGCGCGACAATGTGTTTTCTAAGAGCTTCCTCACCCTCCATACTCACCAGACCTGGCACCAAGTGATTTCGACCTGTATAAACTGAAAGAACACCTTCATGGAAAGCGCAAAAACGACAACGATGACCTCAAAGCTGCTGTGAATGGATTTCTAAGGGTGGCTTCAAAAAAACTTCTTCCTAACTGGAATTGAAAATCCTAACTATCGACATGATAAGTGTATTGAGAAGCAGGGAGATTATGTAGATAAAATAAAATTAAAACCACTTTCACAATTGCTGGTTTTGTTTGTTAGGCTTACAAAGTCCAAATGAGCAATGTAAATCTCCTGTAATGTACGTGAAATGGATGATCTACATGGGTAGTGACAGCTGTTGACAACCGATTGCCTTTTGATCATACGAAACTATTTCTTCTCAAAAAGACATTTATTGTAGCTGATGTCAAATTTCCTGTCACATTCGTCCTCACATATTTGTTGTGTATCCCATATAAAGTTTTCGTTGTTATTGTTTGTGTATTTTATTCCATCAGCTCAACGTGATCATACCGACTCATGTGTTATATTTCTGTGTAAGAACCTAACAAACCATGTTATGTGTGTTCACCTGAGAACACTAAATACGAAATCGTTCCTTTTCGTTAGTGCTTTATTCACACAGTATTCATCTGTAATGAAAATGGGTGGTTTTCCTTTGAATGTATCATGAAATAATCACAATCATTACCAACCATATAAGTACTCACCTACGTCGACTTTGTATACCTATGGATCCTTCATCACCCAACCTCTAGAAAAGTATGTGTAATTATCAATTATAGTGAGTGAGTGAGTATGGTTTTACGCCGCTTTTAGCAATATTCCAGCAATATCACGGCGGGGGACAACAGAAATGGGCTTCACACATTGTACCCATGTCGGGAATCGAACCCGGGTCTTCGGCGTGACGAGCGAACGCTTTAACCACCTGGCTACCCGACCGCCCCAATTATCAATTATAGTTTGGTATAGAACCACAATGAGTTTGAAACATTCCATCCCAATAGTGACATGGGCCCTGTTTCACAAAGCGACAGTAGCGCTAACGTGATCGTACCTCCCATACTTTAACATCCTGACGACAGTGGTAGCGCTACGATCGCTTTGTGGAATGGGGGCCAAAATATCTAGGGTAAAAGTTTTATCACTTCTTTTTCCATATGTTATGGCACAATGCAGTTCTTGTTGTGAAATATAAAACAGATTGCGACTACAAATCTTCCATTTATCTATGTTCAGTTGTGTGTCCATAATCACATAAAACTAAGTTTAATAGATGTATGGCTAAACCATTGATGGCTCACTGCCATCATCATGTACTGTTTGCATGTCGGGCCATGGCTCGTACTGGTTATGAATCTGTATGCAAGAGTCAGGTCCATAGAAAGCCTCTGGTTGACGTTTTATATCTGGGGGCATCTTTTTTCTTCATTCCATGCCATTGTTGATATGCTTTCATGCCTTCACTGTATAATCATTTGGACACACCCTCAATAGTCACTATCTACTAACAAGTAAATGGAAAAAACCTGTTTTTTCTCAATTTAAAAATCGACACAAAGTGTTACGTCGCTGTAAATACGAAATAACAAAACAACTCAAAAAGTACTAGTTTGGATTTGCTAGTTGATCTCAGTGAACAATACAAAATGTACTTTACAGGAGGTAATTTGTCGTCACTTTCAACATTCAAAAATAAACCTAAGTCCAAATTGACATAGCAGAAACAGACTATAGGCATTATGCACCTGTTCTCACCTGTCGTCAAGGTGTCATAGGTCATGGACATTCACCTTGATCTACTTACACCTGGTTATGCCCTGTTTCACAATAGTCTGTTTTATTCACATTTTTACACACTTTTACTTGTAAAAAGGCATAAAAACCTTTGATACGCTGTATTTGTGCCAAGGCCCAATTAGTACTAATTGAGTTGTTTGAATATTTACATATTTTGTATATTAACTGCATTTATTTAAGATCTGAGGTCGAAAAAACAGGTTTTTTTCATTTCCGTGAGTACTTTTAGTACTTTGGTAATATGTGGGTTGTAGAATACATCAGAATCTCTGGACCATGCTGTACCAGCAAGCGAAGGGTCTTCGAAAAACATTAAAATGCCTTTCATCGATCTGACAGGTACATTTAGATTAATGTTCCATAGGGTGTCACTGTTACCCCTGTGAATCATTCCGGTACCTGATGATACAGCATTGTCATGTCCTCCTATGAAGGTTTGGAATCAAGTACAAAAGAGAATTGTCATGTCTTCGGGTTTTAGAGTCAAGTCAACAATCGATAGTACTGATGTGTAGTTTCTTCATCAGTTAACATACTGGCCTTATGTGGCATTATTTGATATGCCACTTATACCAAGTTCTTTGAACAAACAATTATTGTAGTGATGCTTACATAATAGTTTTGTTCTTATCAGTCTACAAACTTTTCATGTAGAGATATTAGCTTGGTTATATGCACAAACGAACATACTGGAATGTTGTGTGAACCGACCTTCAACGCATCACATGTGACGACAAAGATCCATGACTCGATTTGACTCGTGCAGGATTAGTTTGGAAATCATGTGCATTATATCATGATAAGAATACATAAAGACACTGTGGTAACACTTGACTGATTGTTAGTTTTGTCATTAAGTGGTACACATTGGAAACATCTCTTCTTAAGGTACATTCTTCTCTATGTTTCTCATATCCCAATTGCGTAGATCAATACTCATGATAACAATCACTGGATTGTCTGGACCAGACTCGATTATTTACAGACCGCTGTCATATGGCTAGAATATTGAGTTCAGGGTTAAACAACAAACAAACTATATGGTTCATGTTTCTTTTGGCGGTGAGTATATAACCAACAGCTTGGTAGCCCTATGAGGAGTCTTGGCAGTCAAAAGTTGTGGAATTTACATTCTGAGCTGCCAAGTCCACTTTCTGCAACACATTTCTATATATGTGAACGACAATGGTGTTTGGCTGATTGTATTGTGTGTTTGAAGATTCTAAAAAGGTAATTTTGAGAGTACCCGTAGCGAAAACATGTCATATATGATAACCCATCGTTGAGATTCAGTAGTTGTGGTCCCCTGTAAAAAAAACACTACTTGTAAGCAGCTACCAAAATAGATCGCATGGTCAAACCAGGGTATATTGCGTATCCTGAGGGATCTTGGCTCATAATATCAGTCACTGGTTTGCCAGGCTGAGACTAATTATTTACAGGCAACTGTGATATAGCTGGAATAATACTGCCCATGGCATAAAACTGCATTCATTCACTGACGATACCATGGTGAACTTTAGATTAAACACTTTATCTGTCTGGAAAAACTGAAACAAAACACATTCAATTGTAAATTGAAGTCCAAATTCACCCAAAGAGTTGCCTGCATTTAGGGACCAATTGAAAAGTTTGATGTTGGATAAAAATCCTAATTCCTTAGGTTTTCATTCATATACTGTGTTAGGAGTTGTCAATAAATACAACCAGTCTCTCCACAAGGCAGGATTTTATCGTCGCGGGCAGTAGGGACAAGTCCATCCTGTCCAGTGAGTTGTATAGAATAGCAGATTCGATCTAAAAGAAACTACAAATAATTTTCAACGAGTAGTTACACTTCAAATGATAAATGTTCTGAAAAAGCTGGGCAAAACACAAGAATGTGTGACAAAAGAGGCCACAGAAGTCAGGAATTCAACATGTTCACAATGAATTTTTTAATTTAATTTAATTTATTTATTTTTTATTTATTTTGGGGTGTGAGTGTAAATATACTGCTTAATATAATGTGAATTAAGCTATTCATTATTTTATGGCCGTCATATAGCTGGAATATTGCTGAGTGCGGCGTTAGGCAACAAACCAACCAACATTATTTTATGTCTGGAAATCATCACTAAATCAAAATTCCATCAACTGTTCTTTAAAGTGTATCAGTCCATGCAATAAATACATCAAGCCCACTTTCCTGTGCTAAGTATGTTTGGACAATAGCAGATATCGATAGTCCAATCCAAAACGAAAACATGGCCAAAACATCTGATTGGAAATAGTGTTTGAATTACAAGGGGTACAACTCGTGATCTACGCGAGGTGGCGTCACAATAGACCCAAGAAGAGTGGGCTTCATGTGGCGAGGGTAGAAACTTTGTGATAGCCCTGTGGACACACTTTCCTCGGGTACATGCAAACTACAGGTTTTGTCATTTTTCAGATCAGTATAATTTTCAGATTTTCCAGTATTGTTTTACATTAGACGAAACTGAAGACATTCAAGATGTAGTTCTGACTCAGACATGAAATGAATAAATTACCTTCGACGTAACAAAAATACCTTTCCATCCATGTTCTTTATCTCAGTATGTTGTTCTATTATATAAGAATGTTCTGGGACAACTTTAGTGATTTTGGTATTATGTTGCACCGCAACTACCAGCCCAGATGTGGCTTGGGTAGGTTTGTTTGTTTGTTGTTTAACACCGTACTCAGCAGTATCCCAGCTATATGACGGCGGTCTGTAAATAATCGAGTCTGGACCCAACAATCCACGCAATTGGGATACGATGACATGCATCAACCAAGTCAGCGAGTCTGACCAACCGATCCCGTTAGTCGCCTTTTACGGCAAGCATGGGTTGCTGAAGATCTATTCTACCCCGGATCTTCATGTGTATGGCTTGGGTATGACTATACGTGGACAGACAAGTCATGAATTGTTTGATAGGCATCTCTCAGAAGTTCATGGATAACGCAGTAGACACAATTTATGGATAACAACATTTTTATTTTACTGTAATGGTGACGTTTCGGTGTCTACAGATCTATACCAAAACGTCTCCATTACACATAAAATAAAGCAGTTGTTATAAAAAAATGTGTGTACTTTGTTGTACAAGTCATGATTTGCGTATGATGCTACACCTGTTGACCAAGCAATGTTTTTCGGAACAGAACAACCAACACGGCTGTTGTCAGGTTATGATGCTACACCAGGACAGTCAGGCCATTGTTAGGATATGATGGATGTTACACAAGAACACAGCTGTGTTTGGGTATGATGCTACACTAGGACAGTGGCTAAAGTATGATGATACACCAGGGCACCTAAAAGATCATTCTTGTATGATACAACAAGGTAGCCAAGGCCATGGTTCGGGTGTCATTAAACATCAGGGCAGCCAGGCCATGGTTTGGCTAAAATGATATACCAGGATGGCCAGGTCATAGCTTGAGTATAATGATACACCAGGACAGAAGGTAGCCAGGCCATGGTTTGGCTAAAATGATATACCAGGACAGCCAGGTCATAGCTTGAGTATACACCAGGACAGAAGGCAGCCAGGCCATGGTTTGGCTAAAATGATATACCAGGACAGCCAGGTCATAGCTTGATTATAATGATACACCAGGACAGAAGGTAGCCAGGCCATGGTTTGGCTAAAATGATATTCCAGGATAGCCAGGTCACATAGATTGAGTATAATGATACACCAGGACAGAAGGTAACCAGGACAGAAGGTAGCCAGGCCAAGGTTTGGCTAAAATGATATACCAGGATAGCCAGGTCATAGATTGAGTATAATGATACACCAGGACAGAAGGCAGCAAGGTTTGGGCATGATGCTACACCAGTTCAGCCATGACAAGGTATCTATATAATGCTGCACATCGGCTATAACAAATAAACACATGCTAGCCAGACACCAATGGGTTTTGGAGTGTAGAAACTGGGGGAATCTCTGATGGTCTTGTGTTATGTTTTCAGATAAGTCAAGTTCTCTCTGTACTTTATGGAGGCATCCTTACGAATGTCATCATAAGGCAACATGACAAAATTTGGGGGTGTATCTGTAATGACATGGGGCAGAACACCACTGCATTTTGTTCATTAAAGGGTCACTGGACATTACTTTGAAGATAACATACCTATTGTTGTGTTGTTTGCTGGTCCATGTTTTGTCTTTCGAGGTCATAATGCTCATGCTCAACAATGCCCCTAGAGCATGTCCAACTACATTAGCCAAACTGGGCAAGGTGCTGCATGTGGAGTGGACTAGACTCTAAAATTGTCATTGGGAGATTGATTCGGACCATGCCAAGCCACATAAACAAATGTTTGAGCAAATCATGGGGGCATGACCCTCAAACATTAATTTACTAGCCACCCGTTTTCTTTCTTAGCTGTTTGCATCCTTACAATACACCACCAACATATTCTGTTGATTGTAATGTCTCACATAGTACTTCCTTTATGTTATCCATCCATTATCAGCATTTTATATTTCTTTGTATTTCTGTAATCCTCTGTTATTTTTTCACCTACTTTTGGGGGAGCGTAAATATGTATAACAATATCATGCTAATAAATTCAGACATTTAATCTGGTAATCTGAAAATGTATTGTCCAATGTTTTACATACCTCTAACCTGGAAGATTATAATGGAATGAACGTCTGAGAGAAACAGAAGAAGCTTGTTGTTGAAACTTATATATTACACACATATATTTGTATTTAATGTTTTAAACAAAAAACTTTATACAAAATATTTATGTAAACAGAAAAAAACAGGAAACACTTTTACTTTAATATAACTAAATCCTATAAGAAAACATACAACTTTACAAACAACTTCTGGTTTATTGAACTCAGCTAAATGCAATAAACCAGAAGTTGTTATCCATACACTTGTAAGTTATTATTTACTGCCCAACTTCTAGAGTGAGTGAGTGAGTGAGTATGGTTTTACGCCGCTTTTAGCAATATTCCAGCAATATCATGGCGGGGGACACCAGAAATGGGCTTCACACATTGTACCCATGTCGGGAATCAAACCCGGGTCTTCGGCATGACAAGCGAACGAACGCTTTAACCACTAGGCTACCCGACCACCCCCCAACTTCTAGAATGCCAATCAAACAGTTAACTAAATCTTAAATTACTAACTTTCTATAACCAGCTCTAGAGTTACAAAATAGTGCGATGGCATTGTAGCTCACCTGGATATTCAGTCAAATCAAAATGCCAACAAAGACAGCCACTTAACAAAAGGTGCTTTCAGCATTGATATTCAAATATTTTCTGCACAAATATCGAGGACTTAAAAACCCACTCAAATCCTTAGGAACAGAACACAATATGTCATCATAAGGAAACACATATATTCATACTGTTCAGCTTTTTCAGTCTGGCAATTTCAGAGATGTTTACACAGATCGAAAAGCATTTTGAGATAATTCAAGAGCAGTGTCAAAACATGGTTAACTCTTAATATAATGGAAAAAAACGTATCTCAAGTTCAACTACAACATTAAGGTATAACAAATATCATTTCATTTTGAACACTAATGCAAGAGTAATGACAGCAACAGGTTGAGCAACAAGAAAAGTGTCTCCTGCAAGAGCTTGCAAATCCAGAAGCACCCCCAGAAATGCATTTCCAGTGTTGTGTCAGTTTGGTGAAATGAATGCTCACTACTACCTCATACAGGATAAAAGTAACACTAGCTGACACTGACAGATGACTTGTGATGAAACAGCTCAAATGGATTTTCAGGCCAGGTGAGAAAATTAACCTTGTTACGAACATTGACTATTATTCTAATAGCACATGTCACAAGGTAAAATGTTCATTTTTAAGTGGATTTGTCCCAAGATGGAGCTGATCTTTCAATCGCTGAAGTCTCAAAACGGATAAATTTATGTATTCATAAAGATTATTGCTGATGGTGTTTAGTCACATGTTGCTCATACCAAGCTGCATGTCTTCAAAAATGGTTGACTGGAATATTTTCAATATGTTTTACCGTTAAGATAGAAATGAGAAACGTCATTGTTTCAAATTTGTCACTCCAATATGTAAGCTTGGGCCTAACACATTTATATATTACCATCTGAGTCAGCTGATGAGACCACAGGGTAACGGAGAGGACTTGTGGAGATTTTGAGTAACACAACCCTCAATATACAACACCATAGAGAAGGTTTGAGCAGTTGGGAGGGAAGGGGTGGAATTCAATGGGTAATGAGAAAGAATTGAAACCTACAATAGTCATGAAGAAGACATATAATAAACATCTACTAGTCCTGAGTATTATGACAGCCATGGGTTCTTAATATCTGATTGATAAGCTAGAGGCCATCATACATGAGCCAGACCCCTGATTTTTATGTTTGACTACCAAATGGAGGGACAAATTTCCATTGCTTTTTTTCAGATAGCCTGATGTCCAAACTACATGAAATCATGTGATGGACATCCCACATGTCCAGTCATTTTGGCCGCCATTTTCAAGATGGCTGCCATTTTTTTCCAATTTGCTCCAAATTTCAGAATTTAGCATGAAAAACAGAGTTCATAATTCCTAGACAACTTTAGTATCATGAAATGTGTCAGGCACTAAATTCCACACATTTTGATATACAATTTGTATTGTTTTGTGTAATAAATATTTCTCTGTTATCAAATTATATTTAAAAAAATTATTGTTTTTTAAAATATTTTTCATTTTTCAAAGACATTCAGAAATTTTTACTTCAATGTTATGACTTTACATAGCATTAAAACATTGTGATTGATAACAGCTATTTATTGTATTTGTAATAATTAGTGATCACAGAAATTAAATTGTTTTCTTGCACTGCAAAGCAAGTTTTCCTTGCTCAAAATGTTCTCAAAATTAATACACAAATTTCCGAGTGCTGACCCTATGTTTGAAGAAATCTCTGCATTTCAGTTTCATGCAAAACAAAATTTTAATTTGCAGATATTACCATAGTTAAATAAACATCATCTATTTAAAACCCTGCAAGAAAAAAACAATAATATTTTGTTTCATATGAAGTTTAATTACTCATAATAAGACCTAAAATTGTGCAACAAAAAATATAATTTAAAATTGATGCAATGACCGGTCCTTTCCATTGACACCAACAAGCATTGAGTTGACAGTTCACTTGGTGGAGGATTTTCGTGAGTATATTTGATTTTAAAGCAAGATAAAGTTTGAACAACAACACTGAGATAACTATGATACTGTCAATTTTACATGTCAATACAAAAGTGTCTTACAGTATTAATTATACTGTTCTTTTAAAAAACAACTGTCTAACATGAGTTGTCTGCTATTCAAGGGAGATAACTCATGGTCCATTGCCCAGGACACTGCTGCTGCTGCTGCTGCTGCTGCTGCTGTTGTTACTGTTGGCAAAGTAATAACGCCAAAGCACATTCTACTTCCAAGGGTAATCAAAACTCTGAAGCGTAATGTTAAACTGATCAAAACTTTAAGTCACTTGGGACACTCTTGTTCAAACTCAACCTTGGAGGAGATTGACACTGCGCTGTGTATTGACAAGATGGAACATGTAGACATTGATGAAGTACCTCTTCCAGCAAGCATCCACCAGTCTGTTCCAACTGTACTTGCTTTTGACAACATTGACAGACAGGAGGAAGTACGAAGAAGGATCATGGACATCACATCGTGTCAATGGCATAATAGTTCAGCCAACTTCGCTGACACCCAGATCAAAAACCTGTGTGGACAAGAAAGAGAAGCACCAAACAATTGAGCCTTCTGATTAACTACTTCTATCTACTCTGTGGGGAAAAGGAAAGGTCCACCCTCAATTGTGCCAGCTGACCTTTCTACTGAATTTGAAGTCGCAAAAAAAAGTGCACACCAGCAAAACTTACTCTGGATTCTTGTCAGAATGCATGACCCAACAAATCAGACAATAAGTTCTTGGACAATATATAACATAGTGACAAGAGATGACATTGAGGTATGCGCTCATACAGTTGGTTACTTGCCCACAATTAATGCTCCAGCAAAAGAAATGGCAACTGTGCAAGAAATTCTGCATCAGTCTCTTGCTGTACAATCATCTCTACAGCTTCAGAATATTGCTGTTGTTTTCAACCAGGCACTGTATTTCAAAAGCTACAGAAATCGTTTGGAAAAATCCTGACAAGTTTAAAGGCATTGTATTGATGATGGGAAACTTTCACAAAATTTGCAATTTCATGTCAGTAATTGGAAAGAGGTTTGGTGATGCAGGACTTCGTGACTTTGCAGTAGAATCTGGAGTCATTGCAGAAGGATCTATCAGTAAGATACTGTAGGGAAAAGAGTATAATCGAGCAGTCCGATTACACAAGCTGGTATATAAAGCCCTGCTGAGGCTAGCATCGAATGGATTTGTGGAATGGCTTGAGATCCATCATCCTGAAAGCCTAGCAAAGCTGAGTGATGCGAAGATCCAAATAGGTGAGCTCCATCTCACCGTTTGTCATAAATCACATTGATGATGTTGAAATGGAAATTTTGAAATGTTCAACAGTCACCTGAAGCCACCCTCTTGGTCCATATACGCTGATCTCTTGCAAATGGTCATGGCACAATGAAAAAGACAAAAAAATTCTGTTCTGGCAAAAATCATTCAGAAAATCCACTGCAAAAGTCACACATTTGATGAGTTGTTTGATCGAGTGTTTGCCCAGATGTTGCATGCTGGTCAGGGATGTAACAGAATTGATGAAGGTATTTGACGTTTACAGGGAACAGTCAATCAAGTTGGTCGAGCGTCTGAATCGGGGTTCAACTGAAGGCATTATTTTCATGCAGATAAGAGCAGGACACAAACTGAAAAACTGGAGACGACTTCTTGAATGTCCCGAGAGTAAGAACAACCTTACTAGATTTCTGGCACAGAGTTTGAAAGAGCTAAGACAACATGAACAGCTCGGTAACAACACTATGTTTGTTACGCATGGAAATATGTGCATTTAGTTAACTAGTGAGGGATGGCAAAATGTAACACGCCTGGAGTTTGCCATGAAGAAGCTGATACTGGTTTACTGTATCTTTACTCAGAAGAATAACAAAACCTGGTCCTTGTCACAGATGACACAGATGTGCTTGTTATCTGTCTTGCTCTCAGCACAAAGATCAACAGCAGAATCATTACCAGACGAGGTACAAAAGCTGATTTGAGGCTTGTGGACATATGTATATATATGTATGTATACTTTTGATGTTATTATTAAACACATAAATGTAATATCACAATGTCTACATTTTAACTTTAAACACTAGATTCTTGGAAATTTGGCTAGGAAATATAAAAACAAATTTTGGTAGCAATATGTTTGACTTTCTTCAATCTCATGAAAATCAGATGTTTGTACTCGCTACCGCTGAACAAAGATCTGAGGACATCCCATTAGGGGTCACATCAGAATGACCTTTCATCCAACCAATCAGAGCGTCACTTACCAGATCATGAAAGTGACAGTCGGAATGTGTTTTCTGATTATGCAACCACGAAATATTTAACACGGGGTATTCCTTACGACAGTTACGGGTTTTATGATTATACCCATACAATCTAGGCCATCTATAAGCCATTCCAGAGTGTTCTTCTTTTCAGTTTTAATTTTTTTTAATCGAGAACACGTCAAAATATGTTTCGAAGCGTAGTCGCCAGTTTGAAACTAGTGTCATGAAGCTTGAGAAAGCTGCCTTCTGATTGGCTAATGTCGATTTCTTGTCACTCATTTCATTGGTCAGTCAAAATTCGCGAAAGGTCGTTCTGACGTGACACGTAATGGGATGTCCTCAGATCTTTGTTTAGCGGTAGCGAGAACTAAGATCTGATTTTAATGAGATTGGACTTTCTTAATTTTTGAATTATCTGTGAAAAAGTGCACTATTTGAAAAATGGCTGCTTATGTATATGCACTATCATGTTTTAACTTCCAAATGGTATTTTATATATGAAAATACATTAGACAATTTTTATCTATCATAAGGTGTGAATTATTACTCAACAACGTTGCATTGGAAATAAAAAATGTCAGTAAAATGTTATAAAAAGGTAATTTCTTTATATAATTTCACCAGTAACACAACAATGATAACTCAATGATATACAATAACCATAACAAAAAGTGTGCAATGTAGTGCTGAAACAATATCAGTAAATAAAAGTTGTCTGAAATTAATAAATTCTGTGTTATAAGCTATTTCTGAAATCTGTAGAAAAAGTGAAAAATGGCCGCCATCTTGGCTAAATCGCTAAATCATAGCTGGGCATCTGAAATGTCCATCACATGAAATCATACAGTTGAGACATCAAGCAAGCTGAAAATCATGTTGGTTATTTGTGCCTCTGTTTGGTAGTCATATTTTCTCTTGCTCATGGACTACCAGGAGATTTGGCTGTGACAATCCCACTGTTTAAGTCAAAGCATTAAAATGTTCAGAATTGAAACCACAAGCTTTATGATGTGGCTAATACTAATAACCACAGTGGTGGATTTCCTTTTGGGGGACGATTTTGCCTGTCATTTTTCTAATTATATTTTGGTTAAGCATTTGTGATTGAGTATTAAAATCTGTATAGCTTACTTGCAACAAAACTTGTACAGCCGACTATGACTGTGAACGGAGGTTGGATTGTTGTGTAATGAAGCGTGTAATTTTGGAGGAACTCCGTCAGAGACCATATGCAGAGCCTCTATATATAAAGGCTCAGCATCTGCTGAGCCTATAAAGCACAAGGCATTTATCTAATCAAAACAGGCCTACTCGACCGCATTTAAAACCCCCCCGCAAAAAAACCCACAAAAAAAAAAAACAAGCAACCAAACAAGCAACCAATAAAACATAAATCGTTCCCCCATCTTATTAGCATGGCATATTTCAAAATTCCAAATTTCCGCCAGAATTAATTAAGCGACCATAAAGGCCCTTTAGGTTGCCTTACCTTTCGGACATACACTTCCTGACTACGTAACTAAAATGGCCTGGCATTCCCGTGCGTGAAATACGCATTTGTCGGAAAGCGCACGTTATAACCTAAACTAAGTAAATAAATAGTGAATAGAACCACAAGTCTCTGTAGCTCACAGCTAACACTTTGTGGCCTGTTTGGTATTTAAAGATTGAAAAACAGCCTTGTTCTGAGTCCCATTGGCTAGTGCTTGAGGGAAATCTGATACCGTGACATCACTTCCTTAAGAACATGAAAAACCCTACCTTTAAACCGGTTCCAATATAAATTTGTGACATTTGCAATCCATTTCCATATCATATAAACATGTATATAGTTACTATCCAAATCATCCTTTTGAGGACATAAATATATTGTATTGTGGCCTGTTAAAATCACAAATGATCACTGTTTCAAAGAAAATAATTAAACCTCCGCAAGGGTTTCCCCAGTGATTTTGTGACTTTTTAAAGCCATTTTCTCCCAATTTAAAGTGTGTGATGGTGTACAAATTGCATTTTATTGGACATTAGAGTATAATTGAGCATTTGCAATCTAAAAATAGGAGGAAAAGTAACAATTTACTTGGCTATTTCTGAGTGATACCATCACAATGTGCCACTTGCAGAATTTCTGAAATGCGTGATACACAACTGATATAACATATCGTGTGAGAATATTCAGGAAAAAAGTGACAAAACAAAGAATTGACCTGGCAAAGTTTGACTTGTACTTAATGAATATTTATTGTTTTAAATTTTAGAAAATATGTCAATATATCAATAAAGTCATGATGTCAAAATTTTGGGGCTTTATTTGAATCATATGACATATATAAATGTAAAAAATAATTACTTTCACAGAGATAACCGATAAAACTGAAGAAATGAAATTTCCAGGCTTTAATGATGAAGTACTGTTACTTTACAACTACTATAAAAAAAATATAGAACTTTATTACATCAAACATATGCATGAAAAAAAGTAAGAATGATGTTAAGAATAACAACTATACCTTTGACAATTAAATTTTGACCTGCATGTATGGGATACTATGTGACTGTGCAAAATATAACATGAAAGTGAAATATAATTTGCATATTGACCTATATGGATATTTGCAATTAGGAATTATGAAATAAAGAGAAACGATCATATGTGTCATCTCCTATAACATCTAGTTTTAATCTGAAGTATTATCAGCGCGAGGACAAGAAGGTACTGTAAATCAGATTTTGTGGGGAAAAAAGTGACAGTATTAGGCTAAAATAATAATAGTCTTGGTTCTCAGGCACCGCCATCATCATAAAGTCCCCCGTACGTTTCATTATTTCCATTTAAGTCAAATTAATCCTGAAATATTCTGTATCTTGAACACACGATCTGACAGTGAAATGCTGCAATATTTAAAAGCAATGCGATCCAATATTTCTCCCCCTATCTATGGGTGACTTAGTTAAAAAATACTTAATGTCATGGCCAATATCATAACTGAAAAGAAATTTCAATACAGTTGTAGGAAGACCAAAGACTTTTCAAAATGACTGTCATATTTAAAGTGAGAGCTTAAGTCTATGAGCACTTCTTTGAGACACCATAGCTGGGATGATTCATGCAGAGTTTCAGCCATCTTTATAGGCATTGCAGGTCTAGAGGAGATGTCAAAAGTCCACTAATGCTTGAAAAACAGTGGGGTATCTGGATGTCAAAGGTCATAGCTTCAACCTGGATATTCAACTTAAAAACACCCTATTTCTAACAAGTGCTTAGACAACGTTTCTTAATTGTTAAAAAAATAGAAAGTACTACATTGTAAAGAACAATAATCTTATGATGATCCTCTCAAAATTTGAAGAGGTTGGTACAAAGGTTGTATTTTTCATTCAAATTTGTTGCTGCTGTGTCCAGATTGAATTTTACTAAATGAAAAGTTAATTTGTTGTTGCTGAGGACATGTAGAACATGAAAAGATTTTAAGTTTCAGTGCTTTTGGATTTTAAACTAATGAAGACCATAACATAACCTCGCATTGACAATGCCAAGAGGAGATACACATGAGTAATGGCCATCAATTTGTTTTTCATTACGGCTACCTTGGCAGCCAAGTTGAACATGGGATTTGAAGCCTTGGAACAAACTCAGGTGTCACTGGTGGGAACAGGCAAGTAATGTTTTAGAGTCATAGTTCCTGCGGTTTCTGAAGAGATGTCATTTCGTAAGTTGATGAAGTTATCATCCAGAAAGCATCTACGGCTGAACAAATTGTGATACATGAGCTCAAAGAGGTCTATGATAACTTGTCCATAATGAACATCTATTTAGTCAATTTCATGTTGAGCTGTTGAGAGGAGATAAAAAAAGAGAATAAAAAGTTTAGGCAGAACAATCAGTTGACTGTCAATGCATGGTTGAATGTCGGTCAGTTAAAAACGTTTAGTTGGACCTTTTGTGCAGGTGAGCTAAATATTCTATTTTTCCTTTTTTTCATCAGTTGCAACTTTTCAGTTAATACTAGCAGTCCATGAAAGATACAACATAGTACAGTGAATAATTCAGTGAATAAAAGCATGTGACATACAAATGAAAATTGGTTTCCAAATTAAAAGAAATTGACAATAGAATGAAAGTAGATAAAACAGATTAAAAAAAACAACATGAAATCCATCAAAATGATAGGCTCCATCTTTTCTGCGAGCTAAAAGGCGTTTCTGATGATCGGTTTGACTGAGTGGTGTTCCATGGCGGTAGTATTCTTCCATCATCATTTCCTTCTCAGCAAACCTCTGGAAAAGCCACTGTTTCATCCCCTCTTCATCTTTGGGTACCTCCGACACAGGGTATGCTCTAAAATGAAGGAGCACATCAGAGGCCGACCATGATCCTGCCCCTATGTTCACCAGTGTCAGAGGGTCACCTTTAGGATACACTATGGTTACATCAATAATCCACTGTAAGAGGGAGCCATGGAACGCATCTTTATCTGTTAAGGAGAAAGCAGAAAAATTTGAAATAATCTTCACTGAGATTTCCTTACTAAAATCAACATTGAGCATAGTGAAAAGGTTCCAGCATGAGTATGTCATGATAGAGCTTACTTTTATCACAAAGGACGTCTAAGTTCAACTGGAAAAGTGTTTGCAAATACTTGCTGTCACAGAAATAGCCTACTCACTGTAGAAAGGTGCCAGAAATCATACATACCACTATACCTTCCCAGTCTGATAGTATATTACCTTAGAGATATGAAACACATTCTTACTACAAACATAAAACCAGTTCAAAATAACAAGCATCCAGCTTTCAAACTGAAAAATCTAGAGGCATGCTTTGCTGGTCTAATGACAATACTTGTCATCTGAGAAAGTCTCATGGCTCTTGCTACTTAAATTGCAATTTAACACTGTTTACGGTTAGTGAAAACATTTGCCCAATGCTTAAACCAAAAGTCCAACAACCTCAATAAAAATGTGATATACATTGTATTACATTTAAAAACAGAAGCACTTCCAGTCGAATGACCTTGGGCTTTAATCTCATCCTAGAGCTGCCAGAAAATATAAAATTGAAAGCAGATATCGTGTTACAAGTTTCTGAAGCAGCATTACAGTTGATGCCATGTTTACTCTTTCTGGCAGAAACGACTATGAACTTGCAACAACAGTTTCGATGATAGATTGTATTGTGCAAGTAGATGTACCCATAATGAACCATCAGTAGCTTTATTCTCAGTAGAAAGACCTTTAAGAATTTCCAATTGTTTCCATGGACCCACAATAAATTAAGAAAAAATAATAATTGAAAAATATGATAGTAGGCAATAGTTGAGCATGTGTTCATTGCACATGTATAGTTTCATGCAAAAATTGAACAATAGTCATCATTGTTAATAATCCTAAGAATACTACCTCAATTACATCTCTGCCATTAATCCTGTATATTGGCTTCAATGACACTGACTAAAATTTTCAGATTTTCAACACTCTTCACTGTCAATCACACAATTAGTTGTCGCCAAGTAGTCTCGTAACTACCCAAGCCATGGCATCATAATGGCAGCAACATCACTTTTTACCCTCATCTACTACTAGAGGTAGATGAATTGGGGAGGTGGGAGGGAGTAATTCATATGTAATAGAGGTAGTATTCTTAGAGTTATTAACAATGATAACTATTGTTTGATAATTATTACGAAACTTTTACCTCTATTACATATCTGCCAGAATACACCAGAGGGACCCAGTGGGATCTGCCTCAACTAACTCCCTGTGTAACTGACAGCAATCCTCTTCTGGAAACCATTATCTACTGATTCTAATCCTACTTGAGATAATTTCCTCTGACATTCCCCTTGATGACTTGAAAATCAGAAATGTGTCAAGAATCAGTCAAATATGTGATATCTTCACTAGATTTACTGTTATATTTGCTGATCTTGATTGTAATAAACTTGTATTTGTGACTTTAATACCAGCGATTATGTCACTTCCAGTTCTGACGTCACTTCTGGTATGTCACTTCCCCTTTTTTGGTAATGGCATCTCTCTAGGTCTTTTAGTACCCAAAGACGTCATTTCCTGGTTAGAAGGACCCTGTTCTGCTATATCCAGTGCTGATGTCACTTCCAGTTAATCTCTCACTTCTGGTAATGACGTCACTTCCGGTCTAAGTGACAGTGGATATTTAAGATGCTTCTAATCCATCCTACATACACCTACTCACCCTCTGATGCTGCTGGTGTCGGATCTCTTCCCCCCCCACTTTCTCTCTCCCCCTATATATGCCCTCTAAGTTTGGCTGCACGTCACGCAAGTAAAAGCTGGTGAAAGTGTTTTGTGAGGCCCATTGACAACTAGACACTACTTGTTCTACTGAGACTGTTGTCCATGGAACGAGACGTGGCGTAGAATCCTGTGCCTGTATAACTTGATGCAACAGTAGCTTTTAGCCATCCTGCTAAAGTAGCCTTGGTGATATCCTTGTTGGAATTAGTCTTACAAGATAAGAAGAGTTTCTTTCGATGGCGTCTATGTGAATCTGTAGCCAAGAGATAGAACTTGAGAGCTCTGATGGGACATAAGAGTCTGTCTGGGTGATCCACTGTTGGTCCTAATGATGGAATTGTATAGTGTCTATGACCCAACGGTCCCATTGTGATGGATTGATTCTTGGCTACAAAGTCTGGGAGGGATTTTAGTGTTATTGAGGTCCAATGTGGATCATGGGTAAGACTAGAATAGTCTAAGGCATGTAACTCTGAAACTCTTGCTGCTGTTGCCATGGCTGGGAGAAAAGATGTTTTCCTGGCTTTTGGGGGCAGGGTAGCTTTAGCCATGGGCTCGTAAGGTTTCGTTAACAATGCCGATAGTCCAACAGGTAGATTCCACTTGGGGAAGATACAAGAAGTTTGAATATCTTCTAGTAGAAAGAATCTCATTAGTCTGTTGAGAATGGGATGGTTTCCAATAGATAATCCGTTGACATGTTGAAGTACAGAATGAAGGGCTGATCTGTAACCTATTGTCCCGTGTCAGAATTTGTTGTCTTGACGTAGATGTAGTAGAATATCTGCTACCATAGGAATTGATATAGCATTAGTTATAATCCCTAGTCGTCTTCTCCACTGGACAAACTTGTCCCATCTGTTGACATATATAAGGGATGATGAAGGTCTCCAGGATATTGCCACAGCTTCTGTGGCAAGCTCAGAGTATCCGGATGTCTTCTGCGTGATAACTTCCTGGCAGTTAGATGTAGGCTGGGCAGATTGTCGTGGAATATGCTGGACGGGTTGTCGTAGCAGATCTTGACGAAGTGGCAACTGGATCGGTTCCTTCATTAGTAGTTTCAGTTGTCTGGGGAACCACGCCCTGCTGGGCCATATTGGGGCTATCAATATTATTACGTAATTTGTCTCCTCAACCTTGGGGATGACTTCATCAAGGAGAGACCGTGGAGGGAATGCGTATGCAAACAGGTTCGTCCAATCCATCAATAGGGTGTCGATCTGGTGAGCTCTTGGTCGAGAATAAGGCTCACATGAACTGAAGTTGGTTGTTCTGGCAGGTGGCGAATAGATCTAGATGTGGTGTCCCATAACTTGGTTATCTAGGTGAAGATCTGTGGAGGTAAAATTTCCATTCTGTTGCCTCTATTCTTCTCCAACAAGAAAGACTGCCAGCCGGTCAGTTCAGCTTCCCGGGTATATGTCTCGCTTCCATCTGGCAATTGAAGGAGTCTGCCAAGGCAAACAATCATGCAGTCTCCATCATCAGGGAGCTGGTTCCTCCCTGCTTCTGAATATAGGCCTCTACTTTTGTGTTGTCCATGGCTATGAGAACGAATGATTGATGAAATGTATCCTCCATTTTAGGATGGCGTAATATATGGCCCCCATTTCCCAGCAGTTGATATGAAGGTTCTTCTCCTCTGTGTTCCACGATTTCTGTACTGTGAGATTGTACATATGGGCTCCCCATCCCAAATCTGACGCGCCTGTGAATAGATGGTGTTCTGGCGTCAGATAAGTCAAAGGGATGCCACTCATCACATGTTCTCTGTGATTCCACCAATGGAGGTCTCTTAGTAATCCGGGAGGTAACTGAGTCTGGAACTCTAGGCTCTGAGATCGTATAGAGTTCATCCAAGTCTGTACAGGACATGGCAACAGCCTTCCTTTGAAGGTCATATCCTGTAGGGACTTTAAGTTGCCTAGAAGAGACATCCACCATCTCAGCGCCTTGCTGCGTTGACTTGAAGGTAATTAAATTATCCTTATAGTCTTGTTGAATCGATCCTTTGGTTGGCATAGATATCCCCCGTCTAGCTGGAATCTTGCTCAGATGTATATAATGTCTTGAACCGGAGTAGTTTCCGACTTGGCTGGATTGACTAGGAAGCCTAGGCAGGTCACAAGTTGGACCAAGAATATCATGTTCTGATGTAGCTGATCTTCTCCTTGGTCTGCCGCTAGGAAATCGTCCAGGTAACCATGGATTCGAACTAGCTGGATGTGAGCAAACTTGATGACTGGGGCTGTAATCCTGGTGAATAGCAAAGGGGCCATAGCTATCCTGAATGGTAGGACTTGGAATTTGTAGCGTCAGCCATTGATTGTGAAGCGTAGATACTTCTGTGAGGATGGGTGTATCGGGACTTGAAGATAAGCATCTTCTTCGTAACTTCACTATGGACTCCATCTGGAATTTTGGCAGAGGTACCAGATATCTCTTGTTGAGGGTCTTAAGGTTTATGATCATCCTCATCTCGGTTGTATTATTCTTCGGGTTGGGACTAAGAAGACCGGAGAGTAAAAACCTCCGTTAGTGTCCGAATGGCTCGCTTCTTTAGTAGCTTCCCGACGGCCAAATCTGCAGCTTCTTTTTCGGAGGCTGTTTGGTCAATGATGATTTATAGTCCCAGGGACGCTTCTGTGAATGGGATGATTCATGAGCTTTAGCAACTAAGTCGAAAATGAAGGTTTTTAAACATTCTGCTGTGTCTTGTTTACCTTCATCTGTGACGTCCCAATTTTCCATTGAATGCTGTGGTAGCTGAAAAAGGTTGTGTCATCATGAACCTCTTGGTTTGGTTTGACACGGCTCTGGATCTGATCTGGACTAAAAGTTGTTGACGCTGTAGCCTTAGAAGTCGTGCAGAAGTCCAGACTTGGGAGGAGAGTAAGTCTTCTTGCATCCTGACAATGGATTCTAGGAGGCAATGGATGAGTTGCTGGATCAGACTCATGGTGAGTACAGGAGATGGTGGGTTGGCTGGGGAGGGAGGTGCTGGAGTGGAAACTGATTTCTCAGTTATGATGTTTTCCACTTTTTTCTTCGTGGCCTGGTGCCTCTTGGCCTTAGTCATGGCCTAGCCCAATCTTCTGTGTTGACGCACTTCTCGCATCTCTTGTCCTTATTACAAGTAGTGCCTCTGCACTTCGTGCAGTTTTCATGAGAATGTCCCGTGACCATGAATCGGCCACACTTCTTGCATCTGGGGGTAGAGGAAGACTGCATGTTGACCTAAAAGAATCACCAAACACCAGCTAAACTACCGTGCAGGTTTGTCTCTCCATCTGCATTATTAATTTATACTTATATGTCTGTTATTATAGAAAACTTATCAGAATAATCTTAAGTCAATGTGACTGACTACCAATTGCTAGATTGTTACTACTATTATAATAGGTGTTGACTCTAGCACACACAGGAAAAATGTGATGTTGCCGCCATTATGACGTCATGGCTTTGGTAGTTACAAGACTACTTGGTGACAACTAACTGTGTGATTGACAGTGAAGAGGATGTCTGTTGAATATCTGAAAATTTTAGTTAGTGTGATTGAAGCCAAAATACAGGATTTATGTGATGTGCATTAGAGGAAGAAATTTCGTAAGAATTATATTCATTAGTTTGAAGGTTGGAGACAAAGCCTTAAGTTGTTTGATACGTAGTCCAAATAAGTCCATGGAAACGTAACAAAATACAATTTAGAAAAAATTCAAAATAGCAAAAGTAAAAGGCACCAGTTAAGCATGTGGCAATGGGAGACATAACAATGAGCGAATGACATGTTAAAGTGACCTCTGACGCAACCATAATGGATAATTCTCACAATGCCCACACGTCACGGAAGCGTTACCATATCACAGCTGTTACAAGTTTTGGGGTTGTGTCAGGTTTACTTAGGTGCAAAAAGAATTTAACAGTGGTTGACTTTTTTGGGAGTCATTTATTCATGAGTAGAAAATACAGTTCAAAATATCTAAATAACCATTTAATTTTTGTACAATACATCAATC
Organism: Haliotis rufescens; assembly: GCF_023055435.1. Classification (NCBI taxonomy): domain Eukaryota; kingdom Metazoa; phylum Mollusca; class Gastropoda; order Lepetellida; family Haliotidae; genus Haliotis; species Haliotis rufescens. Next base: position 48,321,305 of record NW_025964001.1, on the reverse strand, counting down.
ATTACACAGGCAAATGCAAACTAAAACTATAAAAAGAGTATGTTTACATTTATACAATAGCACTCACAACATTATGACATGGCAGAGGTATGACATTTTAACTTAACATTGAAAATGTTTAGCTCACCTGACTGAAAGTCAAGTGAACTTATGTCACAGCACATTCTCTGTTGTCCGTCAGTTGTCAACTTTTGCATTTTCGATATCTCCTCTGAAACAACAAGGCCTAATTAGCTGAAATTTATAATACATGATCCCTGCTATGGTGTCTTTAAGAAGTGCTCACATAATTCTTATCCGATTTGAAACATGGCATAAAATGTATTGGCAATTTGTCATAGGTACAGTTAATAATGGGGCCTAATAGGTGCTTTCCATTTTTGGCAATATTATGAATTTTGACCTTGATTCAACCTTTACAGCATAAAAGTTTGTGTCACCAAAGTGAAAATCCAAAATTTGACAACCTTATCTTAAACTCCACTGCATGTTTCATGAATTTATCTGCATACACTGGCAAAACGTAGGTTTTGGCATGGAAACCAAACTTGACTTGGAAAGAAGAAATGGTTCGACAAACATTGGGAAAGGCTGTCAGTAAAATGATCCAGGTAAAGTTTCACCATCCTTTACCTTTTGTATAAGGAAAATACAGCAAAACAAGTTCCAGCAGGTCTAAACTGTCCATGGATAGAAGGTAGGTGTTTTGGACAAATGGACAAATCAAACTGAAAATAGCTCTCTCTTAAGGCCTTTATTTTAACAATTCTTTTTATACATGTTATTGGATACATAATGTTATAATTACAGGGTGTATTGCATAACGTAAAGTTACATACCACTGGTAAGAATTCAACGAAGTTTTTCCTTTCTTGATACTCAAAATAACGATATATGTTTTACTTGAAACATTAATGTGAATAATTAACTTAGAGTTTTTATCAATGATGGCCAGTAGTATCTGGTTTTTATCAAACTTAATTGCAAAACATAAAATATATTTAAAGTCTCAAAGCTAAGTGTCTTTTGTACATCTTTCACCTATTTCATCCAAAGAACAGTCAACATTGATAATTTGTTGCCATTTGTTACACATATTTAGATAAAAGTGGGGAGAATCAAGTTTCTCATAAAAAGCTTTTGAGCTTTTTTGTGGTTTTATCATTTCATGCATTACAGAATGTAGGCCAAGATGACAATCAGTAGCTTGAAATGAGTCAATTCCTGGGAATATTATATAATATTCTATTACCGTCCAAAGTCCCCTTTACGAGGGCTGGCTGAAAAGTTAGGCTAAGCCTAAGTAGGATATCTCAATCGGATTGAAACAAACTTTTGCCACCAACAAGTACAATCATCTAATGAATCATAGACATAAGAACTGCAACTGTAGTGTTATTATTGTCTTTGTACCAGACCATCTTGTGAACCTACCCATTGAAATCACCAGAAAATCGACAAAACTGGCTATAGGGCAGTCATCAAGTACCTGCAACTGAAAGGGCTAACTCCAACACAGAAACATGCTGACATGGTCTCCACTTTAGGGGATGATGCCCCTTCCTTTTCCACTGTAAAGAAGTGGGCTGCGGAATTCAAGCGTTGCAGAGAGAGCCTTGACGATGACCCGCCTCCAGGAAGGCCTTCAACAGCAACCATTCCGGAAAACATTACCCGGGTGCATGACATGGTGATGGCTGATCGACGATTGACCACTCGACATATTGCCAGTGTTGTGGGCATCTCTCATGAGAGGGTTGAGCACATTATCACCAACGAGTTGGGAATGACAAAAGTTTCTGCGAGATGGGTGCCAAAGCTCTTGACAGCGGATCAGAAACATGTCAGATTCCTGATGTCCCGTGACAGTTTATGCCGTTTTGAAGCAGATCCTGATGATTTTTTGGCTCGATTTGTAACCATGGATGAGACCTGGATTCATCACTTTCAACCAGGAAACAAAATCCAGTCTAAACAATGGAAGCATCCGGATTCACCAGCTCCCCAAAAAACCAAGTCGGTTCCTTCTGCTGGAAAGGTGATGGCTTCAGTCTTTTGGGATTCCAAGGGTATTCTTCTGATTGACTATCTTGAAAAAGGCCAGATTTCAATGGAAGATATTATGCTGACCTACTGAGACAGTTGCGTTAAGCTATCAAAGCTAAGTGACGGGGAATGCTCACTAAAGGAGTCCTGTTCCACCAAGACAATGCCCCTGTTCACAAATCGGTGGTTGCCATGTCATCGATCCATGATTGTGGCTTCGAACTCATTGACCATCCCCCTTATTCACCCGATTTGGCCCCTTCAGACTTCCACCTGTTTCCCAAAATGAAAAAGGAAGTAGTCGGTCGCCATTTTCCTAGTAATGATGACGTCATTTCTGCTGTGAATGACTTTTTTAGGGTGGTTGAAGAAAATTTCTTCTTGACCGGCATCCAGGCCTTGCAGCATTGCTGGCAAATGTGTGTAAACCTGGAAGGGGACTATGTGGAGAAATAAATGAAAACCATTGACTTGGTACAGGTCTTTCATAGTTAAGCTTAGAACATTTCAGCCAGCCCTCGTATGTTATACTATATATTCAAAGGAATGATGCCTTATGAATCGCATATGTCCTTTATAAAATGAATTCCTTTCTCATACCAGCTTTCTTCAAAATAGTTTGGGTCATTCGACTGATGGTCTAACCTGAGCAGTTCTGTTAAAATATCTGCAATTATTTCATGATATGTTGCAGGTTTCTATAAAATCTTCCCCAAATCAAAAGTATTTTTTTCCAAAAAGGGTTATCAACTTGAGTACACTAGTAATGATCAATATTTTCTCCCATCTGGAAGATTTCTCTTAATGGAAAGAAGCTAGGACTAGTAAAATTTATTTTTCAAACTTAGTAAAATCTAAATATTTTTGAATACTTATCCTGCATTAATACCTTAATACTGTTACTGCTGTTTTTTATTATTGTATTTACAGAAAGACCAAACTGTGAGAGGTCCAGGCTACAAATAAAGTTGTTCCAACTAGTGGTGTGGCTCATACCATCATACAGCTGCCACGTGATGGAAGTAAAGGCGTCAGGTATAATCACATTACTGCTAGAAACTAACATCTGGTACACTTCGTGGGAAGGTAGCAAAGCGATGGCAGGGCACTTTAGACGTAGTAAGCAGGATAAGTATTCAAGTGTATAAAATATTTAGATCTTACTGAAGTTTTTAACATATCCTGCATTGCTACCTCAATGCAATTTTATCAGACGGAACGGAGGGGGGCATACCTTCAGATATAATTTCAGGATAGACCCTCAACCAGTCCAGGTAGCCAGATAGCATCCTGAACGGAAAAACGGAAACCAAGGACCATTCCTGTCCGAAGTTGATGGAGCCACAAGAGAATATAGGAGAGATGAGGTCAAGTCAGGAAACGGTGAAGTAGAAAAAGAGCATCGGCCAAGTTCTAAATTCTGATCAAGGAGCTGGAACAAACGGAAGCATGAATCCCTCCAGCCTGGGGTAAAATATACCAGAGAGGTTGCAGGTGTAAAAGTCAAGACCGTCGATGGTTGGTGGCCTGCTGCACCAACAGACCAAAACTATGGACACCTTGTACATCCTCATATAATGACTGGCAAAGACAATATCCAAACACCAAAAACAATCTTCCATGATGGACTTGATGGAACAGTTTCTATGGACAGCCATGGTCAAGGCGACGGCCCTAATCTCACGAGGGTTTTTGGCTCTAGGACGGTCTGAAGCAGCAACATCATAAACCTACAGGATAATGGAAAAAAGCCACAAGGAGATTGTGGCTAACTTCCATCTGGGATGTAGGAGAGACCGGAATAAACAGATGTTTCTGTGACCCTTATTGTGTCTTGGAGTATTGAAGGAAACACTGTAATGCTCGAACTGTACAGAGAAGAAGTTTATCCTCATCCTTGGAGCCCACTATTGAGGACAAGGGAGGAATGATAAGGAACAATGAAGTCTCAGCAGAGCCCAAGATGAACAGCACCATGCACTCTACGCTCAAACCGGAAGATGTCAAGGGCATGTAAACCCACTAACTCAAGCCACCGTAGCTCACGCCAAGAGAAAGATAATCTTCTTGGTAAAATTGAAAAAAGGCAACGAGCAGTGTGGTTCAGGGGAGCGTTACAGAGTGATGTCAGAACCACATTCAGATCTCATATCGGGGGTCGAATCCTCCAGACAAAACAGCCACAGTAGTGAATGAAGTTCCAGGATCTTGGTCATTCTGCAACCCGTAGGAAATACCAGCATCTAATTGAACTGCTATGTCGTGATGGTACTACCCTTGAGGCGACGCTTACTGCAAAGAAAGAGTAGAAATTCAGGCAGAAATTGAGATGAGGCAGATTGGGGTCCTAGTTCTTATTCTTTCAGAAGGATTCAAAGGAACACCACTTTTCACCATCAAGGCTACTTGTACGAGGTCTATGTGCTGAGGCAGTAACCTTAACCGTTCCAGCTGAGTAGCCCTTCTGGTGGAGATGGACCTGGCATGGATGTGGCAACCTGCTGTGATGGTGGTTCAGTAGATGTGGCCGCCCAGGGCCCTCAAGAGGGTCGCAGCTGGCGAGGTCTCGAACGTACACGAACTAGTTCTGTGCTCACCACCAAGGTGCAATCAAAATTAGAGAGAGGTTGGGGGTGCTTTTGATCTTCTGTAGGACCCTGGGGAGTAGGACAGGTGGCTGAAAAGCGTATGCTCTTAGGTCTGTCCTGGGAAGGCCAGAGGGTCCAGGATTTGGGAGTGTCGAGCACACGGATGGTTGTTGACCTAGAACTGTCCTGGAACATTCATACAAGCCACTTTCACCCGCTACAGATTGCAGGAACAACCCAAGATGGGGTCCAAAAACGGCACTGGGGGGGGAACCAAGTGCATCAGAGGCACCAGTGCTGGATGTGCTGGCACCGGATGAGCCAGCGCTCTTGACAAAGAGGTAACTGTAGCGGCAGACACAACAGGAGTGAAGACTGTGGTGTGATAGGGGAAAGCAAGACCTCATAATCAACAGGATCAGCGACCTCATGGGTTGGGGATGTCTCAAAGTGGTCGTCCATCTTGGGATGTTTGAACGTTGTGTGTGGCATTTCCTCAATACCCTAAGGTTTCCAGTGAAGGCTCAAGGGGAGAGAGAATGGCAAACAGGGCACTGCAACAACGTGGGGCTGGGGTCCGTACAATTGGAGGTGGGGAGATGATTTACTGCCACAACAGTGAGAGCAGTATAAACTATAATGTAAGAAAAAAGTTGCATGCATAGAAAAACACATATGCCAACAAAAGAGAACCAGGCAAGTAATTATAATTGAAAACTTTTATAAGTTGACAGGCGAAAATTACGATTAAAGATATATAGTATACACTTAAAAACCCAGGATAGTATTGTTAATAACACATGAACAAGAGCCGAGATAGAAATATGAAACATCAAAGCACAAGACATGAAGATATGACAACATGGCAAATCCAAGATGGCAGATGGAACAACACACACACGATGTAGAGTGCAGCAAAGAATCTAATTCAGACGTAACTAACGCTAATTGTAAACATAAAAGGACCACGATAACAAGCAGAACTATAATAAATACAATTATGAACGTATTGGTAATCAAATGGATAAACAAAAGATGCTATCTGGTTGGTAGAACTGTGAGTTTATTCTCAAACGACTGTACAGTCCCATGACTAGCAGTTATTTTTTTTTTCTTTCCAGAAGCTCTTGCACCAATTTTTCTTGAACTTGGTTAAGATTGAAGTGTCTTCACAATACAAAACACCAATGCCAGAGAACAATCAGTATCAATTATCAGCCAAAACAGATGCCACTGGTCATACAAGCAAAATTGTGGTGAATATCATAATAATGAATCACTAAAAATCAGTTATGACACCAGGTGTCTAGGAAAAAGACAAGAATATCCTATCACACCCATCATTCACACAAAATAGTAAGTATTTGTTGCCTGACTTGTATAGCAGCACTCCGGCCATGCGACAACAGTCTGCAAACAAACCAGACAACCAAGCGATAACCAGAAAATCAAGACATGACATGCATTCACTGACAGACTCTGTTGAAACCAAAAACTTTATATGCACCACATCTGCTGTGTACAAGTGCAGAGATATTGCTGCCCACAAGTAAAGAAAAACTCTAAAGAAATATGTCTACCAACACAGTTTCAATGTCTCGGCCCAAGTCATTTGAGCTGCACAGCCTTGTGGCATTATTCTTAAAAAAGTCCATTCACATTCCAACATCATTTGACACTGTGTCATGGTAATGTGAGGTGGTTATCCAGCCAGACAGAAGCTGGCATTGGGTGGTCTGCAGGATCAAGTCATCCAGTGCCCTGTATCTTTGGTGGCAGGGGACTCCCAGCATTCAGCTGTGATTTCTGTTGAACTTTTCTGTCATCATGTCTGTATGATTGAAGAGGTTTGGATAGCTTTGACCCTGCAAGTTGTAACTTGAATGGCAGCCTCGATGTTGTATGTTGTTCTGGGTCAGTGTGGAAATGGTTTGACATCTGCTGGTTGCCTGTCGCCACCTCCTACTCTGTAGGCTGCAAAAGACAAGAATTCATTTTGAGGAGTTTCATTTTATTTAGATGGCATTTTGTTGATGAGAGAAGGAAATGTTCTCCTGTGATGGTTTTCTTGTAGAGATCAGTTGTGGAAGGATCTCGGGCAGCCAGGTATCCTCCCCCGACTGGTCCTGGGGTTGGCGTAATCAAAATCTGTGAGATGAGCGAGGTCAACAGTGAGTGAGTTGGGTTTAAACAGTATTCCAGTTATATCACGGCCGGTCAGTTTAATTTGGGAGGAAAGCCCGAAGTGATGCAGGTCTCAGATGTTTACCACTTCGGAAAAACCCACGAGCATGGGTATGGTGCTGAAAAATCTAGAAACATAATCTGGGCGAACTGGGATTCGAACCCACAATCATAGGTTTCTGGCTTGCTCAAGGGACGCAACTCTGCACAGCGAATCGCACCGCCTTAGACGACTGGGCCACCCATGCCCCCCAATGTCAACAGGATTTTGAGAAATATGCTGAACTTGATGCGAGTCAATCAGGGGGGTCGGGGGATGATGTGTCCTATACCAGTAGCAACCCAGTTGATGTAGGCATTGATGTTCAACATCTGCTTGTTACCTTGGTCAAAGTCCCTGAGCCTGGCCATCTCGACTTGGCAGACTACTTGCATACTAGTTTGTGGTAGTCTTCATCGATGGTAGGATGCCACAGCATGGGGCAATCATGCCTTCTTACTCAGGGCGAGTTGTTTCCGGACCCGTTCATTGACGCATCGATCTTCTTGATGATGTTGGTATAGGATGGATAAGGAAAAGTGTTTAATTCCTCCAACTTAGTCACTGACTCTTCATGACCTGCCCGCTCAATCAATGGCTTTGTTGGCTGATCTTCCATGTTGGTTGTATGTAAAGCAGGTATGAGGTGGTATAATTCTTGAAATATGTCCTTGATTGTACAATTGTTGGCCTTGAATATATCCTCTGGGATAGTTTCAACATCACAGGAAGAGGCAGTGTTAGTAGCAGAATAGCACCCCCTAGGCATGACAAGGTGTTGTGCTGTCTTGGTTATCTGATCTGTGGTTTGAGCTTTCCGAGGCAGATGCCAAATAACAGTGATAAAGAGATAACATAACATCATCTGAGCTGTCACCATACGCCTGGCTCTTCCACGTAACGGTATGCAAAGGGATGCATCTACTGGGCCTTGCATCATATGTATGAGATTTTTCTTTTCGTCAAGACTCATGCTGTTATCTGTCTTCATGCCCACCATGATAATACAATCTTTTTCATGATAAGACAGGGACTCATGATGGCTACTGATGACTTTCCTATAGTAATGACCAAGGGTAATGACCTATAGTAATCACAATACGTATCACATTATCCTTTTGTAATGCTTGGCATATATCGGGTGATTTCAAATAGCAAATTTAGAATTATACAATATATCTCGATACATATCACAATATGGCCTTGCCCATAGTAAAATATTGTGATAAACCTCCAATACCAATCCCTTGTCATGACAATAAATTGACTGGATAACCCCTGGTATCGTATCAAAAATGACTTGTTATTTCTATTTTAAACAGTGTAAGCATAGTTCATATATATTCTGAGATAAGGTCCCTAAGGTGTAAGGGAGGTAATTCCATTCATACCTTGTGAGTTGTCATTTATATTTGCCATGTGCAATATTTTTGTTCTGTGCTAAGGGGCAGTTGATGTTTGGCACCATTTTTGTTGTCGATACAACATGCAGCAAATGGAGTTTCCTTGGAGTTTTGAGCGAAAAAGAATCTAGCAGTGAAGAAAATGAATTGCTGATACTGAGAACGCATTCGATTGCACAGCATGGGGCAAAACATAGCGTTTGAACTCATCAATGCTTCAAATACTTCACAATGAAGAATTAACAGAACCAGATTCATTGAAACTGCTCACATGTGACAATGTGCTCGAGCTTAAGCTGTTGATTGGGCAAAGGAATTCTTTGTTATGTGCTATAAAAGATCTACAACAAGTACAGAAAACCATCTCGACATCAATGGAAGGGACCCGTGAAGATTGCGGGGTAGAATAGGTCTTCAGCAACCCATGCTTGCCGTAAAAGGCGACTATGCTTGTCGTAAAAGGCGACTAATGGGATCGGGTTGTCAGGCTTGCTGACTTGGTTGATGCATGTCATCGTTCCCAATTGCGTGGATCGATGCTCATGATATAATTCACTGGATTTTCTGATCCAGACTCGATTATTTACAGACCGCCGTCATATAGCTTGAATATTGCTGAGTGCGGCGTAAAACAACAAACAAACCAACCAAACCAATCAATGGAAGGCAGGAACCAGGGTGTCACAAATAAGGACCTTGCGAAAGATTCCGAATTAAACGATTTGATGAAAGGTCTTTCAGACATTCATCAGTAAACACACAAGAACAGCCTAATTCTACAGGTTTCCAATGCTATGTAAAGTAAATGTTACAGTTATGACACTATTAAAACATATCTGGCAGTTCACAGTTCTGTAAACTTTTACCCAAATGTGAACATCACCATGAGTGACATTAGTTTTGATCATCATAAGAGAAAATGTTCTATAACCTTAAATGCTTCAACGACTGATCCTTTTCGGCATGATGTTTGTATTGCCCTATTAGCTAATGACATGTCCCTACTCTGCCTTGTACAGACTGTTTTCCATAAGAATACAAGAAGGGCTGCAAACCATTATCCACTGTTTGTCAGTCTGGATTATTTACCCATATCCTGGACTGTTTTTGTCATGGTTTGGTAGGGTCCTCACACTAGCTGGTTTCAACTCCTCACACTACTCGGGACATTCTTTTTCGGGGCAGCTACAACAGCAGCCAAAGTTAACATTGACAATCACCTCATTAAGTCCTATGGGCAGGTGGACTTCGGACTGTTATGATTAGTACATCAGAACGTCTGAAGCCACCTTTGTGCAAGCCCACAAGTCGATGTGTCGCCTGTAACTCGTTCATAGCTCGCTGGGGCATATAGTGACTGACAGTGCCAGCAGGGATTGACCTCCAGGCTCACATATTCTTAGTATGTATTGCATGTTCAACAGTTGGTTTATTATTCACGAGTACTAATATTCTCATGTCATATTCTTATTCATTTATGTTCTGTACTTCTTTGGGGGCTCTCGGTTGATGCACAACCTTGTTTGGGCATCACAAGCTACTTCATACTCAGAGCATGGAAGGCTTCTGGCCCCCGAAGAACATTACTTAAGCAAGGTAGTGTCTGGTCAGCACAACGCAGGAACAGCTTATCCCTAGGGATCGCCGGGTCATCGGACCCCAGGACAGGCATATCTCTCCCAATACTTATACACAAGTCTGTGTCCTTAAGACCCCAGGACACTCAATCCTCCAACCCGGGTCATCACGGCCCCAGGGTTTCTCAGTAGCACCGAGGCAGCCCCCATATTACGCCAAACATTTGTATGTACTACATTTTATGTTGTTTGTTGCACACAGTACTTTCGAAAGAGCTTCAAGGTATATCCCATTAGAAGAAGGGATTTGTATGTTCTGTCATGCAAAGTTCATTTCTGTAAATGCAGGAATTGTGGGTGAACAGTGGTTACTTCTCAAAACAGCTGCTGCTGTTCAGAAAGTCAGCATATGCTGAATCGATGAAGTGGGCTTATGCGTCTATGTGCACCTCCTGTCACCAGTTTGCTTGTATTTCGGCCTGCCCCTGTGTTCCAGATGACCATGTGATGCAGTGTTCCTAGCTCAATTGCTAAAGGCCAAAAGCCTTCCTGGCTACTTGAATGTTGTGAGACTAATGCATGCGGAAGTTGGTTTAGAGAACCCACTTTACAACTGGGAGCACCTACTATTAATGAAGGGGATTAAGAGGCTAAAAGGTGAACCACCAAAGATGAAACTTCCAGTAACATTGCAAATTCTTTCAGGAATGCATAGCAGACTAGATTGATCACATTAACCAAAGCTTTCTGGTGTGCATGTGTATTAGCCTTCTTCTGCTTCTTTAGAAAATCGATGATACTAGCCGAATTTCAGTCTAAGATGACACAGTGTTTAGGCATGTGTGATGTGTCACTTGATGAGCACAAGTTATGGAGGTTGTTTGGCATTCTAAGATGATACAGTTTGGCCAAGGTTGTTTAAGACTGCCCCTGATGGCAATCCCCGAGTCACCTCTGTGGCCAGTGAAAGCACTTCATAATATGTTGTCTCAATTCCCGGAAGCAGTTCAGAGTGCCAAGATACCGCTTTTCTCATACCTTAGTGCCAATGGGTCAATCAGATGCCTTACATATTCAAGTTTTATGAAGACACTGAAGTTCTACTTACAGCAGTGCGGATATAATTCTAACAACTATAGCGGACACTCATTCCAAAGAGGGGTTTGTTCGTTTGCCATTTGAGACAAGACTTCCTCCAGCTTTGATAAATTACAAGGTGACTGGCGTTCAAAAGCTTATGAACATTACATCGTTATTGATGACACTGATCATGTAAAACTGGCTAAAGCCTAACGTCTAGCCGCCGTATAGTGCAGGTGTTGTATTTCCTTTAAGAAATGTTCAAGTTATAGTTGACCCTTGGGGGTTTGGAGGGTTTCTCCTACTGTGGAGCTGTGGTTTTGTCAAGTTGTTGAATAAACTTGACCTATTCCCCCAAAGGTATCTTTGTTATTATAATATAGTTACATCAGGTAGGATGTTTACTTAAAATCTAAAGTTGTGTGACAGGCTTTCTTATCCTGCCGCATCGTTTAATGTTGGGACCGTTCTTGTGTTGGTCTCTACAGTTAGGTTTAATGATGCCCATGTGTTATCCATCTATCTGCTGAGAGACAGTATTTTTCAGTCATATCTCCTGGGATACAGTTTCAAGGCGCAGTCACTCATTAGCGATTCCTTTGTCTAGATTACACATGGTCAGTCAAACACACTTTGTTAATGGTTGAGTCATAACTGATTTTTTTCATATACATTTCCAAATTCGCAATGACATTGCGACTTACAAGGAAGTGATCGTCAGATGCAAGTGACTCCCCGGAACCAGCATTATGGCTCCCTGTTGGAAAAGCAATTCAATAAATGAAGTTGCCATTGATGTAAACAGCCAAGATGGCTAACCAGCCGTATCAACATGACTTTTGTCTTATTCTTGGAGATGTTCGCAGGAGATACAAGACAATAAATCTGGACTGGGCAGCAAATGAACATTCTAGCAATCCTACCAACTGGTACTTTGCGGATCGTTAAGAGCGAATCGCAAGTGACATCAGAATTTTACACCTGCCAAATTCCATGGCAAGGGGACAACTCATTCAGTTTTACACCTAGAATGTGGATGGAAACGTAATGCATTCAACCACCACCCAGACTTCAGCTACCACTCAAGTCAGACAAGATATTCGGAACACTCCTAATTCAGTCAATATGTCAGAGAATGGAACAAAATTCCAAACAAAGCACTTTGAACGACTCAGCCTGTGACATCACCAAGCGTCATGGCCCATACAACCGGACTTGCAGAGTTTTGTCGCGACTGTTCAAGTACTTCAACAGAGAGTGTTAGTGCCACACAATCTTTACCTCCCTTTGCCAAAACAATAAGAAGCCTCTTCACCCAGCCTTAGCAATCACCCACCAGAGAAGAATTAAGACAACATTGGAAATTCTCACTGGCAACCGCCATTACCAAACAAACCGCCACTGCTACTCAACAATTGGACCCAAACACTCTGCCAAGACAGGAGACAGTATCTTCAAACCTCCCACAACAGATTCACGAGGGTAGGGATATTAACTTGGCTTTATGACTTATCCCTGATAATGATCATTGTGGTCCATGTGGTATTCAAATAAGAGACAGGCAATATTACATCTTAAAACAACAAATGACAGAAGATAACAGAAAGTATTGAGTATGAGAGCCAAACAGCAATCAAACTACTTAATCAACCTGTACACTGGGGCAAACTGGACTGTAACTATTTATCAATTCATCAAGTATCTTCACATCCAGAAAGGCGAAGGCATGTTAATTGTGCGGTGAATTGAATCATACAACAGAATTCTGCCTGTTGTCATTCCACAACCAACTCAAATCATTCTTGGCACCCAGAAAGCTGCAGCAGACAAGTAAGAGCAATTCTGATCAAACAGACGCCCATCTTTCACCATGGACAATCCATTTGCAACAATTACGACAATGGGAGGATGCAGCCACCAAATCACAGGTTTCTGCACATTTGCTTGACATGCAAGAGAAACTATCCTAAATATCAATGTCATCCGGACAAGACATCAAAGAATGGGAAGTACGATAAATGACTTGAAGCCAGACCATCTCCTGTAAACATTGAGACACTGAAGGCCACGTTATTTGATCATCCTGACACTAATATGACTTCATACATGATCCTAGGTTTCCATACAGGAATTAAGAATCCACAAACCATCACACGAGTATGTCGTAACTTGTTATCAACCAGTGGACCCATTAATGCCAAAATTGTGACTAAACTGATCAATGAAGAAAAGGACAAAGGGTACTTAATTGGTCCGTTTCACACAAATCCCTTTCCTATGCAGAGAGTTCATCTGATAGGATTGGTTGAGGGCAGATACTCCAAAAACTTACAACTCATAGCAGATAAGTCAGCTCAACACGAAGACCAGTGTAATCCAAGTCTGAACTCACTGATCGATAAGGAATAATAATCCTTAAAGTATGTCAGAGTAGATGATGCCTTTTAACGCATTAGGCAGAGGAATGTTTATGTGTAAACCTAGTAAAATACTAGTTATTTTTTATATTTGTATACTTATCCTGCATTAATCCTTAATACATCTACTGCTTGTTCTTGACAGAGAAAAAGATCTGTGTGAGGTCTTGCTGAAGAAGAAGTTGTTTCAACTAGCTGAGTGGACAACCCTACCACACAGCTAACAACGCTTGTGGTCTGACGTTGATTAATGAATAATTTGCATACTCATATATGCAAGGGGCCGACGTATGGTTCTCAGTAGGAAGTGACAACTTGGAGACGATGGTTTGCGGTATATACAGTTTTACTGTATACATGTAAATATATACATACAAAAGAAACTATGTGCCAGGTCAGCACATAGTGGTAGTGGTTGTTGTCTAGGTGCCCCGGAGCACCCAGCCTAACCCTAGCTAGGCTAAGGGTAAGACCTTTCTTCCTCTCTTTTTTTTATCTCAGGACCAAGGCTTATATAGCCAAGGTCACCTGACATTTAGTAAGTAATAAATATAAATATAAACAGTAATTCATTAGTGACATACTTGCACATCTCGTTCAGGATGGCAGAAGGTCGATGTACACAAAAATGGGGATTAACAATTAGGATTAGCATCTTATAAATAACAGCAATTAAGTGTTTCAAGGCATATAGATGTCATGGCTCCAGGGTAATGAGCCTTTTAAATCAAATGTTCTTCAGACAATGGGTGTCGTAAATCAGTTGCTATGACAACTTCCCTCCGTTACGTGAAGCTTGGACCCCAAGCTTACATGAGTCCAAATTGATATGTGTGAACTTTTTCACAAAACAAAAACAAAATCAGTTACATGAAAGTATGTAGGTATGAAAGTGATCATCTAGCCAATTTGATTTAGTGCCAGTTTGAAAACTAACCAAGTGATCTTTGTAATGTGCAATTTCACTACAAGGTATTAAAGCTTTGCACAGATTCAATAAATATATCATGGAGGTTCTTTGAATTCAGGAGTCTGGCTTGGCGGTGGGACTCAGTACCGAATAATGATAATGAGTAATGTCATAAAAAGTACAAATTAAACATCTCAGCAAATATTTCGCATAAAGAAATTTGAAACCAGGAGTCTAACTTTGCTGCGCGACTAAAACGGTACTTGTGGGTACTATTGCCCTTTTAAGTACAATGGGTGCTCTTCCCGTGTCTTTGGGGAGCTTGCCCAGATAAAACTCTGAAATGCTGAATACTGCTGTGCTGTTAATTACTTAATACTGACATACAATAAACATATATGTGGGGGTGGCTCACCCATGAATATCCCTAACTGAATTCAAAGTCCTAGACAATACATTCAATTTTGTACCAAACTGTGCACATTAATAACTTGTAACAAATGACAAATTTTGTCGTTTAGATTTTTGAAATTATGAGTCGAGCTTGAAGGTGTGACTCGATAACCCTACAGCTTAGGTTTGTCTGGGCCCTCGCTGCAACTATATGTCTGGCGTGGCCTGGAGACATTTCAAAGATTCCCTATACAATAACTTCAAAGATCTAGCTTGACTAAAGATGTAATTTGGAGTATATTGCACATGTACAAAACTGAATTTTGGAAAGACACATTTTTGGCATTAATATACTGGCTTTGATTAAACATACCTGGTTGCACTATTCAACAGTCACACAATATATATCCTTGATTGAGTCCATGTAAGTAAACACAAATTAGTAAGTCCCTACGAGATATCTTGAACGCAAGAATAGAGACAACTCGACCAGGAAATGGGGAGACGCAGAGGTGGGGTCCTGGTGTTTTTCCTTGCAAAAACTTTCAAAGGAGCGCCCATTTATTGTCGTACACATTTCTGGGAGACTGTCTATGCGCCAGTGTAATAGCTCTTGCTGCCCTAGCCAAGTAACCCTTGCCACTTAAAGCTCTTTGAAGATTGACCAGACATGTAGATGTAACCTTGTAGATCAGAAGATTCGGCCAGTCTGGGAGTTAGGGAGGGTCAGTGGCTATCTCTCCGATCGACGAACCATCCTCCCGCTGGCCACCTTCTGAAGTAGTACTGGATGCAGAAAAGCGCACGTTTTTAGTCATTGCCAGGGGATGCTGAAGGCGTCGACTGCCCAAGTCTGAGGGTCCGGAACCGGTTATATGAAGGTCCATATCTAGTAGTCCTGGCTGGTGGCAAACAGTTCTATGTTCGGATGGCTGAGGTGCAGACAAACAAGAGCGAAGGTGTCTGGGTGGAGCTTCAACTCTGAGAGTCTGCCAGGATGTTGCGACAACCTGTGATGTGTTGGACCAGGAACTGGAGTTCCAATTGATTGACCAGGTGGAAGAGTTGGAACGTTTGTTTTAAGAGCCAGTGGGAATGGGTCATTCATTGGTTTGGAGGGCACAGTGATGTTGTCCATCGACACGGTGATCCGCTGGTGCTGGAGAAATTGTTTGAAAAGTTCAAGGTTGTTGATGTGCCACTGTTGTTGCGAGGCAGACCACAGCCCAGAGATGACATGAACCTTCAAGTGCGCTCCCCATCCTTGAAAGGAGGTTTCAAGGAATAAGTGGTACGAGGTCGTAAACTCTGTCAAGGAGACCTCACCTAAGACGTTCGATTCCACTGTCCACCACCTGAGATGAAGTTTGAGGCAGTCCAGGAGGACGATGGACACCGACTGGCCTTAACCTGAAGTACGGAGCCAGGAACATCTGTACAGGGCGCAGTTGGAGTCTCCCTCTGGAGTCATCACTTGCGCTGATGTGAGGAGACTTCCGCAGACTGATTATCCATCTAAATTAGAGTAGGAGACATTATGTTAAGGCCCTGTGACGGAGGAGTGTGGCCTGGTGGTTCAGGAGGCAGTCTAGGCAGATGTGTGTAAATAGCCATGGGGCCGAGGAAATTCCAAATGGGAGCACCGCCCATTGATAGTGGACTCCCTCGAAGAGGAAGCGGAGGAGTTTCTGGTTGTCAGGATGGATGGGAACATGTAAGTATGCGTCCTGGATGTCAAGGCTGACATGTCATTGACCAAAATAAAGAAATGAGAAACAAATCAATTACAGTACCAAAAAGAATATAATCAGTTCAGAAATATACTGAACAACAGAAGTTCCTGTGACATTGAATAAGATTTAATGCAAAGTTATGCTTTTTACCAAATCTGAAACAAAAAAAGACTCCTGTAAGTGTTCAAATGGTTTAACTTGCCATACTGACTTCAGAAAATGCGTGATTTCATAAAAAACATGAACCTGCCAAAATGTCAATTTACAAATCAATAGCGTGTGTGTCCACCTCTGGTTGCGATGCAAGCAACACATTCATCTCATGGAATGGACCAGGCGTCGCACAAAGTCCTGTGGGATATCTGTCCATATCTGCTGGAGCATGTTTCGAAGTTCCTGGACTGTCTGTGGAACACGTGGTTGACATTGAAGGCGCCGATCCATCTCATCCCATATGTGCTCCCTTGGTGAGAGATCAGGGGAGCGAGCCGGCTAGGGGATGACATTCACGTTGTTTTGTTGAAGAGAATCCTGAACAAGTTGAGCAATATGAGGCCGGGCGTTGTCATGTTGAAAGGTAATGCCTGGGCCATGATGATGCAAAAACGGTAGAACAACAGGGCCGATGATCTTGTCACGGTAGTGCTGTCCATTGAGATTTCCCTCTACCACTATCAAACTGGTCCTCTGTCTTGCTGTAATCCTACCCCACACCATAACGCTGCCGCCCCCGAACCGATCTTCTTCCATGACACAATGATTCGGACCCGGTGAGCTAATAATGTGTCACCATCCTTAAAATGGTGAACACTAGACTTAAAACCTTTACCTGTAATCCTTTGCACCATATTCTAAACCTTTGAAATGTGTGTTCTGGAATATATTTTCGAAAAACATAGTTTCACTAAGATTGGCGTTCATTCTGTTTAAATGTACGACACACTTTTGAGTTTAATATTATAAATTTATTTAAGTTATGGACAGTTGGATGGTTACAGAAATATTTTTCTGACTTTTTCCTAGCTTTCCTAGCTTGTTTACAATCAGTGTTAAACCATTGTTTACGAATATGTGGATTTTTTAGGACTTTGGAAGCCATTATTTGGCAATTTCATTTAATTGGTTGGTTTGTTGTTTAACGCCGCACTCAGCAATATTCCAGCGGTCTGTAAATAATCGAATCTGGACCAGACAATCCAGTAATTATTATCATGAGCATCGATCCACACAATTGAGATCGATGACATGCATCAACCAAGTCAGCAAGCCTGACCACCTGATCCCGTTTGTTGCCTTTTACGGCAAGCATGGGTTGCTGAAAACCTTTTCTATCCCGAATCTTCACAGGTCAGAAAAAAGCTGAATAGGATCAGCTACATCACTGATTGAATGATTGTTTGTGATGTAGTGAACTAGAGGTCTCTTGTGCAGGCCTAATCTTGACTGCAGCAGACAAGGTAGGAGCAGAAGCTTTCGCCCATGTGTAAACAGTCTGGCAACCAACTGAATGGCATGAAACAGTCTTTGGAATGATAACAGGAGATGGCTTTGAAACAGAAACAGCAGCAGCGTACCTTTGGCCTGACTTGGGCCTTCTGGCAGTGGCGTCTAGGCAAATTTTGAATTTAACAAATATAGTGAAAATCAGTGTAAATGATTATTCATACAATTCAATCATAAATATAAATTTCCAAGCAGAACAGTGAGAGAGCAGAGAGCAGGAAAAGTAAGGTGCTCAGGGCTTGGCATGACCAGCCGATTGATAGGATCGGGCCTATCCTACCACCCGTCTAGGCAAAGTAAGGGTCTAGTGGTGTATGGTGTAGTGAACGCTATTCCTGGAACCAGTGCCCTCAACTAACAGACTCTCGTCCTCCACCGACAAAGGGACGCAACCCATGGCAAACGGGTTGCCCAATTGGGTCGCCTTTTACGACCAGCAATGGGGTGCTAAGGACACATTCTTATCTACCCAGGTCCCCACAGGGGGAACGGTTTTCGAGTTATGCTCTGGAAATGAAATGATTACAGACAGGTGGACATGCGGATGCACATATGGACAGACGAGGCGTAGACTATATCCCCCGCATTATATGCCAGGGGGATAAAAAGTAAATCACTATAATGACGTGTAGTACAAGCTACTACCAGGATATGAGGTCATATCAAATGCTCATGCATTCATCACTGGTGTGTATGGTCCAGACTCAATTACTATCAGGTCATCATGGTAAAACAACATTCACTTTGTTCACTCTCAACAGACAATGTTTACACAAGGACAAGCGGGATCAGTTTAGTCAATGGCAGATTGACCAATTTTTCCTGTATATCGTTTATTGTTTATCAAAGGTCAATATACCCTTGAAGATCCGGGTTAAAATTGGTCGTCAGCAACCCATGTTTGTCTTAGAGGTGACTAATGGGATCAGGGGGTCAGGCTGGCTGACTTGATTGATGCATGTCATTGTATCCCAATTGAGTAGATCGATGCTCATGATGTCAATCACTGGATGATCTGGTCAAAACACTTTTTTTACAGATCCTTGTCATATAACAGGAATATTGCTGAGTGCTACATTAACAACAACCAAAGGTCAACACAGGGCTCACAGGAATGAATATGCCGACATCCAACTTTTAAAGAGTATGGGCTGCAAGATAGGATCAATGCACACACAATACCTGAGATTTTCAGTGATGACTCTCCTTTATCAATGGGTGAAGACAATCCATCAGCTAATGACTCAAGAACAACTTTTACAGCTCCAACTCGGGGTAATGTGATGTGATTCCAAACAGGATAGTTGTTTTTCTCTGCATACCTGTGAAGTAGAAAATGCTTTTAGGGCCAGAACATTTTTTCTTCATATTTTACAGATGTTCGGAGCCTATACATACCAGACTCAGAAGACTCTGTAGCTCTCTTAATTTTTTTTATTTTTTAGGGGGGGGGGTGGGGACATCATATCAGAGTAACAGTATCTGTATTTAACTTATATCATGGTATGTCTGTCAAATGTGAGAGGAATGGTGCTGAGAAAAAAACAAGAATCATTATCAGGGCAAATCCGTGATTCACATAAAAGAAAATATGTTTGTGGCATGCCCAACACTCTGCACAGGGAATTACTGCACCTTAGAAGACTGGGTCACAGGTGGGTTTTTTAAATACCAAAGCAACCATATTAAAAATAAGATTTGAACCTCTTAAACAAATTAAGGTCACATGATGAGTGGGGGAACAAGGATGTCAAGTTTCAGCTTTATTGGTCCAGTGGTTTCGATGGAGAGGACAGAGAAAGACTGTGTTTTTAGAGACTTCAAAAGCATAGTCAAAATGTAAAGGTAAACTTTGTAAACTTGCAAAATACAAAATAAAAGTGTTCAATCTCACTACAAACTACACATATGTGAAATTTCATTTCATTTTGAACAAACCTTGAGCAACAAGGCTCTGAAGCACACCTGAATTATGAGTGTGTGTGTTTAAATTCAACCTGCAGTCACCCGTAATGATCCGAGTTAGATTTTGTCTTCAGAAATCCATGTTTGCTTTAAAAAGGCGACTATGCATGCCTTAAGAGGCAACTAACGGCATCAGGTGGTCAGGTTTGCTGACGTAGTTGATGCATGTCAGCGTATCCCAATTGTGAAGATCGATGCTTATGTCAATCACTGGATTGTCTGGTCTTGACTAATTATTTACAGACAACCATCATATAGATGGAATATTTCTGAGTGCGACGTTAAGCAACAAACAAACAAACAAAACATTGGAGACTGTCTATATCAGACTCTGTCAAATTCAGATTTTGGTGAAAATTTGATTTTATCTCTAGTCCCTTCAGTTCCTTAATAAATTATCATTACTCAAACAGACCTACAACTCTCTAATTGGGACTTTTTACACTTCATACTTTGGACTAAAATTACGACCCCAACAACCAATTTACTATTGAAGAGTGTCTGAACCGGGCTTGACCAGATCAGACAGGACTGAATATTCTCTCACTTTGAAGTAAACTCAGTCAATGTCAGCTAAAACAACAAAGGTAACTTGTACTTCAGGGACCTTTCACGTTGTCTAAGTGGAACTTGCACGCTGGAACTTGACACGATACATTCCCTGTATCTTTCTATAATTGGTTAAGAGGAAAAAAGGAAAAAAGCAATTAAGTTGATTCACTTGTAATAAACCGGGAACTGACTTTATTCAGGAATACCAGTCATTGCATGAAGGTCAGGGTCTTGCCAAGGGATTTGTACACAAAGTGAAAAAGAAGTCAGACCTTGACAACGGAAGTTATGTTGTCCAAAGTGTCCAAAGAATTATCTCTGAAGGATGGTATAATTGAGAAAGTTGCTGCTTCAAAATGGGTGTCTAATTATTGTTGCCTGATCTGAGAAGCCACATAAGACATTGTCAATGACGAATTTCCTCTCCCTCACACAGAAGAGGTCTTCCAAAAGATGCACGGTAAAAAGGATTCCTCTAAATAGGACATAAAATCTGCATACTGCAAGAATGTGGAACTGATGATCTGGCAGAAGACAGTATAGATTTGACAACATTCATGAACCTTAATGAATCTCATCGCTTTAAACAAGTATGCTTTATTCTTGCATCAGCCCCATTCAGCATTCATTCAGCCACAAGTTTCTGAAACACACAGTAACTGAAAGATTTGGGTTGTTTCAGATTGAGATCTGAGCTCATGGGGAAGGGAAGTAACTCCTAAGTTGGAACTGCAGGTCGATGTGAGTGATGTGCTTTGCTGTGGTGAAGTTTGAATATTGAAGGTATTTTGCGGTTAGAAATTTATTATGTATGATCATATGAAGTGAATAACACATTCATCTGTCCAGCAATTAAGTAATATGAACCTAACATTGCCAAATTCAGCAATATATGTGCAGTTATATCTAAGGTGTGAAAACATACGGGTTAGTCTGAAATGGTGTTACATATTAGCCATTAATTTGTGAGAAGCACTTTAGTTCACTGTGGGTCAAATTACATTATTAACAGAGGTAATTAAATTCAAGATAAAGTTTCAGTAACTTTAATATTTATTATATTTTATTATCTAGACATAATGGAAACGTTTTATTTGTTTTAGCTTTGAACTGACTAGATCTATCCACAACATAGGTCTATCCACCACACACAGTGATGTATGAAGTGAGAGAAAGTAAAGTTGAGTGAGAAAGCAATACTCTTTTGTTATTAATATACACACCTAAAAGGGACAGCACGTCAACGGTTCTGTGTATTTTTAAATCATGCATGAAATAATTCTGATTCTGATGTCACATGCCCGAATAAAATCTCAAAACAAAACAATATAGATCTCCGCACAGTGAAGTCAACAACACAAGCACAGCACAGTATTTTTTTTACGGAAGAGTTACAAAATACTAATTGCCCGTTTGATTAGATAAGAAAGAAACCAGTGTTAATCAAAGCATAGATTACACTATATATATGCCTCGGTATGAAGCCAATCACACTCCTACCCAGAGTTCCTTACGGTGAGCAAAGTTCCTCTGTCACATCGTCACATCTTACACAGTCCATTCATGTGTTTTTCATGTTTCATTTGGGACAAGTCTACACATTTAGATAAACATGTCATGAAATGCTTTACTTTCAATTAGAAACTATCGTAAAATATGAAAAACTAATTCCATCTGCGTATCTATCCTCCAAATCCAGTCATCGAAGCTCTTCAGAAGGCTAGCACAGTCACTTTGATATGTAAAGCTATATTGTCATGCACCTTACTGTAACAGTGGCAGTAGTATATCCATAGAATAATGCAAAACAATATGTAAAGTGCATCAGAATAAGTGCTTTTGTTTACAAACAAGAGGAAATTCCAGTCAAATGATCAGCCTACAACTGCGACGTTGTCACTGGAGCAAAAACCAGAAAAAGGCGAGCAGAGCAAACTAGGGAGTTATCGGCAACTGTTTACAAAGCTTCAGAACGGTAGACGTCCTGTCCCTTTAATCATTCCAGAATATGATGTCCATTATCCTCAAGGATTTGAAAGGTGTTGAATGTAAGATGGAAGATATGATTATCAATGGTAATTCAGAAAGATCACAAAGAGAATCTGGTCAGAGTTCTTGAACGCCTCCAGAATTCTGGACTAAAACTAAAAATACAAGTGTGAATTCATGATCCCAAATCCAAGTACTTGTTCATATCAAAGTACTTCAGGCGTCACACCAGATCCATTCCCACAAACTCTGCTGGTGACCAGGAAAAGATAGTCAAGAGGAGGAGATGCTAGTTAAACTGTGAAATCAATAGTTAGCATTGTGTTTAATTCCAAGCATACTACCTCTGTAATATCATAGTCATAATTTATGTTTTGGCTGTTATCACACTACAAAAATCTTTCTCAACAGGCATCTGATTCACTATCAGTTATCAAATGCCAATTATTATTGACTTTGTGTGACTGACAACACATATGCTTGTGGTCTTGTTGAGTTTGTTGATCTCAATGTCAACAATCAACAATGAGAAACAATCCACAACAAGGAGGTGTTTTATGGTCTTCAATACAAACAGATCCATCCCAACCTATTGCCAGGGTCGATTGAGCAATTCCATGGACATAAGTGGTTGTGGAGCATTCATTCTCTCTTTTATGCACTCTGTACAGTTGTTTACGACTTATTTTAGTTGTTTTCGAAGGTCCTGGTAACCACACATCATTTCGCTCATTCTCTACATTTAACAAATCCTTGATGTCCAGGATGTAAGACCACAAGCATTTGTAGCCTCATAGACATATATATTACGAGCCTGCTTCCCCTCAGCAATAGAACGCTTTCTATACTGAGCCTGTCTCAACATGGAAGATAAGCTTAAAGAGCTCCTGGAATGTTTGATCCATCTGGCAAACTTTCATGACAGAATTTCATTAGTTCTCTGCATACTTCAACGTCATCTTGCTCAACTGAGTTCGGATTTCTTCAGTGTCACTCTGAAGCAGGCATATTGTTGATGACACTGTTCTGGCTGTGAGGGAGACCTTGAGAGGGGTTGCTAATAATAAGGTATCCACCAATACTAAGTGTTTCCCTGGTACAAACTGAATTATCTATGTATTTCTAGGGTAAAACATCCAAATCCTTGGTACCCAACAAGGAGGCAAATAGACGCTTATGATCTGTTTCAACTGTGAATGTAAGGCCCATCAAATAATTGGAGCATTTCTCAAAAGCCCAGGTTGTAGCAAGGACTTCCTTTCTAACTTGGGCGTACTTCTGTTTGGTTGATGTCAGTGACCTTGACGCATGTGCGGTTGATCTCCAGTAATTTCCATGCTGCTGTATAAGAACTGCTCCCTCTGCTGAAACTTTGGTAGGCTTCGAAAAATTGTTGGGCCAAGTACCTTGGCTGAACTAATTTGTCTCTTGATATCCTTTAAGACATCTTGTTGAGGCCTGTCCCACTACCATGTTAAGTCTGATTTGAGTAAGTCTCTGATAGGTTTCTATCTTCTCTGAGTCTGGTCGTATTCCTGTGGTATCAATAATAAACCAAAGAAACTTTATGCATCTCTGCTCATACGTACACTTGTTCCAGTTCAAGGTTACTCCAGCAGCTGCTACTAAGTCTGGTAATATTTTTAACCTAGAGTCTTGTTCTTCCTGTGTTTCACCAGACACAAGTATGTCATCCATTAGACCGGGTATTCCTGGTATTCCAACAAGTATCTGCATCATTTGTCTCTGAAAAACTTCTGATGCTGAAGATATGCCGAAGGGATCTGTTGAAACATCCAACATTAGTTATCATTGCTAATAATTCTAAGAATACTACCTCTATTACATCTCTGCCATTAATCCTGTATTTTGGCTTCAATCACACTAAAATTACTAAAATTTAACATAAATTTTCAGATTTTCAACAGACATCCTCTTCACTGTCAATCACACAATTAGTTGTCCCCAAGTAGTCTCTTAACTACCCAAGCCATGACGTCATAATGGCGGCAACTTCATTTCTGTTTTTTCCCTCATCTACTACTAGAGGTAGATGAATTGGGGAGGTGGGAGGGAGTAATTCATATGTTATAGAGGTAGTATTCTTAGAGTTATTAACAATGATAACTATTCTTAATAATTCTTTAATTTTTAAAGTGGGATCTGCCTCTACTACCTCCCTGTGTAATTGACAGCAATCCTCTTCTGGAAACCATAATGTACTGATTCTAATCCTACTTAAGATAATTTCCTCTGAAATTCCCCTTGAGGACTTGAAAATCAGAAATGTGTCAAGAATCAGTCAAATATGTGATATTTTCACTAAATTTACCGTTATATTTGCTGATCTTGATCGTAATAAATTGGATTTGGGACCTTAAATACTGGCGATTACATCACTTCCAATTCTGACATCACTTCCAGTTATATTCTCACTTCCAGTCTAATGATGATTGTTGATAATTAGGTGCTTCTAATCCATCCTACACCTTATAGACAGAATAACCCCACACCCACCCCGCCTTTTTTTCAATAGAAGGGGTAAAACTATTGGTGGGCGATAGTTTGTGCTGTGACAACCAGACCAAGGAAATATATGCCCTGTAAACTCCGGCTGCATGTCAAGCAAGTAAAAGCTGGTGAAGATGTGAAGCCATCCTGCTATAGTAGCCTTGGTGATATCCTTGGAATTAGTCTCACAGGATGGAAAGAGTCTCCTTCGATGGCGTCTATGTGGGTCTGTAGCAGCGAGACAGAACTTGAGAGCTCTGATGGGACATAAGAGTCTGTATGGGTGATCCACTGTTGGTCCTCATGCAGGAATAGTATAGTGTCTTTGGTCCAACGGCCCCATGGTGGTAGACGGATTCTTGGCTTCAAAGTCTGGGAGCGATCTTAGATTTATAGAGGTCCAATGTTGATCATGGGTGAGCATAGAATAGTCTAAGGCATATAATTCTGACACTCTTGCTGCTATAGCCATGGCTAGGAGGAACGACACTTTCCTGGCTTTGTGGAGTAGAGTAGCTTTAGCCATGGGCTCGTAAGATCCTGTTAACAATATCGATAGTACCACAGATAGATTCCACTTGAATCTCTTCTAGTAGAAAGGATCTCATTAGTCTGTTTAGAATGGGATGGCTTCCGATTGATAATCCGTCATGCTGATCTGTAACATTCTATCGTTCCATGTCGGAATTAGTTGTCCTGACGTAGATGTAGTAGAATACCTGCTACCATAGGGATGGATATAGCATTAATTTTAATCCCTTGTCGTCTTCTCCACTGGACAAACTTGTTGTCATCTGTTGTCATAAATATGGGAAGATGAAAGTCTCCACAACTTCTGTGGCAAGCTCAGAGTATCCGGATGGCTGCATCTTCTGCGTGATAACTTCCAAGTGGTTAGATGTAGGCTGGGTAGATTGTCGTGGAAAATGCTTGACATGGGGTGTCGTAGCAGATCTCGACAAAGTGGTTATTGGATGGGTTCCTCCATTGGTAGTCTATGTAGTCTGGGAAACCAAGCCCTGCTGGGCCATATTGGACCTATCAGTATTATTATGCAATCCGTCTCCTCCACCTTGTGGATGACCTTGTCTAGGAGAGACCATGGTGGGAATGTGTACGCAAAATAGATTTGTCCAGTCCATCGATATGGTGTGGATCTGGTGAGCTCTTGGGTCAGGAACCGGACTGACATAAACCGGAAGTTGGTTTGTTCTGGCAGGTGGCAAATAGATCCAGGTGTGTTGTGTCCCCTAGCTTGGTTATCCAGGCAAAGATCTGTGGATGCAAGGTCCATTCTGTTGCCACTATTCTTCCCTGGCGAGAAAGGCTGTCGGCCAGTAGGTTCAGTTTCCCAGGTATATGTCTCGCTTCCATCTGGCAATTGCCAGTCTGCCAAAGCAAACAATCATGTAGTCTCCGTCAACAGGGAGCTGGATCTGGTTCCTCCCTGCTTCTGAATATAGGCGACTACTGTGATGTTGTCTGTGGCTATGAGAACTGATGATAGGGAAAGATGTATTTTCCATTCCTGAATGGCGTAATAGATAGCCTTCATTTCCCTGCAGATGATATAAAGGTTCATTTCTTCTGTGTTTCACGATCCTTGTACTGTTAAATTGTCCACATGAGCTCCCCATCCCAAATCTGATGCGTCTGTGAATTGATGGTGTTCTCGCGTCGGATAAGTCAGATAGATATCCCCTGTCTAGCCTGAATCTTGCTCCAATGTATATGATATCTTGACCAACACCACCTGCTTTGTCTTTAAACTGTGTGAAGATTGATCATGGTTTCAAAGTGACATGGGCTCAACCGTCTATTTTGAATTGGCAACTTTGATGTGGACTAACCATGGCCTACTCATTTCTCCACTTACCAGTATTAACTGGTTTGACAATGACTACTCCAGGAAACAGTTCCTCCTCATATTGTGATTCTGTGATCTCATGTGCATTCTTGTAAGCATAACACACTTTGACAGATTCCAGAGTCAGTTGTGGGTCTAACTGAGACAATCTACTGTCACGTAAACCTGTAACGATTCTATCTCTGATCATCTCATCTTGCCGATTTCTCTAATTACGATATTCTACTTGCAAGTATAGTGACACGATGAATGAATCAACTGTGTTGCTGGACTCTTGTTTCCTGCTGATAAACCAAAAATATGGCAGCCACAAGCTAAGTCACAAAGCATGTCTATGACAAGTGGAGGCAACTCTCAACATTGAGAAGTCCATAACATAACATACTCTGTAACTACTCCCTTCGGCTTGAGACCCAACATGAGATGGTAAACGGAGTAACCAAGCTGGTCTCAGTTGGGAATCACGTACCAACGTTTCCCACCTTAATCATGAACAAGAGTTCTGGCAAGTGTAAGACTATTAGTCAAATGACTGATTATGGAGAGCTGACAGTGAAGAGGAATGTCTGTTTGTATACATATCTTGACTTTGACCTTTAACAAGGCATGATACATGGATGGACAAACAAAGATGACATAATTTCACTTGACTTTCAGTCAGGTGAGCCAAATCAGTTGCACAAATCTAGCTAGAAAGGTGCACAGAAAGTAATTAACATTGTTGCACCATTTATACATGAATAGACACACATTTATACATATCTTAGGGCACTGAAAAAGTCTGCTAATCAAGATGGCGATTGAGCAAAAACAAATGTGGAAAGGACAAGGTATGACAAGGGTCCTTTTGGCCAAAGAGATACGCATAATCTGAGAAATGAGGAAAACATAAACAAATCATTTTTAAAGTTATGTGTTAATATGAAGTAGATTTAGACTTTGTGCATAACAACTATCGAATGTGTAGGACTTACAACATTAAATGCAATGGTAACACTAAAATGTGTCAAAAATCAAACAATAGTTATTGTTGTTATATAATTGAAAGAATACTACCTGAAGAATACTCTTATAACACTGCCATAAATTATCTTGGCTGTAGTCACACTATAAAATCTTTGATTTTCTACTGAAGTCCACTTCACTCTCAACTATCAATTAACAGTTGTACAAGAAATAGTGTACTTCTGCCAATTGCTCTTGTACATGTGGAAGGTGGGAAACCTCACTTCTTTAAACAAGGTGTAGGCAGTTGGGAAGGTTGGTGGTATTACTCCTGATGTTTCCTTATAGATTCAATCTGGAACGTGGGCAGATGACTAGAATTCCTTGTTTCTTGGATTAGGAGCCCTTGGTGAGGTCTGTACTTCAGTTCCTGAATAGCTCTCTTGTCTAATAATGTCCACTGGCCAAGTCTGCCAACTTGCCAAGCTGCTAACTTAATCTTTTCCCGATAAAACTGCCGTCCCTCTGACAGCGATACACATTCTGGTCACTGATGGAAAGGCAACTTGTATCCCTCTCTTACAACTTCAAGAACATCCTCTCACTGGTCTCAGAATTGGCATAAGGTTAAAGTCCGGTAGTTGAGAATCTAAGGCCATATAAAAACAGGTACACAGAGTTTGATTTGAGATGCATGGTTACTGGACAGGCACAGACGACAAAGATCTCAAACCTTAGTGCTGGTCCCACCTCCTGTTCTTCGTTTCTGCTCAAAATATCTAGTGCTCTCCCTTGTAGATCTATCCTACCATATGTTCATCAGGAAGGATTCTTTCCTGATGGGGTAAACTGTCTCTCGGTAGAAACTCGAAAGATATGATCTCTGGCCAAATATCTAGGTTTCTTGGTAAGGAAAGCTGAACTGTGAGCACTAACTGCCAGGTTTATAGTGGCATCTTGACATATTTCATCAAGGACCTTGTGTAGCTAATCACTAAAAAAAGTGTTCAATCATGATAGTTTTAGACAGGACAGACCTCCTCGACAGTTCCGACACTGCTTTATTTCAGTCTTGTGAGATAAGATGATGTCTCTGAGACCAAAACATGTGACTTCACAACATAGAAAGACAATGTAACTTCACAATGCAATCTAACAGACTACTGATGAAGTCCATTTGATTGAGCATAGTGACAGGCATATCCCGAGGTGCCCTCATCATGTTCTTGAAGAGACAGTATAATGAGGCATACTCCGGCAACGAACAAATCGATGAAAGCCCCAATGTCCATCCAGATGGGTAGTGTGTGACAGATACCAACCATCTGGACCCTGTGTGGTCCATGGTCCAGAAACCAAAACAAATTCCTGAATTGGAATGGTGCCTGCCTCACACAAGTAATGCTGCATTCAAGTTCTGGATGAAATTGGTATAGGGCTCCTGCCGATTAGTTCGCTGCCTGGAGACTACTAGTAAGTTGGCCAAGCTTAATTCAGTGATGTCAAAATGTTCAGGGGGACACACAGTTAGCAGTCCACCACACACAGGAAAGAAGTGAGGTTTCCCACCTTGAGCATGACACTATTTCCTGTACAACTGTTAATGAACAGTTGACAGTGAAGAGTACTTCTGTTGAGTGAATGAGGGAATTGGGTTTAACACCACTCTGGACAGTATTCCAGCTATATCATGACATGTCATTATCGGGTTGAACCGGAATTCGAACCGGAATTTGAACCCTAAATCATAGGTCTCTGACATGCCAAGGGGACATAACTCCGCACAGTGAATTGCATCGCCTTTGACAACAAGGTCATCTATGCCCCAAAACTTCTGTTGAACATCTGAAGATTTTATAGTGGGATGACAGCCAAAATACTAGGCTTATGGCAATATTGTTATAGAGGTAGGATATTCACACGAATTAAGCTAATTTTGGAGGTTTTCAGGAAGCGTTCTTCTAATATTAGAGTGTGATCCAAGTTGACTTTCTCAGAAGAATTAGATAATACCAATCCAAAGATACAGCATAAACTTCATCTTGGGTCACGGACCTGCTCATACTTAGATTTTCTCTTGAAGTTAGAAAATAAAAATCTTTTTAACTCACATTAGCCAAACTTTACATATTTGGTCAAGTGTACGTCCAAAACATGCAAGTGTAGGAAATATAAAAGGCTAGATGTCAGCCATTATCTGCAACTCTAAAATTTAACATTTAAGTAGCCCAAATAGAGCCCTAATGCTGCCGAGAATACAGCAGCATCAACAGTCAAAGAGGGATCAAATCAATAAACATAACGTTTTTCAATGATATCTGCTTGACCAACTGAGTATGACAAATGTTTACTTTTTATTTGAATCCTTTAGCTTGTACAAGAATCCACCCTCTGGAAATAGTACAATCCACTTCCTGTCAAGAGCTACATAGTCGGATACCAGGTGAGAATGGAGCTTCAGCAGCTGCTGTTCCCTGAAAGCTTTACCCTGGATTTAAACAAAAAATAAAACAATATTGTTACAATTCAGTGCACAGAAGCCTTCCAATTTTGTATAATATTAACAATAAGTGATACTCTTTACTCAACTGTTTCATAGGAAATCTCATATTTTCAAGATTAGTAAAATCTACATATTTTTTTACATTTGTATACTTATCCTGCATAACTCCTTTATGCACTTGTTTTAAAGAAAGACAAACTGTGTGAGATCCAGCTGACAAAGAAAAGTTGTTCCAACCAGTAACTGGCAGCACCATCTGACAGTGAGCATGTGACCAGGAAGCGATGACTTTACATGAGAGCACATTACTATTTCAAACAAAACTTCGTGGGGAGGTAGTGCAGCAAAGGGAGGGCTCTTAGAAATAGTAATGCAGGATAAGTATACAAATGTAAAAAATATATAGATTATACTTAACTTTTTAACTTATCCTGCCTAACTCCTTAATGCATCTTTATCCTACAGTACGGCAGGTGGGCACACCATCAGATACGATCAATAATAAACCCTTGTCCATGTCTGATGAACCAGCACCACATCTGAAATGATGACCGAAAAAACCATGACCATTTCTGTCAGAATGTCAGAACAAGAGTGTGAGGAAAACAGAAAGACCCGAAAAGGTGGTCAAAATAGAAAGAAGCGGTTAGCCCAAAACTAGAACTGACCTAATGAGCCCTCTAATCTGGGGTGATAAACACCAGAATTCAAAGGGCCTGCTCGGGGTCTCGGAGAATTAGTGGCGTCAGGGTTTGGTGACCTGTTTGGCTACCACCAGGAGACCAAAGCTGTTAACTCCAGCAACATCTTCCAAGGCTATATGATGGAGATGGCTGGCGAAGACGGTATCAGCTCACAAAAAGCACCCTTACATGATAGCCTTGATGGAGCAGTTACTTATGAAGAGCCATGGTAGATGTGACAGCTCTGATCTTGTGCAGGTTGTTAGCCTAGGGGTTCCAATCCGGCAGTTTTATAAGCTTGTAACCACGGGGAATTAGTATTCTGGCTAACCTCTGTCTGCAACGCGGGGAGGGATGGTAAACGATCTGTCTTGATGTCTGGCTGTGTTGATTCTTGGCAATGGAGTCCCAGCAGAGTCGAACACAGGAAACATTGAGGGTGTGAAGCTTGCTGACCCATGCTGCAGTAGCCAAAACCAGAAGGAACACCGTCTTCATGGTAAAGTTGTAGAAGGAAGACAAGCGGAGTGGTCCAAAGGGAGCTGCCCGAAGATCCTGTAAGACCACATTCAGATCCAGGGCCGGCAGTCTGAAATTGGCTTCCTGGTCTTCAAGACAAAACGGGCGCAGCAAGGCCTGAAGTGCCCGACTTTCATGATTCTAAAATCATGTGGAATGGCAAGAATGGATTTAATGGTGACCAGGTATGTAGAGATGGTAGAACCACGTCTACGGACGTTTGCAGCACAGAAAAAGTAGAAACTCGGCCAATAACTGGGCTGACGCTATCATCGGATCCTGATTTCTTTCTGAACCAAAGGCCTGGAATGAGCATAAAGTCCACGTGTAGACGGGTGATGGGCTAAAGCAATAATCTTGGGTGCTAGATGAGTATCCCTTGGCCCCTAAGGCTTTCTGCAGATGTATCAGGTGTGCAGAAAAAAACTGGCAGGATTCAGGTGTGTTAACCTGCTGTGTGGGTGGAACAGGAGGTTTGGCCATACCGGAAGTTCTAGGGGGTCTTTTCTGATAACCAAAATCAGTATCAGGTTCCAAGTGGTGTGGATCTTTTGGAGAATTCTATGAAGGAGAACGCTGAGGGCGCCTACTGCCACTGCTAATGGATCCAGGAACCATGAAATGTAATTCTTCAGTTGGCAGTACTTGGATGTGGCCAACAGATCTATGTTGGGGGAGTCTATCATGGTGAACAAGTTGGGGTGGAGCTTCCACTCGATGAACACCACCTTGTCTGGCCTGGACAGAGCGTCCGCAAGAACGTTCTTGCAACCTTGTATGTGCTGAACGATGAAGCGTAGGTCAATACTGACCATCAGGTCTAAAAAGAGGAAGGTCTCATTTAGCAAGAATGGAGAGTGGAGTGTTCCCTGATTTCAGAGACACCACACCACGGTGATGTGATCCATCAATATGGTCAACTGGGCGTGACATAGACTGTTCTGCCAGTATGTGATGGCCAGTATAAGAGCTTCCAAGCTGGAGGTTGTAGCTGTGCCAATTGAGAAATGGTTGCAGGTGAACCGTGAGGACAATTGAAACTGAGGGAGTCTGGCACCTGATAAAGGGGGAGAAAAACCACTGGACAGGGCGCAGTTGGATTCAACCCCTGGAAGTCAGGCCTTGAGTCGAGGTGAGAAGACCTTATAGCACCTGCCACTGGCGAAGACTTCAGGGCTGATGTAGGGCAAGTAGGTGGGAGAGAATCTTCAACCACCTGTCCCTGGGAACTTGAAGGATGTCCTGTTGTGTAAGAAACAGGCCACCGATGAACTGCAGACCTCCGACCTGGTCTGGTGGACAATGAACCCCAGCTGATGGAAGAGTCGGAGGGTAAAATCCCTGTTGGGAATGAACAACTCCAAGTCTCGACAGTTCAGTAGGCAGTCGTCTAAGACTCGGAAGTTGATGTTCCTTAGGTGCAGGTTGGCGGCCATGGGCTTGGTGATCTGTGTGAAGATCCATGGGGCCGTTGAAATTCCAAATGGTAGGACCGCTCACTGGTAATGGGTACCTTTGAAGTAAAACCCGGGGAGCCGCCGGTCACTGGGGTGGATAGGCACATGGAGGTAGGCATCCTGGATGTCGAGGCTGATCAGGGACTCACTGGCATTGATTCTTGTCCTGAGCAGCCTTAACGTTGTCATCCGGAAGGGGGGACATTCCAGGAAGCACCAATTGAAGATGGAGAGATTGTGTAGTCCAGATGATGAACCGGGTTGTGTACAATTTTTACATCCTCCTTGTGGAGCAGGGTGTCGATGCTGTTGCACAGGTGCTGATAGTTCCCCTGACAGAGGACGGTGGAAACAAACGGGTCCTCTAGAGTCTTCACCTACAGGAGTAGTGTAAAGCAACACTTAAAACACACACACCTACAGGTGTGTCAGTGACCGGAACAACTGGGGGTGGGAGGACCCAGTCATTGAAGTCCAACATGTCAACACTTTGACATCAGATCGGCACCCTTGTGGAAAGGCTGGTAATTGTCCTTGGACAATTTGGACAATTTGGACAATCTAGACGATATCTGCTCGGTGTCTGTTGAAACAAAGACTGCATCCAAGCCTGCATCCATGATGTGTCCATAAAGGAAGATGGGAGGACATGCTGAGGCGCCAATTGGTAGGTTAATTGTGTTGGAAGACCAGGTGGAGGACCGTTATCATGGGGCGCCAGTGGCATCATGGAAGGGTTGAGGAATGCTGGACGAGTAGAGGAGTCATCACTGGTGATGGGGCAGGGTAGAGAAGTGCTGGTGCCATGGAAGATTTGAGGAACACTGGAGGCTTGCTGGCAGGGTAGACTAGTAGAGGAATGCAGGCACCAGAGTAGCCGCTGGCGCGATGGAAGAAGAGTTGAGGTACGCTGTCAGTGGAAGAGTTAAGCTACGCTGGCGCTAAGGCAGAGTAGATGATGCTTGCCGTCAACATAGAAGATAGTGATGTCGTCACAAATCTGTGATAGGGCGGCACCGGTGGTGGGGACGAGATCATCGGCATGGGTGACAGCAAGGGCAGTGTAGGAGACAGCAACGGTGTGTCAATCTCGATGGGGGCGGGAGCCTCTGTGGTATCAGACATAGTGGGGTGTCGATGAGCACATTGAGTCTGACGTTTCCTGACTACTTTTAGGTAAAGGGAGAAGGGCTGACAGCGACAAGGGATTGCAATGGCATCACTGCGACGCTGATGTACAGGGTCCCGGTCAGTCTAGGCAGAGAGGATGGGAATCCTGGCCTGATTTGCTCCCACAGCAAAGGGTACAACAAGGAATAAAATCTGTAGTTTATGAAAAGTCATATTGATGTTGAAAACTCCCACTGGGAAGCTGGAGGCAAATCGTAACTAAAAAACTGAAACAATTCCGCAAAAGTAGTGTAAAGCAACGCTTAAAAAACACACTAAAGATTAGGTAAAACATAATAATGGATTGCCAAAGCCAAATAAAAGAATTCAGAATGCAAGACATGAAATCATGGCCAAGTGGCAAATTCAAAATGGCGGATGCAACAACAATATGCCCATTATATAAGTTTGACTAGTGCCACTAACGAGCAGGATAACGTTATAATATATACGTAGGGGAAAACCATAAAAGGAACAAACCATAAACACAATATAAAAGCAAACGATGGTGTAATAAACAAGCAAAGGATGTTGAAACAATAGAGCTATAATCCACAGAATACGTGTCCGCCCGCATAGGCCGACAAAGTAGTAATGTGCTCATATGTGACATCATCGCTTCCAGGTAACATGCCAACTGTGCAACTGGCTGAAACAACTTTTCTTTAGCAGCTGGACCTCTCACAGTTTGTCTTTCTGTCAAAAAACAGGATGAAATTGCATAAAGGAGTAAAGCAGGATAAGTTAAAAAAATTAATATATCACACAAAAATATTGGGGTACTTTCTCACTTACTAAAAGCAATTGGCCACCAGATCCTTGTCCTCTAAACTTTTATTCAACAGACACATACTAAAACGTATATAAAATATTGATAAATTTCATGAAACAAAACCCAATAATGATGAAAACATTAGAAAAAGAAGTCGTCTTATTTGGCTGGTTGTTGGTCATATTTACACAAGCATAGGTGGGTGAGGGGGCACGGATGGCCCAGTCGTCTACATGCTCATATTGAGATTTTTTCTTGGAGTTTCAAAATTGGGCCCTTTTCACTAATTTTAACCATGCTTATGTTGTCAAAACACCGTAACTTGCTGGTGTAAAAAAGAAAAATAAGGCTACCTGTCAGACGTTTGAATACATAAATTCATAATATCCATACCAATATTTCAAATTCAACATTTCCAGGAGGCCAAAAAAGACCCTTTTCCTACCTTATTCTTTCATTATATTTTGATTGAAAATATGATGGCCATAAACAAGATCAATGGGTCTAAAACCTCTTGAACAAATTCAGGTGTAATCATTGCTAAATGAACAATCATGTCATGTTTCGGTTTGTTTGCATGATCCTGTAGATTCTAAAGTCAAGATGTTTACAAACATTGACAACCAGACTTTATCATAAGCTCACTTAACTTTCAGCCATGTAAGCTAACAGTCTCAGTCTAGATGTACCTGTCTGATGAAAAAGTCTTTCCTCAAAGTAGACGCAGCTCCAAAGTGAGTAAAGCGGAACATTTCATCCATAATCCACATGAGTGTTCCACCCACCCTCTGCCTGCCATGCAGAGATGCCATTATGGATGGTACATCTCCAGTAGACTGGTGGTTGATCAGAAGTAAAGCTTCCTTTTCATAAAGCACACTCAGCTCATCTCCACTCTCTACAACTAGACCAACACAAAGAAATAGTACAACAGCACTGCAGCCCCCCTTCACCTGGACATAGTCAACAGCCTAAGGACAGATCCTATGCAAGAAATTAAAATAATTAGAACTCTCTTGTGTTTTGTTTACAAGTGTTTTCGAAAATGGTGATATAAATAATAAAAAGTAAAAAAGGGGTCCCAATCTTCATTTGTGAGTATATCTTCATTGTCCAAAATGTGCTAATTTTAGTCAAATGCTTTTTTTTTCGTTGTAAAATTTACTGATCATTATGATTTAAACATATATTTGGAACACAATTATCTTGCATTCAATGGTCCACTTTTAAAAGAATAATAAGAATAATTTATTATTTTTCATATTCTTATTCATCATCATTCTGTTATTTTGAGTTTTAAATTAAGAATTCAATGGTAATTCCCTTCCATAAAAGGGCCCCTGACCAACTTTCAGACTTATCTCTAAGTAATCTTCTTTATAAATGCCCCCTACTAAGACCGAAAATTAACATGACAGTCTTTATTTTCTTGTGTATATTAAAGATTTGGTTTGTTATCAAATACCTGTGCCTAAGTTTTTTTCATCGACATATCAACTATGTTTGTTCACTACCACTGGAACTCTGAAAATAAATTCAAAAATTAAACTAACCCCCTTAGTCAATTCATTAAGCACCCAAGGCACTTGTTAAGG
This sequence comes from Haliotis rufescens, assembly GCF_023055435.1. NCBI lineage: Eukaryota > Metazoa > Mollusca > Gastropoda > Lepetellida > Haliotidae > Haliotis > Haliotis rufescens. The sequence continues at coordinate 48,284,903 of NW_025964001.1, read as the reverse complement.
CGAATACGGTGAAAATAATACCGGTAACCTATCTCAACTCATCTCAACTCAAATTAGTATAACCTCAAACATAAATACTTTGAAAGAAACCTGCAAATCAAAACTTTTCCACCGGCTCTTGGGTGCAGTCATGTAACGATAAAGCCCATGAGCATCACCAGGTTTCTTATAACACAATATCCATCTTGCCTACAAGAGGGGTCAGGCACTTCAGAATATATGACTGGTGAGTTCTGATGAAAATGCTGGTAAATGTAACGGCTCTGACTTGTAGTAAAGTCAAGATCATCAATAAAAAGAAATAAGAGTATAACACTTTCACTTTCTGTCCACTTCTACACTCTATCATAAATCAATGCCAAAGGGCTTGTAACAACAGGGCATTCAGGGTGACTCCCCGTGTTTATTGGCAGAGGTAAACATACAATTTTTTCTCTGAAAGGAGCAACTGAATTTGTTTTAGAATTTCATTGAACCCTGTTTGTGACAGTCCCCTGAATATCAAATGGTCTGTCCCTTATATTTACCATGAAACTCAAAGAAACTTGTTTTGGGAACACCCCAGAGCCAAAGAGGTAATACCAGGGATCCATGCCATGTTGCATTTAAGGTTGAAATAAGTTAAACGAACTAGCCAAACAATAGGTACTAGTAGGAACCTGTAACTAGATGTTGAAGCCAAATAAAGAACTATTCTCAATCATCAGATATCTGACACAAAAACAATACTTGGCAACAGAGCCTAAATAGAGAAGATGAAGATGCATGTTAACATCAAGATCGCATGTCATCATCTAAGATGGCTGCGCCGACATCCCCTTAAATCATGTTAAATGTTTTGATTTGCTGTTTTCCATCTGTACACAGGTATAAATATTGTAAGCTTTGCACCAGGTTTTAATAACATGCATGAAGAATGCCTGAAGTACTTAAATTAGGTAACCTTATACTTATAATTGTATAAGATGAGCACTTTTGGAGACATGATTGTTTGAATTATCTATACAACTACTGAAACGTTAAAAAATGTTGCACTGCCTGGTGGTTTCGTGGGAGATGTCATGACCAGGATAAATGTAGCAGTTTACAGTTGACAGGTGGGCTTACAAATGTATTGATGAAGCGTGTGAGTGTATATGCCCTGCAACTTCATCATGGTTATTGATGCATGCAGTAACTGGAAATTAATTATGGTGGTAGACCCACATTTCATCACCTGTTACTAATCTCGTTTAACAGTGGAAAAGCTAGGGCACTTATCCCCATGCACTTGTAACATGCAGTCATTAATTTCTTGGGGAGTACTTTTCTCTAAAGTAAAAAACTTGACGGCTGCTCGGTACATTTGGACCCCTATCACGTTCAACTGGCTGTCACTGATATACAAATGGCCTCAACAGACCAAATCCACTTGCAAAGAACCACTCAAACAATGTCCACATTGACTATTTCACTTTGTTATGGCCAATAGTTGAAAGTTAGTCTGGCTTAGAAATTTTTTACCCGTCCTCGTCTATGATTAACAAGGGATGATAGTAAAACTATACCGTGATTGGTTGATTGGAAGCTAGTATTAATCAAATCAGCAGGTCAGAACTATCTCCCTTGTTCACTGTATAATTGGTCTGCAAACATTTTTATTGGATGAAACATAATTACAATTTGAGTGAGAATGTGCTAAACTAGTAAAATCCTATATATTCTTTATATTTGTATACTTATCCTGCATTACTCCTAATGCATCTACTGCTTGTTCTTGACAGAGAGAAAGAGCTGTGCGAGGTCTTGCTGAAGAAGTGGTTGTTTCAACTAGCTGACAGGACAACCCTATCACACAGCTCCCATGTGACTTTGGAAGCGATGACATCACGGGTCAGCACATTTCTGCAAAAAAACGGAACATCTGTAGGCATCATGGGGAGGCAGCTCTGCGATGGGTGGGCCAGTTTAGACGTAGTAATGCAGGATAAGTATACAAATCTAAAAAATACCAAGGATTTTACAAGATTTTTCAACTTGTCCTGCTTTACTCCTTAATGCATCTGAATCTGACGGATCAGTGGAGGGCATACCTTCAGAAGTGATCTTCAATAAAAACTCTAAAAAACCCTCAGTCAATCAGCGAAGGCGAAGTCTGGCTTAAAGCGACCATTCCTATTGACAGGGAGGAAGGGAGTTAGGTGCGCTCCTTGCTCAAAACTGACACGCGTAACATCTAGTGCATGTATCTTGCCACAGCGAGAGCCAGGAGGAAGATTGTCTTGTGGTTCAAAGGGCACACTTCTCCGTAGGGTGAGGACTACGTTCAGATTCAAAGCTGGGAGCCTAAACTTAGCCTTCTGGGCCCACTTGCACAAAGCGATCTTAGTGTTACGACTATTGTAAGCCTATGTTAAAGTATGGAGTTACGATCGTCTTAGCGCTAAGAACGCTTTGTGCAAGTGGGCCCTGGTCTACCAATCGGAAGGAGCAAAGTTCGGGGATCTTTGTCATCTTCTGTAAAAACAGAAATGAGGACAACAAGGTATATCATGATAGTGCTTCCCTTCAGACGAAGCTTGTGACACAGGAAGAGAAGGAACTCGGCCAGAAAATGAGGAGACACAGAGGGCAGGTCCTGGTGTTTTCCCTTGCAAAAACTTTCAAAGGAGCGCCACTTGCCGTCGTAGAGGCTTCTCGTAAACGGTCGATGTAATGGCTCTCACCTCCCTAGCCAAGTAGCCCTTGGCACTTAAGGCTCTTTGTAGATGGACCAGACGTGCAGATATAATCTGTCTGGTACCGGGTGTGGTTGTTTGCTGTGTGGGTGAATCAGTAGATTTGGCGAGTCTGGGAACAGAAGAGGATCGGTGGTGGCTAACTCTCTGAGATCCATGAACCAACCCATTGCTGGCCACCAGGGCATGACTAAAATCAGAATGAGGCTCTGCATCGACCTGGCCTTCTGAAGGAGTACTGGAGGTGGAAAAGTATATGCTTTTAGTCCTTCACAGGCGATGCCTGAGGGATTGCTACCCGCGATATAAAGGTCCGGATCTGGTAGTTCTGACTGGCGGCGAATAGGTCTATCTTGGGACGGCCAAGGCACAGACAAACAAGAGCGAAGGCGTGCAGGTGGAATTTCCACTCCGTAGAACTGACTCTGTCCGGCCTGAAGTGGGTGTTTGCCAGGATGTTGCGACAACCTGGGATGTGTTGGACCTGGAACTGGTTGACAAGGCCAAGTAGAATGTTTGACTTAGGAGCGATTGGTAATGGGTTGTTCCCTGATTCCGGAGGCACCAGACAATGGTGATGTTGTCCGTGTGCGATCCGTGTGCACTGGAGGGTCTACTTCCAGCGAGAGAGAGCCAGTCTGAGCACCTCCAGTTTGAGGTTGTTGATATGCTAGTGCTGTTGAGTGGCGAATAGGTGTAACAAGGTTGTAAGCTCATGTCAAGGAGATGCCGTCTAAGTTGGTCGATTCCACAGTCCGCCACCAGAGATGAGGTTTGAGGCAGTTCGGGAGGACAATGGACATTGACTGTTCTTGGCGCCTTATGTAGGGGTCCAGAAACATCTGTATCGAGCGCAGTTGGAGCCTCCCTCTGGAGGAGACCCATGAGCGCTTGCCACTGGCGCAGAGTGCGAGATTGGTGGTGTACAGGGAGCAGGTGGAGTTGTATTTAGTGCCACGTGTCCCTGGGTACTGAGAGGAGGCCTCGATTGATTAACCCTCGCAGTTGGAGAAGGAGATGCTGCCTGATTTTTCTGTGACAGAGGAGCGTGGCCTTGACCTGATGGTTCAGGAGGCAGTCGTCTATGTACACCTCAAATTGGACACCACTCATGTGGAGGAAGGAGGCTATTGGCTTGGTGATGTGTGTAAATTGTCATGAGGCCAAGGAATTTCCAAATGGGAGCACCGCCCATTGATAGTGGACTCCCATTAATATGAAGCAGATGAATTTTCTGTCGTCGGAATGGATTGGTACAGGTAGGTACCTGTACCCACTAGAGCACGAAGACTTGCTCCCATTGCGCCATGAAGAGGTGCCAGGCGAAGTTGAGTCCCAGGATAGAGTGGACCTAGCTGTGGAGATGCCACAAATGTCCAGGTTAGGCGCCTGTAGAGATGCCTATAAAGGTGTTTGTAGAGATGCTAGGAGAGGCACCTTTGGGGACGCCTGTAGAGACGCTGGTAGAGATGCCTGGGAAGATGCCAGGAGAGGCAAGGTCGACTGGAGAGACACTGTAGGAGCCGGAGGTGATTGTTGCAGCAGTTGCAGATAGTGGAGCCAAGGTGAGTCCAGGTTAGAAGTCTCCGAATAGCTGAGGAGGCATCTGTTGGTAGGCACAAGGACATGCAATTTAAGCACAAGGGATGAGGATAACACCCAGACTTATTATGGCGAGACCTTGTACAAGATGGCATGTTATCTGCAATTAAGCAAAGTGTAATCACAATGCGCCCCTGCCCGATTATGTATGGTGTATTATGTATTTTTTCCCAGTCATGTGGGATTATGAAAACACACGTTTACACAAACAACGCAAAAAAACCACCACTTTAATAAACGATATCATTGCAAGAATATGTAAATGATGAATTACCAGGCAATACAACGGAATACAAAACGCATGCCACAAAAAAGCGTGACCACGGACAATATTCAAAATGGCTACACAACATCTGAGATTACTGTGGTGAAAACCACCACCAGGCGTAAAATCATTATGCTTTGGCGTAAATCATATGAAAGATATGAAAACACAACACATGGGAGCTCTGTGATAGTTGAAACAACCTCGTCTTCAGCAAGACCTCACGCAGCTTTCTCTCTGTCAAGAACAAGCAGTAGATGCATTAGGGAGTAATGCAGGATTAATTAAAACATCATAATTTTTGTCACCAAACAACGTATTATGGTTTGAAATTTGTATGTAGGAAACACCTCAAAATACTCTATTGTGTCTATACTGATGAATGGTTGGGTGTCTTTTGATAAATGAAATAATACTCAGATACGTTCTCCTTTTTTAGCGTTATGGCAAAAAAAAATTAAATTCAACAAACATTATTATTTCATTTTTCAATTTTGGTAGCCGTGACTTTCACTTAATTCCTTCTGTTGAACATATGTCTAGAAAGTCATGTATGCCTGGTTTGGTAACTATCCTTGTCCAGAATCTCAAATTATATGTGAAAGAAGCTGTTTTTATGCTTTTTTTTGCAGATATAGTGGCCTTTACATACAAGTCAGCAAATCAAATGCCAGAAAGATTGCTGAAACATATATAAGGCATGTTTCAATATGTACATTCTAGCAAGTACAAATGAGAAAGTGGTACACAGAACCTGAATATTCAACTGATCTTACACATCCTAATTATGCCAACTACCATAGCAGCCATTTTTAATTATTTGAAAGCGATATGTTCTATGGTTTTCCATGAGAAGAGGGGAGTGCAATGGCTGCATTCTTATCTGAAATGTACTATGAGACAGTCATTTTGAATATTTGAAAAAAAGAAAAGTCTTATTTTGTCAAAGCCAGGGGCATGTAGAACATGTTCTGTGAAAACAATATGTTAAATAGTCTTGGAGAGCTTTCAGTTTAATACTAAGACCGACAGATGGATGAACTGATGGGATGAGCGACAGACAAAGACCCTTGACATAAACTGAAATTGATTTTGTGAACTAACAATATGATATAGAATGGAAAACATTGCTTCAAGTTAACATGTGTGGACAGTAATTGTTATTTGTTTACTTCTGTATCCTGCTGTGAAGAACCATGTTGTAACCATGGCCAGGAGTCCCTTGAAGAGGACAGTTTCAAGCTTCCAGTAGAAGGAGGGTTGAAGAACTCGGACTGGCCAAAGCAGCAGCAGCCATACACAGTAGGATGATATGGCATACACATTGGTGAACAGGACGAGAGAAAAGCGCACAGTATACCGACAATACTGCAGCACAAGTGTCATACACTGTAGTAGATCTACCATCATGAGGATTTTTAATGGTAGCTCCAACAATCTGAAAAATAGAAAACCAAAATGCTGACTGTTGTCTTCAGTCTCTTAAACTTTGCTGAAATTTAAACCAGTATATCACAAGTCAAAAGCTCACTATCATTTAAGAAATAAACGATGAGTGGGGTTTGTTTATCGTGCCATTAAACACAGCAGAGAACATGAACGAGGGGCGCAGCCACGAGTGTTATATTCTCCCTGCAGTGTCTTATTGTACGATAAACAACGACCACGAGTCTTTTATTTCTTATATGAGATATCAATATTTTGCACAGTTTTTTTAAGGATGTCAATAAATTGTACAAGCTTTGAACCATTTACCTGTATTTAAATAACAATGACTCCACGAATACCTCGGGAATGTTGGACAAATCGATTTTATGTACAGGGGGATTAAGTTTGGTATTCTTACAATTTTCACATCAATTATCTGTACCTTTTCTTCCAATACCGATTGTCATATCTCTCTCACTTTTGAGTGCAATTGTTCGGCATGCTTTCATCTGCGCTGTCCAGCTATATCTTTGGGGAACAACTCAGTTGTTCAGACACTTCCCTCTTATTTACGTCATCAAGTTGCAAGCGCATGTTCGAATCTCCAGAGTGACGTCATGATAGAGCAATGTTTTATCGTGAAATAATCCACACTTTGTTCTTCATTGTTCTTTGCAATTTTACGCGTAGCTATCTTACATAATGTGATATTAAACATTATGCACTTGACATACATCACGCCAAACTCTTGGATACAATTATCTTTCCTTCCTCTTCAAAATAAAAATGAGAAGCAAGGTATTGTTTCTCACCTGGTAAAAGCCAATTGAGGTGAACGTTTTAAATGCAGTGAAATCTTTATTGATCAAGTATGAAGAATTTCAGCTCTCTAGGCCTTTCATTTTCAGAGCCAGAGTTCCATTTGTTCCTACATATGATCTATGTCATTGGTTCTGTGAAAAAAACATCAAATGCATAGGAAACCCTTAAAAACTAGGTTATTCAATCTGAATAAATCTGAATTCCATTATGGTGCCAGACATCTTCATAGTTCTTTGAGTCTCAAGTTTCCAAGATTTTTTTATTTCAGAAGTTCAGTTGGAATTTCAATATGCTTAAAAAATGTATACAGGATATCAAAGTTTTAGACTGTGAGCAAAGTGAACTTATGTTGTGGCATGTTTGCTCATGATCCATTTTAGAAATCTTCTCAGAAACCACTTGACCAATGAAGCTGAAATTGAAATGCTTGTTCCCACTAACGATGACACTCCAATTTGTTCAACTTGTCCAAGAGTTTCAATACTGCCACCAAGGCAGGCATATCGAGAGAGAAAAACAAACAAACAAACAATTCAATAATGTTGGGTACTTGTTTGTGAACTTACCCTCTAGAAAATAGTAGCCTTATTCTCCTGTCAGGGAGACTCCCCAAGAATAAACATGTGTTGAGTTAATTTTCTTTACAGTTGCAAAGGAAAAAATAGATGCCATCTAAAGATATTTATTTTCTCCCTTCAGAATACACAAAGAATTGGTTACTTGTACTCTAACGGTTAGTTTACAAATAATTACCCAACATGATTCTATTTTAAGGAGTACTCCAACTCTAGAATACAACAGCCAGAATCACCACACTGGCAGCATGGGCACTGACACCAAGTCACACCGAATCAAAAGCCTTCTAAAGATTTCCTAGTGTGGTACACGAATCTGTGTTTGTCAACTAAATTATCTCCCTTAGTCCATGCACAGAAAATTACAAACACCACCTTGAATCATTGTTATTTTCTCCCTTCAGAACACATAAAGAATGTGTTTTGTGTCAGTGAAATGTTGTGTAGGGTGAAGCTAATTATTTGCTTTCTTGAGGTGTGATTACTTAACAAAAATGATTATATTTTGGGGGTAAGCAAATAGCCATAATCCCCACATCCAGGCAGTATTGTCACTGACACAATCATCCCTTCATGTACCACATTCGTGGTTATTATTGTGGTTATTCTTATTATCTCAAATCAATATATCATTTCTGAATAGATGAGTGTTGCAACTGTTGTTGAAGGATTATGATAATCCTCCGCAGTATGATTCCAGTATGACAAAGATGTTGATGTATTTATATTCATGCTTGCTCAAAAGAAACTGAATTATTTTTTAAAGTATCCCCAAAATAAGTAAAAGTGAATTATATTTGCTCTTTACATATCAAAGTTTGCTACATTATTAAAAAATGTTAAAGCCACTACTCAGGCTACTCATTCTCAACATGCTAGGCACAATATAGCTGGACAAAGGGTACTTTTCTTTCGCTCATCAGTTATCAGTAACCATGTGCATGGTTATTGTTGGGACGGGCTTGGCACGGAGGTTGGAGATCTGCAAGGGGCTGGGGGCAGTAAGTATATGGTACAGACAGATAAGAGAGATCATTTTACAACTACAAACCCTTCTTCCCCAAAGTATCAAGTGGAGTTCTATGATGGTTATGAAAACCAAGACTGAGAAAAAAACGGTATCACTTCAGAAGACCATAGGTCAATTATTGAGGTTTATCATAAACCACTTGATGGCTATGAGTTTATGCTCAGTGCTAATTACCCCTGGCCTCCTGTTTGCCCATTGTCCATTGCCATTTACCTTTCAGCGATAATTTAGTCCTGGCTTCCAGTTGTCCATACTATCAGCGCTAATTACTGCAAAATGTTGGCTATTGCTTATCGCCTATCAGCACCAATTATCTTTTGGCTTCCCTTGTTAAGTTTCCACCTTTTGTTATCTTATTACTTTTGTTGTTCTTACGAGTACATATATATGCTCTCTGCCTCTTATCATTCACCGACTGTGACATAGCCAGAGGCTGAAGCGGTCGTCAAACTTCAAATTACAGTACATATCATTCATTCACCTGATGAAAGAGTAAGCATATACTCCAAAATGTTGTGTTCCTCATAATAAAGAGGTTGACATCCATAAATTCACTTCCCTAATGTTTTAGATGTATATAAGGGTTCTAACTATAGACTTGACTCGGAAAGTAAATTGGCTCGTAATTGTGTTTCGGAAATTAGCTCCATTTTACGCATGCTGAGAAAGCTTCATTGGGTATTTAAGCATGCTGTTTTTATACATTTGAGTTTTTCATTTAATGCATGCGTTTCTGTACGTAAGTCAACTGAAAGTAATTGGGTTTTGAATATTTTACCCAAATACGCAGCTTATCTGTAGCTCTGATGAATAAAATCCACTGATGATGTAAATCTGTCTTCTGTCCGGGTCACTATCATCCGTTTAGAATTGAACACTGTTTTGACACAATGGATCTTCTGAGTGGGGACAAATGCTGACTTGTTTTTATGCACTGGGAATCCCAAGACACTGAATAGTTGAATTGGACAATGCCTGTCTAATGAGTTGTTCCTGTAGCTCATTGGCTGATATAATATCATCCAAATATCCATTCATCCTGATCCAACAACTGTAGGCAAAAACAAGGATCAGTCTCATAATCATTGTGAATAACCAAAAATCATAGCTGAATAAGAAAGTGTCCGTCTTCTGAGCCAATAATGTACTACCAAAAGCATCTCTTCCTCAATTCTGCAGTACTCTGGATATAGTGTTGGTAGCAGGAAGGCATGGGCATGGTTCCTTTGTAGTGTCCTGACTTCACAGGCTTGTCTTGAGAAGACATAACTTCAAGCTCATACTGTTACTGTAACTTATGAATGCATCTTTCATCAATTCAAAATGGGTCCACAATCTGGGGCCTGGGAATCCTCAGAAGCTACACTGTAGTTGTTCATTCCTTGCTTACCATAAACTGGAAGATAGCAAACAAATTCCCTAAATCGTGCATCATCTGAAATATCCAAAGATTGCAGTCTCGTCACAACATAACTGTTGTTCTGGATGAACATTAGGTGTTGTTCTGTATACACACACCTGATGGCAGTTATCATTACTTCCAATCCTTGAACCATCTCTGTGGCGTGATATGTAAAACATCCAGCTATTGGTCAGAATAGGTATCCGAGTCAAAGCCAGATAAAGCCAAATACATAATCCTTATGTCTTGATGCTTGAAACCGGATATGTGTCCGAGAAAATGTCTTTGTTGGAATGAGACAACAGGTCCTGAATCCTAAGCCAGCTAGTGCCGGCATTTCAACCAGCTGTCAGAATATTGTCAGCCAGGCCAGTATGTGAGCTTCAGAAATGGAAGACTGGAAGGAACCGGAAACTAGGGCTAGCCATCAGTATAATATCAGTCTGAAGTCGGGCCGTCAGCTTCAGGAATGACAGCAAAGAGCCTTTGGGAAAACACCCTCAGGGAAACATCCTAACCAGCATGAGCCGTCAGCACTGGTGTCTGGTGTCTGATATGCCCAGGGATGTATTGTCAGCAAATAATCTTGAACTTAACGGTTACATCATTGATGTACAAAGAAACAGAAAAGGACTAGTACCGATCCTTTCCAGCATCATACAATATGCCATTTGAAAAGACAGATTGTTTGCAAGCTGTTACAGAATCAGCCACCTATTCTAGTAATTCGTCGTTTATATCCAAACATTTAAATTCATATATAAGCCCACAATGCCATACTCTTTCAAAAGCTTTTGAAATATTATAGAAGACCATACAACAGAACTATTTGTTATTGACTGCATTGCACACTTCATTGCACATATTTTAACAAGATCATTTCCTGTCTTTTGCCGTCTGCTTTGGCTAATAACGGTAATCAGTCAAATACAAGCTTTCTTGGTAAGAAAAACATATAAAAAAAGCATATGTACATTTTGAGTACCTGAATTCATTACCTGAATCCTAGGGAAATAATGACCATAATAAAGTTTTATGAACTCACACTGACGTTGATGAAACATGGTCATGTAAACATTGATATGCATGTTGTTATTCACATTTTGTCGAGTGAAATATCAGATAATATACTTTTTGGATACTTCCAATTCGAAAATATAAACCAATAATGACTACCTGAACAAATTCATGCAATTATTTAACATTATTCGTCACACATCCGTACTGAGAGAGAAAAAACTATGGAAACATTTTCAAATCAAAATTCAAGATTATTAATTTGAGCAGCACATAAAAGTTGTGACTTTTTCTAATGTGCAAAAATGGGCCTAAAGAGAAGAGGAACCTGTTGAATTTCTTTCAGAGTGAGTTAAGTCAGTGTGTGAAGTTGTCATTGGTAGAATGCACAAAAACAAAAAAGGAGGAAACAACTGGAATAAACCAATTGTGTGAGTTTGAGGCGAGGAGCTATAGTTTCAAGATATATATTGGCTGAGGGAAGGGCAGGTTTTATTCTTATTGCAAGTGGTTGCTTTTTGATGTAAAGGTCTTCATAAAGAGGATTAAATAATATCCAAAAGCTGGATAAGATTGATTAGAATATAATCCTGTGTAGTATTGTAAGGATAATTTCTAACAGTGTTGTTTAAGGGATGGCTCTTCAGCCTCCACATATAAACTATTAAGAGTAGATATTGTGAAAGCTCCAAGGCAAAAGCCTCAAGCCTTGATGATTGACAGTATCTAGTGACAATGACACGCATCAAACAAAGCCAGCGAGCCTGACCACCCGAGTCTGATAGTCCTCTCTTACGACAAACATAGTCGCCTCATACAGCAAACATAAGTTACTGAAGACCTGTTCTCTACGGGGTCAGGTATACCAAAGCTGGGAATGGGATCATTCATACAAAGTTAGCCTTGTAGTTCAGAGGACATGTTGAAAATGGGAAAGTTCACAACTAACAGTCTGACAACGCATCAAGACATACGCTCACATGACTTTCAATCAGGTGAGCTAAAATGGTCAGATATGAGTGTCATTTGTGGGAACATGCATGTCAAGTTTCAGCTTTGGTGCAGTGCAGTGTGCGTAATAGTTACCTGCCCCCTAGCCTGTGGCTAGCAAAATATTTGTCAGGTTAAAGATTCTGATGTCCCGAGCCCGAATGGCTACTGAAACCAACAGCGATATTTTTAGGCACACCTCTTGGTTAATCAAAATGTTTAAAAGCTCTCTCATTGCTGTAGATAGAAACGACCCTTCACCTTGTTTTAGTGACTGTAACACTGTGTATAACAAACTTTTTTTGTGATTGGTTGTAATTTGTAGTTCAACCAATCAAAAGCTGCATTATTTAAAAAAAGTTGACTACCTATGTCAAATATTGTGAGGATGAATTTTTTCGTTTCAATTATGACAATTCTACTGTGACCATGATTATGTGACACATCCGAAATGACTCCACAACATAACTTGCCCATATCTTTTGTGAAAAAATTAGTGCTGAGTGCAGATATGAGTTTGAAAAAACAGGCCCGGAACTGAAATTTCTTCAAATGGTCAGTACAGATTCCATGTCCAGTAACATTTGAAACTAGTTAAAAACTTGAAAGGCTAGCTAGCCCAACTGGCCATGATTATTTTGAGATTATTTCACACACTGGTGCAGTGGTTTTGGAGAAGATGTTCCAAATTGGCGATACATGACAGATGACAGACATACATGCCACAACATAAGCTCACTTGATTTTGACATTTGAGCTAAAAAGTCATAAGTCATAGGGACAAATAGATTATCATTTGCAAATTTCCATAGCAATAACTGCATCCTAAGACAAAAACTTGGGAGTCTCAGCAACATGTGAGGAAAAATTATCTCTGGTACTTATCCCTTAATACAATACATATCTTTCCACCCACAGATCTGGCAGTAGGAATGTTTGATCTTTTTCAAGATGATACATTGAATGACATGATATTTACTCTCCCGAGTGTAGACTATGATACCAGCCTGTAGTCTTGCAATTGTTGCACATTTACTGAGCCCTGTGCATGGTTTACATCACACATTAAGTTTAACTGATAACATTATAACTACATCACTGTTATTGAGGGCAGAAGGATCAATGGTTTGAAATAAATGACAAATAGACTTTGTAGCAAGTTTGCTATGAATTGAGGGATAAATATATATCACTCACAAATATCAATATCATGTCAGGTATCTTCCCCAAGACCTAAATTACAGGCTGAGGCTGCATATTATTTACTCAAAGCATCACCTGCCTTGACTGGGTAGTGGATGCCCAAGGTTACCCAAGCTGTCCAATGCCCCTATTGTCCCTTTCCAAACCACTCAGCATATATCCTGTGCATCTATAACACTATGTGCTAAAAACGTCTGTTTCTGCTGGTCCCAAATTGTCTCTTTGCATCATTTTCAGTAGATTTTAATATTAACATATAGTGAGTGAGTGAGTGGTTTTACGCCACTTTAGCAATATTCCAGCAGTATCACAGTGTGAAACACCAGAAATGTGCTTCACACATTATTTACACATAGACTTGCAAACAAAGTTTTACAAAAAATGCAGATTTTGGACATAGAGCTGAAGTCACACACTGGTATGATCTTGTGTCTGGTGGGAATGCGAAGTTTCCAGGTATATCATGGGTGGGCGAGTATGATATTGTGTTATACAGGGATTTATCTGGACCTGCCCAGAGGCTGACAACTGTGCAGCAAGTGACAGTAAATATTCCTAAATTGGAACTACAAATTTCCCAATTCATGTTAAAGAGCAATAAACAGCCCCACTAAATAATGTCTGGGAATGTCCGGGAACATCTAGGAACGTACAGGAGAATGATACTAAATAATAAAGCTTTTTCCATATTTGTGTTCTTGTAATAAACATAATAAAGTGCATGAAGTTGCATTACAGTTATTTCGCTGGCAAGTGAGCTAAGTTAATGATGGTGAATTAAGTTCAATTGCATTGATGATATTCACTCAAATGTTTTATTTACTTGTACACCATTAACAATGGATTTTCTCACGATTGTACCAAACTGAGAAAGAAATGCGTTATTGACTGACTGCACTGCATTATGTAACTCTGATGTCTGATGAAACCTCCTGAAGCTCCTGGAGACCTGGACGTTACATAATAGGACTCCTACCTCCTGAAGCTCCTGGAGACCTGGACGTTACATAATAGGACTCCTAATAACTAATGTTTTGGCTCTGTAGAAGTGACTTGTATTCACAGCACTGACCAATTTGATTTGGTTTGGTTTGGTTTGGTTTGTTGTTTTACGCCACATTCAGCAATATTACAGCTATATGACGGCGGTCCGTAAATAATCGAGTCTGGACCAGACAATCCAGTTATTAATTTCATGAGCATCAATCCACGCAATTGGGATCGATGACATGCATCAACCAAGTCAGCGAGCCTGACCACCTGATCCCATTAGTCGCCTTTTACGACAAGCATAGTCGCCTTTTACGGCAAGCATGGGTTGATGAAGACCTATTCTACCCTGGAATCTTCACAGGTCCTGACCAATTTGAACAAAATAACAAGGTGGTTTTTTTTTTTATCAAATTGCCTGCCAAGCATTGCCAAGGACACTTAGTTTGAAATCCTGGATAAATCCCTGAACATTATGTGTCTTTGGATCCCTGTTACAACACTGTAACATGAGACAAACATCAAGTATTGACAGTATAACAATGTTATTTTGTATTTTATCTCAAAGACTGATTAACATGATGAAAGCATGACAATCATTGATGAACTTTATCATTAAATCATATATTTATCATTATCATTAATACTTCTATTACTACCGCACATGATGATACCTCACAGTCAGTCCTTATAACATTAAATTTTGATAGTGATCTAGAGTAAATCAAGTTAGAATGACTGAAACAATGCAGAGTGAGTAGCAATTAAGGAGATAAATAACATGATTTTTACAAATGTTGAATGCATTACTCTTAATTAAAATGGATTTCACTCACGGGAGTAACTTGCGAACTAAATCAGTGGTGTGGACATGATGTACGTTTTTCATTTATGTGTTACTCTGTTGCAACATTTATGTGGCATATAATTAACTCCTGCAGCTATCTAAATGTAACAATTAGATGATATATCGCCGCCTTACGTGCCAGCTTTGTTAGAAAACCATAAGGGTGCAATACCATTGGACCATTGGACCCTTTAGACTCTTTGTAATTCGAGGACACTACCCAGATATATTGGATTCTAGGAAGACTTTCAAGTCTGGCAAGATATAGAAATTACAGAGATATATGTCAAATTAGGACTGAAGGGGTGTTTGTCAGCACGGGTACAATGGCCTACAGATAGCTTAGTTTCTGTACTGAGAATATCGCCTGGATTGTTTTTATCCTGTGGCAACAACGCACTGCCAGTGGCCGCTTGATCAGTTTTGATGTTCACAATTTTAGTGACTTAGAGACAGTGAATTATAGTATTCCCTAAAAATAGAGAATAATATTTTTGTTCCAAATTGTCTCGAGAAATAAAATTGAAAAATCGGGCCTTGACATCTTCTGCGTCGCCGCAGTTCTGTTGTGTGTGAATGACATTACACAGGGCCTATAGATCTAGTTTCTACAGTAGGTCGTATTACAAACATGCTAAATTCAAAACAATGTAATAGGTAATCAGAGTATGTACCTTGCCCTTGCCTAGATATTATACTGTGACTGGCGGATTGAACAACAAACCTTCGGGTTGATCAGAGTTATCTGCCCCTGAACCAGTGCGCAGTAAATTGCAAAACTCGTCAGATGCGAAACATGGAGAAAAAGATGCAACGGTTTCTCTGATATCATCTGTTTTGTATATTAAGATTGGATATCAAAATATGCATCAACATTATGACCGCGTGTGAAACCATATGTATATGTCACCAGCAAACATGGTCGATTCACTGGAATGAAATTGTAATTTTCTATATATACTCACACGCAAAAGAAACGCAAGTCGAGTATGCAGTATACATGTTATTTATTTTCAACAGTAAAGACAAGAAATACTAACAGGGCAAGATTGACAAAAATTTGACTGAAGACAGTTTAATGGATTAAAAGGCAGATGACATAATTGGTTTTTTTTCAAATGTTAAGGGCTTACACAGTTTCGGGTCAATACCCAAAATGTCAGTCAATACCTGGCGTGACCACCATTAGCATTGATCACTGCCACACATCTCCTGTACATTGAGTGGATCAGACGATTTGTGAAGGCCCTAGGGATCCTCCTGCACACATCCAGAGCAGCTGTGCGTAGTTAATCGGCAGTTGTAGGGACTGGGCGCACATTGTGCAGACGCCTTTGAACCTCATCCCACAAGTGTTCGATGGGGTTCAGATCAGGGCTGAGGGCTGGCCACGGTAGAACACGGATGTTGCAGAAAGGCCATGGTAGCTCTGGCAACATGGGGACGAGCGTTGTCCTGCTGGAAAATGTGTTGTTGATGTTTTGCAAAAAATGGAACAACGTGGGGTCTGATCACTTGGTCCATATACCGCTGAGCAGTGACGCCGTGTCCCCGACCTTGACCAACATTCAGAAAGCACATGGGTCCAAGTCTCGCATTAAGTCAAATCCCTGCCCATATCATGACGCTAGGTCCATCCCATGGATCCCTTTCCACAACGTTTCTGTCAGCGAAACGATCACCTCGACGCCGCCAAATTCTGACTCTCCCGTCTGCATGGGAGCCACAAAAGCGACTTTCGTCAGAGAAGATGACACGCCTCCACTCACGATGACGCCAATTGGGATGACCCTGTGCCCACGGAAGTCGTGCTTGTCGATGCCATGGTTGGAGAACAGGACGACGTGCTGGTCGGCAACATCTGAGTTGTTGGAACGGAGACGTCGGATCACAGTGTCCCGGCTAATGTGTCGATTATGTGTTCCTATGGTCTGTCGAGCACTTTCACTTGCAGTTAGGAACGGATGTCGCTGGTTTTGACGGGTAATCTGCCGATTTTGTCGAGGTGTGGTGACCCAAGGACGACCGCTCCGAGGAAGGTCATCTATAGTCTGTGTAGCATTTTATCGATGCAGGAGACGGTAAATTGTAGTTATGTTAACGTTGAAATGACGGGCAACACCTTGGACAGACTCCCCAGCTACCAAACGTCCAATAGCCTGGTTTCTCTGAATTTGAGTTAGGCGTGGCATTGTTGACCAAGGAGTGGTAGGTCCAAGAATCGGCCACAGTTTTATACCCACTACAGTTCGTGAAAGTTCGTGCATTTTCGATTTCGCGAGAATTGGTCGCATGATACCCACGTATTCATTGAAATGGTGCGTTTTGGCGATTCGTTTTTTATGTTGCGTTTTTACTCGGGGCTTCCAAAATGCAACCAAAGATATTGATAACACCATCAGATTTCACTACATGCTAAAACCCGTATCAATTTATGGTTCCGTGTGTGTTACCTATTTGCTTAAAACCACTTGCGTTTCTTTTGCGTGTGAGTATATATATAACGGGTACATCATGCTCATATTATCTGTAGGTGCTGATACAATCAATGATAATTTCTGATATAACTAGAATTACTGAGGTCATGATTTGGACCGACGTTACCTATTTATTTCATGATATCTATATTTCATGTTGATATTAACTCATTGTCTCGAATATTACTGATATAAATAATTTATTTCTTGATATCAGTAATTCAATTCGACATGAATAGATTTGACGATCACATATACCTTCGGGTTTTTTTTACATCAGCTTTATTGATACCAGTAAGTCAATAACTGAAATCAGTATTTCATTTAAATGGCATGACCATTTAGATTAAGGATAAACCAATAATTCATTGAAAGTATGGAAATAATAACAATCACAAATGATTGTCTCAACTCTTGACTGAAATTGAACATTGTTATGGCCTCTATTTGAATTTTACCTTTTATTTTGTTGACATATTAATAGTTTTTAATGAGACACCCTTTTCCTAAGTTATCATTGGCGACAAGAAGAGCGACCTCAGAATGTTCACATTTATGTCACTGTCAATTACTTCCAACACTCATCAACAAAGAACTCGTGTGCCTGTATAAGACTGACACGGCATACCGCGGGGATTGTACAGCAGACTGAAGGTGCCTTGCGGTCTGAACATGTACGTGCTGCAAGTCCACATAACCAACCGAGAAGCATTTCAAACACTCATTCATTTGGATTTTTCAATATTGGTTATTTCTTTCGTCATTTGCTTTTGTCTATCGTCACCTTTCATTTAAACTATATCATCGTGAAACGGTGAAACATTAAGTCTCCAACCTGCTGAAGTAGTTCATGTAATATGTAGTTAAATGTTAGATAAATGAAAACATGAAATCAAATTAAGGAAGTATGTTCATAACATAATGTACTGAGAAACATGTCGTGTGAATTCAACTAACTTAATTAGCGGTCAGAAGGCAAGTAAACAGTGAATTTACCCTTCTGCCTGGTAGACTGCACGCGGCAGCGGTGGAGAGAAGGGGTAACATATTTCAGTTTAATTGTCAGTTTAACACCACTTGGCAATGATCTATGACAATTTGATGACAGAACAAATTCCAGGAAGAACGTGTGTTGACAAAGAAGGGCGCTAGCGACCCTTGTACATTTTCAACATCGGACCCGAATGGTCTAGTCGTAAATGCCACTACAAATCATTATATGTTATCTTTCACCAGTGTCGTTTATCTCATTTGTTATTTACTTGGTTTTTGTTTTGTTTTGTTTGTTTGTTTGGGGTGGGGTGGTGGTGGGGTGGGGGGGGGGTGGGGGTTGTTGTTTTGTTTTGGGGGTGCAAACTGTATTCAGCAGCTGTCAACAGGGAGCGCAGAATGACCAAGAAACGAACGTTCATTAAAGTGTGGTAAAACCTACAACAAGCTTAGTAAATATACTACTGTTGTTAGTAAATTATGAGAAGAAGATTCTTTGATTTGTTTGTTTGTTGTTGTTTGTTTGTTGTCTAACGCCGCATTCAGCAATATTCCAGGTATATGACAGCAGTCTGTAAGTAAACTTCACTAACTATTTCTGTCAGAGACGTGCAGAGAGGGCCAACATATCAAGGGTTAGTTTGGTGCTGCTCAAGGAGCAGAAAACAAGTCTACCGCGAGGTAGATAATTGTCTGTGTCGGTTGGAGAAACAACTGAACCAGGGACTAAAAACACTCATCCAAATCTCATTATCAGACTTGGACAATGACTTTATTAGAATGATAAAAATGTGCTACCCTCAGCTTGGTTCTTTGTTAAGTTGAATATATGTGTTTGTTGTACATATTTATATCTTCAAATAAAGAAACTTGACACTGACTTTCAAAATGTGATATAATGCGATTGTTTCAAAATAGGACACAGAAGCCATAATTGAAACACTGTTTGAAGATCAATGTACACAATGTTCAAAACATTAATCGTGTCACCTAGACAGACACACGTACACGATACAGTTAATATCACTGGGGTACAGAAAATGTCAGTATCGGTTGTGCCCACCACGTGCATCAATCACCGCTTGACACCGACGACCCATAGACGCAATCAAGTTGTCAATAACTGTTGGATGTGCTGCCATTCATGCTGAAGTGCATCAAGAAGCGCCGGAAGTGTTTGGGGCGGTGGATTCCTTCTGCGAACGCGTCGATCCACAGATGCTCAAACGGGGACAAATCTGGTGACCGGGCTGGCCAAGGTAATGTCTGGATGTTGTTGTGCTGTAAGAAGTCCTGACACACGCGTGCAATACGCGGTCGAGCGTTGTCCTGCTGGAACTGTCTGCCATGAACGTTGACGTGAGGAAGAACCTCAGGCTGTAGGATCAAGTCTCAGTAACGCACACCTCTCAATGCACCTGCCACATGCACGAGAGGCGTCCTACCACCGTGATGAATTCCGGCCCATACCATGACACTCCCGCCGCCAAATGGGACAACCTGATGCACACATTTGGGGGCGTAACGTTCACCCCGACGTCTGTAGACACGTGCGCGCCCATCAGCACGTCTGAGTAGGAAACGGGACTCGTCAGTAAACAGTACATTTCTCCACCTTGCACGTGCCCATCTAACCCTCTGTTGGCACCAAAGCAGACGGTCCGCCAGATGACGTGGGGTCAATACATGACGTCGAACAGGTCTTCGTACAAAAAGTCCAGCCTCCTTCAGTCTGTTGCGTACCGTTTGATCTGATATTCTGCGTACCTCAGGGATCTGTGTGGTTGTAGACGTGGCTGTGGTAGTGCGGTCTCGGAGGTGTCGCAGCCGGATGTATCGATCTTGTGCTTGGGTTGTCACCCTTGGTCATCCTGACCTTGGTCTGTCGTCAACTCTGTTAGTGTTGTTGTATCGGGTCCACAGTGCGGAGATTGTCTGTCTGGATACGCCAAAGTGCCTGGCCACTTCTCCCAATGGCGTTGTTCCGTTGAGCTGCATTCAGTCTTGGCATTCTGTCACCGCCTCTACTGCCGTTATAAGGACTGTATGAACATGTGGATTTTTATACCCAATCAGCAGGGGGGCCTGCATGCCTAAATGCAGGATCCTGTGCTGCACGTTTTTTACAGGCGGTTGCGTTTGGATGAAGCTGTAAAATTGATCCCCAAACGCTAGGTTTATGTGCTTTACATGTGTTTTCGCGAATTATAGACACATCATCTTTCTGTTTGACTTATTTGGTTCTCATTTAATGTAATTATTTTATATATTTGGCAAAAAGTGGTTTTACATCTATGTCAAGTTTCTTTTTTTGAAGAATATATATTTTGTCATTGAAGTACCTCAATCAATTATTATTCAAAACAGCTTGTTCTTTGGCTTGCCCACCACCACCACTAACCCACCTCTCCACGCACGCACGCACGCACGCACACGCACACACACACACACACACACACACACACTTTTCTGTATGTCAATAATGGAACAATCTTGAAATGATGGCAAGCTAGCTATATTTGTAGACAGTCAAGACCCCATTACACAAAACAGGTTAGAATTAATGTTACCTTTATCGTTTAAAGTTTCAAAAAGCAACCGCAGCTCGACCATAATCCGGTTTGTCTTTACCTCAGGGCAAAGGTTGCAATCGTAATTACTCGAATGCTGTTACAAACACGACGATTACGGATTTGTTTGCCTGTTTCTTACACTATTTGTGAGTGCCAATATTGTAGACCGATTTACATAATGATCCAATGTAATTTCTAAACATGATCGGTTACAACACTATCGCTAACTTCCACCACATTGTAACCTACCTTTCTTAACAGCATGCCTACGCATTGTTAAAAATCCACGTGTAAGAGCTGTATTTCATTAATCCTATGTAAAATCATATAGCACAACAAGTTCTGGATAAACAAGTTAAAGCTGCCCCTTGACTATTGTTATACTCATGTGTTAGAAGGTCTACATTTCCTGGTATATTGCGAATTGACACATAACATTAATCAAAAATCAGTTGTATAATATAACGTTACCATTAACTAATATTCCATACATATATGTTGAACATATGGCATCTCGAAAGTCGTGAAACAGGTTATTGTCGAAGATCGAATCTTTAACAATTTAAGTTAGCGATAGTATATCCGAAAAACCGAACTGTGCTGGCGTTTTAATAGTCAGCACTCAAGGAATACTTCCACGGTTTTTAAAAAAATATATATATAATTTGGTTTAACATTTTAACATTTAAATAATCGCATAATACACAACTGCTGATGGGTATTTTAGACATTCCATCTTTGAAAATCAGTAAGTTGTACTTTTTTCAGGCACAAATTTACAACATTTCAAAGACAGTAAGGGTCTCGTGGTTTACACATTCATTTCTTAACCCAGTCTTCATTGAACCAATTTATTTTATCACAAAATTACACAGCCACAGATGACATTTTAGAAGCTGTTGCAAGAATGCGTGATGGTTATATAGATATAATGAAGTTTGACAACAAATCTTCCACTTTTTAATTACATAAAAAGAAACACTTTATACTCTCTTTTTTTTAAAAGAAGTCAAAGCCCTCACCACCAAAATCAAAGACTTCAAAATCAGAAAACTACAAGAAGCCATCGACATCAAAAGACTCACCTTCCTCTAAAGGTGTGACTTACCTTTGTGTGAAATCACTTTGTAATATTTCATGGCTACAGATTAATCTGGGCATAAAGAATTATAACATATTGTTAAACTTTAAAACCTTAAACCATAAATTACCTATTGAAACTGGTTGCTGGGAAACTATTACTCATAACCAAAGATATTGCCAAACCTGCCCATGCTAAATCGGTGACGAATTCCCTTACAATTTTTTATGTAAAACGTTTTAAAATGTATGAAATAGGTACCTGAAAATATATTTTGTCACCAAACCGAATTTCTATGAATTGTCAATTACATTTCAATCAAAAGATGTGACAGTACTACGAAACGTGTGCACTTTTTTATCTATCATCATGTCGTATGCTAATGATAACTGAATATGTAAATATATATACTGGTAATACTATACTAATTAAATAAGTGGAGTAAGATTGAACACAGTTTTAATTGGCTAGCGATAGGCCATAATACCATTATTCAGTTATGGCCTGGTGAGACTCGTACGTGGTACGAGTTGAAAGCGCTTGCCAATTAAAAATGTGTTCAATCTTACTCCACTTATTTAATTATTACTATATTGTTCCTGAGAGTTAGAACTTTACTGTGCTTTGAAGCAAATGGTAAGAGTAACTGGACGTAAGAAATGTACTGTGTATGTCCTGTGCGATTATCTCTTCGCAGGGATTACATAAGAGATTGGTAATGGGGGGATCTATTTCCAAGTTTACTTTTACAAAGACATCAATTACACATGTATCGCTAAAATCGTCCCCAACATGTTTCATCTTCACATTTTTTGTCTGATGACGCATTTAGTCTACCACAACCTTGAATATTACAAGACATAACTTTGAGAACATTGCGTAAATTCACATTTTCCTTGAATAATTTTCATATAGGTATAAGGGTGTAGAAGTTGTTAATGGAGTAGGTACACAGTGTTGTGGTTATAGCTCCGTGAACATCCGGGTTAGAATGAGTCTTCGGTAACCCACGCCTGTCTCCCCAGTGAAGATCTTATTTAGAATTGGTCTTCAGCAACCCATGTTTGACGTAAGAGGGCAGGCGACCATACATGTCGTAGGAGGCAACTAACAGGATTGGGTGGTCACTGGTCCGAAATCAATTATTTACAGACCGCCGTCATATAGCTGAATGTTGCTGCGTGAGGCGTTAGTCAACAATCAAAAAAACAAACATATGTTGTGGATGAATTGCATGCATTATTGTTGTGGGGTTGGGGAGACCAGGGCAACGCGGACCCTCTAACACATGTGTTTGAATGTTGTGGTTCTAAACAAAGATATAATTAAACTCATAACACAACTGCAACTGCCTTTCAGTTGACACTCATGTGATATATGTTACAAAATCATCTCCAGCTGTAGTAAGTTCTGTCTATGTTGATGTGTTTTGACAAACACTGGCCACTTTGCCCTATAGGTTGGGGCACAATGACCAGTGCTAGGCCACTTTACCCCACTTTCACAAATAACAGCATGAAGATAATATATACTGAGTCAAATTAAAAACGTCACATTTTAAAAAGTAATCCCATATATGATATACAACGGACAAATGTATCAGAGAAGGTAATTTTTGATCAATAATGTCCAAAGAAGGATTTTAATTAACGGTGGTAACCATAATTTGTTCCAAGCACCTACGGTTTTCGGTAATAACATCAACAGTTTAAATCGTAAGTCCCAAGCACGAGAATCTGATGGCACACAAGTTCAGTAGCGTGTATGGCCACCATGTGCGTTGACAACTGCCACACAACGCCTCCGCATGGACCTTGTGATGCTTGTGAACACATGGTTGGGAAGACGACGCCATTGTTGCTGCAAAATGGTGCCAAGATCTTGCAAATTCTGTGGTTGGTTCTGGAGAGTGCGCAGACTTCTGCCGAGAGCATCCCAGACGTGTTCGATGGGTTTGAGGTCGGGAGACCTTGACGGCCAGTCCATGACGTTGACTCCCGCATTCTGAAGGAAATTCCTTGTCAAAATTGCTGTGTGGGGTCTGGCATTGACGTGTTGGAAGATCAAACCGGGTCCATGTGCTGCCATAAAAGGCAGAAGTTCTGGTGCCAGTACCTGGTCGCGGTAAGCAGCAGCGTTGAGGTTGCCACGGATGACAAGCCTGGAACGTGCATTGCCACAGAAAGCACCCTACACCATGACACTTCTGCCTCGAAATCTGTCAACTTCCTGTACACAACACTGGGCGTAACGTTCATGACGGCGCCTCCACACCATCGCCCTACCATCATCAAATCGAAGATTAAATCGGGGTTCATCACTGAAGACGACTTGATTCCAATTCCTCTGAGTCTATCGTAAGTGTCGCTGTGCCCACAATTGACGTTGACGTCTGTGTAATTGAGTCAGAATCGGCCCGCAGTATGGCCGTCGTGCTTGAAGGTGAGCAGTTCTCAAACGGTTTCGAACAGTTTGCGCACTTAGTCTACCCCTAAACAGTTCATTTCTGGTTGATGTAGCCGTCAAAAATCGGTTACGGAGGTGACGTAAGACAATGTGACGATCCTCTGCATGTGAGGTTACACGTGGTCGACCTGACCGAGGGCGATCAGCGGTGGTACCCGTTTGCTGTAGACGCGTGTGTAAATCATAAACAGTCCGTCGACTACAACCCATCGTCCTTGCGACTTCAGCTACGGACGTTCCCGTCTGCAACATGCCGATGGCACGTTCACGTTGCACATTTGAAAGGCGTGGCATGACAAATGGCCGTAAAGACTTTTGTTTTCTTGTGTTTTTCTTTTTTTTGTGTTAATGACGGCTAACAAGTATGGCTGAAAACACGTGTGGTATTATGGCCACGTAACCAGTTGCACGTGAAAAACCACTTTTGCCACTATAGTGCTGTGCACATGATTTTGATCGATTCACCTGCACAAAAACGGGTGTTATCTGAAGACAATACGTGGCCATTACTGTTTAAATACACAATAAGGGCCCACAATGATAACTTGTCAAAATATTAAAATTTTAGGATTGTGAAGTTTTTTAATTTGGTTCAGTATACTTTTCAGTTTCCTTTATAACTGCATTAAATAAATTAATGACAGTAAATTCAGCCAGTTCACAAGAATGAAAACAGGTAACCCCAAAGCTAAAATAATAACTGATACAGTAGTGTTGCAAACCAACACTTTCCTATTAAAGTGTCTACAATAACTCACTTCTTCAACTGCTCACAGGCAGATCGAAATATAACCAGATGTTAGTTTACACAAGACAATAGAAATGAAAACATAAACAGTGTAACTGTAATGTTCAAATTTAACCTGCAACATAGAGACAGCTTTTGTCTTCTACAAAACTTGTTCTTCAGAATCACGGTTTAGAAAGGTAAATATATACTTGAACGACACATATCGTAGATATCCTTTTCATATCCAAACTCAGCATGGAACCACCGCCTCCACTTAAAACACTGGAGCCAGTCCTCATTTGGTTGTTCTTTGTACAAACAGTACATACCTGTGACTCATTACATCTGCAACTTTCTGGTTTGACTTGCTACTGGTTTTCTTTTATCTCTTCTGTACTATCTTTTCCACCATTTTCTTCAAATGTGGTGCTGTAACTACCATAGAAGAGTCAAATGTTTCTTTCAGCTCCGTATCTTGTGTTCCACTGGCAGTGGTGAAAGAGCTTCAGTCTGTCTTCTAACATCTTGTTCGGGTTCGCCTGAAGGACCTGCAGTCAGTCTGAAAGCATAGATACATCTAACTCTGGTTCATCTGTCGGCAATACTGTATCGGATGTTCCAGGTTTTGAAGCAGATATGCCTGGTGGCAATACTGTATCGGATGTTCCAGGTTTTGAAGCAGATATGTCTGGAGGCAATACTGTATCGGATGTTCCAGGTTTGGAAGCAGATATGTCTGGAGGCAATACTGTATCGGATGTCCCAGGTTCTGAAGTTGATATGGCTAGTGGCAATACTGCGTAAGATGTTGCCCTAGGTCCTGACTCAGGATTGCCATGAAGCAAGGCTGTTTGGGCAAGTTGTGTCTCAGGCTCAGGTGCATCCGTAATCAGTGAAAACATCCGGGTTAAAGGGTCATATCCAAGTGCAGGAAAAGTCATGGTTGCTTTCAGCTTTGTAGCTGTCACTGTGTGCCATGTCAAAGAATGAAACTCTACTGCCTTCTTCTATACCCATATCTACTTGAAAAGTGTCAAAAACATAAAGATAGGGGACTGATGGTAAATCTTCTGAATTTAGAGCACTCTGATATCATTCAATCTGTAACTATTTACTTTTAACATGCATTTTGTGTAAGACAAAACTAGACAGAAGTACAAAAACGACCATCAGGCCAAGACAGGCCTCTAAGTCGGGGACCCCGTGTCACAACTGCCACTGAGGACTGCTATCTCCGCACGTATCACCTATGCAACACATTTCTCACTGCAAGGTCACCTGCACTGATAGCGCTTGGCAGTGTTCTCAGTCGTCACACAATACAGCTAAAACAAATTTTTTTGTCATATCTATTCCAAATGATAGTTTTAAAAACAAATACTTTCCTAACAAACACTTTAACAAATATTTGTTAAAGTTTTCAGTATCAATTTTTTTTTGTCGTGTTGGTTGATTTCCTTGTTTTCCGACTCTTAAGTTAAAGGACAAGGTCTGAAAAGAGCCTTTTTTTCCAACTAGATCTACAAAGTTTAGGAATGAAGGAAACCTTTGAATTTATTATGACATTAAAATGAAGTGCCCCTAATTTTGATAAGTTTTCATTTCAACAAGTCATAGTTGTAGGAGTAAGACTAAAACGGGACAATAAGCCTGAGGTCAGAGGTTTTCATGAAGTGCTTTTTCTAAAAATAGAACGTAAGAAGGTCTTTGACTTATGCAGATTTTCTCAGATGTTGGTAATAACAGTACAAAAAAATGACATCTGAGATATGGACTTGTTCAAGGTAAGATCTTCTGAAAAAGTGAACATTTTGCAATTCTTCTTATGTATGAACACCTCTTTACTGCATTTGTCATAAATCAAAAGAAGTAGTTAACAGGGACAAAAAGACAACTTGTTAGTGATGCAAATAAATATGTCCAAAGATGTTCAGACGTTGGTGTCCAAAGCTAGTAAAGCCCTGGTACCAATAAAACAGCTTTGTTATTTTTAAACTGCCAAATATTTCAGATTAAACCTATTATTTGTTGTGGTTCTGAGATTTGGGGTGTTCATGAATGGTTGTCTCTCGAACCTTTTCAGCTAAGTTTTCTAAAATAAATTTAGGGAGTTGGTTTAAAGGCTACAAACGTTGCAGTGTTAAGGGAATGTGGTCGTTTAGGTTTTCATGTTGATATATTCTCTAGATGTATGAAATATTGGTTTAAACTCCTTGGTATGTCTCAAGACAGATATCGCAGACAGTGTTACAATATGTTAGTTAAACTAGATGCAGTCGGGAGAAACATTTGGGCTTCAAATATCAAGAATATGCCATTTTAATGGTTTGTTTTGGAATCTGAAGGTAGTGTGGTTCTCAAATAAATGTACCCGTAGGGTTAAAGACTGTCATACATAAATATGGCATTCTGAGGTGTCGAGCTATTCAAAACTAGAATTATATGCAGCGTTATAGAGTTTGCTTACACCAGAGCTATTCTTGTCGAGTATATTATCAAAAGAAAATAGTCTTATGGTTGCTTTATTAAGATTGGTGAATTGGAGACTATGCATAAAATAGGGGGTAGAACCTGCATCGAGAAGTCACTTCGGTTTTGCAATTACAATGGATTCATATTATCAAACTGTAATTGGAAAGATCTTTTTTCCCTTGTGACCGAGCATCAAATTGTAACCTGCTGAAGAGAAATTGGTCAGTATCATAAATGTTAATGTATGTGAATAACTTATGGCTTGTTTTTCAATTTGGCGTTATGCTTTTATCAACAGAAACTATTGAAGGCTCTGTCCAGGAGGTTAAAGTACCGTAAAATGATTGCCCCCCCCTGAGTGACATGTAATTCCTATCATCAATCAAAGTAACTATCATCAACCAGTTTTTAAGCCAACTCATTGCTGATAATTTTTTTGATATTGGCTAATATTGTGCACAACCACCAGTAGCTAAAGTGATGACGTAAATCCCGTTGGGGTATCGTGCTGGAAGTTGAGGTACCATCAGTCCCCATGATCTCAAGCAAGGTGGCCAAGCTTTGGCTGGTGGTGGCTTGTAGACCGTATTTTAAACAGTTGTTAATAATATTATGACAAAATATAACTTTCTATTCAAGACGTTAACTTTTAACTCCCACACTAGAACTTTTAAATATTTTTTTAAGAGTCTTCTTAAGAAGCAATAATGTTTTGTTTTATATATGTGTGCATAAAGGCGTTTTGACAAACGCAAATATCTGGACCGCCATAATATACATGGAATATTGATGGCTGCGGCGTCAAACAACATTAACTCACTGACTAATTTATGGAATCACAGAAAACCTTTTTATACTTCAATGTATTTTTCAGGACATCATTGATGATGAATCAGGGTACCGGTATTTCCACTGTAACACAGGAGCTCATCTCTGCCTTGATTGTTAGCTCCACCTAGCTGCATTGCGGAATCAATCCCACTGAAATCTCAACAGTGCATCTGCGATATGTGTCGTTATACATCTCGCCTTGAACAAAATGTTTTTGAGGCACTGCAGCACTAGCTGCCTTATCAGTGACATGATTCGAGGTGCCTTTGAAGACTGTTTATTGATGATTGACACTACACTTTGGTTATCACAAAAGAAAAGTACTTTCCTGTTAGCAAAGGCTGTGCCCCACAGACAAACTGACAGCACAATCGAAAACAGCTCCAGCAGTGTCATGTCACCAGTCGAGTCGTCCTCCACCGACTCCCGGGGCCAGAGACCGTTAGCTCAGTTCCCATTATAGTATGCCCTGAACCACAAAGTGCTGGCTGCGTCAGTGAACAGCTGTAGATACATATTGTCAGCACACTTTTGATTCTGAAAAATGGACTCACCGTTAAATTCCCTCAAGAACCCTAGCCAAACCCCTAGGTCCTCCCGAACTCCCTGCGTGATGCGAACACGGTGTGCTTGATGACTTACCTTTGTACAGGCATCAATCAGTCTGTGGCAAAACAGTCTACCCATGGGTATTGCCCAACACATGAAATTTAGCTTACCCACCAGAGACTGCAAAGCTTTACGGGTAACTTTGTTCTTACCAGGCACCAGCATATCATGTATGATCATGTTGATATGTACAATCTTTTCCTGTGGTATTCTGACCTGCATCCTGACTGTCGATTTCAAGACCTAGGAATGGTAAGCAAGACGCAGGACCTACTGTCTTCTCATGTGCCATGGGTACCCCCAGCTGACACTTCACTTGGTTATGAGTAGGACCTCTCGCCAATATCCCTGGATCCAGAACTTTATCAACTAGATTACCAGATAACTCTTCCCTTTTTACAACCGAATCAAAGGCCATTATAACAGCTTTAAAGTACATCAATAATCAGTCTAAACATAACTAATACCTTTTTTTTTAGACTCTGTCTGGCTTCAGGTTATTGAAGATAATTTGTGTCAGCATCAAGTTTTACTTGGCATCCTTGAATTACATAATAATAATCTTGCTACTAGCCATTACAACATTGTCTTTCGTTGTTTGTCTTGCCATGTTGGAATTATCGGTAACACACTGGCTGCTACCGCACTCAACCTATCTGTGGCACCTGGCACTTCTTATCACATACAGTGATATGAAATCTGTGACTATATCTTATGCAAAGGAAGTGGGAAACCCAAGTAGGTGTAAATTAATTACATGCTATTTGTTTCGGATTAGACCTATGGGTTTCACCTACTTGGGTTGTCAGTCCAGTACTACTGTTTGCGGCCCCGATGGCTTTGGAAATAGATTACTTAAAAATACAGCTTACAGTTTCTACAATCCCTAGGAACTACACAATTTCTCTCTTCAATGCGCATCCTATTACTGTGGAAAGAAGAACATATCATTATGTGAATAAATGTACAGATTATATGTCCAACCATGTGCATAAGTTGTCATGTGTCCATTCCCAAATTGAAACAATTAGTTAACCCAAAAATCTGTACCTAAAAGAATTTGGCGTGAAACCAACAAATGGTATACATTTAACAATTGTATTTCACAATTAACTAGGTTTACAAATCAATACAAATTACTGCACAGCAATTACAATGGCAGTACATACTAGAGTTGTAGTACAATATTCAATGGCAGTATCAAATACAAATTATGATGGCAGTGGTGATAGCAGAAGTTCAGTGATATTAGTATTCACCTATCGGTAACAGTGGTCAAGCTTCCGAGATAGGCTTAGGCTGGGAATCGGCGTTGATAAGTGCGCGTTCGGTTCCAAATTCAATTAAGCGCGGTAAAATCTACAGGTAACCTAGCTCTACATTGAAAACACAGTATGTTTATCTCCTAATTTAACAATAAATTACACTGTCACATAGCAAACTATTTTATGGATAATAATGTACTATGTAACCTACAATCTGTAAAAAAATTCAGAATCGTCTCTCAAATGATTCTATTGCCTGCAACATACTACATTTGGTTTTCAAAAGGATGGTGGGGTTGGGGGTCCCACCAATGGAAAAGGAAGATAAAAATGGCTGAAGCTCATATTTAGGAGGACTCTTGTCAGGTGTGCAACAGGGCTCGGTCTTGGGGCCATTATTGTTCAATGATATTGTTGAAGAATCAATATTAATACAAGACTTTTTGCTGATGACACGCCTTTGTATATGATCATAGAAGATCCGGAAATAGCTGCTAGAAAACCTCTGAATGAATTTCAGAATGGGCTGCTAGACGTCAAGCATTTAGTGCA
Organism: Haliotis rufescens; assembly: GCF_023055435.1. Classification (NCBI taxonomy): domain Eukaryota; kingdom Metazoa; phylum Mollusca; class Gastropoda; order Lepetellida; family Haliotidae; genus Haliotis; species Haliotis rufescens. Next base: position 48,253,969 of record NW_025964001.1, on the reverse strand, counting down.
TTCAATTTTACCCATAAAGTAAACCCTAGTCTTATATATGAAAGTCATAGAAATCAAAGATGTACTCAGTCATAAGCACCCATTATTTTCCGGACAGCAGCTTACAGGAGTAGAGACCGTTACAAAATTTAAGAACTTGCTGCAGGGGTTAATGAGATTTATCATATAATGGGTAGGTTTCTCGGCAGGATAAAGCCAAGGGGGCAAAGACGTATATATTGAAGTTATCACAAGACTTGCCACTACATTTCGGTTGGAATCCTGGATCAAAAAGTGCGAAAAGTTGTGCAAGTTTCTGTTTCGCTTACGAAAAAACCTCAATTATCCCGCGATATGCCAAGGAGAGGCACGGGCCACCGAGCCGTGGATGCCCGTGCCTATAATAAAAACAGAAGATGAGATTGGGTTAAATGGCCGAGGGTGTGCAGGTACTAGTGGGCTACTTAGCTGCTAATTGTGTATACCAAAATGCTACCGTTGCCATGCCAATGGCGATTGCAGCTAGCGCTGCTGGCCTGAGACTGCTACCGCTGTCCGGCCCCCACGGTAGCATATTTAAACGCTACCATTGCTTGGCAACTCCCACGCTGCCAAAAGCAGCTCCACGCTGCTGGCCTAAGTCAGACTACCGCTGCCCGGCCCCAGGTAGCCGGCCAAAGCAGATCCCACTGCCCGGCCCCATTAGCAAAACCATTGTGCGGCTCCCGCCGCGGACCCAACTGTCAGCTACTGCTTGACAAGACGACTTCCGCCGCCGGGCCCATATACGTGGCAATTGTTTGCCCCAACGTATGTTATATTACGATTCCCCGGCTGAAAAGTCGGGAAAGACAAGGTTCCCACTGAGAAGCAGGTAACCCCGGAAAGGTTCCTGCTGAAAAGCAGGTAGCCTTAAGCACGAGTATTAATTTGGAAGCAAGTTAATTTGTTACTAGCAGTGTAGCCCACAAGAACCCCGCCACAAAGCACCAGAGTGCTACCCCACACCCACGGCCACGCTATACGCGGAGATAGCATTGTTGCCCGGCTTGCCTATGTACTGAAAGGAAACACTAACCTGTGGAGATAATATCCTTACTGGCGCAAAACAAGCGCCAGGGCATGCAATAAACTGTCCGTAAACACACACAGTCCTTTGTCACTGAGGTGGACGCCCTCCCAGGCGTACCATGTCTTGTCTGATGCCAGGATCTGGGGATGTGGCTCCATTGTACCGCCGAGCTCTTTGACTCGGTTGGCCAGTCGGCGGTTGATATTCTTCCGCATCCCCTCGATCTTTAGTGGGTCCCTGGCATCGCCCTTGACCGAGCACAGGTCGTTGGAGCCCAGGTGAATGATGAGGGCTCTGGGGCTGCGCCGTGTCGCCTTGACCTGTGCATCCAGAATGGTGTCCAGCTCCTTCCACCTCATCCCCCCTCGTGCCAGCCATAGCATCCTCAGTTGGTTCGGACTGGTGCCCTTCAGGAGCAAGTACTGCCGTGCCCTGAAGTGTAGTAAGTACCATGAAAGGCTATTTGAATTAATTGTGCAACATTGAATTTGTTGGTAAGCGTATGTAAGCATTGTAGCAATCTGATTTCCACCTGCCGTATTGTTGTATGAGGTGTTCGGGCACCCCGTTCATGACTGCCGATGTGGCTGCCCCAATGCGGAAGGAGTGCGAAGAATAGCAGGCCGTGTTTATGTTGCTGTGTGCTAAGGCCTTTTTTAGGAGTGCCTGGAATTGGTACCTTGTAACGGGGGAATGGTCGAAGAGAACGAATGCATGTTGTGGGCCGGAGGGGCGCGCCTCCAGGTAGTGCTTGATGGCGACTACCGGGCATAGCGGATTACCTGGTATAGATGACATTGTAACTGTTGTCCCCATCCTGTACTGATCAGTCCTTGAGTGTGGGAGATGGATTGATAGCTGATTGGGGTTGCCCGAGAAGCTTAAATTCTGGATGGCGCAACCTGTTTTTGAGGGTCCAGTTTGGACCAGTTCGCTAACCCTAAAGAAACCGAAGAAGGCTGTGCAGTAGACTGCCTTGAACAGCCTGGCTTCCTATGCTGATGAGCATACGTGAGGCAGATTGTTGGTTACTACCTGCAGCAGATCTGCAGTGATTGGTTTTCTGGTGTCTGGTCGGCCCGCTGATTTGTGTAAGCCGGTAAAAATCTTGCCTACCAGGAAATGGTTTGTACAGTTGGTGAGCCCATGGAATTTGTGTTGTGAAGACAGCGCTGCAATGTAAGTCTTGACTGTGTTAGGGGAGTGGTGAGGGACTGACAGATAAGCAATAAAGTTTACGACCTGATCAAGCGGGACTGGCTACACCTCTTGTAGCTGGTGTGCGGACCGGAACTGGTGCAAGGCATTGATGCCTGTTTGGTAAGTGGCCCATGTATTAGTAGACAGAGATTGTTGTAGGAGTCTGCCGGCTTCCTGCCTCAGATCAGCCATATGTTGCACGGGATAGGTGTGGGGTTCTGGTCCGCGGCTGGTGCTGCCTCTCGGAAGCGTTTGAGCTGAAACCTCGAGAGAGCATCGGCAATAGTGTTAGCAGTGGAACATACATACTTTGCCTTAAACATAATATTATATCGGAGGCACTGCAGGATTAGGGGACGGAGTAGGCTCATCACTCTGGCGGCCTTGGTTGACTGCTTGTTGATTATTGTTACGACGGCTTGGTTGTCGCAGTTAAAGAGGACCTTTTTGTTTGTGAGTTGCTTGCCCCAGATTTGGATGGCCAGTGTGATGGGGAACAGCTCCAGGAGCGTCAAGTCCCGTGTAGTTCCATCCGTCACCCACTGGGGTGGCCATGCACCGTTAAACCATTTGCCCTGCATGTAGGCCCCAAAGCCGGTGCCACCCGCTGCGTCTGAAAACAGCTTGAGGAAATCGCTGTCCACCCATAGTTGGTCCTGAAACACTGAAATGCCGTTATAACTCGTAAGAAATGTTAACCACATTTGTAGGTCTTCCTTGACCCAGCTGGTAATCCTAATGTGGTGAAATGGTTGCTTACCTTTGCTAAGCAGATCGGTTAGCCTGCGGCTGAATGACCTTGCCATTGGTATAGCCCTGCACATAAAGTTAAGCTTGCCTATGAGGGACTGAAGGGCCCTTTTTGTGACCTTGATGTTACCTGTTGACAGGATGTCTTGGATTTCCCTTGTTGCCTCCTTGATCTTGGACTCTGGGATTCTGATCTGCATTGCAATGGTGTCGATTTCCAGCCCTAGGAATGTCAGTTTGGTTGTGGGGCCCACCGTCTTGTCGTGCGCAATAGGAACCCCAAGCTGTTCTAGTGTATTCACGCATCCGTTGAGGTTGTCTGAGCAGTGGCTGGTGCCTGCTGTGTCCCCCGTTAGGAAGTCATCCAGGTAATGCATGATCGGACACGTTGGAAGATGCGATTGCATGCACCATTGCAAGAAGGTACTAAACATTTCAAATATGGCGCAAGATATGGAGCAGCCAAATGGTAAGCATTTATCGAAATAGAACTCACCTTCGAGTCTGATGCCTAGCAGCTCAAAATCGGATGGGTGGACTGGTATAATTCTAAAGGCCGACTGAATGTCGAATTTTGCTAGTAGTGCTCCCTTTCCCAGTTGTTGAACCATATGGGTAGCTTCATCAAATCTGGCGTACACAACGGAGCAGGCCTCTGTGTCTAAGAAGTCATTTATAGATTTACCCCTGGGATAGGATAGATGGTGAATTAGACGGAATTCCTCCGCATGCTTACCCAGGTGCTGACCATATCCTGGCTGCTTCTTGGGCACCAGGCCTATTGGGGATACTTGGAGGTTGTCTAGGGGGGTGCCAAAGTCAACTTCCTTTTATAGTTTTTGTTTCACGTAGCCTGCCGTGTCTTGGTGCGTGGCTGATCGCAAGTTTCGTGCCAGGAGACCCGTGCGGCTTCCCTGGAACTCGAGCTTAAAGCCAAAGCTAAAACCTACCCATAGATAATTTGCATCTCTGTAATTGACCCTAGCATATTGGCGTAACCAGGGTGCCATTTCATTGAGATCCACGGGGGAAGGGGCCATTGAATTTACCTGCCTTGACGGCTGGTTTTCTGTTAGGAAAAGGCTGGTTGGGCTTGTATGGGGTCGGTTGGACCCCATTCCCTCGAAAGCAGGTCCTAGAGCTATGGGAATGTTTGCCACACTTACCGCATTTGTGAGTGTACTTACAGTTGACCCTGCTACAGCCAAAATTATTGAAATCCCAGCATACCTGACTGGCGATGTCCCCCTGTACGCGTGTCATTGCGCCCCGTCCGCCTGATTCTGATTGTAGTACCGTCTGTGTTACCATGTACTTCAGCCACAACTCCCCGTCGATGTTGTCCCAGCGTCGTGAGGGGTCCCTTGGCATTCTGTGTCGGAATTGTTGGTCGTAGGTTGACCAGGCACCCCCCCCCCCCCACCGAATCGAAGTGCCGCCGTTATTATGGTTTCCATGTAGGACAGCAACCCCTGGGTTGTGCGGACCTCGGAGTGCCTACTAACATATATACACATGAAAATGTGGAAAGCTGAAGTCCAGCTTGCCAGGGACAGGCGCTTTGGTTGCTGCTTTATTGGTTTAAAATTACCTTACCTGAGGAGTCATACGCCATGGTAATCGTACCGTCCTCGTGACTTCCCTCGGTGTTTGGTAGGATTGTGCCGAGGTCGACATACTCGCCACGCCAGATTTTTTCCGTCACCTGTTGTTTGACGTGCGCGTCTATTCCGTCCGCACGGAAGGAAAGGGAATCCCCGTATCCTGCGATGTGATTGGCTGGCCAAGCCGTGTCACCGTCGGCCTCGTTGTGAGCATCGGGGATTCTCCCTATGTTGGGCGAAATGGCGGGAGAACTAAAACCAAGCCTTACCTGTTGGTTTGCGCTAATCGGGCCGGGCGCTGAATGTTCCAGCAACTGGCGTATTTTTTCCAGTTGCTCGTTTACCTGGGTAGCCGAGTTGGCAGCCTGCGCGGCATTTACAAGCTGCGCCGATTGTACGTTAGTTCTGTTCAGCTGTTGCCTCCTGTACAATGTGTACTCCCGGGGTTTGTCTTCTGGTTGTCCTGGCCTGCTTGGCTCCCCTCACAAGCTTGTGGTTGACGGCTGCTCTTCTCTTGGGCGGCATCACGAAAGGTCGAAGTGGTGAGTTGGTATTTCACAAGCGTGAAATTGTCCCGAGGGTGAAGTTCGGGAGTAGAACGGAATAAATGCGATACGGCGAGTGTTGGAATAGATGGTATTCAAAGCGTTATCGGCGAAACGGTCGCGACTGGGTACAAAGGAAACGTACAAAGCGAAAGCGATTAGATACAGTGACACATGTGTGTACTTGGGGAAGGGCTGTTCGCGAATGACGGACTAACAATGGGCGGGATGATGCTTGCGCGGGATTATTCCCCGGGCACAGTGCCGAGTGGTGACCCCGGGGTGATTGAGTTACGAGGGGTGATTAGGTTACAGACGTAATTAGCCCATGGTTTGGATACGCGCAATAAAGTCATTTAGTAGTTAGTACTAAATGTAAATATGTAGCCACAATTTATCCTACATGGATAAAGTAGTGTCAGAGACCATACATGGTCTTTGGTACTGTGCTACAAACATTTTCATTTGACAGCATTATGTAAACTGTGAGCGAACAAAATACTGCCTTATGACTGAACGACATACTGGCATATATATTAGAACTATATGGTTATGCATAACGTGACACATTCGATACGAAAACTTACTTGTTTTATGTTGCAAAAATCATTTCTCCTATGATGTCACAACACGACGGAGAGGTCTACATATGTACAAAGAAAATGGGACATTAATCCCCTATGCTTAATTGTAACTATAAATTGTCAATGCAAGAGAATAACCAGTTTAAATTATCCACCGAAACAGAATCGGAAAAAGAAACAGAAACAGAAACAGATCAAGCCAATTTTACAACTCCTTATCCGTCATGTGGGGGCGAGAATTTGATGTGGCTCATGACATAACATTCTAAACTAACATCCAAAAGAAACTTTACAACTTTAAAAAAGAAATTGCAAAAATTTAGCACAAGTTCAAACTAAATCAATGCAAAACACATCATCCAAACAAAACAAGGCACTTTCTGCCAAAGTGATATACGTCAAAGGCAAGGCTAAAGGTGAAAAAGGACAGCCGTAACTACACAGGCAATGAGGGTACATTTTATAAGGACACGACCCCATCAGGCCGGGCTCCGCTATCATGCATGATAGCAGAACTTGAAATTAAGACAAGAGATATTATTTGGATGAAATGGTCACGGATGTGGTGGTACTGAAGGACTACAGAAAATGAGATCCTGTTAAGTAAACCCTTATGCAGCAGCCGCTGCCCTGCAACAACCGTTGCCAAGCAACCCATGTTGCTTAACGATGCATGCAGCATCCGATGCCGGCAACTATCGTTGCCAAGCAACCCATGTTGCTATGCATCTAGCGCTGCCAGGCAAGTACCATTGCCAAATGATCAGCGAGGGCAACTATTGTAGCCAAGCTGACCATCGGTTGTAAAGCCGACACAAAGCCATCTGCTGTAAAGCAGAATGGATAAATTGGTTCCTGCTGTAAATCGGGCAACCCTATTCTATTTAATTTATAATGTCGGAACTATCCCAAGACGCCAAATGTAACTTGCACCAGCACCCCGCCCATCGGCAACATTTTATTCATGACAACATAATTATTTTACCAACATAATGCTCCAGTAGAGTTCCACCAAACTGACAATGCAAAGCTTGAATAACTAGTAATTAACACAACAGGGTGGTCGAGTGGGTGCAACAAACTACAGATGAATGCAAGAATAGAAAATATGTGTTGTATGGCTGAAAGCTGGAGAGCAAGTGACGCATAAGTCGATGCCATGCTACAAGATGACATAAATACAACAAAAGCTCCTATACCGGACGTACCAAGGGGGGGGGATGGCCAGAGACGATGGCACCATGCAAATCAGCATGTAGAGGCACAGAATGAAGGTATTAAGATGTAATAATAATAGCAACAGTGCAAAGCATTTAGTTATGATCACTAAATCCTATTAATGATACGGATGGCATGTCAGACACTCACAGAAATACCATGACTGACACCCGAACAATGCGAGGGGGACAAGGGCATGATACAGATGGGAGCCACCCATGCCCACATTGTTAAAACCTTTAGTTGCTCCCGTGTTGTTGTAACTATTTTATAGTGCTAGCCCACTGAGATACCATATTGCAGTTTAACAAGCCAATGGCAGAGGCTAGTCCCAACGCCAGATGTATATACCAGATACCCTGCAACTGTGGCCGCTAGTACATTGGAGAAACCCTTAGACCCCTTAACACCAGACTCAAAGAACATTGGACCTCTGTTAACAAACTCGACCTGAAATCCTAAATTTCGGAACACATCCTGAAGAACCAAAACCATAACATCATGTGGGAAGCCACCAAAGTCCTGTCTACCAACAACAACTGCAAGAAGTCTTTTACATCAGGAGACACCAGCCAGCCATGAACCGTGACCAGGGAACCTATCTGCCAAGTGCTTAGGACTTATTACTTTGATCTTTGTCGGGACTAATTACCAAGCTGGCTTCAATTTGCCCTTTGCTATGTCAGTTCTTTCACCTTTCAGTGCTAATTACCCCTGCCATCCCATTTGACCAGTGTCCATAACCTATTGCTTATCTATGATAGCTTAAGTACTAGCTTCCATACCTTCAGCGCTAATTACTGTAAAGTGTTAGCTTCCATTGTCTATTGCTAATCACCTATCAGCGCCAATCATCTGTTGGCTTCTCTTGATAGTTTCTACCCTTGTTAGTTTCCATCTTTTGTTATCTTATTAATTTTGTTGTCCTTACCTGTACATATATATGCTCTCTGTCTCATGGCATTCAAATGAGTGTCAAAGCCAATGCAACCTGCATCCTCAAACTGGCTTCCAAGATACTGAAATAAATACAAAGGAACAAAGAAACAGTTCCAAAATAGGTTATGCCTTAAAACTCAATAAGCGCTCATCTAAACAATCATGGACGTGCTTTTATTGCAGTTGAACGCAAATGGCCTAAAGAGCCATGGCAATGAACTGAATGCACTCGTAAAAAAACAGGTGATAAAGCCACATGTCATTCTAATACTGGAGACTAAAGTCAGCGAAAAAGCCAAATTCACACGACCTGGGTACACCAAATATAGAAAAGACAGAAAAAGACTTATGCCTGGCAACAAGGGAGGCGGACTAATCACCCTTGTCCACGACAGCTGTACCTAAAAAAATATCGAATCAAATGTAGGAAACCTTGATGCCCAAGTTATTTCCCTAATACTGGAAAATGGCACTGAATTACGTATAGCTAACATGTACCACAGGGTTACCCATGAAACAAACATGGAAGTGCTAAGAAGACCAGCTCAAATAGTAGGCAAAAATGGGATTATCCTTGGTGACTTTAATGCCCACAGCCCTCTATGGGAAGACAGGAATGATTCATGCAAATACGTCAAAATGATAAGAGAAATGGGTTGAGGACGACAATCTCATAACTCTGAACAACGGCAGTCATACACGTTATGACCAAGTCCACAACACGTTGAGTTTAATTGATCTCACAACTGCCACCAACAACCTCGCCACACATTGCCAATGGCAAGTCCATGATGACACTTGGGGAAGCGATCACCTTCCTATACTCACCCAAGGGCAGTCAGGTAGCCTAGTGGTTAAAGCATTTGCTAGTCACGCCGCAGACCCAGTTCGATTCCCAACAAGGGTACAATGTGTGAAGCTCATTGCTGGTGTCCCCCGTCGTGATATTGCTGGAATATTGCTAAAAGCGGTGAAAAATTATACTCACTATACTCAGCCCACCACAATTAGAGGAACAGCCCAATCCTCAGCCCACCTGGGATTATGCAAAGGCTGATTCAGAAAGGAATGTATACTAGCCACATAAAGAAAGTGTGCACGGAGAAAATATATTCTTGATTGAAATACAACCCAGCAGGAACAAAATGATGCAGACGCTGTAGCAGCTGAATGATCGGACCATAAGAAAATGTCAACGGGACCTGAACAACATCTGTTACGATGACGTCAGAAGATCAAAATTGAGTAGGGGGTCATATGACAAAGTCACAAAGTCAATAACGGGTATGACCACCTTGTGCGTGAATCACAGCAGTGCATCGACGACGCATGGAGTCCAACAAATGGGCATGGAAGGCCTGGGGATCGGCCTGCCATATCCTCCTCAAATCCTGTGCCAAGTCACGGACATTATCTGGAGGATGTGGAAGACGACGCAGACGGCGCTCCATTTCATCCCACACATGGTCTATTGGGGAGAGATCTGGAGAAACTGCAGGCCATGGCAGTAACATGACATTGTTATGGTGAAGGAAATCCATTGCGACCCTAGCCGTGTGAGGACGAGCGTTGTTCTGTTGAAATGTCAATCCCGGGCCATGACGTTGCAGGAAAGGAATGACCACAGGCCTTAGAATCTGATCTCTGTAGCCAACACCGGTGAGATTGCCCTGAACAACCACCAAAGGGGTTCGGTGCCGTGCTGTTATCCCACCCCAAATCATCACAGAGCCACCTCCAAAACGATTCCTCTTCACAATACAGTTGCGTGCATAACGTTCTCCCAAATGCCGGTAGACACGTTGGCGCCCGTCACTGTCGGAAATGTTGAACCTCGATTCATCTGCAAAGACAACATTTCTCCACCATATTCGAGGTTGGCGAACATGATTTGGACACCATCTTAGATGGTTGACTCGATGACGGTGTGTCAGGATGGGACGCCTGGCAGGGCGTCGTGGTCGAATTCTGTACCGACGTAAACGATTCCTGACAGTGTTGGGATGGATACGGCGCAGTCCAGGTATTGTCTGGGACGTCATTACTGCCGTTTTGAACCTGTGTCAGATGTGTAACTCGAATCCATCTGTCCTGTCTTGGCGTCGTTACTCGGGGACGTCCTGAACGTGGGTGGTCGGCAACATCATTTGTGTTCTGATAACGCCTCACCAATGCCGATATCGTGTTACGATGGCATTGGAAATGTGTTGCCACCTGTTGTTGCCTCATTCCCGCTCGGATCATTCCAATGGCTTCATGACGCTGTGCAGCTGTCAATCTTGGCATGATTTGCTTGTGATATGCTTGTGTCTGCACCTGAGAAGTTTTGAATTTTTGAATGACCACAGATCATGCTTTCCAAAGTGACAGCGAATTTTGAGTTGCACATGCTGTGTACAGCTGCACAGGATGCACGTGCAGAAACACATTGCACGTCCATAGGCCCCCAACAATGACGTCATATCGCATGGCACGTGCATTAGCGTTTGAATGTCTCCAATAATTGCTGTGTTCAAACCTATATTTCATATATGGATGGTGTGCCCTTATATCTATATTTTCTCCGTGCACAGTTTCTTAATGTGGCTAGTATATATCATTCAAATCCTCAGAAATTGCCACGGATAATCCTGATCCTTTTTGCCAAAATCACACCTCAGCAATTATTGCCGCAGCAGAGAAATCATTTTTAAAAAAAAGACCACAAAACTGGCAAAACTCCGGTACCATGGAGGAACAGGGAAATAGAGAAAGAAAGACCTAAATAGGTCAAAAAGGGATAAATCAGCCTTTGCCCAAGTCCGAGCCGCTAGGAAAGAAGAAAGACAGATTTTGACAACTCTAAAATAGAGTCATGGCAGACCTTCTGCAAATCTCGAAATGAAAAAACAAATGCTAAAACAGTCTGGAGCAAAATACATGCAAACAGGGGTAAGCGTAAACCCACAAAAATTCCCAAGTTAGCCAATGCCCATACAGTCAAAGAAAAGGCAAACATTCTAGCCGAGCACTCCTCATCTGCCAGCAGCAAAACAAATTGCAGCAAAGAATTCAAACAGGAAAATATGCTTATGCTAAAGATATCAAAACAGATATCAAAGCAAGCTTCTGGTATACAATATACCATTTGCTCTGACAGAGTTTGATGATGCAATACAACATAGAAAAGGCACAACACCTGGCCTTGACACAACCAGTTACTAGATATTGAAAAACCTACCAGATCAAACCAAAAGCTAACTCACTGAGTTGTATAATATGATATGGTACAAAGGAGAAGTCCCAAAAGCATGGAAACATGCTGCAGTTATCCCACTTCCATAGCAAGGGAAAGACGAAGCCCTACCCAACTCTTATCGACCGATCTCACTCACCTGAAACATGTGCAAAGCTATGGAAGCCATGGTTACGAAAAGGCTCATGCATCACCTTGAAACTGGCAACCACATCAAACCTGACCAAAGCAGCTTCAGGAAGGGACACTCGTGTCTAGATCATATTCTAAGACTGGAAAATGAAATAAAAAAGCTCAATTAAACAGACAATACCTAGCCGCAGTATTTCTGGAGTTCAGCAAAGAAGGGAACATGGCAAACTTCATAGACAGCTTCCTACAAGACAGGTCGCCATCATTTAAAATAGGGAAAAAATCAATCTGATCCTATGTCACTGAACAATGGCATGCCACAAGGCAGCATTATAAGCCCAACCCTGTTTAACATCATGATCAATGATCTTTTTGATCATGTCAAATCTCCTTCCCAAACTTCTAAATTCGCTGATGATGGAGCAGTATCGGTAAAGCACAGAGATATTTCACAAATCCGAAACAAAAACTCCAGTCAGCCCTGGACGGAGTAGATCATGGTGCAATAAATGCTATGATACCCCATGTCTCCATAAAAGGCAAACCAATCAAATTCGAAAAATCCACAGTATTTCTAGGGGTGATCTCTGATCAACACCTCACATGGTGCAAACATATAGAATATGTGGAAAACAGATGTCAAAAAGAGTTGAATGTATTACGTGCAATTTCAGGCACATCTTGGGGCACATCGAGGGACTCTCAGCTGGACCTCTACAAATCACTTATCAGATCAAAAATTGACTATGGTTGTGAGGCCTTTCACTCAGCATCAAAAACTGTCTTGAGCCGCAGTAGTATAGGTAATGGGGGTTCTGGACCACTTCCACTGGAGCAGGATTTATATACCTATACCACCACTACAGAGGGAATTTTTTATGCCAAAATGATTATGCGATTCAACGATAGTCATGAGGTTCAGCTAAATTGACTCTAGCTCACCACCACCTGGAGCCAATGATATAAATTTTTATAGGTAATGGGGGTTCTGGACCACTTCCACTGGAGCCAGATTTATATACCTATACTGCTACTACGGGGGGGATTTTTTATGCCAAAATGATTATGCGATTTAACGATAGTCATGAGTTGTATTAAACGAAACATCAATATTAATTAATAATGGATAAAATTTACTATAGCCCACGAGGATATTGGAAAGGTGTAGGAGCAATAAAAAAATTAGCCACCGCGGCTAAGGTATCTACAGATGTGGCCAAGGATTGGTTAAAGAAACAAGCGATGTGGCAAATATATTTACCGGCACCACGTTATATACCGAGGAAGAAGTTTGATATTTTTACGACGAATGAAGTTCATCAGGCTGACCTCTTGTTTCTTCCCCACGATAAGGTAAAACGCAAAACGTATAAATACGCTTTAACAGTAGTGGATGTGGCTAGTCGATACAAAGAGGCTGAGCCATTAACCTCCAAAGAATCAACAGAGGTAGCTAATGCACTGAGTCGCATATATAAACGCGGACCGCTAAAATGGCCTAAGCTATTTCAAGTAGATCCTGGTCGCGAGTTTATTGGATCGGTAACTACACTGTTAACAAAGAACGATGTCAAAATCGTCCGTGGTGAAAGAGAGGCCCACCGAAGTCAAGCTATCGTCGAAAGATTTAACAGGATATTAGCGGAACGTTTGTTTGGTTATCAGTATGGGATCGAAATGAAATCCGAGCGATTGAGATCAACCGAATGGGTGACACGATTACCAGCCGTTGTATCAGCGCTGAATAATGAAGTAACAAGATTAATAGGGAAGAAACCATCCGATGCTATTAAAATGAAATCCGTGACTTCCGAATCTTCAGCACCGAGGAGAGGCAAAGAACGAAAACTTCCGGATAGAGTAAGCGTAAGATATTTATACCAGCCCGGTGAACTCGAAGGAGGCCTACGTCGCACAACTGATCCGATTTGGTCCCTTAAGACGTATAACATTAGTCGATTGGTTACGAAAGGAGGAGAGCCTATTCTTTATTATCTTCAAGATGGACCGGGTAGGGCATTTGTACGAGAAGAGTTGTTCATAGTTCCCGACGGTACGGTATTACCACCATAACCATAAGCATAGGTAGTTACACCATCATTATCAATCCATCTCTTTGTATCTAAGGGGGATAATGATGTCTTGTTCATTCTTAATCCATATATCCTATGATTGTAACTTCTTAAAGAGTTCATCTCGTGTTTGAACGTTCTACCGTTGAATAATGATTCTTTATACTGTTCGTGTTTGATATGCTTTTTTACAACATACTTCTTAACGCCCTTGGCTTTTCTTATCTCTCCATTATCGGACTTCTTTATAGAATACATCTTAGGTCTTAATCCGACATACTCCGCTATAGGGGTCCCAGCACATTCATCCTTCATCTTACCTAATACCTTTTTATTTACAACGCTGTGCAGTGGATTATCTTTTGGGTAATCGCTCGTGTTGTACATATCTATTTTTTCTGCCATATCTTTATACACATCCTCGGTTTGTATTTCCATAAACAAAGAATCTGTGTCGGTATATAACACCTCGCATCTATCGCCGTATTGCTTCTTAAGTTCGTTGTAATAAAAGTCATACATTAAGTGTTTTGACAAGTCGAGAATACTCATACCGACGTACACCGGTCTGTTGAATTTTATATTACTTTTCTGCATATGCAACGCGGCTAAGTCGTTATCAAATATCTTGCTTCTGTTAAAAGCCGGACTGGCTATAAGTTTCCTAAGTCTTTCTTCCTCATGAGATCTGACTAATTTAACATCAACACGCTTCCTTAGATTCTCCATAGTTTTACCAAATACCGAGTTATTCATGAGCTTATATAGATTCTTTTCGAAATCGCTGGTAGCTATCTTTCTTAAATCTGTGTTCAACCTTATATAGGGCTCCATCCAAGGGCTTTGATCAAACTTTAGAACTCTGTGTATTTTCTTAAGTTTCATACCTAACGATAGATACAACTGGAGATTTCTGTAGTGAACTATATATTTTGTCTTATCCATCAAATTTGGTACGAGTTTTTCTACGTTAGCTAACCTACTATTACCCATCAAGGAGTGTTGATATTCCGACATCCAATCTTTATTAACCATTAATCTTTCGGGAGCTAGCGGATAACTGTTATGATCTTTATGTAACAAACTTGGATATTCCAAGTCAACCCTTTATTCACATCATTCACATTGATATTATCGATATCATTGACCCATTCAAAACCACCCGTGGGTAAAGGTTGACTCATAGCCCATCCGTACAAATTGTTAGCGTCGAGATATAATATGTGCGTGTCGGGTTTACTGGGATCGTATCCTTCCACTAATTTATTATTAGCCTTAGAATACCTTTTAGCTGCCATCGATATACCACCTCTTAATCCTTTCTCAATAAACAAGTGCATATCGTAATCTGTGAGTAATTTTAGTTCTACGCCGGTCTTCTTCAACAATGCATCCCACGATAGTCCAGGACTGGAATAGTACCATGCCGGGTCCAAGCCATATTGTTTGAAACATGTCTTTCTAAATATCTCGAATATATCGGCGAGTAACAATACATCGGTTTTTAAGTACAGATCATGATAATCGCCTAAATTCTTACAACCTAATTTATCCCAGACCGTCAGAGCGTGTTCATAATCGGCATCTGTTATTCTAGATTCTGTTAAGTTACTATAGAATGATTCGAGGGGTGGTAATTCAGTTTCTTCGAATCTAGACCAATCATCCATATATTCGTAAGGATATACACCTTTTCTCAGCAACAAATGACGAGTTATCTTATCGGTATATTTATTTGTTATCGCAAAGTCATCGGGATTGTTCACATTAGCTAAATTGTCCAGGGAAGATAACAGAAACTGTACGGAGTCTATGAATCTAAGCCCATTACTTTGCTTTGTTCTAGATTTCCCATCCTTGTCCCTATAATGTATAGGTTTAGTCAACGAGAACGATATGTATTTTTCCATATTGTTAGGAATGCACGTTAAACCGCCGTCGGTCTTTGAGATAGCTTGCATAATGAGATGTGAATCGTAACCCCTAAGGTTATGAAACAACGGGGATGGGTATTGTTTGAGAATTCATTTTTAGTTTCAAGTTACACTCGTTATGAGCGGCTCCCCGATAATTACCCGTGACGTGACAATGATCTCTTACGGAATCCCCATCCAGGGGTTTATTACAAACGTGACAACTCGTTGACTTCTTATAGGCACTCCAATCATCCCTCGTCATACGCATGGGTTTCTTACACGATAATTTTTCCCTGATTATTCTCTCTTCATTTTGTAGATATTCTAGGAACTTTCCCGCTGCATCGGGACCTCTGTAAATCACGGGCGGGTTTGTTTTCCAATCATACCTTACAACTATATATCCAAACCCACAAGGAATATGTTCTTGAGTTTTGTACGTAAAACTACTATCTTGATTATTATGGTTGGTATTTTCTATGGGTTTGATAAGCGCTTCGAAGTCGGCGTAAATTACGTACGGTACTGGCATTTGATTACAATAATGTTCAAATTTTAATATATTTTTTCCCTCTTTAGGCATATCGATCCTGATAGCATTCTGTCCAACACCTCTACAGTCTTCTTTATGCGCTTCTAATAGATCTTGTCTGCTGTACCCATGTAGGCATCTTTCACAGAAATATTTCTTTCTAGCATGTTTTGTTTGATCGTATGATAGCCTGTTAAAACTCTTTATCCACATATAATGATATTTACCATCTTTTTCGATCAGAAATGAATTGATTCTGGGAATATTTTCCGGAGCGGAGCTTATCCTGTGTACAACAATTCCTTTAGAATGTCCGAAAACATTTATAGCTAAATTATTTTGCTTTTCCACCTTATCAATTTGTGATATTGGTGTAGGTTTGTCTATACCATCGAAGTTGAGTCCATCGTTTTGGGGATAGCTAGAAGGTCTATCCGGATGCTTGTCTACAGGGAACAATGCAGATCTTATCATCATTCTTAAACAGTCATCGGATTTATTTTTTACGTTAATTATGGCTTTTTTCTTCTTATAATATGGGGGTAAATCTATATAAGATCCACCTTTGAAGGGCATATAATTCGCTATATCTAAATATAAACTATCGATTTTATCCACACCCCAACCCGAACCTCTATTAGTCCAGCGTTCTAAAGTTTCCTGTATCCTCTGAATTGATGTATCTAATGATGCGTTTATAGTATCGGATTCGGTTATAACTTCTTGATTGCTTCGGAAATATGGTTCGGTATATTCGGTGCTATCGTCTGTGTTACTTTTACTCAATGTCATTTTAATCGTCAGCTGGTATTTTATACTATGTAAATCATCTAATTCCTCGTTAATTTTACTGGATATGATGGGCTTAATATCGTTAACATCCATGTTGGAATTAATATCCATCTTCCAACCTCTTAGATATTTACCAACGCCGGCGGATGTGGGTACAAATATTAATTCTTGTTGTATGTCTCAACATCATTATCATGTTGAATATCAACATTATTAGGTTGAATATCAACATTATCATCAGGTTGATTATTATCTAGTAAAGCGATCAATTCAGCTCTTCTCATTCGAGAATAACCTCTCAGCCCACCGTTTCTCGCTCGAACTTTGAGTTCTCTAACAGTCTGGGGTGGTCTGTTGTATTCCAAACCGAGTAAATCCATCAATTCAGCTTTTCTCATACGAGAATATCCACGCAGTCCACTTTGCTTTGCCATAGCTTTTAATTCTGTGACAAAAACCATTGTGGTTAAATGGTATATGCAAAATGAGACAAATGTCTAATTGGTTGTTTTCATATATCTAAATACGTATTCTCCCCAACCTATTCCTCTCATTGATGTAATCTCTCTTCCTAGCATAAATAATCTGGTTCCTGACCCTATCAGCACCGTGTTTCTTGCATAAACAATAACGACCTTTGACCCCTATCCCGCATTCAGAACACGTATAGTTAATGTTTCCGCGCCTGATGTAATAATTGTGTATACCGCAGTAAATATCAACACAGCGTCGGTTACAAAGAGTAGTCTTACCCATGAGTGTAAACTTGCAGTTATTCATGGTATATACATCCATCATATCATTTGTCTAAATGCAAATCACATCTACACTATTGAGATATTGATTAGGCTATTTATAGATCATGGTTTATGCATAGCCACAGCTGTCACTCTGACTTATGCATAATTGTATAGCTGAAAATCAATACAGCAGTCAATCCCAACATGATAAATGTGACCTCTCAGTTCTTTTGTTCCTCCGACGGTGTATAAAACTGACTCATTGTTGGTCTCGGTATTGGGTCTAGTTTTTTCCCAAAAACGAGGTAGTATTCGTGCATGGCAGATTCGACATCCTGAAACGTTTGAATTGAATGTCCTTCCTTAATCAGTTGTTCTCGAATAAAGTCTAATCTCTTCATTCTCTGCTGTGTATATTGCAACTGGGCTGCTTGGTATTTTTCTAAAGCTTCGTTATGTCGTTTACGCTCCTCTTCAACTTCTTTAGCGTTTGATTCCCTCATACTGGAAAATAAATAATTACTCCCCTAAAAAGCTAGAGCATTAACAACAGCTCCACCGACCATCATCGCAATTGTTGCCATATGTTTAATAATATAAAATATTCAAATGTTTATATGAATATAAATATTCAAATGTTTAATTACTTCATTATGTCTTCCGGGATAAGTCCTTGTTTGATGAGCATATCCTTCGTTGCCATGGCCAATCCAATATCAAGAATGGCCATACCAATGTCATATCCATTAAAATCTAGCTTGGGAGGTGTGGCTTTAGTAATCATTTTAGCCATACGGGCATAGCCAATGGCCAAGCCGGTGACCACCGCTGAATGATACGTTGCGTTTACCAACATTTTACCGTCTGTAACTGGAGTAGTCATGCTTCTTATAGCATTATATGAGGACTAACCTCTAATTGAACTTGTTGTTGCGGCGGGGGTGATGTTTTCTCTTCTCCGGTCTTATAAAAGAACCATATAGCCACTATACCAGCAACTCCTACTAGTGCCCATGTTTTAATCGGATTTGAATTATTTATTAATTTCGCTTTGCGCGCCAGTCCTCCCTTCCTTCCTGCAGCTATTTTCAAAGGATTCTTTGTCACTCTGGGTTGTTTTTGTGTTTGTGGTGCATTCACATTCTCCTTCACTGGTGGTGGTTCCTCATTCACTCGTTGTTCCGCAATCTGTTGTGGTTCCTCTTTCACAATCTGTTGTGGTGTCATCTGTTGTGATTGTGTCTCCATTATTATTAAGTGGGCACGTATGTTTAAATTGACAATACCTTGCCGTTATTAAAGCTGTGGTGAACGGAGCTAAGAACATTCCGAATCTATGATAAAACTCACAGCTCACAGCTCACAGCTCACTGTTCGATGAATGGGTCTTTCTCTAGAGATTCGCATAAATACATGCGATGTTCTGCCGGGATGGGGAGAAACGTACTAGCTACGACTGTGTATAGTTGTAATATAGACCCTATCGTTTTAGTCATGGTAGCTCCCAGTCTAGACTCGTAACGCGCGTACAGTTTTTCAATTTCTTCGTCGGTCATGTTATCAATTTTTTCGATGGTATAATTTTCTCCCAAATATTGGTAACATTTTCCACCGGCTACCAAAGCCGCGAGTCTTTCTCTATGTTTATCTACTATAACTACTTCAGCATGTTGATCAACATCAGATTCTTTGAGCATTTGTTCGATGAGTTCGTCGCATTCCATAATGTAATAACTAAGGAGATATTTAAGTCTAACATAATATAATATGACATATCCAATACAACCCGTAATAATGAACTGTTGCGAAAGAATGAGGATTTCGAACCACATTTTATGTAATATTAACCGCTAATGTTCAATTTGCTACATTTTTGCTACATTTTGCTATAATTTGCTATAATTTTACTATATTTTTGCTATAATTTTGCTACATTTTGCTAAGCAATTGCATAAGCAGCTGGTTGATCGGTTTTTAATACGAGTTTACAGTGCTTCGTTGCCGATAACAGTTTTCTGACTTTATCTCGTTCAATCTTGGTATAAATGACATCATTTTCGCGTAAACATTCCTCGAATGAATCTCGATCTTTGCAATGAAACAGCGCTACCCATTTGGTCTGCTCTCTGAGATCTTTCAGGACAGAGTTGTATTTTTGAGTAAGTACCCAAACGCTACGTTGAGTATGCCGACAGGAGAATGCTAAATACGAAAGCATATCTTTCTTTTTGGTGAGTTCTTTACTCGCGCTGCAGTCGTCTATTACGAAAAGGGTTGATTCTCCTTTGTATTTTTCGTGACATACTCGGAAGCAGTCTTGTAAACGATCGCCCGGATCGACTCTGTGTACCCCGTCGTCATTCATTACCCAATCTCTCGATAGGTAGGTTTTATTAACGCTTATAGTCGGGCACAGAATAATAATATGATCGAAAACGTCCCGATAATTACTTTGTAAAATATCTAGAATAAAAGCTGTTTTTCCGCAGCTCGTTTGCCCGCATATGATAGCGCAGTGCGGATCTTTAGGTAAAAGATTATCAATAGATTGCTTGCATGAATCTCCCATTCTGTATATTAAGTTGAGCATCCATAATCACGTACAAATATATGTTTAATTTACCAGCCGATTCCTGGATCTTCGGTATCTGTTTCGTGGCACCCTCGCTAGCATTTTCTATTCTCCTCCCACTGCCGTGTAGTTGGTCATCGTCCGTTGTTCGCATGTCGAGCCATAGCACGTACTTCGTGGTGAGGTATTCACCCATCGATACACTCCCTAGAGACAGATCTTTCACGACCGCGATAACTTCCGGAGAACGTTTTATAGAAGGAAGTTTTTTAATCTCATCCCACTGGTGATACGCTAGCATTCCTTGGCTATATAGTTGATTAGGAACGCCCTCGATAGACAATTCTACTTTTGTAATCTTGGGATTGTATACTGGTTACGAATTTGTCTGGCTAATTCGGGATCGTTATCATATCGTACTCCAGCGAGATATTGTCAATGGAATATCTAGCATCTTCATTAGCAGATCTGATTACTCTGCCGTAGTCATTAAAAGTGAGTTCGTATTCTAACCTATCGCCTAGGGATGCTTGATAAAAGGACATGTGGGAATCTAGTAATTCAAAGTCTAGCGGAACATAGAATCGGTTACCTAATGCGCCGGCAACGGCCTGATCTTTTACGACGGTACTATCGCCACTAGAAGCATCTACGAGCAGTCTCAATGTGTTCTTATTACAAATACCTTGGTACTGTAAGTTTTCCCGCTCTTTATCCGTTCTCCAGAGATCCATGTAACAATAGTATACATCGCTATCGTCGATACTCAAAACCTCATTACCGCTAATTTTAATCGCGATTTTCTTAACGATAGCACGACCTATGTTCTGAACGGGCTCTCTGTTAACGTCTGTAGAAGTCAAACTAATCGTAAATGCTAGTCGGACAGTTCCCGGAACTAACACATCGTGTGCGCTGAGATTAGGAAAGCGAACCAGAAGCGTTTGATTCTGATCTATGGTACTAGGGTTATTAGTTATAGTTACAGACTGACGAATTGCTTTGACCCCTAATGGATCTCGAAGTCTACGTTGTGGGTTTAACTTGCGTCCGTATTGCGAAGACATTGTTTATATTGAAATTATGTACCCTATGTTTAATATAGAAATGGCTAATTTTGAACATAATGACTTAGATCTAAGTACCTTTGATGACTTTGATAACCAAAACGAAGAGGGTACTGATGAAACCAACTTTGGTGGCACGAATCTTAACGATGAAATTTTACAATCGTCCGTTAATGATTATTACGATGCCTTAAAAGAAGATAAAAATTATGTTATCCCAATAGGTCGTGACTATTCAAAGTTTGAGATAGATAGTAAAGGAATATTGCGACTGCGTGGCGCTCCGGATATTGATCTTATGCATTCTCGTACTCGTAAGCCCCTAGCCTTGTCTACGATAGCTGCTAAACACGGCATCAGCACTGTTCGTGATCAATTAGGTTTTGTGAACTACCGACAACTTTCCGCGAAGACTACTAAGGTTCTTAGGACTGTGCGTACTGAACTCAGTAACACAGATAATTTGGAAGAAGCCTCTAACGTGGCCTCGAACGGACTCGGAGAAATCTTAGATACCTATTACGATAATTCCACATTACAGGTATCGGAGTTTAGTATTAGGGATTTACGAGGTCTTGACAAGGCAATGCAAACAATGCGGGGAGAACTGATAAATAATACAGCCAAGCTATCCGAACTCGACAAGCATATAGCTTATGAGAAAACAAAACTTGAACAGGCAGGTGATGAATTCAGTGGATTCCACGTAGCAGAAAGATTGCGTAACTTAGAATACGAAAGATCGGCCCGCCTCGAGGCTGCTTCCAGTAATAGAAAGGCACTTCGTTCGCAAATCAGTCGTATTCGAGAAACTATCGATCAAGTCCTCAACGATGACACTACACTGGCCGATAAAATTAAAACATTGTTCAGAGAACAGGGAATAACAATTGCCAGTATTTTAACCGCGTTGGGATTTATTATATCGACTTTGACTCTCTCATTAACAGGTGGCAGTACAGGTGGTGGTACACCGCCTAACGATAAAAATGGTATAAAAGAGTGGATAAAAAAGCATTTAAAAGCATTAGGTTCAGCACTGGGAAAGCTCGCTGAGAAAGCCGCGGCTGCACTTCCCGGTATAATAGGGAGTGTTGTTTCCTAGCTATTGAATTTATTAGCTAAGACCACCACTTGGCTTAGTCAAAACTTGTGGGGGCTGATCGTAGCAATTGCAGGGCTTTGTACATATTCGCTAAGAACTATTTAACCACCAAATCAGTTCGCTAACCAAATCATGAGTAAACCAACCGAGACTCCACCCACTACAAGCGCTGTTTTTTCATCGATATGTTGTTGATTTTTAGCCTTAATATGCGGTGGCACTTGTGCATTAAAAGATGGTTGAGCATTAAAAGATGGTTTAGTAGATAACTGCGGCTTGACTATTCCCTTTTCGCCCGTGATCGTTTGCGTTATTAATTCGACGTTAATATCTGAATTTATACCTGGTTTTTGTTGATCGGTAGCGATAACAATTTTATTATTATAGCCTATCACTTGACCGATCTTAAGTTCCATATTACTCGGAGACATGTATAGTCCCGGCGCATAAACGAAGTCCACTTTGGATTGAGCGTACTGTAATGCATCTTGAAAACGCTTTATAGACGATGGTATGTCAACTGGTGAATTAATGGCGTCCTCCACGTTTGCGACAAACTGTTTTTGCGCATCGAGCGCCGTCCCAGAACCGATAATGGATGTTCATGTTTGCGATTGTGCACCGAGAATTGCCCATACATAAGTTCTTATCGATTCATTAAATCTTACAAATCCTGGGTTAGTAAAATTATTTTCCGTTTTATCATTAAGAAATTCATTCCAAGCGTTTGCGGTATCGTTCAGTTGTATAAATTTTGTAACAATATAAATTAAACCACTCTTAAAACTCATAATATCCCCTCTCCAATCGTTACTCGAAAGTTCCCAGTCTTTATACCAATGATGAGTTTTTAGAAAATAATCATACATTCTTATGTAAAGTTTGCTGGTATGCAACAACTTAAACGCATTAAATGGACCTTTGTTAACTTCTTTAAATAAATCATCGCTTTCTTCTTTGACGGTTATTTCCCCTGTGTATGGAACACCTAGACCATGGTTTGCTCCTTTAATACGCCAATCTTTACTCGTAGAAATATTAAATTCCTGACAAATACGCTCATACGCGGACTTATTGTACGGATTATTTGTGGAATTCCACGCTCCATCCTGCGGTAATGGAGCATGAATTTCTTTAAGTATACGTCTAATCTGATAGTATACATGAAATGATAAAACAGACTTATATAGTTCAAATCCTGGGGAATAAAGAGATACGCCACATCCCGTTGTGGCACACCATATGGCAAAGTTTAACTGATTCTGCCAAAATTGCATCGGATTGTGAAACCAATCATGCACCATTTTATCGCTAGTTGCCGTGACCCTGTACTTTTCAAAGATATCGGGGAATTTAACGAAAAATTCAGCACCAGAGGCAGTTACTATAATCGATTGATTAGTAATGTATCTCGATTTCATATTTAAGTTATGATATAGTATCATTGTATATTTAATATGTATGTTACACTCCCGGGAATAACAAATGGTCAGTCTATTGAACTGCTTCATACAATCGATAACTTGGATGGACAACTCGAAGTCGCTCTATGCGATGTAACGTATTACCAACGGTGGACCAATATAAGTGCTGCGAGAAAAAATAATGAGATATTTATAATAGATGACCAAAATAGAATTAATAGAATTATTACTATACCTGATGGGTATTACAGCATAAGCTCACTCAATGATGAATATTTTAAGTCTAATCAGGAATTTTTTAATACTAGTAAAATTAGTATCACACAAAATGAGGCGACTGGGACAGTGAAAATCATCAATGGAAACACAAAAATAATTATTGGTGAGAACTTAGCATACACACTTGGATTGGGAAGAGAAATAACATTATCACGCGGCGTAATAGTGATTGCAAATGGTGCATTACCCGATTTAGTTCCCTATAAAGAGTTGTTCATTCATCTTGATCAAATAAGCACGACGGATAATATTCAACTAGAAAGTCCTTCAACTCTGCTCAGATCTATTACAGTCAAAGATGAAAAATATAATAGCAGTAGAACGGAATCTTTCTCATCATTACAATATAAAAAATTAAAGCGGGGTATTATTTCAGACCTCAAAATTTCTATATTAGATGTAAAACACCAACCTGTACATATAGGATACTTAAGTGTAACACTCCATATTATAAATAATGGTTGATTCCATATTTAAGTTATGATATAGTATCATTGTATATTTGATATGTATGTTACACTCCTGGGAATAACAAATGGTCAGTCTATTCAACTGCTTCGTACTATCGATAACTCGGATGGACAACTCGAAGTCGCTCTATGCGATGTAACGTATTACCCACGGTGGACCAATATAAGTGCTACGAGGGGTTATAATAATGAGACAGAAATAAATGGTAAAAAATACATTATACCTGATGGGTATTACAGCGTATGCTCACTCAATGATGAATTTTTTAAGCCTAATGGAATTAGTCTAACACAAAATGAGTCAAATGGGTTACTGATTTTAAACGCTGGAACAAAGGATGTAAAGCTTTACAAGAACTTAGCATACACACTTGGATGGGGAGGAGAAATAACAGTAATCAAGACATCAGATCAGGGACTCTATTTACCTGAGTTAGTTCCCTATAAAGAGTTGTGCATCCATCTTGATCAAATCAGTACGACATAATATTCAACAAGAAAGTCCTTCAACTCTTCTCAGAAGTGTTCCAGTGAAAAATGAAAAATACAATAGTGGCAGAACTGAATCATTCTCGACATTACATTATAAAAAATTAAAGCGTGGTATTATTTCAGACCTCAAAATTTCTGTATTAGATGTAAAACACCAACCTGTACATATAGGATACTTAAGTGTAACACTCCATATTATAAATAATGGTTGATTCATCAGGCCCTGGAACTGTCAGAAAATGTAATACAATTGCGCTTTCCGATCTCGGAGACACAGAAGGATTCGGTAAACCCGGTACCGATGGTAATTTATACGCTTTACACTTACACGATAATGTATACAATCGGAAAGAAGTTCACGGGTAATCTAGGAGATTTAAGCGATGTCGATGTTAGTAGACTCCTTAAAAACACTTCGTACAATATTACTCGCAACGACGATAATAAATGGACTATGGTCGAAGCAAACATCGAGTGGCTACTGAATATCGTCATTACCCCACCTTATGTGATGATGGGTAAGGGACATAATTTAACTAAGATAATAAATAGTGGCATCGTACTCGCGGCTTATATCCCATCAAAACGAAAAAGTGTGTTAGTTACCCCCCTGCCAGAAAACCCAGGTCATATGATATATAGTCGTCCGGCCTTAAAAAATGTTACTTTAAATTTGGTTACTGAATTCGAAGATATTAAAGATAACTTGAGTGCAATACCTAATATTTCTACGCTTATTATTGAAGTCTTGTTCGGAGATGCACCGGAAGATGCCTTCGAAATATTACCAGGTCTATCGATTAAATGGCTCAAGAAACACGAGCGTCAACGTTGCAGTATTATTCATATCGGAGCATCGCCCGTTGCAACCCTCGAGGGGGGCCAAATTATTAAAAGTGACAGCATTTCTCTTTCTAAGATATTATTGCCGTATAATATACATTTGATAAGATTGATGTATAGTCTCAAAACATTTAAGCAAGACCAATTAAAGACTATTAATATACACTATGAGTTTACATCCGGCGCTCGGTGAAGCATTTGAAAAGATGGAAACTGTTGATGGATTTCGATTACATCAAATAAGCGACATAAAACATCGAATAGAGAAGGATAGGGAGTTGAGACTTGGATTGTATAAAAAGTATCGCAGAGCCGTGAATGCTCTGGACGGAGTTGACACCGCTCTTGTAGTATCTGGCATGGGACTCGGTGTAGCGGGTATCGGTTTACTATCAACTATAATCGCCGCGCCTATCGTGCTCGGCATGGAAATAACCGCTGGAGTCTCGGGACTGGCAGGAATAGCGATAAAATTCATTTCTCGTAGGTTACAAAAGAAAACATTAAAACACGATAGTATTCGGATACTCGCCGAAGCAAAGTTGAACAGCATTGAGGATCATATTTCGACAGCAATGGCCGATTGTAAGATATCCGAGGATGAGTTTCGTTTAGTGCTGTCAGAACTCACCAAATACAACGAAATGAAGCAGGAGATTCGATCAAAATCTCGTAAGACCAGTGGTATTAGCGAAGACGAGAAAAAAAAGTTCATAGAACAGGGGAGGCAACAAGCGCGTCAATTATTCCGTGCCAAAACCAAAGAACTGGTTATAGATTAAAAATAGATTGCTTACTATCGTTTGATCACATTTAGACAAATGCTTACATAAATATATAATAATGGAGAAAGCTATTCAATGGAGAGAATTACCACAAGGTTTTTATTATATCAGTGATGTCAAACCAACCAAATACGGTTATCAATTGTTTCTTATCAATTTACAAAAAGAACGTAGTTATATAGTCTGGTCTCCTAGTAAAATGAACGAAGAACTTAATAAAAATGTTGAATATCGCTTTATCGATAAAAATAATGAAGAATATTTTTATTACCATTTAGGCTCATCTAAAGCATTGATTGGCCCCAGGTATTGGTGAGCTAGAGCCAATTTAACTTAATCTCATGACTATCGTTAAATCGCATAATCACTTTGGCATAAAAAATCCCCCCTGTAGTAGCAGTATAGGTATATAAATCTGGCTCCAGTGGAAGTGGTCCAGAACCCCCATTACCTATAAAAATTTATATCATTGGCTCCAGGTGGTGGTGAGCTAGAGTCAATTTAGCTGAATCTCATGACTATCGTTGAATCACATAATCATTTTGGCATAAAAAATTCCCTCTGTAGTGGTGGTATAGGTATATAAATTCTGCTCCAGTGGAAGTGGTCCAGAAACCCCATTACCTATACTACTGCCGCCTCGACAGAATACAATACATAGCCCTAATGCTGGCCACAGGCACTTCACTAGAAGCACTCATCCGAAGTCACAATTGTGATGACATTCATCCTCAAGAAAGTCAGTGCAAAGGGTTACACCCTCCATGGACTTTTAAAACTCCCAAAGTTGACACTTTAACATCAGAAGCCACTAAAAAAGAAAACCCAACCCTACTACGATCAGTAGCTATCACTAAAATTCAAACTACCTGGGACAGCTGGGCCCATATATACACTGATGGATCCAAGAATTCTAGCAATAACAGTGCTGGTTATGGGATCCATATCCACAGCTCCAAACCCCATGCACATTCAGTTCGTCTGCCTGATGGTCACTCAGTATTCACTGCTGAATTGGAGGCAATTCATCATGCACATCATGCACTCGTTAAGTGCACTTCAAGACAGAAACTGAAACTCCAGGCCAAACACAGTCAACACTTTTCTATATGAATACACAAAACTATCAGACCAGGGCAACAGGTGGAGCTGTGTTGGATCCCCTCTCACATAGATATTCTTTGAAATGAAAAAGCACACTCACTGGCGAAGCTAGCTCTAGACAAAGCGGAGATACAGCCTATACCCTTTAGTAAACAAGCAGATAAAAAGCAAAATCAAAGCCTTGATAGCCCAAAGATGGCAAGCCCAGTGGGACTCAAGTAAAATCGGCAGATGGCTATACAAAATTCAACCCAAGATCCAATAAAAGCCAAACTCATACTCAAAAGAAAGGAAAATTTAAATTGCCATCTCATGCGTCAGACTTGGTCACAAAAAGCACTATCATAAGGTTTGTTCATCTTGCAATCAGGCTAAATCCATTGCTCACGTGTTATTTGAATGTCGAGACCACGCCCCAGCCCAGGCTTGGTTAAAACAAGAATTGCAGTTAGATCCGCTATCTGTCATAGATCTCCTAAAGCCAAGAGATGCAGTAGCAAAGGCCAAACTATTTCTGAGAGATGGACAGCTACTCGAACGTATATAAGAAAGGCAGCCAAGGATAAAAATGAAATTATATCAATTTACGAAAATAGAAATCATATCAATACAAAAACAGAAATTATGTGAATACCAAACACACAATAGATATGTGTACTCTACTCACACACAGGAGTCCCAAAGATGGACAGGTCAGCTGAAATTGCTTAGGCAGAAGCCGACCTCTTAAACACTTAATGCAACATCATCATTGATCATGGCATTCATTCACCTAATGCAGGAGTAAGCGTATACCCCGAAATAATAAAGAAGTTGACATCCATATATTCTCTTACTTATGTGTATCACTTCTAAATGCCCTTCAAAGACCTAATTATCAATATATCTTCCATATTTCAGATGAGGTTCCATCTTTTGATGAAAAAAGCATGTTCTATTGTGAAAAAGCCATATTATGTTTCTTAAAACATATTCACAATGACTAAAAAAAATTACTTTTTGATAAATCTACAAAAATTCAAGATGGCCAACAAGTTTCCTTAATATGAGGAATATGCAAATTAGACATATTTTCCAAACTAGGATTGCTTGGGACTTTTAGTATGTTGTTCTTGGGACCTTGTAGAAATGCATTGTGGTGAAATAAATTCTGTTGCAATTTGTTCCAAGTTGAGTAAAAAACTGGCTTTGATTGTCTGGACTATGATGCCACTGACAGACATGGCAGACAGACGAGGAACAGCAAACCCAGGGCAACGAATGCCTTTGGGGATATGGTAAGTCAACAGAAAGTGGCCAGACGCTTCAGGGCTCATGGGAATTATGGCTTACAGGCCTAACAGAGGACAGTTATTGACAGTGCAACATTGTCGTCAGAGATTGAGATGGGTCCGGACTGTACATTGTTGGCAGCGATTAGAATGACAGAGGGTCATCTTCATTGATGAAAGTCGGTTCTGTCTCTTTAGTATGGTGGCCGAGAGGGGATATCGCTTTCTCGCTCTATCGCTTTCTCGCGGTATAGCAATATTACCGCTTGGCTACTATATGGGTCGCATGTGTTATGTGTTTCTGTACGATAAAAAGTATATACCTAAAACAACATTAATGAATTGTTAAACCTGACTTTGGTGGGCAGATGCTGAGGTGGGTATTAATCATAAAAGAGAGCTGAGATTTTTCCAGTCACATTTCAAACTATACATATGGATGGAACGTTGAATCTCGCTTTAACGCTTTCTCGCTCTATCGCTTTTTCTAATGACTAACCATAGTCATATGAAAGAATCGGGTGTCATTTTGGTTTTGTAAATCATTCATTACCATGCAATCATTAGTTGTATTCAAACTGCATACACATACATGTTTGTTAGTAGGAACTTGCATGAGAATGAAGTCATGACTGACCGTATGCCAAAAAGGTGGTGCAGGTAGAGGTGTGCGACAGATGCATCCAACACGGATAACACCCGAAAGAAAGAAAAACATATATTTTCTCAGGTAAAGAATCCTTTCATTTGAATCTGACTTATTGAGTGTCTATTTTTTAGTCATAACAAGAACTTATTTAAATCAATTATTAACCAAATAATCACAGAACCCATAATATAATCATTGATACAAAGTTTAGATGGTATAGATTAGGACAAAGCAAACAGTATTGCCCATCCTGATAAGTTTTATATGAGACTCCCTACATTATTTTCTAAGTTTTGTTTTTAACTGTTGACACAACTTTGGTATGAAACATACTGATGTTGCACCATTTGCCTAAATTTAGAATATTTGAAAAAAAGAATATATATATTATTGTGCAGAAACCATGCCATAATGGGGGTTGGACTAGAGATGAGGAGAAATCTTTGACACAGTTTGTGGAGAGCAGGGGGGTGGAAAACATCAAATAGAAAGTGGAAGGACTGCCGATCAAATGAATACTGCCTTTCAACTTAACTGCACAGGTAAATGCATTATTATCTTAAATCATAAGTATGCTCAAGTTTCGTAAAGAGGAATAAAATAGACACCAGTATTGTTAAGTTTTATCCATTTGCAAAGTAAGTATGTACTTGACTAAATGATCAGTATACACCCAGTTTAGAATTGATCTCAAGCACTCTATTGCACGATGTAAGATGCAGTCGGGTGGTCAGATTCCATGGTGTGGTTTTCTGCTAATTTTTCCAGGTGCTGAGAAAAATAATTTTGTCTGTCTTTGACTTGATTATTTAGTAGCTACTATGACATAGCTGGACATTTGATGACCTTTTGTTGGCTTTTGGTGCATGTTATCCTTGCTATATGAATAGTTTATGTACGAGAAACAGTATACCAGTGATAACAATGATATCCTGGACTCTAGTATTTTCGAAATACTGATCATGGTGATATAGCCGGAAATTTCTATCAATCAGTCAATTGCTGACTGACAATAAAAAACAAATATATCATACTTGACTTATCTCTCTGATAATTGTCTAACATGATCAGCATATTTTTTATGTATTTTTAACATATTAAAATTTTATGATGTCCTCTATGAACTGTGATAACTATCTTTAATCACTTTTTCCACAGCTTCATCATGCATGAATGAATCCATCATTTCAATGATCAGAGAAATGGGTGTACAGACTGAAGTAGCTTTTGGGCCTACGATTGAAGTGACCTGGGCATGTTGCAGTCAGGCACTTTATACCACTCATTCACATTCATTAATTAGATCTATGTTATTAAATGGTTCAGTCAGTGAACAAGCCTCACCTGCTATATGCCCACAGACCTGCCATGTCTCTGACCTACCGTCAACTGATGCCACTTCTCTGTTGGTGCCCGAACACAACTACTCGCAACCACTTACATTCAGGGAACCAGCCTCACCAGTTGACTGTTGTTCAGTTATGCTTGAGCATAACTACTCAAATCAAAAGAGAACCCAAATCTTATCAAAGAAAAATATCAAAAAGAAAAAAAATAACAAGTCAAGTGGCAGAATTTCTTACCCACCAGAAATGTTCCTGCAAGAGTATCTTTGACTCATCTGGTCAAACTCAAGCTTCTCCTTAACACAAGGAACCCAAGAATTATTGCATGATATTTCATGAACACACCATCGCTGAAAGATGCTTGCATCGATCTGCTTGCTGATTCTGTGCAGGGCACAACTCTTTTGATGACTGGTAGGAAATACAATGCATCAGTACTGATGAAGAAAGATTTTGAAAATCTTAAGTCATTTGTCTTTGAAGACATTGTTGATGAATTTAGATTACAATTTCCTGAACATTTTCTTGTAGTTCAACGTGTCATGCTTCCGAAGTCTAAGCAAGACTCAGCAGAGAACCAACAAGATATACGACCTTGTCTTGCTACAATCTATTCAGTCATGCTGTTTACAAGAAATCCTGAACTATCAAGGTTTCAAAGGGACATGGCTTCATGTCTGCTTGACAACATATGTGATCAAAAAGTGTATGACCAGATGAACAAGCTAGGTGTAACAGTTTCCTATTGTCGAGCCTTGAGGTTTTCAAGCAGGTTGGTGGCCATTTCAATGATGTCCTCATTGATGTTGTTCATTCTGGAAAGAGAATTTGATTAGTTGGCGACAATGTTAACTTCAGTGTGGATGTCAATCAGGAAAGATATTGGAAGCACAAACACATGGTACATATGTTTGCCTCAGCAGCTTTTATATCTGAACATTACTTTATGTCTAAACCAGAAATTCCAGAAATATCCCTTGCTCATCTCGCAATCAACAATGTCTTACTATCTCAGGCAGAGTATTGTTTGCTTAGACACGGTGTAGTAAGCATTGTGGCACATACACTAAGCAAATATCTACCTCATCTAGGATTTGTGAAAGATTCTGTGCCTGTAACCTTAGCCCCGAGAATCAACTTTTCTGTGACAAAAGTTATCCCATTGACAGTACTGCCATATAATGAGCAATATTACAAGGACACTATTAAAATCTTGGATTCATATGAAAATATCATTACTGATATTAATCAAGTGGCATGTCATCAAAAACAGTTCCAAATTGGAGGAGATCAGCTAACACAAGAGTGCTTCTCAGGAGCAATGAAACTTCGACTTAGAAATCAAGATGCAAGAAAGAGATTTGAGCATTTGAGTCCTACTACTTTTGAATTGTTCCATCTTGGGATGAACTTTCTAGAAAAATCTATCATTTGTGTCTTGTGGAATGAAGATGGTATTGCTGGGTTTGGAACTATAAAATGTGAAGTTGAAAGAACTTTCAGGAATTCTTTTGACACCAATGTTATGAAGGCTTATGATTCAGATCATGACTTCATTCTGTCATATACCAGAGCCTTAATTGTTGAGGCAGGAAAGCAGTTCTTTGGCATGAATGATCACAATAGTTATCCTACCATCAATATCCCTCCCAGATTTAACAACCCACAGGAACATAGAGACTGGGTATATGTAACCCTTGGAAAACTGATTGACAAATTCATATTTCCATGTTGGACTGGCAATGATGAAGAACCCAATACTCAGTATTGGATCAGAATTTGTTGACATTGAACTTGGTAATGAATCAGTGCTTTATCTACCTGTTGGTTTATACACAGAAACCCTGAAACATGAGCCTGATAAGGAAAATGACTATGCTCATTATGCAATTGAGACAGGAACTATTTTTTACTTGTTTCTTTATATCTTGTTTCTTCGGCAGATTAAGACCCCAGGACGTGATCAACTACTGGCTGTATTCAAAATGATGGTGATGATGATGATGATGATGAGGAATCCGGTTGCCAAGTATCCTTTTGAAATCCTAAAAATGCTCATACAGCAGTATTCCCTTCTGCCACCGACAGAAGCATGTCAGGTCCTACAATAATGTCTTGTAAACACAAGAGGTCAGGCAGACTTACGCACCCCAGCAGACTTACAGATGGAGTGGCTTGTGAGAGAAGAAAAGAAGCATATAAAGCATATGTACTCAAACAAGACAGAAAGTAACATTATGTCCCGTTCATCCGCTCTGTCAGGAATTCATGACATTGCAGAACAGTTTGATAGAACTGCATGCACACTTGTGGGATCAAATACACAGAAAAGAACAAGTGCAGATGAAGATGAACTCTACATCATTGATGATCTTCACAAAGTTATGCCTTTTGACCATCAAGAGGGTCGAGCCTACATAAAATTTCCTGATATCCCAAAGTCACAGGTGAAAAACTCCAGGACTTGTTCAAAAATAAAATAAATGTAGTAACACTGTGACATGTCATTCATCATACATGAACTATGCACCATTGTGTTTGCTTCCTTTTCTCACTGCATTAGACAGCTGTCAATTCTCCCTTTGTTGGGAGATTAAACGCAAAATAAGCTATGATGATTGCAAACATGTACAATGTTTCAATATGATGTAATTCCATGTCTTATGAAATGACTTCTGATTACATTCATAACAATGTTGTACATAGACCTAAAATGTATCTGCATTGATGATTGATGCTTGATATCATTGTCACAAATCAAAAGTAGAACTAAGGATATTACAGCACACATTACAAACGAAAAAGAAAAATACTTTAGGTTGATTACATTTATTACAATCAACAATATTCACATCCGGTTAAGTCAGCATAGTTCACAAAATCAGGTGTCCCATTCAAAGGTCGGTGATGGATGTACCAATTTAGGGATCGCAAGTAGGAGCAATCACACTAAGGCCTGAAAACATGAAAAATGCCTAACTACTAGGTGACAACTATCATGTATTTTCAATACCAGAAGTTAAGAACATTGAAAATAACATATATAACAAGCTATATTTCCATGATGGGCAATCCTTTTGGCAAAGAAAACTTTATTTATAATTAAACACGAAGTAACTATTCCACACATTTATCCTTGAAATAACACAATATTATACTCACAAAAGCCTTTCTCCTGGCCAGGTCTCACGACAGTGAAAGATCAACTGTGTCTTAACACTGCTAAGACATGGCTTTATATAATCAAGTCAGAGACAAAACGCATGCTTTTCACATGTCAAAATGGTGTGTTTGGGTGCCCTGTTCCAGTATTAAGGATGACATCTACCCCTACCAAAATACATCCCAAAAGTAATGATAAAAGAGCACACGATGTGACAATCATACCCTGTTTAGAATCATCTGATATTTCAGTACTTTTTGTAATAAGAAACCACAACAAAAAGTACAGAGAAGTATACAAAGTGTTTCCAAAAACACATCATCTGACCAATATAAGATTAAAACTAATATACAGATGTTGAATGGTAGTAATGTTCTAAGGCTAATCTAAAAGTAATCACATTCTCCATAACAAATTGTAACATTAGCATGTTTATTTATCTTATTACCACCTAGCAGTAATATTAACAGTATCATGAATATTTCTTGACAAAATCAGACTTGTCAAACTCAAGCAGAAATACTGTGTCATGGCACTGTAGCTCAATATGAAGTCAAAAGTTTTAAAAAAAACAAAGGCGGTCATTAAAAATTGAATTGGAATTATGTGACCATGTTTTAGAGACTTGTTATAGTGCAAACCATTTCAATACTTTTACTTAAATAGTGCAAACCATTTCAATACTTTTATTTAACATTTCATTTATCTAAATACCTAACTGTTTCAATATGTTTCCAAGTGCACCGAAATTCTATGCCCTTTGTCTGTTTAATATATTCAGCAAACATTCGGCGTTCCCCTCTTATCATAAGCCCCTCCGGGCAGGACCCTTAATCTCCAGCGCTATCTATAAATTTTAATCAACACCTCCTAACGTCGCCGGATCTTACGTATATACATACACGTGGGACAATGACCTTGCCACACGTTATGTAATACCTCGCTCTACAAAACCCGACTGACATGGTCAGTCAGGGGGACAGCCTAGAGAACAGCCAGAAGGTAAGTGACAGAACGGTTCTCCCACCCGGGAACATTGGCCACTAGGTCCCGGTGTGCGTTCTGTCACGTTATTATCAACATGTACCTTTTCGACTCATTTCAACCATCAACAATAAATATGGCTGCTGTCGTCTAAACTTCACCCCTGAGTTTTGTCCTCCGTCATCATCGGATGGTAGCTCAGGGTGATGACGGAGGACAAAACTCAGGGGTGAAGTTTAGACGACAGCAGCCATATTTATTGTTGATGGTTGAAATGAGTCGAAAAGGTACATGTTGATAATAACGTGACAGAACGCACACCGGGACCTAGTGCATGGCTAATGTTCCCGGGTGGGAGAACCGTTCTGTCACTTACCTTCTGGCTGTTCTCTAGGCTGTCCCCCTGACTGACCGGTTTTTATTTTATTCTCCACAACAGATAGGGTTCGGTCTTGACTGCCGTCGAGTTCGGACGTCTTTTGCTTCTCAGCAACTTGTCTAGTGTTATACAGCGCACTTGACTGTTTATGATCCTTTCTCTTTTGTTCTTTGGCTTTTGATTTCTCTTGTGTTGGAGTGCATTCAAACTTTTAATTTCTATTTGGTGTTTGCTGATTGTTACAGTCAGTTGTTGGGGATTGTCCTCGACAATGGCTGACAACAGAATGGAATGTGAGGAAGGATTTAAAGTCGTTGCTTCAGGGAGGAAGCGAAT
The DNA here is from genome assembly GCF_023055435.1 of Haliotis rufescens. Taxonomy (NCBI): domain Eukaryota; kingdom Metazoa; phylum Mollusca; class Gastropoda; order Lepetellida; family Haliotidae; genus Haliotis; species Haliotis rufescens. The sequence continues at coordinate 48,218,390 of NW_025964001.1, read as the reverse complement.
CGGCCGTATTCCAGATGGTACTTCTAAAAAAGCCTGTGTTGCCAAGCAACCAAATACTGTTCCTCCTACTCCAAGGTCTGATCTTACTTTTGTCTTTGATGAGCCACCTCGGGTCAAATCAACCACTGTTATCTTCAAAGCCGATGTAGATGAATATGATGATGGTTCACCGACCCTCTGTCAACTTATGACACAGCGTGCTTTGGCTAGAGCCTTGGCTAAGATCACTACAGAAATAGTCAGTGTTAAGCGGATGGCCAGGGGAGATGTTAGTGTCACTGCAAAAACCGTTGAGGCTGCCAAAACACTTTTGCAAGTCACAGAACTTGATGAACATTTTGTCACCCCTCATGAGCCTGAATCCTTAATGAGAACACGTGGAGTCATCTATGGTATTGATCTGGATATTGAGATGAATGAAACTGAGGACGAGTTGAAACCTGTGTTACCTCTAATGTGCTCTGCTGTGCGTCTGACTCGTGGGCCTGATAAAGTTCCCACCAAATCTGTTCTTCTTACATTTACTGGCCAGTCTTTACCGGATCATGTTGTCATTTTCTTCCAGAGATTTCCAATCCGGATATATGTTCCTCCTGCTCTTCGATGCTTCAAGTGTCAGTCCTTTGGGCATGTCTCTGCTAAGTGTAGAAGCACTCATCATGTGTGCGCTAAATGTGGAGGGAAGCACAAATACGAGGAGTGCAATGAAAGTTCCCTTAAATGTAAGAACTGTGGTGGTGCACACTCTGCGGCATATAAAGGTTGTATTAAATACCAGGAAGCTGTCCAGATTCAGAAAGTCCGAGTGGAGGGTAAGTTGTCTTATTCTCAGGCTGTTCGACAGGTGCGTGGAGATTTTGATGTCGCTCAGGTTCCAGCAGTCCCTAAGCCACCTCCTGCAGCTAAACCACTGTCTCAGGTTGTTACAATTTCTGATGTTGTGTCTTCTCCTGTCATGGTGACTGCTAGTACTCAGACTGAGACTCTTGAAGTTGAATGTCAGACTGATCCTGTTGTTGACATCATGCCTGAATCATCTTGCAAACCTCTATTTAACAATGTCTCTCCTGTTGACTTTCTCAACTTTGTTATTTGTATAGTTGCTAATCTTGGCACTACTCGTGCATTCAAGTCTGATGGTCTTCAGACGATAGCGTCAGCTGCCCAGTCCCTCTTGGGGTTAAGATTGTCCCCTGATGATCTGACGAGCATGGTTAAGAGCCACAATGGAAGTCTTAATCCATCCTTCTTATGGATCTCTTGATGCTAGATCACTCAGTGCTAAAGGTCCAGGATTTAAAGTTTGTATTAAGTTTTGACCCAGATGTTTTGTCTTCAGGAGACATTCTTGACTCCTAACCAGCGATTATGTTGGGAAGGTTATGTCTGCCTACGTAAAGATCGTCAGTTTGGTTTTACAGGTGGTAGTGCTAAACTCACTCACTCACTGTCGTTTAGTGAAATAAGGTTCAACCATCCCATTTACAAGGGAATGAAGTCATTCTTCATTTGAAGGATAAAAAAATCAGTCTCCATTTTTAATGTCTCTAATAACGCTATTGCTATCTCTGATGACCATGGGTCTCTGTTGAATATGTCAGCCAATCTTAAAGTAGTGTGTGGTGCTTTTAAAGCGTGTGGCAGTTTCACTAGTCTATGAACTATCTAGGTACTTAGCAAACCTTTATTATGGGCAAGGTGTACATGGGCCTAGTTGCCCGAACACCTATAAAACTTTCTAACAATCAATCAATCAACCTGACTGACCATGTCAGTCGGGTTTTGTAGAGCGAGGTATTACATAACGTGTGGCAAGGTCATTGTCCCACGTGTATGTATATACGTAAGATCCGGCGACGTTAGGAGGTGTTGATTAAAATTTATAGATAGCGCTGGAGATTAAGGGTCCTGCCCGGAGGGGCTTATGATAAGAGGGGAACGCCGAATGTTTGCTGAATATATTAAACAGACAAAGGGCATAGAATTTCGGTGCACTTGGAAACATATTGAAACAGTTAGGTATTTAGATAAATGAAATGTTAAATAAAAGTATTGAAATGGTTTGCACTATTTAAGTAAAAGTATTGAAATGGTTTGCACTATAACAGACTCAATAGCTTTGATTATTGTTGCAAAGTTTCAGTGTCAAAGGCCTTGCAGTATTGAAGGAGATTACAAAAAAACTGCTTTAATACAGAAAAAACAGGGTATTTCTACCTTTGTGACTGGTCGAAGCTAGACAGATAATCATAACATGCCAAAAATGTACATTGTAGTATGTTTTATTCCACATAACAAATACTTGTTGCATGTCAAATGGTTGTGTAATGAACAGATATGATACATATATATGTCTGCAGTGTTATTAATAATATTGGAATCCTGTGACGAAATTATAGATACACAGTAGATGGGATCATTCATGTAAATTTTCAGCTTCATAGGCCCATAGTTTCAGAGGATATCTAAGAAATGTAGTAACAGATAAGACGGATGGGTGAACTAAAAATGTTTGAGTAATGGCCATTGATAGCTTTTTAAATATGGCTGGCATTTTGGCCATATTAGAAGCCGGATTAGAACCTCATGGGACAAATTCAGGTGTCTTCATTAGTGAGAAGAAGAACATGATTGGTTTGTTTGTTTATTGTTTAATGCAGCACTCAGCAATATACCAGCTATATGACGGCAGTCTGTAAATAATTGAGTCTGGACCAGACAATACAGTGATTAATATCATGAGCATCGATCCAGCTATTAGGATCGATGACATGCATCAACCAAGTCAGCGAGCCTGACCACCCGATCCCGTTAATCGCTTCTTGCGACAAGCATAGTCGCCTTTTACGAGAGGCACATGAAGTTAAATTTGTGCTGATCAAGTGATTTCTGATGAGCCGACAGAACCCTCAGTGAACTTTGAGAGAATTAGCGTAAGACCATGATCAAAGTACAAAAGTCAAATCAAGGTCAAAATCACAATTATCGCAGGAACAAATGGGAACCAGTCTGTGAAGTACAGAGCAACTTTATTTCCCGATAAAACATTGTTCTATAATGGCGTCATTTCTGGAGATTCGAACATGCGCTCGCAATTTTATGACGTCGTTGTTGTTCCCCATAGTTGTAGTAGGTCAACGCAGATAAACGCATCCCAAACCGGGAGACATATGACAATCGGTATTGGGAGAAATGGTGCGGGAAATCGACGTGAAGATTGTGAGAATATGTGGGAAATAGCCACCTGTACATAAAATGGACTTGTCCGACGTTGCGAGATCGGATCCTTTAGAGGGAGTCATCATTAATTATATAGGGGTTAATATTTTAATGCTTGTACATTTTATCAACATCCTTAAATAGGCTGTACATAATGTTGATATCTCATATAAGCATTAAACGACGTATGACAATAGCGTGAAACGCTCACTGCAAAAATGAGACTCTTAAAAGCAACTTACGAAGATATATAAAACTACTTAAAATGAAAAAGCTAAAACTATATTCCTGAAAACTCTATATACAATACCCTGTTACAATTACATAACATAGTATATGTCTAATATTTCGAAGGCGTTGCCCAGTTCACATGAGGCACTCACTGCGAAGCAAGCTCCCCACAGCGATAGTCCGTTCGCTGAGCTCTCTATACTATGTATTAATATGTTACCGAGAGTGTAACGAAGGTGTCACGCGCTGGGAAGGAGCTTGACTGCGAAGGAGTGACTGGGCTCTTGTCTAGCCCACGGATAAAAGCGCTAAGCTTGCGGCGCGTACCAGCACTAGGAACCAGTTCGAGTAAGTTTGTTTATCTGAATTTTTTGGACTTATTGAGTGTTCAGCGTTATTTGGCCCTAACACTTATAAACCACACTAAAATATAAGCCAGTGGCAATACTTCTTCGTGGTTTTGTTTTTTAGGGAACTACAATCCACTGACTTAATTCCTATTTCGTTTGATATTTAATGTATCGTTCCCGAATTTGGAATATTTTCCTTTCAATGTGGCGGGAGATCTGAGTAGTGCATGGAACGTTGAATTCAAGGTTTGTAACTTTATTTTTACGATATTATCGACGTAAGCAATATGGATTTTTGGTGTATTAACCGCTTTCACAATCGAACTCGGTCTCGCATCCGCTACAGAATATGTTAGCTACTTTGTTTTTTATTCAACAAATTCACAGAATACTTTTCAGTTTCATAATGCATTTTCCAAACCATACTCTCAGTGTGTCCGCAAGGGGTGCAGGCTTAAACGGCACCTCAGCAAAACGTCACCGATTTCTCTGGCGATAACGGCACCGCATTTGGCGAAAACGGCTACTAGGCCTATGTGTCGGGCGAAAACGGCACCTCTATTTTTATTAACGATACCAACGATTTTTATAGTATCATATATGGTTTATTTATATGGTATTTGATGTATTTACATGTTATTGGATGTATGTGATGTATATTTACATGGTATTTCCTGTTTTCACAGATAAGTACATATGTTCATACAGTTCTTCAGTTTTGTCGGCATGTCCATCGTCATCTTCATCGTGTTCACAATATTGGCCCATGTACAATCGAACATTGTGAGAGTGCTTGGGTCAGGGAGAGATCTCCATCCTTGTATCGTCGCCATATGTCAAAGATCTCCTCTTGACAGATGTGGAAGATTTGCGCACATACGCCCTAGTAAATTGGAGTAGGGGGCTAATTTCTTACTTGTTTTATTTCACAATTATTTGTGTTTGTAAGAGACGATGTGAGTTTAATTTCTATTATTTTTCTTCAAAGCATGTTATGTTTTCACAATAAGTTGAGTTGCGTATAAGCTAAGTTGAATTATAGTTGGAGTAGAGGCTAATTTCTAATGTAAACTTGTTTTAACATCCCACAATTATTGGCGTTTGCAAGTTACAATGTAATTTTAATATCATTTATTTGACCAAGGTAAAAAAAACCTATAAGGTGCCGTTTTCGCTTGAGTCAAAGTGCCGTTTTTGCCAATCGGTGCCGTTTTCGCTATTACCCGAGTAGTATAGGTAATGATGGTTCTGGCTCACTTCCACTGGAGCAGGATTCATATACCTATACCACCACTACAGAGGGAATTTTTTATGCGTAAATGATGATGCGATTCAATGATAGTCATGAGATTAAGTTAAATTGACTCCAGCTCACCACCACCTGGAGCCAATGATATAAATTTTTATAGGTAATGATGGTTCTGGCTCACTTCCACTGGAGCCGGATTCATATACCTATACCACCACTACAGAGGGAATTTTTTATGCGTAAATGACGATGCGATTCAATGATAGTCATGAGATTAAGTTAAATTGACTCCAGCTCACCACCACCTGGAGCCAATGATATAAATTTTTATAGGTAATGATGGTTCTGGCTCACTTCCACTGGAGCCGGATTCATATACCTATACCACCACTACAGAGGGAATTTTTTATGCGTAAATGACGATGCGATTCAATGATAGTCATGAGATTAAGTTAAATCGACTCCAGCTCACCACCACCTGGAGCCAATGATATAAATTTTTATAGGTAATGATGGTTCTGGCTCACTTCCACTGGAGCCGGATTCATATACCTATACTGCTCTACAGATGGAATTTTTTATGCCAAAATGATGATGCGATTCAACGATAGTCATAAGATTCAGCTAAATTGACTCTAGCTCACCAATACTTGGGTCCAATCATTGCTTTAGATGAGCCTAAATGGTAATAAAAATATTCTTCATTATTTTTATCGATAAAGCGATATTCAACATTTTTATTAAGTTCTTCGTTCATTTTACTAGGAGACCAGACCGTATTTGGTTTGTTTGACATCACTGATATAATAAAAACCTTGTGGTAATTCTCTCCATTTAATAGTTTTTTCCATTATTATATATTTATGTAAGCATTTGTCTAAATGTGATCAAACGATAGTAAGCAATCTATTTTTAATCTCCAACCAGTTCTTTGGTTTTGGCACGGAATAATTGACGCGCTTGTTGCCTCCCCTGTTCTATGAACTTTTTTTTCTCGTCTTCGCTAATACCACTGGTCTTATGAGATTTTGATCGAATCTCCTGCTTCATTTCATTGTATTTGGTGAGTTCTGACAGCACTAAACGAAACTCATCCTCGGATATCTTACAATCGGCCATTGCTGTTGAAATATGATCCTCAATGCTGTTCAACTTTGCTTTGGCGAGTATCCGAATACTATCAAGTTTTAATGCTTTCTTTTGTAACCTACGAGAAATGAATTTTATCGCTATTCCTGCCAGTCCCGAGACTCCAGCGGTTATTTCCATGCCGAGCACGATAGGTGCGGCGATTATAGTTGATAGTAAACCGATACCCGCTACACCGAGTCCCATGCCAGGATACTACAAGCGCGGTGTCAACTCCGTCCAGAGCATTCACGGCTCTGCGATACTTTTTATACAATCCAAGTCTCAACTCCCTATCCTTCTCTATTCGATGTTTTATGTCGCTTATTTGATGTAATCGAAATCCATCAACAGTATCCATCTTTTCAAATGCTTCATTGAGCGCCGGATATAAACTCATAGTGTATATTACGATCATATAATAGTCTTTAATTGGTCTTGCTTAAATGTTTTGAGAGTATACATCAATCTTATCAAATGTATATTATACGGCAAGAATATCTTAGAAAGAGAAATGCTGTCACTTTTAATAATTTGGACCCCCTCGAGGGTTGCAACGGGCGATGCTCCGATATGAATAATACTGCAACGTCGACGCTCGTGTTTCTTTAGCCATTTAATCGATAGACCTGGTAATATTTCGAAGGCATTTTCCGGTGCATCTCCGAACAAGACTTCAATAATAAGAGTAGAAATATTAGGTATTGCACTCAAGTTATCTTTAATATCTTCGAATTCAGTAACCAAATTTAAAGTAACATTTTTTAAGGCCGGACGACTATATAACATTTGACCTGGGTTTTCTGGCAGGGGGGTAACTAACACACTTTTTCTTTTTGACGGGATATAAGCCGCGAGTACGATGCCACTATTTATTATCTTAGTTAAATTATGTCCCTTACCCATCATCACATAAGGTGGGGTAATGACGATATTCAGTAGCCACTCGATGTTTGCTTCGACCATAGTCCATTTATTCTCGCCGTTGAGAATAATATTGTACGAAGTGTTTTTAATGAGTCTACTAACGTCGACATCGCTTAAATCTTCTAGATTACCCGTGAATGTGACTTCTTTCCGCTTGTATACATTATCGTGTAAGTGTAAAGCGTATAACTTACCATTGTAACCGGGTTTATCAAATCCTTCTGTGTCTCCGAGATCGGAAAGCGCAATTGTATTACATTGTCTGAGCGTTCCAGGGCCTGATGCATCAACCATTATTTATAATATGGAGTGTTACACTTAAGTATCCTATATGTACAGGTTGATGTTTTACATCTAATACAGAAATTTTGAGGTCTGAAATAATACCATGCTTCAATTTTTTATATTGTAATGACGAGAAAGATTCCGTTCTACCGCTATTATATTTTTCATTTTTCACTGGAACACATCTGAGCAGAGTTGAAGGACTTTCTAGTTGAATATTATCCGTCGTGCTTATTTGATCAAGATGGATGAACAACTCCTTATAGGGAACTAGATCGGGTAATTTAACATCAGGATGTGTGCCAATTAAGCGACTAAATTCCTCTGTACCTGGTTGGCCCAATACACTTATATTTGCATGGTCCCATTTCACTGTCCCAGTCGCCTCATTTTGTGAGAGACTAACTCCATTAGGCTTTAAAATTTCATCATTGAGTGAGTTACGCTGTAATACCCATCAGGTATAGTAATGCGTTTGATAATACCACGTGTGGAAAATAGCATTATCCTATTATTATTTTTTGCAGCATTTATATTGGTCCACCGCGGGTAATACGTTACATCGCATAGAGCGAATTCAAGCTGACCATCTGAGTTATCGATAGTACGAAGCAGTTGAATAGACTGACCATTTGTTATTCCCAGGAGTGTAACATACATATCAAATATACAATGATACTATATCATAACTTAAATATGGAATCAACCATTATTTATAATATGGAGTGTTACACTTAAGTATCCTATATGTACAGGTTGGTGTTTTACATCTAATACAGAAATTTTGAGGTCTGAAATAATACCCCGCTTCAATTTTTTATATTGTAATGATGAGAAAGATTCCGTTCTACCGTTATTATATTTTTCATTTTTGACCGGAATAGATCTGAGTAGAGTTGAAGGACTTTCTTGTTGAATATTATCCGTCGTGCTTATTTGATCAAGATGGATACACAACTCTTTATAGGGAACTAAATCAGGTAATTTCTCTACATCAACTGTTTTGTTGCGTGGTAAGTCTATTGCCCATACAAATCCAAGTGTAATTGCTAAGTTCCCACCAATAAGTATACCTGTTTCTCCAGTGTATATTTTCACTTTCCCATTCGACTCATTTTGTGTGATACTAATTCCATTAGGCTTAAAAATTTCATCATTGAGTGAGCATACGCTGTAATACCCATCAGGTATAAAAATGTTTTTTTAACACCCCTGTTTTCACCTGCTATATACATATCATTATTATCTTTTGCAGCACTTATATTGGTCCACCGTGGGTAATACGTTACATCGCATAGTGCTACTTCGAGTTGTCCATCCGAGTTATCGATAGTACGAAGCAGTTCAATAGACTGACCATTTGTTATTCCCGGGAGTGTAACATACATATTAAATATACAATGATACTATATCATAACTTAAATATGAAATCGAGATACATTACTAATCAATCGATTATAGTAACTGCCTCTGGTGCTGAATTTTTCGTTAAATTCCCAGATACCTTTTAAAATTACAGGTTCACGGCAACTAGCGATAAAATGGTGCACGATTGGTTTCACAATCCGATGCAATTTTGGCAGAATCAGTTAAACCTTGCCGTATGGTGTGCCACAACGGGATGTGGTGTATCTGTTATTGCCCCAGGATATATGCTAAATAAGTCTGTTTTATTATTTCACGTGTATTATCAGATTAGACGTATACTTAAAGAAATTAGTGCTCCATTACCGCAGGATCGAGCGTTGAATTCCACAAATAATAATTATGATAGGTCTGCATATGAGCGTATTTGTCAGGAATTTAATGTTTTATACGAGTAAAGATTGGCGTATTAAAGGAGCAAACCATGGTCTAGGTGTTCCTTACACAGAGGAAAATATATCCGTCAAAGAAGAAAGCGATTATGTATATAAAACACTTAATAAACTTCCAGTTAATTTTGGTAAGTTGCGGCAGGACAGCAAACTTTAGGCAAGAATATATGATCATTGGCATAAAACCGGTGATTGTTATAAAGGCTGGGTACTTTATAGTAACGATTGGAGAGGGGATATTATGAGTTTTAAGAGTGGGTCTATTTATATTGTTAAAAAATGTGTACAACTGAACGATGACGCTTGGAATGAATTTCTTAATGATAAAACGGAAAATAATTTTACTAACCCAGGATTTGTAAGATTTAATGAATCGATAAGAACTTATGTATGGGCAATTCTCGGAGCGCAATCGCAGACACGAACATCCATTATCGGTTCTGGGACGGCGCTTGATGTGCAAAAACAGTTTGTCTCAAACGTGGAGGACGCCATTAATTCACCAGTTGACATAACATCGTCTATAAAGCGTTTTCAAGATGCATTACAGTACGCTCAATCCAAAGTGGACTTTGTTTATGCACCGGGACTATACATGTCTCCGAGTAATATGGAACTTAAGATCGGTCAAGTGATAGGTTATAATAATAAAATTGTTATCGCTACCGATCAACAAAGAACAGGTATAAATTCAGATATTAACGTCGAATTAATAACGCAAACGATCACGGGTGAAAAGGGAATAGTCAAGCTGCAAACACCAACTATCGCAAAAACATCTACTAATGCACAAACATCTACTGAAGCACAAGTGCCACCACATATTGAGGCTAAAAATCAACAACATATCGATGAAAAAACAGCGCTTGTAGTTGGTGGAGTCTCGGTTGGTTTACTCATGATTTGGTTAAATAGTTCTTAGCGAATACGTACAACAGCCCTGCAATTGCTACGATCAGCCCCCACAAGTTTTGACTAAGCCAAGTGGTGGTCTTAGCTAATAAATTCAATAGCCAGGAAACAACACTCCCTATTATACCGGGAAGTGCAGCCGCGGCTTTCTCAGCGAGCTTTCCCAGTGCTGAACCTAATGCTTTTAAATGCTTTTTTATCCACTCTTTTATACCATTTTTATCGTTGGGCGGTGTACCACAACCTGTACTGCCACCTGTTAACGAGAGAGTCAAAGTCGATATAATAAATCCCAACGCGGTTAAAATACTGGCAATTGTTATTCCCTGTTCTCTGAACAATGTTTTAATTTTATCGGCCAGTGTGGTATCATCATTGAGGACTTGATCGATAGTTTCTCGAATTCGACTGATTTGAGAACGAAGTGCCTTTCTATTACTGGAAGCTGCTTCGAGGCGGGCCGATCTTTTGTCTTCTAAGTTACGCAATCTTTCCGCTACGCGACGTCTACTGAACTCATCTCCCGCCTGTTCAAGTTTTGTTTTCTCTTGAGCTATATGCTTGTCGATTTCGGATATCTTGGCCGTATTATTGATGAGTTCTCTCCGCATTGTTCGCATTGCCTTGTCAAGACCTCGTAATTCCCTAATACTAAACTCCGATACCTGTAACGTGGAATTATCGTAATAGGTATCTAAGATTTCTTCGAGTCCGTCCGAGGCCACCTTCGAGGAAGCCTCCAAATCATCTGTATTACCGAGTTCAGTACGCACAGTCCTAAGAACCTTAGTAGTCTTCGCGGAAAGTCGTCGGTAGTGGACAAAACCTAATTTATCACGAACAGTGCCGATACCGTGTTTAGTGACTATCGTAGACAAGGCTAGGGGCTTACGAGTACGAGAATGCATAAGATCAATATCCGGAGCGCCACGCAGTCGCAATATTCCTTTACTATCTATCTCAAACTTTTAATATTCACGAACAATAGGACTATCATCTTTAAAGGAATCGTAATAATCATTGACGGTTGATTGTAAAATTTCATCGTTAAGATTCGTGCCACCAAAGTTGGTTTCATCAGTATCTTTGATTGGATTCTGGTTATCTAAGTCATTATGTTCAAAATTAGACATTTTTATATAAAACATAGGGTACATGTTTTCAATATAACAATGTCTTCGCAATACGGACGCAAGTTAAACCCACAACGTAGACTTCGAGATCCATTAATCTCGGCGCACACGATGTGTTAGTTCCGGGAACTGTCCGACTAGCATTTACGATTAGTTTGACTTCTACCGACGTTAACAGGGAGCCCGTTCAGAACATAGGTCGTGCTATCGTTAAGAAAATCGCGATTAAAATTAGCGGTAATGAGGTTTTGAGTATCGACGATAGTGATGTATACTATTGCTACATGGATCTCTGGAGAACGGATAAAGAGCGGGAAAACTTACAGTACCAAGGTATTTGTAATAAGAATACCAACGAAAAAGATAAGGCCATTGCCGACGCATTAGGTAACCGATTTTATGTTCCCCTAGACTTTGAATTACTAGATTCCCACATGCCCTTTTATCAAGCATCCCTAGGCGATAGGTTAGAATACGAACTCACTTTTAATGACTACGGCAGAGTAATCAGAGCTGCTGATGATGCTAGCTATTCCATTGACAATATCTCGCTGGAGTACGATATGATAACGGATCCCGAATTAGCCAGACAAATTCGTAACCATTATTCGGGAAGTTTAGCCATTTTGTACGATCGCGTGCTGCGACATCGAAAGATCACGAGGGACAAAAAAGATACGATGTGGAATATTAATCTAAACGACCCCACAAGATCGTTGAAGGGTATTTTAATGTTGTTCGAGGACCCCTCCGATGCATTTAAAAGAAATACCGAGAAGTTCTACAATCCCAAGATTACAAAAGTAGAATTGACTATCGAGGGCGTTCCTAATCAACTATATAGCCAAGGAATGCTAGCGTATCACCAGTGGGATGAGATTAAAAAACTTCCTTCTATAAAACGTTCTCCGGAAGTTAACGCAGTCGTGAAAGATCTGTCTCTAGGGAGTGTATCGATGGGTGAATACCTCACCACGAAGTACGTGCTATGGCTCGACATGCGAACAACGGACGATGACCAACTACACGGCAGTGGGAGGAGAATAGAAAATGCTAGCGAGGGTGCCACGAAACAGATACCGAAGATCCAGGAATCGGCTGGTAAATTAAACATATATTTGTACGTGATTATGGATGCTCAACTTAATATACAGAATGGGAGATTCATGCAAGCAATCTATTGATAATCTTTTACCTAAAGATCCGCACTGCGCTATCATATGCGGGCAAACGAGCTGCGGAAAAACAGCTTTTATTCTAGATATTTTACAAAGTCATTATCGGGACGTTTTCGATCATATTATTATTCTGTGCCCGACTAAAAACGTTAATAAAACATACTTATCGAGAGATTGGGTAATGAATGACGACGGGGTACACAGAGTCGATCCGGGCAATCGTTTACAAGACTGTCTCCGAGTATGTCACGAAAAATACAAAGGAGAATCAACCCTTTTCGTAATAGACAATTGCAGCGCGAGTAAAGAACTCACCAAAAAGAAAGATATGCTTTCGTATTTAGCATTCTCCTGTCGGCATACTCAACATAGCGTTTGGGTACTTACTCAAAAATACAACTCTGTCCTGAAAGATCTCAGAGAGCAGACCAAATGGGTAGCGCTGTTTCATTGCAAAGATCGAGATTCATTCGAGGAATGTTTACGCGAAAATGATGTCATTTATACCAAGATTGAACGAGATAAAGTCAGAAAACTGTTATCGGCAACGAAGCACTGTAAACTCGTATTAAAAACCGATCAACCAGCTGCTTATGCAATTGCTTAGCAAATTATAGCAAAATTATAGCAAAGTTATAGCAACTGCTTAGCAAATTATAGCAACTGCTTAGCAAAATGTAGCAAAAATGTAGCAAAATTATAGCAAATTGAACATTAGCGGTTAATATGACATAAAATGTGGTTCGAAATCCTCATTCTTTCGCAACAGTTCATTATTACGGGATGTATTGGATATGTCATATTATATTATGTTAGACTTAAATATCTCCTTAGGTATTACATTATGGAATGCGACGAACTCATCGAACAAATGCTCAAAGAATCTGAGCCTGATGTAGATAAATCTTTAGATAAACATAGAGAAAGACTCGCGGCTTTGTTAGCCGGTGGAAAATGTTCCCAATATTTGGGAGAAAATTATACCATCGAAAAAATTGATAACATGACCGACGAAGAAATTAAAAAACTGTACGCTTGTTACGAGTCTAGACTGGGAGCTACCATGACTAAAACGATAGGGTCGTCTATATTACAACTATACACAGTCGTAGCTAGTACGTTTCTCCCCATCCCGGCAGAACATCGCATGTATTTATGCGAATCTCTAGAGAAAGACCCATTCATCGAACACGCTATAAGCGCAGTGAGCTGTGAGTTTTATCATAGATTCGGAATGTTCTTAGCTCCGTTCACCACAGCTTTAATAACGGCAAGGTATTGTCAATTTAAACATACGTGCCCACTTAATAATAATGGAGACACAATCACAACAGATGACACCACAACAGATTGTGAAAGAGGAACCACAACAGATTGCGGAACAACGAGTGAATGAGGAACCACCACCAGTGAAGGAGAATGTGAATGCACCACAAACACAAAAACAACCCAGAGTGACAAAGAATCCTTTGAAAATAGCTGCAGGAAGGAAGGGAGGACTGGCGCGCAAAGCGAAATTAATAAATAATTCAAATCCGATTAAAACATGGGCACTAGTAGGAGTTGCTGGTATAGTGGCTGTATGGTTCTTTTATAAGACCGGAGAAGAGAAAACATCACCCCCGCCGCAACAACAAGTTCAATTAGAGGTTAGTCCTCATATAATGCTATAAGAAGCATGACTACTCCAGTTACAGACGGTAAAATGTTGGTAAACGCAACGTATCATTCAGCGGTGGTCACCGGCTTGGCCATTAGCTATGCTCGTATGGCTAAAATGATTACTAAAGCCACACCTCCCAAGCTAGATTTTAATGGTTATGACATCGGTATGATGGTTCTGGATATTGGATTAGCAATGGCAACGAAGGATATGCTCATCAAACAAGGACTTATCCCGGAAGACATAATGAAGTAATTAAACATTTGAATATATTATATTCATATAAATATGGCATCAATTGCGATGATGGTCGGTGGAGCTGTTGTTAATGCTCTAGCTTTTTTGGGGAGTAATTATTTATTTTCCAGTATGAGGGAATCAAACGCTAAAGAAGTTGAAGAGGAGCGTAAACGACATAACGAAGCTTTAGAACAATACCAAGCAGCCCAGTTACAATATACACAGCAGAGAATGAAGAGATTAGACTTTATTCATGAACAACTGTGTAAGGAAGGACATTCAATTCAAACGTTTCAGGATGTCAAATCTGCCATGCACGAATACTTCCTCGTTTATGGGAAAAAACTAGACCCAATACCGATACCAACAATGAGTCAGTTTTATACACCGTCAGAGGCTCAGAAAGACCGCGAGGTGGCATTTGTTATTATTGGGTTAGCTGCTGTATTGATTTTCAGCTATACCATGAATACGCAGTGACAGCTGTGGCTAGTTAGGAGAGTCAGAGTGACAGCTAATCTATAAATAGCCTAATCAATATCTCACCAGTGTAGCTGTGATTTGCATTTAGACAAATGATATGATAGATGTATGAACATTGCATTTAGACAAATGATATGATAGATGTATAACCATGAATAATTGCAAATTTACACTCATGGAGAAGACGACTCTATGTAATCGACGCTGTGTTGATATTTACTGCGGTATACACAATTATTACATCAGGCGCAGACACATAAACTATACGTGTTCTGAATGCGGGATAGGGGTCAAAGGTCGTTATTGTTTATGTAAGAAACACGGTGCTGATAGGGTCAGGAACCAGATTATTTATGCTAGGAAGAGAGATTACATCAATGAGAGGAATAGGTTGGAGAGAATACGTATTTAGATATATGAAAACAACCAATTAGACATTTGTCTCATTTTGCATATACCATTCAACCACAATGGTTTTTGTCAGAGAGTTAAAGGCTATGGCAAAGCAAAGTGGACTACGTGGATATTCTTGTATGAGAAAAGCTGAATTGATTACCTTACTCGGTTTGGAATACAACAAACCCCAGACTGTTAGAGAACTCAAAGTTCGAGCGAGAAACAGTGGGCTGAGAGGTTATTCTCGAATGAGAAGAGCTGAATTGATCGCTTTACAAGATAATAATGATGATAATGATAATGTTGATATTGATAATGATGTTGAGAATAAACAACAAGAATTAATATTTATACCCACATCCGCCGGTGTTGGTAAATATCTAAGAGGTTGGAAGATGGATATTAATTCCAACATGGATGTTAACGATATTAAGCCCATCATATCGAGTAAAATTAACGAGGAATTAGATGATTTACATAGTATAAAATACCAGCTGACGATTAAAATGACATTGAGTAAAAGTAACACAGACGATAGCACCGAATATACCGAACCATATTTCCGAAGCAATCAAGAAGTTATAACCGAATCCGATACTATAAACGCATCATTAGATACATCAATTCAGAGGATACAGGAAACTTTAGAACGCTGGACTAATAGAGGTTCGGGTTGGGGTGTGGATAAAATCGATAGTTTATATTTAGATATAGCGAATTATATGCCTTTCAAAGGTGGATCTTATATAGATTTACCCCCGTATTATAAGAAGAAAAAAGCCATAATTAATGTAAAAAATAAATGCGATGACTGTTTAAGAATGATGATAAGATCTGCATTGTTCCCCGTAGACAAAAATCCGGATAGACCTTCTAGCTATCCCCAAAACGATGGACTCAACTTCGATGGTATAGACAAACCTAAACCAATATCACAAATTGATAAGGTGGAAAAGCAAAATAATTTAGCTATAAATGTTTTCGGACATTCTAAAGGAATTGTTGTACACAGGATAAGCTCCGCTCCAGAACATATTCCCAGAATCAATTCATTTCTGATCGAAAAAGATGGTAAATATCATTATATGTGGATAAAGAGTTTAAACAGGCTATTATACGATCAAACAAAACATGCTAGAAAGAAATATTTCTGTGAAAGATGCCTACATGGGTACAGCAGACAAGATCTATTAGAAGCACATAAAGAAGACTGTAGAGGTGTTGGACAGAATGCTATCAGGATGGATATGCCTAAAGAGGGAAAAAATATATTAAAATTTGAACATTATTGTAATCAAATGCCAGTACCGTATGTAATTTACGCCGACTTCGAAGCGCTTATCAAACCCATAGAAAATACCAACCATAGCAATATTGATAGTACTCAAGAACATATTCCTTGTGGGTTTGGATATATAGTTGTAAGGTATGATGGGAAAACAAACACTCCCTCGATTTACAGAGGTCCCGATGCAGCGGGAAAGTTCCTAGAATATCTACAAAATGAAGAGAGAATAATCAGGGAAAAATTATCGTGTAAGAAACCCTTGCGTATGACGAGGGATGATTGGAGGGCCCATAAGAAGTCAACAAGTTGTCATGTTTGTAATAAACCCCTGGATGGGGATTCCATAAGAGATCATTGTCACGTCACGGGTAATTATCGGGGAGCCGCGCATAACGAGTGTAACTTGAAACTAAAAATGAATTCTCAAACAATACCCATCCCCGTTGTGTTTCACAACCTCAGGGGATACGATTTACATCTCATCATGCAAGCTATCTCAAAGACCGACGGCGGTTTAACGTGCATTCCTAATAATATGGAAAAATACATATCGTTCTCGTTGACTAAACCTATACATTATAGGGACAAGGATGGGAAATCTAGAATAAAGCAAAGTAATGGGCTTAGATTCATAGACTCCGTACAGTTTCTGTTATCTTCCCTGGACAATTTAGCTAATGCGAACAATCCCGATGACTTTGCGATAACAAGTAAATATACCGACAAGATAACTCGTCATTTGTTGCTGAGAAAAGGTGTATATCCTTACGAATATATGGATGATTGGTCTAGATTCGAAGAAACTGAATTACCACCCCTCGAATCATTCTATAGTAACTTAACAGAATCTAGAATAACAGATGCCGATTATGAACACGCTCTGACGGTGTGGGATAAATTAGGTTGTAAGAATTTAGGCGATTATCATGATCTGTACTTAAAAACCGATGTACTGTTACTCACCGATATATTCGAGATATTTAGAAAGACATGTTTAAAACAATACGGCTTGGACCCGGCATGGTACTATTCCAGTCCCGGACTATCGTGGGATGCATTGTTGAAGAAGACCGGCGTAGAACTAAAATTACTCACAGATTACGATATGCACTTGTTTATTGAGAAAGGATTAAGAGGTGGTATATCGATGGCAGCTGAAAGGTATTCTAAGGCTAATAATAAATTAGTGGAAGGATACGATCCGAGTAAACCCGACACGCATATATTATATCTCGACGCTAACAATTTGTACGGATGGGCTATGAGTCAACCTTTACCCACGGGTGGTTTTGAGTGGGTTGATGATATCGATAATATCAATGTTATTAATATCCATAATAATGATGCGAATAAAGGGTACATACTAGAAGTTGACTTGGAATATCCAAATTCCTTACATAAAGATCATAACAGTTATCCGCAAGCTCACGACAGATTGATGGTTAATAAAGATTGGATGTCAGAATATCAACGCTCCTTGATGGGTAATAGTGGGTTAGCTAACGTAGAAAAACTCGTACCAAATTTGATATAGTTCACTACAGAAATCTCCAGTTGTATCTATCGTTAGGTATGAAACTTAAGAAAATTCACAGAGTTCTAAAGTTTGATCAAAGCCCTTGGATGGAGCCCTATATAAGGTTGAACACAGATTTAAGAAAGATAGCTATCAGCGATTTCGAAAAGAATCTGTATAAGCTCATGAATAACTCAGTATTTGGTAAAACTATGGAGAATCTAAGGAAGCGTGTTGATGTTAAATTAGTCAGATCTAATGAAGAAGAAAGACTCAGGAAACTTATAGCCAGTCCGGCTTTTAACAGAAGCAAGATATTCGATAATGACTTAGCCGCGTTGCATATGCAGAAGAGTAATATAGATACGGCGATAGATGCGAGGTTTTATTTGTTGATGGAAATACAAACCGAGGATGAGTATAAAGATATGGCAGAAAAAATAGATATGTACGACACGAGCGATTACCCAAAAGATAATCCACTGCACAGCGTTGTAAATAAAAAGTTGTTAGGTAAGATGAAGGATGAATGTGCTGGGACCCCTATAGCGGAGTATGTCGGATTAAGACCTAAGATGTATTCTATAAAGAAGTCCGATAATGGAGAGATAAGAAAAGCTAAGGGCGTGAAGAAGTATGCTGTAAAAAAGCATATCAAACACGAACAGTATAAAGAATCATTATTCAACGGTAGAACGTTCAAACACGAGATGAACTCTTTAAGAAGTTACAATCATAGGATATATGGATTAAGAATGAACAAGACATCATTATCCCCCTTAGATACAAAGAGATGGATTGATAATGATGGTGTAACTACCTATGCTTATGGTTATGGTGGTAATACCGTACCGTCGGGAACTATGAACAACTCTTCTCGTACAAATGCCCTACCCGGTCCATCTTGAAGATAATAAAGAATAGGCTCTCCTTCTTTCGTAACCAATCGACTAATGTTATACATCTTAAGAGACCAAATCGGATCGGTTGCGCGACGTAGGCCTCCTTCGAGTTCACCGGGCTGGTATAAATATCTTACCCTTACTCTATCCGGAAGTTTTCGTTCTTTGCCTCTCCTCGATGCTGAAGATTCGGAAGTCACGGATTTCATTTTAATAGCATCGGATGGTTTCTTCCCTATTAATCTCGTTACTTCATTATTCAGCGCTGATACAACAGCTGATAATCGTGTCACCCATTCGGTTGATCTCAATTGCTCGGATTTCATTTCGATCCCATACTGATATCCAAACAAAGGTTCCGCTAATATCCGGTTAATCTTTCGACGATAGCTTGACTGCGGTGGGCCTCTCTGTCACCACGGACGATTTTGACATTGTGCTTTGTTAACAGTTTAGTTACCGATCCCATAAACTCGCGACCGGGATCTACTTGAAATAGCTTAGGCCATTTTAGCGGTCCGCGTTTATATATGTGGCTCAGTGCATTAGCTACTTCCGTTGAATCTTTCGAGGTTAATGGCTCAGCCTCTTTGTATCAACTAGCCACATCCACTACGGTTAAAGCGTATTTATACGTTTTGCGTCTTACCTTATCGTGGGGAAGAAACAAGATGACAGCCTGATGAACTTCATTCGTCGTAAAAATATCAAACTTCTTCCTCGGTATATAACGCGGTGCCGGTAAATATATTTGCCACATCGCTTGTCTCTTTAACCAATCCTTTGCCACATCTTTAGATACCTTAGCCGCGGTGGCTAATTTTTTTTATTGCTCCTATACCTTTCCAATATCCTTGTGGGCTATAGTAAATTTTATCCATTATTAATTAATATTGATGTTTCGTTTAATACAACTCATGACTATCGTTGAATCGCATCATCATTTTGGCATAAAAAATTCCATCTGTAGAGCAGTATAGGTATATGAATCCGGCTCCAGTGGAAGTGAACCATCATTACCTATAAAAATTTATATCATTGGCTCCAGGTGGTGGTGAGCTGGAGTCAATTTAACTTAATCTCATGACTATCATTGAATCGCATCATCATTTACGCATAAAAAATTCCCTCTGTAGTGGTGGTATAGGTATATGAATCCTGCTCCAGTGGAAGTGAGCCAGAACCATCATTACCTATACTACTACCCGTCCCCAAGCAACCCTTTTCTGGTGTGTAAATTAGTTTACACATATGTAGGATGATAAATATGATACACTGGATGTCCATGGACTTAAAAGTGACAGGACATGCCGTTCTGAAGCATTGTTTGTAAACAATAGCCGATAACACCCGAGCAAACTTGGCTCAGCGGAATAATTTTGCTCCGGTGACCGCATTGCGGGTGTTGGCTTATCACGAAACCGGACTTTTCTCTCGTTTGTAAACAACACTCTTATTCTGCAATAGCAGACGGTTCTAATGCAAGCATTTCGGTACGCATATTGTTGTGCATAATTAACTGCGACCATGAGGTGCATGACAATACAGCTTGACACATCAAAGTGACCATATCGCCAGCTCTCCCAAGTACTTTGATAACAGCACATGGAAGATAAATATGCAAATGGAAATAGTTTTCACATTTTCAGATACTTTCTCCTTGGAAGTTAAACATTTCATGACATATATTTGTCTAAACATAGTAAATGTGTAGTCTCTGTAATATCCTCAGGTTATCGTGTCATCTGATAACTGCGTAACGAACGCCGGGTTTGGTTCATCACTGTTTACTGATATACTAAGAAACGTCTTTTCAGGCTGACAGCTTACTGGGACTCACGCTGCGCATGTGTATAGATGTACAATGCTGATAGTCTAACATGCTAGTATCCTGACGGATAATTATGAATCATATATTATTATAGGTATATTAATGTCAATCTGTTACATCCTCTTCTTCAAGATATCTTCACAGGGAGTAACAATTTTCAGCATAATCACTTTGTAACTTTTAAGACAACTCTAACTTTATCATTAACTTGTAAATTATCAACATCAACTTTAAACAGTCACTCTTGAGCTTAGAGTATCAACACAGTCACAGATTTAATTTATCAGGTCTGCGAATAGCTCTGCCTTATCTGGTTCGATACTGATGTCTATCACGATTACTGACACTGTCACTTAATGTCATTGGAACACATCTCTCACATGGTCTTCTACTTTGTGGGGTTCTATCAGGAACTCTTTTGTTGTTCAGCTGGTTCTTGTTTCCTGTGTCAGCTATTACTTCCATGAGTAGTATAGGTAATGGGGGTTCTGCCGCAACTCCACTGGAGCAGGATTCATATACCTATACTGCTACTACAGGAGGAATTTTTTATGCCAAAATGATGATGCGATTTAATGATAGTCATGAGATTCAGTTAAATTGACTCTAGGTGGAGTCAATGATATAAATTTTTATAGGTAATGATGGTTCTGGACCACTACCAATACCTGGGGCCAATCATTGCTTTAGATGAGCCTAAATGGTAATAAAAATATTCTTCATTATTTTTATCGATAAAGCGATATTCAACATTTTTATTAAGTTCTTCGTTCATTTTACTAGGAGACCAGACTATATAACTACACTCTTTTTGTAAATTGATAAGAAACAATTGATAACCGTATTTGGTTGGTTTGACATCACTGATATAATAAAAACCTTGTGGTAATTCTTTCCATTGAATAGCTTTCTCCATTATTATATATTTATGTTAGCATTTGTCTAAATGTAATCACACGATAGTAAACAATCTATTTTTAATCTCCAACCAGTTCTTTGGTTTTGGCACGGAATAATTGACGCGCTTGTTGCCTCCCCTGTTCTATGAACTTTTTTTTCTCGTCTTCGCTAATACCACTGGTCTTACGAGATTTTGATCGAATCTCCTGCTTCATTTTATTGTATTTGTTGAGCTCTGACAGCACTAAACGAAACTCATCCTCGGATATCTTACGGGGGCACGGGTGGCCCAGTCGTCTAAGGCGCCGCGATTCGCTGTGCAGAGTTGCGTCCCTTAGGCACGCCAGAAACCTATGATTGTGGGTTCGAATCCCGGTTCGCCCCGATTATGTTTCTAGGTTTGTCAGCACCATACCCGTGCTCGTGGGTTTCACCGAAATGGTAAACGTCTGAGACCTGCATCACTTCGGGCTTTCCTCCCACATTAAGCTGACACGCCGTGATATAACTGTAATACTGTTAAAAGCGGCGTTAAACCCAACTCACTCACTCACTCACTCGGATATCTTACAATCGGCCATTGCTGTCGAAATATGATCCTCAATGCTGTTCAACTTTGCTTCGGCGAGTATCCGAATACTATCGTGTTTTAATGCTTTCTTTTGTAACCTACGAGAAATGAATTTTATCGCTATTCCTGCCAGTCCCGAGACTCCAGCGGTTATTTCCATGCCGAGCACGATAGGCGCGGCGATTATAGTTGATAGTAAACCGATACCCGCTACACCGAGTCCCATGCTAGCCGCTACAAGAGCGGTGTCAACTCCGTCCAGAGCATTCACGGCTCTGCGATACCTTTTATACAATCCAAGTCTCAACTCCCTATCCTTCCCTATTCGATGTTTTATGTCGCTTATTTGATGTAATCGAAATCCATCAACGGTATCCATCTTTTCAAATGCTTCATTGAGCGCCGGATATAAACTCATAGTGTATATAACGATCATATAAAAGTCTTTAATTGGTCTTGCTTAAATGTTTTGAGACTATACATCAACCTTATCAAATGTATATTATACGGCAAGAATATCTTAGTAAGAGAAATACTGTCACTTTAATAATTTGGCCCCCCTCGAGGGTTGCAACGGGCGATGCTCCGATATGAATAATACTGCAACGTTGACGCTCGTGTTTCTTTAGCCATTTAATCGATAGACCTGGTAATATATCGAAGGCATCTTCCGGTGCATCTCCGAACAAGACTTCAATAATAAGCGTAGAAAGATACCTGACTCAAGTTATCTTTAATATCTTCGAATTCAGTAACCAAATTTAAAGTAACATTTTTTAAGGCCGGACGACTATATATCATATGACCTGGGTTTTCTGGCAGGGGAGTGACCAACACGCTTTTTCGTTTTGACGGCATATAAGCCGCGAGTACGATACCACTATTTATTATCTTAGTTAAATTATGTGCCTTACCCATCATCACATACGGTGGGGTAATGACGATATTCAGTAGCCACTCGATGTTTGCTTCAACCATAGTCCATTTATTATCGTCGTTGTGAGTAATATTGTACGAAGTGTTTTTAAGGAGTCTACTAACATCGACATCGCTTAAATCTCCTAGATTACCCGTGAATGTGACTTCTTTCCGCTTGTATACATTATCGTGTAAGTGTAAAGCGTATAACTTACCATTGTAACCGGGTTTATCAAATCCTTCTGTGTCTCCGAGATCGGAAAGCGCAATTGTATTACATTGTCTTACTGTTCCAGGGCCTGATGCATCAACCATTATTTTTAATATGGAGTGTTACACTTAAGTATCCTATATGTACAGGTTGATGTTTTACATCTAATACAGAAATTTTGAGGTCTGAAATAATACCCCACTTCAATTTTTTATATTGTAATGTTGAGAAAGATTCCGTTCTACCGCTATTATATTTTTCATTTTTCACTGGAACACTTCTTAGCAGAGTTGAAGGACTTTCTTGTTGAATATTATCTGTCGTACTGATTTGATCAAGTTGGATGCACAACTCTTTATAGGGAACTAACTCAGGTAAATAGAGTCCCTGATCTGATGTCTTGATTACTGTTATTTCTCTTCCCCATCCAAGTGTGTATGCTAAGTTCACGTAAAGCTTTACATCCTTTGTTCCAGCGTTTAAAATCAGTAACCCATTTGACTCATTTTGTGTTAGACTAATTCCATTAGGCTTAAAAAATTCATCATTGAGTGAGCATACGCTGTAATACCCATCAGGTATAATGTATTTTTTACCATTTATTTCTGTCTCATTATTATAACCCCTCGTAGCACTTATATTGGTCCACAGTGGGTAATACGTTACATCGCATAGAGCGACTTCGAGTTGTCCATCCGAGTTATCGATAGTACGAAGCAGTTGAATAGACTGACCATTTGTTATTCCCAGGAGTGTAACATACAGATCAAATATACAATGATACTATATCATAACTTAAATATGGAATTAACCATTATTTTTAATATGGAGTGTTACACTTAAGTATCCTATATGTACAGGTTGGTGTTTTACATCTAATACAGAAATTTTGAGGTCTGAAATGATTCCCCGCTTCAATTTTTTATATTGTAATGTTGAGAAAGATTCCGTTCTACCGCTATTGTATTTTTCATCTTTAACTGGAACACATCTGAGTAGAGTTGAAGGACTTTCTTGTTGAATATTATCCGTCGTACTGATCTGATCAAGATGGATGCACAACTCTTTATAGGGAACTAAATCGGGTAATGCATATACAGTCACTGTTTTTTTAGGTGGTAATAATGCTGACTGTCCAAGTCCAAGTGTAATTGCTAAGTACTCGTAAATAATTACACCTTTTTCTCCAGTGTATATTTTCACTGTCCCATTCGACTCATTTTGTGTGATACTCATTCCATTAGACTTAAAAAATTCATCATTGAGTGAGCATACGCTGTAATACCCATCATGTATAATGAGTTCTCTGCCAATACCATTGTTTTCACCTGGTATACTCATCTTATTATTATTTTTTATAGCATTTTTATTGGTCCACAGCGGGTAATACGTTACATCGCATAGAGCTACTTCGAGTTGTCCATCCGAGTTATCGATAGTATGAAGCAGTTGAATAGACTGACCATTTGTTATTCCAGGTAGTGTAACATACATATTAAATATACAATGATACTATATCATAACTTAAATATGAAATCGAGATACATTACTAATCAATCGATTATAGTAACTGCCTCTGGTGCTGAATTTTTCGTTAAATTCCCAGATATCTTTGAAAAGTACAGGGTCACGGCAACTAGCGATAAAATGGTGCACGATTGGTTTCACAATCCGATGCAATTTTGGCAGAATCAGTTAAACTTTGCCATATGGTGTGCCACAACGGGATGTGGCGTATCTGTTAATGCCCCAGGATTTATGCTAAATAAGTCTGTTTTATTATTTCACGTGTACCATCAGATTAGACGTATACTTAAAGAAATTAGTGCTCCATTACCGCAGGATCGAGCGTGGAATTCCACAAATAATAATTATGATAGGTCCGCGTATGAGCGTATTTGTAATGAATTTAATATTTCTACGAGTAAAGATTGGCGCATTAAAGGAGCAAACCATGGTCTAGGTGTTCCGTACAGCGGACAAAGAACTGTTAAAGAAGTCAGCGATGATTTAGTTAAAAAAACTCATCAACCATTCAATCCATTTAAATTCTTACAGAAAGACAATCTTTTTGTAAGATTGCATAATCTTAATCATGGCTGGGAACTTTCGAGTAACGATTGGAGAGGTTCCCTTATGAGTTTTAAGGGTGGTTTGGCTTATATTGTTACAAAATTTATACAAATGAACGATACCGCAAACGCTTGGAATGAATTTCTTAATGATAAAACGGAAAATAATTTTACTAACCCAGGATTTGTAAGATTTAATGAATCGATAAGAACTTATGTATGGGCAATTCTCGGTGCACAATCGCAAACACGAACATCCATTATCGGTTCTGGGACGGCGCTCGATGCACAAAAACAGTTTGTCGCAAACGTGGAGGACGCCATTAATTCACCAGTTGACATACCATCGTCTATAAAGCGTTTTCAAGATGCATTACAGTACGCTCAATCCAAAGTGGACTTCGTTTATGCGCCGGGACTATACATGTCTCCGAGTAATATGGAACTTAAGATCGGTCAAGTGATAGGTTATAATAATAAAATTGTTATCGCTACCGATCAACAAAAACCAGGTATAAATTCAGATATTAACGTCGAATTAATAACGCAAACGATCACGGGCGAAAAGGGAATAGTCAAGCCGCAAACACCAACTATCGCTCAACCATCTTTTATCGATCAACCATCTACTAATGCTCAAGTACCACCGCATATTGAGGCTAAAAATCAACAACATATCGATGAAAAAACAGCGCTCGTAGTGGGTGGAGTCTCGGTTGGCTTACTCATGATTTGGTTAAATAGTTCTTAGCGAACACGTACAACAGCCCTGCAATTGCTACGATCAGCCCCCACAAGTTTTGACTAAGCCAAGTGGTGGTCTTAGCTAATAAATTCAATAGCCAGGAAACAACACTCCCTATTATACCGGGAAGTGCAGCCGCGGCTTTCTCAGCGAGCTTTCCCAGTGCTGAACCTAATGCTTTTAAATGCTTTTTTATCCACTCTTTTATACCGTTTTTATCGCTAGGCGGTGTACCTCCACCTGTACTACCACCTGTTAATGAGAGAGTCAAAGTCGATATAATAAAACCCAACGCGGTTAAAATACTGGCAATGGTTATTCCCTGTTCTCTGAACAATGTTTTAATTTTATCGGCCAGTGTAGTGTCATCGTTGAGGACTTGATCGATAGTTTCTCGAATACGACTGATTTGCGAACGAAGTGCCTTTCTATTACTGGAAGCAGCTTCGAGGCGGGCCGATCTTTCGTCTTCTAAGTTACGTAATCTTTCTGCTACGCGGCGTCTACTGAACTCATTGCCCGCCTGTTCGAGTTTTGTTTTCTCTTGAGCTATATGCTTGTCGATTTCGGATATCTTGGCTATATTATTGATGAGTTCTCCCCGCATTGTTCGCATTGCCTTGTCAAGACCTCGTAATTCCCTAATACTAAACTCCGAATATGGTACCTGTAACGTGGAATTATCGTAATAGGTATCTAAGATTTCTCCGAGTCCGTTCGTGGCCACATTAGAGGCTGCTTCCAAATCATCTGTATTACCGAGTTCAGTACGCACGGTTCGAAGAACCTTAGTAGTCTTCGCGGGAAGTCGTCCGTATTCTACAAAACCTAATTTATCACGAACAAACTCGCGACTATGTTTACCAGCTATAGTAGACAAGGCTAGGGGCTTACGAGTACTATAATGCATAAGATCAATATGCGGAGAGTCACGCAGTCGCAATATTCCTTTACTATCTAGCATAAACTTTGAATAGTCACGACCTATTGGGATAACATAATTTTTATCATCTTTTAATGCATCGTAATAATCATTGACGGTTGATTGTAAAATTTCATCGTTAAGATTCGTGCCACCAAAGTTGGTTTCATCAGTACCCTCTTCGTTTGGGTTATCAAAGTCATCAAATGTACTTAGATCTAAGCCATTATGTTCAAAATTAGCCATTTTTATCCCCCGCCGCGCGAAAGCGCGAAGCGGGGGATATAGTATTCACGACCGTCCGTACGTCCATCCGTACGTCCGTCTGTCCGTCCGTACGTCCCACCTGTTTGTTGCCGCGATATCTCAAGAACTAAACACTGGATTGTCTTCATATTTGGAACTATGGTGTATATACAGACTCCGCAGACACCAGTCGGTTTTGGTGACCTTGATCCCATTTTCAAGGTCACAGCAGACAAATCTGCTTTTAGAGTTGGAAAACGGTGTTGCCGCGATATCTCAAGAACTAAACACTGGATTGTCTTCATATTTGGAACTATGGTGTATATACAGACTCCGCAGACACCAGTCGGTTTTGGTGACCTTGATCCCATTTTCAAGGTCACAGCAGACAAATCTGCTTTTAGAGTTGGAAAACGGTGTTGCCGCGATATCTCAAGAACTAAACACTGGATTGTCTTCATATTTGGAACTATGGTGTATATACAGACACCGCAGACACCAGTCGGTTTTGGTGACCTTGACCCCATTTTCAAGGTCACAGCAGGCAAATCTGCTTTTGGAGTTGGAAAACGGTGTTGCCGCGATATCTCAAGAACTAAACACTGGATTGTCTTCATATTTGGAACTATAGTGTATATACAGACTCCGCAGACACCAGTCGGTTTTGGTGACCTTGATCCCATTTTCAAGGTCACAGCAGGCAAATCTGCTTTTAGAGTTGGAAAACGGTGTTGCCGCGATATCTCAAGAACTAAACCTCTCGATTGTCTTCATATTTGGAACTATGGTGTATATACAGACACCGCAGACACCAGTCGGTTTTGGTGACCTTGACCCCATTTTCAAGGTCACAGCAGGCAAATCTGCTTTTGGAGTTAGAAAACGGTGTTGCCGCGATATCTCAAGAACTAATCGCTGGATTGTCTTCATATTTGGAACTATAGTGTATATACAGACACCGCATACACCTGTCCGATTTGGTGACCTTGACCCCATTTTCAAGGTCACAGCAGGCAAATCTGTTTTTGGAGTTGGAAAACGGTGTTGCCACAATATCTCAAGAACTAATCGCTGGATTGTCTTCATATTTGGTACTATGGTGTATATGGCGGGGGATATTTCGTCACTCTGTGACAAATACTTGTTATATTAAACATAGGGTACATAATTTCAATATAAACAATGTCTTCGCAATACAGACGCAAGTTAAACCCACAACGTAGACTTCGAGATCCATTAGGGGTCAAAGCAATTCGTCAGTCTGTAACTATAACAAATAACCCTAGTACCATCGATCAGAATCAAACGCTTCTGGTTCGCTTTCCTAATCTCGGCGCACACGATGTGTTAGTTCCGGGAACTGTCCGACTAGCGTTTACGATTAGTTTGACTTCTACCGACGTTAACAGGGAGCCCGTTCAGAACATAGGTCGTGCTATCGTTAAGAAAATCGCCATTAAAATTAGCGGTAATGAGGTTTTGAGTATCGACGATAGCGATGTATACTATTGCTACATGGATCTCTGGAGAACGGATAAAGAGCGGGAAAACTTACAGTACCAAGGTATTTGTAATAAGAACACATTGAGACTGCGCGTAGGCGCTGAAAATGGTGTTGATACCAACGAAAAAGATAAGGCCGTTGCCGACGCATTAGGTAACAGATTCTATGTTCCCCTAGACTTTGAATTACTAGATTCCCACATGCCCTTTTATCAAGCATCCCTAGGCGATAGGTTAGAATACGAACTCACTTTTAATGACTACGGTAGAGTAATCAGATCTGCTAATGAAGATGCTAGCTATTCCATTGACAATATCTCGCTGGAGTACGATATGATAACGGATCCCGAATTAGCCAGACAAATTCGTAACCAGTATTCGGGAAGTTTAGCCATTTTGTACGATCGCGTGCTGCGACACCGAAAGATCACGAGGGACAAAAAAGATACGATGTGGAATATCAATCTAAACGTCCCCACGAGGTCGCTGAAGGGTATTTTAATGTTGTTCGAGGACCCCTCCGATGCGTTTAAAAGAAATACCGAGAAGTTCTACAATCCCAAGATTACAAAAGTAGAATTGACTATCGAGGGCGTTCCTAATCAACTATATAGCCAAGGAATGCTAGCGTATCACCAGTGGGATGAGATTAAAAAACTTCCTTCTATAAAACGTTCTCCGGAAGTTAACGCAGTCGTGAAAGATCTGTCTCTCGGGAGTGTATCGATGGGTGAATACCTCACCACGAAGTACGCGCTATGGCTCGACATGCGAACAACGGACGATGACCAATTACACGGCAGTGGGAGGAGAATAGAAAATGCTAGCGAGGGTGCCACCATACAGATAACGAAGCTTCAGGAAGCGGCTGGTAAATTAAACATATATTTGTACGTGATTATGGATGCGCAACTTAATATACAGAATGGGAGATTCGTGCAAGCAATCTATTGATAATCTTTTACCTAAAGATCCGCACTGCGCTATCATATGTGGGCAAACGGGCTGCGGAAAAACAGCCTTTATTCTAGATATTTTAGAAAGTCATTATCGGGACGTTTTCGATCATATCACTATTCTGTGCCCGACTATAAGCGTTAATTAAACCTACCTATCGAGAGATTGGGTAATGAATGACGACGGGGTACACAGAGTCGATCCGGGCGATCGTTTACAAGACTGCCTCCGAGTATGTCACGAGAAATACAAAGGAGAATCAACTCTTTTCGTAATAGACGACTGCAGCGCGAGTAAAGAACTCACAAAAAAGAAGGATATGCTTTCGTATTTAGCATTCTCCGGTCGGCATACTCAACATAGCGTTTGGGTACTTACTCAAAAATACAACTCTGTCCTGAAAGATCTCAGAGAGCAGACCAAATGGGTAGCGCTTTTTCATTGCAAAGATCGAGATTCATTCGAGGAATGTTTACGCGAAAATGATGTCATTTATACCAAGGGCGAACGAGACAAAGTCAGAAAAGTGTTAGCGGCAACGAAGCACTGTAAACTCGTATTAAAAACCGATCAACCAGCTGCTTATGCAATTGCTTAGCAAATTGTAGCAAAATGTAGCAAAATTATAGCAAAATGTAGCAAAAATGTAGCAAATTGAACATAAGCGGTTAATATTACATAAAATGTGGTTCGAAATCCTCATTCTTTCACAACAGTTCATTATTACGGGTTGTATTGGATATGTCATATTATATTATGTTAGACTTAAATATCTCCTTAGGTATTACATTATGGAATGCGACGAACTCATCGAACAAATGCTCAAAGAATCTGATGCAGATCAACATGTTACAGATAAATCTTTAGATAAACATAGAGAAAGACTCGCCGCTTTGGTAGCCGGTGGAAAATGTTCCCAATATTTGGGAGAAAATTATACCATCGAAAAAATTGATAACATGACCGACGAAGAGATTAAAAAACTGTACGCGCGTTACGAGTCTAGACTGGGAGCTACCATGACTAAAACGATAGGGTCTTCTATATTACAACTATACACAGCCGTAGCTAGTACGTTTCTCCCCATCCCAGCAGAACATCGCCTGTATTTATGCGAATCTCTCGAGAAAGACCCATTCATCGAACACGCTATAAGCGCAGTGAGCTGTGAGTTTTATCATAGATACGGAATGTTCTTAGCTCCGTTCACCACAGCTTTAATAACGGCTAGGTATTGTCAATTTAAACATACGTGCCCACTTAATAATATAAATGGAGACACAACAGATTGCGGAAACACAATCACAACAGGTGACACCACAGATTGTGAACGAGGAACCACAGATTGTGGAAACGCAACAACAGATTGCGGAACAACAAGTGAATGAGGAACCACCACATGTGAATGAGAAAACAAAAAAACAACCCAGAGTGACAAAGAATCCTTTAAAAATAGCCGCAGGAAGAAAGGGAGGGCTGGCGCGCAAAGCAAAATTAATAAATAATTCAAATATTAATCCGATTAAAACATGGGCACTAGTAGGAGTTGCTGGTATAGCGGTTGTATGGTTCTTTTATAAGACCGGAGAAGAGAAAACGTCACCCCCGCCGCAACAACAAGTTCAATTAGATGTTAGTCCTCATATAATGCTATAAGAAGCATGACTACTCCAGCTACAGACGGTAAAATGTTGGTAAACGCGACGTATCATTCAGCGGTGGTCACCGGCTTGGCCATTGGATATGCCCGTATGGTTAAAATGATTACTAAAGCCACACCTCCCAAGCTAGATTTTAATGGATATGACATACCAATGATGGTTCTGGATATTGGATTAGCTATGGCAACGAAGGATATGCTCATCAAACAAGGACTTATCCCGGAAGACATAATGAAGTAATTAAACATTTGAATATTTTATATTCATATAAACATTTGAATATTTTATATGGCATCAATTGCGATGATGGTCGGTGGAGCTATTGTTAATGCTCTAGCTTTTTCGGGGAGTAATTTTTTATTTTCTAGTATGAGAGGTTCGGAGCAGAAAGACATAATAAAGCTTGAGAACAATACCAAGCAGCCCAGTTACAATATACACAGCAGAGAATGAAGAGATTAGACTTTATTCATGAACAACTGATTAAGGAAGGACATTCAATTCAAACGTTGAAGGATGTCGAATCTGCCATGCACGAATACTTCCTCGTTTATGGGAAAAAACTAGACCCAATACCGAGACCAACAATGAGTCAGTTTTATACACCGTCAGAGGAACAAAAGAACCGAGAGATCACATTTATCATGTTGGGATTGACTTCTCTATTGATTTTCAGCTATACCATGCATAAGTCGGAGTGACAGCTGTGGATATGCATAATCAATATCTCGCAGTGTAGCTGTGATTTGCATTTAGACAAATGATATGATAGATGTATATACCATGAATAACTGTAAGTTTACACTCATGGGAAAGACTACCCTATGTAACCGACGCTGTGTTGATTTTTTATACTGCGGGATACACAACTATTACATCAGGCGCGGAAACATCAACTATACGTGTTCTGTATGCGGGATAGGGGTCAAAGGTCGTTATTGTTTATGTAAGGAACACGGTGCTGATAGGGTCAGGAACCAGATTATTTATGCTAGGAAGAGAGATTACATCAATGAGAGGAATAGGTTGGGGAGAATATGTATTTAGATATATGAAAACAACCAATTAGACATTTGTCTCATTTTGCATATACCATTCAACCACAATGGTTTTTGTCAGAGAATTAAAAGCTATGGCAAAGCAAAGTGGACTGCGTGGATATTCTCGTATGAGAAAAGCTGAATTGATTGATTTACTCGGTTTGGAATACAACAGACCCCAGACTGTTAGAGAACTCAAAGTTCGAGCGAGAAACAGTGGGCTGAGAGGTTATTCTCGAATGAGAAGAGCTGAATTGATCGCTTTACTAGATAATAATCAACCTGATGAAAATGTTGATATTGATAATGTTGATAATGATAATGATGTTGAACAACAAGAATTAATATTTGTACCCACATCCGCCGGCGTTGGTAAATATCTAAGAGGTTGGAAGATGGATATTAATTCCAACATGGATGTTAACGATATTAAGCCCATCATATCGAGTAAAATTAACGAGGAATTAGATGATTTACATAGTATAAAATACCAGCTGACGATTAAAATGACATTGAGTAAAAGTAACACAGACGATAGCACCGAATATACCGAACCATATTTCCGTAGCAATCAAGAAGTTATAACCGAATCCGATACTATAAACTCATCATTAGATACATCAATTCAGAGGATACAGGAAACTTTAGAACGCTGGACTAATAGAGGTTCGGGTTGGGGTGTTGATAAAATCGATAGTTTATATTTAGATATAGCGAATTATATGCCTTTCAAAGGTGGATCTTATATAGATTTACCTCCGTATTATAAGAAGAAAAAAGCCATAATTAACGTAAAAAATAAATCCGATGACTGTTTAAGAATGATGATAAGATCTGCATTGTTCCCCGTAGATTCTAAAATTGCAAATAGACCTTCTAGCTATCCTCAAAACGATGGACTCAACTTCGATGGTATAGACGAACCTACACCAATATCACAAATTGATAAGGTAGAAAAGCAAAATAATTTAGCTATAAATGTTTTCGGACATTCTAAAGGAATTGTTGTACACAGGATAAGCTCCGCTCCGGAAAATATCCCCAGAATCAATTCATTTCTGATCGAAAAAGATGGTAAATATCATTATACGTGGATAAAGAGTTTAAACAGGCTATTATACGATCAAACAAAACATAAAGAAAAGAAATATTTCTGCGAAAGATGCCTGCATGGGTACAGCAGACAAGATCTATTAGAAGCGCATAAAGAAGACTGTAGAGGTGTTGGGCAGAATGCTATCAGGATCGATATGCCTAAAGAAGGAAAAAATATATTAAAATTTGAACATTATTGTAATCAAATGCCAGTACCGTACGTAATTTACGTCGACTTCGAAGCGCTTATCAAACCCATAGAAAATAATCAAGATAATAATCAAGATAATAGTTTTACGTACAAAACTCAAGAACATATTCCTTGTGGGTTTGGATATATAGTTGTAAGGTATGATGGGAAAACAAACCCGCCGGTGATTTACAGAGGTCCCGATGCAGCGGGAAAGTTCCTAGAATATCTACAAAATGAAGAGAGAATAATCAGGGAAAAATTATCGTGTAAGATACCCATGCGTATGACGAGGGATGATTGGTGGGCTCATAAGAAGTCAACGAGTTGTCACGTTTGTAATAAACCCCTGGATGGGGATTCCGTAAGAGATCATTGTCACGTCACGGGTAATTATCGGGGAGCCGCTCATAACGAGTGTAACTTGAAACTAAAATTGAACTCTCAAACAATACCCATCCCCGTTGTGTTTCATAACCTTAGGGGATACGATTCACATCTCATTATGCAAGCTATCTCGAAGACCGACGGCGGTTTAACGTGCATTCCTAACAATATGGAAAAATACATATCGTTCTCGTTGACTAAACCTATACATTATAGTGACAAGGATGGGAAATCTAGAACAAAGCAAAGTAATGGGCTTAGATTCATAGACTCCGTACAGTTTCTGTTATCTTCCCTGGACAATTTAGCTAATGCGAACAATCCCGATGACTTTGCGATAACAAATAAATATACCGATAAGATAACTCGTCATTTGTTGCTGAGAAAAGATGTATATCCTTACGAATATATGGATGATTGGTCTAGATTCGAAGAAACTGAATTACCACCCCTCGAATCATTCTATAGTAACTTAACAGAATCTAGAATAACAGATGCCGATTATGAACACGCTCTGACGGTGTGGGATAAATTAGGTTGTAAGAATTTAGGTGATTATCACGATCTGTACTTAAAAACCGATGTACTGTTACTCGCCGATATATTCGAGATATTTAGAAAGACATGTTTCAAACAATATGGCTTGGACCTGGCATGGTACTATTCCAGTCCCGGACTATCGTGGGATGCATTGTTGAAGAAGACCGGCGTAGAACTAAAACTACTCACAGATTACGATATGCACTTGTTTATTGAGAAAGGATTAAGAGGTGGTATATCGATGGCAGCTAAAAGGTATTCTAAGGCTAATAATAAATTAGTGGAAGGATATGATCCTAGTAAACCCGACACCCACATATTATATCTCGACGCCAACAATTTGTACGGATGGGCTATGAGTCAACCTTTACCCACGGGTGGTTTTGAATGGGTCAATGATATTAATGTGAATAATATCCATAATATCGAAGTGAATAAAGGGTACATACTAGAAGTTGACTTGGAATATCCAAGTTCCTTACATAAAGATCATAACAGTTATCCGCTAGCTCCCGAAAGATTAATGGTTAATAAAGATTGGATGTCGGAATATCAACGCTCCTTGATGGGTAATAGTAGGTTAGCTAACGTAGAAAAACTCGTACCAAATTTGATGGATAAGACAAAATATATAGTTCACTACAGAAATCTCCAGTTGTATCTATCGTTAGGTATGAAACTTAAGAAAATACACAGAGTTCTAAAGTTCGATCAAAGCCCTTGGATGGAGCCCTATATAAGGTTGAACACAGATTTAAGAAAGATAGCTACCAGCGATTTCGAAAAGAATCTGTATAAGCTCATGAATAACTCAGTATTTGGTAAAACTATGGAGAATCTAAGGAAGCGTGTTGATGTTAAATTAGTCAGATCTAATGAGGAAGAAAGACTCAGGAAACTTATAGCCAGTCCGGCTTTTAACAGAAGCAAGATATTTGATAACGACTTAGCCGCGTTGCATATGCAGAAGAGTAATATAAAATTCAACAGGCCGGTGTACGTCGGTATGAGTATTCTCGACTTGTCAAAACACTTAATGTATGACTTTTATTACAACGAACTTAAGAAGCAATACGGCGATAGATGCGAGGTGTTATATACCGACACAGATTCTTTGTTGATGGAAATACAAACCGAGGATGTGTATAAAGATATGGCAGAAAAAATAGACATGTATGACACAAGCGATTATCCTAAAGATAATCCACTGCACAGCGTTGTAAATAAAAAGGTGTTAGGTAAGATGAAGGATGAATGTGCTGGGACCCCTATAGCGGAGTATGTCGGATTAAGACCTAAGATGTATTCTATAAAGAAGTCCGATAATGGAGAGATAAGAAAAGCTAGGGGCGTTAAGAAGTATGTTGTAAAAAAGCATATCAAACACGAACAGTATAAAGAATCATTATTTAACGGTAGAACGTTCAAACACGAGATGAACTCTTTAAGAAGTTACAATCATAGGATATATGGATTAAGAATGAACAAGACATCATTATCCCCCTTAGATACAAAGAGATGGATTGATAATGATGGTGTAAATACCTATGCTTATGGTTATGGTGGTAATACCGTACCGTCGGGAACTATGAA
The DNA here is from genome assembly GCF_023055435.1 of Haliotis rufescens. Classification (NCBI taxonomy): domain Eukaryota; kingdom Metazoa; phylum Mollusca; class Gastropoda; order Lepetellida; family Haliotidae; genus Haliotis; species Haliotis rufescens. The sequence continues at coordinate 48,182,091 of NW_025964001.1, read as the reverse complement.
CAACTCTTCTCGTACAAATGCCCTACCCGGTCCATCTTGAAGATAATAAAGAATAGGCTCTCCTTCTTTCGTAACCAATCGACTAATGTTCTACGTCTTAAGGGACCATATGGGATCGGTTGCGCGACGTAGGCCTCCTTCGAGTTCACCGGCCTGGTATAAATATCTTACCCTTACTCTATCCGGAAGTTTTCGTTCTTTGCCTCTCCTCGATGCTGAAGATTCGGAAGTCACGGATTTCATTTTAATAGCATCGGATGGTTTCTTCCCTATTAATCTCGTTACTTCATTATTCAGCGCTGATACAACAGCTGATAATCGTGTCACCCATTCGGTTGATCTCAATCGCTCCGATTTCATTTCGATCCCATACTGATAGCCAAACAAACGTTCCGCTAATGTCCTGTTAAATCTTTCGACGATAGCTTGACTGCGGTGGGCCTCTCTTTCACCACGGACGATTTTGACATCGTTCTTTGTTAACAGTTTAGTTACCGATCCCATAAACTCGCGACCGGGATCTACTTGAAATAGCTTAGGCCATTTTAGCGGTCCGCGTTTATATATGCGACTCAGTGCATTAGCTACCTCTGTTGATTCTTTGGAGGTTAATGGCTCAGCCTCTTTGTATCGACTAGCCACATCCACTACTGTTAAAGCGTATTTATACGTTTTGCGTTTTACCTTATCGTGGGGAAGAAACAAGAGGTCAGCCTGATGAACTTCATTCGTCGTAAAAATATCAAACTTCTTCCTCGGTATATAACGCGGTGCCGGTAAATATATCTGCCACATCGCTTGTTTCTTTAACCAATCCTTTGCCACATCTTTAGATACCTTAGCCGTGGTGGCTAATTTTTTTATTGCTCCTACACCTTTCCAATATCCTTGTGGGCTATAGTAAATTTTATCCATTATTAATTAATATTGATATTTCTTTTAAAACGACTTTCGTTGAATCGCATCACTAATAGAAGCAATGATTGGCCCCAGGTATTGGTGAGCTAGAGCCAATCTAACTTAATCTCATGACTATCATTAAATCGCATCATCATTTTGGCATAAAAAATTCCTCCTGTAGTAGCAGTATAGGTATATGAATCCTGCTCCAGTGGAGTTGCGGCAGAACCCCCATTACCTATACTACTCCATGTGTTCATTTGGTGTTATAGTCTCATTCTGTCTATTAGTTTCTTCTTCTCTAAAGGTTACCTTCTTTCTTGGAGAAATTAAGTCTAAGATGTGTCGTCGATTTCTTCTTAATACATGACCATTTGGAGTTTAAGTATGACCTTGGCTCTGTGCACTTCTGCTTGACAGTACCTGGAGTCCACAGTCCTGTTGTTTGATCTTGAATACGGACTCTCTGTCCAGTTACTAATGGTGGCAAGTCATGGGCTTGCCTGTTATGATACATTCTCTGTGAGTCTTGACCAGGGGTCCGGAAACGGTCATATGCTCCGGACATGTCCGATTGGGAATCTCAAATGTCTGGTTTAAAATATTGCTTATCGGACATTTAAATTTTTCTGCCCAGACAATTTAAAAAGTATTGTCCGGACATTCTTAAATTTTGACCGGACATTATCAACAGTTAGGACTGAGCAGTTTCTGTCTGCAGCTGTAACACAATAACGATTATCTACACTGACAAGCTTTGTTTGTTTTGATTGCTGTAAATACATCGTACCTACATGATTGTCCAAGCGGTCAATCATTGTAATAGGCAATAAACTGTGTTGACACTGATTGAAGACACTGAGTCGAGGCTTAATTACTGAGAACATCTTGTTAATTTGATTGAAAGGTGTTTACAACTGTACATAAATACCTTGCATCATGGATGCGCACAAACAGACTGCCCAGGCACATGCACACCCTGGTGCATCCACTGCAAATCCACCCAACACACTTCACTCTCAAACCAATGCCCATACAGACACACACTCACCCAGCAGGCCAACAAACACATAAACATAGACACGGCTAAAATCCAAACACGAAAATTTGCTACACCTGCATCTAAACCACTCCTCCCTACACCATACCCAAACACCATCCCACAAACAAACACCACACCCATAACCGACAGCTCTGTCTGGGGCCCCTACCGAGAAACCGCACCCACCTCACACATACAAGCACCCACTCAACCAACCACGAACCCTCCCACATCTCACATAGCCAAAACATCAACCCCCGCATGCAAAACAAACCTCAAAATGACCACCACAACACGACCCTCATCCAAGCACCCTACAGCCCATATGGTAACAACACTCTCCCACAAGCAAGCACAACAACAAAACACAAACACTAAGAAATCATCAGCTACACCCATCCCACAAACACCTTCACAACCCTCCACATCACATGCCTCCCCCATGGAAACTCAATCAGCTAAACCTAATCTAACAGATGACGAAGATTTCTCCACTACTGAGGAAACAATAGACACTACTCCAACTAAAACAAACCAAACTCCCCAACCAGCCAACACCCAAAACCTAAATAACCTCACCTTACTCCTAGCATACATGCATAGTCAAAACTCACCAAAAGCTAGCATGAAATCCTTCTACAAAGTAGCTTTCAATCTAAAATTAACCGATCTTCCCTTCTTCCTCTTTAACCTCCATCTAAAAGAACTCACCGAATAAAATAAAAAATAAAAAATAAATCACCAATCACCCGAACCCAATATTCGAAGGACTAAATATTTTTCAGTGGAACGCCAACGGACTCACCTCCCACGGCCATGAACTAAAAACTAAATTTAAACTAAATAAAGGCCCTCACATTGCTTGTATACAGGAAACCAAATTCTCAAAAAAATCCAAATTCACACTACCTAACTACAACTCAGTTAGAACTGACAGAGCTAAACCGAAAACAAGAAGAGCCGCAGGAGGACTAATCATATTTATCAGGGAAGATATAAATTACGAAGAAATAAAAATAGACACGCCAAACCTAGAAGCCAACGGCATTAAAATCACATTAAATAACCGAAACATAAACATCATAAATATTTACCACTGGGCGGAACAAAAAGTCCAACCTGAGGATCTAAACAAACTACTCCAAATAAGCGATAAATCTACTATATTCCTAGGAGACTTTAACGCTCACCATCCTACATGGAGCATAGATGATAAAATAGATAATCATGGCAAATTAATCTCCGAATGGATAGAAACAAACGACCTAGTACTCCTTAATAGCAACCAACCCACGAGGTACGATAAGATAAACCAAAAAATGTCGGCTATCGACCTAACCATATGCACCGCAGATCTAGCCCAAAGTACTCAATGGGAAGTGCACGACGTCCCGCTAGGTAGTGACCACTTCCCCATAAACATAACCATAGGAAATACAAACGTACCAATCCAAACAGAAAACCAAGAACCAAAATTCCATTACAATAAAGCTAACTGGGACCAATTCCAAGATATCTGCAACGAAGCTAACTTAAACGAAATAGAAAATAATGATCCAGAAACCTATTGTAAAAACCTAACAGACTATATAATAAACGCAGCCAAAACCTCCATCCCCTTCAAAACATCTAAGACAGGCAAACCGACGGTACCATGGTGGAATGAGGAAATAGAACAGACTAGACGAAAACGTAAATCAGCCTTCAATAAAGCAAAACGCGACTACAAATATTTAAACATAGCCCACGAACTAAACCACCAGGTTCAAAAACTAGTGCAAATAGCCAAAAGTAGAGACTGGAAAAAATTCTGCGAAGGTATAAATAACCGTACAGATGCCAGAATGGTCTGGCGCAAAATCCACGCCATCAGAGGCTTAAAACGACATAAAAAAAACCCTAACATTGACAACTCAACCAACCCCGCCCAAAAAGCAAATAATCTCGCCAACCACTTTTCGGCCGTTAGCAGTAACACCAACTTCAGTAAAAAATTCCAAGATAAACTTAAAACAGAAAACAAACCCACAAAAGAACCAAACAATAACAATCTAGAAATAAATCAACCCTACACAATGGAGGAGCTCCTCTACGTAATCCAAAACAGGAAAAAGGGCACAGCCTCAGGATTAGACCTAACTTCTTACCAAATAATTAAAAAACTCCCCCTAAAACTACTCCAGGCACTACTCAAACTATACAATCTCATCTACATAAACGGACAGGTTCCTACTCCCTGGAAACAGGCCCTAGTCATACCAATCCCTAAACCTAATAAACCAGCTAATCAAGCTAACTCATATAGACCAATATCCCTAACTTCAAACTTATGTAAAGTAATGGAATCAATGGCTAAAAATAGATTACAACATTACTTAACCCAAAATAACATCATAAACCCAGATCAAAGCGGTTTCACTCCTGGCCGCTCAACCCTAGATAACCTCGCCCGACTAGAACAAGATATTAAGACAGGACAACTAAATAAACAATATACCACAGGCATCTTCTTAGACTTCTCTAAAGCTTTCGACATGGTATGGCACGATGGGCTAATACAAAAACTTAAAAAAATAGGACTCAAAGGTCAGATAATAAACTACATCCAGGACTTCCTAAACAATCGTAAAATAACCGTGGGTATAGACCAAACTCTATCGGACCAATGTCCCCTAGAAAATGGTACTCCACAGGGCAGTATCCTCAGCCCCACCCTCTTCAATATAATGATAAACGATCTATTCGAGGGCCTATCTCCTAAAGTAAACACATCAAAATTCGCGGATGATGGAGCCATCTGGATCCGCACTAAAAGCATGAACATGGTCCAAAATTTACTCCAAAAATCTCTTAATAAAATACAACAATGGGCTGACAAATGGGGCTTCTCCCTTAACTCAGAAAAAACAACAGGAATAGTATTCAAACATAAAAACTTGAAACCCGCCTCCCCAATCCTCCAGCTAAACAATCAAACAATCTAATTTCAAAAACAAACCAAATTCTTAGGCCTTATTTTCGATGAACATCTCACCTGGGATGCTCACATCCAAAACCTAACAACTAAATGCAGTAAAGACCTAAACACCCTAAGATGTCTAACTGGCTCTAACTGGGGAGCATCCAAAGATACCCTCCTCTCTCTTTACATATCACTAATTAGATCAAAACTAGACTACGGCTGCGCCATATACAACACCCTAAACAACTCTCTATCTAAAAAACTTGACTCAATACAATATCAGGCTCTCAAACTAATTACACGCACCCAACATGGCACCTCCTACACCTCACTTCAGGCCTTAACAGGAGAAATGCCACTAAGTCTACGCAGGGAACAGCTAAGCTTAAATTTCTGGGCCGCGTCCCAATCAAACCCTCTCATCCAAAACTTAATAAACCAAAACATCAGCCCCAAAAACCAAGCTCTAGCTCGTAAACACCCCTTACTTACCCCAATATCTCAAAGAATAACAAACTACCTAAATGAACACCAAATTAAAAATCTTAAACAAAACTGCAAACAATCAAATATCTTCATCCCTAAACTTAAAATACCCAAAATAGACACAACACTAGCTAGCCAAATAAATAAACAAACCACCCCAAACATAGCTAAAACTACCACACTAGCATACATACACGAAAATTGGCCAAATTGGTGTCACATTTACACGGACGGATCCTCAGATCCGACCTCCAAACACACAGGTTTCGGAGTCCATACCACACAACCAACTAAAACCACACAATCCTTCCGACTCCCAAACAACCAATCAATATTCACGGCAGAACTAATGGGCATGGCCTCAGCCCTCCATAATCAAGAATAAAAAAAACACAAAAAAATCCTAATACTTACCGACTCCCTAAGTGGACTGCAAGCCCTCCAAAACAAAAATACCAAAAACCGACCTAAATTAATAAATCAAATACTTAAAAGCTCCAACGACCTAACTAAGGCAGGCAAACAAATAACCTTCTTGTGGATACCCGCCCACGTAGGAATATACGGTAATGAAAACGCTGATAAAGCAGCTAAACTATCCCTCAAAATCCCAGAAATAAGCTTAAACTTACCCATCTCAAAATCAGAAATTAAAAGTGTAAACAAGCAAAAAATCACAAAAAAATGGCATAACCTATATCTAAACTCAAATAGCCAAATCAAAAGAGTGCTCAGCAAACCACTAACCAAACCAAAAATTCTCCATCCATCCAAAAAAATCGACAGAGTAATCACTAAACTCCAAACAGGACACACCAACCTAAATAACCACCTAAAAAAAATTAAAAAACACACTACAGGTAACTGCCCACACTGCAAACAACCAGAAACCCCAGAACACGCACTCATCCACTGCACACACTACCTAACACATCGAACCGCATTACAAACCACCCTCAATCTAAACAAGGCTCTTACTCTAGAAGCAATACTAAACCCACAAAATAAACTAGAAAACTTCAAGGCCTTAGGCGTATTCTTAATAAAAACGGAACTAATAAAACGCATCTAAAAACACAATAACCTACCAAATCAAAATCACATAAACAAACAAACATCCACCATACCCAGCTCCCTTAGTTCTCCTCCCCAATCCCATCGGCATCTATTCCAAATCTCAAAATTCCCAAATTCTATAAAAAAGCAACCCCTAAAACCCCCCTCTTGGGTTGCACAGACCACCTTCGCCCCTTTCGGAAACACATTAAATGGCCTGGCCTGGCCCGTGTGCGAAATACGCATCAGTCGGAAAGCGCACGTTAAATCTCCAAAGTAAGTAAGTAAGTAAGGATGTAGATCTACCTCATTATCCTCGCAATGCTACGATACGTAACCTAAGATGATAGCGAAAGCGTGACAGCAGATCAATCGAGCGGATCTGCCAGACCAATCATTTTATAAGTCGTGGTTAACGAATTTTTTACTTGGTTGACGACTTTTTCACTTGGTTGACATACAATGAGGATTTTCAGATTTTATTGTTTTCAGTAGCTAGTCGTATATTGAATCTTGATTGACCGCCATTTTGTTTTCTGTGATGATTGATATCATTTTTTATGGTCAATAATTAAGTACGGATGAACAAGTTTTCAAATAACTATTGCTATCAACAATATTTTAGTATTTGTGATTATATTATCTGTCTTGTTTTTAAAAAATCTTTAGTTTAAAAAAAAATCTTTTCCCGTGAGGTCACGTGATAACCAAATATGGGATAAAGTCTCGATCCAAATGTTACAACGCATACACTTGAGCAGATACAACTCATGAATATTAATTAGATTGTTCACTACGTTAAGAGATCGTTATTATAACAGAAATAAACGTATGTTTTCCATGAAATTCTAAAATAATGTTATTTGTTAATTGTCCGGTGAATTAAACAATTTAAATTTAAACATTTCATAATTCATCATATTATAAATATACATATTATAATGAACAACTTGTAATGTGTGTGAAAAGTCGTACTAAAATACACTATTTGAAGGGGGCATGGCCGAAATGCAAATGTCCGCATTTTCAGGTTAGCTTGGATGTTGTCTCTGTCATATTTGTTGTTGTGCATCTTGCATGGTAGGTTACTCTTCAGTCTTCTACCGCTGAGTAATTCTCCTGGTGATGGCCTATAGGTGTGGTCCTTAGACACAGCAGCGCCATATCAGGATCCATATCGTCTTCTTTATACTTTATTCAGGTACTCTTCACTGTCTTGATAGACCTTTCTATGAAGCCATTTGACTGGGGGTAATGGGTGAACTGGTTGTGTGGTCGAAACACCACTCTTTAGCAAACTTTCTGTTATCTTTGCTATCAAAGTATCTGCCATTATCGCTGATTATTTTGTCTGGTACTGCAAATATACTCTTAGAAGCTGTTATTAAAGCAATACATGTGCAGGGCTTTGGTAACTTTCTTATGACCGGAAACTTTGAGTAGTAGTCTGTGACGATAAGAAACTCGTTTTTATCATGATGAAATAGGTCTGTACCTACTATCTGCCATGGTCTTGTTGGGATCTCATGAGGTATCAGGGTTTCTTTAGCTTGTGAGTCTTGATGGCTTTGGCATGTAGGGCATTATTTTACAGCTTGATCAATATCTTTGTTTATTCCATCCCAGAATACACATGATCTGGCTCTCAACTTGCACTTGGTTGCACCTTGGTGACCTGCATGTATCTTCTGTAGTATTTCATGTTGCATTTCTTGGGGAATTATGACTCTCTCTCCTTTAAGGATAAGGCCATCTTCAACTGATTCGTCTCTGTGACACCAGTACAGGTGGATTGGTCCTGGTATTTCTTTGAACGTGCCATCTTTCAACAATCATGTCACGAAGTTCGGTGAGCGTTTGGTCTTGACTTGTGCATGACTTTAGCGTTGTTTGCTTGTCTGATGGATACTGTATTGGGCTAACTTTGATGTCCAAGTGAATTTCTCTTGTATTCTTATTGTTTGGTAGTCTTGATAGCCCATCAGCCAGGGTAATTTCTCCTGTCTGTATCTGATTTTGACATCATAGTTTAGGAGACGTAGAAGCATTCTCTGTAATCTTGGTGGGGCTGCAGTCAAGTTCTTCAGCTTGATCATTTCTAAAGGTTTGTGGTCTGTCTCTATAATAAATGGCTTTCCATACACATATGTATGGAATCTTTCACATCCAAATACAACTGCCAGTAACTCCCTTTCAATGTTGGCATATCGTTGTTCAGTGTCAGTCAAACTCTTTGATGCGAATGCTATTGGTGTTCCATCTTGTGTTAATACTGCTCCAAGTCCGCGTAAGGATGCATCAACTTGGATCACTGTCTCTTTGCTTGGATCAAAGTAGCTCAGGGTGCCTTCTTCGGATATGAGAGATTTTATTCTCTTGAAGTCTTTGTCATGGGATTCGGACCAGCAGAATTCTGAGTCCTTCTTGAATAAATCACGAAGTGAAGCTGTGTGTTGTGACAATTTTGGTACAAATGGTCCCATGTAATTTACTATGCCAAGGAATTCTTGTAATTTTTTTTGGGTCTGTGGTGTCTTGATTGACTTTATGTCTTCAACTTTCTTTGGGTCTGGGTGAGCTCCTCTCTCATATACCATACCAAAAAAGCTGATCTTCTCTACTTTGATTTCACACTTTTGGCTGTTGAATACAAGTCCATATTGTTGTCAATGATCAAGTCAAAAGTTCAAAAGGTTATAAAATGTCACTATTATGAAGTTTCCCGATGAATATGTGTGTTTGTTTACATTTTTCCGGAAGAAGAACTTATGTCCGGTACATCATATCCGTCAATCTTCTGACGTCATTTTACTCTGATGCTTGTTACTTGCGCGGGTTTTTTCAACCAACATTCTGAGATATCATGAAAATTCCAATAATGTCAAATATAATACATCTTCAATTCAAGAAAAGTGTTCCCAATAATCCAGTTCTAATAAACAATGATATTTGTTATGAGAAGTATTCACATACACTGGTAGCTTGAATGATTTTTATTACAGTTTTGATGACAGATTCTTCAAAATGGCGGTGAGTCGTTAGTGATGACAGTTCATGTTCAGAGTACATACATTTCTTACTTACTGCGATACAGTGTTATTCCAATCCATGAATATCCTTATGAATGCCTAAGAATATAATATTTAACACTCGCTCACAATTTCAAAGCATGCACTGATACATGATTTATGATATTTGATATTTGATAGATCTATTCAGTTCGCCTTTCAGCCCAACGTCTTAGTTGTGAGCAGTGGTGAGTCCCCTAATTTTGTCTGTTTTTCCAAACGATTAAAATTCTGCAATTTCAGCACCATCACTTATCCTTAATGATGAAACACACAGGGTGACGAAGCCAAATTTCACAGATGATTTTTTTTGTTTTTTTTTGTTCAGTGTCCAAAATGTTCTCTTCCAATGTTGTTTCAGCGGTAAATATTCACAGTTCACAGTTCTAAAGTTTCTCACTCGCTGCCACCATGTAATATCCTCAGGCTGTTGTGTCAGCTGATAACTGGGTAACGAATGCGGGGTTTGGTTAATCACTGTTTACTGATATTTACTGAAGAGACGTCTGTACAGGCTGACGGCTTACTGGGACTCACGCCGCGCATGCGTATAGATGTACAAAGCTGATTGTCTAAGATGCTAGTATCCTGACGGATAATTATGGATCATATATTATTATAGGTATATTAATGTCAATCTGTTACAGTCTCCAAATGAAACAGACCCAAAATGTAACGATATGGTATCCTCCCATCAGTCATACAGGCCATTTGTCATACAGCTTATAACAACATAGGATATGCATGACTGGACCACTAATCCCCTGCCTTCTACCTATCAATATGGACTATTCCACACAGATCATTAACTGTGTTTAAGTTCGAATTATAGGGAACACCAGGATTATAATTATGAATTATCTTGTGCTAATTCATTTGCAGATTGTAATTAGTATGGTTTATTCAACATTATATTACAAATATGAACCATGTTTAACAAGAATCTTTAACATAATTCAACATTCAAAGCATCATAATGGCGGATAATGGCTATCCAAGCTTCAATAGGTGACCTGCAGCATCAAGGAACTGGATTGGACTTTTCCTCCCTTGGGTCAGTTGATCTTTCAGTCTTTGGAGTCCTTTGTCAACCTCACGGTAGACCCGCTTTCTACTTGGTTCAGGTGCACCGAGGTTGATCTATGCCAATTTCACCTAGTCAGCTTTCTCAATCGTTCGGAAGACTTCTATCAGACGGTAGATGTTGGGGTGTTGGTGAGGAGGACTTCTATTCAGCTTGTTATGGAAGCCTTCCACGTTGTTGTTGGTCCTCGGGCCAGTGGTGTCATAATCTACCCAAGTCAATACCATGTAGTCGTTGAAGGTCTCAGCTCTGGGTAGATCAGGTGTGTGCTGCATCGCTTCTAGCCAGGCATCTCTGACATCGTCTGTAGGGAGAAGCGCTAGACCTGCTGCCCGTCTAATCCACTCTTGCACTGCTGGATCTTCTTTATAGGCTACAGCCAACCCGAGGTCTTGCAGGTTTCCACAATCATAAGCGGACATGTCATTGCTTACCACCAATTACCATCTGATGTTTTCCAGCACCAGAACTGTCATGGATTCATACTTCACAGAGGATTGACAAATCAATTTGTACTTGAAAAAACATCTCTTTTTATTGCTTGAAGTAATCACCTTTTCGTTGGGAAAAGATATACATTTTAGCATTCAAACATCAGTGAGTGAGTGAGAATGGTTTTGAGCCGCTTTTAGCTATATTCCAGCAATATCACGGCGGGTGACACCAGAAATGGGCTTCACACATTGTACCCATGTGGGGAATCGAACCCAGGTCTTCGGCGTGACGAGGAAACACTTTAACCACTAGGCTACCCGACCGTCCCCATTCAAATATCATGTTATCATACATGTCCTGATGAATGTATGCTTCAACACTTGTTTAAAACACAACAATATTTGTAACAAATGCAAGTTTCACAATGTTTACAATGTGATAACAAGAGTCATCAGAAGATGATAACCCTTTCCCCGCCCCCACAAATTTGAAAGAACAAATCATCGGACTGTTACTCTAATTTGATGAGAGAATTTATATCTAATCTGTCAATATACAGTGCCGTGCCAGTTATATTTGTACGATCCATAATGGTTTATAACTGTCAAATATTTTACGAGCACAAAAATGTTTCGCGTAGGGTCAATAATGCTCGGAACCATGTTAAATTTGACATGACGTCACTTTGGTCACGTGATGTCCTTCAAAGTATTGTCTGCTGTTTTGATCAAAACATACAATAATCCGTGCAAACATGGGGAGAAAATCTGAGGAATTGAGTAGTGATGTGAAAAGAATAGCGTTAAAGTTAAAAGAAGAGGGGAAAAGTTATCAAGCGATTACTGACCTGTTGGGGGTTCCTAAGTCTACTTTGGGTAGTATTTTTGCTAAAGTTCAGCGAACGGGTTCGGTAGAAAACATCCCGAGACAAGCTAGACAAAAAAAAGTTGTCAAACAGAGATCGCACCGCGCTGTTCAGACTCGTTAAAAATAATAGACCTAGAAGGACATCACTGGTAATTTCAATTCGGTGAGAGACCAACCTGTCTCGAAAAGAACAATTCAAAGGGAATTACACCGAGAAGGATTTTACAGGCGCATCACGAAAAAAAAGATGGTTGTTAGGGGGTTGAACAGAAGAAAACGTGTCCCCCTCGAACCAGGAAGTTGAGTTTGATGGTGTGGGGGAGTATCAGTTATCAGGGTGTGGGGACTTTGGTGCGTGTAAATGGTAACATCAGTGCCCAGAAATACATAGAAATTGTGGACAATAATTTGTGGCCAGTAATTTGTAGACATTTTCGAGACAATAACTATATATTTCAAGACGACAATGTGCCCGATCTTAGGGCAAATATTGTCAAAAAATGCATCGCCGACAATGCCATAAACATGTTAGATTGGCCAGCACAATCACCGGATTTAAATGTTATAGAAAATGTTTCGCTAAAACTAAAGAAAAAACAACAGGACACTGTAAACGACATCACTAACCAAGATCAGCTGTTTGAAGCGATCCATATCACTTGGCAGGACATTGAGCTAGACTTTATTTGTGGCCTTTATGAATCTATTCCATGCCGGATATCTAAAGTTCTGACTATGAAAGGGCATCTTACCAAGTATTAAGGTATGTAGATAATTTTTTCATTAATATATGACGCTCTGTAAAAGCAAGTCGATATGTAAACAAACGGCGGCCATTTTGGATCGTACGAATATAACTGGCACGGCACTGTACATGACTATTTATATAGCTATCAAAACAATACCATGGTATTGGGATTCGGAACATTATACCTGACATAGAAATACAAAGGCAAACTTTTTTCCATGGAAACAGAAAAAATATAAATTCTAAACACCAATAGATAGCAAACTTCGCCATTTTGCAACCTGGTCTTTGTGTGTGCACAATTTCAAGAGAGAATACCTATTAGTTTTAGAGATATGGTCTAGACAAACACACCACTATGTACAGAGTCAAAGTCAAACTTGTTGCCATTGATGACAAATGTAGATGAGTATTTTTAGTGCTGCTCCTGAACTACCTTCATTTCGGGTAAGTCAAACTTGTTTCAATGGAAACAGGGAAAAATCAAATTTTGAAAAATTGCTTAATAGCAAATGGCACCACTTCAGCCCTTGGTAAAAACATGTACCAGGTTTGGATGAAAAGCCTTTCACAGTCCTCAATCAAGTCATTAATCTTTCAGATCTCTACTTCTTCAATGATGCAAAGTACGAACACAACTTGTCCAATGTTTGTTTTCTGCTTGTGACACAAACTTTTCCATGATATTTCTCTTGCAACACTAGCATCAAACCCTCCTCCCCCTTTCGGTTGTAGGCCAGAGCAAGATGACAAAGCTTCAATCCAGATGCAGCGCACTTGTTTGCCATGGCTTTAGACAAGATCTTTTGTGCAACTAGTCCTGACAATGAGGCTACATTTTGTCTCTTTGTTTGTAGCCACTGAAGATGCTCAACAGCCCCCCAAAAAGAAAAACTGCTGCAAAATGTTATCACTGTTGACAGAGACTAGATCATGAAGCGCCAGACAGTTAGCTACAGCATTGTGCGCTTCATGAGATTTGTCCAACAACTGCTTCACAAGATATTCTTGTTTGTGGCACTGAAAATTTGGATACAATACTTGAAAAAAGGGCAAGGTGTCAACAAATCCAAGAACTTCTTCCTGAAGTTGATCAAGCATGTCACACTTGTGTGCTACTCGTAGCAAATGTACAGCGTCATAGTGCTTCACATTGTGACCTATGAAAACAACATCCTTGTGTAACTTCAGCCATCTGATGAAGGCTGACATTCCTGCATGCTTGTCAACAGCCGGCACAGCTACACCCTTATGCAACAAAATACCATCATGTAAACTCAAATTAGTTACATTGGATGCATAAGGGCTAATGGGTTTCTCTGGAATCACATACTGATCAAATACATCAGTATCATCTGACAGGGCACTGATCTGACAAATGGATGTGTTATGTTCTTTTGAAGATGTTTCAAGGTCAAAGAATACTAGCTGGCATCCCTGGTTGGTGATACGCTGAACTGAAGACAATACCAGTGGGTCAGGTATCCTTGTAACATCATGATCGCCATCTGTGCCAATGTTGGTCTCATAAGTTGGTCCCTCCCGTACCTCGTGCTGAACGTTAAATTTGTTTCTGTTTTCCCTCAGCTAAAGTCAACCCAATTTGAATGCCCTTTTTGCTTCACGAATCTGTCTCTGCGCCCTTTGATTTTGTAATTTACGAATTCGAATGACTAGTGATTTCCCAGAGGACAGACGTTTGGTTTTGAAAGCTTTGCTCAAATAACTGTGTCCAATGGTTTTTTTGGCACACTGCTGCACTAAGTTGGTAGTTAAAGCTTTCTGAAGCACTGTAATGATGGGACTTTGGTGCCTTGCTTGCCACAGTGTTATTAAATGATTCATTCGCCTTTGTGCTACCAAGTGGAGCGAGACAGCTGGCATTCATAGCATGCACTTAGAACAGACGTTCTAGGTCTTTTTTCAGTTCATCACCAGAAAGACACTCACCCCTGGGCAGTGATTTGTGTTTATAGACTTCGCCATATCGCACAAAGCCACACCAATCCCCACAACTCACATGACAACCAAAGGAATGAGGCACTATATTCCTAACACCATCCTTGACACCCTCTACATCATCTTTGTTCTTGGCTAGCACGTAAGAGTAGCATTTCTTATAATAAGAAATCACCTTGTTTGTAAGTTTCTTGTGTGATTTTGCCAATGCATACAATCCATATGTGAGAGATTTCTTAGCATGATTAATGTCACTCCATTTCTCTAAGCTGGGGTCATAATCTCTCCGCATGTGATCATTGTTGTTGTGTCGTCATCCATCGCAATGCACTTGATGCGATGTTTAGAACTGTGAGTGTCCTTCAGTAGTTGAACACCAACACTGGCTTCCATTAATTTAGCTGATCCAGACCAATTGTATCGGCAGTCATGATCTGTATGCTTTACGTTCTTGGCAGAGGCAACTTCAGATGTCCGACATATAGATTTCCGAGACCCATATCCGATTATGGCACCAGTATGTTGTCCAATCAATGAACCATGTCCAGATTTACTGTTATATGTCCTACCAGAACTTCTGCGCTGCCAGCCCATATCATAACTACCAACCAAATCAACAGGTTCTGCAGCCTCTGTATCATTTCTCGTCATGACCTCCTCCTTAAGAATAGACCGTCTGCATGACTTTTCAGCAACTTGCTCAATGGCTGGCCCAATTTCTCGTTCACGCTTCTTAATGGTTCAAGTCGACATGCCAGGGACATTAATTGACGTCAGCAAGCTGTTAATGTGTGTTGGTCCCATGCCATAGTGAAGCATTCCTGTAAACAACAGTGAATGATTGATAACATCACACCTAAACAAGATAGTAAAACATTTCATGGTTAAAAGGAAAAATAATAAACACTTTCATGTGTGGCCCATTTTCAATACTAGAATGTGGGAATGCCAACATATTAAAAGTTTGACAATAATATCTGTTGACATGTAATTGAGGATGAACAAAATGCAAAATATGGACAGTGATAAAAATATACTGTCAGGGCAGCATCTAGTACTTGTCTTCTCACTCCTGTGACACTATGAAATGTGAGATTGTGGTTTTCATGTGACGTCCAACGTGGAGACAGTTACAGTGTGAACTGTTTACATGGAAATGTGAAAAATCAAAACATTTAAAAACAGCAAAAGGCACCAATTCAGTTGATGATAAATTCATACTCAAAAATTAAAGATAATGTTTTCATGCAGAAATATTCATTAGCTGTAGAGTTCTGGCCGAAACAAACGCTACTTGTTTGAGACCAAGTCCAAATTGTTCCCATTGAAACACAAGAAATTAAAAAAGGATTTTTTTTAATAAAGTGTCAAGGCAATAGTTGAGTATGTGGTCATTGCACATGTGGTGGTTGAAGAGAGATCTAATCAATGCACTAGATGATGGAAGTATTAATATTTGGTGCATTTGTTTTCAACTGCAAAATCAGGCATCCAAATATGAGAGAAATTACTACCAATATTTAGGTGAACATCCTTAAAATCAAATTAAATTTATCGCTGTGAAAAGAAAATGTTAATAGCTTGACACTAATAATGACAGACATTCGATCCATCACTGATTGCAAAAGTTTGACTTGTCCAAGCTGAACATATATCATTACTATTTCAATATTTCTAATTTCTAGTCATGCAAAATAAATAGAAAGGGAGGATATATCAGCTGAGGAAAAGTGTCAAACCTAAGGATTTAGAGGGTATTAATCATAGGTCTGATAGAAATGGGGAAAATGAAGTTGATGTGTTACGTGCCAGCGGCAATATTTCAGGCAGAAGTTACGACAGAAATCGGGAGATGTAGCTATGTTAGGAAAGCAACAGTAAAGCACAGAAATAGCCAAAGCATACCCTACACCAAAATACTTACCACTCAAATGAATATCAATATCTGAAAAAAAATGTTAATGATAATTTAGTTTCCATTCTCAAACAAGACAAAATGTATTTTCTATTTTGACACTTTAAAATGTTCACATTATGAAGGTAAACAATGCATAAATTTATCAAATAATTTATTAATCTTTCTGGAAAAATGGTGTCCAATATCAATTTCAATAACAACATTTGTTGTCTTACCTGCAGCTAATTTTGTGTTCACGTCATATATTGGCACCCCACGATGACCATTCTTGTGATGACTTTTGTCGGTAGGCACACTGTTTAAGATACCACACTTTCCACAGTTTATGTATAATATTGATGCAAGTCCGTATCTTGTTTCATCTATGATGTCACTCAATAGCAAAGCACACCTGCAATCCACACAGATTAAATTCTGAACGAGAATGAGATTGTGTTTATTGAAGACTTAAACTCAAGAGTGGGACTTAGATCTGATTACCTGGAACAGGGTTTTCAAGATATATAGATGACGATGATTATTCTGTTGATAACGCTCTCGATAAATCGTCTATGGATAAGGCAGTGAACAGCTTTGGACTTCAATTTTTAGACTTGTGTCGTTCAACTGGTCTACGAGTAGCAAATGGACGTTTGTGCAATGATATTAGAGGGAAATATACTTATCAAAGTAGCAACGGGATGCCTGTTATAGACTATTTGCTTTTAAAAGAATGCAACTTTGAACTGGTATCTCATTTTGAAATTCTTGGTTTTACACCATACAGTGACCATGTCCCCATTGCTGTTATATTGAAGTGTGGGACAGATCGGAGAATAGCTACAACATATTCACAAGAGGAATGTGTGGCACAAAAAGGGACAACAGCTATAATGAAATGTTTAAGAAAGATCTCATGAATCATATAGACCACATAATCTAAACTATTATTAACTGTTGTGAAGAAAATATTGAAGAAAGTGTTGCAAATGTGAGTGATATCCTGCTGAAAATTGAAAACCGCTATATGGAAAGGAGAAGGTGGACTGTCAGAGGTCAAACTCGCTTCAACGGTGGCTATACAAAATCTGTGTTTCGAGTAAGGGGGATTACATAAGTGCCTTAGAGGGACATGTCAGACATAAATAGGTCTGATCTGCATTCAAAGAAGAGGAAATAAAAGAAGATTGTACAGAGAAAGAAAAACATTTACAATAATAATAAATCTAAACAAATTGAGCAATTGCATTGGCGACATCCTAAGGAATTCTGGAAATTTTTAAGCCAAAAAATCATCAAATCTGGGAAACCAGTTAGATGCCAGTGACTTTGCAAAATATTTTATAACTATTACTTAGTTTGAAAGCTTTACTCAGCCGGATGTAGAAAAACAAGCTAATGAAGACAGAAACAACAACCCTGTATATGAGGATTGGGAAAAGATATCAGAGAAAATGAAGTACAGGTCGCTATTACAAACTTGAAGAATAATAAAGCAGTTGGAATAGATAAAACAATCTGATAATGAAAAAGATTTTTATATGCAGTGCTGATATAGTGGTTTATCATATGATGGGTAGGTTTCTCGGCAGGATAAAGCCAACGGATGAAAACGATATCCATTGGGATCATATGCGGATAGAGATGCAAATATCAAAGGTCAAGTAGGGACTACTTTCACTGTTTATAAACAAACATGGCGTCGCCCTCGTCATTCAAAAGAACAGTCTAGAATACTGAAAATCAGTGTCTAACTGTGACTTACATAGCTAAGGCATTTTTTAAGTGTTGGCAACTTTGGAGATATAAATTTCGAAACAATTTTGCGAGGGCACGAGGCCTAGCCAAGTGGGATGAGTAGCCATAATTGTGCTTGTAGACCTCTGCGGCCTGAAACCTTCTCCACAAATTAAAATAGTTGGATTTGGCCGAAATATGTTTGAATTGTTACCGTGTTTCGTTTTGTCGCTGTGTGTACATCTGACTACACTTCTTAAAGTTATGACAGGACAGACCGACTGTCAACAACGTCTGACCGTGGCCGTGACGTCTCATAGACTAGGGTTAGAGTTGCTTCCCTTTGACAAAGGACAGTTACTCTAGCGGACAGACCGATGGATTGTCGCGAAAGGCAATTAAAAACATTTGTCGTTTTGCGTATATGTTGTTTCGCCAATATAATAGCAGTTGGAACTATATTTGCTACTGTCACTGTCTGACTGACACATCACTTACCCTGTGAAGTAATCAATATTAATGCGCGGATTCCTGGAAAACTCGCAATGTTTCAGTAATGTTTTTGAGAGAGGGAAAGTGATTTCTAAGCACAGAATTAAAGAATGACATTATATGATAAAGAGGTTATCACGCTTGTGTGTTTGGGGATGGTAAATATCCTTTATTAGGAATAAACACTATGTATTTAGCTCGCCAAGGCTCGCTAAATACAATGTTTATTCCTAATGCAGGATATTTACCATCCCCAAACACACTCTCGTGATAACCTCTTTTAAACCATTAACTATATTATTTAATAATTTCATACTTTGAAGGTTACACTGTTTCTTTCTTGCTGATTGGCTGAAGGGGTAGTCGCGTGATCTGATATTTGGAGTTCACACACCTGTGAACGGACCAAAAATAGTTCACACGATGTGAACAATATTTTGTGAAATTGATCGTGTGAACTTTTGCCGGAACTACTTTCCGGGGTTTCCCCGTATTCTCGATCGATGTTTACGATCAACTCATATCAACTCCGAGCTTGCGAGGTTCACACAGTTTAACCAACGCTTTTCAATTGTTCACACTTCAATGAACCGATCCAACCGACGTTCAATTCTTAAATAAACTTTTTAGTACAGGCATATTTCCCAAGGCATGCTGTACTGGATTGATAATTCCTATTCACAAGACAGGAGCCAAAAATGACACTAACAGGTACAGGGGTATCACTCTAAATAGCTGTTTTTCAAAGTTATTCACTTCAGTGTTGACACATAGATTATCTGCTTGGGCGGAGCAATACAACACAATATCTGATGCTCAATTTGGGTTTAAACATGGATATTCCACTGTCGATGCCATTTTTTGTTTTACAATCCATTGTAAGTAAATATTTAGGTGATAAGAAGCACCTATATTGTACCTTTGTTGATTTAAGCAAAGCATTTGATAGTGTTTATATAAATAAGATCTTTGTTTAAGATCTTTATGAGCGCTGTTCGGGGGGGGGGAAATGTGGAACATTATTCACCCAATGTACACAAATGTAAAGGCAACTGTTAAGTTTAACTCCACTCTGTCCGATTATTTTTATATTGGTGCTGGAATTAAACAAGGGAAGGTGATGTCACCTCTACTCTTTTCTCTATTCTTGGAAGACCTTGAGCTCAAACTTTGAGAAAACATAGATGCAGGATTGTTGATTCATTTTGTTAACCTATTTATGATGTTATTTGCTGATGATATTGTATCTTATCTAAAACAACGAATGGGCTCCAACTGTTAATAAATAGCTTGCAAAATTACTGTGAAGAATGGGGTTTACACATAAACGTCGATAAAACGAAGGTAATGATATTTAGTAAAAGAGGGAATTTACATAAAAATGAAAAATGTTTTTTAAATGATGAACAGCTTAAAGTGGTAAAACAGTTTGCTACTTTATAGGAAACGTCTTTACAAGTACTGGATCATTTTCTTTGTGATACAAAACATTAGCTGGGAAAGATTTAAAAGCTATGAATGTATTGTTATCAAATATTAGAAACTCTAATTTTACACCCCAAACACTACTCCAATTATTTGATTCTTTCGTTACATCTACAATGTACTGTGGTTGTGAGATATGGGGTACGGTAAACGGGTGCATCTTAAATTCTGTAAGAAAGTATTAAATGTACATTGAAAGGCATGTACTATTGCAGTATATGGAGAACTAGGTCAGTATCCTATTAACATCAATAGATTTTGTAGAATTTTGAAGTACTGGTTTAAATTAAATAATACTTGTAATTGTATATTACAGGTTGCATATAATATTTGTTTGCAGCATTGTGATAAAGGTGTGAAAAATTGGGCATGATATGTAAAAGATATGTTGTGTACAAATGGTTTTACGTATGTGTGGTTAAATCCTTTATAAATCCTATGATATTTGTCTCTTTGTTTATACAAAGACTTATAGATAATTATATACAAAATTGGAACTCAGACCTCAATAATAGTAGAAAGTTGATGTTGTAGAGAAATCTAGAAGTAACTTTTGGTTATGAATTAAATCTCAATATTTTACCATGGGGTCGACGGAAATATGTAACAATGATTAGAATATCGAGTGACAAGTTAAAAATAGAAGTTGGACGATATCACAACATTATCAAAGCTCTTAGATACTGTGATTATTGTCAAGCTAGAAGTGTTAACATACTTGAAGATGAGTATCATCCCACATATATAGATAACAGAGTTAAATATATACATAAATATTATTGGGAAAGGCCATCTGAATTAAAACTAGTTACCCTGCCACAAACAAGTTGTAAAACACAACTGTTACACATTTCTAAATATATTAAATCCTGTTTACAGTAAATATGAAATTGTATCCTACCTCCATTGTCAGTATATATTTTTGTTGTATCTGTTAGATGAGGGGCAGAAGCCCAAAACTTTTTCATGAATAAATATTTCTTCTGTCCTGTCTTCTATTCACATTTACCCACGCAGACAAATTTTCAAGGTGAAAGGTTATGGTAAGCTTCGTCCAATCAAATGCAAGGATTCAAGGAGATTTCCCCCTTTCGTCACCACTCGCCCCTTTCCGTAACCTGCAAGAAGACTATCGATGAATCGATGAATCTTATGTGCGAAAGTACGACAAACCAATCAGAATGCGTATATGATTTCAAGTTCTTCGTCAAAGAATCCCTCATAAATATTTTTTGATTTTACATATGTCTTGCATATAAATATATACCCAAGACACATTTAAATGTGTTCAATCATACTGTATAATTCCGCACGTCCCGATTTACTTTAAATTGCATCTGAAATAAATAAATGGGGAAATATATGTGAACCATTATGCAACGACTTGACAATTGTTTTGGGTATGCCTGTTTGCGAGAGGTTGGTCACGAATGAGATTTCCCCCTTCTCTGTCAATGTGGTCCTCCAATTGCCCCATCACTGGTCTGAAGCCAAGTGTTTTGGGTCGCTGGCGCTAATTGGCATCTGGTGATTATGTGGGCTAATTAAAACGGTGATGGCTAAACGACTGAGATTTGGAGTGTAGTTTGCCTTTAAAAACACACAGAACCTTTTATGTACTGTCCCTTTAAAGGTTTATTGAAGAAAAACCAGAACCTAAAATATATTGAACATCATACTGTGATTGGAGAATACAGTGAAAACAATTCATTTCTTAGCACTTGGATTCTGCAAAACTATTAATATAATCTTTAATTAGCATTATTTCATTCTGACTAAAATCATGTATATGAAGGACTCTTCAACTGTGGTATTAAATCAAGTACATTTTATATTGACATGGAACACTCATAGATTCGCATGTGAATATACAAAATACTGAAAGAAAATTTATGTCTACAACAGTAATTGTACACACAACACAGTGTATTCATGACAAGGTGAAAACCTAGTGGTTGATATCTGTATGAAATAATGATATCTACCCCCCAGGTGATAAACATCAATTTTCATGCTACCAAACCATATTCAGTAATAGGTGGTCGGATGGTCTCAAACAAGACAATGAAAATGGATAGATAAAAATAATAATCAACTCTTATTGACAGAGATATTCGATGGTTATTTATAAAAAAGATAACAATGATTTGTTATTGCAACAAAGCATCAACATGTGATTTGACATGTAAATATTATGCATTGCCAAACCTCAGCTAAACCCAAAAGTGTTTACATTTTCTATCATAGCTACCACGACACAATTGGTTAGCAATGGGAATTAAGTTGTGTGGGCTAGACAACACAGGTCTCTGCTTGTGGCATTAAAGATAAATCACTGGCAGTGATGCATTAACATACAGGACCCGGTTGTATCAAAGCCTCATTAACTAATGCCTACATTAAACCCTAATGATACATTAAATGCTTAATGCACCATTAGTTAATGGCATCATTAAAATCGGTTGTATCAAACGTTTATTAGCATATCATTATCTAATGATGCCTTAATGTAAGTGTCTTCATTAACCTGTCATTAAATTCGGTGTTTCCCCTAAATATTTCCCACAATTCCTTGACGTAAATACGTACGCGTTACTTCTGGTCGTCTGTCAAAATGGCATCGTATCCACCCAAACCTAGGAATAGAAACAAGAATTTCGACAGCTCCGAAATTCAGCTTATTGCCGAGTTGGTGGAGAAACACATCTCCATTCTTAACAGTAAGTTGTGTAGCACCGTCATCCACGAAAGAGAGAAGGCTATTTGGGCAGAGATAACTTCCAAAGTTAACGCTCTCGGTGTTTGTCAGCGTACAACAAAAGAAATAAAAACAAAATGGACGAACATGCACCAGACGGCCAAAAGGGAATTCAGTAACAGACAGCTGGACATGAGGAAGACCGGGGGAGGGCCCTGTATTGCCCCACTTTCCACGACGAGTGAAAAGATAGTGGACATTTACAAGGAATGTCCCAGTTTCACTGGACTCACGGGCATCGAATCGGACGATCTAGTGATGCAAATGGGTATGTCGCCTGCATTCAATAAAATATAGATACACAAACTGTTGTAAGTGTTAAAAAAGGACTTTACATGATACAATGAACTAGTAGCCTAATCAGCTGTTCATACACGTTGAACAAGGCTATGGGGAATCGGGTATTGCACATGATTTGATGATCATTAATCAAAAGGAAATGAAAAAAGAACATTTAAACAACCTTTTTGACAACATTTTCAATTAAATTGCCGCGTGTGATAAAATACACAGTGCATATTTACATTTGTAATGGTATTTCTGATCCGTTCTCCGACAGGCAGCCATTGTGGAAAGAGAAGGGGGGGCAACTCTCATTACCCCTATTCCAAACCAAGAAGTTCATGTTGTGTCTTTCGATGTTAAGTTCAAATCTTGACATTCTTCGTCTCCAAATGCAAATTTTATGTGAAGCATTTATACTTTTCATGAGAGAATTTTCTTATGACAACGAAAATTGGTTGAAAAAATATGTCACATTATAGCAGTCATTTTTCTGAAGGTGGCTGCAGACATAAAATAGGCCGTGTCATCACACAAATATATCATACAATTCTAATATATCATTTCCTTTGGTAATAAAACAAATGATAATAACCCTGGTGCCGTACCTCTCCCGTTTTAACAGTGTAAAAATATTAATTATATTATTAACTGATGTTCAATAAGTGTGCAAAAAACTTTGTGTGTGCAGGTACGGAAGTCGCCGATGTAATTGGCTCTCCTTCGACTTTACACCTGTTAGCACGGGCTTTAGAAGAAAATGTTTGCGATGTCCCTACTCAGGAAGCGTCTGTGCCCAGTTGTTCCAGCACACAGATCTACCCAGAAGGAGAACTGTCTGTCGACGCATCTGCGTTACATGACGACATTAGTACCATCGAAGAGTATGTCCTGTTAATTAATACTGGAATCTTACTTCTTGCAGCAATGCTAACAAACATGTAGTGCCAAGTCCTTTTCTCTACTCGCCCATCCCTTAGATTGAAACACTCATACTAATTTTGGCCTTAAACACACGCGTTTATAGCGTAACATTCACTGTATATACACACGGAGACTCTCATGATCCAAAAACAATTTATTTTTTCAGGCCTTTGGTCCAGACTGGGGGGAAATCAAATCGTGTCACCAAGAGAAAGATCAAACAGGATGACATCACCAGACTGCAGTATGAGGTTTTGCTTGAGCAGAAAAAGAAAGTCATTCAGCAAACCATTGACTTTGAACTCATGAACAAGAAGCTCCGATTGGAGTTGGATAGCTTGATGCACCATGAATGAAAACGACATCCTCATGTTTGAAATGTTACTAAGAGTTCATTAAAAAAAAAAATTAGTTTGATAGTGTGCTACACAGTGTTGTGTTGTATATTGTATAGCTTCAGTTGAACGAACGGGAGATAACTAACAATGTCAATTCTAATAAATTGTTATCCATCTTCTACTTTATACTACATACAAGTAACCAAACACGTATCACTTCGGTAGATTGCTGGGTGCTCTTTACGTATGTAGCTGTCAATAACGATGAGTTGATGAGATAAGGCGATCAGTTAATACATGATTTCGACGAAATTTATGTAAACCATATTCAATAAAATTAATGTGTTAGACTCATTGCTAAAGATACACAAAGAACCTTACATGCTCACCATGAAGTCTTGGCGTTGTGCAACAAATTCAAACTCATTGTATCCGTGTAGCGTTTAGCTGTATTTTTTCTTAAGGGAAATGTGCACTGTGTACACTGGACAATATTTACGCAGTAATCTAAATTTTAGTTAAACATAGCTGGGAAACTCTATCCCTTTGATTCAACACGAAAAGACAAAAGTGCACGCCAAAGATTTTGATTAAATATTTGTAAGAATTATATTTGCACGCATTGGCAATTACATACTGCGAACACTGTCAACTATTTTCTTCAGTGACAACAGATGGTATCTCTGCATTCTTCTGTATAGTTATATTAAAGCAGAGACAGTTTGATCATTTCTGTTAGTGAAATAGTGCCTTGTGATATAATCACGGATGCCCCGTCCATCTTCGGGACCTGTATATTGCTCTTCAATGTTACTGTCGTCCTCTCCATCAACATCCAGCATGGGTTCACGAAGAATTATCGCCAGATTATGCAACACAGCACAAGCACCTGTGAAATATAGTATGATTGTTTAAAGGGTCTACAGTATTGTTATCATTCGATTCTTATGTTATATGAATGAGTGTTTCCCACTGGTGTTAGCACTTATATATCGGTTATCTTCAAATTTATTTCATAGTTACAGTGTATATTATTATCTTAGTAAACTCTCTCTGGGCTCATCCTGATTTCACCGTGCAGAACATGGAAACACCCAAATGCTCTTTCTATGGTTGACCTTGTTCTTTTATGGGAAGAGTTGAATCGCTCTTGCTCGGGGCTAGATGGCTTTAGATACGGAGTCATCAAATACGGACGACATGCGTATCCACTGTCACCGAGAATAACGCTGTCTTGTAGAGTCGTATGGTGTGTTTCCAGGTGTTGCCGTACGTTACTCATCTTGAACACGTGGCTGTCATGCGTACTGCCTGGCCATCTTGCCACTAAGTTAGTAAATTTACCTACAGAACGAGACAAATGTGGTCAATGTTAATATAAGTCAATATAACCTTCGAACTTGGTTCATAATGCGGCCACTGCAATATAGCTGAAACATTGCTGATCGCAGCGTTAAACAACAAATGCTGAAATCATATCATACTATAAAGATTTGTCTGATAGCTATTTCGTTTAACAACGTGAATGGTGTCAGGGTCGTAAACATATTGTCCTTGTGACTTTGAAGGGAGGACGTGTATGCTCCATGTACAGGTTTAACAGTGACATTTGATTTGTTATTATAAAAAAATATTTAACACACCTTGGCTGTCACACACTGCTTGAACGTTGATCGAATGGTAGCCTTTCCTATTGACAAAGGCAGGTTCGCTGTCTGATGGTGCCTGTATCCGTACATGTGTCCCATCGATACATCAGATGACTCCAGGAAATCGAGATATATTGTAGAATTCCTTTCTAATGTCGCCTATATCCCTCTCGGACGGCCAGGTAATAAACTTGGGCACAAGAGACGCAATGGCAAGGGAAACTTTCCTCACAACTCGTGAGGCTGTTGATTTGTCTATCCCTATTGTGTCGCCAGTGATTTGCAGGAAACTTCCACTTGCAAAGAAACGTAGGGCTACCAGAACCTGATAAAATGATTATTAAGAGGCTAATGATAGGTTTGACAAATTTTCAAATATTTCCATAATACTTATATCCACTTTGTTATTTATTTGGCTGCGTTTTCATTATGTCTCACTAAGTAAAGTGTTAATTATTGATATAAGATGTGCATGCTTTAATTAATTAAAAGATTCTTTTGGCCGGAATTGAACACGCAAAACTGTTCTCTTCAGTGTGCACGACACATTTAGTTTAAGTCATGAGAGTAACTCCCCCTTATGAAATTGATCATGGCTGACAACGCCAAGTTGAAAACGTATCTTTCTGGAGTGAAGTGAAAGGGATCCATGAATTTACATTACTTTCAATTGTGAAATATATTTACAAGGTTGGTATCATTAGGCTGCACATAAGACTTTACCAACACAGACCAGTGAGCTGACCCACGTAGAAGTGCGTTTCATTCATTGTAAACATTGTCGCTATAAATTTGGCGCTATAATAATATGTTTATTTCAAACTAGCTGAGTTTCTAGTGACGACATTTACCTGTAGTTCAACACTAAGTGCGTGCGATCTTGCAGATTTGGGCTGTAATTCATCTCTCACAAGATCGCAGATATATCCGATGCTTGCCTTCCCAAAACGGTAGCGTGCCCTTACTTCTTCATCGCTCATGGATTCGAGGTGTTGAGTTCGTTTTCTGAAAACACGGTCTTTCCTTGTGCGTCCTAAGCGTTCAAACAATATGTTCGCGGCCATGTTTGTTTTTAATGACACGCTAATGATGCCCCAGAACCTTCATTAAGTTAATGACGCGCTAATGACACCACAACGTCATTAAAACGTTAGTACAACTGGATTTAATGATACATTAGTTAATGAAGGTTTAATGACACGTTAATGCATCATTAAAGTTTGATACAACCGGGTCCAGTACAATATATACTTGAGATTTGCATATATATATATAAGACAGAATAAAGGTATTATTACAGACAGTTCTACTTGAGCTTATAATTATAAGGTGCTGTTAATTCATGATTTGACATATTTCAAGAGATATTGTGTATTTGCCACCACTGACCAATGTACACTGGCTGGTCATTGAACACACACATTGAGAAGACATTGTTGCAGAGGCTATCACTCTACAAATCTAACAACATGAGAAAAGACAAATACATCAATACACTCACAGATCAGCTTGAGGTGCACTTAATATGTTGAATGATTTCTGACGAAGAGCAAATGCACATGAGGGAATGGTTCCTGCTGTCAGCTTTAACACATGTCTGCTCTGTGTGACATTTCGTGATGTATATCACGAGGATTGTTAAGTAAATATGTTTTAGCAAGAGGGCTTGGTTTGGAGGTGGAATAAGATAATTGAAAATTCTGAAATATGATAAGGGAATAAATAATTTAAAGTTGTAAACTTCTGGAATTTGTCGACGGTTGATGATTTTGAGTTAATTTTAAACAATTTACTTCTCCTGCTAAACAGACCTCAATTTCACATGCATACGAGGGCTGGCTGAAAAGTTCTAAGCCTAAGTGGGATATCTCAATTGGATTGAAACAAACTTTTGCCACCAACAAGTACAATCATTTAATGAATCATAGACATAAGAACTGCAACTGTAGTGTTATTATTGTCTTTGTACCAGACCATCTTGTGAACCTACCCATTGAAATCACCAGAAATGGACAAAACTGGCTATAGGGCAGTCATCAAGTCACCTACAATTGAAAGGGCTTACTCCAACACAGATACATGCTGACATGGTCTCCACTTTATGGGATGATGCCCCTTCCTTTTCCACTGTAAAGAAGTGGGCTGCGGAATTCAAGCGTGGCAGAGAGAGCTTTGATGATGACCCGCGTCCAGGAAGGCCTTCAACAGCAACCATTCCGGAAAACATTACCTGGGTGCATGACACGGTGATGGCTGATTGACGATTGACCACTCGACATATTGCCAGTGTTGTGGGCATCTCTCATGAGAGTGTTAAGCACATTATCACCAACGAGTTGGGAATGACAAAAAGTTCTGCGAGATGGGTGCCAAAGCTCTTGACAGCGGATCAGAAACATGTCAGATTCCTGACGTCCCGTGACAATTTATGCCGTTTTGAAGCAGATCCTGATGATTTTTTTGCTCGATTTGTAACCATGGATGAGACCTGGATTCATCACTTTCAACCAGAAACCAAAATTCAGTCTAAACAATGGAAGCATCCGGAATCACCAGCCCCCCAAAAAGCCAAGTCGGTTCCTTCTGCTGGAAAGGTGATGGCTTCAGTCTTTTAGGATTGCAAGGGTATTCTTCTGATTGACTATCTTGTAAAAAGGCCAGACTAACAATGGAAGATATTATGCTGACCTACTGAGACAGTTGCGTTAAGCTATCAAAGCTAAGCGACAGTGAATGCTCACTAAAGGAGTCCTGTTCCACCAAGACAATGCTCCTGTTCACAAATCGGTGGTTGCCATGACAGCGATCCATGATTGTGGCTTCGAACTCATTGACCATCCCCCTTATTCACCCGCCCCGTCAGACTTCCACCTGTTTCCCAAAATCACAAAGGAACTAGCCGGTCGCCATTTTCCTAGTAATGATGACATCATTTCCGCTGTGAAAGACTTTTTTAGGGTGGCTGAAGATAATTTCTCCTCGACTGGCATCCAGGCCTTGCAGCATCGCTGGCAAAAGTGTGTAAACCTGGAAGGGGACTATGTGGAGAAATAAATGAAAACCATCGACTTGGTACAGGTCTTTCACAGTTAGGCTTAGAACTTTTTAGCCAGCCCTCGTGCACCATGTTGTGATAGGAGTGTAAGCGTACAGCCTATTCACATCATGCAAGAATATCCATGCTAACTGAATAACTGTGAATAATATAACTGTTTGTCAATCTAATGATAACTCCACCTCTTGTCACAATAAAAACTAGTTCACTCTATTTTGTGTGCATAGCCTAGTGGTTAAGGTGTTCACTCGTCACACCGAGGACCCATGTTCGATTCCCGACATGAGTACAGTGTGTGAAGCCCATTTCTAGTGTCCCCCGCCATGATATTGCTTCATTTGCTAAAAGCGGAGTGAAACCAAACTCGCCCACTCACTCATGGGAGCCATGCATCTCTACACCTGTCAGAGGGGTACACAATATACGTGATCTAGACTACCAGTTGTCATACTTTCATTTTTGTGGAAGCCTTGGTGGCTGAGTGGGTTGTGATTGCTTCCTTTGTTTGGTCATGTGATGCATTCTTCAGTGTTATCATGGTACTGTTCTGGGTGAACAATACCTTCCAAATGGCGTGCTGGTTTTCTTGGGGAATTAGTCAGCAAAGAGCCAGAGTCACAGGAGACTAATCACAATTTTATTTACAAGAACAATTAACAATTTACAATATACTTAGATAATAACTGAGGGTGCCACAGAGAGTTGGTACACACCCTGGGCTGTGGGAGAGAGGTCTGCTTGGTAATAGAGTCAAACCCCTTCTCTGCTTAAAACCACGACTGACTGACTGATATAGAAGATTTAACGTGCGCTTTCCGACTGCAGCGTATTTCGCACACGGGCCTGGCCAGGCCATTTAGTGTATTCCGAGAAGGGTGAAAGTGGTGTGTGCAACCCAAGAGGGGGCTTTTAGGGGTTGCTTATATCGATTTTTTTGAAATTTTAAAATTTGGAATAAATGCCGAGGTGGGTGGAGGAGGGAACTAAGGGAGCCGGGTGAGGTTGGTGTTTGTATGTTTATTGGATTTTGGATTGGTAGATTAATTAGTTTTTAGATGCGCTTAATTAGGCCTGTTTTGATTAGGAATACGCCTAGGGCCTTGAAGTTTTCTAGTTTATTTTGAGGGTTTAGTATTTCATCTAGAGTAGGAACCTTATTTAGATTGAGGTTGGTTTGTAGTGTGGTTCTGTGTGTTTGGTAGTGGGTGCAGTGGATGAGTGCGTGTTCTGTGGTTTCGGGTTGTTTGCAGTGGGGGCAGTTGCCCGTGGTGTGTCTTTTAAGTTGTTTTAGGTGGTTATTTAGGTTCGTGTGTCCTGTTTGGAGTTTTGTAATTAATCTGTCAATTTTTTTAGAGGGGTGTAGGATTTTAGGTTTGGCTAGTGGTTTTCTGAGCACTTTTTTGATTTGGCTATTTGAGTTTTGGTTATTTTTTGTTTGTTTACACTTTTAATTTCTGATTTTGAGATGGGTAGGTTTAGGCTTATTTCTGGTATTTTGAGAGATAATTTAGCTGCTTTATCGGCGTTTTCGTTGCCGTAAATTCCTACGTGGGCGGGGATCCACAAGAAGGTTATTTGTTTGCCTGCTTTTGTTAGGTCGTTGGAGCTTTTAAGTATTTGGTTTATTAATTTAGGTCGTTTTTGGGTATTTTTGTTATGGAGGGCTTGTAGCCCACTAAGCGAGTCAGTGAGAATTAGGATTTTGTTGTTGTTTTTTGATTGTTGGTTATGCAGGGCTGAGGCCATGCCCATAAGTTCGGCCGTGAATATAGATTGGTTGTTAGGGAGTCGGTAAGATTGTGTGGATATAACTGGTTGTGTGGTATGGACTCCGAAACCTGTGTGGTTGGAGATCGGGTCTGAAGATCCGTCAGTGTATATGTGACACCAATTTGGCCAATTTTCGTGTATGTAAGAAAGTGTGGTGGTTTTAGCTATGTTTGGGTCGGTTTGTTTATTTATTTGGTTAGTTAGCGTTGTGTCTATTTGGGGTATTTTGAGTTTAGGGGTGAAGATATTTGATTTTTTGCAGTTTTGTTTAAGATTTTGAGTTTGGTGTTCATTGAGGTAGTTAGTTATTCTTTGGGATATTGGGGTGAGTAAGGGGTGTTTGCGAGCTAGAGCTTGGTTTCTTGGGCTAATGTTTTGGTTAATTAGGTTTTCGATGAGAGGGTTTGTTTGGGACGCGGCCCAGAGATTAAGGCTTAGATGTTCCCTGCGTAGATTTAGTGGCATTTCTCCTGTAAGGGCCTGAAGTGAGGTGTAGGAGGTGCCATGTTGGGTGCGTGTAATTAGTTTAAGGGCTTGGTATTGTATTGAGTCAAGTTTTTTAGATAGAGAGTTGTTTAGGGTATTGTATATGGCGCAGCCGTAGTCTAGTTTTGATCTAATTAGTGTTGTATATAGTGAGAGGAGGGTATCTTTGGAGGCTCCCCAGTTAGAGCCGGTGAGACATCTTAATGTGTTAAGGTCTTTGCTGCATCTAGTTTTTAGGTTTTGGACGTGAGCCTCCCAGGTGAGGTGTTGATCGAAAATAAGTCCTAAGAATTTGGTTTGTTTTTGGAATTTGATTGTTTGGTTGTTTAGCTGGAGGATTGGGTAGGCAGGTTTCATGTTTTTATGTTTGAATACTATTCCTGTTGTTTTATCTGAGTTAAGGGAGAAGCCCCATTTGTCTGCCCATTGTTGTATTTTATTTAGAGATTTTTGGATTAAGTTTTCTGCCATTTTAATGCTTTTAGTGCGGATCCATAGGGCTCCATCATCCGCGAATTTTGAAGTGTTTAGTTTAGGGGATAAGCCCTCGAATAGATCATTTATCATTATATTGAAGAGGGTTGGGCTGAGAATGCTGCCCTGGGGAGTGCCATTTTCTAGGGGACACTGGTCCGATAGCGTATGGTCTATACCCACGGTAATTTTGCGATTGTTTAGGAAATCTTGGATGAAGTTTATTATTTGGCCTTTTAGTCCTATTTTTTTTAGTTTTTGTATTAGCCCGTGGTGCCATACCATATCGAAAGCTTTAGAGAAGTCGAGAAATATGCCTATGGTGTATTGCTTGTTTAGCTGTCCTGTTTTTATATCCTGTTCTAGTCGGGCAAGGTTATCGAGAGTTGATCGGCCAGGAGTGAAGCCACTTTGGTCGGGGTTTATGATGTTGTTTTGGTCTAGGTAGTGCTGTAGCCTATTTTTAGTCATAAGTTCCATTATTTTGCAGAGATTTGAGGTTAGGGATATGGGCCTATAGGAGTTTGCCTGATCTGCTGGTTTATTTGGTTTAGGTATTGGGATTACTAGAGCTTCCTTCCATGAGGATGGGACCTGTCCGTTTAGGTAAACTAGGTTGTATAGTTTAAGTAAAGTTTGGAGTAGTTTGGTAGGTAAGTGTTTGATTATTTGGTAAGAGGTGAGGTCTAGGCCAGGGGCTGTTCCTTTTTTTCTATTGTTTAGTACGTGATTTAGTTCTTCTATGGTGTAAGGTTGATTTATTTCTAGGTTGTCTTGTCTGATTTCTTTGGAGAATTTTATTTCTTTATTTAGTTTATCTTGGAATTTCTTACTGAAGTTACTGTTGCTACTAACTTTAGAGAAGTGTTTGGCTAGGTTGTTGGCCTTTTGGGTGGGGTTTGTTGAGTTGTTTATATTGGGGCTTTTTTTGTGCCGTTTGATGCCTCGGATGGCGTGAATTTTGCGCCACACCTTCCTAGCGTCGGTGTGGTGGTTTAGCTCCTCACAGAATTTTTTCCAGTTTTTGGTTTTAGCAGTTTTAACTAGGTTTTGGACTTGGTGGTTTAGTTCATGAGCTGTTTTGAGATGAGAGGGGTCTCGTTTAGCTCTGTTGAAAGCTGATTTGCGTTTTAGTCTAGTTAGCTCTATTTCCTCATTCCACCAAGGGACAGTGGGTTTTCCTGGGTTGGATGATTTGAAGGGGATTGCGGATTTGGCTGCGTTGATTATGAAGTTAGTTAGGTTTTGACAGAATGTTTCGGGGTCTGTTGTTTCTAAATCGTTTAGATTAGCTTCGTTGCATAATTCTTGGAATTGGTCCCAGTTGGCGTTTTTGTACTGAAATTTAGGTTCCTGTTTAGGGGTTTGATTTGGTATTTTTATATTTCCTAGGGTTATATTTATGGGAAAGTGGTCGCTGCCTAGAGGTACTGGGTGGACGTCCCACATCAGACTTTGTGCTAAGTCTGGCGTACATATTGTTAAGTCGATAGCCGACATGGTGTGGTGGATTTTGTCGTATCTAGTTGGTTGGTTATTGTTTAATAGTATTAGGTCATTTTTTTCGATCCACTCTGATATTAGTTGTCCATGGTTGTCTAGTTTATCTGCAATGCCCCAGGTAGGATGATGGGCATTGAAGTCTCCTAGGAAGATGGTTGATTTATTTCCTAATTGGTAAAGGATATCTAGGTCTGTATCTTTAATTGGTTTTAGTGTTGAGTGATAGATGTTAATGATTTTTATTTTTTGGTTATTGATGGTGACTTGGATTCCATTAGCTTCTAGATTAGGAGTGTTTACTTTAACTTCCTCGTAGTTTATATCCTCTCTAACGTAGATGATTAGACCTCCTCCTGTTCTGCCTGGGATGGTTTTGGACCTGTCGGTTCTCACTGCGTTATAATTTGGTAGGTTGAATTTAGTTTTATGTGAGAATTTGGTTTCTTGAATACAAGCTACATGGGGACCTTTATCTATTTTGAATTTAGCTTTAAGTTCAGAACCATGGCCAGCGAGGCCATTGGCATTCCATTGAAAAATGTTTAGGCCTTCCATTGGGAAACTGGGTGGATTTATGTTTGGTTTAGGCTTGGTTTAGGTATTTACTTTAGTAGGTTATTAAGGTTGCTGCTGAAACGGTCGAAAGAGGTGGTGACGAGTTGTAGTTTATGTGCTACACCAAAGAAGGCTTTGGAGCTGGCTTCTGGATTAGACTGCTTTAACATGTAAGCTAGTAGGAGGACTAAGTTGTTTAGTTTTTTGCTTGCTACGTTTTGGGTGAGTTTTTTTCTATAGCTTTTGGTTTTTGGGGCTGACAAGGTAAGATCGTTTATTTCCTCTGAGGATGTGTACTCGTCCTCTTCGGTTAAGTTATCTTTAGTTTGGTCACTCTGTTCGGTGGTGGGTTGCATGCTGGGTTTGGGTGCGAGAGTCTGAGTGGTTTCTGTAGTTTCCCTGTTGACTGGATGTTCGGGGGGTGCCTGTAGGTTTTGGAGTGTTGTTGCCCTTGTGGCTGTGATGGCTTGTGTTGGTGCTGGTTGTGTGGTGGTCGTTGTGCGTTGGGTTTTGCTTGCGGGTGTAGATGTGGTAATTGTAGGGTGAGAGGCGGGGAGGGTGAGAGTGTGAGTTTGTGGGATGTGTGGGGTGTTTGTTTCATTTGCGATGTATGCGTCTCGCTGATTTTGGTCCCATACGGAGACTGGGTATACTGTTTTGCGTGCGTGAGTGTTGTTGTTTGGGGGTGGTGTTGGTAGTAGTTGTTTGTATGCTTGCGGTGTGGGTTTTTTGGTTTGGATTTTGGCCGTGTTTATGTCTATATGTTTGTTGGCCTGTTGGGTGAGTGATAGTCTGTGGGGGCATTGGTTCGAGAGTGATGAGTGTTTTATGGATTTGCAGTGGATGCACCAGGGTGTGCATATCCCTGGGCAGTCCGTTTGGGCACAGTTTTTGCATTTAGTTTTTTTGAAAGTACATTGGTTAGCGGTGTGATTATATTGTAGACAATTTGAACATTGCCTTACTTGCTTGATGTAGGGTTTGACCTCTAAGTTATGGTTAGCGCCGAAAGTGATATGTTTGGGGGCTTCAGGGTGTTTAACTGTTTCTTTGAAGTTTATTATTACAATAGGTGTGGGGGTGGTTTTCCCGTTTCTGCTTAAAACCTGCCTACAGTATGTATTTAACAAAAATTTAAACAATAAAAAAGAATGTGATTGGTTGATACACGATGGGTTGTGTCCTAAGCTAAATGGATGGCTAGACAGAGGGGAATACTAAATCCTGTTTATCCTGTTGGACTGGCACTAATCTTGTTGACATATTTACTGGATGCTTTGAAAGAGATTAGGGTATCACTATAGATGAGCTTGTGTGGGGGGCTAATCCTTAATGCCCTATAGACGAGCTTGTATGGGGGCTAATCCTTAATGCACTATAGACGAGCTTGTATGGGGGCTAATCCTTAATGAGTCTTAATTGAAGTAATGTTATTCTAATATACCCAGGTAGGTGATGACAGATATACTTAAATAAATATCCTTTGTCTGGGAGATGGGATCTTGATACCTTAGGCTAGCATTTATCTAAAAGCTTCAAATCAATTAAACTATGTAGACGTAACTCTTGTCTTATTGAATAGTATGTCTAGAAGACGCGCTCCCATTACCTTAGGCTAGCAACCATCTAAAAAGCTTTAACTGAAACTACTGATATTTTATATATGCATTTTACCTAATGATAATTATTACTTGCTAAACTATAATTATATGAAATGATGTATAAATATTACGCCATGATAACTCATAAAAGCACTTGATGTAGATCAAATTATTATAAGATAACTTAGTATAAATGTTATCCCATGATAACTTCCCCTCTGTCTGAAAAAGTTTGGACCCCAAACGTGTAAAATAAAAATAATTAAGGCTTAGATGGACAATGTATAAAGTTAAACTGGTAGTAGTGAATAATAATTATTATAGAGTCTCTTTGATATAAGGAAACATAATATAAAAATGCTGTCATCAGGGATTCTGGATGTGGAGCTGGCTTGTCTTGGCACTCTGTACTGGTGGTTTTATGGGTGATGTAGGAGGCCTTGAGTTCCACATCCTGGATTGGGGTTGTAAGATAGTAGGCTGTGTCCATGGAGGTTTTACATGGAAACAAAGAAAAGAGATTTAGCATGTTCAAATAATATGTCATATATAAATACTTCCTCAGTTTGTCTGTAATAACTAGAAAATAAAACAAATATGATAATTAGGATGTAAAAGATCAGTACATAATTATTACTAAACGGTGTCATGACCAGGAAGAATCTATTGGCGGCAAATTACAAAAGTATATCATGAAAAAAATAGTAATATCCTTCAACTTTTGGATACAATCATTAGACGCACTATATATACATATATGTGCATGTGCATGTGCATATAACAAGTGCATTGATTTATTACATTAATATGGTATACAAAAGGTGTTAGAAAGGTGTATATCCTTTTTAGAATACATTGTTAGTTTTCGTAACTATTTGGTTTGCCTTTTCTTTGTTTTGGTTCATTTCGGTTGTTAAGTTTGCTTTATTTGAATTTGGTTTGTTTCGCTATGATTTTCGTTCGGTTCAATGCGATAGGGTTTGGTTTATTTTGCTTCGGTAAGGTTTGCTTCGTTTTGGTACGGTTTGGGTTCGATTCGCAGTATGGTTTGCTTCGCTTCGGTACGGTTTGGGTTCGATTCGCAGTATGGTTTGCTTCGCTTCGGTACGGTTTGGGTTCGATTCGCAGTATTGTTTGGTTTGTGTCATTTCACTTCGCTTTTGAGATTGGTTGATCAGGTCAATGCTCAAAATTTGTTGTGATAAGAATAACTCAGATGATCAGGCTGATGCCATTTGTTCCCAACTGGCGACCCATAGTGAAAAGACTGGACACAAGAAAACATAACTAGATACAGCTAATAGCTGTTTCGTGATTTGCACCGTTTATTCAGGAGATTTTGTATTTTGACCAAGAATATGTTCAATTGGCATCTGTCGGTATATATGGTGAGTAGATCCTGGTATGGTCCTTTACGGTACAAAAAGGTGTTGATGTTTCCAAAGTCTTTATGTGGAAAAATAACCCTTTTGGATTTATAAATTGGTGCTTCCTCTGGATCATATGGAGGATTATCTTCTAGAAGGGACCAATTACGGAGATCCTTCCAGCTATCATCAAGGTAGCGCTGTATGAGGTGGGGAGGAACATTTTCAAAATGGCATGTGTGGACAGTATCAGGATGTTTTTTATGTGAGACCTTGACATAGCAGTCTCCTTGAATAATTTCAATGCCCAGAACTCTTTCTATTTCATGTTCTACTCTTCGTAGGTGTTTGGGAAAAAACGGATGTGGTTTGACATCTAATTCTATGCATGGTTTGGTGTTGTCTTGCTTGACATTTCCTGACATTGTATTCCCTGACAGAACATTGACTGATTTATTGTCTTGTGCTGATTCCTTTTGGTCGAAAAACTTATGATTCTTCATTGGACGTTTTCGTCATTTTCCTGACATACTTCTTTTGAGGTGAAATTCTCTCCGAATGGAGTCTGGAATGCTGCTGCCATACTCCCATGTGTTTCCTCTTTCTGGATCCTTCCATTTTTCTCTGTAGTAGATTTTGCCATTTGCTCTCTTGGAACTAACAATTGAGTGGATGTCCTCTGGATTGAAGACCTGAGGGATATCCTTGGTTTGATTACCTGATGTTGGACTTGGAGGTTGTACCTGGCTGTCGTCGGGTTGTTTTCTGGATTTGGGCTGGTGATGCTTACTATTCACTCCTCTTTTCCCTTTGTTTACCTTTTCATTTACCTTGGTTGGAGCACTGGGACCTGGTGTGGCATGATTTTCCTTCATTGTTGCCGTGGGACTGGTAGGTTTTTCTGTTGTACTTGAAACAGGGTTTTTCTTTTTTGTTGGGGTCTTTTGCTTCGGACTCTTGTTGCTGGAAGTACCTGCCTTTGTTTTGGAATTGACCTTCTTACCTTTCTGTTGTGGAGGTGATTGATCAGTAGCCTGGTAAGTTGAACTTGTTGGTGGGGAATTGTTGCTGTCAAGATGAGTATCCTTGACTGGTTCCTCGTTGTCATCCATGACTCCTGAATCTATGTTACTGGAGTCATTGAGGTATGGTTCTGGAGGATACTGTGGACGATCAGCAGGATCAAAATATGGCTTCAGGCGGTTGGCATGGACCAGTGGTTTGTGTATTTTGTCGTCAGAACTTCGGCGTAGTTTGTAGGTATAATTTGGACCTGTATGGATGATATAATAGCTACCATACCACTTTTTGGTTAATTTGTTGGAAAGGCCTTTTTCAACTTTTTGACAGTAAAGCCAAACTCTTTGACCTGGGGCGAATTCTGGTTCTTTAGCCTTTCTATTATATTGTTCTGAATACACCTCCTTAGCCCGCGCAGTGTTTTCAGCTGCAATTGTTCTAGTGATTTCAAGCTCCTCAAGCAAATTGGAAAGATAACTTTTGTTATTGTGGCCTAAATTTTCTTTTGGAATTAATGCTACATCTTGTGGAGCTCTCATTTCTCGGCCAAAAAGCATAACATATGGGGATTTTTGAGTTGATGAATTTGGAGCCATCCGATAGGCCATCATGATGCCAGGAATAAAACGGGGCCAATCATTTTGAGACTTGTTACAATAGGCTCTTAGTGATTGATTGATGTAAGAATTGAGCCTTTCTACACAGCTGTTTGTTTGAGGATGGTATGGGCTGGTATGGGTAAATTTAATTGCCAAAAGTTCACAAATTGCTTTGATAAGTTTGGACATGAAGTTCTGACCTCTGTCTGAAATTAAGGTCCTTGGAGCGCCATACCGACAAAATATTTCTCTGACGAGAACATCTGCTACTTCTTTGGCTTCTAGGGTCCAAAGTGGAAAGGCTTCACACCATCTAGATGATGCATCTGTGATG
The DNA here is from genome assembly GCF_023055435.1 of Haliotis rufescens. Taxonomy (NCBI): domain Eukaryota; kingdom Metazoa; phylum Mollusca; class Gastropoda; order Lepetellida; family Haliotidae; genus Haliotis; species Haliotis rufescens. The sequence goes on along the minus strand of NW_025964001.1, from coordinate 48,143,158 downwards.
ACCAAAATGTATTTGTACTTATCTGGTGTTGTTGGCAGGGGACCGAGAATGTCAACGTGCCATCGGGTGAAGACCTCTTCTACAGGTAGTGGACGAAGTGGTGCCTTCTTGCCATGGTAGTGCCTCTTGGTCTGTTGACATACCTCACATGTCTGGACATAAGTAGCAATATCGCTGTACATTTTGGGCCAGTAGTACTTAGGTCTCATGGTGTTGTGCATCCTTTCTTTCCCGTGGTGGCAACCGCCAAACTCTGAGTCATGATAGGATTGCAGGACTTGATTTCTGAGGGTTCTTGGGACTGCCAGCTGTTTAATGAACTTGTCTGCGTGGCCTTTCTGTCTTTGTGGAACGAATCTGTATAGGATGCCTTCGTCAATTTCAAAAGTATTGGCTTCGATAAGAATCTTTTGACGATCCTTTTCATTTTGTGGAAGGACATCATCCTCTTTGTAGTTACAGATTTGGATGAAATCTGGACAAATCCTTTGTAGGTGACGTAAATTTGGATGTTCTTTTATACTTACTTCAACCAATGTGTCTTGGGTAACATCAGCATTTGTAGCATGTAATGCTGCAACAACATTAACTGGTACTGACTGATAATCCTCTTCATATTCAAAGGTGACTGACCAATGTGTTGTCTGTGTGTCTGATTCTAAGTGATTGACAATAGGTGTGCAAATATCCTCAGTCTGAGTTGTCTGTGTGACTTGTGTGGATGAATGGGTGTTTGGCAAGATTGTGGTACTGCTAGTTGATTTGCTTTGCTGAGTTGAAGTTACTGAGAAGGCTGTTTTCTCAGCATCTTCTGTCTGATCATTACAGTTAATATTTTCCTCATATTCCCTATGTGAGAGAGCATCGGCATTCCCATTTGCTTTGCCGCTGCGATGAACAATGTCAAAAGTGTAGGTAGAAAGTTCCAAAGACCATCGTCCTAACCTACCTGTGGCATCCTTGATGGATTTCAGCCACTTCAATGCTATATGATCAGTGTAGACTGTGAATTTGGAATTTGCAAGGTATGGACAAAGGATCTAATTGCTTCAACTAGGGCTAAGCCTTCCTTTTCTGTAATGCTCCAGTTCTTTTTGCTGCCATGAAGAGCTCTACCACCAAAAGCTATGTTCATTATTTTTCTCATCTTTTTGACTCAAAACAAAACCTATGCTCATATCACTGGTATCAGTTGCAAGAAGAAATTCTTTGTCAAAATTTGGATACGCCAGAACAGGTGTATTACTCATAGCATGTTTGAGTGTGTTGAATGCCTGATCAAACTCAAGTGACCATTGGAACTTTGGTTTCTTTCCTACTTCTGCCTCTGAATGCTTCTTTAGCAAGGCATTCAGGGGAAGCGCTATGTGAGCGTAATTTTTCACATACTTCCTGTAGAAGTTTGTGAGACCTAAGAAGGAGCGGATCTGCTTTTGTGATTTGGGCACTGGAAAGGTTCTAATTGCTTCAATCTTTTTGTCATCAACTTGAACACCTCCACATGATAAAATATGACCCAGAAAAGAAACTTTGTCTGTGGCAAAATTGCATTTGGATGGCTTTAGGGTTAATTTTGCCTGTTTGAGATAGTAGAATACTTGCTCCAAATGTTGGAGATGCTCTGTTTTTGCTGTAAATTATCAAATCATCAATGTAGATCAGCGCAACCTTAAAAAGCAATTTTCGTAGCACTTTGCTCATGAGCTGTTGAAAACAAAGTGGAGAATTTGTCAAACCTTGGGGCAATCGTTTGAATTGATAAAGGCCTTGATGGGTGACGAAAGCAGTTTTATGCTTTGAATCTTCATGTAGTGGCACTTGGAAGAAGCCATTAGCAAGGTCTAAATTTGAGAAGATCTTAGCTTGTGTATTGGCGATGTTATCAACAACATCATCAAAAACAGGAAGAGGCCATGACATTGGTAAAGTGACAGAATTCAACTTTCTGTAGTCACAAACAAATCTATATGAGCCATCACGTTTCTTGACTAGGATAATGGGAGCTGAATACATAGAAGTAGACTCCTCGATCAAATCATACTTCAGAAAATCATCTATAAGTTCTTCAGTGACTTTTTGGAGATGAGGAGATTGACGATATGGTCTGCTCTTAACGGGTTGGTGGTTGCCAGTGTCAATGATATGTTGGTGCATGTCAGTCTTACCTAAATCTGCAAGACTCGTTGAAAACATGTTTCTATTTTGTCCCAAAATTCTAAGTAGTCTGTGTCGTTGGTCTGGAGTCAGTTGTGTATTGGTCAAATAAAATCCTAACTCTTGTGCAATTTTAACATAATCCCAGGTGTCATTGTCTCTCTTCTCATTGTCGGTGTTAACGGTACTGATGAATGGTTGGTCAGAGTCGATTTCAAAAACAGAGTCTTTGTCAATCTAACTAAATTTGCCTACAACTGTACCCTTGTCAAGAACCTTTTCTTCTTGGGAGGGATTCATAAGCCTAAATGTAGCAGTTTTGCTTTTCACTTTGGAAAGAGTTCTACCACCTGCTACTTCAGAATGAGCAGTGAGGGAAGCAATGGGTTCAATGAGGATGAGGGAATCCTCTTTGGTCTCTCTGATAGTCTAACCTTGAAATGAATTTCACTCTGAGGGGGGATGTAAATCTGATCTATTGTTTTTGCTAATCCACTAATCTCTTGCACTGAATTGGCTATGAAATTGATATATTGCCTATCTGATGTGCTGTTGTTAAGTATCAAGGAATGACAGCTATAATCTAAGACTGCATCATTGTCATTAAGGAAGTTCTCACCTAGTATCACTGCCTTAGGCAGTGTAGGCAGTACATAGAAAATTCCTGATCCTCAATGACAAAAACTAACACAACTGAACCTAACACTTTATGCAATTCGCCGCCAACACCTTTAACCTGTGGAAAGGGTGAGTTTCCAAGAGTAAGGTTTTCAAAAGTTGTGCTCAAAAAGCAGACGAAATACAACAAATGGATGCCCCTGTATCTACTAAACAATTTGTTGTTTTTGTACCAAATTTTGCCTGAATTACACTTTTGGCAAGGGGCGTAACTAAAGACACTGTTGGAATTTCACTTTCAAAGTTACTTTCCATACCATACTCCATATTTGCCACGACACCTATTAGTATGTACCGTACTAAATTAAAGGAAGACAAGTAATCAACAATGTAGTACTTACAATATTTGAAGACTTTTTCTTCCTTTGATGGTGTCTTTGGAGGAGTTGGTTGTCTTTTAATCCAGTGTTGAGGTCAGAGGTAGATGCAGCTTGCTTGTTATTCCATCAGATGATCACGGTTGGACATGTCCTCCAATGGGTTCTTGTAGGTGGTCGTAGTTAGTTCCTGGACTCTGTGGTTCCGGAAACGATGATTCTCCGCCAAATTATCATGGTACTGTTCTGGGTGAACAATACCTTCCAAATGGCGTGCTGGTTTTCTTGGGGAATTAGTCAGCAAAGAGCCAGAGTCACAGGAGACTAATCACAATTTTATTTACAAGAACAATTAACAATTTACAATATACTTAGATAATAACTGAGGGTGCCACAGAGAGTCGGTACACACTCTGGGCTGTGGGAGAGAGGTCTGCTTGGTAATAGAGTCAAACCCCTTCTCTGCTTAAAACCTGCCTACAGTATGTATTTAACAAAAATTTAAACAATAAAAAAGAATGTGATTGGTTGATACACGATGGGTTGTGTCCTAACAGAGTAACTTTTTGTCTGCTGATTATCAGCCTTATCGCCCTGTGTTTCAAATAGTGATGCTGGCCCATGCAGCTATATTACTATCGTCAATTCATGCTAACAAAAGTGTTGAAGTGAAAACCAGAATTATGGTACTATAACAGTCTTTTTCACATAAAATTCTGTTTTTTTACCCCCCTGATTACTCTGAAGCTTCAGTTAGTGTTGGCATCTCTGGTCTTGTTGAATAGACGAGGGTAAAGTGAACCTACTTAACCCCCTGGATGCCACAGGGACATATATGTCCATCCTCTACAACCCTCACTTTGAAGTCGAATAAAATTCAAAATACATCACCCACACAAATACACTTCACAGTTTTTAATAAGGTGGGAAATTCCCAGTTCTGTGATATCATCCACTGGCAATTTTAGGCCAAGCAAAAGTACTGAAAATGACCTCTGATAATTAGGTACATCATAAATGTCGCCATTTTTTACACATTACTAAATTAACACTCACGGCGTTATTTACAGCATGTTTTGAAATCTACATTTGGGATATTTACTCGGAGAAATGAATTTCAAAAACAGCATATTTGTGATCACGGGGTATCTGTCTTTTATGAAATCACCAATGATCATTCCAAAACGTCTCCGATAACCCTAGAATCGTGTAGAATGTTTTGGAAAATACGAAAACACGAACGCCGTAGCGAACTTTCCGCCATATTGGATAGTGTTTACAAAATCACGTTTCAGGTACACCGGTTATGAGAAGCCTGTAACATCACGTATATTTTAACCCTATCTGCGATACCTACATCCTTGAATTCCTTATACATTTTAGAATGAAATGACCAGTGGTCTGTCACCAATACAAAGTGGCTAGATGAAATCAAGCAAAATAGGTTAGGTGTGAAAACGAACGCTGTGCTCGAAAATCTGCACTTGGTTGAAATGTAAACAAAGCAAAAATCAGATTTCACACAGTGTAGCATTTTCTCCTATTTTGAGCTATCCATTTGTCTATTCGTTCAAGATATTGGCTCAACATTTTCAGAATATGCATGGGAAGAGAATCGTAGTAAGAATTAGGGAATCTAAAATAGATACATTGCAATGATTTGATATTTTCAACGGAAGTTGTCAAAATTACCGTTCTGTGTGACGCCATGACTGACGCAAAATCACGCACAATGACAACGGTATTTATTGGAATTTCTGACTATTTCCGTTTGTTTCAATGAAAAATATAACAACAAATAACAGTACATAGATTGTCAGAATGTTTCTGATTACTTACATGTCACATTTATGTATATACGATCCCTGAATCAACGAAAGTCCCCTCGTAAAATCCTGCGTACTGTGGACAGTGAACACGCCATTTTGTAAAAGTCGGTCACAGGTAGTGATGTCATACGTCAACATTGTTGTACATATTTATGTCTCCCCCCAGAATGGAGGGAGACATATTGTTTTTGGCACGGTTCCCGTCGGCGTCGGCGTTCCCACCGTTTCCGGACCATAACTCAGAAACCGTTTAATATTTTTTCGCGAAACTTTGTATACACATTAACCCAGCACTGAAGTGGTGCATTTTGCTATTACAGTTTCCATGACATCACATATGTCATTGTGTAGAAGACCTGCAGAGTCAGATACACGGGCAATTACATCACAGAGACTTTCCTTTGTGCCATATAACATTGCTTCATCATTTCTGATATGTTGGGGGTATTAATATATTTGTGTCCAAACTCTATTAGTACTTTAAGTGGATTTTCTACAAATACTTCAGTAACAAGAAAACTGTGCTACTTAGATGACTACACTGTCAGGTGGGTAAATGATTGAGGGATTAGTGGTGTTGATTAGACGCTGAAGTGGTGCCCATTAGTTGTTTGAAATTTCTAGGAGTTCTATTTTTGTCTCTGTTATTTAGTAATGGAGGGTGGGAATGAAGAGATGGGGTTTAACGTGAAGTAACGTGAATGGGGGTTAGGGGAGTGGGGGGAGACATATGTTTTTACGAGTAAAAACACTTTCTAGTTGGTAATTTCTTTGAGGTGAAGGTCCTTGAATGAGGGTGCACACGATCATTGTATCATGCTGTTTACAGTTTCAGTTTTGGTGTATATTTTTAAAATCTTTTATACATTTTTTCACACAATTAATTTCACTTTGGATATTTGTCAGTGTTCAAAATGATATCATATGTAAACATAGGCCACAACATGTATGAACAAACCTTTGATAATCTCCTGTTTGTTTGAACATTGTTTACATAACAATTGATAGGTTTATAGTGTCGACTACGATATTTCTTTCCTTTGGACAAGTGCTACAAGATGAAGTGTATATGTAACTGCAGCATGTGCGTATTTCTTGGGAATAAGGGTTAGAAACTAACAGTTTTTGTCCACTAGTCCTTATAATGCTAACATATAGCAAAACCCTTAAAATGAGCCAATTTCTACTTGCCCTGAGGATACCTTTACCATTGGGCAGTTTGGTAAGGACTACAGGACTAGTGCTAATTTCTAGAGCTGGCCCGGATGTGTAATAAGTCAATATTATAAGTTCATATAACCAATGTCCATGAAAAGCCATTTCATTTTATTTTATAACTAAAACTGAATATATTACTTTAACAAAATGGATAATATTTTTCGGTAAAATATATGCACACATTTCTGAAATGTCTTGGTCTTGGAATTGTCTTTTATGTCGTTTGATACAGAGAACAGTGATATCTAATGATTCGCCAGGTGCGCGTTAGTCACAAACAATTTACGAATTATTCCTCTCATTTTGCATTATATAATCAATGGGTTCATTCTTTTTGTCTATTGTGATCACAAGATAGTAAACTGTTTACTTTATTTCTCCAGGAATTGTAAAAAAAAATAAAATAAAACCCATGCCAGGTACCCCGTTGGTTCAAACGTATACGATTACCCTGATAATTCTATGCCAATAGAGCTTTCTTTGCATCTTTTATTGTGTAAGAAATAATAATATAATAATGAACACATATATTCCAATATTGAATATAATTTGGGTTGTTTTGAAATATTCTTTTGGGAATTTCATTATGTAAATTGATGCCAAACAGGTCTTGTCCAATTAAGATACATGATAAACTATCTAATTGTTTTCATATTCCAGACATTATTTACTTGGTGAAAGCAGTCATTTTATGTTGTGTTGGAAAAGCGTCAAATTCAGTTCAAAACATCAAGATTTTCCATACCATGAACAAAAATTAGGGGAGATATATATTAATCAAAATACCAGTGTCGTCTTTTTCCGACGTTATCAAAGACATAAAACCAGCCATGACGTCAAAAGGAATGGTGTTATTTTTAGGGTATTTCATTACATTTGATGATAAGGCTAGTGCTCCATTAATAATGATGCAACATTAGTCAAATTACACTTACACAATCAGGAGAATGTTGGAATATAAGGACTAAGTTATAGGTTAGATAAGGCCATCCATTTCTCTATTACCTCCTTTTTATGAAGTACGATTTCATCATCTCTTATGGGTATGTCATGGCGACTGATTTACAACACCCATTGTCTGAAGAACATTTAATTGCAAAGGCTCATTACCCTGGAGCCATGACATCTATATGCCTTGAAACATTTAATTGCTGTTATTGATAAGATGCTAATCCTAATTGTTAATCCCCATTTTTGTGTACATTGAACGTCTGCCATCCTGAACAGGATGTGCAAGTATGTCACTGATGATTTACTGTTTACATTTATATTTATTACTTACTAAATGTCAGGTGACCTTGGCTATATAAGCCTTGGTCCAAAATGATTGGAAGGAGAGAAGGGGGAAAAAAAGGTCTTACCCTTAGCCTAGCTAGGGTTAGGCTGGGTGCTCCGGGGCACCTAAACAACAACCACTACCACTATGTGCTGACCTGACACATAGTGTCTTTTGTATGTATATATCTACATGTATAAAGTAAAACTGTATATACCGCAAGCCATCGTCTCCAAGTTGTCACTTCCAACTGAGAACCATACGTCGGCCCCTTGCATATACGAGTGTGCAAATCGTTCATTAATCAACGTCAGATCGACACGCGTTGTTAATTTGGTGGAGCTATCGGGTATGACAGACTTCTTAGTCTGTCCTTTCCTGTACCTCTTTGCAGCAAGGCATATGGTTCACAAAACTGTAGGAAGTGACAGTCTCTTATTGAAAGGATATACTACCTTCCTGAAGGCCAATCACCAAGAACGAAGAAATGGCCTTTAACAAGATTGAAGAAAGAACAAGAACCTCTCCGATCAAGAACAAGTTCTCCGATCCCAAACCTTCCCTGCTCAAATATCTTAGCAACACTGCTAAGACTTCCCCTTCAAGATGTCGTTCCTGCACACTGTACAGGACCAAAGAAAAGAAGTATACACGCCTATCCCACAGAGATCCGACCACAGCCATCCATCATCATGCAGACCCTGCACAATACAGAAACCGCCTCACAGGCACCTACAAGATGGACACTGTGTACAAGATATCTCATGGGGACTTATTAATTTGTGTTTACTTACATGGACTCAATCAAGGATATATATTGTGTGACTGTTGAATATTGCAACCAGGTATGTTTAATCAAAACCAGTATATTAATGCCAAAATGTGTCTTTCAAAAATTCAGTTTTATATATGTGCAATATACTCCAAATTACATCTTTAGTCAAGCTAGATCTTTGAAGTTATTGTGTAGGGAATCTTTGAAATGTCTCCAGGCCACGCCAGACATATAGATACAGCGAGGGCCCAGACAAACCTAAGCTGTAGGGTTATCGAGTCACACCTTAAAGCTTGACTCGTAATTTCAAAAATCTAAACGACAAAATTTGTCATTTGTTACAAGTAATTAATGTGCACAGTTTGGTACAAAATTGAATGTATTGTCTAGGACTTTGAATTCAGTTAGGGATATTCATGGGTGAACCACCCCCACATATATGTTTATTGTATGTCAGTATTAAGTAATTAACAGCACAGCAGTATTCAGCATTTCAGAGTTTTGATGTCGGAATCAAGGGATTTTTTTTTCTTGGGCATCGCACCCACAATATCTGGGCAAGCTCCGTCAAAGACACGGGAAGAGCATCCATTGTACTTAAAAGGGCAAATGTACCCACAAGTACCGTTTGAGTCACGTGGTAAAGCTAGACTCCTGGTTTCAAATTTCTTTATGCAAAATATTTGCTGAGATGTTTAATTTGTACTTTTTATGACATTACTCATTATCATTATTCGGTACTGAGTCGCACCGCCAAACTAGACTCCTGAATTCAAAGAACCTTCAGTGATATATTTATTGAATCTGTGCAAAGCAGTAATTACCTTGTAGTGAAATTGCACATTACAAAGATAACTTGGTTAGTTTTCAAACTGGCACTAATTCAAATTAGCTAGATGATCACTTTCATACCGCCATTGCATAGATATATTTGTTGCATAAGGATTTCATGTAACTGATTTTGTTCACATTTGCATGGTCGTTTTCGTTGGTGAAAAAACTCACACATATCAATTTGGACTTATATAAGCTTGGGGTCCAAGCTTCACGTAACGGAGGGAAGTTGTCATGGCGACTGATTTACGACACCTATTGTCTGAAGAACATTTAATTGCAAAGGCTCATTACCCTGGAGCCATGACATCTATATGCCTTGAAACATTTATTTAATTGCTGTTATTTATAAGATGCTAATCCTAATTGTTAATCCCCATTTTTGTGTACATTGAACGTCTGCCATCCTGAACAGGATGTGCAAGTATGTCACTGATGATTTACTGTTTACATTTATATTTATTACTTACTAAATGTCAGGTGACCTTGGCTATATAAGCCTTGGTCCAGAATGATTGAGAGGAGAGGAGAGGAAGAGAAGGGGTTTGACTCTCTTACCAAGCAGACCTCTCTCCCACAGCCCAGAGTGTGTACCGACTCTCTGTGGCACCCTCAGTTATTATCTAAGTATATTGTAAATTGTTAATTGTTCTTGTAAATAAAATTGTGATTAGTCTCCTGTGACTCTGGCTCTTTGCTGACTAATTCCCCAAGAAAACCAGCACGTCATTTGGAAAGTATTGTTCACCCAGAACAGTTCCATGATAGGTATATTTTATAGCTAAACGTGTACAGTTTCAATATCGATATTTTTGTGGAATAGTTTGGTTCCTCCTGAACAAATCACCATGAAAATATATTGTCCTTACCCACAGCTAATTCTCATCAAGTGACCTGAGTTACAACAAACTAGAGCTAAGCATAGCGGAGTTATGCCCCCTTTTCTATGTATGTGTGTAACCTCTCTCTCGCCTTTTGACGTCATAGAGAAAAATCAGTTTTCGTCATTTAAGGCATGCTATTTTTTAAATTGAATGTATGTCGTTATACAAACACATATAACTCCATTTGATATGTAGTTATGTCGTTCAGATATTATAGGCAGTATTTTGTTCGCTTACGGTTTCCGTAAAGCTTCTTAATAAATTTTTTGTCGCACAGTACTTTTATCGGTGTACGATAAAAAGCGGAGAAATTAACTTTTTTTCAATGCAGAATAAATTCGGACAACACTTAGAAGTGTCTTTTTTAAAACCGGTTTAATATTTGCAGTTAAATAAATTTAAACAATCAAATAGGAAATTTAATATTCTCTGCTTAATTTTGTAGCCAGAGGTAGATCCAGTGCAGCATGAGCTCAATTCTCGCACAACCTTCACTTTTCCGATCTTAGGAAAATGTGCGTCAGAAAAAAACCTCGGCATCCAGAGGGATAAGGTGTCTAATGCGATTGGGTGGTCAGGCTCGCTGACTTGGTTGATACATGTCATCGTATCCCAACGGCATGGATCGATGCTCATGATGTCAATCACTGGATTGTCAGGTCCAGTTTTGATTATTTACAGACTGACGTCATATAGCTGGGATATTGCTGAGTGCGGCGTTAAACAACAAACAATACAACTCTCTTCTTGTCTCATATCATCTTACCCGGACTGAGCTACTTGTTTCTGAAGAGGTCAGCTATTCTCTGCCTCTGGTGTAGAACTTTGTTTTGACAACTCTGTAGGCAAAACGAACTGAAGTCAGAAGTGAGCGTCACCTACATTTTCTGTCAACCACCTTGATTGAGCAGTGCATATGTCACTTCTTATTAGTTACTGTTATGTATATTAATAATTTATGACTTTTCCCATGTTAGTGACCTTGGCTGCATAAGACTTGGCCAGAAGGAAGAAAGAGACAGCCCCACACTCAAGCAGTACTTCCTGTATTCATCTACTTGTATAAAGCAAACTTGTATATACTGCAAGCTAATAACTTGATGTTGTTCCTTTCTACCGAGAACTGTACATAGACCCCTTGCATATAGGAATATGCAACTAAATAATCATTATCAACGTTACAAACGTCTCTAACTCATGCCCAGTGACATGTTGTTAATAAACTGATATACAGATATACAACAGCATCTGAATGATTAAGACACATGCACATTGTCGTCGACATTTTTGAAAGCAATTGGTGAGAATTATGTCAAGAGAAAGTTGTGTTGCATGTGCAAAAGTGACAAGGCCCTGGTCATTTCAAATTTTGTTTCGGGGACAAATAACTGAACTACTAACCAGTGTATGCAGCTCGTGCATTGTGTAAAAATGTGAACATAAACATACATCATTAGTATATTAAAGTGCAAAGTTTGTTTATTAGTTTGATCATGTTGATTAAACACTTATCTTTGATAATATTTAAAACCTGAAGATAAATCATAAAAAAAAACAGACATGCTTTTTTCTTCACATAACAAGCCAGAACTTGTCAGGTTGGTCAGTAGACTGCTCATATATATTGTACATGTCCCACATGCAGTCAAGTCTTGTTAATCTGACACTCGTTAATCCAACAATCAGCTTTATCCGAGACTAATGATGGTTGCTATTTAGACCTGTTAATCTGACAATCTCATATTCCGACTCCGACACTACTAATTTACAACGAATTACCAAAATCACTCATTAGTCTTGTGAATCGGACACAGTGATATGCGTACTCTGTGGTCATCTGCCCGTGAGAACACGGCCCATGTTTTGATGAGAGACGAGTCGGCTGGTAGCTGCATATTATAACGGCTGCACATTGACGGCTATATATCTCACATATATAGTTCCATATATCGCACATACATAGTTTCATATATCGCACATATATAGTTCCATATATCGCACATACATAGTTTCATATATCGCACATATATAGCTCAATATATCTCACATATATTGTTCAATATATTGCACATATATAGCTCAATATATCTCACATAAATAGTTCAATATATCTCACATATATAGTTCAATATATCTCACATATATAGCTCAATATATCTCACATATATAGCTCAATATATCTCACATCTATAGCTCAATATATTGCACATATATAGTTACACATATTGCACATATATAGCTCAAAATATCACACATAGAAAGCTCAATATATCTCGCATATATAGCTCAATGTATCACATATCTATAGTTCTCATATCACACATTTTTTCTGTATAGAACTCACATTGTTTTTAGGTAAGTGCTTTTTGCAAATGAGAATGGGGAATCCCAAGTTAATTCATTCATGACACATGATTACAGGGTGATTGAAAATAAAGGACTGACGGGAAGTTTCATTAATGTTTATTACCACAGATAAACGTGACAAAGTAAGCTGTCAGAATCAAATCTCTTTAGTCACACATGTTCTATGTTTTATATGAAGCAATCCTGAGGGAATAATGCAAGCATACATACTAACCACATGCCACCACAATATACCCAAGCTGTTTCATTAATTTTTATTCACAATGTTTTTATTTCAGATTTCAAACAATGGGTATAACTGGACTCCTGCCATACTTGAAGAAGATCCACACCCCAGTAAATATTTCACAGTTTGAAGGCTGCACTGTTGCTGTGGATGCGTATTGTTGGCTTCATAAAGGAGCTTTTTCATGTGCTGACAAATTGGCACTTGGCGAGACTACTGATCAGTACGTGAGTTTTCAATGATTATCATTAGATGAATCATCCATCCAAATTGAAACCATGACATCTCTTGCAAACTGTTCTTATTTTAGCTAGCGGGAATAGTACTGAGTGTGGCTCACCTATTGTAAACAAAATGTTCATGTATGCCAATATTGTCTTGGCTCATTCCTGGGAATTTTTTTAACATTTTCTTCTCCTACATGTGTTTTTATGGCATGCATGCTGTGTTATAAATGCCTATTATAATCTGATGTTGACTGACTTAAGCATTTCCAGATACATAACTTTGGGAATCACTCTTCTTTCCCCTCTGAAAACAATGCCTTCTCTGTCTCGGAGTTCATCTTGAAAATTCTGAAGTCAGTCATTTGAAATCGATGGCCTGATAAAACTCCTCATCCTTGAGTAAATTTTCTTTAATGTCCTATAATTTTGCATCTGTAGCAGGCAGATTTGAAGTGAGAGTATGTACATTGCAAGCAGTGTTATCTTCTAGATTTTCATAATCACTACTTGGTGGAATATATACTCCCTTGAGAATGTGTCAATCAATGCCATCGCTTTCCTGGCTTGTATATCAAGTTGAGTGTATACTTTTGTAACGTGGGTAAAATTCTCTGTAATCTAGATGGTATCTTGGACAGAGGATTCTTCAAAATGGGATTCCAATGGCTTTCGGTCTGATTCTACGTTAACATCTCTACCATAGGTGTACTAATGAAATTGTTCTAAGGTGAACACAACTGCCACCAGTTCTGTCTGTGCAAATTGCTTCAGTCAGTGATCTTGATGCATATGCAATAGGTTGGTTATCTTGAAGAAGTATTGGACTTCGATGAAACACAAATTACTACTACCGGTTTGGTGATGTCACAAAACTTCAGCATTGGACCAGGTTCCTCTGTGAGAACTTGACGTATTGTGTTGTATTATTTCTGCTGCTCCTCAGACAAGAAGAATTCAACATCTTTCTTCAACAGTGTCTCATTGGTTTTGTTATGTCAGACAGATTAGGAATGAATTTTGCAAAGTAGTTGACAAATCCCAACAGTCGTTCCACTCCTTTTTTGTCATCCAGTGGTGGCATTTTGCTGATTGCTTCAATATTTCTGTATCAACTGTTTTAATTTTTATGGCCTGTGTAGCCTTCGATTGTACTCTTCTGGTGTGGTGCCTTATTACATGCCATCTATGTGAGAATGTCACTTCTCAACACCTGGGAGATCCTGAAATCTCTAAAAAAAAAAAAAATGTTGCTGGAATACCTCTTGAGCTGATATGATCCCAAACAGCATTCTGAGGAATCAATACCTGCCAAAAGGTGTGTTGAATGTTGTGAGAAACTCACTAGGTTCGTCTAACTTCACTTGCCAATATCCTGAGTTTCAATCAATCTTAGAGTACAGTTTTGCCCCTGATAGCCTGGTTGGGAATTCCTCAAAAGTTGGTAGCTGAAAGTTTTCTTGATTTATGGCCCTATTTAGATGTTTAGGATCCAAATATATCCTGAACTTGTTAAGTTTGGTTTCTCAACTATCACCAGTAAACTGACCCTGTTTGTAGGCTGGTCTACTTTCTTGATGACTCAATGAACAACTACATCACAGGTCTTCAGTTTCTATCTAAGTGCAGTACGCACTTTTCATGGAGGATCTGACTGGTGGTTCTTTTGGATCTATCTCAGTGTGATATGGCTGGTTATAATTTATCTTGTACTGATCCAATGAATAGAGTTTCTTAATCATGGTCTGTTTCTTCACTGTATGTAGGGGGGCGGTCGGGTAGCCTAGTGGTTGAAACTCGCCCCTTTGTTGGTCAAAGAATCCCTCAACGATTATTTTTTATTTATATATGTCTTGCATCTAAAAATATACACAAGATACAGTTAAATGTGTTCTGTCATACTGTATAATACCGCATGTCCCTATGTGCTTTAAATTGCATCTGAAATGTATATAATACATGGGAAAAAATATGTGAATCATTACGCAACGACTTTACAATTCTTTTAGCTTTGCGCATTGGTGTTTAGACGGAACCCCGTCGCAAAAATGGCCACAAGAGGGGCACACGTTGCTATTTGGCTTGTCCCGGAATAACACAATTTGGTCACAAACGGGCCTTTGACGCAGTCGCAAAGAACAAAAAGACACTGTGTTGCGTAGGTGGCGTCTGTCTGGACTTGCAGGTATGGTCAGTGATGACAAGTGAATAGAACTCTTGACCCCAGCAGTGACAATTCACAGGATGTAATTGGTGTTTGAATGACATTGTTTATATACTTGTTACAAGTGCTTCTCAATCAACAGTGATGTGGAATACATAGTTTCAGCTTATGTCTAAGTTAGTATTTCTGCTATCCAAAATGTCTTACTGTTGATATAAATGCAATGTTTAATAATGCGAGCAAAGACCACTTGCATTTTTCGCATTTAACTCACGCTCGCATTAATTTCAAGATTTACAGTACAAATTGAAACAATGCCTAACCTACAAACCCCTCAAGGCACCTATCCACGCAAATCGCTTGGGGCCCTACGTGGGTGAATACAGTTGCCCGTCACCGCCCCCACTTGACCTTGAAAACCCAACCGGTACTCTTGTGCCAATGACGCTGAACAAGATAACCCATCTGGTACCCAAAGTGACAATGCCAATACGCCATGCATTACACCATCAACTTCCCAACAAGGCCACAAACAGCTAGCCACACCCGCATCCAACTCCCACGATAACAGTTGGGACCCTCAGGATGATATTCCACTGGCTGAACTACAAAAGAGATGGAATAATCATGACCAATGCACATCTGACACTGAAGATTCCGGGGAGAATAGGTCTTCAGCAACCCATGCTTGCCGTAAAAGGCGATTATGCTTGTCGTAAAAGGCGACTAACGGGATCGGGTGGTCAGGCTCGCTGACTTGGTTGCTGCATGTCATCGATCCCAATTACGTGGATCGATGCTCATGATATTAATCACTGGATTGTCTGGACCGCCGTCATATAGCTGTAATATTGCTGAGTGTGGCGTTAAACAACAAACCAACCAACCACAGTAGAGGAAACCCCTTTCATTGAACAAGTGGTGTCATCAAAACGCATCCCTTCAAGTGAAATATGTTGAACGCCCTACTCCACAGTGGGTATCTCAGTCACAAATGCCCACTTTTATTGTAGAAGACTACTATGCAAGGTGCACTCTGAAGAGTAAACAAAAGCAACAAAAAGCTGACAGAAAACCTAAGTTCCCGACATAGTGTAACCCAAAGCTAACAAATTATACCACTCAACGAAGGCGACACAGACACAGATGCTATTATTCATTATACGTCGGTGTCATCACATCATACATCCTCGATTGCAATGCTGTTTTCTTTCAAAACAAACATACATGCATAGAAAGTTTTTATATCACATACGATCTGTAACTACCTTCTACCTTCAATTACATAATACAGGTAACATTCGTACACACTAAAGTATAGTAATGCAAGGAAACAAGACACGAATAATGACTGACACTGCAGACTCATAAAAAATACCCATACCACATTTCTTCAATAGTTCGGTCATCACCTCTGTATGTAATATCTTCATATTCATGTATGAATGGCTGGAAGAGTGAAAGGTCTGCGGAGTTTTGTGTCTCATATAGGTGTCAACTGTATTTAAACAGGTACAGGGCAACCCACAGACAAAAGAGTCATCACGCTATTGTCTGGGGCCCTGGAGACACACCAGGTGAAATGTCACGAAGCGGCAGGGTGGCTGATGGATTCCACATTTATCTTGACCACAGGTGTGTTCGATACCCATAGGAGGGGGATAGAGCAATCATCCTCTCTCCTGTACAAGTCCCGATAGTAGTTAGAGGGCCAGCCAACCAAAGGGGAACTATGTGAAGTAATTGTTGATAAGGTGTGTTGATGACATGTGAATATAAATTCTTTTCATGTACTACATTTTATGTAATTTGTGCCACAAACAACAAAAAACATGTAGTACATGAAAAGAATTTTTATTACATACAAATGTTACCTATAAAAAAAGGGGCTGCCCTGGTTGCCTTTGCAAGACCCTGGGGTCGAGGTGAACCAGGTAGGATGAATGAATGTCCTGGGGTCTTAGGGACCCGGACTTGTGTACATCAGTGGGAGGAATACCAGTCCTGGGGTCCGATGACCCAGACGGTCCCTGCTGACGGTACCTAGCATAATCCTCTTTGGGGGCAACATACAGGCATGACCATGACTGCCTACACTGTGGGGTACTCACCAAAAGAGGGAAACTTACAGCAGACAGGCATGACCATGACCGCCTACACTGTTGGGTACTCTCTAAGAGAGGGAAACTTACAGCAGACAGGCATGACCATGACTGCCTACACTGTGGGGTACTCTCCAAGAGAGTGAAACTTACAGCAGACAGGCATGACTGCCTACACTGTGGGGTACTCTCCAAGAGAGGGAAACTTACAGCAGACAGGCATGACCATGACCTCCTACACTGTAGTATACTCTCTAAGAGAGGGAAACTTTCAGCAGACAGGCATGACCATGACCTCCTACACTGTTGGGTACTCTCCAAAAGAGGGAAACTTACAGCAGACAGGCATGACCATGACCTCCTACACTGTTGGGTACTCTCTAAGAGAGTGAAACTTACAGCAGACAGGCATGACCGCCTACACTGTAGTATACTCTCTAAGAGAGGGAAACTTACAGCAGACAGGCATGACCATGACCTCCTACACTGTTGGGTACTCTCTAAGAGAGGGAAACTTGCAGCAGACAGGCATGACCATGACCGCCTACACTGTAGTTTACTCTCTAAGAGAGGGAAACTTACAGCAGACAGGCATGACCGCCTACACTGTAGTTTACTCTCTAAGAGAGGGAAACTTACAGCAGACAGGCATGACCATGACTGCCTACACTGTGGGGTACTCTCCAAGAGAGGGAAACTTACAGCAGACAGGCATGACCATGACTGCCTACACTGTGGGGTACTCTCTAAGAGAGGGAAACTTACAGCAGACAGGCATGACCATGACCGCCTACACTGTGGGGTACTCTCTAAGAGAGGGAAACTTACAGCAGACAGGCATGACCATGACCGCCTACACTGTGGGGTACTCTCCAAGAGAGGGAAACTTACAGCAGACAGGGATGACTATGACTGCCTACACTGTAGTTTACTCTCTAAGAGAGTGAAACTTACAGCAGACAGGCATGACCATGACCTCCTACACTGTTGGGTACTCTCTAAGAGAGGGAAACTTGCAGCAGACAGGCATGACCATGACCGCATGAGACACTGTGGGGTACTCTCCAAGAGAGGGAAACTTACAGCAGACAGGCATGACCATGACTGCCTACACTGTAGGGTAGTCTCTAAGAGAGGGAAACTTACAGCAGACAGGCATGACCATGACCGCCTACACTGTAGTGTACTCTCCAAGAGAGGGAAACTTACAGCAGACAGACATGACCATGACTGCCTACACTGTAGGGTAGTCTCTAAGAGAGGGAAACTTACAGCAGACAGGCATGACCATGACTGCCTACACTGTGGGGTACTCTCTAAGAGAGGGAAACTTACAGCATTTGGCAAGTCATGGTGCATTGTTTGTTTACATGTGACCATACGATACACTATACATTTTTCTCTGTATCCATGGTATTGATACAAGAGATACACTTGCAGAAATAAATTACTTACTACTTGTTTGATGACCACTGGTGTTATTATCAATCAGATACCGGAAAATATGCTGTTATTAGTGTATCAAGTTCACTGCTACAATAGCCATTATGAACATGTGTCTTCAGCTAGCTTTTTCATTGTCAAGAAGTTTTCATGCGATTTGATGCATTGTGACCTTGTGTCTAACCGTACTGTGATGTGAGTATAACGGACATCTACGTTCTCAATACCGACTCACATGGGCTCACCACACACTACAATAATTCGGAATGTGGCTCCATACATTGCCATATCCATGGACAGCAAGAAGTATGTGGAGCTTCAGACTGAGCAGAATGAAGCGAGCAATGGACAATCACACATACACTGCAATATACTGCCGCCAGAACCCATGTTTGGATCACTGACATGTACACTTGCTTTATTCCTTACTGACGTCAATCTGGTACACAAATTATATAACCTTCATTTCCTACCAAAAGGCACTAAAGCGGATATGTTTGAACTCAGGTCAGGTAAAGTTGTTTTAAAAAATGTACCTGATATCACTTACAGCTAGGTGTGGAAGGGAGGTTAAGGTTCACCAGGGATGTAGTCTCTGTCTTGCCCCTTTGTATTGTTCATGCTCACTTCATACTACTATTGCTAGCGATAAAACCATTCCCCCACGTCTTAACGATTGCAGTATCAACAACAATGCCACTAGTATTGAATATCCGGTAAACATTGGTTTCTTACATCATTTCTTCGCTACAGACCAAATCCAAAACACCATTCCCACGTTATTAGCACAGGAACAGGTTCAGTACAGAGTTATCACAGAAATAATCGTTCTTATTCTCACATTCCTTATTGTCCTCATGTAAAGTCTATACATGTACAAACTCAAAACAAAAGTGGTGTCCACACACCACATCAGCTTTTCCTCCAGTACCTCTGTTCATCTGAAAGTTGCCGAGATTTATGCCCCACCCCTTGTTCTATCCCTCTCTGACCTGTCACCAGGATTATTCACCTTCATTGGTGGTCATGAGGCTAGGGTATCCGTGGGATAAATGCATAGTGTGAGATAGCATAAGTTTAAGCATTTGTAAACTTTTACATTAAGTTGTATATTTATATCTCACATGCTATATGCCCTCAAAACCATCCCCTCATCACAGCTCCTTTGGCCTGATAGCTCTGCAATAGAAAATGATGTAGCAGAGGTATTCATGTGATCAGGTTGTATAAGAAGTTGCAGTGCAGGGGATTAAAGTGGGTTATAGCATTGTGATGCTGGAATGTGTTCGGGTTTCAAAGTTCCAAGTGATTTAGCAGGGCAATTTGAAAATCATGCTGGGCAAGTAAGGCGACACTTTTATTTCTTGGTTTACGGATTTCAAACTCATTTCAAAAGTGAGGTAGGCAAATTTAAAAAAAAGAAAAAAGACTCTCACATTTTTTTAACTTGAATTTTGTCCTAAAAAGTTAGGTAGGTATGGAAAAAAATATCATGGAGTAACAAAAGTAAAATAACTCAATTTTTCAAGCACATTTTATTATATCCCTGGCACTCAGCTTGTGCACAAATGGCAATATAACAATATTCATGTCATGGGTGGAAATGCATGAAAGACGCTGCTATTTTATCGTTTATCTCTTTCAACACCAGCCAACCAGAAGGCAGCCAATCAATTTACAGCAACGGTAATTTTCAGACTTTGGCAAAAGGTTTTGTTTTATATATTAAATCATGTTATGCTGAATGTTTTAAGCATGAAATCGTGATCTATATTAAAAATATGGAACTTTATGGATGCGTAGTGCCAGGGTATAAGCTGTGAGAAAGATTTCTTATGCATATATTTTGGCATTAAAGACATCGTGTCCGAGCCGAGAAATCGAGGCGACGAAAGCCGAGACGTCATTTGACTTACGATTACACGCAATCGCACGAAAAGATGGAAATAATAACTTATTTTCAATAATACTGGGGGAAAAAGTGATAAAAAATGATAAAATCAAATGGAATACATGTTTCAGACATTGTGAAATGTGATAGGTTTAATAAATGAATGATATGACAAGTAGGTTAATATAATTATAAACTATTTTGACGTGACTTGGTCGGTCTGCTGTGCGGTGTGACTCGTGGCTTTGACCGGCCAACAGTGTTGAAATAGTTAAACTGGTCACCACTGCGTTTTGAGTTTGACAAGCTTTGATGGTATTAAAGAAGGATCCCAGTGAGAAATATCAAAGTGAGTTCCCTTTGCTTTACGCTCAACGAGGAAATGAAATCTTTTTCTGTTTGAACTTTTTGACGAAAAGATCGGCGGAGTTAAAAAAAAAAGGGTAATTTTCATATTTTTTTATTTTTTAGCATTTAGACTTTAGACTTTGAAAGAGCGGTGCATCCGTAAACCAAGAAAGAATTTTAAGTATACTTGCCCTTAGGCAAGTTGGAAATCTTGGTATTTGAACACCCCTGCCTGCAAAATGTATACATATTACCATCCCAAGAACCTATACAACAAAACCAATTGTAGGATTTGTAGACTACCTCTCTGTTATTCATTTGGGATGAAGGCCTTTCTAATAAGGTGTAAATAAATTGCTTAACCATTTGCAGAAGTAAAAATGCATTTTCTTTGATGAAGTAGAGATGTGAGTATGAAGTGCAAATTTATGCACTTGCCTGAGTCTACATTCATAACATGGAAACAGTGAGCACTCTGATGGCCCAAATGGTTTATGTTTGTTTACCAAAATTGGTTATGCTTTCACCATGATAACAAGAGGACACCAACATGTCGGATGATATGAAGACAATAATCAAGTTCTATAATGTTTTTATGCATGCCTCCTCTTGTTTTACAAGGCAGGATATTGACACCACTCACGTGTAAAGATGCTTTTTTGGCATGCAGTTAGCACCATTCATGTGAAATAAGCCGTGGTCGATGTATAAACAATGTTTTGTTTGATGAATTCCTATAATTCTTACGAATATCCTCACTCTATTACATCATAGCCATAAATTCCTTTTTTGGCAATAATCACACTATAAAATCTTTAGATTTTTCAACAGACGACCTCTTCACTGACAATTATCCCAATAGTTTTGAGGTAGACTCTATCCCTGGTCACACTGCATCTGGGCATGTGCAAGGGGGAAAACATCAGTTCTTTCCTGTGTGTGTTGGATCAACAAGCAAAAGTTTTTCCTGGTCAATTGAAACACTTATTGGATAATAAATCACAGCTAGTCAAGATCTAAAAGATTACATCAGACAACCTGCGATCGTCAAAAGATTGGTGAGAAAACGGTGGTATAGAAGAAAGATCATTGACGTAAGTAGGTAGATTTAGTTAACGTATTGTAGAGTATGGATGCCTCCCCCCTTCTGTCATTGGGAGTCTGCTCGGGGTGTGGAATTGACCAAGCGATCGGAGATCCTCACGCTAGATGTAGTACATATAGAAAGTGCTTGTGCACTCCAAAATCAAGATGCACTTATTGCAAGGACTTAACAAAAGAGAAATTTGACAAGCTCTGTGAAGCCATAAACTGTCAAAGTCCAAGAGGAATACCAGATCATCGGACAAAAATAATTCTACATGGTTTTCTCCCCAAACCAAAACTAAATCTAAATCAGTTTCAGAAAAGTGTTGTCTCTCAGGGAAACTGATTTTCTCAGAGAAACACACGCACACCAAAGGGGTGATGTATAAAGAGAACCCAGTTTTTCCTGTTGAGGATATATCACCCACCAGCCCAAAACTAAGGAGCAGGCATCCAACTCTGGTCATGGGACCACAGCCTTATGCCTGTGTGCTACGGGTCTCACAAAAATAAACACCATTCTTCCAGCCGTGCATATCAACCTTATACACACCAAAGATTGAAGTAAATCGTGCTAAAGATCCCCAGTGCAAAAAGCGTGCTCCCTCAGCCACTGTCACACGTGACAACTGCGTCAATAGCTCGGACAGTTATGAATCACAGTTATACAGCACAATCCTCGTGCAGCTCGAGCCAAGGGTCGCAGCAGAGAGAAAAGCATACACCACTTGATACCGTCTCACCCCAGTGGCAAGAGCCCCAGGGGTACTGCCCAGAGCATTTTACGGGTGCTTCTCATGATGAATCCAATAGTATATGTTTTAACCAAACGACTTCTCAATTAAAGATATCATTTATGAAATCTATCAGTTGATCCCATCTGTCAAACCACCAAGCAATGAGGTAGATGATCCGGTGCTTATTGAATGGGCAGGTTATGAAAATCCTGTAGAAAAGAGGGAAGGTTTTCACACATTACTTTATCAGTCATTCACTGAAAATGTGGTCGCTTAAATGAATGCGGAATTAAACACTTCTACCTGCAGAAGATTTAGCATGCCTTACCCCCCCACAAAGGGAGACAATGCTATAAAACACACAATTGTCCTTTCCCCACATCTCATACCATTGATGAGGAATATTTTGATCTGGTCAGACACCCAAATACAAGGATGAATGTTGAGATGAACAAATTGAGAGAATTTTACAATGTCAATGAGCAAGGGATAAACATTAGCTCTTTCATGAACTGGTTTGCAGCAGGCATCAGATATGTGCTCCCCCGTGTTAACAGTGAGGAATTTTCAGGCCAACCTTGTGACACAAAAGTTGAAATGAACTTAGAATTAGGTGGATTCTTTCATAGTGCGCTGGACAGCATTCTGAAGATGCATAAAGGTCTTCAAGCGGCACAAGTATGGATGTCCACACAATTCCTGCTTACTCACGTAATCATCTCATTCAACAGGTTAGACACAATATCTTAGACCAGTCGGTGGTCGTCTGTCACTATACGCCGAAAATTGGAAGTCAATTACCAAGCGACAATTGGCTGATCGAAGTGGTAAAAAGAGGGTACAAACTCCATTTTCAACAGCATCCGGAGCTTGTAGTCCACCCCAAAGGATGACGTTTTCATCTAGTAGACAATATTCTTTTCCATCATTGAGTAAAACAGTGGATCATCCAGATAGACTATTATACCCCCATCAGAGCTCTGAGATACTATATTTCAGCTTTGCAGAACCCCAGAAAGGAAAGAAAATGGCTCTTTGTCTCTTGCAAGCCTTTGTCAGAAAAGGACATTACTAAGGCTACAGTGGCAGGATGGCTTAAGACCACTATATCTGATAGTTATTGTCAAGCCCAGCTCTCAACACCAAAATGAGGAAGTTGCAAAGCTCATGAAATTCGTGCACTAGCAACAGGTCTGGCCTCATGGAATTCAGTTTCCATCGAACAAGTGGTATCAAGCTGCCAACTGAGATTACGTTTTTCTACCTACGAGACGTACAACGCGATCCTAAGGGACTTTAATCCCTGGGCCTCTTGGTGGCTGCCCAGGCTATAGTCACTCAGAAGCCTTTCCACCCCCCCTTTTCTGTTGAAGATCCCAGAAAATACCACAAAATAAGTTAGCCTTTACACTTTGTCAATTAGGTTGGTCGGATCATTGGCTATCATCTGGGATGATAGATCATAGGTAATAGGGTTATTACATTGTTAGTTGCTCGGGGTAACATGTATAACTACCGGAGTTGTGGTTTAGGAAGACTTCAGAACCGGAATTAACCTAAAGAATATGTATTATCACCAAATATACAATGGGAAAAATGTCAACAGTTGGAATGTACGTCAATATCATACCTGAGGTGAGATAAGAATATATGATGTTGGCTATAGAGCAACAAGTATATGTCTATGTCACAAGAAGAATTAAATGGAAGTGACATCATAGATGACCTAAGAACTGGAAGTGATGTCATAAATGACCCAAGTGATGTCACAAAGAGAATGGACCAAAAGTGTCGTCATAGATGTTCTCAAAACTGGAAGTGACGTTATGAAAGACCTCAGAACCAGAGGGAAACATCATAAGTAAGGTCATATATCACAAAAAACAAGTAACAATTATGACGTCATAGAACGGGAAGGATGCACAAGTGCCAGTTTTCTTCAGGTTTGCAAGGGGTAAAATCAGAAAGTTAGGCATTGGTTCATATCCTGTTTCTTCTATGTGTTCCCCTACTTCACTGCTGTCAATTATCCGCGAGTACAAGATGACAAATCCTGCCTGTCCCTCTGGTAAATTCTGGCTATGATGTAATAGAGGTAGGATAGTTGTAGGAATTATCAAACAATGGTTATCATTGTGTAAAATTTTAAGAATACTACCTCTATTACATCAGGAAATAGTCCCTCCCACCTCCCCAATATATCTTACATCTAGTCCAGGGGTCCAGAAAATTTAATATCCCAATCGGACATTTGCATTTAGGCCACGCCCCCTTCAAATAGCACATTTCAGTACTTTTCCACACATTACAAGTTGTTATTGCGCGCTTCAATATAGGGCTAACTCAGTTATAGCTCACAGTTAAGTTTACTAACATTTTTAATAAACTCAAGTTTTCCAATGACACCATGTTTTCCCCCATCTCCGAAAACATTATCAGCTGATCACCACGATCACGTAACACTGAAAATACCATGAAGATTCCGGGATAGAATAGGTCTTCAGCAACCCATGCTTGCCGTAAAAGGTGATTATGCTTGTCGTAAAAGGCGTCTAACGGGATCGGGTGGTCAGGCACGCTGACTTGGTTGATGCATGTCATCGATCCCAATTGCGTGGATCGATGATCATGATATTAATCACTGGATTGTCTGATCCTGACTTGATTGTTTACAGACCGCCGTCATATAGCTGGAATATTGCTGAGTGTGGCGTTAAACAACAAACCAACCAACCAACCAACCGAAATTACCAGTCAATAAATCCGAACTGAAGTACACAATTTACTCCTATTGTTATAATATCTGGTAATAAAAAAAATTGTTCATTGTTTATCTGGACTAATGTTTGCAATATACTTTATTAATTTTATTCAATAATTATAATAATGTTTACAATAATTTCGTCGAAATCAGTGTGAAGTGACTGGTAGATCGCACAACTCTCCGTTATTTACAGCAACCACGGTCAGATTACCGCTTTTGACTCCTTGAAACGAACTTTAGTTGCAAGAGAATGGATACACATATAATAAATGCCGTACCATGAGGCAGTTTGTCTATTAAATGTCAACATTACGTTTTTGCAATTGAAATACATGTTGCGCGGGAAGTCCCTACGGTGACTGGTCAAAATCGTTCAATACGTCAAAAATATCTTGCATACAGTCTGTACCAAAGTGCTATGCTTATGGTTCTTATAATTTTAAGTATCTATGGTGGAAGCTGCAATTAAAATAACACGATATTGGAATATATTATTCCTGATAAAATAATAATTTCAGATACAATTTCATCCGACCATTTCATCAAAATTCTTTGAAGTTGTATCATTGGGTACATTTTAACTGAATCTCCGGTAGATTGGGAGGAAACGTGTGCACAGCTAATTGCTATTTCTGCCTTAGTTTACGAGAAAATACACAGGGTAATCTTAATCTCTGCATATAAAACAATGCGTTGGAGAGCAGGAAATACATTTTAAATGGTAAATCATCATGTCTAGTGATGTTTTATATCAAATTTCATACTTCTATTGACCAAGTTTGTTATACCTGTTTATTCACCTGAATTCGCTGAAGGGATTCGATAACGCTCATCAATTATTTGGACCGTGTTTTTTTTTTAAATGTCCGGACAGAAAAATTTAAATGTCCGGTAAGCAATATTTTAAACCGGACATTTGAGATTCCCAATCGGACATATCTGGCGCATATGACCCTTTCTGGATCCCTGATCTAGTCTATGAAGTTTATTGGAAAGAAGTGATGTTTTTCCCTTGCACAGATGCAGTGTGACAAGGGATAGGGTCTACCTCAAAACTATTGGGATAATTGGCAATAAAGAGGACGTCTGTTGAAAAATCTCAAGTTTTTACAGTGTGATTATTGCCAAAATGGGAATTTATGGCTATGATGTAATAGAGGTAGAATTCTTAGAATTATACACAATGATAACTATTGTTTGATTTTTGTTCATTTTACATATTCATATTAATTAGGTTTATATGTTTTATCATCAAATAGTGAACAATAGTTAGTTTAGTTTGTCTGAACTTCCCTTTTAAATTCTTTCAATTGCAATTTTTCTCTCTTGCACATCTTTATGGTGGCCCTGAAACTGGCAGACTGAGGAAGCTGAACCTTGGCATATATGTTTCTACTTTCAATAACATCATGTGACCTGTGAAGATTCCGGGATAGAATAGGTCTTCAGCAACCCATGCTTGCCGTAAAAGGTGACTATGCTTGTGGTAACAGGCTACTAACGGGATCGGGTGGTCAGGCTCACTGACTTGGTTGATGCATGTCATCGATCCCAATTGCGTGGATCGATGCTCACGACATTAATCAATGGATTGTCTGGTCCAGACTCGATTATTTACAGACTGCCGTCATATAGCTGGAATATTGCTGAGTGCGGCGTTAAACAACAAACCAACCAACCAACATAACATCATGTTTTGTACAAAACTAGAACATTTAGTGTTAGTTTTGCAGTCCTGTGTTTATTACGTATCCATGTAAGCTACAGTGCCATGGCACTATTTTTATCGTAGTTGATACTTGTTGATATTTCATCAATTTTCAGATATGTCCATTACTGCATGAAATATGTGAATAACATGCTGAAGAAGAAAATCCGACCAATTCTGGTATTTGATGGGTGTCGTTTACCTTCCAAGAAGGATGTTGAAAAGACTAGAAGAGAGTAAGTACTGAGTTGTCCTGGGTTGGTTTACCATGTTGTTATTTATGAATTTATCAGGTTTTAAAATTTCTATGGTGACAGTTGAATTACTAGATTTCCCACAGTCATAAAGATCCAAATGTGGTCCTTTGATAGACATAGGGATCTAAAAAATATTCAAACTTTGTTCGACATAGCAAATATTTACTGTTATGTTTTTTGTAGGATTCTCCCAAGATGTAAGACTTGACAATGTCTTCTTCATAGTAAGCATTGTGGACATTTTCCTACCAGTGAGGGTCTGTGAAATTAAAATGATGCAAAATAGTGACTAATGGTCAAACAGACTGTTATAGAACAGGCTCTGAAGAATTCCCTGGCCAAGAGGTGACATGGGGGACAGCTTCCATTCAGGCCACGTCCGCTTTTGTCTACTCCAAAGGTTATGGATGTACGGCCACAGGACGGAGATGGGAACATGGATCAAATTTATCTTTTGTGCATAACCTGGAGGCAATATACAAGTTTATCCCTTCTGTTCAACCCCGTTCGGACCAGACAGCACCCCCTCAGATGTCGGAATATGTGGGATGCCATGCCTCTGTTATGTCATCCCATGTCAGCGTTAGAAACTAACAGTTTTGGACCACAAGTCCTTATAATGATAACATGTAGCAAAATCCTTAAAAATGGCAAATTTGTACTAGTCCTTATGATACCTTAACTATTGGGCAGTTTGGCAAGGACTAAAGGACTAGTGCCAATTTCTAACCCTGCATGTTCACCAGACCTGTGGCCAAGTTAAACCCAGTAGGTCATTGATCAGACTATGGAACAGTTATGGAAAAACTACAGCATGATGACAGATTTCCTCTACCTATTCTGAAGAAGTTGTATCAAACACACAACCTGCCGTTCCTGGATTCTACAACTTTGGATAAAGATTTCCTTAAAGAAGAATCACAATATGTAGCTCTCCTTTCCAGCTAGTCTGGTCAACTTACCAACATTAAACAAGTATTCGATGGATAATGGCGCTGATATAATTTGGTTTGTGGTTGACATACGTAATGCTATCCCTCCCTTACAAGCCTTATATGTTGATGCTCCTCCCAACACGCCTTTAACTATATGTTTGGATCAAGTTGGCCTCATCCACAGGTTGCTTGTTGTTATTGTATGCATGCAGGAGGAACTGCTCTCTACGCAAGTTTGGACTTCCTCCCAATTCCTGTGGATGCATCATCAGCAACTTGTGTCCCAAGTTCACTCTAAGGCTGTCTGGAATCTGGCCAAGTGGATGGGGATGTTGTGGCCCCAAAGTTGGTCTTAGAAAATCTTGAGAGGCCATAACAGGTTGTGACATCACCATCCACTTGGCCAGATTTTCTACGACCAACTTGGGACCATCATGGATGAGGCCAGCAGGATACGACTGAGCCTTTCCAGGTCCGCCATCAATCTCACTGTAAAGGCCCATGCTTTTTCTTACTCATCTAAGCGAAACACGTGAGCACTCCTGGGATACCTCTTTCCGTGAACCAGCACGGAAGACATAGAATCCTTTCAAGCTAACCGAAGATCTGATCTCTCCCAACAACAGCCTGATTCCTTTTGTCAGTCTCAGTCCTTGCACCGTGGATCTAGCAAAGTCAAGAGGCCGTGGAGACCGTAGATCTACCTGGACTCCTACTACCATCACAGACCCTGTTGACATGGCTATCCCTTTTTCTTATACCACTGACACCGGGTCCAGTGGGGGGGACGTCTGTCATTCTTCACCGATCTCTTGAGACTCATTACATCAGACCACTGAATCCAAGACGTTGATACCAGCTACACTATGTACCCAACTACTCCTTGTATCTCGATCCATAGGTCATAGACTCCACCTGGAATGAGCCAAGTTGCTGCAACCGACCTTACCATCACAGTCGTTTGAGAGCTCCCAAGATACGGACACCCAGCACAGGCTTCTATTCCCCAGTGTTCTTGGTCCCAAAGAAGAATTCTAACAAAATGAGGATGATAATAGACCTCAAGTTCCTGAACAAGTTCTTCTGATACCGCCTTCAAAATTCCAGATGTAAACTACAGTTAGACACTTCGACAAGGGGATTGGCTCATCAGCATCAATCCTCAGGATGCTTACCTGCACGGGTCATTCATCCTTCATCCCAGAAACATCTCCGATTTGCAGTGAATGGTCATCGCTATGAGTACCGGGTACTTCCCATCGTGATAACGGGCGCCAGTCATCAGTTTTGCCCATCTGCATCTGGTTCGCCTCAACGGATATTTGGACAATTTTCTAACAGCCAAGCAGGACAAATATCAACTATTTCAACTCATGACGAATCTGGGATTCTTCTTTCATCCATCCAAGTCAGAACTTATGCCTACATATGAGCCCGCTTGGTACCAGGCTGAAATAAGTGGGAACCTGAGAATTCAGGCAAGTCGCAAACAGGTCCAGATGCAGAGTGTCCCACATCAACGTGATCCAGGCGAAGATGTCCGAGTGAAGAGTCCATTCTGTGGACACGATCCTGCCTTTCTAGGAAAGACTGTCTGATAGTTTCTTCAACTTCCCTTGAATATGTCTCGCTACCATCCAACAGTTGCAGGAGTCTGCCAAGGCAATTACCCAAGAAGTTTCCATCATTAGATAATCCCTATTTCTGGAGGTCATCCATGTGGGCTCCCCATCTTGAGTCTGAGGCGTCCGTGAGCAGGTGATGGGTGGGCAATGAGTAAGTGAGAGGAATGCCCGACATGACATGACCGCGGATTGCCCAGCACAGTAGGTCTTGGCGTAAGAGTGGTAAGGACACTAGAGTGTCTTGAGATTGTAGAGGAAGTAATTCAGCTGGCCTCTGTAGATCATATCCTGGAATGAGGTGAATTTATATTCAATTTGGCTGAGTAAGTGCCTTGTCGATCATCAGGAGCATCGAAAATATATTGATCATCTGGAGAGCAGATATATCCCGTATTGAGGAGGAAGTTGGCTCAGCTGTGAATCAGACAAACATTATTATGGCTACAAATATGCCTGACATTTGGAACTTTTAATTTTTAACAAGCTGTGAAACAGACGAACATGGGTACAGGTACAAATAAGATTTTGAATTATATAAACAAAGTTTCTGAAAAATATGGGGAAAAACATGAACAAACAAATATATCATTGGAAAAAATCACTGAAAATGTTGGTGATAGGGGAGGAAGTTAACCTTCTTGTTGTCTTGAAAAAGATGAACACGTGTCACACAGTTGGCAACCCAAGAAAAATAAATGTTGGCTTATTTGTCATAAAAATAATGACATTGTAATTTTGCAAAATATTAATAGATGTAAGGATTTTGGAAAAAGACAGGATGACTTGTTTTAATATCCAAACAATAGTTATCTATTAGATCATTGCCGTAAAACCTGTATTTTGGCTGCAATCACTCTGAAACTAAACTTTTAGATTTTCAACAAGTCTTCTTGTGCCTACTGATGGACGATCCTCTCCACTTACCACTTCAGTTTGGACATACTCTGCTAAGATCTTCCCAGTCTTCATCTAACCGCCTGGAAATTTTCTCAGATTCTCTGAATCTGCCTCCACAGCTGTTGCTAGATCATGGAGACATCCTCCCACATTTACAACAACAGATGGGACAAGTTTGTCCAGTGGAGAAGACAATACGGATTAGGAGACGCCCAAGTCACCATCCTCATGGTTTCTGATGTTTTGCTATATCTTTTGTCATGGTACAATTGAAGGTTATAGATCTGCTCTTCATTCTGTTCTTCAACATGACGGATTAGCCACCGGCAACTATGTCATATGGTCGCTAACTATGTCCAATCCATGCTCTGAAATTCTCTCTGAATCCCATCGACGTCGTGGGAAAAGACCATTCATATGATAAAAGACCCATTCCGACCGGGACATCACTAAAGCTGTTGTTGCGAGCTGGCTTAAGTCAACCATAGCCTCAAGCTATAGGTAAGCGCTGGGTTCCCCTCCTATTCTAGGTTGGTTTTCTGAGCATGAGATCCAATGTCAATCACTGAGTCTGGCCCAGACTCGGTTATGTACAGACCGGCTTGAATATTGCGTAGTGCATCATTAACTCTTTCATCCCTGGCTGCCCCAGAGTTATGTCCCTTGAAACACTGCAGTCCCTGACACTGACAAGGCATGCACAATGGCCTCCCTGGCAGTATTATTGGAAAATCACACTATCATTTTTTATGCACTTTTTCTACCAGAAACTTGCTTTTAATATACATTTATCATATACCAGTGTAAAGAGGATTAAGTATACTGTAATATTCCTTGTTGTTATTGTCTCTAACCTTTCTTATTTTCTAATTACAGGTGTTTACAAGTGAAATAAACTTGAAAACACTGAAAAAATGATAACAGACAATGAATTTTGGCTCAAATTGTATTAAAAATCACAAAAATAAATCACAGATACAAGGTAAACATAACACGGTGGTCTTGTCATCTTGGACGGCACAGGTAATCCCAGGTGTTAAAGGTAAATTCTCTTAATGCACATCTGTAAACAAATAAACAAGTTTACAACACTTGGTACCGACTTTGTTTTCTATACTGATTACTTATGATACACTTACAGCCTCTTAGGTAAACTCGTTAACGCAGGTAAACTCGTTAACACAGGTAAAAACACAAATATCAGATTTATTTTGTTCTTTTTCAGGATTTGAAACAAAAATTAAGTATTTAAGTAATTAAATAATAATTTATCACATTACCTGAACATTGAACCACAGCTACTATAAGAATGACATCACAGGGAAGATATCACAGATTGATCTGAAAGGAGGGAAATATTGTAAAAGGACAGAAAGATCGTAAATTCAAGTTCTGCAAATATACAAGTTGTGATAACATATTAACAATACACTGCTATTTACAATTGCATAATAAATTAAATCAGTACTTTATTAAATCAATTAATAAATAATTAATTATTACAGTTACTAAAATTTCAATTAAAGATGTGAAAAACAAGAAAACGAACATGAATATGGAAATAAATTTTATTCAATTTGAGCGAAATACAAGGACATACGACAAACCAGCAAACTACAATTCGGATTGCGATCAGAAAAATAAATTTTAAAAAAAAGAGATAGGTCTTGCCACTCACCTTTGTTGTTGTTGTTTAAACACAGAATCATTGTAAAACAGTTGGAAAAAATCAATAGCACGACTCTTCACTCACCGTGTCAATGAGTATTCTTGAGTCCGGTTGCCTCTTCAAAATCCCTCATGTCTCCACCGTTGTGGTCCCTCTGCCACTCCCATTCTTGAAAGTTGGCGGGGAACACCTCGTCAAAACCGTCAAAATCTTCACCAAAATCTTTGCGAAATTCCCTCTCCCCTTTGCGTAAATTATTCAAATCAAACACATTATTATTCCCGATAGAGTCGTTGTTAGTCATCTGATTGCTATCCGAAACGTAGTTGGCCGCCATTACCCTAGATTTACGATTCAAGCAAGAAAAAATACCTGTCGCGAAAACAGGTGACATATCCGCAATTTTCACGCCAAAAACACTGGGAAATTCCATGGAATGATGTGTCATTACGTGTCGATCTCGTTTCTATTTTTAGAACGAGATTACACACGATAAAGGCAGTAGAAAGAGCGATTTTGTAAACTCGTTCGTGCCGCACGATTTATCGGGCAGCTGTGTGTGGGACTTGGACAGTAGCTGCCCGATTTATCGGGCAGCCGTGTACTGGGCCATGGTTTATGCTGCCCGATAAATCGGGCAGTCGGGGCCAAAGGGTTAAGCAAACAAACAACATGTATCACAGATTTACCGGAAATGACGTCAAAATCGGAAGAGAAATGTGACCAGAAGTGACATCATTAATGGCATTGTGAGGACAGGAAGTGACTTCATCATTGACATCATATGGACCGGACTTAACATCATCAATGACATTAAGGGAACCGGAAATGTTGTCAAAATGTTGAAGGTTCAAAGACAATCATTAATAAGAATATCAGCAACATAATGGTAATTCAAGGGAAGCTATCACATATGGACTAATTATTCTACTGCACAATTTTCAAGTCATTTTGAGGTGAATAGTTTGGAAGTCATCTCCTTTGGATCTGAAGCAGTCTCAAAGATAGTGTAATAAGAGTCTACAGGATTTCCTGTCAACAATCCTGGGAGTTAACTTGAGGCAGAACCTGCCTTTCTATCTGGTATAGTTGGGCAATAATGAAATAGAGGTAGAGGATTCGCAAGAATTATCAAAACAATAGTTATCATTATTAATAATTCTAAGCATACTACCTCTAATACTGTCTCCCACCTCCCTAATTTTCTGTCTCTAGTTGATTCATGTCTGGAAAGAAGTGAGGATTATCCTGCCTTTGCACACGGAAGAGCAGTGGTCTGATGATAGGGCAAATGTGGAAACAAATAGTGATGTGTAGTTGACAGTGAAGAGGACTTGTTGAAAATCTGAAATCCTTGCATCTTTTAATATTTTGCAAAATTACAATGTCATTATTTTTATGACAAATAAGCCAACATTTATATTTCTTGGGTTGCCAACTGTGTGACACTTGTTCATCTTTTTCAAGACAACAAGAAGGTTAACTTCCTCCCATATCACCAACATTTTCAGTGATTTTTTCCAATGATATATTTGTTTGTTCATGTTTTTCCCCATATTTTTCAGAAACTTTGTTTATATAATTCAAAATCTTATTTGTACCTATACCCATGTTCGTCTGTTTCACAGCTTGTTAAAAATTAAAAGTTCCAAATGTCAGGCATATTTGTAGCCATAATAATGTTTGTCTGATTCACCGCTGTGACAAAACGTCGATCCCACAAAAACATGGCTATAAAGATCATCTCATCTATATACCAAATATCTTAACTTGCAAAAAAACTGGCATTTGAAACAGCCACATGAAAAATGGTCTTGTCGTAAGGAGGCGACTAATGGAATGACGTGGTCAGGCTTGCTGCCTTGTTTGATGTATGTCATCATATTACAATTGCTCGGATCGATGCTCATGATATCAATCATTGGATTGTCTGGCCAATTATTACAGACCACAGTCATAGCTGGAATCTTGCTGAGTGTGGCATTAAAAAGAAAAAATTAAAAAAGAAAATTAAATCTAATTCCACATTTACTAACTTAGAAGACACACTTAATTCAACTCTGACATGTAGAGACCGAGCCAAGCTAAAGAGTTTTCCTGTTGCACCTTCAAAAACGTTTACAACTGAATATTTCTAACTAGCACATATTTTGTAGTGATTATTAGTTTATAATATCAACATTTGTTGAGTCTTCAACTACAAGACGAATTGGCACTATGGAATATAGCGGGGAAAACATCATGAAAATTGGTATATTGCCACGGTATTTTCTAGGTCAGTTTTCTGTCAGTCTGGGCTTACATATTGCATCAATGAAATAATGCAAACTCATTTTATGTATCAGCCTTTGTGTTATTTCCCACAACAATTCAAGCATTCAAATCTCAACAAATACTACCATGGACTTCAATTTAATAAAATTAGTGATACGCCAACATTTGCAGCACACAGACATATTTGACAGGCCTTTACCAATGATCCATATAGTAAGTATACATCCGTGCCTTTACAAATATTTTAAGAATGTTCAAAATAATAAAACAACTGATTTTAAATGTTACTTTTTATATCAAAATTAAAGTTGCATCTGAATATTTAAATTTATATTATTTTTTTAGAAATAGGCCAAATGATCATCTACCATGCATCTATTAAGCACTCAGTTACTCAGTTGCAATATACATATTTGTCATCATTCTTTGAAATAAGAGATTTACCCATATTATTCTGCCCCTTATAACATGTGTCCCACCATTAAGTGCTCTGAGTCATCACAGGTGTTAATTCATTGATCCATCATTTCTTACAGAATTCTGATACTCATGCTCTTAAAATAGTAGTTAATTACAGAGATTTGTCCCAAAAAACAACAAATCATACTGACTACCCCACAAAATGTGTATGATGCATAAATAGATCTAAAGTTTTATCTTCTTGTTTTAGTAACATTATATTTATTTTTATGTTGACAAATTATTTCCCATACAAACCCACACACTATCCTGCTGTATCTAAGTATCCTGATTTTCATTCAACACTACTTCAAGACATCTGTAGTATAAAGTATATTTTGTAGATATTATTATCATATAGCAAATATGAATTTAGAAAGTTTATCATCAAATCTTTTGATGGTTAAATAAATTCCATCTGAACCCCACAATCATTCCATGTAGATAAAGGGATATATATATGTTATTTGTTTTTTCATGTAACAGATTATACTTACATATGTTACAGTCAGTGTCTATTATCAGGCCCAATATGTATTTTGACTGAAAATTTCAGTCATTATCCCGGGATATGCCAAGGAGAGGCACGAGCCACTGAGCTGTGTATGCCCGTGCCTATAATAAAAACAAAAGATGAGATTGGATTAAATGGCCGAGGGTGTCCAGGTACTAGTGGGCTGCTAAGCTGCTTGTTGGGTATACCAAAATGCTACCGTTGCCATGATTACTAGCGTGGCCAACGGCGATTCGCAGCTAGCGCTGCTGGCCTGAGACTGCTACCGCTGTCTGGCCCCCACGGTAGCATATTTAAACACTACCATTGCTTAGCAACTACCGCTGCTGGCCTAAGTCAGACTTCCGCTGCCCGGCTCCAGGTAGCTCGCCAAAGCAGATACCACTGCCTGGCCCCATTAGCAAAACCATTGTTCGACTACCTCCAACTGTCAGCTACCGCTTGACAAGACGACTTCCGTCGCCGGGCCCATATACGTGGCAATTGGTTGCCCAATGTAAGTTATTTTACGATTCCCCGGCTGAAAAGTCGGCAAAGACAAGGTTCCCACTGAGAAGCAGGTAACCCCGGAAATAGCATTGGAGATATGCGGAGATAGCATTGTTGCCCGGCTTGCCTATGTACTGAAAAGAAACACTAACCTGTGGAGATAATATCCTTACTGGAGCAAAACAAGTGCCAGGGCATGCAATAAATTGTCCATAAATACACACAGTCCATGACGCTTGCACGGGATCTATTGCCCGGGGCATGGTGCAGGGTGCTGACCCGGGGGTGATTCAATTACAAGGGGTGATTAGGTTACAGGCGTAATTAGCCAATGGTTTAGATACGCGCGATAAAGTCATTTAGTAGTTAGTACTAAATGTAAATATGCATATTGATTGATTCACATTTTATCTTAAATTTTCATTCATTTATTATTGCCTGAAAAATAGGACCAGATTTTAGACAGACTGGCTGAAATGAATTAGACTGCATAATTTAATCTCCTCAATTTAATTTGGATCTATTTTGATCTTATCAAGATCAAAGTAACTTATGTAAGAAATTAAAAATGTTTTCACAATGAATTGATTGATTCTCCAAACCTGAAAGAAAACCAGAGTCCCTTTTTTATGTTACTTATCTTTATTAGCATAGTATTCAGTTCAGAAACAGATGACTGCTAAAAAGTCATGCATGGGTAATCAAATACCGTACTCGTACACATGCACAAGTGTGCCAAGATATTAAATAAAATAATAAGAGTCATTGTGCAATGCAGATATCTTTTGGTGTGAAGAGAAAAAAGAATAACATTAATAATTTGTTTATGTTGGAATTTGAAACATCAGTTTAGAACAAGGAAACATAAAAAGCAAGGCCTAATGAAGTTAAGAATCAGCTTTATCTGTCACAATCATATGATTATTGTCAATGCAAACTGGATGTAGACACTGCATGGTTAATACAATCAACATTATAGAGATTGGCAATTAGTATGAATACCGTATTCGACATAATAAACGCCTAGGGCGCTCTCAAAATTAGAAATAGGGGGCTCTTAATAGAATAGTATTTTGGTGAAAAACAACAGGGTTAAAAGATCGTGGTTTATGCTGACAGCCTGAAATGATTATATACGACAGATGTATTTTTCCAGAATCAAATTCACAATTAAGGATGCATATGTTATATAACGCACGTATTATACACGAATAAATAAGTCTTGTGTATATTGATCAATCGGAAGGGGTGCTAACTGGGATTGTTCACTAGCCAATATATTAGCAAATATCGCCGTGGGTGCTTATTAGAGCGGGGTGCTTATTACGTCGAATACGGTATATTGTTTTATTTTATGAAAATTGTAGTTGGTACAAATACTCTTGAATATGTATTTTAACTAATATATAGGGTCCTCTGTGTCTGAATTTTGTTTTTTTCCTACTTTGTAAAATTCAAAAAAGGCCAAAATAATATATATCTTTCATTGATCATATTGAAATATAATCATGGTAGTATTTGTCAACAAACAGCTACCATTCATATACATAAAATCCTTTTTTACAACATGCACCAATTAACCCTTAAATATCAAAACACATTTCAGTGATTTCCATTTCTTTTATTTTGAACATTGTATCATGATATCTAGTTGATGACGTAATTTTACAGTGCCTGTTACTCTTACAATTTCTTGAGAACATTCCTCATTGCTCTCTGTTATATATCTGACAAATACTTACATGTGTTGCTGTCAATATTCACAACATTAAGGCTACGGGCAACGTTGCATGAGACCTTCACATTTCGCGTACCGTATCGCCTCACCACTGTACATACTGAAATGCATGCATATGATGTAGCCTGCTCGGCGATGCTACAACATAGACATAGGAACGTATACAAAATCTACTTAATTTTTAAAAGTGTGATATTCATACATCAAGGGCAACACTTTCAGTACCGATTGCAAAACGTCAACAAAGCGACCTGGGATGAACCATCAGCTGATCTCACCGCATCGCTTCGAACGCCTATCTAGTGGTTAACTATACAATATAAACAGTCGTGGTCATCCCTGATGTATAATTAAATCAAGTAACATTTATTTTCAGACATGGCAATAGATAAATCATTGTTTAGGCGAAAAGATATAATGTCCACACATGAGCGTGACCGTTGCCGACAGAGTTGAAGGTTATACTAGTTAACTGTCTATAGGCGTCATAGTAACATGTAGTGCTCTTATCGTGCATACCACATGCGCCGTCAGTTTAAGGTTGAACCGTCTGGGTCAGCGCACCTAGCGGGTTAGTGAAAGGAAGATAAATTGAAAAAGACCGCCAATTACACAATTATCTTATTTTATATGTCTGTGCAAGTCAAAGTTATGTCCAAAATATTCAAGCTTAAAGCTAAGCACTTTACAAAAAACATTTTTTTATAGCCCAAACTTGATTTCAGTCAATTTCTCAAGAGAATTTCAGTTAGGAGGCTGTAATTGATTTTAGCTGCGCTAATCATGCTTACCAGACTTGTACTTAAGGCTAGCTGCTCAAGGCAAAGACTTCTATGTCATATGATAGGATGATTCTTTTTGCTTTTCAGACGCAGAGAAACGAATAGGAAGAAGGCAGCAGCGTATTTGAGGGAAGGTAAACGCAGTGAAGCCAAAGAATGTCTTCAGAGGAGTGTTGATGTAACATCACAGATGGCTCTTCGGCTTATGAATGTAAGACTTTATGACAGTGTTAGAAATTGGCCCTAGTCTTATAATTTTTGCCAAACTGCCCAATGGTTAAGGTATCCTAAGGGTTTTGCTATATGTTATCATTATAAGGACTAGTGGGCTAAAACTGTTTCTATTGTTATGAGAGTATCATTTCCATGGGGCATGTTCATCCAGCCATCACTTCTTGTTGGGGCATGTTCATCCAGCCATCACTTCTTGTTGGGGTATGTTCATCCAGGCATCACTTCCTGTTGGGGTATGTTCATCCAGCCATCACTTCCTGTTGGGGTATGTTCATCCAGCCATCACTTCTTGTTGGGGCATGTTCATCCAGCCATCACTTCTTGTTGGGGTATGTTCATCCAGCCATCACTTCTTGTTAGGGTATGTTCATCCAGGCATCACTTCCTGTTGGGGTATGTTCATCCAGCCATCACTTCTTGTTGGGGCATGTTCATCCAGCCATCACTTCTTGTTGGGGCATGTTCATCCAGCCAGCACTTCTTGTTGGGGCATGTTCATCCAGCCATCACTTCTTGTTGGGGCATGTTCATCCAGCCATCACTTCTTGTTGGGGCATGTTCATCCAGGCATCACTTCCTGTTGGGGTATGTTCATCCAGCCAGCACTTCTTGTTGGGGCATGTTCATCCAGCCATCACTTCTTGTTAGGGTATGTTCATCCAGGCATCACTTCCTGTTGGGGTATGTTCATCCAGCCAGCACTTCTTGTTGGGGCATGTTCATCCAGCCATCACTTCTTGTTGGGGCATGTTCATCCAGCCAGCACTTCTTGTTTTCCTGACAATAAACTTAAACAGATATCAATGGAATTTGACCAACCTGTGTTTGTGGATAATGCCAAAGACCAGGTCGATAACCAGTTAAACTGGTCGACATGAAGTTTGTTAGAGGACACATTACAGACCTATACCATGAGCAAATATTAATAGATTGTGATCATATTTGTAAATAAGTAATGCTTCATAAAATGATTAAATGTTTTTGGGGCACATTTTTCTCAAAATGGGCAGAGGGGGGTAGGATTTTTTTTTTTTTTGTTCAGCACCACGAAGTTGGAAACATGTCACAATACCCTGTGATGTCATTTATGAAATTCTGAATTGACTTTTTGAGTTCATTGGAGTATTAACATTCTTAGAGTGAGAAACTGTATGAACGAGCGTCAGAGCTTGTTTTAATAATTTAATTCAGTAGTTTTTCTCTTGAGATCAGCATGTCAGTCCGTCCGTCCATCCAGAGCTGAACTCCTAAACCGTTGAATATTTCTTATTGAAACTTGCTATACATTACTGTTCAGTCTAGTGGTGAACTCGTGCCTTTTGATGATTTGGGATATTAAAAAATACTGAACGTCATTTTATTTTTCAATGAACTGAAGGTATTCAATGGCAATGAACCAAAAGTCCATTTCTGGAGCACCAGACTTTATGAAAGTATATTTATTTTCAATATTAATTTTTTTCGGGTTCCCATTAATAATCCTTTTATCCCCATGAATTGAGTTGAAACCTTAATTTTTTTATTGAAAATAAAAATACTTTCATACTTTATTAGCATAACGGGTCTTTACAGTGGTGGCATTGCTTTTTTTTATGAAGAACTTAACTGGGACTTGATCAGGTTACTTTGATCAAAGTGGAGTTGGAACAACATTTGTGAACAACAATGGCGGCCATGGCTGTGCAGGTGTATCATTTGACCTGCATATTCCAGACAGTCACACAACTCCTTATGTAGCAGCTGCTCCTTGTATAGGAAAGTTTGGTCTTGACTGTCCAAGGATGTCAGGTTCAGTTTCATGGCTTGTCTTGTGCCTCTGATGCACTGTCTGTGAAATCCTGGCATGGAACCTGTGGGACAAGAATTTGGAACTCAAACTCAATACACAATTTCTTTTGGAGAAAGTTTCTGTAGAAATATTATGATCTCCATGCCCAGGGTTGTATTTGTAATGAGGCCAATCTTAGACCTGTTGAGGTGCAACCAATGTATTCAGGTAGAGATTGCAAGATGAAGCTCATCTTGTCCATCAAAACCTCTGTTAATTTAGGCAATTTACATTCAAGGAAGTTTCGATGTTTGTGTATCAGGGAAAAGTGTATGCGTTTGTAGCATTCCCTTGTGGACGACCAGCAGGACATATCCATTGTCTTGGGATGCTTTTCCACAGTCTCACTGAATGACACATCTGTGCAAACTTGCTTCTACAACCTCTGCTTCAGTAAGGGTCGCAGATCTGTCAAGTTCAAGAAATCAGAGCAATTTGCAATTTTCCCAGTGCAATGATTATCTTGGTGTAGAGTTTTACCGTGAACCCCCAACC
Organism: Haliotis rufescens; assembly: GCF_023055435.1. Classification (NCBI taxonomy): domain Eukaryota; kingdom Metazoa; phylum Mollusca; class Gastropoda; order Lepetellida; family Haliotidae; genus Haliotis; species Haliotis rufescens. Next base: position 48,101,937 of record NW_025964001.1, on the reverse strand, counting down.
AGCCACTTTCACTACCACTTGGCAATGGCATTGTCTGTTTTCAAGAATATTGCTTTAAACCAAGCAAGAAATACAAGAGCATAAGCTTCTTCTGCCCAAAGATGTGACCAACTGTGCCCTCTGGGGACATGGTTTAGGGCCTCATTCCACTAATCGATCTTAGTGCTATGACTGTTGTAAGCCTATCACTTTGTGGAAAGCGAATGAGGACCATAGTTGCCATGATTGATCTTTCATCAGAAGGTGTGCACTCGTCAAGCCTCCATCCATTTCATTTTTTGTTCACAGTACAGACTATTACACTACTACCACCACTACTACCACTACTACAGGAGAAAACATTTGTAACAGACACAGATGTGACATACTTATGGTTATTTCAAGAGTCCAAACTGCTTTGACTGCCTCCGTGGTCTAGTTGTAGAGGGTTTGTCTGGAGAGCGGAAGGTCGGGGGTTTAATCTCCAGCTGCGTCACACACACACACGCACGCACGCGCGCATTCACATTGCTGTATAAGTGCAATGACGTGATGTTAAACCCCATTTCACCTCACACAACTGCTTTACTGTAGTGTGTAGTTGATAGCTTGCATATTTCTTACTGGAATTTGATGAAACATATACATGAATGATAATCTCAAAGTGGGGGCCTGTATCTTATCAAGTTATGGGTGACATTGTTAACATAGAATATTGAAACACCAACCAAACCTTTGAGTTTTCTTTTTATGTATATACACCCAAGGTAGAAATACAAATAACATGGTAAAAGCCTTCATATATGACTCATTATGAGGCGCTGTTGGAACTGAAAGTAGGCAGTTGATATGTTGCACATTAAGTGACTTCATAGCTCACTAGAAACTAGAAACATACTGCAAAATAAACTTTAATGTGTGCTTGAGAAACTCGTTTCAATTCTATATATGGTACAAATAATTTTCCAGAGTAAGACCAATGTTGACAGATCCTAGTGATTGTTAGATGTTGGTTATATGGCATGTGACTTTATGGGGACCATTTCAAAAGAAACTTGCAATTTTACGTACTGTGTCAAATAAAGATCTCAATAATTGAGATTTGTTTGTGATATATTTGTTCAAATGTAAACAGTTCTGAAGAATCAATAATCTAGTTAAGTAGATAACTATGTGATGTTATTTACAAGAATATAATAAACAAGCATTTCAAAACCATTCCCTGTGACACTACAAACACATGCTCTGCATTGAGGTACATTGTTATTGTGCAAACAAGTTAAATTGTAAACATGTCATTTGACAAGATTATGCAAAGAGAACTTGTGGAATTACAAAGATTGTCATGACAATATTTACCCTCGTTTTAATCAAATAACATGCAAAAGAATGTCAAACTTGTCAACCATGCATGTTTCTAGCACACATTACCTAGCTGGAAGCGGGATCATGGGTGGCCCAGTTGTCTAAGGCGCCACAATTCGCTGTGCAAAGTTGCGTCCCTTGGGCACGCCAGAAACCTATGATTGTGGGTTCGAATCCCGGTTCGCCCTGATTATGTTTCTAGGTCATACCCGTGCTCGTGGGTTTCACCGAAGTGGTAAATGTCTGAGACCTGCATCACTTCGGGCTTTCCTCCCACATTAAGCTGACACGCCGCGATATAACTGGAATACTGTTAAAAGCGGCGTTAATCCAAACTCACTCACTCACTCACTCACTCACTCACTCACTCACTCACTCACTCACTCACTCACTCACTCACTCACTCACTCACTCACTCACTCACTCACCTAGCTGGAAGCGATTGTTATTCAGAGTGGCCAAGTTTGAACTTTTTCAAATCTATATAACGCAGAGAAAACGATCACAAGCGATGCTTTGAGAATGCTTTTGGATTCTTCCGGACTGAAGAGAGTGGCTAAAAGAAAGCTACTTCCTATTTAAGCAATTTGCAATAATCTTGGAATTGCGATAAGCAAACCAAGTACGCTTTGTGAAGTCTGAAAACTTGGATTAAAACATTTACTGCGCCATTTCATATTTCAGTGCATGTGTGGCACAAGGACATGGCCCCCAAATGATCCCTGCTTTGTGTTAGTACCTTGGAATATTAACTTGCAGAGTGAGGGCCAAACTTTTTGAACGACACTATTTTATGTGACTTCATGGTTACAATGAGAGACATACAACAACCAGGTGTATTGCAAGGGGGGGGGGATACTTCCTCAAAAGGAGAAGTGACATAAGCATATGTTTGCTGAAATTGCTCTTTATTCTACCATGAATTTGGAATTTACTCTTAACTAAACTTAACATTAATTTTTTTTATGATAATACAAAACATTTTTCATTAATGGATAATGGATAAACATTTTGTAACATGCTTGCCCTGTGTCAAGGTCATTCACACATTGAAAGACTTGCAGACAGTATAGTTTAGAATGTCCTTTTCCAGATGAAAATGTCATGAAAGCTTATATTTTCAGGCCTGTAGAGAGCAAGGTGTGGATTGTATTGTGGCTCCGTATGAAGCAGATGCTCAGCTGGCGTATCTCAACAAGATTGGTGTTGCTCAAATAGTTGTTACAGAGGACTCAGATTTATTGCTTTTCGGTTGTGATAAGGTAGGTTCCATATGGCATTAAGTTTGATACTACTGCAATAAAGTTACCTTGGAACAAAATACTCAACTGAATTAAACATTAGTGTCAACTCATAGTGAGTTGTGTTGCCTTGTCTATCCTGAACTTTTATGTTGCTCGAAAGGATAATGGTGCATACATTCATTGGATATTGATTTGAGGCATTCAGTGTATTTTTAGCTCACCTGAACACTCAACATTTTCAGCTTCAACGTCAACCATAAATATTTTGATTTTTTTTCACTTGATCCCCAAAATTGCATGATGGATTTAGAAGATGGTTTGTATAGGTGTTTGTTTTTATAAGAGGTTCAATTTCTGTGCATCAAAATTTTTATTTTAATATAACCGCCAGGTGCCATCTTTGATTTAAAAAAATAACATATACTCAATGGGCAATAGGCAAGAAACTTCATGGGTAACATGGTGACCTTCTGTTGTACAAAGTTTGATCAAGGCATCTTGATAGGAAATCAAATATGGCTGCCGGTGGGCGTATTGGAAAATACCAAAAAGAATCATGAGGCATCTGTCATAAAGATATATTTCTCAGAAACCACACACAATAAAAAAATAAGGGTATAGAGGAACTAACACGAAGAAGTTGATTACTCTTACATCCCCCTTGCATGGAAAACACTCATATGACACAGGTTCTCAACAGGTTGGTCACAGGTTGTACACCCGTTGAACACGTGTGTAGTGTGAAAGGTATGAGCAGTCACTTATATTTATGGGGATCTATGGGGCCTGTGAGTGAAATTTACGGGACACTTTAGTTTATGGAGGTCTCTCTGTCCAACAGAACTTGCTGGTGGTGGATCTCTTGACAAGGGATTCTCACAGCACTTCAGGACCATACCTAGGCTACAGCTGTGTCCTTTGCAGTATTGGATCCTTTGACCTGGACGTTGATTCAACATCCAGCTACCAGACTAATGGAATTGAATCATGACAGATATTGCCCTAATGTTCCCTCCTCTAGAACATCATCTTTACACGGATGCGCAGACCACAGGGTGGGGTGCTCACATGGACTGTGCTACAGGGAGAATGGTGAGAGGAAGACAAGGCCCTTCAAATCAACTGTCAGGAGATGAAGGTCATATATCTAGCTTTAAGGACATGAGTCAACACTTAATCAGTCCTCAGTCCTGGATGTGACAGACCACACCTCTGTTAGCTTACATCCAGAGTCAGTGAGGGAGAAAATTTACTGATGGAGGTTACACTATTCATCACACTCAATCAGCTGTGGAGTGGAAGCTCGCCACATACCAGGGAAATTCAACTTCCTGGCAGATTGTTCCTTCGATGAACAAGATAATTCAAACAGCATGGTCCCTTCATCGAGAAGTGTTAAAATGGATTACTACAAACTGTGACACTCCTCATCTCGACCTTTTTGTTAGGCGTCTAAACCAAAAGCTCTCAGTTTATGTCAGCCTGGTACCACATCCTCAGCACTACAGGTAGACGCTCTTTCCATGAGCTAGAAGGGTATATTTCCTTAAGCATTCAGGGTGTCGGGGTAGCCTTATGGTTAGAGCATTCACTTGTATCATCAAAGACCTGGGTTTGATTCCCCACATAGCTAAAATGTGTGAAGACCATGCTGAAATATTGCTGAGAGCGGCGTAAAACCATACTTACTCACTCGAACCTTACCCATACCCTCCTTGGTCTATCCTCGACAGAGTAATTTCAAGAAGTAGGAGGAGACAGGCTGCATTATCATTCTAAAAGCTCTGACATACAACATCAAGGGGGCACAAGATCAGCACTTTTGTTGAGCGAGATTACTGTTTTATTTGCCTTGGCAAACTCAGTGAGTTGCAGGATAGAAGCATGGCACATACCAGGAAAAGTGAACATACTTGCAGCCTGCCTACCCTGGAGACACAGGATTGTACCCATGAAATGGATTTGCCATTCAGAGGTATTCAATTGGATCACCTCGATGTGGGATACCCCTCATCTGGATCTGTTTCCAACATGCCTAAACCATCAACTTCCCATTTACATCAGCCCAGTCCCAGATCCATTAGCCCTCCAGGTCGATGCCCTATCCATGAGTTGGCAGGGGATGTTCGCCTACGCCTTCCCTCCTTGGTCTCTCCTGGACAGAGTAATTTCAAGAAGTAGGAGGAGACAGGCTCTGGCTTTGCCAAACAGAGCATGGTACCCATAGCTATTTCATTCAAATTGAACAACCTCTAAAACACCAACCATAATCAGCCTGCATTAATACCTAAACTAATGTGTCCAAAATGCAGGCTTCCAGATTCTCCAAGTCTGCTTCTGCAGCAAGGGCACTGTCTTGGAGACCTTCATACATTAGTCATATATGATACTATGTGGAGAAAGTTCTGCCAGTGGCGGAGAGCAGGAGGATTGGGAGAGGTTGACTTAACCATTCCGATGGTTGCTGATTTCATACTTCATCCAAAACAGGATAAGGAAATCAGGCATGCCACTATTGAGGGCGACAGGTCAACACTAGCTTCTGTTTTACATCATGGCAGGCTCTCAAATAGGTACCGCTGTTCTATCAGCCCATTTAGAATGACATGAACCTATACATAAAGCTACACTTTTCCCCGAGGAACAGCTTTCCTCCTTGCCATGGAGTTACATGCCATTGATTTCTGCTCACTCACTCATGATCGGGATTGGAGTAGGCTAACTCTGAGAACCCTTCTGGAGTTGGCTCAGAACCAGCCTGCAGCAGCTGGACTGCTCGGACAAACCAAAGACAATGCTCAATCCCTTTGTTAAACAAAATTGTGGACTGACCAGACAGATTCTACTGTACTGTCCCTGGAGGTCAAAGAAAGCTCCTCCCTTTCCATTTGAAGATATTTTTATTCAATTCCTGTTTCTTTCTATTTGCAAGGAATTTGACATAGATTGTACTTTGCAGGGTCACCTATTGTATGACTCCTGTCAATGTTGCTATTGTGCAAAATCGGTTGTAGATCGCAGTAATGCATTTATCCCAAAAGTTATATACATTTTTAATAAACTGAGGTTTTACACTGACACACTGTTTTTTCTTTATCACAAAAAACATTACCAGCTGATCACTGCTAGCATGCAGCAACGGAAATACCAATCAACAAATCCGAACTGAAGTCCACAATTTAATCCTATTATTACATTATCACAATTTCATTCAATATTGTTTACATTAATTTCGGCAAAATCGTGTGTGAAGTGATTGGTACATCGCACAACTCTCTCTTATTTACAGCAACCACAGATTACCACTATTTATGCCTTGAAATGAACTTTAGTTTCCAGAGAATCGATACATATATCATAAATGCCATACTTTGTCTCGTTAAAAGTCACCTATGGTGACTGGTCAAATTGTTCCATATGTAAAAATATCCTCCAATAGCAGTCAGCTGTACCAAAGTGCTACACTTATGGTTCTTATAATTTGAAATATATATAGTAAAGGCTGCAACTAAAATAACAAGATATCCCATAATTATTCAAGATAAAATTATTTTTTCAGATACAATTTCTTCCAACCATTGCATCAACAATGCCTTGGAGAGCAGGAAATACAATTTAAATTGTAAATCATGACGTCTAGTGATGTTTTATATCAAATTTCATATTTTTATTGACATGTTTGTCATACCTGTTCCTTTACCTGAATTGCTGAAGGGATACAATGTGTGGTTTTTTTTAAACGCATAACAATCGATAAATATTTTTGTACCCAATCAATCATAAACAACTACTATTCTAATCTTCTTTCAAACTCTGAAATTGCATCGTAGAATGTGTTAGGTAGGCAGAGCATGTTCTGCTGTGTTTGTCGTCTACCCCCTACAACTCCACCTTGGTTAAACTGCTGATCGACTATAACGCTCATCAATTATTTGGACCCCAAAGCTAGCGTTGCAGTGATGCCAGGGGATCACTGTACTTGTATCATGCGAGAGATGAAAACATATTTTAGGTTCGAAATTATCTTGCATATTTTAGAGATGAATTGATTCGATTGAAATATATGTACTCGCCCAGCAGGACGAGCTTTTCTTCACTTCTTTCTCGCGCTGCACATTCTTTCACTCGTCAAGTGGAATTTTCGAGCCCTGGTCTTTTGATGTGGGTTGGCATTGCCCCCACCCCCCTACTTTTGAAGAATGATAAAATAATTCAGATGTTAATATCCCAGACGATTAAAAGCTTATTTATTTACGACAATTGCCAGTAATTTCATACGTCACCAGTTTGTCTGTTTTCATTGCCTTGATACCAACACTGAGTCACTGTAAACGACTGAAAGCGAATGTGCAGAGACAAAATTATGACTCACTATAAATACTTCATGATGCCAACTACAAATAGTTAATTTCATTACATACTGTTTTAAAACCAGTGGGTAGTGACAAAAACTAAAATACTGATACCAAGTCATTGCTCAGGAGGTTGGTTAGAATTGGATTGTAAAATGAACAAGGAATTAATATTTTTACTCTATGCCACAGCAGAGGCAACCAGCTGTATGCAGCATACAAACAATGCATGCAGAGTTTTGTCTCAGATATAGGTTCATTAAGTTTTAAAACATCAATTTTTTTATTATCCTGCATTACTCCTTAACGCATTCACTGCTTACCTTACAACAAAAGACGGTGCAGCATAACGGCGATGGTCCTGGATGAAAAAATAAAACTATTGTTCGTAGTCCCACTTTTGGTGACCACCTCCGCTGTCCTGAGACCTTGTTGAGCTGAGGTCACCTCTTCACATCACTGCCTGTTGCGCTCCAGCATGGACGTGTTCTTAAATAATACTAACTTTGCCATAAGATTGAGTTGCATATATACAAATTATTGAATACACTTTCAACTCGTTCGATATTTTTGCCGATAGATTAATTAAATTCTACGGCAGCCTTCCAGTCCCGCTTCTTCAAAAAGTCTTTATTTTCATGACTTATGCTTACGTGTTGTACTAATTGTCAAGGAAAAAAACTGCCAAAGATCCTCATCCACTTTGTCTGGCATGCACACAAATTTGTGCACCAAACTCTAAATGTGTCTTTTGCGTAAATCTCTCTCCAACGAATTTTACGACTTATAATCAGGTCACTCTCAAATGTATTTTGCAATCCCGTCGTGAGACTAGGAACTGACTGACTGACTGATATAGAAGATTTAACGTGCGCTTTCCGACTGCAGCGTATTTCGCACACGGGAGACTAGGAAGATGTCACAATCCCTAAATAGTAAGGGACATGGTTCAGTCATTACCATGCATCTGTCATGGTGACTGATTTACGACACCCATTGTCTAAAGAACATTTAATTGCAAAGGCTCATTACCCTGGAGCCATGACATCTATATGCCTTGAAACATTTAATTGCTGTTATTTATAAGATGCTAATCCTAATTGTAAATCCCCAGTTTTGTGTACATCGACCATCTGCCATCCTGAACAGGATGTGCAAATATGTCACTGATGATTTACTGTTTACATTTATATTTATTACTTACTAAATGTCAGGTGACCTTGGCTATATAAGCCTTGGTCCAGAAAGAGAGAAGGAGAAGAGAAGAGAAGAGGAGAGGAAAAGAAAGGTCTTACCCTTAGCCTAGCTAGGGTTAGGCTGGGTGCTTCCGGGGCACCTAGACAACAACCACTACCACTATGTGCTGACCTGACACATAGTGTCTTTTGTATGTATATATCTACATGTATAAAGTAAAACTGTATATACCGCAAGCCATCGTCTCCAAGTTGTCACTTCCTACTGAGAACCATACGTCGGCCTCTTGCATATACGAGTATGCAAACTGTTCATTAATCAACGTCAGATCGACACGCGTTGATAATTTGGTGGAGCTATCGGGTATGACAGACTTCTTAGTCTGTCCTTTCCTGTACCTCTTTGCAGCATGGCATATGGTTCACAAAACTGTAGGAAGTGACAGTCTCTTATTAAAAGGATATACTACCTTCCTGGAGGCCAATCACCAAGAACGAAGAAATGGCCTTTAACAAGATTGAAGAAAGAACAAGAACCTCTCCAATCAAGAACAAGTTCTCCGATCCCAAACCTTCCCTGCTCGAATATCTTAGCAACACTGCTAAGACTTCCAATTCAAGATGTCGTTCCTGCACATGACCTAAGAAAAGAAGTATACACGCCTATCCCACAGAGACGCGACCACAGCCATCTTCATGCAGACCCTGCACAATACAGAAACCGCCTCACGGGCACCTACAAGATGGACACTGTGTACAGATATCTCATTGGGACTTACTAATTTGTGTTTACTTACATGGACTCAATCAAGGATATATATTGTGTGACTGTTGAATATTGCAACCAGGTATGTTTAATCAAAGCCAGTATATTAATGCCAAAATGTGTCTTTACAAAATTCAGTTTTGTATATGTGCAATATACTCCAAATTACATCTTTAGTCAAGCTAGATCTTTGAAGTTATTGTGTAGGGAATCTTTGAAATGTCTCCAGGCCACGCCAGACATATAGTTGCAGCGAGGGCCCAGACAAACCTTAGGGTTATCGAGTCACACCTCTAAGCTCGACTCGTAATTTCAAAAATCTAAACGACAAAATTTGTCATTTGTTACAAGTAATTAATGTGCACAGTTTGGTACAAAATTGAATGTATTGTCTAGGACTTTGAATTCAGATTAGGGATATTCTTGGGTGAGCCACCCCTACACATATGTTTATTGTATGTCAGTATTAAGTAATTAACAGCACAGCAGTATTCAGCATTTCAGAATTTTGATGTCGGAATTAAGGATTTTTTTTTCTTGGGCATCGCACCCACAATATCTGGGCAAGCTCCGTCAAAGACACGGGAAGAGCATCCATTGTACTTAAAAGGGCAAATGTACCCACAAGTACTGTTTGAGTCACGCGGTAAAGCTAGACTCCTGGTTTCAAATTTCTTTACGGGAAATATTTGCTGAGATGTTTAATTTGTACTTTTTATGACATTACTCATTATCATTATTCGGTACTGAGTCGCACCGCCAAGCCAGACTCCTGAATTCAAAGAACCTTCAGTGATATATTTATTGAATCTGTGCAAAGCAGTAAACCTTGTAGTGAAATTGCACATTACAAAGATAACTTGGTTCGTTTTCAAACTGGCACTAATTCAAATTAGCTAGATGATCACTTTCATACCGCCATTGCATAGATATATTTGTTGCATAAGGATTTCATATAACTGATTTTGTTCACATTTGCATGGTCGTTTTCGTTGGTGAAAAAAACTCACACATATCAATTTGGACTCATATAAGCTTGGGGTCCAAGCTTCACGTAACGGAGGGAAGTTGTCATGGTGACTGATTTACGACACCCATTGTCTAAAGAACATTTAATTGCAAAGGCTCATTACCCTGGAGCCATGACATCTATATGCCTTGAAACATTTAATTGCTGTTATTTATAAGATGCTAATCCTAATTGTTAATCCCCAGTTTTGTGTACATCGACCATCTGCCATCCTGAACAGGATGTGCAAATATGTCACTGATGATTTACTGTTTACATTTATATTTATTACTTACTAAATGTCAGGTGACCTTGGCTATATAAGCCTTGGTCCAGAAAGAGAGAAGGGGTTTGACTCTCTTACCAAGCAGACCTCTCTCCCACAGCCCAGAGTGTGTACCGACTCTCTGTGGCACCCTCAGTTATTATCTAAGTATATCGTAAATTGTTAATTGTTCTTGTAAATAAAATTGTGATTAGTCTCCTGTGACTCTGGCTCTTTGCTGACTAGTTCCCCAAGAAAACCAGCACGTCATTTGGAAGGTATTGTTCACCCAGAACAGTTCCATGATACATCTTCGGCAGGTAATATGTTGGCTGGAGTGCACGTTCTGCCAAAAACATCAAATCCAGAGGTATTTGTGAGTATCATAACTGACCCTAATTTTCAGCCACCTGAGCCACCTAGATCTGCTAGATGTGTGACGCCTGCGCCAGCAACTCAAGACGCTTTGATGGGGGTAGCTCAAACCCAAGCCACGTTCCAGCCAACACTATTGAGCATTGCATCTCAGATACCTGCGCCGAGCGCAGCCCTTGCCTCCTACCCAAGCGCATCTACAATGACATCAGCCCCAGGGCTATCAGCATACAATGCTACGCAGGCAACGCATGATTAGTTTAGCGCTGAACAAACATATCCAGCGCAGCAGATGCACACTCAGGAGTCAACACCGTTACAGAACACTAATTGGATGCAAAAAATTTGCAGTCCATGTGGCAGCAGTCCATGACGCAATTGTATCCTGCGCCCACGCCTACGCCTATGTATCAGATGCTTGCGTTTAGGAAGAATGAATTTCCTATCCATGCGTTTGAGGCAGCAGACCAGGCACATAGTTTGGATTAGGATATACAGAGAATGACAGGCTCGTTGAGGCCTTCTACTATTAAGGTTCAGGATACCAGAGTTGAGTTTTTTTAAACAGAAATTTGACACCTTTATCAGCACTAGCATCGTCAACACGTGCGGTAGAGCAGAATCTGTCAGAGGATAACCCTAACCGACTAGATCATCTCCAAACTATAGTCGATTTTCAACAGCTTCAGATTGATCAAATGAGAAATCACCTTAAAGCTGTGTTGGCAGAAATAACTGTCACACATAGGCTTGGCTATTTAGCCCTATCTACTTGGAACTCGGGAGTTTTAAGCACAGACTGCTACGTCAACCTTGGTCTTCCAGGTCTCTGTTTAATGAATAAATTAAGGACATGCACGCCAAAGTTTCCAGTTATGCTAGGGATAGGACGGCACTCAAGGCTTTGGAGTATGTTTCTCACAGTTTATCCTAGCGATCTGGCAAGTTAGGCAATTATAGGCCTAAATGCGAGTCTCTCAAGGAAGGCCAGGTGCAGGATTCCTGGAAAAGGGTGTGGCAGAGGGAAACTTCAAGGTACTTATCAGTCCCGGTGTGGTAAATTTCACGGTAGGGGAGATGATAAGAGGGGTAAACATTGAGATGTTGAACAGTCACAACCGGGAACACCCAATTGTCAATACCCCCATAGGCGGGAGACTCAATTGATTTTGGAAGAACTGGAGCATCCTCAGGGAAGATTACGTTCTCAACGTACTACGCAGAAGATGACTTTTTCCGAGGACTACTGTTTTTTAAAAACATGATTTTCTGTGTTTCCGCAGAGAGTTCACATCCCTAATTATTTACGTATTGAACAAATTGACCAGTCACTATAGGGACTTCCAGCGCTACATGTATTTCGATTGCAAATATGTTATGTTGATTTTTAATAGTCATCGTTACCAACAAGAGGTACTTCCGTTGACCACGGCTCCACATCCTTGGTATTATCCAAGAAAGCAACATCTGCTATTAAAGGCCAACATAGACATTCTGTTGGTAAAGAGAGCTGTAGAGATTGTACACACACCAGCGTTAACACCGGGTTTTTATTCCCACATCTTCCATGTACCCAAGAAGGACTCAGATGAGAATGATACACAATCTCTCTGTATTCAACGAACGTTACCTGAAGCATCCACCCTACTTCCGCCTCACTACGCAGAGGCTACTCAGAACCAGCATAAAAGCGTTCGATTCCTTGATCAGTCTTGATCTGCGGGATGACTACCTGCATATATTGATCTATCCCTCAAACCGAAGGTTCCTCAGATTCGAGTTCAATGGGGTTAACTACCAGTGGACAATGCTCCCATTTGGCATTTCAGTGGCCTTGTGGCTATTTACATGATTCATGAAGCCCACAACTGCATTTCTACACCTGAGGAACATTTGGTTTGAGGTGTACAAAGACAACTGTCTCCTATGTCATCAACACACTCAGAAGAAGTATAGGTAATAGGGGTTCTGGACCACTTCCACTGGAGCCGGATTCGTATACCTATACTGCTACTACAGGAGGAATTTTTTATGCCAAAATGATGATGCGATTTAATGATAGTCATAAGATTAAGTTAAATTGGCTCTAGCTCACCAATACCTGGGGCCAATCATTGCTTCTATTAGTATAGAAATGATGATGCGATTCAACGAAAGTCGTTTTAAAAGAAATATCAATATTAATTAATAATGGATAAAATTTACTATAGCCCACGAGGATATTGGAAAGGTGTAGGAGCAATAAAAAAATTAGCCACCACGGCTAAGGTATCTAAAGATGTGGCCAAGGATTGGTTAAAGAAACAAGCGATGTGGCAGATATATTTACCGGCACCGCGTTATATACCGAGGAAGAAGTTTGATATTTTTACGACGAATGAAGTTCATCAGGCTGACCTCTTGTTTCTTCCCCACGATAAGGTAAAACGCAAAACGTATAAATACGCTTTAACCGTAGTGGATGTGGCTAGTCGATACAAAGAGGCTGAGCCATTAACCTCGAAAGAATCAACAGAGGTAGCTAATGCACTGAGTCGCATATATAAACGCGGACCGCTAAAATGGCCTAAGCTATTTCAAGTAGATCCCGGTCGCGAGTTTATGGGATCGGTAACTAAACTGTTAACAAAGAACGATGTCAAAATCGTCCGTGGTGAAAGAGAGGCCCACCGCAGTCAAGCTATCGTCGAAAGATTTAACAGGACATTAGCGGAACGTTTGTTTGGCTATCAGTATGGGATCGAAATGAAATCCGAGCGATTGAGATCAACCGAATGGGTGACACGATTATCAGCCGTTGTATCAGCGCTGAATAATGAAGTAACGAGATTAATAGGGAAGAAACCATCCCATGCTATTAAAATGAAATCCGTGACTTCCGAATCTTCAGCACCGAGGAGAGGCAAAGAACGAAAACTTCCGGATAGAGTAAGGGTAAGATATTTATACCAGGCAGGTGAACTCGAAGGAGGCCTACGTCGCGCAACCGATCCCATATGGTCCCTTAAGACGTATAACATTAGTCGATTGGTTACGAAAGAAGGAGAGCCCATTCTTTATTATCTTCAAGATGGACCGGGTAGGGCATTTGTACGAGAAGAGTTGTTCATAGTTCCCGATGGTACAGTATTACCACCATAACCATAAGCATAGGTATTTACACCATCATTATCAATCCATCTCTTTGTATCTAAGGGGGATAATGATGTCTTGTTCATTCTTAATCCATATATCCTATGATTGTAACTTCTTAAAGAGTTCATCTCGTGTTTGAACGTTCTACCGTTGAATAATGATTCTTTATACTGTTCGTGTTTGATATGCTTTTTTACAACATACTTCTTAACGCCCTTAGCTTTTCTTATCTCTCCATTATCGGACTTCTTTATAGAATACATCTTAGGTCTTAATCCCACATACTCCGCTATAGGGGTCCCAGCACATTCATCCTTCATCTTACCTAACACCTTTTTATTTACAACGCTGTGCAGTGGATTATCTTTAGGATAATCGCTTGTGTCGTACATATCTATTTTTTCTGCCATATCTTTATACACATCCTCGGTTTGTATTTCCATCAACAAAGAATCTGTGTCGGTATATAACACCTCACATCTATCGCCGTATTGCTTCTTAAGTTCGTTGTAATAAAAGTCATACATTAAGTGTTTTGACAAGTCGAGAATACTCATACCGACGTACACCGGTCTGTTGAATTTTATATTACTCTTCTGCATATGCAACGCGGCTAAGTCGTTATCAAATATCTTGCTTCTGTTAAAAGCCGGACTGGCTATAAGTTTCCTGAGTCTTTCTTCCTCATTAGATCTGACTAATTTAACATCAACACGCTTCCTTAGATTCTCCATAGTTTTACCAAATACCGAGTTATTCATGAGCTTATATAGATTCTTTTCGAAATCGCTGGTAGCTATCTTTCTTAAATCTGTGTTCAACCTTATATAGGGCTCCATCCAAGGGCTTTGATCAAACTTTAGAACTCTGTGTATTTTCTTAAGTTTCATACCTAACGATAGATACAACTGGAGATTTCTGTAGTGAACTATATATTTTGTTTTATCCATCAAATTTGGTACGAGTTTTTCTACGTTAGCTAACCTACTATTTCCCATCAAGGAGCGTTGATATTCCGACATCCAATCTTTATTAACCATTAATCTTTCGGGAGCTAGCGGATAACTGTTATGATCTTTATGTAACGAACTTGGATATTCCAAGTCAACTTCTAGTATGTACCCTTTATTCACATTGATATTATGGATATCATTCTCATCGACCCATTCAAAACCACCCGTGGGTAAAGGTTGACTCATAGCCCATCCATACAAATTGTTAGCGTCGAGATATAATATGATGGTGTCGGGTTTACTGGGATCGTATCCTTCCACTAATTTATTATTAGCCTTAGAATACCTTTTAGCTGCCATCGATATACCACCTCTTAATCCTTTCTCAATAAACAAGTGCATATCGTAATCTGTTAGTAATTTTAGTTCTACGCCGGTCTTCTTCAACAATGCATCCCACGATAGTCCGGGACTGGAATAGTACCATGCCGGGTCCAAGCCATATTGTTTGAAACACGTCTTTCTAAATATCTCGAATATATCGGCGAGTAACAGTACATCGGTTTTTAAGTACAGATCGTGATAATCGCCTAAATTCTTACAACCTAATTTATCCCAGACCGTCAGAGCGTGTTCATAATCGGCATCTGTTATTCTAGATTCTGTTAAGTTACTATAGAATGATTCGAGGGGTGGTAATTCAGTTTCTTCGAATCTAGACCAATCATCCATATATTCGTAAGGATATACACCTTTTCTCAGCAACAAATGACGAGTTATCTTATCGGTATATTTATTTGTTATCGCGAAGTCATCGGGATTGTTCGCATTAGCTAAATTGTCCAGGGAAGATAACAGAAACTGTACGGAGTCTATGAATCTAAGCCCATTACTTTGCTTTGTTCTAGATTTCCCATCCTTGTCCCTATAATGTATAGGTTTAGTCAACGAGAACGATATGTATTTTTCCATATTGTTAGGAATGCACGTTAAACCGCCGTCGGTCTTCGAGATAGCTTGCATAATGAGATGTGAATCGTATCCTCTAAGGTTATGAAACACAACGGGGATGGGTATTGTTTGAGCATTCATTTTTAGTTTCAAGTTACACTCGTTATGAGCGGCTCCCCGATAATTACCCGTGACGTGACAATGATCTCTTACGGAATCCCCATCTAGGGGTTTATTACAAACGTGACAACTTGTTGACTTCTTATGGACCCTCCAATCATCCCTCGTCATACGCATGGGTATCTTACACGATAATTTTTCCCTGATTATTCTTTCTTCATTTTGTAGATATTCTAGGAACTTTCCCGCTGCATCGGGACCTCTGTAAATCACGGGAGTGTTTGTTTTCCCATCATACCTTACAACTATATATCCAAACCCACAAGGAATATGTTCTTGAGTTTTGTACGTAAAACTGTTATCTTGATTATTATGGTTGGTATTTTCTATGGGTTTGATAAGCGCTTCGAAGTCGGCGTAAATTACGTACGGTACTGGCATTTGATTACAATAATGTTCAAATTTTAATATATTTTTTCCCTCTTTAGGCATATCGATCCTGATAGCATTCTGTCCAACACCTCTACAGTCTTCTTTATGCGCTTCTAATAGATCTTGTCTGCTGTACCCATGCAGGCATCTTTCGCAGAAATATTTCTTTCCCTTATATTTAGTTTGATCGTATAATAGCTTGTTTAAACTCTTTATCCACGTATAATGATATTTACCATCTTTTTCGATCAGAAATGAATTGATTCTGGGAATATTTTCCGGAGCGGAGCTTATCCTGTGTACAACAATTCCTTTAGAATGTCCAAAAACATTTATAGCTAAATTATTTTGCTTTTCCACCTTATCAATTTGTGATATTGGTGTAGGTTCGTCTATACCATCGAAGTTGAGTCCATCGTTTTGGGGATAGCTAGAAGGTCTATCTGGATGCTTGTCTACGGGGAACAATGCAGATCTTATCATCATTCTTAAACAGTCATCGGATTTATTTTTTACGTTAATTATGGCTTTTTTCTTCTTATAATACGGGGGTAAATCTATATAAGATCCACCTTTGAAGGGCATATAATTTGCTATATCTAAATATAAACTATCGATTTTATCAACACCCCAACCCGAACCTCTATTAGTCCAGCGTTCTAAAGTTTCCTGTATCCTCTGAATTGATGTATCTAATGATGAGTTTATAGTATCGGATTCGGTTATAACTTCTTGATTGCTTCGGAAATATGGTTCGGTATATTCGGTGCTATCGTCTGTGTTACTTATACTCAATGTCATTTTAATCGTCAGCTGGTATTTTATACTATGTAAATCATCTAATTCCTCGTTAATTTTACTCGATATGATGGGCTTAATATCGTTAACATCCATGTTGGAATTAATATCCATCTTCCAACCTCTTAGATATTTACC
This sequence comes from Haliotis rufescens, assembly GCF_023055435.1. Classification (NCBI taxonomy): domain Eukaryota; kingdom Metazoa; phylum Mollusca; class Gastropoda; order Lepetellida; family Haliotidae; genus Haliotis; species Haliotis rufescens. The sequence continues at coordinate 48,084,859 of NW_025964001.1, read as the reverse complement.
AACGCCGGCGGATGTGGGTACAAATATTAATTCTTGTTGTTGATTCTCAACATTATTAGGTTGAATATCATCATTATCAATAGGTTGATTATTATCTAGTAAAGCGATCAATTCAGCTCTTCTCATTCGAGAATAACCTCTCAGCCCACCGTTTCTCGCTCGAACTTTGAGTTCTCTAACAGTCTGGGGTCTGTTGTATTCCAAACCGAGTAAATCCATCAATTCAGCTTTTCTCATACGAGAATATCCACGCAGTCCACTTTGCTTTGCCATAGCTTTTAATTCTCTGACAAAAACCATTGTGGTTGAATGGTATATGCAAAATGAGACAAATGTCTAATTGGTTGTTTTCATATATCTAAATACATATTCTCCCCAACCTATTCCTCTCATTGATGTAATCTCTCTTCCTAGCATAAATAATTTGGTTCCTGACCCTATCAGCACCGTGTTCCTTGCATAAACAATAACGACCTTTGACCCCTATCCCGCATACAGAACACGTATAGTTGATGTTTCCGCGCCTGATGTAATAGTTGTGTATCCCGCAGTAAAAAAAATCAACACAGCGTCGGTTACAAAGGGTAGTCTTTCCCATGAGTGTAAACTTGCAGTTATTCATGGTATATACATCTATCATATCATTTGTCTAAATGCAAATCACAGCTACACTGCGAGATATTGATTATGCATAGCCACAGCTGTCACTCCGACTTATGCATGGTATAGCTGAAAATCAATAGAGAAGTCAATCCCAACATGATAAATGTGATCTCTCGGTTCTTTTGTTCCTCTGACGGTGTATAAAACTGACTCATTGTTGGTCTCGGTATTGGGTCTAGTTTTTTCCCATAAACGAGGAAGTATTCGTGCATGGCAGATTCAACATCCTTAAACGTTTGAATTGAATGTCCTTCCTTAATCAGTTGTTCATGAATAAAGTCTAATCTCTTCATTCTCTGCTGTGTATATTGTAACTGGGCTGCTTGGTATTGTTCTAAAGCTTTATTATGTCTTTTCTGCTCCGAACCTCTCATACTAGAAAATAAAAAATTACTCCCCGAAAAAGCTAGAGCATTAACAATAGCTCCACCGACCATCATCGCAATTGATGCCATATGTATAATAATATAAAATATTCAAATGTTTATATGAATATAAATATTCAAATGTTTAATTACTTCATTATGTCTTCCGGGATAAGTCCTTGTTTGATGAGCATATCCTTCGTCGCCATAGCTAATCCAATATCCAGAACCATCATTGGTATGTCATATCCATTAAAATCTAGCTTGGGAGGTGTGGCTTTAGTAATCATTTTAACCATACGGGCATATCCAATGGCCAAGCCGGTGACCACCGCTGAATGATACGTCGCGTTTACCAACATTTTACCGTCTGTAGCTGGAGTAGTCATGCTTCTTATAGCATTATATGAGGACTAACCTCTAATTGAACTTGTTGTTGCGGCGGGGGTGACGTTTTCTCTTCTCCGGACTTATAAAAGAACCATACAACCGCTATACCAGCAACTCCTACTAGTGCCCATGTTTTAATCGGATTAATATTTGAATTATTTATTAATTTTGCTTTGCGCGCCAGCCCACCCTTTCTTCCTGCAGCTATTTTCAAAGGATTCTTAGTAACTCTGGGTTGTTTTTTTGTTTTCTCATTCACATGTGGTGCATTCACATTCACTGGTGGTGGTTCCTCATTCACTTGTTGTGTGTTCACAATCTGTGGTTCCTCGTTCACAATCTGTGGTGTCACCTGTGTCTCCATTTATATTATTAAGTGGGCACGTATGTTTAAATTGACAATACCTAGCCGTTATTAAAGCTGTGGTGAACGGAGCTAAAAACATTCCGAATCTATGATAAAACTCACAGCTCACTGAGCTTATAGCGTGTTCGATGAATGGGTCTTTCTCGAGAGATTCGCATAAATACAGGCGATGTTCTGCCGGGATGGGGAGAAACGTACTAGCTACGGCTGTGTATAGTTGTAATATAGAAGACCCTATCGTTTTAGTCATGGTAGCTCCCAGTCTAGACTCGTAACGAGCGTACAGTTTTTTAATCTCTTCGTCGGTCATGTTATCAATTTTTTCGATGGTATAATTTTCTCCCAAATATTGGGAACATTTTCCACCGGCTACCAAAGCGGCAAGTCTTTCTCTATGTTTTTCTAAAGATTTATCTGTAACATCTTTATCTGCATCAGATTCTTTGAGCATTTGTTCGATGAGTTCGTCGCATTCCATAATGTAATACCTAAGGAGATATTTAAGTCTAACATAATATAATATGACATATCCAATACAACCCGTAATAATGAACTGTTGTGAAAGAATGAGGATTTCGAACCACATTTTATGTAATATTAACCGCTAATGTTCAATTTGCTATAATTTGCTACATTTTGCTATAATTTTGCTACATTTTGCTACAATTTGCTAAGCAATTGCATAAGCAGCTGGTTGATCGGTTTTTAATACGAGTTTACAGTGCTTCGTTGCCGCTAACACTTTTCTGACTTTGTCTCGTTCGCCCTTGGTATAAATAACATCATTTTCGCGTAAACATTCCTCGAATGAATCTCGATCTTTGCAATGAAAAAGTGCTACCCATTTGGTCTGCTCTCTGAGATCTTTCAGGACAGAGTTGTATTTTTGAGTAAGTACCCAAACGCTATGTTGAGTATGCCGACCGGAGAATGCTAAATACGAAAGCATATCTTTCTTTTTTGTGAGTTCTTTACTCGCGCTGCAATCGTCTATTACGAAAAGGGTCGATTCTCCTTTGTATTTCTCGTGACATACTCGGAGGCAGTCTTGTAAACGATCGCCCGGATCGACTCTGTGTACCCCGTCGTCATTCATTACCCAATCTCTCGATAAGTATGTTTTATTAACGCTTATAGTCGGGCACAGAATAATGATATGATCGAAAACGTCCCGATAATGACTTTCTAAAATATCTAGAATAAAAGCTGTTTTTCCGCAGCCCGTTTGCCCGCATATGATAGCGCAGTGCGGATCTTTAGGTAAAAGATTATCAATAGATTGCTTGCACGAATCTCCCATTCTGTATATTAAGTTGCGCATCCATAATCACGTACAAATATATGTTTAATTTACCAGCCGCTTCCTGGAGCTTCGTTATCTGTATGGTGGCACCCTCGCTAGCATTTTCTATTCTCCTCCCACTGCCGTGTAATTGGTCATCGTCCGTTGTTCGCATGTCGAGCCATAGCGCGTACTTCGTGGTGAGGTATTCACCCATCGATACACTCCCGAGAGACAGATCTTTCACGACCGCGTTAACTTCCGGAGAACGTTTTATAGAAGGAAGTTTTTTAATCTCATCCCACTGGTGATACGCTAGCATTCCTTGGCTATATAGTTGATTAGGAACGCCCTCGATAGTCAATTCTACTTTTGTAATCTTGGGATTGTAGAACTTCTCGGTATTTCTTTTAAACGCATCGGAGGGGTCCTCGAACAACATTAAAATACCCTTCAGCGACCTCGTGGGGACGTTTAGATTGATATTCCACATCGTATCTTTTTTGTCCCTCGTGATCTTTCGGTGTCGCAGCACGCGATCGTACAAAATGGCTAAACTTCCCGTATACTGGTTACGAATTTGTCTGGCTAATTCGGGATCCGATCCGTTATCATATCGTACTCCAGCGATATATTGTCAATGGAATAGCTAGCATCTTCATTAGCAGATCTGATTACTCTACCGTAGTCATTAAAAGTGAGTTCGTATTCTAACCTATCGCCTAGGGATGCTTGATAAAAGGGCATGTGGGAATCTAGTAATTCAAAGTCTAGGGGAACATAGAATCTGTTACCTAATGCGTCGGCAACGGCCTTATCTTTTTCGTTGGTATCAACACCATTTTCAGCACCCACGCGCAGTCTCAATGTGTTCTTATTACAAATACCTTGGTACTGTAAGTTTTCCCGCTCTTTATCCGTTCTCCAGAGATCCATGTAACAATAGTATACATCGCTATCGTCGATACTCAAAACCTCATTACCGCTAATTTTAATCGCGATTTTCTTAACGATAGCACGACCTATGTTCTGAACGGGCTCCCTGTTAACGTCTGTAGAAGTCAAACTAATCGTAAACGCTAGTCGGACAGTTCCCGGAACTAACACATCGTGTGCGCCGAGATTAGGAAAGCGAACCAGAAGCGTTTGATTCTGATCTATGGTACTAGGGTTATTAGTTATAGTTACAGACTGACGAATTGCCTTGACCCCTAATGGATCTCGAAGTCTACGTTGTGGGTTTAACTTGCGTCCGTATTGCGAAGACATTGTTTATATTGAAATTATGTACCCTATGTTTAATATAAAAATGGCTAATTTTGAACATAATGAATTAGATCTAAGTACATTTGATGACTTTGATAACCCAAACGAAGAGGGTACTGATGAAACCAACTTTGGTGGCACGAATCTTAACGATGAAATTTTACAATCAACCGTCAATGATTATTACGATGCATTAAAAGATGATAAAAATTATGTTATCCCAATAGGTCGTGAGTATTCAAAGTTTATGCTAGATAGTAAAGGAATATTGCGAATGCGTGACTCTCCGCATATTGATCTTATGCATTATAGTACTCGTAAGCCCCTAGCCTTGTCTACTATAGCTGGTAAACATAGTCGCGAGTTTGTTCGTGATAAATTAGGTTTTGTAGAATACGGACGAGCAAAACTTCCCGCGAAGACTACTAAGGTTCTTCGAACCGTGCGTACTGAACTTGTTAATACAGATAATTTGGAAGAAGCCTCTAACGTGGCCTCGAACGGACTCGGAGAAATCTTAGATACCTATTACGATAATTCCACGGTCAGTGTATCACCATATTCAGAGTTCAGTATTAGGGAATTACGAGGTCTTGACAAGGCAATGCGAACAATGCGGGGAGAACTCATCAATAATATAGCCAAGATATCCGAAATCGACAAGCATATAGCTCAAGAGAAAACAAAACTCGAACAGGCGGGCGATGAGTTCAGTAGACGCCGCGTAGCAGAAAGATTACGTAACTTAGAAGACGAAAGATCGGCCCGCCTCGAAGCTGCTTCCAGTAATAGAAAGGCACTTCGTTCGCAAATCAGTCGTATTCGAGAAACTATCGATCAAGTCCTCAACGATGACACTACACTGGCCGATAAAATTAAAACATTGTTCAGAGAACAGGGAATAACCATTGCCAGTATTTTAACCGCGTTGGGTTTTATTATATCAACTTTGACTCTCTCGTTAACAGGTGGTAGTACAGGTGGAGGCGGATCACCGCCCAGCGATAAAAACGGGATAAAAGAGTGGATAAAAAAGCATTTAAAAGCATTAGGTTCAGCACTGGGAAAGCTCGCTGAGAAAGCCGCGGCTGCACTTCCCGGTATAATAGGGAGTGTAGTTTCCTGGCTATTGAATTTATTAGCTAAGACCACCACTTGGCTTAGTCAAAACTTGTGGGGGTTGATCGTAGCAATTGCAGGTCTGTTGTACGTGTTCGCTAAGAACTATTTAACCAAATCAGTTCGCTAACCAAATCATGAGTAAGCCAACCGAGACTCCACCCACTACGAGCGCTGTTTTTTCATCGATATGTTGTTGATTTTTAGCCTCAATATGCGGTGGTACTTGAGCATTAGTAGATGGTTGATCGATAAAAGATGGTTGAGCGATAGTTGGTGTTTGTGGCTTGACTATTCCCTTTTCGCCCGTGATCGTTTGCGTTATTAATTCGACGTTAATATCTGAATTTATACCTGGTTTTTGTTGATCGGTAGCGATAACAATTTTATTATTATAGCCTATCACTTGACCGATCTTAAGTTCCATATTACTCGGAGACATGTATAGTCCCGGCGCATAAACGAAGTCCACCGAGAATTGCCCATACATAAGTTCTTATCGATTCATTAAATCTTACAAATCCTGGGTTAGTAAAATTATTTTCCGTTTTATCATTAAGAAATTCATTCCAAGCGTTTGCGGTATCGTTCATTTGTATAAATTTTGTAACAATATAAGCCAAACCACCCTTAAAACTCATAAGGGAACCTCTCCAATCGTTACTCGAAAGTTCCCAGCCATGATTAAGATTATGCAATCTTACAAAAAGATTGTCTTTCTGTAAGAATTTAAATGGATCGAATGGTTGATGAGTTTTTTTAACTAAATCATCGCTGACTTCTTTAACAGTTCTTTGTCCGCTGTACGGAACACCTAGACCATGGTTTGCTCCTTTAATGCGCCAATCTTTACTCGTAGAAATATTAAATTCATTACAAATACGTTCATACGCGGACCTATCATAATTATTATTTGTGGAATTCCACGCTCGATCCTGCGGTAATGGAGCATTAATTTCTTTAAGTATACGTCTAATCTGATAGTACACGTGAAATAATAAAACAGACTTATTTAGCATAAATCCTGGGGCATTAACAGATACACCACATCCCGTTGTGGCACACCATATGGCAAAGTTTAACTGATTCTGCCAAAATTGCATCGGATTGTGAAACCAATCGTGCACCATTTTATCGCTAGTTGCCGTGACCCTGTAATTTTCAAAGATATCTGGGAATTTAACGAAAAATTCAGCACCAGAGGCAGTTACTATAATCGATTGATTAGTAATGTATCTCGATTTCATATTTAAGTTATGATATAGTATCATTGTATATTTAATATGTATGTTACACTCCCGGGAATAACAAATGGTCAGTCTATTGAACTGCTTCATACTATCGATAACTCGGATGGACAACTCGAAGTCGCTCTATGTGATGTAACGTATTACCCACGGTGGACCAATATAAGTGCTGCGAGAAGAAATAATAGTATAGATATAATAGGTGAAAACAATGGTATTGAAAAATTCATTACTATACCTGATGGGTATTACAGCGTATGCTCACTCAATGATGAAATTTTTAAGCCTAATGGAGCTAGTCTAACACAAAATGAGTCGAATGGGATAGTGAAAGTCGACTCTGGAGAAAACGTTGTAGTTCTTAGACCATACTTAGAAGTTACACTTGGATTTCATCATAGAGTAGGAATTATAAATTCTAACAAACCACGACAGGGAATTAAATTACCCGATTTAGTTCCCTATAAAGAGTTGTTCATACATCTTGATCAAATAAGCACGACGGATAATATTCAACTAGAAAGTCCTTCAACTCTACTCAGAAGTGTTCCAGTGAAAAATGAAAAATATAATAGCGGTAGAACGGAATCATTCTCGTTATTACAATATAAAAAATTGAAGCGGGGTATTAATTCAGACCTCAAAATTTCTGTATTAGATGTAAAACACCAACCTGTACATATAGGATACTTAAGTGTAACACTCCATATTATATAATGGTTGATGCATCAGGCCCTGGAACAGTAAGACAATGTAATACAATTGCGCTTTCCGATCTCGGAGACACAGAAGGATTTGATAAACCCGGTTACAATGGTAAGTTATACGCTTTACACTTACACGATAATGTATACAAGCGGAAAGAAGTCACATTCTCGGGTAATCTAGGAGATTTAAGCGATGTTGATGTTAGTAGACTCCTTAAAAACACTTCGTACAATATTACTCGCAACGATGATAATAAATGGACTATGGTCGAAGCAAACATCGAGTGGCTACTGAATATCGTCATTATCCCACCTTATGTGATGATGGGTAAGGGACATAATTTAACTAAGATAATAAATAGTGGCATCGTACTCGCGGCTTATATCCCGTCAAAACGAAAAAGTGTGTTGGTCACTCCCCTGCCAGAAAACCCAGGTCATATGTTATATAGTCGTCCGTCCTTAAAAAACATTAGTTTAAATTTGGTTACTGAATTCGAAGATATTAAAGTTAACCTGAGTGCAATACCTAATATTTCTACTCTTATTATTGAAGTCTTGGTCGGAGATGTACCGGTAGATGCTTTCGAAATATTACCAGGTCTATCGATTAAATGGTTCAAGAATCACGAGCGTCAACGTTGCAGTATTATTCATATCGGAGCATCGCCCGTTGCAACCCTCGAGGGGGTCCAAATTATTAAAAGTGGTAGTATTTCTCTTTCTAAGATATTCTTGTCGTATAATATACATTTAATAAGGTTGATGTATAGTCTCAAAACATTTAAGCAAGACCAATTAAAGACTATTATATGATCGTTATATACACTATGAGTTTATATCCGGCGCTCGGTGAAGCATTTGAAAAGATGGAAACTGTTGATGGATTTCGATTACATCAAATAAGCGACATAAAACATCGAATAGAGAAGGATAGGGAGTTGAGACTTGGATTGTATAAAAGGTATCGCAGAGCCGTGAATGCTCTGGACGGAGTTGACACCGCTCTTGTATCTGGCATGGGACTCGGTGTAGTGGGTATCGGTTTACTATCAACTATAATCGCCGCGCCTATCGTGCTCGGCATGGAAATAACCGCTGGAGTCTCGGGACTGGCAGGAATAGCGATAAAATTCATTTCTCGTAGGTTACAAAAGAAAGCATTAAAACACGATAGTATTCGGATACTCGCCGAAGCAAAGTTGAACAGCATTGAGGATCATATTTCGACAGCAATGGCTGATTGTAAGATATCCGAGGATGAGTTTCGTTTAGTGCTGTCGGAGCTCAACAAATACAATAAAATGAAGCAGGAGATTCGATCAAAATCTCGTAAGACCAGTGGTATTAGCGAAGACGAGAAAAAAAAGTTCATAGAAGAGGGGAGGCAACAAGCGCGTCAATTATTCCGTGCCAAAACCAAAGAACTGGTTGGAGATTAAAAATAGATTGTTTACTATCGTGTGATTACATTTAGACAAATGCTAACATAAATATATAATAATGGAGAAAGCTATTCAATGGAAAGAATTACCACAAGGTTTTTATTATATCAGTGATGCCAAACCAACCAAATACGGTTATCAATTGTTTCTTATCAATTTACAAAAAGAGTGTAGTTATATAGTCTGGTCTCCTAGTAAAATGAACGAAGAACTTAATAAAAATGTTGAATATTGCTTTATCGATAAAAATAATAAAGAATATTTTTATTACCATTTAGACTCATCTAAAGCAATGATTGGCCCCAGGTATTGGTGAGCTAGAGCCAATTTAACTTAATCTTATGACTATCATTAAATCGCATCATCATTTTGGCATAAAAAATTCCTCCTGTAGTAGCAGTATAGGTATACAAATCCGGCTCCAGTGGAAGTGGTCCAGAACCCCTATTACCTATACTACTCTCAGATGTTAGTACACCACCGGGATTTCACCAGAAGGCTACTGTATCAACTTGGGTGGATAATCAAGGTGCGAAGTTGGAGTATCGACTCCAGTTCATAGGAGTTTTACGCCTCCTGTCACTTGTTCTTCATCAACCACGCACACTTCACCAGTAGCAAGTGTTGTTAGGGTTACTCACCTCAGCACAGGCTCTAACCATCAGAGGCCGATTACAATTACAGCCAATTCAACAATTCCTGAAACCTTACATCAGGCATCAGGATCCACTGAAGGCCATCACTCTACCGGCTCCACTAAGACCTTACCTCATTTGGTTGACTGTAGAGTCGAATGGCGTAGGAGGAGTCTCTTTATCAGGGTTATCCCTGAATCTACACCTATTCATAGACACCTACCTTTAGGGGTGGGGTGCTCACCTTGGAGTTGGAAGTGTTAATTCTGGCCATATCACATTGGCAGAATCAACTACAGTTCGCCCAACTAGCAATATCCACAGACAACACAGGTGTAGTGCCTGCGCAATCAGGGAACAAGGCACTACAGTTCCTGCTAAAGTTCATAGTTCAACACATCCCCAGATGTCAAAACATTCTGGCCAATGCTTTATCGCGTCAAGACAGGGTGACCCCCACCGAGTGGAAACTTCACACAGAAGCATGCCAATTACTGCTTCAGAAGTTCGGGCAACCAAACATCGACCTGTTTGCAACTTGCCAAAATAACCAACTCATGATGTATGTCTCCCCGTTACCGGATCCACAGGCTTGGGTGGTGGGCACGTTCAGTATTCCTTGGGAAGGCAGTAATTTTGAAACAAAAAGCTGTTTACAGGTCAATGACTTGGACCCAAGAAATGTAATAAGTCAGTCCTGTCTGTCAGACCTTTCCCCATGTTAAAGCATATTGGAAAAAAAATTACCTTGTAATTACTTAGGCGACACTTTTTTTTTATTTCTTGGTTTACGGTTGTGCCGCTCTTTCAAAGTCCAAATGTTAAAAATAAAAATAAATGAAAATTACCCTTTTTTTTATTACAGACAATCTTTTTGTTAAAAAGTTCAAACAAAAAAGTATCGCTGCAATACTTCTTTAATACCATCAAAGCTTGTCAACGCAAAACGCAGTGGTGACCAGTTTAACTATTTCAACACTGTTGGCCGGTCAAGAAGCCATGAGTCACACCGCAGGGTAGACCGACTTAGTCACGTCAAAATAGTTTATAATTTTATTAACCTACTTGTCATATCATTCATTTATTAAACCTATCACATTTCACAATGTCTGAAATACGTATTCCATTTGATTTTCTCATTTTTTATCTATAGATTAAAAATTTATTCATTAGATACTATTTCCTGCAATGTTATTGAAAATAAAATTCTCAGACACACTTCGTCAGCGGGACCTCATCGAACTTGTCAAACAGTAAAATAAACACGTTTCAAGCAAATCTGTAGATATATTATACAAAGTAATAAAATCAACAAAAATATATCTAAAAGTTGCCAAACTGACATCTAAGTTATTATTTCCATCTTTTTGTGCAATCGTAAGTCAAATGATATCTTGGTTTGTGCAATGAAAACACGACAAAGGGTAAAGGAAACAATATAATTTAATACACATTGGGATATATATGCTATATACAAGGGGGCTGCTCGGTCGCACACGGAATGTCCTGCGGACGGGGGTTAGTTCTAAGGCCGTGCTGGCCTGCTAGGATAGGGCTACCCTGCGGGTAGAGAGGTGTTGAGGAAAAGGAGCAGATTATTATTATTAGATTGAATGATAGGGGTACCCTGCGGGTATGGAATGTGAACTGGTGGCTGCGCCGGACCAGGTAGGTAAGGAATATTTGGGGGCCCCAAGCCATGTAATGCTGCTGCCTGAGGCATGCAATGGCTTGAGACACCCCTGCGGGTAGGGAGATAGGGCTTCCCTGTGGGTAGTGGGATAGGGCTACCCTGGGGGTAGTGGGATAGGGCTACCCTGTGGGTAGTGGGATAGGGGTACCCCGCGGGTATGGATGTGAACTGGTGGCTGTGCCGGACCAGGTAGGTAAGTGTCCTGCGGACGGGGGTTAGTTGTAGGGCTACCCTGCGGGTAGAGGGACAGGGGTACCCTGTGGGTATGGATGTGAACTGGTGGCTGTGCCGGACCAGGTAGGTTAGTGTCCTGCGGACGAGGGTTAGTTGTAGGGCTACCCTGCGGGTAGAGGGACAGGGGTACCCTGTGGGTAGAGGGACAGGGGTACCCTGTGGGTATGGATGTGAACTGGTGGCTGTGCCGGACCAGGTAGGTTAGTGTCCTGCGGACGAGGGTTAGTTGTAGGGCTACCCTGCGGGTAGTGGGATAGGGCTACCCTGCGGGTAGAGGGACAGGGGTACCCTGTGGGTATGGATGTGAACTGGTGGCTGTGCCGGACCAGGTAGGTTAGTGTCCTGCGAACGGGGATTAGTTCTAGAAATAATGTGCTTAAACCAAGCAGCCCCAAGGTGTTGAAGGGGTGGATGGAGGGTACCAAATTGACTTGACAGAACAATGGTTAAACGGCAAGATGGAGGCTGAAAGGAATTTACATAAATACACATGTGACGTCATTCCTTAACACTGCACATGACCGGTAGTGAAAGATATCATGGGAGTATATAAGAAATTAATCTACATGGATGTTGGTTTACCATAACACGGCTATGGGAGAATAATACTAAAGCAAGGTCAATTGGCCTGACAAGAATGATAAAAAACATTATAACAATTTAAGAGATACACTGAGAGCGAGACCACCGGAAGTGGTAGTTTAAACAAACTGCCATAGCACATGGCAAAGGATAAATCTACCAGTGGTGAGTGGTAAAGTAAAGGCGTTAGGGTTGAGATACTATGAGATGAACTGCATATAATGACATGGATGGTATTATCATTGCACAAACAAAAATATTAAATTGACATCTTTCGCTGCCTCGATTTCTCGGCTCGGACCCGATGTCTTTAATGCCAAAATATAGGCATAAAAAATCTTTGTCACAGCTCATAACTTAGCACTATGCATCCATAAAGTTCCATATTTTTAATATTGATAACGATTTCATGCTTAAAACGTTCAGAATAACATGATTTAACCCAAACCTTTCATCAAAATCTTAAAATTATACACGAGGATGGCACCGTTGCTTTAATTTGATTAGCTGCCTTAGGTTACGTGCTTAAATTTGACCAATCACGAACCTTGTAGCAGATTATGTTGGTGAAACAAGATAAGTTGTTTTTTAAAATGTAAACTGACATGGCAGCCTTCGACATATGTGTTATTCATATGAAGCTTTGAAAACGGAGGTATTTCCTCATGTTAGTGAGTGGACAGCCACTATCATCAGGAAATGGGTGATGACAGATATTATTTGTAATTCTTTTTAAAATAATGTTCCTACTACGTAAACAAATGAAAATAAAAAAGTAATCGGTAAGTGGATTTTATTAAATCTATTATTTGCCGAAAATCGTTAAATTTTTGCTTCAGTGGTCTTAATACGGACGTTATAAATGTTTTAGCTTACATTATTTTTATCTTTAACAAACTTAATTAAGTTTTTAATGAATTATTTAAATAATGTAATACACATAACTTTCATATTTATAAACAGTGTTCCCGTTTACTGGTAATTACCGGTTTTGTACCGGTATAAATTATGCTAGGACTGGTAATTCATATGCCTGCCAGTCCCAGTGGACCGGCAAAAAGTACCTTATAAATCTTTGTTGTTGAACAAAAGATCGGTGATATTGAATAAAGTATATTTTTCGAATGAAGCCAGCATAGTTTGTTATCAGCAGGGTTTCCCCTGTTGTCTATTTTTAGCGCAAGGAAATAACATTACTCTTTGCTTGGAGGTTAAATATCTATTTCCAGCGACTTAGTCTCGAACCAAAGTGAAATGTCATTTCAAACCACGTGACCCAAGATTATGTAACATGGCGTCATCAAAGCAGACGAAGCTTTAATTTTTTTCGATGGCAAACCCGAGAATACCCGCAAACCTACAAATGATGAATTAGAAAAGTCATCCAGTACTGATTGTGACGGCGGGATTAAAAAGCCCAAAACTGCTACAAAAGGTAAAACGACTAAAATCAGGAAATTTCACGATGACTGGTTGAATGAATTTAAATGGTTACGCCACGAGTCCTAAACAGGGACAATGCTCCAGTACACAACTCTCATGTTGCCCAGACAGAAGCGCGGTCCTGTGGCTATGAAATCCTTCCATATCCTCCTTACTCTCCTGACCTTGCACCATCTGAATTCCACACCTTTCCAACTATCATGGAACTGTTCTGGGTGAACAATACCTTCCAAATGACGTGCTGGTTTTCTTGGGGAATTAGTCAGCAAAGAGCCAGAGTCATAGGAGACTAATCACAATTTTATTTACAAGAACAATTAACAATTTACAATATACTTAGATAATAACTGAGGGTGCCACAGAGAGTCGGTACACACTCTGGGCTGTGGGAGAGAGGTCTGCTTGGTAAGAGAGTCAAACCCCTTCTCTGCTTAAAACCTTACTTACTTACTTACTTACTTTGGAGATTTAACGTGCGCTTTCCGACTGATGCGTATTTCGCACACGGGCCCGGCCAGGCCATTTAATGTGTTTCCGAAAGGGGCGAAAGTGGTGTGTGCAACCCAAGAGGGGGCTTTAGGGGTTGCTTATATAGAATTTGGGAATTTTGAGATTTGGAATAGATGCCAATGGGGTAGGGGAGGAGAACTAAGGGAGCTGGGTATGGTGGATGTTTGTGTGTTTATGTAATTTTGATTTGGTGGATTATAGTGTTTTTAGATGCGTTTTATTAGTTTCGTTTTGATTAAGAATACGCCTAAGGCCTTGAAGTTTTCTAGTTTATTTTGTGGGTTTAGTATTGCTTCTAGAGTGAGAGCCTTGTTTAGATTGAGGGTGGTTTGTAATGCGGTTTGATGTGTTAGGTAGTGTGTGCAGTAGATGAGTGCGTGTTCTGGGGTTTCTAGTTGTTTGCAGTGTGGGCAGTTACCTGTAGTATGTTTTTTTATTTTTTTCTAGGTGGTTATTTAGGTTGGTGTGTCCTGTTTGGAGTTTAGTGATTACTCTGTCGATTTTTTTTTTATGGATGGTGAATTTTTGGTTTGGTTAGTGGTTTGCTGAGTACCTTTTTGATTTGGCTATTTGAGTTAAGATAAAGGTTATGCCATTTTTTGGTGATTTTTTGCTTATTTACACTTTTAATTTCTGATTTTGAGATGGGTAAGTTTAAGCTTATTTCTGGGATTTTGAGGGATAGTTTAGCTGCCTTATCGGCGTTTTCATTACCGTATATTCCTACGTGGGCGGGTATCCACAAGAAGGTTATTTGTTTGCCTGCGTTAGTTAGGTCGTTGGAGCTTTTAAGTATTAGATTTATTAATTTAGGTCGGTTTTTGGTATTTTTGTTTTGGAGGGCTTGCAGTCCACTTAGGGAGTCGGTAAGTATTAGGATTTTATTGTGGTTTTTGGATTCTTGACTATGGAGGGCTGAGGCCATGCCCATTAGTTCTGCCATGAATATTGATTGGTTGTTTGGGAGTCGGAAGGATTGTGTAGTTTTAGTTGGTTGTGTGGTATGGACTCCGAAACCTGTGTGTTTGGAGGTCGGATCTGAAGATCCGTCCGTGTAAATGTGACACCAATTTGGCTAATTTTCGTGTATGTATGCTAGTGTGGTGGTTTTAGCTATGTTTGGGTCGGTTTGTTTATTTATTTGGCTAGCTAGTGTTGTGTCTATCTGCTTAAAACCTGCCTACAGTATGTATTTAACAAAAATTTGAACAATAAAAGGGATGTGATTGGTTGATACACGATTGGTTGTGTCCTAAGCTAAATGGATGGCTAGACAGAGGGGAATACTAAATCCTGTTTATCCTGTTGGACTGGCACTAATCTTGTTGACATATTTACTGGATGCTTTGAAAGAGATTAGGGTGTCACTATAGATGAGCTTGTGTGGGGGCTAATCCTTAATGCACTATAGACGAGCTTGTATGGGGGCTAATCCTTAATGAGTCTTAATTGAAGTAATGTTATTCTAATATACCCCGGTAGGTGATGACAGATATACTTAAATAAATATCCTTTGTCTGGGAGATGGGATCTTGATACCTTAGGCTAGCATTTATCTAAAAGCTTCAAATCAATTAAACTATGTAGACGTAACTCTTGTCTTATTGAATAGCATGTCTAGAAGACGAGCTCCCATTACCTTAGGCTAGCAACCATCTAAAAAAGCTTTAACTGAAACTACTGATATTTTATATATGCATTTTACCTAATGATAATTATTACTTGCTAAACTATAATTATATGAAATGATGTATAAATATTACACCATGATAACTCATAAAAGCACTTGATGTAGGTCTAATTATTATAGGATAACTTAGTATAAATGTTATCCCATGATACCAACCATGAAGTCATTTTTGAAGGGAAAACGTTTCACAGATGATGAAACACTGATTTCTGAAGTCAAGTCCTGGTTTGAGATACAAAATAAGGGCTTTTACAAGCGAGGTCTCCATAGTTGCATAAAACGATGGGAGAAGTGTGTCACCCTTGGTGGTTCCTATGTGGAGAAAGACTAATACCTGTGCCAAGTTTCATTCCACTAGGTCCATCGGAAGTGGGTCAGGGGAAATCTTTAATGAACACCCCTCGTAAATGGCGGCAAAGCAGAGACAATATTTCTGGGAAACTATACCGTCCATGGGGGAACAGCAGAAATAATAACTGCAAAGATCAGAGAGGTGATGGAGGAACGGGGTATGCCAATGAACAAAATAATTGGTTTGGGATCAGACGGGGCGAGCATCATGAACGGCATCAGGAGTGGTGTTGGTGTGAGACTTAAAACAAGTGATTGTCCGTGCTTAGTGCACGTACACTGCATTGCACATCGTGTTGCCCTGGCGTCACAGGATGCAGCTAAACTATCAAAGTGCATATCGGATTACCGTAAACAATCAATGACGTGTATAAACTGTACCAGTATTCCACGACACGGTATGACAGATTAAAAGAACTTTCTAAAGTTTTGGACGACACAGAATTCTCCAGTGTCAAACAGCCCTGTACCGTAAGGTGGTTGTCCCTGATTCGAGCTGTTGCTTCTACAAGATTAAATTGGTCAGCTTTAGTCATTGAAATTGAGGAAGAAGCAGCCCAGCGTAACAACACAGTGGCGGTGAATCTCGCAAAAAAAGAAAGAAAATGTTTTCATTTGTTGCGACAACATTCGGCCTTTGATTTGCTGCCACTAACAAACATCAGAAATAAATTTACAATATATTCTGCCACAAAACACATACTGCAGTCATTGTTGCAATATTAAAGTTACATATGCATGAATACTTTCATTGTCAGAAAATATTTGAAAATCACTGCATTCAGAAAATGACATGGGTTTCTGGCATGTAGGTCTAATGTGAGATCAATGGTATTGACTGGTGACAGACAGTGATTATTGGCTATTTATTTTCAGGTAATCTTCAAAATGGATGTCTTTGGGAATGGAATTTTGGTGGAGCATTCTCGACTAAATGAAGTACTTCAGATCAGAAGTGATTTCTACACTTTTGATAAATTCCGGTACATGTGTATTTTGTCTGGTTGTGATTACCTTGCTTCATTACCTGGAATTGGATTGGCAAAAGCAAACAAGGTGTTTAAAATGGCCCGACAACCAGATCTTAAAGTGGTAAGTATTTTAATAAGAACTAAATGCACTAAAGTTGACAATGTGTCAACAACAGATGGGGATTCTTGAAATGCTTTGTTTAGTGTTTTGGTTATTGTCTCGAGGGTGGTGTGTGGTGTGGGTGTGGGGTGATAACTGAATAACTCAGAAACCATTTAATATTTTATTATAAAACTTTGCATGTGTATGAAACACATGCTGAACTGGTGCCTTTTGATGTGTTTTCTTGTTTTACTTAGTGCACAGTGTCTGCAATGGGGACAGATTTTCTTTGAAAACCATCTTGTTACATGACTGAAACTTTGCATGCTTATATAAGAGATACTTGTCAAGACTGAGTTAAAAAACTGAAAGAGTAATTTTTTCTTCTTTTGGAATTTACTTCCCTTTTTCCATGTATAGTCACTGCTATACGCCACCCGTGAAGATCCGGGTTAGAATAGGTGTCTTCAGCAACCAATGCTTGCCACATAGAGGCAACTGACAGGATCTGATAATTAGACTGGCTGACTTGGTTGATGCTCATGATGTTAATAACCATATTTTCTGGTCCAGCCTCAATTATTTACGATTGAATTACATGTTATGCTTCGGTTTTTGTAAAAATATTAATATAATTACCATTATCATTGTACTGAATAGATTTGGTCTTCAGACATAAATTGAACAAAGCTATACCATTGTAGTATTATTTCTTCCATGGACAACAATTTGATTAGATTCTAGAATGTGATTGCACATCAGGATCCGTTTACAATATGATTATAATACAGTCCCAGAAAGTGTCTGCTTGGGCACATTCGGGGACGTCCGTCATTGCTGGAGGAACACCTTATTTTAAGCTGCTCTGGCACTTCCGAAGAGGCCACATCATTGCTGGGAGGGATACTTCAATATTTCTTGAAACCCTACTCCACACATTCTGTCATGCGAGGTGTGAAGGGTTTGTATAGCAACACAACAAACTATTCCGGATGTGCAGTTGCCAACTACAAGTGACTAGACACGGTTACTTGAACAAGTGAGTTGTGTATTGTGGCTGTACCAACTTCCCTGACACCCAGAAGTAAACCCGGGTGTCATTCTCATCATTTACTAGAAGTGGTACTGAGCTTGGCTGTTGTCCCACGGATCCTTGCCACCAAGTTGGCAACCTCACCTATATCATTGAGTGTTATTTCTGGGGGACAGGTAGGGTGTATCCATCTCTAAGGAGATGGCTTTCTCTTGTTGAGATGTGAATCTTGCCACCATACCAGAGAATCCAAAAAAGGTCCTGGGGAATTTGACCAACCAGGCCTCTGGGACCTTGAAATCTCCCCCGAAAGCAACAGACATGAATGCTCATGTCTGACACTCTAGCTCCTGACACTGCCTGTCCTGGCAAAAGACCTCTCTTAATATTTTGAGTCCACAGCTGATTGATAGTTTTGAAAATTCTGCAACATGGACTCTCAAGGATGTTAAGGTTTGTATTTCTCCTATTTATTCGGCTGAAAGCTGACTACAGTTAAATTAAAATAGGAAAGGGGGAATATTGAGACTATTTCTTGTGTGCAAAGTAGTGGCAATAGTAAAGCCTTGGTCTGCCCCCACACTATCACCAGGCTGTACAAGATCAAGAAAAATACCAAACACTTCACAGCATTGTCATCTCAGCATCAGATATACCAGCTGTAGACAAACATGATACAAAGTTCACAGCATCGTGAGGGGCTATACCAATCAGGCTTTAGAGTGGGCGGCTAGTTTTGTAAAGTGTATAAAACTTTTGAGTTGAGGACAAAGGCCGATGGGATTTGAATTTTTATTTCAGTGCAATCAACAGAATAGTCCTGGGTCTTCCAGCCAAGGAAACATTGTCAGAACAAACATAATACATGCTACACATTTTTGTGGCACTGGGTTGATCAAAATAAAAACATCACTTGAAAGTATCACAGTCAGTAATGAAATATGATAGTGCATGAAATGGGTCAGTTCTAGTTCTTGATACTCCAAAATTCTCAAGAGCCAGATGGTTATTGAGTAGATGGTTCTCCCATTGTTCAACATGGACCTGCATCTCCTTTATTTCAAATTGTGCCTCACACCCCACATTCTGTGTGGAATGATCATTCCCTTCAACCTCATGTCCATCACACCTCCTCCTGGAACCAGGTTCTCCTCACACTACAAACAAAATAATACTGATTTAATATAAATGTTTCATAAATAAAGTAAAAAGAATTAATTATAATGCCATCTTGATTTATGACATTTATTAATACACATATTATTATAGTGGACAGTTGTAAATTCTTACACTATATTGTTCTGGCCTATAGGATCAAGGGGGGCTTCCTTGGTGTTGTGGCCACAGTCCATGCAAATATGGATGGGATTGTCCCTGATTTCAGTATTCTTTGCACAGGGGCATACTTGTTTACAACACACAAATCAAGGACTGGAATTTAAACCATTCATATTAGCTTTATATGTGTAGTCCATTTCCAATCTAGAAATATGTATATTCTGACCAGAATAAATGTAATTGTTTGAAAGTCGATATGTTATCATCATGTGACCTACATTAGTATAAATATTAGTTCCCGGGTGCCGTTTTACAAAACAACCTTAGACTGTCCATATGTTAAGGTATGGAAGTTACGATCACCGACACGCTAATATCGCTTTGTACAACGACACCCAGGATATATATATAGATCTATATATATGAATTATATATGATAATATGTAGTATTAATGTGACGAGAAAAGAAATCAATATTGTATTCAGAAAAAGGCACGAGTACTTCGTACTGAAACGTCATGGTAGCTGCGATAAAATCAATAGTTGATAAGCGATATTCGCTCATCAGTTTTGCAAAAACATGAATGAAAATTTTTACTTACGGTAAAGGACTTCCCTATAACTTGTCGGATGGCTTCCAGTCATCGTTTCCGCAAAGATAAATCGACCGGAACAACGATGAAAACTCATAGATTTATGTCACCTCGCATCGGAAACGCATTCGAGGAAACGGCGATGCTCCGATGCCATTTTGAAAGCTTGCGGGGATAGCCTCGTTTTGGAGTTTGACCCCAGGGTCACGCATAAATATTAAGAGACGGCTATGGACTGCCAACGGAAGGCCTGATGGCTGGAGTTTGAGAAGGCATTGGAATACCTCCCTCTGTCGCACCCAGGAGGCTGGAGAGGTGGACTTGTCTATACCGACCTCTCCTAGGGCGACGACTTGAGGCTGTTTCAGGAGGTGGCTGATCTTTTCCTGGATTCCCTGGTTAAATTGGTCTGCTTTCTCAGGATGCAGGCCAATAGCATGGTGATTCCTTTTATCCTGGCCTCTGACCTTTGCATATGTGGCCTGGTCACAATGAAACAGACACCACACTAACCAGCCCTCTCTTGGGCTGGTCACACTTGCCAGTGACTGTGGCCTTGGTACCAAACCCGGACTAAACAGAGCCTTAAATCTGGTTCACTGCTCCTCTGTCAGCAGGTTGAGGAGGTTCCCAACCACCTTCCAATGAAGGAGAACAGCCACAGAGTTCACCGGACACATGGAACCCCAAGGGCCAGCTTGTGTGAGTACTCTCTCATCCAGCTTGGGGAAATGGGATATTTTTCTAACAAATCGGAGCCATTGGGGTAATCTACAAGGTCCTCAGGAGTAGATCTTTGATGGAAGATCTGTTTGGCCGGCCAGATCAGTGCTGTCTGGGCTTTAACCAGATGCTTCACCTCAGTCTTTCATCATCAAAACACTGGCGCAAATGGCTCATCAGGTGTTGTCTGAGATGATGGTTTGGCCGTGGTTGTGTTGTGTAAACACTGGCTTGCTGGGTTAGCCAGGGTTAGTCAGGGCTCATGAGGTCTTGATCATCAACCCCAAGGCGACATGTTTTTAATTACTTGGTTTACAGATGCGCTGCTCTTTCAAAGTCCAAATGTTGAAAAAAAATAAAAATAAAAATTACTCCTTTTTTTTTATTCCTGGCGATCTTTACTTTAAAAAATGCATAAAAAGTTCAAGCAAGATTTCATTTGCTCCGCGAGTGTAAGGCAAAGGGAAGTCACTCTCATATTTTAAGCCACGAGTAACCAGACACCACAGGCAGGTAGACAGGCCAAGTCACCTCAAAATAGTATATACCGGTAAGTTTATTAACCTTCGGCATGATATGCAGTATTCCTAACAACTGTTTAGGATGGATGACAGTGAAGAGGATGTCTGTTGAAAATCTGAGGAGTTTTTATAGTGTGATGTTGACCAAATTACAAGAATATTGACTATGATGTAATTGAGTATATTGAGTATTCTTAGAATAATACACAATGATAACTATTGTTTCATTCCTTGATAAATTTCTATTACTGCATTTGCAATATAACAAATCTATGTTCCTGGTTTACAGTTGCTTTCCAAACTGCCGTCCTATCTGAAGATGAAGCTGGTTGTGACGCAGGAATACATTGACAGATTTGTACAGGCAGACAACACCTTCCTCTATCAGTTGGTATTTGATCCAGTGAAAAGAACCCTTATACCGCTAAACCCATACCCGCCAGAAGTATTTCCGTTACAGATGGACTATGCTGGACCGTATCCTTTGCAGACAATGTTTAATGTTTGACACTGATAAAGCTGTACAAATAATTGCGAGAACACAGTTGGCCATTATGTTCAGGTCACCCGGAAAAAGGATATTGTGGAAAAATAGTTTAAGCCCAGCTGAATTAAAGGTCATGTAAGATTAATCGTGGCCCGCCTTGGCATTCTTTGATGTTAAGAAATGAATAATCTCTTGTTAAATCTCTTCAAAGGAATTGTGTTCACTCTGTAGTTACTCATGAGTGGCCTTCTTCACTTGGCCACACACACACACACACACACACACACACACACGAGAAAGCAGGTCCTAGAGCTATGGGAATGTTTGCCACACTTACCGCATTTGTGAGTGTACTTACAGTTGACCCTGCTACAGCCAAATTTATTGAAATCCCAGCATACCTGACTGGCGATGTCCCCCTGTACGTGTGTCATTGCGCCCCGTCCGCCTGATTCTGATTGTAGTACCGGCTGTGTTACCATGTACTTCAGCCACAACTCCCCGTCGATGTTGTCCCAGCGTCGTGAGGGATCCCTTGGCATTCTGTGTCGGAATTGTTGGTCGTAGGTTGACCAGGCACCCCCCCCCCCCCCCCCCCTACCGAATCGAAGTGCCGCCGTTCTTATGGTTTCCATGTAGGACAGCAACCCCCTGGGTTGTGCGGACCTCGGAGTGCCTACTAACATATATACACATGAAAATGTGGAAAGCTGAAGTCCAGCTTGCCAGGGACAGGCGCTTTGGTTGCTGCTTTATTGGTTTAAAATTACCTTACCTGAGGAGTCATACGCCATGGTAACTTCGTGACTTCCCTCGGTGTTTGGTAGGATTGTGCCGAGGTCGACATACTTGCCACGCCAGATTTTTTCCCTCACCTGTTGTTTGACGTGCGCGTCTATTCCGTCCGCACGGAAGGAAAGGGAATCCCCGTATCCTGCGATGTGATTGGCTGGCCAAGCCGCGTCACCGTCGGCCTCGTTGTGAGCATCGGGGATTCTCCCTATGTTGGGCGAAATGGCGGGAGAACTAAAACCAAGCCTTACCTGTTGGTTTGCGCTAATCGGGCCGGGGGCTGAATGTTCCAGCAACTGGCGTATTTTTTCCAGTTGCTCGTTTACCTGGGTAGCCGAGTTGGCAGCCTGCGCGGCATTTACAAGCTGCGCCGATTGTACGTTAGTTCTGTTGCCACCTTCGATATTTCCGTAATTGGCAGACTCACCATCAACTGTTGCCTCCTGTACAATGTGTACTCCCGGGGTTTGTCTTCTGGTTGTCCTGGCCTGCTTGGCTCCCCTCACAAGCTTGTGGTTGACGGCTGCTCTTCTCTTGGGAGGCATCACAAAAGGTCGAGGTGGTGAGTTGGTATTCCACAAGCGTAAAATTGTCCCGAGGGTGAAGTTCGGGAGTAGAACGGAATAAATGTGATACGGCGAGTGCTGAAATAGATGGTATTCAAAGCATAATCGGCGAAACGGTCGCGATTGTGTAAATGCGATACGGCGAGTGTTGGAATAGATGGTATTCAAACGGTCACGACTGGGTACAAATGAAACGTACAAAGCGAAAGCGATTAGATACAGTGACACACGTGTGTACTTGGGGAAGGGCTGTTCGCGAATGACGGACTAACAAAGGGCGGGATGATGCTTGCGCGGGATTATTCCCCAGGCACGGTGCCGAGTGGTGACCCGGGGTGATTGAGTTACGAGGGGTGATTAGGTTACAGACGTAATTAGCCCATGGTTTGGATACGAGCGATAAAGTCATTTAGTAGTTAGTACTAAATGTAAATATGAAAATCTTGCATCTTGACATTAAACCTATTGTTTGATGTTCTGTGGAGGATCCAAAAGTACATAGCTGAAAGCAAGCTGAACCTTTGCCATCATACACACTGTGTATGTAAGGTTATTGGTGGGACGATTGGTGGGCTTTGAGATCTGGCCATCTCAATGTTCAGTATAAATCATGAGTTGGGGATATTTGGCAAGACGGAACCTTTCCCATCTCCTTTACTTTGTATATACAACTATAGGGGAAGATCGGACATAATAAGCTGAACCTCTTACCCTTCTGATATACAATATATCTGAACAGTAGAACAGCAAAGATAGGCCCACCTCAATTTGGGGGGATAAGGTTAAGCCAAGACTATTTTGTCCCTGGGAATGAACTGGCCAGGGGAAGGTTTTGCCAGGTAAGCAGTTTAATCAAGTTCTTTACTGATGAATTAATATTAATTTTTAACTTATCCTACATTACTCCTTAATGCAAACACTGCCTTCCTTATGACAACAAAGACACCGCTCAGTGATGGTCTTGGGTAAAAAAAAAAATGTTTTCGTTTTCAAATCCTGCTTTTTGCATGGATCATTGCCACTGTTATGTGACCTTGATGACAAGTCACTTTCCTCACATCACTGCCTGTCGCATAACAGCAAGGACGTCTCTCAGCGGAGCTTTTCAAATTGGATTTCTTTAGACCACTAGCTTCGGTTATTACTCTAAATTATATCTGCGATGGGTGATGTATTCTTTTCATATTACTCTCACTATTTTGTGCGTTTATATGTGGGTGATATTGGTGTGTTTTTCTCCTCCTCATAGCTTGTTGCTTCCCGCCATTTTAAATTTGGTACAATTGTTTACCTGCTAAGGTAGTCAAATTGTTTGCAATTAGTAGCTGGGTATTTGTAACATGCTTATGTGTATTTAAATACTGGTAGACTTTGGCGTTACATAGAGTTTGCATGTATCATTTCATTGTACACACTTTCAACTCGTAAAACATTTGCAGATAGATATTTGTTAAATTCTTTTGCAACTCTTCAACTCTGTATCAATCAATGACTCCGTATTTGCATAACATATGCTTACGCGGTGTACTAATTATCCCCCAATTGCGTGGATCGATGCTCATGATATTAATCCCTGGATTGTCTGGCCCAGACTCGATTATTTACAGACCGCCGTCATATAGCTGGAATATTGCTGAGTGCGGCGTTAAACAACCAACCAACTAATTATGCTCCTTATATAAGATCCTCATCCACACTGTTTGGCTTGCACACAGATTTGCTCTCCAGACTTTTAAGTGTTATATTTGTTCACCTCTCTCTCCATCGAGTTTTGCTCTATATAGACGGGTCACTCAAAAACATATTTTGTAGCAGTCCCGTCGTGTTGCGAGGAAGAAGGATACCATATGGTCACATACCACCTCAATTCCAGTGGACCCGATGTTGAGAGATATGGTTAGGGCACTGGACGAGGATTTCTCTCACAACTTTCTGGTGCCAAAGAAAGACTCGGACAAGATGTGATTGATTCTCCGTGTTCCACGAACATTATCTAATGCGTCCACCTTACTTCCGTCTCACAACATTGAGACTGCTCAGAGCCAGCATCAATGCGTTCAACTCCTTTATCAGTCTTGACTTGCAGGATGCATACCTGCATATACCTATCCCCCCTTTGAGCCCCTCTGCGCATCCTCATTTTATGACCTCACCAAGAAAACAATATTTCCCTTGTCATTAGCCTCTGCGGCATACATGCAATCGACATTACCCAGGTCTGTTTTGAGCATGGTATGATCGGAGCGGTACATCTCGGGTTGTGCTGGGATTTTATAGCAAAAATCAACTACCAGGCCAACCTGATCGATCCTTACACATCCCACCAATTTCTACGATTGTGGGAGTTGAAGATGAGGGTGAACTCCTCTTGTGCCCGCCGTTTTCATCCGCTGCTCCAAACTTAGGAATGTTTGAGGAAACGGTTATTCATACCTGTATCCCTCATGGCCACGACCGAAGTTAGTCGCAACACCATATCTCTATGGTTACATGCAGTTATCCTTCAGGCTTTTGGGATCGCCAAACTCAAATCCCCGTGAGCGAATAATCCTCACGAGATAAGGGCGTTAGCCTCTACCATGGGGTTGCATAGTAACTATTAGAGCTATCATGGAAGGATGATTGGAGGTCTGACACGGTTTTCGGTAGTCATTATCTTCGCGGTGTGGCTCTCGAGGACTACCCTCTGGTAGTAGCCCGCGTTGGTTTTATGAGACATGCCCAGTGGAAGAAATGAAGACAAGCTTTTTTATCAGGCTTTGGCTCAGTGACACAGGTAAAGATTTTAACTTTAGCTATCATCCTTTATTACCATGTGTGTGCAGGGTGTGCATTCTTATGTTCCATCTGTAAATAAGATTGGACTAACCCTACCCTTAAGGTGTTTTTTCTATGCTTTTTCCGCCTCACAGATTATTGACAAACATGTGTCGTTATTTGGGTGTGAATTATTGAGGTTTTGGACATCTGAAGGTATACCCGCCTCCAAACCATCCGATGCAGACGCATCAAAAAGATGCAGGATAAGTAAAAAAATTAGTAAAATCTAAATATTTTTTACATTTGTATACTGATCCTGCATTACTACGTTTATGGACCCACACGTAACAGAATTGCCTCCCGACTTCAGAAACCTCAAAAGATTGCTTTTTTTTTAAAGCTTGGCCGACAGGCTGTGATGTGATGAAGGTGACTTGTTCATATTCATATAGGGACTAAGGGTCTCTATTTGTGTTTATTTCATTAACAATGTGAACACAAGTTGGCTTCAATGGAGAGTTGTGCTGAGACACATACCACTTAGATGATCTAAATATTCTTCCTGAAATCCATTTTCACCACTTCATTCTGAACTTGAACTACCCTGATATTTCCAACCCACTCATTCAATCACTCATTCCAAGTTTACCTTAATACTGAAGGATTATGGATGATAAACAAGCTTTGCAGATTGCCCTTGGTAACATAGACACAACCAGTGGACAGAGAATTGGAGAATTTGTTCCTGCAAAATTCCAGGTAAGAAAAACACCCCACAGGAAAGGAAATGTCTTTTCCATGACCCAAACGTATTGAAACTTAGTGATATTTTGGATTTAGAAATGTGGATATGTTTTGTGAAGAGAACAACCAATCTGGGATTAAAAGTAATGAAATATGAGCTCTCAAATCACCAGACCCTTTTCCTTCTTTGACTGTCAGACATTCATGAACATTCAGTCATGTTTATAGATTAATATCTTTAAAACTTACATATAGCAGAATTGTCATTACACGTATCCGATAAATTGCAGCCTTCCAGTATCTTGGCTGAAACATGACTTGGGATGTCTAAGATAGCACAAGAGGGATATCATTACGAAACATATGAAGTTATGAACCGTCAAAAACAGTGAAAATTTCTTGTGTTTCTCTTATAAAAACATCAGTGCTGTGTCAAAGCACCAAATAGATTTACCTAGAAGGTATGTTTAAATATAGGTGGGATTCTTTTCTTAAGCATAACAACTCTATGTATTTGTATACCAGTACACATCAGTTTGGTGCCTTTTACTAGTCGGAATATTTATTACTATACCTCCAATCTGCGCGGTATATAGTTATACCAAGGATTTCTGTCTGTCCGTCCTTCCGAGGACAGTATTTTGTGCTACCTATACTTGAAAACGACTGCATGGTATGGAGATTCATCTCCCGCGGGGGATATATATAAGAACATACGTCCGTCCATCCACTTCTCAATGTGGACAAACTTTCATAAAAACTATTTTAAGTTAGAGAAATGAAATTCTACACACTGATGTTACTGGTCACGATCTCAAATGAGTTCGAAAATTGGTGTCGTACATTCAATTTTTTACAGAGTTGCAGCCCTTGCTCCATTCTTTTCTACTTAGTACATACTGTGTGAAATTGTGGACAAGTTTTCTCAGCAACTATTAAAACTACATGAATGAAAGTTTGCATGCTTATATGAGAGATACTTGTCAAGACTGAGTTTGAAAATTGGTCCCGTCAATTATTGTTTTCTAGAGTTATGGCCCTGGTTCCATGCTTTTCAACTTAATGCATACTGTCTTCAGAAACTACTGACGTTACATGAATGAGACTTTGCAAGTTTATCAAAGAGATACTTGTCAAGATTGAGAAAATTTATCCCATGAAGTATTGTTTTACAGAGTTATGGCCCTTGCTCTATACTTTTCAAACTAGTGCATTCTGTGTGAAATGGGGACAAGTTTTCTCAGAAACTACTGAAGTTACATAATTGAAAGTTTGCATGCTTTTCTAAGATATACTTATCAAGACTGTGTTTGAAAATTGGTTTTCTCAGAAACTACTGAAGTTAGCTTATCTAACAGATACTTGTCAAGACTGAGTTATTTTTTAGAAAGTTATTTTTTCAAAGAAGGGACCTTTTGTGTGTATTAATTTCACAGTTAATCAATTATTCTCATGACATAAAGCAGCCCAAGTGCCTATCTCTTTTTAAGGCTTTATTCGACTTTTTATAGTTTATATTAACTACTATATGAACAAACAAAATTCTAATGTGCCTCATGGCAAGGGATAGTGATAATGATGTTTGTTACACCACTAAAGTTTGCAGCAAGTAATGTTTTCACATGTGATAGAGTGATGTTGAAGATCAAGGTCACTCACTGGGAAGTTGATGTCCCATGAAGCGTGGGTACACGATATCTTAGCCATTAATAATTGGAATTTGATGAAATATTATATATGGGTCATTATCAAAATATGTATCCTTTTTATGTCAGTAATCTCTTTCTTACATAAAGTTTGACTTTCATCACTAATATTTCAGTGGGGAACCAAATTAAAATATTTCATCATACAAATTTGCCATGTCAGTGCTTTTTTTCCCCCGCCGAGCCAGAATGGCCGAAGGGGGATTATGTCGTGGCGCAGACCGTCCGTCCATCCGTCTGCCAGTCCGTCCGTCTGTCCATCGTCCGTCTGTCCGTCCCACAGAGGATACAAAGCTTGTGAAATCAACTCCTCCAACAGTTTCCAGAGAATATCCCTGAAACTCTACACACAAGATGTCGACATGTTGATGATACGCATATCGCAGTCCCGTTTCATTTCGACTAATTTTGACAGAGTTACTGCCCCTGTTTTACGGAGCTTCATTTGCCTAATTGTGAGAGAGGTACTAAGCTTGTGAAATCAACTCCTCCTCCAGCTTTTAGAGAATATCCCTGACACTCTACACACAAGATGTCAACATATTGATGATATACATATCGCAGTCCTTTTTCATTTCGACAAATTTTGACAGAGTTACTGCCCCTGTTTTACAGAGCTTCATGAAATCTACTCCTCCAGTTTCCAGAGAATATCACAATATCTAACTATAACTATAACTTTAGTTAGTTTCCTTGTATAAGGCTTTTGTGGGTGAGCTACATCCTTATGGCATTAGTATTCAGACTGGATTTCTCCCAACAAAACGTTCTGCACAATTTGCTTCAAATGCAGTGCCATCTACTGTTGTTATTTCATAAAATACAAAGAAAATATAAACTTGTTAAAAAAATTCATGCAAGGGATGTTGTGCTCTCAGAGCACTCTTGTTTTGCTTGTGGTGGAGTGGTATATAGTCTGAAATTGTTGAAATATCACTGTCAATAGACAACGAATGCATTTTTGAGTAATCATATTTCAGATTTTATGTCATATACATGAGTTTTTATGTTGTTATTTTACTAATGGGATCAGTTTCCTCTATGATTCTATCTTTAAATAATGAAAATAAGCAAAGCATGCCTGTCTAAAAGGTTCTTGTCCTTGGTGTTACCATTTGCTAAATTAGGTGTAAGAGTTGTCCATCTTAATGTAGAAAGAAGGTAAATGAATGCTCCCTTATCATATCAATTCCTGTCTTCCATGAAGAAAAGATTTTTATATTTTTTTAGTCAACTGAAGAAAAAGTTATTCAAACGAAAAAGATTACACCAAGCAAGGACGTATATACATCACCTTTTGAAAGTTCCATGTCTTTGGTGTAACTTTGTATACCTTGCTGCTACCACAAGTCAGCAATTATTTACTTAGAATGGGCAATGGCTAAGCATGTCTTGTGACATTGAAATTACAACTCTTTTATCATATTAACACTTAAATGTGTATTTTTATTAAAAGACTCTAACTTAGGGTTAGATGAAGCTAAATGTCTTTGGTATTACTTAATATGTCCTTGGTGTTACCACAAGTCAGCAGTATTACCATCAAAGAAAATATTGTGAAACAAAAATGCCTGATGCCTTTGCAAATATGCAACACCAACTATAGTGCATCATTTCCTACTGATAGATTATTTTGACATGAAAGTAAAGTCACTGTAAGTAATTGTTATGTCTTTTGTGTTACTGCCTTGTCTTTGGTGTAACAGTTTTGTCTTCGGTGTTACCAGACAAAATTCTGAAAATTATTCAGGTCAACACACATTGCATAGCATGATTTTCAACAAGTACAAAGAACATGTTTAATAAACAAAGAATATCAAAATTAAATTGATCATTTAGTAATGCATGAGCCACAGAAGAGAAAATTAATTTTATTTAAATTTCTCATAAAGAGTGGTGATATTAAAAGTGTGATTCCCTTTCTTTTTTAGGCAGAGGTAAATTATTAGTTTTACAATAATACAGTGAAAGAAATATTACATTTTTAAACTTATCCTATCTCACACTTTGCATTTCCACCTTCTTCTTCAATCCTATGTGGGAACGTGCTTGAATCATGTTTCCAGCTTCTAAAACTAAAAATATCCACCCAAGCCCCCTGCATCTCCATGGTTACATCCAAAAGCTAGGTCAATTACGTGCCTCTCGTCCACACCGTGCCTGCTTGAACTGACGACGTGTACGTCTCTACCAATTCATTCTCTTTCTCATCTCCACTGTGTGGCGACGTGTTTGAAAACATCATAGAATCATTGTCCTTCGCCAGGTTATTCGAGTTCGTAAATAAATATGGGAAGAAGGACAATCAACGTCCTGCTTGTAAAGAATGCAGACGTACCAATTCCGTACCAAGTCTGACCAACCCGGGTCCTGCTCTCATTATACCAGCGACAGATTGCTCCAGTCCTTTCAAAGTCCCGCTCTTGGATTCGGCTATCGCTGCGCCCCCCCCTGGGGGCTAGAGTTACAGTCATCGATACGACTTCATCTCGGGTCGTTTTAGATCGTCACACTTCGGTACAACGTTCACCCTCCAAGACGACAGATTGGCATTCCCGCTCCCACGATCGGCGCTCTGATTCTAAGGATTGGTATTCCCGCTCCTGGAAGCGGTGCTCTCACTCACAGGATCAGTGCTCCCGCTCCAAAGGTCCGCTTTCTTGCTCCTGAGATCAGCGCTCTCGCTCACAGGATCGGCATTCTCGATCGGGTTTCCATGAGCGTCATCGTTCCCGCTCCCGATCGTCTTCGACTAACGATAGAGACCGATCATCCATCATTGACTACCACCATAGCAGCTACCCTCACGGGACCTTGTCGGCGGTTGATACCTATGCGGCCCATCATAGAGGATGGGACATCTACCATGATTCTTATTACCAGCGTCCAAGATACCCCTACTCACGTTTTCCTGACTACCGCTCTTCTGCCGGCTACGCCTACCCACCTCACAGATCACAGGATCGGCGTTTGTTGTCGTATAAAGAACGTGATCGTTGAAGTCATTCTAAACTGCAGTTACAGCAGACGACTTCGGCTGCAGATAGGGTCTCTGGATTCGCAGTTCCATCAGCTAGTTCGTCCAAGATTACGCTCACTCCAAGACCGGTCTTACTGGACATTAACTCTAACCTAGACACGGCTTTCGCGTCCTTTCGTCGACTTCGGGATCGTCTCCATATCCCCAGCTTCATCCTTGAAGACACAGGCACTCATCGTCGCTGTGGTGTGCTACATCATTCTTCCTGGTATGACCAATTTAAGGCCAAACTGTATCAACAACCCTGGTCTTCCCGCTCCTTGTTTGCTGACGCGATACAACAGGTTGCACAGGACGTGCAGAGAGATTCTAGCCTTCAGGTCACGGTGGACCTTCTACGTCTCCAAAGAAGACAATTGGAGGATCAACAGAAAAAGGATCGCCAATATCTCAAATTTGTTCCTGCCCAGCACGATTTGCGTGAGCTTATTTTGTCCAGGCCTAATCCCTTTCGAGGGCGCGGCAGAGGTCGAAGAGGTCAACAGGGCCCAAAGCCCTCCTTGGCTTGATCGGTCGCCTTTACCCGACACAAGAGCGCCTTCAACAACAGTATCGATTACCGATGATCGCACCACCACCTACGACTCTCCATCCCCATCGGAGAATGTATTCGTCCAGGCAGCTACCAATAATGATCGAAACGATAGGTACGTTACCAGCAAAATACGCTATTGAATGTCGCGGCACAGTTCCCCCGACCCCCGGGTTTTATTCCCCCAGTTTTTTTGTCCCCTAAAAGGACAGTTTACAACTAGGCTCTTTTTCAACATGAAGACTTTCAACGCTACGTACCTCATAACCCCACCACATTTTCGCATGACGTCGATCGCGCCCCTTCATACGCTCATCCCGGCGATTATATGATCAGTCTTGATCTCCAAGACGCTTATCTGCACGATCCCATCCATCAGGAGCACCGTCACTTCCTCCGGTTCGTTTTTCAAGACCACCATTACCAATGGAAGGCGCTCCCGTTTGGAATTTCTTCGGCCCTGTGGCTTTTTACCCGCCTGACCTGACCCATCACGAAGTTCCTACATCTTCGCGGGATCGTGTTCGATTCTTATCTAGACGACTGCATTCAGGTTCACGCAGATGTCGTTTTCCTCCGTCTACAACTTGCCTTCACAAATGCGTTTTCTCATACAACTCGGCTTTCGTTTCCCACGACTGATGGGTGAAGATTCAATGTCTTGTACCGTTAGCACTCAAACAGCCGCTTCAACTGCGCCAATGGCAACAACTCCTGGGCCTCTCAACATTGGTGCAGGCATTCACTGTACGGGGTCGACTTCATTTGCGATCTCTCCAATGTTTACTCGCGCCCTTTATGAGGATCAAAGATTGTCACACACCCATTTCTCTACCGCTCAATCTCCACCCTCATCTTCAATGGTGGCTAGTCGTGTCGAACGTTTGCGACAGGGTCTCCTTGACGCCATTCATCCCGTCCCTCAATCTGTTCGTCGAGGCTTCAAACGTCGGTTGGGGAGCACATTTTCAAGATCGGCAAGTAGCAGGGCGGTGGTCCGACGTATAACGTTGCCTTCACTTCAACAATCTCGAGTTCAAGATAACAATTCTTGAGATTTCGCATTGGTCGGACCTCCTCCGCGGCGGTGGTGTGGTCCATCAACAGGATGGGATCCGGAAGTCGATGTCCCTACTCTCACTTACTCTCGAGTTCTTTCGTCTCATCGACTCCCTCAACATACATGTTCGTGCTCAGCACATTCCAGGGATATCCAACGTCATAGCAGACTCCCTGTCCTGACCAGACAGACCATCACCAGCCAAGTGGTCTCTTCATCCACAATCTTTTCAATGGGTTTGACAACTTTATACGGCCCCGGTGGAAGACCTCTTCGCCACCCGCTTCAAGGCTCAACTATCCCGATTCGTATCTCCCATCCCCGACTCTCGGGCTTGGGAGCACGACGCGTTGGCGATCTCGTGGGAAGGTCTCAATGCCTACGCCTTTCCCCTGACAGGGCTCCTTCCCCGGGTCCTACAGAGGGTAGCACCCACCGATCACCTGTCTCTGATTTTGGTCGCGCCCTACTGGCCAATGCGCAACTGGTTCCCCATGTTGCTAAGGCTCGCCGACGAATGATTTCATCCTCTTCCGCTCTGCGATGACGTCCTCATTCAACCGCACTCTCGATGGCTCCATCAGTCTCTGACAACCCTACATCTTTGCGTTTGGCGCATCTGCAGAAGTCCCTAGTAGCAAAAGGTTACTCCCAGCGGGTAACGAAAACCATCTCTGCTGCCCATCATGTTTCCACCAGGCGCCTTTATGACCAGAAGTGGACGGCTTTTGAGAGTTATTGTCGCGCTCGTTATATTTTCACTCCTACCTCGGCTTCGCCTCAACAGATTGACGAATACTTACATCACCTGCGTTCGACTCGGAAACTTAGGGGGTCCACGTTGGCAACCTGCCTCGTGGCTATTAACTCCGTCATCGCCACCACTTCCAGTGCGAAGGTTTCCACGGATATGGAACTACAATCGCTCGTCTGTTCCTACAAATTAGCCGACCAGGCTGCTTGTTGTTTTCGGCCTCCTTCGTGGGACCTAAACGTTATTCTTCAACACCTGGTTTCTGATGATTACGAACCACTGATGGAGAAGGATTTCGAGACAGTTATGCTGAAGACCGTTTTTTTTGTTGGCTTTGGCCACTGCCGCACAGGTTAGTGAAATTATGCTTTGGATGTCACGAGAGTCCAGTTTGACAGATCCGGAAAGCAAAGCATTCCTGGGGCTTCGTTGGGATTTCGTGGCAAAGAACCAACTGCCCGGACAACCGGACCGGCTATTTACGATTCCCCCGCTCTCGGCTATTTTGGGATCGAACGACCATGAAGACCTTTCTTTGTGCCCGGTTCGGGTGCTTCAAATATATCTCGATGTGTCACGCCTGCACAGATGTTCCCGGAAGAGACTTTTCATCCCATTGTCAACTGCGTCTACATCAGAAATTTCTCGGACGACGCTATCATTCTGCGAGCGTATACTTTTGCCGGGCTGCCTCCACCTACAACTTCAAATCCTCATGAGACTTGTGCGGTTGCTTCCACCATGGCCCTCCACAGTAACTGCATCCTCTCAACCATCATGGAAGGGTGCTTTTGGAAGTCTGATACTGTGTTTGCATCCCACTACCTTTGCGACATTTCTGTCACAGACATACAAGGGCTCCATAAGTTCGGTCCATTGGTTTTGGCTCAACAGCTGTCTTGCCCTGGTTCATGCAGATAATAAACACTTATACCACGGGGTTACAAGTGTATATACAGAATATATCATTGAACATTTACGTGGTATTACATATTCGATTTTTCCCAGATCGAGTCCCTTTCGGAGGGTGGATAAGCTTGTCTGTAGAGACTTATTCGTCTAATTTACGAAGTGACCAATCGGTGCAGCCGATCGTATACATTCAGTCACAATCGTACAAGGGCTAAACAAGTTCGGTTCGTTGGTGTTGGCACAACAACTGTCTCGCCCCAGTTCACGCAGAACATAAACTGTTATCCTTCGTAATCCTTGCGGGTTACAATTGTATATACAGAATAAATCATTAAACTTTACGTGGTATTACATGATTTTTTATTGTTCAGGCTTCCCAGATTGAGTCCCTTTTGGAGGGTGGATAAGCTCATCTGTAGAGACTTTTTAGTCTAATTTACGAAGTCACCATTCGGTGCGGCCAATCAAAAAACAAAATAAACGCAGCAACAAAAAAGATCGGTGTCCCAAACCTTTATTCTGCTCACCTCTGCCTAAGGTATTTGTGATGTAGGGTTTTGGTTCGAAGGTCCATTGCTATGGAATATTGTCGATCGTTCCTCTTCTTGCTTTTGGTTCGCTTCATACATTCGAACGTGTTTGATAACCGTGACGAAGTGTTAAAAGAGTTACCAAACCTAACGCACTCTATGGTCCGTGGGAGATAGTGGCTGTGTTTTGTTTGAAGAATCGATGCCCTTCCAGGATCGATTTCAAGTCGTCTGCCATTTCGCTTATGCATTTACAGCTATGCGGTCGTTCTATATGTACGATGACATACGGGAAAAAACGTTCGGCATGTATACCCGATCTCATGCTGTTTCGTTTGAGTAACGTATCGGGATCATTAACACTCACTGATCGTGTGTATTTTTTCCCCCCGCTCACACGTTCATGTCTTTAGACGCTAGGCAGTTTTTCAAAATTACACTGTCTAGACCCAGCTTCCTCGTGCATATCTCATGGTTGTAGTCTATACAGGCTAGGGTATCTGCGGCCCACCATCCGACCGTGGGATAAAATGCAAAGTGTGAGATAGGATAAGTTTAAAAATTGGGAAATTTTAGTATAAATTGTATATTTATATACTTATCCTATCTCACACGCAATAAGCCCACCCAACCATCCCCGCATCTCATTTACTCTAGAGAATTAATTGGTAGAGGCGTACACGTCGTCAGTTCAAGCAGGCACGGCGTGCACGAGAGGCACGTAATTGACCTAGCTTTTGGACGTAACCATGGAGATGCAGGGGGGCTTGGGGGGCTATTTTTATTTTCAGAAGCTGGAAACATGATTCAAGCACGTTCCCACATAGGATCTAAGAAGAAGGGAGAAATGCAAAGTGTGAGATAGGATAAGTATATAAATATACAATTTATACTAAAATTTCCTAATTTAAATTTTTTTCTGTGAAAGATCAGTAACTATAATGGTTACACCAAGGACAATAAATTTCTACTGTTTCTTGGGTATACTAGTATTTAAAATATGACAAAATTATGTTTCTTTATGTTGGCATAATTTACCAAACTATTTGTTAAGTTTAGATGTTTCTTGTTAAATCACTGAAAGTTGGAATTTTCAAGGCTTAGTTTTGTTTATTCAACAGGACCAAAAGGGGTACAAATTTGGATAATGACCCATATACGATCTCTTGACACCTAATGGCTGTGAATGAATGTCAAGGTAATTAACACAAGTGCTTCCAACTTTTTATAAATGCAGCTTGAGGCAAAGGTTTTTCAGTTTCAAAATTGTACTGCACTGAGCATGTGTTTTCCCACAAGGGATGTTAGTGAGCTTGAAGTACTTACATCTTGGTTATTTAGGTACTTACAGGCATAAGACATTCTCTTTCAAAGTTGTACTGCTTTGGGCATGCATTTTCTCAAACCATAAGTGAGGTCAACTGGCGTCAGATGTGGTAAAGTTAAAATGGTTTATGATATATATGTTTCTGATGGGAAAGTGTTGGGGCATTCAGGAAACAGTATGGATTGGTCTGCTTCTGTTATTGCATGTAATACTAACACCTTTCTATTTGGGATATAAAGTTGCAGTTGTGAGAGCACAACTGTTCCGTTTTATCCCAATAAAGTGTTGTCCTGAGTCGTGTCAATACGCGAGTCAATACGCGAGTTCAACAAAGAGTATGCCTGTGTATATAGTGAACAGTTTGAGATACAGAGGTATGTGGTGACCAACTAACTTTAAATCATGTTGTTTTTTGAGTGCCTATACACGCACACACAATGCAGCAGCAATTTTTGACTTTGAACATATGAAGCTAATATGACTTCCTGCATTATCGCCCCTCTGACTGACAGAATCAGCTGGATGTACATTATCTGCTTCATCACCTTCGACATTAGTCATTAACAGTTCACTTCTCTGTTTCAACTCATCAAAGTAAGTAGCTGACTGCTTACTTTCATCAGGGTCACCAACAACCAAATCCTTGAGTTGCATGGTTTTAAGCATCAGTTTATCTACAGTTTCTTTTATGAATTTATCTCATTGTCCAGAGAAGCGCTGCTGCTAACACCTCCCTCTAACTTGTCTCTAATCACTTTCTCAAGTCTACTAAAGTAGGACACTAAACCTCCCCTCTGTCTCCTGAGCTGTGTGATATTCTCAGCTGTTCTCATCATGTGCTAAGTCCTCCTTCTCACACATATCTTCTCTAGGAATGCATGACATCTTCAATTTTTCTTGAACTTTTATGTGGGAATAATTTAGGCCAAGTTAATCTTGAACTCAATCAGTCTTCTGACACATTAGTATACTTGAGAGTTTCCTTACCATGCTTGTGTACAAACCAGTACAGTAAAGTGTAGTTGTATAGGTTTAAGCTGCACAAAAAAATCAAGAAATTTGTTTAGTCCAAACTTCCCATGTTTATCTGAATATCTCACATACATATCAACAAATAAAAACAACAGTTTACTGCATTTAGTGCGAAAGAATGTTAACAACTGGTAAATATGCTTAGCATGAAAATAGGTGACATATCACCATGTGCTTTTCCACGTAAACTCGCGAAA
Organism: Haliotis rufescens; assembly: GCF_023055435.1. Classification (NCBI taxonomy): domain Eukaryota; kingdom Metazoa; phylum Mollusca; class Gastropoda; order Lepetellida; family Haliotidae; genus Haliotis; species Haliotis rufescens. The sequence continues at coordinate 48,047,209 of NW_025964001.1, read as the reverse complement.
TTAAATTTTTTACAGGTCTATGATATAATTAAAAGAAAAACATTGTTATAATTCTAATTATTAATGCTTAAAACATTTCCTGGCCCCAATTTCCATAACTTTTCTTGGTACACCGCAGTGACCACAAAAAAACACAGCTCTTCCTAAATGTGTCCTCACCATGCTCACCGCAGCAAGCACGGACACCCCACTAAAATCCGGGCAGTTATTGTTTAAGAGCCTTAAACTAGAATCTGGATCAGAGAACTGAAATTGCCAAAAGAATGCAAAATGCAACACACTTAAAATACTTCTATGAGAAAAATCCTTTCACAATGTTCACTTCTTGGGAATTGTGACAATTCCAGAATCCATAGGGTTGCTCCAGCATTTAAAATGTTCTGTTCATGTAAGAGAACTAACTTGCGTGTTACTATTTTCCTATATTTTCTCGTGCTATATCATATTGAAAGTTGATCTATTTTTATTGTTGCAGCAAAGCAAGTGCCAGAATAAAGTCAGAACAGTCCACATCTGGAACTCTGGCTATGATGTTCAATTAGAAACAACTGCATCTATTGTTAGTCTTGCCCAGGCTACCACTGAGGTGATAAAGGACCATGCATTGAGAGATGAACTGGTCAAAAGGAAAACCAACTGCAAGAGAAAGAGAGAAGGTACTATCTTGGAAGACAAAAAAGTGGACTATATGGGTGTTTGTGCTGACATATTTTGTGGCATGATGTTCATTTGCTTGAGTACATTGTAGGTATAAAGGGATCTCAACTGTGTTTTTAAGGTGGCTCAAAGCTAAATATTTCACTTGCCACACCCATTGTTCTTCCATGTGCTGTCTATTTGTTATCTCTCAAAAAACATAAGGCAAGAGAGCTGAAACTCTCTAGACTATAATTTGATGTTAATTTGTTCTTGGCAAAGAATTGACAAATTTAGTTCACGTTTTTCCTGAAGTGATCTTGTATCGTGCATTGTGTGGTGTAAACATCTTCTCCATTGAAACCACTGGACCAGTGAAGCTCAAAATTCACATGTTGTTCACACTAATGATGACACCTGAGTGTGTTAAAAAGATTCAAATCTGATGTTTAATTAGACAGCCATATTGAAATCTATATATGGACATTATGAAGCCATTTTGTTCACAATGTAATGAAATAAGATATATGTTTAGTAAGGAGTGGTATTGAACACATATGTTCACATGTATTTGCAATATTTGAACTTTTGACCTTGATCTTGATGTACTGTGAACATAACGTTCCCAGAGCATGACCAGTGAAGCTGACACTTCAATTCACATGAGCTTATGTCGTGACCAGTTTGTCCATCGTCAGTCATGTGTAGTGTGACGTAAGCATCTTCTAAAAAAACCCAGGATCAATGAAATTACACTTGCTTGTTCCCACCAAATTCCTCATGAAGCTTAAGGGGGCAGTGATCTCTGACAATTCACCGGGACTGGTTGTTACCTTTGTTATTGTTTTATTCCTGGGGAATACACGAATGATATCCCAGAAACCTTGACTAGTTCGTGACCTGTGTTGCGCCAACCGTAAGCCCACTTGTCGTTTTTATTGATAGTAGAAGGGTGTATCTTCACATTGATCAACAGAATGAAATACAGATTTTTTAACTTATCCTTTCTCACTCTATGCATTTCTCCCTTCTTCTTTCAATCCTATGTGGAAACATGATTGAACAAGGTTTCCTTCTTCTAAAAACAAATCATCAGAACACATCCCAGCATCACCATGGTCATGACCCATGCAAATGTAATCCTGTGCATAGCAACCTACACAACGTGATCACATGATTTCCCCTGCCACATCATGGTCTTTCTCATCGCCTCCTCTGTTGAGACATGCATACATTTTAGTTTTTTGTGTGTGAGCTACCTCCTCCCTGGTAATAACACCTACGATACATATTGAAGAAGATGGGAACAGCAAGGATAAATGCCCAGCCTGTGTAACTTGCAGATGTAACTCACGACCTTTGCTGTGTATCTCGTTGTCTTTGTTCTATGGGGGTGCCAGTGTTCTCCCCACTCTGAGGAAGCCTTATGTATTACCTATGCAATGCCATAACATTGATCGGCGGTCTAAATTTCAGGACGTAAGACACGTGCCTTCCTCTGCTAAGAAGCCCAACATGTTACCAAGTGTCCTCCACCCCCTACGTCTACCATACCATCCTCGTCTTTTATTTGTTTGTTGTTTATCTGTTTATGGCATGTCAGATAGCTTCCTTACTGATGACGTTCCCACCCTAAACATACCAGCCATCTGATACAAGTCCACTCATTACCAGTCCAACATTAGAGCGACCTGCTCCCATGGACAGAAGCACAGTGAAGTCAAGGAGCGTTTGTCTACGCCAGCCTCGACAGTATTGACCGTCAACTCTCCCAGCATTCCTCAGCCATGAGTTGTGGGTCATCCAGCATCCCCTCCTCAGTTACGGTGAAACCACCTCCAGAATCCACCTTGCCTGCACTATTGGTGGTCGATGATGTCGTCTCAGACAGTTTTCTTACAGACAATGTCCGTATTATACTGGCTCAATGCAGCTACATCGGACTTTCGCAGAATTCTCTCTTCCGTCAATTTGTCCAAAGCTGCCTCTGATACACAAGATTATCTGCTGCCAGTCGCTCTTCTCCATCCAACGTTACTGGCACTCCTCCATGAACAGTGATGAATAAGGCTTCCCCTGACACTGGTCAAATGGGTTCACCCTCTACTAAGGATATACAGAGCACAGATCGATCTCGCGCTTCTACCTCGGATCTCTATTCCTAGAATAGTCAATTGCGTGATCAGCACTTTAATGATCTCTCACCTTAGAACTGCTTGTCTTGGGATCGACAGTCTGAGGTTCGTCTTTCCGGTTCGCAAGGTCACTCTTGGGATTGATGGTTGGGGGATTGACCTTCTTTGGGTCAATGCTCACAAAGGACACTACTGATTCATCATGTACTACTCCATGGTTACCCTTATAATTCGTCTTATCCTGACTTCTGATTCAATGATGATTACTACCGCTCTCCTCTTCGGGTTCAGCCCATCACCATCGCTGTGATGAGCTTCAACATCCCTCTCCTTGTTATCCCCCCGGCATATAATGCGGGGGGATATAGCGATCAGCCAGTCTGTCTGTCTGTCCATCTGTCCGTCTGTCCGTCCGTAATCATTTCCTTTTCCGGGGCAGAATTAAAAAAACATTCAGTGTATTTGATCGGAACTTGGCAAAGCTATCAGGCACATACTGAAGTGGTGCCTTATGATATTTTGGGATTTTTCTAATTTTTTATTTTTTTAAATTTTTATGGGATGAAGTTGGACATAAGACTCAATTGGAGATGGGGTTCGTTTCCGGGGCAGAATTCGTAAACCATTCAGTGTATTTGATTGGAACTTGGCAAATCTATCAGTCTCATACTGAAGTTGTGCCTTTTGCTATTTAGGAATTTTATAAATTTTGATTTTTTACGTTTCCATGGCAACAAGTTGGACTTTTTAATATAAGTTTTAATATAGGGTGGGTTCACTTATGGAGTAAAACAAATAAACTGTTAATTATTTCCTTGCCAAACATTGCATGTCTATCTATCTATCTATCTATCTATCTATCTACCTACCTACCTACCTACCTACCTACCTACCTACCTACCTACCGATCGATCGATAGATAGATAGATAGATAGATAGATAGATAGATAGATAGATAGATAGATATATAAAGCACATACTGAACTGGTGCCATTTGATATTAAGGAAGTTAATAAGTTTTAGAAATGTTTATTTTAGAATTTCCATTGCCGCTATTTTGAAATGGGCTAAGAGAAATGTTGGGTCACTTACCTGGTTTGGGACCATAACGTGTTAAAATGGGCAGGGGATATAGATGACTTCGTGACTGTATGCTTGTTTAGTCATTGTTTCTTGTAAATTGTCATTTGTTTGCATAAAAAAACCCACAGAATACAGAATAGCACATTTACTTGTGGTTACTTTACAGACAGCTGCCGGGGGGATATGTCATCTTTCTGATGACTCTTGTTTGATGTTCATCTCCGACAGATGCTTGTGTGGATTGCCATTCTCCTAGTCGTTCCCAGTCATCATCTCCACCTTCAAAAGACTCCCTCGTCGACTACTGCGCAGGTCACTCCTCCCAGATGCGCAGTCCCAGTTCAACAAGAGGTTTCTACTGTGTCGCCAGATACGTGTTGGATCATCAAGATTCCCCACCTCTTCTCCTTTGATATAATGTTGATCCGGGGATTGTCCTCCCTGGCTGATCTTATTTTCCAACCCTGACCCACAACACCACACCACCTGGGAGCGGCATCAGGATATGTATATCGAAGTCAATTTTCGTCTCAGCCTCTGGGTTGACATCGACATCGATATCTGCCTTCCAGGCACATTTTATGTATAACTGAAGTCAGCAATGTCGCAAACTCTCGGAGACGGATTTATTACCTGCCTCCAGGGTTGTCAAGCGTTTGGTAGATCGTCATTTAAAGGGTTCGTTGAAGAATTCTGTACTATCAGCAACCAAGAAACCTTAGCAGACAGGTTCTCCATTGTTATCGAACTCGTTTTTTGTTCAAGACCACGTCATCGACCATCATTAACCTATCAATGAAGTAGGACACACTACTGGTTTCATTCTTCATAGCCGATTTTTTTCCCGCCTTTCGATGACTACAGCCTTCTACAGCCTTCACCTTCTACAGCTGTCTCGCTTTCAGCCAACCACCCACTGTACTGTATGATCAAGACTGGTTTGTTACAAGCAATGTATAAGTCGCCATGTACCATAGTCGCTCTACCTCTACATCGCCTGGATTGGATTAACTATGTCAGTTTGGAGACGGTTATATTGGCATCACCCTTCCTTATCTACTTCATGGAAAAAATCAGTCTCTCTCCGTTCAATTAATCTCTTGCTCAAGGAGATTGCCAACTTAATAACGATCCAGCATTTTTACCCCTCTCAAGATAGACATTATCAAGGGAATGAAGATTGCCTGGATTTTTTGTCCCATTTTTACTTGTGTGATCAACAGTGATGTGACTTTTCTTACTTAGTTACAGACATCACATCAATCAACTTGCTTATGCAGAGGTCACATAACCCATTCTACAGGGAACTGGCTGCATGTACACTGTCATCTCTTCAGAACTCGGGACGCCGTTTTTGTTTGTCTGCTATACAGTTCTCTGTTTTGTCACGTGATGGAAGTGTGTGAAGTATTTCACCAAGTGCTTTGCAAGACTGGTTTCCCTGCTCTTGAGCGCTTGCGATCATCGCCGCACTACAAGGCTTGTGCAGCCGTGTAAGAGAGGATACCTCATCCCATGGGGGTAAATTTTGCAACTCTCCACTACTACTACTACCACCACCCCTCTTCTTACTGTCATTGGTCCCCCTCCCCTATAACAAATTACCAGTCCCTGCACGTAACTTTCTCATTCAGGTAGCTAGAGGAATGGGATTGTTTTGTTTGAAGGTGTCATTAGACGTGTGCTTTCTATAATTGATGTCACAAACAGCTGATCCTGCTGTAGAAAGTCACCATGACAACATCATCGCCGAATCCACGGCACAATGTTAAGTTTCTGATGAAATTACTCGTGATCAGAAGTTTTATATTCCAACCCTCTATAACTTGAAACAACCCAGAGCACTAATCGTCTTGTTCATAAGTCATGATTCTGGGTTCAAATTGTTTTGCACTGGGGATGATTTTCCCCAACCAGATGGGATGTCATAACAGTGGAAATGCAGTTATACTTTCATTACATTAGTTAGAGGCAAGGTACTGGTGCTGGGCTGTAGTAGGCATGTATTTCACCACACTGAAGGGGATATTAGTATCACACTGGAAGTGACAGGTGTATATGTATTGATTTCTGGGGACTTCTACAAATTGCAGTGTAGGGGTTTCTATGTTTGTAACTGCTTGCAAACACTTTTCTACTTGAATAAGTGCTTTCATTGCATTATGGACTGCTGAGATTTTAGTTTCACCATTTGTAGCAAGACAGGGCTTTTTCATGCACCATTTCCCATAGATTGCACTTCTTTTAGCAAAACATGAGAAAGCCATTGAACCATGCAACAAAGTAGTTCCCAACTGCTTTGAATGCAGAGCTTTTGGGACACATTGCCACAATGTGTAATCTGAGATTTGTGTGCACATGACTTTGTGATGTCCGTTGGAACAATGCAGTAATTCTAGAGCTAAACACTTGTGTGATTTAGACAATTGTTTGAGTCGCATCATAATTATTGCAAATATTATTTTCAGCTATTGAAAACCAGGACTTCAAGTCTGACAAGGAGTTGACGTCCATGTATGATGACAATGCATTTAATAATAAGAAATCTAGATATGAAAAAGGGAGCCAAATGCACCAAAAAACAAATGACAATAGTAATTCTACTGCACCTAAATCTCCTGTGAAGGATAGAAGCAGAGATGGCACAACTGCAGATTTTCACAGTATCACAACCCTTAAAGAAAACAAGCCTGGATCTTTCAAGAGGAACATGTTTGCTGTTCAGTCGTTATCCCACAGGTCCAAATTGGATATAAATGAACCGAGAAGTAAAGTTTACAGCAGGTATAATATGTTAGTTGATGTTCTGTACAATAGCATGTTCTTATCAGACTGCTGGGTTGAAAAGTAGAGCACCAGCTTAATTATTATCTCACCTGAACTGAAGGTGTGTGTTGATAGATATAAGACTGTTGACCGTGGTATATAACATGTTAATTGATCTTTGGTGAACAGCAATCACTGATCAGTTGGAACTGGAACTGCTTTAAGGATTTTGTTGGAATTTGGCTGCCACCTGTGATTTTTCTAATGATAACAATACAAAGATTATTGACATTGAGATTATTCCTCCATTGACTTTTTCCAAATGATTGAAGGGAATTCTTTTGGCATGTCATGAATCATGCACACAGAAAGAAAATAATCCCAAAAACGTATGCGGTTACTTCTTTCTTAAAACCTATTCCTGCATTTATTCTTCCACTTGGTGTAAACCTTCCTTATGATGGGCTCCTGCTTGGAAAGGTTTTGGTCAAGATATAGTGAAAGGTCCAGGTCAGCATTCCATTTTTTGTCAAACTAGTTATGTCATTGTGAGTTTCTCAGGCAAGGTTACCTCTACAAGCAAGGTCTTGTTTGTGACCATTGTGAACCATGGTTGTATTGCCAGCTACCATTGCACTTTTACTTTACAACCCTGACAATTATTTGTGTTTGAATCTTACACTATTGTCTTGATTAAGGTCAAAATCTGCAAGGAAAGTTTTAGACTCAAAGTACATGGTAGTAATTTAAGACTTTAGAAGATTGGAGGAAATGGAAAGGGCTGCATCTGTTTTTATAAGTACTTGCAAACACCTCCAGTTCCTTTCTGGTTTTTGTCATAGGTCCTGTCATCCTGGGGGTATCTTGTGATATGTTGATGTAATGCCTTTAAATACAGTAAATATGTTGTTTCTGATATACAGTATGTTCAATGAGGTAAGATCTAGAAATATTGCTATTTCAAAGTTTGGTTTAAAGATTTTTTATATATTTGTTCCAGGTATTTTTCTTGCAAAGAAAAAAATGAAGTGGCACAAAGGCAAAGAAGTATTGAAAACCATAATCCTGAGACCCATTCTGATATACAGACATTGAATGATGACAACTTTCAGTCATTTCTACCTGCAGGCAGCAAACAGCAAAATGATTTGGTCTCATCTCACACAGCATCTGACGTTTCATCTACGAAAAAATCTGTTTCTGTATTTAACTGGTCAAAGTCCAGTGGCACCAATCTGTGTTGTAAAGAAGAGGATTGTGTGGTGACAGGAGCACAAGCTGAAGACATTCATGATAGGAAAACAAATGAGGATCTCCGTCAGAATGCCAAGAAATTGACCTCTTCATCATTGTTAAACAGAGGTGTATCATGTTCACCTATTCCCCGAAATTCACAGGTAATTTGTACACAAGGATAAAAAAAATATACTGGACATATACTATCGATCATGAAATTAATGTGACCTAATTTAAGTGTCCCCCTCTTGCAGTTCCCTTTAAACATATTAGCTCACCTTACTGAAAGTTAAGTAGACGAGCAGCATATTAAAGTTACAGGCACATGAAACCAACAGGTCATCAGCAGAATTGGGGGTAGGGCATGGGAATGTTTCCATTTTTTTGTGGTGGCTCATTTTTTAGAGACTTCATTCAATTCATCAAGTTGTTTTTTTCTGGTAATCTCCAGAACATTGAGACAAGACTGACACTCAATGTCAAGGAGTAATCATGAAGTACAGACACAAGCTGGAAGTTAAATTAAAAGCTCCATTATAATGAATTCATTTTATGCATAACAAGAAATTCAGAACATTCAACATGTGTAAACAAGAGTGAATGAGTGGTTTTATGCCGCTTTTAGCAATATTCCAGCAATATCACGGTGGGCGACACCGGAAAATGGGCTTCACACATTGTACCCATGTGGGGAATCAAACCCGGTTCTTCATGTGACAAGCCAACCAGTGTAAGATGAGAAGAAAGTTTTCTATGTGAAATCTCAGTCATCTTACTACCTCACAACATAAACAGAATAAGTTATGTCAAGTTTGGTAAAGCAGACGAGGTGGCTTTTATGGACATTACTAAATTTCCCCATATGATAACTGAAATAAATTATCCTGCTTCAGACTGTTGAAAAAAAAGGAGAAATTGTCTGCCACAAAAGTGTACATAGCTGCAAGATGTTCTTTAAAGAAAAATTATTTAGGCTCATCAGTTTTAATCAAAAACATATATTGGATTGCAGATGTATCTGAAAAAATATCTAGTCTCACACTCAAAGCCTGGCTTTGCTGTGAAAGTCTGGGCACACGTAGGGCCCTTGTCACCTCTGTCAGTCTGTGTCCCTGCATCAGTGAGATTGGGAACAAGGAAAATTAAGGCGAGTCTTCATCAATTTGGGTCGACTTGCACTCAGGCCATGCATTTGGCACTGGAATGGTCAAATGCATATGCATTGAACTGGGAAGTCACAATTCAAATCCCTCTGTGAAACAGTGATTATTAAGTATTTTAAAGGTTTCTTATTGTGAAATAACCAGCCAGAATGTGATATATGTATGTATGGGTAAGACTTCCTCCTGTATCCCCCTTAAAAATTCATTAAAAGGATTGAGCCACAGTGAATAAATATATAGCTTTTAGAGGGAGGATATGGGCAGAAGTCTTTCTGATTATGGTAGAAACTGAGTTTATTAGTTCAAAATATAGTTTATTACATGATAATAATATTTGATACAAACAAATATTGCCAGATAGTCTGATACCTATTGTGTGGTGTATATGGAACTGTGGGCATCATGTATACAACATGGCTTACGCTCACACAGAGCCCAATGACGTAATACATATTCATGTTAAGATTTATCAGATCTAATATCAGGAAGGGTGTCCCAAATTTTAGCCACATTATGAAAAGTAAAACAACCAGTGCAAATGGTAAGAAAATTAATGGTTAAATTCAGTGGCTTCTGGCTTCAAATGGAAAACCTGCATTCATGATGACACCTGAGCTGTAGGAGTTTCCAATCCGATTTTCAAAATGGCAGCTTTGGCAGGCATATTGAAAAACCATTTAAAAGCCATCATTAGTTATGATAAGGATCGGAAAGGCTCCGTGGTCTAGTGGATAGAGCGTGAGCCTAGGGAGTGGAAGGTCGTGGGTTTGATCCCTGACTGCATCATACCAAATAACTTTGAAAGAAGGACTGGTCGGCTCGGAGTCAGTATACTGTGTATGAGTGAGGATAAGAATTTATGGATGAACAACTTCTTTATTACAATTGTTAATTTCATAAGCACATGTAATGTGTGAATTGAAATTATAATTTCATTAATAAAACGAAGTAGATGTGATGGCGGTGTCTTCATCTGCTCATGCTAAAAATAGGCCAAGTTCAAAGGTTACGATCTCGTGAAACGAGAGCGAGACCTAATTACCCATAAGCCCTTCTTCATTATGCCGAAGTGTTAAAAGAACAACTAAGAAAAGAGCTTCAATCAAACATTTATTTGGGATGTCCCAAATTAAGGTGACAAATAACCCGAATGCGAACGCGAACTACAAAAACAGTCTCATCTGAGACTGCAACCGGACGGATAATCTTGGTCCAAGCTGGACATCTGGAATGTGGGAGTTTCAGCCAGGTCTCCTCCTAATGGCGTCCTCTGTAAAGAGATACAATTCAGTCAAAATACAAGCTTGGGAGGGAAATTCAAGGGTGGGGCTATCACATCTACTTCGTTTTATTAATGAAATTATAATTTCAATTCACACATTACATGTGCTTATGAAATTAACAATTTCACCACATAAAACTCCGTAGATGTGATAGCGGTGCTTTAAAGCTCTAGTTAAGTATTTTAAACTGGATTCCACATTCTTTAGTCTCCCTCAAGTAAAACTGCTTGAAAGTAGATGCTCTAGACCAGTTTCCCAGTTCTAAAATTTCAGTGATCGAAGCACCTTTAGTGTAAGCTTTTGATGTAGAAGCATCCCGGACAGAGTGTGCTCTATACACTGTAACATTGATCCCTGCATCCTTCATCACATTAGTTACCCATCTAGCAACTGTAGCTGCGGATACAGGTTTGTGGGGTTTCACATAACTGAGTAATAACTTATCTCTATCCCCGTCCTTTCTCCACAGGAGTGTGCGGTCAAGGTAGTCTCTGATACACTGCACTACACAGAACAAAGGGTTCTTAGGATAGGCTTGTATGGTCAACTTATGAGGTTCTGACCCAGGCTTAGAGACCTTTGTGGGCTTTGTCAAAAGAAAGACAACCTTGTCTCCCTTGTCAGATGTGAACTTTACGTTCATGGAAATAAGTTCAGCTGCGCGACTTGCTGATGTAAGCATCAACAAAATAGCCAGTTTCTCTGTCAGATGCTTATCTGATAATTTACCATTTTCAGGCATATTACCAATATGGTCCAGGACCACGTCTTCATTCCAAGTTTGGTGGTATCGAGGACATGGAGGTTTCTGATTGAAAATAGCTGTCATAAGTTTCTTGGTCAAAGGATGTTGACCAACTGGGTAGCCATGTATGTGGCGATGAAAAGCAGACAAAGCTGATCTGCTAGTGTTAACGGTTCTGTATTCAGATCCACTTTCATACATGTGGGTTAGATGCTGTAGGATATGTTCCAATGAGGCTGAAAAGGGATTGATTTGCCGTTCCACACACCAGCAAGACCACCTCTTCCAGGAGGAATTATAAGCTCCTTGCGTCCCTGGTCTCCACTGGTGTGACAAAAGCTCGGCAGTTTTTTGCGAAATGCCTCCTGAAGTGACCAGATTCCTGAAACCCTCCAGGCCGCTAATAGCAGTGTCCCGTTTGCTACCAGAGGGTGTGTTTGACCTTGTGGTGATTCCAGCAAGTCGGCCCACACTGGTAGAAGTATTGGACACTCCACTGACATCTCCAACAGGACAGGGTACCACGCCTGGCCCTGCCACACTGGAGTTATCAAGGTCAGTTCTGCCCTCTCCCTCCTTACTTTCCACAGACATCTCCCGATCATGGAGAACGGGGGAAAGGCATAACCTCTCGCCCCCTTCCATTCCAACCGAAATGCATCTATGTAAGTTGCCTGGGGATCTGGTCTCCAACTGACATACTTCTCCAGTTGATGTGATAGGCGGGATGCAAAAAGATCTATCAAGTGAGGGCCAAGTCTCTGATTGCACTGGTTGAACACCTTGCGATTCAAGAGCCATTCGCTCGAATCTGCAAAATGGCGACTCTCCCAGTCTGCAATGATGTTCTCCTTGCCCGGTAGATACTGTGCTTCCAGAGTTATCTTTCTCTGGAGACAGAAGTCCCATATTTCTTTGGCTATTGTGACTAGAACATGAGACTTTGTCCCCCCCTGACGATTCACATAAGAGACTGCTGTGCGGTTGTCTACCTGGACCAGAAGGGACATGCCTGACTGACTTTTGCAGAAACACTGAAGAGCCAGTAGAACTGCTTTCAGTTCGAGAGCATTGATATGGAATTTGCTCTCCTCCAGACTCCACCGACCTCCAGTCCGGTCTTGATTGCAAACTGCCCCCCATCCCAGATTGGAAGCATCTGTTTGTAATATCAGATCTGGGTGGATTGCTGAAATGGGTTTGCCGTTGAAGGTCGACAGATTGTCTACCCACCAGCGAATTTCTTGCACACACTTCCTTGAAAGTTTGATCCTGTGTTCGTAGCTCTGATGTTCCAATAGTTCCTGTGATGATTGCATTTATAGGAACCGGCAGTGTAACTGGGCTGGAACAATAGCTCTCATTGATGCTGAAAGCTTTCCCAACAAAGTGGCCAGTGTTCGAATCTTTACCACTGGTAGTTTCAGTATCCTGTGACATCTTTGAAGGATGTCTGTCACTTTCTTCTGGGGAAGTGTTAGAGTGAGACACTGAGAATCTATCTCGAAACCCAGGAAGTTGAGGTTCTTACACGGAACAAGAACTGATTTCTCCTTGTTGATAACGAAACCTAGGTTCTTCAAAAGATACAAGAGACTCTCTCGGCAACGAACTAGACTCTCTGGGCTGCGGGCAAAGAGAATCATATCGTCTAGGTATATGATCAACCGAATACCTGCTCTGCGTGCAATGCTTACCACAGGTTTCAGCAATTTGGTGAACGTCCGTGGAGCTGGCGCTAGGCCAAATGGAAGGCAGAGAAACTGAAACAATCGCCCTTTCCATTGAAAGCGGAGGAATTTCCTCTGGTGCCTGGCAATTGGGATGCTGAAGTATGCATCCTTCAGGTCCAGTTTGCACATATAATCGTTTTCCTGAATGACATCCTTCAGGAGTGAAAGGCTTTCCATCTTGAAATGATTGTATGGAATGAAAGCATTCAGTTTTTTCACATTGAGTATTGGTCTCTGACCCCCGTCTTTTTTGGGAACTACGAACATGGGACTCAAAAACTGAGATTGAGAATCCTCCAGATTCACACCCGGAAGAATCTCTTCTATCGCCCCTTTCATCATCATGTTCCCAATCTCCTTGTCCAGTACAACCTGGTTCACCTGAGAAAGAGTTAACGGTGGAGGTGGTTTTCTCTGGATAGGCTTTTGAATGAATTCGATTTGAAAGCCCTGAACGGTCTGAAGAATCCATGGGTCTAGAGTAATTTTTGCCCAATTGGTGTAGAAATGTGTTATTCTGCCCCCCAAAATATTTTCCGGGAAAGGAATGCTTTCTAATTTTAGATCTTCTATTTCTGGTAACATACTGTCTGGATGTTCTGGATTTTGAGCATTCAGATTCAAGGGACTTGAACTTATGCCGCGCTTCACGGCATCGGTATTTGTTGAAAGAGAGTGATACAAACCTATATGGTCCTGAGGATCTTGCTCTTTTGCCACCACGGTCTTTCCCTCCTCTCCTGGGATTGAAGGATGCCTGAACTCTGAATCCGCCCCCAGACGAACTGGGCTTACCTGAGGGCTCTCCATGAAAGGGCTGCTGCGAGAAAGGCTGGTTTCTAAAGAAATTAATCTTTTCCTCAGGAGCCGAATGCCGCCTACCAAGAATATCCCTGGCCTTTTGCTTACGCTTCACCTCGGCGAGTAGCGTGTTGTAAAAGGGGTCTCCGAAGAGCTTCCCTTTAGCATCAGCAAAGGTACCCTCATACTTGTAAAGCAACTTTTTGGCTTTCTTTGGATCCTTAACCAGTTTGGATAAAATTGAAAGCCGCCTGTGGAAATTGATTGACAAGTTAGCTTGTCCCACAAGGCAGACTGACTTTTCTACAATGTCAAGAAGTTCATAAATGTCTAAATCAGGTGAAGCCTCCCTGCGTCTGATTTTGTCAAGATTACCCCATAAATGTGACAAAGGACCCATGACATTTAACATTCTTTTGAATAAACTGCAAAGAGAAATCTGTTTTTTTCTCAAATGACCTGTCCCGCGCTTCAAAAAGATCATCTAAATACCCATCCAGTTGGGGAGCAGTCAAACAATGCTCATCAGGTATGGGGTGATCATCAAGAATGTTCTCATTCAACACATTATCTTTTTTGAAGGTAGAGAACTGAGTATTGAGATGATTAGACAGATGGCTTGGCAAGGACCAAGAATCTGATTCTGCCTGTGTGATCGAAAAAGGGACATATTCATCTACTGGTTCAGCTGAACCGGCTACAGTTGCAGGACCATTTTCAGAGCGGTGTTTATCAAGTTTATTGATACAAACGTTTGAAAATCGACCTCTCTTTTGTGATGATAACTATCAACCACATCGCACTCGTCACTATCAGTCGAACTGTCACTCGAACTTGACTCGCTCGAGCTAGACCAGTCTGAGAGATCATGTTCAATTCTGTGGTTAATTCTCCATTTTTTAGGAATCCTATAACCTTAAGGTAACTGATCTAGTTTGCCTGCGCTACTGACGCCCTGTGAAGTACCCCGGTTAGTAGATCTAACCTTCGGACCCACGTGGTCGTCATCATGGCTCGTACTGGCCAGATTTAACGACACTTGACTGACTGCTCCACTTTCGGGAGGTTTGTCATGATCCCCTGAACCTTTGGAAGGTTGTTTGGGGATATTAGATTGAGTACTACTCATATTACTTTGTATATTCACCAAAAAAAATCTCCAGCGATATACGTACTTGTTATTAGCATGAGGCCATGATGAAGAAGGGCTTATGGGTAATTAGGTCTCATGGGTAATTAGGTCTCGCTCTCGTTTCACGAGATCGTAACCTTTGAACTTGGCCTATTTTTAGCATGAGCAGATGAAGACACCGCTATCACATCTACGGAGTTTTATGTGGTGAAATTAAGAGCGATGTTTTGGTGCAGGTTCTCACAATCAATAGTTTAAGATTTTACGAGCGCTTCAGCCTCTGGCTATTTTGCAGACGGGTCATATAAAACAATAAATAGTGGGAATAATGATAAACCTCTAGCCCAAAAAACTGTAAATGAAGGGGGATAAAGTAGGAGAGAAGAGAGGTTTGGGTTGTAGAGGCAAAGGGATGCCAAATAAGCTTGTAAAGTCCTACATTAACCAATGTAAATAGGGATAAAAAGTGATATAAATAGGGATAAAAAGTGATATAAATAATAATAAAAAGAAGAAGATAGAGAACAGTTAAGCTGATATTCTAGTATATAATAAGAAAAAATAAATAATAGTAGAAGATAAAATAACAATGGATAAGGGTGGGTAGCCTAAGCTAATAAACTGGGGCCTAGCGCGGGGGGAGTGGATGTATGTCAGGACGCGGTGCGTGGGGAAGTGTCAGGCGGAATTTGAAGCGCGGACGTCGTAGAAGACAATCCGCGCTGAGAATTTCGATCCCGATCCGAATCTGAAAAGTTGCTGTTATAATGGAGATTTAGGCAGTGAATTTGTTTGGGATGGTCTAAAGTCTTGCTATTAAATTTGTTGCTTTAAGAAAGGTGGCTATTTTTAATTTGGTTTAAATAGTATGGTGATATTGTTTTTGTAGTTGGGAGGGAGTTGTATAGTGTTTGTTGTTGTTTATACTTGGTACAGATGTTGAATATGTGATTTATGTCTTCTGTGGTGTTACAATGAGTGCAGTTTGGGTTTGGGTATCTGTTTTGTTTATGAAGTGTTGTGTTTAAATCTGTTTGGTCGCTATGTATTCTGTTTATACTTTTATCTGTTAGAATGGAGTTTGTATAGTTTTTGCATTTTGTAATTGGGGTGGTGAACAGTGTTTTTATCCATTGTCATTTGCATTTTTGTATATTATCTTGGAATTTTTTTTGTTTTATAGTGTTTTTAATTAATGTTTTTGTTTCGGCCTTGCTTGTATGGAATTGTATTGTGGGGGACTGTTCATTTGTTGCTAATTTTGCTGTTTGATCTGTGATTTCATTTCCTGGTATGCCTGTGTGGCTGGGTACCCACACTAGTGTTATTGTTTTATTTGCTGTATTTAATTTTGAGTGGATGTTTATTATCTGGTTAATTAGGTCGGGTCTGGTTTTGGAGTGTTTGTCTGCAATTTTTTGTATTGAATTAATTAGTGAGTCAGAGATGATAATGATTTTATTTTGGTTTATTGTTTCAGCTTGGTGGTATGCTTGTAATATGGCTAGTAATTCTGCTGTATTTGTGTTAGTATAGTTTGTGTAGTGGTATTTTTTAGTGATTGGTGAAGGCTGTGTTATGTGGATACCCAGCCCTGTTTTTTTTTTTTGTATTATATGATGCATCTGTGTATATGTGTGTGTGTTCCGGCCAGTTGTCTTGAATGTAGTTGAGTGAGAGTGTACCTTTTACTGTGTTTGTGAGTTTGTTGTGTTTTTTTAATGTTATGGTTAGGGCTGTGTCTGTTTCAGGGGGGGTGGGGGTGGGGGTGGGGGGGGGGGGGGGGGGGGGGGTGGGGGGGGGGGGGGTGGTGGTCATGGATGTATGTATTGTTTGGTGGTGTGTGGATGATATGTTCTAGTTTGTAGGTTTTTATGAGATTGTATAGGTGGGTAATAAAAGGGGCTATGTGTTTATTGTTTTTGAATTTTTTGATGGTGGCAGGTCTAGCATTTTGATATTTCAGTGTTATTTGTTTAAGAATGGGGCCCCAGCCCAGTAGTTGAGTATTGATTGGTGTCGATTCAGTTGTATGGATGTGGTGCCTGTAAGGATTTGTAATGTGTTTAGGGAGGTGCCAGCTCTGGTCCCCAGGGCTATCTTAAGTGCTTTATACTGTATAGAATTGGGCTTTTTTTTAGGTTTTCTGTTAAGGAGTGAAGGCCCTGAGCAGCATAGTCTATTTTTGCTTGTACAAGTGTTTTGTATATATTAATAAGTGTGTGTTTGTCAGCTCCCAAGTGAGAGCCGCTGATGGCTCTCATGAGGTTGATATCTTTTTGACAAGAATTGACCACATTATGAATGTGGGGAGCCCATGTGAGATGTTGGTCAAATGTGACTCCTAAAATTTTGCTTCTTTTTAGAATTTAATAATTTCTTCATTAAGTGTGAGTTTGGGTGTTAAATTTGGCATGTGGGATTTTTTTAATAATAAGCCGATGGTTTTTTTGGTATTGATTTTGAACCCCCATTGGGAAGCCCAGTATTCTAGGTCCGAAAGGATGGGTTTGATTCTTTTTTCAATTTCTTTTATGGATGTTGATGACGTCCCGAATGAGATGTCGTCAGCGAATTTTGCTGTAGTTGTTATTGGGGAGTTTTGGAAAAAAGTTATCAATCATGAGATTAAATAGTGTGGGGGACAGGATGCTTCCCTGGGGGGTGCCATTTTCAATTTGGTGGGGAATGAGTGAATGAAATTTAAAATTCTTCCATCTATGGCTTTGTCTAATAATTTTTGAATAAGGCCGTTGTGCCAAACCATATCAAATGCTTTAGAAAAGTCAATAAATATGGCCACAGTGTATTGTTTTTGTGCTTGTGCTGTCTTAACATCATGTTCCAAATTTAAAATGTGGTCTAAAGTCTGTCTATTGGCTGTGAAGCCGCTCTGGTCCTCTTTAAGTAGGCTATTGTTTTTAATTTTAAACTTTAGTCTGTTGTTAATTATGGACTGGAGATGTGAGAGAGATGGGGTGGTAGGAATCAGGGTCATTTGGGGGTTTCCCTGGTTTCAGAACTGGCACCACAAGTGCAGTTTTCCATGTTTTGGGGAGATAGCCAGAGGTCTAAATTAGATTGTATAGTTGTAAGAGTAGTGTTTGAATTTTGATAGGGATGTGATTAAGAATGTATGTATAGCCTTGGTCACGGTTGATTGACGGCTGGATTCTTTTTTATGTTGATGGCTTCTTGTATAGTTTCCTGATTTTGAAGTCTTTGAGGTTGGTGGTGAGGGCTGTGGTGAAGTTGTTCATACATAATTTTTTATCCTTACTCCAACTTCTAAATGCCTATCAAAGAAGATACTGTGTATTGTTGATATATTCATGTTAAACTGCAACATGGCATCTCAGTATGCTAGCACCATGCATAGAATCAGCATTACTCTGAACTCGTACACGCTCAAGCACTTGTACACACATGTGCAATAATCTTGAATGCTACGCTAAAGCCCATTTCACCTCACCTATGATTAGGATCCCCTCTCTCCCAGCTTTTTCCAGGTTGTTGTTTACTCTTCCCTGAATAGACTATAGAATGCTACATTGGTTAGAAACAAAATTCTGGGCAGCTTTTGCTAGGGACTTATCTGAGTGTATTAACTGTCAAGCCCAGAGGACTCGGTAATAAAGTTGAGGTGTTGAATCGTGACTGTATATCCTACCAGAATAGAACTGACAGTTATCTGTAACAGGCAGCCTGCAATCTTTAGCTGTAATTGTTTGCATCCCCAGGGATTTGCAAATCTAAATTGTTTGCATCCATTCTCATTGTTTTTAAGGTAGAGGTATGAAACTTACTGTTTCACGGTTATGTTGAATTAGTAGTACATATGAACTTCTTGATTAGGGCAAATAGATGTATGGAGCCAAGTTGAGGGAACAAAGATGAATATAGATAAGTATTGGTGAGGTCAACTCTCACCTGATTTGGTTAAATGCAAATGGTTCATAATGCATGTAATTCCTGCAAATAAGAAACCTCTAATTACATCATGAACGTGATTCCTGTAATTTGGCTGTGATCACACTATAAAAATTCAGATTTTAACAGAAGTCCTCTTCACTGTCAACTATATATATAATCAGTTGTGCAAGTAATAGTATCTTGTTGCCCAAGTCTTTGCACATGCTCAAAGGATGAAAAACATCGGCTCTCTAATAGCAGAATCTTGGGGAGGTGGGTTTGCTCACTTGCTGTAATAGAGATAGTATTCTTGGAATTATTAACATTTATAATTTGAGTAATGCAAACTGAAACAGAAAACACAAGCTGAGAGTATGTCTGTTATATTTTCAGAAATTGTCAGCACAAAAGGCCATGTCATCAAGTGATAGATGTAAGTATTTTCAGCTGTTGACCAGTATAACTAATAGGAACACACACTGCATGTCTCTCAGATGACATCTGAAGGACATCATGGTCTTAGTGATACTGTTGCATTAACTAAAGATTGTCCAATACAATATTTCTACTACTTCTTGGAGTAATTATTAAAATATTTTTATACACCTTTCATAGTTGTTTTCACAGCTGTGTTTCATCTGGGTGTGGATAGCTTCAGATGGTATGTAATCACACCAACAGAACTTGATGATGGAATGATTACCAGATCAATTATTCTATTGTCAACCGCAAAAGAAATGTCACCCCAAGTAACATTGCATGAAAAGTTGTCATTTTAATATCTGGGTAATCTTTGTCAAAGTTTCTAAAATTTAACATTACCTTGTCCGGAAAAATGAAATTTGATCATAAAAAATTAAAGCAGATGACGATATAACCAAAACGCATCACGGCAACGGCCATGGTAACCCGATGCACGTGAGTTCCGTGCAAAATGAAATGCACATACGTTCCCCCATTTCTTGCCCTATAAAAATCCACCCAGATTGGATAAAATTAATTCGTTATTGAACTGCTACCTCATGCCAAAATTGACAAGAAATCAGCGACATCAAGCCGCTGGACAAGCTGGACAAGCTGGACAAGCTGGACAAGCTGGACAAACCGCCCCGCAAGTAGCCAATGCATTTCAAATCCACGTAAGGACTCCAGCAACGGTATCAGACCACCAACACTACAGATGAGCAACCATGTTGTGGAAAGACCATGGGGACACACCAGCGATACATTAGTGCAGACACCATGCGTCGACGATTGATGAGCAGACACCTCCACTGTCACAGGCCACACCAAGGACCCATTCTGACACCACGTCATCGCCAGGACCGTCTTCAGTAGGCAACACAGCATCAGCATTGGCGCCACCAGCAAGAGTCCTCTTCTCAGACGAGAGCCGTTACTGTATCGCAACAGCAGATGGCAGAGAGAGAGAGACAGTCTGGCGACGCCGTGGGAAACGTTATTCAATTGCTTGTATTGTTGAAAGAGACTCGTGGGGTAGTCTGAGCATCATGTTGTGGGGTGGAATTGGTCTTGCACAGAGGGTCTTCCAGGGAGAGGCAATGGTGGGCTCGGTACATTGATCAAGTCTTGAGACCACATGCCAAATCTCATTTGGCACGTCGCCGCAACGAGTTTCAGCATGATAACATCTGTGCCCAAACCGCGAGAGCAACAAGTGACTTCCTCCAGCAGAATGGCATCAGAATCATGCAGTGGCCTGCCCTCAGTCACGATTTAAATCCCATTGAGCACCTGTGGGACGAGATTCAAAGACGGCTGAATGAAGGCAGACAACTGCAGCTGAACTGCATCAGGCGTTCATCAGAGTGGGGGCTCAAGTGCCTTCATCAACCGCCTCTCCCATTATATATATCGACGTTGCATGGTAGTCATCAATGCACATGGGGGACACCAAGGATACTGCCTTGTGATGCCATTTTCTCAGACTAGTGTTGTGTTTCACTTTGAGAACATTTGACACTTTAATTTCAAACTTGATGATCAGTTTTGCCAAGTTTCATCTATTTAATATGTCTCAAAGTATGTTTACAGTGTTTCTCATATATCTATCCATGGTGACATTTCTTTTGTGGTTCAGTGTATAAAAAGTTTCATTCCAATAATCTGAATGAATGACAGACCTGGTTCATAGTTGAGTTATATACAGTCAGGGTTTAAATTCATTCAGTACAACATGAAACATTCCCAATACGCCATGTACACTGCTTGCAGTAACATACAGTTATACTGAAAGTGAATAAACAATACCAACAGGTTATTTAGTATTTGATCTATTGCTGCTACTGCTGTACGATGACCTGGCTTGAGGACCAAATCATTCATTATGTTTTTGAACTTTTTCTCCTATTCAACAGGAGGTTATTGTTTTGGCATCTCACTTGTTGCAGTGAACTTATGTCGTAACACTGTCTATCTATATTGAGATTTTATGTTTTTGACATCTCTGAAACCACAAGTTTGCATGTTGGATCAAGTAATAATTTCCCCCCACTACTCAGTCATTTTCTCAGTTTCTTATCCATTTCTGCATGATATTCTGTAAACTTGTATGTGGTATGTAGAATTATATAATTATTTCATATCCTGACATTTCCTTTTCAACTTCGATCCTATTAACACAGAGTCCTTGAGTGATTTTGAGCAGCTAAATGAAGCATTGCTTAACAAGCGTCTGACAACCATTACAGAGGCAGTGGAAGCTATTAAACTAGAACACATCTGGCGAAAGGGGTTGTTATGCTATGGACTGGTTTTTCATACTTAACACAGAAAAACTTGACTCTACCATGACCATGTTGGCCTCATTTACAGTTTTCTAGATGGCATTGTGGGAAGAGTTGCTCACAAGAGCGGAATGTCCAGCCAAAAAGCACTTCTGGAATCCAACCTGATCACAACGCCTCATTTGTTTAAGGGAAAGCTCAAAACCATCAATCATTACAAGTGACAGAGAGGAGGCCACAGAGGGGATTGTCATCATGTCTCAACAATTTTCTACTGTACACTAGCCAGTATCGGGACTCCCAAGCTCTCGACCTAAACACTCTCCATAGTTTTGGATGGGGACATTTTTTAATGACAGACCAAGGCATACATAGAACGTACTGACTGCAGAGTCATACTCATTGCACCGGTATGGCCCGCTATGTTGGCGAATTATGGTTTGACTATAGAAAATCAGCCATTCTTCCTGGAAGATGTCAGAACTCCATGAGATTTATCTGTGCTATCGTCAGCATTGAATGATGAGCCAGTAGCACAGGGATTCCTTCTTCAGTCATTCAGAAACACAGCCTTTTCTGCTGGCTGTGGCTACAGCAGAGTATCAGAAATACATGCACTAGACTCTTCTTGAGCTTTATATCTATCAGATCTCTTGCAGGGTTTGTGGCCAAGAACCAGTCTCTAGAACATAGACCTTACTCCATACCTGCTTTGGTTTTTGGTTATTCTGAATGTTTTAAGCAGGAAATCATGATATATATATTTAAACTATGGAACTTTGTTGATGTATCATCCTAGTTTACAACCTGTGACAACTTCTTTAGTAGAACTACTTCATTTATTTACTTTCTATACCAATAGGAAAGGAGCAGAGTGGATTTTCAGAGAATATTTTGTTTTTCATGTCAAGTCTACTGTATCCGGCAAAGCAAATGTGCCAATGCAACTTTGAATCATGCCATTAGTATGTTATATTAATGTGCTTTTTAAGAGAAACCAGCTCAAACTTTAAGGCATCAATATACATGTATCTCCAATATCAAAATTGACCCCGACTCCATCAGCTGAAGAACAATCTCATTAAAATCAGATCTTAGTTCTCAGACCAACCTTGCACAAACTTTGACCGACCAATGGAATGACTGACAAGCAGTCGACATTAGCCAATCAGACAACACTAACTTCAAATTGGCGACTACGCTTCAAAACATATTTTGACAATTTCTCGATTAAATATTTAAAACCTGAAGAATTCTGGAATGGCTAATAGATGGTCTAGATGCAGTTGTTAAGCCCGTAACTATCGTTCGGAATACCCCGTGTTTAGAAATAACATTCCGACCGTCACTTTCATGATCTGGTAAGCGACACACTGATTGGTCGTTCTGACGTGACTCCTAATAGGAAGTCGTAAGATCTTTGTTTAGCAGTAGCGAGAACTAAGATCTGATTTTAATGAGACAATTTGAAGAATCACTGACTGTCAACTAGAAAATATAACTGAAATTACCTTGTATTCTGTTGTAAATTGTTTCAATATAAGGGAATATCAGGTGCATATCACTGAATTGAACAAATGATTCTTACTCTGGTTTGTTGATTAAATGAATTGATGCATTTGCTGCATTTAGTTATTCTAATCTTTTGGAATCATTTTCAGATTATATCAATGAAATTGTGTCCCCAACATTCATCAAATCATAATTTCAATGTTTTGGTTTTTTTATTTGCAGTTGAAAAGGACTGTCGGGTATCAGGCTTGTTGAAGACCTCCAAGAGTGCAAAACAGACAAATCTCAAAGAAATGTTTAGCATGTTTGCTTTCAAGAAGTAGATATGAAGAAAACATGCTGATTCCAGGTGCTGCAAAGATGAAAATTCATGAAGTCTTTACTTGAGAAAATCATGTGTAAGAATAGAGGATGTTTTTGTGAAGAAAATCAGTGCATTATTTATTTCCATCAAGGCCTGATAGTGATCATTTGTTCTTACATATTCTATACCAGTGATTACAAATTGTCATATTGAAAATGTCATTTTGTCAATAACTCAGAGATTGGTTTATTTAGATGGGGTTTCTTTTAATAGTGCCATGTCATGTCATTTGTCATCTTCTGATGACTCTTGTTCTAGCTGTTACTAATTTCTTTTAAGCATCCTTGGAACTCAACTTTAGCCACTTTTGGGTGAAAATGTCTTATATTCCAGAAGCTGTTATGATAACAATCATTTATGTTTATAGTATATTTCAGGTTATAATAGCAAGAATAAATGTATCTTCTTTACTTCATATGTTTGCAATTATTATGAGGTTAAAGTTAACACAACTTCTTTTGAGAAAGCATGTCCAGTGAGTTGAGAAGGTCAAAGGACAAGACTAAATGGACATACCAACAAGTATGAATTGACCCCTATATTCTTTTTTATATTTATCAAACATGACGTAAAAGGATATTAGACAGCTTTGATAAAGGGGTTATGGGTACAAGCTTTATGAGCTCACTTGAAGTAGAATTTGGGAGAAGAGTAAAGACAATGAATGTTTCCTGGACTACATTTCTCTCCATGAGATGGGATTTCGATACACTGTATGTGGCGATGACTGAGCAGTTTTCAGACACTAGTCCATCCTGTCTACAAGATCACAGGGGCTTCCAGACCTTGATGAATAAGATTCATTCCACTGTGGTACCATATGGTAAAGGTAATTGTGTCATTGTTTTTCACACCAGAACCCATGATCTGGGGTATATCAATGGATATTAATCTTAACAAACCCAGGTTATTGTCATGGATAACGCCCGGGAACCAGATACAGCCATACCAAACAGGAGTAGTCTGAAGGCGACCGTGCAGAAATATCGGACAGATCATCTGAGAAAATTTGCCTACAAATAAAACCAGTAAAGTATAAGACAATCCTTCTGTCTTAAAAATAATATGTTGAACTATTCTGGGTGTGAAAGGTTCATGGCAAGGCAACAAAACTCAAATGTCTAAGGGTTGAAGTGCTGATCAATGCAGCCTTTGCTAAAATCACACCAGAGTTAAGGCTGAAGATCACGTTCTTGAAAAAGAATGCCAGTACTGCCAACGTAGATATCAGCCAGTTATCATTCTTTTTGGTGATAGTACAGACGCTGGCGAAACAAATCATCTGTAGAGCAACAAATACTTCTTGATTAAAAATAAATCATCCCGTTTTCAAAGCTTTTAACTATTCCATCATTTTTCCAAGCAAATGGAATGCAGTACACATCTTATTTGCTGCCCCTGTCAACACACAGCTCGGTGACATTTGCACCTGTGAAGTATTTCTTTACTGGGCCATAGTTTCCATCCTTCATTATTGGATAACAGCTTCTCCACAAAATAACTTTAAACAGAAAGGCAGAACATTTCTTTCCAGCTGGAAATGTAAAGTTTTGTAAGTTACCTGTGTCCACGAAACTTGTCAACTCCTTTGGTATATGTAACAATGTAAATTATAATTAGATATGCTCATAATAAAACTACATGGACACATGTAACTTTCACAAATCAAATATGTGTGGTGTCGCGTCCAAGATTATTGCACTTTTATAGTGATGTGTGCGTGCGTGCGCTCGTCCGGACTGATGGTGGTTTTATTGGGCTAGCCCAGTGAGATACCTTGCCGCAGTTGAAGATGAATACCCTTCTAAGACACAGTATACTGACTCAGAGCCTACCAGTCCTTGTTTTAGGGTAACAAGTAATCTGACTGATACCTTAAGTCCAATTTGATGAGAGAATTTCTATTTTATCTGTGTGTCCATATACAAGAGTAGTTATGGAGCTATCAAAACAATATCAGGTGTGTACCTGACATAGAAACCAGAGTAAAACTTAAACTTGTTCATCAAAACAGGATTATTTTAGTTGTTGAAATTCCTAAAAAGCTAAAGGTACCATGTTCGGATAAAAAAAAATATTGAACAGTGTTTGATTTTTTAACATTTTTTGTTTTGTTGTTTTAACTTTTTCATTGTTCCCAGATATGTAGATTGACAGAATACTGTATTAAAGACATATTTTGGATTGCATAGAATGGCACAATACACTCTTTGGAAACAAACATTGTCCTATTTCAAACCAAAACGGTTGCAACACACAATCAG
The DNA here is from genome assembly GCF_023055435.1 of Haliotis rufescens. Lineage (NCBI taxonomy): Eukaryota > Metazoa > Mollusca > Gastropoda > Lepetellida > Haliotidae > Haliotis > Haliotis rufescens. The sequence continues at coordinate 48,021,697 of NW_025964001.1, read as the reverse complement.
ACTCAAACATGTCATGTATCAACAGAGAGCTAGCGTTCATACAGTTTGGCCCTCACTCTATGAAGGTTCATAGAGGTTCCAATGAACTCACACAAAGTGAAGGTCAATTCTTAAGTAAACACTGAAAGTAGTCCCTACTTGACCTTTGATATTTGCATCTCTCTCCGCATATGACCCCAACGGATATCGTTTTTATCCGTTGGCTTTATCCTGCCGAGAAACCTACCCATTATGTGATAAAATAAGATATTTTGTCAATTTAATTTTTTGTGAAAGATAATTGTTAAGCCAAAGTTCAAGATCATTCCAAAATTTTCATTACATTCCCAAAAGACATGGCTGACGTCCTCATTGACAGCATTACAAAAGCTACAAATTCATTGTTAATAGTTCCTTCTTTGTGTAGATAATTCCATGTACTGTACTGAAAATCTAAAAGTTTTACATCCTCCTATAAACAGTAAATATGGTTTTCCAATTAAAATCACAATTGATTGCCATTTATCACAAAATTAAAATTTTCATTTGATATTAATTTATCATAAAAGTTTCTAGCGCTTCATCAGATCACTTAAGCAACTGTTTATATACAAATTCTGTAAAAATATTTTTCTAATTTTCTTGATTGTTGTTTTCCATGATTCTTGAATATTGAAGATGTCTTTAGTCTAATATTGTACCTTTCATTGGATATTTTAGTTTCAGTTCTTCAAATGACATCAGTCCGTTTTCATTGCATATATCTTTAATTGAGTAAACTCCACTATTAGCCCACTGCTTTATGTAGTATGTTGCTTGTTTGAAGTTGTGGTTAAGCCACAAAATTTCTTCTATTCTATCAACATTAATAATATTCTTTTTACAAAAGCTCTCAATACATCTTTCCAGTATGGGTTTTTAACAAAAGATTGCTTGTCAACATTGCACCCAAAGAGTATATCTTTAATTGGGATATTACAAGGGTTACTATATGGTTTTCTTTTAACAATATACTCTGAGCGAAGAGAGTTTTAGTGCGTCAATAAAGGCTCTAATGTTAAGCAAGCATAATACACCTTCCTTATATTTTCTTGTCAAAGTGCTCCTTTTGATTTTGTCTTTTTTATTATTCCAGATAAAATTGTAAAATATTTTGTCAAGTGACAAGACAAAGTCCTCAGGAGGGTTAGGTAGTGCCAAAAATATAGGAACTAGTTTTGACAATGCTAAAGTTTTTATGACTAATTTTTCCTATTAGCGTTGGATTTCTTTTCTCCAATTTGCAAGCAATCTATTTATTTCTTCTAGCTTTCTTTTTGTATGGATTACCCAGAGTTCACTTAAGTTTGGATTAAACATAATTCCTAATACTTCAAATTCCTTGTTGTGCCATTCTATTTGTAAATGATCATTGCTACCCGCTTTTGAGCCTATCCATGCTTTTGTCTACATTAATTTTTAAGCTAGACATTTTGTAGAATTTATTTAGTGTTTCTATAGCAACATATAAGCTTTCATCTTTGCCATTTAGAAATAATTCAGTATCATCAGCATATTGCCCAAGTTTGTATTCTTTGTCATTGACTGTAGGTAATCCCTTCAATTTTATTATTATTTCTAATCATGCTAGGCTTTCAGCTACTAGGAGAAAAATTGTCGACAGCCTCTTTCATTTGTAAAAAATTCTGAAAAATGCCCATTTTGTATTATGCTTGATGTATCGTAAGTTAGTATATTTATCCAGCTTATCGTTTCTGGTCCATATCCATATTTTTGTACAACTTTATAAATTCTTTTGATACCGTATCAAATGCCTTTTCAAAATCAATCAGCAGAAGTAATCCTGGTTTATTTTGTGTTTTTGATTCAAAGATAATATCATAACAACAACCTTGTGTTTTCTGAAATAGATCTTCCTGGTATAAATCCTTTTTGATTTTTATGAATGAGCAATTCCATTGTTAATTTTATATGATTTGCAATACAAGTACTAATTATTTTGAATAGTGTTTTAGTTCTGCTCCGGAAACAACACCTCCCTCTCTGTTTTGAGACTTGGTCCAAATTGTTTCCACAGAAATCGATAAAATTGCCCCAAATCCATAAACAGCAAAAGGCGCAACTTTGTTGAAAGATATTGGTTTTCGGTTTTCGAGTTACGCTTTGGAATCTAAAATGATTACGGACGAGGCATTGACTATATCCCCCTAGCTGGGGGAAAAAAAGTGTGAAAACGTAAACTTAGCGCTGTTGAAGTTAATCAAAAGTAGGGCTGGGACGGGTGGGTCCTGAATAGTCGTGGTTAGTCACCTGATATATTGTTTAATGACAAAAATGATCTTAAACTCTATGGTTACACTATAAGTCACTAATGTTCCCATTTATTTCTGACAATGCATCCATTCCTTCTGATTTTTATATGTTTGAATAAAGATAAAACGTCATACCGTAAACTTCAGTGTATGCATGACCAGATTGTTTTACACATGTATCTAAATACATTTTGCCAGGGCTACGGTCAAACTTTTCCAAATCAATCTGACAGTTTGTACCTATCTCTAAATATCTACAGCAGGTAGAGTCGGGTAATAGGGTGCTGGGTACCCGGGTAGTAAATTTGGACTCGTCCCAGCCCTAATTAAAAGTACCGGTATGTATTTTGAGGTCTGTATTTGTAACGCCCCAAACAAAAACAAGGAGGCATGACTTATTTAGCACGGACGGCTTGGCCTGCAGGTTGATTGGGTATTACCATCAGCTGGGAAGCTGTTATCATAAAATGTAGAGTGAAAAGGTGCATACTGGTATACTTATTTACCTGGAAATTATGGCCGAGTATTGAAATACTCCACAGAATACATGCAATCGTTTCATTATATACAAATTAGTATAAGTGGCCTTTGTCACATTTCCGTTGTTGAATGAGAATCCAAAGACATACATACATCAACATCTTTGATCCCACTCACAGAAGGAAAGCCTACTAGAGTGTGAATGTAGGGGCTGGCTTGTGCAGTCAGACATGTAATTTTGGAGGTAATTTCCTCTAACAAGACCATATTTGGAGCCTTTGTATATAAAGGCTCTGCCTCCACTGTATTTTAGTTTTAGCCTTTGAAATTGATACACAAAAGTGCAAATGAATCATACGATACTGATACCACACCTGCATCTATCCAAATCTGCAAAGTTGTATATACCATGAGACTTGCACTTTAATGATATATTTGTATTCCTCTGGTCCATCTGCAGGAGTAGACCTGTAAATCAGAAAGTCTAACCATGCTTCTGACAAACCCTTCACAGTAGACCATGACATTTTAATACTATGTAATATTCAGAGGAGGGTTGTTTTGTTCGAGACAAAAAAAAGAAGAAAAAAAGGTTCAGTCACAGGTGTTTGTAACAAGGTAACTTGAGCCTATGTAAACATGGTGCTGCTGCTGGTTCTAATGTACTTCCTGGAGGCTCTGTATGCGAGTGAGTGAATGTTGTTCAAAGTCAGCAATACTCATGGTGGACAGTTTTGTCAGAACTGGAGAGTTGGTGTTACCAGTATTCCAGTTATATCATGGCGTGTCCACTTAATGTGGGAGAAACAATCCACACCACTGGAGCACAATGACATGACCGTGTCCTGGCTGTGTCATATTACATAAGAGTTGACTGAAATGGATACAGGCTACTGGAGATCAATCTATCCATGTATCTATCACAATACCCAAGGATCTGCCTCAATCGGTCCCCATTAGCGGAGGAACTAATGTAAATGACCAGCTAGCTCCAACTGGTCACAGCATTCACAGGCACCTGGCCCTTGTCCTCTGGCAACCATGGGGGAGGGTTCTCAGAGTCCAGGCCATCGCTGCTGGTGGACATGGTGTGCCAACTTTAAATATACATTGTACATTATGAGTCCTTCGGCAAGACTCTCAAGGTAACATATTTCTACCCTACTACACTTTACTGCAACAAGGAAGGAAGGAAAAAGTATTTTACTTCCAATTCAGTGCCGTCTATGCAACAGGAGGGTGAAAAAATGTCCCAAACCAGGTCAAAATTGAGAAGAGGAATATGCATGTGACATCACAGAATCTTTGATGGATAATTTTGGCAGGTTTCCCCCTGGGGATTGAAACTTTTGGTTAATTGAAAGGTTGAGATAACTGGTTGATGCAAGTACCAGTATTAAAAAAGTAAATTCATAAAGTTGATCTGTCAAGTGTCTGTACCAAGTGGTCTCAAACATGAGATATAAAATCCATGCAATTTAAAATGAATTTCCTGCTGGGATTTATTTTCATGATTGACAGTATCTAAACATTTGTGTAGGAAAAGCAAATGTTAACAGCTGTAGTGAGCTAACCCTTGGACGGTGAATTGTTACAATCATTAAATCACTGACTGGCAGGTATAGATGGTACCGGCAGGAAACCTGAATCTCAGATTATGCCCAAAATGTCTGAGTGATAATCACAGAGGGAAAGATAGATCCATAATGACCAAGTTTAAAGTCAATATAAAGCAGCATGGGTGGAATATAACACAAGTATAGCACTGGCAGGTTCCACTATTGTGTCGGTGGAACTCCACATCCATGTCAATTATCATTGAATTAACAACACTCCAGCTGCATAACTAACAGATGAGTCACTGGCACTTGTGCATTCACTTGACTGAGCATACTTCAAAAACTTCATATTCAGCTTGTATCCATTTCCATTTCTTCGCACAGTTTCTATTGCCTGAAAAAAATAATGAGTTTATAATAAATTGAGCAGCACTAAACTCAAACATATGGTCTGAAATAGAATAAAAAACAACAACTGGCTCACTACCGAAATGATATAATTATCAAATATGATCATAATTCATCAAGTTAGCTGGCAACCTACCAGTTTTATGCCTGTTCATGTGAATGGTTTGGTTGACTTTTCAAATTTATTTTATGATTGGCTATCTAAATGTTAAATTTGGTCCAGTGCCATTAACATTTTATGATGTTGCTGTTCAGTACAAGGCAAATTTGAATGACTAGTTTTCTAGTAACTTGAGAGACTATCCATACTGAGTGACTTGGCCAGTTATCTGGTAACGTGATAGACTATCCATACTGAGTGACTTGGCCAGTTATCTAGTAACGTGAAAGACTATCCATACTGAGTGACTTGGCTATCTTCTATCTGAACCATTTGTTAGGTAAACGACACCTCGTGAAAAAGCCTTTGCTTTGAACAGGAAATCTTTACTTCTTTCCAAACACATTAACTAGATGCAGATACGCTGGGGAGGTTTTCACACTAGACAATGGTGGTTGTCAACTGGGAAAGTGCAGCCACCAAAGGCCCCAAGGAATATAGCTCCTCTTGATCTGGGTAATCATCAGATAGAAGTTTGTAAATATATTTATGGGACCTCCACTCACAGCCTCTCGCCATGGTATGGTTTTTGGCAAAGAGCTCTGGGGGCACCCGCAGAGTGATCCTACTCCAATCTGGTGTGCGAGTGAGTGAGGAGTCGTCATTGGTATGAAGCTCCGACACTCCAGGTGCTGTTGCCATGGCAAGCAAACAGGCAGCCTTCATCTGCACCTGCAGAAGAGTTGCCTTATGCTGGAGGATTGATGCCAAAGCAGATTGGTAACCCTCAATTTGAGGAATTTTTGTGTCCAGCAGAGGCCAAGGGGGCAATGCGTTAATGAACATAACCTCCCAACTCATTAACAGGGTTCACCTGGAGAGCCTGTGGGTCTGGTTCTGGACTGACAAAAACACACTTTGCAAACAAGTCGAGATGACTTATCCACTTGAAGACTTGGGGATGTAGAGACCACTCCGTCAACTTGTTCTTGTTTTTCGGGGATAAACAGTCTGCCCAGTTGTTTAGTTCCCTAGGAATGTGATGTGCTTTCAATGCAGCTGATTAAATCTGCCAAGCGGAACAAACGTTGTAACTTTGTGTCCACATGTCTCAGTAGGTATGCTACTACCATGGTGTTGTCCAAAGAAACCAGTACCGATGACCTACGCAACCAGACTGCCCAGGTTTGTACTATGCTGTGAATCACTAGCATCTCGAGAAAGTTCATATGAAGAGATCGGTTGATATCCATCCATGTCCCCAGGACTAGTGCCCCTGTGAGCCCGAACACGTCCTGTTGAGGGTGATGGTCTGGTGGACAAAAGGCCAGAGGAATGCACGCCCTGACAGAGATGGTCCATCCACCAATTCAACTCGACCAACCATACCAGTTCAACCAAGTTTGGAGTGGGTGGAGCTGCTGAAGTTGACCTCGGTACGCAAGGACCTGGAGAGATGTCAGTATCCCCAGACAGGACATCCCCCAACGAAGAGATCGGAAGGGCTGCCACAATCATCCCCTGCAACTTCTTGTTAGGCTTCTCGGGGGGTCAGAGAATACCCTGGCTTTAACTGTAACATGGCACCAATGTACATGATGTCATGTACTGGCTGAAACTCAGACTTGGTCGGATGAACTTGAAAGCCTAGGTAGGACAGCAGCTGTATCATATTCTGTTGGAGCTGCTGCTTGTCAGGATAGGCTAAGAGGAAATAAACTATATAGCTGTGCAAATCAGACGAGACGAAGATGTCTAAAGCCAAAGATGGAGTTGTTTCAAAGTGAATAACCATGGGTTTATCGACTTGATCCAGTCATTTTTAGACCAGGTGAACAACATGGTTGACAATTTGAACCAACAAACCTTTAACAACATCCTGCAGAGTCCTCTCATAGCCGAGTTGATGATCCTGTGAGGAGACTTCCAGGAACATCTCCGTCACAACAATGGAGAGCTATCAGGATACTGTTGTCCTATATAGACATGGTAGAGGATATAGTACTTGGCCGTCTGGGTGCTTCACGAGAGGGAACTTGGGATTTGCACCTCAATGCTATACGAACGATGATCCCATGGTGCTTTGCCTACGATAAGGTCAACTATGCCAGGTACCTGTCTCTTGAGCCTTCAAGGCAGGCCAATTCTCGGTGCAACTGTCCAGCAACAACCCCTTTGGGCATATCCCTGTGGATCAGACCACTGAGGTTACGGTGAACAAGGATACTCAGACTCCAGGAGGAACAGCATGATTCAGCCTGAAAGCTGGAGCTATCAAAAGGTACTACATTACAGCCGAGTACTGGTGCAAGGTGCAAGGTAACAAATCAAAACTAAACAATGCAGATCTACAGCAGCCAAGAACAAAGAACGATGTGGAAGCAGTGTCAGCAGTTGTTGATCTCATCCAAGGTTGGGTCAACCTAATCTCAGAGGAGCAGGACCTCATAAGCTTCTCTACAGCAAAGACAGCCCCCAGGGACATTACCTCTGACCTAATGAAAGCATATGTGATTGGAGAGCAGAGCTATGCCACCTTCAAGGATGATAGACCCATCTGCAAAGAAATTCCATGACCCAATGAAGACTGAAAAGCTGAAGACATTCACCAATATGTGTAAGAAGAGGGTAGTCAAATCGAGCGGGAAGGAGATAATCTTGAAAGCTGACAGGTTGCTATTTGGTCGCATAATAGTGATGGCTCAAAAGCGCAGTCTCCAGATGGAGGATATCCTCTCTCATCCCCTGGGACCATTACCCTGGGCACTGTCAACACCAGACATTACTCAGGAAGACAAACAAAGCTACCTTAGCCACAACTTTACAGAAGAATGTGGCAGTAGCAGACCAACTCCCAGCAAAGTCTGCTTCTGTGGTAATTGGAATGAACTTAGTTCAAAGAGTGAAAGGTGATCAAGCTACCTTTGGAGACATTGCCACTACTATTTTGTGTATGGCACTGTGTGAAGGAAGTCGGAGTAATAGAATAGATGTCGTGTTCGATGTGTAATGGGAGAACTCTCTATCAAGAACAGTAGCAGATCAGCAAGAGGTGAAGAAACTGGGCACCAGTTGCAGGGCATCACCGGCACACAGATCGTGAGGCAGTGGAGGAGTTTCCTGACAAGAGTCAATAACAAACACAGCCTCATTACCTTCATAGCCAGTGAATGGAGGAAGGCTGAGTACAGAGAGAAGTTACAAGAAAAGGTTCTATATGTGACTGCAAATGATAAATGCTACAGAATCACATCCCACGGTAGTAAGGAGGTGCCAGGTCTCCAGTGCCAGCAGGAAGAAGCAGACAGGCGCCTACTTTTCCATGCTGCCCATGCTGCTGGAGGGGCAATCCAGCTGTAGTGATCTGCTCAGAGGATACAGATGTCTTCGTCATGTGTTTGGCATTCCATGACAAGATAGGAGCCCATTTATACCAGACATGTGGTACTAAAACCAGAACAAGAGTTGTTGATATTAGGAAAGTCACTGCGGCTGTTGGCATAGATGCCTGTAGGGCTCTTAGGGCATGCACAGCTACAGCGGATGTGAGATAGAGAGTCATTAGCTTCCACCTTGCAGGGACTGCTTAGTCAAACACGCAAAAAGGGCAAACTATCAGGCTGGAATATGGAGACGATGTCTGGTGTGGAACCCACAAGTGCCAAGACCTGTTGGCAGAGGCTGGAAGATTGAGATGGAAGAAGGAGCTGAACAGTTGGTAGTGGACTGGATGGACAGCCAGCACCACAAGCCGTATTGGAATTGCTTACCTGCAAATGTCCAAGGAAGTGTGTACTACCAAACTGTGAGTGTTTAACAAATAGACTCAAGTGTACTGATATGTGCAGACAACATGATTGCGAGAACTAGGCATCTATTTCAGATGACGAGGACAGCGCAGGCGAGGATGCAGATAGGGATGACGAGGAACTGGAAAATGACTATGATTATTAGATTTGTCCTGAACTATGTGCATATAAATTTTTGACTGCAACCATTTTGGATTCAAATATAAAGGAAGGATTTCTCATTTTAGGTAAAGACAAAAAAAATTATCTTTGACATCTCAACCCTGATCATGAACACCAAAAACACTGTTTAACTGCTCTAAGAGCTTTAAAGGGGCACTGATCTAATGCAATTCCCCGGGACTGGTTGTTGCCTTTGTTATTTTTTCCCCCCCGTGAGTACCCGGATGAGGAGCAACGCAACTGAGCGTGACAAGAGACTGGGCTACCGTCTGCAAGGACAGCTAAATAAACTTGGAGGCAATATTTGTTATACGCATTTTGGAACACTGATTGGTTAACGGTGATCTATAAAGATTTCGAAAAAGGGCGCATGTTAATTAATTTCTTCAGCCTAAACAAACAGACAAAAAGAATGGTGGAGCTCATCGGATGTCGTCATTTCGAAATACCCCAGATGGTTATAGTTTAATCATAAAAAAAAGCGTCCATGCAGTGAAAGCATTTTCGGATTTCGGATTGCGTCGATAATATGATTACTACTCCCTTGTTGTCATCCACGTTTTCTGGTATAACCCTACACTTGTGTATTTGTCGTCATTCACTTGATGCTCAGTTTAATGAATTTATAACAGGTATAATTAGTGGTAGCACCACTCAGATTACCTGACAAAGGTTCCCATTTGGCATTTATTGTGTCTGGGGTAATTATTCAATCTAAATACAGGTTTGAAGTGAGGTGAAATGTGTGTTATGTAAAATGCACGTGGCAGCCCAGCAAGAGATGAATGGTCAGTTGATTTACTTTTTTGTGAATCAACGGATCGTTCCTAGTCATCAAAGGATTAACAGAAAATATGTTGATTGATTAATCTTGCACAGTGGATATGTCAAAAGTGAGTGTTTACATGTCTAGGTTTACTAAAACAAAGGGCATACACTCATATCATGGCGTGAAGTGCCGATGTAAAAACAACATACTTTGTTCAAAGGGTTAACCGATAATATATTGATTGATTGCTCATTGTTATCTAACTCATTGGACATTATGGAAATAGTTGTCACGTGGGCTTTCTCAGCTGACCTTTGAGACTTGACACCTATGTGAAACACCTGAAACAATCTAAGTGATCAATTGAGAAACGAACACGGGTTATAATATCCCTAAACGATATATATATTTTAAAATATTTGATTGTTACAGAGACACGTGACATCGAATAAGTTTCTTTGTACAGCTGCAGATATGCAGCTGCAGTGGGATTTTGTTCCTTTGGGTTGATATTCACGGATACATTCCTCGAACAAGGAAGGTGCCTAAAATTACACACATAAATTTGTAGGTTATAATTATGATATTTGCCCTTTGTTTTCCTTCATTGCTGTAGCATTGAACAGATTCATTCTTGCTTCTCTATGTCTTGGTTGGGAAATTCTTCGATGCGCGATAGACGTTGTTTTCATAAGTCTTTTTTTTTTGTAAGCGTGTATATATTACAATTTGTAAAATGTGATTCTCTCAGGCAATTTATAAAAATGTGTAAATATTTCAGTCATTTTGATTGAAAAATCTGTCCATTTCTTTAACAGATTGAGTTAAATTGACTAAGATGATCAAAAGGGCCTAAAAACATCACAATAGATTATTATGTAGATTGGATTAGAAGCCAAACATTATAGAAATGTACTTTTCATCGTAACATTTACAGCCTCTTGGTGATGATATTTAACATAAAAATCTTTGGAATTTGTTTTATAATAATACAGATGGACATATTTTTCAATAAATTTGTAAAATAACTGAATATTTAGGCGTTTAATAAATTTCCTAAGTGAAAATTTTGCACGTTTCAACTGTAAAAATATAAACATGATAAAATAAGCAATATTCAGGAGAAATATTTACTTTGTGTTGCAAGTCAAAATAGTGTAAACGAAAATCGCACAATTACCAAGCAAGTGACTTATCAAAACTTCGTCACCATTACCGATGCTACCCACAAAGATACCTACATTTCCTTATTATTTCCAAAACTGTATTTCATTTTATTGATCAATGTGACCATACACCCTTATACTATCAATAAAAGTGACAAATGCGCTTACGAATTGCGCAGCACAGGTCGCGAACTGGTATCATCTGGGTAAAAAACGATAACAAGGGCAACAACCAGTCCCGGGGAATTGCTTTAGATCAGTGCCCCTTTAATAAGGCTTTTTATATGTTAGCCAGGAGACATTTTGACAGCCATCTTTGATTTCAATATAAAGAAAGGCTGCAATGTTTTAGGTAAAGACACAAATGCAATCTTTGACCCCTCAAACCTAGTCATAGACACCCAAAATGACTATCCTAACTGCTCTATGAGCTTAGATATGTCCACTTGTCGGTGGTAATAAACATTTTGGTGGCCATTTTGGATTTTCATATGAAAACAGGCTCCGATGTTTTAGGTAAAGACAGAAATGAAATCTTTAACCCCTCAAACCTAGTCATAGACACCAAAATGACCGTCCTAACTGCTCCATGAGCTTAGATATGGCCACTTATATGTGGTAACACATATTTTGGTGGCCATTTTGAAAAAAGGTGATAACACCCAAAAAGCTGCCACCGCTGCAATGCTATCACACATTTCCCAACTCTAGGGGTCCATACCTTGCCAAAAAACGCTATGAGCATTATTTCCCTAACTTGATACCAGTGGCCAAAATTTTGGACCGAGGCTGATGGCCTAATGTAGTTAGACTGGAGTGGAGAAGCCTGTTATGTACACAAAAGGGTAGTAAACATATTGACCTGCAAAGTCTGTAATATAAACAAAAGGATTACCTCTCGTGGCCATTTTTGAAACTGGGTTCTGTCTAAGTGAAAACAGGCATAGCTAAAATGCATGTGTATTTCCCCATATATCATATATCTTATAGATGCTATTGAAAACACATTGGGACTTGCAGTATTATAGGTATGATCGAACACATTTAAATGTATCTTTGGTATATTTTTAAATGCAAGACATGTAAAATCAAAAATTATTCCTGAGGGATTCTTTGACCAAGGTACTTTAAGTCATATGTGCATTCTGATTGGTTTGTCCTATTTTCGAACCTAACATTCATCGATAGGGGGGATGAGTCTTCTTGCAGGTTAAGGAAATGGGTGAGTGGTGACGAATGCCTCCCCGAGGTGAGTGCACCATTGTTTTAGGTAACAAAGAGAGGAAAAAATACTTACATTGAGAAGAACTCCAATGGGGTGACGTCCACATATTGTATTCTGATATTTTGCTAGGTATTTGGTAAATTCAGCTGGTTGCATATTTTCAATGATATTCATGCCCTGTTGGAGGAAAAGACATTCTAAGAGTGAAAAGTAAACAATGAGATATAGTAATCAATAAACTCCACAATTCCTTTTTCATTAAGAGCTTTGAAGTTCTACTGTGAAGTTGATTTGTTATATTGAAAACATAAACATAGAACTGTGGGCCCTGTAGCTCAACTTCATTTCTGAAGTACTTTGCTGAAATGGATTTTATATGAGTGAGTGAGTATGGTTTTACGCCGCTTTTAGCAATATTCCAGCAATATCATGGCGGGGGACACCAGAAATGGGCAATTTTATATGAGTGTCAGGAACTGAACCCACTTCAACCAGTAGGCTTTCCCAAAACTTTCAACAGTGCCTTAGAAACTGATATATTAGTACGTCTTATGTTGGATTACCTGAATAGCTATCTTTACCTGTCACTAATCTTGAGTAAAGCCTTTTTATACATGTCCGTATTCTTGAGATGTTACACATCAACTTAATTACCAACTGTGTGGTTCATTGCGATTAAAGAATAAAGATTGTGGAAACAATTCTCTAATCTAGGCCTGATGTTGTAGCACTACTCTGTACTTGTTGTCTATCTAAATGATTCTGCAGCGAAATATACCATTTCGGTATGATCCTATTATCATGATAATTACCATTACTGGGTACATATAGTCACATAACTAAAATATTAAATAACTAATCAACATTTTCTTGTAAGACAACAGACATCTTGTTAATAAGGTAATATCTTCTAGTAATTACATGCTCATGAACAACAAACTAAGATTCTTAACCATATTTAGCACCTAAGGTGGTTAATGACATTGGCCTGTTGATAAACCCTTAGACTGCATGTCGCAGCAGTCAGCTGGAAAATTGAATATCCAGCTTTGGCAGGGGAGTGTCAATTACCACTGGAGTAATACGGCAGTCGTTGAGCGCATCACTTGTGCAGATCTGTAGCTTCTTCGGCCAATCCTGTCCCTGGATAGTACAAGAGAATCAGGACATCCCGTTAAAAAGCAGCAAGAAAGTAGTCTGGAGACTGATTTACCAAGCCAAACTGCTGGTTATTAGAATAATCCCTCTGTTGGGTGTGTAAACACTGCGCAAGTCAGGTAAGGCTGGCTCTGGACAGGAGCATTTTAATGGCGACGAGGATTGGTGACTTGCTGGGTTTCTACCAGAGGTCTAAAACAGTGAAAGCCCTCGACATTTGACCCACCAACAAACATCCTTCCATGATGGCTTTTATAGAGCAATTACTGTGTAGAGCCATCGTAGAGGCAATCACTCGTTGCGATCTCATAAGCCTGAAGGATGATAGCTCGCAACCATAATAACATAATGCTGCGATCGTGGAGGTTAGGGATATGGGAATATAAAGGCATTTCAAAGCACCACAGAAAGTCTTGGAGTGACAGATATAACTCATAATGTGCACACAAGGCAAAACAAGAGCGCTCCCTCGTCTTCGACTCCCATGATTGAAGGTCTGTCCTGGTAATTAATTCTTGGCAATGAAATCCCAGCACAGCCCAAGGTGAAAGACTCAAGGTGTGTACCATGGTGAAAGACTCAAGGTGTGTACCATGGTGAAAGACTCAAGGTGTGTACCATGGTGAAAGACTCAAGGTGTGTACCATGGTGAAAGACTCAAGGTGTGTACCATGGTGAAAGACTCAAGGTGTGTAACCATGTTCAAAGCGTACATGGGTCATTTCGAGAGGGTGAACCTCACTAACCATTGCAACGTGGCCAGTGCCAAAAGGAATATCATTTTCTTGGTAAGGTTATAAAATAATGTAGCGTGAAGAGGCTCCAAAGGTGGAGCACGCAAACACCAAAGTATGACATTCAAATCCTATGTGGGAGGACGAAACTTCGCCTTCAGATCTTCACAGCGCAATTAAAATGCCAATATCGAATTGTGAGACACCAAATAGGTAGTAATGGTGCTGCCTTTCAGGTGTTGCTTGGTACGCAGATAAGGGAGGTATTCAGCCAAGAATTGAGGCAACACAGTAGTGGGGTTCTGATCCTTTCCTTCACAAAAGGTTCTGCAGGAAAGTCACCTATCATCATAAAGGTCTCTGGTCGAAGATCTTTGTGCCATAGTGAATGGCCTTAACTGCCCTTGCCAAATAGCCTTTTGCGTCTAGAGCTCTCTTAAGATGAGTCAGGTGTACCAATGAAACCTGCTTGGCATTGGGTGTGGTAACCTGCTGTGTGGACGGATGAGTAGGTTGAACCACCCTGGTAGAGGTAGTGGACCTAGTGAGATACAAAATCAGGTGAAGGGGTAGAGCAAGGCCAAGGGTCTTAACATAACATCTACTGTTGGATCAGACATAAGTGTAGTTGACCTCAGCTCGTCACATCCCAGGAGCTCTTGCCCCTGACAAAGTGTAAGCGGCTGTTGAAGAGCAGGTAGGCTGTCCACAAGACTGTAAAGCTGAAATGACAACTTCAGGAGGGTTTCTGATCGTGTCGTGCCTTGACGATACGTGGAAAATTGTGTTTGTCAGCAAACCAATGCCCAATCCCATGTAGACAAAATAAACGCACTCTCCAACCTATCACCGATGCATCAACGTAACGGTTCTGGGAAGTTGAAGCTGTATCCAGTTGATGGCTGAATATATTTAAAACTTTGGTCTGAAAGATAGCACCGTACAATCATTTCCATACCTTGGGTGTCGTATAATGGTTGATGTTCTTATATGGAGGTGACGATGAAGGGAGGTGCCTCCTCACTCTGCATGATTGCATTGGAGGTCTATTGAAGTTAGTGACTTGGTCACATTGATGTACAGCGATAGGCATCTGATCAAGTGGTTGCATCATTACGTACAAGTAAGCATGAAAACCAATCTGTACAAATATACTGCACAGCTAACATTAGGTCAGTTGACCTAATTCTGAGTACAGTCAGAGTTCTTGACACAACATTTTAATCACCATGTGCAGTAACCTAGAATTCCGCATTTTGCCAAAGACAAAGTGAAAGCACCACACATGGACAATTCTCTGTGAACTGTGGTAGACAGACAAGTGGTGTTTCCAAGTTCTGTGTAGAATGTGAGATGTGGCGGTGTAGGTGCAAGTATATCTCCATGATATTTGTGACATCTGGTCCTGTCCTGTCCTGTGAGTTCCGAGAGGTGGATACCCAGTAGCATATGATGATTCTGTCAAATGTCGAATCGGTCATGAATTTGTGAGGATCTTCAAGTTAAAGTGCAGATCTGGTCGATGAGAAGCCACATGAAACAAATTCTATAAGAGAACTATCACCTTCTCTGTAGAATTGTTCAGCCAAGGTTGAACAGACACTGATTAGACAGGGACAGTTGGCGAGAACTTTCACAGAACGCTCACCATGAAGCAAGGCGCAGCCAAAGGCTTGAGGAAAATGTTGGACCTCCTTCATATAAAGCCAATGGCATGTCCAGTGACCGCTCTGATGTCGTGAGGGTTGTTGGCCCTGGGGGGTTCTAATCCTGCAGTCTCATAAACCTGTAGAATGAGAGCATGTAACCACAAGGAGATCGTGTTAAGGCTAACTTTGAATATACATCAACTCATATGATTTCACTCAGGAACTGAACAAGCTCCCTTCTAGCGAATACCTCAACACATGTGCAGTTAACATATACCGTATATCGCTGTCTATAAAGCGACCACATGTATACGGCGACCACCCAGTACAAGCCTTCAAAATCGATGCTAATTTATATACCCCGTCTATAAAGTAAATCAGTATGAAACACGTCACCAGCGGACACACAATTCCTACATTACATTTGCAATAAAATCCTGCTTGTCTTCTGCAGAAAAAAATACATCGTATCACTAGACATGATGATTTACCGATTAAAATGTATTTCCTGTCCTGCTTGCCATTGTTATATATGCAGAGATTAAGATTACCGTGTGTTTTGTCTCGTAAACTAAGCTGTAGCAGCCAGCTGTGCACACGTTTCTCGGAATCTACTGGTGATACGGTTAAAAATTACCCAATAATATATCGTTAAAGAATTTTCAGGCTAGTGTATAAGGCTAGTTGTGTATATACTATATACAGGTACACTTCTATTCAAAACCTAGTGCCACTTGTCTCGAACCACAGTTAACCTCTTCACCAATCAACTTCTCTCTCGAACCACAGCTCACCTCTATAGGACACATCTGTCTCACTGGCAATATATTACACCAATCAACTTCTCTCTCGAACCACAGTTCACCTCTATAGGACACATCTGTCTCACTGGCAATATATTACACCAATCAACTTCTCTCTCGAACCACAGCTCACCTCTATAGGACACATCTGTCTCACTGGCAATATATTACACCAATCAACTTCTCTCTCGAACCACAGTTCACCTCTATAGGACACATCTGTCTCACTGGCAATATATTACACCAATCAACTTCTCTCTCGAACCACAGTTCACCTCTATAGGACACATCTGTCTCACTGGCAATATTGTAGCAGCCCGGACCCGAACTTCTGATAAACCTCGAAGTCTGGATGTAACTGAGAGTCAAAACACTTCTTTCCAATGAATAATTAGTTTTTATTCATGTGGGTATAACAATGCCTTATATGGACAACACAATGCTTCCAAATAAGTAGATCCCTCTGAGCTTTAAGGTTTATTTGTAAGGACCAGTGTCAGGGCAAAATAATTATTGCCTGTAACTATAATGGTAGTTTACTGCTATTAATATATATATATGGATGACTTTACAGTTACTCAGATAGCAATTTGTGTCTGTGTTCAAAAATGCAGTCTATTTATAGAAATGATTACATAAGGACAAGGGGAACTTTTGGGCTGAATTATCTGCCCTTTGATTGAAACTGACCTTTAGACTGCCAAAGTCAGAATGACCCAGAATGGATCTCATCGTATTTATAGGTGTGAGAAAATGGTCACATGTCTGTTATTGACCAATCAAATTACGAGAAATTACGTCTCTTTACGTCCTTATTCCTTTGAGGGATCTACATTCACAATGTAAAATCACTGAAATAAAGAGGAAGGCAAACCATCTCAGGAGGTAATTTGGTATAAAAATGAGTATTTATACCAATCAATGAATTCTGTCTAATTGATTCACTAATTGCCTTCCAATATCACAAGATAAACAATTACGTCCTGCTACGTCGAAGCTACGTCCTTGCTGCCTGCCGAGAGGACGTAATAACAACAAGCAACATCGACTGGGAATTACAATGGACAATTCAAAGAGGAAGATTACAAATGTCAGGAGGCAATTGGAATTTATCTGATGCATAGGACGTTTAATAACACAAATTGGCCACTGGTATGCTTTGACAGAAGCACTGGATGTCATATTTATGAGAAACATGTTCATAAATAGTGACGCTAAATACTGCGCATGAATACATCAGCGAAGATTACATAGTTCCTGATGTCAGAATTAACAGTAACTTTAATACACGTCTTGACATATCATCAAATACGATTCTGGGTTCCTCTGGACATAGTTCATTAGATTAAATAAACTTTATAATGCAAATGCTAAGCATTAGCCAAATTCAGTAACTTCATCGCGACCTAGGCTAGCTGTCACAAAGTTAAAATGGCGGGCGTCGGCGAAACACGTAGCTCAGCCCTGATCACAAATTCACACAAATATGGATAAATATCAAGCTGCCAAGTGATTGTGATCTGTTTGTTGAAGAACAAAGGTATGATTAAACTGTATCTGATGGTTAATTTGCGTAACTGTGTGCTTAGAACGATGAATTCTTCAAAAGTTACGGTCAATGCAAAACTCTTGAAACAAGTAAACAAGATCGTTTTGACAGGCACGTTGTTGACATCGATGCTTATGAGGTACTGGCACATCCTAAACAATATGCGTAACATGATGGCATGGACATATGATTATTTTTACGAGATAACGGTGTGCGATGAAGCTCTATAAAAGCATGCTATGATCCTCTGATAGATTTCTTACCAAAACGGGATTCAAAACATTGAATTACGTGAAAACGAGGTTGGCAAAAGTATACTGATATATACCTGCAAAACTAATTACAGTTTACAGGATAATTATGATATAATTCGTGCACTGTCATATAACCATCAAAAATACAACAGGGAAATATTTAGGAAATATTTCTAATTTTTACAAGCTGTCATAACTTACATATTTTATAATAAAGACACATTAATATTTATATATTCTTCGTGATGGCCATCACAATATATTACACCAATCAACTTCTCTCTCGAACCACAGTTCACCTCTATAGGACACATCTGTCTCACTGGCAATATATTACACCAATCAACTTCTCTCTCGAACCACAGCTCACCTCTATAAGACACATCTGTCTCACTGGCAATATATTACACCAATCAACTTCTCTCTAGAACCACAGCTCACCTCTATAGGACACATCTGTCTCACTGGCAATATATTACACCTATCAACTTCTCTCTCGAACCACAGTTCACCTCTATAGGACACATCTGTCTCACTGGCAATATATTACACCAATCAACTTCTCTCTCGAACCACAGTTCACCTCTATAGGACACATCTGTCTCACTGGCAATATATTACACCAATCAACTTCTCTCTCGAACCACAGTTCACCTCTATAGGACACATCTGTCTCACTGGCAATATATTACACCAATCAACTTCTCTCTCGAACCACAGTTCACCTCTATAGGACACATCTGTCTCACTGGCAATATATTACACCAATCAACTTCTCTCTCGAACCACAGTTCACCTCTATAGGACACATCTGTCTCACTGGCAATATATTACACCAATCAACTTCTCTCTAGAACCACAGCTCACCTCTATAGGACACATCTGTCTCACTGGCAATATATTACACCAATCAACTTCTCTCTCGAACCACAGTTCACCTCTATAGGACACATCTGTCTCACTGGCAATATATTACACCAATCAACTTCTCTCTAGAACCACAGCTCACCTCTATAGGACACATCTGTCTCACTGGCACTATATTACACCATTCAACTTCTCTCTCGAACCACAGCTCACCTCTATAGGACACATCTGTCTCACTGGCAATACATTACACCAATCAACTTCTATCTCGAACCACAGTTCACCTCTATAGGACACATCTGTCTCACTGGCAATATATTACACCAATCAACTTCTCTCTAGAACCACAGTTCACCTCTATAGGACACATCTGTCTCACTGGCAATATATTACACCAATCAACTTCTCTCTCGAACCACAGCTCACCTCTATAGGACACATCTGTCTCACTGGCAATATATTACACCAATCAACTTCTCTCTAGAACCACAGTTCACCTCTATAGGACACATCTGTCTCACTGGCAATATATTACACCAATCAACTTCTCTCTAGAACCACAGCTCACCTCTATAGGACACATCTGTCTCACTGGCAATATATTACACCAATCAACTTCTCTCTCGAACCACAGCTCACCTCTATAGGACACATCTGTCTCACTGGCAATATATTACACCAATCAACTTCTCTCTCGAACCACAGTTCACCTCTATAGGACACATCTGTCTCACTGGCACTATATTACACCAATCAACTTCTCTCTAGAACCACAGTTCACCTCTATAGGACACATCTGTCTCACTGGCAATACATTACACCAATCAACTTCTCTCTCGAACCACAGTTCACCTCTATAGGACACATCTGTCTCACTGGCACTATATTACACCAATCAACTTCTCTCTAGAACCACAGCTCACCTCTATAGGACACATCTGTCTCACTGGCACTATATTACACCATTCAACTTCTCTCTCGAACCACAGCTCACCTCTATAGGACACATCTGTCTCACTGGCAATACATTACACCAATCAACTTCTATCTCGAACCACAGTTCACCTCTATAGGACACATCTGTCTCACTGGCAATATATTACACCAATCAACTTCTCTCTAGAACCACAGTTCACCTCTATAGGACACATCTGTCTCACTGGCAATATATTACACCAATCAACTTCTCTCTCGAACCACAGCTCACCTCTATAGGACACATCTGTCTCACTGGCAATATATTACACCAATCAACTTCTCTCTCGAACCACAGTTCACCTCTATAGGACACATCTGTCTCACTGGCAATATATTACACCAATCAACTTCTCTCTAGAACCACAGCTCACCTCTATAGGACACATCTGTCTCACTGGCAATATATTACACCAATCAACTTCTCTCTCGAACCACAGCTCACCTCTATAGGACACATCTGTCTCACTGGCAATATATTACACCAATCAACTTCTCTCTCGAACCACAGTTCACCTCTATAGGACACATCTGTCTCACTGGCACTATATTACACCAATCAACTTCTCTCTAGAACCACAGTTCACCTCTATAGGACACATCTGTCTCACTGGCAATACATTACACCAATCAACTTCTCTCTCGAACCACAGTTCACCTCTATAGGACACATCTGTCTCACTGGCACTATATTACACCAATCAACTTCTCTCTAGAACCACAGCTCACCTCTATAGGACACATCTGTCTCACTGGCAATATATTATACCAATCAACTTCTCTCGAACCACAGTTCATAGAGAATACTACACTCATTCTCATAGATACCATTTTTACGAAACGAGTGGACCATAGAAAGTTCACGAGTGTGTCACGAAAATGATATCTAATGAGAATGAGTGTGATTTTATTTATTACCCACGTTAAATATATATTTAAGTGTAAATACCCTTTCATTTGTTGACAGACCAAACTGAAACCGGTTGCAAAATCTGGTTGTGCATGAATATTGATACATGACCAAATGTGGGCATTGTTGACATTTCTATGCATACACATTAACAACATGCGCCTGCAAAACAGCACCAACACTCAAGATCGTTTTTGAAGAATTTCTTCAACTTAAGGTAATTCAAGCACCATGTTGTTTGTACGCAGGACACCAACAATAAAAATTGAAAAGTCACATGAGCGGCACGCTTTGAAAATCAGACCAACAGTCAGTCACTCGCACTGTCGGGGTCCCAGCTGTGCAATCAAAATGGTTCGGTTTCCTTGATCTATCAGCTGAATTTATGTCATGTCCGTACTATTTTGGAAGAGGGAAATCAGAGTGTTCGAGTAGTATAGGTAATGGGGGTTCTGGACCACTTCCACTGGAGCCAGATTTATATACCTATACTGCTACTACAGGGGGGAACTTTTTATGCCAAAATGATGATGCGATTTAATGATAGTCATGAGATTAAGTTAAATTGGCTCTAGCTCACCAATACCTGGGGCCAATCAATGCTTTAGATGAGTCTAAATGGTAATAAAAATATTCTTTATTATTCTTATCGATAAAGCGATATTCAACATTTTTATTAAGTTCTTCGTTCATTTTACTAGGAGACCAGACTATATAACTACACTCTTTTTGTAAATTGATAAGAAACAATTGATAACCGTATTTGGTCAGTTTGACATCACTGATATAATAAAAACCTTGTGGTAATTCTCTCCATTTAATAGCTTTCTCCATTATTATATATTTATGTAAGCATTTGTCTAAATGTAATCACACGATAGTAAGCAATCTATTTTTAATCTCCAACCAGTTCTTTGGTTTTGGCACGGAATAATTGACGCGCTTGTTGCCTCCCCTGTTCTATGAACTTTTTTTTCTCGTCTTCGCTAATACCACTGGTCTTACGAGATTTTGATCGAATCTCCTGCTTCATTTCGTTGTATTTGGTGAGTTCCGACAGCACTAAACGAAACTCATCCTCAGATATCTTACAATCGGCCATTGCTGTCGAAATATGATCCTCAATGCTGTTCAACTTTGCTTCGGCGAGTATCCGAATACTATCGTGTTTTAATGCTTTCTTTTGTAACCTACGAGAAATGAATTTTATCGCTATTCCTGCCAGTCCCGAGACTCCAGCGGTTATTTCCATGCCGAGCACGATACGCGCGGCGATTATAGTTGATAGTAAACCGATACCCGCTACACCGAGTCCCATGCCAGATACTACAAGAGCGGTGTCAACTCCGTCCAGAGCATTCACGGCTCTGCGATACTTTTTATACAATCCAAGTCTCAACTCCCTATCCTTCCCTATTCGATGTTTTATATCGCTTATTTGATGTAATCGAAATCCATCAACAGTTTCCATCTTTTCAAATGCTTCACCGAGCGCCGGATATAAACTCATAGTGTATATAACGATCATATAATAGTCTTTAATTGGTCTTGCTTAAATGTTTTGAGACTATACATCAACCTTATCAAATGTATATTATACGGCAAGAATATCTTAGAAAGAGAAATGCTGTCACTTTTAATAATTTGGACCCCCTCGAGGGTTGCAACGGGCGATGCTCCGATATGAATAATACTGCAACGTTGACGCTCGTGTTTCTTGAGCCATTTAATCGATAGACCTGGTAATATATCGAAGGCATCTTCCGGTGCATCTCCGAACAAGACTTCAATAATAAGCGTAGAAATATTAGGTATTGCACTCAAGTTAACTTTAATATCATCGAATTCAGTAACCAAATTTAAAGTAACATTTTTTAAGGCCGGACGACTATATAACATATGACCTGGGTTTTCTGGCAGGGGGGTAACTAACACACTTTTTCGTTTTGATGGGATATAAGCCGCGAGTACGATGCCACTATTTATTATCTTAGTTAAATTATGTCCCTTACCCATCATCACATAAGGTGGGGTAATGACGATATTCAGTAGCCACTCGATGTTTGCTTCGACCATAGCCCATTTATTATTGTTGTTGCGAGTAATATTGTACGAAGTGTTTTTAAGGAGTCTACTAACGTCGACATCGCTTAAATCTCCTAGATTACCCGTGAATGTGACTTCTTTCCGCTTGTATACATTATCGTGTAAGTGTAAAGCGTATAACTTACCATTGTAACCGGGTTTATCAAATCCTTCTGTGTCTCCGAGATCGGAAAGCGCAATTGTATTACATTGTCTTAGTGTTCCAGGGCCTGATGCATCAACCATTATTTTTAATATGGAGTGTTACACTTAAGTATCCTATATGTACAGGTTGGTGTTTTACATCTAATACAGAAATTTTGAGGTCTGAAATAATACCCCGCTTAAATTTTTTATATTGTAATGACGAGAAAGATTCCGTTCTGCCGCTATTGTATTTTTCATTTTTCACTGGAACACTTCTGAGCAGAGTTGAAGGACTTTCTTGTTGAATATTATCCGTCATGCTTATTTGATCAAGATGGATGAACAACTCTTTATAGGGAACTAAATCGGGTAATTTAACTCCCTGTGTTATGTTGGGTTTTATCTTGTTTACCGGTATAGATTTAGAGTCGTCCTGAAATCCAAGTTTAGGTACTAAGTTGAGGCCAATAATTAAACCTTTTTCTCCAGTGGCTAATTTCAGCATCCCATTCGACTCATTTTGTGTGAGACTCATTCCATTAGGCTTAAAAATTTCATCATTGAGTGAGCATACGCTGTAATACCCATCAGGTATAGTAATTAATCTGTCAATTGTACGTTCGTTTATCAGTAAAAATATCTCATTATTTTCTTTCGCAGCACTTATATTGGTCCACAGTGGGTAATACGTTACATCGCATAGGGCTACTTCGAGTTGTCCATCCTAGTTATCGATAGTATGGAGCAGTTCAATAGACTGACCATTTGTTATTCCAGGTAGTGTAACATACATATTAAATATACAATGATACTATATCATAACTTAAATATGAAATCGAGATACATTACTAATCAATCGATTATAGTAACTGCCTCTGGTGCTGAATTTTTCGTTAAATTCCCAGATATCTTTGAAAATTACAGGGTCACGGCAACTAGCGATAAAATGGTGCATGATTGGTTTCACAATCCGATGCAATTTTGGCAGAATCAGTTAAACTTTGCCATATGGTGTGCCACAACGGGATGTGGCGTATCTGTTAATGCCCCAGGATTTATGCTAAATAAGTCTGTTTTATTATTTCACGTGTACTATCAGATTAGACGTATACTTAAAGAAATTAGTGCTCCATTACCGCAGGATGGAGCGTGGAATTCCACAAATAATCCGTACAATAAGTCCGCGTATGAGCGTATTTGTCAGGAATTTAATATTTCTACGAGTAAAGATTGGCGTATTAAAGGAGCAAACCATGGTCTAGGTGTTCCTTACACAGGGAAAATAACCGTCAAGAAGAAAGCGATGATTTATTTAAAGAAGTTAACAAAGGTCCATTTAATGCGTTTAAGTTGTTGCATACCAGCAAACTTTACATAAGAATGTATGATTATTTTCTAAAAACTCATCATTGGTATAAAGACTGGGAACTTTCGAGTAACGATTGGAGAGGGGATATTATGAGTTTTAAGAGTGGTTTAATTTATATTGTTACAAAATTTATACAACTGAACGATACCGCAAACGCTTGGAATGAATTTCTTAATGATAAAACGGAAAATAATTTTACTAACCCAGGATTTGTAAGATTTAATGAATCGATAAGAACTTATGTATGGGCAATTCTCGGTGCACAATGGCAAACATGAACATCCATTAGCAGTTCTGGGACGGCGCTCGATGCGCAAAAACAGTTTGTCGCAAACGTGGAGGACGCCATTAATTCACCAGTTGACATACCATCGTCTATAAAGCGTTTTCAAGATGCATTACAGTACGCTCAATCCAAAGTGGACTTCGTTTATGCGCCGGGACTATACATGTCTCCGAGTAATATGGAACTTAAGATCGGTCAAGTGATAGGCTATAATAATAAAATTGTTATCGCTACCGATCAACAAAAACCAGGTATAAATTCAGATATTAACGTCGAATTAATAACGCAAACGATCACGGGCGAAAAGGGAATAGTCAAGCCGCAGTTATCTACTAAACCATCTTTTAATGCTCAACCATCTTTTAATGCACAAGTGCCACCGCATATTAAGGCTAAAAATCAACAACATATCGATGAAAAAACAGCGCTTGTAGTGGGTGGAGTCTCGGTTGGTTTACTCATGATTTGGTTAGCGAACTGATTTGGTGGTTAAATAGTTCTTAGCGAATATGTACAACAGCCCTGCAATTGCTACGATCAGCCCCCACAAGTTTTGACTAAGCCAAGTGGTGGTCTTAGCTAATAAATTCAATAGCTAGGAAACAACACTCCCTATTATACCGGGAAGTGCAGCCGCGGCTTTCTCAGCGAGCTTTCCCAGTGCTGAACCTAATGCTTTTAAATGCTTTTTTATCCACTCTTTTATACCATTTTTATCGTTAGGCGGTGTACCACCACCTGTACTGCCACCTGTTAACGAGAGAGTCAAAGTCGATATAATAAATCCCAACGCGGTTAAAATACTGGCAATTGTTATTCCCTGTTCTCTGAACAATGTTTTAATTTTATCGGCCAGTGTAGTATCATCGTTGAGGACTTGATCGATAGTTTCTCGAATACGACTGATTTGCGAATGATGTGCCTTTCTACTACTGGAAGCAGCCTCGAGGCGGGCCGATCTTTCGTATTCTAAGTTACGCAATCTTTCTGCTACGCGGCGTCTACTGAATTCATCACCTGCCTGTTCAAGTTTTGTTTTCTCATAAGCTATATGCTTGTCGAGTTCGGATAGCTTGGCTGTATTATTTATCAGTTCTCCCCGCATTGTTTGCATTGCCTTGTCAAGACCTCGTAAATCCCTAATACTAAACTCCGATACCTGTAATGTGGAATTATCGTAATAGGTATCTAAGATTTCTCCGAGTCCGTTCGAGGCCACGTTAGAGGCTTCTTCCAAATTATCTGTGTTACTGAGTTCAGTACGCACAGTCCTAAGAACCTTAGTTGTCTTCGCGGAAAGTCGTCGGTAGTTCACAAAACCTAATTTATCACGAACAGTGCTGATGCCGTGTTTAGCAGCTATCGTAGACAAGGCTAGGGGCTTACGAGTACGAGAATGCATAAGATCAATATCCGGAGAGTCACGCAGTCGCAATATTCCTTTACTATCTATCGTAAACTTTGAATAGTCACGGCCTATTGGGGTATCTTCTTTTAAGGCATCGTAATAATCATTGACGGACGATTGTAAAAGTTCATCGTTAAGACTACTAAACCTGGTTTCATCAGTACCCTCTTCAGTTCGATTCGGATCATCAAAGGTACTTAGATCAAAGTCATTAATATCAAAATCAGTCATTTTTATATTAAACATAGGGTACATAATTTCAATATAAACAATGTCTTCGCAATACGGACGCAAATTAAACCCACAACGTAGACTTCGAGATCCATTAGGGGTCAAAGCAATTCGTCAGTCTGTAACTATAACTAATAACCCTAGTACCATCGATCAGAATCAAACGCTTCTGGTTGGCTTTCCTAATCTCTGCGCACACGATGTGTTAGTTCCGGGAACTGTCCGACTAGCATTTACGATTAGTTTGACTTCTACAGACGTTAACAGAGAGCCCGTTCAGAACATAGGTCGTGCTATCGTTAAGAAAATCGGGATTAAAATTAGCGGTAATGAGGTTTTGAGTATCGATGATAGCGATGTATACTATTGTTACATGGATCTCTGGAGAACGGATAAAGAGCGGGAAAACTTACAGTACCAAGGTATTTGTAATAAGAACACATTGAGACTGCGCGTGGGCGCTGAAAATGGTGTTGATACCAACGAAAAAGATAAGGCCGTTGCCGACGCATTAGGTAACAGATTCTATGTTCCCTTAGACTTTGAATTACTAGATTCCCACATGCCCTTTTATCAAGCATCCCTAGGCGATAGGTTAGAATACGAACTCACTTTTAATGACTACGGTAGAGTAATCAGATCTGCTAATGAAGATGCGAGCTATTCCATTGACAATATCTCTCTGGAGTACGATATGATAACGGATCCCGAATTAGCCAGACAAATTCGTAACCAGTATACGGGAAGTTTAGCCATTTTGTACGATCGCGTGCTGCGACATCGAAAGATCACGAGGGACAAAAAAGATACGATGTGGAATATCAATCTAAACGTCCCCACGAGGTCGTTGAAGGGTATTTAAATGTTGTTCGAGGACCCCTCCGATGCGTTTAAAAGAAATACTGAGAAGTTCTACAATCCCAAGATTACAAAAGTAGAATTGACTATCGAAGGCGTTCCTAATCAACTATATAGCCAAGGAATGCTAGCGTATCACCAGTGGGATGAGATTAAAAAACTTCCTTCTATAAAACGTTCTCCGGAAGTTAATGCGGTCGTGAAAGATCTGTCTCTCGGGAGTGTATCGATGGGTGAATACCTCACAACGAAGTACGCGCTATGGCTCGACATGCGAACAACGGACGATGACCAATTACACGGCAGTGGGAGGAGAATAGAAAATGCTAGCGAGGGTGCCACCATACAGATAACGAAGCTTCAGGAAGCGGCTGGTAAATTAAACATATATTTGTACGTGATTATGGATGCGCAACTTAATATACAGAATGGGAGATTCGTGCAAGCAATCTATTGATAATCTTTTACCTAAAGATCCGCACTGTGCTATCATATGCGGGCAAACGGGCTGCGGAAAAACAGCTTTTATTCTAGATATTTTAGAAAGTCATTATCGGGACGTTTTCGATTTTATATTATTCTGTGCCCGACTATAAGCGTTAATAAAACATACCTATCGAGAGATTGGGTAATGAATGACGACGGGGTACACAGAGTCGATCCGGGCGATCGTTTACAAGACTGCCTCCGAGTATGTCACGAAAAATACAAAGGAGAATCAACCCTTTTCGTAATAGACGACTGCAGCGCGAGTAAAGAACTCACAAAAAAGAAAGATATGCTTTCGTATTTAGCATTCTCCGGACGGCATACTCAACATAGCGTTTGGGTACTTACTCAAAAATACAACTCTGTCCTGAAAGATCTCAGAGAGCAGACCAAATGGGTAGCGCTGTTTCATTGCAAAGATCGAGATTCATTCGAGGAATGTTTACGCGAAAATGATGTTATTTATACCAAGATCGAACGAGATAAAGTCAGAAAACAGTTAGCGGCAACGAAGCACTGTAAACTCGTATTAAAAACCGATCAACCAGCTGCTTATGCAATTGCTTAGCAAATTATAGCAAAATTATAGCAAAATTATAGCAAAAATATAGTAAAATTATAGCAAATGTAGCAAAAATGTAACAAAAATGTAGCAAAATGTAGCAAAAATGTAGCAAAATTATAGCAAATTGAACATTAGCGGTTAATATTACATAAAATGTGGTTCGAAATCTTCATTCTTTCGCAACAGTTCATTATTACGGGTTGTATTGGATATGTCATATTACATTATGTTAGACTTAAATATCTCCTTAGGTATTACATTATGGAATGCGACGAACTCATCGAACAAATACTCAAAGAATCTGATGTTGATCAAAATGTTACAGATAAATCTTCAGATAAACATAGAGAAAGACTCGCGGCTTTGGTAGCCGGTGGAAAATGTTCCCAATATTTGGGAGAAAATTATACCATCGAAAAAATTGATAACATGACCGACGAAGAGATTAAAAAACTGTACGCGCGTTACGAGTCTAGACTTGGAGCTACCATGACTAAAACGATAGGGTCTTCTATATTACAACTATACACAGCCGTAGCTAGTACGTTTCTCCCCATCCCGGCAGAACATCGCATGTATTTATGCGAATCTCTCGAGAAAGACCCATTCATCGAACACGCTATAAGCTCAGTGAGCTGTGATTTTTATCATAGATTTGGAATGTTCTTAGCTCCGTTCACCACAGCTTTAATAACGGCTAGGTATTGTCAATTTAAACATACGTGCCCACTTAATAATATAAAGAACGAAGTTCAAATAAATAATGGAGACACAGGTGACACCACAACAGATTGTGAACGAGGAACCACAGATTGTGGAACAACAACAAGTGAACACACAACAAACAAGTGAATGAGGAACCACCACATGTGAATGAGAAACCCAGAGTTACTAAGAACCCCCCAAAAATAGCCGCAGGAAGAAAGGGAGGACTGGCGCGCAAAGTGAAATTAATAAATAATTCAAATCCGATTAAAACATGGGCACTAGTAGGAGTTGCTGGTATAGCGGCTGTATGGTTCTTTTATAAGACCAGAGAAGAGAAAACGTCACCCCCGCCGCAACAACAAGTTCAATTAGAGGTTAGTCCTCATATAATGCTATAAGAAGCATGACTACTCCAGTTACAGACGGTAAAATGTTGGTAAACGCGACGTATCATTCAGCGGTGGTCACCGGCTTGGCCATTGGCTATGCCCGTATGGCTAAAATGATTACTAAAGCCACACCTCCCAAGCTAGATTTTAATAGTTATGATATTGGTATGGCAATTCTGGATATTGGATTGGCTATGGCAACGAAGGATATGCTCATCAAACAAGGACTTATCCCGGGAGACATAATGAAGTAATTAAACATTTGAATATTTATATTCATATAAACATTTGAATATTTTATATTATTAAACATATGGCAACAATTGCGATGATGGTCAGTGGAGCTGTTGTTAATGCTCTAGCTTTTTCGGGGAGTAATTATTTATTTTCCAGTATGAGGGAATCAAACGCTAAAGAAGTTGAAGAGGAGCGTAAACGACATAACGAAGCTTTAGAACAATACCAAGCACCCCAGTTGCAATATACACAGCAGAGAATGAAGAGATTAGACTTTATTCATGAACAACTGATTAAGGAAGGACATTCAATTCAAACGTTTAAGGATGTCGAATATGCCATGCACGAATACTTCCTCATTTTTGGGAAAAAACTAGACCCAATACCGAGACCAACAATGAGTCAGTTTTATACACCGTCAGAGGAACAAAAGAACCGAGAGGTCACATTTATCATGTTGGGATTGACTGCTGTATTGATTTTCAGCTATACAATTATGCATAAGTCAGAGTGACAGCTGTGGCTATGCATAAACCATGATCAATAAATAGCCTAATCAATATCTCAATAGTGTAGATGTGATTTGCATTTAGACAAATGATATGATAGATGTATATACCATGAATAACTGCAAGTTTACACTCACGGGTAAGACTACTCTTTGTAACCGACGCTGTGTCCAAATTTACTGCGGTATACACAATTATTACATCAGGCGCGGAAACATTAACTATACGTGTTCTGAATGCGGGATAGGGGTCAAAGGTCGTTATTGTTTATGCAAGAAACACGGTGCTGATAGGGTCAGGAACCAGATTATTTATGCTAGGAAGAGAGATTACATCAATGAGAGGAATAGGTTGGGGAGAATACGTATTTAGATATATGAAAACAACCAATTAGACATTTGTCTCATTTTGCATATACCATTCAACCACAATGGTTTTTGTCAGAGAATTAAAAGCTATGGCAAAGCAAAGAGGACTGCGTGGATATTCTCGTATGAGAAAAGCTGAATTGATGGATTTACTCGGTTTGGAATACAACAGACCACCCCAGACTGTTAGAGAACTCAAAGTTCGAGCGAGAAACAGTGGGCTGAGAGGTTATTCTCGAATGAGAAGAGCTGAATTGATCGCTTTACTAGATAATAATCAACCTAATGATAATGTTGATATTGATAATGATGTTGATAATCAACATAATGATGATGTTGAGAATAAACAACAAGAATGAATATTTGTACCCACATCCGCCGGCGTTGGTAAATATCTAAGAGGTTGGAAGATTGATATTAATTCCAACATGGATGTTAACGATATTAAGCCCATCATATCCAGTAAAATTAACGAGGAATTAGATGATTTACATAGTATAAAATACCAGCTGACGATTAAAATGACATTGAGTAAAAGTAACACAGACGATAGCACCGAATATACCGAACCATATTTCCGTAGCAATCAAGAAGTTATAACTGAATCCGATACTATAAACTCATCATTAGATACATCAATTCAGAGAATACAGGAAACTTTAGAACGCTGGACTAATAGAGGTTCTGGTTTGGGTGTGGATAAAATCGATAGTTTATATTTAGATATAGCGAATTATATGCCTTTCAAAGGTGGATCTTATATAGATTTACCCCCGTATTATAAGAAGAAAAAAGCCATAATTAACGTAAAAAATAAATCCGATGACTGTTTAAGAATGATGATAAGATCTGCATTGTTCCCAGTAGACAAGCATCCGGATAGACCTTCTAGCTATCCCCAAAACGATGGACTCAACTTCGATGGTATAGACGAACCTACACCAATATCACAAATTGATAAGGTGGAAAAGCAAAATAATTTAGCTATAAATGTTTTCGGACATTCTAAAGGAATTGTTGTACACAGGATAAGCTCCGCTCCGGAAAATATCCCCAGAATCAATTCATTTCTGATCGAAAAAGATGGTAAATATCATTATACGTGGATAAAGAGTTTAAACAGGCTATTATACGATCAAACTAAACATAAAGAAAAGAAATATTTCTGCGAAAGATGCCTGCATGGGTACAGCAGACAAGATCTATTAGAAGCGCATAAAGAAGACTGTAGAGGTGTTGTAAAGAATGCTATCAGGATCGATATGCCTAAAGAGGGAAAAAATATATTAAAATTTGAACATTATTGTAATCAAATGCCAGTACCGTACGTAATTTACGCCGACTTCGAAGCGCTTATCAAACCCATAGAAAATACCAACCATAATAATCAAGATAGTAGTTTTACGTACAAAACTCAAGAACATATTCCTTGAGGGTTTGGATATATAGTTGTAAGGTATGATGGGAAAACAAACCCGCCCGTGATTTACAGAGGTCCCGATGCAGCGGAAAAGTTCCTAGAATATCTACAAAATGAAGAGAGAATAATCAGGGAAAAATTATCGTGTAAGAAACCCATGCGTATGACGAGGGATGATTGGAGGGCCCATAAGAAGTCAACGAGTTGTCACGTTTGTAATAAACCCCTGGATGGGGATTCCGTAAGAGATCATTGTCACGTCACGGGTAATTATCGGGGAGCCGCTCATAACGAGTGTAACTTGAAACTAAAAATGAATTCTCAAACAATACCCATCCCCGTTGTGTTTCATAACCTTAGGGGATACGATTCACATCTCATTATGCAAGCTATCTCAAGACCGACGGCGGTTTAACGTGCATTCCTAATAATATGGAAAAAATACATATCGTTCTCGTTGACTAAACCTATACATTATAGGGACAAGGATGGGAAATCTAGAACAAAGCAAAGTAATGGGCTTAGATTCATAGACTCCGTACAGTTTCTGTTATCTTCCCTGGACAATTTAGCTAATGCGAACAATCCCGATGACTTCGCGATAACAAATAAATATACCGATAAGATAACTCGTAATTTGTTGCTGAGAAAAGGTGTATATCCTTACGAATATATGGATGATTGGTCTAGATTCGAAGAAACTGAATTACCACCCCTCGAATCATTCTATAGTAACTTAACAGAATCTAGAATAACAGATGCCGATTATGAACACGCTCTGACGGTCTGGGATAAATTAGGTTGTAAGAATTTAGGCGATTATCACGATCTGTACTTAAAAACCGATGTACTGTTACTCACCGATATATTCGAGATATTTAGAAAGACATGTCTAAAACAATACGCCTTGGACCCGGCATGGTACTATTCCAGTCCCGGACTATCGTGGGATGCATTGTTGAAGAAGACCGGTGTAGAACTAAAATTACTCACCGATTACGATATGCACTTGTTTATTGAGAAAGGATTAAGAGGTGGTATATCGATGGCAGCTAAAAGGTATTCTAAGGCTAATAATAAATTAGTGGAAGGATACGATCCGAGTAAACCCGACACGCACATATTATATCTCGATGCCAAGAATTTGTACGGATGGGCTATGAGTCAACCTTTACCCACGGGTGGTTTTGAATGGGTCAATGATATCAATGTGAATAATATCAATAATATCGTCGAAGTGAATAAAGGGTACATACTAGAAGTTGATTTGGAATATCCAAGTTCGTTACATAAAGACCATAACAGTTATCCGCTAGCTCCTGAAAGATTAATGGTTAATAAAGATTGGATGTCGGAATATCAACGCTCCTTGATGGGTAATAGTAGGTTAGCTAACGTAGAAAAACTCGTACCAAATTTGATGGATAAAACAAAATATATAGTTCACTACAGAAATCTCCAGTTGTATCTATCGTTAGGTATGAAACTTAAGAAAATACACAGAGTTCTAAAGTTCGATCAAAGCCCTTGGATGGAGCCCTATATAAGGTTGAACACAGATTTAAGAAAGATAGCTATCAGCGATTTCGAAAAGAATCTGTATAAGCTCATGAATAACTCGGTATTTGGTAAAACTATGGAGAATCTAAGGAAGCGTGTTGATGTTAAATTAGTCAGATCTAATGAGGAAGAAAGACTCAGGAAACTTATAGCCTTGTCAAAACACTTGATGTATGACTTATATTACAACGAAGTTAAGAAGCAATACGGCGATAGATGCGAGGTGTTATATACCGACACAGATTCTTTGTTGATGGAAATACAAACCGAGGATGTGTATAAAGATATGGCAGAAAAAATAGATATGTACGACACAAGCGATTACCCAAAAGATAATCCACTGCACAGCGTTGTAAATAAAAAGGTGTTAGGTAAGATGAAGGATGAATGTGCTGGGACCCCTATAGCGGAGTATGTCGGATTAAGACCTAAGATGTATTCTATAAAGAAGTCCGATAATGGAGTGATAAGAAAAGCCAAGGGCGTTAAGAAGTATGTTGTAAAAAAGCATATCAAACACGAACAGTATAAAGAATCATTATTCAACGGTAGAACATTCAAACACGAGATGAACTCTTTAAGAAGTTACAATCATAGGATATATGGATTAAGAATGAACAAGACATCATTATCCCCCTTAGATACAAAGAGATGGATTGATAATGATGGTGTAACTACCTATGCTTATGGTTATGGTGGTAATACCGTACCGTCGGGAACTATGAACAACTCTTCTCGTACAAATGCCCTACCCGGTCCATCTTGAAGATAATAAAGAATAGGCTCTCCTTCTTTCGTAACCAATCGACTAATGTTATACGTCTTAAGGGACCATATGGGATCGGTTGCGCGACACAGGCCTCCTTCGAGTTCACCGGCCTGGTATAAATATCTTACCCTTACTCTATCCGGAAGTTTTCGTTCTTTGCCTCTCCTCGGTGCTGAAGATTCGGAAGTCACGGATTTCATTTTAATAGCATCGGATGGTTTCTTCCCTATTAATCTTGTTACTTCATTATTCAGCGCTGATACAACGGCTGGTAATCGTGTCACCCATTCGGTTGATCTCAATCGTTCTGATTTCATTTCGATCCCATACTGATAACCAAACAAACGTTCCGCTAATGTCCTGTTAAATCTTTCGACGATAGCTTGACTTCGGTGGGCCTCTCTTTCACCACGGACGATTTCGACATCGTTCTTTGTTAACAGTTTAGTTACCAATCCCATAAACTCGCGACCGGGATCTACTTGAAATAGCTTAGGCCATTTTAGCGGTCCGCGTTTATATATGCGACTCAGTGAATTAGCTACCTCTGTTGATTCTTTCGAGGTTAATGGCTCAGCCTCTTTGTATCGACTAGCCACATCCACTACTGTTAAAGCGTATTTATACGTTTTGCGTTTTACCTTATCGTGGGGAAGAAACAAGAGGTCAGCCTGATGAACTTCATTCGTCGTAAAAATATCAAACTTCTTCCTCGGTATATAACGCGGTGCCGGTAAATATATCTGCCACATCGCTTGTTTCTTTAACCAATCCTTAGCCACATCTTTAGATACCTTAGCCACGGTGGCTAATTTTTTTATTGCTCCTACACCTTTCCAATATCCTCGTGGGCTATAGTAAATTTTATCCATTATTAATTAATATTGATGTTTCGTTTAATACAACTCATGATTATCGTTAAATCGCATAATCATTTTGGCATAAAAATCCCCCCTGTAGTAGCAGTATAGGTAATAAATCTGGCTCCAGTGGAAGTGGTCCAGAACCCCCATTACCTATACTACTGTTCGCCAAAGACATTCATGTTAACTGTACGACCCTATACTGAAAACGTGAAAATCAATAAACTCAAGTCTGCTTGCATGTCAGTAACAGCTTTGAACAAAGGGCAAGGTCACCACCGGAATAAGAAAAGACAAAAGTGATGAACTCACAGCGTTTTACGCTGGAGATAGGGAATGTTATTGTTCTCATTTGGGATAAATTTGGGCCACATTGAGTTTTCGAATAATTGGTATCGGAAATGTTCAGTTTGAGTGATCTGGT
This sequence comes from Haliotis rufescens, assembly GCF_023055435.1. Classification (NCBI taxonomy): domain Eukaryota; kingdom Metazoa; phylum Mollusca; class Gastropoda; order Lepetellida; family Haliotidae; genus Haliotis; species Haliotis rufescens. The sequence goes on along the minus strand of NW_025964001.1, from coordinate 47,986,144 downwards.
CGTGTAGTCGTCAACAAACAACTCCCGAAACAGTGCCACAAAATACGCTGATTGCACAACCGGACCATCACAAGTAAGTCTAGATATCTGTCCAGATAGTTTAAACTGACTTCATTTCACCACCCTTATCCTTTTACCGGTACTTTAATCAAACTGAAAGTTACGAAAGTGGTTGGGTGCGTCATGCTCATGGTGACCCTAGATCTATTGATAGGTAGTCGTACATTGTAAATGGATATAGCTCGATTATATAATTTCTGTAGAAGCTCTATGCATAACTTATATAGAATTAAAACCAAATTTGATGCGTGTGACTGTCTTGTTTGGTTTAAAAAAGTGTTTGTGAATATCTCTCTCTCTGAGATTGCTTCAGTTCTGCCTTGTCGAAAAAAATGATGATCTCTCGCGATTTTTTATGAATGAAACAAGTAGTCCCAGTGTGACAGAGGTCAACCTTGTAAGGCACACATGTGTCGTAAAGATTTAGTATCTTCACCACGTGGGTAATAAACCTCTATATGACACATCTGTCTCACTTGACACTATGTCAGCTCTCCCTCTCAGATGGTAACCATCCCCCTGCGCCTTGACCGGGAGCTACATCCTCACGTCCTGTTACTTGTCCCGTGCTGCTCCTGGTTCCTGGACACAACACAACCAAAGACACATTACTTACAGTGTCTGATACCATTCAAGTACCCATATGTGCCAAACTAGAATGTGTTTACGTACATAATGGAGTAACTTTCATCCGGTAAGCTGACACTGTTTTACTCAAATAACAAAGTTTGCCAACATTTAGAGAGTATAATACCTAGCTTAAACCAACTGCAATGACGAGGTCATTTACATACAAATGAGCCTAACTTTGCTCAAATAACCGTGTCAACTGCATGGCAGGTAGACCTAGCTAGCCCAGAGGTCAAGTTTTAGTGACATGAAACAACATGTGGTAGTTTACACTAATAAAGTGATGTTTAGCATTTGACAGGACGTACCACATTGGTGCCAAAGCGAGGCTCATATGTCTTAGTGAGGTATAGCCTGAGACAGATTCTCAAATGCCATGCTGCATATATTCACAAATTATTCAATACAATTAATAAAAGTTTAACACTCACGTCACTAAAGCTGGGGACACCACACAAACCCAAGGGTCTAATCAAGACACACAGTCCAACCTGGTCAATGTGACCGCCCAGAATTTAGACAAAGATTTCCCAGATTGCAAGATGGTTACATGTACAAATCAAGCAAAGCATTGCAAGCCTATCCACTCACTGCAACCAGTTTACATAGATTTACTCTCATAATCACTTACAGTGCAACCACACTTGTCACACCTTTCTCCAACACACAACCCATACATACAGTCAAACCAAATCAAAATGTCATTGTGATCTTGACAACCAGAAATCTGAAGCTGTGTGTCTTTGGTGACTTCACATGCTATAGCAAAGATGTAGAAGAAGACCACACTTGTTGGTGCTGCTGTATCTTGAACTGGTCCTCCCAAGTACAGGACTATAGAATTACTCTTCTATACAACAAAGTCATAAGCCAAGATTATGAGAGAATGAAGTCCATCACAACTTGAAATTGGTCGTGCATGTGGGCTACTGCTCCTCTCATGTTCACCTCTTCTGAAGTACTAGCGTGAGTAACTGTCATGGCTACGGTTTCTGTTGAAGACAAAATTGCAGAGAGGTATGGCAGAGTATGTAAAGTATAAGGTCCATATGAGTTAATTCCTGATCGTCTATGATGAACGTCTGTGACGATCGCCTCAGGGTGAGAGTATGAATATCCCCATCCAACTCTTGAACGTTGGCCATCAAATCCAATCCATTCGTTCCACAATCCTGTAGATTGATTTTAGGTGACTGAATTGTATCCTTAATTCTTCAAAAGCAGAAGGCTGTAGCTGGGTTCTTGGGTTGATCTTGGGTGAGTGTATCTGAGTTGCCATCAGACATGAATATAGATGCCTGTTTTATTGCTAATGTCCATTTGATAGTAAAAAGATGGTAACAGCGTACATGGATCATGGATTTTCTTTCATTTCTAGGCTATTACACACTAAGTGCAAGCAATATGATGACAGACAACATGATGCCTCACATGAATCCTTGGTTCAGGTGTATTGAGACCAGTGTGAACTCTTGTCATTTGTGCATGGGAACAAACAATTATGCTTTCATAAACACTGGCAGAGGATCACTAACTCATAACACTGAACTTACCATTCTGTCCAGAGCAGCTATTGATTGACAAATTTCTCCACAGCTTTTGTCAAAGTAAGTATAATGAAATCTTCTTCCTGCAAGTAAACATGTACAAAAATAATTAGCAGACTTATATAAACTCATGGGGGTTGAAATGAATTGGAAAAATGTATACTAGTATTCACTTGATCTATTATAATATTACCTTCTTTTTAAACTAGAACAGATGCGTGAGTACTTGCAAAAACAGAAGCAGACGCTAAACTGTCATTTTCCGAACTCTGTACATACCACCATGCATGCCCAGTCTTTATCTTCAGTTTGGGGAATTCATGCCTACTGTATCTTGGAAAGTTTGTTAAACTCTTCCTCAGACAGATGCCTTCCTAGGCATCTAGGGTGGGGATCTCAATCAGTTGATCAATGGGCACCCCATACACACACCAGATGGTGCTGGAGAAGGAGAGTCCATCTCCCACAATATGTTTCAAAACTGACCTCTTACAAGAAAAATCTTGCTTCATATAGTCCCTAATCAGTAAATTCTGCTCTCAACTTGTCTTCTCGTCCGTAAGACAATCTGAAGGAGTTACAGTGTGAAATAACCAAACCAAATGTGGCGAGATGTGATATATTTGTTTTGACTGTTTACATTATGTACATCTGGAGTCTGGACACACAGAAAAGAAGTGACATTTTCCCACTTATGCATGCATAGTTGCATCTAACGGAGGATAGGATTTCCCTCACAACTGTTAAATATGTGTGACAGTGAAGAGGATGTCTGTTAAAAATCTAAAGCCGTTTTTGTGTGATGACAGCCCAAACTGAAAGTTATGGCTGATGCTGTAACAAAAGTAAGGTATTCACAGTAATTATTGGCTTCACACATTGTGGCTTTGAAAAATAATAATAGAAATCAGGTAAGGTACACTATCAGCTGCTTTCGATGAGCAAAAGTTCAATCTGTGTGCCATACAATGAACTGAAATGAAGTGGGGGGGCTCACTTATTTGACTGATGTTGCCACACCTGACTAACACCTGTCATTATGGAAGCCCTGTCAGACCCAAATCCTTGTACTTTGCTCCAGTCAACACCCCTAATTTCTCTTACAGCATTTATTAGCATTTCCGCCGTAACACCTCCATCTGAAAGCTTTATGGTTCCTGAGAAAACTCTTCCTACATTCAACTCTTCACCAACAACTTTTACATACACAACCAACTTCTTTTACACAGATTTTATCTGTACTTTCATCTGTCATCACGGATACATATTTACAAGTTTCTTGTCAATTTTCTGTCTAATAACTTCAGAGAAAACAACAAGACATTCATCATATGTAGCACATCACTTCATGGCAAGAGTAAGTGGCATTGTCCCCAACATGTAACTTTTAAATCCAGACCATTTGTTTGTTCTTCCATTGACTGCATACATGGGTAATGATTTAGTGAAAAATTGCTGAATGCAATATAACATGCAGTCCTCATTGCACATATCAGAGTTGTTCTTTCTTTTATCTGTGAAAAGCATTGGATGCTGCAGTTGTAAAATTATTCTGTAAAGATCAATCTACAACTGCTTCACGATGGTCACGAAGTCTGAGGTGATGAACAAGTGTTGAAGTATGGAAGGTGGAACATCCCATCATGCTTGTGAACAGTTTATCCTTCACAGATTTAATGCAAAATCACTATGCATGTTTCCATGATAATTTAGCTTCAACCATGACATCTGAAACTTCATGTCATATGTAAAACTTTTTCCCTCAGTAGGTTGGTTGACCCTAGCTAGTGCCATGCGAGTCATTATTGTTAACATGGTCAGGAATCAGGTCGGGTGGCATGACAGAAAGTTTGTTTTCATTTACCCATTAGTGTTTACAGCATCGCTTGCTGAGTTTTTCTGTTTACTGTTACACCTAAAAAGGTTGCTTTGTTTTTCAGGCAAAGCCACTTTGCTAAAAATGATTCACAGAACAGACAGCAGACGACAAACTTCAAGCAAACAATTGTCTCTATCCCTCTTGGGTAAATAGCACCACACCTATCACTATCATTCAGAACTTTTGTCTGTATGATTGTAACCTTGATTCAGCTATCTACACTGTTAGTACGACTAAAATCTTCAAGATTAACCTGGGAATTGATTATACTGATTACCAGTACTTCAATTCAACTTTTGCTAAGCAAAACAAAGTGATATATCTAGTCTTTGTTTTAATTTGCGGGAGATTAAGTTTGTAATGTGGGAGTCGCGCAATCAGCCGGCCCGGACGCAACATGTATTTCGTTTTAAACAACATAAGTAAGTTTCATATCAGCAAGAAATAAATTATTTCCGATTATTGATCTGTAATTTATTTTGTAATCGACAATTATTTTTCCAAAATGCAATCAAACAACCAACAGATCATATGATTAATCGCTCTGCAGTAAGTGCTGCAGCAGCGTTTTTGAAACGTTTCCTCTGTTGTGGCCGGAGACATGCTCTGTGAAAAATATATTGACATGTTTAATAGGTTTCTGGTAGGAGAAGTTTTCGTTCATTGTCAATGGACTGTCGAATAATGGACAAATGCTCACGTTAACTTTCTCAAAGTGAGCTACAACAGAATGGTCTTCCTTAGGTCATGCCAAGCCAAAGCATCAATGTAACATGGAAGACCAGATAACTGCCCATGATACAGCTTAAGTCATCGGCAATCACAGCTGGCGTGCAGTATTAAGAAGAAAAAACTTTTGCTCGTGCATGACTTATTGGGATATTGTTTGTCTGCGAGCAGATTATCTCTTTGCTGAACACGTAAAATCAGCAAATAATATTGTTTTACATACCCCAATGGCAGAAATCAGATGATATGATGAAGAGATTGTCAGGATCTGTAAGGTATCGGCTAAACACATTTCCATAATATTGCTCTTTTTCTGGACTGAGGGAACCAACAAGGACAGGTACAACACTAAATTCTCCACGGCGACTGAAAAGGAAATATAGTTAGATATCTTTAAAAATACAAAATTTGAGCATTTCCTTTTAGTTCTAAACAGACTACATATGTATCTGGTTTACATATCAAGATAATGACAAAAAACCTCCAAGTAAGACTATCAACAGGCATATTATCAGTTAACAAGAAAACAGTCTTATTATTATACCTCGCCATGGGGCACATTACAGTTTTGTTTGTTCATAAAGTAGTGAACATAAACTTAAAAAAAAAGGATTTACATTTGTCAGAGGGGTACACAATGTACATGATCTAGACTACCAGTTGTCAGACTTTCATTTTTGTGGAAGCCTGGGTGGGTTAGATCACAGACACTTTGCACTTTGTAAAATAACATTGGCCAAGGGCTGTAAGTGTGTATGCTCAAAATCTAAAAACATGTCGCAAGGGAAGTAACTCTGTAAACAAAATAATTTATGGGACCAATTTTTGCACAGTCTTGACAGGTATCTCTTAGCTCACCTTGCAAAGTTTCATTCATGTAAAGTCAGTAGTTCTGAGAAAACTTGTCCCCACTGCAGACACTATGCACTAAGTTAAACGCATGAGACAAGGACAACAATTGTAAACAAATAATTTAGGGGACCAATTTTCGAACTCCGTCTTGACAAGTATCTCATATGTAAGCATGCAAACTTTCACTCATGTAATTTCAGAAGTTTCTGAGTAAACTTGTACCCATCATGCCCATTTCACAGTAAATTGTATATTTATAAATACTAATCTTATCTCACTCTATGCATCTCATCCTTCTACTTCCGATCCTTGTGTGGAAACATCACAAAACAAAGTTTCCAGCTTCTAAGCTTCATTTGCACAAACATCCCATGCATCATCTCTGCGACCACCCTGTCAATCAGATCTTGCATCCAGATCTCATGCAGCTTGCGGTATGTGTGCTAATCACCTGACACACTCTGCCTCACCATTCTCTTTCTTGAGCTGACAGGCTGTGTACCTGTGACACGGAGATGGATTGGGGATGGATCTTCACACTCGTTGTGGTAGCGATGACCGAATTTGAAGCTGCTAAATATATAAATTATGTTGAACCTTTTTTCAGGAGCGAAGAAATTCTGCAACTTGCTGTGGAGTAAAGTAGTAGGAGAGGGAGTCTGCTAGGACGTTGCTGCATCCTGGAATGAGCTGATGCCCAAAGCATCCATCAACCGAAAGGGCTAGAATGACCGCCTTGAATTCGAGATTTGATTGTTGATTTGGAGGGTCGATTCTATTGCACCCGACAATGATCAATCAGAAGATAAGGTCTCAGAAAACGCTGAATTGGCTGTAGTTGTAGTCGACCTCTCTGGGAAAGAGTTTGTGCCAAAGTCAAAAGACCAAGTAACTGCTGCCATTGTCGGAAACGTAAAGTGCTACCGGCACGAGCCATGGTATCTTCTTCCACCTGTCCGGAGGAACAGACATCTTCCCAAGATCAGTGTCGAAAAGAGGACACTGCAGTTTACCAGAGGATGTGGTCTCCAACTTTTCTGTGTTGACTAGCCAACCGAGATGATGACCATTGGAAGATTGGTCCCATGAATGTCGACCCCATTCCTAGTGGTCAATCCTTGGATGTCGATCCGTGAACCTTTGAGTCTTTTCCTGTCAATCATCTGGCATTGGTCGGGAACATTCTCTACCTCTCCCATTACCAGTATGTGATGTCAAAATTGTATGGGAAGAGTTGATAGTAGCCATGGTGGATAAAACCGGTGGAACTGCTAAAACCATGTGCTTGTCCGAAGTAGCTGACTGAGAATTTGAAGTCAGAGCTGTGTCTTGAAAATCAAGTTGACTACATGATTCTCCGGTCGATTGATCACACGAAGCCGGGTAATCAGGACCATGTGGAAGTGCGGCAGTACCAGAGACTGTGCCTTGAAGCGATGTAGATAACATTGGGAGCTTATGTCGAATCAACGTCTATATTCACCAACTCCATTTTAAATAAGTGAGGGATGATTTGTCCTACCTGGTTGATCGGCGGTATGTCGATGTGTAGTACTGGCAAAGACGCGATGGATTCCATCCCCTGAAGCTGTGAAACAGTGCTGCCCATGCTTATATCGAGGCAATGACAAAAGAGGTAAGAAGATGTTTAAGACTTCACTTTCATCAAAATACTACAGTAAATGCAAAGCACAGCTTGCTTGAGGTCAGTCTCGGACCCGCATCCCGGTCTTGTTTTCTAACAAGATATTTTGACACGATATATGTGAATCACCCTTGTGCAGGAACAGGAAACACTGCAGTTTTGCCGAAGTTCTGAAGAATAACAGTGTACAGGCAGTCAGTTCCTTGTAGAATATGGGATGAAACAGGTGCAGCAGCCCCATATAATGCTAGAACACATGCTCATATGTCGAAGACCTGCCAATCGTACTGATGAAAGGTTGACAAACTCTCCCGATGAATCTTCCTGACTGAATGGTGTATTGAAAGGATGGGAAACACGCAGAGTGGCTGTTTTGTCTCAATCATCGTAAACTGTAATGGTGATTTCTCTTTGGTGAGCACCATAAGAAGATCAATCCATGGCTGGCGGGCGCATGGACCGGATCCTTGAAAATCCTCGTAAAATAGGTCTTCAGCATCTTCAGCTTGTCATAAGAGGTGACTATGTTTGTAAGAGGAGACCAAAGGGATCAGGCGGTCCAGCATGCTGATATGGTTGGAGCAGGTCATCGTACCCCAAGACGTAGATTGATGCTCATGATGTCAATCACTGGATTGCCAAGTCTAACCTGATTTGGTACAGATTGCAATCATATAGTAGGGATAGCGTAGGCATGTTGTCCAGCCTATCTGAAGCGATGTAGTCATGGTTGTAGCGTGCCTGGGTGGTACAGTTGAGCGTTTGGTGTGCTGTAAGGCCGCCGATAAGGACTGTCAGAGAGATCTAATCCTTGAAGCCGAGAACACGGTCTGATCTCTATGATCCCATGAAGTTGGTAAGGGGTTAGTCGCTGGAGGAGCCATACTAGTAGAAGGTCCATCACAGGAAGTTGAGAGGGAGGCATCACAACTGGGGAGAGCGATTTGTCTAGCGATTGCTGGCCTGCATGCGCATCAGTTGGGGACGTGGAACATTAATGAGAGGAAGTTCGACATTGATCTTCAGGGTAGGGCCGATATCAACGATGTCGATGAGTGACATCTAGTTGATAAGATTTCTGTTGTTGGACATAAATCGGTAGACTGGTCCACATTGATTGCCACAAGCATACGTGTGTCCGACGTATTTGTAGACTGGGAATTTGTAAGTGTCAGTGGATCGCTAGTGATAGTCGACCGGGCAAAAAGCTGTCTGTCCTCAACAGATAGGGATGTGATTGTGGCTGACGGTGGTTGCTTGACCACTGATTTTATGGTTAGCCTTAGTCGTATGTTAATGTTCCTTTTAAGGCATTTACGTATATATCCTGTAAATGCCTTGTCAGAAAGGTGAGAACGTTCTTCTCAACAGAAACTCGGTTTGCAAACCCCCCGACACTCACAGCATATTTTATGTGGATCCAATGGTGAAAATATGAGGCAACACTTCTTGCAGGCCGGATGCTTCTGCTGATCCTTGCCCATCATGTTGCAAGGATTACGCTAAACTCTCATCAAATTTTGAGAAAATAAAAGCTAAAATATAGCATGTGTCCACATGGAGGCAAAGAGAAAGAGAATGATGAGGCAGAGAGTGTCAGGTGCACTAGATCTGGGTGCAAGACCTGATTGACAGGGTGGTCGCCATGGTGATGCAAGGGGTGTTTTGGCAAATGAAAATAAGAAGCTGGAAACTTTTGTTTTGTGACGTTTCCACACAAGGAACGGAAGAAAAAGGATGAGATGCATAAAGTGAGATAGAATAAGTTTTAAAAATATGAGTTTACGACACCAATTTTCAATCTCATTTAAGATCATGACCAGTAATATTAGTGTGCAAAATTTCAATTCTCTAACATAAATAATTCCTCTTGAGAAGCTATGAAGGGTGAAGCGATACACCGATTATCCAATGCATCGCGATACTTGACCCACGATACATGTGGATCTATTTAGGGATACCCTTGGTCAGGCTCACTGACTTGGTTGATGCATGTCATCGTATCTCAGTTGCGTGGGTCGATGCTCATGATGTCAATCACTGGATTGTCAAGACCAGACTCAATTATTTACAGACCGCCGTCATATAGCTGGAATACTGCTGAGTGCGGCGTTAAACAACAAACAAACAAAACACTGACACAATGTTTTTCCCCCTCTCAAAAACACATTATCAGTTGATCGAGTAACACTGCAAATACCAGTCAACAAATCGGAACTGAAGTATGTAATTTCATCCCATTATTATACCATCTGGTTATAAAAATGTGATCATTCTATATCTGGACTTTATGTTTGTAATGTATTTTATTAATTTGATTCAAAATTTCATTCAATATTATTTAGATTAATTTCGGCGAAATCGTGTGTGAAGTGTTCAGTGGATCACACAACTTGCTGTTATTTACAGCAACCATGGTCAGATTACCACTATTGATGCCTTGAAATGAACTTAAGTTGCCAGAGAATGGATACATATATCATAAATGGCATACTTTGACTCATTAAAATTCATATTTGAGGCAATTTGACTATCATATGTCAACATAACGTTTTCGCAATCCAAATAAATGTGGCCTGGGAAGTTCCTACGGTGACTGGTCAAATTGTTCCCAACATAAAAGAATCCTACAATATGAATTAGCTGCACGAAAGTGATATGCTAAGGCTTAAAAAATTAAAAGAATTGGTTCTGAGGCAATGTTTTTTTTAAATATAGTGTGGGTGGGCGGTGTCTTTTTTCTTTTTTAGTTGTTGTTGTTGTTCATACTAGTATGTTCAACCTGGGAAAGGGTCTGCCTACATAAATGTAATCCTTGATAAGTAAAATACTGGAATACAGTATTTGACTACCGTTGGACTTAAGGATTGGACTTATTTAAGGATTTATATATATATACATATATGCTCACCCGCAAAAGAAACGCAAGTGGTTTTAAGCAAATAGGTAACAAACACGGAACCATTAATTAATACAAGTTATAGCATGTAGTGAAGCCTGATGGTGTTATCAATATTTTTGGTTGCATTTTGGAAGCCCCAAGTAAAAACGCAACATAAAAAACGAATCGCCAAAACGCACCATTTCAATGAATATGTGGGTATCATGCACCCATTTCTCGCGAAATCGAAAATGCACCAACTGTCACAAACTGTAGTGGGTATAAAACTGTGGCTGATTCTTGGACCTACCACTCCTTGGTCAACAATGCCACGCCTAACTCAAATTCAGAGAAACCAGGTTATCGGACGTTTAGAAGCTGGAGAGTCTGTCCAAGATGTTGCCAGTCATTTCAACGTTAACATAACCACAATTTACCGTCACCTGCATCGATACAATGCTACACAGACCACAGATGACCTTTCTCAGAGCGGTCATCCTAGGGTCACCACACCTCGACAAGATCGGCAGATTACCCGTCAACACCAGCGACATCCATTCCTAACTGCAAGTGAAAGTGCTCGACAGACCATGGGAGCACATAATCGACACATTAGCCGGGACACTGTGATCCGACGTCTCCGTTCCAACAAACTCAGATGTCACCGACCAGCACATCGTCCTGTTCTCCAACCACGGCATTGACAAGCACGACAACATCTGTGTTCTACTGTGGCCCTGATCTGAACCCCATCGAACACTTGTGGGATGAGATTCAAAGGCGTCTGCACAATGTGTGCCCAGTCCCTACAACTGCCGATGAACTACGCACAGCTGCTCTGGATGTGTGCAGGAGGATCCCTAGGGCCTTCACAAATCGTTTGATCCACACAATGTACAGGAGATGTGGGGCAGTGATCAATGCTAATGGTGGTCACACCAGGTATTGACTGACATTTTGGGTATTGACCCGAAACTGTGTAAGCCCTTAACATTTGAAAAAAACAATTATGTCATCTGCCTTTTAATCCATTAAACTGTCTTCAGTCAAATTTTTGTCAATCTTGCCCTATTAGTATTTCTTGTCTTTACTGTTGAAAATAAATAACATGTATACTGCATACTCGACTTGCGTTTCTTTTGCGTGTGAGTATATATATTATTTCTTTAGCCTTATAGTTCTTACATTTTTAAATATATATATAGTAAAAGCTGCAACTTAAATAACACGATATTGGAATTTATCATATAATGGGTAGGTTTCTCGGCAGGATAAAGCCAACGGATAAAAACGATATCCATTGGGGTCATATGCGGATAGAGATGCAAATATCAAAGGTCAAGTAGGGACTACTTTCACTGTTTATAAACAAACATGGCGTCCCCCGTCATTCGGCGATCGAGTTAGAATTAACCATCGGGAATCTGGATAAACTACAGAGATAATTGCTATCATTATCAAAAGAACAGTCTAATATACTGTAAATCAGTGTCTAACTGTGACGTGGCGAAGGCATTTTATAAGTTTTGGCAACTTTGGAGAAACAATTTTGCGAGGGCACGAGGCCTAGCCAAGCGGGATCAGTAGCCATATCTGTGCTTGTAGACCTCTGCGGCTTGAAACCTTCTCCACAAATTAGAATAGTTGGATTTGGCCGAAATATGTTTGAATTGTTACCTTGTTTCGTTTTGTCGCTGTGTGTACATCTGACTACACTTCTTAACGTTATGACATGACAGACCGACTGTCAACAACGTCTGACTGTGGCCGTGACGTCTCGTAGACTAGGTTTAGAGTAGCTTCCCTTAGACAAAGGGCAGTTACTCTACCGGACAGACCGATGGATTGCCGCGAAAGGCAATTAAAAACAATTGCTGTTTTGTGTATATGTTGCTTCGCCACTATAAGAAACAGATTTCAGTTGGAACTACATTGGCTACTGTCACTGTCCGACTGACACATCACTTACCCTGTGACGTAATAAATATTAATGCGCGCATTCAAGGAAAACTCGCAATGTTTCAGTGATGTTTATGAGAGAGGGAAAGCGATTTTGAAGCACAGAATTAAAGAATGACATTATATGATAAAGAGGTTATCACGCTTGTGTGTTTGGGGATGGTAAATATCCTGTATTAGGAATAAACACTATGTATTTAGCTCGCCAAGGCTCGCTAAATGCAATGTTTATTCCTAATGCAGGATATTTACCATCCCCAAACACACTCGCCAAGGCTCGCAAAATACAATGTTTATTCCTAATGCAGGATATTTACCATCCCCAAACACACTCGCCAAGGCTCGCTAAATACAATGTTTATTCCTAATGCAGGATATTTACCATCCCCAAACACACTCGCGTGATAACCTCTATATATTATTCCAAACAAAACAATAATTTCAGAGACAATTTCTTCTGACCATTGCATCAAAATTCTTTGAAGTAGTATCATTGGATCATTTTTACCTGAATCACCATTAGATTGGAGAAAACATGTGTACAGCTGATTCCTATTTCCGGCTTAGTTTACAAGAAAATACACACGGTATCTTAAACTCAGCATATAAAAAAACTGCCTTGGAGAGCAGGAAATACAATTTTAATGGTAAATCATCATGTCTTGTGATGTTTTATATCAGATTTCATATTTTTATTGACCAGGTTTGTCATACCTGTTTGTTGACCTGAAATGGCTGAAGGGATATGATGTGGGTTTTTTAAAGCACATAACACTTCATAAATCTTTTTTTACACTTTGAATCATAAACTACTATTCTAATATTTTTTTAAACACTGAAACATACATCATAGATCCTGTTAGCGGGAATTATCCTGGAAAATTTTACCTATGAGATAAAATCTCCCCTGGTCCAAAAGCAAAGAGATTTTTGGGTGTGTGATGAGATTTTGCTAATTTTCAGAGATATTTCAACTTCACACAGTGGGGAAACTATTTGATTTTTGGAACTTGTGACTCAAATAATGTTACAAGTAATATTACCAGATCATATAGATGTATCATTGGATAAGATATTTTCAAACATTAATGATTCCATTGCGAATACATGTATTTAAAAATATAAGCATTAGTATTAACAAAAAATTACATTCGACTTATATTTATGTTCATTGTCTACTTAAGGAGAAATTACACTAATATTTATGTATTTCTGTTCATTGTCGACTTGATGGGGAATTATTTGAGGGGACAATTATAGATCGTTTAGGAGGCATGTTTACCACCATCATTTCGTTGGCATTCAGGGGACAACAATCTGCAGTTATCAAATTTTGACAATGTGTGTTTAGATTGTAATTCAATATATTTAGAGTGATGACATGAAATAGGGGCTGTTGTAAATGGTATTACAGTTTGTTGCCAAAAAATATATTATTTACACATTCCAGTGCTTTTGTCAATTTCACTGTCTTATGTCCGTCTGAAGTGTGTACCATATCAGAGGCCGGGTCTCTGACTGTATCAAATGAAATCTTATCAATATGGAGTTTTCAATTAATTAGAAGTGACAGTTCATTATACAATGACTATTGCTACAGGTTTAGCCTCTTGTTTAATTAGCAACAATTAAGTCATTTATTTCACACAGAAGGCGGCGTGTTTGCCATTGTGCAGCAGACAGAAAATATTTACGAGTAACTGGAAATTGAAAATTGTTGACATTCACGATGCTGAAGACTTATATTTGAATGATTAAGTCACAGTTTTCAATTTTTATGGAAAAATTTGGATGCAAACATTTCGTAGCATATTTAAAAAAATCTAAATCCAACTTCCTGTTTGGCCACTAGAAATATTTCAAAATTGGTAATTCACGCATGATGGGCGCATTCATGAATACTGTTCCACTGGTGCCGTCACCAGCTACCGTAGATATATTTATTCAAGCAATACAACATTTTATATTTTTGTAGGTGAAAATGAGAGATGCAGATAAAACAATTGAAAGATCTACGCGATTTTCAATCGCGCTGATTGAATGTTGATGCAATATCTACAACAACTATACAAGAATATCGCGGAATCGCAGCCTAAGTCAATCCCTGTGTTTGGCAGGCAGAGCATGTACTGTTGTGTTGGTCATCCACCCCACCTATGACAACACCTTGGTTAACACACAACAGCAGGATACATTGTCAGTACCCAGAGGGCATCACTGTCCTCTGACAACGCTGACATCATAATTTTTTCTGAAAAAGAACCTGAAGTTGAACTATTCAGACTTTGAAGTACATTGATTATTTTATAGTGTTTGTTAAGGTATTAAGTTTTCTGCTGTTTAGAAATTTGAAGTGTTTTGAAGGAAAGTTAGAGAAAGTTCCACTTGAAGCTCAACAACTTCAGTAGTCTTGTTATTCTAAAAACAATGTGACTGTTCCAAAATCATGAAAGTCCAATCTTGACATGCTTGAAGTCTTAAAACTTAATAAAAGCTGGAGTACTGTTATCTGTTTCTGTTGTTTTCAATTGTGTATCGAGATATGTATAATATCGTGACCTTCCTAGGCAGATGGAAAGACGAGCGGATGGACGGACACACTCCATTCCTATATCCCCTGCCCCACTTCATGGAAGAGGAGAGTAATGCCCAAATTTCAATGTTTACAGAGCAGTACTTCTCAGGAAGTTCAATTTTAAGACATGTGACACAAATTCATTACCAGATCATTATCAAGAAATATAAATATCTCATGTCACTACAATTTTATAACATTTACTAAATTAGGTAAGCTATCCAATCACCTAAAAGGTCTTCATTCCTAAAATTGAATTTGTTTTATGTGCAGATATATAGTCTGGAAGTTATTTTAAGGTACCAACATTTACTACAATATCTGAAAAACTATCGGACCTACTCCAGTCAAAGTTGGTATGAGATTATTAAACAGTCATACATAACTGGATATTACATTTAAAGACAATCGGTGCATGAATAAAAAATTGTCTATTTAGCTATCACGGATCCACCTGTGACGAACAGGTCTGGTTGTTGATGAAATATAGTGATAGCTAAATAGACAGATGGAGTAGGTCCGATAGTTTTTCAGATATTGTAGTAAACGTCGGTACCTTAAATTAACTTCCAGACTATAGTGTAGCTCAAGAATTCCTGAAGTACTCGAGCTCAACATTTACAAAGAGACTACCATTTCATTTTTCAAAGGGGAAAGCAAGACAATCCAACATTTGCCAGCATGCATGATAAAGCCCCTGCTATTGCTGTCATGTGATATAACAGAACTGAAATTCCTAAGCTGAGCTTCTAAGGCTATGTTGTACACACCAAGTGAACAAGGAAGGACAAACTAGGACAGATACAGCAACAACAGATACAGAAGCTTCGAGGAGAAGTGGAGAGTATGTCCCACTTCAAGTTGACACTGTGATAGAACTGAAATACTGTTCAAAGAGACATTAAACCAGCATCACTGATATACAGTTATCCACACCAAGTGTTTAGATATGAAGATATACAATACCTTTCCATGACCATTGCAATATATGGCAGCTGCATCTCTAAACTGTGTTCATCCTGGTCGGTGTCAAGTGACATGCTTTCAAAAGATGCACATGAATACAGCTCCTCGTACACTGAAAAGATAATAATACCAGAGTGATATTATCGGCATATGAACTAACAATTGACATACTTGAATCACATTTCACAAATTGACTGTAATATATACATGCTTACAGAGGAAAAGACTTCTATCATGCATCGAAGAACTTCCCCACCAAGATGTAGAGGAACAAGAAAGAATCTGTACAATGCTACAGCAAATGAATGAAAACAAAATGCAAATACCATTATTACAACCTACGAAATTTATATGTATAATTTTAGGCATCTTTCTTGTTTGAGGAATGTATCCGTGAATATCCACATAAAGGAACAATATCCCATACATTTGCAGCTGTACAGAGAAACTTATTCAATGTCACGTGTCAGTGTAACAATCAAATATTTTAAAATATTTATATCATTTCGGGATATAACCTGTGTTCTTTTCGCAACTGATCACAGTTTCAGTTTTCAGTTGTTTCACATAGGTGTCAAGTATCAAAGGTCTGCTGAGAAAGCCCACATGACAACTATTTTCATAATGTCCACAGTTCTTAAAAATATCCATGGGTTAGATAACAATGAGCAATCAATCAATATACTATTGGTAAACCCTTTGATCAAAGTATGTTGTTTTTACATCAGCACTTCGCATCACGATATGAGTGTATTCCCTTTGCTTTAGTAAATCTAGACATGTAAAGTTGTAAACACTTACATTTGACATATCCACTGTGCAAGATGACAGTGATTAATCAATCAATGTATTTTCTGTTGATCCTTTGATTGATTTCACCTCACTTCAAACCTGGATTTAGATTGTTTAATTACCACAGACACAAGAAATGCCAAATGGGAACCTTTATCAGGTAATCTGAGTGATTCTACCACTAAATATACCTGTAATAAATTCATTTACTGAGCATCAAGTGAATGATGACTAATACACAAGTGTAGAGTTATACCAGAAAACGTGGATGACAACAAGGGACTGGTAATTGTAGTATCCACACAATCTGAAATACGAAAATGCTTTCACTGCAGGGATACTTTTTTTATTATTAAACTATAACCATTTCCAAATGATGACATCTGATGAGCTTTCGACGTTCTTTTTGTCTGCTTGTTTAGGCTGAAGAAATTAATTAACATGCTCCCTTTGTCAGATCTTCATAGATCATAGGTAACCAATCAGTGTTTAAAAATGCATAAAACAAATATTGCCTCCAAGTTTATTTACGTTGTCTTTACAGACGGTAGCCCAGTCTCTTGTCACACTCAGAGATTAGTGCCCCTTTAAAACTCAAAAATCAATTTTTGTGAAACTAAAGCTGAAAATATTTATTGAGTATATTATTATAATATATATGCATCTTGCTGTCGCAAATTCAGGAAAGCATGAATGTTATTTTGAAACAAAATTTGTCACGTCCATTTTAGCACACCTGGAAGATAGTGTTTGCAATACCTCTAGATGTAGAATCTATTGCGTCGGGCATAATTAACATAGTAAAAAACATCATCAGCATACCTCACAATAAGATGAATCATATTTTCCTATACATATACGGTACAAGGTCAAACAGATTTAATAATATGCCAGTTATGTTGTCAAAGCCATATTGTTATTGCACATGAGCGATGATTACTGATGCTATGTACTGATTTGTGTTTTTTCTGGATATGACAGATGAAATATTTACCGAAAATATTTTATAATGAAAGATTATCAGAAGATGACCCCTGTCTGTGACATCACATCTGGTGACCTTTGCACTTACTGAAAAACTGCAGTCAGATTTCGCGATCTTTATTTTCGTTTGTCTCTATAACTGAAAATGACAAATGAAACACTCGTTGAATTAGAATTTGTCCACTTTTGCCAAGGTATATGTGAAGTCAATGCAAACTTTGTTGATATTAAAATAGCAATATTTTATGCTGAGGTTGGGCGAGGTGCGTCATGACTGATTTTCGGACATCTGCTAGCATTACAACACTTGATTTGTATGTTTGAATATGAAACATATTCATCCAAAACACTTGAAGTTAGGATTGGTAAATATTTATAAGTTGATTATTGTATCCTCCCAACTTTATAACATAA
The DNA here is from genome assembly GCF_023055435.1 of Haliotis rufescens. NCBI lineage: Eukaryota > Metazoa > Mollusca > Gastropoda > Lepetellida > Haliotidae > Haliotis > Haliotis rufescens. The sequence goes on along the minus strand of NW_025964001.1, from coordinate 47,968,231 downwards.
CACGTTAAATTTCCTCAACTGATATGACCTCGAACATTAAGTTTTTATTCTAACGTTTGGATAATAACTTTACTGAAATGGTTCATAATTTACCATCAACCTGTTTTTGGCCGATAAAAAAATAAGAATTTATACTCAGTTAAAATCAAGATATCGGAGATATGATTATTAAAATCAATTTGCACAAGTTTAACGATTTAAACAGGTTCCTAATATGATACGCATCTCACCTTCAATAACATAATTCAGATAAGAAAATATACAAATTTTATGTTAGCTTTTGTCTTAAGCTCTGTATCTTTGAAAATGTCAGGATATGTTTATACATGTATGACAATGTGTAATTTTCTATAAGGCATTAATGTGCAAAATATTGGTTCAAATGTCCCTTATTTAATGAAGCACTGAAATCACCCACCCTCTTTACAGATCCTTATGCTAAAATTAATCCTGTAGGCAGGGCTAAGAAGTGTGGAAACAATTCAGCAGGCTAAAGGTTAAGATGAACCAAGCCTGCAGACTAAATCTGCCTTGGGTTGGTTGTCGTAATTGCTGTGAGGGTGGATGAGTAGGTTTAACCACTCTGGCAGGGATAGTGGATTGTTTTCTGCATCACTGGCAAAAGTGTGTGAACCTGGAAGGGGACTATGTGGAGAAATAAATGAAAACCATCGACTTGGTACAGGTCTTTCACAGTTAGGCTTAGAACTTTTCAGCCAGCCCTCGTACATTGATCATGCATACAAAATGCTTTTGCTGCAAATTAATAATCTGTATCGAAAGGGAATTATAATTTATGTTCATGGTGCATTAACTTCTTAATAAGAAAATCTTAATATTTTTTACATTTGTATACTTATCCTGCAATTACTCCTTAATGCATTTACTGCTGTTTTCTGACAGAAAGACAAACTGTGTAAAGAAAGAAAAGTTAAAGAACAGTTGTTCCAAGCAGTAACTGGCAGCACCCTAGCACAGTACATCAGTACAGCAAGGGGGTATAACCTCCTGGATGCCACAGGGACATATATGTCCCTCCTTTAAGTCGAATAAAATTCAAAATACATCACCCACACAAATACACTTCACAGTTTTGAATAATGTGGGAAATTCCCTGTCCTCTGATGTCATCCACTGGCAATTGAGGCCACGTAAAAAGTACTGAAAATGACCTCTAAAAATTAGGCACATCGTAAATGTCACCATTTTTTACACATTACTAAATCACCACTCACAGAGTAATTTACAACCTGTTTTTAAATCTAAATTTCGGATATTTACTTGGAGAAATGAATTTAAAAAATAGCATATTAGTGATCACAGGTATCTGTCTTTTATCAAATCACCAATGATCATTCCAAAACATCTCCAATAACCCTAGAATCTTTTCGAATGTTTTGGAAAATACGCAAACACAAACGCCAAAGTGAATTTTCCGCCATATTGGATAGTGTTTACAAAATCACGTTTCAGGTAGACCGGTTATGAGACGCCTTTAACATCATGTATATTTCAAACTTAGCTGCGATACATACATCATTGAATTCCTCATATATTTTAGAATCAAATGACCTATGGTCTTTGTCACAAATACAAAGTGGCTAGATGAAATCAAGCAAAACAAGAGTTTGCCACTAACGTGGCTATATCCCCCGCCCCTGTTGCAGAATTTATGTTATAATTAAATCTAAACAAACCCTAACCTTTTTTAACCGAGGTGGAACTTGTCATGGAAACGTAAAAAAAAGAAATATTTCTAAAATTTCTCGATAGCAAAAGGCACCAGTTCAGCATGTACCTGACAGACCTGCAAAGTCTGATGAAAAAATATTGAACGGTTTATGAGTTATGCTCCGGAAACGAACCCTACCCTCACAGAACCTAAGTCCATCTTGTTGCCATCGAAACGTAAAAAATAATAATTTCTAAAATTTCTAAATGGCAAAAGGCACCAGTTCAGCATGTACCTGACAGACCTGCAAAGTTTGATGAAAAAATATTGAACGGTTTATGAGTTATGCTCCGGAAACTAAACGTGACGGACAGAGCCCGTTTCTATATCCCCCGCCAACTTCGTTGGGCGGGGGATAATAAGTTGGGTGTGAAAACTAACGCTGTGCTCGAAAAACTGTACTTGTTTGAAATGTAGATAAAGCAAAATTCTGATTTTACAGTGTAGCTTTTTCTCCTATTTTGAGCTTTCCATTCATCTATTCATTCAAGATATTGGCTCAACTATTCAGAATATGCATGGGAAAAGAATTGTAGGAAGAATTAGTGAATTTAAAATATATACATAGCCATGATTTGATATTTTCAACAGAAATTGTCAAAGTTACCGTTCTGTGTGACGCCATGACTGATGCAAAATCACGCACAACGACAACGGTATTTATCAGAATTTCTGACTATTTTCATTGGTTTCAATGAAAATTATAACAACAAATAACAGTACGAAGATTGTCAGAATGTTTCTGATTACTTACATGTCACATTTATGTATATACGATCCCTGTAGCAATAAAAGTCCCCTCGTCAAATCCCGCATACTGATGACAGTGAGCATGCCATTTTGTAAAAGTCGGTCACCGGTAGTGTTGTCATACGTCAACATTGTTGTACATATTTGGTAATTTCTTTGAGGTGAAGGTCCTTGAATGAGAGTGCACACAATCATTGTATCATGCTGTTTACAGTTTCACTTATGATGAAAATTTTGCATATCTTTTATACATTTTTTCACACAATTATTTTCACTTTGGATATTTGTCAATGTTCAAAATGATATCATACGTAAATATAGGCCAAAACATGTATGAACGAACCTTTGACGATTTTCCGGTTTGTTTGAATATTGTTTAAATTACAATTGATAGGTTTATAGTGTCGAATACGATACTTCTTTCCTTTGGACAAGTATTACAAGATGAAGTGTAAATGTAACTGCAGCAAGTACTTATTTCTTTGGATGTGTAATAGTCAATATTATAAGTTCATATAACTGATGTCCATGAATAGCCGTTTCTTTTTATTTTATAACTAAAACTGAATATATTTCTTTAACTTTGGATGATATTTTTCGTGAAAATATATGCACACATTTCTGAAAGAATTGTTTTGGTCTTGGAATTGTTTTTTATGTCGTTTGATACACAGAACAGTGAAATCCAACGATTCGCCAGGTGCGCATTACTCACAAACAATTTACGAATTATTCCTCTTGTTTTGCATTAAATAATCAATGGGTTCATTCTTTTTCAATATTGTGATCAAAGGATATTAAACTGTTTACTTTTTTTCTCCAGGAATTGTAAAAATTATAAAAACCAAACCCAAGCAAGGTACCCCGTTGGTTCAACCTTAAACGATTATCCTGATAATTCTATACCAATAGAGCTTTCTTCGCATCTTTTATTGTGTAATTCTGAGACGAGATGAAGAGAAATAATAACAAATAATGAACAAATATATGTCCAATATTGAATATAATTTTGGTTGTTTTGAAATATCCTTTTTGGTATTTCGTTACGTAAATTGATGCCAAACAGGTGCGTGTCTTGTCCAGTTAAGATACACAATAAACTATCTAATTGTTTACATATTCAAGCCATTATTTACTTAGTGAAAGCAGTCATTTTATGTTGTGTCGAAAAAGCGTTTTACACATCGAGATTTTCCATACCATGAACGAAAATTAGGGGAGATATATATTAATCAAAATACCAGTGTCGTCTTTCTCCGACGTTATTAAAGACATAAAACCAGCCATGACAACAAAAGGAATGGTGTTTTTTTTTTTGTATTTCATTACATTTGATGATAAGGCTGGTGCTCCATTAATAATCATGTGATAATGGTGCAACATTAGTCAAATTACACTTACACAATCAGGAGAATGTTGGAATCTAAGGACTAAGTTATAGGTTAGATAGGGCCATCCATTTCTCTATTACCTCTTTTTTATGAAGTACGATTTCATTATTTCTTATGGGTTTTTTTTATAACTAAACCTATACAGTTTCAATATCGATATTTGTGTTGGAATAGTTTAATTTCTCGTGAACAAAACACAACAAAAATATATTCTCCTTACCCACAGCTTATTGTGTGTAACCACTGTGTCGCCTTTTGACGTCATAGAGAAAAATCAGTTTTCGTCATATACGGCATGCTATTTTTGGCATTGAATGTATGCCATTATACATACGCATATAACTCCATTTGATGTGTAGTAATGTCGTTCAGATATTAGGCAGTATTTTGTTCGCTCACAGTTTCCGTCAAGCTTCAAAATAAAAAAAATCTTTGCTGTGTGATAAAAAGTGGAGAAATATACTGTTTTTTAACACAAAATATATTCTTGGACAACACTTAGAAGAGTTTTTTTTAAAAACCGGTTTAATATTTGCAGTTACATTTACACCATAAAATAGGAAATTAAATATTCTCCACCTCTGCGTAATTTTATAGCCAGAGGTAGATCCAGTGCCGTGTGAGAGTAATTCTCGCACAACCTTCACTTTTCCAATCTTAGGAAAATATGTCAGAAAAAAACCTCGGCATCCAGAGGGTTAGGGTCTGATGAACCATTTCTGTCAGGAGACAAGAGTTGATGCATTAGGAAAACCCGAACAGGTGGCAGAAATAGAATGTAGCCCAAAACTAGAACTGACCTAAGAGCTGACCCTCTAATCTAGGGTGATAAACACCAGAGAGTTCGACAGGCCCCGCTCAGGAATCGGAGAATCAGCGGCATAGGGGATTGGTGACCTGTTGTCTACCATTCTGGTAGAGGTAATTATATTCTGACTGCGACGAGGGAGGGACCAGCAGGAAATGTCATTTTCCTAGACTTGCGGCAGGTTTTTGACTGTCGAAGGAAAACCTTCAATGCCCGCACTGGGCATAACCAAAGCTCCGCTCTGCCTCCACCTAGACGAGAGTGGGGAGGGAGTTTATTCTTGACAATGAAGTTCCAGCACAGCCCAAGATGTATGGCGCATTTAAACCGGACATGGGAGACGTCAGGGACGTGTAGATCACTGACCCCTGCATCGGTAGCTTACACCATTATCTTCGTAAGGTCACAGAAGGAAGACGTGTGGTTTGAAGGGAGACGTCTGAAGAGCCAGTAAAACCATGTTCAGATCCCACACAGGCGGTCTGAACTTGGCTTTCTGATCTTCAAGACGATACGAACGCAGCAAGGTCTGAAGTTCAGGAATTTTTGTCATTCTCCGATCGTTCGGGACACAGAGTTAATGGCAACAAGATAAGTAGAGATGGTAGAGCCTTTCAACCGACGTGTGCTGTGCATGCAAAGGAGACACTGCGGTGATGCTGTCAACAGATCCTGGTTTTTGAGCAGATGGCCTGAAAGGAGTACCCTTTGTCATCATACAGCCCCAGACGGATAATGGGCTAAAGCAATAGCTTGGCCGTTCTAGCCGAGTAGCCCTTGGCTCCTAGGGCATTTGGCAGAGGTGCCAGGTGTGCACACAGATGTGGCAATCTGCAGCGTGGGTGTAACAGGAGGTTCAGCCACACCGGAAGTTCTAGGGGCTTGGAGGTCAACCAACCAATTTCTTGCCGGCCACAAGGACATGATCAAAATCAGTGTCAGGTTCCGAGGGGCCTGTAATATTTGAAGAACCCCTTGAAGGAGAGCCGGAGATGGAAAAGTATTCACGGTTAATCCTGCCAAGGGAACACTGAGGGTGTGGACTGCCACTGCTGATGGATCCCGATGTAGGATGTCAGTATGTGCGAGAACATGCTCTCAACCTGGAAAGTGTTCAACAAGAACCAAGTCAGGGAAGCAAAATGTCTGGTTTAGCAGGGATGGAGAGTGGAGAGTACCCTGGTTCCGGAGACACCACACCACAGTGATGTTGTCCGTGGATATGGACGAATGCTGCACGAAGGAATGTGACCTGTTCCATCCCCTGATAGTCGTATAAGCACTCTCGTTCTTATGTCTAGGTGACGATGAAGAAAGGCAACGCAATACTAGGTATGTAGTCATCAGGGGTCGATGGAACAGTTCAGGGAAGAATTAGAAAACTGACACTCTATCTGGTAGCCAAAGGCTGAAGATAATAAAAATTCTGTAGTCTGAAAGATCATCTGTAAGAAGTAAGACAATTTTTGGACTTTTCACCCCCTGAATGCCATATACAAGAGCTCATGTTCTTACAGCGAGAGGGCGATGAAATGCGGTGCCTTGTGACTGCTGGGTTGGTTGTGGAGGTCTACTGTTTCCATCCTCTGCACATGGACTACGACTATGTCTGGTTGAGTGGTTGCACCATACATACAAGTGAGCATGCAAACCAATGTGAAGAAGTACATTGCACTGCTCCCATTAGGTCAGTTGACCTAATTCCGGTCTGAGAAGTTTACAGTCAGAGTTCTTGACACGTAATGTAAATGACCCTAGCCTAGAAAACTGCATTGTAGGTGGAAGTGAAGTGTGATCTCCACACACAGACAATCCCCAGTGAACTGTGTGGTAAACTGTGTACCGAGTCCTGTGAAAAAAAAGTGGGAGCACCATGAAAGAATTGGGAGCGCTGTGTCAAGGATTATCCCGAGAAGTGAGTACCTGGGAGCCTATGAAGCTGTCAAAAAGACTAAGTGAGCTTAAACAGTGAAGATCTGCAAGTTCTGATACAGACGATGTCCGCCAGAAGCAATGTGAACCCAGTTCAACAAGAGAAATATCGCCTTCTCTGTGTACTTGTTTACCAATGAGGCTGGAAAAAGGCAGGAAACTTCTCCACACCTTCGCCACGAGGCCAGGCTTAAGTAAAGGGGCGAATTTCCAATTCAATGAAAACCAAGCATGTATCTGCCAAGCAGTTTGTAGTTGGCTTTGAAGAACCTGCTTCAACTAACATGTGAGCTCCTTCAGCCATATCAAAGGAGTGAACCTGGAAGTCATCTCTCCTAAAGCGTGGAGTTGTAAACGACGGGGTTAAGGAGAACGTCGCAAAAATCCTTGTCCACTACCGAAGTGAGAACAGTCAATAAAGAGTCTGGAAGGGAGGGTCCAAGTAGGGGCCAAATTGGGTGCCCTGTCCATGTCAGGGCCAGGAGACGGAGCAATAGAGGCAAAAAGATCAGCCAACCAGTCGACAAGGTGAATCAGACCAAAATGTCCTCTGGTTTGAACAGATCCCTCCCAGGAATCTGAACGATAGTCACAATCCCGACAACATATGGGAGAGTGGGTACAGGAGCAGCTACGAGATCGAAAAGACATGGTTTCTCCTTGCCACTCTGTCATGACTATCAAGGTGATGAGGGTCCATAACAGACGGAGGCGCAGTGGTGCCGGTGAGGTAATCACCACTGCAATATTGGCACTGCTCTGTGAAAGTACAGGGCATCGTACAATCAAGGCAAAGAGGTTGGGGGTCCCGACCAGATTTGTTCCCACAGCAACCAGTACAACAAAGCATAAATTCTGGAATTCAAGTCATATTGATGTGTCAAGCACACAATGGGAAATGGGAGGCATAATGTAACTCAAAAACTTTTGGTTTTTTAATAGTTTATGTGAACAAACAATTACGCAAGAAGTAGTGAAAAGCAAAGCTTAAAACACACAAACATGAGGTAAAACAAAAATAATGGATTACCCAGGACAAATAAAAGAATTCAGAACGCAAGACACGAAAGTGGCAGGTGGAACAACAATACGCCTGTAAATTACCGCGACTAGAGCCATAAAACATTACAAAATACGTATAGGAACACCACAAAGGGCACAAACCATAAACAGAAGATAACATAATAGCAAATGATGACTGTAGAAACACACAATGTAGCAAAACAATAGGTTTTATTTCCACAAGGGTACAACAGTACATCTGTTCGTGGAGGTGACAAAGCAGTAATGTGCTCTTATGTGACATCATAGCTTCCGGGTCACATGCTGACTGTGTGAGGGTACTGCCAGTTACCGGTTGGAACAACTTTTCTTTAGCAGCTGGATCACACACAGTTTGTCTTTCTGTCAGAAAACAGCAGAAAATGCACTAAGGAGAAATGCAGGAAAAATTTAAAAATTTACATTCTCTGGAAACAAGCAAACTTCTTCGTTTCTCTTCTCCATGACTGTCAGCCATGTTTCGCATGCTGTGGTCAACAGTGAGTGGTGTTGTAGGTCAGCGTAATGGGGAATTTAACGGTTATGACCAAATGTGTTCAGATCTGATAGTGGCTGTGTGGTGATTGCAATGAGAATCACTGTTACAACGATAGTTTCTCCATTTATCACATTTGAAACTGTTCCTTCGCACTTGGTAGCAAAACACGATATTGCTAACATAAATTTTGATAATGCTTCTTTTCATTCAAATACCATATTCGACGTTATAAGCTCCGTCCTAATAAGCGCCCGCGGCGATATTTGCTTATATATTGGCTAGTGAACAATCCCAATTAGCACCCCTTCCAATTGATCAATGTACACAAGACGTATTTATTCGTGTATAGTACGCACTCGTGTGTTATATGCACCCTTAATTATTGGCAATTAAATTCTGGAAAATATATCTGTCATGTATGATATGACTTTTCTTCTGTATCATTTTAGGCTGTCAGCATAAACCACGAAATTTACGATCTTTCAACTCTTTTTTTTTCTCACCAAAATTATATTCTAATAAGAGCCCCCTATTTCTTATTTTGAGCGCTCCCTGGGCGCTTATTACGTCGAATACGGTAGATAGGAGGGCATGTTATGGAAATTGACCCCTTGAAAAGCCAAATAAACAAGAGGTCAATCCTGACTCATGCGATCTACACCTTTTGATCGTTAACATTCTGTACAAAATTGTGTGCACATATATATAAATCAGAATATTGTACTAAATTGAAAGACAAACCTTTTGTGTCAATAGGGAGATCATACAGAGGTGTTTGATACCGTTCAGCAGTTGACAGGGCACATCCGGATAAACGCACATGGTGAGAAGGTCCCAAGATAAATATTCTTTTACTGAAACAAATTACATATACATGTATTATTTTGTAAATAGACAACTGTCATACTTACCACGTCTCTATTACAGAATTAGAAGAGAACTGTACTAGCAGTCAATTCAGTAACTTTTTATCAGCTAACAGAAACAACAACAGAAGGGGTTATAACAGAGCCATCCCCCTCACTGCTGGCCTTGTTCCAAGGCTGTACTGTAAATCCATGGGTGTATAGTAAATCTATCCTTGTAATAGGCAAGTCTGGATAAGAAGGCAGTACTGATGTTTACTGTTTACGGATCTGTTATCTATACTTGCCTGTTATAAGGATAGAATAACTGTACACCCATAGGCTTATTGTTTAGTAGAGTCTTGGAGCAAGGCTAATTGTAATGATGTGGCAATGTTTCAGCCGAAATGATAGGTGACCTTTGAAGACCTCGGCTGGCACTCTTCTTTAACATTCATGATAACTTCTATTGCTATATATCACCAGAATATGCTCTCTTACAATTAGCAAATGGGAAAAAGTAACTGATATATCTCAGTTCAACAATAACTAATATAAAGGAGTATCACTATCATCAAAGCATTATGATTTGTGAAATGGTCTCGTTAAAACAAAGATTACTTGACAACCCACATGTTTTATTTACCAATGTAAGATAGCTACACGATAAAATGCAAAGAACAATGAAGAACGAAGTGTGGTTTATTTCACAATAAATATTCTTCTATCATGATGTAATGTCTTGAGATTATAATATGCGCTCGCAACTTGATGATGTCGTTAATTGTACTACACCATTTTTGACAGGGAAGTGTCTCATGAGATGTTCCCTATACATGTAGCCGGGCACCACAGATGAACGCTATCGCTGAACAATCGTATTTAAAAGTGGAAGAGATATGATAATTTATTTTGAGAGAAAAGGTAGATGGAATGGACGTGAAAATTGTGAGAACAGTTTATGAAATGGACTTGTCCGACACTGCCGTGGTCAGATTGTATTCTGGGAGTCATCATTATTACAGGTAAATATTTTTAAGCTTGTACATTCTATAATCATTTAAGAGGCTGTACAAAATGTTGACATCTCATATGAGAAATAAACGACTTGTGGCCATTGTTTATCGTACATAAAACACTGCAGGAAGCTGCAGCACTCCTGGTTTATTCTCCCTGTAGTGTTTTATTGTACGAAAAACAACTCTCAGAGGTCATTTATTTCTAAAGGTACTGACACTCCTCTTTGAAATACACTTATGGTTAATGCAAGAAGAGGATGGTTGTTTTTTTTACTTCTGCTATCTTCAAATGCAACCTTTTGTTAAGAATGAGTGTTGTGCCAAATGGCTCCTAAGGAGAAAAGATTTGAAGACTTTTTTGTAAGAACTGAATTTGCGAAGAAGGCAAGGGAAGCAAGATACTATTTCTTGCAAAACTTATCTGAAATTTTTTTTTTGTAGAGCGATGACAAGCCAATCTACAGATTGAGGCATTGGTTCAGTGTTTGTACAGAGCCCTAAAAGAATGGCATCCCAATTGACATGGTAGCTGTCCAAATGTAGACCTACTGAACTCGTGTATCTGAGGACAAAATGAATAGTATGGTTAAAATATTTAACTGTTTATGTGTGTATTTTTTTAAGCTCATTTGTGTTTTGTGTGTTTTGGCCCCATATTCTTCATCAAGTCATTTTTCATTTATGCATACAGATATCATCAGATATGACAACTAACTCAACCTACTTCTTTTGTAGGGCTGCAACGATACACCTAGGTCACGATACACCTAGGTCACGATACGATACAGATCCCGATACTTACATCACGATTCGATGCGTATCTCGATACGCTACGATACACATAGTGACAAGAGGTAAATGAATTAAACTTAGTTTATTAAAATCAAAAGTTAAATGAAAGTGAATGAATGTTCATGAGTCATAAAATATATACTGTAATGAGTATTTTAACTGAATGAATCATCTGCCATTTATATGTAATGGCCAGCAACCACAAAAGTAACAGTCCTACATATTTTTAAGTTGTGACTAGATGGTAGGAGTAAGTACTAAATGTACCAGTGTCCAGTAACTTTTGATTTGCCATTTTCATGTATAAAGGCAAAAAAACAATTAAAAAACAAAGAATTATTGCAAACTACGGAACAGTCATGTTATACAGCATTTGAAAGGTCTAATCCTAGTGTTTATAAATATGAAAGTTATGTTTATCACATTATTTAAATAAAGCATTTACAACTTAATAAAGTTCATTGTACATAAATATATAACATAACATATTCATAATGTGCAGATTAAGGACCAAGGCAGCGAAAATTTGACGATTTTCGGCAAATATAAGATTTTATAAGATCTACTTATCTATAATTCTTTTTTATTTTCATTGTTTATGTAGATCTAATTAGAAAATTATTTTAAAAAGAATTATGAATAGTATCTATTTTCACCCATTTCCAGATAACAGCAGCTGTCCGCTCAGATGAAGAAACACCCCCTGTTTTCGAAAGCTTCGCATGAATAACTCCTTCGTCGAAGACTGACATATGACACATGGCTAGAAAGCTTGTTTTTCATCTACAGCTCTTAACATCGCCTGGAGTCTTTTCGTAGCTATAACATACGATTTCATTGGATAAAAATTGGTTTCTAATGACGCTTTCTTGCCGAGATCTGCTACAAGGTTCGTGATTGGTCAAATTTGAGCACGTGACCTGAGGCAGCCAATCAAATTACAAATCTTCGCGTATGATGAATTTCTGATTTTGACAAAATATTTTGGTTAAAACGTGTTATTCTGAATGTTTTAAGCAGGATATCGCAATCTATATTAAAAATATGGACCTTCATGGATGTATCATGCTAGGTTACAAGCTGTGACAAAGATTTTTCATGCATATATTTTGGAATTGAACATAGTGTCCGAGGCGAGAATTGGAGGTGACGAAAGCCGAGATGCCATTTGACTAACATTACACGCAATCGCACGAAAAGATGGAAATAATAATTGCTGCTTAAGTCGTTAAGCATAGTTTATAAAGGCAAACATTATTTCGTTTCTACATATTTCAACCATTGTTACCTCACAATCTATATTTTAAAATTTAGCATTTTTGTCGTATTTTTGTATTGCTACATAATACGTAATTTATCGATCTGGTGCATCATGTCCGGATGTTTTTATCACAAGTATTGGCATCCGCGCATGCTCAGTAATCTTGTTTGTCAGGATGTCTATATTCCACGCATGCGCATCAGTTTGTTTTGCGCGCCATTGTTAGCAGCCTTTTTTCTCACGACGTAGCAAGTTTGCCAGTTCTCTTAAGTCATTCGGCGTGATATTTACCTGCAAGGTTCACAAGTCGTTGTGTCCAGGTCCGCTATCAATTGTAGCACGCAATCACTTCACGATGGCGCCTCGGAAGGCCAAAAGAAGTAACTTACGCAAACAGCCCGTAAGCCAAGACAATGGCGCCCAGCCTCAACTGGCTCAAGTCGACGACGATGCAGCCACCAGTACTCGTAGTACCCACAGGGCCCGCATCCGCTACGCAAGCGATACTCCCGATATCATAGGCCCCAATCCGCAAAACTGGTATGTCTCGCAACTCAGGAAGCGCATTTCCGAAGAATTTGGACTTAACAACCTGCCTACCTCTATGACAAAAGCCCAATTGTTGCATTTATATACCAGGAACAGTGCCACATTGCCAACCAGTCGTATTCAGCGACTTCCGAGAAGGGTACCTTCGGCTACCGTGACGTCAACAAGCACTGAGGATACTAATGCTGATACGACAAATACGTCACAACGCGGGCCACGGACTGAAACTATCCGTCCATGTAACACTGAAGACACGTCCTCCAATGACAATCAGCAAATGAATTTGGCTGAATTGACCAAAAATGTTCAAACTTTACAATCTACAGTGGCTATGCTTACACAGTCCATCTTGCCGAACAACATTGCCACTGTGACCAATCAGGATGAACAAGACAATAATCCTGCCATCCCTACCATGTCTACAATATATCGACAGCCGTCAGCAGTGAATTCAGGCAGCCATCGACAGTTTACATTGTACACTGCTCTCCAAGGCAACTTAGATGGGACGAGACGTCCAAGTCGTGACCCCAACACAGTACAAAGAATTGACACCATCTCACCAGTCCTACGTCAACAAATCATAGATGGTAAGGATGTCAATTTAGCCTTGTTATTAATGCCTGATGAGATTCAGACCGGCCCACAGACTATCCACATAGCTGGCAATGAAATTCAGCTTAAACCTCAGACTGACAAACGTCTCCATCAGGCCATGTCAATCAATGATTTTATGAATGCTTTCCTGCGATACAAACGTATTATGACAGAACAACACTCCTGGCGTCGGGATGAATTGGACGAATACCAGCGCATCATTATGGGCCTAAGTAATGAAACCAATGATTCGGCTTGGTACACCTACCACAAGATGTTTTCGGCGAAAGCAGCAGCAAGTATTCAACAATTCAATGAACCTTTGGATTGGGGAACACTAGACGGAGAAATCTACCGCAAGGTGTTTACAGCCAGGAAAGCCAAACAATGCAACTTGTGTACAGGCATTGATCACCAGGCTGAATTTTGCCCATTGAACACTGATTCTCGTCAGAATGGTATCTCATCCCAGGCCTCCCGCAGTGCAGGTAGACATTATGTAAATTCCCAAACTCATGACATCAAAGGCCGTCTGATCGTACACCACCAAGGACAGAAGCTTTGCAACAACTATCAAGATGACTCTTGTACTTTTCCCCAATGTCGATACCTACATGTTTGTGCAACATGCAAAAAGAACCATCCTCGCAGCAAGTGCAAGCAGGAACAGGGACACAAATATACCACAAGAGACGCTAAAGACACTCGACACACCAAACGCGATCAGTGACTAGACCAATGTGTGGAACTGGGCGCAGTTCCATCACCTGTATGTATCCATACTCTTGAACTCTATTTGCAAAACCATCCAGATCATTCCATGGTGCGTCAACTACTCAATGGACTATCCTATGGTTTTCTTACAGGCATTGATAATCCTCCTCTCACTAGCAAGATTTGTCGCAACCTAAGATCAACTCAAGCCCCGAATATTGATGCAGTGACAGAATTAATCCAGAGCGAATTGACCAAAGGCTACTTGATAGGTCCATTCAAAATCAGTCCCTTCCAAGTACACAGAGTCAATCCTGTCGGAATGGTGGAAGGCAAGTATTCAAAAAAGAAGCGTCTAATTGTTGACATGTCAGCCCCACATGAGGATAATCACCATCCCAGCTTAAATTCACTGATTGACAAGGAGAAGTTCTCATTAACGTACGTCAAAGTTGACGATGCCATTCAAATTATTAAACAACTGGGACGTGGTACCTTCATGTGTAAGACAGACATTACGGATGCCTTCAAACTCATTCCTATTCACCCCTCACAATGGCATCTCCATGGCATTAGGTGGCAAGGTCAACTATACTACTATACTCGGCTTGTGTTTGGATCTAGATCGAGTCCAAAGCTATTTGATACACTGTCAGTCGCCATATGTTGGATAGCTGAGAATTGCTTCGATATTCATCACATCCTACATCTCCTAGATGATTTCATCTGTTTTGATTCATCCTTGCAGGAAGGTTCACGGTCTATGGAATCTCTACTGCAAATGTTTCAGGAGTTGTGCATACCATTGGCATATCACAAAACTGTTGGACCTACCACATGCATAGAGTATTTGGGAATCACCTTAGATTCAGTGAAATTAGAAGCTAGTCTGCCAGCCGAGAAAATAGCCAGGATTAGGCAGATTATTGACAACTTGTTACGCCAAACAACAGTTACCAAAAGACAGATGTTGGTGGTGTTAGGGCATATGAACTTTGCCATGCAAGTTATTAGACCAGGACGATCATTCATCAGCTATTTGCTGCAGCTTGCCCATTCAGTTCACAAATTGACAGACACAGTTACTATCAATCAACAATGTAGATTGGACTTCCATATGTGGAAAACATTTCTGACTAGTTGGAATGGTGTATCTATGTTCATCATGGAGACAGTGGATGCACCTACCTTAACTCTCTACACTGATGCAGCAGCCTCATTAGGATATGGTGGATATTTCCAACGGAAGTGGTTCTCTGCTCGCTGGCCTACAGACCTATTTGACCAAGTTGGCGATGACATCTCAATTGCCTTGATGGAACTTTATCCAATTGTCGTAGCAGCAGTTTTGTGGGGTCACAATTGGAAGAGACAGTGCATCCGGTTTTATTGTGACAATACAGCCACTGTGGATATCATTAATAAGGGCCAGTCTAAATCTCCTACCATCATGCGCCTTGTGCGGAGATTAACACTTCAAGCAGTGAATAATAACTTTGTATGTTCAGCTAGACATGTCCCTGGAAAGATCAATTGTATTTCTGATGCATTGTCTCGGTTACAGATTGCAAAATTTCGGAAGTTAGCACCAGAAGCATACCCACTCCCGACTCCATGTCCTCCAACATCGCAGCTGATGTACCCATGACTCCGACAAGAAGGCGAACAGAGCAAGATCTGACGCAACTGTGGTCAAGTGCTGTGTCGAATCAAACAGCACAAGTGTACAGGTCAGGGTATACCACCTTTATGCAGTTCATGGCTCTATGTGGTATTCTAGTCACGCCTGGAAAACTCCCCCAACTGTCAGAACAGACACTTCTATTGTTTGTTACCTATTGCTATCATACACTCCAGTTGAGATACTCCACTATTAAGTCCTACTTGTGTGGTGTTAGATTCTATTATCTCAAGGCAGGAATAGACAACCCATGGACCACAGGCAACTTACAACGTCTACAGACAATCACCTCTGCTATCAAGAAGGATCAGTGTCCTACAAACAGGATACGGTTACCCATCACAGCCCAAGTGTTAAGTGATATATGTCATGTGATGCAAATAGGAGTGTTACCATATCATACTGTGGTGTTAATGAAAGCAGTGTGTTGTTTAGCTTTCTTCGCCTTTCTTAGATGCGGAGAGTTTACCTGTGATAATTTCAACCCCAACATGCATCTGTGTCTTAATTCTGTCAAGTTTTCCAGCGACCTGTCATACTTCCAACTGCATCTGAAATCTTCCAAAACTGATCCATTTCGACAAGGAATCACTCTCATACTTCATCAAGTTGGCAATGCTATTTGTCCAGTAGCCAGCATGACCAAATACATCTACTGGCGCTCAGCAGCGACACATGACTCCAAAGCTCCTCTTTTTGTGTCTCCCTGTGGCAGAGCATTATCCCGCACATATTTTATTCAAACTCTAAGAATGCTACTGACTAGAGCAGGTTATAACCAAGACTCTTACAATGGACACTCATTCCGAATTGGTGCGGCTACTTCGGCAGCCAAAGTGAATATTGAGGATCATATGATCCAGACTCTAGGACGCTGGACATCTCAGTGCTATACCCGTTACATCAGAACGTCTCGGGATTCCATTGCTAGAGCACAAAACCTCATGGCCACTTGTAACACGCGGCCAACACAGTGATCAGTGATCTCATAGCCTATTACCACTAGTATTATAGGACCATTTATACTTACTAAGTATACATGGATGTATCTTTCATGATTTTTTTTTTGTTTTTTTGTTTTGTTTTTTTTTGGTTTTTGGTTTTGTTTTTTTTGGTTTTTGCCTTCATCTTATTCTACTATCTGCGTAGTATCTAGTCATATATATTTTCATGTCATGGTAGGGCCATAGGCCATTTTTGATACACAACTGTACATACACTTACCATTTATATTACTTATGGGGGATTCTCAGTTAGCTCGTTTTCTCCCCAACTGATCATTTTGGGCTAGCATCCACACAAGTGGATCTTCTTCCCCCCTTCCATAAGTAATTCAAACCACCATTTTGCAAATTGCAACTTATCCTCTAGCAACAAGTGAAGCGCCCCTACCATCAGGGCAAGCTCGAGGTCTGGGAACCATGCTTGTAGCTTCACTGCACTACCTGGTCGCAGGTAGGCTGACCAGACTACCTGGTCGCAGGTAGGCTGGCAGCCATTCTAACCGGTGCATTTATACTCGGCCGCGAGTATATGCACATCATTTTTTACCCAGTCAGGCTTAATTATGGTATGCATATTGCAGTGTGCCTGACTGGGTCAGTATTACAATGAGAATCCCCCTGCCAAACATTAATAAATTTTTGTTGTTATTTCTTTGTTTTGTCATTTATAAATTGCTGCTTAAGTCGTTAAGCATAGTTTATAAAGGCAAACATTATTTCGTTTCTACATATTTCAACCATTGTTACCTCACAATCTATATTTTAAAATTTAGCATTTTTGTCGTATTTTTGTATTGCTACATAATACGTAATTTATCGATCTGGTGCATCATGTCCGGATGTTTTTATCACAAGTATTGGCATCCGCGCATGCTCAGTAATCTTGTTTGTCAGGATGTCTATATTCCACGCATGCGCATCAGTTTGTTTTGCGCGCCATTGTTAGCAGCCTTTTTTCTCACGACGTACCCACCACCATCCCCAATCGCCACCATTGCTGGAAATAACAATTCTTGTTAACATAAATATTATTTCTATATCTAGTCTTATCATGTGCCAAATCACATTATATGTATTAATTTCTTACATGCTTTTTGCCATATTACAATTCCAGCAAATGTACATCTACATTATAGTATCTATCTTACCCTGTGCCAAGCTCTACAATTTGTACCGATAATTGTCTAGATATTCATTGCTCCGTCCAACCACCAAGTACTCCATTTCATTCTTTTTACTTGTCATGTATTTAACTTGCATCCATCATGTCCATTGCTTGTATAGTCACCACCAACTTTACAAGTGGTTACATTTAGCAATTGTGCCTTTATATGTCATGTATTTCCACCTGGGTTCTCATTGTAATAAGGCTAGCATCCACACAAGTGGATCTTCTTCCCCCCTTCCATAAGTAATTCAAACCACCATTTTGCAAATTGCAACTTATCCTCTAGCAACAAGTGAAGCGCCCCTACCATCAGGGCAAGCTCGAGGTCTGGGAACCATGCTTGTAGCTTCACTGCACTACCTGGTCGCAGGTAGGCTGACCAGACTACCTGGTCGCAGGTAGGCTGGCAGCCATTCTAACCGGTGCATTTATACTCGGCCGCGAGTATATGCACATCATTTTTTACCCAGTCAGGCTTAATTATGGTATGCATATTGCAGTGTGCCTGACTGGGTCAGTATTACAATGAGAATCCCCCTGCCAAACATTAATAAATTTTTGTTGTTATTTCTTTGTTTTGTCATTTATAAACTTAGCTGTAAGTTTGATTACTTTTAGATATATTTTTGTTGATTTTATTTATCACTTTGTATAATATATTTAAAGATTTGAAACATCTGTTTTGCTCTTTGACATGTTCGATGTGCACCCGTTGTCAAAGTGTGTGTCCGAGAATGATATTTTCAATAACATTGCGGGAAATAGTGAATAATTTTGTAATCTATCAATAAAAAATGATAAATTGAAATGGAATACATATTTCAGACATTGTGAGATGTGATAGATTTAATAAATGAATGGTATGACAAGTAGGTTCTAAAAATTATATAATATTTTGATGTGACGAGGCCTAAGGTTTGGCAGATTAACCGGCCTACGGTGTCTGGGGACTCGATGCTTCTTGGCTGGTTTTACCGGCCTACGGTGTTGAAAAAGTTACAACACATTTAAAAGGTATCTGTGATAAAAGTTTAGTACAAAACAAAACAAAGATGTATATATATACCTCTTTGAAAAAACGTATCGTGAAAAAAATCGAGATACAGCACCTCACAAATCGCGCACCGTATCGTATGGAGTGCATCGCACATCGGTGTCCCGGGATATCATTTCAGCCCTATTCATTTGTATGAACATGTATTTTGACAGTGCAAACATGTTACTATCATCCTGATGACAGTCATCAATTCATAACATGTTGTATAGTCCCCACCCACCATCAAACTACCATCAAACTCACCACATCAATTTCAGTCTGAATTTGTCATACTTGGTCAAAACGTTCAAGTCCTTCGGTGTTTCCTCACATTCAGGTTATCATATATATACGATTGTCACTCGGCTTTGGGATGCGAGGGGAACATTAAGTTATGTGTGAAGTAAACATTTGTAAAATTGAAAAATAATTTCTAATGGGTCTCGGTGGAGCCTATCGGGTTCTTTTTTCATCCCAGTTATTTTCATTGCAAATTTTCGATTATAGGATGGTGTAAACATAAACACATATTCGCAAGAATTTATATGTGACATTCTGAAAAACAAAACACACATGCAGAAATGGCTGACTTGTGGCCAAGAATGACATTTTTCAATATGGCCACCATGTTGGTCGTTAAACATGTTAAAAGTTGGATCGGTGTTCAGTGAGCATTTTCCAGAGACAGCATAGGCTGGGATCATTCATAGTATCATACAAAATTTTACCTACATAGGACTTGTAGTTTAGAGGATAAAAGCAAAATTAAACAACAGACAATGTGCCACAACAATAAGTTCACTTGACTTTTAGTCAGGGAAGCTAAAAATCTGCCCTTGCATAATATGTCTCTGCACCTCGCAGTTTTAAAACAAATTGCAGAGGAAGTGGCAAGGGGAAAATTCCACTCACATCTCTTCAGGATGGCATAATTATCCAGTATCATCACACTCCTTCACTGCATTCAGATTAGGTTCACTAACATAATAGATTAACAATTGATTGTTGAATATGAAGATCTTCATCAACAATTTCTAACTATTTGCTACTTACACACTTGTTGGGTCAATCTGTCGATATGCATATGCTGAACAGGCTCCACAGTAGGAATACCCTGCATGGCTGGAAAAAAAGAATAATGGAGGTCATGTGATACATTTAAACATGTTAAAGTGACCTGAATATTATTTGTAAGGAAATCTTAAGCCATTGAGAAAGGACAGTTTGGTGGTTAACCATGTTTTCTTTTAACTGGTTTGGTCGTATGGTTTGAGGTTAACTTGGTTAGAGGACAGTGTGATTTCACTTGACAATTTTTAAAAAGTCTAAAGAACATTGTTAAAGGGCAAGTAAAGTGAGAAAAAAGATGATTGCGATTTGGTTGCAAATATCAATTTTCCTAGATATATGAAGTGAATTTCCAAGAGAGAAAAATTCATAACATTCATAGAAAACATTATTATGTCAAAGTGACAGAGCTGGAATCACACGCTCCATATTCAACTTTCAATACAAACCTATTTGGAGGCATTGCCCAAAGCTACTGGCGCAGCAGTGCGTGACAAATGTTTTCTTTGACTGATATGCAGACTTGGTTGCAGCATCTATCTACTTTATGATCTGTCTTGTAATGCTATGAGTCAGGAAGCGTCAATCAAGTATATAATTTAAAACTGTTGCTATTCTTGTTATTCCTACAAAAATAACATACATTGAGTGTGTGAAACGATCTTTGATATTGAAATTGTGAATAATATTAAAATAATTAATGTCTGCAACCATCTGCCCTTGGTCCTATTCGACACCATGAATGTCTGTAAGGGATTTATCCCCTGAGTAGACAACTGAACATTCTGAAGGCATCTTCAATGTTGTTACTAACAAGGTATAAGTTGACACAAGTTGTGGACATAGAAATCAAATGGATGAGCAGACAGAAAAAGTCCTGAAATGTGATTAAAAAATTCAAGGCAGAAGCAGACAGACTGGGCACCAGACACGTCCGTTGAAATGTCGCAGCGCCTTACACTGTCTTATACTATATCCATTTTAGAAATTTAATTTTGGTCAAGCATTTGTGATTAAAATCTTACAATCTGAAAAACTGCTATGTTGAGTTTGACCATCCCTGTAATTGTTCATTTAGCAAAGTAGTTGGAGGGGTACAAACAAACTAGAACGGTGTTTACATGACATGCAAAACATAAGCAGGCACTATTCTCACCTTTTCATGAATTTCCCCTAAGCTTTCGCACAAGAAACATGTACAGGGCACCAATTTGGCCGTACCAATACCTATCTCCTAGGGGGGGATTAATAATTTCTGAGCCCCACATAGACGAATTGTATAACAGTGAATCTTTTGTTGTTGACATTACTAGACATCATAGAGGGATATCCACAAAAAAAGGTGTCAATTTAGCAATTCGTTTTGCTGACACTTCAAAAAAGTATGCAGGTGAGTGTGACCTTGGGAAAATGGACAAACTTAGGGAACATTCTGAAAAAAGCCTTAATACATCAATGGATACCCTCAACAAATTCTATCAAATGTCAGGACTTAAAATAAATGTAGAAAAAACAAAAGCAATTTGGATAGGATCATTGTCTGAAAGTAATCTAGTTTTAGCACATGACTTTAAACTTGATTGGTATAAGGGAGATTTTGAAATTTTAGGGATAACTTTAAATGCTTCATTGAACGACCTTTGGGTAATCAATACTAGAAAAAGATTAGAACTTATAAATAGACTACTAGCTAATTGGCATAGAAGAACCTTAACTCTTATTGGAAAAATTACGGTTATCAAAACTCTTGCTATATCAACTCTGGTACACATCTTCTCTGCTTTACCTAATCAACCTAAAGCATTTATTACCGACCTAAACACAATAATTTTTAGATTCCTTTGGAATAACAAAAACGACAAAATTAAGAGATCAACTATTAGTAATAATTATGAAGATGGAGGATGATAGATATTGAATGTTTTATTAATGCTCTCAAACTATCTTCATTACAAAAGTATTTAAAAAAGCATGAAGATTCTTCAACAATCTTTCCTCTAAAACATCTTTTCAAACATGGTTCTAATGCTGTAGACTGTTTGTCTAAACATGATAACCCTTATTGGAGAGATGTATTGTCTGCTTGGAAGATATTTCACCAAAAAATGAGTTTGTATGAATATGATTTAGACCACATTTTGAATCAACCACTCTGGCTGAATCATTTATTTAAATCATCTTATATTATAAAAAATTGGTTTAATCAAGGTGTCCAGAGTGTTAGAGACCTTAGCGACAACAACGGTTTTCTTAGTTTTGAAAATTTCAAACAAAAATATAAGATCCAGGGAACTTTTTTAGACTTTCAAAAATTACTGAACAATATTCCAAAGAGTTGGAGATTCCAAATCAGAGACAAAACCGTTGATGTTTATGTAGTTCAACTGAACAATATATGTAAACACCTTTTTAATATCGTTAAAAAATCAAGGGCTTTTTATGATGAACTAATAGGAATGATACTGTACCGAAATCATTAGAACACTGGAATATGTTTTTTCCTCAAGGTTTGGATTGGAAAGATATACTTTTATGTTATAGAAAATGCACTCGTGATTGTAAACTTTTAGATTTTCAATATCGATTTATAAACAGAATAATTTACACTAAGAAAGAATTACTCAAGATGAAACTTGTCGATGAAGATATCTGTACTTTCTGTAAAACTGCTTCTGAAGATATGTCTCATGTATATTTCGATTGCCAATCTGTTCAACAATTTTGGTTTAAAGTTGAAAACTTCCTAAATAACAACCTGCAAACAAATTTCATCCTTTCGAAACTTAATATCTTTTTTGGAATTTCCACTCAAAACCATGTAGCAAATCATATTATTATACTAGCAAAGAGATTCATCTACATATCAAACATAAAACATCAAGATTTATCTTTCGAACAATTTCTTTCACTACTAAAAGACACAATTTGTTTGGAAAGGTATATCGCAAAAAAAAATAATCAACTTAACCAATATACTCAGAAATGGCAAAACTTACATCTCATAATCTAATGAAGCAGTTGAAACATATTACCTGTTAATTAGTAATCATCTATTTCTTGTAAACAATTATTTATAATCTCCCTCTCAGTTTGAGAAGAACCTTAAAGGGGCACTGATCTAACGCAATTCCCCGGACTGGTTGTTGCCTTTGTTATTGTTTTTTCCCCGTGAGTACCCGGATGATACGCAACGCAACTGAGCGTGACCAGAGACTGGGCTACCGTCTTGCAAGGACAGCTAAATAAACTTGGAGGCTGGAGGCAATATTTGTTTTACGCATTTTTGAACACTGATTAGTTTAACGTGATCTATAAAGATTTCGACAAAAGGCGCATGTTATTAATTTCTTCAGCCTAAACAAACAGACAAAAAGAACGGTGGAGCTCATCGTATGTCATCATTTGGAAATACCCCAGATGGTTATAGTTGAATCATAAAAAAAAGTATCCATGCAGTGAAAGCATTTTCGGATTTCGGATTGCGTCGATAATACGATTACTACTCACTTGTTGTCATCCACGTTTTCTGGTATAACCCTACACTTGTGTATTTGTCGTCATTCACTTGATGCTCAGTTAATGAATTTATTACAGGTACAATTAGTAGCACCACTTAGATTACCTGACAAAGGTTCCCATTTGGCATTTATTGTGTCTGTGGTAATTATTCAATCTAAATCCAGGTTTGAAGTGAGGTGAAATGTGTGTTATGTAATATGCACGTGGCAGCCCAGCAAGAGGTGAATGATCAGTTCATTTACTTTTTTTGTAAATCAACGTATCGTTCCTAGTCATCAAAGGATTAACAGAAAATACGTTGATTGATTAATCACTGTTATCTTGCACAGTGGATATGTCAAGAGTGAGTGTTTACATGTCTAGGTTTACTTAAACAAAGGGAATACACTCATATCATGGCGTGAAGTGTCGATGTAAAAACAACATACTTTGTTCAAAGGGTTAACTAATAATACGTTGATTGATTGCTCATTGTTATCTATCACTCAATGGATTTTTTAGGAACCGTGGACGTTATGAAAATAGTTGTCACGTGGGCTTTCTCAGCCGACCCTTGAGACTTGACACCTATGTGAAACACCTGAAACAATCTAAGTGATCAGTTGAGAAAGGAACACGAGTAGTATAGGTAATAGGGGTTCTGGCTCACTTCCACTGGAGCTGGATTTATATACCTATACTGCTACTACAGATGGAATTTTTTATGCCAAAATGATTATGCGATTTAATGATAGTCATGAGATTCAGCTAAATTGACTCCAGCTCACCACCACCTGGAGTCTATGATATAAATTTTTATAGGTCAAGAAGGCGTCTTTTTCTTGTTCGGCACCCCTGATTTCGGCACCCCTACAATATTTTTTTCCACTAGAGCAATAGGATGTGTCCAAAGCATACAACTGTGCCCAACAAATTTCCAATTGAACATTTGTGCCCAACTACCGTATAGAACAAAAATGGAAGAAGCGAAATATACAACTATGGAGAGCATGGGAATACGCGCAGAAATGTCTATATTCCAACATATACTAGTGGAGAATGCATACGAAGACAACTTGCTACCAGATATATCCAAGGTAGACTATTTGGAAGGAAATCTGGGTAGAACACATCTAGAATCTTTGGATGGCCTGCCAACATTTGTAGACGATATGTATGTATTTGGCTATCTAGAAGAAAACGATATAGTATCTCTACGGGGATCTGCGTCTTGTACAACTGGAGAAAGTGGATCTGCAAAACGTATACTACAAGAAATACAAATAGCAACGCAGAAAGTATACGGATGTCGCGTGCATGCTACTATTGCAAATACAATTTCCTATATAGGAGGCTCTGGGAGCAAAATACGAGACACAATACAACGAATACAAAAACAAACAGAATACAAAGCAAAGAAAAAATGGATGGAAAGATTTTCCAACGAAGAACCCAAAGGTATATTTGTATGCAAAATAGATGTCTCCGAGTTGTCCCTAGAGGAAACACAAAAAGGGTTGGATGCACTACACACGCAACTATATTCCTTTGGATACGAGATATATTCCATAGACTATACTAGAGACTTTTCTGGTGTACTAGATAGGAAAAAACTAGTGGAATACCTACAAAGCGAGGGATACTTTCTACAAGGTATACAATACGATTGTGGAGAAAGAGAAGGAACAATTCTAGACAATACAGCATCTGTAGGAGAACATGTATGTACTTGGGTATACAGTAGGGACAATAGAACATTTTCCGCGAAGATATACAACAAAGTTGTTTCCAATTTCGAAGCGGGGGATGTTCGGAATCCAATGGGAGCACATCTTTGCGAATATGTAGATTGTCCAAATAGACACCTAAGAAAAACATTTTTGCATCCAGACGTACAGAAAAGAGGTTGTTCTCGAATAGAAGTATCTGTGTATGCACCAGACGAAGACATAGGACCTTGGGTTGTAGACGAAATTCTAGAGTTGGTATCCCCCAAAGAAGAACCACTATTTCTCGAACAACCACCAGAAAACCAATGGAGAAACTTGGCAAAGAAATTGGATAGATGTTGTATAGCCACCTCTAGACCTCTTGGGAAGATATTTGTAGCATGGTATGCACACACAAAAACTAGGAGAATAGCAGGGATACATATACATCCGAAAAAAGAGACAGTAGAAGATACGAAGAAATGGGAAAGAGCAGTAGAATTTGCAATTGGAGACTTTGGGTTTCGCGCTTGTCCAATATTTCGTATAGACATCCTATCTTCCACAAACGAAGGTGTAGAGTTTGGACCACTTCGATGCTATACAAAAGCAAAGGATTCCAAAACTATTCTATACCTTCTCCAAGGTATCCATCTATTTCCCATCCCCCTTCTCCACAAGGATGCTTTCTGTATTGTATACCTTGTAGAAAGTATCCCTCGCTTTGTAGGTATTCCACTAGTTTTTTCCTATCTAGTACACCAGAAAAGTCTCTAGTATAGTCTATGGAATATATCTCGTATCCAAAGGAATATAGTTGCGTGTGTAGTGCATCCAACCCTTTTTGTGTTTCCTCTAGGGACAACTCGGAGACATCTATTTTGCATACAAATATACCTTTGGGTTCTTCGTTGGAAAATCTTTCCATCCATTTTTTCTTTGCTTTGTATTCTGTTTGTTTTTGTATTCGTTGTATTGTGTCTCGTATTTTGCTCCCAGAGCCTCCTATATAGGAAATTGTATTTGCAATAGTAGCATGCACGCGACATCCGTATACTTTCTGCGTTGCTATTTGTATTTCTTGTAGTATACGTTTTGCAGATCCACTTTCTCCAGTTGTACAAGACACAGATCCCCGTAGAGATACTATATCGTTTTCTTCTAGATAGCCAAATACATACATATCGTCTACAAATGTTGGCAGGCCATCCAAAGATTCTAGATGTGTTCTACCCAGATTTCCTTCCAAATAGTCTACCTTGGATATATCTGGTAGCAAGTTGTCTTCGTATGCATTCTCCACTAGTATATGTTGGAATATAGACATTTCTGCGCGTATTCCCATGCTCTCCATAGTTGTATATTTCGCTTCTTCCATTTTTGTTCTATACGGTAGTTGGGCACAAATGTTCAATTGGAAATTTGTTGGGCACAGTTGTATGCTTTGGACACATCCTATTGCTCTAGTGGAAAAAAATATTGTAGGGGTGCCGAAATCAGGGGTGCCGAACAAGAAAAAGACGCCTTCTTGACCTATAAAAATTTATATCATAGACTCCAGGTGGTGGTGAGCTGGAGTCAATTTAGCTGAATCTCATGACTATCATTAAATCGCATAATCATTTTGGCATAAAAAATTCCATCTGTAGTAGCAGTATAGGTATATAAATCCAGCTCCAGTGGAAGTGAGCCAGAACCCCTATTACCTATACTACTACACGGGTTATAATATCCCGAAACGATATATATCTTTAAAAATATTTGATTGTTACTGAGACACGTGACATCGAATAAGTTTCTTTGTACAGCTGCAGACGAGTGGGATATTGTTCCTTTGTGTGGATATTCACGGATACATTCCTCGAACAAGGAAGCTGCCCAAAATTTATACACATAAATTTGGTTGGTTGTAATTATGGTATTTGCATTTTGTTTTCCTTCATTCGCTGTAGCATTGAACCGATTCGTTCTTGTTCCTCTACGTCTTGGTTGGGAAATTCTTCAGATTGACTAAAATTGATTAAGACGATCAAAAGGGCCTAACAACATCACAATAGATTATTATGTTGGATTAGAAGCCAAACAACATAGAAATGTACTTTTCAACGTAACATTTTCAGTCTCTTGGTGATGACATTAAACATCAAAATGTTTGGAATTCGTTATCATAATAATACAGATGGAAATGTTTTTCAGTCACTTTGTAAAATAACTGAATATTTAGGCATTTAATAAATTTGAAAATGTTACACATTTTGACAGTAAAAAAATATACACACTATAAAAAAAAGCAATGCTCAGGTGAAATATTTACTTTGTGTTGCAAGTCAAAATAGTGTAAACGAAAATCGCAAAATTACCAAGCAAGTGACTTATCAAAACTTCGTCACCATTACCGATGCTTCTCACAAAGATACCTACATTTCCTTATTATCTCAAAAACTGTATGTGACCATACTACCCATAAAAGTGACTAATGCGCTTACGAATGGCGCAGCAGAGGTCGCGAACTAGTCTAGATTTCTGCTATACATCGGGGTACTCACTGGGAAAAAACAATAACAAAGGCAACAACCAGTCCCGGGGAATTGCGTTAGATCAGTGCCCCTTTAATAACGACATATCCTACACAATCTGCCTGTCATCACCTATGAAAATTATAACTTGTGTTAATACTGTCATATATACACATGTTAATACCTACACTTGTAACAATATACATGAAATGGAATAATAAAAAAACAAGGGAAAAAAACAAAAACTTAGGGAACATGCCATGATCAAGTACTTGCAGAGATAGGTCTACACCAAAAGCCATCCATGAAGATTTGAGTACAACACTAGTACTAGATGCCCCTTTTATGCCACTATAAAAAGGTGGGCAGCAGCGTTTAAGAGTGGCAGGGAGAGCCTTGAATACGATCCTGAAGGCCTGCAATGATCCGAGGAATCCACAGTTACTGTGAAGACCAGCTGGCGAATGACTGATTGAGCATCAGTCTGCTATATCATGGAGGGAATACGTTCTATTATCAGAGCAACTTTTGCAATAAAGAAGCATCAACTTGTTGAGTTCCAAAGCTTCTGACATCTTATAAAAAAAGCACCAGAAATTTGTGATAATCTAGCACTGATTTAAGATGATCCAAAAAGGTTATTGCAACTATTTGTGACTATGGATGAAACCTGGATGAGTCCAAACAACAAACAAAACATTCTGTAGCATTTGACCATCACCACGACCAAAGAGGTCAAAGACTGTCCCATCAGCTGAAAAGGTAATGCCTTCTGTGTTCTGGGATGCAGAGGGTGTCAAAATGGTGGACTATCTTCCAAAACGCCAAACGTTAAACTGTTAAATTGAGCATATTGTCATGATTATGCTGCACTTCTGAGGCAATTACAGGATGAAATTAGAATTAAGAAATGTGAAAAGCTTAGGAAAAGTGTGCCCTTTCATCAGGACAATGTGACAGTGTATATATAAATCAGTCATTGCCATGGCTACAATGCACGAGAGTAGCACTGAACTCCTTCAGCATGCACCTTATTCTCTTCTGGCGCTGTCAAGACTACCATCTGCTCCCAAACATGAAGAAAGCTCTCGCTGCAACCCATTTGAACTCTAATGATGATGTCATAGCAGCTGTGGAGAGCATTTTGGATTGCCAAGAGAAGATAAAATAAAACTGTGATAAATCTCTCCTACATCAATGGCAAAAGTGTATCAATGTGGAAGGGGATTGTGTTGAAAAATGTATTATTTTAAGGTCTGTAGGTCAAGTCTGTCTATGTGAGACTAAGGACTTATCTAATATTCATCTTTGATCCCAATTTTTGTGTAACACAGTACAGCTTAGTCATTTGTCTCTTGCAATTCTTATAAGAAGCAGTTCTGTTTTAATCAAATCACGAAAAGATTTAGGAAAATACAAACCCAATGGAGTACAGAAAGAGAAACTTCAAACACAATAACAAAGTTATACATGTTATAAGCAGTCCCGGTTTAACCATGTTAACAGTTCTGATTTTATGTCTCTTGCAACCCGAATCTGAAAGTTAAAGACACTTTCACTCCAATGACTCCAAGTTATAGTAGAACTAATTTTCAATTTCCTGAAATTTGAACCATATTTCATAATCATGATAATCTCGTGACCTTAAACATGTCAAGCCACTGACAATGCACTCCAGAGATCATGTACATTATGTTTTGTAAAATTCAGATCATTAAAACTCAAGTTATTGTATACTCAAGTTTTTTTTAATGCTTTAGTCACGCTGAGTGACCTTTAACCTCGAAGTCCTCCATTCACATATGAGATTACTTTTTGCAAACTTGAAATCTCCATACCCTACAGAGAATATTTTTTGAATGAAACTATTTACAAGACACTTCAGGAGTGAATGGCCTTCAAGTGACCTTGACAGCTGACACAATATTGAGTTAGTTATTCAGTGAGTGTGTCAGCTTTGAAAGCCCCAAGTGATGCAGGTCTTTGACGTTTACCACTTAAATGAACCCCATGAGCATAAGTATGCTGCTGACAAAGCTAGAAACATAATTTGGGTGAACTGGGATTTGAAACCACAATCATAGGTCACTGGCATGGCCAAGGTACGCAACTCTCTGCACCGCGAATTTTGCTGCCATAGATGACTGGGCTGACCGTGCCCCCCCCCGTTAGTTGTTTAGATTCTATCACAACAGAAATTTGACCCAAGCTTCTTATGTGGCCCCTAGTGACCTTGACCTTTTACAAGAAACCCCGAACCTTAAACATTAACCCAAAAAATTAATGTGATTGAGACCCTGGGCGATCAAGCTGTGACATTCTGCAATTTTGAGTGAAGTGTTAGAATTCATTTGGTATCATATTTTGGGAACTATGGTAATGGATATTTTGAAACATTACACATAGTGATGTGTATGACTTTAAGGTATAGCACTTTCTATGGATCTTTCCACACATGGATGAATGTGTCAGTGACCATTACCAAGGATATGCGAGCTGCAGGTGGAAGAATTTGCGTACAAATGTACCTGGAATTAAATAAGAAGTATGTACTTTAAAATGGAAAATTACAAGCAGAAGGTTTACCTAGCACACAATATTCAAAGAACATAAAATATATGCTACCTGCATAATTAGCAAAACTGCTTTTGTGTACTGATCCTATGAATCAACTGTGTAATGTTGGTAGATTTGATGGCTGATTTACATTTTAGTGCTACAATATTATAATGCACATTTTATTATTATGCGTATGCAAGGATGAGTTATGTTCCTTTCGAACGGAAGTGAAAAAGAGAGCACATGTTATGAGATGAAGCATGCTATGCGGTGGCATGTGTCAGAACTTTACGATTTCAATACATATTGAACTTGCCAAGTGAAACTGTATGTTTGTGATTATGTGTGATGTACTCATGAATCCCTACAATGTTTGTAAGGGGCCAACAACGACAGGTCTCAGTAATAAATCCATAAAACTGTAGGAAGTGTGTGGAGTATGGAACATCAAGTAGATGAGTGAAAAATAGTCTAAAGTTATCAAATCAAGAACCATTACAGTAAAAACATTATCGGTTGTGAGTAATAACGTTATCGAACACTTCGTAGTGAACTATTTTCTGTGAATACGAAAGCTTGTTTCACCTGTGTTACCAAATGGTTACGAAATGGTTTACGGATTACCATAATCTAACGTGAAGTTTGCTGATTTTCTAAAACAATGTGAAATTGCAATGAAAACAATCATTAGCCTAAATGTCCTTACTGACGACCTTGAAAACCAGGAGATCCTACAAAAGTTACCAGAGTGGTTAAACTACAGACGGGGTAGGATTGTATAAATGGTGGGAGCAACCACATTCATTTCCTCCATTCTGTAAGTTTGTGACCTTTGTGGCGAAGGAAGCCGATATTGTTTGTGAAACTGTTACCTCTTTCCTCGCTGCAAAGCCACAGAAGAAATCTGACTCTGGACCTATGAAATTTCACACCAGCAGCACATTTTCTACTGCGGTCACAGCTCCACTGGGGAAAGACAATGTATTGAAGTGTCCCTTTTGTGACAAGGAGCATGATATTGAAAACTGTATATTGTTCCTGGACAAGCCATGAGGCAGAAGTGGTTGTGTTTTGGATGCCTTCAGGAAGGACATAGATCACTTGACTGTAAGCAACATAGAAAATGCTCTATTTGTTGCAAGTTCTCTCCTACATCTCATTGTGATGTGAAAGAGGAAAAACCACATAAGCAAACAAATCCTATGAAAGCAATTAGCACTCATTCGGGTGTCTCACACCACAATCACAGTACGACAAGCCTTCAATGATAGTTTGGGTGTCTCATTGTGATCAGTCTGAATATGAAAGACTTGTTTTTGCTCTCTCAGACAAATCAATTGGACACAACCTTTGTGCTGAAAGTATCTGTGACACTTGTTTAACGCCACACTCAGCAATATTCCAGCTATATGAAGGCGGTCTGTAAATAATCAAGCTAGGGCCAGGCAATCCAGTGTATGACATCATGAGTATCGATCAACGCAATTCAGATACAATGGCATGCATCAACCAAGTCATGGGTTGCTGAAGAACTATTCTACCCCGGATCTTCAAGAGTCCAACACTCACTTGTTGCCAATGTTGTACACACCATGAACACAAAATATTGAATTCTCATGATCTGGACCTCAGCCTTTTTGCGTGTAATGATATGCATATTGGACACATGTCCACTGTTGTCATGTTTGCAATGTCATCACTAATCACTGCTTATCAAGTGTTGAGATGTGAAGCAAATGTGTGGTTCTTCTCACACCAAAAGTCGGGTTATTCATTGAGCTTCTTGTCTTGCTGAGTATAAGATACAATAATCAAACTTACGGTGCAATTATTGCTCTTGCAGGAAGATGGCTTGCTTTTACTTTTCCGAGCCAGGTACCAAGCTGATTCCTCAAATCATCTTCTGTAACATAACAGCATGTGACCTAAGTATGTTATTGCTAAAATATGGGATTATAACAGTTAAATACTGGAAAGTTGATACATTTAACAGTCATGATACATGCAAAAAATGAAGCTAACCCATCACCACCCTTTTCATAATGCCAAAAGACTTGTAACATATCAACACAATCCTTAGAAACAAGAAATGCATACACAACCTTCACCAGTAATACTTATTTCTCGCCTGTTGAAGGTACCACTGTTAAATAACAATGAGCTGGTATTACCTTAGCGCTTCAAACGGTTAGTGGAACACGTCACGGAATTCTAAAAGGTACACCAATTTATAGTTTTAAATTAATAAGTGTCGACTTTTAATGTGTTTGAAGTATTATTCTGTTTAAACTAAACTGGATAGTAGTATAGATGATGGGGATTCTGGCTCACTTCCACTGGAGCCAGATTTATACCCAATACTGCTACTACAGATGGAATTTTTTATGCAAAAATGATGATGCAATTCAACAATCGTCATGATTCGTCTTAAAAGAATCATCAATATTAATTAATAATGGATATAATATGTACCTTGTAGTAATTCTCACCATTTTATAATTTTATCCCAGAGCATAAATGTTTTTGTTGACATTATTATAGACTTATGTAAGCATTTGTTTAAATGTGATCAAACAATCTATTTTCAATCTCCAACCAGTTCTTTGGTTTTGGCACGGAATAATTGATGCGCTTGTTGTCTCCCCTGTTCTATGAACTTTTTTTTCTCGTCTTCGCTAATACGACTGGTCTTACGAGAATTTGATCGAATCTCCTGCTTCATTGCGTGGTATTTGGTTAGTTCTGACAACACTAAACAAAACTCATCCTCGGATATCTTACAATCAGCCAGTGCTGTCGAAATATGATCCTCAATGTTGTTCAACTTTGCTTCGGCAAGTATCCAAATATTATCATGTTTTAATGCTTTCTTTTGCAACTTACGAGAAATAGAGGTTATCACGCGAGTGTCTTTGGGGATGGTTAATATCCTGCATTAGGAATAAACATTGTATTTAGTGAGCCTTGGCGAGCTAAATACATAGTGTTTATTCCTAATACAGGATATTTACCATCCCCAAACACACAAGCGTGATAACCTCTTTATCATATAATGTCATTCTTTAGTTCTGTGCTTAAAAATCGCTTTCCCTATCTCACAAACATAATCGAAACATTGCGAGTTTTCCTACAATGCGCGCATTAATATTTATTACGTCACAGGGTAAGTGACGTGTCAGTGGGACAGTGACAGTAGCCAATATAGTTCCAAATGAAATCTATTTCTTATACAGTGGCGAAGCAACATAAACGCAAAACAACAATTGTTTTTAATTGCCTTTTGCGGCAATCCATCGGTCTGTTCGCTAGAGTAACTGCCCTTTGTCAAAGGGAAGCTACTCTAACCCTAGTCTCTGAGACGTCACGGCCACGGTCAGACCTTGTTGACAGTCGGTCTGTCCTGTCATAACGTTAAGAAGTGTAGTCAGATGTACACACAGCGACAAAACGAAACAAGGTAACAATTCACATATATTTCGGCCAAATGCAACTATTTTAATTTGTGGTGAAGGTTTCAAGCCGCAGAGGTCTACAAGCACAGATATGGCTACTGATCCCGCTTGGCTAGGCCTCGTGCCCTCGCAAAATTGTTTCGAAATTTATATCTCCAAAGTTGCCCAAACTTATAAAATGCCTTATCTACGTCACAGCTAGACACGGATTTTCAGTATATTAGACTGTTATTTTGATAATCATAGCAATTATCCCTGTAATTTATCCAGATTGCCGATGGTTAACTCTGACTCGATCCCCGAATGACGAGGGCGACGCCATGTTTGTTTATAAACAGTGAAAGTAGTCCCTACTTGACCTTTGATATTTGCATCTCTATCCGCATATGACCCCAACGGATATCGTTTTTATCCGTTGGCTTTATCCTGCCGAGAAACCTACCCGTTATATGATAAATAAATTTTATCGCTATTCCTTCCAGTCCTGAGACTCTGGCTGCTACTTCCATACCAAGTACGATAGGCGCGGCAATTATAGTTGATAATAATATCATGGAACTGTTCTGGGTGAACAATACCTTCCAAATGACGTGCTGGTTTTCTTGGGGAATTAGTCAGCAAAGAGCCAGAGTCACAGGAGACTAATCACAATTTTATTTACAAGAAATATTAACAATTTACAATATACTTAGAAAATAACTGAGGGTGCCACAGAGAGTCGGTACACACTCTGGGCTGTGGGAGAGAGGTCTGCTTGGTAAGAGAGTCAAACCCCTTCTCTTCCTCTCCTCTCCTCTCAATCATTCTGGACCAAGGCTTATATAGCCAAGGTCACCTGACATTTAGTAAGTAATAAATATAAATGTAAACAGTAAATCACCAGTGACATACTTGCACATCATGTTCAGGATGGCAGACGGTCGTGTACACAAAAATGGGGATTAACAATTAGGATTAGCATCTTATAAATAACAACAATTAAATGTTTCAAGGCATATAGATGTCATGGCTCCAGGGTAATGAGCCTTTGCAATTAAATGTTCTTCAGACAATGGGTGTCGTAAATCAGTCGCCATGACAACTTCCCTCCGTTACGTGAAGCTTGGACCCCAAGCTTACATGAGTCCAAATTGATATGTGTGAGTTTTTTCACCAACGAAAACGACCATGCAAATGTGAACAAAATCAGTTATATGAAATCCTTATGCAACAAATATATCTATGCAATGGCGGTATGAAAGTGATCATCTAGCTAATTTGAATTAGTGCCAGTTTGAAAACTAACCAAGTTATCTTTGTAATGTGCAATTTCACTACAAGGTAATTACTGCTTTGCACAGATTCAATAAATATATCACTGAAGTTTCTTTGAATTCAGGAGTCTAGTTTGGCGGTGCGACTCAGTACCGAATAATGATAATGAGTAATGTCATAAAAAGTACAAATTAAACATCTCAGCAAATATTTTGCATAAAGAAATTTGAAACCAGGAGTCTAGCTTTACCACGTGACTCAAACGGTACTTGTGGGTACATTTGCCCTTTTAAGTACAATGGATGCTCTTCCCGTGTCTTTGACGGAGCTTGCCCAGATATTGTGGGTGCGATGCCCAAGAAAAAAAAATCCCTTAATTCCGACATCAAAACTCTGAAATGCTGAATACTGCTGTGCTGTTAATTACTTAATACTGACATACAATAAACATATATGTGGGGGTGGCTCACCCATGAATATCCCTAACTAAATTCAAAGTCCTAGACAATACATTCAATTTTGTACCAAACTGTGCACATTAATTACTTGTAACAAATGACAAATTTTGTCGTTTTGATTTTTGAAATTACGAGTCAAGCTTTAAGGTGTGACTCAATAACCCTACAGCTTAGGTTTGTCTGGGCCCTAGCTGTATCTATATGTCTGGCGTGGCCTGGAGACATTTCAAAGATTCCCTACACAATAACTTCAAAGATCCAGCTTGACTAAAGATGTAATTTGGAGTATATTGCACATATATAAAACGGAATTTTTGAAAGACACATTTTGGCATTAATATACTGGCTTTGATTAAACATACCTGGTTGCAATATTCAACAGTCACACAATATATATCCTTGATTGAGTCCATGTAAGTAAACACAAATTAATAAGTCCCCATGAGATATCTTGTACACAGTGTCCATCTTGTAGGTGCCTGTGAGGCGGTTTCTGTATTGTGCAGGGTCTGCATGATGATGGATGGCTGTGGTCGGATCTCTGTGGGATAGGCGTGTATACTTCTTTTCTTTGGTCCTGTACAGTGTGCAGGAACGACATCTTGAAGGGGAAGTCTTAGCAGTGTTGCTAAGATATTTGAGCAGGGAAGGTTTGGGATCGGAGAACTTGTTCATGATCGGAGAGGTTTTTGTTCTTTCTTCAATCTTGTTAAAGGCCATTTCTTCGTTCTTGGTGATTGGCCTTCAGGAAGGTAGTATATCCTTTCAATAAGAGACTGTCACTTCCTACAGTTTTGTGAACCATATGCCTTGCTGCAAAGAGGTACAGGAAAGGACAGACTAAGAAGTCTGTCATACCCGATAGCTCCACCAAATTAACAACGCGTGGCGGTCCAACGTTGATTAATGAACGATTTGCACACTCGTATATGCAAGGGGCCGACGTATGGTTCTCAGTAGGAAGTGACAACTTGGAGACGATGGCTTGCGGTATATACAGTTTTACTTTATACATGTAGATATATACATACAAAAGACACTATGTGTCAGGTCAGCACATAGTGGTAGTGGTTGTTGTCTAGGTGTCCCGGAGCACCCAGCCTAACCCTAGCTAGGCTAAGGGTAAGACCTTTTTTTCCCCCTTCTCTCCTTCTCTCTTTTCTCTTACTTACTTACTTACTTACTTTGGAGATTTAACGTGCGCTTTCCGACTGATGCATATTTCGCACACGGGCCCGGCCAGGCCATTTAATGTGTTTCCGAAAGGGGCGAAAGTGGTCTGTGCAACCCAAGAGGGGGGTTTTAGGGGTTGCTTTTTAGAATTTGGGAATTTTGAGATTTGGAATAGATGCCGATGGGATTGGGGAGGAGAACTAAGGGAGCTGGGTATGGTGGATGTTTGTTTGTTTATGTGATTTTGATTTGGTAGGTTATTGTGTTTTTAGATGCGTTTTATTAGTTCCGTTTTTTTTAAGAATACGCCTAAGGCCTTGAAGTTTTCTAGTTATTTTGTGGGTTTAGTATTGCTTCTAGAGTTAGAGCCTTGTTTAGATTGAGGGTGGTTTGTAATGCGGTTCGATGTGTTAGGTAGTGTGTGCAGTAGATGAGTGCGTGTTCTGGGGTTTCTGGTTGTTTGCAGTGTGGGCAGTTACCTGTAGTGTGTTTTTTAAAAAATTTTAAGTGGTTATTTAGGTTGGTGTGTCCTGTTTGGAGTTTAGTGATTACTCTGTCGATTTTTTTGGATGGATGGAGAATTTTTGGTTTGGTAAGTGGTTTGCTGAGCACTTTTTTGATTTGGCTATTTGAGTTTAGATATAGGTTATGCCATTTTTTTGTGATTTTTTGCTTGTTTACACTTTTAATTTCAGATTTTGAGATGGGTAAGTTTAAGCTTATTTCTGGGATTTTGAGGGATAGTTTAGCTGCTTTCTCTTTTCTCTCTGGACCAAGGCTTATATGGCCAAGGTCACCTGACATTTAGTAAGTAATAAATATAAATGTAAACAGCAGGGATGTGAGCAGGTTTTCCCGAAAAAAGAGGAAAAGTCTAGGGGGGTCTGGGGGCATGCCCCTCCCAAAGTTTTTAAAACATTTGATTGCATTTTAAGCAATTTCGTGCAGTTTGGACAACATTCACACCAAGAAATGTAATAAGTCAATGGCAAAAGTCAATAAGTCAAATAAACAAGATGGCAGATGCAGTAAAATTTTGAAGTTAAATCAGTACTTTTAAAAAATCGGGCATAGCTTTCGCGCACCTGGCTACCCGCCAGGTCTGGGAGCAATACTGCCATAAACTTCAACCCCCATCCCCCAGACACAAGGACAACTGTCACAAGCGTGCAATGTCTGACCCTTTCCCCATGTTGAAGCATATTGGAAAAAACTTACCTTGTACTTACTCCATTGCAAACATAAGACATTAATACAACATATATCCCCATGACATGGGGTTTTGGACGCTGAAGAAACATTCATAGTTTTTTCGCTTATCACATGAACAACTGTAAAACATCTCATTCACTTACAGGCTAAAAGACAACTTTATCTTAAAAACAAGCCATCAGCTGACTCTGAGTATTTACAATTTCTGTGTGACGCCACATCCCACGTTATAGTGCAAGTATACGTGACAGAAAACGTATGATGTCCGAAAACCTATGCTGGTGAAAGCCCTGATCGAAAACAGGACAATCCGCGCCAAATGTCCGGTTTTCGATCATAATTTTCGGAGTTTTTTAAAAAAAAATTTAATTAAATTTTTACGCGGAAGATGATTTTTTCCGAGACTACTGTTTTAAAAACGCGATTTTCCGCGTTTCCGCGGAGATTTCACATCCCTGAAACAGTAAATCATCAGTGACATACTTGCACATCATGTTCAGGATGGCAGACGGTCGATGTACACAAAAATGGGGATTAACAAATAGGATTAGCATCTAATAAATAACAGCAATTAAATGTTTCAAGGCATATAGATGTCATGGCTCCAGGGTAATGAGCCTTTGCAATTAAATGTTCTTCAGACAATGGGTGTCGTAAATCAGTCGCCATGACAATAAACTAACAACGGCTACACCGAGTCCCATGCCAGCTGTTACAAGCGCAATGTCAACTCCGTCGAGAGCATTCACGGCTCTGCGATACTTTTTATACAATCCAAGTCTCAACTCCCTCTCCTTCTCTATTCGATGTTTTATGTCTCTTATTTGATGTAATCAAAATCCATCAACAGTATCCATCTTTTCAGATGCTTCATCGAGCGCCGGAAAGTGTATATTATGATATCATATAATAGTCTTTAATTGGTCTTGCTTCAATGTTTTGAGAGTATACATCAACCTTATTAAATGTATATTATACGGCATAAATATCTTAGTAAGCGAAATGCTTTCAACTTTATTAACTCGGACCGGGTGATACTCTCATATAAATAATACTGCAACATTGACGCTCGTGTTTCTTAAGCCATTTAATTGACAGACCTGGTAATATCTCGAAGGCATCTTCTGGTGCATCCCCAAACAAGACTTCAATAATAATTGCAGAAAATCAGGTACAGCATTCAAGTTCTGTTTAATATACATTGAATTCAGTAAGCAAATTTAAACTAACATTTTTTAATGCTGGATGACTCAAGAACATATGACCTGGGTTTTCTGGCAGGGGAGCGACTAGCACACTTTTTCGTTTTGAGGGGATATTAGCTCCGAGTATGATCCCGCTATTCATTATCTTAGTTAATTGATGTCCCTTACCAATCATCACATATGGTGGAGCAATGACGATATTCAATAGCCACTCGATGTTTGCTTCGACCATAGTCCATTTATTATCATCATTGCGAGTAAGATTGTATGAAGTGTTTTTATTGAGTCTACTAACGTTGACATCACTTAAATCTCCTAGATTAGCTGTGAATACAACTTCTTTCCGCTTGTATACATGATCTTGTAAGTGTAAAGCGTATAACTTGCCATTGGTACTGGGTTTACTGAATTTTCTGTGTCTCCGAGATCGCAATTGTATTACATTGTCTAAGGTTATGCGTTCCAGGGCCTGATGAATCAACCATTATTTATAATATGGAGCGTTACACTCAAGTATCCTATATGTACAGGTTGATGTTTTACATCTAATACAGAAATTTTGAGGTCTGAAATAATACCCCACTTTAACTTTTTATATTGTAATGATGAGAAAGATTCAGCTATTATATTTTTCATCTTTGACTGGAACAGCTCTTAGCAGAGTAGGACTTTCGAGTTGAATATTATCCGTTGTACTGATTTGATCAAGATGGATGCACAACTCTTTATAGGGAACTAAATCGGGTGAATTAAATCCAGGCAATTTTTTGTTTGGTGATACTTTTCCTCTTCTAAATCCAAGTGTAGCTGCTAAGTTCTCGTGAAGAAGTACATCCTTTTTTCCACTTTTTAAAATCAGCATCCCATTCGACTCATTTTGTGTGAGACAAGCTCCCAAAGGCTTTAAGGACCGCCTCCGTGGTCTTGTGGTAGAGCGTCCGCCTGGAGAGCGGAAGGTCAGGGGTTCGATCCCCGGCCGTGTCATACCAAAAGACGTTAAAAGATGGTAATTGTTGTTACCCTGTCTGGTGCTCGGCATTAAGGGGCTAAAACAAGGACTGGTCGGCTCGGAGTCAGTATACTGTGTCTGAGTGGGGTATTCATGTTAAACCGTGGCATGGTATCTCAGTGGGCTAGCACTATAAATCGGCATTAGTCCGGACTAGTACAAGCAGCCACACACACACATGTGCATGCACGTCGCTATATAAGTGCAATAATCTTGGACGCGACGTTAAACCCAATTTCACCTCACCAAAGGCTTAAAAATTTCATCATTGAGTGTGCATACGCTGTAATACCCATCAAATATAATATGCAAGTCTATACCTAGTATTAACTTATTATTATCTCTCACAGCATTTATACTGGTCCACTGCGGGTAATACATTACATCGCATAGAGTGACTTCAAGTTGTCCAGCCGAGTTATCGATAGTATGAAGCAGTTCAATAGACTGGCCATTTGTTATTCCAGGGAGTGTAACATACATATTAAATACATTGTATACAAAGATACTATATCATAACTTAAATATGAAATCAACTTACATTACGAATCAGTCGATTTTAGTAAGTGCCTCTGGTGCTAAGTTTTTTGTTAAATTCCCTGATATCTTTGAAAAATACAGGGTCACGGCAACTAGCGATAAAATGGTGCACCATTGGTTTCACAATCCGATGCAATTTTGGCAGAACCAGTTAAACTTTGCCATATGGTGTGCCACAACAGGATGTGGTGTATCTCTTTATGCCCCAGGATTTGAACTAAATAAGTCTGTTTTATCATTTCATGTGTACTATCAGATTAGACGTATAATTAAAGAATTAGTGCCCCATTACCACAGGATCGAGCATGGAATGCATCAAATAATTCGTACAATGGGTGGGCATATGAGCGTATTTGTCAGGAATTTGGTATTTCTACGAGTAAAAAAGATTGGCGTCTGAGTTATTTCGTACGCTGGTGCACTCGGTTAAAGAAGTCAGCGATGATTTACTGAAAAGGGGTCGGCTTCTACCGAGCTTTGCTCTCTCAAGTAATCAGTGGAGAGAGGATCGTATGAACTTTAAGGGTGGTGTTGCTTTCACCGTCCAAAAGGTTGAGCAACCACCCGGAAGTGCTTGGAATGAATTTCTTTTTGATAAAACAGAAAATAATTTTACTAACCCAGGAGTTGTAAGAGTTAATGAATCAATAAGAACTTATGTACGGGCAATTCTTGGTGCACAATCGCAAACACGAACAGGAATAATTGGTTCTGGGATGGCGCTCGATGCACAAAAACAGTTTGTCGCAAACATAGAGGATGCTATTAATTCACCAGTTGACATACCATCTTCTATAAAACGTTATCAAGACATATTACAGTAAACTCAATCCAAAGTAGACTACGTTTATGGGGCAGGAATATACATGTCTTCAATTAATATGGAACTTAATATCGGTCAAGTGATCGGCTATAATAATAAAATTGTTATTGCTACTGATCAACAAAAACCAGGTATGAATTCAGATATTAACACCGAATTAATAACGCAAACAAACACAGGCGAAACAGGAATAGTAAAACCACAGTCACTACATCCATCTACTGACGCACAGTCACAAGTGCCGCCACATATTACAGCTAAAAATAAATAGCTAATAAATTCAGAAGCCAAGAAACAATACTCCCTATTATACCGGGAAGTGCAGATACGGCTTTCCCAGCAAGCTTTCCCAGTGCTTCTCCTAATGCTTTTAAATTCTTTTTTATCCACTCTTTTACACTATTTGGCCTGGGTGGTGTGGGTGGTCCACCTCAGTCGGTTAACGCGAGAGTCAAAGTTGATATAATAAATCCCCATGCGGTTAAAATACTGGCAATGGTTATTCCCTGTTCTCTGAACAATGTTTTAATTTTATCGGCCAGTGTAGTGTCATCGTTGAGGACTTGATCGATAGTTTCTCGAATTTGACTGATTTGTGAACGAAGTGCCTTTCTATTACTAGAAGCCGCTTCAAGGCGGGCCGATCTTAAGTTACGCAATCTTTCCACAACGCGGGGTCTACTGAATTATCACCCGCCTGTTCAAGTTTTGTTTTCTCATAAGCTATATGCTTGTCGATTTCAGATAGCTTGGCTGTATTATTGATGAGTTCTCCCCGCATTGTTTGCATTGCCTTGTCAAGGCCTCGTAATTCCCTAATACTGAGCCCCGAGGATGGGTGTACCTGTAATGTGGAATTATCGTAGTAGGTATCCAAGATTTCTCCAAGTCCGTCCGAGGCCAGCTTCAAGCTTTCTTCCAAATTATTTTTATCTATGGCACCGAGTTTAGTACGCACAGTCTGAAGAATCTTAGTAGTCTTCGCAGAAAGTTTTTCTCGTGAGTAGTCTACAAAACCTAATTCATTATGAACAATGTTGATGCCATGTTTACTGGCTATCGTAGACAAAGCTAGGGGCTTACGAGTACGAGAATTCATAAGATCAATATCCGGAGAGCCACGCAGTTGCAATATTCCTTTACTATCTATCGTAAACTTTGAATAGTCATGACCAATAGGAGTTTCTTCTAAGACATCGTAATAATCATTAACGGCTGGTTTCAAAAGTTCATCGTTAAGATTCATAAAGCTTGTTTCATCAGTATCCTCTTCGATTGTACTAGTATCTGTTATGTCATCTAGATTAAAATCATCTATTTTTATATTAAACATAAGATTACATAATTTCAATATAAACAATGTCTTCGCAATACGGACGCAAGTTAAACCGACAACGTAGACTTAGGGATCCATTAGGGGTCAAAGCAATTCTTCTGTAACTATAACTAATAACCCGAGTACCATTGATCAGAATCAAACATTTCTGGTTCGCTTTCCTAATCTAGGCGCTCACGATGTGATAGTTCCAGGAACTGCACGACTATCATTTACAATTAATTTGACTTCTGCCAACGCTAAAAGAGAGTTTGTTCAAAACATAGGCCGTGCGATTGTTAAGAAAATCACGATTAAAATTAGCGGTAATGAAGTTTTGAGTATTGCCGATAGCAATGTGTACTTCTGTTACATGGATCTCTGGAGAACGGCTAAATAACACGAAAACTTACAGTAGCAAGGTATTTGTAATCGGAACACATTGAGACTGCGTGTGGGTGCTGATAGTGGTGATAATACCATCGTAGAAGATGAGGCTGTTGCTGATGCATTAGGTAACCGATTCTATATTCCGCTCGACTTTGAATTACTAGATAGTCACATGCCCTTTTATTAAGCATCCCTAGGTGATATGTTAGAATACGAACTCACTTTTAATGACTACGGCAGAGTAATCAAACTTGCTGAGGGTGAAATGGCTAGCTATTCTATTGATAATATCTCAGTATGATATGATAACAGATTAGCCAAACAAATTCGTAACCAGTATACCGGAAGTTGAGCCATTTTGTACGATCGCGTGCTTCGACACCGAAAGATCACCAGGAACAAAAGAGATACGACGTGGAATAATAATCTAAACGTCTTCGCTAGATCGTTGAAAGGTATTTTAATGTTGTTCGAGGACCCTTCTGAAGCATTTCAAAGAGATACCGATAATTCTACTATAAGTTGACTATCGAGGGCGGGCCTAATCAACTTTATAGTCAAGGCATGCGAGCATATCAACAGTGGGATGAGATTAAAAAACTCCCTTCTATAAAACGAAGCCCAGAAGATAACGCGGTTGTGAAAGATCTGTCTCTCGGGGATGTATCGATGGCCGAATTCCTTACCACGAAGTATGCGCTATGGCTACACATGCGAACTACAGATGATGACCAACTACACGGTAGTGGGCGGAGAAAAGAAAATGCCAGTGAGGGTGTTACTATACAG
This sequence comes from Haliotis rufescens, assembly GCF_023055435.1. Classification (NCBI taxonomy): domain Eukaryota; kingdom Metazoa; phylum Mollusca; class Gastropoda; order Lepetellida; family Haliotidae; genus Haliotis; species Haliotis rufescens. The sequence goes on along the minus strand of NW_025964001.1, from coordinate 47,924,442 downwards.
ATAATGAAGCTCTTCGAAACGCCTGGTAAATTAAACATATATTTGTATATGTTTATTGATGCGCAACTTAATATACAGAATGGAAGATTCGTGCAACGATCTATTAATAATCTTTTACCTAAAGAACCGCACTACGCTAACGGGTTGCGGAAAAACAGCTTTTATTCTTGATATTTTACAAAGTCATTATCGGAATGTTTTTGATCAAATTATTATTCTTGGTCTGACTATAAACATTAACTCTTTCAACACCAGTCAACCAGAAGTGTTTACTGCTGGGACACCTAGTTCCCAGAGACTCTTGTGTGATAGATGAAGCCAACATTTATCAAAGAAAATATCTGCTTGTAAAATATATTTGCTACTACATGTTATACACCATTTGAAAGGTCTGATCCTATGGTTTATAAAATGAAAGTTATGTTTTTCACATTATTTCAAATAATGCATTTACAACTTAATTAAGCTCGTTGTAAATAAAAAATGTAAGCTAACACGTTGTTAACATCCAGATTAAGGACCAAGGAAGCGAAGACTTGACAATTTTCGGCAAATATAAGATTTCACAAAAACCACTTACCTATTTCTGTTTTATTTTCATTGTTTACGTAATTGGAAAATCATTTTAAAAAGAATTATAAATAGTATCTGTCATCACCCATTTCCCCATAACAGCGGCTGTCCGCTCAGTAATATGAAGAAATACCCCCGTGTTTGATACTTTGTATAAAAACACGTTCGTCGAAGAATGGCATATGACACATCGCTGGAAAGCTTATTCCTTCATCTACACGCTCGTAACATCGCCTGGGGTTCTTTCGTAGTTACAACAAGTGATTTCATTGGATTAAAATTGTTTTCTAATGATGCTTTCTTGCCGAAATCTGCTACAAGTTTCGTGATTGGTCAAATTTGAGCATGTGACCTAAGGCAGCCAATCAAATTACAGCTGTGATACCAAGTTCGTGTTTGATAATTTTCAGAAGTTGATGAAAGATTTTTGTTCAATCGTGTTATTCTGAACGTTTTTAGCAGGAAATCACGATATATATTAAAAATATGGAACTTCGTGAATGTATCGTACTAGGTTACGAGCTGTGACAAAGATTTTTCATGCATATATTTTTGCATTAAACATCATGTCCGAGCCGAGAATTCAAGGCGACGAAAACTGACTTGTCATTTGACTTACATTACACGCAACAGCACGAAAATATGGAAATAATAACTTAGATGTAAGTTTGATTACTTTTAGATATATTTTTTGTTGATTTTATTTATTACTTTGTATAATATATTTAAAGATTTGTTTAAAACGTCTTATTTTGCTCTTTGACATGTTCGATGTGGACCCGTTGTTGAAGTGTGTGTCCGAGATTTTTATTTTCAATAACATCACGGGAAATAGTGAATAATTTTTTAATTTATTGATAAAAATGATAAATTGAAATGGAATACGTGTTTCAGACATTGTGAAATGTGATAGATTTAATAAATGATTGATATTACAGGTAGGTCCATAAAGTTTATATACTATTTTGACGTGACTACGGCTTGGCCGGTAAACGTGCCTACGGTGTCTGGGGACTCAATGCTTCTTGGCCGGTAAACCGGCCTACCGTGTTGAAAATATAGAATACTACACTCATTCCCGTTAGATACCATTTTTACGAAACGAGTGGACTTTCTATGGTATCTGACCGAGCGAAAGCGAGGTCAGATACCATAGAAAGTTCACGAGTTTCGTAAAAATGGTATCTAACGAGAATGAGTGTGGTATTTTATTTATTACCCACGTTAAATATATATTTAAGTGTAAATACATAACAACTTTCATTCGTTGACAGACCAAACTGAAACCGGTTGCAAAATCTGGTTGTGCATGAATATTGATATATGACCAAATATGGGCATTGTTGACATGTTTATGCATACGCATTAACAACATGCGCCTGTTGTTCTGTTTGCAAACAAACCAGCACCGACGCTCAAGATCCTTTTGGAAGAAAGTCTTCAACTTATGGTAATTCAAGCGCCATGTTGTTAGTACGCAGGACACTGATAAGAAAATTTGAAATGTCACATTAGCGCCGCGCTTTGAATATCGGACCAACTGTCACACGCATCACACTGCCGGGGTCCCGTCTGTGCAATCAAAATGGTTCAGTTTCCTTGATCTATCAGCTGAATTTATATCATGTCCGTACCATTTTGGAAGAGGGAAATCAGACTGTTCGCCAAAGACATTCATGTTAACTGTACCACCCTATATACTGAAGACGTGAAAATCAACAAACTCAAATCTGCTTGCATGTCAGTGACAGCTTCGGACGATCGAAGGGCAAGGTCGCCACCAGAATAAGAAAAGACAACCGCGATAGTCTCTCAGCGTTTTACACTAGAGATAGGGAATGTTACTGTTCACATTTGGGATGTTTGGGGCCACAAAATCAGAAGTCAAGCACACTTCCACGGAGTTTTCGAATGATTTGTATCGGAACTGTGAACTTTAAGTGATCTGGTCGTGCTGTCGTGTTCGTTCATTCATGAACAACACCTCCCGAAACAGCGCCACAAAATACGCTTCAAGGGGGACACCGATGGCACAACCGGATCATCCCAAGTAAGTCTAGATATCTGTCCAGATAGTTTAAACAGACTTCATTTCACCATGCCTATCCTTTTACGTCAAATCAAATTGAAAGTTGCGAAAATGGTCGGGTGCGTCACGCTCAAGGGACGCGCTCGATCGGCAGTCGTACATTGTAAATCGATTTATAGATCTAGCTCGATTATATGTCTGTAGGACCTCTATGCATAACTTATATAGAATGCAAACCGAATTTGATGCGTGTGACTATCTTGTTTGGTTTAATAAAGTGTTTGTAAATATCTCACGTTCTCACGAATTTCTTCAGTTCAGCCTTGTAATCGCAAAATGAATGACGTCTCGCGATTTTTTATGAATGAAAAAAGTAGTCCCGGTGTGACAGAGGTCACGGTTATCCAATCAAAACGAATAAAACAAGGTCAACCTTGTACGACACACGTGTGACGTACGGATTTAGTATCTTACCACCTGTATCTTTACCACGTGGGAAATAAGAGTAAATATAACATACCTATCGAGAGATTGGGTAATGAATGATCCTAGGATGTACAAAGTTGATCCGGGCGATCGTTTACAAGACAAGGAGAATCAACCCTTTTCATTTAGAAGACTGCAGTGCAAGTAAAGAACTTACCAAAAAGAAAGATATGCTTTCATATTTTACGGACGGCATATGGAGCATAGCGTTTGGGTACTTACTCAAAAATACAACTGTTCTGAAAGATGTCAGAGAGCAGACTAAATGGGTATCCCTGTTTCAGTGCAAAGACCGAGATTCATTTGAGGAATGTCTACGTGAAAATGATGTTATTTCTACCAAGATCGAGCGAGATGAACAATGAACAAGTCAGAAAACTGTTAGCTACACAGTTGTAGCTAGTACGTTTCTTCCTACCCCGTCAGAACATGGCATGTATTTATGCGAATCTCTCGAGAAAGACCCATTCATCGAACACGCTATAAGCGCAGTAAGCTGTGAGTTTTATCATAGATACAGAATGTTCTTAGCGCCGCTTACCACCGCTTTAATAACGGCTAGGTATTGTCAATTTAAACATACGTGCCCACTTACTAATAATGAAGACTCAAGTGACACCACAGATTGTTGAAACACAATCACAACAAGTGAACGAGGAAATAACCCCAATGGTATCACAAGCGATTGTACCACAAGTGAACGAGGAAATACCAGCGATTGCGAAATCACAAGCCAGAGTGACTAAGAATCCTTGAAAAGTCGCAGCTGGTAGGAAGGATACACTAGCGAGGAAGGCAAAACTAATACACAATACTGAACATAGCACGATTAAAACTTTGGCTCCCTATGTACTAGGGGTTGTTGCTTATAGCAGCAGTATGGTTTTATAAGACCGGAGAAGAGAAAACACCACAAGTTCAAAAATTAGATAAGGTTCAATCCCAAGCTAGATTTTAATGGTTATGATATCGGTATGATGGTTCTAGATGTAGGCCTAGCAATGGCTACAAAAGATATGCTAATCAAACAAGGGCTTATCCAAGAAGACATAATGAAGTAATTAAACATTTGAATATTTTATAAACATATAGTATGGCATCAATTGCGATGATGGTCGGTGGAGCTATTGTTAATGCTCTAGCTTTTTCGGGGAGTAATTATTTATTTTCTACTCTGAGGGAATCAAACACTAAGGAAATTGAAGAGGAGCGTAAACAGCATAATAAAGCATAAGAAAAACTCGAAACAGCCCAGTCACAATGGGCCAGGCGCAGAATGGAGAGATTCGATTTTATTAATGATGAACTGCGTAAGCAAGGACATTCAATTCAAATGTTTAAGGATGTTGAATCTACCATGCACGAATACTTCCTTGTTTACGGAAAGACACTTGACCCAATACCAAGGCCAACACTCTCTCAGTTTTATACACCGTCAGAGGCTCAGAAAGACCACAAGATGGCGTTGATAGTTTTTGGGTTGTCGGTAGTTGCGATTTTCAGCTATACAATTACACATAAGCTCTGACACGCATTTAGACAAATGATACTAGAAGTATAATAATTATCACAATGGCGAGGGGCACATCAAGATGTAAATTTACACTCATGGGAAAACCAATTCAATGCAAAGAGTCACGGTGCTGACAAAAAACGGTGTCTAATTATTTATGAGAGGAAAAAGGATAACTGCAATGAGATAAATAGATTGGGTAGAATTCAAACCAATTAGATATTAGTTCACATGTAGTTATATATCACAATGGTTTTTGTCAGAGAGTTGAAGGCTTTGGCAAAACAACATGGTCTTCGTGGTTATTCTCGAATGAGAAAAGCTGAATTGATTGATTTACTCGGTTTGGAATACAACAAACCCTAGACTGTTAGAGAACTCACATCTCAATTGAAAAAAAGTGGGCTGAGAGGTTATTCTCGAATGAGAAAAGCTGAATTGATTGATTTACTGAATGTTGATGTTGATAAAAATCAACCGGTTGAGTTAAGATTTGTACCCACAGCCGGCGTTTGTAAATATCTAAGAGGTTTGAAGATGGATATTAATTCCAATATGGATGTTAATGATGTTAAGCCCATCATATCAAGCAAAATTAACGAGGAGTTAGATGATTTAAATAGTATAAAATACCAGCTAACGGTTCAAATGTCATTGAGTAAAAATTACGCTGAATATACCGAACCTTATTTCCAGAGCAATCAAGAAGTTATAACCAAATCTGATTCTATAAGCGCATCATTAGATGCGTCAATTCAGAGGATACAAGAAAGTTTAGAACGCTGGGATGGGGTGTGGATAAAATCGATAGTTTATATTTAGATATAGCAAATTATATGCCTTTTAAAGTGGATCTTATATAGATTTACCCTCGTATTATAAAAAGAAAATAAGCCATAATTAATGTAAAAAATAAAGGCGATGACTGTTTCAGAATGATAAGATCTGCCTTGTTCCCCGCAGAAAAAAATCCAGATAGACCTTCCAGCTATCCCCAAAACGACCTTGATGGTATAGACGAACCTACACCAATCTCGCAAATTGATAAGGTGGAAAAGCAAAATAATTTAGCTATAAATGTTTTCGGACATTCTCCTAAAGGAATTGTTGCACACAGGATAAGCTCTGCCCCAGAACATATTCCCAGAATCAATTCATTTTTGATCGAAAAAGATGGCAAATGTCATTATACATGAATTAAGAGTTTAAGCTGGCTATTATACAATCAAACAACCCATAAGGAAAAGAAATATTTCTGCAAAAGATGCCTGCATGGGTACAGCAGAAAAGATCTATTAGAAGCGCATAAAGAAGACTGCAGAGGTGTTGGACAGACTGCTATCAGGATCGATATGCCTAAAGAGGGAAAATATATACTTAAACTCCATCATCCAATCCTTGGTTGATAGGCTAGTAGTACACGGACAATGTAATTGTCTTAAGTGACAACCAACAAGAAATCCAGCGCCAGTGCCATATGGGCTGGAAAGGAAAACAAACGATTCCTTTTGGGGGCAAAGGTAATTTAATAATGACAAATGTTTAATCGAAACATAAAACCTCCAAAACCCCCAAGAGGAATAACCTGGTGAAAGTTCTGTGGTTTGACTTAATTCACTATCCTTGCACTGAGAGATTGAGCAAGTTTCTCATGCATTGCATCATACATTGTAACATAGCGCTCATATGCATTGGAGCGCCAATCACCACATAGCTTTATAAGAAAGGGTAAAATGCCAATGTCAAATGCATAGGAACTTCCACTTTTGCGGAAAGAGTGACCACTATATGCACCAGAATCATAACCACATTTGTCCAGATGATATTTCAATGTTTTAACAAAACTTTTGTAAGTTAAACTCTTGAGGACACCACTTCTGTCAACATATGAAAACAAAGGTGCATTTGAATGTAGAAGTTCTTTACTATATTGTGAAAGCAAATGTTTAAGTGATTTAACAGGACAAAGTACAGAGTCGGGTACCCTAGCCAGGGGTAACTTTAACACAAGCTGACCAAACTGTATAGTTTCTGTGTGTCTGACAGTAATCATGGCACTATCTTTGTCAGGGGAAATCTTGGCATCTTGCAGACTCAAGTAGGTCTGCTTTCTTGAACCACTGCCTCTAGTTTCAGGGAGCATGGTAGATTTCCTCAAGAATTTTTTTGTTTCGTTGGTGTACCTTTTAGTCTTAATATACCTTTGTGCAGTGCCTTTTGTTCCCATGTCTCCAAGGGATTTGGTAACCCCACCTCAAGATGAAGCAGGCGAATGATAGTCATATATCCTGGTATACTAGTTGCTGAAAGGGATCTTGTTAGGAACACTCTGTACAGCAGTACTGTCATGCATTCGGCTGGAACTGGTGTCCTACTAAAGTACATGCAGAATCTCAGGTATGCAGTTCTCATTGAGCTTTATGTGCGCTTAGTAGTTTCGGCATATGCTACCCGTCAAAACTGCTGCATCTCGCTATATAGGTGTCGTCACTTGCCCTGTAGATAGGACAAAGTTAGGTTGGATACGTGTGAGGATGCTGGCACTGGAATATACTTCCTGTAACAAGTTTCACAACACAACCAAAAGAACGGAATAAACTGTATTGATTTATAAAGAAATGTAACATTGTGCAACCTGCTCAGAGAGTCAGCTGCAAGGTTATCCTTGCCTGGGATATATCTGGCTGAAAATTTAATGTTATACACAGCAGAAAACCAGAATACCTTGCACAGCCAACGCATGGCTAATCGGTCACGACTAGTACCTTTGTTGAGGGTATGCATAGTACAAGTATTGTCTGTGTAGACAATGATATGTTTGTCTGTCCAGGGTACACACCAGCGTTTGACTGCTAAATACACAGTGAACAACTCTTTCACATTGATGTGTAAATGTTCAACAAATGGGAAGTCTGTATGCCAATTATAATAGACCCAGTCAGGGCCAAAATATGCTGTGCCACCATCACTGCAGGCATCCGTGGAGAACTTTGCTGCGGGCACGGTTCATTTTCAATAAATTTCACAGTACCATTTAAACATTCACAAAATTCATGCCACCACTTGATATCAGCCTTTGCGCATACATTCAGCCTGGTATGGTGATTGGGTTATTACATAAGTCAATTAATCTGCGCATAAATGTGCGCCCTCCATGAACTACCTGTGCAGCCCAATTCAATTTACCTACAATTTCCTGAAGTTGACGTTATATTGCTTTCTTTTTCGTAAGAATAAGGTACAGGTAGTAGAGTTAATCTCTATCCCTAGGAAAGTCAGTTTCTGAGTAGGTTCAACCCTTTGGCTTTCATTTATAGCAAAACCTAGGTCTTTCAATAATCTTCTCAAGGTCCCGAAGGCTTTCCAACACTAAGAGTTTGTTTTTGCAATGCACAGAAAATCATCAAGGTATACAACTACCACAAAACCTCTGCGCCTTAACATTCTTCGAACAGATGACTCAGGACTCTTAGAAGCTCCAAAAGGGAGCTTTGTGTCAATCATGTAGACTGGAAGTCTTGAGTTTTTGAACTGCCACAGCAGGCCGGTAGCTTCATAGCAGTCAGGATGTAACAGCACCACACGGTAAGCATGTTTCAGATCCAGTTTTGCCATGTATCCACCCCTCGGCAGAAGTTTAACTGCTTCGTCAATGGTTTGATATTCAAAAGATTGTGTCGTTGCATAATTATTGAGGCTGAGATCACATGGTTTAGAGCAATCATGAATTAAGCGTACTTTCCAAGTGTCTTTCGGTATTGCTCCCAAGCTACTAACAAGCTTTGGTTTTCTGTCTACAATAACATAATTGCCTTGGCTGATTTCCTCTGAAATTTGGTCTTCAACAATTGTTCGTACAGCATCATCTGTGGCAGATTTGTAGTTTTAACAAAGAACATCACAAATTTTTACATTTTTATCAATAATTCAGAAACCATTTTTGATCCCATCAATCAAAAACTCACAATCACTGTCATCTTCTAATTCCCTTTCCCATGCGTCAATACAGTCCCGTGTTTGGCTGGAGACTTTATTGTTTATAGGTACGAAACCGTGGTGGGATATCCTGGTGCTCAAACTGGAGATGCCTTTACTTGCAGCCTGGTACTGTACATGTGTGTGCATACTTGCAGTTTGGGAACTTACAACCCGAGGGGTGCTGGTAATTAATGCAAATGGGTCTGCCTGACTCATCTGTTGGACGATTGTCACTCTGAGAGCTGGAACATGGGCATTCTGAAATGAGTTTGCTTTTCGGGGTTGGAATGTTCTCTTTTCTAAAAAGTAGAATAGGTCATGGAACGATATTTCATTCCAGCCGCACTTGGTCTGGGCTTGTCTCAATCTGTGTGCGTTGTCAAGAAGCATAACTGAAGGGATAGTATATGTTTGACAGAGACCCCCAATTTGAGCTGTGTATTCCAGATAGTCCTTAATTTCATCAATACCTGCTTTCCTTGTGGTCGATCAATTTTGACAAAATGCGGACATTGGCTGAAACCCACTGTGACAATGGCACATGTTCTGGAAGGGGTTTCCCCCCTGAACGACCTTAGATACAGCTGTGTGGACCCATCACCTACTTTAGGCGTCTCTTCGCTGGTCATTGATGACCTTGGCTTAGATACAAAGTCAGGTATTAGAAGTGGTTTCTCACCTCGTCCCTGTAGTGAGGCATTTCCGGGTTGTCCCATGTCTCACGATGTGGTGTGGTTGACAAAGTCTCTGAGGTGTACATCCGACAAGCTGTTTACAAGGTCACTCAAATGTTTGTCACCCGCAAGTGTTTTTGTTGTGACAGGCAACGGCAGCGACTGTACTGGTTGCGACGATTTCAACTGTTTTATTGCTTGAATTAGGATGTTCCGCGGACCTACCGACAATCTTAGTTCAGTAATGTCATCTAGTGACATCAAGCACAACGCAAATGGACTATCATTGTCATTCAAAATCTGTGAGGTCTTACTGTTCAGATGGCTGTCACTGCACCACTGTCGAAAGTCGAACTGACTTGGCTGTTCGTTTCCTTCACCTTTTTTATTCACAGACATTCTTCTTTGAGTGATTTTAAACAAGTAAATACCAAATTCCTGAACAACATGTAGTTTGCATGTTAAGTTCGATAATAATGAAAAATATATATCATTCTTGTTGACAAAAAATTATACATTATACGGACAAGGATGGGAAAGCTAGAACAAAACAAAGTAATGGACTTTCATTCATAGACTCCGTACAGTTTCTGTTATCTTCCCTGGACAATTTAGCTTATGAGAACAATCCTGATGACTTTGCAATAACAAATCAATATACTGAACAGATAACTCGTCATTTGTTGTTGAGAAAAGGTGTATATCCTTACGAATATATGGATGATTGGTCTAGATGTGACTAAACTAAATTACCACCCCTCGAATCATTCTACAGTAACCGATGCCGATTATGAACACACTCTGACGGTGTGGGATAAATTAGTTTGAAAGAATTTAGGTGATTATCACGATCTCTACTTATAAACCGATGTACTGTTACTCGCCAATATATTCGAGATATTTAGAAAGACATGTTTAAAACAATACGGCTTGGACCCGGCATGGTACTATTCCAGTCCCGGATTATCGTGGGATGCATTGTTGAAGAAGACTGGTGTAGAACTAAAACTCACCGATTATGATATGCACTTGTTTGTATTAAGGATTAAGAGGTGGTATATCGATGATGGCGAAAAGGTATTCTAAAGCTAATAATAAATTAGTGGAAGGATATGATCCGAGTAAACCCGACACACACATATTAAATCTCGAGGCCAACAATTTGTACAGATGGGCTATGAGTCAACCTTTACCCACGGGTGGTTTTGAGTGGGTCGATATGAATGATACCGATGTGATATCGATCCACACGGATTCCGATAAAGGGTACATACTAGAAGTTGACTTGGAATATCCAAAAGAGTTTCACAAAGACCATAACAGTTATCTGTTAGCTCCCGAAAGAAAGGTTAATAAAGATTGGATGTCGGAATATCAACACTCCTTGATGGGCAATACTAGGTTAGCTAATGTAGAAAAACTCGTACCAAATTTGATTGATAAGACATAATATATAGTTCACTATAGAAATCTCCAGTTATATCTATTGTTAGACATGAAAATAAAGAAAATACACAGAGTTCTAAAGTTTCATCAAAGCCCTTGGATGGAGCCCTATATAAGGTTGAACACAGATTTAAGAAAGATGGCTACCAGCGATTTCGAAAAGAACCTATATAAGCTCATGAATAACTCAGTATTTGGTAAAACTATGGAGAATCTAAGGAAGCGTGTTGATGTTAAATTAGTCAGATCTAATGAGGAAGAAAGACTCAGGAAACTTATAGCCAGTCTGGCTTTTAACAGAAGCAAGATATTTGATAACGACTTTGCTGCACTCCATATGCAGAAGAGTAATCAACAGATAACATAAAATTCAAGAGACCGGTGTACGTTGGTATGAGTATTCTTGACTTGTCAAAACACTTAATGTATGACTTTTATTACAACAAACTTAAGAAGCAATATGGCGATAGGTGCGAGGTGTTATATACCAATACAGATTCTTTGTTGATGGAAATACAAACCGAGGATGTATATAAAGATATGGCAGAAAAAATAGATATGTACGACAAGAGCGATTACCCAAAAGATAATCAACTGCACAGCGTAGTAGTGAGTGAGTGAGTTTGATTTTACGCCGCTTTTAGCAATATTCCAGCAATATGACGGCGGGGGACACCAGAAATGGGCTTCACACATTGTACCCATGTCGGGAATCGAACCCGGGTTTTCAGCGTGACGAGCGAACGCTTTAACCACCAGACTACCCGACCACCCCGCACAGCGTAGTAAATAAAAAGGTGTTAGGTAAGATGAAGGATGAATGTGCTGGGACCCCTATTGCGGAGTATGCTGGATTAAGACCTAAGATGTATTCTATAAAGAAGGCTGATAATGGGGAGATAAGAAAAGCTAAGGGTGTTAAGAAGTATGTGGTAAAAAAGCACATCAAACACGAACAGTATAAAGATTCAAACATTCAAACACGAGATGAACTCTTTAAGAAGTTACAATCACAGGATATATGGATTAAGAATGAACAAGACATCATTATCCCTCTTAGATACAAAGAAATCGATTGATAAGGATGGTGTAATTACCAATGCTTATGGTTATGGTGGTAGTACTGTATCGTTGTGAGCTGTTGGGAACTATGAGCAACTTTTCTCGTACAAATGCCCTGCCCGGTCCATCTTTAAGAAAATAAAGAATAGGCTCTCCTTCTTTCATAACCAACCGAGTAATGTTATATATCTTAAGGGACCAAATCGGATCAGTTGCGCGACGTAGGCCTCCTTCGAGTTCACCGGGCTGGTATAAATATCTCACGCTTACTCTATCCGGAAGTTTTTGTTCTTTGCCTCTCCTCAGTGCTGAAGATTCGGAAGTCACAGATTTCATTTTAATCGCATCGGACGGTTTCTTCCTGATTAACCTCGTTACTTCATTATTCAGTGCTGATACAACAGCTGATAATCGTGTCACCCATTCGGTTGATCTTAATCGATCTGATTTCATTTCAATCCCATACTGATATCCAAACAAACGTACCGCTAATGTTCGGTTAAATCTTCCAACGATAGCTTGACTACGGTGGGCCTCTTTTTCACGATGCCTGATTTCAACATCATGCTTTGTTAACAGTTTAGTTACTGCTCCCATAAACTCACGACCAGGATCTACTTGAAATAACGTGGGCCATTTTAGTGGTCCGCGTTTATATATGCGGCTCAGTGCATTAGCTACTTCTGTTGAATCTTTTGAGAATAATGGTTCAGCCTCCTTGTAGCAACTAGCCACATCCACTACGGTTAAAGCGTATTTATATGTTTTGCGTCTTACCTTATCATGGGGAAAACAAGAGGTCAGCCCGATGAACTTAATTCGTTGTTAAAATATCAAACTTCTTCCTTGTTTCTTTAACCACATCTTTAGATACCTTAGCCGCAGTGGCTAATTTTTGTATTGCTCCTATACCTTTTCAATATCCTCGTGGGCTATAGAAAATTTTATCCATTATTAATTAATATTGATGATTCTTTTAATACGAATCATGACGAATTGCATCATCATTTTTGCATAAAAAATACCCTCTGCAGTAGCAGTATTGGGTATAAATCTGGCTCCAGTAGAAGTGAGCCAGAACCCCGATCATCTATACTACATGTACTTGGATTATGCTGTGGATCGCATAGATGTCTGCATATCTACACATGTTCCTGTCTAATACCAATTTTATATAACTTGTGAATTGTTACATGATGAGCGAAAGCCAGTCAGATACCAGAACTTTCACTCGTTTCAGGAAATATGGTATAACGTGGCAGCAGTGAAGTAGGAATATATATATATACATGTGGAAGGGAGCAAGGATAATGTGGATCATAGTAAGGAACGAGGAAGCATAGGCATGGACATGGGTGAGTTGGCTTTTGAATCAAAGAGAAACTAAAGTGGATTTGGTGGAAGATCCAGGTTCCAGAACAGTTTCCTGTAGCCAAAATATTTGACACCATTTAAACCTGCTCTCTTGCCCTTTTTGTGTGAAGAAGAACATCAATGCAAATGAAAATTTAAAAGCAATACCTGACAAGTGGATTTATTCGCACATGTCAACACGATGCCTCCCATCTTTCAATGCATGACATAGGGGTACAGAGCCCCAGCACAGCTCTTTTTCAACGTTTTCATTAAAAAAATTGAGCTCTAAAACCTAAATGAATGATTGCAAAAGATGTCCCCTGACCAGCGACACTTTGATGTGTGCAGCGTCAATAATTATATACAGTCAAACACTGTTGTGTCGAACTTTGATGTGTTGAACTTATGATTGTCTCGAAGTAAAAGTTTGGTCCCCGCGTATTCCTTATTTATTCATCATTTTCGGTTGTCTCGAACTTCGGATAACTCAAAGTATTTAGGTAGGTCCCTTCAACTTCAACACAACAGTGTTTGACTATCTCGTAACATGCATTCCTGTGCATGATAATGAAAATTACTGAATGAAAAGAATTATATATACCAGTTCCCATTTCTAGCCCATTAGCCCCTTGGCTTTACCTTGACTTACAGAAGTAGGGGTCCACAGGACTCCCAGTAATACATATGAAGAGATTGATTAAGGTAAGAGTGTGAAGAGGAAACGGTTTGACAATACCCGTTTTTCTCACGGATCTTAAATCAGCTACTGAGACCCACATGCACAAGACAGAATCTTTTTTCTGGTCCTCAAAATTCGGCTTATACGCGGTCATATACGGTAGCAATAAAGTCCCAGCGCATGCCCAGGAAGACTTTACCATGTTGATGACTTTCGAACAAGACTCCTCCAACATCTAAAGCATGAATCTCACTAATACGGACTGGAGTAGCAAGAGTGAGGAGTAAGACCATCCTGAATGTTATGAGTTCAAAGGTCTTATCTGCAAGTGGTTCATACACTTCCAAAGACAAGTGATGGAGGATGACCTCGAGATCCCATGCTGGAACAAACGTCTCTGAGAGCCAACGGTACATGTCTCTGTATCTTTGCCCAGCTGTTTGCCTGAGTGTTGAAAAGGGCTCCAATAAATTGGAAATGCCGAGTCGGGACCGTCTCCGACTTGGACACATTGATCAACCAACCAAGTTGATGAAGGAGCTTCCGTGTAATGTTTAGATGTTTCACCATCATCGCTGAGATGACATGAGCCTGGATACAGTGTCTATGTAGGCCTTGAAAATAATGCCTCGGTTATGCAGGAACTGAGTCACTGGTTTCGTAAGACGGGTGAATAACCATGTGGCCATAGAAATTCCAAACAGGAGCAACATCCACTGATAGTGCATCCTGTGGATGAAGAATTGGATGTATCAACAATGATCATGGTGAACGGGGACCTGAAGGACAAGGCTGACCATGAAGTCGCCTGGGCGAATGATTGTGCATAGTAACACAATGGAGATCAGGCGGAAGTGTGCTGGTAGGTCCAGGTATTGTGAGTTGAAGTCCTCACATTTTGAAGATCAACCACATCTTGCCTCTGTCTTTCTTCGGAACAATGAAGATTGGGGAACCTATGACCTCTGTGATGGCCTACATCTGGCAGGCAGCATAGACCTTGTGCCTGGGATGAAAAGAGAATGGAGGTGGAGCCGTCAACAGGAGTCTGTAACCAACCGGTTAGATATTTGTCACGAAGGGGTTGCCCAGCAGAGTCCAGTTGGTTGCAAATTAAGAAAGTCTTCCGCCTACAGGAGTGTGGAACAGTAGGACGGCTGGGGGCGGAAGAACCCAGTTGTGCTGATCTGGAACAAAGTCACATGTTGCAGGAGTAAACTAACTTGGTTGACTCACCCGAGGCTGATCCAGAAGTGAAGGACACAGTTCTTGAAGAGGTGGATCTCGCTCCATGGTTGCCACATCAAGGAAAGCCTTTCCTTTGAAAAGAACCCTATTTATGGCTGTAAGCCTCACGAACATCTTTCTGGATTGGGACATACTGAGGCTGACGTCTGTGGCATTGATGATCCTCAAGATGTTGACAATGAAGCTTGAGGAGATCAACGGAGACTTGTAATTGAGTGTCCTGCCCTTTGCCATGAATCTTATTGGCAAAATGAAAAGGTGAAGACCAAGGGAGTTCAGTGTCTTAAAATGGTCCTCCCCTGGGCAGTACTGGAGTATACCACGGCGACATAAGATAGTGAGGGTCCCCATGCAGTTGGACAGGAGGTCCATTATGGTCTGAAACTTGGCATGGGCTAAGACCATGGCCCCACGAATATGGGTTTCTTCCGACGATAGGTCACGAGCAATGGACATGGTGACAGTTTCCGTAGTGGAAAGGTAAGTTGAAGTGTGCGACGAATGGTCTGGTCAATATGAGCTAATTCCTTATCCTCCACAATAGTAGAATGTGTAGAATGCTTGGGATTGATAATGTGGATATCACCATCCAAATCAGGGGCTGACCAGATGGAGGACATACCATTGGTCCCAGTCTCTGAGTAGTTGAAACAAGGAGGTGGTGGAAGGAAGTAAAAGCCAGATCCAGATTGCCGCCCATACCAGCAAAGACCTGCTAAGGCAGCAGGGTAAGAGAGTTCAAGGTGGGACTGGAAACCACAATCCAGGGAGCTGGTCCTCCTTAGAGATGCTACGGGAGAGGTCCAGTTGATCCACAGTCCAGAATTGGATTGACAATATCATAATCATGGTAAGAGGAGACAGGCGATGGTGGATCCCCAAGTGCAGTAGTAGAGGAAGGAGGGAAGCTATGTACATCTAGTGCCCTAGACACTACGTGTGCCAATGTCTGAAAGTTCAAGGTGCGTAAAGAGGAATATTCCGTGCCATGATCTCATGGCGAAGGGAGAATTGGAAATCCTGTGAGTCTATACGATCAGTAGTAGGGGAGCGTTGAAGTTGCCAAGGTCGAATGGGCAATCAGCCAGTCCTTGAAGGAGAATGAGAGCTACGTCGAACATCATCCCTCCGACGTTCCGTTGACTGCCATCGATCTGGAGAGCTATGATGATCCGAAACATGATGTGAGGCCTGTTGATCCTGAGAGAAATGTTGATCTATGGAAGAATGATGATCTTGTGAATTAACACGATCCTCGTGTCGCACGAGCAATCAATTTCATGATCGGATGATGTATCAATCTGTCGAGGTATGACGTTGATGAACTGTGGAGTGGAGATCCCTCAGGGGTATCCATCTATAGATGAGGTGAACTGCCGATCTTCCGAGGTACAATTTGGCGAACTTGCCATCCTTATGCAGATCTGTTTCTTTATGCATATGAATCAGAATTTCTGTTCAGATTGGCAATGTCAAAACAAGGTAATTTGGCAGAGAAGTTTAACTTAAGCTTTAGGTATATCGATGATCTGATATCGTTTTATAACAATCAAACAGCCAATTTCCTTCCCCTGATTTATGAAGGAGACCAGTGAGACCGCCTCATCTGTTTCCAATTTAGATCTATGCATAAAGATTCAGAGTGACGAAACACTCTCCACAAGACTATGACAAGAGGGATGACTTCAACTTTCCCTTTATGTCAAGGAACATTCCAGCACCTCCAGCCTTTGGTGTCTTCATTTCACAACTTTTGAGATACAATCAAGCATGCTCTTTCTACCAAGATTTCAAAGCGTGTCATACGACTCTACTCAGAAGTTGATTGATCAAGGTTACAGCATTCAAAGCCTTCAAAATGTTTTATGGTAGACATGTGGAAGACATTTCCAATTTGGCACATCAGTGACAAAAATGATGTCTGATGCAATTCCTATTTTGTCTTGTACCATATGTTCCAGTGTTTTTCCAGGTGACTAATCGACTTGCCTTTGCATGTGTTGGTGATGGGTGCCACCAGTGAGGCAGGATACGCTCACCTTTTCCCCAATTGTGTGGGTTGATGCTCATGATGTCAATCACTGGATTGTCTGGTCCAGATTACAGATCGCCGTCATAGTGCAGGAATATTGCTGAGTGCGGTGTTAAACAACAAACAATACTATCTGATAGTGATACATAAACACATGCTCATGATATATTCAGAATCATACAATCGACTCTGCTTGCTTTGTGCAGAGATTTCTATTGGATATGGAAAGGGTTTTGGCGCCATATTTATTTGAAATTTGATTCAGACAGGGTAACACACTGCTGACATTGTGTTGCAATTTTACACACTCCACGACAATCACAACAAATAAGATGGGGGGCAAGTGGAGAAAACAGGCCATTGCAGAGGGGGCACGACGACTTCATTCGCTGTTTTTTCTTGGTGAACTTCAGTCAGTGTAAAAAAACAAACTATTCTCTGTTCAGGTAACATCAAGAACATCAGGCAATAGAATTGAAAATGAGGGTGCTGGATATGTCAGGTGATCAGATCACAGGGGTTGCTGCAGTGGTGCGTGACCCATGATCACAGTGGATTGAAGAATAAGAAATGCATAGTGTGAGATAGGATAAGTTTTAAAATTTAAAGGGGCACTGATTTAAGCAATTCCCCAGGACTGGTTGTAGCCTTTGTTATTGTTTTTTCCCGTCAGTACCCTGATGATATAGCACAAATTTAGACTAGTTTGCAATCTGTGCTGCGCCATTCGTAAGCGCATTTGTTGCTTTTATTGATAGTATCAGTGCGTATGGTCACATTGATCAACAAAATGAAATACATTTTTGGAAATAATAAGGAAATGTAGGTATCTTTGTGGGCAGCATCGGTAATGGTGACGAAGTTTTGATAAGTCACTTGCTTGGTAATTGTACGATTATCGTTTCACTATTTTGCCTTGCAACACAAAGTAAATATTTCCCCTGAGCTTTGCTTATTTTATTGTGTGTATATTGTGTCACTTAGGAAATTTTTTAAACGCCTAAATATTCAGTTATTTTACAAATTGACTGAAAAATATGTCCATCTGTATTATTATGATAACAAATTCCAAATATTTTTATGTTCAATATCATCACCAAGTGACTGAAAATGTTAGGATTAAAAGTGCATTTCTATATTGTTTGGCGTATAATGCTAGCATAATTAATCTACTGTGATGTCTGTAAGCCCTTTTGAACATCTTAATCATTTTCAGTCAATCTGTTAAATAAATGGACAGATTTTTCAGTCAATTTGTAAAATATTCAGACATTTTATAAATTGCCTGAGTGAATCACATTTTACACATTGACTATAACATATCCATGCTTAGAAAGGAAAAGAAGAACTACCCAACCAAGACAAAGAGGAACAAGAATGATTCTGTTCAATGCTACAGCAAATGAATGAAAACAAAATTCAAATATTATAATTACAACCTACCAAAGTTATATGTATAATTTTAGACCGCTACCTTGTTCGAGGAATATCCACATAATGGTATCTGTGAAAATCCACATGAAGGTATCTGTGAATACCCACATAGAGGAACAATATTCCATACATCTGCAGCTGTACAAAGAAACTTATTCGAAGTCATGTGTCACTGTAACAATATATTTTAAAATATATAGTATTTCGGGATAAAATAACTGTTGTTCGTTTCTCAACTGATATTACATATCACACATTTCATCTCACTTCCAACCTGGATTTAGATTGAATAATTACCACAGACACAAGAAATGCCAAATGGGAACCTTTATCAGGTAGCCTGAGTGGTTCTACCACTAATTATACCTGTAATAAATTCAACTGAGCATCAAGTGAATGACGACAAATATACACTTGTAAATGTAGGGTAATACCAGAAAACATGGATCACAACAAGGGAGTAGTAATCATATTATCCACGCAATCCGAAAATGCTTTCACTGCATGGATACTTTTATTTTTAATTAAACTATAACCATCAGGGGTATTTCCAAATAATGACATCCGATGAGCTTCCATTGTTCTTTTCGTCTGTTTGTTTAGGCTGAAGAAATTAAATAACATGCGCCCTTTGTCGAAATCTTCATAGATCACAGGTAACCAATCGGTGTTCAAAAGTGAGTAAACAATTGCCTCCAAGATTATTTAGCTGTCCTTGCAGACGGTAGCCCAGTCTCTTGTCACGTTTAGTTGCATTAGCGAGCAAATCAACTCATGGCAGCTAGTGAACCCTAGCGGCCAGTGTCAGACAGCCAAGAAGAAGCCAGAGATTAGTGCCCCTTTAAGTTGCTATCATAAACAAGCGCTTGTTATGAAAAGTGCCGCCACGAGCAATATTTAGCAAACAAATATTGAAAACTCTCAACATCCCTGGGCATTTTCAATGACATTGCGTGTAGAGATGATACATCAGAGCTTATGCTCACTCCATGACCCAAGAAACCATGTTGCCAGGCTGATGACACAGAGCATTGTTTCCCGAGTGTGTTTTGCAACAAAATTTCAGAAATTATGTCATAGGCAGGGTTCCCCCTAGACTCCAATATCTGAGAGTCACCTTGACTCAGCCTATGAATTTTGGGGAGTCAAAAATATTTTTTGAGAGTCGAATGTTTTATTGTATGATTAATGAAATTTAAAGTGTTCACTGTTAATGTTACACTTAAAGTTAAGTATCTTTTAAATATTATATGTCTTTAGTTTAAGTTAACAAGTGCTAATTAATGTTCTCAGCTGATTGTACTACAGAGAAATAAAGGATATATGAATGAAAAACAAAGTTTGTTGGTTTTATCTTTTCACAATCTTTAATTACTTCACAGCTCATGAAACAATTTACAGTGACACTAATACAGGATGAATAAGTAACATCAGTCTCAACTGTGAGACATAATTTTTAATCATGGATGGATATTAAAATACATTTCATGTCAGATTATAATCTAATACCACTAGCTCATTTACATCTTTTATCTAGTTATCTTGTATTATCTATCAACAGTGAAGTTGAACTGAAGACTTGTGAACACTCGTAATATTTTCTGGTTGAATACAGTTTATTAGCAACAACAAACACGCCCAAAGCTTTACATTTCGTATATACCATATTTATTCGCGTATAATACACACTCGTGTATAATACACACTCCTAATTATGGGCTATTAAATCCTGAAAAAGATATCTCTCGTGTATAATACGCACAGTCTTTTCTTCAGTCTTATTTCAGGCTGTCATGATCCGTCATCGGAAATAGCATAACAAATCCGAAATGAATTACGCAAGTTAATCCTATTGTTACACTATCTGGTAATAAAAATGTGTTCTCTGTATATCTGACCTTATGTTTGTCATCTATTTTATTAATTTTATTTAAAATTTCATTCAATAATGTTTACCTAAAGTTCGGCAAAAACATGTGTCCCTCCGATACTTACAACTTCTGTTTACCCCGTTCCATAGGTTCTGCTTAACCACATACTGTAATCGTGCCAAATCACATTATTCACCGCAACAATGATAATATTTTCTTCTGTTTCATTTTTTACGAGTCTACACATCTAGATAAACATATGTCATGGTTAACTTTTAGTGAGAAAATATCCCGAAACATGAAAAACCTTGTCCATTTGCGGAATTTTCCTTTGTTTACATCATGTGCTGTCATCGAAGCCACATGGAGTGTGAGAGTTACGTTCATTTTGTTGCATAAATATATTTTGAAAAGATGATTAATTAAAAACTAGACTTAAATTTTAAGATGTTTGCATATAATGTCTTCAGAAAATGTTTATAAATTAAGTTCAGGTGAGTAGTTGTAATATTTTTTTATTCAAAAGCTGGTAAACAACAACACAGATATTTTGAAATTGCATCAGTCATGACGCAGTCATTAATTTCTGGACGTATTTTACCTTAATTGAGAGTCATATACGCAAGAATACTGCGTCAGGGGAAACCCTGCATAGGTTATCAGAAAGGTAGGCCCCCTAGTTTCAGCAGACAATGTCAATGTCAGACGTTACGGAACTGAACAGAAAGGGTTGAATATGTGACAGACTTGGGAAGGTTACAGCTAGGTGCATAGTCTCGTGACTACACAGTTGATCCCGACAATATTTGGCACACTCATACGATTCCGAAATAAACAAGATACCAAGTAGTGACTGAGGATGAGCTGATATGGCGCTTACAGCTCAGACGCTGATGTCACAAGTACGCATTAATGACTGGGTTGTAAAACAATTTGTTAAGTGATTTTGTCACAGAAAAGTGTGAGAGGGAACATTGTAAGGATGATATGGATCATAATAAGGAACTAGGAAGGCATAGGCATGGTGACTGATGCCACAAGGGTCATATTTTGAAACATTACTGACGAAGTGTAGTGAGTGAAAGTGGCTTGTGTGGAAATTCCATGAGTTTCCTGTAGCCAGAAGAATTTAACATGGAACTACATCATCCTGCTTCGACGATTTCGCTAGAAGAATAAATGCAACTGAAAAGGTGAAAACAATAAAATAAACAAGAATACCCTGACAAGTACATTTAAATGCACGCTTCATGTCTTCAGGCCCAATGTTTGAAAATGCACTTAGAAGGAGATACAACCTCCTTAGACCCCCTTCACAGATTATAAAGCCTTGCATCCATCCTTGTCAATACAAATCTAATTGATTTATTGCAAAAGAAGTCCCACAGTGGAAAGTGTTTGGACCAGCGAGGTTTATATGAGTTCAACATCAATAAATAAATACATAATAAACTGCATTCTGTGCATAATAATGAAAATTACCAAAGATGAAAATTAAAAAATGCATATTAGTTCCTATTTACAATCCATTCATCCACATGAGTGAAGTTGAAACTGAAAAATGCTCTCATAAACTGGCGCCTGCTGTAAAATGCACTGCAGCTGGCTATAGTTAGTAAACAAAAATTGAAAACTCTCAACATGCTGGGCCTTTTCAATGATATCTCATGTAGAGATGACAGATCACTGAGAGTAGCTTGTGCACACACGATGACCCCTGACATCATGGGTCATTGTTTCGCCTTGCATCGGGCACCACAATTTCACAAATCACATCATATTGTATTGTGACGTGTTTGAAAAGTTTGTGGTACTGTATTCTAAAGGTAGGTAGAAATGTAAAGAGGCACAACATTTGAGGGAGATCAAAAACAAAGATACCGGCAGTAGTCCCTTGAAGTCCCTTAAAGGGGCACTGATCTAACGCAATTCCCCGGGACTGGTTGTTGCCTGTGAGTACCTGTATTATTATGATAACGAATTCCAAACATTTTGATACCAAGAGACTGAAAATGTTACGTTGAAAAGTACATTTCTATGTTGTTTGGCTTCTAATCCTACATAATAATCTGTAATGTTTGTAGGCCCTTTTGATCGTCTTAATCAATCTGGACAGATATTTTAGTCAAAATGACTGAAATATTTACACATTTTATAAATTGCCTGAGAGAATAACATTTTACAAATTGACGGTAATATATACACGCTTGCAAAGGAAAAGACCTGTGAAAACAACGTCTATCGCGCATTGAAGAATTTCCCAACCAAGACGTAGAGAAACAAGAATGAATCGGTTCAAATGAAGGAAAACAAAATGCAAATACCATAATTACAACCTACCAAATTTATGTTTATAAATTTTAAGCAGCTTCCTTGTTCGAGGAATGTATCCGTGAATATCCACACAAAGGAACAATATCCCACTCGTCTGCAGCTGTACAAAGAAACTTATTCGATGTCACGAGGTCGTGTCTCTGTAACAATCAAATATTTTAAAAGATATATACCCTTTCGGGATATTATAACCCGTGTTCGTTTCTCAACTGATCACTTGGATTGTTTCAGGTGTTTCACATAGGTGTCAAGTCTCAAAGGTCGCTTTAGAAAGCCCACGTGACAACTATTTTCATAACGTCCACGGTTCCTAAAAAGTCCATTGAGTGATTGATAACAATGATCAATCAATCAACGTATTATCAGTTAACCCTTTGAACAAAGTATGTTGTTTTTACATCGGTACTTCACGCCATGATATGAGTGTATTCCCTTTGTTTTAGTAAACCTAGACATGTAAACAATCACTTTTGACATATCCACTGGGCTGCCACGTGCATTTTACATAACACACATTTCATCTCACTTCAAACCTGGATTTAGATTGAATAATTACCCCAGACACAATAAATGCCAAATGGGAACCTTTGTCAGGTAATCTAAGTGGTGCTACCACTAATTGTACCTGTAATAAATTCATTAACTGAGCATCAAGTGAATGACGACAAATACACAAGTGCAGGGTTATACGAGAAAACGTGGATGACAACAAGGGAGTAGTAATCGTATTATCGACGCAATCGGAAATCTGAAAATGCTTTCACTGCATGGATACTTTTTTTAGTATTAAACTATAACCATCTGGGGTAGATATATCTATTTCCAAATGACAACATCCGATGAGCTCCGTTGTTCTTTTTGTCTGTTTGTTTAGGCTGAAGAAATTAATTAACATGCGCCCTTTGTCGAAATCTTTATAGATCACAGTTAACCAATCAGTGTTTATGCAAAAATGCATAAAACAAATATTGCCTCCAGCCTCCAAGTTTATTTAGCTTTCCTTGCAGACAGTAGCCCAGTCTCTGGTCACGCTCAGTTGCGTTGCGTATCATCCGGGTACTCACGGGGAAAAAAACAATAACAAAGGCAACAACCAGTCTGGGGAATTGCGTTAGATCAAAGGGGCACTGATCTAACGCAATTCCCCAGACTGGTTGTTGCCTTTGTTATTGTTTTTCCCAGTGAGTACCTGGATGTATAGCAGAAATCTAGACTAGTTCGCGACCTCTGCTGCGCCAATCGTAAGCGCATTAGTCACTTTTATGGGTAGTAATAAGGGCGTATGGTCACATTGATCAACAAAATTAAATACAGTTTTCGAGATAATAAGGAAATGTAGGTATCTTTGTGAGAAGCATCGGTAATGGTGACGAAGTTTTTATAAGTCACTTGCTTGGTAATTTTGCGATTTTCGTTTACACTATTTTGACTTGCAACACAAAGTATATATTTCACCTGAGCATATGCTTTTTTTATAGTGTGTATATTTTTTTACTGTCAAATGTGTAACACATTTATTAAACGTCTAAATATTCAGTTATTTTACAAAGTGACTGAAAAACATTTCCATCTGTATTATTATGACAACGAATTCCAAACATTTTGATGTTTAATGTCATCACCAAGAGACTGAAAATGTAACGTTGAAAAGTACATTTCTAAGTTGTTTGGCTTTTAATCCTGCATAATAATCTGTTGTGATGTTTGTAGGCCCTTTTGATCGTCTTGATCAATCTGGACAGATATTTTAGTCAAAATGACTGAAATATTTACACATTTTATAAATTGCCTGAGAGAATCACATTTTACAAATTGACGGTAATATATACACGCTTGCAAAGGAAAAGACCTGTGAAAACAACGTCTATCGCGCATTGAAGAATTTCCCAACCAAGACGTAGAGAAACAAGAATGAATCGGTTCAAATGAAGGAAAACAAAATGCAAATACCATAATTACAACCTACCAAATTTATGTTTATAAATTTTAAGCAGCTTCCTTGTTCGAGGAATGTATCCGTGAATATCCACACAAAGGAACAATATCCCACTCGTCTGCAGCTGTACAAAGAAACTTATTCGATGTCACGAGGTCGTGTCTCTGTAACAATCAAATATTTTAAAAGATATATACCCTTTCGGGATATTATAACCCGTGTTCGTTTCTCAACTGATCACTTGGATTGTTTCAGGTGTTTCACATAGGTGTCAAGTCTCAAAGGTCGCTTTAGAAAGCCCACGTGACAACTATTTTCATAACGTCCACGGTTCCTAAAAAGTCCATTGAGTGATTGATAACAATGATCAATCAATCAACGTATTATCAGTTAACCCTTTGAACAAAGTATGCTGTTTTTACATCGGTACTTCACGCCATGATATGAGTGTATTCCCTTTGTTTTAGTAAACCTAGACATGTAAACAATCACTTTTGACATATCCACTGGGCTGCCACGTGCATTTTACATAACACACATTTCATCTCACTTCAAACCTGGATTTAGATTGAATAATTACCCCAGACACAACAAATGCCAAATGGGAACCTTTGTCAGGTAATCTAAGTGGTGCTACCACTAATTGTACCTGTAATAAATTCATTAACTGAGCATCAAGTGAATGACGACAAATACACAAGTGTAGGGTTATACGAGAAAACGTGGATGACAACAAGGGAGTAGTAATCGTATTATCGACGCAAGCCGAAATCCGAAAATGCTTTCACTGCATGGATACGGTTTTTAGTATTAAACTATAACCATCTGGGGTATTTCCAAATGAAGACATCCGATGAGCTCCCTTGTTCTTTTTGTCTGTTTGTTTAGACTGAAGAAATTAATTAACATGCGCTTACTTACTTACTTTGGAGATTTAACGTGCGCTTTCCGACTGATGCGTATTTCGCACACGGGCCCGGCCAGGCCATTTAATGTGTTTCCGAAAGTGGCGAAAGTGGTCTGTGCAACCCAAGAGGGGGGTTTTAGGGGTTGCTTATATAGAATTTGGGAATTTTGAGATTTGGAATAGATGCCGATGGGATTGGGGAGGAGAACTAAGGGAGCTGGGTATGGTGGATGTTTGTTTGTTTATGTGATTTTGATTTGGTAGGTTATTGTGTTTTTAAATGCGTTTTATTAGTTCCGTTTTTATTAAGAATACGCCTAAGGCCTTGAAGTTTTCTAGTTTATTTTGTGGGTTTAGTATTGCTTCTAGAGTTAGAGCCTTGTTTAGATTGAGGGTGGTTTGTAATGCGGTTCGATGTGTTAGGTAGTGTGTGCAGTGGATGAGTGCGTGTTCTGGGGTTTCTGGTTGTTTGCAGTGTGGGCAGTTACCTGTAGTGTGTTTTTTTTAATTTTTTAGGTGGTTATTTAGGTTGGTGTGTCCTGTTTGGAGTTTAGTGATTACCCTGTCGATTTTTTGGATGGATGGAGAATTTTTGGTTTGGTTAGTGGTTTGCTGAGCACTTTTTTGATTTGGCCATTTGAGTTTAGATATAGGTTATGCCATTCTTTTGTGATTTTTTGCTTGTTTACACTTTTAATTTCTGATTTTGAGATGGGTAAATTTAAGCTTATTTCTGGGATTTTGAGGGATAGTTTAGCTGCTTTATCTGCGTTTTCATTACCGTATATTCCTACGTGGGCGGGTATCCACAAGAAGGTTATTTGTTTGCCTGCCTTAGTTAGGTCGTTGGAGCTTTTAAGTATTTGATTTATTAATTTAGGTCGGTTTTTGGTGTTTTTGTTTTGGAGGGCTTGCAGTCCACTTAGGGAGTCGGTAAGTATTAGGATTTTTTTATGTGCCCTTTGTCGAAATCTTTATAGATCACAGTTAACCAATCAGTGTTCAAAAATGCGTAAAACAAATATTGCCTCCAGCCTCCAAGTTTATTTAGCTGTCCTTGCAGACGGTACCCTGGTCTCTGGTCACGCTCAGTTGCGTTGCGGATCATCCGGGTACTCACGGGGGAAAAACAATAACAAAGGCAACAACCAGTCCGTTAGATCAGTGCCCCTTTAAAGTGACGAGTGGACCCAGTTAGCACCTCATTATATACAGAGCCTCTTCCAGAGTATCTGAGATGTGTAGCGAGTATGAGGACAAATCACTAAATACTGAACATTTCTGGTAATTCCATCAAATACTTTTTGATTTTTGGCTTGTCAAAGTTATCCTAGCATTCCACCACTGACCCTAGCATTCCACCACTGACGTCTTTGGCACTAATCAACATTAATATGGAGTGTAGTTTGGATTAATTCGTGGAAAGAGACAGCTAATCACCAAGTCAGAACTACGTATAGTAGAAGGGTGTCTAACCATTTAAGGATCGCAAAGTGGTGTTTGATTGGCAAATGGTCCCCAACCCTGATAATCATGAAGGGTATATGATCGGAAAGGGTACCTAACGCTTACGATTGTCCTGGCTTGTGCGTGATCGGGAAAAAGGAATCTGAGGGCTAAGGATAAAGTTAGGGGTAACCTACTCTAACCCTAAGGGTCGAAGAGGCACGCGAGATCTTTGAAGCGAGAGCCACTGACTGAGGCAAATAGGTGCACTTTATATTAGTGTAATTGGCTACTAACCATTATCAGAATACCAGCTCCCAGCATGAGCGGCACGGCGAACTTTGGACATGGTTGACCCAATCTTGACGGCACCACAATGTTTTATGCTGAAATAGAGGCAAGTAACGACAATGGCTTTCCGTGTGCCTTCCTCGAATAACACCAATATCACTCTCTTCGGCTGCAACGGACTAACACGGAAGTACGATGGCCCACACATGCGCAGTAATACCATTCGAATCGCTTATTAGGGATTTCCCAAAAGTCGAACTGGACCATACCGGATGAACGTTATTACTAATTACTTCATTACCTGGATGCGACATGTACACGTGACATTAATGAACAATGACAAACGTCCTACATAATTAAGTTATTGCGAGGGAATCGCTTGAAAATTAGGAAGGCGAGTGGTCGGCTGTGCTAAGGGTACGTGTAGAAGAGGAATCGTTAAGCGAAATAGGATTTGAAACGTATATACTTCCAACTATCAAATTTCCATCTGTCCAACATAGCGTTTACATCTCTAGGATAGTACTTTATCTCAGTAAAGACCAGTTTATAATGTTACTGTTAATCATATTGAAAGCAGACACCTTGATCAATGTGAAGCACGTTGCCCCCGAGATTCTCAGCATTGGATGGTTTCCTGTACAATACCCCAAACTGACATTTCCCCACATAAGATTTCCCCCAAATTGAATATGAAAATAATAGAAAATAGAAAACATAATATTATAATACGGTTCTATTTGCAAACTATAATGTATTTTAAAATTCATCATCATTTTTCAAGTTCACTAAAATGTCACTAGCTAGAGGCTGTCACAGATAAACATGCCAAGATTGACAAGAAATCAGCGACACCAAGCCCTTGGACAATTGCAAGCTGGACAAACCGCCCGGCAAGTAGTCAACGCATTTCAAGTCCACGTAAGGACCATATACAGACTCAAGCAACACTACAGATGACCGACCACGCAGTGGAAGACCAAAGTAGTTGTATGTCAAGTCATGGGACACCAAACGTCTGTATTTTTCGTTCACTTCTCCATCAGGACAAAACACGCACAAGTATTCGCAGGGGACTTTGGCGTGCTTCAGATGTTCTTTCCAGGGTTGGTCTGTGGCTTCCCATTGGCGGAGTGTCACACTGCAGCAATAACAGATAACACGGTCACCTCGTCCTGGATAGAAATAGCCAGCCATGGCCATGTCATAAGGGGTCTGGGTCATCTGTTTAGGCCACGTTTGAAAAGATCTCAGACGTTCTTGAAATGAATCATAGTTGGGATGAGAAGGATGACACAAGGTGTAAGAAGGAAAAGGTCTCTCCAGAATGTCACTGAGTCGCCATGTGTCGTCCATCAAGAGTGTGTCGTCCATAAAGAGTGGACGTTTTCTCGCTTCTTGTTCTCCCGCCTTATCAGACACCCACTCGGAATCGGTGACGACATCTCGTCTTTGCTCCATGATGACTGTGACTTCACTGAAAGAAGGTCTGAGGGTTCGCCTGCTTTTATGAAACTCTCCACCCTACTCACTTCAACGGAAGGTCATGACCTTAGCTTACACCTCCTCCACCTCCTCCACCTCATTACGTGACGTCATCCTGTGTTTGGGTTGACGGACACACGACATGATGCATGACATGATACATGACATGACATGGCACACGGTGGGTGTGGGGTATCGGTGCGTACTGGAATGACTGACACCAGGCAGCTGATCTTTCAAGCATAGCCTTTCTCTTTTATCTATTTTTATTTTAATTTTACACTTTGGTGTGCACTGACATGACAGACGCACAGACAGACAGACAGACAGACGGACAAACGACGTAAACGACATCTCAACTCAACCTCTACTCTCGGTTCGGCATTCTATTTGAGTTGAGATCAATCAAGACACAAAGAGTCAGTTCAATCAATCACTGTTTAATAATGAAAAAACCAATCACAACCAGATACAATGGAAATACGAAAAGTCAATGGAGGAGGGAGTGCTTTGCATGTCCCTACAACAACAACAACAATAACGCGACAACGTTTTCCTCTTCCATCTTCAAGCTCTTCCGTCTTCAATCCCATAAGAGGTGGTCCTCCCTCAAACATGTGAGAGGTCCATCCGTTCAACACGTACAGTCTATGGCCTCCCTGAAACAGACATGACACATCACTTGATCACGGTTGCAGCTTACGTGTTGTAAAGTTCTTCGAGTGAAGAGGAGGATCACCATAAGATGTGATCCTCAGATGCGATAGGCATGTCATCATGTGTCACTATGCTGTCATAGGTCAACATACAAGTACAGTCTATGAGCTCCAGACCACAGGCATGACACATCACTTGCCCACTGTTGCAACTGATGTATCTTAACATGTTGTTGTGTCGGCAAACACGACATTCGCGTTGTAGGGGAGTGAGTTGAGCTTCTCCATAAGGATCCAGGTCAACGTTGTCATCATCATCATCATCATCGTCGCAAACCATGGGCATACCTGAGGAGTAGACGTGAACATCTTCCGGTGATGCTGGTGACCAAGAAGCCTCAAGCAGGGGGAGCGTGTCCAGATCCATGGAAGGGAGAGTGGCCAGCTTGAGCGCTTCATGATCATCAAGGTCACCCGTCGCCATCGTCACAGGGGAATTCGGTGAATAGGTGGGCTCCCGAGGGGTTTGTTCCCACCACTGTTCTAGCACGGACTGGGCTGAACTGACATCAGGGGTCCTGTCAATCATAGGACAGAGTCCATTCATCATATGCATAGGTATAGTCATCATCAACATCGACATCATCATCATCATCATCATCAACATCGACATCACATCAAGAATGACTGAGACAAAGAAGAGCAGGGTACTTACAGTTGATCTTGAGGAGAGATCTTCAGAGATAATTTCTTCCGTGATCGTTTTTTTGCAGACGTTGCAGGTGTTGCAGGTTTCAAAAAGGATGTCCCCATCGTTTCGGTGTCTGTTGTCGCTGCTGCAGTTGTTGCTGTGGCTGCTGTGGTGGTGGTGGTGGTGACTGGCGCTGTGGTGGTGGTGGTGGGGGGTGTTGCTGCTGCTGCTGCTGTGGGGACAACAACTGCTGTGGGTTTGCTCGTCTTTTTCTTCTGGATCTTATTTATCGTCTTCTTCGATGTTCCTTTCTGGGGTTCAGTCAGCTTCCTCATCTTTGAACGTATCTGTTCGCACATCATGTCGTCGCCCTTCGCACGTAACTTGGCGTACGCGTCGTCGGTCTTCATCTTTAAACACAGCAAGTCATACACTTCACCCCACAGTTCAGCAGTCATTTCACCGCTCCCATCTCCACTGCTTCCTTGGCCACTCATGTCGCTTCGTGTCTTGTCGTTCAACCGTTTCGTCATGTTGTTCGACATGATTTTGTCCGGATGTTCTGTTCGTTGTTGTTGTTTCTTTCCAAGTCTTCACGGAGGTGCGTCAACACTTGATGGTACTCTCTCCAAACACGTGTTTCTTCCAGATAAAACGCCAACAACCAACACAACGTGAGGAACATCAATCAGAGGGACGATGTTGTTGCTCGGTCCGTTCAGTGAAAAGTGATGACCGGAGAGCGTCGGTCGTATTAAAAGCCACGGAGGTCCTGCTTTCTGATTGGTCCGTTCCGGTGTCTGGTCTGAGTCTCAATTTTTTCCAAACTGGACCGACCCTTGTGTTTGTTTTCCATAGGGTTAGGCTTGTAGCGTGAGAGAGAAAACACAACCTCGGTTCGACCAATCAGAGCCCACCATGGCCCGAGCGCGGCCGCTGATTGGTCGACAACCCAGGCTTCGGATTGGTCAGATTTCAATCCGTTTTTTTCTGTAGGGGTCCATGTCGATTCAGTTTCAATCCGCGTCGCATTGGTGCGTCCTCCATAGAAGGCGTCGCGAGGGTTGAGCGGCCCTGGGACGTGGATACAGTGGGGTCCCTGCAAGAAAGCACGCAGAGCGGAGTCCTCCCATTGCATTTTCGTAAACTCGTGCTCCCACAGGGTGACGATCCGTTTCACCTCAGGGTGTTGACTCAAGAGACTCAAGCGGTAGCGGGTGTCGGTGTAACGGGCTCCCAACGACGTGCCCAGGACGGGATGCGGTTCTCCACGTCGGGTCTTGTGACAGGTCTGGCACCCATGCCAGAAACAGCCCATGAATTCGTAGATGGTGCCTGTCGCTGGATCGTAGCCATCCACGCTGTACCGATGGTGGCCCTCTCCACACGTGAACTCTTGTTCACCTCCATTCCTGGCGTGCTGGAGGTGCAGATGGGGGTCCGTTTCCATCAGATAGTGGAGCCAGTGCATACAGGCCTGGGAATAGTTTCTCTTGGGTTGGTAGCCTTGAGGTGGAAGAATGGCAATGGTATTGGGTTTCAGGTCGTGTTTTCGGAAGGATTTCATGGTGAACGCAGCAGCTGTCAACACTTCTACAAAGGGATCCATGCCAACCAAGTGGATGGCGTTCTGTCGGAAGTCGGCGCATCCCCGTCTCAAAATGTCCACATCGCTCTGGCAGTAAGCTAAAAGTTCTCCTTGTAAGTCGAACAAAGCTCCTTCTTGCACTTTTTGAGTATGCCACTGGAGGAAGACTGTGCGTTCTGCGGGAGACATGCCATCGGGATCGTACGTGACGGCTGGTGGATAGGGACCTCTGTAGGTCTGGTTGACTCCCGTATTGAAAAAGTGCGGAAAGTACCCTTTCTTCATTTCTTTCAGCCCAAAGCTCTTGGAAAAGGCTTTCAGGGGGTAAGGGATGAAATTTAAGCTGTCTTCGAAACACAACTGTCCCAGGGTCATCTGCAAAATGGCCATGTCGGATCTTGGTGGGGAGTGTGACCAGGAGGGGGGGACAGGCCCTTCAGGATCAAGTGTAAATCATACGATCGTGCATTGTGGGCAATCACATAAATGCCATCCTCCTTCAGGACTGTATGGCAAGTGGTGTTCTTGTTCTTTGGCTTCTTTGTTTTCTCCACTTCCATGACCTCTTCCCCCTCCCCCTCCTCCGCCTCCTGCTGGGGTGATGCATGTCGTTGACGTTTGGAAGCGTACTTTCTTGAGGGGGTGTCATCCTGTTTTCTTTTTTTTCCCCAGGCGGTCTGTTGTCCCCTTGCGTGTGCTGCCCTCCTCTTCCTCTTGGTGGGGCTTCTTCTTGGGTTTTTCAGCCAACGTGGTCAACCACACACACACATCATGTCGCATGGTGGGGCCTCGAAACACGATCTCACGGCTGGGACCATATCCTTCTTCTCTCCATGGACAGTGTTCGCACAAGTCCTTGCTGACTTCACTGATGCACCGTCCACATCCCAGTTGCACCACGCACAAATTTGGAATGTGTTCCCCCGTGTCTTGCATGCATTCAAAATCGTAGAAGGCATATTGGACATTGTCTCGTACGTGATGTTGTTCCTCTTCCTCCTCCGCTTCCTCTCCCTCCCCCTCCTCCCCCTCCTCCTCCTCGTTTTCTTCACGGAGAGGCGTCATGTAACAGCGATGGTCTGGGGTCATGGGTTCTCAGCACACCAAGCAGGGATGTTCTTCGTCGAAGCACTCGTGGTGAACCATGGGGGTCTCCAAGACGCGGACCAGATGAAAACAGGTCGGGCACCTGTGAATCGATTGACAGGCGCTTGGTTTTCCCTCTGACGGTGACTGGAGATGTTGAGTGTAACACGATTGATTGGAGAACCAACGTTGACATGTCAAGCAAGGGATCCCGTGCTCTTCCTGGGGCTTGCAATAGCTAGAGTGGAGGCAGCGGTGACAGCGGTATTCCTTAGTGCAGGGATGGGTTTCGGGATGATCGTTACGTTTGTCGCAGCGTTCGCAGTAATGGTTAGAGCTATAAAAAGCGGGCATGGAAGTGATGACATCGTAGTGCTAAGCATGATGATATACATACAGCACGGTGGCGTGGGGTGGAGCCTCATCACACTTGTACAACAGTCTCTGGTCTACCTCTTGACTGTAGACTTTCAGTTGATAATTCAGGGGGACCAAGACGCGTCCCACGCGTGCGAGGTCGTCCAGGCCTTGACAGGGGCCTTCAGGCAGGCCAAGGCGTCGAAACAAGTCCTGTGCCCGTATGCCTTGAACGTTGACGCGATCCGTTCTCGTCAGTCTCATTCGCTCGGCGGTCCATTCTTGGGTCAAAGGATGGGGCTTCTGGGCATAATGTTGTGCCACCACCAGGGCCCGTGCCAAACAGGATTGATCTTCGTTCTTGATCCGTACAATGCACCGTTTGCGTGTTAAAAAGGCTTTGAGTCCAATCACGTGTTTCAGGTGATGACCACCACTGCCCGATCCTAGCCTGTCGGGATCTGCGACGTGTACTAAAGTCACAACCATGGTGGCATCGATGTTTAGGTCTTTGTTGGACTGTTGGACTTTTTCCACGGCATGCAAAATATCGAGCCCATGGAGATCTTCAAAGCGGCGAAAGGGAATCCGTATGGGGGTGTTCAAAGCGGGATGATCGATACCTAGACCAATACGATCTCCATTCTGGCCTGACATCTGTTCATAAAAGTCATCGATTACCCTGTCAAATAAAACTGGCAGTTCTATCATGGAACTGTTCTGGGTGAACAATACCTTCCAAATGACATGCTGGTTTTCTTGGGGAATTAGTCAGCAAAGAGCCAGAGTCACAGGAGACTAATCACAATTTTATTTACAAGAACAATTAACAATTTACAATATCTTAGAATATAACTGAGGGTGCCACAGAGAGTCGGTACACACTCTGGGCTGTGGGAGAGAGGTCTGCTTGGTAAGAGAGTCAAACCCCTTCTCTCCTTAAAACCTGCCTACAGTATGTATTTAACAAAAATTTAAACAATAGAAAGGAATGTGATTGGATGATACACGCTTGGTTGTGTCCTAAGCTAAATGGATGGCTAGACAGAGGGGAATACTAAATCCTGTTTATCCTGTTGGACTGGCACTAATCTTGTTGACATATTTACTGGATGTTTTGAAAGAGATTAGGGTGTCACTATAGATGAGCTTGTGTGGGGGCTAATCCTTAATGCCCTATAGACGAGCTTGTATGGGGGCTAATCCTTAATGCACTATGGACGAGCTTGTATGGGGGCTAATCCTTAATGAGTCTTAATTGAAGTAATGTTATTCTAATATACCCCGGTAGGTGATGACAGATATACTTAAATAAATATCCTTTGTCTGGGAGATGGGATCTTGATACCTTAGGCTAGCATTTATCTAAAAGCTTCAAATCAATTAAACTATGTAGACGTAACTCTTGTCTTATTGAATAGTATGTCTAGAAGACGCGCTCCCATTACCTTAGGCTAGCAACCATCTAAAACAGCTTTAACTGAAACTACTGATATTTTATATATGCATTTTACCTAATGATATTTATTACTTGGTCAACTATAATTATATGAAATGATGTATAATTATTACACCACGATAACTCATAAAAGCACTTGATGTAGATCTAATTATTATAAGATAACTTAGTATAAATGTTATCCCATGATAACTTCCCCTCCGTCTGAAAAAGTTTGGACCCCAAACGTGTAAAAATAAAAATAATTAAGGCTTAGATGGACAATGTATAAAGTTAAACTGGTAGTAGTGAATAATAATTATTATAGAGTCTCTTTGATATAAGGAAACATAATATAAAAATGCTGTCATCAGGGGTTCTGGATGTGGAGCTGGCTTGTCTTGGCACTCTGTACTGGTGGCTTTATGGGTGATGTAGGAGGCCTTGAGTTCCACATCCTGGATTGGGGTTGTAAGGTAGTAGGCTGTGTCCATGGAGGTGTTACATGGAAACAAAGAAAAGAGAGTTAGCATGTTCAAATAATATGTCATATATAAATATTTCCTTAGTTTGTCTGTAATAACTAGAAAATAAAACAAATATGATAATTATGATGTAAAAGATCAGTACATAATTATTACTAAACGGTGTCATGACCAGGAAGGATGTATTGGCGGCAAATTACAAAAGTTTATCATGAAAAAAATAGTAATATCCTTCTACTTTTGGATACAAACATTAGACACATTATATGTGCATGTGCATATAACAAGTGCCCTGATTAGTAACATTAATACGGTATACAAAAGGTGTATATCATTGTTAGTTTTCGTAACTATTTGGTTTGCCTTTTTTTTGTTTTGGTTCATTTCGGTTGTTAAGTTTACTTTATTTGAATTTGGTTTGTTTCGCTTTGATTTTCCTTCGGTTCAATGCGATAGGGTTTAGTTTATTTTGCTTCGGTACGGTTTTTGGGTTCGATTCCCAGTATGGTTTGGTTCGCTTAGGTACGCTTTGGGTTCGATTCCCAGTATGGTTTGGTTTGCTTCGGTACGGTTTGGTTCGCTTCGGTAGGGTTTGGGTTTGCTTCGGTACGTTTTGGGTTCGATTCCCAGTATGGTTCAGTTCGCTTCGGTACGGGTTGGGTTCGCTTCGGTGGGGTTTGGGTTTGCTTCGGTACGTTTTGGGTTCGGTTCGCTTCGGTACGGGTTGGGTTCGCTTCGGTGGGGTTATTGAGGTATGGTTCTGGAGGATACTGTGGACGATCAGCAGGATCAAAATATGGCTTCAGACGGTTGGCATGGACCAGTGGTTTGTGTATTTTGTCGTCAGAACTTCGGCGTAGTTTGTAGGTATAATTTGGACCTGTATGGATGATATAATAGCTACCATACCACTTTTTGGTTAATTTGTTGGAAAGGCCTTTTTCAACTTTTTGACAGTAGAGCCAAACTCTTTGACCTGGGGCGAATTCTGGTTCTTTAGCCTTTCTATTATATTGTTCTGAATACACCTCCTTAGCCCGAGCAGTGTTTTCAGCTGCGATTGTTCTAGTGATTTCAAGCTCCTCAAGCAAATTGGAAAGATAACTTTTGTTATTGTGGCCTAAATTTTCTTTTGGAATTAATGCTACATCTTGTGGAGCTCTCATTTCGCGGCCGAAAAGCATAACATATGGGGATTTTTGAGTTGATGAATTTGGAGCCATCCGATAGGCCATCATGATGCCAGGAATAAAACGGGGCCAATCATTTTGAGACTTGTTACAATAGGCTCTTAGTGATTGATTGATGTAAGAGTTGAGCCTTTCTACACAGCTGTTTGTTTGAGGATGGTATGGGCTGGTATGGGTAAATTTAATTGCCAAAAGTTCACAAATTGCATTGATAAGTTTGGACATGAAATTCTGACCTCTGTCTGAAATTAAGGTCCTTGGAGCGCCATACCGACAAAATATTTCTCTGACGAAAACATCTGCTACTTCTTTGGCTTCTTGGGTCCGAAGTGGAAAGGCTTCACACCATCTAGATGAAGCATCTGTGATCACCAAAATGTACTTGTACCTATCTGGTGTTGTTGGCAGGGGACCGAGAATGTCAATGTGCCATCGGGTGAAGACCTCTTCTACAGGTAGTGGACGAAGTGGTGCCTTCTTGCCATGGTAGTGCCTTTTGGTCTGTTGACATACCTCACATGTCTGGACATAAGTAGCAATATCGCTGTACATTTTGGGCCAGTAGTACTTAGGTCTCATGGTGTTGTGCATCCTTTCTTTCCCATGGTGGCAACCGCCAAACTCTGAGTCATGATAGGATTGCAGGACTTGATTTCTGAGGGTTCTTGGGACTGCCAGCTGTTTAATGAACTTGTCTGCGTGGCCTTTCTGTCTTTGTGGAACGAATCTGTATAGGATGCCTTCATCAATTTCAAAAGTATTGGCTTCGATAAGAATCTTTTGACGATCCTTTTCATTTTGTGGAAGGACATCATCCTCTTTGTAGTCAAAGATTTGGATGAAATCTGGACAAATCCTTTGTAGGTGACGTAAATTTGGATGTTCTTTTATACTTACTTCAACCAATGTGTCTTGTGTAACATCAGCATTTGTAGCATGTAATGCTGCGACAACATTAACTGGTACTGACTGATAA
Source organism: Haliotis rufescens (assembly GCF_023055435.1). Lineage (NCBI taxonomy): Eukaryota > Metazoa > Mollusca > Gastropoda > Lepetellida > Haliotidae > Haliotis > Haliotis rufescens. The sequence continues at coordinate 47,887,195 of NW_025964001.1, read as the reverse complement.
TCCTCTTCATATTCAAAGGTGACTGACCAATGTGTTGTCTGTGTGTCTGATTCTAAGTGATTGACAATGGGTGTGCAAATATCCTCAGTCTGAGTTGTCTGTGTGACTTGTGTTGATGAATGGGTGTTTGGCAAGATTGTGGTACTGCTAGTTGTTTTGCTTTGCTGAGTTGAAGTTACTGAGAAGACTGTTTTCTCAGCATCTTCTTCTGTCTGATCATTACAGTTAATATTTTCCTCATATTCCCTACGTGAGAGAGCATCGGCATTCCCATTGGCTTTGCCGCTGTGGTGAACAATGTCAAAAGTGTAGGTAGAAAGTTCCAAAGACCATCGACCTAACCTACCTGTGGCATCCTTGATGGATTTCAGCCACTTCAATGCTATATGATCAGTGTAGACTGTGAATTTGGAATTTGCAAGGTATGGACGAAAGGATCTAATGGCTTCAACTAGAGCTAAGCCTTCCTTTTCTGTAATGCTCCAGTTCTTTTCGCTGCCATGAAGAGCTCTACCACCAAAAGCTATTGGATGTTCATTATTTTTCTCGTCTTTTTGACTCAAAACAAAACCTATGCTCATATCACTGGCATCAGTTGCGAGAAGAAATTCTTTGTCAAAATTTGGATAAACCAGAACAGGTGTATTACTCATAGCATGTTTGAGTGTGTTGAATGCCTGATCACACTCAAGTGACCATTGGAACTTTGATTTCTTTCCTACTTCTGCCTCTGAATGCTTCTTTAGCAAGGCATTTAGTGGAAGCGCTATGTGAGCGTAATTTTTCACATACTTCCTGTAGAAGTTTGTGAGGCCTAAGAAGGAGCGAATCTGCTTTTGTGACTTGGGCACTGGAAAGGTTCTAATTGCTTCAATCTTTTTGTCATCAACTTGAACACCTCCACATGATAAAATATGACCCAGAAAAGATACTTTGTCCATTGCAAAATTGCATTTGGATGGCTTTAGTGTTAATTTTGCCTGTTTCAGATAGTAAAATACTTGCTCTAAATGTTGAAGATGCTCTTCAAAGTTTTTGCTGTAAATTATCAAATCATCAATGTAGATCAGCGCAACCTTAAAAAGCAATTTTCGTAGCACTTTGCTCATGAGCTGTTGAAAACAAAGTGGAGAATTTGTCAAACCTTGGGGCAATCGTTTGAATTGATAAAGGCCTTGATGGGTGACGAAAGCAGTTTTATGCTTTGAATCTTCATGTAATGGCACTTGGAAGAAGCCATTAGCGAGGTCTAAAGTTGAGAAGATCTTAGCTTGTGCATTGGCGATGTTATCAACAACATCATCAAAAACAGGAAGAGGCCATGACATTGGTAAAGTGACAGAATTCAACTTTCTGTAGTCACAAACAAATCTATATGAGCCATCACGTTTCTTGACTAGGATAATGGGAGCTGAATACATAGAAGTAGACTCCTCGATCAAATCATACTTCAGAAAATCATCTATAAGTTGTTCAGTGACTTTTTGGAGATGAGGGGATTGACGATATGGTCTACTCTTAACGGGTGGGTGGTTGCCAGTGTCAATGATATGTTGGTGCAGGTCAGTTTTACCTAAATCTGCAAGACTTGTTGAAAACATGTTTCTATTTTGTCCCAAAAATCTAAGTAGTCTGTGTCGTTGGTCTGGAGTCAGTTGTGTATTGGTCAAATCAAATCCTAACTCCTGTGCAATTTTGACATAATCCCTGGTGTCATTGTCTCTCTTCTCATTGTCGGTGTTAACGGTACTGATGAATGGTTGGTCAGAGCCGATTTCAAAAACAGAGTCTTTGTCAATGTAACTAAATTTGCCTACAACTGTACCCTTGTCAAGAACCTTTTCTTCTTGGGAGGGATTCATAAGCCTAAATGTAGCAGTCTTGCTTTTTGATTTAGAAAGAGTTCTACCGCCTGCTACTTCAGAATGAGCAGTGAGGGAAGCAATGGGTTCAATGAGGATGAGGGAATCCTCTTTGGTCTCTGATAGTCTGACCTTGAAATGAATTTCACTCTGAGGGGGGATGTAAATCTGATCTATTGTTTTTGCTAATCCACTAATCTCATGCACTGAATTGGCTATGAAATTGATATATTGCCTATCTGAGGTGCTGTTGTTGAGTATCAAGGAATGACAGCTATAATCTAAGACTGCATCATTGTCATCAAGGAAGTTCTCACCTAGTATCACTGCCTTCGGCAGTGTAGGCAGTACATAGAATCTTTGAGAAAATTCCTGATCCTCAATGACAAAATCTAACACAACTGAACCTAACACTTTATGCAATTCGCCGCCAACACCTTTTACCTGTGGAAAGGGTGAGTTTCCAAGAGTAAGGTTTTCAAAAGCTGTGCTCAGAAAAGCAGACGAAATACAACAAATGGATGCCCCTGTGTCTACTAAACAATTTGTTGTTGTTGTGCCAAATTTTGCCTGAATTACACTTTTGGCAAGGGGCGTAACTAAAGACACTGTTGGAATTTCACTTTCAAAGTTACTTTCCATACCAGACTCCATATTTGCCATGACACCTATTAGTATGTACCGTACTAAATTGAAGGATGACAAGAAATCAACAATGTATTACTTACAATATTTGAAGACTTTTTCTTCCTTTGTTGGTGTCTTTGGAGGAGTTGGTTGTCTTTAATCCAGTGTTGAGGTCAGAGGTTGATGCAGCTTGCTTGTTATTCCATCAGGTGATCACAGTTGGACATGTCCTCCAATGGGTTCTTGTAGCTGGTCGTAGTTAGTTCCTGGACTCTGTGGTTCCGAAAACGATGATTCTCCGCAAAATTATCATGGAACTGTTCTGGGTGAACAATACCTTCCAAATGACATGCTGGTTTTCTTGGGGAATTAGTCAGCAAAGAGCCAGAGTCACAGGAGACTAATCACAATTTTATTTACAAGAACAATTAACAATTTACAATATCTTAGAATATAACTGAGGGTGCCACAGAGAGTCGGTACACACTCTGGGCTGTGGGAGAGAGGTCTGCTTGGTAAGAGAGTCAAACCCCTTCTCTCCTTAAAACCTGCCTACAGTATGTATTTAACAAAAATTTAAACAATAGAAAGGAATGTGATTGGATGATACACGCTTGGTTGTGTCCTAAGCTAAATGGATGGCTAGACAGAGGGGAATACTAAATCCTGTTTATCCTGTTGGACTGGCACTAATCTTGTTGACATATTTACTGGATGTTTTGAAAGAGATTAGGGTGTCACTATAGATGAGCTTGTGTGGGGGCTAATCCTTAATGCCCTATAGACGAGCTTGTATGGGGGCTAATCCTTAATGCACTATGGACGAGCTTGTATGGGGGCTAATCCTTAATGAGTCTTAATTGAAGTAATGTTATTCTAATATACCCCGGTAGGTGATGACAGATATACTTAAATAAATATCCTTTGTCTGGGAGATGGGATCTTGATACCTTAGGCTAGCATTTATCTAAAAGCTTCAAATCAATTAAACTATGTAGACGTAACTCTTGTCTTATTGAATAGTATGTCTAGAAGACGCGCTCCCATTACCTTAGGCTAGCAACCATCTAAAACAGCTTTAACTGACAACTGATATTTTATATATGCATTTTACCTAATGATATTTATTACTTGGTCAACTATAATTATATGAAATGATGTATAATTATTACACCACGATAACTCATAAAAGCACTTGATGTAGATCTAATTATTATAAGATAACTTAGTATAAATGTTATCCCATGATAGTTCCATGGGAACGCGTTCCGGTGGTACGGTGTCCAAGTAGTCTGGGTTGAAAGGCAAACGACAGGTATGGTTAGCGGTTCTTAATCGTCTGGAGCGGGTGATGTCTTTCCTCTCCAAACGATAGGGCGTACTTTGGTTGCTCGTCATGATAGCGATGCGTGTCCGATGAACGTCTGTACTCTAAGAGAGGCTGAACGTCTGATGGGTGGACAACCCTTCCCCAAAACAGGATCGAAATCGGACCAATCCGAAGCCTGGTTGTCGACCAATCAGAAGACAGCACCGACCAATCAGAAGACAGCACCCGAGCCGAGTTGTGCTTTCTCTCCCATGGTAAAATCCATTTCCTATGGAAAAGAAACACAGGGGTCGGGTCGTTTTAGAAAACCGAGGTGCGGGCCAGGCCCCGGAACGAACCAATCCGTGCGTTGCGTTTTGGACCAACCAGGAAGCAGCCATTTTCGATCTGGTTCTTCTCCTATAAAACAAGAGTGAATTCGAGTGGGTCAGTGTCACTTGTAAAATTGATGTGATAAAATCAAGAATGGCTGAAACAAAGAAGAGTGGTACGGCGACGCGTGGCGAAGATGTGGTGATGGATAGTACAGATACTCGTGGATGTTGGAGTAAGAGTCATGCCGAGGATGCGGTGTCACTGCTCAGTCAAACGCCATCGCACTATTATCTACGCTTTGAAAGAAGGCTCGCTTCGTTTGAGGCGTGGCCAACGCAAATGTATCAGACTGCTGAAGAGATGGCCCATGCGGGCTTTGTCTACACTCAGGGTGCCGATGGTGTGTGCTGTTTCCAATGTGGGGTGCGGCTGAGACAATGGGCACCCCACGACGATCCTTGGGTGGCACATCACAAGTGGTCCCCAGACTGCGATTACCTCAAGCTAACCGGCCTGGTGAAACACCAGAAGCAGCTACAACTACACTATCTCTGCGAAGAGAAACAGAGGTACACGAATGACGTAGCGCGGCCGGCTGCCTAGGAGGACGTTTCCCGTGTCCTGCGTTCCTGTTCAAGTTCCCGTTCAAGTTCCCGTTCAAGTTCCTGTTAAAATTATTTTCTTTTCTTTGCTGGACACACAAGTGGTGCCACGGTGGGCACCCCGATGACATACCCAGATGACTACAAGTATCGCTTCGACGACCCTTGTCTTGTCATGAAGCTTGGACATGATCATCCTTCTTGGACAGCAGCAGAAAAGTTTTTTCTTCCCCAAAACGGCCCTTTTCAGGGCCACCCATCTCACCCAAAAGACAACTTTCCTCCTTTGCTTTGCCAACCCCTACCCTCCAAAACAAAGAACCCACACCCTCCCCCTAGACCTCTTGGAGGCACACGTCTAAAAATACAATAAATAGATATATAAATAGATCAATAGAGACACGTAGTACACCACGTCAAACATCACGTGTGCATGAAAACACGTGTCACAGTACGTCTGTCGACTTACACGGGTGTCAACACCTCGGTATCCTTAAATAATAATAATAATAATAATTTGAAAACACACACACACACGACACTACGTTTGCATGACGTTCACATCGCGACACGAAGTCCATGACGTGTGCAAACGTCATGCAGGTGTATCGATCTTTCTCTATTCATCTCAATACGACATCCATGGTTGTAGTCACACACACACACAGGACACCACGTTTTGCTTGACAACACGCTATTCTATACATCAACGTCAACGTCTGTTTGAAGACATACACACACACACACACACATGACATTCCGATTGGCATGGGGGTGACACAACGTACATCACGTAGGCATTCCCACGTTCATGTCTACCTATGAAGGTCCACTTTCCTTTAGCATTCAGACGACCGTCTACCTAAAAAAATACCAAGGCTACCCAAGGAAAAAACCCGATCGAAATCGGACCAATCCGAAGCCTGGGTTGCAGACCAATCAGAGGCGGCGCTCGGGCCAGGCGGGGCTCTGATTGGTCGAACCGTGGTTGTGCTTTCTCTCCCATGGTAAAATCCGTTTCCTATGGAAAAGAAACACAGGGGTCGGTCCGTTTTGGAAAACCGAGGTGCGGGCCAGGCCCCGGAACGAACCAATCGGGGGCGCGGCCTGGGGAACCAACCAGGAGGCAGGGTGTCAGTGCCTCTCCTATAAAACAAGAGTGGATTCGAGTGGGTCAGTGTCACTTGTAAAATTGATTCATCATGATGAGCAGCAGCAACAGCAACAACAACAGCAACAGCAACAACATCAAGTCGGAAAACTGGGATTTAGAGATCGCCAGAGTAACACAACCTTTGCCCGGGTGGAAAGAAGCATCACCACCACCACCACCACCATGGTCTCCAGCGTGGCAATGTGCCAGATGTCAAGGGGCCCTGCCCGTCTATGCCCTTGGTACAAGGGTACGGGATGGGACTTTCGAGTGCGTGTACTGCGGCACTGTGCTGAAGGACACCTACGTGCGTCGGTTAACGCACACCAGTAGGTGTCCTGTCAGACGCGAAATGAAAGCCCACCCGTGCCTTTGCACCATGGCGTGCACATGCATGTAAGCATCAAAACGGCCCTTTTCAGGGCCACCCATCTCTCCCGAAAGACAGCTTTTCCTCCGTTGCTTTAACGACCCTCCAACCCCCACCACACCGTGAACCCACCCCTCCTCCTCCTGGACACGGATGCGACGCCATCTTGAAGGCGCACGCCACCGGACACGGATGCGACGCCACCTCGGAGGCGCACGCCACCGGACACGGATGCAACGCCATCTTGGATGCGCGCGCCACCGGAAACGGAAGTGACGTCACAGAGGTCACGTGATCCTCTCGACCAATCAGAAGCCAGGAGCGGTTCTCGGGTTATGCGTACAACTACTGACCAATGGTCACCACTCGACGTCAGGATCGTCAGATTGTGCGACAGCATATTCAAGATCGCTTTGTTACTGCTGCGGAGACTGCTTGACAGACCATGGGGACACACCAGCGACACATTAATCCAGACACCGTGCGTCGACGATTGACGAGCAGACACCTCCACTGTCACAAGCCACACCGAGGACCCATTCTGACACCACGTCATTGCCGGGACCGTCTTCAGTGGGCAACACAGTACCAGCAGTGAAGAAGAGTCCTCTTCTCAGACGAACCGTTACTGTATCTCAACAGCAGATGGCAGAGGGAGAGTCTGGCGTTATTCGGATGCTTGTGTTGTTGAGAGAGACTCGTGGGGTGGTCCGAGCATCATGGTATGGGGTGGAATTGGTCTTGAACAGGGGGTCGGCCTTGTGGTCTTCCAGAACATCGGTCCAGGGAGAGGCAATGGTGTCACAGCAGCTCGGTACATTGATCAAGTCTTGAGACCACACGTCATACCTCATTTGGCACGTCTCTGCAACCACAAGTTTCAGCATGATAATGCCCGTGCCCACACCGCGAGAGCAACAAGAGACTTCCTCGAGCAGAATGGCATCAGAATCATGCAGTGGCCTGCCCTCAGTCATGATTTAAATCCCATTGAGAACCCGTGGGACGAGATTCAAAGACGGCTGAATGACGTCCGACCAAGGCCGACAACTGCAGCTGAACGTACTGCGTCAGGCGCTCCTCAGAGCGTGGGCTCAAGTACCTATGGCCTTCGTCAACCGCCTCATCCATTCAATGTATCGACGTTGCACGGCAGTCATCAATGCACATGGCGGACACACAAGATACTGACTTGTGATGCCATTTTCTCAGAGGCTAGTGTTGTGTTTCACTTTAAGAACATTTGACACTTTAATTACAACTTTGATGATCAGTTTTGCCAAGTTTCATCTTTTTAATATGTCTCAAAGTATGTTTACAGTGTTTGGACAAATAAGGTTTCTCATATATCTATCCATGGTGACGTTTCTTTTGCGGTTCAGTATATTTTAGGTCACATGTCCAGAGTGTTACGTCGATCTCATTTTAAATAATACATGAATATAAAGCTATTAAGCGTGGTACATTGATATCACGTGGTTTAAATAAATTTGAAAACGTAGTATGACCTTTATAATATTTCTGTAATGAGGTAAAAAGAAAAAGTGTTTCTCAAGTCAATAAGTTTCTTACATACAAAAATATACATGGTATTGATCCTCTACTAAATGAAGGTCACATTCTTTACATATAGATTCGGTAGGAGGTATATTTAACAATGACCTTTTACGAATAATGTTGACTCGAAAGTCGTGAAGAGATATTAGAAATTTGCACATTGCTCGAACTAATCGTTGTCTCTGAGTACTGTTATGTATAATTCGGGTTGCAGAAGAGATTTTATATTAGCATAATGCACTGAAAAAGTAGACGACTCTAAACTGTGGTACCATGATTGGAAATATATATATCTTAAGCGTCTTCTAAATGCAGATAAAAACACGTTCTTATCACCAACATCCTGGAATAACCACAAATACGCAAAGCCGCTATTAGCATTTGTCTCACATACGACGCCCAATTGACTTTTCCAGTCTCATCTAATACAGTGGACCATAACCGATCCAGGTTGACATTGGCTTGACGTTCATTTCGGCGTCGCCCGACACTACCACGTCCATCAAGGGAGTGCAACACGATCATTTGAGGGGGCGGCACAACACGAAGTCGTCGAGCATGGAGATGAGCTGCATGTAGACGATTTCGTCTGACTCGTATCTTGTACTCCATTAGCCTGTTGGAGCCATGTCCTGACTATAACATAAAGTACATTTCCTATCCACGAAGAACCTATTGTTCCATCTTCCAGGGACATTGACGCATTTCATCTAATATTTAAATGTAGATAGTATAATTCCATCAGACAGATGTACATGTCATTAAACTTCACTCTATAAACCCATCCAGCTTTTTCAATATATAAATCATAATTGCTCGTAATAATTGCCAGACTGTTCAAGGCAGTCTACTGTACAGCCTTCTTCGGTTTCTTTAGGGTTAGCGGGCTGGTCCAATTTGGACCCTCAAAACCAGATTCCTCCATCCATAATTTAAGTTTCTCGGGCAACCCCCATCAGCTATCAATCCATCTCCCACACTCAAGGACTGATCAGTACAGGATGGGGACAACAATTACAATGTCATCTATACAAGGTAATCTGCTATGTCCTGTAGTCACCACCAAGCACGAAATGGAGGCGCGTCCCTCCGGCCAGCAGCATGCATTTGTTCATTTCGACCATTCCCTCGTTACTAGCTACCAATTCCAGGCACTTCTTAAAGAAGGCCTAAGGACACAGCAATATAAACATTGCTTGCTATTCTTCTCACTCCTTCCGCATTGGGGCAGCCACGTCTGCAGCCATGAACGGGGTGCCTGAACACCTCATACACCTCAAGTCAGATTGTTACATTCGCTTACCAACAAATTTAATGCTACACAACTAATTTAAATATTCTATACATGGTACTTATTACACTTCATATCGTTTACAGTTTGGATGGCGGGCTCCAGCTACATGGCCAGGGCACAGAAGTACTTGCTCCTGAAGGGCACCAGTCCGGACCAACCAAGGCAGCTATGGCTGGCACGAGGGGAATGAGGTGGAAGGAGCTGGACACCATCCTTGATGCACAGGTCAAGGCGACACGGCGGAGCCCCAGAGCCTGGGCTCCAATGACCTGTGCTCGGTCAAGGGCGGCCAACTCTACCTTAACATGGTGGCCTCAATCCTTCGGATACGACTCCAGCTTCCTGACAACGGTTCAATGCGATAGGGTTTAGTTTATTTTGCTTCGGTACGGTTTTTGGGTTCGATTCCCAGTATGGTTTGGTTCGCTTAGGTACGCTTTGGGTTCGATTCCCAGTATGGTTTGGTTTGCTTCGGTACGGTTTGGTTCGCTTCGGTAGGGTTTGGGTTTGCTTCGGTACGTTTTGGGTTCGATTCCCAGTATGGTTCAGTTCGCTTCGGTACGGGTTGGGTTCGCTTCGGTGGGGTTTGGGTTTGCTTCGGTACGTTTTGGGTTCGGTTCGCTTCGGTACGGGTTGGGTTCGCTTCGGTGGGGTTATTGAGGTATGGTTCTGGAGGATACTGTGGACGATCAGCAGGATCAAAATATGGCTTCAGACGGTTGGCATGGACCAGTGGTTTGTGTATTTTGTCGTCAGAACTTCGGCGTAGTTTGTAGGTATAATTTGGACCTGTATGGATGATATAATAGCTACCATACCACTTTTTGGTTAATTTGTTGGAAAGGCCTTTTTCAACTTTTTGACAGTAGAGCCAAACTCTTTGACCTGGGGCGAATTCTGGTTCTTTAGCCTTTCTATTATATTGTTCTGAATACACCTCCTTAGCCCGAGCAGTGTTTTCAGCTGCGATTGTTCTAGTGATTTCAAGCTCCTCAAGCAAATTGGAAAGATAACTTTTGTTATTGTGGCCTAAATTTTCTTTTGGAATTAATGCTACATCTTGTGGAGCTCTCATTTCGCGGCCGAAAAGCATAACATATGGGGATTTTTGAGTTGATGAATTTGGAGCCATCCGATAGGCCATCATGATGCCAGGAATAAAACGGGGCCAATCATTTTGAGACTTGTTACAATAGGCTCTTAGTGATTGATTGATGTAAGAGTTGAGCCTTTCTACACAGCTGTTTGTTTGAGGATGGTATGGGCTGGTATGGGTAAATTTAATTGCCAAAAGTTCACAAATTGCATTGATAAGTTTGGACATGAAATTCTGACCTCTGTCTGAAATTAAGGTCCTTGGAGCGTCATACCGACAAAATATTTCTCTGACGAAAACATCTGCTACTTCTTTGGCTTCTTGGGTCCGAAGTGGAAAGGCTTCACACCATCTAGATGAAGCATCTGTGATCACCAAAATGTACTTGTACCTATCTGGTGTTGTTGGCAGGGGACCGAGAATGTCAATGTGCCATCGGGTGAAGACCTCTTCTACAGGTAGTGGACGAAGTGGTGCCTTCTTGCCATGGTAGTGCCTTTTGGTCTGTTGACATACCTCACATGTCTGGACATAAGTAGCAATATCGCTGTACATTTTGGGCCAGTAGTACTTAGGTCTCATGGTGTTGTGCATCCTTTCTTTCCCATGGTGGCAACCGCCAAACTCTGAGTCATGATAGGATTGCAGGACTTGATTTCTGAGGGTTCTTGGGACTGCCAGCTGTTTAATGAACTTGTCTGCGTGGCCTTTCTGTCTTTGTGGAACGAATCTGTATAGGATGCCTTCATCAATTTCAAAAGTATTGGCTTCGATAAGAATCTTTTGACGATCCTTTTCATTTTGTGGAAGGACATCATCCTCTTTGTAGTCAAAGATTTGGATGAAATCTGGACAAATCCTTTGTAGGTGACGTAAATTTGGATGTTCTTTTATACTTACTTCAACCAATGTGTCTTGTGTAACATCAGCATTTGTAGCATGTAATGCTGCGACAACATTAACTGGTACTGACTGATAATCCTCTTCATATTCAAAGGTGACTGACCAATGTGTTGTCTGTGTGTCTGATTCTAAGTGATTGACAATGGGTGTGCAAATATCCTCAGTCTGAGTTGTCTGTGTGACTTGTGTTGATGAATGGGTGTTTGGCAAGATTGTGGTACTGCTAGTTGTTTTGCTTTGCTGAGTTGAAGTTACTGAGAAGACTGTTTTCTCAGCATCTTCTTCTGTCTGATCATTACAGTTAATATTTTCCTCATATTCCCTACGTGAGAGAGCATCGGCATTCCCATTGGCTTTGCCGCTGTGGTGAACAATGTCAAAAGTGTAGGTAGAAAGTTCCAAAGACCATCGACCTAACCTACCTGTGGCATCCTTGATGGATTTCAGCCACTTCAATGCTATATGATCAGTGTAGACTGTGAATTTGGAATTTGCAAGGTATGGACGAAAGGATCTAATGGCTTCAACTAGAGCTAAGCCTTCCTTTTCTGTAATGCTCCAGTTCTTTTCGCTGCCATGAAGAGCTCTACCACCAAAAGCTATTGGATGTTCATTATTTTTCTCGTCTTTTTGACTCAAAACAAAACCTATGCTCATATCACTGGCATCAGTTGCGAGAAGAAATTCTTTGTCAAAATTTGGATAAACCAGAACAGGTGTATTACTCATAGCATGTTTGAGTGTGTTGAATGCCTGATCACACTCAAGTGACCATTGGAACTTTGATTTCTTTCCTACTTCTGCCTCTGAATGCTTCTTTAGCAAGGCATTTAGTGGAAGCGCTATGTGAGCGTAATTTTTCACATACTTCCTGTAGAAGTTTGTGAGGCCTAAGAAGGAGCGAATCTGCTTTTGTGACTTGGGCACTGGAAAGGTTCTAATTGCTTCAATCTTTTTGTCATCAACTTGAACACCTCCACATGATAAAATATGACCCAGAAAAGATACTTTGTCCATTGCAAAATTGCATTTGGATGGCTTTAGTGTTAATTTTGCCTGTTTCAGATAGTAAAATACTTGCTCTAAATGTTGAAGATGCTCTTCAAAGTTTTTGCTGTAAATTATCAAATCATCAATGTAGATCAGCGCAACCTTAAAAAGCAATTTTCGTAGCACTTTGCTCATGAGCTGTTGAAAACAAAGTGGAGAATTTGTCAAACCTTGGGGCAATCGTTTGAATTGATAAAGGCCTTGATGGGTGACGAAAGCAGTTTTATGCTTTGAATCTTCATGTAATGGCACTTGGAAGAAGCCATTAGCGAGGTCTAAAGTTGAGAAGATCTTAGCTTGTGCATTGGCGATGTTATCAACAACATCATCAAAAACAGGAAGAGGCCATGACATTGGTAAAGTGACAGAATTCAACTTTCTGTAGTCACAAACAAATCTATATGAGCCATCACGTTTCTTGACTAGGATAATGGGAGCTGAATACATAGAAGTAGACTCCTCGATCAAATCATACTTCAGAAAATCATCTATAAGTTGTTCAGTGACTTTTTGGAGATGAGGGGATTGATGATATGGTCTACTCTTAACGGGTGGGTGGTTGCCAGTGTCAATGATATGTTGGTGCAGGTCAGTTTTACCTAAATCTGCAAGACTTGTTGAAAACATGTTTCTATTTTGTCCCAAAAATCTAAGTAGTCTGTGTCGTTGGTCTGGAGTCAGTTGTGTATTGGTCAAATCAAATCCTAACTCCTGTGCAATTTTGACATAATCCCTGGTGTCATTGTCTCTCTTCTCATTGTCGGTGTTAACGGTACTGATGAATGGTTGGTCAGAGCCGATTTCAAAAACAGAGTCTTTGTCAATGTAACTAAATTTGCCTACAACTGTACCCTTGTCAAGAACCTTTTCTTCTTGGGAGGGATTCATAAGCCTAAATGTAGCAGTCTTGCTTTTTGATTTAGAAAGAGTTCTACCGCCTGCTACTTCAGAATGAGCAGTGAGGGAAGCAATGGGTTCAATGAGGATGAGGGAATCCTCTTTGGTCTCTGATAGTCTGACCTTGAAATGAATTTCACTCTGAGGGGGGATGTAAATCTGATCTATTGTTTTTGCTAATCCACTAATCTCATGCACTGAATTGGCTATGAAATTGATATATTGCCTATCTGAGGTGCTGTTGTTGAGTATCAAGGAATGACAGCTATAATCTAAGACTGCATCATTGTCATCAAGGAAGTTCTCACCTAGTATCACTGCCTTCGGCAGTGTAGGCAGTACATAGAATCTTTGAGAAAATTCCTGATCCTCAATGACAAAATCTAACACAACTGAACCTAACACTTTATGCAATTCGCCGCCAACACCTTTTACCTGTGGAAAGGGTGAGTTTCCAAGAGTAAGGTTTTCAAAAGCTGTGCTCAGAAAAGCAGACGAAATACAACAAATGGATGCCCCTGTGTCTACTAAACAATTTGTTGTTGTTGTGCCAAATTTTGCCTGAATTACACTTTTGGCAAGGGGCGTAACTAAAGACACTGTTGGAATTTCACTTTCAAAGTTACTTTCCATACCAGACTCCATATTTGCCATGACACCTATTAGTATGTACCGTACTAAATTGAAGGATGACAAGAAATCAACAATGTATTACTTACAATATTTGAAGACTTTTTCTTCCTTTGTTGGTGTCTTTGGAGGAGTTGGTTGTCTTTAATCCAGTGTTGAGGTCAGAGGTTGATGCAGCTTGCTTGTTATTCCATCAGGTGATCACAGTTGGACATGTCCTCCAATGGGTTCTTGTAGCTGGTCGTAGTTAGTTCCTGGACTCTGTGGTTCCGAAAACGATGATTCTCCGCAAAATTATCATGGAACTGTTCTGGGTGAACAATACCTTCCAAATGACATGCTGGTTTTCTTGGGGAATTAGTCAGCAAAGAGCCAGAGTCACAGGAGACTAATCACAATTTTATTTACAAGAACAATTAACAATTTACAATATCTTAGAATATAACTGAGGGTGCCACAGAGAGTCGGTACACACTCTGGGCTGTGGGAGAGAGGTCTGCTTGGTAAGAGAGTCAAACCCCTTCTCTCCTTAAAACCTGCCTACAGTATGTATTTAACAAAAATTTAAACAATAGAAAGGAATGTGATTGGATGATACACGCTTGGTTGTGTCCTAAGCTAAATGGATGGCTAGACAGAGGGGAATACTAAATCCTGTTTATCCTGTTGGACTGGCACTAATCTTGTTGACATATTTACTGGATGTTTTGAAAGAGATTAGGGTGTCACTATAGATGAGCTTGTGTGGGGGCTAATCCTTAATGCCCTATAGACGAGCTTGTATGGGGGCTAATCCTTAATGCACTATGGACGAGCTTGTATGGGGGCTAATCCTTAATGAGTCTTAATTGAAGTAATGTTATTCTAATATACCCCGGTAGGTGATGACAGATATACTTAAATAAATATCCTTTGTCTGGGAGATGGGATCTTGATACCTTAGGCTAGCATTTATCTAAAAGCTTCAAATCAATTAAACTATGTAGACGTAACTCTTGTCTTATTGAATATATAGGGGCGGTCGGGTAGCCTAGTGGTTAAAGCGTTCGCTCGTCACGCAGAAGACCCGGGTTCGATTCCCGACATGGGTACAATGTGTGAAGCCCATTTCTGGTGTCCCCCGCCGTGATATTGCTGGAATATTGCTAAAAGCGGCGTAAAACCATACTCACTCACTCACTCACTCACTCTTATTGAATAGTATGTCTAGAAGACGCGCTCCCATTACCTTAGGCTAGCAACCATCTAAAACAGCTTTAACTGAAACTACTGATATTTTATATATGCATTTTACCTAATGATATTTATTACTTGGTCAACTATAATTATATGAAATGATGTATAATTATTACACCACGATAACTCATAAAAGCACTTGATGTAGATCTAATTATTATAAGATAACTTAGTATAAATGTTATCCCATGATAGTTCCATGGGAACGCGTTCCGGTGGTACGGTGTCCAAGTAGTCTGGGTTGAAAGTCAAACGACAGGTATGGTTAGCGGTTCTTAATCGTCTGGAGCGGGTGATGTCTTTCCTCTCCAAACGATAGGGCGTACTTTGGTTGCTCGTCATGATAGCGATGCGTGTCCGATGAACGTCTGTACTCTAAGAGAGGCTGAACGTCTGATGGGTGGACAACCCTTCCCCAAAACAGGATCGAAATCGGACCAATCCGAAGCCTGGTTGTCGACCAATCAGAAGACAGCACCGACCAATCAGAAGACAGCACCCGAGCCGAGTTGTGCTTTCTCTCCCATGGTAAAATCCATTTCCTATGGAAAAGAAACACAGGGGTCGGGTCGTTTTAGAAAACCGAGGTGCGGGCCAGGCCCCGGAACGAACCAATCCGTGCGTTGCGTTTTGGACCAACCAGGAAGCAGCCATTTTCGATCTGGTTCTTCTCCTATAAAACAAGAGTGAATTCGAGTGGGTCAGTGTCACTTGTAAAATTGATGTGATAAAATCAAGAATGGCTGAAACAAAGAAGAGTGGTACGGCGACGCGTGGCGAAGATGTGGTGATGGATAGTACAGATACTCGTGGATGTTGGAGTAAGAGTCATGCCGAGGATGCGGTGTCACTGCTCAGTCAAACGCCATCGCACTATTATCTACGCTTTGAAAGAAGGCTCGCTTCGTTTGAGGCGTGGCCAACGCAAATGTATCAGACTGCTGAAGAGATGGCCCATGCGGGCTTTGTCTACACTCAGGGTGCCGATGGTGTGTGCTGTTTCCAATGTGGGGTGCGGCTGAGACAATGGGCACCCCACGACGATCCTTGGGTGGCACATCACAAGTGGTCCCCAGACTGCGATTACCTCAAGCTAACCGGCCTGGTGAAACACCAGAAGCAGCTACAACTACACTATCTCTGCGAAGAGAAACAGAGGTACACGAATGACGTAGCGCGGCCGGCTGCCTAGGAGGACGTTTCCCGTGTCCTGCGTTCCTGTTCAAGTTCCCGTTCAAGTTCCCGTTCAAGTTCCTGTTAAAATTATTTTCTTTTCTTTGCTGGACACACAAGTGGTGCCACGGTGGGCACCCCGATGACATACCCAGATGGCTACAAGTATCGCTTCGACGATCCTTGTCTTGTCATGAAGCTTGGACATGATCATCCTTCTTGGACAGCAGCAGAAAAGTTTTTTCTTCCCCAAAACGGCCCTTTTCAGGGCCACCCATCTCACCCAAAAGACAACTTTCCTCCTTTGCTTTGCCAACCCCTACCCTCCAAAACAAAGAACCCACACCCTCCCCCTAGACCTCTTGGAGGCACACGTCTAAAAATACAATAAATAGATATATAAATAGATCAATAGAGACACGTAGTACACCACGTCAAACATCACGTGTGCATGAAAACACGTGTCACAGTACGTCTGTCGATTTACACGGGTGTCAACACCTCGGTATCCTTAAATAATAATAATAATAATAATTTGAAAACACACACACACACGACACTACGTTTGCATGACGTTCACATCGCGACACGAAGTCCATGACGTGTGCAAACGTCATGCAGGTGTATCGATCTTTCTCTATTCATCTCAATACGACATCCATGGTTGTAGTCACACACACACACAGGACACCACGTTTTGCTTGACAACACGCTATTCTATACATCAACGTCAACGTCTGTTTGAAGACATACACACACACACACACACATGACATTCCGATTGGCATGGGGGTGACACAACGTACATCACGTAGGCATTCCCACGTTCATGTCTACCTATGAAGGTCCACTTTCCTTTAGCATTCAGACGACCGTCTACCTAAAAAAATACCAAGGCTACCCAAGGAAAAAACCCGATCGAAATCGGACCAATCCGAAGCCTGGGTTGCAGACCAATCAGAGGCGGCGCTCGGGCCAGGCGGGGCTCTGATTGGTCGAACCGTGGTTGTGCTTTCTCTCCCATGGTAAAATCCGTTTCCTATGGAAAAGAAACACAGGGGTCGGTCCGTTTTGGAAAACCGAGGTGCGGGCCAGGCCCCGGAACGAACCAATCGGGGGCGCGGCCTGGGGAACCAACCAGGAGGCAGGGTGTCAGTGCCTCTCCTATAAAACAAGAGTGGATTCGAGTGGGTCAGTGTCACTTGTAAAATTGATTCATCATGATGAGCAGCAGCAACAGCAACAACAACAGCAACAGCAACAACATCAAGTCGGAAAACTGGGATTTAGAGATCGCCAGAGTAACACAACCTTTGCCCGGGTGGAAAGAAGCATCACCACCACCACCACCACCATGGTCTCCAGCGTGGCAATGTGCCAGATGTCAAGGGGCCCTGCCCGTCTATGCCCTTGGTACAAGGGTACGGGATGGGACTTTCGAGTGCGTGTACTGCGGCACTGTGCTGAAGGACACCTACGTGCGTCGGTTAACGCACACCAGTAGGTGTCCTGTCAGACGCGAAATGAAAGCCCACCCGTGCCTTTGCACCATGGCGTGCACATGCATGTAAGCATCAAAACGGCCCTTTTCAGGGCCACCCATCTCTCCCGAAAGACAGCTTTTCCTCCGTTGCTTTAACGACCCTCCAACCCCCACCACACCGTGAACCCACCCCTCCTCCTCCTGGACACGGATGCGACGCCATCTTGAAGGCGCACGCCACCGGACACGGATGCGACGCCACCTCGGAGGCGCACGCCACCGGACACGGATGCGACGCCATCTTGGATGCGCGCGCCACCGGAAACGGAAGTGACGTCACAGAGGTCACGTGATCCTCTCGACCAATCAGAAGCCAGGAGCGGTTCTCGGGTTATGCGTACAACTACTGACCAATGGTCACCACTCGACGTCAGGATCGTCAGATTGTGCGACAGCATATTCAAGATCGCTTTGTTACTGCTGCGGAGACTGCTCGACAGACCATGGGGACACACCAGCGACACATTAATCCAGACACCGTGCGTCGACGATTGACGAGCAGACACCTCCACTGTCACAAGCCACACCGAGGACCCATTCTGACACCACGTCATTGCCGGGACCGTCTTCAGTGGGCAACACAGTACCAGCAGTGAAGAAGAGTCCTCTTCTCAGACGAACCGTTACTGTATCTCAACAGCAGATGGCAGAGGGAGAGTCTGGCGTTATTCGGATGCTTGTGTTGTTGAGAGAGACTCGTGGGGTGGTCCGAGCATCATGGTATGGGGTGGAATTGGTCTTGAACAGGGGGTCGGCCTTGTGGTCTTCCAGAACATCGGTCCAGGGAGAGGCAATGGTGTCACAGCAGCTCGGTACATTGATCAAGTCTTGAGACCACACGTCATACCTCATTTGGCACGTCTCTGCAACCACAAGTTTCAGCATGATAATGCCCGTGCCCACACCGCGAGAGCAACAAGAGACTTCCTCGAGCAGAATGGCATCAGAATCATGCAGTGGCCTGCCCTCAGTCATGATTTAAATCCCATTGAGAACCCGTGGGACGAGATTCAAAGACGGCTGAATGACGTCCGACCAAGGCCGACAACTGCAGCTGAACGTACTGCGTCAGGCGCTCCTCAGAGCGTGGGCTCAAGTACCTATGGCCTTCGTCAACCGCCTCATCCATTCAATGTATCGACGTTGCACGGCAGTCATCAATGCACATGGCGGACACACAAGATACTGACTTGTGATGCCATTTTCTCAGAGGCTAGTGTTGTGTTTCACTTTAAGAACATTTGACACTTTAATTACAACTTTGATGATCAGTTTTGCCAAGTTTCATCTTTTTAATATGTCTCAAAGTATGTTTACAGTGTTTGGACAAATAACGTTTCTCATATATCTATCCATGGTGACGTTTCTTTTGCGGTTCAGTATATTTTAGGTCACATGTCCAGAGTGTTACGTCGATCTCATTTTAAATAATACATGAATATAAAGCTATTAAGCGTGGTACATTGATATCACGTGGTTTAAATAAATTTGAAAACGTAGTATGACCTTTATAATATTTCTGTAATGAGGTAAAAAGAAAAAGTGTTTCTCAAGTCAATAAGTTTCTTACATACAAAAATATACATGGTATTGATCCTCTACTAAATGAAGGTCACATTCTTTACATATAGATTCGGTAGGAGGTATATTTAACAATGACCTTTTACGAATAATGTTGACTCGAAAGTCGTGAAGAGATATTAGAAATTTGCACATTGCTCGAACTAATCGTTGTCTCTGAGTACTGTTATGTATAATTCGGGTTGCAGAAGAGATTTTATATTAGCATAATGCACTGAAAAAGTAGACGACTCTAAACTGTGGTACCATGATTGGAAATATATATATCTTAAGCGTCTTCTAAATGCAGATAAAAACACGTTCTTATCACCAACATCCTGGAATAACCACAAATACGCAAAGCCGCTATTAGCATTTGTCTCACATACGACGCCCAATTGACTTTTCCAGTCTCATCTAATACAGTGGACCATAACCGATCCAGGTTGACATTGGCTTGACGTTCATTTCGGCGTCGCCCGACACTACCACGTCCATCAAGGGAGTGCAACACGATCATTTGAGGGGGCGGCACAACACGAAGTCGTCGAGCATGGAGATGAGCTGCATGTAGACGATTTCGTCTGACTCGTATCTTGTACTCCATTAGCCTGTTGGAGCCATGTCCTGACTATAACATAAAGTACATTTCCTATCCACGAAGAACCTATTGTTCCATCTTCCAGGGACATTGACGCATTTCATCTAATATTTAAATGTAGATAGTATAATTCCATCAGACAGATGTACATGTCATTAAACTTCACTCTATAAACCCATCCAGCTTTTTCAATATATAAATCATAATTGCTCGTAATAATTGCCAGACTGTTCAAGGCAGTCTACTGTACAGCCTTCTTCGGTTTCTTTAGGGTTAGCGGGCTGGTCCAATTTGGACCCTCAAAACCAGATTCCTCCATCCATAATTTAAGTTTCTCGGGCAACCCCCATCAGCTATCAATCCATCTCCCACACTCAAGGACTGATCAGTACAGGATGGGGACAACAATTACAATGTCATCTATACAAGGTAATCTGCTATGTCCTGTAGTCACCACCAAGCACGAAATGGAGGCGCGTCCCTCCGGCCAGCAGCATGCATTTGTTCATTTCGACCATTCCCTCGTTACTAGCTACCAATTCCAGGCACTTCTTAAAGAAGGCCTAAGGACACAGCAATATAAACATTGCTTGCTATTCTTCTCACTCCTTCCGCATTGGGGCAGCCACGTCTGCAGCCATGAACGGGGTGCCTGAACACCTCATACACCTCAAGTCAGATTGTTACATTCGCTTACCAACAAATTTAATGCTACACAACTAATTTAAATATTCTATACATGGTACTTATTACACTTCATATCGTTTACAGTTTGGATGGCGGGCTCCAGCTACATGGCCAGGGCACAGAAGTACTTGCTCCTGAAGGGCACCAGTCCGGACCAACCAAGGCAGCTATGGCTGGCACGAGGGGAATGAGGTGGAAGGAGCTGGACACCATCCTTGATGCACAGGTCAAGGCGACACGGCGGAGCCCCAGAGCCTGGGCTCCAATGACCTGTGCTCGGTCAAGGGCGGCCAACTCTACCTTAACATGGTGGCCTCAATCCTTCGGATACGACTCCAGCTTCCTGACAACAGGATAATCATATCACCAATGCTGCCAAGGCGCTACTGGGAGGGTGCCAGGGATCCTATAAAGATCAAGGGGATGCGGATGTTCAATAATCGCAAGCTAGCCATCCGTGTCTAAGAGCTCGGCGGTACAATAATGCCACATCGCCAGATCCTGGCATCAGACAGGACATGGTACGCCTGGGAGGCCGTCGATCTCAGTGACAAAGGACTGTGTGTGGTTACCGACAATTTATTGCATGCCCTAGGCACTTGTTTTGCAAAAATAGAAAGATGTTGTCTCCAAAGGTCAGTGTGTCTTTTCAATACATAGGCAAGCTGGGCAACTGGGTGTGGGGTAGAACTTTGGTGCTTTATGGTGGGGTTCTTGTGTGTTAGCTTGCTAGTAACAAATAAACTTGCTTCCAAATTAATACTCGCGCTTAAGGCTCCCTCTTTTAAAGCGGGGACCTTTCCGGGGTTGCCTCTTCTCAGTGGGAACCTGGTCTTTTCAGGCGTGGAATCGTAAAATAGCTTACGTTGGGCAACCAATTGCCACGTGTTTTGGCCCGGCGGCGGTAGTCGCTACAATGGTTTTACTAATTGGGTCAGTCAGTTAACTCCCTTGCCTCGGGAAGATGTCCGTAAAGGAAGGCAATCTCCCTTGACATCGTCGGCCCAACATAACATATATTACAAACACAGGCATGCAGTCATGGGCAGGATGTGCACGAGGTACTTGCAAACCTGTGTTTGGATGTATCACGACAGTATCGTTGCACATCATTATCAGAAAGCACAACAGTATTGTTTCTGAGAATTGCAAGAACTGAATGCACTTATTCACCCCCAGCGTCACAGACGACAGAAGAATTAGGTAGATGTGCGTCACGCAGATAATAAGAGATACAAGTATTAAAAATCACATCGCATTTTATA
The DNA here is from genome assembly GCF_023055435.1 of Haliotis rufescens. Lineage (NCBI taxonomy): Eukaryota > Metazoa > Mollusca > Gastropoda > Lepetellida > Haliotidae > Haliotis > Haliotis rufescens. Next base: position 47,865,444 of record NW_025964001.1, on the reverse strand, counting down.
CATCCAAGAGTGCAGTTCATTTGCCTCTTGAATGACCCAGTTTGATACCCATATTGACTGTTACTTGTCATGTATTGCACCTAACGCGTCGCCAGCTTCTGTATGCACAGGACCCGTGAAGATCCGGGGTAGAATAGGTCTTCAGCAACCCATGCTTGCCGCAAAAAGGCGACCATGCTTGTCGTAAGAGGCGACTAACGGGGATCGGGTGGTCAGGCTCGCTGACTTGGTTTGTGCATGTCATCGATCCCAGTTGCGTGGATCGATGCTCATGATATCAATCACTGGATTGTCTGGTCCAGACTCAGTTATATACAGACCGCCGTCATAAAGTTGGAATATTGTTTAAGATGACTTGATCAATGATGGTTCGTGTTCCCAAGATTGGTTAAACAGTCGTGTATATGGTGTGGCATGGTCCGAATCAATCTCCCACTGGCAGCGCCTGGGCCAGTTCGGCTAAAGTAGCAGCATGGCTTCGAGGTCGGTTACACTTCTTCAGGTTGTGTCCCAGACGTGTGTTCTGTGGGGGAACGGACGGGACTCATGGCTGGTCTCTGGTGATCTTTTGCTGTCAGTTACGAAAAATGCATATGAGCATTATGCTATGTAACAAACTACCAGTTGTTAGACTTTCATTTTTGTGAAAACCTCGGTGGCTGAATGGGTTAGATCGCTGACTGTGTGTGCTGGCGATTAGGTGCCTCACTCTGGCAGTGTGGGTTCGAATCCCGGACTGGACTAAACCCAAACGTAAACGTGGTAAACGTCACAACTGTTGGCGCCAATATGTTGTCTTACTTTGATGTTCGCATGGCGTTCGTAAGTACCCCTCCAGACACGTCCACGCCTATCCACTAAGTCAAGAGTGAATTCGGACTCATTTGCAAAACATTACACGAGATCACTGAGGATTCCTCCAGATTCTATGCTCAAAACACCACTGGCGCCTGGCTAGAATATGTCGATTTCTTAACTACAGATTACCCCCATGCAGACGATTTCTAATCTTCTGGACAGTAAAGTCAACTACGTGAAACAGGGATTTGATTGGATGTTAGGGCTCGTTTTCGTAAAGCCTAGTTTCTGGTTAATGGATCATGGACTTGTGTTATTGACCTAGAGCGTTATATGCGGAGCCAGTCATTAACTATTTGTGTCTGCAGAAACGTGTTCCAAAGTCTGCAAATCACAGACTGAGACACATTGGACATATTGGCTACCTGTCGCTGAGTTTTCCCCGTTTGAAACCAATAGCCCCTAGGCGTTCATCATTTTGGAGACTTAGCAATCCCAGTCTGTTCACATATACTGCATTAATGCAAAAGTAGAGAGCTTACATGTTACTGTGGATAATGGAAATATAATGGCTCAGAGCAAAACCTCTCAATGAGGCTTCAAAATTAAGAATGACTCCCTACCCACTTGCAATGTTTCGAGTTTCGTTAGTGCGCTAGGTTTTAGTTTTGAAACTGTCTCTGGCAGTCATTTATCAGATCTGATATTTCTTCTCGCGACATTTATATTTCACGAGCCCCTACGTTTTGGAGAGTACATATAATAACAAATAAATAATATGGACATCAACATTAGGAACACAAATAGAACTTTTTGGAGATGTGTTGATCTTGTCTGTTAGTGATAGGGTATTTAGAAACAATAAATGCCATACTTATACCCCTGTGGCAGCAGGTGGTCCTGTGCACAATGCACAGGTCACAAAGCAGGTAGAGTTAAGCAACGTATGTCGAAGAACATTTGGATGGGTGACCGCATTCGGCATCATGACTCCTAAGAGTTTATAGAGCTTCGGGGACGGTCGGGTAGCCTAGTGGTTAAAGCGTTCGCTCGTCACCCCGAAGACGAGGGTTCGATTCCCGACATGGGTACAATGTGTGAAGCCCATTTGTGGTGTCCCCCACCGTGCTATTGCTGGAATATTGCTAAAAGCGGCGTAAAACATCACTCACTCACTCACTTATAGAGCTTCGGTCCTGCCCCACACTGAAGCACATGTAGCACATGTAACGTCTCCTTCGGCAGGTGACCCAGCAGTCAATGGGTACCCGATAGGATGATATGGTAAACTGACAGTTAACCTTCTCGACCCTGACAGACAGCCTGGGTATTATACTGCCCCTAGGATATGAGAATGACAAACGAGTGCTCGCTCATCCATTGACCGGGGTAATAATGTTAACTAAATACGGGTCATCTGATGAATACATACAATTATGGGGTGGTTATTTATCCATAGATTAGTGTCATGTATTTAATCATCTATCATATAATTTTATTACAACATGAAGAACTGAAATAACACTCACCTTTGTAGTAAACAATTAACTTGACTAACTATTCAAAGAGAACAACTTCTTGGTATCAAGAGCTAATTTATTTACTCCCTCAACATGACATGAAGAGTCCTGACTGAATGATAAATTCATATAATAAATGTATAAAACTAAGCTCGTTTATGACACAGTTAAGGTTTTCACGTTACTCGTAACACATTTTTTGCATTCTTTTTGTCTTTGTTACGGCCCATTTGGTACGGGCAGCGACTTCAAGGAAACAACTACAATAACACAATACGACGACATGAAATGGTAGAAGGGGCGAACAGCACACATTGTGGTTTGACAACATAGGGTACAGCAATATGTTCTATCCTCATGACATCACCGACTATGTGAATAGGAGCAGCGTCAGCTATGGGATGTCTGTGAGCAAGCATGATGACTGGGAGCTTGAAGTGGCCGAGTTTGACTACGACATAGATACGGCCGCTGACTACACCGGCACCTTGTAAGAAATCAGAATTTATGATTAATATCTTCATGTTGCACTATGAATTGCAGATTGAGTTTTGTAAGTGCATTCTCCTGATATTGCTGAGGTAGGCAAATCTTACATTTCGTTACTAAAGTCACGTGGTGTTCAAGCCTCGAATTTCCATCTTTCCACTTCAGAAAATTATTCTACAGCAACATGATGGATTTATTCTGCATGTTTGAGTAGGAGACAGTTTGTCAAGATATATCAGTCTATAAGCGGAATTACACGTGACATCTTTAGGATGAGATAAGATAAGATCGTACTTTACCGGTACGAAGGGTAATTTGTCTAAAATTGAATATAAATGGCCATACAACAAGTGTTCTGAGGAAGCGCATAACAGTATTAGTTAATCATAGCTCCAAATATCAATCTGTCACTTAATCAAATGTGCATGTATATTGGTTTTGAATAGTAAATAAAATCTAGTTTGCATAACCTGTTCCAAGAGATTTATCATGAAAAGATATAATTTCATCTTTACGTAGTTGATCTTCCCGATTATGAAAAGTACAAAAGAAAATCGAAACATATTTTATGTGTAACCAATTACAAGCATACACTGCCTGAGATTCTGACATATCACTAATTAGAATATCTTGACTTTTTCTCATGCATATACACGAGAAATCTTAGGTTTGTTTAAAGATAGTACATATTGTACTTGATGTGTGGTGTGTCCTGGTGAGCAAAAGAAATCAACATTAGCTCCTTAAGACTCGTGGGTCTAGTGTGGAGGCCATATCTCGCGGGTGGAAAGATCGCAGCACAAAAGTCCGAACTTCAAATTAAACTCCAACCCTACATCAGTAATGACACAGGTCTTCCGAACAGTACTCCAAGAACAATTGTCAAGCCGGTGTACATGTAAACAGCATAGGGAATAGGCAGCAGGTGAGTATTTGAGTTATATCACTTCGTGTTGTTTTAATGTAATAGGACTGATCAACTAACCCAAGAATAACGGTCAAGGTAAACATAGGATTCGAACCAACGATCGTCGGATTCTGACAAGACGAACAAACACATGGAGATCGACACCCCCTATGTTATTGAGTGGGTAGGTTTAAACAGTTAACTGTGTTAGAGCTTCTGTAATTATTATCAGGTTTCTATTAGTTGACATCTTCACTAGAATTGTCTACTTGGTATGTATAAGCGGTGGTGTTGTCGATGTAATAATACGTACACTGAACGTATACTCAGATGGTTTTATCTCTTGTTTTACTATAATCACAGTACTGACATCATGAGCCAATATGAAGCACTGGAAATAGAAAATGTGAAACTTCGAAATTATGTTTACAAATTAGAAGATAAACTGGACTATTTAGACAATCGAAGCCGTCGATCTAATGTCATATTTCACGGTATATTGGGAGCTCTGTCCGCGTTGGCAATGATGATATTAGCAACGATGTCTGTGAGGGGGCCGTACGTGAAATAATAGAAGAAAAACTGTAAATAAATCCTTTGGACGTTGATATCAATGGGGCTTACAAAATTATGGGAGGAAAAGCTATCTTGGCTTGTTTTCCGGATTGCCATGATTGGTAACGCTTATTTAGAGCAGCCAGTAAATTGGAAGGGACTGGGATCTTGATATCCAAATATCTCTCGTGGATTGTTCGGGATAAACGCAAACATATGAAGGATATGCTGATCGAAGCAAGAAAGAATCAATCTAAGGCTTTCTTTCGCTTTGATAAACCTTTTATTGATGTAGCCGGGTTGTGGTATTATTCCGAATGAGTTATAGCCACATATGAACCACGCACTTATAACCCCCTAGTATTCATTCTATACATATATACATTTTCATCTATTATCACCATCACTTCATTCTGTGTTCATTATATGTTGTCCTTTTCTGCAGTTGAATGTCAGCCAACTAACATCAACCCTGATACCCTTATGCAGCCTCTGTGATTTCTCCAGCTTCACCTGGACTTCCCCCTATCCATTTTTAGATATGTCCACCACTTCATGTCACTGTGAAGCATCTTGTCTTCCTTTAATACCTGTCAGACGCTACCTTTCTTCTGATTGGCCAATTGGTCCACTTCTATAAACTTCCTTTCTCATCTGCCCTCCTCATGCATTCTGCATGAACTCTTTAATGGAGGGAGGACTCTTCTTTACAGGTGAGAAACATTTCAATATTCTTATCTCTTTCCATCCTGCTTTGGAAACAAACATTTTCATAGAAAGGGTATCACAGCTTTTCATTAAAGTAAAATATATATTTAATTGCATTATTATTTAATTTGTCATATCTAAATATTTGCCAGTTCACACATGTTGTGTTACATTAATTGAGCACAGGGTCTTCAACCATGTGCTTCAACCATGTGCTACACTACTTATCCATATAAATTAATCTTTTTCCTTTTTGGCTTAAATTAAATTATAACATTTCTGCATGAACTCTTTATGGAGGGAGGACTCTTCTTTACAGCTTCCCTCCCACCATCTGCTACAAAGAAATAAATATCATCATCATCCAAGAACTGCCTCATGTTTTGATTAGCAGCCCAGTGGCTGGACAACAACATACCACGCCCGGCTACATTGACAACAAAGTGTACATTTATGACATGGATAAGGAATGTGTGACTGAACTCAGCCGACCACGACCACGACCAAGGCGTGCAGCACGTGCAGACAATGCGCATGAGAGACCACGTGATGACAACAATGACGCATGCGAGAGCTTGGGACATGGCAAGGCCCAGCGTGAAAGTGACAACATAAACAATATCAGCTGCGAAAATGTAAACATCGGCACTTACGGAATGGAGACAGACTAGTTTCGCTATATGTGCTGGGATGTAAATGGACTTAGACACAAGCTCTCCAATGAGAACTCCATCAAGTTCTGTTCAAAGAGCCAGATTTTCGGCCTTGTCGAAATTTGGGGCAACTTTAATATAATGTAAGATAGATACCCTGGGTTTCAATGGTCGACGTGGGCAGATGCACGATTATTTACGTAACGATGATAACAGGTTTATGACATGTATCCAAGATACAGTTTCAAATGAGTTTGTTATGCCTGGGAAAAGTAGAGATAGTGAGTGTAATAGCTACGGAAGAGATCTGATTGATGTGTGTTGCACCTATGATATATATATACATATACATATGTTAAATGGACGGTGTCCAGGAGACAGGGATGGTTCATTTACATGTTTTAAGACAGGTGGCGCCGACATGTTGATTATTGTCTTTGTTCAATAGCAATTTTAGGCCTAAATATTGATTTTAGTATAGTTACCCGTTGTGAATCGGACCATTTTCCCATGGTATTCTTGCTGAGGAACGAAGCTTTACCCAAGATATCTGTTAGTGAGTGAGTGAGTTAATATTTAACGTCACATCGGCAATATTTCAGCCATATCGTGACGAGAAGTTAGACATTAATAATGCATATATTTAAACTTGATAAAACCTGTCATCGAAGGACAGTACGATAACTAGCATATCACAGATTAGATTTAAAACTAGTTGAGGCACATTTAAAAGGAGAAAGAATGAGTTGACATCACAATATAAAAATGGGCTGGAGATCGTCAGTAACTAAAGGGAGATCACCATACCAAGGACCATGGGGACTTACAGTGCCTTTGCTTCCTGCATGGACCCTGGCAGGATTTATATCATCCCTTCAGTCACTGGCGATAGTATACCAGTTGAGCCTTATGTTAAAATGACGAAAATACTACTTTTTAAAATTCTGGCATGCATAAAAATACTTCGAATGATGTGGGACTTACATACCCTCTTAGGGGGACAATAATTTTACGCTACTTCAACCACCCTCGAGGGTACAGCCACTAACAATCTCAGTTATAAATAAGCACTACCAATTTATAAAATAATACCCTATATACTTTAAAATTTATGAAAAAGTTTTATTTCTTTTAAAAAACATAATATTAAATGATAATTAACGTCATTAAAAAAGTCCTTGACCGTTTTAACACTGAAATATTTATCCCTTGTGATTGAAAAATCAATACAGTCAAGCAGGACATGCCCGACCTTGATTCTTTCATCACAAGGGATACACAACGGAGGATCCTCACCTTTCAATAAATACTCATGCGTATATCTGGAATGGCCAATACGACATCGTCGCATAATGACCTCTTCAAATCTGGACTGACAGCCCAAGTAGGTGTTACCGATATGTGGTTTAATTCACGTAATTTATTAGTTCCTACCTGGGTGTCCCACTTCTTTTGCATAATATCACGGATGTAAGATCTGATTACAGGTTTATAATCAGTATATGGGATTAGAAGTGGTGTCACAGATTTGTTGAGTGCTGCTATTGCAGCAGCATCGACCATTGTGTTACCAATGATACCAACATGGCTTGGTAACCAACAAAAGATGATGTCATATTGGCCAGTAGCAAGATCATTAAATAATTCTATAATTTTGTGTAAAAGTGGATGTTCAAATGAAATATTCTTAATGGCTTGAAGACATGAAAGAGTCAGAAAATATGATGAAGTTATTATGTTTGGACTGAGTATTTATATATTTGAGAGCTGTTAATATTGCCTGTGATTCTGCTGTAAAAATGGAACTTTCATTTGGTAATCTGGATATGGTTCTGGATCCAATGACGGTGGCGCAAGCAACTGCGTTATCATCCTTGGATCCATCTGTAAATATAGACTTGTAAGTATTGTATGTGCTTCTTAATTGATTATATTCTTGCTGATACATGAGTTGATTGGTGTTTGATTTCTTTAGTGCCGTCAATGAAAGATCTACCTGTGGCTTTGCCAGTTACCACGGAGGAGACGAGAGTATTTGAGTCGGAGATATGATTGTGAGATCAATATCTGCAGCAGAAATGTCAGGTTTTATTCTTATTCCAAGGAATGGAACAAGCGACGGTTTCCCACGATAGAGGTCTACATGATGAGGATGAAAAACGCAGTCATATGCAGGATTTGATTGATTTGAATATAGTTTCATGATGAGTAGTTGAGGGCGGCGGTACAGGACCGCTCCTGGCTTCTGATTAGTCGGTTTGGTCACGTGACCCCCGGCGACGTCACTTACGGTGACGCGGTGCGCATCCAAGATGGCGGTACTTCCGGTGATGCGTGCGCCTCCAAGAGGGCGGCACATCCGTTTCCGGGGAGGAGGCGACCATAGGAAGCGCTCGTACAATTTGAAAATATCAAAATTAAAAGAAGCGCATTTAAATCCTTTATGTTCATTTTTTCTTTTTTAAAAAGAAAGAGAAGTGGTGGTGGTGGGTTCTTGGTTTGAGGGTTGTCAAAGCAAAGGATGAAAAGCATTCTTTCGGGAGAGATGGGTGGCCCTGAAAAGGGCCGTTTTAGAGAAGAAGATTACTTCTTCACCCACATAGGTCCTGTGCTGCAAAGGCACGAATGGCCTGCCCTCTGTCTCCTGACAGGACACTGACTGGTGTGGCGATGGCATGTGGAGATGATAGATCACTGAGACGAGCTTATAATACACAGTCGACGACCCAGCAACTTTGTTGCTAGGTTGACGTCATATCGGCGAAGGATCTTGCAACAAAATTCCACAAATGACATTATCAGGTATTATGATGTGATTGTAAACTTTGAGGTGCAAGGTCTCGTTCCACAAGGCGATCGTATTGTAGCGCAATGACAGTCGTTCGTCTAAGTTACAGTAGGTGAGTGGCGATCACCTTAGAACTACGATCATGGTGTGGAACGGACGTCTGAATTCTAAAGGTGAATCGACATGCACAGACATGAAGGTGATGTAGGTTATATGCCTACGTACTGTTACTCGTCTCTCCTTGCAAAACGTGGTGTCATGTGTGTGTCTTCAAACACACGTTTATCAATATGATTATGACGTTGTCGCTCGTTCATCCACGCCGAGGAGTTGGCACTCGTGTATGTCTACATGCGTACTGTCACGCGTCTTCAAACAGACGTGGTGTACTACGTGTCTCCATGCAAACGTGATGTACTACGTCTCTCCATGTAAACGTGGTGCCACTCGTGTCTTCAAACAGACGTTAATTAATATGATTATGACGTTGTCACTCGTTCATTCACGCCGAGGAGTTGGCACTCGTGTATGTCTACATGCGTACTGTCACGCGTGTCTCCATGAACACGTGATGTACTTTGTGTCTCCATGCAAAAACGTGGTGCAACGCGTGACTACAGACGTTACTAGAAGTATATATACACAGTAAAAAAAAGTGTTGCACCCCCTATACTTTTTCATGGAGGGGTGTTTTGAAAGGGTGTAAAGATAACCGAATTAATATTATAACCAGGATTTCGTGTATACCAACAAACCAGTGTATTGTCTATACAATGAACTTAAATGGGGTATTCCATGACCTTATGGCATGTAATAATCTCATGCTGAACTTTTACGAAAAATGAACGAACAACGAAGACGCATTAAGTATGGTGACATCTCAATAATTTTTAGTGACCAAATTCATCCAATAGGGTAAGAATGTCATATGGAGATTTGACGAACACAGTAAGTCAATATCGAGAACTTCCACCAAGCACTTGGATCACAGCTTGAAGTCTTCGTCTCATACTCCTCACCAGACGTTGGAATCGCTCCATGGGCAGCTGCTGCCACTCCTCGTGTAATGCTGCTTCCAATTCACGCAAGTTCTGTGGAGGAGGGTCCCAACGATAAATCAGGCGTCCCAAAATGTCCCATACATGTTCCAGAGGATTCAGATCTGGACTCATTGCTGGCCATGGAATCTGCGTCAGAGCATTGTTGTGGATAACCTGGGTCACAGCTCGTGAACGATGTGGTCTGGCATTGTCATCCATGAATATCGGTCTGGTGGCCAGTGGATGATTGTCAAAATGGGGCACCACAACTGGATTCAGCACCTCTTGGATGTAGCGCTCCCCTGTCAAGTTGCCTCGTATGGTCACTAAATCAAGCTTACAATCAAATGAGAAGCATCCCCAGACCATAACAGATCCACCTCCATATGGTACAGTTGGCATGATGTTTCTTGCAGTATAAGCTGTTCCAGGACGCCTCCATACTCTCACTCTGCCATCCACAACATGCAGAAGGAACCTGCTTTCGTCCGACCAGTGGACTCTTCTCCAGGACCTCAAGTTCCAGTTCTGTCTCAGTCTACACCAGGCTAGACGTAGTCGTTTGTGGTTGTCTGTGAGTTTAGGTCGCTTGATAACCCTTCTGGACTTCAACCCTGCAGCTTTAAGACGATTTCTCACGGTCTGGGTACTGAACTGTTGACGAGGAAGCCAAAGATGTTTCAAGGTTGTGCTTGTAGCAAATGGATGACGCCTTACCACCCTCAACAACGCTCTGTCATCTCTAACTGTGGTCTTACGTGGTCTGCCAGAGGGTCTGCGATTCCTTACATCATTAGTTTGTGCGTGTTTTCTGACCAAACGGCTTATTGTTGAGTAGTGATGTCCGGTTCTTCTGCCAATCTCCTTGAACGAAAGACCTGCTCCATGAAGGCCAATAATCTGCCACTTGACTGCTTCTGACAATCGTCTACCCGGCATTGTGGGTTACAATAAACTGGGCTGTCAGAGAACATCTTTTATAGGCGATGTTGAGCTTAAGAAGATACTGCAATCTGCAAATGTCATGCACCATGCAATTCACGTGCTGATTGCTACGTTTTGGTGATCATCTTCCCTCCGAAAACATTACACATTTAACATCAGATCCCCAAGGAATACCTACCATTAAAACCAGAGTCGGGCGTTTTAAATGTTGTGATGTATCAAACGTATTAATGTGGGGGTGCAACACTTTTTTTACTGTGTATATATACATATACTAGCCACATAAAGAAACTGTGCACGGAGAAAATATAGATATAAGGGCACACCGTCCATATATGAAATATAGGTTTGAACACAGCAATTATTGGAGACATTCAAACGCTAATGCACGTGCCATGCGATATGACGTCATTGATGGGGGCCTATGGACGTGCAATGTGTTACTGCACGTGCATCCTGTGCAGCTGTTCACAGCATGTGCAACTCAAAATTCGCTGTCACTTTGGAAAGCATGATCTGTGGTCATTCAAAAATTCAAAATTTCTCAGGCGCAGACACAAGCATATCACAAGCAAATGATGCCAAGATTGACAGCTGCACAGCGTCATGAAGCCATTGGAATGATGCGAGCGGGAATGAGGCAACAACAGGTGGCAACACATTTCCAATGCCATCGTAACACGATATCGGCATTGGTGAGGCGTTATCAGAACACAAATGACGTTGCCGACCACCCACGTTCAGGACGTCCCCGAGTAACGACGCCAGGACAGGACAGATGGATTCGAGTTACACATCTCCGACACAGGTTCCAAACGGCAGTAACGACGTCCCAGACAATTCCTGGACTGCGCCGTATCCATCCCAACACTGTCAGGAATCGTTTACGTCAGTCCGGGATTCGACCACGACGCCATGCCATACGTCCCATCCTGACACGCCGTCATCGCGTCAACCGTCTAAGATGGTGTCGAAATCATGTTTGCCAACCTCGAATATGGTGGAGAAATGTTGTCTTTACAGATGAATCGAGGTTCAACATTTCCCACAGTGACGGGCGCAAACGTGTCTACCGGCGTTTGGAAGAAAGTTATGCACGCAACTGTATTGTGGAGAGGAATCGTTTTGGAGGTGGCTCTGTGATGATTTGGGGTGGTATAACAGCACGGCACCGAACCCCTTTGGTGGTTGTTCAGGGCAATCTCACCGGTGTTGGCTACAGAGATCAGATTCTGAGGCCAGTGGTCATTCCTTTCCTGCAATGTCATGGCCGAGGATTGACATTTCAACAGGACAACGCTCGTCCTCACACGGCTAGGGTCGCAATGGATTTCCTTCACCATAACAATGTCATGTTACTGCCATGGCCTGCAAATTCTCCCCAATAGAGCATGTGTGGGATGAAATTGAGCGCTGTCTGCGTCGTCTTCCACATCCTCCAGATAACGTCCGTGACTTGGCACAGGATTTGAGGAGGATATGGCAGGCCATTCCCCAGGCCTTCCATGCTCATTTGGTGGACTCCATGCGTCGCCAATGCACTGCTGTGATTCACGCACAGGGTGGTCATAACCGTTATTGACTTTGTGACTTTGTCGTTTGACCCCCTACTCCATTTTGATCTTCTGACGTCATCGTAACAGATGTTGTTCAGGTCCCGCTGACATTTTCTTATGGTCCGATCATTCAGCTGCTACAGCGTCTGCATCATTTTGTTCTTGCTGTGTTGTATTTCAATCCAGAATATATTTTCTCCGTGCACAGTTTCTTTATGTGGCTAATATATATATATATATATATATATAGATCGATACACAAGCGTGATGTTTGCAACCGTGATGTACTTCGTGTCTCCATGCAAACGTAGTGTCACGCGTGTCTCCATGCAAACGTGGTGTCATGCGTGTCTTCAAACAGACGTCTATAAATATTATTTAACTAGGTGTGAACGTATGTACACTCATAAAACTCAGTGAACGTATGTACACTCATAAAACACAGTGAACAGGAACTTTTGCAACTCAGGTGTGAAGGTATGTACACTCATAAAACAGGAACTTTTGCAACTCAGGTGTGAAGGTATGTACACTCATAAAACGCAGTGAACAGGAACTTTTGCAACTAGGGTGTGAACGTATGTACATTCATAAAACGCAGTGAACAGGAACTTTTGCAACTAGGGTGTGAACGTATGTACATTCATAAAACGCAGTGAACAAGTGTCAGGTCAATAAGAGCAGAAAGGTTGGTTCTTTTGACGTAGGGTACGCGTCTGGGCACTCAGTCGAAAGGCAGGCATCTCATCCACAGGAACAGAGGTAGACAATTTGGTATGAAACCATTCTTATACCGTGGCCTCATTCTTGACGGTATCCTTCCAGGTGGTGGTGGTGGTGGAGGGACGAGGAGGAGGAGGAGGAGGAGGAGGGTATATTGTTGTGGTGGTGGTGGTGGTGGGTAGGTAAAGCAATGATGAAAACATTCTTTCGGGAGAGATGGATGGCCCTGAAAAGTGCTGCTGGAAACAAACTGGAAACAAACTGGACAAGGCTCGTCTCTGTTTTACATTACTTTTCCTTGATCTTGATACTAGATGATAACACGACCTTTCCTTGATCTTGATACTAGATGATAACACGACCTTTCCTTGATCTCGATACTAGATAATAATACGGACCACCCCAACAGTCGGGGACGTCAACTCCGCGTTGTATAGCTTGTTGTAATGCTGCCATAGCAGTGTGGGTTCTGCAATAGGATCATCTCAGATTCATCCCGTGGGTAGGCCACTATTGTCCACAAATAGACTTTACTCATCCACCGACATTGTTGACTGTTGGTCTGACACTTCATACAGCTGTATCGAGACGACATGGTTGATTTCATAGAATGCAGTGTGCGTGGCTTCACTCTTTTTTATAGGAGAGGCACTGACACCCTGCTTCCTGATTGGTTGAAAACGCAGTGTGCTGATTGGTCCGTTCCGTCGCCTGGTCTCAGCCTCAGTTTTCAAACCGGACCAACCCTTGTAATGGGTGCAGTCAGTCTTACAGGGGTGTACAGTCAGTCTTATATGGGTGTACATTCAGTCTTACAGAGGGTGTACAGGTTTTTCATTTTTTTTCTCCAAACCGGACAGACCCTTGTACACAAGGGTGTACAGTCAGTCTTACGGGGTTGAACACTCAGCCTTACAGGGGTGTACACTCGGTCTTACAGCGGTGTACACTCAATCTTACAGGAGTGTACAGTCAGTCTTACAGGGTTGTACAGTCAATCTTACAGTGATGTACAGGTAGTCTTACAGGGTTGTACACTCAGTCTTACATGGGTGTACAGTCACTCTTACAGAGTTGTACAGTCAGTTTTATGGAGTTGTACAATCATTCTTAAGGGCTCTACAGTCAATCTTACAGTGGTGTACACTTAGTCTTGCAGGGTTGTACAGTCAATCTTACAGTGGTGTACACTTAGTCTTACAGGGTGGTACACTCAGTCTTACATGGGTGAACAGTCACTCTTTCAGGGGTGTACAGTCACTTTAAAGGGTTGTACACTCGGTCTTACAGGGTTGTACACTCAGTCTTACATGGGTGTACAGTCACTCTTACAGAGTTGTACTGTCAGTCTTACGGGGTTGTACACTCAGCCTTACAGGGGTGTACACTCAATCTTACAGGAGTGTACAGTCAGTCTTACAGGGTTGTACAGTCAATCTTACAGTGATGTACACTTAGTCTTACAGGGTTGTACAGTCAGTCTTACAGTGGTGTACAGGTAGATAGAGATAGATAGATATTCTTTATTTCCTCCAATTGAATGAAGATTACAATATGCAGATATGATTATGTTACATGTTTAACATGAATTTGGGGTGTATTTACACATGTGCATAAACATACAAGTTTTTTAGCAGGTATCGCCATTTCCTTATAAAGCGGCTTACATTAATTATTACTTCTGCCCACACGTCTCTTTCTAGTTCCATAATACATTCTATTGGACATCCACCAAGTAAGAACGCAAGAATAACATCATCATCTTTCTCCCAAATCTTAACAAAAACATTTACATCCAGGATATCACATATGGTGTTAAAAAGTAAATTTCGGTCATTCATATTGATCGTGCAGGACATAAACACGTGCTTTACAATATCATTGGCAACAGTTTTACAATAGCATTCTCTAGAGACAAATTCAGCTGATCCATAGAATATAAGCCTTGCAATATTAGTTAAATGGTCATACTTCTCCAAGGCTAGTTTCCAGAGATAGTGTTCATTACTTGATCTTATTCTAACATATCTTGACAGACTGAGTCTTGAATAAAGATGGACATATAATACATCATCTCGATGAGATTTAATAGCATCATTCACGGCCTTGGACCAGCATTTCTTTTTAATAAATTGACAATTATTGACATAGTTAACAAGTGTATCACTTATGGGGCTTTTACACAGGATGGCGACCTTTGCGCCTCCCGTGTGCGACCATGAAATTTGCCAGGTCGTCGTTGGAGGTTCAACGTTGGCAGAATGGTTGCCAAGGTCGTTCCAAGGTGGTACACGGGAGGTTCAGACATCGCGATGGACGCCATGGTCGCCGTTAAATTTTGAACATGTTCAAAACAGTCGCACAAAGGTCGCCGAGGAGGTTGGTTGCTCAAAGGTGGCTCAAAGGAGGCAGAAGGGAGGCACAAGCATTGCCGTTGTTGCAGAATGAAGGCACAGTGGTCGCCCAATGGTCGCCAGGTAGAAGAGCGTTCTGGTGCAAATGTATTCCGTTAATCTGGGCGATGCTTATGTCTCCCTTGTGCCTCCTTTGGGCGACCAACAGCGTGCATTGAACGATGACTGATGCGACCGCGGCGAACCTTGAGACACCATGGCGATGCTTCTGCCTCTTTTCTGCTCCTTTGAGCTACCTGTAGTGCCTCCCCAGCCTGGCTTTAAATTAAGGGCTTGAACCTGCAGTGTTTCATTGTGGTTGCAGACGCTGAACAACTCGAGCAGTTACTGCTGAACAACTGCTGGAGCAGTTACACAAAAACATGATTTTCTGGGTAATGGCGACCATTGAGCGTCCTGGCCAGTTTTTGATCGGTCAAAGGTGGCACAAAGGTCACAGCCCTGTGTAAAGGGGGCTTTAGGTTATACTTCTGTAGCATATTATATATCGGAGATTTTCTACTCAATACATTGCATGTAAAACTATCTGTACACAAAAATTGACCCAGGCAAACTAGAAACATAACTTTAAAAACACAGTTATACTTTGCATTGCATAGCTTTCCTAAGAAGTAGAGTGCTCTTTTATCTATGTAATACTGTAGTGGCATGATGCTGATAGCATCCAATACAACAATACTGGGAGTGCGCCTGTGTAGTCCCTGAACATTTTTCCAAAATTGACGTTGTACAACTTCAAGCATTTCATACCCTTCAAGAGGAAGTTTACCCCATACGCTGCATCCATAGTGGGCACATGATAAGATTACCCTCTCCCAGATACGTGCTGCAGATAAAGGATTCAGACCACCAAAGTACAACCCATTATTATGGTTAGTGTTGATGAGTACACGTAACTTTTCACATGCAGATTTTGTACGTTCAAGTGATGATTTATCTGTACTAAGATATACACCTGCATATTTGATAGATTTCGTTTGTGGAACATGCATATCGCCAATTGATACATTAGTGGTTTGAACCTTATTGTTTGGGCATCCAAAGTATAGAACTGCACTCTTGCTTACATTATATATTAGCTGCCACATATGAGCATAGTTTTGAACATCAAGAAGATTTTGCAGGCCTTTATTTGAGATACTCAATAAAGTAGTGTCGTCAGCAAGAAGGATCCCAGGGCATTTACCCCATGGCAGAATTAAGCCAAAATCTGAGTTTTCAAGTTCATATAGAAGGTCATTAATAAATAGCGTGAAAAGCCAGGCGGACATTACTCTCCCTTGACCTACTCCTTGATTCCTTGGATCGTCGGATGTAGCAACGAAGCGCTCTAACCTGACATAGACGGAGCTCCAGTTCATCTTCCACGCCCACAATCGATTAAAGAGTGGGGATGAGGAACAATCTATCGGGCTGGCCTGGGAGCTGATTCTTTGCAATGAAGTCCCAGCACAGGCCCAGATGCACGGCTCAGTGAGCTCCCTGCTCAAAGCTGACCCGTGTGACGTCTAGGGCGTGTAGCTCACTGACAAAGGCTGCTGTGGCGAGCGCCAGTAGGAAGACCGTCTTTTTCGTCAGATTGTAGAATGATGACATTTCGAGTGGCTCAAGTGGTCCCAAGCTGGAGGACGGAACTTCGCCTTTTGGTCTTCCAGTCTGAATGAGCGGGGCAGTGCCTGGAGTTCTGGGATTTTTGTCATGTGTCGATCTTTCGGAACTGCCAGGATGGAGTTGAGCGCCACAAGGTAGGTCATGATGGTACTGCCCTTGAGCTTACGCTTGTGACGCAGATGGAGCATGGACTCAGCTAGGAATTGAGGTGATGCAGATGTGGGGTCTTGGTGCTTGCGCCTGCAAAAGCTCTCAAAGAATTGCCACTTGTCATCATAGAGGCTCCTGGTGGTTGGGCGATGTGCCATCGTGATGGCCCTAGCTGCTCTGGCCGAGTAGACGTGAAGACATAACCTGTCTGGTCCTGGGTGTGGCTGTCTGCTGTGAGGGTGGATCAGCAGATTTGGCCAATCTGGGAGTGGCAGTGGGTTGACGTCGGACAGCTCTCTGAGGTCGACAAACCAAGCCCTCGCTGGCCACCAGGGTGCAACTAAAGTCAGATCGAGGTTCCGTGTCGATCTGATCTTCTGGACGACTTTGGGAAGGAGTACAGGTGGCGGAAAGCGTACGCTTTTAGTCCTCCCAAGGGTACACTGAAAGCGTTGACTGCCCAAGCCAGTGGATCCAGCACTGGAGATATGTAGGTCGGGATCTGGTAGTTCTGGCTGGTAGGTCTATGTTGGGGAGACCATGGTCTCGACAAACAAGGGCGAAGACGTCTTTCCACTCTGTGGGAGCCACTTTGCCTGGTTGAGATAGGGCATCCGCTAGGATGTCCAGCTGCCCGGGGTGTGGTAGACCTGGAACTGAATCCCAAGATGATCCACCTGGTGAAAACAATTGGAACGTCTGTTGAAGGACCAAAGTTGAATGAGTCGTTCCTTGGTTCCAAAGGCACCGTACAACAGTGATGTTGTCTGTCGAGATGGAGAGCCGGGCGTGTCTGAGGGCCTGCTTCCAGTGAGCGATGGCCAAGATAAGTGCTTCCAGTTCGAGGTTGTTGATGTGCCATAGGCGCTGATCAGCGGACCACAGCCCCGAGACGACCTGTCCCTCCACGTGTGCGCCCCATCCCTGTACGGACGTGTCTACGAATAGGGGCAGAGAGGTTGTAAGCCCTGTCAAGGAGACGCCGCCTAAGACATTAGATTCCACCGTCCACCACCGGAGATGCTGCTTGAAATGATCCGGGAGGATGATGGTTACGGAGGGGTCCTGAGGCCTGATGTAGGGCGCCATGAACATCTGGACTTGGCGCAGTTGGAGCCTTCCTCTGAAGGTCGAAGTCCTGCGCTGAGGTTAGGGGGCCCAGGAGGACTTGCCATTGACGCAGAGTGTGTTGTAGGTGGAGAGCTGGAGTCAGGTGCACCTGCATGCCCTCCTTACCGGTTTCTGGGTACAGGGATGAGAACGAGGTCCTTTTGGAAGAGGCCCCCACAACAACTGGTATAGGAGCCGAAGGGTGAAGTCCCTGTGGCGGAGTAGAGTGACAGGGTCCCGATGGTCCAGTAGGCAGTCGTCTATGTACACATCAAACTGAATGTCCTGGCGATGGAGGTACGAGGCTATCGGCTTGGTAAGCCATGTGAATAGCCATGGGGCCGAAGAAATTCTAAATGGGAGGGCCGCTCATTGATAATGGACTCCCATGAAGATGAAGCGGAGGAATTTCTGGTCGTCAGGATGTTTAGGGACATGTAGGTAGGCGTCCTCAATTTCCAGGCTGATGAGCGCCTCCTGTGCCTGGATCAGGGATCGCAGTAGCCTGAGCGTGGTCATCCTGAAATAAGGTGGACGCGCCAGGTAGCGTTTGTTGAAAGCGGCGAGGTTGTGGATCATCCTGTGTTTGTCCGAGTCCTTCTTGGGGACCAGGAAGACAGGTGAGTAGAAGCCCGGTGTTATGGCTGGGGCGTGTACAACCTCTATGGCTTTCTTGTCTAGCAGCGCCCTGATGTTCCGGCTCATTAGCTGCTGTTGGTAGGGGGGTATGAGTGCATTATGGGTGACGACGTAAGTGGTGGGTCGTCTATAAGCGTCAGCTTGTACCTGTGTCAATCTCATTAAAATCAGACCTTAGTTTTCGCTACTGCTAAACAAAGATCTGAGGACATCCCATTACGGTTAACGTCAGAACGATCTCTCGCGAGCTTTGACTGATCAAAGAAATGACTGACAAGAAATCGACATTAGCCAATCAGAAGCTTTCTCGAGCTTTACAACACTAGTTTCAAACTGGCGACTATGCTTCGAAACATATTTTGACGTATTCTCGGTTAAAAAATTTAAAACTGATAAAAAGAACATTCTGGATGGCTTACAGATGGCCTAGATTGTATGGATAAAATCATAAAACCCGCAACTGTTGTTTGGAATACCCTCTGTTAAATATTTCGAGGTTGCATAATCAGAAAACACATTTCGTCTGGTAAGCGACGCTCTGATTGGTTGGATGAAAGGTCGTTGGGATGTCCTCAGATCTTTGTTTAGCGATAGTGAGAACTAAGGTCTGATTTTAATGAGATTGACATGAGCTGCATGATGGGCTGGCCTCTCAGTTAGTTGGAGTAACTTCTTCAAGCAAAGACCTTCACACAGCTCTTTTCTCTGTCAAGAACAAGCAGTAATATGCATATGCAGGATAAGTTAAAAATATGGTGGTTTTTAAGCAAATAGGTAACAAACACGGAACCATAAATTGATACGAGTTTTAGCATGTAGTGAAGCCTGATGGTGTTATCAATATTTTTGGTTGCATTTTGGAAGCCCCAAGTAAAAACGCAACATAAAAAAACAAATCACCAAATCGCACCATTTCAATGAATATGTGGGTATCATGCACCCATTTCTCGCGAAATTGAAAATACATGAACTGTCACGAACTGTAGTGGGTATAAAACTGTGGCCGATTCTTGGACCTACCACTCCTTGGTCAACAATGCCACGCCCAACTCTTGGAGCTGGAGAGTCTGTCCAAGATGTTGCCCGTCATTTCAACGTTAACATAACCACAATTTACCGTCTCCTGCATCGATACAATGCTACACAGACCACAGATGACCTTCCTCGGAGCGGTCGTCCTAGGGTCACCACACTTCGACAAGATCGGCAGATTACCCATCAACACCAGCGACATCTCCTAACTGCAAGTGAAAGTGCTCGACAGACCATAGGAACACCTAATCCACACATTAGCCAGGACACTGTGATCCGACGTCTCCGTTCCAACAACCTCAGATGTCGCCGACCAGCACGTCGTCCTGTTCTCCAACCACGGCATCGACAAGCAGGACTTCAGTGGGCACAGGGTCATTGCAATTGGCGTCATCGTGAATGGAGGCGTGTCATCTTCTCTGATGAAAGTCGCTTTTGTGTCTCCCATGCAAACGGAAGAGTCAGAATTTGGCGGCGTCGAGGTGATCGTTTCGCTGACAGAAAGGTTGTGGAAAGGGATCCATGGGGTGGACCTAGCGTCATGATATGGGCAGGGATTGGACTTAATGCGAGACTTGGACCCATGTGCTTTCTGAATGTTGGTCAATGTCGGGGACATGGCGTCACTGCTCAGCGGTATATCGACCAAGTGATCAGACCCCACGTTGTTCCATTTTTTGCACAATATCAACAACACATTTTCCAGCAGGACAACGCTCGTCCACATGTTGCCAGAGCTACCATGGCCTTTCTGCAACAATACAACATCCGTGTTCTACCGTGGCTAGCCCTCAGCCCTCAGCCCTGATCTGAACCCCATCGAACACTTGTGGGATGAGGTTCAAAGGCGTCTGCACAATGTGTGCCCAGTCCCTACAACTGCCGATGAACTACTCACAGCTGCTCTGGATGTGTGCAGGAGGATCCCTAGGGCCTTCACAAATCGTCTGATCCACTCAATGTACAGGAGATGTGGGGCAGTGATCAATGCTAATGGTGGTCACACCAGGTATCGACTGACATTTTGGGTATTGACCCGAAACTGTGTCAGCCCTTAACATTTGAATTTTTTTGTGTGTCATCTGCCTTTTAATCCATTAAACTGTCTTCAGTCAAATTTTTGTCAATCTTGCCCTGTTAGTATTTCTTGTCTTTACTGTTAAAAATAAATAACATGTATACCGCATACTCGACTTGCGTTTCTTTTGCGTGTGAGTTTATAATTTAATATGAAATTTATTCAATTACATGTATTATCAAACCAAAACCCACAAAAATGGAATATGATTTTAAATATATGTTTAAATATTATTACTGTACATGTGTGCATTTGAACTACTCTGAAAAACAGAGCAGAGAAACTTGGAACTTTAGAGTTTTTAGAATATTTAGCAACAGTCGGTAATGATGTTATTAACTAAAACACATGCTGGAGCACTGTTTGAGTGCATTCTGTAATTTCATACAATTATACAAACATAGTTACCAATGCAATAATAGCATCATGGAAAACTGCAAAGACTGAAAAGACCTGACACTAAAGGTGAAGTTTATAATATTGGTATATGGCATGGCAAATCAATTAACATTGAGTAAAATACCAACCCATAAAAGCATGTTTTGCATGTGCCTGTCTCATTTTGAAAGCCATGCCAGTCAGACCGATCAGACGTTTGGGTTTCAAACCAATGTTTATAAACATTGCATATAAATTACTTTGCTTCACACCAGACTCTTAACAACAATTATTTGGTGAATTCATTTTTATTTGTTTTTCAATCATGATTAGGCTTGATGGGGATAGTGTCTTTGTGTAGTAGAAAATATATATATAAAAAACAAATGTCCCACCAACCCTGTAATAAATTAGTAAAATCTAAATATTTTTTACATTTGTATACTTATCTTGCATTAGTCCTTAATGCATTCACTGCTTACTTACGACAACTAGAAGGACAGCGCTGCGAAGGTCCTGGGTGAAGAAATAAAGTTGTTGTTCTCAAGTCCCAATCAGTGGCCTTCCGTCGCTGTCCTGTGACCTTGATGACACCTAAGGTCATCTTCACATCACTGCCTGTCGCCCAAGCTCTTAGAAAAACATACTTTTGAGGTTTCTGAAGCCAAAGTGGGGAGGCAAGTCTAACGACGGGTGGGCCTTAAGCGTAGTAATGCAGGATAAGTATACAAATGTAAAAAATATTTAGATTTTACTAAATTTTTTACTTATCCTGCATTACTCCTTAATGCATCTGTATCGGACGGTTTGGAGGTGGGTAAACCTTCAGAATACAGAAACCTCAATAATTCACACACTGGAATACGACACCAGTTGGTCGATAAACCGTGAAGCGGAAAAGTTCAGACAAAAACGCCATTATGGTAGGGTTGTTCAAAAATCAAAAAGATTGAACATAGGGATTAAAGAGAAATTCCCTATACACGCTTAGTAATAAAGAAAATAATAGCTTTTCAGCTAATTCTTTACTTACTGCGTCATAGAGCCGTCGCTGACAAACAAGATTGTCTAATATTCTTCCACTGGTGGCGACTGAGTGACTGCACATGGAAGTTGACTGGCTCTGTATAGGGCGAATTCATTATTTGCGTCAGGGGTTGGCAATCTGCAGGATAACAACCAGAGGGCCAAACTTCGAACGTCTTCGACATCCTCGAGAGCCCCAACGCGAGGGTTATGACTAACGAAAAAATGTGTCGAATCTCCAGAAATATCCTTCCGTGATTATTCCAAAACCACAATTGCCGTGTTGAGCCCTGGTAAGGCTGACACCTTGAGATCTTGAGGGTAATTCGCTCTCGGCGAGTTCCGTTTGATGATCTCGTAGGCCTGAAGGATTACTGCGCGTAACCATACAGATATGGTGTTTGCGATTATGCGACTAACTTCTGTCGTGGACGAACCACGCCTAGTCTTGGATCGTCGAATGAAAACTCGAACTGCTCGCACCGAGCCCAGGAGAACTTCACCATGTACGATTCCCACAATAGTCGATATCGGTGGGATGGTGAAGGAACGGTCGGGTTGGCCTGGTAGTAGATTTTAGCAATAAAATCCCAGCATAACCCTAGATGTCCCGTTCCGTGCGTCCCATGCTCAAAACGGATCCGGGTTGAGTCGATCACATGTAGTTCGCTCACCCGTACCGCCATTGCTAATGCCAAGAGAAACCATTGTTTCCTTGGTGATGTCCAAGCTCCTCACAGCGATAGCCCGTTCGCAGAGCTCTCTATACTATACCGAGAGTGTAACGAAGGTGTCACGCGCTGGGAAGGAGCTTGAAAATGAGGATGCAATGAGGGGCTCGAAGGGGGCCCTCGCAAACTTCGAAGTACCACGTTCAAGTCCCAATCAGGTGGCTGGAACTTGGCCTTCTGATCCTCAAACCTGAATGAGCATAATATGGCCTGTAGTTCCGTGACCTTAATCACACTGTGATTTTCCGGAAACGGCCAACACTAAGATAATTGCAGCCAATTACGTAGTAATGGTGCTACCTTCCAAGTGTTTTTGGGTACGCAATGTAGGAGGTATTCCTCTAGGAATTGTGACGCAATCGTAGGGTCTTGATTCTTTTCTTCCCTGTAAAAAGTCTCAAGTGATCCCCACTTGTCATCGTCGTCTCTTGGAGAGTAACGATGAACTAAAGCTATAGCTTTGCTGCCCGTGTCGAAATAACCCTTCGCACTTAAACGCCTTTTAAAGACGAACCATGCGTGCAGACGTTGGGTGAGGCAATTTTCTGTTGAGGGTGGATGAGTAGGTTGGACCACTGTGAGAGGGGAAGTGAATCGTTTTAGATTTTTCCGAGCTTGACGAACTACCCTCTCGCCGGTTACCAGGGTGCACCCAAAGGAGAGATCGAGATACCTTGTCTCCTTGATCCCCTGTAGCACCTTGGGAAGTAAAAGTGGTGGCAGAAGAGTGTTAGTTCTTTGCCCTTCCCAAGTGATACTGAACTCGTCCACCGCCCAAGTCTGCGGATCCGGCAACGGGGAGATATACGTCATGAGTTGGTGGCCTAGGCAAGTAATAAACAAGTCAATGTTTGGTTGCCTGAATTCCTGAAGCAGTAACTGGAATGCTTCTGTGAGAAATTTCCACTCGGTGGGAGCCACCCTGTCTGGACGTGATAAAGTATCGGCCAGTATGTTTCTACATCCGGGGATGTGCTGAACTATGAACCTTAGTCACAGCCGATCCACTAGATGGAAGAAATCTGAATGTCCTTAGAAGTGGAGAGTGGGAGTGTGTTGTTCCCCGATTGCACAGGCACCACACCGCAGTGCTGTTGTCTGTGGATATAGCGAGTCGGGCTAACTGTAGTTGATTCTGCCAATGTGATATAGCCAGAATTAAAGCTTCCAACTCCAAGTTGTTTATGTGCCACTTCCATTGTGCGCCGGGCCATAGCCCTGAGCTTATCTGGTCTTGTAAGTGAAGACTCCACCCCTGAAAGGGGACGTCCACAAACAGGTGTGTATTCGGGGAAAACCTGAATAAACAGACTCCGCAGACATTCAGGGCCACAAATTGAGGCAAGGCTCTAGCTTAATCGGTAGAGTGATGGCCTTGAGGTTCTACTACACTAAATCAGAACTGGTTGTGACAGTGCGGTTTTCGTAGGGAGCCTTCAGTACAGATCAAGAGACATATGCAGGCTGTGATTGGATGATATTGTGTAAGATTTTTATGTCTTTTAAATGCACATCCATCCAGTAATTAAAACTGCCCATATTTTTCAATATTTGGTGCTGACTTTTTGAACAAGATGACTTGTGCTTTATGTGAGCACAGATATTTTCAAGCAGGTGATATTTGGTGCGGAACTGGGGTTGGTGTGTTCAGCTTCCTGTACTCGGAAAAGGAGCTGGGTAACCTAGCCAAAGTTTGTGTTTTTATTGCAGCTTTAAGGCCAGACTGTGCACATATGTAAATGTAATGGCTGTTGAATGCCTAGTTATTTTTTAAAAAGCTATAACGTTACTATAGAAGTCTATGGGAAAACATTTGGTTGTGTGTAACCTTGAGTGGATCCTGACTCCTGATGTAAGGGTTCAGGAAAAAATTGAATTGGTGGCAGTTGTAAGCGGCCCATGCTAGTTAACTCCTGTGCCGAGGTGATTAACCCTAGCAACACTTGCCACTGGCGAAGTGTGTGTGGTTGGTGTAGAGTAGATGACAAAAGAAGTAGAAACTTGTGCCATCTGTCCCTCGGTACAGATAGGATATCCTGGTCTGTCTTGAACAGGTCTCCTATGAACTGAAGTCAATAGGAAGGAGAATACTCCCGACTTCGCCTCGTTGATTGTCTATCCCAGTTATTGACATGTGTTGATGATACGACTCGAACCAAGTGTTCGTCACGTGTAGATAGTTATTGGCTTCATTACTCCTGTAAATAGCCATAAGTGTCACTGACATGTCAAATGGGAAATACTACCATTGGTAGTGAACCCCAATGAACTGGACCTGAAAAGTCTACGGTTGGGATGGATAGTCGAGACTGATGAAGAATCAAACGTTTGTTGAACACAGAGATTGTGGATCATTCTCATCTTGTCTGGGTCCTTCATGAGTACCAGGTACGTGTGAGGATAAAACCCCGGAGTAAAGACTGGGTTGTGAACCCACTCTACAGCTCTTCTTACCAACAGTATGTCTATGTTGGATTTTCCCAATCAAACTGATCAACGGTGGGGTTATCTCTACCCTTATACGGACACCACGATGTAGTGCGATAAGTACGAAATCGTCCTTGAGACTTGTCTCTGCCACTCCCTTTCTCAGTAAGGGAATGCTGGTCTTCCCTGAGAAACGCGCGTCTAGGCTTATAATTCCCTGACTTGCCAGCCCGCTTGGACTTTCCAAGCTTTTTGGGAACTTGACTACTTGGGTAGCAGTCAGACGCTGCGCTCGGCGCAGGTCTATGCTGGATATGTTGGAACAGCGCTAAGCTGATCGTGCGCCGCTTGCGTAATAGAAGTGCTTGGGTAGCAGTCAGACGCTGCGCTCGGCGCAGGTCTATGCTGGATATGTTGGAACAGCGCTAAGCTGATCGTGCGCCGCTTGCGTAATAGAAGCGCTTGGGTAGCAGTCAGACGCTGCGCTCGGCGCAGGTCTATGCTGGATATGTTGGAACAGCGCTAAGCTGATCGTGCGCCGCTTGCGTAATAGAAGTGCTTGGGTTGTAGTCAAGTGCTGCGCTCGGCGCAGATAAATCAGACACAAAGCTCAAAAGTATTGACTGGATCAAGGCTTACGTCTAATCTACCCCCATCATAGCATCTCGATACGCTGGTGCTGGTGCTGTCGCCGACGTCACAGATTATCATACATGTATCTGGAAATGTCCGGCGGCTGAAAAAATAGGAGCAGTTACGATACTCACAAAATCCTCCGGTATTGTTGATTTCGGTGGATGGTGTACTTCTGCAATCACAGGCGTCATAATACCTGCCGATAATAACGGTTGGGTGGTAATGACAGAACCATATGTCATTCGCTATTCTGCAATAGTGACATTCCTCTCGTCTCACGACGGAATAACTGCAAAATATGATTGTGAGTAATCTGCTTTTATATAGTAAACTCGTTGGATTAGAGATTTACACAAAAATTACATTTTGAATTTTGGCGAGCACATCTACGTGCATGCCTATGACCGTGGATAAAGAGGTTTGGGCGATTATTCCACGACAATATGTACACCACGCAAACATAAGTTACGCAATTAACCCATTGAAGAAATGGTACTGAACGAATGCCGTAGAATTGAACAGTAATCTATCGGCAAAAATATGAATTGCAAGGGTATACAATATTTTTATATACGCAATTCAACGTAAACCAAGGCTATTTACATTTAGAGATTGGAGAGCACATCCGCGCGCAAACCAACCAACGTGGATGATAATCTTTGTAAGGTTTTTTCCACGACAATTAGTACAATGCTCAAAGGTATGTTACGCAATTAAACCCTTGTTGATGAGACAATACTGGAAGAGTGCCGAAGAATTTGAACACTAATCTATCGGCAAATTTATGAGTTGCAAGGGTATTCAATATTTTTGTATGCGCAACTCAATGTAAACCAAGGGTATTTATATTTTCATTTAGGGTTTGGAGAGCACATTTGCGCGCAAACCAAACAACGTGGATGATAATCTTTGTAAGATTTTCCCACGACAATTAGTACCACGCTCAATTACACAATTACGCCATTGTTGATGAGGCGGTACTGGAAGAATGCCATAGAATTGAACAATAATCTATCGGCAAAAACTGCGAGTTGCAAGAATATACAACGTTCATATACGCAACTCAATGTAAAACCAAAAATACCAACAAAAAACTATTTAATCGCATAAACATAGGTACGCAATAAAAGAATTGTTGATGAAGCGGGACTGGAAGAAAGCCGTAGATTTGATATTAATCTATCGGCAACCATATTTTTAACGAGTTGAAAAAGTATACAATAATTTTAGTATACGAAACTCACTGTTACGCCAAAGCTAGTAGTATTTAAAAATATAAGAATATGTTATACATACGTAGCTGAGAATTGTAAACAATATGACTACCTTGGCAGGCAAACGATTGTAACACAATTCAAAATGGCGGCGAACAACAATATTTTGGCAGGAAAAAAGACAAGAGTCTTTTCACGCCTAATTAATTCACATAAAACTACACAATCATGGTGAAAGTAATATGAAAAGAATACATCACCCATCGCAGATCAATTTTTAAGATTGTAGACAAACTGAAGGTCTAAAATTAATCCAAAAGGAGAGCTCCGCTTGGACAGGTCCTAGCTGTGCTGCGACAAGCAGTGATGTGAAGATGACCTTAGGTGTCATCAAGGTCACAGGACAGCGACGGAAGGCCACTGATTGGGACTTCAGAACAACAACTTTATTTCTTCACCCAGGACCTTCGCAGCGCTGTCCTTCTAGTTGTCGTAAGTAAGCAGTGAATGCATTAAGGAGTAATGCAGGATAAGTAAAAAATTGACCTTATTATTCGGAATCTTGACTTCCAGCAACAACTTCAAGCTTCAAAGTAGTATCATGGGATAACATTTATACTAAGTTATCATATAATAATTCGATCTACATCAAGTGCTTTTATCATGGCGTAATATTTATACATCCTTTCATATAATTATAGTTTAGCAAGTAATAATTATCATTATGTAAAATGCATATATAAAATATCAGTAGTTTCAGTTAAAGCTTTTTAGATGGTTGCTAGCCTAAGGTAATGGGAGCGCGTCTTCTAGACATACTATTCAATAAGACAAGAGTTACGTCTACATAGTTTAATTGATTTGAAGCTTTTAGATAAATGCTAGCCTAAGGTATCAAGATCCCATCTCCCAGACAAAGGATATTTATTTAAGTATATCTGTCATCACCTACCGGGGTATATTAGAATAACATTACTTCAATTAAGACTCATTAAGGATTAGCCCCCATACAAGCTCGTCTATAGTGCATTAAGGATTAGCCCCCATACAAGCTCGTCTATAGGGCATTAAGGATTAGCCCCCACACAAGCTCATCTATAGTGACACCCTAATCTCTTTCAAAGCATCCAGTAAATATGTCAACAAGATTAGTGCCAGTCCAACAGGATTAACAGGATTTAGTATTCCCCTCTGTCTAGCCATCCATTTAGCATAGGGCACAACCAATCGTGTATCAACCAATCCCCTTCCTTTTTATTGTTCAAATTTTTGTTAAATACATACTGTAGGTAGGTTTTAGGAAAGAGAAGGGGTTTGACTCTCTTACCAAGCAGACCTCTCTCCCACAGCCCAGAGTGTGTACCGACTCTCTGTGGCACCCTCAGTTATTATCTAAGTATATTGTAAATTGTTAATTGTTCTTGTAAATAAAATTGTGATTAGTCTCCTGTGACTCTGGCTCTTTGCTGACTAATTCCCCAAGAAAACCAGCACGCCATTTGGAAGGTATTGTTCACCCAGAACAGTTCCATGATAGTAGTATCAATCTCATGGATCGTCTGTAGTTGCTTCACAAAAAAGGTTGAGGTTCTGAATACATCACTCATCAAACAGACACATCTATCTTGACTGTGATTGGCTGTAAAAAAAACAAAATTAAATGTCAAATGGATTCATAAAATGGGATCATAAAAAGGTAAAACTGCAACCTGACAATGAAGGCAAAGTTGTACGAGATGTTTGGCCACTCGTACCAGTTGCCTAGATGGAGAATTCATTCAAACGCTCACATAACATAATACACTGACAAACCTAGATAAACGCTATCACCCAGAAACTGGCCTGCAATTGCAAGCTTTGACATTGTTGAAAATGTTAGAATTAGCTGATAATAACACATATCCTTTTATCAACGAAATATTGTAAATTTTACAGTTAATTGTATATTTATGATACTTATTCTATCTCAAACTACAATCTCATGCTCCTTGTGTGGAAACATCCCAAAACAAAGTTTCCATCTTTTAAGCTTCTTTTGCCTGAACCCCCCATGCATCACTATGGCGACATCAGGTCTCTTGCTGCTTGCAGCTTGCCGCACATGCGCTGATCACCTGACACTCTCTGCCTCATCATTCTCTTTCTTGGAGCTGACAGGCTGTGTAATTGTGATGCGGGGATGGATGGGCGGGCATAGTTTGTGTGAGATAGGATAAGTATTAACTGCATTCTGGATATGTGTTTCTGCTGGAGGTAGTTAGTTACGTTACTTGCACATGCAAAATGTGGACGAGCATGGACTGCAAACAGCACAACAGCACGAAATGGTATTGCAAGAAACCACAACTTATAATATCCATGCTCAGATCGGCGATGCCAAATGAAGCATTGCAGGTAATCAGATAAACAATTGAACCCCAGATATCTGAAGTTGACTGTAAAAAAAACCATGGATATGGACGGACAAACTTC
Source organism: Haliotis rufescens (assembly GCF_023055435.1). Classification (NCBI taxonomy): domain Eukaryota; kingdom Metazoa; phylum Mollusca; class Gastropoda; order Lepetellida; family Haliotidae; genus Haliotis; species Haliotis rufescens. The sequence continues at coordinate 47,835,844 of NW_025964001.1, read as the reverse complement.
TGATTTTCTATACTGGAACAATCAGGAGCACGCATATGACTGACAGATTAAGGTTTAGGGGCACTAATTGACAAACACATGAAACAGTGCATGATTACGAGGTCAAGGTCAGGCAAGCAGGCAGTTTGTATGATCATACTGCATTTAGCTGATGAGATGTCATGACAGGTTTGTTTTTGGTCTCCATGACAGTAATACACTGAAAGGCAAAAGAAACGTCATGTGGATGTATCATATAATATCTTTATTTTCAAATGCTTATATATGTAAGTAAAGACATCGGAGAAGTCAGTGTTTGACCCACATGAAATTAACACTCTGGGGAATGTTTTTGCGAATTGTGAATTTGGGAAGGCCCCAGAAGACATCACAGCTGGGGGATTCAAAATCAGTACTTGGTGTGGCCACCACGGGTGTTGACTGCAGCCACACATCTCCTGTACATGAAGTGGACTAGCCTGTTGATGAAGGCCATTGGGATATGGGCCCATATCCTCAGGAACGCTACACCCAGTTCTGCTGAAGTTGTCGGCCTTGGGCGTACGTCGTTGAGTCGGCGTTGGATCTCATCCCACAAGTGTTCAATGGGATTCAAATGTTGTTGGCAGTTAGGCGACGTCGGACTGTACGATCACTGATGACACGCTGGTGGTTGCCAATGGTTTGCCAAGCTGTTTCAGTGGCCATTCGGAATCGGTTCTGCAGATGTTGGCGTATCATGAACCGATCTTGTCTGGGAGTAGTGACTCTAGGATGACCACTACGCGGTCGGTCGTCGGTGGTGTTGGTGGTGTTGTGGTGATGTTGCAAATGATATATCGTTCTGACGTTGACATTGAATGCATTTGCAACGACCTGTGGACTCTGGCCTGCTTGCAGTCTTCCGATCGCTTGTTGTCTCTCATTTCCTGATAATCTTGGCATGGCTGATGAATCGAAATAACGAAAGCCAGCTTAACAGTTTTGGGTGTCTTTTATACCCATACCATCCACGATATGCACGTGCATCATGTTTTTGACAAGACTTTTCCGCAACTGAGTCCCATTGGACTTTTGTAGGCTGTGTTTGGGCAAAGCACTCCATTTTAAACTTAATTGTTAAATGGACTTTAAGGCAACAAAAAGAAGCAGTAGAACAATAAATGAGTTTATTGACCACAGAACATGTAACTGCCAGTGTCTGTTAAGTTTTATCAGTATTTTCAGAAGTGACGTTACTTTTGCCTTTCAGTGTATTAGAACTGAACGTCTAAAGACACATCTGAAATCAGACAACACATTGGAACTAATGTCCGATGTTATCAATGAAGCAAAAACCTGAGAATCTGTACAGAAAGCCAACAAGGTAATTAACGAGTCGACAAGGGATACAGAGCAACTAGTGCATTGGACCAAACGCAGTGAAATAAGTTACGAAGGGAACCTGGGACATGTCACCGTTGTGGTGTTTGACGAGGGCCTCACAAGGGCATGGTCAGGTGGAATCGATCTGTGAGTGATTTGACATTCCAGGTTCTTCCTGGTTTTCTGTCGCAACAGGATTCTGATAAAAATTGAAACTGATAGTCAAGCTCATAGAGAGGATGACGGTGACCAGGTTCTATGTGCATGTAACCAACTTGATACATTACATAACAGAGTAACCGGTCACTGTTCTGTACCATTACCAGTACCATCACAGCCTATTACAGTAACAGCAAGATGACACTTAAATGACACTGGAGATCTCACAAAGGAAGATGTGCTGAGAACTTTGAAGGTGTGGGATGTCTTGGACCTCCAGTTCATTTCAAGGCGAGAGACGATGGTACACCCATCCAGATGCCTATCCACAGAGTCAATGTGACTAAGAGAGAAAAGAAAAAGGCTGCCCTTGAAAAGTATATTGAGGCAGGAATCCTTGCAAAGGTAGAGGAACCAACACCATGGTGCTCAAATGTTCTCATCAGAGAGACCCCAAGCAAGTTCAGAGTGTGCACAGATCCTAGTCAGACTGTGAATAAATATGAGAAGTTCTCATACCCACAGTTTTGATTTCTTCACATGTGTCTCTCATGTCAAAAAACCCACCACAAAGCAAATGTAAACAAGAACATTATCAAGCCAGCACAGATGCAAATGTCTGAGATACTGGGGAGAACAAGTGACTGGTTCCTGAACATTTCCAGACATTCCAGGCCATCAAATCACCAGTTCGTATTGATATTTTAAGGTCAACACTGGCCGACATCCAAATAGACATATGGTTTCCTCACTACTGACTAGATTTATGTTTGTATTTCACACAGGCATTCAAAATCCCCCACCTGTTTTGAAAGTATGTCAGAACTTACAATCAACAAAAGGAGCCCACAATGCTGCCATCGTGACAAAATTAATTATTAGAGAATGCGATAATGGATACTTGATTGGACCTTTGAAATGCAACCCTTTACAGTTCACCAAATCAATCCCATTGTACTGGTAGCGGGGATATACTCAAAACTCAAAAATGAAGCAGTGTTTCATCGTATATATGTCAGCACCACACGAAAATGAGAAACACCCCAGTTTAAACTCCCTCATCACCAAAGACAAATACTTGCTCACCTATGTTAGGACAGATGATGCCATAACAATCAAAACGAAGCTAGGACGAGGTACCCTCATGTGCAAAACAGATATCACAGATGCTTTCAAATTGATTCCAATACATGGATCACTGTGCCACTTACATGGACTCAATGGCAAGGTCAATACTATTACTTCACCAGGTTGGTTTTTGGCTGTAGATCCAGCGCAAAGATCCTTGATACATTTTCTCAAGCCATCTGTTGGATAGACATCAAACATATACTCCACCTTTTAGATGATTTCATATGTTTTGCAAACACAACACTTGCAGGCAAGCAAACAATGTCATCACTTCTGCGGATGTTTCACGACCTTGGCATTCCCCTAGCAGCCCACAAGACGGAAAGGCCAACGACATGCCTGGAGTATTTAGGTATTATTCTGGACGCCATCAAGATGGAAGCAAGGCTACCACAAGCAAAAATCACCCGAATTCAACAAATAATAAATGAGTTACTATCCCCTAAACGCCAGCTGTTAGTTGTTCTCGGGTACATGAACTTCGCCATGCAGGTTTTCAGAGCCGGTAGAACTTTCATCGGATATCTGGCTCATTCCGTACCACACTTACGGGACCAACTCAGACAGCAGACTTGACTTTCTCATGTGGAGGAAGTTTCTACACAACTGGAACGGAATCTCTATGTTTATTACAGAAACTGTCAAGGCACTGGACATCACAACGTTTACTGAAGCCTCAGGAGCTCATGGTTTTGGTGGTATTTCCAAGGACACTGGTTCTCGTCTGCCTTGCCCCCAGAAGTTTTCCATGAGCCAGGGGAAAAATTATCAATTGCTTTGTTGGAACTGTACCCCATTGTCGCAGCAGCAGTTTCTGGGGATACACATGGTCAGGACTATGCATCCAGTTCTACTGTGACAACATGGCCACAGTCCACCTAATCAACAAAGATCTGCATACAGATGATACTGTAGGCTGTGACTCAGTGCCATGTCTCCGACTGACAGGATATATACTGGGATAAGTGTCCTAACAACGAAACTTGCTGTACTCCTAAATTCAGCTTCTGTTTTTCTGACATATTTCCATTAAAGTTGAGATAGGACCTGAACCATTCCAGGGCATCTGGTGTTGTTCCAAGGTAATATTGCAGCATGTTGGGGATGATGTCATCATCTATAGTGTCAAAAACTGCTGACAGGTTGAGGAGAACCAGAAATGCTGCAGCCATCTGCATGGAGCAGATTGTTCTGGACTCAAGGCAGTTTTGGTGATGTGGCCTGTTTTATAAGCAGATAGCATGATATCATTCAGTTTGTAGTTAAGCATAGGATCTTTTGGCTGGACTTGCTCGATGACATTAGAAAGGAGCGGTAGATTCAACACTGGTCTGTAGATTTCAGTACATTAGGGTCCACATTTGGATTCTTAGAAGATGCGCACTTCCTAAAGTTGTTGTGGAACGTTGGAGTTTGAAATGGACAAGTTTACAATATTTGTGACTGTTGCTACTAATGTCTCCTAACACTCTTTGAGCAGCTATGTCGGAATTGGATTGAGATTGCATGATTTAGTTGAACTGCTCTTAAATATCTTCTGTATATCCAGAGTACTAGCTGTTTAATAGCATGACAGTCCACAACAGATTGGAAAAACTTTGGACTGCACGCACCTAAAGTGACCATTGTTGGTGACTGCAAAAGCGTGTCTCTGGTTTATCAGTGCAAAACTTGGGAAACTCATTTGCTCCTGGTCACGTGATATAGTTTCAGGAAGAATTGATTGTTTCTTCTTGAAAAGTAGGGTGTTTGCAACACCTTACAATTCCTTTAAATTCATGCTTTTTGGATTGATGCATTGAAATGATGAATGTTGCCTTTTCAACCAATATGTTCAGTTCATTTCTTTGGGCATTGTGCATATGATGATTAACAGTGACTTTTGTTCTGCACATTTGTTTCTCTAAATGCCTCAGATGCTGCATAGCCTTTTGAATCCTTTCATTATACCATGCGACCTGCAGATATGTTTTAGCATGTATAACAAAAATAATCAATTCATTTGGTTATTGAATCTGGATGCTTTCATAATGTTCAGGCACAAACACCACACACAATGCCCCTTGGTGTAATTCAATGAAATGAATGCTTCTCATTGGAAAATGGTCATCATGACCCACTACTGTCATCATCAGTTTGTTGTCATTTATCATACAGAAGTACTCGAACCACTACATGCATGACACCTTATATGTGCAGAAAAAGGCATTTCAGAAAAGGGACAAAGTGAGGCACCTATTTTCCATCAAACAAAGTCAATGATCTAACCCACTCAGCCACCGAGGCTTCCACAAAAATGAAAGTCTGACAACTGGTAGTCTAGATCACATACTTTGTGTACCCCTCTGACAAGTGTAAATTGGCACTTGCTCCCATGGCCGAAAGCTATGAACACACAATGCCAATTTACACTTTTGTGATTTCTTTCCTGATCCATGACGAGCATCTGTCATAATGTCAATGCCTCGACAAACTTCATCACAAGATTCCTTTGACACACACCCATGTGATCAGGGTTATGACTTCAGGTTGAATAGTGATTAATTTATTTGCATTTTTAGGAAAGAACTGTTTTCGTGAATAATATTCTAAAGACATGTTGTGCATGGTATTTTTGGATTGCACTGAAGATTTCTTCTAATTACTCTCTAAAACCTTTTGTTTTACCCCTTTCCGACCACGAAATCTCCAAGCAACCATGCCCCGAGTACATCCGGATTGGATTACTGCTAACGACAACTGTCAAGTACTTTGCAAGTTCGCTTGTCTTCATATGAGCAACGAAACATTTTCATTGTTTGAGATGATTAAGGGAGCTAATGGTCATTTCAATTATGACATTGATCACTTTGTTGTGGACAAAGTTCCAATTCAAGATGACATCATTCTGGCTGTCAACTCGAATCAACATGAAGGCGCCTCTCTTCCCACCCTTACAAATGCATCAGAATCTGTCACAAATTCAGGGCCGATTCTTGGGATTAGTGGATCAGTGTCACAGTGAGATTTCATTGTGGAACCAGATGAAGGTAATTATGTCAGTTCACATTTCTTTTGTCAACCATGCGTGACACAACACAGGCTTCGTCTTTTCGAAGACAGCGCTACAAATACTTCTGGACTGAGCTGAATAGACCAAGTGTTTGGAGAGATCATAGATGCTTGGACTTGAAGAAACAGTTACCAAACGTAGCAGCCGATGAAGGATTGATGTGAACCAAACAGGAAGTGATGCCAGATTATGTATTAAAACTTGTTTGCGAAGTGTATCCTATCCAAATCCATGGAACAAAAAATACATTGGACACATGTGGATCTAATGATCAAACTGATTTTGTGAGTGAAAATTATGTGAAAGAAAAAGAAATACATAATTAAAATTGTCTTGGAATATGTGTATATGTGTATCGGATTTTTCCTTCATCATCAGTAAAATTTTATCGAGATAGGCCTATTGTAGGTCAAAACACCTAGTTTTGTTTCGTTACTTAGGATATTTATCAGTTGGTTATATGCATCATTATGTTGATACATGTGACATATTCATATATTGTAGTCAAGTTAAGAAATATTGTTCAACTTCTGGTGTTTCAATTTAGGCTTCTTCCTAAAGACTATTGAAAAATCTGTGTAATAATTTAAGTTTTAAAACTATAATCTGACTGTTGAATGTAAGTGACCAAAACTAAACATATAAGCCTCCCAGCTATAACAGTTGTTGTGCTGCTCTTTTGCTGAAAATATATACACCACAATTTGACCACAAATGCATCAAATGTGTCACATGTACACAAGTCATTCAAGTTCATACAAAGTTTAACAGTCTTTGGTTTTGAAAAAGCTTCTCTAGACACTCTGTTGTGTTTACGTTGCCAGTCACTGTTGGAAACTGAAACACTGCCACCTTGCGGCTATTCATTGTCAGGGTGGGACTATAATAATACTATTAGAAATTCATTGCTCCATATTTATGCACAGTTGTAGGGATACAGACAAGAAAGTTTATAGGTACTTTCTGCAAGCAACTTAAAGTCAATATTTAAGAGTAAGCTCATATCGTCCTCCAGCTTAGCTCAACAAAGATTTACTTAAAATAAACATTCCTTACTTTGCTACAGAAAGGGCACTCTCCATAGATCCTGTTGAAGCTCTGTCGGCTGGATGGCAAAACCCGTAGCCACTAGTAACAGAAAGTCATTAACATTTCACAAACATATAATCTGAAAGCAGAGAAGGATCAAACTTGATGGGGCATTTTCTATTCCAACGCACACACAAGTACAAAGATAATATATTTGCATAGAAGTCACACATAAGTCAAAACATAATGTAATTGAAAGTTAAAGGCTTGTTTCTAAAGATTATCTTGTTGCTAAACCTGTGAAAGTGTAACATAACAGTGATGTGTGCAATGACATAGCCTCGGAAGAATTCCCAGGGATTATGTTATCAAGAACAAAATATATATGAATGAATGTTATTTAAGTGATGAGGAATGGATCAGGTTGTAATTTGAATCAAGTAATGCAATGTGACAAATAACTGGCAGCAGCAGTAAGTAACAAGCCATATTTTTGAACAAGTAGTTCAACTGACAATTGCTACAACAGTTTCTATTGTACTAAAATTACTTATACATAACAATACCAGAAAAATGCTTTCAATACAAAATATAAATTACACTGTTTAACCACCATTTCAACTGTCCCTTGACTTGGTAAATTTTGATGCGATAACATAAAATATTAAGAACAACATACAGGATCGAAATCACTCACAATGACTGAAGTACCATTCTTGGTCCCTAGAATATGCGATAACGGTGATTGCAGCGCAAAACAACAAACAAGCATCAAACATTAGTTTTATTTCTAATAATTCCATGAATACTATCTCCATTAAATCTTTTCCAGAAATCTTTCCGTTTTCAACAGAAGTCTTCTTCACTATCAACTATCCATAATAAGTTGTGCAAGTGATAGCATCTTGCTTCCAAAGCCTTTTGCACATCCGTGAGATGGAAAACCACATTTTTTCCCCAACCTCCGCCATCTAAATGCAGATATTGGGAGGTGGGTGGGATTACTCCTGATGTAATAGAGGTAGTATTCTTTGAAATATTAACAATGATAGCTATTGTTTGATATTTCCTTCAAATACCCTACCTCTATTACATCATTGCATGACTACACCAGGGGGCCTGGCGGGTTCTGACATCTGGAGAGTTACTGAATATGACCGCAGATAAATAGTTACTGTATATGACCGTAGATAAGCCAATCTCATTGATGAACTTAACTTGGTCCTTGAAGTCTGTATCAAAAGGTTACGTGTGGTACACAGGCCTGACCCCTACCTAAAACTATGTCTTATCATGACCCGTCATCGAAAATAGAATATCAACAAATCTATACTGAATTACGCAAGTTAATCCTGTCGTTACACCATCAGTAATAAAAAGTGTTCATGGTATATCTCAACTTATGTTTGTAATTTACCTATTCTATTTTATTAATTTTAATCACAATTTCAATCAATAATATTAACATTAATTTCCCTCCGATACTCACAACTTTTGTTTCCATTTCATAAGGCCCGCTTTACCTTAGTTGACAGAGAATGGATACATATATATCATAACTGCCATACTTTGACTCATTAAAAGTAATATTTGTTGTAGTTTGTTGATCAAATGTCTACATATTATTTTTGCAATGGAAAACAATGATTTGTCAAATTGTTCCATGCGAAAAAGGTACCTGACAATACACAAAAGAGCTACCGCATGCCCCTGGTTACGGTTATCATTATTTTGAAGATAAAAAGTAAACCCTGCAATTAAAATAAAATATCGGAATATATTATTTCTAGAAAATAGAAATTTAAGATACTATTTTTTTCTATCATTGCATAAAAATTCTTCTCCATTATATTAATGGGTATATTTTAACGTAATCACTGGTAGATTGAGAGAAAACGTGTGTACAACTGATTGCTATTTCCGGCTTAGTTTACGAGACAATACATGAAAGTGTAAACCATACAAAAGCCAAATCCTTTCTACAGATTCTTTTTTTCTGGTGATGAGAATTCGGCCTACCTATGGTCATATACAGTAACAATCAACAGATCTACAGAACTAAAGAAGAAACTTTAACCCAAACTTTGTGCTTACTTCATTTTGGATCTTCCTTTCTAAATTCATTTTTGGGTACCTTATGTTTCCAAAATCAACTCTATTACTAGGGTTTGTCAAAAAGTTCTAAGTCTAACTAACTTTCAACAATGCGTCATAACAAAGTGAACTAGTCAATGTAGTACATTGTTTGAGTAGTTTACTGCAAGTGAATTTGGTCTGTTGAAACCGTTTGTATATTAGTGACAGCCAGTTGAACGTGATAGGGGTCCAAATGGACACAGAAATGGAAAAGAAGGAGTACCAATCATGTTTTTTACTTTAGAGAAACTCCCCAAGAAATTAATGACTGCTCGTCACAAGTGTATGGAGATATGAGCCCCAGCTATTCCACCATTAAACGTTGGACAGCTACATTTAAGGCTGGGAGAACAAGCCTTGATGATGACCCTTGGTCTGGATGTCCCTCAACTTCCAAATCAATGACGATTCAATCAAGGAGATTATACTTTCAGATAGATGTACAGTAAACTAGGGTCATAAACTCAAAGGGACCACTAAGTTTAGTTCATTATAACCGTAGTTCATCATGAAAAGCATACTAACAAAATAAATACAGCAAATGGATGGGACCAAAAAACAGTTTATGTCTGTCAGTTTGTCATAAGTGTGTTGGATATAAACGTAGTTTACTGTATTACCATTACTGAACTTAAGAAAGAAACAGGTCTAAGCTATGGATCCATTGAAACTATTATACATGAACATTTACAGATGAATAAGATATCTGCTCATTGGGTGCCAAAGTTTCTAAATTCTGATCTTGAGGAAAAAAGAACTGACACTGCTAGAGAAAATTTAGAGTTAATTAAGGAGGATTTCGTCAAATTAAAAAAGAGATTAATTACGGGTGATGAAACATGAGTCTACCACTATGATCCCGAGTCGAAACGTCAATCCATGGAATGGCACCATTCCACTTCCCCTGGGACCAAAGAAATTCAAATTCATCCCCTGAGAGACTTGATCAAAGAAAAGCAGCGAATAATGCTGACTGCTGGAGTTCTATTACTTCATGGCAATGCCTCTTCTCACACCTCTCAGGTTGCCAAGGCAGCTGTGCAACAGTGTGGGTTTGAAGAGCTTGTTCATCCTTCATACTCACCAGCCCTGGCACCAAGTGATTTCCACCTGTTTCCTGAACTGAAAGAACACCTTCATGGAAAGTACTTTGATGACAACGATGACATCAAAGCTGCCGTGAATGGGTTTTTCAGGGTTGCTTCAGAAAACTTCTTTCAGAATCTAAAAGCTTCACTATTGATATGTGAAGTCTATTGAAAAGCAGGAAAATTATGTTGAAAAATATAATGAAAACTTTCACAATTGTTGGTTTTGTTTATTAGGCTTAGAATTTTTTGACCAGCCCTCGTACCATTATTTTGATCAAATTTTTGGCCTAACTGTCAGAATATTGTCAAGGACATAAGCAAACATACTTTGTTGACCTTCATGTCATCAAATGAACCTTATCAGTTTGATCCTAGAAGTCCATGACATCACTTCCGGTTCTGATGATGTCACTTCCAGTTATGCCACCACTTCTGGTTACGATGTCACTTCCAGTTGCCTTTACACCATGACTTCTGAGCGTGATACTAGGTCCTACACCTTGTAGACAATGTGGTTCAGAAGGTTAACTTACCTACCAAGGCTGTTGCAGCAGGAAGTACTTGTCCCCACCTCCCTTTTCCCCAACAAGGTGGAGGAAGCTACTGTGTTACAATAGACTGCTCTGTCACCACTGTCCCAAGGATGAAATGCCCTTCTAAATCTGGTTGCATATTTCGTAAATAAAAGCTGGTAATCATTTTCTGGGACCTCCATTGGAACCTGCAGATCACCTGTTCCCCTGATACTGAACTTCAGCATGCAAGGCTGGTAGACTGGGCCCTGATCTAATGAGTGGTATTATGATAACCATCTGAGACAGTTGTTTAAAGCCATCCAAGTACCTGTTGCCTTTGTAATGTCAAGAGGCTGTCTCAAACAAGATACTTTCTGTGTCTTCCATGCTGTTGTGTTGTTACACACAATCTGTGCAACTGGCCGTTGTATGCACTGGGCAGGCTGTTTGCCCAATGCATGCAATGGCCAGTGTCGTGTATGCGTTTTAAAATCTTATTCACAGAAGTAAAAAGGACAAAGGTATTTTATAAGGATCTATTCACGGAGTTATTTTACAAAGATTTGTTCACTGAATTGTTTTCACACACAGATGAATCAACATTAAATCAGAAATTACTATTTATATGGTTCCTTAACTACTGTAACACGAATAAAATATGCCTTGAAAATAATGCGTCAGACCAAATGTAGACTCTAATGCGCACCAAATCAATGTGATAAACTATTATTTTTATTTTTTTTAATTACTAAACGATGATCTTTGCTGAACTATATCTACTCACAAAATTGTATTTCCAGCTCACAAGCATGGGTGGGATTATGTATAATTGACATACAGTATATTGTTTTGATATCAATTTACCTGAATGAATGAAACAAGTTATCCTTTAAAAAAGTGTTCATTGTATTACATTTGTTTACAATTAGTTTCTCCATCTTTGACATGTGTTTTGATCTAAATGCACTGTTTCCCTTTGATCATCCCAGAAGCATTAGCAAAGGCTTTGTGACAACTAGTTATGTTTTCTCTTATTTCTACAAACATTCTGATGGTATATTATTTTCAAAAGGTAAAACTAATGCAATTGCAGCACAAATAGTTTTACCTTTGATATGAAAAATATTACATTAATTATGACGTAGCTTGTGTTTCGGGCCGTTTTGCCTTGTATGGGCGTGGTCCCGTTTGCTACGTCACAATAGCCAAGATAGTGGGGGAATTAACTTGGTAGAGCTGATTACTCGGCTGTCACCTTTAAAACAGAGAGAAGGCTGCTGAGTCCCTTTACTTCTTTATTCGTGGCAGAGTGTAATTTCATATATAGAGAGATATTTAAACAATATTACATTACAAGATAGATACATTCAATGACTTGTTACATTAAATATATAATTGACAACCATACATGAATTGATAGCGACTGGTTTTAACTTTCTTAACAGGACTGTTCTAATAAATAAGGTACAAATACGAATTGTGAATAATAAGCGACTGGGAGGTATTTCATGTTATTCTAGCTACAACATTTCATACAGGAACTGTTAACATTTACATTTACGGCATTCTAGCGTTACTCGTGTATTTACATACAAATGTATTTAACATACTTCATAATTTCAATGCCGTAAATGCTTAACCAAAATGATAGACGTAACATCGCCAAAATTCGTATGAGACGGTATTTACGTGAGATTACCCGCGGGTATTTACCACAATGTACTCCTTCTCATGCTATGTAATGTACGGCTTTATCCATCACTTGGCATATCAACAGTTAATGTACAAGTGAACTAATCTACTAATATCTATAAAAACACACACACATACAATTAACATTCAAGTTGCTTTGCGGTATAATGAATGACATATAACTTATTCTTAAATATTACAAACCATGGTAAATATATAGTTGCTTGCACAGGATATCATATAAGTCAAAGGCAAGGAGAATTTAACAAGAAATAATCTTATCTTACCTTAAAAACAGAGGGAAGGCTGCTGAGTCCCTTTAGGTCTTTATTCGTGGCAGAGTGAAGTATCTGCCACTGGACACCGTATATATAGGGACTCAGGCCTTCTGTAGAATGCGTTAGTTACCTAATATTGAAACTATGAAGTAAATCTGCTACATGCGTGACGCATAAATTACAATTATTCGACAGTTACGGAGCGCACTGACCGCGTAATATCCTTTATATTCCACCTATCTGATACTAAAATGACGATGCGACCGGCCATACACAGCATGTTATAGCCTGAGGCATAACCCTAGCCTGGCCATCTGGCTGAGTTACATAATCCAGAGTCACTGGTTTGTGACGGTCAGTTACGTGCATGGCAACTGACTAACATTATCTACAGAAATATACTTAGGTTTAGCTAGTTGTAAGATAAAATATTGAGAGAAATACAAAACATATTATTGAAATATGACCACTATAATTATGGGTTAATTATAGTGATTTTAGGACTATGACAATTATATCAACTCAAATTGAGAGAGTTTGTAAAAACATATGATGATGCTTGTAAAAACTACCATTATATAAGTTAAATATAAGTATATTTTCTGACCAAAATATTGTTATTTCACACCTGCCATTAAGGATGATTGCAGTAAAAGGCAATGTGCCATCTAACAGTCCTACCAGTTAGACGGACAGACCGCTGACCACCATGAAGCAAGCACAGACTACACCACCGACTACCACCAGAAGTGGATGTTCAGTGAAGTTGCCCAAACATCTCAGAGACTTTACTGTGTAGAGTATAGTTGTGCTCAAGTTCAACAATTATATGTTGAAGCCTTCATTTAACAGTCATTCTATTCTGTTAATGTGAGTGAATGTTTACAGACCAGTAAGGTCATGGACACTAATCTGATTCACTTACAGTTAAAAAGCCTCATAATTTAGTAGCTTTATTATGAATGCTACCTTAAACATTACTTCAATTTAATGTCAACTAACTTCGATGCCAGTTTAATTGTGATATTATCTTTGAGTGTGTGCCAAAGTTCCTATGGACTCATGGACTCTTAAAGAAGAAGGGATGTTGCAATATCCAGTAACAACTGGTCCCTATCACCCTTACTGTCAAGTACAATGACTGATCCCTGTACATCCGGGCTTGTAAAATGAAAGTAAACTACGGAAGTCTAAATATGCGTAGGAGTGAAGATAACCCCTAAATTCAAAACAATAAACTATTGAAACAAGTTCATACTTTTAATGTATCTAATCAATTACACTATTTTCTAATATGAACAATGTTTCTCCACTAATTGTGGATAAGTTCACTTTTTATATGTACTATGTTGTTTTATAACAACGTTTCTATCCTAAATTCCCGTCTTGGGACTAAACTATAAGCACATGTTGCCACCTGACAACTTTTGCACATACTGAACACAAGACCACAGTCTCGTAACATGGTAAGTGCTTCTTGCACGTGAAACACAACATTTTCATGTCCATTGAATGTTTGTTTGGGTGTGTTTTGGCGCACTGTTTTTACTGGTGCGTTTTCGCGCACAGTCCTTCTGTCCATTTGCCCCCGCCTTGATGGACTATAGTCTATCAACTAAATAAATTACTATCCTCAGTTCACTATGCACAGTTCCTAACACAGTTCTTTGCACAGTCTTGATCCTTGACTGCTTTATCCTTGAAACCCGATCTTTGGTCTTTTCAGTCTTCTTCTGAGTCGTTCCATTCCAGTGGACTGATGTTCATTATAGATCTGGTTAATACAGTCTGACCAACCCTTACATCCACTATCCGAACGTGACCGTCAGCTCCAGGGTAAGTCTTTATGATTGTTCCAAGCTTCCAGTGTCCTCTAGGCGTGTTTTGCGAGATCACCAGCACGACGTCTTTTTCTTGCAAATCTCGACCTTGTCTATTCCACTTTTTGCGCGTGTTGAGACTTGGCAACCATTCCTGCATCCATCTTTTCCAAAAATGGCGGACCAGTTCCTGAATCCTGCGCCAACGTCTTCTGGGGTTGAAGTCTGTTGTGTCCACACATTCAGGTGCAAATACACCTCTAGCTTGTCCATGAAGGAAGTGATTTGGTGTGAGTGGTGTGTCATCTTGAGGGTGAGCTGACTGGTACGTGAGAGGCCAGGAATCATGAGCCCTTCTGCTACCGCCATTGCTGTGATAAGATCCTCATCTGTGATGTCACCTTTGCTGAGGATGGCATAGAGTGCGCTCTTTGCTACCTTAATCCTTGTTTCAAATATTCCCCCAAAATGAGGAGTGTGTGGAGGGTTGAAAAAACATGTTACTCCTTTATTTGCAAGAGATCTCATAACAATATCTTGATCCATTTGTTGTAAGAGCTCTTTCAGTTCTTTAACTGCACCCACAAAGTTTGTGCCGTTATCTGACACCATGACTTCAGGAAGCCCTCTTCTGCTCGCCATGCGATAGAATGCATTCAAAAACGAGTCTGTATCTCGACCATATGCAACTTCAAGATGCACAGCCCTTGTCTTGAGACACGTGAACAAACAGAAATAACGCATTTGTCTCTTCTTATTCCGTCCTTGTACTGTCAAGAATGAACCAGCAAAATCTACACCTGCATCGGTAAATGCTCGAAGTGATGGTTGTACTCTGAACTTCGGTAATGGGGCCATCACTTGGTATGCTGGCTTTGCTTTGTCTCGTTTGCACTTAGCACACTCACGTTCCCATTGTCTGATTTCTTCTCTGCCAGAGATGATCCAGAATTTGGACAATATGGCTGATAATGTCTGGTTTGTTCCTATGACATGATTTCCTGCTTCATGATAGTGCTTAACAATGAGTTTGATTACCCAATTATGTTGTGGCAGGATAATTGGGAATCTTGCTCCAAAAGAAAGACATTCAGCATGTCTTAACCGACCATTAACTCTCATGAGTCCCTGATCATCAATTACCGGTTGAAGACTAAGGAGTTTGGAATTTGGAGACAACTCTTTTTCTCCTTTTGACAATGCAGCGTACTCATCACAGAATTCATCCTTCTGAACCTGGGTAAGTATTCTAATTTAAGCGTCTTCGATTTCATCTGAAGACAGTTCACCTGTTGTTCTCACCTTCTTTTGAGATGAACAGTTGTGTAGAAATCGATAGATCCATGCATTTACTCTTGTGAGTCTTTGCCAACTTGAGTATCTAGTTGGTTCAAGTCTCGAAGACTGTTCAATGTTAACAGCGAGTAAAGCAGATATCTTTTTAACTTTTTCTTTGTCACTTTCTGTGTCATTATTGTACCATGACCTTTTTTGCTCTGGCCATTCTGTTTCTTCTTTTTTCTAGGAATTCAGGATCTGACCACCAGAACTTGTTCTTTGGCAGTTCTGATGCAGCTACACCTCGAGATAACATGTCACCTGGGTTCATTTCAGAGGGAACATGGTTCCACTTAGACGGATCAGTAACAGACTGTATTTTGCCAACCCTGTTTTCTACAAATGCTTTGAAAGACCTACTGTTGCTTTTTATCCAGCATATGACATTCAAACTGTCTGACCAGAACTTTACAGTTTGGATTTCAAAGTTCAGTGCATGTGCCACTGTCAAAACTAATCTCAGACCAACTATGGCAGCCATCAATTCCAATCGAGGTATGCTTACAGCTTTTAACGGTGCTACGCGACTTCTAGGTACCACCAATCTACTTGATCTGCCAGTAAGAAATGGATGAACTGCATACACAACGGCCCCATATGCCTCCTGTGATGCGTCCACAAAAGCATGATATGAGACAAGGTAATTGTGATCTAAGCACAAGCACCTTGGTACTTTTAAAGCATGCATTACCTTCACTTCTTCTAACCACCTTGTTTCTCGGGTCTTGAACTTGAACTTAGCCCTAGACTGTTTGCAGGCTTTGACAAATAAACAGCTGAGAACCACATTCGGTGTTTCATCTTGTATTTATTGCCATCATTACAGTTTGAGTGCCAAGAAAAGGTTCCTCTAATACATAATATGCCATCACAGCCACTAATGGCATAATGCAGAATGATAATAGTACATGTACAATCAGCACATCACTCTACCATGGCTGAGTTACAGGTTACATGTCATCAACCAGGTTCCCTCTTGTGAAAGTGATGCGCACTCAACCAGGGAGCAACTGGCATCAGCCATGCACTTCTCAGATCAGCACCTCCACCCTCTTCCAAGCAGATGAAGCAGACGCCATCTTGACCAAAAACATGCTACCACCTAGCAACTATGTGTCAAAGGTAAACTAATAATAAAACCTACTTCAGCTGTATTGGAGGACAAGAACTATCTAGTTTACTGTAATATGTTCACAGAAGAAACAATTAAATACAGTGTATGACAACTACCAAATAATGGGCTTTGACTATCTTTTAAGATGTTGACAGAAGCACACAGAGGAAGGAAGTTCAGTTCTCCCACCTCATGCAGGTACAGGAGGCTTGGGAAGCAAGATGCAATTCATTTCACACAGAAATATGGATAGTTGATTGTGAAGAGGACTTCTGTCATAAATCTTATGATGTTTATAGTGTGACATCTGCTGAAATACAGGATTCCGGGCAAAGATGTAATGGAGGTTTTGTATTTGTACGAAATACTGTTATACTGTTTTTTAATTGATTGTCTAAATGAGCAAGGTAGATGCCCAATATCATTTGAATAAAAGAGTCAGAATGTGTTCAAAGCAATGAGACAATTTGAGTACCTCACACAGACACTGATGATGGAAGGTCTGCTCACAACACCGATCATCACACACTTTGTCAGGAATCTCTTCACCAAGTCTGTAGGAGTAGCAAATACCACACTCAAGGTTGAATTTCTGAAAAAAGATATGTTACTTACAGTTATTGACATTTATATTGCAGGGATCTATCTTAGATTGTTAACTTTTTGCCCCTGGGAGGCAAATTAGGAAAAATCATTAGTTTGTTCAAAATAGAAATTTTTTAAGAGTTCATATTTTCTGAAATTCAGAGGTATTTTGAGAATGCATTTGATTCAAAGATATAATACAATGAATTAAAACCGGTTCCTATTTACTGGTCTTGTTATAAGTGAATACAGGTTACTTCTTCAAAGCCATAAAATTAGTTATAAGTTATATCTATTCATACATTGTAACATGGATTGGGAGATATTTGGTGCCTTACTGGCATTTTTTTTTAAAGATTTCCTGCAGATATGGGGTCAAATATTGGCTCTGAGCAGGTCTAGATAAATCCCTGTATTGACATTTATCAGTCCTTTGCTGAACAAAATACTTGTATACTGTATACAGAGCCGCAAAAGAAACAACACCATGGATAGATATATGAGAAACCTTATTTGTCCAAACACTGTAATCATACTTTGAGACATATTAAATAGATGAAACTTGGCAAAACTGATCATCAAGGTTGAAATTAAAGTGTCAAATGTTCTTAAAGTGAAACACACTAGTCTCTGAGAGAATGGCATCATGAGTCAGTATCTCGTGTGTCTGCCATGTGCATTAATGACTGCCGTGCAACGTTGATACATGGAATGGATGAGGCGGTTGATGTAGGAGATAGGAACGCCTGACGTAGTTCAGCTGTAGTTGTTGGCCTTGCTCGGCCTTGCCTTATTCAGCCGTCTTTGAATTTCGTCCCACAGGTGCTCAATGGGATTTAAATCGGGACCGAGGGCAGACCGCTACATGTTTCTGATGCGTTTCTGCTGGAGGAAGTCTCTAGTTGCTGTCACAGTGCTGAAACTAGTGGTTGTGGCAACGTGCCAAATGAGGTATTGCGTGTGGTCTCAAGACTTGATCAATGTACTGAGCTGCTGTGACACCATTGCCTCTCCCTAGACCGATGTTCTGGAAGACCATTGGGCTGACCCTCTGTGCAAGACCAATTTCACCCCAAACCATGATGCTCGGACCACCCAACGAGTCTCTCTCAACAACACAAGCATCCGAAAAATGTTCTCCATGGCGTCGCCAGACTCTCTCTCTCTCTCTCTGCCATCTGCTGTTGAGATACAGTAAAGGCTCTTGTCTGAGAAGAGGACTCCTCCACTGCTGGTGGCGCCAATGCTGGTGCCGTGATGCCCACTGAAGACGGTCCCGGCAATGACGTGGTGTCAGAATGGGTCCTCAGTGTGTCCTGTGACAGTGGAGGTGTCTGATCGTCAATCGTCGATGCACAATGTCCGCACTAATGTTTCGCTGGTGTGTCCCCATGGTCTGTCGAGCAGTTTCCGCAGCAGTAACAAAGCAATCTTGAAGATGCTGTCGCACATTCTGATGATCCTGACGTCGGGTGGTGATCCTTGGTCTTCCACTACATGGTCGGTCATCTGTAAGTGTTGGTGGTCTGGTACTGTTGCTGGAGCCTGTATATGGTCCTTATGTGGTCTTGAAATGCATTGGCTATACTTGCTGGGCGGTTTGTCCAGCTTGCAATCGTCCAAGGGCTTGGTGTCGCTGATTTCTTGTCAATCTTGGCATTTGGTAGTAATTCAATAACAAATGAATGTTATCCGATCTGGGTGGATTTTTATAGGGCAAGAAATAGGGAATGCATGTGCATTTCAATTTGCATGGAACTCACATGCATCGGGTTACCATGGCTGTTGCCTTGATGCGTTTGGGCGATCTGTTTTATTGTCATCTGCTTTGTTTTTTATCATCAAATTTCATTTTTCCAGACAAGGTATAGTTAAATTTTAGAAACTTTGACAAAACTTCCCCAGATATTTAAATGACAACTTTTCATGCAATGTTACTTGGGGTGATGTTTCTTTTGCGATTCAGTATATTACTGATTTATTTTAAGAACATATTCAAAGTCAAAAGTGATAGCCTTCATAACTGCTTGCAATTTCCAGGTTCTTATACAAGAAACTTACACATGACAATATTCAAAACAGTGTGAGAAAATGCCTCTTAACAGCAGCACAATTTAACCTTCTCAATCACCTTGTCTGGAAGCCATCAATGTCAACTTTTGAATCTCTAGCAAATGTAGCAACTGTGAACGACACTTCAGTGCTCTGAAGCAACTGAAGAAGGCACTACAGCGCTCTGTAGCAACTGTGAAAGGTGCCGCAGTGCTCTGAAGTATCTGTAGACGGCACCGCAGTGCTCTGAAGCAACTGGAGAAGGCACTACAGCGCTCTGAAGCAACTGTGAAAAATGCCGCAGTGCTCCGAAGTAACTGTAGACAGCACTGCAGTGCTCTGAAGAAACTGCAGAAGGCACAGCAGTGCTCTGAAGAAACTGCAGAATGCACCGCAGCGCTCTGAAGCAACTGTAGAAGGCACTGCAGCTCTCTAAAGCAACTGTAGAAAGTAGCGCAGCGCACTGAAGGCACTGCAGTGCTCTGAAGCAACTGTACAAGGTGATGCATTGCTCTGAAGCAACTGTGAAAGGTGCCGCAGTGCTCCGAAGAAACTGTAGAAGGCACCGCAGTGCTCTGAAGCAACTGGAGAAGGCACTACAGCGCTCTGAAGCAACTGTGAAAAATGCCGCAGTGCTCCGAAGTAACTGTAGACAGCACTGCAGTGCTCTGAAGAAACTGCAGAAGGCACAGCAGTGCTCTGAAGAAACTGCAGAATGCACCGCAGCGCTCTGAAGCAACTGTAGAAGGCACTGCAGCTCTCTAAAGCAACTGTAGAAAGTAGCGCAGCGCACTGAAGGCACTGCAGTGCTCTGAAGCAACTGTACAAGGTGATGCATTGCTCTGAAGCAACTGTGAAAGGTGCCGCAGTGCTCCGAAGAAACTGTAGAAGGCACCGCAGTGCTCTGAAGCAACTGGAGAAGGCACTACAGCGCTCTGAAGCAACTGTGAAAAATGCCGCAGTGCTCCAAAGTATCTGAAGACAGCAACGCAGTGCTCTGAAGAAACTGCAGAAGGCACTGCAGCTCTCTAAAGCAACTGTAGAAAGTAGCGCAGCGCACTGAAGCAACTGGAGAAGGCACTGCAGTGCTCTGAAGCAACTGTAGAAGGTGATGCATTGCTCTGAAGATACTGCAGAAGGCACCGCAGTGCTCTGAAGCAACTGTAGAAAGTAGCGCAGCGCACTGAAGCAACTGGAGAAGGCACTGCAGTGCTTTGAAGCAACTGTAGAAGGCTCTGAAGCACCACAAAGCTCTGAAGCAATTGTAAGTGCCGCAGTGCTCTGAAGCAACTGTAGAAGGCACTGCAGCTTTCTGAAGAAACTGTAGAAGGCACTGCAGCGCTCTGAAGCAACTGTAGAAGGCACCTCAGCGCTCTAAAGCAACTAGAAAGTAGCGCAGCGCACTGAAGGCACTGCAGCGCTCTGAAGCAACTGGGGAAGGTGATGTATTGCTCTGTAGCAACTGTGAAAGGTGCCGCAGTGCTCCGAAGTAACTGTAGAAGGCACCGCAGTGCTCTGAAGCAACTGGAGAAGGCACTACAGTGCTCTGAAGCAACTGTGAAAAATGCCGCAGTGCTCCGAAGTAACTGAAGACAGCACTGCAGCTCTCTAAAGCAACTGTAGAAAGTAGCGCAGCGCACTGAAGCAACTGGAGAAGGCACTGCAGTGCTCTGAAGCAACTGCAGAAGGTGATGCATTGCTCTGAAGATACTGCAGAAGGCACCGCAGCGCTCTGAAGCAACTGTAGAAGGCACAGCAGCACTCTAAAGCAACTGGAGAAGGCACTGCAGTGCTTTGAAGCAACTGTAGAAGGCTCTGAAGCACCACAAAGCTCTGAAACAATTGCCGCAGTGCTCTGAAGCAACTGTAGAAGGCACCTCAGCGCTCTAAAGCAACTGTAGAAAGCAGTGCAGTGCGGTGAAGCAACTGGAGAAGGCACCACAGCGCTCTGAAGCAACAGTAAAAGGTGACGCATTGCTCTGAAACAAGGCATGAAAGCATCATAGCGCTCTGGTGCAGCTGTAGAAGGCACCACAGCGCTATGAAGCAACAGTAGAAGGTGCCGCAGTGCTCTGAAGCAACTACAGAAGGCACCACAGCACTCTGAAGCAACTGTAGGTGCCGCAATGTGCTCTAAAGCAACTGTAGAAGACACTGCAGTACTCTGAAGCAGCTGTAGAAGGCGTTCTGAAGTAACTGTAGAAGACACCACTGTGCTCTGAAGCAACTGCAGAAGGTGCCCCAATGTTCTGGGACAACTGTAGACAACGCTCCAAAACAACTGTAGAAGGCGCTGCAGTGCTCTGTAGCAACTGTAGAAGGCGCTGCAGTGCTCTTAAGCAACTGTAGAAGGAGCTGCAGTGCTCTGAAGCAACTGTAGAAGGCGCTGCAGTGCTCTAAAGCAACTGTAGAAGGTGCTGCAGTGCTCTGAAGCAACTGTAGAAGACCAATTTGCAAGTAAACATTTGGTTGTGGCTGTTTTACTGAGTACTTACCCTACTGTAAGCAAATTTATAACTCAATACCTACAGTTTCTTACAAAATTTCTACAATTACTAAACATGAAAAGTTATTTGTAAAAGAACTTTTACTTGCTTTTATCAATTTGAGTTCTTTGAATTGAGTTTTTAAATGCAGTGAAGATAATGTGACATATCAAATCTCAATTTCACATTTGTATTTGCCCAAGATGATGCAGCCAGATGATTGCTCCTACCTCTCTACTGGAGTTCTTGGGTGATGGCAAGGTTGTTTCAAGCACTGTCTGAAGATTTTCTAAGAGACTGCAGTGAACATCCCTGAAAAGCAAACAAGAAAACTTGGATGTAAGTTGCAGCTTATTGGGGAGGTGGGTGGGATTATGTCTGATGTAATAAAGGTTGTATTCTTCAAAGTCAATCTTTAATTAACCCTTCAGTAAAGTCAGCAAATTCACTGGTCTGCATACTGGTTGATGGTTTTCCCATTTTTCTATGATTTCGTGCAGAATGCATGTATTTCTATTGTCTGTCAGATTTTACTTCGGTTGAGAATATTGCTGAAACACTACTTTTCATTGCCTTCATTCGCCCATGAATTGAATACCTGCATGGCTGATTCTCCTGCCAAATGTAACATGGTCACACTCTTCATGCCCTCTGACTTCGCAGCAATACCGCTGGCTGTTACATAAATCTTAAACCTTTGAAACCAATCCTTCCAGTTCTCAGCTAGAGTGCCTTCCCCATGTAATAGATCCATAACAAGCATGGCGGGTTAATGGAACTTTTACTATATCACCAGGTTTGGTACATGTGTGCTACTGTAAATGTGTAGAATATAACTGTTGTTGATACAGTTAACCCTGAATATCTTACAATAACTATTGTTTGATAATTTGTATGAGAACATAAACCTCTATGACATCAGTGCCAGAATATACCAGAGGGAAAAACAGTGAGTTCTGATGTCTTGTAACAGTAGAGGTGCGTGGTAGTACCTGTATATCGGTATTCCACGATATAAAATGAGCATTTCTGATTAAATGCAATGTTTTTACACTAACCTGATGCTGCACGGTGCTTTGGCTTCCCTACCTTACACAAACAGACAGCACTGGAATGACGAGACAGTTTAAACAGACTACAACCCGTGCCTCGGCATCCACGAGTTATCCCCCTTGGCCCTATCATACATCAGACGTAGAGTACACAGTGGCGCCAACGGTAAGGCAGAGGAGGAGGTCGGAGTCTGGGTGGGCCTATAGGTGTAGCATCAGGTAAGTGTAAAAACATCGCATTTAATTAGAAATGTTTTACCTTACCTGACGCTACACAGTGATTTATTGACTGACATGGAAGGCTGGCTTACCCCGAGATCCAAGGCACACAGAAGAAGCACAAATAAACAATATGGCAGGAAACCCAGCAGGCAACAGCAAGGTAGCAGCTCCTGGAACAGCAGGCAAGGGGATAAGATGCAGGTCAAGCCCTCTCGGAACAGAATGGTGGTCTGAAGGTAGTGAGAACATTGCTTGACAATGGGTACAAGCAAGGTATTCAGTATCGGGCTCAAAAAGAGGGGAAAAACGGGCCAAAACCATTACTCGGTTCTGACAGAACAGTACCTAGTAACCCAAGAGGAACAGCACAAGGGATGGTCCTACCTTGGAAACAGGCATCAGCAACACTCCTCGGAAACGGCACGGCGAACCGGGTCGGGTGTTGGTCAATCACCTGCTGGGCCAGGACAAGTGGACCAAAGCTATGCGTACCCTCGACGTCCTCCACAGAAATGTGGAAGTAGACAGAAGTAGATGACCAGAAGCACCGGACGGAGACGTTAGCATGGAGGTCTGTGCCAAAAAGGGAAGGCCCTGCCACTGGCAGAGATCAAGAGCTTGAGAGAGGGCTCTCCTGACCCCGGATTGGATAGCTGTGAACCGATCCGGAGGAACCTGTATCAAGGAGAGGTCTTTTTAGAAAGAGACCGCCTGTGAAAGTGAGATGGCAAGAAGGCGTGAGATCCGATTTCTCCATGTTGATCGTCCAAAACAACCGATGGAGAAGGCGAAGGATGAAATCGCGCTGAAGAATCAGGGTTTGATGGACGCCATGACCAAGTAGGCTCCGAACCAAATTCCCCTGCGGTGAAGGAACCCAACGATGGGATGGGTTATACATGTGAATAACCACGGAGCTTTGGAAATGCCAAATGGGAGCCACGAAAGATGAAGCGGAGGAAATGACGATGTGCTGCATGAATGGGAATGTACAGGTAGGCATCCTGGAGATCCAGACTGATGAGGAAGTCCATCGGTTGAAGGAGGTGGCGCAGAGACCGGATGGAGATCATCTGGAAATGTGGCGGAGGCGCGAGATTATGGTGGTTGGTTGACGCCAGATTGTGGATCATTCGTAGTTTGGACGAATCCTTCTTGGGCACCAGGAAGACTGGAGAATTAAACACTGGAGAGATGGAGTCGGCGTTCAGTAGATCGATATTGGCCTGAAGAGCTGGCACATCAAGAGGCCGATATCAAGGTTCAAGGGGATGGTAGTTAGAGGATGAACGGCATCGAACTGCAGGCAGTAACCATGGCGGAGGATCCGTAATGAACAGAGATGGATGTACAACGGACAACAGGCAGAGAGAGTTGCCAGTTGTTGGCCATCCGAAGAAAGTCTATAGAAAGCGTCCTCGGTGGGGTAGTTTGTAGGTCTGGTCTTTTCTGGCGAAAAAAAGAGGACTTCTACTTCAAACTAGTTTTCTTCCCAACATAGAATTTCCACTGCTGAGAAAGCTGGGTAAAGGGGAGACTTTCCATGGTACTAAGGAGATAAAACTGTTGTTGATAGCGTCCCAACTCTGGGCCTCCTTGGCAACAGCAGGGATCTGGCCGTTGATGAGAGCCGAACCAAACCAAGGTTGGCGCATCAATTGCGTCTTGAAGGACGGATCCCAGCAAGACTATTTGAGCAAGGCTGAACATCTAGCGATGGTGATGGATCCAATGCAGTATTGTAGGTAAGTGGACATGTGCACAAGTTGATGCCGTTGCCAATCCAAGACCGAAAGGAGTTGGTCATTAGCCTCAGATGGATTCTTGTCTTTAGCAGTCCGGAAGCCATCGCCAACAGTGGATAAAGGGTGTGATGAAGGCAGCATCTATCCTACCAAGTTGCAAATCTGTCATCGAAATTGAGTTACTGAGCTGAGGGAAACCGACGATCATCCGAATGTCTTCATCAACAGGAGGATACAGTGATCCCTCGCTACAACGCTACCTTCGGGGTCCAAATAATTGATGAGTGTTATAGATGATCAGCGTTTTAGCGAAGGTCAAGTCGTAGGTGGTAGATGACAAACAAAACAGTATACATGCTCTGCCTACCTTACATGATCTACGTTGCACGTTTCAGAGTTTCAAAAAAGATTAGAATAGAAGTTATTATGATTCATAGTGTAAAAAAAGATTTATTGAGTATTAATATGCGCTTTCAAAAAACAACACATCGTATCCCCTCAGGTGAATAAACAGGTATAACAAACTCGGTCAAAAAATTATAAGAACCATAAGCATAGCACTTTGGTATAAATTGTATGCAGGATATTTTTTAACGTATGGAACGATTTTGCCCAGTCACCGTGGGGACTTCCCGCACTACATGTATTTCGATTGCGAAAACGTTATGTTGACATTTAGTAGTCAAACTGCCTCAAATATAACTTTTAGCCAGTCATGGTATGGCATTTAGGATATATGTATCCATTCTCTTGCAACTTAAGTTCGTTTCAAGGCGTCAATAGCGGTAATCTGACCGTGGTTGCTGTTAATAAGTTGATAACGGTGAGTTGTGCAATCTACCATTCACTTCGCATACGATTTCGCCGAAATTGTTGTAAACATTATGATAATTATTGAATGAAATTTTGAATATCATTAAAATATATTGCAAACATTAGTCCAGATAAACAATGAATTTTTTTTATATTACCAGATAATATAATAATAGGATTAAATCGCGTACTTCAGTTTGGATTTGTTGACAGGTATTTCCGGTGTTACGTGATCACAGTGATCAGCTGATAATGTTTTTTGAGATGGGAAAAAACATTGTGTCATTGAATTGAAAAACTTGAGTTTATTGAAAATGTTAGTAAATTTTGGGAGCCATGCTTTACCGCACGCTATAACCGAGTTAGCACTATATTGAAGGGTGCAATAACAAGGGAACACTGTATATATTCAAATTCAAATTAAGCATTTATATAGCGCTACGTATCCAGACATACTGCCTGCTCAAGAGCGCTCAGCCGTATGCTCTTTTGAAGAGGATGGTCTTGAGTTTTGATCTAAAGGTGTTGACATCTTCAGTTCCCCTGACATCAATGGGCAGTGCATTCCATAGAGTTGCACCTGCTTTTCGGAAGGTTCTGTTGCCATATGTTGTTCTGCTGGATGGTGGAACAGCAAGCTGTAGCTGGTTTGCAGATCTCAGTGTTCGTCCAGGTTGGTAAAGGGCAGCGAGTTCCTGGAGGTATACTGGGGATAACCCATGGATCGATTTGTAGCCAGTGCAGCTCTTTCAGGACGGGTGTAATGTGTTCACGCATTGACTTCCGTGTTATGAGCCTGGCAGTAGTGTTTTGCACACGCTGTTGTCTATCCAGATGATGTTGCTGGATACCATACAGAAGACTATTACAATAGTCAAGTCTTGATGTTACAAATGCACTTGACTGATGCTGTGTCTACGTATCTTGCTATCTGTCTGATGTTCCTGATGTGAAAGTAAGCTGTCTTGCACATACTGCTTATATGGTTATCCAGACTGAGTGTTGAGTCAATGATCACGCCTAGATTTCAGGCACAAGAGTTTTGCTCAACTGTACAGTCCCCAATTTTCAAACCAGGAACTCGTACATTGGACTGCATCTGTTTAGAGCTGATGATCAAGAGCTCAGTTTTGTCATCATTAAGTTTAAAATAGTTGCTTCTCATCCAACATCTGATGTCATCTATGCAGCTTGAGATTGCTTTAAAGGCAGTGCTCATTGATGATGAAGTCAACGGTCTGAATCCCAGATACAATTGTGTATCATCAGCATACAGATGGAAGTTTAGATTGTGAGATCTTGCTATATCTCCTACTGGTAGGGTGTAGATGGTGAAAAGTATTGGGCCAAGGACAGAGCCTTGAGGCACTCCAAACTTTAGTTCATACTTCTTTGATCTTACTCCATTAATGATAACTGATTGATAGCGTCCTGAGAGATATGAAGCAATCCAAGATAAGGCATCTCCAGTAATGCCAACTCATGATTCGAGTGTTGTCAGTAGAAAGGAATGATCTATGGTGTCGAAAGCCGCTGATAGGTCCAAGAGCACAAGAACTGCAGCTCCCTGAGAATCGACAGCATGAAGTAGGTCATTCTGCACACGCAACAAGGCTGTTTCCGTGCTGTGACCAGTCTTGTAGGCTGACTGCATAATTTCACCTAGGTTATTTGCATGCATATGGTCATGAAGACGTGATGCTACCGCACGTTCGATCACCTTTGAAATAAATGGCAGGTTTGAAACAGGACGATAGTTTTTTAGAACATCTTCATCTAAAGTTTTCTTCTTGTGGAGTGGAGTTATCAATGCATCCTTTAGAGAAGAGGGAACCTCACGCTGAGACAGTGATTGGTTTATGATAGCCGTGATGGTTGGTATGAGGACTTATTGTGTTCTTAAGTAGCCATGTACCGCTGCGAAATGTATGAAACGCCCTTCTTATATTTCTAGAAGTAAACAGCCATGGTTCGATAGGGAGTGTGAATACCACCGCTGTGAAAGATATAGGCTTCTTAAGGTTTTCCGATCACAAAAAGATTCGTCATCACTTTGTAACTATATTAAGGCAAGAAATACTTATACACATGTTATCCGTGAAAAAAAGAAGTTATATCAAGACAATGTACAGAGTACCATTTTGACTAACTTGGATAACAGTAAAATATTTTGGGCAAATTTGAAACGTCTGTCTGCTACCACTGTCCGTCCTAAGCCAAATATAAATATTGAGCAATGGTTTTCACATTTTAAGGGGTTGTTCGATTCAGAAATGGGGGATGAAGATAACACTGTGCCAGATAACAATTTTGATGACTTAACTCAATCTATCTTAGACTCGCCAATTGAACAGCAGGAGGTAATTGAGGCAATTAACAAATTGAAAACAGGCAAAGCTGCCGGCAGTGATAAGCTTATTGCTGAAATGTTCAAATACGCATGCGATGTGTTAGTTCCCTATATTACCTGTCTGTTTAACGTTATATTTGATTCCGCTTATTTTCCGATTTCCTGGTCGACTGGCCAAATTGTACCATTACACAAGAAAGGGGATACTAATACACCCGATAACTACCGAGGGATTACAGTATTAAGTATTTTTAGCAAGTTATATATTTCTGTTCTAAATAGAAGGTTGCAGTCTTGGTGTGATGCCTATGATAAAGTTGTGGAGTCGCAAGCAGGATTTCGTTGTGGCTATTCCACAATTGATAATATGTTTATTTTACAGTCAGTTATACAGCGTTATCTGGGGAAGAAGCGAGGTAAACTATATGCTTTATTTGTAGACTTCTCCAAAGCGTTCGACTCTATAAACAGATCAAAACTATGGATAGTTTTGAATAACAGTGGTGTGTCACCTAAAATGTTTAAATGTATACAATCCATATATACGACTGTACGTTCCTGTGTAAAGTTTAACAATAACTTCTCAGATGTATTCGATTGTGACTTGGGTGTCCGTCAAGGCTGTGTACTGAGCCCGTTTTTGTTTTCATTGTTTATCAATGATCTAGCTGTTGAAATTGAGGCTAACTGTGAACCCGGAATCCAGCTCCATCCAGACATAATTCAACTATTCCTGCTACTCTTTGCTGATGATGTAATTCTTATATCAGATACTGTATATGGCCTCCAAAAACGCATCGGTGTACTCGAACACTATTGCCAGAATTATTCCCTAAATGTAAATCTTGATAAGTCGAAAATAGTAGTTTTTAAGAATGGTGGTGTACTTTCTAGATCTGAGAAATGGTATTTCACTGGTTGTCAGTTGGAATGTGTATCATCGTACAAATATTTGGGAGTTGTATTTTCAAAGAATTTATCATGGTCGAAACATACTTACAATGCTTCATTACAGGCTAAACGGGTATTGTTCTCGGTTCTAAAATCCCTTTCATCACTTAAACCTATTCCACTGAAACTATTTTTTAAAATATTCGATACTAAAATTGCTCCAATTATGTTATATGGGGCTGAAATATGGAGTTTTGAAAACTGCAAAGAAATAGAAAGTATCCATGTACTTGCTTGTAAACGTCTGCTAGGTGTTAAAACGTCTACTCCCAATCATGTTGTGCGAGGAGAGTGTGGAAGATACCCACTGTACATTTCTGCGTATAAACGCTGTATAAAATATTGGTGTAAACTTATGTCCCTACCAAATTCACGATATCCTAAGAAAAGTTATGATATGTTATTTCAGCTAGCCACACATGGTAAAACTAATTGGGCTACAAAAGTCAAAACTCTTTTATACAGCCTTGGATTTGGATATATATGGGAGAACCAATATGTTATTTGCCCCGAATCATTTATTTCCGAATGTGAAGATCGGTTAAAATTTGCTTACGAACAGGACTGGCATTGGTCTTTAGCAAATAGTTCTAAAATGTTCCATTATACACTTTTCAAAAATTCATTCAGTCTAGAGTTGTATTTGTCTGCTATCACTATCAACAAATTTCGTGTTGCACTAGCCCAGTTTCGCTGTAGCTCCCATACTCTCCATATTGAGACTGGTAGATACGTTAATACTCCACGAGAGCAGAGATTGTGCAATAGTTGCAACCAAAGATATGTCGAGAATGAATATCATTTTTTATTAATTTGTAACGCTTATGATGAACTTCGTCTTCAGTATTTACCACAGAAGTATTTTGTACATCCTACTCTTGCTAAATTCAATATGCTTATGGCGGTAAACAATGAAACTGTAATTAGAAATGTTGCAACTTTTATATACCATGCTATGAATGTTAGACTCCAAACACTAAGCCTATAAATGTTTATGATGGACCAAATATTGTACCATGGGCCGCTGGCCTACACATGTACATGAATAAAGAATTAGAAAGTAGCCATGTTGGACATGGGTCGAGAGAACAGGATTTGGTCGGACTCTTTGCCAATAGCTTTGTCACTTCTTCTTCACTTGGTGGTGGGAGGCATGTCAAGTGAACACCAACCGGCCTAAACGGAAGATCCGAGCGTCAGTATGACGTGTCAAATGAATTTCAACCGGTCTAGCTGGAAGGTCACGAGCGCCTGTTGACACCATACTGTCTTGTGATTCAAACAGTACACTGCAGATGTTTACAATCTTTTCCGAAGAAGTTAATGAATCTGTTGGCAAGTTCATCAACTGTTGTATGAGAAGGGAGAGCACTCTGCTTTTTCTTGAAGAGCAGTGAATATCCAACTTGGAAAACCTCTTTCTGATTTCCTGCGCTGGTTATCGTTGATGTGACGTATGATCAATTTATTTATGATGTTTTGTTGAGCTGCATACATCTGACGATGGATGGTCAACTTAGTTCTGCGCATCTGTCTCTCTAGCTTCCGAAGAATTTTCTTAGCAGAACGAATATCTTCATTATACTAGGCTGTCTGATGGCGTACGGTCACCCTTCGTATTTTCATAGGAGCATGTTTGTCTAGCGTATTTCGGAGTGTATCCTCATACAGCTTGACCACATCAGACACAGTGTCTACTTGTTGAGAGTTTATACAGGACTCAATATAAGGAGAGAATAAGGACATGTCGATGTCCTTCCACTTTCTACAGCTGATCTCCTTTTGAGTTCTGTCAGGTTTTTGGATGTTTATAGAGCACAGTATGCAAAAATGATCGGAGAGTACCGAGTGGTCATAGATAAAGTCATGACAACAAAGTTCATCAGCTCTAGAGATTATTAAGTCCAGGATATGTCCGTCCTTGTGTGTTGGATGTAGGACATGTTGAATTAGGTTTTTGGTTTGAAATACAGATTTTAGCTTCTGTGCAATACTATCATTTGCTTTGTCAACATGGATGTTGAAATCGCCGCAAATCAGTAATTTTCCACCAATATTGTTCAGTTTATCTGTCAGATCTTCGAATTCGATGAAAGAAAGTATCCAGAAGCTTAGGTTTGGGTCTTGCTGAAAGAATCTCAAATGAAGATGGTTCCAAGAGCTCTGTTATAGAGCACGTTAAACTATCCCTGTAAACAATGGCACATCCACCGCCACGTTTACCTTGTCTGGGTATATGAACGAGTTTGTATCCAGTGGGAGTTAGCATAGCCATGTGATCGGTGTCTCCTGATCGAAGCCAAGTTTCAGTGATAGCCAGAAGGTCCAAATTATGTTCACATGATGGCAAAGTCCATAGAGTGGAACGGGGTAATGCTCCTTCCGTAATCTCGGGAGGAGAACTTCTCCAGACTCTGAAACTTTGTGTTCCACTTGGGGGGTCACCTTGCCCAGGCGATGCACAAAGGAGATGATCCACAAGCCAAGCAGGCATATCCGCAGGAGTAAGAGACTTGGTCGGAGGCGCTTCGTTACAGTCCGGTACAAAATGTTGCTCATCGTCCAAAGGGCGGCGAGGTGTCAGAAGGGAGGACTCCAGACATTTGCCACCCTGAGCCACAAAACAGATGACAAGGCGCGCTGAGTAGGCAATGGTCGGCGTATAACAGTACAAGACAAAAAAGCGGCCTGGCAACTGGACGATGACCCATGGAGCTTGCGAAAACCCGCGATCGCTGCCAACAGTTCGACAATAGCTGACGTCGATTCGGTGATCGCTGGCGACGGTCAGGCGATAGTTGTCACCGGCTGGTGACGCCTGAGGACGATTTGGTGACATCTGGCGACACTGCCCCATGATAGCTGACGACAGCGCTTGACAAAGGCATCAGTGGTGTTGTCAGGAGTATGAGAGTGGCGACAGGGACCTGGCGACTGGCGGGACCCGGCAATATCCGACTGACAGGAGACAAAAGCAGGTTGCCTGGACGACGCTGAAGGAGTTGCTCCCTAAAGGCACGAACGGCCGTAGGATTAAAAAAATCAAGCGGCGCAGATAGCGTAGATTGGGGAGGAGCACACGAAGGAACTGTAGTCAGAGGAGCACCCGTAGTCAGATCTGACGGGCTGGATTTGAGGTAGAGGGAGAGGTTGGTGGCAGCGAAGTATCAGGCACCTTTCTCCTTTTAGCAAATTGTTTCTGGCAACGAAGAAGAGCCTTTCTGTAACTGACATGATAGGGCAAACAGAGCAGCGATGGTCAAACGAGCATGCAGGCTTGCAGTATGGGCAAAGCTGATGTGGGTCTTTCCCCCACTTGGGCCTTTTACATAAAGCACAACACAGAGAATACATTCGGCAAAAAAATGTAAACAGTGCATAGTGTAACGAGCAGAATCACATAAGATGCACAGACATGTTACTGTACAATATGTGAGCCAAGCGTACAAACACAACCAGTACAGGGTGTTAAGCGTGACTGGAAGCAATTCAAAAACATAATACGCCTAATTAATAGGAATTATGTCAATAGAAAGCCATAATCAACATAATAATAAGAGATTCACTAATAGTTTAAGAAAACTATAGCAAAAGTACATTAACATGCAACCTCGTAAACACGAGATGCATGAAAGTTAAAATGGTGACCAAGGCGCGAAACTTGCTAAGGTATGCAGCCACGAATAAAAATGGAATTTACAAGCTATAAACCGCAAAAAAGCGGATATATCAAGCAGGGAAAGGATATATGGGGGTAACACCACCTGAAGACGAAATTTGAAGATAATTAACAAGGTAAGTTGAACTCCTGTTCCTGCACACGACTGTCCATAGGGCAGACACAGAAGAATATGAGGGGTAGGGGGCAGGGGGCAGGGGGCAGGGGGCAGGGGGGATAACTCGTGGATGCTGAGGCATGGGTTGTAGTCTGTTTGAACTGTCTCTTTGTTCCAGTTCTGTCTGTTTGTATAAGGTAGGGAAGCTAAAGCACTGTGTAGCATCAGGTAAGGTAAAACATACTTATGAATAAGTATCACAATACGTTTGGAAAATACCAGTACAATGCATGTTTCAAAATCAGGCGTATCTCTATTTTGTTGGAAAAATTTACATAAGTGACAACAATGGACAAATCAAACTGACAAAATTATGAAATTATTTACCATCACTGTTATCACTTATTGTAACATAAAAGTAGATATGTTCTCTGATCTGATTGCTTAAAAATTGTCATCGAATGAGCATAACATCACTGAATTTTTTGGGTCTCATCCCTGTGTATGTATACATTAATTAATGGAACTATTTTTGAAACCATCAATATTGAGGAACAGATGGAAATTTTTCCTGACTTCCATATTGGATATTTCGTTGAAATATTCAGCGAATGGGACGACGTGACATTTTATGAGATAATTCAAGACATTGAAGGTAAATGAAATGTACCTTTTTCAATTAATTACATGATCATAATCATAACCGATGTAATTTTCTTGGGCTTTGCCAAATTGAAAACAAAACAAAATCAGTTTCTTTCAGAGTAAAAAACATTTATTGCAACTCTGTAATAGTAAACACTTTCATACACCCACCTAACTTTGTTATTATTATTAGTCACAACAGCTGTTGAAGCTGAAAATCGTTCTGAGATGGCCCCTGAACTAGGAAATACATCCAGCGTTTCCGTAGAGCCTGAAGTTCAGGCATCCTGTGATTGCTTCGCGTCCCTTGATGCAAAAGCAGTACAGGACATCATGGATGGGAACCTCTCCAAATCTTCTGGGCGTAATACCTCCTGGGGAGTTAAAATATTTCGACATAAGACATTGAAACATAACAGAATACATAAACACATTCCTAAAATTCCTACGCATATTCGATCAACATCACAAGAGTTACCTCCCTTACACCATTGCCATGATAGCAATGTAAAGCGTGACCAATTAATGTGTCATCGCAAAAATTGGCAATATTATAACGAGATATTAACGTAAATTAAATATTTTGTTTTGTAAGATTTCAGATATATCATTTCATTTGAACATGACACCGTAATAAATACAAATTACTCCCACTTACTGTCACATTTGTACCCTGAACAAGGCAATCCTTTCACCACGAGGCCAGTTGGTGTAAATGTCATTGGCAACATGATGAAAGAAATTTCTACCAAAGCTGGTGTCAAAATATACAAACCATTGTCTTCTGGCAACTGACATCACTTTGCTGTCAAACGCAGGTTTTGAAAATCGTGGGATTTGCAAAATAGGCCACAAAACCAATGATAGATTAAAGTCGTATTCCATTGACTCGAGCTCGGCTCAGAAACGACATTATTCGAGCGTTCTTCAGGGACAGCAGCAGCTTGCTAACGAAAGTAATTTGGTACTTGTCCAAGATAGAAATATCCTGCCACTGGCCCACTGCTCCTTGAATAACTTCCAGGTTAGTTCTCCTGCTAATTCCCATGGTCTCTTTCACATATGCATTTCCACTGTAACAGTAAACAACTTTTTCCATCCCAGCTAAACTGCATGTCTAAATCTTGCACATGTTTGACATCTCTTGTCACCACCTCACTTTCAGGCAAGTTGACACTATCTTGGATAGGGGCCAAACATCTTTACTAATTTTGACTGTTTGTATCTTATAGATATGCATAACTACAAATTACAAGTGAGATTATGAACTGTGATAAAGAATTGAATTTGTGATGTTTCCTGTTCTTTGTTTTTTTTCTGAGAAATGGGCTTGAACATGTGACCACCCCTTACTTCACGATCATGTTGCCAGCGCACACATAAAGAAGTGAGGTTTCATGTTTTGTGCATACGCAAAAAAACTGGCAAGCAAAGGTACTATTACTTGCACAGCTTATTATGGATAGTCAATAGTAAAGAGGACTTCTGTTCAAAATTTAAAGGTTATTTTGAAAAATAGCAAGAAGCTCAAAATAAGCAGAAACATTTACTTACAAGAGATATTGAAAAAAAATGGCATCAAGATTGAGAAGGTAGTCGAAAATGAGTGCAATAACTTCATCAGTGACATCCATCTGCCCCACATTTCAACAAATACACATCATGTAAGTTTGGTAATTTTAAAATTACAACATTCACTTTACATTTAATTCAAGCTTTTGTTTGTGTGTGTGTGTGTGTGTGTGTGTGTGTGTGTGTGTGTGTGTGTGTGTGTGTCAAACCCACCCAAGCCACCGTTTTTTTTCAGGGAGGCGACCAAAAAGAGCGTTGGATAAACTTGTGAAAGGTGTCTGGTATAAAGCTCCACACGTTCATAAATTCATCATGTGACAACACACTGTTTCCATTCCCGAAAGAAATGTCTGCGTACTTGCAATCAGTTGACTCTTGAAAGTGCCAGTTGACCGGTGCATTAACAATTTGATCTCTGTGATATTTTATGCATGTAAATAATTTGTGAACAAAATGTCAAACTAGGCAGGACAAGTATAACAGTGTAATTTTAGGCTCAAAAGCAGAATTATTACTCCAAAAGCGTATTGGTTGTCATCTCTATTACTGCCATCGGGTATCAAACAGAAACTTACCATTTGTGCACATTTTGGTTGAGTCTCTCTCTTGAAGGAGCCACAACTGAGAAAAAAGACAACAAAATAAAATAGGGTTTGAAAATAATATACCCTAAGTGGTAGTAGTTGAGAATTACTTTTGCCAAAGTGTATTCATATTTTTCCACTTCACAGGAGGAAAATCAATGAAATTTTAATTCCTTGTCCAATCAGAAATATTTCGAAACCAACTGTAATGTTTGCAGTGGAAAACCACTCCCCAATTTAAGTGTTAACTTGCAACGCAGCATTTGATTCATTGGGAACTCAATCATCAATCATAGTGGTCCAATGAAGATCTGTAGGAATGACCGTAGCTGGGAATTTGTTGGTTTGTAGTTTAACGCCGCACTCAGCAATATTTCAGTTTTTTGCCAGTGGTCTGTTAATAATCGAGTCTTGACCAGACAATCCAGTGATTGAAATCACAAGCATCGATCCACTCATTTGGGATATTATCATGTAACTGTTCTGGGTGAACAATACCTTCCAAATGGCGTGCTGGTTTTCTTGGGGAATTAGTCAGCAAAGAGCCAGAGTCACAGGGGACTAATCACAATTTTATTTACAAGAACAATTAACAATTTACAATATACTATGAAAATAACTGAGGGTGCCACAGAGAGTCGGTACACACTCTGGGCTGTGGGAGAGAGGTCTGCTTGGTAAGAGAGTCAAACCCCTTCTCTGTCCCAAAACCTACCTACAGTATGTATTTAATAAAAATTTGAACAATAAAAAGGAAGGGGATTGGTTGATACACGATTGGTTGTGCCCTATGCTAAATGGATGGCTAGACAGAGGGGAATACTAAATCCTGTTAATCCTGTTGGACTGGCACTAATCTTGTTGACATATTTACTGGATGCTTTGAAAGAGATTAGGGTGTCACTATAGATGAGCTTGTGTGGGGGCTAATCCTTAATGCACTATAGACGAGCTTGTATGGGGGCTAATCCTTAATGAGTCTTAATTGAAGTAATGTTATTCTAATATACCCCGGTAGGTGATGACAGATATACTTAAATAAATAGCCTTTGTCTGGGAGATGGGATCTTGACACCTTAGGCTAGCATTTATCTAAAAGCTTCTAATCTATTAAACTATGTAGACGTAACTCTTGTCTTATTGAATAGTATGTCTAGATGCGCTCCCATTAGCTTAGGCTAGCATCTATCTAAAAAGCTATAACTGAAACTACTGATATTTTATATATACATTTTACCTGATGATAAATATTACTTGCTAAACTATAATTATATGAAATGATGTATAAATATTACACCGTGATAACTCATAAAAGCACTTGATGTGGATCTAATTATTATAGGATAACTTAGTATAAATGTTATCCCATGATAATATGATGACATGCATCAACAAAGTCAGCAAGCCATGACCACCCGATCCTGTTAGTCACCTTTTACAGCAAGCATGGGTTACTGAAGACCTGTTCTACCTCAGATCTTCACGCATATGTTGCTGGGGAGCTGGCCACTGTATCCATATGAGGTGTCATTAAACACTTATCACATACACTGTATATCATATACCAAAAACATATATGTAGAATGCCATAAAATAAACAAATACCAAATTTTGAACACACTGTCTGATTATTGGCCCATCAATATCTTATTATTATGGTTGTTGTCGTCATCATTGGTTGGAACAAGCAAATGAAGATTCGGCTTTGTTGGTCTTGTAGTTTCTGAGGGGATGATGTTTACAGTATGAAGAAATGCATTTTGAGAGAATTTAGAAGCATAGGTCATATATAGGTCAAAATGGAAAGTTTTGTGAAAAATGAAATGTATGTGTTTAGCCCCACAACTAACTACACAAAAATGCCAAAACCAAAAAAGCATGTGACGTTTCATTGGACAAGTGTTTGCACGACAGATGATGGACGCACAATGGACGACAAACAAACAGGCCAAGGCTTGACCTCACTTGACTTTTGGTCAGCTGAGCTAAAAATCAGGGCTCAATTAAAAGAACTTGATTTAACTTGCACCAGGTGCATGTTGACATCAAAACCAGGTTGCACCCTGGTCCCATAAAGTTGAAACACCCACAGTTTGATGATGTCATGCCTAAGAAAGTATGACAAATTTGAAACATGTACAATTAATTGTATATATAGAATACTAAACGAGCTCCCTTGTAATACCAATTCTACAGAACGAGTGATTAGTTATGGTATCTGATGAGCGAAAGTGACTCAGATACCACAACTATTCACAAGTTTCATAAATTTGGTTTAACACGGGAGCGAGTTTAGTATTTTATTTATTACTGGCCAATTATAACTTTATTAGAATTATACTGTCATGTGTGAATAGGCTGACACCAACACAATCCACAACATAATCAAATTGAGTTCAACAGAATAATACTTCAACCACATCAAAAGTTGAAACTTATTAATTTAATACCATAGAATGGTCCACCTTTAGAATTCAGGCATCCTTCCCATAGGTTAATTGAGTGCTAAGGTTATCGCAACTCACATACTTTAACATAGACCTGCGACTATCGTTGCACTACAGTACGATCGCCTTGTGGAATGGGCCCTGCAGCACAAAGTTTACAATCACGTCCCAATACCCAATGACGTAATTTGTCGAATTTTGTTGCAAGATCCATCGGCAAAACAATGCTATGGGACGTCATCCTAGGAACAAGGTTGCTGGGGTCTTTCAAATGTGCATAACCTTCTCACCACAAGCAATGTCGTTGAATAAGCCAAGGAATGTTGAGAGTTTTCAATATTTATTCGTGAAACATGTTCCGACAGTACACGAGCATGCATTTTGGTTTCACACAATGTGTAATACAAGTGTATGTATATTAAACGTGGGATCTCTTCACAGGCAAGAATTTAATTTATATACTGTAAATCTTGAAATTAATGTGAGCCTCAATTAATCTTGAAAACTGCTAGTGTTCTTTGCTCACATTAACTGAACTTCACATTTAGGTCTCCAAAATGACCATCAACAATAAGACGGCCTCACTTCGCACTTTGGTTAGCAGAAATACCAATTTGTCCGTTGGAAAAACCTGTAGCGAATGCTTCGAGAACATTTGCTAAGAGCAAGCAGAATTATGCACAGATTGAAAAGGAGGCGCTCTCCATAATTTTTGGTGTAAAGAGTACCTGTTTGGGAGACATTTTACACTTGACACAGATCACAAGCCTTTGCTGGCCATATTGGGACCACAGAAACCTGTGCCAACTCTTGCAGCTGCAAGCAAACAAAGATGGGCATTGATTTTTGGCCGCCTATTTATATGACATTCAGTTCAGGAAAATAGAACAGCATTCAAATGTGGATCTCCTCTCATGTCTACCAATCCTAAACAACGATGGTCCAGAAGAAACCCCAGTTTTCCACTTCACGCAAGTTAATAAGCTACCAGCAACAGCCGCAGACATATCTGAAGCCACGAAGAAAGATCTTGTTTTGTCCAAGGTGTTTGGCTACACGCCATACGGATGGCCTTTCACATGCAGAGGATGACATGAAACTCTCTCAGCATGAACTATTGTGCTATGGGTGTCGTGCTATGGGGACTACGGGCCATCTTTCCCCCTACTCTTCAAAACCGTGTCTTGGATGAACTGCAGAGTGAACATACAGGTATAGTTAGTTAGAGTCTAGCCAGAAGCTTTGTGCAGTGGCCAACATAGGATGAAGATATAGAAGCAGTGGTGAAGTCATGTCGACAGTGCATTGAAGTCAAAGCCACACCGTCATCAGCTCCCCTACATGAATGGCCTGTAGCAAGACAACCAAGGGAACACGTTGATGTTGACTGTGCTGAATACAAGGGGCATCATTTCTTCATTCTAACAGATGTGTACTCAAAGTGCATACAACGACGGTCACAAGGACAATAATGGTGCTCAGACAAATCTTTGCTTCTCATGGGCTGCCATTTGAACCGGTATCTGACATCGGTTCACTTCTGAAGAGTTTGCTGCATTTATGACACAAAATGGAATTAAACAGAAAAGAAGTCCACCATATCATTCACAGACAAAAGACCGCCTCCCTGGTAGAGTGTCCACCCGGAGTGCGGACGGTTCGGGGTTTGATCCCTGTGATCCCTGGCCGTATAATACAAAAAAACGTTAAAAGATGGTACTTGTTGTTACCCTGTCTGGCGCCCAGCATTAAGGGGCTAAAACAAGGACTGGTCGGCTCGGAGTCAGTATAATGTGTCTGAGTGGAGTATTCATGTTAAATTGCCGCATGGTATCTCAGTGTGCTAGCACAAAAATCGGCATCAGTCCGGACTAGTACAAGCGTGCATGCAAGCACGCACGCACGTCGCTATATAAGTATAAGTACAATAATCTTGGACGCGACGTTAAACCCCATTTCACCTCACCGCCTCACAGACAAATGGTGCTGCTGAAAGATTTGTTCAAGTATTGAAGAATCACTTGAAGACATCCACAGATGAAACAGAGTCAGGGATATTTCCCCTTTAAGAGACAATTCAAGTCTGATACTATGCAGTTCCCCACCTAAATGTGCCTGTTATGTACACCACTCATGAGTCCTCTTCTGGAGACACGATGATGTCACAGACATTCCACCTCCTAGGGAAACCATGCCAAGCAACATGGGTCCACTACAATCTCCCCATCCACTGCCGTCTGTAAAACGTTATCCCCGAAAGGTGACCCTCACAGAGACTTGATCTGTAAAGTTGTCACATTTCCACTTCTCCCAATGATTGTTCATTAAGTCATTACGCATTAGAGTTGTCCATCTTAAAGAAAAACAGGAAGGCTTGTCGTGTTATTGTTTATGTGCTACGTTTTCAAGGAATATGCTCTTCCGTGATGTCATAACACGATGTCACAGGTTTCTGCGTACGCCACTGTAATGCAGTCTGAAATAAACTAAATGATAGGCCTGACGTGTTTTCACTGAGTTGGCTAAAAGTGGATGTTCAAAACATAACATTTGGAAAGGCATAAAATATGTATCCTGTGACCGTCACTTGTGTGAAACAAAACGGAACACAGCAAACACCAGTGGTGACCAACATAATAACTCGCAAGCAGTGGTACATGAGGGTAGAAATTGTGTCAGAGCCTCGCTTTAAAAGGGCTTTCCTGTGGGTTATGAATATCTCACAAATATAGCCTATATTATTATATATACATAATAGTTTCAGATACAGTTCTTCCAGTCAATGCATCAAAATTCTTTGAAGTTATATTCTTGGGTATTTTTATCCAAATCACCAGTAAGTTGGCAGAACGTGGATTGCTGTTTTTTGCTAAGGCAAAACAAATAATACTCTTGATTCTCAGGCATCACTCGCATCATCATAAAGTCTGCTGCAAGTTTTATTTTTATTTCCATTTTCCAAAAAATATAAAAAATATACCCCATGCACCAAAAAAATTTAAAATGGAAACAAAAATGAAACGTGCTGTCAACTTCATGATGATGTGGGCAGTGACTGAGAACCAAGACTAATACACATGGTAATCTTAATCTCAACACATAAACCATTGTCCAGCAGTAAAACAGGACTTCACCACTGCTTCTATATCTTCATCCAATGTTGGCCACCACGCAAAGTTTCTGCCTGGACTCTTCCTTCTAACTATTCCTGTTAAACGGTAAACCATTATGCCTAGCGATTTCAAATTGGTATTTCAAGTTTGTTATCACCTGTTCATTTACCTGAATTTGCTGAAGGGAACCGATCTAAATTTTGTCTGCATACTTTACTCAAAGGCTGCGTCCCTTGATGTGATGTTCGTTGTTTAACACCACAGTCAGCAATATTCCAGCTATTCAAGGGACGCCAGAAACCTATGATTTTGGGTTTGAATCTCTGTTCGCCCTGATTATGTGGTAAATGTTTAAGACCTACATCACCTCAGGCTTTCCTCCCACATTAAGCTGACACGCCGTGATGCAACTGGAATACTATTCAAAGCAGCGTTAAACCCAACTCACATACTCCTCCAAAATACTGAATCACCTGGAGGGGGGGTTTGCATTACATATGGGTGTGCACTATACTCAAGAAAATATGGTAGGTATTGAGTGTGTTCAGATTTCAACTTTGTGTTGACAAAAATTAGGGTTCGTCAGACACAAATTTGAAAATTTATAACATGCACTTGGTACATGTAGACATAAATATTAGGTTCCATTTTTCAATTTTAGGTTGCACTGGTGCATGTTAAATCCAGCCCTGAAAATGCATGTTTAAAATATGATTACCCCCGGTAAATTCTTGTCACAGCAGAGCACAGAAGTCACAAATTGCAATGTTACCAGACCAGATAAAATGCTGCCAGTCCAGAATTTTCTAGGCTAACGAACAAAACCAAAAGAAGGGTAAACATAAGAATAGAACTGTCAGTTCTCAGAAAATAATAAACTGGTGGATTGTCAAGTTAGTAGCTTTAACTCCTGACCATCGGGCATGCAACTTTTCAAAAATGACCATCCATCAGCAAAAAAACATCTCCGACTGTCGCGAGCTGTAGAGAATGTTAGCCACTTGGTGGCAGATTATGTTAGCTAGCCACTGGGTTGCAGAGAATGTTAGCCACTAGGCAGCAGAGAATGTTAGCCACTGGGTGGCAGAGAATGTTAGCCACTGGGTGGAGGAGAATGTAAGTCACTGGGCAGCAGAGAATGTTAGCCACTGGGTGGAGGAGAATGTTAGCCACTGGGTGGAGGAGAATGTTAGCCACTGGGTGGCAGAGAATGTTAGCCACTGGGTGGAAGAGAATGTAAGCCACTGGGTGGAAGAGAATGTTAGCCACTGGGTGGCAGATCATGTTAGCCACTGGGCAGTAGAGAATGTTAGCCACTGGGTGGCAGAGAATGTTAGCCACTGGGTGGCAGAGAATGTAAGCCACTGGGCAGCAGAGAATGTTAGCCACTGGGTGGCAGAGAATGTAAGCCACTGGGTGGAAGAGAATGTAAGCCACTGGGCAGCAGAGAATGTTAGCCACTGGGTGGAAGAGAATGTAAGCCACTGGGTGGAAGAGAATGTTAGCCACTGGGTGGCAGATCATGTTAGCCACTGGGCAGTAGAGAATGTTAGCCACTGGGTGGCAGAGAATGTTAGTCACTAGGTGGCAGAGAATGTTAGCCACTGGGTGGCAGAGAATGTTAGCCACTGGGCAGCAGAGAATGTTAGCCACTGGGTGGCAGAGAATGTAAGCCACTAGGTGGCAGAGAATGTTAGTCACTAGGTGGCAGAGAATGTTAGTCACTAGGTGGCAGAGAATATTAGCCACTGGGCAGCAGAGAATGTTAGTCACTAGGTGGCAGAGAATGTTAGCCACTGGGCAGCACAGAATGTTAGTCACTAGGTGGCAGAGAATGTTAGCCACTGGATGGCAGAGAATGTTAGCCACTGGGTGGCAGAGAATGTTAGCCACTGGGCAGCAGAGAATATAAGCCACTAGGTGGCAGAGAATGTTAGCCACTGGGTGGCAGAGAATGTTAGCCACTGGGTGGCAGAGAATGTTAGTCACTGGGTGGCAGAGAATGTTAGTCACTAGGTGGCAGAGAATGTTAGTCACTGGGTGGCAGAGAATGTTAGTCACTGGGTGGCAGAGAATGTTAGCCACTGGGTGGCAGAGAATGTAAGCCACTAGGCAGCAGCCAATGTTAGCCACTGGGTTGCAGAGAATGTTAGTCACTGGGCAGCAGAGAATGTTAGCCACTGGGCAGCAGAGAATGTTAGTCACTGGGTGGCAGAGAATGTTAGTCACTGGGTGGCAGAGAATGTTAGCCACTGGGTGGCAGAGAATGTTAGCCACTGGGTGGCAGAGAATGTTAGTCACTAGGTGGCAGAGAA
Organism: Haliotis rufescens; assembly: GCF_023055435.1. Classification (NCBI taxonomy): domain Eukaryota; kingdom Metazoa; phylum Mollusca; class Gastropoda; order Lepetellida; family Haliotidae; genus Haliotis; species Haliotis rufescens. The sequence continues at coordinate 47,792,437 of NW_025964001.1, read as the reverse complement.
TGTAAGCCACTAGGCAGCAGAGAATATAAGCCACTGGGTGACAGAGAATGTTAGCCACTGGGCAGCAGAGAATGTTAGCCACTGGGTGACAGAGAATGTTAGCCACTGGGCAGCAGAGAATGTTAGCCACTGGGTGACAGAGAATGTTAGCCACTGGGTGGCAGAGAATGTAAGCCACTAGGCAGCAGAGAATGTTAGCCACTGGGTGACAGAGAATGTTAGTCACTGGGCAGCAGAGAATGTTAGCCACTGGGTGGCAGAGAATGTAAGCCACTAGGCAGCAGACAATGTTAGCCACTGGGTGGCAGAGAATGTTAGCCACTGGGCAGCAGAGAATGTTAGCCAATGGGCAGCAGAGAATGTTAGCCACTGGGTGGCAGAGAATGTTAGCCACTGGGTGGCAGAGAATGTTAGTCACTGGGCAGCAGAGAATGTTAGCCACTGGGCAGCAGAGAATGTTAGCCACTGGGTGGCAGAGAATGTTAGTCACTGGGTGGCAGAGAATGTTAGTCACTGGGTGGCAGAGAATGTTAGCCACTGGGCAGCAGAGAATGTTAGCCACTGGGTGGCAGAGAATGTTAGCCACTGGGTGGCAGAGAATGTTAGCCACTGGGTGGCAGAGAATGTTAGCCACTGGGCAGCAGAGAATGTAAGCCACTGGGCAGCAGACAATGTTAGCCACTGGGTGGCAGAGAATGTAAGCCACTAGGCAGCAGACAATGTTAGCCACTGGGTGGCAGAGAATGTTAGCCACTGGGCAGCAGAGAATGTTAGCCACTGGGCAGCAGAGAATGTTAGCCAATGGGTGGCAGAGAATGTTAGCCACTGGGTGGCAGAGAATGTTAGCCACTGGGCAGCAGAGAATGTAAGCCACTGGGCAGCAGACAATGTTAGCCACTGGGTGGCAGAGAATGTAAGCCACTAGGCAGCAGAGAATGTTAGCCACTGGGTGGCAGAGAATGTTAGCCACTGGGCAGCAGAGAATGTTAGCCACTGGGTGGCAGAGAATGTTAGCCACTGGGCAGCAGAGAATGTTAGTCACTGGGCAGCAGAGAATGTTAGCCACTGGGTGGCAGAGAATGTTAGCCACTGGGTGGCAGAGAATGTTAGCCACTGGGCAGCAGAGAATGTTAGCCACTGGGTGGCAGAGAATGTAAGCCACTAGGCAGCAGAGAATGTTAGCCACTGGGTGGCAGAGAATGTTAGCTACTGGGCAGCAGAGAATGTTAGCCACTGGGCAGCAGAGAATGTTAGCCACTGGGTGGCAGAGAATGTTAGTCACTGGGTGGCAGAGAATGTAAGCCACTGGGTGGCAGAGAATGTTAGTCACTAGGTGGCAGAGAATGTTAGTCACTCGGTGGCAGAGAATGTTAGTCACTGGGTGGCAGAGAATGTAAGCCACTGGGCAGCAGAGAATGTAAGCCACTGGGCAGCAGAGAATGTTAGCCACTGGGCAGCAGAGAATGTAAGCCACTGGGTGGCAGAGAATGTTAGTCACTAGGTGGCAGAGAATGTTAGTCACTAGGTGGCAGAGAATGTTAGCCACTGGATGGCAGAGAATGTAAGCCACTGGGCAGCAGAGAATGTTAGTCACTGGGCAGCAGAGAATGTAAGCCACTGGGTGGCAGAGAATGTTAGTCACTAGGTGGCAGAGAATGTAAGCCACTGGGTGGCAGAGAATGTTAGTCACTAGATGGCAGAGAATGTTAGCTACTGGGCAGCAGAGAATATAAGCCACTAGGTGGCAGAGAATGTTAGTCACTGGGCAGCAGAGAATGTTAGCCACTGGGTGGCAGAGAATGTTAGTCACTAGGTGGCAGAGAATGTAAGCCACTAGGTGGCAGAGAATGTTAGTCACTAGGTGGCAGAGAATGTAAGCCACTGGGTGGCAGAGAATGTTAGTCACTGGGTGGCAGAGAAAGTTAGCCACTGGGCAGCAGAGAATGTTAGTCACTGGGTGGCAGAGAATGTTAGTCAGTGAGCGGCGGAGAATGTCAGCCACTGAGTGGCAGAGAATGTAAGCTACTGGGCAGCACAGAATATAAGCCACTAGGTGGCAGAGAATGTTAGCCACTGGGCAGCACAGAATATAAGCCACTAGGTGGCAGAGAATGTTAGTCACTGGGTGGCAGAGAATGTTAGCCACTGGGTGGCAGAGAATGTTAGCCACTGGGCAGCAGAGAATATAAGCCACTAGGTGGCAGAGAATGTTAGCCACTGGGTGGCAGAGAATGTTAGTCACTGGGCGGCAGAGAATGTGAGTCACTAGATGGCAGAGAATTCTAGCCACTGAGTGGCAGAGAATGTTAGTCAGTAGGTGGCAGAGAATGTTAGCCACTGGGCAGAGAATGTTAGTCACTGGGTGGCAGAGAATATAAGCCACTAGGTGGCAGAGAATGTTAGTCACTGGGTGGCAGAGAATGTTAGCCACTGGGCAGAGAATGTTAGCCACTGGGTGGCAGAGAATATAAGCCACTAGGTGGCAGAGAATGTTAGTCACTAGGTGGCAGAGAATGTTAGCTACTGGGCAGCAGAAAATATAAGCCACTAGGTGGCAGAGAATGTTAGTCACTGGGCAGCAGAGAATGTTAGCCACTGGGTGGCAGAGAATGTTAGTCACTGGGTGGCAGAGAATGTAAGCCACTGGGTGGCAGAGAATGTTAGCCACTGGGTGGCAGAGAATGTTAGTCACTAGGTGGCAGAGAATGTTAGCCACTGGGTGGCAGAGAATGTTAGCCACTGGGTGGCAGAGAATGTTAGTCACTGGGCAGCAGAGAATGTTAGCCACTGGGTGGCAGAGAATGTTAGTCACTAGGTGGCAGAGAATGTTAGCCACTGGGTGGCAGAGAATGTTAGTCACTGGGTGGCAGAGAATGTAAGCCACTGGGTGGCAGAGAATGTTAGTCACTAGGTGGCAGAGAATGTTAGTCACTGGGTGGCAGAGAATGTAAGCCACTGGGTGGCAGAGAATGTTAGTCACTAGGTGGCAGAGAATGTTAGTCACTGGGTGGCAGAGAATGTTAGCCACTGGGTGGCAGAGAATGTTAGCCACTGGGTGGCAGAGAATGTTAGCCACTGGGTGGCAGAGAATGTAAGCCAATAGGCAGCAGACAATGTTAGCCACTGGGTGGTAGAGAATGTTAGCCACTGGGTGGCAGAGAATGTAAGCCAATGGGCAGCAGAGAATGTTAGCCACTGGGTGGCAGAGAATGTTAGCCACTGGGTGGCAGAGAATGTTAGTCACTGGGCAGCAGAGAATGTTAGCCACTGGGCAGCAGAGAATGTTAGCCACTGGGTGGCAGAGAATGTTAGTCACTGGGTGGCAGAGAATGTTAGTCACTGGGTGGCAGAGAATGTTAGCCACTGGGCAGCAGAGAATGTTAGCCACTGGGTGGCAGAGAATGTTAGCCACTGGGTGGCAGAGAATGTTAGCCACTGGGTGGCAGAGAATGTTAGCCACTGGGCAGCAGAGAATGTAAGCCACTGGGCAGCAGACAATGTTAGCCACTGGGTGGCAGAGAATGTAAGCCACTAGGCAGCAGACAATGTTAGCCACTGGGTGGCAGAGAATGTTAGCCACTGGGCAGCAGAGAATGTTAGCCATTGGGCAGCAGAGAATGTTAGCCACTGGGTGGCAGAGAATGTTAGCCACTGGGTGGCAGAGAATGTTAGCCACTGGGCAGCAGAGAATGTAAGCCACTGGGCAGCAGACAATGTTAGCCACTGGGTGGCAGAGAATGTAAGCCACTAGGCAGCAGAGAATGTTAGCCACTGGGTGGCAGAGAATGTTAGCCACTGGGCAGCAGAGAATGTTAGCCACTGGGTGGCAGAGAATGTTAGCCACTGGGCAGCAGAGAATGTTAGTCACTGGGCAGCAGAGAATGTTAGCCACTGGGTGGCAGACAATGTTAGCCACTGGGTGGCAGAGAATGTTAACCACTGGGCAGCAGAGAATGTTAGCCACTGGGTGGCAGAGAATGTAAGCCACTAGGCAGCAGAGAATGTTAGCCACTGGGTGGCAGAGAATGTTAGCTACTGGGCAGCAGAGAATGTTAGCCACTGGGCAGCAGAGAATGTTAGCCACTGGGTGGCAGAGAATGTTAGTCACTGGGTGGCAGAGAATGTAAGCCACTGGGTGGCAGAGAATGTTAGTCACTAGGTCGCAGAGAATGTTAGTCACTGGGTGGCAGAGAATGTTAGCCACTGGGTGGCAGAGAATGTTAGTCACTCGGTGGCAGAGAATGTTAGTCACTGGGTGGCAGAGAATGTTAGCCACTGGGCAGCAGAGAATGTAAGCCACTGGGCAGCAGAGAATGTAAGCCACTGGGTGGCAGAGAATGTTAGTCACTAGGTCGCAGAGAATGTTAGTCACTGGGTGGCAGAGAATGTTAGCCACTGGGTGGCAGAGAATGTTAGTCACTAGGTGGAAGAGAATGTTAGCCACTGGATGGCAGAGAATGTAAGCCACTGGGCAGCAGAGAATGTTAGTCACTGGGCAGCAGAGAATGTAAGCCACTGGGTGGCAGAGAATGTTAGTCACTAGGTGGCAGAGAATGTAAGCCACTGGGTGGCAGAGAATATTAGTCACTAGATGGCAGAGAATGTTAGCTACTGGGCAGCAGAGAATATAAGCCACTAGGTGGCGGAGAATGTTAGTCACTGGGCAGCAAAGAATGTTAGCCACTGGGTGGCAGAGAATGTTAGTCACTAGGTGGCAGAGAATGTAAGCCACTAGGTGGCAGAGAATGTTAGTCACTAGGTGGCAGAGAATGTAAGCCACTGGGTGGCAGAGAATGTTAGTCACTGGGTGGCAGAGAAAGTTAGCCACTGGGCAGCAGAGAATGTTAGTCACTGGGTGGCAGAGAATGTTAGTCAGTGAGCGGCGGAGAATCTCAGCCACTGAGTGGCAGAGAATGTAAGCTACTGGGCAGCACAGAATATAAGCCACTAGGTGGCAGAGAATGTTAGCCACTGGGCAGCACAGAATATAAGCCACTAGGTGGCAGAGAATGTTAGTCACTGGGTGGCAGAGAATGTTAGCCACTGGGTGGCAGAGAATGTTAGCCACTGGGCAGCAGAGAATATAAGCCACTAGGTGGCAGAGAATGTTAGTCACTGGGTGGCAGAGAATGTTAGTCACTGGGCGGCAGAGAATGTGAGTCACTAGATGGCAGAGAATTCTAGCCACTGAGTGGCAGAGAATGATAGTCAGTAGGTGGCAGAGAATGTTAGCCACTGGGTGGCAGAGAATATAAGCCACTAGGTGGCAGAGAATGTTAGTCACTAGGTGGCAGAGAATGTTAGCTACTGGGCAGCAGAAAATATAAGCCACTAGGTGGCAGAGAATGTTAGTCACTGGGCAGCAGAGAATGTTAGCCACTGGGTGGCAGAGAATGTTAGTCACTGGGTGGCAGAGAATGTAAGCCACTGGGTGGCAGAGAATGTTAGCCACTGGGTGGCAGAGAATGTTAGTCACTAGGTGGCAGAGAATGTTAGCCACTGGGTGGCAGAGAATGTTAGCCACTGGGTGGCAGAGAATGTTAGTCACTGGGCAGCAGAGAATGTTAGCCACTGGGTGGCAGAGAATGTTAGTCACTAGGTGGCAGAGAATGTTAGCCACTGGGTGGCAGAGAATGTTAGTCACTGGGTGGCAGAGAATGTAAGCCACTGGGTGGCAGAGAATGTTAGTCACTAGGTGGCAGAGAATGTTAGTCACTGGGTGGCAGAGAATGTAAGCCACTGGGTGGCAGAGAATGTTAGTCACTAGGTGGCAGAGAATGTTAGTCACTGGGTGGCAGAGAATGTTAGCCACTGGGTGGCAGAGAATGTTAGCCACTGGGTGGCAGAGAATGTTAGCCACTGGGTGGCAGAGAATGTTAGCCACTGGGTGGCAGAGAATGTAAGCCACTAGGCAGCAGACAATGTTAGCCACTGGGTGGCAGAGAATGTTAGCCACTGGGCAGCAGAGAATGTTAGCCAATGGGCAGCAGAGAATGTTAGCCACTGGGTGGCAGAGAATGTTAGCCACTGGGTGGCAGAGAATGTTAGTCACTGGGCAGCAGAGAATGTTAGCCACTGGGCAGCAGAGAATGTTAGCCACTGGGTGGCAGAGAATGTTAGTCACTGGGTGGCAGAGAATGTTAGTCACTGGGTGGCAGAGAATGTTAGCCACTGGGCAGCAGAGAATGTTAGCCACTGGGTGGCAGAGAATGTTAGCCACTGGGTGGCAGAGAATGTTAGCCACTGGGTGGCAGAGAATGTTAGCCACTGGGCAGCAGAGAATGTAAGCCACTGGGCAGCAGACAATGTTAGCCACTGGGTGGCAGAGAATGTAAGCCACTAGGCAGCAGACAATGTTAGCCACTGGGTGGCAGAGAATGTTAGCCACTGGGCAGCAGAGAATGTTAGCCACTGGGTGGCAGAGAATGTTAGCCACTGGGCAGCAGAGAATGTTAGTCACTGGGCAGCAGAGAATGTTAGCCACTGGGTGGCAGAGAATGTTAGCCACTGGGTGGCAGAGAATGTTAGCCACTGGGCAGCAGAGAATGTTAGCCACTGGGTGGCAGAGAATGTAAGCCACTAGGCAGCAGAGAATGTTAGCCACTGGGTGGCAGAGAATGTTAGCTACTGGGCAGCAGAGAATGTTAGCCACTGGGCAGCAGAGAATGTTAGCCACTGGGTGGCAGAGAATGTTAGTCACTGGGTGGCAGAGAATGTAAGCCACTGGGTGGCAGAGAATGTTAGTCACTAGGTCGCAGAGAATGTTAGTCACTGGGTGGCAGAGAATGTTAGCCACTGGGTGGCAGAGAATGTTAGTCACTCGGTGGCAGAGAATGTTAGTCACTGGGTGGCAGAGAATGTAAGCCACTGGGCAGCAGAGAATGTAAGCCACTGGGCAGCAGAGAATGTTAGCCACTGGGCAGCAGAGAATGTAAGCCACTGGGTGGCAGAGAATGTTAGTCACTAGGTGGCAGAGAATGTAAGCCACTGGGCAGCAGAGAATGTTAGTCACTGGGCAGCAGAGAATGTAAGCCACTGGGTGGCAGAGAATGTTAGTCACTAGGTGGCAGAGAATGTAAGCCACTGGGTGGCAGAGAATGTTAGTCACTAGATGGCAGAGAATGTTAGCTACTGGGCAGCAGAGAATATAAGGCACTAGGTGGCAGAGAATGTTAGTCACTGGGCAGCAGAGAATGTTAGCCACTGGGTGGCAGAGAATGTTAGTCACTAGGTGGCAGAGAATGTAAGCCACTAGGTGGCAGAGAATGTTAGTCACTAGGTGGCAGAGAATGTAAGCCACTGGGTGGCAGAGAATGTTAGTCACTGGGTGGCAGAGAAAGTTAGCCACTGGGCAGCAGAGAATGTTAGTCACTGGGTGGCAGAGAATGTTAGTCAGTGAGCGGCGGAGAATGTCAGCCACTGAGTGGCAGAGAATGTAAGCTACTGGGCAGCACAGAATATAAGCCACTAGGTGGCAGAGAATGTTAGCCACTGGGCAGCACAGAATATAAGCCACTAGGTGGCAGAGAATGTTAGTCACTGGGTGGCAGAGAATGTTAGCCACTGGGTGGCAGAGAATGTTAGCCACTGGGCAGCAGAGAATATAAGCCACTAGGTGGCAGAGAATGTTAGTCACTGGGTGGCAGAGAATGTTAGTCACTGGGCGGCAGAGAATGTGAGTCACTAGATGGCAGAGAATTCTAGCCACTGAGTGGCAGAGAATGATAGTCAGTAGGTGGCAGAGAATGTTAGCCACTGGGCAGAGAATGTTAGTCACTGGGTGGCAGAGAATATAAGCCACTAGGTGGCAGAGAATGTTAGTCACTGGGTGGCAGAGAATGTTAGCCACTGGGCAGAGAATGTTAGCCACTGGGTGGCAGAGAATATAAGCCACTAGGTGGCAGAGAATGTTAGTCACTAGGTGGCAGAGAATGTTAGCTACTGGGCAGCAGAAAATATAAGCCACTAGGTGGCAGAGAATGTTAGTCACTGGGCAGCAGAGAATGTTAGCCACTGGGTGGCAGAGAATGTTAGTCACTAGGTGGCAGAGAATGTAAGCCACTAGGTGGCAGAGAATGTTAGCCACTGGGCAGCAGAGAATGTTAGTCACTAGGTGGCAGAGAATGTAAGTCACTAGGTGGCAGAGAATGTTAGCCACTGGGTGGAAGAGAATGTAAGTCACTGGGTGGCAGAGAATGTTAGTCACTAGGTGGCAGAGAATGTAAGCCACTGGGTGGCAGAGAATGTTAGCCACTGGGCAGCAGAGAATGTTAGTCAGTGAGCGGCGGAGAATGTCAGCCACTGAGTGGCAGAGAATGTTAGCCACTGGGCAGCAGAGAATATAAGCCATTAGGTGGCAGAGAATGTTAGTCACTGGGTGGCAGAGAATGTTAGCAACTGGGCAGCAGAGAATATAAGCCACTAGGTGGCAGAGAATGTTAGTCACTAGGTGGCAGAGAATGTTAGTCACTAGGTGGCAGAGAATGTTAGCTACTGGGCAGCAGAGAATATAAGCCACTAGGTGGCAGAGAATGGTAGTCACTGGGCAGCACAGAATGTTAGCCACTGGGTGGCAGAGAATGTTAGTCACTAGGTGGCAGAGAATGTAAGCTACTAGGTGGCAGAGAATGTTAGTCACTAGGTGGCAGAGAATGTAAGCCACTGGGTGGCAGAGAATGTTAGTCACTGGGCAGCAGAGAATGTTAGTCAGTGAGCGGCGGAGAATGTCAGCCACTGAGTGGCAGAGAATGTTAGCCACTGGGCAGCAGAGAATATAAGCCATTAGGTGGCAGAGAATGTTAGTCACTGGGTGGCAGAGAATGTTAGCAACTGGGCAGCAGAGAATATAAGCCACTAGGTGGCAGAGAATGTTAGTCACTAGGTGGCAGAGAATGTAAGCCACTGCGCAGCAGAGAATGTGAGTCACTAGGTGGCAGAGAATTCTAGCCACTGAGTGGCAGAGAATGTTAGTCAGTAGGTGACAGAGAATGGAAGCCACTGGGTGGCAGAGAATGTTAATCACTAGGTGGCAGAGAATGTTAGTCACTAGGTGGTAGAGAATGTTAGCCACCGGGCAGCAGAGAATGTTAGTCACTGGGTGGCAGAGAATGTTGGTCACTAGGTGGCAGAGAATGTTAGCCACTGGGCAGCAGAGAATGTAAGCCACTGGGTGGCAGAGAATGTTAGTCACTAGGTGGCAGAGAATGTTAGCCACTGGGCAGCAGAGAATGTTAGCCACTGGGCAGCAGAGAATATAAGCCACTAGGCAGCAGAGAATGTTAGTCACTAGGTGGCAGAGAATGTAAGCCACTAGGTGGCAGAGAATGTTAGTCACTGGGTGGCAGAGAATGTTAGTCAATGGGTGGCAGAAAATGTTAGCCACTGGATGGCAGAGAATGTTAGTCACTGGGCAGCAGAGAATGTTAGCCACTGGGTGGCAGAGAATGTCAGCCACTGGGCGGCAGAGAATGTAAGCCACTGGGTGACAGAGAATCTTAGTCACTAGGTGGCAGAGAATGTTAGTCACTGGGTGGCAGAGAATGTTAGTCACTGGGCAGCAGAGATTGTTAGCCACTGGGCAGCAGAGAATGTAAGCCACTGGGTGGCAGAGAATGTTAGTCACTAGGGGGCAGAGAATGTTAGTCACTAGGTGGCAGAGAATGTAAGCCACCGGGTGGCAGAGAATGTTAGTCACTAGGTGGCAGAGAATGTTAGCTACTGGGCAGCAGAGAATATAAGCCACTAGGTGGCAGAGAATGTTAGTCACTAGGTGGCAGAGAATGTAAGCCACTGGGTGGCAGAGAATGTTAGTCACTAGGTGGCAGAGAATGTCAGCCACTGGGTGGCAGAGAATGTTAGTCACTAGGTGGCAGAGATTGTTAGTCACTAGGTGGCAGAGAATGTCAGCCACTGGGCAGAGAATGTTAGTCACTGGGTGGCAGAGAATATAAGCCACTAGGTGGCAGAGAATGTTAGTCACTGGGTGGCAGAGAATGTTAGCCACTGGGCAGAGAATGTTAGCCACTGGGTGGCAGAGAATATAAGCCACTAGGTGGCAGAGAATGTTAGTCACTAGGTGGCAGAGAATGTTAGCTACTGGGCAGCAGAAAATATAAGCCACTAGGTGGCAGAGAATGTTAGTCACTGGGTGGCAGAGAATGTTAGCCACTGGGTGGCAGAGAATGTCAGCCACTGGGCGGCAGAGAATGTAAGCCACTGGGTGACAGAGAATCTTAGTCACTAGGTGGCAGAGAATGTTAGTCACTAGGTGGCAGAGAATGTTAGTCACTGGGTGGCAGAGAATGTTAGTCACTGGGCAGCAGAGATTGTTAGCCACTGGGCAGCAGAGAATGTAAGCCACTGGGTGGCAGAGAATGTTAGTCACTAGGTGGCAGAGAATGTTAGTCACTAGGTGGCAGAGAATGTTAGCCACTGGGCAGCAGAGAATGTTAGCCACTGGGCAGCAGAGATTGTTAGCCACTGGGTGGCAGAGAATGTTAGCCACTAGGCAGCAGACAATGTTAGCCACTGGGTGGCAGAGAATGTTAGCCACTGGGCAGCAGAGAATGTTAGCCACTGGGCAGCAGAGAATGTTAGCCACTAGGCAGCAGACAATGTTAGCCACTGGGTGGCAGAGAATGTTAGCCACTGGGCAGCAGAGAATGTTAGCCACTGGGCAGCAGAGAATGTTAGCCACTGGGTGGCAGAGAATGTTAGCCACTGGGTGGCAGAGAATGTTAGCCACTGGGCAGCAGAGAATGTAAGCCACTGGGCAGCAGACAATGTTAGCCACTGGGTGGCAGAGAATGTAAGCCACTAGGCAGCAGAGAATGTTAGCCACTGGGTGGCAGAGAATGTTAGCCACTGGGCAGCAGAGAATGTTAGCCACTGGGTGGCAGAGAATGTTAGCCACTGGGCAGCAGAGAATGTTAGTCACTGGGCAGCAGAGAATGTTAGCCACTGGGTGGCAGAGAATGTTAGCCACTGGGTGGCAGAGAATGTTAGCCACTGGGCAGCAGAGAATGTTAGCCACTGGGTGGCAGAGAATGTAAGCCACTAGGCAGCAGAGAATGTTAGCCACTGGGTGGCAGAGAATGTTAGCTACTGGGCAGCAGAGAATGTTAGCCACTGGGCAGCAGAGAATGTTAGCCACTGGGTGGCAGAGAATGTTAGTCACTGGGTGGCAGAGAATGTAAGCCACTGGGTGGCAGAGAATGTTAGTCACTAGGTCGCAGAGAATGTTAGTCACTGGGTGGCAGAGAATGTTAGCCACTGGGTGGCAGAGAATGTTAGTCACTCGGTGGCAGAGAATGTTAGTCACTGGGTGGCAGAGAATGTAAGCCACTGGGCAGCAGAGAATGTAAGCCACTGGGCAGCAGAGAATGTTAGCCACTGGGCAGCAGAGAATGTAAGCCACTGGGTGGCAGAGAATGTTAGTCACTAGGTGGCAGAGAATGTTAGTCACTAGGTGGCAGAGAATGTTACCCACTGGATGGCAGAGAAAGTAAGCCACTGGGCAGCAGAGAATGTTAGTCACTAGGTCGCAGAGAATGTTAGTCACTGGGTGGCAGAGAATGTTAGCCACTGGGTGGCAGAGAATGTTAGTCACTCGGTGGCAGAGAATGTTAGTCACTGGGTGGCAGAGAATGTAAGCCACTGGGCAGCAGAGAATGTAAGCCACTGGGCAGCAGAGAATGTAAGCCACTGGGCAGCAGAGAATGTAAGCCACTGGGTGGCAGAGAATGTTAGTCACTAGGTGGCAGAGAATGATAGTCAGTAGGTGGCAGAGAATGTTAGCCACTGGGCAGAGAATGTTAGTCACTGGGTGGCAGAGAATATAAGCCACTAGGTGGCAGAGAATGTTAGTCACTGGGTGGCAGAGAATGTTAGCCACTGGGCAGAGAATGTTAGCCACTGGGTGGCAGAGAATATAAGCCACTAGGTGGCAGAGAATGTTAGTCACTAGGTGGCAGAGAATGTTAGCTACTGGGCAGCAGAAAATATAAGCCACTAGGTGGCAGAGAATGTTAGTCACTGGGCAGCAGAGAATGTTAGCCACTGGGTGGCAGAGAATGTTAGTCACTAGGTGGCAGAGAATGTAAGCCACTAGGTGGCAGAGAATGTTAGCCACTGGGCAGCAGAGAATGTTAGTCACTAGGCAGCAGAGAATGTAAGTCACTAGGTGGCAGAGAATGTTAGCCACTGGGTGGAAGAGAATGTAAGTCACTGGGTGGCAGAGAATGTTAGTCACTAGGTGGCAGAGAATGTAAGCCACTGGGTGGCAGAGAATGTTAGTCAGTGAGCGGCGGAGAATGTCAGCCACTGAGTGGCAGAGAATGTTAGCCACTGGGCAGCAGAGAATATAAGCCATTAGGTGGCAGAGAATGTTAGTCACTGGGTGGCAGAGAATGTTAGCAACTGGGCAGCAGAGAATATAAGCCACTAGGTGGCAGAGAATGTTAGTCACTAGGTGGCAGAGAATGTTAGTCACTAGGTGGCAGAGAATGTTAGCTACTGGGCAGCACAGAATATAAGCCACTAGGTGGCAGAGAATGGTAGTCACTGGGCAGCACAGAATGTTAGCCACTGGGTGGCAGAGAATGTTAGTCACTAGGTGGCAGAGAATGTAAGCTACTAGGTGGCAGAGAATGTTAGTCACTAGGTGGCAGAGAATGTAAGCCACTGGGTGGCAGAGAATGTTAGTCACTGGGCAGCAGAGAATGTTAGTCAGTGAGCGGCGGAGAATGTCAGCCACTGAGTGGCAGAGAATGTTAGCCACTGGGCAGCAGAGAATATAAGCCATTAGGTGGCAGAGAATGTTAGTCACTGGGTGGCAGAGAATGTTAGCAACTGGGCAGCAGAGAATATAAGCCACTAGGTGGCAGAGAATGTTAGTCACTAGGTGGCAGAGAATGTAAGCCACTGCGCAGCAGAGAATGTGAGTCACTAGGTGGCAGAGAATTCTAGCCACTGAGTGGCAGAGAATGTTAGTCAGTAGGTGACAGAGAATGGAAGCCACTGGGTGGCAGAGAATGTTAATCACTAGGTGGCAGAGAATGTTAGTCACTAGGTGGTAGAGAATGTTAGCCACCGGGCAACAGAGAATGTTAGTCACTGGGTGGCAGAGAATGTTGGTCACTAGGTGGCAGAGAATGTTAGCCACTGGGCAGCAGAGAATGTAAGCCACTGGGTGGCAGAGAATGTTAGTCACTAGGTGGCAGAGAATGTTAGCCACTGGGCAGCAGAGAATGTTAGCCACTGGGCAGCAGAGAATATAAGCCACTAGGCAGCAGAGAATGTTAGTCACTAGGTGGCAGAGAATGTAAGCCACTAGGTGGCAGAGAATGTTAGTCACTGGGTGGCAGAGAATGTTAGTCAATGGGTGGCAGAAAATGTTAGCCACTGGATGGCAGAGAATGTTAGTCACTGGGCAGCAGAGAATGTTAGCCACTGGGTGGCAGAGAATGTCAGCCACTGGGCGGCAGAGAATGTAAGCCACTGGGTGACAGAGAATCTTAGTCACTAGGTGGCAGAGAATGTTAGTCACTAGGTGGCAGAGAATGTTAGTCACTGGGTGGCAGAGAATGTTAGTCACTGGGCAGCAGAGATTGTTAGCCACTGGGCAGCAGAGAATGTAAGCCACTGGGTGGCAGAGAATGTTAGTCACTAGGGGGCAGAGAATGTTAGTCACTAGGTGGCAGAGAATGTAAGCCACCGGGTGGCAGAGAATGTTAGTCACTAGGTGGCAGAGAATGTTAGCTACTGGGCAGCAGAGAATATAAGCCACTAGGTGGCAGAGAATGTTAGTCACTAGGTGGCAGAGAATGTAAGCCACTGGGTGGCAGAGAATGTTAGTCACTAGGTGGCAGAGAATGTCAGCCACTGGGTGGCAGAGAATGTTAGTCACTAGGTGGCAGAGATTGTTAGTCACTAGGTGGCAGAGAATGTCAGCCACTGGGTGGCAGAGAATGTTAGCCACTGGGTGGCAGAGAATGTTAGCCACTGGGCAGCAGAGAATATAAGCCACTAGGTGGCAGAGAATGTTAGTCACTGGGTGGCAGAGAATGTTAGCCACTGGGTGGCAGAGAATGTCAGCCACTGGGCGGCAGAGAATGTAAGCCACTGGGTGACAGAGAATCTTAGTCACTAGGTGGCAGAGAATGTTAGTCACTGGGTGGCAGAGAATGTTAGTCACTGGGTGGCAGAGAATGTTAGTCACTGGGCAGCAGAGATTGTTAGCCACTGGGCAGCAGAGAATGTAAGCCACTGGGTGGCAGAGAATGTTAGTCACTAGGTGGCAGAGAATGTTAGTCACTAGGTGGCAGAGAATGTAAGCCACTGGGTGGCAGAGAATGTTAGTCACTAGGTGGCAGAGAATGTTAGCCACTGGGCAGCAGAGAATGTTAGCCACTGGGCAGCAGAGAATATAAGCCACTAGGCAGCAGAGAATGTTAGTCACTAGGTGGCAGAGAATGTAAGCCACTAGGTGGCAGAGAATGTTAGTCACTGGGTGGCAGAGAATGTTAGTCAATGGGTGGCAGAAAATGTTAGCCACTGGATGGCAGAGAATGTTAGTCACTGGGCAGCAGAGAATGTTAGCCACTGGGTGGCAGAGAATGTCAGCCACTGGGCGGCAGAGAATGTAAGCCACTGGGTGACAGAGAATGTTAGTCACTAGGTGGCAGAGAATGTTAGTCACTAGGTGGCAGAGAATGTTAGTCACTGGGTGGCAGAGAATGTTAGTCACTGGGCAGCAGAGATTGTTAGCCACTGGGCAGCAGAGAATGTAAGCCACTGGGTGGCAGAGAATGTTAGTCACTAGGGGGCAGAGAATGTTAGTCACTAGGTGGCAGAGAATGTAAGCCACCGGGTGGCAGAGAATGTTAGTCACTAGGTGGCAGAGAATGTTAGCTACTGGGCAGCAGAGAATATAAGCCACTAGGTGGCAGAGAATGTTAGTCACTAGGTGGCAGAGAATGTAAGCCACTGGGTGGCAGAGAATGTTAGTCACTAGGTGGCAGAGAATGTCAGCCACTGGGTGGCAGAGAATGTTAGTCACTAGGTGGCAGAGATTGTTAGTCACTAGGTGGCAGAGAATGTCAGCCACTGGGTGGCAGAGAATGTTAGCCACTGGGTGGCAGAGAATGTTAGCCACTGGGCAGCAGAGAATATAAGCCACTAGGTGGCAGAGAATGTTAGTCACTGGGTGGCAGAGAATGTTAGCCACTGGGTGGCAGAGAATGTCAGCCACTGGGCGGCAGAGAATGTAAGCCACTGGGTGACAGAGAATCTTAGTCACTAGGTGGCAGAGAATGTTAGTCACTGGGTGGCAGAGAATGTTAGTCACTGGGTGGCAGAGAATGTTAGTCACTGGGCAGCAGAGATTGTTAGCCACTGGGCAGCAGAGAATGTAAGCCACTGGGTGGCAGAGAATGTTAGTCACTAGGTGGCAGAGAATGTTAGTCACTAGGTGGCAGAGAATGTTAGCCACTGGGCAGCAGAGAATGTTAGCCACTGGGCAGCAGAGAATGTTAGCCACTGGGTGGCAGAGAATGTTAGCCACTAGGCAGCAGACAATGTTAGCCACTGGGTGGCAGAGAATGTTAGCCACTGGGCAGCAGAGAATGTTAGCCACTGGGCAGCAGAGAATGTTAGCCACTAGGCAGCAGACAATGTTAGCCACTGGGTGGCAGAGAATGTTAGCCACTGGGCAGCAGAGAATGTTAGCCACTGGGCAGCAGAGAATGTTAGCCACTGGGTGGCAGAGAATGTTAGCCACTGGGTGGCAGAGAATGTTAGCCACTGGGCAGCAGAGAATGTAAGCCACTGGGCAGCAGACAATGTTAGCCACTGGGTGGCAGAGAATGTAAGCCACTAGGCAGCAGAGAATGTTAGCCACTGGGTGGCAGAGAATGTTAGCCACTGGGCAGCAGAGAATGTTAGCCACTGGGTGGCAGAGAATGTTAGCCACTGGGCAGCAGAGAATGTTAGTCACTGGGCAGCAGAGAATGTTAGCCACTGGGTGGCAGAGAATGTTAGCCACTGGGTGGCAGAGAATGTTAGCCACTGGGCAGCAGAGAATGTTAGCCACTGGGTGGCAGAGAATGTAAGCCACTAGGCAGCAGAGAATGTTAGCCACTGGGTGGCAGAGAATGTTAGCTACTGGGCAGCAGAGAATGTTAGCCACTGGGCAGCAGAGAATGTTAGCCACTGGGTGGCAGAGAATGTTAGTCACTGGGTGGCAGAGAATGTAAGCCACTGGGTGGCAGAGAATGTTAGTCACTCGGTCGCAGAGAATGTTAGTCACTGGGTGGCAGAGAATGTTAGCCACTGGGTGGCAGAGAATGTTAGTCACTCGGTGGCAGAGAATGTTAGTCACTGGGTGGCAGAGAATGTAAGCCACTGGGCAGCAGAGAATGTAAGCCACTGGGCAGCAGAGAATGTTAGCCACTGGGCAGCAGAGAATGTAAGCCACTGGGTGGCAGAGAATGTTAGTCACTAGGTGGCAGAGAATGTTAGTCACTAGGTGGCAGAGAATGTTAGCCACTGGATGGCAGAGAATGTAAGCCACTGGGCAGCAGAGAATGTTAGTCACTGGGCAGCAGAGAATGTAAGCCACTGGGTGGCAGAGAATGTTAGTCACTAGGTGGCAGAGAATGTAAGCCACTGGGTGGCAGAGAATGTTAGTCACTAGATGGCAGAGAATGTTAGCTACTGGGCAGCAGAGAATATAAGCCACTAGGTGGCAGAGAATGTTAGTCACTGGGCAGCAGAGAATGTTAGCCACTGGGTGGCAGAGAATGTTAGTCACTAGGTGGCAGAGAATGTTAGTCACTAGGTGGCAGAGAATGTAAGCCACTAGGTGGCAGAGAATGTTAGTCACTAGGTGGCAGAGAATGTAAGCCACTGGGTGGCAGAGAATGTTAGTCACTGGGTGGCAGAGAAAGTTAGCCACTGGGCAGCAGAGAATGTTAGTCACTGGGTGGCAGAGAATGTTAGTCAGTGAGCGGCGGAGAATGTCAGCCACTGAGTGGCAGAGAATGTAAGCTACTGGGCAGCACAGAATATAAGCCACTAGGTGGCAGAGAATGTTAGCCACTGGGCAGCACAGAATATAAGCCACTAGGTGGCAGAGAATGTTAGTCACTGGGTGGCAGAGAATGTTAGCCACTGGGTGGCAGAGAATGTTAGCCACTGGGCAGCAGAGAATATAAGCCACTAGGTGGCAGAGAATGTTAGTCACTGGGCGGCAGAGAATGTGAGTCACTAGATGGCAGAGATTTCTAGCCACTGAGTGGCAGAGAATGATAGTCAGTAGGTGGCAGAGAATGTTAGCCACTGGGTGGCAGAGAATATAAGCCACTAGGTGGCAGAGAATGTTAGTCACTAGGTGGCAGAGAATGTTAGCTACTGGGCAGCAGAAAATATAAGCCACTAGGTGGCAGAGAATGTTAGTCACTGGGCAGCAGAGAATGTTAGCCACTGGGTGGCAGAGAATGTTAGTCACTTGGTGGCAGAGAATGTAAGCCACTGGGTGGCAGAGAATGTTAGCCACTGGGTGGCAGAGAATGTTAGTCACTAGGTGGCAGAGAATGTTAGCCACTGGGTGGCAGAGAATGTTAGCCACTGGGTGGCAGAGAATGTTAGTCACTGGGCAGCAGAGAATGTTAGCCACTGGGTGGCAGAGAATGTTAGTCACTAGGTGGCAGAGAATGTTAGTCACTGGGTGGCAGAGAATGTTAGTCACTGGGTGGCAGAGAATGTAAGCCACTGGGTGGCAGAGAATGTTAGTCACTAGGTGGCAGAGAATGTTAGTCACTGGGTGGCAGAGAATGTAAGCCACTGGGTGGCAGAGAATGTTAGTCACTAGGTGGCAGAGAATGTTAGTCACTGGGTGGCAGAGAATGTTAGCCACTGGGTGGCAGAGAATGTTAGCCACTGGGTGGCAGAGAATGTTAGCCACTGGGTGGCAGAGAATGTTAGCCACTGGGTGGCAGAGAATGTAAGCCACTAGGCAGCAGACAATGTTAGCCACTGGGTGGCAGAGAATGTTAGCCACTGAGCAGCAGAGAATGTTAGCCAATGGGCAGCAGAGAATGTTAGCCACTGGGTGGCAGAGAATGTTAGCCACTGGGTGGCAGAGAATGTTAGTCACTGGGCAGCAGAGAATGTTAGCCACTGGGCAGCAGAGAATGTTAGCCACTGGGTGGCAGAGAATGTTAGTCACTGGGTGGCAGAGAATGTTAGTCACTGGGTGGCAGAGAATGTTAGCCACTGGGCAGCAGAGAATGTTAGCCACTGGGTGGCAGAGAATGTTAGCCACTGGGTGGCAGAGAATGTTAGCCACTGGGTGGCAGAGAATGTTAGCCACTGGGCAGCAGAGAATGTAAGCCACTGGGCAGCAGACAATGTTAGCCACTGGGTGGCAGAGAATGTAAGCCACTAGGCAGCAGACAATGTTAGCCACTGGGTGGCAGAGAATGTTAGCCACTGGGCAGCAGAGAATGTTAGCCACTGGGCAGCAGAGAATGTTAGCCACTGGGTGGCAGAGAATGTTAGCCACTGGGTGGCAGAGAATGTTAGCCACTGGGCAGCAGAGAATGTAAGCCACTGGGCAGCAGACAATGTTAGCCACTGGGTGGCAGAGAATGTAAGCCACTAGGCAGCAGAGAATGTTAGCCACTGGGTGGCAGAGAATGTTAGCCACTGGGCAGCAGAGAATGTTAGCCCCTGGGTGGCAGAGAATGTTAGCCACTGGGCAGCAGAGAATGTTAGTCACTGGGCAGCAGAGAATGTTAGCCACTGGGTGGCAGAGAATGTTAGCCACTGGGTGGCAGAGAATGTTAGCCACTGGGCAGCAGAGAATGTTAGCCACTGGGTGGCAGAGAATGTAAGCCACTAGGCAGCAGAGAATGTTAGCCACTGGGTGGCAGAGAATGTTAGCTACTGGGCAGCAGAGAATGTTAGCCACTGGGCAGCAGAGAATGTTAGCCACTGGGTGGCAGAGAATGTTAGTCACTGGGTGGCAGAGAATGTAAGCCACTGGGTGGCAGAGAATGTTAGTCACTAGGTCGCAGAGAATGTTAGTCACTGGGTGGCAGAGAATGTTAGCCACTGGGTGGCAGAGAATGTTAGTCACTCGGTGGTAGAGAATGTTAGTCAATGGGTGGCAGCGAATGTAAGCCACTGGGCAGCAGAGAATGTAAGCCACTGGGCAGCAGAGAATGTTAGCCACTGGGCAGCAGAGAATGTAAGCCACTGGGTGGCAGAGAATGTTAGTCACTAGGTGGCAGAGAATGTTAGTCACTAGGTGGCAGAGAATGTTAGCCACTGGATGGCAGAGAATGTAAGCCACTGGGCAGCAGAGAATGTTAGTCACTGGGCAGCAGAGAATGTAAGCCACTGGGTGGCAGAGAATGTTAGTCACTAGGTGGCAGAGAATGTAAGCCACTGGGTGGCAGAGAATGTTAGTCACTAGATGGCAGAGAATGTTAGCTACTGGGCAGCAGAGAATATAAGCCACTAGGTGGCAGAGAATGTTAGTCACTGGGCAGCAGAGAATGTTAGCCACTGGGTGGCAGAGAATGTTAGTCACTAGGTGGCAGAGAATGTAAGCCACTAGGTGGCAGAGAATGTTAGTCACTAGGTGGCAGAGAATGTAAGCCACTGGGTGGCAGAGAATGTTAGTCACTGGGTGGCAGAGAAAGTTAGCCACTGGGCAGCAGAGAATGTTAGTCACTGGGTGGCAGAGAATGTTAGTCAGTGAGCGGCGGAGAATGTCAGCCACTGAGTGGCAGAGAATGTAAGCTACTGGGCAGCACAGAATATAAGCCACTAGGTGGCAGAGAATGTTAGTCACTGGTTGGCAGAGAATGTTAGCCACTGGGTGGCAGAGAATGTTAGCCACTGGGCAGCAGAGAATATAAGCCACTAGGTGGCAGAGAATGTTAGTCACTGGGTGGCAGAGAATGTTAGTCACTGGGCGGCAGAGAATGTGAGTCACTAGATGGCAGAGAATTCTAGCCACTGAGTGGCAGAGAATGATAGTCAGTAGGTGGCAGAGAATGTTAGCCACTGGGCAGAGAATGTTAGTCACTGGGTGGCAGAGAATATAAGCCACTAGGTGGCAGAGAATGTTAGTCACTGGGTGGCAGAGAATGTTAGCCACTGGGCAGAGAATGTTAGCCACTGGGTGGCAGAGAATATAAGCCACTAGGTGGCAGAGAATGTTAGTCACTAGGTGGCAGAGAATGTTAGCTACTGGGCAGAAGAAAATATAAGCCACTAGGTGGCAGAGAATGTTAGTCACTGGGCAGCAGAGAATGTTAGCCACTGGGTGGCAGAGAATGTTAGTCACTAGGTGGCAGAGAATGTAAGCCACTAGGTGGCAGAGAATGTTAGCCACTGGGCAGCAGAGAATGTTAGTCACTAGGTGGCAGAGAATGTAAGTCACTAGGTGGCAGAGAATGTAAGCCACTGGGTGGAAGAGAATGTAAGTCACTGGGTGGCAGAGAATGTTAGTCACTAGGTGGCAGAGAATGTAAGACACTGGGTGGCAGAGAATGTTAGCCACTGGGCAGCAGAGAATGTTAGTCAGTGAGCGGCGGAGAATGTCAGCCACTGAGTGGCAGAGAATGTTAGCCACTGGGCAGCAGAGAATATAAGCCATTAGGTGGCAGAGAATGTTAGTCACTGGGTGGCAGAGAATGTTAGCAACTGGGCAGCAGAGAATATAAGCCACTAGGTGGCAGAGAATGTTAGTCACTAGGTGGCAGAGAATGTTAGTCACTAGGTGGCAGAGAATGTTAGCTACTGGGCAGCAGAGAATATAAGCCACTAGGTGGCAGAGGATGGTAGTCACTGGGCAGCACAGAATGTTAGCCACTGGGTGGCAGAGAATGTTAGTCACTAGGTGGCAGAGAATGTAAGCTACTAGGTGGCAGAGAATGTTAGTCACTAGGTGGCAGAGAATGTAAGCCACTGGGTGGCAGAGAATGTTAGTCACTGGGCAGCAGAGAATGTTAGTCAGTGAGCGGCGGAGAATGTCAGCCACTGAGTGGCAGAGAATGTTAGCCACTGGGCAGCAGAGAATATAAGCCATTAGGTGGCAGAGAATGTTAGTCACTGGGTGGCAGAGAATGTTAGCAACTGGGCAGCAGAGAATATAAGCCACTAGGTGGCAGAGAATGTTAGTCACTAGGTGGCAGAGAATGTAAGCCACTGCGCAGCAGAGAATGTGAGTCACTAGGTGGCAGAGAATTCTAGCTACTGAGTGGCAGAGAATGTTAGTCAGTAGGTGACAGAGAATGGAAGCCACTGGGTGGCAGAGAATGTTAATCACTAGGTGGCAGAGAATGTTAGTCACTAGGTGGTAGAGAATGTTAGCCACCGGGCAGCAGAGAATGTTAGTCACTGGGTGGCAGAGAATGTTGGTCACTAGGTGGCAGAGAATGTTAGCCACTGGGCAGCAGAGAATGTAAGCCACTGGGTGGCAGAGAATGTTAGTCACTAGGTGGCAGAGAATGTTAGCCACTGGGCAGCAGAGAATGTTAGCCACTGGGCAGCAGAGAATATAAGCCACTAGGCAGCAGAGAATGTTAGCCACTAGGTGGCAGAGAATGTTAGTCACTGGGTGGCAGAGAATGTTAGTCAATGGGTGGCAGAGAATGTTAGCCACTGGATGGCAGAGAATGTTAGTCACTGGGCAGCAGAGAATGTTAGCCACTGGGTGGCAGAGAATGTCAGCCACTGGGCGGCAGAGAATGTAAGCCACTGGGTGACAGAGAATCTTAGTCACTAGGTGGCAGAGAATGTTAGTCACTAGGTGGCAGAGAATGTTAGTCACTGGGTGGCAGAGAATGTTAGTCACTGGGCAGCAGAGATTGTTAGCCACTGGGCAGCAGAGAATGTAAGCCACTGGGTGGCAGAGAATGTTAGTCACTAGGTGGCAGAGAATGTAAGCCACTGGGTGGCAGAGAATGTTAGTCACTAGGTGGCAGAGAATGTCAGCCACTGGGTGGCAGAGAATGTTAGTCACTAGGTGGCAGAGATTGTTAGTCACTAGGTGGCAGAGAATGTAAGCCACTGGGTGGCAGAGAATGTTAGTCACTAGGTGGCAGAGAATGTCAGCCACTGAGTGGCAGAGAATGTCAGCCACTGGGTGGCAGAGAATGTTAGCCACTGGGTGGCAGAGAATGTTAGCCACTGGGCAGCAGAGAATATAAGCCACTAGGTGGCAGAGAATGTTAGTCACTGGGTGGCAGAGAATGTTAGCCACTGGGTGGCAGAGAATGTCAGCCACTGGGCGGCAGAGAATGTAAGCCACTGGGTGACAGAGAATCTTAGTCACTAGGTGGCAGAGAATGTTAGTCACTAGGTGGCAGAGAATGTTAGTCACTGGGTGGCAGAGAATGTTAGTCACTGGGCAGCAGAGATTGTTAGCCACTGGGCAGCAGAGAATGTAAGCCACTGGGTGGCAGAGAATGTTAGTCACTAGGTGGCAGAGAATGTTAGTCACTAGGTGGCAGAGAATGTAAGCCACTGGGTGGCAGAGAATGTTAGTCACTAGGTGGCAGAGAATGTTAGCTACTGGGCAGCAGAGAATATAAGCCACTAGGTGGCAGAGAATGTTAGTCACTATGTGGCAGAGAATGTTAGTCACTAGGTGGCAGAGAATGTTAGTCACTAGGTGGCAGAGAATGTAAGCCACTGGGTGGCAGAGAATGTTAGTCACTAGGTGGCAGAGAATGTTAGCTACTGGGCAGCAGAAAATATAAGCCACTAGGTGGCAGAGAATGTTAGTCACTGGGCAGCAGAGAATGTTAGCCACTGGGCAGCAGAGAATGTTAGCCACTGGGCAGCAGAGAATATAAGCCACTAGGCAGCAGAGAATGTTAGTCACTAGGTGGCAGAGAATGTAAGCCACTAGGTGGCAGAGAATGTTAGTCACTGGGTGGCAGGGAATGTTAGTCAATGGGTGGCAGAGAATGTTAGCCACTGGATGGCAGAGAATGTTAGTCACTGGGCAGCAGAGAATGTTAGCCACTGGGTGGCAGAGAATGTCAGCCACTGGGCGGCAGAGAATGTAAGCCACTGGGTGACAGAGAATCTTAGTCACTAGGTGGCAGAGAATGTTAGTCACTAGGTGGCAGAGAATGTTAGTCACTGGGTGGCAGAGAATGTTAGTCACTGGGCAGCAGAGATTGTTAGCCACTGGGCAGCAGAGAATGTAAGCCACTGGGTGGCAGAGAATGTTAGTCACTAGGGGGCAGAGAATGTAAGCCACTGAGTGGCAGAGAATGTTAGTCACTAGGTGGCAGAGAATGTCAGCCACTGGGTGGCAGAGAATGTTAGTCACTAGGTGGCAGAGATTGTTAGTCACTAGGTGGCAGAGAATGTAAGCCACTGGGTGGCAGAGAATGTTAGTCACTAGGTGGCAGAGAATGTCAGCCACTGAGTGGTAGAGAATGTTAGCCACTGGGTGGCAGAGAATGTTAGCCACTGGGTGGCAGAGAATGTTAGCCACTGGGCAGCAGAGAATATAAGCCACTAGGTGGCAGAGAATGTTAGTCACTGGGTGGCAGAGAATGTTAGCCACTGGGTGGCAGAGAATGTCAGCCACTGGGCGGCAGAGAATGTAAGCCACTGGGTGACAGAGAATCTTAGTCACTAGGTGGCAGAGAATGTTAGTCACTAGGTGGCAGAGAATGTTAGTCACTGGGTGGCAGAGAATGTTAGTCACTGGGCAGCAGAGATTGTTAGCCACTGGGCAGCAGAGAATGTAAGCCACTGGGTGGCAGAGAATGTTAGTCACTAGGTGGCAGAGAATGTTAGTCACTAGGTGGCAGAGAATGTAAGCCACTGGGTGGCAGAGAATGTTAGTCACTAGGTGGCAGAGAATGTTAGCTACTGGGCAGCAGAGAATATAAGCCACTAGGTGGCAGAGAATGTTAGTCACTAGGTGGCAGAGAATGTAAGCCACTGGGTGGCAGAGAATGTTAGTCACTAGGTGGCAGAGAATGTTAGTCACTAGGTGGCAGAGAATGTAAGCCACTGGGTGGCAGAGAATGTTAGTCACTAGGTGGCAGAGAATGTCAGCCACTGGGTGGCAGAGAATGTTAATCACTAGGTGGCAGAGAATGTTAGTCACTAGGTGGCAGAGAATGTAAGCCACTGGGTGGCAGAGAATGTTAGTCACTAGGTGGCAGAGAATGTTAGTCACTAGGTGGCAGAGAATGTTAGTCACTAGGTGGCAGAGAATGTAAGCCACTGGGTGGCAGAGAATGTTAGTCACTAGGTGGCAGAGAATGTTAGCTACTGGGCAGCAGAGAATATAAGCCACTAGGTGGCAGAGAATGTTAGTCACTAGGTGGCAGAGAATGTAAGCCACTGGGTGGCAGAGAATGTTAGTCACTAGGTGGCAGAGAATGTTAGTCACTAGGTGGCAGAGAATGTAAGCCACTGGGTGGCAGAGAATGTTAGTCACTAGGTGGCAGAGAATGTCAGCCACTGGGTGGCAGAGAATGTAAGCCACTGGATGGCAGAGAATGTTAGCCACTGGGTGGCAGAGAATGTTAGCCACTGGGCAGCAGAGAATATAAGCCACTAGGTGGCAGAGAATGTTAGTCACTGGGTGGCAGAGAATGTTAGCCACTGGGTGGCAGGGAATGTTAGCCACTAGGTGGCAGAGAATGTTAGTCCCTAGGTAGCAGAGAATGTAAGCCACTGGGTGGCAGAGAATGTTAGTCCCTAGGTAGCAGAGAATGTAAGCCACTGGGTGGCAGAGAATGTAAGCCACTGGGTGGCAGAGAATGTAAGCCACTAGGTGGCAAAGAATGTTAGCCACTGGGCAGCAGAGAATGTTAGCCACTGGGCAGCAGAGAATATAAGCCACTAGGCAGAAGAGAATGTTAGTCACTGGGCAGCAGAGAATATAAGCCACTAGGCAGCAGAGAATGTTAGTCACTAGGTGGGAGAGAATGTTAGTCACTAGGTGGCAGAGAATGTAAGCCACTGTGTTGCAGAGAATGTTAGTCACTGGGTGGCAGAGAATGTTAGCCACTGGGCAGCAGAGAATATAAGCCACTAGGTGGCAGAGAATGTTAGTCACTAGGTGGCAGAGAATATAAGCTACTAGGTGGCAGAGAATGTAAGCCACTAGGTGGCAGAGAATGTTAGTCACTAGGTGGCAGAGAATGTAAGCCACTAGGTGGCAGAGAATGTTAGTCACTGGGTGGCAGTGAATGTTAGTCACTGGTTGGCGGAGAATGTTAGTCACTGGGTGGCAGTGAATGTTAGTCACTGGTTGGCAGAGAATGTTAGTCACTGGGCAGCAGAGAATGTTAGTCACTGGGTGGCAGATGGTCAGCATTATTATGTAAGTTTGTACAAAGTTAGTTTGCTGAAATTTTGTCAATTTATTGTGAGTTTCAGTTTCAGATCGGGTTTACTTCCTGGGGTAGGTTACATCTGGAATTTCTTCTCCAGAGTTCTCTACCACTGCGGTCCTTACCGCCTTAAAATTGTGCCAGGGCGATCTTCAAAGATGCAACTTATCCCTCTATGGAACCCTGGAGCCTGGTACAGTCATCCATACATACACAATCTATCGACTGCTGATTGCCCTGTCAAGTATGTCCAAACCACTGATGGTTTATACCAGTTTGTAACACGTTCACCCTACTGTACATCCTAGTCTTGAATAAACCTGTTGCCTGTAGGCTGTGGTAGACGCCACCCAATGAAGTACCATCTAACAAAATTAACAGTCTGTAAATATATCCTAAAATCACAACCAAAAGCAGTTCCAAGCAATAGCAACATCAAAATCACTGCCATTGACCACCACCACCCTCCCACACATTCCTCATGACAATATGAGACAGGTTTATTGTAACTTACCTTGATCTGCTCCTAAAAAACTGCACTGTGGTAGTAATCTGGGTTGTGCTGCATCAACTTTGATGTGTAGAGATGCACTTGGACCTGAAGAAGTTATTAATTTCATTGTCTCAACTTAACATTTTTGTAAAATCTTGAAAAAATTATCCCTTTGACTAATCATGCTAATTTTAGACAAAATCCTTGTTGGTGTCGTGCTAAACTGATATGAGAGTTACATCCTCTGTCATTTGTTATAACGTAGTAGATGCCAATGGTTCAAATGGATCTTCCAAGAGAGCAGACAAAACAACCGAGAGATTCCACTGAGGGAATGTGTAAGTGACTTTAACATCCCCCAGCAAGAAGAATCTCATGATGGGGTTGAAGACAGCATGTTGTTATGTGTGTTATTGTTGTAAGTATTGTAATTGATGTAAGCGGACACATGCGCATTAAACACTTCCTGTTCCGCCATGCTTCATCATTTTAGTTACCATCACGTTGGACAACCACTGTCAGTGCACAACTTTATCCTTCCTCAGAGCAGTATGTTCATTTGTGCATCGAACCAATCTAAACTCTCTTGAATATGAGCAATTCTTCATATTTTAACCAACATGCATGGTATTCGCTTTTCTATTGTCGGTGAGTATATTTTACAATTTTTAAGAATAAGTTCAGCAAAGTAATTTATTTACTTAACTTGTATGAACATTGAATACACAATGCCTTTTAGAAAGTGGTCAAATGTAACAAATGATATATTTGAGATAACACTTTCTTACTCAAGTACAATTCTAGTACGTTTTGAAGTCCCATCCCGTATTTGAACACACACTCTCAAGAGTGAGGCACCTAATCGCCAGCACACAAGGTCAGTGATCTAACCCACTCAGCCACCATGGCTTCCACAAAAGTCTGACAACTGATAGTCTAGATCACGTACTTTGTGTACCCCTCTGACACAAGCTGTCAGGCTCCCATGGCATAAAGCAATGAACACCCAATGCCTTTTTGAAAGTGGTCAAATGTAACAAATCTAAATCAGTTTCAGATTCCTTGACCATGTGATTTCATTTCTGAGTTCATTTAAAAAAAATAAAAAAATAAATATTTATAATATATAAAGCAAAGTACAACTATGTCTATTTTGATCTGAGACATCCCCCTGAAGTTTCAGACTCCACTCTTCAACCAGTTTTAGAGGAGGAGTCAAAACATTAATGGACAGAACATGCCACTAGCTCACATGGAACTTTGGTCTGAGTTCGGTGTGAAATCATTTGCAAGCATTTGTTTGTGGGGTTTATAGGTCCTATGATTCGACTTTTAACGGACATGAATATTGTATCCAGTGTATACAGACTCAAACCAAAACGGCGAGGGAACACCGACAAAAGATGCATGCCCCAACACTTCCGGTTGCTGGGATGATGCCTATAATAACTTGGCCTACTGAGTAGGCCTGCGTTTTCAACATCTTCCATATTTCACAAGTTTGAAAGGGACATTCACAGTTGCTGATGTGAAGTGATGTAAAATGGAGTTTAACGTCGCATTCAAGATTATAACACTTACATAGCAACATGCATGCACGCTTTGTGTGTGTGTGTGTGTGTGTGTGTGTGTGTAGCTGCTTGTACTAGTCCGGACTAATGCCAAGTTCATAGTGCTATCCCACTGAGATACCATGCTGCAGTTAAACATGAATACCACACTCAGACACAATAAACCGACTCCGAGCTGACCAGTCCTTGTTTTAGCCAGGCAGGGCAACAACAAGTACTATGTTTCAATGTCTTCTGGTATAACATGGCTGGGGATCGAACCCACAACTTTCCACTCTCCAGGCATACTCTCTATCCACTAGACCACAAGGGAGGTCAGTGGCTGATTGATACATGATATATCTATGTTGAAGTAATACTAATGACACTCAATACCTAGAGCCAATCTTCGATGACAGTCACTTGGGCTTGGTTTCTCTGGTTCTAACACCCATGTGTTTTGATCAATCTCAGACATCATCTCCCAGAAATCTTCACATCTTTTGACCATGTTTCGAAACTGATTCATTAAATCTTGTAGAGAAACCTGTAACATAAACAAACACAATAGTTATCAGCTGTCCATATTTGAAACCACAATAACTCTTAACTACAAGGTTTAGGCGGGTTCTGCCTCTTGTACACTCTCTGTATAGTTGACAGCAATTCTGAGAACCTCCTGTGATTCCTTTATATAAATCTTCTTCAAATCCCCAAGAGTTTACAACCATTGAATCACTTTGCAAGGGCTTGAAAATCGTGCAGTGGAATAATCAGCCAATATGTGATTTAGAACTAACGTCATATTGCTGATATTCCTTTTAATGATTATCCCTGCAGTCTCTTGGATATCATTATGTTTAATTTTACGTCACTTCCGGTCTTTTAGTGCTGGTTTTGACCTCACTTCCAGTCCAAGTGACCTCTGTTTCCGCTTTATGACATCACTTCCGGTCTTTTACTACTGGTAGCTTCCGGTCTAAATGACGACATTTCTGTTTTTTATGATGTCATCTCCTGTCTAATTTCCCTTCCGATTGCGACGTTACTTCCGGTCATTCAGTTAACATTCTAACTCCATTATAGTTTTAAGATACACTTAGTAGCTGAAGAAAAGGTGTACTCACCTTCTGATGCTGCTGGTGAAAATTTTTGTCCTCCTATTTTTTTCCGAAGAAGGGAGGAAAAGGAAACTATTGTCCTGTGCTGCAACAATAGGGCCCAGAGAGTAGATCCCCTGAAGATCAGGCTGTGTGTCACGTAGGTAAAAAAAGCTGGTGAAGGTGTTCTGCAATCCCTATTGACAGCTTGCAACTTTTTGTACCAAGGAAACCAAGGTCCATGACGTAAGACGTGTGGCAAGTGTTCTAATCTCATGAGCAGTACAGGATCCAAGAAGAGGAGGAGAAGCTTGGGCCTGACGATAACTTGAGGCTATTGTGGACTGAAACCATCCCACTACTGTAGCTTTGGTGATGTCTTTGTGGGAATGTGTTTTACATGAGATAAAGAGTCTCTTCTGAAATCGTTGATGAGGATCTGTAGCAGACAGGCAGAACAGGTCTTACAGGACACAATAGACAATCCCGATGGTGTACAGTTGATCCTAATGCTGGGATTGTGTAATGTCTGTGACCCAGGGTGTAACTTGGTTCTTTGCCACAAATTCCGGAAGAGATCTTAAAGTGGTGGAGGTCCAGTTTGGAGCATGAGTAAGACAAGAATAGTCTATGGCTAGTGAAAAGGCTGATTTCTTTGATTTTTGAAGCCAAGTAGTGGAAGCGAGAGGTTTGAAGGACTCTGCTCGAACAGCTGATAGGACCAAAGATAAGTTCCATTTCGGAAATATGCGTGGAATACTAATATCTTCTAGGAGGAATGAGCCTATGAGTCTGTTCAAGATAGGATGATTGCTGATCATAAAATTGTCACAAATCCTTCAATAGTTCCATGTTGAAACTTCTTATCCTTTCGAAGGTGTAAGAAAAAATCAGCAACCATGGGGATACAAAAGGCAACATCACCTAAACCACATCGTCGTCGCCATCATTAGTAGAGACAGAGGTCTGGAAAACTGTTGGGCCAGATTGGGCATCAGAATGACAATACAGTCTCTTTAATCACCTTGTCCAGGAGAGACCACGGAGGGAATGCACAAGCCAAGAGACCTGTCAAAAATCGACAGGGCGTCGATCTGTAATGCCCTCAGGTCTGGTTCCAGACTGACGTAAATGGGGAACTGATAATTAGGTAAGTCACAAACAGATCCAGGTGTGGAATTTCTCATATTGACATGATCCAGGCGAAGATATCTTGATGGAGTGTCCATTCCATAGCTACAATCCAACGTCATCTTGACAGACTGCCTGCAAGCATGTTCAATTTCCCTTGAATTTCTCGCTTACATCCAGCAATTGAATGAGTGGGCCAAGTCAAATAAATGAGAAATCAAACAATAGTTATCATTGTTAATAATTCTAAGAATACTACCTCTATTACATCTTTGCCACAAATCCTTTATTTTGGCTTCAGTCACACTAACTAAATTTTCAGATTTTCAACAGACGTCCTCTTCACTGTCAATTACACACAATTAGCTGTTCCCGAATAGTTCTATAGCAACCCAAGCTATGACATGCATTATGAGGGAAACCTCACTTCTTTCCAACATCTAACCACTAGACGTAGATGAATTGGGGAGGTGTGTGGGAGTACTTCTGATGTAATAGAAGTAGTATCCTTAGAATTATTAACAATGATAACTGTTGTTCGATAATTCTTGAGATTCCTCTACTTCTATTACATCTTTGCCAGAATATACCAGAAGAACCTGGCAGGATCTGCCTCTAGAAACTCCCTGTGTAATTGACAGTAATCCTCTTGTGGAAACCATTTAATCGCTGATTCTAATCCTGACCCTAGATAATTTTCTCTGATTTTCTCTGCTCACTTGAAAATCAGAATGCATCAAGAAACAGTCAAATACGTGATACCGTTATATTTGCTGATCTTGTTAGTAATAATGACGTCATTTCTGGTCTATTTCTACCAATTGAAGTCATTTCCTGTTAAAAATGGATTCGTGACCCATTTTCTGGTGCTGACGTCACTTCCGGTAATGACGTGACTTCCCCTTTTATTGAATAGAGATGTCTCTTAATGGTCTAATTCTACCAAAAGATGTCATTTCCTGATTATATGGACCTTGTACTACTATTTCCAGTGATGACGTCACTTCCGGTTTCTATCTCCTCCGGCTCTGACGTCACTTCTGGTCATCTGCACCTAGTTCTTGAAGCAGTTGATACTCAAGGTGCTCCTAATTCCTAATCCATCCAGCACCTAATAACAGGATAATCAAGGGTGTTCTCACCTTCTGATGTTGCCGGTGTCAGATCCTTCCCCACCCCCCACCCCTGTACATCATGCAAGTAAAAGCTGGTGAAGGTGTTTTGTGAGGCCAACTGACAACGAGATACCACTTGTTCTACTGAAACGGATGTCCATGAATCATGACTCGTGGCTAGGGCTCTGATTTCATGAGCTGAGCAGGATCCAAGACGGGAGTGGAATTCTGTGTCTGCGTATACTTTGCTGCAACAGTAGATTTTAGCCAGCCCACTACCATAGCCTTGGTGATGTCCTTGTTGGAATGAGGCTAGCAGGATATGAAAAGTCTCCTTTGATGACGTCAATGTGGGTCTGTAGCCAAGAGGTAGAATTTGAGACCTCTAATGGGACAGAGAAGCCGGTCTGGGTGATCCACTGTTGGACCCTAGGCAGGAATGGTATAGTGTCTCTGGCCCAACGGTCCCATGGTGGTAGTCTGATTCTTGGCTGCAAATTCTAGGAGCGATCTTAGATTAATTAAGGCCCAATGTTGATCATGGGTGAGACTAGAATAGTCCAGAGCATGAAGTTCTGAAACTCTTGCTGCTGTCACCATGGCTAGGAGAAAGGAGGCTTTCCTGGATTTTTGGAGTAAGGTGGCCTTAGCCAGGGGCTTGTAAGGTTCTGTTAAAAGTGACGACAAAGAAGGATGGAGGTCTCCATGATCTTGCCTAAGCTTCAGAGTCCAGAGTACCCGGATGTCTGCATCTTCTTCTAGAATAGTGTCACTCCAACTAAGGCTAAGAGGAGAAGTACATAGGATGTCTTGACTCCAGCACACACAGGAAAAAAGTGAGGTTTTCCCTGCCTTCACACATGAAAGCGCTTTGGGCTGATTGAGTGCTGTTGTGGTAACAAATGCTTGATGTAGAGTTGACAGTGAAGAGGACTTGTGTTGAAAGTCTGAAAGTTTAGTTCTAAGTGATTGCAGCCAAAATACAGGAATTTGGCAATGATGTTATAGAGGTAGAGGATTATTAATGATTAGGTACATCACCAAATCACAAAGCAATAGTTGCCAAGTAATTGTCAAAAATGTAGCAGTCATGGATCAGAATGATTAATAGAACTTAAACCAATCTTAACTAATAGGCTAAGCAAAATTTTCAGACACATGCACAACAACATTAAACAGTTATTGTTACATGTTATTGCAAAAGGAAGACAACTTACATACACAGCATTCATAGTATACTCTTCAAAAAAAGTTGCAGATCATGAAATATAAATGTTAATACCAAGTATTAGAACAAAGATAATTGATGACGACAAACATACTGTGCAATCGACCCGTGAAGATGCGAGGTAGAATAGGTCTTCAGCAACCCATGCTTGCAGTCAAAGGGGACTATGCTTGTCGTAAGAGGCGACTAATGGGATCGGGTGGTTGAGTTGGTTGATGCATGTCATCGATCCCAATTGTGTGGATCAATGCTCATGATGTCAATCACTGGACTGTCTGGTCTAGACTCAATTATTTACAGACCGCCGTCATATAGATGGACTATTGCTGAGTGTGTCGTTAAGCAACAGAATGCCAACTTTGAAATTTCTCATCTAACCCCGATCTTCAAGATTATTTGGGGTACTTCACTACTGGTTGTAATGTGTTCCCAATTTGTTTATTATTATCATACAACTGTACCTAGAAACTGATATCTCTAACAAGTTTGGAAATGTGAAGTTATTTCTGAGTTTCCCCTACTTATTTAAGAGTATATGTTAACTCACCTGTTCATCTTGATTGATGATGAAGTCTGTGGGTATGGGTAAATTAACAGTGCACATTTCTGTTGCTTCTTTCTGAAAAATCAGACAATTGCTGATGTAAGAGAGTGAAATATTAACGTAAAGTTGTTTACCATCTACTGATTTATGAATAAAGTAGGTGGAGCCTCAAGGCTCTGTAGCTCACCTGACCTATAAAGTAACAAGTTTATGACACTTCAACTTTATTTTGGTACAAATATCTAGTATGAGTTGAAAAAACAAAATGAATCTCATTTTTGTGCCATCTGTTGCATGTGGGTTAGTTCATACTGATGCTCAAATGCTCACAAATTTATTGTGATCCATGCACATGGCCGACCCAGACCAGTCAAGAAAACAGGCATAGCATCAAGGAAAGACGTCAATACAAAATAACATCTTATTACTCAAGTTATTTTTGGCTGTATATCAAAAGAAAATCAGCAGTAACATAGTTTTAAGCCAATTACGGTTGTTTTTGTTAATCAAACACGATCCTAATATATCAGGCTCAATGACAGACATATGTCGGCTAAGACCTTGAGCTGACAAAGGTTCTTTGCAAATCATAATTATTCATAATTATTTTTGTACAAAGTAAAGCTGTGAGTGATTTTAGAAGTACATTGCTAATAGGAGAACATACAAACGATCGCAATGGCACTGCTTTCGCTATTCAATAGGTTCAATAACAGGGAACCAATGGAAATAATTATCTAACACGAAGAAAAGAACTATGATGGAAACAAATTTGTGAGATAGTTGTCGAAAACTGTAACCTGTTGTAGGCCATGTGCTTGCAGATACCAAACATGTCTGCCAGTGAAGTGACATGTTTTTGTTCTGACAGTTCATCCAATCACAGTCAGCCAGCTAACTTGTGGAAGTAATGCCTGAGGCAGGTCCTTGACATAGGACTCGATTCCACCTAAACCCAACCCGAGCTCATTTTCCCTTCAGAGCCCCATGGCTCAGGCAGTGATACCTTGGCCTTGTCTCAATTGATATCAAAAGATCAATAATTGATTGCAATAGTCCTGGAATCAAAGTGTCCACCTTCCACAAAAACATTTAACCTAAACTGTCCAAAATTCATAGAAGGGAATGTAATATACTCATTCATATTTACTGTCTACTGCTCATGTATGTTTTGTGTGCTAAAACTAAGATGAGTGTTTTTATGAGTCTCGAGCAGACATCTTTCCGTGGCAAGGAAGTTAACTGTAAGAGTCCAGTTTCCACAATTGCCGAACTAGACTGGAATTTCTGGGCTCAATCAGTATACTGGAAAATATCTTTTGATGCCGAGTTGGTGTTACACATGCTTTGCAAATCCTGAAATCTGCACAGCAGTTAACGAACAGGATGTCGATTTCGTTACATGATTTTGTTTGGACTTTGCATAGACTCATTAGAACAGCCAAAATATAACTTCATAATTCCAGCCTAGTTCGGCAAGGGCGGACAACAGACTTTTTTAATCAGTTAACTCCCTTCCATTGGGAAGATGCTAGCTGCAAATTGGTAGTATCTGTTTCACAGCTGTCATGAGCATCATAAGATTTTCATTGTTTAACAACAGAATATTATCATAAATATCAATGTAAATGATAATTTTGTTCAAAACGCCATCATTACAGGAAACTATATTATATATCCTATCACCTGATGATTGAGGTTAAGAAGAAGACTATGTTTCCTCCCGACTGTATCATGAAGCTTCAGAGTTAGTTCTTGAAATGTCTCGTCAATAGTGTCCACTCTTTAACAGAAAGGAAAAGAACAATAGGGTCAATAACTCACCTGAAATTTTGCATAATGAATTTTTTAAGATAATCCAGCAACACAAAGGCAGCCTGTAAACATCTTAGTCGAGACAATATTTCAGATATTATAACCACATACAACAATCCAAATTGTAAGTGAGGGTAGGGAATGTCAACTAAATAAATGTAAATGTGGGAGAATCATGGAAATTTTTTTTTGTCTTCTTAGTTGTTTAACATCACGTTCAGCAAGATTCAAGCTATATGATCGAGTCTGGACCAGACAATCCAGACATTGATATCAAGAGCATCGATCATGCAATTGGGATACGATGACATGCATCAACCAAGTCAGTAAGCCTGACCACCTGATCCCGTTAGCCGCCTCTTATAACAAGCATGGGTTGCTGAAGACATAATTCTAACCACGGATCTTTATGGGTGGAGAATCATTGGTTAAGTTTTGTATAATTTACATCAGTTATAAATAACTTGCAATAGATTGCATAATCAATTGCAACCCATCAAATTTACAAAACAAAGATATAAGGATTGCTAGATTTGTTCAAGAGATGTTACACTAATCTTCATTTCGATGATTGAGATTTGTATAGATGATGCTGTACAGTTAAACATATCCTAGCCATAGTTTTCATGAAGACAAGTATCATGCAGAGGGAAGGATAATCACATCCTATTTTCACAAAGAAAGCACTGCTTTGACAGAAACCAATGACAAATCAGATAGAAATGAAAAAGATAAACATAAAACTAGCAATCCTCCACAGAATAAACTCAGGCATCCCACCCTTGCTTAAAATATGGTGGAATAATAGGGGCAAAAAAAGAAAAATATAGGGGAAATTTTGAAAATCATAGGGGTTTTATAGGAATTTTCCTTGACTTACAATTAAAGATACAGCTGTGTAAAGGAAACTTGGATACCCAGATTCAGGTTTTTTTCAATTGCCAATTTAAATACTCTATCTTTCCTGACATTTGTCTGCGCTGGAAGCACCGGTTTGAGCAATATCAGTCCATTCAAGTCCTAATCAGCGCTAGACTTGCTTCAACATGAATGTCATACTGTGGGTGATGGACTTAACATGGATGATATGGAGGGGTACCAAACTTCAGTGCTGAGAAATGACAGGAGCACATCATTAGCTTTTCTTTTTGCTCCAACAAAATAAAATCTAAAGCACTGATTTCTCAGCAGTTAGTAGTGACATTAAAATATAGGAATCATAGGGATAAAATCTAAATCTTAGGGAAGTATAGTGGACATTTTAAAACATAGGAATTTATAGGAATTATAGGAACTGGTAAAATTGAGATATTTTGTATAATTGTATACTTATACTGCGTTACTCCTTATTGCATTTACTGCTTGTTTTGACAGAAAGAAGAAGCTGTGTGTGGTGCAGCTGAAGAAGAAGTTGTTTCAACTAGGTGTGTGGCTAATCCACATGACCTTGGGAGGGATGATGCCATGGACCATCACATTACTGCTAGATCGTAAGATCTGAAGACATCTTGGGGAGGCAGCTCTGCGACGGAAAGGAGACTTTAGACAAAGTAATGCAGGATAAGTATACAAATATAAAAATATCTAGATTTTACTGGATTTTAAAACTCTTTTTTTACTCCTTAATGTATCTCTATCGGACAGTATAGTCGAGAGCATACTTCCCAAATACAGTCCTCAGTAACATAAACTCTTTGAGTAGTTCACGTCAGTCGCTGAGCGCATCACTTGCGCAGATCTGTAATTACTTTGACCAATCGTGTCTAAAGTATAGAAACGGATTTACCAGCTAAAATGCTGGTTAGTAGAAAAAAGACTTGTCAGGCATGCTAACATTGTGCGAGTCGGGTCAGGCTGGCTCTGGACAGGAGGAGCAATCTAATGACTAAAAAGGATTGGTGACTTGCTGGGTTTCGACCGGAGGTCCAAAACAAGAAACGCCTTCAACATCTTCCAAGGTCACATTCCTCAGGTAGTGGCTTGTGACTTCAGTGTCTGAGCCCCCAAAACAGCCTTCCATGATGGCTCTAATACAGCAGTGTAGATCCATTGTGGAGACAACCGCTGGAATCTCATGAGGGTTAATAACTCTTGGTGGATCAAGGTTGTTGGAATCATAAGCCTGAAGGAGGATAACTTGCAACCATAATGATATAGTGCTAAGGTTGGCTTTGGTCATGGAGGTCAGGGATACGGGAATAAATAGACATATCTGAGCACCACACAGTATAATAAGAGTTCTTCCTTGTCTTCAGCTCCCGCGATTGATGATAAAGCTGGGATGGAGAATGACCAGGCAGGTTGACCAGGTAATTGATTCTTGGCAATGAAATCCCAGCATAGTCCGAGATGAACGTACATGGGTAATGTCAAGAGTGTGAAGTTCACTATCCCTTGCCTACCATGGCCAGTGCCAAATAGACTATTGTTTTCTTGGTGAGGTTATACAATGATGTAGCGTGAAGAGGCTCAAAAGGGGGAGCACACAAACACCGATGTCAGACATTCAAATCCCATGCTGGAGGACAAGACTTGGCCTTCTGATCTACAAGGCATAATGAGGCTCATAGTGCCTGTAGTTCTGGGATCTTGGTCATTTTTTATCTTCTAGAACAGCCAACACCGAATTGAGAGGCACCAAAATTGGTAGTAATGGTGCTTCCTTTTAGGTGTTGCTAAGTATGCAGATAATGGAGGTTTTCTGCCAAGAATTGAAGGATGCAGTCGTGGTGTCCTGATCCTTTCCTATACAAAAGGTTCCGTAGGATCGCCACCTATCATCATAAAGGTCTTGGGTCGAAGGTCTATGTGACATATCAATAGCCTTAACCGCCTGTGTGGAAGAGCCTGTTGTGCCTAGAGCTCTCTCAAGATCAGTTTTCTTAACTACCCTCTCGCCGGTCATCAAGGTGTGATCACAATGAGAGCGAGGCTCTTGGTTGCCCTGATCTTCTACATCACCCTGGGAAGAAGTACTGGTTGCAGAAAAAGCTGAAGGCGTCCACCACCCAAGCCTGCGGGTCTGGGATTGGGGAGACAGAACGTGCGATTTGGTATATCTGGCAAGTGGCAACGAGGTCTATGTTGGTATGACCAAGGCACTGATACATGAGGGGAAAACCTCAGGAGCAAACTTCCACTCAGTGGGAAATACCCTGTCTGGCCTGGATGGATCGTCTGCCAGAACCTTCTGACATCCAGGAATGTGCTGCACCAGAACATATAGGCTCAGCCGATCTACCAGATGAAAGAACAGTCAATGTCTGTTGAAGGAGGGTGTGAGAGTGTGCCATCTGCTCGTTGCGCAGGCACCAGACCACCATGAGGTTGATTGTGGAGATGGCGAGTTAAGTGTGTACCGGCAGCACTCCTGCCAGTGTGATATTGCCTCCATGTTGTTGATGTGCCAATTACACTGTGAGCAAGATCACAACTCTGAGGTCGTCTGGTCCTATCGATGCGCACCCCAACCCGTAGAGGCGTCTAAAAACAGGTGGGACATTGGAGATAACTCTGTTGAGGGGACTCCACCTGAGACGTTCAACTCTACTGTTCACCAGCTGAGATGACTCCCGAGGTGAGGGGGTAGAGCAGCAGATAGGCCAAGGGTCCTGACCAGGGGTCCGGAAAATTTAAAATCCCAATCGGACATTTGCATTTAGGCCACGCCCCCTTCAAATAGCGTATGTTAGTACGACTTTTCACACACATTACAAGTTTACGTATTCATAATATGATGAATTATGAATTGTTTCAATTTAAATTGTTTAATTCACCGGACAATTAATAACAAATAATATCATTTTAGATTTACATGGAAAACATACGTTTGTTTCTGTTATAATAACGATCTATTAACGGAGTGAACGGTCTAATTAATATTCATGAGTCTGCTCAAGTGTACGCGTTGTAACATTTGGATCGAGACTATTATCCCATATTTGGTTATCACGTGACCTCACGGGAAAAGTGTTTTTTTAAACTAAAGATTTTTTTAAAAACGAGACAGATAATTTAATCACAAATACTAAAATATCGTTGATAGCAATAGTTATTTGAATACTTTTTCATCTGTCCTTAATTATTGACCATAAAAAAATTGGATATCGATCGTCCGAGATGGCAAAATGGCGGTCAATCAAGATTCAATATACGACTAGCTACTGAAAAAAATAAAATCTGCAAATCCTCATTGTATGTCAACCAAGTGAAAGCCGTTAGCCACGACTTACAAAATGATCGTCCAGACTTTGAGGGTTTGGCAGATCCGCTCGACTGATCTGCATCGGTCGACTGGCTGTCGTCACGCTTTCGCTTCTTGTCTGAGGTTACTTATCGAAGCATTGTGAGGATAATGAGGTACATCGATGATGCAAGGTATTAATGTACAGTTGTAAACACCTTTCATTCAAATTAACAAGATGTTCTCAGTAATTAATCCTCGATTAATCAGTGTCAACTCAGTTTATTGCCTATTACAGTGATTGACCGATTGGACTATCATGTAGGTACGATGTAGTTACAGCAATCAAAACAAACAAAGCTTGTCAGTGTAGTTAATCTTCATTGTGTTGCAACTGCAGACAGAAACTTCTCAGTCCTAACTGTTGATCATGTCCGGTCAAAATTTAAGAATGTCCGGACAATACTTTTTAAAATGTCTGGTAAGCAATATTTTAAAACGGACATTTGAGATTCCCAATCGGACATGTCCGGCGCATATGACAGTTTCCGGACCCCTGGTCCTGACGTCTTATGTAAGACACAAGGAACTGTTGGATCAGACGCAAGTGTAGTCGACTTCAGCTCGTCACATCCTGGGATGACATAAGCAATCCCAGGAGCACTTGCCCCTGACAAAGTGTAAGCGGCTGTTGAAGAGAAGGTAGCAGATGTTAGATTAGGCCATGTACAAGATTGTTAAGTTGAAAACTCAACTTCAGGAAGGTCTCTGATTGAGTCGTGCCCTTGACAATACATAGAAAATTGTGTTCGTCAGTGAATGCCAAATCCCATGTTGACGAAATAAACCCACTTCTCATCCGATCGCCAAGGCATCAATGTAGTGGGAAGTCGAAGATTTATCCAGTAGATAAGGCGGAATATATATAAAAGTTTGGTCTGAAAGATCGCACCGTACAAAGTAATGTGATCATTTCCAGCCCCTGGGCGTCGTATAAACCTTCCTGTTCCTATATCGAGGTGACTATGAAGGGTGGGTGCCTTGTTACTCCGCCTGTAGTTACTGGAAGTTGACCTAACAGTTGTGGGAAGAATTATAAAATCAACGCTGCAGGTCAGTTGACCTAATTCCAGTTGGAGATGTTTACAGTCAGAGTGAGTGAGTGAAAGAGTGAGTTTGTGCTTTATGTCAATTACAGTCAGAGAGTTTTTGACAGGTGACATGTAAATCACCCTGTGCAGTACCGGGTAACCTAGAATCCCACATTTTGCCAGAGACAAGGTTCAAGCACCACACATGGACAATTCTCTGTGAACTGTGGTAGACAGACAAGTGATGTTTCTGAGTTTTCTGGTGTGTAGAATGTGTGATGTGGCGGTGGCAAGTAGATCTCCATGATATTTGTGACACCTGGTCCTGTCCTGTCCTGTCCTGTCCTGTGAATGATGATCCCGAGAGGTGGGTACCCGGTAGCATGACAAATCTGTCAAATGTCGAATCGGTTGTGAATTTGTGATGATCGTCAAGTTTTGGTGCAGATCATGTCTACGGGAGCCAGATGAAAGAACTTCTACGAGAGAACTGTCATCCTCCTTTTGGAATCATTCTGCCAACTTTGAACGGACACCAATTAGACAAGGAAAATTTGCACGAACTTTCACAGAATCCTCATCATGAGGCCAGGTGCTGCCAAGGGCTTGAGGAAAAACACATGAAATCATGTATCCACAAGGAGATCGTGTTACGGCTAACTTCTGTCTGCAAAGTGAACTTGGGTGTGTGCCATGTCCACCACCTTCAATGCATGGATGGGGAAATCGTCCTTCCTCAATCAATGAACTGTCATAGCAACTGATTTACGACACGTATTGTCTGAAGAACATTTAATTTAAAAGGCTCATTACCCTGGAGCCATGACATCTATATGCCTTGAAACACTTAATTGCTGTTATTTATAAGATGCTAATCCTACTTGTTAATCCCCATTTTTGTGTACATCAACCGTCTGCCATCCTGAACGAGATGTGCAAGTATGTCACTGATGATTTACTGTTTACATTTATATTTATTTATATTTATAACTTACTAAATGTCAGGTGACCTTGGCTATATAAGCCTTGGTCCAGAGAGGAGAGAAAAAAAGGTCTTACCCTTAGCCTAGCTAGGGTTACGCTGGGTGCTCCGGGGCACCTAGACAACAACCACTACCACTATGTGCTGACCTGACACATAGTGTCTTTTGTATGTATAGATCTACATGTATAAAGTAAAACTGTATATACCGCAAGCCATCATCTCCAAAGTTGTCACTTCCTACTGAGAACCATACGTCGGCCCCTTGCATATACGAGTGTGCAAATTATTCATTAATCAACGTCAGACCAACACGCGTTGTTAGAACCTTGAATGCTGTCAATAAAGATAGTATTGCAGATGCTTCAGCATCTGGTCTGGCAACAGAAAGAATACAAAACGTATGACACGAAAAACATGACCACAAAGTGAATTTAAAATGACTAATTGAAACAATAATATGCCTGATACCATGACAAAAAGCCACCATCAAGCGTTAAATATTAATGTAATCGCTAAAATAGTTGGTAAGACATGAAGACACCAACAATATGAAGGATATAAATCACAACAAAAAAGATAGCTTTGAATAACACTCAAAGGATGTCAATGGATTGTAGCTTGATTGTAGCTCAAACAGGACTATTCAGTGTGAGTGACAGCAGTAATGTGATGGTCCATGATGGGATTAGCCACACAACAGTAATCATAAACATTTGCAAACACAAGTGAAATTCATTGTTCATGATAAAAAAATGACACTGTTGTTTCATACTAGAACACCATGTAACAATTGTGTCCATTGAAAAGGACAAGATTTGGTAGTGTTTCCACATTCAGTAAAGTATGGTTGTGCAAATGAATCTGTTGCATGTTGTGGTTGAGAAATGTCACACTGTCACTGTTCTCAGTAGGGACTGTGTCCCCCATTAGCATTCACAACCTCTCTCATTCCTTGTCAGACACTCATAAAACAGCTATTTTCAGTGCTCCAGGGTGTGTCACGGCAAGCAAATGGTATAACTGTTGAACAGCCAAATGACAATTTGCCTACAGTTACAGGCAAAAGATTTGGCTATGCCAAACTTTTTATCCGTTTGTCTGCAGATAAAGGCCTTTCAGTGAAAATGATAAATATACTTTATTAATAATGTCATACTCATCAGATGTCGAAGCACAGCATGGTTTCAAAAACAAATTGTGGCGGTGGTCAGGCGAAAACATTCCCGCATGTACATGACACTGCTGGATTATCAAGGTGATGGACAATGCAAGGGTGATGACTGCCCTGCCAGTCAGACACTTTCAGAGGTGGTATATTGCATCTATAGTCTGTTTGCTGCAAAATCATATCAATAAAATCCAAATAGATATAAATCCAAAAACAACAATTCATCTTAAATGGCATGAAACTTTTTTATTTGTCCATACCAACTCATCACCATTGTCATGAAGTAGAGAAAGAGATGTTAAACAAATTATCATGATATTGTGTTACAATGCCTGCTGTTACCGTGTGGTCTGCACAATTAACATAACAGCTATAGGGAATTGTGGAACATAGGGGTAGTCTCAAAACTTTTATCCTGAAATATTTTCATTGTCACTGTCATTGTTAATGTCAACTGAAATAATACTTTGACTGACATTTGCAGGATTTAAACCATCTCTTTTACAATATGATGCTTAAATTCTGGTCCAAACTTTGTCAATGCACCCTCTCCGACTTGCAATAATCATAAACGTGAAATACCAAGGTTTTCAAATCACCTGTAAATTTCATCACGTATTGTATTGTAATGAGTGATATATTGTGCTTGTGCTGTTTATTGTATTGTCTGCATTAGCTGAATATCAATACCAACATCACTAACATTGCTTAGAGAATAGTTTATTGATTCTCATTGTATATTCTGTTTAATAACTACTTCAGAAAGATATGCTTCTGATTCAGACTTTTCATGTGACATGATTTTA
Source organism: Haliotis rufescens (assembly GCF_023055435.1). NCBI lineage: Eukaryota > Metazoa > Mollusca > Gastropoda > Lepetellida > Haliotidae > Haliotis > Haliotis rufescens. The sequence goes on along the minus strand of NW_025964001.1, from coordinate 47,749,843 downwards.
TTACAAAAAAGACAGTACTGGGTTGGCCAAAGACATGTAAATTTCATGTGCAAATGTAGGGCTGTTCAGTTTACAGTGCAGACCCCCTTGTAACAACAGGCATTAAACACTAACAATTACATGAACAACTTTTTCTCTACTTCATGACAATATCTGAAATTATAGTGACTAGTTGGTAGGGACAAATAAACAACATTCATGCCATTTAAGATGTATTGTTGCTTTTGGATTTCTATCTTTTTTGCATTCAGTGCGATATTGCAACAAACGGACTACACCTCCTGTTGATGGTTTCCTGCAGATGTCCCATGACATTGTGAGTGAGTGAGTGAGTGAGTGAGTGAGTGAGTGAGTGAGTGAGTAATGGTTTTCCGCCGCTTTTAGCAATATTCCAGCAACATCACGACGGGGGACACCAGAAATGGGCTTCACACATTGTACCCATGTCGGAAATTGAACCCAGGTCTCATATTGTGAAGTATGTTTGAGTAGTATAGATGATGGGGGTGCTGGCTCACCTCACCTGGATCATGCAAAGGACCTGACAATGCTTCTACTGGTGTCTTAAGTTTATATGAATTATGTGATGACGATCATTAGTTTGTCATGTTTGATGTCAATATTTATCAAGATGCGTTCCTGAAGGAGAAAACAATTTTTCTTAATCATTCCATCAATTGTCTGGTTTGGCACGGAATGCTTAGTGTGTTTGTTGTCTCTCCTGTTTTATGAACTTTTTTTTCTCGTCTTCACTAATGCCACTGGTTTTACTAGAATTTGACCGAATCTCCTGCTTCATTGCTTTGTATTTGGTGATTTCTAACAACACTAAATGAAACCCCTCCTCAGATATCTTGCTTCAGCCAACACATGAATACTATAAGTAAAACTTAATATTTTTTACATTTGTATACTTATCCTGCATTACTCCGTATTGCATTTACTGCTGTCTTTGACAGAGAGATGAACTGTGTGAGATCCAGCTGCTGAAGAAAGTTGTTTCCATCTGTCCAGGAAGCAGCGCCCCCTCCCACCCAGTCGGCACGTGACCCGTAAGTCATGACGTCACATCAAAACACATAACTGCTTTAAACATAACATCGGAAACTTTGTGGGAAGGCAGCGGGGCACAGGGGGGGCACTTAGACTTCGTAATGCAGGATAAGTATACAAATGTAAAAAATATTTAGATTTTACTAAATTTTTTAACTTATCCTGCATTACTCCGTATTGCATCTTTATCAGACGGCACGGCCAGAAGAAACCCTTGACAAGGTCCGGTGAAACCGCACCACATGTACAAGAGATGACCGGAACACCAGCGACCATTCCTGTCGAAGGAAACGAGAGTCGATGCAAAAGAGGGAACCCGAAATAGGTGACAGAAATAGTATGAGGCGGGAAAGCCAAAACTAGAACTGACCTAAGAGCGAATGCGGAACGCAGTAGAGCCCTCTAATCTGGGTTGATAAACACCAGAGAGGTCGACAGGCCCCGCTCAGGGTAACGTAGAATCAATGGCGTAGGGGGTTGGTGACCTGTTGAGCTACCACCAGGGGACCAAAGCTATGAATGCCGGCGACATCTTCCAAGGCTACATGACGAAGGTAGTGGCTGGCAAAAACGGTGTCGGATCGCCAAAAACAGCCTTCTATTATCGATTTGAGGGAACAGTTACTGTGAAGAGCCATGGTAGATGCGACCGCCCGAATCTCGTGTGGGTTGTTAGCCTTGGGGGGTCCAATCTGGCAACTTTATAAGCTTGGAGGATGACCGCCCGGAGCCAAAGGGAGATAGTATTCCGGCTGACCTCAGACTACGATGAAGGCAGGAAAAGGCGTTTCCTAGACTTTAGACTGTCGTAGGTAAACCTTCAGGGCACTAACAGAGCATAATAAAAGCTCCTCAACATCATCGGCACCCACAATCGACGAAAGGGGAGGGATGGTGAATGATCTATCAGGCTGTCCAGGGAGTTGATTCTTTGGGATGAAGTCCAGCACAGCCCAAGATGAACGGCGCATTTCGAACCGGACACGAGAGACGTCGAGGGCGTGGAGAACACTAACCAGGGCGGCAGTAGCCAAGGCCATTAAAAACACCGTCTTCTTCGTTAAGTCGTAAAAGGAAGACAAGTGGAGTGGTTCGAAGGGAGCCTCCCGAAGAGCCTTTAAGACCACATTCAGATCCCACGCAGGCGGTCTGAACTTGGCTTTCTGGTCTTCGAGACGGAACGAGCGCAGCAAGGCCTGAAGTTTGGGAATTTTCGTCATTCTCCGGTCGTCCGGGATGGCAAGAACGGAGTTGATGACGACCAAGTACATGGAGATGGTAGAGCCTTTTAATTGATGTGTGCTGCGCAAGTACAGAAGAAACTCAGCCAGGAACTGCGGTGACGCAGTCATCGGATCCTGGTGCTTGTCAGAGCAGAATGCCTGGAACGGGGTCCATTTATCATCACACAATCCCTGTGTTGATGGACGATGGGCTAAAGCAATAGCCTTGACCACTCTAGTTGAATAGCCCTTGGCTCCTAGGGCTTTCTGCAGCTGTGTCAGGCATGCAGACGAAACCGAGAGGGGCTTGGGTGTGGCAACCGACTGTGTGGGTGGAGCAGAAGGTTTGGCCACACCGGAAATTCTAGTGGGTTGTCTCTGCCGATGTTTCGGAGGTTGACAAACCAACTTCTGGCTGGCCACCAAGGCACGACCAAAATCAGTGTCAGCTGCCGAGTGGTCTGGATCTTTTGAAGAACCTTGGGAAGGAGAACCGGAGGTGGAAAAGCGTACGCGCTTATTCCCTCCCAGGGAACACTGAAGGCGTCAACTGCTACAGCGGCCAGATCCGGGACCGATGAGATGTAAGTCAACAGCTGACAATTCTGAGATGTGGCGAACAGATCGATGTTTGGGGTGTCGATCGTTTGACAAAGGACGGTGAAGATCTCTGGGTGGAGTTGCCATTCGGTGGGAGCCACCTTGTCCGGCCTGGACAGAGCGTCTGCCAGAACATTCTTGCAACCTGGAATGTGCTGAACAAGGAATTGCAGGTCTAATAGGGCACCAGGTTGAAGAATCGAAAGGTCTGGTTGAGCAGGGACTGAGAGTGGAGAGTACCCTGATTCCTCACACACCACACCACGGTGATGTGTTGTCCGTGGAGATGGTCAACTGGGCATGACGGAGAATGCTCTACCAGTGGGAGACGGCCAGGATGAGAGCTTCGAGTTCGAGGTTGTTGCTGTGCCAGTGGAGTCAATCTATGGACCACAGCCCTGCAACTGTTTGTGTCCCCAGGTGAGCCCCACAACCCTGTTTGGATGCGTCGACGAACAGGTGGTGGGTGGGCTGTAGCACGGTCAATGAGACGCTGCCGCAGACGTTCGATTTCACCGTCCACCATCGGAGGAAGGGGTGGAGGTGAACCAGGAGGACGATGAGGGACTCCGGATCCTGCTGCCGAATGAAGGGAGCGAGTAACCGTTGAATTGGACAGAGTTGGATGCGACACCTGGCAGTCAGGTCTTCAGCTAATGTGAGGAGGCCCAAGAGAACTTGCCACTGGCGGTGGGTTCGAGCCTGCTGGAGAGCAGGGTAGAGGTGAGTGTGGATTTTCAACCACCTGTCCCTGGGGACTTGATCCGTGAGAAACAGGCCCCCAATGAACTGCAGACGAAATGATGGGGTCAGCTCCGACTTCGTCAGATTGACGATCCATCCCAAATGATTGAAGAGCCGCAGGGTAAAATCCCTGTGGTGCAGCAGAAACTGCGAGTCCCGGTTGTTGAGGAGACAGTCGGCGATGTATGGATCGAAATTGATGTTCCTCAGGTGTAGGAAGGCGGCGACAGGCTTGGTGATCCGTGTGAAAATGGGGCCATGGAAATTCCAAATGGCAGGACCGCCCACTGGTAATGGGTACCATTGAAAATGAACCTGAGGAAGTGCCAGTCGTTGGGGTAGATGGGCACATGAAGATAGGCGTCCTGGATGTTGAGGCTGATCAGGGAATTGCCTGCTGTGATTCTTGTCCTGAGCAGTCTCAACGTCGTCGGAAGTAAGGAGGATGTTTCAGGTAGCGCAGGTTGAAAGTGGAGAGGTTGTGTATCATGCGCCAGTTGATGGTTCCCTTCTTGGGAACTAGAAACACAGGGGAGTAAAAACCTGGGTTCAGAGCCGGGTCGTGCACGACCTCTATGGACTCCTTCCGAAGCAGGGTGTCGATGCTGTCCTGAAGGAGCTGAATTTGGTGTGTCGAATAAGCGTCTGCTGTCGGAGTGGACGTCAGGGGAGGATGAAATGCCAATGGGAGCTGGTACCCCTGATGGAGGACATTTGTGACGAACGGGTCCTCCAGTTTTGACCAGTTTCTCCAAAACCAGCCTAGTCTCCCACCCATGTGTGTGTCGGTGATCGGAACGGCTGGGGTCGGGAGGTCCCAGTCATTGAGGTCCCGCTGGTCAACGCTTGATGGGGCGACAATCCCGTCGGGGCTGGTAGGTGCCAGGGGATTTACCACGACCTTTCTGGCCACGAAAGGGCGAGGTATTTTCGAGACGTCCTTGAGAAAGGAGCGGTGATGTTTGTAGTTGCCTTTGAAGGAGGACTTGGCCGATGATTGGTGCATGACATGCTCCATCCCTCGCGAAGCTGGAGACCAAGACGTGTGTAGCGGAAATGGCACCATCAAAAAGGGTAAGACCCAACCAAGGTTGTCGTAGTAAGGAACGCTTGAATTCGGAATCCCATTCCGTGAAGGTCAATTAACCCAACCGTCGTGTAGTGGTGATCTCCGCAAGAGCGGCTCTCAGATGATTTCGCAAATGGTCGACCTGGCGAAGTTGGAAGTTCATAACAGTGCGTAGGTGGTTGATCCTGTTAGGATTGGACTTCGAGAGATCTTTCTCAATTGCTCTGGCAGAGGAGGCGAGTGTAGACAGTGGTTTTAACGAACGCAGCAGTTCTGTTTCCACAAAAGCGAGTACGGCATACGTATGGTGGCGGACTGGGATGACCCGGTCATCTGATGAAGGTCCTCGTCCAGGATGTGCGCACCGTCAGCCACATCAAAGGAGTGGACAGGGAAATCATCACGCCGGAAGCGAGGAACCTTGAACGACGGCGTGAGGGATAACCTAGCGAAGTCCTCATCCAACGCCGTAACAAGGTCTGTCAGCATTGGGTCGGGTTGTAGGGAAGTTGGATCAGACCAAATCGTAGATTTTTTGTCAACATCGGGGCCTGGGGAGGGAGCGATGGAGGTCAAACGGTCCGCTAGACAATCAGCAACCTGTGATGGGCCCAAGTGTGTATCAATCTCGGGAGATGGAGGATCATAATCGGGTCAAAATGATCCTTCCGATGAGGCCGAACAAGATGAATGACGCACACGTCTATGTATGGGTGAACGACTACGAGAACGTCGACGGGATCGAGAGGACTTGGACGAGTGTCGAGAGGCAGTCGGAGGCAACGAGGTATGCGACGATCGAGCAACCGAAGTAGAAGGGGCCGCAGGAATCGGAGTTACTGTAGTGGGGGCCATCAGTGGTGCCAGCGTCGCAGGAGGCACCATCGGCGGGAGTAGCTTGCCTAAACAAGGATTGCATCCAAGCTTGCATCCAAGATGGATCCATAAACGATGACAGGAAGGCATGTCCATAAATAGGAGGCGCCGCATCAATCCGGATGTAGTCAAAGTTATCGACGTAGATGGCAGAGGTGACAATCCCATAAACGGGCGATGACAAAGACGATGAGGTCGGTAAGGGTGGTGTAGGAAACCGTGAATGGTCGTTTGTCGTGCCGTGGGAGGCAGACTCTACCTTGTAAGGCATGTTGGGGTGTCAACGCACACGTTGAGTGAAGCGTTTCCGAGACACTCGTAGGTAGGCGGTGAAGGAAACTGGCGACGGGACTACAGTATCTGCACTGCTCTGTGTGGGTACACGGGGTTGTACAGTCCAGGCAGCAGGGGTGGGGGTCCCGCACAGATTTATTCCCGCGGCAGTTACTGCAGCGAGGCATACTAGAATTTAAGCAAAAGCATAACAATGTGCAAAAACACAACGTGAAGCATAATGTAACTCAACATATACTTTTTCTGTTACAAAGTTTATAAGAACAAACAATTACGCTTTAAACATGTCAAATACAAACAATTTAATTTAATGTAAAACTCCAACCACAGAGCGATTTCAAAACGCAAAACACGAAAATACGTGGACCCATGGTGAATCGCAAAATGGCGGGGAAAAATGTCGGGAAACAACAATACGCTCATAAATATCGTGACGAGAGCCACAAAACGAGTGAGAAACGCTACCAAGTAACAAAAGAATGAAGCCAAAGGTAACAAACCATATACAATAAACAAAACAACAGACTTTTGTCGTAGTAAACAACACAAAGTAAGGATCATATAAAGCTTTTAATATTTCCACGAGGGAAATACGTCCGTTCTGTGTGGCTGACAAAGCAGTTATGTGTTTTGACGTCACGTCATGACTTCCGGGTCACGTGCCGGGTGTGTGAGAGGGAGTGCTGCTTCCTGTACAGATGGAAACAACTTTCTTCAGCAGCTGGATCTCACACAGTTCGTCTCTCTGTCAAAGACAGCAGTGAATGCAATACGGAGTAATGCAGGATAAGTTAAACAAGAGTCATCAGAAAGATGACATATCCCCCCGGCAGCTGTCTGTAAAGTAACCACAAGTAAATGTGCTATTCTGTATTCTGTGGTTTTTTTTATGCAAACAAATGACAAATTACAAGAAACAATGACTAAACAAGCGTACAGTCACGAAGTCATCTATATCCCCCGTCCATTTTAACCACGTAAGGTCCCAGACCAGGTAAGTGACCCAACATTTCTCTTAGCCCATTTCAAAATAGCTGCAATGGAAATTCTAAAATAAACATTTCTAAAACTTATTAACATCCTTAATATCAAATGGCACCAGTTCAGTATGGCAAGAGTTTTGCCAAGTTTCGATCAAATACACTGAATGGTTTTTGAATTCTGCCCCGGAAACGAACCCTATCCCCTATTGAGTCTATGTCCAACTTCATTCCATAAAATTTTAAAAAAAATAAAAATTAGAAAAATCCCAAAATATCAAAAGGCACCACTTCAGTATGTGCCTGATAGATTTGCCAAGTTTCGATCAAAGACACTGAATGGTTTTGGAATTTTGGCCCGGAAAAGGAAATGATTACGGACGGACAGACGGACGGACAGACAGACAGACTGGCTGATTGCTATATCCCCCCGCATTATATGCCAGGGGGATAAAAATTCATGTTTTAATGCTTTCTTTTGCAACTTACAGGAAACAAATTTAAGAGCTATTAATTCCCGCCAGTCCAGAGACCCTGGCTGCTACTTCCATGCAAAGTATGATAGGCGTGGCGATTATAGTTGATACTAAACAAACACTGGCTGCACTAAGTCCCATGCTAGCTGCAACAAGTGCAGTGTCAACTCTGTCAAGAGCATTCACAGCTCTGCGATACTTTTTACATAATCCAATTCTAGAATCACGCTCCTTCTCTATGTGATGTTATATTTCACTTATTTGATATAATCGAAATCCATCAACAGTATCCATCTTTGCAGATGCTTCATCGAGCGCAGGATATAAACCCATAATATATATAATTATATTATACAAGAGTCCTTATTTGACCAATCGACAATGTCTGGAGAGTATACACCTTATTAGATGTATATTATATGGCATAGATATCTCAGTAAGCGAAATGCTCCCTATATTAACTTGGACCCCCTCAAGGTTTATAACGAGCCCTCTTCCTGTCTGTATAAGAAAACTACAATGTGGGCGTTCATGTCTTTCAAGCCATTTAAGTCTTAGACCCGGTAATATCTGAAGGCCATCTTCTGGCACATTCCCCAACAAGAATTCCAAAAGAAGTGTAGCACCATCGGGTATCTCCTTCAAGTTATTTAATACCTCATTGAATTCAGTAATCAAATTTAAGCTAATATCTTTTAATGCTGGGTGGCTCAATAACATATGGCCTGGTTCATCTGGCAGGAGAGCGATTAACACAATCTTGATGTCTGCATGGATACAGCAGACAAGACCTTTCAGAAGCACAAAAAGAAGAACGCAGAGGTGTTGAAAAGATTGCTATCAGGATCAATGTGCCTAAAGAGGATAAAAAGACATTAAAATTTGAACATTATTCAGGGGTTGTATAATACCATTGCCCGACGTCCATGCCAAGTAAGGTTTAGATGTCAGGCAAGTAATATACGTTTTCTAGCATGCCCGTGGACAAGTAGAGCATACAAAATGAACTGGGTCAAGTTTCACGAAAATGTAATCATGTGCTCATGTTACAATATTTCATTGGCTAATATTTTGCTAGTGTCACAGAATGGCAATCTTATTTGCCTACAGTTAAACCAGTCAACCAATGGGATTAATACAGTTCGATGTAAGGTTGGTCAACAACAATGAGAACCTGGTTTGTTTCATTGATAAATCCTAGAAACACTTCCATATATGGCACATGCTTTTTGGAAAATGAATTATGGACAGTTGACTACATTTCTTGGAATTTGTAATGTTAGGAAGGTCTAGTGGTGACTTTAGAAGCTTCGCTTGGCCTAGCTTTGATAAAATATTTTATTTTAATACACACGTCACTGTTGAGGCTCACACGCTCTCAATCGCAAAAACTTTGTTGACACATAGGTCAGACTACAAAATAATATGACTTTTAACGAGTGAACTAAAGTTCGTTTCGAGGCGTCAATAGTGTTAATCTGACCGTGGTTGCTATAAATAATGGTAAGTTGTGAGATCTACCAATCCCACACAGTTTCGCTGAAATCAATCTGAACAATAATTTTAGTGGCGCTTTATTGAAGGATGCTACAAAGCAACCATGGGTGTCCAAATAATTGATTTGCGTTATAGACGATCAGCGGTTTAACCAAGGTCAAGTCGTAGGGGGTAGATGACAAACACAACAGTACATGCTCTGCCTATCTAAGAGTTTGAAACAAGATTACAGTTGTAGTTGTTTATGATTCAGAGCGTGAAAAAAAATATCGAGTGTTTGAAAATAACCATTGTAATCCTTCAGCATATTCAGCTGAAGGAACAGGTATAACAAACTTGGTTGTTATAAAGATGAAGTTTGATATAAATCATCACTAGACATGACGATTTACCATCTAAATTACATTTCCTGCTCTCCAAGGCATTGTTTTATATGCAGAGATTAAGATTACTGTGTGAATTTTCTTGGAAACTAAGCTGGAAATATCAATCAGCTGCACACACATGTTCTCCGATCTACAGGTGATTCATTTAAAAAGTACCCAATGATACAACTTCCAAGAACTTTGATGAAATATTCAGAAGAAATCAAACCTGAAATTATTATAATAATGTATTCCAATATCATGTTAGAACCAGAAGCGTTGCATTTTGATACAGCTGATTGTTATTGCAGGATATTTTTGCATATGGAACAATTTGACCAGTCACTGTAGGGACTTTCCGTGCTAAATGTATTTCGATTGTGAAAATGTTATGTGGACATAGTGGTCAAATTGCCACAAATATGACTTTCATCCAGTCAAAGTATGTTATTTATGATATATGTATCCATTTTCTGGCATGTTAAGTTCATTTCAAGGCATAAATAGCTGTAATCTGACCGTTGTTGCTGTAAATAACTGTGAGTGTTGCGTGTCATGCATGCGGTGATCTGATGTTTTTTTGAGATGGGGGTAAAACATTGTGTCAGAGGAAAACTTGAGTTTATTAAATATGTAAGTAAATTTTGGAAGCCATGCATTATGCACTATAACCGAGTTAATGGTATATTGTGGGGCGCAATAGAGAGGGAACACTATCTCTGATTCTCAGTTCTGTAGATGTAACATTTTACTGAATTATTAGTTTGATTTGGGACAAGTACATTTTAAGACTGTTGGTCATACTTGCTCTTGGTCAAGTAACATTTTTCATAATTTTTCAACCCCTCTTTATTGTAATCAAATGCCAGCACCATACATAATTTATGCTGATTTCGAAGCATTTATAAAACGGATAGAAAATAACGAACACAGTCCTGAATGTAGTTTTTCATACAAAACTCAAGAACATACTCCTTGTGGGTTTGGATATATTGTTGTAAGGTATGATGGGAAAACAAACCCGCCCGTGATTTGCAGAGGTCCTGATGCAGCGGAAAAGTTTCTAGAATAACTACAAAACGAAGAGAGAATAATCAGGGAAAATTTATTGCGTAAGAAACCCATGTGTATGACACGGGATGGTTGGAGGCCCTATAAGAAGTCAACGGGTTGTCATGTTTGTAATAAACCCCATCATGCAAGCTATCTCAAGGACTGATGGCGGTTTAACGTGCATTCCTAATAATATGGAAAGATATATATCATTCTCATTGACTAAAACTATTCATTATACAGACAAGGATGGGAAAGCCAGAATAAAGCAAAGTAATGGACTTAGATTTATAGATAGTGTACAGTTTCTGTTATCTTCTCTGGACAATTTAGCTAATGCAAACAATCCCGATGACTTTACTATAACAAATCAATAAACTGATCGTTTAACACGACATTTGTTGGTGAGAGAAGGTGTGTATACTAATGAATATATGGATGATTGGTCTAGATTTGACAAAACTAAATTACCACTTGTTGAATCATTCTATAGTAACTTAACAGAATCTAAAATAACCGATGCTGATTATGAACACGCTCTGGCGGTTTGGGATAAATTAGGTTGTAAGAATTTAGGCGATTATCACGATCTGTATTTCAAAACTGATGTAATGTTACTCGCTGATATATTCGAGATATTTAGAAAGACATGTTTAAAACAATGTGGCTTGGATCCGGCATGGCACTATTCCAGTCCCGGACTCTCATGGGATGCATTGTTGAAGAAGACCGGTGTAGAACTAAGATTACTCACCGATTATGATATACACTTGTTTGTTGAAAAAGGATTAAGAGGTGGTATATCAACGACAGCGAAAAGGTATTCTAAGGCCAATAATAAATTAGTAGAAGGTGAGGTGAGGTGAAATGGGGTTTAACGTCGCGTCCGAGATTATTGCACTTATATAGCGACGTGTAGTAGAAGGATATGATTTGAGTAAACCTACTACATACATATTTTATCTCGACGCGAACAATTTGTACGGATGGGCTTTGAGTCAACCTTTACCAATGGGGGGTTTTGAGTGGGTAAACAATATCGATGTGAATAATATTCCCACAGATTCCGATAAAGGTTGCTTTCTAGAAGTTGACTTAGAATATCAAACAGAGTTACACCATAACAGTTATCCACAAGCTCCCGAAAGATTAATGGTTAATAGAGATTGGATGTTAGAATATCAACACTCTTTGATGGGAAGGACTAGGTGAGCTAACGTAGAAAAACTCATACCAAATTTGATGGATAAGACAAAATATATAGTCAACTACAGAAATCTCCAGTTATATCTATCACAAGGCATGAAACTAAAGAAATTACACAGAGTTCTAAAGTTTGATCAAAGCCCTTGGATTGAACCCAATGTAAAGTTGAACACAGTTTTAGGAAAGTGGGCTACTAGTGATTTCGAAAAGAACCTATATAAGCTCATGAATAACTCCGTATTTGGTAAAACTATAGAGAATCCAAGGAAGTGTGTTGATGCGAAATTGGTCAGATCTAATGAGGAAGAAAGACTTAGGAAACTAATAGCTAGTCCAGCTTTCAACAGAAGTAAGATATTTGATAATGACTTAGCAGCATTACATATGAGGAAGAGTAATATAATATTCAACAGACCAGTATATGTCGGTATGAGTATTCCTGACTTGTCAAAACACTTAATGTATGACTTTTATTTCAACGAACTTAAGAAGCTATACCTTGATAGATCCGAGGTGTTATATATCGATACTGATTCTTTGTTAATGGAAATACAAACCGAGGATGTGTATAAAGATAAGGCAAAAAAAATAGATATGTATGACACAAGTGATTACCCAAAAGATAATCCATTGGACAACACATTAAATAAAAAGGTATTAGGTAAAATGAAGGATGAACTCCTATTGCGGAGTGTGTTGGATTATGACCTAAGATGTATTCTATAAAGAAGTCTGATAATGAGGAGATAAGAAAAGCTAAAGGCGTAAAGAAGTATGTGGTAAAAAAGCATATCAAACATGAACAGTATAAAGAAGCATTATTCAATGGAAAAACATTCAAACACGAGATGAATACTTTAAGAAGTGAAGCACAGGATATAAGGATTAAGAATGAACAAGACATCATTATCCCTCTCAGATGCAAAGAGATGGATTGATAAGGATGGTGTAACTACCTACACTTATGGTTACTTAGGGAGATAATACTGTATCGCTAGGAACTATGAGCAACTCTTCCCGTACAAATGCCCTGCCAGGCACATCTTTAAGGTAATATAGAAAAGGCTTGCCTTCTTTCATAACCAATCGACTAATGTTATATATGTTACAAGACCATACTGTGTCAGTTGCACGACGATGGCTTAGCTAATTCAAGTTCACCGGGCTGGTATAAATATCTTACACTTACTCTATCCAGAAGTTTTTGTTCTTTGCCTCTCTGCAGTGCTGAAGATTCGGAAGTCACAGATTTCATTTTAATCGCATCGGATGGTTTCTTCCCAATCAATCTTGTGACTTCATTACTAAGCGCTGACACAACAGCTGATACACTCATTCTGTTGATCTTAATCGTCCTGATTTCATTCAATCCCATACTGGTATCCAAACAAACGTTCTGCTAATGTCCGGTTAAATCTTTCAACAATAGCTTGGCGACGTTTGGCCTCTTTTCTGCCATGCCTAATTGCAACATAGTGCTTTGTTAATAATTTAGTTACTGATCCAATAAACTTGCGACCAGGATCTACTTGAAACAACTTAGGCCATTTTAAAGGTCTGCGTTTATATATGCAGCTCAGTGCATTAGCTACTTCCGTTGAATCTTTCTGGGTTAATGGCTCAGACTCTTTGTACCGACTATAGCTACAGCTACTACGGTTAAAGCATATTAATATGTTTTGTGTCTTACCTTATCAAGAGGAAGAAACAAGAGGTCAGCCTGATGAACTTCATTAGTTGTAAAAATATGAAACTTTTTCTCGGGATATAACACGGGGCTGGCTGGTAAGTACATTTGCCATATTGGTTGTTTCTTTAAACAATCCTTGACCAAATCTTTAGATACCTTAGCCACTGCAGCTAGTTTCTGTATTGCCCCTATACCTTTCCAATTTCATCGTGGGCTATAGTATGGGCGGCCATTCGGTCATAAAATACAAAGTTTAAAAAAAGAACAAAAATATGCAATTAAGGTCAAATATTACGAATAAAGAACTAAATGTTACTACTAAAGGTCAAAATACAATATTAATAGTCAAATGTTAAGAAAAGATGTCATAAGAAAAGAAAGAACAATGTGTACGAAAACGTTTTCAATAAAGAACGTCAGTGAGCACGAAAGGACGTTTTCAAAAAAGAACGTCCGTGAGCACGAAAGGACATTTTCAATAAAGAACGTCTGTGCACGAAAGGACGTTGACAATAAAGAACGCCAGATGGCGCTGCAATTTGTAAAACATTCCGAGTTTAATCGGCTTGTTCCGCCGTGTATATGATAACTGCATGCTGAGGTGCACAATGTATTACGTCATTCCTTGTGCACTCTTTCATAACACACACACACTCGTATATGTACATGTATTTATAATGTATAATGTACACATTGTGTATAAACATGTTGCGTAAAGCTTTGTCACCGCTTAAGGGCCTTTTCAAAAATACAGTACACTGTGTAATCCAACATCTGCCTAACATTAGTACATGTATTTTGTATACAACCTTCAAAAAACACTCACTTAACGCTAAAACTAGGATTCATCTACAGTGATCCAATACCTGTTCATGCTTGGTGCAACACGAGGGTGCTATGATGCCGAGTTTTGTTTCAGACGCACATTTTCATCTGAAAAGTGAACGTTGTGCGAGAGAAATATTAATCCAAAAATGATGAACAAAACTGACTCTTGTGAAGAAATATTAAGAAACCAACCATATAATCCCCTTGCTTAAATACAACTTTAGAAGATACACGCCGGTGGTGTCATGTGACTAATGTCACGAAAAGACAAATCCAATGATGCACATTCACTTCTGTCATAGCTTTGGCTGTCATTTCTTCCCCAAATTACAATTCTAAAACCTAGTTCAGGTAAATTTTCAAAAATGCATAACCCTACATAAATCGTGAAATCCATAGTACATAATGTTGAGGATAAGCCTGTGTAAATAGAAATTATTTGTAGAAAGCTGATGCTATAAATTACACAATATATAAATAACTGCATATATATATTCATTGAAATTTCTGTATATATATGTGTGATGTCAGACGGTGAGTGCACGAGGAATGACGTAATACATTGTGCACCTCAGCATGCAGTTATCATATACACGGCGGAACAAGCCGATTAAACTCGGAATGTTTTACAAATTGCAGCGCCATCTGGCGTTCTTTATTGTCAACGTCCTTTCGTGCTCACTGACTTTCTTTATTGAAAACGTCCTTTCGTACACATCGTTCTTTCTTTTCTTATGACGTCTTTTCGTAACATTTGACTATTAATATTGTATTTTGACCTTTAGTAGTAACATTTAGTTCTTTATTCGTATAATAATTAATATTCATGTTCCATTTTGATAAATGTTCACATAAGTGTACAACAATAAACAATTACAAGCCAACAAAAAAAGAACTTAAAAAAGCTATCGAAGCATTTACCGGTATGCTCCGGGACAAAATTATCCAATTACCACAAGGTGTATATCAAATCATCGACGTCAAGACATCCAAATATGGTTATCAATTGTTTCTTTCCAGTTGTGAAGAAGAGTATACAATTGGTTTCCTAGTAAAATGAATGAAGAACTGTGTAAAATGTTGAATATAACTATGTCTGAAATAATAGTAACTGTGTGAGTAGAAATAAAAGAGAATATTTCCATTACAATTTGCCTTAAAGGTTTCCTCGATATAGGATGGCATCTTGATACATAACGATCCATGGATCATCATCACATACTTCAAATAAACATAAGACCCCCATAGAAGTATATTTAGGGGCTAGGCTTGGTCCAGGAGAGGAGAGCTAGCACCCCCATATCTTTACTACTGTTTGGATAAAGACCCTGACATTTCTTTTGCCCCTCCCTGAAAGTGTATTTATTACCCATATGGGCTCAAATATGCAGTGTAATAACTTTTTGATATTTGCACAGTGTGCATTTAGTGATTCTCGAAGCTGATTGGTCAGTTAAACAAATGTCAATTTTCATTGGCCGACGCGACTATTTTTCTCTCATTGAGTTCAATCACAAATCCAGGGCATTCATTCACATGTTTTACGTGCTACAATCTCACTTAATCGAGATTTATAAGACTAGAACATAGTTTCATATCAACCACATGATTTCACAGTATAATGAATAAAGCATTTATTTCGCACAAGTTTTAGTTTACAATAAGCGTAATTACAAAAAACAAAACTACGTCTGCATTGTTTGTAAACAAACATGGCCTACCATTTGACACCTGTCAAACTAAATGACCTCGTTAAAGTAGACGGAGATCTGACAGGAAGAGTTATTCGCACAATTCAACCTCTGAACACATTTAATGTCTTTGTTATCAAAACTGCATATGGCCGGCCAGATTGAAGTTCCAAGATTCAGCTTTGCGTCTGTGTTAGAGGACTTGCTGTTTGGCAAATCTTTCGACCACACGAATCCCCAAAACCGGACTTTGTATAGACAGGTTTGCCTTTGTGAACGATGATGACATCGATAACTGCCAATGAAAAGGAAAACACAATGAAAAAGACTAAATTTGACAAGTTGACATGACAAATTTATACTGGTAAGAAAAACACGAAAAATAAGACTACTCACACTTTCAATGATGGCATAAGAATAAAAACAAATTCCTTTTGCAACAACAGTTAGACTTTCCGAAAGACTTTATAAACATACGCCATTTCGTAGAATTTAAGTTTGTAACATTGTTTGAAGAAATAAGAGCGTGACACTCTTTTATACAATGTAAACTAGATCTATACGTTTTTGTAACCTCGACGTCAGCACAGTACGGCGCTGAGCGGTATGCAGGCTGACTGACGTCCGGGCACCATAAGACTATGAGGGTTAATGACACAGGAAAGGTGCAACTAAACATTACTCTTTGCAAATTTATCGTTTCGGCATGCACATCAGACGGTTCAGAATTCGAAATGCCTACTTTGAAGGAGATCAAGGGTAGCACCGAGTGCTACCTTAGCGACAAGATTACCAACATCTGGTTGCAAAATCGATGCACTTTGCTGAACTCAAATAGGTTTTGAAATCAAAACAAAAATAATTAAAAATTCAAGGAAAAGAAAACTTACCCCAGCGAGGTGATCCTGTGTCCGACATTAAACTAAATGAACTCCGTGAATGCGGACAGCTTGTCACCAAGTCTCCAGATACCGTGTTAGTCTATCAACAGGTATTCGACCATTATGAATCACATCAAAATATCAACAAACTCCCGTCATCTGACTGTGTCCGATCCACAAACGCGTTTGACAAGTCCTCCTAAAATCCCACATGCACATGTTTCCCATCAGTCACATTTGTCTCAAATCACAAACGATGTTCATTAAACTTGTTGTCCGGATTAAACTGTAACGCCGGTTCTCTTGTCATTCCTGGTTTCGGCTGTCTCATATCTGGGTCAAGTCGGGTCATTCTTTCCGACACTGACAGCAATCGTATTTTTCAAAGTTTACCTACTTGTCGTAACTTTTCTCAATCAAACATGACTTCTGTACATTCCTTCTATGTTGTTGATACAGGTTTTTGCATTTTTACCGAATGACACATGAAAAAATTGACAGGTTTTTCGTGTTTCCTCTTCTCATTGTGAAATTCATGTCCATGGTGATGCACGACGGCTATTGTCTTGTCAATGAGAGGTCTTGTCAAAACAAGCCTTGATTAAAAAGCCTGTTGAACCTTTTTTGAAAATTGTCTTCTTTTATCAATGCTAGATAGTGTACGCTGTGTAAATCAGACAGAAATATAACTGCAATAATGTGATCTTTCAAGTTTTGTTAACAGAACTATATTTTTACGCATAGCAAGACGTTGATTGAGTAATGCCATTGGAGTGAGTGGACAGTGTTTTTTCACATGCGGATTGATACAAAACAGCTGATTCTTGATCGGCGACAGTTGATTGTTTTTTTCCTGAAACATGTCTTTAATATGAATATGGGTAATAAATAGAATAACCCACTCGGTACGAGTAAAAACGGAAAATATGTCACTCGTGAAATTAATGTTTTAAGTTCCGAGCTTTTTAGAGAGTACGTACGTACCAGCAGTACAGTAATATAGCCTACATATTTACAGTGTGATGTTTCTGTTTTTCAGAAGTATATTAGGAGCTTCCAAATGATATGTATTTATATATTTATATCATGCACACATGAAACAAATTTATTGTGCGTATCCTCTTCAAGCCATGTGTGGAATATTCTATCAATAAATTACACCTCATTATCACTCATGTGGTAGGTGTATTATGCATGTATAATGCCTGGTATATCAATCTAAAATTCAAAAGGGAATGATGTATATGTTTTGAAAGTAAGGTCTGTGAAATCTGCAAAGTAACATTCTAGGCCTATAACAGGCATTCCATTACATTCATACAGCGATTAGGCTTTTTCAAGGTTCCATATAGGTGCATTAACATCGAGGCCCAGATACATTAAATGTGACAATTCATTTCAGAATAGTTCTCACAAGTTAAGCACCCCAGGTGCTTTGAAAATAAAAAAAGTAAAGAAACATTTTTATTGAAACTAGGCATAACATCTAAATTTGATGTCAGAAATAACAGGGGATTTACAGCCTTAACTATATTTTCCATTAAGGAAATCATTAAAAAAAATATATTCAACATTGTCTGTGTGATTTTCTTGTAAATAATGTGGGAATAACCATGACATTGACCTATGCTTTATCTTTGCTCCTACAATCATTACTGTATTGTGAAAAAAGCTTTCTCCCATCTCCTTGTTTTAGTAGCTCCCTTTGCTATGTATACTACAATGAAAATACTGTGAATATGGTACCTAGAACGCCTTCGCCTTGTACTGAATGTCTATACAGTGATACACATGTAAATATCCTGTGATTTTGATACGCGTCCAGGACAGAAGTTATTAGAATCGTTATCATTGTGTAAATAAACATCAACATGCCAATGCCAATCAAGGTGAGCTCTTGAATAGACAGCAATCTGTTGTTCAGATATCAAGGACTGGATGACAACAAACGTGTTAAAACTGAATGATGACAAAACACCACCAGCAACTAAAATTAAGAATCTTGCCGCTTGTGTCAGTAGCCACAACAACCCAAATACTTCAGTTATCGAAAAATACAAGGATGGTGCAGGACCAGACCACTCCTAAGTAGGTATTCCTGAATCTAAAAATGTGAAGGTGTAATGGCAATTACCTATCTTGTAGATAGATAAATGAATGATGTGGCTCTCACAATGGGTGAAAATAGAAATAAATATATTATGGGTGACTCTGTTCATGAACACCGCCTAAAAAGGCAAAGAACAAAATACAGAGGTAAATGCAATGGCAGTGTTCCAAATATGACCCCAGTGAAAAGTCAAAAGTTTAGGCAACAGACCTAGAGCTTAGCTGATGGACGTTTGAGCATGTAGGCCTTCTAGTTGGGGTTGCAAGTTGTGTCATTCAATTGTGAAGAGTGCTGAGTCACAGAAAGGAGGGCCGTTCTCAGTCTGCGATGGGGTTTCTATGAATGAGTGTCACTGTTAAATGCACTATCCCTCAGTGAGGGTGCCAGCAAGACCTGAGGAGCTATGGAAAGCTCTGATTAAGGGACCACAAGTAACTTGGGTGGGCTGGGTGCAGTGATCCACTTGACATATTCTCTTGCTTGGATCTCTCTGGGTAAGGGAGTGTGTCTTTTGACAATGATCATGTTGTTGCCGGATTACATCCATATTTTAGATGAGGAATCTGTGATGAGTAACCTGATTTCTGAGTTGGATTACCATCTTGATGAGCGCATTACGCAGCGCCTAATGGCTTTCATCTTGTTATCATGTATGTTGCAGTGAAGGATATGATGCATTCTCTTTCCACAAGAACTAGAAAGGCCTGGACAGAAGGCTTGCTGTCACTGAGGAAACAACACTTTTGTTCGGACTGAAGGATGTAGGGTGAGACGTGCTTAGTGGCCACAGTGATTGAAAAAGCCTTAATTTCATAAGGTAACCACGTAACTTGTCTGCCATGAAGCTTTAAACTGAAGAAGCCAGATAGCTTAGACTTGTCTGAGGCAGTGCCTATTCCATGGCTTTTGACCAATGAATGTGTTTTAAGGTTGTTGATGTACTGTGCATCAATGGCAAGTTCTCAATTCGTCAAAAGCTCTGGAATAGAATTGGCCCCACATTAGTGATCATCTGCAAGGTTAGCAATGATCCCATCCTTCTGGAGATCACCCACAACATGAAACATGAGGTCCTCAAGTGCTGTTTCTGAACCTGACATTCCTATGTCAAATCTGGTGTAAACTGCCTTAAAGAGGGTTACCAAGCCACATTATTTTAGTCCTTCTATAGGGGCACCTGGTTGAAGGAAGTGTCAGATCTGGTGTAAACTGCCTTAAATAGGGTTACCAAGCCACATTATTTTAGTCCTTCTATAGGGGCACCTGGTTGAAGGGAAGTGTCAGATCTGGTGTAAACTGCCTTAAAGAGGGTTACCAAGCCACATTATTTTAGTCCTTCTATAGGGGCACCTGGTTGAAGGAAGTCTCAGATCTGGTGTAAACTGCCTTAAAGAGGTTTACCAAGCCACATTATTTTAGTCCTTCTATAGGGGCACCTGGTTGAAGGGAAGTGTCAGATCTGGTGTAAACTGCCTTAAAGAGGGTTACCAAGCCACATTATTTTAGTCCTTCTATAGGGGCACCTGGTTGAAGGGAAGTGTCAGATCCGCTGTAAACTGCCTTAAAGAGGGTTACCAAGCCACATTATTTTAGTCCTTCTATAGGGGCACCTGGTTGAAGGGAAGTGTCAGATCTGGTGTAAACTGCCTTAAAGAGGGTTACCAAGCCACATTATTTTAGTCCTTCTATAGGGGCACCTGGTTGAAGGGAAGTGTCAGATCTGTGTCAATGATGTACTTCCAGGACGCTTTCAGTCTCAGGGTTGAATCCACAGTAAAGCTGTTGTTTTTGGGTTGTTGTTTTTCACAACGAACAAAGGATTAAAGTGTTCAACAGGTATACCATCTGGACGAGCAAACACTGCCATGGCCTTGAGCTTGTCAGACTTGTTTTGGAGCTCAACAAGTTTGTACCTAGAATCTTCATACCTTATGTTCAGGAGGCTGAACTGGGCCTGTACTGACAACAGCATGAAATTGTCCATGGGGCATTATTATAATCAGGATAGATGGGTTACTTTTTCGTACAAAGAATGAGGGGTTATGAAGGGGGTGTCGGCTTATACACTGGTTAGAAGATTTCACATTTTTTCCAGCTGTTTCACTTTCAGGGTCCACTGGCGACGTCAACGGCATTTGATAGCCAGCCCGGCACTGATGTTGTTGGACAATATAACTTCACATTTTGTCCGTAATAACTGTTCCAAGACCTATTTTCAAACATAAGCACCATTTTTGTCTGGTTTCCTTGTTCATACCATATATGTTCTGCAATAAAGTTGCAATTAGCCAATGCCTTGATCCAGATTGCCAAGCCAGCTAACACGGTAAAGAAAAATTAACATTCGTCAGTAGAGAGACAGAAGAAAGCATAAGTGGGATCATCTCAAGTTAGCTGTTTCACATTTAGTGTAACACCTATAATATTATTTATATATGTTTCATTTGAATCAACACTGCAATTACATTGTTCCTTTACACTTTCTCAACTTGAGATGTGCCCTATCTGTTGCACATGTGAACTAATATGTGACAAATAACCGGTGAAGCTGAAATCAATACCCGTTGTTTTTACAGCTTTATTTACAAGTGTTAAAGGCAGCGTGTATAAGATATTGTTGAAAAACATGCTGAATGTGAAGCAAAAATATGCTCAGTAATATAAAACATGAAACCAATTGCCTCTATTCATAGACCAGGTGAAACTGTGTAGTGGCTAGATTGAAGATTTAGAAGATTACGGTATTTTGATATCGGATGTTTTGGGCGTTGGCTAGGCCGCAACCCTGACTGCTTCGATGATGACATTAAAAGATTTAACTAAGGCATATCTTTTGCATACAGATGAAATGTTTATGAAACCATTAGGGAAATGTTCTATGTTGACCAGAATCGGAACAATTTAAGCTATTTCCACATTGAAACAACCGACAATTAAAGTGATATATAATATTATAAAAAAATGTTTGAAAAAACTTTATTCATCACAACCTGTTGTTGACAAACCTTTTTGTGATCAATATTCGTCGCTATCTCCGTCAACTACCATCGTAAGGATTTGGCATAAGAGGATTTGAAATTCATTCACTCAAAAAACACTTAAGTTCGAAAATCCACGAAAACAATGTCCCTTCATCATTGAAGTCAAACTTGATGAAATTCATTTCAGAACACGCACAATTAAGAAAAACATACCCAACCCACAATGCCTGAGCCCCGAATGTCTCAGTCCATTCACACACTGGCTTTGGAAGCCATGAAATCTTGAAATTGACAGGTCACACCATGCAGATACTGAGATAGGTTTTAAGCCTAACTGTGAAAGACCCGTACCAAGTCGATTGTTTTCATTTATTTCTCCACATAGTCCCCTTCCATGTTTACACACTTTTGCCAGCGATGCTGCAAGGCCTGGATGCCGGTCAAGAAGAAATTTTCAGCCACCCTAAAAAAGTCATTCACAGCGGAAATGACGTCATCATTACTAGGAAAATGGTGACCGACAAGTTCCTTTTTCATTTTGGGAAACAGGTAGAAGTCTGACGGGGCCAAATCGGGTGAATAAGGGGGATGGTCAATGAGTTTGAAGACACACAATCATGGATCGCTGTCATGGCAACCACCGATTTGTGAACAGGAGCATTGTCTTGGTGGAACAGGACTCCTTAAGTGAGCATTCCCCGTCGCTTAGCTTTGATAGCTTCACGCAACTGTCCCAGTAGGTCAGCATAATATCTTCCATTGATAGTCTGGCCTTTTTCAAGATAGTCAATCAGCAGAATACCCTTGGAATCCCCAAAGACTGAAGCCATCACCTTTCCAGCAGAAGGAACCGACTTGGCTTTTTGGGGGCTGGTGATTCCGGATGCTTCCATTGTTTAGACTGAATTTTGGTTTCTGGTTGAAAGTGATGAATCGAGGTCTCATCCATGGTTACAAATTGGGCCAAAAATCATCGGGATCTGCTTCAAAACGGCATAAATTGTCACGGGACATCAGGAATCTGACACGTTTCTGATCCGCTGTCAAGGGCTTTGGCACACATCTTGCAGAAACTTTTGTCATTCCCAACTCGTTGGTGATAATGTGCTCAACCCTCTCATGAGAGATGCCCACAACACTATGTCAAGTGGTCAATCGTCGATCAGCCATCACCATGTCATGCACCCGGGTAATGTTTTCCGGAATGGTTGCTGTTGAAGGCCTTCCTGGACGCGGGTCATCGTCAAGGCTCTGTCTGCCACGTTTGAATTCTGCAGCCCACTTCTTTACAGTGGAAAAGGAAGGGGCATCATCCCCTAAAGTGGAGACCATGTCAGCATGTATCTGTGTTGAAGTTAGCCCTTTCAGTTGCAGGTACTTGATGCCTGCCTTGTAGCCAGTTTGGTCCATTTCTGGTGATTTCAATGTGTAGGTTCACAAGATGGTCTAGTACAAAGACAACAAAAACACTACAATTGCAGTTCTTATGTCTATGATTCATCAAATGGTTTTACTTGTTGGTGGCAAAAGTTTGTTTCAATCCGATTGAGATATCCCACTAAGGCTTAGAACTTTTCAGCCAGCCCTCGTAGGTCAAGTTCTGCCACATCCAAGTTTGGGGTGGGGAGGCATTAATTTTGATGTTATTATTGTTTACTGGGGTAATTGCTAACTAACTAATAACACATACACTGTTAAATTTGTAATAGAATGTTAATTCAAAAGGTTTGTTGTAGATATATATTTGTTTAGCATTTTAAAACCTTTTTCTACAACCTGTCACCCCTACAATAGAAATAAAGGCAAGTTCAATTTCCAAGAAATTACCTCTCTCGCAACTTCCAAGAATTGACAGTCAGTCAACAGTGTACAACAGTGTACAACAACTTGGTAGAAATTAAAACATCTGTCTGTGGACTAAGCCTGGAGTGTTATTTGTCAACTTCTTTTGAAAAACTATGTGTTTTGAACACTTACTTTGAACTACTCACGACTATGGTGGTTTTAATCTTGAACTTTAGTTATAACTGTTTCATATATAACTACCTGTGACCACTTTTCGGAATGTTCTAAGATTGCGGACCTGTGTGCCTGTGTTGTTACGCGTTGCAAGAGAGCGCCGTTTTCCAAGCATTGTTGCCCCTTTGTTAGAATGGAGATAAACCTACTATGTTTTGAAATTTGATGTAGTCCCACTGTAGAATAGATACCTCTTTATTTAATTTTGAACCGAATGCTTTTGTATTCTACAGTGGGACTACATCAAATTTCAAAACACAGTAGGTTTATCTCCTAAATAACTGTGCTGCTGCATGTGAGTTTTACAATGAACGGTCAATGGTGCGGAGTCTGAGGAATGCGAAGACAAAGACGAAGTAGGCCAGGTGGGGAGCAGAGACTCCATTCAAGACACTCAAAGACATTTCTTTTTCAGTGGATAAGTGAGTTGAGCCAGTCGGCATGCATCGTAACACAAATAATGATACGGCAGTGAGCTCTCCACTTTCATTGGACGAAGAAGGACCTGGATCTCCTGAAGTTATTCAAGGCATCTTGAAACTGGTGTTCACTGTTCTTGAGACGACACAACCTGGAACAGAGGCAGAACATATCACAGAAGCTTCCTGCTGAAGTAAAAAGATCTACTGAGAGACTGCAACCTTCCTCAACTTCAACATCCCAGGATCAAGGATCTTCGACACAAAGGGGACTTCCACAGTGTCAGTTTGTATCTGTGGAGGCAAGAAGCAACACTTCACTGTGGTGTTACCCTGTATGACCAATGGGACAAAACTGACGCTCATAATAATCTTCAAGCGGAAGATGATGCCTAAGGACAAGTTCCCCAGTGGCGTGTATGTCACAGTCCCCCAAAAGGGGGATAGACAAATCACTGGTGCTCAAGTGAATCGAGCATGTGTGGAGGCAGAGACTGGGGATGCTAGAGGCTGCAATCCCTGCTTGTGTGGGACATGTTCAGGGCATAATTGTGCGGCAGGCAGGTGGCTGCACCAGTTGTTGCAAAATGGAAAGACATTCCAGAGGACATGGTGAAGCGAAGCTTTCCGAAGTGCGGGACTGCCAACGAGATGGATTGGTCACAGGACAATTGCCTGTTTGAAGATCTAGTGAAGTCATCTCAAGACGGGATCTGAGGACACCGACACAGTAGCCGACATCCCTGACGACTTTGAAGATGAGCTGAATGATTACTATGATGACTGAACAGAGTCAGCAGCTTGGAACATTCTGTGCACTGAAGACTCTGACTCCGAGTTTGATGGTTTTACTGAGGCTGATTTATGATTGTGTTTGTTCTGAAATTGTATGATTTGTATGAATTAATTTATGGTAAGTGTGTGCGTGTGCATGAATAAATAACTCGTAAGTTCATAAATGAACTTTGTTTTAAGGGCACCATTTTACCTTTGTAAAGAAATATACTGTTCTTATGGTTGACAAAAGGATATTTTCCTATCATTTATTATGCAAGGCTCCGCCATCCGTCCCATCACAGGAGTCAGATGTTTCCCAATTCACAGACCAATTTCATGTAATAGCCCTACTCAGGCTACTGCTGCATATCCATATGTATGATATCTACAGATGATGTGTGTCTCTGCTCACTCTCTTTGACAGCTCAAACCTGCCCTTATCTGAATAATAATATAAAACAACAAAAGGAAATCAGGAAAAGGTTCATTATTTAACCACTAACATGAAGGCATGAACAAGACATTGTCATGATTATAAACATGAAAGTTAGAGAGTATGTTTATA
The DNA here is from genome assembly GCF_023055435.1 of Haliotis rufescens. Classification (NCBI taxonomy): domain Eukaryota; kingdom Metazoa; phylum Mollusca; class Gastropoda; order Lepetellida; family Haliotidae; genus Haliotis; species Haliotis rufescens. The sequence continues at coordinate 47,724,446 of NW_025964001.1, read as the reverse complement.
GCACATTTAGCAATCCAACAGTGTCATGGTGGGGGACACCAGAAATGGTCTTAACACATTGTACCCATGTACGGAATCAAACCCAGGTGTTCGGCATGAAGAGTGAACACTTAATCATGAGGCAAGGCCAACATTTATTTTAGTGTTATCATCAGGTAAATTGTCCACTTGTTTTTTGTGAATGCAGTTGAATACATGTCATTAACCTTAAAATCACAGTTAGATTTTAAAATTAAAATCAATGTACAGTTTTATGAAGTGAAATTTCATATTTAACTTGATCTATGTTACACTGTCTTCAATAGACTCGATTTTTATGATTATTTGTCATGTTCTTTATCCGGACATCAGTCCATTGGAGAAATATAAAAGAAATATCAGAATATTAAGCAGAAAGGTAATTAATATTCAATTTTACACACACCTACATCCCATAATGATATGTTACATGTACATGTATATATATGTCCAAACAACTGTCAATCATTTATACAGATGATGAAAAAATCATTTGTAGCATAACAATCAGTAACTGACTTTGTTAACAGTTAATTTAGGATTTAAGACCGGTTTACTTCACCAATAATCATTAGAATAAGACAATATTCACTGATTTTTCTACAGAGACAACTGGCATGTGAACATTTTCGGATTTGATAAACGTTTCACAAGAAATTCTTCTATGTCTCATTAACAAATTAAAGAAATATCCTGAAGACATTTTGGAAGACAATCAGCCTAGTCCTGGAGTTTGAAACTGTTAATTGAAATATGTTTTTTAATATCATTAGCGAAGGCAAAAAGGAGTGCAGCAGTGCCACCCCTAACAGGTGGTGGTCCTCTGCCAGCCTCACCTACCCTGCGGGGCGGTCGGGTAGCCGGTTAAAGCTTTCGCTCTTCACGCCGAACACCCGGGTTCGATCTCAACATGGGTACAATGTATGAAGCCCATTTCTGGTGTCCCCCGCCATGATATTGCTGGAATATTGCTAAAAGCGGCGTAAAACCATACTCACTCACTCACCTTCCCTGCAAGAGGTTGGTGCCGGGCAACATGGAGGGGAGACCATGTCTATGTGGCACTTACAGTGGCACAGGTACTGAAGGTCCATCATGATCTATCTCACACACACACATATATATATCAATGAATAATAGAAATATCCTAATTCAACCATCTGCTTCTACGGAGCCTGAATTTCACTTACATTCAGTTGAATATTTCACTGAACTAATTTCATGTGACAAGTCACATAGCTGTGTGTCTATATGCAGCATTTGCAATGCATTGGATAATAAAATAGAGTCACAATTGGAACAGCTTCAAATGAGTAGCATTTTACGACGTGGACGATACTATTACTACTTATTGACAAAGGAAGCGGAAATGATACATCCTATAGATCTTTAAATTAAAGTGAAAGGAAATGGACAGTGACAGAACTGGAAATTCTTGCAAATTTGGAAGGAGGAAAAACATTCTGATTTTACCTAACATCTAAAGATTTACAGTGGTAACAGACCACAAAGCTCTCACATGGCTTCACAGGTTTAAGCACACTGTAATTTAGCTAAAGTACTGTTGGAAATGCTAGAAAACTGCTTTTTGCTTGTTAAAAAAGGATATAAATCTTCACAGACTGTTGTTATTGAAATATCGAGTAACTACCGCTCGACCTACCTGTGGTTTGAAGTATTTCAGTCACAAGGAGTCCTATCCACAAGTTTACAGGAGACAAATTTGAACGAAAACAGGAAGTTTACATTTATTCTAAGTCCAATGATGACAGTCTGAAACGGACTATAGAAATATACGCACATGACTCTGGTTATAATAATGATGTAGTCATCATAAAACATCTAATCCACACACAGAAATCATTTTGAGAAAATTCTAGATGTGCATCTCGTAAATGACAAAATGACGCTGCGTTTGTTTATTAACATTGCTCCAATGATGCCTATTACATTACACTTGCATAGCCATAACCATGGAACACGATATGGAGTCTGTATTGGGAAATGTACAAGTTCTTTACACTTCAGAGAGATAGAGGGACAACATTTATTAATTCAGATAGGGTGAATTACCAAACTGCCCAAGCTATATGGTTTTCAATTCATACCATCAAGTCTATGGTATGATAAATAAAACAAAACAGGTATAGGTGTGGTCTCAAAAGCAAAACCGGGACATAAAAGGATAAAAGACAGCTTTGATACAGGGTAATCAGGTGTAAAAGTGTAAGTGTAAAAGCTTTATGAGCAGAAGGTACCCTGACTTGTAGTAGAATTTGGGAGGAATTAAAGATACAATTAATGTTAACTGCACTAACTACTGGACTCCAAGAGATGGGATTTCGACACACAGTGCATGACGATGACCGACCACTCTTCTAGGTAAAAAATATTCTATCCTGTCTGTGAGGTCACATTATCTCCGAACCATTCATAACTATCACAGTCAGGGCGTCCAGATAATTTACCTTGCTGAATCATTCCACCAACTACATGTGGCTATCGGCAGATGGACAAAAAGCACCCATAGTCCATCAGGTAAAGGTAATCGTGTCATTGTTTTGTAAGCTGCAACCCATGATAGGGGGCTTATTGATATATGTGTTCTAGTTTTTGAGGTGAAAAAGAAAACTGGTGATTTTCATAAGGAAATTATAGAAGGTAATGTGTTCATAGACTGGTTGTAACCTCAGCTATTGCCCATTTTAAGCAAAGTCAGTGTTATGTTCATGGATAAGAACAGTTAATATATCATCCAGGAATCCGATAGTGTCGCCCAAACCATGAGTAGTCCAAAGGCGACCATACAGGAATAATTGACATTGTCAACTTCAGATCATATGAAACGAAAGTTCAACTCATGGGGAAAATTAGGCTTAATAAGAACCCTGTCAAGTACAGGACATATGTGCTGGCGGCACAACATGGACACGTCGTCTTACGTAGGCCAGTCAGACATTGTGAACTCAACCCTGTTGTGCCCATCTTGGCTAAGTGCAAAGGGTTCGTGGCAAGACATAACATAACATTCAAAAGTACAGATTCATGACCTCCGTCATCAGCGGAGATAAATGCTACCTCAAGAAATCATCTGTAGAACAAATACATCTGGATTCCAAAACCGCAACCTTCCAAAACTCATCCCATTTCATAGCTCTAAACTATTCCATCATGTTTCCAAGCAAATATAATGCAGTTCATATCCTTAATTGCTACCCCATCAATGCACATGTCAATTAAGTACACTAACAGCAATATTTTGAGACCACCCCCAACCTGACATTTGCACCTGTGAGAATGCACGGGACGGTGTGAGGTCATCACCTCGGGACAGGTGTTAGGTAGTTAGTTGATGATCATTTTGCCTGTAAAAGTACATTTTAAGGATAATCACAGTGTCAGTAAGGACAGGCTAGATTAGGCAATTTGCATTACTTTGATATATGCTCTCATATTTATTACATGAAGCCAGAAAAGCAGTTTTCTAGCTTTGCTGACAGTACTTTAGATGGACTCTCCAACCCCAGGAATACACATTTGACATCATTCACAGAGAAGGAAAGAACAACCAAAATGCTGGTGCATTATCAAGGCGACCCTATCCTACACAAGAATCAGCCTCCATGAATGAGAAGGAGGAACAAGCAGACCAGACTTCGCCCTCAGCCCCTACAATTCAAACAGCAAAGTTCATAAATACAACGTTTGAATTAAGAGATAAATATACTGTGTTTTCAGTGTAGAGCAAGGTTACCTGTAGATTTAGCCTCACTAAATTGAATATGGAACTGAACGCGCAGTGTGAGGTTTCAAATGGTAAATTTAGCGCGGGAACACAGTATGTCTATCTCCATTCTACCATGACTGAATAAAACGCGAACTGTTTGGTGTTAGCAAATATATTTAATGAAGCGGCAGTGAGTGTTTTGAGTGGGTTGTCAATCTGAATAATGGAATCAGCAACAACAGCCTGTAAACATAATATGGTATATGCTCAAACAATAATTATTTGTTACGTCACTCAAACATATGACAGGCATTGAAAGCGTATAAACACGGCAACTTGGACAGCTAACATGAGGTGGGCACGCCCAAAGAAAACTAAGAAAGCTTTGCAAGCCTTTGTTCTACACTGCACGTCAGCATTATGACGTCATATCGCTCATTGTTACACAAAAGAAATGATGTTACAGTTGTATTTAGAAAAGCGCCAAATTCCAAGCTCTCTGCTGTCACCAAAACTTAAAATATATTCTCTTTAAAGATTTCAATTGTGTTTTCTCATGAAATGTATTGCAACCCATCCATGAATATTTTATAACCTTTAATTGTAGATATAATTATTTAAATACGCCTACTGACAATGATTGAAAAAAGTACTATTGGACTGAAGAACTGTTTGTGGATAGTTGGTTGTGTAGTTAAAATACAACGTCATTTACTTCGCAGATTGATGTTTACGGTGCACGTGAATTCAGAGTATCGGAGGAATGTTCAGGAAAACTGTTCAGTGACTGTTTTGTTATATCTGTTTTCGGAAAATGAACTGTCGCAAACACATTCAGCTTTCACTGAAATTCACTGAAATGTACATGCTTTAATCTAGTCTAGCACCAACCATAGTGGTGGCTAGATGTTAGAACAAATGGTTAGACTGACGATGATCATAATAGCCTTAATGACATCGTTGGTTACAGTTTCACCTTCAGTCATATTAGGACTGCTTTAGAAAAAGAAATGCTACTATATTCGTGTAGTGTTTTGCCTTTAATTGTTTTGTATGTAAATACTAATGTGGGATAATAAAAGGTGATTAGAAAACTTTAGATTTCATTTTTGATTCCACTGCGTAACAACTATTCTTATGAATATTAGCTTCCGCAGTGATGCAGCCATCAAACCATCTGTTTCAATTAGAGGGGGTTTATTGTGATTTAACAGTCTCTGAATCGAGTTATTTCCAAATTCATGGTAGAATATAAAGAGATTAGTCATAGACGGTAGCATCTGCTTCCACAATTGATACATCAGCGCCGGACCTTCATGACAATGCACAAAGACAGAGACACCACAAGTTGGTTGAGAATGATTTAAAAAATGGCGTATTTTACCATTTCTATCAAATCAGAGGTTAGAACATTCCCTCATCTGCAAGACATAGCACTCAGATTGCCTTTCTAAAGATTCCTCAGATCAGACACCTTGAAGTCATACCATGACTCCCTTGCTGGTGGCACAAATGTTGTGATGCCACAAGAGCTGCATTGATTTGGAAATATTTCTGGCATCTGCTTATTAAGATGTTGAAGACTATATCAGATCATGTGATGCTTCTCAACAATCAAAACCTGCACACCACAACAGACCAGCTCCATTGACACCATTACCAGTTGAAGAACCTTTCTCTGACCTCCATATGGATTTCATTGTTCTAATTACACAGTCACCTGACTAAAACATATCCTTTTGATTGTTGATGCAGCAGCTTTCATGTCAAAACTGGTTTGCGAACTGTTTCAGCTCACACGTCATAGCACCAGTTCATATCATCCAATATCAAACGCTTCTTGTGAGCGTCATAAGGCTGGCACAGAGCAAGCCTTGAGAACATATATTGCAATGAAAAACATTCAAACTGACTGATTCCAAGCATCATGATGACTTTTAGGACAACAGTCAGAATAACCTGGGCTCTCACCTTTTCATCTCTTGTTTAGGAGGGGAATCATCCCTAAAGAACACTCAGTCAAGATGCAGATGCCCATCATAAATCGACCATTGAACAACTGAAGATGGTACGCAAAATTGCATCTACAAACATTGGAGAGAGCCAGGAGAGAAACAAACATTGCTATGTCAGAAAGTCCAAATAACCCATTATTGTTAATATTATTAATTTTTTTGGTGTTTTTAAGATTGAGTGCTCTTACAGCAATGATAATACTGTTTGCACAAACTCTATCTGCCAAAGCTTGGGATATCCTACCGTTCCATCCTTTCAGTATTCGTTTGAGACCAGGCCCTTTCCCCCCTCAGCAGTCCACTATGATGGAAACTATGCCTTCCCCTTAGCATCGTTATTATGTGGTATCTGTACATTGCTTGTACTTCTTGTATTCATTTTAAGATTAATTAAGAAACGTTTCCACGCCAGTGAGCTGTATTTAGAAATATGTGTTATTATCCCTGTCATCAAACTGTCCCTCTGTCCCTCATATTGGCATCTGACACACCCAACTACCATCAATAATGTATCCCTTATTGGGACGATTTGGCCGACCCTTTCTCTTTGGCGTGGATTCAAAACTGAAAACAAATTTTCATGTAAAAGCATATCAGTCAATACTTCTCCGAACGTACCATTCCTTTCTGGTAAATCTTGAAGACTGTCTTGAAGCAACCTTTCCAAACTCACGTTCTAGTTGTACATCAAACTTTCTTCACTGTGTTAGAAGCATGTGACACTATAAATTCAGAGATTATCAATAACAAAATGTATACAGACATGTAAATACATACCATCATGAACCCATTACAATATTACTAACCATGCCTTTATTTAGCTATAATTGTATATAGTCCATATGTTATTAGTCATATTCAATATGTCATTTGTCTAACATGTTCTTTAGTTCAGCTTTTGAGGTCAAAATATATATATATATATATATATATATATATATATATATATATATATATATATATAGTGTTGTGGTTATTATTACCTATGTTTATATGAAAGTTCATTCACAATAATTTGTGTGTTTAAGATATTTTGTTTGCCAAGACTTGATTGTATAATGAACAGAGGTTTACAATACATTACATGTTCTATAAATGTGTTTAGCACCACTTGCGTGCGTTGATGAAGTTATTCCTTATTATTTGAATATGATTATCCACCATCAATATCCGAATATACATAGTATCAGAATACAATATACATAAATGAATATCATGACAGTAATGTTAATTCGGGGGTATACTGAACCATAAAGACACAGGCAGTTAATCTGTATATCTAATATTCAGAAATTGTTACTCAGATACTCACTGTATTACACTTGATGACAGCATTGATGAGCTTACCGGTAGAAATCAAACAAATCAACTCTGAGCAAATGATAATCATAAGAATACCAATATCGTTCACATCCTACAGCTACTATTGTGACCATCCAAGTGCATATATGTCATGTTTTATAATACTTCGTTTGAGGTATAATCGGTCCATTGGGGAAATGAAAAAGAAATATTAGAATATTAAGCAGAAAGGTTATTATTATTCAATTTTACACACAACTACATCCCATATACTTCACATTTTAAAAAATAACGACCTGTGGTCGTTGTTTATCATACAATAATACACTGCAGGGAGAATAAACCATTAGGGGCAGAGTGTAATGTTGTACGAGTCGTATTTTTTTAATATGTGATATCAACCTTTTGTACAGCCTCTTTAATACACAAGCTTTAAAAATATTTACCCGCATTTACCGGTAAATAATGACTTCTCTTTGAATATTACAATGTCAGTCAAGTTCATTTTATGAGCATGGCAGGTTAACATTTGGTATTTCACGGATATTTTCACAATTTCTACGTTGATAATCTGTATCTCTCCTCATAATAAAAGCATATACATGTAATAACCATGTCTTCTTGCCATATTTCAGTACAGTGGACACAGGCGGAGCATTACAAGCAGTAGTGCCTGTGGACATGGACAGCCTTGGGGGTGGAAGATTTCTTGTCCAGGATCAGACTGAGTGAGTGAGTTTATGCTTTACGTCACATCGGCAATATTTCAGCCATATCGTGACGATTGTCCAGCATCAGAAGCACAACACCTATTGATGTGCAACCACCAAAGAAGCAAACAACAGAGGAAGAAATATTTAGGGAGGAGCTTCAGAGAAGTTAGGAGAGCAGGATACTAGTAAAACAGCAATCATAACTGGCTCAGTTGAAAAGAAAATAACAATGCTGCAAATTAGACAACTTGATCCATCATTCATTGAATAATTTAACTCAAATGCCATGTCATCAAACTTAATTAGTGCCCACGTGCAAGGGAGCTTTTTGTTTGTTTTGTTTTTTTACTTACTGAAGTAGCTCTGGGCAATATGCCAAAGCCATCATTTCTCTGAAACTGCTGCTGTTGCTGATCTGGACCCTGTACTGTGAACTGATTTCCATGATTAAATCACCATATCCTGTTTCGAAATTCCTATATTATGTAAAATTGCACAGGAAACAACATATTTACATGCTCTGGTTGGATTTGTTATCAATCAAGTAGAGAGACATGGAAAGCGTATCTTTAAAAGAGAAGAAGTTTGTTCAATGACAACACGTGTTCTCCAGAGGAAATAATTGCATCTGTCTCTGTGTCTGATATTGCCAGTGTTGTGGTAGGGAGTCATCAGGTAGCGTCTACAGGGGTATCCAGAGTCACCCAGCAGGAATCCATCATGAACACCTTATATGCTTCTTGCAGGTTCTAAAAATAGCCACCCGATGTTCCTTACCCTATGTGAATTACCCTAAGTTATGTGATTTCCTACTAATGTAAAAGTTTACAAATGTTTAAACTTATCCTACTTCACACGATGCATTTATCCCACGGTTGAAACAGTGCGGCAGATGAAACTACTAGCTAGTATGAGACTACAACCGTGAGTTGTGCATGAGGAAGCTGGTGCTCAACAGTGAAACAAACACCTAGTTATTACACTTTAATTAAAGACAGGAACTTGTGAGTGGGTAAAAACACCGTTACAGGTGATGTGACTCCTTTACGCTAGTCGGACATAACATCATAAATTGGGAATAACATGTGTCACATGTTTTCATGTAGGTGAAGTGAGGTGAGGTAAAATGGGGTTTAACGTCGCGTTTAAGATTATTACACTTATATAGCGATGTGCATGCAAATGTGTGTGTGTGGCTGCTTGTACTGATAAGTCCGTTCTTATGCCTATTAAATAGTGTTTGCCCACAGCTTAACATGAATACCCCACTCAGACACAGTATACTGACTTCGAGCCAGTCCTTGTTTTAGCCTCTTAATACTGAGCGCCAGATAGGGTAACAACAAGTACCATCTTTGGACGTCTTTTTGAATGACATGGACGGGAATTGAATCCCCGACCTTCCTTTCGCCAGGCAGATGCTCTACCACTTGACCATGGGGCAGTCGTTTTCACGTAGTACATCGTTACACAAACTACCAGTAGCTTTGAATTGGGACCTATTCAGTCTCCAGTTCTACAAGACCGACCACACTCTTATCCCCTACAGACACAAGGGTGAGCCAGCTTGAAAATGAACCGGAGGTAATGGCGGTAGTCCCGATAGATGAGTACATGAAGATGCACGTCTTGCAGGTCTAGTCTGACCAATGTGGTGGGTCTTCGAGGTACAGCATGTTGAATGTGTTCACATTGAAGATCATGCAGAGTTTGTTGCTGTCTTTCTTCGGAACCAGGAAAATAAGCAAATAAAACCCCAGGGTATCTTTGCTGGGAGGAGGCAGGGGAGGCTTGACTTTGAAGAGGAAGTCATTGAGTTTCTTCTTCACTTTATTCAGTACTTGTAGGCCACAGGCCTTTTTGTACAAACGAAATACATTGTTGGAAAGTTGATGTCATGGCCTGCAGGAGTGACTTGATGATCCCGGGAGGAGGCAAGGGGAGCAGTCTCAGATGGTTTTTTTGCAAATGTCAGAAACCAAAGCATATAACCAAGCAAATGGGACTTCTCCCAGGAAGCGCTGCCTAGTCAAAACTACCGAGGACTTTTCGGAGAATGTGAAGACTCCCCAACACTGCAGCCTTCTGCATTACCAAACCTAAGGCACCGAGAACAATGGGGAGTCTGGCAACTTGGTACTTGGGATGCAAGCCTGACATATCGAAAGCGAGGTCAGTATATTTGCCATGTTTTTCCTCAATCTTGTCAATCACATAAGTGTCAAAGGGGACAGAAAATTCAATGGTATAAATGATTTCAATGGATTTATCAAAAAGGACAAGATCAGGTTTCTTGACCTGGATACGTCTGAGGCTGTATACAGGTATTTTCCAAAGAATTTTGTATTTATTATTTTCCATGACACCCTCTACATATTCCGGGTCGTACCATGGTTAGACCTCTGTGTCAAAACCACAAGCATGGCGAAGACGGTAATAAAATGATCATGCTACACCATCATGTTGTTTTATTATTATTATTATTATTATTATTATTATTATTATTATAATAATAATAATACACCTTCCCCGAAAAAGTTACCTAGGTTGTACAATGAGCAGCCATCATGGTGCCTATTTTAAATTCTGGTCCCACTTGCAGGTTACACATTGTAATGTCTGCCATTATAAACATATAGAATACTTAACAAGCTCATGAATCGAGTGAATAGTTCTGGTATCTGAAAAGCGAGTTTAACAGAATAATACTTCAAACATGTCAAAAGTTGATACTTATCAACTGAATAAAATACAATGGACCACCTAAAGAATTAAGGGGTCCGTTCTACAAGGCTATCTTAGTGCTAAAGATATTGTAACTCCCATACCTACCGGCAAAACAATGCCATGTGACGTCAGCCCAGCAAGGTTGCTGGGGTCATCGAGTTAGCATAACATCTTCTCAGTTACCTAACATCTCTACACACATTGAATAAAGCCCCAGGATGTTTGGAGTTTTCAATATTTGGTAGTGAAACTTGTTACCGCAGAACATAAGCGCAACACAATGTTTATTAAACGGGTGATATCTTCACGGCGAGTAATATAAAGTGCCAACTTCAACCACTAGACTAACCCACTGGCCCACATGAAGGTCAATAGAAACTTCATAATGTGGCTGAAATATTCTTTTATCAAAGTGTAATGTTGCTATTATCACAGTGAACTGAAAACATTTCTGACGCATAACTCTGCAGTTAGATTAAATTTTGATCCTCAACAAATTTCAAGTCAACACTTATTTACATCCAATGTTTTCAGTCATATTAACTTAATGAGTGAGTAAAAATATATAATGTAAAGGTACTTGTCCCAGCCTATTTCCATCATCTCAGCAAGGATATGGCGAGCCATTCTGGATGTCAGCACACTTGGAGATGGGGAGCTGCCTTTAAAAGTGCTGATCTGCAAAATATTGTGTGATCATATATATGAATACAAATTGCAAGATTATCATGAATTAGTGCTGAACCATAAAACCATAAATCTTTTGGACGAGTTAACATGACTTGAAAAACAATGACATGGTAGAGATATGCCACTATAATTTTAAATTTATAATTCAGTAGTAAAGACGATGGGGGTACGGGGCCACTCCACCTTGACGCAGTCCAGCTCATGAAAATAATTAATTGGGGGTCTTAAATTTTTTTAAATTGTGCAGCATTAGAAATTGGCTCTAGTCCTGTAGTGCTCGCCAAACTGCCCAATAGTTTGGTATCATAAGGACTATAGTCTAGAAGATAATTTAAGGTACCGACGTTTACTACAATATCTGAAAAACTATTGGACCTACTCCAGTCAAAGTTGGTATGAGATTATTAAACAGTCATACATAACTGGATATTACATTTAAAGACAATCGGTGCATGAATAAAAAATCTGTCTATTTAGCTATCACCATCACACCTAACTCGAAAGGGTGCACGGGAATCACGCACGCACGAATACGGTGTTAGCGTTGGGCGTCTCAACGTTGGTGATTCCCGTGCACCCTTTCGAGTTGAGTTGATTGGTTCAACTGTGTCATATGGCCCTGTGACGCAGGGGTAGCATTATGCAGATGGCTGTTTCAATGAATGCTCGTTCCACCCGTGACAAACAGGTCTGGTTGTTGATGAAATGTAGTGATAGTTATTGTTTTGGATTAATTGGGGATTCTCGTTGAGCCTGTAGCACACTGTTTATTGACAAAATAAAACACTACTAAATTACCCTGATGGGTAAGCTGACTTAGGGTGTGGTACGTAATGACAATTTGGAGTTATGCCTTCAGTGGGCTGTAAGTCTGAACACCAGACAAGCGACAGATACCAGTGAATCTGACTCCACTACCCCAATGGGTAGCCCACTAAAGGTGTGTTGCCAAAATAGGTGTGATGTGTGCAGCATATCTGTGAATGTCTCTGGGGAGGATTACACCTATGTGAACACCTGAAACAAACTTACGTGGCCAGTTGAGAAACGTACAGGGGTCATAATATCCCGAAACGGTATATATATTTTAAAATATTTGGTTGTTATAAAGACACGTGACATTGGACAAGTTTCTTTGTACAGCTGCAGATGTATGGTCAAGTTAACACCTCGGCTTATCTACGGGGTCGGCTTATCCGCGGTCATATACGGTATATATATATATAGGAAAAGCTGCAACTAAAGTACCTCGATGTTGAAATATATTATTCCTGATAAATAATAGTTTCAGATACTATTCATCCCATCATTGCATCAAAATTCTTAGAAGTTACATTTACTTGATTCACTTGATTCACTTGATTCACTTGATTACTTTAAATGATTCACCGGTAGATTTGAATCATATTTGTATACAGCTGATTGCTATTTCCAGATAAAGAGAAAATACACACAGTAATCTATTTTTCATATAACATGTATTTGTGCAGTAACAACAGTGTTCGAAATACCTGCCTGCCCGACCGTCCAAGACGGGTTGATTTCAACTCGGGCTGCCAGATTTTCAAATCCCCCTGCCCGACGGTCGGGTTATATTTCATATGTGACTATATTCTAAATATTTCCCGATGATAATCATTAATTCACATGTGAAGATGAATGATAAAATGTAACCAAAAAGAAATCCCATTAGCTTATCCTGAGAAACATATGATTATAGTGGGCAGGCAGGTTTTGGTCAGGGCTGGCAAGTATTTCAGCTAGCCAGTCCTGTGGTCTGGCTGAAATTTTTGGGAGTTTCATACCCTGGTAACAACAAAACAATAGGATTCATGACAATATCTATTAATAACATTGGCAATATATTAGGGGCTACTTGGCTGCTACATTAAAAGACATACCCTGTGGGTATGAATGAAGAGGTAAGGGTCGTGCTGACCTGATTGAATGAATGCTAGTTACCCTGCGGGTAATGAACATGCAAGTCCTGAGACCGTGCCGGCCATGGACTGTAAATTTGGGAGAAAGGTACTTTGGGGGCCACAAGCCATTCCTATACAGTATGCAGGGCATGGAATGACTTGTGAAGCCCAAATGAGGTTATGTGCAACCGAGAGACCCAAAGGATGGAATTGGAAAAGATTAAAATCTACACATGGAATGGACAAAAAATAAGTAGAAAGAACACATGTTCAAACACAAATAAGAGAAGAATTTAGGGAGTCCCATGGATGTAATCCACAGTTATACGCTGATGATTGAGAGAAAAATGACCAAATGGGTCTAAACACACCAGGGTAAATCTAGCACAGTCCAAGGTGTGATGAAGGGTCTCAAAGTACACAGTCCTGTAAAGTCTGCACGAGGGATATGGGTCTAAGCCCGCACCTGATCATCACAGCGTTATAAACATAATGTCCAGCATTGAGTAGACTACAGTCAAAGTATAAACACAAGATAGTCACCATGGTACACAAACATAAAGGTGGGACACATAGTCCTTAAAATTAGTGGAATGCTGACTCCGATACTTTAAGGGACAGTAGGCTATCAACAGATTGCATAAAGTAACACAGTAACACAAGAGTCCGTATTAACGACAAGTCTACATTCTACACAAAGATCTCTGGGCTTAGCTCAGAGTGGCTTCCAGAGTCCGTATATATCGAGTAAAAGAATCTGAACTCCAACGGCCCATCGTCTTGATGAGGTGGTCATTCATGCGCACACTGTCAGACGTAGTAGCTGCACCAATTCTGAAAGAATGTCCAGAGTACTCTTTGGAATCAAGACCTGCCCTAGCTAAGACTATATGCTCAGCCAGTACAGGAAAGAAGCTCTGCTGATGGGTGCAAGGTTGCATTTGACAATGGATCTGAAGGATTGGGTCGGCACTGTGTGCGAATGTGATGAAGTCGCTTCAAGCAAGTATATGGACAAATACCATTATTGTTGCAGGGAATTGGGTACTGCTTTCCGGAAGGGATCGGTCTTAGACGCTTTCAGCATTAGGACACATTTTCTCTTATAATGATCAAATTCAATGTCACTCATACTAATATGAACTCGGTGATCAAACTTAGTAGAGCAGGTGAATTCTCCACATCGAACAAAGCAGTAGAAGGCGGTCACGCACATGCATTCCATCACAAAGTCATCACAAAGTCATCATAAGGTCCGAAAATACCTGCAAGGAGTTGGTACACGATCTTACTTAATAAAGGATAGGTGATAGGAAGGCGTTTCCTGGAAGAAGTTGTGTGCAGTGAAGGCTTGTAGTCTATTTAAGGCTCCAGAACTGGCCTTGTCGAACAGAGTTGTCACGCCAGCTTGCAGGTAAGTGAAGCGTATGCCTGCTAGATATGTTTTGACTGTATCATGTTTCAGTTGCAGCACTCCAACACAATGAGTGATGAAAAACTGAAGATAGCTCTCGTTAACTGGGGGCAACATGAATCTTGATAGGGTGCCGAAAAGACTAAACTTCAGGAGGAAGTTCATGTAGCAGTTGAAGCCAGTATTGTAGGCAGACCTGGTACCTTGGCTGATGGCTGCTGACCACAGGTGATTGAGGTAGTAGTTTAAGTCCACATGACCCGAGAGCTGGGTGGGCACTGGTGTGGTGATACGTCTGCTTGTGGAACCAGGGCTCGAAATCTCTTGAACTGCAACCGAGAAAGGGATCTGTCATTATGAACACCCGGTACATGTTTAGCCAAGACAACAAAATGATGAAGTGTGCGCATGAGAGACATGATCTTGGTGCACTTGGACCTGCCCTTCTTAATAATGAACACTGTAGCCTGGTTATCACAATTGAACATAACTCGCTTTCTAGACCAAAGATGACACCAGAGGAGAGCAGACATAACTATGGGATAAAGTTCCATGAATGCCATAGATGTGCCAGTGGCTAAAAAGTCAATTACACTCTCAGGCCACATCTCAGCAAACCAAGCACCTTCAAAGTAGCCTCCATGTCCAACTGTGATTGCCGCATCAGTGAATAGATTAAAGTCTTGGGGGTCAGTCACTACCTTGTCATGGAAAAGAGAAATGCCATTCCAGCTTGTGAGGAACTTGTTCCACATGGTGAGATCAGTCCGTCATTCCTTTGATACGCTGACGTCTTGGTGCAACTTAGTCACTGTTGTGGAGAGGTGGATGAAGTTGGCACAAATGACCTCCCAGGCAGAATAACATGGCAGGCGTAATTCAAATGTCCCAATAGCGACAACAGTTCTCTCTTGGTACCCTTTCCTCGTCTGGAGAATGTTAATATCTCGGCAATTCTTGTCACTTTGTTCTCTGGAAGGCGTGCAGTCATAGTGTCAGAATCTAATATGATGCCCAAATATTCAACGAAAGTAACAGGTCCTTGAGTCTCATGAGCTGCTAGTGGAATATTGTGGACCGTCTTCAGGATGGTCTGCATAGTATGATAAGCATCGTATCCAGGTGGGTCAAGAGCCAGGAAGTCGTCGAGCAGGTGTGGTACATGTTGGATCCCGTAGTTGTGCTCGAGTATCCAGCATAAGGCTTGCGACAAGGTGTCAAAAATCTTGGGGCTTGATCTACATCCGAATGCCAGTCTGGTGTAAAAACAATACTGTTCATCCCAGCGAAACCGAAATAGGGCCAATAGTCTTGGTTCAGTGGGATTTGCTTAAATGCGTCATTAATGTCTGTTTTGCACATCTGGGTACCCCTACCAAGCTGTAAGATCACTGAGATGGCATGATCTACTGTCACATAGGATAATGAACATGACAGAACATTATCAGACAGTCATTTTCGATTCTTCTTCTTGTTCTCAGGCTTGCAGTTCTTGTGGCCATGTTTGTCGGAATTACAAGGCAAACACATGTGGAGGAAGGGGCATGGATTGCGTGAACACCCCAAATCATTGAAATTGTTGCACACTTCTTTCACATACTTCTTAACAAGTGGTCTGCCCCTGGAGTCCATGCCGTCACCTGCTTTCCTGTCGTATATGATATCCATTCCTGCTTTATGGGTGGTTTCTGATAGGAATTTTCGACAATGTTGGGACAAAGATCCGTTCCATGAGTGATACTGTGACACACGGCACATGCTCGAGAGCGCAGTCCTGAAGAACACAAACTGTACAGGCGTTGGTCACGCATATCCCATCTAATGTGTACTCCTTTCTCAGCATAGGCTGCCAATCTTGATGCGAATAGTTTATGATAGTCATAATGTGTTGTACCACCATAAATAGTAGACAATTCAATGACAGTTTGCTCATTGCCATCAAGTTGTTTCCTCTTAGCATCGTTATGCTCACTGTACACATCCTTAAATATTCTTAAGGCCTGAATAAATTCTAAAACAAGACAAGCAATTTTCATGTTTAGTGATAATTTATAATAAACTCACGTTTTACACTGACACAATGTTTTTTCCCCCATAGCCCCAAAAACCATTACCCGCTGATCACCTTGAGCACCGGAAATACCAGTCAACAAATCCAAACTGAAGACCGCAACATAATTCCATTATTATACTATTTGGTTATAAAAACCTGTTCATTCTATATCTGGACTTATGTTTGTAATATATTTTATTAATTTTATTCAAAATTTCATTTAATCTTGTACTGGCTGCACTTGTTAGTTAACAACGTTACATTGATAATGATTATTTGCATATTCCTATACGTACGGTTCTTGGGAGGAAGTGATAACATCAAGTCGATGGCTTGCTGAATAAACAAGTTTGCTATATATATGTACAAGTATAAGCTGTACAAGTATCACAATGTCATAATGACACATGACCCACCTTATGTTGTACCTGGCTGTTAAACATCAAGCATCTCTGGAGTTTCCAGTCACACTCAAATTTTGCCTCAGACATGTTCACAGAGTTCGTCACTCTCACACGAAAGTCAGTGCCCTGAAAACAGTCGAAGCAACTAGAAAGCTGACCAAAACAAGACAAAAACAGTCCCAACAACATATGTTCACAAATGCTCCAAAGCATGGAGCCTCCCACAATGTTAAGTTAGGTAATGATTATTGATTGATGTGAAAATACAAGTGTTATTCAAATCTACAGATTTACTTGAATGCAAAACATGGCTTTAAACGATGTTGTCAGGTAAAACATTAGAATTACCATTGAAAGATATTAAGGAAGTGGCTAAGAAAGCAGACTGCAAATAATTCTGCAGCACTACTCAAGCATTGTATTTCCAAATCTTGGGGGAACTGATGTTATAGCTCCTCAGCTGTGGTTTGATTACTTAAAGACAAAATGTTAGTCTTTCTTCGACAAAACAACATGTAATTATATTGTTTCTCATTCTGTAACAGTTGCTTAGAACTTACTTCTCGGAAGACTCATATATATAAAAGGGGCACTGATCTAAAGCAATTCCTCGGGACTGGTTGTTGCCTTTGTTACTGTTTTTTCCCTGTGAGTTCCCCGGATGATACGCAACGCAACTGAGCGTGACCAGAGACTGGGCTACCGTGTGCAAGGACAGCTGAATAAACTTGGAGGCAATATTTGTTTTACCCATTTTTGAACACTGATTGGTTAACCGTGATCTATAAAGATTTCGACAAAGGGCGCATGTTAATTAATTTCTTCAGCCTAAACAAACAGACAAAAAGAACGGTTGTCGTCATTTGGAAATACCCCTGATTGTTATAGTTTAAAAATAGTATCAATGCAGTGAAAGCATTTTCGGATTTCCGACTGCGTCGATAATACGATTACTACTCCCTTGTTGTCATCCACGTTTTCTGGTATAACCCTACACTTGTGTATTTGTCGTCATTCACTTGATGCTCAGTTAATGAATTTATTACAGGTATAATTAGTGGTAGCACCACTCCGAATACCTGAGGAAGCTTCCCATTTGGCATTTATTGTGTCTGGGGTAATTATTCAATCAAAATTCAGGTTTGAAGTGAGGTGAAATGTGTGTTATGTAATATGCACGTGGCAGCCCAGCAAGAAATGAATGATCGGTTGATTTACTTTTTTTGTAAATTAGCAGATCGTTTGTAGTCATCAAAGGATTAACAGAAAATACATTGATTGATTAATCACTGTTATCTTGCATGGTGGATATGTCAAAAGTGAGTGTTTACATGTCTAGGTTTACTAAAACAAAGGGAATACACTCATATCCTTGCGTGAAGTGCCGATGTAAAAACAACATACTTTGTTCAAAGGGTTAACCGATAATACGTTGATTAATTGCTCATTCTACCATGAATTTGGAATTTACTCGATTCTGATTGGTCAATCAGAGGCTATTAAATCACAATAAACCCCCTCTGATTGAAACAGCTGGTTTGACGGCCGCATCACCGCGGAAGCTAATATTCATAGAATAGTACTACTTTCAGTCA
This sequence comes from Haliotis rufescens, assembly GCF_023055435.1. Classification (NCBI taxonomy): domain Eukaryota; kingdom Metazoa; phylum Mollusca; class Gastropoda; order Lepetellida; family Haliotidae; genus Haliotis; species Haliotis rufescens. The sequence goes on along the minus strand of NW_025964001.1, from coordinate 47,705,866 downwards.
TTGTCGGTAGGCATATTTAAATAATTATATCTACAATTACAGGTTACAAAATGCACAGATGCGGTTACTACAATATTCAAAGGATGTGTGGCAATACATTTCGTGCAGAAAAACACGACAGAAATCAACAAAGGGAATGTATTTACGTTTTGGAGACAACAGAGAGCTTTGAATTTTGGCGCTTTTCTATATACGACTGTGATGTCAAATCTTTTGCATCACAATGAGTGATATGACGTCATAATGGTGACGTGCGGTGTAGAGCGAAAGCCTTGCAAAGCTTGCTTTGTTTTCTTTAGGGATGCCCACCTCATGTTAGCTTACCAAGTTGCTGTGCTTATTTTCTTTCAATGCCTGTCATATGTTCGAGTGAAGTATTACGGTGTAAACAAACTGCTTGAGTATATACGGCACCATATTTTGTTTGGTGATTCCGTAATTCAGATCGATAGCCGACTCAAAACACTGAACTCAACCCATGCCGCTTCACTCAGTATATTTACTAACCCCAAAGAGTTCGCATTTTATTTAGTCATGGTAGAATGGAGATAAACATACTGGTTTTCAATGTAGAGCTAGGTTACCTGTAGATTTAACCGCCCTAATTTAACATTTGAACCCCACGCTGCGCGTTCGGTTCCAAATTCAATTTAGCGGGGTTAAATCTACAGGTAACCTAGCTCTACATTGAAAACACAGTATGTTTATCTCCTAATTGTTATCTAACTCAATGGAATTTTTTAGGAACCGTGGATGTTATGAAAATAGTTGTCACGTGGGCTTTCTCAGCCAACCTTTGAGACTTGACACCTATGTGAAACACCTAAAAACAATCCAAGTGATCAGTTGAGAAACGAACACGGGTTATAATATCCCGAAACGATATATATATATTAAAATATTTGATTGCTACAGAGACATGTGTCATCGAATAGGTTTCTTTGTACAGCTGCAGACGTTTGGGATATTGTTCCTTTGTGTGTGTATATTCACGGATACAAGGAAGCTGCCTAAAATTATACACATAAATTTGGTAGGTTGTAATTATGATATTTGCATTTTGTTTTCCTTCATTTGCAGTAGCATTGGACAGATTCATTCTTGTTCCTCTCTGTCTTGGTTGGGAAATTCTTCGATGTGCGATAGACTTTGTTTTCACAAGTCTTTTTCTTTGTATATTACAGTCAATTTGTAAAATGTGATTCGCTCAGGCAATTGATAAAATGTGTAAACATTTCATTTTGACTGAAAAATCTGTCCATTTCTTTAACAGATTGACCAAAATTGATTAAGACGATCAATAGGGCCTAAAAACATCACAATAAATTATTATGTAGGATTAGATGCCAAACAATATAGAAATGTACTTTTCATCATAACATTTTCAGTCTCTTGGTGATATTAAACATAAAAATGTTTGGAATTCGTTGTCATAATAATACAGATGGACATATTTTTCAGTCACCTTGTAAAATAACTGAATATTCAGGCCTTTAATAAATTTCCTAAGTGAAAATTTTGCACACTTTGACTGTAAAAATATAAACACGATAAAATAAGCAAAGCTCAGGAGAAATATTTACTTTGTGTTGCAAGTCAAAATAGTGTAAACGAAAATCCCACAATTACCGGTACCAAGCAAGTGACTTATCAAAACTTTGTCACCATTACCGATGCTACCCAGAAAGATACCTACATTTCCTTATTATTTCCAAAACTGTTTTTCATTTTGTTGATCAATGTGACCATACGCCCTTATACTATCAATAAAAGTGACAAATGCGCTTACGAATTGCGCAGCACAGGTTACGAACTAGTCTAGGTTTCTGCTATATCATCCGGGTACTCACGGGAGAAAACAATAACAGAGGCAAAAACCAGTCCTGGGGAATTGCTTTAGATCAGTGCCCCTTTAACGTTCAAGGTTGGTCAGAAAGTATGACATAATCCCATTTTCTTTCACACTGCGCTTCCATTTAATGTTTTTGAACCTGAGAAATACCAACACTGAATGATAAATACCTTCTACTAGAGATTTGTAAGTTAAGAATCTCTTTACATTGTTTAGAAATACAAGATATTAGGAAGCACAATGACTATAGACTACATAGAGTTATCATGGAACTGTTCTGGGTGAACAATACCTTCCAAATGACGTGCTGGTTTTCTTGGGGAATTAGTCAGCAAAGAGCCAGAGTCACAGGAGACTAATCACAATTTTTTTTACAAGAACAATTAACAATTTACAATATACTTAGATAATAACTGAGGGTGCCACAGAGAGTCGGTACACACTCTGGGCTGTGGGAGAGAGGTCTGCTTGGTAAGAGAGTCAAACCCCTTCTCTCTTTTCTCCTTTCAATCATTCTGGACCAAGGCTTATATAGTGACATCAGTGACATACTTGCACATCCTGTTCAGGATGACAGACGGTCGATGTACACAAAAATGGGGATTAACAATTAGGATTAGCATCTTATAAATAACAGCAATTAAATGTTTCAAGGCATATAGATGTCATGGCTCCAGGGTAATGAGCCTTTGCAATTAAATGTTCTTCAGACAATGGGTGTCGTAAATCAGTCGCTATGACAGAGTATTCAAATATCATACATATTGCCAATGTGGGTCTACTGAAGACAAATTTCATGTCCTGTTAATCTGTGATGCCTCTGCTTCCCCATTAAGAAATATTTGTAAAATTTAGCAAATTCATTTGTGAGTCATATTAACAAAAGTAATAATAATAAGTCCATTTATAATGCGCCTGATTTCCATTCACCATGTTAATGCTCATAGCGCTACATGAAGCAGGTTATGTTAGGAAAATGTCGTGGCTGGGGGAGAGAGGTGTTGGCGGGGTAATCACATGATCAGGTCATGTAGGTCGCTATGCACGGGATTACAATGCATGACCCTTTTGTTTGGATGGTGACCATGGTGATGCTGTGATGTGTTCGGACGAATTGTTCTTTAGAGGCTGGAAACTCTTGTTTCTTCATAGGATTGAAGATGCGAGAAAAATTGCATAGTGTGAGATTGGATAAAAATTAAATTCTAGTAAAATCCTAGACATTTTTAATATTTGTATACTTGTCCTGCATGACTCCTTAAGGCATTTTTACTTGCTGAAGAAGTTGTTTCAACTGGTTGTGTGGCTAACCCTATCACACAGCTCCCATGTGACCCGGACGTAGTGACATCACTGACCAGCACATTACTGCTAAAACAGCGCATCTGAAGGCATCAAGGGGCAGGCAACTCTGCGATGGATGGGCCACTTCTTATAAAGTAATGCAGGATAAGTATACAAATATAAAAAATAGGATTTTACTAGATTTATAACTGATCCTGCATAACTCCTTAATGCATCTGCATTGGATGGAACAGCAAAGGGCATACTCTCAGATGAGATCCTGTGACTCTCCATAGACTGCACAATAAGCAACAGCGATGTCCGGCATTGAGCGACAATTCCTGTCTGCAGGGAGGGAAAGAGTCAGGTATGCTTGATGTCCCGGTATCATTGCAGTAAAAGAATTAAATGGGGTAAACAGGGTATGCTGAAGGCTTGCGGATGCGGCACTGAAGAGATGAAGGTCCCAACCTGTAAGTTCTGGCTGTTGGCAAACAGGTCTATGTTGGGATCGCCGAGGTGAAGCCAGGTTTACATTCTGTGGGGGCAACCCTGTCCGGTCTGGAGAGAGCATCCGCAAGAATGTTGCAACAACCTAGGATGTGTTGGATCTAAAACTGGAGGTCCAGTTGAACGATCAGATGGTGTGGTAGTCTGCTGTGAGGGTGAATCAGGATGTGAAGTTGTTCAAACAAAGTCAGGACCAGGTTCAGATCCCAGGCCGGGGTCTGAACATGGCCTTCTGATCTTCTAGCCGAAAAGAGCACCTGTAGACAGTTAATTGATCAGATGGATTACCCTGAATGTCTGCCGTAACAGGGAGAAGGAATGGGTTGTCCCCTGGTTGCGGTGATGTTATCTTTGAATATGGTGATCCGGGCATGTTGAAGCATCTGCTTCCAGTGAGATAGAGCCAGGATAAGGGCCTCCAGTTCTAGGTTATTGATATTCCACTGTTGTTGAGCAAGGGACCACAGCCCCGAAGCAACTTGACCCTCCAGATGTGCTCCCCTACCTTGGAGTGGGGCGTCTATGAACAGGTGAAATGAGGTTGTGAGCTCTGTCAAGGTGACACTGTCTGAGACATTCAACTCCACCGTTCACCATTGGAGATGTGGCTTGAGGTAGTCTGGGAGGACATGGACTGGTCCTGGCGCCTGATAAGCAAGGATGGGGCGCAGCTGGAGCCTTCCTCTGGATGTCAGGTCCTGTGCTGATGTGAGAAGGCAGAGAGTACGGGGTTGTTGTAGAGCAGGGAGTAGGTGGGGTTGTTGTAGAGCAGGGAGTAGGTGGGGTTGTTGTAGAGCAGGGAGTAGGTGTGGTTGTTGTAGAGCAGGGAGTCTGTGGGGTTGTTGTAGAGCAGGGAGTAGGTGGGGATGTTGTAGAGCAGGGAGTAGGTGGGGTTGTTGTAGAGCAGGGAGAAGTTGAGGTTGTTGTAGAGCAGGGAGTAGGTGATGTTGGATGTGGATAGGAGGTCTCAATCGGTCTGTAAGCGGCCTGTGATAAATTGGAGATCCTACAAGGGCGTGAGCTCCAATTTCTGGATATTGATGATCCAGCTCAACTGATGGAGGAGACGCTGAGTGAAGGCAGATCAGTGTGGCCGTGTCCTGGTGGTTCAAGAAGCAATCATCGATGTACGCCGCAACTGGACACCCCTCAGATGGAGGTAGGTGGCTATCAGCTTCGTGATGTGTGTGAATAGCCACGGGGCTGAAGAAATTCCAAATGGAAGGAATGCCCATTAATAGTGGAATACCTAGAAGAATAAGCAGAGGAATTTCCTGTCGTTGGGGTGGATCGTGTTACGAGTGGATCCACTGAACAGTTTTCATACATAACAAGGAGATCACACAACAATTTAAAAACAATTTAATACTGGGAGTCTAATCAAGCTACATATTTTTCACAAATAGCAATAGCAAGTATCAATCACAATAAAAACAGTCTTACTTTATGCTGTAATATTCCATCATTTCCGAACAAGATCCAGTGAATGTGTCTTATAATCCATTATTCACCATAGTCCACACATTGCCGACATGGCTTACACTATTAAAGTTTCAAATCTTGCTCTTATGGCATGTCAGTTAACACCTAAACCCAACCTGGGAACTGACCACTTTGTCTTGCTGTCAAGCAATAGCCAAGCTACAATTGCGTAACATCAGCCTTAACTTGGCTGTGAGTTTTACATATAGACAATGTGAAGTGAAGTGTGTGATTGGTCAGTGTTGATCACAGTGTTGATCACTGGCAATCTGTACACAAGCAACATAACATATAAAGAGGTATGAATACACATTTCATGAAAACTAAGTACATTTAATATATTCTTCATGAAAAGTAAATATACATATATAATGGATTCTCATAACAATCGGTACATGCAGGTACGTGTCCTGGATGTCTTGGCTGATCAGGGCATCTTGGGCCTGGATCTTGTAGCTGAGTAGCCTGGGTGTGGACATCTGGCAGTATGGTGGACAGTATTGTTGAATGTAGCCTAGTTGTTGATCATTCAATATTGGTCCAAGTCCTTTTTGGGGACGGGGAATATCAGTGAGTAGAAGCCTGGCGTTTGAGCCAGCGTGTGTACGATGTCTATGGCCTATTTGGCCAGCAGTGTATGAAAGTTGGAGCACAGTAGCCACTATTGTGTAGGGGGGTAAGTGCCTGCTATGGGTGGGGCGTCTCTGAGAGTGAGTTGATACCCTCGGCGCAGTATGCTTTTGATGAATGGGTCCCCCAGAATGTCCCAGTTCTGCCAATAGTGCCCTAATCTCCCACCTACAGGACTCCCAGTAACAATACTTTGCCTTGTGGTCCGCCATGGAAATGGTCACAACGTAGGTGCTGGAGGCATTGTTTTGCCTTGGGTTCTGCCCAGAAAAGCCGAGGTGTCACATCCTCACGGCTTGAAGGAGTTCCTCTTGTTTTTTTTTAAATATTTTATTTCTTTTTGGAGTACAGGAACAAAATGTTTACAGAATATAGTTCACATGCAATCTTAAATACATAAAAGTTACAAAGTATATCTATAGATGATAAGAAACAAAAACTATACAAGTGTCATATTGTTGGATTGTGAAAGTTTGTTGTTTCAAACAAATAGATGGTGACAGAGACCAAAACGTCATGAACTGTGTGTATGTACATTGTGAATATGATATATTTCTGTCGATGTAATATGAATCAGTTATTTCTTGTTTGATGTGTGGGAAATTTGGTATGGAGTCGGAAATGTTTGATTTGAATATCTTTTGCTTTGTTACAGTTATAATATGGTTTAATACATCATTTCGTTTTTGTTGATATCCTAATAAAATTGTCAATTTTGAAAATTCTAGTTCTATTCCAGTTTTGTCTTTGATCCATTTTGTAAGGAATTTTCAATAACGTGCACTTAGGGTTGTTTTTTTCTTGTTTACAAAATTGCAAAGAAATGATTCTTTGTATCCCATTTTGTACAGTAACTCGTTTGTTGGTATAATTCTATGAATAATACTGTATTGGAACCATTTGAGGACACATTATATCTCTGGGGGCTACGATTAATTGTTTGCCAATCTTTTTCCGTCATGTTAAGGCCAAGATCTAGTTCCCATCTTTGAACGTATTTTTGGGATATCATATTGTTGGATACTTTATTTAAGATATCATAAAATACCCTACATACCCTCTTTGATAGAATTTCCTTTTTTTTCTTTCAAGTTTCCCCATGCACGCAGAACATCTTTCCAAAAAGCATTGGTCCTATCATTTATAACCTTTTCCGAAATACAGAATTGGCATTTTTGCAGAAAATCAATTTGTGTTGGAGTTATATTATTAATCAAAAGAGTGGTAAGTTTTAGAGTGTGGATGTGAATTGAACAAACGTTTAATCCAAGATATCTTTTGAGCATTGATTGTATTTTTAATATCAAGCACTCTTAAACCTCCCTCTTCATAAGGTTTCATCATAATATTTCTACTGATTTTGTCTGGTTTATTTTTCCACATACAACGAAAACACAGTGTTTCGAGTTCTTTTATAAACCTTTCACTTGGATTCGGTAGGCTTGAGAAAAGGTGGGTTAGTTTAGGTAAAATAAGACTTTTTAGTACAGTAATTCTACCTTATGGGGTCAGGTCACATGCTAACCAAGAGTTCATGACGATTTTTAAGCTTTTTAGTTTGTCTTTGTAATTTTTTTCTACCACTTCTGCCAAATTGTGAGTAAAAATAATATCGAGAAGAGTAAAACTTTTTCTTGACCAATCTAAATTCCAACTTTTGCACATAGTTTTATCAGAGAAGCGTTGTGAGCCAATCCACAACACTTGCGTTTTGCTTGTGTTAATTTTTAGGCCTGACAAAGATGCATATGTTTGAAGAGTTATCATGGTGTTTTGGAGACAATTTTCAGTTCCTTCTAATATGAGAGATGTGTCGTCTGCGAATTGGGAAATTAGATATTCTATCTCATCGATCTTAATTCCATTTATATTTTCATTAGTGCATAGCATTATTGCCAAAATTGATGCGCATAACAAGAATACATAAGGAGATAACGGGTCACCCTGTCTACATCCTCTTTTTACTTTAAAAAAATCTGAAGCAAAACCATTAACTAAAACACTAGATTTTATATCGTAATAGAATGTTGTTATCCAGTGCTTAACTGAAGGTCCAAAATTAAAAAAGGTCAAAGCTTCTTGGATGAATCGAATACCTTTTCAAAGTCTATAAGTAACAACAACCCTGGGATTTCCATGCATTCAGTAAAGTCCATGTCATACATTAATCTAGTGCATTCTCCAATGTATCGTTTTGACATAAAACCTCTTTGATCTTCGTTAATTATTGTTGGCAGAACTTTTTTAATTCTATTTGCTATTGTGGCTGATGCTATCTTATAGGAAACATTTAATTGGTCTCCAATTTTTTAAGTGCTGCTTTGGTTTATCTATTTTGGAATGCATGTTATTAGACCCTGCTTTTGACAAACTGATAATTCTCCTCTTTTGAAACCTAGATTCAATGATCGTATCAGATATTTATGCAGATCTAGCCAGAAAAATTTGTAGAATTCTACAGTATATCCATCAGGACCCAGACTTTTTTTCTTTTTTTCATATTTTTTCAAAGATGTTAAAACTTCCTCATATTGTAACTCACCTTCGAGGCCTTATTGTTGTGGTATGCTTAGTTTTGGAATATTAAGGTCTTTAAACATATCATCTAGGTCTACTATTCTACATGTCTGTTTCGTGTACAACTGTTCATAATATCTCTTGGTTTCGTTGATGATATCTTTTGTTTCAGTTATGGTATGTCCATTCTTTGTTTCTAGTTTAGCTATTGCCTTATTCAGATAGTTCTTTTTTTCTAAGGATAAGAAGTATAAATGTTATTTATTTCTTCCAGTTCAGTGTTTGCCTCTTTAAGTTTCTTTAGTATTTTGTTTTTAATTTCTATATCCTTTGAGGTGTCTAGATTGATTCGCAATGCTGCGATATGTTTTTGTAAGCCGTTTTCTTTCTGTTCTCGCTTTCCTGTCCTTTCCAAGGAGTATTTAATAGTTTGACCTCTTATCATCAACATTAGTGTTTCGAAAAAAGTTGGTCGTCTATATTAAATATGTAAACAACATTTCATACAATATTGTCATAGCGACTGATTTACAACACCCATTGTCTGAAGAACATTTGATTTAAAAGGCTCATTACCCTGGAGCCATGACATCTATATGCCTTGAAACACTTAATTGCTGTTATTTATAAGATGCTAATCCCCATTTTTGTGTACATCGACCGTCTGCCATCCTGAATGAGATGTGCAGGTATGTCACTGATGAATTACTGTTTATATTTATATTTATTACTTACTAAATGTCAGGTGACCTTGGCTGTATAAGCCTTGGTCCAGAGAGATTGAAAAAGGAGAAAAGAAAGGTCTTACCCTTAGCCTAGCTAGGGTTAGGCTGGGTGCTCCGGGGCACCGGGGCACCTAGACAACAACCACTACCACTATGTGCAGACCTGGCACATAGTGTCTTTTGTATGTACATATCTACATGTTTAAAGTAAAACTGTATATACCGCAAGCCATCGCCCCCAAGTTGTCACTTCCTACTGAGAACCATACGTCGACCCCTTGCATATACGAGTATGCAAATTATTCATCAATCAACATCAGACCCACACGCGTTGTTAATATTATCCCCAAGTACCATAATTTGGTATTAAATTACATGTAATTATTCATATTATTTGTGTATATTGTTAATGAAAATGTTTCATTTATTTTTGCATGCATATATTTTGGTTCTGTATGAGTATGTATGTTTAGGAGTTTTATGTGGGGGGTTTCCATGCCATGTGTATGTTGTTCATGTGTTATTTGTACAGTTTTTAATGATGTATGGAAATCAATTTACTGTTATAAGCTAAAGAGCATCTATTCAATTGTGATTTATGCATATCTTGTGTATGGATAACTATGCTGTAGGTAGAGTATCTATGTTTATGGAGGCATGTTGTGTTTATACTATTTTGATGTGTGGATTGATGAGATTCTTTTCTAGTTTGCTATTACTTATTGGAGGTTACACATTTATATTATTTCTGTTTAATTTACTTCAACATGTGCTTAGTGCATTGAAACATATAGTATTGTGGTAACACACAGTTTGCCTTTACATATCAATAAATGACTTTAACAATGTGTTTGCAGTGTGATGTACACATAATATTTCATGTTTCCATACCTCTTTGTACAACATACAACACACTACATATTGCAAGAACGCGTACATCATAATATTCATGAGTATGTTTTTAAACCAAGTTTAGCCATATTCCAGCTATATCATGGCTGATCAATAATAAATATAAAACATGGCAGGGCAAATATGCATATGTTTTTCATAGCTATTGTCTATAATTTTAGACAGTACATGGTAAGCCCATTGCAGATATACATTTTACGGTTCAGTCTATAATGTTAAAGAAAACAAGGTAGGGCAAATAAGCATATATGTTTCTTAGCCATAGTCTGTAGTATAAACAAGAAAACATGGTAGGCCAATTGTTCATATATGTTTCATCGTTCAGGCATATAATGTAAACAAGATTTAGTAGGTTTATTATGCATAACATGGTAGGGCAAATAGGCATATTTGTTTCTTGGCCATAGTTTGTAGTGTAAACTACTTTGTTGTCCTGTTTTGTGTATGCGTCCTATGGTCATTATATGTAATGTCAACAGAGCATTATTTAGGCCTATGATACTAATATGTTTATGGTCATGGTTTATCATGTAAGCAAAACTTGGTAGGCTTATTATGCATAGATGTTTCTTGGCCATGGTCTATAATATAAACAAAAAACGTTGTAGGCATATTATGCATATATGTTTCTTGATTGTAGCATTTAGTGTAAACAGAAAACTTGGTAGGCCTATTGTACATATAGTTTTTAAGGTCATGCCATATAATGTAAACAAAAACCTAGTAGGACTTTTATGCATTTATGTTTTTTATTGTAGTCTATAGTGTAAGCAAAAACCTGGTAGGCCTATTTTGCATATAGGTTTTATGGTCATTCCATATAGTATAAAAAGAGACTTTATAGGCCTCTTATGTATATAGGTTTTGGGTCATGCCATATAATGTAAACAAAAACCTGGTAGGACTATTATGCAAACATGTTTCTTGATTGTAGTCTGTAGTGTAAACAAATACTTGGTAGGCCTATTATGCAAACATGTTTCATGATCATATTCTATAATGTAAACAGAAACTTGGTAGGCCTGTCATGCAAACATGTTTCATGATCATATTCTATAATGTAAACAGAAACTTGGTAGGCCTGTCATGATCATATTCTATAATGTAAACAGAAACCTGGTAGGCCTGCCATGCAAACATGTTTCATCATCATGTTCTATAATGTAAACACCACATGCTAGGCTCATCATGCATATATATTTCATGCTCTATAGTGTAAACATGAAATGGTAGGCCTATTATGCATATTATTTCATGGTCATGCTCCATAGTGGGAGCCAAACATGGTAGGTCTATTGGTATTATACAAATATGTTTCATGGTCAGAGTCTAATATGCAAACAAACATGATGGGGCGAATATGCATAGATATTTTGTAACCATGTTACTAATTTTAAGTTGCCATATTAGTACTGGGCAAGGGAATCAGGGATAGGCACATTCACTAGTGTCCAGGAGGTATTTGGGTCTTCAGGCTTTTTCACCTCAAGCACAAGGCCAATACTGTTAATTCTTACCCTGGTATACAGGCCCTTTTCCTTTCTTAATTCATATGCTTTTTTGTTGAGGAGTGATCTGATCTTTTTCATAGATATCGGGAGGTCTGTTTGTACATTCATATTTAAGCCATACACAGCTCTCCTGGCATTGAACACCTCAATCCTGTCTTTAATCGACATGAAGGCTGCAATGATAGTTGGTGGCCTTTCCGTTTCACCCAACTTTTCCGAATATCACGGGCCTGGCAGTCGATGGACATCTTTGAATTTCACATTGTCCACATATTCTTCTGATAGTTTGATACTGTCAATCATAAACTGCCTCAGAACTGTTTCACCATCTTCTTGTTGATGTTTTTTGGTATTCTGTTAAACAGTAAGTTTATTTTTCTATCATGCAGCTCTTTTCTTATGGCCTCATGACAGAGCATACCTATCTCAAGCGTAAAATCTGCTCTCAAAGTACTGAGCTCTTCTCTCACCTGCTCCACGTCCTCGCTGTAATGTTCCGTACCTCTTTCTGCGACATCTACTATTGTTTTCAGGTTGGATACTTCTATTTCAATCTTATCGATGGCGCTCTGCAGTGTGGTGTTGATGTTGTCTATTTTGAGCGATATATTTTGCTCAGATTGGAGAATAAGTTCTTTTATTTCCTCCAGATCAGTTGATCTTCGTGACATTGTGTACCCAGTTTTCGTAAATGTGTAGATGTAGTCAAAAATGTCCTCACAAGGTAAGGTAACTGCACAGATTTGTATTTTTGGTGAAACCCTAGTGTCTTTTACATATAACTTTTCATTCTTTACCTTATATTTGACTCAGTTTTGGGCGATGAGCTTGGATTTTCCGCATCATGATCGAGAGCTCGAGTTTAACACGTCTCGGCTTCATGGTGACCTTGACCTTGACCTGTCAATGGCGCCATAATCTCCCACCTACAGGGGTCCCAGTTGTTGGCGTCCGCCGTAACAATACTTTACCTTGTGGACTGCCACGGTCACGACGTCCGGCCCGGAGGGATTGTCTTTGCCTTGGGTTCTGCCCAGAAAAGCCAAGGTGTCACATCCTCACGGCTTGAAGGAGTTCCTCTTGGGTTGATAACTGCCCGATCTTGAGGGCTTGGGAGCATTGGTGTGAGACACTCGGGCCAAGGCCTTGGGAGTAGTTTCGTCTCTGGTGAAGTTGGTGACACAAGACTTGGCCATTGAAGAGGGAAACAGAAGACCAAGGTTGGCGAAGCAGATCCCACTCACTCAGCACCAGGTAGCCAAGTTGTGGGGTGGTGGGGAGTTCTGCTAAAGCCGTATGCATATGGGACCTTGTATGGTCAATCTAGGACTGTTGATACGCCATGACGGTGGTCAGGTGGTCGAGCCAGTTGTCCTCTGACAGGTCCTGAATAATAGCTCTCAAGGTGGAGGCCATGACAGAATGAGGCTTAATGGAGCGCCTGATCTCAGTCTATATAAAGGCCAGCCAATAGTCTCCACAGTGTTGGACCCGAGAGCGACAAGGGGATTGGCGTCTAGACTTACTCCCACTCACCTCGAGGTAAGAAAGGCATAGTCATTAGAGGATAAAAACCGTATCATAGAGGCACCACTGGAGGTGCCATCTGAAGCGCTGAAGGTGTCACCGAGGCTGGAGGAGCCAATAAGGTTTGAAGTGCTACATGCACGGAGAGCATGGCAGACGCTGGAGGTGCCAAAGGAGCTGAGAACTGAGGCATGGTCTGCTGAAACATGGACTGCATGACATGAAATCACGTCGGATCAATGTCGGGCCACTGAGGCAGCTGGAGAGGCGCGGGGAGGAATGCCCAGGGTCCGAATCCTAGAGGCAGCGGTCGAGAGCTGGTAAGATGCAGGTAAAGATGAGCTCAGTGTAGTCAGTGCCTGCTAGGCATCGTCATGGATGATGAGGACGTGAATATCAACAACAGCATGGATGACAGTGCCAGTGACGTATCAATGACAGGACGAGAGTGTATCAGTGGAGAGGAGGTGGTGATCGTCACTGAAGAAGAAACAGGTGTAGAGGTGAAGGCAAGAGGGATCCTGCCTGAGTGGGAGAAGGTAGTAGCCGGTGGGGGTTGGTACTCTCGGATGAGTTGGACTTTCTTATGAGACTGAGATGCTGCTTCCTTGCTTGCAGGTATTTGGGGACAGCTGTAGGAGATAGGTGCAGACAATCTTTATACCTAGACAATAAATTGTAATACAAAGCAAAATATTGAACACAGAAAGCATGACACGACAATACATGACCTCAAGGTGAATTCAAAATGGTCAATTAGAACAATATACCTGATATAAACAGTGGTTAACACCACACCAGGTATTAATGTTATGGCATAATCATATTTAAGATGAAGTCACAAATCATAGGTACAATAACAATTCACAAGAATAACAGTTAGTGTTGAAACACTCAAACAATTCACTAGTAGTTGCTGCACCACAATAACAGGTCTTGTCTCTGGGCTTGACAGTAGTAATGTGCTGTTCAGTGATGTCACAACGTCTTCTTCAGCAAGACCTCTCACAAGATCTTTCTCTCGGTCAAGAACAAGCAGTAAATGCATAAAGGAGTAATGCAGGATAAGTAATAAATTGTAAATTTTATTCTTATTCTATATTACTCTATGCATTTCATCCTTCTTCTTTCAATCCCTTGCATGGAAACATCGTTGAACAAAGTTTCCAGCTTCAAAGCTTCATTTGCCCAAATACCCCTGCATTACCATGACGACCACCCCAATTTAGAGATCGCTGGTCCGTGTGTGTCTCTATCGGTGTCTCAGAATGTGAGTGTGAGGAGGGTCGATCTCATTCCATCCGTTGATCCTTATATCGATCTCGATGTCAATAGGAAGGAGCAGCGTATCGATAATATTCCAGCGTCAAGGCATGTTCATGGTAGGGCTGATATCGATGGTCTCCATATTGATCAGTTGTGGGATAAGGATAGTATCTCATAGGTTGGTATCGTGAGATGGAGATCGATGTCGATGCCAGTCAACCTCGCTATTGTAACCAAAGTGTCGAGATCACTGTCGATAGGGATAATGCTGTGAGTCTGAATCCAATGAATGTGATTGGTCGAGGTGACAATGTCGATCTGTAAAATGAGAATGCTTTAGTTCGTGTCCATACAATCAATCTGTAGAGAGGTGACGCTCTGAATCAGAGTAATCTCCTTGTTTCGATATTGAAGTGTGTTCCTGAGACGATCGACCTTCAGGTGGTTGATCTGAATGTCGACCCATAGAGAGTCAACCTGTAGAAAATTGACTCTTATCCGATCGATCTACGACCGGAGGGCGTGTGTTCCTTAGAATGTCGATCCAGAGAATGTCGATCTGAGGAATATCGACCCGCCGAATGTCGACCAGAGGAATGTCGACCCTTGTAGGGTTGATCTTGGTTCTATGTCGACTTCTCTGTAAAATGTCGACCCTTATCTCGGCAAATGTCCTTGGGTCGAGACCGCTCTCTACTCTTTCTCTTTACGGTAGGCGATGTCGACGCCTGGTTTCAGCTAGAGTCCATAGTAGTCGTAGTAGATAATTCCGGTATGGCTTGGTCAATCAGAGTAGAGGTATGGCTGGTTGATGTAGAATTGACTGGTCGCGCTGTAATCTCCAAAGTCGATACATGACTTCCTGCAGATTGGGTCTGAGAAGATAAACATATCTTGGTAGACTGGTCAAAATTTACTGTCAGCACCATATGTTTGTCTGACATATTTGTTGCCTGGAAGTTTGTTGTATAGTCAGTGGATCACTGTGAAGAAAACTTCTGAAACTTCATCATGCAGAAAACTGTCGGAAATGGTATCTTCTTCCACTGACAGTAATCGTGGCTGATGGTGATTGCTTTAACACAGTTTTCATAGTAGGATGACCGCATTAGTTGGGTTCTAATGTGTCCATGTTCAGTATCCTTGGATTTAGATCAACGATCAATCCCTCTCCCTTGGCATTTATTAAGATAGTCTGTAAATGCCTCTTGTGACAAAGACAGCATTCCCAACACTGTAAACCAAGTTAACAGACTCCACGACAATCACAGCATAATTTATGAGGATTCACCGGTGAAAATATGTGGCGGCACTTCATGGAGGCTGGACATTTGGCTTGGTCCTTACCCATATTTATTAACTCAAATATTCTCTAAAACAATAAGTACGTCTCCACAGGGAGGCGAAAAGAAAGAGAATAATGAGGCAGTCAATGGACCAGATTGAGGACAGGGTGCTGCACCAGATCAAGGTGCATGACCTAGATACTGGGATGGTTGTCATGGTGATGCATGGGTGGCTCGGCAAATGAAGCTTAGAAGCTGGAAACTTTGATCAAGGATGTTTCCACCCAAGGGATCGAAAGTAGAAGGTGGAATGCATAGAGTGAGATAGGATAAGTTAAAAAATTGTCATAATATGAAATAGGGGATAAAATAATCAAAGAAGATGGAGGAGGGTGAAGACAAACTGACGTACCTTGGTCGTGGTGAATCCATCATACACTCTATGTGTGGGTTTTTTGAGTACTGGCACACCCAGTGTCAGGCTATCCATCACTCCATACATTCTCACTTGTGGCATCTCACACCCCTTCTCTTGCCTATAAATACACAAATCATAATACATTCAACTGTGTAGTGTTTGATCTATAAAACCCACTAACTACTTTCTGCAGTGTAATGTTTGATCTATATGACCCACTAACTACTTTCAGCAGTGTAGTGTTTAATCTATATGACCCACTAACTACTTTCAGCAGTGTAGTGTTTGATCTATATAACCTACTAACTACTTTCTGCAGTGTAATGTTTGATCTATATGACCCACTAACTACTTTCAGCAGTGTAGTGTTTAATCTATATGACCCACTAACTACTTTAAGCAGTGTAGTGTTTGATCTATATAACCTACTAACTACTTTCAGCAATGTAATGTTGGATCTATATAACCTAACTACTTTCAGCAGTGTAGTGTTTGATCTATATAACCTACTAACTACTTTCAGCAGTGTAATGTTGGATCTATATAACCTACTAACTACTTTCAGCAATGTAATGTTGGATCTATATAACCTAACTACTTTCAGCAATGTAGTGTTTGATCTATATAACCTACTAACTACTTTCAGCAATGTAATGTTGGATCTATATAACCTAACTACTTTCAGCAGTGTAGTGTTTGATCTATATAAACTACTAACTACTTTCAGCAGTGTAGTGTTTGATCTATATAACCTACTAACTACTTTCAGCAGTGTAATGTTTGATCTATATAACCTACTAACTACTTTCAGCAGTGTAGTGTTTGATCTATATAACCTACTAACTACTTTCAGCAGTGTAGTGTTTGATCTATATAACCTACTAACTACTTTCAGCAATGTAATGTTGGATCTATATAACCTACTAACTACTTTCAGCAGTGTAGTGTTTGATCTATATAACCCACTAACTACTTTCAGTAGTGTAAATGTTGGATCTATATAACCTACTAACTACTTTCAGCAGTGTAGTGTTTGATCTATATAACCCACTAACTACTTTCAGCAATGTAATGTTGGATCTATATAACCTACTAACTACTTTCAGCAGTGTAGTGTTTGATCTATATAACCCACTAACTACTTTCAGCAGTGTAATGCTGGATCTATATAACCTAACTACTTTCAGCAGTGTAGTGCTTGATCTATATAACCCACTAACTACTTTCAGCAATGTAGTGTTTGATCTATATGACCCACTAACTACTTTCAGCAGTGTAATGTTTGATCTATATAACCTACTACAGTCCGTTTGACTCCAAATGAGAACGATGAATTGCAAAATAACTCGAAATCCAGAAAAGTGTATGAAACATCAATACGGTACTTGACCATGAATACCCTGTACCCAACAAAATCTGAATTTTGTTTAATTTAAGACCCATGACGAGCTACACAGTGACCGTGTTCATTCAATGACAAGATGCGCTTCTCAGCAGATGTTAAACAGTTGATGTTGAATGTGTATGATTTCTTTAGAAGTGAAGCAGAAAGAGCAAAGCCATTTTATGCAATTAATAAATTCTTGAAACAAGCTTCAAAAGCTCTTGGTATGTCCCCTCAGAAACTTAAAAATGTTGTTAGTCAACGAGATACAAATAGTCAGGCCAAGGAGGTAGGGAACATGTCAAAACCACGCAAGGTTGATCAGGGTCACGCTGTCTTACGACTGCCACCTTATCACTGTGACCTGAATCCAATCGAGTTGGTATGGGGCATCGTCAAGGGTGATGTTGGACGATCGAACACAACGTTCAAATTACGAGAAGTTGAACAACTCGTAAAGGAATCCGTTGGTCGGGTAACAGTAGAAACATGGAGGCGTTGTGTTGCCACAGTCGTTGACGAGATAGAGCCACGTTATTGGTTACAAGATGGACTACGGCCAGCAACTGTCCAACCTATAATAGTGGCAGTCGGTTCAGGCACCAGCAGTTCCGACGACGAGATCTATGGCATGAGCGAGTCAGATTGCCACTGAAATTATCATGAGACTGCCCCTCTAACGCTCTGTCACTTCCCCTACCCCAGAACGTGCAGTACATGCGTGCTTGCGCTGTGCCTTCCACGGTTTGTCCCCCCTACGTGTCATGTACACATTTCTATACAAAATTACATGATAGTTTCATGGGTCTTAAAATGAACAAAATTCAGATTTTGTTGGGTACAGGGTATTCATGGTCAAGTACCGTATTGATGTTTCATACACTTTTCTGAATTTCGAGTTATTTTGCAATTCATCGTTCATCAAACGGACTGTAACTACTTTCAGCAGTGTAGTGTTTGATCTATATAAACTACTAACTACTTTCAGCAGTGTAGTGTATGATGTATATGACCCACTAACTACTTTCAGCAGTGTAGTGTTTGATCTATATGACCCACTAACTACTTTTAGCAGTGTAGTATATGATGTATATGACCCACTGTTTGTTGTTTAATGACCCACTGACTACTTTCAGCAGTTTAGTGTTTAATGTATATGACCAAACAGGATTGGCATTCAGCAATTTTCGGAAGCTCTCAAATGTATCATTATTCATTATTTAAAATGTCATTTTGAGTTGAACCATATATATCTGCTGTAGCTGTTGGTAAATTTAGATCGGCAATAGCTCGTTTTCGTTGCAGTTCGCATTCCTTATATATTGAAACGGGAAGATATAACAATGTACCAGGATTTGTAAATTATGTAATATTGGTTATGTGGAAAATGAATACCACTTTTTGTTAATTTGCAAAGCCTATGATACTTTATGTCCATCCTACCCTGGATAAATTTAATATGCTAATGTCTGACTGTAACAAAACTACAATTTGAAATACCGCAATGTATTAATATTATGCCTTTATCTACCGTGAGTCAATAATTAATTCTGTGGACCAATATATGTACCATGGGCCGTTGGCCTAAACATGTACGAAATAAAGAAACTGAGACCCACTAACTACTTTCTTCTGTGGAGTGTTTGATCTATGTGAAACAAACTAAAATGTTATTTTCTTAATAAAACATCTTTAAACAATCTCATGACATGGTCTGTCTAAAGTGATGCTGATTCCAAAGTGAAATGGACAATGTGCTAAAATGTGACATTCGTGTTACAATATCAATGCATTGGCAGTGTCATATATCAGCCATTTTTGTTTTGGACTGCATACTTTTGAGTGTGCAAGTTATACGCTTTCAATGAATGATTGTTCATTGGAATACTCCCTTGAAAATTCAGTTCTTGTAAGCTTGTGAAATAGAATTGACTAAAGGAAGATGTGACATTAAGAAGGTTTCCCTGCCATTTAAGACTGTAAATACAAACAGTTGCACCGATTTCCAAGGATTGTCGTTAAGTTTACCGCAGCACGATAACTAAGTTATGGAAGTAGTGTCCCTTTAACTATAACATTACAAGGTGATGTAGAATATTACATTGTCTATCTGATGGTGTACATTTAACTGCATATATGATGCAAGTTTGAAAAAAAGACAATGCCAAGTGTTCAGTTTTTGGTAACCTTTTTTTTAGCATACACCAATATATGTATTGTGTGACAAATCTTTCTATTTAACAGTTTCATTCGATGCATACGAAAAAAGGCTTGCCATAAATGAAAAAGATTGATTTTCCTCTATCACATCCAAAGAGTCTGAACATACACACACACAAAGAAACAAGTATTTGTCACAGAAGTGATGAAATGTCCCCCGCCTGTATATACACCAAAATACCAAATATGAAGACAATCCAGCGATTAGTTCTTGAGATATCGCGGCAACACCGTTTTCCAACTCCAAAAGCAGATTTGCCTGCTGTGACCTTGAAAATAGGGTCAAGGTCACCAAAACCGACTGGTGTCTGCGGTGTCAGTATATACACCATAGTTCCAAATATTAAGACAATCCTGCGATTAGTTCTTGAGATATCGAGGCAACACCGTTTTCCAACTCCAAAAGCAGATTTACCTGCTGTGACCTTGAAAATGGGGTCAAGGTCACCAAAACCGACTGGTGTCTGCGGAGTCTGTATATACACCATAGTTCCAAATATGAAAACAATCCAGTGTTTAGTTCTTGAGATATCGCGGCAACTCTGTTTTCAAACTCCAAAAGCAGATTTGCGTGCTGTGACCTTGAAAATGGGGTCAAGGTCACCAAAACCGACTGGTGTCTGCGGTGTCTGTATATATACCATAGTTCCAAACATGAAGACAATCCTGCGATTAGTTCTTGAGATATCGCGGCAACACCGTTTTCCAACTCCAAAAGCAGATTTACCTGCTGTGACCTTGAAAATGGGGTCAAGGTCACCAAAACCGACTGGTGTCTGCGGAGTCTGTATATACACCATAGTTCCAAATATGAAGACAATCCAGTGTTTAGTTCTTGAGATATCGCGGCAACAAACAGGTGGGACGTACGTACGGACGGTCGTGAATACTATATCCCCCGCTTCGTGCTTTCGCGCGGCGGGGGACAAAAAGGGCATAACTCGTCTACGCTTAGTTCACTGTAACTCAGTGACTTATATGTTGGGACAAGATATATTCAAATTCTTTTGCTAATGAGGAACCAAACTATTCCAACACAAACAACACTGAAATCTGTCAACAAATGCACTTGTCAGGCATCATATTCACATAAATCAATCATTATTACTCAAAAGAGTATTTCAAAATATACAAATTGTAAATTTTACAATAAATTGTATATCTATGAATACTTATCCTATCTCAGACTATGCATTTCCCTTCCTTCTCGATCCTTGTGGACAGACAATCCTCAAACAAGTCTCCATCTTAAGAAAAACATCACACCCCAACACATCCCAGCTGTCTCCATGACTACCATCACTGACGATGGGTTGCTTCCCACTCAATGAGATCATGTGACGTCTCAAGCTCACTCATTCTCTTTCTAATCATCTTACTGTGGAGACGTTTCTTGACTGAAACACAAACTTGATTGACTACGTCTGGTAACCCTCCCCGTAGACGAGAGAGCAAATCATCCCTGCCCGGTCAGTTCAGGACAAGTTCTTCAAGAATGCCCACATACTTACAGTCAACAGACATAAGGTGTAGCAGCCTTGGCATCTCTATTTTTTGCTTCTTTAAAAGCTTTCAATCACTACCGCAGTAACTGAGTAAGCCAAAATGATAAGAGGAAATGATCGACACCCTACCCTGTAGGCAAGAGAGTGCAAATCATCCATGCCTGGTCAGTAGAGTTTTACAAGTATTGCCCACACACTTAGTGTCAATCAACATAAGGTGTAGCAGCTTGGCATCTCTTTTTTCGTTATGTTAAAGCTATCAACCACTACCGCAGTGATTGAGTACACTTTAACAGGAAGAGGAATGATCAACAATACCAAACAAGGTCTTCAAACCAACTACTCAATCCTAACACATCGGTTGGCGAGAAGAGGGTTGGGATGTAAAGTCTCTACAGACAAATCTCATCCCTTCATTTGGTATTCAAGTCTGGGAACTCGAACTGTAAGGACGACAACATGATAAAACTAAATGATTTTTTCTTGTATTTACACAATACGGCACGTGATCCTGTCATGTTGCTTAAACTAGTTAATGTAATAACTTCCAGGCGAACTGTAGATGTTTCTTGAAAATACTCTGATCTGTGTGAGCTTGGATGCAAACGTCCATACATGCTTCGACCATGATACCCTGGTAATGCAGAAACTGAGTGATAGGTTTTGAGATATGGGTGAATAACCACAGGGCCGTAGAAATTCCAAATGGGAGCACCTTCCACTGAAAGTGAATTCCTTGAAACCTGTCACTCACTTGAAAGATTAAGCGAAGGTATTGGCGGTGCTCCTGATGGATAGGTACATCAGATACCTATCCTGTAGATCAAGGCTGGGCATAAAATCTCCCTGATGGATGACCGGGTGTGCGGAAGTGCGGTAGCGTTCGAGAAACTGACTGTTCGTGTACTGGAAGCTTTAGGACTTCTATAGTTCTTTCTTCATCTTCCTTTCACGAAAATTAGATCTCCTCTGCTGATAGGCATCAAGTCTGATTGCCATGGAGTGTAGTGTGACTTCTGTCTGAATCTCTGAGAGTTCTCCAATTGTTGCCTTTGAAGCTATAAAAGGTCAACAGGCATCTGTAGCTGTGTGTCTTTAGTGACTTCATAGGCTATTTCTTGGATTCCATTTCCAAATAGGAAGGGAGATGAATTGGTCCTCACAATAACAAGACTTTAGAATTCCACTTCTACGCAGATATGTCATGAGGCCAAGGTAATTGGAAATTAAGTCCAACACAACTTGTTGTGAAGTATGGTTACTGTTCCTCTGATGTGCACCTCTCCTGATGTTCTGGCATGAGCAGCTGTTATGGCTATGGCTTCTGTCGATGACAAGATTGTGGAGAGGAAGGGAAGAGTATGTCAAACTGTAAGGTCCATATGTGCCAATTCCTGATTGTCTATGATGGAAGTATGTGACAATCTTTTGGGGTTGAGAGTTTATACATCCCCATCCAAATTTTGAGCAGTTGCGATCGATTCCATTCCATGTATGCAACAGTCAAGCAAATTGCTTTAAGGTGTTTGAAGACTATCCTTAATTCTTCTAAAACAGGAGAAGGCTGTATCTAGGTTCTGGGATAGATAAGGCAAAAAGGCAGAGGATTGAGTTCTGTGATCCAAAGGTAAGGGAAGTTGCTTCTGTCTATCCCTCCGATCGTGATGATCTGGTTGGAAATGATGATAAGAGTAGTCTCTATCTCAGAGTAATTGGATGGAGGGGGCTGACGTCAATCCCGACTCTCCAGGGATCTCCATGAAACCCGTTCCGATTCTTGAGTGTATGAAGGACAATCCTCAGTACAATTCTCTGAAGTCGGAAGTGCAGCATCCAAATGGGATTATTCTTTCTATAGAACTTGTCGCGGATCTTCCGTGGTTCAATGACAATGGAATGGGTTTCATTCGATGTATGTCTATATATATTGTTAGTAAGAAAAGAATCGGAAACTTCATCCTCCACGAGAAGAAATTTATGGCGGTGTGGTGGGAGGTTGATTGTCAGCTGCCGTATTTGAGGGTTTAGGATGCACTGCTTCAGTATAGTCTTCTTAGACTTGTGTTGATGATGGACCTTGCTCTAATTATGTATATTTTGAACGTATTTTGCTGTCCCATCTTACACTTAATAGATATGTTTTTTTAGAAGCTGGAAACCTTTGTATTAGCTCGTTTTCCACTTAGGATCGAAGAAGAAAGAGATAAGCTTTGCTGAGATAGGCGATTTAAAAACTAATATATTCCACTCTCAAGCTTTTTTAGTTGCAGCTATTTCAATATATTCATAATAATACCCATAAGCATAACACTTTGGAATAATTTATTACTATTGCCAGATAATTTGTAAGAATGGAATAATTTGTTCAGTCACCATTGAGGCCTCCCATGTTTTTGCGTTTTATGGCCCAGCTATCTTATATATATGTACTAATCACATATGTTGTTTCAGGTGTTTTGTGTTTCACATAATTGTTATGTCTCACTGGTCAGCTAAGATAGCATACGTGACAACAATGTCCACAGTTCTTTAAAACATATCCACAGAGTTATATAACAATTAGCAATCAATCAATGTATCATCAGCTAATCCTTTGAACAAAGTAAATTGTTCTCACAAAGGCACTTCATGCTCAAATATGGGTGTATAACATCTGCTTTAGTAAACCAACATATATATAAACTAATACTTTTACCAAATCCACTGCGCAATTTATATGATTTTGCATTATTTGGCTAAATCTGTTTATTGTAAGCTCCGCATAATAAATACGAGTAACTATTCCCATTTACCATTTTCCACCATTTGTTTACAAACATTCTCCTCTTACAAGACCCGCCAAAATACTCCCCATGGCAATCATAATCATTTCTCCCATGACGTCACTGCCCTTGGTCTCATGACGTCACTACTTTTACACCCAACCGTCAAGTCATCCTAACAACACATCGCGTCTGGCGGTTAGCGATTTCACCTCTTACCCCCACCCCAACCCCACCCCAATTGTCAGGTTGCGCCTTTTTCCACAGTGAAGAACACTGTACATAGTCTTATCAAGTTTATAAATGTATCGTTCTTATTGCTGTTATTTTATTTCAATACATTTTGTTCAGTGGGCATGGTGCAGTCGGGGGCTTTGGTTTAACACCATGCTGGTGTGTGTACGATACTCTGGCTGCCTGCTAACTACAGCGGGAGCCCAAATACTTCTGCCCGCTGTTTCCGCATGGGGAGTGACAGTATCTTTGCTGTGGGTCCTGTCTGCAAAGCACGTAGGAGGGACAACTTGACCCGCGATAGGGGTCTGTATGCCATTTCTAGTCTGCAGTAGGACCTTGCATCACACCCGCCTGCATCATCCACACTCTGCCCATTATATCCCACAAAACATCATTGTTTGTTAATCTTTCCTTCTAAGGTAGTCTGAACATAATCAGTGATTAATCAATCAACAAATTATTTAATAAACCTTTGATCGATATCAACTCTCCATTTGTCTCTCTTGCTTGGCTGCCACATGCATATTACATAACATGTAATACATTCATCACATCAGGCATTGACTAATAACCCAATCTTAGATTGAATAATTACCCCAGTCACGAGAAATGTTAAATGTGAATTGCGATATATATATCCTTGATACCCTCGTAGGCAGGGGTGAATGTTATTCAGTTTATTTTACATAGTCAGGTAATCTGAGTGGTTCTACCACTAATTAGACCTGTAATAAAGTCATTAATTGAGCATCAAGTGAATGACAACAACTCAACAGGAACTGAACTTCATTGTTGCAAACATAATATGTACACTTATTTGCTGAATATTAAATTATATAATTGCATATACACTCACGCTCACATTTGCACACAGAGACAAATTTGCAAAGTGAAAAGAAAAATTACAGGAAGCATCATGCAATCAAATGAAAGGATTCAAGGGGATTCCCCCTCGCTGTGAATGAGACCCTCCTTTTTCCCCCTCACTGGTCCGAAGCCCAGTTTGTTGAATCACTGATGCTGATTAGCATCTGGTGATTACATGGGCTAATTTAAATGGTGCCAGCAAGAGGACTGAGAGTTGGGATGTTGTTTACCTTTAAATGAAGAGCAATATAGCAGTCGTTTGTTTGACTGCAGTATGTTGCTAAATGCCTTTCTCTGAGCAAGACCCATGAAGATCAAGGTAAGAATAGGCATTCAGCATCCTATGCTTGTCATAAGAGGTGGTAAGGCTCGCTGACTTGATTGATGCATGTCATCGTATCCCAATTCTGTAGATCGATGCTCATGATATCAATCACTGGTTTGTCTGGTCCAGACTCGATTATTTGCAGACCACAGTAGTATAGGTAATGGGGGTTCTGGCTCACTTCCACTGGAGTCAGATTAATATACCTATACCGCTACTACAGAGGGAATTTTTTATGTCAAAATACTGATGCGATTCAACGATGACCATGACTCGTTTTAAAAGAAACATCAATATTAATTCATAATGAATAAAATTTACTATAGCCCACGAGGATATTGGAAAGGTATAGGAGCAATACAAAAATTAGCCACTGCGGCTAAGGTATCTTAAGATGTGGCCAAGGATTGGCTAAAGAAAAAAGCGATGTGGCAAATTTACTTACCGGCACCGCGTTATATACCGAGGAAGAAGTTTGATATTTTTAAAACGAATGAAGTTCATCAGGCCGACCTCTTGTTTCTTCCCCACGATAAGGTAAGGTAAAACATATAAATATGCTTTAACTGTAGTGGATGTGGCTAGTCGATACAAAGAGGCTGAGCCATTAACCTCGAAAGATTCAACAGAAGTAGCTAATGCACTGAGCCGCATATATAAACGCGGACCACTAAAATGGCCTAAGCTATTTCAAGTAGATCCTGGTCGCGAGTTTATGGGATCAATAACTAAACTGTTAACAAAGCATGATGTTGAAATCAGGCGTGGTGAAAAAGAGGCCCATCGTAGTCAAGCTATCGTTGAAAGATTTAACCGGACATTAGCGGAACGTTTGTTTGGCTATCAGTATGGGATCGAAATGAAATCAGAACGATTAAGATCAACCGAATGGGTGACACGATTATCAGC
Organism: Haliotis rufescens; assembly: GCF_023055435.1. Classification (NCBI taxonomy): domain Eukaryota; kingdom Metazoa; phylum Mollusca; class Gastropoda; order Lepetellida; family Haliotidae; genus Haliotis; species Haliotis rufescens. The sequence goes on along the minus strand of NW_025964001.1, from coordinate 47,679,737 downwards.
TGTTGTATCAGCGCTGAATAATGAAGTAACGAGATTAATCGGGAAGAAACCATCCGATGCGATTAAAATGAAATCTGTGACTTCCGAATCTTCAGCACCGAGGAGAGGCAAAGAACAAAAACTTCCGGATAGAGTAAGCATAAGATATTTATACCAGCCCCGTGAACTCGAAGGAGTTATGAATACTCATACCAACGTACACCGGTCTGTTGAATTTCATATTACTCTTCTGCATATGCAACGCGGCTAAGTCGTTATCGAATATCTTACTTCTGTTTAAAGCCGGACTGGCTATAAGTTTCCTAAGTCTTTCTTCCTCATTAGATCTGACCAATTTAACATCAACACGCTTCCTTAGATTCTCCATAGTTTTACCAAATACTGAGTTATTCATGAGCTTATATAGGTTCTTTTCGAAATCGCTGGTAGCTATCTTTCTTAAATCTGTGTTCAGCCTTATATAGGGCTCCATCCAAGGGCTTTGATCAAACTTTAGAACTCTGTGTATTTTCTTTAGTTTCATACCTAACGATAGATATAACTGGAGATTTCTGTAGTGAACTATATATTTTGTCCTATCCATCAAATTTGGTACAAGTTTTTCTACGTAAGCTAACCTAGTATTACCCATCAAGGAGTGTTAATATTCCGACATCCAATCTTTATTCACCATTAATCTTTCAGGAGCTAGCGGATAACTGTTATGATCCTTATGTAACGAATTTGGATATTCCAAATCAACTTCTAAAGTACTCACGGAAATGAAAATAACCTGTTTTTTCGATCTCAGATTTTAAATAAATGCAGTTAATATACAAAATATATAAATAATCAAACAACTCAGTAAGTACTAATTGGGCCTTGGCACAAATACAGCGTATCAAAGGTTTTTATGTCTTTTTACATGTAAAAGTATGTAAAAATATGAACAAAACAGACTATTGTGAAACTGAGCATAACCAGGTGTTAGTAGATCAAGGTGAATGTCCAAGACCTATGACACCTTGACGACAGGTGAAAACAGGTGCTTGAAACCCACATGCATGTGATTTGTCAGTGGTAAGTGATTTGTGAGTGGCATTGTGGGATAGTGAATCGTCATCAAAATATCAGAACGTAAAAGTAATATATTCTCTTCTCAAACAACAACTTACATGTCATTATTATTATGTACATAAACATAGCTGTTATTTTTATTATTGTTTTGATAACTTTTTTTCCAGGCTAATTTGCATAATGCCTATAGCCTGTTTCTGCCATGTCAATTTGGACTTAGTTTTATTTTTGAATGTTGAAAGTGCCTACAAATTACCTCCTGTAAAGTACATTTTGTATTGAGCACTGAGATAAAACTAGCAAATCCAGACTAGTTCTTTTCCAGTTGTATTGTTTTTTCGTATTTACATCTACGTAATGCTTTGTCGATTATTAAATCCAGCAAAACAGGTTTTTTTCATTTCCATGAGTACTTTAGTATGTACCCTTTATCGGAATCTGTGGGGATATCATCCACATCGATATCATTCACATCGACCCACTCAAACCTGCCCATGGGTAAAGGTTGATTCATAGCCCATCTGTACAAATTGTTGGCGTCCAGATATAATATGTGCGTGTCAGGTTTACTCGGATCATAATCTTCCACTTATTTATTATTATCCTTAGAATACCTTTTCGCTACCATCGATATACCACCTCTTAATCCTTTCTCAATAAACAAGTACATATCGTAATCTGAGTAATTTTAGTTCTACACCGGTCTTCTTCAACAATGCATCCCACGATAAACCGGGACTGGAATAGTACCATGCCGGGTCCAAGCCATATTGTTTTAAGTACAGATCGTGATAATCACCTAAATCCTTACAACCTAATTTAACCCAGACCGTCAGAGCATGTTCATAATCCGCATCGGTTATTTTAGAATCTGTTAAGTTACTTCAGAATGATTCAAGGGGTGGTAATTTAGTTTCATCGAATCTAGACCAATCATCCATATATTCGTAAGGATATACACCTTTTCTCAGCAACAAATGCTGACACCGATCGGTATATTGATTTGTTATTGCAAAGTCATCGGGATTGTTTCGCATTAGCTAAATTGTCCAGGGAAGATAACAGAAACTGCACGGAGTCTATGAATCTAAGCCCAGCGTCCTAAAGTTTCTTGTATCCTCTGAATTGATGTATCTAATGATGTGCTTATAGTATCGGATTCGGCTATAACTTCTTGATTGCTCCGGAAATAAGGTTTGGTATATTCAGTGCTATCGTCTGCGGAACTTTTACTCAATGACATTTTAATCGTCAGCTGATATTTTATACTATTTAAATCATCTAACTCCTTGTCAATTTTGCTCGATACGATGGGCTTAACATCATTAACATCCATGTTGGAATATCCATCTTCCAACCTCTTAGATATTTACCAACGCCAGCTATGGGTACAAATTTTAACTCATTATTATCAACAACAGTTGGTTTATTTTTATCATCGGGTTGATTATTATCTAGTAAAGCGATCAATTCAGCTTTTCTCATTCGAGAATAACCTCTCAGCCCACTTTTTTTCGCTTGAGCTTTGAGTTCTCTAACAGTCTGGGGTTTGTTGTATTCCAAACCGAGTAAGTCAATCAATTCAGCTTTTCTCATTCAAGAATATCCATGTAGACCATGTTGTTTTCCCAAAGCCTTCAACTCTCTGACAAAAACCATTGTGATTTAATGGTATATACAAAATGATTCAAATGTCTAAATGGTTGTTTTTCATATATAAATACATATTCTCTCCAACCTATTCCTCTCATTGATGTAATCTCTCTTCCTAGCGTAAATAATCTGCTTCCTGACCCTATCAGCACCATGTTTCTTACATAAACAGTAACTACCTTTGACCCTATCCCACATACAGAACAAACGTAATTTTTAAAACCGTCTGATGTAATAAGAGTGGGTCCCACAGTAAACACCCACACAGGGCTTCTGACATTGAATCAATTTCCCCATGAGTGTATATCTGCACAGACTGACTTATTGTTGGTCTCTGTATTGGGTCAAGTTTCTTTCCATAAACAAGGAAGTCTTCGTGCATGGCAGATTCAACATCCTTAAACTTTGAATTGAATGTCCTTGTTTACGCAGTTCATAATTAATAAAATCTAATCTCAACATCCTGTCTGGCCCATTGTGACTGGGCTGCTTCGAGTTGTTCTAATGCTTTATTATGTCGTTTACGCTCCTCTTCAACGTTTGATTCCCTCAGAGTAGAAAATAAATAATTACTCCCCGAAAAAGTTAGAGCATTAACAATAGCTCCACCGACCATCATCGTAATTGTTGCCATATTTATATGAATATAAAATATTCAAATGTTCAATAATATAAAATATTCAAATGTTTAATTACTTCATTTTGTCTTCTGGGATAAGTCCTTGTTTGATGAGCATATCAATATCAAGAACCATCATACCGATATCATAACCATTAAAATCTGGCTTGGGAGGTGTGGCTTTAGTAATCATTTTAGCTATACGAGCATAGCCGATGGCCAAGCCGCTGACCACCGCTGAATGATACGTTGCGTATACCAACATTTTACCGTCTGTAACTGGAGTAGTCATTATAACATTATATGAGGGCTTACAACTAATTGAACTTGTTGTTGTGTAATCGGGGGTGACGTTTTCTCTTCTCCAGTCTTATAAAACAACCATACCTTCGCTATAGCAACAACTCCTAGTGCATAGGGAGCCCAAGTTTTAATCGGACGACTATATTCAATATTTGAATTATGCATTAGTTTCGCCTTCCTCGCTAGCCCACCCTTTCTCCCAGCTGCGATTTTCAAAGGATTCTTTGTCACTCTGGCTTGTGATTTCGCAATCGCTGGTATTTCCTCATTCACTTGTTGTGATTGTGTTTCCACAATCTGTGATACAATCAGGGTTTGTACTTGTTGTTGCGTCTCCACAATCTGTGGTGTCACTTGAGTCTCCATTATTAGTAAGTGGGCACTTATGTTTAAATTGACAATACCTAGCCGTTATTAAAGCGGTGGTCAACTGAGCCAAGAACATTCCGTATCTATGATAAAACTCACAGCTTACTGAGCTTATAGCGTGTTCGATGAATGGGTCTTTCTCGAGAGGTTCGCATAAATATGGGCGATGTTCTGTCGGGATAGGGAGAAATGTACTAGCTACAACTGTGTATAGTTGTAACATAGCTGAACCTATTGTTTTAGTCATGTTAGCTCCCAGTCTAGACTCGTAACGCGCATACAGTTTTTTAAATTCTTCATCGGTCATATTATCATGGTATAACATTTATACTAAGTTATCCTATAATAATTAGATCCACATCAAGTGCTTTTATGAGTTATCATGGTGTAATATTTATACATCATTTCATATAATTATTGTTTAGCAAGTAATACTTATCATCAGGTAAAATGTATATATAAAATATCAGTAGTTTCAGTTATAGCTTTTTAGATAGATGCTTGCCTAAGGTAATGGGAGCGCATCTCCTAGACATACTATTCAATAAAACAAGAGTTACGTCTACATAGTTTAATTGATTTGAAGCTTTTAGATAAATGCTAGCCTAAGGTATCAAGATCCCATCTTCCAGACAAAGGATATGTCTACATAAGTCTTATAGATTACCTTGAACTATTTTATTTAAGTATATCTGTCATCACCTACCGGGGTATATTAGAATAACATTCAGCAATTACTCCAATTAAGACTCATTAAGGATTAGCCCCCGTACAAGCTCGTCTACAGTGCATTAAGGATTAGCCCCCATACAAGCTCGTCTACAGTGCATTAAGGATTAGCCCCAACACAAGCTCATCTATAGTGACACCATAATCTCTTTCAAAGCATCCAGTAAATATGTCAACAAGATTAGTGCCAGTCCAACAGGATTAACAGGATTAAGTATTCCCCTCTGTCTAGCCATCCATTTAGCATAGGGCACAACCAATCATGTATCAACCAATCCTATTCCTTTTTATTGTTCAAATTTTTGTTAAATACATACTGTAGCAAGGTTTTAGCAGAGAAGGGGTTTGACTCTCTTACCAAGCAGACCTCTCTCCCACAGCCCAGAGTGTTGTACCGACTCTCTGTGGCACCCTCAGTTATTTTCATAGTATATTGTTAATTGTTCTTGTAAATAAAATTGTGATTAGTCTCCTGTGACTCCGGCTCTTTGCTGACTAATTACCCAAGAAAACCAGCACGCCATTTGGAAGGTATTGTTCACCCAGAACAGTTCCATGATAATTTGGCGGAGAATCATCGTTTTCGGAACCATGGAGCCCAGGAACTAACTACAACCAGCTACAAGAACCCATTGGAGGACATGTCCAACCATGATCATCTGATGGAATAACAAGCAAGCTGCATCTAGCTCTGACCTCAACACTGGATTAAAGACAACCAACTCCTCCAAAGACACAAACAAAGGAAGAAAAAGTCTTCAAATATTGTAAGTACTACATTGTTGATTACTTGTCTTTCTTTAATTTAGTACGGTACATACTAATAGGTGTCATGGCAAATATGGAGTCTGGTATGGAAAGTAACTTTGAAAGTGATATTCCAACAGTGTCTTTAGTTACGCCCCTTGCCAAAAGTGTAATTCAGGCAAAATTTGGTACAAAAACAACAAATTGTTTAGTAGATATAGGGGCATCCATTTGTTGTATTTCGTCTGCTTTTCTGAGCACAGCTTTTGAAAACCTTACTCTTGGAAACTCACCCTTTCCACAGGTTAAAGGTGTTGGCGGCGAATTGCATAAAGTGTCAGGTTCAGTTGTGTTAGATTTTGTCATTGAGGATCAGGAATTTTCTCAAAGATTCTATGTTCTGCCTACACTACCAGAAGCAGTGATACTAGGTGAGAACTTCCTTGATGACAATGATGCAGTCTTAGATTACAGCTGTCATTCCTTGATACTTAACAACAGCACCTCAGATAGGCAATATATCAATTTCATAGCCAATTCAGTGCAAGAGATTAGTGGATTAGCAAAAACAATAGATCAGATTTACATCCCCCCTCAGAGTGAAATTCATTTCAAGGTTAGACTATCAGAGGTCAAAGAGGATTCCCTCATCCTCATTGAACCCATTGCTTCCCTCACTGCTCATTCTGAAGTAGCAGGCGGTAGAACTCTTTCCAAAGTGAAAAGCAAAACTGCTTAGTTAGATTGACAAAGACTCTGTTTTTGAAATTGACTCTGACCAACCATTCATCAGTACCGTTAACACCGACAATGAGAAGAGAGACAATGACACTAGGGATTATGTTAAAATTGCACAGGAGTTAGGATTTGATTTGACCAATACACAACTGACTCCAGACCAACGACACAGACTACTTAGATTTTTGGGACAAAATAGAGACATGTTTTCAACGAGTCTTGCAGATTTAGGAAAGATTGACATGCACCAACATATCATTGAAACTGGCAACCACCCACCTGTTAAGAGTAGACCATATCGCCAATCTCCTCATCTCCAAAAAGTCACCGAAGAACTTATAGATGATTTTCTGAAGTATGATTTGATCGAGGAGTCTACTTCTATGTATTCAGCTCCCATTATCCTAGTCAAGAAACGTGATGGCTCATATAGATTTGTTTGTGACTACAGAAAGTTGAATTCTGTCACTTTACCAATGTCATGGCCTCTTCCTGTTTTTGATGATGTTGTTGATCACATCGCCAATGCACAAGCTAAGATCTTCTCAACTTTAGATCTTGCTAATGGTTTCTTCCAAGTGCCATTACATGAAGTTTCAAAGCATAAAACTGCTTTGTCACCCATCAAGGGCTTTATCAATTCAAACGTTTGCCCAAAGGTTTGACAAATTCTCCACTTTGTTTTCAACAGCTCATGAGCAAAGTGTTAAGAAAATTGCTTTTTAAGGTTGCGCTGATTTACATTGATGATTTGATAATTTACAGCAAAAACTTTGAAGAGCATCTCCAACATTTGGAGCAAGTATTTTACTATCTCAAACAGGCAAAATTAACACTAAAGCCATCCAAATGCAATTTTGCAACGGACTCAGTTTCTTTTCTGGGTCATGTTTTATCATGTGGAGGTGTTCAAGTTGATGACAAAAAGATTGAAGCAATTAGAACCTTTCCAGTGCCCAAATCACAAAAGCAGATTCGCCCCTTCTTAGGTCTCACAAACTTCTACAGGAAGTATGTGAAAAATTACACTCACATAGCGCTTCCACTGAATGCCTTGCTAAAGAAGCATTCGGAGGCAGAAGTAAGAAAGAAACCAAAGTTCCAATGGTCACTTAAGTGTGATCAGGCATTCAACACACTCAAACATGCTATGAGTAATACACCTGTTCTGGCTTATCCAAATTTTGACAAAGAATTTCTTCTCGCAACTGATGCCAGTGATATGAGCATAGGTTTTGTTTTGGGTCAAAAAGATGAGAAAAATAATGAACATCCAATAGCTTTTGGTGGTAGAGCTCTTCATGGCAGCGAAAAGAACTGGAGCATTACAGAAAAGGAAGGCTTAGCTCTAGTTGAAGCCATTAGATCCTTTCGTCCATACCTTGCAAATTCCAAATTCAAACACTGATCATATAGCATTGAAGTGGCTGAAATCCATCAAGGATGCCACAGGTAGGTTAGGACGATGGTCTTTGGAACTTTCTACCTACACTTTTGACATTGTTCACCGCAGCGGCAAAGCCAATGGGAATGCCGATGCTCTCTCACGTAGGGAATATGAGGAAAATATTAACTGTAATGATCAAACAGAAGAAGATGCTGAGAAAACAATCTTCTCAGTAACTTCAACTCAGCAAAGCAAATCAACTAGCAGTACCACAATCTTGCCAAACACACAAACACAAAATGAAAAGGATCGTCAACAGATTCTAATCGAAGCCAATACTTTTGAAATTGATGAAGGCATTCTATACAGATTCGTTCCACAAAGACAGAAAGGCCATGCGGACAAATTCATTTAACAGCTGGCTGTCCCAAGAATCCTCAGAAATCAAGTCCTGCAATCCTATCATGACTCAGAGTTTGGCGGTTGCCACCACGGGAAAGAAAGGATGCACAACACCATGAGACCTACTACTAGGTACTACTGGCCCAAAATGTACAGCGATATTGCTACTTATGTCCAGACATGTGAGGTATGTCAACAGACCAAGAGGCACTACCATGGCAAGAAGGCACCACTTCGTCCACTACCTGTAGAAGAGGTCTTCACCCGATGGCACGTTGACATTCTCGGTCCCCTGCCAACAACACCAGACAAGTACAAGTACATTTTGGTCATCACAGATGCATCATCTAGATGGTGTGAAGCCTTTCCTCTTCGGACCCAAGAAGCCAAAGAAGTAGCAGATGTTCTCGTCAGAGAAATATTTTGTCGGTATGGCGCTCCAAGGACCTTAATTTCAGACAGAGGTCAGGAACTTCATGTCCAAACTTATCAAAGCAATTTGTGAACTTTTGGCAATTAAATGTACCCATACCATCCTCAAACTAACAGCTGTGTAGAAAGATTCAATTCTTACATCAATCAATCACTAAGAGCCTATTGTAACAAGTCTCAAAATGATTTGCCCCGTTTTATTTCCTGGCATCATGATGGCCAATCGGATGGCCCCAAATTCATCAACACAAAAATCCCCATACGTTATGCTTTTTGGCTGAGAAATGAGAGCTCCACAAGATGTAGCACTAATTCCAAAAGAAAATTTAGGCCACAATAACAAAATTTACCTTTCGGATTTGCTTGAGGAGCTTGAAATCACTAGAACAATTGCAGCTGAAAACACTGCTCGAGCTAAGGAGGTGTATTCAGAACAATATAATCGATAGGCTAAAGAACCAGAATTCGCCCCAGGTCAAAGAGTTTGGCTTTACTGTCAAAAAGTTGAAAAGGCCTTTCCAACAAATTAAACAAAAAGTGGTATGGTAGCTATTATATCATCCATACAGGTCCAAATTATACCTACAAACTACGCCGAAGTTCTGACGACAAAATACACAAACCACTGGTCCATGCCAACCGTCTGAAGCCATATTTTGATCCTGCTGATCGTCCACAGTATCCTCCAGAACCATACCTCAATGACACCAGTAACATAGATTCAGGAGTCATGCATGACAACGAGGAACCAGTCAATGATACTCAGCTTGACAGCAACAATTCCCCATCAACAAGTTCAACTTACCAGGCTACTGATCAATCACCTCCACAACAGAAAGGTAAGAAGGTCAATTCCAAAACAAAGGCAGGTACTTCCAGCAACAAGAGTCCGAAGCAAAAGACCCCAACAAAGAAGAAAAACCCTGCTCCAAGTACAACAGAAAAACCTGCCAGTCCCAGTACAACAATGACGAAGGAAAATCATGCTCCAACCAAGCTAAATGAGAAAGTAAACAAAGGGAAAAGAGGAGTGGATAGTAAGTATCACCAGCCAAAATCCAGAAAACAACTGACGACGGCCAGGCACAACCTCCAAGTCAGAGTCCAACATCAGGTAATCAAACCAAGGATGTCCCTCCTATTTTCAATCCAAAGGACATCCACTCAATTGTAAGTTCTAAGAGAGCAAATGGCAAAATCTACTACAGAGTGAAATGGAAGGATCCAGAAAGGGGAAACACATGGGAGTATGGCAGCAGCATTCCAGACTTCATTCGGAGAGAATTTCACCTCAAAAGAAGTATGTCAGGAAAACGACGAAAACGTCCACTGAAGAATCATAAGTTTTTCGACCAAAAGGAATCAGCACAAGACAATAAATCAGCCAATGTTCTGTCAGGGAATACAATGTCAGGAAATGTCGAGCAAGACAACACCAAACGATGAATAGAATAAGATGTCAAACCATATCCGTTTTTTCCAAAACAGCTACGAAAAGTAGATCATGAAATAGAAAGTTATGGGCATTGAAATTATTCAAGGAGACTGCTATGTCAAGGTCTCATATAAAGATTATCCTGATTACCACACATGCTATTTTGAAAGTGTTCCTCCCCACCTCATACAGTGCTACCTTGATGATAGCTGGAAGGATCTCCGTAAGTGGTCCTGTGCAGAAGATAATCCTCCATATGATCCAGAGGAAGCACCAATTTTTAAATCCAAAAGGGTTATTTTTCTAGATAAAGACTTTGGAAACATCAACACCTTTTTCTACCGTGTTTCACTCACAGACTGTAGTCCCCATCGACCAGGAGCAACTCGCCATATATACCGAAAGCTGCCAATTGAACATATTCTTGATCAAAATACAAAATCTCCTGAATAAACGGAGATTTTGATAACTTTTGTTATTGTGTCCAGTCTTTTCACTATGGGTCACCAGTTTCGCCAGTTGACAACAAATAGCATCAGCCTGATCATCTGAGTTATTTGTATCACAACAAATTTTGAGCATTGACCTGATCAACCAATCTCAAAAACAAAGTGAAACGAACTGAAACCGTACCAAAACGAATCAAACCGTACTGCGCATCAAACCGAAACCGTATTGAAGCGAATCAAACCGTATAGCGAACCGAATGAAACCGAACCGTACCGCATTGAACCGAATTGAAACGAACGAAAATCGAAGCGAAACGAATCAAAGCGAAACAAACCAAATTGAAATAAAGCAAACCTAACAACCGAAATGAACCAAAACAAAGAAAAGGCAAACCAAATAGTTACGAAAACTAACAAATAATTCAAAAAAAGGATAAACATAAGTTCTAACACTTTTTGTATACCTTATTAGTGTAATAAATCAATGCACTTGTTATATGCACATGCACATATATGTATATATAATGCGTCTAATGATTGTATCCAAAAATAGAAGGATATTTTATGAAAACTTTTTCATGATATACTTTTGTAATTTGCCGCCAATACATTCTTCCTGGTCATGACACCATTTAGTAATAATTATGTACTGATCTTTTACATCATAATTATCATATTTGTTTTATTTTCTAGCTATTACAGACAAACTGAGGAAGTATTTATATATGACATATTATTTGAACATGTTAACTCTCTTTTCCTTGTTTCCATGTAAAACCTCCATGGACACAGCCAACTATCCTAAACCTCAAACCAGGATGTGGAACTCAAGGCCTCCTACATCACCCATAAACCACCAGTACAGAGTGCCAAGACAAGCCAGCTCCACATCCAGATTCCCTGATGACAGCATTTTTATATTATGTTTCCTTATATCAAAGAGATTCTATAATAATTATTATTCACTACTACCAGTTTAACTTTATACATTGTCCATCTAAGCCTTAATTATTTTATTTTACACGTTTGGGGTCCAAACTTTTTCAGACGGAGGGGAAGTTATCATTGTATAACATTTATACTAAGTAATCCTATAATAATTAGATCCACATCAAGCGCTTTTATGAGTTATCATGGTGTAATATTTATACATCATTTCATATAATTATAGTTTAGCAAGTAATACTTATCATCAGGTAAAATGTATATATAAAATATCAGTTTCAGTTATAGCTTTTTAGATAGATGCTAGCCTAAGGTAATGGGAGCGCATCTCCTAGACATACTATTCAATAAAACAAGAGTTACGTCTACATAGTTTAATTGATTTGAAGCTTTTAGATAAATGCTAGCCTAAGGTATCAAGATCCCATCTTCCAGACAAAGGATATGTCTACATAAGTCTTATAGATTACCTTGAACTATTTTATTTAAGTATATCTGTCATCACCTACCGGGGTATATTAGAATAACATTCAGCAATTACTCCAATTAAGACTCATTAAGGATTAGCCCCCGTACAAGCTCGTCTACAGTGCATTAAGGATTAGCCCCCATACAAGCTCGTCTACAGTGCATTAAGGATTAGCCCCAACACAAGCTCATCTATAGTGACACCATAATCTCTTTCAAAGCATCCAGTAAATATGTCAACAAGATTAGTGCCAGTCCAACAGGATTAACAGGATTAAGTATTCCCCTCTGTCTAGCCATCCATTTAGCATAGGGCACAACCAATCATGTATCAACCAATCCTATTCCTTTTTATTGTTCAAATTTTTGTTAAATACATACTGTAGCAAGGTTTTAGCAGAGAAGGGGTTTGACTCTCTTACCAAGCAGACCTCTCTCCCACAGCCCAGAGTGTTGTACCGACTCTCTGTGGCACCCTCAGTTATTTTCATAGTATACTGTAAATTGTTAATTGTTCTTGTAAATAAAATTGTGATTAGTCTCCTGTTACTCCGGCTCTTTGCTGACTAATTCCCCAAGAAAACCAGCACGCCATTTTGAAGGTATTGTTCACCCAGAACAGTTCCATGATAATATTATCAATTTTTTCAGTGGTATAATTTTCCCCTAAATATTGGGAACATTTTCCACCGGCTACCAAAGCAGTGAGTCTTTCTCTATGTTTATCTAAAGATTTATCTGTATGTTCTTCTGCATGTTGATCTGGTTCTTTGAGCATTTGTTCGATGAGTTCATCGCATTCCATAATGTAATACCTAAGGAGATATTTAAGTCTAACATATTAAATATGGCATATCAAATGCAGCCCGTAATAATAAACTGTTGCGAAAGAATGGGGATTCAAAACCACATTATTACATAATAACCGCTAATGTTCAATTTATCGTATTTTTGCTATATTTTTGCTCAGCAGTTGCTATATTTTTGCCTAGCAGTTGCTATAATTTTTCTCAGCAGTTGCTACATTTGCTATATTTTTTATATTTTTGGTATGTTTTTGCTGTTTTTGCTATATTTTTGCTTAGCAGCTGCTATTTTTGCTATTTTTGCTAAGCAATTGCATAAGCAGCTGGTTGATTGTTTTTTGGTTGAAGTTTAATACGAATGCTAAATATGAAAGCATATCTTTCTTTTTGGTAAGTTCTTTACTCGCACTGCAGTTGTCTATTTTGAAAAGGGTTGATTCTCCTTTGTATTTTTCGTGACATATTCGTAAACAGTCTTGTAAACGATCGCCCGGATCAACTCTGTGTACATCTGGGATCATTCATTACCCAATCTCTCGATAGGTATGTTTTATTAACGCTTATAGTCGGACACAGAATAATAACATGGATGAAAACATCCCGATAATGGCTTTGTAAAATATATAGAATAAAAGCTGTTTTTCCGCAACCCGTTTGCCCGCAGATGATAGCGCAGTGCAGTTCTTTAGGTAAAAGATTATTAATAGATCGCTGCACGAATCGTCCATTCTGTATATTAAGTTGCGCGTCCATAATCACGTACAAATATATGTAAAATTTACCAGTCGCTTCCTGGAGCTTCATTATCTGTATAGTAACACCCTCACAAGCATTTTCTATTCTCCGCCCACTGCCGTGTAGTTGGTCATCGGTTGTGTTCGCATGTCGAGCCACAGCGCATACTTCGTGGTAAGGAATTCAGCCATCGCTACACCCCCGAGGGACAGATCTTTCGCGACCACGTTAACTTCTGGGCTCCGTTTTATAGAAGGGAGCTTTTTAATCTCATTCCACAGTTGATATGCTCGCATGCCTTGACTATATAGTTGATTAGGCACGCCCTCGATAGTCAATTCTACTTTTGTAATCTTGGGATTGTAGAACGCCTCGGTATCTCTTGCAAATGCATCAGAGGGGTCCTTGAACAACATTAAAATACCCTTCAACGATCTCGCTTGTACGTTATTATTTTGATATTAGATTGATATTTCACGTCGTATCTCTTTTGTTCCTGGTGATCTTTCGGTGTCGAAGCACGCGATCATACAAAATGGCTAAACTTCCGATATACTGGTTAAGAATTTGTCTGGCTAATTCAGGATCTGTTATCATATCATACTCCAGTGAGATATTGTCAATAGAATAGCTACTAGGATCTTCAGTAGCTTTGATTATTCTGCTGTAGTCATTAAAAGTGAGTTCGTATTCTAACCTATCGCTTAGGGATGCTTGATAGAAGGGCATGTGACTATCTAGTAATTCAAAGTCTAGCGGAATATAGAATCGGTTACCTAATGCATCAGCAACGGCCTTATCTTCTACGACGGTATTATCACCACTATCAGCACCTACACGCAGTCTCAATGTGTTCTGATTACAAATACCTTGGTACTGTAAGTTTTCCCGTTCTTTAGCCGTTCTCCAGAGATCCATGTAACAGAAATATACATCGCTGTCGTCAATACTCAAAACTTCATTACCGCTAATTTTAATCGCGATTTTCTTAACAATCGCACGACCTATGTTCTGAACGAGCTCTCTGCTAGCGTCAGTAGAATTCAAACTAATTGTAAATGATAGTCGTGCAGTTCCCGGAACTAACACATCGTGTGCGCTGAGATTAGGAAAGCGAACCAGAAGTGTTTGATTCTGATCAATGGTACTCGGGTTATTAGTTATAGTTACAGACAGACGAATTGCTTTGACCCCTAATGGATCCCGAAGTCTACGCTGTGGGTTTAACTTGCGTCTGTATTGCGAAGACATTGTTATATTGAAATTATGTAACCTTATGTTTAATATAAAAATGGATGATATTAATCTAGATAACATAACTGATACTAGTACAATCGAAGAGGGTACTGATGAAACCAGCTTTACGAATCTTAACAATGAACTTTTGAAACCAGGCGCTAATGATTATTACGATGCCTTAAAAGAAACTCCAAAAGGTCGTGACTATTCAAAGTTTACGATAGATAGTTAAGGAATATTGCGACTGAGTGGCTCTCCGGATATTGATCTTATGAATTCTCGTACTCATAAGCCCTTAGCCTTGTTTCGATAGCCAGTAAACATCAACTTTGTTCATAATGAATTAGGTTTTGTAGATTACTCACAAGAAAAACTTTCTGCGAAGACTACTAAGGTTCGTCGAACTGTGTGTACTGAATAAAGATAATTTGGAAGAAAGCTCAAAACTGGCATCGGAGAAATCTTGGATACCTACAACGATAATTCCACGTTACAGGTACCATCCTCGGAGTTCAGTATTAGGGAATAACGAGGCCTTGACAAGGCAATGCAAACAATGCGGGGAGAACTCATCAATAATATAGCCAAGCTATCCGAACTCGACAAGCATATAGCTTATGAGAAAACAAAACTTGAACAGGCGGGTGATGAATTCAGTAGACACTGTGTTGCTGAAAGATCCCATAACTTAGAAGACGAAAGATCAGCCAGCCTCGAAGCGGCTTCCAGTAATACAAAGGCACAAATCAGTCTAATTCGAGAAACTATCGATCAAGTCCTCAACGATGATACTACACTTGTCGATAAAATTAAAACATTGTTCAGAGAACAGGGGATAACCATTGCCAGTATTTTAACCGCATTGGGATTTATTATATCAACTTTGACTCTTGCATTAACCGGTGGTGATGGTACAGGAGGTGGTACACCGCCTAGTGATAGGGCTGGTGTAAAAGAGTGGATAAAAAAGCATTTAAAGGCATTAGGCGAAGCACTGGGAAAGCTCGCTGGGAAAGCCTCATCTGCACTTCCCGGTATAATAGGGAGTATTGTTTCCTGGCTCTTGAATTTATTAGCTAAGACCATCACTTGGCTTAGTCAAAACTTGTGGGCACTGATCGTAGCAACTGCCGGGCTGTTGTATGCATCCGCTAAGAACTATTTAACCAAATCATGAGTAAACCAGTCGCGACTCCACGGACTATAAGCGCTGTTTTTTCATCGATATGTTGTTGATTTTTAGCTGCAATATGTGGTGGCACTTGTGGTTGTGCATTAGTAGATGTTTGTGAAACACGTGGTGTCTGTGGCTTCACTATTCCCGTTTCGCCTGTGTTTGTTTGTGTTATTAATTCGACGTTAATATCTGAATTCATACCTGGTTTTTGCTGATCGGAAGCAATAATAATTTTATTACTATAACCGATCACTTGACCGATCTTAAGTCCCATATTACTCGGAGACATGTATAGTCCCGGAGCATAAACGTAGTCTACTTTGGATTAAGCGTACTGTAATACATCTTGATAACGTTTTATAGAAGATGGTATGTCAACGGGTGAATTAATAGCATCCTCTACGTTTGCGACAATCTGTTTTGGCGCATCGAGCACTGTCCTAGAACCAATTATTCCCGTTCGTGTTTGCGATTGTGCACCAAGAATTGCTCATACATAAGTTCTTATTGATTCATTAACTCTTACAACTCCTGGGTTAGTAAATTTATTTTCTGTTTTATCAAATAGAAATTCATTCCAAGCGTCTGTTGTATCGTTTGGATGCACAAACTTTGTAACAATATAAGGCAAGCCACTCTTAAAACTTATAATATCTTCCCTCCAATCATTATTAAAAAGTTGCCAGTTGTGATACCGATTATGAGTTTTTAAGAAAATATTATGTAATCTTACATAAAGTTTGCTTCTATGCGACCACCTAAGTGGATCTACTGGTATTTTTACCATTTCTTTTGCTAAAATATCACTTTCTTCTTTAACAGTTTTTTGTCCACTGTATGGAACACCTAGACCATGGCTAGATCCTTTAATACGCCAATCTGTTCCTGTAGAAACATTAAATTCATTACAAATACGTTCGAAGGCCCTCTTATCATATGGATTATTTGTGGAATTCCATGCTCGATCCTGCGGTAATGGAGCACTAATTTCTTTAATTATACGTCTAATCTGATAGTACACGTGAAATGATAATACAGACTTATTTAGTTCAAATCCTGGGGCATAAAGATATACACCACATCCTGTTGTGGCACACCATATGGCAAAGTTTAACTGGTTCTGCCAAAATTGCATCGGATTGTGAAACCAATCAATGCTAATCATGCACCATTTTATCGCTGGATGCTGTGACCCTGTACTTTTCAAAGATATCAGGGAAATGAACAAAAGAATTAGCACCAGAGGCACTTACTAAAATCGACTGATTAGTAATGGAAGTTGATTTCATATTTAAGTTATGATATAGTATCTTAGTATATTTAATATGTATGTAACACATCCGGGAATAACAAATGGTCAGTCAATTCAACTGCTTCATACTATCGATAACTCGGCTGGTCAACTTGAAGTCACTCTATGCCGCTATGCGATGTAACGTATTACCCGCGGTGGACCAATATAAGTGCAGCGAGACATAATACTCAGGTACTAGGTGTATTAGATCATAGTGATTACATTATACCTGATGGGTATTACAGCGTATGCTCGCTCAATGATGAATTTTTTAAGCCTTTAGGAATGAGTCTCACACAAAATGAAACGAATGGGATGCTGATTTTAAACTCTGGAGAAAAGATTGTAATGCTTAACCCGAACGTAGCAGATACACTTGGACTTGTAAACTACTGAGGAGGAATAATGACAATAATAAATCCCAACGAAACACAGCATGGAACTAAATTAACCGATTTAGTTCCCTATAAAGAGTTGTGCATCCATCTTGATCAGATCAGTACAACGGATAATATTCAACTCTGCTGAGAGCTATTCCAGTCAAAAATGAAAAATATAATGGCGGTATAACGGAATCTTTCTCATCATTACAATATAAAAAATTAAAACTGGGTATTATTTCAGACCTCAAAATTACTGTATTAGATGTAAAACATCAACCTGTACACATAAGATACTTGAGTGTAACACTCCATATTATAAATAATGGTTGATTCATCAGGCCCTGGAACGCTCAGACAATGTAATACAATTGCGCTTTCCGATCTCGGAGACACAGAAGGATTCGGTAAACCTGGTACTGATGGAAAGTTATACGCTTTACACTTACAAGTTAATGTATACAAGCGGAAAGAAGTTGCATTCACAGGTAATCTAGCAGATTTAAGCAATATCGACTTGAGTAGACTCAATAAAAACACTTCATATAATCTTACTCGCAACGATGATAATAAATTGACTATGATCAAAGCAAAAATCGAGTATCGTCATTACCCCACCATATGTGATGACGGGTAAGGCACATCAATTAACTAAGATAATAAATAGTGGGATCGTACTCAGGGCTTATATCCCATCAAAACGAAAAAGTGTGTTAGTCTCTCCCCTGCCAGAAAACCCAGGTCATATGTTATATAGTCGTTCGGCATCAAAAAATGTTAGTTTAAATTTGGTTACTGAATTCAATGATATTAAACAGAACTTGAGTGCTTTACCTAATCTTTCTACGCTTATTATTGAAGTCTTGTTTGGAGATGCACCGGAAGATGCCTTCAAAATATTACCAGGTCTATCGATTAAATGGCTCGAGAAACACCAACGTCAACGTTGCAGTATCATTTATGTAGGAGCATCACCCATTGCAACCCTTGAGGGGGTCCAAGTTATTAAAAGTGACAGCATTTCTCTTACTACGATATTCATGCCGTATAATATACATTAAATAGGGTTGATGTATACTCTCAAAACATTGAAGCAAGACCAATTAAAGACTATTATATGATATAATAATATACACTATGGGTTCATATCCGGCGCTGGATGAAGCATCTGAAAAGATGGATACTGTTGATGGATTTCGATTACATCAAGTAAGCGACATAAAACATTGAATAGAGAAGGAGAGGGAGTTGAGACTTGGATTGTATAAAAAGTATCGCAGAGCCGTGAATGCTCTCGACGGAGTTGACACCGCACTTGTAACAGCTAGCATGGAACTCGTGTAGCCAGTGTTGGTTTATTATCAACTATAATCGCCGCGCCTATCGTACTTGGCATGGAAATAGCCGCTGGAGTCTCAGGACTGGCGGGAATTTCATTTCTAAAATTCATTTCTCGTAAGTTGCAAAAGAAAGCATTAAAACATGATAATATTCAGATACTCGCCGAAGCAAAGTTGAACAGCATTGAGGACCATATTTCACAGCAATGGCTGATTGTAAGATATCCAAGGATGAGTTTCGTTTAAGGCTGTCAGAACTCACCAAATACAACGCAATGAAGCAGGAGATTCGATCAAATTCTCGTAAGACCAGTGGTATTAGCGAAGACGAGAAAATAAAGTTCATAGAACAGGGGAGACAACAAGCGCGTCAATTATTCCATGCCAAAACCAAAGAACTTGTTGGAGATTAAAAATAGATTGCTTCATATCATTAGATCGCACCGCATAAAAAATAATACATTCATATAAACGAATGCTAACATAAGTATATAATAATGGAGAATTACAAACCAACAAAGGAAGAACTCGAAAAAGCTATTGAAGCATTTATGCTCAGGGACAAAATTATCAAATGGAGAGAATTACCACAAGGTATATATTACCAAGAAGAGTATATAGTCTGGTCTCCTCGTAAAATAAGCGAAGAACTTAGTTAAAATGTTGAATATCACTTTGTTAAAAATAATGGCATACGCATGAGTAAAAATAATAGAGAATATTTTCATTACAATTTAGTTTAGTCTCATCATCGTTTTTGTACTAAAAAGTCCCTCTATGGTATCATTGATTGGCTCCAGGTAGTGGTGAGCTAGAGCCAATTTAACTTGGCAATCGTTGAATCGCATCAGCGTTTTGACATAAACAAATTCCCTCTGTAGTAGCGGTATAGGTATATAAATCTGACTCCAGTGGAAGCGAGCCAGAACCCACATTACCTATACTACTGACCGCTGTCATATGATTGGAATATTGCTGAGTGCGGAGTTAAACAACAAACAAACTCTGAGCAACAGGTGTACATATGGTTATGAAACATTTCAAGGATTGCTCATGCGTTTAGGGTAGACTGCAGTTGACCCATTCCTTTGTCCACAGACAGACATAATTTGGAGGTACCAGCGCATGCCTCAGACACAATGGTTTGAATATGTTTGTGATCCTATGGGATGAGAGAAGACTGACATCATCTTGGCATATTTCTTCCAATGTAATAATATTAAAAAAATAGACAAGATTTAAATAACCGAAAATTTATGTGGATGCGCAATCTTGCTTGGCTGTAATGAAAGAACAATGTTACCAAGGATACATTAGATCACAGAGGAGGTAATTTGAACAGCGCCATGAGGTCATGCAGTCCATTATAATGTAACTCAAAAAGTGTACACAATTGCAGGATAAAGTACAGGTGGCGCCTTTTATCTTTTAGCAAATCTCATAGGGTCAACTTGTTCATAGTATTTATATAATCTAGAAATTATGATTACGCTAATATTTTTTGCATCACAGACTTGTGCAAGTCTGAGGTCGCGTGTGTGCAGTGTCAAATCAAAGTTTTGATTCTGTCACAACTCTCTTTGTAACGTGACAAATCACGGTCAACGTGGTGCAGTTGTTTGAAAACAAGGTACTCCACGATATATACATTGCAGGCCCATATGTCCCTGTGGTGTCGAGAGGAGGTACTCCGAACTGATCATCATGCTAATGCTAATCGATCTAATAGGCTAATTCAGAGACCATATACCGGAAGATGGTCTTTGGGTCAATCTACCAGATAAAGTATAGCTGGGATGGGTAACTCGCTTTCTCGGGTCGGGTGGGTTCTCAGGCGGACCCAGGTACCCACAGTATCTACCTGGACGGGCTGTGTTTGGATATGTGATTTGTTTAATGACAAAAACACACTATAGCTCAGTAATTACATTACAAGTATATGTTTGAGTAAAGATAAAGCTTCAGTCAACTTCAGTGTACGCATGATCTGTTCGTTTGATTCATGTTTCGAAATAGTTTTTGCCATGGCTGTGGTAAAACAATTACAAGTCAGACATTTTGTTCCCAACTCTTGAGACCTACAGTGGGTACCCGGGTTGGCTGGTAATAGGGGGTTGAGTTCCCGGGTAGTAGATTTGGACTCGTCCCAGCCCTAGTATAAAGTGATAAAAACACTTAACAAAACAAATATCATTCGAGTTCTTCTTTCAGACCTACTTGATCTCAGTACATCTTCGGGACAACTAAGTTTGTATCTCCCCCTATTGATGCCTGTATATCCACTCATCCATCTGATCAGTAATGCAGACCAATGAACACCGACGAAACTGAATAGACAGGCTCCTGGCATCGACGGCGCTGACGATGAGTTTCAAATAGAGAGTTCTCCATACGCCTCCTTATTTTGTATTCACTCAAGAAAACGACCTTCCGATGGACACTTACTCCGACAGGCCCAATATTTTTCACAAGATACAACTAAAATTAAATATAACCTCTTGAAATATAGAGTTAATAACACATGTATAACAGGCTATGGAAATATGTGTTTCTACAAACATTTCGCTTGAAATATCTAATCTAATCGTGAGGACAATATCGCCTCATACATTGAGGCGCAGATTGTGTCGTGCCGTTGTATGTACATGTATAACTGATCGCCTTGCCTAATTGGATTCTCAAGAAACTTAAGAAACCAACTAATCATTTATATGAAGGACGAATATGAACTTTTGGGTGGTTCAGGCACCAATTACGCCACAACTCGTTGTGAAGAGTTGCTTCCCTTTGGTGGAATCTTGTCATCGTATGTTCAAAACACATAGTGGTATGCGTCTTGATATTGACCTCTTGATATTGATATCTCAGGCCTTCTTCCAGCATTAAGCTGACACTGTGTCATAATTACTCAAACCAACTCACTCACTCTTGTGGACACTTGTCACAGAGCACTCTTGTTTGGACAACGCATGATCTTTTAAGAATTATAGCTTCTTAACTACTCCCCTTTTGTAGTGTTGAGTACATATCGTTTAGGAAATTTGGACTATTTAACATGATGTAATCCATGTCTGACACGGCATTGCACATTGCGACCTTTATAGCTTGAATCCATTCCCCCTGGGCCGTGTTTGTAGTCACATCCATAAGTCCCATGTCCAGGGTAACGCCATCGTCTCTTCGTCTGTCCATTGCTGTCCAGTAGTGTATATATATGTTTACATCTTTACTGTTAGTGAGTCTGGTATACCGACAGCACCTGTATGTACAGCTGCGAGTAGGATACACCTGCTTGCTGGACTTGACTTGTGGTAGTTGAGTTGGAATCTCCGCTCGACATATTTCTATTATTAATTGTTTTTGTTTGTTTTATTGCCGACTAAAGAAGCGAAGACTGAACGTTTTCATCGTCTTCAATCTGAGCTAATGTCCCCGTCAACATCAACGTTTACGCACTGAACGGGATTGTCAGGAACGCGTCATTCACCCAAACAAGAGTTGTCCGTTTACCGTGTCTAATGCGATGTTGGCGTGTCAAGCAAACGTACTCTGAGATCTGTGCATAATTTTAAAACCAAATCTCATTGACATTTATAAAACCAACATTGCAAATTGTTTGCAGTTTGATTCAAATGCTCTCAATGTTGAATGCGTTTTTGTTTGATAAATGCATATGTATATGTGTGAATATGAAAAAATACAGCAAAGAATAGATAAGGTGATATAAACAGCCACGCGAATATAAACACACTGAACACATGTGACCAGGACCTTATGTTCTTTACAAATCATTGTGGAAGTTGCCTGCCACACGTATTCACGCGTTTATGGAGAGTTAGACGTTGTTCATTTCAGCACTTACATCAACCATGTTAAGTGATGATAAAATATATCACATGCAATGGTTTTAGATATTATCTAGTAGTAGATATGAGTATTATACAGTTTTTAAGATAAGTTTAGAAGCAGAGAAATATTTAATAGATTCGACCTCATGTAGATATTTTCTGCTGATTTTATCGAATATCTGTACCAATTCACCTTTATATGTCCATCCTTGAAAGATTTTCGAAAGTAATACATGCCAAATAAATATGTAATTCGACCGTCAGCCCAACAGTGTATTCGCCTTATGGTAACCTCAAAGTATCAAGCTTTAAAATCTGTTATGTTATATCTCAATTATGCCTTCAAGACCAGAAATATACTGAAATGTAACATGTGAATCTATGAGTAAAATGATCATGTTCTGTATTGTATATGCACTTCATGTATTTGGGCACATGGACTTTCATACAATAGCCATTTGAATTTGAAAACGTATGAAACTGTCTGGTTTTAGATACTTTCACGAAGCGTTTTTGCAAATTTGTAACCTGAGCAGGACATATGATATTTATAAGCGTTAAAGACAGTACGAACATCCGGTAAAATCGTATTGAGTCACAGACTTTATCAAAGACAGATTTTCGCTTAAAGATAAAACATTTGTCCATCGTCACTATGTTCTTGATCATGTCCGAAGTAAAGACATTGCCTCTGAACATGACTGATGATTTAACTAGAAATGAATTTGCTCAGTTTCAAAATGTGAAATTTGTCTGTTTGTTGTTTAACGCAGCACTCAAAAATATTCCAGCTATTCCAGGCGGTCTGTAAATACTCGTGTCTGGACCAGGCAATCAAGTGAATGACATCATGCGCATCGATCTTCGCAATTGGGATACGAATATCGATGGGCATGATGTCAACCACTGGATGTATTCAACTGAAACACGATAAGGTAGAGAATGTATGGATGTCAACTTCTTTATTTTGAGGAACACAACGTTTCGGAGAATATACTTACTCCATGGTAATCGTGTACTTCGAAACGTTGTGTTCCTCATAATAAAGAAGTTGATACCCATAAATTCTCTTCCTTATGTGTATATCACTAATAAATGCCTTTCAAAGACTTGAAAGACCATGCCTGAAAATTGGGGTGTTTTAAACATTTCACCGAGTCCGTTTTGAGCGGCCATCGTATTGAGTATGCGCACGGCTTAACTTTGTTTGTCATGAAATTTTCAATGATTTCTAAATAATTAAATGCCGTTTAATGAAAATGATGTAATTATTCGTAAGTCGGTTAGTATCATTGCGAGCACCTGTTTACTTGTTATATTATAGCCAATCAAAATCCATGTTACAAAGTCATTGCTATAAATAGAATACAGCCGTCAATAGTGTGCGAGTTTCAGTGGGTATAGACAGTGTACAGCATCAGTGCACGGCGGCAATATCAAATATTCAGTACCAACTATGTGTGATGATAATATGACCGTTGATCGTTTTGTTCCTGATCCCGATAAGGAACTTGAAGATAAATTGAGACGCTTGACAATGGTGAAACACCCGAGCCTGTGTTCTGCTGACCCAGAGCCAGAGGAAACCAAGTTACAGCTGCGTGGACGGCAACTGACATTAGAGAACGGGGTGGTCAAAGCTGCCAAATCGAGCAGGACAACCGGAAAAAGCGAAGATGATGTTGCAGAAGAAATATCACATTACTTCGAAAAGATTCTTGTCGGTTTAGGCGAGGATCCAACAAGACAAGGTCTTCTCCGAACACCAGTACGAGCAGCCAAGGCATTGATGTTTTTCACCAAAGGCTACAGTGAAAGCATAGCAGGTAATACGTGTATTCATCGTAATGTTCGTTCCCCTCTTTTCTACATACTATTTCGCTGTGAGTATATTCTACACGCGTATTAAAGCTCTGTGTTTCTTTACTGCAGAGACTTGTCTGTGCCCCTTCCTTCCCAATTCAACTGTTAATAACGTAATGTGTGAATGATGGATCCATACATTTTTACCCTTTTTGTAATATTTCATCATCTGCGTGCAATGATTACCAATGTACTCGAGCCAAGGCCTCTATTTTTTTGGTTCATTTGATGTTTTTAGTGACATCAAATTGATGTTTAGTCACAGAGTAAGTATAAGGTGAGAGGCAAGGCACGGCTGTGGAAGTGTTGTCTAGGCTATATAGTAAGGTATAAGGGGAGTGGCAAGGCACTGCTGAGGAAGTGTTGTGTAGGCTATAAAGTAAGGTATAAGGTAAGGGGAGTGGCAAGGCACTGCTGTGGAAGTGCTAGGTAGGCTATATAGTAAGGTATAAGGGGAGAGGCAAGGCACTGCTGTGGAAGTGCTAGGTAGGCTATTTAACTCTTTCAACACCGTAGGCCGGTTATCCGGCCAAGAAGCATCGAGTCCCCAGACACCGCAGGCCGGTAATCCGGCCAAGCCGTAGTCACGTCAAAATAGTACTATATTTTTATGGACCTACCTGTAATATCATTCATTTATTAAATCTATCACATTTCACAATGTCTGAAATACATATTCCACTTCAATTTAACATTTTTTATCGTTAAATTAAAAAATTATTCACTATTTCCCGCGATGTTATTGAAAATAAAATTCTCGGACACACATTTCGACAACGGGTCCACATCGAACACGTCAAAGAGGAAAATAAAGACGTTTTAAACAAATCTTTAAATATATTATACAAAGTAATATATAAAATCAACAAAAATATATCTAAAAGTAATCAAACTTACATCTAAGTTATTATTTTCATCTTTTCGTGCGATCGCGTGTAATGTAAGTCAAATGACATCTCGGCTTTCGTCGCCTTGAATTCTCGGCTCGGACACGATGTTTAATGCAAAAATATATGCATGAAAAATCTTTGTCACAGCTCGTAACCTAGCACGATACATTCACGAAGGCTCATATTTTTAATATATATCGTGATTTCCTGCTCAAAACGTTCAGAATAACACGATTTAACAAAATTCTTTCGCAAACTTCTGTAATTTATCGAACACGAGCTTGGTATCACAGCTGTAATTTGATTGGCTGCCCCAGGTCACGTGCTCAAAATTGACCAATCACGAAACTTGTAGCAGATTTCAGCAAGAAAGCGTCATTAGAAACCAATTTTAATCCAATGAAATCGCTTGTTATAACTACGGAAAAAAACCAGTCGATGTTACGAGCGTGTAGATGAAGCAATAAGCTTTCCAGCGATGTGTCATATGCCATTCTTCGACGAACGTGTTATTCATACGAAACCTCGAAAACGGGGGTATTTCTTCATTTTACTGAGCGGACAGTCGCTGTTATCGGGAAATGGGTGATGACAGAGACTATTTATAATTCTTTTTAAAATGATTTTCCAATAACGTAAACAATGAAAATAAAATAGAAATAGGTACGTGGATATTATGAAATCATATATTTGCCGAAAATCGTCAAGTTTTCGCTTCCTTGGTCCTTAATCTGGATGTTAACAACGTGTTAGCGTACATTTTTTATTTACAACGAATTTAATTAAGTTGTAAATGCATTATTTTAAATAATGTGAAAAACATAACTTTCATATTTATAAACCATAGGATCAGACCTTTCAAATGGTGTATAACATGAAGTAGCAAATATATTTTACAAGCAGGTATTTTCTTTGATAAATGTTGACTTCATCTATCACACAAGAGCCTCTGGGAACTCGGTGTCCCAGCAGTAAACACTTCTGGTTGACTGGTGTTGAAAGAGATAGTAAGGTATAAGGTAAGGGGAGCGGCAAGGCATTGCTGTGGAAGTGTTGCGTAGGCTGTATAGTAAGGTATAAGGGGAGAGGCAAGGCACTGCTGTGGAAGTGTTGTGTAGGCTATATAGTAAGGTATAAGGTAAGGGGAGTGGCAAGGCATTGCTGTGGAAGTGCTGTGTAGGCTTTATAGTAAGGTATAAGGTAAGGGGAGTGGCAAGGCACTGCTGTGGAAGTGCTGTGTAGGCTTTATAGTAAGGTATAAGGTAAGGGGAGTGGCAAGGCACTGCTGTGGAAGTGCTGTGTAGGCTTTATAGTAAGGTATAAGGTAAGGGGAGCGGCAAGGCACTGCTGTGGAAGTGTTGTGTAGGCTATATAGTAAGGTATAAGGGGAGAGGCAAGGCACTACTGTGGAAGTGCTGTGTAGGCTTTATAGTAAGGTATAAGGTAAGGGGAGCGGCAAGGCACTGCTGTGGAAGTGTTGTGTAGGCTATATAGTAAGGTATAAGGGTAGTGGCAAGGCACTGCTGTGGAAGTGCTGTGTAGGCTTTATAGTAAGGTATAAGGTAAGGGGAGCGGCAAGGCACTGCTGTGGAAGTGTTGTGTAGGCTATATAGTAAGGTATAAGGGTAGTGGCAAGGCACTGCTGTGGAAGTGCTGTGTAGGCTTTATAGTAAGGTATAAGGTAAGGGGAGTGGCAAGGCACTGCTGTGGAAGTGTTGTGTAGGCTATATAGTAAGGTATAAGGGGAGAGGCATGGCACGGCTGTGGAAGTTTTTTGTAGGCTATATAGTAAGGTATAAGAAGAGTGGCAAGGCACTGCTGTGGAAGTGTTGTGTAGGCTATATAGTAAGGTATAAGGTAAGGGGAGTGGCAAGGCATTGCTGTGGAAGTGCTGTGTAGGCTTTATAGTAAGGTATAAGGTAAGGGGAGTGGCAAGGCACTGCTGTGGAAGTGCTGTGTAGGCTTTATAGTAAGGTATAAGGTAAGGGGAGTGGCAAGGCACTGCTGTGGAAGTGCTGTGTAGGCTTTATAGTAAGGTATAAGGTAAGGGGAGCGGCAAGGCACTGCTGTGGAAGTGTTGTGTAGGCTATATAGTAAGGTATAAGGGGAGAGGCAAGGCACTACTGTGGAAGTGCTGTGTAGGCTTTATAGTAAGGTATAAGGTAAGGGGAGCGGCAAGGCACTGCTGTGGAAGTGTTGTGTAGGCTATATAGTAAGGTATAAGGGTAGTGGCAAGGCACTGCTGTGGAAGTGCTGTGTAGGCTTTATAGTAAGGTATAAGGTAAGGGGAGCGGCAAGGCACTGCTGTGGAAGTGTTGTGTAGGCTATATAGTAAGGTATAAGGGTAGTGGCAAGGCACTGCTGTGGAAGTGCTGTGTAGGCTTTATAGTAAGGTATAAGGTAAGGGGAGTGGCAAGGCACTGCTGTGGAAGTGTTGTGTAGGCTATATAGTAAGGTATAAGGGGAGAGGCATGGCACGGCTGTGGAAGTTTTTTGTAGGCTATATAGTAAGGTATAAGAAGAGTGGCAAGGCACTGCTGTGGAAGTGTTGTGTAGGCTATATAGTAAGGTATAAGGTAAGGGGAGTGGCAAGGCATTGCTGTGGAAGTGCTGTGTAGGCTTTATAGTAAGGTATAAGGTAAGGGGAGTGGCAAGGCACTGCTGTGGAAGTGCTGTGTAGGCTTTATAGTAAGGTATAAGGTAAGGGGAGTGGCAAGGCACTGCTGTGGAAGTGCTGTGTAGGCTTTATAGTAAGGTATAAGGTAAGGGGAGCGGCAAGGCACTGCTGTGGAAGTGTTGTGTAGGCTATATAGTAAGGTATAAGGGGAGAGGCAAGGCACTACTGTGGAAGTGCTGTGTAGGCTTTATAGTAAGGTATAAGGTAAGGGGAGCGGCAAGGCACTGCTGTGGAAGTGTTGTGTAGGCTATATAGTAAGGTATAAGGGTAGTGGCAAGGCACTGCTGTGGAAGTGCTGTGTAGGCTTTATAGTAAGGTATAAGGTAAGGGGAGCGGCAAGGCACTGCTGTGGAAGTGTTGTGTAGGCTATATAGTAAGGTATAAGGGTAGTGGCAAGGCACTGCTGTGGAAGTGCTGTGTAGGCTTTATAGTAAGGTATAAGGTAAGGGGAGTGGCAAGGCACTGCTGTGGAAGTGTTGTGTAGGCTATATAGTAAGGTATAAGGGGAGAGGCATGGCACGGCTGTGGAAGTTTTTTGTAGGCTATATAGTAAGGTATAAGAAGAGTGGCAAGGCACTGCTGTGGAAGTGTTGTGTAGGCTATATAGTAAGGTATAAGGGGAGCGGCAAGGCACTGCTGCTCAAGTGTTGTGTAGGCTATATAGTAAGTTATAAGGGGAGAGGCAAGGCACTGCTGTGGAAGTGTTGTGTAGGCTATATAGTAAGGTATAAGGGGAGAGGCATGGCACGGCTGTGGAAGTGTTGTGTAGGCTATATAGTAAGGTATAAGGGGAGCGGCAAGGCACTGCTGTGAAAGTGTTGTGTAGGCTATATAGTAAGGTATAAGGGGAGCGGCATAGCACTGCTGTGAAAGTGTTGTGTAGGCTATATAGTAAGGTATAAGGGGAGCGGCAAGGCACTGCTGTGAAAGTGTTGTGTAGGCTATATAGTAAGTTATAAGGGGAGAGGCAAGGCACTGCTGCTGTGGAAGTGTTGTGTAGGCTTTATAGTAAGGTATAAGGGGAGCGGCAAGGCACTGCTGTGGAAGTGTTGTGTAGGCTAAAAAGTAAGCTATAAGGGGAGAGGCAAGGCACTGCTGTGGAAGTGTTGTGTAGGCTATATAGTAAGGTATAAGGGGAGAGGCAAGGCACTGCTGTGGAAGTGTTGTGTAGGCTTTATAGTAAGGTATAAGGAGAGTGGCAAAGCACTGCCGTGGAAGTGTTGTGTAGGCTTTATAGTAAGGTATAAGGAGAGTGGCAAGGCACTGCTGTGGAAGTGTTGTGTAGGCTATATAGTAAGGTATAATGGGAGCGGCAAGGCACTGCTGTGGAAGTGTTGTGTAGGCTATGTAGTAAGGTATAAGGTAAGGGGAGCGGCAAGGCACTGCTGTGGAAGTTTTGCGTAGGCTATATAGTAAAGTATAAGGGGAGAGGCAAGGCACTGCTGTGAAAGTGTTGTGTAGGCTATGTAGTAAGGTATAAGGTAAGGGGAGTGGCAAGGCACTGCTGTGGAAGTGTTGTGTAGGCTATATAGTAAGGTATAAGGGGAGAGGCAAGGCACTGCTGTGGAAGTGTTGTGTAGGCTATATAGTAAGGTATAAGAGGAGCGGCAAGGCACTGCTGTGGAAGTGTTGTGTAGGCTGTATAGTAAGGTATAAGGGGAGAGGCAAGGCACTGCTGTGGAAGTGTTGTGTAGGCTATATAGTAAGGTATAAGGGAAGGGGAGTGGCAAGGCACTGCTGTGGAAGTGTTGTGTAGGCTATATTGTAAGGTATAAGGGAAGGGGAGCGGCAAGGCACTGCTGTGGAAGTGTTGTGTAGGCTATATAGTAAGTTATAAGGGGATAGGCAAGGCACTGCTGTGGAAGTGTTATGTAGGCTATATAGTAAGGTATAAGGTAAGGGGAGCGGCAAGGCACCGCTGTGGAAGTGTTGTGTAGGCTATATAGTAAGGTATAAGGAGAGTGGCAAGGCACTGCTGTGGAAGTGTTGTGTAGGCTATATAGTAAGGTATAAGAGGAGCGGCAAGGCACTGCTGTGGAAGTGTTTTATGTAGGCTATATATAGTAAGGTATTAGGTAAGGGGAGTGGCAAGGCACTGCTGTGGAAGTGTTGTGTAGGCTATATAGTAAGGTATCAGAAGAGTGGCAAGGCAAGGCTGTGGTAATGTTGTGTAGGCTATATGGTAAGGTATAAGGGGAGCAGCAAGGCAGGCTGTGGAAGTGTTATGTAGGCTATATAGTAAGGTATAAGGGGAGCGGCAATGTTTCCTATCTTGAAATGTTTCCTTCAGGTGTAAAGTGTTTATGGACAAAAAACATCTAACATTTGCAATGTCCACAAGAAGACACGACAGCTGTAGTCATTGTGTAACCAACCTCATGAGTATGCACAGGCAATGGGAATGCTGACTTTTGAGTCTGTAGTTTCATCAGTCCCCAGCAGAGGGTTTTTAGAAATGGATTGCACAGGTATACTGTGTTTTTTTTTTATTAGTAATGTACCAATGATAATAATATTTATCAATAATAAACGACTTTGGTAAAGTCCGGTACACTTTGTTCCATGGTTGTTTACAGCCTTGGGTATGAAGAGAGCAGACCCACATCTTACAACACTGATATTGATAAGGTCCTTGTTAAAACAACATGGTTAAAAGTGACAGCAGATTTCACATAGTTGCACAAATAAACTAGCCAAAAGTGGAAATAACAAGCTCTGCCATAGGTGGCATACGTTCATTGCTGACATATCTTGTGGATGTAATATTTCTGAATGGAGTTCATCCAGCATTAAT
Organism: Haliotis rufescens; assembly: GCF_023055435.1. Taxonomy (NCBI): domain Eukaryota; kingdom Metazoa; phylum Mollusca; class Gastropoda; order Lepetellida; family Haliotidae; genus Haliotis; species Haliotis rufescens. Next base: position 47,648,962 of record NW_025964001.1, on the reverse strand, counting down.
TCTTGTTTTCCACCACAGTACAACCCAGTGCAACATACTCCTCACCTACTTTTCCAATGACCTGGAGCAGTACTGATGTGTCCAAAAAGCACCTTTTCTTGCATCTTCCCAAGGCAAGGGAGTTAACTGACTAAAAAAGTCCAGTTTCCATCCTTGCCGAACTAGGCTGGTATTATGGAGTTACATTTTGGCTGGACTAATGAGTCTATGCATAGTCAAATCAAAATCGTGCATCGAAATCGAAATCCCGTTCGTAAACTCTCCTGCAGATTTCGGTCGATTGCAGGATTTGCAAAGCATGTGCACCGCCAACTCGTTGTCAACAGATATTTCCCAAATCTTTTCCTGTTTTTAATCAAGGTGCTCACGCATTACCCGTTTTATCACAACATAGACCTCGTCTTGACTGGGACCCACGCCACTGTTTTGTTTCAAGCAAATGCAAGTGATACGAGAGGTGGAATCTGATTGGTCTAAAGGAGAGGCTCAGAAGGGACATAACTCGTAATAGCCACTGGTGGCGCTACGATAGAGCCCAGGAATTCCAGCCTAGTTTGGCAAGGGTGGAAACTGGACTTTTAAAGTCAGTTGACTCTCTTGCCTCGGGAAGATGCTTTTCATGTAGTCTTGGTGTACTGGAGAGGAAGTTCATGTGTTTTGCTTCTCCAGCACCATACAAGGCTGAGATTGTGTTGCATCCAGACATGGCATGAAGAAAAGGCAGAACATGGCACAGTTGAATTCCATGACATCCCTGAGCTTCTCAACCTGATAATGTGTGAGTTCTGGTTTGCATGAACACACTGCTATGAGAATCTACGTGGTGTAGCAAACAAACACATTTGTGTCATCTGAAATAACATGATCAACACTGTAATATGTAGCCATGTCATTTGCTTTCAGCACTATTACAACGTCAGCATTACCTTCGTCCCCTGCATGGTGAACAACAACATCAGACTTTTGCTAGTGAGAGTCCAGAAGATTAGTTGTCTGTTGTTTGTTTCTTTTATTAGCCAGAAAGCTTCCTGTTTTTTCTGGGACTGAAGTACAGGACTTCACAACAATATCAGGGATCACTTCTGGAACACTTGAGCTCATGTTCGTGATGTACTTGACAGGTGGTGATTTTTATGGATTTTGCGTGCTGCCATCATCATGAAATGGAAAAATTGAAACAGTTGGAAATGTCTGGTTTGTAAGGCGAGACTGTGAACTATTGCCAACTGCAACTGCAATGTCCACATTGACCCTGTCATCAGCAGTGACATCTGTTGCTATATTTCTGAGCTCTGTTTTGACTCCAGTGAAGGGGTTGGGTCTTTTGAGATAAACTGGAACCTTTGTCATGTCATGTCATTGGCCTTGCCCAGGATTAAGTTCATGATGATGTTCTGCCCAGAATGATGTAGAACTGTTGGCGAGCTGCCTCAGTTCCTCTTGTCTACTGTGCGACGATGTGGGCTGATAGCAGCCACTGTGTGCGGGCACTGTCCTTGTGGGTGATGTTGATATTGTCCTCCCTGTGTTTTTCCTGACCTCATGAGGCACTGCTGATATCACCATATCTGACCAAATACCATGCCAAAACCCATTTCTGTTGCCATGCATTGTAAACTGACCTTAGCACAGTGGTTCTTGGAGACACTCGCATGGGCTCATTTAATCCTGAATGTACAGTCAATATTTAGCATAATTATTATGTCCTGTCACAGCAAACAATGTCATCATATCTTGGGAGGCTTTCAAATGTAAAAACCAATTACCAGTTCTCTCGGCTCTGATGAACATGCATACAGTGGATACAAAATCAATGAACTCGACTTTCGTCGCGCCATGGTGGCCAGCAAGGGGTTTGTTCGTCGTTCTCAGAGAGATAACCGCCACGATCCTCTTCCACTCCCAGAATGGCCGAATTACTGATTCACCCACAGAGCAAATGACCACACCCGGCACCAGACAGATTACATCTGCACATCTGGTCCATCTACAAAAAGCTCTGAGTGCCAACCCGTCTATCAGCATTGGTTGAACGATTCCACAGTACTTCCGTGACTTCTGGTAGACATGATCTGCACCAAAGTTCATGACCGATTCAAAATTTGACAGAATCGTCATATGCTTCCAGGAACCCAACTCAGGATCATCATTCACAACACAGGACCAGATGTCCCATTATCATGATGCTCAACTTGCCCTCAACACCGCCACGTCACACATGCTACACAGAACTCAGAAACACCACTTGTCTGTCAACCTCAGGGTTCACAGGGGATTGTCCATGTGTGAAGCTTGAACTTCGTTTTCGACTCTACGCAGGATTTCAGTTTACTGCGCAGGGTGCTTTACATGTCATGATTCAAGAACTCTCTTCGACCCGAAATAAGGACAACTGACCTAATGGGAGCCTTGCAGTGTATTTGTACAGATCAGCTTTTACGTACTACTGCAACCACTCGACCAGATGCCTGTCGCTGTACATCATGTGGCAGAGGCACTTACTACAGTAGACATCCGATACCTACACGTCCAGTGAACGAGTGAACAACCCCTACAGGTTGAGGTGCGCATCTAGAGTACCAGATGTCAGGAGCGCCTCCAGTTCACTCAACCTGCCATTTCCACAGACAACCTCATGGTGGTCTGGCCAAGGGCTACTCATCTAGGACGGCGGGAGTCATTACATTGGCACATCGACCGCCTACCAGAAGCCTGTACAACAACAAGTGGCATTCCTTTGGAATTTTTAACCGAAAATAACCAGGGCCCGCCTCTGCGTCTCCTCAATTCCTGGCCAAGTTCCTTCTCTTCCTGCATCGCAAACGTTGCCTGGAGGGACGTACTGTCACTACGTACCTTGTGGCCCTCAACTCTGTCTTGGCAGTTCCAGAAGATCAGAATATGACCAGGATCCCAGAACTCCAAACTCTACTTCGGAGGCGCTCCCTTTGAACCACTTCATTCAACGTCGTTGACTCAGAAGAAGACAACCTGACTCAGAAGATGATCTTCCTCCTGGCTCACTCCACGGCGGTGCATGTCAGCAAGATCACACACTGGATGTGACACATACCAGGTTCGAGCAAGGAGCCCACAGAGCAGTTCACCTTGGACTGGGCTGGGATTTTTTCGCTCGGAACCAGCTCCCAGGGCAGCCTGACAGGTCTTTCCTCATCCCGCCCCTCTCATCGTTAGTGGGAGCTGATTAGTATTTACTGTAGCCATTCACTGATGACTTAAGTTCGTTTCAGACGTCAAAAGCGTCAATCATGATGTTAATAACGGTGCAATCCACCGATCGGTCTGATCAGCTCACACTCGATTTTTCCAAAATTAATGTAAGCAGTATTGAATGAAATACAATGAATATAATAGATTAAAAGCATAAGTCCAGATATACAAAGTGTAGTTACAGGACTAACTTGCGTACTCCAGTGCGGATTTGTTGAAATGTTGAAATACCTAACAGGGCGAAGACTGCAAAATATAAGAGCTTGTCTCAAGGAAGGGGAGATAATAGGATTTATATTAGGGAACATGTTATGTCAAATTATTCACAGTCGCCTCAGGCTTGGCTGAAGCGATCTCAATGCAGACAAGTATAATAGACATATCTTGGATACTCATAGTTGTTCCTGTGGAAATTGCACTGAAGATGCTTTACATTTCCTTTTTTGTGTGAACAAATCACTATTTTCTTGAAATGGAATTTAAATTTAATCAACATTGTTACTCTTTACAAACAGTGCTGTATTTGAGTTTCTATTAAGATCTGTTAAAAGCTGGAAGATCTTCATTTAAGTAAATGAATTGATTAATTTTAACTGCAAACATATTTATCATATATACACATCTAGCTTAGCATGTGTATTTAATGTGTTACATTCAACCTTCACTGATGTATTAATTGTATCAAACATTGTGTGTCGTGGAAAGGTAGTTCAGCAAAAGCGATTTGCTTCTTTACCAATCGATATGTTTAAATCACTACTTATTTCATATCATGTTGACAATTGAGAGACTTTCTCAATTTTTTAACTTACCCTGCATTACTCCTTGTTCTTGACAGAGAGAAAGAACTGTGTGAGGTCTTGCTGAAGAAGAAGTTGTTCCAACTAGCTGAGTGGCTAACCCTATCACACAGCTGCTATATGACCTCCAACGACCCACTCCAAATCTCTCCTGTAACGAATCATCCGGTTCTTCCAACATTTCACAGGTTGCCGCAACATCCTTGCGGATGCCCTCTCCAGACCAAACAAGGTAGCTCCCACAGAGTGGAAACTCCATTCGGACGACTTGTCCCCAATGTCGACCTGTTTGCCACCAGCCAGAACTACAAGGTTATGACCTTCTTATCACCTTCATAACGTCTTCAGCGTACCCTTGAAAGGATTAAGATCGTACGCTTTACCGCCACCAGTCCTCCTTCCCAGTGTCCTTCAGAAGATCAGATCAACCAAGAACCTTGATCTGAGGCTGGTTCGTGGATCTCAAGGAGATGACTGCCACCGACCCTCTCGAACTCCCAGACTGGGGGTCAAATCCACCCACACAGCAAACAACCCCATCATACTCCAGACATGTTACATCTTCACGTCTGGTCCATTTACAAAGAGCTTTAAGTGTCAAGGGCTACTAAGCTAGAGCGTCGAGGGCAATTACCCTGGCGCATAGACCGTCTATCAGGGTTCTGTACGACGACAAGTGGCGCTTCTTTGAGAGTTTTTGCTAGGAAAAACACCAGGATCCCACATTCTCTCTGTGGATGAACAGGAACTTTTACTATGTCCAGCAATGCTTCTTTCGAGGCTCTCAAGAATTGTTGTGGGCATCAATGCCTCTTCATACCGATGTTGATGACATCTCAGATGGAAGTCAGCCACAACATGATCGCCCTCTGGCTTCGCGCCATCATTGTTCAGGCCTATGAGGCCACGGGACTGGATCCCCTGGGCGCCAGCAATCCACACGAGATCCAGGCGGTTGCTTTCCCCATGGTGCTTCACAGCACCTTCTCCTTACGCACCATTATAGAAGGCTGCTCGTGGACCAGCGAGATGTGGCCCAAGAAGATGTACACAGCTTTGGCCCTTTGGTGGTTGCCCAGCAGGTCTCCGCCACCAGACACTATTGACGTTTCCAGATGTCCAGAGTCGGTCTTGCAACCTCCCAGGTGCATGTCACCCCAGATTAGGAGGCTACATGTACACATATTAGGCTCGGTTTGTCAGTTCTAGAATTGAACTTATATGGCCGCATCGATACCTGGAGTTCATGCATACCTAACTTTCTCCCTCCCTGTGAACAGGAATTGCTACTTGATGCGGGACATCGCTGTTGCTGATTGATTGGAGTTTGGAAAATTTCATTGAAGATCACATCTGAAGGTATACCATTCAACGTACCGTCGGATAAAGATTCATTAAGTAAAAATCCTAGATATTTTTTATGTTATGTATACTTATCCTTCATTACTGCCTCTAAAGGGGCCCAAGTTTAGCAGAGCTGCCTCCCCACGATGTCTTCAGATGCTCTGTTTTTAGCAGTAATGTGCTGATCCATGATGTCATCCCTTCCGTGGTCCCATCGGAGCCGTGTGATATTGTTAGCCATTCAGCTAGTTGGAACAAGTTCTTCTTCAGCAAGACCTCACAAGCTCTTTGTCTCTGTCAATAACAAGCAGTAAATGCATTAAGGAGTAATGCAGGATAAGTATACAAATGTAAAAAATATCTATGATTTTACTAGAATTTATTGCTTTTGTTTTTCAAGGATAGATTACCAGGTTTCTCAAAGGTTTGTTGGACCAACACAACAATGTCAGTCTTAGTACTGTCCTGTACCTCATTGCAGCAATATGTATGGTTCACAATTCGGAAGGTGACAGTTACTTATCGAAAGGATATGCAACCATCCTTCGTCAAGCAACATCTTTGAAGCTATTTGTGTCAGGAGTCTTTGAAATGTCGAACCAGACATATAGGTACAGCTGAGACCTGGAGAGTCCTAAACTGTAGGACTCTCGAATTACAGTTTGGTAGAAAATCTAATGTATTATCTTGTACTTTGAATTCTGATTAGTGATATTTTTTGGTCCAGCCAACCACACAACATTGGTATATTACATGTCAGTATGAAGAAATTAACTGCAAAGCAGTATTCAGCTTTTCAAAGTTTTGATGTCAGAACAGGAGTATAACATCCACAATATCCGCTGCAGTCTAGTATTGCCTAGAAGTATGCCTGCATGCACCGTTTGTCCAGAACAACCCTGTCAATTTAGACTCATTTGAGCTTGGGGTCCAAGCTCCACGGAGTGGAGGGAAGTTGTCATAGTGACCGATTCAGGACAACCATTGTCAGAATGAACAGGCTAATTACCATGTATCCATGACCTGTATATGTCTAGAATAACTAAATTTCTATTGCTTAGAAGATGCTAAGCCCACTTGTTAATACTCATCACCATTGTATTGTACATTTACTGTCAGCCAACCTGAACAAGCTTGACCAGGACTTTTGTTAAAGGTACACATTCACCAGAGTGTGGTGATTACAAAGACATCACACTAGATAGATAGATAGATAGATAGATAGATTACAGACAAGACACAGTATTTCACAATGGCAAATGCACACAGCCTGCAACAGCTTTATTTACAGATAGTTCCCAATTCTAATGGGGACAGCACCTGTTTTTTGTTAGAAACATGTTCAAGACCTTATAACAAACAGGATGGGAATTATCACTTGGACAGCTACTGGACAAGTAGGAAGTCACTGCAACTATGTAACTTCTCATTAATTACTGTTGTTCATATTTATGATTTAATCTGTGTCAGGTGACCTTGACTATGTAAGCCTTGGTTAATTGGCAGAGCATTCCAGATCTTACCCTTAGCAAAGCTAGGGTTAGACAAGTTATTCCATTGCACCAACACAACAACCACCACCACTGGGAAAACAACTTGCAAACCAGAGATATGTCACTGAAACAGCGTCAGCCATCACATGAGATTGTGCTTCATTGATTCCATGTGCAATGGCTTCAAGAGCTCTTGTCTTCTGCCATAAACGACAATGTTTATTCATGCAAGGCAATCGCAAAGAGTAATTGCCTATTGATTTTGGATTGATATTGGTTGCTGTTCAATGAATTGGGATAGAATATTCAATGATGAGCAACATTGTGCCAGTCATTTAAGGTTATTGGACAGTTAATTCTTTGTAACACTTTTTGATTTTGTATATTTTCCTTGCCAACTGTGCCACTGCCACTGTAAGATTAATGCATGGTGTTTGATGCTGCACCTAGAGCAGGAGAGGCACTCATGGCTCTTGTACTGTCTGTCAAGTTACTGTATCTGTTGTCCTATTCAGATTTACTGAAAGTCCATGAAACTAGTCATGGTCAGTTGTCTGGAGCATGTTGCCAGCAGTGTCGGGTTTATAGAAACGTAGTTCCTAAGAAACTGTGGATCAATGGAACTAAAACTTGGCATACTTGTTCCCACGAACAGCAGGGATGGAAATGCTGACATGTTTTCAAGTGTGTCGAAACACACTCAGAAAAATGGGGGGCGTGTTATTAGGATTTTTGTATACCTACCTACAAGAACACTTTCCAGTGTAAAAGAGAAATAGTTCATCTGAAATTCAGTTCATTTAGTGCGTTCATACATGTGTTTTATATGTGCAAGAATTCATTTGTCACAGGCATGATATACATAACATTTTCATACAGCTTATGTATTAGATAAAATAATGTGATTTCTATGATCATGTGTGCAGCACATGTTTGTGATCATTATGATTTCAATCTTGTCATTGGCTTTCTAATACAAGGCATTTCAAACCTCAATGATGTACATATATGATTTCAACATAGCTCCCAATATATTTTATGTCAGTTACTTGGACATTGGTTTTCAATTTGTGGTACATGTGCATTTTTTGGTGAGGCTGAAAATGCTTTGATTTTGGGTATATTTGAATATTGACCTTGATTAGACTTTTGCAAATTGACTGTTCTCTTAAGTTTTCTAAAAATGCATTGGCAGTGAGGTACTGACAAAACCATCTAAACTTGCAACTAGAAATGTGCATGCATACCATTGTCAAAAAACAAGGGCAGTGTTCTGCCGAAGCTGCAGCCACACAGGATTTCCAGAATCATTATTTGATTGGCGGATAATATTTATGCTCAGTGGGACATCGGGCACATTCAGGTAGCTAGGTTTATTTTATATTATTATGGGGGCCACTGACTGTCTCAAAATAATTTAACATCACTCGCACAGCTGTTTTAATTATTGAATGTACATTCCTCTTTTTTGTGTCTCATTTTGATATCTGTGCCATCCTTGGCTGAAAGTCCCAAATTGTCCAATCAGAATCAAGCTTTCACATTTGTGCAAATATAACAGTCATATGGATGATGGCCAAACAGCAAAATCCAAGGGCAGACAGTACCAAAAAAAAATCTTTTATTCGTCAACACAGCCTAAATGCCAAAGATGTTTCTTTTCTTTTTTTTTTATCCCCCGCCGCGCGAAAGCACGAAGCGGGGGATATAGTATTCACGACCGTCCGTACATACATCCGTACGTCCGTACGTCCGTCCGTACGTCCCACCTGTTTGTTGCCGCGATATCTCAAGAACTAAACACTGGATTGTCTTCATATTTGGAACTATGGTGTATATACAGACTCCGCAGACACCAGTCGGTTTTGGTGACCTTGATCCCATTTTCAAGGTCACAGCAGACAAATCTGCTTTTAGAGTTGGAAAACGGTGTTGCCGCGATATCTCAAGAACTAAACACTGGATTGTCTTCATATTTGGAACTATGGTGTATATACAGACTCCGCAGACACCAGTCGGTTTTGGTGACCTTGATCCCATTTTCAAGGTCACAGCAGACAAATCTGCTTTTAGAGTTGGAAAACGGTGTTGCCGCAATATCTCAAGAACTAAACACTGGATTGTCTTCATATTTGGAACTATGGTGTATATACAGACTCCGCAGACACCAGTCGGTTTTGGTGACCTTGATCCCATTTTAAAGGTCACAGCAGGCAAATCTGCTTTTGGAGTTGGAAAACGGTGTTGCCGCGATATCTCAAGAACTAAACACTGGATTGTCTTCATATTTGGAACTATGGTGTATATACAGACACCGCAGACACCAGTCGGTTTTGGTGACCTTGACCCCATTGTCAAGGTCACAGCAGGCAAATCTGCTTTTGGAGTTAGAAAACGGTGTTGCCGCGATATCTCAAGAACTAATCGCTGGATTGTCTTCATATTTGGAACTATAGTGTATATACAGACACCGCATACACCTGTCAGATTTAATGACCTTGACCCCATTTTCAAGGTCACAGCAGGCAAATCTGTTTTTGGAGTTGGAAAATGGTGTTGCCACAATATCTCAAGAACTAATCGCTGGATTGTCTTCATATTTGGTACTATGGTGTACAGGCGGGGGATATTTCGTCACTCTGTGACAAATACTTGTTTTTCTTTTATTGTTTTTAGAAAGACACACCTGTTACATAAATGGGCTTCCGCCCAGGGTAGCAGAAAGCCCATGACATAAAGCACAACTTATCAGTACATCTTGCTTTGTTGTTTTTTTTATACAGAAAATAACATACTTCTCACTCACACATTCACTCTTGTTTATATACCATATTGCAGTTTAGGAAAGTACATGGTCTCAAACATTAAAATCTTAAGTACAAAACTAAAATTAAATTGAAAGCTGCTCCTCATTTTCGAAAAGTTGATGATACAGCATCCAAGCACCATAGAATTTCTGTTGATTACCTGTCTTGAAAGCAATATCTTTTTCAATGTTGTATCGTGAAAAAGCTTCCTTTTTATAAACATGAAAATAAGGTTTTGTATTTTGGAATTTGCATCTATAAATATAGTATTTGGCAATTAGTAAAAGTAAATCAAACACTTTATCTGTTTTTATGTTCTCTTTAACTCCAAAAAGTATCAATTCTGCACAAAATGTCATATTATAAACATGAAAGCACTGGTCGATCCACAATGACACTTCATCCCAAAATTGTTTTATTACATCACATTCCCAAAACAAGTGAGTAATTGTTTCCTTTTCATTGTGACAGAAGGAGCACAAATCATTCTGAGCATAATTGAGTAAATACAGAAAAGTATTAGTGGTGAGAATTCTGTGGGTAATTTTGTATTGAAACCATCGCAGTTTGACATCCTGTGTTGTACTGAAAATTTTATTATAAATATTGTTCCAATTTAAGTTTTCAAATTGTAATTCCCACTTTTCCTGCTCTTTAGTTTTTACTTCTGTAGAAACCAATGAAAAATAAATATGTTTTGAACCGGACTTGGAACTACAAATAGTTTTTACCACACAGCGCTGATCCTCCACAGAATCTGTTGGAACTAAATTTAGAGCTCCAAGGTATTGTTTAACGCTGCTAACAACACCATAAAACTCCAAATAGGATGAACAAATACCATACATATCATTAAATTCCTCATATGACAGAAACTCCTTATTGGCCTTGACCAAGTCTATAATTTGGGAGATGCCCTTCTCAAACCAGCATTTCAAGAAAAATGATTTCCTATTAATTTTAATATTAGGGTTATAAAAAATTGGTTCAGTTAAAAAACTACTGAAAGATTCTGGCTTGATTTTCTTGTCAAGCACTATAAATGACTGAAAACAACTTTTCCAAAACTCATTACTTATCAAAGATAATTTTCTTTCAAAAAATGTCACACCAAACTCACCAAGTTTACACAAATAAGGATATGTAGATTTAAATAGGTGCTTCCATTTTGGATCACCTGAGGACACAAGTCTCCTTATCCATGTGGCCTTAAGAGATGTTACATATGAAAAGATATTCACCATACCTAAGCCCCCTTGCTTAACAGGTTGACAAACTTTAATCCTCTTTACTTTGTCTCGTTTATCACTCCAAAGAAATTTAAAAAGCATAGCATTTAAAGTAACAAGAAAATCATTTGGGGGATCAGGCAGTGATAACAATAGATAATTGAGTTTTGAAATCAACAAGGATTTAATGATTGCCACCCTACCAATTGGTGTAACTATCCGTTTCATCCACCTATTCATAATCTGTTTTAACTCAAATAATTTGTCTTTAAAGTTCAACTGAACCATTTTTTTCAGATTTGTGCAAAATTTGACTCCTAGAATTCTAAACTCTTCTGGATTCCAACCAACAGGCAAATCATCTTTGAACTTTTCCTTACAACCTCTCTTGGAGCCAAGCCAGATAACTTGAGTTTTATTATAGTTAATCTTAAGACCAGATATTTTGGCAAAACAATCAAGAGAGTTAATACATGATACAAAGGAGGACTGACTACCATCAAGTAATATTTCCATATCATCAGCATACTGACTAAGAAGATACTCACTACCGTCCACCAGGATACCTTTGACATCTCTATTAGAGCGGATCACATTGGCTAGTATTTCTGCACAGAGAATAAATATATACGGTGACAATGGGTCACCCTGTCGGCAACCGCGTCTGATATTAAACCAAGATGACAACTGACCATTGATGGACATACAGCTTTTTATATCATTGTAAAATACCGATATATATTTCCTTAAATTTTCACCAAATCCCCAAAAGGATAAAGATTTGTCTATAAATGACCAAGCAATGGAATCAAATGCCTTCTCAAAGTCTGTAAGAAGAAGCATACCAGGAATGTTTGATTTTTCTGTACATGAGATGGCATCATAGATTAAGCGAATATTGTCACCAATGTAGCGACCTGTCATAAAGCCAGTCTGATCTTCATTAATGATAAATGGCAATCTTGACTTGATTCTATTTGCTATGCATGAAGATGCCAGCTTATATGAAACATTCAATAGTGATATGGGCCTCCAGTTAGTTATGAAGCGTTTAGGCTTGTCCCCCTTTGGAATACAGACAATAACCCCTTGTTTCTGGGTAACAGAGAGTTCACCAGATATTAAACCACAATTCAATGATCGCAATAAAAATTGTCCAATATCTTTCCAAAAGAATTTATAAAATTCAGTGGGAAAGCCATCTGAGCCTGGGCTTTTGTTATTTTGCCAAAGATGTTTCTGCTTCGAAATGACCTTAGTATTGCAAAATAGTCAACCACAGCTACTATTAGCAAAACTCCTGACAGTGATAGATGGAGAAAGGTAAATTTTTTCAATGAACCTGTCTTCACGACTACACATGGTTACAGCATAGCTCAGAAAGAAATACTATGACATGTCAGTTTTGCATAAATCATGTGAAATCTAATTCAATGACAAACCTAAATTATTATTTGGAACGAGTACTTTGAAGAGACATGCTAACAAACAAGCTTTTGAGACTAAATATAAGACACTGGACATTGTTGTGGCAATACAAAACGCTACATATGAGAGAGAAGCCATGGGAAACGTTCTATGTATCGCTAGCATTACCTGTGGACAGGCATTCTGCATCAATAACCTGCATATCAAATTTTAAGGATTTTTTGATGATCTCTCAGAGTGTAGCATCATACGTTTTGAAAAGGACCCCATGTTCTTATGCTGAAGGGGTCCCTGTCCCCACTTGTTCAATTTCTCGGCAGAACACTGTGAAGGTCATAATTGTTCATTTGAAAAAGCATCAAACTTGACATGCACAGAATCCATCCAAAGTCAATGCCACCTGATAAGAAAATGTTCACCTTTATGGATGACAAGTTCTTGTTTTTTGCATTAGTGATGTTTTGATGTAGATTCTTACACTGTTAACACACAATTTTGCTAAAATGAACGTGGTTTTGTTGGCATTCTATTTCCACTGTTACATGGATGATGGACACTCTACAAGAGAAAACTATCATGTTTTTTCTGATAGAAACAAAAATTACAAACTGCCTCCCACCTCATCTTTTTTCAAAAGTTGAAAAAATCGAGTAATTAATTTCTACTGGCCTAAGACATGTGTTTTCCTAGAATCTGAAATGTTGTCACTAAACCGGAGGTGCATGTTTTATTCTTATTACAGTTGTTCAAGGCATGGGACTGTTTGTTTTAGAATTGTACTGCATACTGATATGCATACTGCGTATGTTTTCCTAAACTGAATGAGATGTCATTATTCAAAGTGTTTAAAACTTTGTTATAAAGGTAGCTAAAGGCACAGATTTGATCCAGCCTGGTGAAGGTGGTGATGGGACTGTGTTCCTGTTTTAACTTTGTGCTTGTCTCCTTTCTTGAAAACCTTTCAACATTTGTCAACGAAACTTGGCATATGCATCACTCATCTGCCTAACTGAGGCCTTTTGCTATTTTGAGTTTTTTCTAAATTTGATCATTCTTACGAAACTTCAACCTCTATTACATATCTGCCATAAATCCTGTATATTGGCTTCAGTTACACTAACTAAAATTTTCTGATTTTCAACAGACGTCCTCTTCACGTTCATCACACAATTAGTTGCCGCCAAATAGTCTAGTTACTACCCACACCATGATGTTATAATGGCAGCAATATCACTTTTTTCCTGTGTGTGCTAGAGTCAACACCTACTTTAATAGTAGTAAGGATCTAGCTCTTGGTAGTAAGTAACATTAACCTAAAATTATTCTAATAAGTTTTCTATAATAACAGACATATATGTAAAAAATTAATAGTGCTGCTGGAGAGACAAACACGCACGCAAAGTATAGTTGGTGTTTGGTGATTTTGTGAGGTCGTCATGTTGTCCCCCTCTACCTCCGGGTGCAAGAAGTGTGGCCGATTCATGGTCACGGGAGTTCCTCTTGAAAAGTGCAGAGGCACGACCTGCAGCAAGGAGAAGAGATGTGAGCAATGCAGTAACACATCTAAGAAGATCTTCTCCAAGATAACCAAGGCTGTGACTAAGGCCAAGAGGCGTGAGGCTGCCAAGAAGAAAGTGGAAAACATCAAGATAACTGAAAACTGTTCAAAGAACAGCAGGAGATGGTGAAGGGCATGCTTGACATGAAACTCTCAGCAATGGACACGATCAAAGAGATAGCTCTGGCAAAGACTATCCGGTCTTCATCCACGGCTGTAGGCCTAATAAGCTGAGCCGTACAGCCAGCCGACCAGCCGTGTATAAGCTAGCAGGCTTTACCCTACCATGGGACAATACTGTACAGGAAGGGCACAGTATCCATGGACAGGCCGTACAAGGCAACCAAGCCATCCAGCCACACCAGCCAGACGTCGTATGGTGGTCACATGGACCGCATGGGCCTGCCTTCCATGGCAACACACTGATAAGCTGTCTAACCAGCCGTTAAGACACCTTATGGACGTCGCAAGGACTCCATGGGCCAGCCACCCATGGCTACCCAGCCGACCGACCACTGCTTACTGTATGACCTTCATCAACCAATGGACCCACAAGCCCCACAGATACAGATTATACCGGAATCATGGTCACTGGAGGATGACGAACCCTACGTGGTAGAATCGGAGTGCTACGATTATCCACCCCCCATGGGAGATACCAAAGGCCATTTGGAGGCGGAGTCAGAGGGTGTTGAGGATCAGGCTGAAAACTCACCCCAACGAGATTACACCAAAGGTTATTAGTTCGTGGAACTACCTGATGAACTCTATCATCTTATGCCTATGCTTCAGATGCATGTGAGAGAAAATTCACCACCCCAGATGCCTGAATACGGGGGATGTCATGCTCCATCATCATATTCATCAGACATTACCTTGTCCCAGTTACGCTGGCAAGGTTGTCGACCAGTTGACAGATAACATTCACAGGCTCAAGCATGATGAACGATTACCTGTACCACCTTTAAAACTGAAGTTATATAGGACGCATGAGGCTACACTTCCGGAATTCCCAAGTATGGATGAAGACTTCTACAATTTGGTGCGCAATCCTGACTCGAATGTTACGTTAACGGCATTGCGGTTCAAGGATTTGACATTGGTCTCCAGATACTCTTTGGATATCAAAGCTTATATAAATTTGTTTGTCGCCGAAGTCAGACACATCATCCCACCTTTACAACCATCCTATGAAGGAATAACGGAAGAAACACCCATGACACCATGACTCAATTGTCAGGATGCAGGAAGACTTACTCTCCTCCAAAGTGTGGATTTTTTCATAACTTCTAAGGCTAAACCAAGAAGTTCATGATGTCACAGCCTATATTAGCGACCACAACATTCAATGGAAAATTGAAACATGTCATAGATGAAGTGAAACTTGACACAGCAGAACGTTTCCAAACTTCAACTATAGACTTAGCTGCTAAAGCTCATGAATCATCCCAAGCGTCCCTTGGATTATAAATCATCAGCGTCCAAACAGAAGAAGTTTGTCCCCTCATACCAACCAAGGCGGAGGTACGACAAACGACAGTCTTCCCAGGATTCCCTTCGCCCACCAGATTACACGAAATGGTGATATAACCGCTATGGAAGATCAGGAGGCTGAGGTGAACGCCAGTTCTGACTTCCTTACCACCCCTCCGACATTATAGACCCTTTCGACCTAAATATGTCTATGGACTTCTATTTACGTCTACAGTCTTTCAAAATAATTCTGACTCCAGGCCCAGTGGGAGAGCGTCTTCTGTCATATGCCAATAATTGGAAGCAAGTTACGCCTGACCACTGGATTCTAGATGTCGTGGCTCACGGATACAAGCTACACTTGTAAATATTTGATCCTCAACACACGCCATGGGCCGAAGATTTCACCTGGTCAGAGCCAAGTTAGCAGCTGCAGATTTGGCCATCAGGAAACTACGAAAGAAGCGAGTCATTCGAGAACAAAAGGAAACCAACAACACCAAGGGTTTTTACTCTCCGGTCATTTTAGTTCCGAAGAAAATATAACCGAGATGAGGATGATTATAGACCTAAAGACCCTCAACAAGAGATATCTGAAACCTCCTACAAAATTCCAGATGGAGTCCAGACGGACTTATGGTCAATGTTGAAGAAAGGGGACTGGTTTATCAGCCTTGACCTAACAGATGCATATCTTCACGTCTGGATACACCCCTCCTCTCGGAAATATATACGCTTCGCAATCAATGGCCGACGCTACGAATTCAATGTCCTAACATTCAGGATAGCAATAGCCCCTTGGCTATTCACCAATATATCAGTATTAGACTATTCTAGTCTTACCCATGATCAACATTTGACCTCAATAACTCTAAGATTGCTCCCGGACTTCGTAGCAAAGAATCAACCTACCACAATGGGACCGTTGGGTCAAAGACACTATACAATTCCTGCATTAGGACCAACAGTGGATCACTCAGACAGACTCTTTTGTCCCATCAGAGCTCTCAAGTTTCTATCTCTAGGCTACAGACCAACATAAACGCCATTGAAGGAGACTCTCCCTATCCTGTAAGACCAACTCAAACAAGGATATCACCAAGGCTACTTTAGCAGGATGGCTAAAAGCTACTGTTGCATCAAATTATACACAGGCTCAGAATTCTACGCCACGTCTCGGATCCTGCTCGGCTCATGAAATAAGAGCCCTAGCCATGAGTCTCGCGTCATGGACTACAGTCTCAGTAGAACAAGTAGTTTCTAACTGTCAGTGGGCCTCACAAAACATCAGTTTTACTTGCGTGACGTTCAGCCGGACCTAGAGGGCATATATTCCCTTGGACCCATTGTTGCAGCGTAAACTATCATCCATCAATACTTTCCCCCTTCTATTGAAAACACAGGGGGAAGGAGGGCAAGGCTCTGACACCAACAGAATCAGAGAGTGAGTACACCCTTGATTATCCAGTCTATTAGGTGTAGGATGGATTAGGAGCTCCTTGAGTATTAACTGCCTCTTGTGACTGGAAGTGAGCTTCTAACCGGAAGTGACGTCAGCACTGGAAATAGCAGTACAAGGTCCACATCATCATAAAATAACGTCTTTGGTGGAAATAGACCTTGAGAGACGTCATTATCCAATAAAAGGAAGTGACAAACCAGAAGTGAGATCAGCACCGGTATAAGTGTCATAAATCCAAATTTATAAAAAAAATGACCTCATTGGGTAGAAATAGACCAGAAATGACTTCATTATTACCAACAAGATCAGCAGATATAACAGTAATTCTAGTGAAAGTATCACATATTTGACTGATTCTTGAGCAATTCTGATTTTCAAGTCCACAGGGGGTATTTCAGTCAGGATAAGAATCAGTATATAATGGTTTCCAGAAGAGGATTGTTGTCATTACACAGGGAGTTACTAGAGGCATCTACCTCTAGTGGTGGGAAAAGAAGTGAGATTCCCACCATCACGCATGTCATAGCTTGGGTTGCTATTGTGTTATATGGGGAACAACTTATTTTGTAATTGACAGTGAATAGGACGTCTGTTGAAAATCTGAATTTTTTTAGTTTGTGTGACTGAAACGAAAATACAGGATTTATGGCAAAGATGTAATAGAGGTTGTATTCTTAGAATTATTAACAATTATAACTATTGTTTAATGTTCAAAGGATTAGCCAATAATACTTTGATTGAATGCTCATTTCTAACTCAGTGGATTTTGAACCATGGACATGATGAACATAAGCACAGTCATTTTGCAGAACAGAAAATACAATTTAAGTGGAAAATCATCATGTTTACTGATAATTTATCTGAATTTTAAATTTGTATTGCATGTTATCACCTGTTTGTTTACCTGAGTTCTCTGAAGGGATACTACATAGTATTTTATTGTACATGATATGACGTTGACCGATAGCTTCACCCTTTCAGGTCGTGCATGTATTAATCAACAACAAAACATGTCAGTTTGGCTGCAGCTCTTTTTTTATATATCTTTGTTATGATTTACAGCTTCTCATTCTTCTCGGATAGGTGTCACTTCACGCAGTGCAGCTAGAATAGCTCCAACCACAAGTCAACCAGTTGAAATTATAGTCCATAATAAGCTTATTTTGAATCCGTGAAGAAAATACCCATCCATATTTCAATATTCAAACAGTTAGTGTTGTTTCCCTTTGAGGTCTTGAGATAAACACATCACCAAAATGTGTGTGGTTACACTTCCCAAGTTATTCTTTGTTTATACCTTGCAAAAGGCTTTGGTCAAGATTAGTCAAAGTTCAAGGTCAGTGCATGTCTACAGCCATAAAGCTTTACAGGTTATTTTTATAAATCCTACCATACAAAATGTTCATGCTTTCTATCAGAGGTCAATGTGATCTTGAGGTTATTGTGAAACATGGTTGTATCATTCATTGATAGGTAATGTTGTACATTTACTTGCACTCTCCTGACACTTGGGAATAGTTGGAACTTAAGAAGTTGCCTTTATTAAGGTTAGTAATGTCTTTGGTCTGGAAGACATGATGGTGATACTGGTATTTTGAGGCTTTAGAAACTTTAAGGAAATGGTGTGAAAGGTGCTGCCTCTGTTTCTACTTAATATGGATGCCTGTAGTTTGTTTAAATCTAATTTTTTAATCCTTTTACGTTTGCACATAAATTTGATATGTTACGGTGTATTATTTTGTCTTTTCAGAGGTGTTAAATGATGCTGTGTTTGATGAGGATCATGATGAGATGGTGATAGTGAAAGATATTGAAATGTTCTCATTATGCGAGCACCATCTGGTACCATTCATGGGCAAGGTAAGATACACCTACATAATTTGTCTCCACAGGGGAACAAAAGTTTGTTTTCACTCCAAGTAGTATAGGTAATGATGGTTCTGGACCACTTCCACTGGAGCCTGATTCATATACCTATACTGCTACTACAGATGGCATTTTTTATGCCATAAAGATTATGAGATTCAATGATAGTCATGAGATTAACTTAAATTGGCTCTAGCTCACCAATACCTGGGGCCAATCATTGCTTTAGATGAGCCTAAATGGTAATAAAAATATTCTTCATTATTTTTATCGATAAAGCGATATTCAACATTTTTATTAAGTTCTTCGTTCATTTTACTAGGAGACCAGACTATATAACTACACTCTTCTTGTAAATTGATAAGAAACAATTGATAACCGTATTTGGTTTGTTTGACATCACTGATATAATAAAAACCTTGTGGTAATTCTCTCCATTTAATAGTTTTTTCCATTATTATATATTTATGTAAGCATTTGTCTAAATGTGATCAAACGATAGTAAGCGATCTATTTTTAATCTCCAACCAGTTCTTTGATTTTGGCATGGAATAATTGTTGGCTTGTTGCCTCCCCTGTTCTATGAACTTTTTTTTCTCGTCTTCGCTAATACCACTGGTCTTATGAGATTTTGATCGAATCTCCTGCTTCATTTCATTGTATTTGGTGAGTTCTGACAGCACTAAACGAAACTCATCCTCGGATATCTTACCTTGGCCATTGCTGTCGAAATATGATCCTCAATGCTGTTCAACTTTGCTTCGGCGAGTATCCGAATACTATCGTGTTTTAATGCTTTCTTTTGTAACCTACGAGAAATGAATTTTATCGCTAATCCTGCCAGTCCAGAGACTCCAGCGGTTATTTCCATGCCGAGCAGGATAGGCGCGGCGATTATAGTTGATAGTAAACCGATACCCGCTACACCGAGTCCCATGCCAGGATACTACAAGCGCGGTGTCAACTCCGTCCAGAGCATTCACGGCTCTTCGATACTTTTTATACAATCCAAGTCTCAACTCCCTATCCTTCTCTATTCGATGTTTTATGTCGCTTATTTGATGTAATCGAAATCCATCAACAGTATCCATCTTTTCAAATGCTTCATCGAGCGCTGGATATAAACTCATAGTGTATATTACGATCATATAATAGTCTTTAATTGGTCTTGCTTAAATGTTTTGAGGGTATACATCAATCTTATCAAATGTATATTATACGGCAAGAATATCTTAGTAAGAGAAATGCTGTCACTTTTATAATTTTGGACCCCCTCGAGGGTTGCAACGGGTGATGCTCCGATATGAATAATACTGCAACGTCGACGCTCGTGTTTCTTTAGCCATTTAATCGATAGACCTGGTAATATTTCGAAGGCATTTTCCGGTGCATCTCCGAATCAGACTTCAATAATAAGAGTAGAAATATTAGGTATTGCACTCAAGTTATCTTTAATATCTTCGAATTCAGTAATCAAATTTAAAGTAACATTTTTTAAGGCCGGACGACTATATAACATATGACCTGGGTTTTCTGGCAGGGGGGTAACTAACACACTTTTTCGTTTTGATGGGATATAAGCCGCGAGTACGATGCCACTATTTATTATCTTAGTTAAATTATGTCCCTTACCCATCATCACATAAGGTGGGGTAATGACGATATTCAGTAGCCACTCGATGTTTGCTTCGACCATAGTCAATTTATTATCGTCGTTGCGAGTAATATTGTACGAAGTGTTTTTAATGAGTCTACTAACGTCGACATTGCTTAAATCTTCTAGATTACCCGTGAATGTGACTTCTTTCCGCTTGTAAACATTATCGTGTAAGTGTAAAGCGTATAACTTACCACTGTAACCGGGTTTATCAAATCCTTCTGTGTCTCCGAGATCGGAAAGCGCAATTGTATTACATTGTCTGAGCGTTCCAGGGCCTGATGCATCAACCATTATTTATAATATGGAGTGTTACACTTAAGTATCCTATATGTACAGGTTGATGTTTTACATCTAATACAGAAATTTTGAGGTCTGAAATAATACCACGCTTCAATTTTTTATATTGTAATGACGAGAAAGATTCCGTTCTACCGCTATTATATTTTTCATTTTTCACTGAAACACATCTGAGCAGAGTTGAAGGACTTTCTAGTTGAATATTATCTGTCGTGCTTATTTGATCAAGATGGATGCACAACTCCTTATAGGGAACTAAATTGGGCAATGTATCTCCATCAGGATGTGTGCCAATTAAGCGACTAAATTCCAATGTACCTGGTTGTTCTATTACAATTATAGGTGGATTTCCATGGTCTGTTTTCACTGTCCCAGTCGCCTCATTTTGTGAGAGACTAACTCCATTAGGCTTAAAAATTTCATTATTGAGTGAGCTTACGCTGTAATACCCATCAGGTATAGTAATGCGTTTGATAATAATACCATATATAGTCATTAGTATTATCCTATTATTATTTTTTGCAGCACTTATATTGGTCCACAGTGGGTAATACGTTACATCGCATAGAGCGACTTCGAGCTGACCATCCGAGTTATCGATAGTACGAAGCAGTTGAATAGACTGGCCATTTGTTATTCCCGGGAGTGTAACATACATATCAAATATACAATGATACTACAGTGATCGCTCGCTATTGCGCTACCAATGGGGTCCAAATAATTGGTGGGCGTTATAGACGATGAGCCGTTTAACCGAGGCCGAGGCGGGGGAGCGCGCTCGGCAAATCTCAAATCATCAAAAGGCCTATGTGTTTATCTCACGTCACGTCAAAATAGTATATATTTTTATGGACCTAGATCTACCTGTAATATCATTCATTTATTAAATCTGTCATATTTCACAATGTCTGAAATACGTATTCCATTCTAATTTATCATTTTTTATCAATAAATTAAAAAATTATTCACTATTTCCCGCGATGTTATTGAAAATAAAATTCTCGGACACACATTTCGACAACGGGTCCGCATCGAACATGTCAAAGAGCAAAATAAAGACTATTTTAAGCAAATCTTTAAATATATTATACAAAGTGATAAATAAAATCAACAAAAATATATCTAAAAGTAATCAAACTTACATCTAAGTTATTATTTCCATCGTTTCGTGCGATCGCGTGTAATGTAAGTCAAATGACATCTCGGCTTTCGTCGCCTTGAATTCTTGGCTCGGACACAACGTTTAATGCAAAAATATATGCATGAAAAATCTTTGTCACAGCTCGTAACCTAGCATGATACATTCGCGAAGTTCCATATTTTTAATATATATCGTGATTTCCTGCTTAAAACGTTCAGAATAACACGATTTAACAAAAAATCTTTCGCTAACTTCTGAAATTTATCAAACACGAGCTTTGTATCACAACTTGATTGGCTGCCTGAGGTCACGTGCTCAAAATTGACCAATCACGAAACTTGTAGCAGAATTCGGCAAGAAAGCGTCATTAGAAACAAATTTTAATCCAATGAAATCACTTGTTATAACTACGGGGAAAAAAACAGGCGATGTTACGAAAGCGCGATTACGAAATGAATGACCGCCGTGTTGTGACAGCAACTACATGTGTGTGACAGTTTAGCCTTAAATTGGATTGCCCACTAATTAAGAATATAAACTTCACTTGTGGTTCTCTTTTATTGCATGCATGCGCTTCTAAGATCAAAGGATGTATAGTGTGAAAAGTTAACTAGTAGAACAATCGTATTTCCGGGACCTGCCGCGGATGTTTACAAACAGATTATTAGAACTCCATTCAGCGATAAACCGTTGATTATTCAATGAGAAGCGTTATGTGCAAATAAACAACGAACAACAATACAATCATGTCTGTGTAAAACTCTCAGTATTAAAAGTGTACATAAATTTTGGGAGCCATGCGTTACCGCGCGTAATAACCGAAGTAGCGCTTTATCGAAGAGCGCAATAGCGAGCGATCACTGTATATCATAACTTAAATATGGAATCAACCATTATTTATAATATGGAGTGTTACACTTAAGTATCCTATATGTACTGGTTGGTGTTTTACATCTAATACAGAAATTTTGAGGTCTGAAATAATACCCCGCTTTAATTTTTTATATTGTAATGACTAAAAAAAGATTCCGTTCTACCGCTATTATATTTTTCATCTTTAGCTGGAACACATCTGAGTAGAGTTGAAGGACTTTCTTGTTGAATATTATCCGTCGTACTGATCTAAACAAGATGGATGCACAACTCTTTATAGGGAACTAAATCGGGTAATGCATATACAGTCACTGGTTTGTTTGGTGGTAATAATACTGATACTAACTGTCCAAATCCAAGTGTAATTGCTAAGTCCGCGTAATTAAGTATACTTGTTTCTCCAGTGTATATTTTCACTGTCCCAGTCGCCTCATTTTGTGTGATACTAATTCCATTAGGTTTAAAAATTTCATCATTGAGTGAGCATACGCTGTAATACCCATCAGGTATAATAATGTATTTGTCAATACCATTGTTTTCACCTGGTATAATCATCTTATTATTTCTTTTTTAAGCATTTATATTGGTCCACAGTGGGTAATACGTTACATCACAGATAGCTACTTTGAGTTGGCCATCCGAGTTATCGATAGTATGAAGCAGTTCAATAGACTGACCATTTGTTATTCCCGGGAGTGTAACATACATATTAAATATACAGTGATACTATATCATAACTTAAATATGAAATCGAAACAGATTACTAATCAATCGATTATGGTTAATTCCTATGGTGATGATTTTTTCGTTAAATTACCCGATATCTTTGAAAAGTACAGGGTCACGGCAACTAGCGATAAAATGATCCACGATTGGTTTCACAATCCGATGCAATTTTGGCAGAATCAGTTAAACTTTGCCGTATGGTGTGCCACAATGGGATGTGGCGTATCTGTTAATGCCCCAGGATTTAAACTATATAAGTCTGTTTTATTATTTCACATGTACTATCAGATTAGACGTATACTTAAAGAAATTAATGCTCCATTACCACAGGATCGAACGTGGAATTCCACAAATAATAATTATGATAGGTCCGCGTAAGAGCGTATTTGTAATGAATTTAATGTTTCTACGAGTAAAGATTGGCGCATTAAAGGAGCAAACCATGGTCTAGGAGTTCCTTACACAGAGGAAAATATATCCGTCAAAGAAGAAAGCGATTATGTATATAAAACACTTAATAAACTTCCAGTTAATTTTTATAAGTTGAGGAGTGACAGCAAACTTTACTCAAGAATATATGATCATTGGCATAAAACCGGTCATTGGTATAAAGGCTGGGAACTTTATAGTAACGATTGGAGAGGGGATATTATGAGTTCTAAGAGTGGGTTAATTCATATTGTTAAAAAATTTGTACAACCGAACGATGACGCTTGGAATGAATTTCTTAATGATAAAACGGAAAATAATTTTACTAACCCAGGATTTGTAAGATTTAATGAATCGATAAGAACTTATGTATGGGCAATTCTCGGTGCGCAATCGCAAACACGAACGTCCATTATCGGTACTGGGACTGCGTTCGATGCGCAAAAACAGTTTGTCGCAAACGTGGAGGACGCCATTAATTCACCAGTTGACATACCATCGTCTATAAAGCGTTTTCAAGATGCATTACAGTACGCTCAATCCAAAGTGGACTACGTTTATGCGCCGGGACTATACATGTCTCCGAGTAATATGGATCTTAAGATCGGTCAAGTGATAGGTTATAATAATAAAATTGTTATCGCTACGGATCAACAAAAACCAGGTATTAATTCAGATATGAACGTCGAATTAATAACGCAAACAATCACGGGCGAAAAGGGAATAGTCAAGCCACGAACACCACATGTTTCACAAACATCTACTAACGCACAACCACAAGTACCACCACATATTGAGGCTAAAAATCAACAACATATCGATGAAAAAACAGCGCTTGTATTAGGTGGAGTCGCGGTTGGTTTACTCATGATTTGGTTAAATAGTTCTTAGCAGATACGTACAACAGCGTTGCAATTGCTACGAACAGTGCCCACAAGTTTTGACTAAGCCAAGTGGTGGTCTTAGCTATTAAATTCAATAGCCAGGAAACAACACTCCCTATTATACCGGGAAGTGCGGCCGTGGCTTTCTCAGCGAGCTTTCCCAGTGCTGAGCCTAATACTTTTAAATGCTTTTTTATCCACTCTTTTATCCACTCTTTTATACCATCCGACGTAGGGGGTGATCCGCCGCTACCACCTGTACCGCCACCGGTTAACGCGAGAGTCAAAGTCGATATAATAAATCCCAACGCGGTTAAAATACTGGCAATGGTTATTCCCTGTTCTCTGAACAATGTTTTAATTTTATCGGCCAGTGTAGTGTCATCGTTGAGGACTTGATGGATAGTTTCTCGAATTCGAGTGATTTGTGAACGAAGTGCCTCTCTATTAGTGGAAGCTGCTTCGAGGCAGGCCGATCTTTCGTCTTCTAAGTTACGCAATCTTTCCTCTACGCGGCGTCTATTTAACTCATCGCCCGGCTGTTCAAGTTTTGTTTTCTCGTAAGCTATATGCTTGTCGATTTCGGATATCTTTGCTATATTATTGATGAGTTCTCCCCGCATTGTTCGTAATTCCCTAATACTAAACTCCGAGGATTGTATCTGTAACGTGGAATTATCGTAATAGGTATCTAAGATTTCTCCGAGTCCGTCCGAGGCCACCATCGAGGCTGCTTCCAAATCATCTGTATTAACGAGTTCTTTCCTCATAGTCTTAAGAGCCTTAGTAGTCTTCGCGGAAAGTTTTGGTCGTCGGTAGTAGTACACAAAACCTAATTCATCACGAACAGTGCCGATGCCGTGTTTAGCAGCTATCGTAGACAAGGCTAGGGGCTTACGAGTACGAGAATGCAAAAGATCAATATCCGGAGCGCCAAGCAGTCGCAATATTCCTTTACTATCTATCTCAAACTTTGAATATTCATGAACAATAGGACTATCATTTTTAAAGGAATCCTAATAATCATTGACGGTTGATTGTAAAATTTCATCGTTAAGATTCGTGCCACCAAAGTTGGTTTCATCAGTATCTTCGATTGGATTCTGGTTATCAAAGTCATCAAAGGTACTTAGATCTAAGTCATTATGTTCAAAATTAGCCATTTTTATATTAAACATAGGGTACACGTTTTCAATATAACAATGTCATCGCAATACGGCGCAAGTTAAACCCACAACGTAGACTTCGAGATCCATTAGGGGTCAAAGCAATTCGTCAGTCTGTAACTATAACTAATAACCCTAGTACCATCGATCAGAATCAAACGCTTCTGGTTCGCTTTCCTAATCTCGGCGCACACGATGTGTTAGTTCCGGGAACTGTCCGACTAGCATTTACGATTGGTTTGACTTCTACCGACGTTAACAGAGAGCCCTTTCAGAACATAGGTCGTGCTATCATTAAGAAATTCGCAATTAAAATTAGCGGTAATGAGGTTTTGAGTATCGACGATAGCGATGTATACTATTGCTACATGGATCTCTGGAGAACGGATAAAGAGCGGGAAAACTTACAGTACCAAGGTATTTGTAATAGGAACACATTGAAACTGCGCGTAGGTGCTGAAAATGGTGTTGATACCAACAAAGAAGATAAGGCCGTTGCTGACGCATTAGGTAACTGATTCTATATTCCCCTTGACTTTGAATTACTAGATTCCCACATGCCCTTTTATCAAGCATCCCTAGGCGCTATCATATGCAGGCAAACGGGCTGCGGAAAAACAGCTTTTATTCTAGATATTTTAGAAAGTCATTATCGGGACGTTTTCGATCATATTATTATTCTGTGCCCGACTATAAGCGTTAATAAAACCTACCTATCAAGAGATTGGGTAATGAATGATGATGGGGTACACAGAGTTGATCCGGGCGATCGTTTACAAGACTGCCTCCGAGTATGTCACGAAAAATACAAAGGAGAATCAACCCTTTTCATAATAGACGACTGCAGCGCGAGTAAAGAACTCACAAAAAAGAAAGATATGCTTTCGTATTTAGCATTCTCCGGACGGCATACTCAACATAGCGTTTGGGTACTTACTCAAAAATACAACTCTGTCCTGAAAGATCTCAGAGAGCAGACCAAATGGGTAGCACTGTTTCATTGCAAAGACCGAGATTCATTCGAGGAATGTTTACACAAAAATGATGTCATTTATGCCAAGCTCGAACAAGATAAAGTCAGAAAAGTGTTAGCGGCAACGAAGCACTGTAAACTCGTATTAAAAACCGATCAACCAGCTGCTTATGCAATTGCTTAGCAAATTATAGCAAAATATAGCAAAATTGTAGCAAAATTATAGCAAAATGTAGCAAAAATGTAGCAAAATGTAGCAAATTGAACATTAGCGGTTAATATTACATAAAATGTGGTTCGAAATCCTCATTCTTTCGTTCATTATTACGGGTTGTATTGGATACGTCATATTATATTATGTTAGACTTAAATATCTCCTTAGGTATTACATTATGGAATGCGATGAACTCATCGAACAAATGCTCAAAGAATCTGATGCAGATCAAAAAACACATCAACATGCTGAAGTAGTTACAGATAAATCTTTAGATAAACATAGAGAAAGACTCGCCGCTTTGGTAGCCGGTGGAAAATGTTCCCAATATTTGGGAGAAAATTATACCATCGAAAAAATTGATAACATGACCGACGAAGAGATTAAAAAACTGTACGCGAGTTACGAGTCTAGACTGGGAGCTACCATGACTAAAACGATAGGGTTGTCTATATTACAAGTTGTAGCTAGTACGTTTCTCCCCATCCCGGCAGAACATCGCATGTATTTATGCGAATCTCTCGAGAAAGACCCATTCATCGAACACGCTATAAGCTCAGTGAGCTGTGAGTTTTATCATAGATACGGGATGTTCTTAGCTCCGTTCACCACAGCTTTAATAACGGCTAGGTATTGTCAATTTAAACATACATGCCCACTTAATAATAACGAAGTTCAAACGAGTTGCTGGTATAGCGGCTGTATGGTTCTTTTATAAGACCGGAGAAGAGAAAACGTCACCCCCGCCGCAACAACAAGTTCAATTAGAGGTTAGCCCGCATATAATGCTATAATAAACATGACTACTCCAGTTACAGACGGTAAAATGTTGGTAAACGCGATGTATCATTCAGCGGTGGTCACCGGCTTGGCCATTGGCTATGCCCGTATGGCTAAAATGATTACTAAAGCCACACCTCCCAAGCTAGATTTTAATAGTTATGATATTGGTATGGCCATTCTTGATATTGGATTAGCAATGGCAACGAAGGATATGCTCATCAAACAAGGGCTTATTCCGGAAGACATAATGAAGTAATTAAACATTTGAATATATTATATTATCGAACATTTGAACATTTTATATTTTTATAAACATGGCAACAATTGCAATGATGGTCGGTAGAGCTATTGTTAATGCTCTAGCTTTTTCGGGGAGCAATTTTTTATTTTCTAGTATGAGGGAATCAAACGCTAAAGAAGTTGAAGAGGAACGTAAACGACATAACAATGCTTTAGAACAACTCCAAGCAGCCCAGTCACAATATACGCGGCAGAGAATGAAGAGATTAGACTTTATTCATGAAAAACTGCTTAAGGAAGGACATTCAATTCAAACGTTTTAGGATGTCTAATCTGCCATGCACGAATACTACCTCGTTTATGGGAAAAAACTCGACCCAATACCGAGACCAACAATGAGTCAGTTTTATACACTGTCAGAGGAACAAAAGAACCGTGAGGTCGCATTTGTGATTATGGGATTGACTTCTGTATTGATTTTCAGCTATACCATGACTACTCATAAATAACCACAGCTGTGGCTATGCATAATCAATATCTCACCAGTGTAGATGTGATTTGCATTTAGACAAATGATATGATAGATGTATAAACCATGAATAATTGCAAATTTACACTCATGGGTAAGACTACTCTATGTAACCGACGCTGTCTTGAAATTTACTGCGGTATACACAATTATTACATCAAGCGTGGAAACATAAACTATACGTGTTCTGTATGCGGGATAGGAGTCAAAGGTTGTTATTGTTTATGTAAGGAACACGGTGCTGATAGGGTCAGGAACCAGATTATTTATGCTAGGAAGAGAGATTACATCAATGAGAGGAATAGGTTGGGGAGAATACGTATTTAGATATATGAAAACAACCAATTAGACATTTGTCTCATTTTGCATATACCATTCAACCACAATG
This sequence comes from Haliotis rufescens, assembly GCF_023055435.1. Taxonomy (NCBI): domain Eukaryota; kingdom Metazoa; phylum Mollusca; class Gastropoda; order Lepetellida; family Haliotidae; genus Haliotis; species Haliotis rufescens. Next base: position 47,619,968 of record NW_025964001.1, on the reverse strand, counting down.
GTTTGTGTCAGAGAGTTGAAGGCTATGGCAAAGCAAAGTGGCCTACGTGGATATTCTCGAATGAGAAAAGCTGAATTGATTACCTTACTCGGTTTGGAATACAACAAACCCCAGACTGTTAGGGAACTCAAAGCTCGAGCGAGAAACAGTGGGCTGAGAGGTTATTCTAGAATGAGAAGAGCTGAATTGATCGCTTTACTAGATAATAATGATAATGATGATGTTGATAATAATCAACAACAACAAGAATTAATATTTGTACCCACATCCGCCGGCGTTGGTAAATATCTAAGAGGTTGGAAGATGGATATTAATTCCAACATGGATGTTAACGATATTAAGCCCATCATATCCAGTAAAATTAACGAGGAATTAGATGATTTACATAGTATAAAATACCAGCTGACGATTAAAATGACATTGAGTAAAAGTAACACAGACGATAGCACCGAATATACCGAACCATATTTCCGTAGCAATCAAGAAGTTATAACTGAATCCGATACTATAAACTCATCATTAGATACATCAATTCAGAGAATACAGGAAACTTTAGAACGCTGGACTAATAGAGGTTCTGGTTGGGGTGTGGATAAAATCGATAGTTTATATTTAGATATAGCGAATTATATGCCTTTCAAAGGTGGATCTTATATAGATTTACCCCCGTATTATAAGAAGAAAAAAGCCATAATTAACGTAAAAAATAAATCCGATGACTGTTTAAGAATGATGATAAGATCTGCATTGTTCCCCGTAGACAAGCATCCGGATAGACCTTCTAGCTATCCCCAAAACGATGGACTCAACTTTGATGGTATAGACGAACCTACACAAATATCACAAATTGATAAGGTGGAAAAGCAAAATAATTTAGCTATAAATGTTTTCGGACATTCTAAAGGAATTGTTGTACACAGGATAAGCTCCGCTCCGGAAAATATCCCCAGAATCAATTCATTTCTGATCGAAAAAGATGGTAAATATCATTATACGTGGATAAAGAGTTTAAACAGGCTATTATACGATCAAACTAAACATAAAGAAAAGAAATATTTCTGCGAAAGATGCCTGCATGGGTACAGCAGACAAGATCTATTAGAAGCGCATAAAGAAGACTGTAGAGGTGTTGGACAGAATGCTATCAGGATCGATATGTCTAAAGAGGGAAAAAATATATTAAAATTTGAACATTATTGTAATCAAATGCCAGTACCGTACGAAATTTACGCCGACTTCGAAGCGCTTATCAAACCCATAGAAAATACCAACCATAATAATCAAGATAGTAGTTTTACGTACAAAACTCAAGAACATATTCCTTGTGGGTTTGGATATATAGTTGTAAGGTATGATGGGAAAACAAACCCGCCCGTGATTTACAGAGGTCCCGATGCAGCGGGAAAGTTCCTAGAATATCTACAAAATGAAGAGAGAATAATCAGGGAAAAATTATCGTGTAAGAAACCCATGCGTATGACGAGGGATGATTGGAGGGCCCATAAGAAGTCAACGAGTTGTCACGTTTGTAATAAACCCCTGGATGGGGATTCCGTAAGAGATCATTGTCACGTCACGGGTAATTATCGGGGAGCCGCTCATAACGAGTGTAACTTGAAACTAAAAATGAATTCTCAAACAATACACATCCCCGTTGTGTTTCATAACCTTAGGGGATACGATTCACATCTCATTATGCAAGCTATCTCGAAGACCGACGGCGGTTTAACGTGCATTCCTAATAATATGGAAAAATACATATTGTTCTCGTTGACTAAACCTATACATTATAGGGACAAGGATGGGAAATCTAGAATAAAGCAAAGTAATGGGCTTAGATTCATAGACTCCGTACAGTTTCTGTTATCTTCCCTGGACAATTTAGCTAATGCGAACAATCCTGATGACTTTGCGATAACAAATAAATATACCGATAAGATAACTCGTCATTTGTTGCTGAGAAAAGGTGTATATCCTTACGAATATATGGATGATTGGTCTAGATTCGAAATAACTGAATAACCACCCCTCGAATCATTCTATAGTAACTTAACAGAATCTAAAATAACAGATGCCGATTATGAACACGCTCTGACAGTCTGGGATAAATTGGGTTGTAAGAATTTAGGCGATTATCACGATCTGTACTTAAAAACCGATGTACTGTTACTCGCCGATATATTCGAGATATTTAGAAAGACATGTTTAAAACAATACGGCTTGGACCCGGCATGGTACTATTCCAGTCCCGGACTATCATGGGATGCATTGTTGACGAAGACCGGCGTAGAACTAAAACTACTCACAGATTACGATATGCACTTGTTTATTGAGAAAGGATTAAGAGGGGGTATATCGATGGCGGCGAAAAGGTATTCTAAGTCTAATAATAAATTAGTGGAAGGAAACGATCCGAGTAAACCCGACACGCATATATTATTAATGGTTAATAAAGATTGGATGTCGGAATATCAACGCTCCTTGATGGGTAATTGTTGGTTAGCTAACGTAGAAAAACTCGTACCAAATTTGATGGATAAAACAAAATATATAGTTCACTACAGAAATCTCCAGTTGTATCTATCGTTAGGTATGAAAATACACAGAGTTCTAAAGTTCGATCAAATCCCTTGGATGGAGCCCTATATAAGGTTGAACACAGATTTAAGAAAGATAGCTACCAGCGATTTCGAAAAGAACCTATATAAGCTCATGAATAACTCAGTATTTGGTAAAACTATGGAGAATCTAAGGAAGCGTGTTGATGTTAAATTAGTCAGATCTAATGAGGAAGAAAGACTCAGGAAACTTATAGCCAGTCCGGCTTTTAACAGAAGCAAGATATTCGATAACGACTTAGCCGCGTTGCATATGCAGAAGAGTAATATAAAATTCAACAGACCGGTGTACGTCGGTATGAGTATTCTCGACTTGTCAAAACACTTAATGTATGACTTTTATTACAACGAACTTAAGAAGCAATGCAGCGATAGATGCGAGGTGTTATATACCGACACAGATTCTTTGTTGATGGAAATACAAACCGAGGATGTGTATAAAGATATGGCAGAAAATATAGATATGTACAACACGAGCGATTACCCAAAAGATAATCCACTGCACAGCGTAGTAAATAAAAAAGTGTTAGGTAAGATGAAGGATGAATGTGCTGGGACCCCTGTAGCGAAGTGTGTGGGATTAAGACCTAAGATGTATTCTATAAAGAAGTCCGATAATGGAGAGATAAGAAAAGCTAAGGGTGTTAAGAAGTATGTGGTAAAAAAGCATATCAAACACGAACAGTATAAAGAAGCATTATTCAACGGTAGAACATTCAAACACGAGATGAACTCTTTAAGAAGTTACAATCATAGGATATATGGATTAAGAATGAACAAGACATCATTATCCCCCTTAGATACAAAGAGATGGATTGATAATGATGGTGTAACTACCTTTGCTTATGGTTATGGTGGTAATACCCTACTGTCGGGAACTATGAACAACTCTTCTCGTACAAATGCCCTACCCAGTCCATCTTGAAGATAATAAAGAATAGGCTCTCCTTCTTTCGTAACCTCGCCATGAATGGCTGGAAAATTGCTGATGCGGTGTAAAACAATATTCATTCATTCATTCTTTCGTAACCAATCGACTATTGTTATACGTTTTAAGGGACCATATGGGATCGGTTGCGCGACGTAGGCCTCCTTCGAGTTCACCGGCCTGGTATAAATATCTTACCCTTACTCTATCCGGAAGTTTTCGTTCTTTGCCTCTCCTCAGTGCTGAGGATTCGGAAGTCACGGATTTCATTTTAATAGCATCGGATGGTTTCTTCCCTATTAATCTCGTTACTTCATTATTCAGCGCTGATACAACGGCTGATAATCGTGTCACCCATTCGGTTGATCTTAATCATTCCAATTTCATTTCGATCCCATACTGATAGCCAAACAAACGTTCCGCTAATGTCCTGCTAAATCTTTCGACGATAGCTTGACTGCGGTGGGCCTCTCTTTCTCCACGGACGATTTCGACATTGTGCTTTGTTAACAGTTTAGTTACCAATCCCATAAACTTGCGACCGGGATCTACTTGAAATAGCTTAGGCCATTTTAGTGGTCCGCGTTTATATATGCGACTCAGTGCATTAGCTACTTCTGTTGAATCTTTCGAGGTTAATGGCTCAGCCTCTTTGTATCGACTAGCCACATCCACTACTGTTAAAGCGTATTTATACGTTTTACGTTTTGCGTTTTACCTTATCGTGGGGAAGAAACAAGAGGTCAGCCTGATGAACTTCATTCGTTGTAAAAATATCAAACTTTTTCTTCGGTATATAACGCGGTGCCGGTAAATATATTTGCCACATCGCTTGTTTCTTTAACCGATCCTTGGCCACATCTTTAGATACCTTAGCCGCGGTGGCTAATTTTTGTATTGCTCCTATACCTTTCCAATATCCTCGTGGGCTATAGTAAATTTTATCCATTATTAATTAATATTGATGTTTCGTTTAATACAACTCATGACTATCGTTGAATCGCATCATCATTTTGGCATAAAAAATTCCCCCTATAGTGGTGGTATAGGTATATGAATCCGGCTCCAGTGGAAGTGGTCCAGAACCATCATTACCTATACTACTCTCCATGTTTAGAGATACCTTTAGTTTCTGGTTCCATCAACATGATCCACACAGTTGAAGATCTTAACCAACAAGGAATCAAAACAGAAAGAGTTAATTACCTTAATAAAGCCAGAGAACCAGTTTGTGGAGGAATGTATCATTTCTAGTGTCACCAAACCAGCTTTGCTAAACATTCATTCTTCCAAATTTCTTAATTTTGACACCTTCCTGAGAAAAGTCAAGTTTCCACCCTTCCCACACTAGGCTAGAATTATGGCGTTATATTTTGGCTGGACTAACGAGTGCATAGTCCAGTCAAAATCGCATTACGAAATCTACATCTGGTTTGAAAACGTCTGTGCAGATTTCGGTCAATTGTAGGATTTGCAAAACGTGTGTACCGCCAACTCCTCATCAACAGATATTTTCCAAATCTTTTCATGTTTTTAATCAAGGTGCTCACATGATTTGATGCTTTGTAAGACCTGTTTTATTACAACATAGATATTGATTATGGATCAGATCGTCTTCACTGGGCAATTCGATTTTATTTGAAGCAAATGCAAGTGATAAGAGAGGTGGAATCTTAATGGTCATTACGAGGGTCATAGAAGGGTCATAACTCGTAATAGCCGCTACGATCGAGCCCAGACATTCCAGCATAGTTCATCATGGGTGGAAACCGGACTTTTACATTCAGTTAACTTCCTTGCCTCGTGAAGATGAATTTGATCGAGATAATCTTTCTGATGATTTGTGACCCCAATTGTCCACCCATCAGTCCGTTGGACGCCGTTACATAAATTCCGTCACCGTCATCAATTTTGCTTATAATGTCCATTTGTGAAAATGTAAGTTATGAGGTTTGTTTTCATAACATATAAAAAAATCTTACCTCATGTAGCTTAATTCGTAACATGACTTCAGCGGCAAGTGGCGAACATGGCGAGTGGTTACATTTGTTTAGCTGAGGCTCGAAAACATGTGACATGGGGATACTTGTAACATAATATATAACTTTTAGCATGTTTAGTGGCATGGGCATTTATTGTCATTCCAAGTTTATAATTCGTGTCAGGGATTTATTGTCTCTTAAGCCTTGTTAAATAACACTATTGTTATAAATATATGTTCCCTAAACTTGTGTCTCCATCATCCCATGTTTTAATTTGCTCAGTAACTTATCTGCAATGTGTACAATATGTGAAGCCCATTGGTGTCCCCACCATGATATTGCTGGAATATTGCTAAAAGCAGCGTAAAACCATACTCACTCGCTCACTCACTCACTCACTCACTCACTCACTCACTCACTCACTCACTCATCTATAGCTGCTCACTTACTTCAGCATAGCCTGGAATGAATCAGTAATCACGTGGACGTGGTAGTGATTGATGGATAAAATGATAGACACCAATAACTGTTCTTATTCCATACTTCTCAACAAAATTAGGGGAATATCAGGTTTTCAGAAGCTGAGACCATGAACACGAAACAGACATTAACATGTATTTTATAAACAAAAAGTGCAACGAATAAATAGGAAATGAATGCAACGAGAGCCTGAGTGCTGGCAATGAATACACCAGTGTCATAAGACAAAGTCACACATGTGCCACTAATGTATATGAACACCTCTTTGCTGTTTGCAGTCGCTGCATAGATGCCGCGTTAAGTGCTCTAAAGTCCACTGAGTGTGTTTGGAGGGCAAGTTACAGTTGTTGCAGATTTGCTGGCTGAGGATTTTTCTGCACCAGATTCCTCCCAAGGACATCCCACAGTTGTACATTTAGTGCAAGATCTGCAGAACTTGAACAGATTACTGATTTCCTCAGCTAACAATGAACCTATTTGGCAGCCATCAACTCTGCTGGCTCTTGACACTAAGATCCTGGACCATCCCTGAGCTCGGTCTAGTAGAAGTTTTGTCCTCCTGTGTGGGACTTGACTGTTGCTCTTCACCATCTCAACTTGGCTTCGATAAAGAACACTTGGTGTCTGTGTTTCTCCCTTAGCCACTGTGACTTGTGTCAGCGAATACATGTACCAGATTTCGCGAGGATCAATTTTGGACAGCACTGTCATGGTGCTATTTGTCTTGGTCCCTGTTAGGACTCTATGCTAAAAATCAACTTCCTAGTCAACCTGGTCGAATGTTAAGCATTCCACTGCTATCATCGGTCGTCAGTTCCTAACACCAGCAGGAACTGCCTTTCTGTCCAGTCTGAGCCTATCGAGGTATCAGCGAAATTGATGCACTAGAAACACTGTCAATATGTGGTGCATCCACATGGGCGGAAAAAGCATTTTCAAATGGGAGGGTTCCAAATGATCAAAATCCTCTCAGATAATTTTACTGCCAACAACATGCTACTGCCCAGACCTCCTGGACACCCCCTTCCTATCTGGGTCCGCCTATGATCAACGGTCTCAGATGGGATTTCATCCAGACTGTCCTATAAAGTATGCGTGATAAAAAAAATTAATTTGACATTCAATGTAATATTTAATATTTATCCTGTCTCTCACAAACTGCCTGCCTATCCTACCCCTCTCAGGATGGTCTCGTGTAACTGTACTTCAGCTTCTGAAGACAAGAATGAAGGCTTGGGCATTGTGTGTTCCGGACAGGCTGTGTTCAGATAAGTGTTTCAAGTTGCAAAACTGTTTCCATTTCATGTTTGGAAAAAGAGACAAAATGCTTAGTGTGAGACAGTGTTAGATATTAAATATTAAATTTAATGTTAAATCAATAATTTCAGACAATATTCAACTAACAACCATTGAACAGAAGTTAAAAGTTCTTGCAGTTCTCTCATTTTGTCACATGTAGTCACTGTAGAAACGATAGAGTGATACCCAATACCTTTAGCTCCCTGGGATACTGCCAACTTAACCTGATGTGTACAACACAATGCACTTGAATAAGTTGTCCATTTTGCTGCTTGGCATCAAGTCTGTTATGTCTACTGGTTAAAACGGCTGCTGTGTCTGCTACAAAGCCAAACGGTTTAACAATGTTTTCATCACAGATCCTTTTCCTTGTGAGAAACTCAGTTAGGGCTTGTTCAGTTTCTGCAATCAGTATTCTGTTCATTCTCTGATATAAAATGCATTATTACCCACATGGTGAAGATACAGTTGGTAAAATACTAAATCTGTACGTCACACGTGTGTCATACAAGGTTGACCTTGTTTTATTCATTTTGATTGGATAACTGTGACCTTTGTCACACCAGGACTACTTTTTTCGTTCATAAAAAATTGCGAGACATCATTCATTTTGCAACTACAAGGCAGAACTGAAGCAATCTCATGAGAGCGAGAGATATTTACAAACACTTTATTAAACCAAACAATATAGTCACACGCATCAAATTTGGTTTACATTGTATATAAGTTATGCATAGAGCTAGACATTATATAATCCAGCTATGTCCATTTACAATGTACGACTACCAAACAATAGATTGAGGGTCCCAATGAGCGTGACGCACCCAACCACTTTTGCAACTTTCAGTAAAAGGATAAGCGTGGTGAAATGAAGTCAGTTTTAACAATCTGGACAGATATCTAGACTTACTTGGGATGATCCAGTTGTGCCATCAGTGTCCCTTTTGAAGCGTAATTTGTGTTTCGTGAATACTGCACGATCAGATCACTCAAAATTAACATTTCCGATAAAAATTATTCGAAAACTCCGTAGAAGTGTGCCTGATTTCTGACGTGTGGCCCAAAATATCCCAAATGTGAACAATAACATTCCCTATCTCTTGCGTAAAACTCTGTGACTAGATCACGTTCAAAGCTGTCACTGATATGCAAGCAAACTTGAGTTTGTTGATTTTCACGTCTTCAGTATAGGGTGGTACAGATAACATGAATGTCTTTGGCGAACACTCTGATTTCACTCAACCAAAATGGTACGGACATGATATAAATTCAGCTGATAGATTAAGGATACCGAACCGATTTGATTGCACAGACGGGACCCCGGCAGTGAGAGTGACCGACTATTGGTCCGCTATTCAAAGCGCGGTGCTAATGTGACTTTTCAAATTTTCTTATAGTTGTCGTGTGTACTAACAACATGGTGCTTGAATTACCATAAGTTGAAGAAATTCTTCCAAAAGGATCTTGAGCGTCGGTGCTGTTATGTTTGCAAACACAACAGCAGGCGCATGTTGTTAATGCATATGCATAGAAATGTCAACAATGCCCATATTTGGGCATATATCAATATTCATGCGCAACCAGATTTTGCAACCGGTTTCAGTTTGGTCTGTGAACGAGTGAAAGTTGTTATGTATTTACACTTAAATATATATTTAACGTGGGTAATAAATAAAATACCACACTCATTCTCGTTAGATACCATTTTCACAAAACTCGTGAACTTTCTATGGTATCTGATTTGGCTTTCACTTGGTCAGATACCATAGAAAGTCCACTCGTTTCGTAAAAAAAAAGTATCTAACGAGAATGAGTGTGGTATTCTCTACGCATGTTGCCTCACCACCCATTGATACTCGGACAACGAAAGTTTCTTTTCAAAAGTGGTATCACTTATCTCATCAAGAATTATGTCTATGTAGTCACAGCCATTTATTTTGTCAATCTATGCTTGTTTCTCTGCATTTCTCTAATTCCATTATAATTTGCAGCCTTTTGTTGTAACTGTATCATTGGAATTTGAAAATGCATGAAATCTGCAAGATCCTGATTAGCTATGAGATAAACAGTACGAAACTGATTGACATAACTGTCAAGTGTTTCTGTTAATTTGACTTGACTACGATGTACAACATTCTGCTGTGATCAATTTGCGAAAAAAAGCTGCAACTTGTGAATACTGTCAATTTGAGTTTTTGCATGTTCATGTGGAGCTAATGCAGAATTCTGAAGGTTTGTTACATCTTTGATGTTTGTGAAGGGATTGGAGGCTGTAGCTCGTAAGCTAACATCACATGGCATTCCATATTCTGAATTGAACAGTCATAGCCATGGATATTTGCTGAACCATTCATCGGTTTCACCGGACAACACACTTGATTTATCATGATCACACTGATTGCTTATGTTACAGCTACTACTCAATCCCCCACTGACATTTTTTGTTCTTTCCCAAACCTTTTAATTCATTCACTGATAGGGAAGATGGACGAGCTCAGTCACTGAAAACGGCTTACATGTACAGTCAAGTCCCATTAATCCGACATGGTTGGTTGCATATGATTATGTTGGATTAACGAGTATGTTGAATAAACAAAATTAAGAAGTATCAACGATCATGATCGAAAATCGGACAACTACTCAATAAATAACGATACGAACATGTAACAGATAATGATAAATGAAATGTTCATATTGTAATGTTATATTGTTAGCCAGAACCTATCTGATTTTAATGAGCTTGAGGTAATCTAAACATGTGAAAGTGTTTATTTTTATTTAAAGTATTAATTGTTTATTGTTAAACAAGTTTATCTCTGCAGCCGTTGTAATATGCAGCTACTAGCCGCCTTGTCTCTCATCAAACCACAGGTCTGTGTGCTCGCAGGCAGTTGACCACGGAGTACGCTGATCACTGTGACGGATTAACGAGACAGTGATTTAGTTAATATGTTGCAAATGAGATTAATGAGACTTGACTGTACTCAGTATCATTACCCCTCTTGGTATAATTGATGTGACATGACTTAGCGCATGATAAATGATGTTCTGGCTATTTATTGTTATGGGAAAACTAAAACAGAACTACTTTTCAAGCTGTGCATTACAGACAGAATTTATGAGTTTTATTTAATCCTGTTGTAAATTAGCAAAGTCAACTAAAAGATATGTTGTACAATGAATATGATTGTTCATCAGTGTGTGAGTAGTGTCAAAATATTGCTGGACATTTGGGATTGCTAGCGATAAAAGTTACTCGCCAGTTTCAGATTTCACAAGCCATGGTAACTGCATGCACCATTTTGGAAGAAAAGTCTTTTCCTGATCTGTTTTTTCATTCTCCCATATTCGCTCCTATTTCTCTTCATTGCTCATTATTTCGCTTAAGATATGGACCAGGTTTGCCTCCCCTGAAATGGGAATGCAAGCTTAGCCATTGAGATGTGTCACAGGCTCAGGTCAGAGTTAACCCCCTGGATGCCACAGGGACATATATGTCCTTCCTCTACAACCCACACTTTGAAGTCGAATAAAATTCAAAATACGTCACCCACAGAAATACACTTCACAGTTTTGAATAAGGTGGGATATGCCCTGTTCTGTGATATCATTTTTTACACATTCCTAAATCACCACTCAAGGAGTTATTTACAGCATGTTTTGAAATTTAAATTTCAGATATTTACTCGGAGAAATGAATTTCAAAAATAGCATATTAGTGATCACGGGTATCTGTCTTATATGAAATCACCAATGATCATTCCAAAACGTCTCCGATAACTCTAGAATTGTTTAGAATGTTTTGGAAAATAGGGGAGATATATATTAATCAAAATACCAGTGCCGTCTTTCTCCGACGTTATCAAAGACATAAAACCAGCCATGACGTCAAAAGGAATGGTGTTATTTTTTTGGTATTACATTACATTTGATGATAAGGCTGGTGCTCCATTAATAATGGTGCAACATTAGTCAAAATACACTTACACAATCAGGAGAATGTTGGAATCTAAGGACTAAGTTATAGGTTAGATAGGGCCATCCATTTTATAGCCAGAGGTAGATCCAGTGCAGAGTGCAGAGTTGGGTCCCTTAGGCACACCAGAAACCTATGATTGTGGGTTTGAATCCCAGGTCGCCCCGATTATGTTTCTAGGTTTGTCAGCACCATACTCGTGCTTTGCGGGTCTGAGACCTGCATCACTTTGGGCTTTCCTCCAACTTTAAGCTTACTAGCCGTGATATAACTGGAATACTGTTAAAAGCAGCGTTAAACCCAACTCACTCACTCACTATTGCATAATGTATGCCAGCAGTCAGTCCTAAAACACTCAGCCAATGTGTACAGTGTAATGTAACACATTAGCAAGTGACAGATTTACAGAGTCTATGACATGTCTCTTCATCTTTGTAGTGCTATTTCATGACTACAATGGTATATTGTGATTTGGAGAAAAAATACAAACCAGTCTGTGTTTTGCAACCACTTGATGGGGATCGTCGTGATTATTTTCATCACTATTGTTGGTCACAGGTAGGGGTTCACTTGTACTTCTTCTGAAATCACCAATTCATCTTCCAAGAAAATTTAACATTTCATGATAACACGAAAGCTATTGTCACTGTCAAGGACATATCAGCAAGTTTTGATCAGGGCACACCGAGAAGGAACAAAGTAAATATGATCAATGATTTATTTTATACACAAATCAGTGATTATATTAGATACAGAAAAGTCTCACAACAAAATAAATGAGAGTACCGGAGTGCGAACAATAAACTTGATTGAAGAAATAGTAGTATGCTTCGCACATCGTTTTTTCACCGAATAGTGAAACTGTGATGTAAATAGCCTTTTTCTCATTTCTGTTGAAAGATATTATGTTATAACCCCCTCATATGAAGGAATCATTGTTTATTATTGGATAGGAGAATGTCCAAGAGTTGAAAATGGTGAAGAATAGGTTTGCTTTGCTGAGAACGTGAACAGAGGCTTGCCTCCAAGAGTGGAGGTACAGGCTTGTGTGATCAAGTGTTTAATTATGGAGGTAGCTAGTGCGATCATGTGTCTAATTTTGGAGGTAATTTCCTCCAGCAAGACCTTATTTGGAGCCTCTATATATAAAGGCTCCACCTCTGCTGTATTTTCATTTCAGCCTTTGAAATTCATAGTCAGGACAAAAGTGCAAATAAACCTTATTTTCTTGCTGCTTTAAATGTTTTGAATACAATAATTTTAAAACTTATTCAATCTCACTCTATGCATTTCTTCTTTTGATCCAAGGTTAAAACATGCTTTAACAAAGGTTTCCAGCTTCTTAAAAAGCAATCTACCCGAACACACCAGGCACCACTATGTTCACCTCCCAAGAATCTCAGTCATGCACGCTTTACATGCTGGACGACCTACACACACTCAACATATGAGCTGAGCAATATATGTGTCATATTATTAGAGAATACATTTTTTTCTCTCACAAAGGTCCTCCACAATCATGTCTACTTTATGTTAGTAATTGAGGGAAAATAGGAACCCCCAAAAAATCGTCCGACATGTCTCAAAGAATAGCACATATATTTTCTACCTCTGATTCGCTTGTTAGAGTTTGTGTTTGTCGCGCATGCAGCACACAAAACAAGACATGTCCTTCATGTTCCCATTTCACAAATTAAAGAGGCACTGATCTAACGCAATTCCCCGGACTGGTTGTTGCCTTTGTTATTGTTTATTCCCCCCGTGAGTACCCGGATGATACGCAACGCAACTGAGCGTGACCAGAGACTGGGCTACCGTCTGCAAGGACAGTTAAATAAACTTGGAGGCTGGAGGCAATATTTGTTTTACGCATTTTTGCATAAACACTGATTGGTTAACAAAGGGCGCATGTTAATTAATTTCTTCAGCCCAAACAAACAGACAAAAAGAAGGGCGGAGCTCATCGGATGTCGTCATTTGGAAATACCCCAGATGGTTATAGTTTAATACTAAAAAAAGTATCCATGCAGTGAAAGCATTTTCGGATTTCGGATTGCGTCGATAATACGATTACTACTCCCTTGTCATCCACGTTTTCTCGTATAACCCCTACACTTGTGTATTTGTTGTTATTCACTTGATGCTCAGTTAATGAATTTATTACAGGTACAATTAGTGGTAGCATCACTTAGATTACCTGACAAAGGTTCCCATTTGGCATTTATTGTGTCTGGGGTAATTATTCAATCTAAATCCAGGTTTCAAGTGAGGTGAAATGTGTGTTATGTAATATGCACGTGGCAGCCCAGCAAGAGATGAATGATCGGTTGATTTACTTTTTTTTGTATATCAACGGATCGTTCCTACTCATCAAAGGATTAACAGAAAATACGTTGATTGATTAATCACTGTTATCTTGCACAGTGGATATGTCAAAAGTGAGTGTTTACATGTCTAGGTTTACTAAAACAAAGGGAATACACTCATATCATGGCGTGAAGTGCCCATGTAAAAACAACATACTTTGTTCAAAGGGTTAACTGATAATGCGTTGATTGATTGATCATTGTTATCTATCACTCAATGGATGTTTTAGGAACCGTGGACGTTATGAAAATAGTTGTCACGTGGGCTTTCTCAGCCGACCCTTGAGACTTGACACCTATGTGAAACACCTGAAACAATCCAAGTGATCAGTTGAGAAACGAACACGGGTTATAATATCCCGAAACGATATATATCTTTTAAAATATTTGATTGTTACAGAGACACGTGACATCGAATAAGTTTCTTTGTACAGCTGCAGACGAGTGGGATATTGTTCCTTTGTGTGGATATTCACGGATACATTCCTCGAACAAGGAAGCTGCCTAAAATTTATACACATAAATTTGGTAGGTTGTAATTATGGTATTTGCATTTTGTTTTCCTTCATTTGAACCGATAATTCGTTCTTGTTTCTCTACGTCTTGGTTGGGAAATTCTTCAATGCGCGATAGACGTTGTTTTCACAGGTCTTTTCTCTTTGTAAGCGTGTATATATTACCGTCAATTTGTAAAATGTGATTCTCTCAGGCAATTTATAAAAAGTGTAAATATTTCAGTCCTTTATTCCAAATTTAAAAATTCCAAAAATTCAATACAAGCAACCCCTAAAAGCCCCCTCTTGGGTAGCACACACCACTTTCACCCTTTTCGGAATACACTAAATGGTCCGGCCAGGGCCGTGTGCGAAATACGCTACAGTCAGAAACCGCACGTTAAATCTTCTATATCAGTCAGTCAGTCATTTTGACTAAAAAATCTGTCCAGATTGATTAAGACTATCAAAAGGGCCTACAAACAGATTATTATGTAGGATTAGAAGCCAAACAACATAGAAATGTACTTTTCAACGTAACATTTTCAGTCTCTTGGTGATGACATTAAACATAAAAATGTTTGGAATTCGTTATCATAATAATAGAGATGGAAATGTTTTTCAGTCAATTTGTAAAATAACTGAATATTTAGATGTTTAATAAATATGTTACACATTTTGACAGTAAAAAAATATACACACTATAAAAAAAGCAATGCTCAGGTGAAATATTTACTTTATGTTGCAAGTAAAAATAGTGTAAACGAAAATCGCAAAATTACCAAGCAAGTGACTTATCAAAACTTCGTCACCATTACCGATGCTACCCACAAAGATACCTACATTTCCTTATTATCTCGAAAACTGTATTTCATTTTGTTGATCAATGTGACCATACGCCCTAATTACTACCGGTATCCATAAAAGTGACTAATGCGCTTACGAATGGCCCAGCAGAGGTCGCGAACTAGTCTAGATTTCTGCTATACATCCGGGTACTCACTGGGAAAAAACAATAACAAAGGCAACAACCAGTCCCGGGGAATTGCGTTAGATCAGTGCCCCTTTAATCTTTTGTTTTTATTTATGCATATACCAAGACCGGTGATTAAGTCTAAAGACACGGATCAATCCCAAGACCAAGCCGAGCCGACCCCTACTGATTCTGTCGATATTTCATCTTCGCTTCCACTTTATCCTCCTTCTTGGTGGATGGTGACAGTCTCTGACAACTTCCTCATTGACGACGTTCCCACAGTAACAGTCTAACCATTTGTCACCAGTATGTCCGTATCAACAATTCTGTTGGAGCAAGCAGCAGCCTTTTGATGGTTTGTCCAAGCCAGCCTCCGAAGTGCCCCTGATTGATTGTCTGCATTCATCTGCTACTGCAGATGGGGATTGATGAAGCCAGGATCACGCTTGCGCTTTTGAATAGGATTGCCTTCCTTCATCAAAGATTTGCCGTTCCTATGATCTATGTTTCGTCCACCTTGTTACCTTAAGGATTGGGTTTGATACCCTTCACACATTGTATCCGTATCAGCACAGAATCCACAACACTGACTGTTGATATGGGTTTGGCAAGACACCTAGACACCCCTATGGGATGCTGCAGTGAGGGACAGAACCAAGACCACCTATACTTCTGGCTTTCAGTCATATGTTGCCTTTCTCCTCAGATATAGCCTGTACTCTACATGCTCAAGCCTTACACGGGCAGCACAAGGTCTGCCACAAGTTGATTCTGAACTTCTGCAACGATATGTGGCCTATTGTTTTGGTGAAGTGAAACTACAGCATAGAACTATCAAATCTCACCTTGCGGGTATTCTGTTCACTTATCTGAAGGCAAGTGTATACTGGTGGTCTAAATCAGCTATGAACTCTGCTTCATGGATACAAGAAGCTACAACAACAGTGTGCCTAAATGCTTACCTATAGCCTTCAATGTTTCTGAAGAAGATTGTGTGTACACTACGCAAAGGGGTGCTCGGACCTTTTTAATGATCTGGTAATGGAGGTCATGTGCACCACTGCTTTCTTGGTTTTCTATGATGTGCAGAGTTCACTTGTTCAAGTGACTTTGATGCAAGTACCAATTTAAGCCGATCTGATATCCCAGTAGACCATAATACATGAAAGTGTACCCTTGTTCTCAAAGCTTCCAAAACAGACATTTTTAGACAGGGTTTGGCAATTCCCTTCTTGGCCAACCACTCTACCATTTGCCAATCTGAACCGCTTGAAACAAGTAAGACGACCTCATGGCGCCATGGGCAGTGACGCTCTGTTTGTTGCCTGTGTTGGGAAAGCCTTTTCGCATACTATGTTCCTGTAATGGCTTAATATGACTATGAAACATGCACGTCTCGACACAGCTAAATACTCTGGACAGTCATTTTGCATAGGGGCAGCGACTTCTGCTGCTATACAGTTTGTATGGAAGACCAACTCATTAAGACACTGGGTAGATGGCAGTCAAACTGTTATACACTATATGTGGAAACCCCAGAAGCGGTAATTAAGAATGCTCAGTTGTCTTTAATTACATGTTCACAAGATACCTTGTCATTGAGAACACTCTGACCAGCTACATTGAAATGTTTTTTATGGTTGATTCCATTGCATTATGTTTATGTATCTTCTCTGTTCATTTGTTGCCACTTGCCATATTGGACATGCTTTAGGTACACCATGTACTTTCCTTACCACACCTTGCACACCTTGGGGGCTCTCGTTCTTGTGAGGATGTACCCATCTAATCACTTGCTTTTCGACTTGGTCCTATATCCCACAAGCCTAAACCAGAGCTCAGGTCGCAGCCAATATCCGCAGACCACTGTCTGAGTTGCCACAGCAGCCCAAGGACCATCACCTAGCTCTCGGCCATTCCTCTCTTTGGGATAAAGTATCAGTCAGTCAGTGCCAAACATTATTATGTATGTTGTTTTATCATGTGTATTATAAATTTTGTATTTTCTCCTCATTGCTTGTTGTGTTTGCACAAATAAATTTTGCATTGATTTTTTTGCGATCTATTAGACAAAGTTCTCTGTTATATCTTGATATCAGTACCTACTTATGTATATTATTCTGCAAGAAAGGAAGTTCTTTTATTGATGAGGTGACTGTTTACAGCTCAACCTAAATGCACCATGTACAAAACTTTCATGATTAGGTCAGACCTGCATTTGTTGTGCAGAGATATTGTTTTAGAAGAAGACTTCAATTTCCGATCATTGTGATCTCTGGGCTGAATTCAAAGATTTGTTGCATTGAAATAACCTAATGGACAAGCAGTAACTATCAATAAATCCGACCTCTTCTGATTTATTTATCAGGGCAAATCAGCAAAGAACAAAATTAAGAAAAACAGCCAGCTTTGAGGGAATTTTTAAAATTGTTGTCTTCAATGTTTGTGAATTTTAAATCAGAAATTTCGCAGGATATTACTTAAAAAGTAGACAGTGCAAGAAGTCATTATGCAAGCTTAGACGCCAAGCTAGCTAAGGCTTACAAAACAAAGGAGCCCGGGACCCTGGATCTGGCGTTCTGTATGGTGGGGTCCATGGCTTGTCAAGCCATGGATGCAGATCAGTGATCCTGGACCTGGATCTGTCTGACAAGTGTCTCTGTGTCTGTTCAGCTGGATCAGTTCCGCTTATCCCACGGGTTGAGAAGCTTGTAATGTAGTGAGTACGTAGTTACCGGTAGACTGATTCACACTATTATAGCTGCTATCACTATTATACGTCACATCTCCTGTTAAACCTGCATAATAAAGTTCTGTTCTGTATCAGTTCAAGGGACATAAACACGGAAACTGTTGTGCACGGTGGCTGTGATTCATATGAGGAAAAGGGATCTAAGTGGGGTGAAGCAGGATTGACTGTTGATGGACACATGTGCTACTTATAACCTCCGGATCAAGGTCACGGGAATCAAGTTCATCAATAGACATCGGATCAGACTTTATTTGTTTCACCAAACCTTCATCTGTGTAAAAGCAATTTTAGCAGATCAATATGTGTTTTGGTTACCCAACTTGAACTTTTATGTGCATAAAGGGTCTCCTAGTTAATTATCCCCAGCACATATTTTGCTGCCTGTCTGGAATAATGTTCAGAATTTGGAAATGGTTCACAAGCTGATTCCTGTCACCAAACCATCTGGGGAACCAGTTCAAGTTTTACCAGATGTTTGGGGAAATTCTGTTTTTTTTTAGCTCCAGTGAGAAGTCCAAAGTTGTCCCTGATGTATACAACAACTGTACGAGAGACTTTATTTACACTGAATGACAATTTATTGATATTGAAGTTTAAAGATTAACTACCCTAATAACCGGCCAACCGGTTTATGTCATTCATCAGCGGATGTTTGAATCGCAATTGCCTGAATCAGATTTTCATTTGTTGTATCTCAGACGAACTAAAGATCATCATGTGTCCGTTTTTTGGAAGGATTTAAAATATATGAACAATCATGCATGTATGTGACTGGATATTTTGTCCTGTATCAATTGATAGGGAGCAGAAATTAATCAGCTATTCCCTTCAACCTTCAGTGACTATACATGCATCATCCTGATTTGCTTGTCACAATTGTCACAATGTCACACTCTTGATCCTCTGACGGGTAACAGCCAAAGGAATACTCGAGGCATATCTGTGACAAGAGGGATATTGTCTGTGTCCAAACTAGGACTGGGATGGTAACTCGGGTACCCGGGGTGGTGGGTACTGAGTAGGACTCGGGTACCCACAGGACAACCCGGACCCAGGGTTAGTCATGTGATATATAGTTTAATGACAAAAATTATCTAGTACTCTATGATTACAGTACAAGTCACTAATGTTCACATTTCTTTCTGACTATGCACCCATTCATTCTGACTTTTCATATGGTTGAATAAAGACATAACTTAAGTCAGCTTCAGTGTATGCATGACCAGATTGTTTAATACATGTATCTAAATACGTTTTGCAAGTGGTGTAGTAAAAAAATTCCCAATCGTACATTTTGTATCTCTTGAGACCTACAGTGGGTACCCGGGTAGGGTCAGGTACCCGGGTAGTAAATTTGGACTCGTCCCAGCCCTAGTCCAAACCTCAACAAACAATCAACCAAACTACAATAGCTGTGTCACTTACCTGGATATCATAGATTTCTTCAGGAGTTAGGGAGTGAATGTTGTTCAGTGCCACAGTCAGCAATATTCTGTCTATTTCATAGCAGCCTCATACTTTTTGAGCTTGGATCAAACAAACCAAAAATATATGTGTTGAAATGCACAGTGGTATGAAAAAAATCATCTTTTGACAACCTTTGAAAAAGAATATTAATGTTGGGAAAATGTCACTCTTTACCACAAGTAAAGTACAAGGTTAAAGGCACAGTATTATTGGAAATTGAAATTGGATGGTTATGTTGAAGAATATCATTTTGTTTTTGTTTTTCCACATTTTTCAATAAGTATAAAGATAAATCTACCGTTATTACCACAACTGTAAAAAGAATATAAAAAGAATGTAAATGAATATTGTTATGTACATGTAAATATAAATATATAAACCAATATTTCTTTTTGTCATTTCAGGTTTCTATAGGTTATCTGCCAAACAAGAGGATTCTAGGTCTCAGTAAATTAGCCAGGTAAGAATCTTTATTGGTGGTTTTATGAACAACCTTGTTACCAGGTCAAATGGTCACAGACTAATTGAGCTTCATACATTCAGATATTCCAACAGATAACAAATTGTCTCTTATGAAAGTCCATCTTCCTGAGGCAAGGGAGTTAACTGACTGTAAAAGTTCAGTTTGCACCCTTGACAAACTAGCCTGGAATTTTGTGGCCCGGTCATAGCGCCACCAGTGGCAATTACGAGTTATGTCCCTTCTATGTCCCTCCTACTTACCAATCTGATTCCACCTTACTTATCACTTGCATTTGCTTCTAACAAAATGGCGGCGCCCAGTCAAGTCGATCTAATCGATTATCAAGATCCTTATTGTAATAAAATGAGTCTTACCTCGCGATCACTTGAGCACCTTGATTAAAAACATGAAAAGATTTGGACAACATCTGTTGACACCCAGTTTGCAGTACACATGGTTTGCAATTCCTGTAGTTGACTGAAATCTGCACCGAAGTCGCCATGTTGTTTACGAACCAAATGTCCATTTCATTAAGCGATTTCCAGCCAAATATATAACTCCATAATTCCAGCCTCGTTTAGCAAGAAACTGGACTTATATAGTCAGTTAACTCCCTTGCCTCAGGAAGATGATGAAAGACGGTACAAGTTTGCTTGAATATAAACGTGAATGGTTTCCTGAAAATAACTTTGAAAATAACTGAAGGAATTTGACCAAATTTGATTTTGAGATATTCCTTTCTAAATGATATGTGAAGGGCAATAACCAATAAGGAGTTCCAACTCTGTGATAATTCTAATAACCTTGCCCACTTCAGTTTGCTGCTACACTGCTGTAAGTGATGGGGGGTTTGTCGATTGATCATACACACAGTGAACTCTATCCTGCGTTCAAGCTGCTGCTCTATTTATGGTGACCCGCATGACCCAGGGTCAAGCCCTATCCAGAATACTGTAATTCATGAAATTGGTGTGAGCTTGAGATTAATGTCCTTGTTAAATTTAATAAAGGGACAAATTTTTATATGGAGAAATTGGAGGATATTGTCATCTCAGGTTCGCTGCATATGGGTGAAAATTATGAGGTACATTACATAACTTACTGTAAACTTTGTAATTGAGCGCGAGCTTAGTGCTTCTCACCAAGTGCTCAGTGTTGTAAACTTGGTAATTGAACGCGAGCTTAGTGCTTCTCACCAAGTGTTCAGTGTTGTAAACTTGGTAATTGAGCGCGAGCTTAGTGCTTCTCACCAAGTGTTCAGTGTTGTAAACTTGGTAATTGAGCGCGAGCTTAGTGCTTCTCACCAAGTGTTCAGTGTTGTAAACTTGGTAATTGAGCGCGAGCTTAGTGCTTTTCACCAAGTGTTCAGTGTTGTAAATTTGTTTACAAGTTGATGAAACAGGTAAGACAATCGCAAACAATGTATGACAGCATCTTTGTTCTTGGTTACCTTGTCAAATCATTTTATCATTACAAGAAAACTCTGCTCACCCACATAGTGACACATAGTGACAATGTCTATACAGTAATAGTTGTTGTAATTTATGTTTAAAAGATTTGGCTAACATATAACTTAAGTCTGAACTTGATGATATTGTTTTCTGGTTGTTTTTTAATGTTCAGTGGTAGGGTACCTTGCATTAATTTCTTGTTTATATTAGGCAAGGGGTAGATCGTTGCATCAATGTGGTGATGCATGGATTTCATGATTTACAGTATATATCTTGGCAGCAGTCAATGGCTACCCAGTAGAATGAGATGGCAATATGGTTGTTAACATTCTAGCATCTCACACGTCAGCTTGGGTTGTATACTCCTTAGGGAGCTGAGAATGATGGTTGAGAGTACACTGATCCATTGACTTGGGTAATAGTAGTGCAGTGCTTTGACCATGCCCCTGTGGTGTGGATATGGCGCAGTATATATAGGCCTATTATTATGATTATTATTATGATTATGATGATGATGATGATGATGATGCCTTGTCAAACCCACCCAGAACTTTTCGGAGAATGTAAAGACTGCACAACACTGCAGCTTTCTGCATTACCCAGATTGTCAAAGGGCTGTATTCCTGGTAGCAAACCCGGGTACTATCCCAATGTCAGTCAACAGATTGGGAGGTACCAAACCTAAGGCACCGAGAACAATGGGGAGTCGGACAACTTGGTACTTGGGATGCAAGCCTGACTTTTCGAAAGCGAGATCCACGTATTTGCCATGTTTTTCCTCAATCTTGTCAATCACATTAGTGTCAAAGGGGACAGAAAATTCAATGGTATAAATGATTTCAATGGATTTATCAAAAAGGACAAGATCAGGTTAGTTGACCTGGATACTGTCTCAGGCTGTATACGGGCCTATTCCAAAGAATTTTGTAAATAACAAATCAATCTACTGATCGGTTCCGTCATTTGTTGCTGAGAAAAGGTGTATATCCTTACGAATATATGGATGAGTGGTCTAGATTTGACGAAACTAAATAACCACCCCTTGAATCATTCTAAAGTAACTTAACAGAATCTAAAATAACAGATACCGATTATGAACACGCTCTGACGATTTGGGATAGATTAGGTTGTAAGATTTTAGGTGATTATCACGATCTGTACTTAAAAACCGATGTACTGTTACTCGCCGATATATTCGAGATATTTAGAAGGACATGTTTAAAACAATATGGCTTGGATCCGGCATGGTACTATTCCAGTCCTGGACTATCGTGGGATGCATTGTTGAAGAAGACCGGTGTAGAACTAAAACTACTCACCGATTACGATATGCACTTGTTTATTGAGAAAGGATTAAGAGGTGGTATATCGATGGTAGCGAAAAGGTATTCTAAGGCTAATAATAAATTAGTGGAAGGATATGATCCGAGTAATACCGACACTCACATATTATATCTCGACGCCAACAATTTGTATGGATGGGCTATGAGTCAACCTTTACCCTTGGGGGGTTTTGAGTGGGTCGATGATATCTAAATGAGTGAATGATATCAATGTGACTGATGCGAATAAAGGGTACATACTAGAAGTTGACTTGGAATATCCAAATTCGTTACATAAAGACCATAACAGTTATCCACTAGCTCCCGAAAGATTAATGGTGAATAAAGATTGGATGTCGGAATATCCACACTCCTTGATGGGTAATACTACGTTAGCTAACGTAGAAAAACTCGTACCAAATTTGATGGATAAGACAAAATATATAGTTCACTACAGAAATCTCCAGTTATATCTATCGTTAGGTATGAAACTAAAGAAAATACACAGAGTTCTAAAGTTTGATCAAATTAAGCCCTTGGATGGAGCCCTATATAAGGCTGAATACAGATTTAAGAAAGAAAGCTACCAGCGATTTCGAAAAGAATCTATATAAGCTCATGAATAACTCAGTATTTGGTAAAACTATGGAGAATCTAAGGAAGCGTGTTGATGTTAAATTAGTCAGGTCTAATGAGGAAGAAAGACTCAGGAAACTTATAGCCAGTCCGGCTTTTAACAGAAGCAAGATATTTGTTAACGACTTAGCCACGTTGCATATGCAGAAGAGTAATATAAAATTCAACAGACCGGTGTACGTCGGTATGAGTATTCTTGACTTGTCAAAACACTTAATGTATGACTTTTATTACAACGAACTTAAGAAGCAATACGGCGATAGATGCGAGGTGTTATATACCGACACAGATTCTTTGTTGATGGAAATACAAACCGAGGATGTGTATAAAGATATGGCAGAAAAAATAGATATGTACGACACGAGCGATTACCCAAAAGATAATCCACTGCACAGCGTAGTAAATGAAAAAGTGTTAGGTAAGATGAAGGATGAATGTGCTGGGACCCCTATAGCGGAGTATGTCGGATAAAGACCTAAGATGTATTCTATAAAGAAGTCCGATAATGGAGAGATAAGAAAAGCTAAGGGTGTTAAGAAGTATGTGGTAAAAAAGCATATCAAACACGAACAGTATAAAGAAGCATTATTCAACGGTAGAACATTCAAACACGAGATGAACTCTTTGAGGAGTTACAATCACAGGATATATGGATTAAGAATGAACAAGACATCATTATCCCCCTTAGATACAAAGAGAAGGATTGATAATGATGGTGTAACTACCTATGCTTATGGTTATGGCGGTAATACTGTATCGTTGGGAACTATGAGCAACTCTTCTCATACAAATGCCCTGCCCAGTCCATCTTTAAGATAATAAAGAATAGGCTCTCCTTCTTTCATAACCAACCGACTACTGCTATATATCTTAAGAGACCAAATCAGATCGGTTGCGCGATGTAGGCCTCCTTCGAGTTCACCGGCCTGGTATAAATATCTTACCCTTACTCTATCCGGAAGTTTTTGTTCTTTGCCTCTCCTCGGTGCTGAAGATTCGGAAGTCACAGATTTCATTTTAATCGCATCGGATGGTTTTATCTCATTACTTTATTATTCAGCGCTGATACAACAGCTGATAATCGTGTCACCCATTCGGTTGATCTGTATCATTCCAATTTCATTTCGATCCCATACTGATAGCCAAACAAACGTTCCGCTAATGTCCGGTTAAATCTTTCAACGATAGCTTGACTACGGTGGGCCTCTTTTTCACCACGCCTGATTTCGACATCGTGCTTTGTTAACAGTTTAGTTACTGATCCCTTAAACTCACGACCAGGATCTACTTGAAATAGCTTAGGCCATTTTAGTGGTCCGCATTTATATATGCGGCTCAGTGCATTAGCTACTTCTGTTGAATCTTTCAAGGTTAATGGCTTAGCCTCTTTGTACCGACTAGCCACATCCACTACTGTTAAAGCGTATTTATACATTTTGCGTCTTACCTTATCATGGGGAAGAAACAAGAGGTCAGCCTGATGAACTTCATTCTTTGTAAAAATATCAAACTTCTTCCTCGGTATATAGCGCAGTGCTGGTAAGTATATTTGCCACATCGCTTGTTTCTTTAACCAATCCTTGGCCACATCTTTAGATACCTTAGCCGCAGTGGCTAATTTTTGTATTGCTCCTATACCTTTCCAATATCCTCTTGGGCTATAGTAAATTTTATTCATTATTAATTAATATTGATGTTTCTTTTAATACGACTCATGACGATCGTTGAATCACATCAGCGTTTTTGCATAAAAAATTCCCCCTATAGTGGTGGTATAGGTATATAAATCTGGCTCCAGTTGAAGTGAGCCAGAATCACCATTACCTATACTACTTAAATGCATTACAATTTAAACACAGAAAGTACCATGTTTCTCATCCTCTTAGTAAGAAGAAATTATCATATACGTTTGGTTCATTTACTTCACTTTCAGTAAAGGAAACACATGTCTAATGACAAACGACCCCCTTCCAATCACATACTTGATTATTTCTAGTTGCACAAATGCACACTAGCTGAAGTCAACATGTCATACCAACACAAGGGGCTGATTCATTTCTCAAAGAAGCAGAACTACCTTTCAAACTTTCAAGTTCACTGCCAATTCATCAAAGCTTAAAGTCTTACTATGCCACCATGTTCTTTATCTCCAAACACACTACTCCCAAGAACCATGTAACAAATGTTAGATTTGGGATTACACTTTCTTTGTATAGTACATATTCTATTCTAAACCACACTCTCAGAGTGAGGCACCTAAATGCCAGCATCCAAAGTCAGTGAACTAATCCACTCAGCAACCAAGGCTTCTACACAAATGGAACTCCGACAACTTGCAGTCTAGATCACTTACTTTGTGTAAGTATAAATCATAAAATTTTCCTTTTTTTTCAGTGATAATAAGGATGTATTTAAAGTTTATTATCACTTATTTGTTTCAGCTACTCATTTATAAAATTCACTTGAATTATTTTTTCTAAAAACATGTTTGTTGTTATTGTGTCGGCTACGCTGCTGGTCATGACAGGTCACCAGTTCAACAATCCATATATACAGCTTTGGAACGAAAATATTACAACTACCCACCTGACCTTTATAAATTACCATTTTCTGAAGACAATATGTGCAAATGTCCTAAAATTTACATCTAGTTTTTGATTAATAGTCGTTTTTACCGGAACCGGTAACATCACTTTGCATAACACCACTCCCAAGAGGCTTATTTGCATATCATGTGATCAGACTTTTATTTCGTTTTTAAACAAATGCTGAAATCAGAACAGACTGGGGCTTTACATATTGTTCAGCATAATTATATCGATATGCTACTAAAACTGTGCGACTGTGAGGTGCACAACAAAATATATTTATCCATGAAAGTGACCGTAACTCTAGTTCTCCAAACGGATTTGATGACAGCATGTGATGTAAACAAAGGAAAACTACACAAATGGAAAGAGGTTTTCAAATTTTGACATCCTTTCTAATTGAAAGTTAACCATGATATATGTCTATCTAGCTGTGTAGACTCTCTAAAAAATGAAACAGAAGAAAATATGATCGTAGTTGCTTTGAATAATGTCAGTTGGCGCTGTCACTGTATGTGGTAAAGCGGACCCTATGGAACGGGGTAAATGGAAGTTGTAAGTATCGGAGGAACATATGATTTCGCTGAAATTTAGGTAAACATAAACAAATAAAATTTTGAATAAAATCAATTAAAAAAATAGATGACAAACATAAGGACAGATATATAGTGAACACTATTTAATTACCAGATAGTATAACAACAGGATTAACTTGCGTAATTCACTATAGATTTGTTGACATTCTATTTCCAATGATGGATCATGATAGCCTGAAATGATACAAAAGGAAAGTAAGTGTGTATTATACACGAGAGATATTTTTTTTCCAGGATTTAATTGTCCATAATTTGGGGTGTGTATTATACACAATTGTATTGTACATGAATAAATACGGTATCATTCCAGTGGAATTAATGGAGGTTAAACAAAACCTTTCCACTTCAACAACTGTAAAGTCAAGTACAAGTTACACAAGAGTCAACATGAAATGACACATTGGGTCCAATCCGGGAGTGGAGTTTGGCTCCTTATACCCCACCTTTACTTCATTGCCATTGGATACCTTAAATTCAGTTCAATGAATAAAAAAATAATGCTGTTCAGTATTTTTTAACATTCCAAATCATCAAAATACACGAGTTCACAACCAGACTGATCAGTATAGCAAGTTTCATCAACAACCAACAGCTTGAATCTGCCATGACAGTCGTGAAGTGGGCTCTTCAAAGATGGCTGCTTTCTTCACATGTGCCCACATAAGCCTTGTTCTCTGGCTGACTCTCCAGGTCTTTTGTAAACATGTGCCGCTAACTTTATGGGAATACACTCAAATACACAATGGACAACCATTTGATGTAATCTCATGGTGATTGGTGTATCTCCAGGCATGCCGTTATAGGTTCTCATGAAGAGGCGTCATGACACGGCACATTTCAATTGAACCAACTGATGTACAGTGAACTATATATGTTTAAAACGAACTGATGGATATAGCAAAAGTTGTTTAGATCCTGGCCATTTGTTTTTTATATGTTTTTTATGAACTACGGTTGTAACAAACTAAAATTAGTGGTTCCTTTGAGTTCGTTATAACCGTAGTTTACAGTATGATCCCACCTCCATCAGTTAACTGACCGACTCCATTCCCTTGAAGCTAGTCATGGGTATGGTCATCTTGGTGGTGGGTGGTTTCACCAGTTTGTAAGTAGTCCTCATCAACAGATAGAAGTTCTGAAAATGAAGAATCATGTATCATGTATGAGAGTATCTTCATCTGAGGTAAAGGTATCTTTACAATTTATGAATGCTGTCATTGGCTTGTTTAATGACCTGCTTCGCATAGCTAGGCCATGGCAGAGTGTGATGCTTGATGATGGTACCCCCCAAGAACATTCCTGGAGATTCCTGCCTCTGAAGCACATGAGATGTCTTCAATCAACTCAGCAAAAGAAAAACCTAATTTAAAGTTGTCCGTGGGTGAAGAGTCAAAATTCTGGTTCGGTATGCTTCACAAACCGATCTGTCATTGTTGTGCCCCGGGTGATTCGTGGGTTGGTGTAATCCATGTTCCCGTGGAGACCAGCAGTCTCCATGCAACCATGCAATGGTGTACGCTGGCATTCACAGATACCATCATCTGTGGGGTCTTCAACCATACTGTTCTCTTTATTAGCTTAGACGGTCATGGTTCAGGAGACTTGGTTGCTGGTTTTTGCCAACTGAGGGCAACTCCCTGATGTCCAAGCCTTTACGGGAATCAATGGGTCAGGAACCCCACTCTTCCACCATCTTCATGTCTGACTCATTGTACCCCCAGTTGCCACTGATGTACATGATCCAGCGGAGTCTGCTGATCTTCATGACAAATGTGATCTGATGGAATCCCAGGGTGCCTAGCCCCACAAGTGCAGTCTGTCGGTCTTGTACCATACTGTTATCCAGTTGATAAGGCATAAACCAATGGTCTGATGTAACTCAGTAGCTTCCTCATAGAGCCAATGGAACTGTGGCCAGTCGGTACCTATGGTCAGTTGAACTATCCATGTTTGTCAACAGTGCAGAGGAGGTCGCCATCATCTTAACACCTCACTAAATACACCAACATGACCAAGCCCAACTTAATCATCCAAATACAAGATTCTGAACAATCTTATGACATTTATTGAAAACACAAGAGATTAAGAATCAGTGTGGCAGGCTGTGAATAAAAATACCAATGGAATTAAGCTGATTAAGAAGAGAGAAATAACATGCAGCTTAAATGCAATATGAGAACACCAAGAAATGGTCTATGGGAAGACATGATGTAAACATTGTTGTAAGAATATAAACATGAGTACCTTCACTGTTCAAAACACAGTAAACATAATCAAGTACTTGACTAGAACTACCAGAAGGTGAAACCATGCCAGCACACAGAGGATAAGTTATGAAGTACTTGACAAGAACTACCAGAAGGTGAAACCATGCTAGCACACAGAGGATAAGTTATGAAGTACTTGACAAGAACTACAAGAAGGTGAAACCACACTAGCACACAGAGGATAAGTTATGAAGAACTTGACAAGAACTACAAGAAGGTGAAACCACACTAGCACACAGAAGATAAGTTATCAAGTACTTGACAAGAACTACAAGAAGGTGAAACCACACTAGCACACAGAGGATAAGTTATGAAGTACTTGAAAAGAACTACAATATGGTGAAACCACACTAGCACACAGAAGATAAATTATCAAGTACTTGACTAGAACTATCATATGGTGAAACCACAATAGCACACAGAAGATAAGTTATCAAGTACTTGACACGAACAACCATATGGTGAAACCACGCCAGCACACAGAGGATAAGTTATCAAGTACTTGACAAGAACTACCAGAAGGTGAAACCACACTAGCACACAGAGGATAAGTTATCAAGTACTTGACAAGAACTACCATATGGTGAAACCACGCCAGCACACAGAGGATAAGTTATCAAGTACTTGACAAGAACTACAAGAAGGTGAAACCACTTTAAGACTTTAAGCTTTGATGAATTGGCAGTGAACTTGAAAGTTTGAAAGGTAGTTCTGCTTCTTTGAGAAATGAATCAGCCCCTTGTGTTGGTATGACATGTTGACTTCAGCTAGTGTGCATTTGTGCAACTAGAAATAATCAAGTATGTGATTGGAAGGGGGTCGTTTGTCATTAGACATGTGTTTCCTTTACTGAAAGTGAAGTAAATGAACCAAACGTATATGATAATTTCTTCTTACTAAGAGGATGAGAAACATGGTACTTTCTGTGTTTAAATTGTAATGCATTTAAGTAGTATAGGTAATGGTGATTCTGGCTCACTTCAACTGGAGCCAGATTTATATACCTATACCACCACTATAGGGGGAATTTTTTATGCAAAAACGCTGATGTGATTCAACGATCGTCATGAGTCGTATTAAAAGAAACATCAATATTAATTAATAATGAATAAAATTTACTATAGCCCAAGAGGATATTGGAAAGGTATAGGAGCAATACAAAAATTAGCCACTGCGGCTAAGGTATCTAAAGATGTGGCCAAGGATTGGTTAAAGAAACAAGCGATGTGGCAAATATACTTACCAGCACTGCGCTATATACCGAGGAAGAAGTTTGATATTTTTACAAAGAATGAAGTTCATCAGGCTGACCTCTTGTTTCTTCCCCATGATAAGGTAAGACGCAAAATGTATAAATACGCTTTAACAGTAGTGGATGTGGCTAGTCGGTACAAAGAGGCTAAGCCATTAACCTTGAAAGATTCAACAGAAGTAGCTAATGCACTGAGCCGCATATATAAATGCGGACCACTAAAATGGCCTAAGCTATTTCAAGTAGATCCTGGTCGCGAGTTTATGGGATCAGTAACTAAACTGTTAACAAAGCACGATGTCGAAATCAGGCGTGGTGAAAAAGAGGCCCACCGTAGTCAAGCTATCGTTGAAAGATTTAACCGGACATTAGCGGAACGTTTGTTTGGCTATCAGTATGGGATCGAAATGAAATTGGAATGATTAAGATCAACCGAATGGGTGACACGATTATCAGCTGTTGTATCAGCGCTGAATAATGAAGTAACGAGATTAATCGGGAAAAAACCATCCGATGCGATTAAAATGAAATCTGTGACTTCCGAATCTTCAGCACCGAGGAGAGGCAAAGAACAAAAACTTCCGGATAGAGTAAGGGTAAGATATTTATACCAGGCCGGTGAACTCGAAGGAGGCCTACGTCGCGCAACCGATCTGATTTGGTCTCTTAAGATATATAGCAGTAGTCGGTTGGTTATGAAAGAAGGAGAGCCTATTCTTTATTATCTTAACTCTTTCAACACCAGTCAACCAGAAGTGTTTTATGCTGGGACACCGAGTTCCCAGAGACTCTTGTGTGATAGATGAAGCCAACATTTATCAAAGAAAATACCTGCTTGTAAAATATATTTGCTACTACATGTTATACACCATTTGAAAGGTCTGATCCTATGGTTTATAAACATGAAAGTTATATTTTTCAAATTATTTAAAATAATGCATTTACAACTTAATTAAATTCGTTGTAAATAAAAAATGTACGCTAACACGTTGTTAACATCCAGATTAAGGACCAAGGAAGCGAAAACTTGACGATTTTCGGCAAATATATGATTTCAAAATATCCACGTACCTATTTCTGTTTTATTTTCATTGTTTACGTAATTAGAAAATCATTTTAAAAAGAATTATAAATAGTTTCTGTCATCACCCATTTCCCGATAACAGCGACTGTCCGCTCAGTAAAATGAAGAAATACCCCCGTTTTCGAGGTTTCGTATGAATAACACGTTCGTCGAAGAATGGCATATGACACATCGCTGGAAAGCTTATTCCTTCATCTACACGCTCGTAACATCGACTGGTTTTTTTTCGTAGTTATAACAAGCGATTTCATTGGATTAAAATTGGTTTCTAATGACGCTTTCTTGCCGAAATCTGCTACAAGTTTCGTGATTGGTCAATTTTGAGCACGTGACCTAAGGCAGTCAATCAAATTACAGCTGTGATACCAAGCTCGTGTTCGATAAATTACAGAAGTTTGCGATAGAATTTTGTTAAATCGTGTTATTCTGAACGTTTTGAGCAGGAAATCACGATATATATTAAAAATATGGAACTTCGTGAATGTATCGTGCTAGGTTACGAGCTGTGACAAAGATTTTTCATGCATATATTTTTGCATTAAACATCGTGTCAGAGCCGAGGATTCAAGGCGACGAAAGCCGAGATGTCATTTGACTTACATTACACGCGATCGCACGAAAAGATGGAAATAATAACTTAGATGTAAGTTTAATTACTTTTAGATATATTTTTGTTGATTTTATTTATGACTTTGTATAATATTTTTAAGATTTGTTTAAAACGTCTTTATTTTCCTCTTTGACGTGTTCGATGTGGACCCGTTGTCGAAATGTGTGTCTGAGAATTTTATTTTCAATAACATCGCGAGAAATAGTGAATAATTTTTTAATTTAACGATAAAAAATGTTAAATTGAAATGGAATATGTATTTCAGACATTGTGAAATGTGATAGATTTAATAAATGAATGACATTACAGGTAGGTCCATAAAAATATATACTATTTTGACTTGACTACGGCTTGGCCGGATAACCGGCCTGCGGTGTCTGGGGACTCGATGCTTCTTGGCCGGATAACCGGCCTACGGTGTTGAAAGAGTTAAAGATGGACTGGGCAGGGCATTTGTATGAGAAGACTTGCTCATAGTTCCCAACGATACAGTATTACCGCCATAACCATAAGCATAGGTAGTTACACCATCCTTATCAATCCATCTCTTTGTATCTAAGGGGGATAATGATGTCTTGTTCATTCTTAATCCATATATCCTGTGATTGTAACTTCTTAAAGAGTTCATCTCGTGTTTGAATGTTCTACCGTTGAATAATGCTTCTTTATACTGTTCGTGTTTGATATGCTTTTTTACCACATACTTCTTAACACCCTTAGCTTTTCTTATCTCTCCATTATCGGACTTCTTTATAGAATACATCTTAGGTCTTTATCCGACATACTCCGCTATAGGAGTCCCAGCACATTCATCCTTCATCTTACCTAACACTTTTTCATTTACTACGCTGTGCAGTGGATTATCTTTTGGGTAATCGCTCGTGTCGTACATATCTATTTTTTCTGCCATATCTTTATACACATCCTCGGTTTGTATTTCCATCAACAAAGAATCTGTATCGGTATATAACACCTTGCATCTATCGCCATATTGCTTCTTAAGTTCGTTGTAATAAAAGTCATACATTAAGTGTTTTGACAAGTCAAGAATACTCATACCGACGTACACCGGTCTGTTGAATTATATATTACTCTTTTGCATATGCAACGCGGCTAAGTCGTTATCAAATATCTTGCTTCTGTTAAAAGCCGGACTGGCTATAAGTTTCCTGAGTCTTTCTTCCTCATTAGACCTGACTAATTTAACATCAACACGCTTCCTTAGATTCTCCATAGTTTTACCAAATACTGAGTTATTCATGAGCTTATATAGATTCTTTTCGAAATCGCTGGTAGCTATCTTTCTTAAATCTGTATTCAGCCTTATATAGGGCTCCATCCAAGGGCTTAATTTGATCAAACTTTAGAACTCTGTGTATTTTCTTTAGTTTCATACCTAACGATAGATATAACTGGAGATTTCTGTAGTGAACTATATATTTTGTCTTATCCATCAAATTTGGTACGAGTTTTTCTACGTTAGCTAACGTAGTATTACCCATCAAGGAGTGTGGATATTCCGACATCCAATCTTTATTCACCATTAATCTTTCGGGAGCTAGTGGATAACTGTTATGGTCTTTATGTAACGAATTTGGATATTCCAAGTCAACTTCTAGTATGTACCCTTTATTCGCATCAGTCACATTGATATCATTCACTTTGATATCATCGACCCACTCAAAACCCCCCAAGGGTAAAGGTTGACTCATAGCCCATCCATACAAATTGTTGGCGTCGAGATATAATATGTGAGTGTCGGTATTACTCGGATCATATCCTTCCACTAATTTATTATTAGCCTTAGAATACCTTTTCGCTACCATCGATATACCACCTCTTAATCCTTTCTCAATAAACAAGTGCATATCGTAATCGGTGAGTAGTTTTAGTTCTACACCGGTCTTCTTCAACAATGCATCCCACGATAGTCCAGGACTGGAATAGTACCATGCCGGATACAAGCCGTATTGTTTTAAACATGTCCTTCTAAATATCTCGAATATATCGGCGACTAACAGTACATCGGTTTTTAAGTACAGATCGTGATAATCACCTAAAATCTTACAACCTAATCTATCCCACATCGTCAGTGCGTGTTCATAATCGGTATCTGTTATTTTAGATTCTGTTAAGTTACTTTAGAATGATTCAAGGGGTGGTAATTTAGTTTCGTCGAATCTAGACCAATCATCCATATATTCGTAAGGATATACACCTTTTCTCAGCAACAAATGACGGAACCGATCGGTAGATTGATTTGTTATTGCTAAGTCATCGGGATAGTTTGCATTAGCTAAATTATCCAGGGAAGATAACAGAAACTGTACGGAGTCTATGAATCTAAGCCCATTACTTTGCTTTTTTCTGGCTTTCCCATCCTTGTCCCTATAATGTATAGTTTTAGTCAACTAGAATGATGTATATTTTTCCATATTATTAGGAATACATGGTCAGCCGCCGTCGGTCTTTGAGATAGCTTGCATAATGAGATGAGAATCGTATCCTCTAAGGTTGTGAAACACAACGGGGATGGGTATTGTTTGAGAATTCATTTTTAGGTTCAAGTTACACACATTATGCGCGGCTCCCCGATAATTACCCGTGACGTGGCAATGATCTCTTACAGAATCCCCATTCAGGGGTTTATTACAAACATGACAACTCGTTGACTTCTTATAGGCCCTCCAATCATCCCTCGTCATACACATTCGTTTCTTACGCGATAAATTTTTCCTGATTATTCTCTCTTCGTTTTGTAGATATTCTAGGAACTTTCCCGCTGCATCGGGACCTCTGTAAATCACGGGCGGGTTTGTTTTCCCATCATACCTTACAACTATATATCCAAACCCACAAGGAATAAGTTCTTGAGTTTTATATGTAAAACTATCTTGATTATTGCGTTCAGTATTTTCTATAGGTTTGATAAGCGCTTCGAAGTTGGCGTAAATTACATACAGTACTGGCATTTGATTACAATAATGTTCAAATTTTAATATATTTCTCCCCTCTTTAGGCATATCGATCCTGATAGCAGTCTGTCCAACACCTCTACAGTCTTCTTTATGCGCTTCTAATAGATCTTGTCTGCTGTACCCATGCAGGCATCTTTCGCAGAAATATTTCTTTCCTGCATGTTTTGTTTGATCGTATAATAGTCTGTTTAAACTCTTTATCCACGTATAATGATATTTATCATCTTTTTCGATTAGAAATAAATTGATTCTGGGGCGGAGCTTATCCTGTGTACAACAATTCCTTTAGAATGTCCGAAAACATTTATAGCTAAATTATTTTGCTTTTCCACCTTATCAATTTGTGATATTGGTGTAGGTTCGTCTATACCATCAAAGTTGAGTCCATCGTTTTGGGGATAGCTCGAAGGTCTATCTGGATTTTTGTCTGCGGGGAACAATGCAGATGTTATCGCAACTCTTAAACAGCCATCGCCTTTATTTTTTACATTAACTATAGCTTTTTTCTTCTTATAATACAGAGGTAAATCTATATAAGATCCACCTTTGAAGGGCATATAATTTGCTATATCTACATGTAAACTATCGATTTTATCCACACCCCAACACTAACCTCTATTAGTCCAGCGTTCTAAAGTTTCCTGTATTCTCTGAATTGATGTATCTAATGATGTGCTTATAGTATCAGATTAGGCTATAACTTCTTGATTGCTTCGGAAATATGGTTTGGTATATTCGGTGCTATCGTCTGTCCTACTTTTACTCAATGACATTTTAACCGTCAGCTGGTATTTTATACTATTTAAATCATCTAAATCATCATTAATTTTACTCGATATGATAGGCTTAACATCATTAACATCCTTGTTGGAATTAATATCCATCTTCCAACCTCTTAGATATTTACCAACGCCGGCTGTGGGTACAAATTTAATTCAACATCATCGGATTTATTATTTTTATCAACATCATCTTGTTGTTTTTTATCAACGTCATCGGATTGATTATTATCTAGTAAAGTGATCAATTCAGCATTTCTCATTCAAGAATAACCTCTCAGCCCACTGTTTTTTGCTTGAGCTTTGAGTTCTCTAACAGTCTGGGGTTTGTTGTATTCCAAACCGAGTAAATCGATCAATTTAGCTTTTCTCATTCAAGAATATCCATGTAGACCACGTTGTTTTGCCAAAGCCTTCATCTCTCTCACAAAAACCATTGTGGTTTAATGGTATATGCAAAATGATTCAAATGTCTTAATGGTTGTTTTTCATATGTCTAAATACGTATTCTCCCGAACCTATTCCTCTCATTGATGTAATCTCTCTTCCTAGCGTAAATAATCTGGTTCCTGACCCTATCAGCACCGTATTTCTTACATAAACAATAATGACCTTTGACCCCTATCCCACATACAGAACATGTATAGTTATTGTTTCCCTGCCTGATGTAATAGTCAATTCTACTTTTGTAATCTTGGGATTGTAGAACTTCTCGGTATTTCTTTTAAATGCATCGGAGGTGTCCTCGAACAACATTAAAATACCCTTCAACGATCTCGTGGGGACGTTTAGATTGTACGCGATCGTACTAAATGGCTAAACTTCCGGTATACTGGTTACGAATTTGTCTGGCTAATTCAGGATCTGTTATCATATCATACTCCAGTGAGATATTGTCAAAGGAATAGCTAGCATCTTCACCAGATCTGATTACTCTACCGTAGTCATTAAAAGTGAGTTCGTATTCTAACCTATCACCTAGGGATGCTTGATAAAAGGGCATGTGGGAATCTAGTAATTCAAAGTCAAGGGGAACATAGAATCAGTTACCTAATGCGCCAGCAACAACGAGATCTTTTACGACGGTATTATCACCATTATCAGCACCCACACGCAGTTTCAATGTGTTCCGATTACAAATACCTTGGTACTGTAAGTTTTCCCGCTCTTTATCCGTTCTCCAGAGATCCATGTAACAATAGTATACATCGCTATCATCGATACTCAAAACCTCATTACCACTAATTTTAATCGCGATTTTCTTAACGATAGCACGACCTATGTTCTGAACAGGTTCCCTGTTAACGTTGGTAAAAGTCAAACTAATCGTAAATGCTTGTCGGACAGTTCCCGGAACTAACACATCGTGTGCGCCGAGATTAGGAAAGCGAACGAGAAGCGTTTGATTCTGATCAATGGTACTCGGGTTATTAGTTATACTTACAGACTGGCGAACTGCTTTGACCCCTAATGGATCTCGAAGTCTACGTTGTGGATTTAACTTGCGTCCGTATTGCGAAGACATTGTTATATTGAAATTATGTAACCTTATGTTTAATATAAAAATGGATGATTTTAATCTAGATGACTTTGATAACCCTAGTACAATCGAAGAGGGTACTGATGAAACCAGCTTTGGTGGCATGAATCTTAATGATGAACTTTTATAATCAACCGTTAATGATTGTTACGATGCCTTTAAAGATGTTAGCCCAATTGGTCGTGACTATTCAAAGTTTACGATAGATAGTAAAGGAATATTGCGACTGCGTGACTCTCCGGATATTGATCTTATGAATTCTCGTACTCGTAAGCCCCTAGCCTTGTCTACGATAGCCAGTAAACATGGCATCAGCACTGTTCGTAATGAATTAGGTTTTGTAGACTACTCACTTTCTGCGAAGACTAGGGCTGTCGGGTAGCCTAGTGGTTAAAGCGTTCGCTCGTCACGCCGAAGACCCGAATTCGATTCCCGACATGGGTACAATGTGTGAATCCAATTTCTGGTGTCCCCAGCCGTGATATTGCTGGAATATTGCTAAAAGCGGCGTAAAACCATACTCACTCACTCACTCTGCGAAGACTACCAAGGTTCTTAGGACTGTGCATACTGAACTCGGTAACATAGATAAAGATAATTTGGAAGAAAGCTCGAAGCTGGCCTTGGACGGACTCGAAGAAATCTTGGATACCTACTACGATAATTCCACGTTACAGGTACAATCCTCGGAGTTCAGTATTAAGGAATTACGAGGTCTTGACAAGGCAATGCAAACAATGGGGGGAGAACTCATCAATAATATAGCCAAGCTATCCGAACTCGACAAGCATATAGCTTATGAGAAAACAAAACTTGAACAGGCGGGTGATGAATTCAGTAGACGCCGTGTTGCAGAAAGATTACGTAACTTAGAAGATGAAAGATCAGCCCGCCTCGAAGCTGCTTCCAGTAATACAAAGGCACAAATCAGTCTAATTCGAGAAACTATCGATCAAGTCCTCAACGATGACACTACACTGGCCGATAAAATTAAAACATTGTTCAGAGAACAGGGAATAACCATTCCCAGTATTTTAACCGCATTGGGATTTATTATATCGACTTTGACTCTCGCGTTAACCGGCGGCAGCGGACCCCCCACAACCCCCACACCCTCTAGTGATAAAAATGGTGTAAACGAGTGAATAAAAAAGCATTTAAGAGCATTAGGTTCAGCACTGGGAAAGCTCGCTGGGAAAGCCGCATCTGCACTTCACGGTTATAATAGGGAGTATAGTTTCCTGGCTCTTGAATTTTTTAGCTAAGACCACCACTTGGCTTAGTCAAAACTTGTGGGCACTGATCGTAGCAATTGCAGGGTTGTTGTACGTATCCACTAAAAACTATTTAACCAAATCATGAGTAAACCAGCCGCGACTCCACCTACTATAAGCGCGGTTTTTTCATCGATATGTTGTTGATTTTTAGCTGCAATATGTGGTGGCACTTGTGGTTGTGCGTGAGTAGATGGTTGTGAAACATGTTGTGACTGTGGCTTGACTATTCCAGTTTCGCCTGTGTTTGTTTTCATTATTAATTCGGTGTTAATATCTGAATTTATACCTGTTTTTTGTTGTAATCGGTTGATTTTATTATTATAACCGATCACTTGACCGATCTTAAGTTCCATATTACTCGGAGACATGTAAAGTCCTGGCGCATAAACGTAGTCTACTTTGGATTGAGCGTACTGTAATACATCTTGATAACGTTTTATAGAAGATGGTATGTCAACGGGTGAATTAATAGCATCCCCCACTTTTGTGACAAACTGTTTTTGTGCATCGAGCGCCGTCCCAGAACCGATTATTACCGTTTGTGTTTGCGATTGTGCACCAAGAATTGCCCATACATAAGTTCTTATTGATTCATTAACTCTTACAACTCCTGGGTTAGTAAAATTATTTTCTGTTTCATCATTAAGAAATTCAGTCCAAGCATTTCCAGGTGGTTGCTCAACCTTTTGGACGGTGAAAGCAACACCACCCTTAAAGTTCATACGATCATCTCTCCACTCGTTACTCGAGAGAGCAAAGCTCGGAAGAAGCCGACCCCTTTTCAGTTAATCATCACTGACTTCTTTAACAGAGTGTGTACCAGAGTATGGAATACCTAGACCATGGTTAACTCCACTCAGACGCCAATCTTTACTCGTAGAAATATTAAATTCCTGACAAATACGTTTGAATGCCCACCTATTGTACGGATTATTTTATGCATTCCATGCTTGATCCTGCGGTAATGGGGCACTGATTTCTTTAAGTAAACGTCTAATCTGATAGTATACATGAAATGATAAAACAGACTTATTTAGTTCAAATCCTGGGGCATAAAGAGATACACCACATCCTGTTGTGGCACACCATATGGCAAAGTTTAACTGGTTCTGCCAAAATTGCATTGGATTGTGAAACCAATTGTGCACCATTTTATCACTAGTTGCCGTGACCCTGTATTTTTCAAAGATATCAGGGAATTTAACAAAAAACTTAGCACCAGAGGCACTTACTAAAATCGATTGATTCGTAATGTAAGTTGATTTCATATTTAAGTTATGATATAGTATCTTTTTATATTTAATATGTATGTTACACTCCCAGGAATAACAAATGGTCAGTCTACTGAACTGCTTCATACTATTGATAGCTCGGATGGACAACTTGAAGTAGCCCTATGCGATGTAACGTATTGCCCGCGGTGGACCAATATAAGTGCTGCAAGAGGTAATAATGAGATATATATATTAGGTGAAAACGATGTTATTATTGACAAATACATTATTATACCTGATGGGTATTACAGTGTATGCTCAATTTGATGAAATTTTTAAGCCTAATGGAATTAGTCTCACACAAAATGAGTCGATTGGGATACTGAATTTAAACGCTGGAGAAAAGGGTGTAAAGCTTTTCATGAACTTAGGAATTACACTTTGATGGAGAGGAGACATAACAGTAATCATGACATCTGCACAGGGAGTAAAATTACCTGATTTAGTTCCCTATAAAGAGTTGTGCATCCATCTTGATCAAATAAGCACGACGGATAATATTCAACTAGAAAGTCCTTCAACTCTACTCAGAGCTGTTCCAGTCAAAGATGAAAAATACAATAGCGGTAGAACAGAATTTTTCTCATCATTACAATATAAAAAATTAAAGCGTGGTATTATTTCAGACCTCAAAATTTCTGTATTAGATGTAAAACATCAACCTTTACATATAGGATACTTGATTGTAACACTCCATATTATAAATAATGGTTGATTCATCAGGCCCTGGAACGCTCAGACAATGTAATACAACTGCGCTTTCCAGTGTCGACGTTAGTAGACTCCATAAAAACACTTTGTATAATCTTACTCGCAACGATGATAATAAATGGACTATGATCGAAGCAAAAATCTGTATGTGATGACGGGTAAGACACATAATTTAACTAAGATAATAAATAGTGGCATCGTACTCAGGGCTTATATCCCATCAAAACGAAAAAGTGTGTTAGTCACCCCCCTGCCAGAAAACCAAGGTCATATGTTATATAGTCGTCCGGCAGTAAAAAATGTTAGTTTAAATTTGGTTACTGAATTCAATGATTTTGAACAGAACTTGAGTGCAATACCTAATCTTTCTACGCTTATTATTGAAGTCTTGTTCGGAGATGCACCGGAAGATGCCTTCGAAATATTACCAGGTCTATCGATTAAATGGCTAAAGAAACACCAACGTCAACGTTGCAGTATTATTCATATGGGAGCATCACCCGTTGCCACCCTTGAGGGGGTCCAAATTATTAAAAGTGACAGCATTTCTCTTACTAAGATATTTATGCCGTATAATATACATTTGATAAGATTGATGTATACTCTCAAAACATTTAAGCAAGACCAATTAAACACTATTATATAATATAATAATAATATACACTATGGATTTATATCCGGCGCTCGATGAAGTTGATGGATTTCAATTACATCAAATAAGCGACATAAAACATCGAATAGAGAAGGAGAGGGAGTTGAGACTTGGATTGTATAAAAAGTATCGCAGAGCCGTGAATGCTCTTGACGGAGTTGACACCGCGCTTGTAACAGCTGGCATGGGACTCGGTGTAGCCGGTGTTGGTTTACTATCAACAATTACCGCCGCGCCTATCGTCCTTGGTATGCAAATAGCCGCTGGAGTCTCAGGACTGGCAGGAATAGCGATAAAATTCATTTCTCGTAAGTTGCAAAAGAAAGCATTAAAACATGATAATATTCGGATACTCGCCGAAGCAAAGTTGAACAGCATTGAGGATCATATTTCAACAGCAATGGCTGATTGTAAGATATCCGAGGAG
Source organism: Haliotis rufescens (assembly GCF_023055435.1). NCBI lineage: Eukaryota > Metazoa > Mollusca > Gastropoda > Lepetellida > Haliotidae > Haliotis > Haliotis rufescens. The sequence goes on along the minus strand of NW_025964001.1, from coordinate 47,578,723 downwards.
GAGTTTCGTTTAGTGTTGTCAGAACTCACCAAATACAACGCAATGAAGCAGGAGATTCGATCAAAGACCAGTGGTATTAGTAGCGAAGACGAGGGAAAAAAGGTTCATAGAACAGGGGAGACAACAAGCTCGTCAATTATTCCGTGCCAAAACCAACATTTAGAAGAATGCTTACATAAATATATAATAATGGAATTTATGCTCAGGGACAAAATTATCAAATGGAGAGAATTACCACAAGTATATATTATATCAGTGATATCAAACCAACCAAATACGGTCATCAATTGTTTCTTTCCATTTACCAAGAAGAGTATATAGTCTGGTCTCTTAGTAAAATGAACGAAGAACTTAGTAAAAATGTTGAGTATCACTTTGTTAAAAATAATGGTATACGTATGAATAAAAATAATAGAGAATATTTTCATTACAATTTAGTTTAATCTCATGACGATCGTTGAATCGCATCATCATTTTTGCATAAAAAATTCCCCCTGTAGTGGTGGTATAGGTATATAAATCTGGCTCCAGTTGAAGTGAGCGAGAATCACCATTACCTATACTACTATTTATCATTTGTTTTTTCAAGGACCAGAGATGATTTCAATGGGCTGGAAGTGATGTCTTTACAGTAGGATTGCATTTAACTTTCGTTTCTCAGCAGTGAAAGAAATATGACTTTCAGTATTTGGGTCATGAATTTTCTCAGGTCGCAAGGAATGTCATCTGATCTGAAATACCTTTAGGTTCCTCATTATTCTAGCTAGAGGCGGTTAAGGTGCTTTTACCTGGTTTGAGGTTATTGTGGGCATGACCAAAGGTATTGGTATTATGCTCGAAAGGCATGAATAGTAGGTGTTGAAATATCTGGGGCCATCAAGAGAGACAGATTTATTTTCATGACTGCTGACTCAGTTGAAATATTGATTGCACTCACGAAGTGATCCTTCTAAACTTAGCTCTTGTGGATGTGACATTCACCATCCTTTCAACTCTCTCTCAGAAAACTCTACTCTCCACTTAGTCTGTGGCCATATTTCCGCCATTGCCATATATAACTAATCCATACCTTACATACACCAAGCGACAGGTTTGAGGAGGAATTCTTTCATTTCCTGACTCTGCCATTGCTAATGGCTATACACAGGCCATATGTGAGAATCAATAAGACTGGTGTGGGAGTTGGGATGATCAGATGAAAATGATCATCACTACCTCACTACCTCACTACCTCAGCTGAATGTTTTGTATTTTACATAAAGGCTGGGTTGTTGGAGTATATGTTGACACTAAGACTGCTGAGTTAATTTTAATAGTGTCATGAAGTGATGTACAACAGTAAATAAAAATAGAGGTCTTCTCCTTCTGAATTGAAGTTTTATTGCATATTTATTGATACCAAGGTTTAGGGGTGACTATTGAGCCAAAAAGACTATTGCGATATCAATAACTATTGCAAACAACTATTGCAATAACTATTGACATTGAGAGATGTTATTACAATACTATTGCAATAACTATTGTAAACCATTACTTCATTCTTTTGAGATAAAATATTTTAACAAACAATAAAACATTTGAAACTTTAACATGTTTTGTTTTTTCAAACAGTAAACAATACCAACCATACCAAAATGTGAAACAAAGCTCTCTCATGGTAGAATAAGATCTTATTTTACTGCTGATTTAACTTAAAAAACAATGTTTGCACTATATCAATTTTCCAATGACACATCGTTTTCCCCCATCTCAGAAAACATTATCAGCTGATCGCCATGATCAAGTAACACCGGAAATACCAGTCAACAAATCTGAACTGAAATACACAATTTAATCCTATTATTATAATATCTGGTTATAAAAAACTTGTTCATCGTTTATCTGGAATAAAGTTTGCAATATATTTTATTAATTATATTCAACATTTCATTCAATAATTATAATAATGTTTACAATAGTCATGATCGGTAGATTGCACAACTCACAGTTAATTACAGCAACCACGGTAAAATTACCGCTATTGACGCCTTGAAACAAACTTTAGTTGGATGAGAATGGATACACTTATCATAAATGTCGTAATATGACTCGCTAAAAGTCATATTTGAGGCAGTTTGACTGTTAAATGTCAACATAAAGTTTTCGCAGTCCAAATACGTGTAGCACAGGAAGCCCCTAAGGTCAAATTGTTCCGTACATAAATAAATATCCTGCAGACCACCTGTACCAAAGTGTTACGCTTATGGTTCTTATAATATTAAGTATATATAGTGGCTGCTGGAACTAAAATATCATGATTGGAATATATTATTTCTGATTAAATAATAATTTCAGACACAATTTCTTCCGACCATTGCAACAAAATTCTTTGAAGTTGTATCATTGGGTACTTTTTAACTGAATCACCGGTAGATTGGGAGGAAACGTGTGCACAGCTGATTTGCTATTTCTGGCTTAGTTTACAAGAAAATAATCTTAATCTCTGTGCATTTTATTACTCGATAAATCTTTTTTTACACTATGAATCATAAATAACTATTATTATACCCACGACAAAATGTCGGGGGTATATAGTTATACCAAGGATCCGTCCATCTGTCCGTCCGAAAACTTTGTCCGCGCGATTTCTGTTAAACTATTCAGTGAATTCATCTCAAACTTAGTACATATAATCTGTGTCAAATTGTTTTTATTAATTTTCCATTTTTTTATGAATTTTTCAAACCCTAACTTCTGTCCAAAAACTTTGTCCACGCGATTTCTCTTAAACTATTCAGGGGATTCATCTCAAACTTAGTACATATAATCTGTGTCATATGAAGGGGTGCAGTCCAAAGAAAAAAATTGTTTTTAATAATTTTCCATTTTGTTACGAATTTTTCAAACCCTAACATCCGTCCGAAAACTTTGTCCGCGCGATTTCTCTTAAACTATTCAGGGGATTCATCCCCACTTTAGTACATGTAATCTGAATTTTTCAAACCCTAAGTTAACCCTATCCTAGCTATTTAATTTGTAACTACTGACACACTTGGCGGGTCGGGGGTATTAGTGAGCCACGCTCACTTTTGCACTTGTTTTAATCTTTTTTTTTAACTTTGAAACGTGCAACGTGGATCGTGTTTGGTAGGCAGAGCATGTATACTGTTTTGTTGGTCATCTACCACCTACGACTTGACCTTCGCTAAAACGCTGATCATCTATAACGCTCATCAATTATTTGGACCCTGAAGGTAGCATTGTAGCGAGGGATCACTGTATTGTGCGCTGTTCAATCAGAATACGTTTTCAACTTTTCATAAAGACAACACTAAAGTGCTACGAAGTGAAACAAGTACGTACACTATTGAAACTATTGATATTCAACACTTAAATCAATACTATCAATTGCAAAACTTGACTCCCACTAATAAATTGATATTGGGGCACTCACTATTGCAATACATCGATAGTCCAATGCAGGGGTCCGGAAACCGTCATATGCGCCGGACATGTCCGATTGGGAATCTCAAATGTCCGTTTTAAAATATTGCTTACCGGACATTTTAAAAAGTATTGTCCGGACATTCTTAAATTTTGACCGGACATGATCAATAGTTAGGACTGAGCAGTTTCTGTCTGCAGTTGCAACACAATGAAGATTAACTACACTGACAAGCTTTGTTTGTTTTGATTGCTGTAAATACATCGTACCTACATGATAGTCCAATCGGTCAATCACTGTAATAGGCAATAAACTGAGTTGACACTGATTAATCGAGGATTAAATACTGAGAACATCTTGTTAATTTGAGTGAAAGGTGTTTACAACTGTACATTATTACCTTGCATCATCGATGTACCTCATTATCCTCACAATGCTACGATACGTAACCTCAGACGTGGCTAATGACTTTCACTTGGTTGACATACAATGAGGATTTGCAGATTTTATTGTTTTCAGTAGCTAGTCGTATATTGAATCTTGATTGACCGCCATTTTGCTTTCTCGGACGATCGATATCCAATTTTTTTATGGTCAATAATTAAGTACAGATGAAAAAAGTATTCAAATAACTATTGCTATCAACGATATTTTAGTATTTGTGATTAAATTATCTGTCTTGTTTTTAAAAAAATCTTTAGTATAAAAAAACAACTTTTCCCGTGAGGTCACGTGATAACCAAATATGAGATAATAGTCTCGATCCAAATGTTACAACGCGTACACTTGAGCAGACTCATGAATATAACTCATGAATATTAATGTAGACCGTTCACTACGTTAACAGATCGTTATTATAACAGAAACAAACGTATGTTTTCCATGTAAATCTAAAATGATATTATTTGTTATTAATTGTCCGGTGAATTAAACAATTTAAATTGAAACAATTCATAATTCATCATATTATGAATACGTAAACTTGTAATGTGTGTGAAAAGTCGTACTAAAATACGCTATTTGAAGGGGGCGTGGCCTAAATGCAAATGTCCGATTGGGATTTTAAATTTTCCGGACCCCTGGTCCAATGTATTGTTACACCCTTACCTAGGTTGTTAGATGTATAGATCTGTCAACACCTGTATAATTATATTTTTCAAATTTGAATAATGTCCTCAAATTAACCTATTTTTAGAATTTTCTGAAGTTGTTACTTTGCAAACCATCACTAAAATTCGAAAATATTGATCAATTCATCTTAAATGTTTTGAAGTCAAGAACAGGATGACCACAAATTGTTTGCTTATAATGTTTTATGCTTTTTTATGTTTTTTTAAAGAAAAGATCATCAAACATACCAGAAAATAGAAATCTATTGTATTGATAAATGTAAGTTTATCAAAATGAGTTATAATACAGTAACAATAAGATAATCAGGCATCAGCTGACAATGGTGGAGTGCACAAGTGTTCATTTTCACAACATAGAGCTTTCCATGAAAGTGTTCTTCAGTTCAGGAAACAGATGGAAATCACTTGGTGCCAGGTCTGGCGACTATAGACTGTGAGGAAGCTCATCGATCCCACATTGTCGCAGAGCAGCCTTTGTGAGTCAAGATGTTAGAAGAGGCATTGTCATGAAGGGTAGAAATCCAGCAGTCAACATTCATCACGGATTTCTTTGATAGAATCACTCAGGCGATGAAGCAAATCAGCATAGTAGGCACTGATAAACATCTTTTGACTTTCTAAGTGATGAACAAAGATCATACTCTTTGCATCCCAGAATACAGTGGCCATAACCTTCTTCACTCATCTTAAAGATTTTAATTTCATTCGTGCCGGAAAAGTGGAATGGTGCCATTCCATAGATTGACGTTTTGACTCGGGATCATAGTGGTAGACTATGTCTCATCATTCGTTACTAATCTCTTTTTTAATTTGATGAACGCCTCCTCAATTAGGTCTACATTTTCTCTGGCAATGTCAGTACTTTTATCCTCAAGATCAGAATTTAGAAACTTAGGCAGCCAACGAGTAGATATCTTATTCATCTGAAAATATTCATAAATAATAGTTTCAATTGATCCATGGCTTAGACCTGTGTCTTCCACAAGTTCAGCAATGGTAATAGTTCTGTCTTAAAGTATCAGTTTTTCTGCCTCCTTGATTGAATTTTCATTGATGGAAGTTAAGGGACCTCCAGACCAAGGTTCATCATCAAGGCTTGTTCTCCCAGCCTTAATCATAGCTGCCAAACATTTAATAGTGTCATAGCAAGGGAACTTATCTCCATACACATGTGACAAGCAGTCATTAATTTCTTTGGGAGTACATTTCTCCAAAGTAAAACACATGATGACTGCTTGGTCCTCGTTCTTTTCCATTTCTGTGTCCATTTGGACCCCTATCACGTTTAATTGGCGGTCACTAATGTACAAATAGCCTCAACAGACCAAATATACTTGCAATGAACTACACAAACAATATACTACACTGACTAGTTCACTTTGTTATAACCGATAGTTGAAAGTTAGTAAGAACTTTTTGACCAGCCCTCGATAGGACAATGCTCAGGATCATATAATCAGGGACAAGTCCGGTTGCAGTCTGTCAGCAACCTTTTGCAATATTTCCCTAGAATATAATGATTGGACAAACATTACTATTATACGATCAGTTCTGAGAGAATTTCCATCACAAATATAACATTTGATTACAAGGGAATACAACTCATGACATTAGTTATTGCTGACCAATTAACATGGTTTTCGTGGTCCATGTGTCTATTTTTTTAAACCATGTAAATAAGCGTATGTAACTGTTTATATGTAATATGTGTAGATCGTAAGTGATGGAAATACCAGTTACATTCTCTTGTCATGAAAATAAATACATGGTTTTCTTCATTATCAAAAGACTGATGGTTTGAGTGAATAAAAATGACTTTGTCAAAATGTTTACATGCCCATCAATCAAAAATATGATTATTACAAAATATGACTATGCATGAATATATTTTTGTGTGTAAGTTTACCAAAGAGTTACAAGTTGTGTTTGGAGTGCCGGTCAAACAACAAGTCCCCAGGAAGGGTTATCTCATGCAGACTTCAAGTGACCAATCATATCACCGATGTGTTATTGTTGGCCTTGTTATGTCCTTATTTGGGTCAAACCTTGCAATTGAAATAGTGGGTGGTATCATCATACAATTTACAGCATTTTGTCGACATTATATATAACTTGTGTTGCATAACTCATTAGAGAAAAGTCCAAGATATTTCATGGATAAAACTAATAATTACATTTCCAAAGTTGACACCTTTTCATGTCAAGTATTATGTTGTGTTCCCTTTTACATTATTCTGTTCCAACAATGCATGTTGTGTATATTCCAACAAGGTATGTTGTGTATATTCCAACAAGGTATGTTGTGTATATTCCAACAAGGTATGTTGTGTATATTCCAACAATGCATGTTGTGTATATTCCAACAATGGGTGTTGTGTATATTCCAACAATGTACGTTGTGTATATTCCAACAAGGTATGTTGTTTATGTTCCAACAAGGTATGTTGTGTATATTCCAAGAATGCATGTTGTGTATATTCCAACAATGTATGTTGTGTTTGTTCCAACAATGTATGTTGTGTATGTTCCAACAATGTATGTTGTGTATATTCCAACAATGCATGTTGTGTATATTCCAACAATGTGTGTTGTGTATATTCCAACAATGCATGTTGTGTATATTCCAACAATGGGTGTTGTGTATATTCCAAAAATGTACGTTGTGTATATTCCAACAAGGTATGTTGTGTATATTCCAACAATGTATGTTGTGTATATTCCAACAATGTATGTTGTGTATGTTCCAACAATGTATGTTGTGTATATTCCAACAATGTATGTTGTGTATATTCCAACAATGTATGTTGTGTATATTCCAACAATGTATGTTGTGTTTGTTCAAACAATGTATTTTGTGTATATTCCAACAATGTATGTTGTGTATGTTCAAACAATGTATGTTGTGTATGTTCAAACAATGTATGTTATTCCAACAATGTATGTTATGTTTGTTCCAACAATGTATGTTGTGTTTGTTCCAACAATGTATGTTGTTTATGTTCCAACAATGTATGTTGTGTTTGTTCTAACAATGTATGTTGTGTTTCTTCCAACAATGTATGTTGTTTATGTTCCAACAATGTATGTTGTGTATGTTCCAACAATGTGTGTTGTGTATGCTCCAACAATGCGATTTCACTCTTCTTCAACACTGATCCTAGCTGATATAGCCAAGGCCACCTGACAAGGATAAAGATATCTTAGATATGAACATAATCAAGAAGATAGCATAGTTGCACGGCTCATTACTTCAGACAAATGTTGGCATGAATACTGTGCTATGGCAGCTCATTCACAATTTAGGTAAACATCTTTTATCTTTTTCAGAATTGTTGAAGTGTTCAGTCGTCGCCTCCAAGGTAGGATATCATATATCATTTTGAGTTGGTTGAAAGTGGTTGTCTTGGCTATTTATCACTCAGTCTTATTTAGCTGAAAGTAGTATAGGTAATGATGGTTCTGGCTCACTTCCACTGGAGCAGGATTCATATACCTATACCACCACTACAGAGGGATTTTTTTATGCGTAAATGATGATGTGATTCAACGATAGTCATAAGATTAAGTTAAATTGGCTCCAGCTCACCACCACCTGGAGTCTATGATACAATTTTTTATAGGTAATGATGGTTCTGGCTCACTTCCACTGGAGCCGGATTCATATACCTATACTACTACTACAGGTGGCATTTTTTATGCCAAAATGACTATGCGATTTAACGATAGTCATAAGATTAAGTTAAATTGGGTCTAGCTCACCAATACTTAGGGCCAATCATTGCTTGAGATGAGCCTAAATGGTAATAAAAATATTCTTCATTATTTTTATCGATAAAGCGATATTCAACATTTTTATTAAGTTCTTCATTCATTTTACTAGGAGACCAGAATATATAACTACACTCTTTTTGTAAATTGATAAGAAACAATTGATAACCGTATTTGGTTGGTTTGACATCACTGATATAATAAAAACCTTGTGGTAATTCTCTCCATTTAATAGCTTTTTCAATTGTTGTGTTGTAATTCTCCATTATTATGTATATTTATGTAAGCATTTGTCTAAATGTGATCAAACGATAGTAAGCAATCTATTTTTAATCTCCAACCAGTTCTTTGGTTTTGGCACGGAATAATTGACGCGCTTGTTGCCTCCCCTGTTCTATGAACTTTATTTTCTCGTCTTCGCTAATACCACTGGTCTTATGAGATTTTGATCGAATCTCCTGCTTCATTTCATTGTATTTGGTGAGTTCTGACAGCACTAAACGAAACTCATCCTCGGATATCTTACAATCAGCCATTGCTGTCGAAATATGATCCTCAATGCTGTTCAACTTTGCTTCGGCGAGTATCCGAATACTATCGTGTTTTAATGCTTTCTTTTGTAACCTACGAGAAATGAATTTTATCGCTATTCCTTCCAGTCCCGAAACTCCAGCGGTTATTTCCATGCCGAGCACGATAGGCGCGGCGATTATAGTTGATAGTAAACCGATACCCGCTACACCGAGTCCCTTGCCAGATACTACAAGCGCGGTGTCAACTCCGTCCAGAGCATTCATGGCTCTGCGATACTTTTTATACAATCCAAGTCTCAACTCCCTATCCTTCTCTATTCGATGTTTTATGTCGCTTATTTGATGTAATCGAAATCCATCAACAGTATCCATCTTTTCAAATGCTTCATCGAGCGCCGGATATAAACTCATAGTGTATATTACGATCATGTAATAGTCTTTAATTGGTCTTGCTTAATTGTTTTGAGACTATACATCAATCTTATCAAATGTATATTATACGGCAAGAATATCTTAGTAAGAGAAATGCTGTCACTTTTAATAATTTGGACCCCCTCGAGGGTTGCAACGGGTGATGCTCCGATATGAATAATACTGCAACGTCGACGCTCGTGTTTCTTTAGCCATTTAATCGATAGACCTGGCAATATTTCGAAGGCATTTTCCGGTGCATCTCCGAACAAGACTTCAATAATAAGCGTAGAAATATTAGGTATTGCACTCAAGTTCTGTTCAAAATCATTGAATTCAGTAACCAAATTTAAACTAACATTTTTTAAGGCCGGACGACTATATATCATATGACCTGGGTTTTCTGGCAGGGGAGTGACTAACACACTTTTTCGTTTTGACGGGATATAAGCCACGAGTAAGATGCCACTATTTATTATCTTACTTAAATTATGTCCCTTACCCATCATCACATAAGGTGGGGTAATGACGATATTCAGTAGCCACTCGATGTTTGCTTCGACCATAGTCCATTTATTATCGTCGTTGCGAGTAATATTATACGAAGTGTTTTTAATGAGTCTACTAACGTCGACATTGCTTAAATCTTCTAGATTACCCGTGAATGTGACTTCTTTCCGCTTGTATACATTATCGTGTAAGTGTAAAGCGTATAACTTACCATTGTAACCGGGTTTATCAAATCCTTCTGTGTCTCCGAGATCGGAAAGCGCAATTGTATTACATTGTCTGAGCGTTCCAGGGCCTGATGCATCAACCATTATTTTTAATATGGAGTGTTACACTTAAGTATCCTATATGTACAGGTTGATGTTTTACATCTAATACAGAAATTTTGAGGTCTGAAATAATACCACGCTTCAATTTTTTATATTGTAATGACGAGAAAGATTCCGTTCTACCGCTATTATATTTTTCATTTTTCACTGGAACAGATCTGAGTAGAGTTGAAGGACTTTCTAGTTGAATATTATTCGTCGTGCTTATTTGATCAAGATGGATGAACAACTCTTTATAGGGAACTAAATCAGGTAATTTAGATCCATAAGATGTTGCCTTGAATAACTCCATATATCCGTATTCACCAATTAGTGCTCGTGCAAATCCAAGTTTATCTGATAAGTTCTCATGAATAAATATACCTTTTTCTCCAGTGTCTAATTTCAGTATCCCATTCGACTCATTTTGTGTGAGACTAGATCCCAAAGGCTTAAAAATTTCATCATTGAGTGAGCTTACGCTGTAATACCCATCAGGTATAGTAATGGATTTGACATTACCACGTGGGGATACTAGCATTATCCTATTATTATCTTTTGCAGCATTTATATTGGTCCACCTCGGGTAATATGTTACATCGCATAGAGCGACTTCGAGTTGTCCATCCGAGTTATCGATAGTACGAAGCAGTTGAATAGACTGACTATTTGTTATTCCCAGGAGTGTAACATACATATCAAATATACAATGATACTATATCATAACTTAAATATGGAATCAACCATTATTTATGATATGGAGTGTTACACTTAAGTATCCTATATGTACAGGTTGGTGTTTTACATCTAATACAGACATTTTGAGGTCTGAAATAATACCCCGCTTTAATTTTTTATATTGTAATGTTGAGAAAGATTCCGTTCTACCACTATTGTATTTTTCATTTTTCACTGGAACACTTCTGAGCAGAGTTGAAGGACTTTCTTGTTGAATATTATCCGTCGTACTGATTTGATCAAGATGGATACACAACTCTTTATAGGGAACTAGATTGGGTAATATATCTCCATGTGTTATTATGTCTTCTATAAGTGCGGGGAGTGTAAATCCAAGTGTAACTGGTAAGTTAAAGTAAAAAATTGCACCTTTTCTCCAGAGTCGAATTTCACTGTCCCATTCGACTCATTTTGTGTGAGACTCATTCCATTAGGCTTAAAAATTTCATCATTGAGTGAGCATACGCTGTAATACCCATCAGGTATAGTAATGGATTTTTTTTCACTTGATAAATACATACTATTATTATCTTTTGCAGCACTTATATTGGTCCACAGCGGGTAATACGTTATATCGCATAGGGCTACTTCGAGTTGTCCATCCGAGTTATCGATAGTATGAAGCAGTTCAATAGACTGACCATTTGTTATTCCAGGGAGTGTAACATACATATTAAATATACAATGATACTATATCATAACTTAAATATGAAATCAACTTACATTACTAATCAATCGATTATAGTAACTGCCTCCGGTGCTGAGTTTACCGTTAAATTCCACGATATCTTTGAAAAATACAGTTTCACGGCAACTAACGATACAATGGTGGACGATTGGTTTAACCGTCCGATGCAATTTTGGCAGAATCAGTTAAACTTTGCCGTATGGTGTGCCACAACGGGATGTGGTGTATCTGTTAATGCCCCAAGTCTGTTATATTATTTCACGTGTACTATCAGATTAGACGTATACTTAAAGAAATTAGTGTTCCATTACCGCTTGATCCAGCATGGAATCATGCAAATAATCATTATAATAAGAGGGCCTTCGAACGTATTTGTAATGAATTTAATGTTTCTACGAGTAAAGATTGGCACATTAAAGGACCTAGCCATGGTCTAGGTATTCCGTACAATGGACAAAGAACTATTAAAGATAAAAGCGATTATTTAATTAAAGAGGGTGTGATCCCTTCAGGCTTTGCTCTCTCGAGTAAACAGTTTAGAGCAGATCGTATGAACTTTGAGAGTGGCATTCCTTATATTATAACAAAGTTTGTGCATCCAAACGATACAACAGACGCTTGGAATGAATTTCTTAATGATAAAACGGAAAAAAATATTGCTAACCCAGGATTTGAAAGAGTTAATGAATCGATAAGAACTTATGTATGGGCAATTCTCGGAGCGCAATCGCAAACACGAACGTCCATTATCGGTACTGGGACGGCGTTCGGTGCGCAAAAACAGTTTGTCGCAAACGTGGAGGACGCCATTAATTCACCAGTTGACATACCATCGTCTATAAAGCGTTTTCAAGATGCATTACAGTACGGTCTATCCAAAGTGGACTACGTTTATGCGCTGGGACTATACATGTCTCCGAGTAATATGGAACTTAAGATCGGTCAAGTGATAGGTTATAATAATAAAATCGTTATCGCTACCGATCAACAAAAACCAGGTATAAATTCAGATATGAACGTCGAATTAATAACTCGAACGATCACGGGTGAAAAGGGAATAGTCAAGCCGCAAACACCACATGTTTCACAAACATCTACTCACGCACAAGTGCCACCACATATTGCAGCTAAAAATCAACAACATATCGATGAAAAAACCGCGCTTGTAGTGGGTGGAGTCTCGGTTGGCTTACTCATGATTTGGTGGTTAAATAGTTCTTAGCGAATACGTACAACAGCCCTGCAATTGCTACGATCAACCCCCACAAGTTTTGACTAAGCCAAGTGGTGGTCTTAGCTAATAAATTCAATAGCCAGGAAACTATACTCCCTATTTTACCGGGAAGTGCGGCCGCGGCTTTCTCAGCGAGCTTTCCCAGTGCTGAACCTAATGCTTTTAAATGCTTTTTTATCCACTCTTTTATCCCGTTTTTATCGTTAGGCGGTGTACCACCACCTGTACTGCCACCTGTTAACGAGAGAGTCAAAGTCGATAATATATCCCAACGCGGTTAAAATACTGGCAATTGTTATTCCCTGTTCTCTGAACAATGTTTTAATTTTATCGGCCAGTGTAGTATCATCGTTGAGGACTTGATCGATAGTTTCTCGAATACGACTGATTTGCGAACGAAGTGCCTTTCTATTACTGGAAGCTGCTTTGAGGCGGGCCGATCTTTCGTCTTCTAAGTTACGCAATCTTTCCGCTACGCCGCGTCTACTGAACTCATCGCCCGCCTGTTCAAGTTTTTGTTTTCTCTTGAGCTATATGCTTGTCGATTTCGGATATCTTGGCCATATTATTTATCAGTTCTCCCCGCAATGTTCACATTGCCTTGTCAAGACCTCGTAATTCCCTGATACTAAACTCCGATACCTGTAACGTGGAATTATCGTAATAGGTATCTAAGATTTCTCCGAGTCCGTTCGAGGCCACCATCGAGGCTGCTTCCAAATCATCTGTATTACCAAGTTCAGTACGCACGGTTCGAAGAACCTTAGTAGTCTTCGCGGAAAGCCGCGAGAAGTCTACAAAACCTAATTTATCACGAACAAACACGGTGCCGTGTTTACCGGCTATAGTAGACAAGGCTAGGGGCTTACGAGTACGAGAATTCATAAGATCAATATCCGGAGAGTCACACAGTCGCAATATTCCTTTACTATCTATCGTAAACTTTGAATAGTCACGGCCTATTGGGTTAACATAATTTTTATCTTCTTTTAAGGCATCGTAATAATCATTGACGTTTGATTGTAAAAGTTCATCGTTAAGACTACAAAACCTGGTTTCATCAGTACCCTCTTTGGTTTGATTCGGATCATCAAAGGTACTTAGATCAAAGTCTTTAATATCAAAATCAGTCATTTTTATAGGGTACATGTTTTCAATATAACAATGTCTTCGCAATACGGACGCAAATTAAACCCACAACGTAGACTTCGAGATCCATTAGGGGTCAAAGCAATTCGTCAGTCTGTAACTATAACTAATAACCCTAGTACCATCGATCAGAATCAAACGCTTCTGTTTCGTTTTCCTAATCTCGGCGCACACGATGTGTTAGTTCCGGGAACTGTCCGACTAGCATTTACGATTGGTTTGACTTCTACCGACGTTAACAGGGAGCCGGTTCAGAACATAGGTCGTGCTATCGTTAAGAAAATCGTGATTAAAATTAGCGGTAATGAGGTTTTTGAGTATCGATGATAGCGATGTATACTATTGCTACATGGATCCTCTTGAGAACGGATAAAGAGCGGGAAAACTTACAGTACCAAGGTATTTGTAATAAGAACACATTGAGACTGCGCATAGGCGCTGAAAATGGTGTTGATACCAACAAAGAAGATAAGGCCGTTGCCGACGCATTAGGTAACCGATTCTATGTTCCCCTTGACTTTGAATTACTAGATTCCCACATGCCCTTTTATCAAGCATCCCTAGGCGATAGGTTAGAATACGAACTCACTTTTAATGACTACGGCAGAGTAATCAGAGCTGCTGATGATGCTAGCTATTCCATTGACAATATCTCGCTGGAGTGATAACAGATCCTGAATTAGCCAGACAAATTCGTAACCATTATTTGGGAAGTTTAGCCATTTTGTACAATCGCGTGCTGCGACACCGAAAGATCACGAGGGACAGAAAAGATACGATGTGGAATATCAATCTAAACGTCCCCATGAGGTCGTTGAAGGGTATTTTAATGTTGTTCGAGGACCCCTCCGATGCATTTAAAAGAAATACCGAGAAGTTCTACAATCCCAAGATTACAAAAGTAGAATTGACTATCGAGGGCGTTCCTAATCAACTATATAGCCAAGGAATGCTAGTGTATCACCCGTGGGATGAGATTAAAAAACTTCCTTCTATAAAACGTTCTCCGGAAGTTAACTCGGTCGTGAAAGATCTGTCTCTAGGGAGTGTATCGATGGGTGAATACCTCACCACGAAGTACGCGCTATGGCTCGACATGCGAACAACGGACGATGACCAACTACACGGCAGTGGGAGGAGAATAGAAAATGCTAGCGAGGGTGTCACCATACAGATAACGAAGCGCCAGGATTCAGCTGGTAAATTAAACATATATTTGTACGTGATTATGGATGCGCAACTTAATATACAGAATGGGAGATTCGTGCAAGCAATCTATTGATAATCTTTTACCTAAAGATCCGCACTGCGCTATCATATGGGGGCAAATGGGCTGCGGAAAAACAGCTTTTATTCTAGATATTTTACAAAGTCATTATCGGGACGTTTTCGATCATATTAGTATTCTGTGCCCGACTATAAGCGTAAATAAAACATACCTATCGAGAGATTGGGTAATGAATGACGACGGGGTACACAGAGTTGATCCGGGCGATCGTTTACAAGACTGCCTCCCAGTATGTAACGAAAAATACAAAGGAGAATCAACACTTTTCGTAATAGACGATTGCAGCGCTTGTAAAGAACTCACCAAAAAGAAAGATATGCTTTCGTATTAAGCATTCTCCGGTCGGCATACTTAGCATAGCGTTTGGGTACTTACTCAAAAATACAACTCTGTCCTGAAAGATCTCAGAGAGCAGACCAAATGGGTAGCGCTGTTTCATTGCAAAGATCGAGATTCATTTGAGGAATGTTTACGCGAAAATGATGTAGTTTATACCAAGGGCGAACGAGATAAAGTCAGAAAAGTGTTAGCGGCAACGAAGCACTGTAGACTCGTATTAAAAACCGATCAACCAGCTGCTTATGCAATTGCTTAGCAAAATGTAGCAAAATTATAGCAAAATTATAGCAAAATGTAGCAAATTGAACATTAGCAGTTAATATTACATAAAATGTGGTTCGAAATCATCATTCTTTCGCAACAGTTCATTATTACGGGTTGTATTGGATATGCCATATTATATTATGTTAGACTTAAGTATCTCCTTAGTATTACATTATGGAATGCGACGAACTCATCGAACAAATGCTCAAAGAATCTGAGCCTGATCAACAAGTTACAGATAAATCTTTAGATAAACATAGAGAAAGACTCTCCGCTTTGGTAGCCGGTGGAAAATGTTCTCAATATTTGGGGGATAAATTATACCATCGAAAAATTTGATAACATGACCGACAAAGAGATTAAAAAAGTGTACGCGCGTTACGAGTCTAGACTGGGAGCTACCATGACTAAAACGATAGGGTTGTCTATATTACAACTATACACAGTCGTAGCTAGTACGTTTCTCCCTATCCCGGCAGAACATCGCATGTATTTATGCGAATCTCTTGAGAAAGACCCATTCATCGAACACGCTATAAGCGCAGTGAGCTGTGAGTTTTATCATAGATTCGGAATGTTCTTAGCTCCGTTCACCGCAGCTTTAATAACGGCTAGGTATTGTCAATTTAAACATACGTGCCGCCTTAATAATAATAGAGACACAATCACAACAGATGACACCACAACAGATTGTGAAAGAGGAACCATAACAGATTGTGGAACAACAAGTGAACGAGGAACCACCAGTGAATGAGGAACCACCACCAGCGATTGCACCACATGTGAATGAGAAAATACTAAAACCCAGAGTTACTAAGAACCCCAAAACAATAGCTGCAGGAAGGAAGGGAGGACTGGCGCGCAAAGCGAAATTAATAAATAATTCAAATATTTATCCGATTAAAACATGGACACTAGTAGGAGTTGCTGGTATAGCGGCTGTATGGTTCTTTTATAAGAACAGAGAAGAGAAAACGTCACCCCCGCCGCAACAAGAAGTTCAATTAGAGGTTAGTCCTCATATAATGCTATAAGAAGCATGACTACTCCAGTTACAGACGGTAAAATGTTGGTAAACGTGACGTATCATTCAGCGGTGGTCACCGGCTTGGCCATTGGCTATGCCCGTATGGCTAAAATGATTACTAAAGCCACACCTCCCAAGCTAGATTTTAATGGTTATGACATAGGTATGATGGTTCTGGATATTGGATTAGCAATGGCAACGAAGGATATGCTCATCAAACAAGGACTTATCCCGGAAGACATAATGAAGTAATTAAACATTTGAATATTTTATATTCATATACTATGGCAACAATTACAATGATGGTCGGTGGAGCTGTTGTTAATGCTCTAGCTTTTAAGTAATTATTTATTTTCCAGTATGAGGGAATCAAACGCTAAAGAAGTTGAAGAGGAGCGTAAACGACATAACGAAGCTTTAGAACAATACCAAGCAGCCCAGTTACAATATACACAGCAGAGAATGAAGAGATTAGACTTTATTCATGAAAAACTGCTTAAGGAAGGACATTCAATTCAAACGTTTAAGGATGTCGAATATGCCATGCACGAATACTACCTCGTTTTTGGGAAAAAACTAGACCCAATACCGAGACCAACAATGAGTCAGTTTTATACACCATCAGAGGCTCAAAAGAACCGCGAGGTCGCATTTGTGATTATTGGGTTATCTGCTGTATTGATTTTCAGCTATTCACTAGTGTAGCTGTGATTTGCATTTAAACAAATGATATGATAGATGTATGAACATTGCATTTAGACAAATGATATGATAGATGTATAACCATGAATAATTGCAAATTTACACTCATGGGGAAGACGACTCTATGTAATCGACGCTGTGTTGATATTAACTGCGGTATACACAATTATTACATCAGGCGCGGACACATAAACTATACGTGTTCTGAATGCGGGATAGGGCTCAAAGGTCGTTATTGTTTATGTAAGAAACACGGTGCTGATAGGGTCAGAAACCAGATTATTTATGTTGGAAGAGAGATTACATCAAAAGTTGGGGAGAATACGTATTTAGATATATGAAAACAACCAATTAGACATTTGTCTCATTTTGCATATACACTTCAACCACAATGGTTTTTGTCAGAGAGTTAAAAAGTATGGCAAAGCAAAGTGGCCTACGTGGATATTCTCGTATGAGAAAAGCTGAATTGATTACCTTACTCGGTTTTGAATACAACAAACCCCAGACTGTTAGAGAACTCAAAGTTCGAGTGAGAAACAGTGGGCTGAGAGGTTATTCTTGAATGAGAAGAGCTGAATTGATCGCTTTACTAGATAATAATCAACCTAATGATGATGATGATGATATTGATAATGATGTTGAGAATAAACAACAAGAATTAATATTTGTACCCACATCCGCCGGCGTTGGTAAATATCTAAGAGGTTGGAAGATGGATATTAATTCCAACATGGATGTTAACGATATTAAGCCCATCATATGGAGTAAAATTAACGAGGAGTTAGATGATTTACATGGTATAAAATACCAGCTGACGATTAAAATGTCATTGAGTAAAAGTAACACAGACGATAGCACCAAATATACCGAACCATATTTCCGTAGCAATCAAGAAGTTATAACCGAATCCGATACTATAAACGCATCATTAGATACATCAATTCAGAGAATACAGGAAACTTTAGAACGCTGGACTAATAGAGGTTCGGGTTGGGGTGTGGATAGAATCTATAGTTTATATTTAGATATAGCAAATTATATGCCCTTTAAAGGTGGATCTTATATAGATTTACCCCCGTATTATAAGAAGAAAAAAGCCATAATTAACATAAAAAATAAATCCGATGATTGTTTAAGAATGATGATAAAATCTGCTTTGTTCCCCTTAGACAAAAATCCGGATAGACCTTCTAGCTATCTCCAAAATGATGGACTCAACTTCGATGGTATAGACGAACCTACACCAATATCGCAAATTGATAAGGTGGAAAAGCAAAATAATTTAGCTATAAATGTTTTCGGACATTCTAAAGGAATTGTTGTACACAGGATAAGCTCCGCTCCAGAACATATTCCCAGAATCAATTCATTTCTGATCGAAAAAGATGGTAAATATCATTATACGTGGATAAAGAGTTTAAACAGGCTATTATATGATCAAACAAAACATGCTAGAAAGAAATATTTCTGCGAAAGATGCCTGCATGGGTACAGCAGACAAGATCTATTAGAAGCGCATAAAGAAGACTGCAGAGGTGTTGGACAGACTGCTATCAGGATCAATATGCCTAAAGAGGGAAAAAATATATTAAAATTTGAACATTATTGTAATCAAATGCCAGTACCGTACGTAATTTACGCCGACTTCGAAGCGCTTATCAAACCCATGGAAAATAATCAAGATAATAATCAAGATAGTAGTTTTACGTACAAAACTCAAGAACATATTCCTTGTGGGTTTGGATATATAGTTGTAAGGTATGATGGGAAAACAAACACTCCTGAGATTTACAGAGGTCCCGATGCAGCGGGAAAGTTCCTAGAATATCTACAAAATGAAGAGAGAATAATCAGGGAAAGATTATCGTGTAAGAAACCAATGCGAATGACGAGGGATGATTGGAGGGCCCATAAGAAGTCAACGAGTTGTCACGTTTGTAATAAACCCCTGGATGGGGATTCCGTAAGAGATTATTGTCACGTCACGGGTAATTATCGGGGAGCCGCGCATAGCGAGTGTAACTTGAAACTAAAAATGAATGCTCAAACAATACACATCCCCGTTGTGTTTCACAACCTTAGGGGATACGATTCACATCTCATTATGCAAGCTATCTCAAAGACCGACAGCGGTTTAACGTGCATTCCTGATAATATGGAAAAATACATATCGTTCTTGTTGACTAAACCTATACATTATAGGGACAAGGATGGGAAATCTAGAATAAAGCAAAGTAATGGGCTTAGATTCATAGACTCCGTACAGTTTCTGTTATCTTCCCTGGATAATTTAGCTAATGCGAACAATCCCGATGACTTTGCGATAACAAATAAATATACCGATAAGATAACTCGTCATTTGTTGCTGAGAAAAGGTGTATATCCTTACGAATATATGGATGATTGGTCTAGATTCGAAGAAACTGAATTACCACCCCTCGAATCATTCTAAAGTAACTTAACAGAATCTAGAATAACAGATGCCGATTATGAACACGCTCTGACGGTTTGGGATAAATTAGGTTGTAAGAATTTAGGCGATTATCACGATCTGTACTTAAAAACTGATGTACTGTTACTCGCCGATATATTCGAGATATTTAGAAAGACATGTTTAAAACAATACGGCCCTGACCCGGCATGGTACTATTCCAGTCCCGGACTATCGTGGGATGCATTGTTGAAGAAGACCGGCGTAGAACTAAAACTACTAACAGATTACGATATGCACTTGTTTATTGAGAAAGGATTAAGAGGTGGTATATCGATGGTAGCGAAAAGGTATTCTAAGGCTAAAACACGTCCCATTTTAATTCTGGAAACCCAAAAGTCCAGAAACTCTACGCTCTTTGCCCAGTCTCGGTTAAAGGTATTTACAAAATTAAACATGCCGTTTTCATGGGAACATACCAAGGAAGAAAAAATGAAAAAAAAAATGTTTAAAAACTCAATATTTAGACTATGTCGCCCATGGGCCTGCCCATGGGCGAAGTCTGGCCCATGGGCCTGCCCATGGGTGAAGTCTGGCCCATGGGTAGGCCCATGGGCAGGCCCATGGGCGAGAATATTTTCCTCTACTTAAAACTCATGTTTTTGTTTCGCAAATACATTTAATGTATTCATTCAAGTATCATGACACAAAATTTAACTCATTTTAACTTAATTCAACGATTTTATAGCGATATTGAAATATTTCGCCCATGGGCGAGAAAAAGGTTTGGCCCATGGGTAGGCCCATGGGCAGGCCCATGGGCAGGCCCATGGGCGAGAATATTTTCCTCTACTTAAAACTCATGTTTTTGTTTCGCAAATACATTTAATGTATTCATTCAAGTATCATGACACAAAATTTAACTCATTTTAACTTAATTCAACGATTTTATAGCGATATTGAAATATTTCGCCCATGGGCGAGAAAAAGGTTTGGCCCATGGGTAGGCCCATGGGCAGGCCCATGGGCGAGAATATTTTCCTCTACTTAAAACTCATGTTTTTGTTTCGCAAATACATTTAATGTATTCATTCAAGTATCATGACACAAAATTTAACTCATTTTAACTTAATTCAACGATTTTATAGCGATATTGAAATATTTCGCCCATGGGCGAGAAAAAGGTTTGGCCCATGGGTAGGCCCATGGGCAGGCCCATGGGCGAGAATATTTTCCTCTACTTTAAACTCATGTTTTTGTTTCGCAAATACATTTAATGTATTCATTCAAGTATCATGACACAAAATTTAACTCATTTTAACTTAATTCAACGATTTTATAGCGATATTG
Source organism: Haliotis rufescens (assembly GCF_023055435.1). Lineage (NCBI taxonomy): Eukaryota > Metazoa > Mollusca > Gastropoda > Lepetellida > Haliotidae > Haliotis > Haliotis rufescens. The sequence continues at coordinate 47,557,426 of NW_025964001.1, read as the reverse complement.
AAATATTTCGCCCATGGGCGAGAAAAAGGTTTGGCCCATGGGCGAGAATATGTTCCTTTACTTAAAACTCATGTTTTTGTTTCGCAAATACATTTAATGTATTCATTCAAGTATCATGACACAAAATTAAACTCATTTTAACTTAATTCAACGATTTTATAGCGATATTGAAATATTTCGCCCATGGGCGAGAAAAAGGTTTGGCCCATGGGCGAGAACATGTTTCTTTACTCAAAACTCATGTTTTTCTTTCGCAAATACATTAAATGTATTTATTCAAGTATCATGACACAAAATTTAACTCATTTTAACTTAATTCAACGATTTTATAGCGATATTGAAATATTTCGCCCATGGGCGAGAAAAAGGTTTGGCCCATGGGTAGGCCCATGGGCGAGAATATGTTCCTTTACTTAAAACTCATGTTTTTGTTTCGCAAATACATTTAATGTATTCATTCAAGTATCATGACACAAAATTAAACTCATTTTAACTTAATTCAACGATTTTATAGCGATATTGAAATATTTCGCCCATGGGCGAGAAAACGGTTTGGCCCATGGGCGAGAACATGTTTCTTTACTCAAAACTCATGTTTTTCTTTCGCAAATACATTAAATGTATTTATTGAAGTATCATGACACAAAATTTAACTCATTTTAACTTAATTCAACGATTTTATAGCGATATTGAAATATTTCGCCCATGGGCGAGAAAAAGGTTTGGCCCATGGGTAGGCCCATGGGTAGGCCCATGGGCGAGAATATGTTCCTTTACTCAAAACTCATGTTTTTCTTTCGCAAATACATTAAATGTATTTATTCAAGTATCATGACACAAAATTTAACTAATTTTTACTTAATTCAACTATTTTACGGCGTTATTAAAATATTTCGCCCATGTTTTCGTCAGTCCCTTTCAAGCATCAACTAACTGTTTGCAAAGTATATTGTATCATGTGAAATATACTTTATATTATATCATTACATTACTATTTAAAAAGGGCTTTTGGTGGGGATGTTTCCTTTAGTTCTACAAATTTCACCTGTTTTACATATTGTAGCGATCTTTAATGAACCCGGCCTTACCTCTCAAAACTTTTTGACAGTTTATCATACGAATTCATGTGCGTGTACTCAAATTCATTGGAGTTATTTTCCACAACATTAAATTTTAGTTAGTTTCTATTTCATTTCCCATTTTATGTCCCCTTGATACATCACACTGGGCAATTACGTGACACTAGGTATGCAATATACAGGTACGCGTGCGCGTATTTTAATGAAAAAAACCTATTCGTCTTTTATTGCATAACGTTTGGCTGAATATCTTACATTCTAACGAAATCTCGAAATAATTATTTAATTACATGCGGTTTCGAACTGACCAGTAGGAATTATGTTTCAATGCGATTGAGGAAAACGTGAGGGAATATTGTGACACTAAAGCAACTTTTAACTGCATTGTCACTTTTGGTATGAAAATGGTAATAGTTAAGAAAAACGTAACAGCCTTCTTATGATAATTCTCATATTCTTATTAGTACGTTGTGTCTAATTACAGTGTCGGCCTTATTTACAGGTGATTCTACAGTACTTGTTGTCGGTCAATTACAATCTGCCACACCACGCGTGAATAAACAGTTATGCAGGTGTTGCTGTGGGCAAATACCTAGCCTGTACATGTATATTTTTGTGGATACATGTATTACATATTTTCGTTGATATGTGGATATATTAAGCACGAAGACACAAAAAGTTTATGAAAGATGAATTTGTGCCTTGATATATATATTCAACGCGAACGAAGCTTGTATTTTCTCCGCGATCCTGATGTGTATCATCGTTTAATTGGTCATTCATTAAAAGTATGTTGTGAGGCGATATCAAAGGAGCCGCTCAATATACACAGTGTCGTCCGTTTCGCGTGAACTACCACCCTACCCTGTCAGTAAGAGTTATGTAATCGGTACACAAATATATTTGGTGCAATGTCAGTGTGGAAGGAGTTTGAATTACGTCCGCCAGTGGCCACAGAAAGTATAGTACCAATCAACAAGGCCAATGCCGTACTAATAACCTAGTGACTCGCGTAACAACGGCTGCCAATATGTCTGCTACATCTACCATACCATCATCCCTGTCACAACTGGCGTATTAACGGCTTATTCAAAATATTAATTGTAGAAATGTCGTTACCAGACTAACGTACGTCGTATTCAGTCCTCAACTGGATGTTACATTCCTTATATCAGTTAACAGCCCTGTTTGTGAAAATATTTACTAGACATAAGATTTAATGACTATTAAAATCAATTGTAAGACCGCATAGACCATAAAACCGAATAAAATATGTCTTGGTATCATCTCTTGTGTATTAGATGATGGCAATGACCGGCAATGTTATAACGTTAGATTAAGAAGGAGAAACATTAAAGTGTTTTACAATACTTGGAAACATGAGCAATAAGATGTAGCAACATATTCATGCATGGAATAGGGAAAAAGGATGAAAACAAACTGAAAAGGATTTTAATAAAAAATTATCGAACTAAATAACTTGCCTGAACAGAAGGGGTACCCAAACTTGTTTGACAGTTATTCGTGTGTTGTAGACTGTCGAATGGGACTCATGTGTGTACGTAGGGTACGCATATCTATTGCAAGTTTTAGTACTCATACACTTTCTCTTTTTGTGTTTTGTTTGTTTGTTAGTTGTATAACGCCACACTTAGCAATATTTCAGCTGTATGACGGCGGTCTGTAAATAATCGAGTCTGGACCAGACAATCCAGTGATTGACATCATGTGCATCGATCCACGCAATTGGGATACGATGACATGCATCAACCAAGTGAGCGAGCCTGACCACCCGATCCCGTTAGTCGCTTCTTACGACAAGCGCTGTCGCCCTTTTACGCCAAGAATGGTTTGAAGATCTTCACGGGTCTATTGAATGCAGGGATTTGTGTAAAGTCATTCAGACAGCATACAATGCCAACTAAAAAATTATACTCAGTGTCCCCGCAAAGTAATATAGTACGGTACTTAGAGTACATGTGAGATTATACTCAGATTAGGGAGATGTTTAATCCATATAACGTGTTATTATTCTACCTAACAATGTATTTAATGAAATGAATGCAAAACAAACTCAAAAGGTTTCATTGAAAAAACTACCCCTAGTCTTGACTTATAAAACAACTGCAACCCGACACAGATTAAACGCAACTTACAAACACAGTCATAATCTGGTTAGTCTGTATCACTCAACGAGGCCGCTTACTCTGCCCACAGTATGACAGTATTGGGCAGTTCAGTAATTAGGAGCCAAATCCAGGCAGGTACGCTGGTCACACTTGACTGGTCTGACTGATGATTAGGTCGTCTGACAATTGGGAGTGAAACATAGCAAGAAGTATCTGCGAAACTATTTGCTCCTTTTATGGGACCGATTAGTTTTATGACCATGGGCCTCGGCACAAGCGTGGTGTTGGAAGACAAGTTATACATGTACATCCGATATGGTGACTGTTTTTCGCTATTCATATTCTAAATACATTAATAATACCACAACATTTTAGTACTCCTTGAAACTTTACAATCACTTCAATATGTACAATAGATTGAACGAGAACACTTGATATATTGCAGATTATTAAATCATTGTCTCTATTATCAGCCTCTACGTTTGTATCGTTTGCATTGTACAAAGAAATATTTTATCTGTCCTTTTGCAGATTTAGCCTCAGAATGTGCTCATTCGAATTAGGAACGAAAATAATTGCTTATCATGAGTATATATGATACAGTTAAAAGTTACTTGTACACTGTAGACGTATTCACTTTAAAGTCGCATACGACCTTCGCGAGCGAGTTGAATGATCCAGGTTAATTGGAACGAAGTCTAGAAAGGGTTATAAAGTTTTGTATTTGGTAATGTGTAGGTTTGTTAAATATAATTTTTTAAATTCCTTTTATTTCAATATGTAAAAACATAACTATGCGCTTAAAAACAGCTGACTTGATGGGAGATAGCCACCTCAGATTGTCTGTTGGACACGGTTTAACCTTACTGTGTCCTCACCCTGGTTGTTGTTACCGTTGTTATAAGGGATTAAGAGCTACGGCTCATTGCATTTTTGGTTACAGTCTGTATCACTAAAGTGGACATGTGCAGGTGAACTCTGTTCAATTAGTATATAAAATGCCCCAAAATGTGAACTCCAGACAATAATAACCTGAGGGTAAATCCACGTGCATCTGCCTTTCCCCTCGTTCACCTTCGAAATCCTTGATTATTATATCATGCCAGAGTTCTGAAATTCAGTGACAATGTTGCTGAACAGTAGAATCTGATGGACGTTTTGTGCAGAACCTGTTTGACACTATGGGTTCCAGGACCACTAACACTCTGAGATGAAAAAGTTTGGTCCTAACCGCACCCAACATCTACAAGTTTGTAAGCTTGTAGACATCACTAAGAAGTAATTAACAGTCCCATGCTGAGACCTTTCTCAAAATTCAGACCGGTGGCAGGCTGCCAACAAAGAGAAGAAAATATAGCAACCCCGACACGAGTGTGCTCAGTCAAACAATGAACTTACGACCGGCAGAAAACAACTCCAGTTGAGTATGCCGATGCTGTATCTCAGCCGTGTTGGCCTGAAAATTTAAACATGCTAATTAAATCCAAAATCGTATAAATATTTTTAATAGAAACCGTATCTTAATTTGTTCTTGCACTGCATCATATCGTGTATTTCATCTGTATATGTGTAATGTGTATATGTATCCATGACTACACTTATACCGCATATTCTGCAACAGACTATTATTAATCACCTTATTATTGTCTCTCCATTTACCATGGCTGACTGCACTAATACCCTTTTAACAGTGGACACCGATATCAGTATACATGTAGGCTTTTTGTTCAAAAAGGAATATGCAGGAAATTATATGTAACAATTAACTGTGTACTAATTATATGTTTGAATGTTATCACTTTTACGTGCTGAGATACAGTGAAGTAAGCATCTTCTAAAATCTTCTAAAAGTATAATAAAATACAAAACTCTCTGCCGTAATTTTTTGTGGAAATCATTCGATCAAGTAAAAATGACTGCGTGACAAGACGAATCAACTATTTATACCCGATAAAAGAAACTGCCGTATTTTAGGAACAGTGCTATAACAAGACATTTGAAATTTCTAACAAGCAGATACATTAGATATAGTGACTAGACTACAGGTACGTAATCCGTATCAATCAAAGGTGTAAAAAAACTGAAAATCATATCTGTCGGAGACCTACCAAATTACCAAGTTTTATCATTACTATATTTATTACAATGCAAATACTTTAGTGATACATTTTTTAGAGGAGAGGGCATACACACAAGTATATTGCTTCCGTGTGTGAATGCAGGTTGTACTTGGTATCTAAGTTCTCAGTTTCATACCGGTTGTATAACTGAATTTGTATATGGAACCATGCGTACAGCATGACAATTACTTGCTATTCGTCAGTTTACAACACACATAACACGGTCAAACAATTTTAGGCACCGCTTTTGCGAGTTATTTAGTATAATAATGTTTAATTAAAATCTATTTCAATTTGTTTTCACCATTTTCCCTATTGACAGTCGTTGTTGCGTGCGTCACTAGGTAATTAGTACGGATTGACCTTGTTTATTGTTTCTATACTTTGAGGATTTCTGTGGCAAGTGGCAGACGTAATTCAAACTCCTTCCGCACTGACACCGCATCAAATATATTTGTGTACCGATTACATAACTCTAATGGACAGGGTGGGGTGGTAGTTCACCGGACGACACTGTGTATATTGGGCGGCTCCTTTGATATCTCCTCCAAACATACGTTTATTGAATGACCCCATTAAACGATGATACACATCTCGATGAATATATCAAGGCACTAATTCATCTTTCATAATCATTTTTTTGTCTTTGTGCTTAATATATCCACATATCAACGAACATTTGTAAAACATGTATCCTAAAAAAAAAAAAACATTTTGAGGCTAGGTATTTGCCCACAGCAACACCTGCATAACTGTTTATTCACCATGGTGTGGTAGATCGTAATTGACCGAGAGCAGGTATTGTAGAATCACCTGTAAATAAGGCCGACACTGTAATTAGATACAACGTACTAATGAGAATTATCATAAGAAGGCTGTTGTTTTTTCTGAACTGTTACCATTTTCATACCAAAAGTGACAATGCAGTTAAAAGTTGCTTTAGTGTCACAATATTCCCTCACGTTTTCCTCAATCGCATTGAAACATAATTCCTACTGGTCAGTTCGAAACCGCATGTAATTAAATAATTATTTCGAGATTTCGTTAGAATGTAAGATATTCAGCCAAACGTTATGCAATAAAAGACGAATAGGTTTTTTTCATTAAAATACGCGCACGCGTACCTGTATATTGCATACCTAGTGTCACGTAATTGCCCAGTGTGATGTATCAAGGGGACATAAAATGGGAAATGAAATAGAAACTAACTAAAATTTAATGTTGTGGAAAATAACTCCAATGAATTTGAGTACACGCACATGAATTCGTATGATAAACTGTCAAAAAGTTTTGAGAGGTAAGGCCGGGTTCATTAAAGATCGCTACAATATGTAAAACAGGTGAAATTTGTAGAACTAAAGGAAACATCCCCACCAAAAGCCCTTTTTAAATAGTAATGTAATGATATAATATAAAGTATATTTCACATGATACAATATACTTTGCAAACAGTTAGTTGATGCTTGAAAGGGACTGACGAAAACATGGGCGAAATATTTTAATAACGCCGTAAAATAGTTGAATTAAGTAAAAATTAGTTAAATTTTGTGTCATGATACTTGAATAAATACATTTAATGTATTTGCGAAAGAAAAACATGAGTTTTGAGTAAAGGAACATATTCTCGCCCATGGGCCTACCCATGGGCCTACCCATGGGCCAAACCTTTTTCTCGCCCATGGGCGAAATATTTCAATATCGCTATAAAATCGTTGAATTAAGTTAAAATGAGTTAAATTTTGTGTCATGATACTTCAATAAATACATTTAATGTATTTGCGAGACAAAATCATGAGTTTTAAGTAAAGGAACATATTCTCGCCCATGGGCCTGCCCATTGGCCAAACCTTTTTCTCGCCCATGGGCGAAATATTTCAATATCGCTATAAAATCGTTGAATTAAGTTAAAATGAGTTAAATTTTGTGTCATGATACTTCAATAAATACATTTAATGTATTTGCGAGACAAAATCATGAGTTTTAAGTAAAGGAACATATTCTCGCCCATGGGCCTGCCCATTGGCCAAACCTTTTTCTCGCCCATGGGCGAAATATTTCAATATCGCTATAAAATCGTTGAATTAAGTTAAAATGAGTTAAATTTTGTGTCATGATACTTCAATAAATACATTTAATGTATTTGCGAGACAAAATCATGAGTTTTAAGTAAAGGAACATATTCTCGCCCATGGGCCAAACCTTTTTCTCGCCCATGGGCGAAATATTTCAATATCGCTATAAAATCGTTGAATTAAGTTAAAATGAGTTAAATTTTGTGTCATGATACTTCAATAAATACATTTAATGTATTTGCGAAACAAAATCATGAGTTTTAAGTAAAGGAACATGTTCTCGCCCATGGGCCTGCCCATGGGCCTACCCATGGGCCAGACTTCGCCCATGGGCAGGCCCATGGGCGACATAGTCTAAATATTGAGTTTTTAAACAATTTTTTTTTCATTTTTTCTTCCTTGGTATGTTCCCATGAAAACGGCATGTTTAATTTTGTAAATACCTTTAACCGAGACTGGGCAAAGAGCGTAGAGTTTCTGGACTTTTGGGTTTCCAGAATTAAAATGGGACGTGTTCTAATAATAAATTAGTGGAAGGATATGATCCGAGTAAACCTGACACTCACATATTATATCTCGACGCTAACAATTTGTATGGATGGGCTATGAGTCAACCTTTACCCACGGGTGGTTTTGAATGTGTCAATGTGAATAATATCCATAATAATGATGTGAATAAAGGGTACATACTAGAAATTGACTTGGAATATCCAAGTTTGTTACATCAAGACCATAACAGTTATCCGCTAGCTCCCGAAAGATTAATGGTTAATAAAGATTGGATGTCGGAATATCAACACTCCTTGATGGGTAATAGTAGGTTAGCTAACGTAGAAAAACTCGTACCAAATTTGATGGATAAGACAAAATATATAGTTCACACAGAAATCTCCAGTTGTATCTATCGTTAGGTATGAAACTTAAGAAAATACACAGAGTTCTAAAGTTCGATCAAAGCCCTTGGATGGAGCCCTATATAAGGTTGAACACAGATTTAAGAAAGATAGCTACCAGCAATTTCGAAAAGAATCTATATAAGCTCATGAATAACTCAGTATTTGGTAAAACTATGGAGAATCTAAGGAAGCGTGTTGATGTTAAATTAGTCAGATCTAATGAGGAAGAAAGACTCAGGAAACTTATAGCCAGTCCGGCTTTTAACAGAAGCAAGATATTCGATAACGACTTAGCCGCGTTGCATATGCAAAAGAGTAATATAAAATTCAACAGACCGGTGTACGTCGGTATGAGTATTCTCGACTTGACAAAACACTTAATGTATGACTTTTATTACAACGAACTTAAGAAGCAATACGGCGATAGATGCGAGGTTTTATATACCGACACAGATTCTTTGTTGATGGAAATACAAACCGAGGATGTGTATAAAGATATGGCAGAAAAAATAGATATGTACGACACGAGCGATTACCCAAAAGATAATCCACTGCACAGCGTTGTAAATAAAAAGGTGTTAGGTAAGATGAAGGATGAATGTGCTGGGACCCCTATAGCGGAGTATGTCGGATTAAGACCTAAGATGTATTCTATAAAGAAGTCCGATAATGGAGAGATAAGAAAAGCTAAGGGTGTTAAGAAGTATGTTGTAAAAAAGCATATCAAACACGAACAGTATAAAGAATCATTATTCAACGGTAGAACGTTCAAACACGAGATGAACTCTTTAAGAAGTTACAATCATAGGATATATGGATTAAGAATGAACAAGACATCATTATCCCCCTTAGATACAAATTGATGGATTGATAATGATGGTGTAACTACCTATGCTTATGGTTATGGTGGTAATACCGTACCGTCGGGAACTATGAACAACTCTTCTCATACAAATGCCCTACCTGGTCCATCTTGAAGATAATAAAGAATAGGCTCTCCTTCTTTCGTAACCAATCGACGAATGTTATATGTCTTAAGAGACCAAATCGGATCGGTTGCGCGACGTAGGCCTCCTTCGAGTTCACCGGGCTGGTATAAATATCTTACCCTTACTCTATCCGGAAGTTTTCGTTCTTTGCCTCTCCTCGGTGCTGAAGATTCGGAAGTCACGGATTTCATTTTAATAGCATCGGATGGTTTCTTCCCTATTAATCTCGTTACTTCATTATTCAGCGCTGATACAACGGCTGATAATCGTGTCACCCATTCGGTTGATCTCAATCGCTGGGATTTCATTTCGATCCCATACTGATAGCCAAACAAACGTTCTGCTAATGTCCTGTTAAATCTTTCGACGATAGCTTGACTGCGGTGGGCCTCCCTTTCACCACAAACGATTTCGACATTGTGCTTTGTTAACAGTTTAGTTACCGATCCCATAAACTCGCGACCGGGATCTACTTGAAATAGCTTAGGCCATTTTAGTGGTCCGCGTTTATATATGCGACTCAGTGCATTAGATACCTCTGTTGATTCTTTCGAGGTTAATGGCTCAGCCTCTTTGTATTGACTAGCCACATCCACTACGGTTAAAGCGTAGTTATACGTTTTGCGTCTTACCTTATCGTGGGGAAGAAATAAGAGGTCAGCCTGATGAACTTCATTCGTTGTAAAAATATCAAACTTCTTCCTCGGTATATAACGCGGTGCCGGTAAATATATTTGCCACATCGCTTGTTTCTTTAACCAATCCTTGGCCACATCTTTAGATACCTTAGCCGCGGTGGCTAATTATTGTATTGCTCCTATACCTTTCCAATATCCTCGTGGGCTATAGTAAATTTTATCCATTATTAATTAATATTGATGTTTCGTTTAATACAACTCATGACTATAGTTGAATCGCATAATCATTTTGGCATAAAAAATGCCATCTGTAGTAGCAGTATAGGTATATAAATCCGGCTCCAGTGGAAGTGGTCCAGAACCATCATTACCTATAAAAATTTATATCATAGACTCCAGGTGGTGGTGAGCTGGAGTCAATTTAGCTGAATCTTATGACTATTGTTGAATCACATCATCATTTACGCATAAAAAAATCCCTCTGTAGTGGTGGTATAGGTATATGAATCCTGCTCCAGTGGAAGTGAGCCAGAACCATCATTACCTATACTACTGCTGAATCACAATGCAGTAGAAATATGTCATAACATTTATTTTTGTTTATTTCATCAATGTTTAACATTACACATGGCAAATAACCCCATGCAATTCAATATCTATAGACATGATTGAGTGATCCAAATATGGTATGAACATGACGAACATGCTATAATTTTTGTGTTTGCCAACTCATTTTGGATTTGCCTTTTTGCTTTCCAGAAGCCATGATGTATTTTTTGTAATTGTTGTCATGTTCAACAACAGCGGTTGGGAGCATATTCTCACCAGAAATCTCTGGTCAAATGAAGAAACTTGGCATGCTTGTTCTGATCAGTAGTGGCACCAAGATTTATTTAGAAAGTTTAGAATCTTGATTTTAAAATGGCCAAGACAGCAAAACATGAGGTACATGACCCTGTGACCCCCACTAATGTCAACACTGACCTTTGCAGTTGAAAGACTTTTGCACTTTTACCATGCTGTTAAATATCTGGAGCTGATTTTTTGGCATTTGGTATCCTTCATATAAAGACATCCTATCCTGTTTTAATCAATGTGATTGTAATTGCTTTGTATACCTTACCTCCATCACATCATTGCTGATATTCCTGCAATTTGATAGTCATCACACTAGAAACTCATTTAGATTTTAAATATACCGTATTCGACCCATTAAGCGCCCCTCCCCCAATAAGCTCCCCCCCTCCCCCCTCCCGGTTCCGAAAATGTATATAGTAATTATTTCGTTTTAAATGAAAATCGTCCGGGAACCGAGGTTTCCGGATATTTGAAGTCCGTATAAGCGGGGCATGACTGTATTCTGTTTATTTTAGATATTTGTGACTTTGAATATTTTGCGCAGAAAAAAATTACACCATGCCCCTTCAGCGAAGTCCGGCAAACGAACAGGTGATGAGAAACTTCGTCAGTACAAATTTACCAGACATGTTGATTTACCGTTTAAATTGTATTTTTTCTTCAGCTAGGCATTGTTTTTTATCCAGGGATTAAGATTACCTTGTGTATTTTCTCGTAAACTAAGCCGGACACAGCAATCAGCTGTGCACACATTTTCTTGGAATCTACCGGTGATTCGGTCAAGACACACCCAATGATATAACTTTACAGGATTTTAAATGCAAGATCGGCAAAAGTTGTATCTGAAACTATTTTTTTATCAGGAATAATATATTCCAATATCTTGTTAATTTAGATGCAGCTTTTACTAACATATTTAAAATAATTATAACCCTAAGCGAAAAAGCTGATCGCTATTGCCGGGTATTATTTTTTACATGGAACCAGTCTGACCAGTCACCATCAAGGCTCCCGTCCACATGATCGCGTGGTCGCAAGAATTACATGTTGACATAGAATCGTCCAACAAAAACAAATATGACTTTTAACGAATCAAAGTATGGCATTTATGATATATGTATCCATTCTCTGTCAACTTAAGTTCGTTTCAAGGCGTCAAGGCGGTAATCTGACCGTGGTTGCTGTTAATAACGGTGAGTTGTGCGATCTCGCCGATTTCGCCGAAATTAATTAAAACAATATTAAAAGGAATTTTGAATAAAATTAATGAAATAAGTTCCAAACAAAAGTCCAGATATACAAAGAACACTTTTTATAGCCAGACAGTGTAATTACTTCAGTATGGATTTGTTGACATGGTATTTCCGGTGTTACGTGCTCACAGTAATGTCTTTCCATGGGGGAAAAAACATCATAACTCATTAATTCGTGTATAATGCGCACCCCCTTCTACACAGCTGTGTTTCTCAAGAAAATACGGTAAAACGGCTTATGATTGGTATTGGCCGTATTGCAGTATTTAACTAAGATTCAAAGGCAACGAGTAACCAGAAATTAGTAACTTGAGTGATGTGTGTTTGAATTTTCTGATTAATCATTCATTTTAAGTATAATTTGACTTGAATAAACACTTTGACAGTCACTTGACTTGTATTTGAATTATGATTGACCATTAAAACAGTTTAGAAGCCAATCATGTATTTCCAGGCACACCTAAAAGTGTGATGACACACTTAATTTGGCATAACTGTGCCCATTGACACACTTAAAATAAATTTAATTTCGATCCATGATATTGTTATTTTACATTGTTAGTGAAATATGTTTTCTAGTCATGCAACCTATAAAGCTTAACACAAAACAACTATTACGGACTGTATGACTGATTCAAAATACTTTAAAAAGCACAGTCTGGAATGGAATTCACCAGTTTGAAACTGGTACCACAAAGCTGAAGAAAGCTGCTTTCTTAGTGGCTAATGTTGACTTTCTGTCAGTAATTTCATTGGTCGGTCATTGTTCGCAAAAGGTTGTTCTGAAGTTTCCTTTTAATAAGTTTGAGATAATCTAAGCATGTGATTAATCCTGTTTTGTTTATTTAAAGCATTAATTGTTTATTGTTAAGCAGCCGTTGTAATACTGTAAATCTTGAAATTAATGCGTCTCCAAAAGAATGCGACTGCTGGCCCCTAGCCAAAAATGTGACTCAATATAAATGCGACACCCCTCTCCTCTCAAGCATCAGTAGATTTATATCTGAAGAGAATACAGGAGAATCCTCACCTTAATCCAATCTTACATTAACCTAATCACACACCAAATAGCACCACTTATTACCGCTGAGTAGAGTACTTCTGCTAAAACAATACATGCACGCTGGCTCGTGTCAGCCTTTGACATAAGTGAGTAGAAATCTTGTATTGACCCCTTCAGTGACAATTCACAGGCTGTAATTAGTGTTTGAATGACATTGTTTATATATTTGTTGCTCAATAAACAGTGATGTGGAATACATAGTTGTTTGTTTTCAGTGTTTTTCTAAGTTGTTATTTCTGCTACCCAAAATGTCTTATTGTTGATATAAATGTGATGTTAAATAATGCGAGCAAAGACCACTTGCATTTTTCGCATTTAATTCACGCTCGCTTTAATTTCAAGCCGACTCGTCTCGCATCAAAACATGTGCCGTGTACTCGCAGGCAGATGACCACAAAATGCGCTGATAACTGTCGGATTAACAAGACTAATAAATGAGTGATTTCGGTCATTCGTTGCAAATTAGGTGTGTCAGAGTCGGAATGTGAGATGGTCGGTTTAACGGGTCTAAATAGCACTGATATAATCGGTTCACCTCATTAGTGTCAGATAAAGTGAGTGTCGGATTAATGAGCCTTGACTGTACCAAAATGAGAAAACTGAAGCAAATTCTAATGGTTTGAGCGATAAACAGTCTCATTTTCTCGTCGGTCTCTGTAGAAATGTTCCCAGTCGTGATGTACTAGATCTATGTTCTAGTTCAGATCAGTTCTGTAAAAGAAAATTCATGTATTTAGGAACTGAAGCCATGTGTATCCATTATGCGACTACATTAGATCAGCTTTCTGAAGTGACGTCATCCATGTCACAACATGCGAGGTCAAACTATGTGCTTCTGTTCAGGCGAAAGATTCACAGCAGCGCAAAATCACCAACCGTCTGTTAGCCTATACAAATAAAATTGCAGATAGCAGCATCATTAAATGAAAAAGCAAAGCATTAACTCATATATCATGTTCTGACTAAAGGGGGTAGCTTAGCCGGGTAGAACCAGAGACGACTAGTACAATATACACAGATCTATTTGTTGTTGTTGTTGTTGCATTAAGTGTTTAAGAGGTCACCTTCTGCCTAGGCAATTTCGGCTGACCTGTCCCTCTTTGGGACTCCTGTGTGTGAGTAGGGTACTCATATCTATTGTGAGTTTGGTATTCACATAATTTCTGTTTTTGTATTGATATCATTTCTATTTTCTTATATTGATGTGATTTCATTTTTATCCTTGGCTGCTCTGTTTATATACGTTCGAGTAGCTGTCCATCTCTCAGAAATAGAGTTAGTTTGGCCTTCGCTATTTCATCTCTTGGCTTCAGGAGATCTATGACAGATATATAGTGGATGTAACTGCAATTCTTGTTTTAACCTAGCCCGGGCTGGGGCATGGTCTTGACATTCTACTAACACATGATCAATGGTTTCAGCCTGATTGCAAGATGAACAAATCTTGTCATAGTGCTTTTTGTGACCGAGTCTGAGGCGTGAGATAGCAATTTCAACTTTCATTTCATTTGAGTATGACTACGGCTTTTGTTGGATCTTGAGTTGAATTTTGTATCGCCATCTGCTGATCTTACTTTCATCCCACTTGGCTTGCCATCTTTCTGCTATGGAGGCTTTGATTTTGCTTTTTATCTTTAGTTTACTGAAGGAAATAGGCTGTATCTCTGCTGTGTCTAGAGCTAGCTTCGTGAGTGTGTCTGCTTTTTCATTTCCATGATATCAATGTGAGAGGGGATCCAACATAGCTCCACCTGTTGACCTTGAAGTCACTTCTTCCGGACTGATATTTATCCGAACTTACATGTATATGTGATATATTATTGGTTTGGGTAAGTTGACCAATCACAACAAGGTTAGGTTGTGTGGACCAACCATTTTGGGGGATTAACATTAAAATGGATGTTGTTATATAGTTTTAAAACTATTTGAAATTAGGGCGCTGTCTAGATTCATTGAATACAGAGGTAATCAAGTGATGTCGACAATGTTATTTAGGATATTTTTTTACAGTTGGATTATAGGGTTTAAGGTTTGTTTACATTGACACATGTACTACAAATTAAGTCATAGTTGTCATGTCATGTTGATTTATCATTGTTTCAATATAGATAACTATTGAATGTTTTGGTTCATGTGACAATGTATTTATGGTTTTCATATTTAGAACATTGCAATGCTATTATATTTTATTACCTTATTCATTAATGTATATTTAATTAATAACTACCAGTTTCTTACAGTTACTTCAGTTTTAAACATAAAGCATTATTACAAAACTCATCTTCATTTTTAATGGGCATGCTACATAGATGACACAGCAGATAACATGTCAAATAATAGTTAATGACTTGCAATATATTATCATACGATAGTCGAGAGTACACTCGACATAAATAATTTGTAAATCTAAAATTAATTAGATCTCATATACATTGCAGAATGTTGGAAATACAAAACCTATCGTGTTATGATAATACATTCCATTTTCTGAAGAGATTTATAATGTGTATTTGATAATATATATATATGCATATTTAGTTATTGCTTATCTTGTACAATGACAGTGTGTTACATGTAAATTAAACACACAGCAAAATACTATTTCAGCAAAGTAATCATTGAGCCATTATATTGTTGTGTTTGTAAATTTAAAGTTTTTAAGTGACAATTTGTTTTTCTTAATACTTGATACATGTATATTTATTTGTTGCATGCCAGTATGGTGCGATTTAACAGAATATTAGAGTTGTACCCAAGTAAAAGAGAGCATTTTGTAAATATAAATTGTTTTGTACATTTTGCATTCAGAAAACATTCTACTTTGGCCCCAAACTCTTTAACATGCTCACAATCCCAATTTTCATGAAGTAAGGATTTAGTTTGTGTTTCACAGAAAGAGCAAAGATCATCATCGAGAATTTTCATTTTAAACGATTCTTTCTTTGCATAGTTGATGCGATCATATATTATAAATCAAGCAATTTTATATCTTTTGTACATTTTCTGTATCTGATGAAAACATCCTTCAATGATATATATAAGTCAAGAATGGTATTTCATTTTTCACATACTGTTGGGAGTTATGGTCTTATCATAAAAGTATCTGGAGCCTTTAGGCCTACAAGTAAGTCCATCAAAGTTGTATCTAAATGTTGATTATATAAGATAATGTGATTATTTCTAATAGCATCTTTCCAGGATTTTGGTATGTTTAATAGAACCTGGTAACAGTTAATAATTGTGCCTTTAATTTGGTATTTTCTTTTAGGTTCATTGAAGGGCATTATATCATCTTCATTACAGAGATCTTTAATAGTGTAAATTCCCTTTAAAAAAACATTTTCTTACAATGAAATCATTTTTTTAAACTGATGGTTACACCAAAGAGGTTGTGATAGTACTTCTCCAGGGTTTGTGGAGTTAGTTCTGTGTCTTCTATACAGTGTTCCCCAAGCAGCCAAAACATCTCTCCAGTAAGGGTTAGGAAAGTGTATACAGTTTTCAATATTGGCCCCAAGTAGGAATATGTTCTTTAGTGGAAAGAAGCTAGGGTTATTACAGTATTTGTTTTGAAGATGTTTTCTTAGAACTGACAGTTTCAGAGAAATTATAAAAGACTTTAACTCTATAATTCTCAGTCTGTCTTCGTCCTATTTTCTAATTAATGTTGTTTGTTTTATTTTGTCCCTTTTATCATTCCAGATGAATCTGTACAATATTTTGTTTAGTTCATCAATAAATTCACTTGGAGGGTTTGGAAGATAGGAAAATATAGGTACCAAGGTTGATAGGGCCAAGGTTTTGACAACAGTAATTTTACCGATCAGTGTTTTCCTCCAATTCCCTAAAATTTGATTTATAATTTCAAATCTCTTTTTGGTATTGATTACCCACAGCTTATTTAAGTTAGAATTAAGCTTTATTCCCAATATTTCAAATACCCCACTGTGCCAGTCTAGTTTCAGATCCTGACATAATTTGGTGTCACAGCCTGTCATTGAGCCTATTAATATTGCTTTTGTTTTAACTATGTTAATTTTAAATCCAGACATTTAAAAATCATTTAGGGTGTTAATCGCTGTACTTAAACTTTCATCAGTCCCATCTAGAAATATTTCTGTATCGTCAGCATATTGTCCGAATTTATGTTCCACATTATTCAGTTTGATACCTTTTCTTGCGTTAAAATCATGAATAATTTTTTCCCAAAGTTTCTGCAAAGACCAGGAATAGATATGGAGACAATTGGTCTCCTTGTCTACACCCCCTTTCATTATAGAAGAAGGTGTCCATTTTGTATGATGCAAGATGAAGCATTATTTATAAGTATGTGTATCCATTTTCTCATATCAGGTCCAATGCCACACTTTTCAAGTGTCAGCATTGTAAATTGCTTTGAAATGGTATCAAAAGCTTTTTCAAAGTCTATAAGTAATAGTAAACCAGGCTTATTTTGTAATTTTGTTTCAAACAAGATATCATATAGTAGTTGTATGTTTTTGCTAATACATCTTCCAGAGATAAAGCCAGTTTGGTTTTTATGTATAAGAATATTAAGTGTCATTTTAATTCTGTTTGCTATACATGTACTCAAAATTATATACAACGAATTTGAGAGAGAAATTGGTTGCCAGTTTTTGAGTAGTTTTTTATCTTTTGTGCCTTTGGGTATAAAGGTTATGACAGCCCTATTCATTGTTAGGCTTTAAGTGTTATTTCTAAATGTTTCTGTGATATATCTGTACACCCATATTCCAAGATCAGAAAAATTTGAAAAATTCTACTGGGAATCCATCAATACCTGGGCTTTGGTTATTGTCCCCCGCCGCGCGAAAGCGCAAAGTGGGGGATATAGTATTCACGACCGTCCGTACGTCCGTCCGTACGTCCCACCTGTTTGTTGCCGCGATATCTCAAGAACTAAACACTGGATTGTCTTCATATTTGGAACTATGGTGTATATACAGACTCCGCAGACACCAGTAGGTTTTGGTGACCTTGACCCCATTTTCAAGGTCACAGCAGGCAAATCTGCTTTTGGAGTTTGAAAACAGAGTTGCCGCGATATCTCAAGAACTAAACACTGGATTGTTTTCATATTTGGAACTATGGTGTATATACAGACTCCGCAGACACCAGTCGGTTTTGGTGACCTTGACCCCATTTTCAAGGTCACAGCAGGTAAATCTGCTTTTGGAGTTGGAAAACGGTGTTGCCGCGATATCTCAAGAACTAATCGCAGGATTGTCTTAATATTTGGAACTATGGTGTATATACAGACACCGCAGACACCAGTCGGTTTTGGTGACCTTGACCCTATTTTCAAGGTCACAGCAGGCAAATCTGCTTTTGGAGTTGGAAAACGGTGTTGCCGCAATCTCAAGAACTAATCGCAGGATTGTCTTCATATTTGGTATTTTGGTGTATATACAGGCGGGGGACATTTCGTCACTTCTGTGACAAATACTTGTTTTTCACAGATTTACAACCATTGCAATTTCATTCATGTTAATAATGTTTTCTAAATTATCAAACTAATTGTTCCCCGCCACGCGAAAGCGCGAAGCGGGGGATATAGTATTCACGACTGTCCGTACGTCCGTCCGTACGTCCCACCTGTTTGTTGCCGCGATATCTCAAGAACTAAACACTGGATTGTCTTCATATTTGGAACTATGGTGTATATACAGACCCCCCAGACACCAGTCGGTTTTGGTGACCTTGACCCCATTTTCAAGGTCACAGCAGGCAAATCTGCTTTTGGAGTTGGAAAATGGTGTTGCCGTGATATCTCAAGAACTAAAAACTGGATTGTCTTCATATTTGGAACTATGGTGTATATACAGACTCCGCAGACACCAGTCGGTTTTGGTGACCTTGACCCCATTTTCAAGGTCACAGCAGGCAAATCTGCTTTTGGAGTTGGAAAACGGTGTTGCCGTGATATCTCAAGATCTAATCGCTGGATTGTCTTCAAGTTTGGAACTATGGTGTATATACAGACACCGCAGACACCAGTCAGTTTTGGTGACCTTGACCCCATTTTCAAGGTCACAGCAGGCAAATCTGCTTTTGGAGTTGGAAAACGGTGTTGCCGCGATATCTCAAGAACAAATCACTGGATTGTCTTCATATTTGGAACTATGGTGTATATACAGACTCCGCAGACACCAGTCGGTTTTGATGACCTTGACCCCATTTTCAAGGTCACAGGCAAATCTGCTTTTGGAGTTGGAAAACGGTGTTGCCGCGATATCTCAAGAACTAATCACTGGATTGTCTTCATATTTGGAACTATGGTGTATATACAGACTCTGCAGACATCTGTCGGTTTGGGTGACCTTGACCCCATTTTCAAGGTCACAGCAGGCAAATCTGTTTTTGGAGTTGGAAAACGGTGTTGCCACAATATCTCAAGAGCTAATCGCTGGATTGTCTTCATATTTGGTACTATGGTGTATATACAGGCGGGGGACATTTCGTCACTTTGTGACAAATACTTGTTGATACTAAATTTTGGTGTATTAAGTTTGTGTAATAAATTTTTGGATTCATCAGTTATTTCTCCACTTGAAGAGTATAGTTTTCTCATAAAAAGTTCTTTGTTCAGTTAAAATGGATTGTCCATCAGTTATTAACTCCCCTTTTTCGGTTATAATACTGTTAATTAGTTTACTGGTAAAGTTCCTATTTTCAAGATGACAAAAGTATTTTGATGGTTTCTCTCCTTCCTTGGACCACTGGATTCTGATTCGAATTTGTAACCCCCTTGATTCTTCCTATTTCAGTTTTTCAAAAAGTACCTTATATTTAGACAAGTCTGACAGATTTGATTCACTTATATCATGAACATTTTCCCTAATTTCCTCTTCTATTCACTTTATATTTTCCTCTAAGTTTTTACTTTCTTCATATTTTGTTTTCTTTAAATAAGTGGAAAAAGATATTGATTTGCCTCTCACTTTCATCATAAATGTTTCTAAAAGAAGAGTATCACTGATTTTTAATTCTAAGTTTAAGTCTTCATTTTTTTCTAGATTCGTCTTTAGAATATATACTGTTTGAACATTATGACAGTTTCATTGAAAGAAAAAACAAATTGAAATCGAATTTCACAGCACATCGTATCCATAAGCGGTTAACCCAAATGCAAAAAGGTATTGCTGTCATCATTTAAGAAATCCTGTTGATGCTTTCAGATGCTTGTATTATGTTTGTATCGCGTGCACGATCAACGGAAACGGGGGCTGAGCTACCACATGTGAAACCGATCTTGACACAATTTGTTATCAATATGGCATCAATTCACGTTTAGATGTCGTGGCCACACTTTTGAAAGCTCTTCTTGCAACAAAATGTGTCGGATAACCTTTCATTTTGCAATACAGTTAGGGAGAGTTTTAATATCTTTACCCCCTAAACATTTTTTTTCTTAACTTGACTTAGCACAATTGATAGGTTTTACTATATAAGTGTTACTGAGTGGATGATGAAGGTCAAGGACTTCAGTCCACCAGCAGAAACATTGTCCCAGTTCAAGTAAATCAGAGACATCAACACCAGAGAATAATCAATCTTGATTATCTGCTGAAACAGATCAAGTCAGTTCCCTGCATTTACACTAACAAGGTATTGTGTTTTGTTAAAATGTCTTTTTGTACAATTTCAGTGCAAGAACGACTGACCAAACAGATAGCAGTTGCCATAACAGAAGCCATCCATCCCTCAGGGGTAGCAGTAGTTATAGAGGCCACGTAAGTCCATCACAGTAAAATTTTGACAAACCATGTTTCATTTTTTTTAGGGGGGGCACCATATTAACCTCATGTACTGCAACAATCTGGATTCCTACTAGTACTGATCTGGAAGCTGGTTTCTACAGATATTTGTAGGGAAGTCAGTCAAGTGTGTCTGCTAATGGGATTGTTCAAGGCAGTTCATGGACAACGAGAAAGCAGCCCCACAGAGCTTCATATTTATGATTAGCTCTATTGGTCATGGACAGCAGCTAGTTGTCTGTCAATGCAACCAGCCAAGTTTGGTTTCTGGACAGACTTGGACAGATGAGTTTAGATGACTGTGACCAAATTTGTTTTTGGGATTGCTCAATTACTTGAGGATTTTGTGAAAACAAAATGTCTTATATATCTCAAGAATGGCTTCACCCATTCTTATGTGCAGTGATACCTTACTTGAATGTTTGTTAACACAACAAGGTTCACTGAAGAATGTTACATTGAGATCATACTGACGATCACATCAAATAGACCACATTACACAGCACATTTACACCTTCCTAACTTTCACCACATCCGTTCAGTATTCACTAGAGAGGGACAATCCTGTGACACTATTTTTGCATTGACAAACAAACCAGAAAGAATGTCATTATGAGAGTTTTATCAAAGGGGCTCTTCAAGCAAGGAAAGCGACTTTTCCTGTGTTAAATATGATAAGGAAAGAAATCCCCATCTCTCTCATATTTGATTCAAAGATTGCACCTAGCTGTTCTCGAATATGGCTCAGAAGTTTGGGGATGTACTTATTGAAAAAGCATTGAAAAGGTTCAGAGTAATTTCTTTAAAAGTGTTCTTTCCGTTGGTAAAAGAACATCAACAAATACAATTTTAGGAGAGCTGCCATGGGAAGAACATCACTGTGTGTACACTATTACAGTCAACTACTTAGATTACATGAAACAAGATATCCGTATGCCTGTTTAACCATATGTTAAAAGCATTTGATGAAAATGGTCAAACTTACTGGGGTACTTATATAAGACAATTATTTTTTCAAACTGGGTTTTCATATGTGTGATTGTCTCAGAATTGCGGTGATATGAAATGCTTCATGGTTATATTCAAACAACGATGTAAAGATATAGAATTCCAAAACTGGCATTACAAAATCACAAATTCTTCTTTCCTTGATGTTTATTCATCTTATGAATCACTACTCGAACCAGAAAAATATCTGTGAAAGAGATCTTCTTAAAGCTTTATATAAATAAATATTTAGATTGCCATAATCTAAATGTACAGAAAACTTGATTTAATACAACCACAGAGTCATTGTCTAGTTTATGTATGAAATGTAACCGCTATGAAATAGAACATGAATACCATTTTTTGTTAATTTGTCCTTTTTATAAAAGCAGTAGAGAAAATTTAATTCCAAAATGTTACCATGTACAACCATATTCATCATTCTACCAGAAATGATTGTGTTATTAAAAACCTGTCCATATATTTAAAAAGACATTTACCTATGTAAATACAAATGTAAAAAAATTGAAAGTTTTTTTGTAAGATAATTTGTGCATGTGCATAGTATATATTATTCCTGTAAATGAACTCTGGACCATGTGGCCTTCATTCATGATTAAACTTCTTCTTCGACCTTTTTCTTCAAAGGGGTTCTTAATTAACAGTCCGAAACTAGTAAATTCCGAAAGGACATTTCCTTGTGGACTAAATGTTTTACCATTGAGTAGATGGCAACTCTGTAGCAGATGTTTTAACCCTGAATAAGGTTGGCAGAAATGTGTTGTATCCACTGGGCATCAACAGACCAGACTGTCTTGTTTGTTGTTTAATGCCACACTTGGCAATATTCCAGCTATATAATGGTGGTCTGTAAAAAACAAGCCTGGACTAGACAATCCAGTGATTGACATCACAAGCATCAATCTACACAAATGGGAAACGATAACCACATTATGTTGAATGCACTCTGTGAAGTCACCTAGCTCTACACTGATAACACAGTATGTTTCACTCTCTTAAACAAACTATTACACTGTATATGCCCAATCATTCTTTTGTTTATATCATCATATTTCTTTATTCAAATATATTGAGGGCATTGAAAGTGTATAGCACAGCTACTTTGTGAGCCAACATAGGGTGGACGCCAACTAAGCTAAACTAAAGAAAATGAAGCACATCTTGCATGGCTATAGTTCTTCACTGCACAATAATGTGACATCACAGGCAGAAAAGCACCAGATTTCAAGCTCTCTGTGAAACTTGAAATACCCTCTCTCACTTGTTTTTTAATTTGCTTTCTGCACATAAAATAATGCCAGCCATATTGCAACTGTGCATTGTGTAACCTGTAATGTCCACTGACAATGATAGAGAAAGAAGTACTTTTCTACTTCTACTTGCTTCTGCTGTCAAATCAGCTGTCAAACCAGTTATTTCAATCAGACGTGGTGATTGTGTACCTCATTAACCAATCAGAAGGAGGTATTTTCAAATTTCATGGTAGAATCCAGACTAACATATGACAAAGAAGCAGGATATAAGTGTTATGATGGTTGTATGTGTTTCACTGTGCTACAGATGTTGGGGATGGTACTTCTGTACATACGTGTATCAAATGTCAGCTCAGCAGCATCATTTATATTAATATATATAGTTTTGTGTATCGCATCTCTGGCCATTGGTCAACACATAATGAACTAAACCTACTTACTATGGTGACCCCTTTATTTATTACTTCGTGTTTAAAACTATCACAGAATATAGCTTCCAACTCACTACAGGTATGTGAACTGTCAACCTGGGATCAATATGGTGAGCGAGCTAGAAAACCATCATCCACAATTGATGTTTAACAGAATTAGAGCCCTTGTTTGATCTTTTGAACTTGGTGCACAGAACCGCTGCCAATATTTTGGTAACCAAAGGACATTATGAATCCAGCTTCAAACGATGAATATATCATCAAGTTTGAAAACTGCAAAAGAGAATTATGTTTTATAAGAGTTATGTCCCTTGTTGATTTTTTTTTATCATTTGCTAAGATGTGGGTATAGCACTTCCATTGTCTAAGATGTAGGTAGGGTTTGTATAATTTATTAACTGTTTCATATGTCAATGTGATACACTGTATGGATATATTTTGCTTTCCAAGGTAGCAAGTCCAAATTAGGTTGTTGTTTTCTGGTGCCATACCTTTCCTTATTCCTCCTTGAAACTTGCAAATGTATCAGGCTAGTTAGGACTGGTTCCGATCATATTCACTATCAAAATTATTTATTTACAACTCTTAGCATGCAAGGATGGCAGGTGATGTAGATGACTCAGTTTTCTTGTTTAACATAAATTAACAGTGTGGTTTTGAGTGATATTTGTTTGTTTTGTTAATTATCAGTGGTATTGCATCTCTATCAAATACCATATTTTCTTGAGTATAAGTGTGCACCCAAGTATAATGCGCACCCGTCTAGCGGAGTCAGTATTTTGGAAAAAAAGAAATTTCGAATATTGTGAGCAGAAAAATATTACACTGTACCCCTTCAGTGAATTCTGGGAAAGGAACGGGTGATAAGAAACTTGGTCAGTACAAATTTGAATTTTGAGATAAAAAATCTCCAGACATGTTGATTTACCATCTAAATTGTATTTTTGGTTCCGCTAGGCATAGTTTTACATGCAGGGGTTAAGATTACCAAGTGTATTTTCTCGTAAACTAAGCCGGAAACAGCTGTACACACGTTTTCTTGGAATCTACCGTTGATTTGGTTAAAACTTACCCAATGATAGAACTTTAAAAGATTTTGCTGCAATGATCGGGAAAAATTGTATCTAAAACTATATTTTTATAAGGAATAATATGTGACCTGTTCCATACAAAGGGACCACATGTCGGTAATACTGATACCAAGGGGGGCGGTCGGGTAGCCTAGTGGTTAAAGCGTTCGCTCG
Organism: Haliotis rufescens; assembly: GCF_023055435.1. Classification (NCBI taxonomy): domain Eukaryota; kingdom Metazoa; phylum Mollusca; class Gastropoda; order Lepetellida; family Haliotidae; genus Haliotis; species Haliotis rufescens. The sequence goes on along the minus strand of NW_025964001.1, from coordinate 47,532,615 downwards.
TCACGCCGAAGACCCGGGTTCGATTCCCGACATGGGTACAATGTGTGAAGCCCATTTCTGGTGTCCCCCGCCGTGATATTGCTGGAATATTGCTAAAAGCGGCGTAAAACCATACTCACTCACTCACTGATACCAAGGAAATCGCTCCTCAACTTTGAAATAGTTTAAATTCTAAAGAGTTCTTTGATACTATTTAGTAGTATTTAGAATTGAAAATATGCGTAACTTGTTTTCAATAGTCGACGACTTTTGGTCCTTTTTATGGAACAGGTCACATATATCCCAATACCTTGTTATTTTAGTTGCAGTTTTTACTAAATATATTTAAAATAATAATAACCCTAAGCGTAGCACTTTGGTGCAGATGATCACTATTACCGGTTATTTTTTTTACATGGAACAATTTGACCAGTCACCGTTGAGGCTCCCATGCACGTGGTTGCGAGAACTACATGTTGACATAAAATCGTCAAACTGCAACAAATATGACTTTTAACGAGTCAAAGTATGGCATTTATGTAATATGTATCCATTCTCAGTCAACTAAAGTTGGTTTCAAGGCGTGAACAGCAGTAATCTGACTGTGGTTGCTGTTAATAACGGTGAGATCTTCTGATCACTTCACACACGATTTTGCCAAAATGAATGAAAACAATGATGAAAGGAATTTTGAATAAAATTGATGAAATAAGTTCCAAACATAATTCGAGACATACAATGAACACTTTTTATAACCAGACAATGTAATTCATGATTAATTTATGTACTTCAGTACGGATTTGTTGACATGGTAATTCTGGTGTTACGTGCTCACAGTAATGTCTTTGCGTTGGGGAAAAAACCCCATCAAAACTCATTATGGCGTGTATAATGCACCTCACCCTTCTACCCAGCTGTGTTTTTTTGGGGAAAAAAGTGTGCACTATACTTTACAAAATACGGTATATACTAGTTCATGCATATTGAGCCCATGCAGAATAAAGTAGTGGTTCACTGTACCAGCAAGAAACCAGTCCATTGTAGTCAGTTCCTTGAAGCATTTCTGCACATGTACCATCAGTAGTGTAACATGAGAACAAGACTTCCTGATTTCTCTGTTGCAGTCCTCTGTTTGATGTAACCCAGTCCAGGTAATGGCAGCATGTACTTAGCATGAGCATGTAGTGTACCTTCCTACATACACCTAGTTGCTTCATGTTTTATCTACACCACCCTCACTCAGTATTTTCATGTAAACACACACATATATGTCTCATCTCCTGCAACATGTATGTATTCCCCAGTTTTACACACACTAAAGAAATAGTAATTGGTGCCTTTACCTATTATTTCCCAGCACAAATGGGTTTATTGAAGATAGACTGACTGAATAACTTTGTATGTATATCATGTATCTGTTTCCTGCATACTGTCTTTTCTGGAAGATTTGCATAAAATTTCATTTGTTGGTGGACTACTAGACTAGGTCAGTGTTTGGTTGATGCAGGCAGTGACAAATGAGCTGACAACAAACATGGTCCATGAATGTCCACATTGTTACTTGAACCACAGAGTAAGCTACTGACATATGACCATGGACACATTACCTGTCAACTTTTAAGGCATGACATAATGTAAGTTGTTTTCTGTCCGTCTACTCAATAACTGTGAACATTAATAATTCCTTTGTATACCTTACCTCCATTACATCAATGCCATAATCCTGCATTTTGGTAGTCCTAACACTATACAATATTCAAATTTTTCAACAGATGTCCCCTTCACTGTCAACTATCAATAATTATTTGTGCCACTTATAGTATCTCCCTTACCAAGCCTCTTGTGCATGCGCAGGGTAGAAAACCTCACTTCTTTCCAACATCTACAACTAGATGCTGAATATTGGGGGAGGTGGGTATTATTAGTCCTGATCTAATAGTGGATCATAACAATCTTTTGATTATACCCTAGCTACCTCTGTTACATCATTGCCACCTATCTAATAAGCAACAGTAATGAAAATGCTCTACTGAAATCAGCGCAAGGTGGGAAAATGTCACTTCTTTCCTGTGTAAGCTCTTGTCAAGGAAATTAGATGCCCAGTTATACTTTTCACACTGTATATTCTAGTTAGGTTTTTCACAGTTAATTAATAGATATTATCTACTTTCAAAGTGACTCACTAAAGTAGATAGTTGGTAACATGTTTGAGAATAGATTCTCTATTACTTTGCCCAGATTGCGGCACTCATCAAGTTCCCTTTACTCCACATCTATCATGTTTCGAGGGCAGGAAAATTATTTGCAATCTGGATTCTAGATGTGTTTGTGTTACTCACTTATGGATAAGGAATGTCAAGGAGTAAACGAGGGATGGAATAATACCTCACCAGTGTCTTCACATTCCAAGGAAAGGTCAGATCGTCCATAGGTAAGGCAATGCTAGGTCACATAGAGCAATCTATAGCAGCTTCCCATGGTAAGAAGATGCACAAGCATGGACAAGAGTGAAGAGCTCTATCCCCTGTGTTAACCCACCCGATACAAAGATACAGGCAGGAGCATCTCGGTTTCTGCTGATGGCAACCCTGACTAGCACGCTTTGGCAGTCTGCACTGGAGCTGCTAAGAGCAAGCTGCTGTCGCTGTTGAACCCAGAAGCACATGGCCTCTTCAGGTTGGAACAGTTACTGAAAGCTGTAACCACCTCTGTTAATGCTGTCATTCATCAGGAAATATTGTTGATCAAGAAGGATATCACAGGGTTGAAAGGATCTGAATCCATGGATCATAAAGCTCAAGGAAAACATTTAAATGGCATGGCTAAGACATCTGCTGATGTACATGTCCCTCCTTCTTCATGTGCGTCTCTTGATAGAGCATGGATGGAGCATTTCCCCTCAAGTGAGACGTAGGGGACTTAATTTATGTGGATCATGCATTTCACCACCTCGGTCGTCTGCTGGGACAGGTCACCTCCACGTGACCAGAGCACCCATTCTACTAAATCTTCTAGGGTAACTAGACTCTACCTTTTGGGATTCGCATCACCCACAGATGCAGAGGAGGCATGAAGCTTAGAGGCAGTTATATCCAAACAGAGGCACAACAGGTAGTTTTCTCAACAAGTAGATACTGAGAGGGATTTCCATACGGATCTTCACAGTTCAGTCTTGGAGCAGCGTTATGAGTTATCTAGTGATTATTCTATTCATCAGGCGGGATAATTCATGATGTGCCCTCTGCACCACACTCTCCGATGCGTCTTTTCCAAGTTTGTTGGATGATAGGAGTTGACCATGTCATTAGTATCAGTGAGGAAGTCACCTTCGTCAGCAAATTGTTTTCTTCAAGGATGAGGTGGCCACTGCTGTAAGAAAGAAATAACTTACCTAAACTACATCCCCATCTTCTAAGATGACATTGATAAAGCCATGTCATGTCACTGTTTTATTGCCTAACCGTAAGGAGGGAAAGCGGGGTAGTGACAAGAATGAGGTGACAACTAATGTTAGTGGTGTTCATGTGAAGAAACAAACCTAAACGCATTCCCACTTACCTAAGCTGACGCATGGTGCTGAGGCAACCCAGATGTTCAATGTATTTTTATTTGGTTCAAGTCCCATGTTTTTCCAAATCAGGAAGTGACACCAACAAACTGGAAGTGCTTATAACCATTTCTTTCAATAAGCTGGAGGTATTATGGTATGCCTAACATTTTGAGCCATTATATAAGGGTTATGATTTCAGTAGCGCTTTTTGAACTTAATTAAGCAGTGGAACCTAAAAAAACAAACCATTACAAGCCTGTTGTAGGAACTAAGTTACACGACATACAGATTCATCACCGAGAGCAATGTACCTGGCATATTGATTCTACAGATATCAACCTGTTTCAGAGCTGGACTGAGCCCACTCACTGCTCGGATACCTGTCTCCATGACTATATCTATTGATATGGAATCTATTGATAATCCATAACACGTCTGCTTTTAGAGTTAATCATGTTTTATCAACATCACTTCTGTTGTGATAGTCATGCTGTTATCTTATTGATCAAATTCTTCCTTTTCGTGGCAATTATCAACTAATTGAATGACTTTGAATCACATGAACCTGAAATGAATGCATATTGACAGTCCTATCAATTACTGGAAATCAAGGGAAATAGCAAGTATTGGAAATTACATTATGTGTGCTTCACGTTTGCCCTTGCAGCAAGTGCAACCTATCCTACTCTTGTCCTAGTCCACTCCCTGTAATTGATGGTTATGGGAAGGGTCCCTCACTGTTTTCCTAAGTCAGACATGGTATCCTATTACATGTTGGACAAAGGTCTTCACTGTTTTCCTAAGCCAGACATGGTATCCCATTACATGTTGGACAAAGGTCTTCACTGTTTTCCTAAGTCAGAAATGGTATCCCATTACATGTTGGACAAAGGTCTTCACTGTTTTCTTAAGTCAGAAATGGTATCCCATTGCATGTTGGACAAAGGTCTTCACTGTTTTCCTAAGTCAGAAATGGTATCCCATTACATGTTGGACAAAGGTCTTCACTGTTTTCCTAAGTCAGAAATGGTATCCCATTACATGTTGGACAAAGGTCTTCACTGTTTTCCTAAGTCAGAAATGGTATCCCATTACATGTTGGACAAAGGTCTTCACTGTTTTCCTAAGTCAGACATGGTATCCCATTACATGTTGGACAAAGGTCTTCACTGTTTTCTTAAGTCAGAAATGGTATCCCATTACATGTTGGACAAAGGTCTTCACTGTTTTCCTAAGTCAGACATGGTATCCTATTACAAGTTGGACAAAAGTCTTCACTGTTTTCCTAAGTCAGACATGGTATCCCATTACATGTTGGACAAAGGTCTTCACTGTTTTCTTAAGTCAGACATGGTATCCCATTACACATTGGACAAAAGTCTTCACTGTTTTCCTAAGTCAGACATGGTATCCTTTTACGTGTTGGACAAAGGTCTTCACTGTTTTCCTAAGTCAGACATGGTATCCCATTACATGTTGGACAAAGGTCCTCACTGTTTGCTTAAGTCAGACATTGTATCTAATTACATGTTGGATATAGGTCCCAAACTGTTTTCATAAGTCAGACATGGTACTCCTTTTACATGTTTGACATGGGTCCGCAAGTCAGATGTAGCACCAGGATATTTCAAGCATCATTGCACTCCTTTCATCTTGTATGAGTCTTTTGTTGTTCATTTTTATCCCCCCGACATATAATGACGGGGGATATAGCCATCACTATGTCCGTCCGTCCGTCCGTCTGTCCGTCTGTAATCATTGTTTGTCCGGAGCATATTCCCTAAACCGTACAACCTAGCTTCACAAAACTCGGTACACTTACCAATCAGACTCAGTAGTAGTGCCTTTTGGTATTGAGAGATTTTTTGAATTTTTTATTTTTGTCGTAATCCATGGAAATATGATGAACTTAGGAAATTTGAGGGTAGTTTTCTTGTCCGGAGCATATTTTCTAAACCGTGCAACCTAGCTTCCCAAAACTTGGTACACTTAACAATCAGGCTCAGTAGAAGTGCCTTTTGCTATTTAGAGATTTTTAGAATTTGATATTTTTGTCGTTTCCATTGAAATATTATGAACTTAGGAAATTTGAGGGTACTGCTCTTGTCCAGAGCATATTTTCTAAACCATACAACCTAGCTTCGCAAAACTTGGTACACTTAACAATCAAGCTCAGTAGAAGTGCCTTTTGCTATTTAGAGATTTTTAGAATTTGATATTTTTGTTGTTTCCATGGAAATATGATGAACCCTTAGGAAATTTGAGGGTAGTGCTCTTGTCCAGACCATATCTCCCGAACCATACAACTTAACTTCTCAAAAGTTTTTACACCTTTCAAGCAGGTTATGTAGTGGTGCCTTTGCTATTAACAGATTTTTTCTTTTTTTTCTTTTTTCAATTTAAATTGAAAATTGATGAACTGAGGGTAATGTCCTCGTCTGGAGCATATCTTCTAAACCATGCGACAGAGATTCACCAAACTTTATGCAAATATCAATCATGTTCACTTATAGTGCAGTTTGTTATTTATAGATTTTAATCTTTTTAATTTGTAGCCCCTGACATATAATGAAACAAGATGTTTAGGTTTGTTTATTTGTCAATCCCTAGTACATTCTCTTTATGCCTTTGTGTAATGAGGCTACTGCGAAGCTATTCATATGCGAATCTGCGAAGTTATTGTTATTGCAATTTCATGAGATCATCAGAAAGTGAGCTACATGAACCAATATTTAATAACCTTCATTATATTTCTAGTTTTGGCATCAAGGAAAAAGATTTCCTTGCCAATCTAAATACATTTGAAGGTACACACAGTTTACCGACATGCAACGTCGGGGAGATATGTCATCTTTGGATGACTCTTGTTTATATTTGCGATCATCTTATTTGAATCATTTATATGCATTCATTTTGCCCAGATTCCAGTACTGTATCATCATATGGGTATACTTTTCCTGGAGATGAACTTTCAAGTATTGGAGTTATATTTAAAATAAGGGGAATATCTAGGAAGGCGGATTATTTCTGCTGATATCATTTATTCATATGCTCATGATATAGTCAGAATCATATAATCGAAACTGTTTTGGGCAGAGATTTCAAATTATGAATATATGGAAAGGATTTTGTCTCTTTTAATTACAAAATACCTGTACTCCTTCAATCTGAGATTTTTGTGTTTCAGCCATATGTGTATGGTGATGCGTGGTGTGCAGAAGCTCAACAGCAAGACAGTGACAAGTACCATGCTTGGAGTGTTCCGAGAAGACCCTAAAACTCGAGAAGAGTTCCTCTCGCTTATACACCGTACCTGATTGGCCAATACCTCCATTACCTGCCTGTGATTGGTCTTCACTAATAAGTAACAGGGAAATGAGAAAGCAAAGATTTATTAATTATTTTTATGGATTACATTTTGTATCCCATATAATATATATTGAAGATCACTCACATGTCCATGATGTGGTTCTGGACTGCCTTTGTTTAGAACTGTGTATTGGAGTATATTGTTGTTCATGTTATCTGTAAACATTTAATCTAGAGGCGAAAGGACAAAAGAAAAGAATTGCTCTAAATATGGAAAACTGCTAATGATGGTCTTGTCATTATTGTGGTTAAATGGAATATTTGAAGTACCTAGTCTCAAGATGCTACTGCCGTTATTTTACATTGGTTATTCTGGTGATTAGTCTGTGTGTTGCAGCATAATTAAATGTCCTGTGATTATATGAAGTATGTATGAAAACATGCATGTTTTGGGTGTTGGTGAAGCAAAATTTAGTATTATTTAATATATACTGAACAAAAAAGTTTGGTATCTTGACCTTTTGGATATATTTAATCATAGTGTGTGCTCATTCTTCACTGCAAAGAATATCCCCATGAATATTCATGATCCCTAACATTTTTTGTTCAGTAGATATTGTTGTTTTATTTGGCAAGATGTACATTATGTTACAAGAAGCTGGAGATATTCTTGTGTCATGTGACTGAAGGTACGATATACTGTTGTCTGAGAAACATAAACATATATTAGTTTTGTTTGTAATTGTTCTGAAAGAGAATGGTTTAGTGGACCCATTAGACAATTTGCCAATGGTTAACATAAAAGTGATTTGTATTTGGGTTAAACATATGTGTGTTATATTGTGCCATGTTTTCTTTAATTGCAATTAGACTATGCCTATAAATTCTTGCAAAGTGCATTCTGATCTCTGTAAACATCTTCTTTAACTGCTTCATTTATAAAGCTAAGCGTGCAAAACATGTTACTTCTTGTGATGAGTATGACTATGTTGTTTTAACAAACAGCAGCCATATTGAAAAACCTGTTTCTGGCCATAACTCATGTCATCTGTTTAGTTAGTAGTGGGTCATGATTTGTAAGTTTACCTTGTTTTAGCCATGCTCTTAAACATCTCCGAAATGTCCAGACTGGAAGCTTAACTTTGGCAGGTATGTGTTTCCATTTGATGACATGATAGTTTGTTTTAATCATCAAAATTTTAGTGTATCAATTTTTAAGTCCTCCATGTTTATACAGATACTACATGAATTTCGTTTCTGATGGAAGCTTTTGTTGGATGGGTGTATTTGTTGGCATTTTAAACATTTAACTACATGTCCAGGCATGCTATAGTGCAGTGGCACCTTTTCCCGAAGCGACATCATTTCCTGATGGTGTGATTGGATGTTTATCACAATGTCAGCATTACTTGCACAATTGTTTATCTTGTTTCTTTTATTTTAACTGCTGTTGCAGAATGTTTTTATTTATTTCACTGTAAACATTCAGAATGACCAGTATTTGACCTTTTTCATATTCTTTACTTTCTCTGATTTTATATAGCCATGAAACATGACAGAAGTATACAGAATTTCTTCATTACATTGTGATGCAAAAATTGTTCATTTGCTTCCATTGGTTTAATCTAAAGCATGTACTCTGACTCAATCCATAGCTTGCTTTTTCTTGCTGAATTTCTACTTTTGCATTTGGCCCATGTTCCAAATCAAATTTGCTCATATTGAAGTATTGACCTTTAAATACTGTATGAACTTGATCAGCCTTGCTCAGTGGTTTTGTGAATCAGGGTTTGTTAATCTAATTCTGAACAGTGAAAATGTATGCTTTAATATTACAAGATTACTTAACATTATTTCAACTTTCTGAATTAATATATTTTAGTTTCAAAGACTTGGAATTTGTCACTTTGTATTGGCTTGACAGTTGATGTATAAATACAAGATGATTGTTATGAAGTAGCTGCACACAGTAGGTACACACACTACTGTGCACCACAATCTTCTGTTTCTGTGTACACTGATTGGGGAATTTCCTGTTTGTTGGGGCCCACTTCCTTCATGGTTGTAAGTCAGCCTGCTACATCCATCCAGATGTCATGTACCACACCAAGTCACCATCTGTGCCATGGTTGTTACTGGGTTTACATGTCAACCCTTTTGTGATCTTCATGATTCTAGTTTTACATTATGTTATGTTTTAACTATAATGTTGCAAACAATAAGTCAGTCAGATGAGCTACATAGCCTCATGGTCTACCTTTGATCGTAAACCATCAGCAATTGGACCAGAATTGGTCAGAATTGTGATATTCGTTCTTAGTGAGAGTGTGTATTGAATTTTTACAAGTCTTTCACAGTTCACATTTCACCCCCTGGAGTTTTGATTCACATTTGCTGTTGTTTTTCTTCATTTAGTCAAGTACATTTTTGTACATATGTGTGTCTATAATGATATATCAATATTATGTAGAGAAAGTCTATTCATAATTATACAAGAAATGTGAAGGGCCAATGTTATCCATATTTAAGCTGTGGACCAGCTCTTTCTACATCTGCAGATTTGTCTTAACTATCTCGTCATAAACAAATTTGAAATTTTAATGTGTTCTTGTCTTTGCAACATTATTGACTGGAAACGTCCTCCCTTTATTTGGTAGACAATTGAACCTTTTGCTTTGTACTTACAATTATATTTGACTCTTCAAATAAGGGTAGTTTTGTTGTTTGTGAAGTATCCTTATGTTGATTTTCAAACATCCAATTCAGTATAATAACACAATCAACAATTTCTAAACAACAACTTCTGTTTGTTGACAAGTACCGGTCAGATACCGGTGGGAGGAAAGCCCACAGTGATGCAGGTCTTTTGATGTCTTCACTTTGGTGAAACCCACAAGCACAGGTGTGATCAGGGCGAACCAGGATTTGAACCCACTTTTATAAGTTTCTGGCACAACTTCTTTTTGTGGAACATTAGACAATTGTGCCACACGTGCCCCAGCTTTAAGGGCCTGGTTGCCGGAGCTATACCGGAGCACAAATTTGGCAATTTTTGGGGATCGGTACTAGTACGGCAGCGCAACGGTATCACATCGCTAAGAACATCGTCGGGACATCGTCATAACTTCAGCGAAAGATTTAGCAACAGCAGGCGAAGTTTTTGAATCATGCACAATTGGGGGGGGTTGTTGTTGGTAAAGAGAAGGTAAAATCCATATAACGGGAATTAGTGGTCAGTTTTTTACCTTATTCACCGAAAGCAAGGTAACAATTAAATCCATATAACGGGAATTAGTGGTCAGTTTTTTACCTTATTCACCGAAAGCCATGTAACTTTCAATCTTGTGGACTGCTTGAGGGGATGGTTCTTTCATTGGAGTCACATGTTTGCCGAAACATCAAGTGATATACTTAAATCCATAAAAAAATACCTTGAGAGCTACAGTTATAGGACCGGAGGTTAGACAATTCAAACACGAGCTACAACCATGAGACTTTCAGGTTTCTAAAAACTGCAAATGACATAAACAACAGGAAGTACAAATAATTTCGTTTTAAACAGAGTTTTTACTATATCTATGGAATTTTGTGATTTAAGATTCTAATTACTATACATGTTTTGTTCAAAACAGCAAGTGGGCTACAGATTTTATATTTTCTGGTTCTAGTCCACTGACGACAGAAGGTATATATGTATATATATGACTCTCCTCCATAAGACCAGACATATTTACACCTGTTATTGTACGGAATTCTCCATTGATAACAGGGACAAAGCTGAATCTGTTGTGAAGCCGAATTAAAGTAGGCGTCATAAGGTGTCGTTTTTGGCTCAGGTCTCATTGCAAACCTACCCGTTTGACGATACATGTCCCACAGTCGGGAAATTAATTTTTTTGATTTGTCAAACATTTGGACAACTTTGGATATTAACAGAATCGGATGGTCCTTAACGTTTTTGTTGTATAAAATAACAATTTTAATCCGTTTTAAATATTTTATTTACCACTGCACTGTCCTGTCTTGATATTATAATTATAATCCATCCACACAAATCCACCCTTAATATGCTAATATTAAGCATAATTATCAAACCCCTAATCATGGAAAGGTGGATTGTCTACAAATATGTCAGTGCTGGTCCTCGTGGCTGATGGTAGACATTAGATTATACCCCTGAGTTTTATCTGACAAAGTCATATCTATAAATAATTGTTCCGAAATAAAAGCTATCATTTGTTACAAATGAATGTGAATTACCTGAGAACATTAAGCCATCTCTTCTTTCAATAGTTACATGTCCAGTTTTAAAATTCTAATATTGAAGTACCATATTTATTATACATTGCTTATGGTTTTTTGTCTTTACTAAAGCATTAGCATCTTTGCCTTTTACAAACAGATTTGTGAATATCGCACACTAAAATGTTCACAACACAATACTGTACAATGAGAGTTTACGTGAGAGGTACGTGAATAATTTGTTTTGAAACTGGGGATTAGTTAATTGCTTCAGTACATTTTTCCTCATCAATCATTAGGACATAGTTCTGTTATCCGTATCCACAGCAGTGTGGAACTGACAGTCTGCATTTTTCATTGTGTTTAAACAAAACGCATATTGCCAAAATTAAAGCAAATAATTATATCAAACTACTCATATCCTGATGCACATTCTGAGTGGCTTGCGATATTTTCACTCTTAAGTGCATCAGCTGTCACAAGGATTAATAGTATGTAGATTGCACGTGAAATTGAGACGTCCCTATTAGTGATCTGTTATAATAATGATTAAATTTGAAATCAGATAACCAGACTGTTTAATATAATTGTGATTGGAGAAGAGTTGAAAGGACTCTCGCCCAACATTAAGCATTATATACAAAGCCTAAAAGGAAACATACAGATGTTACAGATAAAATCTATAATCAGGAGGAGTAGTATATTGATGGGGGCATGGCACCACACCCTTTCTAGACCAGGTCAAGACACCGAAAATGACCCCATGTGGGTCCTTTATTTATCATAATGTCAAAAGACAAAAAGAACATTAATTTGATCACCCCTGTCCTAGATCTGATCCCGGGCTGTTTTCAGGGATACAATGCCACCACGCCCCGGCCCTGAAAATAATCCCAACTAGATCCAGCAATTTTTGGCATAAGACAAAAACATTTGATCACACTACCATGGACCAGGTGCAGCTCCTGAAATGATCTTGTCAATCATGCCATTACATTTGACCCATGGAAGTAAGTAAGCCACCCTGACCAGGTGAACGTGTGTAGTTCCATCATGTCATGGGGGTAAAGTGTATTTGATGAATCAGCACTATGCCAATGAAAGCAATAACTAAAATACTTTCTATCTGGATTTTTCTATCAACCCTTGGTTAATCACATACTTATGATCATGGTTGTCCATTTGTTCTTAGGTCATATGACTTAGTGTCCATAGTCCGGGCTCTATTTATACCCCCGTTTACGAAGTAAATCGGGGTTATATAGCGTTCTCTTCGTCTGTCCTTCCGTCCGTCCATCCTTCCATCCGAGCTTTTGTACGGCCCATAACTTTTTAAACATGCACCCTAGCTTCACCAAACTTGCTACACACATTTACCACAATGACTACTTGTGCCTTTTGCTAGTTTGAAGATTCTGAACTTTTTAATTTTTGCCGTTTCCATGGAAACATTAAGAAACTTAAACTTTTAGGGTGGGTGTTTTGTACGGCCTATATCTTTTTATCTTTGCACCCTAGCTTCACCAAATTTTCTACACACATTAACCACAATGAGTACTTGTGCCTTTTGCTAGTTTTAAGATTCTGAATTTTTTAATTTTTGCCGTTTCCATGGAATCATGGTGAAACATAAATTTTGGGTAGAGTTTTTGTACGATCCATGTTTCAATATTATGTATCCTAACTTCAGCAAACTTGCTACATTAACCACTATGATTGTTTTTTATCTTTTATAAGATTCTGAAAGTTTTCTCTTTTGCTGTTTTCATGGAAACATGATGGAATTTAGAAATTTTGATGACTGGTTTTGTATAGCTAATATATTTTCCAAAATTGTTTCCTCACATGTATCTCATCATAAGTATCTGTGCTTCGTGTTAGTTTGAATTTATGAATCCTTTACCATATCTGTTAAGGCTAGATTTAAATTATTAATTTATTGATTTTCTTATATGATATTGTTCCATTTTTTATGTGTTTTTATTTCAACAATTTTTGGTCTTTTTGATAATTCTTCTTATGTAACTCCTCAATCAAATTTTTATTCAAAGGTGTTCATGTTGATCTACTTCCTCGTAGGGAATACTGGTAACATGGGAGATGGGTGGGGGGGGGGGGGTCAATTGTCACTGGAACTCAATCTTAGTTTTTAAAACATTGAAATTAAAATAAGTTAGAAATATGTAATATTTCATTAATTAACAAACTATTTACTATTTGTTGTTTACCAGCGTGGATGACGGGGGGTTTGTGAGCTTTGCACTTTTTTCTTGTTTTATCTGTTAGCTCAAGAAGAGCCAATGGAGGTATTTTTATATATACAATCTTTGATAAGGTACAGTTCCTTCACTACTTGGAAACCTTTTCCAATGGACTTTATCATTTTCATTTCAACAAGCTCAGTTAAAGTAGGCATTTTATACCACATCACTTCTGTATGAATTTCAGATAAGTGAAAAATCATTTGGAAGCTGACTGGATAATTATGAATGATGAATTAGATTTACTACGGCCCTCGAGGATACTGGAAAGGAGTAGTAACTATTCAAAAAGTTGCTGCAACTGTCAAGGTATTTAAAGAAGCTGCTAAGCTATTTGGCATATCTACATAAAGAAAAAAGTTAAGACGTCCCTAATATATTTCATTATTGTTTGGTCCCTATAATTGTAACAGTCATAAAAGATATAATTACGGGAGGAATTATGTTTTCTCAAGATGATGTAATCAGTCATGCATGATGAAAACTCACGTGCAATGCATGGTATGCCCGTGCATCAAGCTACCCCTGAGTATCTCTACAGGCAGTATATCCAAACATTAAAATGTCTTTCTTAAGCTCAAAAATGCCATTGTTCGGAATTTGGGGTATCATCACACTGTGGTAAGCCGTTTAGTCAAGTAACATGCTCAGACCGGTGATATACAGGACCGTCCCAGATCCGGAAGACCACCTGTGACGACGAGAACTCTTTGTAACAAGTACTCGTCTGAAACAGCTGTGGTTGCCCAATCGTCGTTTCAGCACCAGAGCCCTCAGGAACCGGCTCAAACCTGCAGGACTGAGGCCGAGACGAGTAATAAAGCATCCCTTGTTGAGAGATCACCACAAAGCTGCTCGTTGAGCATGGTGTATTGCGCGATAGAACTGAAATCTGAGAACTTGGAGACGGATCCATTGATCAGACGAAAGTCGCTTTCTGCTCGATGTCACTGATGGAAGAACGAGAGTTTGGTGGCGTTTGGAGCCACCGGAACACAGCCTCCACCCCCAGGAACATTAAACCGACTGTTGCATACGGCGGGGGCTCGGTAATGGTTTGAGGGTGTATCTCCCAGCTCCTGTGGTCAGTCATCCCATGCCATGAATTTTGCCATTTGTCATGGTTCAGAAATAGGGGTGTGCTTAATCAGGCAATATGTATATTGACTGAAAATTTCAGTTAATATGCATTTTGACTGATTCACCCAGCCAATCTACATATTGTCTGAAATTTTAAGTCAATATACATATTGCCTGAAAAATGAGACTGGATTTTAGACAGATTGACTGAAAATGAATTAGACTCCGTAATTTAATCTCATTTTGATTTGAATCAATGTAACTTCTCTAAGTTTGCAGTATAATATAATATAATATAATGGAATCAATCTGATGTCAACAAATGTCAAGACATCACTAATTTTCTTTGTTTTCCAAATAAATAAAAAGTAAAACAGATTACAAGCCAAATATGGCATTGATAGAGAATTTACAGCATTTGTTATTGAGCTCAAGCTTCTATGGCCTGAACCTCTGACGGTCCATGGGAAGCCCAGACACCCACAAAGCAAAGGTTCAGTTGAACGTTTAAACAGTGACGTAAAGGACATGCTCACTACAAAGTGAGGGGACAATGTTTCAACATTCTCGAACTTTACAGCACTAGTTTTAAACTGGCGACATCCATTCTTGACTACACTATTGAAAAAAATGTTTACAAAGTTCTCGCTTAAAAATTTGAAAACTGAACAAAAGAACATTCTGGAATGCCTACTTTATGACTGAGATTGTATGGCAGTACTTCACACGTGCAATGTAACGTCTCTCCCCTTCAAATGTTTATCCATTTGAAGCGAGAGATGGACGATGACTTTGGTGGAATCAGTCGAACAGGCCGTAACTGTCGTTAACCGTGTTAACCTTTTCTAGGTTTCATAATTAGAAAACACATTCCGACTGTCACTTTCCTCATCTGGTAAGCAATGCTCTGACTGGTCCCATGAAAAGTTGTTCTGACGTGACCCGTAATTGGATGTCCTCAGACCTTGTTTAGCGGTAGCGAGAACTGAGATCTGATTTCAGTGAGGTATGATTCAACAGACTGGCCTTTTGGACTTCGTTTTGTACTATTCAAAAACAACAGCAGCCACCATTCTGGTATCAAACAATCACCATACAAAGCCTTGTATGTTACTGAAGCCAAATTTGGACTTCGTTCCAATTCCCTACCAACAGAACATCTGGAGAGAATGGTGTCTGAAGACGACGTTATTGCAGCATACTCTCCCACAAACCAGTCAGGTGAAATTGCCACATCGTTGCAACAGACATATGGAAACACCGTAACACCAGAATCTGAAGAGGACGAAGATGTCCCCGAGGCTCAGCTAGGGACCATTGAACTGGTTCAAGTTCAGCAAAAAAGGGCAGCAGATGGTCAACTTACACTGAACTGTTTAAATGTAGACTGATGAAACTGCAGAAAAGTATGTGAAAACATTATCACTGTAATCTAAGTCATATATGTGTTCACAATATATTCTGTACTTTCTGTTTTACTTTTTAATTGCTGACAAAAGTTACTTTGATCTTCGTTAGATCAGAATAGATGCAAATTAAATAGAGGAGTTTAAATTATGGAGTCTAACTCATTTTTCAGGCAATATGTATATTGACTGTGCATTTATTGTATTCTCCACACTGAGAAAACATCCCTTCAGAGTTTCCGTTACATGTCCTTTCATTCTGACAATCGATTTGCGAGATCGTTTTGCTATTATTAATTATGCCAGACTGTGACCGCTGCAGGAAAAACAGGATGACATGTCAAATTTTCATTTTATTTGACATTCAAAAAAATTACTGTCAGTGGGTCTGTAAACCAATGAATAAAAATTAAAAGCCTAAACATATAGTTAATGTTTGAAAACATTTAATTGCATACCCAGGACTGGATTCCAAATGTAAATGAAGATCATATTATCGTTTCTTGTTTACGAAAATAAATAAACCTGTATATGATACTAGTGGTTCTAATGGAGTGTTGTCGACCAATGAAGATCCGGGTTAGAATAGGTCTTCAGCAACTAGTGCTTGTCTTCCCCCGTGAAGATCCGGGGTAGACTAGGTCTTCTGCAACTCATGCTTGTCTCCCCCCGTGAAGATCCGGGTCAGACTAGGTCTGCAGCAACTCGCTCTTGTTTCCCCCCGTGAAGATACGGGGTAGACTAGGTCTTCAGCAACTCGTGCTTGTCTTCCCCTGTGAAGATCCGGGGTAGAACAGGTCTTCAGCTACTCGTACTTGTCTCCCCCTGTGAAGATCCGGGTTAGAATAGGTCTTCAGCAACTCTTGCTTGTCTCCCCCTGTGAAGATCCGGGGTAGACTAGGTCTTCAGCAACTCATGATTGTCTTTCCCTGTGAAGATCCGTGTTAGAATAGGTCTTCAGCAACTTGTGCTTGTCTTTCCCCGTGAAGATCCGGGGTAGACTAGGTCTTTAGGAACTCGTGCTTACTCCCCCCTTGAATATCCGGGGTAGACTAGGTCTTCTGCAACTCTTGCTTGTCGCCTCGTGAAGATCCAGGTTAGAATAGGTCTTCAGCAACTCGTGCTTGTCGCCTCGTGAAGATCTGGGTTAGAATAGGTCTTCAGCAACTCGTGCTTGTCTCCCCCCGTGAAGATCCGGGGTAGACTAGGTCTTCTGAAACTCATGCTTGTCTCCCCCCATGAAGATCCGGGTCAGACTAGGTCTTCAGCAACTCGCTCTTGTTTACCCCCGTGAAGATCCGGGGAAGACTAGGTCTTCAGCAACTCTTGCTTGTCTTCCCCTGTGAAGATCCGGGGTAGAATAGGTCTTCAGCTACTCTTACTTGTCTCCCCCTGTGAAGATCCGGGTTAGAATAGGTCTTTAGTAACTCTTGCTTGTCTTTCCCCTTGAAGATCCGGGGTAGACAAGGTCTGCAGCAACTCATGATTGTCTTCCCCTGTGAAGATCCAGGTTAGAATAGGTCTTCAGCAACTCGTGCTTGTGTCCCCCCCCCTGTGAAGATCCGGGTTAGAATAGGTCTTCAGTAACTCGTGCTTGTCTTCCCCCGTGAAGATCCGGGGTAGACTAGGTCTTCTGCAACTCATGCTTGTCTCCCCCCTTGAAGATCTGGGTCAGACTAGGTCTGCAGCAACTCGCTCTTGTTTCCCCCCGTGAAGATAAGGGGTAGACTAGGTCTTCAGCAACTCGTGCCTGTCTTCCCCGTGAAGATCTGGGTTAGAATAGGTCTTCAGCAACTCATGCTTGTCTCCCCCCGTGAAGATCCGGGTCAGACTAGGTCTGCAGCAACTCGCTCTTGTTTCCCCCCGTGAAGATACGGGGTAGACTAGGTCTTCAGCAACTCGTGCTTGTCTTCCCCTGTGAAGATCCGGGGTAGAACAGGTCTTCAGCTACTCGTACTTGTCTCCCCCTGTGAAGATCCAGGTTAGAATAGGTCTTCAGCAACTCTTGCTTGTCTCCCCCTGTGAAGATCCGGGGTAGACTAGGTCTTCAGCAACTCATGATTGTCTTTCCCTGTGAAGATCCGTGTTAGAATAGGTCTTCAGCAACTCGTGCTTGTCTTTCCCTGTGAAGATCCGGGTTAGAATAGGTCTTCAGCAACTCGTGCTTGTCTTCCCCCGTGAAGATCAGGGGTAGAATAGGTCTTCAGCAACTCGTGCTTGTCTCCCCCCGTGAAGATCCGGGGTAGACTAGGTCTTTAGGAACTCGTGCTTACTCCCCCCTTGAATATCCGGGGTAGACTAGGTCTTCTGCAACTCGTGCTTGTCGCCTCGTGAAGATCCAGGTTAGAATAGGTCTTAAGCAACTCGCGCTTGTCTCCCACCGTGAAGATCCGGGGTAGAATAGGTCTTCAGCAACTCGTGCTTGTCTCCCCCCGTGAAGATCCGGGGTAGACTAGGTCTTCTGCAACTCATGCTTGTCTCCCCCCATGAAGATCCGGGTCAGACTAGGTCTTCAGCAACTCGCTCTTGTTTACCCCCGTGAAGATCCGGGGAAGACTAGGTCTTCAGCAACTCTTGCTTGTCTTCCCCTGTGAAGATCCGGGGTAGAATAGGTCTTTAGTAACTCTTGCTTGTCTTTCCCCGTGAAGATCCGGGGTAGACAAGGTCTGCAGCAACTCGTGCTTGTGTCCCCCCCCCCCCCCCCCCCCCCCACACACACACACCCCCGTGAAGATCTGGGGTAGACTAGGTCTTCAGTAACTCGTGCTTGTTTCCCCCCGTGAAGATACGGGGTAGACTAGGTCTTCAGCAACTCGTGCTTGTCTTCCCCTGTGAAGATCCGGGGTCGATCAGTACATATATTAAACACAGAAAAGTCTCACAACAACAAAAATGAGAGTACCGGAATGCGAACAATAAAACACAACTGAAGAAACAATTTTCGCACATTGTTTCCTCACCCAATTGTTACCTCAGTTTGTGATGTCAATGGGTTTTGTCACATTTCCGTTGTTGAAAGAAGAGTATTTTGCAGTCCTTTACTCCCATTCAGCCGAAAGAAAGTACAGTGTACAAATAATCATTGTGTAATTGTGGATGGGAGAATGTCTTAGAGGACGGAGAAAAGGCTTGCTTTGCCGAGAACGCGCACAGCTGACCATGACCGTAAACGGAGGCTCTCCTGCTGGAGTGCGTACGCAGGGACAGGCTTGTTTTGCGACGAAGTGTTAAATTTTGGGGGTAAATACCCTTGTATATAGACTTGCACTTTAAGTTTTGTAGATAAACTGCCATCCTTGCTTGGGCCACTGTGACAGCATAGCACAACAGCATTTGATGAGCATAAAAGTTTTTGTCAGTTAATTCTCAATTAAATATTTTAAAAAGAAATTGTTTTAAAACTTAAGTATGTTTTATTAGTTTATTTTAGATAATACCAATTTATTGGATTGCCAGGCAATGTCAAGAAATATTTTAAGTTTGATTCTGTGGCTAAGGCCGTGCTTCCATATGGAACGTTTCACTGCTTCCCTTTGCCCCTGCAAAAAAAGCCTCCTTTGTTCCGGCTGAGTTCACATCAAAGGTTTGGTAAGATTTATTTCTGAGGTCATATTCCATCTGGTTGAACGTTTCAAGCACTGAAAGGATTAGCCTTCCTCGAATATCTTACCAACAGACATTGCCTCATCAAGCCCCTGTTTGGGAACTTGATTATACCTCAATAAAAAGAGGAACGGTTACAATTAAGCAGTTCGCTGTCAGGATACAAGAGATAGAACAGCAATACATGGTATATAGAATGATAATAATATGAATATATGAAACATTGAATAACAATCGAATAAGTAATGTCAATGATTGTAATACTTAAGGGGGAAAGGTAGGGGATAGATATAGGTAGAGTGAGTGAGTGAATGAGTTTGGTTTAACGCAGCTTTTAACAAGATTCCCGTTATATCGCGGCGTGTCAGCTTAATGTGGGAGAAAAGCCCGAAGTGATACAGGTCTGAGGTTTATCACTTCGGTGAAACCCACGAGCGCGGGTATGGTGCTGACAAACCTAGAAATGTAATCGGGGCGAACCGAGATTCGAATCCACAATCACAGGTTTCTGGCGTGCCCAAGGGACGCAACTCTGCACAGCAAATCGCGGGGCCTAAGAAGACTGGGCCACCCGTGACCCCCGCTACAGGTAGAGCTAAGCACACTTTCATGTCGAGGGAAGGCAGTACACCACGACACGTACATTATGATCCATGACTGAAGTAACGAATATCGATATGTTTGGATTATTACGTCTGAAGTAAGATCTGCTATTCACTGAATGCAGATATATATATATACATGATAAACGATAATAACAATAACATCAAACCAAGTAGAATAAAACATGACATAATTGTATTTGGTGTGTAGCCATAGTATCTGAATTGTATGAACGGTATTGATATTCTAATGATTATTATTACATGAAATTGTTAAAGTTAACCACCTGTTATGTAGCTGTCAGTGTTCAGTTTGACACGTAAACGTCTAGAAGATAAACACGCTTGTAGATATACTGTAGGTAATGGAAAGTTTATGAATATTTTAATTCCATTTATATTTTATTAATAATTATAACAGAAAAAGGCTAATATTTACAGAAAAAATTGTAATACAATCTAATAATTTCCCTCTTGTGAGGTTTTCGCTTTTGACCTCAAAAGCTGAACTAAAGGACATGTTAGAGAAATGACATATTGAATATAAGACTAATAACATATGGACTATATACAATTATAGCTAAATAAGGGCATGGTTAGTAATATTGTAATGGGTTCATGATGGTATGTATTTACATGTCTGTATACATTTTGTTATTGATAATCTCTGAATTTATAGTGTCACATGCTTCTAACACAGTGAAGAAAGTTTGATGTACAACTAGAACGTGAGTTAGTTTGGAAAGGTTGCTTCAAGACAGTCTTCAAGATTTACCAGAAAGGAATGGTACGTTCGGAGAAGTATTGACTGATATGCTTTTACATGAAAATTTGTTTTCAGTTTTGAATCCACGCCAAAGAGAAAGGGTCGGCCAAATCGTCCCAATAAGGGATACATTATTGATGGTAGTTGGGTGTGTCAGATGCCAATATGAGGGACAGAGGGACAGTTTGATGACAGGGATAATAACACATATTTCTAAATACAGCTCACTGGCGTGGAAACGTTTCTTAATTAATCTTAAAATGAATACAAGAAGTACAAGCAATGTACAGATACCACATAATAACGATGCTAAGGAGAAGGCATAGTTTCCATCATAGTGGACTGCTGAGGGGGGAAAGGGCGTGGTCTCAAACGAATACTGAAAGGATGGAACGGTAGGATCTCCCAAGGCTTTGGCAGATAGAGTTTGTGCAAACAGTATTATCATTACTGTAATCTAAAACAACATAAAACAAATGACAATGGATAATACACATCCCATAGATAAGGAAGCATGGGAAATCATAGATTTAACATCTAACGACGACGTTTGTAAATTTTTTTGACCATTTAATAAGGGTTCAGTAAAGGTTTGGAAAATGAGTTGTTCCTAGCGCTCTCAGTCATACGTCTGAGATTGAGGTGACTATTATGGTCATGTTCGAAAAATTATGTGAATAAATGTGAAAGTCTGGAATTTCAGGTAGATAGGTAGATGGTGGTTTCTGTAAGTGATTCTAATGTACTGTCATCAAAGAAAAGTTGTAAGGCCAAATTGACTGGATGACAAGGATGACAATGAAATTAGACTGTTTGGTATTGATGAGAAATTGGAAGTTGCAAAACTGTTTAACATCTTTTACCCTGTTATGGAACAAGGACATGACACAGGACGACTGGGTGTAAGGTGTCAAGGGCATTGAAATTGTCCGAATCCAAGACACTGGAAAAGATGTTTGTATGTTAAGAGCGCGTGGTATTGGCCATCTGAAGAGATAGCCAAATATTTGGGTGAATCTAAAAGTTGGGTAGCATGAGCCGAGGTTGTGTTAATAGGAACAGGAAGAGAAATAATCTCAAAAAGAGACATTGATCATTTCATAAATGAAACGGCAAGTTCACACGGAAATTAACCTATTTTTCTTGTACTTTTTCCACATTAAAAGTGTTAACCTAGAAGTGTCATAGACAAAAATATAAAAATATCACAATTAATTAACATATTTTTCGCATTAAAACGATTTATATTTTTCACATTTACCAAGTGTTCTATTTCCACAACAAAAACACCATGGCTTATGCCCCTTGCAATATGAAGTCATTGGTGCCAATTGATAAACATTATGACGTCATCATGCTTTGTTAGAGCCGCTTCACGTGGTGTAGGTCTAGTTGTGTGATTCTAGCGTCTCAGATGCCAGCCAGCATAGTGTTATGCTGAGTCACCACTGCGCCGGAGTGTGTCGTAGGCCATGTTGTTTTACCGCAAACTGGTACTTGATATCTTTTGCGTTGAGAATAGACAGGGACCCAGTTGAATTGGCACCAATTACGTCATAATCTAAGGGGGATAACTCAGGCATGTTTAGCTCGAAAAACGAAGGCCTCATAACGGTATATCATTTTCACACTATTGTGAGCTTCCTACTTTCACTGTGAAAAAAATGAGTGTATATTTTCAAACACAGATACTAATTAATTCTAAAATTGCGTTTTGTTTAGAAAAAGAAAGAAAGTGATTTTTGCGTGTACACTTCCCCTTTAACAGAAACATTTAGGTTCTTTTGGTGTCTAGCAAAGATAAATTCAGCCTGTGAATAATAGTAGTTTGTGTTTTGGTAACAGTGTAAACGTCTTTGTATTTGTTTTGTATTCACACCCGGGAAATGCATCCCTTTCGATCCTCCAAGATGAAAACGTATTCAGGTCTTCCCAGCTAACCAAACACATGCAGCATTCATCACATTGAAAGCACCAACTCTACCAGCATAGTTCAGGTGTACAAGATCAAGCAACAGGAAAACTTTCTCCAATTCTCATGAGGAACAAGCAAACCAGACTTCGCTCTCTTCCCCTACAATTCAAACCAGCAAGATCATAAAGACAACGTTCAAATATACAAGTAGGAGATGGTAGCATATGCTTCCTGGAGACATACTTGCAACTGATGTGTCATTATTCTCCTTCTTTGAGGCTGATTCCTGTGGAGCATAGGGTCGCCTTGATAATGTTTCAGCATTTTGTTTTTTCCTTCCTTCTCTGTAAATGTGTATTCCTGGAGTTGGAGAGTCCATCTGGCTATATGACGTGAACCTGTTTGCTTAAATCTGTGAACCATGTAAGAGCTTTGTGGTCTGTTACCACTGTAAATCTTTGAGATGTTAGGTAAACTTAGAATGCTTTAATTTCTCCCAAAACTGCGAGACAGTTCAGTTCTGTTACTGTCCATTTCCTTTCACTTAAATATCTAACGCCATAGGTATTCAGTTCCTTTGTTATTAAGCTGTCCTAAGATATAGCCTTAACTGGTTCCACTTGCATCTGCAGGTAAAATGAAGGGTTTTGTTACATCTGGATGCACTGGAACAGGTGCAAATGTGAGGACAAGTTTTTTAAAGGTATATTGACATTTTTCATCCTAATAAAAATTAGCTTCTTTTCTTAGCAACTGATTAAGAGGTGCAATAATTTGTGAAAACCTCTGAAGAAATTTCCTATAAAAGTTGACAAGTCCACTGAACTGTCGTACCTCTTGTTGATTTCTGGGAGCTGGTATGTTTTTTACTGCTTCAGGTTGTTTTGTCTACTTCAATGCCATCTTTACATGACCCAGATAACTCACCTTCTTTTCAGCAAACTTGCACTTATTCAGTTTCAGTGTAAGACTTACGCTCGTACCTGTCGGATCTTCTGGAAAACCTGTTTGAGGCGCCTTTGATGTTCCTCAAAATTCCGGGATTAGATTATTATGTCATTGACGTAGACGAGCGCATACTTCCAGTTCATATCACGTAAGACATCTTTCATCAACATCTGAAAGGACATTGGTGCAGTGATGCATCCGGTTCCACTGAAAGACTCTCTCCAGCGTTATATAGGCTGCCTTGTGTTTTGTGTCTTTGTCCACTGGCACAGTCAAAAACTGAGAATATTTAAGCTTGAGTTTCTCAAATAGTGTCCATCACTTCTCCAAAACGAGGCAGAGGGAAGAATCCTACATGAGTAACACTTTTCAATTTTTGGAAATCAACGGCAAAGTGATACTCGCCTGATTTCTTCTTGGCAACAGGGCTTTATCCAATTTCTGGATTCTGTCTATAAAACGGGAATCGAATGGGTCGAGCATCCCCCATTTCAAAGCCGGTTTTCATGCCTGTTGGTTCTTTTGTAGTGGTGTGAGATCAGAAGTGAAAAGATCCAAGCCAATATGTTTGCCAGTTTTACATTGGTTGCTGTTGTTACTGTTTTTTTCCTCATGCAAAGTTTGAATGGAAGTTATATCTATTTCACTTACTGTTGCAAGAACTGTACAAGCTGGTAAGTTGATCATGCTGTTAGTTGAATAAAGTGAATGAAATGTAGTTTACCTATCTGTCGTTGTACCAGACACTTTTAACCTTGTAGATTGTGATGAATTTGATTTTGAGTGGGTTCCAATAAAAGAACTGTGCAATCTATGTTCCATGACATTTGCAACTGGAATGTCCATTTGTCCACTGGGTGGTATTGGTTTGTTTGCACGAGCTAAACCTGTATTAGCTTGTACCAGTGTGACAAAGGTTAACCCGTCATGACTAGTAATGTTCGGGAGCCAAGGTCTACAGAAACTTTGTTATGGTCAAGAAAGTCCATTCCTAAGATGAATGGTGGAACTTTGCAAAGACATAAAAGCTGTGTCAAAGCTGTGTAAGGTGACCTACTGAAAAAGACAAAAAGGGTGGCTAAAATGGTTAGCCTTTCACATCCAAATTCCTGAATCACCTCATCCAGTTTTGTTCAAGAGGTTATGACTAATGTAACTGATGGATGCGCCTGTGTCTATGAGTTCATTTGTTCAAAATGTACTTATATGGTATTCTTGAGTAGAGGTGTGCTTTGTTGTGTATGCCTGGCATTTGCATGTGACAAAGTGTCAGGCGAGAATCCCAAGGTAGACTGGGAGGGGTTGATTTGGGACGGGTTATGGGGATCTCTATTTGACATGACATTTGGTGTGATGAACTGGGCCTTTTGAGCCTTCCTACACATTTCAGTTGTATGGTTGTTGACCATATTACAATTATGACATACCGAATGAAATCCTGCACAATTGAACCCATTACTATGCTCGTGAGTGTGAGTATACAGCTCTGACAACATCTCTGTTGCTCCTGTTGAGGTGTCCCACTCTGACGTCTTGGGTGGTGCTGTCAGGAAGAATCCTGTGAGGAATCCTGCTGCAAATGCTGTGGCTGTAATTGTTGAGGTCGATAAGGCCTATACTTGTTTGTTAATGGTCGAGGTTCAGGATGTTCATATTCAGGTCGAAGACCCTCAGCCTGTTGGTACTGTGAAGGTTCTTGGATGTGTTGATACCGTTAATGTTGATGACAAGGTCTATAGGGCCGTTTATACTGTTCATGTCTGGCTATTGTAACTCGCTCCTGGGATGTTTTTTTAGATGAAACAACAATCACCTCCAGAACATCCACCATGTTGCTTATCTGCTCATCCTAAGCTGATAGTGCATTGCCGACTGCAGACTTCTTCCTGTTTGTTATGATAGCCATTTACATTTTGCATCTAAACAATGTCCTTAATGTTTGTTTGTAACCCCTCTACAATAAGGGTGGCTACACATGTTTAATCCATATTGATGTGCTGAAAGTACTGAGAGGCATTAGAAACGCATACTCAATTTTAAGATATAATTTTTTAAGAACATATGAGGTCCGTTTACATTTTACCTTGTTGACACTGTCCATTGTTGGTTATTACTGTAAACATGTCATATGGGTTGCAAACAAAAACTGTTTCTGGAAACGAAGCCAATCACCAAAACGCAACACACCACTGGGAATGCTGCTATCGATGCACATTTTGTGAAAGGCATGATGCACGTGCAAACCTCAAAGGTAGGCCCTATAAATGCACACCATTACATTTTGCCATCACTTGCCTACACAATGCCACGGTTAACGCAAGATCAGCGTAAAGAAGCAATGGAGATGTTAAATGCTGGTCGTACCCAAGAACAAGTTACTGCTCATTTCCATTGCCATCAAACGACAATATCGAGATTACATGAGCGGTTGAGAACCACAGGCAGCGCAAGGGTCCCTCCTCGACCAGGTGCACCGCCTGTGACGTCACAGAGACAAGATCGTCAAATCGTGAACAGCCACCTCAGAAATCGCTTCACGTCTGCCAGGTCAACGGCAAATGCAACCATTGGTCTCCGTGGAAGACACATCAGTGACCGTACATTGCGTCGTCGTCTTGCTGCCAGGAATTTGAGGTGTCGACGACCCTACCGTGGACAAATCTTGACTCGGGCACACAGGCTAGCGATGGGCAGCTGGTGGAGGTAATCTCGGTGGTAGACATTGGAGACAAGCTGTTTTTTCTGATGAAACACGTTTCACAGTCAGCTGCCCTGATGGACGTTTACGTGTATACCGACGCCAACATGAACGATTTACACAACCATGTGTTATTGAACGTGATAGGTTTTGAGGTGGAGGTGTTATGGTTTGGGGAGCAATCAATGCAAATTTCCGCTCGGATCTTGTTGTTATTCAGGGGAACCTTAATGCCAGACGTTACATCGACAACGTTCTACAGCCTGTTCTGCTGCCATTACTGACTCAATGTGGTTTACGTCGCCATGTCTTTCAACATGACAATGTAAGGCCTCACACTGCCAGGATAACAAATGCCTTCTTGCAACAGAACAACGTTAATGTGTTGGACTGGCCTTCAAGATCTCCAGATTTGAACCATATAGAACATTTGTGGGATGAACTTGGCCGCCGTGTCCGACGTCAACAAAATCCTCCACAGACGGTTCCACAACTGACTCAAGCTCTTCTGCATCATTGGAGACGTATTCCTCAGGCTGCAATTCGTCGACTGTGTCTCTCAATGCCTCGCCGGCTTCAAGCGTGCATTGCTGCACAAGGAGGACACACTCGTTATTGACACCACTCGCCTTTGACGTCATTTTCATAGACATTAATTCTTTGTCACACAGTAACTGTTCATGAAATTCTTTAGTGTAATCTTTAATTTGTCATTTGTATTGATTGTCATTTGTATATTTCATTTCAGTAAAAAATTATTGACACTTAAATTTGAGTATGCGTTATTTGTGCCTCTCAGTATATGAGTAGGCCCTTAGGAGATAATCTTCTCTCTGTCTCTTTCGCAGATTAGCAGCATTGAACTTCTTCTTTGTAATATATTTTGATTTGAAGGAGGCACATAAATGTTGACAAGTATCCTTTTGAGCTGCCTCCAACTTTGTCAGCCACATCTGTGCACCATCCTTCATGCACAATATGTTCTCTTTTTCTTGCCATCACCCATATCATTTAGCAAGGCTCACTGATCAAAGCTGTTGAGCCAGGTCTTGTTCTTTGCCATGAAATTCAGGCAGTGTCTGCAGGGCTAATATAGTGGCCATGTTGGTACGAATAGGTGTCCTATGTAGTTACGAATAGGAGTCCTATGTAGTTACGAATAGGTGTCCTATGTAGTTACGAATAGGTGTCCTATGTAGTTACGAATAGGTGTCCTATGTAGTTGTCAGGGCTGGTTATTCTGAATGTGTTGTAGGTGTTCTTGCTCTCTTTGTTGTAATATATAATAAATAACACTTTGAATAAGCTATGTCAATGGTTTGAGGTGAGGTGAAATGGGGTTTAACGTCGCGTCCAAGATTATTGCACTTATATAGCGACGTGCATGCACGTGTATGTGTGTGTGTGTGTGGCTGCTTGTACTAGTCCGGACTGATGCCGATTTGCAGTGCTTGCACACTGAGGTACCATGCCGCAGTTTAACACGAATACCCCACTCAGACACAGTATACTGACTCCGAGCCGACCAGTCCTTGTTTTAGCCCCTTAATGCCGAGCGCCAGACAGGGTAACAACAAGTACCATCTTTTAAAGTCTTTTGGTATGACGCGGCCGGGGATCAAACCCCGGACCTTCCGCTCTCCGGGCGGACGCTCTACTACTAGACCACGGAGGCGGTCGTACTGATAACCGAATAAAATTCCCATTTTATGTAATAATTGCAGATGATCTAATATTAGTTGCAGAGACATCCGCCAAACTACATAAGCAGTGACTCTTATATGGACCAAATCTTGTACAGTGTTCTGAGACTACAACATGTTAGAAATGGTTGGTGTGACATTGAAGATACAGCAGTAAAGTGTTCACAATGTGATGTCATTGAAGATGCAAAACATCATGTTTCATTGTCCATTATCCGAAGAATTCCTGGCGTAACTCAAGACATAATTTCATTAAGTAAGAAGGCTGAACCGCGTTTTAGGTAACTATTTGTACCTAAAAAGACTTTTTTCATGCCATGAATGACCGACCGACTGTCTGACTCAACTCGGTAAAAATAGAAGTGCAAGTGACTACATTTCTATCTTTGTTAATGTAAAACAAATGACATATGAATTTCCGTGAATACTTCACAATTTCATGGATTATACATTCCCTGTAACATACACACACACCTGCACATACATACACGAGGCTACACATATATATCAACACCAGTACATATATACACATGGCTACACATTTACATCTGTACATATGCACGAACCTGCACATATATACAAAAGGTTACACAAATACACTCTTCAAAAAATGAAACGCACAGGTAGATTTTTAGTAAATTTATTGTACATAAAAACGTCGATATATATCTAATTTAATATCAGAGATACAAATATGACACTTTGGAGCTCGATAGTCACATGTTGTCGTTGTACAAAGGCACTGAAACCTGTTCATTGTGATGTCATATAAGGCCACAAGGTTGCGCTGAACTCAGTATCATGTGTGACACCCCCCCCCCCCCCCCCCCCCCCCTTCTCAAATTTCAAGGCTGTAAGGAATGGCACCAACGCAAGCGTCGCTGTCGATGGACCTACGGTTACTGGTCTTCTGGGTCGGATTCCAGCTTCGCGAAGATGGTTCCCGACAGCCTGGTCCGATATCCTCCTTAAACCAGGGATGCGTCCTGCAGTCTCTGTGGCATTGCGATGACGTAGGTGGTACAGTCTAATGAAGCGATCCTGTGCAGGGGTGGAAACTCTTGGTCGGCCGGTTCTCGGACAGTTTGCAGTGGAATTGAACTGTGTGTATCGGTCCCAAAGGAGGCAAATGGACACATATGTACACACGCCTGCACACATATACATAGTTTCACTTGTATTCACACCTGCACATATATACACACCTGCACATATATACACATAGTTTCACATATACACACATTGCACATATATACACACCTGCACATATATACACACCTGCACACATATACACAGTTTCTCATATACACACCTGCACATATATACACATAGTTTCACATATACACACACCTGCACACACACACATATATATATATATATATATATATATATATATATATATATATATATATATATATATTGTTTCACATAAACACACACCTGCACATATATACACATAGTTTCACATATATACACACCTGCACATATATACACACCTGCACATATATTACACACCTGCACATATATACACATAGTTTCACATATATACACACCTGCACATATATACACACCTGCACATATATTACACACCTGCACACATATACACAGTTTCTCATATATACACACCTGCACATATATACACATAGTTTCACATATACACACACCTGCACACACATATATATATATATATATATTGTTTCACATAAACACACACCTGCACATATATACACATAGTTTCACATATATACACACCTGCACATATATACACACCTGCACATATATACACACCTGCACATATATTACACACCTGCACATATATACACATAGTTTCACATATATACACACCTGCACATATATACACATAGTTTCACATATACACACACCTGCATATATATATATATATATATATATATATATATATATATATATATATATATATATATATATATATATACATAGTTTCACATAAACACACACCTGCACAAATAAACACATAGTTTCACATATACACAAAGAAAAAAGTTAAGCACACCCCTATTTCTGAACCATGACAAATGGCAAAAATCATGGCATGGGATGACTGACCACAGGAGCTGGGCGATACCAATGTCATCGGATAGAACAAACATTTGACAACAAATAAAGAAGATATAAGTGAGTTGTGATTGAAATTTACTGACAAAAACAGCATGGTAACACAGGTACTGTTTTTGACCTTCGACAATATCTTACTAAAATATGGAGCTGCAGGATTAAGTAAACGAGTTACGTTTGATGTTTCATGTGAAAATGTTCCTTAACGTATCTACTTGACATGACACGTGAAACAGATCAGTAACGGGTATAACCGCCACGTCCCCGGATGACGCATTCTACCCTACGTCTCATGCCTCTAGTCAGACGTTGGATCTGTTGATGGGTGAACAACAACCAATCCTGATGAGATTCTACTTCCAATTGGCCCAAATTTTGTACAGGAGGATCTCGTGCCTGTGTGCGCCGCCCCAGAATATCCCACATATGTTCAAGGGGGTTCAAATCTGGGAACATTGCTAGCCATGGTAGAGTCGTTATTGCATTAGCCCTCATGTAAGCCACGCCTGCATGCGAACGATGAGGCCTGGCATTGTCATCCATGTACTGAGGTCGAGTAGCAAGAGGGTGGCCTCAAAAAGTCCCGGATGTACTGAGCCCCTGTTACGTTGCCCCTTATGGTGACCAAATCCAACCTGCAATTATGAGAGATACAACCCAAACCATTATCGAGCCCCCGCCGTATGCAACAGTCGGTTTAATGTTCCTGGGGGTGTAGGTTGTGTTCCGGTGGCTCCAAACTCTCGTTCTTCCATCAGTGACATGGAGCAGAAAGCGACTTTCGTCTGACCAATGGATCCGTCTCCATGTTTTCGGATTCCAGTTCTATCGCGCAATACACCATGCTGAACGAACACCTATATGGTGATCTCTCAACAAGGGACGCTTTATGACTCGTCTAGCCCTCAGTCCTGCTCCTTTCAGCCGGTTCCTGACAGTTCTGGTGCTGAAACGACGATTGGGCAACCACAGCTGTTTCAGACGAGTAGTTGTTAAAAAGGGCTCTCGGCGTATAAGACGAAGAAGGTCCCTGTCTTCGCGATGTGTCGTCACAGGAGGTCTTCCGGATCTGGGACGGTCCTGTACATCACCGGTCTGAGCATGTTTCTCGACTAAACGGCTTACGATAGTGTGATGATACCCCAAATTCCGACCAATGGCATTACAAGACACACACACACACACACACACACACATATACACTTGTACATAATACACACACCTGCACATATATACACATAGTTTCACATATATAGACACCTGCACGATATGTAACATAAAATAGGTAGGTTATTAACCTGATTAGACATAATATATTCGAACAAACAGAGGTTTTCCTTCAAAATTCCCGTCACAGTTAACCGAGATGTTTTGTAATTTACAATTGTTAAGTTGGATATTTTACGTCTGTTTCGATTGTTTGAATTGGTTGACCGAAGTCGCGCAAAAGTTATATTTCCTGCTGTTCCGTATGTTTTTCTCAGAGAACACTTTAGGAAAGCGAACTTTTTTTTCGTCCAGCGATGCTTGGTTCATAAGAGTCAGAAGATTATTTGTCCTCTCCAAAGTGGTTTTTTTAAAGACCTTCTTCACGTATTGTTTTCCCTTCACAATTTTCCTGGCTTCAATAAGAAGTCGGACTCTCTCTGTGAGAAATATGAATCTTGCTATAATCGGTCTCTGTCTTTGTGCCTCGTCGACGTTGAAGACTGGCTTACTTAATCTGTGGCAGTTTTCCGTTGTTGTTTTCAATTTCAAGTTAGTAGATATAGTCTGTAAGCAGTTCTTTCATTTGCTATCCTTGCTAATCCCCAAGACCATAGACGACAAGACTGGATCCAAGCTGATAACGTTCCAAAACCTCTTATCCTAGACCGGTAAGGTTCCTGTGAAATTCCGGATTAGGATATGTCTTCAGCAACCCATGCTTAAAACAGGCGACTATGCTTTCTGCCAGATGCGACTAACGGGATCGGGGCCAGACTCGCTTTCTTGGTTGATGTATGTCATATATTGTATCCCAATTGCGTAGATTGATGATCATTATATCAATCACCGGATTGTCTGATCCAGCCTCGATTATTCACAGACCGCCGTCATATAGATGGAATATTGCTGAGTGCGGCGTAAACAAAAAACAAACAAAACAAAGTCTGGTTTTTTTTTCGTATAGTTGCTCGGTTCTCGGTGTATCTCAAGATGCAGTGTTTTCAGCTCAATGGTGGCAGTGCCAGTGTCAATGGTCTCGGCGTAATGCTTGACCCCCTCCGCCATGCTGGTTAAAGCCAGGTCCGGTGCCTCAGTAGAAAGTGCTGATTTGTCTCCTGTATGTTTCTGGTACTCGGTTCATCATTTCTTCCGAGTATTGGTCTGATTACCTAGAGTCACGTACTTTGTGTCTATGCTTCCCCATTATTTTGCTTCGTTTTTTACCACTTTTACCAGACCTTCGATGGCCCTGTTCTCAGCTGAACTCATTTGTACCCCAAATAGCTTATCCATCAGATGAGATAGGTTGGACTAGATTGTCATACAAAGTATTGTATATAAGCTT
This sequence comes from Haliotis rufescens, assembly GCF_023055435.1. Classification (NCBI taxonomy): domain Eukaryota; kingdom Metazoa; phylum Mollusca; class Gastropoda; order Lepetellida; family Haliotidae; genus Haliotis; species Haliotis rufescens. The sequence continues at coordinate 47,499,905 of NW_025964001.1, read as the reverse complement.
AACACAACCATTTACATTTTCATATGAAAACACCATTCGCTCTATTTGCAGATTTAGCTATTTCCTTTGCGGTGCAATTCGAATCGGGGCTTTCATGTAACCAAACGCCCAAATATTTATAAGCACGCGTACGTTCAACCTGATCAAAACGAATGACAGAGTTAAATCAGGTACGACGGTAATGCACGTCCTCAGTTTTCTAAATATTGACATGAGACGCCACTGAACACCACAGTTTAAATGATTAACTTCAGTCGCTAAATCGTTTATAAACACTGAAGAGGGGGGCACGGGTGGCCCAGTCGTCTGCGATTCGCTGTGCAGAGTTGCATCCCTTGGGCACGCCAGAAACCCATGACTGTGGGTTCTAATACCGGTTCGCCCTGATTATATTTCTAGGTTTGTCAGCACCCTACCCGTGCTTGTGGGTTTCACCGAAGTGGTAAACGTCTGAGACCTGCATCACTTCGGGCTTTCCTCCCACATCAAGCTGACGCTCCGCGATATAACTGGAATAATGTTAAAAGCGGCGTTAAACCCAACTCACTCACTCACTATAAACACTGAAGAGCGTAGGAGACAAAAGGCAACCTTGCATGACATCAGTATACAGGAAAACGGTATGTGTGGCTATCATTCACGCGGTGACCAAATGCTGTCATACACTGCCTGCACAGTACGGAGGACATTTCCGTTGATACCAAGCCTCAGCAATTTATACCATATACAGTTAAGGTCTATTTTGTCAAAAGCTTTCAAGGTATTATTATGACATAAAAATGTTGATTGTCTTGACCACTTTTCTACTTTTGAGAACAGGACATAAACGTGTGTGCACTTGTGTGCTTCGCTTTCAGCAAAAACCATGCAGCTCATCTGCCGAGACATTATTATGTATAACCATTTGTTGACACGTGAATCCGAGTATATCGCACAGGCCACAGAAAGAAGGGAAATTGCCAACTGGGTCCAGGGGACCAGTACATCTGGTCTCTTGATTGGGTAAATCAAACTTGTTCGCAATATGTCAATATAGCCTTTTATAAAAAAAATAAGCTAAATAGCAAACACACGTTTTGTTGTTTGACGACTCTGTTGGCGACTCAACGGCACTCTCCACTTCTGATACAGCTATCGGAGAATATATGCCAAGTGTGTCAAACAAAGATTCGGCTCTCCCCTGGTTACTGCATAACTCTTTACAAACCTTCTGCCACACTTTCTGTCGTGAGCAATACCTATCTTACCAATCACCTTGCAAAGGCTACACAAGTCACAGTCGCCGTATTTATCAAGTAAACGTTGTTATTCATCCAGCCGATGTAACCTCTTATACTTAAACAGCAAATTATCGAAACATGTTCTTTCCTTAAGGTAAACATGCATAAGAGAGCCTGGGATTTCATAAAAAAAATCGACAAAGCGCAAGAAAGTTTGAAGCATACCTACCTATTGATGCAAGTGCCTCCACTGTCATAACGCGCACATGTGTAATAGAGATGATAAAACAAATTGTAATTTGCATGTGATACCTTCAGAATCAGGAATGAGAATATGGCACATTTCAGTTTGAATATTTATGTTACAGTTGAAAACAAACATTTTATGAAAAAAAAAAAAAGTAATATTTTTTTCACAACAATGACTTCCTGTAACATTTGTTACTAAGTCTTTGAATGGCATTTAGAAGCGATACACTTAAGGAAGAGAATGTATGGATGTCAACTTCTTTTTTATGTGGAACACCCATTTTCGGAGTATATACGTAACCCTTCATCAGGTGAATAAATGCTATGAAGCAGAGAACATATATACATATATGTACCTGTATGAACAACGCAAGTAATAAGATAAACATGGAACATGGAACATGGAAAAAGGTGAAAACCGAACAAGGGAAGACATCAGTTAATTAGCGCAGATAGGTGGTTAGCAACGGACATGTGGACAAGTGGACAGATGAAAGCTCACACTTAACAGTTAATTGTCGCAGATAGGTGGTTAGCAACGGACATGTGGACAAGTGGACAGATGGAAGCTAACACTTAACAGTTAATTGTCGCAGATAGGTGGTTAGCAACGGACATGTGGACAAGTGGACAGATGGAAGCTAACACTTAACAGTTAATTAGCGCAGATATGTGACAACGACAGACAACTGGAAACCAGGACTTAAATTATCACTGACTGGTAAAAGGCAATGGACAGCCAGCTGGATAATTATCACATACTATAATTAAAGCAATACGTTCAAAACACTGGGCAGATGGGTCTGGTCACGGTCCATGGCTGGTTGGTGTTTCCTGATGTCAGTGGCTTCTAGTAGTTTTCTTTGTCGCCAGTTGATATTGTTGGTGGACAGGAGAAATCCATCAGACCTCTCAACGCCAGACTCAAAGAACATCAGACCTCTGTCAAATAACTAGACCTGATATCCGCTATTTCCGAACACATCCTCAAGAAACCAGCCCATAACATCACGTGGAAGCCACCAAAGTCCTGTGGAGAATGATACTTTGTTCTTGGTCCTTCAATAGACTTAGAAAAATAAAAAATATATTAATAATCCTATTGCAAGAAAATTAGTCTCAGATGAAATTGAATAATTAAATCCAACAGATGCATGGAGAGAACTAAATCCGAACAACAATACATTTACTTGGTGGAAAAACAACCCTCGTCAACAAACAAGACGAGTGTCTGGTGTCTGAAGATCTTTTTAAATTTCACTGTTCATACTTCAGGAAAACAGGAACTATACGAATAAACTTATCCATACTATTATTACTAATAAAGGTGAAGAAATAGTAAATGATTCTTAATGATAAACGAACAGAAAAACGTTTAGTCGAAAGACGATATTGAAGGTTTAGATGGTTTTAAAGACATTACCACTCCCAAATCTTTCAAAAGAATGAGATGAAGAAATAAAAATGATCGAGATAGCTGCTGCTATTAAGTCAGTTAGAGGAGCCCGGGACTTAATGGTTTTCTTGTCGAATGTGTCAAATATTTTTGGAAAGACATAAACATTTGGATTTATCGCTATATCAATGACACTTACAAAAACATCTCTATGAGTTTAACAATGAACTGAGAGAAGTTATAACATGCATTACAAAACCAAATAAAGACAATCGTTTATTAATACATTAGAGACCTATTTCTCTTTTAAATGCTCTATCTGATTATTAGCACTTGCATAACAAATAGGATAAATAGACACTGGATCTCCTAATCCACGATAATGAGTCGGGATTTATCGCGGGCAGGTGTGTTTGCAAAAACATGACATCATTTTTGAAACAAAAAGATTGAAGAAGAAAGGCCTATTAATATTAATTGATTTTGATAAAAGCCTTTGACACAGTTTCTAAACGATCCATAATGAACATTCTAGATAAATATGGTTTTGGAACTTATATGAAAACATGGGTAAAGATCTTGATCTCAAACTCTACTTCTTGTGTCATACTAAACGGTCACTTGTCATCATTTTTCGACAATGAGAGGGGATGTAGACAAGGAGACCCGATTTCCCCATATTTGTTTCTTTTTTGTCGCAGATATACTTGGGATAATGATGATAGATAGTACAAAATTAATATAATTGATATGGTTCTTGGAGAAAGTGAGCACGTAATAGGTCAATATGCAGATGACACCGAAGTATTTCTAGATGTCTCAGCAACGTCTCTACATGAAGTAGTACGTACACTAAGTACGTTTTATAGAATGTCTGGCTTACAAATGAATACTGACAAAACTAAAGCGTATGGTTTGGTTCAATGGCAGGGTGTTCCCTCACACTATGTTCTGATGTTCTGATTTGACATTGGACATAACGCAGATTTAGATATACTTGGAATTAAACTAATCACTGATTTGAAAAACATTTGGGTTATTAACATTAGAAAAAGACTGGAAAAAATTAAAACATTCTTTCAAACTAGCGGAAACAGACATTAATAAGAAAAATAACCGTAGTAAAAAGCCTTGGCTTTGTCAACTATAGCTTTAATTATGATAAAAAAAACATATATTTCGGATATGAACTCTATACCTTTTTACAGTATTGCCCCGTAGTAAGACCTTTGTTCATTGAAAACATCGAAAAAAGAACAGTAAGCATACGACCTGTAGACTACATGGATCATGTGCTGATCGACCACACCTGGTTTCATGAAGAGGCTTAAAAGTATTATTTTTCACCGGGGTTATTTATCTAAATTTCGATCAGAAGACTCCGTTCTCTTGCTTTGCAATAAAACATCGGTGGGCGAGTCCGATGTTTCGAATGACATATCAAGATTAATGAAATCTACATTTTGGCCAATCGGAGGACTGTTCCGTTGTCATCGTAGTTTGTAGCCTCAATATATACCCCCAAAAATATTTGAACGATTCATTCATGGTATTGCAAAAATATATATGTTCGTGTTTTATGTCCAAAAATATATTTCTAAATATCTTTCAACGAAATCGGACGACATCTAAATTTCGACCTGTAAGATGCCTCGGTTATGTAGCCATGGTAAGAAAACCTTTCGGTTGAGTCCTGAAATAAATTAACGGGGAAAGGTAACTGTGCTTCACCCAATTGAAAATAACAACATTTTATTTGCCCATTCGTCTGATCAATATTCTGTCATAACCCATTCAGTGACAAAACCCATACCTCGTAACAGGAGACAGCGCGACACGCCCTAAAAGAGGGATGGTGTAACAACTCAATGGAAATATGGGGTGTGACCACTATTGCGTTGAAACAGGTGTCAACGCATATGTTGACGGGGACATTAGTTCAGATTGAAGACGAAGAATACGTTGAGTCCAAACTTCTTTAGTCTTTACCCTGGACATGGGACTTATGGATGTCACGATGTGCAATGCTGTGTGAGACAATGGTACAACTGACCGCTGTTACGCATGGATTGTAAATGTCTTTCAGTATATTTCTATATGATTTAAAACATGGTTTAATTCTTTTAATATGTGTTACGCGTATGTTACCTTTTGCTGATATCAGTAACTGATTCAATAAAAAGTTGTTAGTACCTAAAATAATAACATGACCAAAAATAAAATTTATAAAAGCATTCAAGTTGTCCCAGAATTCTTTAACATAAGCACTAAATACACGTGAAAAATGAACATAGGTTGTTATCAACCAAGTTTAACAATTCCTTTTCAGTGTGTATAATTTTGTAGAGGAATTGAAATTTTAATAATTTTGTATCTATTTCCAATTATTTTGATTGTTAAATTCTCGTTCCCACTTCTCAAAGATTACTGGAAAGTTAGATGATGAAATAAAGTTATCATAAAACCTTTGCTTGTCTTAAGTAAATCATGCCATCGAGGAGAAATGTTAAATTGCATTGTGTTTAGAGTTTCTGCATAAAGCACAAGATCTTTCCATGAGTTAGGGGTGTTTAAGAGCAAACGGTTATAGTCTAATAAAGTACCTTTTATGCCAAACATTACTTTCAGCTCAGGAAATGTAATAAAGCCGTTCGAGTTACATACATCCTTTCCATGGCAAATAACTCGGGTATGCCAATTTCTGATAATGAAATTTACATTTGTGATGAAACACCCCTAACTCATGGAAAGAACTTGTGCATGATGCAGAAACTCTAAACACAATGCAATAAAATATATAGAGTATGTCCATATCTTATCTAAATTAACTCTGTGTTTTCCTGTGGTCTTACACAGGTTATTGTCTGAAGAACGTGGGTACACATAATGTTTATATGCATTTCGCGATTGGGTGCTGAAAAAATGTATGTATTGATTAGTAATAATCAGCTTGACACACGTGCTCGTATAATCATCTCTGTGTAACGTCATTTCTGAGACTTTATTCTGCCGTGAAGTTGGAAAGTACTCGATTCTGATTTGCCCATCAGAAGTTGTTAAATCACAATAAATCCCTTCTGATCAATTGTTTGATTACTTAGAAGGTGACGGATGACAAAGTAGACACAATTGATAGATAACAACTTCTTTAATACTGTAAAAAGCGACATTTCGGCATAGATCCTTATACCGTTGTCAAGCACAACGGTATAACTAAGCTTGTCGTAAGGGGCCACTAACGGGATCGGGTTGTCAGGCACGTTTACTTGGTTCATGCATGTCATCGATCCGAATGGCGTGGATCGATGCTCATGATGTCAATCACTGAATTGTCTGGTTCAGACTCGATTATTACAGACCGCCGTCATTTTGCTCACTTACAACGGTATAAGGATCTATACCGAAACGTCGCCTATTACAGTATTAAAGAAGTAGTTCTCCATAAAGCCGTCATATAGCTGGAATATTGCTGAGTGCGGCGTTAAACAACAAACAAACATGAATTGTGTCTACCTTTCCCTTCTGATTGAAACAGACGATTTTACGTACGCATCACCGCGGGAGCTAATATTCATAGAAAAGTATTTTTTTTCAGTCATTGTCGATAGGCATATTTAAATATTTATAACTACAATTATAGGTTATAAAAAATAAAGGTTAAACGTTTTTGATGAACAAATAATATATTTGATTTTTATACCATTCCACTCAAATAAAGCTCTAGTTCTTATGTATCTGTTTTAATTGTTCAAAAGCTGAAACTGATTCAAGGCATCAGGATAGGAAACATTCTCAATTTTCCCCTTTTCTCAGAATCTATAACCAAGTTTGCTTCAATTCATCACAAATATTTGGCTCTATATTAAGGCTGAAGTGTTATAAAATCATCATTTTTTTTTATGTTGAATTTTTGTGTGTAGAGAAACAGTATTGAAATTTAGTTGCTGTTGCTGTTTGTTTCATATTTCATGATTTTTGTTTTCCATTAAGAGTAATTTTAACTTTAAGGATTGTAGCACAGCTGAGTTCAAGAGGGGAAGAGAGCCTCGAACAGCCAGGTTCATCATCTCTCGTGAGAATTTACGTCTCCTGAAGCAGCCCCAGCTGATTTTCTTGAGTGATTTGTAACTGTGGGTGTTACACCATCAGACAGAGAACAAACAACAGCCAAAGCAGTGGAAACATCTAACGTCTGCTGTGTTGAAGAAGGCAAAGTCAGTTTATCAAGGTGAAGGTTTCGTTCTTCTTGGATTCCATACTGGTGGACTACCTCCAGAGAGATGACAGTGTTGACGGCTATTAATCAGCTTAGGCAATTGAGCGAGATTATCAAGGCAAAACTCACTTAAAGTGTGTAGTCTCATCAGGACAGTGAACCTTTGCAAGTGTTTATTGTCGACATGGCTGCTGATGGGTTAAGTTTGGTATTTCCCTCATATTCTCACAATCCTCACATCGATTATCTCTACCTTTTCTCTAAATACCGATCGTCGTATCTCTTCCACTTTTGGAAGCGATCGTTCGGCCATTGCGTTGATCTACGTTGCCCAGCTTCATCTAAGGGGAACAACTAACTAGAAACTTCCTTCCGAAAAAAACACTTTACTCGTATTACCCAGGTGGGTTAAGACAACACAATCGAAAATACATTTCATAGTAACTAAACAAACACAATCATATATTTTGGGCTCAAACTTTAATGTGCCAAAGTGGGGTTAGCAATGTGATCCGTGCAAGGATTGAAAGTAGTAGTACAAATAACTTAGTACCAAAACTTTAGAGTAACCCCATGTAGCCCAAATATATAGAATATGTTCATTTGAGCATTGTCTGTGCCAAGATATGGACAAAAGCATCACTTGACCCGTAGCCAAGTCTTTGTATCAACCTTTTTGACAGTCCTGCTTTCTAAGCCCAGGTAGCACCACCCCACCGGAAGGAGTGGCCCCCATAACTTGAAGCCTGTTCACCACATACCCATAGGACCTCACGGACCCGGCGCATAAAAGCACTACACCAGGGGCGAGAAACAATGGTCCTGGTCTATGAGCTGACTTTGACACTTAGAGGTAGTTGAACAAAGCTGAAGTGGGGCACAGTTGGTGACCTCCAATGGTAAATGGACGTGCACCACCCTGACTCTATACTGCACCGTCTTAGTACGGTGGATGTTAAGTACATATCCATTTCCTACTCTAACTACATCCACTCTCCTGACAGCACTGCTTTCATTATTTGTAGTTATAAGATTGCTTGGTTGGTTGGTTGGTTGTTTAACGCAGCACTTAGAAATAGTCAGCTATATGACGGCGGTCTGTAAATAATCGAATCTGGACCAGAAAATCCAGTTATTGACATCATGAGCATCGACCGGTTAGTCGCCCCTTACGACAAGCATAGTCGCCTTTTACGGCAAGCATCGGTTGCTGAAGACCTATTCTACCTGGGATCTTCACGGGTATGTATCAAAAAATTATTTGGTCTTACCATTTAGCATTCTTAACGGTGAGCACCTGCTTCACACTTGAACACACTTGCTCCATCTTGTTCAGTGAACGCTCGCCTCTTTTTCCTGATGAATGAAGGAGACATATGCCAAGCAAGGTTTGTAATAGAGAAGTCGTCACAACAGAAACTTGGCATCAGCTGATAAACCTCACTCAGCTTACCATCCTCAAGTAACCATGAACAAGCATCATTCAATATATTACTTTTCCCGGGTATATGAACTGCTCTAATAGAGAAATAATAAATTGCACCTTGCCAGAATAAACACCTTAGGAACATTATCAGACAAATATTCCTACTTGTCCCCTTGTTAATCACTGTCATATTGTCAGTGTTGACAACCACCTACTTGTCTCTCCAAAGATGACCCCAACTGATTTGCAGAAGCAAAAATTGCGATTGTTTCTTTACAGTTAATATCCATGTCTCTAACTTGCTACAGATCAGAAGACCAGTTGATATAAAAATAGTCTTCCACATGCCCCGCTCCAAAACCCTCGTCTGACGCATCTGTATGCAGGTTTGTTACAGGTCTCTGATCCAACATTTCTACGTTGCCATTTAACACCAGCAAGTAGTGCTGCCACCATACCACTCTGCCCTCAGTTCACCAGACACTTTTCACCTTATGCGCTTTACCAGTTAACTTATTCTTAGAGTCCAATATGCGACGCATATATGTTCTACCACAAGGTATAACCTGGCTTGCCCAACTACGTTTTCCAGCCAACGTTTCTAATTGCACTTGTTCACTCTCTTTGAGACCAGACATTCTTCTACAAATTCTGCAAACTGTTTAAGCTTCTGATTAGTTTTAACAGTAACGTTATTAGCAATGTCTTGACCACTCTATTATAGCACTCTTATGCTATAATGTATGTCCATCATCAAACACACTGCATCACTCAGTGTTTGAAAGATTTGAGGGCTTTTCGCACAACCAAATCGAAGCTTAGTGTCCTCTAGAAAAGTTCCTTGTACATCTGCCCCAAATTGCCAATAAAGACCAGTAATAGTATAGTCCACTGGGGTTATCGGTACTGTTCCATAAGCATGACGCAAGTCCACCTTTAGCTAGGTAACTGCCTGGTTTAATAAATCTACACGTTGTTCTAATGTCTTGATAGGTAACGGACATGTTGTTTATACAATCAGTCATCGAGGAACCTGCTGGCCGACTTCCATCTTGAAAAAATCACACTTTCGTATGATCCTTAGGTAAGGCCCCTAAAGCACTCACTATTCTCGTGCTCTCTGACACAACAATATAATTTCCTCTAGCATTCTCTTCCAGAATTTGATGTTCCACTAATATATGATAAGTTTCAGCAAACACTGTTTCCACATTTGAAGTATTCATATCTGAGGTACTAAATCCATGATGAATACCAGCCAGGATATAGTCTCCGGGTTCACACTACTGATTAGCATTCGATCCCAAGCTTCTAGGACTAGGGCTGATTGCTAATCCTGCTGGTTCCTGGTTGCTGTGGGTTTGACACTGTCCCTTTTTTTTGCTACTTCAGGATTCAATCCATGATGGTTTCAATGCCTAGTTTCTGGATGATTCATAAGATCATACATGGATCATTCTGCAGTCTCGCCTGAAGCACTGATCTCTGTTGTAGCTCCTACATATCTCCTTCCCCGCTGGTGTGAATGAGCCCTTTTTATAACGCCTGCCAGAGGAAGTGTCACACCTATCTTGATTCACATGCCTGTTAGGTCCATATTGGAACATCTTGCTTACTAACTGAAAGTATCTCAGCTCCTGCATTTAGGTACCCCAGGGAAACTGCTCTACTGCCGTCGCTCTCTATATTCTTTGTCGTACATCACGACGCTACGCCAGGTATCCCTCGAAGCCAGCCTCAATGTATCTGATGTGTATTTAAGGTAATCCTCGACAGCTCTCAAGCGACCTTGCTGGTACAGTTCATTCATAATTCTGGCATGAGCATAACCCCACTGCTCCATTATGATTTCTCTTCTCTTCTTTTTGCCACAGTTAATTTTGGCCCCTTGGCCAATGTCTATTTCAAGATCATCATGTTCACTCTCTCATCACCATCTTCCCGAGGCAAGAGTGTTAACTGACTTTAAAAGTTCAGTTTCCACCCTTGCCAAACTAAGCTGGAATTAATGGGCTCCATTGTAGCACCACCAGTGGCTATTGCCAGTTGCGTCCCTTTTAAGCCTCTCCTATGGACCAATCAGATTCCATCACTGGTGGTGGTGGTGCCCAGTCAGGATGATCTGATCGATAATCAACATCTATATTGTGATAAAAGGGGTCTTACATCGCGAAATGCATCAAATCACGTAAGCACCTTGATTAAAAACATGAAAAGATTTGGAAAATATCTGCTGTCAACGAGTTGGTGGTGCACATGCTTTGCAAATCTTGCAATCGATCGAAATCTGCTCGACAGTTTACGAACCTGATTTCGATTTCGGTGCGCGATTTTGATTGGACTTTGCATAGACTCGTTAGTCGACCCAAAATGTAACTCCATAATACCAGCCTAGTTCGGCAAGGGTGGAAACTGGACTTTTATATTCAGTTAACTCTCTTGCCTCGGGAAGATGTCTCATCACAGAAACTGTGATATTTGCAAAGCTTTTACTTTTCACTTTTTCACCTGATGACCTAATTCTTAAACATGGTCCACTCTCTGGTCTTCAATGGCTGCCGACCTCAATCTCAGTCTCTCATTTTCCCGTTCGTCCATAATTTCCTTTTGTAATGAGCTGCGTCTCTTGTCTAGTGGGAGAAGTTCTAACTCTTTCTCCAACTCAGCACACTCTCTCCGTGCCGCCATCAGTGACCAGTTCAGGGATTTGCTGTCTGTGTCTCGGCGTTGATGTTGTCGCGCCAATTTCCCCTTCATGCATTTACTTTGTCATCCACACAAGGCTGGAAAGAGAAATGGTCTCTGTGTTGTCAATGCCATTCTCGAAAGCCAGTAGTGCTGGCATTCCAGTCTCTGCTCCTTTTCTTTTTCCTTTCTGCATCTTAATTCTTCTCTAAGACTCTTACCCTAACTAAATTATTTTCTTTCTTCTTCTATTTGAATTTTTCATTTCAACTATCATGTAATTGGTATAGTAGGAATGTAAGGGGGAATTTGGGTGATTTTCTGTTCGTCTGCAGTCTCGAACCAATCTGATCAAACAAACAAAAAGTTAAATTCATCTGGGAAATATGGTCAGTCGTAAACCTTTTAAAAAATAACTGTATTAACATTCCAAAAGACAAAATAAAAAGTATATACGTTACTACATTTGGAGTTAGAGGGCAATTTTCAAAATTCTTGTAATGGCCGCGCCCACACTGGTGGCAGTGATGTTACCGAGAGTGTAACGAAGGTGTCACGCGCTGGGAAGGAGCTTGGTGGCAGCGATGTTACCGAGAGTGTAACGAAGGTGTGACACGCTGGGAAGGAGCTTGTTCTAGCATGACATAAGGGGAGGTAACTCCCAAAATCCAATTCACTTAAGAGATAAATATTTCGTTTTGTAAGATTTGCGTGATGTTATGCTGAATGGATGTTCGGAAATATTATTTGAACACGACGCCGAGTGTCAACTTGCTGAGGTAGTGACAAGAGAGGTCAAACATGTGCGAGATTTTAGATATGCAGCTTAGCTGGGATGGAAAAAGTTGTTTACTGTCACGGTGGAATTACATATGTGAAAGAGACCATGGGAATTAGCAGAAGAATTAACCTGGAAGTTATTCACGGGAGCAGTGGACAGTGGCAGGATATTTGTATTTTGGACAGGTACCAAATTACGTTCGTTAGCGAGCTGCTGCTGTCCCTGAAGAATGTTCGAATAATGTCGTTTTTGAGCCGAGCTCGAGTCAATGGAATACGACTTCAACGATTCATCGGTTTTGTGGCCGGTAATTTTGCAAATCTCGCGATTTTCAATGCCTGCGTTTGACAGCAAAGTAACAGCAGTTGCCCGAAGATAATGGTTTGTATACACTTTGAGACCAGCGTTGGTAGAAATTTCTTTCATCATGTTGCCAATGACATTTACACCAACTGGCCTCGTGGTGTACCATTCGGAGTCGTCGACGTGGACTCGTTTCTTGGGAGCCTGGTAAAAAGCACCATTGTTGGGATTGAGGAGAGACATGAATTTTTTTAATGAAAGTACAGGACAGAATTGGTCCGATGTTGCATAAATGCGTTTGTTGGGCCCATTTCAGTCTTTGAGGTCCCCCCTATGATTTTTTGTGACTTCGGAGTGTGTCATTTCAATGAACTCAAACCTCTGTTCATCGGTGGATACACAAAAGGAAGATGCAGTTAATTCCCTTTGGTTTTCTTTAGCACGACGAGCGAAACCAAGTGTAAGGTCGAACCACACTTTACCAAGCAAGCCGGAAGGAGTTTCCGTATCCAAACTTTCACGAATTTTTTTTAAATCATTCTCGGGGATAGCAGCATGATGTGTTGTCTGGTCAAGGCCATCGCGCTTGAGTTTTTTTTATCATGGACAGAAAAACATTGTTTGCAGTTTGAAATTCCCGATCTTGGATAATGTTTATGCTGCGCTCAAATGGCGGTCCCCTGATGTGCATGTGTATGGCAGCACGCAACCCAACAAAACTCGATTTTGAGTAAAGATTTCCCTCAGCATTTCTGACTTCGGCATAAAAGAACCTCAGTCTCTCATTCAGTTGAGAAGCAGGAAGCTCTTCGAACTTGGGTTCAAAACCTCGGAAACCAAGCCATTCTGGAAGTGAAAAAGATTGCCTTGTTCAGGGTACAAATGTGACAGTAAGTGGGAGTAATTTGTTATTAGTCCTATTACGGCGTCGTGTTTAAATGAAATTTCCGTATATCCATTCAGCATAACATATCTCAAATCTAACAAAACGAAATATTTAATTTACGTTAAGATTTTGGTCAATCTCGTTATATTATTGCCAATTTTTGCTATGACACATTGGTCACGCTTAACATTGCTATCATGGCAATGGTGTAAGGGAGGTAACTCTCGCTGATGTTGATCGAATCTGCGTAGGAATTTTAGGTATGTGTTTATGTATTCTTTTATGTTTCAATGGCTTACGTCGAAATATTTTAACTCCCCAGGAGGTATTACGCCCAGTAGATTTGGAGAGGTTCCCATCCACGATGTCCTGTACTGCATTTGCATCAAGGGACGCGAAGCGGTCACTGGACTCTTTGAACGGAAACGCCGGCTGTATTTCCTAGTTCAGGGGCCATCTCAGAACGGTTTTCAGCTTCAACAGCTGTTGTGAGTAATAATAATAACAAAATTAGGTGGGTGTATGAAAGTCATAACTATTATAGAGTTGCAATAAAAAATTTTACTCTGTCAAAAAATGATTTTCTTTTCTTTTCCCTTTGGCCAAGCCCAAGAAAATGACATCATTTATGATTATGATTGGGTAATTAATGAAAATAGGTAAATTTCATTTACCTTCAAATTCTTGAATTATTTCAGAAAATGTCTTTTCGTCCAAATCACTCAATATTTCATCGAAATCTCCGATGTGGAAGTCAGGGTAAATTTCCATCTGTTCCTCCATGTTGATGATTTCAAAAATAGTTCCATTAATTAATGTATACATACACGGTGATGAGACCCAAAAAATTCAGCGATGTTATGCTCATTCGACAACACTTTTTAACCAATCAGATAAGAGAACATACCTACTTTTATGTTACAATAATGAATATAAACGTCGTTCAATTTACTACGTCATCAAGTATGTCATCGAACGCATGTTCGAATTTCCTGAAGTGACGTCATGGTAGAACAATATTTTATCGTGAAATAAGCCACACTTCGTTCTTCATTGTCCTTTGCGAATTATCGCGTAGCTATCACATAAGATCTACCTGGATAAAACCCACGAGCACTGGTATACGGCTGACAAACCGATAATCTTAATCAAGCCGAATCTTTGATTCGGACCAATGATCCTTGGATGCTGTCCCTCTGTAGGTCCCGAATGGTCGCCGGTGTTCAATGATTTGTTTGTTTTGTTTGTTTGTTTGTTTGTTTGTTTGTTTAACGCCTACACAATGACGTCAGCCTAGGAACAGGGTTGCTGGGTTCATCGAGTGTGCATAAGCTCCTCACAGCGATAGCCCGTTCGCGGAGCTCTCTGAGTTGAATTCGCAACCGACTGACCGTTATGTCTTCATACAAGTGTTTGTTTGTTGTTGTTTGTTTTGGGTTTTTTTAACGCCGCATTCAGCAATATATTTCAGCTTTATGACAACGGTCTGTAGATAATCAAATCTGGACCAGACAATCCAGTGATTGATATCATGAGCATCGATCCACGCAATTGGGATAAAATGACATGCATGAACCAAGTCAGCGAGCCTGACCACCCGATATACCCTTAGTCGTCTCTTATTATAGCAAATAAAGCATAGTAGCCTCTAACCCGGATCTTTACGGGTGGTGTTCTGTGAAGTACAGCGACAAATGTAAGGTACTTACTCCAAGTGACACTGATGTCTTTACAAGATAATACTTATTCCATTTTTATTCACTGTTAAAATTATTTTATTATACTTATCCATAGTCTTTTTTGCGTATTATCATGTCACTCTTTGATTGGCATTCTAGAGTAAGTGAGTGGATAACAATGTTTTCACCTTTAGCAATATTACAGCAATATCACGACTGTTGACACCAGAAAGGGGATTCACACATTGTATTCAAACGGGGAATCGAACCCGGGTCTTCGGCGTGACGAGCGAACGCTTAACCACAAGTTGGGGAGTAAATATGAAAGACACCGTACACTTTACTTCAGGTTTATTGCATTCAGCGACGTTTCGATTAAGACTCTCACACTGTTATCAAGTTGTACGTTTTGTTATTATCAAGTTTGACCACATGTTGTGTAAGAGTGAGTGAGTGAGTTTGATTTTACGCCGCTTTTAGCAATATTCCAGCAATATCACGGCGTGACGAGCGAACGCTTCAACCACTAGGCTACCCGACAGCCCCTGTTGTGTAAGATGACACTCTATATGTGTATGGTGACAGTCATTATGACGAGGCTACATCACAGCGTGCATGCCGCCAGCAGGTATGAGGTCGGCCAAAGGGGTCAGGATGTCACACACAGGCTGATCTCACTGCACGCACTGTATGTGAAGGACTGCCCCTTGAGGATGGGAGAGTGGTCGCAGCGGGCACCATGACACGACAGTCGGACACCAGCTAATATTCAGCAAATACCATGCAGATGTCAGATCTGATTTTGTCTTGGATAAACCTGACTGTATTGCACAGAACCTGAACACGAAGCTGACAGAATTGTAAGTATATTGCAGTCTACAATCAGACAGTGTCTGTACGTAATACGCCAGTGGACGTATCACATCCATCTATGTACGTTAATGTTTATACACCAGCGTCATGCAGATACTTGATGTAGAATATGAGATTTTTACCAATCTCTCTCACACTTGTGTTTAGGTTTGTGTAATTTGTGTAATGGCAATTATCTCACCTTACATTAAAATACTAGCTTCCGATTAGTTAGGGAGCGGGCAATTACTTTTCATGTAGCCACTCATGTACCCCGTTGAGAAATCAACCGGGACACACTAGGGTGTGTGTGGGTATCAGTGACATGGAGGCATTCATTGAGACAAGGACACTAGGGTGTGTGTGGGTATCAGTGACATGGAGGCATTCATTGAGACAGGGACACTAGGGTGTCTGTGGGTATCAGTGACATTGAGGCATTCATTGAGACAAGGACACGAGGGTGTCTGTGGGTATCAGTGACAAGGAGGCATTCATTGAGACAGGGACACTAGGGTGTCTGTGGGTATCAGTGACATGGAGGCATTCATTGAGACCGGGACACGAGGGTGTGTGTGGGTATCACTGACATGGAGGCATTCATTGAGACCGAGACACGAGGGAGGGTATCAGTGACATGGAGGCATTCATTAAGACAAGGACACGATGGTGTATGTGGGTATCAGTGACATGGAGGCATTCATTAAGACAAGGAAACGAGGGTGTGTGTGGGTATAAGTGACATGGAGGCATTCATTAAGACCGGGACACGAGGGTGTGTGTGGGTATCAGTGACATGGAGGCATTCATTGAGACCGAGACACGAGGGAGGGTATCAGTGACATGGAGGCATTCATTAAGACAAGGACACGATGGTGTATGTGGGTATCAGTGACATGGAGGCATTCATTAAGACAAGGAAACGAGGGTGTGTGTGGGTATCAGTGACATGGAGGCATTCATTAAGACCGGGACACGAGGGTGTGTGTGGGTATCAGTGACATGGAGGCATTCATTGAGACCAGGGACACTAGGGTGTGTGTGGGTATCAGTGACATGGAGGCATTCATTGAGACCGGGACACTAGGGTGTGTGTGGGTATCAGTGACATGGAGGCATTCATTGAGACAGGGACACTAGGGTGTGTCTGGGTATCAGTGACATCGCGACATTCATTGAGACCAGGGACACTAGGGTGTATGTGGGTATCAGTGACAAGGAGGCATTCATTGAGACAGGGACACTAGGGTGTGTGTGGGTATCAGTGACATCGCGACATTCATTGAGACAGGGACACTAGGGTGTGTGTGGGTATCAGTGACATGGAGGCATTCATTGAGACCGGGACACTAGGGTGTGTGTGGGTATCAGTGACATGGAGGCATTCATTGAGACAAGGACACTAGGGTGTGTGTGGGTATCACTGACATTGAGGCATTCATTGAGACCGGGACACTAGGGTGTGTGTGGGTATCAGTGACATGGAGGCATTCATTGAGACAAGGACACTAGAGTGTGTGTGGGTATCAGTGACATGGAGGCATTCATTGAGACCGGGACACTAGGGTGTGTGTGGGTATCAGTGACAAGGAGGCATTCATTGAGACAGGGACACGAGGGTATGTGTGGGTATCACTGACATTGAGGCATTCATTGAGACCGGGACACTAGGGTGTGTGTGGGTATCAGTGACATGGAGGCATTCATTGAGACAAGGACACTAGGGTGTGTGTGGGTATCACTGACATTGAGGCATTCATTGAGACCGGGACACTAGGGTGTGTGTGGGTATCAGTGACATGGAGGCATTCATTGAGACAAGGACACTAGGGTGTGTGTGGGTATCACTGACATTGAGGCATTCATTGAGACCGGGACACTAGGGTGTGTGTGGGTATCAGTGACATGGAGGCATTCATTGAGACCGGGACACTAGGGTGTGTGTGGGTATCAGTGACATGGAGGCATTCATTGAGACAAGGACACTAGGGTGTGTGTGGGTATCACTGACATTGAGGCATTCATTGAGACCGGGACACGAGGGTATGTGTGGGTATCACTGACATGGAGGCATTCATTGAGACAGGGACACTAGGGTGTGTGTGGGTATCACTGACATTGAGACATTCATTGAGACCGGGACACTAGGGTGTGTGTGGGTATCACTGACATGGAGGCATTCATTGAGACCGGGACACTAGGGTGTGTGTGGGTATCAGTGACAAGGAGGCATTCATTGAGACCGGGACACTAGGTCGTCTGTGGGTATCAGTGACATGGAGGCATTCATTGAGACCGGGACACTAGGGTGTGTGTGGGTATCAGTGACAAGGAGGCATTCATTGAGACAGGGACACTAGGGTGTGTGTGGGTATCAGTGACATGGAGGCATTCATTGAGACAGGGACACTAGGGTGTGTGTGGGTATCACTGACAAGGAGGCATTGATTGAGACAGGGACACTAGGGTGTGTGTGGGTATCACTGACATTGAGGCATTCATTGAGACAGGGACACTAGGGTGTGTGTGGGTATCAGTGACATTGAGGCATTCATTGAGACAGGGACACTAGGGTGTGTGTGGGTATCACTGACATTGAGGCATTCATTGAGACAGGGACACTAGGGTGTGTGTGGGTATCAGTGACAAGGAGGCATTCATTGAGACAGGGACACTAGGGTGTGTGTGGGTATCAGTGACATGGAGGCATTCATTGAGACCGGGACACTAGGGTGTGTGTGGGTATCAGTGACAAGGAGGCATTCATTGAGACAGGGACACTAGGGTGTGTGTGGGTATCAGTGACATGGAGGCATTCATTGAGACAGGGACACTAGGGTGTGTGTGGGTATCACTGACAAGGAGGCATTGATTGAGACAGGGACACTAGGGTGTGTGTGGGTATCACTGACATTGAGGCATTCATTGAGACAGGGACACTAGGGTGTGTGTGGGTATCAGTGACATTGAGGCATTCATTGAGACAGGGACACTAGGGTGTGTGTGGGTATCACTGACATTGAGGCATTCATTGAGACAGGGACACTAGGGTGTGTGTGGGTATCAGTGACAAGGAGGCATTCATTGAGACAGGGACACTAGGGTGTGTGTGGGTATCAGTGACATGGAGGCATTCATTGAGACAAGGACACTAGGGTGTGTGTGGGTATCAGTGACATGGAGGCATTTATTGAGACCGGGACACTAGGGTGTGTCTGGGTATCAGTGACATCGCGACATTCATTGAGACCAGGGACACTAGGGTGTGTGTGGGTATCAGTGACATCGCGACATTCATTGAGACCAGGGACACTAGGGTGTGTCTGGGTATCAGTGACATCGCGACATTCATTGAGACCAGGGACACTAGGGTGTGTGTGGGTATCAGTGACATGGAGGCATTCATTGAGACAAGGACACTAGGGTGTGTGTGGGTATCAGTGACATGGAGGCATTCATTGAGACAGGGACACTAGGGTGTGTGTGGTTATTAGTGACAAGGAGGCATTCACTGAGACCAGGGACACTAGGGTGTGTGTGGGTATCAGTGACATGGAGGCATTCATTGAGACAGGGACACTAGGGTGTGTGTGGGTATCAGTGACATGGAGGCATTCATTGAGACAGGGACACTAGGGTGTGTGTGGGTATCACTGACATGGAGGCATTCATTGAGACCAGGGACACGAGGCTGTATGTGGGTATCAATGACATGGAGGCATTCATTGAGACAGGGACACTAGGGTGTGTGTGGGTATCACTGACATGGAGGCATTCATTGAGACAAGGACACGAGGGTGTGTGTGGGTATCACTGACATGGAGGCATTCATTGAGACCAGGGACACGAGGCTGTATGTGGGTATCAATGACATGGAGGCATTCATTGAGACAGGGACACTAGGGTGTGTGTGGGTATCACTGACATGGAGGCATTTATTGAGACCGGGACACTAGGGTGTGTGTGGGTATCAGTGACATCGCGACATTCATTGAGACCAGGGACACTAGGGTGTGTGTGGGTATCAGTGACATGGAGGCATTCATTGAGACAAGGACACTAGGGTGTGTGTGGGTATCAGTGACATGGAGGCATTCATTGAGACAGGGACACTAGGGTGTGTGTGGTTATTAGTGACAAGGAGGCATTCACTGAGACCAGGGACACTAGGGTGTGTGTGGGTATCAGTGACATGGAGGCATTCATTGAGACAGGGACACTAGGGTGTGTGTGGGTATCAGTGACATGGAGGCATTCATTGAGACAGGGACACTAGGGTGTGTGTGGTTATTAGTGACAAGGAGGCATTCACTGAGACCAGGGACACTAGGGTGTGTGTGGTTATTAGTGACAAGGAGGCATTCACTGAGACCAGGGACACTAGGGTGTGTGTGGGTATCAGTGACATGGAGGCATTCATTGAGACAAGGACACGAGGGTGTGTGTGGGTATCACTGACATGGAGGCATTCATTGAGACAGGGACACTAGGGTGTGTGTGGTTATTAGTGACAAGGAGGCATTCACTGAGACCAGGGACACTAGGGTGTGTGTGGGTATCAGTGACATGGAGGCATTCATTGAGACAAGGACACTGGGGTGTGTGTTGTTATTAGTGACAAGGAGGCATTCATTGAGGCAGGGACACTAGGTGTGTGTGGTTATTAGTGACAAGGAGGCATTCACTGAGACCAGGGACACTAGAGTGTGTGTGGGTATCAGTGACATGGAGGCATTCATTGAGACAAGGACACGAGGGTGTGTGTGGGTATCAGTGACATGGAGGCATTCATTGAGACAGGGACACTAGGTGTGTGTGGTTATTAGTGACATGGAGGCATTCATTGAGACAGGGACACGAGGCTGTGTGTGGGTATCACTAACAGGGAGGCATTCATTGAGACAGGGACACTAGGGTGGCTGTGGGTATCAGTGACATGGAGGCATTCATTGAGACAGGGACACGAGGGTGTGTGTGGGTATCAGTGACATGGAGGCATTCATTGAGACAGGGACACTAGGGTGTGTGTGGTTATTAATGACAAGGAGGCATTCACTGAGACCAGGGACACTAGGGTGTGTGTGGGTATCAGTGACATGGAGGCATTCATTGAGACAGGGACACTAGGGTGTGTGTGGTTATTAGTGACAAGGAGGCATTCACTGAGACCAGGGACACTAGGGTGTGTGTTGGTATCAGTGACATGGAGGCATTCATTGAGACAGGGACACTAGGGTGTGTGTGGTTATTAGTGACAAGGATGCATTCACTGATACCAGGGACACTAGGGTGTGTGTGGTTATTAGTGACAAGGAGGCATTCACTGAGACCAGGGACACTAGGGTGTGTGTGGGTATCAGTGACATGGAGGCATTCATTGAGACAAGGACACGAGGGTGTGTGTGGGTATCAGTGACATGGAGGCATTCATTGAGACAGGGACACTAGGGTGTGTGTGGTTATTAATGACAAGGAGGCATTCACTGAGACCAGGGACACTAGGGTGTGTGTGGGTATCAGTGACATGGAGGCATTCATTGAGACAGGGACACTAGGGTGGCTGTGGGTATCAGTGACATGGAGGCATTCATTGAGACACGAACACGAGGGTGTGTGTGGTTATTAGTGAGAAGGAGGCATCCATTGAGACAAGGACACGAGGGTGTGTGTGCGTATCACTAACAGGGAGGCATTCATTGAGACCGGGACAATAGGGTGTATGTGGGTATCAGTGACAAGGAGGCATTCATTGAGACCAGGGACACTAGGGTGTGTGTGGGTATCAGTGACATGGAGGCATTCATTGAGACAAGGACACTAGGGTGTGTGTGGGTATCAGTGACATGGAGGCATTCATTGAGACAGGGACACTAGGGTGTGTGTGGTTATTAGTGACAAGGAGGCATTCACTGAGACCAGGGACACTAGGGTGTGTGTAGGTATCAGTGACATGGAGGCATTCATTGAGACAGGGACACGAGGCTGTATGTGGGTATCAGTGACATGGAGGCATTCATTAAGACCGGGACACTAGGGTGTATGTGGGTATCACTGACATGGAGGCATTCATTGAGACAGGGACACTAGGGTGTGTGTTGGTATCACTGACATGGAGGCATTCATTGAGACAGGGACACTAGGGTGTCTGTGGGTATCACTGACATGGAGGCATTCATTGAGACAGGGACACGAGGCTGTATGTGGGTATCAATGACATGGAGGCATTCATTGAGACAAGGACACGAGGGTGTGTGTGGGTATCAGTGACATGGAGGCATTTATTGAGACAAGGACACGAGGCTGTATGTGGGTATCAGTGACATGGAGGCATTCATTGAGACAAGGACACGAGGGTGTCTGTAGGTATCAGTGACATGGAGGCATTCATTGAGACAGGGACACGAGGATGTGTGTGGGTATCAGTGACATGGAGGCATTCATTGAGACAGGGACACTAGGTCGTCTGTGGGTATCAGTGACAAGGAGGCATTCATTAAGACCGGGACACTAGGATGTGTGTGGGTATCAGTGACATGGAGGCATTGATTGAGACAAGGACACTAGGATGTGTGTGGGTACCACTGACATGGAGGCATTCATTGAGACAAGGACAGAAGGGTCCCTATCTCAATGAATGCCTCCATGTCACTGATACCCACAGATTCCACCTGAATATCCTTGTATTAGATACGAACACATAAGAATCCCAGTACTACCCAGGGCAGATGTGTATCCTTGTATTAGATTGGAACACATAAGTATCCCAGTATAATCCAGGGGCACATGTGTATCCTTGTATTAGATTGGAACACATAAGTATCCCAATGCTACTGAAGTCACGCACTCGTAGTCATGTTGATGTAGTGCCGAGCTAACAGATTCAACGTTAACCAAGCCCTCCTAACACACACACACACACACACACACACACACACACGATATTATAATCGCATACCTTCCTCAGTGCTGACTATATGTGTATAAATATATAACATTTAATTGTTCGACATGGGCGTATGTGTGTGCACCGAGTCACGTTGTGTAATGAGTGGGTGAGACCCTTACCCACAATAATACATACGTTTTGGTAGCATACACTGATAGTGATTCATATCTTATATTCGCTTGATCGAATTTCTGGGTGAGCATAATAATGATGGGTGTAGATGAAATACGAAGTACTTTCACTATTGGTGCAGTAGTGGTATATCCGTATACCTTACTTCCACGGCGGGTATAGTGGTATATCCATATATCTTACTTTCATGATGGGTGAAGTGGTATATCCGTATACCTTACTTTCATGATGGGTGAAGTGGTATATCCGTATACCTTACTTTCATGATGGGTGAAGTGGTATATATCCATAGACCTTACTTTCTGGATGGGTGTTGTGGTATATTCATATACCTTACTTTCATGATGGGTGAAGTGGTATATCCGTATACCTTACTTTCAGGATGGGTGTTGTGGTACATTCATATACCTTACTTTCACTATGGGTGTAGTGGTATATCCATATACCCTGTGATGGGTGTATTTATATCCGTATACTTATGGTGGGTGTATTTGTGTAGTCCGTGTACCTTACTTTCACGACGGATGTAGTGGTTTGTCCGTACACTTTCTTCCATGACTTGCTTACAGGATTACCTTTAATGACATTTCCAACATAACGCAGTCTCACTCTTTATCCACAAAAGAAGCTTAAATGCGGATACGTGTACATAAAAACACCAAACAATAAATCCATCCACTGAAGGTTAGTATTAAAACGTGTATGTTCCTCCAATCCTCTAAACACGCACGCACGCACGAACGCACCAAGCGCACTGAAGTCATGCAAGAACTCGTGGTCATATTGATGTCGTGCCGAGCTAACACATTCAGCGTTAATTGTTGCAACAAAGGTACAACCGTAACTATATGTGTTACAATAATATGTTTTTCTAAACAAAATTGGGGAATTTTATTATTTCATTTTTGAAAATACATAGTTCTTCAGAAACGTAACAGCATACAATTTTCGGCAAACATTTAGATCTTCCGGAAAACATTTCCCTGACAGCGACCATGCAGTAATCACCATTTTCATATTGTTATTTCTGAAATAGCGTTTTTCAAGATACCAAGTCCTGTTGGCAAGCAATATTCCAGCTCTATGACGGCGGTCTGTAAATAATCGAGTCTGGACCAGACAATCCAGTGATTGAAACCATGAGCATCGATCCACGCAATATTGGGATCGATGACATTCATCAACCAAGTCCGCGAGTCTGTCGCCTTTTGCGACAAGCATGGGTTGCTGAAGGCCTATTCTTTTCACGGGTCTGAACACTGATTAAGAAGGATCGAATCACAGTCAAGGAGTGTAGACATTTTGCATTTTGCATTACAAACTTCACTTTTCAAAAAGATCTATCAAAAATAGCTTATGGCAGGAACAATTAAAGGGGAAAAACATGTTTACATGATTATTAATGAATACTTTTCACGTCTTCTCAGTTAATTTACACATCATTTCAATTTCACAACATCGATATCACATTGTTTATGTTCTTGATTGTGATAGTAAAAAAATACCAAATGCTTACACAAGTCTGTCGGTCAGCAGCCAGAAACAGTGGTAAATAATATAGGAAACAAATACCCCCTTCACCGTTTCGTCACTGCCCGCCATTCACATGTGACGTCATTCATTATCATTTTGTTCAACATGTGGGGCTAGGCGGAGATCTAAAACTAGGACACCTCTTTCGCGACAAATGGCTAAAGGGTAATAACTATGAGTGACAAGTAAGTCTGTTACTTAGCCGTTTACTTAGCTCGTACGTGGTTGACATTTTAATGGTACATTTGATTCAAGGATGTAAATACTTTTAGAACTACAAATTATTTTGTTGGGTGCTACGGAGTGCGGTGTTAGGAACTTGGGCAGCAGGCCGTGAGTGACGGTTTTATTTTTATGTGCATAGGGTTGTGCTATAGTCCAAAATTAGGAACCCTAATTACTTCTATGATGGATTCCTTGCTTTGGTTTTATTACATAGGTTCTACATATTGTGCTGAGCCATAGTGTGTCAGAAGCATAATCAGCAATATTGATGTGATATGACATTCAGCAATGCCCACAACACGGGATGTTTATCGTGAGTTCGCAAGACAGCTTGTGCTAAAAATAGAACGAGTAAATATTGGACTTCGTTTCGTACAATATTTTTCTAAACCTTCACCCGTCCATCGAAATAGTTTCATCGTCGTCTGATGATACATTTTAAGTTATTGTGTTTATGAGTAATATCGTATCATGAATCATTGTTGATAGGTATTGAGTTTGATGGACAAATCCAGATGTCAGATACGAAAATCTAAGAGAAATGTCGGCAGGACATGGTTATGGTATGTGCGTTATGAGTTATGGTTGGTC
This sequence comes from Haliotis rufescens, assembly GCF_023055435.1. Taxonomy (NCBI): domain Eukaryota; kingdom Metazoa; phylum Mollusca; class Gastropoda; order Lepetellida; family Haliotidae; genus Haliotis; species Haliotis rufescens. Next base: position 47,474,785 of record NW_025964001.1, on the reverse strand, counting down.
ATCTGACATAATTAGTATGATATATAACCCACATTATGATAGACATATATTTCATGAAGTACATGCAAGGTAGCTGTGTGTTATATTCATGATGAGAATTTCTGACATGGCATTCTTAGACAATGAATGTTTACTGTTGAATATTTTGTCATCCAGGAAGACATCCTTACCTAGCTTTGTTATTGTCATGTGCATGGGAGTTGTTAGGCTCTAGGATATACGTTTAACATTTCATAATGTTTCTCAAAAGATTTGTCATAACTTATAAGATCTCTTCTATATATAGGCTTCATATGTCCTATGATGGATTAAACTGCAAGTAAACTGAAAGATGTATATAAGTGAGATTTTGTTGCATATTGATAATTTTTCTAGATAGATCTACATATAGTCAATTTTTTATGGAGAAAAAATTCAAAATATTTGTACAAAATATTTAAATGTCCCAGTGAAAGTGCTGAAATCGAATTTTATGTAATGGCTTTCTAAACAAACTAATTTGGGGTGAGCGCTGAGTGACAGAATATTTTCATTGGCTGATAATGTGTGGTATGTAGAATTTTTTGCCATGTTTATATATCTTGAGATTCTTAGCCATTATATATACGCATCCATATGCATGTTTCTGCTATTTCTGTTAATCCTACAAAAATAACATTGAATACATTGTTGAATTTTGTGAAAGGACCTTTGATTTTGACATTGTGAATACTTATAATAACAACTAAAAATCTGTAACTAGCTTTTTATGATTAACGTCCTGCGTGACTCTCCACAAATGACCTTAGCACTACCAGCCTAAGTTACACTATCAAAATTAAGGTCATCATAGTGCTAAGATTGTTTGTGGAATGGGGCCCTGCTTGGGTACTCTAAACCACCTGCTGCCCACAATCCTGTTCCACGCAATGAAAGCCTGTCAGAGATTAATGAAATTGTGCAGGGCATCAAACACAGGGAATCTGTTTTAACTCCAGCAAGAGGAGTTCCCCCAGTGGTTGATTTTTCCATTTCAAAATATGTCACAGCAAGTTACAAATCTACTACATAATTATACCTAGAGCTGCTCACCATAGCTAACCTCTACCTGCAGTGCCGTAGCCAGCCACCCCCCTAGATTTTTTTTTATAGAAAACAGTTTTATTTGAATCAAGTTGGGGACAAGTGATACTTGTACAAATATTTGTCCCCCCTGTCAAAAAAAGTTAACTACGGCCTTGATCTGGTAGTAGATAGAGCATCTGTCCATCCGAAGACAAGCGTTGATTAAAACACTGTTTCGCTGAAATGCAGAATTTAACGGACCAAATATGTTCTGTTGCAGATGCTTTCAGTTCCAACTTCCAGTAGCTGTTGTGCCCTGATTTCAGTGCGAACCACTGTTAGGCCATTAGTTGCTGCATTCATATCGCACTTAAAACTATTCTTTCACACTTGGTAGCTATACACACGATACAGCTTATTAATTTAGAAAATGCTTGTTATTATTCAAATAGATAGGAGGCGTGTTATAGAAACCAAATTGTGTTGGATCCATCGCAGGTGGGACTGGCTGTAAAGCAGTCTTCCAAATATTGGTTTGGAGATGTGCCCACTTCACATTTTCCAAAAAGGTTTTACATTTGTTAGTAGTTAAGCTGAGAGCTTGTTTGGAATTTGAGCAGAGCCTGTTCGAGTTTTGGTTACCCAGACTTGTGAAGTGATAGCTGGTGAATCTGTCGACAGAGCTCCAGATAACTTTTGTAGCACTTGAGTTTTTACTTGAGGGTTTCTATTTTAATTGGGTTATTACATTTTTCATTGGGTAACGAATATTTTTTCACTCATCTGTTCATCACTCTATTGTTTTTTTTCCCAAAATGAGTAAGCAATATGTGTATGTATAATGGTTCTAAATATAGGCTTGACTTAAAAGTAAATTAGCTCGTAATTGTGTTTCGGAAATTAGCTTGATTGGGTATTGGGTATTTATGCGTGCTGTAATTGAGTTTTCCATTTAATGCATGCGTTTCTATACGCAAGTTAATTGGAAGTAATTGAGTTTTGAATAGTTTTTTTGGGTATTTTATGCAAATACGCAGCTTATCTGTAGCTCTGGCTGTTTGATATCTAAGCAGTGAAAGTGACCATCTTTTAATGCCTTTAGTGCCACTTTTCCTTTACCAATCCCAAAATATGATACTGTTGTATCACTACCACTCAATCCATTATTCTCTCATGTAAGTTTGTGTTCTTTAGTATGAACATGAAGCAGATCTTTGTAATTGAAGAGAAATGGAAATAATGTTTGTCAACTCCTGTTAGTTTTCTTTGATATTGGTGGGAATAACCTTCTGGGGAGGTAAGACTGTTGATACCTTCATGTGATGAACTCTACTGCTGGCATTTGTTGTTCTTCTTTGCCTTGTGACATTCTTTGTGCCGTACATTTCTTTGAGGTAAAATACCAAGTACCCATCCTTGTTGTATCAGTCATATGACAAGTCTTGAGCAGGTTCATATGTTTCTTAAGGAATGTTACAGTCATGCATAGCATATAAGATGGCTGACCTCGGCTAGCACATGTGTTATGTTGTACGTGAAGTTCCAAACATGTGGCGCACCTCGCGCGTGAAGTGTTACCCAACAGAGTTACCTCCCCTACACCACTACATGTCTGCATAGCAAATACCACAATCTCTAACTTGCAATTTTGAAATAATGTTAGTTTTGAAACCTGGCATGAAGCTATACTGTTCCTCGATCTGGCCAGGGAATGACATACAGCAATGCTGATCCATCAATAATTAAGGCTGTTGTTTGACTTGTGTGTTTGATGATCTTTATGATGAGAAGCTACTGGTTCAAGTAAAATTAGTTTCATGACAGCATTTCCTTGCATATTCTCATTTCTCAGGCGTTGCTAAACATGGAATGAGAACTGGTGCCAATTCATAAGAAGAAACATGACGTCACAAGAGCTGGTCTGCAGACCAGTAACACGAGAATAGATCAAGCTGGTGTGGAAAACTCTCATTGTTCCAATATTGCTATGCTTCTTTGCTGTTTACAACCATTGTAACAATCTTTTTGGAAAAGTTTCATGAAAGCTGTCTAGCCATCCTTTCTCAAGGCTTTCCATGTGGTTTGTTTCAATAGATTCTGCATCGTGAATGTTAACTGCAGAAGGAGACAGCCTACTGGAAACAATGTTCACAAGATCTTCCTCATACATTTCTAGCTTCATCGTATCAATGAACAGTTGCAGCTGCTGACGAACGTTCCCACTGTCCTTGGCATCTGATTCCATTCTTGGTTTGTTTTCTTTTTTGGGTTTTCCTGTCATGCTTTCACATTACATTGACAGATGTTTAACACATCTTCCTCTCCTTGTGTGCATATGCTGAGAGTGAATGCCCATGTCTAAGAGACTTTCCGGTTTCAGGCCTCTTAACTCCAGCTATTCCCTCATGTCCATGACCATATCTCATGAATGTTGTTTCGATCCACATGTCGCTCCAGATATCATTCTAGTTGCCAGATATGTCTCATGACATGATCACCTGAAGAAAGTGTTCATGCATTTTGATGGTCATAACTTCAGTGGACCTAGGCTAGAACAGATCCTTTCTCATGTTTCTGGCATAATGTTTGTTCAGCAGCAAAGAAGTACAGCATATTCGTTTTACTGCTTCAAGGTGCAGAGACAAGCCACTGCTCTCACTCTCATCATCATAATGAAAACATGCTTGATGAGAACACCTGCCCACAGCTTTGTGATCTTGCTTCATGAAGAGAGTTTGGAGTTCAAGCTGAATTACATTGCTATTGCTATTACCAGATCCAAGCACACTTTTCAAAATCTCTTCTTCCACAGGAAGAGGTCAGACAGGTTTCACCTTGGTTATAGAATCTTGAAGTTTATTATCTTCTCCCGGTGCCATCCATACAAAAGAGGAAGCTGAGTTTTGAAATGCAAAGTTTACATTGGCATATACAGGAGATAACAACACTAGGAGTTTAATTGAATTGCTAGGCTAGTTTGTGAATCAAAGTAACTCTCTTCAAATGGATTGGTTATGTATAATATGTTGACACATAACCTGTATGACACTGGATTTTAATGTCATTGTATTCCAATTGCGTAGATCGATGCTCAAGTCAATCACTGGATTGTCTGGCCCAGACTTAATTATTTACAGACCGCCGTCATATACATGATATAGCTGAGTGTGGCGTTAAGCAACAAACAACAACATTTTAAAATGGTCAACATGGTCAAAGAAGACAGAGTGTCATTAGTCAGTTTCATAATCTAGTTTATGTACTTAAACAAAACCAGCAATAAAAAAACACTGTATCCCCAAAGTCTGTGTTTTTGTCCTCTCTGTCGGACTATATAAACTTGTAATTTTTTATGTGGGTGAAGCTGTTCACTTTTCTGAGGACTTTCAAATGGGTAACTATATTGCAGGGATTAACCTCGTGAGAATCTTTAATTGTAGGAGTCCTGGTTAAAAAATGGTGGTTCCAGAGAAACGTCAGAAACTGAATATGACAATTCAAATAAAATAGCTTTATTCGTTGCTTTAATTTATATTTATTTGATTTTAAATTTAATATCATACATAAATTTTACAAAATCATGTTTGTTTTCAGAACCTTTCACCTATCTTGTCTGTTTTGTCATGCTATGTTGCATAAACTTGATCGTAATCAATATTATAAGAAGACCGTAATCTAACACAAGTGACCTCAAATTCACCGTTTGCTGCCATTAGTTAAGATTAGAAATGGAATTCCCAAACTGAAGCTGCAAGTGCTAGCACTAGAAGATCAAGAAGCATGGAACATTGAATTTCTTATAAGTGATAACTTATGTCAATTAATTTTTTAAGTGGTATAAAATTATGAAATAATAATCATTCCTAAACATGCAAACAAAGTTTTTATGTTCCAGTGCTTGCACTTTAAACTTTTTATGTTGAGGATGAAAAATTTCGCTTCTGGTAAAAAAAACCTGTATGTCTTAACGTAACAAACAGCTGATATTTCTAAGACATGTTTCTACATTGTAAGAATGTAAGATTTCAGATTTTTCTGTTCCAGATTCGGCACTCCCTGCTGTAAGTACACAGGATTTTTTGAGGTGTTTATGTGAGAAGATATATTTCGTACTTCTGGAAGTGACAATGTGTAGAATGAAGTGAAGGAACATGAAATCCAACAACAATTTCCGCGAGCAGGTGACCTTAGTGACTGGTTGGTTCAAAACTTGGAGTGAGTGTGAGCAAACGGTGGCCCTGTACTCTTTGTTGAAGAAGCTGACACCATCACAAGCCAAGTTCCTGGTGCAGGTGCTTCAGCAGTCTCTTGCAGAGTGTACAGAGGCAAAGCTGTTGCAGGAGAAGGCCAATGATCCAGGTACTTAGCATGTTTGTACTTTCCTCTCATAGCTGTGGTTCCTAAATGTCTTTTTCTGCAGTCTTTAGCATGTAGTTGTTATATTTTTTGAATGCTATATAACAAGTCATGACACGTCAATAAACCATATTTTCTATGTTACATTGAGTTACATCTTGGGACATCATATTTGATCGCTATTGGTTTATGTACGGGATAGCCCTTTTGAATGTTCTTGAAATACTATCAAGTGATAATGAAAGTCAATTCACTCTCAGGCCATACACTAAAAAAAATGTTTTATGACCATGATAACTCAAGAAGGGCAAGTGTGATGAAATTTGTACTGAATAATACTGATCCTTTGGGTGGTGTGTTTAAAGTGGTAACTTTTGAGCAACCTTCATTGATGGTCAAGGTCACTGGAATGGTCATTCGTAAGTAGTTCAGGATTCTTTGTGCACTGAACCTAACCCTTGCGTAGGTATATCATGTTCGTAGGTGATAGCACCCTTGTTTAAAAATAAGTTTTAAACTCAAAGCAGTGTCTGCTCTAGCTTAAATTTTCTTGGAGTCACTTGGACCCCTTCATTTTAAAACTAGGGGTCCCTAACAAAAATGGAGGGGTCCAATTTGTAGCATTATAATATGACATAAACAACAGAACTCAGAGGCTGTGAAAAATCAGAAACCTTTTCGCAACTGCAAAATATCAACAAACAGGCAAAGAAAGAGAAAGGTTCACATCAGGGCACATCCTGCTCTCATGACCAAGAGCATTAAGGGACAAACAATTTCTTGAAATGGAAATTTGATATTAAGGAATATTAGAATTAATTGATACAAAATTATCCGTGTTGACATCTAACTTAGTAAATGAAAAGGCAGTACACGGGTTATCAGCCTTTGGTAAGGGGTCATTGGGACAGACATTTGTGAATGTTTTTCTCTAGATCTACCAATGATTTGAAGTTTATGGATTCAGTCAAGTTCAATGGCTGTTCTGATGCTACTGTACTGAGTAGTGAGTTCATGTCCTAACTGTGACAATTACATCAATGAGTCATGACATAATTGGCATATCAAACGTTTTTTTTGAAAGAGTGTGTTCAGGATCCAGCTTTTCCTTGATAAATCTAGTCAACATACTTCGGGGGCTTTAATTAAATGTTTAAACATGTCAGTTACACTGATAACTGTTCTGGCAAAATGTGTTTTTCATTTCTTAATATAACTCACCAAAGAATGAGTTATAAACAGCTGGATAAGTCTGTTGTAGAATAACTAAATATTCATAGATAAATGTTAACAACGCTAACATTCAAGTGTTCACATTTATTCTTTATCATATACAGTATCGCAGTATTGGTAAATCTTGTGAACCACACACCCTATCGACTGTTTACTTATGCAAATCTAAGCACGATAGATTTCATCGCATGATCGAATATAGGACTTGTTGCGCTATGTCATTGTTACTTGCAAGTACACACACGTTAACGTTTTTATGATAGTTTCTGGGATGTTTTTGAAGTGGAATTATCCCCGCCTCCATTCGAAATTGATTAGAAAAGAACCCATTTGTTCAGACGAAGTCCCTTGACCCAACCTCGGTCAGATGCATTCTGATTATGCAAAATACAAAACAGGAAGTGATGTAAACCATATAATCCACACAGCCTTACTGCGGTAAGAATCGCTCATGACAGGTACTTTGTTTACCAATCTCAGCAAAGAAAATGAGCTTCGGTCAATCCTAATTTATGAGTCATAAAAGTTGAACAAAGAACAAAAACATTTTGCATATGACATATTTAATAAGTTTGTAAGTGTGCGCCATAACGATCCGTTATAAATTAACTACCACGATAATATAGCGTACCACCACCCAACACGGTCCCTTGATCCCTTGATATGCTTGGCTTTTTTTAGTTTGACACAAGGTCGTGATGTTTTCGACCAATCAACAAGCTAATAGAATTACGAATGTATCCGAGCGGCTTAATATGCTGCACCTGACTGGCTAAAGCAAACCTAAGGACCTTAGCAAACATTAAAAAATGCAAAACCGAAAAAGATATAGGTCAAGAAACCGGTTTGGGCATTTGTAGTAAGAAGGGAGAGGATAATGAAACTGGTTTGATCTAGCAAACGGATGTGTTAATCAACATGCTTCGCTGTCTTGTTTGGCAATAAATACCTTTACGCAAAGGCGTACAGCTTTGATTTACAATAACAGAGGCCATTTGATATGAAATTCCGAAATTAATAATGGTCCAGTCACTGCGCCACGAGACCCACACATGTCATGTTGGTGCGTTCGAACTCATATTTATGCGTCCAAGACGCAAGACGCGCTCTTCAGCCAACACTGCTCAAAGCGCCTTTAAAATTCAGCATCACAACTTCTCATGAAGATATTCTTTGCCTCAGGTCACATGGCAGTGACACAGGTACCTAGTTTTTATGAGAATCTGTTGGACTGGTACTTGTCACCTTTGGGTTGTTAGTTAAACCAACAAGCTAACTGACTGAGCTAAATGGAAACTAAGTCATGCCTAGTTAGCTTAAAAGTTTCCGATCATGAAAGGAAAGAGACAGACACTTACCAATTTCATCATGTTCATGAGTTTCGTGTGACTTCCGTCTTTGTACACTTGCATGTCGTCACGATGACATTTCGCACACTCGTCCTGTTCTGTAATAGAAAAAATCTTGGACACTGTAAGAGCAAAATGTAATGTGGATCATAGTAAGGAATGATGGAGGCTTAGGCTTCTTAAGCCACAAGAGTGAATCTGAGCAAATATAGCGAGTGAAAGTGGCTTTGTGGACCTTCCAAGACATTTCCTTCTAAGCAATATATATAGCCACTTCATCTGCTCTTACCAAAGTGGTAAATGCCTAAGACTTGCATCGCTTCACGCTTTCCTCCCACATCAAGCTGACACGGTGTGATATAACTGGAATACTGTTCAAAGCAGCATTAAACCCAACTTACTCTCTAACTCACTCACTGTGTAAGATGTGGGACCCCATGGTAGATTGATAAGGTTTGGATTGGCGAAGTTAAGATGTGTGCAGCAGCAATAAAAAGTTCTTGATAAATCATGACTGCTTTCATAAACCAGCACTTCACAATTGGAGGCGGTATTTAGTAAATGTATGCTGATTCAGTGTTATTGTGTGTAGAGATGATAGATCACTGAGAGCGGCACCTGTTGCTAGGGTGTCACAGGGCATTGTTTCATCATTGTAGCTTACAACATAATTTCACAAATTACTTCATTGGGTATTGTAATGCTTGTGGTACTGAATTCTGAAGGTATGCGAGTGATTGACTGAAGTTGATGGTCATGGTCATTAAACAAGAAGTGCACATGTATACCTTTCTTCTTATGCTGGACAAGCTTGAGGTTTGGGACTTTCTGGTTTAAATCATGTTGCATCAGGCATGTGATTCCCAAACCAGATTGATGTCATTGACTGGAAGTCATGTCTTTAGAGCAGAAATATGTTTTGGTTCATTGTTAACCGGAGGCAAGACATTTTAGTTTAGTCTTGTGTGAAGTAGTAGTAGGCTATATTTTCCTGAATAAGTGCTAGAATAATGAATGGAATTGTCATGTGACACATGTCAAACACACATCAGTGACACAATACTTGGGACTTGATAACATTTACTAATACATGATCATGATTAAAAACAGGACTGGCACCATCTAACTTCCAACACAACTAAATGGAGTTAAATTATTGCCTAAGTTAGAAGTAAAATGGGTTGCAGTATTGATTCTGTTGATGACTTGTCACTGGATGAAGTTAGTTTTTATCTTTTTAATTTTTTTTTCAGCTTTCATCAGCAAAGTGTGTTCTGAATCCAAGGAGAAAGCTATCGGCCACTTGCTCAAATATCTGCCTCTCTTACAGTCAGGCAATGCTTCTGCAAAGAAGGAATACTTACGCATCATTCCCGAGGTGCTCTCTCATGCCATTGAAAATGGAGTGAACATTGAGGAAAGTAGACAGCTCCTCTCCTACTCCCTCATCCACCCTGCCATCAGTGGGGAGGAACGCTTACAGTTCCGAATGTGGCTGGGATATCTGGAGGAGAGGTTTACATACAGCATCAGTCCAGCAAGGGGGCCAAGTCAGTCCCCACCCTTGGCTGTCACAGACCAGACAGTTACACTGTCCAATGGACCTAACAGTGGTCAATGGACCACCTCAACCAATCAAGACATTACAAGCATTGTGAATGGTTCAGATAATGGGGATAATGCTAGTAACAATGGGTATATTGGGAACAGTTTGGGCAGTCATCAGTCATTACGAATCAGCAACAGCCATGTAGGAGTAGTATCATCACCAAACAATGGTCATACAGCTCTCCATGCCACTTCCTCTGCACCACCTAACTTCAGCACACCACCAGTTAGTAACCAGGGTGAGTAGAACAAGTGTTTCCCAGTGTTACCATTAACTTTAGAAACTTAAAAATACCGTTCCTGTTTTTTTTTGACTGGTCACATAATAGATATATGATAAACATGATAAACCCTAACAGTAAGCACCTTCGAACGTTCATAACATTACAGCTTTCACTTTTTATTTCTGAACAAAGTTTCTGCTCTGTTCAAATTGTAGTATTTATATTCCAAACATCGCTGACATAAACTTTTTCTGCATCCTGTGTGCATGTACGTTCAGCTGGTATGCTACTGACTGGAATGGCCAAAGCAATCTGTGACAAGGTTGCAAAGTCAGGAAATACATCTGAATCATTATTGGAACAGAGTTTGTCCATCTGTCCTTCGAAAATTGGTGTCGCACATTCATATTTTACAGAGTTATGGCCCTTACTCCATGCTTTTCAACTTTTGTGCATACTGAGTGAATGGGGACAAGTTTTCTCAGCAACTGCTGAAATTACATGAATGAAAGTTTGCATGCTTATATAAGACATAGATGTCGAGACCAAGTTCGAAAATTGGCCGCGTCAATTAATTTTTTAAAGAGTTATGGCCCTTGCTCCATGATTTTCAACTTTGTGCATACTACATGTTCTATGTGAAATGGGGACAATTTTCTCAGAAACTACTGAAGTTACATGAATGCAAGTTTGCATGGTAACTAAGAAAAACTTGTCAAGACTGAGTTCCGAAATTGGTCCTGTAAAACATTTTTTTACCCTTGTCCCGTGTTTTTCAACTTAGTGCATGGTGTTTGCAGTGGGGACAAGTTTTCTAAGAAACTACTAAAGTTTTCAAGAATGAGAGTTTGCATGCTTATCTAATACTAATAGTTACTTGTCAAGACTTAATTTCAAATTTATTCTATTTCTTCTGATGACAAAAAGCAGCCATAGTGCCTATCTCTTCTTAGGCTTTATAGGGCTCTTTTTCATAGTTTTTGTTCACTACCATATGAACGAACAAACTTCTGATGTGGCTCATGGCGGGGATAGTTATAATGCTGCTATAATTGCTGTAGTAGGGACAGTCAGTTCGCGTTGTACATAGACGAACGTCTTCTGATCAATCCGGATGTGGGAATCCTGGTTCTCCATCAGGACTTTCCCAGGCGCCTGCTTTATCAACTGGGATGGGTGGTCAACGAGGCGAAGTCGTAACTTATTCCATCTTACTGACTCCAATTGATAGGAGACCCGTTTCAAACAGATTTGGACTTCCTAACAGTGCCATGGGACAGGTGGCTCAAGATACTGTACCATCTGTCACCTGCCCTTCGACAACCCCTCACACTTCACCAGTGTTGTTGGGATTGCTCACATCAGCCCAGAGGTCGATTGCACCTATGGCCGATCCAACGGTTTCTGACGCTCTACATCGGACGTCAGGACACCTACGTAGCCATCACTCCACCGCCTCACCTGCTGAAGCAGGGCACCACTCACACACACTCTCTACCCTACCCGAAGCCAGGAAGGTTTAATCTATACGCCTGGTTCATTTACAGACAGCATTAGACAAATAAGGCTATCGGCACGAGCTGCTATTGCTATGGCACATAGACCCTCGACTCAAGGCCTTTACGATTATAAGTGGCAATCATTTGAGACCTATTGTAAAGAAAAGGCTCAAGATCCCACTAAAGCCTCACCTCAATTCTTGGCCGAGTATCTCCTACACTTGCGTACCAAACGACACTTGAAAGGCAGCACCATCACTACATATTTGGTAGCTTTATATTCAGTGTTGGCATTAGCAGAGGATCGTAAAATGACCAAGATTCAGGAACTGAAGGCTTTGTTATGCTAATTTAGGCTTAAGGGTCAGAATGCCAAATTTTGTCCCCGTGTGTGGGATTTGAATGTGGTACTTCAATGTTTGCGTGGAACTCCATTTGAGTCCTCCATGCCACATAATTCTTCAACCTCACCAAGAAGACAATTTTACTCTTACACTAACCATGGCAGCTAGAGTGAGAGAGATTCAGGTGGCCGATATCACTTGTGTACGCTTTGAGCTGGGTACGCACCTCAGGTTATAGTGGGATTTTATAGCTAAAAACCAGTTGCCAGGACAACCCAGTCGGTCTTTCACTATCCAACCATTATTCCATTATGGGAGCGGAAGACAGGGATGAACTCGTATTATCATGATTATGCCAGGTGTGTGCACTACGAGTTTTCATCTGCTGCTCAAAGACTAGGCGTGGTAAGTGGAAACGATTTATAACCCTGTTTCTGAGATGTTCACAACCGAAGTCAGCTGCAATACCATTTCATTATTGTTGCAAGCTATCATCCTTCAGGCTTATGAGATTGCTGAGCCACTCTGCGCTAATATCAAATAACTCCCTTGAGATTCGGTGATTGACTGGATGATGGCTCTATACAGTAAGAGCAATCATGGAAGGATGTTTTTGGAGGGCTGACTCAGTCTTCACCAGCCACTACCTGAGGTATGAAGTATTTACAGTTTGGGACTGCTGGTTGTAGCATAGCAAGTAACCAATCTGCGACGCCATAAAAAAAAATTGAATCATGTCCAGAGCAAGCCTTACTCTTCTCGCATGGTTTTATTTCTTGCTTGTTTGGGGGCTTTACTGCGTATACACTATGATGGCTTGGTAACCCAGTTTCTTGACCTTAGCACACAGTATTGTCTTTTACTGTTTGTAAACCAGCACGTACTCCTACTCTCGTTACCTTTTCATGGACATGATTGGCTGATCAATTCCCGATCTGCGCAGAAGAATTGTGCGGTGTGGCTGACACGACTTTCAGTAGGGAGAGTTTTTTTGAGCAGATATCTGAAGGTATTCGTGCCTCAATACCATGGGATAAAGATGCATTAAGGAGTAATGCAGGATATTGTTAAGAAATCTAGTAAAATCTAGATACTTTTTATATTTGTATACTTATCCTGCATTACTACGTCTAGGGCCCACCAATCGCAGACCTGCCTCCCGAGGACATATTACGTGTGACGAACAGTAATATGAAGACATCAGTCATCTACCACTTCTGGTATGATGTGGCAGCTCAGCGATAGAAACAAACAGTTTTCATCCGCTAACTCTTAAAAAGGGCAAATTTCTACTAGTCCTTATGATACCATAACTATTGGGCAGTTTGGCAAGGACTATAGGACTAGTGCCAATTTCTACTGCTGCCTGAGCTAGTGATTGGAGGGTCCTGCATCTGAATGGAACAGCACTTTATCTTTTAGCTTCACTATTGTCAGATGGTGGCAGTGAATGCATTGAGGAGAAATGAAATGTACTAATCTAAAAAATATCTAGATTTTACTAGTTTTAATTAAGAGGTTTGTCAGCACTGATTAGTGTAACAAGTACGATAACAAGATAGAAAGCACTGGTAAGGAAGTTATTTATTTGTATATCTTTGTTTTGACCCAAATATAGGTAACAACAATCAACAAAACAACTTGCATGCACCTCTACGTAGGACATATTCAGTCACTCCACCTGTGGGCGTTCCAAACCCAGAGAAAACTGTTACTGATTGGTTGCGCACCAATGACAACCACCTGTCTCGGGGCAACTCCAACAACTCTACCTGTGAACATGCTCCCCTGTCCCCCCAGAGCAGCATCACCTCCTCGGGAAGTGGCAGTGACACCCACCCCGATGATGGAGGCCCCCAGCCTGTGAGAAACAGCTTTTTGGAAGATGGTAGCGGTATGAGAGGTAGGTTCAACATGATAATCAGACAATGTTATTGCCATCATGGAATCACATTGGAGTATAACTAACATTGATGAATAACATTGGCTACTTGGTTAACGCAGAGATGCCAACCATAACATTTATAGCATAATAGTTAAGATTTTTAGCCTAAAATTATGCCATTACGCTTGTTCTCCAAATTACGATTTCTGTCAGTTTTGTCATGATATATTTACATGCATAACATATCACGGAGAGATAATTGTAAATGCACTGGTGACATGAAGCTTTCTACAGTGAAACTAAACTGATCAGTGAGAGCAGCGGTAGAAACTAACATATTTAGTCCACCAGTCCTTATAATGATAACACAGACATAGCAAAACCCTTAAAAATGGCAAATTTCTACTAGTCCTTACATGTTATGATACCTTAACTATTGACCAGTTTGGCAAGGACTATAGGACGTTGGAGAGTCATGCTTTCAATCCACACAATCCATTACTCCATGATACAAGGTCTCTGAATGGTTGTTATGTTGAAACACACTAGTCATGTCAACAGTCGATGCATATACACTGATATTACTTCAGAACTCGTAAACATCACATTTTCTTTCTGAAAAACAGTTCATTAGTATTTCTTGATGACTTTTATGAATAAGTGGAGCATTGACCATGTGTTTTGCTCAAGTCAAGGCCTAACCAAAATGTTGAAGTGTAAACCTGCATCGTGGTCCTGTTAACATTACTCATGAAATTACACTTTTTTATTCCACTAATTACTCCAAAGCTTCAATTAGGGTTGACATCACTGATAATATTGCTTAGATATGTATTTTTTATGGATACAAATGATACAGGGTTCTGTTTTTTCTATGTCTGTAGTTTCGGTTATATCTCTGAGATTTTGTTATCTCTGGGAAACAGGTTAATAAGGTTCTGACTAAGACAACCTAAAAACAGTCTAGAAATAAAAAAACATCTTAAAGAATTATTAAAGACACTCTAGTTAAAAACTTAAATAGTGAAAATGCAATCAGAAATGTGAAACAACATTGGGTTACAGTTGGCAAGCCAGGTGAGGTTTCCTAATCTAGGAGTAAGGGTCAGTTATGTGTAAGTCTGTGATTACCATTGTCAGTGATTAGTAATTTAAATTAAATGTTTGTCCAATTTTGTTTAACTGAGAGGGTTTGTTGCAGAGGTTCCAGTCTGGCTGAAAAATCTTCGTCTGCACAAGTACTCCTATCTATTTCGACAGATGACGTATGAAGAAATGATGAATCTATCTGAGGAATGGCTGGAATCTCAGGTACACTGACAAAAATCAGACATGTGGTTGTTGCAGTCTCTGACATACAACAAAAGTCTCCCGAGTCGAAAAACATGTTTTCAGATCAACAAGCCCAACTGATAATATTCAGTAAATCAAAAAGTGTGTGGCCTATCGAAGAAAATTGTTCAGAATAAAAACTGTTCACGCATTATATTTCAATATAATTTCTTTTGACGTCAATACACCTGGTCTGGTGATGCTTCAGCTTTGATATCCCTGTGTGAAGGCCAAGTTTTCCACATATGACATCACAAAAAGATTTGAATGATGTCAACAATGTCATCTGGATGACTTAAACAATAGACCAGTGCACGTGAAGTGATATTTGCCCTAATGCACATATGAATTTTTATGAACAAAGGGTAATAAATTACTTTGCCCACTTGTCCGAAGCCCAAGACAGTTCGGTGTAGTAATCACAGCTAATAATAGTCCATATAGGATCACATGAAATGGACTAAAAATGATGTTAAGAGCCAAGTTCAGGCTACAAGACTTGTATTTTACTGATAACTCAATATTTATTTTATAATTGGTCAGATTTATAGAGACAGTATTTTTGCACAAATTTTACTTTCATAATGACTGTATTTTCAGAATGTGACAAAAGGTGCCCGTCATAAGATCATCCTGAGCATTGCCAAGCTGATAGAGAGGCAGGATCTGCTTCGGGCACTGGAAAAGGTAAACATTAAAATGTTAAGCCTAACACATTTCACCTCCCATTTTGTATTGTTTTAATTATTTGAATCTTATATTCCCATGAGGGATGGCTCAGTATGTATATTTTAGTATGTTCCGTATGTACTTTATTTTTTAGGTGAAACTATAATAAAATATGTCTGTCTTAATGTCTGTCTGTCCCACTTAGTCATGTTCCGATGAGTGCCTATAAGTACTGCTAGTGATGTTTGATTTATGGATTGTAATTACATGGTTGATTTGTTACCCAGTACCAATGTAATGATCCATTATGAGTTCACTGGTACCTACCATGTCCAGAGTGAAGAACATCATCAGACCAAACAGTTGGAAATGTTTCAATCATAAAACATATTATCTTTTGTTTTTTGGTTGATGTTCACTACATGAATAACTACAGTGCATGCTGCCATTTTCTTGACAAGGTGCAACCTTAGAAAGCTGCCTGTAAAATATAGAGAAATGGGGCAATGGGTTTTATGTTTGGTGAGACAAGAGTCAGCTATTTCCTGTAATTATATCATCAATTAACTCTGTTTTAATTAACTAGGCTTTGTTTAGTTTTACTATTAGCATTTTATTCAAAATCTCTGATACATGCCTTCTGTTTTCTGATTTGATGATAACACTTCTACTTCTGAAAATGCCAAATAATGTACAAGAACTTTGAAACCATCCTCTGTGATATGACGACCATGTGTTTTAAGGTATATTGTACATGCTTGAACAAGCTAAGTTGTAAACACCCATGCTTGTTTTTTGGCAAAGTTTTATGAATAGAACTTGTGGAATTATTATGTGTGTTGTCAAAAATTGAATATTTTTTACTTATCCTGCATTACTCCTTAATGCATTCACTGCTTACTTACGACAACTAGAAGGACAGCGCTGCGAAGGTCCTGGGTGAAGAAATAAAGTTGTTGTTCTCAAGTCCCAATCAGTGGCCTTCCGTCGCTGTCCTGTGACCTTGATGACACCTAAGGTCATCTTCACATCACTGCTTGTCGCAGCACACCTTTTGGATTAATTTTAGACCTTCAGTTTGTCTACAATCTTAAAAATTGATCTGCGATGGGTGATGTATTCTTTTCATATTACTTTCACCATGTTGTGTAGTTTTATGTGAATAATTAGGCGTGAAAAGACTCTTGTCTTTTTTCCCGCCAAAATATTGTTGTTCGCCACCATTTTGAATTGTGTTACAATCGTTTGCCTGCCAAGGTAGTCATATTGTTTACAATTCTCAGCTACGTATGTATAACATATTCTTATGTTCTTAAATACTACTAGCTTTGGCGTAACAGTGAGTTGCGTATACTAAAATTATTGTATACTTTTTCAACTCGTTAAAAATATGGTTGCCAATAGATTAATATCAAATCTACGGCTTTCTACCAGTCCCGCTTCATCAACAATTCTTTTATTGCGTACCTATGTTTATGCGATTAAATGGTTCTTTTGTTGGTATTTTTGGTTTTACATTGAGTTGCGTATATGAACTATTATATACTCTTGCAACTCGTAGTTTTTGACGATAGATTATTGTTCAATTCTATGGCATTCTTCCAGTACCGCCTCATCAACAAGGGTTTAATTGCGTAACTTATGATTGAGCGTGGTACTAATTGTCGTGGGAAAAATCTTACAAAGATTATCATCCACGTTGTTTGGTTTGCGCGCAGATGTGCTCTCCAAACCCTAAAAAAAATATAAATACCCTTGGTTTACATTGAGTTGCGCATACAAAAATATTGTATACCCTTGCAACTCATAATTTTGCCGATAGATTAGTGTTCAAATTCTTTGGCATTCTTCCATTATTGTCTCATCAACAAGGGTTTAATTGCGTAACATACCTTTGAGCATTGTACTAATTGTCGTGGAAAAAAACCTTACAAAGATTATCATCCACGTTGGTTGGTTTGCGCGCGGATGTGCTCTCCAATCTCTAAATGTAAATAGCCTTGGTTTACATTGAATTGCGTATATAAAAATATTGTATACCCTTGCAATTCGTATTTTACTGTAGATTACTGTTAAATTCTACGGCATTATTCCAGTACCATTTCTTCAATGGTTTAATTGCGTAACTTATGTTTGCGTGGTGTACATATTGTCGTGGAATAATCGCCCAAAGCTCTTTATCCACGGTCCTAGGCATGCACGTAGATGTGCTCACCAAAATTCAAAATGTAATTTTTGTGTAAATCTCTTAACCAACGAGTTTACTATATAAAAGCAGATTACTCACAATCATATTTTGCAGTTATTCCGTCGTGAGACGAGAGGAATGTCACTATCGCAGAATAGCGAATGACATATGGTTCTGTCATTACCACCCAACCGTTATTAGCGGCAGGTTTATGACGCCTGTGATTGCAGAAGTACACCATCCACCGAAATCAACAATACCGGAGGATTTTGTGAGTATCGTAACTGCTCCTATTTTTTCAGCCGCCGGACACTTCCAGATACATGTATGATGATCTGTGACGTCGGCGACAGCACCAGCGTATCGAGATGCTATGATGGGGGTAGATTAGACGCAAGCCTTGATCCAGTCAATACTTTTTAGCTTTGTGTCTGATTTATCTGCGCCGAGCGCAGCACTTGACTACAACCCAAGCACTTCTATTACGCAAGCGACGCACGATCAGCTTAGCGCTGTTCCAACATATCCAGCATAGACCTGCGCCGAGCACAGCGTCTGACTGCTACCCAAGCGCTTCTATTACGCAAGCGGCGCACGATCAGCTTAGCGCTGTTCCAACATATCCAGCATAGACCTGCGCCGAGCGCAGCGTCTGACTGCTACCCAAAGCGCTCCTATTACGCAAACGTCGCACGATCAGCTTAGCGCTGTTCCAACATTCCAGACCTGCGCTGAGCGCAGCGTCTGCGTACCAATCAAGGTCTCTACAATGACGTTAGCCCAAGGCTTACAGTGTACTCGGTTACGTAACCGGCACATGATCAGCTTAGCACATGTACCCGATTGGGAAGCAGACCATCTCGTGTCAGTAACGCCCTTCCCTGATAACAGGGTAAATAAGAGGGACACCATGAGGTCATTGGAGGAAGACTTCTCCAAAACTCACATTTGCTCCGTGATTTAAGCGACCAATATCGTCAATGTTTGCAGTGGATCAGAATCTATTAGAGGATAACCCTATCTGATTAGATCACTTCCAAACTATGGTGTTTTTCCTACAGCGTCAGTTTGACCACAGGAAAATTCATCTTGAGACCGTTCTGACGGAGATTACCGTTACACCCTAGACTTTATAGCGTTTCCAACTGAGATGCTGGTTTCAAGGGCAGTCTAGTACGTCAACCTTGATCATCTACTCCCCTGTTCAACGAACAGATCGCAGACACGCACGTCAAGTTCCCAAAAAGCTTGGAAAGTCCAAGCGGGCTGGCAAGTCAGGGAATTATAAGCCTAGACACGCGTTTCTCAGGGAAGACCAGCATTCCCTTACTGAGGAAGGGAGTGGCAGAGACAAGTCTCAAGGACGATTTCGTACTTATCGCACTATATCATGGTGTCCGCATAAGGGTAGAGATAACCCCACCGTTGACCACAGTTTGATTGGGAAAATCCAACATAGACATACTGTTGGTAAGAAGAGCTGTAGAGTGGGTTCACAACCCAGTCTTCACATGTCAATAACTGGGATAGACAATCAACGAGGCGAAGTCGGGAGTATTCTCCTTCCTATTGACTTCAGTTCATAGGAGACCTGTTCAAGACAGACCAGGATATCCTATCTGTACCGAGGGACAGATGGCACAAGTTTCTACTTCTTTTGTCATCTACTCTACACCAACCACACACACTTCGCCAGTGGCAAGTGTTGCTAGGGTTAATCACCTCGGCACAGGAGTTAACTAGCATGGGCCGCTTACAACTGCGACCAATTCAATTTTTTCCTGAACCCTTACATCAGCTATAGCTTTAGTTCATCGTTACTCTCCCAGAGACGACGATGACAAGTGGGGATCACTTGAGACTTTTTACAGGGAAGAAATGAAATCAAGACCCTACGATTGCGTCACAATTCCTAGAGGAATACCTCCTACATTGCGTACCCAAAAACACTTGGAAGGTAGCACCATTACTATGTAATTGGCTGCAATTATCTTAGTGTTTGCCGTTTCCGGAAAATCACAATGTGATTAAGGTCACGGAACTACAGGCCATATTATGCTCATTCAGGCTTGAGGATCAGAAGGCCAAGTTCCACCCACCTGATTGGGACTTGAACGTGGTACTTCGAGGTTTGCGAGGGCCCCCTTCGAGCCCCTCATTGCATCCTCATTTTCAAGCTCCTTCCCAGCGCGTGACACCTTCGTTACACTCTCGGTATAGTATAGAGAGCTCCGCGAACGGGCTATCGCTGTGAGGAGCTTGGACCTCACCAAGGAAACAATGGTTTCTCTTGGCGTTAGCAATGGTGATACGGGTGAGCGAACTACATGTGATCGACTCAACCCGGATCCGTTTTGAGCGTGGGACGCACGGAACGGGACATCTAGGGTTATGCTGGGATTTTATTGCTAAAATCTACTACCAGGCCAACCCGACCGTTCCTTCACCATCCCACCGATATCGACTATTGTGGGAATCGTACATGGTAAAGTTCTCCTGGGCTCGGTGCGAGCAGTTCGAGTTTTCATTTGACGCTCCAAGACTAGGCGTGGTTCGTCCACGACAGAAGTTAGTCGCATAATCGCAAACACCATATCTCTATGGTTACGCGCAGTAATCCTTCAGGCCTACGAGATCATCAACGGAACTCGCCGAGAGCAAATTACCCTCAAGATCTCAAGGTGTCAGCCTTACCAGGGGTCAACACGGTAATTGTGGTTTTGGAACAATCACGGAAGGATATTTCTGGAGATTCGACACATATTTTCGTTAGTCATAACCTTCGCGTTGTGACTCTCGAGGATGTCGAAGACGTTCGAAGTTTGGCCCTCTGGTTGTTATCCTGCAGATTGCCAACCACTGACGCAAATAATGAACTCGCCCTATACAGAGCCAGTCAACTTCCATGTGCAGTCACTCAGTCGCCACCAGTGGAAGAATATTAGACAATCTTGTTTGTCAGCGATGGCTCTATGACGCAGTAAGTAAAGAATTAGCTGAATAGCTATTATTTTCTTTATTACTAAGCGTGTATAGGGAATTTCTCTTTAATCCCTATGTTCAATCTTTTTGATTTTTGAACAACCCTACCGTAATGGCGTTTTTTGTCTGAACTTTTCCGCTTCACGGTTTATCGACCAACTGGTGTCGTATTGCAGGGTGTGAATTATTGAGGTTTCTGTATTCTGAAGGTTTACCCACCTCCAAACCGTCCGATACAGATGCATTAAGGAGTAATGCAGGATAAGTAAAAAATTTAGTAAAATCTAAATATGTTTTACATTTGTATACTTATCCTGCATTACTACTCTTAAGGCCCACCCGTCGTAAGACTTGCCTCCCCACTTTGGCTTCAGAAACCTCAAAAGTATGTTTTTCTAAGAGCTTGGGCGACAGGCAGTGATGTGAAGATGACCTTAGGTGTCATCAAGGTCACAGGACAGTGACGGAAGGCCACTGATTGGGACTTGAGAACAACAACTTTATTTCTTCACCCAGGACCTTCGCAGCGCTGTCCTTCTAGTTGTCGTAAGTAAGCAGTGAATGCATTAAGGAGTAATGCAGGATAAGTATACAAATGTAAAAAATATTTAGATTTTACTAATTTTGAGATGACTTGACCAGTTATGGGTCATGCCTCCAAGATTGGTCAAACATTCATTTATAAGGCAATGTTTGGTTGTAATCAATCTCCCAATGACAATTTTAGGGAGTCCTGCCAACTCCCAACATGGCTTCTGATCGAATGTTGAAGTGAAGTACTGTTTCAAGCAGTCACAACCCAACCCAAGCTAACTCACTCAAATCAAGTATCAAGAAACAGATTGACTCATTGTTATCGCCCTCACATATAATGCGGGGGGTTATTGTTGTCACCTCATCTGTCTGTCTGTCTGTCTGTCTGTCTGTAATCATTTTGTTTCAAAACATTTGAAACAATTTGTACTTTGTCTCCCAAAAAGGGGTGGTGGATTTTGTATTTGGAACACAAATCAAAATCGATCCATTTCTTTCAACAAAACTTGGCAGATATATCAAACATATCCTGAAGTGGTGCCTTTTACTATTTGCAGATCTCAAAAGGGGAGGTAGATTTCATTTCCAGGGCACAACTTTAAAATTGTGAAAAACTTTTCATCCAAACTTGGTACATGTATTAACCAAGAGCTGAAGTGATGCCCTTTGCTATTTAGGATTTTTAAAATATTTTTCCCTGTTTCCATGGAAACAAGTTAGACCTAACTGAAAGGCAAAATGGAGGAAGGTGCCTTTTCCGGAGAAAATGTGAAAAAAACCATTTAACATTTATTAATCAGGGGTAGAAGTGGTGGCTTTTGCTATTTAGGAATTTTAAAAAAAACTATTATTATTTTTCGGTTTCCATGGCAACGAGTTTGGCTTTGACTCTGTTCATAGTTGGGGCGGTCAGGTAGCCTAGTGGTTAAAGCCGAGGACCTGGGTTCGATTCCCGACATTGGTACATTATGTGTAGCCCATTTCTGGTGTCCCCCAGTCGTGATATTGCTGGAATATTTCTAAAAGCGGCGTAAAACCACACTCACTCAC
Organism: Haliotis rufescens; assembly: GCF_023055435.1. Classification (NCBI taxonomy): domain Eukaryota; kingdom Metazoa; phylum Mollusca; class Gastropoda; order Lepetellida; family Haliotidae; genus Haliotis; species Haliotis rufescens. The sequence goes on along the minus strand of NW_025964001.1, from coordinate 47,452,488 downwards.
TGTTCATATCTTTAAAAATGATAGGTATTCTTTCATGAAACTCTGCACACAAAAACAAGGTTGTCAACTAGCGCCCTTTGCTATTTGGGAATTCATAGAATATAGATTTTTTCCATTCCAAGGCAATAAGTTTGACTTTGACTCTCTTCATATTGGTGTGTACCTGACATAGAAATACAAAGTTCTGAATCCCAATTCCATGGTTTTGTTTTGATAGCTCAATACCTACTCTTGTATACGGAGTAGATAAAAATCCTTTAATTTGCCTCGTTAAAGTAACAGTTAGATTTGTTCTTCCGAATTTGCGGGGGCCGGGAGAATTTGTCATCTTCTGATGACTGTTATTACCGTATTCGACGTTATAAGCGCCTAGCTCTAATAAGCGCCCACGGAGATATTTACTAATATATTGGCTAGTGAACAATCCCAATTAGCACCCCTTCCGATTGATCAATGTACACAGGACTTATTCATTCGTGTATAATACTTATGTTATATGTATTCTTAATTATGGGAAATTAAATTCTGGAAAAAATATATCTGTCGTATATAAACATTTCAGGTTGTCAGCATAATCCATGAAATTTACGATCTTTCAACTCTGTTGTTTTTCACCAAAATAATATCCTAATAAGAGCCCCCTATTTCTAACTTTGAGAGAGCCCTGGGCGCTTATTATGTCGAATACGGTATTCTTTGTTGAGGCAGCAGCCAGTTCATGTGTGCCATATGAAGATGGAGGAATTTCTTTTTGCAGGACATAATGGAAAAGGGTTCCATAAAGCAGGCCATTACAGAGATGAGGAACATGTTGAACACACCTATCAAGGGTCACGTACCTGCTACAGCCGTCTCATCAGTAGTGTCTCCACCAATTTCCCCATCCACTACACCAAGTGACAGTGATGGCAACAAAATAGCAGAAGGAGACATTACTGGCCAGTTTACAAGACTCATGGGAAAAGGTCAGAAATGTTCATAGAATACTGTATAATCAAACTTTGCTATTGTCAGACACAACACAGTTTATCAAATGTATCTTCTATAAAATCATGAACCTCAAGAAGACATAACCCTCTCCCCTCACAAAGATCTTCACTTTTTTGTTCACAATTTACGTTGTGGTTTGTTGTCTGTCCATCCATCTGTCATAAAAGGGGGTTGCTCAATAAATATCAATTTCAGGGTGACCTGTGTAAGTTCTAGGTCAAAATATTGGATTAACTCATGAGAAATCTAAGCATTTTCCAATCACATATGATTGACTCTCAATAATTAATATAATATCTGTGATATTCCATGGCCGTGTCAAATGTCATGATGGCTTTGAAAATCATTCAGTCATGAAAAGACTTGCAGGGTCTTACTTTAACTTACAAAAGTGGGTGTCCAGGGAACCCCCATAATTAATTTTTAGGCAGTGTGAGGGTCCTTTTAAAGTAATGAATTGGTGTGGTGTACTGTATGTTTTGATAATTACGTTAGAGCCTGGAATGAATCAGTGATCATGTGGACAGTGGTCATGATTGTAGGATGAAATGACCGACACTCATGACTGCTCTTGATGCGCTGTAGGTACAAATGAGAGTTATCACCCTTTTATCATTAGGCCCAATCAGCTTTAAGCTTTCGTTTGAGAATCTCTTATTCTGGTCACTCGCTTATCATGAACGGCTTCTAAGAGAGAGCTGTCAAAGGGGCCATGATTGTTAAACTTTTTATCCCCCCCCGGCATATAATGCAGGGGGATATAGCTATGGGCATGTCCGTCTGTCTGTCTGAATCGTTTCCGGAGCAGAACTCCAAAACCGTCAAATATTTATTCATCAAACTTTGCATTTATATCACTTAAGTGTTGAAGTTATGCCTTTTGCTATTTTGGAATTTTCCAAAAAATTTTATTTTCAAATTTTCATGAAAGCATGCTGGACATAGGCTAACTTTGTGAGTGATGTTTGTTTCCGGAGCAGAACTCCAAAACTGTTTAAGATTTCTTCATCAAACTTTGCATTTATATCACTCAAGTGGTGAAGTTGTGCCTTTTGCTATTTTGCAAGTTTTCCAATTTTTACATCTCAAATTTTCATGAAAGCATGCTGGACATAGGCTCACTATGTAAGTGATGTTAGTTTACGAAGAAGAACTCAAAAACTGTTGAATATTTCTCCATGTTACTTTTCATAGGTTTAAACTACATACTGAACAGGTGCCTTTTGCTATTAAGGAATTTTAGAAATTTTTATTTTATATGTTTCCATGGCAACAAGTTGGACTTAGGTTCTATAAGCATGATAAGGGTGATGTTCATTTCCGGAGCATAACTCAAAAATCGTTAAATACTTTCTTACAAAACTTTGCATGTCTAACACGCACATACTGAACTGGTGCCTTTTGCTATTTAGGAATTTTATAGATTTTTATTTTTTTTTAAGGTTCTATAAGGGTAGAGTTCGTTTCCGGAGTATAACTCAAAACCCATTCAAAACTTTATAACAAAACTTTGCATGTCTACCAGGCACATACTGAACTGGTACCTTTTGCTATTTAGGAATTTAAGATTCTCTTTCAGATTAAATCCTCCTTGGGGCACTTATTGCATTTTCCTTGCTCAAGAAAATCTACATGACATAGTTGTAACCATTTTCCTTAATAAAAAGTGTTACCACAAGAAAAAGAGCGTTTTTGTATGATATACAACCACCCCAACGGGGCCTCACCCTCTACAGGCGACACACGCCAAGGGGAGCGACTCTCACCCAAATCACTTTTTCTTATGTCATCTGATAGTACAGACGTACGTCAAGACTCCAAGAGAATTAACTTCCTCCAACTTATCGTTGATACCGAAGACATGGCTCAAACTGTATGTGTGGTATTTTTTCCCTTTCTTTCTAAGCAAAGGCGTAATTCCTCGCATTTATGGGTTTTATAATATGTTGTACCTCGGCTGCCACGTGCTCGTAGCACGTGGGGTGGCCGCTGTGTAGCTTATTCTGTTTGGTAAAATTCCATGTTCGGGTACAACTGACATGGCTTTTTTTATCTTAACTTTATTTCGCTACATTATTTCCTATTCAACCCGGCTGTAACTTTCATAAAGCCCTGCGGGCGCAAGTTACTGTGTGTTTTTTTCCACTTGTGGGGGGGGGGGTTTACTACGCTCCCTGTTTATATGTTACAAATGTATACATGGCCTTGGCTATCGATTTCGCGTGTCGCATTTTCGTTACGCCTTTGCATATGTTGTGTTGTACTTTTGCATGTATCTTTCTGCAATTTTGACAATTCGCACTGATACATCCCCCCCCCCCCCCCCCCCCCCCCAGTTCCCTACCGTTTAGTGTTGTCGGTCTGTTGCAGACTTTCCGAGGTTGTTTGGGATGCGACGCGGCGATTTCACCGCAGGTCTCACACCCTGAATGCATTCGCTGCTTGGCTGAGGAGGGCCACGATGACCAGTCGTGTGCCATATGTTGCGCCTTCACTCCTAAGGCCCGAAAGCGTAGACATGCTGACCTCATTCATTATATGGGATTATTAGAGGCGGGGGCAGACATCCGTTCGGCTAAATCTGACCCCCCCCCTGTCTAAAGGTAAGGGCAAGACGACCAAGTCTTCCGCCCCGGTCCCTTCCACCTCCGCTGCGCCTGTATCACAGTCCGGGGGTGAGGGCTCTCGAGGGGCCTCGTGGAATGCCCGGCCTCGGCCGTGGCGGGCCACTTGGCCTCGGGGACATCTCGCGTCTGGGCTTCGGCTCCGGTTTGCGGTCGCTCCCCGGCGGAGGGGTGGCGGGCGACGGCCCGTCCACTTCCTCCGCTTTGGTTTCCCTGGCGGAGCCGGAGGCTTTTATCGAGCCCGAGGCTTCGTCCAGTGGACCCGTGCCCGTGAGCCAGGTGGGTTCTCTTGAACCCCCAGCACCTCGGGACTGGGACCCGCTGTCGGACCGGGACAGTCGGGGGAGGCGGGGCCCAGGCCTTCGGGCGCCCCCTTCCTGTTCCATCTACTTCCTCTCTTGCCGATGAGTCGGAGGCTACCTTCGTCTCGGAGTCGAGGGAGGGGATGACTCTGAGGCTCTGGGGATTTTTTCCTTCGCTTCCTCGCTGAGGCATGTCAGGGCCATGTCAGGGCCAAGGCTAAGCAGGGCCGGTGTTTGCCACCCTTCCCTATGTGCGGGGTGGAGCTGTTGCCGGAAGTTCCCGTGGGCGGCCGACTCTCTCTCTTCCTGACGGAATGGGAGCGTGTGTCTTCCAATCCCTGGGTCATGTCCACGCTCAGGGAGGGCCACTTACCTCAGTGGAAACTTCTTCCGCCCCCCTTCTCCGGGATACGGCGCACTCCGGTGCCCGCTGCCCGAGTGAAGGCAGACATACTTCGTGCCGAGATCTAGGACTGCTAGACAAAGCTGCTATCGAACCGGTTCCGTTGGGACAGGAGGGCGAGGGTTACTACTCGACTTATTTCCTCGTCACCAAAAAAGGCGGAGGGTTCAGGCCTATTCTCAATCTGAGAAGGCTGAACAATCTTATAGAGGTACCGTCCTTCAGGATGGAGACACTGCACTCGGTGATCTCCGCTGTCGAGACAGGAGAATGGCTAACGTCAATAGACCTAAAAGACGCCTATCTCCACGTACCCATACACCCCGAGTTCAAGAAATGCCTGAGGTTTTCTTTTGACGGAAGGTGTTATCAGTTCAGGGTTCTACCATTCGGGATCTCAACGGCCCCGAGGGTGTTCACCAAGCTGATGTTGATTCCCGCCCAAGTGGCCAGGTCAAAAGGTCGGTTCTGCCATCCGTACCTCGACGACTGGTTACTAAGAGCTCTATCGCAATCCCTGAGTCAGATAGCTACACAAGATCACTCTAGGGTGGATAGTCAATCTCAAGAAGTCAGATTTGAGCCCTACTCAGAATCTAGTCTTCCTAGGGGCGAATTTCAACACGGTGAGCGGTCTTGTATCTCTGTCCCCAGATCGCATTACCAAGGTCAGAAGTGTTACTTCCCAGTTCCTTCTGTCCACGAGTCACACTGCTCGTACATGGCTCCAGTTACTGGGCAACATGGCGGCGACAGTGGATGTGGTTTGGCGAGCACGTTTGCGAATGAGACCCATTCAGCAGGCGTTGCGTCAGTTGTGGGCGAACTCGAATGTTCTCGAGACCCCAGAGTGGCTCATTCCACACCTTCAGTGGTGGACCGAGGACGGGAATCTGTCCCGGGGGCCCCCCTCGACACTCCCGTTCCGTCTCTCACGGTTCAGACAGACGCGTCACTATCCGGCTGGGGAGGCGTTCTGAACGATCACACTGCCTCGGGACGGTGGTCCCTGCAGGAGATCGAGCTGCACATCAATGTGCTGGAACTGAGAGCGGTCAGGTTGGTATTCGAACGCTTCTTGGGTCTGCTTCGTGGCCAGGTGGTTCGTCTAGAAATGGACAACCAGACGGCGATGACTTACATCCGGAAGCAGGGGGGAACGGTGTCTCCGTCGCTTCTCCAAGAGACGTGGCAGTTCCTCCTCCAAGAGACGTGGCAGTTCCTCCTATGGTGCTACCTTCACGTTATCAGGGTGATACCTGTTTATCTCCCGGGGGTGGACAACTTCCGTGCGGACGCTCTGTCTCGCCGGATCCTCGCTCCTTACGAGTCGAGGCTCGACCTGGGGATATTCGGGATTATCTCCCGCTTATACGGGTCGTTCCAGGTGGATCTGTTTGCGTCTGGGGTGAACCACCAGACGCCAGTGTTCTGCTCCCGAGTCCCCGACCCGAGGTCGGCGGCACCGGATGCCTTCCGGCTAGATTGGACGAACAGAGTTCTGTGGGCATTCCCCCCATCCACTCCATTCCCAGGGTCCTTTCTCAGCTAGCCACTCAGCCTGCGCGGCTTTTTGTGCTCCTGGCACCTCTTTGGTCGGCGCAGAGTTGGTTTCCAGTCATACTCAGGTTTCTGGCTCAGCCTCCTGTTCTATTACCTTTACGACCGGACCTCCTATCCCAGAACGGGGCACTCCACCCGAATCCCAGGATTCAGTGGGTGGCTTGGCCACTGTCAGGAATCGCCTCCAGGAGAGCGGTATTCCTGCACGAGTTGCAGACACAATACTGACTTCGCGGAGGGATTCGACAAACGTTCAATATGAGGATAGATGGGCCTGCTATGCGCGCTGGTGTGTTGATAGAGGGCATGCATATCCCTTTTCTGTGGATCTAGTCGCGGTGTTAGAGTTTCTCCAATCTCGACTTGATCCCGGCCTGGCCGCTTCGACAGTCAGGGGGTACTTGACAGCTATTGCGGCCTTTCACGTCCCTATCGATGGGGCACTTCTGGGTGCGCACCCTTTAGTGCAGCGCTTTTTGGCGGGTGTGGACAGGATCCGACCGCCTGTACGGCTTTGTAATGCTCAGTCTCCTCTCCCCTCTCCGGGAATGACGATTCTTTGATAGGCGTCTTGTCCCTAGCGGTTATTGTCCCCGTTATCACTTGTACAAAAAGTGTGTGTTGGGGGAGGGGGGGGGTGGTGTTCTTGAGTTTTCACTCGTTTTATGATAAAGCCCACTACTGCGGCTTTTTTCATAGCGTATGGTCAGACCACGCCCTGTCTCAAGCCCCCGCCTCTCGACGGTGGTGCCTCACGATAAGGTGGGTTCCATTTTTTTAATTCTCTTGTCTTGTAATACGATGTGTTTATTTACGCTTGTTGCAGACGGATGCCATTTCCTTTAATTGTCTTTAGGAGTCTATCTTGATGCAATAAGTGCCCCAAGGAGGATTTAGTCTGAAAGAGAATCGTACAAACCTGTAGAGGTTATGGATTCTCTGATGAAATCCTCCTTGGGGCACGGCCGCCCGCCTCCCCACATTCCGTCTGCTATGAGACATTGGAAAAGTGATTTGGGTGAGAGTCACTCCCCTTGGCGTGTGTCGCCTGTAGAGGGTGAGGCCCGGTTGGGGTGGTCGTATATCATACAAAAACGCTGTAATTTGTCATTTGTTAGCATAAATAAACCCCACAGAAACACACTTGTTTTACTTTCCATTTCATATGGATGCGACCATGATGGATCTTTTGTGGGTAAACAATGTATGCTTCTTCAAGAACATACAACTCTTGACTCATTACATACAGAATTGCACATTTACTTGTGGTTACTTTACAGACAGCTGCCGGGGGGATATGTCATCTTTCTGATGACTCTTGTTTCCGAAACTATGAGAATGTGGCCTTAGATATTGAAGAGGACGGGAAAGCTACCGATAAGCATGGACCCATTAAAAAATCTGATAATCTCGACAATACTGACAACAGTACACAACGATCTTTCAAAGTCAAAGGGCTGAAAACATATCCCTGGGTAGCATATGATGACCATGATGACACCCAAAGACTCATGACTTGTACTTTGTACATTAAACACAAGAAACAAAATTCGTTGACAGAAGGGACTTGTACCAGTGCGTTGGCCCATCATGCAGAGGATAGAGATCATCAGAATGTACTTAGTGCTGGCATCTTTTGGACCTGGATATTTTGGGGCTTTATCTCATATATGTTACAGTCAATGTCATGAGACCTGCACCTATTGGGGCTTTATGAAGCTGACACATCTCATATATGTTACAGTCACTGTCATGAGACCTGGACCTATTGGCGCTTTATGAAGCTGACACATTTCATATTTGTTACAGTCACTGTCATGAGACCTGCACCTATTGGGGCTTTATGAAGCTGACACATCTCATGTATGTTACAGTCAATGTCATTGACATAACATGCAGTTCAGCTAAAGACCATACAGACTATATTGAGAGGGCACGGGTGGCCCAGTTGTCTAAGGCGCAGCGATTCGATGTGCCGAGTTGCGTCCCTTGGATACGCCAGAAACCTATGATTGTGGGTTCGAATCCTGGTTCGCCCTGATTATTGTCCCCCGCCTCGCGAAAGCGCGAAGCGGGGGATATAGTATTCACGACCGTCCGTACGTATGTCCGTACGTCCGTACGTCCGTACGTCCCACCTGTTTGTTGCCGCGATATCTCAAGAACTAAACACTGGATTGTCTTCATATTTGGAACTATGGTGTATATACAAATTCCGCAGACACCAGTCGGTTTTGGTGACCTTGACCCCATTTTCAAGGTCACAGCAGGCAAATCTGTTTTTGGGGTTGGAAAACGGTGTTGCCGCAATATCTCAAGAACTAATCGCTGGATTGTCTTCATATTTGGTACTATGGTGTATATACAGGCGGGGGACATTTCGTCACTTTGTGACAAATACTTGTGTTTCTAGGTTTGTCAGCACCATACCCGTGCTCGTGGGTTTCACCGAAGTGGTAAATGTCTAAGACCTGCATCACTTCAGGCTTTCCTCCCACATCAAGCTGACACCGTGATATAACTGGAATACTGTTAAAAGCGGCGTTAAACCCAATGCACTCACTCACTCACAGAATATGTTGTGAACAAACATAGGACTGAGTGATATTGTTTGCACATAAGTGCATCATGAACAAATGCATCATGAGTCTAACGTTTAACAGTTCATGTTGGCACGTGTGAGACGGGAGTGGCACCTGCTGTTGCATCTTAAACCTGCCTTGTGCATATATTTGTCTGACACTGTTTGCCGCTTACGACACACAACTACACTTGGCAAATCCCTGACCTCCGCACTTGGACTCAGTTTGCACTGCCTGACGGAGGTCCCTCTCTTTGTCTTTACAGATTTTCCTCAGTGCTGTACAGCTGTTGAGTCCACAGGTCGAACAGGTTTCTGCTGTAGTGTTCCTTCAGGACTCCTGCACGAACAGCTTCCCTGATACTGGTCATTGTTGTCTCTGTTCACAATGACGCCCATGACGAGGGTCGCCTTCACCACATGATCCAAGGTCTTTGGACACGATGGGTTGAACAACTACGTTCCTTGTTGTGATTCATTTACACTTCTTCTGACATTCAATGCAAAGAGATTTGTACACTTCTACTCACTCAATAGTGATATTAGCATATTTAGTTTTGTGTGTAGAAATTAATTTTATGTTTTATACAAAGAATTATTCTTGATTTTACTTGTGTCTCATAACCTGTTTGGGTGGCATGTGTACATGTGTTTTAATGTATCATGCTCCGCTGACCTCTTTCTTCTTTATGTTCAAAGGGTGAAACAAAACTAAACCACTTTGATTGATTGAGTATTAATGTCCACTTTATTTTAGAGGTCACTTTCACCTATTGTTTTGACATGTACCTATTGTACTCAGCCCGCTTCTGATAAGGGTATTTGCTTTAGTGAGGAGACTGTGTCAGGTCACTGCTACCTTCTATTTGATTGATTACCTATCTGGCTTCTAATCTGTTTTACTTTTTATTTGGTAAGAAAACACAGATAATAACCGATGTTTTGACATTTGTCAACATCAAATTGATTCCAATATATTGTGTAAACTGGCTAAAACTGCATACTGATCCAAATTAATATGAGATTACATGAAGGAGTCTAATTCATTTCAGTTAATTTGTCTAGAATTCAGTCTCATTTTTCAGGCAGTATGTATGAGTGAATAAGTCATAATATTGACTTAATTTTTCAGTCAATATACATATTGCCTGATTATTGACATTGGCTGTAACATATATGACTGAACTATATTTGATGCAGCGTTTATACAGGTCTGGAAACAAGACGTTCTGGTTTTAACCAGGGATGTTGGGTATAGCAGTTAAGAGTTGAGTCAAGAGACATTTTTATAGCAACTGGAATTAAGATGTTGAAGATTTGAATAGCTGTTGAATGTATTTCAGTGTGCACCCAGCTGTTGGTGGCAAGCCGTCCTGATGATGACTGCTTCACAACGTACCTACAGCTCATAGACAAGTGTCTCAATCACGAGGTAGGCTACTTCTACAGTTGAATGCAACGCGGCTTCCAATTAACTTTCAACAGGCTTAAATTGGCAAATGACAAAAACGTTCCTAAACTGTCTTGAAAGGCCATGTGAGCTTTAGTCGGTAGAAGTCATCCATGAGTACATGAAATGTTTACATTTTCGACTTCTTCTCTGAAACAGCTTAATGGATTCATCTGGATGTAGATGTTTGTTACTGTAGGGAGGGTTCAGGTTTGTCCAAAATTGGTATGGCTGCAAAGTAGCCACAGTTAATTTTTCAAATATTCTACCCAACATTTGCTACGGACCAAAATAGTCATCTTTAGTGAAATGTTGAGTGGCATATATACTTGATAAATCTTCTCCAAAAGGTAAAGACCAGAAGCCTGAAACTTGGTGGTTGAGATGGTCACTCCATGTAGTTCCAAGTTTGTTTCAGTCAATGTTGATCTGAAATCAAATATGGCATTTAGATCTTCTCCTCAGAAACCACAGTACCAATGAAGCTGAAACTTCATATGTTTGTTTCCACCATCTATGATACCAAGAATTGTTTAATTGTTAAACTGTATAGGAATCTCCACTTCTTTTCTGATCCGTTGATTAGGATTACACATGTGTAAAGGATAATGATCATAAGTTTCTTGAACAATGTTTCAGGCACCATCATTATGACTATACTTTAGCCATTGCTGACAATATTAGGGAAACAAATGTTTCAGAAACTGCTTCTTCAAATACTTTTTATCCCCCGGCATTTAATGCGGGGGATATAGCGATCAGCCAGTCTTTCCCGGACAGAACTCGAAAACCATTCAGTGTATTTGATTGAAACTTTGGAAAACTATCAGTCACATACTGAAGTGGTTCTTTTTGATATTTTTTAATTTTTTAATTTTTTAATTTTTAATTTTTTATAATTTTTATGAAAAGAAGTTGGACATAGACTACATTGGGGAAGGGGTTTGTTTCTGGGGCAGAAAGCAAAAAACCATTCAGTATATTTGATCGAAACTTGAAAGATATATCAGTCACATGTTGAAGTGGTGCCTTTTGCTATTTTGTAATTTTACAAAATTCTATTTTTGCTATTTAGGAATGTTTCAAAATTTCAATTTTCCATGTATCCATGGACAAAATTTAGACTTTGCTGAAATGGAGGTAGATGTCGTTTCTGGAGCAGCACTAAAAACATGTTTAACAGTGTTGAATAAAACTTGGAACATGTATTATTCAGGGGTTGAAGTGGTGCCTCTATTTAGAATTTAGATATTTTTTCCCCTGTTTCCATGGCAAGAAGTTTGACTTTGACTACATCTTTAAAACTAATAAGAATTCTTCTTTGAAACTATGCACACATATGACCAGTTTGTCATCTGGTGCCTTTTGCTGTTTAGGGATTGTTAGAATCTATTTTTTTTCTGTTTCCCTGGCAACAAGTTTGACTTTGACTGTTCATGTTGGTGTGTACCTGACATAGAAATACAAAGTTCCCAATCCCAATTCCATGGTATTGTTTTGATAGCTCAATATCTACTCTTGTATACTGACAGACAGATCAGATAGAAATTCTTCATCAAGTGGATTAAACAGGCAGATAATTTCTCTTTCAAATTTGTAGGGACCGTGGAGATTTTCGTCATCTTCTGATGACTCTTGTTGCTACTTTGCATGAATGTTTATTACCACTGACATTATTCAGTCCTCACATAACAAAATGTCTGTGTTACAAACCCAGTTAGTAGCCACTTAATCCTAAGGGTGTCCTTGTCATAATTACTCTTTAAAAAAGTAGGGGATACTTGGAAGTAACTTAAAAATGCCAGATTTTAAACTTATCTTATCCTACACAGTGCATTTCTTTTCTGATTTTGATTCCAATGACATCACAGGCTCCACCTCAGGTTATTCCGACTTCATGGGATCCTTGTGTTCTCTCTTCCATGCCAGCACAACAGCTTCACACTTTGTTACAAGCGGTGACAAAGGCATACCTTCTCTCAGTTAACTCCTACGGAGACAGCAACATCTGTATGGACCTCCTTCCCTCCTACCTTGTTGACAGTCACTCCATCACCAGAGACAGACTCATCTGATCATTATACCTCCCCGCTTTCTTCCACAAGGACTTTTGACATAGCCGACCCGGTTACCGTTCTCATCTGGATTGCCGATAAAATTCAACTTTATAAAAGAACCTCAGCTGAGGACACTCTATCCTCCTTCGTCTGTCCCATCTGCCAAATATTACGCTTCCTTCAAGGCCCATCTTAGCGGATATGGCCACCAACTTAGATACAGCCTCCTGTTCGTTTCACAATTACGTGATCGGCTTCAGTCCCCACACTTTATTAGCTGATACAGGTACACATGGCTTAGCAATTGTTGCTCCTGAGTTGGGAGGTGATATTTTAACTTTAGCGCCTAAGCATTCTTCCTCCTGCTCCTCTGTTGACGACACTACAGTTCGTAGGACACTTCCCCTTATTTCTATTTTCCTATTGGCGACAGAACCTCTCTCATTGGCTTTGATTCTTCCCAAGAAGAAGCTTGCATCCAGGGTAAAGTGACCTTTATTGAAGATAAGACGGCAGCTGTCCTAGATCATCTTGCTCACCACGCAGAATCAATCACCACCCTTAGGAGACAAGGTGTTCCACAACACTGCTCCTGGGATGACCAATGACTGTTTATATTAACTACCATGATCAACACCTTCTCTCCTCATGTCATGCATCCAAGTCATTGCACATGTGGTCCAGAGGACACCTTCTTCAAGTCACGGTTTGGCCTACTTCGTCTTCAGTGGAACCCACTCCAGGAACAGAGGAAAGATCGGAAACTACCGACCTTCACTTCATCTCAACCTGATCTTAGAGATTTTCTGAGCAATCGATCTAGTTCCTCGTGTTGGAGGACGCTGTCGCCAAGGTAAACGAGGCGGAAAATCTGGCGGTCGTACTGTCTCCTTCTCAGGACCAAAGGGAACGCCTACTCTCCCAGATCGGGAGACACTACCTCAAAATGACTGGTTGAGCCATCAGAACAACTGGGTTCTTTTGCCTCAAGCCGTTCTGATTTTCTCAGATTAGACCTATTTGCTATGAATTCGTCCATTTTGGACAACCCATTTGTACTTCGTCTTCTGCAAACAAGGTATTCTGTACCCCTCATTGCGACACCTCCTACAACCTACAAGCCTCATCAACATTTCTATCCTGACAAGCTGCTCCCAATCCTCATAGACACCATAGACACATTCCTTGTAAAGAACACCATAGAGCATCTGGGCACACGGCCAATGACACCAGGGTTCTATTCCCCAATCTTCCTGGTCCCAAAGAAAGACATCAAACTGTACCTAGAGACTCTTCCACACTTTGATGACATTAATAGCCTCATGAAGGACGATTCTTCATCCTGGTGACTTCATGATCAGTCTATCTAGAGCAGTGCCATTTCCTCCAGTTCGTGCTCCCATTTGGAAATTCCACCTTGGGTTCCAGTTGCTACGTACCTGGCTGTGATCAATTCCGTTGTCGCAACTACAATGGGCACAAGATCTCTACAGTTACAGAACTGCAATTGTTAATTTGGTCTTACAAGTTGGCAGACCAGTCATCACGGTTTGCATCTTAAGTAGTATAGGTAATGGGGGTTCTGCCGCAACTCCACTGGAGCAGGATTCATATACCTATACTGCTACTACAGGAGGAATTTTTTATGCCAAAATGATGATGCGATTTAATGATAGTCATAAGATTAAGTTAAATTGGCTCTAGCTCACCAATACCTGGGGCCAATCATTGCTTCTATTAGTGATGTGATTCAACGAAAGTCGTTTTAAAAGAAATATCAATATTAATTAATAATGGATAAAATTTACTATAGTCCACGAGGATATTGGAAAGGTGTAGGAGCAATAAAAAAATTAGCCACCACGGCTAAGGTATCTAAAGTTGTGGCCAAGGATTGGTTAAAGAAACAAGCGATGTGGCAAATATATTTACCGGCACCGCGTTATATACCGAGGAAGAAGTTTGATATTTTTACGACGAATCAAGTTCATCAGGCTGACCTCTTGTTTCTTCCCCATGATAAGGTAAAACGCAAAACGTATAAATACACTTTAACAGTAGTGGATGTGGCTAGTCGATACAAAGAGGCTGAGCCATTAACATCGAAAGAATCAACAGAGGTAGCTAATGCACTGAGTCGCATATATAAACGCGGACCGCTAAAATGGCCTAAGCTATTTCAAGTAGATCCCGGTCGCGAGTTTATGGGATCGGTAACTAAACTGTTAACAAAGAACGATGTCAAAATCGTCCGTGGTGAAAGAGAGGCCCACCGCAGTCAAGCTATCGTCGAGAGATTTAACAGGACATTAGCGGAACGTTTGTTTGGCTATCAGTATGGGATCGAAATGAAATCCGAGCGATTGAGATCAACCGAATGGGTGACACGATTATCAGCCGTTGTATCAGCGCTGAATAATGAAGTAACGAGATTAATAGGGAAGAAACCATCCGATGCTATTAAAATGAAATCCGTGACTTCCGAATCTTCAGCACCGAGGAGAGGCAAAGAACGAAAACTTCCGGATAGAGTAAGGGTAAGATATTTATACCAGGCCGGTGAACTCGAAGGAGGCCTACGTCGTGCAACCGATCCCATATGGTCCCTTAAGACGTATAACATTAGTCGATTGGTTTCGAAAGAAGGAGAGCCTATTCTTTATTATCTTCAAGATGGACCGGGTAGGGCATTTGTACGAGAAGAGTTGTTCATAGTTCCCGACGGTACGGTATTACCACCATAACCATAAGCATAGGTATTTACACCATCATTATCAATCCATCTCTTTGTATCTAAGGGGGATAATGATGTCTTGTTCATTCTTAATCCATATATCCTATGATCGTAACTTCTTAAAGAGTTCATCTCGTGTTTGAACGTTCTACCGTTAAATAATGATTCTTTATACTGTTTGTGTTTGATATGCTTTTTTACAACGTACTTCTTAACGCCCATAGCTTTTCTTATCTCTCCATTATCGGACTTCTTTATAGAATACATCTTAGGTCTTAATCCTACATACTCCGCTATAGGGGTCCCAGCACATTCATCCTTCATCTTACCTAATACCTTTTTATTTACTACGCTGTGCAGTGGATTATCTTTAGGATAATCGCTCGTGTCGTACATATCTATTTTTTCTGCCATATCTTTATACACATCCTCGGTTTGTATTTCCATCAACAAAGAATCTGTGTCGGTATATAACACCTCGCATCTATCGCCGTATTGCTTCTTAAGTTCGTTGTAATAAAAGTCATACATTAAGTGTTTTGACAAGTCGAGAATACTCATAGCGACGTACACCGGTCTGTTGAATTTTATATTACTCTTCTGCATATGCAACGCGGCTAAGTCGTTATCGAATATCTTGCTTCTGTTAAAAGCCGGACTGGCTATAAGTTTCCTGAGTCTTTCTTCCTCATTAGATCTGACTAATTTAACATCAACACGCTTCCTTAGATTCTCCATAGTTTTACCAAATACGGAGTTATTCATGAGCTTATACAGATTCTTTTCGAAATCGCTGGTAGCTATCTTTCTTAAATCTGTGTTCAACCTTATATAGGGCTCCATCCAAGGGCTTTGATCGAACTTTAGAACTCTGTGTATTTTCTTAAGTTTCATACCTAACGATAGATACAACTGGAGATTTCTGTAGTGAACTATATATTTTGTCTTATCCATCAAATTTGGTACGAGTTTTTCTACGTTAGCTAACCTACTATTACCCATCAAGGAGCGTTGATATTCCGACATCCAATCTTTATTAACCATTAATCTTTCGGGAGCTAGCGGATAACTGTTATGATCTTTATGTAACGAACTTGGATATTCCAAGTCAACTTCTAGTATGTACCCTTTATTCACTTCGATATTATTGATATCATTCACTTCGATATCATTGACCCATTCAAAACCACCCGTGGGTAAAGGTTGACTCATAGCCCATCCGTACAAATTGTTAGCGTCGAGATATAATATGTGCGTGTCGGGTTTACTGGGATCGTATCCTTCCACTAATTTATTATTAGCCTTAGAATACCTTTTAGCTGCCATCGATATACCACCCCTTAATCCTTTCTCAATAAACAAGTGCATATCGTAATCTGTGAGTAGTTTTAGTTCTACGCCGGTCTTCTTCAACAATGCATCCCACGATAGTCCGGGACTGGAATAGTACCATGCCGGGTCCAAGCCGTATTGTTTGAAACACGTCTTTCTAAATATCTCGAATATATCCGCTAGTAACAGTACATCGGTTTTTAAGTACAGATCGTGATAATCACCTAAATTCTTACAACCTAATTTATCCCAGACCGTCAGAGCGTGTTCATAATCGGCATCTGTTATTCTAGATTCTGTTAAGTTACTATAGAATGATTCGAGGGGTGGTAATTCAGTTTCTTCGAATCTAGACCAATCATCCATGTATTCGTAAGGATATACACCTTTTCTCAGCAACAAATGACGTGTTATCTTATC
The DNA here is from genome assembly GCF_023055435.1 of Haliotis rufescens. Classification (NCBI taxonomy): domain Eukaryota; kingdom Metazoa; phylum Mollusca; class Gastropoda; order Lepetellida; family Haliotidae; genus Haliotis; species Haliotis rufescens. The sequence goes on along the minus strand of NW_025964001.1, from coordinate 47,436,032 downwards.
GGTATATTTATTTGTTATCGCAAAGTCATCGGGATTGTTCGCATTAGCTAAATTGTCCAGGGAAGATAACAGAAACTGTACGGAGTCTATGAATCTAAGCCCATTACTTTGCTTTGTTCTAGATTTCCCATCCTTGTCCCTATAATGTATAGGTTTAGTCAACGAGAACGATATGTATTTTTCCATATTATTAGGAATGCACGTTAAACCGCCGTCAGTCTTCGAGATAGCTTGCATAATGAGATGTGAATCGTATCCCCTAAGGTTATGAAACACAACGGGGATGGGTATTGTTTGAGAATTCATTTTTAGTTTCAAGTTACACTCGTTATGCGCGGCTCCCCGATAGTTACCTGTGACGTGGCAATGATCTCTTACGGAATCCCCATCCAGGGGTTTATTACAAACGTGACAACTCGTTGACTTCTTATGGACCCTCCAATCATCCCTCGTCATACGCATGGGTATCTTACACGATAATTTTTCCCTGATTATTCTCTCTTCATTTTGTAGATATTCTAGGAACTTTCCCGCTGCATCGGGTCCTCTGTAAATCACGGGAGTGTTTGTTTTCCCATCATACCTTACAACTATATATCCAAACCCACAAGGAATATGTTCTTGAGTTTTGTACGTAAAACTATTATCAGTATTGCTATGGTTGGTATTTTCTATGGGTTTGATAAGTGCTTCAAAGTCGGCGTAAATTACGTACGGTACTGGCATTTGATTACAATAATGTTCAAATTTTAATATATTTTTTCCTTCTTTAGGCATATCGATCCTGATAGCATTCTATCCAACACCTCTACAGTCTTCTTTATGCGCTTCTAATAGATCTTGTCTGCTGTACCCATGCAGGCATCTTTCGCAGAAATATTTCTTTTCTTTATGTTTTGTTTGATCGTATAGCAGCCTGTTTAAACTCTTTATCCACGTATAATGATATTTACCATCTTTTTCGATCAGAAATGAATTGATTCTGGGGATATTTTCCGGAGCGGAGCTTATCCTGTGTACAACAATTCCTTTAGAATGTCCGAAAACATTTATAGCTAAATTATTTTGCTTTTCCACCTTATCAATTTGTGATATTGGTGTAGGTTCGTCTATACCATCGAAGTTGAGTCCATCGTTTTGGGGATAGCTAGAAGGTCTATTTGCAATTTTAGAATCTACGGGGAACAATGCAGATCTTATCATCATTCTTAAACAGTCATCGGATTTATTTTTTACGTTAATTATGGCTTTTTTCTTCTTATAATACGGAGGTAAATCTATATAAGATCCACCTTTGAAAGGCATATAATTTGCTATATCTAAATATAAACTATCGATTTTATCAACACCCCAACCCGAACCTCTATTAGTCCAGCGTTCTAAAGTTTCCTGTATCCTCTGAATTGATGTATCTAATGATGAGTTTATAGTATCGGATTCGGTTATAACTTCTTGATTGCTTCGGAAATATGGTTCGGTATATTCGGTGCTATCGTCTGTGTTACTTTTACTCAATGTCATTTTAATCGTCAGCTGGTATTTTATACTATGTAAATCATCTAATTCCTCGTTAATTTTACTCGATATGATGGGCTTAATATCGTTAACATCCATGTTGGAATTAATATCCATCTTCCAACCTCTTAGATATTTACCAACGCCGGCGGATGTGGGTACAAATATTAATTCTTGTTGTTGATTATCATTATCATTATCATCATTATCATTATCAACATCATCAATAGGTTGATTATTATCTAGTAAAGCGATCAATTCAGCTCTTCTCATTCGAGAATAACCTCTCAGCCCACCGTTTCTCGCTCGAACTTTGAGTTCTCTAACAGTCTGGGGTCTGTTGTATTCCAAACCGAGTAAATCCATCAATTCAGCTTTTCTCATACGAGAATATCCACGCAGTCCACTTTGCTTTGCCATAGCTTTTAATTCTCTGACAAAAACCATTGTGGTTGAATGGTATATGCAAAATGAGACAAATGTCTAATTGGTTGTTTTCATATATCTAAATACATATTCTCCCCAACCTATTCCTCTCATTGATGTAATCTCTCTTCCTAGCATAAATAATCTGGTTCCTGACCCTATCAGCACCGTGTTCCTTACATAAACAATAACGACCTTTGACCCCTATCCCGCATACAGAACACTTATAGTTAATGTTTCCGCGCCTGATGTAATAGTTGTGTATCCCGCAGTAAAAAAAATCAACACAGCGCCGGTTACAAAGGGTAGTCTTTCCCATGAGTGTAAACTTGCAGTTATTCATGGTATATACATCTATCATATCATTTGTCTAAATGCAAATCACAGCTACACTGTGAGATATTGATTATGCATAGCCACAGCTGTCACTCTGACTTATGCATGGTATAGCTGAAAATCAATAGAGAAGTCAATCCCAACATGATAAATGTGACCTCTCGGTTCTTTTGTTCCTCTGACGGTGTATAAAACTGACTCATTGTTGGTCTCGGTATTGGGTCTAGTTTTTTCCCATAAACGAGGAAGTATTCGTGCATGGCAGATTCAACATCCTTAAACGTTTGAATTGAATGTCCTTCCTTAATCAGTTGTTCATGAATAAAGTCTAATCTCTTCATTCTCTGCTGTGTATATTGTAACTGGGCTGCTTGGTATTGTTCTAAAGCTTTATTATGTCTTTTCTGCTCCGAACCTCTCATACTAGAAAATAAATAATTACTCCCCGAAAAAGCTAGAGCATTAACAACAGCTCCACCGACCATCATCGCAATTGATGCCATATGTATAATAATATAAAATATTCAAATGTTTATATGAATATAAATATTCAAATGTTTAATTACTTCATTATGTCTTCCGGGATAAGTCCTTGTTTGATGAGCATATCCTTCGTTGCCATAGCTAATCCAATATCCAGAACCATCATTGGTATGTCATATCCATTAAAATCTAGCTTGGGAGGTGTGGCTTTAGTAATCATTTTAACCATACGGGCATATCCAATGGCCAAGCCGGTGACCACCGCTGAATGATACGTCGCGTTTACCAACATTTTACCGTCTGTAGCTGGAGTAGTCATGCTTCTTATAGCATTATATGAGGACTAACCTCTAATTGAACTTGTTGTTGCGGCGGGGGTGACGATTTCTCTTCTCCGGTCTTATAAAAGAACCATACAACCGCTATACCAGCAACTCCTACTAGTGCCCATGTTTTAATCGGATTAATATTTGAATTATTTATTAATTTTGCTTTGCGCGCCAGCCCACCCTTTCTTCCTGCGGCTATTTTCAAAGGATTCTTAGTAACTCTAGCTTTCAGTATTTTCACATTCACTGGTGGTGGTTCCTCATTCACTTGTTGTTCCGCAATCTGTTGTTGTGTTTCCACAATCTGTGGTTCCTCGTTCACAATCTGTGGTGTCACCTGTGTCTCCATTTATATTATTAAGTGGGCACGTATGTTTAAATTGACAATACCTAGCCGTTATTAAAGCTGTGGTGAACGGAGCTAAGAACATTCCGTATCTATGATAAAACTCACAGCTCACTGCGCTTATAGCGTGTTCGATGAATGGGTCTTTCTCGAGAGATTCGCATAAATACAGGCGATGTTCTGCCGGGATAGGGAGAAACGTACTAGCTACGGCTGTGTATAGTTGTAATATAGAAGACCCTATCGTTTTAGTCATGGTAGCTCCCAGTCTAGACTGGTATCGCGCGTACAGTTTTTTAATCTCTTCGTCGGTCATGTTATCAATTTTTTCGATGGTATAATTTTCTCCCAAATATTGGGAACATTTTCCACCGGCTACCAAAGCCGCGAGTCTTTCTCTATGTTTATCTAAAGATTTATCTAAAGATTTATCAACATCAGATTCTTTGAGCATTTGTTCGATGAGTTCGTCGCATTCCATAATTTAATACCTAAGGAGATATTTAAGTCTAATATAATATAATATGACATATCCAATACATCCCGTAATAATGAACTGTTGCGAAAGAATGAGGATTTCGAACCACATTTTATGTAATATTAACCGCTAATGTTCAATTTGCTACATTTTTGCTATAATTTGCTACATTTTGCTATAATTTTGCTATAATTTGCTATGATTTTGCCATATTTTTGCTACAATTTGCTACATTTTGCTAAGCAATTGCATAAGCAGCTGGTTGATCGGTTTTTAATACGAGTTTACAGTGCTTCGTTGCCGCTAACACTTTTCTGACTTTGTCTCGTTCGCCCTTGGTATAAATGACATCATTTTCGCGTAAACATTCCTCGAATGAATCTCGATCTTTGCAATGAAAAAGCGCTACCCATTTGGTCTGCTCTCTGAGATCTTTCAGGACAGAGTTGTATTTTTGAGTAAGTACCCAAACGCTATGTTGAGTATGCCGACCGGAGAATGCTAAATACGAAAGCATATCTTTCTTTTTTGTGAGTTCTTTACAAGCGCTGCAGTCGTCTATTACGAAAAGGGTTGATTCTCCTTTGTATTTTTCGTGACATACTCGTAAGCAGTCTTGTAAACGATCGCCCGAATCGACTCTGTGTATGCCGTCGTCATTCATTACCCAATCTCTCGATAAGTAGGTTTTATTAACGCTTATAGTCGGGGACAGAATAATGATATGAACGAAAACGTCCCGATAATGACTTTCTAAAATATCTAGAATAAAGGCTGTTTTTCCGCAGCCCGTTTGCCCGCATATGATAGCGCAGTGCGGATCTTGAGGTAAAAGATTATCAATAGATTGCTTGCACGAATCTCCCATTCTGTATATTAAGTTGCGCATCCATAATCACGTACAAATATATGTTTAATTTACCAGCCGCTTCCTGAAGCTTCGTTATCTGTATGGTGGCACCCTCGCTAGCATTTTCTATTCTCCTCCCACTGCCGTGTAATTGGTCATCGTCCGTTGTTCGCATGTCGAGCCATAGCGCGTACTTCGTGGTGAGGTATTCACCCATCGATACACTCCCGAGAGACAGATCTTTCACGACCGCGTTAACTTCCGGAGAACGTTTTATAGAAGGAAGTTTTTTAATCTCATCCCACTGGTGATACGCTAGCATTCCTTGGCTATATAGTTGATTAGGAACGCCCTCGATAGTCAATTCTACTTTTGTAATCTTGGGATTGTAGAACTTCTCGGTATTTCTTTTAAACGCATCGGAGGGGTCCTCGAACAACATTAAAATACCCTTCAACGACCTCGTGGGAACGTTTAGATTGATATTCCACATCGTATCTTTTTTGTCCCTCGTGATCTTTCGGTGTCGCAGCACGCGATCGTACAAAATGGCTAAACTTCCCGTATACTGGTTACGAATTTGTCTGGCGTACTCCAGCGAGATATTGTCAATGGAATAGCTAGCATCATCATTAGCAGATCTGATTACTCTACCGTAGTCATTAAAAGTGAGTTCGTATTCTAACCTATCGCCTAGGGATGCTTGATAAAAGGGCATGTGGGAATCTAGTAATTCAAAGTCTAGGGGAACATAGAATCTGTTACCTAATGCGTCGGCAACGGCCTTATCTTTTTCGTTGGTATCAACACCATTTTCAGCACCCACGCGCAGTCTCAATGTGTTCTTATTACAAATACCTTGGTACTGTAAGTTTTCCCGCTCTTTATCCGTTCTCCAGAGATCCATGTAGCAATAGTATACATCGCTATCGTCGATACTCAAAACCTCATTACCGCTAATTTTAATGGCGATTTTCTTAACGATAGCACGACCTATGTTCTGAACGGGCTCCCTGTTAACGTCTGTAGAAGTCAAACTAATCGTAAATGCTAGTCGGACAGTTCCCGGAACTAACACATCGTGTGCGCCGAGATTAGGAAAGCGAACCAGAAGCGTTTGATTCTGATCTATGGTACTAGGGTTATTAGTTAAAGTTACAGACTGACGAATTGCTTTGACCCCTAATGGATCTCGAAGTCTACGTTGTGGGTTTAACTTGCGTCCGTATTGCGAAGACATTGTTTATATTGAAATAATGTACCCTATGTTTAATATAAAAATGGCTAATTTTGAACATAATGAATTAGATCTAAGTACATTTGATGACTTTGATAACCCAAACGAAGAGGGTACTGATGAAACCAACTTTGGTGGCACGAATCTTAACGATGAAATTTTACAATCAACCGTCAATGATTATTACGATGCCTTAAAAAATGATAAAAATTATGTTATCCCAATAGGTCGTGAGTATTCAAAGTTTATGCTAGATAGTAAAGGAATATTGCGACTGCGTGACTCTCCACATATTGATCTTTTGTATTATAGTACTCGTAAGCCCCTAGCCTTGTCTACTATAGCTGGTAAACATAGTCGCGAGTTTGTTCGTGATAAATTAGGTTTTGTAGAATACGGACGAGCAAAACTTCCCGCGAAGACTACTAAGGTTCTTCGAACCGTGCGTACTGAACTCGGTAATACAGATGATTTGGAAGAAGCCTCTAACGTGGCCTCGAACGGACTCGGAGAAATCTTAGATACCTATTACGATAATTCCACATTACAGGTACCATATTCGGAGTTCAGTATTAGGGAATTACGAGGTCTTGACAAGGCAATGCGAACAATGCGGGGAGAACTCATCAATAATATAGCCAAGATATCCGAAATCGACAAGCATATAGCTAAAGAGAAAACAAAACTCGAACAGGCGGGCGATGAGTTCAGTAGACGCCGCGTAGCAGAAAGATTACGTAACTTAGAAGACGAAAGATCGGCCCGCCTCGAAGCAGCTTCCAGTAATAGAAAGGCACTTCGTTCGCAAATCAGTCGTATTCGAGAAACTATCGATCAAGTCCTCAACGATGACACTACACTGGCCGATAAAATTAAAACATTGTTCAGAGAACAGGGAATAACCATTGCCAGTATTTTAACCGCGTTGGGTTTTATTATATCGACTTTGACTCTCTCGTTAACAGGTGGCAGTACTGGTGGCGGATCACCGCCTAACGATAAAAATGGTATAAAAGAGTGGATAAAAAAGCATTTAAAAGCATTAGGTTCAGCACTGGGAAAGCTCGCTGAGAAAGCCGCGGCCGCACTTCCCGGTATAATAGGGAGTGTTGTTTCCTGGCTATTGAATTTATTAGCTAAGACCACCACTTGGCTTAGTCAAAACTTGTGGGGGCTGATCGTAGCAATTGCAGGGCTGTTGTACGTGTTCGCTAAGAACTATTTAACCACCAAATCAGTTCGCTAACCAAATCATGAGTAAGCCAACCGAGACTCCACCCACTACGAGCGCTGTTTTTTCATCGATATGTTGTTGATTTTTAGCCTCAATATGCGGTGGTACTTGAGCATTAGTAGATGGTTGAGCGATAGTTGGTGTTTGTGGCTTGACTATTCCCTTTTCGCCCGTGATCGTTTGCGTTATTAATTCGACGTTAATATCTGAATTTATACCTGGTTTTTGTTGATCGGTAGCGATAACAATTTTATTATTATAGCCTATCACTTGACCGATCTTAAGTTCCATATTACTCGGGGACATGTATAGTCCCGGCGCATAAACGAAGTCCACTTTGGATTGAGCGTACTGTAATGCATCTTGAAAACGCTTTATAGACGATGGTATGTCAACTGGTGAATTAATGGCGTCCTCCACGTTTGAGACAAACTGTTTTTGTGCATCGAGCGCCGTCCCAGTACCGATAATGGATGTTCGTGTTTGCGATTGTGCACCGAGAATTGCCCATACATAAGTTCTTATCGATTCATTAAATCTTACAAATCCTGGGTTAGTAAAATTATTTTCCGTTTTATCATTAAGAAATTCATTCCAAGCGTTTGCGGTATCGTTCATTTGTATAAATTTTGTAACAATATAAGCCAAACCACCCTTAAAACTCATAAGGGAACCTCTCCAATCGTTACTCGAAAGTTCCCAGCCATGATTAAGATTATGCAATCTTACAAAAAGATTGTCTTTCTGTAAGAATTTAAATGGATTGAATGGTTGATGAGTTTTTTTAACTAAATCATCGCTGACTTCTTTAACAGTTCTTTGTCTGCTGTACGGAACACCTAGACCATGGTTTGCTCCTTTAATGCGCCAATCTTTACTCGTAGAAATATTAAATTCATTACAAATACGCTCATACGCGGACCTATCATAATTATTATTTGTGGAATTCCACGCTCGATCCTGCGGTAATGGAGCACTAATTTCTTTAAGTATACGTCTAATCTGATAATACACATGAAATAATAAAACAGACTTATTTAGCATAAATCCTGGGGCATTAACAGATACGCCACATCCCGTTGTGGCACACCATATGGCAAAGTTTAACTGATTCTGCCAAAATTGCATCGGATTGTGAAACCAATCGGGCACCATTTTATCGCTAGTTGCCGTGACCCTGTACTTTTCAAAGATATCTGGGAATTTAACGAAAAATTCAGCACCAGAGGCAGTTACTATAATCGATTGATTAGTAATGTATCTCGATTTCATATTTAAGTTATGATATAGTATCATTGTATATTTAATATGTATGTTACACTACCTGGAATAACAAATGGTCAGTCTATTGAACTGCTTCATACTATCGATAACTCGGATGGACAACTCGAAGTAGCTCTATGCGATGTAACGTATTACCAACGGTGGACCAATATAAGTGCTGCGAGAGGTAATAATAAGATATGGATATTAGATGACCAAAATAGAATTAATAGAATTTTTACTATACCTGATGGGTATTACAGCATAAGCTCACTCAATGATTATTTTAAGGCTGATATGGAATTTTCATTTTTAAATACTATTAAATTTAGTATCACACAAAATGAGTCGAATTGGACAATGAAAATCATCAATGGAAACGAAAAAATACTTATTGGTGAGAACTTAGCATACACACTTGGATTGGGAAAAGAAACAACATTATCTCCCGACGTAAGAATGTTTTTACCTAGTACATTATGAATGTTTTTACCTAGTACATTATCCGTGGACCAATATAAGTGCTGCGAAAATTAATAATAGGATACATATATTAGATGAAGATGCTCCTGACAAATACATTACTATACCTGATGGGTATTACAGCGTATGCTCACTCAATGATGAAATTTTTAAGCCTAATGGAATTAGTCTCTCACAAAATGAATCGAATGGGATGCTGAAAATCGACACTGGAGAAAATGGTGTAATTCTTATCCCATACTTAGGAATTACACTTGGATTTGAGCTTAAAATTATAAGTTCTAACGAAACACAACATGGAAATACATTGCCCGATTTAGTTCCCTATAAAGAGTTGTGCATCCATCTTGATCAAATCAGTACGACAGATAATATTCAACAAGAAAGTCCTTCAACTCTGCTCAGAAGTGTTCCAGTTAAAAATGAAAAATATAATAGCGGTAGAACGGAATCTTTCTCGTCATTACAATATAAAAAATTGAAGCGTGGTATTATTTCAGACCTCAAAATTTCTGTATTAGATGTAAAACATCAACCTGTACATATAGGATACTTAAGTGTAACACTCCATATTAAAAATAATGGTTGATGCATCAGGCCCTGGAACAGTAAGACAATGTAATACAATTGCGCTTTCCGATCTCGGAGACACGGAAGGATTTGATAAACCCGGTGACAATGGTAAGTTATACGCTTTACACTTACACGATAATGTATACAAGCGGAAAGAAGTCACATTCACGGGTAATCTAGGAGATTTAAGCGATGTCGACGTTAGTAGACTCCTTAAAAACACTTCGTACAATATTACTCGCAACGATGATAATAAATGGACTATGGTCGAAGCAAACATCGAGTGGCTACTGAATATCGTCATTATCCCACCTTATGCGATGATGGGTAAGGGACATAATTTAACTAAGATAATAAATAGTGGCATCGTACTCGCGGCTTATATCCCGTCAAAACGAAAAAGTGTGTTGGTCACTCCCCTGCCAGAAAACCCAGGTCATATGATATATAGTCGTCCGTCCTTAAAAAACATTAGTTTAAATTTGGTTACTGAATTCGAAGATATTAAAGTTAACCTGAGTGCAATACCTAATATTTCTACGCTTATTATTGAAGTCTTGTTCGGAGATGTACCGGTAGATGCCTTCGAAATATTACCAGGTCTATCGATTAAATGGCTCAAGAATCACGAGCGTCAACGTTGCAGTATTATTCATATCGGAGCATCGCCCGTTGCAACCCTCGAGGGGGTCCAAATTATTAAAAGTGGTAGTATTTCTCTTTCTAAGATATTCTTGCCGTATAATATACATTTAATAAGGTTGATGTATAGTCTCAAAACATTTAAGCAAGACCAATTAAAGACTATTATATGATCGTTATATACACTATGAGTTTATATCCGGCGCTCAATGAAGCATTTGAAAAGATGGAAACTGTTGATGGATTTCGATTACATCAAATAAGCGACATAAAACATCGAATAGAGAAGGATAGGGAGTTGAGACTTGGATTGTATAAAAGGTATCGCAGAGCCGTGAATGCTCTGGACGGAGTTGACACCGCTCTTGTAGCAGCTAGCATGGGACTCGGTGTAGCGGGTATCGGTTTACTATCAACTATAATCGCCGCGCCTATCGTGCTCGGCATGGAAATAACCGCTGGAGTCTCGGGACTGGCAGGAATATCGATAAAATTCATTTCTCGTAGGTTACAAAAGAAAGCATTAAAACACGATAGTATTCGGATACTCGCCGAAGCAAAGTTGAATAGGCACCGCGTTTCACTGTGCAGAGTTGTGTCCCTTGGGCACGCCAGAAACCTATGATTGTGGGTTCGAATCCCAGTTTGCCCCGATTATGTTTCTAGGTTTGTCAGCACCATACCTGTGCTTGTGGGTTTCACCGAAGTGGTAAACGTCTAAGACCTGTATCATTTCGGGCTTTCCTCCCACATTAAGCTGACACACCGTGATATAACTGTAATACTGTTAAAAGTGGCTTTAAACCTAACTCTTTCACTCACTCTTGTGACCGTGGCTCGAGAGAGAGAAGTTCATGTATTAGATGTCAACAGAGTGCCCTTTGAGTGTACTTTACAAGGGAAAGTTTTTCTGAGATAACGATGGGATTTCATCACCATAAATCAACTTCCCGGTCAATCTGATCGGTTGTTTATCATCCCACCTTTGACATCGATCTTAAACATGACGATCACGAAGACGTATCCTTGTGTCTGGTACATGCACTTCGGATCTCCCTGGATGCAGCGAAACCTCTTCAACGATCTTGGAAGAGACTGTTCATCCTGCATTTCCAAGACAGGAAAGTTAAGGAAGTATCTCGTACCATGATTTCATTCTGGATACATTCTGTCATTCTCCGAGCCTACACCTTTGCTGGTCTGCCTGCTCAGGCCGCATTAAACCTCCACAACACCTGTGCTATTGCCTGCGCTGTTGCCTGCGCTATGGCTCTCCAAAGTAATTGTTCCTTGACTGCAGTTATGGAGGGATGCTTCTGGAAGTCAGATCTGGTCTTCGCATCCCATTACCTCCAAGACATTACCATTACCTCTGTGGCAGACACCCAAGGCCTTCACCAGTTTGGATCCACAAACACAAGTCTCCAAGACACATCTGCGCTGAGTGAGTCAAATAACCAGTTTTTCCCTTATGTTACATCTACCTCTACATATAACAAACCTTGTCATGTTTGTTTGTGTTTATTGTACTCTTTTGGGCTTCCCAGACTAAACGTCTGATTGGAGGATGTAGTCACCGTCTGTAGAGACTTCGGTCAGCATGTGTGAAGTTGCCATCAGGTGCAGCTGGATCCCGGTGTCCCAATCCCCTATTCAACGCACCTTTACCTTGTGTGTGTTTTGTGTGTGTGTATGTGTGTGTGTCTGTATGTTGGGAAGTGGATCGACGATCCTTTTGTGGATATCGCCGATCGTTCCTCTTCTCGTCGTAACACATCGATTCATGATTGAGGGTTTGAAGAAGTGTTAAAGGAGATTCCAAGTGGGCAGATCCAGCGTCCTTTGTAGATTTGACGAACTGAATACAATGTTAGTCATACTCCTTTCGGCTTGGCTTGCACTCGTTTACATATGAACATGTTACACATATTGTACCCGACTTCATGTGTTTTCCTGTATTTACGTATCAGGATCATAATGCTCTTCGAGAGTGTCTCATTCCTATGCCTGAGCTTTATCTTATGATACTTTAACTATGTTACTTTATTTTGTTTGGCATCACTATTAAGCTCCAGCTTCGATCCTCATAGCTTTATCCTATGGTGGTGATATGTCCATCCGTCCATCCCTGCTTCACAATTTACTTACCCTGAACGGATCGATTGTCAATGTTTTCGTGGTACCTGTTCCAGTTTGCTTATCACACACTGGGAAATATTGAACAAATTAACCACTGCACTCTCACTTCTTCCAGTTTCCAGCACAAACATAGAATGAAATCGAGTAAATCAAAACTGTATGATAAGCAGAATCAGTAACATTGACAGAAATAATTGTCCACAAAGATTAATTGACCTTCCTTGCAAGTTGAAAGCCAGGAATGACACCTTATCAGGGCTCAAGAAATCCACTCGTCTGCTGGTATTGACGAGTAGAAGCATGTGGAGGGCAAGAAATACATACATATATTTCAGTCATATCAATGCATCTTTAATTGTTTTCAATAAAATATGCAAGATAATTTCGTACCTAAAATATGTTTTCATCTCTCGCATGATCTAAGTACAGTGATCCCCTGGCCTCACTGCAACACTAGCTTTGGGGTCCAAATAATTGATGAGCGTTATAGTCGATCAGCGGTTTAACCGAGGTGTCGTCGTAGGGGCTTTCTGCGCTACGTGTATGTCGATTGCGAAAACGTTATGTTGACATCTAATTGTCAAATTGCCACAAATATGACTTTTAAGGAGTCAAAGTATGGCATTTATGATATATGTATCCATTCTCTGGCAACAAAAGTTTGTTTCAAGGTATCAATACCGGTAATATTGAAGGAAATTTTGAATAAAATATATAACAAACATAAGTCCAGGTATACAATAAACACAATTTTACAACCAGATAGTATATGGGATTAAATTGCAAACTTCAGTTCAGATTTGTTGACGGGTAATTCCAGAGTTACATGCTTGTTGTTAACAGCTGATAATGTTTTTTAGATGGGGAAAGACATCGTGTCAGTGTAAACCTTGAGTTTGATAAAAATGTAAGTAAGTTTTGGGAGCCATGCGTTAGATGACATACTTGGCAACTGTTTCTTGCAAAAATAAACAGGAAGTACGTTTGTGCAGCAGGTATCGAAACTAGGGAGATCATTAAAAAGAACTGTTTTTGTTGTAAGAGACTTGTTACTGACGCTCAGATGTCAAAGCAATAGTGAACAGCTGATAAATGATTTTGTTAGGGAAATGGCTGATATACGGAATTTTAAGATTTTGATTGGGGGTGGTGGGGTTAACGAAAAAAATAAATAAATGATTTAATTAACAAACAGGTCAAAAGTTTTTCTCTCAAAAGCAGTAAGGCTAAAAACAAACCACAAGATGCATGGTGAGTTTGAATGGGTGGAGATGAAATAAAGATGGCAAGAACTCTGAGTTAATTTGTACTGTCGGTAAATGCAGTAAATGATAGCTGAGAACATAAAACTTTAGACAGCCAAAACTTTATGAAATTTAACAAGGCAACTTAAAATATTGCAGGAGGATGACAAAATTTTATCTACTTACCCTGCAGGACAAGTTGGGTTTAAGAAATTTTTCAACCTGCTTATAAATAACAAATGTTATATTGGGATAACACTTTCTTAACAAAGTACAGATTCTCGTACTTTTCTTTGGTTGAGTCCCATCCTGGATTCGAACCCACACTGCCAGAGTGAGGCATCTAATCGCCGGCACACAAAGTCAGCGGTCTAACCCACTCAGCCACCGAGGCTTCCACAAAAATGAATGTCTGACAACTGGTAGTCTAGATCACATACTTTGTGTACCCCTCTGACAATATATAGCCTCAGTAATTAGCATCGTCGACCCTGAAAACAGTTTCACTTAGTTATTTTTGCCCTCTGTATCTTGGCATATTAGCCATTAAAATCTGTAAAACAAGAAGCTGAATTGACTTAATGGTAGCCAAGGCCAACTGAAACACTGTATAGTAGAAGAAGCATTTGAGAATAAGCTACTTCCTAGGCCATGACGATAATTCTTTTTCACTTGCAGGCATTCACACAGAAGCAGAAGAACCTCCTTGCCACTTGGAAACAACAGGCCCACAAGATTTGGCAGCCACCTCCCTACAAGTATGGCACTGACAAACCTAGAAAAGTGTAAGATGCATATTTTACTCCGATTTGTTTTACAAGTACCTGGCTAGGACTGTGTGTTTGACCATCATGCTGGTTCTTTCTTGTTATATTGGGAATTGTTAAGTTTGAGATGCCATTTCTCTGTGTAACTTTGGAGCATAGCAGATTTATTGTGGTTGCCTTTTGAAGCTAACAATTTCCATGATTACGGTAACAAACATAACAGTTTCATTAAACCCATGACCTACTAATGAGAATACCTTGATGCTTTTACTGTATTTTTGATTAGGAAGACTGAGCTGTGAGAGGTTTTGGCTGCAGAAGTTGGTGTCCCAAGCAGTTGTGTGGCATATGCCCTCCCACAACTACCACGTGGACAGAAGTGGCGAAGTCACGAATAATCACATTACTGCTAGTCATCGGACTGTATAGACATTCGAGAATAAAGCTCCACAGTTTCAAGAATCAGATAGCATCCTTTGCTTATCCTTTGATAACAAATACGATATCAATTGTATGTATTACAGCCTGGTGTACTGGGATGGTCCCTTCAGACTTCAGCGTAATTTACGCCTGATTTTGGCTCTTTTCCACACTTGTTTTGCCACGTCATGTTTGCATGTCTTGTGCTTTGATATTCCTATATGCCTATCTTCGCTCTTCTTCATGTGCTATATACTTTTCTATTCTGGGCTATTTAAGTGTATAATTATACTCTTTATATTGTATTTTTCTCTTGTAAACTTTCTAAAGGTTTGAGTCATAATTACATGCCCGTCTCTTTTTGTTGACATATATGTCTTTTCTGCTTGCAACCTTTGTCTATTTCAATGAAAATATAGCTCAAACTGTTGCGGCATTAAATCAGCCAGAGATCCCACATCTCCAATGCGCTGATTGCATGGTTCCCTGTTCCATGTCATCGTGGTGAGATCTTTGCTGATCTCTCTCCCCTCATGACTTCACTGCATACCTCAGGGTCTTGAGAAAACGACACACCCAACTTGTCCACAGGGACACTTCTCGCCGATCACGTCAACACTACAAAGCCGCAATCTTCCTAATTGGAGCAGTGCCTCTCGTCCCCACTTTCGTCGACTGTGTTCATGCCTGGTGTTTCCGCTCCCATGATCACCTCTTTGTCGTCAGCTCATCTGCCGCCTACACGCACAGCACTGCCGCCTCTCATGATGCCTCCTGGTTTTGGCTGCTTCCCTACACATATCTGGATCCTGCTTTGGTCCATTGGATACAATCTATGTTCCTATCATCCGTGGCTCCGGTCTTTACTGTTCCCATACCGGCGCCCTCAGCTACTCATCGCCTCCGACGTTTCAACCATTGATCAGTATACTGCCGGCATCCCCAACTCCGGCTCCATTTGCGAATCATATAAATATGCCTCTGTTTTCATTAACTACGAATACCTCACGTCTGTTCTTGGTTCCTTTCAAGGACGCCACTACACCTCAGGTTGACAGCCTTTGAGTTGGACATGCACCTAGCAAAGTATTGGATTGGATTGCAGACTGTTTGGCTTCGGTCGCTTCCTCCCAGGGCCACAAAAAAGGGACACAATTTGGTCCTCTCCTAAGTCCATCCCGCCGGTTTCCATGCTTACTGTTTTGATAGCATTGATTTCTCCAAACTATCCCTCACCCCGCATTTAAGGCGTCTCGTTATCGGAAACTAGATTTCCCCATACATGCGTTCAAAGCGCTAATCATGTGCCCTTGCATGATGATGATTTTCATGGTTCCTCTGGGCCAACCACTTGTTGTATGCCCAACACTCAGCTAACCTTCATTGAGACTGAGATTCCGTGGTCGCTCAAGCACTTATCCGTCTTGGTCTCTCCTGCCAGAACCATTGATCAAGATCTCACTCAGGGTAATCCTAATCGGTTTGATCACTTGTATACTATGATGTCCTTTTGACAACATCATCTCTGTGCGGCTTTTGCGGAGATCACTACCACCAGGTGCCTCGGTTATCTCGCCTTACAGCTTGAGATTCTAAGTTCAAGAGGCAACTATAACTTCATGCCTTGTAGTGGTATCGTCACTCTTCAATGGCCCCTCTGAAGTCCATGCACAATCTCCAGCTTTGTCCGTGATAAAATGGCGCTTAAATTCCACATCTCCAATCAATCCAAATTCAAACCAGCAATTTTCTGCCTAGGCATGTATCTCTTAAGGGTTCCCCCCAAGGCTTCCTATTCCTTTCGCGGCAAAGATCAACACCTTTCAAAGCAACAAGGCAATTATCAACACTGCCGTTGCCAACACAAGCCCTAGCGCCCAACACCTGGGATCTCCCAGTCATCACATTCCCGTTGGTAGGAGATTGGGCAGATTTGGGCCAATTGGACAATTCTGCAAGATCTCTTTGTCACCAACATCCTTCGTCAGGGGTACCGGCCCTTAATCTCTACCTTATGGCGGATGCCCATGTCCCAGGTTCAGCTCTTGCTCCAGACCATTCAGCTTCTGTTGCTCAAGCAGGCTGTCAAGATTATTCCCGATCCAGTGGCACATCCAGGTTTCTACTCCCCAGTGTTCCTAGTGCCCAAGAATGATTTGTCCAAATTCTGTATGATCCATAATCTTGCCGTCTTCAACAAGTGGACTTTGGTCAAACAACAGCACATCAACAATCCAGAACTTGAAGCACTCATCCAGGCCATGTCTCACTGACAGCACACAGTGCTTGCCATGTCCACAGACTTGTTATTCGTCATCCCTACTGTCTCAGACCTTCCGGTTCTTTCAGTTTGTGGATTGACTGCACCTGAGGTTCATTGCCCAGCACATCCCCGGTTGCTGCAACATCCTGGCATACGCACTCTCCAGACCGGACAAAGTGGCTCCCAAGGATTAGATGCTCTACCCCGATGCCTTCAGCCAGGTTTTACCGAGGCCACTCATCGACCTATTCGCCACGAGCCAGAATTATCAGATCCGGGCCTACATCTCTCCGGTCCCGGAAATTCTAGCATGGGCAGTTGATGCATTTAGTGTTCCCAGGACAGGTCTACATGTGTACGCTTTTCTGCCACCTGTACTACTTACCACGGTTCTGCCGAAGGACAAAAGCACATTGAATCTATCACTGCTTTTGATCGTGCCTTGGTGGCCCGCATGGAATTGGTTTGTGGATCTTTGAGACCTCGCCATTCACAACCCTCTCAAGCTTGCTTGGTGGCCACATCTACTGGTACATCCTAAGTCAGTTGCCACACCCAGCTTCAGACAAGTTTCGTCTGCACGCTTGGTACATCTCCACAGGGCCCTAGGTGCCAAGCTAGAGTGGCGAAGGCTATTGCCTTAGCACAGAGACCTTCGACACATACTCTGTATGATAAGTTCCTTTGAAACCTTCTGTGAGGATAAGAAACAGGACCCTATGTCTGCATCACTGCAATTTTTGGCCGATTTCCTTCTCCATCTCCACAGTAAGCATCACCTCAAGGGTAGTACCATAACAACTTATCTGGTTGCCGTCAATTCGGTGCTAGCAGTTCCTACAGATCTCATTATTGACTCAGATTCCAGAACTACAGTCACTGTTGTGGTTGTTTCGCCTGGAAGATCAATGTGCCAAGTTTCGTCCCCCAGCCTGGGATTTGAATGTGGTTTTGAAGTCGCTTTGTATCGCTCCCTTTGAACCATTTCACTCGTCATCTTTCTTCAATCGTACCAAGAAGACGGTATTTTTCTTGGCGTTAGATATCTTGACACCCTTGATGTCTCCTGAGTATGGTGCTGTCCATCTTGGTCTGCGCTGGGAGTTCATTGCTAAGAATCATCTTCATGCATTTGTTCATGATGCACTTATGTGCAAACAATATCACTCAGTCATATGTTTGTTCACAACATATTCTGTGAGTGAGTGAGTGAGTGCATTGGGTTTAATGCCGCTTTTAACCTTATTCCAGTTACATCACGGCTTGTCAGCTTAATGTGGAGAAAAGCCTGGTGTGATGCAGGTTTCAGACGTTTTCCACTTCGGTGAAACCAACGAGCATGGTTATGGTGCTGACAAACCTAGAAAACGGGATTCGAAACCCACAATCATAGGTATCTGGCGTGCCCAATTTTAAAACTCAAAATCAGCGAATCGCGGTGCCTTATGCAACTGGGCCACCCGTGCCCCTCTCGAGAATGACTATGAACGTAAAAGGCGACTATGCTTGTCGTAAGAGGGAATTAGGTGTTCAGACTCGCTGACTTGGTTGATGCATATCATCGTATCCCAGTTGCATGGATCACTGCTCATGACATCAATCACTGGACTTGATTATTTGCAGACCGCCGTCATATAGCTGGAATATTGCTGAGTGTGGCGTTAAACAACAATCAAACAAAACAGATACTGTCTTCGCTAGTCATCATCTCCGAGGCGTGGCTCTTGAAGTTGTGCAAGGTGTTCGTAGTTCCGGTTCCCTGGTGGTGGTGCAGCAGGTCACACACCCCAGACGGTCTTGTCTCATACAGCTCGGAACTGAGAGTGCCACTTCTCTGGTAGAAATTACCCCAGACTGGAGGGTTTCATGTTTCCTCTTATTCCAGCTGCTTGAATTGGAATTTGGAACTTGGCTGCCTCCCTTTTCTATTTTTCCTTTTTCCATGACTGGATTTCACACCTCCTCCTACTCTCTCGTGGGACAGGAAAGGTCTGTGGTTTCCAGTGGTTGGAGGTTCTAGCCTAAAATTCTATCTGATAGGTAGGCAGGCCCCTCCATTCTGTCTGATAAAAGTGCATTAAGGTAGTAATATGCATGTGCCACACAACTGGTTGGGACAATAACTTCTGCAGCCAGGACCTCTTACAGCTCTGTCTTCCTAGTCAGAAACAGCAGTAAAAGTGTTAAGGTAGTAATGCAGGATAAGTAACCAAATGTAAAAAATTATATTTTACAAATTTTGTTTCAAGTATCAAGGACTGCATTTGGAACCTGTGGTGATTGTTGTATCTTACAACTGTTGTAATTGTTGTATTTTACAGCTGGGGTAATACCTTCCCACTTATTGGAACATCTTTCAACAATCGTATCAACACCAAACAAATTAGGATCCCTCCCAAACATGGCATACAGCAGTGGAGCTTTGGCTCCAAGCGGTCGGTTGTTGGGGCCCAGCCTACAGGACATATACCCCTACAGAAGAACAACTCCCTCAACACTACATTTCTCAACAAACCTGGGCTGCTAGAGGCATGTATACACCCATTGATATCTATGTGATAACCATCAACAAGCAAATCTTATGTTAAAGCAGTTGGACCCTTAAATAGAACAACTTTGTTGTAATTAGCATCTCATTGTCAAATTAAGTGAAAACAGCCAGGAAGACAAAGTGCTTAATCATTATTTCCAATTCTTCTGTGTTTGATGCAGTTCATCTCAGACTGATGCACAAATGTTTTGCATTCTGTCCCCACAGTGTTTGACTTCCTCCAAACTTGTGTGCTGGTCACTTCATCCCAAATTATGAGTTACAAAAACTCATGAGTTCTTTAATCATTCAGATATTGCTGAGGATGGATAGTTTGTAAATACAAACCTAATTTTGTAATGCCTTGTTTCAAAACCCCTTATTAGGTTTGACAATGATCACTTCAAAACTTATTTTTGAAATGCTTGTTATTAAATGTGATATCTGGTTTTAAAGCAAGACATTCAAACCCTAGGTTTCAAAATGATCAACTCAGAAGTTTTCTTGACTTTATTATTGACTCAATCAGTGAGGGATAGGGCTGGCTATCGATACAGATCATAGAGATCGATAATCGTTAACTTAAATATTGATCAATTATCAATAAATATCAGAGAAGTATCTTCGAGCAAATACGCAAAAGGAATCCTAAAGTAATCATACTTAGTGGAGATTTGAGATATAACAAAAACAGTTACTTTCCATCTTCAGCAATTAACATGACTGACAATAACAATTCTGTTTTGGTAAATCTAAACTTTATTTCATCACAATAGTTTATGTGAGGTATTATCGATGACACAATTTTCATATAGATAATCGTTAATATTTCTTCCCATTGATGATAATTCTAATTATTGATTTTTATTTTGACAGCCCTACTGAGGGAAACCTCCAATTCTAATTGAGCAGCAGTCCTTAATCTGGGCCTAGCTTATGATTCCAGTAGGACCAACTCATTAAACTAGTTATTACTTACCTATGTTGATAGTCCTAAATTGGGTAAATATAGCCTTGATGAAAATGAATATTCATTGCTTAGTTTTATAGTTTTCTGCACTGTGATTGTGATTGCCTCCTATGTGAACAGGGGAAGCAGCAGGTGGTCAGAACCAACTCGGCTCCAATCAGGTCAGGACAACTCTCACTATCTGTGCCTGGTAAGATCACTTTCTTTTCTTTTCCTGCACCTTGTTAGATGAAGCATTTTGCAAACAGAACAAAGCTGGAACAACAACACAAATCTGGCAAGGACAGATATGCTCCAAGCCTGTTAACTTTGTCTGTGTGGGCTATAAATTTTCAATGGTCGCAGGCACACACACAGATGCACATGCATGTCGCTATTTAAGTGCAATAATAAAGCCATGTCACGTCACCACCTCACTGTGAGACATGTCCTTGTGTAGTGGCTGTGTAGCATGTAGCAAAGGGGTCTTCAACATCCCATAAACTTGACATCATGTCTGCAAGGATGGCTTTTGGAGATACTTGATGATTGTCCATTTTCATCAACACAGAATACCTAGTCACTTTGCATGCAGATATATGCTACCTGTTCGTGTACTTACTAAAAATGCTGCCTGTAAGCATGAAAAGTATTGTGCTTAATACATGGAAACTGTTAAGGGTGTACTAGACATCCTTTGCAGTTCAGCTCAGGACTCTTCAGCCATCCCTCGTAGCTAGTGGTGTGGGACTTGATGTTTAAAGTACTACTTCCCTTACTGAAAGTGACTGTAAGTTTGTTGTACAGGCAACTAGGCACATGGTGCACTTTATTTTAAATCTGTTTTCTCAAACTTGTACTGAAGCCATACAACTAATTTTTATACTTATCCTATCTCACACTATGCATATCTTCTTTGCTTCAATCCTATGAGGAAATGTGCTTGAACTCTGTTTCCAGCTTCGAAATATAGAACATTCGCCAAACACCGCAAGCATATCCATGGTCACGACCCCAGCTTGGTCAATTATGTGCCTATTGTGCACGGCAACCTTCCATGCTTCACCATATGTCTCTCTACCAACTCATTCTCTTTCTTATTTTATATATTTCTTCCTTTTGTGGACGTATTGCTCTTAACGCTTCTCCGTTAAAGATCCTGTTCCTAGAATCTTCACTCTCGCTCAATTTTGGGAAGAAGGATAATTTGAATGCTCCTTCCAAGGACGCTCCCGAAGCCAAGCTTGACGATCAGGGTCTAATTATCAGAAATCAGGATCGGACCGACGCGCTTGACGTTCCTTGGAATATGATCGTTCACAACACTCCCATATTGGACGCTCCCCATAATGAAGGGGATTATTCACATGATCCAAGGTCAAGTTCGAATTCAGTTGACCGCTCGTCCGCTTGTCCTTCTAGGGACGCTCGACATATTATGAGATCTGACATCAATTGTGGATTACCATCACCAACGTGGAAAACATATAGTCAGTGGGAGTATCCTCATTATGACGTATTACCTAACATACGGAACCTGAACCCTCCAGGATTTGCAGAATACTGATCAACTACAGACCACCATATGTCTACGCAGGAGAGTGGGTAGGGGACAGCAGGGATCTCAGCCCTCCACAGGACAAACCAAGGTTGAGATTCTACAGATGAGTGACTCCCTTCCTGCACAGCATGACTGGGTACTGTGGCCTCTAGTCGTTTCCATTACAGACTCTCCCATTGGAAGAAGACTGAAAATGTTTGTAGACAACTGGAATATTCTCACAGATCTCCTTTGTGATGCAACTACTCCAGGAAGGATATCTTCTACTGCTGATTGCCACTCCTCCTGCTATGTGCCGACCTCTACAGAGAGACTACCCCCCGGCCAAACAACTACCAACTATGATCAACACCATAGGTACGTTGGTTATATAAAGTGCCATAGAATGCCTTGGTCCATTTCCCATGACCCCCAGGTTTTACACCAATCTTCCTTGTTCCTCCCCAAAACTAAGCTGCGGCTGATCTTTAACAAGAGGTATTTGGAAATTCCTCCTCACTTCTGTAAGACATTGATCGTGCTCCTTCAAACGCTCATTCATCCCGGCGATTTCATGGTCAGTCGGGATCTACAAGATGCTCATCTGCACGTCGCCATCAACCGAGAGCATCGCCATTTCCTTTTGGTTTATTTTCCAAGGTCGCCATTACCAATAAAAGGTGTTCCCGTTTGGAGTTTCTTCAGCACCTAGGTTATTTACCCATCTTACTCAGCCCATTATAAAATGCCTACATCTGCGCGGGATTGTGTTTGATGCCTATCTTGACGATTACATTCAGGTGCACGCCGACATCCTTTGTCATCTCAATTTTACACGTCGTCGACAAGTCTGAAATTGTTCCCACTCAACGACTCCAATTCATCGGGGCTGTCTTTGACACTCAACAAGCCATGATGTTTGTTTCTCATGTCCGTTGGATGAAGATTTTACGTATGTTCCATTGGCACTCAAACAACCACTCCAGCTCTGACAATGGCAACAGCTCCTCGGTCTCCTGACGTCAGCGCAAGCCCGCACCATCTGATGTCAACTGCATCAATGACCACCTCAATGCTTTCTCTTGCCATACATCAGGATCAACGATTGTTTGATACCTACCAACCATCTCCCCCCACATTTACATTGGTGGTTAATTGAATCTAACGTTTGCGATAGAGTCTCTTTAAGGCAATTTATCCTGTCCCTTCATCTGTTCAGAAGCATCAACAGTAGGTCGGGGATCGCATTTTCACGATCTTCAGGCAGCAGGATGTTGGTCCACCGAGGACCTCTAACTTTGGTCGTGCCCTTTTGGCCAACATGCAACTGGTTCCCCAGCATGCCAAGGCTAGCCAACAGACAATTCCATTGTCTATTGCTTTGGTAAGATGACCAGGAAGATCCCTCCGTCTGTTCATTTTGAGTGCTTCATCTTTATCTGACTGCATCTCATCAACGCAGAAAATCACGGAAGAGACTCTTCCCACTATCAACCACTTCTGTCTCTGAGATTTCCCACACGACGCTCTCTTTTTGGCTTCGCTCCATAATCCTTTGAGGGTATACTTTTGCTAGGCTGCCTCCACCCACAACGTCCACCTAGAACCAGACTCAAGTGGTTGCATCCACCATGGCCTTACACAGTAATTGCACCCTCTCCGCCATCATGGAATGGTGCTTCTGGAATTCAGACGCAGTTTTTGCCTCTCACTACTTTTGCGACATCTCAGTTATGGAAGCACTAGTTCTTTACAAATTTGGCCCTTTGATCTTGGTGCAACAACTGTGACAGCTCAACAAACACAGATAAAATATCATGCACACATGATTCTCACTGTTTTATAATGCTTATGTACTTAATAAATCTTTTAAATGTAACCTTGCTAATAGTCTTCAACAATGAAGCTGCCAACAGCCGCGGCCATTACTGAACATAATACAGTGTCCCAAAACCTTTATTCCGCTCACATCTTCCTTGAGTATGTGATGTATGGTTTTGGTTCGAAGATCCTTTACGGATATTGTTGATTGTTTCTCTTTACGTCTTGGCTCGTCTCATACACTCAATGTGTTTTATAACCTTGATTAAGCATTAAAAGAGATGCTGAACAAGTCGCACCTATTCTCCAGGGGAGATAGCGTTTGAAGAATCGATTCTGGTAGACAAACAAGATTCGATTAAGGTTGTCAGCTGTTGCATTTAACTGTTTACAGCTATGCGGTCACTTCTTGAATGACGACATACGTGAAACACGTTCATCTTGTATTCCCAATCTCATGCTGTTTCGATCGAGTAAGATATCGGGTTCTCTACCATCATTTAATCACATGTTTTCCCCCCATTCACGAGTTCACCAGTATTCTCACTGCTGTAGTCTATACATGCTAGGGTATCTGCTGCCCACCATCCAACTGTGGGATAAATGCATCGTGTGAGATTTTAAAAATTTGGAAATTTTAGGTATTAATTGTATCTTTATATATACTTATCCTATCTCACATGTGATATGCCAACCCGACCATCCCCGCATCTCAGTTCCTCTAGCCTGATAGCTCTAGGAAAGAGAATGAGTTGGTAGAGAGACACGTGGTCAAGCATGGAAGGTTGCCGTATACGAGAGGCACATAATTGACCAAGTTTGGGTCGTAACCATGGAGATGCTAGGGGTGTTCGGGCAAATGTTTATTATTTAGAAGCTGGAAACAAGGTTCTAGCACGTTCCCACATAGGATCGAAGAAAAAAGAAGATATGCATAGTGTGAGATAGGATAAGTATTTTATAAAATTGCTACAGGCATGAAAGGTGACTGTTGGCATGTGGTATCACAAACTCAAAATGATGTCAGTAGACAAGAATTTAATATCACTGTCATATAAAGTAGGGAGAGGAATGGGATTTCAGGTATAAAGTCACCTTTTCTATCCAGGTAACATTGAAATTATATTAATTAAATAACTGTCAGCGCTGATAACTGCATGGACCAAGCAGTACACTTGTGTTTTGGCAATAGGTAATCTAAATTCTTTTATTTCGGGAATATCATGAATATCCACTTATGGCTTTGTGTTCAAGTATATTGTTTGTGAATTCCTCTGATCCTGACTGTTGTGTATTTCAGTGAATGATGATGGCAGCACCGACACCGAGATCAACGCCAGACTGGATTCCCTCTGTATTAGCATGACAGAACATGCTTTAGGAAGCTTAAGTAAGTTTCAGTAGAACTCATGAATGAAATAACAAAGGCTGTAAAATCTATGAAAAATAACAAAAGCCCAGGTATTGAAGTGTTCCCAGTGGAGTTTTTCAATTTTTTTCTGGAAGAATCTTGGAATATGGGTGTACAGATATATCACAGAAACATTTAGAAATATCACTTCAAGTCTAACAATCAACAGAGGTGTCATTACCTGAATACCCATCTTCCTGAAGCAAGAGCGTCGACTAGCCTTATTGGCAAAGTCATGTTTCCTCCCTTGCCACATCAAGCCCACTTTCCTCTGCTAAATATGATTTGACTATTGCACATATCAATAGTCAAATCAGAGAACGTTTCATAAAATCATCATCATCTACTGGTACATATTAGTATGAAAGTGATTTACTGCTACCTGTCTTAGTATGTTTTTTTCATCTTTTAACCCCCCTAACGATTGCCTATGTTTTTGTGTCATCGATGAATTCGCAAATGTTTTCGTTATAGTGGAATATTGCTTGAATATTGCTAAAAGCGGTGTAAAACCATACTCACTCACTCACTCTTATATAATCATCATTGAAATATAACTTTGATTGGCAAATTTGACCAAACAATTTGACCAAACAATTTGACCCGCAAAGATCCAGGGTACAATAGGTCTTCAGCAACCCATGCTTGCCGCAAAAGGCGAATATGCTCGCGTAAGAGGCGACAAACAGGATCGGGTGGTCAGACTTGCTGACTTGGTTGACGCATATCATCGTATCCCAATTGTGTGGGTCAATACTCATGATGTCAATCACTGGATTGTCTGGCCCAGACTCAATTATTTACAGACCGCCATCACATAGCTGGAATATTGCTGAGTGCGGCATTAAACAACAAACCAACTTGGGTGCAACTCAACTTAAATCACATCATACTGGCATGCCAAAAATATATACATATTAAGTATTAAGAAAAACAAATTGTCACTTGAAAAATGTCTGAAGACTTTAATCAATATATTTCAGATAGAGAAATCAATTGCACAAAAAAGAAAATACAATAAGACAATTTGACAGAAAATGGAACAATTTGGTGAATGTACTGTCTAATTAATATGTCTCTCTATTTTGAACATGAACAATTCCCAACTTATGTGCTGTGAGGATTTAGCTACACACTTAGTTAATGACCCCAATAAGCAAGGCAAATGTTGCCTGCTAGTTTCACCACCTGTTGACATTGTTGTACACCTGTAATCTGACAAGCCAACGATAATTTGCTGTCTACTGTATATATATATATATATATATATATATATATATAAACAAGTGATTTCATCAGGTGTATAAGTATTAAATATACCGGTACCAAAAAAAACAAAGTCCAGATATTCATGCTTGTCAAAACTCCTTTTTCTACACAAGATCTTTCGCTGTTCAACGGCTCTTCAGGTGTAATAAATTGTTTAACTTACATTGTAGTCCTAGGCGACGCACAACAGTAGTATTTGTGGCGTGATAATGCCCATGATGTAACAGTGACAGTAGAGGGAGAAGTAAAACATAGTCCTAGGTGATAGCCAACATTATGCTTTAGACGTCGTAAAGCATATGCCGTCATAGCTAGTGATAATAGTGGATGGCATGAATACATTATGGTGTGAGTGCACAAATACACAAATACACAAATACACATATACACATTGAGCTACATGGGGAAGTTTTGAAAATTATACTTTTATATATAAATCAAAGTTTCAGTTCAATTGTTAACTTTGACTTGCCATCTGAATTTTTTTAACCAAGTTCATGTATGCTGCTCAAAATGTAAGAATGTATGTAAAAGATTTGAGGTTTGTGTGACCTTAATTTATGATGTATTATCAGTATACAAACTTTATAATTATTGATGTCCCAGAATTTCAGATCAGAACTTCAGATTGATTTTAATACTTATTGGTTTTATTGACCCATTATGTTTGAAACTTATGTGTGTTGTAGGTTTCTGAAATTTATGGATAGGTTTTTGGATTGGATTGTATTGAGAAATGAAGGGTTGTTGGCTTTTTCAGGGTCAGTTGCCCACACGGGTGACACTCGTTGCCAGTCTGAGTATGCTGCAGTACAGTCAGTGTTTGCTTTATGCTGTCCCATATACAACAATATGCAATGAATACTCTGGAACTAAAAAAAACCAAACCTACATGCATCCCTGAGAAGTATTAGAAATTCTATTTCATTTTCAAATAATGTTTACTTTTCGCATAAAGTATTGTTGTTTTGTTTTGAGTTTCTTGGGTGTTCCAAAAGCCGAGTGACAACCGTGCATCTGATCACGTTTCTCTTGCATGTCTTGTCTGTAATGGCATCGATGATTGGTTTAGAAAACCGAAATAGAAACGTAAGCCAATTGGAGATGTTTTAACGTTATTTTGTCAATGTCACTGCGGGAAATGCATCTAGAAGAAGACAGCAAAAGTTTGAGCAAGAAGAATTTGATAAAACATCACATATAGGAAGTGACAGTAATTGAGAAGGATGTACTTTACCAATTAACATGTTAATGAACGTGTTTTGGAAAAGTATTTGTAATGATCAGATCAGGGTAATCATTCAGGTTTTCATAAACAAGATTTTATCATTGTCATGTTTCTTAGGCATTTTTTACCACTACAGGCATGCAACTTATTATTTGCATGAATCTTTACAAATCCTACTAGATTAAATGTTGGTGCAATGTCTATCAAAGGTCAAGGTCATCTTTGAGGTTATTGTGAGGTTGTACATTTATGGAAGGTAGTGTACAGGTATGGAAGGTAGTGTACAGGTATGGAAGGTAGTGTACAGGTATGGAAGGTAGTGTACAGGTATGGAAGGTAGTGTACAGGTATGGGAGGTAGTGTACAGGTATGGGAGGTAGTGTACAGGTATGGAAGGTAGTGTACAGGTAAGGAAGGTAGTGTACAGGTATTGGAGGTAGGGTACAGGTATGGAAGGTAATGTTCCTGTGGTGATTGGGAAGGAAGGTAGTGTACAGGTATGGGAGGTAGTGTACAGGTATGGAAGGTAGTGTACAGGTATTGGAGGTAGTGTACAGGTATGGGAGGTAGTGTACAGGTATGGAAGGTAGTTACAGGTATGGAAGGTAGTGTACAGGTATGGAAGGTAGTTACAGGTATGGAAGGTAGTGTACAGGTATGGAAGGTAGTGTACAGGTATTGGAGGTAGTGTACAGGTATGGGAGGTAGTGTACAGGTATGGAAGGAAGTGTACAGGTATGGAAGGTAATGTTCCTGTGGTGATTGGGAAGGAAGGTAGTGTACAGGTATTGGAGGTAGTGTACAGGTATGGAAGGTAGTGTACAGGTATGGAAGGTAGTGTACAGGTATGGAAGGTAGTGTACAGGTATGGGAGGTAGTGTACAGGTATGGAAGGTAGTGTACAGGTATGGAAGGTAGTGTACAGGTATGGAAGGTAGTGTACAGGTATGGAAGGTAGTGTACAGGTATGGAAGGTAGTGTACAGGTATGGGAGGTAGTGTACAGGTATGGAAGGTAGTGTACAGGTATGGAAGGTAGTGTACAGGTATGGGAGGTAGTGTACAGGTATGGAAGGCAGTGTACAGGTATGGAAGGTAATGTTCCTGTGGTGATTGGGAAGGAATGATGTGTACATTTATGGAAGGTAGTGTACAGGTATGGAAGGTAGTGTACAGGTTTGGAAGGTAGTGTACAGGTATGGAAGGTAATGTTCCTGTGGTGATTGGGAAGGAAGGTAGTGTACAGGTATGGGAGGTAGTGTACAGGTATGGGAGGTAGTGTACAGGTATGGAAGGTAGTGTACAGGTATGGAAAGTAATGTTCCTGTGGTGGTTGGGAAGGAAGGTAGTGTACAGGTATGGGAGGTAGTGTACAGGTATGGAAGGTAGTGTACAGGTATGGGAGGTAGTGTACAGGTATGGAAGGTAGTGTACAGGTATGGAAGGTAGTGTACAGGTATGGAAGGTATTGTACAGGAAGGTAGTGTACAGGTATGGAAGGTAGTGTACAGGTATGGGAGGCAGTGTACAGGTATGGAAGGTAATGTTCCTGTGGTGATTGGGAAGGAATGATGTGTACATTTATGGAAGGTAGTGTACAGGTATGGAAGGTAGTGTACAGGTTTGGAAGGTAGTGTACAGGTTTGGAAGGTAGTGTACAGGTATGGAAGGTAATGTTCCTGTGGTGATTGGGAAGGAAGGTAGTGTACAGGTATGGGAGGTAGTGTACAGGTATGGAAGGTAGTGTACAGGTATGGAAGGTAATGTTCCTGTGGTGATTGGGAAGGAAGGTAGTGAACAGGTATGGGAGGTAGTGTACAGGTATGGTAGGGAATGTTCCTGTGGTGATTGGGAAGGGAGGTAGTGTACAGGAATGGAAGGTAGTGTACAGGTATGGTAGGTAATGTTCCTGTGGTGATTGGGAAGGGAGGTAGTGTACAGGTATGGAAGGTAGTGTACAGGTATGGAAGGTAGTGTACAGGTATGGAAGGTAATGTTCCTGTGGTGATTTGGAAGGAAGGTAGTGTACAGGTATGGGAGGTAGTGTACAGGTATGGAAGGTAGTGTACAGGTATGGGAGGTAGTGTACAGGTATGGAAGGTAGTAGTGTACAGGTATGGGAGGTAGTGTACAGGTATGGGAGGTAGTGTACAGGTATGGGAGGTAGTGTACAGGTATGGGAGGTAGTGTACAGGTATGGGAGGTAGTGTACAGGTATGGAAGGTAGTGTACAGGTATGGAAAGTAGTGTACAGTTATGGGAGGTAGTGTACAGGTATGGGAGGTAGTGTACAGGTATGGAAGGTAGTGTACAGGTATGGAAGGTAGTGTTCCTGTGGTAATCAATGATGAGGGAGGAAGAGTACCCATACCAAATTATCAGTAACTGACTGTTGTGTTTGTATTACAGGTTAATAGTCTGCCTGCCAGCGGTGTCCTGGTAAGTCTGTGGAAATGTTGTCAGTGAAAGTCTACTAGCATTTAGCATAAGTGAAACGAGTGCGAATCCAATGTAACACCTTATGTCAACTGTTATTTAGCCTAATTGCTTTGTTATCCCCCCGGCATATATTGCGGGGGGATATAGTGACAGCCAGTCTGTCTGTCCATCCGTAATCATTTCCTTTTCCGGGGCAGAATTCGAAAACCATTCAGTGTATTTGAATGAAACTTGGCAAAGCTATCAGGCACATACTGAAGTGGTGCCTTTTGATATTTTGGGATTTTTCTAATTTTTATTTTTTTAAATTTTTATGGAATGAAGTTGGACATAGACTAAATTGGGGATGGGGTTAGTTTCCGGGGCAGAATTCGAAAACCATTCATTGATTTGATCGAAACTTGGCAAATCTATCAGGCACATACTGAAGTGGTGCCTTTTGATATTTTGGGACTTTTCTAATTTTTATTTTTATCCCCCCGGCATATAATGCGGAGGGGATATAGCGATCAGCCAGTCTGTCTGTCTGTCCGTATACACTTCCTTTTCCGGGGCAGAACTAAAAAAACAATTCAGTGTATTTGATCGAAACTTGGCAAATCTATCAGTCTCATACTGAAGTTGTGCCTTTTGCTATTTAGGAATTTTATAAATTTTTACTTTTTACCTTTCCATGGCAACAAGTTGGACTTAGGTTCTATAGGGTAGAGTTCGTTTCCGGAGCATAACTCAAAACCCATTCAAAACTTTCTAACAAAACTTTGCATGTCTATCAGACTCATGCTTAACTGGTGCCTTTTGCTATTTAGGAATTGTATAAATTTTTATTTTTTACGTTTCCATGGCAACAAGTTGCATTTAAGTTTTAATATAGGGTTGGTTCACTTATGGAGTTATAAACTGTTAAACATTTCCTTGCCAAACATTGCATGTCTATATATAAAGCACATACTGAACTGGTGCCATTTGATATTAAGGAAATTAATAAGTTTTAGAAATGTTTATTTTAGAATTTCCTTTGCAGCTATTTTGAAATGGGCTAAGAGAAATGTTGGGTCACTTACCTGGTTTGGGACCATAACGTGTTAAAATGGACGGGGGATATAGATGACTTCGTGACTATACGCTTGTTTAGTTATTGTTTCTTGTAATTTGTCATTTGTTTGCATAAAAAAACACAGAATACAGAATAGCACATTTACTTGTGGTTACTTTACAGACAGCTGCCGGGGGGATATGTCATCTTTCTGATGACTCTTGTTTAAATATTTATACCATTAAAATATTTTTTGGTACAGTGTTATGTAACCTTAGGTTCCGGGTACTTTACCCTTCTACCTATGGTCACTTGTACCTATCAACTACTCCTTGGTTCTAGGGATGATGTAGCTCTCTTGAAAATCACAAGTCAGATGGTTTGCTCCAGCCTCTTTTTATTTATGATAGAATTAATCATAAATATGCACACATGGTCCTCAGATTAGTTCTTGTGGTTGCCTGATATAAATACAACACATACCTAGATGATGGTTGAAGAGCCTGATGGTTTTTCTGATGAACGTTAACTCTACTTCATTTCTGACTCGGGATCCCAAAACCACAGTGAACCGTTCTGTTCAGCTGTATGCTCCCGACTTCCCGCACCACTCTCGGACAACTAACAAAATACTATCGATGATAATTTTAACTCCTCCCACCGAAATCATATTTGACATCCTGAGAAATGAGTCTTAACGCTCACTTCTCTATGAACCCCCAATTCCCATTTCAATCAGTCTTTCCATCAAGTTCTTCTAACCAAACACTCAACTAATTTCCTAAATTAATGGTCAAATCATTGGTCAACCGAACATACCCTCAACTCTAAACAACCCTAGATGTAAACCCAATACTCTGCCAGATTGGAAGGCACCGAAAAGATTGTGATTCAAATGAAGCTTGTTATTTAGACATTCAAGTCAGTAGTAGCTTACAGAAATATTTGATCACATCCGGACTTACCAACTTCTGTCCCATCAGATTCATTTCCTTATACTACAAGACCGTATACTACCAATTTCCTCAGATTGATGAAAAGCCATCTCTATCACTCAAGAGAAGCAAAATCAATAATCATATGTCCTGGGGGTTATGCCCTCACCCCGTACGGTCACTTCTCTCATATGCATCCAAATTCTATCCAAAAGCTCAATTTAGTAAACTACATTTTAAGTAAATATTAAAAACCCTTTTTCCAAAATACCCTGGTTACAGTACAATAGTTTACTGTTTACATTTTTGATAATGTTAACATGGTAACAAGTTTGTCTTGTTTGTCCCGACCACATCTCTTAAAAATATAGGTGCTCTTTTTTCAAACTGCACACCCAAAGACCAGGTTGTCAAATGGTGCCTTTTGCTATTTAGGGAGTTTTGGAATGTATATTTTTTCCGTTTTCAGGGCAACAAGTTTGACTTTGACTCTGTTTATGTTGGTATGTACCTGACATAGAAATACAAAGTTCCAAATACCAATTCCATGGCATTGTTTAATAATAACTCTTGTGTACGAACAGACGAGAGAGAGAGAGAGAAGAAGAGACTAACTCTCAGGCACAATATAGCAGAGAAAAATAAAGTGGAGTAAAACTGAACACAGTTTAATTAACTAGCACCTTCGACTCACACCACGTACAAGCATGCACCAGTATCTGCCCAATTTGTAAAATAGATCTGAGTATGCACCAGTATCTGCCCAATTTGTAAAATAGATCTGAGTATGCACCAGTATCTGGCCAATTTGTAAAATAGATCTGAGTATGCACCAGTGTCTGCCCAATTTGTAAAATAGATCTGAGTATGCACCAGTATCTGGCCAATTTGTAAAATAGTTCTGAGTATGCACCAGTATCTGGCCAATTTGTAAAATAGATCTGAGTATGCACCAGTATCTGCCCAATTTGTAAAATAGATCTGAGTATGCACCAGTATCTGGCCAATTTGTAAAATAGATCTGAGTATGCACCAGTATCTGGCCAATTTGTAAAATAGATCTGAGTATGCACCAGTATCTGGCCAATTTGTGAAATAGATCTGAGTATGCACCAGTATCTTGCCAATTTGTAAAATAGACCTGAGTATGCACCAATATCTTGCCAATTTGTAAAATAGATCTGAGTATGCACCAGTATCTGGCCAATTTGTAAAATAGATCTGAGTATGCACCAGTATCTGCCCAATTTGTAAGATAGATCTGAGTATGCACCAGTATCTGCCCAATTTGTAAAATCTGCCATAGATCTGAGACTCCATAAAGCTGAAGTTACAGCTTTGTTTCTCATCAAGTAAGCTGGATAGTGTTTATGTTATGGTTTATATCTCATGACAAGGATGTGATTGTTTTGCATCTCTCATTGTGTGTAATGCAAACACATTGTCACATACACTTGGCTGAAATGCTCGTCTACTTTATGGAAATGGATATAATCATTACGAGGTTGGTTTTGTAAATGGCATCAAAATGTAAAGTAAATATTTTGCTAAACACTTGGAGAAAAACAAATAGTGAATTTATGTGAAGGGGATGTCTTCGTCTTAGTTGATTGGATATCCATGTGAGCTGCAGTGTTTAAACAAAGTAGACACAATTTATGGATAACAACTTCTTTATTTACTGTAAAGGCGACATTTTGGTATCGATCATTCAAGCCTATTGTGTCTACTTTGTCATCCGTCAACTTCTAAGTAATGCCTATCAAACAATTCAACTTCAGTGTTGTGGAACGTTTCTTTGATTATTGTTTTAGAATTATTGTCTAATCAAGTTGGACTTAAAATCCATCCAATATCGTAGCAATATCTTTGTACTTGGATTTGGTCTACATCAACTCAGTTTCATTACAGCAATAATTTGTATAACCTCTCTCACTCGCAATCACATTTATCCAAAACATAAGTTTGTTGTGATAAGTTTTGATGTAAACAAAGTTGTATATTTATGTTGTTCCACTTCAGCTGAACACAGTTATACCTGATGACAGGACCGTGACTTGTGGAACATCGTCTGCTGCTGGGGATACTAAGCTGAGGTCTACTGCTGACATGTAATGTCACTCAGTCCTGGAATGTCCTGCGTTATATCCTAAACACTTCCTACATAGATGCCAACTCAAGGGCATGGAGACTTTAGAAGAGAAATCACCACACACCCCCTCAGATATATGTAGTGAGCATGGTGTAGTCTGGAAGACTGTGACATGTAGTCACCATCATCAAGACAGATCTGAAGATTTCACTGTGCTCATGGGCAGATATGTGATTGTTAGCCCGGATAAACTGCTGCCTAAATGTGTTTGTGTATAGTGTGCTGTATGGGATATAAGTGCTGGGTAGCTTTCACTGCCAACTCCTGCCAGCATCTGGCTCCTCCACACAGCTGGCCCACACTGTAGTGCTACTCATTTCGTCTTTCGTAAGCCTTGGTGTTGAAGGGCTGTCATGTGACCTGCCATATTGTGCCTTCTGGAGCTGTGACAGATTGTATGTTGTTTTTGTGGTCCAGAAACTATTTTCATGTTTGTAGCACATCACCTGTGTGGAGCCATAGTATATGTGTCAACGGATATTTTCCTATTTTGTTATTGTCAATGGCTAGAGTGGTGCTGAAATATTGCTGAGGATCCCATCCCTTTCTTCCTTATAGGAAACATTTATCATGGGAATCTAATTGACAAATTCAAATGAATGCCTTTGTGAATGGAAATATGTGTGATATATGTTGTAGATACCTATTTATGTTAAAGCTAATGGTTCCATACGGTCCTTCCAAACCAGTGTGAAGATGTGCAGCATGTGCGGAGATGAATACAGCCAAAACAACTTCATCACCAGCTAAGTTTCCCACATTGAAGTTTTCTCTGTACTTGTCACACAAATGATAATCAAATTGGTACAATTTGGTTGTGTGCGTGATGTAACAACATGATCCATGGGCTGACAGTAGGATGGCTTGGCTCAGGTGGTATCTCGGGTACATCTTGTGTCTGTTCGCTGTCCATCAGTGGCTCAATATGTTGGTATTACAGTGCATAAGGCAAGCTAAACAGGGCCAAAGTTCTAGCAGAACTTTCAAGATATACCATGTGCATTCCATAATATATCCATACAAAGATCTGATTTGACAGACGAGCATTATAAGGTTGTCAACAAGGGTGAAAAAGTATGCGTCTCATGAGACATTCATTACATAATAAACACATAATATTGCTTAGAAAAACTTAAAAACTATGAAAGCCTTATATTAACAATAGTGTTTAGTTTGCAATGATGCACATTAATTTATTCCAACAGTGAGTTACGTCATTTCATTAAACTTGACTAATAAAGTACTGGGATTATTATTCAAACATTCAGTCCATGTGCAGTGTATGTGTGTAGTAGGTTTGTGTGTGTACATGTGAAGTGACTTTACTGGCGTGCTGGTGTGTATATGGACTGCAGGCCCAGTGTCATAGCACCAGGCACCACTCACAACTTCCCTGAGAGAAAAAGTTATTTATCCTTTTGAAAGTCTGCTAAGAATCATTTAAACAACATTTGTATTTTTCTGGTGATAAGCTATCCAACTGTGTTGAAGATGAGGAGTTGAATGAAATGTTGTTAGTGCACAGAGCACTCTATCGACAGTCATACTGTTGTTGACTTTATGTATGTAATCATTTAGACCTCTGCTGCCATCATGACTGTGTGTTCTCTCAGCCTTGGTTGTATATAGCCCAGCTCTTCACCCTTGCTACAACTGCCGCACATCATTACAGTTTCTCAATTATTGTACCTAGGCCAGACCTTTCTAATGTTGGGTGAACACAATTTTGGAGCCATTATGCAGGAGCTCCCAAACATTGGTGAT
The DNA here is from genome assembly GCF_023055435.1 of Haliotis rufescens. Taxonomy (NCBI): domain Eukaryota; kingdom Metazoa; phylum Mollusca; class Gastropoda; order Lepetellida; family Haliotidae; genus Haliotis; species Haliotis rufescens. The sequence goes on along the minus strand of NW_025964001.1, from coordinate 47,399,931 downwards.
TGTTGATAGGTCAAATGCACATAAAACTAAGTGTCCATAACTTAATAGGACATTTGTTTGATTTCTTCAAAAGAGGGAGGAATTGATTCGTTGAAAGCCTTAAAAATTGATTTAATTCTTTTGAGGTAGATTTACTGGCCATTAGCCAGAGGTTTTGTGATAAATTCTCACCTTTTCTATTGGGGACTGTTCAGGTAAAAGTGGTATGTACAGCATGAAACAAGTTGTTGGTTGATATGTGTGCACTGTATACAACAACACTTAGCTACTGGATGTTTGGGACATATCTATTCTCTGATGGTGTACACTGTATTTAAAATTAATTTTAAGCAACTGTAATATGTAGCAGATAAAACAGTTATGACAGCACATTTTTCTGCCTTGAAGCTTTTGAATGAAATGTTCATAGAGGCTTACAGCTAGGTGTAATGCTACAACTTATGTCTTTATAGAAAGACGGCTCCATAACATTATGTCGAATGGCATCATCTTTGTGAGAGTGTGCATTAGGGGCTGGACAGTGGTGATGTTATAGATATGATCCCACGCCAACCATCATGTATAGTTTGTGTACATAACACTTGTCAAGTAGCAAATGTTAATTGTTTCAAGGAAAGTGTGTGTGGTTTCTATGTCCTAACCAAGATGACAGTATGATTTTGTTGATTCCTGCCTGTTAATGGAGTTTGTCTTGTGTTTATTGTGCTGGTTCACAAAATGTAGGTACTAATATGGACATAATTCCAGGTAGTAATGTGCTGCTGTGTCCCGGTAGTGATGTGCTGCTGTGTCCCGGTAGTGATGTGCTGCTGTGTCCCGGTAGTAATGTGCTGCTGTGGACATAATCCTTGTAGTGATGTGCTGCTGTGGACATAATCCCAGAAGTGATGTGCTACTGTGTCCAGGTAGTAATGTGCTGCTGTGTCCCGGTAGTGATGTGCTGCTGTGTCCTGGTAGTGATGTGCTGCTGTGTCCCGGTAGTGATGTGCTGCTGTGGACATAATCCTTGTAGTGATGTGCTGCTGTGGACATAATTCCAGTAGTGATGTGCTGCTGTGTCCCGGTAGTGATGTGCTGCTGTGTCCCGGTAGTGATGTGCTGCTGTGTCCCGGTAGTGATGTGCTGCTGTGTCCCAGTAGTGATGTGCAGCTGTGTCCCGGTTGTGATGTGCTGCTGTGTCCAGGTAGCAATGTGCTGCTGTGTCCCGGTAGTGATGTGCTGCTGTGTCCCGGTAGTGATGTGCTGCTGTGGACATAATCCTGGTAGTGATGTGCTGCTGTGTCTCGGTAGTGATGTGCTGCTGTGTCCCGGTTGTGATGTGCTGCTGTGTCCCGGTAGTGATGTGCTGCTGTGTCCCGGTTGTGATGTGCTGCTGTGTCCCGGTAGTGATGTGCTGCTGTGTCCCGGTAATGATGTGCTGCTGTGGACATAATCCCGGTAGTGATGTGCTGCTGTGTCCCGGTAGTGATGTGCTGCTGTGTCCAGGTAGTGATGTGCTGCTGTGTCCCGGTAGTGATGTGCTGCTGTTGACATAATCCCGGTAGTGATGTGCTGCTGTGGACATAATCCTTGTAGTGATGTGCTACTATGTCCCAGTAGTGATGTGCAACTGTGTCCCAATAGTGATGTGCTACTATGTCCCAGTATTGATGTGCTGCTGTGGACATAATCCCTGTAGTGATGTGCTGCTATGTCTCAGTAGTGATGTGCTGCTGTGGACATAATCCCAGTAGTGATGTGCTGCTGTGGACATAATCCTTGTAGTGATGTGCTGCTGTGGACATAATCCCAGAAGGGATGTGCTGCTGTGGACATAATCCCAGTAGTGATGTGCTGCAGTGGACATAATCCCAGTAGTGATGTGCTACTGTGTCCCAGTAGTAATGTGCAGCTGTGGACATAATCCCAGTAGTGATGTGCTGCTGTGTCCCAGTAGTGATGTGCTGCTGTGTCCCAGTAGTGATGTGCTGCTGTGGACATAATCCCAGTATTGATGTGCTGCTGTGGACATGATCCCAGTAGTGATATGCGACTGTGTCAATGTAGTGATGTAGTAATGTGCTGCTGTGGACATAATCCCAGTAGTGATGTGCTACTGTGTACCAGTAGTGATGTGCAGCTGTGGACATAATCCCAGGAGTGATGTGCTGCTGTGTCCCAGTAGTGATGTGCTGCTGTTGACATAATCCCAGTATTGATGTGCTGCTGTGGACATAATCCCAGTAGTGATGTGCTGCTGTGGACATAATCCCAGTAGTGATGTGCTGCTGTGGACATAATCCCTGTAGTGATGTGGTCATAATCCCAGTAGTGATGTGCTGATGTGGACATAATCCCAGTATTGATGTGCTGCTGTGGACATAATCCCAGTAGTGATGTGCTGCTGTGGACATAATCCCTGTAGTGATGTGGTCATAATCCCAGTAGTGATGTGCAGCTGTGGACATAATCCCAGTACTGATGAGCGACTGGACATAATCACAGTTGTGATGTGCTGCTGTTGTTATAATCCCAGTAGTGATGTGCTGCTGTGGACATAATCCCAGTAGTGATGTGCTGCTGTGTCCCAGTAGTGATGTGCTGCTGTGTCCCAGTAGTGATGTGCTGCTGTGGACATAATCCCAGTATTGATGTGCTGCTGTGGACATGATCCCAGTAGTGATGTGCTGCTGTGGACATGATCCCAGTAGTGATGTGCTGCTGTGGACATGATCCCAGTAGTGATGTGCTACTGTGTCCCAGTAGTGATGTGCTGCTGTGTCCCAGTAGTGATGTGCTGCTGTGGACATAATCCCAGTAGTGATGTGCTGCTGTGGACATGATCCCAGTAGTGATATGCGACTGTGTCCTAGTAGTGATATGCTGCTGTGGCCATAATCCCAGTACTGATGAGCGACTGTGGACATAATCTCAGTATTGATGTGCTGCTGTGGACATAATACCAGTAGTGATGTGCGACTGTGTCCCAGTACTGATGAGCGACTGTGGACATAATACCAGTAGTGATGTGCTAAAATGTCCCAGTAGTGATGTGCAATGGGTGCCAGTACTGATGAGCGACTGGAGACATAATACCAGTAGTGATGTGCTAATATGTCCCAGTAGTGATGTGCGACTGTGTCCCAGTACTGATGAGGAACTGTGGACATAATACCAGTAGTGATGTGCTACTGCTGAGCATTTCCTAATCATGTAGTCTACATTGCCTTTCCTACATCTTAAGATAAGATTTTTGTGTATGTTTTTTTTTAAAACCAGGTCTTAATATGAGTGAATGAAAATATGCAAGAATTTGTGCACATGCTTTTCTGTTGTGCACAATAATGGAGTGTTTAATCTGCAAGTGAGCACATTTCAGAATATCTTGTCCTACAAGAGTCACTAGCATCTTTGCATGCATTCTGTCAATTCGTCCATTTCAGACTTCTCAGACAGAGGCTTGTCAGACTCCATCGGGAACTGGGACAGTCCTCTTAGAAACTGTTGCATTACCTATTAAACTAGTTCATCCTATTTTTGTAAGAAATTGGGCACACACAATGAGAATGCTTAGCATAATTGCAGTTTATTCTGTGTCACTGATTATTATGTGTTACTATTGAACAGTATATACTATCATGCTTATGAGAGACAACAGTTAATGTTTAAACTGCAAAACGCTAGCCAAAGCAAGCTCCATGTCCTATGTTTTTGTTCAACTACCAGTACCACTCCTGTCATATATTCCTGTTGTACTACACACCACTCTTTTCTTTCACCGAGTGCTTTGTATTCATCAAAAAGGTGACATCACAAGAACAAAAGCATGAAATGTTTATGGCTGTTAATCAGTTAGAATGAATAATGAAATCACATACTGATGTTAAGATGCAAATACAGCTATTTTGAATTTTGAGAGAGCGGCATGTGGACTCAAAATTTTGATGAACTGATGAAGCCCATCTTTACCTTTGAAAGCAAACTGGTTTGTGCTAATGCAAACATCATGTATGTTACAGGTTGAAAAACACTTTGTTGAAGGAAAGGAAGACAATTTATGTCATAGCAGGTTCTCATGTCTAAGCATTCAAGAGATGATGCCAAGGATGTCATTTAAAGTTGGTCTTCATCTCAATATGAATGATTATAAAAAATTCTAAATCAATTCTAAAATGATATAAGTTAAGAACTCACTTGTACTTTGAAGCACTAAAGAAGAATTGTGTCCATTTAACAGTGGAAGCTCACTTGAAGCTCCACAACCACCAACAATCATCTTTTGAATTGTTACATAATTGTAGCTTTAAATTGGGCAAACTCGTACAGGAAGCGAAGATTATGGAACCTACTGTAACGAATCATGAAAATGTAAATTTGTTGGTTAAAGTTCATTCCTATGTTATGTGATGCTTGGTCATTTGCTTGTTCCTGTTTTCAGTTATGAATGAGCTGATCACATGGTTTTCAAAAATAACTATTACACATAAATGGGTCTTTATGTTTTGAAGATAGCTGTTAATGTATATTTGTTAAAAGGGAACACTAAATATGTCAGTCAATTCCCTGCCATGACGTGTGTGCATTAACATTAACACTGCAAAGCCATACCACATCACTATGGTCAGTATCTACACTGGTGCAGTCTCCATGATAGTCATTATCAGACCCATTGTTATATTGAGATACATGTACCTTTAATTCTTAAAGGATTTGAAATGTGAGACCTGCTTCTGGTATTTTTGTTGATGTCTTCAAAGGAAGGAATTGACTTGATCCACAAAATGCTGTTATTACAGTTTGAAATTGTTAATTTAATTTGTTAGAGTTTTAAAAAAAGTTGACTTTTAAAATGTTGATCTTCCATATATAATTTTGATGTTGAACAAATGAGCTTACTACCCTTCCTCCTGGGCTCTGTAACAAGCATCTTGCTTTGTACCATCAAATAAAAGGTAGAAACATTTACATTATAAATATATATACATATATACATACATATACATACATATATATATATTTTTGTAAGCCATTCTTTGATGTAATGTAACACAATTGAGAACAACAAAGTTAATGCCAATTGTGTGGGAGATGGTTATTTGTTGTGGAGCTGGCACTGGTTGTTCCATCAGTGAGGAAGGAAGTCAGGGTTCACTAGGCACCATTTGGTTCTCATTGTAAAAATGTTTGTATTGTGTTCACCCTTTTCAGTGGACAAGTTCTTGGTTGTCACTTAACATGCAATGATGTTTGAGGGATATTTGGAGAAATAAATATTTTAATCTCTCTTTTCTGAGTTTGTTTTCAAACACAGTTGTCCTTTGTTGCCTGTGCTTGTGACCCTGGTCGCTTGTCTGACCTAGCCTTGATTACACACTGGCCGCTGTTTTATAGCTGGGTTATACCGGTACAACAAACTGCCGAGAGCCAGCTGGTGTTCCTGTAGTCTGTCATCTAGTAGTAATGGTAGTGATGGTATTTTCACCTGAAGTTAAGGTTCATTTTATTATCATGATGTAATGGCACTCATATCGCTCTCTGATCGTCATGAAGGGCACATAAACTGAAAAAAACTTATTGCAAGTTTGTTACAAATATCAATTTTCCCACATACATTTAGTCAATGGCCAAGAGAAAATATTCATAAAGTTCGTAGAAAGTACTGAAATGTCCAAGTGAAAGTGATAAAATCACACGTTCTGCAGTGCATGACTTTCATAAATATTGAAAACATACACAAAAAAAACTCACTGATAACACAAGCAAAACTCATCCTGACAGCATGCAGTCTGAAGACAGAGCCTGACCCTCTGGATGCCAAGGGGACATTTATATGTCCTTTCTCGTCAACCCTCACTTTGAAGTCTTAAGAATATTTAAAATACATCATGCACACAAATACACTTCAAATAATAAATCACCATTCATGGTGTTATTTTGTATATGTTTTGAAACCTAAATATTGTATATCTACTCGAGAATTTTATTACAAAAAAAGAATATTAGTGATCACAGGTTTCTGTATTGTACCAAATCACCAATGATAATTCTAAAACGTCACTAATAACCCTGGTGTTGTTCAGAATGTTATAGAAAATACGCAAACACGAAGAATGAAGTGAACTTTCCACCATATTGGACAGTGTTTATTAACACGTGTTTCACAGATGACAGTTGATGTACATTTCAAAATCAGCTGCAGTACATACCTCCCTGAATTCCTCATACATTTTAGAATCAAATGACAAATGTTCTTTTTCACAAATAGAAATTGGTTAGATGAAAGTATATTAGGCTTCAAAATAAATGCTGTGCTGTAAACAAAGCAAAATTCAGAGTACATTTATCGGTGTATGATAAAAAGTGCCTTTATTTGCTATTGTTTCACTTATAACATCTCGGACAACACTTAGTACTGTCTGTTTTTCAATCCAGTTTAATATTTGCAGATTCTTTTACATGCTTTGCGTAGGAGGTGAATAACGGGATCGGGTGCTCAGACTCGCTGACTTGGTTGATGCATGTCATCTTATCCCAATTGCGTGGATCGATGCTCATGATGTCAATCACTGGATTGTCTGGTCCAGACTCGATTATTTACAGACCGCCGTCATATGGCTGGAATATAGCTGAGTGTGGTGTTAAACAACAAACAAACATAATACGTGCTAGTCCTTAACCTCTATTATATCATAGCCATAAATCCTGTATTTTGGCTGCAGACACACTATTGCTAAGTCATTAGAAGTCTTCTTCACTGTCAACTACACACAACTAGTTGTTCCCCCAATAGCACAAGAAGCTCTTCAGTTCTTCAGAGCGAAAAGGCGGGGGAAAATGTTTCGCATTAAACGACCGTTGGTACGAGTTCCGGGTTCTACCGTTCGGCATATCAGTAGCCCCTTGGTTATTTACCAAAATGACGACGCCAGTCATCAACTTCGCCCATGTACAGATGGTATGACTTCATGGATACCTAGACCATTTCCTGGCCGCCAATCAGGAACACCCACCGGCTGCTTCAGGATGTGACATTCCTCACCCAACTCATGTCTTATCTCGGGTTCCTCCATCCCACCAAGTCTGAGATTTATCTTGTACAAGACATAGTCTACATTGAGGCCAGATTTCTTCTACATACGGGATATCTTTGCTGTACCAGATCGATCAGATGGTGGATGTATCTCATGGGGATGCTGTCCTCTCTACAAGATATGACTCACAGAGGATGATTACAATTATGCCCACTTCAGAATTGGATCAACTCCCTACGATCTCAGACCCTGGACACACGGGTACTCATACCTCTCCACCTGCGCCAAGATCTTATCTGGTGGACTCAACAAGATCAGGTAAAAACGAGGATTCCTCTCACCCTACCAGCTCCCGAACACCACCTGTTCACAGACGTGTTGGACGACCTCCAAGTTCAGGGTTTATGGACCGAGATGGAAACAGCTCTACAAATAAATTGCAGAGAGATGAAAGCAATCTATAATGCTCTCCAGACTTGGAAAGATCGTCTCATCAAATCATCCGTCCTGATTGCCACAGAAAACACGACAGTAGTGGCCTACATTCAGAAGCAAGGCGGAACCAAGTCCAGTTCTCTGATGACGGAAACTAGTCAGCTATTTGCCTTGGCCGACTCATTTAACTGTTGGATTGAAGCAAGACATATTCCAGGCAAACTGAACATACAAGCGGACAGCCTATCCTGGAGAGGGAGGATCTTACCCATAGAGTTGACTCTTCCTCCAGACGTTTTTACCTGGATAACCTCCGTTTGGGACACCCTCATCTTGACGTATCTGCAACCTGTCCCAACTTCCGGTTTACGTCAGCCCGGTCCCAGATCCAGGAGCTCTCCAGATAGATGCACTATCCATGGATTGGACAGGAATGTTTGCCCACGCGTTCCCTCCATGGTGTCTCCTAGACAAGGTCATACAGAAGTTGGAAGTGACAGATTGTACAGTCATCCTCATCACTCCAACTTGGCCAAGAGGGACATGGTATCCAAGACTACTATCGCTCCTGATGGACGAGCCACTCACTCTTCCACTTCAGCGCAGGTCGAGCCTATTTTACTCCAATCTTCCCAGCCTTCATCTCACTGCCTGGAAAGCATGTCGCAGAGAATGCAGGCCTTTTCTCAAGCTGCCTCTACTGCTGTCGCAAGATCTTGGAGATCCTCATCCACCCAACTTTATGACAACAGATGGAACAGATTCGTCCATTGGAGACAGATGTGGTCTAGCTAATGTCACAGTGGACCTCTACCGCACCTAGAGTTTCTGAAGTCGCTCTCGACTATTCCAGTCTGGACTCCATCACCTTGCGGTCTCTCCCGGTCTTTATAGCCAAGAATCAGTCCACGGCTACTGGTCCTTTGGGTCATAGACATTTACTATTCCCGCCTTGGCACCTACAGTGGATCGCCTTCTTTGTCCTATACGAGCTCTCAAGTTCTATCCGACATTCACTGATCCATATCGCCGAGTGTAGAAGACGTCTATTAATCACTCGCAAGACCCACTCAGATAAAGGTATCACATAAGCTACGGTCGCTGGATGACTTAAGGCGACCATAGCAACGAGTTATCGTCAAGCACAAGATACTCCTCCCACTATGGGTTCTATCTCTGCCCACGAAATCCGAGCTTTGGCAACAAGTCTGGCATCCTGGTCATCCATGTCCATCGAACAAGTCGTAGCAGGATGCCAATGGGGGTCACACAATACTTTTACTAGCTTTTACTTGTGAGATATCCACCCAGACCTATTGTTGCGGCCCTGGCGATTATACGTCCCTTGAGAGAGTGGGCGAGGCTCTGACATCAGCAGCTACAGAAGGTGAGTACACCTTTTATCTTTTACTAGTATGGTACGTAAGGAATTCTAGGGCTACCTGTATTAGAACAGCTGACGTCACAACAGCTGAAGTGACGTCATAACCGGAAGTGACGTCACAATTAGAAGGAATATAGACTGGAAGTGATGTCATAATCAGAAGTGATGTCGGAGGTTCTAGAAATGACATCAAAACCAGTTGTAAAAGAGGAATTGACGTCATTTAGAACCGGAAGTTGATAAACCGGAAGTGACGGCACTCTCAGAATCTGAGACAAATGATGAGTTAGAATAGAACTAAAGACATCATTTCATGATTATCAGCAAATAAAAAGGTACTTCAAGTGAAGGTATCGCATATTGACTGATGTAATCATAATACCTGATTTCAAGTCCTCTAAGAGATCTAGAGTAATAACCTCTTGAAAGGGTTTGAATCTGGTAATATACAAGAACTCATACGACAGTATTGGATTGCTGTCAACTACACAGGGAGTTGCTAGAGGCAGATCCCGCCTTATCCATCTGGTATATTCTGGCTATGATGTAAAAGAGGGAAAGGATTCGAAGGAATTATCAAACAATAGTCATCATTGTTAACAATTCTAAGAATACTACCTCTATTAAATGGAAGTACTCCAACCCACCTCCCCAATTCATCTGTCTCCAGTGGTGAGATGTGTTGGAAAGAAGAGACGTTTTGCCTGCCTTTTTGCAATGAAGAGCTAAAGAGCTACTTGTGCTATTGGGGGAACAACTAGTTGTGAGTAGTTGACAGTGAAAAGGACTTCTGTTGAAAATCTGAAGATTAAGTAATAGTGTGTCTGCAGCCAAAATACAGGATTTATGACTATGATGTAATATTGTTAATAATTCTTAGAATTATTAACAATGATAACTATTGTTTGATTTTACACCATCAGGAAATGTAATATTCTACATCCCTGAGTAATTTTATAGTCTGGGGTAGAAGCAGTGCTGTGCGAGCGCAATTTTACCACAACATTTACTTTTCACATCTTATGAAAATGTGAGTCAGAAAAATAACTCCACATCCAGGGATTTAGACAGGCCTACATGTTTTATATGAAATATGAAGTCTGACACAATTGGTGTTCTCAACCACATAATAATGACTGAAACACAATTCATGCCTGATGTACATGATATTAGATATGATGACATTGGCAGTCCAGGTCACATAGTGTGAAAGGAGTCAGAAATATTTGTGTACATGATAAATTTATGATTGGTATTGATCAAACTAAATATACAGGATCTCCAGCATGTCTGGGGTTGAGGATGACCTCCATGCAAGAGGTTGCATGAAACCTAACTCTTGGTTTAGACATGAAAAATCAAAGCATTTTTCAATGCATGATGATGAACTATAGTTTAAATAACTATATGAACATGGCATGTCTGTGAAAAATGCCAAGATCACTTTGAAGGTAATTAGCACATTAAATGACTTGTAAATTTTACAAATTGAATTGTTCCATTAAAAAAGTATTGCATTCGCAATATATCTAATATTTATGTTTGGAAATTTATAGCCAAGTTCTTTAGGGTAGTTTTTGTTTTGAGATTTTCATTGGACCCGTCAAGGTCACCAAAGTTTTATCATCTAAACATAATACATAAGCACTCTCTTCTATACAAGGTCTTGTTAATTCTGTAGTGAGTGTGTGAATATGGTTTTATGCCATGTGTAGCAATATTACAGCAATATCACAGCGGGAGACACCAGAAATGGGCTTCACACCTAGTACCCATTTGGGGAATTGAATCCAGGCCTTCGGTGAATGCTTTAACCACTAGGCTACCCTTAGATGCAGCATGCTACAGTGGCAATCTCATACCACATACAGTTAAAATCAATAATTTTTCTATCCAACAGTCGAGATCAACAGTAATTGTGGGGATACACAATTTGATCAGAGAAATTGTAAAACCTTCATTTGTGGCCATTAGACAGTTCTATTCAAATCCTGAATAAAGGTCATTTGTTAGATAATGGATTTCGATGTGGTACATGGGTACTGTATAGTGTATTTGATTTGTTTGAATTTACAGTGTCAGCTCCCATGACTCCATGGAGAGACAGGTGAGATCATGTCTTGGCCTGCTTGTCTGACTTTTGTCTTTTGCTTGTCCGACCACATCCTCAGAAACCACTGGAGCAATGAGGCTTAATTTTTTATGCTTGTTCCATCTATGATATCTGAATTTGTTCAAGAGGTTTGAATCTGATTTTCAATAGTCTCACCATACTGAAAGAACTTTTTATGATCATATGGTTTTGTTCAAAATTGAAAGGAATTAGGTGTGTGTGAAGTTAGTCGTGGGTGGTTATATTTCCTTAAAGTATAAATGAGTGAGTGAGTTAAAATTTAACGTCGGATCAGCATTATTTCATCCATATTGCGACAAGTATTAATGATGTAACTACTGTTTTAATATAAAACCCTGAATGGTGATTGAAATTTTTCACTTTACTTGGACTTAAAAGATGTTATGTTTAGCATGCCAGAAGAGTAGTTACACATCTAATTTGTTTTCCTACTTAATCAGAAGCTAGAGTTGTAATGTTGGCATACACCCCTACTAATTCGCTCATACAAGTAATATGTATTTTTCCCCAAGAGAAATGGAAGAGAAAATAAAAACAATGTCTCATTTACAATGTTAACCAGCCAGAGAAAGAAATAAGGAATTAATATTTTGTAAGTCTTTTATTCATACTAGAAGATGCCATGCAATGTTATATGATAATTTTTTTGGACAAAAATCAAATGTTTGTCTCTTATTTATGCGCTGGCAGAAACACTGTTCCATCATGTCTAGTTGTCTAACATGGCATAGTCACTCTTCTATTCATAGACACTGGGGTCATTTCTTGTCTTTCTTGACATGTGTCAAGTCATATTTTCCTCGGACACATTTAAGCTTGACCCCTGGGAGATCTTGCACCCTTCCCCCTCTAACGAGCACAACACTGTGCTCCTGGAGGTTGTGGCCCTCCCCAGGTACGTATGCAGTTACTTCTTTACCATTGCTTAATCGGACTCGTACACACTTCCGATTTGCAGAGTTTGGTTTTTTTGGTTTTTTAATAAGAGTTCTTAAGACAACCCCACGAAGAAATGGACGGCAATCAAGCGGACCGGGTTTAGGTGGTGGCCTTTTGAAAGCCCCTCGTCTGTGCATCTGGTTCAGTGTTGACATGCATCTCACTTGGTTCAATATAGTTCCTGCAAACAACCAGTATGTACAAATAATTAAAAACGATTGCATATATATATTTATGACAGAAATTGAAAGCTTTTTATCCTGGTGTTACCTAATATAAATAGAATCTTCATAGGCCCAAACACGCTGAAGTCCCAGGGATGCTGTAGCCTGACCTGAACATGCTGAAATCCCAGTGCGTGCTAGTCTGGACTGATGCCGATTCATAACGCTAGCCCACTGAGATACCATGCCGCAGTTTAACATGAGTACCCCGCTTAGACGCAGTACACTGACTCCAAGCCGACCAGTCCTTGTTTTAGCCCCTTAATGCCGAGTGCCAGACAGGGTAACAACAAGTACCATCTTTTAATGTCTTTTGGTATGACGCGGCCGGATATGGAACCCCGGACCTTCCGCTCTCCGGGTGGACACTCTACCACAAGACGACGGAGGCGGTCACATGCTGAAGGCCAAAGGAATGTTCTAGCTTGACCTAAACATGCCGAAGAAGATCATGTTGCAGCCTGACCAAAACGTGCTGAAGGCTTAGTGCATGTAGTAGCTTGACCATAACATGAAGGCATGCACAGGTTTGAGAGTGTCATGTAGTGTTATGTACAGGGTACACCCCTGTGATGAAGGGTAAAGCACTACAGTGTGATGTTATAGTTAAAAACGCCTCAATTTGGTTTGAGAACTTATGAACCGTATAAATGCAAGAAACACCAGAAAGAATAAAAGAAACATTGGAATACATTATCGTGAAACAATACAGTAGTTGTGACATAAAACAATTTGATGATGGCGGGCAAGAGAAAGACCATGTGCAGCATGAAGACAACTGAAGTCAGTGATGTGCAAGATTGAACACCCTTTCATCAGTGGCCCCAGTGGCTCAGTGGGAAAACAGTGGATTACAATACTAAACATGATTTGTGAGGTTGCAGGTACAATTCACATCATGGAATTTTCATGTGAAAAGAGTGTGACTTTTAAGCAGTCAAAAATCAATATTAGATGCATATTAGGCTAAAAAAAATAATATTCTAGGTTCTCAGGCACCGCCGCATCATCACAAAGTCTGCCGCACGTTTCGTTATTATTTCCATTTTCAAAAAATATAAAATCCTTAAATATTCCTCGTTCTTGAACACACAACCCAAACAGTGAAATGCTACAATACTTAAAGAAACAATGCGATCCAATATAACGTGCAGTTACCTCCCTTTTCATGCACACTGCTTTACTGCGCATCTGGTATGCTATGGTCATGGCAGCAATAAGAGTTTGTGTGCTTGTTTTGCTGTTTGCAAATTTGGTCAATGAAAACATTAAATTTGTGATACAACATCACTAGACATGATGATTTACAAATTCAATGGTACTTGTGTACTGTATGGGGAAAAATGTTTCATACGCAGAGGTAAAAATTTACAATTACATGTGTATTTGTCTCGGGATAAAGCGGGAAATTTATATACCCCGTCTATAAAGCGAATGAAGCACATCGCCAGTGCATACAAAATCCCTACATTTGCAATAAAAATGTGTTTGTCTTCGTCAGAAATTACATCGTATCCCTTCTGCGAATTCAGGGAGACAAACAGATTATAACAATTAAACTTGTCCAATACAAATTTGAAATTTGAGATAAAACATCACTGGACATGATGATTTACCGATTAAATTGTATTTCCCGTTCTGATTGGCATTGTTTAATATGCAGAGATTAAGATTACCGTGTGTCTTGTCTCGTAAACTGTCATTTATGATATATATCCATTCTCTATCCACTAAATTTTGTTTCAAGGCGTCAATAGCGGTAATTTGACCGTGGTTGCTGTAAATAACGGTGAGTTGTGCGATCTTCCGATCACTTCACATATGATTTCGTGGAAATGAATTGAAACAATATTGAATGAAATAAAATAGCTTACAGACATAAATCCAAATATAATATAAACTCTTTTTACAACCAGACAGTGTAATTACATGATTAATGTGCAGATTTGTTGACATGGTACTTCCGGTGTTATGTGCTCACAGTAATGTCTTTGTGTTGGGGAAAAAAACATTTAAAAAAATCAACCCTGTGTATAAGACACCAACCCCAACCTCCCTTGAAGGCCTCCTAATTTTCTAGCTATGAAAAACGTGCCTTATACACACGGTTTGGATTCTTGCAGAGAAAAGCTGCCTGCCTGCACAATATTTTTAAAAGCTATTGCCTGAGATATAACAACAAAGTTTGCAGGCTTTCCACTACTTCATGAAACTTTAAGAACAATAGGATGACAACATTACAGGTTTAAAAGCACAAGGGGAGAGAGCATCTATGACATACAGTGTTTTTACAGGGCACAGACCTGTGTGTTGGGAGGGAATAAAGTGTGTGTGCCACACAGTGTTATGAACTGGGCACATACCTGTGTGTTGGAGGGTAGGTTTTGTTTTTGTTTGTTTGTTGTTTAACGCTGTGCTCAGCAATATTCCAGATATATGATGGCGCACAGGGCTTTCTCAAAATTAGAAATAGGGGGCTCTTATTAGAATATTATTTTGGTGAAAAACAACAGAGTTGAAAGATCTTACATTTCGTGGTTTATGCTGACAGCCTGAAATGTTTATATACGACAGATATATTTTTCCAGAATTTAATTTCCCATAATTAAGGGTGCATCTAACATACGTATTATACAAGAATAAATATGTCTTGTGTACATTGATCAATCGGAAGGGGTGCTAATTGGGATAGTTCACTAGCCAATATATCAGCAAATATCGCCATGGGCACTTCTTACGTCGAATACGGTACCTGTGTGTTGGAGGGTAGTGAGTGTGTGTGTGACATACAGTGTTATGTACAGGACACATACCTGTGTGTTGGAGGGTAGTGAGTGTGTGTGTGACTTACAGTGTTATGTACAGGGCACATACCTGTGTGTTGGAGGGTAGTGAGTGTGTGTGTGACATACAGGGTAATGAACAGGGTACATACCTGTGTGTTGGAGGGTAATGAGTGTGTGTGTGACATACAGTATTATGAACAGGGCACATGCCTGTGTGTTGGAGGGTAGTGAGTGTGTGTTACATACAGTGTTATGTACAGGACACATACCTGTGTGTTGGAGGGTAGTGAGTGTGTGTGTGACTTACAGTGTTATGTACAGGGCACATACCTGTGTGTTGGAGGGTATTGAGTGTGTGTGTGACATACAGGACACATACCTGTATGTTGGAGGGAAGTGGGTGTGTGTGACATACAGTGTTATGTACAGGACACATACCTGTGTGTTGGAGGGTAGTGAGTGTGTGTTACATACAGTGTTATGTACATGACACATACCTGTGTGTTGGAGGGTATTGAGTGTGTGTGTGACATACAGGACACATACCTGTATGTTGGAGGGAAGTGGGTGTGTGTGACATACAGTGTTATGTACAGGACACATACCTGTGTGTTGGAGGGTAGTGAGTGTGTGTGTGACCTACAGTGTTATGTACAGGACACCTACCTGTATGTTGGAGGGTAGTGAGTGTGTGTTACATACAGTGTTATGTACAGGGCACATACCTGTGTGTTGGAGGGTAGTGAGTGTGTGTGTGACATACAGCATAATGAACAGGGTACATACCTGTGTGTTGGAGGGTATTGAGTGTGTGTGTGACATACAGGACACATACCTGTATGTTGGAGGGAAGTGGGTGTGTGTGACATACAGTGTTATGTAGAGGACACATACCTGTGTGTTGGAGGGTAGTGAGTGTGTATTACATACAGTGTTATGTACATAACACATACCCGTGTGTTGGAGGGTATTGAGTGTGTGTGTGACAAACAGGACACATACCTGTATGTTGGAGGGAAGTGGGTGTGTGTGACATACAGTGTTATGTACAGGACACATACCTGTGTGTTGGAGGGTAGTGAGTGTGTGTGTGACTTACAGTGTTATGTACAGGACACATACCTGTGTGTTGGAGGGTAGTGAGTGTGTGTGTGACTTACAGTGTTATGTACAGGACACATACCTGTGTCTTTGAGGGTAGTGAGTGTGTATTACATACACTATTATGAACAGGACACATACCTGTGTCTTGGAGGGTAGTGAGTGTGTGTGTGACTTACAGTGTTATGTACAGGACACATACCTGTGTCTTGGAGGGTAGTGAGTGTGTGTGACATACAGTATTATGTACAGGACACATACCTGTGTGTTGAAGGGTAGTGAGTGTGTGTGTGACATACAGTATTATGAACAGGACACATACCTGTGTGTTGGAGGGTAGTGAGTGCGGGTGTGACTTACAGTGTTATGTACAGGGCACATACCTGTGTCTTGGAGGGTAGTGAGTGTGTGTGTGTGTGACATACAGCGTAATGAACAGGGCACTTGCCTGTGTGTTGGAGGGTAGTGAGTGTGTGTTACATACAGTGTTATGTACAGGGCACATACCTGTGTGTTGGAAGGTATGCTGTAGCAGGTACTCGGAGATGCTTGACACCGCAGAGGTGCACAATGCTCGACATGCTCCTAGAAGGTGAGTCATAGTAAGTGTGATCTGAAACAAACACATTATAGTAAGTGTGATCTGAAACACATTATTTTCAAATGAGACCAGTGTAAATTTGAGACTGATACCATCAATTTACTTATAATTAGGTTACATTCACTGAGTTTTTCTCACCACAAAAAAACATAAATGCTTCAAGGATGCTAAACCCCAAACCCCAGACATTTTAGAACTTAGTCCTTTGAAATAGTCCAGGCATGTTTTATAGAACTTCTATGTTAGTCTAGATATTCTGATCTAACAGCCAGCCAATAGCAGGTAACAATTTGGAAATATCCATTTTTCTATTGCCATTGTACAGTTATATGCATATTTTCATTTATTACTAATTAGTAGTGTTTGTTCTATGACAAATAACATGTAAGGGCACACCCAAAGGTGTCATCAACAGTTGTCAATACACGTAGATGGACAATGTTTGAAAGTTTGTCTATGGTGTGGGTGCTAAGAATCTAAGAATAGATATCGGCCATCAAGAACATGGAAGCCCTAAGTCACTATCACAGCTCCTGTCATTCCTTTGGCATCGAAAACTAACTTGGCAACCATCACAGTACCGCTGAAAGACCTCACCTAGAAACAGATTGAATATCTATGGCACCCAGAACACTAGTCCTGCACCATGATTGTGGAATATATTAATTTTATAAAAAAAAAAAATCTAGAAAAGTATACAAAAGCAAGTCTAGCCAGCTCTATTCCACACTATGAAATCAGCATAGGGATTTTTTTTTTAGAGTCAAGAAGGATATTGTGCAATATAAGATTTCATAGACTAGATGTTTGGGAGCACCTTTAGAATACAGTACCACAACTTCTCGTGAGGACGATCTCTGCCGTAGGTCACATGTCTCAGGACAAGCAACCAGTTTTTAGTGAGAATCCGTCGGACTCGAACCCGTGACCTTCGGATTGTTAGCCTGACAGCTAACCGACTGAGCTACGTCCACACTGTTAAACTTAGTGCAAATTTACCTAGTCGTGCCTATGACGTTACGGAACTGAACGAAAAGGGTCGAATAGGTGACGGACACTTACGAAGGTTACAGGTAGGCATGGTGTCTCGCAACTTTAGTCTACGGAC
Source organism: Haliotis rufescens (assembly GCF_023055435.1). Taxonomy (NCBI): domain Eukaryota; kingdom Metazoa; phylum Mollusca; class Gastropoda; order Lepetellida; family Haliotidae; genus Haliotis; species Haliotis rufescens. The sequence goes on along the minus strand of NW_025964001.1, from coordinate 47,382,209 downwards.
ACTTACGAATGATCCCGATGCCATTTGGCACACTCGTCCCATTCCGTAAGCTACAAGATACTGAGTGGTGGGGAATGAGTCGATATGTCGCGAACTGAAAACGGCTCCAGGCGTCAGACGTCAGACGTCGAACTCGCGAGTACGCATGAATGATATGGTATTTAATAATTCGTAGTGTGATTTTTGTGACAGAAAAGTGTGGTAGGGAACACTGTAAGGATGATGTGGATAATAGTAAGGAACAATGGAGGAATAAGCATGACTAGTGACGACACAACGGTGAGTTCGCTTTTGAATCAGTCCTGAAAAAATGTAGCCGGTGAAAGTGGCTTGTCTGAATGTTCCACGACAGTTTCCAGTAGCCAAAATATTCGACACAAAACCATTTCATTCTTTGTACTCAACGTTTTTGTGTGAAGAATATTAGGAGCCGCTATATAATCTATAATAGCCACTAAACGAGTACCTGACCCTAATGATCGTAAAGGGGTGATTGATCGTAAAGGGGATCCAAGGGCTAAGGATAGAGAGTTCGGGGTAACCTACCCTAAAACTGGCGACATTTGGATGTGTTCAGCGCCAATATAATATCCCTTATAAACTGCATTCTTGTGCATAATAATGAAAATTAATGAACCGAAAAAATAATGTATGTATATTAGTTCCGATTTATAACCATTTTATTCACTTCAATTATGAGAAAAACGAAATAAAAAATATATAAAAAATAAAAGTGCTTTCGTAAACTAGCGCTTGCTCTAAAATGCGCCGCCGCAGGCCATAATTAGTAAACAAATACTCAAAACTCTCAACACTGCAGGGCGTATTCAATGACATTGCGTGTAGAAATGATAGATCACTGGGAGGAGCTTATGTGCACTCGATGACCCCTGACGTCACTGGGCATTGTTTCGTCGGTGTGACTGGCAACAAAATACTACAAATTACGTCATAGGGTATGATCACGTGTTTGAAAAGTTTGTGGTACTGTATTCTAAAGGTAGGCCGATGTTTGTCTACCAGAACACCAACTTCCAACGTCCAGTGACACATGCTAGTTAAAGTCTCTTGGAAACAGAAGGCAATTACAGCAACATTGAGAGAGACAGGTGCTAGCCATTATATTCAGACTTGAGTGTTTTCACCACTATGTATATTAACTATTGACCAGTCACATGATCAATATTGACTTTGGTGGGAAACAACATGGTATCTGCAACATATCTCGACTGAATTATTATTGAAAACATATAAGGCGATAACTTTTTAAATTCAAATTTCAGATTAACTTTACAACTGAATAACTCTATTTTTTTGCATAATGACCACGCAAAAAGTAATTATATGTACACGTAGTAGATCTAGTGTTTTGTGTGTGTGTATACATGCCATTTCATACAGTCTCTGCAGTACTGTAGAGGTTTACTACATTACCATTTTGCAGGATTTCGTCCTGTCCCAAATCAATGAGAGAACTGCTCTAAATCTCTATCTGACTCTCTAATGGTAGACTGTAAAAAACCCAGACGTACAGCGAATATTGCTGTAAAAGGGCATACACGTACTGTCTCATACAGAGACCATGATCAGCTGACGGTGTGGGGCTAAAACGCTTTTTCCTTAGACTTCGGAGATGTCGACGTGTACTGTGCACCCTTCACCGAACAAGCATGTATAACTACGCTTGGTCTAGGTGAGCTAAAGAAGACACTCCTGAAGACAAACCGACAGTTAAGTCTTACGTGGTAAATAAACTTGGTATATAGATCTCTCTTGCTTCTGCTCGATGTAATGGACGCAGTGAAAAACTGAAAAACAGCGCGTGTATAAAATGAATTATAAACACTCGAGACGCTTCCAATTAAAGTGGAGAATTTAATACGCGTTACGTATTCGGGATGGGACATGGAACTATAGATAACCACTGATCATATACATTATGTTTCTCCTCCGAAAATAACAAATGAAATCATATTCCGCATATCAATTGCCATTACGTTTTAGTGTTAACCGGAAGCATTATCGCAGCAAATGAGGTTTTACGAAATTGTGGACTGTTTTGTCGCACTTGTATCCCATTTCTTTTGGCATTTGTCCTAACTTAGCGACTGTCACTGTTTTTGAGTGAATGTACAAAAATGGCGTCTACTCACAAATCTGACAAACACAGTACATTGACTCTCATGACGATGCAGTTCGCGGCTGGTGGATGCGCAGGTAATAACACATGGAAATCATTTGCCATATCTACCTAGCCGAGAGCCACGGGGTCGTCAGTCATGGATGACCCTACATCACGATGTGATGGGATGTAGGGTCACGCCTTGACTGTACGACCCCATCGCGGCTCTCGACAACTATCTGACACACTATCGGCATAGTATGCCGGGGTCATTCCAGTACAGTAAAGGGGCGTTCACACGCCACAACTAGTTGCATGTAATTTTAATATTAAGTCTTCTCGTCAACGAGTTTTTTGCGAATTTGTTTATTATTATTGTAACACGTGCTGTGGGCGGACATACTTTACTTACAAGGCAAGATGCCGGTTCACAACCCTCAATGACTGTACACATGTTGTGTTGTGAAGTTGTGACGTCATACACATGATGTCATACTCATATGCTGGTAGTAGTGAGACTACTTGTCACACTGAACACAATGCCATTTAGAAAGGGTCAAATGTAACAAATGTTATATTTGGGATAACACTTTCTGAGTAAAGTACAGATTCTCGTACGTTTTTGGGTCAAGTCCGTGAAGATTCAGGTAAGAATAGGTCTTCAGCAACCAATGTTTACCATGAGAGGCGACTATGCTTGTGATAAGAGGCGACTTACAAGATTGGGTGGTCAGGCTTGCTGACTTGGTTGATGCATGTCATCGTATCCCAATTGTGTGGATCGATGCTCATGTCATCAACCACTGGATTGTCTGGTCTAGACTCGATTATTTACAAAATGGCATATTGCTGAGTGTGGTGTTAACAACAAACAAAACATGCCCCAAACAAGGTAACTGGTTCATATTATACATAAAACTATTGTCGGTTATAAGTTTGATATTTGCATTTTGTTTTCATTCATTTGCTGTAGCAGGAATGCAGAAGGCCTCGATGGTGACTGATCAAATTGTTCCATACATACAAAATTCAGTTGTGTGAAAGTGCTACGCTTATGGTTATTATTGTTTTAAATATATATAGTAATAGCTGCAAGTAAAATAAGTCCTTATGGAATATGTTATTTCTGATCAAATAATAGTTTCAGATACAATTCATCTGATCATTGCATCAAAATTCTTTGAAGTTATATTATTGGGTACTGAATCACTGGTAGATTGGTAGAAAATGTGTGTACAGCTGATTGCTATTTCTGGCTTAGTTTACAAGAAAATACACACAGTAATCTTTATTTCTGCACAATGCCTAGAAGAACAGAAAATACAATTTAAATTGTAAATCATCATTTCAGGAGAAAATTTATCTTAAATTTCACATTTTTATTGACAATTTTGTTATCGCCTGTTCGTTTATCTGCATTCTCTGAAGGGATACTATGTAGTTTTTTATTCTTCACAGTATGATGTTGACCTTTCAAGTCATGTATGCATTAATCAAGTTTGGGTGCAGCTCTTTATTGTATATCCATTGTTATGAAATACAGCTTCATTCTTCGATCTTCTGGAAGGCGCAGCAAGAATAACACTAAGCATGAGTCACACCAGTCAAAATTATAGTCCATAACAAGCAACTTTTGAATCCACGAAGAAAGATCCCATCCATATCTGAATACGTTCAAACTTGTTATGTTATTTCCCTTTCACAGTGTGCGAGAATTGTTGTCATGTGGCACTGGGCCAACCACTGACTGTGCAATTTTACGAAGTTGTATAGTGTTGAATTTTCTACACCTAGATGTAAAATTAAAGACATGTTGTCAAAACGAAAAAACCTCTAAACCATAGCTACTTTTTTCATACACCGATAGTTCCGCTTTATGTAATCTGTAAGCGAACATTTTTGCAGTCTAATATCTGAGTGACACACTGATATATACTGAACAACAAAAGTTCCTGTGATAAGATTTGATGCAAAGTTACGTTTTTTACCAAATCTGAAACAATTTTGGTTTGCAACAGATAGAGACTCCTATAAGTGTTCAAATGGTTTAATTTGCCATACTGACTTCAGAAAATGCGTTATTTCATAAAAAACATGAACATGCCAAAATGTCAATTTACAAATCAATAGCATGTGTGTCCACCTCTGTTTGCGATGCCAGCAACACATCTTCGTCTCATGGAATGGACCAGGCGTCGCACAAAGTCTTGTGGGATATCTGTCCATATATGCTGGAGCATGTTTCGAAGTTCCTGGAGTGTCTGTGGAACACGTGGTTGACCTCGAAATTGCCGATCCATCTCATCCCACATGTGCTTGATTGGTGAGAGATCAGGGGAGCGAGCCGGCCAGGGGATGACATTCACGTTGTTTTGTTGAAGAGAATCCTGAACAAGTCTAGTAATATGAGGCCAGGCGTTGTCGTGTTGAAAGGTAATGCCTGGGCCACGACGACGCAAAAACGGTAGAACAACAGGGCCGATGATCTTGTCACTGTAGCGCTCTCCATTGAGATTTCCCTCTACCACTATCAAACGGGTCCTCTGTCTTGCTGTTATCCGACCCCCATACCATAACGCTGCTGCCCCCGAACCAATCTTCTTCCATGACACAATGATTGACGTAACGTTCACCTCGACTTCGGTACACTCGAAACCGCCCATCGCTGTGTCTGAGGTGAAAACGAGACTCGTCAGTGAATAGAACTTGTCCCCACTGCATGGCCATCCAGCGTAGACGCTGTCTGCACCACTGTAGACGTTCTTGAAGGTGGTTTCCTGTCAAAATGGGACGTCTGGCGGGTCTTCTGGCGACAATCCCTGCACATCTGAGGCGACGACGTACGGTTTGTGAAGATATTCATCGAAGGCCAGGGATGCTTCTTACAGTCACTGTTGCTGGCTGGAATCGATTTGGTAGGTGTGTTGTTCGAATCCAGTTGTCTTGTCGATTATTGGTTACGCGTGGCCTGCCACTCCGAGGATGGTCTCTGACTGCATTCGTCTGTTGCCAACATTGCCATAAACACCATTTGGTGTTTCTGTGGACGTTTAATTGTCTTGCAACTTGTAAATAAAAAAATCAAATTTGTAAATTATAATTGAGCCGAGCATTTTTGTTCTTTACACAAGCAATGGTGACTTGTATGGTAACAGTCATTCCCATGAGATGTATGACAGTTTGTTAATGAAAGAATTAAAAAGGTATGTATGTCTGTCTTGATGAGGGTTTTTTCTATTTACACAGTAAAAAGATTGGTGAATCTGTTTTGAATAATTTTATAAAATCAGAGTTATGTTTGCCTGTATTATTGCAGGAGCCTGAAGGTGGATGGGCAAAGTAAACACCCTTGATTGAATTGTCAACTTATGGCGCCAGTTTTAGTTAGGGGTATGACTTATGATCCAACAGGACACGAGAGACCTCCTCCTTACAGGATTTATTGGCACACACCTGAGGGGAGCAACCTGTGTTTTCTTATACTAGGTAGACCCATCTATAAGAAATGGGGCAAAGTTTCAGTCTAATAATAACGTGTACAGGAGGTTTTGTCTCCAGTTCTCGAAAGTATTCAGGGTTTCTGCCTTTCTGAGGCACCACTGTTTTGGTGCCCATTGTGCATTCGCCATAATGATGGTGTCATTCCCACGTGTTAACCAGGTGCTCTACCGCCTGACCTGCAGCCCATGTTCAGTGAAACACAAGTAACACAGTTCGTTGTGATGCCTGCTTCATTATATGTGAGTCGAAACCTGCTGCCACAACGCCAGTTTGGTTAAGGGGTGCTGTATGACATGATTCAACAGGACACAAGAGAACTTATAGGATTTATTGGCATACATGTCTACAAGCGCTACCAGGCAAAACGAGATCCGAGAGCAAGGAGAGTTGAGTAAGGGAGATAACTCCCATTCTAATAACCTGCAAAGCAAACCTGTTTGGTATAGGGACACATAATGAAACATGATTAGTGTAGCATGCTGCATTGCATTATCCAGTTCATGTGCCATCTATGTACTTGCAGCATCAGCATCTCCTGGCCAAATCAGTGTGGTCATTTTGACACCACTTATTCACCTGGAGTTAGGAGATAAACATACTGTGCTTTCAACATTGTTAGGTTACCTTTAGATTAACCGCCCTAAACTGAATTTTGAACTGAGTGTGCTGCTAGATTCAAATTTAGCACAGTTAAATCTACAGGTAACCTAGCTCTACATAGAAAACACAGTATGTTTATCTCCATTCTACCATGACTAAGTAAAACACAAACTCTTTTGGGTCAGCAAATACATTGAGTGAAGCAGCATGGCTTGAGTTCATTGTCGATCAGAATTGAAAGATTCACTAGCAACAACCTTTAACTTTCAAAAAAACCTATGGCGCTGTATTTGCTTCCCGTAATACTTCACACAAACTTACGACAGACGCTGAAAGTACCTCGTAAGCTAACACGAGGTTGGCACCCCTAAAGAAAACTAAGCATGCCTTGCAAAGGGGTTCATTCTACACTGCACTTCACTATCATGACGTTATATCGCTCATTTTTCTCAAAAGATATGATGTCACAGTCATATATAGTAAAGCCCAGGGATGTGAAATCTCCGCGGAAACGCGGAAAATCGCGTTTTTTAAAACAGTAGTCCTCGGAAAAAATCATCATCCGCGTAAAAATTTAATATTTTTTTTTTAAAAATACACTCCGAAAAATATAATCGAAAACCGGACAACCGTCGTGGATTGTCCTGTTTTCGATCAGGGCTTTCACCAGCATAGGTTTTCGGACATCATACGTTTTCTGTCACGAATACTTGCACTCTAACGTGGGGTGTGGCGTCACACAGAAATTGTAAATACTCAGAGTCAGCTGATGGCTTGTTTTTAAGATAAAGTTGTCTTTTAGCCTGTAAGTGAATGAGATGTTTTACAGTTCATGTGATTAGCGAGAAAACTATGAATATTTCTTCAGCGTCCAAAACCCCATAACATTGGGATATATGTTGTATTAATGTCTTATGTTTGCAATGGAGTTTTGTTTTTTCATCAAAAGGTAAGTACAAGGTAAGTTTTTTTCAATATGCTTCAACATGGGGAAGGGGTCAGACATTGCACGCTTGTGACAGTTGTCCTTGTGTCTGGGGGATGGGGGTTGAAGTTTATGGCAGTATTGCTCCCAGACCTGGCGGGTAGCCAGGTGCGCGTAAGCTATGCCAGATTTTTTAAAAGTACTGATTTAACTTCGAAATTTTACTGCATCTGTCATCTTGTTCATTTGACTTATTGAATTTTGCCATTGACTTATTACATTTCTTGGTGTGAATGTTGTTCAAACTGCACGAAATTGCTTAAAATGCAATCAAATGTTTTAAAAGTTTCTGGGTGGGCATGCCCCCATACCCCCCTAGACTTTTCCTCTTTTTTCGTGAAAATCTGCTCACATCCCTGAAAGCCCCAAATAGCATCCTTCTGTTCTCAAAACTTGGAATACTTTCTCTTTGAAGATTTCTATTGTGTATTCTGCATGAAATGTATTGCCACACATCCTTTAAATATTGTAGAAACTGCAACTTTTCATTTTGTAGACTATAATTGTACTTAAAATATTTAAATATGCCTAGAACAATGACTGTAAAAGAAGTTCTATTCTAAAAATATTAGCATCTGTGGTGATGCGGCCATCAAATCGGTTGTTTCGATCAGGGAGTTTATTGTGATTTGATACCTGTTCTGGAGAACTGTTGTCAGGAACTTGGAATGTTCGTGTTTGTTTGAGTTTGTGGAAACAAATTGAAGCATTTGCATGGACGCTGTTTGCCTTGCGGATACTTTAGATCGTGGGAATTGAGGGACACGTGAAATGGACCATGTATTCTAAAAGCTTTTGTCAAAATTAAGACAGTTTGAAAAATACTGCGTAACAAATGGTAGCAGAGCGTGGTTGGGATAGTTTAGAGTATTGTTATCTGGGTATAGCATGTAGTGTGCACATTAGCAGATCAACTGCATTTTAGGTCGTGCATTGAACTGACAAAGTCTCCAATGTTTCATGTTTGATGCAACAGCAAAATAAGAAGGTGTACCATCAATGACAGTGTTCATCAAGGTCCAAAATTACAGGGTGACCTATTTCCGATATTGCTCAGGTTTTGTAGGGACCTAGTTTCGATTACTTTGGAGGTCAAACAATCAGAATGACATGACACAAGTTTACCAATTCTCAAGAGTAGTCTTTGGTGTGTTTGCTTCTCCGTTTTTGGCACAGTACATGTCACAAGAACATGCTAGAAGATTTCTAGATATTCTACCAAAAGCTGCTTTGACTGTGTTAAAGTCGACCTGAATGGATGACCACATAGACTCCCTTCCAAGTGAGTTCGAAGCCAGAGCTGTATGAGCAGCATACTGAGTTATGGGGGAAGGCAGGCATGTGTGCTAGAAAGTGGTAAAGCAATTCCCCTGAAGTCTAGCAAAACATAGGGCTACTGAGGTTAACCTTGGTAGGGATGAGTTGCCAACTGCAAAAACACTTGACATGGGTTGCTAAATCTTCCGTAGTACTTGTACACACAACAGTTGGATACTTACAAAGAGAGATTTTCTTAGAGAAATGCCTGGGGTATGCAATCAGTTAGGATTCTTTGCTCCTATCATCATCAAAGCAAAAATCATCATGCAGGAAATCTGGCTCAGAGGTTTAGATTTGGATGAAGAGCTTCAAACTGATTGGAAACAAAAAGCGTTGCTTTGGCTTAATCAGGTGAAAGGGTTTGAAACTGTTAGATTCCTGAGATGCTTTCAACTCAAGATCAACATTAAGGACAGGAGATTGCATATTTTCGTTGATGTTTCAGAAAGTGCAGATGGGGCAGTTGTATACAACGTGACTACCTATCAAAGTGGGACAGTGTCTAGTCACCTGGTGGCGTCAAAGTTTCGAGTAGCACCTGAAATCAATAGCATTCCTCGAATGGAGTAAATGGCACTAAGGCATTAAGCCCCATCCCTGACTGTCATCAAAGCTTTGAAATCAATATTGCTGTTGTGATTCTTTGGTCAGATAGTCAAAATGTGCTGTGTTGGATATAAAAACATATTCAAAACATTTGTTTGTTTGTTGTTTAATGCAGCAATATTCCAGCTATATGATGGTCATCTGTAAATAATCGAGTCTGGACCAGACAATTCAGTGGGTGACATCATGAACGTCGATATACACAATTGGGATACGATGACATGCATCAACCAAGTCAGCGAGTCTGACCACCCGGTCCCGTCAGTTGCCTTTTACGACAAGCATAGTCACCTTTTAGGGAAAGCATGGGTTACTGAAGACCTATTCTACCCCGAGTCTTCACTGGTCTCAAAACATTTGTAGCCTATTGGATAGCCTTTATCCAAGAAAATACTGTTCCTAGTCAATTCCTTCTGTTAAAAATCCAGCAGATATCCTATCTAGGTGTAGAACAATTGCTAATCTGAACAACAAAGCATGGATGTCTGGATCTGACTTTCTGGAAAAGGATGTATCTGAATGGCCTGAGCAGACTGTGGTCACTCAAACATAAGATGATCATGAAGCTAAGAAACCTGTGACATCAAAAAAGCAATTCTCTACAATGGTGACATCTGACTGGTGTTGGAGACTAGATTTGAGCAGACATTCAGAATGGCAAAAACTGCTTAGGATTACAGCATAGGTTTATAAATTTGTGAACAACAGACGTTCTGAATTAAGTTTGAGAATAACAAAGTCACAAAGAGCTTATTGGTGCAGAGATGTATCATTGAAGTCGAGCACAAAAGGAGGAATTCACCAAGGTCTCAATCTCATTAAAATCAGATCTTAGTTCTCACTATCGCTAAACAAAGATCTGAGGACACCCCATTACGGGTCACGTCAGAACGACCTTTCATCAAACCAATCAGAGTGTTGCTTACCAGATCATGAAAGTGACAGTTGAAATGTGTTTTCTAATCATGCAATGGGATGTCCTCAGATCTTTGTTTAGTGGTAGTGAAAACTAAGATCTGATTTTAATGAGATTGCCAAGGTCTGCCCACTTGAATGTTGGAAATAATTGCTGTCAAGCAGTAAACTCAATGGACTTGATCCCATACTTGATGAAGATGGGTTGATTGGATGTGGAGGTAGACTGCAGTATGCAAATTTTCTACCTTTTGATGCACGGTTCCCTATAGTATTGCCACTTACATCTAATCACTTTCTTCATGGTCAGTCGGGTGGAATCTTTGCTCCTGTCTAAATGGCTTCCTTCTCTACAAGCAAGGAAGAAATGGTTTATACCAAGCTGTGATCTTGAAGTAGAAGATCTTGTTCTGGTTATCTCCCCTCAGTCACCTGTAGGCTGTTGGATCACCGGACGAATCACATCCAGGAAGAGACGGACACATTCGAGTTATTGACATACAGACCAGTAAGGGTGTCGTGAAAAGACCAGTGACAAAAGAGTGTCCACAGGAATGGAATGTGTCAGAAAATACCGTTGGAGAAGGCTTCAAGAAGACCAACAGAAGGATTCAAGGAACGGATAGAAGAATTCACGGATAGAGGATTAGAAAAATTTGTGATTGGAGCATTCAAAGAAGAGTTCATGGATAGAGGTTATGAAGAGTTCATGGATAGAGGATTCAAAGGACTCGAGACAGGAGAGATGTTATGTAATGATGGACATTCAAGGAACGTATTTCGAATGACTGTATAGTGATAATTTTTCATTTCATGATACAGAATGTGCTTTTTCTGACAATGAACATTATTCTTACCAGTGAGTTTACATGCTTCCAAATGGAATATTTTCATATGTTAAACACTAAATGTTGAAATGACTGCTTTGTTTTTCAGGATATGTGTGGGCTTTTTATGAACAGTTTAGTTGCATAGTATTCAAATATGTATGTATATATGCTTTTTGTGACTAACAACTAATAATTGAAATGATAGACTGGGATCTATCATTTGTTGGGGGGAATGTTCTGGAGAACTTGTTTGAGTTCATGAAAACACTGTTTGCTTCGTGGATGTTGTAGAACGTGGGAATCGAAGGACACGTGAAATAGACCACGTATTCTAAAAGTTTTTGTCAAAATAAAGTCAGTTTGAAAAATACTGCGTAACAATGCCTCTGATTGACCAATAAGAATTGAGTATTTTCAAAAATCATGGTAGAATGAAATATCTTTTTTTTTTTTTTGTGATCTCAGAAAAATCATTTACATTGTGTGCTTTGTGTGTTTAGGGTTTGTGGAAGTGTCGATCATGCATCCGCTTGACCTCATCAAGACCAGGTTCCAGATTCAGCGTGGGCCAGATGACCCCCAGAGATACACTTCTATGGCTGACTGTGTCAAGAAGATGTACAGGAGTGAAGGGTAACTATTTAATTATTGTCACTCTCAATATGTTTGTGAAGTTGTCAAATGATTTCATCAGTAAACCTAGTATTCTGATTATTTTTTACTTATCCTGCATTAGTCCTTAATGCATATTACTGCATGTTCTTGATAGAGAAAAGAGCTGTGTGAAGGTCTTTGCTTGAAGAAGTTGTTCCAACTAGCTGAGAGGCCAACCCTATCCCGCAGCTCCCACGTGACCATAGGAAGTTGATGTCACGGATCCTCACATTACTCTTGTCACTTGCTGAGTCAAGACCTGTGTTTTTGCTGTAGCATAAACTTGTTCAAACCCTCATGTGTTTGCTATTTGAGTTAATGTTTATTGTCTTTGTGTTGTAGTATGTATTGTACATTCTATGTTTGATAAACATGTGCATAACATTTTTTGGACACTTACTGGCGTTTTCCCAAAAGAAAACAATGGATAATCCCAGGTGTCTTCTTGTTTCAAGTAGCCATCTTGAAAATTTTACATGGCCAGCTAGTTGTGAACTGGCTCGTGTTCTATATTCTTCTTGTCTTGAGCGCATGCAGTCACACCTGACTCCAACCCTCCACCTACCATGCCTCGTTGGCTCCTAACCTCAGCGCAGGACTTGACCTACAGAGGAAGGCTCCAACTCCAACTGTTCAGATGTTCCTGGCTCCCTACATCAGGATCAGGCGCCCGACCCCTCGGTATGCATCGTTCTCCCGGATCACCTCAAGCAGCATCTACGGTGGTGGACGGTGGAATCAAATGTCTTAGTCGGCGGGTTCCTGACAGGGTTTACAACGTGTCTGCGCCTATTTGTAGACGCTTCCCTGCAAGAATGGGGTGCACACCTGGAAGAACAGGTCGCCTCGGGGCTGTGGTCTGCTGATCAGCGCCTATGGCATATCAACAACCTTGAACTGGAGGCGCTTATCTTGGCCATCGCTCATTGGAAGCAGGCCCTCAGATGTTCTTCTCAAAGGACAACATAATCGTCATATGGTGCCTACGGAACCAGTGAACAACTCACTTGACCTTGCTCCTTCAACATATTTTTTTCACCAGGTGGATCATCTGGGGATCACATTCAACACAGTCTGGGCTGCCGAAACATCCTAGCGAATGCACTATCTCAGCCAGGCAAGGTCTCTCCCACAGTGTGGAAGCTTCACCCAGACACCTTTGCTCTTGTTTGTCGAGACCAAACAAGACTTATTTCATCACCAGCCAGAACTGCCAGATCCCGACCTATGTATCACCGGTCCCGGATCCCCTGGCTTGGGCAGGTGACGCTTTCAGCGTCCTCTGGGAAGTATTAGCAGCATACGCTTTTCCGCCATGTCTGGTCCATTTACAGAGAGCACTGAATGCCAAGGGCTACTCGGCCAGAGCGGCTAGGGCCATCACGATGGCGCATCGCCTGACCATTAGGAGCCTCTATGACAACAAGTGGCAATCCTTTGAGAGCTTTTGCAGGGGCAAACAACAAGATCTCACATCTGCATCGCCTCAATTCTTGGCCGAGTTCATGCTCTATCTTCGCCACCAGCGTAAGCTCGAGGGTAGTACTATCACGACCTACCTTGTGGCATTTAACTCCGTCCTGGCAGTTCCGGAAGATCAGCGCGTGACGAAAATCTCTTAACTCCAGGCTCTGCTCCGCTGGAAGACGAAAGGCGAACTTTCGTCCACCAGGTTGGCACTTGAATGTCATTCTCACCTCGCTGAGAGACCCACCCTTCAAGCCCCTTGAAACAACGTCATTCTACAATCTGACAAAAAAGACAGTCTTCCTACTGGCGCTTGCTACAGCAACCCGTGTCAGTGAGCTATATGCCTTGGAAGTCACGCACGTCCACTTTGAGCATTGAGCACAGGGAGCCATGCATCTTGGACTGTGCTGGGACTTCATTGCCAGACAGATTGTTCCTCATCCCTCCCCAATCTTCGATTGTGGGCGCAGAAGATGAACAAGAGCTCTGATGCAAGGAACGCCATAGACAACGACGACGCCCCTCCATACCGGTATCTGCAACCTCGCGAGCGGAAGGCAGCCGCAACACGATCTGGCTACGAGCCATCATTCACCAGGCCTACAAGGCCGCGGGATTGGACCACCCAAGCTCCAACAACCCACATGAGACCCGGGCGGTCGCCTCCACCATGGCGCTACACAGCAACTGCGCTCTTCGTGTCATCTTGGAGGTCGTGTTTCGTCACCAGTCACCATCTGTGAGATGTCGCATTGGAGGATGTGCAAGGCACGCACAACTTGGTCCGTTAGTAGTGGCCCAACAGGACACCACTACTACTGTAAGCGAATTACTTTTAAAGACTCATTCCCGCCTCAAGAGTTTGCATAAACTCTTGTTACGCTTACAAATATTCAAACGAGGTTCTCCCAGTTTGGGTGGCACTCTGAGTGATCGAGTAAAGCTTAAATCCTAAACAAAGGGACAAACTACAATATTATTCCACATACTGATTTATTACCATTTTCAAGTGTTTTGTAAATGATATACATGAATCTCCAGTTCAGAACCCACTAAATATAAAACCACGGAAGTATTAGCGACCAGTATACATGCGTTACATGTTCAGACACGGTTTACACACCAATGGAAGTATTACCGACTAGTTTACATGTGTTACACATTCCTACACAAACTGGTTTACAAACCAATGGACGTATTATCGACCAGTATACATGTGTTACAAATTCCTACACAAACTGGTGACAACCCAATGGAAGTATTCTCGACCAGTATACATGTGTTACATGTTCAAACAACGGTTTACAAACCAATGGACGTATTATCGACCAGTATACATGTGTTACAAATTCCTACACAAACTGGTGACAACCCAATGGAAGTATTCTCGACCAGTATACATGTGTTACATGTTCAGACAACGGTTTACAAACCAATGGACCTATTATCGACCAGTATACATGTGTTACAAATTCCTACACAAACTGGTGACAACCCAATGGAAGTATTCTCGACCAGTATACAAGGGTTACATGTTCAGACACAAACTGGTTGTTACAAACCAATGGAAGTATTCTCAATATGGAACGATAGACACGGAGGCGTCAACCGCTTTCACTATTCACAGTCCTCGAACATATCGAACACACTCGGTCGAACGATAGACACAGAGGCGTCAAACGCTTTCACTATTCACAGTCCTCGAACATATCTAATACACTCTCGGTTGACACACCGGGTCCAAAGTTTTGAAACTTCTTTAGCCTAACCAACACTGGCACACAATTTCCAGCAGAAAATATTAAAAAGCTACGTGCTAAATCTATCCCATTATAACAAACATGATAACCTACTCATAAAGAAAAAAATGGTGTGACTGGGCAAATAAAAAGAACAAACTACTACTAATACAATTATCTTACCATACCGAACGCACGTGTGCACAGATTCCGGCAAGCCTGTCCCCGGAGCCAGACGCTGACTGAAGCTCGTGCGGCACGCACAAGCTTAAATATCCCTTTCCCAAAACCCGGATGTTCGAAACACCCGTATGAACCAAGGTAACTTCCTGTTCCGGTTGTGGCGAGTATAGCGTGTAAACTTCCGTTTCATCACCCCCCCTCCATGGACAAAGGACGGCCTCCGGGCGTCCACCCTCGTGCTGGTCAGAAAGAACCTCTTCCGCAATCCTCAGCATGGGGACAGTCTTTGACATACAGACCATACCGATTCACTTGTAAATACATAGGTGTATATATATATATTACACACACATTATTCTAAAATCACTTCTGACACCAAGCCACAGTCCACCCAAAACAAAATCAACATGCAGTACAGTAATGTGGATAAAAAAAAATTGAGTTGCGGGCTCCGGTACAGAAAAAGTTACAATTAAGATTTTAACAATATGGGAATTTAAAGCAAAATTGATATGAAATTTTAAGAAATATATACATGGAAAAAGAAAAGGCACCAAACAATACGTCTGCTAAGTAACCCTATTCCTAATTTATATAAACATTTCTACTCCTAAAATACAATCTAAAATATACCTACCTTATCTCTAGCTTACAACAAAAACGAGCACTTGAAATCCTGAGGACACCGAATATTAAACAAACTAGATTTCGAGCCAACATACTCGAACAGACTGAATCTCGAGCTGCGGAATTTCAAGCAACCAAGTACCAAGCAAGCAGAGTTTTGAACAAGCAAAATCGAGCAAACATTAGTGCTTGAATAAAACACAGGAGAACTTATCAAAACATATTAAAACATATCAAAACATATCAGAACGTATCAGAACGTATCACAACATCTCACAACATCTCAGAACGTATCAGAACGTATCAAAACGTATCAGAACATATCAAAACATCTCAGAACATCTCAGAACATATCAAAATATATCAAAAAGTCTCAGAACATATCAGAACGTATCAAAACGTATCAGAACATCTCAGAACATATCAAAACATATCAAAAAGTCTCAGAACATATCAGAACGTATCAAAACGTCTCAGAACGTCTCAGAACGTCTCAGAACATCTCAGAACATATCAGAAGGTCGCAGAACATATCAAAACATATCAAAAAGTCTCAGAACGTATCAAAACGTCTCAGAACATATCAGAAGGTCTCAGAACATATCAGAACGTCTCAGAACATATCAGAACTCTAGCAAAACATTAAACCCAGAGCAACATATCCAAAACTCAAGAATGCATACAAACTTATAAATACAGAGTAAATCCAAACACAGGCCAACAAAATTTAACCAGCATACTTGGCACATGAGTTGAAATTCCCTCTCACATAACAATCACACTTTCACATTCACAAGGCGTCCCTTCTTCCACACGAAAGGCGTCCCCCTCCACAAACTCATGGAATATCAGATTCATATGTCCAAGTGCACAAATCTAGTTAATTAGCCATAAAAAAAAATCATGACTAAGCTACCCCTAAAACTATGATACATAATCCGCACAAACTTGCCGACCAGCTCTGGTTACATAACCAGTATCAGACACTGCGGGAACTCCTTCTGACACATTTCTTCTCAAGTGACTCAGCGAAGAAGATGATGTAGGCGAAGAAATGACATCTCGAAACCCACTAAACGAACTAGTGTTACCACTTTGTCCAAACAAAGTTTCGAACCCAGTAACACCATTCTGCCTGGAACCAACTCCTTGGGCACTACCCCCATCAACAGAACTCCTTACTGCAGACAAAACAGTTCCAGAGCGTTCATCTTGCCTAGGCCTGACATAGTAACCTAACGCCGGCCTATTTCCCTGCGAAGAAACCGAACCCGTCCTCTCGTTATCTACAGTATTTACCACAGGGGTAACCCCATCATCCTCTAGCTCAGAACCACTAGTGCTAGCCAAAACCTCCTCTACCCTAGTATCCGACGCTAGTTTCTTCAACCGGTTCACATGTACTACTTTTCTCCTAATATGTCCATTGATCTTACCCTTCACTCGTACAACAACAGGATTTATCTTTTTAGTAACCTCTAAAGGCCCTACCCAAGGCCGGGTCAACTTACGAGTTCTGCCTCGTTTGACTCTAGGGTAATGCAACCAAACCATATCACCCACTTGTAGGTCACCTTGGGTTGTACGTCTGTCATACTGTATCTTTTGTTTTTGGTGGCTGGCCTCCAAATTTTCCTCTACTACCCTAAAAGCATCCTCAAAACCCTGTTTCATGTGTCTCACATAACAAGGTAACTCAACTGACTCCTGTCCAGGTGAACCGCTGACAATGTCTACAGGTAGATCAAGTTCCCGACCAAAAACCAGATAGTTAGGTGAAAACCCTGTGGAATCCTGTTCCGCACATCTGAACGACATAAGCACTTTGGGAAGATGTACATCCCAATCCCTCTGAGAGTCCTGAACATATTGGCTTAACATACCCGACAAAGTCCTATTGAATCTCTCTACCAACCCAACACTCATAGGATGGTACGGCGTGGTCCTGGTCTTCTTAATGCCCAATTCTGCACAAACAGACTGAAAAACTTTAGACTCAAAATTGGCACCCTGATCAGAGTGTAACGAGACTGGCCGACATACCAAACCGACATACAAATTCATCCACAAACTTCTTGGCCACCATTTCCGCCTCCTGACTGGAGATGGCATAAGCTTCCACCCACTTGGTAAAATAGTCCTGTACCACCAAAATATACTTATTTCCATTAGTAGTAACAGGCCAGGGCCCTGAAATATCCATTGCCACTCTCTGAAAAGGATAACCTGCCGTAAACCCATGCAACCTTGCCTTACCACGAGGGATAGGGGATTTTCTTTTTGCACAACCCAAACATGATTTTACCCAAACCTCTACATCTTTACGGCAACCAGGCCAATAGTATCGGACCTTGACCTTCGACAGACTTTTTCTTTTACCTAGATGTCCACCTCCAGCTACAGCCTCATGAACTCCGTGCAAAATCTCCTTAACCATACTAGGTGGAAGCACACTCTGGTTAACACTAGAACCATCCAACTTCCTCACCAAAACCCCTTCCACAATAGCTAAGGAATCCCATTGCTGCATTAATACACTGACAAATTTTGTAAACAGGCGTTGTACCAGAGACTTATCTTGTTGATCCACGGCCTTATATAAGCTACTCAAATCACTTCGTTGGGCTTGTTCTAACGGAGATTGAATGGACATTGCTAGAATTTCAACTCTATTGCACTGTCGACAAGGTGTACGGGACAATGCATCAGCATTTCCATGCTTCTCTCCAGGTCTATGTTTGATCTCAAAATCATACTTAGATAAAACCTCCAACCACCGAGCTACTTGTCCCTGGGGTTCCTTAAACCTCATCAACCAGGTTAATGAGCCATGATCGGTCCTGATAAGAAACTTCTTGCCCATAAGAAAATGTTTGAAATGAGTCACACCTGTCACAACGGCTAACAATTCTCTCCTGGTAACACAATAATTTCTTTCAGGTCTAGACAAAGTTCGACTCCCATATGCTATGACACGTTCTTTCCCTTCCTTTTCTTGACTCAACACAAAGCCCAGACCAACTCCACTGGCATCAGTGTCTAAAATGAAAGGTTTCTCAAAATCAGGATATGCCAAAATGGGAGCAGAAACCAACAAACTTTTCAAAAATTCAAAAGCACTCTGACAAGCCTCAGACCATTCGAATTTTACTCCCTTTTCAGTCAACCTCGTTAAAGGTTTAGCCACACTGGAAAAATCTTTGATGAACTTACGATAATAAGTTGCCAAACCGAGAAAACTTCTAACCTCAGAAACTGTACTTGGAACGGGCCAATTCTGTACTGACTCGACCTTCTTTGGATTTGGCGCTACGCCCTCACTAGACACTCTATGCCCCAAATAAGACACCTCAGTAGCAAAACGTGCACTTAGAAGGTTTCACCTTCAACCCACTCTCTCGTAGTCTTTCTAGTACTTGAGATAAGTGATCTAAATGATCTTCAAAAGTCTTGGAGTAGATATATGATGTCATCAATGTACACCAAACAGATTTTCCACTGCAAGCCAGCCAATACACAATCCATCAGCCTCTGGAAAGTTCCTGGGGCATTACACAACCCAAACGGCATTACGTTAAATTCATACAGACCTCCCAGTGTTTCAAAAGCTGTTTTCTCTCTATCTCTAGGGTGCATTTCAACCTGCCAATATCCTGAAGCTAAATCCAGAGACGAAAACCAAGAAGAACCAGCTAATTGTTCCAAAGAGTCATCAATACGTGGTAACGGATAGGCGTTCTTAATCGAGGCATCATTCACCTTTCTAAAGTCAATACAAACTCTCGTAGATCCATCAGGTTTGCCAACCAGTACTTTAGGGGAAGCCCAAGGGGACTCTGAATCCCGGATAATACCATCACGCTCCATATCGTCAATCAACTTCCTAACTTCAGGCTGCTTATGAATGGGCAATCTCCTAGGAGCTTGCTTAATTGGCCTAGTATCTCCCGTACGAATCTCATGCTGTACCTTGTTAGTCCTACCTAAATCATGCGAACCTGCTGAAAACACTTCTGAATAAGAAGCTAATAACATATCCAACTTTTGCTTCTGATCCACAGTCAAATCTCCCATCCTACACTTATCAAAATTTGGCGTACCCGAACTGGGATAACTCTCAGCTGGACAATTATGAACCATCTCAGTAAAAACTCCTATCTGAGTACCCTTGTTGATAGACACATTCAAAGAAGTGGGGTTAACCACTCTAATAGGAACCATGTTATTTACTGGCTCTACTGCCACCTGAGCCACCATAATCCTTGAAGTATTTTCAAAACTAGACTGTCCTTCAATGAAACCCTCACCTTCATAATCACCATTTAACTAGGAAAAGAAAATCATTTCATGACCTGCTGGGACCACCACTGTTTGTGGGACAACAACTCCCAACTGAACCACTTTATCAACCTCTTGCATAGGCACACTACTATTGGAAGTATTACCGACTAGTTTACATGTGTTACACATTCCTACACAAACTGGTTTACAAACCAATGGACGTATTATCGACCAGTATACATGTGTTACAAATTCCTACACAAACTGGTGACAACCCAATGGAAGTATTCTCGACCAGTATACATGTGTTACATGTTCAAACAACGGTTTAAAAACCAATGGACGTATTATCGACCAGTATACATGTGTTACAAATTCCTACACAAACTGGTGACAACCCAATGGAAGTATTCTCGACCAGTATACAAGGGTTACATGTTCAGACACAAACTGGTTGTTACAAACCAATGGAAGTATTCTCAATATGGAACGATAGACACGGAGGCGTCAACCGCTTTCACTATTCACAGTCCTCGAACATATCGAACACACTCGGTCGAACGATAGACACAGAGGCGTCAAACGCTTTCACTATTCACAGTCCTCGAACATATCTAATACACTCTCGGTTGACACACCGGGTCCAAAGTTTTGAAACTTCTTTAGCCTAACCAACACTGGCACACAATTTCCAGCAGAAAATATTAAAAAGCTACGTGCTAAATCTATCCCATTATAACAAACATGATAACCTACTCATAAAGAAAAAAATGGTGTGACTGGGCAAATTAAAAGAACAAACTACTACTAATACAATTATCTTACCATACCGAACGCACGTGTGCACAGATTCCGGCAAGCCTGTCCCCGGAGCCAGACGCTGACTGAAACTCGTGCGGCACGCACAAGCTTAAATATCCCTTTCCCAAAACCCGGATGTTCGAATCACCCGTATGAACCAAGGTAACTTCCTGTTCCGGTTGTGGCGAGTATAGCGTGTAAACTTCCGTTACACTACACGTTGCCTCCAGTCAAGAGCCGGCCTTACGACCTCCTCTGGCGTTATGCCTTGGACTAGAAGGTTCATGCCCCACTTGCATACGGCTCGGTACTCCAGTTTATGGTGTTAACTTTAGGATTATCGTCGATAGCTGCGTAGTACCAGGACACAACACATACCTGACTCTTCCCTTCAATGTAATTGTCATTGATGCCACCATACAGCTGAAGGCGGGCTGAGGGAAGCCATGGAGAAGCCGACCACACAGCCAAGCTGAGGGAACAGACTCTGGAAAAAAGATGTCCACATCTGAAGGTATTCCCTTCACCGATTCCGTCAGATAAAGATGCATTAAGGAGTTATGCAGGATAAGTAAAAAATCTAGTGAAATCCTAGATATTTTTTTTATATATTTGTATACTTATCCTGCATTACTGCATCTAAAGAGACCCACCCATCACAAAGCTGCCTCCCCACGATGCCTTCCGATGTCCGGACTCCAGAGTAATGTGAGGATCCATGACGTCACTTCCTTTGGTCACGTGGGAGCTGCTTGATAGGGTTGGCCTCTCAGCTAGTTGGAGCAACTTCTTCAAGCAAAGACCTTCACACAGCTCTTTTCTCTGTCAAGAACAAGCAGTAATATGCATTAAGGAGTAATGCAGGAAAGAAAATATCAAGGATTTTACTAGCACTGCCATGTCTTATGTTTGGTCAGTACTTAATGTTCGAGCAAAGAATAAAGCATGGTGCAGCAGCCAGCACTGATACCCTGTCTACTGTATATTTTGCATGGTGGTGAGATGTACAGCAGCTGTCTAGCCAGCACTGATACCCTGTCTACTGTAGATTCTGCATGGTGGTGAGAGGTGCAGCATCTGTCTAGCCAGCACTGATACCCTGTCTACTGTAGATTCTGCATGGTGGTGAGAGGTGCAGCAGCTGTCTAGCCAGCACTGATACCCTTTCTACTGTAGATTCTGCATGGTGGTGAGATGTACAGCAGCTGTCTAGCCAGCACTGATACACTGTCTACTGTATATTTTGCATGGTGGTGAGATGTACAGCAGCTGTCTAGCCAGCACTGATACACTGTCTACTGTAGATTCTGCATGGTGGTGAGAGGTGCAGCATCTGTCTAGCCAGCACTGATACCCTGTCTACTGTAGATTCTGCATGGTGGTTAGAGGTGCAGCAGCCAGCACTGATACCCTGTCTACTGTAGATTCTGCATGGTGGTGAGAGGTGCAGCATCTGTCTAGCCAGCACTGATACCCTGTCTCATGTAGGTTCTGCATGGTGGTGAGAGGTGCAGCATCTGTCTAGCCAGCACTAATACCCTGTCTACTGTAGATTCTGCATGGTGGTGAGAGGTGCAGCAGCTGTCTAGCCAGCACTGATACCCTTTCTACTGTAGATTCTGCATGGTGGTGAGAGGTACAGCATCTGTCTAGCCAGCACTGATACACTGTCTACTGTAGATTCTGCATGGTGGTGAGAGGTGCAGCATCTGTCTAGCCAGCACTGGTACCCTGTCTACTGTAGATTCTGCATGGTGGTGAGAGGTGCAGCAGCTGTCTAGCCAGCACTGATACCCTTTCTACTGTAGATTCTGCATGGTGGTGAGATGTACAGCAGCTGTCTAGCCAGCACTGATACCCTGTCTACTGTAGATTCTGCATGGTGGTGAGAGGTGCAGCAGCTGTCTAGCCAGCACTGATACCCTTTCTACTGTAGATTCTGCATGGTGGTGAGATGTACAGCAGCTGTCTAGCCAGCACTGATACCCTGTCTACTGTAGATTCTGCATGGTGGTGAGAGGTGCAGCATCTGTCTAGCCAGCACTGGTACCCTGTCTACTGTAGATTCTGCATGGTGGTGAGAGGTGCAGCAGCTGTCTAGCCAGCACTGATACCCTGTCTACTGTAGATTCTGCATGGTGGTGAGAGGTACAGCAGCTGTCTAGCCAGCACTGATACCCTGTCTACTGTAGATTCTGCATGGTGGTGAGAGGTGCAGCATCTGTCTAGCCAGCACTGGTACCCTGTCTACTGTAGATTCTGCATGGTGGTGAGAGGTGCAGCATCTGTCTAGCCAGCACTGATACCCTTTAAACTGTAGATTCTGCATGGTGGTGAGAGGTGCAGCATCTGTCTAGCCAGCACTGATACCCTGTCTACTGTAGATTCTGCATGGTGGTGAGAGGTGCAGCATCTGTCTAGCGAGCACTGGTACCCTGTCTACTGTAGATTCTGCGTGGTGGTGAGAGGTGCAGCAGCTGTCTAGCCAGCACTGATACCCTTTCTACTGTAGATTCTGCATGGTGGTGAGATGTACAGCAGCTGTCTAGCCAGCACTGATACACTGTCTACTGTAGATTCTGCATGGTGGTGAGAGGTGCAGCATCTGTCTATCCAGCACTGATACCCTGTCTACTGTAGATTCTGCATGGTGGTGAGAGGTACAGCATCTGTCTAGCCAGCACTGATATCCTGTCTACTGTAGATTCTGCATGGTGGTTAGAGGTGCAGCAGCCAGCACTGATACCCTGTCTACTGTAGATTCTGCATGGTGGTGAGAGGTGCAGCAGCTGTCTAGCCAGCACTGAAACCCTGTCTCCTGTAGGTTCTGCATGGTGGTGAGAGGTGCAGCATCTGTCTAGCCAGCACTGAAACCCTGTCTACTGTAGATTCTGCATGGTGGTGAGAGGTGCAGCAGCTGTCTAGCCAGCACTGATACCCTTTCTACTGTAGATTCTGCATGGTGGTGAGAGGTGCAGCAGCTGTCTAGCCAGCACTGAAACCCTGTCTCCTGTAGGTTCTGCATGGTGGTGAGAGGTGCAGCATCTGTCTAGCCAGCACTGAAACCCTGTCTACTGTAGATTCTGCATGGTGGTGAGAGGTGCAGCATCTGTCTAGCCAGCACTGATACCCTGTCTCATGTAGGTTCTGCATGGTGGTGAGAGGTTCAGCAGCTGTCTAGCCAGCACTGATACCCTGTCTACTGTAGATTCTGCATGGTGGTGAGAGGTGCAGCAGCTGTCTAGCCAGCACTGATACCCTGTCTCCTGTAGGTTCTGCATGGTGGTGAGAGGTGCAGCATCTGTCTAGCCAGCACTGATACCCTGTCTACTGTAGATTCTGCATGGTGGTGAGAGGTGCAGCATCTGTCTAGCCAGCACTGATACCCTGTCTCATGTAGGTTCTGCATGGTGGTGAGAGGTGCAGCATCTGTCTAGCCAGCACTGATACCCTGTCTCATGTAGGTTCTGCATGGTGGTGAGAGGTTCAGCAGCTGTCTAGCCAGCACTGATACCCTGTCTACTTTAGATTCTGCATGGTGGTGAGAGGTGCAGCAGCTGTCTATCCAGCACTGATACCCTGTCTACTGTAGATTCTGCATGGTGGTGAGAGGTGCAGCATCTGTCTAGCCAGCACTGATACCCTGTCTACTGTAGATTCTGCATGGTGGTGAGAGGTACAGCAGCTGTCTAGCCAGCACTGATACCCTGTCTACTGTAGATTCTGCATGGTGGTGAGAGGTGCAGCATCTGTCTAGCCAGCACTGGTACCCTGTCTACTGTAGATTCTGCATGGTGGTGAGAGGTGCAGCAGCTGTCTATCCAGCACTGATACCCTGTCTACTGTAGATTCTGCATGGTGGTGCGAGGTGCAGCAGCCAGCACTGATACCCTGTCTACTGTAGATTCTGCATGGTGGTGAGAGGTGCAGCATCTGTCTAGCCAGCACTGATACCCTGTCTACTGTAGATTCTGCATGGTGGTAGGAGGTGCAGCAGCCAGCACTGATACACTGTCTACTGTAGATTCTGCATGGTGGTGAGAGGTGCAGCATCTGTCTATCCAGCACTGATACCCTGTCTCATGTAGATTCTGCATGGTGGTGAGAGATGCAGCATCTGTCTAGCCAGCACTGATACACTGTCTACTGTAGATTCTGCATGGTGGTGAGAGGTGCAGCATCTGTCTAGCCGGCACTGATACCCTGTCTACTGTAGATTCTGCATGGTGGTGAGAGGTGCAGCAGCTGTCTAGCCAGCACTGATACCCTCTGTACTGTAGATTCTGCATGGTGGTGAGAGGTACAGCAGCTGTCTAGCCAGCACTGATACCCTGTCTACTGTAGGTTCTGCATGGTGGTGGGAGGTACAGCATCTGTTTAGCCAGCACTGATACCCTGTCTACTGTAGATTCTGCATAGTGGTGCAGCATCTGTCTAGCCAGCACTGATACCCTGTCTACTGTAGATTCTGCATGGTGGTAAGATGTACAGCAGCTGTCTAGCCAGCACTGATACCCTGTCTACTGTAGATTCTGCATGGTGGTGAGAGGTACAGCAGCTGTCTAGCCAGCACTGATACCCTGTCTACTGTAGATTCTGCATGGTGGTGAGAGGTACAGCAGCTGTCTAGCCAGCACTGATACCCTTTTCATGTAGATTCTGCATGGTGGTGAGAGGTACAGCATCTGTCTAGCCAGCACTGATACCCTGTCTACTGTAGATTCTGCATGGTGGTGAGAGATGCAGCAGCTGTCTAGCCAGCACTATGATTCCCTGTGCAGTGTAGATTCTGTTCCAGGCCTCTGTCCTTCTACAAGGGGATCCTGCCACCTTTAATGGCAGAAACACCAAAAAGAGCTGTTAAATTCTTCACATTTGAACGCTACAAGAACATGTTTTCATATGGTAACTACCTCATCGAGCCTGTGGTGAGTGTTCAGGAGTACTAGCTCACCTGGTGACTTAACAATCTGTTATATGGCCAATATGTCTGTACAACTTAGGTTATAATCCAAAGTTTGAAATTAGCGTGAATAAATCAATCATGTATAAGGACTGTAGATATGAAGCCATCAATTCGCTTAGTTGAGTTTGAAATATGTTCTTAGCAATTTCGCCACATCTATAAGCTGTTTACTTAGTAATTTGGTAATCCCTTTGTCTCACATCAGTACCCCATTTTTCTTTCAAAGTATTTGGTAAGTACAATTATTAAACAGTAATAAATTTTCTTTCTCACTTTTTTTAAACCCTTTTTTAGACCTTAAAATATTTTATTTGCACAATCACTAATTGTCTGCTGAAATTCTTTAGAAGACCATTTTATACTTCATAAATCACAAATTTCATTCATTTCTACATGGCATCAGTGTGGCATAGCAGAGTTATCTCCTTGTGTATATAAACACAGCCCCAGAATATATGAATTCATAACTTTTAATGTGAAGTTTACACGGTATACAACTTTTCCACAGGCAGAGAGGTACTGTGAACTGATATTTCCGCATTCCTGGGGAAACTCCTTGGAATTCCCTTGCATGAATAAATACAGAAACATTATTTCTGATTATTATGACACTTTAAACTTGATGTCAAAGTCAGTGTGATGAGAAAGACTGTTTGACTGCATGCTGTGGTCTCATAGTCCCGCTATAACCAATCTTGGTGATCTGCATGAATAAGTGTTGACACTAAAACTGCCAAATCCTGTATTTCCACTATCTTGACACTTTAAATATTTTCAGATATTCGACAAAAGTCCTCTGTAAACTATCCTTAACTAGTTGAGATACTAATAGTGCCTACCCTCCTGAGCCTCTTGCACATGTGCAAGGTGGGAGAACCTCACTTTTCTCTTGTTTGCTTCTGGCTTCTGTCAGAATGAAAAATAATTGTTGTTGTAGCACATAATTACGAATATTACTCGTAAACTACATAGTGGTTTTCACTTGCATTATAGCTGAAGAGGATTAGTTTACCTTAGAAACTACTGGCTGGGATGGTCATCGTTGTTTGTTGAAAACAAAATGGTGTTACGTCCTTCAGCTTTTAATTAGTGTTGGCACTTTATGATCACCAGAGATGCTCAATCCTGCTAGAAGTGCCAATCTACCAGATGTACATCTTTCCAAGGCAAGGGTGCTAACTGACTATAAAAGTCTAGTTTTCACCCATGCCAAAGTGGGCTGGAATTATGGAATTTATGTTTTGGCTAGACTAACGAGTCCATGCATAGTCAAATCAGAATCGCATAACGAAATCGACATCCGGTCAATTTTCCAAAACTTTTCATGTTTTTAATCAAGGTGCTCATGTGATTTGATGCACTTCGCAGAGTAAGACCATTTTGTTTGAACCAAATGCAAGTAATATGAGAGGTAGAATCGGATTGGTCAATAGGTGGGACATAGAGGGACATAACTGGTAACAGCCACTGGTAGCGCTACGATTGAGCCCAGAAATTCCAGCCTAGTTCGGCAAGGGTGGAAACTGGACTTTTAGTCAGTTAACTCCCTTGACTGGGGAAGATGCCACATGTACTGTGGAGTCTAGCTGCACACAAGATGATATTTCAGGATCACTGGAAGCAGCCAGGAACACACACAGTGTCAGCTCTAACTATGTTTAATTCAGTCAGTGTGAATTACCATCCCAGGATCGAGGAGGATAACCCCATGACCCAGGACTGGTAGCAATATCAGAGGAGGTGACGGCAACCAAGAAGTAACAGCGACCATCCCAGCAGGCTGGGGGCCATGAGGGCAGCAAGTACCGGGTGACTTGGATCAGATGCACAGCATGGGAGATTGATCACTAGAGGCTTGAGTCTGTTGTTGTTGTTGTTGTTGCATTAAGTGTTTAAGAGGTGGCCTTCTGCCTAAGCAATTTCGGCTGACCTGTCCCTCTTTGGGACTCCTGTGTGTGAGTAGGGTACTCATATCTATTTTGAGTTTGGTATTCACATAATTTCTGTTTTTGTATTGATATCATTTCTATTTCCTATATTGATGTGATTTCATTTTTATCCTTGGCTGCTCTGTTTATATACGTTCGAGTAGCTGTCCATCTCTCAGAAATAGAGTTAGTTTGGCCTTCGCTATTTCATCTCTTGGCTTCAGGAGATCTATGACAGATAGCGGATGTAACTGCAATTCTTGTTTTAACCTAGCCCGGGCTGTGGCATGGTCTTGACATTCTAGTAACACGTGGTCAATGGTTTCAGCCTGATTGAAAGATGAACAAACCTTTTCATAGTGCTTTTTGTGACCGAGTCTGAGGCGTGAGATAGCAGTTTCAATTTTCCTTTCATTTGAGTATGAGTTTGGCTTTTGTTGGACCTTGGGTTGAATTTTGAAGAGCCATCTGCCGATTTTACTTGCGTCCCATTGGACTTGCCATCTTTCTGCTATGGAGGCTTTGATTTTGATTTTGATCTCTAGTTTACTAAAGGGAATAGGCTGTATAACCACTTTGTCTAGAACTAGCTTCGCCAGTGAGTCTGCTTTTTCATTTCCATGAATATCTATGTGAGAGGGGATCCAACACAGCTCCACCTGTTGCCCTTGGTCCGATAGTTTTGTATATTCGTATAGAATATTGTTGACTGTGTTTGGCCTGGAGTTTCAGTTTCTGCCACTGATGGCTTGAAGTGAACTTAGCGAGTCTGATAGGACGACTGCTTTTGCTTCCGGAAGTTCCGGAATGCAGCTCAACCTTTGTAGGCAGTCTGTCACACATGAATTATTAGGTTTATGTTATTTCATTGAAATCAAAAGCAGGAAATCCCAAGTAAGGCATATCCAAACAAGATACATCAGGTCAATGGCAAAGCTTATTCAGGTTCCAAGTGTTGTTACACAAATTAGTGCATTCCTTTGAATGTAATAATAGTGTTACATATTCAGCATATCCGCTGTTATTGTACATGCATGGGTGAGCATGGTTTTCCTTGTAATTATAAGATTATTTAACAGGCTACTAAGAACAAATACTCTGTCATACACCGTATGTGACAGTCATAGCTGCTTGATCAACTTGTGTAAGCAAACTAACTGCCCTTGAAATTGAACTTTGTGAGAAGCACTGTGGTACTTAATTACAGTGTTTATTGGGATCTTAGTTATGCATGTCATTGTTTCCACCCATGTGCAGTGAACCTGATGTCACAATAAATTCCAATATGTCAAGATAGCTAATGTAAGTTCTAAGTCCTAAGTCCTAATGAGGCTAGTTTGGAGACGCCAGTTCAAGGGAACACCACTGCAAATGAATACTTTGTACAATAATACGAGACATCGCTTGCGTTATATTCAGAGGTACTTGTGTTTTTCTAACATCGCATCTTACAAAGATTTAAACCTTGCTGGTTCTTTTTCATGCGACATTTAAATCTAATAGTGCTTTCTGTTCGAGAAATGTTACACACTAAAGCGAATAGAGCAATTCACCATCATGGCTTTCTACTATTTGACCCCTCAGCAGCCCAAAGCTTGGGGGACATAGCAACATTAATCATGGTAGGCATGTGTTTGTGATGCCCATTGGAACTCTGCTTTTATATATAGTAATCAGAATTACACAGATCTCAAATAGTGTGGATGCCCTTCTTACACCTATTTATACCTATAACAAAGTGAGGAGCCATAAAAGTTCATGTAGGATTCTTTTTTTCCCCCCTATCATTTACCTTTATGATAGAACGATGTCATGAAAAACATTGGTCACAAGCTGGAATTGAACTTGTGAAGTCTGCACGGAAGGCTAACGAATGTAGTCTTATGCCATGGCGAGACGGCATCTTGCCAAACTGGATTATCTTGGACTCGAATCTCCCAATTTTTGGCCAGATAATACAATTACCTGGATAGGTATTTTATAGGGGTTACTGAAATTGGATTTCTGAAGATATCTTTTGATGGTGGATAGTTTAATTGAATATATGAATGTTAGAATATCAATCATACTCATCCCCTCATCTCCATCACTTTTCCTGAATGTTGTATTTTAATTTCATAAGGCTTCCATTCCAGATGAATCTATAGAAGATTCTTTTCTGTTCTTCAATATATGTCTTACTGATAGGTGGATTAAGTAAGGCTGATAATACATGACCACTGTTGATAATGCTAATGTTTTAATAACTGTTATTTTAGCTGTTGGAGTTGGGCTTCTGTTTCTCCAATGCCCTAGAATTCTGTGAATAGATTCAATTCCTTTCCTTGTGTTAATTACCCACAAAGCATTGTATTGAGCATTAATAGTTGTCCCCCAAACTTTCCATTGCCAATCTAATGTAAAGTTTTGACATAGTTTGACCTTACTTCCTGTCATTGAGCCAATCCATATTGATTTGGTTTAAAAAAACAGACTTTAAGGCTGTGGTCAGTGCCCTCTAGGAAGAGCAAGGCATCATGAGCATGTTGTCCTAGTTTATGATGTATGCCATCTACTTTTATTCCTTTAATATTTGTGTTTTTTGATACTCAGAATTTCAATGACAGAAAGGAACAAATATTTTGATATTGTATCTCCTTGTCTACAACCTATTATTAAAGAAAATTTCAGAGAGGTGTCCATTTTGAATCACACAGAATGATGCATTTTCCATCCGTATGGATATCCAATTTTAATGTATTTTGTAAAACATAAGCAATATGAATTGTACAAGGACTGTATTAATGATACATCTTTTTTTGTTTTCATGTTTTGAATATGATAACATAAAGTATTCTTATGTTTTCAATTCTGTATCTACCAGCAATACCCAGTAAACCCTGACAAAACTTCGGGAATGAACCAGATCAGGTTTGAGTATTTAGATACACAAGAACCAGACAGGGTTTGAGTAAATGAATATTATCATTGTTAGATTGTTATTTTCAAATTGTTCTATTTTGTATGTAAATATTCATTTACTTCAACCCAATCTGGTTCATTTACTCAAAGGGCGGTAGGGTAGCCAAGTGGTTAAAGCATTCGCCGAAAACCCGGGTTCTATTCCCGACATGGATACAATGTGTGAAGCCCATTTCTGGTGTCCCCAGCCATGATATTGCTGGACTATTGCTAAAAAAGCTGCGTTAAACCTCACTCACTCATTTACTCAAACCTAATC
Organism: Haliotis rufescens; assembly: GCF_023055435.1. Lineage (NCBI taxonomy): Eukaryota > Metazoa > Mollusca > Gastropoda > Lepetellida > Haliotidae > Haliotis > Haliotis rufescens. Next base: position 47,351,461 of record NW_025964001.1, on the reverse strand, counting down.
TGGTTCTCATGAAATAAAGAATGTAAAAGTGCATTTCAATCTATTTGTAATTCAGAGTATAAAATTTTATAGATAGTTTGCCTGGTTTGGAGAATACACTCTATGTCACCCCTGTTCATTGTTAATGTTAGTTTGTTATTATCCACCATATAGGAATGGGTGCTGTCTGTCCCTCCTTCCATCTTTCCATCAGCCATGTTTTGTTTCTGGAGCAGAACTAAAAATACCATGAGATATAGGAATGGGTGCTGTCTGTCCCTCCTTCCATCTTTCCATCAGCCATGTTTTGTTTCTGGAGCAGAACTAAAAATACCATGAGATATCTTAACCATACATGGCACATAGATAGGTCTAGTGGTGAACTGATGCCTATTGGTAGTTTGGGAATTTTGAAAATTTTATTTTTCGAGTTTTCATGGAAACAGTTTTGATTGAAAATTGCGGTAGTGCTCCCTTCTGGAGCAGATTTTAAAAACTGTACAATATGTCTTGACCAAACTTGGCACATAGTAGTATAGGTAATGGGGGTTCTACCGCAACTCCACTGGAGCCGGATTCATATACCTATACTGCTACTACAGATGGCATTTTTTATGCCAAAATGACTATGCGATTTAACGATAGTCATGAGATTAAGTTAAATTGGCTCTGTTAAATTGGCTCTAGCTCACCAATACCTGGGACCAATCATTGCTTTAGATGAGCCCAAATGGTAATAAAAATATTCTTCATTATTTTTATCGATAAAGCGATATTCAACATTTTTATTAAGATCTTCGTTCATTTTACTAGGAGACCAGACTATATAACTACACTCTTTTTGTAAATTGATAAGAAACAATTGATAACCGTATTTGCTTGGTTTGACATCACTGATATAATAAAAACCTTGTGGTAATTCTTTCCATTGAATAGCTTTCTCCATTATTATATATTTATGTTAGCATTTGTCTAAATGTAATCACACGATAGTAAACAATCTATTTTTAATCTCCAACCAGTTCTTTGGTTTTGGCACGGAATAATTGACGTGCTTGTTGCCTCCCCTGTTCTATGAACTTTTTTTTCTCGTCTTCGCTAATACCACTGGTCTTACGAGATTTTGATCGAATCTCCTGCTTCATTTCATTGTATTTGGTGAGTTCCGACAGCACTAAACGAAACTCATCCTCGGATATCTTACAATCGGCCATTGCTGTCGAAATATGATCCTCAATGCTGTTCAACTTTGCTTCGGCGAGTATCCGAATACTATCGTGTTTTAATGCTTTCTTTTGTAACCTACGAGAAATGAATTTTATCGCTATTCCTGCTAGTCCCGAGACTCCGGCGGCTATTTCCATGCCGAGCACGATAGGCGCGGCGATTATAGTTGATAGTAAACCAATACCAGCTACACCGAGTCCCATGCCGGATACTAAAAGCACGGTGTCAACTCCGTCCAGAGCATTCACGGCTCTGCGATACTTTTTAAACAATCCAAGTCTCAACTCCCTCTCCTTCCCTATTCGATGTTTTATGTCGCTTATTTGATGTAATCGAAATCCATCAACAGTATCCATCTTTTCAAATGCTTCACCGAGCGTCGGATATAAACTCATAGTGTATATTACGTTCATATAATAGTCTTTAATTGGTCTTGCTTAAATGTTTTGAGACTATACATCAATCTTATCAAATGTATATTATACGGCAAGATTATCTTAGAAAGAGAAATACTGTCACTTTTAATAATTTGGACCCCCTCGAGGGTTGCAACGGGCGATGCTCCGATATGAATAATACTGCAACGTTGACGTTGGTGTTTCTTTAGCCATTTAATCGATAGACCTGGTAATATTTCAAAGGCATCTTCCGGTGCATCTCCGAACAAGACTTCAATAATAAGCGTAGAAAGATTAGGTATTGCACTCAAGTTATCTTTAATATCTTCGAATTCAGTAACCAAATTTAAAGTAACATTTTTTAAGGCCGGACGACTATATAACATATGACCTGGGTTTTCTGGCAGGGGGGTAACTAACACACTTTTTCGTTTTGACGGGATATAAGCCGCGAGTACGATGCCACTATCTATTATCTTAGTTAAATTATGTCCCTTACCCATCATCACATAAGGTGGGGTAATGACGATATTCAGTAGCCACTCGATGTTTGCTTCGATCATAGTCCATTTATTATCGTCGTTGCGAGTAATATTGTACGAAGTGTTTTTAAGGAGTCTACTAACATCGACATCGCTTAAATCTCCTAGATTACCCGTGAATGTGACTTCTTTCCGATTGTATACATTATCGTGTAAGTGTAAAGCGTATAACTTACCATCGGTACCGGGTTTACCAAATCCTTCTGTGTCTCCGAGATCGGAAAGCGCATTGTCTTACTGTTCCAGGGCCTGATGCATCAACCATTATTTTTAATATGGAGTGTTACACTTAAGTATCCTATATGTACAGGTTGGTGTTTTACATCTAATACAGAAATTTTGAGGTCTGAAATAATACCACACTTCAATTTTTTATATTGTAATGATGAGAAAGATTCCGTTCTACCGCTATTATATTTTTCATTTTTCACTGGAATAGATCTGAGCAAAGTTGAAGGACTTTCTAGTTGAATATTATTTGTCGTGCTTATTTGATCAAGATGGATGAACAACTCTTTATAGGGAACTAAATCGGGTAATTTAATATAAGGATGTGCGTCATCTAAGCGACTAAATACCTCTCTACCTGGTTGACCCAATACAATTATATTTGGATTTCCAGTGACTAATTTCACTGTCCCAGTCGCCTCATTTTGTGTGAGAATAATTCCATTAGGCTTAAAAATTTCATCATTGAGTGAGCTTACGCTGTAATACCCATCAGGTATAGTAATGGATTTGCTATTACCATATGAATTTATTATCATTATCCCATTATTATTTTTTGCAGCATTTATATTGGTCCACCTCGGGTAATACGTTACATCGCATAGTGCGACTTCGAGTTGTCCATCCGAGTTATCGATAGTACGAAGCAGTTGAATAGACTGACCATTTGTTATTCCCGGGAGTGTAACATACATATTAAATATACAATGATACTATATCATAACTTAAATATGGAATCAACCATTATTTTTAATATGGAGTGTTACACTTAAGTATCCTATATGTACAGGTTGATGTTTTACATCTAATACAGAAATTTTGAGGTCTGAAATAATACCACGCTTTAATTTTTTATATTGTAATGTTGAGAAAGATTCCGTTCTACCGCTATTGTATTTTTCATCTTTAACTGGAACACATCTGAGTAGAGTTGAAGGACTTTCTTGTTGAATATTATCCGTCGTACTGATCTGATCAAGATGGATGCACAACTCTTTATAGGGAACTAAATCGGGTAATGCATATACAGTCACTGTTTTTTTAGGTGGTAATAATGCTGACTGTCCAAGTCCAAGTGTAATTGCTAAGTACTCGTAAATAATTACACCTTTTTCTCCAGTGTATATTTTCACTGTCCCATTCGACTCATTTTGTGTGATACTCATTCCATTAGACTTAAAAAATTCATCATTGAGTGAGCATACGCTGTAATACCCATCAGGTATAATGAGTTCTCTGTCAATACCATTGTTTTCACCTGGTATACTCATCTTATTATTATTTTTTATAGCACTTATATTGGTCCACTGTGGGTAATACGTTACGTCGCATAGAGCTACTTTCGAGTTGTCCATCCGAGTTATCGATTGTATGAAGCAGTTCAATAGACTGACCATTTGTTATTCCCGGGAGTGTAACATACATATTAAATATACAATGATACTATATCATAACTTAAATATGAAATCGACTCACATTACTAATCAATCGATTATAGTAACTGCCTCCGGTGCTGAATTTTTCGTTAAATTCCCAGATATCTTTGAAAAGTACAGGGTCACGGCAACTAGCGATAAAATGGTGCCCGATTGGTTTCACAATCCGATGCAATTTTGGCAGAATCAGTTAAACTTTGCCGTATGGTGTGCCACAATGGGATGTGGCGTATCTGTTAATGTCCCAGGATTTAAACTATATAAGTCTGTTATATTATTTCACGTGTACTATCAGATTAGACGTATACTTAAAGAAATTAGTGCTCCATTACCGATGGATCCAGCATGGAATCACGCAAATAATCATTATGATAAGAGGGCCTTCGAACGTATTTGTAATGAATTTAATGTTTCTACGAGTAAAGATTGGCGCATTAAAGGACCTAGCCATGGTCTAGGTATTCCGTACAATGGACAAAGAACTATTAAAGATAAAAGCGATTATTTAATTAAAGCGGGTGTGATCCCTTCAGGCTTTGCTCTCTCGAGTAAACAGTTTAGAGCAGATCGTATGAACTTTGAGAGTGGCATTCCTTATCTTATAACAAAGTTTGTGCATCCAAACGATACAACAGATGCTTGGAATGAATTTCTTAATGATAAAACGGAAAATAATTTTACTAACCCAGGATTTGAAAGAGTTAATGAATTGATAAGAACTTATGTATGGGCAATTCTCGGAGCACAATCGCAAACACGAACATCCATTATTGGTACTGGGACGGCGTTCGATGCGCAAAAACAGTTTGTCTCAAACGTGGAGGACGCCATTAATTCACCAGTTGACATACCATCGTCTATAAAGCGTTTTCAAGATGCATTACAGTACGCTCAATCCAAAGTGGACTTCGTTTATGCGCCGGGACTTTACATGTCTCGAGTAATATGGAACTTAAGATCGGTCAAGTGATGGGCTATAATAATAAAATTGTTATCGCTACCGATCAACAAAAACCAGGTATAAATTCAGATATTAACGTCGAATTAATAACGCAAACGATCACGGGCGAAAAGGGAATAGTCAAGCCGCAAACACCAACTATCGCTAAAACTTCTACTAATGCACAACCATCTACTAACGCACAAGTACCACCGCATATTGAGGCTAAAAATCAACAACATATCGATGAAAAAACAGCGCTTGTAGTGGGTGGAGTCTCGGTTGGCTTACTCATGATTTGGTTAGCGAACTGATTTGGTGGTTAAATAGTTCTTAGCGAATACGTACAACAGCCCTGCAATTGCTACGATCAGCCCCCACAAGTTTTGACTAAGCCAAGTGGTGGTCTTAGCTAATAAATTCAATAGCCAGGAAACAACACTCCCTATTATACCGGGAAGTGCGGCCGCGGCTTTCTCAGCGAGCTTTCCCAGTGCTGAGCCTAATGCTTTTAAATGCTTTTTTATCCACTCTTTTATACCATTTTTATCGCTGGGCGGTGATCCGCCACCTGTACTACCACCTGTTAACGAGAGAGTCAAAGTCGATATAATAAATCCCAACGCGGTTAAAATACTGGCAATTCATATTCCTGTTCTCTGAACAATGTTTTAATTTTATCGGCCAGTGTAGTGTCATCGTTGAGGACTTGATCGATAGTTTCTCGAATACGACTGATTTGCGAACGAAGTGCCTTTCTATTACTGGAAGCAGCTTCGAGGCAGGCCGATCTTTCGTCTTCTAAGTTACGCAATCTTTCCGCTACGCGGCGTCTACTGAACTCATCGCCCGCCTGTTCAAGTTTTGTTTTCTCTTGAGCTATATGCTTGTCGATTTCGGATATCTTGGCTATATTATTGATGAGTTCTCCCCACATTGTTCGCATTGCTTTGTCAAGACCTCGTAATTCCCTAATACTGAACTCTGAATATGGTACCTGTAACGTGGAATTATAGTAATAGGTATCCAAGATTTCTCCGAGTCCGTTCGAGGCCACGTTAGAGGCTTCTTCCAAATTTTCTGTGTTACTGAGTTCTTCCCGCACAGTCCTAAGAACCTTAGTAGTCTTCGCGGGAAGTTTTGTTCGTCCGTATTCTACAAAACCTAATTTATCACGAACAAACTCGCGGCTATGTTTACCAGCTATAGTAGACAAGGCTAGGGGATTACGAGTACTATAATGCATAAGATCAATATGTGGAGAGTCACGCAGTCGTAATATTCCTTTACTATCTAGCATAAACTTTGAATAGTCACGACCTATTGGGATAACATAATTTTTATCATCTTTTAAGGCATCGCAATAATCATTGACGGACGATTGTAAAAGTTCATCGTTAAGACTACTAAACCTGGTTTCATCAGTACCCTCTTCGATTGGATTCGGATCATCAAAGGTACTTAGATCAAAGTCATTAATATCAAAATCAGTCATTTTTATATTTAACATAGGGTACATAATTTCAATATAAACAATGTCTTCACAATACGGACGCAAGTTAAACCCACAACGTAGACTTCGAGATCCATTAGGGGTCAAAGCAATTCGTCAGTCTGTAACTATAACTAATAACCCTAGTACCATAGATCAGAATCAAACGCTTCTGGTTCGCTTTCCTAATCTCGGCGCACACGATGTGTTAGTTCCGGGAACTGTCCGACTAGCATTTACGATTAGTTTGACTTCTACAGACGTTAACAGAGAGCCCGTTCAGAACATAGGTCGTGCTATCGTTAAGAAAATCGCGATTAAAATTAGCGGTTTTGAGTATCGACGATAGCGATGTATACTATTGCTACATGGATCTCTGGAGAACGGATAAAGAGCGGGAAAACTTACAGTACCAAGGTATTTGTAATAAGAACACATTGAGACTGCGTGTGGGTGCTGAAAATGGTGTTGATACCAACGAAAAAGAAAAGGCCGTTGCCGACGCATTAGGTAACAGATTCTATGTTCCCTTAGACTTTGAATTACTAGATTCCCACATGCCCTTTTATCAAGCATCCCTAGGCGATAGGTTAGAATACGAACTCACTTTTAATGACTACGGTAGAGTAATCAGATCTGCTAATGAAGATGCTAGCTATTCAATTGACAATATCTCGCTGTAGTACGATATGATAACGGATCCCGAATTAGCCAGACAAATTCGTAACCAGTATACGGGAAGTTTAGCCATTTTGTACGATCGCGTGCTGCGACACCGAAAGATCACGAGGGACAAAAAAGATACGATGTGGAATATCAATCTAAACGTTCCCACGAGGTCGCTGAAGGGTATTTTAATGTTGTTCGAGGACCCCTCCGATGCGTTTAAAAGAAATACCGAGAAGTTCTACAATCCCAAGATTACAAAAGTAGAATTGACTATCGAGGGCGTTCCTAATCAACTATATAGCCAAGGAATGCTAGCGTATCACCAGTGGGATGAGATTAAAAAACTTCCTTCTATAAAACGCTCCCCGGAAGTTAACGCGGTCGTGAAAGATCTGTCTCTCGGGAGTGTATCGATGGGTGAATACCTCACCACGAAGTACGCGCTATGGCTCGACATGCGAACAACGGACGATGACCAACTACAAGGCAGTGGGAGGAGAATAGAAAATGCTAGCGAGGGTGCCACCATACAGATAACGAAGCTTCAGGAAGCGGCTGGTAAATTAAACATATATTTGTACATGATTATGGATGCGCAACTTAATATACAGAATAGGAGATTCGTGCAAGCAATCTATTGATAATCTTTTACCTCAAGATCCGCACTGCGCTATCATATGCGGGCAAACGGGCTGCGGAAAAACAGCCTTTATTCTAGATATTTTAGAAAGTCATTATCGGGACGTTTTCGATCATATCATTATTCTGTGCCCGACTATAAGCGTTAATAAAACCTACTTATCGAGAGATTGGGTAATGAATGACGACGGGGTACACAGAGTCGATCCGGGCGATCGTTTACAAGACTGCCTCCGAGTATGTCACGAAAAATACAAAGGAGAATCGACCCTTTTCGTAATAGACGACTGCAGCGCGAGTAAAGAACTCACAAAAAAGAAAGATATGCTTTCGTATTTAGCATTCTCCGGTCGGCATACTCAACATGGCGTTTGGGTACTTACTCAAAAATACAACTCTGTCCTGAAAGATCTCAGAGAGCAGACCAAATGGGTAGCGCTTTTTCATTGCAAAGATCGAGATTCATTCGAGGAATGTTTACGCGAAAATGATGTCATTTATACCAAGGGGGAACGAGATAAAGTCAGAAAACAGTTAGCGGCAACGAAGCACTGTAAACTCGTATTAAAAACCGATCAACCAGCTGCTTATGCAATTGCTTAGCAAAAATGTAGCAAAATTATAGCAAAATTATAGCAAAATGTAGCAAAATATAGCAAAATTATAGCAAAATGTAGCAAATTGAACATTAGCGGTTAATATTACATAAAATGTGGTTCGAAATCCTCATTCTTTCGCAACAGTTCATTATTACGGGATGTATTGGATATGTCATATTATATTATGTTAGACTTAAATATCTCCTTAGGTATTACATTATAGAATGCGACGAACTCATCGAACAAATGCTCAAAGAATCTGATGCAGATCAACATGCTGATAAATCTTTAGATAAATCTTTAGATAAACATAGAGAAAGACTCGCCGCTTTGGTAGCTGGTGGAAAATGTTCCCAATATTTGGGAGAAAATTATACCATCGAAAAAATTGATAACATGACCGACGAAGAGATTAAAAAACTGTACGCTCGTTACGAGTCTAGACTGGGAGCTACCATGACTAAAACGATAGGGTCTTCTATATTACAACTATACACAGCCGTAGCTAGTACGTTTCTCCCCATCCCGGCAGAACATCGCCTGTATTTATGCGAATCTCTCGAGAAAGACCCATTCATCGAACATGCTATAAGCGCAGTGAGCTGTGAGTTTTATCATAGATACGGAATGTTCTTAGCTCCGTTCACCACAGCTTTAATAACGGCTAGGTATTGTCAATTTAAACATACGTGCCCACTTAATAATAATGGAGACACAATCACAACAGGTGACACCACAGATTGTGAACGAGGAACCACAGATTGTGAACACACAACAGATTGCGGAACAACAAGTGAATGAGGAACCACCACCAGTGAATGTGAAAACAAAAAAACAACCCAGAGTGACAAAGAATCCTTTAAAAATAGCCGCAGGAAGAAAGGGAGGGCTGGCGCGCAAAGCGAAATTAATAAATAATTCAAATATTAATCCGATTAAAACATGGGCACTAGTAGGAGTTGCTGGTATAGCGGTTGTATGGTTCTTTTATAAGACCGGAGAAGAGAAAACGTCACCCCCGCCACAACAACAAGTTCAATTAGAGGTTAGTCCTCATATAATGCTATAAGAAGCATGACTACTCCAGCTACAGACGGTAAAATGTTGGTAAACGCGACGTATCATTCAGCGGTGGTCACCGGCTTGGCCATTGGCTATGCCCGTATGGCTAAAATGATTACTAAAGCCACACCTCCCAAGCTAGATTTTAATGGATATGACATACCAATGATGGTTCTGGATATTGGATTAGCTATGGCAACAAAGGATATGCTCATCAAACAAGGACTTATCCCGGAAGACATAATGAAGTAATTAAACATTTGAATATATTATATTATCGAACATTTGAACATTTTATATTTTTATAAACATGGCAACAATTGCAATGATGGTCGGTGGAGCTGTTGTTAATGCTCTAGCTTTTTCGGGGAGTAATTTTTTATTTTCTAGTATGAGGGAATCAAACGCTAAAGAAGTTGAAGAGGAACGTAAACGACATAACAATGCTTTAGAACAACTCCAAGCAGCCCAGTCACAATATACGCGGCAGAGAATGAAGAGATTAGACTTTATTCATGAACAACTGATTAAGGAAGGACATTCAATTCAAACGTTTAAGGATGTCGAATCTGCCATGCACGAATACTTCCTCGTTTATGGGAAAAAACTAGACCCAATACCAAGACCAACAATGAGTCAGTTTTATACACCGTCAGAGGAACAAAAGAACCGAGAGGTCACATTTATTATTATTGGATTGACTTCTCTATTGATTTTCAGCTATACCATGCATAAGTCAGAGTGACAGCTGTGGCTATGATCTATAAATAGCATAATCAATATCTCACAGTGTAGCTGTGATTTGCATTTAGACAAATGATATGATAGATGTATATACCATGAATAACTGCAAGTTTACACTCATGGGAAAGACTACCCTTTGTAACCGACGCTGTGTTGATTTTTTTTACTGCGGCATACACAATTATTACATCAGGCGCGGAAACATTAACTATACGTGTTCTGTATGCGGGATAGGGGTCAAAGGTCGTTATTGTTTATGTAAGGAACACGGTGCTGATAGGGTCAGGAACCAGATTATTTATGCTAGGAAGAGAGATTACATCAATGAGAGGAATAGGTTGGGGAGAATATGTATTTAGATATATGAAAACAACCAATTAGACATTTGTCTCATTTTGCATATACCATTCAACCACAATGGTTTTTGTCAGAGAATTAAAAGCTATGGCAAAGCAAAGTGGACTGCGTGGATATTCTCGTATGAGAAAAGCTGAATTGATGGATTTACTCTGTTTGGAATACAACAGACCCCAGACTGTTAGAGAACTCAAAGCTCGAGCGAGAAACGGTGGGCTGAGAGGTTATTCTCGAATGAGAAGAGCTGAATTGATCGCTTTACTAGATAATAATCAACCTATTGATAATGTTGATAATCGACATAATGATGATAATGATAATCAACATCAAGAATTAATATTTGTACCCACATCCGCCGGCGTTGGTAAATATCTAAGAGGTTGGAAGATGGATATTAATTCCAACATGGATGTTAACGATATTAAGCCCATCATATCCAGTAAAATTAACGAGGAATTAGATGATTTACATAGTATAAAATACCAGCTGACGATTAAAATGACATTGAGTAAAAGTAACACAGACGATAGCACCGAATATACCGAACCATATTTCCGTAGCAATCAAGAAGTTATAACCGAATCCGATACTATAAACTCATCATTAGATACATCAATTCAGAGGATACAGGAAACTTTAGAACGCTGGACTAATAGAGGTTCGGGTTGGGGTGTTGATAAAATCGATAGTTTATATTTAGATATAGCAAATTATATGCCTTTCAAAGGTGGATCTTATATAGATTTACCTCCGTATTATAAGAAGAAAAAAGCCATAATTAACGTAAAAAATAAATCCGATGACTGTTTAAGAATGATGATAAGATCTGCATTGTTCCCCGTAGATTCTAAAATTGCAAATAGACCTTCTAGCTATCCCCAAAACGATGGACTCAACTTCGATGGTATAGACGAACCTACACCAATATCACAAATTGATAAGGTGGAAAAGCAAAATAATTTAGCTATAAATGTTTTCGGACATTCTTCTAAAGGAATTGTTGTACACAGGATAAGCTCCGCTCCGGAAAATATCCCCAGAATCAATTCATTTCTGATCGAAAAAGATGGTAAATATCATTATACGTGGATAAAGAGTTTAAACAGGCTGCTATACGATCAAACAAAACATAAAGAAAAGAAATATTTCTGCGAAAGATGCCTACATGGGTACAGCAGACAAGATCTATTAGAAGCGCATAAAGAAGACTGTAGAGGTGTTGGACAGAATGCTATCAGGATCGATATGCCTAAAGAGGGGAAAAATATATTAAAATTTGAACATTATTGTAATCAAATGCCAGTACCGTACGTAATTTACGCCGACTTCGAAGCGCTTATCAAACACATAGAAAATACCAACCGTAGCAATACTGATAATAGTTTTACGTACAAAACTCAAGAACATATTCCTTGTGGGTTTGGATATATAGTTGTAAGGTATGATGGGAAAACAAACCCGCCCGTGATTTACAGAGGTCCCGATGCAGCGGGAAAGTTCCTAGAATATCTACAAAATGAAGAGAGAATAATCAGGGAAAATTTATCGTGTAAGATACCCATGCGTATGACGAGGGATGATTGGAGTGCCAATAAGAAGTCAACGAGTTGTCAAGTTTGTAATAAACCCCTGGATGGGGATTCCGTAAGAGATCATTGTCACGTCACGGGTAATTATCGGGGAGCCGCGCATAACGAGTGTAACTTGAAACTAAAAATGAATGCTCAAACAATACCCATCCCCGTTGTGTTTCATAACCTTAGGGGATACGATTCACATCTCATTATGCAAGCTATCTCAAAGACCGACGGCGGTTTAACGTGCATTCCTAATAATATGGAAAAATACATATCGTTCTCGTTGACTAAACCTATACATTATAGGGACAAGGATGGGAAATCTAGAACAAAGCAAAGTAATGGACTTAGATTCATAGACTCCGTACAGTTTCTGTTATCTTCCCTGGACAATTTAGCTAATGCGAACAATCCCGATGACTTTGCGATAACAAATAAATATACCGATAAGATAACTCGTCATTTGTTGCTGAGAAAAGGTGTATATCCTTACGAATATATGGATGATTGGTCTAGATTCGAAGAAACTGAATTACCACCCCTCGAATCATTCTATAGTAACTTAACAGAATCTAGAATAACAGATGCTGATTATGAACACGCTCTGACGGTCTGGGATAAATTAGGTTGTAAGAATTTAGGCGATTATCACGATCTGTACTTAAAAACCGATGTACTGTTACTCGCCGATATATTCGAGATATTTAGAAAGACGTGTTTCAAACAATATGGCTTGGACCCGGCATGGTACTATTCCAGTCCCGGACTATCGTGGGATGCATTGTTAAAGAAGACCGGCGTAGAACTAAAACTACTCACAGATTACGATATGCACTTGTTTATTGAGAAAGGATTAAGAGGTGGTATATCGATGGCAGCTAAAAGGTATTCTAAGGCTAATAATAAATTAGTGGAAGGATACGATCCCAGTAAACCCGACCCGCACATATTATATCTCGACGCTAACAATTTGTACGGAGGGCTATGAGTCAACCTTTACCCACGGGTGGTTTTGAATGGATTTATGATATCGAAGTTAATGATATCGATAATATTCATAATAATGATGTGAATAAAGGGTACATACTAGAAGTTGACTTGGAATATCCAAGTTCGTTACATAAAGATCATAACAGTTATCCGCTAGCTCCCGAAAGATTAATGGTTAATAAAGATTGGATGTCGGAATATCAACGCTCCTTGATGGGTAATAGTAGGTTAGCTAACGTAGAAAAACTCGTACCAAATTTGATGGATAAAACAAAATATATAGTTCACTACAGAAATCTCCAGTTGTATCTATCGTTAGGTATGAAACTTAAGAAAATACACAGAGTTCTAAAGTTTGATCAAAGCCCTTGGATGGAGCCCTATATAAGGTTGAACACAGATTTAAGAAAGATAGCTACCAGCGATTTCGAAAAGAATCTATATAAGCTCATGAATAACTCGGTATTTGGTAAAACTATGGAGAATCTAAGGAAGCGTGTTGATGTTAAATTAGTCAGATCTAATGAGGAAGAAAGACTCAGGAAACTTATAGCCAGTCCGGCTTTTAACAGAAGCAAGATATTCGATAACGACTTAGCTGCGTTGCATATGCAGAAGAGTAATATAAAATTCAACAGACCGGTGTACGTCGGTATGAGTATTCTCGACTTGTCAAAACACTTAATGTATGACTTTTATTACAACGAACTTAAGAAGCAATACGGCAATAGATGCGAGGTGTTATATACCGACACAGATTCTTTGTTGATGGAAATACAAACCGAGGATGTGTATAAAGATATGGCAGAAAAAATAGATATGTACGACACGAGCGATTATCCTAAAGATAATCCACTGCACAGCATTGTAAATAAAAAGGTGTTAGGTAAGATGAAGGATGAATGTGCTGGGACCCCTATAGCGGAGTATGTGGGATTAAGACCTAAGATGTATTCTATAAAGAAGTCCGATAATGGAGAGATAAGAAAAGCCAAGGGCGTTAAGAAGTATGTTGTAAAAAAGCATATCAAACACGAACAGTATAAAGAATCATTATTCAACGGTAGAACGTTCAAACACGAGATGAACTCTTTAAGAAGTTACAATCATAGGATATATGGATTAAGAATGAACAAGACATCATTATCCCCCTTAGATACAAAGAGATGGATTGATAATGATGGTGTAAATACCTATGCTTATGGTTATGGTGGTAATACCGTACCGTCGGGAACTATGAACAACTCTTCTCGTACAAATGCCCTACCCGGTCCATCTTGAAGATAATAAAGAATAGGCTCTCCTTCTTTCGTAACCAATCGACTAATGTTATACGTCTTAAGGGACCATATGGGATCGGTTGCGCGACGTAGGCCTCCTTCGAGTTCACCTGCCTGGTATAAATATCTTACCCTTACTCTATCCGGAAGTTTTCGTTCTTTGCCTCTCCTCAGTGCTGAAGATTCGGAAGTCACTGATTTCATTTTAATAGCATCGGATGGTTTCTTCCCTATTAATCTCGTTACTTCATTATTCAGCGCTGATACAACGGCTGATAATCGTGTCACCCATTCGGTTGATCTCAATCGCTCGGATTTCATTTCGATCCCATACTGATAGCCAAACAAACGTTCCGCTAATGTCCTGTTAAATCTTTCGACGATAGCTTGACTGCGGTGGGCCTCTCTTTCACCACGAACGATTTTGACATCGTTCTTTGTTAACAGTTTAGTTACCGATCCCATAAACTCGCGACCGGGATCTACTTGAAATAGCTTAGGCCATTTTAGCGGTCCGCGTTTATATATGCGACTCAGTGCATTAGCTACCTCTGTTGATTCTTTCGATGTTAATGGCTCAGCCTCTTTGTATCGACTAGCCACATCCACTACGGTTAAAGCGTATTTATACGTTTTGCGTTTTACCTTATCGTGGGGAAGAAACAAGAGGTCAGCCTGATGAACTTCATTCGTTGTAAAAATATCAAACTTCTTCCTCGGTATATAACGCGGTGCCGGTAAATATATCTGCCACATCGCTTGTTTCTTTAACCAATCCTTGGCCACATCTTTAGATACCTTAGCCGTGGTGGCTAATTTTTTTATTGCTCCTACACCTTTCCAATATCCTCGTGGGCTATAGTAAATTTTATCCATTATTAATTAATATTGATATTTCTTTTAAAACGACTTTCGTTGAATCACATCATCATTTTTATACTAATAGAAGCAATGATTGGCCCCAGGTATTGGTGAGCTAGGGTTAATCTTATGACTATCGTTAAATCGCATAGTCATTTTGGCATAAAAAATGCCATCTGTAGTAGCAGTATAGGTATATGAATCCGGCTCCAGTGGAGTTGCGGTAGAACCCCCATTACCTATACTACTCACATAGATAGATGTAGTGGTAAACTGGTGTTTTTTGATAGTTTGGGATTTAAAAAAAAATAAATTTTGAGTTTCCGTAGCAACATCTTAGACTGAGACTGAAAATGGTGGTAGTGCTCGTTTCCGGAGGTCTAATGGCTTGCACACCTGACATGTCATATTAGGATATGAGTATTTCATGCTTGTTTTGAAATGAATCTCTTAATGTATCTAAATACAATGTATTCATTTAATCAAATCTTTCCTATTTCTCAATAAAAGTTATAAGGTAATCCATCTATGCCTGGGTTTTTGTTGTTCTTCATTGATTTTATTACCTGGGTTTATTCTCCAATGTCGGTAAAAAATGTTTAAACTTTTCATTATTGTATTTGATAATAATGGGGTTTCAGTAGCTTTCAACATATTGATGGTATCACTATCAGTACTGCCTCTGGCTTATATAAGCTATTATAAAACTCCTTAAGACATTTTTAGAGTACATACACTCATATCATTTCTCTTTTAAGAAGTACATACAGTTGGGCCCCACACTCTATAAACATTCATAACCAATTAATTCACATGAAGTGAAAGTCAATTCTTTAGTATTTCTTTCAATGAAAATCCATTGAGAAGGAATTAGATAATCAGGAATATACATATTCCTTTTATCATCTTTCATGAGGCACAAGATTCTGTCTGTTTTTAACTGAATCTTATCTTTGAATAAACAGAGAAATTTAGTCATACAATATGTAAAAGATAAAAAAACTGAAACAAAACAAAACTGGTAAAAATTACTGGGTTGTAAATAAGTATGGTCCATAATGGATGACCTCAATCCAGTATACACTGCTTAGACGACCCCCCCCCCCCCCGAACCTCATTGATAAAACGATTCAGATTGAAGCACATCACCAGCGCACACACAATCCATACATTTGCAATAAGAATGTGTTTGTCTTCCTTTTTTATACGATGCTAGTTCAAGTATAACTCCATCAGACTGCCATTTAGTTTGTTGACACCAAACTGGTGATATGTGAGACAATGGGAGTCTTGTAATTAAACAACTATGTTTTAATTTTGTCGGCTTAGTTTTGTTTAACTATGTGTTTACTCAACAGTCACTGAAACACGCATTCTCCCCCCCCCCCCCCAAAAAATGGAAAAGAATTTGTGCTTTATTTTTATACAAAATATGCTTGTTTTGGGGTTCAGGTTAAATGCGCTAGAATTTTTGTCTTATCCTGCATTAATACCTTAATGCTTCTACTGCTGTTCTTTGACCTAGGAGACGGAGCTGTGAGAGGTCCTGGCTACAGAAATTGTTGCCCAACCAGTTGTGTGGGAAGCACCCTCCCACAGCTACCCTGTGACCGGAAGTGGCAATGTCACATATACTCTCATCACTGCTTGTCATCAGATTGAGAAATGTTTGAAAATATACCTCTCCAGTTTGAAGAACAAGATAGCATCCTTTCCTTTGACAACCAATATGATCTCAATTGTATATTTTATTGTCTGGTGTACTAGCGTGGTCCGTTCAGGTTACCTTAGCGTAATTGTCGCCTGATTTCAGCTCTTTCCTGTGCTTTTTTTGTGCGTGTGTTGTTCCATCCGCCATCTTGTTTTGCTTGTCTTGTGCTTTGATATTTCAATATGTCTATCTTAGTGCTTGTTCATGTGCTATATATATTTCTATTCTGGGCTTTTTAAGTATATAATTATACTCTTTATATCGTAATTTTCTCTCGTAAACTTTCTAAAAGTTTGAGTCATAATTACGTGCCTGCCAATCTTTGTTATTATGTGTGTCTATTCTGCTTGCAAGTTTGTCTATTCCATTAAAAATTATATGACCCGTTGCTCACAATCAGCCAGGGCTCCCCAACCCTAGAGCACTGATCGTATGGCTGCCTGTTCTACGTTGTCACGCTGCGGGTTTTGCTGATCTCTCTCCCCTCTCGACACACCCAACATGCCCGCAGGCATCCCCAGATGGCTAACCACAGGGACACTTCTCCGACATCGGACAACATCGACACTGAGGTGTTATTATCCCCTACCATGCTACAATCATCACTACTGGAGCAGTGCCTCTCCTCCCCACCGTCGTCTACTGCATTCATGCCCACTGTGTCCACACCTATGGTCACCTCTTTGTCTTCAGCTCGTCTGGCACCTGCAGCCCAGCACTGCCGCCTCTCATGCCTCCTGGTTTCAGCTCGTTCCCTCCACCATATTTGGATCCCACCTGGATTCATTAGATGCAAGGACCGCCTCCGTGGTCTAGTGGTAGAGCGTCCGCCCGGAGAGCGGAAGGTCCGGGGTTCGATCCCCAGCCACGTCATACCAACAGACGTTAAAAGATGGTACTTGTTGTTACCCTGTCTGGCGCTCGGCATTAAGGGGCTAAAACAAGGACTGGTCGGCTCGGAGTCAGTATACTGTGTCTGAGTGGGATATTCATGTTAAACTGCGGCATGGTATCTCAGTGAGCTAGCACTATAAATCGGCATCAGTCCCGACTAGAACACAAACACACACGTACATGCACGTCGCTATATAAGTGCAATAATCTTGGACGCGACGTTAAACCCTATTTCACCTCACCTCACCTCATTAGATGCAATCCATGTACCTGTCATCACTGGCTCAGGCAGTTCCTATGGATCCTATGGCTGCTCTGGCACCTCTGGTCTTCACTATTCCCATAGCATATCTGTTACTCCGGTGCCATCAGCACCAACAGAGCCTCCAGGTTTTCAACCATTAATCAGTATTCCTCCGGCTTCTGCTCCTGTGCTAATAGCACCTCTACGCTGTTTCTACGGATCACAGAATGACCAAGATACCGGAATTTCAGTCACTTTTGCGGTCATTTTGTCTGGAGGATCAATGTGCCAATTTTCGTCCCCCATCCTGGGATTTGAACATGGTATTGAAGTCACTCTGTAATGCTCCCTTTGAACCACTTCTTCTTTCTTCAATCTTACCCAAAAAATAATTCACTTGGTGTTGGCTATTGCAGCTCAATTCAACAAGTACGGTTCAAACTTAGAGTGCACGGTGCTGTGCACCTTGGGCTGTGCTGGGATTTAATTGCTAAGATTCAACTTGTTTTTGGCACTCGGATACTGTCTTTGCCAGTCTTTTTCTCCTTGGCGTGGCTCTTGAAGTTGTGCAAGGTGTTCGTAGTTCCGGTTCCCTGGTGGTGGTGCAGCAGGTCACACACCCCAGACGGTCTTGTCTCATACAGCTCGGAACTGACCGTGCCACTTCTCTGGTAGAAATTACCCCAGACTGGAGGGTTTCATGTTTCCTCTTATTCCAGCTGCTTGAATTGGAATTTGGAAGTTGGCTGCCTCCCTTTTCTACTTTTTCTTTTTCCATGACTGGATTTCACACCTCGTACTCTCCCTCGTGTGGGAGTATGCCACACAACTGGTTGGTACAACAATTTCTGTAGGCAGGATCTCTCAGAGCTACTTCTCCTAGTCACACAACAGCAGTAGAAGCATTAAGTTAGTAATGCAGGATAAGTATCCAAATGTAAATTTCTTTTTACATGTTTTGTAAGGTGATCACCTTGATATTACTGGTCCACACAGAATCAGATGATCTGCGACCCAGCGAGTAGGAATGAGTGCCAGGTGCACCTGTTTGAACATCAGGTCATTGCATTTACCTTCTTCTCAATGGGATGGCCATTTGAAAAGTGGCATTAAACCCCACTCACTCATGCAACTACCTGGTGAACAACAGTGTTATCATGGATGAGAAGGTCCTAAGTCCTGTGTATGTCTAGATCCAGCTGACTGTTGTCTCTATGATGATGTCTGATTGCTGCCCACTCACCCAGTCACTGGTTTGGTTAACTTAACATTACTATTCCCCGCCCAACAAAGTTGGCGGGGGATATAGAAATGGGCTCCGTCCATCTGTCCATCCGTCCGTCCGTCCGTTCATCCGTCACGTTTCGTTTCCGGAACATAAGTCATAAACCGTTCATTATGTTTTCATCAAACTTTGCAGGTCTGTCAGGTACATGCTGAACTGGTGCCTTTTGCTATTTAGAAATTTTTATTTTTTTGCGTTTCCATGGCAACAAGATGGACTTAGGTTCTGTGAGGGTAGGGTTCGTTTCCGGAGCATAACTCATAAACCGTTCAATATTTTTTCATCAAACTTTGCAGGTACAATTTCCATGACAAGTTCCACCTCGGTTAAAAAAGATTAGGGTTTGTTTAGATTTAATTATGTCATAAATTCTGCAACAGGGGCGGGGGATATAGCCACGTTAGTGGCAAACTCTTGTTGTAGTTGCTCCTGGTTCATTCTCCATGGTATACTTAAAGGCAAAGTGAAGGAACCATAAGTCAGCAAAGTAATGTTAACCAAACCAGTGAGTGAGCAGCAATCAGACATCACCAAAGAGTCACACAGTGTATCTGATATAAGCTCTTTTACAGGTGTTGACACTGTCAGGACTATGTTCAGGACTAACAGAGGCAGTGGTCATCAATCCCTTTGAAGTTGTCAAAGTGAAGCTTCAATCAGAAAGGAACTCATATGCCATGGTAAGGAATTATAACTCCACTTTCATCTCAAGCAGAATTCAAGGGATGGCCTTAGATAGACTGTAAATGAACAAAACTGTATGTGTGATGATAATAACTCGTACTCCAGTAGCTTGATGAATGTTTGCAGCAATTTGATTTACCAATTGTGAGCAATTTTGTAGAGCCTGATTTCGGGATCAATTGATCCTGCGCTCATGTCATTCACTCCCTGAACGGGTCTGATCATCAACATTTTGGATTTGTTGGTACCTGTTCCATAGTCTGCTAATCACAGACTGTAAAACATTGAATGTATTGGCCACTGCACACTTGACACTTTCACTGGAAGCAGAAGTCAACCAACAGTTGACTCGTTGCTTGTTTTGACTGCCTTTGTATTTGTTAATTCATAAAGACTTGTTGAAACATAAATCAACCCTTTGAGTCTTAATTTCATGATACCCATGGTTGATCCCAAATGAATTTTCAATTATGGAGCTGTGTGGTCATAATTTTCTTGTTGATTATTCATAGTCGCCTACAAGCAAACATCAATAACCCCACAAGCAAATTCTTAATGAAATCTAAGTTAAATACTTAGATACATGCAGACAACCTTGTTTATTCTTGTACATAACACAATCACAAGTCATTAAAAATATTTATCTTACAGTATTATTATTTTATCGGAACCAAGTAGGCTATCAGTGTGGCACACGTAAAGGGACTTTATAGCTTTTTCGGAAAATAGAAACACACTGCAATATAAACTTTAATCCATGTTGGATAACCTCATTTTGCGTATGGCATATCAGTCGTCCTCCACAACTGGGCTGTAAACATCAATACCAATATTGACAGTCGCCTCCTGACTTCTTGAGGCTGGTTTTCATTGGTTGCTACTTCATGGGGACCATTTCAAAGGAAACTTGCAATTTTACATCGTGTGTCAAATAACGATCTGGATAATTTAGATTTGTTTGTATTCTGCTTTGTTAATTGTATTTGTCCTGAAGGATCTGTAGTTCAATCAGATGCATTCTTTGGCACATATGAGTTTGTACAAGGACTCTGAAACCATCCCTTGTCACACTACGTCCATGTGTTTAGCCTTTTACCGGATATCCATTGTGGTTAAGTTTTCGTAAACATCAATACATGTTTTTGGCAAAGTCTTACGAATAGAACTTGTGAAAATAGAAGGATATACAGTCATGTCAATATTTATCAGCATAATATTTAAATGAATCTTTTTCAAAGCAAGAAAAGGATGTCAATAGTTTTTCAGTCAACAGTCGGGACATTCAATTTTTAATCGACTTCTTGTCGTTTCAACCTTATTATGTTTGTTTATTTGTTTATTACTCAGCAGTATTCCAGGTATATGAGGGCAGGCTGTAAATAATCAAATCTTGACAAGACAATCCAGTGGTTGACATCATGAGCATCGATCTATACCTTTAGGATATGATGACTTGCATCAACCAAGTCAACAAGCCTGACCACAGCTTCAACCTTATTAAATCATGTATTTCTTTTGATGGAAATCTTACAAATTTATTCCCATGTTAATATGTAAATCTGGTGTAAGGAAAGCAGAAAGTTTGTCACCTCTTTTGTTTGAATTGTTCCTTTTTGATCTGGAAACATCACTCACAAAGGACTCTTGAAAATGTTAATACTATGTTTATAGTATTAAATGCATATGACACTGTTTTGTTTGCTTCAAATGCAAAGGATTTACAAAATATGTTCGACTCATTTTATAGATTTTGTGAAAACTGGAGTATTAATATTTCCAATTACTAATGTAATGATTTTAGCAGATTTAACTGTGATTGCAAAAAAACTTTCAATGTTGATGAATATACTTTAGAAAATGTGGATTCCTATAAACAAACCCCTTGGTATTATCTTGCAAAAAAGTCTTCAATTTAGTAGTACGTAGCAAAATATATTGGAACAAGCCACTAAAGCGATGTATTATGTTCTATGCCATGACAAATGATGACTGCGACATTTTGATGCTATTGTTATGCAAATTCTTCTTTACCGTAATGAGATACAGTCAAATACTGTTGTGTTGAACGTAGACTTGTTTCGAAGTAAAAGCTTGGTCCCTGAATGGTGCTCTTATTCATCATTTTCAGTTGTGACACAACAGTGTTTAACTCTATGTTTTGAAAATCTTTATATCACCAATACTATACTGTATCACGTCCTGGATGTTACGTCTGTCATTTGTATCATCCAGGTCTCTTTGCTTTGTAAAAGGCATTATGTAGGAAACATTTACAATGTGAATAAGTTTGTTGTGACATAAGTTTTGTAGAAATGGAAGATCTCATCTCTTTCTCTCTCGCTCTCACAAATAAAAATGTTTCTTTTGGGCTAGACTTGTGTCTGGGAGAACATGGAAATTC
The DNA here is from genome assembly GCF_023055435.1 of Haliotis rufescens. Taxonomy (NCBI): domain Eukaryota; kingdom Metazoa; phylum Mollusca; class Gastropoda; order Lepetellida; family Haliotidae; genus Haliotis; species Haliotis rufescens. Next base: position 47,329,222 of record NW_025964001.1, on the reverse strand, counting down.
TATTTCTTCATGTAAATATTACAGATAATGGAGGATTTAATGGAAACATGTAGACATGTGTAACATGTCTCAAACAAATTTTTGACGAACACGGTCTAAATTACATATGGACATCACAAAATGTTCAAAGTCAAGGTTATCTAAAATAAACAGTTATGGATAAACTGAATGATATCAACTTGCAATCCTCGATAGCTGCAAAAGATAAATCCTCCACATCATCCATGTACAGAATGTTTAAAAACAATTGTTTAGTTTTGAAAACTATTTGCTTAATACAGTTTCATTTTACAATTTTACCTAAGCTTAGAACCTCCTAACACAATTTATCAATTGAAACAGGAAGATGGAGGTAAATACCATTAGCGGAAAAAATGCCTTCTCTGCCAATTATGTAACAAAGGTGATGAATTTTACTATTCGTTTATCTGTCCATCATTTGATGGAAAAGAGATAACTGATTTGTAATTAGTATTATCATACATTATAACTCCATTTCAGAATGACATGATTTTCATTCCCTGCTTGGGGAAATCAATTTATCAGTGGGAGAATAAATGCCATATGAGCAAGTCGGGCTACAAGTGGATTTCTGAGGGGCAGAATATATCCCTTATACCGAAATTCAAAGCAAATGGCTGCACGCTTTTTCCGAGTCAATTAAAGGCCTGTGACATAGCACAAGTTAACCTCATCTCAGTCAACCAGCTGTTTTCTATCAATTTTGAATTTGTTTTATTTCTTTTGCTATGTCATATTAAAACTTGTTGGACACATAAACTCCATGGACCCCTCGTAATCCGGCTACAACTTATTATGTTAAACGTGGCATGTTAAAATGAAGTTGCTTTTAATAGCCCAAATTTTTTAACTTATCTTGCATTACTCCTTAATGCATTTTTGCTTGTTCTTGACTGAGAGAAAGAGCTGTGAGAGGTCTTGCTGAAGAATAAGTTGTTCCAACTGGTTATGTGGCTAACCCTATCACACAGCTCCAATGTGACCACGGAAGTGGTGACGTGTCTGATCACCACATTACTGCTGTCACCCACAGACACAAGTCACCTGTTTTGAGTCTCAGCTGTGCTGAGACCTTTGAATTCTTTAGAGTGTATTCAATACCATTTGTTTCCTTGTGATTGTTATTTGTGCCAACGGTTTGTGACTTCATATCTTTCATATGGTTCATTCATTAAAATGTCCGACTCATCCGTGTAGACAACACCCAAGCTACGACTTCCTTCTCTTCAGGCGGGGTTCCTCCAGTGTTCACTTCCACACCTGTATCTCCATCAGGGATGATTACCATCTCCTCTCCACCATACGTCACTGGCACCGTCATCAAGGCTCGCTTCGTTGATTATCACGTCATCATCATCCTCGGTGATGCCCGACGTGGCGCTGACAACCTTGAGCTCGTCTCTCCTTGCGTCTTACCAGTTCTCCATGGCACCAATGGCACTGGCACTTCAGTCGCATCAGACTTCCATCCTTCCTCCCAATGCCTCTCCAGTCGCCTCTCCAGCCCTACACACATCCTGCATGGTTTCATCTGATGCAGACAAAGTTCCAGCAAGCAGTGCCTAGGTTCACAGCTCCTTCGGCACCACCAGCCTCTGCAACGCTCTCGGCGCCTACGGTGCCTCCATCCTCAGTGTCACCTTTGACACCTCGGACGGCGCCTCCAGTGGATCTCAGTGGCACCTCTACAATCTTTCTTCATCATCTCACGGCTCTTCCTTTCCCACCTCTACGCGTAGTGGGAGTAAGTCCTCCCTGTACGTAGTCGCTCTCCAGGAGGGTTCCTTCATTCCCACTTATGATGACTCCTATGCTGACCTCGACTCTCACCTTGCCCTCAACCAGTTTCCAGATTGGCTGCCAGATTGTCTGGATTCCTTGTCTCTTATACCTGGTCCAAACGTGGCGTGATGGACACTGTCTAGTCCCATCCAACATCCGTCCCTCCTGACCCCATAATCAAGGACACACTTTGGATGAAGACTTTGCCAAGCTCTCATTGACACCCTCCTTCAAGGTGCCTAAATACAGGAAGGACGACTTCCCAGCCCATGCCTTGGATTTTGTGGATTCGGCTCACACACTGGATGACGACCTACACCGCGTGACTGGTTCTAACTGCTCACTCCTCATCCGTGTGTCAGACAATTGGCTGGCCTACATAGAGACTGAGATCCTTCATTCCATTAAGCCCCTCTACATCATGGCTTCCACCTCCAACTGCCTTGACCACCTGGCCCTGGTCATGGCTTATCAACAGCGCCAGATCGACCTTATGAGAGCCCACATGCATGCAGCCACCTCTGCCCACCCTGGTCTTCAATGGCCAAGTCTCTGCTACTCATGCTCGTGTCTCCAACTTCGCCAGAGATAAGACTGCCCTCCAGGCCCTGTAGCAAATGACTCATGCCAACTCCTTCAAGCATCAATAACCTGCAATTACCAGTTTTGGAGAAACTCCCTCAAGGAGCGAAGACGTGACACCTCAGCCTTTAATGGCAGAACCGTGGGCACTCCGGCACCAACAAACCACGCCATGACCATTCCTGTGGCGTGAGGGGGAACCAAAAGCGAAGCATTGTTACGACGGACACCACCGACTGGGACCTCCCACCCCCATCTTCACGAGGCAAGAGAGTTAACTGACTTTAAAAGTCCAGTTTCCACCCTTGCCGAACTGGGCTGGAATTCCTGGGCTCGATCGTAGCGCCACCAATGGCTATTACGAGTTATGTCCTTTCTATGCCTCTCCTATTGACCAATCAGATTCAACCTCTTGTATCACTTGCATTTGCTTCAAACAGTCAAGACGATCTGATCGATAATCAAGATCTATATTGTGATAAAACGAGTCTTACATCGCGAAGTGCATCAAATCACGTGAGCGCCTTGATTAAAAACATGAAAAGATTTAGAAAATATCTGTTGACAACAAGTTAGCGGTGCACACGCTTTGCAAATCCTGCAGTAGACCGAAATCTGCATGACACTTTACGAACCGGATTTTGATTTCGGTGCACGATTTTGATTGGACTATGCATAGACTAGTTAGTCCAGCCAAAATGTAACTCCATAATACCAGCCTATTTCGGCAATTGTGGAAACTGGACTCAGTTAACTCTCTTGCCTCGGGAAGATGTCCCACCCCTAGCCATTCAAGTTGTCGAGACCCCTGTAGGTGGGAGAATAAGGTGCTATTGGTAGAACTCGGACATCCTGGGGGACCCATTCATCATAAGCATACTGAGCCGAGGGTATCAACTCACTCTGAGAGACGACCCGCCTCTGACGTCGTCACTCATAGCAGACACTTGTCCCCCTACACAACAGCGACTTCTTTGCTCCAACATCCACACACTGCTGGCCAAAGAGGCCCAAGAGATTGTACACTCCCGGCGCTAACACCAGGCTTCTACTCACCGACATTCCTTGCCCCCAAGAAAGACTTTGACCAGTACTGAATGCTCCTCAATTTTGCAACATTCAGCAAGCGCTACCTGGAGCGTCAGCTGTATTTCCGGATGTCCACACTCAGGTCCACTATCAATGGGCGGTTCTTCCATTTGGAATTTCTTTGGCCCTGTGGCTATTCACCCTGATGGCCCTGTGGCTATAGCCACCTACCTCCATCTGAACCATCGAGACATGGCCACGCTTATCCGCCACAGGTACTTCACACAGCATCTCCTCCATCAGTTGGGCTGGATCATCAATGTCCAGAAGTCACTGCTCATACCCTCGTACGATCTCCAATTCATCACAGGCACTTTCAGAATGACCGAGACCTCCTCTCTGTACCCAGGGACAGGTGGCGCCGAATCCAACACCACCTACTCACTGCTCGTCAACAATCCCGCACTCTCCGTCAATGGCAGGCGCTCCTGGGCGCAGGACCTGACATCCAGAGGAAGGCTTCAGCTACGCCCTATCCAAATGTTCCATGCTCCCTACATCAGTAGCCAGGACCAGTCCATCTCCATCATCCATCATCCTATGCCAATGACTGAGCTCACAACTGTAATATATGGACTCTAACTCGTCTAGCTCTAACTAAGTGTTATGTGCTCCTCACTGACACTTGGTGTCGCTGTAGCCAGCTTGTGGCAGTCGCAATTAAACACTCAAGCTGTAGAATTGTTTTGTTCCTGCTCCCCCAACAAACATGACAACAACCTAATTTCACCTGTTCGTTGATGCCTCACTTCATGGCAGCGGAGCACATCTGTAGGGTCAAGGTCCCCCACTCAACAACAGGGGCACATCAACAACCTAGAACTGTAGGTGCACATCCTGGCTCTATCTCACTGGAAGCAGACACTTCAAAACGATCACATCACCATATCCACAGACAACATCATCTGCAACCAGGGGACGACTCACTCCCCCTTCCTGTTACAGCAGACGTTCAGTTTCAGATCCTACCACCAGGTGCCTCTATGATGACAAGTGACGCTCATTTGAGAGTTTCTGCAAGGAGAAACACCAGGATCCTGCCTCTGCGTCACCCCAATTCTTGGCGGAATATTTTCTGTTCCTTTGCTACAAGTGTCATCTATTGGGCAAGTACCACCACGACCCTCCTTGTGGCCCTTAACTCCGTCTTGGCAGTTCCGGATGATAGAAAGATGACCAAGGTCCCCAAACTCCTGGCGCTGTTACGTTCTTTACATCTAGCCTGGTTCTGAACGTGGTCCTGACTCTGCCTTTGAGCCATTCCACTCGGTATCATACAACCACCTCACCAAAAAGATTATCTTCCTCTTGGCTCTGGCAACAGAGGCATGAGTGAGCAAACTACACGCCCTAGACATCTGTGTCAGATTTGAGTGCATGAAGCTGTTCATCTTGGGCTGTGCTGGGTCTACATAGCCAAGAATCAACTCACAGGACACCCTGATAGATCCTTCACCATCCCGCCACTATCTTTGATAGTCGTGATTGAAGACAAACAGGAACTCCTATGTCCGGTACAGGCGCTGCGGTGCTTCATTCGACGCTCCAAAAATCGTGGAAAATGTTGTTGCCTCTTCATACCAATATCTCCATCTTTGCAGGCAGAAATTAGCCACAACAGGATTGCCCTGTGGCCTCACGCCCTCATCATCCAGGCCTATGAGGCTGCAGAACTGGATCCTCCATGATCTGGGCAGTCGCCTCCACCATGGCACTTCATAGCAACTGCTCTATCTGCACCATCATCGTCTTCGCCAGCCACTACCTGCGAGATGTCGCTCTTGAAAACATGCTTAGAAGGTTACATGCAGACATCACTGTTGCTGATTGGTGGAGTCCATGGAGATTTTGGAATTTATAAGTAATGCAGGACAAGTGAAAAAAAATCTTGTAAAATCCTACATATTTTTTATATTTGTATACTTATCCTGCATTACTTTGTCTGAAGTGGCCCACCCGTCGCAGAGCTGAATCTTCTTGATCCCTCCAGATGCTCTGTTTTAGCAGTAATGTGCTAAAAACCACTTCCGGGTCACATTGGAGCTGTGTGATAGGTTAGCCACACAACCACTTAGAGCAACTTCTTCAGCAAGACCTCTCACAACTCTTTCTCTCTGTAAAGAACAAGCAGTAAGTATACAAATATATAAAATACCTATGATTTTACTAGGATTAGAGACATTAAGAAAATTGTCTAGATTTTCAAACAATCCTGATTTAGTTCAAACCTGGAAAAAACTATTTCATAAATGTTTGTACAAATTTTCAGTTGTGTTGTGTGCCTGATCTTGTCTGCTTGGAAAAGATGTTGATGACATTGTAATGTTGTTTTCTTGTACATACATTTTGTATAATCTATACTTCCTAGCGACATGAGTGCAGACAAGTTCAGTTTAGTCATTTCTATAGTATTTGTCATTTCTGGGGCATTGCCATGTCTAGATACTGTCATTTCTTCTGCAATCATTTCTGCTTTATTGGCGTTTTTACACTAACAACATTGATATTTTCAGCAACGCAGTTCATTTGCAACAGCTCGTGAGATTGTGTCCAAGGATGGCCTTGGTCTGAAAGGTTTAAACAAAGGCTTATCTGCAACTCTTGGGAGGCATGGTGTCTTCAACATGATCTACTTCAGTTTCTACCATAACATGAAGGGTGTTGTCCCAGAGATGAAAGTGAGTATGCCATTCTCCCATGTCATTATTGTCATCTATAAAATTGTTTTGTTTTTCTTTGTCTTCTCTGAAATGGTAGAGTTGAGTATCACTTGGTATCTTTCTATATGATTTGTATCACAATACCAACTGACGATACTACTGGCGTCACACGATACACCACATCAAAAAGTAAGAAATGATGAAATAACTGCATTACGACATTTATTTATTGTTATCTCAAAATCTTTAACAATAAAACCACAAGAAAAAAAACAGTTTTAAATGATGGGATGGTTATTAAATGTAACAGTTAGTCAGCGTGTCCTCAGTCACCTTGTCCGTGTTCTGTCATGCTTACAGGTGGGGCTATTCTACTTCTGCTATTATGGGAGGTAACACTTTTAGTTTCTATTCTGTTTATAGGGTATCTTGATCTCACACACTGCCGATTCAAGTAACATGTGCACCTAAGTATCTATGATATCGAAGGTGTCAGTGAATCGTTACAGTCCTACAAAATGGCAAGATAGATTCGGCTAAAACTTTATGTGGCTATTGGTTTCTGTAAGGGGATTCAAGGCATCAGGCTTGGAATTTCAATATGGCTTCTTTGATTTAAAAAAAAGAATTAAAAAACCTTTTGCAAAATATAGTTTAAAACTTGGTGGTGAGATGGTCAGCTTATGTTGTACCAAGTTTGTTCAAGGCATCTTGATCAGAAATTAAATATGGCTGCCAATGGCCACATTGGAAAATATAAATGCTTGTGAGTCATCTGTCACAAACATCTTGTCTTCAGAAGCCACTGGACCAAAGATGACTCTTGAATTTGGTCAAGATCTTTAAATCTGATGTTCTATTACTCAGAAATTTTGATAGTAGTGGAGCTCAACATGTATGTTCCAGGTTTTTTAGCACGATAAGACATGACCTATGGAATACTGTAAGTGACATTCTCGCGATCTCGCATTCTCGCGATCTTGACCTTTGGAAACGAGCTAAATATGCTCAAAACATGAGAATGCCAATCGCGAGAATGCGAGATTTGGCCAATACAGTCATCTAGTGGCTCACTCGTCTGAGGCGTCGCAATTCGCTGTGTAGAGTTGCGTCCCTTGGCTGTGACAAGCCGGGGTATAACTGAAATATAAATACTGTTCAAAGCGATGAATTTTGAAAACATGGGAGACGGCACGCATTTTATTTTTAACATATTATGTTTCATATCGAGCTTTGTAAGACATCTGTGTAATGCTGTCGAAGAGACGATTCACATGCATCATGCGTGTTCAGTAGGGTTACGTGTACGGAGTAGGAACACACATATTAGCGATATTTCTAGGAACTTTGAGGCAATATAATAAAGTAAGGTGGGATGTTTTGTAGTCAGGTGGGAGAGGGTGAAAATCTATTACTTTATTTTGTATGGCCGAAAGTAGCGAATATGGTGTCGTGTAAAAACATCGTACAATCTCATTTTAGCCGAATGCTACACATTGGTTTTTGAGAATTTTGTTTTAATGAATATGCTAGCAGTTTATAATATTGCCTCATGGAGAAAATCACTGACAGTGCAGCTGCAAATAGCTGCAATACTGCTGATGTGGCTTATTGCAATATTTACTCTCTCACTGACAGTGATATTTTGTTTCCAGCTTCCGGACACTTTTGTGTTTTCACTATCACCGGACGTTCATGTACACAATTTCTTTTGTTCAATTATATTGAGCATGTTGAGGGTTTTAATTTAAAGTACATAGGAAACTAAAGGGAGAGGACTCTACTCTACGCGCATGCGCCTTGACCTTATGATATTACGCATGCGCACCGACAGCTTCTAAAACATGAGAACACGAGATAGTGAGAAAATGAAATGTCTCATTCTCGCGTTCTCACGATTTCGTGTTTTTGTGGCCGAATCAAGATTGCGAGATTGCGATATTTTACAATTGGCCAAATCTTGCATTGTCACGATCTCGCATTCTCGTGTTTTGGGCATATTTAACTCGTTTCCAAAGGTCGAGAATGAGAGATCACGAGAATGTCCCTTACAGTATTCAATACATGACCACATTAGGGCGCTTGGTAACATTACAATACATGACCACATTAGGGTGCTCGGTAACATTACAATACATGACCACATTAGGGCGCTTGGTAACATTACAATACATGACCACATTAGTGTGCTTGGTAACATTACAATACATGACCACATTAGGGTGCTTGGTAACATTACAATACATGACCACATTAGGGCGCTTGGTAACATTACAATACATGATCACATTAGTGTGCTTGGTAACATTACAATACATGACCACATTAGGGCGCTTGGTAACATTACAATACATGACCACATTAGGGTGCTTGGTAACATTACAATACATGACCACATTAGGGTGCTTGGTAACATTACAATACATGACCACATTAGGGCGCTTGGTAACATTACAATACATGACCACATTAGTGTGCTTGGTAACATTACAATACATGACCACATTAGTGTGCTTGGTAACATTACAATACATGACAACATTAGGGCGCTTGGTAACATTACAATACATGACCACATTAGGGCGCTTGGTAACATTACAATACATGACCACATTAGGGCGCTTGGTAACATTACAATACATGACAACATTAGGGCGCTTGGTAACATTACAATACATGACCACATTAGGGCGCTTGGTAACATTACAATACATGACAACATTAGGGCGCTTGGTAACATTACAAAACATGACCACATTAGTGTGCTTGGTAACATTACAATACATGACCACATTAGTGTGCTTGGTAACATTACAATACATGACAACATTAGGGCGCTTGGTAACATTACAATACATGACCACATTAGGGTGCTTGGTAACATTACAATACATGACCACATTAGTGTGCTTGGTAACATTACAATACATGACCACATTAGTGTGCTTGGTAACATTACAATACATGACCACATTAGGGCGCTTGGTAACATTACAATACATGACCACATTAGGGTGCTTGGTAACATTACAATACATGACCACATTAGGGCGCTTGGTAACATTACAATACATGACCACATTAGGGCGCTTGGTAACATTACAATACATGATACCAATAGTCTGCCAAATAGAGTTATAGTACATGGCAACATTCTTGGTGCTTTACTTTAAATTTGATGTAAAATTTACTTACTCACTTTCAGGATTCAAAGCATGATTTGGCTCGACGTTTTGTGATTGGATTGTGTGCTGGCATCCTAGCTTCCTGTGTCAACATTCCATATGATGTAGCCAAAAGTCGTATACAGGGTCCTCAACCTGTCCCTGGGCAGATTAAGTATCGGACGTGTAATGCAACAATCAGAACTGTGTACAGAGAAGAAGGGTGAGTGACAGTAGAAGTATAGAGAGGAAGGTGACTGACAGTAAAAGTGTAGAGAGGAAGGTGACTGACAGTAGAAGTGTAGAGAGGAAGGGGAGTGACAGTAGAAGTATGGACAGGAAGGTGAGTGACAGTGGAAGTGTGGACAGGAAGGGGAGTGACAGTAGAAGTGTGGACAGGAAGGGGAGTGACAGTAGAAGTGTAGACAGGAAGGGGAGTGACAGTAGAAGTGTGGACAGGAAGGGGAGTGACAGTAGAAGTGTGGACAGGAAGGGGAGTGACAGTAGAAGTGTGGACAGGAAGGGGAGTGACAGTAGAAGTGTGGACAGGAAGGGGAGTGACAGTAGAAGTGTGGACAGGAAGGGGAGTGACAGTAGAAGTGTGGACAGGAAGGGGAGTGACAGTAGAAGTGTAGACAGGAAGGGGAGTGACAGTAAAAGTGTAGAGAGGAAGGTGACTGACAGTAGAAGTGTAGAGAGGAAGGGGAGTGACAGTAGAAGTGTGGACAGGAAGGGGAGTGACAGTAGAAGTGTGGACAGGAAGGGGAGTGACAGTAGAAGTGTGGACAGGAAGGGGAGTGACAGTGGAAGTGTAGAGAGGAAGGGGAGTGACAGTAGAAGTGTGGACAGGAAGGGGAGTGACAGTAGAAGTGTGGACAGGAAGGGGAGTGACAGTAGAAGTGTGGACAGGAAGGGGAGTGACAGTAGAAGTGTGGACAGGAAGGGGAGTGACAGTAGAAGTGTAGACAGGAAGGGGAGTGACAGTAGAAGTGTAGAGAGGAAGGGGAGTGACAGTAGAAGTGTGGACAGGAAGGTGACTGACAGTAGAAGTATGGACAGGAAGGGGAGTGACAGTAGAAGTGTAGACAGGAAGGGGAGTGACAGTAAAAGTGCAGAGAGGAAGGTGAGTGACAGTGGAAGTGTAGAGAGGAAGGGGAGTGACAGTAGAAGTGTGGACAGGAAGTGAGGAAGTTGAGTGACAGTAGAAGTGTGGACAGGAAGGGGAGTGACAGTAGAAGTGTGGACAGGAAGGGGAGTGACAGTGGAAGTGTGGACAGGAAGGGGAGTGACAGTAGAAGTGTAGAGAGGAAGGTGAGTGACAGTAGAAGTGTGGACAGGAAGGGGAGTGACAGTAGAAGTGTGGACAGGAAGGGGAGTGACAGTAGAAGTGCAGAGAGGAAGGGGAGTGACAGTAGAAGTGTAGACAGGAAGGGGAGTGACAGTAGAAGTGTGGACAGGGTGGGGAGTGACAGTAGAAGTGTGGACAGGAAGGGGAGTGACAGTAGAAGTGTAGAGAGGAAGGTGAGTGACAGTAGAAGTGTGGACAGGAAGGGGAGTGACAGTAGAAGTATGGACAGGAAGGTGAGTGACAGTAGAAGTGTGGACAGGAAGGGGAGTGACAGTGGAAGTGTGGACAGGAAGGGGAGTGACAGTAGAAGTGTAGAGAGGAAGGTGAGTGACAGTAGAAGTGTGGACAGGAAGGGGAGTGACAGTAGAAGTATGGACAGGAAGGTGAGTGACAGTAGAAGTGTGGACAGGAAGGGGAGTGACAGTGGAAGTGTGGACAGGAAGGGGAGTGACAGTAGAAGTGCAGAGAGGAAGGGGAGTGACAGTAGAAGTGTGGACAGGAAGGGGAGTGACAGTGGAAGTGTGGACAGGAAGGGGAGTGACAGTAGAAGTGTAGAGAGGAAGGGGAGTGACAGTGGAAGTGTGGACAGGAAGGGGAGTGACAGTAGAAGTGCAGAGAGGAAGGGGAGTGACAGTAGAAGTGTGGACAGGAAGGGGAGTGACAGTAGAAGTGTGGACAGGAAGGGGAGTGACAGTAGAAGTGCAGAGAGGAAGGGGAGTGACAGTAGAAGTGTGGACAGGAAGGGGAGTGACAGTAGAAGTGCAGAGAGGAAGGGGAGTGACAGTAGAAGTGTGGACAGGAAGGGGAGTGACAGTAGAAGTGTGGACAGGAAGGGGAGTGACAGTAGAAGTGCAGAGAGGAAGGGGAGTGACAGTAGAAGTGTGGACAGGAAGGGGAGTGACAGTAGAAGTGTAGAGAGGAAGGGGAGTGACAGTAGAAGTGTAGAGAGGAAGGTGAGTGACAGTAGAAGTGTGGACAGGAAGGGGAGTGACAGTAGAAGTATGGACAGGAAGGTGAGTGACAGTAGAAGTGTGGACAGGAAGGGGAGTGACAGTGGAAGTGTGGACAGGAAGGGGAGTGACAGTAGAAGTGTAGAGAGGAAGGGGAGTGACAGTAGAAGTGCAGAGAGGAAGGGGAGTGACAGTAGAAGTGTGGACAGGAAGGGGAGTGACAGTAGAAGTGTGGACAGGAAGGGGAGTGACAGTAGAAGTGTGGACAGGAAGGGGAGTGACAGTAGAAGTGCAGAGAGGAAGGGGAGTGACAGTAGAAGTGCAGAGAGGAAGGGGAGTGACAGTGGAAGTGTGGACAGGAAGGGGAGTGACAGTAGAAGTGTGGACAGGAAGGGGAGTGACAGTAGAAGTGCAGAGAGGAAGGGGAGTGACAGTAGAAGTGCAGAGAGGAAGGGGAGTGACAGTGGAAGTGTGGACAGGAAGGGGAGTGACAGTAGAAGTGTGGACAGGAAGGGGAGTGACAGTAGAAGTGTGGACAGGAAGGGGAGTGACAGTAGAAGTGCAGAGAGGAAGGGGAGTGACAGTAGAAGTGCAGAGAGGAAGGGGAGTGACAGTGGAAGTGTGGACAGGAAGGGGAGTGACAGTAGAAGTGTGGACAGGAAGGGGAGTGACAGTAGAAGTGTGGACAGGAAGGGGAGTGACAGTAGAAGTGTGGACAGGAAGGGGAGTGACAGTAGAAGTGTGGACAGGAAGGGGAGTGACAGTAGAAGTGTGGACAGGAAGGGGAGTGACAGTAGAAGTGTGGACAGGAAGGGGAGTGACAGTAGAAGTGTGGACAGGAAGGGGAGTGACAGTAGAAGTGTGGACAGGAAGGGGAGTGACAGTAGAAGTGTGGACAGGAAGGGGAGTGACAGTAGAAGTGCAGAGAGGAAGGGGAGTGACAGTAGAAGTGCAGAGAGGAAGGGGAGTGACAGTGGAAGTGTGGACAGGAAGGGGAGTGACAGTAGAAGTGTGGACAGGAAGGGGAGTGACAGTAGAAGTGTGGACAGGAAGGGGAGTGACAGTAGAAGTGTGGACAGGAAGGGGAGTGACAGTAGAAGTGTGGACAGGAAGGGGAGTGACAGTAGAAGTGTGGACAGGAAGGGGAGTGACAGTAGAAGTGTGGACAGGAAGGGGAGTGACAGTAGAAGTGCAGAGAGGAAGGGGAGTGACAGTAGAAGTGCAGAGAGGAAGGGGAGTGACAGTAGAAGTGTGGACAGGAAGGGGAGTGACAGTAGAAGTGCAGAGAGGAAGGGGAGTGACAGTAGAAGTGCAGAGAGGAAGGGGAGTGACAGTGGAAGTGTGGACAGGAAGGGGAGTGACAGTAGAAGTGCAGAGAGGAAGGGGAGTGACAGTAGAAGTGTGGACAGGAAGGGGAGTGACAGTAGAAGTGCAGACAGGAAGGGGAGTGACAGTAGAAGTGCAGAGAGGAAGGGGAGTGACAGTGGAAGTGTGGACAGGAAGGGGAGTGACAGTAGAAGTGCAGAGAGGAAGGGGACTGACAGTGGAAGTGTGGACAGGGTGGGGAGTGACAGTAGAAGTGTGGACAGGAAGGGGAGTGACAGTGGAAGTGTGGACAGGAAGGGGAGTGACAGTAGAAGTGTGGACAGGAAGGGGAGTGACAGTAGAAGTGTGGACAGGAAGGGGAGTGACAGTAGAAGTGTGGACAGGAAGGGGAGTGACAGTAGAAGTGCAGAGAGGAAGGGGAGTGACAGTGGAAGTGTGGACAGGAAGGGGAGTGACAGTAGAAGTGTGGACAGGAAGGGGAGTGACAGTAGAAGTGTGGACAGGAAGGGGAGTGACAGTAGAAGTGTAGAGAGGAAGGGGAGTGACAGTAGAAGTGTGGACAGGAAGGGGAGTGACAGTAGAAGTGTAGACAGGAAGGGGAGTGACAGTAGAAGTGTAGACAGGAAGGGGAGTGACAGTAGAAGTGTAGACAGGAAGGGGAGTGACAGTGGAAGTGTGGACAGGAAGGGGAGTGACAGTAGAAGTGCAGACAGGAAGGGGAGTGACAGTAGAAGTGCAGAGAGGAAGGGGAGTGACAGTGGAAGTGTGGACAGGAAGGGGAGTGACAGTAGAAGTGCAGAGAGGAAGGGGAGTGACAGTGGAAGTGTAGACAGGAAGGGGAGTGACAGTAGAAGTGTAGACAGGAAGGGGAGTGACAGTAGAAGTGCAGAGAGGAAGGGGAGTGACAGTAGAAGTGTAGACAGGAAGGGGAGTGACAGTAGAAGTGTAGACAGGAAGGGGAGTGACAGTAGAAGTGTAGACAGGAAGGGGAGTGACAGTGGAAGTGTGGACAGGAAGGGGAGTGACAGTAGAAGTGCAGACAGGAAGGGGAGTGACAGTAGAAGTGCAGAGAGGAAGGGGAGTGACAGTGGAAGTGTGGACAGGAAGGGGAGTGACAGTAGAAGTGCAGAGAGGAAGGGGAGTGACAGTGGAAGTGTGGACAGGAAGGGGAGTGACAGTAGAAGTGCAGAGAGGAAGGGGAGTGACAGTGGAAGTGTAGAGAGGAAGGGGAGTGACAGTAGAAGTGTAGACAGGAAGGGGAGTGACAGTAGAAGTGTGGACAGGAAGGGGAGTGACAGTAGAAGTGTGGACAGGAAGGGGAGTGACAGTGGAAGTGTGGACAGGAAGGGGAGTGACAGTAGAAGTGTGGACAGGAAGGGGAGTGACAGTAGAAGTGTAGAGAGGAAGGGGAGTGACAGTAGAAGTGCAGAGAGGAAGGGGAGTGACAGTAGAAGTGTGGACAGGAAGGGGAGTGACAGTGGAAGTGTGGACAGGAAGGGGAGTGACAGTAGAAGTGTGGACAGGAAGGGGAGTGACAGTAGAAGTGTGGACAGGAAGGGGAGTGACAGTGGAAGTGTGGACAGGGTGGGGAGTGACAGTAGAAGTGTGGACAGGAAGGGGAGTGACAGTAGAAGTGTGGACAGGAAGGGGAGTGACAGTAGAAGTGTGGACAGGAAGGGGACTGACAGTGGAAGTGTGGACAGGGTGGGGAGTGACAGTGGAAGTGTGGACAGGAAGGGGAGTGACAGTAGAAGTGTGGACAGGAAGGGGAGTGACAGTGGAAGTGTGGACAGGAAGGGGAGTGACAGTAGAAGTGTGGACAGGAAGGGGAGTGACAGTGGAAGTGTGGACAGGAAGGGGAGTGACAGTAGAAGTGTGGACAGGAAGGGGAGTGACAGTAGAAGTGTAGAGAGGAAGGGGAGTGACAGTAGAAGTGCAGAGAGGAAGGGGAGTGACAGTAGAAGTGTGGACAGGAAGGGGAGTGACAGTGGAAGTGTGGACAGGAAGGGGAGTGACAGTAGAAGTGTGGACAGGAAGGGGAGTGACAGTAGAAGTGTAGAGAGGAAGGGGAGTGACAGTAGAAGTGCAGAGAGGAAGGGGAGTGACAGTGGAAGTGTGGACAGGAAGGGGAGTGACAGTGGAAGTGTGGACAGGAAGGGGAGTGACAGTAGAAGTGTGGACAGGAAGGGGAGTGACAGTAGAAGTGTGGACAGGAAGGGGAGTGACAGTAGAAGTGTGGACAGGAAGGGGAGTGACAGTAGAAGTGTAGACAGGAAGGGGAGTGACAGTGGAAGTGTGGACAGGAAGGGGAGTGACAGTGGAAGTGTGGACAGGAAGGGGAGTGACAGTAGAAGTGTGGACAGGAAGGGGAGTGACAGTAGAAGTGTGGACAGGAAGGGGAGTGACAGTAGAAGTGTGGACAGGAAGGGGAGTGACAGTGGAAGTGTGGACAGGAAGGGGAGTGACAGTGGAAGTGTGGACAGGAAGGGGAGTGACAGTAGAAGTGTGGACAGGAAGGGGAGTGACAGTAGAAGTGTGGACAGGAAGGGGAGTGACAGTAGAAGTGTGGACAGGAAGGGGAGTGACAGTGGAAGTGTGGACAGGAAGGGGAGTGACAGTAGAAGTGTGGACAGGAAGGGGAGTGACAGTAGAAGTGTGGACAGGAAGGGGAGTGACAGTGGAAGTGTAGAGAGGAAGGGGAGTGACAGTAAAAGTGTAGAGAGGAAGGGGAGTGACAGTAGAAGTGCAGAGAGGAGTGGAGTGACAGTAGAAGTGTGGACAGGAAGGGGAGTCACAGTAGAAGTGTGGACAGGAAGGGGAGTCACAGTAGAAGTGCAGAGATGGCGGAAAGATTTTAAGTTTTGAATTGATATTTTCATGTTTTTGTTCATCAGATACCAATTTTTATTCATGTTATGCTGTTTTCTTGCCAGCTTCTTTGCTCTGTATAAAGGGCTGCTTCCAAAGGTGATGAGACTCGGACCAGGTATGTACCACCAACCCACAGCAAATATGTCATTTGAAGACAGTTCTGGCAGTGATGATATCTACAAATGCCTTTTATATCAATAATTGTGATATCAAATTGAATACTACAGCTACTCTCAGTTGTAGGGTGGAATATGTACCAGGGTCCCATCATTTTAACAAAAACAGAACAGTGTCATCAGGACTCAGGTTAAAGTGGATCATTCAGTTGTTGTTAGAAGTAAATGCAATGATATGTTATCAGGTAATGTGGGTAAACCTGTTTCACCGTTCTATGACCTTTCACTTTCACATACCCTCATCAATCTTGTGATGTGTTTTCCACAACTCTCAAATCCCTGATAATTTCACAAAAAAAGGATTTTTTCGCATCGTTCATTGTTTATTCTGAGACGATACGGAGAGTAACAACCATGTGATAATAAACAAAGAATATTAAAAATAGCTTTGTTTTGAAATATTCTTTTGAGTATTTGATGTATGTACAATCCATGCCTAACATCTTGACCAATTCAGATACACAATCAACATTTTTTTTCTTCTATTAAGCAAATTATTTACATGGTGAAAACAGTCAATTTATCTTGTCAAGTTACATGTACAATATCCTGGGAATGCGGGGATCTAAACACAACTTTCATTATAATAGAAATGATCATCCATATTTGCTTGGTAATAAGCAGTTTTAGTTTGGAAAGTTTTCCCCATACTTTCCATTGAAATTGATAATTCCCATTTCAATTTCTAAATCTGCACATTTCTTTTGTTAATCATTCTTTGCATTAAGCATGTTTTCATGTTCATCATTTGCAATGTGTTTGCCTAGATATATCACCAACTTTGTACAAAAAACATGATGACAAGGTATTTTCCAGGAACCCCGAATTCTATTTTACCATGTCATTACAATTGTAACCATGCCATTGGAACTCTAAGACAAGGACTCTCAAACCTTTTATCCTTCTCAGATGAAAGACTTCACAGATCTTTCTTGAAATGTTGACTGAATGGTTTGCCTACTTGATAGTCTACCATCATAACCTTTATAGGTTTGTTTGTACAGATACTATGATTTGGCATTTCTTGTAAGGACTGATGATACATTCGTAACTGAATTCTGTTCCAAAGATTTGTTTTCTTTTCATCAAAATTTACTGTTGCAAGATTGCAATGTTAGCTTTACAGCCCCCTTCCTGATGCTTGTTCTTCCATGTCAGGTGGTGCAATCATGCTGTTGGTATACGAGGCTGCTTTTGAATGGATGCAGAAGAATCTGTGAGAAAACCTGATTACATGTACAAGTAAGTACATATTAAGTTATCTGCCTCTTTAAGCAGTACCCAGGGATTATCTGACCTACTCAGAGCCAGATATTCGGCCCCAAGTCTGCAGCAAATGTCAATAACAATTCCCAATTTGGAACTAAAAATTCCCAATCCATGTTACAATGTATGAATAGATATAACTAATAACTAATTTTATGGCTTTGAAGAAGTAACCTGTATTCACTTATAACAAGACCAGTAAATAGGAACCGGTTTTAATGCTACCATTTATATTATGGCATTTAATGCAATCTCAAAATATCTCTGAATTTAAGAAAATATAAACTTTTAACAAATCCCAGTTTGGAACAAAATATCATTTTTTTCCCCAATTTGCCTTCCAAGGGCACTTTGTTAACAATTGTAGCTAAATCCCTGGTACCACTTTACCACATTACCACTGTGTCTACCTTGTCACTGTGTGCCGCCCCAGATGAACACAGTAGTTAGTAATCCAGACCATTTCCAGCCTTATAATATGACAGTTATGCTGTCTTCATCTGTATATACTGTTGTATAAGGACATATTACCTTCTGTAATGAGGTAGCAGACTTTCTAAACAATTGGTGAGAATAATTTTTTTGTTTTGTTTCAGGATTGACTGCCAAATCCAGTAGTGAAAATTATTGTGAGACAACATACAGTGGAACTGGGAAAAGATTATGTTACTGATTATCAGTCATCTATTCATGTAGTTTTCGTCATGTTTTGTCTCCAGTGCCCAATGGAGTCTGTTTCGATGGATAGCTAAGAGTGATTATTCTCTGGCATTTTGACATTTTGAATTTCTGTAGAGAAACTTATTTTCATTTACCATTGACAGACTTTACATGCAAGATGGCAGACTGTGAAAATGTGAAATTCAGTGATCCCAAGATAAAAGTATGACGGTAAACAACACATGTTCAGCCCACCAGGACTTAAGGTCCAAGTGAGCTTATAGTATGTTGTCTGTCGGTCGTCTATCCAGTGTGTCTGCATCTGTCATCCATTGTCTGTTAACTTCTTCTCTTCTAGGATTCAGCTGAACAGATAATAACTGGATAGCAATTATCGTGTTGTTTAAATCAAAGGTTTTGAGTTTTTATTAAAGAAATCAAGTTAAGTTATAAAAATCAAATTGTAAAAAATCTTTAAGAATCGTCTTCTAAGAAACCAAAACGTCAAGCAATATGGAACATTGATATGATGTGTACCCGTAGGAACACAATGGGAATGAAAATTGTTCATGTTCATGAAAAGTTACACCTTTAAGAATCTTTAAGAATCAATTTCTCAGAAACCAGATGGTCCTGGGAATTGGTTTTTTAAAATTGAAAAGATATTCTTTAATTGTGTAATGTGAATCAGCTTCTTAATAAGTAAAGGAGTCTAGTAGGTGATTAGCAGGATGTGCAGAACTACAATGCGATTCCATTATTATCATAGCATTTTTATTAAGAACTAAGCTATTTTTCCTAAAATTTAATATAGATATTTTTATTAAAGAACATCACACAAAGTTTGTGAAAGTCAAAAGGTCTTTGTTATGATGAGATGTATTATTAGGCCGGTAGAAATAGTGAAACACCTCGACATTTTTTATAACAGACAAATTTTATGTTAAGATGAATCATATACATATTCTGTCACACCATACCCAACCCAACCAAAATCAACCTCTGGCAAATATATTTTTAACCATTTTATTCATCGGGACAAATATGGTAGAAAAAGGGGAAAATGGTTTCTTCATGGAGGCTTTAATCAGGATGTCTTTAAACACATAATGGTGATTATTTGCCATATTTGGTGAACAAATACAGATTATGATGATAGAAAATTGAATTGGGATTAATTATTAAGAAAATTAACAATTAACGAGGTGATGTGTGGCAAGGCCATACTTGAGTTGTCTCCCTTTAAACATACTTGCATCAACTGTCAAAATGTTGGTATTCTTCATTCCTACTTGAATTTTTGCAGCAACTTAATGATTTAAGTAAATATTTAGAAGCAGCAAAAGGTCCATTCCAAATTAAGTCAAGGTGACATATCCATTGTCAGGTAGACATGCTCCCATAATCATAAAAATGTCTGGGTTTTTATCAGCTTTTGACGATCAAAATGAACTTGTGTCCACCATAGAGTAGTTGGCAACAACTTGATAGCTCTTCAAACAGTTTCACAATCTGTGCATGTATATATGCTGTTCACACTTCCTGTTGTAGCAGATGGACCTGTTAATCAATTATAGACTGTCATCAACAAGAATTCCGTTTTCACACGCACTTTCACATTTGCAATGGATGCTACATGGAATTCTCATTTTGAAGCAACTGCAAGAAGTACA
Organism: Haliotis rufescens; assembly: GCF_023055435.1. Classification (NCBI taxonomy): domain Eukaryota; kingdom Metazoa; phylum Mollusca; class Gastropoda; order Lepetellida; family Haliotidae; genus Haliotis; species Haliotis rufescens. The sequence continues at coordinate 47,309,654 of NW_025964001.1, read as the reverse complement.
TAGTCTTGTGGAGCTCTTGCATAAACATCTAATCTCCTTCAGTAGGTCTGGTGGAGCAGGGTCTTTATCAGTGATCACTGGGAGTAAATGTCCATGAGTGTTTCTGAACCCAAACCTTTCCTTGTCATGTAACGTTTCAAGATGACGCCATGTGTGGACCTGCAGATGAACTCGCAGGGAATGGAAGTAGCAAGCTCTTGATGTTGGAGGCATGCGTTCAACAGGAATATATCTAGTAGATATGATGTTCAGGTATCCCAGGTCATCTAAAGATCTGCCATACTTTCCACCAGTGTATAGTCCAGAAACATACCTCTCTCCTGCTTTCTTCACATCATCCAATGGCACATCATCCTCACCAAACACTTTGACTGCTGTTTGAAGTTCAGGTGATGAAGAAAGGTACTTCATATGCTTCACTTTACCAAAGCCAAATACAGAAGATGTCGTGTCACATCCAGAAACAGCATGCAAAAAGGGCAACAATTGGCACTGATGATAACCAATTGAACGCTGTGCTTCTTGTATTGATGTTGTTTGTGTTTTTGTCTTCATATATACATCAGATTTGGGATCGACATGGTGCATCAGCAAGACAAAAACATCTGTATCATCTGAAACAACATGTACTGTGTTGTATGTGTCAGATAACTTGACTGCCTCTCTAACAATGACACTTAAGGTATTCAGATAATAGATTGATGGTATTCTGTTTGTTCTTCTTGTTGGCAAGAAAACTGCTTTGGTCAGAGGGTACAGGGGCTTCGGGGTTTACTACCACATCAGCATCTCTGTCCTTCATTAGTCTGCGACATAACTGTCAAACACAACCAGAAGAGGAAATCCATCTGTTGCTTTGTGTGCTAATGTATTGGTATAAGCACGACACACATCGTGAAGGGTGCCTGTTTTGGGCCATTTCATTTGTTGAAGCACAGCACATCCGTCAACAACTGTAATTCCAGGGACGATGTCACTAGTAACGACAATGTTCGGATTCAACTTTATGATGTGTCAGGAAAGTTGCGACTTTTGGGATTTTCGCATAGTGCCATCTTCATGGAAGAGAGCTGGTGGAAGAGAGCTGGTGAAACAGCTGCAAGTTCAAAGCTGAAGAACACAGATGGAGGTGGACGTCCTGAAACATAGGCAATCGTACATCTCAGCAGAAAACATATGAATTTTTTCACCGTCTTTTAAATTCACTGCCTTTTTCACAGCAAATGTAACAGCTTGGTTGCTTTTCTTTAACATGACATCTCCAAACTTCTTCTCGTTGATGCTGTCTTGAATGGAGTTACCAATTCTGACCAGCTTGTCAACGTTGACTCGATCATCAGCAATCAGACCTGTGGCAATGTTTCTCAGCTGGGAATTTTCTCCACCTTGAAATGGGTTATGGGTCCTGAGATAGCCTAGGATAATCTGCATAGTCTTGACTGATTCGTCCTACATTCATTTCACGATGCTGATCTGACCATGAGCTGTTGGTTGTTTTCGTCAAGGATCTCAAAGAGTCAGTATACTGAGCAGTGACATGTGCTGACAACAGCCACTTTGTTCTTGCACCTTCCCTGTGAGTGATATTGATAAGTCCATCTTGGGTCTTTCCAGCCCTCATCAGTGACTGTTCTATGGTCATATCACTCCATGTGCCACTCCAGAACAGGTTGCTGTTATGACGGACTGTGAAGAGGCCATTTTTAAGGGGACTTTCAAGGCATGGACATGAACTTTTGAAATCCTGTAAATACAGCCTGCAATACTTGGCATAGTTGTTATGTACTGTAGCAGCAAACCAGGGTAGCATATCTTGTGATGCTTTTAGATGAAGCTGCCAGTTCCCTGTGCGCTCAGCTCTGATGAACATACAGACAACAGACACAAAGTCCAGAAAATACAGCCACAAATTTGCAGTCCTTGATTCTTGTAGTTTCTGCTTTGCACTTTGTAATCTTGTTGATACTTCTGTCATGATGTTGTTGTTCATCACATGGGTGATAGACTGATTATGTTCCATAAGCTGTTTATTCAAGAGTTCCAACTCTGTAAACATCTGATCAACATCTGGACTTCTTGAAATGAAATTCTGCAGTGTTTCATTCTGACTGACTGAACTATCATTGTTGTCTTCCATTTCAGCTGAACTATCGTCTTCAGCAATATCTCCTTCAGGCAACAAAAGAAGTATGTGCAAAGCAGCACAGGTGAGAAGACATGCTCTAAGTGTCTTTGTATAAGCCTTTCCTTCCACCATTTTGGGAATGGAATTTTGGGCATATACAGTAGCCCAAGCTTCATCCAGTCCACAGCCTTCCATAGCCTTACAACCTGCCCCTAGAAAAGACATCAGCTGATGAAAACCTCCAAGACGAAGTTGAACATGTTGAAATTCAACAGGATTGTCAGCTTTAATTTTATATGCCTTCGCATAGAGTGCTTGGTCAAAGGTGAGCATTGCACATCATTGTCTAGCTTTTTGTCTTTGCTTATCAATGAAAACCAGTATGCTATGTACAGCCTCATTCGTTTGAGGGTTAAGAGGCATCATTGGATGGTACACAATTGAGGAGCCCAAACATTCACCTTCTGTAATTTCTGCCATGAAGCCTTGCCAACTCGGTGATACTTGGAAACAGGCATTTGACAGCATCCATAAGGTGTCTAGCTTCAGATACTCTTCCAAAGAACCAACTTCGACTGGTTCGAGTTTCTGGAACACTATCTTGGACATGAGATTTTTGTTGGATTGCCTTTACGGTTGTATTATATGACCAAAGTCACCAGAAGATGCAATATCAGCAGATGTTTTCTTCTTACGCTGAACAGTAATTGTTTGTTTGGAAGCTGGGATTTGGCAAGCAATAATACCCATGACATGTGTTGAATTGTGTCCAGTAACAGTGTCCTCATTGTAGTCAAAGTTGTCAGCCACCCACTGCCAAAAAACACCTGTGCCTCGATTACAGGTGGAAGATCTTCAACAGACTCGCTTACTACAGCTGATTTCTCAAAATCCATTACTTGATCATAAGACAGAGAAGCCAAGACTAGACAAAACATTCAGCAGCACTCTGGATCTTGTTGTTTGGTGGATGAAAAGGCCAGTGGAGAGCATCAAAGGTGATAGATAAGGGTTTGGAGCTGAAGCTTGCATCAATGCATGACAAAGAGAAACAACTTCCAAGTCGTTGTTTTTCAAAGGCAGTTTCTGTGGTGGCTTTTCTCATTAGACTTCTCACAAACACAAGGAGGACATCAGGAACCTCATTCTCAAGTTTGTCAATGTCAGTGTCTTGAGGACAAGGATAAAACAAGTCTGTCTTCTTGAGACCTTCTAAATGCTTTCTGATATGACATCCTAACATTCTGGCTTGTTGCAATGTGTCATCTTTATCACTGTCATCTTCATGATAGGAGTTTTGCAGAAAAGTTGCTGCTTTGTCAACAAAAGTAACAACATTTTCTCTTCCTTCAACTTCTGCTACCTTTGCACCAAAATGTTCAAGAAGACGGCGCTGCAGATGTTTAATGCTGTATGGTTCCACATCTTTGGCAAGCCTGCTCTGCAAATCCTGTATAGTGAACTGACTGTTTTGTTGGAAGGATAACCTCATGCATAATGCTGAGAAAGCAGTAATGTTGGCTGTGTCCTCATTTTTGGTATTGGTATTGGTGTCACTTTTACCATGTGCTGACAAGAACTTCTGCATGCATGGTCTATGATATGTAGCCTCAACTGCACGAATATCACCTGCGATTGCAATCCTAGCCTTGATTTCTACTGATTCCTTATCAAGTCTCTGGTTACAAACTTGTAACAGTGTATTTTGTAAGATGCTTGTTTTTCCAATATTGCTGACATACTCAATACTGCTCACAGCAGAGGACTGGCTTGGATAACGACGTCCTTTAACAAAATCAATTTCTTTGGCACATATTAAACAATGAGTTTCAAAGTTGAAATTGGAGTTCAGAGTTCACAAAACCCTTGTGGCTGTTTGACATGTGGCAGTGGACTGAGTTTTGATGGCTTTGTTAATGTTCTTGTTTGCTGTGTATGTCTTTCGACAACTCTCATGTACAAAATACATGTAGTCATTATTCACTGTAATCTGAGTGTGAATGTCATTTTCACGTTTCATTGATACTGCAATCAAAGACGAAAGTCCTTTTGAAGACAGTTTCACATCAGCTCCATCAACACCACACAGAACACAGCAGTGGTCAGCAGCACCTGGAATTAAAACAATACAAATAATAATTTTTACATTTACAAAATAGTATGCAATTTAAAAAAATATACTCATGTGTTAAAATGTTGCATAGTACCAGGATTGCATCTTGAAAATGTGTTCATAATGTATGTGCACCACCCAAAATCACATGGAAGAAAATTAGTGAAACATTTCATTTTTGTCAAAAGTTCTAAAAAAAATTAGGCATAGCTTCCGCGTGCCGGGCTACCTGCCCGGTCTAGGGAACAAACATTCAATTTACTGATTCCCCCCAACCCCAAGGCTAATGGACAACTGTCCATTGTGCAATGCCTTTCCCTTACCCCAACACATTAAACTTATGTTTACATGAATATTGGTATATAATGGTACCTACCTTATCGCACAGTTTCATTCAAGGCATTGAAATTTGTTTATGCAATGATAAATGCATTGTACAGAGATTAGAAATAGAATTTTGGGGTTTTGTTTATACTAATGTTCTTGTGTTTACCCATTTTATAAAATGAATATGAAGTGTTATACATCTATTTTCTATGATATCTGTGTATTTGAACAAACATATATTTAATTAAGAGTAACAAAAATGTACATTATTCCCCCCACAAAGCATTTCAGTGTAGGGCCACCTGAAGTCATCATATATGTAACCAGTTGTTAAGGTAGTAGCATACAAGGAAAAGCTGTCTGCTAGCATACAAGTGTCCGATGTATGGGTTTACAGCCCCCCAAACATATTTATTTATATTCTAAGTTATGTGTCTAACTTCACTAGGGTAAATAACAGATGGAAAAAACATATCTAAGTTGTGTTACAAACACAGTTTAAATTAATTTCTCTTCAACAGATGCAAATACCATACAATGCTATCAAGAAGATCTGTCAAAACTGTGATGGAATCAACTCAAAGTATAAAGCAAATACTTCAATTATAATACAGTAAAGTAAAATTACTCTATGCTAAGGACTCTGCATATAAAATACTTACCAGAGCTCCTGTGTGTTGTTGATGACATGTTCTTGGAGTGATGTGTTGACACAAAACCTCTATGAGCTGGAGAGACCACCAGTGGGTGCCATCTTGTTTTGGTTCCTACAGATACTACTTTATGGACAACTACTTTACATGCAAAGAAAGTCATTGAGCAAATTTGACTGGAAATCAAACTCAAATTTAACAACTTTGCCAGAGGTTGATTTTGTTTGGGGTTTTATGGTAATGACATATGAACATGAGAATACCTTTGGCCAAAAACCATAGGATCCAGGATCCCAGTGAAGGTCAGGGTATAAGGGCCCTTTATAGCCCACATGATCTATTTGTATTGTAGTATTCATGTTTCAAGCATGATGTGTGTAAGATGTACCAGCTATTGTAGTATTCATGTTATAAGCATGTGTGTAAGATGTACCAGCTATTGTAGTATTCATGTTACAAGCATGATGTGTGTAAGATGTACCAGCTATTGTAGTATTCATGTTACAAGCATGATGTGTGTAAGATGTACCAGCTATTGTAGTATTCATGTTACAAGCATGATGTGTGTAAGATGTACCAGCTATTGTAGTATTCACGTTACAAGCATGATGTGTGTAAGATGTACCAGCTATTGTAGTATTCATGTCACAAGCATGATGTCTGTAAGATGTACCAGCTATTGTAGTATTCATGTTACAAGCATGATGTGTGTAAGATGTACCAGCTATTGTAGTATTCATGTTACAAGCATGATGTGTGTAAGATGTACCAGCTATTGTAGTATTCATGTTACAAGCATGATGTGTGTAAGATGTACCAGCTATTGTAGTATTCACGTTACAAGCATGATGTGTGTAAGATGTACCAGCTATTGTAGTATTCATGTTACACGCATGATGTCTGTAAGATGTACCAGCTATTGTAGTATTCATGTTACACGCATGATGTGTGTAAGATGTACCAGCTATTGTAGTATTCATGTTACAAGCATGATGTGTGTAAGATGTACCAGCTATTGTAGTATTCATGTTACAAGCATGATGTGTGTAAGATGTACCAGCTATTGTAGTATTCACGTTACAAGCATGATGTGTGTAAGATGTACCAGCTATTGTAGTATTCATGTTACAAGCATGATGTGTGTAAGATGTACCAGCTATTGTAGTATTCACGTTACAAGCATGATGTGTGTAAGATGTACCAGCTATTGTAGTATTCATGTTACAAGCATGATGTGTGTAAGATGTACCAGCTATTGTAGTATTCACGTTACAAGCATGATGTGTGTAAGATGTACCAGCTATTGTAGTATTCATGTTACACGCATGATGTGTGTAAGATGTACCAGCTATTGTAGTATTCATGTTACAAGCATGATGTGTGTAAGATGTACCAGCTATTGTAGTATTCATGTTACAAGCATGATGTGTGTAAGATGTACCAGCTATTGTAGTATTCATGTTACAAGCATGATGTGTGTAAGATGTACCAGCTATTGTAGTATTCATGTTACAAGCATGATGTGTGTAAGATGTACCAGCTATTGTAGTATTCATGTTACAAGCATGATGTGTGTAAGATGTACCAGCTATTGTAGTATTCATGTTACACGCATGATGTGTGTAAGATGTACCAGCTATTGTAGTATTCATGTTACAAGCATGATGTGTGTAAGATGTACCAGCTATTGTAGTATTCACGTTACACGCATGATGTGTGTAAGATGTACCAGCTATTGTAGTATTCATGTTACAAGCATGATGTGTGTAAGATGTACCAGCTATTGTAGTATTCACGTTACAAGCATGATGTGTGTAAGATGTACCAGCTATTGTAGTATTCATGTTACAAGCATGATGTGTGTAAGATGTACCAGCTATTGTAGTATTCATGTCACAAGCATGATGTGTGTAAGATGTACCAGCTATTGTAGTATTCACGTTACAAGCATGATGTGTGTAAGATGTACCAGCTATTGTAGTATTCATGTTACAAGCATGATGTGTGTAAGATGTACCAGCTATTGTAGTATTCACGTTACAAGCATGATGTGTGTAAGATGTACCAGCTATTGTAGTATTCATGTTACAAGCATGATGTGTGTAAGATGTACCAGCTATTGTAGTATTCACGTTACACGCATGATGTGTGTAAGATGTACCAGCTATTGTAGTATTCATGTTACACGCATGATGTGTGTAAGATGTACCAGCTATTGTAGTATTCATGTTACACGCATGATGTGTGTAAGATGTACCAGCTATTGTAGTATTCATGTTACAAGCATGATGTGTGTAAGATGTACCAGCTATTGTAGTATTCATGTTACAAGCATGATGTGTGTAAGATGTACCAGCTAATGTAGTATTCATGTTATAAGCATGTGTGTAAGATGTACCAGCTATTGTAGTATTCATGTTACAAGCATGATGTGTGTAAGATGTACCAGCTATTGTAGTATTCATGTCACAAGCATGATGTGTGTAAGATGTACCAGCTATTGTAGTATTCACGTTACACGCATGATGTGTGTAAGATGTACCAGCTATTGTAGTATTCATGTTACAAGCATGATGTGTGTAAGATGTACCAGCTATTGTAGTATTCATGTTACACGCATGATGTGTGTAAGATGTACCAGCTATTGTAGTATTCATGTTACAAGCATGATGTGTGTAAGATGTACCAGCTATTGTAGTATTCACGTTACAAGCATGATGTGTGTAAGATGTACCAGCTATTGTAGTATTCACGTTACAAGCATGATGTGTGTAAGATGTACCAGCTATTGTAGTATTCATGTTACAAGCATGATGTGTGTAAGATGTACCAGCTATTGTAGTATTCATGTTACACGCATGATGTGTGTAAGATGTACCATCTATTGTAGTATTCACGTTACAAGCATGATGTGTGTAAGATGTACCAGCTATTGTAGTATTCATGTTACAAGCATGATGTGTGTAAGATGTACCAGCTATTGTAGTATTCACGTTACAAGCATGATGTGTGTAAGATGTACCAGCTATTGTAGTATTCACGTTACAAGCATGATGTGTGTAAGATGTACCAGCTATTGTAGTATTCATGTTACACGCATGATGTGTGTAAGATGTACCAGCTATTGTAGTATTCATGTTACAAGCATGATGTGTGTAAGATGTACCAGCTATTGTAGTATTCACGTTACACGCATGATGTCTGTAAGATGTACCAGCTATTGTAGTATTCATGTTACACGCATGATGTGTGTAAGATGTACCAGCTATTGTAGTATTCATGTTACAAGCATGATGTGTGTAAGATGTACCAGCTATTGTAGTATTCATGTTACACGCATGATGTGTGTAAGATGTACCAGCTATTGTAGTATTCACGTTACAAGCATGATGTGTGTAAGATGTACCAGCTATTGTAGTATTCACGTTACAAGCATGATGTGTGTAAGATGTACCAGCTATTGTAGTATTCATGTCACAAGCATGATGTGTGTAAGATGTACCAGCTATTGTAGTATTCACGTTACACGCATGATGTGTGTAAGATGTACCAGCTATTGTAGTATTCATGTTACAAGCATGATGTGTGTAAGATGTACCAGCTATTGTAGTATTCATGTTACAAGCATGATGTGTGTAAGATGTACCAGCTATTGTAGTATTCACGTTACAAGCATGATGTGTGTAAGATGTACCAGCTATTGTAGTATTCATGTTACAAGCATGATGTGTGTAAGATGTACCAGCTATTGTAGTATTCATGTTACACGCATGATGTGTGTAAGATGTACCAGCTATTGTAGTATTCACGTTACACGCATGATGTGTGTAAGATGTACCAGCTATTGTAGTATTCATGTTACAAGCATGATGTGTGTAAGATGTACCAGCTATTGTAGTATTCACGTTACAAGCATGATGTGTGTAAGATGTACCAGCTATTGTAGTATTCATGTCACAAGCATGATGTGTGTAAGATGTACCAGCTAATGTAGTATTCATGTTACAAGCATGATGTGTGTAAGATGTACCAGCTATTGTAGTATTCATGTTACACGCATGATGTGTGTAAGATGTACCAGCTATTGTAGTATTCATGTTACACGCATGATGTGTGTAAGATGTACCAGGTATTGTAGTATTCATGTTACAAGCATGATGTGTGTAAGATGTACCAGGTATTGTAGTATTCATGTTATAAGCATGTGTGTAAGATGTACCAGCTATTGTAGTATTCACGTTACACGCATGATGTGTGTAAGATGTACCAGCTATTGTAGTATTCACGTTACAAGCATGATGTGTGTAAGATGTACCAGCTATTGTAGTATTCATGTCACAAGCATGATGTGTGTAAGATGTACCAGCTAATGTAGTATTCATGTTACAAGCATGATGTGTGTAAGATGTACCAGCTATTGTAGTATTCATGTTACACGCATGATGTGTGTAAGATGTACCAGCTATTGTAGTATTCATGTTACACGCATGATGTGTGTAAGATGTACCAGGTATTGTAGTATTCATGTTACAAGCATGATGTGTGTAAGATGTACCAGGTATTGTAGTATTCATGTTATAAGCATGTGTGTAAGATGTACCAGCTATTGTAGTATTCACGTTACACGCATGATGTGTGTAAGATGTACCAGCTATTGTAGTATTCATGTTACAAGCATGATGTGTGTAAGATGTACCAGCTATTGTAGTATTCACGTTACAAGCATGATGTGTGTAAGATGTACCAGCTATTGTAGTATTCACGTTACAAGCATGATGTGTGTAAGATGTACCAGCTATTGTAGTATTCATGTTACACGCATGATGTGTGTAAGATGTACCAGCTATTGTAGTATTCACGTTACACGCATGATGTGTGTAAGATGTACCAGCTTTTGTAGTATTCATGTTACAAGCATGATGTGTGTAAGATGTACCAGCTATTGTAGTATTCATGTCACAAGCATGATGTGTGTAAGATGTACCAGCTATTGTAGTATTCACGTTCCACTTATACAGAACAATCATTACTTGCAATTGTGAACCACAGAACTATCGAGTCGATAGCTAAAAGTACCCACCTGACTCAATGCTGAAAGTAATGTTAAAAAACATACCTATTCACTAATCAAGGGAAGGTGAAAAACTTCAGTTGTCTGAAAATGATTAGTAACATCCTTGACCTTTTGGATAACTCAAGGGCAGCTATTCTTAGTTTCTATACTCTAAATGGGAGTGGTTTCCGATTGTATAAGCCTGTAGATTACAGTCTATCTTTCCCAGTGTATTAATGATTAATGTTGTAGAATCGCTGACCCCAACTCCCCACCCCCCCACCCCCAGTAATTCTAGTAATCTCTTCCTTCAAATAATTGGGGCCTTTCTTAAAACTATGCAAGGTGCGCTGGAGGGAGGTACTTGTTGTGTGTGGTAACCAGTTCCACTTCCTGTATGCGCAGCAAGCTATGCGTGTTTGCAGACAACTGTAGATAGGAGTCGAGTTTAAGATATTGGTACTTCCACCGTTGAAGATTTCGATCGTAGCAAAGATTGCGATCTTAAATCCAAGCCGTCTTACAATCTCGCTAAGCTCGGTTTGTTCAAGTGGAATAGGACAATTGTATGGTGATTGTAAAGTTGATTGTAAAGTTGATTGTAGGCGCCTAAGATTGATTGTGACTAAGTTTGTCCTGTGCAAGCGGACCCAGGTATTGTAGTATTCAAGGTACTAGCATGGGATCAATAATTCCGGTGACAGTTTGTATAGATGCACCCCTGGATTGACTTACTAAAGTCTCAAGCACTTGCATTTTGATTTTATAGTATATATTTATTTTCTGCTACTTCCCAAGCGAAATGAAATGTCCCGGGTTGACACTGCTGGACCTGCTGTCAGAAAAATTATTTTATGAAATCCAAAAATACAGTTTTTGTTATTTATGTTTATACAGTGATGGTATGGATATGTAATGTATTTCCTCACAAACAATTGTGGTATTATAAATGTAGCAATATTTTTAAAAGTTCTTAAAATACAGATAATGTATTAAATATTATCATATTGCAATTGTGCTGCTCATTGTTTTAGTATGTATGGCTAGCAGTGCGATGTTTAAGATGCATGTGGGGAAACAAGAATATATTCTATACTTCTGCCAGCAGGCCTGCATAGGCAGGCCATTAGTTGCATAGTGAGTTGGTGAGGGTTATTGACAATCTGTTACCATGAGTTGTGCTTCTGTAATTCTTCATGGAATGTCCAATGAACAGGTTGTCTCCCTTGGACCAACAATTTGACTCTTTCTGGTCATTTGTGATTGCATTTCTTTATACATGTAATTTACATTAACTGTTGAGAAAGTGTATGTATCCATGTTAAACAGTCCGGTGGTATGACTGCATGATGCTTCTGTCTGTCTCAAGTGAGTTTTTGAAGCTGCTGGCAGGTTCCTCCAGGCTGGAGAAAGGCTATACCTCACCTGATCAGTGCTCACTACTGTCATTTTGATAACAGGAAGTCGACATTGGCCATTTCATTTCATTGGTCAGTCAAAGTTTGCGAAGGTCGTTCTGACGTGACCTGTAATGGGATGTCCACAGATCTTTATGAAGCGGTAGCAAGCACTGACTGTAATTAGATTGTGAAACAATATCATGTACAACTATGTGAGCAGTATACAGTAATCAAACATACTGGCTTCTATTTATCCAGAAATAGCAATTTCAATTCACATTTATTTCTTAATTCATTGGAATATGTATATATAATGTTTTGTACAATTGCATTGCAAAGTATGCAGTATTTACTTGGAAATGTCAGCCCTATATATCCTGTTTTCTATGAGTGGCAGTTGTAACAGTGAGTGGCTGTGTATGTTTACTCAAGGATTTCATTGGATTTTTATCCCTTGTATTTTATAGACAACTATATCTTATCTGAAAATCTTGTTGAATAAAATGATTATTTTCTATTTTTGCTTAGTTCTATGTATTTCCAGACATATGAGAGATAAAACTGAATTGAATACCTGGCCTTTAATTGATTGTGTTCCATTAATATAGTGAAGTAAGTAAGGATCACAACCTGACTTCAGCAAGAATTGTTCTATTAATATAGGACCGCCTCTTTGGTCGAGTGGTAGAGCATCTGCCCAAAAGACATTAAAAGATGGTACTTGTTGTTATACTGTCTGGTGCTCGGCATTAAGGAGCTAAAACAAGGACAGGTCGGCGTGGTGTCAGTATACTGTGTCAGAGTTGGGTATTCATGCTAAATTTCGGCATGGTGTTTAGTGGGCTAGCACTATGAAATTGGCATTAGCCCGGACAGGTACAAGCAGCCACACGCATGTGCATGCACGTAGCTATATAAGTGCAATAATCTTGAACACCACGTGAAACCCCATTTCACCTCACCTTATTGTCAAAGACCAAGCACAAGTTACATACTGGCCTAGGCTGACTGTGGACCAAGCACAGATTACAACCTTACCTCGACCTTGTGTTCCATAAGTATGTACATCCTGACTTTGACTGGTTATGTTCTGTTAAATTTGAGGAGCCTTAATTGCAAAGGGTACAACCTGACCTTAACTGGTAGTGTTACATTAATGTCAAGGATGAAACAAAGATTGCAGCCTTAACATGACTTTAAAGACTTAAATTAATATCGGGGACAAAGCAATGATAACAACCTGACCTTGACTGATGGTGTTTTCACTGAAGTAGCCGACGCAACCTTACCTCGGTTAGGGTCTGAATTTGACTGCTGCTGCCACACTATACTTTTTTAATCAAACAGCACTTGGACATCCCACGGATATAATCCCATGTATATCTCCTTTTCAGCCCTGTGAAGTGTTTTGACAAATTGTCCAGCCATGTACAGGGTCATGGTCATCTTCCAGGTCCTAGCCTGAAGTAAAGTTTGTATAAACGAAAACTGAAGAAGGATTTACTTGGTCATGTCAATGTAACTTGGTACATGTCATCCTTGGGGTGGGGTTGCTATCTGAAAAGTTTTTTTCAGATATTTAACACCAAACTCAGCAATATTCAAGTTCTATGACGGTGGTCTGTAATTAAATGGGTCTGGACGAGACAGTCCTGTGATTGACATCATGAGCATCGATCTACGCAGTTTGGATGTGATGACATGCATTGGTTGCCTACCAATTGTAAGACCAGTTCTAACCTGGAACTTCACAGGCTTAAGTCTTCTACATGTAGTGTTAATATTATTTGATATGCTTATGTATGACAAACAGTGACAATCTTTTGATATCAAAAGTAGGTCACTGTCAATGTGTTGCAAGTCGAGGGAACTTATGTGATGGCATGTTTGTACGGGGTCCACCATGCGACCATAAGCCACTGACCAATGATTCTGAATTTTTACGTTTGATACTACCAATGATGACATCCATAATGTTTAATCCAGTGTTCAACATGACTGCCACAGCAGCCTTATTGTGAAAGCTTTTTCAGCCGCAGTGGAATGAAACTTAGTACGTGTGTAGTTAGTAGTTGGGATCAATAGATATGTTGTGGTTTGGGTGATATTTTGACCTTGGTTTAAGCACTGAAATTAACACTGAAATTTCTAATGGCCATTACTGAGCCATTTCTTTTCAAAATGTAATCAAACATTAGTTGTGGGTGCTCAACACACGTCTTCTCTTTTTCACCTTATTTTCAAATTTTGATCTTTCTTTGACCTTTACCATGCTCTTAAATTCCCTCAAAATGCATTTCCCCATCCTGTAAATATATTCTGCTCAGAAATCATTAGACCAATGAGCCTAAAGTTTCACATGCTTGATCCCACTAAAATAACACCCTTAGTTGTTGGCAGAGGTTCATATAGCAGCAGGGGGCACGGATGGCCCAGTCGTCTAAGGCACCGCGATTGGCTATGTAGAGATGCGTCCCTTTGGCACGCCAGAAACCTTTGATTTTGGGTTCGAATCCCGGTTCACCCTGATTATGTTTCTAGGTTTGTCAGCACCATACCCGTGCTCGTGGATTTCACGGAAGTGGTAAACGTCTGAGACATGCATCACTTTGGGCTTTCCTCCTACATTTAGCTGACACGCCGCGATATAACTGGAATACTGTTAAAAGCAGAGTTAAACCCAACTCATTCACTCACTCATATAGCAGCCATATTGAAAAATCAATTTCTGGCCATTTATCTGCCATTTTTGTTCAAACTGTAACAAAATTTGGCATTTGTTTTTAGCATTATGGTTCTCTTCTGATGTTCAAAACTTTCCAAATGATGTTCTGGTTTTCTTGGGGGAATTAGTCAGCAAAGAGAGGAGTCACAAGAGACTAATTACAGTTTTATTTACAAGAACAATGAACAATATCTTAAATATAGTTGAGGGTGCCACAGAGAGTCGGTACAACCCTCTGGGATGTGGGTGAGAGGTCTCCTTGGTTTGAGCGTCAACCCCTTCTGCCTAACATCTTGCTTCTGTATGTATTTAACTAAAATTAGAACAATAAAAGGAATATAATTGGTTGTTGATGCCCAATAGGGTGTGCCCTACGGTTAATGAATAGCTAGACAGAGTGGAATACTTAATCCTGTTGGACTGGTACTAATCTTGTTGACATATTTACCTGGTGCTTGGAAAGAGATTATGATATCACAATAGATAAGCTTGTATGGGGGCTAAACCTTAATGAGTCTGAACTGAAGCATTTGCTCAATGCTATTCTAATATAGATGATGACTCATTTATTTAAATAAAAGAGTTCAAGGCAATCTATAAAACTATGTAGACATAACTTTTGTCTTATTGAATAGTATATCTTGCCAATTGGCGATGAGTTCTCGTTACCTAAGGCTAGTATCTATCTATAACTGAAACTACTAATATGTTGTATCTTTTTTTTTTCCTGGATCCTAATGTGTATTTACTTGCTGTTCCATAATTATATGAAATTTTGTATAAATGTTACACCATGATAAGTTATAAAAGCACTTGGAAATTATTATTATATGAAAACTTAGTATATATTTTATATCATGATTTTAGTTACAACATATATGTTCTGTTTTTGTAATAATTATAAATTTGACCTCATTTTGACCATACTCTTAAAGTATCACAAAATACTGGATCTGTAAACCTATTCTCCAAGAAAATTGCTTTGCACAGATCTGAACTTTGGCATGTATATTTCTCTTTATGATGACATTGTAGTACTTCAAATTATTAGATTTTTGTGTTAGTTTTTAGGTCTCAGTAGTCATGCAGAACACTTGAATATCAATGCTGACAGGGATTCTATGTAAGAGTCTGGCTTTGTTGACATATTATGTAGATTTCCTATTTAGATGGGCTACAAAGAAATGGCACTATTTTTGAAACCATGTGGTGCTTGGATATCTCAGTTATGATAGTATATCATGTATTATGATGTATATATATCCATTATAACCCAGGGAAAGTTCTTTTGGCACACTGATATGTCTTGTCAAGGGTCAAGGCCATCCTCCATTGTGACCTCCTAACTCAATAGGTAGCCTAGTTGTTCAAGTTTTTGCTCATCAGGCAGAAGACCCGTTTTCGTTTTTTGTGCGACCTATAACTGAAAACTGCAGCATGGATTCTTTTCCAATTGGGGGTACAGTTGCTATACCAATAGGAGAGAAGCAGGAGTGAACCTTAGAAAGTCCCAGCTTCCGAACAGGTCACCCATCCAACTACTCTCCCAGTCCGACGTTACTTAACTTCACCTAATTTGTGACACTTTCAGGCAGTTTTTAGCACAGGTTTTTTTTGTTTCAAAGTTGCATTACATTAAGCATATGTATCCCAAACCAGAATTGATGCCACTACACCGAAAGTATATAAAAGTTTCTTATTAATGTTAGAGGCTTAGTACTTTCTGTTAGTAGCAAAGAGTTTTTTGTTTTAATGTTGTACTGTATTGGGGATATGTTTTTCCAAACTGGAACCACTTAGGTGAAACCGCGAGCACGGGTATGGTGCTGACAAACCTAGAAATATAATCGGGGCGAACCGGGATTCGAGCCCACAATCATAGGTTTCTAGCGTGCTCAATGGGTTGCAATTCTGCACGTCTTTGCCACCCGTGCCCCCACCCCTGCCAGAACCGCTATGAGAAGATACATATCTCGTCAGAGAAGTGGCTTATGTATTTTAAAGATTTACATAGCCCGACTCGTTGTGATAGCAGTGACAGGTTTCATGAAACTGTCAATGAATATAAGACACATCGTGATGAAGAATGTAGTTATTGTAACAATATGGAGTATTATATTTAGAAATATTATTCAGTGCTATATTGGATAGCGATGTTTCCCCTGATAGTTGGATCCCATTCATTTAAAGGGTATGTTTATTATCCAAATAATTACCGTCCTTTTTCTTTGTTAAAGATAATGGGTAACGTATTGACATCAATCCTTGAATCCAGATTGCGGATATTTGCTACGGGTGCATGAAGTATTACATGGATGTCAAGCAGGTGATGTATTTGTCCTTCAATCTTAATGTTAAAAGTATTTGATAAAACCAAAACGCAAATTTTATGCAGTTTTCATTGATTTTCTAAGGCAATTGACTTGATGACATAAATAAGCTGGTGCGTGTAATTCTTATGGTGTACATGGCAGAATGTTAAGAATATTTACATCATGTGTAGTACGCCAAAGATGATATGTTGAGCCCTGTTTTATATACACATATAAATGACTAAAAGATTTCACGATGATCTTATTTGATGATACAACATTGCTTGATGACACTTAAATAGGAAATGCTATTGTAACAAATGGAGCTTAGAAGTTACTCGAAAGAAGGTATGTATTGTTGTTTTCAGAAATGGTAGTTACCTAAGAAAAACAAAATAAGATTGTAAAACATGAAAGTATTATCCCACTATAAATATAATTGTTTTCACATCCAGATTAATTTGGTGAAAAGCAAAAGGCTTCATTTCCTTTCTCATAAAGTAGCATCTACAATATTTGACAATAAAATAGCTTCCATATTGTTATAATGTTCGGACATATGGGGTTACATGTACATATCATGCAAGTATTGAAAAGATTCAGTTTTTCTTTTAACGATATTTATATATAAATATAAAATCATCTACGAATGTTGCACCTGGTGTAAGGTAGAAGCTTCTTATGTGTTAATATTATTTTAGTCGTTATATAAAGTATTTGTTCAGGCTGTTGTATATGGATAGATACCCAAAATCAAGTTGTGATATGTTGTAATCACAAGATGAAAACGGCAGCCACACCTGGGTAACGCATGTTCGGTTACTGCTATTAGAAACTGCTCTTACGTATGTTTGGGTCGCACAGAACTGCGACAATATATCCGATCTTATACAGTGTTTTAAGCAAAGATGTAAAGACATAAAGATTCGGAACTTGCATGCTAACCTTCACCTTTTCTAAACCATTATTGTACGTAGAAGTCTGCACTCGAACCAGAGAAATACATCTTGGAGTTATATCAAAATAAAGATCTTATCCGTATATTATGTTAAGTACCAGTGTCTGAGCCATAAGCTGAGTATTCAGCAATTTCGTTACAATGATAATACTGATTTACTTTATATGTAATCATAATTCAATGAAGGTGAATACCACTTTCTTTTTCTTCGTAAACACACGCTCATGAAACAGTCGGGATCGTACACTCGATTCTGCTTTGGTCAGGCGTTCTTTATGAATGTGAAAAGGATTTTTATCGCTCTCTTTGACAGAATTACACTTGGTTCTTTTCTGAGATTCCAAAATTTGAAGCAAATATTTTGAATTTTTGAGAATCAACATGATATTAATTCCTATTATCGCAAATACTTTCTGTGAATATGAAGGAAGCCATTCCTGGATTGTTTTAAGGATTGTTGTTGATCTTTGAGACTGGGATTTGGTGCTACCCAGAAATATATCTCTCTTTGTATGGGTGGGTTCGAATCCCGGTTCACCCTGATTATGTTTCTAGGTTTGTCAGCACCATACCCGTGCTCGTGGGTTTCACGGAAGTGGTAAACGTCTGAGACCTGCATCACTTCGGGCTTTCCTCCCACATTAAGCTGACACGCCGTGATATAACTGGAACAATGTTAAAAGCGGCGTTAAACCCAACTCACTCACCCAGTCACTCTTTGTATGGATTTTTATGAAGCTTTAGATCCAGTACAAAAAGGGAAAGGGCAAATTATCCGAAATTATTTGTTGTGCTTTGAATGGATAAATTTACAAGAATATATTGAAGCAAAGGCAGGTTTTATAAGGTAGAGTGAACGAACATCTCAAATGTGAAACTGAGTGATGTGATACATGACGCATCAAAGGACAATGGCTGTAAGAGATTCTGGGATACACCTAAACGTGACCTACAAAACAAGAACTCAATTTAAATAATATCACCCGACTGCAGAAGATTTTTCTTAATTTGATCATCCTGTCTGTCAATTTCTTGATACCTATTGTTGTGAAAACTGTAGTATGTCTCCAGCCTGAAACTTGGCAACGCGCCTGGAGAGGACGGAATACCACCAGTGTGAGGGACCTTTCCTCGTTCCCTTTCTTAATCTTTTTTATAATAAAGTATTAAAACTGCCCCCTCCCCCAAATGTGTTGCTAAGCGAACATATTTCTCAAACGTTTGTTTTTACTTATAAGCAGGAGAATCTCGGCAATTGTACACATCAGACGTAATTTAAAATTAAGGTATCGTTTTTAGTTTCAACAAAATCCGTGAATGCACTATCGTATGACTCCACTTGTTGTCTGGTTTGTGTACATGCGACCGTACATTGCAGGAGTACTGCTGTGCGTGTCAGGCAGCAAACATGTACTTGTTGATGCAAATTAAGTGAGCAACTGCCGGTAGGGTTGGACATAATTACTCCTTCACGAGCACCTGATGTCATCACTGATTTTCTGTCATCCATTCCTTTAATTTTTATCTATTTTTACGCCCAATGGAATCTGTTTCTGCTGATAATCGAGGCTGGTTATTTTCTGACGTTGCCTTTTTATTTGTATTGATGATTTATCAGATGAAATCACTTCATACGAGAAGGAACCATTGGCAACTTGAAACTTCATCCTGGAGAGGACGGAATACCACCAGTGTTTTTCAAAGTGTGCGAGACCTCTCCGCATTCTGTTTTTGAAACTACTGTATGATAAAGTATTAGATTCAGGTATTTTCCCTTCTTCCTGGTATAACCATCCCGTTACACAAACCGGGAAAAAGGCGGGCCCAAATAATTACAGAGGTGTATATATATGCCACAGACAAGTATTTACTTTTTGTGTTATGAAAAGCGTTGAGAACACGGATAGATGTGAATGATTTGACATCGGAATCTCAAGATGGCTTTCACTCTAAACATTCTACCATTGATAAAATGTACATTTTACAGTCGTAATAAATGTGCAAACTAAAGGTCGTATTTACTGTGCTTTGGGTGATTTCAAGAAAGCTTTCGATTGGTTGGATAGGAAAAAGTTGTTGTTCTTACTAGTAAATACGTTTTGTCATGGGAAAATGTTTAATGTTTTGCAAAACATGTATTCATCAGTCAAAGCATGTATAAAGACTGACAAGGGTAAAACAAACCGTTTTTCAACTTCAAGAGGTCTAGGATAAGGCTGTATTTTCAGCCCGCTTCTATTACTTTTCTTTATCAATGAAATTGTTATTGCAATTTATAACCAATGCAATTGTGATGTATTTGTGCATCAAGATATTATTGATATTACGGCAATATTGTAATGTTTTCATTTGCAGTAAGTGGTTTACAGTCGTTTGAAATGCTGATTGGGAGTACATTTAAATATAATAAACATAGTTCACAAATGGTATAGTTGCAAAACAGGAAAGATGGACTTAATGGAAATGTTTCGGTTCAGATTGTAACTTACTGTATCTAATTGGGTATTATGAGGTCATCAAATTAATATGGTCATTAACTTGTAAACATTTTGCTTTCAAGCTTCAAAGACTTATATACATGTGTGGATATTGTTCAAACAAAATAATTATATATCTATTGCAACGAACAGTAAAATTGCATCTTTATCATTATATGGTTAGGAAATATCGGTAATATAATATTACACTACAATTGAAAAAACATAGACCTCATATTCCAAACGTTTTTTATATTGGTAAATAAGCCTTAAGTAAAGCAATTCTTGGAGAAACTGGACGCTGATATATATTTGCCATTTAAGAGTAGTTAAACATTGAATAATGTTACTAAGAATGGAGGAATGCAGATATCCGCTTCATTGTTATACATTAATAAAGTAGTTAGATGAGAGTTGCAAACATGAAGTAAGGAATCTATTATATATTTTTTCTTTTGTGTGAAATACACAGGATATTTGTAACATTTAGTTATTCATGGGAAAACTGAAGCAGCGAGTGAAAGATATGATTGTACTACAAAACTGGCATGAAACTGTTTCGACTTCACAATATCTTAGCAGTTTTAGGAATTTAAAATCACAACTTCAAATCTATTTGTCTGTCTTACAAGACAAATCCTTAATAAGATCTTTTTCGTTAATGTAGAATTTCATTGCATTATTTTAATGTAAATGTGTGTTGTAAATCTAAAGATATTGACGTTGTTAATAGTATATGTACCGATTGCGACAGAGGTGGAATTGAAGATTTCCCCCTTTAATTTAAGTGTAACACGTCTTCTTGTTCAAGATTTACATATCGTTCTTTTTTTAATGACTGTAAATCGCAAATATAAATGATTAGTTTTATCAACTCACAACATGTTCGTGTTATCCTTTGAGTGGTTCCTTATCTAAAATATGTTTTTGATATCAAATTCAAGAGGATGTAATGTCTGTATATTCACTGACAATATATTGTGTTGTAGTATCATTTGTGCTGTCTGTCTGTCGTTGCCTTTATAGAAAGATAGAGTAATGTCTACGTTCTAGTTATAAATTCTATTCATGTCTAGAAAGCAAGTTTAACCGGCCTAATAATGCATTCTGTGCATGTATAGACAAGCTAGTACAAGAGAAAAGCTCCAGCTAATGTAAAACGTTTTATGTGAATGATATCACACTGGAACATGCCAAGCACACATCTTGTCCTGGTCTTATGTCGGACCGGCCACTTGTCTTTTTCAACAAATGCATGGGGACCATAAAAAATCAATCTTTAAGCTCGGTAAATCCTTGTCTTTAATGGTTTCGTAATCATATTAATCATTCATGGCCACATTCCTGTCCCCGCGACTCGGGTCACCACTGTCCACAAACAGCCGCCATCTTGCTTGTTCCTGTCTGACTCAGGAGCACTGGCTGTTATGGTTGCTTCCCATCTCCGCCTTCCCCACCTGTCAGGACTATAACCAGCGACGTGGACAACATTCCACGCCACCCCTCGTCTACCCGGCTGCCTACATCGAGCGTGGCATCATAATCGCGCCAAAGGGATTTCCTGGGATTTGACGAGCTCACTGCTTTCTTGACTTGCTTTTAACGACCCTTGCTAGTGACAGCGACAAGCACACATATCTGGTGAGGTGACGGGTGGGGACAAGATGGCGAAGGACGCACGGGACCCCCACTCTCGCTGTCTGTGATCATAGGACGGGGGTCACAAGTAACGCGAGTCCCGCGCTAAAGGGCAAGTGTGGTACTACACATGGACTAGCTGAGGATGACGCCCAGCACGTAGCGACTATAACTGGTGGAGACCCCTGGTCTACACACTCGACAGCTCATCGCCATTCATCTGTGCACAGATCATGTGTGGAATACCTCTCCATAAAACGCATGTTGGTGAACAAAAAAAACCCATTCGTGTTGGAAACACAAAACATTACTTTCCTGTTCTACTGAACAGACACATATTAAGCCGCCTAAATGTAGCATGCTATGTATGGATATCTACACTATAAGATCTAGACTGACTCGTTGGTATCGACTACATCGTGTTAGTCTCAAGACCACCAGTGAAGCTGCTAAATCTAAATTAACTGACAAAATCTCCCACTAGTATAGTCTCATGACTATCGGTTATGTTGTTCTATATCAGTCAAGTGACACTTCATTTCACTGGTATGGTCTCGTGACAATAAATGAATTCATGATCATAATGTTCAAATATTGTGGGATACGGGTTATTAAGAACAAAGCACTAGCAACACAGACATTGCAAACAGCATGTTTTCCATTCATCACGAGATGTAGCTACATCGATTAATGCTGACTACTAGGGCAAATACTATTGTTGCGCTCGGATTCCCTTCAGTAAATTGTAATTATCCCAGAGGACTGACGTCAATCTGATGTGTTTGTACAGATTGAGTGTTCAAGATTGAGAGGGATCTTGACGGTACACTGCTGTCTGTGGTTATATGTCATTATATGACCACCCAATAGAGCATCAACGCATCAGTCTTTTTTCATCACCAGTTTCACTTGTTTGAATATGGGTTTACACTCCGAGTAGGGTTTACCTTTCATTGTTTAGAGAAACATGGTATCCAGGCGTCTACATTCATGAAAACCTCTCTTGAAACCACAAGGCAAATGAAGCTGAAACCACAAGGCAAATGAAGCTGAAACCACAAGGCCAGTGAGGCTGAATCCACAAGGCGAATGAAACTGAATCCATAAGGGCAGTGAGGCTGAAACCACAAGGCCAATGAAGCTGAAACCACAAGGCCAGTGAGGCTGAATCCACAAGGCGAATGAAACTGAATCCATAAGGGCAGTGAGGCTGAAACCACAAGGCCAATGAAGCTGAAACCACAAGGCAAGTGAGGCTGAATCCACAAGGCAAGTGAGGCTGAATCCACAAGGCCAATGAAGCTGAAACTACAAGGCCAGTGAGGCTGAAACCACAAGGCCAACGAGGCTGAAACAACAAGGCGAATGAAGCTGAAACTACAAGGCCATCGAGGTTAAAACCACAAGGCCAGTGAGGCTGAATCCACAAGGCGAATGAAGCTGAAACCACAAGGCCATTGAAAC
This sequence comes from Haliotis rufescens, assembly GCF_023055435.1. Classification (NCBI taxonomy): domain Eukaryota; kingdom Metazoa; phylum Mollusca; class Gastropoda; order Lepetellida; family Haliotidae; genus Haliotis; species Haliotis rufescens. The sequence continues at coordinate 47,286,409 of NW_025964001.1, read as the reverse complement.
TGAAACCACAAGGGCAGTGAGGCTGAATCCACAAGGCGAATGAAGCCAAAACAACAAGGCCAATGAAGCTGAAACTAAAAGGCGAATGAAGCTGAATCCACAAGACGAATGAAGCTGAAACCACAAGGCGAATGAAGCTGAAACCACAAGGCGAATGAAGCTGAAACCACAAGGCGAATGAAGCTGAAACTACAAGGCCAGTGAGGCTGAAACCACAAGGCCAATGAAGCTGAATCCACAAGGCGAATGAAGCTGAATCCACAAGGCGAATGAAGCTGAATCCACAAGGCCAATGAAGCTGAATCCACAAGGCCAATGAAGCTGAATCCACAAGGCGAATGAAGCTGAAACCACAAGGCGAATGAAGCTGAAACTACAAGGCCAGTGAGGCTGAAACCACAAGGCGAATGAAGCTGAATCCACAAGGCGGATGAAACTGAATCCACAAGGCGAATGAAGCTGAATCCACAAGGCGAATAAAGCTGAATCCACAAGGCGAATGAAGCTGAAACCACAAGGCGAATGAAGCTGAAACTACAAGGCCAGTGAGGCTGAAACCACAAGGCTAGTGAGGCTGAATCCACAAGGCGAATGAAGCTGAATCCACAAGGCGAATGAAGCTGAATCCGCAAGGCGAATGAAGCTGAATCCATAAGGGCAGTGAGGCTGAAACCACAAGGCGAATGAAGCTGAAACAACAGGGCGAATGAAGCTGAAACTACAAGGCCAGTGAGGCTGAAACCACAAGGCCAGCGAGGCTGAATCCACAAGGCGAATGAAGCTGAAACCACAAGGCCAATGAAACTGAAACCACAAGGGCAGTGAGGCTAAAACCACAAGGCGAATGCAGCTGAAACCACAAGGCCAGTAAGGCTGAATCCACAAGGCGAATGAAACTGAAACCACAAGGCCATTGAAGCTTAAACCACAAGGCCAATGAAGCTGAAACCACAAGGCGAATGAAGCTGAAACTACAAGGCCAGTGAGGCTAAAACCACAAGACCAGTGAGGCTGAATCCACAAGGCGAATGAAGCTGAAACCACAAGGCCAATGAAACTGAAACCACAAGGGCAGTGAGGCTAAAACCACAAGGCGAATGAAGCTGAAACCACAAGGCCAGTAAGGCTGAATCCACAAGGCGAATGACGCTGAATACACAAGGCGACTGAAGCTGAATCCACAAGGCGAATGAAGCTGAATCCACAAGGCGAATAAAGCTGAAACCACAAGGCGAATGAAGCTGAAACAACAGGGCGAATGAAGCTGAAACTACAAGGCCAGTGAGGCTGAAACCACAAGGCCAGCGAGGCTGAATCCACAAGGCGAATGAAGCTGAAACCACAAGGCCAATGAAACTGAAACCACAAGGGCAGTGAGGCTAACACCACAAGGCGAATGAAGCTGAAACCACAAGGCCAGTAAGGCTGAATCCACAAGGCGAATGAAACTGAAACCACAAGGCCAATGAAGCTGAAACCACAAGGCCAATGAAGCTGAAACCACAAGGCGAATGAAGCTAAAACTACAAGGCCAGTGAGGCTAAAACCACAAGACCAGTGAGGCTGAATCCACAAGGCGAATGAAGCTGAAACCACAAGGCCAATGAAACTGAAACCACAAGGGCAGTGAGGCTGAAACCACAAGGCGAATGAAGCCGAAACCACAAGGCCATTGAAGCTGAAACCACAAGGCCAGTAAGGCTGAATCCACAAGGCGAATGAAGCTGAAACCACAAGGCCAATGAAGCTGAAACCACAAGGCCCATGGAGCTGAAACGACAAGGCCCATAGAGCTGAAACTGCAAGGCGAATGAAGCTGAGGCCAATGAGGCTGAAACCACAAGGCCAATGAAGCTGAAACCACAAGGCCAATGGAACTGAAACGACAAGGCCAGTGAGGCTGAATCCACAAGGCGAATGACGCTGAATACACAAGGCGACTGAAGCTGAATCCACAAGGCGAATGAAGCTGAAACCACAAGGCGAATGAAGCTGAAACCACAAGGCGAATGAAGCTGAAACCACAAGGCGAATGAAGCTGAAACCACAAGGCCAATGGAACTGAAACCACAAGGCCAGTGAGGCTGAATCCACAAGGCGAATGACGCTGAATACACAAGGCGACTGAAGCTGAATCCACAAGGCAAATGAAGCTGAAACCACAAGGCGAATGAAGCTGAAACTACAAGGCGAATGAAGCTGAAACCAGAAGGCGAATGAAGCTGAAACCACAAGGCGAATGAAGCTGAAACCACAAGGCCAATGAAGCTGAATCCACAAGGCGAATGACGCTGAATACACAAGGCGAATGAAGCTGAAACCACAAGGCGAATGAAGCTGAAACCACAAGGCCAATGGAACTGAAACCACAAGGCCAGTGAGGCTGAATCCACAAGGCGAATGACGCTGAATACACAAGGCGACTGAAGCTGAATCCACAAGGCAAATGAAGCTGAAACCACAAGGCGAATGAAGCTGAAACTACAAGGCGTAGCAGCTGAAACCAGAAGGCGAATAAAGCTGAACCACAAGGCGAATGACGCTGAATACACAAGGCGACTGAAGCTGAATCCACAAGGCGAATGAAGCTGAAACCACAAGGCGAATGAAGCTGAAACTACAAGGCCAATGCAGCTGAAACTACAAGGCCAATGCAGCTGAAACTACAAGGCCAATGCAGCTGAAACCAGAAGGCGAATAAAGCTGAATCCAAAAGGCGAATGAAGCTGAACCACAAGGCCAGTAAGTCTGAATCCACAAGGCCAATGAAGCTGAATCCACAAGGCGAATGAAGCTGAAACCACAAGGCCAATGCAGCTGAAACTACAAGGCCAATGAAGCTGAAACCACAAGGCTTCGTCGGAACTCCCACCAACAGTAGATCATATAAATGGTGGTACGTAAAGACTTTAGTTTTTGGGAAATGTTAATGACAGGTGGCTTCTGTTTCTTTGAAGTGAGTGCAAACACCTCTAGCTTTGTCAATTTCTCGGCCATTTGTGCATGTGTCATTATGAAAATGTATGTGCAGTTTAGGGTATGTGGAGAAACATAAACTCATGAAAAGAAACAAAATTCAGTGGAGTGAGTAATTAGGATCAGTTCATATTATAGTCATCTTCAAGGAAGTATGATCGGTAAAAAAAATCAGCGTATTCACGGTAAATGCACGCAGAAGCGTGCTGCCATGATGTTGTCGCGATGTATCGCCGTGTAATGCAGGAGAATGAAGGGAAGTTACTGCTTTGTAACAGTAGTCAGTTTGGAGAGAAACACATGACGGTAGCGCACATGGCAAGTATTTGACACGAAATGGTAGGGGGCTCTCTCCAACATGTTCAATGATCTCAATAAATTAGATAGAATGATTTAATAGTTATGTCATTTCCATATTGCAAATAAATTATGTTAAAATGCGACATGGTGGTGGAAAACGTAAAACGCAGAAAAGACTCTGATTCAGATCAGTTCCAGGCATATGGTTTGCCATTATACACAGATAAACAGTGGGCAATCGGCTCAAAGCTGGATGAAAAAATCGTCGGCGAGTGATAGCTAACTAGATGATTTCTGATCACGTACGTTTAATACTGGAATGGGCACGGCTACAAGTATTATAAGTAACATAGCTCCACAATGAAAACACTTCCTTTTACAAAGGGTAAAAAATAACGAACTCTTTGGAATTGGCTGTTTGAAGGAAAGAACGACAATAGACATTAAATAAAGTATGTCCCAATATATAGCCAAACACTTTCCTCCCATACTTGCAAGGCATTGACATATTGTAGCCAAGCTACTTCGTCAGCTAACATTAAGGGGTCGACCCTAAAGGAAATGAAGGCACGTCACTCCTCCGACCGGTGTTACTTCCATCATTGTGACGCACATACTGCGACGTCACAGTCGGTGTTAGACAAGCACCCCCTTTTAGGCCCAACGTCCAAGTCAGAAATGAGTAAAAAGTTGTAATGGAAGTTTTCGGATGTATTCATGTGATTGAAACCTTTTTGTTGTTCACTTCAACACTTGCATGTCTTTGATTTACTACACCACCAATTGTTTAGAAGAGACAGTGCTGATTTTTGAGGTTTTTAGGAACTATTTGCATGCTTATCAAAAACATGTATTTCTCTTTAAGTCGTCCCTTTTCGCTCATTTTAGCTATTCTTATGTATTTGATCATACCAGAAGTAAAACACGACCCATGTGCTACTCAGAATTTTCATACTAATTTTCTTTAACATTTCACAATTCCAGTGGGCCAACAGATGATCCTACTTCGTCTTTTCACGATTTCTATCATGTTTTCTGTACACTATGTCTTGCCACATTTGCTTTGATTATTGTAGAGGCCTTACTGTATACTTGTACATACCATCATTTCAAAATGCCTACCAATTAAAACTGTGAAATAGCACAAACCATTCCATCTGTTACTGCCTTTTAAATATGCTAATCTTGTAAACATTCCAGAGCAATTCATTTAAGCTACAGGGCCCTGTGGTTTCTTCTCTTATCATATTTGGCAGAGCACTCGACCATCAGCATATTTTGTTATGTTCACTAGCAAACGTCATTGCGTCCAGCAGCCATTTTACCACGATTTAATGCTATCAGATAAAGTCCATAGATTCAATCACATGTCCGTAAAGTGATGGTCAACAACGACCAAGTCAGGTGACAAGGGGCGTCGCAAATATTGTATCGTCATTTGAATCACAATGAGAGTCATTTGTGTTTGGTGGAATATTAATTAGCAGCAATGTCTTGCGACTAGATTCTCTTCTAAACATATTTCATATCTTGGATAGATTTCACTCACAACCCAGGGTATCAAACATGTATAAAATTTCTCATATACTGCTTTTGAATCAACCCCTGCACAACGAACATGTCTTGAATCACTAAAAGGTGAACGTGGAACGATAATGGAAACATCAACACGAGCCTTATTTCTGTCCAGATTAAAGATTGGGATGTTTGGATCTGGGACACCACGGCAAAACCGGGACTTCGGATACGGTTTGTTTTTTCCTCTGATGCATGTGTCGTCAATCGCTAAAAGCTGAACGCGGATCGATAGTCAATTCAGAACCCGGTTATCTTCATCCATTCCCTGTGACACATCAATCTTGATCACCCTCTTTCTTTTTTAATCATTTAAATTCATGATATTTCTATTTTATTTACAGGCTCTTTGCAAATATGGAGGTGTTTACCCATATGTGTAGGTAACCCAAATACACTTTTCCTCTGCAGGTGTCAACGCTTTTTTCACTGTTTTGCTTATCTCGCCCTGCTCCACTTCTATTACATGTACCTGGCCTATATTTCTTACAGCATCAACATGTGTCCAACGAAAGGGACTCATTACAGATAGTTAGTGTTTAAGCCCCATTCGGTCATGCATTAACTTTCCGGAACAGCCATACATTATTAAAGGCGACAAGGTATCTCTCCCCACTACGAACTACCATCTTAGAAGAGTGTAGGACTAAAGGCAGCAAGGTATCTCTACCAACTTCGAACTACCATCTTAGAAGAGTGTAGGACTAAAGGCAACAATGTATCACTCTCCACTACGAACTACCATCTTAGAAGTGTGTAGGACTAAAGGGAACAAGATATCTCTCCCCACTACAAACTATCATGTTAGAAGAGTGTAGGACTAAAGGCAACAAGATATCTCTCCCCACTACGAACTACCATGTTAGAAGTGTGTAGGACTAAAGGCAGCAAGGTATCTCTCCCCACTACGAACTACCATGTTAGAAGAGTGTAGGACTAAAGGTAACAAGGTATCTCTCCCCACTACGAACTACCATGTTAGAAGAGTGTAGGACTAAAGGCAACAAGGTAGCTCTCCCCACTACGAACTACCATCTTAGAAGTGTGTAGGACTAAAGGCAACAAGGTATCTCTCCCAACTACGAACTACGATCTTAGAAGTGTGTAGGCCTAAAGGCAACAAGGTATCTCTCCCCACTACGAACTACCATGTTAGAAGTGTGTAGGACTAAAGGCAACAATGTATCTCTCCCCACTACGAACTACCATGTTAGAAGAGTGTAGGACTAAAGGCAACAAGGTATCGCTCCCCACTACGAACTACCATGTTTGAAGAGTGTAGGACTAAAGGCAACAAGGTATCTCTCCCCACCAGGAAGTACCATCTTAGAAGAGTGTAGGACTAAAGGCAACAAGGTATCTCTCCCCACTACGAACTACCATGTTAGAAGAGTGTAGGACTAAAGGCAACAAAGTATCACTCTCCACTACGAACTACCATCTTAGAAGTGTGTAGGACTAAAGGGAACAAGATATCTCTCCCCACTACGAACTACCATGTTAGAAGAGTGTAGGACTAAAGGCAACAAGGTATTTCTCTCACTACGAACTACCATGTTAGAAGAGTGTAGGACTAAAGCAACAATTTATCTCTCCCCACTTCGAACTACCATCTTAGAAGAGTGTAGGACTAAAGGCAACAAGTTATCTCTCCCCACCAGGAACTACCATCTTAGAAGTGTGTAGGACTAAAGGCAACAAGGTATCTCTCCCCACTACGAACTACCATCTTAGAAGAGTGTAGGACTAAAGGCAACAAGGTATTTCTCCCCACCAGGAACTACCATCTTAGAAGAGTGTAGGACTAAAGGCAACAAGGTATTTCTCCCCACCAGGAACTACCATGTTAGAAGAGTGTAGGACTAAAGGCAACAAGGTATCTCTCGTCACTACGAACTACCATGTTAGAAGAGTGTAGGACTAAAGGCAACAAGGTATCTCTCCCCACAAACTTCTAAGATGGTAGTTCGTAGTGGGGAGAGATACCTTGTTGCCTTTAGTCCTACACACTTCTAAGATGGTAGTTCGTAGTGGGGAGAGATACCCTGTTGCTTTTAGTCCTACACTCTTCTAACATGGTTGTTCGTAGTGGGGAGAGATACCTTGTTGCCTTTAGTCCTACACTCTTCTAAGATGGTAGTTTATAGTGGGGAGAGATATCTTGTTGCCTTTAGTCCTACACTCTTCTAAGATGGTACTTCCTGGTGGGGAGAGATACCTTGTTGCCTTTGGTCCTACACACTTCTCAGATGGTAGTTCGTAGTGGGGAGAGATATCTTGTTGCCTTTAGTCCTACACTCTTCTAAGATGGTACTTCCTGGTGGGGAGAGATACCTTGTTGCCTTTAGTCCTACACTCTTCTAAGATGGTAGTTCCTGGTGGGGAGAAATACCTTGTTGCCTTTAGTCCTACACTCTTCTAAGATGGTAGTTCGTAGTGGGGAGAGATACCTTGTTGCCTTTAGTCCTACACACTTCTAAGATGGTAGTTCCTGGTGGGGAGAGATAACTTGTTGCCTTTAGTCCTACACTCTTCTAAGATGGTAGTTCGAAGTGGGGAGAGATAAATTGTTGCTTTAGTCCTACACTCTTCTAACATGGTAGTTCGTAGTGAGAGAAATACCTTGTTGCCTTTAGTCCTACACTCTTCCAACATGGTAGTTCGTAGTGGGGAGAGATATCTTGTTCCCTTTAGTCCTACACACTTCTAAGATACCTTCTTAGAAGAGTGTAGGACTAAAGGCAACAAGGTATCTCTCCTCACTACGAACTACCGTGTTAGAAGAGTGTAGGACTAAAGGCAACAAGGTATCTCTCCCCACTACGAACTACCATCTTAGAAGAGTGTAGGACTAAAGGCAACAAGGTATCTCTCCCCACTACGAACTACCATGTTAGAAGAGTGTAGGACTAAAGGCAACAGGGTATCTCTCCCAACTACGAACTACCATCTTAGAAGAGTGTAGGACGAAAGGCAACAAGGTATCTCTCCCCACTACGAACTACCATCTTAGAAGTGTGTAGGACTAAAGGCAACAAAGTATCCCTCCCCATTACGAACTACCATGTTAGAAGAGTGTAGGACTAAAAGCGACAAGGTATCTCTCCCCACTACGAACTACCATCTTAGAAGAGTGTAGGACTAAAGGCAACAAGGTATGTCCCCCATCAGGAACTACCATCTTAGAAGAGTGTAGGACTAAAGGCAACAAGGTATCTCTCCCCACCAGGAAGTACCATCTTAGAAGAGTGTAGGACTAAAGGCAACAAGATATCTCTCCCCACTACAAACTACCATCTGAGAAGTGTGTAGGAGTAAAGGCAACAAGGTATCTCTCCCCACCAGGAAGTACCATCTTAGAAGAGTGTAGGACTAAAGGCAACAAGATATCTCTCCCCACTATAAACTACCATCTTAGAAGAGTGTAGGACTAAAGGCAACAAGGTATCTCTCCCCACTACGAACAACCATGTTAGAAGAGTGTAGGACTAAAAGCAACAAGGTATCTCTCCCCACTACGAACTACCATGTTAGAAGAGTGTAGGACGAAAGGCAACAAGGTATCTCTCCCCACTACGAACTACCATCTTAGAAGTGTGTAGGACTAAAGGCAACAAAGTATCCCTCCCCATTACGAACTACCATGTTAGAAGAGTGTAGGACTAAAAGCGACAAGGTATCTCTCCCCACTACGAACTACCATCTTAGAAGAGTGTAGGACTAAAGGCAACAAGGTATGTCCCCCATCATGAACTACCATCTTTGAAGAGTGTAGGACTAAAGGCAACAAGGTATCTCTCCCCACCAGGAAGTACCATCTTAGAAGAGTGTAGGACTAAAGGCAACAAGATATCTCTCCCCACTACGAACTACCATCTGAGAAGTGTGTAGGACTAAAGGCAACAAGGTATCTCTCCCCACCAGGAAGTACCATCTTAGAAGAGTGTAGGACTAAAGGCAACAAGATATCTCTCCCCACTATAAACTACCATCTTTGAAGAGTGTAGGACTAAAGGCAACAAGGTATCTCTCCCCACTACGAACAACCATGTTAGAAGAGTGTAGGACTAAAAGCAACAAGGTATCTCTCCCCACTACGAACTACCATGTTAGAAGAGTGTAGGACTAAAGGCAACAAGGTATCTCTCCCCACTACGAACTACCATCTTAGAAGTGTGTAGGACTAAAGGCAACAAGGTATCTCTCCCCACTACGAACTACCATCTTAGAAGTTTGTAGGACTAAAATCAGCAAGGTATATTTTTAGGGCTTGGGCGGGTAACTCGGGTACCCGGGTCGGGTGGGTACTGAGTAGGAGCCGGGTATCCACAGGACTACCTGGACCCCTGGTTAGTAACGTGATTATATTGAATAATGGTACAACATTCTCCAGGACTCTCTAAGTGATCAATGTTCTGACTTTGCACACATTCCTTCTGACTTTATATGTTGGCATAATGATAAAACATCAGTCAACGTCAGTGAATGCATGACCAGATCGGATTATACGTGTATCTAAATTTATTTTGACAGGAGTACGGTCAAACTATTCCAAATCGGACATGTTTTACCTATCTCTTGAGACCAACAGTGGGTACCCGGGTAGGGTCGGGTAATAGGGGGTGGGTACACGGGTATTAAATTTTGACTTGTCCCAGCCCTAGTATCTTTCTCCACCAAGAACTACCATCTGATAAGTATGTAGGACTAAAAGCAACAAGGCACCTCTCCCCACCAGGAACTACCATGTTAGAAGAGTGTAGGACTAAAAGCAACAAGGTACCTCTTCTCACCAGGAACTACCATCTGATAAATATGTAGGACTAAAAGCAACAAGGCACCTCTCCCCACTAGGAACTACCATGTTAGAAGAGTGTAGGACTAAAAGCAACAAGGTACCTCTCCCCACCAGGAGCTACCATGTTAGAAGTGTGTGGGACTTAAGCAAGAAGGTACCTCTCACCACCAGGAACTGCCATTTTAGAAGAGTGTAGGACTAAAATCAAGAAGGTACCTCTCCCCACCAGGAACTACCGTCTTAGGAGAGTGTAGGACTAAATAGAGGAAATTGTCTCTCCCCACCAGGAACTACCATGTTAGAAGAGAGTAGGACTAAATAGAGGAAAGTGTCTCTCCCCACCCGGAACTACCATGTTAGAAGAGTGTAGGACTAAAAGCAACAAGGTATCTCTCCCCACCAGGAACTACCATTTTAGAAGAGTGTAGGACTGAAATCAGCAAGATATCTTTTCCCACCAGGGACTACCGTCTAAGGAGAGTGTAGGACTAAATAGAGGAAATTGTCTCTCCCCACCAGGAACTACCATGTTAGAAGAGTGTAGGACTAAATAGAGGAAAGTGTCTCTCCCCACCAGGAACTGCCATGTTAGAAGAGTGTAGGACTAAAAGCAACTAGGTACCTCTTCTCACTAGGAACTACCATGTTAGAAGAGTGTAGGACTAAATAGAGGAAAGTGTCTCTCCCCACCAGGAACTACCATGTTAGAAGAGTGTAGGACTAAATAGAGGAAAGTGTCTCTCCCCACCAGGAACTACCATCTTAGAAGAGTGTAGGACTAAAGGCAACAAGGTATCTCCCCCACCAGGAACTACCATCTTAGAAGAGTGTAGGACTAAAGGCAACAAGGTATCTCTTCCCACTACGAACTACCATCTTAGAAGAGTGTAGGACTAAAGGCAACAAGGTATCCCTCCCCATTACGAACTACCATGTTAGAAGAGTGTAGGACTAAAAGCGACAAGGTATCTCTTCCCACTACGAACTACCATGTTAGAAGAGCGTAGGACTAAAGGCAACAAGGTATCTCCCCCACCAGGAACTACCATCTTAGAAGAGTGTAGGACTAAAGGCAACAAGGTATCTCTCCCCACCAGGAAGTACCATCTTAGAAGAGTGTAGGACTAAAGGCACCAAGGTATCTCTCTCACTACCAACTACCATCTTAGAAGAGTGTAGGACTAAAGGCAACAAGGTATCTCTCCCCACTACGAACTGCCATCTTAGAAGAGTGTAGGACTAAAGGCAACAAGGTATCTCTCCCCACTACGAACTACCATGTTAGAAGAGTGTAGGACTAAAAGTAAGGGGGTACCTATCCCCACCAGGAACTACCATGTTAGAAGAGCGTAGGACTAAAGGGAACAACTTATCTCTCCCCACTACGAACTACCATCTTAGAAGAGTGTGAACTAAAGGCAACAAGGTATCTCTCCCCACTACAAACTATCATGTTAGAAGAGTGTAGGACTAAAGGCAACAAGATATCTCTCCCCACTACGAACTACCATGTTAGAAGTGTGTAGGACTAAAGGCAACAAGGTATCTCTCCCCACTACGAACTACCATCTAAGAAGTTTGTAGGACTAAAATCAGCAAGGTATATTTTTAGGGCTTGGGCGGGTAACTCGGGTACCCGGGTCGGGTGGGTACTGAGTAGGACCCGGGTATCCACATGACTACCTGGACCCGTGGTTAGTCACGTGATTATATTGAATAATGGTACAACATTCTCCAGGACTCTCTAAGTGATCAATGTTCTGACTTTGCACACATTCCTTCTGACTTTATATGTTGGCATAATGATAAAACATCAGTCAACGTCAGTGAATGCATGACCAGATCGGATTATACGTGTATCTAAATTTATTTTGACAGGAGTACGGTCAAACTATTCCAAATCGGACATGTTTTACCTATCTCTTGAGACCAACAGTGGGTACCCGGGTAGGGTCGGGTAATAGGGGGTGGGTACCCGGGTATTAAATTTTGACTTGTCCCAGCCCTAGTATCTTTCTCCACCAAGAACTACCATCTGATAAGTATGTAGGACTAAAAGCAACAAGGCACCTCTCCCCACCAGGAACTACCATGTTAGAAGAGTGTAGGACTAAAAGCAACAAGGTACCTCTTCTCACCAGGAACTACCATCTGATAAGTATATAGGACCAAAAGCAACAAGGCACCTCTCCCCACCAGGAACTACCATGTTAGAAGTAGGACTAAAAGCAACAAGGTACCTCTCCCCACCAGGAAATACCATGTTAGAAGTGTGTGGGACTTAAGCAAGAAGGTACCTCTCCCCACCAGGACCTACCATGTTAGAAGAGTGTAGGACTAAAAGCAACAAGGTACCTCTTCTCACCAGGAACTACCATGTTAGAAGAGTGTAGGACTAAAAGCAACAAGGTACCTCTCACCACCAGGAACTGCCATTTTAGAAGAGTGTAGGACTAAAATCAAGAAGGTACCTCTCCCCACCAGGAACTACCGTCTTAGGAGAGTGTAGGACTAAATTGAGGAAATTGTCTCTCCCCACCAGGAACTACCATGTTAGAAGAGTGTAGGACTAAAAGCAACGAGGTATCTCTCCCCACCAGGAACTACCATTTTAGAAGTGTGTAGGACTTAAATCAGCAAGATATCTTTTCCCACCAGGGACTACCATGTTAGAAGAGTGTAGGACTAAATAGAGGAAAGTGTCTCTCCCCACCAGGAACTACCATGTTAGAAGAGTGTAGGACTAAATAGAGGAAAGTGTCTCTCCCCACCAGGAACTGCCATGTTAGAAGAGTGTAGGACTAAAAGCAACTAGGTACCTCTTCTCACTAGGAACTACCATGTTAGAAGAGTGTAGGACTAAAAGCAACAAGGTACCTCTTCTCACCAGGAACTACCATGTTAGAAGAGTGTAGGACTAAAAGCAACAAGGTACCTCTTCTCACCAGGAACTACCATGTTAGAAGAGTGTAGGACTAAAAGCAACAAGGTACCTCTCACCACCAGGAACTACCATTTTAGAAGAGTGTAGGACTAAAAGCAACAAGGTCCCTCTTCTCACCAGGAACTACCATGTTAGAAGAGTGTAGGACTAAAAGCAACAAGGTACCTCTCACCACCAGGAACTACCATTTTAGAAGAGTGTAGGACTAAAATCAAGAAGGTACCTCTCCCCACCAGGAACTACCATGTTAGAAGAGTGTAGGACTAAATAGAGGAAAGTGTCTCTCCCCACCAGGAACTGCCATGTTAGAAGAGTGTAGGACTAAAAGCAACTAGGTACCTCTTCTCACTAGGAACTACCATGTTAGAAGAGTGTAGGACTAAAAGCAACAAGGTACCTCTTCTCACTAGGAACTACCATGTTAGAAGAGTGTAGGACTAAAAGCAACAAGGTACCTCTTCTCACCAGGAACTACCATGTTAGAAGAGTGTAGGACTAAAAGCAACAAGGTACCTCTCACCACCAGGAACTACCATTTTAGAAGAGTGTAGGACTAAAATCAAGAAGGTACCTCTCCCCACCAGGAACTACCGTCTTAGGAGAGTGTAGGACTAAAAAGAGGAAATTGTCTCTCCCCACCAGGAACTACCCTGTTAGAAGAGTGTAGGACTAAAAGCAACAAGGTATCTCTCCCCACCAGGAACTACCATTTTAGAAGTATGTAGGACTGAAATCAGCAAGATATCTTTTCCCACCAGGGACTACCGTCTAAGGAGAGTGTTGGACTAAATAGAGGAAATTGTCTCTCCCCACCAGGAACTACCATGTTAGAAGAGTGTAGGACTAAATAGAGGAAAGTGTCTCTCCCCACCAGGAACTACCATGTTAGAAGAGTGTAGGACTAAAAGCAACTAGGTACCTCTTCTCACTAGGAACTACCATGTTAGAAGAGTGTAGGACTAAAATCAAGAAGGTACCTCTCCCCACCAGGAACTACCATGTTAGAAGAGTGTAGGTCTAAAAGCAACAAGGTAACTCTCCCCACCAGGAACTACCCTGTTAGAAGAGTGTAGGACTAAAAGCAACAAGGTATCTCTCCCCACCAGGAACTACCATTTTAGAAGTGTGTAGGACTGAAATCAGCAAGATATCTTTTCCCACCAGGGACTACCGTCTAAGGAGAGTGTAGGACTAAATAGAGGAAAGTGTCTCTCCCCACCAGGAACTACCCTGTTAGAAGAGTGTAGGACTAAAAGCAAAAAGGTATTTCTCCCCACCAGGAACTACCATTTTAGAAGTGTGTAGGACTGAAATCAGCAAGATATCTTTTCCCACCAGGAACTACCATCTTAGGAGAGTGTAGGACTGAAATCAGCAAGGTTTTCTCTCCCCACCAGGAACTACCATCTAAGAAGTGCGTAGGACTGAAATCATGAAGGTATCTTTTCCCACCAGGAACTAACATCTTAGGAGAGTGTAGGACTGAAATCAGCAAGGTATCTCTCCCCACCAGGAACTACCATGTTAGAAGAGTGTAGGACTGAAATCAGGAAGGTATCTCTCCCCACTCCGAACTACCATCTTAGAAGAGTGTAGGACTGATATCAGAAAGGTATCTCTCCCCACCAGGAACTACCATCTTAGAAGAATGTAGGACTAAAGGCGACAAGGTACCTCTCCCCAACAGGAACTACCATGTTAGAAGAGTGTAGGACTAAAAGCAACAAGGTACCTCTACCCACCAGGAACTGCCATGTTAGAAGTGTGTAGGACTTAAAGCAACAAGGTACCTCTCCCCACCAGGACCTACCATGTTAGAAGAGTGCAGGATTAAAAGCAACAAAGTATCTCTCCCTAACAGGAACTACCATTTTAGAAGTGTGTAGGACTAAAATCAGCAAGATATCTTTCGCCACCAGGAACTACCATCATAGAAGAGTGTAGGACTAAATAGAGGAAATTGTCTCTCCCCACCAGGAACTGCCATGTTAGAAGAGTGTAGGATTAAAGGCAACAAGGCACCTCTCCCCACCAGGAACTACCATGTTAGAAGAGTGTAGGACTAACAGCAACAAGGTACCTCTCCCCACCAGGAACTACCATGTTAGAAGAGTGTAGGACTAAAAGCAGGAACTTACCTCTCCCCACCAGGAACTGCCATCTTAGAAGTGTGTAGGACTAAAGCCAGCGAAGAATCTCTCCCGAACAGGAACTACAATGTTAGAAGTGTGCATGGCTAAAGGCAGCAATGTATTCCTCCCCACCAGGAACTACCACCTTAGACGTGTGTAAGTAACAATAGATCTTAGGCGCCTACAACTAACTTTACAAGCACAATACAATTGTCCTTTTCCATTTGCACAAACCGATCGTAGCGCGACTGTAAGACGGCTTGGATTTAAGAGCGCTATCTTAGCTGAGACCGAAATCTTCAACGGTGGAAGTACGAATATTTTGAACTCGACTCCTGTCTACAGTTGCCTACAAGCGCGCATCGCTTGCTGCGCATACAATTATTGGATTCGGTTACGACTCACAGCACGTACATCCCTTCATTGCACCTTGCACAGTTTTAAGAAAGGCCTAAATTATTTGAAGGAAACGATTACTAGAATGATGGTATATATTTATCTCTGCACTGATTTTGGAATTGTTAGTTTAATATTTCAACTTGAGAAATACCCACGCATATTTCATTAAAAGTATATTAATACAATCATAAATTTGGCTCCAATTTAAGTGACATAATTATTATGAAAATAAAAAAAACCACCATAATAATATTTCCTTATAACATAACGCGTCGGAGCTTACGACGACGTTCATTCCGTGTTTGGCCCTCACTCTATGAAGGTTCAATACTCCAATGAACACACACTAAGTGAAAGTCAATTCTTATAATTTTATATCACAATTTGTTTACTTGAAATGAAGTAGGCCTTGGTCTATACACAAGTTTGTTTACTACGTGTGACTTCATGTTTACACCGACACCGTACAACAACCAGCTGTATCGCGGAATGAAATAGTTCCCCCAAAAGTGAGGTGAGAGTAGCGTATGTGAGACACAACACATGTATTTAACTAATATCACCATTAGATTCGTAGGTATGTTAAGAACTACCCCAGTAAGTCAGTCACAATAACAGCGAGTCGTAATACATTTACATCAAGTACAAGACGTCAAAATGGCCGACACGATAAACGTAAGCGGAGAGATTTCCACGTTTGTTCATGAACCTGTGGCGGTTACATGTTTAGTCATCATTCATCAACTGGCCGATCATTGAAAGGTGATTAAAGATGTGTCAAACGGACACTAAGGTAAATTCATAGATGCCTGTAGAATGTCATTCTAGACACTGACCGAGTCGATACTACGATAGTTTGGTTGTGCATTTCTTCGTTTTGCTTGATAGGATGGGTCGTAGCGAGGATATTCGTAAACTATCATGCAGTCAAACTCAAAGGAATTCCCAGAAGTTCCCCCATGAATGTGGAAGTAGTCCGTCAGTGTTTACGTCATTTCAAGAACACGGTCTCGTAAAAACGTATGAACGATAAATTGTGCCGTTCATACACTTATGAACGTCAGTTTCACGGTCATGTGACCGACCTGTCGTCCAATGGAAAAACCGTAGATTTGAATATGCCCTCGCAACTGATGACGTCATATATTGGACGACGTTATTTTTTAGAGGGAAGTGTATAGTAAGTTGTTAATCATAGATGAAGCTGGGATAAGCAGATAAACTCAGTGGTCGAACCATCGCATCCAAAAGTGGAAGAGATATGACAATTGGTATCAGGAGAAAGGGTACAGGTTAGGGCTGGGACGGGTAACTCGGGTACTCGGGTCGGGTGGGTCCTGAGTAGGGTCCGGGTTCCCACAGTACTACCCGGACCCGTGGTTAGTCACGTGACATATTGTTTAATGACAAAAACTCACTATTTCTCAGTGGTTACTCTACAAGTCGCTAATGTTCGCATTTCTTTCTGACGATGCACACATTCCTTTTGACTTGTATATGTTTGAGTAAAGATATAGCTTCAGTCAACTTCAGTGTACGCATGATTCGATCGTTTCATGAGAGACCATATATCAATTATATGGTCTCTGGTTTCATACATTTATCTCAACAGTTTTTGTCAGGGCTACAGTTAAACTATTCCCGATTAGACATTATGTTCCCAACTCTTGAGATCTACAGTTGGTACCCGGGTAGGGTCGGGTAATAGGGGGTTGGGTACCCGGGTAGTAAATTTGGACTCGTCCCAGCCCTAGTACAGATCAATGATCGACGTGAGGATTGTGAAAATATGCGGGAAATACCAAACTTAATGCACCTGTTCGTAAAATGGACTTGTCCGACAATTCCGAGGTCGGATACTATTCGTGGAGTCATCATTATGAACATTTGGGTAAATATATTTAAAGCATGTCCATTTTATCAACATCCTTAGAGATTCCGTACATGATGATATCTCATATAAGAAATAAACGACTTGTGGTCGTTGTTTATCGTACAATAAAACACTGCTGCGCCCCTCATGGTGTATTCTCCCTGCAGTGCTTAATTGTACGATACACAACTCCCCCAGCTTTCACTGGTGGCAACGAAACAAGTTCCTCACAACGTTAGCCCCAATCGATAGGTGGCTACAACAATGCTTGGAGCTGAACTCGCAACCGACTGACCGTTATGTTTACAAACAAGTGATGACTGCCGTGACGCCGAATACTCTTACCCCTGCTAAAATATTTTCTTTGTTTGTCAGTTTGAATTTCTGTTTCATTACAACTATCATGTAATGGGTATAGTAAGAATGTAAGGGGGAAGTTGATTCCGTTCGTCTGCAATCCCGAACCAATCTGATCCAACAAACAAAAAGGTAAGTTTATCTGGGAAATATGGTCAGTTGTAAACCTTTTCAAAATTCACTATGATGGCATTCCGAAAGACTTAACAAAGTATAAATATTATCACATTTTGGGTTAGAGGGCAAATTTCAAGATTCTTGTAATGGCCGCGCCCACTCTGGTGGCAGCGATGTTACCGAGAGTGTAACGAAGGTGTCACGCGCTGGGAAGGAGCTTGCGATAGCGTATACAAAGGGAAACCACTCCCATCTAGAGTATTAACTCAGATTCACACTCCGACGCAATGGTGATTCAGCATAACACCACTACCACAGCCTAATTTGCATACCACTTGACCGGACTTTCCTCCTGTTTGTAAACAAACTCAGAAATCAGTAGAGAACGGTCTAATGCAAGTATTTGGGGGTGCTTTACATATTGTTTTGCATAATTATATATATATGCTACTACAACTGCGACAGTGAGTTGCATGACAATATATATTTATACATCAAAGTGACCGTATCGCTAGATCTCCGTTGGGCTTCGATGATTGCACGTGGAGCCGTACAATCAATGTAAACAAAGGATAACTACGCAAAAACAAGTAGATTTTCGCGTAAGGGAAACCATTCTTTGACATTTGTTAATGAAAATGTGTAGACTTGTCCAAGATGAAACGGATGAAAAGCATATGCAATATCTTGAATGGACTGTGAAAGATGTGACGAATAGCCACATGGTGCTGGCCTGTGGCAGAGGTATTATATAATCGGGCTCCGTCTCTAATATCAGAATATACGAGCCGGTACAGGCCAATGAGACTATGTTATGTAATTTTTGGTCGCTATTTTTAGACGAAGCGCTACACTTCTACAAAAGCCTCCACTGAGAAACGTCACAAACTCCTTCATCCCCTGGATGCCACAGGGACATATATGTCCCTCCTCTACACCCCTCACTTTGAATAAAATTCAAAATTCATCACCCACACAAATACACTTCACAGTTTTGAATAAGGTGGGAAATTCCCTGTTTTGTGATATCATCCACTGGCATTTTAGGCCAAGCTAAAGTACTGAAAATGACCTCTGAAAATTAGGTACATCGTAAATGTCGCAAGTTGACGACGTGCATAGGGAGCCGGGAACTAGCTTAAGGTACTGGCTGGCTGCCGGCCGCATGGAACTCTGGGTGGGAGGGTGACTTAGATTGGCTGCCTTTGAGTAATCCAAAAGGTCATGGCCGTTACTAATTTCTTGCAGACAACTTACGTTTTTATCCTTCCCTTGATTAGCGGATAGGTATGTTGTTTCGCACTATTTTCAGCATTGAGTCTGGTGGGAAATGTATGTGGGTCACTATCGCAATTAACGATATTTCTGACGTTAATCTGTGGTGCGTTCTTCATGTGTTGAAGTGTGGATTCAAGTCACAAAATTTAACAAAGTAAGTAGGCAATGTTTGAATGTAAAACAGGTTATTTATGTGAAACAGACGCTGTCTTGGACACAATTTTGTCAAGTTTATTCAGGAACTACAGCGATCTTAGTTACTGAAGATTGGTTCACTTGTAGCTTTCAATGATCTTAGCCTACAATCGCTTTGTGCAAGAGGATGGCGATTGTAGCCGAAGCTTAAGATCGCAATCGTAAGGATTTACAATAACTGTAGCGCTAAATATATTCTGTGCAAGTGGACCCAGGAACTACCATCTTGGTAGTTGTATAGGACTAAAGGCGGCAAAGTCTCCCTCACTAAAAGTACCGCCATCTTGGTAGCTTGCAAGATACATACATTCAACTCCAAAAAGAAACGCGAAGATGTTCGATAAACGATACCATGAAACTAAGGCGATGTAAAATAATAAAATGAATTTTATTTTTAATTAATCAAAATTACATTTATTTCACTTCACATTATACCATCAACCAACACGCGATATGCAATACCTGCACAAACATCTCTGGAAAATGCATAAACCGTTGAACAATATGTATTACCCAAAGGTTTGAGAAGGTTTCACTTGATTTCATTGGACACCTTGTCATCTGGTGTCAAATATTAATTGTTGGGTTCGTAGTTTGATTTTGATTTTGACATGCCCTGATGAGGGCAATCCGGCTTATCGAAGCTGGATCGAGCAGGTGTTGCCAGTCACCTTGGTGTCCATCATTCCACAACTAACATGCTTCAGGAACGTCATTAACTGACCATCAGTGCAGGTGATCGTCCTCGAAGCGGCAGACTGCCAGTGACGTTAGATAGACAAGATCGGGCAATGATGACTTCACATCTAAGTGACAGATTCCTACGTGCAACCTCAACTGCTCTAATGACTCACAACAAAACAATCAGCGGTCAAACAGTTCGAGTTAGATTGCGAGGTGCAACTCTACTCCGCAGTCGATCTTACGTAGGTGCACGTTTAATTCAACGTCATCACCGCACACGTCACAGATATGTGCGCAATATCTACGGAATTAGCAGAACAGGTACTGGAGTAGGGCTGTTTTTACTTTTATCACTAAAAATTCTCAAAGAGAACGCCGCGCGTCTTTTTGAGATGAGTGTACAGAGTAGAGCATGCACCCATCTGTATCGAATCTCGGGCAAACGGATTCTCTCAAATGACCGGGCAAAAGTACGGAAATACGAATCTCTCCATTAACCCCCCCACCCCTGAACATACACACACACGCGCAATCCCAACCCCCCATTAAACAGTCGAATGAGGCGGCACTAATGCGATTTCGACGTTGGCGCATAATCTATCGGAAATATAACCATGTCTACTTTTACGATCAAAGTCAATTTCTGTGCAATACGTTTCTAACTGTTTGATGTTGATATATTCGTGGCATGTGTATACTCTGTCTGACACGTGATGAACTGTACTCCAGGTTTAGGCAATAATAGAAATACCCATAGCAGCTTGTATCAACTTTCTCAACTTGCTTTTCTAATTTACAGCCAATCACACGTGCAGAAATGAATAGATTCATGTTTTTTACAGAAACGGGTCTAAGGGCGCTGTACAACCTGTGCTGGGCTAACTTCCCCTTTAATTAATCACCAGAATACTTTATCTGCATTTCATATCTATAAAACGTCAAAAGATACTAATTTATTCTTGAAATAAATTGAATGTCTATTCAAAAATAACAAAATACTTGGTATTATACTTGGTGTTATCGAGATTTCTTCTTTGACTTAGTCGTTTGTTTGTTAACATGTTTGTTGTTTAACGCGCGCTTAGCACTTTTGCAGCTATATGACGTCATCCAATCCAGTGAGTGAGTATGGTTTTACGCCGCTATATTCCAGCAATATCACAGCGGGGGACATCAGAAATGAGATTCACACATTGTACCCATGTCGGGAATCGAACCCGGGTCTTCGGCGTGACGAGCGAGCGCTTTAACCACTAGGCCACCGCCCGCCCCACAATCCAGTGATTTACAACATGAAGATATGATAAGGGATATGGTGACATGCAGGCAATCAAGTCACCGAGCCTGATCACCCACTTGTTCGCCTCTTATGATAAGCATAGGTTGCTGGGAACCTTTTCAGTTACCCGGAATCCCCACTGTTTTCCTCTTTGTAAACATCGATGCACTAAAACATCTTATGATGGTCGGAACAAGAACAATGGATGTAGATAACATGGTTGACAGACGAAATGAGAGTGGGAATTGATGTACATTTCTGAGAGGAGATTCAAAGACTTGTGATGATATATCTTGTGTAGTCTTGGCATATCTCGCGGCAACTAAGCGTCACTGGAACCCGAGGCACGCGTCATTCCCGTGCACCTGTCCCACATTTCTCATCGCTCAGCACGCTGTGGGCTAAATGAGTTGCAGTAATACTATGTCCACTGTGTTTGTAAATAGCTCTGTATTCATCCTCGCATACTCCCTCAAACTGACGTTTTCTGACCATCTGGATGCTAACGTAAATACTTAGCAGCAGTAAATTGGTGGGGGGTGGGGTGTGCGGGGTGTGGGGTGTGGGGTCTGTGGGTTGTTGGGTGTGTGGGGTGTGGGGTGTGTTGGGGGTGGGGTGTGGGGTGGGGTGTGTGGGGTGTGTGGGGTGTGGGGTGGGGGTGGTGTGTAGCCTTGCATGTAACGATATTTCAGTCAGCTTAATTTGAAAGGGAAGGCAAAAAAATAAAACCGCAGATAGTAGAAGCTTACCTCTTTGATGAGCCCGACGGACACTAGGATTGTGTCGACTAACGCATTTGTGGCGCCATACGAGGGGTGTTCATTAAAGATTTCCCCTAAACCACTTAGGGTTATCATATTTGGTTGCAATTTCACATGTGTAATGATACATGTATCTATGGGTTATGTCTGAATTTGCAGCACCGAACTATTAATCTTACCACTTTTACAGGTGTTATGATCGAGTAGGGTGTGGCAATGGAGCCAGTAGAATACCGAGCAGTGATTAGGTTTTTAAATTTGAAAGGTCGCACACCAAAAGAAACTTTCGATGAAATGAAAGCAACTTATGGGGAAGATGCCCCATCATATGACGTTGTTAAACACTGGCATCGCCAGTTCAAGTGTGGTCGGACATCTGTGGAAACAGCTGCCATTCCTGGTCGCCCCCAATCAGCCATTGATGAGGACACTATCCATCAAGTGGAGACCGCCATTTTGGCAGACCGACGTATAACTGTTCGCCAGTTAGCACAAGGTGTCAAGATCAGTGTAGGGTCTGTGGAAAAAATCATCCATGACAATTTGAACATGCATAAGGTGTCTGCACGATGGATTCCAAGGTTGCTCACACCTTTCCAAAAGCAGGAACGAGTCAATTGCTCAAAGGATCTTTTGGACATGTGCCAAAAAAACCAGGCAAACTTTTTGGACAGACTTATCACACAGGATGAAACATGGGTCCATCACTATGATCCTGAGACTAACGTTCAGTCGATGCAATGGAAGCATGTGGAGTCACCACTCCCAAAGAAGCCACGTGTCCAACCCTCTGCAGGCAAGGTCATGCTCACGGTGTTTTGGGACCAGCACGGAGTAGTGATAATGGATTTCTTGGCAAAGGGTATACCTCTGATGATATTAGTGATATTAGTGATGTTTTCAACATAACTGTCAGTTACAATATTAGTGACGGCCTCAACATAATTGTCAGTTACTATATTAGTGACTTTTTCATCATAACTGTCAGTTAGACTATTAGTGACGGCTTCATCATAATGTCAGTTACTATATTATTGACGGTTTCAACACAACTGTAAGTTACAATATTAGTGATAGTTTCAACATAACTGTCAGTTACAATATTAGTGATGGTTCCAACATGATTTATCAGTTACAATATAAGGGATGGTTCCAACAGAACTCTCAGTTACTATATTAGTGACGGTCTCAACAAAAATTGTCAGTTACAATTTTAGTGATGGTTTCAACATAACTGTTACTTACAATATTAGTGACGGTTTCAACATAACTTTCAGTTACAATATTAGTGATGGTTTCAAAACAACTGTCAGTTACAATATTAGTGATGGTTTCAACACAACTGTCAGTTACAATATTAGTGACGGTTTCAACATAACTGTCAGTTACAATGTTAGTGATGGCTTCAACACAACTGTCAGTTACAATGTTAGTGATGGTTTTAACATAACTGTCAGTTACAATGTTAGTGATGGTTTTAACATAACTGTCAGTTAGACTATAAGTGACGGCTTCAACATAACTGTCAGCTACAATATTAGTGATGGTTTCAACACAACTGCCAGCTACAATATTGGTGACGGTATCAACACAACAGTCAGTTACAATATTAGTGATGGTTTTAACATAACTGTCAGTTAGACTATTAGTGACGGCTTCAACATAACTGTCAGCTACAATATTAGTGATGGTTTCAACACAACTGTCAGTTAGACTATTAGTGACGGCTTCAACATAACTGTCAGCTACAATATTAGTGATGGTTTCAACACAACTGCCAGCTACAATATTAGTGACGGTATCAACACAACAGTCAGTTACAATATTAGTGATGGTTTCAACAGGACTATCTGTAACAATATTATTGACGGTTTCAACACAACTGTCGGTTACAACATTAGTGATGGTTTCAACACAACTGTCAGTTACAATATTATTGATGGTTTCAACACAACTGTCAGTTACAATATATGTGATGGTTTCAACACAACTGTCAGTTACTATATAAGTGACGGTCTCAACATAACTGTCAGTTACAATATTACTGACGGTTTCAACATAACTGTCAGTTACAATATAAGTGATGGTTTCAACATAACTGTTAGTTACAATATTAGTGACGGTATCAACACAACAGTCAGTTACAATATTAGTGATGGTTTCAACAGGACTATCTGTAACAATATTATTGACGGTTTCAACACAACTGTCGGTTACAACATTAGTGATGGTTTCAACACAACTGTCAGTTACAATATTAGTGATGGTTCCAACATAAATGTCAGTTACAATATAAGGGATGGTTCCAACATAACTGTCAGTTACTATATAAGTGACGGTCTCAACATAACTGTCAGTTACAATATTACTGACGGTTTCAACATAACTGTCAGTTACAATATTAGTGATGGTTTCAACATAACTGTCAGGTACAATATTAGTGATGGTTTCAACATAACTGTTAGTCACAATATAGTGATGGCTTCAACACAACTGTCAGTTACAATATTAGTGATGGTTTTAACAGGACTGTCAGTTACAATATTAGTGACGGTATCAACATATCTGTCAGTTACAATATTAGTGATGGTTTCAACACAACTGTCAGTTACAATATTAGTGACGGCTTCAGCATACTGTCAGTTACTATATTAGTGATGGTTTCAACACAACTTTCAGTTACAATATTATTGACGGTTTCAACACAACTGTCAGTTACAATATTAGTGACGGTTTCAACACAACTGTCAGTTACCATATTAGTGATGGTTTCAACATAACTGTCAGTTACTATATTAGTGATGGTTTCAACATAACTGTCACAGTAAGACTATTAGTGACGGCTTCAACATAACTGTCAGCTACAATATTAGTGATGGTTTTAACAGGACTGTCAGTCACAATATTAGTGACGGTCTCAACATAACTGTCAGTTACTATATTAGTGACTTTTCAAAATAACTGTCACTTACAATATTAGTCACGGCCTCAACATAACTGTCAGTTACAATATTATTGATGGTTTCAACATAAATGTCACCTACAATATTATTGATGGTTTCAACATAACTGTCAGTAACTATATTAGTGACGGTCTCAACATAACTCTCAGTTACAATATTAGTGATGGTTTCAACATAACTATTAGTTACAATAATAGTGACGGTTTAAACACAAATGTCAGTTACAATATTAGTGATGGCTTCAACACAACTGTTAGTTACAATATTAGTGATGGTTTTAACATAACTGTCAGTTAGTGATGGTTTCAACACAACTGTCAGTTACAATATTAGTGATGGTTTCAACACAACTGTCCGTTACACTATTAGTGATGGTTTCAACACAACTGTCAGTTACACTATTAGTGATGGCTTTAACACAAATGCCAGTTAGATTATTAGTGATGGATTCAACAGGACTATCTGTAGCAATAGTATTGACGGTTTCAACACATCTGTCAGTTACAATATTAGTGACGGCCTCAACACAACTGTCAGCTACAATCTTAGAGATGGTTTCAACACAACTGTCAGTTACAATATTAGTGAGTGTTTCAACATAACTGTCAGTTAGTGATGGTTTCAACACAACTGTCAGTTACAATATTAGTGATGGTTTCAACACAACTGTCAGTTACACTATTAGTGATGGCTTTAACACAAATGCCAGTTAGATTATTAGTGATGGTTTCAACAGGACTATCTGTAACATTATTATTGACGGTTTCAACACAACTGTCAGTTAAAATATTACTGACTTTTCCAAAATAACTGTCAATTACAATATAAGTGAAGGTTTCAACATAACTGTCAGTTACAATATTAGTGATGGTTTCAACATAACTGTTATTTACAAAAATTAGTGCCGGTTTCAACATAACTGTCAGTTGCAATATTAGTGATGGTTTCAACACAACTGTCAGTTACAATGTTAGTGATGGTCTCAACAGGACTATCAGTGACAATATTAGTCATGGTTTCAACATAACTGTCAGTTACAATATTAGTGATGGTTTCAACACAACTGTCAGTTACAATATTAGTGATGGTTTCAACACAAATGTCAGTTACTATATTAGTGACTTTTCCAACATAACTGTCAATTACAATATAAGTGATGGTTTCAACACAACTGTCAGTTACAATGTTAGTGATGGTCTCAACAGGACTATCAGTGGAAATATTAGTCATGGTTTCAAAATAACTGTCAGTTACAATATTAGTGATGGTTTCAACACAACTGTGAGTTACAATATTAGTGATGGCTTCAACACAACTGTCAGTTACAATATTAGTGATGGTTTCAACAGGACTGTCTATAATAATATTAATGACGGTTTCAACACAACTGTGAGTTACAATTTTAGTGATGGTTTCAACATAACTGTCAGGTACAATATTAGTGACGGTCTCAACATAACTGTCAGTTACTTTATTAGTGACTTTTCCAACATAACTGTCAATTACAATATTAGTGACGGTTTCAACATAACTGCCAGTTACAATATTAGTGATGGTTTCAACATAACTGTCTATAACAATATTAATGACGGTTTCAACACAACTGTGAGTTACAATATTAGTGATGGTTTCAACATAACTGTCAGGTACAATATTAGTGACGGTCTCAACATAACTGTCAGTCACTATATTAGTGACTTTTCCAACATAACTGTCAATTACAATATTAGTGACGGTTTCAACATAACTCTCAGTTACAATATAAGGGATGGTTTCAACATAACTGTCAGTTAGTTACAATATTAGTGATGGTTTCAACATAACTGTCAGTTACAATATTAGTGATGGTTTCAACATAAATGTCAGATACAATATGAGGTATGGTTTCAACATAACTGTTAGTTACAATATTAGAGATGGTTTCAACACAACTGTCAGTTACTAAATTAGTGACGGTCTCAACATAACTGTCAGTTACAATATTAGTGATGGTTTCAACACAACTGTCAGTTACAATGTTAGTGATGGTCTCAACAGGACTATCAGTGACAATATTAGTCATGGTTTCAACATAACTGTCAGTTACAATATTAGTGATGGTTTCAACACAACTGTCAGTTACAATATTAGTGATGGTTTCAACACAAATGTCAGTTACTATATTAGTGACTTTTCCAACATAACTGTCAATTACAATATAAGTGATGGTTTCAACACAACTGTCAGTTACAATGTTAGTGATGGTCTCAACAGGACTATCAGTGGAAATATTAGTCATGGTTTCAAAATAACTGTCAGTTACAATATTAGTGATGGTTTCAACACAACTGTGAGTTACAATATTAGTGATGGCTTCAACACAACTGTCAGTTACAATATTAGTGATGGTTTCAACAGGACTGTCTATAATAATATTAATGACGGTTACAACACAACTGTGAGTTACAATTTTAGTGATGGTTTCAAAATAACTGTCAGTTACTTTATTAGTGACTTTTCCAACATAACTGTCAATTACAATATTAGTGACGGTTTCAACATAACTGCCAGTTACAATATTAGTGATGGTTTCAACATAACTGTCTATAACAATATTAATGACGGTTTCAACACAACTGTGAGTTACAATATTAGTGATGGTTTCAACATAACTGTCAGGTACAATATTAGTGACGGTCTCAACATAACTGTCAGTCACTATATTAGTGACTTTTCCAACATAAC
This sequence comes from Haliotis rufescens, assembly GCF_023055435.1. Lineage (NCBI taxonomy): Eukaryota > Metazoa > Mollusca > Gastropoda > Lepetellida > Haliotidae > Haliotis > Haliotis rufescens. Next base: position 47,259,054 of record NW_025964001.1, on the reverse strand, counting down.
TGTCAATTACAATATTAGTGACGGTTTCAACATAACTCTCAGTTACAATATAAGGGATGGTTTCAACATAACTGTCAGTTAGTTACAATATTAGTGATGGTTTCAACATAACTGTCAGTTACAATATTAGTGATGGTTTCAACATAAATGTCAGATACAATATAAGGTATGGTTTCAACATAACTGTTAGTTACAATATTAGTGATGGTTTCAACACAACTGTCAGTTACTAAATTAGTGACGGTCTCAACATAACTGTCAGTTACAATATTAGTGATGGTTTCAACATAACTGTCAGTTAGTTACAATATTAGTGATGGTTTAAACATAGTTACTAAATTAGTGACGGTCTCAACATAACTGTCAGTTACAATATTAGTGATGGTTTCAACATAACTGTCAGTTAGTTACAATATTACTGATGGTTTAAACATAACTGTCAGTTAAAATATTAGTGATGGTTTCAACATTACTGTCAGTTACAATATAAGGGATGGTTTCAACATAACTGTCAGTTACTATATTAGTGACGGTCTCAACATAACTGTCAGTTACAATATTAGTGACGGCCTCAACACAACTCTCAATTACAATTATGGTGATGGTTTCAACACAACTGTCAGTTACAATATTAGTGACGGTTTTAACATAACTGTCAGTTGCAATATTAGTGATGGTTTCAACATAACTGTCAGTTAGACTTTTAGTGACGGCCTCAACACAACTGTCAATTACAATATTAGTGATGGTTTCAACAGGATTATCTGTAACAATATTCTTTTGACGATTTGAACACAACTGTCAGTTACAATATTAGTGACGGTTTCAACACAACTGTCAGTTATAATATTAGTTATGGTCTCAACAGGACCATCAGTGTTAATATTAGTGAAGGTTTCAACATAAGTGTCAGTTACAATTTTAGTGATGGTTTCAACAGAACTGTAAGTTACAATATTAGTCACGTTTTCAACATAACTGTCAGTTAGACTATTAGTGACGGCCTCAACACAACTGTGAATTACAATATTAGTGATGGTATCAACGCAACTGTCAGTTACAATATTAGTGAAGGCCTCAACACAACTTTCATCTACAATATTACTGACCGATTCAAAACAACTGTCAGTTACAATATTAGTGACGGTTTCAACACAACTGTCAGGTACAATATTAGTGACTGTTTCAACATAACTGTCAGTTAGTGATGGTTTAAACCTAACTATCAGTTACAATATTAGTTACGGTTTCAACATAACTGTCAGTTACAATATTAGTGATGGTTTCAACAGGACTATCAGAAACAATATTTTTGACGGTTTCAACACAACTGTCAGTTACAATATTAGTGATGGTTTCAACAGGACTATCTGTAGCAATATTATTGACGGCCTCAATACAGCTGTCAGCTAAAATATTAGTGACGGCCTCAATACAACTGTCAGTTACAATATTAATGACGGCCTCAACACAACTGTCTGCTACAATATTAGTGATGGTTTCAAAAGGACTATCTGTAGCAATATTATTGACGGCCTCAATACAGCTGTCAGCTAAAATATTAGTGACGGCCTCAATACAACTGTCAGTTACAATATTAATGACGGCCTCAACACAACTGTCTGCTACAATATTAGTGATGGTTTCAAAAGGACTATCTGTAGCAATATTATTGACGGCCTCAATACAGCTGTCAGCTAAAATATTAGTGACGGCCTCAATACAACTGTCAGTTACAATATTAATGACGGCCTCAACACAACTGTCAGTTACAATATTAGTGATGGTTTCAACAGGACTATCAGAAACAATATTTTTGACGGTTTCAACACAACTGTCAGTTACAATATTAGTGATGGTTTCAACAGGACTATCTGTAGCAATATTATTGACGGCCTCAATACAGCTGTCAGCTAAAATATTAGTGACGGCCTCAATACAACTGTCAGTTACAATATTAATGACGGCCTCAACACAACTGTCTGCTACAATATTAGTGATGGTTTCAAAAGGACTATCTGTAGCAATATTATTGACGGCCTCAATACAGCTGTCAGCTAAAATATTAGTGACGGCCTCAATACAACTGTCAGTTACAATATTAATGACGGCCTCAACACAACTGTCTGCTACAATATTAGTGATGGTTTAAACAGGACTATCTGTAGCAATATTATTGACGGCCTCAATACAGCTGTCAGCTAAAATATTAGTGACGGCCTCAATACAACTGTCAGTTACAATATTAATGACGGCCTCAACACAACTGTCTGCTACAATATTAGTGATGGTTTAAACACAACTGTCACTTACAATATTAGTGATGGTCTCAACAGGATCATCAGTGACTATATTAGTGAAGGTTTCAACATAACTGTCAGTTACAATATTAGTGATGATGATAACATAACTGTCAGTTACAATATTAGTGACGGTTTCAACACAACTGTCAGTTACAATATTAGTGATGGTTTCAACAGGACTATCTGTAACAATATTATTGACGGTTTCAACACAACAGTAAGGTACAATATTAGTGACGGCCTCAAGACAACTGTTAGCTACAATATTAGTGATGGTTTGAAGATAACCGTCAGTTACAATATAAGTGACGGTCTCAACATAACTGTCAGTTACTATATTAGTGACTTTTTAAACATAACTGTCAGTTACAATATTGGTGACGGTTTCAACATTACTGTCAGTTAGACTATTAGTGACGGCCTCAACATAACTGTCAGTTACAATATTAGTGATGGTTTCAACATAACTGTCAGTTACAATATTAGTGATGGTTTCAACATAAATGTCAGTTACAATATAAGGGATGGTTTCAACATTACTGTCAGTTACTATATTAGTGACGGTCTCAACATAACTGTCAGTTAGACTATTAGTGACGGCCTCAACACAACTGTCAATTACAATATTAGGGATGGTTTGAACACTACTGTCAGTTACAATATTAGTGACGGCCTAAACACAACTGTCAGCTACAATATTAGTGATAGTTTTAACATAACTATAAGTTACAATATTAGTGACGGCCTCAACACAACTGTCTGCTACAATATTAATGATGGTTTTACCACAACTGTCAGTTACTATATTAGTGATGGTTTCAACACAAGTGTCAGTGACAATATTAGTGCCTGTTTCAACATAACTGTCAGTTACAATATTAGTGACGGTTTGAACACCACTATCAGTTACAATATTAGTGATGGTTTCAACACAACTGTCAGTTACAATATTAGTGACGGTTTCAACATAATTGTTAGTTACACTATTAGTGACGACCTCAACATAACTGTCAGTTACAATATTAGTGATGGTTTCAACATAACCTGTGTGTGGCAGTATGAGCCACAGATTTAACATAACATGTGTGTGTCAGTATTAGTGACAGTTACAACAAAACCTATGTGTGGCAGTCATAGTGCCTGTTTCAACATAACCTATGTGTGTCAGTATTAGTGACAGTTACAACATAACCTGTGTGTGTCAGTATTAGTGACAGTTACAACATAACCTGTGTGTGTCAGTATTAGTGACAGTTACAACAAAACCTGTGTGTGGCAGTATTAGTGACTGTTTCAACATAACCAATGTGTGGCAATATTAGAGACAGTTTGAACATAACTTATGTGTGTCAGTATTAGTGACTGTTTCAACATAACCTGTGTGTGTCAGTATTAGTGACAGTTTCAACATAACCTGTGTGTGGCAGTATTAGTGACTGTTTGAACATAACCTATGTGTGTCAGTATTAGTGACTGTTTCAACGTAACCTATGTGTGGCAGTATTAGAGACAGTTTCAACATAACCTATGTGTGTCAGTATTAGTGACTGTTTCAACATAACCTGTGTGTGTCAGTATTAGTGAGTGTTTCAACATAACCTGTGTGTGGCAGTATTAGAGACTGTTTCAACATAACCTGTGTGTAGCAGTATTAGTGACTGTTTCAACATAACCTGTGTGTGGCAGTATTTGTGACTGTTTCAACATACCTGTGTGTGGCAGTATTAGTGACAGTTTCAACATAACCTGTGCGTGGCAGTATTAGTGACTGTTTCAACATAACCTGTGTGTGTCAGTATTAGTGACAGTTTCAACATAACCTGTGTGTGTCAGTATTAGTGACAGTTTCAACATAACCTGTGTGTGGCAGTATTAGTGACTGTTTCAACATAACCTGTGTGTGGCAGGATTAGTGACTGTTTGAACATAACCTATGTGTGTCAGTATTAGTGACTGTTTCAACGTAACCTATGTGTGGCAGTATTAGAGACAGTTTTAACATAACCTATGTGTGGCAGTATTAGTGACTGTTTCAACATAACCTATGTGTGTCAGTATTTGTGACTGTTTCAACATAACCTGTGTGTGTCAGTATAAGTGACAGTTTCAACATAACCTGTGTGTGTCAGTATTAGAGACTGTTTCAACATAAGCTGTGTGTGTCAGTATTAGTGACTGTTTCAACATAACCTGTGTGTGGCAGTATTAGTGACAGTTTCAACATAACATATGTGTGTCAGTTTTAGTGACTGTTTCAACATAACCTATGGGTGGTAGTATTAGTGAAAGTTTCAACATAACCTGTGTTTGTCAGTATTAGTGATAGTTACAACATAGCCTGTAAGTGGTAGTATTAGTGACTGTTTCAACATAACCTGTGTGTGGCAGTATTAGAGACTGTTTCAACATAACCTATGTGTGTCAGTATTAGTGACTGTTTCAACATAACCTGTGTGTGGCAGTATAAGTGACTGTTTCAACATAACCTATGTGTGGCAGTATTAGAGACAGTTTGAACATAACCCATGTGTGGCAGTACCAGCGATTGTTTCAACATAACCTGTGTGTGGCAGTATATAACCTATGTGTTGCAGTATTACAGACAGTTTCAACATAACCTGTGTGTGTCAGTATTAGTGACTGTTTCAACATGACCTATATGTGTCAGTATTAGTGACTGTTTCAACATAACCTATGTGTGTCAGTATTTGTGACTGTTTCAACATAACCTGTGTGTGGCAGTATTAGAGACAGTTTCAACATAACCTGTGTGTGTCAGTATTAGTGACTGTTTCAACATACCTGTGTGTGGCAGTATTAGTGACTGTTTCAACATAACATATGTGTGTCAGTATTAGAGACAGTTTCAACATAACCTATGTGTGGCAGTATTAGAGACAGTTTCAACATAACATGTGTGTGGCAGTATTAGTGACTGTTTCAACATAACCTATGTGTGGCAGAATTAGAGACAGTTTCAGCATAACCTGTGTTTGGCAGTCACAGTGAGAGTTTCAACATAACATGTGTGTGGCAGTATTAGTGACAGTTTCAACATAACATATGTGTGTCAGTATTAGTGACTGTTTCAACATAACCTATGCGTGGTAGTTTTAGTGAAAGTTTCAACATAACCTGTGTGTGTCAGTATTAGTGACTGTTTCAACATAACCTGTGTGTGGCAGTATTAGTGACTGTTTCAACATAACCTATGTGTGGCAGTATTAGAGACAGTTTCAACATAACCTATGTGTGGCAGTACCAGCGATTGTTTCAACATAACCTGTGTGTGGCAGTATATAACCTATGTGTTGCAGTATTACAGACAGTTTCAACATAACCTGTGTGTGTCAGTATTAGTGACTGTTTCAACATAACCTGTGTGTGGCAGTATTAGTGACTGTTTCAATATGACCTATGTGTGTCAGTATTAGTGACTGTTTCAACATAACCTGTGTGTGGTAGTATTAGTGACTGTTTGAACATAACCTATGTGTGTCAGTATTAGTGACTGTTTCAACATAACATATGTGTGTCAGTATTAGAGACAGTTTCAACATAACATATATATGGCAGCATTAGAGACAGTTTCAAAATAACCTGTGTGTGTCAGTATTAGTGACTGTTTCAACATAACCTATGCGTGGTAGTATTAGTCAAAGTTTCAACATAACCTGTGTTTGACAGTATTAGTGACTGTTTCAACATAACCTATGTGTGGTAGTATTAGTGACTGTTTCAACATAACCTGTGTGTGTTAGTATTAGTGACAGTTTCAACATAACCTATGTGTGGCAGTATTAGTGACAGTTTCAATATAACATATGTGTGTCAGTATTAGTGACTGTTTCAACATAACCTGTGTTTGACAGTATTAGAGACAGTTTCAACATAACCTATGTGTGGCTGTATTAGAGACAGTTTCAACATAACCTATGTGTGGTAGTATTAGTGACTGTTTCAACATAACCTGTGTGTGTTAGTATTAGTGATAGTTACAACATAACCTGTGTGTGGCAGTATTAGTGACTGGTTCAACATAACCTGTGTTTGACAGTATAAGAGACAGTTTCAACATAACCTATGTGTGGTAGTATTAGTGACTGTTTCAACATAACCTGTGTGTGTTAGTATTAGTGATAGTTACAACATAACCTGTGTGTGGCAGTATTAGTGACTGGTTCAACATAACCTGTGTGTGTCAGTATTAGTGACTGTTTCAACATAACATGTGTGTGGCAGTATAAGTGACAGTTTCAATATAACATATGTGTGTCAGTATTAGTGACTGTTTCAACATAACCTATGCGTGGTAGTATTAGTGAAAGTTTCAACATAACCTGTGTGTGTGTCAGTATTAGTGATAGTTACAACATAACCTGTGTGTGGCAGTATTAGTGACTGTTTCAAGATAACCTGTGTTTGACAGTATTAGAGACAGTTTCAACATAACCTGTGTGTGTCAGTATTAGTGACAGTTTCAACATAACCTATGTGTGGCAGTATTAGTGACTGTTTCAACATAACCTGTGTGTGTCAGTATTAGTGACTGTTTCAACATAACCTGTGTGTGTCTGTATTAGAGACAGTTTCAACATAACCTGTGTGTGGCAGTATTAGAGACAGTTTCAACATAACCTGTGTGTGGTAGTATTAGTGACTGTTTCAACATAACCTGTGTCTGTCAGTATTAGTGACTGTTTCAACATAACATGTGTGTGGCAGTATAAGTGACAGTTTCAATAGAACATATGTGTGTCAGTATTAGTGACTGTTTCAACATAACCTAGGTGTGTCAGTGTTTGTGACTGTTTCAACATAACCTGTGTTTGGCAGTATTAGAGACGGTTTCAACATAACATGTGTGTGTCAGTATTAGTGACTGTTTCAACATAACCTGTGTGTGTCAGTATTTGTGACTGTTTCAACATAACCTGTGTGTGTCAGTATAAGTGACAGTTTCAACATAACCTGTGTGTGGCAGTATTAGAGACTGTTTCAACATAAGCTGTGTGAGGCAGTATTAGTGACTGTTTGAACATAACCTATGTGTGTCAGTATTAGTGACTGTTTCAACATAACATATGTGAGTCAGTATTAGAGACAGTTTCAACATAACCTATGTATGGCAGCATTAGAGACAGTTTCAACATAACCTGTGTGTGTTAGTATTAGTGACAGTTTCAACATAACCTATGTGTGGCAGTATTAGTGACTGTTTCAACATAACTTATGTGTGGCAGTATTAGAGACAGTTTCAACACAACCTGTGTTTGGCAGTCACAGTGAGAGTTTCAACATAACATGTGTGTGGCAGTATTAGTGACAGTTTCAACAGAACATATGTGTGTCAGTATTAGTGACTGTTTCAACATAACCTATGCGTGGTAGTATTAGTCAAAGTTTCAACATAACCTGTGTGTGTCGGTATTAGTGACTGTTTGAATATAAACGGTGTTTGTCAGTATTAGTGACAGTTTCAACATAACCTGTGTGTGGCAGTATTAGAGACTGTTTCAACATAAGCTGTGTGTGGCAGTATTAGTGACTGTTTCAACATAACCTGTGTTTGGGAGTATTAGTGACAGTTTCAACATAACATATGTGTGTCAGTTTTAGTGACTGTTTCAACATAACCTATGCGTGGTAGTATTAGTGAAAGTTTCAACATAACCTGTGTTTGTCAGTATTAGTGACTGTTTCAACATAACATGTGTGTGGCAGTATTAGTGACTGTTTCAACATAACCTATGTGTGGTAGTATTAGTGAAAGTTTGAACATAACCTGTGTTTGTCAGTATTAGTGATAGTTACAACATAACCTGTGTGTGGCAGTATTAGTGACTGGTTCAACATAACCTGTGTTTGACAGTATTAGAGACAGTTTCAACATAGCCTGTGTGTGGTAGTATTAGTGACTGTTTGAACATAACCTGTGTGTGGCAGTATTAGTGACTGTTTCAACATAACCTATGTGTGTCAGTATTAGTGACTGTTTCAACATAACCTGTGTGTGGTAGTATTAGTGAAAGTTTCAACATAACCTGTGTTTGTCAGTATTAGTGATAGTTACAACATAACCTGTGTGTGGCAGTATTAGTGACTGGTTCAACATAACCTGTGTTTGACAGTATTAGAGACAGTTTCAACATAGCCTGTGTGTGGTAGTATTAGTGACTGTTTGAACATAACCTGTGTGTGGCAGTATTAGTGACTGTTTCAACATAACCTATGTGTGTCAGTATTAGTGACTGTTTCAACATAACCTGTGTGTGGCAGTATTAGTGACAGTTTCAACATAACCTATGTGTGGCTGTATTAGAGACAGTTTCAACATAACCTATGTGTGGCAGTACCAGCGATTGTTTCAACATAACCTGTGTGTGGCAGTATATAACCTATGTGTTGCAGTATTACAGACAGTTTCAACATAACCTGTGTGTGGCAGTATTAGTGACTGTTTCAACATAACCTGTGTGTGTCAGTATTAGTGACTGTTTCAACATGACCTATATGTGTCAGTATTAGTGACTGTTTCAACATAACATATGTGTGTCAGTATTTGTGACTGTTTCAACATAACCTATGTGTGTCAGTATTAGTGACTGTTTCAACATAACCTGTGTGTGGCAGTATTAGTGACAGTTTCAACATAACCTATGTGTGGCTGTATTAGAGACAGTTTCAACATAACCTATGTGTGGCAGTACCAGCGATTGTTTCAACATAACCTGTGTGTGGCAGTATATAACCTATGCGTTGCAGTATTACAGACAGTTTCAACATAACATGTGTGTCGCAGTATTAGTGACTGTTTCAACATAACCTGTGTGTGTCAGTATTAGTGACTGTTTCAACATGACCTATATGTGTCAGTATTAGTGACTGTTTCAACATAACCTATGTGTGTCAGTATTTGTGACTGTTTCAACATAACCTGTGTGTAGCAGTATTAGTGACTGTTTCAACATAACCTGTGTGTGGCAGTATTTGTGACTGTTTCAACATACCTGTGTGTGGCAGTATTAGTGACAGTTTCAACATAACCTATGTGTGGCAGTATTAGTGACAGTTTCAACATAACCTGTGTGTGTCAGTATTAGTGACTGTTTCAACATAACCTGTGTGTGGTAGTAGTAGTGACATTTTCAACATAACCAATGTGTGGCAGTTTTAGTTTTAGTATTAGTATTATTTCAACATAACATATATGAGAGGTAACATGTGTTCGTTTGAGGGAATCTGTTTGACACAGTGTAGTGTGGCGATGTGAGAGGTAACATGTGTTCGTGTGAGGGAATCTGTTTGACACTGTGTAGTGTGGCGATGTGAGAGGTAACATGTGTTCGTGTGAAGGAATCTGTTTGACACAGTGTAGTGTGACGATGTGAGAGGTAACACGTGTTCGTGTGAGAGAATCTGTTTGACACAGTGTAGTGTGGCGATGTGAGAGGTAACATGTGTTCGTTTGAGGGAATCTGTGTGACACTGTGTAGTGTGGCGATGTGAGAGTTAACGTGTTCGTAACCTATGTGTGGCTGTATTAGAGACAGTTTCAACATAACCTATGTGTGGCAGTACCAGCGATTGTTTCAACATAACCTGTGTGTGGCAGTATATAACCTATGTGTTGCAGTATTACAGACAGTTTCAACATAACATGTGTGTGGCAGTATTAGTGACTGTTTGAACATAACCTGTGTGTGTCAGTATTAGTGACTGTTTCAACATGACCTATATGTGTCAGTATTAGTGACTGTTTCAACATAACCTATGTGTGTCAGTATTTGTGACTGTTTCAACATAACCTGTGTGTAGCAGTATTAGTGACTGTTTCAACATAACCTGTGTGTGGCAGTATTTGTGACTGTTTCAACATACCTGTGTGTGGCAGTATTAGTGACAGTTTCAACATAACCTGTGCATGGCAGTATTAGTGACAGTTTCAACATAACCTGTGTGTGGTAGTAGTAGTGACATTTTCAACATAACCAATGTGTGGCAGTATTAGTATTAGTATTAGTATTATTTCAACATAACATATGTGAGAGGTAACATGTGTTCGTTTGAGGGAATCTGTTTGACACAGTGTAGTGTGGCGATGTGAGAGGTAACATGTGTTCGTGTGAGGGAATCTGTTTGACACTGCCTAGTGTGGCGATGTGAGAGGTAACATGTGTTCGTGTGAGGGAATCTGTATGACACAGTGTAGTGTGACGATGTGAGAGGTAACACGTGTTCGTGTGAGAGAATCTGTTTGACACAGTGTAGTGTGGCGATGTGAGAGGTAACATGTGTTCGTTTGAGGGAATCTGTGTGACACTGTGTAGTGTGGCGATGTGAGAGTTAACGTGTTCGTTTGAGGGAATCTGTTTGACACAGTGTAGTGTGGCGATGTGAGAGGTAACATGTGATCGTTTGAGGGAATCTGTTTGACACAGTGTAGTGTGGCGATGTGAAAGTGAACATGTGTTCGTTTGAGGGAATCTGTTTGACACAGTGTAGTGTGGCGAAGTGAGAGGTAACATGTGTTCGTTTGAGGGAATCTGTGTGACACTGTGTAGTGTGGCGATGTGAGAGTTAACGTGTTCGTTTGAGGGAATCTGTTTGACACAGTGTAGTGTGGCGATGTAAGATGTAACAAGTGTTCGTTTGAGGGAATCTGTTTGACACAGTGTAGTGTGGCGATGTGAGAGGTAATATGTGTTCGTGTGAGGAAATCTGTTTGACACAGTGTAGTGTGGCGATGTGAGAGGTAACACGTGTTCGTGTGAGGGAATCTGTTTGACACAGTGTAGTGTGGCGATGTGGGATGTAACAAGTGTTCGTTTGAGGGAATATGTTTGACACAGTGTAGTGTGGCGATGTGAGAGTTAACATGTGTTCGTTTGAGGGAATCTGTTTGACACAGTGTAGTGTGACGATGTGAGAGGTAACATGTATTCATTTGAGGGAATCTGTGTGACACAGTGTAGTGTGGCGATGTGAGAGTTAACAAGTGTTCGTTTGAGGGAATCTGTGTGACACAGTGTAGTGTGGCGATGTGAGAGGTAACATGTGTTCGTTTGAGAGAATCTGTTTGACACAGTGTAGTGTGACGATGTGAGAGGTAACATGTGTTCGTTTGAGGGAATCTGTGTGACACAGTGTAGTGTGGCGATGTGAGAGGTAACACGTGTTCGTGTGAGGGAATCTGTGTGACACAGTGTAGTGTGGCGATGTGAGAGGTAACACGTGTTCGTGTGAGGGAATCTGTTTGACACAGTGTAGTGTGGCGATGTGAGATGTAACAAGTGTTCGTTTGAGGGAATCTGTTTGACACAGTGTAGTGTGGCGATGTGAGAGGTAACATGTGTTCGTGTGAGGGAATCTGTTTGACACAGTGTAGTGTGGCGATGTGAGATGTAACAAGTGTTCGTTTGAGGGAATCTGTTTGACACAGTGTAGTGTGGCGATGTGAGAGGTAACATGTGTTCGTGTGAGGGAATCTGTGTGACACTGTGTAGTGTGGCGATGTGAGAGGTAACATGTGTTCGTGTGAGGGAATCTGTTTGACACAGTGTAGTGTGGCGATGTGAGAGGTAACATGTGTTCGTGTGAGGGAATCTGTTTGACACAGTGTAGTGTGACGATGTGAAAGGTAACACGTGTTCGTGTGAGGGAATCTGTTTGACACAGTGTAGTGTGGCGATGTGAGAGGTAACATGTGTTCGTGTGAGGGAATCTGTTTGACACAGTGTAGTGTGACGATGTGAGAGGTAACACGTGTTCGTGTGAGGGAATCTGTTTGACACAGTGTAGTGTGGCGATGTGAGAGGTAACATGTGTTCGTGTGAGGGAATCTGTTTGACACAGTGTAGTGTGACGATGTGAGAGGTAACATGTGTTCGTGTGAGGGAATCTGTGTGACACAGTGTAGTGTGACGATGTGAGAGGTAACACGTGTTCGTGTGAGGGAATCTGTTTGACACAGTGTAGTGTGACGATGTGAGAGGTAACACGTGTTCGTGTGAGGGAATCTGTTTGACACAGTGTAGTGTGACGATGTGAGAGATAACATGTGTTCGTGTGAGGGAATCTGTGTGACACAGTGTAGTGTGACGATGTGAGAGGTAACACGTGTTCATGTGAGGGAATATGTGTGACACAGTGTAGTGTGGCGATGTGGGATGTAACAAGTGTTCGTTTGAGGGAATATGTTTGACACAGTGTAGTGTGGCGATGTGAGAGTTAACATGTGTTCGTTTGAGGGAATCTGTTTGACACAGTGTAGTGTGACGATGTGAGAGGTAACATGTATTCGTTTGAGGGAATCTGTGTGACACAGTGTAGTGTGGCGATGTGAGAGTTAACAAGTGTTCGTTTGAGGGAATCTGTGTGACACAGTGTAGTGTGGCGATGTGAGAGGTAACATGTGTTCGTTTGAGAGAATCTGTTTGACACTGTGTAGTGTGACGATGTGAGAGGTAACATGTGTTCGTTTGAGGGAATCTGTGTGACACAGTGTAGTGTGGCGATGTGAGAGGTAACACGTGTTCGTGTGAGGGAATCTGTGTGACACAGTGTAGTGTGGCGATGTTAGAGGTAACACGTGTTCGTGTGAGGGAATCTGTTTGACACAGTGTAGTGTGGCGATGTGAGATGTAACAAGTGTTCGTTTGAGGGAATCTGTTTGACACAGTGTAGTGTGGCGATGTGAGAGGTAACATGTGTTCGTGTGAGGGAATCTGTTTGACACAGTGTAGTGTGGCGATGTGAGATGTAACAAGTGTTCGTTTGAGGGAATCTGTTTGACACAGTGTAGTGTGGCGATGTGAGAGGTAACATGTGTTCGTGTGAGGGAATCTGTGTGACACTGTGTAGTGTGGCGATGTGAGAGGTAACATGTGTTCGTGTGAGGGAATCTGTTTGACACAGTGTAGTGTGGCGATGTGAGAGGTAACATGTGTTCGTGTGAGGGAATCTGTTTGACACAGTGTAGTGTGACGATGTGAAAGGTAACACGTGTTCGTGTGAGGGAATCTGTTTGACACAGTGTAGTGTGGCGATGTGAGAGGTAACATGTGTTCGTGTGAGGGAATCTGTTTGACACAGTGTAGTGTGACGATGTGAGAGGTAACACGTGTTCGTGTGAGGGAATCTGTTTGACACAGTGTAGTGTGGCGATGTGAGAGGTAACATGTGTTCGTGTGAGGGAATCTGTTTGACACAGTGTAGTGTGACGATGTGAGAGGTAACATGTGTTCGTGTGAGGGAATCTGTGTGACACAGTGTAGTGTGACGATGTGAGAGGTAACACGTGTTCGTGTGAGGGAATGTGTTTGACACAGTGTAGTGTGACGATGTGAGAGGTAACACGTGTTCGTGTGAGGGAATCTGTTTGACACAGTGTAGTGTGACGATGTGAGAGGTAACACGTGTTCGTGTGAGGGAATCTGTTTGACACAGTGTAGTGTGACGATGTGAGAGGTAACATGTGTTCGTGTGAGGGAATCTGTGTGACACAGTGTAGTGTGACGATGTGAGAGGTAACACGTGTTCGTGTGAGGGAATATGTGTGACACAGTGTAGTGTGGCGATGTGGGATGTAACAAGTGTTCGTTTGAGGGAATATGTTTGACACAGTGTAGTGTGGCGATGTGAGAGTTAACATGTGTTCGTTTGAGGGAATCTGTTTGACACAGTGTAGTGTGACGATGTGAGAGGTAACATGTATTCGTTTGAGGGAATCTGTGTGACACAGTGTAGTGTGGCGATGTGAGAGTTAACAAGTGTTCGTTTGAGGGAATCTGTGTGACACAGTGTAGTGTGGCGATGTGAGAGGTAACATGTGTTCGTTTGAGAGAATCTGTTTGACACTGTGTAGTGTGACGATGTGAGAGGTAACATGTGTTCGTTTGAGGGAATCTGTGTGACACAGTGTAGTGTGGCGATGTGAGAGGTAACACGTGTTCGTGTGAGGGAATCTGTGTGACACAGTGTAGTGTGGCGATGTGAGATGTAACAAGTGTTCGTTTGAGGGAATCTGTTTGACACAGTGTAGTGTGGCGATGTTAGAGGTAACACGTGTTCGTGTGAGGGAATCTGTTTGACACAGTGTAGTGTGGCGATGTGAGATGTAACAAGTGTTCGTTTGAGGGAATCTGTTTGACACAGTGTAGTGTGGCGATGTGAGAGGTAACATGTGTTCGTGTGAGGGAATCTGTTTGACACAGTGTAGTGTGACGATGTGAGAGGTAACACGTGTTCGTGTGAGGGAATCTGTTTGACACAGTGTAGTGTGGCGATGTGAGAGGTAACATGTGTTCGTGTGAGGGAATCTGTTTGACACAGTGTAGTGTGACGATGTGAGAGGTAACATGTGTTCGTGTGAGGGAATCTGTGTGACACAGTGTAGTGTGACGATGTGAGAGGTAACACGTGTTCGTGTGAGGGAATGTGTTTGACACAGTGTAGTGTGACGATGTGAGAGGTAACACGTGTTCGTGTGAGGGAATCTGTTTGACACAGTGTAGTGTGACGATGTGAGAGGTAACACGTGTTCGTGTGAGGGAATCTGTTTGACACAGTGTAGTGTGACGATGTGAGAGGTAACATGTGTTCGTGTGAGGGAATCTGTGTGACACAGTGTAGTGTGACGATGTGAGAGGTAACACGTGTTCGTGTGAGGGAATATGTGTGACACAGTGTAGTGTGGCGATGTGGGATGTAACAAGTGTTCGTTTGAGGGAATATGTTTGACACAGTGTAGTGTGGCGATGTGAGAGTTAACATGTGTTCGTTTGAGGGAATCTGTTTGACACAGTGTAGTGTGACGATGTGAGAGGTAACATGTATTCGTTTGAGGGAATCTGTGTGACACAGTGTAGTGTGGCGATGTGAGAGTTAACAAGTGTTCGTTTGAGGGAATCTGTGTGACACAGTGTAGTGTGGCGATGTGAGAGGTAACATGTGTTCGTTTGAGAGAATCTGTTTGACACTGTGTAGTGTGACGATGTGAGAGGTAACATGTGTTCGTTTGAGGGAATCTGTGTGACACAGTGTAGTGTGGCGATGTGAGAGGTAACACGTGTTCGTGTGAGGGAATCTGTGTGACACAGTGTAGTGTGGCGATGTGAGATGTAACAAGTGTTCGTTTGAGGGAATCTGTTTGACACAGTGTAGTGTGGCGATGTTAGAGGTAACACGTGTTCGTGTGAGGGAATCTGTTTGACACAGTGTAGTGTGGCGATGTGAGATGTAACAAGTGTTCGTTTGAGGGAATCTGTTTGACACAGTGTAGTGTGGCGATGTGAGAGGTAACATGTGTTCGTGTGAGGGAATCTGTTTGACACAGTGTAGTGTGGCGATGTGAGATGTAACAAGTGTTCGTTTGAGGGAATCTGTTTGACACAGTGTAGTGTGGCGATGTGAGAGGTAACATGTGTTCGTGTGAGGGAATCTGTTTGACACAGTGTAGTGTGGCGATGTGAGAGGTAACATGTGTTCGTGTGAGGGAATCTGTGTGACACAGTGTAGTGTGGCGATGTGAGAGGTAACATGTGTTCGTGTGAGGGAATCTGTTTGACACAGTTTAGTGTGGCGATGTGAGAGGTAACATGTGTTCGTGTGAGGGAATCTGTGTGACACTGTGTAGTGTGGCGATGTGAGAGGTAACATGTGTTCGTGTGAGGGAATCTGTTTGACACAGTGTAGTGTGGCGATGTGAGAGGTAACATGTGTTCGTGTGAGGGAATCTGTTTGACACAGTGTAGTGTGACGATGTGAAAGGTAACACGTGTTCGTGTGAGGGAATCTGTTTGACACAGTGTAGTTAGGCGATGTGAGAGGTAACATGTGTTCGTGTGAGGGAATCTGTTTGACACAGTGTAGTGTGACGATGTGAGAGGTAACACGTGTTCGTGTGAGGGAATCTGTTTGACACAGTGTAGTGTGGCGATGTGAGAGGTAACATGTGTTCGTGTGAGGGAATCTGTTTGACACAGTGTAGTGTGACGATGTGAGAGGTAACATGTGTTCGTGTGAGGGAATCTGTGTGACACAGTGTAGTGTGACGATGTGAGAGGTAACACGTGTTCGTGTGAGGGAATCTGTTTGACACAGTGTAGTGTGACGATGTGAGAGGTAACACGTGTTCGTGTGAGGGAATCTGTTTGACACAGTGTAGTGTGACGATGTGAGAGGTAACATGTGTTCGTGTGAGGGAATCTGTGTGACACAGTGTAGTGTGACGATGTGAGAGGTAACACGTGTTCGTGTGAGGGAATCTGTTTGACACAGTGTAGTGTGACGATGTGAGAGGTAACATGTGTTCGTGTGAGGGAATCTGTGTGACACAGTGTAGTGTGACGATGTGAGAGGTAACACGTGTTCGTGTGAGGGAATATGTGTGACACAGTGTAGTGTGGCGATGTGAGAGTTCGTGTTGTACTGTGAGTCAAGTACGGGATTAAATTAAGACGAAGAGACATTGGAAGCTGAGAAACGATGTCTTTTTCCACCAAGACAATTTGCCAGAGCGCAATACCAGTCATTTCTATGGCTGCAATCCACGAGTTTGACTTTGGCCTCCTGCAGCACTCACCCTTATCTCCTGATCTGGTCTAACGATTCGAACGGTGAAGAAATAACAGCTGTAGAGAACTTCCTTTTTTTGACAGCCAAGACGATAACTGGGATAAATCCCTCCAACATCGTTGGCAAAATTTGTATCAGTGGGGAATGAATTTTGTTGAAAATATTAATGTTTTTACGCCAAGTCTTTCCATGTGAGACTCAGTATACCAATCACCCCTCGTATGATGCAATACAAAAAAACTACTCTTTTGACGGAGGCACAATTCGGGTCAATGATGTTTCTTTACTCCCCTGTCCCACATGTGATAACGGCGCGGTTAAAGTTATGGCCGCAGTTGTCAAATGTATCTAACATGGTTCACGATATATAGTTGTGAACCGTCCTAAAAATGTACAGTGGAATTCCATGCATACCACAGGACGCCCTATTTGACGTGTTGTTCTTCTATGGTACTGTGAACCAACTGCACTCAGATACCGTTATTGTTTTTCACTTTGTCATGTGATGGGATTTAGAAAACTTCACATGAGGTTCATTTGTGCTGGAATATACAGATGAATAGCTGTTCCTCCGCCCCCCGTCTCCATGTGATGGGGGTCAGTTAGTATGAGATTGTGCTTTTAACTGTGCCAAATGGCGAGAAAGATTATATTGAGAATAATTATTACTAATAATTACTACCCAGCCCGCTAAGTTGTAAGCAGCCATGTTCCTGTATTTCAGGTAGTTATCCAACTTAATTGACATTTCATGGTGAATGTGGTAATGTAGTCGTATGAGGTAAGAGACCGCTTCAAAGTCAAGGCTTTGTTTAAATTCAAATCAGATGCATTTACATCAGTAACATTTCTAATCCGTATGACAAAGCGTCACTTATATGTGGATTACATCCACGTGTAACCGGGAAAGAGTGGGGTTTTAGAGAGAATTCTCCAGGAAAGAGGTTACGTACGGCTCGGCACCTGTCCACACGGACACCCACAATAACATCCAGGGCACTTGGGACAGACGTCATATCCACTCTTGTCAAGACGAACCGAAACTCACGGGAGAGCGCTCACATGAACACCCTTTCATGATGCCCAGAGACATGTAGTCCAAGTGATAGCATAGACCTTATTTACCTCAGAGGCCAAAAGGTCCAAATTTCTTACTAATTGTATCTTGACCATTTGCTCATAGTTTGGCATTAAAGGCATGACTCAGCAATTTGTTTTAGCGCCCATGTGATTTAGGTGAGTGAATGAGTGAGTGTGGATTTACGCCGCTTTTAGCAATATTCCAGCAATCTCACAGCGGGGGACATCAGAAATGGGCTTCACACATTCGACCCTTGTGGATGTGATTAGGGGAAATGGGAGAAGTTTAATAAATGACTTAAGTTATGTGGGCATTGAAGTGAAAGTATGAGCATATACTTTATAAAAGAACACATTATTTCACCACTATGTCACCACTATGTCCCAATGTGTGAAAGGAACTACTACAATATTTAGGATTTTTGTGTGCAAAATACCATCTTCTGTTTCTTATTCCTGTAATATTTTCTCAGTAAATTTGCTTTATAAGCCCAACATTATTGAAACAATTGTATTCATTTTCAATACTTTCAAATGATTTTTCATAAAAATTCAGAGCTTTTTTCAAAGTCAGAATGATTTGTTATTGGCAAAAGGAGATAACTCCATTCCTAAAATTATAAACTGACATTTTAGGCAGTTCAAGTACTGGTAATGTATTAAAAAGGACTCGGTTTTAATAGAGTTAATCAATGAACCTTGTAATGAATAGTTTTTAGTATATAATTTCAATCAAGTGCAATGACTGGTCCCTGGTGCCAAGATGGCCGCAATGCTGGAAGCATGTAGACAGCAGGAATGGAAAGGGTGCGCAGTTGTTGTAAATACCATTATCAGTATTATCGACACTGTTTGTGTTGTAAGTTGTGTAAGGATCCACATAAAAGAGCATCACCATTTCCACAGTATAAAGTCTTGTGATCAGTTATATAGCTCCTGCAAAAAGGTAAGGTTATTCATTCAACATTCAAAGGAACCAGTCAAACAGTTGGACAGTGAGCCTTGGCAACAAATAAAAGTTGCTGCCAAACTTCGTCTGAACAAGTATTCTTCATTAAAATATCATAAAGTCTGTGAATATGTGAGAACTCTATATGTCATTGAACTGTCCTATGGGTATCATATCATGTGCTACAAAAATGTCACGGCTATTCCAAAAGGGATAACTGAGCCAAAAAAAAATGCATCTGTTTACTACGTTCAAAAGTGCCTGATATTGCTTGTAATTCCTTGTAATTTGAAAATGTGTTTTCTGCAAAGCTGTTTCAAAGCTTGTTGGAACAACAGTGAAACACTTGGAAGATTCGAGAGTTTTGATGCTGAAGAAAAAATCTGCTTCTAAAACCCGGTGTGACCGAGCGTTACTATCTCAGAATTGTGATACAGACTTCATAGGAGGTAAAATATAACCATTCTTGTCGTAGGCTTTACCTCAAAAGAACAGAAAATATATCCATCAATCATGGAACATCTATGGAGCACTCTGACAAAAGCAAAGAAAACCTGTCAAACAATGCACATGAGATAGCCTTCCAGACATTGTCACCCTATGTTGAACAAAAAATTATCGTTATAAATGGTGCTGAATACCTCACGTCTCTGCATAAGCAATATGTGACATTACTTGGGAGCGAATCTAAATGCAGTGCCCAGAAGGTGGAAGCTGGATTACTGAACAAGTACAAGAACGAAAAAAAGAGTACCAATCCTCTAACAGAAAAGGAAAAGTATTTTTTCTTCCAGTCTATCAAAAGAGGATGCCGAGGCACAAGCTAAGTCCAATTCTGCACGTGTAGTTGACGCGGATTTTATTCTGAGACAGGAACTGATCAGGATGAGAGATGAGTCGAAGGATCTATCACTGTCCTTGTCAGCAGAAGTTTTAGGAAAGGGTAATGGTCGACCCATCCTGTGATTTAATGTATACTGTCTCCCCGAGGCCCAAGGATCCACCAAGTGTCAAGGCAGAGAGATGCGTCAGGTCATTAGCAGATGACGTTCTACACAATACTTCAAATCAGGTAAACCTCTAAATCTTGCACATGGGCAGCAGGATTTTTGAAACATTTTGGACACTGTGTTGGGTATCACATGGCTGAAATGTTGGAAGCGGAGATGGCAACATTTGTATCACAGACTGAATCACCACTTCCAGATGGTCTCCTTCACTCACCTGGACTTCACACTGGCACGGCGTGGGGCAATAATGATGACAATACAGAAACTCTATCAGGTATTGCGACACTTCATGACACAGTCGGTATACCTTACCTGGATATTCCAACAGCCCCAGTTTCACCTGAAGATATTCCAACACATACACCTTTTAAAGCAGGAAGAAGAAAGAAATCATAGGATTCAAAGGTTTGAGTATCCATTATCCGAAGGAGAGGAGCCTACAAATTATGTACACTTAAGACACATGGACATACTCTGGATGATGGGTTATTCGTGGAATCAGCAAACCCACTGTGGATCGGATGGAATTGCAAGATGGTCTGAGGACTGTCTACCACAACAAAGAATTGGGTATTTGAAAAACATAACACAACCACCAACACAACTGAATGTGGTTGATAAAACACTGAGGATCTCCCAAGAAGTTGCAAAAGCCTGTGGTAAAAACATGGCACTTGCCACTTATGATTTGACTGTAGCTAAACATTGCAGATACAGGCACAAGAAAACAACACCTATGATAATGTATGCATTTTCTTGGGAGCTTTCCTTATACTGTATCTATGATACCTCTTGACCGAGACTGACGTTCTTGCTGGTGGATATCTTAAGGGATTTATCAGCGGTAGACATTTCAATAGATGCAAACACCTTCATCCAATACACGCACTCACGCCTTGGAGCTACATTTTCAGTCCTTCCTTGACAAGCACCCTTGACTTGTTGATGATGAAATGAAATCGGCGTCAATCCTACATCTGTCAAACTGGCTTTGGAAAAGAATGTGATTCTTAGAATCCTTGCCACATATGATGCCTATTCAGAGGAGACAAGGAATGGGGCTCATGGGAAAAACTGTTCTGGATTATCTATTTCGATCTTGTTAATCTGTATCTGATGTTTAGCAGGGCCTGCAGGATGTGTGACCTCAACCTTTTTGTGTACTGCCTTGGACGGATGTGTCCACCTTTCTTTGCAATGAATCGTCCAAATTATTTAAGATGGATGACCTTGTATTACTTGAATCTACTGAACATAGATAACCCAAGCCATAGAAAATGGAGGATTTTCAATAAAGAGAAGCACAAATTCTCTCTTCAGAGTATCAGTTGACATGGCACTTGAGCAAACTGTCAATAGTGATGCGGCTTCTCTATGACAGGAATTGCTTCGTTCAAGCAACCAGAATTTGCTCGCACAAGATGGATGATAACTCGTTCATTAGGAAGCGCAGTTGTGTCAGGTCTTCTTAAGATGACTGGCCTTGACAGGAAAGATGTAACTTCTCGTGAGCAAAGGCTATGTCGTGTTGTGAGAGATCGCGGGGCTGTTGAGAAACCACTCAATGCAGTAGAATGTAGTTTGAATCCATTCAGTGAAGCATGTCTCAAACCTATTGAATAAGTTCTAGAGGGCTGTACAAGATGAATAGCCAATGATCTTGTTTCTGTGCTACAGAAAGGGTGGTACAAGCAATTTCAAGATGGTTGTTTCAGTGATGCTCGTCGGTTTGAAAAGCCTATTGCCAGACGTAAAGTAAACTAATTAGCTGCTGAGCTGTACAACTTCCATGCACAGCCAAAGATAAGAAGGTAAATGAGCTTAAATGAAAAGTGTCCTGTTTGGACGACTGCTGTACCTAACATCAAACATCAACCTGCAAGAAGACTTTCAATATCCCCTGAACCCAGTACCTCTTTGCTTTGCCCACATAGACGGCTCTCACAACAAGAGTGACTGGACATGAACTGTATGTTGCCATCGGCAGTGTGTGCTGTGTTTTCACAGCCTACAGTGGGCAAGTTGTCAGATCACTTCTAATTCTAATTCTACAGTCTGGCCATGAAGAGGCAGACACAAGACTGATATTTCATGCATGCAGTACCAGCAGTAACTTGGAATCGCCAAGGGTTTTAGTCAGAGCATTGATACAGACGTCATGGTCCTTCTACACCATCTGAAACAAATGAATGGTTCTCAGGTATGGATGGCCTTGAAAATAGTAGTAACAACATCAGATGCTACATTGATGTCAATGCAGTAGCTTCCTTCCATGCATTCACAGGTTGTGACTACACTGCACCATTTGCCAGAACAGGAAAATGTCAACCATTATATATGTTGGAGACTTCAGATGCATTTCAACAAGCTTTTTCTAATTTAGGAAGCCAAGACGAAATCACAGCAGGTTGTCAACATTATCGAGCACTCTGTTTGCATGGTGTATAATAAAGGTGACATTTCAGATGTCAACAAACCTCTATATTGTATCTTCAAGGACAAATATGCACCTCGATCTAAATCAGGACCACTTGGTAACGTAAAGGGCTGTGATCCATTTGCTTGTCCCCCTCCGGAGAGTGTACTGCTACAAAAACTGAACCGTGTTCACTAAGTGCCATCTGTCTGGAAGAACTCTCATACTGCAAAACCTGCATTAAGACCTCCGGAAGAACATGGTTGGAAATTGGTGGATGGATTATATTCAGTCATCTGGTATGGTGGATACCAAATGCCAACCTCAATACACAGGAAGCTTGATACTTCTCCTCTGATGACTCTGATGAAGATGAGTTTTCCAATCTATCTGATGGTGACACAGATAACGAGAGCAGTGACTCGGACATTCATTGAGGAACATGAACAAAGGCATACTGAAACATTGTTGTGTGCATGATGAACAGTGATATCATTGATGAAAATCATGAAATATACCACTAAATGAAGTACTTCAAGAAATGTGAAAGACGTTTGGTGTATTGAAAAAATTATAAAGTATTATGATAGTAGCACTAGGTTACGTTTTTGTCAGAAAATGAAGCTTTTTGCTGGGTTTTTTTTATACTGGCTATGCCCCATTTAAACAAAATCAAGTTTCATGAATTTATGTAATTGTTTGTTTATGAATCAAATTAGAAGTTCAAGTTTAACAATTAAATTACCTTAAACTACCATTTTGACTGTAAAAAATATATAATGAATAAAATAAAATTTGTCAGTTTATTGTTTTCATAATAAAATAACATTGTTTGAGATTTTATTTAACATCGATTTTGTCCACTAAAGGTAAAACACACACGTCCAGATCATCTCTGAAAACATACTGTCACCTTCAAGAAAAAATGGCAAAAGACGTGAACAGACCAGACATAATGCAAACCTTTCATGATGTGCAGAGACAAGGGGGGTCGCTCACAAGAACAACCTTTCAAGATGCCCAGAGAAGCATAGGAGATCGCTCACATGGACACCATTTCAAGATGCCCAGAGACATGGGAGATCGCTCACATGGACACCCTTTCATTATGCCCAGGAACATGGGAGATCGCTCACATGGACAACCTTTCATTATGCCCAGAGACATGGGAGATCGCTACATGGACAACCTTTCGTTATGCCCAGAGACATGGGAGATCACTCACATGGACAACCTTTCATTATGCCCAGAGACATGGGAGATCGCTACATGGACAACCTTTCATTATGCCCAGGAACATGGGAGATCGCTCACATGGACAACCTTTCATTATGCCCAGAGACATGGGAGATCGCTACATGGACAACCTTTCATTATGCCTAGAGACATGGGAGATCGCTACATGGACAACCTTTCATTTTGCCCAGAGACATGGGAGAGAGCTCACGTAAACACCCTTTCATTATGCCTAGAGACATGGGAGATTGCTCACATGAACAACCTTTCATGATGTGCAGAGATACGGGAGATCGCTCATATAGAGGCCCATTATGATTCCCAGAGACATTGAAGATCGCTCACATGAAAAACCTTTCCTGGTGTGCAGAGACATGGGAGATCGCTAACATGGACACCCTTTCATGATGTGCAGAGACATGGGAGACTGCTCACATGGATACCCTTTCAAGATACCCT
This sequence comes from Haliotis rufescens, assembly GCF_023055435.1. NCBI lineage: Eukaryota > Metazoa > Mollusca > Gastropoda > Lepetellida > Haliotidae > Haliotis > Haliotis rufescens. Next base: position 47,235,024 of record NW_025964001.1, on the reverse strand, counting down.
AACAAGGACACCCTTTCAAAATGCCCAGAGACATGGGAGATCGCTTATATGGACACCCTTTCAACATGTGCAGACACATGGGAGATCGGGGAGATCACCCACTGGAGCACCCTTTTATGATTCCCAGAGACATGGGAGATCGCTCACATAAACACCCTTTCATTATGCCTAGAGACATGGGTTATTGCTCACATGAACAACCTTTCATTATGCCCAGGGGCATGGGAGATAGCTCAAATGAACAACCTTTCATGATCTGCAGAGACATGGGAGATCGCTTACATGGACAATCTTTCAAGATCCCCAGAGACATGGGAGATCGCTGACATGAACAACCTTTCATGATGTGCAGAGACATGGGAGTTCGGTTACTGGAACAACTTTTCATTATGCTCAGAGACTTGGGAGATCGCTAACATGGACACCATTTCATTATGCCCATGGGCATGGAAGATCACTCACATAAACACCCTTTCATGATGCCCAGATACATGGGAGATCACTCACATGAACACTTTTTCATGATGTGCAGAGACATTTGAGATCGCTCATATGAACACCCTTTCATTCTGCCCAGGAGCATGAGATATCGCTCACATGGACACCCTTTCATTATGCCCAGAGACATGGGAGATCGCTCACATGCATACCGTTTCAAGATGTTCAGAGACATGGGAGATCGCTCACTGGAACACTCTTTCAAGATGCCAAGATACATGGGAGATCGCTCACTGGAATACCCTTTCATGGTTTGCAGAGACATGGGGGTTGGCTTACATGAAAACCCTTTCATGATGTGCAGAGACATTGGAGATCGCTCACATGGACACTCTTTCATTATGCCCAGAGACATAAGAGATCGCTCAAATGGACACCCTTTCATGATTTGCAGAGACATAGCAGATCGCTCACATGAACAACCTTTCATGATGTGCAGAGACATTGGAGATCGCTCACATGGATACCGTTTCATTATGCCCAGAGACGTGAGAGATCGCTCACATGGATACCGTTTCAAGATGTTCAGAGACATGGGAGATCGCTAACTGGAACACTCTTTCAAGGTGTGCAGAGACATGGGGGTTGGCTTACATGAACACCCTGTCATGAAGCGCAGAGACATGGGAGATCGCTTACTGGAATACCCTTACATTATGCCCAGACACATGGGAGATCGCTCACATGGATACCGTTTCAAGCTGTTCAGAGACATGGGAGATCGCTCACTGGAATACCCTTTCATGGTTTGCAGAGACATGGGGGTTGGCTTACATGAACACCCTTTCATGATGCCCAGAGACATTGGAGATCGCTCACTGGAATACCCTTACATTATGCCCAGACACATGGGAGATCGCTCACATGGATACCGTTTCAACATGTTCAGAGACATGGGAGATCGCTCACTGGAACACCCTTTCATGATGTGCAGAGACATTGGAGATCGCTCACAAGAACAACTTTTCATGATGCCCAGAGACACGGGGGATCACTCACATGAACACCTTTTCATGATGTGCAGAGAAACCGGAAATCGCTCACCAAAACACCCTTTCATGTTGCCCAGAGACATGGGAGTTCGCTAACATTGAAACCGTTTCAAGATGTTCAGAGGCATGGGAGATCGCTCACTGGAACACCCTTTCAAGATGCCAAGATACATGGGAGATCGCTCACTGGAATACCCTTTCATGGTTTGCAGACACATGGGGGTTGGCTTACATGAAAACCCTTTCATGATGTGCAGAGACATTGGAGATCGCTCACAAGAACAACTTTTCATGATGCCCAGAGACACGGGGGATCACTCACATAAAACAACTTTTCATGATGTGCAGAGACACCGGAAATCGCTCCAAAAAACACCCTTTCATTATGCCCAGAGACATTGGAGATCGCTGACATGGACACCCTTTCAAGATGTTCAGAGACATGAGAGATCGCTCATATGAACAACCTTTCATTATGCCCATGGGCATGGGAGATCACTCACATAAACACCCTTTCATGATGCCCAGAGACATGGGAGATCGCTCACATGCATACCGTTTCAAGATGTTCAGAGACATGGGAGATCGCTCACTGGAACACTCTTTCAAGATGCCAAGATACATGGGAGATCGCTCACTGGAATACCCTTTCATGGTTTGCAGAGACATGGGGGTTGGCTTACATGAAAACCCTTTCATGATGTGCAGAGACATTGGAGATCGCTCACATGGACACCCTTTCATTATGCCCAGAGACATAAGAGATCGCTCAAATGGACACCCTTTCATGATGTGCAGAGACATAGCAGATCGCTCACATGAACAACCTTTCATGATGTGCAGAGACATAGGAGATCGCTCACATGGATACCGTTTCATTATGCCCAGAGACGTGAGAGATCGCTCACATGGATACCGTTTCAAGATGTTCAGAGACATGGGAGATCGCTCACTGGAACACTCTTTCAAGGTGTGCAGAGACATGGGGGTTGGCTTACATGAACACCCTTTCATGATGCGCAGAGACATGGGAGATCGCTTACATGAATACCCTTACATTATGCCCAGACACATGGGAGATCGCTCACATGGATACCGTTTAAACATGTTCAGAGACATGGGAGATCGCTCACTGGAACACCCTTTCATGATGTGCAGAGACATTGGAGATCGCTCACAAGAACAACTTTTCATGATGCCCAGAGACACGGGGGATCACTCACATGAACACCTTTTCATGATGTGCAGAGACACCGGAAATCGCTCACCAAAACACCCTTTCATGATGCCCAGAGACATGGGAGTTCGCTAACATTGAAACCGTTTCAAGATGTTCAGAGACATGGGAGATCGCTCACTGGAACACCCTTTCAAGATGCCAAGATACATGGGAGATCGCTCACTGGAATACCCTTTCATGGTTTGCAGACACATGGGGGTTGGCTTACATGAAAACCCTTTCATGATGTGCAGAGACATTGGAGATCGCTCACAAGAACAACTTTTCATGATGCCCAGAGACACGGGGGATCACTCACATGAACACCTTTTCATGATGTGCAGAGACACCGGAAATCGCTCCAAAAAACACCCTTTCATTATGCCCAGAGACATTGGAGATCGCTGACATGGACACCCTTTCAAGATGTTCAGAGACATGAGAGATCGCTCACATGAACAACCTTTCATTATGCCCATGGGCATGGGAAATCACTCACATAAACACCCTTTCATGATGCCCAGAGACATGGGAGATCGCTCACATGCATACCGTTTCAAGATGTTCAGAGACATTAGAGATCGCTCACTGGAACACTCTTTCAAGATGCCAAGATACATGGGAGATCGCTCACTGGAATACCCTTTCATGGTTTGCAGAGACATGGGGGTTGGCTTACATGAAAACCCTTTCATGATGTGCAGAGACATTGGAGATCGCTCACATGGACACCCTTTAATTATGCCCAGAGACATAAGAGATCGCTCAAATGGACACCCTTTCATGATGTGCAGAGACATAGCAGATCGCTCACATGAACAACCTTTCATGATGTGCAGAGACATAGGAGATCGCTCACTGGAATACCCTTACATTATGCCCAGAGACGTGAGAGATCGCTCACATGGATACCGTTTCAAGATGTTCAGAGACATGGGAGATCGCTCACTGGAATACCCTTTCATGGTTTGCAGACACATGGGGGTTGGCTTACATGAAAACCCTTTCATGATGGGCAGAGACATTGGAGATCGCTCACAAGAACAACTTTTCATGATGCCCAGAGACACGGGGGATCACTCACATGAACACCTTTTCATGATGTGCAGAGACACCGGAAATCGCTCCAAAAACACCCTTTCATTATGCCCAGAGACATTGGAGATCGCTGACATGGACACCCTTTCAAGATGTTCAGAGACATGAGAGATCGCTCACATGAACAACCTTTCATTATGCCCATGGGCATGTGAGATCACTCACATAAACACCCTTTCATGATGCCCAGAGACATGGGAGATCACTCACATGAACACTTTTTCATGATGTGCAGAGACATTGGAGATCGCTCACAAGAACAACTTTTCATGATGCCAAGAGACACGGGGGATCACTCACAAAAACACCCTTTCATTATGCCCAGAGACATGGGAGATCGCTCACATGAACAACCTTTCATTATGCCCAGAGACATGGGAGATCACTCACATAGACACCCTTTCATGATGCCCAGAGACATGGGAGATCACTCACATGAACACTTTTTCATGATGTGCATAGACATTGGAGATCGCTCATATGAACACCCTTTCATTCTGCCCAGGAACATGAGATATTGCTCACGTGGACACCCTTTCATTATGCCCAGAGACATGGGAGATCGCTCACATGGATACCGTTTCAAGATGTTCAGACACATGGGCGATCGCTCACTGGAACACCCTTTCAAGGTGTGCAGAGACATGGGGGTTGGCTCACATGAACACCCTTTCATGATGCGCAGAGACATGGGAGATCGCTCACATGGACACCCTTTCATGATGCGCAGACACATGGGAGATCGCTCACACGGATACCGTTTCAAGATGTTCAGAGACATGGGCGATCGCTTACTGGAAAACCCTTTCATGATGCGCAGAGACATGGGGGTTGGCTCACATGAACACCCTTTCATTATGCCCAGAGACATGGGAGATCGCTTACATGAAAACCCTTTCATGATGTGCAGAGACATTGGAGATCTATCACATGGACACCCTTTCATTATGCCCAGAGACATGGGAGATCGCTCAAATGGACACCCTTTCATGATGTGCAGGGACATAGGAGATCGCTCACATGAACACCCTTTCATTATGCCCAGAGACGTGGGAGATCGCTCACATGGATACCGTTTAAGATGTTCAGAGACATGGGAGATCGCTCACTGGAACACCCTTTCAAGGTGTGCAGAGACATGGGGGTTGGCTTACATGAACACCCTTTCATGATGCGCAGAGACATGGGAGATCGCTCACTGGAATACCCTTACATTATGCCCAGACACATGGGAGATCGCTCACATGGATACCGTTTCAAGATGTTCAGAGACATGGGAGATCGCTCACTGGAATACCCTTTCATGGTTTGCAGACACATGGGGGTTGGCTTACATGAAAACCCTTTCATGATGAGACATTGGAGATCGCTCACAAGAACAACTTTTCATGATGCCCAGAGACACGGGGGGTCACTCACATGAACACCTTTTCATGATGTGCAGAGACACCGGAAATCGCTCCAAAAAACACCCTTTCATTATGCCCAGAGACATTGGAGATCGCTGACATGGACACCCTTTCAAGATGTTCAGAGACATGAGAGATCGCTCACATGAACAACCTTTCATTATGCCCATGGGCATGGGAGATCACTCACATAAACACCCTTTCATGATGCCCAGAGACATGGGAGATCACTCACATGAACACTTTTTCATGATGTGCAGAGACATTGGAGATCGCTCACAAGAACAACTTTTCATGATGCCAAGAGACACGGGGGATCACTCACAAAAACACCCTTTCATTATGCCCAGAGACATGGGAGATCGCTCACATGAACACCCTTTCATTATGCCCAGACACATGGGAGATCACTCACATAAACACCCTTTCATGATGCCCAGAGACATGGGAGATCACTCACATGAACACTTTTTCATGATGTGCAGAGACATTGGAGATCGCTCATATGAACACCCTTTCATTCTGCCCAGGAACATGAGATATCGCTCACGTGGACACCCTTTCATTATGCCCAGAGACATGGGAGATCGCTCACATGGATACCGTTTCAAGATGTTCAGAGACATGGGCGATCGCTCACTGGAACACCCTTTCAAGGTGTGCAGAGACATGGGGGTTGGCTCACATGAACACCCTTTCATGATGCGCAGAGACATGGGAGATCGCTCACATGGACACCCTTTCATGATGCGCAGACACATGGGAGATCGCTCACACGGATACCGTTTCAAGATGTTCAGAGACATGGGCGATCGCTTACTGGAAAACCCTTTCATGATGCGCAGAGACATGGGGGTTGGCTCACGTGAACACCCTTTCATGATGCCCAGAGACATGGGAGATCGCTTACATGAAAACCCTTTCATGATGTGCAGAGACATTGGAGATCAATCACATGGACACCAATCATTATGCCCAGTGGCATGGGAGATCTCTCACTGGAATACCCTTACATTATGCCCAGACACATGGGAGATCGCTCACACGGATACCGTTTCAAGATGTTCAGGGACATGGGCGATCGCTCACTGGAACACCCTTTCAAAATGCCAAGATACATGGGAGATCACTCACATGAACACTTTTTCATGATGTGCAGAGACATTGGAGATCGCTCACAAGAACAACTTTTCATGATGCCAAGAGACACGGGGGATCACTCACAAAAACACCCTTTCATTCTGCCCAGAGACATGGGAGATCGCTCACATGAACACCCTTTCATTATGCCCAGACACATGGGAGATCACTCACATAAACACCCTTTCATGATGCCCAGAGACATGGGAGATCACTCACATGAACACTTTTTCATGATGTGCAGAGACATTGGAGATCGCTCATATGAACACCCTTTCATTCTGCCCAGGAACATGAGATATCGCTCACGTGGACACCCTTTCATTATGCCCAGAGACATGGGAGATCGCTCACATGGATACCGTTTCAAGATGTTCAGAGACATGGGCGATCGCTCACAGGAACACCCTTTCAAGGTGTGCAGAGACATGGGGGTTGGCTCACATGAACACCCTTTCATGATGCGCAGAGACATGGGAGATCGCTCACATGGACACCCTTTCATGATGCGCAGACACATGGGAGATCGCTCACACGGATACCGTTTCAAGATGTTCAGAGACATGGGCGATCGCTTACTGGAAAACCCTTTCATGATGCGCAGAGACATGGGGGTTGGCTCACGTGAACACCCTTTCATGATGCCCAGAGACATGGGAGATCGCTTACATGAAAACCCTTTCATGATGTGCAGAGACATTGGAGATCAATCACATGGACACCAATCATTATGCCCAGTGGCATGGGAGATCTCTCACTGGAATACCCTTACATTATGCCCAGACACATGGGAGATCGCTCACACGGATACCGTTTCAAGATGTTCAGGGACATGGGCGATCGCTCACTGGAACACCCTTTCAAAATGCCAAGATACATGGGAGATCACTCACATGAACACTTTTTCATGATGTGCAGAGACATTGGAGATCGCTCACAAGAACAACTTTTCATGATGCCAAGAGACACGGGGGATCACTCACAAAAACACCCTTTCATTATGCCCAGAGACATGGGAGATCGCTCACATGAACACCCTTTCATTATGCCCAGACACATGGGAGATCACTCACATAAACACCCTTTCATGATGCCCAGAGACATGGGAGATCACTCACATGAACACTTTTTCATGATGTGCAGAGACATTGGAGATCGCTCATATGAACACCCTTTCATTCTGCCCAGGAACATGAGATATCGCTCACGTGGACACCCTTTCATTATGCCCAGAGACATGGGAGATCGCTCACATGGATACCGTTTCAAGATGTTCAGAGACATTAGCGATCGCTCACTGGAACACCCTTTCAAGGTGTGCAGAGACATGGGGGTTGGCTCACATGAACACCCTTTCATGATGCGCAGAGACATGGGAGATCGCTCACATGGACACCCTTTCATGATGCGCAGACACATGGGAGATCGCTCACACGGATACCGTTTCAAGATGTTCAGAGACATGGGCGATCGCTTACTGGAAAACCCTTTCATGATGCGCAGAGACATGGGGGTTGGCTCACGTGAACACCCTTTCATGATGCCCAGAGACATGGGAGATCGCTTACATGAAAACCCTTTCATGATGTGCAGAGACATTGGAGATCAATCACATGGACACCAATCATTATGCCCAGTGGCATGGGAGATCTCTCACTGGAATACCCTTACATTATGCCCAGACACATGGGAGATCGCTCACACGGATACCGTTTCAAGATGTTCAGGGACATGGGCGATCGCTCACTGGAACACCCTTTCAAAATGCCAAGATACATGGGAGATCGCTCACTGGAATACCCTTTTATGGTGTGCAGAGACATGGGGGTTGGCTCACATGAACACCCTTTCATGATGCCCAGAGACATGGGAAATCGCTTACATGGATACCCTTTCGAGATTCCCAGAGACAAAGCCGTCTCTTAATATGTATGCGTGACCCTGAGGTCAAACTCCAAAACGAGGTTATCCCCGCAAGCTGTCAAAATGGCATCGGAGCATCGCATGCGTGTCAGATACGAGCTGCAATAAATCTATGAGTTGTTCCGGTCGATTTATCTTTGCGGAAACGATGACTGGCAGCCATCCGACAAGTTAAAGGAAAGTTGTTCACCGTAAGTCATAATTTTCATTCATGTTTCTGCAAAACTGAAGAGCGAATATCGCCTATCAACTATTGATTTTATCGCAGCTTACATGACGTTTCAGTACGAAATACTCGTTCTTTTTCTGAATACAACATTGATTTCTTTTCTCGTCACATAAATACTACATGTCACATAATACTACATGTATATCTATATCTATCTATCTATATATATATCTATATATCTATCTATCTATCTATATCTATATCTATACATGTAGATATAGATATATAGATATATATATATCTATATATATAGAGGTTATCACGCGAGTGTGTTTGGAGATGGTAAATATCCTGCATTAGGAATAAACATTGTATATTGCGAGCCTTGGCGAGCTAAATTCATAGTGTTTATTCCTAATACAGGATATTTACCATCCCCAAACACACAAGCGTGATAACCTCTTAATCATATATTGTCATTCTTTAATTCTGTGCTTCAAAATCGCTTTCCCTCTCTCACAAACATTACCGAAACATTGCGAGTTTTCCTGGAATGCGCGCATTAATATTTATTACGTCACAGGGTAAGTGATGTGTCAGTCGGACAGTGACAGTAGCCAATATAGTTCCAACTGAAATCTGTTTCTTATACAGTGGCGAAGCAATTACATATACGCAAAACAACAATTGTTTTAATTGCCTTTCGCGGCAATCCATCGGTCTGTCCGCTAGAGTAACTGCCCTTTGTCAAAGGGAAGCTACTCTGACCCTAGTTTATGAGACGTCACAGTCACGGTCAGACGTTGTTGACAGTCGGTCTGTCCTGTCATAACGTTAAGAAGTGTAGGCAGATGTACACACAGCGACAAAACGAAACAAGGTAACAATTCAAACATATTTCGGCCAAATCCAACTATTTTAATTTGTGGAGAAGGTTTCAAGCCGCAGAGGTCTACAAGCACAGATATGGCTACTGATCTCACTTGGCTAGGCCTCGTGCCCTCGCAAAATTGTTTCGAAATTTATATCTCCAAAGTTGCCAAAACTTATAAAATGCCTTAGCTACGTCACAGTTAGACACTGATTTTCAGTATATTAAACTGTTCTTTTGATAATGATAGCAATTATCCCTGTAGTTTATCCTGATGCCCGATCGTTAATTCTGACTCGATCGCCGAATGACGAGGACGACGCCATGTTTGTTTATAAACAGTGAAACTAGTCCCTGCTTGACCTTTGATATTTGCATCTCTATCCGCATATGACCCCAACGGATATCGTTTTTATCCGTTGGCTTTATCCTGCCGAGAAACCTACCCATTATATGATAAATATATATATATATAGATATATAGATAAGATATATATCATATATAATTCATATACTAGTATATATATCCTGGGTGTCGTTGTACAAAGCGATATTAGCGTATAGGTGATCGTAACTCCCATACCTCAACATATATCGACAGATTTAGGACTGAGGTTGTTTTGTACAACGGCACCCGGGAAGTTATATATATACTAATGTAAGTCACAAAATGATAACATAACAAATTTCAAACAATTACATTTATTCTGGTCAGAATATGCGTATTTCTAGATTGGAAATGGACTACACATATAAAGCTAAAATGAGTGAGTGAGGGAGTGAGTTAGTTGGGTTTAACGCCGCTTTTAACAATATTCCAGTTATATCGCGGCATGTCGGCTTAATGTGTGAGGAAAGCCCGAAGTGATACAGGTCTCAGACGTTTACCGCGAGCCACGAGCTAGGGGTATGGTGCTGACAAATCTAGAAACATAATCGGGGCAAACCGAGATTCAAACCCATAATCATAGGTATCTGGAGTGCCCAAGGGACGCGACTCTGCACAGCGAATCGCGGCGCCTTAGACGACTGGGGCCACCCGTGCCCCCTATAATGCTAAAATGAATGCTTATACAGACATAAATATATGATGCATAAAACACTTACAGTTGTTTTAATTTATGCTTTATTGGTTTCATCTTTACGATTTATATTCATACACAATTGAAAAATAATTGGGGGGACTTAAATGAATTGAATGTTTTATATTTCAGACCTAGATTTGTATTTTGTAAACAAGTACACCCCAGTGCAAAGAATACTGAAATCAGGGACAATCCCATCCATATTTGCATGGACTGTGGCCACAACACCATGGAAGCCCACCTTGATCCTATAGGCCAGAACAATATAGTGTCAGAATTTACTACTATCCACTTTGATAATATGTGTATTAATAAATGTCATAAATCAAGATGGCATTATGAAATATTTTTTTTACTTTATTTATAAAACATTTATATACTATCCAAAAAAAAGAAACGCATAGGTGTTACTGATATGTCAAAACGAAAATATTGCCTATTATATTCATATTATCGTCAAAATATGTATCAATATTGGTAAGAGCATCAATTGACACACTTCCGTTTGCAACAAATCGATTTTGCTTGAAAATGTTGACTTTGATGTGGTTTTTTGAGAATGAGTAAGAAATGCATCGCCACAACGCAAAAAGTGGCATCTTGCACGTTGAAATTGGGCAGAAAAAGCATGCAGTGTTTGGCAATAAAAAGCAAGCTTGCTTTCGGAAATAGGCATTCGTTCAGATGTTCCAAGCCAAATGAACATGCCACGTCTTGATGCTGCTGTTGGATGAACTTGATCGCCGTCTCCGTCAGCGTCAACATCAACCCCAAACTCTCCAGACACTAGCTGCATTTCTGCAGGAGGAGTGGCGGAGGATTCCCCAGGCCGTTATCCAGCGTCTCATCCAGTCCATGGCAAGGCGTGTGAGAACTGTTATTCGTGCACGTTAACGTTGTGGGCACAACATATATTGATACTCCATTCACGTTTGAGGAATATTGTGAATGTCTTACCTCAAGTTATGGACATCATTGTATAGACATTGATCTCTCCTAAACGGATGTAAAATTCCATGTACTCAAGTTTATTTACTACCAAGTTATTCATGTTTGAATATACATTTTCTCAGCAAATACGGGTTATGCGTTTCTTTTTTTTAATAGTATATTAAATTAGAATAATTTTGTTTGTAGTGTGAAGAGAACCTGGTTCCAGGAGGAGGTGTGATGGACATGAGGCTGAAGGGAATGAGCATCTCACACAGAATGAGGGCCGTGAGGCACGATTTGAAATAAAGGAGATGCAGGCCCATGTCGAACAATTTGAGAGGGAGACCCATCTATACACTAACATTTAGTCTCTGAAATCTTATATTACACAATATCCTTTTTGACTCTAAAAGTAAAAAAAAGTCCCTATGCTGATTTCAGAGTGTGGAATAGAGCTAGCTAGAGCTGGCTAGAGAACTGACCCCTGTTTCATTTCATATTTAATTTCTTTAATGATTGTGATACTTTCAATAATGTTTTTATTTTGATCAACCCAGTGCCACCAAAATGCGTAGCATGTATTATGTTTGTTCTGACACTGTTTCCTTGGCTGGAAGACCCAAGACGATGTTGTGACTGCACTGAAATAAAAATTCAAATCCAATGTGCCTTTGTCAACTACTCACAAGTTTTATACCTTTTATAAAACTAGCTGTCCACTCTAAAGCCTGATTGGTATAGACCCTCATGATGCTGTGATCTTTGTATCATGTTTGTCTATAGGTGGTATGTCTGATGTTGAGATGACAAAGCTGTGAAGTGTTTGGTATTTTTCTTGATCTTATTCAACCAGGTGATAGTGTGGGGGCTGACCAAGGCTTTACTATTGCACTACTTTGCACACAAGAAAAAGTCTCAATATCCCCCCTTTCCTATTTAACTGTGGACAGTTTTCTGCTGAATAAATAGGAGAAATACAAACCTTAACATCCTTGAGAGTCCATGTTGCAAAATTTGCAAAACTATCAATCAGCTGTGGACAGTTGCTTGATTATGGTTTCCCTTGTGCACTCTTATAGAATTGTGCTAAAATTGCCTGTGAGAGATAAAAGTGTCAAATCGACGCAAATATTTTATTACACAATGTACATACATTGTATTTAAACTGATGTGCACAGCACTGGCTCGATCTGTCTGATGGCAGACAAACAGTTTGTTGCAGAAACACTCACTTCAGAACAATCTGAAAATACATTTAGGTCGTGAAGAAATACATGCAGATGTCAATTGTATGAATAATATTTAATAAGTGTTCTACTATTAAACTGTTCAAACATTGTGCCGAGTCACTTTGACTTTTTAAAAAAACATATTTTCTATAATTTACATAAACAGCAATAATCTGCATGGTCAGTTACCCAGAATTATTGTTGCAGTTTAATGTAACTTCCATACCCATTGATTCAAATTAATTTCATTAATTGAACACGCATACGACATATTTATTTCATAGTCCTTACCTCTAAGTTATGAGGGATTTCGTTCTTCCCCATAGATCGAGTCAGGACACAGGAATCCATCGCACGATGCTGGAAATATAATAATTACCACATACACACATTCAACTATGAAACAGAACTGAATTTCATGGAAGATTTGTGGATAATCGTGGATGATTATGGTTTTATACAAAAAAACTTTTTGGTTCTATGGCCAAAATCATTTGCATCTATGACGGTTGCAATATACGTGACACAGTATACACTATAACCTTTATAATAATTATATTTAATTATAGAGTACCGTAGTACCCCAAAACACAAGAATTAATATAAATAAAATATAGCGCTGGCACACATTTAAAGGGCTGGATATCAGTCATTATGACTGTCTTAGCCCATTCATGTTACGCCCCTCAAAATCAGTTCAAAACAGCAGCATATGGCATGAAAGGTAACGTGACTTGTCAAAGTGGTCATTGTTATTTAGTGTAAAATCACAATATATCTACTTTTAATGCTGTTGATGAACCCATCCCTTGTTCAACGGTGAACTCCCCGCGCTCTTCGATTGACTTTGACCAAAATTCTCGACGAAGCTGAACGAGACATGCAAGACGAGCGATAAGTCACTTCCGGGTGTTTGAAATCACTTCCGCCATTCGGGGAAAACCTCGTTTTGCAGTTTGACCTTGGGGTCATGCATAAGTCTATGGGAGATCGCTCACTGGCATACCCTCTCATTATGTGCAGAGACATGGGAGATCGCTCACATGGACACCCTTTCATGCCCAGAAAATAGGTCTTCAGCAACCCATGCTTGCCATAAAAGGCGACTAACGGGATCGGGTGGTCAGGCTCGCTGACTTGGTTGATGCATGCCATCGTATCCCAAATGCGTAGATCGATGCCCATGATGTCAATCAATGGATTGTCTGTTCCAGACTCGATTATTTACAGGTCGCCGCCATATAGCAGGAATATTATTGAGTGCAGCGTTAAACAACAAACAAACAAAACAAAACAAAACAAACATGGTAGATCGCGCACATGGACACCCTTTCCTGATGCCAAGATATAGAGATTATTACACGAGTGCCTGTCAGATACCATTTATCTTCCAACGAGTATCTGACAGGCACGAGTGCAGTAATCTGTTTCTTACACATCCTAATATCAAACCTTTTTAGAATCGACTCGATGCATTTTGTCTGTTCTTATGATCGCAGTGGCGCATTAATACATAACACACCGGTCAAGTCATGAGTGACGTCATCCGACGTACTGCTTACTATTCATAAATAATGTGACCCTACAACTAAACCTGAAAACGTTTCCGCCATCTGTGGATTACAAAGGCGATGATGATAGTACAAACTAGATCAAAGAACCCGCAGTCACCCAAATATGTACAACAATGTTTACTGCCGTATGGCATCACTGCCGGTGACCGACTTCTACAAAATGGCGTGTTCACTGACAACAGAGGATTTTTCACAGGAGGATTTTCTTTGATTGGGGGTTGGTATATACATAAATGTGTCATGTAAGTAATCAGAAACAATCAGACAATCTGCGTACTGTTATTTGTTTTTATGTTTTCAAATGTTACCAAGAAAATTTGTCAGAAATGGAGATAGATCTAACTACCATCGTCGTTGACGTTGTGCGTGGCTTTGCGTCAGTCATGGCGTCACATAAGACGGAAACTTTTACAATTGTAATGTATGTATTTTTAATTCCATAATTCGTGCTACGATACTCTTCCCACGAATATTCGCAAACTCGTCAGCCAATGTATGCAACAATTTTGCTTTGTGTACATTTCAACAAGTATAGTTTTCCGAGCACAGTGTTCGTTTCCACACCTATTTTATTTATTTCGCTTGATGCCATCTTGATTTGTATTGGTGACAAAGACCATTTGTCATTTGTTTCGAAAATGTATGAGGAATTCAGGGAAGCATGTATAGCAGTTGAGTTTGAAATATACCTGATCCTATAGGCGTCTCATAACCCGCATACGTGAAACGTGATTTTGTAAACACTATCCAATATGGCGGAAAGTGAACTTCGGCGTTCGTGTTTGCGTAGTTTCCAAAACATTCCAAACGATTCCAAGTTCCTCGGCGACGTTTCAGAATTATCATTTGTGTTTTGCTGAAAAACAGATTCCCGTGACCGCTAATATGCTATTTTTGAAATTCAATCCTTCGACTAAATATCCGTCATATATATTTCTAAACACGCAGTAATTTTGTTTTGCCTAATATGACTGTGGGTGATATCACAGAAGAGGGAATTTCCAACAGAATTCAAAACGTTTAGTGTGAGGGATGTATTTCGAATTTTAGTCGACTTCGAAGTGTGGGTTGAAGAGGAGACACATATATTCTCCCGCTATAACGAGGGTTGTGGTGTCAACAGGCATTGTAAATACTCAGATGATAGCTTGATTTTTAGATAAAGCTGTCTTTGATAAGTGAATGAGATGTTTTACGGTTCTTGTGATTAGCGAATGTTTCTTAAGCGTCCGAAAACCAATAACACGGGAATATATCTATTAACACTCTAAAACCATTACGTTCAACACAGACGTAGGTGGACATTCGACAGGAGCACGAGCAACTTATCAATGACTTACACACTCTCCTACCCAGAGTTCCTTTGCGGTCGGCAGCCAGCGCCATGTGACGATTCGTCACATCTTAGACAGTCCATTCAAGATATTCCATATACTTGTCGTACTACACATTTTGATAAACAAATGCCAAAGAATGGTTACAGTTCGTTAAGAAGGTATCCTAAAACGTGAAAATCTACTTCCATTTGCGTAGTTAAACCTTTGTTTACATTGGTTGTCCGGCTCCACGTGCTGTCATCTGAGCCCCACGGAGAGCTAGTTTATACGGTCACATCGTCATGCACCTCACTGTCGCAGTTGTAGTAGCATATCTATATAATTACGCAAAACAATGTGTTAAGCGAACCGAAAGGCTTGCATTAGGCCAGTCTGTTGGGTTTTCAGAATAAGCGCGCTCGTGTACAAACAAGAGAAAAGTCCGGTCACGTGATATGCAAATTAGCCTTTTGCAGTGGTGTTATGCTAAGTCACCACTGCGCCGGAGAGTGTGACTTACGATCTTGAAAGTAGTCCGTCATAATTTGACCTTAGGTCATCACCACGGAGTAGCCAATCACTGGCCTGGAATTTGATTTCACACATATGTTTGATACAAGTTATCTCAAATGGGGTTCCCACCCACAGGTGTGTAAGAAACATGGGAGATCGCTCACTTGAATACCCTTTCAAGATGTGCAGAGACATGGGAGATCGCTCACATAGACACCCTTTCGAGATGCCAAGATACAGAAGATCGCTCACTGGAATACCCTGTCATGATGTCGGAGACACGGGTGAGCGTTCACTGGAACACCCTTTCACCCTTTTCACCTAGCACTACATTGACGCGAGCCGTGTTCCACAGTGGAGCTAGCACTACATTGACGCCAGTCGTGTTCCACAGTGAACCTAGAAATACATAATTGACGCCAGCCGTGTTCCACAGTGAACCTACCACTACATTGACGCCAGCCGTGTGCCACAGTGAACCTAGAAATACATAATTGACGCCAGCCGTGTTCCACAGTGAACCTACCACTACATTGACGCCAGCCGTGTGCCACAGTGAACCTAGCACTACATTGACGCCAGCCGTGTTCCACAGTGAACCTAGCACTACATTGACGCCAGTCGTGTGCAACAGTGAACCTAGCACTACATTGACGCCAGAAGTGTTCCACAGTGAACCTAGCACTACATTGACGCCAGGCATGTTCCAGTGAACCTAGCACTACACTAACGCCAGCCGTGTTCCACAGTGAACCTAGCACTACATTGACGCCAGCCGTGTTCAACAGTGAACCCAGCACCACATTGACGCCAGCCGTGTGCCACAGTGAACCTAGCACTACACTGACGCCAGATGTGTTCCACAGTGAACCTAGCACTACATTGACGCCAGTCATGTGCCACAGTGAACCTAGCACTACATTGACGCCAGCCGTGTGCAACAGTGAACCTAACACTACATAATTGACGCCAGCCGTGTGCATCAGTGAACCTAGCAATACATTGACGCCAGCCGTGTTCCACGGTGAACCTATCACTACATTGACACCAGCCGTGTGCCACAGTGAACCTAGCACTACATTGACGCCAGCCGTGTTCCACAGTGAACCTAGCACTACATTGACACCAGCCGTGTGCCACGGTGAACCTAGCACTACATTGACGCCAGCCGTGTTCCATAGTGAACCTAGCACTACATTGACGCCAGCCGTGTGCAACAGTGAACCTAACACTACATAATTGACGCCAGCCGTGTTCCACAGTGAACCTAGCACTACATTGACGCCAGACATGTTCCAGTGAACCTGGCACTACGTTGACGCCAGACGTGTTCAACAGTGAACCTACCACTACAATGACGCCAGTCGTGTTCCACAGTGAACCTAGCACCACATTGACGCCAGCCGTGTTCCATACTGAACCTAGCACTACATTGGCGCCAGCAGTGTTCCACAGTGACCCTAGCACTACAGTGACGCCAGACGTGTTCCACAGTGAACCTAGCACTACATTGACGCCAGACATGTTCCAGTGAACCTGGCACTACGTTGACGCCAGACGTGTTCAACAGTGAACCTACCACTACAATGACGCCAGTCGTGTTCCACAGTGAACCTAGCACCACATTGACGCCAGCCGTGTGCCATATTGAACCTAGCACTGCATTGACGCCAGCCGTGTTCCACAGTGAACCTACCACTACATTGTCGCCAGCCGTGTTCCACAGTAAACTTAGCACTACATTGACGCCAGCCGTGTTCCACAGTGAACCTAGCACTACATTGACGCCAGCCGCTTTCCACAGTGAACCTAGCACTACATTGACGCCAGCCGTGTTCCACAGTGAACCTTGCACTACATTGACGCCAGCCGTGTTCCAGAGTGAACCTAGCACTACATAATTGACGCAAGCCGTGTGCCACAGTGAACCTAGCACTACATTGACGCCAGACGTGTTCCACAGTGAACCTAGCACTACATTGACGCCAGACGTGTGCATCAGTGAACCTACCACTACATTGACGCCAGCCGTGTTCCACTGTGAACCATGCACTACATTGACGCCAGTCGTGTTCGACAGTGAACCTAGCACTTCATTGACGCAAGCCGTGTTCCACAACGGAGCTAGCACTACATTGACGCCAGCCGTGTTCTACAGTGAACCTATCACTACATAATTGACGCCAGCCGTGTTCAACAGTGAACCTAGCACTACATTGACGCCAGAATTGTTCCACGGTGAACCTAGCACTACATTGACGCCAGGCATGTTCCAGTGAACCTAGCACTACACTAACGCCAGCCGTGTTCCACAGTGAACCTAGCACTACATTGACGCCAGCCGTGTTCCACAGTGAACCCAGCACTACTTGGACGCCAGCCGTGTTCCACAGTGATCTTAGCACTACATTGACGCCAGACGTGTTCCACAGTGAACCTAACACTACATTGACGCCAGACGTGTGCATAAGTGAAGCTAGCACTGCATTGACGCCAGCCGTTTTCCACGGTGAACCTACCACTACATTGACGCCAGCCGTGTTCCACAGTGAACCTACCACTACATTGACGCGAGCCGTGTTCCACAGTGAACCTACCACTACATTGACGCCAGCCGTGTGCCACAGTGAACCTAGCACTACACTGACGCCAGACGTGTTCCACAGTGAACCTAGCACTACATTGACGCCAGTCGTTTGCCTCAGTGAACCTAGCACTACATTGACGCCAGCCGTGTGCAACAGTGAACCTAACACTACATAATTGACGCCAGCCGTGTGCATCAGTGAACCTAGCACTACATTGACGCCAGCCGTGTTCCACAGTGAACCTACCACTACATTGACGCCGGCCGTGTGCCACAGTGAACCTAGCACTACATTGGCACCAGCCGTGTGCCACGGTGAACCTAGCACTACATTGACGCCAGCCGTGTGCAACAGTGAACCTAGCACTACATTGACACCAGCCGTGTGCAACAGTGAACCTAGCACTACATTGACACCAGCCTAGTGCCACAGTGAACCTAGCACTACATTGACACCAGCCGTGTGCAACAGTGAACCTAGCACTACATTGACGCCAGCCGTGTTCCACGGTAAACCTAGCACTACATTGACACCAGCCGTGTGCCACAGTGAACCTAGCACTACATTGACGCCAGCCGTGTGCAACAGTGAACCTAACACTACATAATTGACGCCAGCCGTGTGCCACAGTGAACCCAGGAATACATTGACGCCAGCCGTGTGCCACAGTGAACCTAGCACTACATTGACGCCAGCCGTGTTCCACTGTGAACCTAGCACTACATTGACGCCAGACGTGTTCCACTGTGAACCTAGCACTACATTGACGCCAGCAGTGTTCCACAGTGACCCTAGCACTACAGTGACGCCAGACGTGTACCACAGTGAACCTAGCACTACATTGACGCCAGACATGTTCCAGTGAACCTGGCACTACGATAACGCCAGCCGTGTGCCACAGTGAACCTAGCACTATATTGACGCCAGCCGTGTGCCACAGTGACCCTAGCACTACATTGACGCCAGCCGTGTGCAACAGAGAACCTAACACTACATAATTGACGCCAGCCGTGTGCCACAGTGAACCTAGGAATAAATTGAGGCCAGCCGTGTGCCACAGTGAACCTAGCACTACATTGACGCCAGCCGTGTTCCACTGTGAACCTAGCACTACATTGACGCCAGACGTGTTCCACAGTGAACCTAGCACTACAGTGACGCCAGCAGTGTTCCACAGTGACCCTAGCACTACAGTGACGCCAGACGTGTACCACAGTGAACCTAGCACTACATTGACGCCAGACATGTTCCAGTGAACCTGGCACTACGATAACGCCAGCCGTGTGCCACAGTGAACCTAGCACTACATTGACGCCAGCCGTGTTCCACAGTGACCCTAGCACTACATTGACACCAGCCATGTGCAACAGTGAATCTAGCACTACATTGACACCAGCCGTGTGCCACAGTGAACCTAGCACTACATTGACGCCAGCCGTGTGCAACAGGGAACCTAGCACTACATTGACACCAGCCGTGTGCAACAGTGAACCTAGCACTACATTGACGCCAGCCGTGTTCCACGGTAAACGTAGCACTACATTGACACCGGCCGTGTGCCACAGTGACCCTAGCACTACATTGACGCCAGGCGTGTGCAACAGTGAACCTAACACTACATAATTGACGCCAGCCGTGTGCCACAGTGAACCTAGGAATAAATTCAGGCCAGCCGTGTGCCACAGTGAACCTAGCACTACATTGACGCCAGACGTGTTCCACGGTGAACCTAGCACTACATAATTGACGCCAGCCGTGTGCAACAGTGAACCTAGCACTACATTGACGCCAGACGTGTTCCACGGTGAACCTAGCACTACATTGACGCCAGACGTGTGCATCAGTGTACCTAGCACTACACAATTGACGCCAGCCGTGTGGAACAGTGAACCTAGCACTACATTGACGCCAGCCGTTTTCCACGGTGAACCTAGCACTACATTGTCGCCAGCCGTGTGCAACAGTGAACCTAGCACCACATTGACGCCAGGCGTGTGCCACATTGCCTAGCACTGCATTGACGCCAGCCGTGTTCCACGGTGAACATACCACTACATTGTCGCCGGCCGTGTTCCACAGTGAACCTACCACTACATTGACGCCAGCCGTGTTCCAGAGTGAACATAGCACTACATTGACGCCAGACGTGTTCCACAGTGAACAAGCACTACATTGACGCCAGTCGTGTTCCACAGTGAACCTAGCACCACATTGACGCCAGCCGTGTTCCACAGTGAACCAAGCACTACATTGACGCCAGACATGTTCCAGTGAACCTAGCACTACATTGACGCCAGCCGTGTTCCACAGTGAACCTACCACTACATTGACGCCAGACGTGTTCCACAGTGAACCTAGCACTACATTGACCCCAGCCGTGTTCCACGGTGAACCTAGCACTACATTGACGCCAGACGTGTTCCACAGTAACCTAGCACTACATATGCATTGACGCCAGCCGTGTTCCACAGTGAACCTAGCACCACATTGACGCTAGCCGTGTGTCATAGTGAACCTAGCACTACATTGACGCTAGCCGTGTGCAACAGTGAATCTAGCAATATTATACATAATTGACGCCAGCCGTGTTCCACAGTGAACCTAGCACTACATTGACGCCAGACGTGTTCCACAGTGAACCTAGCACTACATTGACGCCAGACGTGTCCACAGTGAACCTAGCACTACATTGACGCCAGACGTGTGGATGAGTGAACCTAGCACTACATTGACGCCAGACGTGTTCCACAGTGAACCTAGCACTACATTGACCCCAGCCGTGTTCCACGGTGAACCTAGCACTACATTAACGGCAGCCGTGTTCAACTGTGAACCTAGCACTACATTGACGCCAGTCGTGTTCCACGTTGAACCTAGCACTACATTGACGCCAGACGTGTTCCACAATGGAGCTAGCACTACATTGACGCCAGCCGTGTTCCACAGTGAACCTACCACTACATTGACGCTAGCCGTGTCCACAGTGAACCTAGCACTACATTGACGCCAGACGTGTTCCACAGTGAACCTAGCACTACATTGACGCCAGACGTGTGCATCGGTGAACTTAGCACTACATTGACGCCAGACGTGTTCCACAGCGAACCTACCACTACATTGAACCCAGCCGTGTTCCACAGTGAACCTAGCACTACATTGACGCCAGCCGTGTTCCATAGTGAACCTAGCACTACATTGACGCCAGACGTCTTGCACAGTGAACCTAGGACTACATTGACGCCGGACGTGTGGATCATTGAATCTAGCACTACAATGACGCCAGACGTGTTCCTCAGTGAACCTAGCACTACATTGACCCCAGCCGTGTTCCACAGTGAACCTAGCACTGCATTGACGCTAGCCGTGTTCAACTATGAACCTAGCACTACATTGACGCCAGTCGTGTTCCACGTTGAACCTAGCACTACATTGACGCCAGACGTGTTCCACAATGGAGCTAGCACTACATTGACGCCAGCCGTGTTCCACTGTGAACCTACCACTACATTGACGCTAGCCGTGTCCACAGTGAACCTAGCACTACATTGAACCCAGCCGTGTTCCACAGTGAACCTAGCACTACATTGACGCCAGCCGTGTTCCACAGTGAACCTAGCACTACATTGACGCCAGCCGTGTGCCACAGTGAACCAAGCACTACATTGACGCCAGCCGTGTTCCACAGTGACCCTAGCACTACATTGACGCCAGACGTGTTCCATAGTGAACCTAGCACTACATTGACGCCAGACATGTTCTAGTGAACCTAGCACTACATTGACGCCAGCCGTGTTCCAGAGTGAACATAGCACTACATTGACGCCAGACGTGTTCCACAGTGAACAAGCACTACATTGACGCCAGTCGTGTTCCACAGTGAACCTAGCACCACATTGACGCCAGCCGTGTTCCACAGTGAACCTAGCACTACATTGACGCCAGACATGTTCCAGTGAACCTAGCACTACATTGACGCCAGCCGTGTTCCACAGTGAACCTACCACTACATTGACGCCAGACGTGTTCCACAGTGAACCTAGCACTACATTGACCCCAGCCGTGTTCCACGGTGAACCTAGCACTACATTGACGCCAGACGTGTTCCACAGTAACCTAGCACTACATATGCATTGACGCCAGCCGTGTTCCACAGTGAACCTAGCACCACATTGACGCTAGCCGTGTGTCATAGTGAACGTAGCACTACATTGACGCTAGCCGTGTGCAACAGTGAATCTAGCAATATTATACATAATTGACGCCAGCCGTGTTCCACAGTGAACCTAGCACTACATTGACGCCAGCCGTGTTCCACAGTGAACCTAGCACTACATTGACGCCAGACGTGTTCCACAGTGAACCTAGCACTACATTGACGCCAGACGTGTGGATGAGTGAACCTAGCACTACATTGACGCCAGACGTGTTCCACAGTGAACCTAGCACTACATTGAACCCAGCCGTGTTCCACGGTGAACCTAGCACTACATTGACGGCAGCCGTGTTCAACTGTGAACCTAGCACTACATTGACGCCAGTCGTGTTCCACGTTGAACCTAGCACTACATTGACGCCAGACGTGTTCCACAATGGAGCTAGCACTACATTGACGCCAGCCGTGTTCCACAGTGAACCTACCACTACATTGACGCTAGCCGTGTCCACAGTGAACGTACCACTACATTGACGCCACACGTGTTCCACAGTGAACCTAGCACCACATTGACGCCAGACGTGTGCATCGGTGAACTTAGGACTACATTGACGCCAGACGTGTTCCACAGCGAACCTACCACTACATTGAACCCAGCCGTGTTCCACAGTGAACCTAGCACTACATTGACGCCAGCCGTGTTCCATAGTGAACCTAGCACTACATTGACGCCAGACGTCTTGCACAGTGAACCTAGGACTACATTGACGCCGGACGTGTGGAACATTGAATCTAGCACTACAATGACGCCAGACGTGTTCCTCAGTGAACCTAGCACTACATTGACCCCAGCCGTGTTCCACGTTGAACCTAGCACTACATTGACGCCAGTCGTGTTCCACGTTGAACCTAGCACTACATTGACGCCAGACGTGTTCCACAATGGAGCTAGCACTACATTGACGCCAGCCGTGTTCCACAGTGAACCTACCACTACATTGACGCTAGCCGTGTCCACAGTGAACCTAGCACTACATTGAACCCAGCCGTGTTCCACAGTGAACCTAGCACTACATTGACGCCAGCCGTGTTCCACAGTGAACCTAGCACTACATTGACGCCAGCCGTGTTCCACAGTGAACCTAGCACTACATTGACGCCAGCCGTGTTCCACAGTGACCCTAGCACTACATTGACGCCAGACGTGTTCCATAGTGAACCTAGCACTACATTGACGCCAGACATGTTCTAGTGAACCTAGCACTACATTGACGGCAGCCGTGTTCCAGAGTGAACATAGCACTACATTGACGCCAGACGTGTTCCACAGTGAAGAAGCACTACATTGACGCCAGTCGTGTTCCACAGTGAACCTAGCACTACATTGACGCCAGACGTGTTCCACAGTGAACCTAGCACTACATTGACCCCAGCCGTGTTCCACTGTGAACCTAGCACTACATTGACGGCAGCCGTGTTCAACTGTGAACCTAGCACTACATTGACGCCAGTCGTGTTCCACGTTGAACCTAGCACTACATTGACGCCAGACGTGTTCCACAATGGAGCTAGCACTACATTGACGCCAGCCGTGTTCCACAGTGAACCTAGCACTACATTGACGCCAGCCGTGTCCACAGTGAACCTACCACTACATTAACGCCAGACGTGTTCCACAGTGAACCTACCACTACATTGACGCCAGACGTGTGGATCATTGAATCTAGCACTACAATGACGCCAGACGTGTTCCTCAGTGAACCTAGCACTACATTGACCCCAGCCGTGTTCCACAGTGAACCTAGCACTACATTGACGCCAGCCGTGTTCAACTGTGAACCTAGCACTACATTGACGCCAGTCGTGTTCCACGTTGAACCTAGCACTACATTGACGCCAGACGTGTTCCACAATGGAGCTAGCACTACATTGACGCCAGCCGTGTTTCACAGTGAACCTACCACTACATTGACGCTAGCCGTGTCCACAGTGAACCCAACACTTCATTAACGCCAGTCGTGTTCCACAGTGACCCTAGCACTACATTGACGCCAGACGTGTTCCATAGTGAACCTAGCACTACATTGACTCCAGACATGTTCTAGTGAACCTAGCACTACATTGACGCCAGACGTGTTCCACAGTGAACAAGCACTACATTGACGCCAGTCGTGTTCCACAGTGAACCTAGCACCACATTGACGCCAGCCGTGTTCCACAGTGAACCTAGCACTACATTGACGCCAGACATGTTCCAGTGAACCTAGCACTACATTGACGCCAGCCGTGTTCCACAGTGAACCTACCACTACATTGACGCCAGACGTGTTCCACAGTGAACCTAGCACTACATTGACCCCAGCCGTGTTCCACAGTGAACCTAGCACTACATTGACGGCAGCCGTGTTCAACAGTGAACCTAGCACTACATTGACGCCAGTCGTGTTCCACGTTGAACCTAGCACTACATTGACGCCAGACGTGTTCCACAATGGAGCTAGCACTACATTGACGCTAGCCGTGTTCTACAGTGAACCTACCACTACATTGACGCCAGACGTGTTCCACAGTGAACCTAGGACTACATTGACGCCAGACGTGTGCATCAGTGAACTTAGCACTACATTGACGCCAGACGTGTTCCACAGCGAACCTACCACTACATTGACGCCAGCCGTGTTCCATAGTGAACCTAGCACTACATTGACGCCAGACGTCTTCCACAGTGAACCTAGGACTACATTGACGCCGGACGTGTGGATCATTGAATCTAGCACTACAATGACGCCAGACGTGTTCCTCAGTGAACCTAGCACTACATTGACCCAGCCGTGTTCCACAGTGAACCTAGCACTACATTGACGCCAGCCGTGTTCAACTGTGAACCTAGCACTACATTGACGCCAGTCGTGTTCCACGTTGAACCTAGCACTACATTGAAGCCAGACGTGTTCCACAATGGAGCTAGCACTACATTGACGCCAGCCGTGTTCCACAGTGAAGCTACCACTACATTGACGCTAGCCGTGTCCACAGTGAAGCTAGCACTACATTGACGCCAGCCGTGTTCCACAGTGAACCTACCACTACATTGAACCCAGCCGTGTTCCACAGTGAACCTAGCACTACATTGACGCCAGCCGTGTTCCACAGTGAACCTAGCACTACATTGACGCCAGCCGTGTGCCACAGTGAACCTAGCACTACATTGACGCCAGCCGTGTTCCACAATGAACCTAGCACTACATTGACGCCAGCCGTGTGGAACAGTGAACCTAGCACTACATAATTGACGCCAGGCGTGTGCCACAGTGAACCTAGCACTACATTGACGCAAGCCGTGTTCCACAGTGAACCTAGCACTACATTGACGCCAGCCGTGTTCCACAGTGAACCTAGCACTACATTGACGCCAGTCGTGTGCCACAGTGAACCTACCACTACATTGACGCCAGCCGTGTGCCACAGTGAACCCAACACTATATTGACGCCAGCCGTGTTCCACAGTGACCCTCTCACTACATTGACGCCAGACGTGTTCCATAGTGAACCTAGCACTGCATTGACGCCAGACATGTTCTAGTGAACCTAGTACTACATTGACGCCAGCCGTGTTCCAGAGTGAACCTAGCACTACATTGACGCCAGACGTGTTCCACAGTGAACAAGCACTACATTGACGCCAGTCGTGTTCCACAGTGAACCTAGCACCACATTGACGCCAGCCGTGTGCCACAGTGAACCTAGCACTACATTGACGCCAGACATGTTCCACGGTGAACCTAGCACTACATTGACGCCAGCCGTGTTCCACAGTGAACCTACCACTACATTGACGCCAGACGTGTTCCACAGTAACCTAGCACTACATGTGCATTGACGCCAGTCGTGTTCCACAGTGAACCTAACACCATATTGACGCCAGCCGTGTGCAACAGTGAACCTAGCACCACATTGACGCCAGCCGTGTGCCACAGTGAACCTAGCACTACATTGTCGCCAGCCGTGTTCCACATTGAACCTACCACTACATTGACGCCAGCCGTGTTCTACAGTGAACCTACCACTACATTGACGCCAGCCGTGTGCCACAGTGAACCTAGCACTACATTGACGCGAGCCGTGTTCCACAATGGAGCTAGCACTACATTGACGCCAGCTGTGTGCCACAGTGAACCTAGCACTACATTGACGCCAGCCGTGTGCAACTGTGATCCTAGCACTACATTGACGCCAGTCGTGTGCAACGTTATCCTAACACGATTACTGCCGCCATTGTGGTTGGAAAGACATATATTTCTTGGCGAGTTTAAGTAACCACTACAATAGTATTTATGAAATGATGTTCGGCTGGAATGTCTGTTGTTTTTTGTCACCTTACTGCAAGCCAGTAGAGAAGATAAGACTTGCCGTACCCTTTAACCATGGCTGTTTTCGGAAGATAAATATGAAGATGTTTTCTTACCTCCATTTGCATAAACTGTCACGCATGAACGCCTCTTAGATTTTATCACACAGTATATACAAATCTGTCCTTGTTTCCCAGTTGAAGACATGGCACTAGGGTCGCGGGCCCGAACCCATGGACGTGTACAGTTACTGACGAGCGAAATATGACTTGTATGATTGTGTGTCAGCAGGCGCACGGTGAGTTGTATATGCATGGGAGTTTTTCCTTTAATCTTTTTGTTATCGGCCGAAATAGAGTAAAGCTGTTATAGAGTGGCAGGGTGTGTGGACGGGTCCTGTCATGTCGCGTCTTTATCGTTACATCTGAGCCCAAGTATTGAAGTATTGGCATGTATTCTGTCCTTTTACTCCACGCATCTTGTGGGCAGCACCACAACAAACAAGTTGTGTGTGTGTGTGTGTGTGTGTGTGTGTGTGTGTGTGTGTGTGTGTGTGTGTGTGTGGAGGATCTAGATCTATACGCATTATCTAGAACGTTTGTTTACACTGACAGACATGCAACAACCAGCTGTATCGCGGAATAAAATAGTTCCCCAAACGAGAGGTGTCATGAACGTATGTATGCTCAACATGCTCTACAGGAACAACTTTTGTAGTTTCTTTACAACAATTTATTCAAAATATACTGAGTCAAATTAAAAACTTCACATTTTTAAATATAATGCCATATATGATATATACAACGGACAAATGTATCAGAGAAGGTAATTTTTAAACATTAATGTCCAAAGAAGGATTTTAATTAACGGTGGTAACCATAATTTGTTCCAAGCACCTAAGGTATTCGGTAATAACATCAACAGTTTAAATCATAAGTCCCATGCACGAGAATCTGATGGCACACAAGTTCAGTAGCGTGTATGGCCACCATGTGCGTTGACAACTGCCAGACAACGCCTCCGCATGTACCTTGTGATGCTTGTGAACACATGATTGGGAAGACGACGCCATTGTTGCTGCAAAATGGTGCCAAGATCTTGCAAATTCTGTGGTTGGTTCTGGAGAGTGCGCAGACTTCTGTCGAGAGCATCCCAGACGTTTTCGATGGGATTGAGGTCAGGAGACCTTGACGGCCAGTCCATGACGTTGACTCCCGCATTCTGAAGGAAATTCCTTGTCAAAATTGCTGTGACGGGTCTGGCATTGTCGTGTTGGAAGATCAAACCGGGTCCATGTGCTGCCATAAAAGGCAGAAGTTCTGGTGCCAGTACCTAGTCGCGGTAAGCAGCAGCGTTGAGATTGCCACGGATGACAAGAAGCTTGGAACGTGCATTGCCACAGAAAGCACCCCACACCATGACACTTCCGCCTCGAAATCCGTCAACTTCCTGTACACAACACTGGGCGTAACGTTCATGACGGCGCCTCCACACCCTCGCCCTATCATCAGCAAATCGAAGATTAATTCGGGATTCATCACTGAAGACGACTTAAGTCCATCGTAAGTGTCGCTGTGCCCACAACTGACGTTGACGTCTGTGTAATTGAGTCAGAATCGGCCCGCAGTACGGCCGTCGTGCTTGAAGGTGAGAAGTTCTCAGACGGTTTTGAACAGTTTGCGCAGTTCATTTGAACAGTTCAATTCTGGTTGATGCAGCCGTCAAAAATCGGTTACGGAGGTGACGTAAGACAATCTAACGATCCGCTGCATGTGACGTCACACGGGGTCGACCTGGCCGAGGGCGCATAGCGGTGGTACCCGTTTGCTGTAGACGCGTCTGTAAATCATAAACAGTCCGTCGACTACAACCCATCGTCCTTGTGACTTCACCTACGGACGTTCCCGTCTGCAACATGCCGATGGCACGTTCACGTTGCACATTTGAAAGGCGTGGCATGACAAATGGCCGTAAAGACTTTTGTTTTCTTGTGTTTTTCTTTTTTTGTTAATGACTGCTAACAAGTATGGCTGAAAACACGTGCGGTTATGGCCACGTGACCAGCTGCACGTGAAAAAACACTTTTGCCACTTTAGTGCTGTGCACATGATTTTGATCGATTCACCTGCACAAAAACGGGCGTTATCTGAAGACAATACGTGGCCATTACTGTTTAAATACACAATAAAGGCCCACAATGATAACTGGTCAAAATGTTAAAATTTTAGGATTGTGAAGTTTTTAATTTGGTTCAGTATATATCCTCATAAGATGAAACATGTCTGATAAGAACTACCTCAGTAAGTCAGTCACAGTAAATATAAATAAAATATATTACAATAAAGGATGTCAGTATGTTTCCCGATAGTACTGTCCAATGACCCAAACTAGCACATTGTGGAATGGGTTCGTCCAGTCATAGTGATAGCCTTCTAATACCATAACCGATCCACCGCCAAATCTATTAACGTTCATTTCGAAAGTATGCAGCAATTAAATTCGCCGTTTGAGCTCGATGTCGTAGAGCCTGGGTTCGGATCAATCGATCCTGTATTCTTATCGTTCACCTGGGACACCCTGAACGAGGTCGATCGTCAACATTTTTGGTTTGTTGGTATCTGTTCCACGAGCCATTTAACGTATACTGCACGCTGACTTCAGTCATTTTCCAGCATTCCAATAACCCGAAAACGCTCCACGCGTTGCTGACGCCGCATCGCTAGTTTATACACAAACAAGGAATGACATCAAGTAAATCACAAATCTGTATGAATAGCAGAATCTATAAGAATGTCAGAAATAATGGTCCACTGAGATTAATCGACCTTCCTTGAAAGTGACAAAATGAGGAATGTCACCCAACGAAGGTGTTTGGCGCTAATGCGTGAGGCTCGTGCAATTAACTAGGATGTTTTTGGGTGGTTTTTACAAACATAAACGTTCTTGTACAGAATGTTTGTTCCCCACACTTATCTTTGTTCCAATACTTGTCATGTGACATAAGAGACAGTCAGGAAGAGGACAGAGAGCATGTGACATGACAGACAGTCAGGAAGAGGACAGAGAGCATGTGACATGACAGACACAGTCAGGCAGAGGACAGAGAGCATGTGACATGACAGACAGTCAGGAAGAGGACAGAATGCATGTGACATGACAGACAGTCAGGAAGAGGACAGAGAGCATGTGACATGACAGACAGTCAGGAAGAGGACAGAGAGCATGTGACATGACAGACACAGTCAGGCAGAGGACAGAGAGCATGTGACATGACAGACAGTCAGGAAGAGGACAGAATGCATGTGACATGACAGACAGTCAGGAAGAGGACAGAGAGCATGTGACATGACAGACAGTCAGGAAGAGGACAGAGAGCATGTGACATGACAGACACAGTCTGGCAGAGGACAGAGAGCAAGTGAAATGACAGATACAGTCAGACAGAGGACAGAGAGCATGTGACATGACAGACACAGTCTGGCAGAGGACAGAGAGACTGTGACATGACAGACACAGTCAGGCAGAGGAGAGAGAGCATGTGTCAGGACAGATACAGTAAGGCAGAGGCCAGAGAACATGTGACATGACAGACACAGTCAGACACAGGACGGAGAGCATGTGTCAGGACAGATACAGTAAGGCAGAGGCCAGAGAACATGTGACATGACAGACACAGTCAGACAGAGGACGGAGAGCATGTGACTGGACAGACACAGCCAGGAAGAGGACAGAGAGCATGTGACATGACAGACACAGTCTGGCAGAGGACAGAGAGACTGTGACATGACAGACACAGTCAGACAGAGGACGGAGAGCATGTGTCAGGACAGATACAGTAAGGCAGAGGTCAGAGAACATGTGACATGACAGACACAGTCAGACAGAGGACGGAGAGCATGTGACATGACAGACACAGTCAGGCAGAGGACAGAGAGCAAGTGACAAGACAGACACAGCCAGGAAGAGGACAGAGAGCATGTGACATGACAGACACAGTCAGGCAGAGGACAGAGAGAGCACGTGACATGACAGACACAGTCAGACAGAGGAGGGAGAGCATGTGACAGGACAGACACAGTCAGGCAGAGGAGAGAGAGCACGTGACATGCCAGACACAGGCAGACAGAGGACGGAGAGCATGTGTCAGGACAGATACAGTCAGGCAGAGGACAGAGAGAATGTGACATGACAGACACAGTCAGACAGAGGACGGAGAGCATGTGACATGACAGACACAGTCAGACAGAGGACAGAGAGAGCACGTGACATGACAGACACAGCCAGGAAGAGGACAGAGAGCATGTGACATGACAGACACAGTCAGGCAGAGGACAGAGAGAGCACGTGACATGACAGACACAGTCAGACAGAGGAGGGGGAGCATGTGACAGGACAGACACAGTCAGGCAGAGGAGAGAGAGCACGTGACATGCCAGACACAGGCAGACAGAGGACGGAGAGCATGTGTCAGGACAGATACAGTCAGGCAGAGGACAGAGAGAATGTGACATGACAGACACAGTCAGACAGAGGACGGAGAGCATGTGACATGACAGACACAGTCAGACAGAGGACAGAGAGAGCACGTGACATGACAGACACAGCCAGGAAGAGGACAGAGAGCATGTGACATGACAGACACAGTCAGGCAGAGGACAGAGAGAGCACGTGACATGACAGACACAGTCAGACAGAGGAGGGGGAGCATGTGACAGGACAGACACAGTCAGGCAGAGGAGAGAGAGCACGTGACATGACAGACACAGGCAGACAGAGGACGGAGAGCATGTGACAGGACAGACACAGTCAGGCAGAGGAGAGAGAGCACGTGACATGCCAGACACACGCAGACAGAGGACGGAGAGCATGTGACATGACAGACACAGTCAGTAAGAGGACGGAGAGCCAGTGACATGACAGACACAGTCAGGCAGAGGACGGAGAGCATGTGACATGACAGACACAGTCAGGCAGAGGACGTAGAGCATGTGACATGACAGACACAGTCAGACAGAGGACGTAGAGCATGTGACATGACAGATACAGTCAGACAGAGGACAGAGAGCATGTGACATGACAGACACAGTCAGGCAGAGGACAGAGAGCATGTGACAAGACAGACACAGTCAGTAAGAGGACAGAGAGCCTGTGACATGACAGACACAGTCAGACAGAGGATAGAGAGCATGTGACATGACAGACACAGTCAGGCAGAGGACGTAGAGCATGTGACATGACAGACACAGTCAGGCAGAGGACAGAGAGCATGTGACATGACAGACACAGTCAGACAGAGGACAGAGAGCGTGTGACATGAGTGACACAGTAAGGCAGAGGACGGAGAGCATGTGACATGACAGACACAGTCAGACAGAGAACGGAGAGCATGTGACAAGACAGATACAATCAGTAAGAGGACAGAGAGCATGTGACATGACAGATACAGTCAGTAAGAGGACAGAGAGCCTGTGACATGACAGACACAGTCAGACAGAGGATAGAGAGCATGTGACATGACAGGCACAGTCAGGCAGAGGACGTAGAGCCTGTGACATGACAGACACAGTCAGACAGAGGATAGAGAGCATGTGACATGACAGACACAGTCAGTAAGAGGACAGAGAGCCTGTGACATGACAGACACAGTCAGGCAGAGGACGGAGAGCATGTGACATGACAGACACAGTCAGGCAGAGGACGTAGAGCATGTGACATGACAGACACAGTCAGACAGAGGACGTAGAGCATGTGACATGACAGATACAGTCAGACAGAGGACAGAGAGCATGTGACATGACAGACACAGTCAGGCAGAGGACAGAGAGCATGTGACAAGACAGACACAGCCAGGAAGAGGACAGAGAGCATGTGACATGACAGATACAGCCAGGAAGAGGACGGAGAGCATGTGACATGACAGACAGTCAGGCAGAGGGGGTAGGATGGGGGAGAGCATGTGACAAGACAGACACAGTCCTCGGTTATCTGATTACTCTATGTACACGTGACGCCTCCAGTATCTTTTATCGTTTAAAATGTTGAATAAATTGGTCATTCAGACATTGAATGTAACTGCATTACAATGTTGAACACGTTGGCAATTCAGACACTGCGTGTAACTACATAACAATGTTCAACAAGTTGGTCATTTAGATATTGCATGTAACTACATTACAATGTTGAACACGTTTGGGCATTCAGACATTGCATGTCACTACATTATAATGTTGAATAAATTGGTCATTCAGACATTGCATGTCAGTTCATTATAATGTTGAATAAACTGGTCATTCAGACACTGCATGTAACTACATTTCAATGTTCAACAAGTTGGCCATTCAGACACTGCATGTAGCTCCATTACAGTGTTGAACAAGTTGGCCATTCAGACACTGCGCTTACCTACATTACACTGATCAACACGTTGGCAAATCAGACACTGCATGTAACTACATTATAATGTTGAATAAACTGGTCATTCAGACATTGCATGTAACTACATTATAATGTTGAATAAATTAAATTAAATGTTGAATACAATGTTGAACAAGTTGGTCATTCAGACATTGCATGTAACTACAAAACAATGTTGAACAAGTTGGTCATTCAGAAAGTGCATGTAACTACATAACTGTGTTGAATAAACTGGTCATTCAGACATTGCATCTAACTACATTACAATGTTCAACAAGTTGGTCATTCAGAAAGTGCATGTCACTACATTACAATGTTCAACAAGTTGGTCATTCAGACTTTGAATATATCTACATTACAATGTTCAACAAGTTGGTCATTCAGAAAGTGCATGTACCTACATAACAATGTTCAACACGTTGGCAATTCAGACACTGCGTGTAACTACATTACAATGTTCAACAAGTTGGTCATTCAGACACTGCATGTAACTACATTACAATGTTCAACACGTTGGCAATTCAGACACTGCATATAACTACATTACAATGTTCAACAAGTTGGTCATTCAGAAAGTGCATGTACCTACATAACAATGTTCAACACGTTGGCAATTCAGACACTGCGTGTAACTACATTACAATGTTCAACAAGTTGGTCATTCAGACACTGCATGTAACTACATTACAATGTTCAACACGTTGGCAATTCAGACACTGCATATAACTACATTACAATGTTCAACAAGTTGGTCATTCAGAAAGTGCATGTACCTACATTACAATGTTCAACACGTTGGCAATTCAGACACTGCGTGTAACTACATTACAATGTTCAACAAGTTGGTCATTCAGACACTGCATGTAGCTACATTACAATGTTCAACACGTTGGCAATTCGAACACTGCATATAACTACATTACAATGTTCAACAAGTTGGTCATTCAGACACTGCATGTAACTACAAAACAATGTTGAACAAGTTGGTCATTCAGAAAGTGCATGTAACTACATAACTGTGTTGAAT
Source organism: Haliotis rufescens (assembly GCF_023055435.1). Classification (NCBI taxonomy): domain Eukaryota; kingdom Metazoa; phylum Mollusca; class Gastropoda; order Lepetellida; family Haliotidae; genus Haliotis; species Haliotis rufescens. The sequence goes on along the minus strand of NW_025964001.1, from coordinate 47,200,524 downwards.
AAACTGGTCATTCAGACATTGCATCTAACTACATTACAATGTTCAACAAGTTGGTCATTCAGAAAGTGCATGTCACTACATTACAATGTTCAACAAGTTGGTCATTCAGACTTTGAATATATCTACATTACAATGTTCAACAAGTTGGTCATTCAGAAAGTGCATGTACCTACATAACAATGTTCAACACGTTGGCAATTCAGACACTGCGTGTAACTACATTACAATGTTCAACAAGTTGGTCATTCAGACACTGCATGTAACTACATTACAATGTTCAACACGTTGGCAATTCAGACACTGCATATAACTACATTACAATGTTCAACAAGTTGGTCATTCAGAAAGTGCATGTACCTACATAACAATGTTCAACACGTTGGCAATTCAGACACTGCGTGTAACTACATTACAATGTTCAACAAGTTGGTCATTCAGACACTGCATGTCACTACATTACAATGTTCAACACGTTGGCAATTCAGACACTGCATATAACTACATTACAATGTTCAACAAGTTGGTCATTCAGAAAGTGCATGTACCTACATTACAATGTTCAACACGTTGGCAATTCAGACACTGCGTGTAACTACATTACAATGTTCAACAAGTTGGTCATTCAGACACTGCATGTAACTACATTACAATGTTCAACACGTTGGCAATTCGAACACTGCATATAACTACATTACAATGTTCAACAAGTTGGTCATTCAGACACTGCATGTAACTACATTACAATGTTCAACACGTTGGCAATTCAGACACTGCGTGTAACTACATTACAATGTTCAACAAGTTGGTCATTCAGAAAGTGCATGTAACTACATAACTGTGTTGAATAAACTGGTCATTCAGACATTGCATGTAACTACATTACAATGTTCAACAAGTTGGTCATTCAGAAAGTGCATGTTACTACATTACAATGTTCAACAAGTTGGTCATTCATACTTTGCATATAACTACATTACAATTTTCAACACGTTGGCAATTCAGACACTGCATATAACTACATTACAATGTTCAACAAGTTGGTCATTCAGAAAGTGTATGTAACTACATTACAATGTTCAACAAGTTGGTCATTCAGACACTGCATGTAACTACATTACAATGTTCAACACGTTGGCAATTCAAACACTGCATGTAACTACATTACAATGTTCAACAAGTTGGTCATTCAGAAAGTGCATGTAACTACATAACTGTGTTGAATAAACTGGTCATTCAGACATTGCATCTAACTACATTACAATGTTCAACAAGTTGGTCATTCAGAAAGTGCATGTCACTACATTACAATGTTCAACAAGTTGGTCATTCAGACTTTGAATATATCTACATTACAATGTTCAACAAGTTGGTCATTCAGAAAGTGCATGTCACTACATTACAATGTTCAACAAGTTGGTCATTCAGACTTTGAATATAACTACATCACAATGTTCAACACGTTGGCAATTCAGACACTGCATTTAACTACATTACAATGTTCAACAAGTTGGTCATTCAGACGTTGTATGTCACTACATTACAATGTTCAACAAGTTGGTCATTCAGACATTGCATGTAACTACATTATAATGTTGAATAAATTGGTCATTCAGACATTGCATGTAACTACATTACAATGTTCAACAAGTTTGTCATTCAGAAAGTGCATGTCACTACATTACAATGTTCAACAAGTTGGTCATTCAGACTTTGAATATAACTACATTACAATGTTCAACAAGTTGGCAATTCAGACACTGCATATAACGACATTACAATGTTCAACAAGTTGGTCATTCAGAAAGTGCATGTACCTACATAACAATGTTCAACACGTTGGCAATTCAGACACTGCATGTAACTACATTACAATGTTCAACAAGTTGGTCATTCAGACACTGCATGTAACTACATTACAATGTTCAACAAGTTGGCAATTCAGACACTGCATATAACTACATTACAATGTTCAACAAGTTGGTCATTCAGAAAGAGCATGTAACTACATTACAATGTTCAACACGTTGGCAATTCAGACACTGCGTGTAACTACATTACAATGTTCAACAAGTTGGTCATTCAGACACTGCATGTAACTACATTACAATGTTCAACACGTTGGCAATTCGAACACTGCATATAACTACATTACAATGTTCAACAAGTTGGTCATTCAGACACTGCATGTAACTACATTACAATGTTCAACACGTTGGCAATTCGGACACTGCATATAACTACATTACAATGTTCAACAAGTTGGTCATTCAGAAAGTGCATGTAACTACATTACAATGTTCAACAAGTTGGTCATTCAGACACTGCATGTAACTACATTACAACGTTCAACTAGTTGGTCATTCAGAAAGTGTATGTACCTACATTACAATGTTCAACAAGTTGGTCATTCAGAAAGTGTATGTACCTACATTACAATGTTCAACAAGTTGGTCATTCAGACGTTGTATGTCACTACATTACAATGTTCAACAAGTTGGTCATTCAGACATTGCATGTAACTCAAATGCAATGTTCAACAAGTTGGTCATTCAGACACATTTTAGTACGTCGTTTAGGATATCCAAAGACGAGGGGTACATGGGGTTGTATTAATTTATGTTTTATACCACGAGCCGTTTTTCAAAACAGTTGGACCGCCTTTCTGATTTAGTGGATGGATAATCTGCTCAGATAGCGGAAGGTCGGTGGTTTGATCGCCGGTCGCGTCACACCAAGACGTTAAAATATAGTTCTTGTTGTTACCCTGTCTGGCGTTCGGCTTTAAAGAGATAAAACAAGGACTGGTCGGCTCTCCGTCAGTATACTCTTTCAGAATGGGATATCCATTTTAAACTGCGGCATGGTATCTTAGTGGGCTGGTAGCACTATAAAACCGACATTAGTCCGGCCTAATACACACACGCACGCACGCACTCACGCACGCACCTACGCATGCATGCACGCACGCAAAGCAAAGCAAAGCAAAGCACGTGCAAAGAACGACAGAGAACATGAAGGCTGTATTCGTGAGATGTGTTCTTTACTGTTTTTGAACAGGTTGGCATCTTTGTTTCAAAGTGGCAAATCAGTTAATGTTGGTAACGTTTCTTTTGGCCCTCAGATTATTATCAATGTTACGTTCGTCTTATCGTGTACAAGAGAATGTTTGAATTCCCAGTAGCCTCTACTCTTGTCGAACTGTTTAAACCTGCTGTTATAATCATCATTGTGAACACATACGCTGTTGGAAAACTCTTTGCGATATTGCCTGGATACTAGCATTGTTAATGTTGCAATAAGTAGCAGTTAATCACCATATCTGTGTGTACCGTAAGACTTAATGACGTAGAACACAAGCCCGCAAACACTGCAGTGAGATGTACAGGGAGATACACACACTATTTCATCCGTCTTGGTGTTTGTGTTCGGTTCTAGCGCTGGCGGTCGTGCATGTGGAAATCATCAACACTGAACAAGTGTAACTGATGCCAATGTGAAGAGAAAATCCAGCATTTGATGAGCACTAAGACAATACCTATTTTACGCTGCCAACTTCCGAGGTCGTATTTTGGAATAGAAAAAGACTGTTAACCATATTAGCAGACACGCTACCATATGATTTTGTCATGATAACACGATGACGGAGCTTTCTTACAACGCAATAAATACGTGTAATTACTACACGAAGACAATTACTGTCCTGCCGCCGTGATGGGAGCATATGTGACCAATATGCTTGCCCTAGGTGCGGTATATTTAGCGACAATTATCCTCCCTGCCTCCTCAACAAATGCGGAAGGTCATGCATGAGATCATTTCGTATGTAAGTACATCGTATTAACTTGGCGCTTCCCCACAGGAGCTTTGAAAGTCGAGCCAGTCCATCGTTTTATGGCCGACTGCTGGCATTCAAGAACGATTGATACTGTACCATGCGACCGCAGTTAGATGGGGGCTCTTCAGAGGCTATGTTACACAATACTGTCCTTATTACTCCAGGGCGACAATATCCCGCCTCATGCTTAACCTGCGGATGACCTTCCCTTTGAGCGAAGGCTTGCGAGAGTTCAGAAGTCCTACATGACGCTGCAGACGATACTTGCAGGACCTTCTTGAAATTGCCAGAGAACATGGTGAGACTACATGTCAGCACACTAGCAACGTGACGGAGTCCCTTAACCTCCCCACAGCTCAGTACAGGAGGTGCCGGGCTGCCGTATCTACCCTCTGGTATCAGCTTTACCGCTTTACACTTATCCAATCACCAGAATAATACGGGAAATAGGACAGAATCAAACATCCATCAATTTTAGTTTATTTAGATTAATTATTCGAACCTATTAAACATGCATCACGATTGTCAGCCACTAAAACAGGGGAATACAATAAGCCAATCCAAACTATCACTAAACTTGTCAAACTTCCAAAAACATGATGTGTCTGATCCGTTCAAAATTTTCGCATCCCATTATTACGGAAATAAATATTAGGTTAATTATCTTGTAAACTTGTAAAGCTGAAGAAAAGTATTACATGACTTGAGGAATAATGAGCTATAATGATCAGATCATGAAGCTTTGTGTCGAAGCACCACACTGACACGAATGGGCGTTCCGCGGTCAAAAAGCGTCAATGCTAGCTTACAACATGCACTTTGTCTTGTAACGTAATTGACAGTGAACCAAACAGCAGAGTCCACTAGTTTTCCCGCCTCACTCAGGGTCGACGTTTAACCGGTGTTTGCAGTTACAGGTACCGGCCTGCTGTGACAGCCACAGAGCAATGTCTACACCAGCATGAGAGTGCTCGTACAACTGTTGATAATAAACAATCACAGGGGACGAGATTGTTTATTTCGGATAGGTCTCATTTGAAACATATGAGACATTTATTCGTATTTTGTGCACTGGGAGAAAGCAAATGTCTTGTTCTGTGCGTAAGGAACCCTGTGTAAACAACTTATACATGTGAAATGACATAATCCCCCACAGTGTTGGACTGAAATGGGATTGTAATGAGGCGACGATGTGGGAAATCAGCCGCACACGTCAACGTTTAAACAGTGAACTTGGTGAAATGTACATGTCATCGACAAGCCATTGATGTTACTGTGACATTAATGACATGTGCAACAACACACGTGCAATTTCTGGAGGATGTTTCGCCATAGGCTTAAGTACTCTGTGCTGACTGTGTAGTTTGTGAACAAACCAGTACCCTTCTGTACATTACTAGTAAACAGAAATCACCATTCGGACATTCGCATAAACACTCGACGGAATACCCCCTGTCATTACTAGAATCACTATATTACTTGTTGTTTTGAAAACCCACAGCTCATTATTTTGTTTAAAAACAAAATCTCAGCCTCCATCTGCTAGAAAGAAATAATCTAATCCTCAATAAAAAGTATCGACAGCAATATGGCCATCCTCATCAATACAGAGTATTTCGTGAGCACAAACATAATCCTTGACATCGAGATATGAGCATGATAGACAGTATGCCTGTAACAATTATTTATTGATAATCATTTCAAATTTTTCCAATACAATAGCATGCAAGTCAGAGTGTCGTGTCCTTGGACAAGGTTATTGATTCCACTTGTTCCGCTGTAATGTGACTGAAACAGTTGTTGGCTTGACGTGAAATGTCCATTAAGCATCATTAACCCCAATCTCATTAAAATTAGATGTCAGTTCTCGCTTCAGCTAAACAAACTTTGTTTGCGAGAGCTAAGATCTGATTTTAATGAGATTGCATTTACCCTTGCAGGGAAAAAATACAGCATAAACAAAATTGTTCTGTCAAAAAATAGGAAATATATATCAACATCATTACAGGTTATGCCATGAATAAAAACAAAAAAGAAAGTATTGTGTCCAAGGTATGGAAGATGGGGTCAGTTGTTCAGTATTCGATCAACCATCAAGACAGAAATCAGCACACGAGACTCTCTTTAATCCCTCGGAATGTGACAATTGCCACTCAGTATTGTGTATGCCCAACGCGGGATTTCGGGAATATAAACATTTCTATAAATGTATAGCACCTCTATTTAGTAAAATGTGTACATGCCTAGTTAACGACTGGTGTATAAGGCTACAGACGAGTACACTAAGTATCTAGTTGTAACAAAGTAGGTATTTAGTTGTCTTTCATTTCAAGTATTAACGTTATAAGCTTATATATGGAAGTAGGTATCTAGATGGGTTTTTTATATCAAGTATTATTGTTACAAGCTTATATATACAAGTAGGTATCCAGCTAGATGGTTTTTTTTCATCTGAAATCACAATGCTACAAGCTTATATACAAATAAGTGTCGTGTTGCTTTTCATCTCAAGTAACAATGCTACAAGCTTATATCTTGAAGTATGTATCGAGTTGTTGTTTTTTGTTAATGTCCATGTTTCATATTGATATACACAAGTACACTGTGTCTATCCTCTCAAGTATCAATGTTAAGTACTTATATACTCACACGCAAAAGAAACGCAAGTCGAGTATGCAGTATACATGTTATTTATTTTCAACAGTAAAGACAAGAAATACTAATAGGGCAAGATTGACAAAAATTTGTCTGAAAACAGTTAAATGGATTAAAAGCCAGATGACATAATTGTTTTTTTTTCAAATGTTAAGGGATAACACAGTTTCGGGTCAATACCCAAAATGTCAGTCAATACCTGGTGTGACCACGGCAGTTGTAGGGATTGGGCGCACATTGTGCAGACGCCTTTGAACCTCATCCCACAAGTGTTCGATGGGGTTCAGATCAGGGCTGAGGGCCGGCAACGGTAGAACACGGATGTTGTGTTGTTGCAGAAAGGCCATGGTAGCTCTGGCAACATGGGGAAGAACGTTGTCCTGCTGGAAAATGTGTTGTTGATGTTGTGCAAAAAATGGAACAACGTGGGGTCTGATCAGTGATCACTTGGTCGATATACCGCTGAGCAGTGACGCCGTGTCCCCGACCTTGATCAACATTCAGAAAGCACATGGGTCCAAGTCTCGCATTAAGTCCAATCCCTGCCCATATCATGACGCTAGGTCCACCCCATTTATCCCTTTCCACAACGTTTCTGTCAGCGAAACGATCACCTCGACGCCGCCAAATTCTGACTCTTCCGTCTGCATGGGAGACACAAAAGCGACTTTCATCAGAGAAGTTGACACGCCTCCACTCACGATGACGCCAAATGTGATGACCCTGTGCCCACTGAAGTCGTGCTTGTTGATGCCGTGGTTGGAGTACAGGACGACGTGCTGGGCGGCGACATCTGAGGTTGTTGGAACGGAGACGTCGGATCACAGTGTCCCGGCTAATGTGTCGATTATGTGTTCCTATGGTCTGTCGAGCACTTTCACTTGCAGTTAGGAACGGATGTCGCTGGTGTTGACGGGTAATCTGCCGATCTTGTCGAGGTGTGGAGACCCTAGATCTGTGGTCTGTGTAGCATTGTATCGATGCAGGAGACGGTAAATTGTGGTATGTTAACGTTGAAATGACGGGCAACATCTTGGACAGACTATCCAGCTTCCAAACGTCCGATAGCCTTGTTTCTCTGAATTTGAGTTAGGCGTGGCATTGTTGACCAAGGAGTGGTAGGTCCAAGAATCGGCCACAGTTTTATACCCACTACAGTTCGTGACAGTTCGTGCATTTTCGATTTCGCGAGAAATGGGTGCATGATACCCATATATTCATTGAAATGGTGCGTTTTGGCGATTGGTTTTTTATGTTGCGTTTTTATTGATGACACCATCAGGCTTCACTACATGCTTAAACTCAATTTATGGTTCCGTTATGGTTATTGCGTTTCTTTTGCGTGTAAGTATATATACAAGTAGTATTTAGTTGTTTTTCATCTCAAATATCAATGTTACAAGATCATGAAGTGATCATGAAGTGATCATGAAGTAGGTAACTAGTTGTCTTGCCTCACTAGCAGACGAATTTATTGCTGCAAACAGAGGGGCAAAATAATTTTTAACGAGTTTTTTTTTATGTAATTGAAAATTGAAAGAACTGTTGTTAAATTTGATTATGTCTATTAAACCATCACACATTTCTGCAACAGTTTGTATAAAGTAATCTGGATGGGTAAATTTGCTAAAACAATGCTCGGTTAAATGAAGGAAAAGAAAGGAACACGCAATCACATGACCATCGCCTTGTTTAAAATGCTGTAAAATTGTGCTGAAAAAAGCAAATTTATTGAATTTCAAAGATAAGATGTCTAAGATATCTATTAGCAGTAAATCTACTAAGTAAAATAGTTTTAAATTAATGTATACAGCTGCATCCCAAAAGTTTGTTCACTTCACTTTCTTAAAGTTAAGCACTGCGTTTTGATACCTTAGATTATTTTATTTTCCAATCTATTGGTTTTTTTTAGATATGCATACTAACCTTATATGCAAATGTACCAAACTTAACCGAAATTTGCCAACTTTACATGTATATTAAGTTTTGTATCCACTCTCCCCGGTGTCACCTATCAGTCGTCAGAAGCACGGAGAAGATTGTATGCAGCATCAAAGGGTAAGTTAACATCTATTCTATTCTGTAATTTTTGTAGCTAACCTTTGGCCTCTAATAATGTGTCTGAAAAAATGATTTTGAGAAAAATGTTAACTGTAAATGCGGTTGAATTGGTTTTTCGATACAATGTGCTTTTTGCAAAATAATATCTGCCAAAATCAATGTTCTAGAGATAAGTCTCTGCAAATCATTTCAACTTCTAGTTAATTATGTTATAATTTATTTGATTTAATTTGTAATGCAGGATGGCAGCGAGAAAGTGACGTAACCTGACTTTAGATGAGAGGAGGCAAATTTACCGACATGGGTACAATGTGTGAAGCCCATTTCTGGTGTCCCCCGCCGTGATATTGCTGGAATATTGATAAAAGCGGCGTAAAACCATACTCACTCACTCACTCGTCTCATGTTATGGACTTGAGTGTCTAGTTGTCTGATCAAATAGCACTAATACATGCTGATGCACAATCACACTACAGGAAGGAACGATTCTTTCATATCAAGCTCAAACTACTCCCCCTGTATAACATCCGATTCTTTCATATCAGGCTCAAACTACTCCCCCTATTCTATATCCGATTCTTTCATATCAGGCTCAAACTACTCCCCCTATTCTATATCCGATTCTTTCATATCAGGCTCAAACTACTCCCCCTATTCTATATCCGATTCTTTCATATCAGGCTCAAACTACTCCCCCTGTTCTATATCCGATTCTTTCATATCAGGCTCAAACTACTCCCCCTATTCTATATCCGATTCTTTCATATCAGGCTCAAACTACTCCCCCTATTCTATATCCGATTCTTTCATATCAGGCTCAAACTACTCCCCCTATTCTATATCCGATTCTTTCATGTCAAGCTAAAGCTACTCCCCCTATTCTATATCCGATTCTTTCATATCAGGCTCAAACTACTCCCCCTATTCTATATCCGATTCTTTCATATCAAGCTCAAACTACTCCCCCTATTCTATATCCGAGTCTTTAATATCAAGTTCAAACTATTCCCCCAATTCTATATCCGATTCTTGAATAGCAGGCTCAAACTACTCCCCCTATTCTATATCCGATTCTTTCATATCAGGCTCAAACTACTCCCCCTATTCTATATCCGATTCTTTAATATCAAGCTCAAACTACTCCCCCAATTCTATATCCGATTCTTGAATAGCAGGCTCAAACTACTCCCCCAATTCTATATCCGATTCTTGAATAGCAGGCTCAAACTACTCCCCCAATTCTTTATCCGATTCTTTCATATCAAGCTCAAACTACTCCCCCTATTCTGTATCCGATTCTTGAGTAGCAGGCTCAAACTACTCCCCTTTCTATATCCGATTCTTGAGTAGCAGGCTCAAACTACTCCCCTTTCTATATCCGATTCTTTCATATCAGGCTCGAACTACTCCCCCTATTCTTTATCCAATTTTTGTTATATCAGGCTCAAACTACTCCCCCTGTTCTATATCCAATTCTTGAGTATCAGGCTCAAACGATTCCCCCTGTATTACATCCGATTCTTTAATATAAGACTCAAACTAACCTCATTTATTCTATATCTGATTCTTTAATATCAGGCTCAAACTACTCCCATTGTTCTATATACGATTCTTTAATATCAGGCTCAAATTGCTATTCTATATCCGATTCTTGAGTATCAGGCTCAATCTACTCCCCCAATTCTATATCTGATTCTTTAATATCAGGCTCAAACTGCTCCCCATATTCTATATCCGATTCTTGAGTATCAGGCTCAAAGTTATCGACCTCACGCCAGATGTCGAATGTAAGATAAGGGGAGGTAACGCCGTGTCATTACAACTATCCCAACAACTAACGCAAAACTTGTTGAAAACTTACCTTCTGACGAGTTTCTAGCTATCTTATGCTTGTAAAGCAGTTCCGAAATAAGGATCATGAAGTTAGAAGCCTTCCTTCTGAAGTTTGCCTTCAGTCCTCTGATACCTGTACACCAATCTGGATAGGTTTATGTGGAGAGGTAGGAACGGATCTCATCTAAATCCTACTTCATCTTATCAGAATCCATTTTTCAAATCGACACAATACGCGTACAAAGTTCTGTGTCGTCATAAATATCATCATCTCTATAGTTCTCCTGATATTCGAGAATTTAATCTTTACAAAGTTGTTTTTCAACATTGTAAGTCATTATGAGAATTTCCTGCTCAAAATCCCAGTAGACGATCCTACATGTTAAAACAACATTGGTCGATGAGGCAACATTCGTCAATACGATCTAGTCAATTACTGGTCAAGGGTTGAGATTGAAAGAACAGAGCAAATGTGTATACAGTGTATAGTGGTTGTGAGATTATGACTACCATTTGTTAGATTTGTCAAACAGACTATCCACTCACACTTCCTTTTAAAATCATAGACTCGCATTTGTATTATATGACCTCTTCCGGTCAGGTAAAACAAATTCCCTAAATACTTTGTAAATTTTGATTCACAAACAACAAATACTACGTTGTACAGCTTATTATAAAATTCACCTGGTAGGTAAATATATCTGATTTTATTTACTCACAGTTTATAATGCGCAGTTACCGAGATTTAGTGTATTGTAACTCGGCGAGTCGCTGCATTAAAAACAATAGGTAACATTAATAAAAATCGTAATATATTATAATTTACAAGACGATTAGTTTTTGTGTATAATTACGAGACGTACGTGTATCAACCACCTATTACCTAATAAAATAATAACCGCGCCGACTTCGATCACAAGGAAATAATTTCTGAACACAAAGCACACTTTAACTTCACTTAAAGGTAATTTGACGATAAAAATAATCTTTACATATTTTTTAACATATCTTTAATTGTTTTGAACAATATAGATTTCCATTAATTTTGTTACATTTCATGCATACATATCAACATTTTACATGAAGAAATAAGATTGTCAAATAGGTTATAGTGCCAACATAATTATCTTTCTAAAAAATATTACAGACATTACAATCAAACATCAGGTGCAGTATTACTTGAAATACAAAGTTAGTAAATTAGAATAATGAATACGAATCTTTTCTAAGTTAAACAAATATTGCTGTCAATATGACATCATATCCAGCCATTATGTCAGAAAATAAAGTTGATGTGTAACAGTATTTAAACAGTTTAAACGAAATGACTTGATAATGTCCTTCAAATTTATCACATAAAAACTTATTATGCAAAAAGCTGGTAATTTTACTTTATGCAAAATAAATGGGGTGCAATCTTCGAAAATACCATGCTGTATCATCGAAAATATATTATTTGTGTACGACATTCACAGACTGTTGCACAATTAGTGTCAAAACATTTGTATTCTTCAAAACAAATGGGGGAGTCATTTGAGCCTGGGGAGTTATCTGAGCCTACGACGGGGGAGTCGTTTGGGCCTAAGGGGAGTCATCTGAGTATAAGCTCAAATAACTAGAGTTGTCTGAGCTTGGGGAGTCATTTGAGCCTCCTACACCGGTACGGCATTCTACTAATCTATCTCTACTCTTCATACGTTTAGTAGACAATAGTTTTCACGTTTGCATCATTCAGCAAATTCACCGTGTAACCATAATGGAATATTTTAATTGTATTTCATATATTTTACCTATGTTGTTAAATTAGAAGATGAATGTATCAAGAGGTAGAGGTACAAGAATCCCCCGACAAGCACTGCGGCTGATATATGTTGCAATTATCAGTGAACAGCAGAATAACAACATATGCTAAACTTTTTCATTAATTTGTGACTCTCTCAGGCACTTTGGCGCTACAATATTTGCGAGTTTTGATATACCTACTATATATTGTCTTCTCATGGAATAGTTGAAGCACCTCGCTTTAATAAAATACATGTACAGCGTAATAGTAAGATTATGTTATCAGTTATTTTCCCCTTCCCCAAATGGCAATATTGTGCTTACAAAATGGCTGTTTGTCCAAGTACACCTTGGAGTTGGACATTTTACTCTTGACATTTCATCGTGATCTTTGACAGTATGTATTGAGAATGTTATCAAATTAAACTGCAACAGTGTAAATTTGACATAGGATATATTTTTGTCGTTACAAATAAATAAATCAATAAATAATCGTTGTCAGTGTAAAATGTAAAGTTCAATAATATATACGAGTAGGTAATACAGAATACAATATGTACACAGTAAATATCTTTGATGTTGTCTTGGAAATGAAAGGTTTTAAAAATTTAATACAGAGTAAACTCTGTACACACTACCCCCGTATGTTTACTGTTTATATGAAATATATATATATTATCTACACACCATATGTATGCTGACTTGGAAAGGAAAAGTTATACTCATGATACAAAATAAAGTATCTACACAATACCGCTTATGTTGACTAGAAAGTGGGAAAGTGAAGGTATGGCAATAGCTGGTACAAAAGAAAAAAAGTAATCTGTTAATATCCAGAATATTTAGTAAATAAACTGATGTTTATAGGTTACACGCCTGTAGTACAAAATGTATATAATATTGGATATATACACGGTACGTAAAATTCAACTGCTAAAATTAGTGTTCCAGTATTTCTTAGCATTTATACTGCCGGGCCAAAAAAAGTGTACATCCATAGTTGATGGTGGCTAAAAATGACACAAACAACAAATGGTTATTCGATGGTGATACAATTGACATAGGTGTCACAATTGTGTTTTGGATCTTAAGATTGCAGTGTTTTGGGGTTTTTTTCAGCCTCGTAATTTGTTTTCACCAAATTTTCTAAGTATTTGGTCAAAATCAATTTTCATGTGTATACTTTGTTTTGTCCGGCAGTGTATGGACTAAGATATGCATTGTAATTGACAGCAGACACAGGTTGTTATGTTCGGTAATAAATTATGGCTATATGAAAATATTTCTTCCGCAATTGCTGATACAAAGGGTACATAAGAGTACACGATGCGCATCTTCAATATTGTTGGAGTTCTACATTCACATGTTCTATTTCCTCTAGGAACTTGTATCTGTCTGCCTGTTAGGAAAGCTAGATCATTTGAAGAGACCTAAACACAGAAAGGGCTACTTTGGTTATATTTAGAAACGTTGTAAGAAGAAAGCTTTCCGATTTGTAAGTTAGATATAAAAATAATATTGAAAACCACTATTGTAGGGACCGACCAGTTGGTATCTGGGGGTCTGGAATGTCTTTTCGTAATAATATATTAACAAATTAATTTATCCTCAGGTTGAACCAAAATAAAAATAAATCTGTCACTGGAGACTGGATGTTCTGAAAACAAATACTTGGTTCCTAATTTTAAAAAAATCTCCTCTGTGTAAATAGCGTTGGAGACGAGTACTAATTTTATATTCACATCTTTTGAGAGTCTAAGTAACAGTTTTAACAAAGCGTTCGGGATACTTTACCTTTGATTCATGGTTTATGTCAAACAAAGCCCAATTATATTTTCTACAGCTATCGTATAACATCATGTCCTACTGTGGGATATATGACAGGGGATTTGATGACGAAATCTGCCACACTCTCCTCAAACTAATGAAGTTTGAGTATTATTGTCTGCAACTTTCCACTAACGTGCACCTACATCTAAAGGATTCCCTTTGTAATAACATTCTCTTATTTTGCTAAATTACTTTCATTTATCTTAAGAACGCAAATTTTTGCCTTTTTGTGTTAACACTTATTATGCAAGTCATCAGAAGTACTAGAACCATATTAACAATTTCATCAGCGAATGACTGTAAGATGATTTTAACAATATATTGATATCATATTATGCTGCACGCCCGTTATTAAAGCGGCCCCTTACCAAAGAAAGACAACAAAAAATAATTTAATATACAACCTCTTCTAACACCAAAATTACATCCAGATTCATCTGAGAGTACCGTCTCTGCGTACATACACCATTACCTTTTCATATATATTTGCCAGTAACTTTGTATATTTTCGATGCAAGCGTCATAGGATTTTCTGAGTCAACAGCTACAAAACAATTCGTGGGATTCCCCTCCTTTATCCACTGCATGTTGATAGAACATACAGTGTACACAATACTCACTCTACATGGCTCGTGTACTGACGTCCAATTTATAAAGGAATAATTTTACTATCGCATGATAACAATACTAATAATTGCTGTGGTAGCAACAACTGCATGTCTAGCGTGACATGACTGGGGTGTACAGATTTGTAGGTAACTTCAACCATTGTTTTTGCTGCGTAGGGGCCGACCATTTGATATTCAGATGGGCTGGAATTTTTTTAATTAATAGTATATAAATTAATTTGTCCTCAGGTTGAACCTAAATAAAAATGAATCGTTCACTGGATACTGGATGTTCTAAAATACTTGGTTCCTAATAATTCTTTATTTCTGTGTATAAAAAAATATTCTGTCTCAAACATAAATCCTATACATTTCATCACGATACGTTCTTAGCTTACACGTAACTAACTGACACATACTTCTTGATATTTTCCAAGATGACGCGTAACTGACACACACACATCATCTTGCTGCGTTGTTAGCCTACAAGTGGGTAACTGCCATACACGTCATCTTGTTGCGACATTAGCCTACACGTGGGTAACTTCCATATTCTTCATCTTGCTGCGTTGTTAGCCTGCAAGTGGGTAACTGCCATACACTTCATCTTGCTACGTTGTTAGCCTCACCGTGGGTAACTGCCATACACTTCATCTTGCTGCGTTGTTAGCCTGCACGTGGGTAACTGCCATACACTTCATCTTGCTGCGTTGTTAGCCTGCACGTGGGTAACTGCCATACACTTCATCTTGCTGCGTTGTTAGCCTGCACGTGGGTAACTGCCATACACTTCATCTTGTTGTGTTGTTAGCCTGCACGTGGGTAACTGCCATACACTTCATCTTGCTGCGTTGTTAGCCTGCACGTGGGTAACTGCCATACACTTCATCTTGTTGTGTTGTTAGCCTGCACGTGGGTAACTGCCATACACTTCATCTTGCTGCGTTATTAGCCTGCACGTGGGTAACTGCCATACACTTCATCTTGTTTCGACATTAGCCTGCACGTGGGTAACTGCCATACACTTCATCTTGTTGCGTTATTAGCCTGCACGTGGGTAACTGCCATACACTTCATCTTGTTGCGACATTAGCCTGCACGTGGGTAACTGCCATACACTTCATCTTGTTGCGACATTAGCCTGCACGTGGGTAACTGCCATACACTTCATCTTGTTGCGACATTAGCCTGCACGTGGGTAACTGCCTTACACTTCATCTTGTTGCGACATTAGCCTGCACGTGGGTAACTGCCATACACGTCATCTTGCTGCGTTGTTATCCTGCACGTGGGTAACTGCCATACACTTCATCTTGTTTCGACATTAGCCTGCACGTGGGTAACTGCCATACACTTCATCTTGCTGCATTGTTAGCCTGCACGTGGGTAACTGCCATACACATCATCTTGTTGTGTTGTTTGCCTGCACGTGGGTAACTGCCATACACTTCATCTTGTTGTGTTGTTAGCCTGCACGTGGGTAACTGCCATACACTTCATCTTGTTGTGTTGTTAGCCTGCACGTGGGTAACTGTCATACACTTCAACTCGATTCGTTGTAAGCCTGCACGTGGGTAACTGCCATACACATCATCTTGTTGTGTTGTTAGCCTGCACGTGGGTAACTGCCATACACTTCATCTTGCTGCGTTGTTAGCCTGCACATGGGTAACTGCCATACACTTCATCTTGTTGCGACATTAGCCTGCACGTGGGTAACTGCCATACACGTCATCTTGCTGCGTTATTAGCCTGCACGTGGGTAACTGCCATACACTTCATCTTGTTGCGACATTAGCCTGCACGTGGGTAACTGACATACACGTCATCTTGCTGCGTTGTTATCCTGCACGTGGGTAACTGCCATACACTTCATCTTGTTTCGACATTAGCCTGCACGTGGGTAACTGCCATACACTTCATCTTGTTGCGACATTAGCCTGCACGTGGGTAACTGCCATACACTTCATCTTGCTGCGTTGTTAGCCTACAAATGGGTAACTGCCATACACGTCATCTTGCTGCGTTGTTAGCCTACAAATGGGTAACTGCCATACACTTCATCTTGCTGCGTTGTTAGCCTACATATGGGTAACTGCCATACACTTCAACTTGCTGCGTTGTTAGCCTACATATGGGTAACTGCCATACACTTCAACTTGCTGCGTTGTAAGCCTGCACGTGGGTAACTGTCATACACGCCAGCTTGCTGCATTGTTAGCCTGCACGTGGGTAACTGCCATACACTTCATCTTGATGCGTTGTTAGCCTGCACGTGGGTAACTGCCATACACTTCATCTTGCTGCGTTGTTAGCCTGCACGTGGGTAACTGCCATACACTTCATCTTGCTGCGATGTAAGCCTGCACGTGGGTAACTGTCATACACTTCAACTTGATGCGTTGTTAGCCTGCACGTGGGTAACTGTCATACACTTCAACTTGATGCGTTGTTAGTCTGCACGTGGGTAACTGCCATACACTTCATCTTGCTGCGTTGTTAGCCTGCACGTGGGTAACTGCCATACACTTCATCTTGCTGCGATGTAAGCCTGCACGTGGGTAACTGTCATACACTTCAACTTGATGCGTTGTTAGCCTGCACGTGGGTAACTGTCATACACTTCAACTTGATGCGTTGTTAGTCTGCACGTGGGTAACTGTCATACACTTCAACTTGATGCGTTGTAAGCCTGCACGTGGGTAACTGTCATACACTTCATCTTGATGCGTTGTAAGCCTGCACGTGGGTAACTGTCATACACTTCAACTTGATTCGTTGTAAGCCTGCACGTGGGTAACTGTCATACACTTCAACTCGATTCGTTGTAAGCCTGCACGTGGGTAACTGCCATACACTTCATCTTGTTGCGTTATTAGCCTGCACGTGGGTAACTGTCATACACTTCATCTTGCTGCGTTGTTAGCCTGCACGTGGGTAACTGTCATACACTTCAACTTGATGCGTTGTAAGCCTGCACGTGGGTAACTGTCATACACTTCATCTTGCTGCGTTGTTAGCCTGTACGTGGGTAACTGCCATACACATCATCTTGCTGCGTTGTTAGCCTGCACGTGGGTAACTGCCATACACTTCATCTTGTTGTGTTGATCTTTATCTTGATAATTGTGTGTTTTGTGCATTTGAACATTTTCTAATATCACTACTATCTTTGTAACAGGTACAGGACGACCATAGGGATTATATATTGACGTTAAAAACAAATTTACATAACAATACATATTAGTCGATGAAAGTATCTGACGCCGCAAGGTGAAATATTTCCTTGATGTATTAGTGATTCATAGTCTTGTATCTTTGTTAATGATCTGAGATAAATATTCTGTTTTCTAAATCTATAAATACATCTTCTTTGCCAATGTATTCAGATGAGTCTTTCAACTTAATGTTATATTTATTTCAGAGATTCAGATCTATTTCACCCAATTCCAGAATTCTATACTCTCCATATTATTAAATAACCGTATATAAACATTAGTTGTGTTGGTTGCCGATGTGTTTGATTAGTTTGAATTTCACAAATTTCTTTCTTTGAATACTTTCTACATTTATTTTTAATCAAATTGGATATACATAAACTCAGATGAATTATTTGTACATTTTGGGCAATAACTAATTCTTAGTTCATCATTCCCGGACCAACTAGCAGCTTTAAATGATGTTGCTCATTGACCAGTCATTTGCCTTTTACAGCATCGTTAACCTCTCTGTGTATGTTGTTCTTTCATGCTTAGTAGTTTTCAAGGAGATATATGTTTAGTAGCCATTAAGATGATGTTTAGTCCATGTCTATAGATAAAACAACCACAGCAATACGGGAAGAAAGAAAAGAGACACACACCACTGTGCTCTGTTCGGTGACAGTAGGCATGTGTGTAGCAACGCAAATGACAGGTGTTCAAATAATTGATAACAAGACACTTTACCTCATAGTTGGAGGACATAAGACCTTTGCTACCATTTACAAAGTGTATTTCCATGCCTGTACCAGACACAGAAATCCTAGATAGTTGAGGATAAAATTGTTGAGGGGGGTAGTCATTCTGTCGGTTTATTCAAATCTGTATGTGTAAAATGACGGTGATGAAGTTGTATCCAGATTGTTACACATCCCTTGTGTTGTAAGGTGGAGATTGGATTGTCTGAGGCAACTCCTACCTGTATCATGGAACAGTCCGCCTTTCTGCAACATGGTTATCAAACGTGAGTGTTGAGATGCTTTTGCAATATGATTTTTAGACCAAATTTGAAAAGAAACCAACCTGATTTCAAGTATTTCAAACTTAACAATGATATATAGTGAACCACATTTAAAGACAACAATTTAATAAAGTGCATTCAGGTACACAACTCTAATATATGACCAATGCCTTCACTGAAAAATATAACTTACTAATGGTCGATATTACTTCATTTTTGGTATTCTTTTCACTAGATTACTTCAAAATTGGTTGACATTTTGTGAAAGTCTTTAAACTTATGCAGTTCACTAAAATCGATGTTGACCACCAATTCTTGTTTTATATTTAGATAGTCTGTATGGAATTTTAAGGACAGTTATGTTAATCAGTGTAAAAGAGTAACATGACAATACTTTGCAGAAACCTCTGCTCAAATGTGCCAGTTTGATCATTTCAATAACTCATGCGATTGTCAAGGAAATGAATATATTTATTTCTGTATTCTGGAGGAAAGATTAATCTAGTGTTATGTAGATTAAAAATCATTGTCATGCTATTGGAGTAAATTCTACTCATGTGATGCTGACAAAATTGACATGTTATCCTTTATAATACAGATTTATATATTGAAGTAAAAGCGTTAATCTGCTATTTCTGTGTGCAAATGTTTACATGGTTGTGTGAAAATATGGATAATAGTTTCCGCAACAATCTTCCCTTCTCTTGTTTCTGTCGGCTACACATACATACATACATACATACATACATACATACATACATACATACATACATACATACATACATACATACATACATACATACATACATACATACATACATACATACATACATACATACATACATACATACATACATACATACATACATACATTGATTGTCCAATCATTGCACCAATGAGCCCTGAATCTTATATGCTACCTGTGTTGATGAATAAGAACATGGCCCGTTGCATACACGTCTTCCACCTGGCAACACGTGACTGTGAGAACAGGGCTCCTGTCCATTATCTGAATGTTGAGAATCATGAAAATATAATCCTGTTGGGTTTTTTTTTGCTCGATCTCAAGGGAACCTCGATTGATAAACGTGAACAGAAATGTGCGATGATGAATGTGAAGTGACAGTGATTGATGGCTCAATCGCTGATATCTGTTTAATGACTGGTGGGAGCAGCCCGGATGGCCATAACATACACCACAACGGCCGCGTTTTTGTAGGTGTAATTTTAGTTCTGTTTTGCGTGGTCCCTTTATTGTGTTGTTGTCGAACTGGTCAACTTGGGTATATATTTCTGAAGGCTGTCTGCGTGTGTGTTTGTGTGTGTATTTTGTGAGTGTACTTTCTTTGCTTTGAGAACGGCGTAGCTAAATGTCAATAATGTATTGAAAGGAAATATATTAATCTGTCCACTTTTAGATCTAAAATTCGGCCTGACCTCTATGTTGTAAAGTGACAGTTTCTTGATACTTGGGGAGTTTAAATTACACACATAGCTGTTGAAACATTTGTGAAAGTATTAACACGAAAGTAGTGAAGTCACTGAAACAGGATGGACACTAGATGCGTCTGTAAAAGGTCCACACAAGCTGCCCTCCACTGACCAGTCACCCCGAACTCCACCAACTTATTAGCCGTTATAAGTTACAAAACTCAAAGCCGGTCGTTGACGTAAGTGTGTAGATCGGCAGTGTGCAAGGAACGACGATCACACACTGCGGGTTTATTCAGCATCGGCGGATCGAGTGATACGGTTTCGTTGGGTGGTTCCCACCCAGCAAAACAGGTCTGATTTTCATAATCTGTATACAAAAAATTGTATGTCTGTATTGTATGTCTCAGGTACGGGCGGCGTCTGAAGACGGCGGACAAAACCCGATATCGTGGAGATAAAATCAAAGCAGGAATATTATTTTATTGCTTTTAGATAAATTTTATGCTCCCAAAGATCATTAGTTTGAAATCAGAAATTAAAGGCTAAATTAACTTCAGGAGAAACATGTTCAAGTAGGAAATTGCAGCTTGAATTTCATGAAAAAATATTGTTTTTTAACAGCGTATGTAATTCTTTAAATACTGACTGAGACGATAAGAGTTGGGTTTGCCACATGCCGGAGTGAACGCATCGCCAGGCAGCTTGTGCAGAGCGAACATGGCATTCACTGACATGACATTTCAAACAAAGTCATGGTGTTAGTGCAATATTAAATACGGACCGTTTTTGCTTCTGATTGTAGCGTTATGGCTGATGATCCAGAAGACACGCTGTTACGAATAGCCATATTTTATGTTGCGAACATATCCGGGCCTTTGGATTCTATATAAAAACCGCAAAACGAATTAAATAAATTCAAAGTAAATAAGCCTTCAATATGTATGTTCCTTCCCGTTGTATTCCGATATTCCACCGCTATATCTTGAAGGCATAAAAACATGCATGTCAAATTATAACGATTGTAATTATCATGTAACACTATTGGAATTATCATTTATAAATACACTGTATTAATATTGTACCTCGTAATTGGGATCCTGATACCACATGTCATATAATAATTTTCAGGTATTTGTCATGAGGCACGAAACATTATTTACTTCATTAAATCCTACTCATTGAAATACACTAACACAAGAGATCGTTTTAAGATATCTATCTCATAGTGAGACGGACATGGTAGTGTGTAACCTACAGGTCGGGTGCTAAGTGTACAGTCTATGGCATGGTTACGGTGACATGGAGGTGATGTTGCTAATTAGTATCAGCTGCACTTGTTACAATACTCTACCGTGAATGTAACATCAAATGTCACGCATATTATTCTGAGCTACAATGTTGTTCCTGCAATTCAGTCATATACTCAAAAATGTTTTGTACCCTTTCTATATCCGCGAGAATGGAAGGTCATATAGATATTACACATTGCATCTGGACACTCGTTCTGTGGCTTATATGTATTTCACACACATAGTGTGTAATTTGATGTTATATGTATGTATCCACACATAGTGTGTAATTTGATGTTATATGTATGTATCCCCACCCGCTTCCAAATAAATAGTAAATATTGAAAAGTTGGCGTATTGGACGGGCAGTTTCAATCTCACCCGCCTCAAACTATATAAAAGAAAGTTGCTGTATTTGACGGGCAGTTTCACTGTCACCGCTTCCAGAAAAATAGAGGAAAGTTGCTGCTGCACTTGACGGGTAGTTTGAGGTTCATGGCGCCAGAGCACTTGATAGTCCTCGTGGCAGATCAGTTTACTGCAAATTCTAAGTGAAAACGATGTATTTCCCTACTCCATATTGACGAGAAAACCATGTCCTCTCTCTCATCAAACTCCACCCCCACCCCCCACCCCCTCCCCCAACCCCACCCCCCACCCCCCTCTCTCTCCTACCCCTCGCCCTTACTGCCTGCCGGACACCCATAACATTAATCACGTGTTTGCTTCAGGACGTGTGAATATGATGTTGAACATAAGTTTGGTTGCCTAGAGTCATAACACGGATTACAAAATGAATGCTCACACATATCCCTATCATTCTTGATATGCGAAGATGTATTTTTTCCTAATATGATTTTTGAAATGATATTGGTGTTATCCAGCATAAAACCTTATTAGCCATGCGAATCTATTGCTTATACACTCAGCGGCAAAAGACAGTACAAATTCTAGGTTTTTTATGGCCTTGAAAATTGGAAGAACTATGGTTAAATTTGATAATATCTATTTAACCAATACTCATTGCTGCAACATTTTAAAAAATATGTCTATTGTGGCTGGGTGATTTTATGTAAAAAAAAATTATTTGAAAGCAGACTGGGGTAAAAAAATTATTTGCAAACACATGACCCCCATCATGTTTGAAATGTTGTACATTTGTGCCGACAAAAGCAAATTTATCGATTTTTCAAAGATAAGATGTCTAACATACTCATTATCAGTTGTGTATTAAGCGATTAAAAAAGATTAAAAGTTTTAACTCAAATTATATTTTAAAAGAAAAAAACAAGTAGACGTTTTTGCGTGGTAAGCGCCAGTCCATGTTTTGGATATGATATCGCTAACTTAAGATATTTTCAACTGAAAATGAAACGTATGATAAAATCACCTGAGAGGTATAGTTACTTTGGTCCATGGTCAATTGGATCTGAGTTGTAAACATACAAATCAGCCTTGTTCCAATAAAATATATGTTTGGAAAGTTGTTTTTTAATTCAAACTTTGTTCTTCATCATATCTAAGTAGTAAGTGTATAACAAACACATTCAAAATGAAAGTAATCTTTCACTAAAGACATACTATTTTGCTTTATCCTATTTGGTCCATGACATTCAAGGTTTTAATACAAAAATAACATTTAGATACGTAAACAGATTTACGTTTGAAATTATTCAACAAGAAAATATATAAATATGTATAAATATATTCAACAAGAAAATATATAAATATATAAATATATAAATATTGTGACTATTCGGTTTGTATGTGTAGGACGTTTGGTTTGTATTTGATTTCCTGGCACACCGAGGTTAGTAGACTGTGGGTAGAACGCATTATCCTACATACTGTTACCGGTATATATTTTATAACTTCATGTGCTGTATTCTCCTAGCATAAACACATTATCTGTATTATCGTTTGACACAACATACACATTTTACGCATTGTGATCATCATATAATGACTGGAATCAATTTTGCTTCAATAGCTAAAACAACATGACGATGTCCAACCGTCCGCTTTATTTCAGCAATGTAGACAATATATGCGATATACTTATGTGTGTACAGAAGAATAGGCATACAGGTGTATATGTACATAGCTAGTTTTACATATGCTCAGGTTTATGTGATTAAAGGAGAGGTCTCAGATTTTGTATATACTGTCCTGCTGTTGCATGTACTGCCATTGCGCTTTGCGACAAGAATACATATGTGTCAATCTTGGACGATGAACTTCAACATGACCATGTATATATGTTCCTCTTCAAAGAAAAGAACACATGCCTCAAAACTCTATTTAAGCAAATGCGTCATGTCGCTGTCTGTCATATCAGTAACTGTTGTTTCATTCAGTTTCTAATTACTTAATATGACACTGTATATCAAAGATTGCCCATTACTGTTGTATTGAAATATTACAATGTAATTAGTTTCACTTGAATGTATAATCAACATCTAACGGAAACATATGAACGGAATCGAGCTTAAGTTCAAGATGCATATATCTTGTAGCGTGTACCCGTACAGTTGCCTTGTCTTTACGTGTCTTTACGGATAACCCGTACTACATGAGGGGACATATTAATACTATAGACCATTTAAAACGTTTTTTTCAAAGCCCCGGCTTCTTTTCTACGTTACGTTTTGTATAATTGTTTATGTCCATTGTCATACGCACACCTATGTGTTGCAAGACAGTTCACATCCCTGATTTCCGCGTCATGCTTAATTGCAGTTAAGTAGTAAACCTGCCTAAAGGTAGAGCTAAAATGAATGATAATAATAATAGGCTATCAATGGTTACAATGTGTAAGTAATGAACTGGACACCGGCGTGTCGGGTCTGACAACCTATCTACCCCAGGAGCACGAGATCCACCATACAGAGACGAAAGACGTCATCACAAGGTCGGAATACATAGTGCGTCCAGTGTGAATAAACCTCGCACGCACCAATGAGATATCACATTGAAAACATACCTGTCTTATGGCTTTGGGACACATTGATACATTTCATTATAAGGGTTATGTATTATTTACAAATGATCAAATCCTAGAAGTACAGTACCTACAATTCGTAACCCATGCCTGCAAGTAAATACAGTTCTCACCTAGGTCTGCAATGAATACAATTTATAACATCGGCTAGCAAGTAAATACAATTATTAACCTATGCCTATAAGTAAATGCAATTGTTAACGTATGCCTGTAAGTAAATACAATTATTAACCTATGCCTGTAAGTAAATCCAACTATTAACCTGTGCCTGTAAGTAAATACAATAATTAACCTTTGCATGTTAGTAAATACAACTATTAACCTATGCCTGTAAGTAAATACAATTGTCAACGTATGCCTGCAGGTAAATACATTTATTAACCTGTGCCTGTAAGTAAATACAACTATTAACCTATGCCTGTAAGTTAATCCAAATATTAACATGTGCCTGTAAGTAAATTCAATTGTTCAGTTAAGCCTGTAAGTAAATACAATTATTAACCTATGCCTGTAAGTAAATCCAACTATTAACCTATGCATGTAAATAAATACAATTATTAACCTATGCCTGTAAGTAAATCCAACTATTAACCTGTGCCTGTAAGTAAATACAATCATTAACCTTTGCATGTAAGTAAATACAACTATTAACCTATGCCTGTAAGTAAATACAATTGTCAACGTATGCCTGCAGGTAAATACATTTATTAACCTGTGCCTGTAAGTAAATACAACTATTTACCTATGCCTGTAAGTTAATCCAAATATTAACATGTGCCTGTAAGTAAATTCAATTGTTCAGCTAAGCCTGTAAGTAAATACAATTATTAACCTATGCCTGTAAGTAAATCCAACTATTAACCTATGCATGTAAATAAATACAATTATTAACCTATGCCTGTAAGTAAATCCAACTATTAACCTATGCCTGTAAGTAAATCAAAACTTTGAACCTGTGCCTGTAAGTAAATACAATTATTAACGCATGCCTGTAAGTAAATACAATTGTTAACGTAGGCCAGCAAGTAAGTACGAAAATCTGTACCAAAACCAAACTTATATATCTGCTGCAACTGATATTTGAATAGGCGAGAGTAGATGTATACGTGAAGGGTTTACGTAATGTTTATAATGAAGCATATGTGTCTTAAGAAGGATGGCAAGTAGATTTTATTATCTAGGCCAATTGCACGTCCGATATAATTGCTCGGGTCTGTTTCAAAATTATGATTGTGTTTAAGTCTGATATCGAAAGAGGCATAGTATACGACTCTGTGAGACTATCTTTATGTCGAAGGTTTTTAGAAAGAGGGAGGTACATTCTAACACCACTGTCCTTCTGTAGCCCATACTTGTTTCATAGTGTCAAAGCACACTTAGTTCTGCCATCCCCAGTAATGTATAGTAAAATGTGGTAATGTATAGAAATGTATGGTAATGTATAGTAATGAATGGCAATGTATAGTTATGTATGGTAATGTACAGTAATGTATAGTAATGTATGGTAATGTACAGTAATGTATAGTAATGTGTGGTAATGTATAGTAATGAATGACAATGTATTGTAATGTGTGGTAATGTATAGTAATGTATAGTAATGTATAGTAGTGTATAGTAGTGTATGGTAATGTATAGTAATGTATAGTAATGTGTGGTAATGTATAGTAATGTATAGTAATGTATAGTAGTGTATAGTAGTGTATAGTAATGTATAGTAATGTGTGGTAATGTATAGTAATGTATAGTAATGTATAGTAGTGTATAGTAGTGTATGGTAATGTATAGTAATGTGTGGTAATGTATAGTAATGTATAGTAGTGTATAGTAGTGTATGGTAATGTATAGTAGTGTATAGTAATATATAGTAATTAATGGTTATGTATAGTAATGTATGGTAATTAATGGTAGTAATGTATTGTAGTGTACAGTCATGTATAGTAATGTATGATAATTAATGGTAATGTATAGTCATGTATAGTAATGTATGGTAATGTATAGAAATGTATGGTAATGTATAGTAATGTATAGTAATGTATAGTAATGTATAGTAATTAATGGTTATGTATAGTAATGTATGGTAATTAATGGTAGTAATGTATTGTAGTGTACAGTAATGTATAGTAATGTATGATAATTAATGGTAATGTATAGTCATGTATAGTAATGTATGGTAATGTATAGTAGTGTATAGTAATTAATGGTAATGTATAGTAGTGTATAGTAATGTATAGTAATTAATGGTTATGTATAGCAATGTATGGTAATTAATGGTAGTAATGTATTGTAGTGTATAGTAATGTATGATAATGTATGGTAATGTATAGTAATGTCTGGTAATGAATGGTAATGTATAGTAATGTATAGTAATGTATAGTAATTAATGGTAATGTATAGTAATTAATGGTAATGTATAGTAGTGTATAGTAATGTTTAGTAATTAATGGTTATGTATAGTAATGTATGGTAATTAATGGTAGTAATGTATTGTAGTGTATAGTAATGTATGATAATTAATGGTTATGTATAGTAATGTATAGTAATGTATGATCATGTATGGTAATGTATAGTAATGTGTAGTAATTAATGGTAATGTATAGTAGTGTATAGTAATTAATGGTAATGTATAGTAGTGTATAGTAATGTAAAGTAATTAATGGTTATGTATAGTAATGTATGGTAATTAATGGTATTAATGTATTATAGTGTATAGTAATGTATGATAACTAATGGTAATTATAGTAATGTATAGAAATGTATGATAATGTATGGTAATGTATAGTAATGTATAGTAATGAATGGTAATGTATAATAATGAATGGTAATGTATAGTAATGTATAGTAATGTATAGTAATGTATGGTAATGTATACTAATGTATGGTAATGTATAGTAATGTATGGTAATGCATACAAATGTATAGCAATGTGTGGTAATGTATAGTAATGTATAGTAGTGTATAATAATGAATGGTAATGTATAGTAATGTATAGTAATGTATAGTAATGTGTGGAAATGTATAGTAATGTATAGTAGTGTATAGTAATGTATAACAATGTATGGTAATGTATAGTAATATATAGTAATGTGTGGTAATGTATAGTAATGTATAGAAATGTATGATAATGTATGGTAATGCATAGTTATGTATAGTAAAGTATGGCAATGTATAGTAATGTATAGTAATGTATAGTAATGTGTGGAAATGTATAGTATTGTATAGTAATGAATGGTAATGGGTGTGGTAATGTGTTGTTATATACGTAGAGTGTTGGACTCCGTTAGTGCCGTCGTTAATTCACCTAAGCCAAGAGCTCCCACAGTGCTCCAGCCAAATGTGTCTCACAAGTATACGAAAGTAGCTAAGTATATATCTGTTGGTTATTACAGAAATGATTGATGCACAGACAGCCGGAACGTTTCTGCCCTGGATGACTGCACGTGCATGTATGCACATATGTGTATGTTGCCTGGCAACGTGTGCACCAGGAAACCCATGGATTGATGAATGAAGCTATTTTCTTCCTGTCCGTCGCTCCATTAAGTATGTCTTTGCTCCTCTAGTGATCTCCATTCTTCTCTCTATCCAGTGATTCCACAGTTTGTCAGAAACATCTCGCCTACATTCCAAGCGAGGGCTCCATGGTTCCATCCGACATGTGTGCAGTAATCTACATGTGGTTTGGCGATGTTTATTGGGTTTTCTTTCGAAAAGTTTGTTGTAAATGTTGCTGAAAGGTATCACTTAACAATTGTAGTCGCAGACCGTTGCAAAAACTAACAGCAAGCAAATTTCAGGTTCTATAAGAAGAGGTGACTTAAATGACATGAGCTGGAAGTGACTTTGTCGACAGTTTTTTTGTTGTTCTGCGTGGTTTTCCTCTTTGTCAGAAACAAAGGACCATATTCACCTTTTTAAATGAACTTTGGTCTGTTTTTGGGGAATTGTTTTCTGATTTGGCCAAGGTGACTTTTATCGGCACCACAAAGAATGGTTTGCATATACACACGATTACAACATTGATTGAAAATATATATAATCTCAAGTCGCAAGAACAACCACCCTATATAATTTTATTCATTAGGATAATCACACCTATAGCGGTTAAAGTGATATATGTAAATATATAAACAAAGCCCAGTGAATACCCATGTACTAGACGCAGATTCCGACTGCATTATCCGGGTACCTAGCAGGACTCTCGAGAGACTTCTCGTTGACGGTTGACATGCTGATGTTCAACATGTGGGGCAGTATAACAACAATTATACTGTCAATGTCTTCAACTTATTTAGCATAACACGCATTTCATTATTGGGTAAGAAGCGTAAGCATGTACTGACATGATACAGATATAAAAAGGAATGAATTCTGTTATATGCTAAATATATACTATCAGTACTGCAGGGCACGGTTTGGCATGAACAAGAAGACAACGAACTATAAATGTGAAAACAAAACGTAGTACTGTTTTATTTTATCACTGATAATTGTTTTATCCCTTTCAGAACCACTGTAAAAATAGTTTTTAAATTGTTTTTATACAGTTCTATAAATGTTCGATACATATATGTTTATGCATACATTTTTGTTTTTGTCATCACTGAAGTTTTGAAGTCTAGTGGAGGAACAGTGAATACGTTTGATATTTATTCGCGAGTAGCCAAACCACGAGTAAGTATTCAATCACAGATAATAAATCTTTACACATGAATACAAAATGAAAAATTACCCACTTAAACGTCTTCAGTTTTCAAGGCAAGGCCCTGTAAGATGTGTAAGGGGTAGAAGTATACTCTATGTACATTCAAGTGTTTAAGTCCAACATAAATATACCATCATTTGGGATGGGATAATGAAAATGTTGTGATGTAACAGTAATAGTTGAAGCAAAACAATGAAGTGCTTACGACTTTAACGTGAAAGGGCGTCCCAAAGAAATTAGATTCTATCGGTACCAGTTTCATTGACTTTGACTTCAAGATATGAACATAAACAACACATAAGTACTGCATTCGTAACCTTTGAACCACAGGAGTATTCAAACAAATGCTGAGACTATAAATGAATAATTAATTGTTTAAAGACATGTGTTACCGCCATACCTTTATAAGGAATTACATCCACGGAGTATATCCTGTATAGGAGCCTGCTGACTGGGGTGGGAGTGTGTGTCTAACTCGACCACAGCACCAGGGAATGGGCAGGTTTAAACTTTGTTAAAGTGTTTGCTGATTTAGGCACAAAGTTAGCGAGACGGGTTTATATGTGTGGTTATAGGGCATGGATTTCTCGTTTGAGTTGTACATTCTACATGGTGGAGGCAGCGAACCAGGCCGGCTGATTCACGGTATGTTGCTGGAGACGCCATTTCCAAATTACACGAATCCAAGCGAGATCTCCCAGAAACTCTGCTTGGGACGAGGGAGAGTTAGTAGGAGGGGGATTACGGCCGACCCCCCCTGGATGGCGACAGTCACTACCCATATACCCATTACCCTCCAGCCATTGCAAAGGGATCGCACTGTACCAGCGGCTTGTATGTTAATGTTTCATTTGTAAAAGCAGTTATTTTCTGCTAGGTTTAAGATTCGATGCCCACCCTTAATGTGGCGTAGTTTAGGTGATTGGGCGAAACAAACACCTTTCCCGTTTGAGTGTATTGCATCAAGCATCAGGCCATCATTGCTTCGTCTGGGATGGCCGCCATCTGAATAAAGCGTGAGGACTCTGGTAAATACATAGATACGCTGCTGCTTTCTTGCCGTCATGTACATAAGAAGCAGGGAGTAAGAAAATAGAAATGCCAAATGTGCATTTGCCGACACCAAAACTTTGATTATGGTACTATTAAAGAATATGAAAAAATACACCCGATAAGAAAATTAGGAAAGTTATTCTTTTGTTTCCAACATAATTTGATTTTCGGTGAAAACATTTTCTTTGATCTTCCAAATCGGGACCACATTTTCCAACGGTAATGGCACGGTCTGTGATTGGTAGCTGTGGAGAACAAATCTGGTTAGTTCTTCTGCAAGGGCAGGCGCGATGCCTGACAGGAGCTCGGTGATCCAAGGCGGGGTTATAGACTCCTGATTGACGGCCACACGCCCCCCATCCAATCACGTGTCGAGGCGCTCAATTAAGCGGGTGGTTCCGTCTACTGGGAACGACAGGCGCTCTTGGGGGACAGTAAAAGTCACGTTGTGGTGCCATTGACATGCATAACGCTTCCTAAAGTCACCACGCAATATGAAACCAGGCAGTTAACGGAGACCAAAGTTTACCGAACTCTCAATTCAAGCTGTCGTCGTTTGTCCAGCACTTACCTTCACAGGAACACCCTGAGCTGTTGACAGTCGGAAAGCTGGACGCCAACCATATCCCAAACCCTGGACTTGCAGTGGATTACGGCGCTTCAGTTATGGGTAAGTGAGTGGGTAGCGATCACGCTCCTGTGACCACATGCCCCCACCCGGTACACGCGCTGGGGAAACAGTTATGCCATTAGACGCCTGGAGTACTTCAAGGTGACTACTGACCCCTCACCACTCAGGTTGATGGTGACAACTACCTCCCTCGGCGAGATTTATACCCCTATGACCCTCTCATTTCATCCCCGCCACCAAAACACAGCCATCTATAGCTTCCATATGGGACATAGTTGCCACAATAGTAAACTCAACCCTGCAAAACATGCATAAACCAACCATTTTGACAGCTAAGCGCGAGCAAAATGTGAATTTAGGATTAACTTTCAGCTCCTAAAATAGTTTCTGTTCTCGACAAGACGCAAGTGGTGTAGATCGTGAAATAGTTCATTCTTTTCGTGACGATAAATTTTCCTTGCACACAAAATATATCTGTATTAAAGTTTCCATTCACAATTACATCGATGTCTTTTGGCGTGATGATGTTTAGCTGGCGACACAGATCTTTACCACACTCATTACATCAAAATTTAACTAATAATATCTGTTAAACAAGTTGCAGATAATTATTACAACTTAATACTCAGAACTAATTTCGTAAAATATTTTAGCACCAACACTTAACGTGAAATATTGCTTTTTGACAAAATTATTTTAACTAATATTGTACATTGAATTAAAACCTCAAAACATATCCTGTATTGTTTTTTTAGCGGAGATCTTTAGTTTTGATTCAAGTACGTACTATTATCTTTCAAAATAAACAACATTTTGCTTGTGTAGAAGTTGACACGCATTATCAGAACTGTAATAAGGTGAAACTATTCTAAAAATAATTTTGAGCGTTAAATATTACAGAAGGATTAGCTACAAGAACTGTATAGTGTCCACACAGAGGTCATGCACTGACCCAGATGGTCGGCGACGGACATTCAGCCGGACCGCTCACACCACCAGTAGTATCCGCCTTTACAATTTGTATTAATATTTCCACAAAATTCATTTTTATTTCTTTATTATAGTCCACAATAGGAGAGTAACCAGTTGTTCTGAATTGCAAATAATACCTTTAAAAGAGTGTTAACTGATAAACATGAACACATCCAGCATGTTATTTCGTAAAGACTATGTGGGGTTTACAGTGGTCATCTGTGTCCAAGGTGGGTCCCACCACTTGCTGGTAATTAATTCGGACCTAGAATTAAAGTTTCTCACGTTTTGGCTTGATAACAGGTCAGGAACAACAAGATACCGCCATGTTAATTTTCCAGCTTGTCGCGGGGCTAAATTAGATAGTCACCTTGGAACAGGGAGAGCAGTGATTTATCTAGGTGTTTGGCAAATCTTGCCCCTTCAGGTTGCGTGTTTTCATCGAAAGTGCCAATTTGGTTTATTTGCAGCGGGTAGGTAAACGTTCCCCGTCTACCCCCGGTGGGTCAGCGATCCCTCTCGCCCGTATTTACAAACTAACATGGATATGACATCGTATGTAGAGACCGATCCTTCAGGCTTCTCAAGATGTTTTTCTTTTGTTTATCAAGCACTTCACTGTGTATGTCATGTCTTCTTTACTAAGCAGGGACTTCCAATGTCGGTATTGAGTAATTATTCTCCCCTGTCGTTTGCCTTATAAGAGATCTGGAGTTCATAACTCTAATTCCATAACTGGTCGCTTCTACATAATCGCACGAAATTCTCTGGATATGGGTTTGTTGTCTCACATTTACAAACATCATACTTAGATATATGCAATGCAGGAAATATTTAAGTGTTTATTTGTTATTTTAGCTAGTCAAGTGCTTTATTAAGATATTGATTTCTAAACTGTATAGTTGTAATGTTTGGTCAGAAAAAAATATTTTACTTTAGGAAATTCGCGGAAAGCTTTTCCTCTGCAAAATTCTTTAGACATTTGAAATTTTCAATATTTATAAATTAGCCACAAACTGCTGATCCTTTCAAACTTTACATGGGTCTTCTGCATGTATCTATTCAACTTTCAACAATTTATGATAAATCTGTTATTTACTATTTTGACACTGGAATTAACATTTGTTGAGATATATTTTTTCTAGCAGCATGTCTGTGTTATATATATTTGGTTCTATGTGTAACCGAAAAAAACGCAGTATCCAATTCCTCAAAAATAAATAAAACTTGCGCAATGTTGGAACTTTATGCTAACATGTTTTGATGCGGACACTAACTAATGGTCTCGGGTAAACATGGAGTCAAGCTTGTTGCGAGATAAGTGCGAGAACAGAAATCGGAACAGGAGGTATTTATCAGCTAAATACTACCCTGTCAAACTCAATTGCGACACACAGATTGTCCCAAGGGCTGCAATGTTTTCTTACAGATTCTCAGAAAGAAACATGCGAATTTTACGTTTTAAGTGAAACGCGAGTTTGGGAGAAATTGAGCGTTTTATCAATCATTCGGGTGCCCAGTACAGGCAACAATTAACCTTTCTAACATTTTTTAAAGTTTTGTTGATATTAAGTGATTTGACTGAGATGCACTTATTCTTGATACTATTTCTTTTCATCGAGTGTTTTACATTGTACTGAATCCTCCCCATTCGAAGTTGATTATTCTTCTTAATTATGTGTATGTATTTTTGTATAATATCCAAACATTAATAAGTCAAGCTGAGTGGACGTTCCACATATTTTTAGGAATTCAGGTGTTGAATCTTTTTCACGAGCGATTGAAAATATGAAATAAAATAAAAGGTAAAATTCCTGTTAATAACACTAGATCGCTCACCACGTGTAAACCTCTAAAGACTAGATGAAGGAATGGTTACATACAACCTGCCTACCATCAACATCTAGTGTTTGTTCAGAAATTTGTGATGAGATTTTAAATGATTAATTTAGATTATTAACTTGGGATTTTTAAGTCAGCACCGGCAGTCCGCCACAGCCTACATTGTATGTGAAGAAACATCTTGTACTAATCCCGAGAAATTATTTTTTCTAAAATAATCCTTTGCTGTATGATATGCTAGTTCTAATTCAATTTACCGGAAACTAGTCCATTTGTTCTGTTAGCAGTCTGATTTGCAGCAATGCCATCATGACAGACCCTGCCGTCTTCTAGCTGAAGCTGCACAGCGACACGAGGGAATATCTCCTCTTTTTGTAATGTCCTTTTGCCGATTTCTTTCTTTTATTATACACACAATTTATAACATTTCTTATTTCACAAACACGCATCTTAGAAACGCCATTACAAAGCAGAAGCGCAAACATCTAAGAAAACAATATAAATTTGCGTCAACAACCCAAAAGTGATTGATAAATAGCTGATTGAGGTGTATCTCCTCATGGCCATATATCAGTATAGTTTGCAGTTCATTCCGTCTTCTCCAAGTCCCTTCACATGGTATGACCATGGATTCATAACTATTCAAACTAAGTTAAATACATGAGTATCTGATCTATGTTCTTAATGTGTTATTGTTCAGGCGACAGTGAAGAGTACAGCATACGTTTACCATGTGCACGGTGTTTATCTGTGTAGCAAAACCATGTTTCAGTGTTATATTATCCTATGCGACAAATTCAACCACTGACAAATACACATTGAGATTAACGAAGTCGTTAATATTGTAACACAAATATACCACATGACTTGTGATGTATGCATCACATGATGTCTGACTGCAGCCACTTCCTCCCCTGCCAGTAACACGCTGTCAACACACCACTGACTGTCCCATCATTACAACAAACCAGCACTACCAACTTTCCGTACAAGCAAGCACTGGCATGTATATTTTGCCTTCCTCCCCTGTTGTGTCCCCCTGTACTCCCTGCACATACCACCAGAACAGTATCTGCATGGTCTACAACACAAGGCTGGACGATGCTTGCACTCAGTGGCGGGGTTGTTCGAGGGACTTGTCAGGTGTATTTCATATACCACAGTACAGTATTTGTTAAGGACGAGATTTGCATACACACAAAAAATAGTTACAAGTGATCAGAATGTTAAATAAAACGAAGCTATTGAAGCCGCAGCACAAAGTGATAAATATTTAATGACGACACAAAAAGTATTCGGAATTTCATGAATTGTTTTCGTTATAATAATTTTTAATATTTACTGGACATGCTGCTTCATAGTCAACTAGCAAACACCACATTGTCACGGACACTGTAAGGCGAAACCACGGTAGAACGAAATGTTTGATAGGCATTTCTTCGAAGTTGACAGATGACAAAGTAAACAAAACGTTTATGGATAACAACTTCTTTATTATGCTGTAATAGCGACGTTTCGGCATAGATCATTATACCGTTGTCATTATTACAGTATATTATAGTTATTATCCATAAACGTTTCGTCCACTTTGCCACAGTAGAATCAATAGGTGATAATTTAGTATCCACAAATAACTAGTGGGCAACTGTTCCGTGTGAAATCACAGAGTGTTAATGTACCATATATACATCATTTATGTATTCCTCGGGGAAAAGTCCATAAGTCAGATAGGGGAATCTTAGAAATTGAAGTTAAATGCAAAGAAATTTACACATTCATCAGTACATACACACATGCATATACGCACGCACGCACGCACGCACGCACGCACGCACGCACACACATAACAGTATAGCGTCAGAATTGACCATCGGGATCTTGCCAAATTACTGGGAACATTAACATTGCTACACTAATAGTCTAAGATAAAGAAAATAAGTGTCTAACAAGGACGTCAGCATGATCAGTTGCCATGTCTACGGCTTGGGGTCTCTTCCCAAATTTAAAGCTGTTGGATTTGGCCTAAATATTTGACTTTGTTTCGCTTTGTCGCTGTGTGAGACATCAGACTGATTTCGTAACCTTATGTCTGCCCGGGCACACTTTAAACAAACGTGACGTCTCATATACTAAAGTTGCTTCCCTTTGGCAAAGGGCAATTACTCTTTCCGGCGGACCGATGGATTACCAACGAAAGGCGTTCACTGATATTGGAAACTTAGGCGTAGGCATATGTCACTTTGCCTATCTTGGAGTTATGCCGCTGTCTCAAAAACAAATATTTAATTTGAATTATATTGACTCTAGTAACTCTGCGACCTTGAGACCTAATAATCAATGCGCAAATTCCTGTAAAACTTGCAGTGCTTACAATTTAAAAATGACATCATATGATAAAATGTCACCAGGTTTGGGATGGTAAATATCCTTTGTTAGGAAAAAATTCTATGTGTTTAGTTCGCCAAGGCTCGCTTATTCAATGCTTATTCCTAACACAGGATATATCCATCCAAAAAGTAATTCGCGTGATGCCATTTCAACTTGAGAAATAACTGATTATAATTTCGATATTGTATTTAATATCTAATTCATTCAAGACCTTTTGCTGCAGTGCATATCTATCAGCTGGTGTGTATGTGCATGTACTGGTATATTTCGTGAGTCTGATGCCCATTATGTTTGTTACAGAGCACCAGACGTACGGGGAGGTCAACCAGCTGGGAGGCGTCTTCGTCAACGGCCGTCCACTGCCAAACGCCATCCGTCTGCGTATCGTGGAACTTGCTCAGTTGGGGGTACGGCCATGTGACATTAGCCGCCAGCTCCGGGTGTCCCACGGGTGTGTCAGTAAGATCCTAGCCCGCTACAACGAGACGGGGTCCATCCTTCCTGGTGCCATAGGAGGGAGCAAGCCCCGGGTGACCACACCAAACGTTGTTAAACATATCAAAATGTACAAGGACCGAGACCCAGGCATCTTTGCCTGGGAGATCCGGGACAAACTGTTAGCCGACGGCGTGTGTGACAAGTACAACGTTCCTTCAGTCAGCTCTATCAGTCGGATTCTCAGGAACAAGATTGGGGGGACGGGGGGTACTCAACCCTCTCAGGGACAACAGTATGAGAGCAAGCCCCCCACCCCTATCGCTCCGCCTCCGTCTGCACCCATCTATCACAACCAGTTCTACCCTTACTCCTGCCCCGCACCCACAATGCCGTCTATCCCCACCCCCCATCAGATTCCACCTCAGCCGCCAAGTATTCCCATGAACAAACCCCCTGTTTCAAGCTGTGTGTCACCTTGTATGATGAGGGCGTGGCCCTCCTCACATTCCGTTAATGATATTCTGGGCTTCAGGTACCAGCAGGCAATAGGGCAGGCGGGATCTATGCCACCGGATAATGGCACAAGTTTCGGTCAAAATTATAACGTCACGAACTACTATGCAATGAAACCAACCATGTCTCCTATGTATCTTCAAAGTTGATTCTCAACAAAGATTGTGATGGCTGGCAAGGCCCAATGACTGTATATGTGGACACGTAATTTAAGCTTGGAGTGGAATTCTTTGATGACACTATAAAGGTGCTGTGACAATATGGACGTCGAGTGATGGTGAATATTGTGCTCTGGGAGAGATGGCCACATCCCAAAATAGCACGGTAAGACACGGCAAAATGTTGTCTTTGCAGATTCTCGTCCGGTGACAGTTGGTAGTCCCGTGGTCAGGTACACGCGCCGTGACTGCGCGGGTCTGTGTTGCTGACGGTGCTAGACCATGCTCGGGGCACACCAGAGAACACTGGACACTGTTCTGAACATTTGCTCATGGTGTGAAAGAAATCATTTCATAAATTATCATTTATGCAAAAATGCCTCATCTTTCAAATTATTTGAGAGCATTTTGTTATTGTCGTTTTTATTACACATTATAAGTGCCAAAATACTGATATGTAAGAAAACCTTCAGGGGGGTTATCTCCCTTTGTTTGCCACACGGGGACATATTTTGCCTCCGCTGGGAAGTGATCCATCCTGATGTGTTGCCATCTAGTCACGTGTACATATGTCTGTATGTGTATCATTAATGGATATTGTCTGGCGTTATTTCTAGAAGCAATTCATGTAATAAATTGTTGGATCACTCTCTGCCTCTTTCGTTATTCAAAGTAATTCGAAGAATAACTTATGATTTTATCATTCAACAACGTTTTACTGTAATGATAGTAAAACTTGTATATTGAGAACAGCAGGGAGTATAATAGAAGTAAGTGTCTGTGGTGTACGCCGTGTACTACCAGTAACAAACGCAGCAAGACGGGACACAGCAATAGTTACAGGTGCCACGCCACAGATCAACCCAAACCCCTATCTAACACACGCCTGACAAACATAATTGTTGAATAGTTCAAATAAATGTGTCACTGCAGGTTTAATCATTTTTATATAATGATTCTGACACAATATCTTGTATTGAGATACGGACTCCTGTATGTAAATATTCCCATTCACAAATTCATATAATCTGTGGTGATTTTATTTTTATTTGCACCCGAAGTTAATATCCTAACTAAAAATTAGTAGCTGCTTCTGCACCCACAGTTTACTCTGAAAACGAGTTGCTGTGCGAGTTTAATTAAATATGTACACTTCCTTCTGCACGTACAATCATTTCTTCACTCGACGTTACCTTGTATTTCCAGAAGAAAATGTTGACTTCAGTTATCATGAAAACATGTGGGCTTTTGTTTAATTAACAGCTTTACTTACATCCCATTTTCTTCACGTATAATCAGTACAAATAAGCAGCTAAAATGCAAGCTTAGCATCGTGTGAACATACAGTGACTGCTACTTCACGGTGTGACCTAGACTAACATCTAGTCTCTGAAATGAACATATTTCACAGCAAAAAGGGTTGTAAAATTATAGTTATAAAATATAATTAAAAGAAGCCCAGAGACTTTCTTTATTTTCATATCCTCATACTGCATGAATCTTAACTTGCCAAACATTATAGATCAGAATTGCATGGGCTCTATTGGATATATTTGTTTCAGGGTCTGTATGACAGACAAGGTGTTGACCCCTCACCACAGAATACTCAAGTCATGGTTCATACTTTCTTTACTGATCATGAACATGTAATTGTGTTATGTTCAAAATGTGGCATATAGTTAAACCCTGTTAATTCGACCATATACCACTTTTGAACTACCCATGTAGGGTAATTTTACAAATGCCTAATATGTGTATTATATTTAGTTTAAGAAGATATCTCGAAGATTAGATTTGGAGCTAGACGGAAGGGCCGCGCTGATGTGTCCAGAGAGTGTTTTTGAAACATTTTGTAATTACTCTTTAAATATATGATAAAATGTACTCCGATATGGATTAATAGAGCAGTTTTAATGAATTTCTTGTCTTCTCTACAAGTTTTGAAAATCTTTCCGACATCATATCTATGCCTCTTTACAATATATGCCGAAAACTAATCAATGACAAATTGTTTGCTTGAAATAATTGACAACGCACATAAATGTATATTTAAAGACGTGGCTGAGACTCGAACCTCATCCCGCAGTGCACGACCCTTACAGGAGGCGTGTGAACAAAACCACTGCATTGTACACACGCATGCATGATGGTCTCGTCAGTTTATGTATGGGTCTATTTTATGAGACAGTTTTCATTGAAATCGAGTTTCTCTATATGTATTTATGATTTATGGATATTTCACAAAGAAATAAATTTCGATACATTTCTGGCATTTTCTATATTGAGAAAGACAGAATTACCTACTACGTGTCAAACACCAGAAATATATCGTGCGATGGGAAATACTAAACTTATCCCTTCTTCCATCCAAGAAAGATAACCACCAACACCAACATACGAAGCGCGGATACAGGTTTCTGGAAAAGGAGAGGTGTATTTTGTTATTTGGTAAATCTCGTTCAGTAAAAGTGTAATTTTGTTGAAAATATATCATCAAAACGTAAGTCATAGTATTGCCACCCCTCACACACCGGACCCCGACTCCCACCCCCAACCATACCCTACACACAGTCGCGTACAGCACCGTAATAATCAAACCTACAAATCATATGGCATGGACACAGTGGTTTTCGTCAAGCAAAACCTATCATTAGTGTGATGGTGCCAGACTCTTCGGGTCTGTAACCCGTGCATCTCACTTTCTCAGTGCGTTCCTTGTAAATCAGGAGGGGTTTGCATTAATGTTTTAGCCACGGACATAATTATTTGTGTGTACTGTTTACTTAAATGAACTATTTTCTTAAATAGTAATCCTTTAAAGACACGGGAGATGCATTTCTGGGCGTCGCGCACATGCCCCCAGCAGTGTTTTAACATAAGTGAATATCATGTAGGAAATTTATTTAAGCTGCCGATTACCTTTTATTAGACACTGACCAACCTTGTACACATTAGATCAGAAATAATGAACATTTAAGCCTTTATGTATATGGAGGATGTAAAACTGTTTAACAATCCCAATATTGTTAGAATTCCATATAACGGTTGGATACATTTGAACGTAGACGTCACGTTTTTCCAAATGATCTGTTAAGCAGAAATATAAAGGTAGTTTAGGCCAGCAACAATCTCTTGTTGTAAAGTTTAATGCATGTTTTCTGTCATTCATTCTGCGAAATGGCGCATTTCTCTCTTAAATAGAAGTTGACATACCCACAAAGGTTATCAATATCAGGACATGACACATGTTTGACGAAAACGAAGAGATCCTGGAGCTGGGTCTAACAACGGAGTTATTCGTCCAGCCATGGGTACAGTTATCATGTATATACAGCTACAGTACAGTAAACGGATCTTGTAATATTTTAGTTTCCAGTATAAGTGATGGCACTGCGTCACATCTTTTGTTAATGTCCGAAACAGAGAATCGATGTTGTTCTAGTTCCACTATATTTCATCTGATACACTATTTACATAAAAGTTCGTTTTTTTCGTCTCATGCAAATATTATTTACAAGTTTAAACTATAGTTACTGAGTAGGAGGAATAAGATGAGTTAAAATTATTTTAAAAATAGTAAGATGACGTCAGGGCCTTCTCGAATATTTCAATCGAGAAGCAAACTATGTTTTACAAAGCATTACTCAAGGGAATAGTACTGTGAAGTATTGAATTATTCTAAAGGGGTGAGACAGAAAAAAGGATGGGAAATAATAAATGCATTTGAAAATACAAATTCATCAAGAAATACGAGTGATAATTATATAATGAACTTTCGGTGATAAGATCCCCTTTCTTGATATCGGTGTGACAAGATCAGTGTCTGATAGTGATGTTACATGTAGTGACAACCAACCCGCTCAGTTCATGGCAAAGGCGTAACTCGATCCCGCCAGTAGGGAGTTCATGTTGAGGTGCGTACACATGGGGGTTTCAGGAGAGGCAGCCATGCATATATATTTGATAAACTAAATGTTCAGAAGTGCTCTTGTTCCTTTACCACCTTTACAATCCCCGACACACATCCCCGGCATCAATGTATAAGTACACCTTCAGACGTAACATGTTTACAATCCCCGACACACATCCCCGGCATCAATGTATAAGTACACCTTCAGACGTAACATGTTTACAATCCCCGACACACATCCCCGGCACCAATGTATAAGTACACCTTCAGACGTAACATGTTTACAATCCCCGACACACATCCCCGGCACCAATGTATAAGTAC
This sequence comes from Haliotis rufescens, assembly GCF_023055435.1. NCBI lineage: Eukaryota > Metazoa > Mollusca > Gastropoda > Lepetellida > Haliotidae > Haliotis > Haliotis rufescens. Next base: position 47,159,044 of record NW_025964001.1, on the reverse strand, counting down.
ACCTTCAGACGTAACATGTTTACAATCCCCGACACACATCCCCGGCACCAATGTATAAGTACACCTTCAGACGTAACATGTTTACAATCCCCGACACACATCCCCGGAACCAATGTATAAGTACACCTTCAGACGTAACATGTTTACAATCCCCGACACACATCCCCGGCATCAATGTATAAGTACACCTTCAGACGTAACATGTTTACAATCCCCGACACACATCCCCGGCACCAATGTATAAGTACACCTTCAGACGTAACATGTTTACAATCCCCGACACACATCCCCGGAACCAATGTATAAGTACACCTTCAGACGTAACATGTTTACAATCCCCGACACACATCCCCGGCATCAATGTATAAGTACACCTTCAGACGTAACATGTTTACAATCCCCGACACACATCCCCGGCACCAATGTATAAGTACACCTTCAGACGTAACATGTTTACAATCCCCGACACACATCCCCGGCACCAATGTATAAGTACACCTTCAGACGTAACATGTTTACAATCCCCGACACACATCCCCGGCACCAATGTATAAGTACACCTTCAGACGTAACATGTTAGACATAAACTTTCCTGGGGCATAACGATTCACTTTTGGTGATTTCTAGAAGTGTAGCAGTGGGCTCACACACTGGCCCAGTGTTATAAGATCTATATCATTCTAGTTTTAGATGGTATTGTCACATCAGTAGAAGTCAATCAAAGAGAAGTGAATGTTGTCGCCTGAACCATAACTAGCAGGTTAATTAAACAACTCATTATGTAGATCGTGTGTCATGCAGACCCTGAAACAAATATATCCAATACAGCTCATGCAAATCTGTTGAATTTGGCAAGTCTGGCTATTTATTACTGCAGTTTCAGTTTCTGAAAATGAAAAATATATCATTGCTCATTTTTATTATAATTTATAAATATAATTTAACAACGTTTTTTCTGTAAAATATGTGCATTTCAGAGACTAAATATTAGTCTAGTATGTGGGAATGTGTGTTGAGGTGTTGCAGGTAAAGCAGGCTGTGGAAATGTGTGTGAGGTGTTGCAGTTAAAGTAGGCTGAGGGAATGTGTGTTGAGGTGTTGCAGTTAAAGCAGGCTGTGGGAATGTGTGTTGAAGTGTTGCAGTTAAAGTAGGCTGAGGGAATGTGTGTTGAGGTGTTGAAGGTAAAGCAGGCTGTGGAAATGTGTGTTGAGGTGTTGCAGTTAAAGTAGGCTGAGGGAATGTGTGTTGAGGTGTTGCAGTTAAAGTAGGCTGTGGGAATGTGTGTTGAGGTGTTGCAGGTAAAGCAGGCTGTGGAAATGTGTGTTGAGGTGTTGCAGTTAAAGCAGGCTGTGGGAATGTGTGCGAGGTGTTGCAGTTAAAGCAGGCTGTGGGAAAGTGTGCGAGGTGTTGCAGGTAAAGCAGGCTGTGTGGGAATGTGTGTTGAGGTGTTGCAGTTAAAGCAGGCTGTGGAAATGTGTGTTGAGGTGTTGCAGTTAAAGTAGGCTGTGGGAATGTGTGTTGAAGTGTTGCAGTTAAAGCAGGCTGTGGGAATGTGTGCGAGGTGTTGCAGTTAAAGCAGGCTGTGTGGGATGGTGTGCGAGGTGTTGCAGGTAAAGCAGGCTGTGGGAATGTGTGCGAGGTGTTGCAGTTAAAGCAGGCTGTGTGGGAATGTGTGCGAGGTGTTGCAGGTAAAGCAGGCTGTGTGGGAATGTGTGTTGAGGTGTTGCAGTTAAAGCAGGCTGTGGGAATGTGTGTTGAGGTGTTGCAGTTAAAGTAGGCTGTGCGAATGTGAGTTGAGGTGTTGCAGGTAAAGCAGGCTGTGTGGGAATGTGTGCGAGGTGTTGCAGGAGGAGAACCTGGACAGCAGGTTAACGTCACCCGGGAATTCTACTTCGGTGTAGAGTGGAACGTGTAGGTTATGAAACACTTCTGAAATAGAACCATAAAGTGACACATTTGACATTTGGTGTGAGTGAGGACTGAATATGTTCCCAAACTGAAGTTTCTTTTGGAAAAGGAAAACTATGATATTGGGCCATTGTTCCCGTGATGTGAGTAGTTGCAGATGGACATGATAACACACAGTAGTTTCTGTTGTGCCCATCACAACAGTTACATATCATCCTAGTCGAGTCCGGGGCTGAGGCATTTATTGCAGAATGGTCAAACTGACCTGAGATTAATTTGCGGACGAACATAAAAAACCCGTTGAGTAGCATAGCACTTATAAGCGTGTGTGTTTCAACACTCAGATGTTCTACTGAGGCAATTGTCCTATCCTCTTCTTGACAATACGGATGACAATTTGACGTACAGAGGCAGCAGTTGAGATAATATTTATGGCAATACATTCAAAAAAAACCAGATGCAATTTACAACACAGCAACAGTCTACATGTACAGACCAGTCAATGTTTGGAACAAGCATAATGGTAATCAAATATCTCATTTGAATCTTTATACCAAATACCTGATGAACCCTATCTCAAATCAACGGTTCTATGTATATAGCGTACCTTTGTATGTATGAATACATCCACTGTATACACCATATGAAAACTGACTGATGAAGTTACTCGGTGCGAGATCACAGGCCTATATTAATGGGGAAAAACAAAAAGAAACTTCTGGAGTATCATATCCCTGTCGAACAGCGCGCAGAACCCGCAATAAAACTACCACGGATGCTCGCCTAGTGGCGCTCACAGTGCTGGCCATTAATTGGGGATAACTGACTAATTGACATATCGTAATTAGACGTCAGTACGTTAACGATGAGGAAGACGTCAAGTTGGATATCTGCTCGGGTGGGGATGAGGCGGGGTGGGGGTTAGGTAAGAGGGGCATGTGGTAAATGAGGATGATGTGTACCCACAAAGTATGATGTGCGGAGGGGCGAGCAGGTGTACTCACAGAAACCAAGGTGCTTGATACGTATGGGAGAAGGGTGTCCTGAGAGGTGGGTGGGGGGGGGGGGGGGGGGGGGGGGGGGGGGGGGCAGTAAGAGGTGCTTCCTAAAGCTAGGCGGTGTTCCCCCTGATATACGATAACACCAACTCTTCCTCCAAATTTAATTTTACTTATTTCCACGCCCCTGACCTCCGCCTTCGCGACGCCTCCAAACATCCCCTGTGTCTCTCGCAGGCTCCCTAACGACCTGTCCGCAGCTCCTCCGTGTCCCCCACAACCTCCTCTACTCCCTGTCTACAGCTCCTCCGTATCCCCCACAACCTCCTCTACGCCCTGTCTACAGCTCCTCCGTGTCCCCCACAACCTCCTCTACGCTATGTCTACACCTCCTCCGTGTCCCCCACAACCTCCTCTACGCCCTGTCTACAGCTCCTCCGTGTCCCCCACAACCTCCTCTACGCACTGTCCGCAGCTCCCCCGTGTCCCCCACAACCTCCTCTACGCACTGTCCGCAACTCCCCCGTGTCCCCCAGAACCTCCTCTACGCCCTGTCTACAGCTTCTACGTGTCCCCCACAGCCTCCTCTACGCCATGTCTACAGCTCCCCTGTGTCCCCGCAACCTCCTCTACGCCCTGTCTACAGCTCCCCTGTGTCCCCGCAACCTCCTCTACGCCCTGTCTACAGCTCCCCTGTGTCCCCGCAACCTCCTCTACGCCCTGTCTACAGCTCCCCTGTGTCCCCGCAACCTCCTCTACGCCCTGTCTACAGCTCCCCTGTGTCCCCGCAACCTCCTCTACGCCCTGTCTACAGCTCCCCTGTGTCCCCGCAACCTCCTCTACGCCCTGTCTACAGCTCCCCTGTGTCCCCGCAACCTCCTCTACGCCCTGTCTACAGCTCCTCTGTGTCCCCGCAACCTCCTCTACGCCCTGTCTACAGCTCCCCTGTGTCCCCGCAACCTCCTCTACGCCATGTCTACAGCTCCCCTGTGTCCCCGCAACCTCCTCTACGCCCTGTCTACAGCTCCCCTGTGTCCCCGCAACCTCCTCTACGCCATGTCTACAGCTCCCCTGTGTCCCCGCAACCTCCTCTACGCCCTGTCTACAGCTCCCCTGTGTCCCCGCAACCTCCTCTACGCCCTGTCTACAGCTCCCCTGTGTCCAAGGTACATATATATATTTTAGCAGACGATGCCATCCATTGCTTGATTGGGTCATTGTTTTCCAAAGTTTTTCAATGTCTTTACTCAGTAGAGTGAGAGTGTACATTTTCATATATTCAATATTGTAAATGGTAATGAACATAATAAAACATTGTGAGGGTTACCGAGCATTTGATTCCTGGAACCTTTCAACATTTGTTTCAAAGGAGATCCCAGGCGTCAAATAAACACCAATCAATCTTCAAAGTACCAAATACTCAATAACGTAGAGTGATTTCACCGATTTTTGTCAAACATCCAATCTTACGCCTGTATTTGACGCAACGACGGTGGCGACATTGAAGAATATCTGCCCGTCGCAGGGACGTGAAGACGGCGTTTACGTGGTTATACCGATGCTGCAACAAATCGTGCATGGCAGCTGATGTTACCAATCACTTTGTGTGCAATATTGCCCGGATAAAGATGTAGTCGAGCTGAGCATGTTAATCTGCAGCGATGGATCAGATTAGCCGGCAACAGACAGGGACCGATTCAGACGTATCTGTAGCGCCTGTCTTACTTCTGTCTTCACCCCCGCACGTGAGATTACTCGTCATGTCGTCTGCTGTTTCAAATTAGTCCCGACTCGAGTTTTATGGCGGATGTGCGATTAAGAAAGGTGAGAGGGAAACTGATAATATAATCAAACACGAAGAGTTTTGCACTAAGCTGTCTGTTGGCGAATTAAAGACTACATTATACGCGAACTATTTCTTTCCAGGGCGAGCTGTGTTTTTTGTTAGCCGTCGTGTTTGATTGATTGAACTTTAGCCACGCGTGTGTTTTCTTCACTTTGTCGTCTGCCACAAATACGAGGATATCGCCGTGTATGATCAGATATCAGGCGGTAAGGGCCATAACTCAGGCGAAAATCCTCCCTGTGCCGTTGTTGACTATGACTACTTTCAGCGCATTGTTGATGCTGTATTATACTTGCACAATATCTATTACACTAAATCATTAGTTCTAGATTATGTAAATAATAAAAACAAGTTGTCCCCATAAGAGACTGGACTTGCCTGTTAGGAGGATAGAATTACTACACACCCATGGAGTTTTCTTTCAGTTCAGCCTTGGAGCAAGGCTAAAGCTGTGTGTAAGCTCAACAATAGGCTGTCTTCCACTTTAAACAGGGAATGTCGCAGAATATAATCAAACATTGTTTTGTTTCGTCATATATGAGAGGCATTGAAAGTATGTAGCACAACTACTTTGTCACCAAACTTTCAGTGGTCAACTCTGAAGACAATGAAATAAGCCTTGCATATTTAGTTCCAAACCACAAAGAAAACAATATGTCACATTGGGGGATTGTTGTCCCTCCCCTGACAGACAGACAGACAGACAGACAGACAGATAAACAGATAAACACTGTCATTTCTACCGTGTTCGAGGTCGATCGGTCTTTGATATGTTGTTGGAAAAGCGTATCTTGTCCTCAGACTAAACACAGAAGAAGTACCACTGCTTAGATGCTACAATAGAAGTTGTGGAGCAACGCCAGCGCCAACACATGTATGTTTCTCAGAACTGGCTCTTGTATTTTCAATTTGATTTACATACAACAATGATACAATTCAATTTCGGATAAAATGTGACAATTAGAGTTGATATTTTATTGATTTGAACTATATTCAAGTACACACTCAAACTCAAAAAGTTGATTTTTGTTAGATGTTTTTGTATTAAACATCACCCGCGCTAATTAGATCCAAATATTACAATATTAGTTTTATCTGCATTAAGATCCAATTCCCAAAGTTGTTTAAAATTACGAAGAGACTGATTTCACGAAATGTAAGACTTCCTTGTTCCGATTTCCGATGACTGAAACCAATAGAAAAAGCAGGCCCAGTCCTCCTGGAGCCTCACTGTAACAGTACGTGAACATCGACGTCGTTATACTCTGCAAGTTCACAATATGTCTCTGTCGTGTGAACATTTAAAACCATGTGACTAAATGACACATTTAGTGTCTACCAAAAATGTTTGCGAAACAAACAAGTAAGTACCCATGGGGCCTCGGCTGCATGAGCTGTTTCAATCAGGTCTTGTTATTGTGGTTTGAAATTTCTGATTGTCAGTCAGAATCAAGTATTTTCTGGCAAAATCTCACAAAGGTAACGAGTTCAAAGTTCATATGACAATGAATGTAAAATAGGTCTTCTTTCATCTCTTATTGCTGACTTGGACATATAAAAAAAATTGCATACGTCCTTTGCGACGCATTTTATTAGTGTAACCGTTTTTAGCTACATATAGTTTTTCTAGAAAGTAATCTTTTTGTATAAACTGTGATAACATTTTAAACATCGCGGCATGCTGCGTGGATGGCTGCTGGATATACCCGATGACAGCACGGTAGTGACACCATGACTGCATGGATGGCTGCTGGAGATACACGATGACAGCACGGCAGTGACACCATACCTATATGGATGGCTGCTGAAGATACACGAAGACAGCACGGTAGTGACACCATGACTGCATGGGTGGCTGCTGGAGATACCCGATGACAGCACGGTAGTGACACCATACCTATATGGATGGCTACTGAAGATACACGAAGACAGCACGGTAGTGACACCATGACTGCATGGATGGCTGCTGGAGATACACGATGACAGCACGGTAGTGACACCATGACTGCATGGATGGCTGCTGGAGATACACGAAGACAGCACGGTAGTGACACCATACCTATATGGATGGCTGCTGGAGATACACGAAGACAGCACGGTAGTGACACCATGACTGCATGGGTGGCTGTTGGAGATACACGAAGACAACACGGTAGTGACACCATGACTGCATGGATGGCTGCTGGAGATAACGATGACAGCACGGTAGTGACACCATACCTATATGGATGGCTATTGCAGATACACGAAGACAGCCCGGTAGTGACACCATACCTATATGGATGGCTATTGCAGATACACGAAGACAGCCCGGTAGTGACACCATGACTGCGTGGATGGCTGCTGGAGATACGCGATGACAGCACGGTAGTGACACCATACCTATATGGATGGCTATTGCAGATACACGAAGACAGCCCGGTAGTGACACCATACCTATATGGATGGCTGCTGGAGATACACGAAGACAGCACGGTAGTGACACCATGACTGCATGGATGGCTGCTGGAGATACGCGATGACAGCACGGTAGTGACACCATACCTATATGGATGTCTATTGCAGATACACGAAGACAGCCCGGTAGTGACACCATACCTATATGGATGGCTATTGGAGATACACGAAGACAGCACGGTAGTGACACCATGACTGCATGGATGGCTGCTGGAGATATCCGATGACAGCACGGTAGTGACACCATGACTGCATGGATGGCTGCTGAAGATACACGAAGACAGCACGGTAGTGACACCATGACTGCATGGATGGCTGCTTGCGATACACGATGACAGCACGGTAGTGACACCATACCTATATGGATGGCTATTGCAGATACACGATGACAGCCCGGTAGTGACACCATGACTGCATGGATGGCTGCTGGAGATACCTGATGACAGCACGGTAGTGACACCATGACTGCATGGATGGCTGCTTGCGATACACGATGACAGCACGGTAGTGACACCATACCTATATGGATGGCTATTGCAGATACACGAAGACAGCACGGTAGTGACACCATGACTGCATGGATGGCTGCTGGAGATACCCGATGACGGCACGGTAGTGACACCATGACTGCATGGATGGCTGCTGGAGATACGCGATGACAGCACGGTAGTGACACCATGACTGCATGGATGGCTGCTGGAGATACCCGATGACAGCACGGTAGTGACACCATGACTGCATGGATGGCTGCTTGAGATACACGATGACAGCACGGTAGTGACACCATGACTGCATGGATGGCTGCTTGAGATACACGATGACAGCACGGTAGTGACACCATGACTGTATGGATGGCTGCTGGAGATACACGATGACAGCACGGTAGTGACACCATGACTGCATGGATGGCTGCTGGAGATACGCGATGACAGCACGGTAGTGACACCATGACTGCATGGATGGCTGCTGGAGATACCCGATGACAGCACGGTAGTGACACCATACCTATGTGGATGGCTATTGCAGATACACGAAGACAGCCCGGTAGTGACACCATACCTATATGGATGGCTATTGGAGATACACGAAGACAGCACGGTAGTGACACCATGACTGCATGGATGGCTGCTGGAGATATCCGATGACAGCACGGTAGTGACACCATGACCGCATGGATGGCTGCTGAAGATACACGAAGACGGCACGGTAGTGACACCATACCTATATGGATGGCTATTGCAGATACACGATGACAGCCCGGTAGTGACACCATGACTGCATGGATGGCTGCTAGAGATACCCGATGACAGCACGGTAGTGACACCATGACTGCATGGATGGCTGCTTGCGATACACGATGACAGCACGGTAGTGACACCATACCTATATGGATGGCTATTGCAGATACACGATGACAGCACGGTAGTGACACCATGACTGCATGGATGGCTGCTGGAGATACACGATGACAGCACGGTAGTGACACCATGACTGCATGGATGGCTGCTGGAGATACGCGATGACAGCACGGTAGTGACACCATACCTATATGGATGGCTATTGGAGATACACGAAGACAGCACGGTAGTGACACCATGACTGCATGGATGGCTGCTGGAGATACACGATGACAGCACGGTAGTGACACCATGACTGCATGGATGGCTGCTGGAGATACACGATGACAGCACGGTAGTGACAACATACCTATATGGATGGCTATTGGAGATACACGATGACTGCACGGTAGTGACACCATGACTGCATGGATGGCTGCTGGAGATACACGATGACAGCACGGTAGTGACACCATGACTGCATGGATGGCTGCTGGAGATACCCGATGACAGCACGGTAGTGACACCGTGACTGCATGGATGGCTGCTGGAGATACACGATGACAGCACGGTAGTGACGCCATGACTGCATGGATGGCTGCTGGATATACCCGATGACAGCACGGTAGTGACACCATGACTGCATGGATGGCTGCTGGAGATACCCGATGACAGCACGGTAGTGACACCATGACTGCATGGGTGGCTGCTGGAGATACACGATGACAGCACGGTAGTGACACCATGACTGCATGGATGGCTGCTGGAGATACCTGATGACAACACGTAGTGACACCATGACTGCAAAGGTGGCTGCTGGAGATACACGAAGACAGCACGGTAGTGACACCATGACTGCATGGATGGCTGCTGGATATACCCGATGAGCGCACGGTAGTGACACCATGACTGCATGGATGGCTGCTGGAGATACACGATGACAGCACGGTAGTGACACCATGACTGCATGGATGGCTGCTGGAGATACACGATGACAGCACGGTAGTGACACCATGATCATGATGGCTGTTAGAGATATCCGATGACAGCACGGTAGTGACACCATGACTGCATGGATGGCTGCTGGAGATACGCGATGACAGCACGGTAGTGACACCATACCTATATGGATGGCTATTGGAGATACAGGAAGACAGCCCGGTAGTGACACCATGACTGCATGGATGGCTGCTGGAGATACACGATGACAGAACGGTAGTGACACCATGACTGCATGGATGGCTGCTGGAGATACACGATGACAGCACGGTAGTGACACCATACCTATATGGATGGCTATTGGAGATACACGATGACAGCACGGTAGTGACACCGTGACTGCATGGATGGCTGCTGGAGATACACGATGACAGCACGGTAGTGACACCATGACTGCATGGATGGCTGCTGGAGATACCCGATGACAGCACGGTAGTGACACCATGACTGCATGGATGGCTGCTGGAGATACCCGATGACAGCACGGTAGTGACACCATGACTGCATGGATGGCTGCTGGATATACCCGATGACAGCACGGTAGTGACACCATGACTGCATGGATGGCTGCTGGAGATACACGATGACAGCACGGTAGTGACACCATGACTGCATGGATGGCTGCTGGAGATACCTGATGACAACACGGTAGTGACACCATGACTGCAAAGGTGGCTGCTGGAGATACACGAAGACAGCACGGTAGTGACACCATGACTGCATGGATGGCTGCTGGATATACCCGATGACAGCACGGTAGTGACACCATGACTGCATGGATGGCTGCTGGAGATACCCGATGACAGCACGGTAGTGACACCGTGACTGCATGGATGGCTGCTGGAGATACACGATGACAGCACGGTAGTGACGCCATGACTGCATGGATGGCTGCTGGATATACCCGATGACAGCACGGTAGTGACACCATGACTGCATGGATGGCTGCTGGAGATACCCGATGACAGCACGGTAGTGACACCATGACTGCATGGGTGGCTGCTGGAGATACACGATGACAGCACGGTAGTGACACCATGACTGCATGGATGGCTGCTGGAGATACCTGATGACAACACGTAGTGACACCATGACTGCAAAGGTGGCTGCTGGAGATACACGAAGACAGCACGGTAGTGACACCATGACTGCATGGATGGCTGCTGGATATACCCGATGAGCGCACGGTAGTGACACCATGACTGCATGGATGGCTGCTGGAGATACACGATGACAGCACGGTAGTGACACCATGACTGCATGGATGGCTGCTGGAGATACACGATGACAGCACGGTAGTGACACCATGACTGCATGGATGGCTGTTAGAGATATCCGATGACAGCACGGTAGTGACACCATGACTGCATGGATGGCTGCTGGAGATACGCGATGACAGCACGGTAGTGACACCATACCTATATGGATGGCTATTGGAGATACAGGAAGACAGCCCGGTAGTGACACCATGACTGCATGGATGGCTGCTGGAGATACACGATGACAGAACGGTAGTGACACCATGACTGCATGGATGGCTGCTGGAGATACACGATGACAGCACGGTAGTGACACCATACCTATATGGATGGCTATTGGAGATACACGATGACAGCACGGTAGTGACACCGTGACTGCATGGATGGCTGCTGGAGATACACGATGACAGCACGGTAGTGACACCATGACTGCATGGATGGCTGCTGGAGATACCCGATGACAGCACGGTAGTGACACCATGACTGCATGGATGGCTGCTGGAGATACCCGATGACAGCACGGTAGTGACACCATGACTGCATGGATGGCTGCTGGATATACCCGATGACAGCACGGTAGTGACACCATGACTGCATGGATGGCTGCTGGAGATACACGATGACAGCACGGTAGTGACACCATGACTGCATGGATGGCTGCTGGAGATACCTGATGACAACACGGTAGTGACACCATGACTGCAAAGGTGGCTGCTGGAGATACACGAAGACAGCACGGTAGTGACACCATGACTGCATGGATGGCTGCTGGATATACCCGATGACAGCACGGTAGTGACACCATGACTGCAAAGGTGGCTGCTGGAGATACCCGATGACAGCACGGTAGTGACACCATGAATGTATGGTGGCTGCTGGAGATACACGAAGACAGCACGGTAGTGACACCATGACTGCAAAGGTGGCTGCTGGAGATACACGAAGACAGCACGGTAGTGACACCGTGACTGCGTAGATGGCTGCTGGAGATACACGAAGACAGCACGGTAGTGACACCATGACTGCATGGATGGCTGCTGGATATACCCGATGACAGCACGGTAGTGACACCATGACTGCATGGATGGCTGCTGGAGATATCCGATGACAGCACGGTAGTGACACAATGACTGCATAGGTGGCTGCTGAAGATACACGAAGACAGCACGGTAGTGACACCATGACTGCATGGGTGGCTGCTGGAGATACACGAAGACAGCACGGTAGTGACACCATGACTGCAAAGGTGGCTGCTGGAGATACACGAAGACAGCACGGTAGTGACACCGTGACTGCATGGGTGGCTGCTGGAGATACACGAAGACAGCACGGTAGTGACACCATGACTGTATGGTGGCTGCTGGAGATACACGAAGACAGCACGGTAGTGACACCATGACTGTATGGTGGCTGCTGGAGATACCCGATGACAGCACGGTAGTGACACCATGACTGTATGGATGGCTGCTGGAGATACCTGATGACAGCATGGTAGTGACACCATGACTGCAAAGGTGGCTGCTGGAGATACACGAAGACAGCACGGTAGTGACACCATGAATGTATGGTGGCTGCTGGAGATACACGAAGACAGCACGGTAGTGACACCATGACTGCAAAGGTGGCTGCTGGAGATACACGAAGACAGCACGGTAGTGACACCATGACTGCAAAGGTGGCTGCTGGAGATACACGATGACAGCACGGTAGTGACACCGTGACTGCATGGATGGCTGCTGGAGATACACGAAGACAGCACGGTAGTGACACCATGACTGCATGGTTTGCTGCTGGAGATACCCGATGACAGCACGGTAGTGACACCATGACTGCATGGATGGCTGCTGGAGATACCCGATGACAGCACGGTAGTGACACCATGACTGTATGGGTGGCTGCTTGAGATACACGAAGACAGCACGGTAGTGACACCATGACTGTATGGTGGCTGCTGGAGATACCTGATGACAACACGGTAGTGACACAATGACTGCAAAGGTGGCTGCTGGAGATACACGAAGACAGCACGGTAGTGACACCGTGACTGCGTGGATGGCTGCTGGAGATACACGAAGACAGCACGGTAGTGACACCATGACTGCATGGATGGCTGCTGGAGATACCCGATGACAGCACGGTAGTGACACCATGACTGCATGGATGGCTGCTGGAGATACCCGATGACAGCACGGTAGTGACACCATGACTGCATGGATGGCTGCTGGATATACCCGATGAGCGCACGGTAGTGACACCATGACTGCATGGATGGCTGCTGGAGATACACGATGACAGCACGGTAGTGACACCATGACTGCATGGATGGCTGCTGGAGATACCTGATGACAACACGGTAGTGACACCATGACTGCAAAGGTGGCTGCTGGAGATACACGAAGACAGCACGGTAGTGACACCATGACTGCATGGATGGCTGCTGGATATACCCGATGACAGCACGGTAGTGACACCATGACTGCATGGATGGCTGCTGGAGATACCCGATGACAGCACGGTAGTGACACCATGACTGCATGGGTGGCTGCTGGAGATACACGAAGACAGCACGGTAGTGACACCATGACTGCAAGGGTGGCTGCTGGAGATACCTGATGACAACACAGTAGTGACACCATGACTGCAAAGGTGGCTGCTGGAGATACACGAAGACAGCACGGTAGTGACACCGTGACTGCGTAGATGGCTGCTGGAGATACACGAAGACAGCACGGTAGTGACACCATGACTGCATGGATGGCTGCTGGATATACCCGATGACAGCACGGTAGTGACACCATGACTGCATGGATGGCTGCTGGAGATATCCGATGACAGCACGGTAGTGACACAATGACTGCATAGGTGGCTGCTGAAGATACACGAAGACAGCACGGTAGTGACACCATGACTGTATGGATGGCTGCTGGAGATACCTGATGACAGCATGGTAGTGACACCATGACTGCAAAGGTGGCTGCTGGAGATACACGAAGACAGCACGGTAGTGACACCATGACTGCATGGGTGGCTGCTGGAGATACACGAAGACAGCACGGTAGTGACACCATGACTGCAAAGGTGGCTGCTGGAGATACACGAAGACAGCACGGTAGTGACACCGTGACTGCATGGGTGGCTGCTGGAGATACACGAAGACAGCACGGTAGTGACACCATGACTGTATTGTGGCTGCTGGAGATACACGAAGACAGCACGGTAGTGACACCATGACTGTATGGTGGCTGCTGGAGATACCCGATGACAGCACGGTAGTGACACCATGACTGTATGGATGGCTGCTGGAGATACCTGATGACAGCATGGTAGTGACACCATGACTGCAAAGGTGGCTGCTGGAGATACACGAAGACAGCACGGTAGTGACACCATGAATGTATGGTGGCTGCTGGAGATACACGAAGACAGCACGGTAGTGACACCATGACTGCAAAGGTGGCTGCTGGAGATACACGAAGACAGCACGGTAGTGACACCATGACTGCATGGATGGCTGCTGGATATACCCGATGACAGCACGGTAGTGACACCATGACTGCATGGATGGCTGCTGGAGATATCCGATGACAGCACGGTAGTGACACAATGACTGCATAGGTGGCTGCTGAAGATACACGAAGACAGCACGGTAGTGACACCATGACTGTATGGATGGCTGCTGGAGATACCTGATGACAGCATGGTAGTGACACCATGACTGCAAAGGTGGCTGCTGGAGATACACGAAGACAGCACGGTAGTGACACCATGACTGCATGGGTGGCTGCTGGAGATACACGAAGACAGCACGGTAGTGACACCATGACTGCAAAGGTGGCTGCTGGAGATACACGAAGACAGCACGGTAGTGACACCGTGACTGCATGGGTGGCTGCTGGAGATACACGAAGACAGCACGGTAGTGACACCATGACTGTATGGTGGCTGCTGGAGATACACGAAGACAGCACGGTAGTGACACCATGACTGTATGGTGGCTGCTGGAGATACCCGATGACAGCACGGTAGTGACACCATGACTGTATGGATGGCTGCTGGAGATACCTGATGACAGCATGGTAGTGACACCATGACTGCAAAGGTGGCTGCTGGAGATACACGAAGACAGCACGGTAGTGACACCATGAATGTATGGTGGCTGCTGGAGATACACGAAGACAGCACGGTACGTAGTGACACCATGACTGCAAAGGTGGCTGCTGGAGATACACGAAGACAGCACGGTAGTGACACCATGACTGCAAAGGTGGCTGCTGGAGATACACGATGACAGCACAGTAGTGACACCGTGACTGCATGGATGGCTGCTGGAGATACACGAAGACAGCACGGTAGTGACACCATGACTGCATGGTTTGCTGCTGGAGATACCCGATGACAGCACGGTAGTGACACCATGACTGCATGGATGGCTGCTGGAGATACCCGATGACAGCACGGTAGTGACACCATGACTGTATGGGTGGCTGCTTGAGATACACGAAGACAGCACGGTAGTGACACCATGACTGTATGGTGGCTGCTGGAGATACCTGATGACAACACGGTAGTGACACAATGACTGCAAAGGTGGCTGCTGGAGATACACGAAGACAGCACGGTAGTGACACCGTGACTGCGTGGATGGCTGCTGGAGATACACGAAGACAGCACGGTAGTGACACCATGACTGCATGGATGGCTGCTGGAGATACCCGATGACAGCACGGTAGTGACACCATGACTGCATGGATGGCTGCTGGAGATACCCGATGACAGCACGGTAGTGACACCATGACCGCATTGATGGCTGCTGGAGATACCCGATGACAGCAGCACGGTAGTGACACCATGACCGCATGGATGGCTGCTGGAGATACACGAAGACAGCACGGTAGCCAGCGTTGTCCATTTTCTTTAACAGAGAATACCTAGTAACTTTGATGCATGCAGAAATATGCCGCCAAGTTGTGTTTTCGGTTCAGATGATGCCTATAAGCATGGAAACTATTGTAATTAATATATGCAAACTGTTAAGGGGGTAACATAGTTAGGCTTCGAATCTTTCAATCACCCCTCGTAATATTCCAAACACAGTTCATATTTCTGAAGGATCAGAGAACATGTTGCTAGCTGGGCGTTTCCACCCTCAGAAGGCGGTGTGGGTTCGAATCCCATTGTTAGTCAAGTTATCACATAAAAAACAAGCAAGTCAGTCATCAATATAAACATGCTGGGTAACTGTGTCATCCTTGTGAATGGGCTACCGCCACGGTTACAGACCTAGCATCTACTCATGGTTTGATATTGATAACATGTCTCTAGATCTATGCATAACGAATCAGCGTGACAAAAAGCTCCCTCCACCAACACTGTATGAAAAGAGGGATGGCTTCAACTTTCAAATAGTCAACTTCCCCTTTATGTCCAGTAACACCGCAGCAGCTCCAGTCTTTGGTGTCTACATTTCACAACTTTTGAAATAGATTTGAAACAGCGTCACACGACTCTTGCTTAAAAGTTGTTTGGTCGAAGTTACAACATTCTAGAACTCAGTAAAGTTTTATGGGAGACATTTGGAGGACATTTCCAAATTTGGCGCATCAGTTACAAAAATTATGTCCTTATTTTAACGTGTACCATATGTTCCCGTGTTTTTTTCCTGTAAACAATCGACTTGCCTTCGGTAGGGCAGGATACGCTCACCTTTTCGCGAACACCTGGTATCATCACTATTTGATAGTGATTCATAAACACATGTCTTCATCTAGTCGGAATCGTACAATCGACTCTGCTTTTGGCCAGAGATTTCTGATGAATATGGAAAGGAGTTTGGCGCATTTATTTATCTACATAACACCCATTAATCATTATCCCTATCCGGATCTCGCCGACGCTACGGGTGGCGTAGCGGTTATCTCCCAAAACCCCTACATCCCATTTCCCCTACAACCCAGTTCCCCTACAATTAGTTAAAACAACACGAGGCATTTACCTGTCTGGTATTATGAACTCACCTAAAGGAGAGATTAAGGTCTGGAGTAGAGGTAGTAGAAATGAAAGGGGTAGAGCTTTAGGGGACTAGGGGAATTTTTTTTTTTTTAAATAATGTAAGTGTAATGAAAGATGCCTATATGATGAGAAAGCAATTTTAAAAAATTACAAAAATAACAATAGGAAGAAACAATTATTACACTGAGATAGACGATTTACAGTTGAGATGGCTAGGTTTAGTATATAGATACTTGAATCTGACTAACATGACATCAACATGTCTGGGCTTCGCTATGTTGAGTTTGTTATGTCACAGAGAGGAAAGCCCCAAGTCCTTTTTGATGGTTATCTTCACACTAAGAACGTCGAGAGACTGACTTGCGTACACTGGTAGTGTGTCAAGTCCACATGTAGAGGAAGAGTCACGACAGTAGGAACCGTGATAAGGAATGCTACAGAGGACACGTGGGTTGACGCAACGGACACCACACCAGATGTACCGAGAGCTGTCGCCTTCAACGACTACATCGTCACTACCTGGGTCGACCACGGAGCACGATTCCCCCTACCACTGTGGAACCATCACGGTGCAACAGGTCCCAGGACGAACAACAACCTGGAAGGCTTTCATAACCGACTCAACCGAGGTCTCCCTCACCGATATCCCAACATCTACCGATTTGTCGAGGTAGTCAGGAAGGTGGAACAGGCAGAACGAGCTAAGGTTTTACAGCTCGACTTTGGAGCAGCTCCAAGAGGCAGGAAGAGTGTGTACAGAGAGGTGGAGAACCGTCTTGAATAGACGAGTTGAATAGAGAGGTGAAATCCCCAATGCAGTTTCTAGATACGGTTGGCCATTTCCTCAGGCTCGAATAAAGAGTGAATTGAACATTTGAGATGAAATTTATTATAATGTATTATGAATTATGAAAAATGAACATTTTGTTATAATGTACATATATTATGAATTTTGAAAAATGAACATTTTATTATAATGTATTATGAATTTTGAAAAATGAACATTTTATTATAATGTATTATGAATTTTTAAAAATGAACATTTTATTATAATGTATTATGAAATTTGAATAATATCGTAATTGTAATTTAATATTTATCTCAATCTGTTCGTGTTTCTTGGGTTGTTCCATTGTATGAAATAGGTAATAGAGTAGGGATTAGCAGTGCCATGGACCGTGAACTTTGTTGTCTTAAGCTGTAGGGGAAATGGGATGTAGGGGTTTTGGGAGGTTACCGGCGTAGCTATCTAATGCGCTGTAATTTGCTGTGCCGAGTTGAGTCCCTTACATACGCCAGAAAACCTGATTATGTTTCTAGATTTGTCATCACCACTCTTGCTCTTGTGCTTCACCCAAGTGGTTGACGTCTAGGACCTGCGTCAACAAACTCCCCCACTCACTCTGTTAGTAGCTCTCATTCATTGAGACAAACTGGACACATAGTCATGTGCCTTAATAGTTGTGAAATCTTCCTTAATGGTATTATTTATCATAAAGGAACTGCCCCGCGGGGATTCCGGGTTGGAATCGGTCTCTAGCGACTTATATACTCTTTTCGGAAGAGACAACTGAATTGATCAGATTGTTACCCTATGTAACTTGACTGATGGCGTGTCATCGTACCCAGTTGTTCACAATACCAATCACTGGTTTATCTGTTTTTACTTGATTATTTACAGTCCGCCGTCGAGTAGCTGGAGTACTGTTCAGTGTGACGTTAAACAACAATTAAAAACCAAACTAAGTAAATATATCTAATGTAAAGTAAAGGAAAGTCACACCCTTCTGTTTGCTGTATGTTAAGGGCACCTGTCGCTAACTCGATAAGGGTATACAACATGTTTGAAATGGTCATGGTATCACTTTCATTATGTAGACACAATCCTGCATACCTGATTACAGTCTATGTATAATAAAGTGCCTTTTTTGCTCATAATTGCCCCTCTCTATTTATGTAAATGTCAAGTATACCTTTTTTAGCCACCGTAATTAGCGCCCAGCATATTTCTCCCCATGTTCAAAAACATATTCCGCACAAACTCGTCAAGACAGCACGCACAGATTGTGACATAAATCCGTCATCTGAGTTCTACAAGATGTGTTTACCAGTCTACACTCTGCTGCTCGGGGTATCTCACGCCAAAAAGGTCGGCGGCCATTGTTGGGTCCCAAAATGTGCATGTCGTTGCCACATATGGTTTAGTTATCACGGAAAGGCCTATCGATGGCCGAGTGTTTGGTATAGGGTTGCGGGGACAGAAACAAACACCGGCATTCCCCTTCTCTTTCCTGGCTCTAGTGTCTGCCGTACTCCGTGTCTCTCAGATCAACTTACAACATTTCAAAACAAACAGACATCGTCTTTGATCGGGGGTCGAGACTCGGGTAGCACTAACTTTGTCCCTTGATATTATTGTTGGGCAAGGAGAGCCGAGCACTCGCTGAGTGATGAGTTGGAAGGAGGTGAGGGGTATATTCTCTGTATGTTTCCTCCTCATCTGGTAACGCGGGAGACGTTCAGTAGCATCTCGTATGTTCTTCAGAAGGAGAAGTCGGGGAAGAAGAAGAAGAAGAGATGGCGGTTGTGTTATTGTAGATAATCCTGTCTGTCACTACAATGATGAATAAGGACCTGTAAAAGCCAGCATGTACTTGAACATAATCACCAAGACAATACGGTAAATGATCAGGGTGACAGGAACTCTGTCACTGGAACCAGAAAGGTACACCACAGTCAACTCACGCAGTAATAACAACTCCCCTGTTAGCAAATGATTGAATTATAGCCGTGCTGATGTGCGGGACAGCAGTAGCTTTAAACGCGTCATCAGTTGCAGAGATGAGCTGTTTATTTACCCTAATCTGAGTCTCATCAAGGGGTAGGGGAGGGGGTGAAGGGGAGGGGGTATAGATTTCCCTGCCGGTGATGAGACCCGTGTGTCGCTTACCCTGTGTCTCTACTCCCCAAGGGACGTCAGTCTGCCCCGGGCATTTATCGCTACTTTAAAGTCGATACATTTAGTGTAAGGATTCCTCCCACACAGTAAACATATGTGGGTTGAGTGGTAGACTCGGAAATCTGCAGTCTTTTAACATACTTTTTATCATTTTAAATATTCTCTCTCTTTTTTCGTCCGCTTTTTTTTCATTGTAAGTTTGAACTAATACGTTGTATTTACTAACGTATGTACTTTTTTCATATGGTAGCCCTTTCATTTGACTATAAATTCAATGATACATTGAACTGTTTCATGCCTTCTTTCGTTCGTTCATTCACGCATTTACTTACCAACTTATTTCCCCATAATACCCATGCCCGGTGTATACACCCTAGAATTAGTAGCCATGCATTTTGTATACACCCTAGAATTAGTAGCCATGTATTTTGTATGCACCCTAGAATGAGTAGCCATGACCTATGTATACGACCTAGAATTAATAGCCATGCCCAATGTATACACCCTTGAATTAATAGCCACGCATTGTGTATACACCCTAGAATTAGTAGCCACGACTTGTGTATACACCCTAGAAAAGTAGCCATGACTTGTGTTTACACCCTAGAATTAGTAGCCATGCATTGTGTATACACCCTAGAATAAGTAGCCATGCATTGTATATACACCCTAGAATTAGTAGCCATGCATTGTGTATACACCCTAGAATTAGTAGCCATGCATTGTGTATACACCCTAGAATTAGTAGCCATGCATTGTGTATACACCCTAGAATTAGTAGCCATGCATTGTGTATACACCCTAGAATTAGTAGCCATGCCCGGTGTATACACCCTAGAATTAGTAGCCATGCATTGTGTATACACCCTAGAATTAGTAGCCATGACTTGTGTGTACACCCTAGAATTAGTAGCCATGCATTGTATATATATATACCCTTAATTAGTACCCATGCCCGGTGTATTCACCCTAGAATTAGTAGCTATGACCTATGTATACATGCTACCAATAGAAACCATGTCCTATGTTTAGATTCCGGTTTAGAATAGGTCCCCAGCAACGCATGCAGGTCATAAGGCTCGGTGACTTGGATGACTGCGTGTCGGCGCACCAAGACGGGGTGGGACGTTAATCTCAATATCGATCACTGGATGATTTTGAGGCAGTCGTCACACAGATGGAATACACACACACAGACAGAAACCATGTGGAAAAAGGTTCATGCCCATATGACTTTGAATTGTAAAAACGCTATCAAAAATATGTGTAACTTTATGGCGTACGAGGGTCCACTGTGTGGTAAAACAAAGCCTTCTGCAACATCATACGTGAAATATTTTTATTTTTAAAAATCTACAGTCTGTTTACTGTCAACAGTTGAGAATAATAGACACGTTGTGTGCAGTCAAGCTAATGTAGTGAGCGAGTGAGTGAATAAATTGGGTTTAACGCCGCTTTAAACTTTATTCCAGTAATTGGGGGAAAGCCTGGAGTGATGCAGGTCTCAGACGTTTACCACTTTGGTGAAACTCACGAGCACGGGAATGGTGCTGACAAACCTAGGAATATACCGAGGGCGGCGAGCTAATGTAGAGTAAATGACTAGAGTGCACGTGGTCATCGTAATACGACTTCACTCATGGGTTCCACTTACATCACACGTATCCGGGGATATTCAATACTTTGCAGATTATTTGATTGTTGCTTGTACAGCACATTGACAGATGTATATGATACAGCAGAGTGACGAAATATTTGGTTGTTGCTGGTACAGCATGGTGCCTGATTGTTTGATTGTTGTTTATACAGCATGATGACATATTATTTGATTGTTGATTGTGCAACAGGGTGACAGATTATATTTGATTGTTGTTTTTACAGCAGAGTGACAAGTTATTTGGATGTTGCTGGTACAGCAGGGTGACTGATTGTTAGATTGTTGTTTATACAGCATGATTACATATTATTTGATTGTTGATTGTGCAACAGGGTGACAAATTGTATTTGATTGTTGCTTGTGCAGCAGAGTGAACGATTGTATTTGATTGTTGTTTGTACAACAGAGTACGGAATTATTTAATTGCTGCTTGTGCAGTAGAGTGATAGATTATTTCATAGTTGCTGGTACAGCACACTGACTGATTGTTTGATTGTTGTTTTCACAGCAAGGTGACAGATTGTATTTCATTGATGCTTGTACACCAGAGTGACGGATTATATCTGATTGTTGTTCGGACAGTACAGTGACGAATTATTTGAGTGTTGCTTGTGCTGCAGAATGACATATTGTATTTTATTGTTGCTTGTGCAGCAGAGTGACAGATTGTATTTGATTGTTGTTTGTACAACATAGTGACAAATTATATGATGGTTGCTGGTACAGCAGGGTGACTGATTGTTTGATTGTTGTTCATACAGCAGGATGGCAGATTATTTGATTGTTTACTTGCAACAGGATGACAGATTATATTTGAATGTTGTTTCGGCTGCACAGTGATATATTGTATTTGATTGTTGTTTGTACAGTACAGTGAGGAACTATTTGAATGTTGCTTGTGCAGCAGAGTGATAGATTTGATTTGATTGTTTTTTGTACAGTACAGTGAGGAATTATTTGAATGTTGCTTGTGCAGCAGAGTGATAGATTTGATTTGATTGTTGTTTGTACAGTACAGTGAGGAATTATTTGAATGTTGCTTGTGCAGCAGAGTGATAGATTTGATTTGATTGTTGTTTGTATAGTAGGGTGACAAATTATTTGATTCTTGTTTGTACAGCAGAGTGACGGATTATGTTTGATTGTGACTTTTTTTACCAAGTGCACTGCCCAAGGCCACGTTTTATTCCAAAAAGATATAACTAAAATCGATATTCGTGTCAGTTGCTATATTAGCCTAATTTCTGTGTTGTACGTACAGGGGTATCGACACGGTGCTGCCCCAGCCTGTGTGCTACACGATACATATATCAAGCGTTGAATGTGGCGAGTTAAGTGACAATGCGAACACCCATTCAGAGAAGGAACAACTCTCAAGTAGATTTCTGCTTCCCTCTAAATTTTAAACAGCAAAATTTAAACATCATGTGTAAAAAACTGTTGAGTTACGAGAAGTTGGAACTGGATGTATTGAACGAGCCTGGTCCGTCTCACTGTTCCTGTACAACATGTAGCATTCTAGCTACCAATGGAAAAATCATCTGGGTCATTTACAGGGGTTAAAGTAATTGTTTCAACATGCTGGAAACGTTGGTCTCGCTTCCTTGCTCATGTGGGCCATTTTCGTCAAGGAACTGAACTGAATCTGTTTACTGTAAAAAAAACAAGTTAGAAAGAAGTACGGCAAATTACCATTTGTACGTCTATACTGCGCGATGGGGTACAGATCTGAAAGAAACGTGCTGGTAATTCCAAGTTAATTAGCTATTAGACTTGTCAAATAAACAAGCGAGTGAGAGACCTCTAAAAAATGTCCGCTTGATGCTTCAAAGGGAAGAGGGATTTTGCCTAGTTAAAGCGGTTTTTCATATTGCTCCCATATTCTGATTTGAAATGGTTTTCTCATCAAAATTGCATGTATCCATGACTAAAACATTTGAGCATAATTTACATGTTTAAATCGTTTTAAGACGCAAGGAAGACGCATAATTTCAAGAGCCGTGGGCAAAGCGAAAAGAACCACGCTGAAATTGTACATGTTTTGACAATTACTGTTCAACGTCCCTACAGTGAAAACTTCATCATTCACATATAGTTATGTTATTCCCAAATTCTGAAGCCAAGATAATGGTACGGAACAAAGAGATATCCTTACACTCTATGTTGGAATAAAACAGCGTTGCTGTATCCCTGCCTCGTCGGCCTTATGCAATGTGACACGGTCTATCAAAAATGCATTTGTTCAAAAATCATAATATAATGTATTAACTGTACAGACGAATTTACAAATCGACCAGTGTGAGGACTATTGTTCTTTAGAATCAAGAATCAAGATTTTTTATTGTACAGAACGCCCTCGTAGGGCAGGGTAGAAACTATCTACATATGGACATAAAAATAACTATAAACATAAGAGGTAGATATACATAATATACATTATATATAGAGGTATTACATATTATTTTAAGCATTTATGTATAAATTGAGGTGGCTGGCAGCGTACACTTAGTGTTACTGTATTGATAGAATAGACATTTTTTCAGTTAGTTTCTTTTTTTTTATCATTTAAAAACGCCTACGTGGGACCTGGTACAAAAATAGAGCATTTATATGGTACGGAGATGAGAACATAGTATAAATACACAGCATAAATGCATGAATTTATCTTATCTAATTTGGGCCCTTATGTTGGTCTCTGCTTAAACATGCGAAATACAGTCCTGGCAACAAGACTTGACTATTCTTTTAGAGCGTTCTTAAATTGTTTTAGGAGGTTGGTTTTATCAGTCTGGGAAGGGTCGCCTATTTCTGTCAGTGTGATGAGATTTCTCCCTAGGTCTGTATACAGTGGGCATGAGAGCAGGAAGTGTTCCTCATCCTCCACGGAATGGCAATCACAGTGCGGACAGAACATATTTTCAACTGGAGTTTTGGAGTATCTTCCACTCTCAATTTCCGGGCTGTGGGGACTCAGTCGGAGCTTGGTAAGGACCCTTCTGTGGCTTGTATTCTCCATAGTTGCCAGATAATCTTTTAATCCATATTTGTCATTTATCCGCCCCAGATGTCGCAGCTTACGGTTTACACCGGTTGGCACCTGGTCAGTTTCAACGAGATACAAATTTTAAACTTTGATATCAGGCTTTTGGAAAATTGCTGAGTGGTGATGTTTCGATGGGGATTTTCAGGTATCACACTGTGGAGGATTTGATAGTTTCTTGTCCTCCTGAAACACAAAAGGGATATACAATAGGTGAAACAATGGGTGCAATAGGTGGCAGCAGCAATAAGGAACAAGCCCAGTAATTAATGTCAGTGCACTCACGAATGCTCATAATATTGCTTTTGAATCCAGAATAATGCTGGAATCTGTCAGAAATAGGCATCCAAACTGCACTTGGCAAGTAAATTAGAAATAAGCCAGGTTGAAAAAGAACTCGAATCGCCCCCTTGTCGCTCTTATATAGGCACAGCAAGCCTCTCAGAAACTGTATCCTCCAGAAACTTCTAGAACGATCAAGCTTTTCATGTTCACGAACCCAACAAGGACAGATCACTCAAATTCTGGTACCTAACAAATTCATTGACAAAATCCATACCTGGTAACAGGAGTCAGAGCGACACGCTCCAAAATAGGGGTGATGCAACAACTCAAGTAACAATGTCAATATCGGGCGTGACCGCCATTTGTGTTGATACAGGCGAGGCAGCGGAGGCGCATTGAAGACACCACATGATTAAAACCAGCCTGGAGATGTTGTTCCAAATATCAACCAAAAATTGGTCCAACTGGGCTAGCTTTACTGATCGTTTCTGGTCCTGTCGTAGGCGCAGTTCTATCTTATCCCAGACATGTACTATGGGTGAGAGGTGCGGAGAAACAGCAGGCCATGGCAGTACAGCAATGTTGTGCTGCCTCAGAAAGTATGTTACAACACGTGCATCGTGTGGATGGGTATTATCCTGCTACAAGGTGCAACGTGCAACGTCCAGATGAAACCTGGACTCATCTGTGAACAGTATATTGTCCAAGACTTCTTTTCTAAACCTCAGATGCTGTCACGCCAAGCTGGGCGTGACTGGCGGTGACGTGAAAGCAAATTTGGGCGTAAGGCTGGAGGTCGGAGCCGGATGTTGTGCTCACTCAACTGGTTGCGTACGGCTCTGTCACAAATTGGTTTCCTTCAAGGAATTGTCAGAGCTATTAATGTGGCAGTTTGGTATCGATTTCGTAGATGCACTGAATATGGTTGTTATGTTGACGTGACGTCACACGTGCACGACCGACCCGTGGCAAGCCTTGGGTGTTGCCTTGCTGTAGATAACGTCACCAAAGAGATGATAATATTTTTCAGTGAAATTAAAATGTCTGCCAACTTCGTTTTTCGCCATTCCGGTTTGCAAAATACCCACGGCTCGTAGAAGGTGATTTTCAGCAAGCCGTTATTTGCTTTGAAACAAAAGTGATTTTATGTGCAACAGTAGCAAAAACTATCACTGTGTGCTGTTCACATTAAAGAAAATTAAAAACATGTGTTTGTGTATCATGCTCCCAACAAACACACTGCACTGAAGAACTGTTCATGGATTGCCGTGTAGCTCAAATACAAGAACAATGTCATTTACTTCGCGGATTGAACTGCACGAGGTACGTTATTTCAATGTGTATCGAGGGAACGTTTAAGATAACTGTTCAGTGACTGTTTGTTTATATATTTATTTTCAGGAAATGAACTGTCGCAAAAGCATTCAGCTTCGCGGAACGAACACTATAATGCACGTTTTTTACCTGAATGTTTGTACTTATATGAGCATGTTGGTTGATCTTTAAAGGAGTCTAGCTTCAACCAAAGTGGTGACTAGACATTAGAACGTATTGCTAGATACGGTAATCACCATAGTCGGAATGACATCGTTGTTTATAGTTTAATATTCAGTCATATTCGGACTGATTTCGTAAAGGAAATACTACTATTTTCTAGTAGTGTTCTGCCTTCAATTGGTTTGTCGGCAAAATGTAATTGTGGGGTATTAAAAGGTGAATAGAAAACTTTAGCATACATACATCCAAATTGTGCGCCCTGCACGTGCACATTGAGAATCACGACCTTAAGGTCGACGAGATGCCTTCATGAATATGTTTTGAAAGATGCATTATTTAATTTCAGAAGAAAATTATTTTTATTGAACTTTATATGAAGCACGGATACTTTTGCCGTTAGCATATATTAACAACACTCTCTACAGTCACTAAACTAACGTAAACATCACATATCTTTATATAGTAATGGAGAAAAAACTATAAAGAGCGGGTAACGATGCGAATACAAATAACTTCATACATAATATGAAACAGCTTATATGCGAACAATGATAAAACACAGATGCAAACGAAGTGCATAATGCAAAGTACACAGCTAAGATATCGTTTGGGTGTTCGAGATCTATCAGCTCAGTTGTGTGGATGAAACAATCCAGCTAACCAGTGGCGCAAGCAACAACACTCATATCAGATGTTTGGTAGACATGACCACTGTCTAATAGTGGTGACATGCCTCCTAATCAGTATGGAGTTGTCCATGACTCCTGAACAGTGAGTAATTGACCATGCTTCCCAATCAGTGACTGGTTAACCGTGCCTTCCAATCGGTCATTGGTTCTACTTTGAAAACCAATTACTACATGTTTCTATGAAATTTCAAGTTTGATTTTGATTTGACCGTAAAGCCATATTTCAAGTTATTTCCAGATATAGTTTATCTTGCCGCAATCCCAGAATATATGCGTGATTGTTTCCATGTCTGATGCGCAGAAAACTACAATTTCTGCTATCTACATATCGTATTTATCAGGAAATTATTTGGTTAGGTATGGTGTAGAGTTATGTTTTGGAACCATTGTCCACTACTATCTTTTGTACATCTAAAAAGAATTTCATTGTAGTGTTGCCAATTGTGATATGTGGCATCTTTTCGTAGGGGACGTTTCGTTGAATGTTGATGTTTTTGCAGAACGCACTTATTAACATTTTATAAGTTTTTTACATTGTCAAATGACAGTTTCCCTTTAACATCGATTATGTCGCGCATCCAAAACCATGGTTATACCATTGTTGAGAAAACACACTTCTCGCTATGTAAACGTCCCGATCAGTGAATTGGTGATCAGATATTTACAGTATAACCCCAGTCAGCACCAGGAGTGCTACTCCCCTACGCGTATTGCATGACCAAATAGTATATCCCCCGCTCTCCCCCATCTGCGTCAGTACAGGGGTCTCTCCCTCTTCCTGCCCCGACTATGTTAACCAGTCACACCTAGCTACCCCTGACCATTGCCCCCGCACGTAGAGGGCGCCATACACCTTGCGGATTTATGACGTGTCTCCCGCCTTCTTGTCGTCTGCTTCAAGTCGGAATGTTGTGTTAGGGAGTGTGCACGTGCACGTGAGAGGAAGGTCCCCCCAGCAGAGGGGGTATGTAGCAGTGATACGATAGAAAATAATGGCAGACAGCATCGTAACGTGAGATTAAATTATGACACGACGTAAACACCAGTCGTCCTCTTCAACTGGTGCTAAAACACGTTGACCATTACAGAAAGGGATGAATAACTGTATACATATAACCAAAGCTGTGAAAATGGACAAACCATGAATTAAAGGTTTGGAAATGGGATCAATACTTTATGTATATGGGTGGCCAAGGGGTGGGGTGGTGGTGGGGCAATCGAGTTTTAGTGTGAGTGATATATTTATTCTTCTATTATAAATCTAATGTCTCAAGATGGAGAGAGATAGTGGTGAGCGAAAAAATCGCACATCATGAAAGTGAAACAGACAAGCATTAAAACAGAAGCTTCAATTAAAATTCAAAGTGTTATGTTATCCTGTTAACTCCCGACTCGAACATTCACTGTAACCACTAAAGCTCCCATCGGCTTTCCATTTTCAAGAGCGAGTCGATTTATAGATGATATTCACCAGAACAGGCAGTATACAAAGTCACTAATGGCATGACATCACATGTTTGTTGAATTAGCGCACATGACAAAATCTCTCCAATGCCACCCCACCCCCCCCCCCCCCCCCCCCACCCCCCCACACACACCCCCCCCCCCCCCCCCCACACACCCCTCGTCTGGGGGACGGGGGCTGACGTGTTTATGACGTCTTGCCGACAGATGATGTCACCGAAAAACAACAGTTGTCATCAGACAACGCGTGCTCATCACAGGCTGTCTGCAGAATTGGGTAATGATGCCTCCAAACAATGGCTTCAAAGACTGGGGGTGTCCAAACAGTAACACAACGAGTCGGTATTTAATACAGGCACGACATACACGTGTACCGTACGTCACCGGGTAACGAATACGAATGCGACTTGGTGATTGAAAACAGACAGTTACGTTAAATTTATGCAGGGAAAGAACACAGGTCAGGACATAATCTAATGTCCAGTATCCAATATTCTAATGTCTAACAGACGGGTCGAACGGAACTGCTGTGTACTTTTGGTGACCAGATCTCACTGTAAACCAAGCGCTTATGGCTTAAAAGAGTGTTTATTCCTTAGCTGTTGCTCTTAAAAGTGATGTAACTATACAGAAGGGCTGTACCCGAATCTTATGAAACAATATTTTAAAATAAGAAATATCAACATAGCTTGTGAATTTTATCCATATGTCTTCCATGGACACTTTTAAACTTTCCAAGGTGTTATTTGCAATTTGTAATTCTGTATCTGCGATATCAATTGCCAGTAGTTTATATGTGACTTGAAAACATTGAACCTATAGCTACTTCAAAACATGTATACTTCTGTTAGATCATTTGTTTGACAGCCTTTCTTTACTTTCAGGGGTGTTCGCCAAGGGTGTATCTTAAGTTGTATTGAATTCATTTTCGTTACCAAAGAGCTTGTGCATTACTAAACTAACAACTAGTCTCTGAAATAGATATATTTTACAGAAAAACAGTTGTTTATAATATAAACATAATCATGTCATGTATCGGGCAGTTCGCATTTGCAGACAATTTATTTTATTGACTGCAATTGTACATCTCCAAGTCATTTTGTATAACCTGAATACATGAGCTAAACACATCAACGTGTGTTAGGAGATAACTTGTATCTGGTAACGAGTAAGGGAGTTTCGGTAATGACTTACTTTTGATGAATATCTAGTATTAACACCATTTTCAAAACCTAATTGGTCAACAGATTGTAAATACAGCTATACTTTGCAGCTATAATAGCTTTAGATTAATTATAACTGTTTCCGAATTATGGGATGTAAAGTATTATTATGATGATTAATGAAAATGGATATTTGTCGTAATAAAAGTTTTTTTTAAATGAATGAGGCTATTTGCATCTTAAAAATACTTTCCCTCTGTTGCATAACGGTTTATAGTTTTTGTCCAGCCAAATGAGGTGGTTAAAAATTGTATCATATTGTTAAAGATGAGATCTCTCGGATATACTCACCTCATATTTATAAAAACCCAAGATTATAACGGTAAACATAACATGGTCTCTGATGTTAGATGTTTATTATTTTTTTCCACGTGTTTGTTCATATATTGCCATTTTTATTACATCTACCCATATATTGTATCTGAAGCCGTTTATGAACTTTCGGTTTTAGTACTTGAGGAAGTTGACCCTCAAATGAGAGTGTGATGTCCAGCAAGACCAAAGCGCAAGACAACAAACTGTTACACAGCTCTGTTTTGAAGTTCGCTATATTGGCGCTGTGTTTAATTAGATTTCCGTTTACTGCTAAAGCTAATTCGAATTCAATTTCTTCCACGTGTCCAGTCCAGTATCGCATGCATAGTGTTATAACCATTAGCAGTGGGGTTGTTTGGTGGACACAAGTAATTATAACCTTGAAGACTACTAATTAGGGAAAGATCCAAATGTTTTATGGTCGCGCCTGTAAGTAGGGTAAACAACAACGTGTTCAGCTCACATGGACACACCACGTTTGGAGACGTCTCATTATCACAGTCAAAGACGCATCTTGATACACTAGTAGCAATAAAACAGTTGAGTGGACATATTGTATAAGAGCAGATGGATATATCTTCTACAGAGTGAGGCTGCTGTGATACCCCTATACTCTGTGGGAATTGGTCTGATACTGTCGTCTAATCATCCGTTGTTTGGGTTAGAGGAGTAGATGAAGGAAGTGTGAATGGAAGGTAAAACCATCAGTACTTTGAACTAGGAGTAGCGGGCACATACGCATGCCGGGCACCTCTCCATAAAGCACAGATGTACAGCTGTATCAAACTGCACAACCAAAGTACAGGGCAAGTCACCGGATGTAACAACCCGAGTCGGCCATTGCGTTAATTACTCAGGAAGATTTACGACACGTCGCCATTTTTCTTACACGTTTGTTTGACAAATTTTCATATTTCACAGCATCCGCTGTAGATGATAGTGCATCATGTGGTCTCGGCGCAGCAGATTCCAGAAGGTAAAGCGTTTTCCTCCCTGGAAGCCACTACGTCCTGCTGGGACAGGTATTGACCAATCAGAAAGAGTGATGAATGATGCGCGGGAGGTCACGAGAGGAGTGTGAGGTCACGAGAAACGTGAAGGAGGGCGGCCACCTGTTACCAGCTTGCTGATGTTACCGCCCTTGGTAGATCGCTTTACGCCAAAGGGCAACTCGATACATGCAAATTTGTCACGGAACTATTTTCCATTAAAATGCCGACAAGTGATTCTTGATCAACTGATTTGAAGTTAGTTTGTCTCTATATAGCTGATAAGGAAAGAGAAGTAGCTTGGAGATTGATGTTGACTGTCAAGTACGATTCCTTGCCTAATTTAGCGCTGGATATTTCTATTCGCGACTGTGGTAGCAACTGCACAAAGCAATTTAGAAGACGTGTAACACGTAGCCGAAAGCAACACAATGAAAGAACAAGAATACGAAAACAAATCGCTATACATTGATTAAATAATATGTGCCTAAACTCTCCCATTAGTAAAAACAACCACAAGCGATACATTTTAGGGGGATTTAAGGAACATCATCCAGACAAAAGAGATTAGTAGCCACAACAAAAACCATCATCATATAAACATTACCTATTTTGAACAAGCGTGGGTCGGTTCTGCAAGCGTGGGTCGAGGGGCTGTCCAAGTATCTGTGTCATCACATCTCATAGGATCAAGCATCAAGGTTCTTTTGTTGAGTACAGGCTGCATGATACGAAGATCCCCGGTGTAGTGAAGGCTTTACATAACCCTGTACAGACAAGTACAGAATATACACACTCTGCTGATAATAAGCATTAACACAAGAAACTATTTTAAAACGTTGTTTACAACTGTATATCACAAGGTTTCGCCGGAGGCAAGTTTGGGAAAATAATACTGTTTACGTCGATGTAGAGGGCGTCCATGGCTTTGTGGTTTTGAACGTTCATGCAGATATTAATGTGATACAAATACTACTGTTGTGCGTCGCCTAGGACTACAATGTAAGTTTAAAGTTTTTTTACACCTGAAGAGCCGTTGAACGGCGAAAGATCTTGTGTAGATAAAGGAGTTTTGACAAGCACAAATATCTGGACATCTTTGTGACGTGTTGGGTTTACCTTTGTGACGTGTTGGGTTTATCTTCCTTACTTGTTAGGTTTACCTTTGTGACGTGTTGGGTTTATCTTCCTTACTTGTTGGGTTTACCTTTGTGACGTGTTGGGTTTATCTTCCTTTCTGTTGGGTTTATCTTTGTGACGTGTTGGGTTTATTTTCCTTACTTGTTGGGTTTACCTTTCTGACGTGTTGGGTTTATCTTCATTACTTGTTGGGTTTATTTTCCTTACTTGTTGGGTTTATCTTTCTGATGTGTTGGGTTTATCTTCATTACTTGTTTGGTATATCTTCTTTACGTGTTGGGTTTATCTTTCTGTCGTGTTGGGTTTATTTTCTTTACGTGTTGGGTTTATTTTCCTTACTTGTTGGGTTTATCTTCCTTATGTGTTTGGTTTATCTTCCTTACGTGTTGAATTTATTTTTCTGTCATGTTGGGTTTATCTTCCTTACTTTTTGGGTTTACCTTTCTTACGTGTTGAGTTTATCTTCATTACTTGTTGGGTTTATTTTGCTTACTTGTAGGGTTTATCTTCCTAATGTGTTGGGTTTATCTTCTTTACGTGTTGGGTTTACCTTTCTGACGTGCTGGGTTTATCTTCATTACTTGTTAGGTATATCTTCTTTACGTGTTGGGTTTATCTTTCTGTCATGTTGGGTTTATTTTCTTTACGTGTTGGGTTTATCTTCCTTAGTTGTTGGGTTTTTCTTCCTTACGTGTTGAGTTTATCTTCCTTACGTGTTGTGTTTATCTTCCTTACTTGTTAGGTTTATTTTCTTTACGTGTTGGGTTTATCTTTTTAACTTGATGTGTTTATCTTCCTTACGTGTTGGGTTTATCTTCCTTACTTGTTGGGTTTATCTTCTTTACGTGTTGGGTTTATCTTCTTTACGTGTTGGGTTTATCTTCTTTACGTGTTGGGTTTATCTTCCTTACGTGTTGAGTTTATCTTCTTTACGTGTTGGGTTTATCTTCCTTACGTGTTGAGTTTATTTTCTTTACGTGTTGGGTTTATCTTTTTTACTTGATGTGTTTATCTTACTTATGTGTTGGGTTTATCTTCCTTACTTGTTGGGTTTATCTTCGTTACGTGTTGGGTTTATCTTCTTTACATGTTGGGTTTATCTTCTTTACATGTTGGGTTTATCTACCTTAGTTGTTGGGTTTTTCTTCCTTACGTTTTGAGTTTATCTTCCTTACGTGTTGTGTTTATCTTCGTTACTTGTTAGGTTTATTTTCTTTACGTGTTGGGTTTATCTTTTTTACTTGATGTGTTTATCTTCCTTACGTGTTGGGTTTATCTTCCTTACTTGTTGGGTTTATCTTCCTTACGTGTTGGGTTTATCTTCCTTACGTGTTGGGTTTATCTTCCTTACTTGTTAGGTTTATTTTCTTTACGGGTTGGGTTTATCTTTTTTACTTGATGTGTTTATCTTCCTTACGTGTTGGGTTTATCTTCTGTACGTGTTGGGTTTATCTTCCTCACTTGTTGGGTTTATCTTCCTTACGTGTTGGGTTTATCTTCCTTACGTGTTGGGTTTATCTTCCTTACTTGTTAGGTTTATTTTCTTTACGTGTTGGGTTTATCTTTTTTACTTGATGAGTTTATCTTCCTTACGTTTTGGGTTTATCTTCCTTACGTGTTTTGTTTATTTTCCTTACTTGTTGGGTTTATCTTCCTTACGTGTTGGGTTTATCTTCATTACGTGTTGTGTTTATCTTCGTTACTTGTTAGGTTTATCTTCTTTACGTGTTGGGTTTATCTTTTTTACTTGATGTGTTTATCTTCCTTACGTGTTGAGTTTATCTTCCTTACTTGCTGGGTTTATCTTCTTTATGTGTTGGGTTTATCTTCCTTACGTGTTGGCTTTATCTTCCTCACTTCTTGGGTTTATCTTCTTTACATGTTGGGTTTATCTTCCTTAGTTGTTGGGTTTTTCTTCCTTACGTGTTGAGTTTATCTTCCTTACGTGTTGTGTTTATCTTCATTACTTGTTAGGTTTATTTTCTTTACGTGTTGGGTTTATCTTTTTTACTTGATGTGTTTATCTTCCTTACGTGTTGGGTTTATCTTCCTTACTTGTTGGGTTTATCTACCTCACTTGTTGGGTTTATCTTCCTTACGTGTTGGGTTTATTTTCCTTACTTGTTGGGTTTATCTTCCTTACGTGTTGGGTTTATCTTCTTTACGTGTTTTGTTTATCTTCGTTACTTGTTAGGTTTATTTTCTTTACGTGTTGGGTTTATCTTTTTTACTTGATGTGTTTATCTTTTTTACTTGATGTGTTTATCTTCCTTACGTGTTGGGTTTATCTTCCTTACTTGTTGTGTTTATCTTCCTTAGTTGTTGGGTTTATCTTCCTTACGTGTTGTGTTAATCTTCGTTACTTGTTAGGTTTATTTTCTTTACGTGTTGGGTTTATCTTTTTTACTTGCTGGGTTTAATTTTTTTACGTGTTGGATTTATCTTCCTTACGTGTTGGGTTTATCTTCTTTACGTGTTGGGTTTATCTTCCTTACATGTTGGGTTTATCTTCCTTACTTGCTGGGTTTATTTTCTTTACGTGTTTGGTTTATCTTTTTTACTTGCTGGGTTTATTTTCTTTACATGTTGGGTTTATCTTCTGTACGTGTTGGGTTTATCTTCCTTACGTGTTTTGTTTATCTTCCTTACTTGCTGGGTTTATTTTCTTTACATGTTGAATTTATCTTCCTTACATGTTGGGTTTATCTTCCTTACGTGTTGGGTTTATCTTCCTTACGTGTTGGGTTTACCTTTCTGATGTGTTGGGTATATCTTCCTTACGTGTTGGGTTTATCTTCCTTACTTGTTAGGTTTATTTTCTTTACGTGTTGGGTTTATCTTTTTTACTTGATGAGTTTATCTTCCTTACGTTTTGGGTTTATCTTCCTTACGTGTTTTGTTTATTTTCCTTACTTGTTGGGTTTATCTTCCTTACGTGTTGGGTTTATCTTCATTACGTGTTGTGTTTATCTTCGTTACTTGTTAGGTTTATCTTCTTTACGTGTTGGGTTTATCTTTTTTACTTGATGTGTTTATCTTCCTTACGTGTTGAGTTTATCTTCCTTACTTGCTGGGTTTATCTTCTTTATGTGTTGGGTTTATCTTCCTTACGTGTTGGCTTTATCTTCCTCACTTCTTGGGTTTATCTTCTTTACATGTTGGGTTTATCTTCCTTAGTTGTTGGGTTTTTCTTCCTTACGTGTTGAGTTTATCTTCCTTACGTGTTGTGTTTATCTTCATTACTTGTTAGGTTTATTTTCTTTACGTGTTGGGTTTATCTTTTTTACTTGATGTGTTTATCTTCCTTACGTGTTGGGTTTATCTTCCTTACTTGTTGGGTTTATCTACCTCACTTGTTGGGTTTATCTTCCTTACGTGTTGGGTTTATTTTCCTTACTTGTTGGGTTTATCTTCCTTACGTGTTGGGTTTATCTTCTTTACGTGGTTTGTTTATCTTCGTTACTTGTTAGGTTTATTTTCTTTACGTGTTGGGTTTATCTTTTTTACTTGATGTGTTTATCTTTTTTACTTGATGTGTTTATCTTCCTTACGTGTTGGGTTTATCTTCCTTACTTGTTGTGTTTATCTTCCTTAGTTGTTGGGTTTATCTTCCTTACGTGTTGTGTTAATCTTCGTTACTTGTTAGGTTTATTTTCTTTACGTGTTGGGTTTATCTTTTTTACTTGCTGGGTTTAATTTTTTTACGTGTTGGATTTATCTTCCTTACGTGTTGGGTTTATCTTCTTTACGTGTTGGGTTTATCTTCCTTACATGTTGGGTTTATCTTCCTTACTTGCTGGGTTTATTTTCTTTACGTGTTTGGTTTATCTTTTTTACTTGCTGGGTTTATTTTCTTTACATGTTGGGTTTATCTTCTGTACGTGTTGGGTTTATCTTCCTTACGTGTTTTGTTTATCTTCCTTACTTGCTGGGTTTATTTTCTTTACATGTTGAATTTATCTTCCTTACATGTTGGGTTTATCTTCCTTACGTGTTGGGTTTATCTTCCTTACGTGTTGGGTTTACCTTTCTGATGTGTTGGGTATATCTTCCTTACGTGTTGGGTTTATTTTCATTACTTGTTGGGTTTATCTTCTTTACGTGTTTGATTTACCTTTCTGACGTGTTGGGTTTTTCTTCATTTCTTGTTGGGAATATCTTCTTTACATGTTGGGTTTATCTTTCTGTTGTGTTGGGTTTATCTTCCTTACTTGTTGGGTTTATCTTTGTGACATGTTGGGTTTATTTTCCTTACTTGTTGGGTTTATCTTCTTTACATGTTGGGTTTATCTTTATTACTTGTTGGGTTTAGCTTCCTTACGTGTTGGGTTTATCTTCCTTACGTGTTGGGTATACCCTTCTGTCGTGTTGGGTTTATTTTCTTTATGAGTTGGGTTTATTTTCTTTATGTGTTGGGTTTATCTTTATTACTTGTTGGGTTTATCTTCATTACTTGTTGGGTTTATCTTCTTTACGTGTTGGGTTTAGCTTCCTTGTGTGTTAGGTTTATCTTCTTTACGTGTTGGGTATATCTTTCTGTCATGTTGGGTTTATCTTCTTTAAGAGTTGGGTTCATTTTCTTTACATGTTGGGTTTATCTCCTTACGTGTTTGGTTTATTTTCTTTACGTTTTGGGTTTATTTTCTTTATGTGTTGGGTATATTTTTCTGACGTGTTGGGTTTATCTTCCTTGTTGGGTACATCTTCATTACTTGTTGGGTATATCTTCTTTAGTTAGGTTTATTTTCTCTACATGTTGGGTTTATCTTCATTACTTGTTGGGTTTATCTTCTTTATGTGTTGGGTTTATCTTCTTTACGTGTTGGGTTTATTTTCTTTATGTGTTGGGTTTACCTTTCTGACGTGTTGGCTTTATCTTCATTACTTGGTGGGTTTATCTTCTATACATGTTGGGTTTATCTTCTTTACATGTTGGGTTTAACTTCTTTACAAGTTGGGTTTATGTTCATTACTTGTTTGGTTTATCTTTATTACTTGTTGGGTTTATGTTCATTACTTGTTTGGTTTATCTTCTTTACATGTTGGCTTTATCTTCATTACTTGTTGGGTTTATCTTCTTTACATGTTGGGTTTATGTTCATTACTTGTTTGGTCTTCTTTATGTGTTGGGTTTATCTTCTTTACGTGTTGGGTTTATTTTCTTTATGTGTTGGGTTTACCTTTCTGACGTGTTGGCTTTATCTTCATTACTTGGTGGGTTTATCTTCTATACATGTTGGGTTTATCTTCTTGACATGTTGGGTTTAACTTCTTTACAAGTTGGGTTTATGTTCATTACTTGTTTGGTTTATCTTTATTACT
This sequence comes from Haliotis rufescens, assembly GCF_023055435.1. Classification (NCBI taxonomy): domain Eukaryota; kingdom Metazoa; phylum Mollusca; class Gastropoda; order Lepetellida; family Haliotidae; genus Haliotis; species Haliotis rufescens. Next base: position 47,121,651 of record NW_025964001.1, on the reverse strand, counting down.
TGTTGGGTTTATGTTCATTACTTGTTTGGTTTATCTTTATTACTTGTTGGGTTTATGTTTATTACTTGTTTGGTTTATCTTCTTTACATGTTGGCTTTATCTTCATTACTTGTTGGGTTTATCTTCTTTACATGTTGGGTTTATGTTCATTACCTGTTTGGTTTATCTTTATTACTTGTTGGGTTTATGTTCATTACTTGTTTGGTTTATCTTCTTTACATGTTGGCTTTATCTTCATTACTTGTTTGGTTTATCTTCTTTACATGTTTGGTTTATCTTCTTTACATGTTTGGTTTATCTTCTTTACATGTTGGGTTTATCTTCTTTACATGTTGGGTTTATCTTCCTTACATGTTGGGTTTATCTTCCTTACTTGTTGGGTTTATCTTCTTTACATGTTTGGTTTATCTTCTTTACATGTTGGGTTTATCTTCTTTACATGTTGGCTTAATCTTCATTACTTGTTTGGTTTATCTTCTTTACATGTTAGGTTTATCTTCTTTACATGTTGGGTTTATCTTCTTTACATGTTGGGTTTATCTTCTTTACATGTTGGGTTTATCTTCTTTACATGTTGGCTTTATCTTCATTACATGTTGGGTTTATCTTCTTTCCATGTTGGGTTTATCTTCTTTACATGTTGGGTTTATGTTCATTACTTGTTTGGTTTATCTTCTTTACATGTTGGGTTTATCTTCTTTACATGTTGGGTTTATCTTCTTTACATGTTGGGTTTATCTTCTTTACATGTTGGGTTTATGTTCATTACTTGTTTGGTTTATCTTCTTTACATGTTTGGTTTATCTTCTTTACATGTTGGGTTTACCTTTCTGATGTGTTGGGTTTATCTTCTTTACATGTTGGGTTTATCTTCATTACTTGTTGGGTTTATCTTCGTTACGTGTTGGATTTATCTTCCTTATGTTTTGGGTTTATCTTCATTACTTGTTGGGTTTATCTTCTTTACGTGTTGGGGATATCTTTCTGTCGTGTTGTGTTTATTTTGTTTACATGTTGGAGGGGCGGTCGGGTACCCTAGTGGTTAAAGCGTTCGCTCGTCACGCGGAATGCCCGGGTTCGATTCCCGACATGGGCACAATGTGTGAAGCCAATTTCTGGTGTCCCCCGCCGTGATATTGCTCGAATATTGCTAACATGTTTATCTTCCTTACTTGTTGGGTTTATCTTCGTCACTTGTTGAGTTTATCTTCGTCACATTTTAGGTTTAGCCAATTTCTAATTGTTTGGTTTCGGTTGTTAAAAGCAGTTGGTTACCACAAAGCTTATAATAAAATAACATTAAACTGAAACAGATAGGTAAGGATAGTTCATAGAAGTACTATGTTTTGCAAAAAATCATGTCGAGAACAGAAGAATATATTCTTTCTCATTAACATATTGTACTAATTAACATATTGGGGATTAAAACTCCTCAAGCACAGTACACAATCTGAACAACATACACGGGTTCACAATGTTACTCAGAAAATGCATGTAATAGTAGATTTGACTTCAACCACAAAGCCAGTACTCAAATAATTGCAGTTTGATGATGTTGCTGCTGCAAAGACTCAACTGAGGACATGACTACGTCCTGAAGTTACCTTATTTCCTTGCCATGTGGACCGCCTCCGTGGTCTAATGGTAGAGCGTCCGCCCGGAGAGCGGAAGGTACGGGGTTCGATCCCCAGCCGCGTCATACCAAAATACGTTAAAAGATGGCATATGTTGTTACCCTGTCTGGCGCTCGGCATTAAGGGGCTAAAACAAGGACTGGTCGGCTTGGAGTCAGTATACTGTGTCTGAGTGGGGTATTCATGTTAAACTGCGGCATGGTATCTCAGTGTGCTAGTCCGGACTAGTACAAGCAGCCACACACACAAACATACACGTGCATGCACGTCGCTATATAAGTGCAATAATCTTGGACGCGACATTAAACCCCATTTCACCTCACCTCCCTGCCATGTGTGTAAAATCTAAAAAAATATACAACTGGTGTTTTTTTGTTGGACAGTCATACTTGAGTTATAATAAAGTGACAGTTATCATTGTGTGAAATAAACTGGTGCGAGAGTTATACCGGTGCCAGAGTTAGGGGTCGACAATTTGAAATTCTTGTGCAGGGCCTTGGATTTTATCTAAACACAAATTTGTCCGCGAAAACCTTTGAACACAATCCTTATGCTTCATATTGTTTGAAAAAAAGAAATTGTCCGACACAATAATTGCATTGTTGCCATGAGTTTTTTATAATATAAACAAATAAGGATCATAGTTTTAATTTTTTTTAATATTTATGGTTTTGCAGCTGTCGAAGAAAAATATCTGGTCTCAATACAAAACCCCAGAGTGTTAATATCGTGTGATCAATATAATGGTCCTACAAATTAATATGTTTATTCTTTGTAATGAGGAGATCCAGTAATCATAACATGTTTCCGATTTTGCTTTTAAAATTTCCAACTTACAATAAAACTGAATAAATTAATAACCCTGCTAGAATAATTTCATCTGGCCCTTCCTGCTAGCAGACAAATGTCCTTCTTGTACAGGCTGCTGGTCTTTGTGTTCTTAATCTCCCCTTGTGTACTGGAGTACTCCGATCCCCCATACTGCACACGTAACCTCATACAATAGCTATCTTTGAAATCGAATAAAAAAAAATATAAAAAAATAAACAGGAATACATTTTTAATTTTGTTCTAATATCTGATGTTTAAGAATTTCCTTCCTGGCTCTGGCTATTGGAGTAAATGGCTTTCTGGGTAATTCTACATGTTTCTTCTGGCCAGCTGCAGCCCTGCCGTGGTATCGTTCTCCAGTCACCACCGTCTTGGTTTTGCGTTAGATTTTCATGCGGATTAGGTGCATACAGTTATTACATTAAACTGTGCGAAAAATGTGTCATGCTAAATGATTTGGAGGTAGTGTAGCGACCCGCTTCTGTTGCAACATTGCGGTGTATGGTGGATCGGCATGGGCAAACACTGCCGTCGGGTAACTGCGATGGAGAGAGACATCACTATCCCTGTTAAAACGTACTGAAAGCGTGATGAGGAAAAAAATCTCCGACATTGATGAACAAAACAAGATTTTTGATGCTAGCGGAAAAATGAAATGCCGGTCCTCAAAGTACTTAGTTAAGCCTATTTTACAAACTGTGTTTAAATGTTCTCATTTGCGGTGAAAAAAGACGACATATGATTGTAATTGACACTTTTATTACAATCCAAATGAGAGCAAAACATTGGAAAATAATTGAAAGAGAGTAACGTCACAAGTTTTTACGATTGTGCACTGTTTTATTGTGTATACATTTTATCAAACACAGATTGGGAGATACATTTTCAAATACATTTAATTCACATACGTTTCTTTACAACTTTGAAATAGATTACTATGTAGGATAAGAAATTATGTTCACCTACATATTTTCAGGCTCAATAATCCAAACCATTGGACTGTGAAACTTTTTTTAAGTATATAGTTTTGGTGGAGCGTGTTCGCTAGCGACTGTATACTGCGCTTCACCGAGTGTGAGGTAGGTCGTCTAGTGACGACAGCAGCAGATGGGGCGGTGGCGGACATGCTCCCTTAGGCTCTCATCACCAGTGTGCCGGCGCTCGCTAAAACTTTACATCTATCAACAACAAGATAATTTTAGAGCGTGTTGAAATGATAATTTCTAACCAACAAGAGTGTAAATATTATTGCTGTATGTTAACACGAGGAAGAAATATCTCGACGGCGGCAAGTGCTGCTCGCCGAGCTAAGGTCACAAAGAAATGATTTCATGAGTGAATTGAATATACATTAATTAAAGCAAAAAGATCAAATTGAAACACAATTGTATAAAATATTTTTGTATTATTTGAAACATCCTTTTATGTATTTAGAAACGAAAGGCTATATTGTTTGGACAATAAGAAAATAATAATTTACTCTAGTGAAACAACACTCATTCCGAGTTAATTTTAGTCCACGTTAATTTTATAAAAAATAACAAATCATCGTATTATTTATAAAAAAACAGACCAATATCCGTTATGCACATGAAGAAAGAATTACAAAATAATGATTATTAAAGGGAACCTGAATGGATTAATACGAGTAAACGATAACTAAGTATTGTATTATTTGAAATAATCAATACAAATTAAAAATATTTATATGAAAATAATTGATTTCAATTATTTAATTAAATAATATCAGTTCCGCGTATTTTTAAATAGGAAATAAGGATGTGGATTGATGAAGAACCGAAATATAACAAGGATTTAGAAAGTTGTTATTGCCTGAAAGTTTATGAAATATTGAACACATTTGCTCAATTTATTAAATGCACAGAACTATGAATAATTAAAAGAATTTGATAACCAAAATATTATTTTCGTTCAAGATAAATCTTAAAAAGAATAGTTTTATTTGCATTATTTTTTACCAACTTGACTATCTGAGAGAAGGTTGTACTATGCTAAATAATTCAATCTGATCTTTAAACTTCTTAAACAGTCTTCCCTTTTTTAAAAAAAAACACATGTCTTTGGGACTGCTGATTTTAGAAGTGGAGTGTATTTTATGCATTGGAAGCTCTCATTCCTTTTCAACACATCTTGAATCGAAAGGAAATATGACAGAGGGCCATCCCTTTTTTTAGTAATAGTTAGGGATATATGATTGTTGAAGTTGAATTCTAAACAGCAGGGCCTCGTGTATTTCCTGTTAGTTATAGACCCGTGAAGATCCGGGGTAGAATGGGTCTTCAACAACCCATGCTTGCCATAAAAGGCGACTATGCTTGTCGTAAGAGGCGACTAACGGGATCGTCGATCAGGCTCGCTGACTTGGTTGATCCCAATTGCGTGGATCAATGCTCATGATATCAATCACAGGATTGTCTGGTCCAGACTCGATTATTTACAGACCGCCGTCGTATATCTAGAATATTGCTGAGTGCGGCGTTAAACAAGAAACCATCCACCCAATCAACCTGTTAGTTATAGATCAGTGATATTAACGCCTGTCCTTTATGCCTTCGTCAGTTTCTATGTGCTTGTATAACCAATACAAATATAATGGTTTTTATGGTGCCAATACTACTTCCTCTACCAATAGGTGGGACGTGGTAGAGGATATAGTCAACAATGCTACTATTGGAAACTAAATATGAGTTAAATCCACAACGATAATACCCCCACATGCCATATATCGCTTCGTCTTCTTTCAGAGTAGGTTCACACCATAGCGACATACCTCGCCCTGGCATATCTACCGCGTGTCAGATGCCAGTCATAATTGTATCATAAACCGACTTCAGTGAATATCCCACAAACCTGTACAAGAGTATCAGGAACACTATAGACTTGGCTAAGTAATTGGTTTGGCACGTTATAAAATATCTGTCTGTATGTCTCTGCAGGGGTCCAATAAGAGTGTGAGTGATGTTTGGAGAAGTAATCGAGTACACCCCTGGACACTGATAATCAAGTGTAGTCCACAGACCCGTGTCCTGAATGGCAGCAATAAACACGATAGACGCTGCAATATTAGATAAGATCTAGCCATCACTACAGTATTACGTTATCACAGTTGAGATCAAAGCAGAGACAGGCACTGCTGGCGAGGGCACTTTCCATTTACTGACAGTCATGCTTATTTGCATGTATAGCACATATATATCTCACAGCCATTTCCTAGTATCTACCTGGAGAAGCCATTAGATTCTTTCCTGTGTTGCCACTTCCGGCTTTCAAAGTGTCTTCTTCACTGATTCCTCGGCCCCCTAATAAGCCAACACAGCACACAACAAGTTAATTACTTGAGTCAATCAAAGGGATATCATGCTGTTTGAGCCTATGTTGTCTCAGCCTTGATTTCACGTGGTCTCGTGTGTTATCGCGAGATGAGTCCCCGAGGACCTGCAATATGCAACTTTGTTCCCGAAAGAAGTATTCAAAGCGTGCAAATGCAAAAGTTCGGTCTCTGATCTTGATGCATCTGTGGATTTGCTCCTTTTAGTGGTAAATGTCTGATGGCTACTTTAGTGGTTCAAGTCGTGTTTGTAAATACATTACAGATAGTAAATAATCTCGAAACCGAAGGTCCACCAGTTACTATGTATGGGGGTGGATGAGTTTGTTCGTATAGTTTGCATATTTATTCATGTACCTTGGGTGTCCACTGTCTTGGAAACGCATTAAGATGAATTGATTTGTTAGATAGAAAAAATGAATAACGAACACCGTCAGTGAAAAAAATCAGGTTCAAGACACACTAAAACGCAATCATCTTAGGGACCTGTTTAAAAGTTCGATGTCGTCCAAAAACTTAATTCCTTACGTTTTGAGACTTCCCCCAGTTCAGTTCAGTTACAATATAAAACATTGAGAGATCAAGTAAGTTGATTTGGTAGGATGGAAAACTTGCAGGGCTGTTAACCCCCCACACTTTAACTTAAGGAAATAAGATTTCTATCCGACATTGAACTTTTGAACTGGTCCCTAATATACATACTCTTCAGGAAGAAACAGTCCAATATATAATTTCTAAGTGTCTTCATCATGCCATTTAAAACCCCACAATATTGCACGATGAAGCACCTCAGTCTGAGGGACATGTTGACGTTAGACGTCAAAGCAGTCACCACCCGTCCAAACTCCCCAAACTTGTGTCTCGCCTTCTGCATGCGTATACTTATTATGGTTTCTATGTACCAGATACAATGTCAGTTGTTTAAAGTAGCCAGAAACAACTTATTAAGAAGTGAACAGATTGTTTCCTATAAATACAGAAAACACAGAGCAAGAATTCCTGACGAGACGGAAGTAGCAGCTTGCTAGGTTTCCGCGCCGAGCATGGTCAATTACCCCTGTCACACAGAGGCAAGGCGGGGATATCAAACTGCATTTTTTTAGGGTGTAAGTGCGGAAGACTCAACTGAGTATTTAGAACAATAGAAGAGAGATATTCGGGTAATCTGTAGCTCCATCTACCGTTCAAGATCTACGGACAGATAACTCTAACCTTTCAGTGCACAGGATTCACCTGTCATCTCCGAGCTCTTTGATCTGACTACTGTGGTATGAATGGGGTTTTATACACCCCTAGTAAATCATCCACGTACTAAATGTATTTCATTCCTTTTGAGAATTGTTATGTTGTGCGCAAGCTGTTTCTAATTTCCTCCAGTCGCTTCTTTGTTTGCCTGATATGACACACCTAACATTCACCCTAACACTTATCTACCAGAGTTGAATCCGACCTTAATGTTTTTTAATACGGGGACAGAACAGAACTTGTTTGCACATCAGTTAATTACTAACTTGATTTTAGCATGTCACCGGCCCTTTTATCAATCACATGTATCACTTCGTCATGCATGCGTACCTCCATCTTGAATCATGTGACTGACAGTTCTCGTGGCGGTAGGGGACGTGACGAGATCGCATTCTCCAAGTCCATGAAAGCAGCATTAACAAACTCCATAGATTGTGCCATCTCACTAAAATGTTATTACAATGTCAAACCTTAAACACATACTCAGAAGAACATACCAAAAAAAATGTGTATCATTATGTAATTTCAGAGCACTAAGGAAAAAACAGTGTGTGAGTACTGGAATACAAATAACATACCCCTCATATGCCACTCTGCGCTTGCAGTCTCTAAACTTACTATCTTAAGCTATAACATATCGGTTGTAATATTCGTTTTCATAATAAACTAATACAGTGAGCGAACGGTGACATACAATCAATTAGCCCACGCTATAACTCTGTTTAAAGAGGGGATTGTCAGATCAAGCAAAATACAAACCCATCTCTTTTCTTGTATTGGAAAAATATCAGAAGGAATTATTTGTAGGCATTTGTATAACCACTTTTACTCTAACAATCGTAGCTATGAATAGAAATCCGGGTTCAGGATGGGTCACAACACGGTTTATCGAACTATACCATGACAACTGCACATAAGTTGATAAAAGAGAACATTCTGCTGGGGTGTTTTCATCTTCCGATCTACCAAAAGCATTTAACCGTGTTTGGCATACTGTTCTTATTCATAATATGGTATTCAGGGTAAACTTCTCGCTTCTCTGGTGAGTAGACTCTATTTCAGATATTAGAGAGCAAATCGACTTTGTCGACGGGGAATACAAAATGTAAAAGGTATATGAACCACACTGCCTTTCAGAAAGTGGTCAAAGGTAGTGAGTGAGTGAGTGAGTTGGGTTTATAACGCCGCTTTTAACAGTATTCCAGTTACATCACGGCTTGTCAGCTTAATGTGGGAGGAAAGCGAAACGTGATGCAGGTCTCAGACGTTTACCACTTCAGTGAAACCAACGAGCACGGGTATGGTGCTGACAAACCTAGATACATAATCGGGACGAACCGAGATTCGATCCCACAATCATAGGTGTCTAGCGTGCCCAAGGGACGCAACTCTGCACAGTGAATCGCGGCGCCTTAGACGACTGGGCCACCCGTGCCCCCTGTCAAATGTAACACATGTTATATTTGGTATAACATTTTCTTGCTAAAGTACAAATTCTAGTGCTTTTGGAGGGTGAGCCCTATCCGGGATTCGAACTCACACTCTCCGAGTGAGGCACCTATTCGCCAGCACATTCTGAGAGTGTGGATTCGAATCCCGGATGGGACTCAATTCATAAAAAGTAAGAGAATTTGTACTTTACCAAGAAAGTGTTATGCCAAATATGACCTTTGTAAAATGTGTAACAGATCGTTCTATGTTCCTATTTCTTGTCTATATTAACGATGTAGCAGATACATGTGATACTTGTGTTGGGCTATTTGCAGGCGATACCTATATAGGTGCATCGCATACCCATTTAAACATTTTACGGAAGAGGATAATTCTAACTTAGTAAACGTTTCGAAGTGGGCCGAAGATCGGTTGGGTGAACCAAGAAAGACTGAATTAATAGGTATTTTATTATCAAACACAGCTGGAAAAAAACTTATATAGTATTGCACATTCGTTGTGAGAGCACTAACAGCCCACTGGCACCTAGGTGTAGCAATATCACTGAACTGTAACCAGAGTCCACCTGAAAGAAGTGTCTTGTCTGCTTCAAAAAATATAATAACAAAATATGAGTTCATTCTTCCCAGAAAGATCTTGGATATAATTAATAAAACGTATTTTTGACCAAAAGTTGATGTGCTTGAGTCTGTCTTGGCAACACCTATTATCACTAGTTTGCTCATGTTTGCATCTCACAGTCCGCTTTAGTTGGGAGTTGGGAGTTGGGGAGCCTTTAAGTGAAAGACGTTCTCAAAGTATATTAGAACTTAGTTTCAAAACTCGAACCCAAACCGTTCTACGACTTTTTTCAAGTCTCGCTCCAAGTAAAGGTTCAAGTCACATTGTAAAAACCAGCCTAAAGGTACAAACATACATGTTCTGAAATTTACGGAAACCCTCTGTAGGACTGTAATACCTACAACTATAAAAGCTTGGAATAATGTAGATACAAACAAATAATTTAACAAATGTGTATCAGAGATTATGAATAAAATAGCAAAAGTTTCAGATGTGGCCCAGTAAATTATCTGTCTTGTTCTCGCAAAAGTTACTATTTGTACTTTGAATATCCTAATTATACCAAGTGACTTAATTACAAGGAATATAATGTAGTTTCCATACATACAATTAAAAAATTAAGTGTATGTTTTAAAACTAATTGCGCAATATAAGATCTTGTACATACGTATTTTAGATTTATTAACGATTTTAAACGGTTTTTTTGTCAGCTTGATGTATAATTTTTCATCACCGTGTTCTCTTTGTATTTATTTCTGTCATGTTATCATTATGCAGTAAACTGGAACATATTTTGGAATCTTAAATCCGTTCAATTTATCTTCTGACAATAAAAGACATAAACGTCAGGTAACGTGACTTAGGTTTCATGACTAACATGTTGATAATACATGGTAATGGACAAAGAGAATACTAGCTGATCTCATGCACACTGGACAGTTCATGTAAACAGCTGTACGTGATTCACAATGTTACAAGTTGTACATGGCACAGACGCACTTACTGGAACCATGTCCGTGCACTGTCAGTTCAATGTAGCTCTGAAGCTTTTTACAACCAATCATTAATGCAAACACATGTGATGTCCAAAATAGTCTTGCAATTATTATTTGTAAAATCATTTATAAGACGACGACTGGTTGTATGCACCAATGCAACACTAAATTACAAGAATCTTGTTCTTATAGCTCCCAGATACAAATACCAGAAGTTTAAACCTGACTGTTATTTTTTAAAAGCCGATATGTTAGAGTATTTGTCAGAAGTGTGTAATTAACTGTAATTTTCAACATCCACTGGGTTCAATAAGCTCAGTTAGCACGGTGTGGTCTGATAGCGTGACGAATAGGTTTTTCCAGCATTAATTATATGTGTGTGAAATGGCTCCGCCAGATGGTTGGTACACCTGTCGTGCTAATTAACAGTAGTTGACACACCAACAGAAATGCACATTTCATAAACAGTTTTATAACATTCAGTAAATTACTTTTGGCCCACGGGGCAACATTGTCGCCATCGTGTGATGAAGAAGATCACGTCAAAGACGCGTTGTCAATGATGCGGTGAGATCAGATAATGTATGCACATTTCGGGGAAGTCGGAAATCCTGGCATGTTGGGGTCATGCAATGTGTAAACTGTTCAGCAAGTCAAAAAATTAGTTTGCCTCTGAATCAAAGATGCTCAGTGAAAAGCACGCTGAAACATTTCCCCAACACGTGAGTATGTAAATGTGACAATACAAATTCAATTTGATAACTTAAAAAATAGGAAACATGGAGAGTTTCTAATCCAGTCTCCATTTACATAGCTCAACTTCTCGCGCTGTTTCTCATATCGTTAAATAAAGAACAATAGTGATAATAAGATAACGTGATAGTTCATATAACGTACTTAGAAAAGGTTTGATGGGTGGTCCTAACTGCGGATGTGGTGCTATCATCACATGTTATTGCCCATTACTGATCTTGACATGGATGAAGTAATGAGCTTGTTGTTTCTGTGAGTGAAACTATCTTGAAACCAAGAGTGAGTACGGTGAATTATTTGTTTCCCTTTTCTCTCCTTTTTGTGTGAAATCCACACATAGCATATGACCATGCATCCATTTGCTCCCTGCAAGGTGAGGCCGACTGCAGTTGCAGTAACGTCTTCCATTTGGATTCATTTGTTTCCGATTTAGACGAGTATCTGACTGGAATGTACGCATGTACCTGATCACCATTAAATGCTTTCTTGTAGCGATTATAGAACACCAATATTTGGCACTTCCAAGGTAGTCCAAATTATTTAAACAGATTTATTTAAACTGTTTTCAGCGTTATGAAAACTAGGATTATCAAATCTGAAGTCGTGCGTTTACATCGTGACCCTCGGTAGGCAATGTTGAAAGCAGGTTTGAGGAAACGACTAACAGTATCCAGGTGCGCATCCAGGGCATATACTTCTATCGCGAGTGTTGAAGGAATGCCATATGTGGGGTTAATTCAACATTTGTACATTGCACTTATCACTATTGTTTATACATTTTCAAGGAAAGGAGGGGACCATTTTGTCTGTCGGTTTCACATGGTGAATGTACTCCAACTTAGTTTGACTGAGACACCTACACTTGCCACTGAGCTCGACACGATATACCCCTTACAAGGGCGCAACAGTTACTAAGTCCCTGTAGTAACATTTATAAACAATATGCCGGTAAACCAGCAAGTGTAAGACATATAGCACGTGCAACACGACCAAGTTTACAAGCAGCTTACTTCAGTATTGAAAACAAAGACACGTGTCTGACAGTGTCTGAACGTGTGCGTGTCAAAAATCAGAGACCATATACCGATATATATATGGTCCCTGCCAAAATATATTCATTGAGATTAACTCGACCGAAAGTTTGGGATACGTCAGTTACACCCTCTCTTCCTCAGTGTATCACTATCCCCACAGTTTATGTCAAGGAGGCCTCACGACCACAATTGTGGAGATATTGATAGATACACATCGGAAAATCAAATTACGACATACACAGAGATGCTTGTCGTAAGAGGCGACTAACATGATCGGGTGGTCAGGCTCGCTGACTTGGTTGATGCATGTCATTGTATCCCAATTGCGAAGATTGATGCTCATGATGTCAAAAACTGGATTGTCTGGTCCAGACTCGATTATTTACAGATCGTCGTCATATAGCTGGAATACTGCTGAGTGCGGCGTTAAACAACAAACAAACAAACATACATACACGGAGGAGACGGGGGTAACTAGGAAAGGTATCTAGCCAACTGGTCGGGACATTTAGTCTCATTTGTAACGCGTACGTGAAAAGCGATGTCTGTTAAATGACATTCTCTCAGATGTATCCAAGGGGGAAGTGCAGAAAGAAACATTATGTTAGATTTGGTATGTAAGAAACTACATCTCTTCTTCTATCTACTTAAGCTTCCGTTATCTTCTTGACATTGGATAATATTGTTAAGTCTATCCTGAAAACAAACAGAGAGAGATGGACATCCACCGAAAAGTGCAGACAGATGTACATCCTCCGACCAGTACGGAGAGATGTACATCCACCGATCAGTACAGAGAGATGTACATACACCGACCAGACCAGAGAGATGTACATCCACCGACCAGTACAGAGAGATGTACATCCACCGACCAGAGCAGAGAGATGTACATCCACCGACCAGAGCAGAGAGATGTACATATACCGACCAGTACAGAGAGATGTACATCCACCGACCAGAGCAGAGAGATGTATATACACCAACCAGTACACAGAGATGTACAACCACCGACCAGTACAGAGAGATGTACATACACCCACCAGTACAGAGAGATGTACATCCACCGACCAGTGCACAGAGAGAGAGATGTACATCCACCCATCAGTACAGAGGGATGTACATCAACCCACCAGTGCAGAGAGATGTACATCCACCGACCAGTGCAGAGAGAGATGTATATCCACCCACCAGTACAGAGAGATGTACATATACCCTCAATTACAGGAGATGTATATCCACCCACCAGTACAGAGAGATGTACATCCACTCACCAGTACAGAGAGATGTACATATACCCTCAATTACAGGAGATGTACATCCACCGACCAGTACAAAGAGATGTACATACACCCTCTATTACTGAGAGAGATGTACACACACCCTCCATTAAAGGAGATGTACATCCACCGACCAGTACAGAGAGATGTACATCCACCGACCAGTACAGAGAGATGTACATCCTCCGACCAGAGCAGAGAGATGTACATCCACCGACCAGAGCAGAGAGATGTACATCCGCCGACCAGTAGAGAGAGATGTACATCCACCGACCAGAGCAGAGAGATGTATATACACCCACCAGTACAGAGAGATGTACATCCACCGACCAGAGCAGAGAGATGTACATATACCCACCAGTACAGAGAGATGTACATCTACCGGCCAGAGCAGAGAGATGTATATACACCCACCAGTACAGAGAGATGTACAACCGCCGACCAGTACAGAGAGATGTACATACACCCACCAGTACAGAGAGATGTACATCCACCGACCAGTGCAGAGAGAGAGAGATGTACATCCACCCATCAGAACAGAGGGATGTACATCCACCCACCAGTGCAGAGAGATGTACATCCACCGACCAGTGCAGAGAGAGATGTACATCCACCCACCAGTACAGAGAGATGTACATCCACCGACCAGTGCAGAGAGATGTACATACACCCTCCATTACAGGAGATGTACATCCACCGACCAGTACAGAGAGATGTACATCCACCGACCAGTACAGAGAGATGTACATCAACCGACCAGAGCAGAGAGATGTACATACACCCACCAGTACAGAGAGATGTACATCCTCCGACCAGTACAGAGAGATGTACATCCACCGACCAGAGCAGAGAGATGTACATACACCTACCAGTAGAGAGAGATGTACATCCACCCACCACTACAGAGAGATGTACACAATCACCGACCGGAACAGATAGATGTATATACACCCACCAGTACAGAAAGAGAGATGTACATCCACCGACCAGTACAGAGAGATGTACATCCGCCGACCAGTACAGAGAGATGTACATCCACCGACCAGAGCAGAGAGATGTACAGACATCCACCAGTACAGAGAGATGTACATATACCCTTAATTACAGGAGATGTACATCCACCGACCAGTACAGAGAGATGTACATACACCCTCTATTACTGAGAGAGATGTACACACACCCTCCATTACAGGAGATGTACATCCACCGACCAGTACAGAGAGATGTACATCCACCGACCAGTACAGAGAGATGTACATCCTCCGACCAGAGCAGAGAGATGTAGGTCCGCCGACCAGTAGAAAGAGATGTACATCCACCGACCAGAGCAGAGAGATGTATATACACCCACCAGTACAGAGAGATGTACATCCTCCGACCAGTACAGAGATATGTACATCCACCGACCAGAGCAGAGAGATGTACATATACCCACCAGTACAGAGAGATGTACATCCACCGACCAGAGCAGAGAGATGTATATACACCCACCAGTACAGAGAGATGTACATCCACCGACCAGTACAGAGAGATGTACATACACCCACCAGTACAGAGAGATGTACATCGACCGACCAGTACAGAGGGATGTACATCCACCGACTAGTACAGAGAGATGTACATACACCCACCAGTACAGAGAGATGTACATCCACCGACCAGTGCAGAGAGAGAGAGATGTACATCCACCCATCAGTACAGAGGGATGTACATCCACCCACCAGTGCAGAGAGATGTACATCCACCGACCAGTGCAGAGAGAGATGTACATCCACCCACCATTACAGAGAGATGTACATCCACCGACCAGTACAGAGAGATGTACATACACCCTCTATTCCTGAGAGAGATGTACATACACCCTCCATTACAGGAGATGTACATCCACCGACCACTACAGAGAGATGTACATCCACCGACCAGTACAGAGAGATGTACATCCTCCGACCAGAGCAGAGAGATGTACATCCACCGACCAGAGCAGAGAGATGTACATCCGCCGACCAGTAGAGAGAGATAAACATCCACCGACCAGAGCAGAGAGATGTATATACACCCACCAGTACAGAGAGATGTACATCCACCGACCAGTACAGAGAGATGTACATCCACCGACCAGTACAGAGAGATGTACATCCTCCGACCAGAGCAGAGAGATGTACATCCTCCGACCAGAGCAGAGAGATGTAGGTCCGCCGACCAGTAGAAAGAGATGTACATCCACCGACCAGAGCAGAGAGATGTATATACACCCACCAGTACAGAGAGATGTACATCCTCCGACCAGTACAGAGATATGTACATCCACCGACTAGAGCAGAGAGATGTACATATACCCACCAGTACAGAGAGATGTACATCCACCGACCAGAGCAGAGAGATGTATATACACCCACCAGTACAGAGAGATGTACATCCACCGACCAGTATAGAGAGATGTACATACACCCACCAGTACAGAGAGATGTACATCGACCGACCAGTACAGAGGGATGTACATCCACCGACTAGTACAGAGAGATGTACATACACCCACCAGTACAGAGAGATGTACATCCACCGACCAGTGCAGAGAGAGAGAGATGTACATCCACCCATCAGTACAGAGGGATGTACATCCACCCACCAGTGCAGAGAGATGTACATCCACCGACCAGTGCAGAGAGAGATGTACATCCACCCACCATTACAGAGAGATGTACATCCACCGACCAGTACAGAGAGATGTACATACACCCTCTATTCCTGAGAGAGATGTACATACACCCTCCATTACAGGAGATGTACATCCACCGACCACTACAGAGAGATGTACATCCACCGACCAGTACAGAGAGATGTACATCCTCCGACCAGAGCAGAGAGATGTACATCCACCGACCAGAGCAGAGAGATGTACATCCGCCGACCAGTAGAGAGAGATAAACATCCACCGACCAGAGCGGAGAGATGTATATACACCCACCAGTACAGAGAGATGTACATCCTCCGACCAGTACAGAGAGCTGTACATCCACCGACCAGAGCAGAGAGATGTACATACACCTACCAGTAGAGAGAGATGTACATCCACCCACCACTACAGAGAGATGTACACAATCACCGACCAGAGCAGAGAGATGTATATACACCCACCAGTACAGAAAGAGAGATGTACATCCACCGACCAGTACAGAGAGATGTACATCCACCGACCAGAGCAGAGAGATGTACAGACATCCACCAGTACAGAGAGATGTACATATACCCTCAATTACAGGAGATGTACATCCACCGACCAGTACAGAGAGATGTACATACACCCTCTATTACTGAGAGAGATGTACATACACCCTCCATTACAGGAGATGTACATCCACCGACCAGTACAGAGAGATGTACATACACCCACCAGTACAGAGAGATGTACATCCACCGACCAGTGCAGAGAGAGAGAGATGTACATCCACCCATCAGTACAGAGGGATGTACATCCACCCACCAGTGCAGAGAGATGTACATCCACCGACCAGTGCAGAGAGAGATGTACATCCACCCACCATTACAGAGAGATGTACATCCACCGACCAGTACAGAGAGATGTACATACACCCTCTATTCCTGAGAGAGATGTACATACACCCTCCATTACAGGAGATGTACATCCACCGACCACTACAGAGAGATGTACATCCACCGACCAGTACAGAGAGATGTACATCCTCCGACCAGAGCAGAGAGATGTACATCCACCGACCAGAGCAGAGAGATGTACATCCGCCGACCAGTAGAGAGAGATAAACATCCACCGACCAGAGCGGAGAGATGTATATACACCCACCAGTACAGAGAGATGTACATCCTCCGACCAGTACAGAGAGCTGTACATCCACCGACCAGAGCAGAGAGATGTACATACACCTACCAGTAGAGAGAGATGTACATCCACCCACCACTACAGAGAGATGTACACAATCACCGACCAGAGCAGAGAGATGTATATACACCCACCAGTACAGAAAGAGAGATGTACATCCACCGACCAGTACAGAGAGATGTACATCCACCGACCAGAGCAGAGAGATGTACAGACATCCACCAGTACAGAGAGATGTACATATACCCTCAATTACAGGAGATGTACATCCACCGACCAGTACAGAGAGATGTACATACACCCTCTATTACTGAGAGAGATGTACATACACCCTCCATTACAGGAGATGTACATCCACCGACCAGTACAGAGAGATGTACATCCACCGACCAGTGCAAAGAGATGTACATCCACCGACCAGTGCAAAGAGATGTACATACACCCTCCAGTACAGAGAGATGTACATCCACCGACCAGAGCAGAGAGATGTACATATACCCACCAGTACAGAGAGATGTACATCCACCGACCAGAGCAGCGAGATGTATATACACCCACCAGTACAGAGAGATGTACAACCACCGACCAGTACAGAAAGATGTACATCCACCGACCAGTGCAGAGAGAGAGAGAGAGAGAGATGTACATCCACCCATCAGTACAGAGGGATGTACATCCACCCACCAGTGCAGAGAGATGTACATCCACCGACCAGTGCAGAGAGAGATGTACATACACCTACCAGTACAGAGAGATGTACATCCACCGACCAGAGCAGAGAGATGTACATCCACCGACCACCACAGAGAGATGTACACCCACCGACCAGAGCAGAGAGATGTATATACACCCACCAGTACAGAAAGAGAGATGTACATCCACCGACCAGTACAGAGAGATGTACATCCGCCGACCAGTACAGAGAGATGTACATCCACCGACCAGAGCAGAGAGATGTACAGACATCCACCAGTACAGAGAGAGATGCATAGATACCAGCCAGGACAGAGATGTATAGATATCCTCCAGTACAGCGAGAGATGTACATCCACCGACCAGTGCAGAGAGATGTGCATACACCGACCAGTGCAAAGAGATGGACATACACCTACCAGTGCAAAGAGATGTACATACACCGACCAGTGCAAAGAGATGTACATACACCCTCCAGTACAGAGAGATGTACATCCACCGACCAGTACAGAGAGATGTACATCCACCGACCAGAGCAGAGAGATGCACATTCACCGACCAGACCAGAGATGTACATATACCCACCAGTACAGAGAGATGTACATTCACCGACCAGAGCAGAGAGATGTATATACACCAACCAGTACACAGAGATGTACATCCACCGACCAGTGCAGAGAGAGAGAGAGAGATGTACATCCACCCATCAGTACAGAGGGATGTACATCAACCCACCAGTGCAGAGAGATGTACATCCACCGACCAGTGCAGAGAGATGTACATACACCCTCAATTACAGGAGATGTACATCCACCGACCAGTACAGAGAGATGTACATACACCCTCAATTACAGAGAGATGTACATCCACCGACCAGTACAGAGAGATGTACATCCACCGACCAGTACAGAGAGATGTACATCCTCCGACCAGAGCAGAGAGATGTACATCCACCGACCAGAGCAGAGAGATGTACATCCGCCGACCAGTAGAGAGAGGTGTAATGGAGGGTGTATGTACATCTCTCTCAGTAATAGAGGGTGTATGTACATCTCTCTGTACTGGTCGGTGGATGTACATCTCCTGTAATTGAGGGTATATGTACATCTCTCTGTACTGGTGGGTGGATATACATCTCTATCTCTGCACTGGTCGGTGGATGTATACTCTCTGCACTGGTTGGTGTATGTACATCTCTCTGCACTGGTCGATGGATGTACATCTCTCTGTACTGGTCGGTGGATGTACATCTCTCTGTACTGGTGGGTGTATGTACATCTCTCTCTGCTCTGGTCGATGGATGTACATCTCTCTCTGCTCTGGTCGGTGGATGTACATCTCTCTGCACTGGTCGGTGTATGTACATCCCTCTGTACTGGTGGGTGGATATACATTTCTCTCTCTGCACTGGTCGGTGTATGTACATCTCTCTGAACTGGTCGGTGGATGTACATCTCCCTACACTGGTGGGTGGATGTTCATCTCTCTGCACTGGTGGGTTGATTTAGATCTCTCTGTACTGGTCGGTAGATGCACATCTCTCTGTACTGGTGGGTGGATGTACATCTCTCTGCACTGGTGGGTGGATGTACATCTCTCTGTACTGATGGGTGGATGTACATCTCTCTCTCTCTGCACTGGTCGGTGTATGTACATCTCTCTGTACTGGTGGATGTCTGTACATCTCTCTGCTCTGGTCGGTGGATGTACATCTCTTTGTACTTGTCGGTGTATGTACATCTCTCTGCACTGGTCGGTGTATGCACATCTCTCTGCACTGGTCGGTGTATGTACATCTCTCTGTACTTGAGGGTGTATGTACATCTCTTTGCACTGGTCGGTGGATGTACATCTCTTTGCACTGGTCGGTGGATGTACATCTCTTTGCACTGGTCGGTGTATGTACATCTCTTTGCCCGGTCGGTGGATGTACATCTCTCTGTACTGGTCGGTGGATGTACATCTCTCTGCACTGGTCGGTGTATGCACATCTCTCTGCACTGGTCGGTGGATGTACATCTCTTTGCACTGGTCGGTGTATGCACATCTCTCTGCACTGGTCGGTGGATGTACATCTCTCTGTACTGGTCGGTGGATGTACATCTCTCTGTACTGGTCGGTGGATGTACATCTCTCTGTACTGGTCGGTGGATGTACATCTCTTTGCACTGGTCGGTGTATGCACATCTCTCTGCACTGGTCGGTGTATGTACATCTCTCTGTACTTGAGGGTGTATGTACATCTCTTTGCACTGGTCGGTGGATGTACATCTCTTTGCACTGGTCGGTGGATGTACATCTCTTTGCACTGGTCGGTGTATGTACATCTCTCTGCTCTGGTCGGTGGATGTACATCTCTCTGTACTGGTCGGTGGATGTACATCTCTCTGTACTGGTCGGTGGATGTACATCTCTTTGCACTGGTCGGTGTATGTACATCTCTTTGCACTGGTAGGTGTATGTCCATCTCTTTGCACTGGTCGGTGTATGCACATCTCTCTGCACTGGTCGGTGGATGTACATCTCTCGCTGTACTGGAGGATATCTATACATCTCTGTCCTGGCTGGTATCTATGCATCTCTCTCTGTACTGGTGGATGTCTGTACATCTCTCTGCTCTGGTCGGTGGATGTACATCTCTCTGTACTGGTCGGTGGATGTACATCTCTCTTTCTGTACTGGTGGGTGTATATACATCTCTCTGCTCTGGTCGGTGGGTGTACATCTCTCTGTAGTGGTCGGTGGATGTACATCTCTCTGCTCTGGTCGGTGGATGTACATCTCTCTGTACTGGTAGGTGTATGTACATCTCTCTCTACACTGGTCGGTGGATGTACATCTCTCTGCACTGGTGGATGGATGTACATCCCTCTGTACTGATGGGTGGATGTACATCTCTCTCTCTCTCTCTCTGCACTGGTCGGTGGATGTACATCTTTCTGTACTGGTCGGTGGTTGTACATCTCTCTGTACTGGTGGGTGTATATACATCTCTCTGCTCTGGTCGGTGGATGTACATCTCTCTGTACTGGTGGGTATATGTACATCTCTCTGCTCTGGTCGATGGATGTACATCTCTCTGTACTGGAGGGTGTATGTACATCTCTTTGCACTGGTCGGTGGATGTACATCTCTTTGCACTGGTCGGTGGATGTACATCTCTCTGTACTGGTTGGTCGGTGGATGTACATCTCCTGTAATAGTGGGTGTATGTACATCTCTCTCAGTAATAGGGGGTGTATGTACATCTCTCTGTACTGGTCGGTGGATGTACATCTCCTGTAATTGAGGGTATATATCCTCCGACCAGTACAGAGAGATGTACATCCACCGACCAGAGCAGAGAGATGTACATACACCTACCAGTAGAGAGAGATGTACATCCACCGACCACTACAGAGAGATGTACATGAACCGACCAGAGCAGAGAGATGTATATACACCCACCAGTACAGAGAGAGAGATGTACATCCAGCGACCAGTACAGAGAGATGTACATCCGCCGACCAGTACAGAGAGATGTACATCCACCGACCAGAGCAGAGAGATGTACAGACATCCACCAGTACAGAGAGAGATGCATAGATACCAGCCAGGACAGAGATGTATAGATATCCTCCAGTAGAGAAAGATGTCCGATACCCACCAGTACAGAGAGAGATGTACATCCACCGACCAGTGCAAAGAGATGTACATACACCGACCAGTGCAAAGAGATGGACATACACCTACCAGTGCAAAGAGATGTACATACACCCTCCAGTACAGAGAGATGTACATCCATCGACCAGAGCAGAGAGATGTACAGACATCCACCAGTGCAGAGAGATGTGCATACACCGACCAGTGCAAAGAGATGTACATACACCTACCAGTGCAAAGAGATGTACATCCACCGACCAGTGCAAAGAGATGTACATCCACCGACCAGTGCAAAGAGATGTACATACACCTACCAGTGCAAAGAGATGTACATCCACCCACCAGTGCAAAGAGATGTACATCCACCGACCAGTGCAAAGAGATGTACATCCACCGACCAGTGCAAAGAGATGTACATCCACCCACCAGTGCAAAGAGATGTACATCCACCCTCCAGTACAGAGAGATGTACATCCATCGACCAGAGCAGAGAGATGTACAGACATCCACCAGTGCAGAGAGATGTGCATACACCGACCAGTGCAAAGAGATGTACATACACCTACCAGTGCAAAGAGATGTACATACACCGACCAGTGCAAAGAGATGTACATCCACCGACCAGTGCAAAGAGATGTACATCCACCGACCAGTGCAGAGGGATGTGCATACACCGACCAGTGCAGAGAGATGTACATACACCGACAAGTACAAATAGATGTACATCCACCGACCAGAGCAGAGAGATGTACAGACATCCACCAGTACAGAGAGATGTACATACACCGACCAGTGCAGAGAGAGAGAGATGTACATCCACCCATCAGTACAGAGAGATGTACATCCACCCACCAGTGCAGAGAGATGTACATCCACCCACCAGTACAGAGAGATGTGCATCTACCGACCAGTACAGAGAGATCTAAATCAACCCACCAGTGCAGAGAGATGAACATCCACCCACCAGTGTAGGGAGATGTACATCCACCGACCAGTTCAGAGAGATGTACATCCACCGACCAGTGCAGAGAGAGAAATGTATATCCACCCACCAGTACAGAGGGATGTACATACACCGACCAGTGCAGAGAGATGTACATCCACCGACCAGAGCAAAGAGAGAGATGTACATCCATCGACCAGAGCAGAGAGAGATGTACATCCACCGACCAGTACAGAGAGATGTACATACACCCACCAGTACAGAGAGATGTACATCCACCGACCAGTACAGAGAGATGTACATCCACCGACCAGTGCAGAGAGATGTACATACACCCACCAGTACAGAGAGATGTACATACACCAACCAGTGCAGAGAGTATACATCCACCGACCAGTGCAGAGATAGAGATGTATATCCACCCACCAGTACAGAGAGATGTACATATACCCTCAATTACAGGAGATGTACATCCACCGACCAGTACAGAGAGATGTACATACACCCTCTATTACTGAGAGAGATGTACATACACCCTCCATTACAGAGATAGAGATGTACATCCACCGACCAGTGCAGAGAGATGTACATACACCCACCAGTACAGAGAGATGTACATACACCAACCAGTGCAGAGAGATGTACGTCCACCGACCAGTGCAGAGATAGAGATGTATATCCACCCACCAGTACAGAGAGATGTACATATACCCTCAATTACAGGAGATGTACATCCACTCACCAGTACAGAGAGATGTACATCCACTCACCAGTACAGAGAGATGTACATCCACCGACCAGTACAGAGAGATGTACATACACCCTCAATTACAGGAGATGTACATCCACCGACCAGTACAGAGAGATGTACATCCACCGACCAGTACAGAGAGATGTACATACACCCTCAATTACAGGAGATGTACATCCACCGACCAGTACAGAGAGATGTACATCCACCGACCAGTACAGAGAGATGTACATACACCCTCAATTACAGGAGATGTACATCCACCGACCAGTACAGAGAGATGTACATACACCCTCTATTACTGAGAGAGATGTACATACACCCTCCATTACAGAGAGATGTACATCCACCGACCAGTACAGAGAGATGTACATACACCAACCACTACAGAGAGATGTACATACACCCACCAGTACAGAGAGATGTACATACACCCACCAGTACAGAGAGATGTACATACACCCACAAGTACACAGAGATGTACAAACACCCACCAGTAGAGAGAGATGTACATCCACCGACCAGTACAGAGAGATGTACATCCACCCAGCATTACAGAGAGATGTACATCCACCGGTAAGTGCAGAGAGATGTACATCCACCCACCAGTACAGAGGGATGTATAGATACCCACAAGTAGAGAGAGATGTATAGATACCAACCAGTACAGATAGATGTTTTTATACCCAACCAGTACAGAGAGATGTATAGATAACCACAATTACAGAGAAATGTAAAGATACCCACCAGTACAGACAGATGTATAGATACCCAGCAGTACAGACCGATGTATTGATACCCAGCAGTACAGAGAGATGTATAAATACCCACCAGTACAGAGAGATGTGTAAATATCCACCATAGTCACCCACCAATGCAGAGATATAAAGTAGGCCATTAATACAGAGATATACACTCTTGAAAAAAAGAAACGCACAGGTAGATTTTCAGGAAATGTATTGTACCTAATAAGTCGATATATTTAATTCAATATCATAGATACAAATATGAAGCTCGATAGTCACATGTTGTTGTACAACGGCATTGAAAGCTTGCATTGTCATGACACAAAAGGCCACAGGGTTGCGCTGAACTCAGTATCTCGTGTTACCGTCCCGGGGAGCAATCACGGCTCTGCATCTCCTCGGCACTGACTAGATAAGTGTACGAATTCTGTCCTGCGGAATTCTGCGCCATTCTGCTTGTTGGCCAGCTGTGGGAGTGTCTACGGCGTGTTCTGTCGTTGACGTACACGTCGATCGAGTTACACGAGATCGACGTACACGGTGTTCGATTGGGTTGAGATCTGGAGATCTCGACGGCCAGGGCAAAATGTTGATGTTGGCATTTTGAGGATAGTCTACCGTGACAAGAGCTGTGTGCGGTGGAGCGTTGTCCTGTTGAAACAACTCCCTCTGGCAGTCAATGCTTGGAAGAAGGTGAGGCTGAAGAATTTGAATCATACAGCAATTTGCTGTCAAAATTCCCTGAACACAACAACCAAGTCAGATCTCGTGGTGTAGGAAATGCCACCCCCCACCCCACCCCACCCCCCCACCCCCCAAACCCCCCCACTGCCCACCCCCCACCCCAACACACACACACCCCACCCCAGCCCCCCTCCACCATCAGGCCACCAACATTTACCAATAACATATATCCAATATATATACCGGATTTTTTGTGTAGTCATTTTCAATGAACTATATACTACCTGTGCGTTTCCTTTTTTGAAGAGTGTATACCCACCAGCATAGAGAGATAAATAAGTACCCGTTGGTAATGCGTATTCATTTCATAGCTTATTTTACACACAATGGCGATGGTTTCAGTAGGACTGTATTTCTTTAAATAATGTCATACAACTGAGTACGAGGCACTAATGTAGTTAAGTCTTACTAGGACCTCAGTTAACCGTACATGTATGTATGTATGTATTTTCTGTGTGTATGTTTCCTGTGATACCCCAATCCAACAATGATGACATTTCGCGGGTTACCGCCTTCCTGTTTATTCAAAATTAACAAAAGTCAATTCACACAATCCAAAATGAAGTTTAGGTTTTCAAAGCAACCATATTTGTTTAAAAATCGGTCATTGTTCCTCCATTTTCTCAGACAATTTTACCCCACAGCGTTACGAGTGATGCTGACATGCCGCTTACTATGAACCGACTTGAGGTGAGGTGAGGTGAAATGGGGTTTAACGTCGCGTCCATGATTATTGCACTTATATCTCGACGTGCATGAACGTGTGTGTGTGTGTGTGTGTGTGTGTGTGTGTGTGTGTGTGTGTGGCTGCTTGTACTAGTCCGGACTGAAGCCGATTTATAGTGCCAGCTCACTGATATACCATACCGCAGTTTAACATGAATACCCCACTCAGATACAGTATACGGACTCCGAACCGACCAGTCCTTGTTTTAGCCCTTAATGCCGAGCGCCAGACAGGGTAACAACGAGTACCATCTTTTAAGGTTTTTGGTATGACGCGGCCGGGGATCGAACCCCTGACCTCCTGCTCTCCGAGCGGACACGCTCTACCACTAGACCACGTAGGCGGTCTAAACCTACTTGAACGTGCATTGAGGTGCAGATCTGAGGTTCGTCTTAAGTCACAACGGTGGAAATAATTTTAGTCATTTTAGTGGTAATGTTGTGACAGTGAGTTAAGGTTACTGTCAGGTTAGTTTGTGAAACAGAAGCGGGTGTGAGTGCAGACGAAGGACGATGAATGGCGCAGTCCATGGACCTTTACCACTTTGGAGGAAGCGGTTTGGTGTTGACTAAGACGTGATCATAACCGGGGCGAATCTGGGATTCGAACCATGGACCGATGGATCCTGGTTGTGGTAGGGGGGTTCCTGGTGTCTCAGTACAGTATTAAATATGAACCTGGTACTGGATACTGCTTGGTGGCTGTCGTCCGTGGGAGACGGTGGATGGTGTTTGGCGTATCACAGATAGACAGATAGCAGACAGGTCAAATCATTGTCTACATGGCTAACCAAAAAGGTGCATGGATCAAGAACTGTCTGTGATTCGCTGAACACCAATAATCTTCATCTGTATGGAAAGGGTTTTCTCGCTTATATTTTCATTTTCATCATGTTTTCATGCATGTATGCATTTATACACTGTTTAATCATTGCCGTGTTCTTATTTCTGTGCCATGTAAATGCCATATTTATGTGCCCTGGCCCATGTGGGCATTTATTTTTTTATTTTTCAACGGCATTCATACAATGGAAACACTTCCTATCCTCCATTTGTATATTATTTTAACGTCCTATTTCAATGTTTATAAGAGCAATGCCTCAACCCTTGCAAAGTTAATGTAAGCCGCAATGTAGGATTATACTGATCCTTTGTATTACATTGTTTTAATTTCAATTTTTCAAACAGAAATTATATCATTTTTAATCTGTCATCTTTCCCGGGGAACAGTTTCCGGTTTTGTTTTTTCTTGATCCACGTACTTCTGCGCCTCAGGTGAGTGTGCACGGCCATGTCACGGTCTCTGAGACCTGCTACTCCACACACCGACTAGTTCCACAGGTGTTGTATTGTCGGGGGGACGTCGCACCACCTAGGCAGACGCCATGTACCTGCTTTCTTATAAGTTCTGGTTTTACAAGATAAATAGGAAATTCTAACTGCTTGGTTTGCCTGCTTTTGGTCTTTTTGTAAACCCCCCACGAATGTATTCTTGTGTGTTGGAGATTGACAGGGCCAAAGTTTCGCCGTTCTTTGGAGTGAAAAAGGCATTTAAAACTGGCCTTATCGCGCGCTGCACTGACGGGGAAAATTGCCACACTTGGAAAAAAAATTGCATAAACGAAGAACCTTTCTTCGACATTAAATCATTTTGGTTTTTCCCTATAAGCCCGAAAAACAGGAATGAGAACGAACACGTGTTATGCAGTTAGACCGTCCAAGCAAACCGTTATAGCCATCGCCTAAGTTGAGACTTACAATATTGAACTCTTTCCCAGTTGAGGGGGTCGTAAATCCCTCACTCCGTGTCTAAACGTTCCCAGTCCCTCCATTATACTAGTACACCAACAGCTTCTCCCTCCGCCCGCCCCCAGATCAACACCAACTGTTCCAGGTCACATATCAGGCAAATTTCACATCTTATTATTTTTCTCCCCAAATTCGCATGATCTCTGGCTTCTTTGTCGTGAATGAAAATGCGAGAACACCGATTCCTTGTGTGTTTCATTAAGAGAAAAGAAAAGAAAAGATATACACAATTTGCTTAGCGATTCTATACAAACCAATTATGCTGCGTTATTCAAAAACAATATTAATGATTTTGCCTTGGAGAAAACTTGAGGGTTAAATACATATATATCCATGCATGCATACCTACATTCAATGTGGCCGTCATGTACTTATTCATATCACTTTAATAAAACCCTGGAATGAAGCAAATACGTATTGACACTGGTTCTGGGGGTATGACAGTAGTAGATGACACAGTATCGGGGGATGAGAGGGGGGGAGGGGACTAGACCTGCCCCACCCCCTACCTGCCATGTAATTCCAGCACGCAAATGTTTCAATCACTGTTTGTTGTGAATGGCACCAGTTTCGGATCAGCCCGCTCAATCGCATATTGTCTAGGAACACAAATAAAAGCTGTTGCCAGTGTTTTCGCTCGCTCTCCATCCCTCATTGGGAGGCACTGACTAGATCGGTTTGTGCACGGCCTTGGAAATTGTGCTGAGCGCGAACACGACTAGGTGATACGCCAGACCTCATAGACGGGCGCCGCCTTATGGAAAACCGTATTGTCATAGTTACGAGTGAAATGTTGGCAAACTCGTTGAACCTGTGAGGATATTTATGCATGGAGTCGACCGGTCCACAGCTAATATCTTTACTTTCTTTGTTTTTAAAAGCGAAATATTTCTGTAGATTTTCGACATGCTGGTGCTCGGGAGCTGTCAACAAAAACCTGTGATGAACCACCATCCATTATGCTTGCTAGAGTTGGAGGATCGCAGCACGAGCAGAGAAACCAAACTACCTATGCTCTTGACAGTGGCGTAATTTATCTAGCTGCTATCGCTATTTTCAAAACAAACACAACGAAAGCTGAGGCAATTCTAGTTCTGTCGCTAACTCATTCTGAAGAAGCGATGACTTCCCCACATGTGAGTACCGGGCCATCAGTGTCGGTGTCGAGCCGATCCTTTGAAGTGACAGCAGGGGGTACGACTGGGGGGTGCCGAGCTCACGGGATACGGGAGGGGGTAATAGGGTTCTTGGTACCGTGGGAGGAATTTACCCATTTAAGAGACTCTGTCATTAGATAACTCAAGGAAAATATTTTCGTTTGGTTGTAATGCGTAATACAGATTTTTATCAAAGTTTTACGACAAGACCATTCGGCGCTCTGCCTGAGAAGGTTGTTTTGATTGTAGATTGTTGGCTGTAATCGACTGTCGGGTCTGGTGTAAGTACACAACGGGGAGTCATAGGGCAAAACAATCACAGTTATCACACACGGCCCTTTTTGTAATATACTTGCTTTAGATAAGGCGCTTGTTCTTCGCTGGCAATCTGTGACGCTCAGTACCCACAACTGAAATACATGTTCATTAACCCCACAGTGAGTGTAACTGCAGAAGCGAGAGGGTTGGGGAGCTACACATCTAGCATATCGGCAATATGTGTCGTCATCACCAACACTGATGTAACGTTTAGCTTCCAAGATGGCGTATCGGATCTATTTCTGGACAACAATATTCACCGGTAAGGCCACGTGGCGAGTTACGTGTGGGGTGGCGGTGACAGGTGGCTGTCGTAGAATTCTCTCCCACCCAACTCAACGCACGCTCGCCACATTTCTCACACTCTCAAAGAAAATGACAAGTGGGAAGCTGGTTGTAGATAGTAGCAGCTCATCTTGAACATGGAAACCATTTTCCTACGGCCCAACTTGACGCGGGCCTACCAAACCACCCCACTGCCTTACCCATCTACCCACACCCCCACTCGCGCACGCACGCGCACACACACGCACACACACCGAAGGGCCCTGGTGTTGCTGTGCAGACTAAGCCTCTATCTGGTGGCACTTGTCCCGGTGAATCCGCCCCTTGCCAGGAGTCCCTGTCATGTCACTCCCCCACCCCACCCCCACCCCCACCCCAGGTCTGTATGTAGCCGGGACCTATAAAAAATATACGCTGTTACATATACGAATATGTACACTGCGCCCATAGCAGCCATTCTTACCACTTGAGTTCTTTGCAAAGATGCGTATGCATTAAAACTGGCTACTCTAAAAGAAAATATATAACGACAAAACTATGTCAATCGAAACTCAAATGATTATTGATACATTTTATTTCTAACTTTCAACAAACATGAAAGAGTTTACAGAAGGCTAATTATTCGCTATTTACGGGGCACAAACGTGATAAACTTAGAATTTCAGACGAACTTATGTAGTAATTGATTTCGGGCAGTGATACAATCAGGCTAAGTATGGGATTTCCACGAAATGTAGATGTTTTATTTGCTACCGACCGAGCGTTGACCATAAAGACTTGCTGAGAGCAGTTCATAGTCGGAAAGAACAGGCGCTCTTCGCCATCAGATATGTTTATATATATGCTGATCATATCAGAGAGCTACAGTAGCGGGCGGTTTTTGCAGTGAGATGGTAAATCTTGGAGTAGAAAGAATTCTGAATACGATAAAAGGAATGTAATTTACGGGGGACAAGTGCATGGGGCAGGATTCTAGCGGGTACAAGATAAATATGTTAGTCTAGCTCTGTGCTATCACCATCATCTCAAAGAAATTGACTCTCATATTTCTGTCTATGGTTTTGTTTTTCTCCGTAGGAAATAAAAAATAAGGTTATAAAATATGGAAGATTTAAGATACGTGTACGGTTAATTTGCAATGCGCACATCTTTTTCTCATTTATGAAAATGTACAATAAAACTGTCTTGTTCGTCGTACACATAGAACTCTGGTAAACAGAAAACATGAAACATTCTCAGTGTGAATAATTCTAGATGAACTGGTTGTGTAATGAACGCTGAGGGGCCCTGATCAGTACTATGTACCAGTAGGGAGCACTGGGGTATGGATGATGTCACCAACAGGCATCCTGCATCGGGACGAGTAATAATCGAAATAGCTCTCTTCTTTCTGAAAGATTGCCAGAAATGACACTATTAAAGATATATGCTTCGAAGGCGCTTTCAATACGTTTACTCTCCCCGAAGCCGTTGAACGGCTAAAAAAGATACCATATATGATATAAATACTCCCTCATGTTCGAGATTAATGTACGGGTTGGAAACTGGAGAAGGCAAGATCTCTTTTAACTTTTACAATCAAATGGTTTTATTGAACGTAGATTGCATTTTGTCTATTAGATTAGTTCACCCTTCACTTGCATTTAAATGATTATCAAAGGAAATTATCAAATTGTTAATTATGCCACGGAAACGTGCGAATGTTGATGTTGTTAAAATGTCTTCCACCATAAGTAATTGATGGACTCGCATCACAATACTAGTGCCCACCATTTGTAGAATCTATGTACGATATTCTGGTCCTCATAATGCTCATTTTTATTCCTCGGGTTTGTATATCATATATTGGTGTATATATTGGTTTGTTTTTATCTAAAACGGCCACTAATGACAAACCCAACTTTTGTACATGCACTTTCGCCCCGAATGACAAAAACAACATTGACTAGCTCCGTATGCCATCATGGAATACAAACAGCCGTGAGTTTTGAATATACAATGGACAGCTCTGAACCACTTTTATAAAATTGGTTAAAATACTTTAAGGGTCTTAACAATATAGCAAAAATCTACCACAAAACATGCAGTGTTGCAAGATGCAGCTGTAACTGACAAAATATATCATCTCCAGACAAAATGCCAGCCATCTTTCACCCTGAAACAGTTTAAATTAAAATAATGTTCCCACAAGACTGTGGGGGTTGTTACTGAACCAGTGACTAGTTGTCTACATGTAGTGTTGTTGTTGTTGGTTTCCCGGAGATGAGCGAGTCTGTTTATCTACATCCATTATCGTCACTCGGATGGTAGTAGTATTCTCTCCCCTAATCTTCCCTAACGCCAACAAACACAACAATTCAGAATGTCACTTTTTGTGACAATTATGCATAGTCACATGCACATGGCTGGCAGATATTCCGGGTCAAGTGTGGAAGTGAGAAGTGAGGTATATTAATCGACTTGTTCTACCTGTTGTTTCCGGGGCTGTGTTCGCCCCGAGGGAGGTGATGGGTGTATGTATGTGTGTGTTGGATGGCGTCTGAGAACGCCTTGTTCATTGCGTGCGCCCGCCAAACCTTCAAGAAACGCTATCTTGATTACAAAGATCAAAAACCCCAGGAAACGACAAATTTACTCTGAAGTTTATCCTAAAAACTTCTTATTTTATCAGATAGTCTGTCTAACGCAAATACAGCGATCCAACGCGAGACTAGCTACTCGTCAGCCTATCGGAAGCAAGAAAATGTTTCAATTTTACGGTTGACTTGAATTTCAACAAAAAGTCTCAAACGACATCATTTTCCCCACGAGCGACATAATTTTTATCGATATTCAGAGTTGAGATGTCATCCTAGCAGTTTGTTAAAGCATTTCTTCTCGACTCCGCGCGCAGGAAATGATATCACACAGCAGTTACCCCCCTTGAAGAATGATCTTCTGTTGACAATGACCATCTGTCTCAAACGGTTGCCTATTCAGGTGTAAGGAAACCTCGTTCTGACTATCTTCCCAGCTGTCTCCGGCCATCATGGCCGTCGTTTGTAACAGATCAGTGATTGTGGTGTGCAAGAGGCCCGATCCTGACAAATCCCCCAACCTGAGGTATTTGATTCCCTTCTCACCAGCAGGTGAAGCTAATGATCATTTAAACACCCAGCTTTTTGTAAAAAAAAAATTTAAACTGCGACCCTTCGTCTGTATCAAAAGTTTGTTATCAGATTGGTATATGTTGCGACAACATGATATGAGTCAATTTCAGGCGCAATTAGTGCCGTCACAAGCTTGATAAAACATGCATAACGTAACAATCCATTTACTGTTCTGAAATACACCATATGACTAGGTTTACATGACGAGGTTGTTGCCTATACACAACTCCCGAGGTACTTCACTGGTGCGGTCCAGTTTGACCTTAAAGCTTCTTAAATGATAACACGTATCAATGCATGAAAATATTATATTATTCAAAAATTCACGCGAAATGTATAGGTAGAAAACCAGGGTGAAGCCTCACGGATCAGAACTAAAAAGTGACTTTATGATGTACACGTGGCAGGGACGTCGTGAATGAGGGCTGGGCAGAAGGTTCATAACGACGGTTTATCATCGTGAAGGCACCTTCGATGTGCGGAGGGACGGGTTATCATCGTGAAGGCACCTTCAATATGCGGAGGGACGGGTTATCAGAAGACAGGCACCTTCGATGTGCGGAGAGACGGGTTATCAGAAGACAGGCACCTTCGATGTGCGGAGAGACGGGTTATCAGAAGACAGGCACCTTCGATGTGCGGAGAGACGGGTTATCAGAAGACAGGCACCTTCAATGTGCGGAGAGACGGGTTATCAGAAGACAGGCATCTTCGATGTGCGGAGAGACGGGTTATCAGAAGACAGGCACCTTCGATGTGCGGCGAGACGGGTTATCAGAAGACAGGCACCTTCAATGTGCGGAGAGACGGGTTATCAGAAGACAGGCATCTTCGATGTGAGGAGGGACGGGTTATCATAAGAAAGACGCTTCCAATGCCCGGAGAGACGGGTTATCAAAAGAAAGGCACCTTCGATGTGAGGAGAGACGGGTTATCAAAAGAAAGGCACCTTCGATGTGAGGAGGGACGGGTTATCAAAAGAAAGGCACCTTCGATGTGAGGAGAGACGGGTTATCAAAAGAAAGGCACCTTCGATGTGAGGAGGGACGGGTTATCAAAAGAAAGGCACCTTCGATGTGAGGAGGGACGGGTTATCAAAAGAAAGGCACCTTTGATGTGCGGAGGGACGGGTTATCGTAAGAACGGCACCTCAAATGTGCGGAGGGACGGGTTATCAAAAGAAAGGCACCTTCGATGTGAGAAGGGACGGGTTATCAAAAGAAAGGCACCTCCAATGTGAGGAGAGACGGGTTATCATAAGAAAAGCACCTTCGATGTGCGGAGGGACTAGTTATCATAAGAAAGGTCTAATGTGCGGAGGGACGGGTTATCATAAGAAAGGTACCTCCAATTTGAGGAGGGACGGGTTGTCATAAGAAAGGCACCTCCAATTTGAGGAGGGACGGGTTGTCATAAGAAAGGTCTAATGTGGGGAGGGAGGGGTTATCATAAGAAAGGTACCTCCAATTTGAGGAGGGACGGGTTATCATAAGTAAGGTCTAATGTGGGGAGGGACGGGTTATCATAAGAAAGGTACCTCCAATTTGAGGAGGGACGGGTTGTCATAAGAAAGGCATCTCCAATGTGAGGAGGGACGGGTTGTCATAAGTAAGGTCTAATGTGGGGAGGGACGGGTTATCATAAGAAAGGTACCTCCAATTTGAGGAGGGACGGGTTGTCATAAGAAAGGCATCTCCAATTTGAGGAGGGACGGGTTGTCATAAGAAAGGTCTAATGTGAGGAGGGACGGGTTGTCATAAGAAAGGCATCTCCAATGTGAGGAGAGACGGGTTATCATAAGAAAAGCACCTTCGATGTGCGGAGGGACTAGTTATCATAAGAAAGGCGCCTCCGATGTGCGGAGGGACGGGTTGTCATACAATTCGTGGAATACATACATATTCCCTGGTATCTAAGCTACTGAACCTCCTTCGCAATGCCGGTAGTACTAGGTTTTTTCTTGGAATTGACATGACGCTATATGAATACACGGTTGTTATAACAACTATGAATGGACGCAACTTCTTGAAGTCTCAGAAAGAGGCTGTCAGTCACGTAACCTTTGGAGTGTGACGGAAGCCATGTTTGGGTAGTGGCGTGACAATTGAGCGTGTCCAAGTGGCACTATCGGAGCGGTATGGCGTACATGGGGGCGGCCTACTGGAACACAATCGACGCCTCGGCCGCGAGGATACTTGATGAAAGTGAAGATAAAATTGATTAAAATAACCTTGCTGCCTTGAACACCTTCATTTCAGATACGTAAAATATTTTGTTGTTTTCATTGATTGAGTTAGCCCAATGGTTAGTGTGTTGGTTTGTCAGACTGAATGCAAAGATTTCATTTACTACATGTGCGGGTACCACTTTCGTTTATCTTCCTTCGTGGCCCCAAATAATTCCTATTTACTCACTCAACCCAATCGTTAGAGTATGCATATACCAATAGACGTTCTGCATTTACTTTTGACAGACTTTCTGATTTTCTTTCACATTCTTCAACCTGGGCTGCCCACCGATTTGATTCTGTTATCGCAATGTAAATAGATACTTTGTTAAAAGAAAATCCAAATAAATTACAAATAAATAATCGGTAGGTCAAGAAGTGTGTTATATCACTTAAACCGTTTTTTATGTGATTTTTTTTACCAAAACAGAAATGGAATATATTGTTAATAATTGCATTGTCAGGAAAACACTGGTAATCTCAGTCAATAGTTTTTTGAGAGAGCACACACTGAATCATTGTTTGGAAATTACTAGTGTATAGGATCGTGATACCATGGCAAATGTTTGTATAGCTGGTTTACGGCATGTGGACGGTGTGGCAGAGCGAGATGCTTGTCTAGATCAGTCCGTGGTTGTCTTACAGCTGCCTACGTAGAAGGTCTACTTATATAAATGATACAACAAGTATAGTGCTCGGCTCTTGAAAGGTGGATTCTGCCCGACCCAAAGAAAAGATGTCATGTCGCACAGATCGAATTAGAATTACCCACACAGGGTATCTCTGAGTTCTAATAGGTTGTGTCTAGAAGGGGATCGGTCATCCAGCAGTGAGTAGTTCTCCAGTACACTACGGTTAAGTAAACTCGATAACGTTCTTGGCGAAGGTCAGCAATGCCCTGCGGTGTGACGCCTGTAGGAGGTCAACAATGACCTGCGGTGTGACGCCTGTAGGAAGTCAGCTGTAACCTGCGGTGTGACGCCCTTAGGAGGTCAGCAATGACCTGCGGTGTGACGTCTGTAGGAGGTCAGCAATGCCCTGCGGTGTGACATATGTAGGAGGTCAGCAATGCCCTGCGGTGTGACGCCTGTTGGAGGTCAGCAATGACCTGCGGTGTGACGCCTTTAGGAGGTCAGTAATAACGTGCGGCGTGATGTCTGTAGGAGGTCAGCAATGACCTGCGGTGTGACCCCTGTAGGAGGTCAGCAATGACGTGCGGTGTGACGCCTGTAGAAAGTCAGCAATAACCTGCGGTGTGACGCCTTTAGGAGGTCAGCAATGCCCTGCGTTGTGACGCCTTTAGGAGGTCAGCAATGCCCTACGGTGTGTCGCCTTTAGGAGGTGAGCAATGACCTGCGGTGTGACGCCTGTAGGAAGTCAGCAGTGACTTGCGGTGTGACGCCTTTAGGAAGTCAGCAGTGACCTGCGGTGTGCCGCCTTTAGGAGGTGAGCAATGACCTGCGGTGTGACGCCTGTAGGAGGTCAGCAATGACCTGCGGTGTGACGCCTGTAGGAAATCAGCAATGACCTGCGGTGTGACGGCTGTAGGAGGTCAGCAATGACCTGCGGTGTGACGCCTGTAGGAAGTCAGCTGTAACCTGCGGTGTGACGCCTTTAGGAAGTCAGCTGTAACCTGCTGTGTGACGCCTTTAGGAGGTCAGCAGTGACCTGCGGTGTGACGTCTTTAGGAAGTCAGCAGTGACCTGCGGTGTGACGCCTTTAGGAGGTGAGCAATGACCTGCGGTGTGACGCCTGTAGGAGGTCAGCAATGACCTGCGGTGTGACGCCTGTAGGAAGTCAGCAGTGACCTGCGACGTGACGCCTTTAGGAGGTCAGCAATGACCTGCGGTGTGACGCCTGTAGGAAGTCAGCAGTGACCTGCGACGTGACGCCTGTAGGAAGTCAGCTGTAACCTGCGGTGTGACGCCCTTAGGAGGTCAGCAATGACCTGCGGTGTGACGTCTGTAGGAGGTCAGCAATGCCCTGCGGTGTGACATATGTAGGAGGTCAGCAATGCCCTGCGGTGTGACGCCTGTTGGAAGTCAGCAGTGACCTGCGGTGTGACGCCTTTAGGAGGTGAGCAATGACCTGCGGTGTGACGCCTGTAGGAAGTCAGCAATGACCTGCGGTGTGACGCCTGTAGGAGGTCAGCAATGACCTGCGGTGTGACGCCTTTAGGAGGTCAGCAGTGACTTGCGGTGTGACGTATTTAGGAAGTCATCAGTGACCTGCGGTGTGACGCCTTTAGGAGGTGAGCAATGACCTGCGGTGTGACGTCTGTAGGAGGTCAGCAATGACCTGCGGTGTGACGCCTGTAGGAAGTCAGCAATGACCTGCGGTGTGACGCCTGTAGGAGGTCAGCAATGACCTGCGGTGTGACGCCTTTAGGAAGTCAGCAGTGACCTGCGGTGTGACGTCTTTAGAAGGTGAGCAATGACCTGCGGTGTGACGCCTGTAGGAGGTCAGCAATGACCTGCGGTGTGACGCCTGTAGGAGGTCAGCAATGACCTGCGAAGTGACGCCTGTAGGAAGTCAGCTGTAACCTGCTGTGTGACACCCTTAGGAAGTCAGCAATGACCTGCGGTGTGACGTCTGTAGGAGGTCAGCAATGCCCTGCGGTGTGACATATGTAGGAGGTCAGCAATGCCCTGCGGTGTGACGCCTGTTGGAGGTCAGCAATGACCTGCGGTGTGACGCCTTTAGGAGGTCAGCAATAACGTGCGGCGTGATGTCTGTAGGAGGTCAGCAATGACCTGCGGTGTGACCCCTGTAGGAGGTCAGCAATGACGTTTGGTGTGACGCCTGTAGAAAGTCAGCAATAACCTGCGGTGTGATGTCTGTAGGAGGTCAGCAATGACCTGCGGTGTGACGTCTGTAGGAGGTCAGCAATGCCCTGCGGTGTGACATATGTAGGAGGTCAGCAATGCCCTGCGGTGTGACGCCTGTTGGAGGTCAGCAATGACCTGCGGTGTGACGCCTTTAGGAGGTCAGCAATAACGTGCGGCGTGATGTCTGTAGGAGGTCAGCAATGACCTGCGGTGTGACCCCTGTAGGAGGTCAGCAATGACGTTTGGTGTGACGCCTGTAGAAAGTCAGCAATAACCTGCGGTGTGACGCCTTTAGGAGGTCAGCAATGCCCTGCGGTGTGACGCCTTTAGGAGGTCAGCAATGCCCTGCGGTGTGTCGCCTTTAGGAGGTGAGCAATGACCTGCGGTGTGACGCCTGTAGGAGGTCAGCAATGACCTGCGGTGTGACGCCTTTAGGAAGTCAGCAGTGACCTGCGGTGTGACGTCTTTAGAAGGTGAGCAATGACCTGCGGTGTGACGCCTGTAGGAGATCAGCAATGACCTCCGGTGTGACGCCTGTAGGAGGTCAGCAATGACCTGCGGTGTGACGCCTGTAGGAGGTCAGCAATGACCTGCGGTGTGACGCCTGTAGGAGGTCAGCAATGCCCTGCGGTGTGACGCCTGTAGGAGGTCAGCAATGACGTGCGGTGTGACGCCTGTAGAAGGTCAGCAATAACCTGCGGTGTGACGTCTTTAGGAGGTCAGCAATGACCTGCGGTGTGACGCCTTTAGGAGGTCAGCAATGCCCTGCGGTGCGTCGCCTTTAGGAGGTGAGCAATGACCTGCGGTGTGACGCCTTTAGGAAGTCAGCAGTGACCTGCGGTGTGACGCCTTTAGGAGGTGAGCAATGACCTGCGGTGTGACGCCTGTAGGAAGTCAGCAATGACCTGCGGTGTGACGCCTGTAGGAGGTCAGCAATGACCTGCGGTGTGACGCCTTTAGGAAGTCAGCTGTAACCTGCGGTGTGACGCCTTTAGGAGGTCAGCAGTGACTTGCGGTGTGACGTCTTTAGGAATCATCAGTGACCTGCGGTGTGACGCCTTTAGGAGGTGAGCAATGACCTGCGGTGTGACGTCTGTAGGAGGTCAGCAATGACCTGCGGTGTGACGCCTGTAGGAAGTCAGCAATGACCTGCTGTGTGACGCCTGTAGGAAGTCAGCAATGACCTGCGGTGTGACGCCTTTAGGAAGTCAGCAATGACCTGCGGTGTGACGCCTTTAGGAGGTGAGCAATGACCTGCGGTGTGACGCCTGTAGGAGGTCAGCAATGACCTGCGGTGTGACGCCTGTAGGAGGTCAGCAATGACCTGCGGTGTTACGCCTGTAGGAAGTCAGCTGTAACCTGCGGTGTGACGCCTTTAGGATTTCAGCAGTGACTTGCGGTGTTACGCCTGTAGGAAGTCAGCTGTAACCTGCGGTGTGACGCCTTTAGGATGTCAGCAGTGACTTGCGGTGTGACGTCTTTAGAAAGTCAGCCACTGCTCTGCGGTGTGACGCCTTTAGGAGGTCAGCAATGACCTGCGGTGTGACGTCTGTAGGAGGTCAGCAATGACCTGCGGTGTGACATCTGTAGGAGGTCACCAATGACATTTAGTGTGACGCCTTTAGGGGGGGCAGCAATGACCTGCGGTGTGATGTCTGTAGGAGATCAGCAATGACCTGCGGTGTGACGCCTTTAGGAAGTCAGCAATGACCTGCGGTGTGACCTCTGTAGGAGGTCAGCAATGACCTGCGCTGTGACATCTGTAGGAGGTCAGCAATGACCTGCGGTGTGACGCCTGTAGGAGGTCAGCAATGACCTGCGGTGGGACGCCTTTAGGAGATCAGCAATGACCTTCATTGTGACGAATTGAGGAGGTCAGCCACGGCCTGCGGTGTGACGCTTTTAGGAGGACATGTCCACCGATTTCCCCTATTCATTGGTACAGGAACTGTTCATGTTCTTTTCTGAAACGAATAAGTTTAGAAACCGATTTGTCTTGTTATACTCCCTGCCATTCCAAGGTTTAATGAAATGTTAGAAATTGAACTATTTTGAAATAAGGAATATGTTTGAGTGCTGGTGGAATGCCACGCCGAGTAGGGTTCCAGGCCTCGCGCCATAAAGGTTGTCAATGCTTATAATACTCTGAAGAATTTCCTTGAACTATCAGAAGCAATCATGGCAACACCGTGTCAGTCATTATCAATATGTTGCAAACTCCAGCCCAGGAGTACTTATTAAACTTTCCTGTGCAGTGTCAGCATGGCCAAGCGCCCTCGGCTTATACATCGCTTATCTACAACTTGTGCGTTATGATCGATGTGACAGGCGATGGCGGCAGGTTCTATTAGATAAGAGGGGAGAGAGTACATTGCTAGTCACAAGTCTTTGTTATGGTAGAGCGGACTGCCTGGTATTCCGCCAGAACAAACGCGGAGAGTTCCTTACATTGCGCCCGTGGTTGGCTGCAGCAGGAGCGTGATTTACACGGACATCCTGACCCCAGTGGCCTGGCGCTGACAAGGAGGTGTAAGGGTCTAGCTCCGGGAGGAGTGGGGTGTGCCACCTCGCGATACGTCATGGAGCCGCAGAGACAGCTTGGAGGAAGATAGCGGCATCCCCTCCAGGTACCAGGTGACGAGAGAGGAATGGAGGTGTAGCGCCCATCTCATTATTCCACCCTTGCCACTGTCGTACTCTGAACGTTCATGAGGAATTCATAAGAGAGTTTATCTTCTATGGCACACTGAATATTGTAACAGCAATACGAACTGAAATAAAAAACATGTCCCCTGTAGTTCCATTTTGTTTTATCTGCGTAGAACGTCATTAAACTAATTGCAATTCAAACAAAGGTGTCGTCAATGTGGAAATCTGATGTTTTACATTACATGATGTTTCTCCACCATCACACGTCCGATGTATGTATATGTATATATGTTACAGGAAACAAGTATAATCAGTGATTAAGTCTAATAACTGGAAATTTCAGTGATTATGTCTAATAACTGATTCACTCGGTGGTTATGTCTAATTACTGAAATCTTCAGTAATTAGACATAATCACTGAAATGAACCAAGGGATTTTATACTTGTTTACTGAAAGCATATTCCTGCCTTTTTATAATAACTTGTGAGAAGGCTTCATAATCCTGTCCTAAGCCAATCAGGCAAACACATATAAATGGTACACCTTGACCAGATACCTCACACTTTGACTATGGAGCCTCACGATACCTTCAGAGATGCACTGTACAAGATGTATGAGGAAAACAGGCGTGTCCTCATCCCGAAGGAGCTTTACTTGGAATCTATGAACAACTTGCTAGAAGCCTCCAGTACCACTAAGAAGACACCACACCACTACTACCTCCTGAAGAAGTATGAACTACTGAAGTGTGGTGACGTTGACAAGTTGATCAAACGACGCCAGTCATCAGAGGAAGATGCACTGTATTTCGTGACCATCGAAGATACGTACGACAATATCAAGCGCGCTCACCTGGCAACTGGTCGTGGCGGAAGAGATAAGATGATTCATGAAATAAATAAGAAGTATGCCAACATCACCATTGATTCAATCTCCCTCTTCAAATCCATGTGTACGGAGTGCCAGCGGAAGAGGAAGCGACCAACCAACAAGGGGACCGTTGTCAAGCCCATTCTTTCCAAGCACTTTAATTCAAGGGCTCAAGTGGACCTCATCGACATGCAGTCAATGAGTCAAGGCCAGTATAAGTGGATCATGGTTTACCAAGATCATCTTACCAAGTTTGTTGTGTTGCGTCCCCCAACGTATAAACGTGCTTCTGAAGTCGCCTATCAGCAGTTTGATGTATGTGTCAACAAACTGTATAATGCTGACGATTTCAATACCGATCGAAGACTCTCTTTGCGTCAAGCGGTTCAACTTGACTCAGTCTGTGGTGGTCAAGGCTTTGTAAGGTGTAATTGTGTTGGAACTAAACGGTGTCAGACCAATCGATGCAAATGTTTTAAGGCCAAGATGCAATGTAATTCTAGATGTCATTCAAGTCTTTCATGCGCAAACAAACATTCCTGAGTGTCCATCTGACTGCTATTTGTCATACCATTCATGTCATACCATTCACGTCATACCATTTTATGAAATAAAAGATTGAACTGTTTAAGCTTATTTCTGTGATTTTTGTGTAAGGTATCTGGTTACAGGAGGTTGTATTTACTTTGATAGCTAATCTACTTTCAAAACTAGCACACATTATAAAAACAAGGCAGGAATATGCTTTCAGTAAACAAGTATAAAATCCCTTGGTTCATTTCAGTGATTATACACGTATATGTAAGCAATCAGTGAAGGCAATGTTTATGTGAAGTGAAGGCAATCATCGAACACGTGTTAATGGTGAACATGGTGTTTATGTATTTAATCAGTCAAGACGGAGTATATATGTATGTAATCAGTCAATACGGAGTTTATATGTATTTAATTAGTCAAGACGGAGTATATGTGTATGTAATCAGTCAATACGGAGTTTATATGTATTTAATCAGTCAAGACGGAGTATATATGTATGTAATCAGTCAGTACGGAGTTTATATGTATTTAATCAGTCAGGACGGAGTTTATATGTATGTAATCAGTCAAGGCGGAGTTTATATGTATTTAATCAGTCAACCCGGAGTTTATATGTATGTAATCAGTCATCACGGGGTTTATATGTATGTAATCAATCAACATGGAGTATATATGTGTGCAATCAGTCAATACTGAGTATATATGCATGTAATTAGTCAACACATAGTTTATATGTGTTTAATTATGTATGTAATTAGGTCAACACGGAGTATATATGTGTGTAATCAGTCAACACGGAGTTTATATGTGTGTAATCAGTCAACACGGAGTTTATGCGTTTTTAATCAGTCAACACGGGGTTTATATCTATGTAATCAGTCAATATGGAGTTTATATGCATGTAATCAGTCAATACGGAGTTTATATGTATGTTATCAGTCAACACGGAGTATATATGTGTGTAATCAGTCAACACGGAGTATATATGTAATCAGTCAACACTGAGTTTATATGCGTTTATAATCAGTCAACACGGAGTATATGCGTTTTTAATCAGTCAACACGGGTTTATATGCATGTAATCAGTCAATACGGAGTTTATATGTATGTAATCAGTCAATACGGAGTTTATATGTATGTAATCAGTCAATACGGAGTTTATATGTATGTAATCAGTCAATACGGAGTCTATATGTATGTAATCAGTCAATACGGAGTCTATATGTATGTAATCAGTCAATACGGAGTTTATATGTATGTAATCAGTCAATACGGAGTCTATATGTATGTAATCAGTCAATACGGAGTCTATATGTATGTAATCAGTCAATACGGAGTTTATATGTATGTAATCAGTCAATACGGAGTTTATATGTATGTAATCAGTCAATACGGAGTCTATATGTATGTAATCAGTCAATACGGAGTCTATATGTATGTAATCAGTCAATACGGAGTTTATATGTATGTAATCAGTCAATACGGAGTTTATATGTATGTAATCAGTCAATACGGAGTTTATATGCATGTAATCAGTCAATACGGAGTTTATATGTATGTAATCAGTCAATACGGAGTTTATATGTATGTAATCAGTCAATACGGAGTCTATATGTATGTAATCAGTCAATACGGAGTCTATATGTATGTAATCAGTGTGAGTCACATGGTTTCATCACTCTGTGTGTGTGCGTAGTAACTGCTTTATAAACGTGCCCATGATGTTCTTTGAGGATTGATGTGAGAATGTTATGCACCTGCAGTTGTAACTGACGGCGCCGACAACAATGCAGAGAATGCAGGAACCATGCGTACCGTGCACTGCGTGACCCCACTAGATGGCGTGTGCTGGAAACTGCTAGCCACTCTAGGTATACAAATGAGAGGTATTAGCCAACTCTATCTGCTACACGCAACTAAAGCCTCCACCCACTATGCATCTCATGTTGCTAATTGGGCTGTAGAAAGCTGCTTATGCTGATGCTTGAGAAGTAGCGGTGCACACCACATGTTTTCTCCCCGTGAAATCTCTACAAGTAAGGTCTACTTGGCGATCATCCCTGTTCAAATTGTGCTCCCTGCACTGGCAGCGGTGTATTTATTCTGGGGGTTCACGACCCGGGGGGCTGGGTAGATGAGATGGGGCACAGTCGCCCTCTGAAGTCACCTGTACCAGGCGAGGCATGGCAGTGCAGTAGAAGGCCATAAAACGGTCGCTGCGCAACGATTAGC
This sequence comes from Haliotis rufescens, assembly GCF_023055435.1. Lineage (NCBI taxonomy): Eukaryota > Metazoa > Mollusca > Gastropoda > Lepetellida > Haliotidae > Haliotis > Haliotis rufescens. The sequence continues at coordinate 47,078,357 of NW_025964001.1, read as the reverse complement.
TATCGGCAGATTCACAGCAGGACAATCTGACCCTAAATATCATTTGTTTGCACAGGCGCAGTGATATGTATCCATTCCCTCATAAAGGGAAGAACATGGATGATGGGATCTGGTTAAGCGTATGTCTTACTCGTTGGGAGGGAATCCGGTCACTTACTAGTGATGAATATGTCAGGCCGTACGATGGTGCTAGCTGTACGTTGACAATCGCTCCTTCATAACAATCACAGTGTAGTGTGAACTGCCTCCCACAACAAGCGGACTAGTCGTAAACATTAGCACATTACACATAACTGATCGTTCGTACTTGTTATGTCAAGAAATCCGAAAAGAGTATAAATAAAATATGAAAACTTAACGACATGTAATACTAAGAAGACTAAGAGGAGAAGTTGTTCAGCATGAGTGACTGTGAAGCCAGCAAAACAGTCGGGGATATGACAATGCTCTATGTCGAAGGATATGCGGCTGTTCAAAGATAGGATTATTTGTAACTGTTTTGGCAGTCCAATATCACATACTTCCTGTTTTGCCTGATTAGCTTCAAGAGCTGCTCATCAACGCAACCTTTAACTGTTGCTATAGTTACAAGAACGACTACCATCTGCAATTGTCATCAACATAGCTTACAGATCAGCCTTTTTAAAACGGGGTATTTTTTATATTTTGGCTGGGTTTGTTTCCATATTTGAGGGCTAGGATAGAGTCTAATCGCAGCCCCCCGTGGCTACCAGATGCTCAATGTTTTATCCCCACGGAGTTCTCTACGAGAACGGCATTCAATTGGCAGGCTGAGAGATTTATCATCTGCATATGCTCACAAGATAAACAAACAAGATGGAATGGTCGAGTTAGCGGTCTCAGCTTACTGGAAAGGTATTAGCCATGCGATTGCAAGAAAACTCCTGATATGTTGACATTTGTGTACGACAATTTGTGAAAATTAGCGACATGGTCGGATTGCTATATTCTGTGCGCGGCTAGTCGGTGTCTAAATGGCCGGAAACAAAACCACGAGCCGCTATGTAACAACAGCCACACAATGTTTTCTCGTGGATTCATATCATTACTTATCTAACATGTGGAACGTGTCTCGCTCCCAACCACACATTAACCATTTTATGCGAGTTTTCCTTCGCCCGAGACGCTTCTTAAACTCCGACTTTCTGTAATCAAAGTTATTGGTGTAAGTGCCTATTTCAAGCAGATAGATCACTTGTATCTGGGAAAACAATGATGTCTGGCTTTATCGCTTGTCATTGTGTGTAAATGAATGTATTTAAAAAAAAAACAATCACACTAAAAGAATGCTATATGTATTTCTTCTATCGAATTATGAGGATCATTCCCATTGTTCAACACTTGGCCTGAGATAACATGACACGGTAATGTAAGCTTAGATATGCTGGTCTTACAGTGCAACTGTGTACACCAATCCATACTTAGCATCAGTTGAACAGAGAGTCCCTATCATATACAGCATAGTTCTGATATATAATTCCATATACATTATTCTGCTACACATACTTCTACTTTGACACAGACAAAAAGTACACTCTTCAATCCCCTCCGTGCATAAGTCTTTGAAACATAGAACGAATTCAGTACGCTTTGTCAATACACGACATCAGATCTGGCATATCTAAAGCAACTGGGACACCGACATCGGTTTACCAGTGCCCAAGTTTTTTGCTCTCAGTATATTTTTTCCAGAAGCCCCCTCCTTTGTGTGTTTTATGGAACCTGAACTGTCAAAACAAGCGGGCTGTACCGCTCAGTACGGCGTTTGAAGCCCGGAACAATCCTCAGCATCAATCTGGGGTAATTTGTAAACCAAGACAAGATCTCGCTATCTTCCAACACCCTGCTTGATTACTTTTCAAAACAAATTTATCCTGCATCTAACTTGATATACTAGCTACCTTATCCAACCCGCGGGGAGCAAAAGGCAAAAAATGGTCGGTGGGCATCAATCACTTGGACTCTCATTTTGAATTGTAACTATACCGGAGGAGGCATCGCGACAGCCGGGGGGCAATTCGACCGTGATCACCTGTTGGCATTAATCTAGCTCTATTTCTTGTCGGAGGTGAAGATTGAGGAATGATATGCCATTTGGAAGTTTGGAAGTCGCCACTAAGCCTCTCAACTATGTCTTATCAGCGCCCCCCATTGGTCACGTGATGGCAACTTCAAACGTGAGGAACTTTCCCTTTCGCGGGAACTCGCGCCAGAATGAGAATTTCATTGTTGTGAAACAATAAAATGGCGGCGAGAGATAAGTTATTCGAAATGTTTATTTGCTAATAAATGATGACGGCTTTGCCGAGCAGCAAGGACTGATTAAATCGATGAAATTAACACGAATCCTGCAGCGCCAATTTGTCATGGATTTGAGATGTGGAGCTGGCACGGACGAAATGTAATTAAATAGTTAAAGACCCATTTCAGCGCTAAAGCAAGTCAAGCCCTCGCCATCTGTATAACTGACTGTCTGTCAAGTCCTCGCCGTCTGTACAACTGACTGTCTGTCAAGTCCTCGCCGTCTGCATAACTGACTGTCTGTCAAGTCCTCGCAGTCTGTATAACTGACTATCTGTCAAGTCCTCGCCGTCTGCATAACTGACTGTCTGTCAAGTCCTCGCCGTCTGTACAACTGACTGTCTGTCAAGCCATCGCCGTCTGTACAACTAACTGCCTGTCAAGCCCTCGCCGTCTGCATAACTGACTGTCTGTCAAGTCCTCGCCGTCTGTATAACTAGCTGTCCTTGAAGTCCTCGCCGTCTGCATAACTGACTGTCTGTCAAGCCCCCATCACCTGAATACTGACTGTCTGTCAAGCCCTCATCACCTGTATCACTGACTGTCTGTCAAACCGTCGCTCTCTGGTATCAGCCACTGTCCAGATCTGCCAATCCCTTGCAATCTGGACAACTGAGTGTCTGTCATGCCCTCACCATCTGACATCTCTATGTCTGACATATTTTTATAACTAATTGTCTGTCGATCAAGCCCTGACCATCTGTGTTAGTGAATTCAGTTAAATATCAACCTAAGACTCGCTTTGTGGATTGGGGCCCATCACGTATGAAGGTCAGGTTTCAGTACTTCCACGCTGTTCCGGATTGATAGATTAAATATTGCATTTGTATGGTAAATGCGTATAAAATGTCTTCCTGTGTCGTGGCTATCAAAAAATCTTCACTTCTTATTCAAGACATAACATTGATGTGCTGTAGAGTTACATCTCACGAGAGCAGAATACAACATGACACTAGCAGCCAGATCGCACTTTCGCTTTACCGAGCTCTACTTGACTGGCGAATTGTTTATCTATAATAGCAGGTATGTAAACTCGGTGAAACACTGATATCAGTACAATTGTATTTCGTCAGAGTGCACATAAATAGTATTGTGTTTTAATTCCCTGAAGCACGCACAGTGTGTATGGAGAAGTTAGCGTTCCCAGAATCTCGGAATTATGAAATAAATGTTGTTGGTTTTTTTAAAAAAAAATACATGATGGTATATGGCAATTGTGTATATTTATTTTTCTACAAAAAAGTATTCAATTCATATCGACGATGGATTATTCGGCCACTGTGTACCGAATATTAGATGCACCAGACACAATATCCTGGCGATCCTGGCGTATGCAGCAATTGGAATGTATGTTCGCCATAACTACTGATGCCATGTTTCGCAATCTGTGCCTGTTTCGCTTTGCTGATGAAATTTGTTTTGATATTTGCTGTATCTAAACAAATACGTGATATATTAGATGAGGATGATACATTGATAATGATGCGCAACCTCGAGGTATTATACTGAAGTACTTCGAGTAGTCATGTATTATACTGAAGTACTTCGAGTAGTCATGTATTATACTGAAGTACTTCGAGTAGTCATGTATTATACTGAAGTACTTCGAGTAGTCATGTATTATACTGAAGTACTTCGAGTAGTCATGTATTATACTGAAGTACTTCGAGTAGTCATGTATTATACTGAAGTACTTCGAGTAGTCATGTATTATACTGAAGTACTTCGAGTAGTCATGTATTATACTGAAGTACTTCGAGTAGTCATGTATTATACTGAAGTACTTCGAGTAGTCATGTATTATACTGAAGTACTTCGAGTAGTCATGTATTATACTGAAGTACTTCGAGTAGTCATGTATTATACTGAGGTACCTTGAGTAGCCATGTATTATACTGAAGTACTTCGAGTAGTCATGTATTATACTGAAGTACTTCGAGTAGTCATGTATTATACTGAGGTACCTCGAGTAGTCATGTATTATACTGAAGTACTTCGAGTAGTCATGTATTATACTGAAGTACCTTGAGTAGTCATGTATTATACTGAAGTACTTCGAGTAGTCATGTATTATACTGAAGTACCTTGAGTAGCCATGTATTATACTGAAGTACCTTGAGTAGCCAGGTATTATACTGAAGTACTTCGAGTAGTCATGTATTATACTGAAGTACTTCGAGTAGTCATGTATTATACTTAAGTACCTTGAGTAGTCATGTATTATACTGAAGTACTTCGAGTAGTCATGTATTATACTGAAGTACCTTGAGTAGTCATGTATTATACTGAAGTACTTCGAGTAGTCATGTATTATACTGAAGTACCTTGAGTAGTCATGTATTATACTGAAGTACTTCGAGTAGTCATGTATTATACTGAAGTACCTTGAGTAGCCATGTATTATACTGAAGTACCTTGAGTAGCCAGGTATTATACTGAAGTACTTCGAGTAGTCATGTATTATACTGAAGTACTTCGAGTAGTCATGTATTATACTTAAGTACCTTGAGTAGCCATGTATTATACTGAAGTACCTTGAGTAGCCATGTATTATACTGAAGTACTTCGAGTAGTCATGTATTATACTGAAGTACTTCGAGTAGTCATGTATTATACTTAAGTACTTCGAGTAGTCATGTATTATACTTAAGTACCTTGAGTAGCCATGTATTATACTGAAGTACCTTGAGTAGCCAGGTGTTATACTGAAGTACCTTGAGTAGCCAGGTGTTATACTGAAGTACCTTGAGTAGCCAGGTGTTATACTGAAGTACCTTGAGTAGCCAGGTGTTATACTGAAGTACCTTGAGTAGCCATGTATTATACTGAAGTACTTCGAGTAGTCATGTATTATACTTAAGTACCTTGAGTAGCCATGTATTATACTGAAGTACCTTGAGTAGCCAGGTGTTATACTGAAGTACCTTGAGTAGCCATGTATTATACTGAAGTACCTTGAGTAGCCATGTATTATACTGAAGTACCTTGAGTAGCCATGTATTATACTGAAGTACCTTGAGTAGCCATGTATTATACTGAAGTACCTTGAGTAGCCATGTATTATACTGAAGTACCTTGAGTAGCCATGTATTATACTGAGGTACCTCGAGTAGCCATGTATTATACTGAAGTACCTTGAGTAGCCAGGTATTATACTGAAGTACCTTGAGTAGCCATGTATTATACTGAAGTACCTTGAGTAGCCATGTATTATACTGAAGTACCTTGAGTAGCCAGGTGTTATACTGAAGTACTTCGAGTAGCCATGTATTATACTGAAGTACCTTGAGTAGCCATGTATTATACTGAAGTACCTTGAGTAGCCAGGTCTTATACTGAGGTACCTCGAGTAGCCATGTATTATACTGAAGTACCTCGAGTAGCCATGTATTATACTGAAGTACCTTGAGTAGCCATGTATTATACTGAAGTACCTTGAGTAGCCATGTATTATACTGAAGTACCTTGAGTAGCCATGTATTATACTGAGGTACCTCGAGTAGCCATGTATTATACTGAAGTACCTCGAGTAGCCATGTATTATACCGAAGTACCTCGAGTAGCCATGTATTATACTGAAGTACCTTGAGTAGCCAGGTATTATACTGAAGTACCTTGAGTAGCCATGTATTATACGGAAGTACCTTGAGTAGTCAGGTATTATACTGAAGTACCTCGAGTAGCCATGTATTATACTGAAGTACCTTGAGTAGCCAGGTGTTAAACTGAAGTACCTTGAGTAGCCAGGTGTTATACTGAAGTACCTTGAGTAGCCAGGTGTTATACTGAAGTACCTTGAGTAGCCATGTATTATACTGAAGTACCTTGAGTAGCCATGTATTATACTGAAGTACCTTGAGTAGCCATGTATCATACGGAAGTACCTTGAGTAGTCAGGTATTATACTGAAGTACCTCGAGTAGCCATGTATTATACTGAAGTACCTTGAGTAGCCAGGTGTTATACTGAAGTACCTTGAGTAGCCATGTATTATACTGAAGTACCTTGAGTAGCCATGTATTATACTGAAGTACCTTGAGTAGCCATGTATTATACTGAGGTACCTCGAGTAGCCATGTATTATACTGAAGTACCTTGAGTAGCCAGGTGTTATACTGAAGTACCTTGAGTAGCCATGTATTATACTGAAGTACCTTGAGTAGCCATGTATTATACTGAAGTACCTTGAGTAGCCAGGTGTTATACTGAAGTACCTTGAGTAGCCAGGTGTTATACTGAAGTACCTTGAGTAGCCATGTATTATACTGAAGTACCTTGAGTAGCCAGGTGTTATACTGAAGTACCTTGAGTAGCCAGGTGTTATACTGAAGTACCTTGAGTAGCCAGGTGTTATACTGAAGTACCTTGAGTAGCCATGTATTATACTGAAGTACCTTGAGTAGCCATGTATTATACTGAAGTACCTTGAGTAGCCATGTATTATACGGAAGTACCTTGAGTAGTCAGGTATTATACTGAAGTACCTCGAGTAGCCATGTATTATACTGAAGTACCTTGAGTAGCCAGGTGTTATACTGAAGTACCTTGAGTAGCCATGTATTATACTGAAGTACCTTGAGTAGCCATGTATTATACTGAGGTACCTCGAGTAGCCATGTATTATACTGAAGTACCTCGAGTAGCCATGTATTATACCGAAGTACCTCGAGTAGCCATGTATTATACTGAAGTACCTTGAGTAGCCAGGTATTATACTGAAGTACCTTGAGTAGCCATGTATTATACGGAAGTACCTTGAGTAGTCAGGTATTATACTGAAGTACCTTGAGTAGCCATGTATTATACTGAAGTACCTTGAGTAGCCAGGCATTATACTGAAGTACCTCGAGTAGCCAGGCGTTATACTGAAGTACCTCAAGTAGCCAGGTATTATACTGAAGTATAACTAAGGGTCAGTTATACAGGTGGTGAGACTCTTTGAACGGAAGACTATGTTATGCAAACCATAATATTATGTAACCAGACAATCTCTGTGAGAAGACAACATTGAACATGTTTGTTTCTGAGCAAGTATGCATTTAACGCCCGTGTATTTGAACATTGTGTCCTCCGCGCAGTGAAATACACAAGGAAATCTGGGGCGGTCTCAGACATTTTGTATTTAAAACAAATTGGGGATAGTTTGTGTACACTACACAGTCATGGCAGTGTCAAAACATTTTGAAAGCGAAAAACTCCTGGTCCAAATTCTTTGCGCCCTTACCGCCCCCGCTGCCAGGGTGTTCGGGGAAAGACTATTATTTTACTGGTTATGGTGACAGCACAAACGTACGTTGTATTACGAGCTGTAAGTTCAGGGCGTGGAATTTGCTGAGAAAAAACTACGGTATTCATCGGGGCTCTCTGTTTCGGACGTAGTTAAATCCTCTCGTGTCACTTACGCGAATATCATTTATCTGATATTAATGAACTCATAACACAGCGGCTGGGATCCACGCGTCAATGGCACGGCTCAAGAACAGGGCTAGTTTGTGTGTCATCTTTGCATGCCAAATTAAGCAGGTGATATACGTGATTCCTGTTGCAGCTTTCTCGCTGGCCCAGTCCTTCACGCTCACCTGTCGCGAGCTGTACATATCTCTCTCCTCCGCCTAGGCAGGGGGTCGGGGGCTCGCCTCTCCCCCCTCTCCAGTATCCCAAATGTTCTGCATCAACCCCTGACGCTTCCCGACCTACAGTTCCGAACGGCGGGATTTACGAGGAACAGCAGACTGTAGCCGGGTGTTACTTATCGCGTGTTCAGTGTAAATGATGTGCAATTGGCTATGGTTGGGCAGCCATAGTTGATGTCTTGGGACTACTTCGACGGTTGTCTGGTAGGTTGTGATGGGGAGATGCACAGTGCACATCACATGTAAATGGCGTATCCGTTCACAGCCAATAACCTGGGCTAATCAGGCCTAAATACAGGGAGAGATCCATGTACAACTAAACGTAGACACTCCATGACACTAACGCCCTGCAGCAGGAATACTGGACGGCAGGTGGAAAAGCAACGGAATTGTTCATCTTGAAATATATCCTCAGCGTCATGTTGACACTATGAGCACATCCGACGACGACAGGTGGGTACAATGGTGGTCCACTCTAAGCCGCACATGTAGAGTGTGGCTCCCTTAAAACCTACACACACACTTCGGTGCGCCGATGTAAGCTACACAGCACATATAGTGTGGTGCTCCCATATAAGCTACACGCCACACAAGTGTGGTGCCCCCTTTTGAGCTTTACGCAACGTCCTGTGTACTGCTCACCTACAAGCTACACGCCACCTTCAGTGTGGACCTTCTCCATCAGCTGCACGCCACATTCAGAGTGGAGCTTCTCTATAAGCTACACGTCGCACACAGTGTGGTCTTCCCCCTTTAGCTACATTGCACATTTAGTGTGCTCAAAGACGTATATACGTCTTTGGTGTACTGTTCCTCTCGAAGCTATACGTCACTTTCAGTGTGGTGCCGCTCCTATAAGATACACACCACATACAGTGTGGTGGCCCCTATAAGATACACGTCACATGCAGTGTGGTGGCCCCCTATAAGATACACGTCACATAATACAGTGTGGTGGCCCCCTATAAGATACACGCCACATACAGTGTGGTGCCCCCTATAAGATACACGCCACATACAGTGTGGTGGCCCCTATAAGATACACGCCACATACAGTGTGGTGCCCCCCTATAAGATACACGCCACATACAGTGTGGTGCCCCCTATAAGATACACGCCACATACAGTGTGCTGGCCCCCTATAAGATACACGCCACATACAGTGTGGTGCCCCCTATAAGATACACGTCACATACAGTGTGGTGCCCACTATAAGATACACGCCACATACAGTGTGGTGCCCCCTATAAGATACACGCTACATACAGTGTGGTGCCCCCTATAAGATACACGCCACATAAAGTGTGCTGGCCCCTATAAGATACACGCCACATACATTGTGGTGCCCCCTATAAGATACACGTCACATACAGTGTGGTGCCCACTATAAGATACACGCCACATACAGTGTGGTGCCCCCTATAAGATACACGCCACATACAGTGTGCTGGCCCCCTATAAGATACACGCCACATACAGTGTGGTGTCCCCCGATAGGATACACGCCACATACAGTGTTGTGTCCCCCTATAAGATACACGCCACATACAGTTTGCTGCCCCCTATAAGATACACGCCACATACAGTGTGGTGGCCCCCTATAAGATACACGTCACATAATACAGTGTGGTGGCCCCCTATAAGATACACGCCACATACAGTGTGGTGCCCCCTATAAGATACACGCCACATACAGTGTGGTGCCCCCTATAAGATACACGCAACATTCAGTGTGGTGGCCCCCTATAAGATACACGTCACATACAGTGTGGTGCCCCCTTTAAGATACACGTCACATACAGTGTGGTGCCCCCTATAAGATACACGCCACATACATTGTGGTGCCCCCTATAAGATACACGCCACATTCAGTGTGGTGTCCCCCTATAAGATACACGCCACATACAGTGTGGTGGCCCCCTATAAGATACACGCCACATACAGTGTGTTGGCCCCTATAAGATACACGCCACATACAGTGTGGTGCCCCCTATAAGATACACGCCACATACAGTGTGGTGCCCCCTATAAGATACACGCCACATACAGTGTGGTGCCCCCTATAAGATACACGCCACATACAGTGTGGTGGCCCCTATAAGATACACGCCACATACAGTGTGGTGCCCCCTATAAGATACACGCCACATACAGTGTGGTGGCCCCCTATAAGATACACGCCACATACAGTGTGGTGGACCCCTATAAGATACACGTCACATACAGTGTAGTGGATCCCTATAAGATACACGTCACATACAGTGTGGTGCCCCCTATAAGATACACGCCACATACAGTGTGGTGGCCCCTATAAGATACACGCCACATACAGTGTGATGGCCTCCTATAAGATACACGCCACATACAGTGTGGTGGCCCCCTATAAGATACACACCACATACAGTGTGGCGGACCCCTATAAGATACACGTCACATACAGTGCGGTGGCCCCCTATAAGATACACGCCACATACAGTGTGGTGGTCCCCTATAAGATACACGCCACATACAGTGTGGTGGCCCCCTATAAGATACACGTCACATTCTGTGTGGTGCCCCCTATAAAACACGCCACATACAGTGAAGTGCCCTCTATTTGATACACGCCACTGACAGTGTTGTGGCCCCCTTTAAAATACACGTCACATACAGTGTTGTGCCCCCTATAACATACACGTCACATAATACAGTGTGGTGCCCTCTATAAGATACACGCCACATACAGTGTGGTGGCCCATATAAGATACACGCCACATACAGTGTGCTGCCCCCTATAAGATACACGCCACATACAGTGTGGTGCCCCCTATAAGATACACGTCACATTCTGTGTGCTGCCCCCTATAAAACACGCTACATACAGTGAAGTGCCCTCTATAAGATACACGCCACATACAGTGTGGTCGCCCCCTATAAGATACACGCCACATACAGTGTGGTGCCCCCTATGATACACGCCACATACAGTGTGGTGGCCCCCAATAAGATACACGTCACATACAGTTTGGTGGCCCCCTATAAGATACACGCCACATACAGTGTGCTGGCCCCCTATAAGACACACGCCACATACAGTGTGGTGGCCCCCTATAAGATACACGTCACATTCTGTGTTGTGCCCCCTATAAGATACACGCCACATACAGTGAAGTGCCCTCTATAAGATACACGCCACATACAGTGTGGTGGCCCCCTATAAGATACACGTCACATACAGTGTGGTGGCCCCCTATAAGATACACGCCACATACAGTGTGGTGCCCCCTATGATACACGCCACATACAGTGTGGTGGCCCCCAATAAGATACACGCCACATACAGTGTGGTGCCCCCTATAAGATACACGTCACATACAGTGTGGTGGCCCCCTATAAGATACACGCCACATACAGTGTGGTGGCCCCCTATAAGATACACACCACATACAGTGTGGTTCCCCCTATAAGATACACGTCACATAATACAGTGTGGTGCCCCCTATAAGATGCACGTCACATACAGTGTGGTGCCCCCTATAAGATACACGTCACATACAGTGTGGTGCCCCCTATAAGATACACGCCACATACAGTGTGGTGCCCCCTATAAGATACAAGCAACATTCAGTGTGGTGGCCCCATATAAGATACACGTCACATACAGTGTGGTGCCCCCTATAAGATACACGTCACATACAGTGTGGTGCCCCCTATAAGATACACGCTACATACAGTGTGGTGCCCCCTATAAGATACACGCCACACACAGTGTGCTGGCCCCCTATAAGATACACGCCACATACATTGTGGTGCCCCCTATAAGATACACGTCACATACAGTGTGGTGCCCCCTATAAGATACACGCCACATACAGTGTGGTGGCCCCCTATAAGATACACGCCACATACAGTGTGGTGCCCCCTATGATACACGCCACATACAGTGTGGTGGCCCCCAATAAGATACACGCCACATACAGTGTGGTGCCCCCTATAAGATACACGTCACATACAGTGTGGTGGCCCCCTATAAGATACACGCCACATACAGTGTGGTGGCCCCCTATAAGATACACACCACATACAGTGTGGTTCCCCCTATAAGATACACGTCACATAATACAGTGTGGTGCCCCCTATAAGATGCACGTCACATACAGTGTGGTGCCCCCTATAAGATACACGTCACATACAGTGTGGTGCCCCCTATAAGATACACGCCACATACAGTGTGGTGCCCCCTATAAGATACAAGCAACATTCAGTGTGGTGGCCCCATATAAGATACACGTCACATACAGTGTGGTGCCCCCTATAAGATACACGTCACATACAGTGTGGTGCCCCCTATAAGATACACGCTACATACAGTGTGGTGCCCCCTATAAGATACACGCCACACACAGTGTGCTGGCCCCCTATAAGATACACGCCACATACATTGTGGTGCCCCCTATAAGATACACGTCACATACAGTGTGGTGCCCCCTATAAGATACACGTCACATACAGTGCGGTGGCCCCCTATAAGATACACGCCACATACAGTGTGGTGGTCCCCTATAAGATACACGCCACATACAGTGTGATGGCCCCCTATAAGATACACGTCACATTCTGTGTGGTGCCCCCTATAAAACACGCCACATACAGTGAAGTGCCCTCTATTTGATACACGCCACTGACAGTGTTGTGGCCCCCTTTAAAATACACGTCACATACAGTGTTGTGCCCCCTATAAGATACACGTCACAAACAGTGTGGTGGCCCTCTATAACATACACGTCACATAATACAGTGTGGTGCCCTCTATAAGATACACGCCACATACAGTGTGGTGGCCCATATAAGATACACGCCACATACAGTGTGCTGCCCCCTATAAGATACACGTCACATACAGTGTGGTGCCCCCTATAAGATACACGTCACATTCTGTGTGCTGCCCCCTATAAAACACGCTACATACAGTGAAGTGCCCTCTATAAGATACACGCCACATACAGTGTGGTCGCCCCCTATAAGATACACGCCACATACAGTGTGGTGCCCCCTATAAGATACACGTCACATACAGTTTGGTGGCCCCCTATAAGATACACGCCACATACAGTGTGGTGGCCCCCTATAAGACACACGCCACATACAGTGTGGTGGCCCCCTATAAGATACACGTCACATTCTGTGTTGTGCCCCCTATAAGATACACGCCACATACAGTGAAGTGCCCTCTATAAGATACACGCCACATACAGTGTGGTGGCCCCCTATAAGATACACGTCACATACAGTGTGGTGGCCCCCTATAAGATACACGTCACATACAGTGTGGTGCCCCCTATGATACACGCCACATACAGTGTGGTGGCCCCCAATAAGATACACGCCACATACAGTGTGGTGCCCCCTTTAAGATACACGTCACATACAGTGTGGTGGCCCCCTATAAGATACACACCACATACAGTGTGGTGGCCCGCTATAAGATACACACCACATACAGTGTGGTTCCCCCTATAAGATACACGTCACATAATACAGTGTGGTGGCCCCTATAAGATACACGTCACATACAGTGTGGTGCCCCCTATAAGATACACGTCACATACAGTGTGGTGGCCCCCTAAAAGATACACGCCACATACAGTGTGGTGGCCCCCTATAAGACACACGCCACATACAGTGTGGTGGCCCCCTATAAGATACACGTCACATTCTGTGTTGTGCCCCCTATAAGATACACGCCACATACAGTGAAGTGCCCTCTATAAGATACACGCCACATACAGTGTGGTGGCCCCCTATAAGATACACGTCACATACAGTGTGTTGGCCCCCTATAAGATACACGTCACATACAGTGTGGTGCCCCCTATGATACACGCCACATACAGTGTGGTGGCCCCCAATAAGATACACGCCACATACAGTGTGGTGCCCCCTATAAGATACACCAAAACATCCCAAATGTGAACAGTAACATTCCCTATCTCTAGCGTAAAACGCTGTGAGTGGATCGCGGTTGTCTTTTCTTATTCCGGTGGCGACCTTGCCCTTCGATCGTTCGAAGCTGTCACTGACATGCAAGCAGATTTGAGTTTGTTGATTTTCACGTCTTCAGTATATAGGGTGGTACAGTAAACATGAATGTCTTTGGCGAACAGTCTGATTTCCCTCTTCCAAAATGGTACGGACATGATATAAATTCAGCTGATAGATCAAGGAAACCGAACCATTTTGATTGCACAGACGGGACCCCGGCAGTGTGATGCGTGTGACTGTTGATCCGATTTCAAATTTTCTTATCGGTGTCCTGCGTACTAACAACATGGCGCTTGAATTACTATAAGTTTAAGACTTTCTTCCAAAAGGATCTTGAGCGTCGGTGCTGGTTTGTTTGCAAACAGAACAGCAGGCGTATGTTGTTAATGCGTATGCATAAACATGTCAACAATGCCCATATCTGGTCATATATCAATATTCATGCGCAACCAGATTTTGCAACCGGTTTCAGTTTGGTCTGTCAACGAACAAAAGTTGTTATGTATTTACACTTAAATATATATTTAACGTGGGTAATAAATAAAATACCACACTCATTCTCGTTACATACCATTTTTACGAAACTCGTGAACTTTCTATGGTATCTGACCTCGCTTTCGCTCGGTCAGATACCATAGAAAGTCCACTCGTTTCGTAAAAATGGTATCAAACGAGAATGAGTGTAGTATTCTCTATATATACTACCTACAGGATATTGTTATTGCCATATATTCTACCTACATACCACTCTGCTATTCTGATATATTCTGCATACAGACCAAGGTGTTATTGTTATATATACTACCTCAGACCGCTGTTTATTGTTATATATTCTACCTACAGAACATTTTATTGCTATATATTCTACCTACAGACCACTGTATTATTGTGACATATTCTACCTACATACCACTGTGCTATTCTGATATATTCTGCATACAGACCAAGGTGGTATTGCTATATATTCTACCTACATACCACTGTGTTATTGTTACATATACTACCTACAGACCACTGCTTATTGTTATATATTCTACCTACAGACCACTGTGTTATTGTGATATATACTGCAAACAGAATGCATTGGTATTGTGATATATACTACGTACAGACCACTGTATATTGTTATATATTCTGGCTACACACCACTGTGTTATTGTGATATATACTGCCAACAGAACACTGTTATTGTCATATATACTACGTACAGAACACTGTGTTATTGTGATATATACTGCCAACAGAACACTGTTATTGTCATATATACTACGTACAGAACACTGTGTTATTGGTATATATTCTACCTACAGACCACTTTTATTGTCATATTCTACCCAAAGACCACTATGTTATTGTTATATATACAACCTACAGACCACTGTTTTATTGTTATATATATTGCCTCCTGAACACTGTGTTATTGTGATATATACAACCTACAGAACACTGTGTTTTTGTGATATAGGCAAGCTAAAGACCACTGTGATATTGTAATATATTCTATCCACAAAGCACTGTGTTATTGTTATATACACATCCTACAGACCACTGTGTTATTGTTATATATTCTACCTACAGAACACTGTGTGATTCTGACATATTTTACATACAGACCACTGTGTCATTCCGAAATATTCTATGTACAGACGACTGTGCTATTGTGATATATTCTAGCTACAGAACACTCTGCTATTGTCATACATTCTTCCTACAGAATATTCTACGTACAGACCACTGTGTTAGTGTGACATATCTACCTACATACCACTGTGTTATTGTGATATTTTTTACCTACAGACCACTGTTTATTGTTATATATACTACCAACAGAACACTGTTATTGCTATATATTCTCCCTACAAACCACTGTGCTATTGTTATATATACTACCTACAGACCACTGTTTATTTTTACATATTCTTCCTTCAGAACACTGCTATTGCTATATATTCTACCTACAGACCACTGTGTTATTGTGACATATTATACCTACAGACCACTTTGTCATTGTGATATATGCTACCTACAGACCATTGTGTTATTATGAGAGTAACGCTATTTTTCAGGGCATTATCATTCGCAGAAGCCCGAGGTGTTCCATTAACTGCCCGACGAAGGAGGGCAGTTGAAAAGACCGAGGGCTTCTACAAATGATAATGCCCTGAAAAATAGCGTTACCGTTATTATAGCTAAAATGGATGGAATTTGTTATCAAATAAAAAGAAACAACAATATCGGTTTTCAATCATTTACTTCAATCAACACGAATGTCACTGACCCACTTTTACAAATATGGAAACACCAGATGATGTCACTATTGATCGTGACGTCACCTATCCCTATCCTATGACGTCACCTCACAACGGGCGTGATAATGGCCCGTCGTCAAGAAATGTGAGGGCATTATAAAGTTACAGTGGCCCGCTCATCTTTTTATAACATGCGGGCGGTTTAATGATAATTCTATCCATTTTAGCTATAATGTGATATATACAACCTACAGATCACTGTGCTATTGTTATATATACAACCTACAGAACACTGTTATTGCTATATATTCTCCCTACAAACCAATGTGCTATTGTTATATATACTACCTACAGACCACTGTTTATTTTTACATATTCTTCCTTCAGAACACTGCTATTGCTATATATTCTTCCTACGAACCACTGTGCTATTGTTATATATACTACCTACAGACCACTGTTTATTTTTACATATTCTTCCTTCAGAACACTGCTATTGCTATATATTCTACCTACAGACCACTGTGTTATTGTGACATATTATACCTACAGACCACTTTGTCATTGTGATATATGCTACCTACAGACCATTGTGTTATTATGAGAGTAACGCTATTTTTCAGGGCATTATCATTCGCAGAAGCCCGAGGTGTTCCATTAACTGCCCGACGAAGGAGGGCAGTTGAAAAGACCGAGGGCTTCTACAAATGATAATGCCCTGAAAAATAGCGTTACCGTTATTATAGCTAAAATGGATGGAATTTGTTATCAGATAAAAAGAAACAACAATATCGGTTTTCAATCATTTACTTCAATCAACACGAATGTCACTGACCCACTTTTACAAATATGGAAACACCAGATGATGTCACTATTGATCGTGACGTCACCTATCCCTATCCTATGACGTCACCTCACAACGGGCGTGATAATGGCCCGTCTTCAAGAAATGTGAGGGCATTATAAAGTTACAGTGGCCCGCTCATCTTTTTATAACATGCGGGCGGTTTAATGATAATTCTATCCATTTTAGCTATAATGTGATATATACAACCTACAGATCACTGTGCTATTGTTATATATACAACCTACAGAACACTGTTATTGCTATATATTCTACCAATAGACCACTGTGTGATTGTGACATATTCTACCTACTGAACACTGTGATATTGTGATACAGACCAGCTACATACCATTGTGTTATTGTGATATATTCTATATGCAAACCACTGTGTTAATCTTATATATACAACCTACGGACCACTGTGTTATTCTGACATATTCTACACACAGATCACTGTGTTATTCTGATACATTCTTCCTGATACAATGTGTTATTGTGACATATTCTGCGTACAGACCACTGTGTTAGTGTGATATATTTTACCTATAGACAACTGTTTTATTGTTATATATACTACGAACAGACCACTGTTTATTGTTATATATTCTACCTTCAGAACACTGTTATTGCTGTGTATTCTGCCTACAGACGACTGTGTTATAGTGATATATTCTTGCAACAGACCCCTGTGTTATTGTTATATATACTACCTACAGACTCCTGTGTTATTTGTTATATATATACTGCCTGTAGAACACTGTGTTGTTGTTAAATATACTGCCTACAGACTCCTGTGTTATTTGTTATATATATACTGCCTGCAGAACACTGTGTTGTTGTTAAATATACTGCCTACAGACTCCTGTGTTATTTGTTATATATATACTGCCTGTAGAACACTGTGTTGTTGTTAAATATACTGCCTACAGACCCCTTTGTTATTGTGACATGTTGTACAAACCGACTGTTTCGTGTAAACATGTAGTCCCATCACTGTTAACTTGTATTGGTCCAGTTAGATAATCTTACAAATATTCCGGTTCAGTCATTTGCCACATGCATGCATCTTCTGTTTGAGAATTTATGGATATTGTCATCATACTCGCATTTGACTTCTGAGTTTAAGGAGCTTTGTTGTAAATATATATTCTGATAAACACAGGGGTTTTTCAGGTACTCAGGAAGTGAAAGAAGAAGAAACGTTAAAGGCCGAACACACATCTGAACACTAACTGGTCAGGCAGGAACATGGGGATTTTACGCCCGCTATATTTATTAGGGTTCATTCTGAGCATGTCATGGCGTAATGTGAGATTTCAGAAACCTAGGGCACATTCTGTGTACTGTTTCTTCTGTACATTATTACAACAGAATAACCGCAAGTTCAAGGAGAACGTCGGGAGGGGGGAGGGTTATTATACCCAAATATTAACTCTTCCTCTTGAAAAGCATGTTTGTTGAAAGCCTTTATTATCTCCCTTCTGCAATAAAAACAATATATAACCTGCTCAGCTTGAAAGTTGAGTACAGAGTAATGATATTGCCCTGTGGATAAGAATGTTAAATCCAACAGACATGCGCAGAAGAACCAAAAATGGATGCTTGGACATTTGTTTCACTTCCGTTGATATTAAACGTTACACAGATAGGTCGCGACGTACCTCAACCTTCTCCTTCAGGCACACTGACATCGGTTGTACCGAGAGAGGAGCACCCGGAGGGATGTCAACAAGACATAGGCCATCTCATCAGCGGGAATAATAACCGTGTTGTCAGATGGTATCAGTGGCCGCTGCAGATCCAATGACAGGAGCTATAGCGTCATCCAGTTTGGGTAGCTTCACAAGAACAATAAACGAGGAATTCCTGTTTTTGTACATTTGAACTGTCTCGCTGGTGAAATGGGGTTCAAGATTATTCTACTTATAAAGGAACGTGCATGCGTGTGCGTGCGTGCGTGCGTGCGTGCGTGCGTGCGTGTACCCCAACCAGACAAAATATACTGACTCCACACCAGTCCTTGCGAGCCGAGCGCCAGGCGGGGTATCAGGTACCATCTTTTAACGTCTTTTGGTTTGACGTGGCCAAGGATCGAGCCCCGACCTTCCGCTCTCCGGGCTGACGCTCTACGGCTAGAACACGGAGGCGGTCGTCTCGCTTCTATGACCTGTAAAATACATATTTATATAATGTATTATTATGTGATATTATATGCATACGAGGGGATAAGCACAGAGGCTGGGAAGTACTGTTTCTTTTGTTGACGATATATTTTACACGAGAAGACAAGAGGGTGAGAATCTAATTATCACACATAAATAACCAACCTCATGATTAAGTCCTTTTGCAAAGCAACTGCATAACTAGATGGAGCGATTCCATAATCATGACGTCGTTACAAACAAATGATGTATCACGCGACGACATCTCCAGTCACGTGTGACTGACGAACGCACACTGATGGAAAGTACAGGCATTTATTTACACAATTACATGTTCTATCAAAATTCAATTTGACAGTTGAAAACTTGAATTAAGAGGAGTTCAACAACACTGAAGAAAACTGTAACCTGTTCGCTCGCAGGTCTGCTGTTCGTTAGTGTTGGCTCTGGAGACGTGTAGCCCTGAGCGAGTGCCTGGCTTCGGCAATGCAGCATTTTGTTTGTTTGCTTGTTTGTTTGTTCGTTTGTTTGTTTATTGTTAAACGCCGCACTCACCAAATGAGCATCGACCTACGCAATGGGATACGATGACACGCACGGACCCCGTTAGTCGCCTCTTACGACAAGTATAATCAAGCTACTGGCCCGTGTTTGGGAACTTGATTATACCTCAATAAGAAGAGGAACAATTACAATAAAGAAGTTAGCTGTTAGTTTTGTTGTGTGTACAATACAGAATACAAGAGATAGAACAACAATACAAGGCATATAGAATGATAATAATACATGGAACATATAGAATAATGATTGAACAATCGAACAAGCAACGGTATTGATACTTGAGGGGGAAAGCTGGGAAGGTAGGGGATATAACTATAATTAGAGCTAACCACACTTATACGTCAAGAAAGGACATCACATCACGACACCAATATTATGACACATGACTGCATATGTAAGTAACATTAATATTAATACGATTGGCTTAATACGCCTGAAGTAAGACGCGATGTTTACTAAATGTAGATATTCATATACACGATAAACGATAATAACAATAACCTCAAACCAATTATAATAAACAATGACATAATTGTATTTGGTGCTTAGAATAGGAGCTGTGGTATATGACCGATATTGGTATTCTTATGAATATCATTTCCCTGCAGTTGATTCATCACGATGTTAGATTTGATTTCTAAGTTCATCAATGCTTTGTCATAGGGTGTATCAAAATATAATACGTTGAGTATCTTGGGAACAGTTTCTGTAACGGCCGAACATTAGATATACAGGTTAACTGCCTGTGTCTTTATCGTTCAATTAAAGTTACTTTCATGTTATTTATTTGATATATATTGTATTCTGATACTAAACTGAGGGCCAAAAGAAACGTTACCAACATTAACTGATTTGCCACTTTGAAACAAAGATGCCAACCTGTTCAAAAACAGTAAAGAACACATCTCACGAATACAGCCTTCATGTTCTCTGTCGTTCTTTGCACGTGCTTTGCGGATTTTGGGAGATATTGGTGTTTGTCAGCAAATTTTTAAAACATTCTTTCCCAAATTATCGTGCAATTTCCGGGTATAAATTACGCACGGATCTGTTCCCTATCATTGGTTGCGATGATTAACACCAACGACCATGCCAAGACTGACCGCTGTCCAGAGGGAGAGAGCCATAGGTATGCTGCAGATGGGAGCGACACAGAGAGCGGTTGCCATTAACATGAACTGCTCCAAGATGACCATTACAAAACTGGTCGCACGTCTCCGGCAGACTAGCAGAACCGCAGACAGACCACGGAGTGGCAGACCAAAGGTCACGACACCGCAGGATGACCGCTTTTTACGGGTACTTCATCTGAGGAACAGATTTCTTACTGTGACGTCATCAGCTGCCAACAGCTTAGGACATCCGGTCAGCAGAGAAACAGTGACCAGACGACTACGACATTATGGTCTCCGGGCTTATCACCCTTTCAAGGGCATGACCTTGACCCGTCAACATCGACGTGCCAGATTGACGTTGTGCAGGCAAACTCAGCGATGGCAACAAAGGGAATGGCGGCGAGTGCTGTTTAGTGACGAGATCTGACAACACAACGATACATTGACAATATCTAACGGCCAGTGGTTCTTCCTTTCATCCAGCGTCAACAACGGACGGTGTTCCAACAAGATAACGCCACACCCCATAGAGCCCGTATTACTAGAGACTTCCTCAACGCCAACAACGTGCCTGTCCTGCCGTGGCCAGCTCGATCACCAGATCTGTCACCCATAGAACATCTCTGGGACCAGCTGGGGCGTCGTCTTCGGAAACGTCAACAAGTGAGACAAGCGCTGATCGTTGCCCTCCTTGAGGAATGGAATCGGATACCTGTAGTCGATGTGAGGACG
The DNA here is from genome assembly GCF_023055435.1 of Haliotis rufescens. Taxonomy (NCBI): domain Eukaryota; kingdom Metazoa; phylum Mollusca; class Gastropoda; order Lepetellida; family Haliotidae; genus Haliotis; species Haliotis rufescens. The sequence goes on along the minus strand of NW_025964001.1, from coordinate 47,056,715 downwards.
CTTGTCTACTCAGTTCGACGCCGCATTCGAAGATGCATTGCCGCTCATGGAGGTCATATCCCGTATTGAACTGTCTGGGCCGTCGTCAACTTAAAGTTGTAACCAATGTTGTTGATCGAATACTCTAAGAATCACCCCTTGTCAAGAAATGTCCCTGTTGGAGGTCAAGGACTTTGTTGTTGTATTAGTAAATTCGCATTTTACTGTTCTGAATGATGAATTTCTACAATACAATTGTTATTCCTGCTTCAAATTGTGTTGGTCATATTTTATCCTAGAAATATCGTTGGTAACATTTCTTTTGGCCGTTAGTTCATGTATATTCGGATATTGATGGTGGATAATCATATTCAAAGTAAAGAGTATAACTGATCATTAACGCACGCATGTGGTCCTAAACACATTTTTTATAAAACATACAAAATATAGTAAACATCTATTTAAAATACATTGAAGTTCTGGTAAAAAAATATCTTAACTACACAAGCTATTGTGTATGATCTCTCATGTATACATTAGGTAATAATGAACGCTTTATTATTTAAACACACAAGAGACCAGTACACATGGATAGTGCCAATTTGTCTCTAGCATCTTGCATTAGATTGTTTAAGTTAACCACTATAAAAAACATAGACTTTATATGAATGTGTCACATATATATCAAATAAGACATGTATTTAATGACAAAATGTTTCTTACATTAATAAGAAGAGGAACGATTACAATCAGCTGTCAGTGGCATGTCTAACTCCTTTGTGCTTTCTTTAATCAGAGGATCGCCTCCTTGGTCAAGTGGTAGAGCATCCGCTCGGACAGCGGAAGATCCGGGGGTCGATCCCCGGCCGCGTCATACCAAAAGACGTTAAAAGATGGTACTTGTTGTTACCCTGTCTAATACGCTCGGCATTAAGGGGCTAAAACATGGACTGTTCGGCTCGGTTTCAGTATACTATGGTATCTCAGTGGGCAAGCACTATAAATCGGCATCAGTCCGGACTATAAGCAGCCACAACACACACACGTTCATATATAAGTGAAATTATCTTGGACGCGACGTGAAACCCCATTTCATCTCACCTCTTTAATCAGATGAGCATTCACCCCTATCTATAGCTTATGGTGTTTATTGATTGCAGATTGTGAACTAACCGTCAAATAATTTTGCTAGAACTTCAAATATGAAAGTGACGGCCTTGATACACATTGACGTTTTCTCACCTGCAAATGCATGCAAATAGTTCTGGCTTTTGACAAATATGTTTCATAGACAATATGTATGGTAACCATCTTTACAGTTAGTCTCCTCCCTGACCTGACCACTTCATTCTACCCTCCCCTGGGGAGTTTGTTCAACCGTTCAAATTCTATGCAAATGAGATCTACACAAGGTATTTTTAAAACAATCTTTAAAATGATTTTTAAAAATAAACTGTTACATTTATTCCATTTACTATTGCATGATTTCTTCCAGAATAATGTTGCAATGATATACGTTTGTTTGTTAACGACACTACAAGGCTAATAAGCAGATAACATTATACAGTTTTGTGTGAGATGGGAAAATACATTCATACGAGTAACCGCACCAGGTATTGAGCCAAAGTGATGTGGAGAGAACACGTGGTGATAGTAGTCATCTCAGTTATCGGTATATAGGAAAAGTCCAAGGTGAAGGTCAACATACATCAATAACACGTATGTCCTCAGTTGGAATCGATAGCGGATGGCAACTCCTGCACATTGAAGAGACGAGTATGCGAATTACATCCTGGGGAATGGTAGCCCACTCGGCCTGCAACGCAAAGGCCAACTGCTGCAACGTCTGGGGTTGTGGGTGACGTCGGTGAGCCGTCTTTCCAATTCATCCAACAGGTGCTCTAGCGGGTTCAAATCCGGGGATCTGGAGGGCCAGGGTAGAACACCAAGGTTGTTGTTGTGTAGACAGGCTCTTGTGATCCGTGCTGTATGCGGTCGAGCGTTGTCCTGCTGGAAGACACCGTTGCCGTTGGCTGCAATTGGGAGGAGTTGATCGTCGAAGGAGACGGTCGTACGTAATATCGCTCCGAGAAAAGTGCTACTTATCTCATGATCTGTACAGCTGTACTCATTGAGGAAGTACCCACTTACAGCTGAGCATTACAGGAAAACAATGCCGTGAAAACGAAGTTTCTCGGAAACTGAGTTTAATGTTGTTTTTGGTTAAAATCTGTAAAACTATTTGCAATAACAAAACTATCTCGCCACGCATGTGTTAACAACCCAAGCCTGCCCAACAATGGAGTCTCCACCAGAGACGCACAGTGAGCGCTCGGGTACTGATTGGCCAACAATAGAAGAATCCGACGAGGTCTACAGTACACAGCCCAGCGATGAACAGGACAAAGCCATGTATCTGGAGATTAAGAAAAAACTTGGACACAAAGAAAAGCGATCATTCATGGAAAGCTTACTTGGTATCTACGACAAAAGCATGAAGGAAATCAATCACGTCAGAGAGAGCTTATACGATTATGCGAAGGATAATTGTGACAACTTTCCTCCAGGATCGCTTGTCAAACGACGAAATACAAACGGCGGTGTTCACAATGCCCTCGATAAATGTGCACAAGATGTATACTATCTTTTCCACTTCATAGAAGGAGGTGTACCAGATCATGTACTCCAGTCTAAAGTACTCAGTAGGGCGAGTGTCAGGAATATGTCCCTGTCAGTTATACCTTCGTACGACAACGATGAAAATGACGCTTACATTGAATCAGATCGAAAACTAACAGGTGATACTGATGCCATTGGGCTCATACTGGGTCATATCGTGCAACTTAAACAGTGTGTCTCACAGGCTACAAAATCCACTGACAAGAAGCTCTCGGATATCGAGTTGAAACTTAATGAAGACCTGTCACAAAAAGATCTTGAAATCAGCCACAAGAGCAAGACAATTGACGACCTTGCTAAAAGGCTGGAAGATTCAGAACTAAGACGATCGGAATTAAGAGCACAACTCAAACTCGACTCACAAGAAATTAAAACACTCAAGGAAAGAGTTCAGGAGCTTGAGCATGAACTACTTCGTCTTAATTATCAAATAGACACCAAACTAAAGACTATTGATAATAAGATAGGCAACGTCACTTCCAAGATGAAGCTCTCGTATGCCAGCGCAGTAAAATCGCCCCCAAAATCAACTGATGTACCCACTGAACAGACTCAAACTGCATCAACAACGATCACCCCTGACACTTCCCAGTGCCAACCCACACCCACACAACCTTCAACGAACGCAAACAGTCATGACAACGAAAAGACTGAGAAACAGAGCACATCATACAAGGAGAGAATCTCACAAAATACAACATCAGAAACAACGACTTCAAAACCAAAGGAGAAACCACGTATGGTAGATTTGACGAACACTGATCTTCTGTGGAACATCTACAATGATAACGTCCATGGTCTAGTGTTTTCCGGCATGGAAGATGGTGACAACTCTCACCCTGTCCATCCTCACACAGGAAGTCACTCTGATAATCCTTCAAGCACCTACAAGATCAAGTCACTGGCTAAATCCTACAACACACTTGAAGGGGTTTCAAGAGTCCGGACCAAAAGAGTTGTCCTCTCTAATATCAGGGCAGACAAATCTTTTGATGATGTCAAACAGTTAATCTTTGACTACGCACATGAACGCTACGTACGTGTTACTCATGCACGCCTGCTGAAGAAACGTGTCCACTACGACAATACAGAGACATACACAGTTCAAGTCAATATGTCGTGTGACGATTATGATTATGTCATTAATGACAAAAAGTTCTGGCCTGAAGATATACAATGTCGTGACTACGTTCCGCGCTTCAGGAACTATGAAAAGCACGGTCAGTACAGTGATAACAACCAAAGACGTCAGTAGAAAACATGCATTAGTGCTGAAACCAGTGTCCCACTCAATCATGTCTCTTGTGTCTTCAATTATGACCCTTAGTCTTCTTACATGGAATGTGCGTGGTCTGTTATATGGTACACGTGGTATAAATAGTGTAATTCCAAACTCAGTGGACATACTGGCTATTCAGGAACACTGGCTTTCGCCGGATTGTGAGTATAGATTTAATGACTTGTCTGGTTTTTCAGTTATTACCTATTCATGCAATCCACAATTACTTTCTGCTAGAGGCTCTGGTGGCACGGCTATTCTATGTAATGATACATCCATGTGGAGTGCCAAGTCGCTACATACTAACTCTCATTTCTTTGTAGCTGCTACTATTTATGCTAAGGGTTATAATGATGTCTCCGTCATATGTTGCCGTCTTCCCTCAACTAACGTCTTACATTCAGTGTATGTCAACGCATTAGATGAAGTCATTGACATGTATGATACTTTAAGTGCCAAAGGTGACACTGTCATATTAGGTGATTTAAATTCTGATATCCACAGAATAAACATGTCTCCTCGCGATAAGCTACTACAAAAGGTAATAGATCATAGGCACCTAGTTAGTGTAACGCATAACCTATGCAACACAGGTCCCCGGTATACGTACAGAAGTAAAGACAATGCTAATACATCACTTATTGACTATGCCCTCATACCATCCAACATGCGTAACTGCATCATCCAGTGCAGCATACTTGATCAATGTCAGTACGATACTTCGGACCACTTGCCTTGCCTTGTCTGCATACAATGTACACATCAAACCCCACCCAATATGGAAACAACACATGTTCCAAAGTGGCCCAAGGCAGACGAAATACACATAATTATGTATACAAAAGAAGTTGACACACTTCTCTCCTCTGTATGTATAGCATCTGACCACGTTCAACCTGATGTCATAGAGCATTTTAACGAAGAGCTAAGTAAATGTCTTATGAAGGCCAGCTCTAACAATATCCCCCAAAGTGTATATAGATCACATTTGAAGCCCTATTGGAAAACTGATGGGTTAAATCAGTCCCACTATGAAATGAGGTCGGCCAGACGAGAATGGATAGCAGATAATAGACCACGGGGAGGAAACTCTAGATTATACAAATCCTATAAAAATGCAAAAAGGGAATTTAGACGTTTGCACCGAAAATCAAAACGTAAACAGCGCAAAGAAATAAGTACAGAACTAGAAAAGACATGTGAAGCCGATATAAACACATTCTATAAACATGTTCGTAAGTTGAGACGCAAGAGTCCGGTTATTGATAAATTAGTTTACAATGGACGTAGTGCTGTTTCTTCAGCTGATATATGTAAACTGTGGGGTGACTATTATTCAGACTTGGCAAAACCTCACCAGTCTGATGATTTTGACGAAAACTTTAAACTCACCATTGTATCAAAACTTCATTATATCATGGAACAAAATCGTCATAATCATGATCCACTAGATGATATCCTGTATACAGAAATCCAAGTCCCAGAAATAAGATCACATATACACAACCTTAAAAGAAACAAATCTCCAGGACCTGATGGTATCACAAATGAACACCTGATATTTGGAGGAGAGATGCTTGTAGTAACCCTCAAACACCTATTCAATCAAATACTTGCATCCCAGTATTATCCATGTGCCTTCAGAAAAGGCATGATAATACCTATTTATAAAGGCAAAAACGACAAACATGATCCACGTAACTACAGGGGCATAACTCTTACATCGTGCCTATCTAAACTCCTAGAGAAAATCATTCTAAGTAGAATAGAAAAATATACACCCAGTAATCTCCAATCATTCCCCGATACTTTACAATTTGGTTTCAGAAAGGAACATGGAGCAATCATGTCTGTATTCACCGTTTTAGAATGTGTTAATTTTTACCTAGAAAGAGAATCACAAGTGTTTGCTGCATTTTTAGATAATGAAAAAGCTTTCGATCGTATTTGGCACGACGGTCTTTTTGTTAAATTACATGACCTTGGTGTGAAAGGTAAATTATGGAACTTACTTTTCCATAGCTATACAGACAGCTGTGCTTTTATATCCTACAACGGAGAAAGATCTGACGTGTTTCCCATTAAACAAGGTGTTGGGCAAGGTCGAGTTATGTCAGCATGGTTCTTTCTCGTTTTCATAAATGACCTTATATGTGAACTAAGGAAAGCAAACGATGGCCTCTCTGTTTATGGCATCTATATACCCTGTGTGTTATTGGCCGATGACACAACGCTCTTGTCTACAACCCCACGGGGCTTACAGTCTTCCCTTGATTCAGTTCGTTTATATGCCAACAAATGGAGACTCACCTATAATGCCTCCAAGAGTAAATCACTTGTATTCTGCAAAACACGCCAGCGTCATAATAAAGTAACCTACAAATTTGGCGATGCAATAATTGACACTTCCGACTCCGTCAAATATGGCGGAATAATCATAAACAATAATTTATCCTGTAAAGAAAGAATCATGACATGTTGCTCAAAAGCAAGAAAAAGTGTTAATTCACTACGATCACTCGGCCTCAACGACTCAGACCTCCACCCAGTTGCATGTGTCAATATATGGAAAAGAATGATTTTATCTACAAGTTTTTATGGATGTGAATTGTTACCAGCCTTTTACGGTAAAGAACTTGAAATGATTGAATGTACACAACGTTACTTTGCTCGTCATATACAAGGATTTGGTAAAAGACATCCAACCGATTCGTCTATTTCTAACTTGGGAATGTGGTCAATGAATGGCTACATTGATAAATGTAGACTACAATTATTAGGAAGGCTCTGCAATAACGATTGTAACTCAATAACAAAAGACCTATTTTGTGCTCACATTGCTACCAACGCTTTTGTCAATATTAGCCGTCCAGTAAGCATATGTAACATCCTTCTATATACTGCTAAAAAATACCATTTGGATAACTATATAAAGGGATACACTGATAGCGGTTCGTTCCCAACAAAATCGGCTTGGCGAGCTCTTGTAATCAGACGTCTATCAGAGAATGAACAGTACATCTGGAGAGAGAGACTAGCACAGAGACCGGATCTTTCACGATACCATAAAATTCATAAACGGTTACAAATGCATGTTCTTTATAATGTAATGTATCTCTATCCACATCTAAGACAACCCCTGCAACTTTGTATTAAAATCGGATCAAGAGCAAAAGTGTCGAAAGAATGTAACCATTGCAATAGACATTGCTATGACTATGATTGCCATATTATTTTGCACTGTGAAATGTTTATGCCTGACAGAAATAATTTCTTCTCATGCCTAATTGATAAACTTGATGTAGATGTATACGTGAAAATAGATATGCTTGACGATGATGATATGCTTTCATTCTTTCTCGGTGCAGATGTCCATGACTTGACAAACGAACTTGATTACGATACTTGGCAAAGCATCATACTGTCTTTCTGCCACTTCATATGGAATTTAAAGAATTACCTTATGTATATCTACTAGATACCTTTCTGCTATCAAAATGTACATTGTAAATTGTTTATTCATAGCAGTGTATAACATCATTTCTTTGTATATAGTCAAGTAATTTCATTGATGTATTGTAAATAATGTACTTGCCCATGTAAAATCTTCGGATTCAACTCTGGAGGAAATAAAGAAATTCATTCATTCATTCATTCATTCATTCATTCATCGGTTGTACCGAGAGAGGAGCACCCGGAGGGATGTCAACAAGACATAGGCCATCTCATCAGCGGGAATAATAACCGTGTTGTCAGATGGTATCAGTGGCCGCTGCAGATCCAATGACAGGAGCTATAGCGTCATCCAGTTTGGGTAGCTTCACAAGAACAATAAACGAGGAATTCCTGTTTTTGTACATTTGAACTGTCTCGCTGGTGAAATGGGGTTCAAGATTATTCTACTTATAAAGGAACGTGCATGCGTGTGCGTGCGTGCGTGCGTGCGTGCGTGCGTGCGTGCGTGTACCCCAACCAGACAAAATATACTGACTCCACACCAGTCCTTGCGAGCCGAGCGCCAGGCGGGGTATCAGGTACCATCTTTTAACGTCTTTTGGTTTGACGTGGCCAAGGATCGAGCCCCGACCTTCCGCTCTCCGGGCTGACGCTCTACGGCTAGAACACGGAGGCGGTCGTCTCGCTTCTATGACCTGTAAAATACATATTTATATAATGTATTATTATGTGATATTATATGCATACGAGGGGATAAGCACAGAGGCTGGGAAGTACTGTTTCTTTTGTTGACGATATATTTTACACGAGAAGACAAGAGGGTGAGAATCTAATTATCACACATAAATAACCAACCTCATGATTAAGTCCTTTTGCAAAGCAACTGCATAACTAGATGGAGCGATTCCATAATCATGACGTCGTTACAAACAAATGATGTATCACGCGACGACATCTCCAGTCACGTGTGACTGACGAACGCACACTGATGGAAAGTACAGGCATTTATTTACACAATTACATGTTCTATCAAAATTCAATTTGACAGTTGAAAACTTGAATTAAGAGGAGTTCAACAACACTGAAGAAAACTGTAACCTGTTCGCTCGCAGGTCTGCTGTTCGTTAGTGTTGGCTCTGGAGACGTGTAGCCCTGAGCGAGTGCCTGGCTTCGGCAATGCAGCATTTTGTTTGTTTGCTTGTTTGTTTGTTCGTTTGTTTGTTTATTGTTAAACGCCGCACTCACCAAATGAGCATCGACCTACGCAATGGGATACGATGACACGCACGGACCCCGTTAGTCGCCTCTTACGACAAGTATAATCAAGCTACTGGCCCGTGTTTGGGAACTTGATTATACCTCAATAAGAAGAGGAACAATTACAATAAAGAAGTTAGCTGTTAGTTTTGTTGTGTGTACAATACAGAATACAAGAGATAGAACAACAATACAAGGCATATAGAATGATAATAATACATGGAACATATAGAATAATGATTGAACAATCGAACAAGCAACGGTATTGATACTTGAGGGGGAAAGCTGGGAAGGTAGGGGATATAACTATAATTAGAGCTAACCACACTTATACGTCAAGAAAGGACATCACATCACGACACCAATATTATGACACATGACTGCATATGTAAGTAACATTAATATTAATACGATTGGCTTAATACGCCTGAAGTAAGACGCGATGTTTACTAAATGTAGATATTCATATACACGATAAACGATAATAACAATAACCTCAAACCAATTATAATAAACAATGACATAATTGTATTTGGTGCTTAGAATAGGAGCTGTGGTATATGACCGATATTGGTATTCTTATGAATATCATTTCCCTGCAGTTGATTCATCACGATGTTAGATTTGATTTCTAAGTTCATCAATGCTTTGTCATAGGGTGTATCAAAATATAATACGTTGAGTATCTTGGGAACAGTTTCTGTAACGGCCGAACATTAGATATACAGGTTAACTGCCTGTGTCTTTATCGTTCAATTAAAGTTACTTTCATGTTATTTATTTGATATATATTGTATTCTGATACTAAACTGAGGGCCAAAAGAAACGTTACCAACATTAACTGATTTGCCACTTTGAAACAAAGATGCCAACCTGTTCAAAAACAGTAAAGAACACATCTCACGAATACAGCCTTCATGTTCTCTGTCGTTCTTTGCACGTGCTTTGCGGATTTTGGGAGATATTGGTGTTTGTCAGCAAATTTTTAAAACATTCTTTCCCAAATTATCGTGCAATTTCCGGGTATAAATTACGCACGGATCTGTTCCCTATCATTGGTTGCGATGATTAACACCAACGACCATGCCAAGACTGACCGCTGTCCAGAGGGAGAGAGCCATAGGTATGCTGCAGATGGGAGCGACACAGAGAGCGGTTGCCATTAACATGAACTGCTCCAAGATGACCATTACAAAACTGGTCGCACGTCTCCGGCAGACTAGCAGAACCGCAGACAGACCACGGAGTGGCAGACCAAAGGTCACGACACCGCAGGATGACCGCTTTTTACGGGTACTTCATCTGAGGAACAGATTTCTTACTGTGACGTCATCAGCTGCCAACAGCTTAGGACATCCGGTCAGCAGAGAAACAGTGACCAGACGACTACGACATTATGGTCTCCGGGCTTATCACCCTTTCAAGGGCATGACCTTGACCCGTCAACATCGACGTGCCAGATTGACGTTGTGCAGGCAAACTCAGCGATGGCAACAAAGGGAATGGCGGCGAGTGCTGTTTAGTGACGAGATCTGACAACACAACGATACATTGACAATATCTAACGGCCAGTGGTTCTTCCTTTCATCCAGCGTCAACAACGGACGGTGTTCCAACAAGATAACGCCACACCCCATAGAGCCCGTATTACTAGAGACTTCCTCAACGCCAACAACGTGCCTGTCCTGCCGTGGCCAGCTCGATCACCAGATCTGTCACCCATAGAACATCTCTGGGACCAGCTGGGGCGTCGTCTTCGGAAACGTCAACAAGTGAGACAAGCGCTGATCGTTGCCCTCCTTGAGGAATGGAATCGGATACCTGTAGTCGATGTGAGGACGCTTGTCTACTCAGTTCGACGCCGCATTCGAAGATGCATTGCCGCTCATGGAGGTCATATCCCGTATTGAACTGTCTGGGCCGTCGTCAACTTAAAGTTGTAACCAATGTTGTTGATCGAATACTCTAAGAATCACCCCTTGTCAAGAAATGTCCCTGTTGGAGGTCAAGGACTTTGTTGTTGTATTAGTAAATTCGCATTTTACTGTTCTGAATGATGAATTTCTACAATACAATTGTTATTCCTGCTTCAAATTGTGTTGGTCATATTTTATCCTAGAAATATCGTTGGTAACATTTCTTTTGGCCGTTAGTTCATGTATATTCGGATATTGATGGTGGATAATCATATTCAAAGTAAAGAGTATAACTGATCATTAACGCACGCATGTGGTCCTAAACACATTTTTTATAAAACATACAAAATATAGTAAACATCTATTTAAAATACATTGAAGTTCTGGTAAAAAAATATCTTAACTACACAAGCTATTGTGTATGATCTCTCATGTATACATTAGGTAATAATGAACGCTTTATTATTTAAACACACAAGAGACCAGTACACATGGATAGTGCCAATTTGTCTCTAGCATCTTGCATTAGATTGTTTAAGTTAACCACTATAAAAAACATAGACTTTATATGAATGTGTCACATATATATCAAATAAGACATGTATTTAATGACAAAATGTTTCTTACATTAATAAGAAGAGGAACGATTACAATCAGCTGTCAGTGGCATGTCTAACTCCTTTGTGCTTTCTTTAATCAGAGGATCGCCTCCTTGGTCAAGTGGTAGAGCATCCGCTCGGACAGCGGAAGATCCGGGGGTCGATCCCCGGCCGCGTCATACCAAAAGACGTTAAAAGATGGTACTTGTTGTTACCCTGTCTAATACGCTCGGCATTAAGGGGCTAAAACATGGACTGTTCGGCTCGGTTTCAGTATACTATGGTATCTCAGTGGGCAAGCACTATAAATCGGCATCAGTCCGGACTATAAGCAGCCACAACACACACACGTTCATATATAAGTGAAATTATCTTGGACGCGACGTGAAACCCCATTTCATCTCACCTCTTTAATCAGATGAGCATTCACCCCTATCTATAGCTTATGGTGTTTATTGATTGCAGATTGTGAACTAACCGTCAAATAATTTTGCTAGAACTTCAAATATGAAAGTGACGGCCTTGATACACATTGACGTTTTCTCACCTGCAAATGCATGCAAATAGTTCTGGCTTTTGACAAATATGTTTCATAGACAATATGTATGGTAACCATCTTTACAGTTAGTCTCCTCCCTGACCTGACCACTTCATTCTACCCTCCCCTGGGGAGTTTGTTCAACCGTTCAAATTCTATGCAAATGAGATCTACACAAGGTATTTTTAAAACAATCTTTAAAATGATTTTTAAAAATAAACTGTTACATTTATTCCATTTACTATTGCATGATTTCTTCCAGAATAATGTTGCAATGATATACGTTTGTTTGTTAACGACACTACAAGGCTAATAAGCAGATAACATTATACAGTTTTGTGTGAGATGGGAAAATACATTCATACGAGTAACCGCACCAGGTATTGAGCCAAAGTGATGTGGAGAGAACACGTGGTGATAGTAGTCATCTCAGTTATCGGTATATAGGAAAAGTCCAAGGTGAAGGTCAACATACATCAATAACACGTATGTCCTCAGTTGGAATCGATAGCGGATGGCAACTCCTGCACATTGAAGAGACGAGTATGCGAATTACATCCTGGGGAATGGTAGCCCACTCGGCCTGCAACGCAAAGGCCAACTGCTGCAACGTCTGGGGTTGTGGGTGACGTCGGTGAGCCGTCTTTCCAATTCATCCAACAGGTGCTCTAGCGGGTTCAAATCCGGGGATCTGGAGGGCCAGGGTAGAACACCAAGGTTGTTGTTGTGTAGACAGGCTCTTGTGATCCGTGCTGTATGCGGTCGAGCGTTGTCCTGCTGGAAGACACCGTTGCCGTTGGCTGCAATTGGGAGGACGTGTGGTAGGAGAATTTCGTTGATGTGTCGTTGAGCTGTAAGATTGCCCTGGATATGGACCAAACCTGTCCTGTCGTGATGAGAGGTATCCGCCCATATCATAACGCTACCCCCACCAAACCTGTCCACTTCCTGTTCTCCCCGACGTCTGTAGATCCATGCTCTTCCATCCCCTCGATTCGTCGCTGAACCAGACATCTCTCCAACGCAGATGAGGCCATACCCGTTGTTCACGATAATGTCGACGCAATATGACGCGTCGAACAGGGCGTCTTGCTGCTCCTAAACGGTTTCGTACGGTCTGGTCGGAGATTCTGCGCTGTCCTGGTATTTGGGATGCGGTTGAGGTGGCTGTGGCCGTCCTTTCACGTAGGTGGCGCAGTCGGATGTTGCGATCTTTGGCGAGGATGGTTACTCTTGGTCGTCCCGTCCTTGGCCGATCACGTGTTGACCCATGCTATTGAAACCGATCCCATAGCCTTGTGATGGTGATGGGCGCTACATTGAAAACCCTGGCTACAGCTGATCGGGATTCCCCTGCTTGCAAGCGGCCTATGACATTGTTTCTTTGCACTTCTGTTCATCTCGTGTTGTTGAACTGTCACTGTTCGATTCACGCAGATGCCAGGCAATCAAAGACCCTACACTTTAATACCATTTATACTGTTAGTGCACGTATGCATGCCAGTGCCTACACTCCTCAGTCAGATATCAAGCCTCCTCAGTGCAACAGATAAGACAGCCAACGTATCATAACTTTGGAACACCATACACAAAGTTGCGCATACGACACGATATTCCAGCTGTATGACGAGTTTGGACGAGACACTCCAGTGATTGATATCATGAGCAACGATTTCCGCCGTCGGGGTTACGTTGACACGCCCTCGACCAAGTCACCCAGCCCGACCACCAGATTCATTCAGAGCCTTAGCTCTTACGACCCGCACTGACTGCCAGAGACCACGGCTTGCCAAGCTATTCGTCTCTTACAACTAGCCATGGGGTGCTCGGGACACATTCTACCTGTGGTCCCGACTCTCGTATGAAAACTTACGTGTCTGTATTTTTGCCACGTGAGTAACGGCAAAATTCCTTTGCGTCCGCAAGGTTTTAGTCAGACGTTGTTTTTGAGGGCGGTAAATGCAAAAGCTACATCTTCAGCATCATTTGGTGGCAAGTGTTCAACATAGAAAGAATTATTTCACATTGCATAAGATTAAGGAGACAATTTCCTTACTAGCATGGTTTGACAATACTTGCTGACTTATGTAAAGATATACGGGATATAAAGAGATACGGCTTGGTGGGAAAGTACGTGTTGTTTGTTTGTTTGTTGTTCAACGCCGTTGTGTAATGGCGGCGTTCTCTAAATAGTCTTTCTATAATATCTTAAAGATGGGCCGGGCAGGCGATTTGTACGAGAAGAGTTGCTTATAGTTGCCAGCGATACAGTATTACCTCCTTAAGTAGCCATACCCATAGGTAGTTACTCCATCCTTATCAATCCATCTCTTTGTATCTAAGGGGATGATGGTGTCTTGTTCATTCTTTATCCATATATCCTGTGATTCACTTCTTAAAGTTTTCATCTCATGTTTGAATGTTCTACCATTGAATAATGCTTCTTTATACCGTTCATTGTTCGTATGCTTTTTTTACCACATACTTATTAACACCTTTAGCATTTCTTATCTCCACATTATCAGACTTCGGTCTTCATCCAACATACTCAGCAATAGGAGTTCCAGCACACTTAGACTTCATCTTACCATCTTTTATTTACTGCGCTTTGAGATGGATTATCTTTTGTGTAATCGCTTGTATCATACATATCTATTTTTTTCTGCCATATCTTTATACACATCCTCGGTTTGTATTTCCATTAACAAAGAATAAGTATCGGTATATAACACCTCGGATCTATCGCCGTATTGTTTCTTAAGTTCGTTGTAATAAAAGTCATACATGTTTATGACAAGTCAGGAATACTCATACCGACATATACTGGTCTGTTGAATATTATATTACTCTTCCTCAAATGTAATGCTGCTAAGTCATTATCAAATATCTTACTTCTGTTGAAAGCTGGACGAGCTATTAGTTTCCTAAGTCTTTCTTCCTCATTAGATCTGACCAATTTCGCATCAACACACTTCCTTGGATTCTCTATAGTTTTACCAAATACGGAGTTATTCATGAGCTTATATAGGTTCTTTTCGAAATCACTAGTAGCCCACTTTCCTTAAACTGTGTTCAGCTTTACATTGGGTTCAAGCCAAGGGCTTTAATTAAACTTAAGAACTCTATCTATTTTCTTTAGTTTCATGCCTTGTGATGATATAACTGGAGATTTCTGTAGTGGACTATATATTTTGTCTTATCAATCAAATTTGGTACGAGATTTTCTACATTAGTCTTAGCTTAGTATTGCCCATCAAGTTGATACGTTTATATTCAGACATCCAGTCTCTATTGACCATTCATCTTTCAGGAGCTAGTAGGTAACTGTTATGATGTTTATGTAACTCTGTTGAGTATTCTAAGTCTACTTCTAGTATGTACCCTTTTTCAGAACCTTTCGGAATATTATTCACATCAATATTGTCTACCCTCTGTAAACCACCTGCGGGTAAAGGCTGACTCATAGCCCATCGGTACAAATTGTTGGGGTCGAGATATAATATGTGTGTACTAGTTTTACTGGAATCATATCCTTCTACTAATTTATTATTGGCCACAGAATATCTTTTAACTGTCATTAAACCTCTTAATCTTTTCTCAACAAACAAGTGCATATCATAATCAATAAGTAGTTTTACTTCTACGCCGGTCTTCTTCAAAAATGCATCCCACGACAGTCCGGGACTGGACTAGTACCATGCCGGATCAAAACCATATTGGTTTAAACATATCTGTCTAAATATCTCAAACATATCGGCGAGTGATAGTACATCAGTTTTTAAGTATAGATCATGATAATCGCCTTAATTCTTAGAGCCTAATTTATCCCACACATTCAGAGCGTGTTTATAATCAGCATCAGTTATTTAAGATTATGTTAAGTTACTACAGAATGTAACTGGTGGTAATCTGTTTCATCAAATCTAGACCGATCAACCATATATGCGTAACGATTTATACCCTTTCTAAGCAACAAATGTCAAGTTAACTGATGAGTATATTGGTTTGTTATCGAGTCATCGAGATTGTTTGCATTAGCTAAACTGTCCAGAGAAGATAACAGAAACTGTACATTATCTATGAATCTAAGTCCATTACTTTGCTTTGTTCTCGCTTTCCCATCTTTGTCCATATAATGTGTAGTTTTAGTCAATTAGAATGATATATATCTTTCCATATTATTAGGAATGCACGTTAAACCGCCATCAGTCTTTGAGATAGCTTGCATGATGAGATGAGAATCATATCCCCTAAGGTTATGAAATACAACGGGGATTGGTATTGTTTTGGGATTTATTTTAAGTTTTAGGTTAAACCCATTCTCATTTGTGACGTGGTCATGATCTCTTACAGAATCCCCATGCAGGGGTTTATTACAAACATGACAACGCGTTGACTTCTTACAGGCCCTCCAATCATCCTGTGTCATACACATGGGCTTCGTATGCCATAAATTTCCCTAATTATTCTCTCTTCATTTTGAAGAGATTCTAGGAACGTTTCCGCTGCATCGGGACCTCTGTAAATTCCAGGAGCCTTTGTTTTTCCGTCGTACCTTAAAACGATATATCCAAACCCACACGCCTTATGGTCTTGAGTTTTGTAGATATAACTGCATTCAGTAGTTTCTATGTGTGTCATAAGAGCTTCATTTGATTTTGATGAAATATCTAACGAGCAACAAAAGAATACTATCATATACATTAATTATGGTTTACGACTTCGCAACCGTCTTTGAACAAATGATGTTTAATTATTCTTGAGGTTATTTGCCTTTATTAATCAAATGCTTTAATCTCTTCTTCTTGTTGTGATGCGATTTATTTTTCAAAAAATTGTACTCGTGCACATCTCTGTGCATATAAGTCTGCATGTTTTACTTGTACATGTACAAAATTGTATATATATATAATATTATTGTATATATATGGGCCTATGGCCTGAATATAATAAATGATGATGATGATTGCAATAACGATTCAATTTTAACAAATTTTTATCCTCTTTGGGCATATTAATCCTGACAGCAGTCTGCCAAACACCTCTATAGTATTCTTTATGCACTTCTAAAAGACCTTGTCTGCTGTATCCATACAGGCATCTTTCACAGAAATATGTATTTTCCTTATGGGTTGTTAGATCATATAATAGTCTGCTGAAACTCTTTATCCTTGAATGATAGTTACCATCTTTTTCACCCAGACATAAATAGATTCGTTGAATATGTTATGGGGCAGAGCTCAGCCTGCGTACAACAGTGCCTTTAGAATGCCCCAAAACAGTTAAAGTTAAATGATTTGCTTTTCTACCTTATTACTTTGTGAGATTGGTGTAGGTGCATCTATACCTCTAAAGTTGAGTCCATCGTCTGGGGGATAGCTCGAAGGCCTATCTGTAATTTTACAATCTGCAGGAAATAAGGCAGATCTTAATGTCCATCTTAAAAAGTTATCATCATTATTTTTAACGTTAATTATGGCTTTTTTCTTCTTGTAATATACTGAGTCAAATGAAAAACTTCACATTTTTTAAAATAATCCCATATATGATATACAACGGACAAATGTATCAGAGAAGGTAATTTTTAATCATTAATGTCCAAAGAAGGATTTTAATTAACGGTGGTAACCATAATCTGTTCCAAGCACCTACGGTATTCGGTAATAACATCAACAGTTTAAATCATAAGTCCCAAGCACGAGAATCTGATGGCACACAAGTTCAGTAGCGTGTATGGCCACCATGTGCGTTGACAACTGCCACACAACGCCTCCGCATGGACCTTGTGATGCTTGTGAACACATGATTGGGAAGACGACGCCATTGTTGCTGCAAAATGGTGCCAGCAAAATTCTGTGGTTGGTTCTGGAGTGCGCAGACTTCTGCCAAGAGCATCCCAGACATGTTCGATGGGATTTAGGTCGGGAGACCTTGACGGCCAGTCCATGACGTTGACTCCCGCATTCTGAAGGAAATTCCTTGTCAAAATTGCTGTGTGGGGCCTGGCATTGTCGTGTTGGAAGATCAAACCGGGTCAACGTGCTGCCATAAAAGGCAGAAGTTCTGGTGCCAGTACCTGGTCGCGGTAAGCAGCAGCGTTGAGGTTGCCACGGATGACAAGAAGCCTGGAACGTGCATTGCCACAGAAAGCACCCCACACCATGACACTTCCGCCTCGAAATCTGTCAACTTCCTGTACACAACACTGTCGCTGTGCCCACAATTGACGTTGACGTCTGTGTAATTGAGTCAGAATCGGCCCGCAGTATGGCCGTCGTGCTTGAAGGTGAGCAGTTCTCAGACGGTTTCAAACAGTTTGCGCACTCAGTCTACCCCTAAACAGTTCATTTCTGGTTGATGTAGCCGTCAAAAATCGGTTACGGAGGTGACGTAAGACAATCTGACGATCCTCTGTATGTGACGTCACACGTTGTCGACCTGGCCGAGGGCGATCAGCGGTGGTACCCGTTTGCTGTAGACGCGTCTGTAAATCATAAACAGTCCGGCGACTACAACCCATCGTCCCTGCGACTTCAGCTACGGACGTTCCCGTCTGCAACATGCCGATGGTACGTTCACGTTGCACATTTGAAAGGCGTGGCATGACAAATGGCTGTAAAGACTTTTGTTTTCTTGTGTTTTTCATTTTTTGTTAATGACTGCTAACAAGTATGGCTGAAAACACGTGTGGTATTATGGCCACGTGACCAGTTGCACGTGAAAAACCACGTTTGCCACTATAGTGCTGTGCACATGATTTTGATCGATTCACCTGCACAAAAACGGGTGTTATCTGAAGACAATACGTGTCCATTACTGTTTAAATACACAATAAGGGCCCACAATGATAACTGGTCAAAATGTTAAAATTTTAGGATTGTGAAGTTTTTAATTTGGTTCAGTATATATATAAGATCCACCTATCAAAGGCATATAATTTGCTATATCTAAATATAAAGTATCAATTCTAACCACATACCAACCTGGACTTCTATTAGTCCATCGCTCTAAAGTTTCTGGTATCAGTTGAATCGATGTATCTAATGATGAACTTATGGAACTAGATTCGGTTATAACTTTTTGGTTGTCCCTGAAATAAGGTTCGGTATATTCAACACTGTCATCTGAGTAATTTTTACATAATGACTTTTTAACTGTTAGGTGGTTATTTTATACTATTTAAATCATCTAGCTACTCATTAATTTGACTTGATATGATAGATTTAACATCATAAACATTAATGATTGAATTAATATCCATCTTCCAGCCTCTTAGTTATTTAACAAAGGCATGATCGTGGGTAAAAATCTTAACTCGACTGGTTCATCAGTATTTCAAAACTGGTTGATTATCAACAACTGGTTTGTTGTTATCCAGAAAAGCAATCAATTCAGTTTTTCTCATTCAAGAAAAACCTCTCAGCCGGCGATTTCTTGCCTGAGCTTTGCTTTGTCACATGTGGTGCAGGACACGCCCACGAACACCTGGTATCATAACTATTTTGTAGTGATTCATAAGCACGAGGTCGTCATATATTCAAAATCGTACAATCGACTCATCGGTCAGGTAGTGCACGTCGACCAGCAGGGATTGCTCTCAAATCAAATCAAAAGAAGTAAATTGTACAAAAGGCCTCCGACCCATATACAATAGAGAGTTACACATGTAAATACAATCATAAATGATACACATTTGGATATACACTTTGTTTGATGAATTCATTTTCTTTTCTGCTAATGCATGCTTAATATATAGAGATTTAAAATATTAGATTCGTTCTTTGTCATCATAATTAGTACATAGGCGTTTATCGGTGACATTGCTTTTAAATAATCTTTTATGTATTTCTTTCGAAGATCATTGTAAAATTGACACACACAAAATGAATTTCATTTTCTATCTCTAGATTACAGAATGGACAAATTCTTTTCAGTTTTTCAATGGACAGGTTTCTTCCTTCATTTACAAATAGGTCTAGCAAACTCAGTCGATATTTAATAAAATGTTTTCTTAAGATTTCCGTAGTGAGTACTGATAAATATAATTTTGATTAAAGTAAAGTCTTGAAAGTTTTGTAATATTCATAACGTGAATTATCCCCTAAAGTTGAATGCCATTCTTGGTAGAACATATTTATAGATCGATTTCGAAATTCATTAAGAAACATATTTACATTTCCAACTGTGACATAGCCATATACAACCAAATCAATGAGAAAATAAAACATTTCTCATATGCGATGTCCAAGTATTCTTTCCCGTTATCTAAATGTAGAAGCATGTTATAATCGGGTATGGTGCTGACAAACCTAGAAACATAATCGGGGCGAACCGGGATTAGAACCCACAATCATAGGTTTCTGGCGTGCCCAATGGACGCAACTCTGCACAGCGAATCGCGGCGCCTTAAACGACTAGGCCCCCTAAGCATATGGAGGATTTTAAACCAGTATTGTAAACTTCTAATATGAGAGAAAAAATATAATGCCTATCTACCACGTTCACAATAAAACCATACAATTTGGTGTAGAAGATCCGACACAAAGAAACTTTCTACATGCTAATAAGGGACCGCCTCCTTGGTCTAGTCGTAGAGCGTTCGCCCGGAGAGCGGAAGGTACGGGGTTCGATCCCCGGCCGCGTCATGCCAAAAGACGTTAAAAGATGGTACTTGTTGTTACCCTGTCTGGCGCTCGGCATAAAGGGGCTAAAACAAGGACTGGTCGGCTCGGAGTCCGTATACTGTGTCTGAGTGGGATATTCTTGTTAAACTGCGGCATGGTATCTCAGTGAGCTAGCACTATAAATCGGCTTTAGTCCGGACTAGTACAAGCAGCCACACACCCACACGAGCATGCACGTCGCTATATAAGTGCAATAATCTTGGACGCGACGTTAAATCCAATTTCACCTCACCTCACATGCTAATAAGTACACCTTCTCTAAACAGTCATAACATTGAAATCCCCATACTTCAGAGTTGTGTCTGGGTATCAAAAAGCTTAAACAAGATATTAGGTAACATCGTTCCAACTTCGTGAGCAATAGACATTACAATTATTAAAGCTCTCTTTGCACGCAAGGACAAGTCAAGGGCACATTTTATTTTCCAATTCATTGTGTGTGAGAACCAAATTCCAAAATATGAATAGTGATCTACAATATTGACTGACCATCGTATGACCACCTTTTCTAAAGATCACAATCTTAGTTTTTCCAAAATTTACTGATAATTTCCATTCTTACGTGTATGTACTTAAAATAGTCACTTGCCTTTGTAGACCAACAACAGTATCTGACACTAAAATGACATCGTCTGCGAAAAGTAGCACTAATATTTCTATCAAATCTGGAAAAATTTGGATACCACGTTTACCATTGGCAGCTATTTCGTAATATAATTCATTAATGAAAAATGAAAATAAGATCGGACTCAAAATACAGCCTCACTCCTGTCTCCTTTTTAGGCAGGGGGATTTAATAATTAAAGAACAAGACCAAATGTTGTAGAAAACTCCATTTTCAAATAACTTATTGAAACATCTGCAAAGAAAAGGCATAACTTCAAATCAGGAACACTTCAACATTTCGATAACAACATCATCAGGACCAGCTGCTTTTCCCTTTTTGAGGTGATTTATCGCTTCTAATATTTCGTTTTCAACAATGAGTGAATCTAGCAAAACTTCAACATCCGTGTAGCTATCACTAAAATAATTTTAATCATCAATTGTCGTAGTAAATATTGCAACATTTTAAAAAAACCTTCTTAAAATGACTAAGCCACTGTGATTTTGTTATGTTATCTGTAGATCTATTCTTGAGATCGTATTTGTGTCCAGAACGCAGAAGGGTTGTTAATAGACTTTTTCAGTTTATCATGTCTATGCATATCAAATTTCTATTTCCGACAGCACCTACACCAAAACAGACGACACTTGGCATTGCAACATAAAAAAACCTGGGGATTCAGAGTAAGAATATAGGTCCCCAGCAATATAGAATTGTGGTAAGAGATGACTGAATGAATCGGTGGATCAGGCTGGACCTGGTTGATAGCATGTCATTGTATCCCAATTGCATAGATTAATGTTTATGATGTTAATCAATGGATTGTCTGGTCCAGACTTGCAATGGAGAACGTCTTAAATCAGAGTTGATATTGTACTTCCACAGCACAGTTTGACAGAGACGGAGAGAGTGATACACATCATTATACATTTGCTTGTATCCCTCGTAGATGTTTTTACTTAGCCAGATTCTCCGATATCAACAACACAAGTCCGTCTTAGGTTCCTGGACGTTTTATTCTTGCAGGTCTTCACATCAAGACTTAAGCTCTCAACTCCCCACTCCCTTATGCGCAGCTTGTTCTGGTTTACATGCATTTACTTTCTAACAGTGCTGGCCACATTCCTAAAAAGGTAATTCTACAAGACAACCAGGTACCTCGTCCAGTGCAGTGGTGATCAGGATGATCTTACTCTTGACCTTATCAGACTACTGCATGTAGTTGGGTTTCTTAGAATTCCATGAGTATGTCCGATTTCCCGCATCCCCTCCTCACCAGGCAAGGGACAAACTGCCGACTAGTGCATGCTGACCCTTACATCGTTAAAACCTCCCATGATGTGTTTGCCTGAGGGTAAGGAGGAGGAGCATGTGATGCTTGTGTTGCCGAGAGTGATTCATGGAGTGGTCCAATCATCAGTATATGGGGTGCAGTTGGTCTGAACCAGCAGGTTGTACTCATCATCAACAATACTGGCCCAGGCAATAGCATCAGTCATCAGATCACACATTTTGCAGTCTTCTGCTTGACACCAATGATACATCTTTTAGCAAGACTACTCCAGTCCCCATAATGCTTGACTTGTACAGCACATCCTAAACCATCATAACATCATGACTCACCATGGTCCTACACATGAGTCAACCATTGTGCTGCCATTGTACAATGCCATGGCACCTCAACACCAAGGTCTACCTCCATCGCATGGTTCACTCTGCTATGTACAGGAGAATTGTTGATGCAACTGGTGGCTTCACCAGGTACTCTGCAGGTGCTGTGAATATTCTGGACACCAGTCTGTGCTATTGCAAGTTAGAAAACTGGAAGTGTTTCACATCTGATAGGCTGTATGATGGCTTATGTTGTGCATGTGCAAGTTTAGCTTCCTACCAGCTCAGAAAACCATAAATAGCAACATGTAGTCCATTTTTTCAAATATTGATACAACTTTAAATGTGCTTGTACAAAAACAATACCACCACCATTCAAGACTGTGGTCAAATATACTGTTGTCATGATTTAATTATAAAACTGCAGGCTGCAGGCTGCAGCATACACCAGCATCTACTCATTCAGTACATATTGTCAGAAGGAACACTTCTGTCCAGGATATCATTGCTGGGGCATCACCTGCACACATCGGGCCTCTAGACAGGGAAGTAGTCCTCACTGTATCTCACTCAGGGCATCAATTAACTGACTTCATGTGTAGTCTGGCTACAAGGTTGCCGTGGCTGCATCCATCTGCTGCCGGCCATACTCCCACACAAGCAGGGCCCCACTCATGTGGACATTGACTGACATAATGTGTAGTCTGGCTACAAGGTTGCCGTGGCTGCATCCATCTGCTGCCGGGGCATACTCCCACACAAGCAGGGCCCCACTCATGTGGACGTTGACTGACATCATGTGTAGTCTGGCTACAAGGTTGCCGTGGCTGCATCCATCTGCTGCCGGGCATACTCCCACACAAGCAGGGCCCCACTCATGTGGACGTTGACTGACATCATGTGTAGTCTGGCTACAAGGTTGCCGTGGCTGCATCCATCTGCTGCCGGGCATACTCCCACACAAGCAGGGCCCCACTTACGTGGACGTTGAGAGAGCGGATGATGCCCTGCTGGGGGATCTCCACACAGACATCCAGCAGCTGGATCAGGTTGACTGGAATGCCCTCTTTCTCATTTCTACCAAACAGAAGATTTATTCATTTGAATACCAAATATACTTAACTAGACATTGATTGTCATCCGTGCAGCATTCTCACAATATGGTTAAAAGTGGAATGTTACCTACCCTAGTAGCAGTAAGGTCTTTTGGGGGAACTTGTACTGTGTGAGACACACGCTGTTAGCTGTCTGCTCTGCGCCAACTAGTGTGTACCCGTCCCTACGCTTAGCCTGCAGGAACTCCTGCAATCTGTGGCCAGGCACCTGCAACAAGACAAAGCACATGGACAAAGTTCTCAACACTGTTTACTCCATTTCACAGTCCAAGTAACTGTGACCTCAGTGACCTATATCTACCCTCAAGGCAGTCAGTGGTACCTCAGTTACCTATATCTATCATCAGGTCAGTCAGTGGTACCTCAGTGACCTATATCTATCATCAGGTCAGTCAATGGTACCTCAGTGACCTATATCTACACCCAGGGCAGTCAGTGGTACCTCAGTGACCTATATCTACCCTCAGGGGCAGTCAGAGGTACCTCAGTGGCCTATATCTATCATGAGGTCAGTCAGTGGTACCTCAGTGGCCTATATCTATCATGAGGTCAGTCAGTGGTACCTCAATGACCTATATCTACCCTCAGGGCAGTCAGTTGTACCTCAGTGACCTATATCTACCCTCAGGGCAGTCAGTGGTACCTCAATGACCTATATCTACCCTCAGGGCAGTCAGTGGTACCTCAATGACCTATATCTACACCCAGGTCAGTCAGTGGTACCTCAGTGACCTATATCTACTCTCAGGGCAGTCAGTGGTACCTCAGTGACCTATATCTTTCATCAGGTCAGTCAGTGGTACCTCAATGACCTATATCTACACCCAGGTCAGTCAGTGGTACCTCAGTGACCTATATCTACCCTCAGGGGCAGTCAGAGGTACCTCAGTGGCCTATATCTACCCTCAGGGCAGTCAGTGGTACCTCAATGACCTATATCTATCATGAGGTCAGTCAGTTGTACCTAAGTGACCTATATCTACCCTCAGGGAAGTCAGTGGTACCTCAATGACCTAAATCTACCCTCAGGGCAGTCAGTGGTACCTCAATGACCTAAATCTACCCTCAGGGCAGTCAGTGGTACCTCAATGACCTATATCTACCCTCAGGGCAGTCAGTGGTACCTCAATGACCTATATCTACCCTCAGGGCAGTCAGTGGTACCTCGATGACCTATATCTACCCTCAGGGCAGTCAGTGGTACCTCAACGACCTATATCTACCCTCAGGGCAGTCAGTTGTACCTCAGTGACCTATATCTACCCTCAGGGCAATCCATGGTATCAGTGACATATATCTACCTCAGTGATAGGAATCCACTTGTGTGCTGTAACACTTAGTGACTGGAAGGCCCGGTCTTCAATGAAGCAAAGATTCCCAATAATGAACTCTGACACTCCGAAGATCTCACTTGTACGGCAGAGACCTGTGAAATATTACAGTGTTTTCTCAAATATACATGATGATACAAAAATATCTTCAGGGATGGACCATTTGCCATTTGATATTCAGGGGGGGGGGCTGAGATTTTGTGTGGATACTGGACATATTTTTCAGCAAAATCTGCTAAAACCAGACATTTATTTAATTAAAATTGTGAGCCTGATTTGTTTTTTTGCAATGATATGTTTTTTTAGGCAGACAATTTCTGTTTTTTTCATCAGTCGGAAGTATAATTATTTTCTGGGAAAATATTTTTTTCTAGATAACATTAAAAGTGCACTGAAAGCATATTAATATTGTCTTAATGACATATCATGGTCATGAAGTGGATGGAATTCCTCTAGAGGCACCTGAGGGCACTCATCAACTCACCTCCCAAGTTGGGTAACTTGTCAATAAGTGAAGTGACTAGGATAAGTCCTCCAGCTTTGTGAACTTTCTTCAAATTCATCTTGTTGTCTGGGTGGGAATCTTCATCTGGTGTCATCAAACGCCATGGCATTATCTTCTTCTGTACATTGCCCTCCGTCACCTCTTCATCTGCACAGTCAGTGTCTGATACTGGCCAAAATGGAAGGGTGAAGTAACATATTGTGTGGGATAAGTAAACTCTACTTAAGCTGTCCTATTGCAGGAAAACTGTCAGCAAATGTTTCCAATACTGATGGTTATTACAACTGACATATACAGTTGCTGGGTAGCATCAAAGTTTGACACAAGGAAGTATCCTTGACACCACCAGTTTGGTGCTGCGTAACCCTGTACACTGTGTTGTCATATCTAGCTTAAAGTGGATTTGTGTGCATTGAGCCTGACATCATGTTTGTGCATTGAGCATGTGCTTGGAGCCAGACTTTGATATGTGTTTCATGTGTAGGAGCCTGACTTTATGTGTGAGTGTGGAATGTATGCCTGGGGCTCAACTTTGACGTGTCTGTTGAATGTGAGCTCAGAGCCTGACTTTGATGTGTCTGTTGAATGTGCGCTCGGAGCCTGAATTTGACGTGTCTGTTGAATGTGCGCTCGGAGCCTGACCATGATGTGTCTGTTGAATGTGCACTCAGAGCCTGACTTTGATGTGTCTGTTGAATGTGCGCTCGGAGCCTGAATTTGACTTGTCTGTTGAATGTGGGCTCAGTGCCTGACCATGATGTGTCTGTTGAATGTGCGCTCGGAGCCTGACTTTGATGTGTCTGTTGAATGTGCACTCAGAGCCTGACTTTGATGTGTCTGTTGAATGTGCGCTCTGTGCCTGACCATGATGTGTCTGTTGAATGTGCGCTCGAAGCCTGACCATGATGTGTCTGTTGAATGTGCACTCAGAGCCTGACTTTGACGTGCAAGCGTTGAGGACTTGGAACATGACTTTGATGTGTTTGGTGGACTATCATCATGCTTACTAACCAGGTGGTCTTATCTTCCATGGCCCGGGAACACATTCTCTAAGTCTGGAAGATGCATTGTACAGGGGCACACATCGTTGCAAGTCAGGTGACTTGAAAATGTCCCAGCGATGGAATGTATCTGGACGCAGCCACTCTTCATCGATTAAGCAAGACAGCCTTGGTAAGGTGAGAAATATTGTCTGCAACAGAAATGTTCTGCCTTGTATGTTTCCTACATCAAAGGAGGATTCAAGTTGCTCCACAGCTATGTCATTCTGAAGGTTCAGTACAGGCAGTCACTTACCTCCATGCTGTAGTCCTCCACAAAGTCAAATGTCTGGTAGAAATAGTTCCCGATTAGCTTCTGCAAGTTCTTTGTTGAGTTGCTGAAATTGACGAAATAACTCCTGTAGGAGCAAACCTTCAGTATCAGGATATAAACTGGTTGTCTGTATACAGTCTGACACTGGTGACCACGGAGGAGACAGACACTGGTGACCAGGGTGGGGACAGACACTGGTGACCAGGGAATGGACAGTCACTGGTTGTCTGTATACAACCAGACACTTGTGACCAGGGAATGGACAGACACTGGTTGTCTGTATACAGTCAGACACTAGTGACCAGGGAGGGGACAGTCACTGGTTGTCTGTATACAGTCAGACACTGGTGACCAGGGAGGGGACGGTCACTGGTTGTCTGTATACAGCCAGACACTGGTGACCAGGGAGGGGACAGACACTGGTTGTCTGTATACAGTCAGACACTAGTGACCAGGGAATGGACAGACACTGGTTGTCTGTATACAGTCAGACACTGGTGACAAGGCAATGGACAGTCACTGGTTGTCTGTTTAAAGCCAGACACTGGTGACAAGGGAGGGGACAGACACTGGTTGTCTGTATACAGTCAGACACTGGTGACCAGGGAGGGGGACAGTCACTGGTTGTCTGTATACAGTCAGACACTGGTGACAAGGCAATGGACAGTCACTGGTTGTCTGTTTAAAGCCAGACACTGGTGACAAGGGAGGGGACAGACACTGGTTGTCTGTATACAGCCAGACACTGGTGACCAGGGAGGGGACAGACACTGGTTGTCTGTATACAGTCAGACACTGGTGACCAGGGAGGGGACAGACACTGGTTGTCTGTATACAGCCAGACACTAGTGACCTGGGAGGGACAGACACTGGTTGTCTGTATACAGTCAGACATTGGTGACCAGGGAGGGGACAGACACTGGTTGTCTGTTTAAAGCCAGACACTGGTGACAAGGGAGGGGACAGACACTGGTTGTCTGTATACAGTCAGACACTGGTGACCAGGGAGGGGACAGACACTGGTTGTCTGTTTAAAGCCAGACACTGGTGACAAGGGAGGGGACAGACACTGGTTGTCTGTATACAGTCAGACACTGGTGACCAGGGAGGGGACAGACACTGGTTGTCTGTATACAGTCAGACACTGGTGACCAGGGAGGGGACAGGCACTGGTTGTCTGTATACAGTCAGACACTAGTGACCAGGGAGGGGACAGGCACTGGTTGTCTGTATACAGCCAGACACTGGTGACCAGGGAGGGGACAGGCACTGGTTGTCTGTATACAGTCAGACACTGGTGACCAGGGAGGGGACAGGCACTGGTTGTCTGTATACAGTCAGACACTGGAGACCAGGGAGAAGACAGACACTGGTTGTCTGTATACAGCCAGACACTGGTGACCAGGGAGGGGACGGTCACTGGTTGTCTGTATACAGTCAGACACTGGTGACCAGGGAGGGGACAGGCACTGGTTGTCTGTATACAGTCAGACACTAGTGACCAGGGAGGGGACAGGCACTGGTTGTCTGTATACAGCCAGACACTGGTGACCAGGGAGGGGACAGGCACTGGTTGTCTGTATACAGTCAGACACTGGTGACCAGGGAGGGGACAGGCACTGGTTGTCTGTATACAGTCAGACACTGGAGACCAGGGAGAAGACAGACACTGGTTGTCTGTATACAGCCAGACACTGGTGACCAGGGAGGGGACAGTCACTGGTTGTCTGTATACAGTCAGACACTGGTAACAAGGCAATGGACAGTCACTGGTTGTCTGTTTAAAGCCAGACACTGGTGACAAGGGAGGGGACAGACACTGGTTGTCTGTATACAGTCAGACACTGGTGACCAGGGAGGGACAGTCACTGGTTGTCTGTATACAGTCAGACACTGGTGACCAGGGAGGGGACAGACACTGATGACCAGGGAGGGACAGACACTGGTTGTCTGTATACAGTCAGACACTGGTGACCAGGGAGGGGACGGTCACTGGTTGTCTGTATACAGCCAGACACTGGTGACCAGGGAGGGGACAGACACTGGTTGTCTGTATACAGTCAGACACTAGTGACCAGGGAATGGACAGACACTGGTTGTCTGTATACAGTCAGACACTGGTGACAAGGGAGGGGACAGTCACTGATTGTCTGTATACAGTCAGACACTGGTGACAAGGCAATGGACAGTCACTGGTTGTCTGTTTAAAGCCAGACACTGGTGACAAGGGAGGGGACAGACACTGGTTGTCTGTATACAGCCAGACACTGGTGACCAGGGAGGGGACAGACACTGGTTGTCTGTATACAGTCAGACACTGGTGACCAGGGAGGGGACAGACACTGGTTGTCTGTATACAGCCAGACACTAGTGACCAGGGAGGGACAGACACTGGTTGTCTGTATACAGTCAGACACTGGTGACCAGGGAGGGGACAGACACTGGTTGTCTGTTTAAAGCCAGACACTGGTGACAAGGGAGGGGACAGACACTGGTTGTCTGTATACAGTCAGACACTGGTGACCAGGGAGGGGACAGACACTGGTTGTCTGTTTAAAGCCAGACACTGGTGACAAGGGAGGGGACAGACACTGGTTGTCTGTATACAGTCAGACACTGGTGACCAGGGAGGGGACAGACACTGGTTGTCTGTATACAGTCAGACACTGGTGACCAGGGAGGGGACAGGCACTGGTTGTCTGTATACAGTCAGACACTGGTGACCAGGGAGGGGACAGGCACTGGTTGTCTGTATACAGTCAGACACTAGTGACCAGGGAGGGGACAGGCACTGGTTGTCTGTATACAGCCAGACACTGGTGACCAGGGAGGGGACAGGCACTGGTTGTCTGTATACAGTCAGACACTGGTGACCAGGGAGGGGACAGGCACTGGTTGTCTGTATACAGTCAGACACTGGAGACCAGGGAGAAGACAGACACTGGTTGTCTGTATACAGCCAGACACTGGTGACCAGGGAGGGGACGGTCACTGGTTGTCTGTATACAGTCAGACACTGGTGACCAGGGAGGGGACAGACACTGGTTGTCTGTATACAGCCAGACACTGGTGACCAGGGAGGGGACAGTCACTGGTTGTCTGTATACAGTCAGACACTGGTGACAAGGCAATGGACAGTCACTGGTTGTCTGTTTAAAGCCAGACACTGGTGACAAGGGAGGGGACAGACACTGGTTGTCTGTATACAGTCAGACACTGGTGACCAGGGAGGGACAGTCACTGGTTGTCTGTATACAGCCAGACACTGGTGACCAGGGAGGGGACAGACACTGATGACCAGGGAGGGACAGACACTGGTTGTCTGTATACAGTCAGACACTGGTGACCAGGGAGGGGACAGACACTGATGACCAGGGAGGGACAGACACTGGTTGTCTGTATACAGTCAGACACTGGTGACCAGGGAGGGGACGGTCACTGGTTGTCTGTATACAGCCAGACACTGGTGACCAGGGAGGGGACAGACACTGGTTGTCTGTATACAGTCAGACACTGGTGACAAGGGAGGGGACAGACACTGGTTGTCTGTATACAGCCAGACACTGGTGACCAGGGAGGGGACAGACACTGATGACCAGGGAGGGACAGTAACTGGTTGTCTGTATACAGTCAGACACTGGTGACCAGGGAGGGGACAGACACTGATGACCAGGGAGGGACAGACACTGGTTGTCTGTATACAGTCAGACACTGGTGACCAGGGAGGGGACGGTCACTGGTTGTCTGTATACAGCCAGACACTGGTGACCAGGGAGGGGACAGGCACTGGTTGTCTGTATACAGTCAGACACTGGTGACAAGGGAGGGGACAGACACTGGTTGTCTGTATACAGCCAGACACTGGTGACCAGGGAGGGACAGACACTGGTTGTCTGTATACAGTCAGACACTGGTGACCAGGGAGGGGACAGACACTGGTTGTCTGTTTAAAGCCAGACACTGGTGACCAGGGTGGGGACAGACACTGGTGACCAGGGAGGGGACAGACACTGGTTGTCTGTATACAGTCAGACACTAGTGACCAGGGAATGGACAGACACTGGTTGTCTGTATACAGTCAGACACTGGTGACCAGGGAGGGGACAGTCACTGATTGTCTGTATACAGTCAGACACTGGTGACAAGGCAATGGACAGTCACTGGTTGTCTGTTTAAAGCCAGACACTGGTGACAAGGGAGGGGACAGACACTGGTTGTCTGTATACAGTCAGACACTGGTGACCAGGGAGGGGACAGACACTGGTTGTCTGTTTAAAGCCAGACACTGGTGACAAGGGAGGGGACGGTCACTGGTTGTCTGTATACAGCCAGACACTGGTGACCAGGGAGGGGACAGACACTGGTTGTCTGTATACAGTCAGACACTGGTGACCAGGGAGGGGACAGACACTGGTTGTCTGTTTAAAGCCAGACACTGGTGACCAGGGAGGGGACAGAAACTGGTTGTCTGTATACAGTCAGACACTGGTGACCAGGGAGGGGACAGACACTGGTTGGTTGTTGATAGTCAGACAGTGATTCTTATATAACGGAACCCTCACTTGTTGTTTTCCTGGAAAGTGACGATGCTGTTGATGATGGAATGGTGGCTTATGAGGTTGTTTAGGTTGAGCTTGTGACACTGGTTCCAGAGCGTGGTGAGACTGGCCTGGGCATGGACGCGGGTGTTGAAGTGATGGGCCATACACCACGGCAACAGGAGCGGCAGGGCCTGGCCATAGAAATCGTTCTGCCACACAGGGCATGGTGGTTATATTAAATGCACATTTTCCAATCAATATTTATTACCAGAAAATAATTGATGGCATGTTTATTTTTCTTCAAAAAACAAGTAGTGAAACCTACCTGCAAGTCTTTGGGAAGGTGAGGTCCACACCGAGACAGAACGTGCATTAAAGAACATAGACTGAGGTTCCTCTTGTCGTTGAACTACAAACACATCAACATTATTATACATCTGTAATTCAAGACTTTTCTTTATAATGAATTAATATATTTTCCCTAAAATATAAGTGAATTATAATTGGAACAAAAAAGTTGAAATATAGGTTTTCAAAATCATTTATATCTAATATATTTTATATTTAATACTTATCCTGCATTACATATTGCAATCTCAGCTGAAACAAGCTTTGCCAAGTCTCTACGGTTCAAGAACAGTTCCTGACAACAGATGAAACAGCTCTCCCAAAGGCAACAATCGGATGACACATGACAAAGCCCTAGTGCCATCACTCTGGTTTCTTGAATAACTGATTGGAGAAGGTATTACTTGTCAGCAGGGTGGACCCATCTGTCTGTTCTCCATTCTATTATGATACTCTCACCAGGAGAACATAGGCTACTTGTGAGCTTACTGGACAATAATGTAGGAGTTTGGACCTAGCATAAAGTCATTTCCCCTATGCATTAACCCATCATCTCATGGAGGGGAAAGAACGCTGGAAAAGTGTGTCTGGGAGGCACTTGACGTCTGCGCCTCAGGTTAGCAACCTGGTGCACCACTACTCTCCAGGTGGCGTCTAATTGCTTGAGCTGCTTTCCCTGCAGAAGTCATCGTCCCAGCAATGTGCAAGTCTTCTGAGGGATCAATGGTTTGATATCCCATCTTTTACCCAGCATCCCATCATCTTCCACAGTGCCGATGGTCAGAAGTTTCTCAACCTCATCATGCGACACCAGAGTTTCCTTCAGCACCACCAAAAGATATGTGAGTGTAGACGGGCACTTTATATCCCTCAGAGCTGTCATGGCTTGTCTGACCTCACAAGCTGCTCAAGCATGCTGAAGGAGATCGTCAGGGTTTGCTGAGGCATTCTTTTTACTTTCATTTCTTTCTTTTGTCTTCAAGAAGTAGACGACAAGCCCTTGGAAACACTCTTCCTCGACAATGACAACAAATTAGCCGACTCTTCTTTCTCAGTCTCATTAACTTCTGTTTTCTTCAACGACTGTTTCCATGCTTCGGATAATTGGGAGAGCAAAACATCGGACAGGGAGATGCACAGAAAGCATCTCTTCTTCAACACGCACAGGTCTTCTCTGCACTGGCAACAAATAAGACGGGTGTCCCCAGCAATCTGGAACTTGCTGAACCCTGAGCAGAAGGTGGACGCTGATGAAGAGGGAGTGTCCACAACACAAAACAACCAGATAGGCACTACTTAGCTATAATCTGTTACAACAAAACTACAGTGTGATAACACTACCCCAAAATGTGTGCTAGAAAAATGTTCAATGTTGTCTCAAGCACACACAGGAAAGAAGTGATGTTTTCCCGCCTTGTGCATGCACAGAAGCACTGAACACAGAGAGATGGTCTACCTAACAACAAGTTTGAGCATAGCACCTGTGAACTAGGCGTCATTGAAAATCTTAAAGATTTTATAGTGAAATGGCAGTCAAAATACAAGATTTGAGGCTTTGATGTAATAGAGTAAATGCATTTGCAGGAATTATATACAAATATTCATTAAAAACACAAAAAATATGGGAAAAGTTGGAGGAACCAACCCAGTAAACAGGTACATGCGTCATTGGAACATAGTATATCACATAAACAAGGATGCTTGTGGATAATGACAGTGAACAATTCCAATCATGTCCTTACTCAAGACATACAGAAGAGAGTGACATCACTAAGGTTTGATCATGTGACATCCTGAAGTTGGATTTGGGAGAGTTGTTTCAACTGTAGTCAGAAACAGTTCTTGAACTGGATAAACTTGGTAAGTCTTTTTTTTGGCTGAAAAGAAAGAGATTGCAATATGTAGTGCAGGATGAATTAAATACTTAGCTCAATCCAACTGAGCTATGTTGTTGCAAGTCCTTATGTTATCCAGGTAAATAGTGATCATTTAGCCATGGGTCATGTTAACGTCACAAAGTAGGATAATAAGGCTCTGTGGGTCAAGTTTCGGGGAATGGAGCATAATAAAACGGTGAACAAGAATAACATTGATACATGCAGAAACGGCTGAGTAATGGGTCAAATGACATTTTCAATACAACTGCCATGACAGCCAGCTTCTAAAATCAGCTAAGTATTCTGTGAGTAAATTTCGAGACACAATAGATGGGAGGACATAACGGTACACAAACGTCTAGCTGAGAGGAATGTTGAAAATATGAACATTTGTGACATACAATTCAAGACAGTGAAATACCAGGTATGTGAAACAAAACGGAAATGGAGAGCTGAATAAATATCAAAAGGAAGCACTTTACTGCTTGATATTACGTTACTTCAATATCTACTCACAACACATCAGCTATTACAATTTACCTCACTTTTCCAAAGACTTTCTATTTGAAACTGTATCGCATCAAGCAGTAAGTCTTCAGGGTCCCGTTACCTGATTGAAGTGCTCCCACATTCGTCCAACCATGTCGGGAAACCTGAGCACCAACCGCATCAAAACCCATTCCTGCATGTGTCGAACTGATGCATGAGCCTCATTCACCAGGCATTTCCAGACAAACTGCCACAGTGCCTGGAGACTGTCTCCCTGCAACACAACCACACAGGTAATGTGGGAGCCTCACACACCAGGCATTTCCAGACAAACTGCCACAGTGCCTGGAGACTGTCTCCCTGCAACACAACCACACAGGTAATGTGGGAGCCTCACACACCAGGCATTTCCAGACAAACTGCCACAGTTATTATTATTCATGTTATATACTTTAGAGAAATCAGTTCGTTATATCCGTTCTTCATCATTTACGTTTTTGCTCGGAAAAGTCCACCATCTTGGATAAATCAAAACCCCAAAACATGTAATTGCAGCATTGACTTGTATTAGCAGTGATCACTTCATAGCATTCAATTGATAACATTTCATAACATTTATTTAAGTATAACAAGGTTGATCCGCCTCCACTGATTGTGTTGATTCGCCGCGATTGTGTTGATTCACTGCTGATTGCGTACAGCCAGATGTCAGTGACACTTGACACTGAGTGAGATTTCTCAGTTCGCTATACACGTCACTAATTAGTGATAGATGGGCTTGTCGGTGATCAGATATCAGTTCGCTGTAGAGAGTTCGTTATATATGTAAATTTTATATGATATCATGTTGGAGATAAAGTGGGGATTTTTAAACAGTTTGTTGTATCCGTTTGTTCGCTCTATCCATGTTCGTTATATGCGTGTTCTACTGTATGCTTGATATGATTGGTTGATATATCTTGGTAAGTGTAGGTGTATGAGTGTTGTATGTCTGATATGAGTGGCTGTTGTACTATATATTTGTATACATTATTTTACCATAGGATATCACTTATACATATATAAAGTATTCTGCATATCTATTTCTTTCTTATGCAGATTTGTCAGTGGCTGTCAGTGGCAACGTTCGCTGTGTACACATGGTTACCGGTATTACCAGTACAGGTTTCACCTATCTTGTATGTAATGTCATCTTAGATATTGTATAAATAGTCTATATTCCATGATTTGTAATACTTTCTAAAGTTACATACAGCATGTTCATTATCACTTTATTATCATAATCTTATATTAATATATTTTGTATCTGTGTAGATCAATGTATTGTACAAATACGTGCAGTACTAGATGATGTAAAGAACTTATATTTATCAAGGAAAGTGATATCTATATTTTATAAATTCAATGTGTACCTGTAACAGAATGTACATATTTATTAGATTCTATTTCACATTTGCTTATGTTGTTATTTCATTGTTCCCGGCTGACTTATGTTCATTTGTCAATACAATTCATAATAAACGTCATCAGCCTCAACCCCACAGCTGTTGGCGATTTTTTGGGTGGGTATATTGCCTACTCTACTATCGGCCAACACAAGCACAGTTACAGTGGAGCCTACAGTGAGGAACAAGATAGACGTTGCTACCGCCACCAAGTGCCATTACGTGGACACCCACGATCACTCCCCGGATTGTGCCAACATGTGATGTGCCTGTGCGTTGGTAGATATGTGTGACATTTGACTATTTAATAAGATATGTGATATATGTTAATAAGATATAAGATGACTATTGCTGTCTTTTCAGCTAATAACATGTACTGTGTACAAACTCTATGAAGATTGTGCTGCAGGCTCAAGTAATTGACATCTTGAAATCAACAATAATGTGTTTTCATCCCCTCCACATGTGTGATGTTACTCCGATTACTTGTATCTACTGCTTGTGTGATGTCTAATACATTTAACATGTGTTTAGTTTCAACTGGAGCGGTCCAACTTAGTACTTTCTTAGTATTCCTTAGTTAGTTCCCATATTTATTATCACACTTAATCTCTTAGTGTTCTTCTAGTGTCGCTAAATAAGTGCAATAATCTTGAACGTGACATTACAGCCTATCTCACCTCAACTCTTATTATATTTAGATTTAGTATTAGTTTTTTGCATCAGTAACAGCCAGTATCTGTCTGTGTGTGTGAATGAATGATGTGCTGAGGCAACCTATTAGTAGTTAGTAAAACTAAACTATGTAACTAAATAAACTGTTAGGTATGTTGTGTTGGATTACGTGTGGTTTATTTGTTTATTATTTGAATATTTGAATATTATGCGCAGAAAAAAATTACACCGTACCCCTTCAGCGAAGTCCGGCAAACGAACGGATGATGAGAAACTTCGTCAGTACAAATTCGAAATTTGAGATAAAAAAATCGCCAGACATGTTGATTTACCGTTTAAATTGTATATTTTGTTCAGCTAGGCATTGTTTTATATCCAGGGATTAAGATTACCTTGTGTATTTTCTCGTAAACTAAGCCAGACACAGCAATCAGCTGTAGACACGTTTTCTTGGAATCTACCGGTGATTCGGTCAAGACACACCCAATGATATAACTTTGCAGTATTTTAATGAAAGGATCGGCAAAAGTTGTATCTGAAACTATTTTGTTATCAGGAATAATATATTCCAATATCTTGTTCATTTAAATGCAGCTTTTACTAAACATATTTACAATAATAATAACCCTAAGCGAAGCAGCTGATCGCTATTGCCGGCTATTATTTTTTACATGGAACCAGTCTGACCAGTCACCGTGCACGTGATCGCGTGATCGCTAGAATTACGTGTTGACATAGAATCGTCCAACAAAAACAAATATGACTTTTAACGAATCAAAGTATGGCATTTATGATATATGTATCCATTCTCTGTCAACTAAAGTTCGTTTCAAGGCGTCAATAGCCGTAATCTAACCGTGGTTGCTGTTAATAACGGTAAGTTGTGCGATCTTGTGCCGAAATTAATTAAAACAATATTAAAAGAAATTTTGAATAAACTTAATGAAATAAGTTACAAACATAAGTCCAGATATACAAAGAACACTTTTTATAGCCAGACAGTGTAATTACATGAATAATTTGCGAACTTCAGTATGGATTTGTTGACATGGTATTTCCGGTGTTACATGCTCACAGTAATGTCTTTCCATGGGGGGAAAAACCTCAAAACTCATTAATTCGTGTATAATGCGCACCCTCTTCTACACAGCTGTGCTTTTTGGAAAAAAAGTGCGCACTATACTCAAGGAACTACGGTAGTTCTGCAAACATTCGGTGTTGTAGGTTGTGTGTTCAGTGTTTTTTTCTCTTGGGTTGCTGGTGCTATAATCATATCATGCTGTAGCCCCATACCCACCTCCAATCGCATGCGTCTGCTTACAATTTGCACTGCCACTATTTTCATGAATAATATTTGTTACTAAACATTAGTTGTATGTTAGCATTATCCCTTAGGTTTATTTAGCATTATTCTAGTGTTGTTCATTTAAACCAGCCGTGACATTTGACACAATCATGACATATGATAGGTATTGAGACTTAATCAAAATTGCTAGCGAAATGACTTGTTATTTTTATTTTAAACAGTGTTTCATAAATGTTCTGTGATTAGGTCCCTATGGTATAAGGGAGGTAACTCTGTCCATACCTTGTAGTCCAGGCCCTTAGGGAGCCGTTAGTGGGTATCGTGCAGATGTGTCTACAAGCATCAAATTTGGCACATCTGTAGACCAGAATATACTTAATTTATTTTTGGAGGGCGCCAAAGCCGGTGATCATTGGAGCCGCCATTTGGCAAAATCCAAGATGACCGCCAGTCCCTTTTTGTTTGTTTGTTTGTTTGTTGTTTAACGCCGCACTCAGCATTATTCCAGCTATATGACGGCGGTCTGTAAAATAATCGAGTCTGGACCAGACTATCCAGTGATTGACATCATGAACATCGATCCACGCAATTGGGATCGATGACATGTTTCAACCAAGTCAGCGAGCCTGACCAACCGATCCCATTAGTCGCCTTTTACGACAAGCATAGTCGCCTTTTACGGCAAGAATGGGTTGCTGAAGACCTATTCTACCCCGGAATCTTCACGGGTCCAGTCCCTTTTTTATTTTATCCTAACTTAGTAACCAAAAGTCATACTGTCATGAATGAAGGCGCTTTTTGTAGGTTTTTGACCTCAAGGATTCCAAATCTGAGCTTTATTTTGACAAACAAAATACCCTTTGTCCAATTTAGTTGTCAGAGTATTCCAAGGGGCATAATTATGGGCAAAAACTTGCAGGTACAGGTTTAATTTGGATGTGACACAATAATGTTATTTTCTGGTCTGCAAATGAGTATAATGCACTGCTGGTGGTAGATGGTTTATATTACTGAACACACAAAGGTTACATATACTACCTTGGATGTATTTCTTTCTTCTTCAAGAAATGCTGATATACATATAGGTGGTCATGACTAATTTTGCATTTATCACACGTAGGTGGCCTACAACTTGTCAAATGAATTTATTCATATTTTTCCGTCTCTGTAGTTGTTTTTGGCTGATTTGGCGAGAATAGTAGTCGTGGTGGTAAAGACTGACATGGTGGTGGTGATGAAATAATTGTAAATTGTGTGATATTGCCTGAGTTTCATCCAATTGCTACAGCACAAATAGCAAAGTATCCCTTGTTGAGGATTCAGCCTCTGTATATAAGCTATCTGCGCTTAGACAGATGTACCAAACACTAATGGAAGAACAAGAAGGTCCCTGTCACAATACCAGGCAGCCACATTCAACATGGTTAAAAGAGCAAGGATCAGTCACATGAACAGTCCAATAAGAGTCTACATGCACACATACATCATTATGAAACAGGAAGTCGTCACATCTCTCTCTAGGGTTCATAAAGTTGGAGGGGACCTTCATGCACAATACATTTCACAGACACTCTACAAGGTGACAGTGCCAGTGTCAAAAACTATCCGGCGTAATATAATCTTGACATTCGCCAATTGTCCTGATCTGATAGAAAAATATGACTCTAATGACAACACTCTACCTTTCACTACAATTACAACCAGATGTGGATATGGAAGAGTTTTTTCGTTTTGAAAATCAATGGGAACCACCAAGTTAGATCGTGGTTCACTTGGATTCGGCAACAAGTCTGATATTCTGGAATGCATCAAATCGCCAATTGGTCGAGCACATCCAGGAAAGTTAGCCACAGTTGTTGTGTTGGATATGGCAAGTTTTGTTCATATGGTGCGGCCCACATCAGCAAATAGCTTTGCTGAGTATGTTACACAACACATTGTGTCATTCCTGGAGTCTCAGATAACCGCAACAGTTGCATGTATATATATGCCATATGGGATAGCTACCCAGGAAACAACCCATGGACTATGATTGGGGATGGCCACACACGAATCCCAAAGCATGACTGGAACAGTGGATTTCTCAAAAACGAGGATAACAAAAAGGAGTTATTCGCTTTCCTCAGTGAGGAGCTTGTCAAGATATTCCTTCATCTGGCACATGCTGTAGCACAGGGCCACCAGACAGCTTATGTTCGTATTGTTGATAGTGACGTGGCGGTCCTTGCCATACGCTTCTTCTCTACACTTGGTCCCTCAGAGCTGTGGTTGTGTTTCGGTAGCAGGAATAAAATTCGCGATATACCAATTTATGATATCTGTTCCTATCTTGGACCTTCGTGGTCTCTGACATGGTAGCTTTTCCATTCGACATCACAGCTCCTTGGGTTTGGCAAGAAGACTGATTAGGCATCTTGACAAAACACACCAGGACTCACTGAAACACTGGTGACTAACCAATCAACCAGAACTGTTCAGCCTTGAGTCTCTTCACATGCAGAAGCTGGAACGATTGTAGTTATCATGTTAAGTAAGGGATGTGGTTTGGTTGAAGTCAACGAAGCCAGACATCGTCGTTTTGCAACTGAGAATACACCACCCACTCAGGCAGCCTTGTTTGAACACATAAAAGGGCACTGCTTCAGGCAAGCTTTTACTGGAATCAAGCAGCCTCAGTTCGCCAGGAAATCCCTAACTTTAGTGAATGGGGGTGGCAAAGGAAGACGGTGGTAACTGGTTACCATTTTGGACAACTCTCGAGGATACCAGTAAGTCATGTTCCTTCCTTTTGCTTTGCTGTTGCGAAATGTATTGCACCGGAAACTGTAAATACAGTAGAGCTGGAGTCTGCTGCATGGGGTTATGCAAATATGAAGGTGGATGTGTGGATGCCTCGATCAATTAGATTAAACCTTGCCACAGTGATGTTTAACCTACACTAGAGATCTTTAAGTTTGTAATGTTTTTTTTATATATTTTATGTTTTTCTCAGTTATGAACTGTTCTGTGATGTAAAATGACCATAAAAATAAAGTTGATTTGATTAAAATATGTTTTCAAACACTTAATTGTCCAAAACGCACTTCTATGTCAAAACAAGGCTCAGATTTGGAATCCTTGAGGTCAAAAACCTATAATCCTATGACTTTTGGAAATGAAGTTTGGACAAAATCCAAGTAGGGACTGGTGCTTGTAGACACATCTGCACGATATCCCCCTAAGGGCCTGGACTATTGTGAGTGGTCATTTATATTTGTCATATCCGATATTTTTGTGCTAAGATGGTTGGTTTGTTGTTTAACGCCGCACTCAGCAATATTCCAGCTATATGACGGCGGTCTGTATAAATAATCGAGTCTGGACCAGACAATTCAGTGATTGATATTATGAGCATCCATCCACGCAATTGGGATCGATGACATCCATCAACCAAGTCAGCGAGCCTGACCACCTGATCCCGTTAGTCGCCTTTTATGACAAGCATAGTCACCTTTTACGAGTTTATTAAAGCTGATTGCAAAAACCTTCTATTTTTCATGAATTAATCTGAAACTTTTTTTGTTGTTGACACAATCATGCCCCCCCACCTTAGAGATGATGTTTACAATGTTTCATCAATTTTCATTCATAAATACTCAAGTTATCATGTACACAAACTTTCAAAATGCCACACCCACAGTGACACACCTTACCTTCAATGTAAAACAATCCTCTAGTGATCTTGACCTTATACGGGGGTCACCCAAAATTTCATACAATCAAGACCCCCACCTTAGAGATCATGTATTCTTACGTTCATCAAATCCCCTTCTTAAATAAGAATGTTGATGACTGTGCATAGTTGCATTCAATCACATGTCAAAAATCACTCCCCAAGGATATATAAGAGGAACATCAAGTATGAAGACTACCATATGTCATAAGCCTGGGGAGAGTTCTGATTCAACACATCAAGCAGCTTCCCCTAACAGGGATGTTTAATTTCATCCTGAAGTATGAGTATACATTTTCTTACCATATTCTTGGCATATTTTGAAAAAAGAACTGACCTCTTTTATGAATGGTTCCAGTACACAAATTGCCTGAAAGATCCTGTTCTTCTGTCTGTGACAGAGTGAGTTGTTGAATTGACGGTACTCAGCCAACTCCATGAGTGCATCATGCCGGGCACAGAGGTCAAGGGTCAATGCCTGGGCAAAGTCTGCATGAGATGCTTCATTTGGGTCTAGGTGTGACAGAAAATTGATGGCAAATACACGAACAATGCCATCACCCTTTGAGAATCTGAACAAAAGAGAGATTGAGTCAGTAGACCAGTAGGTAGAGCATGGATTCATGATGCACGAGCTTGGAAATACAGAAAATAACAGCCAGTCAGTTCATGTTACATTCTGAGTCTGCAGTTAATTTGACACGTTATGCTGGGCATGGGTAATATCTGCAGGGTGCAGACAGGAGTCTTCACTACACATGACTGAACAACATACCTTGGCATAACATCATTCACTGACAACATCTTGCCCTGGTTCTCAATGTAGTATGTCACATCCAAAATTAGTCTGAAAAAAGGTAAAAAAAGTGACAATGTCTTGGTCAGGAATCATACAAAGTTACCTGTCACTAAGACATGTACTACAGCCTTACCTGTCACTAAGACATGTACTACAGCCTCACCTGTCACTAAGACATGTACTACAGCCTCACCTGTCATTAAGACATGTACTACAGCCTCACCTGTCACTAAGACATGTACTACAGCCTCACCTGTCATTAAGACATGTACTAAAGCCTCACAATTGTCACTAAGACATGTACTACAGCCTCACCTGTCACTAAGACATGTACTACAGCCTCACAATTGTCACTAAGACATGTACTACAGCCTCACCTGTCACTAAGATATGTACTACAGCCTCACCTGTCACTAAGACATGTACTACAGCCTCAAAATTGTCACTAAGACATGTACTACAGCCTCACCTGTCATTAAGACATTTATTTCAGCCTCACCTGTCATTAAGACATGTACTACAGCCTCACCTGTCATTAAGACATGTACTACAGCCTCACCTGTCATTAAGACATTTATTTCAGCCTCACCTGTCATTAAGACATGTACTACAGCCTCACAATTGTCACTAAGACATGTACTACAGCCTCACCTGTCATTAAGACATGTACTACAGCCTCACCTGTCACTAAGACATGTACTACAGCCTCACCTGTCACTAAGACATGTACTACAGCCTCACCTGTCACTAAGACATGTACTGCAGCCTCACCTGTCATTAAGACATGTACTACAGCCTCACCTGTCACTAAGACATGTACTACAGCCTCACCTGTCATTAAGACATGTACTACAGCCTCACCTGTCATTATTACATTTATTACAGCCTCACCTGTCATTAAGACATGTACTACAGTCTCACCTCTCATTAAGACATGTACTACAGCCTCACCTGTCATTAAGACATTTATTACAGCCTCGCCTGTCATTAAGACATGTACTACAGCCTCACCTGTCATTAAGACATTTATTTCAGCCTCACCTGTCATTAAGACATGTACTACAGCCTCACAATTGTCACTAAGACATGTACTACAGCCTCACCTGTCACTAAGACATGTACTACAGCC
Organism: Haliotis rufescens; assembly: GCF_023055435.1. Classification (NCBI taxonomy): domain Eukaryota; kingdom Metazoa; phylum Mollusca; class Gastropoda; order Lepetellida; family Haliotidae; genus Haliotis; species Haliotis rufescens. The sequence continues at coordinate 47,013,524 of NW_025964001.1, read as the reverse complement.
TCACCTGTCACTAAGACATGTACTACAGCCTCACCTGTCACTAAGACATGTACTACAGCCTCACCTGTCACTAAGACATGTACTACAGCCTCACCTGTCATTAAGACATGTACTACAGCCTCACCTGTCACTAAGACATGTACTACAGCCTCACCTGTCATTAAGACATGTACTACAGCCTCACCTGTCATTAAGACATGTACTACAGCCTCACCTGTCATTATTACATTTATTACAGCCTCACCTGTCATTAAGACATGTACTACAGTCTCACCTCTCATTAAGACATGTACTACAGCCTCACCTGTCATTAAGACATTTATTACAGCCTCGCCTGTCATTAAGACATTTATTTCAGCCTCACCTGTCATTAAGACATTTATTTCAGCCTCACCTGTCATTAAGACATGTACTACAGCCTCACAATTGTCATTAAGACATTTATTACAGCCACGCCTGTCATTAAGACATGTACTACAGCCTCACCTGTCACTAAGACATGTACTACAGCCTCACCTGTCACTAAGACATTTATTACAGCCACGCCTGTCATTAAGACATGTACTACAGCCTCACCTGTCATTAAGACATGTACTACAGCCTCACCTGTCATTAAGACATGTACTACAGCCTCACCTGTCATTAAGACATGTACTACAACCTCACCTGTCAGTTCTGTGGTGCATGCCACCAAACATACATGCATCTGCTAGGATGGAGCGGAAATTGTTGGCAATCTGTATGCCATGATCATCTGAGACGAGATGTGGGTAAAGATGTTCTATCAGCATGTTGGCCACACCCATCTTTTCTTCTCCCAGCTTGAAAAGCAGACCCATGTGCTACAAAAGGTGAATATTGTTATTGTTAAAACATAACTGTAAGTGTTGACATTTGCACAAGACAGAAAATGTGCTACAAGCGTTACTAACTGTAGTTAGTCATACACACAGGAATACCCTACTGTAACTTGGTGTAATCAGAGGCAGAAATAAAAACGTAACAATAGTAATTTTCACCTCTTGCAGACACTCGTTGACCTGGGAGCCAGGAGTTGATGGCAACAATGGAGTCTGTGTTAACAGTTTAATGACCCCACCTTCAGCAGACACTCACTGACCTGGGAGCCAGGAGTTGATGGCAACAATGGAGTCTGTGTTAACAGTTTAATGACCCCACCTTCAGCAGACACTCACTGACCTGGGAGCCAGGAGTTGATGGCAACAATGGAGTCTGTGTTAACAGTTTAATGACCCCACCTTCAGCAGACACTCACTGACCTGGGAGCCAGGAGTTGATGGCAACAATGGAGTCTGTGTTAACAGTTTAATGACCCCACCTTCAGCAGACACTCACTGACCTGGGAGCCAGGAGTTGATGGCAACAATGGAGTCTGTGTTAACAGTTTAATGACCCCACCTTCAGCAGACACTCGTTGACCTGGGAGCCAGGAGTTGATGGCAACAATGGAGTCTGTGTTAACAGTTTAATGACCCCACCTTCAGCAGACACTCACTGACCTGGGAGCCAGGAGTTGATGGCAACAATGGAGTCTGTGTTAACAGTTTAATGACCCCACCTTCAGCAGACACTCACTGACCTGGGAGCCAGGAGTTGATGGCAACAATGGAGTCTGTGTTAACAGTTTAATGACCCCACCTTCAGCAGACACTCACTGACCTGGGAGCCAGGAGTTGATGGCAACAATGGAGTCTGTGTTAACAGTTTAATGACCCCACCTTCAGCAGACACTCACTGACCTGGGAGCCAGGAGTTGATGGCAACAATGGAGTCAGTGTTAACAGTTTAATGACCCCACCTTCAGCAGACACTCACTGAACTGGGAGCCAGGACTCGATGGCAACAATAGAGTCCGTGTTAACAGTTTAATGACCCCACCTTCAGCAGACACTCGTTCACCTGGGAGCCAGGACTCAATGGCAACAATGGAGTCTGTGTTAACAGTTTAATGACCCCACCTTCAGCAGACACTCACTGACCATGGAGCCAGGACTCGATGGCAACAATGGAGTCCGGGTTAACAGTTTAATGACCCCACCTTCAGCAGACAATCACTGACCTGGGAGCCAGGACTCGATGGCAACAATGGAGTCTGTGTTAACAGTTTAATTGACCCCACCTTCAGCAGACACTCACTGACCTGGGAGCCAGGACTCGATGGCAACAATGGAGTCTGTGTTAACAGTTTAATGACCCCACCTTCAGCAGACACTCGTTGACCTGGGAGCCATGGCCTGCCAGCAGCAGTGGACTCTGTGTTAACAGTTTGACAACACAGGACAGTTTCCGCCAGTAGGAAGCAGTGTGTAGCTCCTCACTAGCCTTGACCCATGCTACATGCAGCATCTTGCACACTGTGTCTGGTTCCACGGTCACCAGCTGTCAACAGAGGATCGTGTAGTCAAGTAAGTAAACTGGGAACAGTATTTCAGTAATACCACAATCTCAATAAAATTAGCTCTTTCACTCCGAACAATATCTCTCTGCATGAAGATCTGAGGACACTTTCATAGGAGGTCGCCTTTGTTAAACTCTGAGTTAACTTTGACCACTTAATCTAACTGAATGACTCGAGGGTTGTTGAGCAAATCAGATGTCATCTTTCTAAAATGATTCAGCTTCAATTCTTTACCACCTCAATTAAGATCTACACAACAGATACAGAACTCAAATAAACCTCCTATACCACACCTTTTGGGTGTTGTTGCCATGGTGATCAGAATCGACAGGATACATAAAATATCCACAACATAATAACATATCTACATATTTCGGCATTCAATTTTGATTATTTTGTTTTCAAGATATGCTTGTATGACTGCTTCGCTCACTCGTGCCAAGGAGTTAGAAGATTTGACATGATTGGCTGATTAGAAAGTTCCCTTCGACGTGTCTTCAGATCTTTACACAGAGTGGCATCGTTATATCATAATGAGATTAGTAAAATCTAAAAATTGTTTACAATTGGATACTTATCCTGCATTACTACCTTAATGCTTCTACTGCTGTTCTGTGACTAGGAGACGGAGCTGTGAGAGGTCCTGGCTACAGAAATTGTTGTACCAACCACTTACTTCCTCCCACAGCTACCATGTGACTGGAAGTGGCGACATCACAACCACATCACTGCTAGTAACGGACATCTGAAAAACTTCATGTGGAGGTACCAAAGCAATGAGAGGGCACTTCAGATGTAGTAATGAAGGATAAGTATCCAAACGTAAAAAATATTTAGACTTTACTTATTTTTTTATCTTATCCTGCATTTTTATGAGACGGAATGGAGGGGAGGCAAACATTTCAAATGGAATTAAGACCCTCCAACCGATCCCGGTAACCAGATAGCATCCTGAGTGGGAAAAAACAGAAACCACAGACCTTTCTGTCTGATAGAGCTACACGAGAGAGAGTTGGAGGTGTGAAATCCAGTGACAGAAAGGTAGAAAAGTTACAAATTCCTATTCAAGCAGATGGAATAAGTGGAAACTTGAAAGCCTCTAGTCTGGGGTAATTTCTACCAGAGAGGTTGCACGGTCAGTTCCGAGCTGTATGAGACATGACCGTCTGGGGGTGGGTGACTTGCTGAACCACCACCTGGGAACCAAAACTATGGACACCTTGCACAACTTCAAGAGCCACGCCTCGGAGATGATGACTTGTGAAGACAGTATCTGACAATTGCTGCGGTGGAAGCAACAGCTCGAATCTCATAGGGGTTGTTGGCACTAGGTGGGTCCATACCGGCAAGGTCGTAAGCCTGCAATATAATGGAGTGCAGCAATAGTGAGATAGTGTTACAACTAACTTCTGTCTAGGATGTAGGTGAGACCAGAATGTAGAGTCGTTTCCAACATCAACGTTGTGTCTTGGATCGACGGAGGAAAACTTCAATACCGCATTCAAATCCCAGGCTGGGGGATGAAACTTAGCACATTGATTCTCCAGACAAAACGACTGCAATAGTGACTGAAGTTCTGAGATCAGTCAGGTGGAAAGAGGAGTTAGAGCAGGGGAAGACCACATTTTGTTCCTTTTATCAACATCTGGGCCTGGGGAGGGAGCGGCTGAGGCCAACCAGTCTGCCATCCAATCCGGCACTTGGTTCAGTCCCTGGTACATTCCCAACTCAAATGCGGTCGACTCGCAATGGACAGGCCAACTGAGTTCGTCGAAGAGTCTGATGGATAATCATGTTGTCGATGAAGTGGAGAATGACTACCAGACCGATGTTTGGAGTGAGAGGATCTGGAAGTACGACTGGAAGACCAGGAGAGAAAGAGCCACATTTATAAGACCAAGGAGGTGTGGTGGCATCTTCTAGTGGAGCCAAGGACAAATGTGAGGTAGTCATAGTTATTGGCAATTGAGGCCTATGCATATGCATAAGGGGAGTTACTGCACTGAAGCAGAAGCTTGGGGCGCTAGAGGTATACTGATTAATGGTTGAAACCCCGGAGGCGCTGATGATTGCGGCATGGTTGGGGATAATAACACCTGAGTCAACTTCGGCCACCTCTGAAGTCAGAGAAGTGTCCTCGTGGTCTGCCATCTTGGGATGCCTGCAGGCACATTGGGTGTGTCATTTTCTCAAGACCCTAATAAGTAATCTCTCACTGGGGAGGAGATCACAGCAAAACAACTGCGACAACCAGAAACAGGAAACCATTCAATCGTTGCACCGGGGTTGGGGGGCCCTGGCTGATTTATTGCTCCGGCATTGTGAGCAATGCGACATATCATTTCAATGAAATAGACAAACGTTGCAAGCAGAATAGACACACATGCCAACAAAAAGAAACAGGCATGTAATTAAAAACTTCACGAGAGCAAATTACGAAATAAAGAGTATGATTATACACTTAAATAGCCCAGAATAGAAAAGTATATAGCACATGAACAAGAGCTGAGACAGACATATTGAATTATCAAAGCACACAACATGCAAACATGACAATGTGGTAAAACAAGATGGCTGATGGCACAACACATGTGTGAAGTAAGCGAGGGAATGCCAAAGTCAAGCAACAATTACGCTAAGGTAAACGTGAAAAGACCACCCTAGTACACCAGACTATAATATATACAACTGAGAATGTATTGGTTATCAAAGGATAAGCAAAAGGATAGGCAAAGGATGCTATCTGGTTCTTCATATTGGGGAGCTTTATTCTCAAACGTCTGTACAGTCAGATGACTAGCAGTGATGTGGTTATACGTGACATCTCCACCTCCAGTCACATGGTAGCTGTGGGAGGGAGGAAGCCACACAACTAGTCGGTACAACAATTTCTGCAGCCTGGACCTCTCACAGCTGTCTTCCTAGTCAAAGAACAGCAGTAGGAGCATTAAGGTAGTAATGCAGTATAAGATAAAAGAAATTAAGTAATATCACAGCATGTCAGCTTAATGTGGGAGGAGAGTCTAAAGTTAACCACCTTGGTGAAAGCCACATACACAGGTCTGATGCTGACAAAACAATAATCCTAATCAGAAGTGAATCTGGGCCTGACCCCACTTTCCTGGCAACTTTGCAGAGTGAACTGCAATGCTTTAGAGAACTGGGCCAACTGTGACACTGGTTTGAGACCAGTTATTATTATTGACTTTAAAGCTCCCATTCAATCTGATTTGTGCTGTACTTTCTTTTGTCATAGTGGTCTAGTGGATTGGGCAAAACATCTTGGCTGTGCCATACCAAAAGACTTTTAAAGATGGTCTGTGTTGTTACCCTGCCTCGCTAAACAAGGACTGGTCAGCGCAGTGTCAGAATACTGTGTTAAACCATGTTGTCCATGTTAAATTGTGGCATGGTATCTCAGTGGGCTAGCACTGTAAAACTGGCATTAGTCTGGACTAGTACAAGCATGTGCATGAACATACTCACACACATTCACATATGCACATCTCTATATAAAGTGCAATAATGCATGAATGCGACACTAAACGCCATGATACCTCACTCCTTTTGTCATATGCCAAATTCACACTACAAGGAAATCTAATCATATATTATGAAAAATAATGTTGTCATATTGTTAAAATTTTTGAGCATGTCTACCCATACCTCGGACAGGAGACACTGTACACAATGGAGAACCTGGATGTCCGAGTCCCTCGTGCCAACATCAAATGCATCATAGCAAGTCTCTAGGAGTTGAGTGGCTGACAGTCGTCCGGGGGACCTCTTCAGAAGGAAATACATGCACTGCCACTGACTGGAGATATATCTAGATACGACCCTGCCCCAGTCCTTCTGGGAAATCCTCGACTCACTGCAATTGAAATCCTACACTTTATATTGGGAAAGTCAAGGGATCTGATGCAGTGATGCAGTTGTCATTGTACATTGTTACCGTGTGGGTAATAACGTTTTTCAATTTACCTATTGCTTGTTTTTGATGCTTGTTTAGTAAATGATGGGATCATTGTCATGGACACAGTGAATTCCAGGATTGTTTCTGTGATGTCTGCCATTGTGTCTGAGGGCTGGAAACTATCAACTATGTCTGACACTGCAGCCAGCAGACACAGTAATGACACAGTCTGGATCTGACTCTCCAGATATACCTGCAAACACACACAAACAAATGGATGAGGAGCTACTTTATTAAAATGTGCATTCAGTTGTTCATTCCTTCTTTCACATAAACAGGCTTATACAAGAACTACAGGCATATACTTGATGCATTGTCCTACACATACCTGGGGCAAGGCCTGTAGATGCTGTAGCTTGCTAACGCAGGTGGTGACGAGGCTAAAGAGAGACTGACACCTCATGTCCGGGGGCAGGTATTTGAGGCACCTCTCCATGCAGCCTGTGTACATATCCAGCAATACCAGGTCATCCATCTGCACAGAGGTGGTAGGCACAGATAACCAACTATAGGACACACATAATAATGGGCTGACCATTTACTATTCTGGGGGACAAGTCTGTTTTGTTTTGTCAGAGACAGAATATTTATTAAGATGGTGGCCTGTTTTATCTGGACCAACCAATCCAGTGATTGATATGGTGAGCTCCACACTGTCAGGGTATGATGACAATCAAGACACCTGACCTCCCAATCCAAAGGTTAAGATGCCTTTTACTCCCAACATAGGATGCTGGAAACCTATTCTCACACGGAATCCAAATAAGGGCATGTGTCAGTTTTCATAGAGCATTATCACAATTCTAGTAAAATCCTAGATATTTTTTATATTTGTATACTTATCCTGCATTACTCCTTAATGCATATTACTGATTGTTCTTGACAGAGAAAAGAGCTGTGTGAGGGTCTTTACTTGAAGAAGTTGCTCCAACTAGCTGAGAGGCCAGCCCAAACAAAGGAAGTGACGTCACGGATCCTCACATTACTCTGTAGTCCGCAACATCGGAAGGCATCGTTGGGAGGTAGATCTGCGATGGGTGGGTCAAAAGGCCGGCGTAGTCAATAACGTGTAGTAGTGGTGACCTGCTGGGCCACTGCTAACGGACCAAAGCAGTGCGTGCCTTGCACATCCTCCAATGCGACGTCTCGAAGGTAGTGACTGGCGAAGACCGTGTTGGAACCCCAGAAACATCCCTCCATGATGGCGCTTAGAGAGCAGTTGCTGTGGAGCGCCATGGTGGAGGCGACCGCCCGGATCTCATGCGGGTTGTTGGAGCATGGGGGGTCCAATCCCGGGGCCTCGTAGGCCTGAAGGATGATGGCTCTAGCCAGAGGGCAATCGCGTTGCGGCTGACTTCCGCTCAGTAGGTCGCAGATATCGGTACGAAGAGGTGTCGTCGTTGTCAACGGCGTTCCTTGGATCGCCGGATGTAGCAACAAAGCACTCTAACCGGACATAGACGGAGCTCTAGTTCATCTTCCGCGCCCACAATCAATGACTGGGGGGGATGAGGAACGATCTATCGGGCTGGCCTGGGAGCTGATTCTTTGCAATGAAGTCCCAGCACAGGGCAGATGCACGGCTCCATGTGCTCCCTGCTCAAAACGGACCCGTGTGATGTCTAAGGCGTGTAGCTTACTGACACACACTGCTGTAGCGAGCGCCAGTAGGAATACCTAGGCCGTGGGCTATGTATGACCCATGAGCACCCCTCCCACATCCAAACCCCACTAATTTCTTTTAAAGCCCAGAAACATACTAAACATGATTTTGAATGTGAACAAGAAAAAAGTTGGGACAAACTTGTTGTTACAGCCTTTCAAAGTATGGTACCCTATATCGCGTTTTCGGCCGGTTTTGCCGTATATCACTTGGAGGTATGATTACGTTTTGGGCTGTCATCTCACTAGTGATCCACTGATCTTCAAGTGTGATATACCACTGGAATCCATATATAAGTACCTCTCCAATGAGGTATCAATAATTGGTATTGAGTGAATATGGACCAACCCATGACAAATCGAACGTCATATATCCCAACAAAACCAAATTCTTCTTGCAGAAACCTTTATTCCGGTATATGTTCTAGGTACGTGTGCCTGATTCCACTATAATCTTCTAACACATGTTTCAGTACATCTCTTGAAGTACTTCTTTACATGTGATGTTACCAGGTGAAAATCTTTTGCACAATTTGCAACAAATTTACTACCGGTACTCTTATAATATCAGAGTAGGATACCCAATATTGCATTCTCGGCTTAGCTACATCGGAACAACGCTTGGATGTATGCTCAGGATTTGGCTTGTCATCTTGTGTGTTATTCACCGACCTCGATGTGTTATATACCATAGGAAACCATATATAAACACCATAATTTGATGTAGGCTGATTATTGATCTACTTGTGGACAATCATACAGAATACTTCTTGACAACTCTGATATCACTCACTTTTGTATGCATATAAGAGCTTCACAGTATAATGCTCGAGTCGATTTCAGAACTTTGAATGAAATGGACCTATGTGTAACATATTCAAGATGGCAACCATATAGCTGTGCAAAAAAAACTGATCATAATGTAAATGTTATTTATTTCAGCAAATATACAAATCAATTTCTTGGACGCAGGCTTGATATTTTGACAAATTTTGCCATTTCAGGTTGAGTTTCAGATTCTTTAGTACAGCTACTAGTTAAGGTGAATTTGCAGTGGGCATCGCCGAAGGTAAAAGACGAATTCACTTACAAACATAATTCATACATAACTTAGCTACTTAAGTTTCCAATTTACAGAAAATGTCCAAATGCGAATTGTCCAAATCGTATATGAATGGCTTGAAATGAACAGGGACCATGCATTCACAGAAATGAATGATATTCCAATTACATACTTAAGATTCTCTTACAGAATGCCCATGTTAATATTATATATGGAAATGTTCCACCTTGTAAAAATGTCATCACCATGATAATGTGTCTTTTGAGGTTGAACTGTTGTGACTGAGACCAACATCTTATACAACCAGGAACTTTGACATCTCAACCTAAACGGAAGGCCTCACAAACTTCAGTTTTTGCTTCACAGGCAAATAGGTCCTTCCCTCTGGACAATTCGCATTTGGACAATTCGCATTTGGACATTTTCTGTAAATTGGAAACTTAAGTAGCTAAGTTATGTATGAATTATGTTTGTAAGTGAATTCGTCTTTTACCTTCGGCGATGCCCACTGCAAATTCACCTTAACTAGTAGCTGTACTAAAGAATCTGAAACTCAACTTGAAATGGCAAAATTTGTCAAAATATCAAGCCTGCGTCCAAGAAATTGATTTGTATATTTGCTGAAATAAATAACATTTACATTATGATCAGGTTTTTTTTGCACAGCTTTATGGTTGCCATCTTCAATATGTAACACATAGGTCCATTTCATTCAAAGTTCTGAAATCGACTCGAGCATTATACTGTGAAGCTCTTATATGCATACAAAAGTGAGTGATATCAGAGTTGTCAAGAAGTATTCTGTATGATTGTCCACAAGTAGATCAATAATCAGCCTACATCAAATTATGGTGTTTATATATGGTTTCCTATGGTATATAACACATCGAGGTCGGTGAATAACACACAAGATGACAAGCCAAATCCTGAGCATACATCCAAGCGTTGTTCCAATGTAGCTAAGCCGAGAATGCAATATTGGGTATCCTACTCTGATATTATAAGAGTACCGGTAGTAAATTTGTTGCAAATTGTGCAAAAGATTTTCACCTGGTAACATCACATGTAAAGAAGTACTTCAAGAGATGTACTGAAACATGTGTTAGAAGATTATAGTGGAATCAGGCACACGTACCTAGAACATATACCGGATTAAAGGTTTCTGCGAGAAGAATTTGGTTTTGTCGGGATATATGACGTTCGATTTGTCATGGGTTGGTCCATATTCACTCAATACCAATTATTGATACCTCATTGGAGAGGTACATATATATGGCTTCCAGTGGTATATCACACTTGAAGATCAGTGGATCACTAGTGAGATGACAGCCCAAAACGTAATCATACCCCCAAGTGATATACGGCAAAACCGGCCGAAAACGCGATATAGGGTACCATACTTTGAAAGGCTGTAACAACAAGTTCGTCCCAACTTTTTTTGTTGTTAACATTCAAAATCATGTTTAGTATGTTTCTGGGCTTTAAAAAAAATTAGTGGGGTTTGGATGTGGGAGGGGTGCTCGTGGGTCATACCTAGCCCAAGGCCTAACCGTCTTTTTCGTCAGATTGTAGAATGACGACGTTTCGAGTGGCTCGAAAGGCGCATCTCACAGCGAGGTGAGAATGACGTTCAAGTCCCAGGCTGGAGGATGGAACCTTTGCCTTTTGGTCTTCCAGTCGAATGAGCGGAGCAGTGCCTGTAGTTCCGGGATTTTCGTCATGCGTCGATCCTTCGGAACTGTCAGGACGGAGTTGAGCGCAACAAGGTAGGTCATGATGGTACTGCCTTTGAGCTTACGCTTGTGTTGCAGATGGAGCATGAACTCGGCCAGGAATTGAGGCGATGCAGATGTGGGGTCTTGGTGCTTACTCCTGCAAAAGCTCTCAAAGGATTGCCACTTGTCATCATAAAGGCTCCTGATGGTTGGGCGATGTGCCATCGTGATGGCCTTCGCCGCTCTGGCCGAGTAGCCCTTGGTGTTCAATGCTCTCTGTAAATGGACCAGACATGAAGACGTAACCTGTCTGGTCCTGGGTGTGGCTGTCTGCTGTGAGGGTGGATCAGCAGATTTGGCCAATCTGGGAGTGGCAGTGGGTTGACGACGGACAGCTCTCTGTGGTTGACGAACCAAGCCCTCGCGACCAAAGTCGATCTTCTGGACGACTTTGGGAAGGAGTACAGGTGGTGGAAAAACGTACGTACGCTTTAAGTCCTTCCCAGGGGACGCTGAAAGTGTCGACTGCCCAAGCCAGTGGATCCGGTACCGGAGATATGTAGGTCGGGATCTGGGAAGTTTCCACTCTGTGGGAGCCACTTTGCCTGGCCGAGATAGGGCATCCGCTAGGATGTTTGGCAGCCCGGGATGTGGTTGACCTGGAACTGGATCTCCAGATGATCCACCAGGTGAAACAATCAGAACATCTGTTGAAGGAGCGAAGTCGAATGAGTCGTTCCTTGGTTCCGGAGGCACCATACGACAGTGATGTTGTCCATCGAGATGGAGAGCCGGGCGTGTCTGAGAGCCTGCTTCCAGTGAGTGATGGCCAAGATAAGCGCTTCTAGTTCGAGGTTGTTGATGTGCCATAGGCGCTGATCGGCGGACCACAGCCCTGAGACGACCTGTCCCTCCAGGTGTGCGCCCCATCCCTGTAGGGACGCGTCTACGAAGAGGCTTAGAGAGGTCGTAAGCCCTGTCAAGGAGACGCCGCCTAAGACATTTGATTCCACCGTCCACCACTGGAGATGCTGCTTGAGATGATCCGGGAGGATGATGGATATGGAGGGGTCCTGGCGTCTGATCCTGATGTAGGGCGCCAGGAACATCTGAACTGGGCGCAGTTGGAGCCTTCTTCTGTAGGTCAAGTCCTGTGCTGAGGTTAGGAGGCCAAGGAGGACTTGCCATTGACGCAGAGTGCGTGGTAGGTGGAGAGCTGGAATCAGGTGCGCCTGCATTCGTTCCCACCGGTCTCTGGGTACAGAGATGAGGTCGAGGTCCGTCTGGAAGAGGCCCCCGATGAACTGAAGGCGCTTGGAGGGTGTCAACTCTGACTTCCTGAGGTTGATCTTCCACAACAACTGGTATAGGAGCCGAAGGGAGGTTGATCTTCCACAACAACTGGTATAGGAGCCGAAGGGTGAAGTCCCTGTGACGGAGTAGAGTGACAGGGTCCGGATGGTCCAGTAGGCAGTCGTCTATGTACGCCTCGAACTGGATGTCCCGGTGATGGAGGTACGAGGCTATCGGCTTGGTAAGCCGTGTGAATAGCCACAGGGCCGAAGAAATTCCAAACGGGAGGACCGCCCATTGACAATGGCCTCCCATGAAGATGAAGCGGAGGAATTTCCGGTCGTCGGGATGTATAGGGACACGTAGGTAGGCGTCCTCAATATCCAGGCTGATGAGCGCCTCCTGTGCCTGGATCCGGGATCGCAGTAGCCTGAGCATGGTCATCCTGAAATAAGGTGGACGCGCCAGGTAGCGTTTGTTGAAAGCGGCGAGGTTGTGGATCATCCTGTGTTTGTCCGTGTCCTTCTTGGGGACCAGGAAGACAGGTGAATAGAAGCCCGGTCTTATGGCTGGGGTGTGTACCACCTCTGAGGCTTTCTTGTCTAGCAGGGCCCTGATGTTTTGGCTCAGTAGCTGCTGTTGGGATGGGGGGTATGTGTCCACTATGGGTGACGGCGTCAGTGGCGGGTCGTCTATAAGCTTGTACCTGTGTCGGATGATGTTGGTGACGTATGGGTCCCCCAGGATCTCCCAATTCTGCCAGAAGTGAGTCTCCCACCTACTGGGGTGTCGACAACTTGGACGGCTTGGGGTGGGAGATCCAAGTCATGCCTGTCTGGCGGTTCACTGGAGGTCCCTGCGGTCGGCGTTACCCCCCTTGGGGTAGCCATGTCGGGACTGGTATGTGCCTGAGGACTTTCCTTTCCCCTTGCCTCTGCCTCTAAAGGTTGAGGTGGAGCCCCGCCCCCGAGTCCAGAGGGTGTTGCGTCGTGGCTGGTAGGAGCCCGACTGGGATGCCTTAGCAAAGGCTGGCTGTGTCACCCTGGCCTGGGCCTTGAGAGCCGTCTCATCACGGGTGAAGGCTGAGACCTGGGCTTGTGTCTTGGATATCTGTCCATTAAAAAGGTCAGAGCCGGACCAAGGTTGATGCAAAAGGTTTCTCTTGAACTCTGGGTCCCAGTTCGACAAGCCAAGATACCCAAGGCGTCTAGTGGTAGTGATTTCGATCAGAGCGGCGCGCATGTGGGAGCACATCAGTTCCACCTGTCGTTGGAGGTAGGATACGACGGTAGTTAGATGGTCAATTCTATGGGGGTTGTCCTCCGCTAAGTCCTGCAGTATGGCCCTGGAGGACAACGCCATCAGAGAGAGGGGTTTGAGCGTGTGGCGAATCTCTGTCTCCACGTAGGCTAGTTTGCTGTCTGAGACTCGAACTGAGGTGGAGCGGTTCGATCCCGTCACGCGGTGCATGTCCTCATCTAAGTAGTGAGCGTGGTTCGCAACTTGAAGACAGTGGACTGGGTAGTCATCTCTTCTATAACGTGGGGCCCTGAAGGATGGAATCAGTGACAGCTTACTGAAGTCCTCGTCCAGAGCTGAGATCATGTCTCTGATCAGAGGGTCAGGAGGGATCGAAGTGGGGTCTGTACGTATGGCCATCTTGCTATCGACCTCTAGGCCAGCCGAGGGAGCTATAGCCTCCAATCTGTCAGCCAACCAGTCTGCGACTTGGTCAAAACCCAGGTGTGATTCACCGTCCATAGGGGTGTCATCATAGCAAGGGATGAAGGAGCCCTCCGAAGAGTCGGATTGATCGCCACTCGAGCGTCTGCTAACCGGGGAGCGCCTCCTAGATCTATGACCCTGTTTAGAAGATCTGCTGTCACTCCGCCACGAATACGTACATGGGGAAGCCACATCCGCGGAGTGAAAAGAGGTAAATGGCGTCTGTGAGGTTGGCCAACGCGGCAGTGTCAAAGGTGCGGGCGTCTGTAAGGGCGCTGTGCAGATAGGCGCCATCTGAAAGGCCGCTTGAGTAGGCTGTCTGGCCTGTAAGTACTGAATGTACCGGAGGAGGGAGGCGTCTATCATGGGTGTCTGTGCCGCAGGCAGGGGCGCCTGCGCCATAGGCAGGGGTGCCTGTGGGTTACCGAGCGTCTGTCCGCAGGATAGTATAGGCGCCGTCTGGTATGTGAGCGCACGACAGGCGTCACGGAGGTCACCGCCATAAAGATCGACGCTGTCGTGGTTGTCAAAGTGCTCTGGGTAGAGACTACATCCGTGGGGTCCGACATCAAGGTAGCAGTTGAGGTGGCCGATTTGGAAAGCGAAACCTCGGTGTGGTCTGACGTTTCCTGGCCTGCTGTGTTCTGCATTTTTACACACACGGAGGTACTGTCTGAAAGCTGTGGATGAAAGCAGTAAACAGTCTTTACATCAGTGACTCTGGAGGCATTGAGATGAACAATTAAGGCACAGGGGGTGGGGATCCCACGCCGACATATTACGCCGGCACTTTGAGCAGGAGGGCATGATATCTGCAACGAAGCAGTGTAAAATCACAATGCGTCCCCGCCCGATTATGTATGCTATAATTTGTTTATCCCACTGTGTGGTGTGTGGGTTTATGAAACAAATATTACAACAAACATAAGACAACATACAACAAAACAAAACCATACCTGTGAGGATACGCCAAGCGTGGGGTACCAAGCAAAAGAATATAGAACGCAAACCAGTTCACTAACTGCTGACTACACAAAATATAAAGATGGCTACTTGGAGCAACAAGACACCTGGCCTTAAGTTTTCTTTTGAGAAAACGCCAGTAAGTGTCTAATACTTTTATGCACATGTTATCAAACATAGAATGTACAAAATACAAACAGTAGGCACAAAGACAAAAAACTTTAACTCAGATAGCAAACACGTGAGGGTTTGAATCAGTTTTATGTTACAGCAAAAAAAACAGGTCTTCTCTCATCAAGGGACAAGAGTAATGTGAGGATCCGTGACGTCACTTCCCTTGGTCACGTGGGAGCTGCGTGATGGGCTGGCCTCTCAGCTAGTTGGAGCAACTTCTTCAAGCAAAGACCCTCACACAGTTCTTTTCTCTGTCAAGAAACAAGCAGTAATATGCATTAAGGAGTAATGCAGGATAAGTAAAAAATGTATGCTTATATTCAGAATGTCTGAAAAATGGCTAACAGAAATGTAAGATTCTTAATCTGCATTACAATCATTTAACTTCATTCACCTCTGTGATGTCCTGTGTGACTCTGTTACCAATGTACACCACCAGCTCCTGCCAGCACCCCTCCACTGCCTCCTGCACACTCTGGTCACACTCACACACACCTCCTGAAGCTGCAAAGAAGAAAAGAAATAACTGACGTGTTGAGCTTATTTTCCAGTAGTGTCATGGGTATATACGATTAGAAACAAAAAGTGACCCACTTTTTAAAGTTTGTCTATTTGCAATAAAATAACAAGAAACATCAGAAGATTAACAAATCCCCCTGGTCCCAACAAATTCGAAAGAAAAAATCATCTGACTGTTTCTTCAAGTCCAACTTGATGAGAGAGAAATTCTATCTAATCCATCCAAATACAAGAGTAGTTATTCAGCTATCTAAACAATACCATGGAATTGGGATTCAGAACTTTGTATTTCTATGTCAGGTACACACCACTATGAACAGCTAGAGTCAAAATCAAACTTATTGGCATTGAAACAGAAAAATTATAAATTATAAAAATCCCTAAATAGCAAAGGGCACCAGTTGACAACCTGCTCTTTGTGTGTGCACAGTCTCAAGAAAGAGTACATATCAGTTTTAGAGATATGGTCTGTACGACACACCATGATGAACAGAGTCAGAGTCAAACTTGTTGCCATGAAAACAGAAAATATATAAATTCTAAACACCCCTTAGTAGCAAAGGCACCATTTGACAACCTTGTCTTTGTGTGTGCAAAGTGTTAGGAAAGAATACTTGGCAAAAGGCACCACTTCATACATATACTAGGTTTGGATGATAAGTCTTTCACAGTTTTCAAGTTGTTCTCTGGAAATGACACCTACCCCCACCCTTTTGAGACAAAGTCCAAACTGTTTCCATGGAAATCTAGAAATTAAAAATGCCCCAAATCCGCAAATAGCAAATGGCACCACTTTCAGGATATGTTTGATATATCTGCCAAGTTTTGAGATACACTACAGAAATGAAATGATTACAGACGGACAGACAGATGAGGCGTTAACTATATCGCCCTGCATTATGTGCTGGGGGGATAACAATACCTTGGTTTTTTTAAGACAAAACTGCCTTGAACAAAATGTGGGAAATCTAAAAGTACACCACATGAATCCCAGTTCTTGATAGCTATAACAAGGGTCATCAGAAAGATGACATTTCCCCCTGGCAGCTGTCTGTAAAGAAACCACTAGTTAATGTGCAATTCTCTATGTAATGAGTCAACAGTTGAATGTTCTTTAAGAAGCATACATTGTTTACCCACTGAATGGTTTTCGAATTCTGGCCCGGAAACGAACCCGTTCCCCAATGGAGTATAGGTCCAACTTCTTTCCATAAAAATTGTAAAAAATATAAATTCGTAAAAAAATATATTGAAAGGCACCACTTCAGTATGTGCCTGATAGCTTTGCCAAGTTTCGATCAAATACACTGAATGGTTTTCGAATTCTGCCCCGGAAACGAACCCCATCCCCAATTGAGTCTATGTCCAACTTCATTCCATAACAATTTAAAAATATAATAATTAAAAAATTCCCAAAATATCAAAAGGCACCACTTCAGTATGTGCCTGATAGCTTTGCCAAGTTTCGATCAAATACACTGAATGGTTTTGGAATTCTGCCCCAGAAAAGGAAATGATTACGGACGGACGGACGGACAGACAGACTGGCTGATTGCTATATCCCCCCACATTATATGCCGGGGGGATAAAAATGTCTGACTCACCACTGGAGTGTTCGGTTGCCAAGGTAGCCAGAAGACTGACAGCACGATCAGCCTTCACCTTTGTCATATAGGGATGGGAGTTAATACTTCTGATGACATCTGTGATCTGACCTAACATGAAGTCAAGGCCAATACTATCTTCTCTTTGTATTTGTTTAAATATGCCAGCATCCATGGCAATGACAAGCAGACGGACAATCTTCGTCATCATCAAAGAATTGAACATTCCTGATTCTGCAAGTAACAATTAACATATAAAAAACAGTTCATGGTTATGTAGCTCACATGAATTCTTCTGGAATTAATCAGATTAGCTCAGGAAAGTCATACAAGAGTGAAGAAGTAAAAACAGAAGACAATCCCACACAAGCATGAAATACTCATGCCAATATGACATGTCTGGTTGTGTGCAAGCCAAGAAATATTGTACGGTTTTCAAGAACTGCTCCGATAAGGAGTACTACCGCTATTTTCAGTCGTTGCCATGGAAACAAAAAATAAATATTTCACAAATCCCAAAGGGCACCAGTTTACCACTAGACCTATCTATGTGCCAAGTTTGGTTAAGAAATATTGTACAGTTTTCAAAATCTGCTCTGAAAAGGAGCGCTCACCCCATTTTCAGTCTAAGTCAAAGTCGTTGCCATGGAAACTCAAAAACAATCTTTTTAAAAATTCGAAACTATAAAAAAGCGCCAGTTCACCACCAAACCTATCTATATGCCAAGTTGATTCATGTTTTTTTAGTTCTGCTTCGGAAACGAAATGTGAATGACGGACGAAAGGACAGGACAGACGGACAGCAACTATTCCTTTATCCCCTTTCCCCTTCGTGACGGGGGATAATAAATAGACATGCTCACATCATGTTACCTACACAAGTAGCACACTACACAGCAAAACATAACATGACTGTGAGTCATACCACATAAATACTGAAGACCAAATTGCATATTGGTACATGCAGAAACGTCAGACAGTCAAGCATCTTCCCGAGGCAAGAGAGTTAACTGACTTTAAAAGTTCAGTTTCCACCCTTGCCGAACTAGGCTGGAATTCCTTGGCTCGATTGTAGCACCACCAGTGGCTATTATGAGTGATGTCCCTTCTATGCCTCTCCTATAGACCAATCAGATTCCACCTCTCGCATCACTTGCATTTGCTTCAAACAAAATGGCGGCGCCCGGTCGATCGATAATCAAGATCTATATTGTGATAGAACGGGTCTTACATCACCAAGTGCATCAAATCATGTGAGCACCTTGAAAAGATTTGGAATATATCTGTTGACAACGAGGTGGCGGTGCACATGATTTGCGAATCCTGCAATCGATGGAAATCTGATTGACAGCTTATGAACCGGATTTCGATTTCGTTGCGCGATTGTGATTGGACTATGCATAGACTCGTTAGTCCAGCCAAAATATAACTCCATAATACCAGCCTAGTTCGGCAAGGGTGGAAACTAGATGATTATAGTCAGTTAACTCCATTGCCTCGGGAAGATGACAGTCAAGTGATTGATAACAAGTTGTGGTCGGTGAAGGAAATGTAGTTAGTGTAAATGTTTATGCCCAGTTGTGTTAACGGGACCACCACACTTTGCATACTTCAACATATTGGGTACAGGTTCTTTCTCCACCTAGGGTTTAAGGTCTGGCATCATCAGCTAGCAAAGTTCCTCCATTAAACCCACAAACAAGTGGCCAGGAGAACAATCTGTAACAAAATTTATCATCCAAAACTGGCTCCCACAGGAGATATTGCTTGGTTGAGATCAAGCGATATCTACATTGTAGATATCGCTGCAATGACACTGCTTCACAATGCTTTGCAGACCATTGTGATGTCATTGGTTACCATGACATCACAATCAAAATGACACCACTAATGGCCCTGCTACTGAAGCTGTTAGCAGTACTTTTTACACTTGAGATACTGCTTATTACTATCTACAAACTGAAAAATTTGGAAAAATGATGTTGGTTGATAAATAAAATCTCACCCTCGTGTCTTTTGATATCAAATATATCAACACTAAGCAAGCCTTGGATTTTTCCACTTTTATCAACTCATGTTGACATATTTCATATCAGAAGACAAGGGCAAAATTCCCTATATATCCTCCAGAGAATCCATACAATGGTCAATATCACTTTGATATCTGTCCGAAACTGGGTAAGAGTGGTTAGAATCTTGTTGTCTTGTCCATAAAACTGGCATTTGTGTGTACCCATAGTTGATGGCCAACTGACTTGACCTAGACCCCATAGTACGGTCAAGTTTTGTCAACCCGAATGATTAAGTCTGAATCTTAACTCTGAATCATCTTGACCCTCACTGCTTGTCACCACAGCGCTCACCCATCTTTAAAACAATAGGATTTATCCTTGTGTCGACAGCTACTAAGTCTGATCTCCTGATTATCCCGCCCACAACAATGAACCCTGAGCTGATTTAAGTACCCCAGCAGTGATGCAATATCAACCAACTGGTGTGAAATCAGCACAACTCATGTGGAAGCTGTCCTGTGTAGAGCCATCGGTTGCCATCGGACCTTGTGTATCCAGTGAAATTGCCAACCAACCATGTGTATCCAGGAAAATTACCATCCGACCTTGCGTATCCAGGAAAATTGCCAACCGACCTTGTGTATCCAGGAAAATTGCCATCCGACCTTGTGTATCCAGGAAAATTGCCATCTGACCTTGTGTATCCAGGAAACTGCCATCCGACCTTGTGTATCCAGGAAAATTGCCATCTGACCTTGTGTATCCAGGAAAATTGCCATCCGACATTGTGTACCCAGGAAAATTGCCAACCGACCTTACGTATCCAGGAAAATTGCCAACCGACCTTGCGTATCCAGGAAAATTGCCAACCAACCTTGTGTATCCAGGAAAATTGCCAACCGACCTTGTGTATCCAGGAAAATTGCCAACCGACCTTGTGTATCCAGGAAAATTGCCATCCGACCTTGTGTATGCAGGAAAATTGCAATCCGACCTTATGTATCCAGTAAAATTGCCAACCGACCTAGTGTATCCAGGAAAATTGCCATCCGACCTTGTGTATCAAGGAAAATTGCCAACCGACCTTGTGTATCAAGGAAAATTGCCATCCGTCCTTGTGTATCCAGGAAAATTGCCATCCGACCTTGTGTATCCCGGAAAATTGCTAACCGACCTTGTGTATCCAGGAAAATTGCCAACCTACCTTGTGTATCCAGGAAAATTACCAACTGACCTTGACCTTGGCCAACACTGAAATCTGCACCTGTGTTGAGCGCACTATCCTGCACTGTGTGGTAATCCATCCTGGCTCATCTATCTATCTCTCATGGTGGTACAGTATGCAAATCTCTGGTGAGCTTTAAGCACGTATCACAACATGGTGAAAGAAAGTTGATGTGATGACTCAGCCTCGGATGGAACGTCAGACAGTCGAGATTTCTTTAGGGGAGCCTCTGGTTTCTTTAACTTCCCCTTTGGGACCGAATGGGATTTTCTTGGTCGCCTCCTTACAGCCTGCATTTGACCAGGCCTCCGTGACTTTTAGACACTAAGTTACCTTACACTCCAAACACGCATCCTGTGGGCCTCCCGCTATCTTGAAACAGTCACACTTACACAGTCTTCCCATTACAACTTTCTATCTAAGAATACTTCAGCCAGACGTTTCAGGGACCAAAACTCCTCTGGCCAATTTTGTTATGATCATGAGTGTAAATGACAACATAATGTGTGCAGCTAACAACTTCGGGAACAACTTCGGGAACAATTTCTTTTTTGGGGACTCGGCTCAACAAAGTTAGCAAACACAGGAAAGAGTGAGTGAGTGAGAATGGTTTTATGCCGCTTTTAGC
Organism: Haliotis rufescens; assembly: GCF_023055435.1. Lineage (NCBI taxonomy): Eukaryota > Metazoa > Mollusca > Gastropoda > Lepetellida > Haliotidae > Haliotis > Haliotis rufescens. The sequence continues at coordinate 46,992,546 of NW_025964001.1, read as the reverse complement.
AATATTCCAGCAATATCAAGGTGGGGGACACCAGAAACGGGTTTAACACATTGTACCCATATTGGGAATCAAAGCCAAGTCTTCGGCGTGACAAGCGAACGCTTTAACCACAAGGCTACCCGACCGCCCCCAAACAGGAAGAAGTGAGAAATATGTGAAAGAGGTCGGAGTGGCAAGTACTACTGATTTCGCAACTGTAATGGATAGTTGACAGTGAAAAGGACGACTGTTGAATATCTGAAGATTTTATGGTGCGATGACAGCCAAAATGCTGGTTTTAATGCTGTGATGTAATAGGGGTAAAGTATTCGCAAGAATTATATGTAATAAATGTTATTCACGCCATACTTGCATCATATCAATGCTACAAGCAGAAATGACTGAGTAATAGGAAAAAATGACATTTACAAGAGTAGCACTTCAGCCCTTGATTAATACATATACCAAGTTTGGACGAAAAAAGTTGAATACTTTTTTAGTTCTGCTCCAGAAATGACACCTACCTCCATTTCAGTTAAGTCTAAGTTGTTTCCATGGAAACAGTGAAAAATCAAATGTTGAAAAATTCCTTAATAGCAAAAGGCACCACCACTTGGTTAATACATGTACCAGATTTGGATGATAAGTCTTTCACAGTTTTCAAGTTGTTCTCTGGAAATGACACCTACCCCCACCCTTTTGAGACTAAGTCCAAATTGCAAATCAAGAAAAGTAAAAATTACCAAAATCCGCAAATAGCAAAAGGCACCACTTCAGGATCTGTTTGTTACACCTGCCGAAACGAAATCCATTCCACCATTAGAGACGAAGTACAAATTGTTTACCATGAATCAAAAAAAATATAAATGCCCAAACTAGTAAAATCAGTAGATATCTTTTATATTTGTATACTTATCCTGCATTACTCCTTAATGCATATTACTGCTTTTTGTTCACAGAAAGTCTTGCTGAAGAAGAATTTGTTTCAATTAGCCTTGAGGACAACCCTATCACACAGCTCCCACGTGACCATGGTCTTCACATTACTGCTAGAAGCCGGAACATCTACGACATTGTGTGGAGGAGCTCTGCAATGGGTGGGTCTGTGTAGACATAATAATGCAGGATAAGTACACAAATATAAAAAATATCTAGGGCTTTTACTGGATTTTTTAACTTCTCCTGCATTACTCCTCACTGCAGTCTGTATCCGACGGAACTTGGAGTAGGGCATACCTTCAGATATGGTCTTTTTATCCAAACTCTCCAAGATCCCTGAGCCAGTCAGTGAAGGCAAATGACCATTCCTGTTGACAGGGAAGGAGGTAGTTAGGTATGCTGTGTATCATGGTATCGACTCAACTTAGGGAATTAACCGAAGTTATTGTCTCATAATTGACGTATGTAGCCCTCTAGTCAAGGGTGGTATGCACCAGTTGAGGTCGAGAGGCTGGCTCTGGAATAGCGAAGACATCAATGAAGCCTAGTAACGGTGACCTGTTGGGCCACCACTAAAGGGCCAAAGCTGTGTGTCCCTTGCACGTCTTCTAATCCGACATCTTGAAGGTAGTGAAGAGACGGCGGCACTGTTTACTCAGTGCTCCCACCCGGACACAGAAGGAGCTCTTGTTCGTCCTCCACTCCAATTATCAAGGATAGTGACGGAATGACAGAGGGTCTGTCAGGCTGTCCTGGGAGCTGGTTCTTTGCAATAGTCCCAGCACAGTCATAGGTGAACAGCTCACAGCTCACGTGGATCTTGCTGACACGCGCACCCTTGGCAATAGCCATGAGGAAGCTGGTCTTTTTCGTAAGGTTGTAGTATGACGCCAAATGAGGGGGCTCAAAGAGCGAACCTCTCAAGCAGGTGAGGACGACATTCAAGTCCCAGGCGGGTGGTCTGAATTTCACCTTCTGGTCTTGCAAAGTAGAGAAAGGAGTTCCAGAAAGGAGTTCCAGAATTTTCGTCATCTTGCGATCTTCTGGAACTGCCAAGACAGAGTTGAGGGCTACAAGATATGCAGTGATGGAGCTTCCCTTCAAACACTGTGTGTGACGCAGGAACAACAGGAACTCGGCCAGGAACTGAAGAGAAGCAGAGGTGGACTCCTGATGTTTTTCTTTACAGAAATTCTCGAAGGAAATCCACTTGTCATCATAGAGGCTCCTGGTGGATGGATTGTGAGCCAAGTGTGATGGCCTTCGCTGCTCTGGCTGAGTAGCCCTTGGCACTGAGTGCTCTTTGTAAATGGACCAGACACGTATATGAAACCTCGTCACCTGCTGTATGGATGAACCAGCAGGTTTGGCCAATCTAGGAGTGGCAGAGGGTCAGCAGCAGCTATCTCGCTGAGACCGACGAACCAGACCCTCGCCGGCGACTGGGCCACCCAGGATCTTCCAGTTCCGCCAATATCTGCACAGTCTCTCACCTACAGGGGTGTCGACCATTTGAACGAATGGGGATGGGAGGTTCATTTGCAGTTCCCTGTTGTCGCCGCTCCCTCCTCTTGAGCGATCACGACGCTGGTAGAAACTCGAGGGCTTCCCCTTGCCTCTGGGCTTGCCTCAAAAAGACGCATTGGTAGAGTCTTCAGGGCAGTTTCATCCCTCGCGAATGCAGAGACTCTTGAATGGGTCTTGGAGACCTGACCATGGAAGTGAGTGAGTGAGTGAGTGAGTTGGGTTTTACGCCGCTTTTAACAATATTCCAGTTATATCGCGGCATGTCAGCTTAATGTGGGAGGAAAGCCCCAAGTGATGCAGGTCTCAGACGTTTACCACTTCGGCAAAACCCACCAGCAGGGGTATGGTGCTGACAAACCTAGAAACATAATCGGGGCGAACCGGGATTCGAACCCACAATCATAGGTTTCTGGCGTGCCCAAGGGACGCAACTCTGCACAGCGAATCGCGGCGCCTTAGACGACTGGGCCAACCGTGCCCCCTGACCATGGAAGAGTGAGGCGAGGACCACGGTTGACGGAAATATATCTGTATTATATCTGTAAATAGCAAAAGGCACCACTTCAGGACCTGTTTGATATATCTGCCAATTCTTGCTGAAAAGTAATGAACATTTTTTCAGTTGTGCTCCGGAAACGAAATCCATCCCACCATTAGAGACTAAGAACAAATTGTTTCCATGGAAATCGAGAAAAATAAAAATGCCAAAAATTTGTAAATAGCAAAAGGAACCACTTCATGGCCTGTTTGAAATATCTGCCATTTTTTGTTGAAGAATATTGAATTGTTTTTTAGTTACACTCCGGAAAACAAATGATTACAGACGGACAGACTGATGGACGGACAGACAGACAAGGCGTCGACTACATCCCCTGGCATTATATCCCCAGGGGATAATAATGTGTATTCTATTTCTATCACCTGATCAACAAAACATTACATGGATGACCAATCGGTGTCCTACAACAGTACCTGCAGGGTCAATCAGGAAGTCATGGATCATGTTGTTGACAGCTTGTTGGATATATGCCTGGCTCCACTGCTCATCAGCCTCTGTTGCAGCCTCCTGAAGCCATACACTAGCCTCTACCCACTGAGTTGTTCCCCTTTGTAAGCTCTCATTGCGCTCAAATACCGCAAGAATGGATGCAAAATCCTCCACTGTTACTTGTGTCTATTTCGACAAAGAAGATCAAGGTTATTGGTTTTGAGAGATTTAGCATTTGATCAATCTATCATGCTACTTCATTTTTCCGCCTCATATCATGAAGACCAGGGTTAAAATAAGTCTTCGGCAACCCATGCTTGCCGTAAGAGCGTCTTGAGCAGGCGGAGCGTCATTGTTAAGACCTATCTTGTCGGTCAGGTGTAAGAGCGTCTTGGGCAGGTGGAGCGTCATTGTTATGACCAATCTCTGGTCAGGTGTAAGAGCGTCTTGAGCAGGTGGAGCGTCATTGTTATGACCTATCTTGTCGGTCAGGACTAAGAGCGTCTTGGGCAGGTGGAGTGTCTTGCTCAGGTGGAGTGCCAGTGTTATGACCTACCTTGTCAGTCAGGTGTAAGAGGGTCTTGGGCAGGTGGGGAGTCTTGGGCAGGTGGAGTGTCTTTGGCAGGTGGAGTGCCAGTGTTATGACCTACCTTGTCAGTCAGGTGTAAGAGGGTCTTGGGCAGGTGGGGAGTCTTGGGCAGGTGGAGTGTCTTGGGCAGGTGGAGTGCCAGTGTTATGACCTACCTTGTCAGTCAGGTGTAAGAGGGTCTTGGGCAGGTGGAGTGTCTTTGGCAGGTGGAGGGGGGCAACCCATGCTTGCCATAAGATGTTGCTATGTTTGACATAAGAGGCAACTAACAGGACTGGGTTGTCAAGCTCGCTGACTTGGTTGATGCATGTCATCATTACCCAATTGAGTGGATCGATGCTCAATCACTGCATTGGCTAGTCCAGACTTATTATTTACAGACATATAGCTGGAATACTGCAGAGTGCGGCATTGTCACAAGCACAAACATCATGCATATGGTGCCTTGTCTATTTCGACAAAGAAGATCAAGTTTATTGGTTTTGAGAGATTTAGCATTTGATCAATCTATCATGCTACTTCATTTTTATGGTGCCTTGCCAATCAGATGTCACAGTCAGGTGTAAAGTGTCTTGGGCAGGTGGAGCGTCATTGTTATGACCTATCTTGTCGGTCAGGTGTAAGAGGGTCTTGGGCAGGTGGAGCGTCATTGTTATGACCTATCTTGTCGGTCAGGTGTAAGAGCGTCTTGGGCAGGTGGAGCGTCATTGTTATGACCTATCTTGTCGGTCAGGTGTAAGAGCGTCTTGGGCAGGTGGAGCGTCATTGTTATGACCTATCTTGTCGGTCAGGTGTAAAAGCGTCTTGGGCAGGCAGAGCGTCATTGTTATGACCTATCTTGTCGGTCAGGTGTAAGAGGGTCTTGAGCAGGTGGAGCGTTATTGTTATGACCTATCTTGTCGGTCAGGTGTAAGAGCGTCTTGGGCAGGTGGGGAGTCTTGGGCAGGTGGGGAGTCTTGGGCAGGTGGAGTGCCAGTGTTATGACCTACCTTGTCAGTCAGGCGTAAAATGGCCTTGAGCAGGAAGCACTGAATTGCACCCTTCTGTAGTGGCTCCATGGTTGTCATCAGTGTTGTCAACATATCCCTGGATGATCCAGAAGAATAGGGACAGAAAACAATGAATGAACAGTCTTCAAATAATTCCACAAATCTTGAAAACTGAACTGAACATTGACATTTGTTATAGAGCAAATAGAGTGTGTAACTTACTTGATGAGTGTTAAAATGCGTGGAGTAAGGATGGGTGTTGCGGGGATATTGGCCAGCGCCCGACACAGGAACAGCATTGGTGTGGATCCCCAAGTGCATGACATCAACGTCCCACACACAGCGGCCAGGAAGTCACCTGAAGAGAAGAACATCACGAAGCAGCACTTCAGCAGTGGCTGTGTCCATATCCTATACAAGAACAACATCACGAAGCAGCACTTCAGGAGCGGCTGTGTCCATATCATATACTAGACCAACATCACTAAGCAGCCCTTCAGGAGTGGCTGTGTCCATATCCTATACTAGACCAACATCACTTAGCAGCACTTCAGGAGCGGCTGTGTCCATATCCTATACAAGAACAACATCACAAAGCAGCCCTTCAGCAGTGGCTGTGTCCATATCATATACTAGCAGAACATCACCCAGCAGCACTTCAGGAGTGGCTGTGTCCATATCCTATACTAGAACATCACTAGCAGCACTTCAGATGTGGCTCTGTCCATATCATATACTAGAGGAACATCACTAAGCAGGACTTCAGGAGCGGCTGTGTCCATTTCATATACTAGAAGAACATCACTAGCAGCACTTCAGGAGTGGCTGTGTCTATATCATATACTAGAGGAACATCACTAAGCAGGACTTCAGGAGCGGCTGTGTCCATATCATATACTAGAGGAACATCACTAAGCAGCACTTCAGGAGCGGCTGTGTCCATATCATATACTAGAGGAACATCACTAAGCAGGACTTCAGGAGCGGCTGTGTCCATTTCATATACTAGAAGAACATCACTAGCAGCACTTCAGCAGTGGCTGTGTCCATATCATATACTAGAGGAACATCACTAAGCAGGACTTCAGGAGCGGCTGTGTCCATATCATATACTAGAGGAACATCACTAAGCAGGACTTCAGGAGCGGCTGTGTCCATTTCATATACTAGAACATCACTAGCAGCACTTCAGGAGTGGCTGTGTCCATATCATATACTAGAGGAACATCACTAAGCAGGACTTCAGGAGCGGCTGTGTCCATTTCATATACTAGAAGAACATCACTAGCAGCACTTCAGCAGTGGCTGTGTCCATATCATTTACTAGAGGAACATCACTAAGCAGGACTTCAGGAGCGGCTGTGTCCATATCATATACTAGAGAAACATCACTAAGCAGGACTTCAGGAGCGGCTGTGTTCATTTCATATACTAGAACATCACTAGCAGCACTTCAGGAGTGGCTGTGTCCATATCCTATACTAGCAGAACATCACCCAGCAGCGATTCAGCAGTGGCTGTGTCCATATCCTATACAAGAACAACATCACTAAGCAGCACTTCAGTAATGGCTGTGTCCATATCATATACTTGAAGAACATCACTAAGCAGCACTTTAGGAGTGGCTGTGTCCATATCCTATACAAGAACAACATCACTAAGCAGCATTTCAGTAATGGCTGTGTCCATATCATATACTAGAAGAATATCACTATGCAGCACTTCAGGAGAGGCTGTGTCCATATCATATACTAGAAGAACATCACAAAGCAGCACTTGAGGAGAGGCTGTGTCCATATCATATACTAGAAGAACATCAGTAAGCAACATATCAGGAGTGGTAGTAACCTTAGGAAACAGGCGTAAAATCTTTGTTGCTAGCTTACGGTTCTTGAAAAAGACATTCTAAAAATCATTACGATTTATCAGCGCCTATGTAGCCTTGAGGTACACTCACTGGGCTACAGATACGAAGATTGCGTGTTCGATCTTTGGGAATATAAAGATAACATTTGTCATTTGATTTTACATTTCCTTACATGTTACAATCTGAAAGGAAGTTGTATTGATAAAATCACCGGGGTGGAGAGGAAGTTGGAAGGAGAATTGAGAATGAAGGATAAAAAGGGTGGATAGAGAATTGAGAATGAAAGGAGAAAAAAGGGTGGAGAGGAGGTTGATGGAGAGAAATGAAAATGAAGGAGAAAACAGGGTAGAGAGAAAGTTGGAAGGAGAACAAGAGTGCTCTGAGAGCACAACATCCCCCGCATGAATTTTTTTAACAAGTTTATATTTTCTTTGTATTTTATGAAATAACAACAGTAGATGGCACTGCATTTGAAACAAATTGTGCAGAACGTTTTGTTGGGAGTACTCCAGTCTGAATGCTAATGCCATAAGGATGTAGCTCACCCACAAAAGCCTTATACAAGGAAACTAACTATAGTTATAGTTATAGTTAGATATTGTGATATTCTCTGAAAACTGGAGGAGTAGATTTCATGAAGCTCCGTAAAACAGGGGCAGTAACTCTGTCAAAATTTGTCGAAATGAAACGGGACTGCGATATGCGTATCATCAACATGTCGACATCTTGTTTGTACAGTGTCGGGGATATTCTCTAAAAGCTGGAGGAGGAGTTGATTTCACAAGCTTAGTACCTCTCAAAATTAGTCGAAATGAAACAGAACTGCAATATGTGTATCATTAACATGTCGACATCTTGTGTGTAGAGTGTCAGGGATATTCTCTAGAAACTGTAGGAGTTGATTTCACAAGCTTAGTGCCCTCTCTCACAATAAGGCAAATGAAGCTCCGTAAAACAGGGGCAGTAACTCTGTCAAAATCAGTCGAAATGAAATGGGACTGTGATATGCCTATCATCAACATGTCGACATCTTGTTTGTACAGTGTCAGGGATATTCTCTAAAAGCTGGAGGAGGAGTTGATTTCACAAGCTTAGTGCCCTCTCTCACAATAAGGCAAATGAAGCTCAGTAAAACAGGGGCAGTAACTCTGTCAAAATTAGTCGAAATGAAACAGAACTGCAATTTGTGTATCATCAACATGTCGACATCTTGTGTGTAGAGTTTCAGGGATATTCTCTGGAAACTGTAGGAGAAGTTGATTTCACAAGCTTAGTACCCTCTGTGGGACGGATGGACGGACGGACGGACTGCGCTGGGACATAATCCCCCTTCGGCCATTCTGGCCCGGCGGGGGATAAGAAGGGTGAAGAAAACATGGCTACACTGTAACTGTAAACTTTATTGAATTACAGTAGCTTTGTCGTTGGTATAAAGGTCCAAGAGGCTTTATCTATTGTGTAACTGACATAATGAAAATACCCTGGAAATGAGTAACAGTAACATACACATATGTTGTTTCAAGAAAGATGTAAGGAATCTTTTGAGATTTCTGAAGACAAAGTGGGGAGACAAGTCTGGGTCCTTACACCTTAGGATAACTATACAAATGTAAAAGAATATTTAGATTTTACCGTAATAAACACACTCTACTAAATGTTTAACTTTTCCTGCATTACTCCTTAATGCATCTGTATCGTATGGTTTGGAGGCCTTCAGATGTCCAAAACTTCAATAATTCACACACGAAAAACGACTCATGTTTATCAAGAATCTGCGAGGCAGAAAAAGCAAAGAAAAACGCTGTAGCGGTAGGGGTAGTTCAATCTTTTACAGATGGAACATAAGAATTAAAAGGTAGCACCCTGTACACACATGGTAATAAAGGATGATAGCGAAAGTTGAAATCTTTACCTACTGTGTCATCGAGCCAAAGCCTGATAAAAAGCTTGTCTTCACTTCTTCCACTGGGTGTGTGTCATACCACCTATGCGTGAAATAGACTGGCTCCGTATTGGGCAAGTTCATTATTTGTGTCGAGGGTTGGTTATCTGTTGGGCTACTACCAGAGGGCCAAAACTTGGAAAGCCTCTGATGTCTCCAAGAGCCACATCGGGAAGATAATGACAAGCAAAAACTGTGTTGGACCTCCTAAACCATCCTTCCATGATCGTTTAACAGTTACTATGTAACGCCATGGTAGAGGCTAACGCCCTGATCTTATGAGAATTATTTGCTCTCGGAGGATCAATTTTGGCAATCTCATAAGCCTGAAAGATGACTGCCCATAACCATAGAGATGGTGTTGCGACTAACTTTGGTCGTGGACGCAGGAGATGCGGGTATGAACAACCGTTTAATCGAACCACTCCTAGTTTTGGAGTGAAGGTTGTAAACTCATAGTGAGTGTACCGGGCATATGATGAGTTCACCCTCATCTTCAACTCCCACAATCGTAGAAATTGGTGGGATAGTAAAGGAACGATCAGGTTGGCCTGGTAGTTGATTTTTTGCAACAAAATCTTAGCACAACCCAAGATGTTTCACTCAGTGCATACTATTCTCAGAACGGACCTGGGTGATGTCAAGTGCATGTAACTCGCTCACCCATGCCGCAGTTGCTAATGCCAAGAGAACTATTGTTTTGTTGTTGAGGTCATAAAAAGAGGATGCGTAGAGGGTCTCGAAGGGTGGGCCCTCGCAAACCTTGAAGTATCACATTCAAGTCCCAAGCAGGGGGGCGGTCTTCTGATCAACAAGCCTAAATGAGCATAATAGAGCCTGTAGTTCCGGGACCTTGGTCATTTAGCGATTCTCCGGAACAGTGCAACCAAATACACAGTAAAGGGGGTGGGAGTTCCCAGTCGTGACTGTCCAACACTTCCACTGCCCTGGGGGATTGATAAGAACCTCTGCTACGCCCCCTTCCTCTAAAAGAATCCTGATCTTGACCTTCTTTAAGAGAAGAGCGTCTAGGTTTGTAATTATCCGGCCTGCCTGAATGCCTTGAGCGCGGTCCCATCCTTAGCGTAATTGGATACTTTAGAATGCGTATCAACCATTTGTCCATTGAACAGTATCCTAGATGACCAAGGTTGACGTAGGAGCCTGCTCTTAAACTCAGAATACCAGTTTAAAAGCGCTAAATACCTAATCCTGCGTGTCACAGTAATCTCAGCTGGTGAGGCTCTGACATGGTTCCTCATGTGGTCATTTTAATCCTGTTGGAAGGCAGCCACAGTTTGGAAGTGATCTAAATGGTTAGGATTATCTTCCGTTACATCTTGATCCATAGCACAGGTTGAAGACGCCAATGCTGACAAAGTTTTCAATATACCTGATCTGCTACCGACAAAAATCATAAATAGGAAAATCATCTTTCCTCAACTTTGGCAGTTTGAATGATGGGGCAAGTGTGAGTCATGAGAAATTCTTGTCCAGTGCCCTAACCATTTCTGTCAACATCAGATCCAACGGAATTGAGGTGGGATATGACCATATGGTATCCTTCTTATCAACCCTGTTATGCATGTGCAAGAGTTGTAGTTGACGCTGGCGCCTGGAACATAGGTGCAGGCGTTGGGTACAAATGTGCCATAGACTGCTACCACATGGACTGCATAAAATTCCGTATCCAATTGCTGTTCTGGTACAGTGCTGACGGCTGAGCGTACAACTGCTGCGCTGCCGGAGAAGTGGGTGGAACACCGCTAAGCTGATCATGCGTCACGGACGTAATGGTGTACGGTGGAAGCCCTGAGTCTAATGTAATTGTAGACGCGCCTGGGAAGTAGGAAGGCACTGCACTCAACGCAAGCCCTTGAGAAGCAATGCCCATTGGTGTTGACTGGATCATGGCATGTGTCTGCGATACCCTAATCAAAGCGTCGTGAGATGAGCATGCTAGCCTTGCAGGGGCTGTAGCACTGGTAGTCCTAAACGCTGAAAATTAGAAGCAGGTATGATACTCACAGCGGCCTCCGACATTGTTGAATTTGGAGAATGTCTGCAGTCACTATTACGGAAGCCATATTACCAACCGAAGATAATGGTTGCGTAGTTATGATAGAAGAATGTCCACTGCTCGCATCCTGCGACTGTGACATCTTCCTCGCAACACGACGGAACCGCTTCAAAATACGTTTTTGAGTGACCTGTCTATAAATAGCAAAACCCGATGGAGAGAGAGAGGTGAAAAAAAATAATTTGTACACTGCACAAGCATATTTTACGCAAATAGGGAGTTGTTGATTGATACAGAGTTGAAGAATTGCCATAGAATTATACAAAAATCTATCGGCAAATATTTTACAAGTTGAAAGTCTATACAATGAAATAATTTACGCAAACTCTATGTAACGTCAAAGCTACCTTTAATTAAATACACATAAAGATGTTATAAATACCTAGCTACGAATAGCAAACAATTTGACTACCCCTGCAGGTAAACAATTGTAACACAAATTCAAATTCGTGGGAAACAACAAGCCAAAGTCTTTTTATACCACAATCACCCACATATTAATAAAAAAAATAGTGAAGGTAATATGAAAAGAATACATCACCCATCACAGTAATAGCTGAAGCTAAAGGTCTAAAAAAAATCCAATTTAAAGAACTCAACTGAGAGACGTCCTTATGGGCGGCCATTCGGCATGCAGTTATCATATACTATACACGGGGGAACAAGCCAATTAAACTCGGAATGTTTTACAAATTGCAACGCCATCTGGCGTTCTTTTTTGTCAACGTACTTTCGTGCTCACTGACGTTCTTTATTGAAAACGTCCTTTCGTGATCACTAACGTTCTTTCGTACACATTGTTCTTTCTTTTCTTATGACGTCTTTTCGTAATATTTGACTATTAACATTGTATTTTGACCTTTAGTAGTAACATTTAGTTCTTTATTCGTCATATTTGACATTAATTGAGTACTTTTGTCCTTTTTTTCAACTTTGTATTTTTTTTACCGAATGGCTGCCAATACGTCCTAGCTGTTATGCGACAGGCAGTGATGTGAGGTGATGTGTCATCAAGGTCACATGACAGTGGCGATGGTCCATTCAAAAAAGCAGGATTTGAAAACAAAAACATTTTTTTTTTACCCAAGACCATCGTAAGTAGTGAATGCATTAAGAATAATGCAGGATAAGTTAAAAATAATGACCTTAATTTGTAACATTCATTCTTTATTTGTAACATTCAACTATTATTGCGTATGTGTGTCCTTTATTTCAACTCATATGGCTCCACAATGAACTTGTTCCAAATCACAAGACTAAACCGAAGCTAATCAATATAAAACTTAAATTTGATCAATCCTGCTTATTGCTGCATGAGATTTTTGATAATCACACTCTGAACAGACATTAAAATGTGACTTATTGAACCATAAACTACCTTTTTTAGTGGCATACTTTGTCTCTAAATGTAAGGGTGCAGGCAATTACATGGAAGAGCTCATCAGACCTGTTCAAGGATTTTCAAAATATCAGATGTTATTATTATGTCCAACAATACACAAGGTTAGTCTTAAATATGGCATCTTAGAAAAGCAATCAAATTTGCTCTATCCCCATGTGAAATGTAACAACATCCTTGTGTTTGACTATGAAAGTTTAGGGAAAAACTATACTGTATTCCTCAAATACAAACATCTTACCTTGTCTGTCCTTACTCTTCAGTTGTGTGAGGCAGTTGGAGAAGAAGCGTGCCAGGTTGACCGCCACTGGGGGACATGTCCCGACCTCAACCCCTGGGGGCCTGGGAGCGGGGACAGAGGCAGGGAAGTCAGGTATAGTGGCAATACAATCATTTACAACTCATCTCATAAACATCACCAAAGAATATTGTAAATTATGCACTTGAAGACTACATTCTATCCACTGAAGAGCAGTTTACAAGCAGTTGTATCCTCATGTACTTTATGTTACTGTCAGACTCATATGTTTCCTGTGGTTTAAGGAAGTACAATAAAGTCTAGAAACAAGCACCACCCTCATTTTCAGTATAAGACCAAATTGTTGTCATGAAAACAAAATAATAATAAAATAATCCCAAATCTCAAGTTATACACTAGACTGATCTATATAGTAAGTTTCAATATGAAATATTTAATGGTATTGGAGTTCTGCTCTGGAAACGGAAAACAACTTGTTTTCATCATGAAAATCACTAAAAAAATAAAATAAAATGAATACAATTCCCAAATCATTACAAGGCACCAGTTCCCCACCAGACTGATCCATATAGAAAGTTTCAACATGAAATATTTAATGGTTTTGGAGTTCTGCTCCGGAAACGAAAAAAACAGATGGCTGACGGACAAATGGACAATGCTGATCGCTATATCCCCATGTTTCAAACCAGGAGGTCAATAAATGTAAAAGTCTGTTTCCTGCTGCTTCTCTCAATAAAAATTCTGTCTTTTGTATATTTTTCAATTGTGATATTATGTAACGTTAACCATGTAAATATTTTAGGAGAGAGACACCTAAGTTGTGGAAACTTTTACCCAGTCCTTCTCCTTGTGAATGAAATGTGTCTAAAACAAACAGGCTGTACTTCAATGATAGCATACAGAATACCATATTTTAAAGGAAAGAGGTGAAAGCAAGTGTTAATGTCTGTGTCAGTCTGAACTGTATTGAAAATTACCTCAAAAAAAGCCTGAGCTCCTGAAGAATGAGAAGAAAGTCACCGGTCAGGAACTGAAAGAAACAAGAAAACAGCGTTGTCACTATCCCCCGCCATGGGGTACATTAGAATTTTGTTGGTTCATATAGTACTGAATATTAACTATAAAAAAGTCCTATAAAGCCTTAAAAAGAGAAAGCCACTTGGGCCACTTCATATCATCAGGAAAATTGATTAAATGTGAAATTATTACACATAAAAGGCCCTTTCTCTGGGAAAAAACCCTCAGTTTGATCAATATTTCTTAGATAAGCTAACTTCAGCGGTTTCTCAGAAAACTTGTCCTGATTGCATACACTATGCACCAAGTAAAATATGGGTCATGGGCTCTGTAAACAAATAATTTACGGGATTTTTGCAAAGTTTCATTCATGTAACATCAGTAGTTTCTGAGTAAAGTAAACTTGTCCCCATTTCACTAAGCTGAAAAGCAGACAGTATGCATTAAGTTGAAAAGCATGGAGCAAGGGCCATAACTCTGCAAAAAAAATAATGTATGGCACTAACTCTTAACAAGTATCTCTTATATAAGGATGCAAACTTTCATTCATGTAACTTCAGTAGTTTATGAAACTACTTGTCCACATATAACACAGTATGAAAAGCTTGAAGCAAAGGCCATAATTCTGTTAACAATTAATGTACGACACCAATTTTAGAACATTTGAGATCATGACCAGTCACATAAGTGTGTAAAATTTCTCTTTTCTAACTTGAATAGTTTTGGAGAAAATTTGTCCATACTGAGATGCGGACAGGCAGACAGAAGGATGGACGAACTCCTATATCCTATAATATTCAGAGCTATTAGAGAAAAAAAACATAACAAATTATAGGGCATCAACCCAGAGGTATTTCAACCTCATACTCTAGGTGTACATCAAACTGAAGGCTAAACCTAAGACTGGAGTTCAGGAGATCTCAGAAGTATCCAGTATTGTAATTATTGGAGCATTCAGCATTGTCTAGAGTCAGCCAATCAGGCCATGGCTATGGAAACTACATGGAGCTACATGTGTCCAGCATTATTAAAATCTAAGGATCCTTCCTTCCCTGATCATGCTGATTATGCTGATGCCATGAAGCACTGCTTTGCCTGGCTTAGGATTGCTTGTTACAGACTGGCCTGATAAAGCATTAAATTGCTGCCTACAGTGCAGCTCGGACTCACTCATTTAGGCTAAAAAAAATAATAGGGGTAGTCTTCGATCTCAGGCACCGCCCACATCATCATAAAGTCTTCCGTACTTCTTCATTTCGTTTTTTATTTCCATTTAAAATTTTTTTTTAGAAAATACTTATACTTTAAAACAATAAGATCCAATATAGCACAGTTATTTCCCTTTACATGCGCACTCCTTTACTGCACATCTAGTGTTATGGTATTGGTGGCAATAGGCGTTTGTATGCTTGTTTTTGTTGGGAGGCCCTTCCCAGGTTGATGGTACACAACTGTTTAAATTGTTTGATAGGCATTACTTAGAAGTTGACGGATGACAAGGTAGACAATTTAATGTCAACCAAGTCTTGCTTGACAACGGTTTAAGGATCTGTAACGAAACGTCGCTTTTTACAGTATTAAAGAAGTTGTTATCCATAAAATTGTGTCTACCTTGTCACACAACTGTTTATTTGGTTACATACAAGTTTGAGCACACAAAAGAAAAAAAACAATGCCCACCCGCTCCATATTTTCAAAAGTCATTGCCACTTGAGGCTGAGGTATTGTTACGAATTAAGCTACACAAGGTAAGATATTCAATAAGTAAAAAATACATACATAACTCAAAGTTACTTTTTCACAAATGCACATTTTAATCAAACTTGATCTGATAAATGTTCTCAAAAGTAAGGCCTAATTTTAGTGTCCTGAGGGTGTAAAAAAACATGAAATCAGAAATACTCCTTAGGGTCTCAAAAACACAGCATGCAAGGATACTAAACTAAGCTATACAAACATGTGTGAGCATAAGAAAGTCGGAGGTAATGCTTACCCCTTGCTGGCCCTGCTCGAGAAGAGGCACAGCTGTCAGGTCCAAGTTGAGTGCAGTCTCCACCCCCCACTTGATGATGAACTGACTCTCATGCTGGTAGCATCGGCTCAGCACTGTCATGAGCCAGGATGTGTGTAGGCACCAGCCAGCACCTGCCCACATGGAACACAATAGAACACTAACTCACCCGCGTGTAAATATCTAATCTTACTTTAAACCATGTCTTTGGTCTTTCATAACAATTAATAACAAACTTTAATTTCCATGTCATCATCAAAAAGTTCTCCAAGTTATTTTGTTAAGCCAAATATATTGAATGCAGTTTAGTGTTTGACATACACTATCCGCTTCCCTATTGATCCGAGGCCAGAAGAATGTTCTTTAGCAGCTAGCAACCAGCAAGCACCAGCTGGTCAGGGAGTAGCAATCATCCTGTGTAACCAGCAAGTACCAGCTAGTCAGGGAGCAGCAATCATCCTGTGTAACCAGCAAGTACCAGCTGGTCAGGGAGTAGCAATCATCCTGTGTAACCAGCAAGTACCAGCTGGTCAGGGAGTAGCAATCTTCCTGTGTAACCAGCAAGTACCAGCTAGTCAGGGAGTAGCAATCATCCTGTGTAACCAGCAAGTACCAGCTAGTCAGGGAGTAGCAATCATCCTGTGTAACCAGCAACAACCAGCTAGTCAGGGAGTAGCAATCATCCTGTGTAACCAGCAAGCACCAGCTAGTCAGGGAGCAGCAATCATCCTGTGTAACCAGCAAGCACCAGCTAGTCAGGGAGCAGCAATCATCCTGTGTAACCAGCAAGCACCAGCTAGTCAGGGAGTAGCAATCATCCTGTGTAACCAGCAAGTACCAGCTAGTCAGGGAGCAGCAATCATCCTGTGTAACCAGCAAGTACCAGCTGGTCAGGGAGTAGCAATCATCCTGTGTAACCAGCAAGTACCAGCTGGTCAGGGAGTAGCAATCATCCTGTGTAACCAGCAACAACCAGCTGGACAGGGAGTAGCAATCATCTTGTGTAACCAGCAAGTGCCAGCTAGTCAGGGAGTAGCAATCATCCTGTGTAACCAGCAAGCACCAGCTAGTCAGGGAGCAGCAATCATCCTGTGTTACCAGCAAGTACCAGCTAGTCAGGGAGCAGCAATCATCTTGTGTAACCAGCAAGTACCAGCTAGTCAGGGAGTAGCAATCATCCTGTGTAACCAGCAAGTACCAGCTAGTCAGGGAGTAGCAATCATCTTGTGTAACCAGCAAGCACCAGCTAGTCAGGGAGTAGCAATCATCCTGTGTAACCAGCAAGCACCAGCTAGTCAGGGAGCAGCAATCATCCTGTGTTACCAGCAAGTACCAGCTAGTCAGGGAGCAGCAATCATCTTGTGTAACCAGCAAGTACCAGCGAGTCAGGGAGTAGCAATCGTCCTGTGTAACCAGCAAGTACCAGCTAGTCAGGGAGTAGCAATCATCCTGTGTAACCAGCAAGTACCAGCTAGTCAGGGAGTAGCAATCATCCTGTGTAACCAGCAAGCACCAGCTAGTCAGGGAGTAGCAATCATCCTGTGTAACCAGCAAGCACCAGCTAGTCAGGGAGTAGCAATCATCCTGTGTAACCAGCAAGTACCAGCTGGTCAGGGAGTAGCAATCATCCTGTGTAACCAGCAAGCACCAGCTAGTCAGGGAGCAGCAATCATCCTGTGTAACCAGCAAGCACCAGCTAGTCAGGGAGTAGCAATCATCCTGTGTAACCAGCAAGTACCAGCTGGTCAGGGAGTAGCAATCATCCTGTGTAGCAAGCACCAGCTAGTCAGGGAGTAGCAATCATCCTGTGTAGCAAGCACCAGCTAGTCAGGGAGTAGCAATCATCCTGTGTAACCAGCAAGCACCAGCTGGTCAGGGAGTAGCAATCATCCTGTGTAACCAGCAAGCACCAGCTGGTCAGGGAGTAGCAATCATCCTGTGTAGCAAGCACCAGCTAGTCAGGGAGTAGCAATCATCCTGTGTAACCAGCAAGTACCAGCAAGTCAGGGAGCAGCAATCATCCTGTGTAGCAAGCACCAGCTAGTCAGGGAGTAGCAATCATCCTGTGTAACCAGCAAGCACCAGCTGGTCAGGGAGTAGCAATCATCCTGTGTAGCAAGCACCAGCTAGTCAGGGAGTAGCAATCATCCTGTGTAACCAATATAGAACAAAATGTGATGGAAATTGGAAATATGGGTCACATATTCCTTTGTAGTGTAACAACTGTAGCTGTTGCAATCAATTTGTTTTTGTTAGGGAGTAGTCGTTCATCGGTAAACTATTTGGTTCACCATGTGAACAGTTATCGATAACGTCATGTGATGAATTTGCAACATAACAATTGATTATTGATAATATGGAGGGGCCATGCCATAGAGACTCAACAATAAATTCTCTGAAATAAAAAAAATAGTTGTGTATAATTCTAAGAATATTACCTCTATTACACCATGGCCATAATTTCTATTTTGGATGCTCTCACACTGTAAAAATCTTTAGATTTTCAACAGACCTCCTCTTCACTTTGAAGGTATGAAGGTGTGTTTGATCAGAAAAGGGTAACCTAACCCTAACCCATAAAAGGGTGCTTGATAAGAAGGGCTAAGGATAAAATTGAGGGTAACCTACCCTAATCCCAACACAACTAAACCTTAGGATCAAAAAGGCATGCGAGATCTGTGAAGCGAGAGCCACAGCCAATAGCCTGTGGCGATTAGCACTATAAACTGTTTTGTTGCCTTCGAGTTAATTTCTAATGCTGACAGCATGAAATCTGTTTATATATTTCAACACAATATCCATGAAAATAGACAACAGTGAGTGTGCTGGGTTTAACACCGCTTTATGTGGGGAAATCTCAAAGTGATGCAGGTCTCAGACGTCTACATCTTTGGTGAAACCCATAAGCACGGATACGGTGCTGACAAACCGCGATACTGTCAGGGTAAACTGTGATTTGAACCCACAATTATATATTTCTGGTGTGCCCAAGGGAATTGCAGCACCTTAGACGACTTGGCCTCCCATGCCCCAAAATATTCTGAAAATATGTAATTTGAATGGAAAGAAATAATTCCAATTAAACTGAAAAGGAGCCCTAGTGAGATGGGAGAACAAGACTTAGTGAAAACACAAACTTGCTTCATTTAGGGCTTTTGCATTACAGAAAAAGGCTTGTAGACAGACCTGGGGTATTCGTATTCAGTATTCGTATTCAAATATTATTCCATACATTAATTTAGTATTCGCGTGTATTCAGTATTCACAACAACGCATGAATACAAGTATTCATATTGTATTCGAATAGTCTCTTGAAAGACCCTGTATTCATGAATACCTTTTTAATACATTTTGAATACTTTTGTACTTATATTAAAAAACACACCTTATTTCAATCACAACTGTTTGTAGTTACTCAGATCTGCACTTGGCCAACATCTGATCATGCTGATAACTAAACTGTCTGATCATGCTGATAACTAAACTGATGTGTTTGAACTACCGTACACATATTTTCAACTTTTGTCTTCACCAAACATCTAACAATATAGCCATGTGCCCTTAATGTGATCTTGGTACACATGATGCCTGTGGGGTGCAGCAAGGCTGCTTGTCTGGCAACAAAGTTGGATCATCTGGTTATCAAAGTATGGCAGCTTTGTTTTACATTCACACTCAGTCAACCTGGGGTGTCACTCCTCTTTGTGGCAGTATTTACTCAGTCTTTCACTGGCTGCCCTGGACCACACTTCATCACAATTGTCAACCAAAACTTCGGATTTCGACATGACTGGTAAAAATCAGTCAGGTGTGCCAGTAAGATGTAATGTATTCAAATATATTTTCAACGTATTCGTATTCAAAACATTGCACAAGAAAGGCGTATTTGTATTCATACAGTTACCAAGTATTCATATTTGTATTCGCCCCTGGTCTGCTTATGAAAAAATTATATGGTAAAAGGACTATGAGACGGACTAGTGATTCATATAAACATTCATTTTTATATACTTATATGTAGCATTGAAGAGTGAAGATAGATCTGATGGTTTGGACCCTAAGTGTATGGTGACATACATTACCTGAGTTTGTGGCAGCTTTCACAAGTGACTGCATCCGGCCTAGAAGTGGCTTTATAACATGAACCTACAACATGTACAAACATACATACTCATGTAGTCAATGAACGCATCACACCAGTGAGAAAACACAACAACTAATTACATGGAGTTGTCACAACTATACGACTTATGGCATGTATACAAACTGTATGCAAAGTGTACTATTATTACTAAATTTATAATCAAATCATGCCCTGTCTGGTTCATTTGTTCCTTGGCTGTCATTCATGTCATCCCCTCCATCGTCATCTACTCCGGTTCAACCGTCACAGCGATCAGGCAGGCATTCACACAACCCTCTCGCTTTCAAGTATGTCGTGTTTTCACCTTATGCTTTTCAGTGGGAACCTTTTGGGGGTTACTTGCCTATCAGTGGGAACCTTTTGGGGGTTACTTGCCAATCAATGGGAACCTTTTGGAGGTTACTTGCCTATCAGTGGGAACCTTTCGGGGGTTACTTGCCTATCAGTGGGAACCTTTGGGAGGTTACTTGCCTATCAGTGGGAACCTTTGGGAGGTTACTTGCCTATCAGTGGGAACCTTTTGGAGGTTACTTGCCTTTCAGTGGGAACCTTTTTGGGGTTGCTTGCCTATCAGCAGGAACCTGTTGGGGGTTCCTTGCCTATCAGTGGGAACCTTTTGGGGGTTACTTGCCTATCAGTGGGAACCTTTTGGGGGTTACTTGTTTATCAGTGGGAAACTTTTTGGGGTTACTTGCCTATCAGCAGGAACCTGTTGGGGGTTCCTTGCCTATCAGTGGGAACCTTTTGGGGGTTACTTGCCTATCAGTGGGAACCTTTTGGGGGTTACTTGTTTATCAGTGGGAAACTTTTTGGGGTTACTTGCCTATCAGCAGGAACCTTTTGGCTCAGCTGAATTATGACGTTTTAATGCCGAAAAGTTATATTTACAATGATTATGCTATATGCTTGAAGTGTGTTCTTACAAAATATACAACGAAAGTATGCAAACGATGTACATGAAAATGTGGGAGGTCACATGACCTCAAATATGAACGATCAGCTAGGTGTGGACAAATAGTGCTTTTTATCCTAACTTTTGCTTTAAAACAATGCCTGAGGAGTGTGTGTACATGTTTGACATCGATACACATCATATATATCTGTGCGAGTACTAAAACGACAAATGACCTTGACTGTCCTTCGCTACCATGTCGTCCGTGAACACTGACTGGGCGCAGTGTTATCGTTAAGCAAGTAATTATCTAAATACAACATTACCTATTTAGCCAAATATGGTTATTTCAAATCTACATGTTCTTATCTACATAATTACATATGTTGTGGTATTATCTCGACCGTTAATTATCATACATACCTGAAAACAACAAAGAATTTGGGTCACATCAGTTTATGTTTCATAAAACATGGCTGACAAAGATACGTCAGCCAATGACATAAGCGCATTCAATTTGACAGTGCGCTAAGCGGCACAACTTCCAGAGGACTGACAGAGTGATTTCCCTTAGACCGTGGACCAGACACTCAACATGTATTTACTTACACCCTTGAAAACACGGAATATATTACACAGGGGATGCAAAATTTAACTGAATGCACTTACAATGGGTGAAAAGTACTATATACAACATTTGGCAACCATAGTTGCCAAAAATTGTGTGGCCCAACAGTGGTACTTATCATTTGGGACGTCAAGAGAAGAGCTGCCAAATATAATTAACTGGCATTTTAGTATCCCACAAGCACCTGCGCACGCTTTGGACATAGAATCCACTCTTCCGTCATGTTCTTCTTTATATGCTCAGGCATCCTCTGCTTGGTAGCCTGTCGCTTCCCTTTAGCACTGCATGCAAGAAGTAACAAATACTCCAACTGGAGCTAGATTAAACTAGGACCAATAAAATCAGTTACTAAACTTGTAACTATCATGTAGCTGTAAATATAACAACTACAGAGAGTAAAATCAAAATCATCAGAATCAATCGTAAAATCAACAACTCATTGTAAGAATATGTACAACATGTACTGGGACATCACCTGTTTTTCTTCAAGGGTTTCAACCAACAGTATGTAATGTTCCCACACTACAGCCAGATCCCTGTTCCCTGTTTTCCACTGGAAGATAGGATATGGTCTCCCTGTCATATCTGTATTTACATCTACGTTGTTGCTCTCACACGTGTCTACAATCCTCTTCAACAGGTACAATGAGCGTTTTCTTGACACTGGATTTACACTGTACAGCCCCCTCTGGACAATCCCCCAGAAGCTGTCACTACATCGCAAATCTTCTTCAACAGTTTCTTCAGAAATTGGAAAGTAAAAATCTGCTAAACTACAAAACATGACAAGTGTTTTGTCTTCAAACTGGCTCTTTTTGCAATCAACTGTTTGACAGAGTAACTGAGTTTCTCTCCACAGCATAGCCAGTTTACTTTCTGTAGTTGTAGGTTCTTGTCTAAGTATAGGAGAAAGGACACCACTGATAACTCTTGCAAATACTTTGTCTGAGACAAGGGGAAATGTGCAAATAAGTTGAGCAAAGATCTTATGTAACAGGTGACATACATCGGGGGCAAATATTTCTTTCCTTCTTGCATTCAAGTATGTCCTCAGCAGTTCCACGGTGCACGAGACACCCAAGTACTCATCATTATGCTGGGTTGTGCCATAAATACCAGGACTGTCAGTACAATATGACTGTAATGCATCAGTACAGTGTTGAAGCACTTGGACTACTTGATCTGATGTAGATTTTTCTAAACTTGTTACTAAGAGTTCACATGTGACAAGAAGAATTTGATGTGTATTTTTACCACTGGAAATATGCATTGATGATTGGAACAATCTCAACATGGGTATGCATACACTCCAGATGAGCGAGTCAATTTCTGAAACTATATCTTCCTGGTCTTTGGTATCTGATTTAATGTTCTTAACCAATCTGCAAAGGATTTCCAAGTCTGCTGTATATTTTCCATCCAATATCTGTACACCTGCTTGTGATATGTTGCTGCTTATTTCATGAACCACATGTTTAATGATTCTTGGGCCATCAACGTCTGCCAGGCGACTGATACGTTGAATGATATCTGCCATAGTTGTCAGATCACAAATCACAAGTTGAACGATTCCCTTGTCTTGGCTGCCGATACAGCGATAAAACCAGACAGTTGTCCCATTCAGCGATTGCCTGAAAGTCAGGCCGGTCCGGGTCGGCGGGTACTACTAAAATCGGAATGACAAATACTAAAAACGAAACGTGCGCAAATACGTACATTAAGTGTCCACAAATCTAGATGGATATATGTATGGTGTATGTGCAAAAACGTCTCTGTGTGTGTGTGTATGTGTGTGTGTGTGTGTGTGTGTGTGTGAAACGAGAAGTTTGAAGAAAAATAACCTTACAAATGTGAAACGTACAAATACTTGTCATTCTGCTGTGTAATAAACCAGTTTATTACTCGCCCCACGAAGAGAACATCCGTTTAACTAACACACAGCTGTATTACACCTTGTGTAATACCAAAGCGCATGCTTATGTACTCCTAGACCAGTTTCACTAACAATAATAGAAAACTCAAAACATCCATTGGCTTATTAAACGACATTGCGTGTGGAGATGATAGATCACTGAGCGGATGACGCCACATGGCATAGGGTATTGGGAGTTACGATAACCTTACAAATGTGAAACGTACAAATACTTGTCATTCTGCTGTGTAATAAACCAGTTTATTACTCGCCCCACGAAGAGAACATCCGTTTAACTAACACACAGCTGTATTACACCTTGTGTAATACCAAAGCGCATGCTTATGTACTCCTAGACCAGTTTCACTAACAATAATAGAAAACTCAAAACATCCATTGGCTTATTAAACGACATTGCGTGTGGAGATGATAGATCACTGAGCGGATGACGCCACATGGCATAGGGTATTGGGAGTTACGATAACCAGAGCGCCACGATAGTTTTGTTGAACGGACCCCTGAATTATAAAGGTAAAGCTGTTGTATGTTTTTAGCAATACATGTCAAGTTTTGACGTGTTTGAAGTATTATTCTTTTAAAACTCAATTATATTATGCTGTGGATAATATATTATGCTGTGGATCACGTAGATGTCTGCCTATTCACGAACGATAGTAATTTTTTTAAGTTGTAAAAGGCAAGTAATAAATACAATACTAAACTCGCTCCCGTGTAATATCAATTTTATGAACTCGTGAATAGTTCTGGTATCTGACTCGTATATGTTCGTGTATATCATTTATCCATCACGAAACTAAAGTGTCTGCATACGATTCAAGCACGCATTTAAAAAATACCTCACTATAGTTTCACCTAATTTGTCGATCAATCCAGATCACTATTATACACGTTTTCTTTATGACGTCACAATGGAATCCTGAGCATGGTCTCTACATATAAAAAGTACATTTCTTCAGGATCGTCTCAGGCGAGGAAAACACACTATAACATCACAGACGTATATAACATACTGTATTATTCGAACGATTATTTCAAATTGCACTGTATTTTAACAGCGATGTCAGATGGTTGTGTGAGGAAAGGTACTAGATATATCCTAGAGAATTGCTCGTCGCTGCTTATAAGCGTAAAATGATTTGTTACACTTCTCATACTGTTAATGTGGCAAACGCCAAATTCGAGATAAAGTTACAAAATTCTACAGTCAAGTCATACTTAGTACCTAATCCAATGATCGAGATAGCGTTGTATATCTATGTTTATATCGAAATGGAGATCATATTTATATGTATTTACATACTAGTAGTGAGGCGTTCGGGACTAAGTTCGGGAATAAGTTCCAGGCACCCAAACATTCGAGATAACAGGGTCCGGCTGCATATGATATTAGATGTGCGAGCTGGCCAGTTAGGCGCGATCAACATCAGTCGTAACTGTTTTGTGGATACGATCGCCTAGATTACCCGTGGTAGAATCGCTGTTGGCGGGAAGGCGTAAGCAGCGTTGAGATTTTACCATGATGTGGTCAGAGCGTCGTACCTCCACGCCTCTAGATCTGGACTCGGAGAGACGAATCTGGCGAGTTGTGTGGTGAACCTGGGGGCGAACAGGTCGACCTCTGGGCGGTGGTAGAGGTGGCAAATCTCCTTGAATGTAATCAACATTCTGGTCGATCCGGACGGGACAGGGAATCTGCTATGACATTGCTTGCTCGAGCGTTGATGCTCAATGCATCGATCATTTGAAAAAAATCCATCGTCAGAGCCAGTAGGCAGGCTGACTGTTTGGACCCCACCTTGTTGATGTACCATACTACACTGAGGCGTTGTCGGACTGTATCATCAGTTGAGATGACTAACTTCCTGCTGTTTGATGATATTCCAGATGCGCTCCCCAACCTACTGTCGATACATCCACGAACAGGTGGTGTGTTGGTAGAACGGGTTCTAGGGGAATTCCGGAGCAGACGTTCGTTCTGGATAGCCGCCATTGTAGATGGGCGTAAAGGTGTAACGGAAGCGGAATCTGGACCAGGCAATCATCGATCTGAGGCTACGGTCTTAGGAAGCGCCGAATTGGCCGTAATTGTAGTCGACCTCTCTGGGTGAGGGCTTGCGCCGACGTCAATAGACCTAGCAACTGCTGCCATTGTCGAAGAAGTAGAGACTGTCTGAGTGCCAGTGGCACGAGCCGTTGTGTCTTCTTCCATCTGTCCGGAGGGACAAGCATCTTTCCGAGATCGGTGTCGAAAAATGCTGCAATGAATTGCAGTTGTCGAGAGGGCGTGGTTTGCAACTTCTCTATTTTTACTAACCAACCGTGCTGGTGGAGTAGTTTCTGCGCGAAGGCGAGATGTCAAATTAGGACGTCCCGGTCGGCATGGGCCTGGATGCAATCGTCGATGAACGATTCGAAGACGATTCTCCTGACGTGCAGGAACTTCGTAATGGGCTTGGAAGAAGGGTAAAAAGCCACAGGGCTGAAGATATTCCAAATGGGAGCACCTTCCATTGGTTGTGACGACCGTGGAAAATAAGCCGAAGGTAATGCCGGTGCTCAGGATGGGTGGGCACGTGAAGGAAGGCGTTTTGTAAGTCCAGGCTGACCATGTAGTGTGCTGTATAGACGATCGACCTTGAGGGGAGTGATCTGAAACTCGACCCTTAGGATGTCGATCTTTAGGACGTAGAGTGAGTGAGTATGGTTTTACGCCGCTCTTAGCAATATTCCAGCAATATCACGGCGACCCGACCGCCCCCTTTAGGATGTAGAGTCTTGTCAGTCTTGTCAGATCGTTCTCGAGAAGCCTGTTACTTGGAATGTCGACCATTGTCATATCGACCCATGGAATGTCGACCCTCGGAACATCGATCTGACAAATGTCGACCCTGGTTCGATGTCGACCTCTCCGTAGAATGTCGACCCTTAGAACTCGACTCTGAATGTCGACCCTTGTCTCGATGTCGATCTTCCTCAGGCCGAAATCGCTCTCTACTCTTCCTAAGTCCAGTCAGCGCTGTCGCTGGAACCGGAGTAAGTGGATCAATCGGAGTAGAGATGAGGCTGGTCGACGTGGGACCGACTGGTGGAACTGCAACCTCCAAAGTCGTTGATTGACTTCCAATAGATTGGGTATGAGTAGATGGACATATCTCAGTAGACTAGTTTTAATTTACTGCCATCACCATACGTGTGTCCGACGTATTCGCCGTGTAAAAAATGCATCTTCTTCCACTGAGAGGGAAGTGATCGTGGCTGGTGTCGTTTGCTTAACCACGGATTTTACAGATGGACGACTGCGAGTTTTAGTCACACGCTTGGGTTTCTTAGACGATGAGGGTCCATGTTCTGTATCTTTAGATAATGATCAGCGATCAATGCCTCTCTCCTGGCATTTCTTAAGATAGTCAGTGAATACCTCCTGGGACAGATTAGTGCATTCTGAACACAGTAGACCTGGCTGACATACGCCCAAACAATCACAACATAGATCCACCGGCGAAAAAATGTGGGGACACTTCTTGCAAGCTGGTCGTTTTGCTTGATCCTTGATCATATCTTAGGGGTAAAAGGTGCCCCAGTAGTATAGGTAATGGGGGTTCTGGACCACTTCCACTGGAGCCAGATTTATTACCTATACTGCTACTACAGGGGGGATTTTTTATGCCAAAATGATGATGCGATTTAACGATAGTCATGAGATTGGCTCTAGCTCACCAATACCTGGGGCCAATCATTGCTTTAGATGAGTCTAAATGGTAATAAAAATATTCTTTATTATTTTTATCGATAAAGCGATATTCAACATTTTTATTAAGTTCTTCGTTCATTTTACTAGGAGACCAGACTATATAACTACACTCTTTTTGTAAATTGATAAGAAACAATTGATAACCGTATTTGGTCGGTTTGACATCACTGATATAATAAAAACCTTGTGGTAATTCTCTCCATTTAATAGCTTTCTCCATTATTATATATTTATGTAAGCATTTGTCTAAATGTAATCACACGATAGTAAGCAATCTATTTTTAATCTCCAACCAGTTCTTTGGTTTTGGCACGGAATAATTGACGCGCTTGTTGCCTCCCCTGTTCTATGAACTTTTTTTTCTCGTCTTCGCTAATACCACTGGTCTTACGAGATTTTGATCGAATCTCCTGCTTCATTTCGTTGTATTTGGTGAGTTCCGACAGCACTAAACGAAACTCATCCTCGGATATCTTACAATCGGCCATTGCTGTCGAAATATGATCCTCAATGCTGTTCAACTTTGCTTCGGAGAGTATCCGAATACTATCGTGTTTTAATGCTTTCTTTTGCAACCTACGAGAAATGAATTTTATCGCTATTCCTGCCAGTCCCGAGACTCCAGCGGTTATTTCCATGCCGAGCACGATAGGCGCGGCGATTATAGTTGATAGTAAACCGATACCCGCTACACCGAGTCCCATGCCAGATACTACAAGAGCGGTGTCAACTCCGTCCAGAGCATTCACGGCTCTGCGATACTTTTTATACAATCCAAGTCTCAACTCCCTATCCTTCCCTATTCGATGTTTTATGTCGCTTATTTGATGTAATCGAAATCCATCAACAGTTTCCATCTTTTCAAATGCTTCACCGAGCGCCGGATATAAAGTCATAGTGTATATAAAGATCATATAATAGTCTTTAATTGGTCTTGCTTAAATGTTTTGAGACTATACATCAACCTTATCAAATGTATATTATACGGCAAGAATATCTTAGAAAGAGAAATACTGTCACTTTTAATAATTTGGACCCCCTCGAGGGTTGCAACGGGCGATGCTCCGATATGAATAATACTGCAACGTTGACGCTCGTGTTTCTTGAGCCATTTAATCGATAGACCTGGTAGTATATCGAAGGCATCTTCCGGTGCATCTCCGAACAAGACTTCAATAATAAGCGTAGAAAGATTAGGTATTGCACTCAAGTTAACTTTAATATCTTCGAATTCAGTAACCAAATTTAAAGTAACATTTTTTAAGGCCGGACCACTATATAACATATGACCTGGGTTTTCTGGCAGGGGGGTAACTAACAGACTTTTTCGTTTTGACGGAATATAAGCCGCGAGTACGATGCCACTATTTATTATCTTAGTTAAATTATGTCCCTTACCCATCATCACATAAGGTGGGGTAATGACGATATTCAGTAGCCACTCGATGTTTGCTTCGATCATAGTCCATTTATTATCGTCGTTGCGAGTAATATTGTACGAAGTGTTTTTAAGGAGTCTACTAACATCAACATCGCTTAAATCTCCTAGATTACCCGTGAATGTAACTTCTTTCCGATTGTATACATTATCGTGTAAGTGTAAAGCATATAATTTACCATCGGTACCGGGTTTACCAAATCCTTCTGTGTCTCCGAGATCGGAAAGCGCAATTGTATTACATTGTCTTACTGTTCCAGGGCCTGATGCATCAACCATTATTTTTAATATGGAGTGTTACACTTAAGTATCATATATGTACAGGTTGATGTTTTACATCTAATACAGAAATTTTAAGGTCTGAAATAATACCCCGCTTTAATTCTTTATATTGTAATGTTGAGAAAGATTCCGTTCTACCGCTATTATATTTTTCATTTTTCACTGGAACACTTCTTAGCAGAGTTGAAGGACTTTCTTGTTGAATATTATCTGTCGTACTGATTTGATCAAGATGGATGCACAACTCTTTATAGGGAACTAAATCGGGTAAATAGAGTCCCTGATCTGATGTCTTGATTACTGTTATTTCTCCTCCCCATCCAAGTGTGTATGCTAAGTTCACGTAAAGCTTTACATCCTTTGTTCCAGTGTTTAAAATCAGTAACCCATTTGACTCATTTTGTGTTATACTAATTCCATTAGGCTTAAAAAATTCATCATTGAGTGAGCATACGCTGTAATACCCATCAGGTATAATGTATTTTTTACCATTTATTTCTGTCTCATTATTATAACCCCTCGTAGCACTTATATTGGTCCACAGTGGGTAATACGTTACATCGCATAGAGCGACTTCGAGTTGTCCATCCGAGTTATCGATAGTACGAAGCAGTTGAATAGACTGACCATTTGTTATTCCCAGGAGTGTAACATACATATCAAATATACAATGATACTATATCATAACTTAAATATGGAATTAACCATTATTTTTAATATGGAGTGTTACACTTAAGTATCCTATATGTACAGGTTGATGTTTTACATCTAATACAGAAATTTTAAGGTCTGAAATAATACCCCGCTTCAATTTTTTATATTGTAATGTTGAGAAAGATTCCGTTCTACCGCTATTATATTTTTCATTTTTCACTGGAACACTTCTGAAAAGAGTTGAAGGACTTTCTTGTTGAATATTATCCGTCGTGCTTATTTGATCAAGATGAATGAACAACTCTTTATAGGGAACTAAATCGGGTAATTCACCATTTGAAATAAATATTACGCCGGATGATAATGTTGTTTCTCCTCCCAATCCAAGTGTGTATGATAAGTTCTCACCAATAATTATTTTTGTGTATCCATTGATGATTTTCACTGTCCCAGTCGCCTCATTTTGTGTGATACTAATTTTACTAGTATTAAAAAATTCCATATCAGACTTAAAATAATCATCATTGAGTGAGCTTATGCTGTAATACCCATCAGGTATAGTAATAATTCTATTAATTCTATTTTGGTCATCTATTACAAATATCTCATTATTTCTTCTCGCAGCACTTATATTGGTCCACCGTTGGTAATACGTTACATCGCATAGAGCTACTTCGATTTGTCCATCCGAGTTATCGATTGTATGAAGCAGTTCAATAGACTGACCATTTGTTATTCCCGGGAGTGTAACATACATATTAAATATACAATGATACTATATCATAACTTAAATATGAAATCGAGATACATTACTAATCAATCGATTATAGTAACTGCCTCTGGTGCTGAATTTTTCGTTAAATTCCCCGATATCTTTGAAAAGTACAGGGTCACGGCAACTAGCGATAAAATGGTGCACGATTGGTTTCACAATCCGATGCAATTTTGGCAGAATCAGTTAAACTTTGCCATATGGTGTGCCACTACGGGATGTGGCGTATCTGTTAATGCCCCAGGATTTATGCTAAATAAGTCTGTTTTATTATTTCACGTGTACTATCAGATTAGACGTATACTTAAAGAAATTAGTGCTCCATTACCGCAGGATGGAGCGTGGAATTCCACAAATAATAATAATGATAGGTCCGCGTATGAGCGTATTTGTAATGAATTTAATGTTTCTACGAGTAAAGATTGGCGCATTAAAGGAGCAAACCATGGTCTAGGTGTTCCGTACAGCGGACAAAGAACTGTTAAAGAAGTCAGCGATGATTTAGTTAAAAAAACTCATCAACCATTCGATCCATTTAAATTCTTACAGATAGTTGTAAGATTTTTGTAAGATTGCATAATCTTAATCATGGCTGGGAACTTTCGAGTAACGATTGGAGAGGTTCTCTTATGAGTTTTAAGGGTGGTTTGGCTTATATTGTTACAAAATTTATACAAATAAACGATACCGCAAACGCTTGGAATGAATTTCTTAATGATAAAACGGAAAATAATTTTACTAACCGAGGATTTGTAAGATTTAATGAATCGATAAGAACTTATGTATGGGCAATTCTCGGTGCACAATCGCAAACACGAACGTCCATTATCGGTTCTGGGACGGCGCTCGATGCGCAAAAACAGTTTGTCGCAAACGTGGAGGACGCCATTAATTCACCAGTTGACATACCATCGTCTATAAAGCGTTTTCAAGATGCATTATAGTACGCTCAATCCAAAGTGGACTTCGTTTATGCGCCGGGACTATACATGTCTCCGAGTAATATGGAACTTAAGATCGGTCAAGTGATAGGTTATAATAATAAAATTGTTATCGCTACCGATCAACAAAAACCAGGTATAAATTCAGATATTAACGTCGAATTAATAACACAAACGATCACGGGCGAAAAGGGAATAGTCAAGCCACAAACACCAACTATCGCTCAACCATCTTTTAATGCACACGCACAAGTGTCACCGCATATTGCGGCTAAAAATCAACAACATATCGATGAAAAAACAGCGCTTGTAGTGGGTGGAGTCTCAGTTGGTTTACTTATGATTTGGTTAGCGAACTGATTTGGTGGATAAATAGTTCTTAGCGAACACGAACACACGTACAACAGCCCTGCAATTGCTACGATCAACCCCCACAAGTTTTGACTAAGCCAAGTGGTGGTCTTAGCTAATAAATTCAATAGCCAGGAAACAACACTCCCTATTATACCGGGAAGTGCGGCCGCGGCTTTCTCAGCGAGCTTTCCCAGTGCTGAACCTAATGCTTTTAAATGCTTTTTTATCCACTCTTTTATACCATTTTTATCGTTAGGCGGTGTACCTCCACCTGTACTGCCACCTGTTAACGAGAGAGTCAAAGTCGATATAATAAATCCCAACGCGGTTAAAATACTGGCAATGGTTATTCCCTGTTCTCTGAACAATGTTTTAATTTTATCGGCCAGTGTAGTATCATCGTTGAGGACTTGATCGATAGTTTCTCGAATACGACTGATTTGCGAACGAAGTGCCTTTCTATTACTGGAAGCAGCTTCGAGGCGGGCGGATCTTTCGTCTTCTAAGTTACGCAATCTTTCCGCTACGCAGCGTCTACTGAATTCATCACCCGCCTGTTCAAGTTTTGTTTTCTCTTTAGCTATATGCTTGTTGATTTCGGATATCTTGGCTATATTATTGATGAGTTCTCCCCGCATTGTTCGCATTGCCTTGTCAAGACCTCGTAATTCCCTAATACTAAACTCTGAATATGGTACCTGTAATGTGGAATTATCGTAATAGGTATCTAAGATTTCTCTGAGTCCGTTCGAGGCCACGTTAGAGGCTTCTTCCAAATCATCTGTGTTACTGAGTTCAGTACGCACAGTCCTAAGAACCTTAGTAGTCTTCGCGGAAAGTCGTCGGTAGTCCACAAAACCTAATTTATCACGAACAGTGCTGATGCCGTGTTTAGCAGCTATCGTAGACAAGGCTAGGGTCTTACGAGAATGAGAATGCATAAGATCAATATCCGGAGAGTCACGCAGTCGCAATATTCCTTTACTATCTATCGTAAACTTTGAAAAGTCACGGCCTATTGGGGTATCTTCTTTTAAGGCATCGTAATAATCATTGACGGACGATTGTAAAAGTTCATCGTTAAGACTACTAAACCTGGTTTCATCAGTACCCTCTTCAGTTCGATTCGGATCATCAAAGGTACTTAGATCAAAGTCATTAATATCAAAATCAGTCATTTTTATATTAAACATAGGGTACATAATTTCAATATAAACAATGTCTTCGCAATACGGACGCAAGTTAAACCCACAACGTAGACTTCGAGATCCATTAGGGGTCAAAGCAATTCGTCAGTCTGTAACTATAACTAATAACCCTAGTACCATCGATCAGAATCAAACGCTTCTGGTTCGCTTTCCTAATCTCGGCGCACACGATGTGTTAGTTCTGGGAACTGTCCGACTAGCATTTACGATTAGTTTGACTTCTACCGACGTTAACAGAGAGCCCGTTCAGAACATAGGTCGTGCTATTGTTAAGAAAATCGCCATTAAAATTAGCGGTAATGAGGTTTTGAGTATCGACGATAGCGATGTATACTATTGCTACATGGATCTCTGGAGAACGGATAAAGAGCGGGAAAACTTACAGTACCAAGGTATTTGTAATAAGAACACATTGAGACTGCGCGTGGGTGCTGAAAATGGTGTTGATACCAACGAAAAAGATAAGGCCGTTGCCGACGCATTAGGTAACAGATTCTATGTTCCCCTAGACTTTGAATTACTAGATTCCCACATGCCCTTTTATCAAGCATCCCTAGGCGATAGGTTAGAATACGAACTCACTTTTAATGACTACGGTAGAGTAATCAGATCTGCTAATGAAGATGCTAGATATTCCATTGACAATATCTCTCTGGAGTACGATATGATAACGGATCCCGAATTAGCCAGACAAATTCGTAACCAGTATACGGGAAGTTTAGCCATTTTGTACGATCGCGTGCTGCGACACCGAAAGATCACGAGGGACAAAAAAGATATGATGTGGAATATCAATCTAAACGTTCCCACGAGGTCGCTGAAGGGTATTTTAATGTTGTTCGAGGACCCCTCCGATGCGTTGAAAAGAAATACCGAGAAGTTTTACAATCCCAAGATTACAAAAGTAGAATTAACTATCGAAGGCGTTCCTAATCAACTATATAGCCAAGGAATGCTAGCGTATCACCAGTGGGATGAGATTAAAAAACTTCCTTCTATAAAACGTTCTCCGGAAGTTAACGCGGTCGTGAAAGATCTGTCTCTCGGGAGTGTAACGATGGGTGAATACCTCACCACGAAGTACGCGCTATGGCTCGACATGCGAACAACGGACGATGACCAATTACACGGCAGTGGGAGGAGAATAGAAAATGCTAGCGAGGGTGCCACCATACAGATAACGAAGCTTCAGGAAGCGGCTGGTAAATTAAACATATATTTGTACGTGATTATGGATGCGCAACTTAATATACAGAATGGGAGATTCGTGCAAGCAATCTATTGATAATCTTTTACCTAAAGATCCGCACTGCGCTATCATATGCGGGCAAACGGGCTGCGGAAAAACAGCCTTTATTCTAGATATTTTAGAAAGTCATTATCGGGACGTTTTCGATCATATTATTATTCTGTGCCCGACTATAAGCGTTAATAAAACATACCTATCGAGAGATTGGGTAATGAATGACGACGGGGTACACAGAGTCGATCCGGCAATCGTTTAAAAGACTGCCTCCGAGTATGTCACGAGAAATACAAAGGAGAATCGACCCTTTTCGTAATAGACGACTGCAGCGCGAGTAAAGAACTAACAAAAAAGAAAGATATGCTTTGGTATTTAGCATTCTCCGGTCGGCATACTCAACATAGCGTTTGGGTACTTACTCAAAAATACAACTCTGTCCTGAAAGATCTCAGAGAGCAGACCAAATGGGTAGCTCTGTTTCATTGCAAAGATCGAGATTCATTCGAGGAATGTTTACGCGAAAATGATGTCATTTATACCAAGGGGGAACGAGATAAAGTCAGAAAACAGTTAGCGGCAACGAAGCACTGTAAACTCGTATTAAAAACCGATCAACCAGCTGCTTATGCAATTGCTTAGCAAAATGTAGCAAAATTATAGCAAAAATATAGTAAAATTATAGCAAATGTAGCAAAAATGTAGCAAAAATGTAGCAAATTGAACATTAGCGGTTAATATTACATAAAATGTGGTTCGAAATCATCATTCTTTCGCAACAGTTCATTATTACGGGTTGTATTGGATATGTCATATTATATTATGTTAGACTTAAATATCTCCTTAGGTATTACATTATGGAATGCGACGAACTCATCGAACAAATGCTCAAAGAATCTGATGCAGATCAAAATGTTACAGATAAATCTTTAGATAAACATAGAGAAAGACTCGGGGCTTTGGTAGCCGGTGGAAAATGTTCCCAATATTTGGGAGAAAATTATACCATCGAAAAAATTGATAACATGACCGACGAAGAAATTAAAAAACTGTACGCGCGTTACGAGTCTAGATTGGGAGCTACCATGACTAAAACGATAGGGTCTTCTATATTACAACTATACACAGCCGTAGCTAGTACGTTTCTCCCCATCCCGGCAGAACATCGCCTGTATTTATGCGAATTTCTAGAGAAAGACCCATTCATCGAACACGCTATAAGCGCAGTGAGCTGTGAGTTTTATCATAAATTCGGAATGTTCTTAGCTCCGTTCACCACAGCTTTAATAACGGCTAGGTATTGTCAATTTAAACATACGTGCCCACTTAATAATATAAAGAACGAAGTTCAAATTAATAATGGAGACACAGGTGACACCACAGATTGTGAACGAGGAACAACAGATTGTGAACACACAACAACAAGTGAACACACAACAACAAGTGAATGAGGAACCATCACATGTGACTGTGAATGAGGATGCACCACATGTGAATGAGGATGCACCACATGTGAATGAGAAAACAAAAAAACAACCAAGAGTGACAAAGAATCCTTTGAAAATAGCCGCAGGAAGAAAGGGAGGGCTGGCGCGCAAAGCAAAATTAATAAATAATTCAAATATTTATTCGATTAAAACATGGGCACTAGTAGGAGTTGCTGGTATAGCGGCTGTATGGTTCTTTTATAAGACCGGAGAAGAGAAAACGTCACCCCCGCCGCAACAAGAAGTTCAATTAGAGGTTAGTCCTCATATAATGCTATAAGAAGCATGACTACTCCAGTTACAGACGGTAAAATGTTGGTAAACGGGACGTATCATTCAGCGGTGGTCACCGGCTTGGCCATTGGCTATGCTCGTATGGCTAAAATGATTACTAAAGCCACACCTCCCAAGCTAGATTTTAATGGATATGACATCGGAATGGCCATTCTTGATATTGGATTGGCTATGGCAACGAAGGATATGCTCATCAAACAAGGACTTATCCCGGAAGACATAATGAAGTAATTAAACATTTGAATATTTATATTCATATAAACATTTGAATATTTTATATTATTATACATATGGCATCAATTGCGATGATGGTCGGTGGAGCTATTGTTAATGCTCTAGCTTTTTCGGGGAGTAATTTTTTATTTTCTAGTATGAGAGGTTCGGAGGAGAAAAGACATAATAAAGCTTTAGAACAACTCCAAGCAGCCCAGTCACAATGGGCCAGAAATAGGACATTAAGATTAGACTTTATTCATGAAAAACTGCTTAAGGAAGGACATTCAATTCAAACGTTTAAGGATGTTGAATCTGCCATGCACGAATACTTCCTCGTTTATGGGAAAAAACTAGACTCAATACCAAGACCAACAATGAGTCAGTTTTATACACCGTCAGAGGAACAAAAGAACCGAGAGGTAAAATTTATCATGTTGGGATTGACTGCTGTATTGATTTTCAGCCAAACCATGAATACGCAGTGACAGCTGTGGCTATGACCTAGTTTAGAGCGATCTATAAATAGCATAATCAATATCTCGCCTAGTGTAGATGTGATTTGCATTTAGACAAATGATATGATAGATGTATATACCATGAATAACTGCAAGTTTACACTCATGGGGAAGACTACTCTTTGTAATAGACGCTGTGTTGATTTTTACTGCGGCATACACAATTATTACATCAGGCGTGGAAACATTAACTATACGTGTTCTGAATGCGGGATAGGGGTCAAAGGTCGTTATTGTTTATGCAAGAAACACGGTGCTGACAGGGTCAGGAACCAGATTATTTATGCTAGGAAGAGAGATTACATCAATGAGAGGAATAGGTTGGGGAGAATATGTATTTAGATATATGAAAAACAACCAATTAGACATTTGTCTCATTTTGCATATACCATTCAACCACAATGGTTTTTGTCAGAGAATTAAAAGCTATGGCAAAGCAAAGTGGACTGCGTGGATATTCTCGTATGAGAAAAGCTGAATTGATGGATTTACTCGGTTTGGAATACAACAGACCCCAGACTGTTAGAGAACTCAAAGCTCGAGCGAGAAACAGTGGGCTGAGAGGTTATTCTCGAATGAGAAGAGCTGAATTGATCGCTTTACTAGATAATAATCAACCTATTGATAATGTTGATAATGATAATGATGATGATAATCAACAACAAGAATTAATATTTGTACCCACATCCGCCGGCGTTGGTAAATATCTAAGAGGTTGGAAGATGGATATTAATTCCAACATGGATGTTAACGATATTAAGCCCATCATATGGAGTAAAATTAACGAGGAATTAGATGATTTACATAGCAT
This sequence comes from Haliotis rufescens, assembly GCF_023055435.1. NCBI lineage: Eukaryota > Metazoa > Mollusca > Gastropoda > Lepetellida > Haliotidae > Haliotis > Haliotis rufescens. Next base: position 46,955,397 of record NW_025964001.1, on the reverse strand, counting down.
AAAATACCAGCTGACGATTAAAATGACATTGAGTAAAAGTAACACAGACGATAGCACCGAATATACCGAACCATATTTCCGTAGCAATCAAGAAGTTATAACCGAATCCGATACTATAAACTCATCATTAGATACATCAATTCAGAGGATACAGGAAACTTTAGAACGCTGGACTAATAGACGTTCTGGTTGGGGTGTGGATAAAATCGATAGTTTATATTTAGATATAGCAAATTATATGCCTTTCAAAGGTGGATCTTATATATATTTACCCCCGTATTATAAGAAGAAAAAAGCCATAATTAACGTAAAAAATAAATCCAATGACTGTTTAAGAATGATGATAAGATCTGCATTGTTCCCCGTAGACAAGCATCCGGATAGACCTTCTAGCTATCCCCAAAACGATGGACTCAACTTCGATGGTATAGACGAACCTACACCAATATCACAAATTGATAAGGTGGAAAAGCAAAATAATTTAGCTATAAATGTTTTCGGACATTCTAAAGGAATTGTTGTACACAGGATAAGCTCCGCTCCGGAAAATATCCCCAGAATCAATTCATTTCTGATCGAAAAAGATGGTAAATATCATTATACGTGGATAAAGAGTTTAAACAGGCTATTATATGATCAAACAAAACATAAAGAAAAGAAATATTTCTGCGAAAGATGCCTGCATGGGTACAGCAGACAAGATCTATTAGAAGCGCATAAAGAAGACTGTAGAGGTGTTGGACAGAATGCTATGAGGATCGATATGCCTAAAGAGGGAAAAAATATATTAAAATTTGAACATTATTGTAATCAAATGCCAGTACCGTACGTAATTTACGCCGACTTCGAAGCGCTTATCAAACCCATAGAAAATACCAACCATAGTAGTTTTACGTACAAAACTCAAGAACATATTCCTTGTGGGTTTGGATATATAGTTGTAAGGTATGATGGGAAAACAAACCCGCCCGTGATTTACAGAGGTCCCGGTGCAGCGGGAAAGTTCCTAGAATATCTACAAAATGAAGAGAGAATAATCAGGGAAAAATTATCGTGTAAGAAACCCATGCGTATGACGAGGGATGATTGGAGGGCCCATAAGAAGTCAACGAGTTGTCACGTTTGTAATAAACCCCTGGATGGGGATTCCGTAAGAGATCATTGTCACGTCACGGGTAATTATCGGGGAGCCGCTCATAACGAGTGTAACTTGAAACTAAAAATGAATTCTCAAACAATACCCATCCCCGTTGTGTTTCATAACCTTAGGGGATACGATTCACATCTCATTATGCAAGCTATCTCGAAGACCGACAGCGGTTTAACGTGCATTCCTAATAATATGGAAAAATACATATCGTTCTCGTTGACTAAACCTATACATTATAGGGACAAGGATGGGAAATCTAGAACAAAGCAAAGTAATGGGCTTAGATTCATAGACTCCGTACAGTTTCTGTTATCTTCCCTGGACAATTTAGCTAATGCGAACAATCCCGATGACTTCGCGATAACAAATAAATATACCGATAAGATAACACGTCATTTGTTGCTGAGAAAAGGTGTATATCCTTACGAATATATGGATGATTGGTCTAGATTCGAAGAAACTGAATTACCACCCCTCGAATCATTCTATAGTAACTTAACAGAATCTAGAATAACAGATGCCGATTATGAACACTCTCTGACGGTGTGGGATAAATTAGGTTGTAAGAATTTAGGCGATTATCACGATCTGTACTTAAAAACCGATGTACTGTTACTCGCCGATATATTCGAGATATTTAGAAAGACATGTTTAAAACAATACGGCTTGGACCCGGCATGGTACTATTCCAGTCCCGGACTATCGTGGGATGCATTGTTGAAGAAGACCGGCGTAGAACTAAAACTACTCACAGATTACGATATGCACTTGTTTATTGAGAAAGGATTAAGAGGTGGTATATCGATGGCAGCTAAAAGGTATTCTAAGGCTAATAATAAATTAGTGGAAGGATACGATCCCAGTAAACCCGACACGCATATATTATATCTCGACGCTAACAATTTGTACGGATGGGCTATGAGTCAACCTTTACCCACGGGTGGTTTTGAATGGGTCGATGATATCGAAGTGAATAAAGGGTACATACTAGAAGTTGACTTGGAATATCCAAGTTCGTTACATAAAGATCATAACAGTTATCCGCTAGCTCACGAAAGATTAATGGTTAATAAAGATTGGATGTCGGAATATCAACGCTCCTTGATGGGTAATAGTAGGTTAGCTAACGTAGAAAAACTCGTACCAAATTTGATGGATAAGACAAAATATATAGTTCACTACAGAAATCTCCAGTTGTATCTATCGTTAGGTATGAAACTTAAGAAAATACACAGAGTTCTAAAGTTTGATCAAAGCCCTTGGATGGAGCCCTATATAAGGTTGAACACAGATTTAAGAAAGATAGCTACCAGCGATTTCGAAAAGAATCTGTATAAGCTCATGAATAACTCAGTATTTGGTAAAACTATGGAGAATCTAAGGAAGCGTGTTGATGTTAAATTAGTCAGATCTAATGAGGAAGAAAGACTCAGGAAACTTATAGCCAGTCCGGCTTTTAACAGAAGCAAGATATTCGATAACGACTTAGCCGCGTTGCATATGCAGAAGAGTAATATAAAATTCAACAGACCGGTGTACGTCAGTATGAGTATTCTCGACTTGTCAAAACACTTAATGTATGACTTTTATTACAACGAACTTAAGAAGCAATACGGCGATAGATGCGAGGTGTTATATACCAACACAGATTCTTTGTTGATGGAAATACAAACCGAGGATGTGTATAAAGATATGGCAGAAAAAATAGATATGTACGACACGAGCGATTACCCAAAAGATAATCCACTGCACAGCGTTGTAAATAAAAAGGTGTTAGGTAAGATGAAGGATGAATGTGCTGGGACCCCTATAGCGGAGTATGTGGGATTAAGACCTAAGATGTATTCTATAAAGAAGTCCGATAATGGAGAGATAAGAAAAGCCAAGGGTGTTAAGAAGTATGTGGTAAAAAAGCATATCAAACACGAACAGTATAAAGAATCATTATTTAACGGTAGAACGTTCAAACACGAGATGAACTCTTTAAGAAGTTACAATCATAGGATATATGGATTAAGAATGAACAAGACATCATTATCCCCCTTAGATACAAAGAGATGGATTGATAATGATGGTGTAACTACCTATGCTTATGGTTATGGTGGTAATACCGTACCGTCGGGAACTATGAACAACTCTTCTCGTACAAATGCCCTACCCGGTCCATCTTGAAGATAATAAAGAATAGGCTCTCCTTCTTTCGTAACCAATCGACTAATGTTATACGTCTTAAGGGACCATATAGGATCGGTTGCGCGACGTAGGCCTCCTTCGAGTTCACCGGCCTGGTATAAATATCTTACCCTTACTCTATCCGGAAGTTTTCGTTCTTTGCCTCTCCTCGGTGCTGAAGATTCGGAAGTCACTGATTTCATTTTAATAGCATCGGATGGTTTCTTCCCTATTAATCTTGTTACTTTATTATTCAGCGCTGATACAACGGCTGATAATCGTGTCACCCATTCGGTTGATCTCAATCGCTCGGATTTCATTTCGATCCCATACTGATAGCCAAACAAACGTTCCGCTAATGTCCTGTTAAATCTTTCGACGATAGCTTGACTGCGGTGGGCCTCTCTTTCACCACGGACGATTTCGACATCGTGCTTTGTTCACAGTTTAGTTACCGATCCCATAAACTCGCAACCGGGATCTACTTGAAATAGCTTAGGCCATTTTAGTGGTCCGCGTTTATATATGCGACTCAGTGCATTAGCTACCTCTGTTGATTCTTTCGAGGTTAATGGCTCAGCCTCTTTGTATCGACTAGCCACATCCACAATGGTTAAAGCGTATTTATACGTTTTGCGTTTTACCTTATCGTGGGGAAGAAACAAGAGGTCAGCCTGATGAACTTCATTCGTTGTAAAAATATCAAACTTCTTCCTCGGTATATAACGCGGTGCCGGTAAATATATCTGCCACATCGCTTGTTTCTTTAACCAATCCTTAGCCACATCTTTAGATACCTTAGCTGCGGTGGCTAATTTTTTTATTGCTCCTATACCTTTCCAATATCCTCGTGGGCTATAGTAAATTTTATCCATTATTAATTAATATTGATGTTTCGTTTAATACAACTTATGACTATCGTTAAATCGCATCATCATTTTGGCATAAAAAATCCCCCCTGTAGTAGCAGTATAGGTAATAAATCTGGCTCCAGTGGAAGTGGTCCAGAACCCCCATTACCTATACTACTGCCCCAAACTCCCGTAATTTTGAGAAAAATAAAGGTCTAAATATTCTCTAAAAACAACAACATGTCTCCACAGGGAGGCGAAGAGAATGATGACAGAGGTCACGTGGCAAGATCGAGATCAGCATTCTGCACGAGATTCGGGTGCATGACCTGATTGCTAGGACGATTGCCATGGTGATGCTGGGGTGTTTGGGCAAATGAAGCTTAGAAGCTGGAAACTTTGTTCAAAGACGTTTCCACACAAGGGATCGGACATCTTCCCGAAGCAAGGGTTTTAACTGACTATAAAAGTCCAGTTTCCACCCTTGCCGAACTAGGCTGGTATTATGGAGTTACATTTAGGCTGAACTAACGAGTCTATGCATAGCCCAATCAACATCGCGCAACGAAATCCAAATCCGGTTCGTAAACAGTCATGCAGATTTCGGTCGATTGCAGGATTTGCAACGCATGTGCGCCGCCAACTCGTGATCATCAGGTATTTTCTTAATCTTTTCATGTTTTTAATTAAGGTTCTAACGTGACTTGATGCACTTCGCGATGTAAGACTCGTTCTTTCACAATATCGATCTTGATTATCGATCAGATCATATTGACAGGGCGCCGCCATTTTGTTTGAAGCAAATGTAAGTGATACAAGAGCTTGAATCTGATTGGTCCATAGGAGATGCATGGAAGGGACATAACTCGTAATAGCCACAGGCGGCGATACGATCGAGCCGAACAATTCCAGTCTAGTTCGGCAAGGGTGGAAACGTGACTTTTAAAGTCAGTATCCCTTGCTCGGGAAGATGTGGATCGGAAGAAGAAGGATAACAATCCATAGAGTGAGAAAGGAATGCGTGTCATCGTATCCCTATTCGATCTATGGTCATGCTATCACTCACTGGATTGTCTTGTCCAGACTCACTATTTACAGACCGCCGTCATATAGCTGGTATATTTCTGAGCCAGTAGATGCAGCTAACTGGTATTAAAGGATAAGTTGAACCAACCCACAAAACGCATTTGAGGCAAGTTGGGGGTGCACAGAATGTGAGCAAACATACCGATACTTGGTTTGTTACAGATAGGTGTACGCATGTTGTGCACGTGCTGGTCATGACGATTAAATTGACTACTCTCTCGTCGACACGAGTCAGATGTGACAAGTCCATACTAGAATTCTCTAAAAGTCGTTTGAAAGAAGTTAATTATAAACAAATAAACATGTCAAAGCTTGGTAAGCATACATTCCCAAGCTTGAGAATTGGCGTATAATGTCATAAATTACACGGAGAAAGAAATTTACAAATAAATCTCAAGCATTGTCAAAACCTAGCATTGCCACTGGTCTGTCTGTATCTAGGCTAAGGTCAATTAGACCTTCTGATCTCAGGTGTATTTGGTATTACGTTCACACTTGTTGACGTCCATATACAGATGCTAAAAGAAGGATGAGACACAAAACTTGTATTTAAGCTAAAACGTTTCTCCATTTACATTCATGGTAATCAATTTGCAACTTATCACACTGATGCAACCAAAATATGCGCGACTCAAGTAACCTAATGGTGGGACGATGTAGTGACAGTTTCTGGGGTATTGTTCAGCAGGGAGTGTGCAAAAAAAACAACCAGTGTCAAGGAAACGCTCATTGTACTCAATGGTGGGACGATGCTTGAACTGTGAAACCAAACATCAATGGTCTCCACTTCTCCATTACTCTTGGTCTACGTGGCCTTTCTAAAAAAATAATTTTCTATTCACCACACAATGAACCATCAACTATCAGCAATGTCGGTGCATGTGTTTTTAATACGTAAGAACTGAACGTCATTTTGGATGGCTTCATTGAAGTGTGAACGATCTAAAAGCGTTGATGTAAGGTTCACACGAAAGTTTAAGCAGCGCCTTTAAATCGTTCACACGTCAATGAATCCGTCAAAATCGACGTTCAATTCATTTATTTCATTCGTTGTAGTTTAATAGTCTCAGGGAATAATATCGTGGGGTTGTTGGGTGTGAGGCAAGGTCATGAAGTGTTCTTTTTTAGAGGCTGCGATGTTTTTCTTCATAAAAGAGAGCTGAGGATTTTTTTACGTCACAATTCAAATTCAACATACATAAAGAATGTTATTTTCTCACTATTCACTAAAACAGTACATATGAAGGTGACTTTATAACATTTTTATATGATAAAATACCTTTTTTCAATTTTCTTCAGATTGACAGAAGACGGGTCATTTTGACATGTTTGTACTCACAACTGCTCGAGGAATGTTCTTTTCAATTACAAAGATTGTGCACGATAGACAGAATTAGCACAACTTTTAATGGAAACTGACGAAGAAACGACACACTGACTTGCATGATATAAAGTTACTGGCATGCTACCATGCCCATCAAATATCATTGTTGTTGTTTTTTATCCCCTCCATCCACCCCCAGCCCCAATACACTCCCTTAGAAATCAAATGGCCAACTCATGAGAAAGACAGATGGAAATGTGCATCACGATAATCTCATGTATTACGTTGCAAATGCGGATTCGTTTCACGATTCCTCTTTTATATGTAAACTTGCTCGGCCAAGCTCAAAGACTGTTCAACTTCCTGATTTTCCAGCTATTAACTTGCAATAACTTATTTATCATATTAATTTGCACTTGCGAGGTGTTTGTCATCAATAACAGGTGTGTATGGTCGTCGTTTATGGCATAATTAGCCCAAAGAACGTTGGCCAGGCACGGTCCGGCTTTAGACAATCCCGTCACTATTCCACGCCTCTGATCTTCATCTGTATATCTATCTACGTGGTTATAGTATAATTCATTAAAGATTTTTTTATTTTTTTATATATATTTACTGGTCTTACTGATCTCGATTTGATTTGGACTGACTTCATCATAAAATACGCAAGAGACCTTCTCAAACCCACAGCTGTGTGTACCAACACAACACGTGGCGGAAGTTTGTATTGGTAGCGCCTGCGCATGGAATCGCGGAAGTTCAAATCATACTTCCGTATTCCGAAGTTTAAGTTTGGGGGTGTGGTCAAAACAACACAATGGTAAGTGTCACAAGTTGTGTGTAGAAATGCATTTGCACGTCACTGATTATTTCTACAATTGATCTTCTTCAGTTTGTTTAGGATATCATCAGGTTAATGTCTAGATACCTAATGCTGAGACACTTAGCTATGCCTGGCAGCAATAGTTGGCAGCATCTGAGAGCAGCCTAACTCCATTGATTCAATGATTGGGCTACATGGTATATAGTATACGATATGCTTTATACTATAATACTCATAAGTTATTTTGGTACACTTGCATTATGGCACTAAAGAGAAGTCCCTCTTCATACACCATGACCAAAAGTAGATCAGTGTGCTGAATTTGAACAAAATGTTTAGAGATAAATGTTTCTTGTTTGTTGATTTTTAACCCAGTATATTCAAGGCAGGCCATTATTCATTTCGCGAGTCTGTCAGTCTTGGTGTGTATTTAAGTCCATTGTAATATGTTATTTCTGAAATATTCCGTGCATTGACTGTACCACTAACTTTGATTTTTGTTAAACTGAAAAAGGTTTCTGTTACAAGAGGGAATAAAAGACTGGTAATAGGACATTCGCCTCGACTAACTGTACCAGTTATCACCAGTCTCAAGAGCATGTAGCACCTCTTCAGTTATATGAATTGCATGTTTTATTATCTCTGGTATGTCTTTCACATATGTATTCATGTGGGGAATGGAACCTGGGACTTTGGCGTGTCAAGCCTGTGCCTTAATCACCAATTTAAGCTACCAAATTGACGCCAAATGGAAAGAACATACCATGCATTTGGTCCATCATCTAATGTTGGTAAAGGGAACACAAAATACACTTTCCACCATATGAAGCATGAACCATTATCAGCAAATAGGCTAAGAATGGGTTCACAAGATATATCCAAGTGGGGACCCAGCCTTCAGCGTGACAAGCAAGATAATGCTTGTAGTTGTTAATGAAAAAGGTCTTTAGCAAATATTAATGAATGAATCTCCTGTGAAAAATATAACATGACTGTAAAAGGACCTCATCAAGAATGTATGACTGATTGTTGGTTTAAATTAATCATGTTTCAGACACATGTACAAGTATGTGATATAGATCCAGATGTAACAACTCTCTTGAAGAAGTTCAAATTTAGGAAAGAGAAAAATGTAGCTGCAATTGTATGTAAGTACAAATTGTAAACCAGTGCTTGTTAACTCTCCAGCCATAAAGAGTATAAGATGAGCTGGTGGGATGAACTGTCTGTAAAGCTCATGACATGACTGGTTGTCCACTGTCTGTAAGACTCATGACTTGACTGGTTGTCCACTGTCTGTAAGACTCATGACAAGACCGGCTGTCCACTGTCTGTAAGGCTTATGACATGACCAGTTGTCCGCTCTCTGTAAGGTTCATGACATATCCTGCCTGTCCACTGTCTGTAAGACTCATGACATGACTGGTTGTCAACTGTCTGTAAGCATGACATGACCGGTTGTCCACTGTCTGTAAGACTCATGACATGACCAGTTGTCCACTGTCTGTAAGGCTCATGACATATCCTGTCTGTCCAGTGTCTGTAAGGCTCATGTCATGACCAGAGCCCACTTGCACAAAGCGATCTAAGCGCTAAGATGTTCGTAACTCCCATACTTTAACATAGGCTTACAATAGTCATAGGGCTAAGTTGCTTTGTGCAAGTGGGCCCAGTTGTCCACTGTTTGTAAGGCTCATGACATGACCAGTTGTCAACTGTCCATAAGACTCATTTGGTGACCGGTTGTCCACTGTCTGTAAGACTCATGACATGACAGGTTGTCCACTGTCTGTAAAACTCATGACATGACAGGTTGTCCACTGTCTGTAAGACTCATGACATGACCAGTTATCTACTGTCTCTAAGGCTCATCACATGACCGGTTGTCCCCTGTCTGTAAGGCTCATTATGTGACCAGTTGTCTACTGTCTCTAAGGCTCATGACATGACCGTTTGTCCACTGTCTGTAAGGCTCATGACATGACCAGTTGTCCACTGTCCATAAGACTCATTATGTGACCAGTTGTCCACTGTCTGTAAGGCTCATGACATATCCTGTCTGTCCAGTGTCTGTAAGGCTCATGACATGACCAGAGCCCACTTGCACAAAGTGATCTTAGCGCTAAGATGATCGTAACTCCCATACTTTAACATAGGTTTACAATAGTCGTAGGGCTAAGATTCGCTTTGTGCAAGTGGGCCCAGTTGTCCACTGTTTGTAAGGCTCATGACATGACCAGTTGTCCACTGTCTGAAAGACTCATTATGTGACCGGTTGTCCACTGTCTGTAAGACTCATGACATGACCGGTTGTCTACTGTCTGTAAGATTCATGACATGACCGGTTGTCAACTGTCTGTAAGGCTCATGACATATCCTGTTGGTCCACTGTCTCTAAGGCTCATGACATGACCAGTTGTCCACTGTCCATAAGACTCATTATGTGACCGGTTGCCCACTGTCTGTAAGACACATGACATGATCAGTTGTCCACTGTCTGTAAGACTCATGACATGACCGGTTGTCCACTGTCTGTAAGGCTCATGACATATTCTGTCGGTACACTGTCTGTAAGACTCATGACATAACAGGTTGTCCACTGTTTGTAAGACTCATGACATATCCTGTCTGTCCATTTTCTGTAAGACTCATGACATGAACGGTTGTCCACTGTCTGTAAGAATCATGACATGACCGGTTGTCTACTGTCTGTAAGATTCATGACATATCCTGTTGGTCCACTGTCTGTAAGACTCATGACATGACCGGTTGTCCACTGTCTGTAGGACTTATGACATGATCGGTTGTCCACTGTCTGTAAGACTCAGACCGCCTCCGTGGTCTTGTGGTAGAGCATCCGCCCGGAGAGCGGAAGGTCCGGGGTTCGATCCCCGGCCGCGTCATACCAAAAGACGTTAAAAGATGGTACTTGTTGTTACCCTGTCTGGCGCTCGGCATTAAGGGGCTAAAACAAGGACTGGTCGGCTCGGAGTCAGTATACTGTGTCTGAGTGGGGTATTCATGTTAAACTGCGGCATGGTATCTCAGTGAGCTAGCACTATAAATCGGCATCAGTCGAGACTAGTACAAGCAGCCACACAAACACACACACGTACATGCACGTCGCTATATAAGTGCAATAATCTTGGACGCGACGTTAAACCCCATTTCACCTCACCTGTAAGACTCATGACATGACCAGTTGTCCACTGTCTGTAAGGCTCATGACATATTTTGTCGGTACACTGTCTGTAAACCTCATGACATGACTGTTTGTCCACTGTCTGTAAGACTCATGACATATCCTGTCTGTCCATTTTCTGTAAGACTAATGACATGACCGGTTGTCCACTGTCTGTAAGACTCATGACATATCCTGTCAGTCCACTGTCTGTAAGGTTCATGACATGACCAGTTGTCCACTGTCTGTTAGACTCATTATGTGACCGGTTGTCCACTGTCTGTAAGACTCATGACATGACCGGTTGTCCACTGTCTGTAAGACTCATGACATGACTGGTTGTCCACTGTCTGTAACACTCATGACATGACCGGTTGTCCACTGTCTGTAAGACTCATGACATGACCACTTCTCCACTGTCTGTAAGACTCATGACATGACCGGTTGTCCACTGTCTGTAAGGCAAATGACATGATCAGTTGTCCACTGTCTGTTAGACTCATTATGTGACCGGTTGTCCACTGTCTGTAAGACTCATGACATGACCAGTTGTCCACTGTCTGTAAGGCACATGACATGACCAGTTGTCCACTGTCTGTTAGACTCATGACATGACCGGTTGTCCACTGTCTGTAAGGCTCATGACATATTCTGTCGGTACACTGTCTGTAAACCTCATGACATGACTGGTTGTCCACTGTCTGTAAGACTCATGACATGACCGGTTGTCAAATGTCTGTAAGACTCATTATGTGACCAGTTGTCCACTGTCTGTAAGACTCATGACATGACTGGTTGTCCACTGTCTGTAACACTCATGACATGACCGGTTGTCCACTGTCTGTAAGACTCATTATGTGACCAGTTGTCCACTGTCTGTAAGACTCATGACATGACTGGTTGTCCACTGTCTGTAAGACTCATGACATGACGGGTTGTCCACTGTCTGTAAGACTCATGACATGACCAGTTGTCCACTGTCTGTAAGACTCATGACATGACCAGTTGTCCACTGTCTGTAAGGCTCATGACATGATCAGTTGTCCACTGTCTGTTAGACTCATGACATGACTGGTTGTCCACTGTCTGTAAGACTCATGACATGACCGGTTGTCCACTGTCTGTAAGACTCATGACATATCCTGTCTGTCCATTTTCTGTAAGACTCATGACATGACTGGTTGTCCACTGTCTGTAAGACTCATGACATATCCTGTCTGTCCACTGTCTGTAAGGTTCATGACATGACCAGTTGTCCACTGTCTGTTAGACTCATTATGTGACCGGTTGTCCACTGTCTGTAACACTCATGACATGACCGGTTGTCCACTGTCTGTTAGACTCATTATGTGACCGGTTGTCCACTGTCTGTAAGACTCATGACATGACCGGTTGTCCACTTTCTGTAAGACTCATTATGTGACCAGTTGTCCACTGTCTGTCAGACTCATGACATGACCAGTTGTCCACTGTCTGTAAGACTCATGACATGACCGGTTGTCCACTGTCTGTTAGACTCATGACATGACCGGTTGTCCACTGTCTGTTAGACTCATGACATGACCATTTGTCCACTGTCTGTAAGGCTCATGACATATTCTGTCGGTACACTGTCTGTAAACCTCATGACATATCCTGTCAGTCCACTGTCTGTAAGACTCATGACATGACCGGTTGTCCACTGTCTGTAAGACTCATAACATATCCTGTCGGTCCACTGTCTGTAAGTCTCATGACATGACCAGTTGTCCACTGTCTGTAAGACTCATGACATGACCAGTTGTCCACTGTCTCTAAGGCTCATGACATGACCAGTTGTCCACTGTCCATAAGACTCATTATGTGACCGGTTGCCCACTGTCTGTAAGACTCATGACATGATCAGTTGTCCACTGTCTGTAAGGCTCATGACATATTCTGTCGGTACACTGTCTGTAAGACTCATGACATGACCGGTTGTCCACTGTCTGTAAGGCTCATGACATATTCTGTCGGTACACTGTCTGTAAGACTCATGACATGACCGGTTGTCCACTGTCTGTAAGGCTCATGACATATTCTGTCGGTACACTGTCTGTAAGACTCATGACATGACCGGTTGTCCACTGTCTGTAAGGCTCATGACATATTCTGTCGGTACACTGTCTGTAAGACTCATGACATAACAGGTTGTCCACTGTTTGTAAGACTCATGACATATCCTGTCTGTCCATTTTCTGTAAGACTCATGACATGAACGGTTGTGCACTGTCTGTAAGAATCATGACATGACCGGTTGTCTACTGTCTGTAAGATTCATGACATATCCTGTTGGTCCACTGTCTGTAAGACTCATGACATGACCGGTTGTCCACTGTCTGTAGGACTTATGACATGATCGGTTGTCCACTGTCTGTAAGACTCAGACCGCCTCCGTGGTCTTGTGGTAGAGCGTCCGCCCGGAGAGCGGAAGGTCCGGGGTTCGATCCCCGGCCGCGTCATACCAAAAGACGTTAAAAGATGGTACTTGTTGTTACCCTGTCTGGCGCTCGGCATTAAGGGGCTAAAACAAGGACTGGTCGGCTCGGAGTCAGTATACTGTGTCTGAGTGGGGTATTCATGTTAAACTGCGGCATGGTATCTCAGTGAGCTAGCACTATAAATCGGCATCAGTCGAGACTAGTACAAGCAGCCACACAAACACACACACGTACATGCACGTTGCTATATAAGTGCAATAATCTTGGACGCGACGTTAAACCCCATTTCACCTCACCTGTAAGACTCATGACATGACCAGTTGTCCACTGTCTGTAAGGCTCATGACATATTTTGTCGGTACACTGTCTGTAAACCTCATGACATGACTGGTTGTCCACTGTCTGTAAGACTCATGACATGACCGGTTGTCTACTGTCTGTAAGATTCATGACATATCCTGTTGGTCCACTGTCTGTAAGACTCATGACATGACCGGTTGTCCACTGTCTGTAGGACTTATGACATGATCGGTTGTCCACTGTCTGTAAGACTCAGACCGCCTCCGTGGTCTTGTGGTAGAGCGTCCGCCCGGAGAGCGGAAGGTCCGGGGTTCGATCCCCGGCCGCGTCATACCAAAAGACGTTAAAAGATGGTACTTGTTGTTACCCTGTCTGGCGCTCGGCATTAAGGGGCTAAAACAAGGACTGGTCGGCTCGGAGTCAGTATACTGTGTCTGAGTGGGGTATTCATGTTAAACTGCGGCATGGTATCTCAGTGAGCTAGCACTATAAATCGGCATCAGTCGAGACTAGTACAAGCAGCCACACAAACACACACACGTACATGCACGTTGCTATATAAGTGCAATAATCTTGGACGCGACGTTAAACCCCATTTCACCTCACCTGTAAGACTCATGACATGACCAGTTGTCCACTGTCTGTAAGGCTCATGACATATTTTGTCGGTACACTGTCTGTAAACCTCATGACATGACTGGTTGTCCACTGTCTGTAAGACTCATGACATATCCTGTCTGTCCATTTTCTGTAAGACTAATGACATGAACGGTTGTCCACTGTCTGTAAGACTCATGACATATCCTGTCAGTCCACTGTCTGTAAGGTTCATGACATGACCAGTTGTCCACTGTCTGTTAGACTCATTATGTGACCGGTTGTCCACTGTCTGTAAGACTCATGACATGACCGGTTGTCCACTGTCTGTAAGACTCATGACATGACTGGTTGTCCACTGTCTGTAACACTCATGACATGACCGGTTGTCCACTGTCTGTAAGACTCATGACATGACCACTTCTCCACTGTCTGTAAGACTCATGACATGACCGGTTGTCCACTGTCTGTAAGGCAAATGACATGATCAGTTGTCCACTGTCTGTTAGACTCATTATGTGACCGGTTGTCCACTGTCTGTAAGACTCATGACATGACCAGTTGTCCACTGTCTGTAAGGCTCATGACATGACCAGTTGTCCACTGTCTGTTAGACTCATGACATGACCGGTTGTCCACTGTCTGTAAGGCTCATGACATATTCTGTCGGTACACTGTCTGTAAACCTCATGACATGACTGGTTGTCCACTGTCTGTAAGACTCATGACATGACCGGTTGTCCAATGTCTGTAAGACTCATTATGTGACCAGTTGTCCACTGTCTGTAAGACTCATGACATGACTGGTTGTCCACTGTCTGTAACACTCATGACATGACCGGTTGTCCACTGTCTGTAAGACTCATTATGTGACCAGTTGTCCACTGTCTGTAAGACTCATGACATGACTGGTTGTCCACTGTCTGTAACACTCATGACATGACCGGTTGTCCACTGTCTGTAAGACTCATGACATGACCAGTTGTCCACTGTCTGTAAGACTCATGACATGACCCGTTGTCCACTGTCTGTAAGACTCATTATGTGACCAGTTGTCCACTGTCTGTAAGACTCATGACATGACTGGTTGTCCACTGTCTGTAACACTCATGACATGACCGGTTGTCCACTGTCTGTAAGACTCATGACATGACCGGTTGTCCACTGTCTGTAAGACTCATGACATATCCTGTCTGTCAATTTTCTGTAAGACTCATGACATGAACGGTTGTCCACTGTCTGTAAGACTCATGACATATCCTGTCAGTCCACTGTCTGTAAGGTTCATGACATGACCAGTTGTCCACTGTCTGTTAGACTCATTATGTGACCGGTTGTCCACTGTCTGTAAGACTCATGACATGACCGGTTGTCCACTGTCTGTAACACTCATGACATGACCGGTTGTCCACTGTCTGTAAGACTCATTATGTGACCAGTTGTCCACTGTCTGTAAGACTCATGACATGACTGGTTGTCCACTGTCTGTAAGACTCATGACATGACCGGTTGTCCACTGTCTGTAAGGCAAATGACATGATCAGTTGTCCACTGTCTGTTAGACTCATTATGTGACCGGTTGTCCACTGTCTGTAAGACTCATGACATGACCAGTTGTCCACTGTCTGTAAGACTCATTATGTGACCAGTTGTCCACTGTCTGTAAGACTCATGACATGACTGGTTGTCCACTGTCTGTAAGACTCATGACATATCCTGTCTGTCCATTTTCTGTAAGACTCATGACATGACCGGTTGTCCACTGTCTGTTAGACTCATGACATGACCAGTTGTCCACTGTCTGTAAGACTCATGACATGACCGGTTGTCCACTGTCTGTTAGACTCATGACATGACCGGTTGTTCACTGTCTGTAAGACTCATGACATGACCATTTGTCCACTGTCTGTAAGGCTCATGACATATTCTGTCGGTACACTGTCTGTAAACCTCATGACATGATCGGTTGTCCACTGTCTGTAAGACTCATGACCTATCCTGTCTGTCAATTTTCTGTAAGACTCATGACATGAATGGTTGGCCACTGTCTGTAAGGTTCATGACATGACCAGTTGTCCACTGTCTGTAAGGCTCATGACATATCCTGTTGGTCCACTGTCTGTAAGACTCATGACATGACCGGTTGTCCACTGTCTGTAACACTCATAACATATCCTGTCGGTCCACTGTCTGTAAGTCTCATGACATGACCAGTTGTCCACTGTCTGTAAGACTCATGACATGACCAGTTGTCCACTGTCTCTAAGGCTCATGACATGACCAGTTGTCCACTGTCCATAAGACTCATTATGTGACCGGTTGTCCACTGTCTGTAAGACTCATGACATGACCCGTTGTCCACTGTCCATAAGACTCATTATGTGACCAGTTGTCCACTGTCTGTTAGACTCATGACATGACCGGTTGTCCACTGTCTGTAAGACTCATGACATGATCGGTTGTCCACTGTCCATAAGACTCATTATGTGACCAGTTGTCCCCTGTCTGTAAGACTCATGACATGACCGGTTGTCCACTGTCTGTTAGACTCATGACATGACCGGTTGTCCACTGTCTGTAAGACTCATGACCTGACCAGTTGTCTACTGTCTGTAAGACTCATGACATGACCGGTTGTCCACTTTCTGTAAGACTCATTATGTGACCAGTTGTCCACTGTCTGTAAGACTCATGACATGATCAGTTGTCCACTGTCTGTAAGACTCATGACATGACCAGTTGTCCACTGTCTGTAAGGCTCATGACATATTCTGTCGGTACACTGTCTGTAAGACTCATGACATAACAGGTTGTCCACTGTTTGTAAGACTCATGACATATCCTGTCTGTCCACTGTCTGTAAGGTTCATGACATGACCAGTTGTCCACTGTCTGTAACACTCATGACATGATCGGTTGTCCACTGTCTGTAAGACTCATGACATGACCGGTTGTCCACTTTCTGTAAGACTCATGACATGACCAGTTGTCCACTGTCTGTTAGACTCATGACATGACTTATGTCCACTGTCTGTAAGACTCATGACATGACCGGTTGTCCACTGTCTGTAAGACTCATGACATGACTGGTTGTCCACTGTCTGTAAGACTCATGACATGACCGGTTGTCCACTGTCTGTAAGACTCATGACATGGCCAGTTGTCCACTGTCTGTAAGACTCATGACATGACCAGTTGTCCACTGTCTGTAAGACTTATGACATGACTGGCTGTCCACTGTCTGTAAGACTCATGACATGGCCAGTTGTCCACTGTCTGTAAGACTCATGACATGACCAGTTGTCCACTGTCTGTAAGACTCATGACATGACTGGCTGTCCACTGTCTGTAAGACTCATGACATGACCAGTTGTCCACTGTCTGTTAGACTCATGACATGAGTGGTTGTCCACTGTCTTCAAGACTCATGACATGACCGGTTGTCCACTGTCTGTTAGACTCATGACATGACTGGTTGTCAAATGTCTGTAAGGCTCATGACATGACCAGTTGTCCACTGTCTGTAAGGCTCATGACATGACCAGTTGTCCACTTTCTGTAAGACTCATGACATGACCAGTTGTCCACTGTCTGTAAGGCTCATGACATGACCAGTTGTCCACTTTCTGTAAGACTCATGACATGACCGGTTGTCCACTGTCTGTAAGACTCATGACATGACCGGTTGTCCACAGTCTGTAAGAGACTAAGTATAGAAAGTTCTGCTTACTTTAGCTAAAGGACTGTTAAATTTGTTAGTGTTTCCTACTGAAAGTTTCTATTATTGCTCCATGTTAGAACTTTAAAACAACTACAGATAACTATCATTTTTATGTATCATATGTTTCATGAAAATAACATATGGAACAGTGTGGTTAAATCAGCTAACCATGTATCACAGTATTTCTTTTCTAAGTGCATGAAAATATGAAGTTGGAACTGTACACATACTGAGACACACAAACACTCAGGGTATATTCAAGGAATGGCTAATAACATCATACACTGTTGATTGACCGTCTAAAGTGAGGGCTAAGATGCTTGACATACAATTCAGTGATGAATATGCAAATTTCAAGTCGTGAACCATTGATCAACTGTGCATGGATCAGATTTGCTTGCTGGAAGCGTTTGTTGCATGTTTGTTTACCAATAGACTTATTCATTTTGTATGGAGAAAATCTGTGATTACAATCAATTATTGATCAATCTGAGAGTCACAATTATTGATATGAATATTCAGAACAATAACCAGCACTTGATAATACCCTGAACCCACTTCCCTCCATGTGCTGAGCCCTATTCCTGTGGCAAAACCCTGAAAATAACTGTCAAATCAAATCACTGTCCTGAACGAGGGGAAATTGTGTGCTTATTCATAGACAGGAGCGATGTAAGTGTTGATGTGACTTGCAAAACAAGGCTTTGGTGGTGAATGGGTTCGGGGTACTTTGCAAAATAGAATGGAGATATGATATAATGGAGCATGTAAACCAATATGCATGATTTTGCAATGTCAGTTATTTTAAGGATTTAAATGATTGAGTCCTATTTATTTATCACTATATTCAAATGTTGTAATCTTTTTGTTTTCTCTTTCAGTGAAAGTAGACTTTGCTAAACAATTGGTGATACTAGATGAGGAATATGAGGTATTGTGTTGGTGTACTTCTGTCCAGTGTACAAACACTAGGTCGTTATCTGTTCACATGTAATATAATATGGTACTGACTATTGTGTGTCTGGTTTTGTATTTTAGAATAGATCAGGTTGAGTAGTGTTCATCTGCCCTACCAGTGAGTTACTCACCCATATCTTATGTCATTACCTCAGTGAATTTAAGTGCAATGGTCAAAAGAAATTAAACCTACAACAACATTATTGCACCAGGAATACGACATTTTGACTGCTTTTTATTTCTTTGTTTTTTCTTTTAAGATAGGTATAGAAAATAAAAATACATCTTCCTTTTAGTACTGTAGTCTATCGCAAGTTAGATTTTATGGATCAAACAGTTTCTCAGTTAAGTCACTATTTGATTTCAACCAATAAGTGATCATAAAAAAGAAAGAAACTATATTCCTAAAGAAAATATGAGTTTTCATCTGATATATCATGTATTTTTAACATTGTCAACAATGGTTATGTGATAATGATAGTGCCTAAAATATCTTATGGTCATAATAATCCACACTAAGTTTCATTTTTATCACTGTGATATTATAAAAATACATTACTGTTTACTACATTGACTTGTTGAGATCATACTTCCCTCCCACATTAAAGAAGACACTCATGCATTGTTTACACGACGGCTAAACATTTCACAGCATGGAACACTCACATGTCTCAGCACAGGTGCTTTGCATTTTGGGCCTCAAATGGCCGTGGATAATTGATTGACTTCTTAGAAACTTTTTTCTAGTCTTTCTCTACTTGTGAATAGCTGTTCATTTCTGTTTCTGTTCACTCTGGAAAGATAGGCTATAATTCCTTGTAACTGATTGTTCTGTGAATTGTCTGTTGTGAGGAAGGTACTTATCCACATACCTGGCTCAACTAGACAAAATAGTAAAAGTTGAATCATCTGGACCCCAAATGGAATGCTCTCTTGTTCTCAGAATGGCACTTAGTTTGTGGAACAATAGCAGAAGTATCTTTTTTTTCTGAATAGGACTCACATACAGCCATTGTTGTCAAAAGTTGACAAAGACATTTCTTCTGAAGCATCTAAAACTTGCACATTAGTCATGACAACTTGCCCAACCAACATGCACAATACTGATTTTTGTAATAATTTGCAATGGTAACAACCTGTTTTGTCATGTTATGAGGCTTCTTGTCCAGTTTAACCCAAAATAAAAATAACTCTTCAAACAGATACTGACTATATCTGATTTATAACAAATTAAGAGCAGTTTGAGAACTTTGCAATCTGATCCTTCAGAGACTGAATATATATATATATATTGTTGGTTATTTAACGTGTATGATTTTGTCTGCCATGTATGTATCTAGCACTGCTATTCCTGTCTGGTGCTAACATATCTTTATTTATCTTCAGGACTGTTCAATAGAGGAGGTTGCCAATGACCTTCCTGCTTCTCAGCCCCGATATGTCGTACTCAGCTATGTGCACAATCACCAGGATGGAAGAGTGTCCTTCCCACTCATATTCATTTTCTGTACTCCCCAAGGTAAAACGAAACTTGTCACCACTGTGTGTTAACTAGACCATTTACTCAAACAGTAGCCCATAGCTGTACCCATCCCTGCTGTCTAGATGGTAGCTGGTACCATCCCTGCCTTCTAGATGGTAGTTGGTACCACCCGTGCTGTCTAGATGGTAGCTGGTACCATCCCTGCCGTCTAGCTGGTAGCTGGTACCATCCCTGCTGTCTAGCTGGTAGCTTGTACCATCCCTGCTGTCTAGATGGTAGTTGGTACCATCCCTGCTGTCTAGATGGTAGTTGGTACCATACCTGCTGTCTAGATGGTAGTTGGTACCATCCCTGCTGTCTAGATGGTAGTTGGTACCATACCTGCTGTCTAGATGGTAGTTGGTACCATCCCTGCTGTCTAGATGGTAGCTGGTACCATCCCTGCCATCTAGCTGGTAGCTGGTACCATCCCTGCTGTCTAGATGGTAGCTTGTACCATCCCTGCTGTCTAGATGGTAGTTGGTACCATCCCTGTTGTCTAGATGGTAGCTTGTACCACCCCTGCTGTCTAGATGGTAGCTTGTACCATCCCTGCCGTCTAGCTGGTAGCTGGTACCATCCCTGCAGTCTAGATGGTAGTTGGTACCATCCCTGTTGTCCAGATGGTAGCTTGTACCACCCCTGCTGTCTAGATGGTAGCTTGTACCACCCCTGCTGTCTAGATGGTAGCTTGTACCATCCCTGCTGTCTAGATGGTAGCTTGTACCATCCCTGCCGTCTAGCTGGTAGCTGGTACCATCCCTGCTGTCTAGATGGTAGTTGGTACCATCCCTGTTGTCTAGATGGTAGCTTGTACCACCCCTGCTGTCTAGATGGTAGCTTGTACCACCCCTGCTGTCTAGATGGTAGCTTGTACCACCCCTGCTGTCTAGATGGTAGCTTGTACCACCCCTGCTGTCTAGATGGTAGCTTGTACCATCCCTGCCGTCTAGATGGTAGCTTGTACCATCCCTGCCGTCTAGATGGTAGCTTGTACCACCCCTGCTGTCTAGATGGTAGCTTGTACCACCCCTTCCCTCTAGATGGTAGCTTGTACCACCCCTGCTGTCTAGATGGTAGCTTGTACCACCCCTGCTGTCTAGATGGTAGCTTGTACCATCCCTGCCGTCTAGATGGTAGCTTGTACCACCCCTGCTGTCTAGATGGTAGCTTGTACCACCCCTGCTGTCTAGATGGTAGCTTGTACCATCCCTGCTGTCTAGATGGTAGCTTGTACCATCCCTGCTGTCTAGATGGTAGCTTGTACCACCCCTGCTGTCTAGATGGTAGCTTGTACCATCCCTGCTGTCTAGATGGTAGCTTGTACCATCCCTGCTGTCTAGATGGTAGTTGGTACCATCCCTGTTGTCTAGATGGTAGCTTGTACCATCCCTGCTGTCTAGATGGTAGCTTGTACCATCCCTGCTGTCTAGATGGTAGTTGGTACCATCCCTGTTGTCTAGATGGTAGCTTGTACCATCCCTGCTGTCTAGTTGGTAGCTTGTACCACCCCTGCTGTCTAGATGGTAGCTTGTACCATCCCTGCTGTCTAGATGGTAGCTTGTACCATCCCTGCTGTCTAGATGGTAGTTGGTACCATCCCTGCTGTCTAGATGGTAGCTTGTACCACCCCTGCTGTCTAGATGGTAGCTTGTACCATCCCTGCCGTCTAGATGGTAGCTTGTACCATCCCTGCCGTCTAGATGGTAGCTTGTACCACCCCTGCTGTCTAGATGGTAGCTTGTACCATCCCTGCCGTCTAGATGGTAGCTTGTACCATCCCTGCCGTCTAGATGGTAGCTTGTACCACCCCTGCTGTCTAGATAGTAGCTTGTACCACCCCTGCTGTCTAGATGGTAGCTTGTACCATCCCTGCTGTCTAGATGGTAGCTTGTACCATCCCTGCTGTCTAGATGGTAGCTTGTACCACCCCTGCTGTCTAGATGGTAGTTGGTACCATCCCTGCTGTCTAGATGGTAGCTTGTACCATCCCTGCTGTCTAGATGGTAGTTGGTACCATCCCTGCTGTCTAGATGGTAGTTGGTACCATCCCTGCTGTCTAGATGGTAGCTTGTACCATCCCTGCTGTCTAGATGGTAGCTTGTACCATCCCTGCTGTCTAGATGGTAGTTGGTACCATCCCTGTTGTCTAGATGGTAGCTTGTACCATCCCTGCTGTCTAGATGGTAGCTTGTACCATCCCTGCTGTCTAGATGGTAGTTGGTACCATCCCTGTTGTCTAGATGGTAGCTTGTACCATCCCTGCTGTCTAGTTGGTAGCTTGTACCACCCCTGCTGTCTAGATGGTAGCTTGTACCATCCCTGCTGTCTAGATGGTAGCTTGTACCATCCCTGCTGTCTAGATGGTAGTTGGTACCATCCCTGCTGTCTAGATGGTAGTTGGTACCATCCCTGCTGTCTAGATGGTAGTTGGTACCATCCCTGCTGTCTAGATGGTAGCTTGTACCATCCCTGCTGTCTAGATGGTAGCTTGTACCATCCCTGCTGTCTAGATGGTAGTTGGTACCATCCCTGCTGTCTAGATGGTAGCTTGTACCATCCCTGCTGTCTAGATGGTAGTTGGTACCATCCCTGTTGTCTAGATGGTAGCTTGTACCATCCCTGCTGTCTAGTTGGTAGCTTGTACCATCCCTGCTGTCTAGATGGTAGCTTGTACCATCCCTGCTGTCTAGATGGTAGCTTGTACCACCCCTGCTGTCTAGATGGTAGCTTGTACCACCCCTGCTGTCTATATGTAGCTCAGTAATTCATTTTGGGGGTCCAAGGCATGAACATGTAGATCTATTATAGAAGGGGATGTTAAATTATAGAAAAAAGACCATTGACTGAATGGAAATGTTGGGTACATGTGTGTGTAACATTCAGCAACATTTTATTGAATGTAATTATTCAGCCAAACAGCCATACTTGTTTGCGTGCCAGAGAACTATGTTCCCAATTTGTTTGTATTTGTATTATTTGAGTATGGCTTCAATGGTTTGCATCCAGTAAAACCCTGAGGACCTGCTGAGCTCTTAGCCCGTTTGATAGCTACTGGTCAGTGTGACTAAGCACTTCCCCTGACTTCTAGGTAGTTAGTAATAAACGATGTCTTCTTTCAGGGTGTAAGCCAGAACATCAAATGATGTACGCAGGAACCAAGAGGGCATTGGTGGATGCAGCTAAAGTTACAAAGGTAACATGACACACTTTTGTTTGTTACAGTAGAACACAGATATTACGAAGATGGATAGAGTGACCAAACGGATACAACAAACTGTTACAAAATCCCTGATTTATCTCCTATATATATCATCATATAAAATTTATGTACATAATGAATTCTCTACAGCGAATTAATGTATATAGCGAACTGAGAAATCTCACTCAATGTCAAGTGTCACTGACAATTGGCTATTTGCTATCAGCAGCGAATCAACACAATCGCGTCAAATCAACAAAATCAGTGGTGACAATTCAACAAACATTAAACATTTCACGAGATTGTGTCAAAGTGTCAGTTCACTGTTCTAAGAATCTGAATTTAATTATATTAAATGAATGTTATGAAATGTTATCAATTGAATGTTATGAAGTGATGACTGATACAAATCAATGCTGCAGTTATTATGTGTATTGTGTTTTGTTTTATCAAAAATGTATATAACGAACAATATTTTTAACAAACTGATTTCTCCGGTCTCTTGAAGTTCTCTATATCCATGTTCTAGTATATTTAGAAACAGTGCCACAAATTGGTGCCTGAATATGTCATAATGTTATCACAATACACATTATCATGGCAGTTGATTGTACACATCCATCAACATAGCATGGTCTGTCACCCAGCCAGGTGATTGGCATCCTGTCTGTCGACATTGCATGGCCTGTCACCCAGCCAGGTGATTGGCATCCTGTCTGTCAACACAGTATGGCCTGTCACCCAGCCAGGTGATTGGCATCCTGTCTGTCAACACAGCATGGCCTGTAACCCAGCCAGGTGATTGGCATCCTGTCTGTCGACACAGCATGGCCTGTCACCCAGCCAGGTGATTGGCATCCTGTCTGTTGACATTGCATGGCCTGTCACCCAGCCAGGTGATTGGCATCCTGTCTGTCAACACAGCATGGCCCGTCACCCAGCCAGGTGATTGGCATCCTGTCTGTCGACACAGCATGGCCTGTCATCCAGCTAGGTGATTGGCATCCTGTCTGTCAACACAGCATGGCCTGTCACCCAGCCAGGTGATTGGCATCCTGTCTGTCGAAACAGCATGGCCTGTCACCCAGCCAGGTGATTGGCATCCTGTCTGTCGACACAGCATGGCCTGTCACCCAGCCAGGTGATTGGCATCCTGTCTGTCGAAACAGCATGGCCTGTCACCCAGCCAGGTGATTGGCATCCTGTCTGTCGACATTGAATGGCCTGTCACCCAGCCAGGTGATTTGCATCCTGTCTGTCGACATTGCATGGCCTGTCACCCAGCCAGGTGATTGGCATCCTGTCTGTCGACACAGCATGGTCTGTCACCCAGACAGGTGATTGGCATCCTGTCTGTCGACATTGCATGGCCTGTCACCCAGCCAGGTGATTGGCATCCTGTCTGTCGACATTGCATGGCCTGTCACCCAGCCAGGTGATTGGCATCCTGTCTGTCGACACAGCATGGCCTGTCACCCAGCCAAGTGATTGGCATCCTGTCTGTCAACACAGCATGGCCTGTCATCCAGCCAGGTGATTGGCATCCTGTCTGTCGACATTGCATGGCCTGTCATCCAGCCAGCTGATTGGCATCCTGTCTGTCGACACAGCATGGCCTGTCACCCAGCCAGGTGATTGGCATCCTGTCTGTCGACATTGCATGGCCTGTCACCCAGCCAGGTGATTGGCATCCTGTCTGTCGAAACAGCATGGCCTGTCACCCAGCCAGGTGATTGGCATCCTGTCTGTCGACACAGCATGGCCTGTCACCCAGCCAGGTGATTGGCATCCTGTCTGTCGAAACAGCATGGTCTTTCACCCAGCCAGGTGATTGGCATCCTGTCTGTCGACACAGCATGGCCTGTCACCCAGCCAGGTGATTGGCATCCTGTCTGTCGACACAGCATGGTCTTTCACCCAGCCAGGTGATTGGCATCCTGTCTGTCAACACAGCTTGGCCTGTCACCTAGCCAGGTGATTGGCATCCTGTCTGTCGACACTGCATGGCCTGTCACCCAGCCAGGTGATTGGCATCCTGTCTGTTGACATTGCATGGCCTGTCACCCAGCCAGGTGATTGGCATCCTGTCTGTCGACACAGCATGGCCTGTCACCCAGCCAGGTGATTGGCATCCTGTCTGTCGACACAGCATGGTCTTTCACCCAGCCAGGTGATTGGCATCCTGTCTGTCGACACAGCATGGCCTGTCACCCAGCCAGGTGATTGGCATCCTGCCTGTCGACATTGCATGGCCGGTCACCCAGCCAGGTGATTGGCATCCTGTCTGTCGACATTGCATGGCCTGTCACCCAGCCATGTGATTGGCATCCTGTCTGTCGACATTGCATGGCCTGTCACCCAGCCAGGTAATTGGCATCCTGTCTGTCAATACAGCATGGCCTGTCACCAAGCCAGGTGATTGGCATCCTGTCTGTTGACATTGCATGGCCTGTCACCCAGCCAGGTGATTTGCATCCTGTCTGTCGACACAGCATAGTCTGTCACCCAGCCAGGTGATTGGCATCCTGTCTGTCGACACAGCATGGCCTGTCACCCAGCCAGGTGATTGGTATCCTGTCTGTCGACACAGCATGGCCTGTCACCCAGCCAGGTGATTGGCTTCCTGTGTGTTGACATTGCATGGCCTGTCACCCAGCCAGGTGATTGGCATCCTGTCTGTCGACACAGCATGGCCTGTCATCCAGCCAGCTGATTGGCATCCTGACTGTCGACACAGCATAGTCTGTCACCAAGCCAGGTGATTGGCATCCTGTCTGTCGACATTGCATGGCCTGTCACCCAGCCAGGTGATAGGCCATGCTGTGTCGACAGACAGGATGCCAGTCACCCAGCCAGATGATTGGCATCCTGTCTATCGACACAGCATAGTCTGTCACCCAGCCAGGTGATTTGCATCCTGTCTGTCGACACAGCATGGCCTGTCATCCAGCCAGGTGATTGGCATCCTGTCTGTCGACAATGCATGGCCTGTCACCCAGCCAGGTGATTGGCATCCTGTCTGTCGACACAGCATGGCCTGTCATCCAGCCAGCTGATTGGCATCCTGTCTGTCGACACAGCATGGCCTGTCATCCAGCCAGCTGATTGGCATCCTGTCTGTCGACACAGCATAGTCTGTCACCCAGCCAGGTGATTGGCATCCTGTCTGTCGACATTGCATGGCCTGTCACCCAGCCAGGTGATTGGCATCCTGTCTGTCGACACAGCATGGCCTGTCATCCAGCCAGGTGATTGGCATCCTGTCTGTCGACATTGCATGGCCTGTCACCCAGCCAGGTGATTGGCATCCTGTCTGTCGACACAGCATGGCCTGTCATCCAGCCAGGTGATTGGCATCCTGTCTGTCGACATTGCATGGCCTGTCACCCAGCCAGGTGATTGGCATCCTGTCTGTCAACATGGCATGGCCTGTCACCCAGCCAGGTGATTGGCATCCTGTCTGTCGACACAGCATGGCCTGTCACCCAGCCAGGTGATTGGCATCCTGTCTGTCGACATTGCATGGCCTGTCACCCAGCCAGGTGATTGGCATCCTGTCTGTCGACAAAGCATGGCCTGTCACCCAGCCAGATGATTGGCATCCTGTCTATCGACACAGCATAGTCTGTCACCCAGCCAGGTGATTTGCATCCTGTCTGTCGACACAGCATGGCCTGTCATCCAGCCAGGTGATTGGCATCCTGTCTGTCGACACAGCTTAGTCTGTAACTAGAGTTAATCCTTCATCAAGGAAATACATTTAACAGATTGTTCTGAAATTATTCATTTTCACTTTTTATTGTCTTACTTTTTAGGATTTTGAAATCAGAAATCCTGAGGAGCTAACAGAGGAATTCATTATAGAAAAGCTGCAGTTTTTCAAATAGGATGCCAGTGTTATTTGTGTGGATGCCCGACTGAATGGCCTGGGCACGTGAGGGAGAAGCCAGCAGCTCACTGACCTGGCTCCATGGACACACTCTGGCCATGTCAGGACAAGCTCACCTCCGATGAGAACACATAGCTTAGCCTTGCAGCCATCTTTTACATCATTCTTACCATTAACAGTTATGGTACTAAAATTGTTTTTATTAAATACATTCAGATTCAAATTTTTATTACTTTGATTCATGGATGAGATTCAGCAGCTGGATGAATAAAATTTCCAAATAAAAATGTAGCACGTCAACAACAGTGAACACACAGTTTCAAAGATTCTTCAGACACAAGCCTACTCCTTACCTTGTTTTCTCTGTTAGCTACTGAACCTCAGAAAGCAAAACTTGGCTTTCCTAAAAATAATCTGTGTTTAAATCCAAATCAACAATACATAAAACAATATTATAATAGACCTAGATATAGCTGCAGTAACCATATCTCTGTGCTGCTTCCTATAAACCATTTTTATTTGGGTTTGTCGCCACACAGAACTACAGGCTGTCCAACTGTGTTTTCCTTATAGATCCTCTTTCCAAATCTGCATCGCCCCTTTTATGCTTCAGCATTCATCTAGAGACAAATGCAACATGATTCACTGCTGAGACACTTACCTTCAAATACAAGTACTTACATTTTAGATCATGTTACAATATATTCACTAAATGAGTTCTGATATGCCATTGTAAGTACACATATTTGAAGGCAAGCTCAGAGATACAGTTACTGCAGCTAACCCAGGTATTCCTTGATGCAATGACTAGCAATTGTCCAACGTCGATCTTTCTGATCTGTGATTTCGAACTGATGAAACATTTCTGCAGAGAAAGGTACATTGCTTGCCATGTTCACCTTAACCATGTCTTTGTTGCATGCTATTGTACATAATAATTATGTTGAATTAAGCATTCCTCTCTGAATTACATAAACTACTTCATGTCCCTCATGTACCTCATCGGACTACATCGGACTTCATTCCAGACACTGCCAGTCTGCCTCATTGCTGGTCACTCTGGCCAGACCTAAGTAGGGCCCTGTCTTTGAGGCCAAATAATCAGGGTGGCTTACTGTACACACAAATATTCAACTCTGTATAACAATAAGGCAAGGTCCCTTATATCACATGTATCCTTCTTGTTCTTTTGACAAACCAGACCAAAACTATGCAAAAGACTAACAAATCAAAAATAAGGTAATATGGTGGTTTTAAAAGGATTTAGCCGCAATAAATTTGTATTCTTAAGTGACTGACATTACGTAGCACTGTAAAATCCTCCAGTCAACCATCACCACATTGTTTGGCAACCTGCATACTGGCTTAGAAAATGCATAAAATAATGAAATTAATTTGACCTGGCCTAAGAAAATGTATTATTGAGGACATAGGGGAATCCCTTATATACCTTTCTAATTTGTTTGGACAAAATACATAAATATCCTCAGTACTTAAAATATTTTCGACCAAGTAATGTGTTTATGGGACCATTCATCACCAAATGAGTGTATACCCATGTATACTGTGACAATGCAAGATTGTAGCAAATAGTGTCATTCTACTAGATCAATCTGTAACTAATCTTGTCACTTGACAGTCCATATTAAACATTTTATAGAAAAGCGCAGCATGTGTGTATATAATTGCCTGGTAACTATTATTAGGTAAAATACGGTAAATATGAGTTTGTTTTGAAGAATGTGAACATACCTACATTTAACTGCTGTTACAATTTCTTACCTGCCTTTATATATGTGTTCTGTGAAGTGCAGTGTCCTGTTGAGATCTACCATATTAAACACAATAAACAATTACAAGTTGTCTGTCTAACTTCCTTATAATCTTCCTGTGGACTTACATTGTTTGTACACTTCAGCTGTGTGCTTCTGTCAGTCGACTAGGGCTAGAGCAAGGACACGTTCTTATGGATATACAACCTCATTATTACAGGTGATCATGTAGATAAAGGAATCTACACAGAAACATCACCTCAATTGTAATAAACACGTTGTTCAATAAGAACTTGGCTATGTTCAGGACACTGACTTGTAAATTTCACTCAAAGACGTGGAGCTTTTATTGACTACCTTATTATGTTGTAATCTAAAAGATATGCTTAATGTATACTGCTCAAAAGAAGTTAAAGAACACCGACATTTGGAAGGTTTTCTGTTGCAAAATCCACCAGCAATGACAGATTAATTATGGTGATATGCAGAACATAAGGTGTTCTTAAACTTCTTGTGAGTAGTATACATGAGACACACATGCAATACCCAAATGAACCCGCAGTACACTGAATCCTGAAACATTTGTGATCAGTATTTCCTGTGTTTGGTGTTGCAAACATAAGTCTGATGTTTCCTATTGGCTGTTCTACAGTGTACCTGGTCTGTGAGGACCCACAAACTGCTTCTTGGGTTTATATTTTAACTTCAGTGGATTTTATTCTGTATCATTATCACAAATTAAGTTCTTGTCAATTTTTTCCACTTATTTGTTATGCTGGAAGATGTAAAATGTTGTTCAAATATGATCTGGAATAAGTAAATAAACATGTAGAGCCGGAAAGCCTTATGTCTCAACACTGATTGCAGTATTAGATCATATAGGTGAAATAGAGTCACCTCACGGGACTGTAGCAAACATGTCTACTTATCACTTATTTCACTAGAATGTTTCCAACCTTCTTTTTATCATCAAGTGGTAGAGCAGAAGGTCCAGGGTTCGATCCCCGGCCATGTCATACCAAAAGACGTGCTCGCACCATAAATCGGCATCAGTCCGGACGAGTACAAGCAGCCACATACACACACGTGCATGCATGTCGCTATATAAGTGCAGTAATCTTGGACGCGACGTTAAACCCAATTTCACCTCAACTTTTCATCATTTACTTCACTTCTAACATGACGTCAATACACAACCACACCATCTTTGTCTCTACTGTAAGTAGACATATGCTGATCAGTCAGCTAGGTCCATGTATTGTCTCACGAATGTTGCTGATCAGTCAGCGAGCTCTATGTATTATCTCATGAATGTTGCCGATCAGTCAGCTAGGTCCATGTATTGTCTCACGAATGTTGCTGATCAGTCAGCGAGGTCCATGTATTGTCTCACAAATGTTGCTGATCAGTCAGCTAGGTCCATGTATTGTCTCACGAATGTTGCTGATCAGTCAGCTAGGTCCATGTATTGTCTCACGAATGTTGCTGGTCAGTCAGCTAGGTCCATGTATTGTCTCACGAATGTTGCTGGTCAGTCAGCTAGGTCCATGTATTGTCTCACGAATGTTGCTGATCAGTCAGCTAGGTCCATGTATTGTCCCACGAATGTTGCTGATCAGTCAGCGAGCTCTATGTATTGTCTCATGAATGTTGCTGATCAGTCAGCTAGGTCCATGTATTGTCTCATGAATGTTGCTGATCAGTCAGCGAGCTCTATGTATTGTCTCATGAATGTTGCTGATCAGTCAGCTAGGTCCATGTATTGTCACATGAATGTTGCTGATCAGTCAGCTAGGTCCATGTATTGTCTCATGAATGTTGCTGGTCAGTCAGCTAGGTCCATGTATTGTCTCACGAATGTTGCTGATCAGTCAGCTAGGTCCATGTATTGTCTCATGAATGTTGCTGATCAGTCAGCGAGCTCTATGTATTGTCTCATGAATGTTGCTGATCAGTCAGCTAGGTCCATGTATTGTCTCACGAATGTTGCTGATCAGTCAGCTAGGTCCATGTATTGTCTCACGAATGTTGCTGATCAGTCAGCGAGGTCCATGTATTGTCTCATGAATGTTGCTGGTCAGTCAGCTAGGTCCATGTATTGTCTCACGAATGTTGCTGATCAGTCAGTTAGGTCCATGTATTGTCTCATGAATGTTGCTGGTCAGTTAGCTAGGTCCATGTATTGTCTCACGAATGTTGCTGGTCAGTCAGCTAGGTCCATGTATTGTCTCATGAATATTGCTGATCAGTCAGCGAGCTCCATGTATTGTCTCACGAATGTTGCTGATCAGTCAGCTAGGTCCATGTATTGTCCCATGAATGTTGCTGGTCAGTCAGCTAGGTCCATGTATTGTCTCACGAATGTTGCTGGTCAGTCAGCTAGGTCCATGTTTTGTCTCACGAATGTTGCTGATCAGTCAGCGAGGTCCATGTATTGTCTCACGAATGTTGCTGGTCAGTCAGCTAGGTCCATGTATTGTCTCACGAATGTTGCTGGTCAGTCAGCTAGGTCCATGTATTGTCTCACGAATGTTGCTGATCAGGTTCTAGGACATCCACCATCAAAGTGTTAGCATAACAATTTCCTTTCCAGATAAACCACCAATTTGCCAAAATAAGAGACTGGTCATTTACTTTGGGGGGGGGGGGGGGGGGGGGTACATGCTTTTTTTTAGATGGTCAAGCTGTATCATATTTCATATGTTTGGCACATTAATACATTTAACTGTCTGAGTAGATGGCCAAAACTTCACAATAATTCATGCAGATGTGGCCGAGACTAAACTAATGACTTTTAGAGACACCATTGATGGCTTCTTCTATGCAAAGGGTTAGATTCATAGGCTTGTTTGGTTTCAGGTGTCACAATATGAAGTAGAACTTGATTCAGAATCACGGGGGCATGTGCATGTCAAAGGTCATACTAGGTGTTTTTAATAGTAGATACCACATACTTAATATGCTTACAGCATATGAAGTTTCATGATAGATAAAGAAACATATTTGATCTTTATTTATACCATATACCACATTGATGGGAATTCTCAATGTTAAGAGACATTACTTCCGATAACTGCCATCCAAAGTTAAGGCTCCACAGACCCTGTGGTTTTAAGATGTTAAAAAAAGACACATTTTGTCAACAATGCAGTTCCTTGAATTGAACTGATGTTTTTTTCCATTTCCATGGCCACTATTGTGAGCATCTTAACTATTGCAGTAGCTATACCATTTTACAGTAGTAATGCTGTAGCATGTTGAGCATCTTAACTATTGTAGTAGCTATACCATTTTACAGTAGTAATGCTGTAGCATGTTGAGCATCTTAACTATTGCAGTAGCTACACCATTTTACAGTAGTAATGCTGTAGCATGTTGAGCATCTTAACTATTGTAGTAGCTATACCATTTTACAGTAGTAATGCTGTAGCATGTTGAGCATCTTAACTATTGTAGTACCTATACCATTTTACAGTAGTAATGCTGTAGCATGTTGAGCATCTTAACTATTGCAGTAGCTATACCATTTTACAGTAGTAATGCTGTAGCATGTTGAGCATCTTAACTATTGCAGTAGCTATACCATTTTACAGTAGTAATGCTGTAGCATGTTGAGCATCTTAACTATTGTAGTAGCTATACCATTTTACAGTAGTAATGCTGTAGCATGTTGAGTATCTTAACTATTGCAGTAGCTATACCATGGTACAGTAGTAATGCTGTAGCATGTTGAGTATCTTTACAATCCCACAATGCAGATATCCTGGTCTATTTCAACAGTTCAAGGTCCTCCAAGAGGTGATGTTAGTAGCTCTGACTGTAGTCTGATATTAAGTCGTCGCTTCAAACAACAATGTGTTTTATTACAAGTTTGATTATCTGTTTTTGTCATTTTACTACATGGTTTCTTTTACAAGTAGTTTTACACAGGAACTCCACTCCACTAGAGCTGGGACGATACATCAGCTGTGCCATCCCATACTTGCTCACTATCCGATACGTATCACGATACTTGCATTTGCTCTTATCTGTGGTGCGTGAGCCATCCTTTTTAAAAAACTGGATGGCCAAATACCTGGCACACTGTTGATTTACAGTTGGCAGTGTCAAGTACGTATGTATAGCGCAGTAGATGACAATATGTATGTTTCACTACTGATTAGTGTTTGGTGAAACAGTTATTAAAGCAAGCATTTCAGGTACAATTTGATATTGTTTACTGTGTGACTGTGATCCATACTTGTATCATGAAAGTTATAAATCATGATTCATCGATGCAATCATCCCATGACTATAGGCCATTAGTTTTGATAAAAAACCCAGCTGCAACAGTGCACCAAAACAGTAATAAAAAAACCACTTCATGCTTTGATAATAATATATATTTCCAGTTTACATGTTTTAGTCTATATACAAACATGTAAAAAAAATGCTTGTATTTACATTGTTATTATTTAAATACATTTGTAGAATATGATGGTATAAATTAGGGCTGGTACGGGCAACTCAGGTTGGGTGGGTCCTGAGTGGGTCCTGAGTGGGTCCTGGGTACCCAAAGGCTATCAGGACCTGTTATATATTGTTTACTGACTACAACTGTAACTCCATGGTTACACTGCAAGTCTCTAATATTCGCATTTCTTTCTGAATAAGCATGCACTCCTTCTGACTTTATGTTTGAGTGAAAATAGAGCTTCAGTCAACTTCAGCATGATCAGATCATTTTATCCGTGTATCTAAATAGTTTTAGCCAGGGCTCCGGCAAAAATGTTTCTACTCAGACATTTTGTTGCCAACTCTTGAGACCTACAGTGGGTACCCAGGTAGGGTTTGGTAATAGGGGATCAGGTATGTGGATAGTAAACTTGGACTTGTACCAGCCCTATTATAAATACAACAATAAACCTGCTCTGTGCTTTTTGGACACAGTAGTTCTTAAAACTAAAAAAGATGAAAAATAAGGCTAAAAAAAATAATAGTCTTGGTTCTCAGGCACCGCCCGCATCATCATAAAGTCTGCCACATGTTTATTTTTTATTTCCATTTTAAAAGAAATATTAAAATCCTAATACTTAACAACAATGCAATCCAATATAGCGCACAGTTACTTCCCTTTACATGCACACTGCTTTCCTGCGCAGCTCGTGTTATGGTCATGGCGGCAATATGAGTTTGTATGCTTGTTTATGTAGGGAGGCCCTTTCCCAGGTTGATGGTGCACAACTGTATATTTGGATACATACTAGTTTGAAAAGCAAAAAAAAAAAAAGCGCTGCCACCCACCCGCACAATATTTTCAAAAGTCATTGCCAAAGAACCAATTCTTTTATTATTTTTAGCCTAACAAAAGAAACCAATTCATATTACTCCTACAAAATGCTAAAAGATGTAAGTAGAGTGTCAGCCTTGATGTACATGGTATACCATGAAATACACATCAGTATTCACTGTCGCACACCACATTACCCTTGTCTTGTCCACACACAGCAGGTGAAACATGTGCACAGCACTGAAACTGGTGCGTATCTACAAGTTATGCAGAAGACCCTCATAACCATCAATCATTATCATACTGATGTGACTAATAGTGGAATTAATAAGGGGACAATCAATAAATCTGTCAATGAACAAACATTCTATAATCACGTATAAGCAATTATATAGAGATTATGAGCAGAGTATGTTTTTCATATCGTAAATATATGCAAGGAATGAAAATTGAGCCTTTGGCGAGGCTAGGTCTCTATGACAAAATGTCAATCTTACAATAATGGATGTTTAAGACGTAATTTCCCTCAGTGGAGAGCTGTAGAAACTGTAGGAACACAAAGATCGAGTAAATTGCCCAACTTACCAGATACTGCCAAATGACTTGCATCTTTGTTTGTCTACAGAAGCCCAGCGACATACTGGGAATGTTGTCAATAGGTTATTGAGTAAGAAGGCGCTGCATCAATGTATGGGGCTTGAAAGTAGTTCCTACAAGGTGACTTCATTTGCATATTTATCAGATTGTGATACCAAGTTCATTGGACTAATACTATCCATTATATGATCAAGTTAAATATTCCCATAAACACAATATATGTGTTCATGAATGATTGTTTGTCTTACCATGCTAACAGTGTAAACTTGCTATGCCTCAAATTAACATCAACTCTAATACCAGTGGCGTATGTCATGACAAAGGTGTTAATTATTCTGAATACCTGTACCTAAAGTAACCCTGTGATTGATGCATTGTTTACCATGTGTAGCAAGTCAATGACTGTGATCAGTGATAGTAACTAGGATCAAACTGATAACCAGGAGAACTAGATAATTGTTTCTGATCCACTGCGATACTTTGACATGAGTGATGTGGGAGGCACAGCTACAAACAACATGTATACAAGACACAGGAGGGTGTGTCATATGGCATGAAAATGAATGACAAATACTACTGTCTGACAAATCAATGGTCTTCCATTCAAAACTAACCTAAATTGATTATGTTCATGGTCCTTTGATAAAGGAATATGGTTTCTAAGTTATCACAATCTTTTCATTTATTGAAACACATATTATCACAAGCTCACTCTCAGAATATTCAAGTTACACAATAAATAAAAAAGGTATCCTGCGACCTATAGTCTGGAAGGTAATTTAAGGTACTGACGTTTACTACAATATCTGAAAAACTATCGGACCTACTCGGGACGCCCAACGCTACCCCCTATTCGTGCGTGCGTGATTCCCGTGCACCCTTTCGAGTTGAGTTGATTGGTTCAACTGTGTCATATGGCCCTGTGATGCAGGGGTAGCATTATGCAGATGGCTGTTTCAATGAATGCTCGTTCCACCCGTGACGAACAGGTCTGGTTGTCGATGAAATATAGTGATAGCTAAATAGACAGATTTTTTATTCATGCACCGATTGTCTTTAAATGTAATATCCAGTTGTGTATGACTGTTTAATAATCTCATACCAACTTTGACTGGAGTAGGTCCGATAGTCTTTCAGATATTGTAGTAAACGTTGGTACCTTAAATTACCTTCCAGACTATAGTGGAATATCAGGCTTTCAAGTGGGTATTGGGGGGAGGGTGTCCTTATACTCATGATCATGTTATCACTGTTATAAAGTTTTCATCAGTATATTATTTAATACATCAACATGATCAACAAAAGTAAAGCTATGAAGCATGAATAAAGACATGATGTCAGATGCGACAGGACAAATTCAAACATATAAAATAGTGCCCGAGCAATGCAGCCCACTTGGATATGTAGTGAACAATCTCAAATGTCAACAAAAACAGCCCCTTACAAAAAGTAGTAACTAATGTCAGCATTGCTAATCAAATATTTTCTACAAGTAACTATCCACAATGTTTCCAAATCTGCAAGAATGAATGTACTATTGTAGAACAGTGTTGCAATACTCAACAGTAAAATTGAACATGTTTACACAAAATTTCAACTCAAGCCTTATTACAAACCTAAGGAGAAAAAATTTGTAATTGTATTTTTTTAGTTGTATGTTTCAGTAAAAGAAGTCAAATCCTAATCACTGCTAATGATTTGAATATAATATGATGTCATCATAAGGAGAGCAATACATGCCAAAATTTAGCTTCCCAAGTCTGGACCCTGCAGAAAATGTTTACAGAGAAAAAACCCTGTATTTTGAGATAATGTAAAAGCATTACGTTACATTTTGAGCAGAAATGGCTGAGACTGACAATCAGATTCAAACCTCTTGAAGAAATTCAGGTGTTATCAGAGGTGGGAACAAGCATGTGCAGTTTCAACTTCACTGGTACTGTTGTTTCTGAGGAGATGCTGTTCACAGAGTGAGGTTTGATTGAATTTAGTAACATGGTCAAATTGCAAAGATCAATCGAAGGTCAAAATTAAACATACCATAAACAAAACTAAACATATATGTTGGACCCCACTATGAACTACACATGTACAAACTTTCAAGAACAAGAACATCAGGAGAGCCCCACTACTTATGACAGATCTGTCAAACTTCACAAGTTCCTGAAATAAAATGTCTGATTAATATCGATAAGATGTTTCTGCTTTCAGTAATGTTGAATTGCAAAGGTCAAATATTAAAATATTGCCAAAAAGGAACATTATGTTGAGCTCAACTACTTATAACATTGTACTACACACGTGCCACATTCCATAACATTTTGAACCATAAACTGTTGAGAAATAGCCACGATGAGGTTTTTCAATATGCCAATTCTTAAACAAATTGGTGTGTCTATAAGTATGTGAACTTTCATTTTGATTGGTCCAGTGAATGGGCGACACATGACAAACAAACATGCTAACAAATATTCACAAACATTGTAACACCTAAAACCATGACTAAGTGTACTGATGACTATTCAACTTCGGCTTCAACCATGTCAACAGTGTTTGAAATTGAGCATGAAATCCATATCCCTAGTCATGCCATAAATAGTAAAAGTTAAAGATTTAGAGGGCTGCTAGATTCAAATGTCATTGGAGAAGATTTCAAGGACCCCCCCTTAATTTAGAGTGAGTGAGTTGGGTTTGATGCTGCTTTGAACAGTATTCAAGTCATATCACTGCATTTCAGCTTAATTTGGAAGGAAAGCTCGAAGTGATGCAGGTCTCAGATGTTTACCACTCTGACAAACTTGGAAACATAATCCGGTTGAACTGTGATTCAAGCCAATCATAGGTCTCTGGTGTGCACAAAGAACAGAACTCTGCACAGAGTAATGTGGCTCCTTAGGAAACTGGGTCACCTGTGCCCCCTCCTAATTTTGAAGTCTACTCAATATTCCAATAAAAACATGATCCTGCTTATGCTATAGTGTATCCAAGTTTTGTGGATGGAATATATCTAGGCAGCAGAATGTCTGGAGAAGAAATATCTGTGAGACTATCGTCAAGCTCACTGCCAACTGGATGAAAGTCATCAGAGTAGTTTGCATCACTGCTGAGGGAAATCAGAGCATTATCTGGATCTGACGGCTGGTAGGAACTCACCGAGTCTGTGTGCACTGATTCTCTACCTAATCTGGCTGGTCGCCGGGGTCGCGGTGTTGGACGTTTTGAGCTACCTTGAGACTGAGGAGTACCTTCCCTCGGCGTAAGTTCTTGACTTGGGCCCATGTCTAACTTAACTGTTGAACGTCTAGTGGCAGGCACAGGGGATTGCTCTGAGGCAACAGGATTCATTACTGGAAAATTGTGCACTGATGCCATGCTTGCAGAGACGACAGCTCCAGAGAGGCGCCCATGCCTGCCACTGTCCATTATGTCTGATCTGTCATCTTCATCACTCATCAAACCTTGTAATTCTGGCTCCTCAGTTGACATAAATTGATGAGTGTCATAGTCAGAGGAATCTTTCAACCTTGGTACATTTGTGGACAGCCTTGTTGATTCCAGTGGTTGATCATCATCTCTCGTTTCACTCAAAGATTTATTTGGTTGACCATCAATTGATTCAGGGAAAGATTCATTGCCCTTGCCAAATCCAGGGAATCTCCTATTTTTACTCTCCAGTTGGTCATTAGGAATAGTGTCTCTATCATCAAGTGTCCTGTCACTGTCACCATCATCATCCATGTGAGCACTGGGCAAATGTACTTCTATACTCCTTTGACTCTGTTGATCACTCTTTTGACTGTTTTCATCAGTCTCAGTTGACATCGCATGTCTCATACTTGGCTTCCTGATTTTTTTCTTACCATCATCTTCCCTATCTGGCTCCACGTGTCCCTTTGACTTTTTCTTCGTAAAATTTGAATGGTATTTGGGAGACATGCTCCTGTGTTTAGGTGAAGGTGAACGCTTTCCATATCTATTTAACCACTTTTTGCCCCTCTCTGCACTGCCAGGATTCCTCCTTGTCTCTGTAGCTATTCTTGAGTCATCTTGACTTAGGTCACTCTGGAGTGCAGTTGTGTCTAGGGTCTCATCCCCTTCAAGTTCCTTCTCAGCCAAGCGCCTGACTTCAGTAAGAGTATCAGAAAAATTAGTAACATTCAGTTCAGCATCTGAATCTGCTTTGGTAGCAGCTGCTACCTTTTCTTTCTTCTTCTTCATCTCAGCTTCTTCCCTCTCTACAGTTTTTAGCCATCCTGGGTTTGTTTTAGCCAGTCTGAGTCTCTGTGTATGGGTCAAACCAAACTTAAGAGGACTCTTCTTTACACCTTGCTCGGGTAGCTGTCTCAACCACCCCTTGTTCTTTGGAATGGGAGACTGTGGCTCAGCACACTGTCTATAGGGTCTTCTTCCAGCTGTCAGTTCATCTTCTATTTTGGATTGTACCATGGCTTCATTTATCAGTTGACCTGCCTTATGAAAAGGTTGTCTAGGTTGACTTAATTCTTCAAGTCGTTTGCTTGTAGACCTTGGTACTGGTGGTTTCTTATCAGCTGTAGGGATTTGTTGACCACGCTGCTTTCCCTGTGTAACTTTTACAACAGCTTCCAATAAATGTGAGTTCCTAATTCCAGTGAGCTCATTCAGAAGAGCTGTTAGAATTGGGAACATGTCTGAACTTGAAGTTGTAACATCACTAGCTCTTGGTACTTTTGCAGTCTGCATTTCAGATGGTCTGTGACTAGTCATCTTATTCTGGTCTTGTCCCTTCTTCTCTTTCAA
Organism: Haliotis rufescens; assembly: GCF_023055435.1. Lineage (NCBI taxonomy): Eukaryota > Metazoa > Mollusca > Gastropoda > Lepetellida > Haliotidae > Haliotis > Haliotis rufescens. The sequence continues at coordinate 46,915,746 of NW_025964001.1, read as the reverse complement.
TGTTGCCTTAGTATTCCTCTTATCATCTACACTTTCCAGATCTTCAATGGTAAGGTCATCCTCAGATATAGTATCATAGTGCAGGAGTTTGTGCATTTTGATTTTTGGGTCACATTCACTATTGTAAAACATTGGTGGTGGACATACAATGTTATTGATGAAAATTCCATCATCATCATCTTTTTCTTCCACATGTTCTATGAAGCTTTGCTTTTCATTTAAGACTTGCTTCACCTTTTTATGCTTTTCTGTTTGTGTAGATGCTGTCAAACACTTCTGTTTCTGTGAATTATCATCTGGACATGAAATTGCCACATGCACTGCTTTGTCATTAAACTCCATGGTCTGAAGAACAGCATCTTGTTTTTCAACATCTGTCATAGATCCCATGTCTCGAGTTTCATTCAAATGTTGTGCTTCATGGTGAGTAGTAACTTGATGTATCCGACTCGGATGTATTGCTTCTTCCACTGTTTCATTTTCTTTCACTGTTTGTTTTATTACACGACTTGACAAAGCAGCTTCTGGTAAATGTGGAATTAACCCAGGTCCTAAGCAAAGCAACCTGAATCCCAGGACAAAGTATCCAATTTCTTTCCCCATCAAGCTGTACACTTTAAAGAGACCTTTGTCGCCATGAACTGAAGGTACAGTAGTGCCTAGTTTTGCAATATCCACCGATATATCATCCATCAGGGCATTCAGGGGTACTGCACTATTCCCCATTAACTTTGGTGTGTCTGAGAATGTATCAATCACCATGACATAAAGTGGTGTGTTAGTCAAATGCATCCTCAGACACTCAACGGGAATCTTGAACAGACATGATTTTCCCTTTTTCACCATAAAATTTCCGTGCTTGTCTTTTAATTCAGCAAACTGATCTGGTAATTGGTAATAAGGATCTCGCGTTATCTTAGCTTTGATTGTATTAGCTAAGTCTGGCTCTACGTGGCTGATTAAAATCGTTGGAAAGTCAAGCAATCGGAATGCAATAGCGGGAAACCGACATGTTACATGAGGAACATACAACTTTTCTACAACTAACTCCAATGAGAACAGCGATTCTTCCAGTCCTGGCATGATGAATCACTAAGTTGTCGTCTCAGAACAACAGAGGTAATGTTGTAGAATGTATCGTTGCTTGATCCAAGCGCGGCTTTCACAGACAGGTTCAGGGAATATCAGGGGAATCATTCACCATCCTCCAAACATTCTCAATATCCTCCATCTTTGACAACAGCAAACAAACTCAGAACGAGGCTACCCTGAATTATCTCCCATTCTTTGTAACTCTTTTCATTAGAAAGACTGAAAGAAGATGGCGGGTTATTGAAAATTTGTAAACATAAGACGATTAGTAATTATTGTATGCACCAAGCGAGCTTCGTATCTAGCAAGAGTGTCAATAATGATGAATTCCAAGATTTAGCTACATACAAAATTCTCAAACTATTATTGACTCAGGTGAGTAAATATCAACACATGTTGGCCGACACAAAACAGCTGATAACCAAAAACGATATAAAAGCGCTACAATTTCAGTATGTCGTGAGAAAATGACCAGTAACTTATTAGAAACATCACAAACACTAATTATTTTTGTGGATGAACTGACGGAATAAACTGGCAGAAATGATGAATGCTATTAATTTTGTCTGGCTGAATCTAGTGATGTTTTAGGCGGCTGTAGATGTAATTTCGTAGGCGAAATGAAACGAGTTCGTAACCCTTAAAAATAAGAAGACAAGCTCAGACAGAAATAGACAAAACATGAACAATTGGAACAATATTCTACCAAAATATTGTAATTTTTGTTTTTTTTATGAACTAGTGAATATTTTTTTCAAGATCAGGATAATCTATATGTACTGTTTATTTGGTAATTAGGCCATAGACCCATACATAGGCCCATTTCATTTAGTATTGACTGTGTATTTTTTCGTTTCATTGAGGTATGAATCGAAAAACTGATGTGCAAACTGTATGAATTCGCGTAATGTTTCCGCAAATGTTTCTTGAATACTACCAATAAGAGATTTTTATCACCAATGTTCTGGGATAGCCATACATCACTAAAACCGAAACTGAAAATAATCTACATACATCCACATTCTGCTAAAATATCAATACTGGAGACATATTTACTTATCCCCAACACATATCTACAGAGATTAGCATAAAACAATTCTAATACTGGGTATTGCTGAAAGCACCACACTCCTGCCCCATACAGAATAACAGGCTTCATTTTAGTGTCCAGCAGTTAAATAGAGTATTTAGTACTATTTACAGGCATCTGTGAGAATTTACATTGTAACCTTTTGATCTGAAACAGAGTTTTATTACCTTTGATAATCAATGTGTCTATACACTTTGCCCAGGACAATCTGTTACAGAACACCTAGATAATTGTAGTAAGTAGTCACTGTTATTGGAACTTCACCAATAGACCATTTTTCACAATGCCTTAGTATATCCCCATTTCTAAATCCCATTACTTCTGTTGTATCCAAATTAACCTGTTGACCCCATTTCTTACAAAAGCTATCAAGAATGTTAACTTTCCTTTGTAGCTCAACTATACAATCATCAATAAAGCATAAATCATCTGCATATAATAGTAAGAGTATTTCCAGAAACTCTGAAACAACCAATATACCTCTGAGATTATTATCCTCAATCATGCAGTTCTAACATAAACATAGAAACAAAAAAGGACTGATAACACACTCTTGACAAACACTGTTTAGGGAATAGAAAAAGTGTGAAAATGACGTTTTCGAAATATAATCAGCACATTGTACTTTTGAGTACATGTCTTTTAACACAACTAATATGCAACCATGAACACCATTGTTCATAATAGAGTAGCAAAGTAGTTTCCTCTTTATAGAATCAATAGCTTTTTTGAAATCAACAGAAAGACATTAAAACCTTCCACCTTGTTTAGAAAGATATATTTGAACAATACATTGTATTGTGAAAATGTTATCTACCATGCAGTAACCATGCCTAAATCCAGCCTGTGCTTCAGGGACCTTTTCATACATGTCAGCAAAGACAGATAATCTATTATTCAAAACAACAGTAAAATATTTCCTGGCGTATCTACTAGAGTTATCCCTCTATAATTATTACCATCATTCACGTTTCCATTGTGCAAAGGACCCTTGAAGATCCGGGGTAGAATAGGTCTTCAGCAACCATAAAAGGTGACTGTGTTATAAGATTTGTTTGTTTGTTTTTTACGCCGCTCTCAGCAATATTCCAGCTATATGACGGCAGTCTGTTAATAATCGAGTCTGGACCAGACAATCCAGTGATTAATATCATGAACATCGATCCACGCAATTGGGACTGATGACATGCATCAACCAAGTCAGCGAGCCTGACCACCCGATCCCGTTAGTCGCCTCTTACGACAAGCAAAGTCGCCATTTACAGCAAGCATGGGTTGCTGAAGACCTACTCTAACCCGGATCTTCACGGGTCTTGTGCAAAAGTGTGATTATTCCTTTTCACCAGCTTGATAGGAATACACCAGTCTGCAAGATACAATTAAATACTCCTTAATGCATTTACTGCTTGTTTTGACAGAAAGAAGAAGCTGTGTGAGGTCCAGCTGAAGAAGAAGTTGTTCCAACTAGTTGTGTGGCTAATCCCATCACACAGTGCCCACGTAACCGCGGAAGTGGTGACATCACGGACCATCACCATAAGTGCTGTCACTCAGACTGAGCAGTCCTGTTTGAGTTCTCAAGCTACAATCCATTGACATCCTTCGAGTGTTATTTAACACTATTTGTTTTTTTGGTGATTTATATCCTTCATATGGTTTGTGACTTCATGTCTTAACAACTATTTTTGCAATTGCATTAACTTCTAATGCTTGATGGTGGCTATTTTGCACGGTAGGTACCAGGCGTATTGTTCCAATTACCCAGTTTGAATTCACTTCATGGTCACGTTTTCTCTTGTCATGCGTTTTGTATTCTTTCTGTTGCTCGGTACTTCTTTCTGTTGCTCGGTACTTCCTTCTGTTGCTCGGTACTTCTTATACATTGTTGTGCCTATGCTTCTCTATGGTTATTAAAGTGTTTTATTCACCTCCCTTTGCGTAATGTTATCCTTTAACCCTCGTGTTCTTGGATTTAGAATATTACATACACACATAATTATGGTGGGAACGCACTGTGGTTACACCGTCTGCTTCATTGCAGATTTATGCACCGTAGTACTCAGTGCCACGGTAACAAGTCTGTCTAGGATCCCCACCCTTTGTGTCTGGACTGCAGCGATATATGTTCAACAGCTACAAAAAGTAGCTTTTGCATACCTGAGGATCTCTCGGAAGTGCCGTTTGCAGCCAGCATGGAGACAAGCTGAAAGGAAGATGTCTAACTCATCAAAGACTGCTACAAATCCACCAGCCAGGACTACTCCATTTTCTTCAGGCTAGAAGCCCCTACCAGCATCTACCCCTCTAAGATCGGCCTCCCCAGCGTCGATCGAGTTAACACCTCACCTGTACAGGTGCTGGTGACTACTCTAGAGACGACAGTACTCCTGAGCAGCTACACAGTGCCTCTGGGGTTCGGACCTCTGCCCTTCCAGTTGGCACCTCAACAGCTCCTCCAGGATCCCTATAAGGATCCCACCTGGTTGCAAATGATGCAATCCATGTTCCAGCAGACGTGAATAAACAAGACACTATTTGGTCCAAGCCTTCCTCCATCTGGTCTCAGGATTGAACAAGGAAATTGCGATATTATCTTTATTGTCAGCATTCAAGGTTCATTGATTGAGGAAGGACGATTTCCCCATCCATGCATTGAAGGTGGCGGACATGGCACACACCCGAGTTCACCTTGCAGACAGAAGTTAGCCGTAACACGATCGCCTTGTGGTTACATGCTCTCATGTAGTTACATGCTTATGAAACCACTGGATTGGATTCCCCCAGGGCCAACAACCCTCACGAGATCAGAGCAGTTGCTGAAGACGTGATTTGCTTTCATACAATGGAGGTCCAACTTTCTCCTCAAGCCCTTGGCAGCGCCTGGCCTCATGGCAAGGGTTCTGTGAACTCTCATAGGATTTGTTTCATGTGGCTTCTGATAGACATGAATGTTTTACAGAATTATCATATGCTACCGGGTACCCACCTCTCAGGATCATCGTTCACATGACAGGACCAGATGTCACAAATATCATGGAGATCAAAATGCGCCTACACCGCCGCGCCACACATTCTACACAGAACTTGGAAACTCCACTTGTCTGTCTGCCACACTTCACAGAGAATTGGCTGTGAGTGGAGCTTGCACCTAGTCTCCAGCAGAATACCCTTATCTACTTGATACAGCACATTTATTTCGTCTACATGGGATTGGGCATTGGTTTGCTGACAAACACAATTTTCCATATATCTTCAAGCCACAACAAAATCAGAGACCCTCCTGAAGTTGACTTTTCAACTTTACAGCCTTGTAAATAGCCTGATCTAAAATCTGCCCCCCCCCCCCCCCCCCCCTCTTCAAAAGCCACTTACACTTTGTCAATAGCAAGTGCGCCTGGGTTTGCTCACGTCAGCCCAGGACGTGACGAGCTGTGGTCGACTACAGTTGCATCCTCCTGTTGCATTTGGAGGACCAGCTGACCTCAGGGCTGTGGTCCAGCACACTTGGCACATCAAGTACCTCATTTGGCGATATCACATTTGCGGGTTCACCTCCGGTACACTCACCATCTCCACCAGCAACGTCATGGTGGTCTGGTGCCTGTGCAAACAGGGGCCAACACACTCTCACTCCTTCCTCCAACAGACGTTCCGGTTCTTCCATCTGGTAGATCGACTGGGCTTAAGTTTTCTGGTCCAGCACATTCCCAAATGTCGGAACGTTCTGGCAGATGCTCTATCCAGGCCAGACAGGGTAGCTCGAACGGAATGGAAGCTCTATCCCGAGGTGTTTCATCCCATATGTCTGCACCCAGGTCATCCCAACATCTACCTCTTCGCACCTTGCCAGAACTACCAGATCACAATTATGTCTCCCCGATCCCAGACTCACAGGCTTGGGGTGATAGACACATTCAGCATTCCTTGGAAAGTACCATGAGCCTCATTCTGATTTGTGGGGGCGGTCGGGTAGCCTAGTGGTTAAAGCGTTCGCTCGTCACGCAGAAGACCCGGGTTCGATTCCCGACATGGGTACAATGTGTGAAGCCCATTTCTGGTGTCCCCCGCCGTGATATTGCTGGAATATTGCTAAAAGCGGCGTTAAACCATACTCACTCACTCACTCTGATTTGTGATCCTATCTTGCTGGATGGCAAAAGGCAAGAAGCGATCCACTACCTCTACTGGGGGGGTTCAACCTACTCATCCATCCGCACAGAAGGTTACCACACCCAACGCCAGTTTTATCGGCACACCTGACTCATTTTAAGAGAGCCTAGGTGCAAAAGGGTATTCGGCACATGCAGTTAAGGCTATTGCTATGTCACATAGACCTTCAACCCGTGACCTTTGTGATGATAGGTGGTGATCCTACGGAACCTTTTGTAAAAGAAAGGATCATAACCCCACTACTGCGTCGCCTCAATTCCTGGCTGAAATGCCCCCCCCCCCCCCCCCCCCTCATCTGCTAACTAAGCGACCACTGAAAGGCAGCACCTTTACTACCTATTTAGTGTCTCATAATTCGATGTTTGCAGTTCCGGAAGATTATTAAATGACCAAGATCCTGGATCTACAGGCGCTGTTACCCTTATTGCACCTTGAAGATTAGGTCAAGTTTCGCCCTCCTGCATGGGATTTGAATGTTGTACTTCGGTGTTTGCGTGCTCCCCTGTTCAAGCCTCTTCACGCGACATCATTTATAACCTCACCAAGAAAAGGATATTCTTTTTGACACTGGCCACGAAGGCAAGGGTTAGTGAGCTGCACGCTCTCAACATTACCCGTGTACGCTTTGAGCATGGTACGCACAGAGTCGTTCACCTTGTTCTGTGCTGGGATTTTATGGTCAAGAATCAGTTACCAGGACAAACTGACCGGGCTTTCTCCATCCCACCTTTGTCATCGATCGTGGGAACTGAAGACGAGGAAACATTCTTTTTGCCTTGTGTGTGTAGTGTGATTTATATCCGTCGCTCCAAGATTTAGTATGGTGCTTGGAGATGCCATTTTATTCCCATATTCCTGACCTCAATGACTGAAGCCAACTGCAACACTATATCCTTATGGTTGCAAGCTCTCATCCTTCTGGCTTATGAGATCGCCAACCTTGATCCGCCGCGAGCTGATAATCCTCATGAGATTGGAGCTGTTGTCTCTACAACGGCTTGACACAGTAACTGCTCTATTAGAGCCATCATGGAAGGCTGTTTTGAGGGGGTCAGACACTGTCTTTGCAAGCCAATACCTGAGGAACTTGACCTTGGAAGATGTCGAAGGCATTCCTTGTTTTGGTCTTCTGTTTGCAACCCAAAAAGTCACAGCAATCCTCATCACCATTAAAATGCTCCTCCTGTCCAAAGCCAGACTTAACCGACTCATGCAGTGTTTGCACGCCTGACAGGGGGGTTATTCTGCTAACCAGCAGTTTGGCTTGGTAAATCAGTTTCTAGACTTTAGCACACGCAAAGTTCTCTTGCTGCTTTATACCGAGACGTCTTCATACTATCGTACCATCTGTGGACAGGATTGGTAGAAATAGTTACAGATCTGGGCAAATGATGCGCTCAACGACTGTCGTGAACTACTGGAGAGTTTATGTCACTGAGGACCACATCTGAATGCATGCCATCTGCCGTACTGTCTGATAAAGATGCATTGAGGAGTAATGCAGGATAAGTGAAAAACTCTCGTAAGATCTAGATATTTTTTATGTTTGCATACTTAACTTGCGAACGTGGCCAACCCATTGCAAAGCTGCCTCCCTACGATATCTCCAGATGTTATGATCTAGCAGTAATGTGATGGTCAGTGACATCATTCCTCCCGTGGTCACATGGGCACTGTGATGGGATTAGCCACACACCTAGTTGAAACAACTTCTTCTTCAGCTGCACCACACACAGCTTCTTCTTTCTGTCAAAACAAGCAGTAAATTATTTAAGGAGTAATGCAGTATAAGTATATAAAATATAAAAAATATCTGTATTTTACTGGTAGTGTCAAATATGGTACTAAGATGTGACTGCAGTTTATAAAAAATTTCGGAAGCAGACCATCTCGTCCAGCGACTGTTCAACATTTCAGCCTTGTTATAGCAGTTACAACTTCTGTTTCAGTATATATCAGAGTTTAAAATGTCATTTCATCTTGACAGTAGCTTCATAAATATCTGCAGAATCCAGGTTATCTGAGTCCCCTGGAAACTCAACGAGATTAAGAACTTGTTGAAACTAATCAGTCTTCTGACCTGGAGTTATACTATCCTTAATCGTCTGACATGAAGTTTGTGTTAGTACCTTCAATTTCCTTTAGAATGATTTATTGTCGGTAATGTTAGACACAAGACTGGTTACACATTCATCTTCTTAATACTTTTCTTTCTCCTACAAACACTTCTGTATTCATTGCTGATATGTTGATATTCTTTCAAAAGTTTTTATTCCTCGTTAATTTGAATGTGTCCAAGAACTGAAATTTCCTGCGTTTTAATTTGATACATGCATCGTCATACCATTATTTGTTATGCACAATATTCTTATGTTGGCATGCTGATACATGCCTTGAAGACCACAATGTGGAGCAGATTCCTGTATAATTTCAACTAATTCTTTTACAGACTGATCAATATCCATTAAACAGCGTTCTTGACATTCCTCCATTGTGAAATGTGCTTGAAGAATTGACATGTGTCTTGTCAATGAGGTGTTCGAAACATCTCCCCTTATACATTTGGGTAAGTCATGTACCACTTTAATGGTGTCTCCATAGTCATTAGATGTAGCGTTACTCGGGGAATGGTCTGATTCGCATCGTGTCTGCACACAAAAGTTTAAATCATATCCAATAATATCACTTGAACATAAACAATACTTACAGTAGTCGAGCAGACTCACTCCTTCACCTTGGATGCATGGATACGCGCCATATGCATCACCCAGACAACAACCATTTAGCATGTGAATACAAAGCACAGAACACAACTCTGTTAACTCCTTTCCATAGACATCATCTCTGCTCTTCCTTGGTGTACAGAATGTGTCACAAGCAAAGTCCATATCCTCTAGACAAGGTATGTGTCTGTTATCATCATCAATCACATAATCATATGAATCACCAGTTCCTGTGTTGTAGTGCCCAAATGCAATTATTTCATGAGGGAAATCATACATAACAGCTATTAGAGATCTTTCAAAGTGTTCTATACCTTTGAAGAGCCTGTTACCAGCTTGCCCTGATGTATTTGCGGGATATACATAAACAAAAGAAAAAAACCCATCTTGATCAACAGGAAATACAGCTTCGTCAAAAAGAACAAAAATAATGTCCTTGTATTTGGTAATAACTCTTTTATAGCCTTTCATAATAGAAGCATGTATACATACTGCTACTACTCCTCGAGAGTTAATTTCTCTATTGTTAACAAAAACATATGAAAGAAACCTTGATTCTTTACTTTCTTAATTACAATTTTTCCAAATTTCCATTAAACCACAAATACAGTATTGGGTACAAAGGGAAATAAAGTCAATGTTATTAAGCTTATTCTTCAGCCCATTAATGTTCCAGCACATGATTTGTAAATGTTCCTGGGTAGAGACAGGCACGGGTTGTTTGCACGTGTCGGCTTGATTCACAACGGCTGGGCCGAACTCATATGTTTTGTCACGTGAATTCTGTTTGTGCATCTGCATGTGATTGTCATGCACCATCATGATTCAGTTGTACTACATGTCCCGCTTCCCCCGCTTCAAAGCAAAAAGCCGCACGCTTTTTCCAAGTCACGTGACATAGCATGTTAACATCAGCTCAGTCGAACAGCTGTTTTCTATTTTCAATTTTGAATTTGTGTTAATTCTTTTACAATTGATGAGTTTATCATACCTCCATGTATTAATGAAGAGATCCGATTGGCCCACTTGATCTTGATAAAATACTGTGCCTTGGAGAGGAATATATTTCTCAGCGGGGCAAAACATCTGTTATACCCCACATGAGCAATGCAGGCTGCACGTGTATTTCTGAGAGATAAACAAAGCAAAAAGCCTCACCCTTTTCCTGAGTCAATGGAATTCACATGACATCGCATAAATTAACTTCAGCTCAATCGAACAGCTATTTTCTAACAATTTTGAATTTGTGTTAATTCTCTAACAATGTCACATATTGGTAAGATAAATTCGTTGTAGCAGGATCACGAGGGGTGAGTGGTATAAAACCTAACACAGGATGCATAAAACCCCATGTAACCCTCGTGAACTTGCTACAACTTATAATAGTATGACTCTTATATTAGTATGCAGTATCGGTAAATCCCGTAATTCACACACCCTGTTGACTGTTTACTTATGCAAATCTAAGCAAGATATTTTATCGCTTAATCGAATTCAGGACTCGTGTGTCATTTTTTGTTTGTTTGTTGTTTAACGTCGCACTCGGCAATATTCCAGCTATATATGACAGCGGCCTGTAAATAATTGAGTCTGGACCAGACAATCCAGTATCTGACATCATGAGTATCAATCCACGCAAGTGGGATACAATGACATGCATCAACCAAGTCAGCAAGCCTGACCACCCGATCTCATTAGTCGACTCTTACAACAAGCATAGTGGCATTTTACAGGAGATGAGATACACTCATGAATATGGCCTGATTTAGGTGTTCTAATATAAACAAATGAAATATACTTTTCCATTGCACTTTCAGTGGGGTGATCTGACTTATTGTGATCAAAGACATGTCTACTTGGATTGCATTTGTTAGACCTGAACATCATGCATATATACAATGACACTATTACCACCTGTGTTAGTGTTGTTTGCGGAAAATTCTTGACATATATTCAAGATGGACATATCAGTTAGCATATTAAACAATGAACAGCAAGCAGAAAACCCTTTTTCAAAGCTGGGGTAACCATGGTAACAGACAATCTTCTCAAAAGCAGGCATCAAATACAAAAGCCTCCTTGCACACTTCAAGTGTTGGTGGTCATGGTGATGTGATTGACCTGTGTGATGAGGACCTTGATGAAGATGATGCCCTGCTTATTCAGGCTTTGGATGAAAGCATACAGACTGCAAACATAAATGGTTTTACCTGCGGTGAACATGGTGACAAACCCAATATTTCAAGCAAGTATCCACAGAGTAGCGTTCCTTTCTCAAAGGCCAATACTTCAATCAGATCATCATCATCATCATCATCATCATCCAGATTGTTCAACACATGTCACAAGGCTACAGCAGTGCAGGGCAACAATGAATCAGTTGAAGAGGGAAACTTGTCTGTTGGAACAGAGAAAATTGATGTCCATGTTCCACCCAGCTCTGTCTCACTGTCACACATACCAGATCTGCCAGGGTTTGACAAGCAAGCCGGCCAATTGTGGATCTACCCAACCAACTACCAAGTCCGAGACTACCAGTTCAACATTGTCCAGCAGTGTCTGTACAACAATACTCTGGTCACCTTGCCGACAGGCCTGGGGAAAACTTTCATAGCTGCTGTTGTCATGTACAACTATTACCGATGGTACCCACAGTGCAAGATAGTATTCATGGCCCCAACCAAGCCCCTGGTAGCTCAACAGATCCATGCCTGTTATAACATTATGGGCATACCCCCAGAGGACACTGCTGAGATGACAGGTAGTTATACACTGTACATGTTATATTTTTGCTTGTTGTTTTGTTTAAATATTGACTGCTTATCAGTGGAGCTGATGTATGTTTACTGTTTCCCAACTCCTTGTGTAAGTGACTCGGACACAGATAATATATAATTTCATTCCTTAATAACCTGTGCTTGTAATAATTGATTGCAGCTTTTTAAATTCTTAAGTATAATATTACCCTTTTTGACCCAGGCAACATGAACCCAGCAGAGAGGCGGAGGACATGGAAGGAGAAACGTGTGTTCTTTCTCACCCCTCAAGTCATAACCAATGACCTGAGTCGGGGCACCTGCCCCGCTGACACTGTTAAGTGTCTAGTCATTGATGAGGCGCACAAGGCACTTGGAAACCATGCTTATTGTCAGGTAGTATGATGGTCTATATATTGTGTAGATCAGCTATATTGTATTACTTGGGAAACTGCACAAATACTCTTCACACTTGCTTTACAATGTACAGTAGTTACAATGTGTGACATGAATTGTAATGTGGTGTCAATCTCATTAAATTCAGATCATAGTTCTCTCTACCTCTAAACAAAGATCTGAGGATATCCCATTACGGGTCATGTCAGACCGACCTTTCGCGAACTTTGACCGACCAATGAGATGACTGACAAGAAGTCGACATTAGCCAATCAGAAAGCATCTCTCTTGTGCTTTCTGACACTAGTTTCAAACTTGCGACTATGCTTTGAAAACATATTTTGACAAATTCTCAATTAAACGTTCTAAAAAAGAACAAAAGAACATTCGGAAATGGCAAATAGCAACTCACTCCCTATATGAACCATGCCATCTGCAGAACAACGGAGAACTCATACATTTAACTCAGTTTGCACAGATGTTATGGGTATCAATAAATGGGTTTATCATACCTCCATGTCAGAATGACAAGTTGAGATTGTCCCATGTGATCTTGATAAAATGCTGTGTAACCCGCCTTGGAGGGCAAAAGATTTCTTATACCCTTATACCCTTATACCACAAGCAATGAAGGCTGCACATGTATTTCTGAGAGGCAGAATAAATCTCTTATACCATGCTTCAAAGCAAAAAGCCACTCGATTTTCCCGAGTCAATGGAAGACATGTGACATAGCACAAGTTAACATCGGCTCAAACAGTTTTCTGTCAATTTCGAATTTGTGTTAATTCTTTTACAATGTCACATTAAAACATGTGGGTAAGATAAATTAGTTGTTGCAGGATCACTCGGGGTACCTCCGGCTCTTGGCATAAAACCTAACTCGGGATGCATAAGACCCCATGTACCCCTCGTGATCCTGCTACCACTTATACTATCTGGTTGAGGGGGCATGGGTGGCCGAGTGATTGATGTGCCATGATTATATGTATAGAGTTGCATTCCTTAGGAGTGCCAGAATACTGTGACCATAGACTTGAGTCCCAGATTTACCCTGGTTATGATTCTTGGTTTGTCAGCTTCATATATCCACGCTCATAGTAAATGTCAAGTATAGTCAAACCATGTTGTGTAAAACTTGGAGGTGTCGAATTCTGTTTGTCTCAAACTCACCTTCAAGTTCTTGCGAATTTCTTCTATATTTATTATCATTTATACCTGAGTCTGTGGATGTGTTGAATTCCTGGTTGTCTCAAACTCATTTGGGAGTACCAAGCATCCAAATTAAGCATAAAATTCCCATGATGACTTGAACAATTCAGAATACAAAATAATGTCCACACTCATGAAACTTTCAACTTTCAACACACTTCACACACAACTGACTCACCTCACTGCGACTGATGCAATTACATCAAAGGCAGGATGCTTTCTAACAACTGCCAATATCCACTCAAGCCCAATTATGAAGCACACCTTACATCAATAGTGCAAGCTACTTACTGAATACACATTGGCAGCATGTAACTTAAGTGTTCTCACATGACTGTTGATGACATGTGAAAATTGAGAAATGTGTAAAACGGGTTAAGATTATGCTAGTGAATCTATTATTAGAGAGATGACTCAAACAATGGAGTCAGTCCAGAAGGGGAGAGTGATATCAATGATACACCTGAGTTGCCGTCCCCTCACTCCCAGCAGCCTGGCCACTGAAGTAAATGTATGCCTAAAAATCTTGTGTTGCATCCAGACATCATGACATGATGTTTGGTTTTCAACAATTCATTTGTTTGGTTGTTTCCAACTTTTTTTAGGTCTTATCTGTTTAGTTGTTTTTGTTTATTGCTCCTGATGCAATTTATTTTGTATTATTGTTATAGATGATGTACTGTGCCACATTTGGATGTTACCATGTATTTCTTCTTTACAGGTTGTGAGGGAATTGGTGAAATATACAAGGGAATTTCGGGTTGTAGCTCTCAGTGCTACCCCTGGAAGTGATCTCAAGGTCAGGAAGCCATGTGCCATTAGTATTAGGTACATCTTGCTTGGATTAGATTTTGTCCCCAGTTAGTCATACATTGTGACTTACTGAATCGGTGGTCAGGCTTGGTGACCTGGTTGATTGGGTGTCATCATACCCTGACAACATGGATCATTGTTCACCATATCAATCAGGCTGCCATCACATAGCTGGAGTATTGCTGACTGCAGAGCTTTAAGTTCTGTCCACTGCACTTTATTCATTTGGCTTTTATACATTCTCACATTTTTTTACACATGTAGTGTGAATCCATACACAAAAGAATTTCTTCCCAATATTTATTCATAAAGAAATAATTCTTAGTATGTCGTGTACACTAGTAAATCATTTTTTTTCATGAAAATATATTGTACTTTATGGGCCATATGGATTGTACATGTGTTGAAGATGTTGTACATGGTCTGGCTGGGATGTACTGTTGCAGGCTGTGCAGCAAGTCATCACAAACCTGCTCCTGTCACACATTGAACTGAGGACGGAACAGTGTATTGACATCAAGCCTTACACTCATGAGAGGAAGGTGGAGAAGATTGTGGTAGCACTTGGGGAAGAACTTTTAATGATACAGAAGAAGTACATACAGGTGGGTGGAACACTCTTGGAATATATATATAATTTTTCTCTGCTTAATTCTTACATTCTAAACATTCTAATAAGCCTTGACAAACCCTACACATTATCTCCACTGTCAGGTGATGAGTGTAGTGGTCAAGCGTTTGACCCATCAGCAAGTTCTCTACAGCCAGCGGGAGGTGACAAGTCTCTCCAAGTTCTTTATACTGAAAGCAAGGGAGGCATTCCGACAAAACCCTCCTCCAAGTATGCCTGTATGTACAAATATGCTTCTTTCATTGATCAACATCTCATCATAAGCTTACTTATTTTCAATTCATCCTAAAAGGAGCCAAGGGAGCAAGTGTCATGCACCTTTTATCCTGCTTATGTTGACTGTGTGTCTTGGAGTTATGTTGAATTGCAAACCTTCAGAATGAATATTCTCTGGTCTATGTTGAATTGCAAACCTTCAGAATGAATATTCTCTGGTCTATGTTGAATTGCAAACCTTCAGAATGAATATTCTCTGGTCTATGTTGAATTGCAAACCTTCAGAATGAATATTCTCTGGTCTATGTTGAATTGCAAACCTTCAGAATGAATATTCTCTGGTCTATGTTGAATTGCAAACCTTCAGAATGAATATTCTCTGGTCTATGTTGAATTAATTTGCTAACTGCTGTTTCAACTTGTGGAATCGCTGTCATTTCCCTTTTTCTGATTTTGCTGTTAAAGTGATTATGAATGCTATTTCTTGTGTTGATCGTCAGAGCCATCAGTATGGTGTGGTTGAGGGTGACTTTGCCCTGGCTCTCAGCCTCTACCATGGTTATGAACTGCTGCAACTGCATGGTCTCCGGTCTCTCTACAACTTCCTGGATGGAATCATCAACGGGGATAAAGGTTATGGTCGTACCAAAACAGAACTCATGAAGAATGGGAACTTCCTGGAAATCATGGACATCCTTAAAACAAAGTATGCTGCAGATGACAGGTGTGTATAAAAACAGATTATTTGGGGCTGAGTCAAAAGTCACTGTACTTGATTTGTACAAAGATAAAACTCCCTGTCGTTTAATTTCAGCGTTGGTATCAGTATAAATATTATGTGCACATATATGTCTAGTATTTCATGATACTTCTTATAGGGCAAGTAAACTGAAAAATAGATTGCAATTTTGTTTTAAATATTAAACTTTTGAACTTATCCTATCTCACACTATGCATATCTTCTTTTTTCTTCGATCCTATGTGGAAAATGTGCTTGAATCCTGTTTCAAGTTTCTAAATAAAAAAACATTCTCCCGAACACCCCTGACAACTCCATGGTTACGACCTCAACTTGGTGAATTACATGCCTCTGTTGTACTGTAACCTTCCATGTTTGACCACATGTCTCTCTATCAACTCTGTCAACTCTTTCTCATATTGGACATATTGCTTGCACCAAGAAAATTGTTTTTGTTGTTTGTGAAACTTATTGCGGTTGGAGAGAGTTTCAACATGGGGAAGAAGGATAAACTTAGTCCAGCCTATGATAAATGTTGACATACCTATTCTCCATTGGAACTACTTGTTGTTATTGCTGTGGCCAATGTACTTTAGATGTGCTGAATGTCATTCTTTAGATGATTCTGCTTTCCGGAGATGGCATAGACGGATGCTAGATCGTAAATTTATATCAAAAGATTCAAGGACATCATCGTCGAAGAAAACAAAAGTCGTGTCATCAATTCAATCTCACAGCTCACCAGTGTCCTCTCCAAGATGTTCGGTCCATGCTCCTTACCGTTCCTGAATCTTCTCCGTCATCGACTTCGACGAACGCCCCTAACACTCCTGCTTTCAATATCCTGTTCCTAGAATCTTCATGCTTGCTCGATCATTGGAAGAACGATGATTTGAATGCTCCCAAGGACGCTCGCGAAGCCATATGGGATTGATGACCGGGGTCTAAGGAATGGGATCAACGCTCTTGCTCTAAGGATCAGAAATCAGGATTGGACCAATGCTCTCAACGTTCCTTTAAATACGAACGTTCACATTGCTTCCATGTTCAACGCTTCCCAGAGTGAAGGGGATCAAGTATGTGATGTAGGGTTACAGATATTGTTGATCGATCCTCTTCATTTCTTGGCTCAGCTCATATACTCGAATGTGTTTGATAACCTTGATGTAACGTTAAAAGAAATGACGAACAAGTTGGATCTATTCTCCCATGGATATAGCACTGCGACATGTTTGAAGAATCGATACCGGTAGAAAATCCAGAGTTCATTTAAGTTGTCAGCTGTTGCATTTAACTGTTTACAGCTATGCAGTCATTTTTTGAATGACGACATATGTGAAACATGTTTGGCTTATATTTCCAATCTCATGCTGTTTTGATCGAGTAATGTATCAGGATCGCCAACTTTGTTCAATCCAGTGTTCTTTTCCACTCATCATTAGTTCACCAGCTTCCTCGTGTACTCTCATGGCTGTAGTCTATACAGGCTAGGGTATCAACCGTGAGATAAATGTATGGGATAGGATCAGTTTCAAAATTTGGAATTTTAAGTATTAATTGTATCTTTATATACTTATCCTCTCTCACACATGATATGCCCACCCGACTATCACCACACTTGGGTGAATGTGTACCAATAACAATAGGTGTAAGACCCCCAATAAACCGCCTGTTCCCCTTGGGCGGACTTGGCACCTTACCATTCTTGGAAATTGTGCAGCCCATCAAATACAATGAACCTCTTTTAACCCCAGTAAGTGGAACCCCCACAGTGGCGGATATTTGGTTTGTCGAACAATTTCGCCTGTGGTTTATTATCATCTGTTTTACACTATTTCCAACGTCCTACTTACTACAGACAGAAGCCAGCTTTGAGTAACACCTTTATAAATTCCTGAGGTACCTCTTATTATTAGCTCAATTGACTGAAAGTCACATGCTTGTTACACCCATTGATCACACCTAAATTTGTTCAAGAGTTTCTTGAAGATTTTCAATCTTTTTGTGGCCATTACTCAGCCATTTCTTTTCAAAAGAAAGGTGGTGTATGTGTAGTGAGCAGTCAGACTCATATTCTATGAATTTGTAAACTTATCCTATCTCACACTATGCATTTCTTCCTTCTTCTTTTTATCCTTATGTGGAAACGTCCTAAAACAAAGTTTCCAGCTGCTAAAAGCATTTTGCATGAACAAATCCCATGAACACACTGGTCACCACCCCAACAAATGGGTCACACACTGTAATCACGTGGGTTGCATCCTTACACGATATGATCACCTGACTACCCCTGCGACATCATTCTCTTTCCTATCCCTACCCTGTGGAGACGTGTATTGAGTTGTAGAGAATACATTTTACATTGTCACCATACTTATTCCACTGCTGGGGGCACAGGTTGCCCAGTCGTCTGAGGCGCCGCAATTCACTGTGCAGAGTTGCGTCCCTTGGGCACGCCAGAAACCTATGATTGTGGGTTCGAATCCCGGTTAGCCTCGATTATGTTTCTAGGTTTGTCAGCACCATACCCGTGCTCATGGGTTTCACCGAAGTGGTAAACGTCTGAGACCTGCATCACTTGGGGCTTTCCGCCCACATTAAGCTGACACGCCATGATATAACCTGAATACTGTTAAAAGCGGCATAAAACCCAACTCACTCACTCACTCACTCACTCACTCACTCACTCACTCACTCACTCACTCACTCACTCACTCACTCACTCACTCACTCACTCACTCACTCACTCACTCACTCACTCACTCACTCACTCACACTCACTCACTCACTCACTCACTCACTCACTGTTGCAGTCAAGACAAGCGATGTTCTAAGTGCCACAAGTGGGATGTTGACCGCTGGTCCAAGTCCCAGTGTAAAGTCTGAAAGTATACCCCCCTTTCAAAGTATACCCGGGTAGATTCTGGGGCCTTCCAGAATCTACCCCGGGGTAGATTTTGGGAGCTCCCAGAATCTACCCCCCTTTGCCAGAATCTACCCCCGGGGGTATACTCTGGAAGTTCCAAGAATCTACCCCGGGGTATAATCTGGGAGCTCCCAGAATCTTACCCCGAGGTATAACCTGGGAGCTCCCAGAATCTACCCCTGGTTATAACTATAATCTAGGAGCTCCAAGAATCTACTGCAGCCCTTACTTACTTACTTACTTTGGAGATTTAACATGCGCTTTCCGACTGATGCGTATTTCGCACACGGGCCTGGCCAGGCCATTTAATGTGTTTCCGAAAGGGGCGAAAGTGGTGTGTGCAACCCAAGAGGGGGCTTTAGGGGTTGCTTAAATAGAATTTGGGAATTTTGAGATTTGGAATAGATGCCGATGGGGTTTGGGAGGAGAACTAAGGGAGCTGGGTATGGTGGATGTTTGTTTGTTTATGTGATTTTGATTTGGTAGATTATTGTGTTTTTAGATGCGTTTTATTAGTTCCGTTTTGATAAAGAATACGCCTAAGGCCTTGAAGTTTTCTAGTTTATTTTGTGGGTTTAGTACTGCTTCTAGAGTGAGAGCCTTGTTTAGATTGAGGGTGGTTTGTAATGCGGTTTGATGTGTTAGGTAGTGTGTGCAGTGGATGAGTGCATGTTCTGGGGTTTCTAGTTTTGCAGTGTGGGCAGTTACCTGTAGTGTGTTTTTTTATTTTTTTTTAGGTGGTTATTTGGGTTGGTGTGTCCTGTTTGGAGTTTAGTGATTACTCTGTCGATTTTTTTTGATTGATGGAGAATTTTTGGTTTGGTTAGTGGTTTGCTGAGTATTTTTTTGATTTGGCTATTTGAGTTTAGATATAGGTTTGCCATTTTTTGGTGATTTTTTGCTTGTTTACACTTTTAATTTCTGATTTTGAGATGGGTAAGTTTAAGCTTATGTCTGGGATTTTAAGGAATAGTTTAAGTGCCTTATCGGCGTTTTCATTACCATATATTCTTACGTGGGCGGGTATCCACAAGAAGGTTATTTGTTTGCCTGCCTTAGTTAGGTCGTTGGAGCTTTTAAGTATTTGATTTATTAATTTAGGTCGTTTTTTGGTATTTTTGTTTTGGAGGGCTTGCAGTCCACTTAGGGAGTCGGTAAGTATTAGTATTTTTTTTGGTGTTTTTTGGATTCTTGATTATGGAGGGCAGTCTTGATCTCTCCTGGTCAATTGCTGTAACAACATTGTCACCTGATTAAGTTTACATAAATGCCTTTTCAGTACACATCTAATTAGTTTTAAAACATGCACTTCCTGTTCATTTATATTGAGAAGACAAAGGTGGGAGCACCAGTTTTTCCAAACAGTATACATTATAATTAAAGAAATCTCACATGTTAGATGATAAATGTACATGATTGTACATGAAGTTTTCTTTTGGGGGATGCATCTAACTCAGTCTTGATCTCTCCTGGTCAATTGCTGTAACAACATTGTCACCTGATTAAGTTAACATAAATGCCTTTTTAGTATACATCTAATTAGTTTTAAAACAAACATAGCCTGTTATTTAAATTGAGAAGACAAAGGTGGGAGCACCAGTTTTTCCAAACAGTAATCATAATTAAAGAAATCTCACATGTGAGATGAGAATGTGACTCATTTGAATAGGTTATACACATGTATATATATAAATGCAAAGGTACAGATTTTATCCACTTTGAATTATGGATGATCAAGTTTATGACCACGTCTTGAGACCTGTCTCTTCGTACTAATGCCAAGTCCAAGTTCAGACAAGTTGCCCTGCACAAGTTACACTGCACAGAATGGAACCTTGTTCCACCACGCTAAGGAAGTGTTGCCACAGCAAAGACTTAAGTGAGTACTGGAGGCCTGTCATGACAACCCAACCACTGGTGGTCACTTCGCTACAGAGAGGACCTATCAAAAAATTGCAGCAAAGTTTTACGGGAAAGGTAATTACTTTCAGAAATGTGTCAGACCTATTTTTCAATATTTGTAAATGCATCAGAGAATTCCATATATCCTTAATATGATTAAGTTAAACCCAAGTATTTTCTAGAGCTCCACCTATAATCTACCCTGAATTATGCATCAGAGTTGGTCCCATAATCAAAACAGACCTGTTCTGTTCGGCTGAAATGGAATAAATTAAATTGGATTTAGATGTTATTGTGTGTGCTTGTGAGATTGTGCATGTGACCATATACTCTTGCATCATTTTAGATTTGTTGATTTATGTCTGAAAATAAAATATGTGTCCCTTTTTCAGGAATGAAGAAAGACATTGAGTCCTATTGCAAGGCCTGTGGGACATGTGTGAAGTTCAATCCTAAAATAACAACGGATGCCCCACCACTCCATTCCATGCCTGCGCCAGAAGAAGTTTGGAGCCAGATCAGTATAGACTTGATGGGACCATTTCAGATGACACAACGAGGGAATCGCTACATTGTTGCTGTCACCGATCACTTCTCCAAGTGGACTGAAGCAGATGCGTATCCTGATAAGTCTGCAGATTCTGTGGCTGACTTCCTGTACAAGACCGTGTGCAGACTTGGCTGCTTTGACATTTTGATCAGTGATCAAGGTAGAGAATTCATCAACACTTTAATTGACAATCTTATGACCAAGCTGGGAACTGAGCACAGAGTCAGTTCACCATACCATCCTTAGACCAATGTCAACGAGAGCAAGACAACAGGACCCTTAAGAATGCCCTCTCAAAGCTTGTCAACGACCGTGGAGACAACTGGGATGTTTTTATACCTGGAGTTCTGTTTGCCCACTATACATCTGTACATGCATCAGGCAAAACTACCGATGGACATTAAGGACTCTCCAAAGCCAAAAGAAGATGTGATCAGTGATGATTTTCTCCAAGCCATGCAGAACCTGCGACAAAACATCACATCAAAAGTCAGCAACAATATTACAAAGGCCAAGAAGATTCAGAAGGAACAACATGAAAGCTACATGACAGTCATCATGAGTTTGAGCTAGGGACAAGCATCTATCTGAAGAATTCACGTCGAATCAACAGAATTGGAGCTAAGCTTGAGCCAAGGTTCCTTGGACCATATGAAGTTCATCAAGTGCTTGGCAAGGGACGTGTTAAGTTGAAGAGTTTGAAGAGTGGCCAAGTGCTTCGCAATGCATACCATGGATCAAATTTGAAAAGACACACTCCACATGACGTCTTCCCCACCAACCATACCAGACCTGCTAGTCGCTCCTGCTACACCAGGCCTACCACCAGATCTACCAAGACTACCAGTTCAACCAGTCCTAGCTGTCGCACCAGCCACACCAGTTCAAAACGCTCTGTCAGCCCTACTGTACCACACCACACCACGTTTATGAGTTCTACCAGCCGTACCAGTCCCCTCGAGTCCAAGAACCCCAGCACCACAACCAGCAACACCCCCAAGAGGCCACATTACAGCTTCCAGCCAATGACCATTCAAAGAAGAAGAGAACTTTCTAAACACTTACATTTACCTTCATTTAAGTCTGTTTATTTTGGAAGAGAGAAAGAATTTGAGGCACCAAAAAGACAACACAAGACCAAGGGTGATGGCAACTGCTTCTTCCGTGCCATTAGTTATTTCCTAACTGGTCAGGAGACGTCCCACTTACGCCTGAGAGATGCTGTTGTACAACACATGAGTGAGAAAGGGGAAAAGCTGGAACACTACCTTCAGCAGAATGTGACGAAATACTTAAATTCGTCAAGAATGGCCGAAAATGGTGTCTGGGCAACTGATGCAGAGATTATGGCCACTGCTTCTCTTCTGGAAACTGACATTGTTGTCTATACGCATGGAAAGGAGCTGAAATGGCTATGCTACCCAGCATCATTCACACTTGAGAAACTGTCCATTGGTGCAGTGTATCTGACCAACCTCCATGAACACTTTGACGTTGTAATAAAGTCCAGTGACATTGAAATAATTCAATGGATATTGGTTTTCAGAATAAACTGCTCTCATATTTTATGTTAGTTTTCTCTTTTTGTTATTGATAATAATATAAAAACTCTGACTAAAACAATGACAATTGCTTTGTGAAATTTATTACACCCATCTGACTATATTTAGAAGAATTAGAATGTAAATGGATAAATAATTAGATGGTTTTAATGATGTGATGTCTTCTATAGTCAGAATATATTCTTTATACTGTGATACATGCCTCCCCAAACAAAGGTACTTACAGACACAAGTGCATACTAATAATTGGTTTCAAAATGATTTTATATGCAATCAAAAGTAGGTAGGTCTATTCACAAAGCATGTTAAAGCTTATTGAATAACATAAGTGTAAGACATTTCCTCACACAATTCTCAACACCATCTCTCGAACTTACAAATTGATGATGACTACAATGAGTTAAAGTCAATGTGATTTGTAAGATATTTTTTTATTAGTTTAAACAATATTTATTTCTTCTTTGCATGTATAAAACAGCATTTTGAATTTTTGGATTCGGTATTATTATTATTTATTACCGGTATTATCTACACCAGGATAGATTTTGGGAACTCCCAGATTATATCCCCTGGGGTTAGATTCTGGGAAAGGGGGGTAGATTCTGGGATATGAATGTTTTAAAACTATTTAGATGTGTACTGAATAGGCATTTATGTAAACTCAATCAGATGACAATGTTGTTACAGCAATTGACCAGGAGAGATCAAGACTGAGTTAGATGCATCCCCCAAAAGAAAACTTCAAGTACATTCATGAAATAAAAATGTTTAAATCAAACAGGGCTGCAGTAGATTCTTGGAGCTCCTAGATTATAGCTATAACCCGGGGGTAGATTCTGGGAGGAGCTCCCAGATTATACCCTGGGGTAGATTCTGGGAACTCTCAGATTATACCCCCTGGGGGTAGATTCTGGGAAAGGGGGGTAGATTCTGGGAAGTCCCCAAAATCTACCCCGGGGTAGATTCTGGGAGCTCCCAGAATCTACCCGGGTATACTCTGAAGGGGGGTAGATTTTGGCACCTTACACCGGGACAAGGAACATAGGTCTTCCCCTAATAAGAAGCCTAAACAGGACGCCAGGCCAGCTGTCCCCTCCACCAGTTCCGTTGTGAAGCCTCCTCCAGCTTCTACCATCCCTGTCTTGTAATTCGATACAGATGACATCACCTACAGTTTCTTCCCGCCATATCAGACTAGCCACCTGTCCCAGTGTGCCCACATCCAAGCCTACGTCGGAGCAGCCAACAGCCTCTGACACCCGCATGGTTTTCTCTAAAGAGGGCATTCCAGCCAGCTCTGACAGCCTTGACCGTCGACCTTCGTAGCGCTCCCCGACCTTCAGCTGCAAGTCAACAATCGTCCCCTGCTCTTCCAGGTGTTGTTCCAGTCCTCGCTGTGCTCATGGCTTCGATCAGGACACAGATGCTTCCATGTCAACGGTGCAGGTTTTGCCAACACCCCGGATAGATCGTGCAAGTTCGTCTGCTACTTCTACTAAGAAACGACAGAGCTGGCATTAATCTCTGACAAGGATTGCCGTGCTTCATTGCAGAACCGCCTTTCCATGGATCACTCATCGGAGGATTGAAGTTCGGGGCCTAGGGATTGCCGCTCTTGGGTTTGAACTTGTGATTAAAGTCTGGGGGATTGACCTTCTCGGTATCGACGCTCTACTGACCGATAGGCAATGGAGCTACAGTTTCATCACCGACCACACTGAGCTCTCCTGTTCGACGATCGCTGTCATGCAGAGGATGATTCCTATGCTGATTCTGCTGATGGTATGACTCTCCTTCTACATGTTACTCGGATTGTCGGCATTGTTGGGATTGTCCCACTCCTACCACTTGAACTCTCAGCGACAAGACTTTCGTCTTTCGTCCAAGGGTTCACTTTTGGCACAGTGAATACAAGCATCATCATATGCGTGCCTACCCCTTATGCTACAACCCGATGGTTCCACTGCACCACCCGATGCCATCTTGGATCATCAGCCTTCCCCAGCCTCATCCAAAGGCTACTATTAGAGGTTCTGTTACACTCTTTCAGGAGAAGTGTTCGCACCATGCCGGCAACATCACAGCTCTCTGTTGTCAGGGTGTCCTCCACCAATGTCAGTGGGATGACCACTTTAAGGCATGACTGTATCCACTCCCTTAGTCCACCCGGTACCTAACTTCTTTGAGAGGCATTTAGAAGTTAGAGTACTAGGAAAGGATAAGATATATGGGTGAACAATTTCTTTATTACAATTAGGAGCGATGTTTTGGTGTGGATTCTAACACCGTTATCAAGCTATCACTAGTAGACCAACCCCCAGCCATGCCAATCAGATTAAGGATCCGGCCAGCCAGATTGTAGGCTGTACAAGAAACCATCAGTACATTGATTTCCAAACATGCTGTAGGTTCCAGACACCCACTTGGGATCTTAACATCCTCCTCCGTCGTCTGTCTTTTGCAGAGTATGAAATGCTTGCTGAAAATGAGTTGCTGACACCTTATGATGGTCTTTCTCCTGGCCCTTGACACTGCTGCAAGAGTGAGTGAGATCCCTGCTCTTGATGTTAACAGGGTCCAGTTTGCCCTGGAACAACCAGACCGCTTGTTTACCATCCCGTCGTTGGCGTCCATCCTGAGCCCAGATGACCATGAAGACATCTTTATTATGCCTGGTTAGAGCGTTCCATATCTACCTTGAGGCTGCGCAGGCTCTTCGGATCTGCGGCTCTTACTACAGTTTCCTTTAGGCTTCGTTTGTCTATCTGACGAGCCTATGCCTTCGCTGGATTGCCACCTCCTTTGACGTCCAATCCTCATGAGTCTAAAGCCTCTGCCATGGCCTTACACAACAATTGCACTCTGTCTGCCATCATGGAGGGCTGTTTTTGGAAGTCATATACTGTCTTTGCTTCCCACTATTTCCGTGACAACTCTGTCACCGACGTTCAGGGCCTCCACCAGTTTGGTCCCTTAGACTTGGCGCAACGACTTCATACCAGTGCAGAAAGACGATACTAGTACTCGCATCTGCTATCTGGTATTCGGGGGCACGGGTGGCCCAGTCGTCTGAAACCTATGATTGTGGGTTCGAATCCCGGTTAACCTCGATTATGTTTCTAGGTTTGTCAGCACCATACCCGTTCTCGTGGGTTTCACCGAAGTGGTAAACGTCTTGGACCTGCATCACTTGGGGCTTTCCTCCCACATTAAGCTGACATGCCGCGATATAACTGGAATACTGTTAAAAGCGGCGTTAAACCCAACTCACTTACTCACTATCTGGTATTCAGTATAATGTATATACAGACTTAATATTGGAATTGTCGTTCCTGTGTTTCTTGTCTACTAGGGGCGGTCGGGTAGCCTAGTGGTTAAAGCGCTCGCCAGTCAAGCCGAAGACCCGGTTTCTAATCCCGACATGGGTACAATGTGTGAAGCCCATTTCTGGTGTCCCCCACCGTGATATTGCTGGAATATTGCTAAAAGCGGCGTAAAACCAAACTCACTCACTCACTCACTCTTGTCTACTAAATTGGATTCCCAGACTGAGTACCTAGTGGAGGGGCAGGTGCCTTGCCTGTAGAAGCTCTAGTCTTCAAAATCGAAGTCGCTGTAAGGCCACTAACCTCTGCTTCAGGCATGTGATGTTTTGGTACTGGTTTCAATGATCCTCTTGTGGATGTTGTCAGTCATTCCTCTTCTCGTCATTGCATGCTTCAATCCCTCTGGTGTGGTTGACAGCTTTGAAGAAACTTTTTTAAAGCATGTTTCAAAAGATCAAAAGATGAAGGAAGAAGTGCATAGTATGAGATAGGATAAGTATATATAAATATATAATTTAATGTAAATTTACAATTTTGACCTTCATATTGACCTTCCCTTTTTGACCATGCTCCTAAGTTCTCTTTGATGTGCTCTTAGCTATCCTTAGAAACTGGACCACTGATGCTTAAACTTCCCATGCTTGTTCCTCACACGCTTGTTGGTCACAAGCTTGTTGACACCTGAATTTGTTCAAAATGTTTGCAGCTTAATTTCAATATTGCTGTAAAATTAATAATACATTTTTATTTTTTGCTGCAGATTAAGAACAATTGTGGAAATATAGCTACTTGTTTCATAGTTAGTCCTCATTGTTTATGCAGAAATTCTTGTATATCAATTCTGACAATAACTTTTATTAATTTAATTTAATTATTAACACATTCAGAGGTGATTTCGGTGCCACTCTTTTTTTATGACAGGTCTTTTATGAACACATTCAGATGAATACTGAGATGTGTCTTCAAACAAGTTGTACATTTGTTTGAAATGCATTTACAACGTAATGATGACCATTAGTTTTTATTTTCAAGATGCCCATAAATACTGTCAATATTGTAGTGTGGCATTGATGTCAACCATTGATATTTTAAGTTCACATTGAAGTTTTGCCATTTCGCCTTTGGCAATTGCAATACATTGATAGTTATATCAATCTTGACATCCCTAGTAAGTAAGTTTAGTCGGCATCCCAAATGGCACACTCACTCTGCTAGAGTTAAGTGTATTGCTTACTTACATGTAGTTACTTGATGTGCAGTTCATGGAGCAGTACCCAGAAGAAGGCCAGCTATGTGTCAGGTCACCCCAAGATGAAGAAGCTGGAGCAGGTCGCCCTGGAACACTTCAATACATCACACCAGGGTAATTATGTCTCCCCCAGAATGGAGAGAGACATATTGTTTTTGGCACGGTTCCCGTCGGCGTCGGCGTCGGCGTTCCCACCGGACCATAACTCAGAAACCGTTTAATATTTTTTCGCGAAACTTTGTATACACATTAACCCAGCACTAAAGTGGTGCCTTTTGCTATTTAGAGATTTTTGACATTTTTATTTTTTCTCGTTTCCATGGAGATAAGTTGAACATAGGCTCTGAATGGGGGTAAGCTTGGTTTCCGGACCATAACTCAGAAACCGTTTAATATTTTTTTCGCGAAACTTTGTATACACATTAACCCAGCACTGAAGTGGTGCCTTTTGCTATTTAGAGATTTTTGACATTTTTATTTTTTCTCGTTTCCATGGAGATAAGTTGAACATAGGCTCTGAATGGGGGTAAGCTTTGTTTTCCTGACCATAACTCAGAAACCGTTTAATATTTTTTCGCAAAACTTTGTATACACATTAACCCAGCACTGAAGTGGTGCCTTTTGCTATTTAGAGATTTTTGACATTTTTATTTTTTCTCGTTTCCATGGAGATAACTTGAACATAGACTCTGAATGGGGGTAAGCTTGGTTTCCGGACCATAACTCAGAAACCGTTTAATATTTTTTCGCGAAACTTTGTATACACATTAACCCAGCACTGAAGTGGTGCCCATTAGTTGTTTGAAATTTCTAGGAGTTCTATTTTTGTCTCTGTTATTTAGTAATGGAGGGTGGGAATGAAGAGATGGGGTTTAACGTGAAGTAAACGAATGAATGGGGGTTAGGGGAGTGGGGGGAGACATATGTTTTTACGAGTAAAAACACTTTCTAGTATGTCTTTGTATGAGGAATGATGATTCGCTGTTGTATCAGGGCAGAATCTCTTTGTACGAGAGATACAGATTGACTAGTATCAGGGTAGGTTTGTACACTGCAGAGAACCCTGATGTAGTGCAGATACATTACCATTCAACAAGTACTGTGAGAATTTGGAATTATTATTCAAATGTTTGAGAACTAGTGGTGGTACAATACCGTGGAACACAAGATTTTACTTCCCATTACAAGCATTGATCAAAGTTACCCACTAAGTAAAAAATATGTATTTGTACCTTAAATGTTTGCTTTTTATAACTGTTACATAAAAGAAACACTTATTAGAAGTAAAACGTATATATTTTCTTCCATTGTGCCACAATTGACACTGGCATACACTCAACTGCATATGGAATCTTATGACAGTAGTTATAGTCCTTCATCTATGCCGAACAATTTGATTTGCTGAGTGTCTAGGCAGTGTCTAATTATAAACTCCATTCCTTAAAGTCACAGAGATAACAAATAATATGTTTGACCAAAATATGTGCTTAGTTTTATTTCATTGGCTCTAATATTTACTGAAGCTTGAAGCTTAACAAGTAACTACAAGTATCGTGATACACATCAAATCGCGAGCACGGTATCATGATATGTATCATATCGCACAGTATGTGAGAACATACAAGTCTTCTTGTATTTGTCACTTGCACTGAATGAATGGCAGCAGACTGAAACATTGTCATCGGCCCTGTATTACAACAAATGGAAGTTCAGTCCAGTTTTTAAAGCAAGAAATGATATCAGTAGTTTTGATTTCAATTTTGTTAGTATCATGTTTTGTAGACCTTTTGATGTGAAGGTTTTCTGTATTCCCCAGCCACTCGTGTGATGATCTTCTCCCAGTACCGTGACAGTGTCCAGGAAATCACAGACATGTTGAACCTTCACAGACCCATGATAATGGCCATAAGCTTCATAGGACAGTCATCTACAGGGAAATCAACCAAGGGATTCACTCAGAAAGAACAGCTTAAAGTCAGTGAATCTGACATTGTATTAAGCATGAAATGATGAAATGTTATCAATCATATTTCATGTTTTACCTTACCTGATGCCACACAGTGCTTCCTTACCTTATACCTTATACAAACAGACAGTACTAGAACAAAGAGACAGTTCAAACAGACTACAGCCCGTGCCTCAGCATCCACGAGTTATCCCCCCTGGCGCCTACTCCCTCATATTCTTCTCTGTCTGCCCTACGTATAGACTTGTGCAGGTACAGGAGTTCAACTTAGCTTGTTAATCATCTTCAAGTTTCGTCTTCAGGTGGTGTTACCTCCATATATCCTTTCCATGCTTGATATATCTTTTTCTTCGCGGTTTATAGCTTGTAAATTATATGTTTTAGTCTGTTTTCAGTCGTACAAATGGGTATCTCTCATACCCTCACGTCTAGTCGCACGTTTAAGAGGAAGCCAGAAGCTGGAATGTAAACATTAAACTTGTTTCCGTCCGGTTGCGCACGCACCTCCCTATGACATGTCACAAATCTCTCAGCGCGCCTCTGCGCTGGTCGCTCGAGAAAGTCTTTCGCGGTAGACTGCTAGTTTGTATTCTACTAGTACTTATCGCTTATCTACAGTTGTTCTTATAAAGTAATAATATGTCTTACCTGTAGACTCCTGGAATGTAATCCTTGGTAATCCATTGTTTGTGTTCAACGCATGTTTCGCTGTTTGACAGTGATTCTACACGTGGCAATATGTCGGGCATTTGTGCCTCGTGTCAACGAAAACTGTCTAAAGTAGACCCTCACAAGTATTGTCCTTCCTGCATCATTAAGGACGGGTTTTCAACGTGTTTGTGGAATAAACGTTGTAAAGAATGTGAGAACTTGTCTTCAATAAACTTTAACTTGTATCTTCGTGCGTTGGCGAAGCGGGCCGCTGACCAGCGCTACAAGCAGAGAAGGTCATCGGTTGGATCCTTGGACTCTGCACCCTCCGTATCAGGCCCTGGGGGTGGCGAGTCGACCACACCTCAGAAATCAGTTGATAAAGACCCGCCTCAGTCAACTTCAGTTTTCGACAAGACACGTGACCGTTTGCCTGCTGATGATACTACCCGCACGACTGGTCTTCGTCATTCGGTTGATCGAGAGCGTCACTCAGCCTCCCCCGTTACGACGGAACCGGGTGGTGACGAGGACCATGAGCGGACTACGGTCCCAAGGCGGTCCGTATCTCGTTCTACCAACGACGATAGGGACGTTGTGCGGGACGACAGTGGACACAGAAGTCGTTCCCGTTCAAGTCGGGACAACAGGACGAGTGCCTCGTCGAGAGACAGTACACGACACGAGGGCGTTCATCGTCATCGTGGTCGTCGAATGTACGATTCGGACGATAACTACGATGGGGATCATAGTACTTCTACAGTTAGAGATCGTAGCCCTCGTCCCCACGGGGACGTGCGACGTTCTCGAAGGGAGTTTCGGGGAGTTCAGCGTCGTAGTGAAGATAGTGAGAACGACGACCTCGTCTCACTTTCATATCGACCCGGCTTTGATAGCCCGGCGGCGGTCCTCGCCTCGACGGCGGTCCTTGCCTCGACGGCGGTCCTCGCCTCGACGGCGTCGACCAAGAAGGATACGACTACGTCGGGGGTCCATGGCCCGTCAACTAGTACAGCAGCTCCTTAATCTACGCCTCCACACTCGACGTCGACGATGGATTGTGACGACAGCCCTCCTAGGCCTCCCAAAGAACGATGACAACCCGACGAGGCGGGCTTTAAGGTCGGAGATACACCGCAGTCTCTTCAGTTTTCTCCTCCCGATGTCTTCAGAGCCATGGCTCACGATATGGACCAGAACTTTGGCTCTGCTCTGCCTGGGCAGAGCTTCTGCAAGCCGCCTGGTCGATCTCGTTACCCGATCTATGGCATGCCGTTTTCGTCACCCATGAATAGGGATTTGGACTGGGGGCTACTCTTCAAGAGACCAGCGCCCTCCAAATTTGGAATCCATGGACACTGCTGTTCGTCACCAGCTGCAAACGCTTGCTATGCTGTCGACAGCGATCAAGGCCCTCTCAGTGTACTTTGAGGAGAAAGAACCATAGGATGAGGACGACAGGACGGTGCCATCGGTCCTCACCTGTATGCAACGGTGGATCTCGGACGTCCTCGCCCAGTCCCGATATGTATCGGGCATGGTTACATCGACTGCACTGACCTACCTGATCGTCATGGCAGGTCACTCTTACGGGCCCCGTGGACATCGCAACAGTTGTTCGATGGTCGTACCAACGACGTTCTGGACAAGTACTCCAGGGAAGCCGAGCGTGACATCATCATTTCGGCTTCACACAACCTGTCCAGACGGCCACCGGTTTCTAACGCCCCACGACGACGTTACCGAAACGAGAATGTGCAACGGGCCTTCCGTAGGGACGTGCCTCGACAGCCGTCCCGCAAGAGAGATTCCGACAGGAAAGGTCGCCAGGTCTCCTTTTCCAAGTTTCCCAGAGGGGGACAGTGCCAGCGGGGGAGGAAGTGAGGTCCCTTCCCCCGCCGTCGCCGTGGTTGGAGTCTCCCCCGGTGACACTACCTTTAGACGAGCTACCGGTAGGGGGGCGACTTCGTCACTATGCCCACAAGTGGGTTTTCCTCAACGACCCTTACGTTCAGAACATTTTGACAACAGGCTACGCCCCACGCCTGAGATCGACACCACCACTGACGTCATCCCCAACATTCCACATTCCACCAACGGATCGGCTGACGCCGGCCATCGATTTGTTGGTGGAAAAGACAGCCGTACTTCGCCTGGGGACATCGGCACCATCGCCGAGGTACTACTCGCCCATCTTTCTAGTACCCAAGAAAAACTCCACAAAGATGCGGCTTATTTTCAATCTCAAAAAGTTGAGCGCAACATACCTCCAACCACCCGACACATTCACCTTGATATCCCTCAGCTCTCTGCGTCGGATGATATTACCGAACGACTTCCTCGTCTCGTTAGACCTTCAGGACGCGTATCTACATGTACCAATAGCTTCCGAGTTCCAGAAGTACCTCCGATTCGAATACTAAGGTATTCCTTACCAGTGGGCGGCCCTCCCGATTGGAATTTCTACGGCCCCGTGCTTTTTCACACGGATCATGAAGACGGTCGTAGAATGGCTCCATCGGCAGGCGATCAGGGTCGCCTTCTACCTAGACGACGGGCTCCAAGCTCACCAGTTTACAGAAGCCCTTCAAGGTGAGTTGGCAACCACCCTGAGTCTACTACGGTACCTCGGGTGGATCGTCAACTTTCAAAAGTCGGACTTGGTACCAACTCGGGTTCTACAGTACATTAGGATACGCTTCCAGACGGGAGTCAATCTGGTCCAGGTACCTCAAGACCGTTGGGACAAGATTGTCAGCAGCGTTCCGAGACTTCTACATGCCTCGGCGTCGGTGCACACGTGGCAGGAAGTCCTCGGTCTGTTGACATCGGCCCAAGACTTGACTCGTCAAGGTCGTCTTCAACTTCGTCCGCTGCAGAGATTGCTGTACCCCCACCTGGAGTTTCCCGAACTCCTGGTTCCACTTCCGGCGCAGCTACGTTGTCATCTGGAGTGGTGGCTCCAGCCGTCGAACGTTTGCGAGGGCGTCTTTATGAGCGAGCCTCCGTTCATACTACACCTATTCGTAGACGCGTCATTGGAAGGCTGGGGAGCGCACTTCGGGGACGACCAAGCGGCCGGGCTGTGGTCGCCAGTAGAAAAGGTCCTCCACATCAACTGCCTCGAGATGGAAGCAGTGATTCGGGCGGTCGAGTTTTGGAAACTTCGACTCCGTCGGAAACGGCTGATGATACAGTCGGACAACTCCACAGTCGTCCACTGCGTCAACAAACAGGGAACAACTCAGTCGGCGGCCTTTCTGGACCGGACATTCAGGTTCTTCGCCCTCGTCGACGACTTGGACATGGGCGTACGCGCCCGTCACATCCCGGGGGCCAAGAATGTGATTGCCGACGCCCTGTCGAGACCATCGAGGCCGTCTCCCACGGAGTGGATGATCCATCCGACAGTCTTTCATCTGCTGACAGATCGACTCTGGTTGCCCCAAGTAGATCTCTTTGCTGCCCCGTACAACAACCGCCTCCCTCGATTCGTGTCGCCGGTTCCAGACCCACGGGCATGGGACCACGACGCTCTAGCGATATCGTGGGGGGGTCTAGACGCTTACGCGTTTCCACCAACGGTGCTGTTACCATCGCAACTGGTGAAAGTTCGTCAAACGGCCAACCTACGTCTTCTTTTAGTCGCGCCTTATTGGCCGGCCAGAACATGGTTCCCGGAACTTCTTCAGATCATCGATCAACCACCGTTCCCGTTGCCAGATCGAGACGACCTCCATCTTCATCCTCACACCGACGACTTGCATCCGGGGATAAAGAACTTCCAGCTTCACGCCTGGGTTTGCTTAAGACCTCGTTAATGAAGAAAGGCTATTCGGGTAAAGTGGCAGCGCTTGTCTCGTCGGCACATCGAGACACGACTCGTAAGCTGTAAGATGACAAGTGGACCACTTTCTCCATTTTCGCCAGGTCTCATGGCTTCAACCCGGCAGTAGCGACCCCACCACAGGTGGCGGAGTTCCTAGTCTCTCTCCGGTCATCTCGGCGTCTGAAAGGGTCGACGATCTCTACATATCTGGCAGCTTTGGCTTCAGTAGTGCCGTCTCCTACGGGCGACAAGCTCACTAACGTACCGGAGTTGCAGAAGATTCTACGTGCCTTCATGGTTGAAGATCAGTCACGTAAATTCCGACCGCCGGCCTGGGACCTTGATGTCGTTCTGCGCAACCTGTCTAGTCAGGCTTACGAGCCTCTCGATCAGGTCGCGTTCGACTTATTGTCTCAGAAAACGGTTTTCCTTCTCTCGCTGGCTACGGCTGCGAGAATTACAGAAATACATGCCATTGACGTCGGTCGGATTACGTTCGATCAGCGTAACCATGGCAACGTCCATCTTGGTCTCAGATGGGATTTTTTAGCGAAAAATCAACTTCCTGGCCAAGATCCGAGAATGTTCCACATTCCTTCCTTGTCTGCCATTATGGGCCATCATGATCACGCTGATCTCACCTTGTGCCCAGTTCGTGCGCTTCGTATTTACCTGCAGCGTTCTGAACAGCGACGACAACATTTTCGACGGCTGTTCATACCGCTCTCAACCAATGCAAAGAAAGAGATTACACGTAATACTCTCTCATTTTGGTTGAGAGCGGTAATTCTCAGAGCTTACGAGGCGCAAGGACTCGCACCTCCAACCTCCTCTCATCCGCACGAAGTTCGAGCCTTTGCTTCAACATTAGCACTCCACAGTAATTGTTCGCTACAAGTTATTATGGAGGGCTGCTTTTGGAGATCTACTTCAGTGTTTGCTTCGCATTATCTTAGAGATATCTCCACAGAAGATGTTGAAGGACTCAAACAGTTTGGTCCACTCGTGGTGGCACAACAGATCTCTCAGAAAAGACAGTGAATTTGTGTTTTATTCACTTTGGAGTTTTTGCTTGACACTTCGTGACATACTACAGGTTACAATAAAAGCTGTTGGTGAATGTACGCATTCTTATGGTTTTTTGTTGCGTGCAGTACTTCTGCTTTTTATTATGGTTATTCGGTGTATGCATCGTCTTCCCATACATTATAGTACTGCTCATATTTTTTAGTTACTTTGTATACTGCGAGTTGCTCTGTAACTAAATTATGCGCCGACCTCACTTCGATCCGGGTTCAACTGACGTGTGCAGTTGTACTGTCGCATCGATAATTAGTTGTGTGTCGAAGAGCATTACCCATGCTATTTTAGTTACCTTGTCTACGGCGAGTTCTGTAACTAAATTATACGCCGACCACATTTCGATCGCAATTCAACTGACGTGTGCAGTTGTCCTGTCGCTTCGATAATTAGTTGTGAGTCGAAGAGCATTAAACATGCTGTTTTAGTTACCTTGTATACTGCGAGTTGCTCTGTAACTAAACTATTCGTCGACCACACTTCGATCGCAGTTCAACTGACGCGTGCAGTTGGCCTGTCGCATCGATAATTAGTTGTGTGTCGAAGAGCATTAACCATGCTGTGCGTTCGTGATAAACAACTTGTCTCGTCCGTGCATCTGGTCGAATGTTCTATTGTCACTACAGGGGTGAGGAACTTGGTACATTCGACGTGAAAGTGGTCACTGCCTGATTACTTTCCCGACCCTCCTTCCAGTGTTCCGTCGAATTCTACCCATTTGTACGACTGAAAACAGACTAAAACATGGGTTTTTCAGATTAAAAACGATGTCTTATTGGTCTGTTTTCAGTCGTACATTCCTACCCAGCCATCCCCACAGGGAAGTAATCCAGTCCAGTCCTGCTTGATGGCTTATTCTTCGAGATTTGTGACATGTCATAGGGAGGTGCGTGCGCAACCGGACGGAAACAAGTTTAATGTTTACATTCCAGCTTCTGGCTTCCTCTTAAACGTGCGACTAGACGTGAGGGTATGAGAGATACCCATTTGTACGACTGAAAACAGACCAATAAAACATCGTTTTTAATCTGAAAAACCCATTTTTATTCGGGCTGCGTAACTTTGCACGTTTTGGGCCTTGGTTGCCATTTTTACTTTTGTGAGTATCGTGTTTATGAGGGTGTGTGTTAATGTACTTTTTGCTATAGTTTTCTTAAACTATATGTGAATCTCTCATTTATTTTGTTGATTATGGCTTTCTATTGACATAATTCTATTAATTAGGCGTATTATGTTTTTGAATTGCTTCCAGTCACGCCTCACACTGTGTTGTAAAGTTTTTCTGTTTGTGCGCTTAGTTCACATTTTGTCCAGTATCATGTTTTGCTTCATATGTGATTCTGTATTCCATGCATTGTGATTTATGTAAAAGGCCCATGTAAGGGAAAGATCCACATCAACTTTGCCCCTACTGCCTGCGCTGCTCTTTTTGTGCTCCCTTGTCAATTACTGACTCATAACAGAAAGGCTCTTCTTCGTCGCCAGAAACAACTTGCCTATAGGAGGAAGATGTCTGATACTTCGCCGCCACCAACCTGTTCCGCTGACGACGGTTCCATTCAGGTGCTCCTGTCCAATCTACGCCATATGCATCGCTTGATTTTCTGAATACTACGGCCAATCGTGCTTTTTGGGAACAACTCCTTCAGCATCGTCCAGACGACCTGCTTTTGCCTCCCGTCAGCTTGGATCTTGCCAGCTTCCGCCTTCCCGCGCCTCATCAGATACTTTGTCCTGCCATTCTTTTGGTCCCCGTTGCTGCTCTCATACTCCTGCCAACACTACTTCTGCCTTTGTCAAGTTCTGTGGTCAGCTATCGCCGGGACAGAGTTGTCACTGAATTGTCCTCAGGCGTAACCGTATCATCACCAGCTATCGGAAGACCGTTGCCAGTGTTCACCGGATCATGGCCAGCTTTCGCGTACCATCGCCAGCTCCATGGGTCACTGTACAGTCGCCATGACGTTCTTTCGTCTTGCCAACCATCGCCTCCCCAGCATGCTTTGTCATCTGGCGTCCCAGCACAGGGCACAGACATCTGGACTCCTCCCTTACTTCACCTCACCACCCTTCGGATGATGAGCGACATGACACTGCCTGACCAGCAGTCAAGTTCCGAGATTTCGGAAGGAACACTACCCTTTCCACTCCTGTTGATGAAGACGTTCTGATGCTCGTTGGTTCTTCTCAACCCAGTACCTCGATTTCGATGACAGATTCGCAACTTGTTAGAATGAATGCCGCTCTCCGTCACTCTCTCGGACATACTGGACTGCTTAGACAAGAATCCGTCTGAGGCTAATGACCAGGTCCTTTCAGTCTTGGATTGGCAAAAGCTTCAACTTGTGCACATGTCCACTTACCTACAATACTGCCTTGGATCAATCACCATCGCTAGATGCTCTGCCCTGCTCAAACAGTCCTCTTGAGATCCGTTGTTCAAGACGCAATTGATGCGCCAACCTTGGTCTGGGTCAGCTCAGTTCGTTACCCGGATCCTTCGCCATGGTTACCGCCTGCAGTTCTGTGCCATTCCTCCTCTAACTACCACTCCCTTGGAACCTCAGTATCGGCCTCGTGATGTGCTGGATCTTCAGGCCAATATCGATCTACTGATCGCCAAGAATGCAGTGGATCTCATGGATGCCGACTCCATCTCTCAAGGGTTTTATTCTCCAGTCTTCCTGGTGTCCAAGAAGGGTTTGTCCAAACTAAGAATGATGCACAATCTGGCGCTATTC
Organism: Haliotis rufescens; assembly: GCF_023055435.1. Classification (NCBI taxonomy): domain Eukaryota; kingdom Metazoa; phylum Mollusca; class Gastropoda; order Lepetellida; family Haliotidae; genus Haliotis; species Haliotis rufescens. The sequence goes on along the minus strand of NW_025964001.1, from coordinate 46,878,126 downwards.
AACCTCCATTATCTAGTGCCTCCGACACATTTCCAGATGATCTCCATCCGGTCTTTGCACAACCTCCTTCAACACATGGACTACCTCATCAGTCTAGATCTCCAGGATGCCTACCTGTACGTTCCCATTCATGCAGCACATCGTCGTTTCCTCCGCTTCATCTTCCGGGGCCAGCACTTTCCACTGTCACTGCATCGTCTGACCCTGACTCTTCAGCGCGATTTCACCCTTTGCCTTCTCCATTGGTTGGATGATCAACATCATCTGACTCCTTCTCACCGTCTAACTTTCATAGGCGGTCTCTTTCTGACAGACCTCTCCTTGATACAGGTTCCTCTGGATTGGTTCAGGAGAGCCCTCTCTCAACCTCTCGATATCCGTCAGTGGCAGAGACTTCTCGGGCTGTTGTCCTCAGCTCAGGATCTGACATCCATGGGTCGTCCTCTACTGCGTCCCCTTCAGCGGTTTCTCCTGCCATTTCTGTGCTCAGACCTGTCGGGTTCCCTTCTTTCTCTGCCACAGGAATTACATCAGTTCCTGGACTGGTGGCTAGTCCCATCAAGCGTCTTAAGTGGTTTCTCTATGACATGCTTCCAGGCCACTCACCATCCCTTTGTAGATGCATCTCTTCAAGGATGGGGCGCCCACCTGCTCCAGGAAACCGCTTCTGGTCTTTGGACTCCTTCGGAACATGCGTGGCACATCAACAATCTGGAGTTGGAGGCGGTCATTCAGGCGATTCGTCATAGGCATTAGATCTTCCACAACAGCTGTCTCACGGTCGCATCGGACAACTCCACAGTGGTGTATTACATCAAGAGGCAAGGGTCGATTCGGTCTGCTTCTCTCCTGGTGCAGACCTTTCACCTGTTTCATCTGGCCAACGGTCTCCCTCTTGTGATCCGAGCCCATCACATTCCATTCCAGGTTGTCGCAACGTCTTAGCCGACACCCAACCAAGACCTGATCGTCCGTCCCCCACAGAGTGGATGCTCCACCTGGAAGCCTTCCCGTTCTTGTGCGATCGCCTGGGGACTCTCAACATAGATCTCTATGCAACAGTTAGCAACCATCAACTGCCGGTGTATGTGTCTCCTGTCTCGGACCCAGCTGCTTGGGAGGTAGAAGGCCTCACTCTGTCTTGGGTCGGCTTCAGCGCGTACTTTCTCCCCCAGGTCCTCTGGATCTGCTTTTGGTCACACCATTCTGGCCATCCCAGATTTGGTTTCCCAGGCACCTTCAGTTTACAGGAGAATCCGTGTTATGTCTCCCAGCATGGCCAAAACTGCTGCTCAATCCTCACACCAGACAGCCGCATCCAGACCCCCAACGGTTACAGTCTGCACATTTGGCGTGTCACCAGAATTCATTGACCGCTAAAGGATTTTCATCGTACCTCCACTTGTTCCTTATATGATGACAAGTGGTGGTCGGTTCAGACCTTCTGCTTGTCCAGGCACATTGTCCCAGTGGAGGCCACCGTTCCACAGGTGGCTGACTTTTTGTTTTTTCTTCGCCAATCCTGACACCTGGCTGGTTCCACGATTGCGACATACCTTGCTGCGCTCAATTCTGTCCCGAAAATCGCTAGGGGTTCCCGGTTATCTTCGGTCCCTGCCCTTTTTGCCATGGTACAAGGTTTTTGACTGGAGGACCAGACTAAAAAGATCCGCTCCCCAGCTTCGGATCTCAATGTTGTTTTGCAGGATTTACCTCGGGCCCTGTATGAGCCGCTTGCGTCTGCCTCGTTTGAAGATCTCACCTTGAAGACTTGCTTTCTCCCTAGCCCCTGCGACAGCTGCTAGGGTTAGCGAGCTTCATTGTGACCCGTGTCCGGTTCGACCAGTATCCTCTAAGCTTGGTTCACATTGACCTTTGTTCAGACTTTATCACCAAAAACCAACTGCCCGGCCAACCTGATCGGCAGTTTCACGTCCTGTCTCTTTCGGAGATCATCGGCCCTGATGATGACCTGGAGCTTGCCCTCTTGCCCTCTTGCCCTCTTGCCCTCTTGGGTTGCTTGGTACTGTTATGTTGGTACCTAGTAAAGTTTTGGTCCCATTTTTCCGCCTCTTTTTGAGCCAAACACAGAATATCTTGCTTTTACCCTCTGTCAACTGATGTTCATCAGACCACCATTCTGTTCCGAGAGGGCTTGACCTGCATCTTATCCCCTTGCCTGCTGTTCAGGGAGCCACTACCTTGCTGTCACCTGCTGGGTTTCCCGCCGGACAGTTTTTTTGTGCTTCTTCAGTGTGCCTGGCACTACTCACGGTAAGCCTGCCTTCCTTGTCAGTCAAATAAAGTACTGTGTAGCGGCAGATAAGGCAAAACATGAGCATTTCTGATTAAATGCAATGTTTTTATACTTACCTGATGCTACACCTATAGGCCCACACTTACTTCGTCCTCCTCCTCCGCCTTACCATTGGCGCCACTGTGTACTCTACATCTGATGTCATCCAGTGTAGAACATGAGGAGTAGGGTCCAAGGGGGATAACTCGTGGATGCCGAGGCACGGGTTGTAGTCTGTTTGTAGTCTTGTATAAGGTAGGGATTACAAGAAAGAAAGCAAAGATTAGCTTAAGAAATGTTTATTAGTGTGTGTTTAAATATGCTGAACTGCAAAAGAAACATCACCAAGAAATATATATGAGAAACCTTAAACTGTAAACACTGTAAACATACTTTGAGACATATTAAAAAGATGAAACTTGGCAAAACTGGTCATTCAGGTTGAAATTAAAGTGTCAAATGTTCTTAAAGTGAAACACAACACTAGTCCCTGAGGAAATTGCATCACAAGTAGGTATCTCGTGTGTCCGTTATGTGCATTGATGACTGCCGTGCAACGTCGATACATGGAATGGATCAGGCGGTTGATGAAGGCCATAGGCACTTGAGCCCACACTCTGAGGAACGCCTGACGCAGTTCAGCTGCAGTCGGCCTTGGTCGGATGTCATTCAGCCGTCTTTGAATCTCGTCCCACAGGTGCCAAATGAGGTATGGCGTGTGGTCTCAAGATTGATCAATGTACCGAGCTGCTGTGACACCAGTGCCTCTCCCAGGACCGATGTTCTGGAAGACCACAGGGCTGACCTCTGTGCAAGATCAATTCCACCCCACACCACAATGCTCGGACCACCCGACGAGTCTCTCTCAACAACACAAGCATCCGAATAACGCCAGACTCTCCCTCTGCCATCTGCTGTTGAGATACAGTAACGGCTCTCGTCTGAGAAGAGGACTCTTCTCCACTGCTGGTGGCGCCAATGCTGGTGCTGTGTTGCCCACTGAAGACGGTCCCGGCGATGACGTGGTGTCAGAATGGGTTTACTGCGTGGCCTGTGATAGTGGAGGTGTCTGCTCGTCAATCATCGACGCACGGTGTCGGCACTAATGTGTCGCTGGTGTCTCCCCATGGTCTGTCGAGCAGTCTCCGCAGCAGTAATAAAGCGATCTTGAAGATGCTGTCGCACAATCTGACTATCCTGACATCGGCTGGTGATTCCTGGTCTTCCCCTTCGTGGTCGGTCATTTGTATATTCAATAACAAATGAATGTTATCCGATCTTGGTGGATTTTTATAGAGCAAGAAATGGGGGAACGCATGTGCATCTCAATTTGCACGGAACTAACGTGCATCGGGTTACCATGGCCGTTGCGGTGATGCGTTTGGGCAATCAATTTTATTGTCATCTGCTTTGTTTTTTATATCATCAAATTTCATTTTTCGGGACAAAGTAATTTTAAATTTTAGCAACTTTGACAAAAATTACCCAGATATTTAAATGACAACTTTTCATGCAATGTTACTTGGGGTGATGTTTCTTTTCCGGCTCAGTATATATTGTGATTGCTATGATTTCTATCATTTGGAATATTACTGCCTCCAGGTAATGAAAGCGTTTCGAGAAGGTGGATACAACACTTTAGTGTCCACATGTGTTGGTGAAGAAGGCCTTGACATCGGGGATGTGGACTTGATTATCTGCTTCGATGCACACAAGTCTCCAATCCGCCTGGTGCAGAGAATGGGGCGTACAGGGAGGAAGAGACAAGGGCGCATAGTTATGCTGGTCACTGCAGGCAAGGAGGAACAGGTGAGGGGGACACTGGTAGAGTTGAGCAGGGACACTGGGTGGGTAGAGTGGGGACACTGGTAGAGTTGAGCAGGGACACTGGGTGGGTAGAGTGGGGACAGCGGCAGGGTAGAGTGGGGACACTGACAGGGTAGAGAGGGGACACTGACAGGGTAGAGTGGGGACACTGAAAGGGTAGAGTTGGGACACTTGGTGGGTAGAGAAGGGACACTGACAGGGTTGAGTGGGGACACTGACAGGGTAGAGTGGGGACAATGAAAGGGTAGAGTGGGGAGCAGTGGCAGAATAGAATGAAAGTGTAGAGTGGGGACACTGGGTGGGTAGAGTGGGGACACTGACAGGGTAGAGTGGGGACACTGACAGGGTAGACTGGGGACACTGGTAGAGTTGAGCAGGGACACTGGGTGGGTAGAGAGGGGACAATGAAAGTGTAGAGTGGGGACACTGACAGGGTAGAGCAGGGACACTGGGTGGGTAGAGTGGGGACACTGGGTGGGTAGAGTGGGGACACTGACAGGGTAGAGTGGGGACACTGACAGGGTAGAGTGGGGACACTGGTAGAGTTGAGCAGGGACACTGGGTGGGTAGAGTGGGGACACTGAAAGGGTAGAGTTGGGACACTTGGTGGGTAGAGAGGGGACACTGACAGGGTTGAGTGGGGACACTGACAGGGTAGAGTGGGGACAATGAAAGGGTAGAGTGGGGAGCAGTGGCAGAATAGAATGAAAGTGTAGAGTGGGGACACTGACAGGGTAGAGTGGGGACAATGAAAGGGTAGAGTGGGGAGCAGTGGCAGAATAGAATGAAAGTGTAGAGTGGGGACACTGGGTGGGTAGAGTGGGGACACTGGGTGGGTAGAGTGGGGACACTGACAGGGTAGAGTGGGGACACTGACAGGGTAGACTGGGGACACTGGTAGAGTTGAGCAGGGACACTGGGTGGGTAGAGAGGGGACCATGAAAGTGTAGAGTGGGGACACTGGGTGGGTAGATTGGGGACACTGACAGGGTAGAGTGGGGACACTGATAGAGTTGAGCAGGGACACTGGGTGGGAAGAGAGGGGACACTGACAGGGTAGAGTGGGGACACTGACAGGGTAGAGTGGGGAGCAGTGGCAGAATAGAAGGGGACAGCGGCAGGGTAGAGTGGGGACACTGGGTGGGTAGAGAGGTGTCACTGGGTGGGTATAGTGTGGACACTGACAGGTAGAGTGGGGACACTGACAGGGTAGAGATGGGACACTGAAAGGGTAGAGTGGGTGGCAGTGTAGAGTGGGGAGCAGTGGCAGGGTATAGTGTGGACACTGACGGGTAGAGCGTGGACACTGACGGGTAGAGTGGGGACACTGGGTGGGTAGAGAGGGGACACTGACAGGGTAGAGTGGGGACACTGACAGGGTAGAGTGGGGAGCAGTGGCAGGGTATAGTGTGGACACTGACGGGTAGAGCGTGGACACTGACGGGTAGAGTGGGGACACTGAAAGGGTAGAGAGGGGACAGCGGCAGGGTAGAGTGGGGACACTGACAGGGTAGAGTGGGGACACTGACAGGGCAGACTGTGGATACTGACAGGATAGAGTGGGGACACTGACAGGGTAGAGTTGGGACACTGACAGGGTAGAGTGGGGACACAGACATGGTAGAGTGGTGACACTGACAGAGAAGGGGTTGGTGCAGAATGACAACAGTAGAGTGTGGGTGTAGCTCCCAGGGGTAGGTGTGGAATGACAACAGTAGAGTGTGGGTGTAGCTCCCAGGGGTAGGTGTGGAATGACAACAGTAGAGTGTGGGTGTAGCTCCCAGGGGTAGGTGTGGAATGACAACAGTAGAGTGTGGGTGTAGCTCCCAGGGGTAGGTGGGGAATGACAACAGTAGAGTGTGGGTGTAGCTCCCAGGGGTAGGTGGGGAATGACAACAGTAGAGTGTGGGTGTAGCTCCCAGGGGTAGGTGGAGAATGACAACAGTAGAGTGTGGTTGTAGCTCCCAGGGGTAGGTGGGGAATGACAACAGTAGAGTGTGGGTGTAGCTCCCAGGGGTAGGTGTAGAGCTACATCAGTAGAGTGTAAAAGATCCCACGGGTATATATGGAATGACGACAGTAGAGTGTGGATGTAGCCCTCAGTGATAGGTGCGAAATGACAACAGTACAGCCAGGATGGATGTAGCACCCAGGGGTAGGTGTAGAGCTACATCAGTAGAGTGTAAAAGATCACACGGGTATATATGGAATGACGATAGTAGAGTGTAGTAGATCCCTTGACAAGACCGAGAGAAATATGAATTGAAAGTATTTGAGGTATTTGAGGAAGACAGTGTGTGCCAGGTAGAAACTGTCGATACAACATGTATATGTTTTAAGGATATTTATATCACGAAATGTGTGAATCTGGATCGGTACACAAGTAAAGACTTATATTAATACCATTCCAGATGTCATACAATGTCATCAATTATAATGTACAGTCAAGGGTAAGTTATAAGGTAATATGTTTGTATAAAAACACATTTATCATCCCTGAGGTAAACAGTCGATCAAATGAAAGGCTGCACTTACGGATAGAATATGGAAATCTACCAGAGGCTGATATATATTCATGAACACATTTTTATATTTCTAAATTAATCTTGACTGTAACATTTCCATTCCAATAAGAATAGAGTTTAGATCATAACCTTTGGTGTTAAAATAGAACAGTTTGGATTACCTGATATTAACATTTTAATCCTGTCAGCATTGAGGTAACTTCAGCCAAGTCTCAGGAAATGGTGCACAATTTGGTTAAATCCACACCCACATTTTAAATAAAATGTGTTGCAATGCATGTCATCACCTTTCATCATTGTATATTTAGGGGGAAGGAGGGAAAGTTGTTGATAGCCTGAATGTTTGTTATAGGTTTACAACCAGAGCCAGTACTCTAAGCGTAGTATTCACAAAGGCATCCTTAATGGAGCACGATCTTTGCATCTGTACCCAAATAATCCCCGAATGCTGCCTGATGGCCTTGCTCCAGCATGTCACAAGATGTTCATCACTGTCAAGGATGTTGCCCGCTTGAATCCAGTCCCCAAGGACCCAGGAGAAACCCAGCAGCGGAAGCTCCTGACAGGCAAGACTGGAACACGTACAGGTAGGGGGTCAGTTGATTCTGCTGAACCTTTGTACAGTGCTCCCGACCACAGCCATAGGCCACAAGCTTTCCTTTACTATTGAAGGCAACAATAGAAACTAACAGTTTTGGTCCACTAGTCCTTATAATGGTAACAAATAGCAAAACCCTTATAAGTGGCAAATTTCTACTAGTTCTTATTATATCACTACTGTTGGGCAGCTTGGCAAGGACTACAGGACTAGTGCCAATTTCCATTGCCAGAAGGGGCTGTTGGTTCTGTTATCTTTCTCAGCTGTAAACTGTGTCAGTTATGGAATTCAGTTGATCAACGGCAGCTTTCAGATGATCATGTTTGCCGTTTAAGTAATTGTCCTTTGCCATTTACACCACTTGTACATCGACAATGACTGTTGTGTACCTAATTACATAAATTATCAAAATACTTGTGTTTTTATCATCAGTTTCTGGCGTATTAACTGATGCCAGTTCACACTGATATGTTGTTATGTTATTGCAATGTATAGATTGGTTTAGCCCAGTGGTTGTGATGATTTATATCTCACACTGTTTCTTTGTTGTAACTCAGCAGAATGGCCAATAATCATCACTGTTCTCATGGCTTGCTTCTATGTCCATGATTTCTGTTAACAGATTATGTCAAATGTTGTTTGCGTGGATTTTGGAAACAATTAACCTTATGAATTAGTATCAGCAGTGTGGTCTGTGTTGTGAGTGTGGCTTGTCTCACCTGTGTGGTTTGTGTAGTAAGTGTGGCTGTCTCAGCAGTGTGGTGTGTGTAGTGAGTGTGGCGGTCTCAGCAGTGTGGTTTGTGTAGTAAGTGTGGCTGTCTCAGCAGTGTGGTTTGTGTAGTGTTTGTGGCTGTCTCAGCGGTGTGGTTTGTGTAGTGTGTGTGGCTGTCTCAGCGGTGTGGTTTGTGTAGTGAGTGTGGCTGTCTCAGCAGTGTGGTGTGTGTAGTGTGTGTGGCTGTCTCAGCGGTGTGGTGTGTGTAGTAAGTGTGGCTGTCTCAGCGGTGTGGTGTGTGTAGTGTGTGTGGCTGTCTCAGCGGTGTGGTTTGTGTAGTAAGTGTGGCTGTCTCAGCAGTGTGGTGTGTGTAGTGTGTGTGGCTGTCTAGGCGGTGTGGTGTGTGTAGTGTGTGTGTCTGTCTCAGCAGTGTGGTTTGTGTAGTAAGTGTGGCTGTCTCAGCTGTGTGGTTTGTGTAGTGAGTGTGGCTGTCTCAGCAGTGTGGTTTGTGTAGTGAGTGTGGCTGTCTCAGCTGTGTGGTTTGTGTAATGTGTGTGGCTGTCTCAGCTGTGTGGTTTGTGTAGTAAGTGTGGCTGTCTCAGCTGTGTGGTCTGTGTAGTGAGTGGGGCTGTCTCAGCTATGTGGTTTGTGTAGTGTATGTGGCTGTCTCAGCTGTGTGGTTTGTGTAGTATGTGTGGCTGTCTCAGCTGTGTTGTTTGTGTAGTGTGTGGGGCTGTCTCAGCTATGTGGTTTGTGTAGTGTATGTGGCTGTCTCAGCTGTGTGGTTTGTGTAGTATGTGTGGCTGTCTCAGCTGTGTGGTTTGTGTAGTGAGTGTGGCTGTCTCAGCAGTGTGGTTTGTGTAGTGTGTGTGGCTGTCTCAGCTGTGTGGTTTGTGTAGTATGTGTGGCTGTCTCAGCAGTGTGGTTTGTGTAGTGAGTGTGGCTGCCTCAGCTGTGTGGTTTGTGTAGTAAGTGTGGCTGTCTCAGCAATGTGGTTTGTGTAGTGTGTGTGGCTGTCTCAGCAGTGTGGTTTATGTAGTGTGTGGCTGTCTCAGCAGTGTGGTTTGTGTAGTAAGTGTGGCTGTCTCAGCAGTGTGGTGTGTGTAGTGAGTGTGGCTGTCTCAGCTGTGTACTTTGTGTAGTGAGTGTGGCTGTCTCAGCTGTGTGGTTTGTGTAGTGTGTGGGGCTGTCTCAGCTGTGTGGTCTGTGTAGTAAGTGTGGCTGTCTCAGCTGTGTGGTTTGTGTAGTGTGTGGGGCTGTCTCAGCTGTGTGGTCTGTGTAGTGTGTGTGGCTGTGTCAGCTGTGTGGTTTGTGTAGTGAGTGTGGCTGTCTCAGCTGTGTAGTTTGTGTAGTGTGTGGGGCTGTCTCAGCTATGTGGTTTGTGTAGTGTATGTGGCTGTCTCAGCTGTGTGGTTTGTGTAGTATGTGTGGCTGTCTCAGCTGTGTGGTTTGTGTAGTGAGTGTGGCTGTCTCAGCAGTGTGGTTTGTATAGTATGTGTGGCTGTCTCAGCTGTGTGGTCTGTGTAGTAAGTGTGGCTGTCTCAGCTGTGTGGTCTGTGTAGTGTGTGTGGCTGTCTCAGCTGTGTGGTCTGTGTAGTGTGTGTGGCTGTCTCAGCTGTGTGGTTTGTGTAATGTGTGTGACTGTCTCAGCTGTGTGGTTTGTGTAGTGTGTGTGGCTGTCTCAGCAGTGTGGTTTGTGTAGTGAGTGTGGCTGTCTCAGCGGTGTGGTTTGTGTAGTAAGTGTGGCTGTCTCAGCAGTGTGGTGTGTGTAGTGAGTGTGGCTGTCTCAGCTGCGTGGTTTGTGTAGTGAGTGTGGCTTGTCTCAGCAGTGTGGTTTGTGTAGTGAGTGTGGCTGTCTCAGCTGTCTGGTGTGTGTAGTAAGTGTGGCTGTCTCAGCAGTGTGGTGTGTGTAGTGTGTGTGGCTGTCTCAGCTGTGTGGTTTATGTAGTGAGTGTGGCTGTCTCAGCTGTGTGGTTTGTGTAGTGAGTGTGGCTGTCTCAGCAGTGTGGTTTGTGTAGTGTGTGTGGCTGTCTCAGCTGTGTGGTTTGTGTAGTGTGTGTGGCTGTCTCAGCTGTGTGGTTTGTGTAGTGAGTGTGGCTGTCTCAGCAGTGTGGTTTGTGTAGTGTGTGTGGCTGTCTCAGCTGTGTGGTTTGTGTAGTGTGTGTGGCTGTCTCAGCTGTGTGGTTTGTGTAGTGAGTGTGGCTGTCTCAGCTGTGTGGTTTGTGTAGTGTTTGTGGCTGTCTCAGCTGTGTGGTTTGTGTAGTGAGTGTGGCTGTCTCAGCTGTGTGGTTTGTGTAGTGAGTGTGGCTTGTCTCAGCAGTGTGGTGTGTGTAGTGAGTGTGGCTGTCTCAGCTGTGTGGTTTGTGTAGTGTTTGTGGCTGTCTCAGCTGTGTGGTTTGTGTAGTGAGTGTGGCTGTCTCAGCGGTGTGGTTTGTGTAGTGAGTGTGGCTTGTCTCAGCAGTGTGGTGTGTGTAGTGAGTGTGGCTGTCTCAGCTGTGTGGTTTGTGTAGTGTTTGTGGCTGTCTCAGCTGTGTGGTTTGTGTAGTGAGTGTGGCTGTCTCAGCTGTGTGGTTTGTGTAGTGAGTGTGGCTGCCTCAGCTGTGTGGTTTGTGTAGTAAGTGTGGCTGTCTCAGCAGTGTGGTTTGTGTAGTGTGTGTGGCTGTCTCAGCAGTGTGGTTTATGTAGTGTGTGGCTGTCTCAGCAGTGTGGTTTGTGTAGTAAGTGTGGCTGTCTCAGCAGTGTGGTGTGTGTAGTGAGTGTGGCTGTCTCAGCTGTGTACTTTGTGTAGTGAGTGTGGCTGTCTCAGCTGTGTGGTTTGTGTAGTGTGTGGGGCTGTCTCAGCTGTGTGGTCTGTGTAGTGTGTGTGGCTGTCTCAGCTGTGTACTTTGTGTAGTGAGTGTGGCTGTCTCAGCTGTGTGGTTTGTGTAGTGTGTGGGGCTGTCTCAGCTATGTGGTTTGTGTAGTGTATGTGGCTGTCTCAGCTGTGTGGTGTGTGTAGTAAGTGTGGCTGTCTCAGCAGTGTGGTTTGTGTAGTGAGTGTGGTTTGTGTAGTATGTGTGGCTGTCTCAGCAGTGTGGTTTGTGTAGTGAGTGTGGCTGCCTCAGCTGTGTGGTTTGTGTAGTAAGTGTGGCTGTCTCAGCAATGTGGTTTGTGTAGTGTGTGTGGCTGTCTCAGCAGTGTGGTTTATGTAGTGTGTGGCTGTCTCAGCAGTGTGGTTTGTGTAGTGTGTGTGGCTGTGTCAGCTGTGTGGTTTGTGTAGTGAGTGTGGCTGTCTCAGCTGTGGGGTTTGTGTAGTGTGTGGGGCTGTCTCAGCTATGTGGTTTGTGTAGTGTATGTGGCTGTCTCAGCTGTGTGGTTTGTGTAGTATGTGTGGCTGTCTCAGCTGTGTGGTTTGTGTAGTGAGTGTGGCTGTCTCAGCAGTGTGGTTTGTGTAGTGTGTGTGGCTGTCTCAGCTGTGTGGTTTGTGTAGTAAGTGTGGCTGTCTCAGCAGTGTGGTTTATGTAGTGTGTGGCTGTCTCAGCTGTGTGGTTTGTGTAGTGAGTGTGGCTATCTCAGCGGTGTGGTTTGTGTAGTGTGTGTGGCTGTCTCAGCTGTGTGGTTTGTGTAGTGAGTGGGGCTGTCTCAGCTGTGTGGTTTGTGTAGTGTGTGTGGCTGTCTTAGCTGTGTGGTTTGTGTAGTGTATGTGGCTGTCTCAGCAGTGTGGTTTGTATAGTGAGTGTTCTTGTTTTCTGGTTACAGGGCGGAAGTTGCTTCCCAAGAGCGAGGAAGCCACAATAACAGAAGAGGAGTACAGTGAACTGAAGGCGTTTCTGGTGTCCCATTTCAAGTGTCCACCGCCACGTCCCACACTCCTCTATCTGGGCAGCCAGGTCTCTCACTGTAGTCTAGTAGCATCCAACTTTTATGATGTCATTAGTTTCTTCTTAATATATTCTAAGCAATCACAGACACTTCGCAGAATGAGAATATATATGTGTATGTCATTGAAATCAAAACTTCAGTTTCATCGTATTAAAAGTTTGATTGAAATATATATGATGAGTCCATTAAGTTATAATTTTCGGATTTGTGTATGTTTTTGCTCAATATACTCAGTTAGAACAAAAATGAGAGAGTGACAAGTTACCGGTGTGCATGCGCGGCTCAAGGAGAAAAAGAGAGAGATAAGCAATTAGTATGAGTCAGGATAAGTATAAATGATATTTTTACTCTTAAAAATACATTTTTGATCAAAATCTGACATTGTGACATGTTTCAGTTGCAAAAGGAAACTGAAGGAGAGAATACATTATCTCTGACTGAGTGGACGTTATGGCAAAACCGTCTGCAGGACACACAATTTGTTGATCACTCGAGGCGCAGTGAGCACCTAGTGGAACTAATCGAGTTCCTCCAACTACAGGGTGAGTTCAAGTGTACAAACATGTTATAGTTACTTCTGCGAATGAAGTTGAGGTATTAACAAACATTGAACTCCAATACAGTAACCTGTAATACCAGATTAACCTTTCATAAAATAACCTGAACACCACATGGCATTTCGTTATGAATTCTGAGCTTGCTACCAATTCATCCACTGAGGCCTCATACATAGAAGGAATTGTAAGCCCCTGAGAAGAGTGCCTCTGGAGCAAGACCTCAAGCTTTGCCCTCAATCTCACAGTCCCATGCCTTTCTTCCCTCGAGTTTTGCAATCCCAATGATAAACTTGCATTCATGTTTTATCCAACTCATAGTTACTTCAGTAAATGAGGCTGATGCAGGTTATGGTAACTTCAGTGGATGAGGCTGATGCAGGTTATAGTAACTTCAGTAAATGAGGCTGATGCAGGTTATAGTTACTTCAGTAAATGAGGCTGATGCAGGTTATAGTAACTTCAGTGGATGAGGCTGATGCAGGTTATAGTAACTTAGTGGATGAGGCTGATGCAGGTTATAGTAACTTCAGTGGATGAGGCTGATACAGGTTATGGTAACTTCAGTAAATGAGGCTGATGCAGGTTATAGTAACTTCAGTGGATGAGGCTGATACAGGTTATAGTAACTTCAGTAAATGAGGCTGATACAGGTTATAGTAACTTCAGTGGATGAGGCTGATGCAGGTTATAGTAACTTCAGTAAATGAGGCTGATGCAGGTTATAGTTACTTCAGTAAATGAGGCTGATGCAGGTTATGGTAACTTCAGTGGATGAGGCTGATGCAGGTTATAGTAACTTAGTGGATGAGGCTGATACAGGTTATAGTAACTTCAGTGGATGAGGCTGATACAGGTTATAGTAACTTCAGTAAATGAGGCTGATGCAGGTTATAGTTACTTCAGTAAATGAGGCTGATGCAGGTTATAGTAACTTCAGTGGATGAGGCTGATGCAGGTTATAGTAACTTCAGTAAATGAGGCTGATGCAGGTTATAGTTACTTCAGTAAATGAGGCTGATGCAGGTTATAGTAACTTCAGTGGATGAGGCTGATGCAGGTTATAGTAACTTAGTGGATGAGGCTGATGCAGGTTATAGTAACTTCAGTGGATGAGGCTGATACAGGTTATGGTAACTTCAGTAAATGAGGCTGATGCAGGTTATAGTAACTTCAGTGGATGAGGCTGATACAGGTTATAGTAACTTCAGTAAATGAGGCTGATACAGGTTATAGTAACTTCAGTGGATGAGGCTGATGCAGGTTATAGTAACTTCAGTAAATGAGGCTGATGCAGGTTATAGTTACTTCAGTAAATGAGGCTGATGCAGGTTATAGTAACTTCAGTGGATGAGGCTGATACAGGTTATAGTAACTTCAGTGGATGAGGCTGATGCAGGTTATAGTAACTTCAGTGGATGAGGCTGATGCAGGTTATAGTAACTTCAGTGGATGAGGCTGAAGCAGGTTATAGTAACTTCAGTGGATGAGGCTGATGCAGGTTATAGTAACTTCAGTGGATGAGGCTGATACAGGTTATAGTAACTTCAGTGGACGAGGCTGATGCAGGTTATAGTAACTTCAGTGGATTAGGCTGATGCAGGTTATAGTAACTTCAGTGGACGAGGCTGATGCAGGTTATAGTAACTTCAGTGGATGAGGCTGATACAGGTTATAGTAACTTCAGTGGACGAGGCTGATGCAGGTTATAGTAGCTTCATTGGATGAGGCTGATGCAGGTTATAGTAACTTCAGTGGATGAGGCTGATGCAGGTTATAGTAACTTCAGTAAATGAGGCTGATGCAGGTTATGGTAACTTCAGTAAATGAGGCTGATGCAGGTTATGGTAACTTCAGTAAAAGAGGCTGATACAGGTTATAGTAACTTCAGTGGATGAGGCTGATGCAGGTTATAGTAACTTCAGTGGATAAGGCTGATGCAGGTTATAGTAACTTCAGTAAATGAGGCTGATGCAGGTTATAGTAACTTCAGTGGATGAGGCTGATACAGGTTATAGTAACTTCAGTGAATGAGGCTGATGCAGGTTATGGTAACTTCAGTAAATGAGGTTGATGCAGGTTATAGTAACTTCAGTGGATGAGGCTGATGCAGGTTATAGTAACTTCAGTGGATGAGGCTGATGCAGGTTATAGTAAATTTTGTGGATGAGGCTGATACAGGTTATAGTAACTTCAGTGGATGAGGCTGATGCAGGTTATAGTAACTTCAGTGGATGAGGCTGATGCAGGTTATAGTAAATTTTGTGGATGAGGCTGATACAGGTTATAGTAACTTCAGTGGATGAGGCTGATGCAGGTTATAGTAACTTCAGTGGATGAGGCTGATGCAGGTTATAGTAACTTCAGTGGATGAGGCTGATGCAGGTTATAGTAAATTTTGTGGATGAGGCTGATACAGGTTATAGTAACTTCAGTGGATGAGGCTGATGCAGGTTATAGTAACTTCAGTGGATGAGGCTGATGCAGGTTATAGTAACTTCAGTGGATGAGGCTGATGCAGGTTATAGTAACTTTTGTGGATGAGGCTGATACAGGTAATAGTAACGTCAGTAAATGAGGCTGATGCAGGTAATAGTAACTTCAGTGGATGAGGCTGATGCAGGTTATGGTAACTTCAGTGGATGAGGCTGATGCAGGTTGTAAGTAACTTCAGTTGATGAGGCTGATGCAGGTTATGGTAACTTCATTGGATGAGGCTGATGCAGGTTATAGTAACTTCAGTGGATGAGGCTGAAGCAGGTTTTGGTAACTTTTGTGGATGAGGCTGATGCAGGTTATAGTAACTTCAGTGGATGAGGCTGATACAGGTTATAGTAACTTCAGTGGATGAGGCTGATGCAGGTTATAGTAACTTCAGTGGATGAGGCTGATGCAGGTTATAGTAACTTCAGTAAAAGAGGCTGATACAGGTTATAGTAACTTCAGTGGATGAGGCTGATGCAGGTTATGGTAACTTCAGTAAATGAGGCTGATACAGGTTATAGTAACTTTTGTGGATGAGGCTGATGCAGGTTAAAGTATTTTTTGTGGATGAGGCTGATACAGGTTATAGTAACCTTTGTGTTTGAGGCTGATACAGCACATGGCATTTGGCACATGGCATTTCGTTATGAATTCTGAGCTTGTTACCAATTCATCCACTGAGGCCTCATACATAGAAGGAATTGTAAGCCCCTGAGAAGAGTGCCTCTGGAGCAAGACCTCAAGCTTTGCCCTCAATCTCACAGTCCCATGCCTTTCTTCCCTCGAGTTTTGCAATCCCAATGATAAACTTGCATTCATGTTTTATCCAACTCATAGTTACTTCAGTAAATGAGGCTGATGCAGGTTATGGTAACTTCAGTGGATGAGGCTGATGCAGGTTATAGCAGTGGATGAGGCTGATGCAGGTTATAGTAACTTAGTGGATGAGGCTGATGCAGGTTATAGTAACTTCAGTGGATGAGGCTGATACAGGTTATGGTAACTTCAGTAAATGAGGCTGATGCAGGTTATAGTAACTTCAGGAGATGAGGTTGATACAGGTCATGGTAACTTCAGTGGATGAGGCTGATGCAGGTTATAGTAACTTCAGTGGATGAGGCTAATGCAGGTTATAGTAACTTCAGTGGATGAGGCTTATGCAGGTCATGGTAACTTAAGTGCCTGAGGCTGATACAGGTTATAGTAAATTCAGGAGATGAGGTTGATACAGGTTATAGTAACTTCAGGAGATGAGGTTGATACAGGTTAGTATATTTCAGTTGCAGGCTCAGCAATTAGTTTGAAATTTCCTTAAACCTTTGGTTATTTTGAATTAGATGTAGCAACATGAAACATATTAAGATTTATATTATAAAAACGATGCTATCTAGTGTTCACTTTTCTTGTTCCCCCTTTACAGAAACATTGCCTGGAAATGAGGACCATTATGGTGTTGAGATGGAGATGTATCTGAAGCGTGAGGATGTGCTGCAGCCAGGGGAGAAAGATGACTCGGAACAGGGAGGGGGCATCCTCAGGTTCTGTACCACAAGTGGGCATCAGAAGCACCCAACAAGAGGGAAGCCGGCTGGGTTGACTGCCAGGAGGACAGTCGGGGGGACTGAGATACTACCAGTCATTGAGGACTGGGAAGGGGAGAGGGAGGATAGTGAGGGGGAGCTGCCAGAGTGTCATACCACTGGCATGGTTGTACAGGGAGCAGACAAGCAAGAACAGTATGTAATCAAAAGTATTTCTCCACAACATGCTAAAGCAAAGAACAATAACAAAATTGAATTCCATAAAGATAAAATGAAGCAGGATCTAAACATTAAAAGAACAAAAAGCAAGAAATTTGTGAGGGAAGGAAGCTTAATCAAGCCTATCATGCTTGATGAGGGTGACTTTGAAGAAGACGCTCCAGTTGCAGTGATAGATATGAAACAAGACGAAGATTCCTTACATTGTGATGAGTGGAGTATGGATTTAAATCTTGGTCTAGAGAGGGAAAACTTACATGTAACTCATACAGAATCTTTAGATGTGAACATCTCTGGAGATCAACAAGTCAATTCCTTTATATTACAGCAACCTACTGATGTGGTTTCTCAGGGTAGTGTGTCCAATTGCCCATTAAAGCTAGGAACATTCATGATTAGAACAGCCCCACCCTTGCAGGTGGTTGACATGGTATTCAGTGATCTGAGAAATGAGGCTGTGTTACCTACGTTAGATCTTAAACAGCTTGTTTGCGAGTGGTATGAGGAAAGTTATGGACCAGCTGGGCTGGTGTATGTGACTTCCCGGGAGAAGCAACATGAAATTACTTTTGGCACAAATCAAGAAAAGGCCAGACTTTGTGAAGGTAGTGCACTGTGCAGTAGTTTGAGTGCTACCACGGGTGACAGGGCAAATGTGTTGCAGTCTGCTAATCAGGGCATTGCAGGTATCAGTGACCAATCCGGTCCAGACTCAGATATACATACATTCACTTGGATGAAACCAGCACCATCAGTGCCTGAAAGCGACACAGCAAAGAAAAATCTGTCAGTGTTAAATCTAAATATTATGAAAAACATACCCTCTGGTACTGAAACCTTTCCTTCACAAGGACCAGAAAAAACAATTCTTGCAACATGTGATAAAGCTTGTGGTGACATCATAGACCTTGGTGTAAGTATGAACAGAAGTGTACATTTCAGGGAGAGTATTATGGAAATTGATGACCATAGGATTATCAGAAGTGATAAGCCTAACAAACAGGAGCAAGACATGAACAGTTTACATAATATGTACACTGATTGTACATCAAAAGAAACTGGGTCACAACATTCATATTTTGAAGATGACATAATGAACAACAAGTACCCAGATGTTTCCACACCCCAAATATTACATATAGCCAGATCCCCTCACCCAGAGGTTCTCACTTTCACCCAGGCCCTGCTGTGTGTGCAGAGTAGTGAGGAACACCCACAGGACCAAGGGCAGCTTGTGGTGGAAGACTTCGAACAGGAAGAACACCCACAGGACCAAGGGCAGCTTGTGGTGGAAGACTTCGAACAGGAAGAACACCCACAGGACCAAGGGCAGCTTGTGGTGGAAGACTTCGAACAGGAAGAACACCCACAGGACCAAGGGCAGCTTGTGGTGGAAGACTTCGAACAGGAAGAACACCCACAGGACCAAGGGCAGCTTGTGGTGGAAGACTTCGAACAGGAAGAACACCCACAGGACCAAGGGCAGCTTGTGGTGGAAGACTTCGAACAGGAAGAACACCCACAGGACCAAGGGCAGCTTGTGGTGGAAGACTTCGAACAGGAAGAACACCCACAGGACCAAGGGCAGCTTGTGGTGGAAGACTTCGAACAGGAAGAACACCCACAGGACCAAGGGCAGCTTGTGGTGGAAGACTTCGAACAGGAAGAACACCCACAGGACCAAGGGCAGCTTGTGGTGGAAGACTTCGAACAGGAGGAACACCCACAGGACCAAGGGCAGCTTGTGGTGGAAGACTTCGAACAGGAAGAACACCCACAGGACCAAGGGCAGCTTGTGGTGGAAGACTTCGAACAGGAAGAACACCCACAGGACCAAGGGCAGCTTGTGGTGGAAGACTTAAAACAGGAGACAGATGATATTGATCATTTTATGCCAAGCTTTAATCTCTTTGATGATGCTACAGATCATGACGATGGGTACCAGCATGAACAGCAAACGTACCTAGGTTCTTCCTCATCTGATATTGTGAAGCATTCATTCTCTGAGATAAAGATGAACCGAGAGCCTGTGACATTTGTTGAAGGTTCACATATCGAGTCTGCTCCAGGAATGGTGTATAGTGAAAAGCAACAACATTCAAAAGTTACTTATGTGACGGCAGCTACTCAACCTCACTCAGATGACAATGGGTGCGATTTTGACTTCCCACATTTTGACCTTGAATTTGACTTTGATGATGATATCATACCGCCATCCCCTATGGCAGCTCAAACATTTTCTCAGATGTCCCTAAGTCGTTCTCAAATTAACATCACAAGTCGAAAAAAATTAAACTTCAAGGAAACTGATGATTTAGTTTCAGGGGAGAGAGATGAGGATGTGACAACCATGGTATGTGGGGTTGTTGGGAAGACATCAAATGAGCCTCAGCATATGTCCTTGGACAATCCACTGGCTGATGATCTAGGCACTGTAAACTTGACTAACAGTCCAGAAGCAGCTGCACTAACTGAGGAAAGAAATATACATCAAACCTCTGCTTCAAAAGCTGACATGATATCTTCCTCAGTTGTGTTTGTCAAGGCAGATCGAGGAGAGGATCTGACTCCCATGCCTAGAGCCCCATTCCTCTACAGTCCTTTGTCAAGCCATGCCCGAAGCAGCACTCCTAAGGCTGGCGTGTCCAAGATGTCCTCATGCATCTCATATCTGGCTAAAGTTGCTACCCCAGTAATGAACAAAGTCTCCTCCATGGTTAGGACTGCTAGTGGCGGTATGCCTGACAGTCTACATTCTACATTGGCACAAACAAACCAGTTGTCTAATAGTCCCAGCGCTTCCACACCCAGCGGTCCACAGGAAGGTATGTATTTACACAGTGAACTTGCAACATATGGAGGAATTAAAGATTATCTAACATTGGCAGGGGAATTGATTAATGTTTACAGTGTAATTATGGAAGAAATGTGGCAGAGTATGGGTAACTTAGATTCAGACTTTTTGACCCAGAAGCTTTCTTCATCAAATAAAATGCCGTCATGAACAATAATTCCTTTACAGTTTATACTACTGTCAGGGATATCATATCATGTATATCTCCTGAAAAAAAAATTGTATTCTGCCTAACTCAAGAAGGATTGCCTATGATTTCTCAGTATGTTAGACAGAGGCCATGAGCTGGCATGAGGTTGTGGTAGACATGCATTTTGCCAAACTATGGTATGACACTGGAAATGCATGGTGGTATGTAATGCTTTCTGGGGACTTCCAGAAATAGCAGTGAAGAGATTGTTTCTCTAAATACTTGCAAACACTTAATTATTAGGAATACAATACCTCTCTAACATCAGTGACAGAAATCCTGTATTTTGGCTGTCATCACACCATAAAAATCTTCGAATTGTCATCACAAATCCTTTTCACTGTCAACTCTCCATTACCAGTTGTGACATTAATTGCATCCCCTTTCCCAAAGGATCTTGCACTTGTGTGTGCTACTGTCAACAGATAGAGGCTTGGTGAAGGGATATACTATTAGTGTCACAACTGGTTATAGATAGTGAAGAGATAGTGTTGAAAATCTGAAGAATTCTAAAGTAGGATGACAGCTGAAATACAGGATTTCTGGCACTGATGTTATGGAGGTTGTATTCTTTGAATTAATAACAATGACAACTATTGTTTTACATTTCTAGTTTGGTTTGTGTTATTTCTGAAAAGAGCATTTCCAAAGATATGAGTGAGTAGACAGAAAAAACGTAACATAGTTTCCTACCGTATCTCATCTGTGGGTGTTGTAGCTTGTGGGGCTGAGCACACTGAAGTTGAGGAGGAGAGTTTCCGTTTAGTTAGGAAAAGGAAGGTGGCAGCCATTCTGGAGGATACTGGAGATTCCTTCTCTTTCCAACATGGACAGGAAAGTAGAGGTATGTGATTGTGGTTATGTCACGTTTGATCCTTAGAGGAATAACCCTCTGAATATGGTAAAATATGAAGTAAGAATGATGCCACAGGAGTATGTAAAGCCATGTGCTGACTAAACATGGTTTCAGAAGAATGTGTTTCATAATTAACATCGTAATATGCTTTGTTACAAGATGAAAGTCACTGACAGTACTTTATCCAGCAGCCACAAACATGACAAAGTTGTCCGTGGAAGGTGTTGTGCCCTATACATTGTGTCTGTCACTGGCCACAGGAATAAGAATGCTTGATACATAACATAATCCTACTTACGTGGCTCAGCATAGGGCATTTAGCAACATATTGAAGTCAAACAACACAACTGCTGTTGCTCTTTCTCCACCATTTCACGTCAAGTCACCTTGCCACATACTGTCAATTCATGTCAGTTTTACAGTATCCTATTGTGCAACCAACTCAACAAGCACAGTTAAAGCAGTCTGCTCACATGAATGGTGGAAACATAAGTTTTAACTTGTATGCAGGAAAACATCTCAAATCACAATATCCAGTGAGACAAAACTTTGGCTATGTTTACATGGGTTGCTCGTCCCAACAATTCACTTGTTGAATGTTTGGTGTCATGCACTTAAACTGAACCAAATTTATATAATAACATTAACACAATTCCTCTTTATTGCTTGTGGTTTAGATAGCCCCGTTCCAGGATTTTAATTTACCACACTGCTTATTAAAGAAAGGATTTTAGGCACATTGTTCTTTTATAGCACAAAGTTTGCTCTACCCCATGTGTAGCTTAATAAAGTATAGTTTTGGCCTGAACTATTAAAACATCAAGTCACTTGGACACAAGCGTCGTTATTCTTTAACTATGATAGTTCATGGCAAAACACTTTGTTACACTACACATGGGGTAGAGCAAACCTAAATAAAGAGGATCACAAAAACACTGTAAACCAAATAAAGAAATTTGAGTATTTGGGCACAAAACATTTAAACATTAAATTTGTCAACAGCCTCAAAATAAAAAAGGTGTATGGAATGTCATCTAGATGACCCATTTGAAATTAACATGTTACATTACTGGTATCATTGAGTGTCAAAATGTGAAATATTTGCTTATTTTCACTATTATACGAATGTTAATGGACATATTGCAGTCCATATTCCTGTCCCTGCATTTCCCTGTATACATGTTAGTGTTTTGGTTGTCAGATGTGAAGGTCCTGTCCTTCAAGACTCCATCTCGGCCTGCTGCCAGAAAGAAGCAGAAGATGAAGGTAATGCAACACACTTATGTCAGGGAGTTCAGGGCAGCACTTATATGTCTGATGTCAGGGAGTTCAGGGCAGCGCTAATATGTCTTATGTCAGGGAGTTCAGGGCAGCGCTAATATGTCTGTTGTCAGGGAGTTCAGGGCAGCGCTAATATGTCTGTTGTCGGGGAGTTAAGGGCAGCTCTAATATGTCTGATGTCAGGGTGTTCAGGGCAGTGCTCATATGTCTGATGTCAGGGAGTTCAGGGCAGCGCTAATATGTCTGATGTCAGGGAGTTCAGGGCAGCTCTAATATGTCTGATGTCAGGGAGTTCAGGGCAGCACTTATATGTCTCATGTCAGGGTGTTCAGGGCAGCGCTAGTATGTCTGATGTCAGGGTGTTCAGGACAGTGCTAATGTGTCTGATGTCAGGGAGTTCAGGGCAGCGCTAATATGTCTGATGTCAGGGAGTTCAGGGCAGCGCTAATATGTCTGATGTCAGGGAGTTCAGGGCAGCTCTGATATGTCTGTTGTCAGGGAGTTCAGGGCAGCGCTAATATGTCTTGTCAGGGAGTTCAGGGCAGCACTAATATGTCTGATGTCAGGGAGTTCAGGGCAGCGCTAATATGTCTGATGTCAGGAAGTTCAGGGCAGCACTAATATGTCTGATGTCAGGGAGTTCAGGGCAGCACTAATATGTCTGATGTCAGGGAGTTCAGGGCAGCGCTAATATGTCTGATGTCAGGGAGTTCAGGGCAGCACTAATATGTCTGATGTCAGGGTGTTCAGGGCAGCACTAATATGTCTGATGTCAGGGTGTTCAGGGCAGCGCTAATATGTCTGATGTCAGGGAGTTCAGGGCAGCGCTAATATGTCTTATGTCAGGGAGTTCAGGGCAGCGCTAATATGTCTGATGTCAGGGAGTTCAGGGCAGCGCTAATATGTCTGTTGTCAGGGAGTTCAGGGCAGCGCTAATATGTCTTATGTCAGGGAGTTCAGGGCAGCGCTAATATGTCTGATGTCAGGGAGTGCAGGGCAGCACTAATATGTCTGATGTCAGGGAGTTCAGGGCAGCGCTAATATGTCTTATGTCAGGGAGTTCAGGGCAGCGCTAATATGTCTGTTGTCAGGGAGTTCAGGGCAGCGCTAATATGTCTGTTGTCAGGGAGTTCAGGGCAGCACTAATATGTCTGTTGTCAGTTTTTCAGTTTGTTTTTCAGATATTGCAGTAAACGTTGGTAGGGCTGGGACGAGTCCAATTTTACTACCCGGGTAACCCCCCTCTATTGCCTGACCCTACCCGGGTACCCACTGTAGGTCTCAGGAGATGTCTCATAATGTCCGATTGGGAACATTTTTGGCATAGCCCTGGCAATACGTATTTAGATACAGTTATTAAACAATCTGGTTGGAGTTGAATTAAGTTATATCTTTATTCAATCATATGAAAAGTCAGAAGGAATGGGTGCGTAGTGAGAAAGAAATGCGAACATTAGTGACTTGCAGTGTTTAAGATAATTAATTGTCATTAAACTATATATCACGTGATTAACCACGGGTCCGGGTAGTCCCGTGGGTACCCGGGTCGTACTCAGTACCCACCCGAGGTACCCGAGGTACCCGAGTTACCCTTCACAGCCCTAAACGTTAGTACCTTAAATTGCCTTCCAGACTATAACTGACTATATTGGTCGACCTATGATCAAGCCCAGAATTTCCAGCCTAGTTTGGCAAGGGTAGAAACTGGGCTTATATAGTCAGTTAACTCCCTTGCCTCGGGAAGATGTTTTGAGAGTAATCTCCTTCCATACCTTTATAAAAAATTCTCTGAGTGATGGTGAGAGTTTTTCACAGTGGCATTGTTTGGAGTTATGGGTGATGGAACAATGTTAAGTCATTGACTTCTGTAGCAGTGGTTTGCCTTCTAGCCTGATCCACAGGGCCATTCATGAAAAGAAGGTTATGGAGCTTTTGCCACCTATCAGGTGAAAGTAAACATGTGATACAACCAGTTTGTACTCACAGCTGATCAGTTGCCGGGGAAATATTCAACATTACATGTAGTATGTATTAGTTATTTTGGGAAAATCATGCTAGCTTCTTTTGTTTTTATACTTTTAGCCCTATGTTTAGTACAAATAAACCTGAGTCACGCATCATTCTGTTTAGTTGCTTGTTTCCTATTTTGTAGGTATTTTTCTGGATATAGTTATGTAATTTTCAATGTACCCAGGATTATAGGTTTATTAGAGTTTGTGTTAAAATGTTTTCCTTATTTCTGTGACAAGCAGTTAGATTTCTCCAGTGATGAGGAGAATGAATGTGGCCTCAGCTCCAGCTCCAGCAAGTCCTGGAGTAGAGCATCTCAACCCCATCATAGCAGCAGTCATACCAATGATGAGGATGATTTCCAGCTGAGTGAGTTAAGATGTAGCTCTTCTCTTCTCTTAGATTATATAATAAAGACAGATTGATTTGTCTCCTAGCTGTACTTTTCTTTGTAATCATTATTCACACTTTCTGTTGGGATTTCTTGCAAGAAGCAGTCAACAGTATCCCATGCTGTGACATGAGAAGTGGTGGACTTGGCAGAATGCATCTTATAATGAGGTCATGCTTTCAGTCACTGGCCTGCCTGATGCAGACTCAATTATTTCCAGGCAGATGGATAGAACTGAAGTAATTCTTGCGAATCCTCTACCTCTATTACATCTTTGCTATAAATCCTGTATTTTTGCTTCGGTCAAACTAACTAAATTTTCACATTTTCAACAGATGTCCTCTTCACTGTCAATTACACACAATTAGTTGTTCCGGAATAGCACTATAGCAACCCAAGCTATGGCGTGCTTAAGGTGGGAAACTTCATTTCTCTCCTTTGAGTGCTAGAGTCAACACCTATTGTTATAGTTGTAACGATCAAGCACTTAGTTGTAGTCAACACCTATTGTTATAGTTGTAACAATCAAGCACTTAGTTGTAGTCACATTTAATCTATGTTTGTTCTATAGTTTTCAATAAACAGATATATTAAGTCATATTAAGAGCTGCTATTTGTTGTGATGATCATACTCATGTAAGTATTGCTGGTGTGAGGTGTTTGTCAGGTCGTCATGGAGTCTCACCCTCCTCCTGCTTGTAAGAAGTGTAGCCATTTTATGATCACGGGAGATCTGCACAGCAACTGCTCGAAGTGCAGAGAGGCCAAATGCACTGAAGAGGCTTAGAAGAAGCAGATAGTAATGGCTAAGAAGAGTCCTCCGGCCAAAAGGTCATATCTGTTCCGACAACAGCTCTTCTTCAGTACTCTACTCTGTCTAAGATGGTCTTCAACAAATTAGCAGGAGCCTTGACTACTCCATCAAATGAATCTACTTCTGCGTTCTCTATGAACATGTTGGAACAGCTCTTCAACCAGCAGAAGAAGATGATGGAGTCCCGCTTCTCGGCTATATCTCAGGAGATGGAGATGCTTAGCGAAAAAGCAGACAGTATTGACTAAGAAGAGTCCTCTGGCCAAGAGGCCGCTTGGGGAACAGCCATCTGTTCAGACCACAGCCAGCTGTAAGGCCTACCCCAGATGACCATACGGACCACCTCCCAAAGTTAACCCTCCCGTGAGACACCGGCATCTAGATCTCCGCTTGGGTCCCATCAGGGTACCACAAGGCCATCTTCCTCATCTAAGACACCGTACGATCATCGCATGGACCCCACGGTAGCCAGCAGACCGTTATGGAAGCGTAACTTCAACTGCATCGTCACCATCAACTGATGGAACCCAAGCTGAACGCTTACATTATGGGACAGCCCAGCGGTTTCACAATTCACCCCAGCAGGATTATACAGAGGGATACAGCTTTGTGGAACTCATTGAGGTACTCCAAACTCCAATGACAGACAATTCACCACATAAAATGCCGGAATACGGAGGATGTCATGCTCCTACATCATCTCAACATATCCACCAGACATTGCCGTGGCCAAGTTATACAGGCAAGGTGGTACATCAGGCTTCTGAAAATCTATTCAAGCTCAAACATGATGACCGGCTACCCTTACCTCCATTGAAGTGGAAGTTGTATCAAACCCATGATTCTCCACTTCCGGACCATCAAGTTTTGGTCGAGGACTTTATGAAGCTAGTACGCAACCCTGATACGTTACCTGCTTCCCGAATTAAAGACCTGTCAATGGCATCCAGACATTAATGGACATTGGTGCATATATCAACTGGTTTGTAGCTGGAATCAGGCACATCTTTCCACCATTGCAGACATCATTTGACGGCATATCCGGAGAGATTTCTATGACTATAAGGACGGATCAGGTCGGACTCATCCACAAGTTGCTAGACACCATAGTCAGAATGCAGGAAGACTTACTCTCCACCCAAGTCTGGATATCTTCACAGCTAATCTGGGTACAGCGTCAACAACTACTAGCACAGATTCTTCAAGAGCTGTTTCCAACCAAACGAAAAGGTTGATAATGTCACAACCGATCTGCTCCCAAGATGTTCAACGGCAAATTGGAACATGTCATAGACGAGATCAGACAAGACACAACTGAACAATTCCAGGTATCGACTATTAACCAAGCTGTCAAGGCACATGGATCTTCCGATCCCCCGAAGTGTACCTCGGATCAGAAAGACTCATCATATAAACAGCCACCTGAGAAGAAGTTAGGATTTGTTCCAACTGAGTCGGGAGTACGACAAACATCAGTCTTCTCAGGATTCTTTTTGTCAGCCTGACTACAAGAAATGAGGATCCTATCACCGGGGCAAGTCTGGGGGCAGAGGTGTACTCAGGTTCTGACTTCTTTGCAGCCCATTCAGCCATTATAGACCCTTTCAGCCTGGTTATGACTATGGATTACATTTTACACCTACCGTCTTTCGACATAATGCTAACTCTGGGGCCAGTGGGAGGGCGTCTTCTGTCATATGCTAAAAATTGGAAGCAGATTACGCCCGACCGCTGGGTCCTAGACATAGTGGCTCATGTATACTAACTGCATTTCAAGAGGCATCCCATCCTGGCATCTCAGGCCGTGGGCCGCAGATTTTGTCACCAGGATTACAGTGCCAGTCATCAGGTTTACCCACCTCCAGATAGTACGTGGACGATTTTTTGGCAGCAGACCAAGAAGAAGCTCAGTTACACCAGAACATATTATTTCTGGTTCAGCTTATGACCTACCTAGGCTTCCAAGTCAATCCCTCCAAGTCCGAGACCACTCCGGTTCAAGACATCGTATACATCGGAGTGCGTTTCCAATTTCACAAGGGATATCTATGCCCTCTAGGGGATCAATTCATCAAGACTATTATGATGATTCAATCCCTATCAATTCAACCCAGCAGGTCTCTAAGGTAGTGGCTGTCTCTTCTTGGCAACCTGAGGTCTCTACAGGATATGACCTTCAGGAAGGTTGATGTTACCTCCTCTGCAGAGATGGCTCAACTTACTACGATCCCACATCCTAGAGTTCAAGACTCAGTTACCTCCCAACTTATTACGGGACCTGCATTGGTGGACTCACAGAGAGCATGGGATGAGGGGCATTCCTCTGACTTCTCCAACGCCCGGGGGTGGGGAGCCCATATTGATGATCTCACGGTACATGGATCTTGGAACATGGGAGAGAGGATCCTACATATCAACTGCAGAGAAATGAAGGCCATTTGCTACGCCATCCTGGCATGGAAAATATTTCTCTGCCAATCGTCCATCCTCATAGCCACGGACAATACAATAGTAGTGCCATACATTAAATAAGGAGGAACCAGATCCAGTTCTCTGATGATTGAGACTGCACGATTGTTTGCCATGGCAGACTCCATCAGTTGCCGGATGGAAGCGAGACATATTCCCGGGAAGCTGAACAACCTTGCCGACAGCCTTTCCTGCCAGGGGAGAATAGTGGCAACAGAATGGACCTTTCATCCCCAGATCTTTGCTTGGATAACCACGTTATGGGACACGCCGAATCTACATCTCTTATACCTGCCTAAACCATCAACTTCCAGTTTATGTCAGTCCAGTTTCCGATCTAATGGCTCACCAGATCGATGCAATATCGATGGATTGGATGGGCCTGTTTGCATACCCATTCCCACCATGGTCTCTCCTAGACAAGGTCATCCACAAGGTGGAGGAGACTGATTGCATAATAATACTGATAGGTCCAATATGGTCCAGCAGAGCGTGGTTTCCCAGATTATTAAGTCTATTAATGGAAGAGCCTCTCCAGTTAACTCTCCATCGAGATCTGTTACGACAGCCCAGGTCAAACATTTTCTACGACAATCTGCCCAGCCTACATCTTACCGCCTGGAAGTTATCACACAAAAGATGCATACATCCATGTACTCTGGACTTGCCTCTGATGCTGTGGCAAGATCATGAAACCTTCATCCTCTCTTATATATGACAATAGATGGGATAAGTTCGTCCAGTGGAAAAGATGACAAGGGATTATAACTAATACAATCTCCATCCCTATGGTAGCAGACTTTCTACTACATCTACGTCAGAACAATAAGTTGTGACATGGGACGATCTTGGATCCTGCTTGGCGCATGAAATCAGAGCCCTAGCCATGAGTGTCGCTTCATGGACATCCGTTTCGGTGGAACAAGTGGTGTCCAGCTGTGAGTGGGCCTTACAAATCACCTTCACCAGCTTTTACTTGTTTGATGTGCAGCCGGGCCTAGAGGGCATATATTCCCTTGGGCCCATTGTCGCGGCGCAAACTATCATCCACCAATAATTTCCTATGGGGGGGGGGGGGGGGGGGGGGGCTTGGCCTTAGGGAGGGGGATCCGACACCGGCAGCATCAAATGGTGAATACACCCTTGATTATCCTGTGTATTAGGTGCAGGATGGATTAGGAGCACCTTGAATATCAACTTCAAGAACATGTCATCACCGGAGGAGATAGAAACCAGAAGTGACGTCATCACCGGAAATAGCATCTTATCAGGAAATGACGTCTTTTGTTAGAAATAGACCATAAAGAGACGTCACTATTCAATAAAAGTGAACGACAAAACCGGAAGTGACCTCAGCACCGGAAATAGTGTCACAAATCCATTTTTAACAGGAAATGACGTCATTTGGTGGAAATAGACCAGAAATGACGTCATTATTACTAACAAGATCAGCAAATATAACAGTAATTCTAGTGAAGATATCAAGTATTTGACTGATTCTTGATGCATTCTGATTTTCAAGTCCTCAAGAGAAATTTCACAAGGAATGGGTCAGGATTAGAATCAGCGATCAAATGGTTTCCAGAAGAGGATTACTGTCAATTACACAGGGAGTTACTAGAGGCAGATCCCACTGGGTCCCTCTGGTGTATTCTGGCAAAGATGTAACAGAGGTAGAGGATTAGCAAGAATTATCAAACAATAGTTATCATTGTTAACAATTCTAAGAATACAAGCTCTGTTACATCAGGAGTACTCCCCCCCCCCCCCCCCCCCCCACCTCCCCAAATGAGGTTTTCTCACCTTAGGCACATCATAGCTTGGGTTGCTATAGTGCTATTGGGGAACAACAAATTGTGTGTAATTGACACTGGAGAGGATGTCTGTTGGAAATCTGAAAATTTAGTTCATGTGAAGCCAAAATACAGGATTTATGGCAAAGAATTAGAGGTAGTATTCTTAGAATTATTAACAATGATAACTATTGTTATATATTGCTGACCCTGACTTTAAACAACATTCATTCACCCACTCACCATAACTCACCCTGGTTCCGTTATGTACTCCACTCTTCTGGTAAACATCTTCCTGAACTAACTGACTATAAAAGTCGAGTTTTCACCCATGCCGAACAAGGCTGAAATTATGAAGTTATATTTTGGCTGGACTAATGAATCTAGTCCAATCAAATTCTTGTAACAAAATCGACATCCGGTTTGTAAACTGCCATGCAGATTTCGGTCGATTGCAGGATTTGCAAAGCATGTGTACTGCCAAGTCGGCGTTGACAGATATTTTCCAAATCTCTTCATGTTTTGAATCAAGGTGCTCACATGATTTGATGCACTTGGCAAAGTAAGTCCCATTATATTACAATATAGATTTTGATTATCAATCAGATCATCTTTCTGGGTGCTGCCATTTGGTTTGAAGCAAATGCAAGTGATATGAGAGGAGGGACATTGAAGGGACATAACTTATAATAGCCACTGGTGACGCTACTTTATATTGACTGCGGCATAACACAACATTCAACTCACTTGTTCAAAATATATTGTCAGATAATTCACTTTTTGTACTAAGGCCAAGATACTGGTGACAACAAAGTGGTGAATGCATCAAAGAAGAAAAGGAAAGAACGAAAAACAATAAAGGTAAGTTATGTTTTATATTTTAACATATCAATCATTGTTAGGTTACTATAAATTCATTATTAGTCGTGCAGCCCATTTTATTCCGCCTTTCTTTCTAAAACTGTAGGTATTCTCCCAAAACATTAACTATCAGAGGTTATGATCCGATGAAGCATTTGTTTGGGAGGAAGCGTGTGTGTAGTGTAAGTCCACAAAGAATGGCTAGGATGTTCATCTGCAGGTGCTGGGGAACTGTATGATGATGTGAGGTGGGCTGGTGCAAGTGAGACAGGCAGGCCTGAAAATATAATAATGATTGTATCATGGCCATGTGCATACATATGCTGGGATACAAGGTCTACATTATCTCAATACAAATGTCCTGTGTAAAGATATTCTCTTGTCAAGTGTAAACCATGGTGAAGATTGTGAACACACCTCTGTAATGGATAGTTCATCATGAAAGATTGGTGTATGGATGATAAAACAAACAAATATTGATGGGTTTTGAGAAGATTGGATAATCAGAATGCTCCTTGTAAAGAGAATAACCAGCAAAATTATGGATGGATGGACTTAATTTGAATATGATTTGGAGACGATTCATAGAAGTAGGTCAAGGACTAAGGTTTCATGATAGTGAATAAATTTGACTTGGTACCCTTGGTAATGTAGTAACAACCGTAAGTTCAAGGAACGTTTCTGAAGTTAGATGCACACAAGGGATCACAACAAAAATAAGAGGATTGCTGGTTCTTTACATATGGGGCCAAACCAAGATGAAATCTGCCATAGACAGTAGTGCCCATACTGGATCTGAATGTAGTAATCTGTCCTTATGTATGCATTGTAGACAAGACAGGGCCATTGCTTTCTGGATGAGGAGGCCATACTGTCTGGCAGTGATGCATCATCCGATGAGGACTGGGACAGCAATGATGAATGTCTGGAGGCCAGTTTTGTTAATGACGACACTCAGATGTCTCAAGATGATGTTGGTGAGTGGCAGAGGAATCAGTTCCCAGTAGAATAAGGGACACCTTCAATTTCTGCAGATATAAATCAAAGCTATAAATCTTATATTTTGGCTCTCATCACGCTATAAAATTTTCAGATTTTCAACAGAAGTCCTCTTCACTGTCAACTATCCAAAGACTGCCTCCGTGGTCTAGTGGTAGAGCGTCTGCCTGGAAAGCAGAAGGTTGGGGGTTTGATCCCTGGCCGCATCATACCAAAAGACATTAAAAGATGGTACCTTGCCTGACACTCTACATTAAAGGGGCTAAAACAAGGACCGGTCGGCTTTGAGTCAGTATACTGTGTCTGTATCGAACGCGATGTTAAACCATATCTGACCTCACCTGAACTATCCATAACCAGTTGTGATACTAACTGTATATCCTTTCCATTATAAATTGTGCAAGTAATATTATCTTGCATCCCAGGCCTCTTGCACAACCTCACTACTTTCCTGTGTGTGCTTAGCAGCAACTTTATTTTTGAATGATTTTTCTAAGCACATTATTGGTAGTTTGTCACACTGTAGTTATCTGTATCTTCAGTTAACTTTTACTAGTCACTAGTAGTGTCTTATTTATGGCTGAGTAGTTCTGGGATCTGAGCACATAAGTAATTAGGATGTGGTGTAGTGTGGAAAATTCAAGATCACTGGGGATTGAGATACCTCCTGCAAGAAGTGGAGAGATTTGCTGTGGCCCGTGGAAGCTAAGGTGTGCCCTCCTCTCTGTTGTTTGTCAAGCTGGCAGATGCATGGTAGAAGGCCAGGAAGAAGCCGGCAGCAAAGAAACACATAGAGACCTTCACGTCTATTTCTACCATGACTGCAGATTTTTGTGCCTGCACTACTCCAGAGTCTCACAATCATCCCCATGCTGACCCACTCTGACACTCAGGCTTGACATGCAGGCTTTGATGAAGAGATGTGTGACAGTCATTTCAGAAGAAATGCCATCTATCAGTCAGCAACACAAGCAGACCCAGGAGCATCCCTGGCCAAGAGGGGAACAGATGAATTTGAGTTTCAGGTTTTAAGTTGACACTGAAGTTCATACCTCCATGGACGCCAGACGAGCAAAGTTTTGTACTATGCAAATGCAGAAATATCTCATATCCTTAGTTTATAAAAGAATCTTAAATACAACAACCAATATGGAATTCCATGTAATCTCCATCTTTTATGTCTTACATGTACCGTATATCGCCGTCTACAATACGACCTCACGTATAAGATGACCCCCCTGTACAAGCCTTTAAAATCAATGCTAATTTATATAATGAAGCACATCACCAGCGCATACACAATCCCTACATTTGCAATAAAAACATGTTTGTCTTCCACAGAAAAAAAATTATATCGTTTCCCTTCAGCGAATTCAGGGAAATGAACAGATCATAACAATTAATTACATTAAGTAATACGTTACAACTGTTATACCGAGGCTGTTGTCTCCCACAACTGCTGCTATAGCGAAATCTACCACAGAGATCTCAATTACCTCATGCAGCACGTGCGTAGCCACCTAGCTGCCATGTGACACCCTTCACTCTTGTCTCCTTCGCTTGCGTTAGCAAGACGTGTTTCCAAGACTGCTGAAGCGTTCCTCGAATATTCGGTGATATTTATTGTAGTTTATTCTCTAATAAACTGTGCTTTTATGGGGCGTTGCGGTAGCTCCGCTTGGATATAATTTTCCCGCCAAACGGAGAATTTTTCCCGCCCTTTTTTCTCTATACTTGCGGGGTTCGCGTATGCACGTTGTGTTTTACGTTTCCCCTGTTCTTGTATGTTTTGGGGGTTAACATCACTTATTTCTCTATATGTTATATGTGTATGTTTTATGTTCACATTGCTCGTTTATTTTCTTGGGAAAATACTCGTTTGTGAATCATTGTGGTGCGTGCGTTGTAACCATGTTTTGCTCTTTGTCCATAGAATAAAAAATGTCTGACATGGTAATGTCCCCGGTTCCAACCCCCTCTACCCCTGCTCCTCGGAGTTGCGGGGTGTGCCGCAAATTCTTATCGACCCGGGATCCCCACGATCGTTGCCCGCGGTGCAGGGTTCCTTGCGGGGACACCGGGTGCACCCAGTGCCATGGTCTGGGGCCTGCGGCGTTTGAGCGCTACCGACTGTACGTCCAGGCCGGCTCGTCCGGTCGGGGTCCCCTTGCGGGTACCACCTCCTCGGCTGCGGCGGATCCCTTGGCGGCCCTCGGGCTGTCCAGGGATTCTGTCGCCGCATTGCTTTCTAAACTTGTGGACTCCAAGCTGGCGGCCTTATCTCAGGATAGGCCGCTGGCTGTTCCGTCCCCGGCCTCTTCGGTGGCCGCGGGTTCGGACGCGGGGTCCACCGGTACGGCGGTGGCTGCCGTGGTCACCGGTCCTTCCCCCGAACCGTTGCTCCCGCTATCGGTTAAGGACCGCGTGGCCATGGTTTATGACCTCTTCGAGGACATGCCCAAGCCCCTGCCGATACCACGGGGAATCCACGGCTCCGTGGGTTCCTCCGAGGTTTAGGACGAGTCGTCCGACAAGGCTTTCCCGGCATCAACCTTGCTGCGTGGGATTAAGCCTTCCCTGGAGAAAGCCTTCGCGCCTGCCTCCGGTCGGGGTCTCCCGTTACCTCCACCGTCGTGGAGAAAAGGGTCCTTCCCGGTGCATGACCTTGCCTTTCCTGAGGCTGGTCCTACCGCGGAAGCCCATGTTGAGCGTTTGGGTGTCCGTGCCCCTCCGGCTGCCACGGTACCACAAGGTACCTTGCAGCAGCTGGACACCCTCGCTCGACACTCCATGCTTGCAATGTCTCACGGAGACACATACCTTGCTGCAGCGGCCAGTCTGGTCGAAGGTTCTCCCACGGACCGATGGTCGAACTGTTCGCAACACGGTTCAACAATCAAAACTCCCGTTGTTTGTATCACCAGTCCCGGACCCGAGGGCCATCGATCACGATGCTCTCGCGTTAGACTGGACGGGCTTGGAGGCTTATGCTTACCCGCCGACAGCGTTGATACCACACATTCTAAGCCGGCTCCGAGGAGTTCGCTGTCGAATGTTACTGATCGCGCCCATGTGGCCGAACAGATCATGGTACCCCGACTTGCTGACCCAGGTCACACAGTCGCCACTTCCACTGCCTGTGTTGAGCGTTTGGGTGTCTGTGCCCCACCGGCTGCCACGGTACCACAAGGTACCTTGCAGCAGCTGGACACCCTCGCTCGGCACTCCATGCTTGCAATGTCTCACGGAGACACATACCTTGCTGCAGCGGCCAGTCTGGTCGAAGGTTCTCCCACGGACCGATGGTCGAACTGTTCGCAACACGGTTCAACAATCAACTCCCGTTGTTTGTATCACCAGTCCCAGACCCGAGGGCATCGATCACGATGCTCTCGCGTTAGACTGGACGGGCTTGGACGCTTATGCTTACCCGCCGACAGCGTTGATACCACACATTCTAAGCCGGCTCGGAGGAGTTCGCTGTCGAATGTTACTGATTGCGCCCATGTGGCCGAACAGATCGTGGTACCCCGACTTGCTGACCCAGGTCACGCAGTCGCCACTTCCACTGCCTGTGACACTGGATCTCTCGATCTACCCTCACACCCGTCAGCTTCATCCAAACGCAGGGCAGTTCAATCTGCACGCGTGGATGTTGTCACCGAGCGTCTGAGGAGTAAAGGTTTTTCTCGTCGGGCGTCTCAGGCATACGTTAGTATGCATCATGATTCTACCCAGAAGGTGTATAATGCACGTTGGGTTATTTTCACGAAGTGGTGTTGTAAACATCATATTGATTCGCCAGATAAGGTATCTGTGCAGGATATTGCTCATTTCATGTCTCACTTGCGAGAGACCCGGAAACTCTCCGGGGGTTCCAACTATGTCTCGTTCGTTGTTACGGTACGGGACATTATTATGGGTACCAGTCTCTCCAAAGAGCCGGTGATATGGGGTATTATCAAGGGTTTCAAACAGCACGATCTTAAGAAGGGCCGCCTTCGGGCACCGGCCTGGGATCTTTCCCTAGTGTTGCAATCACTTACGGAAGCTCCGTATGAACCCTTGCATAGTGCTTCGTTCCGGCATGTGACTTGGAAAACAGCATTTCTCCTCTCCTTTGCCACGGCGGCACGTGTATCCGAAATTCATGCACTCGATGTCGCCAAGGTACGATTCGATAGGGGTGACGAAGGAGCTGTCCGCCTGGGCCTGCTCATGGGCTTCGTCGCCAAGAATCAGAGAATCGGGCAAACGGAGAGAGAATTCACTGTTAGATCACTCAAAGAAATCTTACATCCTGCTGATACTGAGGACAGAGCGCTGTGTCCGGTTAGGGCCCTTAAGTATTATCTTAAGGCTTCGAATGAACGTAGACAAGGGCGTGACCGTCTGTTCATATCGTGTAACCCTAATCGCATGGTTGACATAACTCGCAACTCGATTGCGTTGTGGCTTCGTTCTGTCATCAATCCCGGCGTACTGGTTTCTCTTGTCACAACCCATCATGGTGCATAATGACAACCTTAACAAGATCCTTGAGAAAGTTTGGCAAGATACCACGGAAAAGTTTCAACAGTTAACTCCCACCATTGAGTATATCGGGCCAAGAGACCTCAAGAAATGGCCAGAGACCATGCCTTATGGGAATCTGCCAAGAGTAAGTTTTTCCCATTAGGAAGGAATCTTTCCAGGCAAACAGTTGGAAGGACAGACATACTCAGCAGTGAAGCAAGGGATGCCGCTAGAAATTTTGAGCAGAACTGTAGAGGAGGCCAGAGGCAGCTTGACCAAATGCAAGAGGTGATCACCATCTCTGTCCAGAAACCCTGTGTCTTGACTTAGCTTTGTTTATGGACTTTAGTCACATCTACCATTTTTCAACCTAACGCCAATTCTGGGACCGGGGGCTGGGGGGTTGTCTTGTGTCATAAGACTGCATATCACGACCAACCACTGGATTTTCAAAGTTGTAAGAGAGGGATACAAGTTGCAGTTCAATCAGCAACCAGATCTTGTATCCCAGCCAGTGGACTGACAATTTTATCTGGAAGAGACCATGTAAGAGGCTGCAGAGTTGCATACAGACATTAATAGACAAGAGAGCCATCCTGGAACTAAAGAACACACACCTCAGCAGGGGCTTCTGTTTCACGATCTTCTTAGTACAGAAGAAGAATATGACAGTCATGCATTTAATAATAGAACTAAAAGTTCTCAACAAGAAATTTCTAGTTTGTCCGCCCAAGTTCCAGATGGAATCTGTGAGAAAGCTGTGAACTGCAGCTGAGACTGGTTGATCAGTTCAGATCTCCAGCATGCTTATATTCCATAAATATTCATCATGGATCCCAAAGTATTTCCAATTAGCAGTAAATGGACATCGCTACGAATTTCGAGCTCTTCCATTTGAAATATCGATCACAGCTCTGATCATAAGGGTTGTGCATATCCACCAAGTTTGCCTCCACACCTTAACATAGAAGATTTCCTATCAGCTGATAAGAACAGGAATCAGCTCCAGCAGAATACAAGTTTCCTGATCGACCACGTGTGATTATGACACCCATGAAGATCCGGGTTAGAATAGGTCACCAGCAACCCATATTTGTGATAAGAGGAGATTATGCTTGTCTTAAGAGGCGTCTTTAACATGATCGGATGGTCAGGCTTGCCGACTTGAGTTGATGCATGTCATCGTTTCATAGGTGCATGGATCAATGCTCATGATATCAACCACTAGACACCCTAGTTCAGTTCCCACCAAAGTTGATGATTGAATTGACAAGAGAACATAATAAGGGTAATTCCTCTAGTCTCTCAAGAACCCAAACATCACCTGTTTAAGGACACCTTGAGTTCCAGATGGGGAGCACACATGAACAGCCTGACAGTTCAGGGAATGTTCCTATCAATGAGAGCAATCAAATACGCCCTATCTTCAGTTCTGCTATGGACAACACCACAGCAGTAGCATATATCCAGAGACAAGGGGGAACCAAATCAGTGAGTTCATTGAGCAAGCGAGATAATGCCTTTGCAAATTCGATCAAATGCAGGATGAATATGTGTCACATTCTCAGCATATTCAAGGGGATAACATCAATTTGGAATACTCATCAGCTGGATATATTTGCCACTTACCTCATCAAAAAGCTCCTAGCATACGTCAATCCAGTTCCGGATCCACAAGCTCTACAAGTAGATGCATTATCCATGAACTGGACGGGGATTTTGGCCTATGCTTTCTCTCCATGGTCTCTTCAAGGTGGATGAAACTCAGAGCTCCCATTGGGTCAAGTCTGCCGTGGTTTCGCAGACTGTCTCATTGAAGAACCACTCAAAGGACTGGAGCATCGATACTATCTCTGTCGGTCCAGATCAGACATAAAGTGGGGCAGTCTCCACAGCATTCATCTTCATGAATGGAAACTATCACGAGTAAGATACAGGCTTCTGGATTCTCCAATTCTGCATCTGCAGCAGTGGCATGATCTTAGAGACCTTCTTCATTCGCCATCTACCACAATAGATGGGACAAGCTCTCACAGTGGAGAAGAAGGCAAGGATTGGGGAATGATGATGTAACCATACTCATGGTGGTGGACTCTCCGGAAGGATAATAAGTTTTTTCATGGCTCTATAGAGGGATATAGCTAGCTAGGGCCACATCAGATAGGTTGTCAGCAATTCATGAGCTTGACTTCCCTTCTCATGCAGAGAACTCTATCAGATAGCTCCCTGACTTTGTAGCCAAAAACCATTTGGCGGCTCTAGGACCACTGGGACACAGACAAACCTGCACTAAGTAAAACTGTGGATCAGCCTGATCATCTTCTATGCCCAATATAAGCTCTCAGGTTTTATCTGACAGCAATAGGTATCTACCTCAACATTGAGATCTTTAAGAGCGCATAAGATCAGAGACCTATCGACCAGCCTAGTGTTTTAGACCTCGGTCTCTTTAAGACAGGAGACACAAGAAACAGCTCTTCATGTTGTGTAAGACTGCCTCTGACATGTGACAAAGGCCTAACCATGGCCACTGTCACAGGAGGGTTAAAGAAAGTTACCTCCATGAAGAAGTATCTACCTCAGTATTGGGATCTTTCACAGCACATGAGATCAGACACTTATCGACCAGCCAAGTGTCTTAGAACTTGGTCTCCTTGAGCGAAAGCCGGGGGTAGGGGGAGATTTTCCGGCAGCTTGAGCTTTGGAAGATGAGTTAATCTTTTCTATCATTATTGTCTACTGAGAGTAGGGCAAGATCATAGGGACTGGAATCACACTTTAAGATCATGGGAATGATGACAGGTCCACCGGAAGTGGCGTCCTCAGAACCGGAAGTTACATCCCCAGAATCAGAAATGACTTCATCAGAAACACAAGTAATGTCACTGACGTCAAGTCTGAAAGACAGTCTGTTTGGTCATCTGATGACATCACAAGTGGGAATAGAATGCAAATGTAATGGTAGTTCAGTGGAAATCTATCTTGTATTTGCTTATATCCTGACATTTTCTGAATTAGTCCTTTGATTCGGTTATCATGTTTATCTAATCTTTGGCCTATCACCTTTTGGAAAGTTTTTAGATTTGTTAGGTACCCATGGAAAACTGTTAACTATCCAAAACTTGCTGGATATCAGAACCTACCTGTTCCTCTGGTATGTTCTGGCAATGATGTAAGAGAGGATATTCACAGGAATTATCAAACAATAGTTATCTGTCAATATCCTAAGAATACTACCACCATTACAACAGGAGTAATCCTTACCACCCCCTGAATTATCTGCATCTAGGGTGCTGATTGTTGGAAGGAAGTGAGATTTCCCTGACTTGCTGATGTGCCAATCTTGGGCAGCAAGATACTATTACTTGCAAAACTGATTATACATAGTTGACAGTGCAGAGGAATTCTGTTAAAAAATCTGAAGATTTTAGAGTGTGATGACAGCAAAAATACAGGATTTATGTAACAGAGCCAATATTCTTCGAATTATTAACAATGATAACTACTGTTTGATTATTCTCTTAAGGTATAAAACTAAGAATTATTATTAGAAGTTGGTGACAATTACTATTTTTCCTATATTCACTTCAATGATGTATTAAATGAATTCAGCATGTTCAGTGCTCTGTACACTGTAAATAGACAATGCCATTTAGAAAGTGGGGTACACAAAGCACTCCCCCCCCCCCCCCCCCAAAAAAGTACTAGAATTTGTACTTTATTAAGAAAGTGTAATCCCAAATATAACATATGTTACATTTGCATTGTCTAGTCATAGCTTCGGTCAATTTACACTTATCAGCAGGGTACACCGTATGTGATCAAGTCTACCAGTTGTCGGACTTCCATTTTGTGGAAGTCACAGTGGCTGAGTGGATTAGGTTGCTGACTTTATGTGCTGTTGATTAGGTGGTTCACACTGAGAGGATAGGTTCGAATCCCAGGTGGGACTTCACGCAAAAAGAACCTACAAGAATTTGTGAGAAAGTGTAGTCCCAAATGTAACGGATCAGTACATTGTGTTTGATGCAGATATACATGCTGTCTACCTGAAGTCTGTGCGGAGCCCCATTCAAAATGATGGGTTCCGCCTGCAAGCACGCCACTATGAGAAAGATGTTTTCTCCCAGGTCCCTGAGCAGGACAATGAGTACGAGGAAGACAGCTTCTGTGTGGGAGAGGACTTCCAGGAAACAGGTGAACCACCCAAAATCAAACTATCAAAAACTGCTTGTAGTTGACATACGGTTGGACCAAATGAAAGACAGATCAAATTCAGCCAAATCAGTAAAAAGTTGTAACAAAGCCAAAGTTTACATGATAATGACTCTTGGAAAGTTGTTTTGGCTGACTATAGGAAAGTAACTTCAATAGAACATTAATCCGTTCAAGATAACTTTATTCTGTTTGTAGATATTTCACAGAAAAATGTCAAATCCAGCCCAATCGTACAATACTGACAAGGTCAAAGAACACATGATAATAACTCAAATGGCTTGGAACCAGATGATTTCTTCAAGAAATATTGATTGCTTTAAGGCATGTTTTTCTTATAATCATTATCAAAGAGAAGAAAGATATGTTTTATCAGGCTTGTAAATTGGTCAGAGTTGGGTATTGTCAAGATTAACACACATACGCACAGTTATCTGGTTGTATTTTGTAATACTGGAACAGATGTTTGGTTGTTGTTTTCAGAGCGTTATGATGATGAACTTGATCTATTGGATGACTTTGAAGAATTTTATCACTATTCAAAACGGAAAAGTTCAAAACAGTCTAAACCAAAAAAATGTAAATATATTGTTGGAAAATCTAGAAAGAGGATACGTCAGATATCTGGGTCATCCAGTGAAGAGGAAACTAGAGTAGCCACTTCTGTGCTGGAGAACACACAGGCTGACGGCCATGGCTCTCACTTGCTTTGCAGTCAGAGAAATAAACCTATCCGCAAAAAGGTTGCAGCCATTTTGTCCAGCAGTGAGGAGGAAATAAGTCCAAAATGTGTGGCGAAGTCATTACATCATGCATCTCACACAACCAGCCTTGGACAGGCAGGTAGGAGCATCTCTCCACAACAGAAGACTATGTCAGTGGTTGATACTGACATGCTACGACAGGAACGCCTTGCCAAGCAAAAACAGAAACAAGAGGAATTCCGTCAGAAAATGTCCAAGAAGAATGGCAGATATGAGTATAGGCTAGTGCCCAGAACAGATGCTCCTATCTCTGGCTCGGCAGTTGACACGTCAAGGCGGTTGTTAGACATAAGTCGTGCAGACTATGACTTTGCTTCTGACAAACTGAGTTCTGTTATTCCAAAGCCACTGGTATGTGTCTAAGGCCTACCTTTAGAGTACAGTACCACAAAGTTTTCAAACAACATCACAATGCCCTGTGATGTAATTTGTAGTTTTTGTTTCCAGTCACAATGCCAAAACAATGCCCAGTAACGTCCAGGATTATAAAGTATGCATAAGCTTCAGTGATCTGTCATCTTTGCACGCAGTGTCATTGAATAATAACAGTGATGTGGAGGGTTTTGAATATTTGTTTACTAAATATTGCCTGTGGTGGCACATTTTATAGCAAGCGCTAGTTAATGAAAACACTTTTATTTTCAATGTATTTTTAGTTTCATTTTTTTCTTAATTCAAGTGGTTAAAATGATTATAATTATGGTCGAATATTTTGGCCACTGAAAACTGTCCTGAAACATTCACACAAGCCACTTTCACCCGCTACATTTATTCAGTATTGATTCAAAAGCAGACTCACCCATGTGGCATCACTAGCCATGGTAATGCCTCCCTCGTTCCTTACTATGATCCACATTATACTTACAATGTTCCCAACCACACTTTTCTGTAACAAAAAACACTTGGCAAATTACTAAATACCATGTCATTCATGCATACCCGCGAGTTCGACCTCTCACGCCTGATGCCTGAAACGGTTTTTAGTTCGCACCATATTGGCTCATTCCTCACGAAATGGCATCGGGATCACTTGTGAGTGTCTGTAGACTAAAGTCAGGAGACACCATGCCTTCCCGTAACCTTTGTAAGTAGCCACAAGTTCGCAAGTTTCCATTCAGTTCTGTAAGGTCTTAGGCATGGCTAGGTAAATTTGCACTAAGTTTAAAAGTGTGGACGTAGCTCATTCGGTTAGCTGTCGGGCTAACAATCCAAAGGTTGCAAGTTCGCGTCTGACTGATTCTAACAAAAACTGGGTGCTTGTCTTTGAGACACATGACCTATGGCAGAAAACGTCTTCACGAGAAGTTGTGGTACTGTATTCTAAAGGGGCTCTGAAACTTAACATCTATCTTGAATTTGACCGCTTACGTGTAACCCAGCTAACTTCAAGTCACAGTATATTTTCTGTCAGTCCTGTCAACAAGCAGTAACACAACATAGCCTTTTGTAAGGGATGTCATTTGCTTATCTGGTTATGGCCATTTAGCAATAGGTCTTGGTAATAGTGAGATTGACCTGTCCAACGTTCTAACTTTTTTTAATCACCTAATGATCCATGTTGTTTTTCTCTTTTTTCCAGCCAAATGATTGTGGTTTAAATGAGAAGATAGTGATACTAGTTGACTCAAGAGAAATCAGTGGGGCACAGGTAAGTTGTCATGATAAGGGAAAGATAGTGATACAAGAGATTTGTTTGTTTGTTTGTTTGTTTGTTTAACCATGCACTCAGCAATATTCCAGCTATATGATAGGGGTCTGTAAGTAATCAAGTCTGGACCAGACAATCCAGCGGTTGACATCACAAGCATCGATCTATGCAATTGGGATATAATGACATGCATCAACCAAGTCACTGAGTCACGTTAGTCACCTCTTACAACAAGCATAGTCACTCTTACAACAAGCATCGGTTGCTGAAGACCTATTCTTACCCGGATTTTCACAGGTCTGATACAGGAGAAATCTTTGGGGGCATGGGTAAGCTGTCTTGATAAGGGGAAGTTGGTGTTACAAGAGAAATCTTTGGGGACAGGTAGGCTGTCTTGATAAGGGGAAGATGGTGTTACGAGAGAAATCTTTGGGGCACAGGTAAGCTGTCTTGATAAGGGGAAGTTGGTGTTACAAGAGAAATATTTGGGGCACAGGTAAGCTGTCTTGATAAAGGGAAAGTGGTGTTACAAGAGACATCTTTGGGGACAGGTAGGCTGTCTTGATAAGGGGAAGATGGTGTTACAAGAGAAATCTTTGGGGCACAGGTAAGCTGTCTAGATAAGGGGAAGATAGTGTTACAAGAGAAATATTTGGGGCACAGGTAAGCTGTCTTGGTAAGGGGAAGATGGTGTTACAAGAGAAATATTTGGGGCACAGGTAAGCTGTCTTGATAAAGGGAAAGTGGTGTTACAAGAGATATCTTTGGGGACAGGTAGGCTGTCTTGATAAGGGGAAGATGGTGTTACAAGAGAAATCTTTGGGGCACAGGTAAGCTGTCTAGATAAGGGGAAGATGGTGTTACAAGAAAAATCTTTAGGGCACAGGTAAGCTGTCTTGGTAAGGGGAAGATGGTGTTACAAGAGAAATCTTTGGGGCACAAGTAGGCTGTCTTGATAAGGGGAAGATGGTGTTACAAGACAAATCTTTGGGGCACAGGTAAGATGTTTTGATAAGGGGAAGATAGTGTTACAAGAGAAATCTTTGGGGCACAGGTAAGCTGTCTTGATAAGGGGAAGATGGTGTTACAAGAACCCAAACATCACCTGTTTAAGGACACCTTGAGTTCCAGATGGGGAGCACACATGAACAGCCTGACAGTTCAGGGAATGTTCCTATCAATGAGAGCAATCAAATACGCCCTATCTTCAGTTCTGCTATGGACAACACCACAGCAGTAGCATATATCCAGAGACAAGGGGGAACCAAATCAGTGAGTTTATTGAGCAAGCGAGATAATGCCTTTGCAAATTCGATCAAATGCAGGATGAATATGTGTCACATTCTCAGCATATTCAAGGGGATAACATCAATTTGGAATACTCATCAGCTGGATATATTTGCCACTTACCTCATCAAAAAGCTCCTAGCATACGTCAATCCAGTTCCGGATCCACAAGCTCTACAAGTAGATGCATTATCCATGAACTGGACGGGGATTTTGGCCTATGCTTTCTCTCCATGGTCTCTTCAAGGTGGAAGAAACTCAGAGCTCCCATTAGGTCAAGTCTGCCGTGGTTTCACAGACTGTCTCATTGAAGAACCACTCAAAGGACTGGAGCATCGATACTATCTCTGTCGGTCCAGATCAGACATAAAGTGGGGCAGTCTCCACAGC
Source organism: Haliotis rufescens (assembly GCF_023055435.1). Classification (NCBI taxonomy): domain Eukaryota; kingdom Metazoa; phylum Mollusca; class Gastropoda; order Lepetellida; family Haliotidae; genus Haliotis; species Haliotis rufescens. The sequence goes on along the minus strand of NW_025964001.1, from coordinate 46,834,172 downwards.
ATTCATCTTCATGAATGGAAACTATCACGAGTAAGATACAGGCTTCTGGATTCTCCAATTCTGCATCTGCAGCAGTGGCATGATCTTAGAGACCTTCTTCATTCGCCATCTACCACAATAGATGGGACAAGCTCTCACAGTGGAGAAGAAGGCAAGGATTGGGGAATGATGATGTAACCATACTCATGGTGGTGGACTCTCCGGAAGGATAATAAGTTTTTTCATGGCTCTATAGAGGGATATAGCTAGCTAGGGCCACATCAGATAGGTTGTCAGCAATTCATGAGCTTGACTTCCCTTCTCATGCAGAGAACTCTATCAGATAGCTCCCTGACTTTGTAGCCAAAAACCATTTGGCGGCTCTAGGACCACTGGGACACAGACAAACCTGCACTAAGTAAAACTGTGGATCAGCCTGATCATCTTCTATGCCCAATATAAGCTCTCAGGTTTTATCTGACAGCAATAGGTATCTACCTCAACATTGAGATCTTTCACAGCGCATAAGATCAGAGACCTATCGACCAGCCTAGTGTTTTAGACCTCGGTCTCTTTAAGACAGGAGACACAAGAAACAGCTCTTCATGTTGTGTAAGACTGCCTCTGACATGTGACAAAGGCCTAACCATGGCCACTGTCACAGGAGGGTTGTATATGATAGGGGTCTGTAAGTAATCAAGTCTGGACCAGACAATCCAGCCGTTGACATCACAAGCATCGATCTATGCAATTGGGATATGATGACATGCATCAACCAAGTCACTGAGTCTGACCACCCGATCACGTTAGTCACCTCTTACAACAAGCATAGTCACTCTTACAACAAGCATCGGTTGCTGAAGACCTATTCTTACCCGGATTTTCACAGGTCTGATACAGGAGAAATCTTTGGGGGCATGGGTAAGCTGTCTTGATAAGGGGAAGTTGGTGTTACAAGAGAAATCTTTGGGGACAGGTAGGCTGTCTTGATAAGGGGAAGATGGTGTTACAAGAGAAATCTTTGGGGCACAGGTAAGCTGTCTTGATAAGGGGAAGTTGGTGTTACAAGAGAAATATTTGGGGCACAGGTAAGCTGTCTTGATAAAGGGAAAGTGGTGTTACAAGAGACATCTTTGGGGACAGGTAGGCTGTCTTGATAAGGGGAAGATGGTGTTACAAGAGAAATATTTGGGGCACAGATAAGCTGTCTTGATAAAGGGAAAGTGGTGTTACAAGAGAAATCTTTGAGGACAGGTAGGCTGTCTTGATAAGGGGAAGATGGTGTTACAAGAGAAATCTTTAGGGCACAGGTAGGCTGTCTTGATAAGGGGAAGTTGGTGTTACAAGAGAAATCTTTGGGACACAGGCAGGCTGTCTTGATAAAGGGAAGGTGGTGTTACAAGAGAAATCTTTGGGACACAGGTAATCTGTCTTGATATAGGGAAAGTGGTCTTAAAAAGGAAATCTTTGGGACACAGGCAGGCTGTCTTGATAAAGGGAAGGTGGTGTTACAAGAGAAATCTTTAGGGGCACAGGTAGGCTGTCTTGATAAGGGGAAGATGGTGTTACAAGAGAAATCTTTGAGGACAGGTAGGCTGTCTTGATAAGGGGAAGATAGTGTTACAAGAGAAATATTTGGGGCACAGGTAAGCTGTCTTGATAAGGGGAAGCTGGTGTTACAAGAGCAATATTTGGGGCACAGATAAGCTGTCTTGATAAAGGGAAAGTGGTGTTACAAGAGAAATCTTTGAGGACAGGTAGGCTGTCTTGATAAGGGGAAGATGGTGTTACAAGAGAAATCTTTAGGGCACAGGTTGGCTGTCTTGATAAGGGGAAGTTGGTGTTACAAGAGAAATCTTTGGGACACAGGCAGGCTGTCTTGATAAAGGGAAGGTGGTGTTACAAGAGAAATCTTTAGGGGCACAGGTAGGCTGTCTTGATAAGGGGAAGATGGTGTTACAAGAGAAATCTTTGAGGACAGGTAGGCTGTCTTGATAAGGGGAAGATGGTGTTACAAGCGAAATCTTTTGGAACACAGGTAAGCTGTCTTGATAAAGGGAAAGTGGTTTTAAAAAGGAACTCTTTGGGACACAGGCAGGCTGTCTTGATAAAGGGAAGGTGGTGTTACAAGAGAAATCTTTGGGGGCACAGGTAGGCTGTCTGGATAAGGGGAAGATGGTGTTAAAGGAGAAATCTTTGGGGACAGGTAGGCTGTCTTGATAAGGGGAAGATGGTGTTACAAGAGAATTTTTTGGGGACAGGCAGGCTGTCTTTATAAGGGGAAGTTGGTGTTACAAAGGAAATCTTTGGGGAGAGGCAGGCTGTCTTTATATGGAGAAGTTGGTGTTACAAGAGAAATCTTTGGGGCCCAGGTAGGCTGTCTTGATAAGGGGAAGATGGTGTTACAAGAGAAATCTTTGGGGCACAGGTAAGCTGTCTTTATAAAGGGAAGTTAGTGTTACAAGAGAAATCTTTGAGAACAGGCAGGCTGTCTTTATAAGGGGAAGTTGGTGTTACAAGAGAAATCTTTTGGGACAGGTAGGCTGTCTTGATAAGGGGAAGTTGGTGTTACAAGAGAAATCTTTGAGGACAGGTAGGCTGTCTTGATAAGGGGAAGTTGGTGTTACAAGAGAAATCTTTTTGAACACAGGTAGGCTGTCTTGATAAGGGGAAGATGGTGTTACAAGAGAAATCTTTGGGGACAGGTAGGCTGTCTTGATAAGGGGAAGTTGGTGTTACAAGAGAAATCTTTTGGAACACAGGTAGGCTGTCTTGATAAGGGGAAGATGGTGTTACAAGAGAAATCTTTGGCGACAGGTAGGCTGTCTTGATAAGGGGAAGATGGTGTTACAAGAGAAATCTTTGGGGACAAGTAGGCTGTCTTGATAAGGGGAATATGGTGTTACAAGAGATATCTTTGGGGACAGGTAATCTGTCTTGATAAGGGGACTGTTTATATGTGCCCTACTGGCTGTCCAGAGAGTGTGTGTGAACATGTATGTCATGTTGACTGTTTATATATTGCCTAATGACTGTCAACAAGCTAGTGTCGGTAGATTAGCTGGCAATATGATATTCATTTGCTTGAATTTCACAATTTGATTTAAAAAAGACATGTTCTGTACTGTGAAATGTTTCCATTTCAGGATATAGTGTCAAACTTGAGATTACAGCATGGTGCAACAGTGCTAGCCAGACAGCTGGGTGCCTGTGACTACATCATCAGCAACAGAACTGCTGTTGATCGCAGACAACTCTCAGGTGATACATATCATACATTTCAATAGTTCATTTATGTCTGGGTTAGTTGGTGTTGAAAGAAGTAATCAAAATAATACTGTTTCAACCTTAAGTGTAGTACCCCTCCATAACTATTTGAACAAAGAGAGCCAACCTGACACATTACCAGATTCAGATGTGACAGATGTGACCAGTGTTTTTGTGACAGATTTCAGCAATGGAGCCCACCGTGTAAAGTTGATAGATCGTATCCAGCAGATGAGGGAGCTGTATGACAGGTGCTGCCTTGTTGTGGAGAAGGACAGAGTGAAGCCAGGCGAAGAGAAATCAGCCAAGCCAAGGTAGAGCATTATGTTGCAGTGACAGTCGGATAATGAAGTTTGTGGGGGAGGATCGAGAGAGGCTGTATGTGACAGTCAGGTGATGAAGTTTGTGGGGAGGAGTGAGAGAGGCTGTATGGGACAGTGAGGTGATGAAGTTGATGAAGTTTGTGGGGGAGGAGCGAGAGAGGCTGTATGGGACAGTCAGGTGATGATGTTTGTAGGGGAGGAACAAGAGAGGCTGTATGTGACAGTCAGGTGATGAAGTTTGTTGGGGAGGAACAAGAGAGGCTGTATGTGACAGTCAGATGATGAAGTTTGTTGGGGAGGAACAAGAGAGGCTGTATGTGACAGTCAGGTGATGAAGTTTGTGGGGAGGAACAAGAGAGGCTGTATGGGACAGTCAGGTGATGAAGTTTGTTGGGGAGGAACAAGAGAGGCTGTATGTGACAGTCAGATGATGAAGTTTGTTGGGGAGGAACAAGAGAGGCTGTATGGGACAGTCAGGTGATGAAGTTTGTTGGGGAAGAACAAGAGAGGCTGTATGTGACAGTCAGATGATGAAGTTTGTTGGGGAGGAACAAGAGAAGCTGTATGTGACAGTCAGATGATGAAGTTTGTGGGGAAGAACAAGAGAAGCTGTATGTGACAGTCAGATGATGAAGTTTGTTGGGGAGGAACAAGAGAGGCTGTATGTGACTGTCAGATGATGAAGTTTGTGGGGAAGAACAAGAGAGGCTGTATGTGACAGTCAGATGATGAAGTTTGTGGGGAGGAACAAGAGAGGCTGTATGTGACAGGTGATGAAGTTTGTTGGAGAGGAACAAGAGAGGCTGTATGTGACTGTCAGATGATGAAGTTTGTGGGGAAGAACAAGAGAAGCTGTATGTGACAGTCAGATGATGAAGTTTGTGGGGAAGAACAAGAGAGGCTGTATGTGACTGTCAGATGATGAAGTTTGTGGGGAAGAACAAGAGAAGCTGTATGTGACAGGTGATGAAGTTTGTTGGAGAGGAACAAGAGAGGCTGTATGTGACTGTCAGATGATGAAGTTTGTGGGGAAGAACAAGAGAGGCTGTATGTGACATTCAGGTGATGAATATTGTGGGGGAGGAACAAGAGAGGCTGTATGTGACTGTCAGATGATGAAGTTTGTGGGGAAGAACAAGAGAGGCTGTATGTGACAGTCAGATGATGAAGTTTGTGAGGAGGAACAAGAGAGGCTGTATGTGACAGGTGATGAAGTTTGTTGGAGAGGAACAAGAGAGGCTGTATGTGACTGTCAGATGATGAAGTTTGTGGGGAAGAACAAGAGAAGCTGTATGTGACAGTCAGATGATGAAGTTTGTGGGGAAGAACAAGAGAGGCTGTATGGGACATTCAGGTGATGCAGATTGTCGGGAGGGACAAGAGAGGCTGTATGGGACATTCAGGTGATGAAGTTTGTTGGGGAGGAACAAGAGAGGCTGTATGTGACAGTCAGATGATGAAGTTTGTGGGGAGGAACAATAGAGGCTGTATGGGACATTCAGGTGATGAAGTTTGTTGGGGAGGAACAAGAGAGGCTGTATGTGACATTCAGGTGATGAAGTTTGTTGGGGAGGAACAAGAGAGGCTGTATGTGACAGTCAGATGATGAAGTTTGTGGGGAGGAACAATAGAGGCTGTATGGGACATTCAGGTGATGAAGTTTGTTGGGGAGGAACAAGAGAGGCTGTATGAGACATTCAGGTGATGAAGTTTGTTGGATAGGAACAAGAGAGGCTGTATGTGACATTCAGGTGATGAATATTGTGGGGGAGGAACAAGAGAGGCTGTATGGGACAGTCAGATGATGAAGTTTGTGGGGAGGAACAAGAGAGGCTGTATGTGACAGTCAGATGATGAAGTTTGTTGGGGAGGAACAAGAGAGGCTGTATGTGACATTCAGGTGATGAAGTTTGTTGGGGAGGAACAAGAGAGGCTGTATGTGACAGTCAGATGATGAAGTTTGTGGGGAGGAACAATAGAGGCTGTATGGGACATTCAGGTGATGAAGTTTGTTGGGGAGGAATAAGAGAGGCTGTATGGGACATTCAGGTGATGAAGTTTGTTGGAGAGGAACAAGAGAGGCTGTATGTGACATTCAGGTGATGAATATTGTGGGGGAGGAACAAGAGAGGCTGTATGGGACAGTCAGATGATGAAGTTTGTTGGGGAGGAACAATAGAGGCTGTATGTGACATTCAGGTGATGAAGTTTGTTGGGGAGGAACAAGAGAGGCTGTATGTGACAGTCAGATGATGAAGTTTGTGGGGAGGAACAATAGAGGCTGTATGGGACATTCAGGTGATGAAGTTTGTTGGGGAGGAATAAGAGAGGCTATATGGGACATTCAGGTGATGAAGTTTGTTGGAGAGGAACAAGAGAGGCTGTATGTGACATTCAGGTGATGAATATTGTGGGGGAGGAACAAGAGAGGCTGTATTGGACAGTCAGATGATGAAGTTTGTGGGGAGGAACAAGAGAGGCTGTATGTGACATTCAGATGATGAAGTTTGTTGGGGAGGAACAATAGAGGCTGTATGTGACATTCAGGTGATGAAGTTTGTTGGGGAGGAACAAGAGAGGCTGTATGGGACATTCAGGTGATGAATATTGTTGGGGAGGAACAAGAGAGGCTGTATGTGACAGTCAGGTGATGCAGATTGTCGGGAGGGACAAGAGAGGCTGTATGTGACATTCAGGTGATGAAGTTTGTTGGGGAGGAACAAGAGAGGCTGTATGTGACAGTCAGATGATGAAGTTTGTGGGGAGGAACAATAGAGGCTGTATGGGACATTCAGGTGATGAAGTTTGTTGGGGAGGAACATGAGAGGCTGTATGAGACATTCAGGTGATGAAGTTTGTTGGGGAGGAACATGAGAGGCTGTATGGGACATTCAGGTGATGAATATTGTGGGGGAGGAACAAGAGAGGCTGTATGGGACAATCAGGTGATGAAGTTTGTGGGGGAGGAACATGAGAGGCTGTATGGGACAGGTGATGAGTTTGTGGGGGACGAACAAGAGAGGCTGTATGAGACATTCAGGTGATGAAGTTTTTGGGGAGGAACAAAAGAGGCTGTATGGGACATTCAGGTGATGAAGTTTGTGGGAGGGAACAAGAGAGGCTGTATGTGACAGTCAGGTGATGAAGTTTGTGGGGGAGGATGGAGAGGCTGTATGTGACATAGGTCACATGTCTCAAAGACAAGCAACCAGTTTTTGTGAAAATCCGTCAGACATGAACTAGCAACCTTTGAATTGTTAGCCTGACAGCTAACCAACTGTTTTAAACGCCCCAGTTTTAAACTTAGTGCAAATTTACCTTACCTTACCTACCTAAGACATCATGGAACTGAATGGAAACTGAGGTTAGGTTACAGGTGTCGCCAGTGTATCTGGAATCAAAATATCACAGGTTACGTCATTTTGTATTATGACATGTTTGAAAAGTTTGTGGTTCTGTATTCTACATTTTTCAATAGACACCATCTTCACTGCCAATTATCCTATTAGTTTTGAGGTAAACCCTATCCTTAGTCACAATGCATCTGCGAGGGGGGAAAACATCACTTCTTTCCTCTGTGTTTTGGATCGACAAGTAAACGTTTTTGCTGATCAATCCAAACTCATATTGGATAATATCACATCTATTTAAGATCTAAAAGATTACATACAGACAACCTACAGTTACTGAGAGAATGGTGGTATAAGAAGAAAGATTGTTGACGTAAGTAGGTAGATTTAGTTACATATTGTTGGGATGGATGCCTCCCCACCGTGGTCATCGGGAGTCTGCTCTGGGTGTGGAGTTGACCCTCACCCTAGGTGTAGAGCATGTGAGCTCCAAAGTCTGGATGCATGTATTGCAAGGACTAATCCAGAAAACTAGATCATCGGACAAGACTCTTTCGACATCAGCTTCTCCTAAAACTAAATCTAAACTGGAAAGTTGTTATCTCCCTGGTAAAGTGACTTCCTCAGAGAAAGACACAGGTGGCAAGGGGATGAGCAATAAGAGAACCTGGTCTTACCTGCTGAGGAGAGGTCACATTACTCAACCCACCCGCCTAAACTAAGCAGCAGGCAACTGGAAGTGACGTCATGAAACATCATAAGTAAGGTCATATATCACTAAAACAGGTTACAATTATTATGTCATAGAATTGGAAGGATGCCACAAAGTGCCAAAGTTTTTCAGGTTTGCCAAGGGTAAAATCAGAAAGTTAGGCATTTGTTCATACCCCCGTGTTTTCTATGTATTCCCTTCCTTCACTGCTGCCAATTATCTGTGAGTACTAGGTGGCAGATCCCGCCTGTCTCTCTGGTAAATACTTACAATGATGTAATAGAGGTAGGATATTCATAGGAATTATCAAACAAAAGTTATCATTGTGTATAATTCTAAGAATACTACCTCTATTACATTAGGAAAAAGTCCCTCCCACCTCCCGAATTACGTCTAGTCGATAAAGGTTATTGGAAACAAGTGATGTTTTCCCACCTCGCGCATGCACAGATGCATTGTGACTAAGGACAGTGTTTACCTCAAAACTAATTGGATAATGGGCAGTGAATCTGAATCTGGTGAATAATCTAAAGATAAATAGTGGGATTATTGCCAAAACAGGAATTTATCAATATGATGTAAAAGAGATAGTATTCTTAGAATTATACACAATGATAACTATTGTTTGATTTCAAATTTCAAAGCTGTGATGTCTTGATTTGCAAGGATTACAACATCTTCATATTAGAATTACTTTCCTTTGGTTTGAGTGGCGACAGGGAGGAAAATGGACAACTTTGACATTGTCGGCAATACCATATTTATTTCGATTACATTGATTTATATGATGATCAAGCCTTTAAGTTGGTTTAATACTATCGCAATACTATTGCAACAATTGACAACTTATCGCAATATTGAATATACCCCCAGTAGTATCACCTACTAATCACTGTGATAATATTACAAGTTTACTGGCTGTACTGGTTATACAGCAAGATCAGAAAGCAGTTAAAGCAGATAACTGTTGTATGACAGTCAACATAGCAATGATGCCTTGACAACATAGATTTGTCTCAGCAGACAGTGATAATATAATTTTTGCCTATTACTATGTCATTTTTTCATGATGTGAGTAATATTGTCTCTGTATTTTAATATGACCATGCATCAATAAGTACTTCAAATAGCAAAATATATTCAGAAAACTGTTTTTGTAGTATTCTGACTTTTCACCCAGATAAATCCTTCTACTGGTAATGCAGGTGAGATACACTGTCCATATATGTAATTCTTTTATCAATGATTTGTTTGTTCTGATTATGTTTCAGTCACAGAACAAAGTACTATGACTGGATTCAAAGTGTTCTTGTTCAAACGAACGTTCGTCTTTTCTTCACTGAAAATCAAGGTAAGTTATGACCACTGAAGATCACGGTAATACCTAATTTATGACCATCAAAGATTACTAATTCCCAGTTTATGACCATTGAAGATCCTGGTAATACCCACTTAATGACCACTGAAGATCACAATAATACAAACTTAATGACCGCTGAAGATCACAGTAATACCCACTTATTGAACACTGAAGATCACAGTAATACCAGCTTAATAACCACTGAAGTTCACGATAATACCCAATTTATTTCCCTGTAAAGATCACGGTAATACCCACTTAATGACCACTGAAGATCACAGTAATACCCACTAAATGACCAGTGAAGATCACAGTAATTCCCACTTTTTGAACACTGAAGATCACAGTAATACCCACTTAATGACCACTGAAGATCACAGTAATTCCCAATTAATGACCACTGAAGATCACAGTAATTCCCACTCATTGAACACTGAAGACAACAGTAATACCCACTTATTGACCACTGAAGATCACAGTAATACCGGCTTAATGACCACTGAAGATCACGATAATAACCAATTTATTTACCTGTGAAGATCATGGTAATACCGGCTTAATGACCACTGAAGATCACGATAATAACCAATTTATTAACCTGTGAAGATCATGGTAATACCCAATTAATGACCACTGAAGATCACTGTAATACCCACTTAATGACCACTGAAGATCTCAGTCATACCCAATTTATGACCACTGAAGATTCCTTATACCCAATTTATGACCACTGAAGATTCCTTATACCCAATTTCTGACCACAGAAGATCACAGTAATACCCAATTGTGACCACTGTAGATCACAGTAATACCCAATTTGTGACCACTGAAGCTTACAGTAATACCCACTTAATGAACACTGAAGATCACAGTAATACCGACGTAATGACCACTGAAGATCACAGTAATACCCAATTTATGACAACTAAAGATTCCTTATACCCAATTTGTGACCACTGAAGATCACAGTAATACCCAATTTATGAATTTATGACCACTGAAGATTAGTTTCTTCCTTGGCTGATATGACAGTTGTTGTTAAACTTTGTCTCCTCAACATCGGGATGCTTAGTCATCTGTGATTCACAATTTATTTTGAATGGACCTTCACTTTTCTGATGCCTAAATTCCCCCAGCTGATTTTATTATGACAATACAGGGTCTGTGTTATTCCTTCCCACTGGGGTTAAGCATCAGTCCTTCATGTCCATTATGTTGGTATTGGCAGCTAAAATACAGCTTTGTTGTCTCATCAGGCAAGGTTACTTCATGGGTGGATTGAGTGGTTATGTCTGTGATAACATTAGGCTAGGTTACTTCATGGGTTGATTGAGTGGTTATGTCTGTGATAACATCAGGCTAGGTTACTTCATGGGTTGATTGAGTGGTTATATCTGTGGAAACATCAGGCTAGGTTACTTCATGGGTTGATTGAGTGGTTATATCTGTGATAACATCAGGCTAGGTTACTTCATGGGTTGATTGAGTGGTTATATCTGTGATAACATAAGGCTAGGTTACTTCATGGGTTGATTGAGTAGTTATGTCTGTGATAACATCAGGCTAGGTTACTTCATGGGTTGATTGAGTGGTTATATCTGTGGAAACATCAGGCTAGGTTACTTCATGGGTTGATTGAGTGGTTATATCTGTGATAACATCAGGCTAGGTTACTTCATGGGTTGATTGAGTGGTTATATCTGTGGTAACATTAGGCTAGGTTACTTCATGGGTTGATTGAGTGGTTATATCTGTGGTAACATCAGGCTAGGTTACTTCATGGGTTGATTGAGTAGTTATGTCTGTGATAACATCAGGCTAGGTTACTTCATGGGTTGATTGAGTGGTTATATCTGTGGAAACATCAGGCTAGGTTACTTCATGGGTTGATTGAGTGGTTATATCTGTGATAACATCAGGCTAGGTTACTTCATGGGTTGATTGTGTGGTTATGTCTGTGGTAACATCAGGCTATGTTACTTCATGGGTTGATTGAGTGGTTATGTCTGTGATAACATCAGGCTAGGTTACTTCATGGGTTGATTGAGTTGTGCTATCTGTGATTACATCAGGCTAGGTTACTTCATGGGTTGATTGAGTGGTTATATCTGTGATAACATCAGGCTAGGTTACTTCATGGGTTGATTGTGTGGTTATGTCTGTGATAACATCAGGCTAGGTTACTTCATGGGTTGATTGAGTGGGTATGTCTGTGATAACATCAGGCTAGGTTACTTCATGGGTTGATTGAGTGGTTATATCTGTGATAACATCAGGCTAGGTTACTTCATTGATTGATTGAGTGGTTATATCTGTGATAACATCAGGCTAGGTTACCTCATGGGTTGATTGAGTGGTTATATCTGTGATAACATTAGGCTAGGTTACTTCATGGGTCGATTGTGTGGTTATATCTGTGATAACATCAGGCTAGGTTACTTCATGGGTTGATTGAGTGGTTATATCTGTAGTAACATCAGGCTAGGTTACTTCATGGGTTGATTGAGTGGTTATATCTGTGGTAACATTAGGCTAGGTTACTTCATGGGATGATTGAGTAGTTATGTCTGTGATAACATCAGGCTAGGTTACTTCAAGGGTTGATTGAGTGGTTATATCTGTGGAAACATCAGGCTAGGTTAATTCATGGGTTGATTGAGTTGTGCTATCTGTAATAACATCAGGCTAGGTTACTTCATGGGTTGATTGAGTGGTTATATCTGTGATAACATCAGGCTAGGTTACTTCATGGGTTGATTGTGTGGTTATGTCTGTGATAACATCAGGCTAGGTTACTTCATGGGTTGATTGAGTGGTTATGTCTGTGATAACATCAGGCTAGGTTACTTCATTGATTGATTGAGTGGTTATATCTGTGATAACATCAGGCTAGGTTACTTCATGGGTTGATTGAGTGGTTATATCTGTGGTAACATCAGGCTAGGTTACTTCATGGGTTGATTGAGTGGTTATATCTGTGATAACATCAGGCTAGGTTACTTCATGGGTTGATTGAGTGGTTATATCTGTGATAACATCAGGCTAGGTTACTTCATGGGTTGATTGAGTGGTTATATCTGTGGTAACATCAGGCTAGGTTACTTCATGGGTTGATTGAGTGGTTATGTCTGTGATAATATTAGGCTGGGTTACTTCATTGGTTGATTGAGTGGTTATATCTGTGATAACATCAGGCGAGGTTACTTCAGGGGTTGATTGAGTGGTTATATCTGTGATAACATCAGGCTAGGTTACTTCATGGGTTGATTGTGTGGTTATGTCTGTGATAACATCAGGCTAGGTTACTTCATGGGTTGATTGAGTGGTTACGTCTGTGATAACATCAGGCGAGGTTACTTCATGGGTTGATTGAGTGGTTATATCTGTGGTAACATCAGGCTAGGTTACTTCATGGGTTGATTGAGTGGTTATGTCTGTGATAACATCAGGCTAGGTTACTTCATGGTTTGATTGAGTGGTTATGTCTGTGGTTCCTTGCTGCTTTGTGAGTCAGTTCATACACTGTGACACCTGTTTCAGCGGAGACAGCAGCTCTCATGGCCCAACTAGCTCAGCTGGAGAAAAAGAAGAAGATGAATATATCAGTACCAGTTGATGTTGGGCAAACTCAAGAACAGGTAGATGAACCTTATTGGTAGCCACTGGACTATCTGTTATGCTGATAATGAGAATCCCTTTAATGATAGGTAATAAACATTTGATAGGGAAGAATCATGTCTTAAAATAGGGAAAAACCTTGTCTTACAATAGGGAAGAATTATGTCTTCATTATGATTTACAATAGGGAAGAACCTTGTCTTACAGTAGGGAAGAACCTTGTCTACAGTAGGGAAGAACCTTGTCTTACAGTAGGGAAGAACCTTGTCTTACAATAGGGAAGAACCTTGTCTTACAATAGGGAAGAACCTTGTCTTACAATAGGGAAGAATTATGTCTTAATCATGTCTCACAATAGGGAAGAATCTTGTCTTACAGTAGGGAATAGCCTTGTCTTACAATAGGGAAAATCTTGGTGTACAATAGGGAGGAATCATGTCTTAACCATGTCTTACAATAGGGAAGAATTATGTCTTAATCATGTCTTACAATAGGGAAGAATTATGTCTTAACCATGTCTTACAATAGGGAAGAATTATGTCTTAACCATGTCTTACAATAGGGAAGAACCTTGTCTTACAATAGGGAAGAATTATGTCTTAATTATGATTTACAATAGGGAAGAATCTTGTCTTAATCATGTCATGCAATAGGGAAGAATCATTCCTTACAATAGAGAAGAATCATGTCCAATGAGATGTGTTGTATGCAGAAGTCTTAGGAGGCACAGTACAGAATAAGGGTTGTTCAATAACAGGTGACTTGCAGACTGTTTGAAGGACTGTTTCTGTACTGCCAGTATTCAGCTAGTTATTAGGGATGTTTCTACTCTGTTTTCAGGGACTGAAGTTCTATACATCTATTCCTAACGTGAGCTATGTTAATGCACTAAACCTGTGCTACAACTACAGATGCATTTCCCACTTCTTGTCCAGGTAAGCAGATACTGCCTCAAGGCAGTTACTGCTGTCACAATATCTTCAGCAATGCAGGAGCCTTTGTTGAGTTGTTTTAAAAGAACAAAATATCCCCAAAAGAATTAGAATAAATAAACACACATTGGACTGTTTACCCTAAGCTTCTTTGTCAGATAGTTGTGAACACTTGAGATGACATAACATATATGTTTTGAGGAGAAATGTCTTGAAGGGGTTTGCTGAGAATGGCTAGTGAACTTTGATTCCATGATTGGCTCAAGAAATATATGACATAGGGCAATTGTTTTCTAAAAAACCCATTAATGTCTGCATGGCAGTGTATTTTGACTGTTGGTTCTGTAATGGGCCAGTCGGGAATAACTGAGATGTTGCTGATTCAGCTGTAAACAGTATTCACTTACACATTCAGTAACTTTTAAAAGGGAATTTGTAAGAGGATATTTGGAACTTCTAAATGATAAGGTTGTCTCCCCTTATGCTTGAAATGTCTTTATTTGAAATGACAAGGTCTTCATGTAGTGGACAGATAATTAGGAGATAAACATACTGTGTAGAGCCAGGTAACCTGTAGATTTAACCTCGCTAAATTGAATTTGGAACCAAACATCCTTTGGCAGTAGATTATGTACGTAAAACACTATAAAAACAATTTGGAATGTTTGAGGAAAAGACATTGAAACATTTGAAACTTAGCGCTTCTCTATATGTGAAGTATGACATCCTATTTACTGCATGCATAAAAGTGTATGACTCCACTTAATAATGTACATCTTTTCTGGGAAACACACTATTAATGCCTCTTATAAGGGCTGCATCTCAGGTATTTGTTGTGCATGGATAAATATAATACTTGTAACTGTGTTAGGGTGTGTGTGTGCGTGCATGTGATTGGTATACATCTGAGATACAATATAACCCCCACCTTGCGCACTCGGTTCCAAATTCAGTTTAGTTCTGGCAAATCTGCAGACAACAATAACATTTAGGAAACCACTGTACATTCATTTCCAATTAGATCACTGTCAAATTCAATTGACTGCAACAAAAGATTATGTTTGGATCACTGTTGTATTTCCTTTTTGTTTTGTTTGTTTGTTTGTTTGTTTAACGCTGCACTCACAAATATATAAGACGACGGCATGTAAAATAACAATCACACTGGACAATTCTGATTTCTGAGTCCTTCTAGTCTTGGCTGTTAGGGGCAGTGTAATCATGCTACTTTATACATTTTTAAGGAGAAATATAATCAAATATTTCTAAAATATAAAAATAAAAAATATCTCTTGTTATTAACAATAACAAATTCTGTTTACATATATGTTAAAGTATATACAATGTTTGATGGTCATGAATGTATATATGTGCAGATTGTGATATTGTTGTGCATGGTGTTAGATCCTGTTCACTCTTCTGCTGCAGCTGTACTCCACAGACCGTTAGTATACGAGGAAAGATGTCGGAGGTACGTGCTGCCGAAGTCTGCTGCTACCTGGCTCATACTTTTGATCTGCAGATGCTGCCAACAGGGCGATAAAACCAAGTCAAGTTCTCATATCATGGTACAACGGATGCTGCCACTAGATGATTAGGGCTGACATGGTACAGCGGATGCTGCCACTAAATGATAAGGGCTGACATGGTACAACGGATGCTGCCACTAAATGATAAGGGCTGACATGGTACAACGGATGCTGCCACTAAATGATAAGGGCTGACATGGTACAACGGATGCTGCCACTAAATGATAAGGGCTGACATGGTACAACGGATGCTGCCACTAGATGATAAGGGCTGACATGGTACAACGGATGCTGCCTCTATATGATAAGGGCTGACATGGTACAACGGATGCTGCCACTAAATGATAAGGGCTGACATGGTACAGCGGATGCTGCCACTAAATGATAAGGGCTGACATGGTACAACGGATGCTGCCACTAAATGATAAGGGCTGACATGGTACAGCGGATGCTGCAACTAAATGATAAGGGCTGACATGGTACAACGGATGCTGCCACTAAATGATAAGGGCTGACATGGTACAGGGGATGCGGCCACTAAATGATAAGGGCTGACATGGTACAGCGGATGCTGCCACTAAATGATAAGGGCTGACATGGTACAACGGATGCTGCCACTAAATGATAAGGGCTGACATGGTACAGCGGATGCTGCCACTATATGATAAGGGCTGACATGGTACAACGGATGCTGCCACTAAATGATAAGGGCTGACATGGTACAGCGGATGCTGCCACTAAATGATAAGGGCTGACATGGTACAACGGATGCTGCCACTAAATGATAAGGGCTGACATGGTACAACGGATGCTGCCACTAAATGATAAGGGCTGACATGGTACAACGGATGCTGCCTCTAGATGATAAGGGCTGACATGGTACAAGGGATGCTGCCACTAAATTATAAGGGCTGACATGGTACAATGGATGCTGCCTCTATATGATAAGGGCTGACATGGTACAATGGATGCTGCCTCTATATGATAAGGGCTGACATGGTACAACGGATGCTGCCACTAAATGATAAGGGCTGACATGGAACAGCGGATGCTGCCACTAAATGATAAGGGCTGACATGGTACAACGGATGCTGCACTCAGCAATATTCCAGTTATATGACAGCAGCCTGTTAATATATCAAGTCTGGACCAGACAATCCAATGATGATATTGTGAGCTAAGATCCATGTAACGACATGCTATCAACCAAGCCATTGAACCATTTGGTTGCATCTTACATCCAGCATAGGTTGCTGGGGACCTGTTCTCACCGGCAAATCTTAACAGGGTGCCTCTAGATAATAAGAGCCAAAGTCATTGTACAATGGATGATACTTCTAGATGATAGTGGAAAGTTAAGGTGGCCTGTTCAATTTTGACTTCAACATTTCATAGGCAGCACTGCATTTGGAGCAGACTCATCTGCCAACTGATACTGAAAGCCTACTATACATGGACTTCTCACAAGGACTATCATATGATGCAACTTTTATGATTTCTAAGATGAACACATTGGAATTCATGTGCATATATCAACTGATTTGGATAGTGGTGGGATTTGATTATTTGTATCTAATTGATGAATGACAAATAAATGTGCAATAAATATTCCCATATCAGTGGTCTGTGATGTTTCACTGTCTGCACATTAACTACAAAGTACCAACAAGTGACAGGTTCCAGAAACTGTCTGAAGAAACAAAAGATAACCTTTCCAACACAAGGGAGGTATGGTATATGAGAATATGTCAACACAAGAATATCCACCAGAACAGAAGATCGAGTGAGCACAAGAGTGACGAGGACATGGGGAGAGCACAAGAGTGACGAGGACATAGGGAGAGCACAAGAGTGATGTGGACGTGGGGAGAGCACAAGAGTGATGTGGACGTGGGGAGAGCATTGGTGTGATTAGGACATGGGGAGAGGACAAGAGTGACGAGGACATGGGGAGAGCACAAGAGTGATGTGGACGTGGGGAGAGCACAAGAGTGATGTGGATGTGGGGAGAGCATTGGTGTGATTAGGACATGGGGAGAGGACAAGAGTGACGAGGACATGGGGAGAGTACAAGAGTGATGTGGACGTGGGGAGAGCACAAGAGAGATGGGGAGAGCATTGGTGTGATTAGGACATGGGGAGAGGACAAAAGTGACAAGGACATGGGGAGAGCACAAGAGTGACGAGGACATGGGGAGAGCATTGGTGTGATTAGGAAATGGGGAGAGGACAAGAGTGACGAGGACATGGGGAGAGCACAAGAGTGACAAGGACATGGGGAGAGCACAAGAGTGACAAGGACGTGGGGAGATGACATGGGGAGAGCACAAGAGTGACGAGGACATGGGGAAATGACATGGGGAGAGCACAAGAGTGACGAGGACGTGGGAAGATGACATGAGGAGAGCACAAGAGTGACGAGGACGTGGGAAGATGACATGAGGAGAGCACAAGAGTGACGAGGACGTGGGAAGATGACATGGGGAGAGCACAAGAGTGACAAGGACATGAGGAGAGCACAAGAGTGACGAGGACATGGGGAGAGCACAAGAGTGACAAGGACATGGGGAGAGCACAAGAGTGACAAGGATGTGGGGAGATGACATAGGGAGAGCACAAGAGTGACAAGGACATGGGGAGAACATTTGTGTGATTAGGACTTGGGGAGATCACAAGAGTGACAAGGACATGGGGAGATCACAAGAGTGACAAGGATGTGGGGAGATGACATAGGGAGAGCACAAGAGTGACAAGGACATAGGGAGAGCACAAGAGTGACAAGGACATGAGGAGAGCACAAGAGTGACGAGGACGTGGGAAGATGACATGGGGAGAGCACAAGAGTGACGAGGACGTGGGAAGATGACATGAGGAGAGCACAAGAGTGACGAGGACGTGGGAAGATGATATGAGGAGAGCACAAGAGTGACGAGCACGTGGGAAGATGACATGGGGAGAGCACAAGAGTGACAAGGACATGAGGAGAGCACAAGAGTGACGAGGACATGGGGAGAGCACAAGAGTGACAAGGACATGGGGAGAGCACAAGAGTGACAAGGATGTGGGGAGATGACATAGGGAGAGCACAAGAGTGACAAGGACATAGGGAGAGCACAAGAGTGACAAGGACATGGGGAGAGCACAAGAGTGATTAGGACATGGGGAGAACATTTGTGTGATTAGGACATGGGGAGATCACAAGAGTGGCGAGGACATGGGGAAAACATTTGTGTGAAAAGGACTTGGGGAGAGGACAAGAGTGACGAGGAGGTGGGGAAATGACATGGGAAGAGCACAAGAGTGATTAGGTATGGGGAGAACACAAGAGTGATTAGGACATGGGGAGAGCACAAGAGTGACGAGGACATGGGGAGAGCACAAGAGTGACGAGGACATGGGGAGAACATTTGTGTGATTAGGACTTTGGGAGAGGACAAGAGTGACGAGGAGGTGGGGAAATGACATGGGAAGAGCACAAGAGTGATTAGGTATGGGGAGAACACAAGAGTGATTAGGACATGGGGAGAGCACAAGAGTGACGAGGACATGGGGAGAGCACAAGAGTGACGAGGACATGGGGAGAACATTTGTGTGATTAGGACATGGGGAGAGCACAAGAGTGACAAGGACATGGGGAGAGCACAAGAGTGACGAGGACATGGGGAGAGCATTTGTGTGATTAGGACTTGGGGAGATCACAAGAGTGACGAGGACTTGGGGAGATCACAAGAGTGAAGAGGACATGTGGAGAGCACAAGAGTGACAAGGACATGGGGAGAGCACCAGAGTGACGAGGACTTAGGGAGAGCATTGGTGTGATTAGGACATGGGGAGAGCACAAGAGTGACAAGGACATGGGGAGAGCACAAGAGTGACAAGGACATGGGGAGAGCACAAGAGTGATTAGGACATGGGGAGATCACAAGAGTGACGAGGACATGGGGAGAGCACAAGAGTGACGAGGACTTAAGGAGAGCATTGGTGTGATTAGGACATGGGGAGAGCACAAGAGTGACGAGGACATGGGGAGAGCACAAGAGTGACAAGGACATGGGGAGAGCACAAGAGTGATGAGGACATGGGGAGACCACAAGAGTGACGAGGACATTGGGAGGGCACAAGAGTGACGAGGAAATGGGGAGACCACAAGAGTGACGAGGACATTGGGAGGGCACAAGAGTGACGAGGACATGGTGAGTGCACAAGAGGGACGAGGACATGGGGAGAGCACAAGAGTGACAAGGACATGGGGAGAGCAGAAGAGTGATTAGGACATGGGCAGAGCACAAGAGTGACGAGGACATAGGGAGAGCACAAGAGTGATGAGGACATGGGGAGAGCATTGGTGTGATTAGGACATGGGGAGATCACAAGAGTGACGAGGACATGGGGAGAGCACAAGAGTGACGAGGACATGGGGAGAGCCCAAGAGTGACAAGGACGTGGGGAGAGCACAAGAGTGGCGAGGACATGGGGAGAGCCCAAGAGTGACGAGGTCATGGGGAGATCGCAAGAGTGACGAGGACATGGGGAAAGCACAAGAGTGACGAGGGCATGGGGAGAGCACTGGTGTGATGAGGACAATAGATCAGTCCCAGACAAATTCTGCAGTCATATTATTCTGTAGTACAATGATCTCATTTCTGCAGCTTAAATTACCACACACAAAATTATTCTACTAAAGTACTGTCGGAAGTGCTAGAAAAAATGCTTTTCTGGCTTCATTTAATAAATACGAGTCATAGAGCTTTGAATATAGCATATATCAAAGTAACGCAAAATGACCTAATCTTGCCTATCCTAACTGACACTGTGATTACCCTTAAAATGTACTTTTACAGGTAAAATGATGATAAACTTATTCGTGTGTTGTCATGTATGTATGAAACGGCCAATAAGCTGAGGTAATTACCTAACACTTGTTCCAAGGTGATGACCACACACTGGCCTGTGCATTCTCACGGGTGCAAATGTCACCCAGGTTGGGGGTGGTCTCAAAATATTGCTGTTGTTGTACTTAATTGGCATGTGTGTGGATGGTGTAGCAATTTAGGGTATGTACTGGGTTATATTTGCTTGGATAAATGATGGAATAGTTAAAAACTATTAAACGGGATGTGTACTAGGTGGCTGCGGTTTTGAAATCAAGAAGTATTTGTTTTTCTATACATGATATCTTGAGGTAGCATCTACCTCCACTGATGACGTATATAGATCTGTACTATAACCCAAAGGTGTGATAACTGGTTCAACAAGGCTGATATCTTGCAATGACAGCGTTGATCCTCCCTTTGACATGTGTGAGTTTGAATGCTGTGTTATGTCTCCCACGAACCCAGAACAGTTAGCCAAGATAGGCTCAACATAGTTGAGCTCACAATGTCTGACTGGCGTATGTAAGACAACGTGACCGTGTTTGTGCCGCTACCACATATGTCTTGTACTTTACTGGTTTCCTATTAAGCCGAATTTTCTCCATGAACCTTCGTTTCAGATGGTCTGAAGTCCGGAATGTCATTTATTCCTGTATGGTCGCCTTCAGACTACTCATGGTTGGCGCGACCGTATCTGCTTCCCGGACGTTGTATTAATTGGCGTTATCCATGACTATGACACTGAGGTTGTTTAAAATGGGCAATAGCTGATTTTCCAACCAGTCTAGGGACATATCTCCTCCTATAATTTCCTTTCACCTCGAAAACTAGCACACATCCATCAATGCGCCCCAGATCACGGGGCAAAACAATGACTCGATTGTCTGATGGCACCATCGGTGCGTTTTGTCCATCTGCCGATAGCCACATGTAAGTGGAATGATTCATCAAGGTAAATGATCTGGAAGCCCGGACTGTGATAGTTATGAATGGTGCGGAGATAATGTGACCTCATAGACAGGTTGGAATATTTCCCCCTGAAAACTGCTCGGTCATCGGGGGTACCTTCTGCTCATAAAGCTTGTACACAATACACCTAGTCACCCTGTATCAAATATCCTTTAACGTCCGGTATTGGTTTTTCGACCCAACCACCCCCTATACCTTTTTAGTTTTATTTATCATACCGTCGACTTGATGGAATGAATTGAAAACTCCATAACTTAGGCAGTTCGGTAATTCACACAATAAATACTAATAAATGGTTCCCTCTATCTCTCTAAATGTAGAGTACTTGTGTGCATTTCAGCCTCCATGTCGTGTATCGTGGTTATGGCTATGCAAGTGTTATGTAACATGCATCATGGGAGCAGTATTGATAAGACAAACGCGTCATTTTGTTATTTTAGAAGATCCACGTCCAGAATTTTCTCCATGTGATTTTTTGTGTTGTCTAGTTGTTTTGTGAAGACTACATTATTATCATTATAACGGAGTCACGTGCACACATGTCTGTCGTGCGTTTTAGACTGCCATCATTGGACTTACAACAAATCCGAACTTACTGTTTTCTTTCGAATTTATCTTCTGTAAAATTGACGATAGGACTCCTTGTGACCGAAATACTTCAAGCCACAGGTAGGTCGGTCGGTAGTTATTTGATATTTCAATAGCTACAGTCTGTGACAAATTCTATCCTTTTTTTAACGGGCAAAAAGCATTTTTCTTGCATTTCCGACAGTACTTTAACCTAATATGACACTGCCAACTAAAAACAGCATTACTGATAATATTTCTATTTCACTGCTGCCAACTATTTCGGAATATTTGATGCCAGATCCAAATGTCCTTCTGATGAATACCGGCTATGATTTAATATAGGTAAGGTATTCAAGGGAATAATCAAATTAACCCATGCAGATACAGCTGTTCTCGGAGAAGAGGAGGGTGCAGATTTTAATAACATTTCAACCTAAAGGTTTTTTGCGCTTTTGGCACCATTGCTTATTCACCAGGAACTGTTCGCATTAACACACCACGCTTTTGCGCAACAGGGGGTGATGCAGCTTTCCAGAAAGGTGAAGGGATGCATATTTTCCCATTTGTCATTGTACGTATCTGGTCAAAAGCTTGGCAACAAACTGATAACCCCTTCTGTTCTGTACAGAACTCTTTGTGAATGTTCGAGAAAGGAGATTATTTAAACTGGTAATCTATATTATAAGTGTTGGTTTAGTCTGGCTCTAGTTGATGAGGGTTACTGGATGAAAGAAGCGGCATTTTCCCGCCTGGCGCATGCTCTGCTGCATTTGTCACTAGCACAGCACACCACTCTGCCATCATTGATTAAATACAATGAAATTGATTATGCATATATTGTATGAAATGTAGTAACCATAATTACGTATTTTGAAATTAGGGTTTTACATTATGTCATCAGTTATTGATATATGGGTAACGCTATTTTTCAGGGCATTTTCATTTGCAGAAGCCCGAGGTCTTTCATTAACTGCCCGACGAGGGCTTCTGCAAATGATAATGCCCTGAAAAATAGCGTTACCGTTATTATAGCTAAAATGGATGGAATTTTTTATCAAATAAAAAGAAACAACAATATCTGCAATCAACACGAATTTCACTGACCCACTTTTACAAATATGGAAACGTCATAGAACAAACCAGATGACGTCACTATTGTACGTGACGTCACCTATCCTTATCCTATGACGTCACCTAACAACGGGCGTGATAATGGCCCGTCGTCAAGCGATATGAGGGCATTATCAAGTTATAGTGGCCCGCTCATTTCTGATAACATGCGGCCGGTTTAATTATAATTCTATCCATTTTAGCTATAATTACCGTTAAAGCATGTATATTAATCAACACAAGTTAAATATAAATCGTCAGTGCCATAGAATAACCAGCCCCAATTATCTGACAAAACAGATTCTATTGGGCGTAAAGTCCAAAATAGAGGTAAATGTTTTATTGAAATTAACCCTGATGTTTTCCTATGACTCTTGTTAATCTATCATGGCTGGTGGGTATTGCAACACACAACCTTCCAATTGTTGTTGTTCTTTAACATGTGAGAAAAATATTTGAGATGAACAAAAGCCTTAGTCCTTGATCACATATCCTATAGTAATCTAGACACACGTTGAACCTAGACATCTGCCTTCATCATATATCCTTAATGAACCCAGACATCTTTTTTCATCACATATCCTTAATGAACCTAGACATCTGCCTTCATCATGTATCCTTAATGAACCTAGACATCTGCCTTCGTCATGTATCCTTAATGAACCTAGATATCTGCCTTCGTCATGTATTCTTAATGAACCTAGACATCTGCCTTCGTCATGTATCCTTAATGAACCTAGACATCTGCCTTCACCATGTGTCCTTTATGAATCCAGACATCTGCCTTCGTCATGTATCCTTAATGAACCTAGACATCTGCCTTCGTCATGTATCCATAATGAACCTAGACATCTGCCATGGGTCATGTATCCTTAATGAACCCAGACATCTGCCTTCGTCATGTATCCTTAATGAACCCACACATCTGCCTTCATCATGTTTCCTTAATGAACCTAGACATCTGCCTTCGTCATGTATCCTTAATGATGCTTGACATCTGCCTTCGTCATGTATCCTTAATGAACCTAGACATCTGCCTTCATCATGTATCCTTAATGAACCTAGACATCTGCCTTCATCATGTATCCTTAATGAACCTAGACATCTGCCTTCATCATGTATCCTTAATGAACCTAGACATCTGTCTTCATCATGTATCCTTAATGATGCTTGACATCTGTCTTCATCATGTATCCTTAATGAACCTAGACATCTGCCTTCGTCATGTATCCTTAATGAACCTAGACATCTGCCTTCATCATGTTTCCTTAATGAACCCAGACATCTGCCTTCATCATGTATCCTTAATGAACCTAGACATCTGCCTTCGTCATGTATCCTTAATGAACCTAGACATCTGCCCTCATCATGTATCCTTCATGAACCTAGACATCTGCCTTCGTCATGTATGCTTAATGAACCTAGACATCTGCCTTCGTCATGTATCCTTAATGAACCCACACATCTGCCTTCATCATGTTTCCTTAATGAATCCAGACATCTGCCGTCGTCATGTATCCTTAATGAACCCAGACATCTGCGTTCGTCATGTATCCTTAATGAACCTAGACATCTGCCCTCGTCATGTATCCTTAATGAACCTAGACATCTGTCTTCATCATGTATCCTTAATGAACCTAGACATCTGCCTTCATCATGTATCCTTAAAGAACCCAGACATCTGCCTTCGTCATGTATCCTTAATGAACCTAGACATCTGCCTTCACCAAGTGTCCTTTATGAATCTAGACATCTGCCGTCGTCATGTATCCTTAATGAACCCAGACATCTGCCTTCATCATGTATCCTTAATGAACCTAGACATCTGCCCTCGTCATGTATCCTTAAGGAACCTAGACATCTGTCTTCATCATGTATCCTTAATGAACCTAGACATCTGCCTTCATCATGTATCCTTAATGAACCCAGACATCTGCCTTCGTCATGTATCCTTAATGAATCCAGACATCTGCCTTCACCAAGTGTCCTTTATGAATCTAGACATCTGCCTTCGTCATGTATCCTTAATAAATCCAGACATCTGCCTTCGTCATGTATCCTTAATGAACCTAGACATCTGCCTTCGTCATGTATCCTTAATGAACCTAGACATCTGCCCTCGCCATGTATCCTTAATGAACCTAGACATCTGTCTTCATCATGTATCCTTAATGAACCTAGACATCTGCCTTTGTCATGTATCCTTAATGAACCTAGTCATCTGCCTTCATCATGTATCCTTAATGAACCTAGACATCTGCCTTCGTCATGTATCCTTAATGAACCTAGACATCTGCCTTCGTCATGTATTCTTAATGAACCTAGACATCTGCCTTCATCATGTATCCTTAATGAACCTAGACATCTGCCTTCGTCATGTATTCTTAATGAACCTAGACATCTGCCTTCACCAAGTGTCCTTTATGAATCTAGACATCTGCCCTCGTCATGTATCCTTAATGAACCTAGACATCTGCCTTCATCATGTATCCTTAATGAACCTAGACATCTGCCTTCGTCATGTATCCTTAATGAACCTAGACATCTGCCTTCACCATGTGTCCTTTATGAATCCAGACATCTGCCTTCGTCATGTATCCTTAATGAACCTAGACATCTGCCATGGGTCATGTATCCTTAATGAACCCAGACATCTGCCTTCGTCATGTATCCTTAATGAACCTAGACATCTGCCCTCGTCATGTATCCTTAAGGAACCTAGACATCTGTCTTCATAATGTATCCTTAATGAACCTAGACATCTGCCTTCGTCATGTATCCTTAATGAACCCACACATCTGCCTTCGTCATGTATCCTTAATGAACCTAGACATCTGCCTTCACCAAGTGTCCTTTATCAATCTAGACATCTGCCGTCGTCATGTTTCCTTAATGAACCCAGACATCTGCCTTCGTCATGTATCCTTAATGAACCCAGACATCTGCCTTCGTCATGTATCCTTAAGGAACCTAGACATCTGTCTTCACCAAGTGTCCTTTATGAATCCAGACATCTGCCTTCGTCATGTATCCTTAATGAACCTAGACATCTGCCTTCGTCATGTATCCTTAATGAACCCAGACATCTGCCTTCATCATGTTTCCTTAATAAACCTAGACATCTGCCCCAATCATGTATCCTTCATGAACCTAGACATCTGCCTTCGTCATGTATCCTTAATGAACCTAGACATCTGCCTTTGTCATGTATACTTAATGAACCTAGACATCTGCCTTCGTCATGTATCCTTAATGAATCTAGACATCTGCCTTTGTCATGTATCCTTAATGAATCCAGACATCTGCCTTTGTCATGTATCCTTAATGAACCTAGACATCTGCCTTCACCAAGTGTCCTTTATGAATCCAGACATCTGCCTTCGTCATGTATCCTTAATGAATCCAGACATCTGCCGTCGTCATGTATCCTTAATGAACCTAGACATCTGCCTTCGTCATGTATCCTTAATGAACCTAGACATCTGCCCTCGCCATGTATCCTTAAGGAACCTAGACATCTGTCTTCATCATGTATCCATAATGAACCTAGACATCTGCCTTTATCATGTATCCTTAATGAACCTAGACATCTGCCTTCATCATGTATCCTTAATGAACCTAGACATCTGCCTTCATCATGTATCCTTAATGAACCTAGACATTTGCCTTCATCATGTATCCTTAATGAACCTAGACATCTTCCTTCATCATGTTTCCTTAATGAACCTAGACATCTTCCTTCATCATGTTTCCTTAATGAACCTAGACATCTGCCTTCATCATGTATCCTTAATGAACCTAGACATCTGCCTTCGTCATGTATCCTTAATGAACCTAGACATCTGCCTTTGTCATGTATCCTTAATGAACCTAGACATCTGCCTTCGTCATGTATCCTTAATGAACCCAGACATCTGCCTTCATCATGTATCCTTAATGAATCTAGACATCTGCCTTTGTCATGTATCCTTAATGAATCCAGACATCTGCCTTTGTCATGTATCCTTAATGAACCTAGACATCTGCCCTCGTCATGTATCCTTAAGGAACCTATACATCTGTCTTGTCATGTATCCTTAATGAACCTAGACATCTGCCTTTATCATGTATCCTTAATGAACCTAGACATCTGCCTTCATCATGTATCCTTAATGAACCCAGACATCTGCCTTCGTCATGTATCCTTAATGAACCTAGACATCTGCCTTCACCAAGTGTCCTTTATGAATCTAGACATCTGCCCTCGCCATGTATCCTTAATGAACCTAGACATCTGTCTTCATCATGTATCCTTAATAAACCTAGACATCTGCCTTCATCATGTATCCTTAATGAACCCAGACATCTGCCTTCGTCATGTATCCTTAATGAACCTAGACATCTGCCTTCGTCATGTATTCTTAATGAACCTAGACATCTGCCTTCATCATGTATCCTTAATGAACCTAGACATCTGCCTTCGTCATGTATTCTTAATGAACCTAGACATCTGCCTTCATCATGTATCCTTAATGAACCTAGACATCTGCCTTCGTCATGTATCCTTAATGAACCCAGACATCTGCCTTCGTCATGTATCCTTAATGAACCTAGACATCTGCCTTCACCATGTGTTCTTTATGAATCCAGACATCTGCCTTCATCATGTATCCTTAATGAACCTAGACATCTGCCTTCATCATGTATCCTTAATGAACCCAGACATCTGCCTTCATCATGTATCCTTAATGAACCTAGACATCTGCCTTCACCAAGTTTCCTTTATGAATCCAGACATCTGCCTTCGTCATGTATCCTTAATGAATCCAGACATCTGCCGTCGTCATGTATCCTTAATGAACCTACACATCTGCCTTCGTCATGTATCCTTAATGAACCTAGACATCTGCCCTCGCCATGTATCCTTAAGGAACCTAGACATCTGTCTTCATCATGTATCCATAATGAACCTAGACATCTGCCTTTATCATGTATCCTTAATGAACCTAGACATCTGCCTTCATCATGTATCCTTAATGAACCTAGACATCTGCCTTCATCATGTATCCTTAATGAACCTAGACATTTGCCTTCATCATGTATCCTTAATGAACCTAGACATCTTCCTTCATCATGTTTCCTTAATGAACCTAGACATCTGCCTTCATCATGTATCCTTAATGAACCTAGACATCTGCCTTCGTCATGTATCCTTAATGAACCTAGACATCTGCCCCAATCATGTTTCCTTAATAAACCTAGACATCTGCCCCAATCATGTATCCTTCATGAACCTAGACATCTGCCTTCGTCATGTATTCTTAATGAACCTAGACATCGGCCTTTGTCATGTATCCTTAATGAACCTAGACATCTGCCTTCGTCATGTATCCTTAATGAACCTAGACATCTGCCTTTGTCATGTATCCTTAATGAATCTAGACATCTGCCTTTGTCATGTATCCTTAATGAATCCAGACATCTGCCTTCGTCATGTATCCTTAATGAACCCAGACATCTGCCTTCGTCATGTATCCTTAATGAACCTAGACATCTGCCTTCACCAAGTGTCCTTTATGAATCTAGACATCTGCCGTCATCATGTATCCTTAATGAACCCAGTCATCTGCCTTCGTCATGTATCCTTAATGAACCTAGACATCTGCCCTCGTCATGTATCCTTAAGGAACCTAGACATCTGTCTTGTCATGTATCCTTAATGAACCTAGACATCTGCCTTCATCATGTATCCTAAATGAACCTAGACATCTGCCTTCATCATGTATCCTTAATGAACCCAGACATCTGCCTTCGTCATGTATCCTTAATGAACCTAGACATCTGCCTTCACCAAGTGTCCTTTATGAATCTAGACATCTGCCCTCGCCATGTATCCTTAAGGAACCTAGACATCTGTCTTCATCATGTATCCTTAATGAACCTAGACATCTGCCTTCATCATGTATCCTTAATGAACCCAGACATCTGCCTTCGTCATGTATCCTTAATGAACCTAGACATCTGCCTTCGTCATGTATTCTTAATGAACCTAGACATCTGCCTTCATCATGTATCCTTAATGAACCTAGACATCTGCCTTCGTCATGTATTCTTAATGAACCTAGACATCTGCCTTCATCATGTATCCTTAATGAACCTAGACATCTGCCTTCGTCATGTATTCTTAATGAACCTAGACATCTGCCTTCACCAAGTGTCCTTTATGAATCTAGACATCTGCCCTCGTCATGTATCCTTAATGAACCTAGACATTTGCCTTCATCATGTATCCTTAATGAACCTAGACATCTTCCTTCATCATGTTTCCTTAATGAACCTAGACATCTGCCTTCATCATGTATCCTTAATGAACCTAGACATCTGCCTTCGTCATGTATCCTTAATGAACCTAGACATCTGCCCCAATCATGTTTCCTTAATAAACCTAGACATCTGCCCCAATCATGTATCTTTCATGAACCTAGACATCTGCCTTCGTCATGTATCCTTAATGAACCTAGACATCTGCCTTTGTCATGTATCCTTAATGAACCTAGACATCTGCCTTCGTCATGTATCCTTAATGAATCTAGACATCTGCCTTTGTCATGTATCCTTAATGAATCCAGACATCTGCCTTTGTCATGTATCCTTAATGAACCTAGACATCTGCCTTCACCAAGTGTCCTTTATGAATCCAGACATCTGCCTTCATCATGTATCCTTAATGAATCCAGACATCTGCCGTCGTCATGTATCCTTAATGAACCTAGACATCTGCCTTCGTCATGTTTCCTTAATGAACCTAGACATCTGCCCTCGCCATGTATCCTTAAGGAACCTAGACATCTGTCTTCATTATGTATCCATAATGAACCTAGACATCTGCCTTTATCATGTATCCTTAATGAACCCAGACATCTGCCTTCATCATGTATCCTTAATGAACCTAGACATCTGCCTTCATCATGTATCCTTAATGAACCTAGACATTTGCCTTCATCATGTATCCTTAATGAACCTAGACATCTTCCTTCATCATGTTTCCTTAATGAACCTAGACATCTGCCTTCATCATGTATCCTTAATGAACCTAGACATCTGCCTTCGTCATGTATCCTTAATGAACCTAGACATCTGCCTTCATCATGTTTCCTTAATAAACCTAGACATCTGCCCCAATCATGTATCCTTCATGAACCTAGACATCTGCCTTCATCATGTATCCTTAATGAACCTAGACATCTGCCTTTGTCATGTATCCTTAATGAATCCAGACATCTGCCTTTGTCATGTATCCTTAATGAACCTAGACATCTGCCCTCGTCATGTATCCTTAAGGAACCTAGACATCTGCCTTCGTCATGTATCCTTAATGAACCTAGACATCTGCCTTCATCATGTATCCTTAATGAACCCAGACATCTACCCTCATGATTTATCCTTAATGAACCTAGACATCTGCCTTCGTCATGTATCCTTAATGAACCTAGACATCTGCCCTCATCATGTATCCTTAATGAACCTAGACATCTGCCTTCACTATGTATCCTTAATGAACCCAGACATCTGCCTTCGTCATGTATCCTTAATGAACCTAGACATCTGCCCTCATCATGTATCCTCAATGAACCTAGACATCTGCCTTCGTCATGTATCCTTAATGAACCTAGACATCTGCCTTCGTCATGTATCCTTAATGAACCCAGACATCTGCCTTCGTCATGTATCCTTAATGAACCCAGACATCTACCCTCACCATGTATCCTTAATGAGCCCAGACATCTGCCTTCGTCATGTATCCTTAATGAACCCAGACATCTGCCTCCGTCATGTATCCTTAATGAACCCAGACATCTGCCTTCGTCATGTATCCTTAAAGAACCTAGACATCTGCCTTCGTCATGTATCCTTAATGAACCCAGACATCTGCCTTCGTCATGTATCCTTAATGAACCTAGACATCTGCCCTCATCATGTATCCTTAATGAACCCAGACATCTGCCTTAGTCATGTATCCTTAATGAACCCAGACATCTGCCTTCGTCATGTATACTTAATGAACCTAGACATCTGCCTTCGTCATGTATCCTTAATGAACCCAGACATCTGCCTCTGTCATGTATCCTTAATGAACCTAGACATCTGCCCTCATCATGTATCCTTAATGAACCTAGGCATCTGCCCTCATCATGTATCCTTAATGAACCTAGACATCTGCCTTCGTCATGTATCCTTAATGAACCTAGACATCTGCCTTCGTCATGTATCCTTAATGAACCCAGACATCTGCCTTCGTCATGTATCCTTAATGAACCCAGACATCTGCCTTCGTCATGTATCCTTAAATACCCTGAAAAGTCGTCCAATACACAAAGATCACGGCAAACCAAAATATGACCCTGCCAATTATCAAGAAACAACCATAACGTCAGTTTTAAGTAAACGTTGAAAGACTTCTCAACAGAATAGAGTCATGAATAGAAAAAAAACATTGCATTTTCCCATCCACTGTCTTATTGATTTAGTGTTATACGTGATCTGAAAATATTGCTTATTACAATGAAAGGACGTCTCCTGTATATTGTGCATTCTTATATAACGTAAAGACGTTTGATCGGGTATGGCTTGATGCCCAATTTATTACACTGTAACGGGTAAACTATGGACAACAGTAAGACTCTCCTAACTCTATGCATTAATTTGTTTGCTTTGAAGGACTTAAGTGGGATCAAGGAAAAGGTCAAGGTAGAGTAATGTCAACCTGGCTTTTCACATTATTTATTAATGACCTCTAATGTGAACTTCGAAACTTTAATTTTGCCATGAGGGAATATGCCATGGGATACTATTTGCCGATGACTCTACCTTTTCGTGTATCTCTACTAAAGGCCTGCAGAATGGGAGCTAACATATAATGTAGGCAGGAGTGCAGTTTTATTCTTTGGATGCCCCAACAATTAGGTTCAGACCCCTATTGTATAAATTGGCGATATGCATGTACCACAAAATAAATATATTACATATGCAGTTGTTTATCTTAGTACAGATAAATCATCACTAGATGGTACAAAATCTGCAAGTGAAAAGTTACGTGTACTCATCAATAATAATCATAATAATAGGTTGTATTTTGGTGGTGTTAATCCTATATCTGCAGCACGTATCTAGGAGAGGGTAATCTTATCATGAAGCTTCTACAGATGCAGTGTATGGGTCATATTCTGAGTGTAAATATTTTTATCGAGATCTGGGAGAAAGTTGATGTTATTCTTGCGTTTTACTTGGTTGAGGTCCACTATAACGTGTTATGGAAATAGAAAGAGATGTGTGGGCAGAAGTAATCATTAATGTAAGCCACTTAAGGAGATGGCGATACTTGCTAAAAAACACTTGTATGTATATGCATGTATATAAATGTTTGAATATACTCCCAATCCACATTAAACTTTTTACTAACATATCTCTGCATATTGTAATCTTCATTGTTGTGAAGGAAATAAAGAATATCTATCTATGTAGGATAGTGTCTTCGTTACGTATCCCAGTTGAACCTAGACATCTGTCGTCACCAAGTCACCCAGACGAACACATATCGTTTGTAATACCATTGCTTAAGGTTACTTTCAAGGTCATCCACCGAAACCCGTGAAATATTAACATTACATTTCATTCAGTAGTTGTTCTCTTTTCTGAAGGTATGTGTAAGTATAATATACACAGCGTCGTTATTAAGGGGCCACGCATATAATATGAGATAGGAACTCGCATTTTCAAGTTCCGAGAGTGCAGTTCAGCTGCATCTGGAATGAACAGTTTTATACCCACATTGACTCTTACCTGTCACGGGCTAAACCACTGGTTGTGTTCAAGCGTGTGTTTTAGGTAGATGTCTATCTTGCACTTTTCATTATTTTTAATAGGCGTCCGTTTTTCCAGTGTCATAAAAGCATCCAATCAGTGTGACATAAACAACATGTTCTCCAACTGCTAATCACATCATCAACATATTCTGACTTGTTATGCTTGTTGGTTTGTGTCCATGATTGACACCTTACATTCCTAGGTGACCCTGTAATAATGAATATATTTAAAAGAAATTGGGAACATCAAAGAATGACAATGGATTTTGCAAGTATGCAGCTGTGAATAATGAGTGGATCACAACAATGACGGATTTGACATATAATAAACTGAAGGTATAACAGAATTAAGGTCATCAAGGTGCATGCTAAAAATGCATGTTACATGTATTTCTCGCCACAATTCGATGATATTATGTGGCATGCTCCTGATCAACCGTGGAATTTGGGGTATCCTGTCCCACTCATTTTGAAGCATAAAGTCTCTTTCATCTGGCGTTGGTTGGGGCTAATGGCGGCGACGTAAAAGTCTCCCGATGTCCCACACGTGCTACAAAAGGAACAATCCGGGGCTGATCATAGTAATGTTCCGCTCTGCACGGACAATCCGACTACGGTTTGCACGTGCATTGTCTCGGGCAAGACACCTTGGACCGGTGTCGCGTACACATGGCACATGTCCTGACAAATGGCATTCCGTCCGTCAGGACCCCACTCCACACCATGACTGAACCACCAACAAAGCTGCCATGCTGTCTCCAAACACGCCTATTACGAAAACTGAGGGTGAATCCGGATTCATCAGAAAATATTACAGGTAACCACCGTCTGTTTCCCAGTGCGTACATTTGTCAAACGTGGGATTACACGTCGCCGCCGTCGTGCTCGCACGTGAGCTTCACCAAGTCGACTTAGAATGACCAGGAATCTTCAGCATCTGAAGCCCTGTTGTAGAGGTTGATGGTTGATTGGCCGTTTGCCCTCGATTCCGTAGATTATAGATTCTGATGTGTCGACCTTGATGTTGTGGATCTCCGTTGTGAAAGTTTGGAATATGTTCCACAATCACAGACTGTTACCAAGTAAGTGTATTGGCTACGAACCCTGACCTGTGCCATTTGTATGCCCTACAGAAGCCGCATTGTTGAAAATCGGAAACCGTTTTCAATACAAGCTTTAGTATCCGAAGGAAAGTCGCCAGATGCAACATGCATGATGAATGGTGATGTTTAGTTTTTACCATACTTTCAGTGGTATTATTTCTTGATTGCAATCTTTGTCGTTTCTAAAGCTGATGGTTTGTAAAAGTACCTTTGAATGACGTAGTTTTATTACTTTGACATTTCAATGATGCTAAAATGTCTTACAAGTAGCATATTCACCCTTGATTGTGACATTGTTCACTACTTAGCAATAGTAAACGTGGGGTAAACAACCCACTTGTCTTTTATCTTGCTTAGACCTACTTCTCTTTCTCTGTGCACTGTGTTCAAATCTGTTGCCATTGTAAAAGTACGTCTGGTTGATGGCTTGTTTCTATTTTAACAAGTAATGCTAACCGTTTTCTAGTTTCGTAAATGTTTTCATGATTTCTCTGCGTTACACCAATACATTTCAAAAGATTAACATCAGAAGGAATGTGCGGTACCTACACGAAGCAAGGCATGATAGGTACACACTATGATTCTAATACTCTACTGCACTGGGGCGCTCTGAAATTGGCCACTCAGTGTTAGTAGCATCTACTTTAGTTGGTATAACTTTCGAAAGTAAACTGAAGCAAACCCCTCTAAGACAGGAGTTAGTAGATACAGTACAAGTTTCAATCTTTACTGAGGAATTGTGACCTTGTCAAACCAGAGCCTGAATTAGTAAAATAAAATAGTGTATCACCTTGTTATTAGTCACTCATATATTGTATTTCAAACAACACTATCATTATAGTTTAGTATGTTTATAAGCACAATTCCTGTGATATTTGTATTCATCTTACAAGATTATCATTCTTTTCATATCGCTAAACACCCTTCCGCCTCTGTTCTTTATTAGATCATCTGTGCACAGTACACATCTCGCGCTCTGGCATTTATTGCCGATTAAGATATGCGTCATTGAAAACAGGGTCCTATATTTCATAATGTGCCAGATAGTATTGTATATGAGTAGTGGAACTCTTTTAACTGTACAGATCTTCCACCACGGGGTAACTGTGATAGGGGTGGATGGGGTACGAAAACATTTAGACAACATTCCCGCACTTTATCAATATTTAGCTGTGTTACAAAAGTCGAGATCACAGTGTTCAATGAAGATGTCCTTTGAATGATGACCGGACAGTACCGACCGAGCAGAAGGGGCGGGTGCACGATATCTTGTCTGTGCTGCATGACCGACTCGCACCGAGCTTCAGGAATGTGAATAGGAAATAGTTTTATGAGGACATACGTCGTGTTCTACATCTGTATTGTATCTTATCATTACTTATACCATAGCGACGTCAGTCTCACACACGGAGTTGAAGTGGCCCACGCTGGTGTCACCTAGCGACGTCAATCTGACACACGGGGTTGAAGTTTTCCATT
Organism: Haliotis rufescens; assembly: GCF_023055435.1. Taxonomy (NCBI): domain Eukaryota; kingdom Metazoa; phylum Mollusca; class Gastropoda; order Lepetellida; family Haliotidae; genus Haliotis; species Haliotis rufescens. Next base: position 46,799,155 of record NW_025964001.1, on the reverse strand, counting down.
GTGGTGTCATCTAGTGACGTCAGTCTGACAGAGTTGAAGTGGTCTGTTGTTTTGTCACCTAACGGGATCAGTCTGTCACTCAGGGTTGAAGTGGTCTGTTGTTTTGTCACCTAACGGCGTCAGTCTGACACTCAGGGCTGAAGTGGTTCACTGTGGTGTCACCTAGTGACGTCAGTCTGACACTCAGGGCTGACGTGGTTCACTCTGGTATCACCTAGCGGCGTCAGTCTGACATTCAGGGCTGAAGTGGTTCACTGTGGTGTCACCTAGCGACGTCAGTCTGACACTCAGGGCTGAAGTGGTCCACTGTGATGTCCCGTAGCGGCGTCAGTCTTACACTCAGGGTTGAAGTGGTCTGTTGTTTTGTCACCTAACGGCGTCAGTCTGACACTCAGGGCTGAAGTGGTTCACTGTGGTGTCACCTAGCGACGTCAGTCTGACACTCAGGGCTGAAGTGGTTCACTCTGGTATCACCTAGCGGCGTCAGTCTGACATTCAGGGCTGAAGTGGTTCACTGTGGTGTCACCTAGCGACGTCAGTCTGACACTCAGGGCTGAAGTGGTCCACTGTGATGTCCCGTAGCGGCGTCAGTCTTACACTCAGGGTTGAAGTGGTCCACTGTGATGTCCCGTAGCGGCGTCAGTCTGACATTCAGGGCTGAAGTGGTCCACTCTGGTGTCCCGTAGCGGCGTCAGTCTGACATTCAGGGCTGAAGTGGTCCACTCTGGTGTCCCGTAGCGGCGTCAGTCTGACACTCAGGGCTGAAGTGGTCCACTCTGGTATCCCCAAGCGGCGTCAGTCTGACACTCAGGGCTGAAGTGGTTCACTCTGGTATCACCTAGCGGCGTCAGTCTGACACTCAGGGCTGAAGTGGTTCACTCTGGTGTCACCTATCGGCGTCAGTCTGACACTCAGGGCTGCGGTGGTCCACTCTGGTGTCCCGTAGCGGCGTCAGTCTGACACTCAGGGCTGAAGTGGTCCACTGTGATGTCCCGTAGCGGCGTCAGTCTTACACTCAGGGCTGAAGTGGTCCACTGTGATGTCCCGTAGCGGCGTCAGTCTGACACTCAGGGCTAAAGTGGTCCACCGGATGTCCCGTAGCGGCGTCAGTCTGACATTCAGGGCTGAAGTGGTCCACTCTGGTGTCCCCTAGCGACGTCAGTCTGACATTCAGGGCTGAAGTGGTCCACTCTGGTGTCCCCTAGCGACGTCAGTCTGACACTCAGGGCTGAAGTGGTTCACTGTGATGTCACCTATCGGCGTCAGTCTGACACTCAGGGCTGAAGTGGTCCACTGTGGTGTACCTTAGCGAGAGTTGTTCAAGGTAGGGCTGTTGTCGTAAGTGGCTACTAACGGGATCGGGTGGTCAAGCTCGTTGAATTGGTGTGATGCATGTCATGGTATCGCATTTGCGTCGATTGATCCTCATGACTTCAATCACTAGATTGCCTGTTCAAGAGTTGATTATTTACAGACCGTCGTCATATAGCTGTAATAAAGCTGAGTGCGATACGTCAAACAAACAAACAAACAAGGTAGTACTAGTAACAGACAAACGTACAAGGTATGACTGTGACGATGTCAGGTAAAAACAGACCACCATAAATCGCAATGGGTGATATGCTTCACAGGAATAAATAGTGGAATATTTCGCTGCGATTTCTCTTGAAGCTAGTATCGCAGATGTGTTGTGTTATGACAGTGAGTGATGGATGGTGGTGGCTCCCCCGCGACACGGTCACTCCAGTAAACAGCCCCGGGGTCCAACTCCAGCTTCCCTACCCACGCTCTGCACGCTTTGTGGACGCTACCTTCCCTGCAGCCAAGCTCGGACTACTTGAAAGAAGCACAGCACTGAGCATGTACATACCATCAATACGTGTACATACCATCAATATATGTACATACCATCAATACATGTACATACCATCAATACATGTACATACCATCAATACATGTACATACCATCAATACATGTACATACCACCAATACATGTACATACCATCAATACATGTACATACCATCAATACATGTACATACCATCAATACATGTACATACCACCAATACATGTACATACCATCAATACATGTACATACCATCAATACATGTACATACCACCAATACATGTACATACCATCAATACATGTACATACCATCAATACATGTACATACCACCAATACATGTACATACCATCAATACATGTACATACCATCAATACATGTACATACCATCAATACATGTACATACCATCAATACATGTACATACCATCAATACATGTACATACCATCAATACATGTACATACCATCAATACATGTACATACCATCAATACATGTACATACCACCAATACATGTACATACCATCAATACATGTACATACCATCAATACATGTACATACCACCAATACATGTACATACCATCAATACATGTACATACCATCAATACATGTACATACCATCAATACATGTACATACCATCAATACATGTACATACCATCAATACATGTACATACCATCAATACATGTACATACCATCAATACATGTACATACCACCAATACATGTACATACCATCAATACATGTACATACCATCAATACATGTACATACCATCAATACATGTACATACCACCAATACATGTACATACCATCAATACATGTACATACCATCAATACATGTACATACCATCAATACATGTACATACCATCAATACATGTACATACCACCAATACATGTACATACCATCAATACATGTACATACCATCAATACATGTACATACCATCAATACATGTACATGCCATCAATATATGTACATGCCATCAATACATGTACATACCACCAATACATGTACATACCATCAATACATGTACATACCATCAATACATGTACATACCATCAATACATGTACATGCCATCAATACATGTACATGCCATCAATATATGTACATGCCATCAATACATGTACATACCACCAATACATGTACATACCATCAATACATGTACATACCATCAATACATGTACATACCATCAATATATGTACATACCATCAATACATGTACATACCATCAATACATGTACATGCCATCAATACATGTACATGCCATCAATACATGTACATACCATCAATACATGTACATACCATCAATATATGTACATACCATCAATACATGTACATACCATCAATACATGTACATCCCATCAATATATGTACATGCCATCAATACATGTACATGCCATCAATACATGTACATACCATCAATACATGTACATACCATCAATATATGTACATGCCATCAATACATGTACATGCCATCAATACATGTACATACCATCAATACATGTACATACCATCAATATATGTACATGCCATCAATACATGTACATACCATCAATATATGTACATACCATCAATACATGTACATACCATCAATACATGTACATCCCATCAATATATGTACATGCCATCAATACATGTACATGCCATCAATACATGTACATACCATCAATACATGTACATACCATCAATATATGTACATGCCATCAATACATGTACATGCCACCAATACATGTACATACCATCAATACATGCACATGCCATCAATACATGTACATGCCATCAATACATGCACATACCATCAATATATGTACATGCCATCAATACATGTACATGCCATCAATACATGTACATATCATCAATATATGTACATCCCATCAATACATGTACATGCCACCAATACATGTACATACCATCAATATATGTACATACCATCAATACATGTACATGCCATCAATACATGTACATGCCATCAATACATGTACATGCCATCAATACATGTACATGCCACCAATACATGTACATACCATCAATACATGTACATACCATCAATACATGTACATGCAACCAATACATGTACATACCGTCAATACATGTACATGCCATCAATACATGTACATACCATCAATACATGTACATGCCACCAATATATGTACATACCATCAATACATGTACATGCCACCAATACATGTACATACCATCAATACATGTACATGCCACCAATACATGTACATGCCACCAATACATGTACATACCGTCAATACATGTACATACCATCAATACATGTACATACCATCAATACATGTACATCCCATCAATACATGTACATCCCATCAATACATGTACATGCCACCAATACATGTACATGCCATCAATCGAGTACATGCCACCACTACATGTACATGCCACCAATACATGTACATACCATCAATACATGTACATGCCATCAATCGAGTACATGCCACCAATACATGTACATACCATCATTTCATGTACATGCCATCAATACATGTACATACCATCAATACATGTACATACCATCAATACATGTACATGCCGTCAATCGAGTACATGCCACCAATACATGTACATACCATCAATACATGTACATGCCATCAATCGAGTACATGCCACCAATACATGTACATACCATCATTTCATGTACATGCCATCAATACATGTACATACCATCAATACATGTACATGCCATCAATACATGTACATGCCATCAATACATGTACATGCCATCAATACATGTACATGCCACCAATACATGTACATACCATCAATACATGTACATGCCACCAATACATGTACATACCATCAATACATGTACATGCCATCAATACATGTACATGCCATCAATACATGTACATACCATCATTTCATGTACATGCCATCAATACATGTACATACCATCAATACATGTACATGCCATCAATACATGTACATGCCATCAATACATGTACATGCCATCAATACATGTACATGCCACCAATACATGTACATACCATCAATACATGTACATGCCATCAATACATGTACATACCGTCAATACATGTACATACCATCCATACATGTACATGCCATCAATACATGTACATACCGTCAATACATGTACATACCATCAATACATGTACATGCCATCAATACATGTACATACCGTCAATACATGTACATACCATCAATACATGTACATACCATCAATACATGTACATGCCATCAATACATGTACATACCATCAATACATGTACATGCCATCAATCGAGTACATGCCACCAATACATGTACATGCCATCAATACATGTACATGCCACCAATACATGTACATACCGTCAATACATGTACATGCCATCAATACATGTACATACCATCAATACATGTACATACCATCAATACATGTACATGCCATCAATACATGTACATGCCATCAATACATGTACATGCCATCAATACATGTACATGCCACCAATACATGCACATGCCATCAATACATGCACATGCCATCAATACATGTACATACCATCAATACATGTACATGCCACCAATACATGTACATACCGTCAATACATGTACATACCGTCAATACATGTACATACCATCAATACATGTACATACCGTCAATACATGTACATACCATCAATACATGTACATACCATCAATACATGTACATACCATCAATACATGTACATACCATCAATACATGTACATCCCATCAATACATGTACATGCCACCAATACATGTACATACCATCAATACATGTACATACCATCAATACGTGTACATGCCATCAATACATGTACATACCATCAATACATGTACATGCCATCAATACATGTACATGCCATCAATACATGTACATACCATCAATACATGTACATACCATCAATACATGTACATACCATCAATACATGTACATACCGTCAATACATGTACATACAATCAATACATGTACATGCCATCAATACATGTACATGCCACCAATACATGTACCAAACATCAATACATGTACATACCATTATTATGTAAGTCGAACGGTATCAACTAAGACGTGTATGTTATTATGTAAAGTGGAAAGGATAAACCTAGTCTTGACATTGATGAGACAGATAACCACAGCATATATATCACTGTGATGGCACAAATATATATATATATATCTATTTTGTTGAAGGCCCATCTGTCAGGATTAGACGAGACAACATCTATCAGTGAGAATCAACTGAGATCCCCCCGTCACGCCTGACCCCACTACGAGCGGCTGTCACCCGTCCTTCACTGCCACTGTTGGGCTGTTGTAGACTGACTCAGTATACAGTCCGTCTCATCATCAATCTTCACTGAACTTTCCCCGACATCTGTCTAAAATACGCTGTAGGTCCATTTGGGGGCAAATCTCGAACATTCTATTCCTCAACGCTACAGTCTATTTCTGTGTTCTCTTTCAAATACATCCCCCCCCCCCCCCCCCCCCCCCCCCACCCCCACCCCCACCCCCCACCCCCCCCACACACACACCTGTGTTGAACAGAGCCGTAACCTTCAGGTGAAAGGGGGGCACGGGTGGCCCAGTCGTCTAAGGCGCCGCTATATTCGCTGTGCAGAGTTGCGTCCCTTGGGCACGCCAGAAACCTATGATTGTGGGTTCGAATTCCGGTTCGCCCTGATTATGTTTCACTTCGGGCTTTCCTCCCACATTTAGCTGACACGCCGCTATATAACTGGAATACTGTTAAAAGCGGCGTAAAACCCAACCCACTCACTCACTCATTTGAAAGATAGACCAACAGTCATAATAAAGGAATAAATCAGTTTAACAGCCATTACATAAACTATAGGCATATTTCTGCCTCTTGATGATGACTGTGGCGTATATAATCTTTCTAGTCGTTTATACGTAGAAGTAATACGTATATATTGCTGCGTAGATTTTTAAGAAGTACCAGAAGACGTTGTCTGGCCCTAGATAGTGAGGATTCCGGACATTCTTATGTCCTATAGGCAGATCTGGCCAGGGTGATTCCATGTTTTTTGACTGATCATATTTTCCCTATCAATCGTAGTTAGTGATCATCTAACTATTCAATCAGGGGGTGTAACACATGGCTTTTGTAACAGTATCTCGGCCTCGACCAAACCTTGGACCATAACCCATCTGCAAGACATGGGAAGAAACAAGACATTTCATGGTACGTAGATCCGAGGAAACACGATGTGTGATGGTACGCAGATCCGAGGAAACACGATGTGTGATGGTACGTAGATCCGAGGAAACACGATGTGTGAAGGTACGTATATCCGAGGAAACACGATGTGTGATGGTACGTAGATCCGAGGAAACACGATGTGTGATGGTACGCAGATCCGAGGAAACACGATGTGTGATGGTACGTAGATCTTAGGAAACGAGATATGTGATGGTACGTTGACAAGAAAGAAACAAGATACCTGATGGTACGTGGATCTGAAGAAACATGTTATTTGATGGTGCGTACATCTAAAGATACAGTTTCTATGGTACGTAGATGTGAAGAGACAAGGTATCTGATATATGGTACTTTTACCGCTCCCGAAATTCATTTCGATTTAAATCGGGGCGTCTACGGGTTTTTTTTCTACTGGAGACTTGTTAGGTTCCTCAATGCAGTCAAAAAAGGAGATCCAATTTTGAAATCCCGGCAACTATAAAGAAACAACACCTTATCTGTTTCGTGAAAAAAGGATCTAAATTCGTGAAAATGCATGCCAATTGTAGTAACATTTCCTCGCCTAGTCAAACAATCGACTAGAACAACTAGAACAACTAGAACAACAATGAGTATCGTACTAGACGTGAGAAACTTGACAATTATAGATGGAAACCCGCCGCCTTCGTGTGCACTCCTATTGTTATTCACTACCCATTCATATCAGATAGAGCTCATGTCACACACACACGTCCAACGGAATACTTCTGTATCTAAATGTCCTGCACAAGCTATTACGTGCACTGCTCTCAAGTGCTTACGTCAACCAATATAAGATGACACGGATGTCACGCGTAGGTTCATCAAACGCGGAACTCTGGACAAAGGAAGCACCTCGGTCAAATGCACAGTTTCAGAGAATCTAAACAAGAGGCTCTGAATCATAAGGTTTCTTTGCCAGTACTAAGATGAACCGTGTTGATTTTTAATGTAATAAAAACGTGAGCTTCTCATTGTACAGTACAGACGTCATTATATCCAAAGTCTTGTGTGTTCTAGCGCTGATGTACAGTATCTGGATGCTGTTTGAACGATTTATTTTTATGGGACAGAGATATAATAATGTAGCTATTGTAATCGTCTCTGAAATAGAAACGACACTCATATGTTTGGTCGGGGAAAAATCTGTCACAAGATTTAATATGTAAGAGAATTGAATTTGCCTTCCCGAGCGGAATCTATACATTTATTTATAAAACATTCTGCACACGGCTGGTAAATAATGTGTCTGTTGAAGTACATCAGACGAACATTCACGTTATTAAGTGAACTAGATCCCACCCTTGGTGTTTGGGCCGACATCATGTTGAAGCGCAATGACGCAGCAGCTTCCTGCCACCCAGCAGGTGTGTCGGGCACAAATAGGCTAACCCCTGTAAAGCAGTTACATGAAAGGCATTCAGGCTTTTTAGAGGACGTAAAGACAGCTTGACAGCCAGCTATTTAGCCTTCTTGTCTATATTACATTGAAGAAGCGCTGCTCAGAACAGTGTTTGGACGTGCGTGCCAAGAACAGTTAGGCACTCCCGTTTAGTTGGTCTCTTCAAAATTGAGGCAATGCGTCAAGCCTTTCCAATGTAACAACAAAGTCCACATTTCCGCATATGGAATAGTAGTTGATGTTGTTAACGTTGCTGTCTTGCGAAGTAGTAGTTGATGTTGTTAATGTTGCCGTCTGGCGAAGTAGTAGTTAATGTTGCTGTATGACGGAGAAGCAGTTGATGTTGTTAATGTTGCTGTATGACGGAGTAGCAGCTGATGTTGTTAATGTTGCCGTATCACGAAGTAGTAGTTGATGTTGTTAATGTTGTTGTATGGCGGAGAAGCAGTTGATGTTGTTAATGTTGCTGTATGATGGAGTAGCAGTTGATGTTGTTAATGTTGCTGTATCACGGAGTAGCAGTTGATGTTGTTAATGTTGCTGTATGATGGAGTAGTAGTTGATATTGTTAATGTTGTTGTATGATGGAGTAGCAGTTGATGTTGTTAATGTTGCTGTATGACGGAGAAGCAGTTGATGCTGTTAATGTTGCTGTACGATAGAGTAGCAGTTGATGTTGGTAATGTTGCTGTACGTTAGAGTAGCAGTTGATGTTAACGTTGCTGTATGATGGAGAAGCAGTTGATGTTGTTAATGTTGCTGTATGACGGAGAAGCAGTTAATGTGTAATGTTGCTGTACGATAGAGTAGCAGTTGATGTTGTAAATATTGGTGTATGACGGAGAAGCAGTTGATACTGTTAATGTCACAATCAAATGCTGAGATGTGTTGGTGTGTATTGTTTCCAAAGCGTAGACAAGGCTGGGAACTCATGATAGCATATCATTCTACTGTGTCTAAAACTAAGTGTTCGCGTATTCATTTCCATATAATTATAAATACAGAAACCATGTTTCCTGTCTCAATCCTGGAAGAATTTATTCACGAAGATGTGTTGGGTTCTCTGTCCCAAATAACAGAGAAACGGTAGGTGATAGGTAGGTAGGTAGGTAGGTGAGGACTGTACACGTTATGCGAGATGAGCAGATAGCAGGACGGATACCGCTATCAGTCTGTTTAGGCGGGTATGGGAGTGCCTGGGTCCAACAATGTGTGACTATCTACCTTTGCATACCAGATGGATATCGCGATTTCCTTATACCACACGGATACGATAACATTGCCATTATGGCAGGGATAAGTTAACGATTTTAAAGGAGTATTTTAAGTGTTGATTGGCGGAGCGTGTGGTATTCACGCAGAATGTGTATCTGGCGCCAGTATTTACCTTGAAAAATCTTACACTTCCATCCACCCAGGCGCCAGGAAATGTATAACCCGCCCTCATCAAACATTCCCCCTAACTCAGGGTTGGACCCCTCCCCACATATTGATCAGTCATACTTTACGATGATATATGCTTTTAGTGAAATAAAAGCGACAAAACCCTTTCCATAATCAATAGAATCTCTGTCAAAAGCAGAATCGATTGTGAGGGAGTAAGTGAGATTGGTTTTACGCCGCTTTTCGCAATATTCCAGCAATATCATGGCGGGGGAAACCAGAAATGGGCTTCACACATTGTACCAATGTCGAGAATCGGCATGACGAGCGAACGCTTTAACCACTGGGCTACCCGACCGCCTTCAGAATGGATTGTAGGATTCCGACTGTATCACGAGCACGTGTTTATGAATCACTGTCAAATAGTGAGGATTCCAGGTGGTCGCGAAAATTGTGAGCGTATCCTGCCCCAGCGATGGTATCCGTCACAAACGCATGCAAAGGCAAATCAGTTGTTCACCTGAAAAAGAACACTCGAACATACGGTACAAGTCAAAATAAGGAATTGCATCGGATATCATTTTTGTCACTGATGCGTCAAATTTGGAAATGTCCTCCAATTTTGCATAGGAATATAGTTGAATCTGTCATATTCTTTAACTGTTAGGCTTTTCAGGCATCTAGAAAAGTATGAAGGACATGAATACATACACAATGGATAACAACTTGTTTTATTCATTGTCAGGGCGTTTCGATAGTATATATTAGTTTGTATTTTAACAATTACTTGTTCAAAGATAATTCCGCATTCAAAGTAAGTGACAGAAGTTTATTATGGGCCTAGTCTGTATTATTCAAGAATGGTCAGGAACTGAAGGTAGAGCTGTCTGCGTTAGTTTTCCAGTGATCAGGTTTCTAAATTGCTTTTCTATTATCAATGGAACCGACAGTATTTTATCCTGCGATGCAGTATATCTCAGTAAGTTTCGATAGTTAATGTATGGCCAGTAACAATTTACTGTACAAACCACTTGATACTGTATATATGATCATCGACTACTGGTGCAACACTTGATACTGTATATATGATCACCGACTACTGGTGCAACACTTGATACTGTATATATGATCATCGACTACTGGTGCAACACTTGATACTGTATATATGATCACCGACTACTGGTGCAACACTTGATACTGTATATATGATCACCGACTACTGGTGCAACACTTGATACTGTATATATGATCACCGACTACTGGTGCAACACTTGATACTGTATATATGATCACCGACTACTGGTGCAATACTTGATACTGTATATATGATCACCGACTACTGGTGCAACACTTGATACTGTATATATGATCACCGACTACTGGTGCAACACTTGATACTGTATATATGATCACCGACTACTGGTGCAACACTTGATACTGTATATATGATCAACGACTACTAGTGCAACACTTGATACTGCATATATGATCACCGACTACTGGTGCAACACTTGATACTGTATATATGATCACCGACTACTGGTGCAACACTTGATACTGTATATATGATCACCGACTACTGGTGCAACACTTGATACTGCATATATGATCACTGTCCACTGGTACAACACTTGATACTGTATATATGATCACCGACTACTGGTGCAATACTTGATACTGTATATATGATCACCGACTACTGGTGCAACACTTGATACTGTATATATGATCACCGACTACTGGTGCAACACTTGATACTGCATATATGATCACTGTCCACTGGTACAACACTTGATACTGTATATATGATCACCGACTACTGGTGCAACACTTGATACTGCATATATGATCACTGTCCACTGGTACAACACTTGATACTGTATATATGATAACTGACTACTGGTGCAACACTTGATACCGTATATATGATCACTGACTACTGGTGCAACACTTGATACTGTATATATGATCACCGACTACTGGTGCAACACTTGATACTGTATATATGATCACTGACTACTGGTGCAACACTTGATACCGTATATATGATCACTGACTACTGGTGCAACACTTGATACTGCATATATGATCACCGACTACTGGTGCAACACTTGATACTGTATATATGATCACTGACTACTGGTGCAACACTTGATACTGTATATATGATCACTGACTACTGGTGCAACACTTGATACTGTATATATGATCACTGTCCACTGGTTCAACACTTGATACTGCATATATGATCACCGACTACTGGTGCAATACTTGATACTGTATATATGATCACTTACTACTGGTGCAACACTTGATACTGTATATATGATCACCGACTACTGGTGCAATACTTGATACTGTATATATGATCACCGACTACTGGTGCAACACTTGATACTGTATATATGATCACCGACTACTGGTGCAACACTTGATACTGTATATATGATCACCGACTACTGGTGCAACACTTGATACTGTATATATGATCAACGACTACTAGTGCAACACTTGATACTGCATATATGATCACCGACTACTGGTGCAACACTTGATACTGTATATATGATCACCGACTACTGGTGCAACACTTGATACTGTATATATGATCACCGACTACTGGTGCAACACTTGATACTGCATATATGATCACTGTCCACTGGTACAACACTTGATACTGTATATATGATCACCGACTACTGGTGCAACACTTGATACTGCATATATGATCACTGTCCACTGGTACAACACTTGATACTGTATATATGATCACCGACTACTGGTGCAACACTTGATACTGCATATATGATCACTGTCCACTGGTACAACACTTGATACTGTATATATGATAACTGACTACTGGTGCAACACTTGATACCGTATATATGATCACTGACTACTGGTGCAACACTTGATACTGTATATATGATCACCGACTACTGGTGCAACACTTGATACTGTATATATGATCACTGACTACTGGTGCAACACTTGATACCGTATATATGATCACTGACTACTGGTGCAACACTTGATACTGCATATATGATCACCGACTACTGGTGCAACACTTGATACTGTATATATGATCACTGACTACTGGTGCAACACTTGATACTGTATATATGATCACCGACTACTGGTGCAACACTTGATACTGTATATATGATCACTGTCCACTGGTTCAACACTTGATACTGCATATATGATCACCGACTACTGGTGCAATACTTGATACTGTATATATGATCACTTACTACTGGTGCAACACTTGATACTGTATATATGATAACAGGTTTCTGTAATGAAACAGAAGACGATTTGAAGACTTCATAAACTTCAAAGTGAATATGGGTATAATGAAAGGAATGATAACACTTGACGAGGTCACCATGCGAAAACAAGGACACTCAGACCCGACCCCTTTGGCGGTCTGACCGGACCGAGACCGCGGATTGACCTCGTCAAGAGTAATTATTTGTATGCTACTGTTCACGTACCAAATGTGAGGTCTAAACAATCAGTATAACAACATTTTATATAAACATACCAGCCAAAAGAAACTTTAGACTTGACCAAAACTGTACACACTTTATCAAAACGTTACCGGCTGAAAACTGTCGCCGAAACACTGCAAACATAAGGTCCAAAACACAACTATGACACCCGTATCAAAAACATCAACTTCCAAAAGCCATCATCAAAACTGGATGTGTACTTTCTATTGCCCGGCAGTATAGTTTAGAATATACTCAGTGCGACGGTAGGGAGTGCATAAGAAACGTGAATTAACAAAACAAACAGGATACGATTTTGGATTATTAAATAGCCAAGTCATGTCCCAAGGCACACTATTATCCTTTTGATTTACATTACTTGGTGAATGACGGAAGCAGTGTTTTATTTCATACATATCATGGTCGGGGCTCAAAAGTTGCTGTGTCACGTGGGCATCCCAGTTTAATGGCATCCTCTTGGCTTGTTACCGTGACTCGATAATGACGTCACATCAGGATGACCCGAAGCCATGACTACGCGGTTTAGACACACCGATGTGTACTCATGACAGGCATGTACATTCCAGGTACATGTAGAAACTCATAGCCATGGCCGAAACGTCATTCCGACGATGACTACTTCTCCTTGGTAAATAAAAGCGTAACAGGATATGCAAAGTGCAAGCATTTTTCAGATGGTATTCAGAAGCCTGAAGATTAATGCATCCATCCATCCATCCATCCATCCGTCCGTCCGTCCGTCCGTCATATCAGTGACATGTGTCGTAATGAGGATGATGTTGGTATCTAGGACTCGTCATGATACAACAATGATGCCATATCCTCTGTAATAAATCCAACACGATGTATTACCCGAATCTCAGTGTGTCATCCTCACAATGCTTGGGTGACATGGTAGGACTATGACAAATGGCCTTGCCTAAAAGTGTCGACTGCGATTCATTGTACACCGCGTCACCTGGCTGGGGTGCGTCATCAGCAACATACCTCTCAAAGGGATAACACGACGTCATGTCAGAGCAATTTAAAACATAAATCTTAGTTAGCAAAACACTTAACAACATACGGTGTTTCATGTATGTGCTTTGAGGTGACACTAAGGGCCGACTATAAAAAGCGTTAAAGGTTGCGGTGGAGGGAGATGGGGTTGGGGTTGGGGGGATCTTCGGTTACTGACCCAAAACACGAAATTTTCTCTGAAAGCAGAAGGTGAATAATTATTTTTAAACATCCCATTCTAACATTTCCAGCGAATTTCAGTAAAGCCTGAAGCAAAAAAATTCCAATATTTTCTGGAACAAATTATTTCTAGCACAAAAAATCCATTACCCAAAAGTCAAATATATTTTAGCAGAGTTGAACAATTCATCACTTAGTGTCGTGGTATATCTTAATGTTTGCACCAAGAAAACGATACTTTCACTTCTCTAAGTCTTATCTAATGGTGGCGTCATCAAACATACACCCTCACTTTACTTACATTGAAACTTGCAGGAATAACAGATTCTCAGCACTTCCGTCTAATGCTCGCACCATCATATGCACGCCCTTATTACACGCATATGTAATGCTGGCGTCACCAACTATATGGCCTCTTCACATCAACCTATCATACACACACATCTAATGCTGTCTTTTAGAACTCCTTTCTACACATACATCTAATGTCATAAACAACACAGCCTCTTCACATCCATCTAACATACACACATATCTAATGTTGGTGTCATCAAACATACAGTCTGTCCACAAATCCATCTAATGTTGGCGTCATCAAACATACAGTCTGTCTACACATGCATCTAATGTTGGTGTCATCAAACATACAGTCTGTCCACAAATCCATCTAATGTTGGCGTCATCAAACATACAGTCTGTCTACACATGCATCTAATGTTGGTGTCATCAAACATACAGTCTGTCCACAAATCCATCTAATGTTGGTGTCATCAAACATACAGTCTGTCTACACATGCATCTAATCTTAATGTTATCAAACATACAGTCTGTCCACAAATCCATCTAATGTTGGTGTCATCAAACATACAGTCTGTCTACACATGCATCTAATCTTAATGTTATCAAACATACAGTCTGTCTACACATGCATCTAATGTTGGTCTGTCTTCAAACATACAGTCTGTCTACACATGCATCTAATCTTAATGTTATCAAACATACAGTCTGTCCACAAATCCATCTAATGTTGGCGTCATCAAACATACAGTCTGTCTACACATGCATCTAATGTTGGTGTCATCAAACATACAGTCTGTCCACAAATCCATCTAATGTTGGTGTCATCAAACATACAGTCTGTCTACACATGCATCTAATCTTAATGTTATCAAACATACAGTCTGTCCACAAATCCATCTAATGTTGGTGTCATCAAACATACAGTCTGTCTACACATGCATCTAATCTTAATGTTATCAAACATACAGTCTGTCTACACATGCATCTAATGTTGGTGTCATCAAGCATACAGTCTGTCTACACATGCATCTAATGCTGGTATAATCAAACATACAGTCTGTCTACACATGCATCAATCTTAATGTTATCAAACATACAGTCTGTCTACACGTGCATCTAATCTTTGTGTCATCAAACATACAGTCTGTATACACATGCATCTAATGTTAACGTCACCAAGCATACAGTCTGTCTAAACATGCATCTAATAATGATGTCATCTAACATACAGTCTGTCTACACATGCATCTAATGTTGGTGTCATCAAGCATACAGTCTGTCTACGCATGCATCTAATGCTGGTATAATCAAACATACAGTCTGTCTACACATGCATCAATCTTAATGTTATCAAACATACAGTCTGTCTACACATGCATCTAATGCAGGTATAATCAAACATACAGTCTGTCTACACATGCATTAATCTTAATGTTATCAAACATACAGTCTGTCTACACGTGCATCTTATCTTGGTGTCATCAAGCATACAGTCTGTCTACACATGCATTAATCTTAATGTTATCAAACATACAGTCTGTCTACACATGCATTAATCTTAATGTTATCAAACATACAGTCTGTAAACACATGCATCTAATGTTGGTGTCATCAAACATACAGTCTGTAAACACATGCATCTAATGTTGCTGTTATCAAGCATACAGCCTGTCTACAAATGAATCTAATGTTGGTGTCATCAAACATACAGTCTGTAAACACATGCATCTAATGTTGCTGTTATCAAGCATACAGCCTGTCTACAAATGAATCTAATGCTGGTGTCATCAAACATACAGTCTGTAAACACATGCATCTAATGTTGCTGTTATCAAGCATACAGCCTGTCTACAAATGAATCTAATGTTGGTGTCATCAAACATACAGTCTGTAAACACATGCATCTAATGTTGCTGTTATCAAGCATACAGCCTGTCTACAAATGAATCTAATGTTGGTGTCATCAAACATACAGTCTGTAAACACATGCATCTAATGTTTGTGTCATCAAACATACAGTCTGTCTACAAATGAATCTAATGTTGGTGTCATCAAACATACAGTCTGTAAACACATGCATCTAATGTTTGTGTCACCAAACATACAGTCTGTCTACAAATGAATCTAATGTTGGTGTCATCAAACATACAGTCTGTAAACACATGCATCTAATGTTTGTGTCATCAAACATACAGTCTGTCTAAACATGCATCTAATAGTGGTGTCATCTAACATACAGGGGCGGTCGGGTAGCCTAGTGGTTAAAGCGTTCGCTCGTCACGCCGAAGACCCGGGTTCAATTCCCGACATGGGTACAATGTGTGAAGCCCATTTCTGGTGTCCCCCGCCGTGATATTGCTGGAATATTGCTAAAAGCGGCGTAAAAACCATACTCACTCTCTCTAACATACAGTCTGTCTACACATGCATCTAATGTTGGTGTTATCAAACATACAGTCTGTCTACACATGCATCTAATGTTGGTGTCATCAAGCATACAGTCTGTCTACACATGCATCTAATGTTGGTGTCATCTAGCATACAGTCTGTCTACACATGCATCTAATGTTGGTGTCATCTAGCATACAGTCTGTCTACACATGAATCTAATCTTGGTGTCATCTAACATACAGTCTGTCTACACATGCATCTAATGTTGGTGTTATCAAACATACAGTCTGTCTACACATGCATCTAATGTTGGTGTCATCTAGCATACAGTCTGTCTACACATGCATCTAATGTTGGTGTCATCTAGCATACAGTCTGTCTACACATGAATCTAATCTTGGTGTCATCTAGCATACAGTCTGTATACACATGCATCTAATCTTGGTGTCATCAAGCATACAGTTTGTCTACACATGCATCTAATCTTGGTGTCATCAAGCATAAGTCTGTCTTCATATGAATCTAATCTTAATGTTATCAAACATACAGTCTGTCTACACATGAATCTAATGTTGGTGTCATCAAGCATACAGTCTGTCCACACATGCATCTAATGTTGGTGTCATCAAGCAAATTTTCTGTCTACACATGCATCTATGTTGGTGTCATCAAGCATACAGTCTGTCTACACATGGATCTAATGTTGGTGTCATCAAGCATACAGCCTCTCTCGCTGACACAGCTACTGAATGTGTATGTCTTTGTGTGTTACAATCCGCTGACACGATATAAGTGTTGTTATCTCCAATCAGTAGCACGACATAACAGCGGGGGTACGCCCAGGTGTAATCGCCAGTTTTGATGTTATCACGTGTTAGAGAAACTCTTTCCGCGATGAAGATTAACTGATAACATTTTGATAGAATATACCCCGTTTCAAACCCGATATACTTGACGAGTTATACCACAGATGTATTAGAAACTGATTGCAGCTAAAAAAGTTATAATTGGTTGACTTTAAACTTCCCGACAGGCATTGAATGTCAGAAAGATAAATCATTTTGGACGATAGCGTGGTGTTAGATGTAGAAATATTTCGTCAAATACTCTCTTTAAACATCAATACAAAATACCGATTATTCTTTCAATTAATATAAAATTGTTAAAAAAAATGGAGCCAAAATATCAACTTGCACCAGCTAAACGTAGCTGCCTCGTCTGAGGCTTTGAAATAAAACAAGATTGTATGTTGTAGTCAGTACTTTGTAGTCCTTTTATCACAACCGTGATTGATGTTTATGTTGACTATAGTCAATGAACTGCATGAACCATCTATTCGCTCTATGGTTCGGTAAATTCCCATTTGATTTATTAAGGGAGCACGTGTCAGCATCGACGGGAAAGATCATGCTTCTTTTTTATTCTAAATATGACCAATACAGCCCACACTAAACAGTTTACACGTGTAATTTAATTTATGCAGAAACCCTGGCACTTTCCTTGTTTAGCATTTGACATTGGGTGCATGTGAGGCTATAGTCCTGCAGCCTGACTGGCATGATTGATGGTGGTATCTGCCCAGGGCTGAGGGCAACTGATCATACGTATTTGTGTTACGCGGACGTTGATTGAATATAAGCTGTGCAACCAACTGCGTTTGAGCTTGGCAAATGTACTGAAATAGAATCACGACTATAAAGCGAGATGTGACCCTGAACAATCGTTTGAGCTTTCATTCATCCGCAGTACTAGTCATAGCAACAGTGAATATATCCACATGCATTATTAGTCAAACCAAGAGTGAATATATTTGCCTGTAGTATTAGTAAAACGAACATGGAATATGTTCACCTGGGGCCCGTTCCACAAAACCATCTTAGCGCTACGACTGTCGTAAGTCTATGTTAAAGTAAAGTCACGATCATCTTAGCACAAAGATCGCTTTATGGAACAGGCACCTGCAGTATAATCTTGTTGAATAAATTCACATGCAGTGTTCGTCATACCAACAGTGAATAAATTCACATGCAGTATTAATTATACCAACAGTGAATAAATTTACATGCAGTATTAGTTATACCAACAGTGAATAAATTCACACGCAGTATTAGTATACCAACAGTGAATACATTAATCTGCGGTATTTGTTATACGAAAATGGATTAGAATCTGCGGTATTGGATATATAAACAAACAGGCACATGCACTATAGTTATACACACAGTAAATACGTTTGCCTGCAATATTAGTTAATATCAATATGGAATATTTTTTAATGTGAAGTGTACACGATATAGGACCTGAGGTCGGTCACATTACCGCGAAACTGAAGTTCAAAAGTGCGTGTAAGACACATTTTGACGTTCCTGATCATTTAGACCCCTTAATCTTGCCTATTCAAGCATATCCTCGGAACAACCATCCCCCGGAGAACAAACTGAAGACAAGCACACCCAAACAATCGTAGTATCGACTCGATCCATGTCTACACTACAGTGACAGTCAACAGCAATCTATGAATTTACATAAGTATCTATCTGACACATCTTTACAATCACCTTTCTATGATCGGCCAATTGATCAATGATGAGTAATACATAATGGCCACAGGTTCATTAACAACTTCGGAAATCGTTTATCGTGTCTGACATTTTGACGTCTTGTACTTGGTGTAAATGTATTACGACGCGTTGTCAATGTGACTGACTTACTGTGGTAGCTTTTAACAGACATTTCTCATCTAAAAATGCTATTATTCGAATATATTTGCTGAAAACAAGCTACAAACGATATCACTGAATACGCTCACGCAACCTCTACTTCTCAGGAACTACTTCATTCCGCGATGCAGCTGGTTGTTGTATGGCTGTCAGGGTAAACAGGAAGTCACATCTACTAAATGAATTTGTGTACAGATCGACATCCTTCGAGGTGAAAAACAGTGATTTGAAAAATGTGAAAAATCAAAAGTGAAAATCAATTCTTAAATATATTCGGCTGCAGTAGTAGTTATACCAACATGGAGTACATACACCTGCAGTATTAGTTATACCAACATTGAGTACATACACCTGCAGTATTAGTTATACGAACATGGAGTACATAAACCTGCTGTATTAGTTATACCAACATTGAGTACATAAACCTGCTGTATTAGTTATACCAACATGGAGTACATACACCTGCAGTATTAGTTATACCAACATTGAGTACATAAACCTGCTGTATTAGTTATACCAACATGGAGTACATACACCTGCAGTATTAGTTATACCAACATCGAATACATACACCTGCAGTATTAGTTATACCAACATGGAGTACATACACCTGCAGTATTAGTTATACCAACATGGAGTACATACACCTGCAGTATTAGTTATACCAACGTGGAATACATACACCTGCTGTATTCGTTTTACCAACATGGAGTACATGCACCTGCTGTATTAGTTATACCAACATGGAGTACATACACCAGCAGTTTTTATTTTACTTAAATACAGGGAATAAATTCACATGCTCTATTCGTTTTACCAACGGGGAATAAATTCACCTGCTGTATTCGTTTTACCAACGGGGAATAAATTCTCAGCAGCATTTATCTTACTTAACTACGGGGAATAAATTCACCTGCAGTGTTCATTTTACCAACGGGGAATACATTCACCTGCAAAAGTGGTTATAAAAAAACTTTTAATGAATATTGTTGGTACACTACTTGCTTATTTTGATTTCTTCTATAACACCTTTATAACACTCCCTCCTCAATAAATATACATTGTATCATGCCCTCACTTGGGGTATAGAGGGGATGTTTTAAGAATTCATCGTCAGTCAGATGAACTATCTCACTATGAAAGCACCGATGTATTCCTGAAGCAGCCCTGTCTAATTAATTGGACTGTTCAAATGAGGAGCTGTGGTCGTGTGATCACAGATATCAGGTGATCTGTGCTCTTTGGCGATACGATGAACTTGTCGGTAATGAGCAGGAGCATTAGGTGACGTGGGTGTACTCCGTAGTATTAGTTACACGAACCTGGAATACATATACGCGAGCTTGACACGCCCAGAAAGTTAGTAGCCAATCATACGATCTGTCAATCAAGACAAGAGGCGAGAACTGCAACAGTCATACTATAACGAACCGAAACAAATATGTCAAGGAGAAGGCGGCTGTTTCAAATAACATGGTCAGTTACCGCTAGATTCTAACATTAGTCCCAGGAGAACGGGAAGACACAGTTGGAAAATGTGGGTTAGAAATGACAAACGACATGAAATTTGTGGAACCCAGTGCTGTTTCATTCATTCTCGGCCTTCGGTCTCAAAGGGTAGTTTGGACAATGAATATGCATGAATTTCGCTGAATGTCCTGTGCATGACGATACACGTGAGCAGAAAGGGAATTCCCTAGACTGAAATATTGGGATTCCCCGACATTTCGTAGTTATAAATGTAGTCCGCCTCCATGGGCGTAGCTGAATTTTTTTCATTCATTGGGAAAGGAATGCAATAACAAGTGACCAATTCAGCTAATCAGAATGCAAAAATTACAATGAAAAATTTATTTATTACATTATATCTTTCCAAAACACAACAATAACAATCCAGCGCATGTCTTAAACGAAGTTAAAACGGATGCAGTACACACTCTATTTCGACAAGGTTATATCAGATGCAGTCTGCCCTCTATTTCAGCTAGCTTATATCAGATGCAGTACACACTCTATTTCAATAAGGTTAGGGGCGGTCGGGTAGCCTAGTGGTAAAAGCGTTCGCTCGTCACGCCGAACACCCGGGTTCGATTCCCGACACGGGTACAATGTGTGAAGCCCATTTCTGGTGTCCCCCGTCGTGATATTGCTGGAATATTGCTAAAAGCGGCGTAAAACCATACTCACTCACTCACTCAGTAAGGTTATTCAGATGCAGTACACCCTCTATTTCAACAAGGTTATATCAGATGCAGTACACACTCTATTTCAACCAGGTTATATCAGATGCAGTACACACTCTATTTCAACAAGGTTATATCAGATGCAGTACCCACGCTACTTCAACAAGTATATATTAGATGTAGTACACACTCTATTTCAACAAGGTTATATCAGATGCAGTACACACTCAATTTCAACAAGGATATATTAGATGTAGTACACACTCTATTTCAACAAGGTTATATCAGATGCAGTACACACTCAATTTCAGCAAGGTTATATCAGATGTAGAACACACTCTATTTCAGCAAAGTTATATCAGATGTAGTACACACTCTATTTCAACAAGGTTATATCAGATGCAGTATACACGCTACTTCAGCAAGGATAAATCAGATGAATACACACACTTCTTCAACAAGTATATATTAGATGTAGTACACACGCTACTTCAACAAGATTATATCAGATGCAGTACACACTCTATTTCAACAAGGTTATATCAGATGCAGTACACACGCTACTTCAGCAAGGAAAAATCAGATGAATACACACACTTCTTCAACAAGATTATATCAGATGCAGTACACACTCTATTTCAACAAGGTTATATCAGATGCAGTACACACTCTATTTCAACAAGGTTATATCAGATGCAGTACACACTCTATTTCAACAAGGTTATATCAGATGCAGTACACACTCTATTTCAACCAGGTTATATCAAATGCAGTACCCACGCTACTTCAACAAGTATATATTAGATGTACTACACACTCTTTTTCAACAAGGTTATATCAGATGCAGTACACACTGAATTTCAACAAGGATATAATAGATGTAGTACACACTCTATTTCAACAAGGTTATATCAGATACAGTACACACTCAATTTCAGCAAGGGTATGTCAGATGTAGTACACACTCTATTTCAACAAGGTTATATCAGATGCAGTACACACTCTATTTCAACAAGGTTATATCAGATGCAGTACACACTCTATTTCAACAAGGTTATATTAAATGCAGTACCCACGCTACGTCAACAAGGTTATATTAGATGTAGTACACACTCTATTTCAACAAGGTTATATCAAATGCAGTACCCACGCTACGTCAACAAGGTTATATTAGATGTAGTACACACTCTATTTCAACAAGGTTATATCAGATGCAGTACACACACTATTTCAACAAGGTTATATCAGATGCAGTACACACGCTGCTTCAGCAAGGATAAATCAGATGAATACACACACTTCTTCAACAAGGATATATTAGATGTAGTACACACGCTACTTCAACAAGATTATATCAGATGCAGTACACACTCTATTTCAACAAGGTTATATCAGATGCAGTACCCACGCTACTTCAACAAGTATATATTAGATGTAGTACACACTCTATTTCAACAAGGTTATATCAGATGAATACACACACTTCTTCAACAAGGATATATTAGATGTAGTACACACGCTACTTCAACAAGATTTTATCAGATGCAGTACACACACTATTTCAACAAGGTTATATCAGATGTAGTACACACTCTATTTCAACAAGGTTATATCAGATGCAGTACACACTCTATTTCAACAAGGTTATATCAGATGCAGTACACACTCTATTTCAACCAGGTTATATCTAATGCAGTACCCACGCTACTTCAACAAGTATATATTAGATGTAATACACACTCTATTTCAACAAGGTTATATCAGATGTAGTACACACTCTATTTCAACAAGGTTATATCAGATGCAGTACACACTCTATTTCAACAAGGTTATATCAGATGCAGTACACACGCTACTTCAGCAAGGATAAATAAGATGAATACACACACTTCTTCAACAAGGATATATTAGATGTAGTACACACTCTATTTCAACCAGGTTATATCAAATGCAGTACCCACGCTACTTCAACAAGTATATATTAGATGTAATACACACTCTATTTCAACAAGGTTATATCAGATGCAGTACACACTCTATTTCAACCAGGTTATATCAAATGCAGTACCCACGCTACTTCAACAAGTATATATTAGATGTAATACACACTCTATTTCAACAAGGTTATATCAGATGCAGTACACACTCTATTTCAACAAGGTTATATCAGATGCAGTACACACTCTATTTCAACAAGGTTATATCAGATGCAGTACACACTCTATTTCAACAAGGTTATATCAGATGCAGTACACACTCTATTTCAACAAGGTTATATCAGATGCAGTGCACACTCTATTTCGACAAGGTTATATCAGATGCAGTGCACACTGTATTTCAACCAGGTTATATCAGATGCAGTACACACTCTATTTCAACCAGGTTATATCAGATGCAGTGCACACTCTATTTCAACAAGATTATATCAGATGCAGTACACTCTGTATTTCAACAAGATTATATCAGATGTAGTACACACTATATTTCAACCAGGTAACATCAGATGCAATACACAAGCTACTTCAACCAGGTAACATCAGATGCAATACACAAGCTACTTCAACAAGGTTATATCAGATGCAGTACACACTCTATTTCAACAAGGTTATATCAGATGCAGTACACACTCTATTTCAACAAGGTTATATCAGATGCAGTACACACTCTATTTCAACAAGGTTATATCAGATGCAGTACACACTCTATTTCAACAAGGTTATATCAGATGCAGTGCACACTCTATTTCAACAAGGTTATATCAGATGTAGTACACACTCTATTTCAACAAGGTTATATCAGATGCAGTACACACTCTATTTCAACAAGGTTATATCAGATGCAGTACAAACGCTACTTCAGCAAGGATATATTAGATGTAGTACACACTCTATTTCAAC
The DNA here is from genome assembly GCF_023055435.1 of Haliotis rufescens. NCBI lineage: Eukaryota > Metazoa > Mollusca > Gastropoda > Lepetellida > Haliotidae > Haliotis > Haliotis rufescens. The sequence continues at coordinate 46,774,118 of NW_025964001.1, read as the reverse complement.
AAGGTTATATCAGATGTAGTACACACTCTATTTCAACAAGGTTATATCAGATGCAGTACACACTCTATTTCAACAAGGTTATATCAGATGCAGTACACACTCTATTTCAACACGGTTATATCAGATGCAGTGCACACTCTATTTCAACAAGGTCATATCAGATGCAGTGCACACTCTTTTTCAACAAGATTATATCAAATGCAGTAGGCGCACTAGTCCAACAAGACTATATAAGACGCACTACACACACGCTTTTCACAAGATTATATCTTATTCAAAAAGTAATTGATCAAACATGCATACAAACATACAATATCAAATTGGATTATTTTAAACATGTAAATAGAGGTTATCACGCGAGTGTGTTTGGGGATGCTAAATATCATGCATTAGGAATAAACATTGTATTAAGCGAGGCTTGGCGAGCTGAATACATAGTGTTTATTCCTTATACAGGATATTTACCATCCCCAAACACACAAGCGTGATAACCTCTTTACCATATAATGTCATTCAGTAATTCTGTTGGCCCAGTTGGCCCAGTTGTCTAAGGCGCCGCGATTCGCTGTGCAGAGTTGCGTCCCTTGGGCACGCCAGAAACCTATGATTGTGGGTTCGAATCCCGGTTCGCCCCGATTATGTTTCTAGGTTTGTCAGCACCATACCCGGTTTCACCGAAGTGGTAAACGTCTGAGACCTGCATCACTTCGGACTTTTCCCCCACATTAAGCTGACACGCCGCAATATAACTGGAATACTGTAAAAGCGGCGTTAAACCCTTGAAAATCGCTTTCTCTCACAAACATTACCTAAACATTGCGAGTTTTCCTGGAATGCGCGCATAAATATTTATTACGTCCCCGGGTAAGTGATGTGTCAGTCGGACAGTGACAGTAGCCAATATAGTTCCAACTGAAAGCTGTTTCTTATACAGTGGCGAAGCAACATATACGCAAAACAACAATAGTTTTTACTTGCATTTCGCGGCAATCCGGTCTGTCCGCTAGAGTAACTGCCCTTTGTTAAAGGGAAGCTTCTCTAACCCTAGTCTATGAGACGTCACGGCCACGTTCAGACGTTGTTGACAGTCGGCCTGTCCTGTCATAACGTTAAGAAGTGCAAACAGATGTACACACAGCGAAAAACGAAACAAGGTAACAATTCAAACATATTTCGGCCAAATCCAACTATTTTAGTTTGTGGAAAAGGTTTCAAGCTGCACAGATATGGCTACTGATCCCGCTTGGCTAGGCCTAGTGCCCTCGCAAAACTGTTTTGAAATTTAAGTTGAAACAAGTTGCCAAAATGCCTTAGCTACGTCACATTTAGATACTGATTTTAAGTATATTAGACTGTTCTTTTGATAATGATAGCAATTATCTGTGTAATTTATCCAGATTTCCGATGGTTAATTCTGACTCGATTGTCGAATGACAAGGGCGACGCCATGTTTGTCTATAAACACTGAAAGTAGTCCCTACTTGACCTTTGATATTTGCATCTCTATACGCATATGACCCCAACGGATATCGTTTTTATCCGTTGGCTTTATCCTGCCGAGAAACCTACCCATTATATGATAAACCTGAATATTTTACATGGACAATTGTTGTTAAATGAAATAGTTTTACCACACAGCTCTGTGACTTTGTTGTGTATACTGGGTAGCATACAATTCTTACAAATAACATGACTAAGCAGATAATTATAACTAATAAAAGGTTTACTGACATCACAATGTTGGTGCTTTCAGAATAGTATGGTCTTAATACCAGAGAAAATGGACTCGCTATGAACAGGAAGTAAACACATATAAAGGGACATAAGTCTGTTGGCTTAATATCGGGTGTTTACGAATGAAAGAATCGGACATGGCCGATTATTTTATACACTACCCCAAGTATAATTGGTTCCTCTTGGCTGCCTAATATTAGACTGAGACGACCTGACTGTCACGTCTAAAGTAGGTATCCGCTTGGGGTCATCCTGATCGGTCGAATATATGGTTAAGACCAAATAAATAGCGGGCGGCTGATATTCAAGCATATTCGAGGGATCCCTACCCTGGAGATTAACAAACTCAAATCAGATTATTAAAATATTTAATCAGTAGGGGTGTAAAGACAAAATATATAGTGTTTGCTTGTCAGCACTGTTTTATTCATGGCATGAGAATAGTTTAACACCAAGAAGTTCATAGGATTATATACTTCATACATGGAGTTTATTCCCACACGCCCAGGAAGTTCGCAACCGAATCCGTGCCAGAAATCTCCGAGTTTTGGCGATTATCTCTCTGTCTTCTCAGACTTTGATCCACAGCGATGCATCAACCTCTCTTCGCTGTTCGACTGTTCTCTCTTTACCATGGTTATCAAGTCATAGATGTTTGGTTTGCAAGACGGCATTTATTTATTCTGTGCAGCCCTTCAATGTTGTTGGTCTTGTTCCAGGTACATCTGTCTCAGTGGCCATCGATCCAAGTCGTAGTGATGTACTCCATGTCCTTCATAACGTGATAGACCTGTGAAGATCCGTGGTAGAATAGGTCTTCAACAACCCATACATGCCGTAAAAGGCGACTATGCTTGTCGTAAGAGACGACTAACGGGATCAGGTGGTCAGAAGATGTCGACTGTAATACAAAATAGTGCAATATATACAAGGACAAATCACCAATCACAAACATTCAGTATTGCCGTACACTCCCACAGAAATAAATAAGAAGATCCCAAGAGGCTAGCTCTCCCTGGAACACCATGAAGATGATTTGTGGAAGAAGCTCTTCTTTCACCTGTGAAATTCACTCGAGGCACTATTCGCACACAGATCACGGAAGAGTAAGTGAGTGAGTGAGTTGGGTTTAACGCCGCTTTTAACAGTATTACAGTGATATCAAGGCGTGTCAGCTTCATGTTGGAGGAAAGCCCGAAGTGAGGCAGGTCTCAGACGTTTACCACTTCGGTGAAACCCACGAGCACAGGAATGGTGCTGAATAACCTAGGAACATAATCGGGGCGAAACGGGATTCGAACCCACAATCATAGGTTTCTGGCGTGCAACTCTGCATAGCGAATCGCGGCGCCTAAGACGACTGGGCCACCCGTGCCCCTAGATCACGGAGGAGCACCAGCTACTCTAGTCCGCTTGTTCTGTCCCGGCTGGAATACTGTAATCGCCTTTTGGCGGGGATACCAAAACACCAGATGGCAAAATTACAACGTGTTCAAAACCGAGCAGACCGTATTGTCACCGGAACACCATAATTTCATGACCACACAACACCAGGGCCGATGTCTCTACAAGTGAGTGAGTGAGTGTGTGAGCATGGTTGTATGCCGCTTTTAGCAATATCCAGCAATATTACTGCGTCGGACACCAGAAATGGGCTTTACACATTGTACCCATGTCGGGAATCGAACCCGGGTCTTCGGCGTGACGAGCGAACGCTTTAACCCCTACCATTTTTATCTGACCGTCCCTGATATCTCTACAAGCAAGAGTGGATCTTAATATAATTTCCCTTGAGTATCAGTGCATAAGGACTCTGCACCAAATCTCATGCAGGTGTATACTTCTACAAGATCTCTCCGCTTCAGCAACCAGGCGAAGGCCGTTGTCCCGTCTGATAAACTAAAAACCTTTGGCTAACGCCCTGTCGGAGTAGCAGTTGTCTTCCTTGGTACTTAAATGTGCTGAATCTTTAGCACAATTAAAATAATAGTTAAAACGAAAAAGGATGGGATGTTGAAATATAGTTTGAAGAGATATACACAAAGAAAAAAGGTTAAGCACACCCCTATTTCTGAACGATGACAAATGGCAAAAATCATTGCATGGGATGACTGACCACATGAGCTGGGCGATACAAATGTCATCGGATAGAACACACATTTGACAACAAATATAGAAGATATTAGTGAGTTGTGATTGAAATTTACTGACAAAACATCATGGTAACACAGGTTTTTTGACCTTAGACAATACCTAAAAAAGTATGGAGCTGCAGGATTAAGTAAACGAGTTACGTTTGATGTTTCATGTGAAAATGTTCCTTAACGTATCTACTTGACATGACACATGCCTCCAGTCAGACGTTGGATCTGTTGATGGGTCAACAACAACCACTCCTGATGCAATGCTGCTACCAATTTGCGTAAATCGTTTACAGGAGGATCTCGTGCCTGTATACGCCGCCCCAGAATATCCCAAACATATTCAAGGGGTTCAAATCTGGGCTCATTGCTGGCCGGGGTAGAGTCGTTGTTGCATTGGCCCTCATGTAATCCACGACTGCATGCGAACGATGAGACCTGTCATTGTCATCCATATACTGAGGTCGAGTAGCAAGAGGGTGGTTGTCATAATGAGGAACGACGACTGGCCTCAAAAAGTCCCGGATGTACTGAGCCCCTGTTAAGTTGCCCCTTATGGTGACCAAATCCAACCTGCAATCATGGGAGATACACCCCCAAACAATTACCGAGCCCCCGCCGTATGCAACAGTCGGTTTAATGTTCCTGGGGGTGTAGGTTGTGTTCCGGTGGCTCCAAACTCTCGTTCTTCCATCAGTGACGTGGAGCAGAAAGCAACTTTCGCCTGACCAATGGATCCGTCTCCAGGTTCTCAGATTCCAGCTATGTCGAGCAATACACCATGCTAAACGAGCAGCTTTGTGGTGATCTCCCAACAAGGGACGCTTTATGATTCGTTTAGCCCTCAGTCCAGCTGCTTTCAGCCGGTTCCTCAAGGTTTTTGGTGCTGAAACGACGAATGGGCAACCACAGCTGTTTCAGACGAGTACTTGTTAAAAAGGGTTCTCGGGGTATGAGGCGAAGAAGGTCCCTGTCTTCGCGATTTGTCGTCACAGGAGGTCTTCCAGATCTGGGACGGTCCTGTACATCACTGGTCTGAGCATGTTTCTCGACTAACCGGCTTACGATAGTGTGATGATACCCCAAATTCCGACGAATGGCATGACAAGACATTCCTGCGTTATGCATGCCGATTATTTGCCATGGTCACACAAAGTCATGGAATAACTGTTTAAGAGCTTAAGAAAGCAATTTTAACGTTTGGATATACTGCAATTTTAACGTTTCGGTATACTGCTCTTAGAGATACTCGAGGGTAGCATGCTGCACGGGCATACCATGCATGGCACGTGAGCTTTCGTCACGCATGACTGATTACATCATCTCGAGAAACCATAATTAATCCCGTAATTATATCTTTCATGACTGTTTCAAATATTAGGACCAAACAATAATGAAACATATTAGGGTGTGCTTAACTTTTTTCTTTGTGTATATGTCTCTGTGTAGGCGCCATGGTCATGTTGTGGTGGAGTTTTAGCGTCGGAAGTAGACTGGACTGGCTACCGAAACCGATTCGACCGATTTGGAAGAAATGCATTCCGGTTTTTGGTCAGGTACAAAGTTGTCCGACTCCCCATCGTCCTCGGTGCCTTAGGCTTGGTACCTCCCGATCTGTTCACTGACATCGGGAGAGTACCCGGGTTTTACTGACAGGAACACAGTCCTTCTGACAATCTGGGTCTGTGCCTGACTGTGCCAGGATCACCCAAACCCTCTTTCGGGCATTTATTTATTTTAATCTTTAAATAATAATAATAATAATAATATTTCTACACAACACAGAGGCAAAGCATACACAAATTGCAGGACTGAATAGTGAAGTTTGCTATGAAACTTTGTATTTGGAACCTGCAGCAAATCTTGTTTTGACCAGAGGATTTGCGCTGAGACTTAATGCATTGAGAAGCATTAAGGTGTGAGGCAGCAATTCCATGCACTGCCTGATACGCCAATGAAAGAAACTTGAAATCTGTTTTCTTACTGGTTTAACATGTGATCCTAATTACGTCCGAGGAATGATTCTTGCAGTAGAGTTTGGGATCTTTTGCAGTCTTTGCAGTTGTTGACCTGAAGTCCCAGTCAACAGTCTGTTACAGTAGTCGAATCTCTAGAATATCAGAGATCTGATAGAGAATCGGCAATATCTTTGGTGATCAGTTTACAGTTTGAAACAATATTTTTAAGATGGTAATAGTATGTCTTACTGATAACTGACCTATCCGTCCATGGTGAGAGTAGAGTCAAGATGCACACCGAGGTTCTTGACAGCAAATCGCAATTTTATACATGATTGACCGATGCCAAGCTAAGTGATTCTGCACTTCTGAATTCAAGGTGGAGGTACAATTAGGATAGCTTCTGTGTTTCCCTTAAAAGTTGTGAATCGTCAGCATAGAAATGAGTACAAACTGAAGAGGAGGGGTCCAAGGCCAGATCCTTGTGGAACACCGCATTACAGTAAGGAGCACTCGGAAGATGAATACGCGACCGGCAACTGATTGTGTTTTGACTGAAGTATTTAGAAATAAAGATTGATTGATTAAATGAAGTACACCGTTTCAAGACTGTGCTAGTGAGGCCGAATTCAGCTTCCAACCGATGGAGAATCTTGTCATGATCAATAGTGTTGAAAGCTGCAGATAATATCAAATAACTAGGATGGCTATATCACCTTTAGTCTACTGACATGTTAAGATGGTTTACAACCCAATTCATAGCAGTCTCAGTGATGTCAGCATATCTATATGCTGATGGCTGACTTTTCAAATAAATAACGCCCTTCGAGATGTTGAAGCAGCTACTATTTAATTACCTATTCAAGGATCTTTGAAATGAAAGGTAGGTTGGATACAGGTCTGTATTTTCTTAAGATCTGAGGATTCAATGACGGCTACTTGATGAGTAGTCCAACAGTGGCAATTGTATAACTTATGGCAACAACACCTGAGGAAAGACTCAAATCCACAATTCTAGTGAAAACGTCAGTCTCTGTAACTTGATGGAAACAAATCAAGTTTGGTGCCAACGTGATTGGGACCAGCAAGATCTTCGCAGACAGATCCCAGACTATCGCGTAGGGATGTGATTTCATCTTTGAAATGTTTGTGGAGGTCATTGAATAAGCTTTTGTGTCAGTGATTGGGGAAACCATGACAAAGAGCTCACACAGCTTGCACATCAATAGTGAATTTGTGCAGCAAGTGGAGTAGGAAATATATATAGAGCTCCATTTGTCTGCTGCCTGCTAGGCGCATGATAAGTATAAGTACTCAAGAGTGCAAGACAAGTAGGTTGTTTCATAGATTATAAGGCAAAAAGTAATTGAGGGTAATAGTTGCATCACTGCAAACTCCTGTATTCTATGTAGCCCTGTTCTTCCTCAAATTGAAAGTGCATCCTGTTACACCAGCAGCAAAGTTTTTAATTTAAAAAATCCTTCGGAATGCGTTCCAGCTGTTGAGATCAAAAGAGTTTCATGTACCACATTTAAGTAGAATAATTTCTGAATTGCAAACTTCACAGACCAAAGAAAAGAACTTGAATAGAAAACGTCAACGCCAGGGAACAACCAGTGTCGATTATCAGTTTCAGAAGTGCCATCGATATCAAATGAGAAATGACACACCTTTCGAGTCATACCCTGAAGAAGAAAACCTTCACATGAAAAACGTCACATGAAACTGCAGATCAATTCTGAAAAGAGGTCTTCAAAATTGTTAATTCCTCTCTTCGTTGATAAGATACCCCCCTCCAGCCACTTGAAGAGATGATGAAAAAACATTAAATCTTCTTTGCACCCGACAACAAAATATTTAAAAATGTCTGTTCCAGGTTTTTGCTGAGCTGAAACTTCAAGAGATACTTATCAGTGTACCCCCTACTTCACCTGAGGAATCATGCAGGACACTAACACGTATTGAGGTAACCTTGTTAGCACTGATACATTTGAGGATGCAACTCACAATTTCAAAAGAGTTTCCAACGTATTACATCTAACACTCAAGGCTACTCAACAGGATGCATTTGCTATCATTAACATGCTCAAAACGAACAGCCAGACACTGGATCTCAAATGAAGCAATGAGTTTGAAAAGGTTGTACAACAAAGTTGAAAAAATAGTGCAATACTTTTTTTGCGCATAGAAACGTTGACACACTGATGAAACTGTAGCTTTGTCAATAGCAAAGATATAAATGGGAGGTGAAGATGGCTTTACCACTTGCAACAGTAAAGTTTTCAATGTCATTCTCCTTTCTCAATGGTGAATGTGAAGATGGATTTACAACTTCCAACAGTAAAGTCCCCGTTGTCGTTTTCCTTTCTGATTTCGCGATAAAACAGTGTTCTATCATGGCGTCCCGATTCGAACATGCGTTCGCAATTTGATTACGTCATACATTGGACGACGTTATATTTGAGAGGCGAGTGTTTGGTGAGTTGTTCCCCATAGATGTTGCTGGGCAATGCAGATAAACGCGATGGCTGAACGATCGCACCCAAAAGCGGGAGAGATATGACAATCGGTACTGGGAGAATAGGTACCGGTAATCGACATGAGGATTGTTAGAATATGCGGGATACACCAACCTGAGGTCGGATTCTACTGTAGGCGTTATCATTATTTAAATACGGGTAAATATTTCTTTAAAGCCTCTACACTTTATCATCATCTTTAAAGAGGCTGTACATAATGTTGATATCTCTTATGAGAAATAAACGACTCGTGGTCGTTGTTTATGGTACAATAAAATACTGCAGGGAGAATATACAACTCGCGGCTGCGCCCGTCATGGTCTATTCTCCCTGCAGTGTTTTATTGTAATCGGAGCTGCGCCCCTCATGGTCTATTCTCCCTGCAGTGTTTTATTGTAATCGGAGCTGCGCCCCTCATGGTCTATTCTCCCTGCAGTGTTTTATTGTAATCGGAGCTGCGCCCCTCATGGTCTATTCTCCCTGCAGTGTTTTATTGTTATCGGGGCTGCGCCCCTCATGGATTTTTTTTTATCCCTTAAGTGTTTTATTTTACCACACAGTGTTTTATTGTAATCGGGGCTGCGGCCCTCATGGTCTATTCTCCCAGCAGTGTTTTATTGTACGATAAAAAACGACCACGAGTCGTTTATTTCTTAAATATACTAGCGGATAAAAGTAACTGTGCTTCAAATAAAGTGGTGTAAATGCTTTGTTTTTGAAAATACAAATTCATTGACTAATTGAGACTATTGTACACAGCTAGACGAACCGTATCATTCATGTTGAGTTTATTGTACACAACTAGACGAACCGTATCATTCATGTTGAATTTATTGTACACAGCTAGACGAACCGTATCATTCATACTGAGCCTATTATACACAGCTAAAAACGCCGTATCATTCATGTTGAGCTTGTACCGGGGCTGCATGTTTTTAACCCTCTTCGTATTTTAGCCCATGGACTTAAATCAAATTGAAAAATGATCTATCTCCCTCACCGGATTTACTTCAACGTGTCTCGTAGCTTGATATTCTGAATACTCTGTGGGACATTTTAAACGCATCCGCATTGGTTTGTTACATTTTTTACAGTTTCAATATTGAAAGTGTTCTTGACTCATAAATTTTCAAGTTGAAAAAGAGAATCATGTCTTATGTTCTCTCATTCAATTTGTAAGTATTGTTTTATTGAACATGGGATATTCATTTTTCCTATCATATTTTTGTCCTCTTTCGTTTTTTATCCCTTGGTTTAAACTTGGATAAAATGTTACTCAATTAAATAGGAAAAATCTGTAATTAAACCTAGGGCTGTGCACAGCTGGAAACACTGCATCATTCCCTGAGACTAGTGTACACAGTTTGAAAGAGCGTCTCATGCAGAATGAGCCTACTGGAGCAAGCTGGAAACACTGCATCATTCCCTGAGACTAGTGTACACAGTTTGAAAGAGCGTCTCATGCAGAATGAGCCTACTGTAGCAAGCTAGAAAAACGGAATCATTCATGTTGAGGCTGTACACAGCTTTAATTATCGCGAACACCCCGAGACTTCACCTTTTTCCCTTTCCCTTTGCAAATAGTTATCATCTTGATCTCAAGGACAGAAAATATAAAATTTGAGTAAATGAACTAGAGAACAACAATAGCAAACACGGGAAGTGAGATGGACACAAAGTAAACGAACGCCGGCATGTATACCATTATTCTCACTCTCCTTCATGTTTCATGTTAACTGATCCGTAGACATGTAGGCACAGTTTGTATGAATCTGTCGGCACTAAAGGGCTCCAGTGGTCTTACAAAATGAAACTATGAATCATTCTTTGTGCTCTCACAGTGTGCCATGGTTCGCGCACACAGACCTGGCGTGTAAAAGACACTCCTCCACATACTTACATTGCTACCTCAGCGCACTAAACATTCTTTAGAAACTGTTTCTCCGTTGTTGTCTTACGTCTTCGTTCTGTGAGTACTTTGAGTTCTGTGAGTACTGTGAGTACTGTGAGTTCTGTGAGTACTGTGAGTACTGTGAGTACTGTGAGTTCTGTGAGTACTGTGAGTACTGTGAGTACTGTGAGTTCTGTGAGTTCTGTGAGTACTGTGAGTACTGTGAGTTCTGTGAGTACTGTGAGTTCTGTGAGTACTGTGAGTACTGTGAGTACTGTGAGTACTGTGAGTACTGTGAGTACTGTGAGTTCTGTGAGTACTGTGAGTACTGTGAGTTCTGTGAGTACTGTGAGTTCTGTGAGTACTGTGAGTACTGTGAGTACTGTGAGTACTGTGAGTACTGTGAGTACTGTGAGGTGGGTGAGGAGGTGGTTGGGGGAGGCATACGCCTGGTAGACATACGCAGTACATAACCCAGTACCAACATTCAGTATATTCTAGGAGTATACGCGTGTGTGTCTCTCTGTGTATGTGTTTGATTGGCACACCACGTGACAGCCAGCAGGCAAGTGACGAATACAACCGTTCTTGTGAGGAACATAGCTCGTATATCATATCCAGGCCCCGCCCCTCGCCCCGCCATAGATCCACCGCCTCGGGCAGATTATCCGTATAAAAAGCGAAAGTCGCCAGGCGCGAACTAAAACTCATTCAACTGGAGTAATCAGCGTGCTTATCATCTGTTCATGACTTTCAAGCTGCCTACATTTGACTCGTATTTCGCAGTGACTATGGAATTACCCAAACTGATTCTGGTGAGCATGTTTACGTATTTCAAACTATGTCCACATTATACGACCTTACGTGTTACTGAAGTATGTGGGTATTTCTAACAAAAATATCTGGAAAAATAATATCATAGAACTGACACTAGGTTCACCGTCCATTTCTAGTTACACACATTGCTCTAACTTACGTAGATTACCTAGGAATATGTTAACGTAGAAGTCACACCATGTCAATATCTAGGAATATACTAATGTAGAAGTCACACCATGTCAATATCTAGGACTATACTAACGAAGAAGTCATACCAGGGCAATATCTAGGAATATACTAATGTAGAAGTCACATCATTTCAATATCTAGGACTATACTAACGAAGAAGTCATACAAGGGCAATATCTAGGAAACTACTAATGAAGACGTCATACCAGGGCAATATCTAGGAATATACTAATGTAGAAGTCATACCAGGGCAATATCTAGGAATATACTAATGTAGAAGTCACACCATGTCAATATCTAGGACTATACTAACGAAGAAGTCATACCAGGGCAATATCTAGGAATATACCAATGTAGAAGTCACATCATTTCAATATCTAGGACTATACTAACGAAGAAGTCATACCAGGGCAATATCTAGGAAACTACTAATGAAGACGTCATACCAGGGCAATATCTAGGAATATACTAATGTAGAAGTCACACCATGTCAATATCTAGGAATATACTAATCTAGAAGTCACACCATGTCAATATCTAGGAATATACTAATGAAGACGTCATACCAGAGCAATATCTAGGAATATACTAACGAAGAAGTCATACAGGGCAATATCTAGAAATATACTAATGAAGACGTCATACCGGGGTCGTGCCTAGGAATATACTCACGAAGAAGTCACACCATGTCAATATCTAGGAATATACTAACGAAGAAGTAACACCATGTCAATATCTAGGAATATACTAATGAAGACGTCATACCAGGGCAATATCTAGGAATACACTAATGAAGAAGTCATACCAGGGCAATATCTAGGAATATACTAATGAAGAAGTCATACCAGGGTCGTACCTAGGAATATACTAACGTAGAAGTCATACCAGGGTCGTACCGAGGAATATACAGATGTAGAAGCCATACCAGGGCAATATCTAGGAATATACAGATGTAGAAGCCATACCAGGGCAATATCTAGGAATATACAGATGTAGAAGCCATACCAGGGCAATATCTAGGAATATACAGATGTAGAAGCCATACCAGGGCAATATCTAGGAATATACAGATGTAGAAGCCATACCAGGGCAATATCTAGGAATATACAGATGTAGAAACCATACCAGGGCAATATCTAGGAATATGCTGACTAATACCGGGATTCTGGAGAATACCAATGACAGAGAATGTTGGCGTTATACGTTACCTGCAATACGAGCTGACTGGCGCGTTAATGACCGTGCAAGGTGAATGTGAAGGCTATAAAACGCGGCGTCTGTTACGGCGGTGTGTTATGTGCGTGTTTTATGTGTGGCATTGTTAGATGTACATTGTGCACTGTAAAACCACTTCATAAATACTATTAAATGGAATGAGTAAATTCTGCTAATGTATTTATGAGGTTTCACAGAATTGTGAATGAAATATGTAGGAGGCTTAAACTCAGGCCAAGAGCATCTTAGCCAACATGACGCTTGGGGAGATCTTCATTAGCTGCCAAACATTGCAAACATGTCAACAGAGAGGGTCATATCAATAGTCAGCACAGAGGTTCATATCAATAGTCAACACAGAGGTTCATTTCAATAGTCAGCACAGAGGCTCATATCAATAGTCAACACAGAGGTTCATATCAATAGTCAACACAGAGGCTCATATCAATAGTCAAAACAGAGGTTCATATCAATAGTCAACACAGAGGTTCATATCAATAGTCAACACAGAGGCTCATATCAATAGTCAAAACAGAGGTTCATATCTATAGTCAACACAGAGGTTCATATCAATAGTCAACACAGAGGCTCATATCAATAGACAACACAGAGGTTCAAATCACTTAGTACATGGCCTTCGTCCTCTATATCATGCTGGCAGAAGAAATCAGTGTGGTTGCGTCAAGATTAGCCTAGGGCGTACCCCGCTACATGCCTCTATGACAAGGGAATGGGAGATTAGCGTACAACCAGTGAGTGTGAGTCTTAATCTGTAGTACATGAATGTAAATATGTAATTATTAACAAACCTGCCACGTTCATGCAACCTTCCACTGTGAATGAGTTTGTGTGTTGTGGAGATGACTGGATGAACATGCTGACCCTGTTCTGACAAGAGTATATATGGCTACAGCTGAATCTTGTATGTGCTGAGTGTGTGTGCGTGCGTGCGTGCGTGCGTGCGTGCGTTTTTGGGGGGATTTTTTTTGGGGGGGAGGGGGGGGGGGGGGGGGGGGGATAGGGGAATGGTATTCAATGCCACGGACTGGTTATGTATGTTGGCTAAAACGAAAACGATTTGCATCCCTGGACTGACTGTTTGTCACACGGGGGATGTGCTAGTCTGGGGGGGCTACAAGTACGCTGTTCCTGTTATGCCTACATCCATCTCAACTAAGAAATTGTCACAGAATAAAGGAAAACTAATGATATTGAAGATACGTCAGTGACACCACTGGACCAGTGGATGCCGACGTCATTACTGAGATGACGCTTCATACGAAGCTTAGTAGTATTGACGTTATGTCAAGCGAACACATGTTACACCATCTTCCATCCATTACATTGATTTAAGGTATCCACTTCCAACATGAAACTGAATTGAGTCCATGTGACACCAACTAACGCTATATGCCCTCTGGGGAGACCCCTGCAGTCAGGTTTTAGGTGGGTGGGGGCAGCAGTAAGTGGGCATTGACGGCTACCTTCCATGTCCAAACTTTCCGAAGGCTTACATCACGTCGGACAAGGATGCCTACTTTTATACCACCTTACATTATACACTTGTGGGATATTTACGACCTTGGTCATTTAACCTTGTAAGGATTGCGGGATTAGTGTTCTGTCGTGTGGTGCACGGGGTTCTGCGACCATTAAAGGCGCCGGGCCACTGAGATGGTGACAGTGTGTTCAGGTGCATGCTGTAACACGTCATTAAGAAGAACAGGTTTCTATTCCGAGGACCCCTAAGCCTTGCATGGGAGTGATGGTGCATATATTTAATACTGTACACTATCTGCATATGTTATCCCCCAACAGAGTGTTTGGATTTCCGTCACATACGTATTTGACAGATTTATGTCACAGGCATCAGGGTGTAGAACTATCGGGTAGTCAGTAGGATATGTGGAACTATGTTCCACATGCTAATTAAGGAATACATTCATACATGGCTGAGTAATAGATCCAAATTTCGGCAAGGGTCGGCCGTGTTAACATTGGATACAATTTTTGTGAGTTGTTTTAATGACGACAATGGAGGATAAAAAAGCAAAGTGAGTTTCATACAAAGTGTGAAAGTCTACCATAGATGTAAGATGAGGAACGCGTCTAAATAAAGGGTCAATTAGGAGATTCGAAAACATCCAACTAAGGCAAGACCTTTCTGGCTGACTGACCATTGACAATGATAACACTTGATAACACTTAATGTAAGACAGTGTAACTCCACATCAGTGTCTTGCCAGTGTGATCAACACACGAACCAACAGCCTGAGAGGAAATTGTGTCAAGCTGCACTGTCAGTGCTACTTCCGCAATGATCTCTATCTAGCAACAGTACTTCACGACGCGGCCCCGACTGCATTAGCCAACAACAATGTTGATACTGTTTTCCCTGAAGTAACGGTCATCCCTGGCTGTATTGGCAACTCTCACTTCAGGACAGATAACAAACTATTTTGAATTTAAACCGTTTGATGAGCAACCAGTGATCAGGCCGCGGGCAAATAGACCTATTCTTCTGGTTGCTAACCCCCTATAGTTTAAGGCAATATGTGGTATCTATATACAGTTATAGTGTCACCTGGCGCAAGCACTTGTTAATATATTCCTAAGTGATATGATACAGACACAATGATTGATATGTTCCAGGGGTGAGGCTTGGCGCTTAGTTTTCTGTATGTTTATTCCGGGAACCAGTGCAAAAATCAAAGTGACCATGTGACGTCATGTCAGAGAGAAAGTGTAACCCTCATGATGATAAGCGGATTTTGTACAACCACATGTGCCATACATGTAAAATCAAAATTAGACACTCGTATCGTAAGTCTTGCGTAAACATCATATAGTGTTTGAGCAATACGATCCACCCACGGACCAGATCTAGAACGCTATTTACCTTGCCGCATCGTCATCATATTCAGCTGTATTGTATTTTCAGTATTAGAGTAGTGTTCTGGGCTGATTCGTACAGATATATACGATATGAGATATATTGATACATAAGAGTCCAAAGCCGGTTTTAGGATAGGCAGCCCTACCACTGACAATGCTGTTATCTTACCTTCTACAACACAGAATTAGATAGGCTTTGGGTTTCATAAAATTAGAACTTAATAGTGAAGATGGACTGTTGTGTGTTCTCATAAAAAATAGAGGCTATGTTATTAAGATTTCATAATTAACGTCGCCTTTGGCCAAGGATATCTATTAAACCCATTTCTATTTTCATTCTTCAAAAATAAGTGAGTACATCAAATTCATGGAAACTGCACAGATGGCAGACAATTGTATCCCGCAACTATTTTGTCTTGTTTGTTCGGATGATAGTGTCATCTTCTCGAGCACAACAGCTGGCTTGCAAAAAAGCACCCAAATGTAGTAGATAATTAGTGTGCGCTGTCGACACTTTCTGTCAATATGGATAAAACAAACATAAACTGCAAGGAAAAAGAAAACATACTTTTGAAAATTGCATTTGACAAAGCAATTACAAACGTTATCAAGATGTTACTAGTAGGCTGAAAACAATTGCAGAAATACTGCAAACGTATGGTCCCAAACACAACTTTAATTCCCTTATCAAAAACATCAGCATCGAATAACCATGGCTTGTTTGTTTCATCTTTAGCCACCATCACACTTGCGTGCTGACTTTCCTTTTAGTTTAGTAGTATTTAAACACGATGTTACCGTATCCAATAAGGTTAGCGCTATAGAGGAAATTTGTGGAAGTTGTTACATATTGTTCTATACATACCCAGGTGTTTATCTCAAACACAGATCAACGTACACTGCAACGTACAAGCCAAGACATTTTATTTGGCAGTAAGTGTTAAGTAATGTTACATATGACGTTCTTTTCAAAATAGTAGATACAAAAATATGACCGATTTTGTTATATAGCCCCGAATCGGAATATTTCGATCCTGTATGATACACGGCACACACACACACAGTGTGTGTGTGTGTGTGTGTGTGTGTGTGTGTGTGTGTGTGTGTGTGTGTGTGTGTGTGTGTGTGTGTGTGTGTGTGTGTCTATCTGTGTGTCTGTCTCTGTGTGCCGTGTATCATACAGGATCGAAATATATATATATCCCTGGACCAGAGTTTTAGGTGTAACTCTCGCACACTCAATGCATCCATATATAGTCAATATGGAGGACTTCTCATTTGCAATTTTAGTTATATAAGGGTTAATTAGGTAAAATATGAAATATGCCACCAACAATATACCTTAGCAACAATATACCCTAGCAACTGTTAGAGGATACGTTTCTAAGATAACAAATGGAAAAGTAGCTGGTTAATAATGGTCAATGTTGTACAAAAGTGGATATAGTGTCTATTACCTTGTAAAACATGTAGACTAGCCTAGTCGTTTTTCGCCTTTGAAAAAGGCATGGTTCCCTGTCCACTTCTGGACAAGCTGATATCATTTCTACTGTCAATTCTGAATTATTGTCGAGGGTTATCTTTCAGATTTCACGTAAGTTTAGAGCGGGGTTTTTCTTGATTTAATTGCAGCGCACATGATCTATATATTGAACCAGACAGATATGTAGACATTTACGAGAACACGGAACTTGTAAACAATGTTGAAATGGTGTTGTTGACTAAGAATTGTGCTTTTTATGTGTGTGTCCAACTTTAAATGATTTTAAAATATTATTATATATCACAGATTATTTCTATCCAATCCCGAGTATTTGTTTTAATGTGTATACATTCGATTTCTAAGGAAGGGCTGGACCTTCAGGAATGGGGGCTGGTGGTGCTGGTTCTCTAGTGGCTGTTGTGTATTTACGGATTGTGAAGGTGTACTGTAGCATACATAGATCAATGACATGTGATGGGAAATGAATCACAAGAAATTGATCTCGGTACATGTCCTGTGCAATGATACTAAGAACATGTATCGATTTGTAACGCAACCAAGATAACTATAGGCATATAGCCTTTTCAGTACAATGCAGAACGATTGACTTTCTCGAGTTGGGGCTGCATGGAACACAGGGCACTGTAAACGCTCTTTCTAATAACACCCAGGACATTTTCAAATGGTTGCCGGGGGCAAAACGATTTCAGTCTCAACTTTGATGCCCACAGGGGACACGTGTGACGGATCGTGTGTCGTTGCGATGACAACACCTTGTAAACAAAGTCTTGCTAGCCAATGATGATGGATGTCATCAAAAATAGTGAAGCGTGTATATGAACGTGCAGGTTGCCTTGTCAAACAGATTGTCCACGGACCCTTGAGCGCTACAATCATATATTGGTATATGCCTAAATGATATTCCATTATACTGCCTTATATAGTGTGAATGTATAGGACTAAATGGTCAACGTATACATAATGCAATACATGTACAACAACATCATTAGGCCGCGGGCTCTATGTTGAGTTATTGCGCCTCGAAGTCTATCCTATACATCATGTTTGGCCCATGACGTATGGCATCTCACTCCATGGAAACCAAATAGGCAAGGACCGTCGACGTGTAGGTATTATTATATGTCATATGTCGGCACTGACCTGTATCACGTATCGGGACAGTGCCTGTATTTAGTGGTCGTTGAACACGCCAATTTATCACTACAGAGTGAGGGTATAACTAACGCACATCACGGGACGTTATGTAGAGACTGCCACGCGAATGTGTTTTGGGATGGTAAACATCCTGTATTAGGATTAAACGTTGTATTAGCGAGCCTTAGCTAGTTAAACACACAGTGTATATTCCTAATGCAGAGTATATATCACATACATGTAATGGGTAGATTTCTCAACAAGACAACTAACGGATAACGGTTTCCTTGAGGTCATTTACGGATACAGTTGCAAATATAAAAGGTCATGAAGGCACTAGGCCCACTTTCAATGTTTACAAACAAAAATGGCTATCTATAGGCGATGATGTCAGAGTTGACGATCGGGACAAATTACTTGGGTAACTGGTATCATTATCAAAATAATAGTCTAAGATACTGAAAATCGGTGTCTATAATGGGCGTGGTTGACCATTTCACAAGTGTAGGCAACTTTAGCGACATAAATTACGAAGAAATCTAACGAGGATCAGTTCCCGTATCTGTACGTATGGCTTTTCTCGATTAAAAGACGATGGATTTGTCCAAAATATGTCGGAAACTTTACCTTGTTTAATTTTGCGACCGTGTCTGACTGCATTTCGTAATCCCGTTACAAAACTTTAAGAAGGGCCAAGCAGACTCCAAACAAAAGTAACCTCTGATAGACTAGAATAGCTTCCCTTACATAAAGGGGACCGATGGATTACCGCGACAGGTGATCACTGACAAAGTTAAGGATTTATCCAAAGGCAATTGTCTCTTTGTCTAGATCTACATGGTAGTCTAAAAGAAACTTTACTACTCAGAATTTGCTGAAGATCAAGTTTTGATGATATAAAAAAATCCTCCAACAAATAAAGATTCAAATACACAATGATTGGGTAACCCCTATAGGACCTCAATTTCAAAACAAACCGGCAGGGACATGCAGTCATGAGCATGATGTGCACGAGGTACTTGCAAACTTGTTTGGATGTATTGTGACGGATTCGTTGTACATCATTATTAGAGACCACAACATTTGCTACTGAGAGGACGTCATCACTTCGTGACTGCCACCACACTCATACATGATTTGCGGAACAACAATGGCGTTAACGTTTCTACTCAGACAATGCAGAGTCGTCACCGTCAGGCTGGTCTCCGATCACGGAGGGCATGCAGTCGCATCCCACTGACCCGGCATCACAGACTGGCACGTTTGGGTTGGACCGAAGAACACCGCTATTTGACAGACCAGGACTGGGCTTCAGTACTTCTCACTGATGAATCAAGATAATGTCTAGACTTCACAGATCGTCGTGCCCGAGTGTGGCGTAGATGGCCTGTGCGTTTTCATCGAGATTTGATATTTTTTCAATCTACAGCTACATAACCAGATATTTTCTTATTTAAAACCATGAGCATGAATTTTTTTTAACGAAAAACACCTTCCAACAAAGTAATTTTTGTGGCAGGCAATTTTGTTTCAACAGTTTTTTAAGAATTTCCTTTTTTCGATAAAATCCCAAGAGCAGGGGACCATTAATTATGTCCGCTTTGAGTGGCCAGTACGGTCACCAGACCTCAGCTCTACCGAACACATGTGGATCAAGCTGGAGATCGCCCTCTCTCGACGCCTTGTCCTTCCGGCAACTCGACAGGACCTCGGCGATGCTCAAAATGAACGATGGAACAGTTTTCCCTTGGCAACCGTCCAGACACGTTTTGGGAATATGAGAAGACGGTGCCAGGCTGTGATCGCATCACGTGGATCACATACGCGCTACTAAGAGTTGATGTTTTGGACAATGAATATTGTTTTCGTAATTTTTTTACGTTTCAGTTTTGGTCAGATACTCCCATTTTAACAGGTGGTCTTACTGACTATTGGTCACACGTTGTTTGTTGTCATTGTGTGATTTATGACACGGACTTTTTTTCACTGAACATGTCTTCAAGCAATATTGCGTCTTTGGCTATTTCAGCAAATGCACACAGTATGACGTATTGCCTTTTCAAGTGGTGAGCCTAAGCAAACTTTGAGCAGTATATATTTACCAGTTGTCACTTGGGGGGCACGGGTGGCCCAGTTGTCTAAGGCGCCGCGATTCGCTGTGCAGAGTTGCGTCCCTTGGGCACGCCAAAAACCTATGATTGTGGGTTCGAATCCCGGTTCGCCCTAATTTTGTTTCTAGGTTTGTCAGCACCATACCCTTGCTCGTGGGTTCCGCCGAAGTGGTGAACATCTGAAACCTGCATCACTTTGGGCTTACCTCCCACATTAAGCTGACAAGCCGTGATATAACTGGAGCACTGTTAAAAGCGGCGTTAAACCAAACTCACTCACTCACGTGGCGTTGTAACTGTAGTTATCTGTCACTGTATAACCAACTCACTTCACGTGGCGTTGTAAATGTAGATGTCTGTCACAGTATAACCAACTCACTTCGCGTGGCGTTGTAAATGTAGATGTCTGTCACAGTAGAATCAACTCACTTCCCGTGGCGTTGTAAATGTAGATGTCTGTCACAGTATAACCAACTCACTTCACGTGGCGTTGTAAATGTAGATGTATGTCACTGTATAACCCACTCACTTCACGTGGCGTTGTAAATGTAGATGTCTGTCACTGTATAACCAACTCACTTCCCGTGGTGTTGTAAATTTAGATGTCTGTCACTGTATAACCAACTCACTCACTCACGATGCGTTGTAACTGTAGTTATCTGTCACAGTATAACCAACTCACTTCACGTGGCGTTGTAAATGTGGATGTCTGTCACTGTAGAACCAACTCACTTCACCTGGCGTTGTAAATGTAGATGTCTGTCACAGTATAACCAGCTCACTTCACGTGGCGTTGTAAATGTAGATGTCTGTCACAGTATAACCAACTCACTTCACGTGGCGTTGTAAATGGAGATGTCTGTCACTGTATAACCAACTCACTTCACGTGGCGTTGTAAATGTAGATGTCTGTCACAGTATAACCAACTCACTTCCCGTGGCGTTGTAAATGTAGATGTCTGTCACAGTATAACCAACTCACTTCCCGTGGCGTTGTAAATGTAGATGTCTGTCACTGTATAACCAACTCACTTCCCGTGGCGTTGTAAATGTAGATGTCTGTCACAGTATAACCAACTCACTTCACGTGGCGTTGTAAATGTAGATGTCTGTCACAGTATAACCAACTCACTTCGCGTGGCGTTGTAAATGTAGATGTCTGTCACAGTAGAATCAACTCACTTCCCGTGGCGTTGTAAATGTAGATGTCTGTCACAGTATAACCAACTCACTTCCCGTGGCGTTGTAAATGTAGATGTATGTCACTGTATAACCCACTCACTTCACGTGGCGTTGTAAATGTAGATGTCTGTCACTGTATAACCAACTCACTTCCCGTGGCGTTGTAAATTTAGATGTCTGTCACAGTATAACCAACTCACTCACTCACGTGGCGTTGTAACTGTAGTTATCTGTCACAGTATAACCAACTCACTTCACGTGGCGTTGTAAATGTGGATGTCTGTCACTGTATAACCCACTCACTTCACGTGGCGTTGTAAATGAAGATGTCTGTCACAGTATAACCAACTCACTTCACGTGGCGTTGTAAATGTAGATGTCTGTCACTGTATAACCAACTCACTTCACGAGGCGTTGTAAATGGAGATGTCTGTCACTGTATAACCAACTCACTTCCCGTGGCGTTGTAAATGGAGATGTCTGTCACAGTATAACCAACTCACTTCCCGTGGCGTTGTAAATGAAGATGTCTGTCACAGTATAACCAACTCACTTCACGTGGCGTTGTAAATGTAGATGTCTGTCACAGTATAACCAACTCACTTCACGTGGCGTTGTAAACGTAGATGTATGTCACTGTATAACCCACTCACTTGACGTGGCGTTGTAAATGTAGATGTCTGTCACAGTATAACCAACTCACTTCCCGTGGCGTTGTAAATGTAGATGTCTGTCACAGTATAACCAACTCACTTCCCGTGGCGTTGTAAATGTAGAGGTCTGTCACTGTATAACCAACTCACTTCACGTGGCGTTGTAAATGTAGATGTCTGTCACAGTATAACCCACTCACTTCCCGTGGCGTTGTAAATGTAGATGTCTGTCACTGTATAACCAACTCACTCACTCACGTGGCGTTGTAAATGTAGAGGTCTGTCACTGTAGAACCAACTCACTTCACGTGGCGTTGTAAATGTAGATGTATGCCATAATGTAAATAACTCACTTCACGTGGCGTTGTAAATGTAGAGGTCTGTCACAGTATAACCAACTCACTTCCCGTGGCGTTGTAAATGTAGATGTCTGTCACTGTATAACCAACTCACTTCACGTGGCGTTGTAAATGAAGATGTCTGTCACAGTATAACCAACTCACTTCACGTGGCGTTGTTAATGTAGATGTCTGTCACTGTATAACCAACTCACTTGACGTGGCGTTGTAAATGTAGATGTCTGTCACAGTATAACCAACTCACTTCCCGTGGCGTTGTAAATGTAGATGTCTGTCACTGTATAACCAACTCACTTCCCGTGGCGTTGTAAATGTAGATGTCTGTCACAGTATTACCAACTCACTTTCCGTGGCTTTGTAAATGTAGATGTCTGCCATAATGTAAATAACTCACTTCACGTGGCGTTGTAAATGTAGATGTCTGTCACTGTATAACCAACTCACTTCCCGTGGCGTTGTAAATGTAGATGTCTGTCACAGTATAACCAACTCACTTCCCGTGGCGTTGTAAATGTAGAGGTCTGTCACTGTATAACCAACTCACTTCACGTGGCGTTGTAAATGTAGATGTCTGTCACAGTATAACCAACTCACTTCACGTGGCGTTGTAAATGTAGATGTCTGTCACAGTATAACCAACTCACTTCCCGTGGCGTTGTAAATGTAGATGTCTGTCACTGTATAACCAACTCACTTCCCGTGGCGTTGTAAATTTAGATGTCTGTCACAGTATAACCAACTCACTCACTCACGTGGCGTTGTAACTGTAGTTATCTGTCACAGTATAACCAACTCACTTCACGTGGCGTTGTAAATGTGGATGTCTGTCACTGTATAACCCACTCACTTCACGTGGCGTTGTAAATGAAGATGTCTGTCACAGTATAACCAACTCACTTCACGTGGCGTTGTAAATGTAGATGTCTGTCACTGTATAACCAACTCACTTCACGAGGCGTTGTAAATGGAGATGTCTGTCACTGTATAACCAACTCACTTCCCGTGGCGTTGTAAATGGAGATGTCTGTCACAGTATAACCAACTCACTTCCCGTGGCGTTGTAAATGAAGATGTCTGTCACAGTATAACCAACTCACTTCACGTGGCGTTGTAAATGTAGATGTCTGTCACAGTATAACCAACTCACTTCACGTGGCGTTGTAAATGTAGATGTATGTCACTGTATAACCAACTCACTTGACGTGGCGTTGTAAATGTAGATGTCTGTCACAGTATAACCAACTCACTTCCCGTGGCGTTGTAAATGTAGATGTCTGTCACTGTATAACCAACTCACTTCCCGTGGCGTTGTAAATGTAGAGGTCTGTCACTGTATAACCAACTCACTTCACGTG
The DNA here is from genome assembly GCF_023055435.1 of Haliotis rufescens. Lineage (NCBI taxonomy): Eukaryota > Metazoa > Mollusca > Gastropoda > Lepetellida > Haliotidae > Haliotis > Haliotis rufescens. The sequence continues at coordinate 46,750,459 of NW_025964001.1, read as the reverse complement.
GCGTTGTAAATGTAGATGTCTGTCACAGTATAACCCACTCACTTCCCGTGGCGTTGTAAATGTAGATGTCTGTCACTGTATAACCAACTCACTCACTCACGTGGCGTTGTAAATGTAGAGGTCTGTCACTGTAGAACCAACTCACTTCACGTGGCGTTGTAAATGTAGATGTATGCCATAATGTAAATAACTCACTTCACGTGGCGTTGTAAATGTAGAGGTCTGTCACAGTATAACCAACTCACTTCACGTGGCGTTGTAAATGGAGATGTCTGTCACTGTATAACCAACTCACTTCACGTGGCGTTGTAAATGTAGAGGTCTGTCACAGTATAACCAACTCACTTCACGTGGCGTTGTAAATGTAGATGTCTGTCACAGTATAACCAACTCACTTCACGTGGCGTTGTAAATGGAGATGTCTGTCACAGTATAACCAACTCACTTTACGTGGCGTTGTAAATGTAGATGTATGTCACTGTAGAACCAACTGACTTCACGTGGCGTTGTAAATGTAGATGTCTGTCACAGTATAACCAACTCACTTCACGTGGCGTTGTAAATGTAGATGTATGTCACTGTATAACCCACTCACTTCACGTGGCGTTGTAAATGTAGATGTCTGTCACTGTATAACCAACTCACTTCCCGTGGCGTTGTAAATTTAGATGTCTGTCACAGTATAACCAACTCACTCACTCACGTGGCGTTGTAACTGTAGTTATCTGTCACAGTATAACCAACTCACTTCACGTGGCGTTGTAAATGTGGATGTCTGTCACTGTATAACCCACTCACTTCACGTGGCGTTGTAAATGAAGATGTCTGTCACAGTATAACCAACTCACTTGACGTGGCGTTGTAAATGTAGAGTCTGTAACTCGTGAAAATATCTCCTTTCCCCCGTCACTCGATGAGAGAAACCTGTTATTTCACTAGACACGTGACATATGCTCTTTATATTTCCCTGAGTGGGTATGGCTTAGGAAGCAGTTCTTGGTGTCCTCCTCTGTCGCTGGGATAGTTGCTAAACACTACGTCAACTCATCACTCGTTTACGTGACGTCATGTGAGCCTTGTAGCTTGATACGTTTGTATAATTGCATTGCAATGTTTCAACAGCTATAACAATGATAAAATATTTCAAATATTTCCAATCTATCGACATTACTGTATATATTCCTGGCCAGCGCCCCACAGCCTATTTGTGTTATATGATAAGTAAGATTGTTTACATATGTGAGAAAGTATTTCCCGTTTCCTGAACAGTTTTGTATAAAGGTGTGAGTCGGGAGACTACATCCCTGAGGGTAACTGCTCAACTGATGGATAGATCAGCAATTGGTTACTTTGGTTAATCACTCAGCTTGAGGTGAAGAAATAAATAGTCTAGATCACGTACTCTGTGTACCCCTCTGATGTGTGTAAATTGCCACTCTGAGAGAGTTTGTTCGAATCCCGGATGGGACTCAACCACAAAAACTACTAGAATTTATACTTTACTAAGAAAATGTGTATCCCAAATATAACATTTGTTACATTTGATCACTTTATAAAAAGGCATTGTTTCGGTCATGGGAGCCGTGCCAAGTTACAGTTTTCAGAGGGGTACACAAAGTACGTGATCTAAACTACCAGTTGTCTGTCTTCCGTTTTATTGGAATCCTCGGTGGCTGAGTGGGTCAGATCGCTGACTTTGTGTGCTGGCGATTAGGTGCCTTACTCTGAGAGTTTGGGTTCGAATCCTGAATGGGTCCCAACCCCATAAAAGTACTAATATTTGTACTTTACTAACAAAGTGTTATCCGAAACATAACATTTGTTATAGTATAATAATAGGTATGTCGGCTACAAGTAACGATAAGCAAGTACCATCGTTAACACCTGAGCGATGGATTCCTGGGAAGGGTCCAAAATCACACGAGGAGCTCAGGGGAACAAATGTCTAAACTCAGTAGGCTTATTCAACAATGAACATATTTCTAGAACAAAACAAACAGATTAATTGTTTCATTAAAAAGAGTTGTAGTCTATACCGGGGAGACGTTGTGAAATCGTTATACCCATGAATATAACCTTATCAGCCTTACGATCTAAGATGTGAGGATGTTTTTGAAGCAATAAGACTTTCGCAGTTATATCGTTTAAAGATAAGCTGGCACAAACCGACACTAACGCTGCGTTTGCAATACTTCGGTTGTAGAAGATCTCAAGTTGTTCATTGTTGTAATAAATACATGTAAACAACTAACTGATATAGAATGTACACACTGAAGTAATGTAAGGCATGGCTGCTGGTATTTTAATCAGTATGCAGATACACTATTCATCCGACGGTGATGAGTACTAAGAAACAATTAGTGAAATTCATAAATACGTATATAATTAATTTCAGCTCAATGTCCTAGTGAGTGTTGCAGTGATGCATGATTGCAGTAGTGCAACAGTTTGAGAATCATTCATCGCTTTCCTCGTGTTGTTTATGTGTTTGTGGAGGTATCACCAGTCCACGTACAGTTTCACCATTAGGGAGAGCACCATTTCCCCCAGTGTGGTACCACACGATATACGTGTAATTGTTGTATGGCTTGTGACCCAGTGTACATGTCTCGCTGTATCCACTTGCAGGTCTGTCCCTTGCTGTTGTGCCTAGCAGCGCTTCCATACAGCTCTACGGATGTGTCGAAGACATGTAAAGCGTTGTGCCAGGGACCATCGGTCATCACGTATTGTCGAAGTTTGGTGAGATACTTTGAAAAGGGAAGAGTAGTGGACCATGCCAACGTAATCTTCACCTGTTGTTTGGGCTACAGCCTTGCTTCTACCGAAATCAACTACATTTCATACGAGTTTCACAACCCGGATGAACTGAACCAACTCGTTGGCATATTGAAGGAGGTTCGAAGCCTGGAGATGGCCGCCACGTATGCCAAGTGTATTCGAGATTGCAGCTGGGGCGAATTCCAGACATGGGACGTGGAAGAGGTCAAATTGTGTGTGAATGGTACGGGGAGCTGTGCTCATTACGACTGCCCTGTCGAGGTCGACACATTGGCCGCAGTTGACAAGTCAACGTAACGTTGCCGCTGATGTCGCACACAATATTGTCTGGCGTACAACGTTGATGCCATTGCATTATGACGTGCTCATCACGTGGTGCTACAGTTATCACGTTGCGTCCAACGACAGCCTGACGTGTCGTCGTGTCCCACACGGTGCACTTCGGTGTCCACCATGCCGTCGCCGTCGCCGCCGAACCACCACGTGGAGATCGTATTGTCCTAGCCAACTACTGACCAATACTATCCAACACATTTAACACATAGACTCTAAACACTATTACATGCAAGCAGTGAGGAGACCTGGGCTCCAAATGTGTGTGGCTCTCCGCAGTGTACTTCCGTCATTACCTCATGTACAATAGCTGTCGTACGTCCATCATTATAACACCGTTCCTTATTCGTTTAAAGAGAAGCATGCATGCACACCTAATCGTCGACAACATTAAACTCTATGTTTACATATCGTTACATCCATTCCTATCCAAGTGTTACTGCTATTTGCATTAACCTCTTTGTTTTAGTTGCAATACATTTTAAGTTACACACAGTTAAAAGTCAAACTGTTATTAGAAAGTCTTCTATGCGTGTTATCAGATGAGTTTTGTGAGTTATTCTACTGCTGACATTAATACCTTTGTTGAACATTTTTTAAAGTGAAAAGATCCCCTTTTACAGAGAAGTGAAAACGTTAAACCCAAATCCCGATTTGAAATAAACATGCATTCCAAGATTTGAAGATGTCTAAGCACTTGATTAGTTTGGCTAGTTCGTACCAATGTTTACTACCTGACACTTTAAATACACCACTATCTGCAGTTCATAATAATAAAGGTATACTCCTCGCGGGTAGCTCCATACTTGTGATCAAGAGTAGAAGTATGTTTCTTGAGTTCGGTGTTCTACACAGCTATGTGCACACGCATAGACAGCTGAATAATTACCACAGTCGTTGTGACCCTTCCGCTCGGAGCTGAGCTCACTACTCCCCGTTACTTACACTTTACTTAATCATTTCACGCATCAGCACATGGAGGCGCGTAAACCCGCGTTAATGTATGATCATGACAAATTGTATCACTTTCAGATAAATGTCAGATGAATCAATGAGTAGATTAAGTAGTAAAACATCGACTACTTAAACAAGATCCTTTGATGCAGCCACCCTGTGACAGAAGACTCTTGCAGGAACAGTAGTATCTACAGCATGCAGCGTCCTCGGCGTGCCGAAGTCAAGATCAGGTGGGATGGGTCACCCACATCATGGTCCCTCCCAGATTCTCCTCAGTCGAAGAGAAATAATCTCTTCGGTCGTTTTCCTTTTATTATATGTTAGTTTCAGCTTGCTTGAAGTCTGTGGATGTGCAATTATTTACGAACCAAGTGCTCCTTGTAAAATATGTCTGTACCCGTTTATGTGTGTGACAGTATTATATAATGTATTTGATACTAACCGTCTGTACATACAACTTGTGTCAAGTAACCAAAGCAAGTACTGAATATAAAAAAATATCTATGAATAAACTTTTCACTTTTCACTTTGAGTTGCTGTTGTGATTTAAGCCTCACTGACAGAAACCACACGAGTGAGTGAGTGAGTTGGATTTAACGCCGCTTTTAACAGTATTCCAGTTATATCACGGCGTGTCAGCTTAATGTGGGAGGAAAGTTCGAAGTGATGCAGGTCTCAGACGTTTACCACTTCGGTGAAACCCACGAGCACGGGTATGGTGCTGACAAACCTAGAAACATAATCGGGGCGAACCGGGATTCGAACCCACAATCATATGAAACCACACGAAGGTGTACGAACACAACGTATTGATTAATTGATATGGAGGCTAAAAAAGGATTTATTTTGATGACGTTCATCGTTTTCAAAGAATGAACGAATTTGGTATTTTCTCTTGCTGCAATACAAGTGATAAAACAGTACTTTAGACTTTTTGGTTGCTACCTCTGAGCTTTAAAGCTGAGTAGTCAACACTCTTCTTTTAACAAGATAATTATGTACATTAGGGCTGAGACGAGGTGGAATGGGGTTGAACGTCCAGTTCAAGATTGTTGAACTCATATAGCGACGCACGTGTGTGTGTGTCCAACATCAATATCGCTGTACAACATCCACTAACACCAATATCCCTGTTCAACATCCAACACTGATATCCCTGTACAACATCCACCAACATCAAGATCTATGTTCAAAATCTGTATCTCTGTACAACATCCACCAACATCATTATCTCTGTACAACATCCACCAACATCATTATCTCTGTACAACATCCACCAACATCATTATCTCTGTACAACTTCCACCAACATCAATATCGCTGTACAACATCCACCAACATCATTATCTCTGTACAAAATCCACCAATACCAATATCCCTGTACAACATCCACCAACACCAATATCCCTGTACAACATCCACCAACACCAATATCTATGTTGCCCCTATACATCCACCAACGTTACCCCACCTGAAAACTGCTTCACAAAGTAACTGTCTGTCTATGGTTATGTAATACCACAACTACTTCATGCAATGCCATGGGACCTCGGTCACAATGCAATGTTACCTGGGTCCCACCTGTCTTCTTTAACCTTCTACCAATCCTGAATCCATAATTGATTTATATTTACTCTAAGGTACTAGTTGAGCCAAATTGAACAATGCCAGTGTACAGTACTCTCTGAGTCATCTACTGATGTAGTTCAACCGTGACTTATTTTGGTACATATACTCTATTTTCATTCAAAATGATGAATGGACTGTCATGTAACATACCCCAGGCACAGGGAAACTGAATTCTAACATGAAACATAAACAAGCCGATGTAGCCCGCCCAGTTTAAGTGACATTTTGACCAGTCTGAAAAGGTAAAGTGCTATCTCTTTATTTAAGGCAAGGTCATTTTTGTAATTATCTTTTTCACAAATGGGCGATTATTTACAGACCGCCGTTATATAGCTGGAATATTGCTGAGTGCGGCGTTGAACAACCAACCAACCACGTCTCTACATAGTACACGTTACTGATAGTTCTGTTTGACACCTGTGTGTAAGCATGTCTCTGTACATAACACCTGTGTGTAAGCAAGTCTCTGTCTGTGACACCTGTGTAAGCAAGTCTCTACACATGACACGTGTGTAAGCAAGTCTCTGTACATGACACCTGTGTAAGCAAGTCTCTACACATGATACATACCTGTGTAAGCAAGTCTCTACACATGACACCTGTGTAAGCAAGTCTCTACACAAGACACCTGTGTAAGCAAGGCTGTACATGACACCTGTGTAAGCAAGTCTCTGTACATGACACCTGTGTAAGCAAGTCTCTATACATGACACCTGTGTAAGCAAGTCTCTGTTCCTGACACCTGTGTAAGCAAGTCTCTGTACATGACACCTGTGTAAGCTAGTCTGTGAATGATACCTGTGTCAGCAAGTCTCTGTACATGACACCTGTGTAAGCAAGTCTGTATACATGACACCTGTGTAAGCAAGTCTCTATACATGACACCTGTGTGTAAGTAAGTCTCTGTCTGTGACACCTGTGTAAGCAAGGCTGTACATGACACCTGTGGAAGCAAGTCTCTGTACATGACACCTGAGTAAGCATGTCTGTACATGACACATGTGTAAGCAAGTCTGTACATGACACCTGTGTAAGCTAGTCTGTACATTATACCTGTGTAAGCAAGTCTCTGTACATGACACCTGTGTAAGCTAGTCTGTACATGACACCTGTGTAAGCAAGTGTCTGTACATGACACCTGTGTAAGCAAGTCTGTACATGACACCTGTGTAAGCAAATCTCTATACATGACACCTGTGTAAGCAAGGCTGTGCATGACAACTGTGTAAGCATGTCTCTGTACATGACACCTGTGTAAGCAAGTCTGTACATGACACCTGTGTAAGCAAATCTCTATACATGACACCTGTGTAAGCAAAGCTGTGCATGACACCTGTGTAAGCAAGTCTCTGTACATGACACCTGTGTAAGCATGTCTGTACATGACACATGTGTAAGCAAGTCTGTACATGACACCTGTGTAAGCAAGTCTGTACATTATACTTGTGTAAGCAGGTCTCTGTACATGACACCTGTGTAAGCTAGTCTGTACATGACACCTGTGTAAGCAAGTGTCTGTACATGACACCTGTGTAAGCAAGTCTGTACATGACACCTGTGTAAGCAAATCTCTATACATGACACCTGTGTAAGCAAGGCTGTGTATGACAACTGTGTAAGCAAGTCTGTACACGACACCTGTGTAAGCAAATCTCTATACATGACACCTGTGTAAGCAAGGTTGTGCATGACACCTGTGTAAGCAGGTCTCTGTACATGACACCTGTGTAAGCAAGGCTGTGCATGACACCTGTGTAAGCAAGTCTCTGTACATGACACCTGTGTAAGCAAGGCTGTGCATGACACCTGTGTAAGCAAGTCTCTGTACATGACACCTGTGTAGGCAAGTCTGTACATGACACCTGTGTGACCCGTGAAGATTCCGGGTAGAATAGGTCTTCAGCAACCCATGCTTGCCGTAAAAGGTGACTGCTTGTCGTAAAAGGCGACTAACGGGATCGGGTGGTCAGGCTCGCCGACTTGGTTGATGCATTTCATCGATTCCAATTGCGTGGATCAATGCTCATGATATTAATCACTGGGTTGTCTGGTCCAGACTCGATTATTTACAGACCGCCGTCAAATAGCTGGAATATTGCTGAGTGCGGTGTTAAACAACAAACCAACCATCCAACATGACACCTGTGTAAGCAAGTCTCTATACATGACACCTTTGTAAGCAAGTCTCTGTTATTGACACCTGTGTAAGCAAGTCTCTGTACATGACACCTGTTTAAGCAAAGTCTCTGTTAATGACACCTGTGTAAGAATGTCTGTGAATGATACCTCTGTGACTGTGCATCATATATGTTTGTAAGTATATCTTTGTCGTTACTGTAAAACATTGTGAGGAAATAGAAGACACATTGAAATCTATTTGAAACAACTGCAAAGAATAATACAAAAGATATATTTTATTTCATATTCATACATGACAAGGACCTTTATGTCTGGCACAGGGACACATCTGCTGTTTTCCTTCTGCAGGAGAATCTTCCTCTGGCCACTGCAGGCTTCTACATGTACATTAGATTTGTCTTCAGGTGGCACACTGTACAGTTGTGAAGTGTATGGAGAAGAACATAATGATAGTATAAGTACCTTCACATTCATCACCAGGGCAATATATTACAGAAATGCTGTAGCTTGCATCAATTAATATTACAATACATCAATACAATAACCTAAATGACGCCAGTATATTCATTTACATAAGGCTTCTGCATAACATCAGTATACATTTCTGCTCTTACAAGACATGACTGAGATGTACTAATGTATACTCTTATAGGACACTTCTGAAATATATTTCTGTTTTATCCAAGATGACATCACTGAAATATGTTTCTGTTTTATCCAAGATGACATCACTGAAATATGTTTCTGTTTTATCCAAGATGACATCACTGACACATGGTAGTGCAGTATCTTACATGACATCACTGAAATATGTTTCTGTTTTATCCAAGATGACATCGCTGACACATGGTACTGCAGTATCTTACATGACATCACTGAAATACATTTCTGTTTTATCCAAGATGACATCACTGACACATGGTACTGCAGTATCTTACATGACATCACTGAAACATGTTTCTGTTTTATCCAAGATGACATCACTGAAATATATTTCTGTTTTATCTAAGATGACAACACTGACACGTGGAAATGCAGTATTTTTTTACTTGACATTTCTGAGATATATTTGTTTTATCAAAGATGACATCACTGACACATAGTACTGTAGAATCTTACATGGCATCACTGAAACATATTTCTGTTTTATCAAAGATCACATCACTGACACATGGTAGTGCAGAGTCTTACATGGCATCACTGAAATATATTTCTGTGAAACATCATATGGCATCACTGAAACACAGTACTGATTAAACTTCTATGACATCAATGACATATATTTATGTATTACCTTATATGACATGACAAAAAGTATCTCATGACATCACTGAAACATTTCTGTTGTATCTCATGACACCATTTGAATATTTTACTGAAATATAGTTTTGATATTATCATATTTGCATAACACAGCATATTATCTTACTTTCCTGAAGCCTACTTAACATCAGTGTAATATACAACTGTATTAATTAATTGTCCAATTACAGACACCATGTAATCAGCAACTGACACACAGAAAGTTATCCCAAAGTTTAGGAAGTAGTGAGTTCATCAAACATAAGGGCTTGTCGATATTGCAATATGTGTGCTTGAGAATCAACTGCCAGTTTAAGGAAAACTTAGACAAATTAAGTTTCATTGAATGTGAAAGAAACATGACTTCACAGTTTGACTTTCCACTTCCTATTTCACTTGGAGGTATCACTGTAGCTGCAGGAAGGTTAATACTGGTGTGATAGAATGTGCTGCCCTCTATTGCTTCAAGTAGCAACACCCGACATCTAAACAATGGTTCCCAACCACTGGTTGGGTAATGGTATCTGATCACAGCAGTGGCAGTTCCTCACACAGGCTTGCTTTAGACTTGTTACACAGCTAACAGTCTTAGCACAGTGTATCACATGCTTCACGTCACCGCTTTCAAGTTATTAACACAATGCAATAATATCTTGAGTGGCAAGATACAGTAAAGAGTGACTTATGTAAGGACATGGTGGGTGGTATCTCAGATACACCATCTTAACAGAAACTACTGGAGCTCAATGCAAGCACCTGACCTTAAGGTAAGAAATATCCAAGTGATGAAGCAAAGCGGAGGTCAAGACACAGACAATCTATATGATGCTTAGTGTCAATATATATGACACAGAACTGTACTGCTGGCAGCATCAATAACAATCAACCTGTCCTGAATTGTCCACATGCAATCAATCATTCACATTGTTTTAGCAAAACTACTCAGTGTACATAAAATCACATAACACTGTGTATATATATATATAAACAATAAATAAGTGTATAAATAAGTTCTTCTAAATGGAATGTTCTAGATGTATATACATAATAAATAATAAAATAATACTGCTAAAAGTACAGCACATCACAGACTAAGGCGTGGCACCTGCAGGTGTAGAGGCAGCTGGGCCAGGGCGCAGATCACCTGCACATCACAAGTGTTTAGTATTGTTACAGTTTACAAAACTTGTCACTGTCACTTCCTCTTATGTACTGAAACAGAAGCTAAAACAATGAAGTTGCAATAACAAAAACACCTCAAAACATTATACTTTATACCATTCCTTGTTTTACATCAATTTCATTAAATATTTCTTCAATAAAAGAAAACCTTTTGACTTCAGCCATTATTAGAAACTTTAAATGATATTAAAATAATATGATAATGAATATTAAATAGCATGGCATTTGACTTAGGGCTAAAAGATACTGAACAAAAGATGTTGAGCTCACTCTTCATCAGGGTGTCATGAAACATGATGGGTAATAAAAACAGTACTGACCAGAATAATAGATCTCATAAAACTAGACCTTCATTCTCAGAGCTGTATATAACCAGGTAGATAAATATGCTCGTATGTACGACAGGTATCTCTGCCTGTGTCTAATGAAGCACACACGGCAGTTTCTGTACATTATGCTGGCTGGAGGGATTATGAGGTATACATACTGGATCTTGTTACGTCTTCATATCATTACAGTGATCGTTATTCTTAGGGGTTTGTGGCAGAAAACATTTTCTGAATTCTTCATCAGACATAGACAAAGGTGGGGGTGTCTTACCGACTTGGCCAGCCAATGTGGGTATTGGGGAGCGAGATGAAGACCTATGAGGTGACCGGGAAGTTGATCTTCGGGGTGACCTTGATGATGACCTTGAGCGTGACCTTGAGGGTGATCTAGATCTTAAAGGACGGTCTAATGTAGGAGGACTGTCAAGGATGCGAACATGATTCTTTTTCTTGGGTGATCCAGTGGGTGTTGAAGACCTCAAGATGGATGTCGGCCTGAGGTTACCACTCTGAATCAGAGAAGGCATGCTGTTAACCACGTTAATACAGACATGATGACAAAAGCAGAAATAAGTGTTGACATTAATTATGTGTAAAATCAATTTGTGTTATCATTAATAATAGTTATCTGTATTAATCACTGCAGTAAAATCCACAATATTTTCAGCAGAAGCTGTCTTCACTTTCAACTATCCATAATCAGTTGTGCAGACAATAGTGTCCTGCTGCCCAATGCTCTTGCGCATGTCCAAGGTGGAACACCTCACTCCTTTGCAACAAAACATCTGCCAGATGCAAAAATTTCGAAGGTTGGCAGGATTACTCTTAGAATTATTAACATTAACTATTGTTTGATAATTCCTGTGACTATTCTACCTCTAATACATCACTGCTTGAATATACCAGAGGAACAGAACTGATGGGTTCTGACGCATCTTCCCAGCCTTCATCCATGTACATCAGCCAGCTTGGTAAACAACTGAACATTGATTGAACCGAGCAAATCTTTCCACCTCCAGCAGGCTGAGTGTGGATTTCCAGCAATCTTTTACTTCCCACACTCTCTGCAGTCCTTAGGCAACAATGGTGAAGAATATGCCATACTGTCCTACATCATGTCACCAGTAACTACTTACATGACCAAACACAGAATAATCAGCCTAAAGTGCAATACTAAGTAGCTTGTAACATTTAACTATAGACTACATAGACTATATACTACAGTGTGACAAACTACCAAAGTGTGCAAGACAAAACCTTTGTCAGATGTTGAATCTAGCACACACAGGAAAGAAGAGATGTTTCCTGCCTTCCGCATATGGAAGAGTATTGGTCAGCGGGACACTATTGTTTGCACAACTGATTATGGATGGTGGACAGTGAAGAGGACTGCTGTTGAAAAGATTTTTATAGTGTGATGACAGCCAAAATACAGGATTTATGGCAGTGATGTAATGCAGGTACGATATTCTAAGGAATTAGATACATTAATTTAAACATATACGGATCAAAAATCTCTGTAAGTAATAGTCAACATACACCTGTATTGTTCAGTAACATTGATATTGATTGTTTCATCCAAATTGCATTGAACTTTCAAATTGCATAAAGAAAGGTGTGTGAATATGATGGAGGCTTCAAGCCTTCACATGACAGCAGAATATGATGGAATATACAAAAGTAAGGCTTGAGATAAGAAATTTATCAAGGTCAACACATATCCTCTGCCACTTGGTCAGTTCCATATTAAAGGCAGGAACAGATTTACAGTTAGGTGAGATCACATAATCTTTACTTTTCACCTGAGGCAAGATGTCCAGGAGTTGTCATGTTGTGCTGGATGTGCCTCGTGAGCCAGAGGCTGCTGTCATCCTGACGATGGGGCAGATCATATCTCAGGACAATACAGAAGTAGGGAGTGCTTTTTGAGGGTATTATAAATAATGGACATAATGGACAACTAACTTTTTTCCATGCATAGTTTCCCATCCTCTTTTCAATCATGAAATAACAGGTTATGTACCCATAACATCTACACACTCATTCCTGAACATTACTAGTGCGTACCCCCAGGATGGTTTCAGGTCATTAGGCCATCATAAAGGTTTATCACCAGGTATCAGACACACCTCTACATCCATCACTGGGAACAATGCTGCATTGAGAGGCAATCTATTATGGACAGTCTGGTCGCAGGGCAGTGCCTTATACCTTAGAGATCTTGTAGTCAGACTTCACAAGCACTTAAGGTAATGGAAGCTACATCTATCAGTCATCAGGTTTCTATTGTTCGCATGAGTCAGTGTCAAGAACACAACAAATGACAGAAAAAGCAGTTTATCATATATCAGTAATGACAGCACTGCCCACTGGGGTGATGGGTGACTCCACAGGAAGCTGGACCATCAGGACAAGATTTGGAATGGGCCATTAACAGTTTAACATGGACAGTGATCTCAGGGCCCCCAGCAGATAGAGAACTACATGACACAATGTCCCAGTGTGAGGGCTTCATGATCAGTCTCAGGCCCTACCTTAACTACTCAACCATCTCTAAATCTGTTAACTGTATCGGTCATGTTTCTGGCTCACCTGGTAGGAAGAGCAGCCTGTAGACTTGATATCTTCATGGAGGGACCTCATTGTCTCACGGAGTCTGAACAATATGACACAGAAGAGCTATTAAAATCATAGACACTTAATTTGCAAACTGTCAACCACTTATTTTGTTGCAATAATTACATTTAAAAAACAAATTCATCACTTTCCCTACTTAAAATGTATTCGGTTGTATGATCAATAGCCTTGGAACCATATCAGATACCACTTCACACCCTCATGTATCATGTACTTACCTAATGCACATGTAAGAGGTTATTACTCTTCAAACACTGCCTACTCAACAGCACACCCTGTCCACAGTGTTGAGTATCCCACTGTTCTCTCTCTCCACATTACCACACACTGTCACCCAACAGCACACACCCTCCACACACTGTCACCCAACAGCACACACCCTCCACAGTGTTGAGTATCCCACCGTTCTCTCTCCACATCACCCACACACTGTCACCCAACAGCACACACCTTCCACAGTGTTGAGTATCCCACCGTTCTCTCTCTCCACATCACCCACACAGTCACCCAACAGCACACACCCTCCACACACTGTCACCCAACAGCACACACCTTCCACAGTGTTGAGTATCCCACCGTTCTCTCTCTCTCCACATCACCAACAGCACACACCCTCCACACACTGTCACCCAACAGCACACCTCCACAGTGTTGAGTATCCCACCCTTCTCTCCACATTACCACACACTGTCACCCAACAGCATACACATGCCACAGTGCAGACATTAGGAGAGCTGACCTGTTATATCTTTTTTCTATCAGGTCCCGCTCCTGTTGACCACCCTGAAATAGAGAAAGGTGACATTGACATCCAGAAACATTTGTTGCATGTAAGAACAAAACTTAAGAGAGTAGTATCTCAATGAATGAAGTACTGAGAAACCCTGTAAATATGGGCAGCACTATTCCCAGGGGCTAACTCAACATCGGAATCAATGAATCATGGGAACACACTAACATACTACCCACAAAAAAAGGGAACTGATGAAATGATAGTGAAGGAGTAATGACGATAAATGTCTGTTTAATTATTTTCAGCCATGTAGATCAATATCTGGTGTGTACACCATTCAGGGCAATATATGCATGACATGTTGATGGCATACTGTTGATTAACTTGTGTATTGCCCGCCATTCCACCTGAAGAACTTCCAGAAGCTTGGCCACATTGGCAGGTTTGGCATACACCATCCTCCCAAGAGGGTCATGTCAGGAGATTTAACAGGCCAGTCCAATGTCCATATGCCATATTACCCATGTCTCATTGCAACCCTACCCATTTGACAGCACTTGTCCCACAGTTGCAAAAATTATGATTTTCGATTAGCCAAACATTCAGGCAACTTGGGACATTGACGTCCACCCCAACCCCACCCCCTGTATCACACACACAATTCACCATTTTGTGTGTTCATGGAGACTGTAACTGAGGCATTTTTAAGTGTGTGCTTAGGTCAACTGCATTAGCGTCACACACTTTGGCTTCTGTGAGCATGCACAACATTAAATTTCATTGTGATTACATGTTGTGTTCAGATGCAACGCCACAGTATTGTAAATGTACACCTCAATGATAGCTACATTCAAATCATTAGTTCCCTTATTCTTTGTCGGTAGTATTTAACTTTCATCATATATACGGTAGTCAATCTGAAGGTCAGGTTTCCAAATGAAGTTACAAATACACACTTCTAATATTATGTTGTCAATGCCTCAGGCTGTTGGTCCTGAAAGCGTTCAAATGCAATATCTTTCTGAAGTGAACATACATAGTTTGTGCAAAAGAAGAGAGGACAAGAAAATCCAGAGCCTCCTCCATACTTGGTGTTTAGCCTAGTATGAGTTAGCATGTCTAATGGCTAATACTCAACACTTGGTGAATCACCCACTCAGAAAACAACACATCCTCATCCACTGACATGTACTGATAGACACAGATACATTCATAGATGATTCTGATTCAAGATGAAGATTTGAGATTAAGGTTCTATCAAATCCTTACTCAGATTACTAGTCTCTCCTTCATCTGCCAGGGGCCAGCAGGGCCAGTAGGCCGACATTGGTCAAACAAACGCTTGTCTATAGATTTGACATCCTCTCCTGGGGAATCACATGAATGCGAACTGTCTGTACCTACTGTAATACCTCTTTACTTTTTCACATGAAAAAAAGAGAATAATTGGAATAATAATTGTTAGGTTTATCCTTCACTTTAGGTGTGAGTTGCAGCTAACATTATGGCATCCTTCACACTCTGAATATATGGGATTGAAGTTCAACTAAACTCTTTACCCAAATAACCACCTTGAAGTGAAGCCTCACATGACATCTGACCATCACACTCACAGACTGAATTGGCTGTTGATAATGATTGGTCTTTAAAGTGCAATTATCATGAACAAAATTGATTGTGATTTTGTTGCGAATATCAATTTTCCTATTCAATTCCAGAGAGAGAAAAAAGTCATAACAATAGCAAAAACATATTTAAATGTCCAAGCGAAAGTACTGACACCACACATTACGTATTCCAAAACAAAACTATTGGGGGGCCAGGCAAAAGCTACCGGTGCAATGGTTCAGTGGAGCATGACAATTGTTTTCATTGGCTAATATGTAAACTTGGTTCACTGTCTGTCTACTATACTGTGCCAGTGCAAGGCAGGAATGCACTTCTTACCAATAAACAACATCCTCAGGGATAATTCTAGGGTGGGGCCCTGTGCTTTTAGCCCCTTAATTTGAAAAAAGGCCCACATTTTCAAATACAATTGGGCATTTTAACATTGTGCTGTATGGGCAAGTGTGGGTGTTCCTCTGGAATATTTGAAATTTTCACATAAAGGGCCCATGTCAGAAAATTCCTAGAGTGAACCCTGCATCCCAGATGCCTGATAAATAGGGGGGTGGGAGTGATCAATCCTGATGTAACAGAGGTAGTATTCTTAGAATTATACACAATGATAACTATTGTTTGATAATTCCTTCAAAAGCCTTACCTCTATTACAAATAGCCAAAATACACCAGAGGGAAAAGTGGGATCTGGCGGCTAGTAATCCCAGATAACTGACAGCAGTGAATAGGTAACCTGAAGGAACGGTGTGTAAAATGCACAATACAATATAGTTTCTTTGAAAACTTGTGATACCTGCATTATCCTCACGTCCCTTCTGGTATCTTTGACGTCACATCCGACTTCATGACGTAACTTCCCATCTGGATGACGTCACTTCTGCTCAATATCACATCACTTCCAGTTGTATGATGACACTTCTGTTTATGATGATGATCTTATGATGATGATCTTATATGAAGATGACACTTCTGGTTTATGTTCTCAATTTCTGTTATGATGTGACTTCTGGTTGACAAAGCAGTCTGACATACTTCAAGAGGTATCCACGCATTCTCATTAACTGACATAACTTCCATATTTAATATGTTCT
The DNA here is from genome assembly GCF_023055435.1 of Haliotis rufescens. Classification (NCBI taxonomy): domain Eukaryota; kingdom Metazoa; phylum Mollusca; class Gastropoda; order Lepetellida; family Haliotidae; genus Haliotis; species Haliotis rufescens. Next base: position 46,733,723 of record NW_025964001.1, on the reverse strand, counting down.
AATGGAACTCACATCCAGAGATGCATGTAATTCTGACATACTATGATATGTTTGGATGGTACTCCCATCCAGACACTTACATTACTGATGTCACTTCATTGACATTATGTTCTGACAACTCCAAGAGATGTCCAGACACGTATATACCCAAGATCACTCTCAGATCTTATATTGTGATTCCATTGTGTTAACCTTATCTTGTCACCCCAGTTGACCAAGATCGAAGAATGAACTTACTGTTTGTTAGCTGTAATCTTTTCCCCTCCTCTGATGACCTGGCATCATTTCCCATGGCTAGGAGAAAAGCTGTCTTCTTAGACACTTGTAAAAGATTAGCTTCATGCATAGGTTAGTAAGATGCTTCTAGCAATGCAGACATGACCAAGGACAGGTTCCATTCAGCGAAGATACGTGAAGTTTAAATGTCTTCTAGTTGGAAAGACTTAATAAGGCAGTTCTGGACTGGGTGAGTACCTACTGAGAGCCCATGTTGGAGAACAAATGCTAGGGCTGATTATACCCTTTAATGGTGCCATTCCAAAATTCCTTCTCTTGTCTTACTAGCAGAAGATAATCAGTGACCTAAGGAATGGTTATCTGCACTTCTTCCACTCCTCCTACTCCTCTCCACTGGCAGAACTTCCTCCATCCAGTATCATATACGTGGGAAGATGAAGGTCTCCATGACCGAGGCACTGCTTCCATGGAGTAGGTCTGATCATGGTCATGACGCTCTGGGAGCTGTGAGGCTTCTCCACGAGTTATGGAAATAGCATGGGGTAGGATACCATGCTCTGTTGGGCCGCACTGGAGCTATTAGAAGGATGATGAAGTCCATCTCCTCCACCTTCTTGATTACTCTGTCTAGAAGAGACCAAGGAGGGAATGCATAGGTGAATATGTTTCTCCGACTCATGGAGAGAGCATCTAACTGTAGAGAAACTGGGTTCGGTACTGGGCTGACATAAACTGGGACCTTGTTGTTTGGACAAGTCACAAAAAGATCACTGTGTGGGTTGTCCCAAATCGATGTGATCCACCGGAATACCTCTGGGTGATGAAACCATTCTGTGAGAAATCTGTTTCTACTGGAGAGATAACCTGCTAGGATGTTCAATGTTCCCTGGTATGTGGCAGGCCTCCAAGCTGCAGCTGATCAAGTCATTCGAGATGAATAAAAGTGTAACCTCCTTCAGCAAATTCTCTGATCTTGTCCCTCCTTGATCTGGATGTAATTTACTACAGAAGTGCTGTTTGTTGCCACTAGTACTCATGACTGAAGTAACTGTAGACTCCATGCCTTGAGGGCAAGATAAATGGCCTGCATTTCTGGACCATTCTTGTGAACACCCTTGTCCTGTGACCACTATCCCTGGATGGTCCGATCATCCATGTATTCTCCCCATCCTGTGCTTGAGGCATTCATGTACAGGTGAATTACTGGAGGAGGAAACATGAGGGAAATGCCTGGTGTGATGGTGTGGTAGGAGAGCCATCAATTCAGATCTAAGAGTCAGGAGGCTGGAGGTTGATTCATCTCATCTAGAACAAGTGCTCTTGATGTATTCGTCGAATTCTGCAGAGCCCACAAATGTAACCTTCCTCTGTACATAAGGTCTTGCAAGTAATGTGAGGTTTCCTGCAAGCAGGACACCGACCATTGGCAGATTGGCCTGGGCAGATCTGTCTCCTCTGTAATCATATTTGTTAACTTGATAAACCTGTCCTGAGCCATGACATCTGTGCGGTTTTAATTAGATTGAATTAGTTGACATTTGTCCTGGTCCGCCAGAGATGAACTCATTATTTGTATTTCCATATGTTCGTCTTTGGTCCTATTTCTGTACAGGGAAAGAGGTACCTACTACAAGTTGAACCCTGTACAGTAGAGAGTGGTGTCTGTCCTCAGCTTGACCCTGTACAGTAGAGGGTGGTATCTACTCCTGGCTGGACCCTGTACAATGGAGAGTGGTATCTACTCCAAGTTGAACCCTGCACAGTAGACAGTGGTATCTACTCCAAGCTGGACCCTGCACAGTAGAGAGTGGTATCTACTCCTGGCTGGACCCTGTACAGTGGAGAGTGGTATCTACTCCAAGTTGAACCCTGTACAATGGAGAGTGGCATCTACTCCAAGTTAAACCCTGCACAGTAGACAGTAGTTTCTACACCAAGCTGGACCCTGTACAATGGAGAGTGGTATCAACTCCTGGCTGGACCCTGTACAATGGAGAGTGGTTTCTACTCCTGGCTGGACCCTGTACAATGAAGAGTGGTATCAACTCCTGGCTGGACCCTGTACAATGGAGAGTGGTTTCTACTCCTGGCTGGACCCTGTACAATGAAGAGTGGTATCAACTCCTGGCTGGACCCTGTACAATGGAGAGTGGTTTCTACTCCTGGCTGGACCCTGTACAATGAAGAGTGGTATCAACTCCTGGCTGGACCCTGTACAATGGAGAGTGGTTTCTACTCCTGGCTGGACCCTGTACAATGAAGAGTGGTATCAACTCCTGGCTGGACCCTGTACAATGGAGAGTGGTATCTACTCCTGGCTGGACCCTGCACAGTACAGTGGCAACAACTCCAAGTTGAACATGGTACAATGGAGAGTGGTATCTACTTCATGTTGAACCTTGTACAATGGAGGGTGATATCTACTCCAAGCCGGACCCTGTACAACGGAGGGTGATATCTACTCCAAGCTGGACCCTGCAAAGTGGAGAGTGGCATCTACTCCAAGTTGAACCCTGTACAGTAGAGAGTGGTATCTACTCCAAGCTGGACCCTGCACAGTAGAGAGTGGTATCTACACCAAGCTGGACCCTGCACAGTAGAGAGTGGTATCTACTCCTGGCTGGACCCTGTACAATGGAGGGTGGTATCTACTCCAAGTTGAACCCTGTACAATGGAGAGTGGTATCTACTTCATGTTGAACCCTGTACAATGGGGAGTGGTATCTCCTCCAAGCTGGACCCTGTACAATGGAGAGTGGTATCTACTCCAAGTTAAACCCTGCACAGTAGACAGTAGTTTCTACACCAAGCTGGACCCTGTACAATGGAGAGTGGTATCAACTCCTGGCTGGACCCTGTACAATGGAGAGTGGTTTCTACTCCTGGCTGGACCCTGTACAATGAAGAGTGGTATCAACTCCTGGCTGGACCCTGTACAATGGAGAGTGGTTTCTACTCCTGGCTGGACCCTGTACAATGAAGAGTGGTATCAACTCCAAGATGGACCCTGTACAATGGAGAGTGGTATCTACTCCTGGCTGGACCCTGCACAGTACAGTGGCAACAACTCCAAGTTGAACATGGTACAATGGAGAGTGGTATCTACTTCATGTTGAACCTTGTACAATGGAGGGTGATATCTACTCCAAGCCGGACCCTGTACAACGGAGGGTGATATCTACTCCAAGCTGGACCCTGCAAAGTGGAGAGTGGCATCTACTCCAAGTTGAACCCTGTACAGTAGAGAGTGGTATCTACTCCAAGCTGGACCCTGCACAGTAGAGAGTGGTATCTACACCAAGCTGGACCCTGCACAGTAGAGAGTGGTATCTACTCCTGGCTGGACCCTGTACAATGGAGGGTGGTATCTACTCCAAGTTGAACCCTGTACAATGGAGAGTGGTATCTACTTCATGTTGAACCCTGTACAATGGGGAGTGGTATCTCCTCCAAGCTGGACCCTGTACAATGGAGAGTGGTATCTACTCCTGGCTGGACCCTGCACAGTAAAGAGTGGTATCTACTCTGGGCTGGACCCTGTACAATGGAGGGTGGCATCTACTCCTGGCTGGACCCTGCACAGTAAAGAGTGGTATCTACTCTGGGCTGGACCCTGTACAATGGAGGGTGGCATCTACTCCTGGCTGGACCCTGTACAATGGAGGGTGGCATCTACTCCAAGTTGAACCCTGTACAATGGAGAGTGGTATCTACTCCTGGCTGGACCCTGTACAATGGAGGGTGGCATCTACTCCAAGTTGAACCCTGTACAATGGAGAGTGGTATCTACTCCTGGCTGGACCCTGTACAATGGAGGGTGGTATCTACTCCAAGCTGGACCCTGTACAATGGAGAGTGGTATCTACTTCATGTTGAACCCTGTACAATGGGGAGTGGTATCTCCTCCAAGCTGGACCCTGTACATGGAGAGTGGTATCTACTCCAAGCTGGACCCTGCACAGTAGAGAGTGGTATCTACTCTGGGCTGGACCCTGTACAATGGAGAGTGGTATCTACTCCTGGCTGGACCCTGCACAGTACAGTGGCAGCAACTCCAAGTTGAACCTTGTACAATGGAGAGTGGCATCTACTCCAAGTTGAACCCTGTACAATGGGGGTGGCATCTACTCCAGGCTGGACCCTGTACAATGGAGGGTGATATCTCCTCCAACTGGACCCTGTACAATGGCGGGTGGTATCTACTCCAAGCTGGACCCTGCACAGTAGAGAGTGGTATCTAGTCCAAGCTAGACCCTGCACAGGAGAGAGTGGTATCTACTCCTGGTTGGACCCTGCACAGGAGAGAGTGGTATCTCCTCAAAGCTGGACCCTGCACAGTAGAGAGTGGTATCTACTCCAAGCTAGACCCTGCACAGTAGAGAGTGGTATCTACTCCAAGCTGGACCCTGCACAGGAGAGAGTGGTATCTCCTCCAAGCTGGACCCTGCACAGTAGAGAGTGGTATCTCCTCAAAGCTGGACCCTGCACAGTAGAGAGTGGTATCTACTCCAAGTTGGACCTGTACAATGGAGGGTGGTATCTCCTCCAAGCTGGACCCTGCACAGTAGAGAGTGGTATCTACTCAAAGGTGGACCCTGCACAGTAGAGAGTGGTATCTACTCCAAGCTGGACCCTGCACAGTGGAGAGTGGTAGCTACTCCAAGCTGGACCCTGCACAGTAGAGAGTGGTATCTCCTCCAAGCTGGACCCTGTACAGTAGAGAGTGGTATCTTCTCCAAGCTGGACCCCTGCACAGTGAAGAGTGGTAGCTACTCTAAGCTGGACCCTGCACAGTAGAGAGTGGTATCTCCTCCAAGCTGGACCCTGTCTTTTGAAAGAAGAAATGCTTGAAAGCTCTACAACACTTCCTACTTCTCACTTCCAAAAATATTTGTTTCAGATGGAAGCTTGAAAGCTCAACACCGCTGCCAAATTCTTATTTCCAGACACTGTTTTGGGAAGAAAGCTGTACTTCGCGTTTTACTACCCAATTCCGTAAAGATGTTTTTGGAATAAGAAACCTTAAAAGTTTGAATTTGCTGCTTACTTTAAATTTTCTATTTCATAGATTGGGAAGCTAATGTTACTTACAGTGGAATGGATTTCGTTAATGAACTACCTTACGTCAGAAGTGAGAAAGATGAGATTTTATGATATACATTTTTATTTACTACACTTGATGGTATCTTTTAAAGCTTTTATATATATATATATATATATATATATATATATATATATATATATATATATATATGCTTTCATATATAGATGCACTTGCAATATAATTGATAATGAATTCATTACCCTCTATACAACAAAAATGAAAATTTCCAAACAAACATTAACTACGTTCTAACTCACATAAACAGTTTATATTTCTTCTGCATCGGGTAATATACATGTAAATTCACACATGACAAGCAATAACAGACTGGGTAAATGAGAAGACAGGCAACGGTCAATTACATGCTGGTGCAATGATTGGACAATAGTTATAATAAATATTAATATAATTATTATAGCTAGAAAGAGAACATAATGTGCGATCTGCAACCGACTGTTTTTGTGTATGAAACTGTAAACGATTGTAAGGAGTTTTATTGTTTTCAATGAATTGTACATGAAAAGCTCTGAATAATTTTATGAAAGGCATCAATTACTAAAGAATTACATTTTACAGTGACCCAAAACTGTTTAGTTTGTCTCCAATTTTTGGCTCTGTGAATTTTGGGGAGTTCTTTAGATATCGTCAAAGTGAATCGAGATGTTTAAAATACTACCTGCTCTAGTTTTGTAATAAATAAATTATAAAGAGATAACTCGAAACGTTTCATCAAGATCTAATTACATGTAGTTAAAAATTACTTGAAACTTCATGAAAGCTGTAGGACGTTTTTAAAGGGGCACTGAGCATGACCATGACCAGAGACTGGGCTACCGTCTGCAAGGACAGCTTAATAATTTTTGGAGGCTGGAGGCAATATTTGTTTTACGCATTTTTGAACACTGATTGGTTAACTGTGATCTATTAAGATTTCGACAAAGGGCGCATGTTAATTTATTTCTTCAGCCTAAACAAACAGACAAAAAGAACGGCAGAGCTCATTGGATGTCGTCATTTGGAACTACCCCAGATGGTTATAGTTTAATAATAAAAAAAAGTATCCATGCAGTGAAAGCATTTTCGGATTTCGGATTGCGTCCATAATACGATTACTACTCCCTTGTTGTCATCCACGTTTTCTGGTATAACCCTACACTTGTGTATTTGTCGTCATTCACTTGATGCTCAGTTAATGAATTTATTACAGGTACAATTAGTGGAAGCACCACTTAGATTACCTGACAAAGGTTCCCATTTGACATTTATTGTGTCTGGGGTAATGATTCAATCTAAATCCAGGTTTGAAGTGAGGTGAAACGTGTGTGATGTAATATGCACGTGGCAGCCCAGCAAGAGGTGAATGATCAGTTGATTTACTTTTTTTGTAAATCAACGGATCGTTCCTAATCATTAAAGGATTAACAGAAAATACGTTGATTGATTAATCACTGTTATCTTGCACAGTGGATATGTCAAAAGTGAGTGTTTACATGTCTAGGTTTACTAAAACAAAGGGAATACACTCATACCATGGCGTGAAGTGCCGATTTAAAAACAACATACTTTGTTCAAAGGGTTAAATGATAATACGTTGATTGATTGCTCATTGTTAACTATCACTCAATGGATTTTTTTAGGAACCGTGGACGTTATGAAAATAGTTGTCACGTGGGCTTTCTCAACCCACCCTTGAGACTTGACACCTATGTGAAACACCTGAAACAATCTAAGTGATCAGTTGAGAAACGAACACGGGTTATAATATCCCGAAACGATATATATCTTGATTGTTACAGAGACACGTGACATCGAATAAGTTTCTTTGTACAGCTGCAGACGAGTGGGATATTAATTGTTCCTTTGCGTGGATATTCACGGATACATTCCTCGAACAAGGAAGCTGCCTAAAATTATACACATAAATTTGGTAGGTTGTAATTATTGTATTTGCATTTTGTTCTCCTTCATTTGCTGTAGCATTGAACCAATTCGTTCTTTTTCCTCTACGTCTTGGTCGGGAAATTCTTCAATGCGCAATAGACGTTGTTTTCACAAGTCTTTTCCTTTGTAAGCGTGTATATATTACCGTCAATTTATAAAATGTGATTCTTTCAGGCAATTTATAAAATGTGTAAATATTTCAGTCATTTTGACTGAAAAATCTGTCCAGATTGACTAAAACTGATTAAGACGATCAAAAGGGCCTAAAAACATCACAACAGATTATTAAAAAGGATAAGAAGCCAAACAAAATGGAAATGTACTTTTCAACGTAACATTTTCAGTCTCTTGGTGATGACATTTAACATCAAAATGTTTGGAATTCGTTATAATAATACAGATGGAAATGTTTTTCAGTCACTTTGTAAAATAACTGAATATTTAGGCGTTTAATAAATTTGAAAATGTTACACATTTTGACAGTAAAAAAATATAAACACTATAAAAAAAGCAATGCTCAGGTGAAATATTTACTTTGTGTTGCAAGTCAAAATAGTGTAAATGAAAATCGCAAAATTACCAAGCAAGTGACTTATCAAAACTTCGTCACTATTACTGATGCTACCCACAAAGATACCTACATTTCATTATTATCTTGAAAACTGTATTTCATTTTGTTGATCAATGTGTCCATACGCCCTTATTACTACCCATAAAAGTGACTAATGCGCTTACGAATGGCGCAGCAGAGGTCGCGAACTAGTCTAGATTTCTTCTATACATCCGGGTACTCACTGGGAAAAAAACAATAACAAAGGCAACAACCAGTCCTGGGGAATTGCTTTAGATGAGTGCCCCGTTAAGTGACTGAAGTCAACATTGTGCTACCAGCTGAAACATGGATAACTGGGCTATACTAGTTTTCTATTGTACAAATACCAAGCATGACTCATGTCCTTTGAATTTATTTCTCTATTGAATGCTGCAATTCAAATTATGAAAGGTCATAAATACTGAGTTACTTGCCAGCTTTAAGACATGTATAAGTGTTAATAATCGTTGAATAATATACCTTGCTATTATTTTTCTAAAATGCTCAGAAAAAACAACCTTCAGATGTTAGAACCATGTTGTAACCACATGCCCCACTTATACACGCAGCCAAGAGTTGAAGTATTGAAGATTGGTAACTTCATAACTTCCAAAATATATGTTTCAAACTTATACATCAGTACCTGTTGATGTATACTACTCGTCATAGGCTATGCCCAAATGGACCACTAACATTACACATCTTGATTAACTTTAATGAATATGCTTAAAATATTATTTTTTAAAAGGTCAGTGTACACCTGCATCAGCAAGCACTTGAAGTCCTTTGTGTTGAGAAAGTACTAAGCTAAAATCGGCACAGAATATTACTGGACCATACCGTCAACGATACTGGCATTACCTGAATATAAAACTTGGACTTCTATACAGAATCCAAAACCTTCAGGGTTAGTTTTAATTATCCTACATTGAAATAAATGAAATGAAAATGTAATATAGAAGCAAAGGCCGATGTAGAAGGTGTGTGCATGCAGCAAACATGTGTCTGTCTGTGTGTATGTGTGTCTGTATGTGTGTGTGTCTGTCACTGTGTGTGTTTGCTTGTGTCTGTGTGTGTCTGTTTGTGTCAAGTGTGTGTGTGTGTGTGTGTGTGCACACATGTCTCTGTGTGTGTTTGCTTGTGTCTGTCTCTGTGTCTGCATGTATCTCTGTGTGTGTCTATATATGTGTGTGTGTGTGTCTGTCTGTGTGTGTGTGTCTGTCTGTGTGTGTTTGCATGTGTCTCTCTGTGTGTCCATCTGTGTGTGAGCATGCCTGTCTGCTTGTGTCTGTGTCTCTCTGTGTGTTTGTATGTGTGTGTGCGCATATGTGTTTGTCTGTGTGTATGTGTGTGTGATTGCTTGTTTGTCTCTGTGTGTTTGGTGTATGTCTTTGTGTGTCTGCATGTCTGTCTGGGTGTGTGTGTGTCAGTCTGTGTGTATGTATATGTATGTGTGTATGTGTCTTTGTGTGCATGCACACATGTTGTCTGTGTGTGTGTCTGTCTGTCTGTGCATCTGTCTCTCTCTGTGTGTCAGTCTGTCTGTGTGTATGCCTGTGTGTGTTTGTGTCTCTCTGTGTATGTATGTATGTGTCTGTCTGTGTGTATGCCTGTGTGTGTCTGTGTGTCTTTGTGTGCATGCGCATATGTTCTGTCTGTCTGTGTGTCAGTCAGCAATGTGTCTGTGTGTCTGTATGTGTGTGTGTGAGTGCGCACATGTTGTCTGTGTGTGTCTGTATGTGTGTGTGTGAGTGCGCACATGTTGTCTGTGTGTGTTTGCTTGTGTCTGTCTGCATGTGTCTGTCTGTGTGTGTGGCTGTCCGTGTTTGCTTGTGTCTGTGTCTGCATGTCTGTCTCTGTGTATGTCTTTGTGTGTGTATCTGTGTGTCTGTACATGTGTTTGTGTCTTGTGTGTCTATCGCTCTGTCTGTGTGTGTGTGTGTGTGTGTGTGTGTGTGTGTGTGTGTGTGTGTGTCTGTGTGTGTATCTGCGTGATCGTGAGTGTCTGTCTTTGCATGTGTCTGTCTGTGTGATATGTGCGCCAGTTAAGCGCAATTTTCCTGTCGTAAACAAGAATGTATGTCGTATACCCTCGTCTTTCACATTTTAAAAAGGCAAGAGGAAACATTTGAAACAAACGCCTCCGTAATCTTAGATTTCCAAACTATCAAATATAAAGTTGAAAATTGACAGAACATTCAAGCTTTTAAGGTTTCTATCTCTTAAAACATGTTTACAGAAGTAGGAAGTTGGTAGTGAGACGTGATGTAGAGCTTTCTTTCCAAAATAGTGTGCAGAAGTAATAAATTGGAAGCGGTGTTTCATCTCGATATGGCTGAAATATTGCCAATGTGATGTTAAATTTCAGTCACTCACTGGAAGCGGTGTTGAGATTTCAAGCTTCGATCTTTCAAAACAGTTTTTGGAAGTGAGAAGTTGGGAGCAGTGTAGAGCTTTCAAGGTTTCCATCTTTCAAAACTAAAGTTTGAAACATGAATTGTCAAGTGTTATCCAGACCAAACTTGCATCATATTTCTTCCCTTCCAAAATAGTGTGTCAACCATTGTTAATGTTACTATATGTAGAATTAGTTGATGGAGTTGTACCATGATCTCCTCCATGTCTTCTATGATGTACTGCTTCTCCCGCTCAAACGTCAGCTCTTGTTCTACCTGCTTCACCTTCTGAAGATGAAGTTCATCTGCCAGGTCCAGAATGTGCTCCTGAAACAAAGACACTGTTGATGATATTGCATATTTCGAATGCACCTCTGGTAGAGACAATTTCGCACACTGTTCAGTGATATGTAGTCACATCAGTGGTTGAAAGCGTGCAAATGGTGACATACAATCTGTCAGGTCACATAATAATACAAACCAAACAACTAGTACTCGTGACCTTTCTGCTCTACACCCCTAACGGGTCACCTTTTAGAGGAATATATAGGAGTGTCTTATAATTAGAAGGAAAGGAGGGACTTTCCAGCAATATCATAGAGGTCTACCTGGACCTGGCAACCGTTTGGCCATACCACCTGTATCAGAATATCAAACATTCATTATTACAAAGACATAAAATGATCTTGTAAACACCTTAGCTCACCTAAATTTCTCTGGAATATTTATAGCAAGGAGATTAGAAGTTTCTATAAAATACATATATACACTGATATCTTTACACATTTACATCCAAAACAGATCACATGAACATCCAACAGTGATGTCTTGATATGACCCTGTGTCAAGCTAGCTACACCTCATGCTGACCTGTCAGTGTGACCCTGTGTTGAGCTACCTACACCTCATGCTGACCTGTCAGTGTGACCCTGTGTCAAGCTAGCTACACCTCATGCTGACCTGTCAGTGTGACCCTGTATTGAGCTAGCTACACCTCATGCTGACCTGTCAGTGTGACCCTGTGTCAAGCTAGCTACACCTCATGCTGACCTGTCAGTGTGACCCTGTGTCAAGCTAGCTACACCTCATGCTGACCTGTCAGTGTGACCCTGCGTCAAGCTAGCTACACCTCATGCTGACCTGTCCAGTGTGACCCTGTGTCAAGCTAGCTACACCTCATGCTGACCTGTCAGTGTGACCCTGTGTCAAGCTAGCTACACCTCATGCTGACCTGTCAGTGTGACCCTGCGTCAAGCTAGCTACACCTCATGCTGACCTGTCCAGTGTGACCCTGTGTCAAGCTAGCTACACCTAATGCTGACCTGTCAGGGTGACCCTGTGTTGACCTAGCTACACCTCATGCTGACCTATCATTGTGACCCTGTGTCAAGCTAGCTACACCTCATGCTGACCTGTCCAGTGTGACCCTGTGTCAAGCTAGCTACACCTAATGCTGACCTGTCAGGGTGACCCTGTGTTGACCTAGCTACACCTCATGCTGACCTGTCATTGTGACCCTGTGTCAAGCTAGCTACACCTCATGCTGACCTGTCAGGGTGACCCTGTGTCAAGCTAGCTACACCTCATGCTGACCTGTCAGTGTGACCCTGTGTCAAGCTAGCTACACCTCATGCTGACCTGTCAGTGTGACCCTGCGTCAAGCTAGCTACACCTCATGCTGACCTGTCCAGTGTGACCCTGTGTCAAGCTAGCTACACCTAATGCTGACCTGTCAGGGTGACCCTGTGTTGAGCTAGCTACACCTCATGCTGAACTATCATTGTGACCCTGTGTCAAGCTAGCTACACCTCATGCTGACCTGTCCAGTGTGACCCTGTGTCAAGCTAGCTACACCTCATGCTGACCTGTCAGGGTGACCCTGTGTTGAGCTAGCTACACCTCATGCTGACCTGTCATTGTGACCCTGTGTCAAGCTAGCTACACCTCATGCTGACCTGTCCAGTGTGACCCTGTGTCAAGCTAGCTACACCTAATGCTGACCTGTCAGGGTGACCCTGTGTTGACCTAGCTACACCTCATGCTGACCTGTCATTGTGACCCTGTGTCAAGCTAGCTACACCTCATGCTGACCTGTCAGTGTGACCCTGTGTCAAGCTAGCTACACCTCATGCTGACCTGTCAGGGTGACCCTGTGTTGACCTAGCTACACCTCATGCTGACCTGTCATTGTGACCCTGTGTCAAGCTAGCTACACCTCATGCTGACCTGTCATTGTGACCCTGTGTCAAGCTAGCTACACCTCATGCTGACCTGTCAGGGTGACCCTGTGTTGAGCTAGCTACACCTCTTGCTGACAGTACACAGTGCCCTCTAACCCCATATGTCGTAATGTTACTTTTGTTAATGTCTTTGGGAATGCCATCATAGTGAATTTTGAAAAGGTTTATGACTGACCATGTTTCCCAGATGAATTTACCTTTTTGTTTGTTTGATCTGATTGGTTCAGGATTGCAGAAGAACGGAAAATCAACCAACTTCTCCCTTACATTCTTACTATACCCATTACATGATAGTAGTAATGAAACAGAAATTCAAATTGACAAACAAAGAACATAATTCAGCAGGGAAGAGAGTATTCAGTGTCACGGCAGTCATCACTTGTTGGTAAACATAACGGTCAGTCGGTTGTGAGTTCAACTCCAAGCATGGTTGTGGTCACCTATGACAGTGGTGAGTTTTGACTGGTGGCAACGATAGTATAGAGAGCTCTCCGAACGTGCTATCGTTGTGAGGAGCTTGTGTTCAGATGTGACTGTGACCCTGTGTGGAGCTAGTTACACCTCGTTCTCACCTGACAGTGTGACCCTGTTTGAAGCTAGCTTCACCCCATGCTGACCTGACAACTGTCATAATCCCAGTGTGGATCACGGTGAAGCGGCATCATCTCACTTCAGCTCAGAAGTGGGCACAAGTCCCGTGTAGTGTGTCAACCAAAATACTCAATAGTTAAGATATTGGGAACTGATTGAAAATATCAAAAATTGGTATTTTACCTACTTTTATTATAATCATGATTAAAAACACAATTGAGTGATTTAATTTCTACTGCTGGTCTCATACTCAAGATAAGAATATTAACCTGTACTTCTAAAACAAACTGTGTTGGATAGTGATGCTAATGATTTTTCACCATAACCCTCCAGCAGAAAAAAGTAACTGTGCTTAAAGTGGTGTAAATGTTATATGTTATTGAAATAACAACATAATATTTGGTCATTCATCTGATTAATGTGTTATCATAACAAATTCATTGACAAAACCCATACCTGGTAACAGGAGACTGAGTGACATGCCCTAAAAAGGGTTGGTGTAACTGTTGTGGCCAGATGCCTTGTCCACATGACCACAGACATTAACCCCGTCAGCAAGCTGACAAGGTAAGCCTACTACTGGGACGACTCCACGCAGTGCTACATAACAACTCATTTAACAATGTCAATATCGGGTGTGACCATCACTTGGATTGAAACAGGTGAGAAAGCATATGCGCATTGAAGACATCAGATGATTGAAAATAGTCTGAGTGATGTTGTTCCAAATGTTGACCAAAGATTGGCCCAACTGAGCTAGCGTTACCAGCTGGTTCTGGACCTATCCTAAGCATCATTCTATCTCATCCCAGACATTTTCTATGGGGTTGAGGTCTGGAAATACAGTTGGCCATGGCAGTACAAAACTATTATATTAGTCTGTTACAACACGTGCAGTATCCTGCTACAACGTTTCTGCATTTGCACAAAGGATAGAACATGATTTCTGACAATGTAGTTCCTGTAGCATGCGCCATTCAAGTTGCCATTAACAATGATGAGTTGTGTGTCTACCATGAAAGGTGATGCCACCCCATACCATTACACTTTCACTCCCACACTGACGACATTGAGTAATGCAAGCATCGCTAAAACGTTGCTGTCTACACCATGCAAGCTTGGTGACCATGGCGGTGATGTTGATGCAAACTTGGGCATATCACTGGACAACACGAGGTTGTGTACATTGCTGCCACTATACCCAGGAATTGTCCGAGCTGTTAATGTGGCAGTTTGGTATTGATTCCATAGATGCACCAACCAAAAGTGGTTGTCTTGTTGATGTGACCTCACATGTGGACGTCTGGCTCATGGCAAGTCATGAGTGTTTCCATGCTGTAGATAATAGGGCTTTGACGCTACACCAACTGTGCGATACCTCACTCATGATCCGATATGTATCACAATACTTGCATGTGCTCTATTCTCTGGTGCGTAAGCCATCTTTTTCAAAGACAAGATAGCCAAATACCTGGCACACCGATGATTTACAGTTGGCAGTGTCAAATATGGCGCAAGGGATGACAATATTTACATTTTCATCACTTATTTTCCCTACTAATCAGTTTTTGGTGTACCAGTCATAAAAGCAAACATTTAAGGCAAGAATCGATACCTTTTTACTTGGTATGTGAATGTGATCAATGTATCGGTGTATTGTCACCTTAGATAACATCTCCAAAGAGACAATATTGTGTTTCGAGGAACATAAAAATGTACAGAATCTTTGTTTTGTGCCATTCCTGTCTGTAGCATACTTATGGCAAGTAGACACTGATTTTCAGCAAGCAATTACATTGCATAAGCGTTATTTACTATCAAACAAAACTGTTTTGATGAGCACCTAACAGCTTTACAATCATTGTGTGCTGTTCACATTAGAAAAACATGTGTACGAGTTTCATGCTCCCAACAAACACGTCAACATCCAAATTGTGCGCTGTGTATTAACATGCACGTGCAAATTGTTAATCACGACTTTGAAGTCGAGGATATGTCTTCATGAATTTGCATTGAAACATGCATTATTTTATTACAGAATAATTGCATTTTTGTTGAATATTATATGAAGCACAGTTACTTTTTTTTTTTGGTATCCATACACAATGTGTCATTTTGGGCTGTTTCATTAACAAACATACAAATACAGTCATTTACAAATAACCAGAGTTTTATCCTGTAATTAATGTATGTTAACATATCCGATACATATTCAATCATGACATGTGGGTGTGCATTAAACTCAAGGCCACACAGATTTAGTGCAGTTACACTTTCAGATGTAGCTCACCTGGAACAAGATTGTTGACCTCACCTACATCAGCAGTCAAGAGTAACAAGCAACATGTTTCTTACAGGACTAAAATCACACTGACATTCTACTTTAATGTAGACAAAGGTTGTACACTATTTGTATGAAGTAAGTAGAGGGAGTTGTACACACTATTTGTATGAAGTAAGTAGAGGAGGGTGTTGTACACACTATTTGTATGAAGTAAGTAGAGGAAGGAGTTGTACACACTATTTGTATGAAGTAAATAGAGGAGGGAGCTGTACACACTATTTGTATGAAGTAAGTAGAGGAGGGTGTTGTACACTCTATTTGTATGAAGTAAGTAGAGGAGGGAGTTGTACACACTATTTGTATGAAATAAGTAGAGGAAGATGTACACACTATTTGTATGAAGTAAGTAGAGGAGGGTGTTGTACACACTGTTTGCATGAAGTAAGTAGAGGAAGGAGTTGTACACACTATTTGTATGAAGTAAGTAGAGGAGGGAGTTGTACACACTATTTGTATGAAGTAATAAGAGGAAGGAGTTCTACACACTATTTGTATGAAGTAAGTAGAGGAAGGAGTTGTACACACTATTTGTATGAAGTTAGTAGAGGAAGGAGTTGTACACACTATTTGTATGAAGTAAGTAGAGGAAGGAGTTGTACACACTATTTGTATGAAGTAAGTAGAGGAAGGAGTTGTACACACTATTTGTATGAAGAAAGTAGAGGAGGGTGTTGTACACACTATTTGTATGAAGTAAATAGAGGAGGGTGTTGTACACACTATTTGTATGATGTAAGTAGAGGAGGGAGTTGTACACACTATTTGTATGAAGTAAGTAGAGGAAGGAGTTGTACACACTATTTGTATGAAGAAAGTAGAGGAGGGTGTTGTACACACTATTTGTATGAAGTAAGTAGAGGAGGGTGTTGTACACACTATTTGTATGAAGTAAGTAGAGGAGGGTGTTGTACACACTATTTGTATGATGTAAGTAGAGGAGGGTGTTGTACACACTATTTGTATGAAGTAAGTGGAGGAAGGCGTTGTACACACAACTTGTATGAAGTAAGTAGAGGGAGTTGTACACACTATGTGTATGAAGTAAGTAGAGGAAGGAGTTGTACACACTATTTGTATGAAGAAAGAAGAGGAAGGAGTTGTACACACTATTTTTTCGAAGTAAGTAGAGGAGGGTGTTGTACACACTATTTGTATGAAGTAAGTAGAGGAGGGTGTTGTACACACTATTTGTATGAAGTAAGTAGAGGAGGGAGCTGTACACACTATTTGTTTGAAGTAAGTAGAGGAGGGAGCTGTTCACACTATTTGTATGAAGTAAGTAGAGGAGGGTGTTGTACACACTATTTGTATGAAGTAAGTAGAGGAGGGAGTTGTACACACTATTTGTTTGAAGTAAGTAGAGGAGGGAGCTGTACACACTATTTGTATGAAGTAAGTAGAGGAGGGTGTTGTACACACTGTTTGCATGAAGTAAGTAGAGGAAGGAGTTGTACACACTATTTGTATGAAGTAAGTAGAGGAGGGAGTTGTACACACTATTTGTATGAAGTAAGAAGAGGAAGGAGTTGTACACACTATTTGTATGAAGTAAGTAGAGGAAGGAGTTGTACACACTATTTGTATGAAGTAAGTAGAGGAGGGTGTTGTACACACTATTTGTATGAAGTAAGTAGAGGAGGGTGTTGTACACACTATTTGTATGAAGTAAGTAGAGGAAGGAGTTGTACACACTATTTGTATGAAGTAAATAGAGGAGGGAGCTGTACACACTATTTGTATGAAGTAAGTAGAGGAGGGTGTTGTACACTCTATTTGTATGAAGTAAGTAGAGGAAGGAGTTGTACCCACTATTTGTATGAAGTAAGTGGAGGAAGGAGCTGTACACACTATTTGTATGATGTAAGTGGAGGAAGGAGTTGTACACACTTTTTGTATGAAGTAAGTGGAGGAAGGACTTGTACACACTATTTGTATGAAGTAAGTGGAGGAAGGAGTTGTACACACTACTTGTATGAAGTAAGTGGAGGAAGGAGTTGTACCCACTATTTGTATGAAGTAAGTGGAGGAAGGAGTTGTACCCACTATTTGTATGAAGTAAGTGGAGGAAGGAGTTGTTCAAACTATTTGTATGAAGTAAGTAGAGGAAGGAGTTGTACACACTATTTGTATGAAGGAAGTAGAGGAAGGAGTTGTACACACTATTTGTATGAAGTAAGTGGAGGAAGGAGTTGTACAC
The DNA here is from genome assembly GCF_023055435.1 of Haliotis rufescens. NCBI lineage: Eukaryota > Metazoa > Mollusca > Gastropoda > Lepetellida > Haliotidae > Haliotis > Haliotis rufescens. The sequence goes on along the minus strand of NW_025964001.1, from coordinate 46,716,081 downwards.
ACTTTTTGTATGAAGTAAGTGGAGGAAGGACTTGTACACACTATTTGTATGAAGTAAGTGGAGAAGGGACTTGTACACACTATTTGTATGAAGTAAGTGGAGAAGGGACTTGTACACACTATTTGTGACAGCAGGACTCACCTCCAGGGATTCAACAGCATTCTTGCTTTCTACCTCTTTGAAGGCTAGCTCTGCAACACATACAGACAAGGGTTAGCAAATAAGTACAATGTCAAGGAATGAGTGCACTGAACTTAATGTCACAATTAGCTGTTTCAATGAAGCTCATACCTAATACGTCTTATAGAATATATGGATTTGTGATAACATGAACTTGCTTGGTCACTGTGACAAATCCCACTAAATTTCATTGTAAAATGGTTTGTTTGCACATCAAAATACAGTTTTACAATATTCTATTGAGCACAACAGCATTTCAATGTTATGTAACAATTGTGTTAAGGACTAATATTATGACACATGATGTAATCAAGTGATAGTTGAAAGATTTACAGCATTTTATCAATTTTAAGGCTGTTACAAATTCAAGTTCTTTTTCATGGCCAGGCTGCGAAATTCAAGACCTTTTCAAGCATGTGTGAATCTTGGTCTAACAGGAGAAGATTTTACATAGAACACAACCTTTTTCACAAATTGACTTAATGATGGTGTATCTATGTAAGCTGTACCTTGTTTGGCAGCTGCTATGTCATCCAGTTCTTCATCTCGTTTGGCCAGCTCTGCCAACAGGAACTTCCTGTCCATATCAGTAGAAGTGAGAGCTTGTCTGAACTCCTGCCGTAGCCGCTGCTCCCTCAGGATCCTGTCTCGCAGCTCCATACGCATCCACTTGAGTTTGCCCTACAACACCACCAGGAGGAATAAGAACCTGAGGTAGGTATTTTACTTCAGGTTGCAAGAGTGAGAGTGAGTGTAAGTGGCGATGATAGATACTAACAGAAAAAAGTAACTAAAGTTAAACAAAAATACATTTATTCTGAAATGCATCTTTCTATACATATTCATGAAGACATCTCAACTTTAAGGTTGTGATTCACAATTTGCATGTGCATGTTCATGCATGGTGGACAATTTGGATGTTTGCGTGTTTGTTGGGAGCATGATACTCACACACGTCTTCTGAATGTGTATACTGTCTACACTCAGTCCTACACCACGGTCAAATATACTGTCTACACTCAGTCCTATATCACTGTCAAATACACTGTCTACACTCAGTCCTACACCACGGTCAAATACACTGTCTACATCTAGTCCTACACCACGGTCAAATACACTGTCTACACCCAGTCCTACATCACTGTCAAATACACTGTCGACACTCAGTCCTACACCACGGTCAAATATACTGTCTACATCTAGTCCTACACCACGGTCAAATACACTGTCTACATCTAGTCCTACAACCCGGTCAAATAAACTGTCTACACTCAGTCCTACACCACGGTCAAATATACTGTCTACATCTAGTCCTACACCACGGTCAAATACACTGTCTACACTCAGTCCTACATCACGGTCAAATACACTGTCTACACTCAGTCCTACACCACGGTCAAATAAACTGTCTACACTCAGTCCTACACCACTTTCAAATACACTGTCTACATCTAGTCCTACACCACGGTCAAATACACTGTCTACACCCAGTCCTATATCACTGTCAAATATACTGTCTACACCCAGTCCTACATCACTGTCAAATACACTGTCTACACTCAGTCCTACACCACGGTCAAATACACTGTCTACATCTAGTCCTACATCACGGTCAAATACACTGTCTACACTCAGTCCTACACCACTTTCAAATACACTGTCTACATCTAGTCCTACACCACGGTCAAATACACTGTCTACACCCAGTCCTACATCACTGTCAAATATACTGTCTACACCCAGTCCTACATCACTGTCAAATACACTGTCTACACTCAGTCCTACACCACGGTCAAATACGATGTCTACATCTAGTCCTACACCACAGTCAAATACACTGACTACACCCAGTCCTACATCACTGTCAAATATACTGTCTACACCCAGTCCTACATCACTGTCAAATACACTGTCTACACTCAGTCCTACACCACGGTCAAATACACTGTCTACATCTAGTCCTACACCACAGTCTAATACACTGTCTACATCTAGTCCTACATCACTGTCAAGTACACTGTCTACACTCAGTCCTACACCACGGTCAAATACACTGTCTACATCTAGTCCTACATCACTGTCAAATACACTGTCTACATCTAGTCCTACACCACAGTCAAATACACTGTCTACATCTAGTCCTACACCACGGTCAAATACACTGTCTACATCTAGTCCTACACCACAGTCAAATACACTGTCTACATCTAGTCCTACACCACGGTCAAATACACCGTCTACATCTAGTCCTACATCACTGTCAAATACACTGTCTACATCTAGTCCTACACCACAGTCAAATACACTGTCTACATCTAGTCCTACATCACTGTCAAATATACTGTTGACACTCAGTCCTACACCACGGTCAAATACACTGTCTACACTCAGTCCTACACCACGGTCAAATATACTGTCTACATCTAGTCCTACACCACGGTCAAACATACTGTCTACACTCAGTCCTACACCACGGTCAAATACACTGTCGACACTCAGTCCTACATCACTGTCTACACCCAGTACTACAACACTGTCTACATCCAGTCCTACATCACTGTCTACACCGAGTCCTACATCATGGTCCACACGCAGTCCTACAACACTGTCTACACCCAGGCCTACACTACTGTCTACACCCAGTCCTACAACACTGTCTACACCCAGTCCTACAACACTGTCTACAAACAGTACTACAACACTGTCCACACCCAGGCCTACAACACTGTCTACACCCAGCCCTACAACACTGTCTACACCCAGTCCTACAACACTGTCTACAAACAGTACTACAACACTGTCTACACCCAGTCCTACATCACTGTCCACACCCAGTCCTACATCACTGTCTACACCCAGTCCTACAAAACTGTCTACACCCAGTCCTACAACACTGTCCACATCCAGTCCTACATCACTGTCCACACCCAGTCCTACAACACTGTCTACACCCAGTCCTACAACACTGTCTACACCCAGTCCTACATCACTGTCTACACCCAGTCCTACAAAACTGTCTACACCCAGTCCCACAACACTGTCTACACCCAGTCCTACATCACTGTCCACACCCAGTCCTACATCACTGTCCACACCCAGTCCTACAAAACTGTCTACACCCAGTCCTACAACACTGTCCACACCCAGTCCTACAAAACTGTCTACACCCAGTCCTACAACACTGTCCACACCCAGTCCTACATCACTGTCCACACCCAGTCCTACAACACTGTCTAAACCCAGTCCTACAACACTGTCTACACCCAGTCCTACAACACTGTCTACACCCAGTCCTACAACACTGTCCACACCCAGTCCTACATCACTGTCCACACCCAGTCCTACATCACTGTCTACACCGTCCTACAAAACTGTCTACACCCAGTCCTACAACACTGTCCACACCCAGTCCTACAACACTGTCCACACCCAGTCCTACATCACTGTCCACACCCAGTCCTACATCACTGTCTACACCCAGTCCTACAACACTGTCTACACCCAGTCCTACAACACTGTCCACACCCAGTCCTACAACACTGTCCACACCCAGTCCTACATCACTGTCTACACCGAGTCCTACATCACTGTCCACACCGAGTCCTACAACACTGTCTACACCGAGTCCTACATCACTGTCCACACCCAGTCCTACAACACTGTCTACACCGAGTCCTACATCACTGTCCACACCCAGTCCTACATCACTGTCTACACCCAGTCCTACAAAACTGTCTACACCCAGTCCTACAACACTGTCCACATCCAGTCCTACATCACTGTCCACACCCAGTCCTACAACACTGTCTACACCCAGTCCTACATCACTGTCTACACCCAGTCCTACAAAACTGTCTACACCCAGTCCCACAACACTGTCCACACCCAGTCCTACAACACTGTCTACACCCAGTCCTACATCACTGTCCACACCCAGTCCTACATCACTGTCCACACCCAGTCCTACAAAACTGTCTACACCCAGTCCTACAACACTGTCCACACCCAGTCCTACAAAACTGTCTACACCCAGTCCTACAACACTGTCCACACCCAGTCCTACATCACTGTCCACACCCAGTCCTACAACACTGTCTAAACCCAGTCCTACAACACTGTCTACACCCAGTCCTACAACACTGTCTACACCCAGTCCTACATCACTGTCTACACCCAGTCCTACAAAACTGTCTACACCCAGTCCCACAACACTGTCCACACCCAGTCCTACAACACTGTCTACACCCAGTCCTACATCACTGTCCACACCCAGTCCTACATCACTGTCCACACCCAGTCCTACAAAACTGTCTACACCCAGTCCTACAACACTGTCCACACCCAGTCCTACAAAACTGTCTACACCCAGTCCTACAACACTGTCCACACCCAGTCCTACATCACTGTCCACACCCAGTCCTACAACACTGTCTAAACCCAGTCCTACAACACTGTCTACACCCAGTCCTACAACACTGTCTACACCCAGTCCTACAACACTGTCCACACCCAGTCCTACATCACTGTCCACACCCAGTCCTACATCACTGTCTACACCGTCCTACAAAACTGTCTACACCCAGTCCTACAACACTGTCCACACCCAGTCCTACAACACTGTCTACACCCAGTCCTACATCACTGTCTACACCCAGTCCTACAAAACTGTCTACACCCAGTCCCACAACACTGTCCACACCCAGTCCTACAACACTGTCTACACCCAGTCCTACATCACTGTCCACACCCAGTCCTACAAAACTGTCTACACCCAGTCCTACAACACTGTCCACACCCAGTCCTACAAAACTGTCTACACCCAGTCCTACAACACTGTCCACACCCAGTCCTACATCACTGTCCACACCCAGTCCTACAACACTGTCTAAACCCAGTCCTACAACACTGTCTACACCCAGTCCTACAACACTGTCTACACCCAGTCCTACAACACTGTCCACACCCAGTCCTACATCACTGTCCACACCCAGTCCTACATCACTGTCTACACCGTCCTACAAAACTGTCTACACCCAGTCCTACAACACTGTCCACACCCAGTCCTACAACACTGTCCACACCCAGTCCTACATCACTGTCCACACCCAGTCCTACATCACTGTCTACACCCAGTCCTACAACACTGTCTACACCCAGTCCTACAACACTGTCCACACCCAGTCCTACAACACTGTCCACACCCAGTCCTACATCACTGTCTACACCGAGTCCTACATCACTGTCCACACCGAGTCCTACAACACTGTCTACACCGAGTCCTACATCACTGTCCACACCCAGTCCTACAACACTGTCTACACCGAGTCCTACATCACTGTCCACACCCAGTCCTACATCACTGTCTACACCCAGTCCTACAAAACTGTCTACACCCAGTCCTACAACACTGTCCACATCCAGTCCTACATCACTGTCCACACCCAGTCCTACAACACTGTCTACACCCAGTCCTACAACACTGTCTACACCCAGTCCTACATCACTGTCTACACCCAGTCCTACAAAACTGTCTACACCCAGTCCTACAAAACTGTCTACACCCAGTCCTACAACACTGTCCACACCCAGTCCTACAACACTGTCTACACCCAGTCCTACATCACTGTCCACACCCAGTCCTACATCACTGTCCACACCCAGTCCTACAAAACTGTCTACACCCAGTCCTACAACACTGTCTACACCCAGTCCTACAAAACTGTCTACACCCAGTCCTACAACACTGTCCACACCCAGTCCTACATCACTGTCCACACCCAGTCCTACAACACTGTCTACACCCAGACCTACAACACTGTCTACACCCAGTCCTACAAAACTGTCTACACCCAGTCCTACAACACTGTCCACACCCAGTCCTACATCACTGTCCACACCCAGTCCTACATCACTGTCTACACCGTCCTACAAAACTGTCTACACCCAGTCCTACAACACTGTCCACACCCAGTCCTACATCACTGTCCACACCCAGTCCTACATCACTGTCTACACCCAGTCCTACAACACTGTCTACACCCAGTCCTACATCACTGTCTACACCCAGTCCTACAACACTGTCTACACCCAGTCCTACAACACTGTCCACACCCAGTCCTACAACACTGTCCACACCCAGTCCTACAACACTGTCTACACCCAGTCCTACAACACTGTCCACACCCAGTCCTACAACACTGTCCACACCCAGTCCTACATCACTGTCTACACCGAGTCCTACATCACTGTCCACACCGAGTCCTACAACACTGTCTACACCGAGTCCTACATCACTGTCCACACCCAGTCCTACAACACTGTCTACACCGAGTCCTACATCACTGTCCACACCCAGTCCTTCAACACTGTCTACACCCAGTCCTTCAACACTGTCTACACCCAGTCCTACTTTTAAAATTTGGAAATTGAACAGACATTTGCTGCAGATCTGGGGCTGAATATGAGCCTAATCACATGTTCCAGATCCAGATCATAGAATTACGATGGAAAGTAAAAAAACAAATTTAATTTCCCTGTCCATTGGTGTATAATAAATTATTAACTGATCCATGCCCTGCCTGACAGGTGTGGATCAAAGTAATGTGTTCTCACTCTCAGCAATGGTGACTTATCAATTGACCAATATACCATTACATCCGACATGTCCCGCATTTTCACTCACCACATGCAGTTTGACAACCAAAAAATAACCCACAACAAAATGTGTATCACATTCCTCTTTAGATCTTTTTGACAAACAACTGGTATCAAAATATCCCAAACCAAATTCATCACCCACGCAATTGAGTTCCGGCAGCAGAGACGCCATAGCGATCAGCCAGTGGCTGTCCCTTCTAACGTCAAAAACAAAAACAGAAGCTAGGAAGCGGGGATCAGTCTATTGTGAATCATTTGAAGGCTTTTCCCATGCAATCAGTTCAACTAAACATCTTGATTGGACAAATCGTACCTGCTTGGACATGGCAGTCTTTAAAAAAAGGCTTACACACATACCTTCATCTCTGTGACCAGGTACATGATAGTCTTTGCTCCTTTTGTCAAACCATTGATGGGCTGAAAGTACAACCAGAGAAAAGTTTTATGTAAAGATTATCTCTGAAAGATATCCCTGAGACTCACCTGGTACTTGGACCTTGCTGTCAAGATCACAGATAAGTTTATTTATATTAATTGGATGATAGTACTTTAGATAGAGTTATTATGGTACGGTTAAATTAGCATATTAAGCTTGGGGGGTTGTCGTTAGATACTGTCAGGTAATACGATGGGAGCAGGTCAGATTCAGGGAAGCATAACTAGGGATGGCTGGGGAATTAATTGGTGTAATAATAGGGAGGTCAGGGGTAGCTTGGGTAATGGGAGTCAGTTTAAATAGCAGGGCAGAGTAATAATTTGCCACAATCAGTATTTTTCTCCTACAAGGTTCCAGAAATGGACTGACATTGTGAAAGCCTCTCACACTGGTTGACGTAAGTCTTTGCATTTATTTGTTTCGTGTAGGATTGTGTATATTGAGGACAGATGTAATCATATGCATATATTGTAATAATGAGTAGCAGCTTACCAAAAAATATGAAAGTACAAACTCAGTGATTTGTGATCTCGGAGTATTGACGCTATGTTATATGTATTGTAAGGTATTGACATGTACCTAAGTGATTGGAGTTGCTGATATTATATTGTAGTGTCCCAGTATTGGCCGGTGATTCTTGTAGTCAATTAAGGAGGAGAGAAGTACCTCCAATACCACATAAGGACATAAGTGTCTCTGATACTTCATAAGGATAGGCGTACCTCCATGGCAGTGTGTAATGTAGGATGAACACAGCCATGACATCCATGTAACACAGGCCCCCTCAACTCAGTGGGGGAACCATCGCATGGGGGTGATAACACAACATCAAGATACAGACTAAGTGTCCTCTTGTGGACTAAAACAGTGCAGTGACATTGAACGTACATAAATGTGTACCAGGTACCAGGACACTGCCTCCATGTCATGACACTCACCTGGTACTTGGACACTGCCTCCATTTCATGCCACTCACCTGGTACTTGGACACTGCCTCCATGTCATGACACTCACCTGGTACTTGGACACTGCCTCCATGTCATGACACTCACCTGGTACTTGGACACTGCCTCCATGTCATGACACTCACCTGGTACTTGGACACTGCCTCCATGTCATGACACTCACCTGGTACTTGGACACTGCCTCCATGTCATGACACTCACCTGGTACTTGGACACTGCCTCCATGTCATGACACTCACCTGGTACTTGGACACTGCCTCCATGTCATGCTACTCACCTGGTACTTGGACACTGCCTCCTAGTCATGCCACTCACCTGGTACTTGGACACTGCATCCAGTTTTCCTGCCTCCAACACTGCCTCCACTTCAAGTGCCATCTCCTGGACAATATGCTGCGGATAGGACATCTCATTATAGCATGGTCTCAAAGCAGTCAAACTCAGTCACCATCAATCTCAGTGAATGTTACCCACAACTATGACTCATGGCTATGACCCTAAGTATATATACATAGTTTACAGAGAATGCAATGTCTTTCTGCATTTGAGAAGGTACAAATGAATAGCATCAGACAAGTGGAACATTTACCTAATGCTCTGAAAAGAACACTCCCTTTGTATATTATGAAGACGTTTGTATGAATGGTGACATGTTTCTATCTTCTTTACTTTGAAATACTTCACTTCTTGTCAAACCACATGCTGCCAAGCTCATACGTATCAGTACAGATACGACTGAGAGGAGCTTTCTATTCTAACAATCAACAGTCAACACAGTAAACCTATGTCTGCATTCCACAGTAGAGTCACATTAATCATTTGTACTATTTGGGCGCTTGTTTTAACAGGTGCTAATAATAATGTCTAATGTAAATGTAATCTCAAGTGGATTATTGCCTGAGGTGGATCTATATGCCTGTAGGATGAATGCCTTAACCCAAAAGAGGAAGAAACAAATGTTTCCATTGTCTCCTTATGTAACCCTGGCACAATAGGTCATCTGTATCTTCCTATACCTGGATCATAGCCAATGTGAACCAGCAGTTCTCTTTATGCACTTGCTGATTCTTAGCAACAAAGTCCCACATCAGACCGAGATGTACAGTCCAACTAGGTATTCTGTGAAGCTGCACTTGCGTAAAGTTTAATGCATGCACTTCACCGATGCGTGCAGCTGCAATCAAAGCAGTCATCTGACAAATATACAGCTTTCTGTGCAAGAAACTGCATTGATGCTTCAGCTAAGTGTTGTAAAACCACACCCAGATCCCATGAGGTCTGATGCTCTGATCCTCAACATGAAGGCTTTAAGCACTGCCTGAAAATAGTAACCGTGTTTCATATATCTTTCAATACATATTATTAAAAATTGTGTCCATTGGAAGCATGATACTCCCACACATTTTCTGAATGTGAACAGCACACAATGATTGTTCAGCTATCAGGTGCTCATAAAAAAACTTTTGTTTAAGCTGAATAATGCTTGAGCAATGCCACGGCTTGCTGAAAATCATTTTAATGTTCATGGAGACACAATATCATCTCTTTGGAGATTTTATCTACGGCAGGGCAACACTCATGCTTTGTCACTGGCCAGTCGTCCACAAGGCAACCATATTTGGTTGGTGCATCTTACAGAATTCATACCAAACTGCCACATTAACAGCTCAACCAATTCCTGGGTTGAGACCAATGGGTGTCAGAACCATAACAACTTCTGGTCCTGATGTCCAGTGATAAGCCCTAGTTTGTTTCCACGTCACCGTCAGGTAGTAACACATAGAATCCTGTGTGCAAATGACATCGAAATGAATCCCGGACTACTGACGTTAGCAGAAGTCAAAGATACCATTTTGAAGGAAATCCAATGCGTGAAATGTGACCTCAGAAGACAGATAACCACACTTTCAAATGAGGTTCAAGCTTTGAGTACCAGATTTAATAACATTGAATCAAAGATGACCAATCTCCAGAGTGACATGGAAACTGTACAACACAATCAGAGATAATGTACAAGGACGTTGGTTTGATCTCCGGCAAGATAGTAATGGTGGAAGAGAAACTAGCACGGTTCGATGGCGAGATCGACAAGCTAGAGGCATTTAGCAGGCGTGACAACGTTATCCTCTATAACATGACAGAGGAAACAGGGGAGACGCACACTGATTGCAAGGTCAAGGTACTAGATATCTTGAACAGCCATGTTCAGACCAAGACATGGGTTAGTGATGACGTCATCGTGAGGATACCTCTAAACCAAGACCGCTCATTGCTAAAAGACGGCTATCTGATGACAAGATTGAAGAATTGAAAGCTCGAACAACACTCAAGAATATCAGCTATGGAGTCTCAAGTGACTTAACTATCCGCCAACGTGAACAACTAAAAGCCGTGAAAGATAGAGGACATATTGGATATTTCAAGAATGGTAAGCTGTTAACTAAACCACGTAATGATGAACATAATCATGACACACAAATCAGAGAGCTCCAAACGACAATTTAGGAGTACCTCACAGCGTGGTGGCTACCATAGGAAATAAAAATCTGGCCAGGGCCAGTATTCGACACAGAATGGAAATAACTCAAACACCAGCAACGAATAAACATTTGTCATTGTTGTCCTGGAACATTTGTTGCCTACATAAAATGTTTGATGATTGTGACTTTATTGCCTACCACCAATCGTTTGATATTGTGTGTCTCTTGGAGACATTTTTATCAGATTTCCCAGACTTAAACTGGCTACTAGTTAAAACATAGTTTTCAGGTAGATGTTCTGGTAGTGTGTGTCTCTGCGTTAGGCAAGATGTTGTGAACCAGTGCATGCACCTTAGCTGCGATTTAGAAAACTTCATATGTTTAAAATTTCCAAAATCTGTGTTTAATTTAAAATTTGATTTAATGTTGTTGTGTACATATGTCCCTCCAGCAGGTTCTACATTTTACAATGGGAGAACTGATTCAGGTTGCCTTATTGATAAACTGGTAAATCTGCTGGGGTTAATTGTGTTATTAAGTACTTATTACCTGATATTATGCCTTTTCTGGTTAAATGTTTCAATCGTTTTTTTGATACAGGTGTTTTTCCTTCTGTCTGGTCAAAATCTATTATTATTCCGTTATTCAAGAATGGTAACGTAAACAATCCTGACAATTACTGGAGTATATCTCTCACTAGTATTCTTGGTAAAGCATTTACCTCTATCATCAATAATAGATTAACACTGTGGTCAAATATGAGAGATTTGATCCCTGAAACACAAGAGGGATTTAGAAAGGACTATTCGACTTTTGACCACATATTTACTTTGTATGCAGTCATTGAGAAATATTTATCATACAGAAAACGTAAGTTATATGTGTTGTTGTGTTTGTTGATTTTAAAAAGGCATTTGATTCTGTAAATAGAGCTAAATTGTGGAGCTGTTTGAAAAATAAGGGTTTAGGAGGCAAAATGCTTGTCATTGTTAAATCAATGTATGCAAATGTAAAATCATGTGTTCGCTATGGTGATACTAAAAGTGACTTTTTTTATTGTCCGATAGGCTTACGCCAAGGATGTGTTTTAAGTCCTATAATTTTCTTATTTTTTATAAATGGTGAGGTGAGGTGTGTGTGTGGCTGCTTGTACTAGTCCGGACTGATGCCGATTTATAGTGCTAGAACACTGAGATACCATGCCGCAGTTTAACATGAATACCCCACAAGGACACAGTATACTGACTCTGAGCCAACCAGTCCTTGTATTAGCCCTTTAATGCCGAACGCCAGACAGGGTAACAACATGTACCATCTTTTAATGTCTTTTGGTATGACACGGCCGGGGATCGAACCCCGGACCTTCCGCTTTCCGGGCGGACGCTCTACCACTAGACCACGGAGGCATTTTTTTATAAATGAGTTATATGTTGATATCATGCAGTCTGGTAGTCATGGCGTCCAGCTCTTCCCTGACATATTGGAACTTTTCATGCTACTTTTTGCAGATGATGTGATTTTGATGTCAAGTACTATTATTGGTCTACAGAAGCAGCTTCACATACCTTCGCAATATTCAGATAAATGGAAACTTAGTGTTAATCTTGATAAAACACATATTGTTATATTTCATAGAGGTTGTCGAGTCGCCGCAAGAGAGAAATGTTTTTTTAAAGGTAAATGTATTAATGTTGTGAATGAATACAAATACCTTGGCATATTGTTTACTCACACACTGAATCTGAATAAGTCTGTAATTAATCTCACAAATAGAGCAAAGAAAGCTCAGTTACAAGTCCACTCTGTTATCTCTAAGCTTGGAGTTATTTCACCGAAAATGTATTTTAAATTATTTGATTCTCAAATACAACCTATTTTAATATAGGGGTCTGAGATATGGGGTTGTAAAGAGTTCTATACAATTGAAAAGGTTCATCTCCTCGCTTGTAAAAAGTTTTTGAATGTTGGTATGTCAACACCAAGTAATATGGTTCATGCAGAATGCGGGAGATTCCCATTGTACATTATATCTTACACTCGTTGCTTGAAGTATTGGTGTAAAATAATAATTATGCCTGAACACCGTTTACCTAAGAAAGCCTACAACATGCTTGTACACCTCGATAGTCTTGGAAAGAACACATGGGCTTCTTCTATACGTACATTGCTTTTTACATATGGCTTTGGTTTCATTTAGCTGTCCCAGACAATTGGTAATGCAAATGTTTTCATTAAGTACTTTCGCATGCGTGCCATTGATATGTTTCATCAGAAATGGCATTCAGATATTTATGAAAGTTCAAGATGTGATACTTATCGCCAGTTCAAGTCATTGCTTGAACCAGAATCTTATTTGTCAAACTTACGGTATAGGAATTTTCGTAACATCATTATTAGTTTTAGACTTGGCCTGAATGATTTAAAAATTAACACAGGGAGATTTTCATCTATTGAGAAATCCCTAAGGTTACGCCCATTCTGTGACAGTGTTGTCGAAGATGAATACCATTTTATGTATATTTGCCCTATATACGAAAATCTAAGAAACAAGTACTTACCGTAGTGGTCTTTATCTCATTTTAATGCTATAACATTGTCTTCATTACTGTCCTGCAAGGATCTTCTAACACAAAATCAACTGGCTTAGTACATACATCTTGCGTTTTTGTTACGAAGTGAATTGTTACCTTGACTTTGTATCTTATAAAATATGTTATGTTACTCCGTTGTATCTGGGCATGTGGCCTTTCATACAATAAACAAGGAATTGAATTGAAGACAAAACTGGAACAGTATACTGTTCACTGATGAGTCCAGGTTTCATCTGCACAACTCTGATGGTCGTGTAAAGGCCTTCAGGCGTTCAGGAGAACATTTTAGCAATGCTTGCACTACTCAACTTTGAGAGATAACGTCTTGGATGAGATGGAAATGACAACTATGATGGGACAATGTTTGGCTGACATTTGGAACAACATACCCCAGGCTGTTTTTAATCATCTGGTGTCTTCAAAGTACCACCACCGCTCGCCTGTATCATGCCTTAACTAATTTTACTCATGCTGATGTGGTCCATCACACGTGGATTCATTCAGATGCACTTGTCGATGAATTTAAGACAGTAGATTCTGAGTGTCATATGCAGGAAGGGTGCAAAGACATCACAGGCGTCAGGGGCATTGGTGATGCCAAACACATTGAAGATGCTTAAATCGTCACAGGAGGGTATCCCCATAGATAAGACAACAAAACTGAAGGGTACAGCAGGACATCTGACCTATCAATGTATTCAACTCACTGGAAGGCAGCAATACAAAGGCCAAGACCAGGTGCTAGAAGACGTTGATGCTCTCGAAGCCGTTTCTGCGCTCTGAAGCTATGAAGCAACCATGCATCCACGTTTTCTTGGAATCTACCGGTGATTCGGTCAAGACACACCCAATGATATGACTTTACAGGATTTTAATGCAAGGATCGGCAAAAATTGTATCTGAAACTATTTTTTTATCAGGAATAACATATTCCAATATCTTGTTATTTTAGTTGCAGCTTTTACTAAATATATTTAAAATAATTATAACCCTAAGCGAAGCAGCTGATCACTATTGCCGGTTAGCATTTTTCATATGGAACCAGTTTGACCAGTCACCGTCAGGGCTCCTGCGCATGTGATCGCGAGAACTACGTGTTGACATAGAATCGTCAAACTATAACATTTATGACTTTTAACGTGTCAAAGTATGGCATTTATGATATATGTATCCATTCTCTTGCAATTAAAGTTTGTTTCAATGCGTCAATAGCGGTAATCTGACCGTGGTTGCTGTTCATAACGGTGAGTTGTGCGATCCTCTGATCGCTTCACATTTTTTATAGCCAGACTGTGTAATTACATGATTAATTTGCGTACTTCAGTATGGATTTGTTGACATGGTATTTACGTGCTCACGGTAATGTCTTTCCATTGGGGGAAAAAACATCAAAACTCATTATTGCGTGTATATTGCGGACGCCCTTCTACACAGATGTGTTTTTTGTAAAAAAAAAGTGTGCACTATACTCCCGAAAATACGGTACGGATGCACTCAGTGTGTACCAGCTGTATCAGTAGTCATAACTGGAATGTCATAAAGCAAGATAACTTACTGTCTGTTGATCCTCCAGTCTTTTCAGTTCTGCTTGAGCTGCCACCAGTTGATCATCAAGACGCCGTACTCTGCAGCAAACACAACCTCAAATTACACAAGTATTCAAAGTGAGTGAGGGAATGTTGTTTATGCCAGTCAGCAATATCCCAGCTATAACCAGGCGGCAAGGCAAACAAAGGGTTAACAGCATGAGAAATGACCCGTACCATTGAAGCAAAATGACACACAATGAGCCAAGTCATGCATTATAACTTCCATTCCACATTAGTCAACTCTAAGTAAATTTCCAGATGGTGGTGGCTCTATATAAAGGGCACCTACCTGCTTATGTCATCCTCAGCCAGATGTGTCTGAAACATACACCATCTGTGTCAGCACAGATCACATGGATTCACTACAACATCCATCAGCTGCCATGTGCTCTAAATTGCTCACATCAAGAGAAATTCTAATAAAATGCTCATCACAATGTCAGGGACTGCTACTGCCTTGAATGCGAAGAAAACAGAAGCTCTTAGAAATACAGAACATGTGACAATAGGTACTCCATTTAATGAAAGGGAAAAGACAGAAAAGGGAGTGAGTGAGTATGGTTTAACCCCACTATTAGCTAAATAGAGTTAACCACATTTCATGAAAATACGAAGCAGCCTCCTCCTCCTCACCATTTCCTGAATGCCCCCAAACTTTCCCATCTGAAACATGGATCATGAACCTTTTCTACGACATTAGGTGACAGCTGACCTCATTAGGTGACAGCTGACCTCACACATGGTCAATGCAGTACACCTTTGAAACTAATTAACTATAACTCTAGCTACCTTAAACCAGAAGGGCTTATAAAATTACCTTGACCATCAATTTCCACTTCCCACTGAGTAATTCTGATCTTCAACAGATCACTTGCGAGAACATTACTTCTTGCAAACAATGGTTGTGTTACAAATAACAAGTCTCCATAACATACTAAAAATATTACTGAACGACCTTCAAAAGTAACCTTGACACAATCATGACATATGATAAGTGTTGAGTTAGTTGCTTTGACTTCATCTTTATTGCAAACACCTTTGATATTGCATGAATTAATCTGATATTTCATGAACTTTTAACTGTTTCATAATTTGACCTCAAGTGAATTTGACTACATTATGTAGGTCACACAAAACTAGATGCTATCAGGACCCCCGCCCAAGAGATCACCTATACCATGTATCATCATCACATTTCATTCATAAATCACTCAAGCCATCATGTACACAAGCTTCCTGAACGCTAAACTTTCTTCGAGTGATCTTGACCTTTAATGTCATAAAATCACAAGTGAGAACATTACTTTTTGTAAACTTACGTGGTGTTACAAATATGAGTGAGTGAGTGAGTATGGTTTTACGCCGCTTTTAGCAATATTCCAGCAATATCACGGCGGGGGACACTAGAAATGGGCTTCACACATTGTACCCATGTCGGGAATCGAACCCGGGTCTTCGGCGTGACGAGCTAACGCTTTAACCACTAGGCTACCCGACCGCCCCTGTTACAAATATGAAGCCTTTACAATAAACTGCCAATGATTTCTGAATGAAACTATTTATATCTCATTTCATAAGTGAATGACTTTAAAACTAACTTTGACACAGCCAGGACAGGAATTCAGCTAATAACTGAGTCATATCATAAGCGATTAGTAAAAGCTCAGATTTCTCATACATTCATCCAAACTTTCATGGAATTTGAACCAGGTTTCATAATTTGACATCTAGTGACCTTGACCTTACACAGAGGTCAAGCAAAAGTTGATATGACCTTATAAAGTAAGTTTCAACAAATGCAATTTATAAATATCAAACAATAGTTAATTTTTTTAATAATTCTAAGAATACTACCTATTACATCATAGCCATAAATCCTGTATTTTGGCTGCAGACACACTGTAACTAAATCTTCAGATTTTCAACAGAAGTCCTCTTCACTGTCAACTACACACAAATAGTTGTTCCATTAATAGCACATCTAGCTCACCAGCTCTTCTGTGCGTAAAGCGAGAATAACATCACTTCTTTCAATAAACACCTAACCACTGGAGGCAGATGATGGGGGGATGCAGGGGTGGATTGGCACATGGAGATAAGCATTCTAAAGGTCGAGGCTGATGACCCATTCTCCTGTTCCAAGTGATGAATGTGGCTTCCTGCCTGATTCCATCGGGAATCTAGGAGGCGGGACCAAGTACTTCTTGTTGAGTGTTTTGAGATCGATAATCATTCTCATCTCTGTGGAGTTCTTCGGTACCAAAAACACCGGGGAGTAGAACCCCCGGGTTTCGCTGGTATCCCGCAATCTCCAAATGGCCCGTTTGGTGATAAGGGTCTTAGTGGCAAGGATGGCTGAGTCCAATTTGGCACCCCTCTGGTGAAACCTGCGTCCCACCAGGCGGGATACAAGTCGAGGGCGCTTGAGAAAATGTAGCTTGTACCGGTGATCGAGAACGTAAAAAATCCTGTGGTCGGTCGTAATGTGCATCCAATTTTCGAATGGACATCAGGGTTTCTCCCGGGACATCATCAAAGGATGTTGGTAGAGGTGGCATCGCGTGATGAATTCCAGAGGTTAACCAATTCAGGTAAGTGCCAATGTCCATAGATAGATAGGTCCTTATCCGAGAGTCCCATCATCCAATGGTGTCCATGACTCTGGTAGGATTAGCTGACGTGCTGGCTGATGGTCAGGTATGTGCTGGAGCCATACAGGATCTTTGGTGGATCGGCTTGTTGACTCTGAGGGGGGGTAAGGCGTGCTTGCCACTACCCCGCTGTTCATCAGGAAGTCGTGATCTGGACATGCTGGTTGTCGCCGCAGATCACTTGGGCTCAGTAGACTGCTTAACCCCATGTGGCCTCTTGGCTTGTCTACTTCTGAAAGTGATGGTGGTTCATCGGGTGTTGATCAGAGCTTCCATGGAGGCCTGCTGTAGGGCAAACAACTTTTCCAGGGCGTTGATCTGGACCCCCAAGGCTGAATCTGGTTGGGGTGTCGAAGGGATAGATGGTGTAGAGATGGTCTCCTTGGTGGAAGATAGGATCGAGTCCACCTTCTTCTTGGCATCCTCCTTGTGTTTAGCCTTAACAATGGAGGCATCCAACTTCATGAAGAAGGACTTGGAAAGGGGAGAGCAAAGGTCGCATCGTGACTCCTCCGTGCATAAGGCTTCCCTGCACTTCCAGCAGAAGTTTTGAGGATCGCCAGTGACCATAAACTGACCACACTGTGGAGGACGCCATAATATGTGAAAACACAAAAAAATCAACCCCGGTATACTTACCTATCCAGCCGGATCAGACCAAATAATATAGTATTTCTGAAGAAATTAGCTAATCAGTGTGACTACATATACCAAGTGCTAGAGCAAAAACAAAAAACAGGTGTTGACTCTAGCACACACAGGAAAGAAGTGAAGTTTTTCCCGCCTTTATGCACAGAAGAGCTGGTTACCTAGATGTGCTATTAGGGGAACAACAAGTTGTGTGAAGTTGACAGTGAAGAGGACTTCTGTTGAAAATCTGAAGATTTAGTTATAGTGTGTCTGCAGCCAAAATACAGGATTTATGGCTATGATGTAATAGAGGTAGATGATTCGCAGGAATTACTCAAATCATTGTGTGTACAGGTCTTCTGGATGCCTATAGTTCACACTGAGTGACCTTAACCCTCAAGGTAATCTAGCACATGTCAGAAACATTCCCTTGGGGTATGTAGGAGATATATTAGGTTTTAAGTCTCTAAGTCTCACAAGTATGTAGTTGAGAAAAACAATTGTAGTGGTGGTTGCAGCAGCAGAGTTCAAATTGAAGCAAACACATTAAGTAGGCCCCAATCACAGGGCGTGCTTATTAACCAGAAAGTGTACTGTAAATCTTGAAATTAACGCAAGCGTGAATTAAATGTGAAAAATGCGAGTGGTCTGACTGACTGATATAGGAGATTTAACGTGCGCTTTCCGACTGTAGCGTATTTCGCACACTGGCGAGTGGTCTTTGCTAAACATTGCATTTATATCAACAATAAGACATTTTTGATATACCAACTTAGACATACGCTGAAAACAAACAACTATGTATTCCACATCACTGTTTATTGAGCAGCACTTGTAAGAAGTATATAAACAATGTAATTCAAACACTATTACATCCTGTGAATTGTCACGGCTGGGGTCAAGACAAGACTTCTACTCACTTATGTCATCACTGATCACACCTGCAAGTCCAGACAGACACCACCCACACAACACAGTGTCTTTGTTCTTTGCGACTGCGGCAAAGGCACAAGCCAGTGTGCATGTATTGTTTTAGCAGAAGTACTCTACTCAGCGCTAAAAAGCGGTGCTATTTGGTGTGTGATTGGATTAATGTAAGGCTGGATTAAGGTGAGGATTCTCCTGTAAACCTGACAGAGCACATTTTCATTAGAAATACATCCACTGATGTTTGAGAGGAGGGGGGTGTCGCATTCATATTGAGTCTTTAGGCTCTCTTTTGAAGACGCATTAATTTCATGATTTACAGTATATGAAATCAAACCGAACATATCGCTTCTGCTCAAATCACTGAAAGGTGTAATTCAAAATAAAACCACGAAGGTGACTACCCAATCCTAACTGAGAGCCACTTGAGACGCTTGCAGCCCAGGAATCCCCATGGAGCTTAATGTGTTGGTAAAAATCATTATAATATAATCAAATACAGTAACTGTAATATTGCAAGCAGACAATGCCCAGTGGGACCACACAAGCAGAGTGTTCGATGAAAGGACATAAAAGGAATCACCATGTATCAAGAGATGAGAGCATGTATCCTGTTCTACACGGGTTACGTGGTGTTATGATTGAGCCAAGAAAAATAGGCTTGAATTGGCAAGGGTAGGACCTCTAGGTTTTGATATAGGCAAGTGGACACACTTGCCTCGGGAAGATGGCAAATATTTATAAACAACAACTCAAAGTTGACTCCTAGAATCTACTTCACACTCTGAAGAATATGTACAGAAGCTCTACCCATGACCACATACATTATGATTCAACCGGTGTGTCTAAGCGTCTCCAGGCTTGCAGCAGTGATGGAGTACTGAAGCCACTACCAACACATGGGGACAGATCAATTTGTGAAACACGGAAGTGCAGTGTAAAGTATGTGTCTGTATTGATAGGTGAGCGAAGGTCTAGCACTAACAACAGACATTGAGATATTTACATGGTTTTGTGTGACAGTTGAAACTGAAAACAAATCCGACCCAAATGATGCCTGGAAGAGGGGAATGAAAGGTCAAAGGTTAGTCAAAGCGGGTAAAGGCAGCACGCACACTCTTTAGCATGTTACAACAGGACTTGAGAAGCAGTACTTTTAACAGTGAGATACAGCTAATATTAACCACTCCTCAATTACCATATTATCAATCTTGTTTTACACTCTTTCAGAACCTATGCACAGAATACTGGTACAGGATACACTGCCAAGCATCTTCTACACAGAATGCAAGCACACAACACTCATGGCTGAGCAAACTGTTGATTCACCTCATGAATTAGACAGCACAATTTCACTTCCTAAAGCATAATACAATATAAAGGCTCACCTGAGTTTCAAATTCTTGTTTGACAAGCTCCAGTCTGTGAATGAGCTTGGCATTATCTTCCTCATACCTGAAACATTTGTAATTAGAATACAGTATTTGACTACTGTTGGACTACCAGTGTGTGCATAATACAAGTATACAATGAGCTGTGACTTTTATGCGAAGACGTTATCATGAGCACACAAGATGGGAAGAAGCATGTCAACAAATCTGTACTGATGTATGCAAGTTAGTCCTGTTATTACACTATATCTGGCTATAAAAGTGTTCATTGTGTATCTGGACTTATGTTTGTAATCCATTATATTACTTTTATTCAAGATTTGATGTTTTAAAGTAAATTTCATGTCTTCATGACCAAATTTGCAAACGGCAAAACAGGCACACAAACTCCAATGCCACCATGACCAAAACACAAGATAAGGCAGTGGGCATGGGAAGTTACTGCACATGATATTGGATTGCATTGTAGCATTTCACTGCCAGGGTCATGAGTTTGAGACGTGGAATATTTAAGGATTTTATTTTTTTTAAATGGAAATAAAACGAAACATGCAGCAGACCTGAGAACCAAGACTATTACTTTTTTAAGCAACAAATTTTTGTTGTTGTGTTCATTGATATTCCTGCATTCTGATTAGCTGAATTGGTCACGTGTTATTGCATTCATTTCCCAATGAGTCTAAAAAATTAAGCCGCGCCCACTGAGACGGACTACTTTCGTTACTACGGAATGTCCGGGAATCCCAAAATTACATTCCAGGGAATTCCCTTTCTGCTTAAGCGTATCGATAGTCATGCACAGGACATTTAGCAAAATTCATACAGTTTGCACATCGGTTTTTCGATTCATACCTCAATGAACCGAAAAAAAAAAACAGTCAATCCTTAATTGACAAATTGAAGCTAACACTTAACAGTTAATTAGCGCTGATAGTTGATAGCGATGGACAACTGGAAGTCAGGACTTAAATTATCATTGATTGGTAATAAGGCAGTGGACAATGGCTGGGGGTAATTAGCACTGATAGGTAATAGAATGGAAATAGCAATGGACAAATGGAAGCCAGCTAGATAATTAGCACCGGATCAGCACTAATTTACTGTTAAGTGTTGGCTTCTATTTGTCCATTGCTAATCACCTATCAGTGCCAGTTATCTGTTGGCTTCCCTTGTTAAGTTTCCACCTTTGTTATCTTATTACTTTTGTTGTTCTTACAGGCACATATAAATGTTCTCTGCCTCATAGCATTGATTCACTTGATGAAGGAGTAAGTATATACTTCGAAACGTTGTGTTCCTCATACTAAAAAAATTGACATCCATAAATTCTCTTCCTTATGTGTATCATTTCTAAATGCCTTTCAAAGACTTAATAAATGTTAAAAACTGTACATATTTTCCAATTTGCACATGATCATAAAAATGATAAAGTAACATAAGGTCATATTTGACAAAACTGGAAATCTTTCTGTGAATAATTGTTTCCCAATACCCTGAGCTTACTTTGTGAGCTGTGCTGTAAGTCTGTCAACCTCCTGTTTCCATTTGTCTTCATTTCTCTTGGCAATCTTACAGGCAGATTTCTCCTCTGATAACTCCAACTGTTAAAACACCATGTATAAGACCATCAATATTCCCAACTGTTAAAACACAATGTATAAGACCATCAATATCCCCAACTGTTAAAACACAATGTATAAGACCATCAATATCCCCAAGTGTTAAAACACCATGTATAAGACCATCAATTTCCCCAACTGTTAAAACACTATGTATAAGACCATCAATATCTCCAACTGTTAAAACATCATGTATAAGACCATCAATATCTCCAACTGTTAAAACACCATGTATAAGACCATCAATATCTCCAACTGTTAAAACACCATGTGTAAGATCATCAATATCTCCAACTGTTAAAACACCATGTATAAGATCATCAATTCTCCAACTGTTAAAACACCATGTATAAGACCATCAATATCCCCAACTGTTAAAACACAATGTATAAGACCATCAATATCCCCAACTGTTAAAACACCATGTATAAGACCATCAATATCTCCAACTGTTAAAACACCATGTATAAGACCATCAATTCTCCAACTGTTAAAACACCATATATAAGATCATCAATATCTCCAACTGTTAAAACACCATGTATAAGATCATCAATTCTCCAACTGTTAAAACACCATGTATAAGATCATCAATTCTCCAACTGTTAAAACACCATGTATAAGACCATCAATTCTCCAACTGTTAAAACACCATGTATAAGATCATCAATATCTCCAACTGTTAAAACACCATGTATAAGACCACCAATATTTCCAACTGTTAAAACACCATGTATAAGACCATCAATATCTCCAACTGTTAAAACACCATGTATAAGACCATCAATTCTCCAACTGTTAAAACACCATGTATAAGATCATCAATATCTCCAACTGTTAAAACACCATGTATAAGACCATCAATATCTCCAACTGTTAAAACACCATGTATAAGACCATCAATATTTCCAAGTGTTAAAACACAATGTATAAGACCATCAATATCCCCAACTGTTAAAACACCATGTATAAGACCATCAATATCTCCAACTGTTAAAACACCATGTATAAGACCATCAATTCTCCAACTGTTAAAACACCATGTATAAGACCATCAATATTTCCAAGTGTTAAAACACAATGTATAAGACCATCAATATCCCCAACTGTTAAAACACCATGTATAAGACCATCAATATCTCCAACTGTTAAAACACCATGTATAAGACCATCAATTCTCCAACTGTTAAAACACCATGTATAAGACCATCAATATTTCCAACTGTTAAAACACCATGTATAAGACCATCAATATCTCCAACTGTTAAAACACCATGTATAAGACCATCAATATCTCCAACTGTTAAAACACAATGTATAAGACCATCAATATCTCCAACTGTTAAAACACCATGTATAAGACCATCAATATCTCCAACCGTTACGTGTCGTTTTAGGGCGCCACAAGTCGCAGTGCAGAGTTGAGTCCCCCTCAGTTTAGCGTTGCCAGTATTCTGTGATCATGGGTTCGAATCCGAGTTCAGCTTGATTATGTAACAAGGCTTAACACTGATCCTTGGGGGTTTCACCAAAGTGATGAACACCTGAGACCTTTGGCATCTCCTCCCACATTAAGCTGACACGCCATGTAATAACCTGAATACCGTTCAAAGCAAAGCTAAACCTGCCCTGACATTTAAAAGTTAAACACCATGTGTAAAGCCATCAATTGTTTTGACTGATAAATACCATGTGTAAGACCATGACAATGACTAGACAAGACATGTAATTGCAAAATTATTTTCAGTTAACAATGACCACAACAAATTCAGAAAAAGTTAAATATTGGCTGAAATGAATGAAATGTTTATCCCCGGACAGTGGTTGTTGACGTTATTAATCAAGGAATAAGTAATTTGATAGAATGAACTCAGTTTAAACGTTCTGAGCAGTTCCATGCTGATGGCTATACACATCCCTTCCACTTCCTTAGTTGACCGACTGACGTGCCCTGCTCACCTTGAGTGCTTGTATTGTGGCTTCATATTCTACATGATCCCGCTTGAACCGTCGTGACACCTCATGCATGGTATGTGCTTCTCTGACCTACAGGAGATTCGCAAGGATGAAGACACACACACCTCATATCGCACACAGTAGCTCAACTCTTTCTGAACATTCATTATTTGAAGGAAACACATAAAATAAAATGCTAGTACCTATTTATAAGCTTACCTTGGCTTCGTTGAGCTCAATCTTGATGGACTCCATCCCATGCTGGTGGCCTGATCTCTCCTATAACCAAAGATGAACTAGTCATTCATGTAAGCACATTCAGGTCAAAAGGGTTTTTCAATAGTAATGTGAATGGTAAGCAGTCAGTTTTAAAAATGCCTAAAAAAATTAAATTACTGCTTCTCAAAAAAAAAACCTCAGAAAATTTATGTAGCTGGGTACAGGCATGACATGGTTAGGGGTCGGAGACAGGATGTTTGGTAGGTGTCTGTGAAGGGAGGTTGGGTAGAGGTCTGAGACAGGATGTTTGGTAGGTGCCTGTGAAGGGAGGTTGGGTAGAGGTCTGAGACAGGATGTTTAGTAGGTACCTGAGAAGGGAGGATGGGTAGAGGTTGGAGACAGGATGTTTGGTAGGTGCCTGAGAAGTGTAGTTGTGTAGAGGTCGGAGAGAGGATGTTTGGTAGGTGCCTGAGAAGGGTAGTTGGGCAGAGGTCTGAGATAGGATGTTTGGTTGGTGCCTGAGAAGGGTAGTTGGGCAGAGATCTGAGACAGGATGTTTGGTAGGTGCCTGAAAAGTGTAGTTGGGCAGAGATCTGAGACAGGATGTTTGGTAGGTGCCTGAGAAGTGTAGTTTGGCAGAGGTCTTAGACAGGATGTTTGGGAGGTGCCTGAGAAGTGTAGTTGGGCAGAGATCTGTGACAGGATGTTTGGAAGGTGCCTGAGAAGGGTAGTTGGGTAGAGATCTGAGACAGGATCTTTGGTAGGTGCCTGTGAAGGGAGGTTGGGTAGGGGTCTGAGACAGGATGTTTGGTAGGTGCCTGAGAAGGGGGGTTGGGTAGAGATCTGAGACAGGATCTTTGGTAGGTGCCTGTGAAGGGAGGTCGGGTAGGGGTCTGAGACAGGATGTTTGGTAGGTGCCTGAGAAGTGTAGTTGTGTAGAGGTCGGAGACAGGATGTTTGGTAGGTGTCTGAGAAGGGGGGTTGGGAAGAGGTCTGAGACAGGATGTTTGGGAGGTGCCTGAGAAGGGAGGTTGGGTAGGGGTCTGAGACAGGATGTTTGGTAGGTGCCTGAGAAGTTTAGTTGTGTAGAGGTCGGAGACAGGATGTTTGGTAGGTGCCTGAGAAGGGTAGTTTGGCAGAGGTCTGAGACAGGATGTTTGGTAGGTGCCTGAGAAGAGTAGTTGTGCAGAGGTCTGAGATAGGATGTTTGGTAGGGGCCTGAGAAGTGTAGTTGTGTAGAGATCTGAGACAGGATGTTTGGTAGGTGCCTGAGAAGAGTAGTTGTGCAGGGGTCTGAGACAGGATGTTTGGTAGGGGCCTGAGAAGTGTAGTTGGGGAGAGGTCTGAGACAGGATGTTTGTGAGGTGCCTGAGAAGGAATGTTGAGACTGTGGCCTACCTGAAAGAGCTGCCTTTTGTATAGCTCACCCTCCTCCTTGGCAGCCTTCTCTCGGTGCTGCAACTCAACTACCTTCTGCTTCAAGTCCTGTACACAATACAACTTGTTCATGTACAACAACAATTTCACAACACAACACAACACATGTACAATACAATTACACAACACATGTCGCGAAGAAATGGTCTTGTCTTGAGATTTCAGAGGAGATGATGAATACAGTGTGAGAGCTTTTTGAGAGAATGGAGGAGCATGGTCAAACAGTACATGGCAAACAGGTCAAACTTTAAAATATGAAAAACAAAATAAATGTGTTGAATCACACTACTATCTACACAAACACCAAATACCAAATGGAACACCACTACAAGTAAACTAAAACTCTGAGTAAGGGCCAAAGATATGTGTTTAAATATAACTGGTATCGCGAACTGAAAATCAAATTGAATCCTTGTGAACAAATTTTGGGTGTAATCATTGGTGAGAACAAGCATGTGAATTTTCAGCTTCATTGGTCCTGTAGTTTCTGAAGAGAAGTTACAATGAGTTGTGACGCACAACGGACGTGTTCAAACAGGACACGACATATACTCACTTGACTTTCAAACAGGTGAGCTAACAATGAAAATTTTGGTCTCTAAATGATCAGATCAGTGATGCTAGATTTCAGACAAATGACGACTCCTCACAGGCTTAGGGTATCATTGTTACATTATGTGTTGAAAATTAGGTGAACTCACATGGACTTTAGCTGTAGCCTGAGCATGCTGCCCTGCCAGGTCAGCTTTCACAGTACTCAGCTCCTTCAGCTCAATCTGCAGGAAAAAGGCAAGTCAGTCACACATTCCCCAGTGTAGCAGTACAAAATGCAAAAGAGGTCAGTCACATTCCCCAGTGTAGCAGTACCCAATGCAAAAGATGTCAGTCACACATTCCCCAGTGTAGCAGTACCCAATGCAAAAGATGTCAGTCACACATTCCCCAGTGTAGCTGTACCCAATGCAAAGGAGGTCAGTCACGTTCCCCAGTGTAGCAGTACCCAATTCAAAAGAGGTCAGTCACACATTCTCCAGTGTAGCAGTACCCAATGCAAAAGAGGTCAGTCACACATTCCCCAGTGTAGCAGTACCCAATACAAAAGAGGTCAGTCACACATTCCCCAGTGTACCAGTACCCAATACAAAAGAGGTCAGTCAGATTCTCCAGTGTAGCAGTACCGAATACAAAAGAGGTCAGTCACACATTCCCCAGTGTAGCCGTACCCAATACAAAAGAGGTCAGTCAGACATTCCCCAGTGTAGCCGTACCCAATACAAAAGAGGTCATTCACATTCCCCAGTGTAGCAGTACCCAATACAAAAGAGGTCAGTCACACATTCCCCAGTGTACCAGTACCCAATACAAAAGAGGTCAGTCACATTCTCCAGTGTAGCAGTACCGAATACAAAAGAGGTCAGTCACACATTCCCCAGTGTAGCCGTACCCAATACAAAAGAGGTCAGTCAGACATTCCCCAGTGTAGCAGTACCCAATACAAAAGAGGTCAGTCACATTCCCCACTGTAGCAGTACCCAATACAAAAGACGTCAGTCACACTCCCCAGTGTACCAGTACCCAATACAAAAGAGGTCAGTCACATTCTCCAGTGTAGCAGTACCGAATACAAAAGAGGTCAGTCACACTCCCCAGTGTAGCAGTACCCAATGCAAAAGAGGTCAGTCACATTCTCCAGTGTAACAGTACCCAATACAAAGGAGGTCAGTCACACTCCCCACTGTAGCAGCACCCAATACAAAGCAGGTCAGTCCCCCTGTGTCTAGGGTTTCCATAGTTGCACAAGAGCTGTTGAGCCTGGAACCTACCTGGAGCTGGTTGGCCTGATCCTGGGCAAGGAGATGAGCTGCTTCTACAGCTGATAGTTTGTCCTCCAATCGATGTCGGTCAGATGAAACATCAGCTGACCTTGACCTCAGGGAATGCAGCTCATTTTCCATCTGACCACAACAACATTGTAATAATATATGCTACTGCTACTGTTATCAAATATTCTACCATGAGGTTATACAATCCTGCATTCTGACAAGCAAGTTGTGGTATTAAATCTTTATCAGACAATGATTTTGCTGATGGCCTCATCAGTGTGTTTGATAAATAATTATTAAAAGTACTCCTTTCTGACACTGAATTTTGCAAGATGTCATGCATAGCTTGAAGAATTATTTTAACAATTGCAGCAATATAATTTGGGCAAAAAAGGTTGAAGAGCAATGGCCACCTGTAATCAAAGAGCTATTGTAAAATTTTTAAAAAACATTGTGAGAACACATCTACCTGTGTTCATGAAGCAGTGTCTACATACCCAGTAGGCAACTACAGTCTGACATCATCTACCTGTGTTCATGAAGCAGTGTCTACATACCCTGTCGGCGACTACAATCTGACATCATCTACCTGTGTTCATGAAGCAATGTCTACATACCCTGTCGGCGACTACAGTCTAACATCATCTACCTGTGTTCATGAAGCAGTGTCTTCATACCCTGTAGGCAACTACAGTCTGACATCATCTACCTGTGTTCATGAAGCAGTGTCTACATACCCTGTAGGCAACTACAGTCTAACATCATCTACCTGTGTTCATGAAGCAGTGTCTACATACCCTGTCGGCGACTACAGTCTGACATCATCTACCAGTGTTCATGAAGCAGTGTCTACATACCCTGTCGGCAACTACAGTCTGACATCATCTATCTGGGTTCATGAAGCAGTGTCTACATACCCTGTAGGCAACTACAGTCTAACATCATCTACATGTGTTCATGAAGCAGTGTCTACATACCCTGTCGGCGACTACAATCTGACATCATCTACCTGTGTTCAGTGTTCATGAAGCAGTGTCTACATACCCTGTCGGCGACTACAATCTGACATCATTGACCAGTGTTCATGAAGCAGTGTCTACATACCCTGTAGGCAACTACAATCTGACATCATCTACCTGGGTTCATAAAGCAGTGTCCACATACCCTGTAGGCAACTACAGTCTGACATCATCTACCTGGGTTCATGAAGCAGTGTCTACATTCTCTGTAGGCAACTACAATCTGACATCATCTACCTTGGTTCATGAAGCAGTGTCTACATACCCTGTAGGCAACTACAGTCTAATATCATCTACCTGTGTTCATGAAGCAGTGTCTACATACCCTGTAGGCAACTACAGTCTGACATCATCTACCTGTGTTCATGAAGCAGTGTCTACATACCCTGTCGGCAACTACAATCTGACATCATCTACCTGTGTTCAGTGTTCATGAAGCAGTGTCTACATACCCTGTAGGCAACTACAATCTGACATCATCTACCTGGGTTCATGAAGCAGTGTCTACATACCCTGTAGGCAACTACAGTCTAACATCATCTACCTGTGTTCATGAAGCAGTGTCTACATACCCTGTAGGCGACTACAGTCTGACATCATCTACCTGGGTTCATGAAGCAGTGTCTACATACCCTGTCGGCGACTACAATCTGACATCATCAACCTGTGTTCAGTGTTCATGAAGCAGTGTCTACATACCCTGTCGGCGACTACAGTCTGACATCATCTACCTGGGTTCATGAAGCAGTGTCTACATACCCTGTAGGCAACTACAATCTGACATCATCTACCTGTGTTCATGAAGCAGCGTCTACATACCCTGTAGGCAACTACAGTCTAACATCATCTACCTGTGTTCATGAAGCAGTGTCTACATACCCTGTAGGCGACTACAGTCTGACATCATCTACCTGGGTTCATGAAGCAGTGTCTACATACCCTGTCGGCGACTACAATCTGACATCATCTACCTGTGTTCAGTGTTCATGAAGCAGTGTCTACATACCCTGTCGGCGACTACAATCTGACATCATCTACCTGTGTTCATGAAGCAGTGTCTACATACCCTGTAGGCAACTACAATCTGACATCATCTACCTGTGTTCATGAAGCAGCGTCTACATACCCTGTCGGCGACTGTGCGCAGATCTCGTAGCTCCTTCTCAAGGTCAATGCGCAGAGACTTCAGCTCATTCACCTCGATGTCCTTGAGACGAATCTGCTCATCCTGTGCCGCCCTCACAGCCTGAAAATACATTCAACATTACAGGGTATGCCTACAGGGTATGCCAACAGTCATAGCTCTCTCTCTTTCAGTTCCATGGTCTCATGAAGTAGCTTACCAAGGCGTCTCCGAGCTCCCTCTTGAGACTCTCCATGTGTATGACTGTGTTACTGGACTGATGCCTGCTCCCCTCCATGTCCTTCACCAGCTGCTCATTGCGCTGCATCATCTGCTTCCATGCATGCTTCTGTCGGTCCAGGTCACGCTCCAGTTGCTTTACCTTCATCTTCCATCTGCAACAAGGGAATAATGCAAGGACATTTCAATTAATTTGTCATCTGGCATGACTAGCCTGGTTAGTAGTTAAATCAATAACAGCTGTATGACGGTTCTGTCCTACTGTACACCTGAGTGCATTTTACTCACAGTCTGACTATGTCCTGGCAATGAAACCTCAATAGTGCTTGCCTGACATAATACTCACTGTCTGACTATGTCCTGGCCATGAAACCTCAATAGTGCCTGCCTGACATAATACTCACTGTCTGACTATGTCCTGGCCATGAAACCTCAATAGTGCCTGCCTGACATAATACTCACTGTCTGACTATGTCCTGGCCATGAAACCTCAATAGTGCCTGCCTGACATAATACTCACTGTCTGACTATGTCCTGGCCATGAAACCTCAATAGTGCTTGCCTGACATAATACTCACTGTCTGACTATGTCCTGGCCATCAAACCTCATATAGTGCCTGCCTGACATAATACTCACTGTCTGACTATGTCCTGGCCATGAAACCTCAATAGTGCCTGCCTGACATAATACTCACTGTCTGACTATGTCCTGGCCATGAAACCTCATATAGTGCCTGCCTGACAAAATACTCACTGTCTGACTTTGTCCTGGCCATGAAACCTCAATAGTGCCTGTCTGACATAATACTCACTTTCTGTCTATGTCCTGGCCATCAAACCTCAATAGTGCCTGTCTGACATAATACTCACTGTCTGTCTATGTCCTGGCCATGAAACCTCAATAGTTCCTGTCTGACATAATACTCACTGTCTGTCTATGTCCTGGCCATGAAACCTCAATAGTGCCTGTCTGACATAATACTCACTGTCTGACTGTGTCCTGGGCCCGTGTCTTGAACTCATCCTTCTTCTTCTCACTTTCATGGAGTGAGAGTTGGGTGTTCTTCAACTCATTTGATGTCTTTTCCAGCTCTCGTGAGGTGTCACGTAGTCTCTGCACAACATCCTCCAGCTGGGTATTTATCAGTAACCTGTGTCTCTCGGTGTCATCAAGGCGGTCTCCTGTTGCCTTTAACTCAGTGATCAGCTTGGCATTCTGCTTTTCACGGTTCTCTAGATCCTTTGTCAATGTCTGCAAATGTTTAGTAAAATCTAAATATTTTT
This sequence comes from Haliotis rufescens, assembly GCF_023055435.1. Lineage (NCBI taxonomy): Eukaryota > Metazoa > Mollusca > Gastropoda > Lepetellida > Haliotidae > Haliotis > Haliotis rufescens. The sequence continues at coordinate 46,684,864 of NW_025964001.1, read as the reverse complement.
TACATTTGGATATTTATCCTGCATTACTACCTTAATGCTTCTACTGCTGGTTTTTTTCACTTAGGAGATGGAGATGTCAGAGGTCCTGGCTACAGAAGGTGAAATTCCAATTCAAGCAGCTGGAAAAGGTGGAAAACTGAAACCCCCTAATCTGGGGTAATTTCTACCAAGAGGTCACAGGGTCAGTCCCGAGGTGTAAGAATCAAGATCGTCTGGATTTTGTGTCTGTGCAACTACCAGTGAACTGAAAGTATGAACACCCTGCACATCCTCAAGAGCTACGTCTCGGAGATAATGACTGGCGAAGACAGTATCCGAGCACTAAAAACAACCCTCCATGATGGATCTGAAGTAACAATTGTTACTTGAGCCACGGTTGAGGAACAGCTCCAACCTCATGGGGGTTGTTGGCTCTAGGTGTGTCCATACCTGGTAATATATACGCCTGCAGTATATGGAATGCAGCCATAGTGAGATATAGGGCTGGGTACTCGGGTTGAGTGGGTCATGAGTAGGACCCGGGTAGAAGGATGTGAAAGGGTTCAGCGATTCTCACTGGCATTATGCAAGACTTGTTGCTCGAGCTCTGATTTCATGGGCAGAACAAGATCCTATGAGAGGAGGAGAGACCTGGGCCTGACAATAACTTGAGTCTATGGTGGCCTTAAGCCATCCTGCTACTGTGGCCTTAGCAATGTCTTTGTCGGAATGAGTCTTGCAAGATATGAATAATCTTATCCGACGTCGGCAATGGAGATCTGTAGCTCCAGATCGTCGTCGCCACTGGATAAACTTATCCCATCTTTTGGAGAGAAGAGAGGAAGACGATCTCCGTGATTTAGCCACCACTGTAGAAGCAGATTCAGAGATTCTGGAGGCCTGATAGCTTCCAGGCGGTGGGATTTAGGTTGGGAAGGTTCTCGTAGACAAGGTCTGATCTGGGTTGATGCAGAAGATCGGACCAGTTGGTCCAGCGTTGATCTGCAGAGCTCTTGTATCCTGTACCGGACTGATGTAAACTGGGAGCTCATGATTCAGACAAGACGAAAACAAGATGGTGACAGATACAACACACGCATGAAGTAAGCGCTGGAAAGAGCCAAAGGCAATAACTACTCTAATAGTACACCAGTACAGTACAGTACCCTAGTACACCAGACTATACACTACATAACTGAGAACATATTGGTTACTAAAGAATAAGCAAAAGGAAAGGCAGATGATGCTATCTGGTTCTCCAAACTGGGGAGCTTTATTTATTAGCAATGATGTGATTATATGTGACATCGCCACTTCCAGTCACATGGTAGCTGTGGGAGAAAGGAAGCCACACAACTAGTACAACAATTTCTGTAGCTAGAACCTCTCACAAAAAACAGCAGTTGAAGCATTAGGGTAGTAATGCAAGATAAGATAAAAAATTACAGGAATAGGACTTAATTGACTTTAAGCTGGATTTTACCTTGACCACATCTGTTCTATCAAATCTTTCAACATGGCAAGATAAAATGTAAATAGTCACTGTATAAAGGTTCAGTTATTAAAATCTCATCTGAGGATCTGAGGATCTCCCATTACAGGTTACGTAAGAACGGCTTTTCATTCAACCAATCAGAGCATCTCTTACGAGATAAAAAAAGTGAAAGTCTGAATGTGGTTTCTAAAAGCAAAGTCAAAAACGTTAACAAAGCCATTCTGAATGACAGATACGAGCTGTACGACTTTAATAGAAAAAAAACATTTGAAACGGAAGAGACTTTCAATAGCCTGTAGTAAATACTGCCATAAAATCTTGCATCTGTTGGACATTCCAGAATGTTCTTTTGTTCAGTTTTGATTTTGTACTGGCTAATGTCAACTTCCTGGTAAGTCAAAGTTCACAAAAGGTTGCTCTGACTTGACTTGAAATGTGTAGTAAGCACTAAGATCTGATTTTAATGAGATTGGGCTTGATTGCTTATTGGTATCATTTCACTTTTCAGTGGGCATCCCTTGCAAGATATCATGAGAAGATCTATCCATCGACACTGATAACAAATCCTGAGAAAACCAATCTGCAGTTGATGCGCATAGCATACCTCAATATGGTCGGACAACTGTGCTCTCTGCCGCTCACTCTTCTCTACAGCTCGTCTCAGTTCATCTAACTCTGTGATAGCTCCTACTGACCGGGCAAGTTGGCCCCTCAACTCTTGAATCTCTCTTTCAACCCCTCGTCTACCATCATCTTCATCCACTGAAAACAAAGGGTAAAATACAATTGAAGGAGACACTACATTAATTCTGTCAGGTATTCATTTCTTTTGCATTGATAATGTAATGCCCTGAACAATTTATGGCCAAGATACACGTATCAATACACAGATATTCTGACTCACTAGTCCTCCGCTTCCTCTTGTCTCGTATCTCATCTTCCAGGCGAGCTTCCTCCATTTTCATCTTGAAGCGAGTTCGCTCCTGGTCTGCTCTCATTAGCTGTGACCTTAGATCCTCTACCTGAACAGACAGCATGATACCAAATCTCATTTCATTATAGACAGTTGTGTCGTCATATAGAGAGAGAGAGAATAATGTTTATTATAGTGTCACATGTTATATACACTTCATACTAAAACACGTACACGAACAGTAAAAGATAACATCCGACCAGGTATGGCCTACAAGACTGTAGACATAAAAGCAAATTATAACGTCATGATCTGGGTAAGGTAAAATAAGACATATACTAACACAATGTTTAAAATTAAGGTTGGGTTATGAAAACGCACGCACGCACGCACACTCACACTCACACGCCAAATTACTTATAAAGTCACGCACACGATCATACACAAACACGTAGGTACACACACACACACCCCACACCATACCATGCACACACACACGCACACGCAAACACAAACACACGCAATTATAACCCCCCCCCCCCCCCCCCCCCCCCCCCCCTCTACACACACACACGCTCACCCCCCCCCCCCCCCCCCCACACGCACACATATACCATACGTAGATTATACCACACACACACACACACACACACACACACACACACACACACACACACACACCCACCCAACACAGGCGGTGCATTTATCCTCACCGACACTCAACATAAGCATTACAGGTATAACATTGATCACAGGAAGAAATACTACAATTCGCAAGCATAATGACATACATACAGAAAAGCGCACACAGAATCAAATGAGTGACAAGCGTCTTTGGAACATTTGATCAATCAGCTTACAAAGAGTATAACACCCGAATTCACATCTGAGTAATGATATAAATTTCTCGGTTGAAGATAAGTTTTTAAAATCTGGCATACATTCACACATATCGTTCATTACATCATAACGTAAATCATCATACATGTTACAATCAATTAAGAAGTGGACCTCAGTCTCTACTGAGTTAAAACAAAAAGGGCAAGTTCTATCCTGAAGGGGGACAAGGGGACGACTGTACCTCATTTTTTCAATGTTAATGGGGAGGCTGCCAGTGCGTAAAAGTGCCAAATATTTTCTGGTGTTTCTATGGATATAATTTGATAAGACATAGGGCTCAGGCCCTAGATTCTTCTTAAGCAATCTATAGGTCCTCAGCTTATTACCATTAGGGTTATTAGCATCATTCCACAGCTCTGAAAACCAGGCAGTTTCATCCACTTGAATAATTTTTGCTTAATGAGAGTGAACTGGCCACGTGTCATTGAATGGACATCGATCAAGTCGACGACGTTTAAGTTTCTAGCTAGCTTGTAAACCTCCTTTTCCCATGAGCGCCCTCTTTTACTTGACCAAGCATGAATGACACGGGGCAATCTTGTAATTTCCATACTGTTAAGGCGGAAGAATAAGCGAAATACTTCTATGCGTTGCTTAGTGACACATGATTTCCAACCCATGTCTCCCCTGGCGGCGACATTTGATGCATTACGTCTAAGGCCAAGAAAAAATTTACATGCTTTGTTTTGCAGAGTGTTTAACTTTTTTTGTTCATACAATCCCCAGATGGAAGCACCATATTGCATAATAGGCTGAACCAAGGATTCATACAATTTAGTGTAAATTGCATAAGTAAAACCACCAGCATCAAAATATTTTGTACATAAAACACCAAAAGCTCGACTTGCCGATTTAGCCAGTTCATTTATTGTGAACTTAAAGTCCATGTGTTCGTTAAGCCACAAACCAAGGTATTTATAATTATTACTATACTTCAAGAGAGTTTCTCCAATTGAAAAGTTGGTTGTGGAGCAATTTGTATTGGTAGGCCTAAAATGAACAATCTTAGTTTTTGTAGGATTAACTGTAAGTCTCCACTTTTGACACCATTCATTGACCACGTTTAACATATTTTGCAGTTTGTCCTCCGTGGGCGCCAATAATAAAATATCATCAGCATATAACATAATACCAATATTTAAATCATTTATGTCAACACCACAGTTCATGCTTTTTATATTGGCCGCCAGGTCGTTAATGTAAATAGAGAACAATAATGGAGAGACAAGGCATCCTTGCTTTAGTCCCCGTGGGGCCTTAAACCAGGGTGAAAACAGACCATTTACTCTCACAGTGCACTTCACATTGCTATATAAACTTTTAACAGCTTCAAACATTTTTCCGTTTATGCCATTTTTTAATATTTTAAACCATAAACAATCTCTGTTTACATTATCGAACGCCTTTTTCATGTCAATAAAACAGCAAAATGTTGATAATTTTGATTGTTTTCTATTTTTGATTATTGTACAAATGCTGTAGAGGTATATATATAAAGAGCTACACTGCCAATGCACTTGGATCACTTATGACACTTCACTCACCTGTTGTTGCAGAGCTGTACGACTACCTTCACTCTGGTCAAGTCGACGCTTTACAACATCTAGTTCAGACTCAATCTGGAAAGTTAACATAAAAAATCATGGATAATGTATATATCAGCATATTATTAAGTATTATTACTAAGTAATCTCATCAAATGTCAAGGATAATATTGGGCCATAGTTTTTTATTTGTTGGATCACAGCATGTTTTAGCAAAGTCAGAGGAGGGAAGAAATAAATCTTTATAAAGATAAAGCTTCTATAGGATAATATAAATAACAGATGATTGCTGTAAGTATTATCACTGAGTAATCCCATCAAAGGTCAAGGATAATATAGATAACACAGCATTGCTATAAGTATTATCACTGAGAAGTCCAAACAAATGTCAAGGATAATATAGATAACATAGCGTTGCTATAAGTATTATCACTGAGTAGTCCCATCAAATGTCAAGGATAATATAGATAACATAGCATTGCTATAAATATTATCACCAAGTAGTCCCATCAAATGTCAAGGATAATATAGATAACACAGCACTGCTATAAGTATTATCACTGAGTAGCCCCATCAAATGTCAAGGATAATAAAGATAACACAGCATTGCTATAAGTCAACCTAGCATTGCTATAAGTATTGTCATGGTGACTGATTTACGACACCCATTGTCTAAAGAACATTTAATTGCAAAGGCTCATTACCCTGGAGCCATGACATCTATATGCCTTGAAACATTTAATTGCTGTTATTTATTAGATGCTAATCCTATTTGTTAATCCCCATTTTTGTGTACATCGACCGTCTGCCATCCTGAACAGGATGTGCAAGTATGTCACTGGTGATTTACTGTTTACATTTATATTTATTACTTACTAAATGTCAGGTGACCTTGGCTTTATAAGCCTTGGTCCAGGGAGAGGAGGAAAAGGAAGAAGGACAGAAAAAAAGGAGAGAAGGGGTTTGACTCTCTTACCAAGCAGACCTCTCTCCCACAGCCCAGAGTGTGTACCGACTCTCTGTGGCACCCTAAGTTATTATCTAAGTATATTGTAAATTGTTAATTGTTCTTGTAAATAAAATTGTGATTAGTCTCCTGTGACTCCGGCTCTTTGCTGACTAATTCCCCAAGAAAACCAGCACGTCATTTGGAAGGTAGTGTTCACCCAGAACAGTTCCATGATAGTATTATCACTGAGTAGTCCCATCAAATGTCAAGGATAATATAGATAACCTAGCATTGCTATAAATATTATCACCATGTAATACCATCAAATGTCAAGGATAATATAGATAACCTAGCATTGCTATAAGTATTATCACTGAGTAGTCCCATCAAATGTCAAGGATAATAAAGATAACATAGCGTTGCTTTAACTATTATCACTGAGTAGTCACATCAAATGTCAAGGATAATATATACTAGCCACATAAAGAAACTGTGCACAGAGAAAATATATTCTGGATTGAAATACAACACAGCAAGAACAAAATGATGCAGACGCTGTAGCAGCTGAATGATCGGACCATAAGAAAATGTCAACGGGACCTGAACAACATCTGTTACGATGACGTCAGAAGATCAAAATGGAGTAGGGGGTCAAACGACAAAGTCACAAAGTCAATAACGGGTATGACCACCCTGTGCGTGAATCACAGCAGTGCCTCGGCGACGCATGGAGACCACTAAATGGGCCTGGAAGGCCTGGGGAATGGCCTGCCATATCCTCCTCAAATCCTGTGCCAAGTCACGGACGTCATCTGGAGGATGTGGAAGACGACGCAGACGGCGCTCCATTTCATCCCACACATGCTCTATTGGGGAGAGATCTGGAGAAATTGCAGGCCATGGCAGTAACATGACATTGTTATGGTGAAGGAAATCCATTGCGACCCTAGCCGTGTGAGGAAGAACGTTGTCCTGTTGAAATGTCAATCCCGGGCCATGACGTTGCAGGAAAGGAATGACCACAGGCCTCAGAATCTGATCTCTGTAGCCAACACCAGTGAGATTGCCCTGAACAACCACCAAAGGGGTTCGGTGCCGTGCTGTTATCCCACCCCAAATCATCACAGAGCCACCTCCAAAACAATTCCTCTCCACAATACAGTTGCGTGCATAACGTTCTCCCAGACGCCGGTAGACACGTTGGCGCCTGTCACTGTGGGAAATGTTGAACCTCGATTCATCTGTAACGACAACATTTCTCCACCATATTCGAGGTTGGCGAACATGATTTCGACACCATCTTAGACGGTTGACACGATGACGGTGTGTCAGGATGGGACGTATGGCAGGGCGTCGTGGTCGAATCCCGTACTGACGTAAACGATTCCTGACAGTGTTGGGATGGATACGGCGCAGTCCAGGAATTGTCTGGGACGTCGTTACTGCCGTTTGGAACCTGTGTCGGAGATGTGTAACTCGAATCCATCTGTCCTGTCTTGGCGTCATTACTCGGGGACGTCCTGAACGTGGGTGGTCGGCAACGTCATTTGTGTTCTGATAACGCCTCACCAATGCCGATATCCTGTTACAATGGCATTGGTAATGTGTTGCCACCTGTTGTTGCCTCATTCCCGCTCGGATCATTCCAATGGCTTCATGACGCTGTGCAGCTGTTAATCTTGGCATGATTTGCTTGTGTATGCTTGTGTCTGCGCCTGAGAAGTTTTTAATTTTTGAATGACCACAGATCATGCTTTCCAAAGTGACAGCGAATTTTGAGTTGCACATGCTGTGTACAGCTGCACAGGATGCACGTGCAGTAACACATTGCACGTCCATAGGCCCCCATCAATGATGTCATATCGCATGGCACGTGCATGAGCGTTTGAATGTCTCCAATAATTGCTGTGTTCAAACCTATCTTTCATATATGGACGGTGTGCCCTTATATCTATATTTTCTCCGTGCACAGTTTCTTTATGTAGCTAGTATAGATAACATAGCGTTGCTATAAGTATTATCACTGAGTAGTCCCATCAAATGTCAAGGATAATATAGATAACACAGCACTGCTATAAGTATTATCAATGAGTAGTCCCATCAAATGTCAAGGATAATATAGATAACATAGCGTTGCTATAAGTATTATCACTGAGTAGTCCAATCAAATGTCAAGGATAATATAGATAACACAGCACTGCTATAAGTATTATCACTGAGTAGCCCCATCAAATGTCAAGGATAATATAGATAACATAGCGTTGCTATAAGTATTATCACTGAGTAGTCCCATCAAAGGTCAAGGATAATATAGATAACACAGCACTGCTATAAGTATTATCACTGAGTAGTCCCAATAAATGTCAAGGATAATATAGATAACATAGCGTTGCTATAAGTATTATCACTGAGTAGTCTCATCAAATGTCAAGGATAAAATAGATAACACAGCACTGCTATAAGTATTATCACTGAGTAGTCCCATCAAATGTCAAGGATAATATAGATAACATAGCGTTGCTATAAGTATTATCACTGAGTAGTCCCATCAAATGTCAAGGATAATATAGATAACACAGCACTGCTATAAGTATTATCACTGAGGAGTCCCATCAAATGTCAAGGATAATATAGATAACATAGCGTTGCTATAAGTATTATCACTGAGAAGTCCCAACAAATGTCAAGGATAATATAGATAACATAGCGTTGCTATAAGTATTATCACTGAGTAGTCCCATCAAATGTCAAGGATAATATAGATAACACAGCACTGCTATAAGTATTATCACTGAGTAGTCCCATCAAATGTCAAGGATAATATAGATAACACAGCACTGCTATAAGTATTATCACTGAGTAGTCCCATCAAATGTCAAGGATAATATAGATAACATAGCGTTGCTATAAGTATTATCACTGAGTAGTCCCATCAAATGTCAAGGATAATATAGATAACACAGCACTGCTATAAGTATTATCACTGAGTAGTCCCATCAAATGTCAAGGATAATATAGATAACATAGCGTTGCTATAAGTATTATCACTGAGTAGTCCCATCAAATGTCAAGGATAATATAGATAACATAGCGTTGCTATAAGTATTATCACTGAGTAGTCCCATCAAATGTCAAGGATAAAATAGATAACACAGCATTGCTATAAGTATTATCACTGAGTAGTCCCATCAAATGTCAAGGATAATATAGATAACATAGCATTGCTATAAGTATTATCATTGAGTAATCCTAGTGTTAGTGTTCGTACCTTGTGTTTCTGGGTTTCAGCATGGAGGTACTGGCTCCGTATTCTTTCATCAATGAGCATGGGCAACTGCTGCTGTTGTTGTACAGCCTGCATGGGGAACAGACACAATCAACAGTCCCATCTTATCTCATTATAGCTTTACCAGCACTTGCTTGACAAATGTATGAAGTGTTAAGAAATAGCTGAGCAACTGCACAGAATCTGATTCAGAAAGCAGTGTATATAAGCTATTACGACAGAAATAGTGCCACAGCATTGTAGCTCACCTGGATAAGTCAACAGTTTGATATATCAACAAAGATAGTCACTCAACAAAAGTTGCAGTCAGCGATGAAACTTAAAACATTTTCTGCATGAATACAGAACTGTAATTATTTGAACAAAATATGATGACATCATAAGTAGGAAGATACATGCCAAAGTTCAGCTCCCAACCAAATATGTGAAATCTGCGAGTGACACACACTTATAAGAGTTATTTTTGCAGACGAACAACAAACAAAAAACACAAAAAGGGATATTTCTTTTATTCACTTTTATCCCCACATTGTCAAACTGGGCAGGTGTCACAAGAGCTGCTTTTGCTTTGCTTGAGTTCAAAATCAATGGAAAAAAAGTCCCTCAAGTGAGAACTTCTTGGGTAGCAATAGGCAAACATGGGAAGCTTCTCAAAAACAAAATAGAAGCAAAATTTTTGCAAATGATATATACTTTAAGACATATTATGTTTGTTCCAAATGGAACAAACAGGCAGATTCAGAAGCAAACTTTGAGTTAACCCATCAGAAGATGGTCTTTCAGGAGTTGGAATCCTGCCTCACTGTTGCAGTTCCTCCTCTCCTTTCGAGGCCGATGGCTGCCTGGCTGCCTGGCTGCCCACTTCATACTAAACTTGCAGTGTCCCATTGGTCTTCTGTTCTTTCTTTACAAATGTACCGAACACATACAGACCAGGTGTGCCTTAGATATGGTTTTCTGCAGAAAGTCATGCCAGATATCCAAATGGTTATTAATTCTTGGCCAATCTGTAGAGTGGTGGTTCCACTGATTAATTTGAAAACAGATCCTCAAGGTCGCTATCCAAAGATCTTCCACTAATAACGGAGAAGGCGGAACGTTCTCTCATAGATGTGTTGTTTCTTGTCAGACAGAAGGAAGAAGAGGGGGCCCATGGTGTCAACAACGAACGCATGTTCTGTGTACACCTGATGAAAGAGGAGGGGATAGTCTCAGCATCACTGAGGTGTTACAAGTTCAGTTCGTTGCCAAAGTCAAGAAGCTTGTTGTTCTTGGCATCGTCTTTAAACAGGAATGGGACAACACTGTCTATTCCCCGAATGTTTGGTCTTGTTAAATCTGTACATGTACATCAAACCTTAGAAGCACAATATTCTGCATCCACATTTTGGAAGGAATTCATTGCTCTTCCAAAAAATCGGTGAGTAATGGGCACAAGAAATTTCAGCTTTCACTTTGGTCAAAGTGCAAAGACCAAATCAAGGTTAAAATGTAAAATATTGCAAAATAAAGTTTCAGCTTCCAGTACTGTGGTCAAAACAACATAACCCTTGCATCCCACTACTATCTACTCATATCAAATTTCATTACAGTTTGAACAAATGTCTATATATTATTTTTTGTCAATATGGCTGCCGTGGCAACCATAATCAAAATCAGATTGAAACCTTTTGAACAAATTGTGGTGTCATCATTGGTGGGAATAAGTATGGAAGTACATGTATGTGAAGTGTCAGCTTCAGTGGTCCAGTAGTTTCTCAGAAGATGTTTACAACACATGATGCATAAAGCATGGACGATGGACAAAACAAGCCATGACATAAGCTCACTTGACTTTTTCAGGTGAGCTATAAAGTTGAAAACTGTTAGTGAATTTGATGCAGTAATTAATACATGTGCCAAGCACAATGTAATACACACTAATCTCCTTCCTTTTTCCAATTGGAAAAACTATACCATGGACACATATCATATGTGTCTGAACTCTACGCATAACCATTGTTGTTATAACAATATCAACTAACATTTCTCAGTTCCGACGAGAGTGTCCCCAAATCATCATGCCTCTCTGAAGCCATTCTGTCTGTGCGCAGCTCATTCTGTATCTGCAGCAGGCGGCGCTCCACTCTGTTGTCAATCTGAAACAATCTGATAGTGGCAAGCATACCTCACAAATGACTTTACCCACCTGAACTAGGATGAGGAGACCACCTGTTTTATATTTAGATATGTACATAAAGATTCAAAGCGACAAAAAACTCTCAAGACTTAGTGAGAAGACGGATGACTTCAACTTTCCAATAGTCAAGTTTCCCTTTATGTCGAGCAATATTCCAACAGCTCGTGCCTTTGTTGTCTACACTTAACAACTTTTGAGGTATAATCGAGCATGCATCTACAGAGATTTAAAAGAACGTAACATGACACTTGCTCAGAAGTTGTTTGATCAAGGTTACAACATACAAGGACTTGGTAAAACTTTCCAAATTTAACGCATCAGCGACAAAAATAATGTCTGATGCAATTAGCTTTGTTGATTTGTACTAGTGCTGGGCCGGCAAACTGGGGTATTTCGGGGCGGGTGGGTCCTGGGTAGGACCTGGTACCCACAGGACTACCCGAACCCTGGGTTAGTAATGTGACATATTGTAATGACAATAACATTCAAACCCCATGCATGGTTACACTACAAATCATTCCTCATGTTCATATTTCTGACTATGCATGCATTCCTTCAGACCATATGTTTGTGTAAAGATAAAGCTTCAGTCATCAAAACCTTTGGAGATTGTGGCACCACACTAAGGTCACCACGTACCAAGATTCATCGGCCTACAATAACTTTCTAGAGATTTTGTTCAGACATAGTGTTCTTCAGTTTATGACTTTGAGGAAGATCATAACCCATGACCCATGACTCATGACATGACATGACATGTTTCAAATAAAGCCAAGGGCTATAAAGGAGATATAATTGATATGATATCCCTGAAATATCCAATCACCTATAAAGTGTGGCAGAGGTCAAATACTGACAACACCAAACACATCCCAATATATACTGGGCCAATCAGTGAGTCTGGATCCAACAAATCAGTGGTTGATAGCATGAACAAATGACACACTATCATACAAGGCCAATCACAGGGCCAAGACAGCAGCAACTCCGACACTTGATCAACTGATCTTGTCTCCCAACAGATGCAATACACCACGCTCATGGAAAATACAGGGTTCAAAATTCATTGTACACTTTGTCAACATATACCCACACGCAAAAGAAACGCAAGTGGTTTTAAGCAAATAGGTAACAAACACGGAACCAAATATTGATACGAGTTTTAGCACGTAGTGAAGCCTGATGGTGTTATCAATATTTTTGGTTGCATTTTGGAAGCCCCGAGTAAAAACGCAACATAAAAAACGAATCGCCAAAATGTACCATTTCAATGAATATGTGGGTACCATGCACCCATTTCTCGCGAAATCGAAAATGCACCAACTGTCACGAACTGTAGTGGGTATAAAACTGTGGCCAATTCTTGGACCTACCACTCCTTGGTCAACAATGCCACGCCTAACTCAAATTCAGAGAAACCATGCTATCGGACGTTTGGAAGCTGGAGAGTCTGTCCAAGATGTTGCCCGTCATTTCAACGTTAACATAACCACAATTTACCGTCTCCTGCATCGATACAATGCTACACAGACCACAGATGACCTTCCTCGAAGCGGTCGTCCTAGGGTCACCACACCTCAACACCAGTGACATCTGTTCTTAACTGAAAGTGAAAGTGCTCGACAGACCATAGGAACACATAATCGACACATTAGCCGGGACACTGTGATCCGACGTCTCAGTTCCAACAAACTCAGATGTCGCCGACCAGCACGTTGTCCTGTTCTCCAACTACGGCATCGACAAGCACGACTTCAGTGGGCACAGGGTCATCACAATTGGCGTCATCGTGAGTGGAGGCGAGTAGTATAGGTAATGATGGTTCTGCCGCAACTCCACTGGAGCCGGATTTATATACCTATACTGCTACAACAGGTGGCATTTTTTATGTGTAAACGCTAATGCGATTCAAAGATAGTCATGAGTTGTATTAAACGAAACATCAATATTAATTAATAATGAATAAAATTTACTATAGCCCACGAGGATATTGGAAAGGTATAGGAGCAATAAAAAAATTAGCCACCGCGGCTAAGGTATCTAAAGATGTGGCCAAGGATTGGTTAAAGAAACAAGCGATGTGGCAAATATATTTACCGGCACCGCGTTACATACCGAGGAAGAAGTTTGATATTTTTACAACGAATGAAGTTCATCAGGCTGACCTCTTGTTTCTTCCCCACGATAAGGTAAAACGCAAAACGTATAAATACGCTTTAACAGTAGTGGATGTGGCTAGTCGATACAAAGAGGCTGAGCCATTAACCTCGAAAGAATCAACTGAGGTAGCTAATGCACTGAGTCGCATATATAAACGCGGACCACTAAAATGGCCAAAGCTATTTCAAGTAGATCCCGGTTGCGAGTTTATGGGATCCATAACAAAACTGTAAACAAAGCATGATGTCGAAATCAGGCGTGGTGAAAGAGAGGCCCACCGCAGTCAAGCTATCGTCGAAAGATTTAACAGGACATTAGCGGAACGTTTGTTTGGCTATCAGTATGGGATCGAAATGAAATCGGAACGATTGAGATCAACTGAATGGGTGACACGATTATCAGCCGTTGTATCAGCGCTGAATAATGAAGTAACGAGATTAATAGGGAAGAAACCATCTGATGCTATTAAAATGAAATCCGTGACTTCCGAATCTTCAGCACCGAGGAGAGGCAAAGAACGAAAACTTCCGGATAGAGTAAGGGTAAGATATTTATACCAGCCCGGTGAACTCGAAGGAGGCCTACGTCGCGCAACCGATCCGATTTGGTCTCTTAAGACATATAACATTAGTCGATTGGTTACGAAAGAAGGAGAGCCTATTCTTTATTATCTTCAGGATGGACCGGGTAGGGCATTTGTACGAGAAGAGTTGTTCATAGTTCCCAACGGTACGGTATTACCACCATAACCATAAGCATAGGTAGTTACACCATCATTATCAATCCATCTCTTTGTACTCCGCTATAGGGGTCCCAGCACATTCATCCTTCATCTTACCTAACACCTTTTTATTTACTACACTGTGCAGTGGATTATCTTTTGGGTAATCGCTCATGTCGTACATATCTAATTTTTCTGCCATATCTTTATACACATCCTCGGTTTGTATTTCCATCAACAAAGAATCTGTATCGGTATATAACACCTCGCATCTATCGCCGTATTACTTCTTAAGTTCGTTGTAATAAAAGTCATACATTAAGTGTTTTGACAAGTCGAGAATACTCATACCCACGTACACCGGTCTGTTGAATTTTATATTACTCTTCTGCATATGCAACGCGGCTAAGTCGTTATCGAATATCTTGCTTCTGTTAAAAGCCGGACTGGCTATAAGTTTCCTGAGTCTTTCTTCCTCATTAGATCCGACTAATTTAACATCAACACGCTTCCTTAGATTCTCCATAGTTTTACCAAATACTGAGTTATTCATGAGCTTACACAGGTTCTTTTCGAAATCGCTGGTAGCTATCTTTCTTAAATCTGTGTTCAACCTTATATAGGGCTCCATCCAAGGGCTTTGATCAAACTTTAGAACTCTGTGTATTTTCTTAAGTTTCATACCTAATGATAGATACAACTGGAGATTTCTGTAGTGATCTATATATTTTGTCTTATCCATCAAATTTGGTACGAGTTTTTCTACGTTAGCTAACCTTGTATTACCCATCAAGGAGCGTTGATATTCCGACATCCAATCTTTATTAACCATTAATCTTTCGGGAGCTAGCGGATAACTGTTATGATCTTTATGTAACGAACTTGAATATTCCAAGTCAACTTCTAGTATGTACCCTTTATTCGCATCATTCACTTTGATATCATCGACCCATTCAAAACCACCCGTGGGTAAAGGTTGACTCATAGCCCATCCGTACAAATTGTTAGCGTCGAGATATAATATGTGCGTGTCGGGTTTTCTCGGATCGTATCCTTCCACTAATTTATTATTAGCCTTAGAATACCTTTTCGCCGCCATCGATATACCACCTCTTAATCCTTTCTCAATAAACAAGTGCATATCGTAATCTGTGAGTAGTTTTAGTTCTATGCCGGTCTTCTTCAACAATGTATCCCACGATAGTCCGGGACTGGAATAGTACCATGCCGGGTCCAAGCCGTATTGTTTTAAACATGTCTTTCTAAATATCTCGAATATATCGGCGAGTAACAGTACATCGGTTTTTAAGTACAGATCGTGATAATCGCCTAAATTCTTACAACCTAATTTATCCCAGACCGTCAGAGCGTGTTCATAATCGGCATCGGTTATTTTAGATTCTGTTAAGTTACTATAGAATGATTCGAGGAGTGGTAATTCCGTTTCTTCGAATCTAGACCAATCATCCATATATTCGTAAGGATATACACCTTTTCTCAGCAACAAATGACGAGTTATCTTATTGGTATATTTATTTGTTATCGCAAAGTCATCGGGATTGTTCGCATAAGCTAAATTGTCCAGGGAAGATAACAGAAACTGTACGGAGTCTATGAATCTAAGCCCAATACTTTGCTTTATTCTAGATTTCCCATCCTTGTCCCTATAATGTATAGGTTTAGTCAACGAGAACGATATGTATTTTTCCATATTATTAGGAATGCATGTTAAACCGCCGTCGGTCTTTGAGATAGCTTGCATAATGAGATGTGAATCGTATCCCCTAAGGTTGTGAAACACAACGGGGATGGGTATTGTTTGAGAGTTCATTTTTAGTTTAAAGTTACACTTGTTATGCGCGGCTCCCAGATAATTACCCGTGACGTGGCATCCAGGGGTTTATTACAAACATGACAACTCGTTGACTTCTTATGGGCCCTCCAATCATCCCTCCTCATACACATGGCTTTCTTACACAATAATTTTTCCCTGATTATTCTCTCTTCATTTTGTAGATATTCTAGGAACTTTCCCGCTGCATCGGGACCTCTGTAAATCACGGGAGTGTTTGTTTTCCCATCATACCTTACAACGATATATCCAAACCCACAAGGAATATGTTCTTGAGTTTTGTACGTAAAACTATCTTGATTGCTACGGTTGGTATTTTCTATGGGTTTGATAAGTGCTTCGAAGTCGGCGTAAATTACGTACGGTACTGGCATTTGATTACAATAATGTTCAAATTTTAATACATTTTTTCCCTCTTTAGGCATATCGATCCTGATAGCGGTCTGTCCAACACCTCTACAGTCTTCTTTATGTGCTTCTAATAGATCTTGTCTGCTGTACCCATGTAGGCATCTTTCGCAGAAATATTTCTTTCTAGCATGTTTTGTTTGTTCGTATAATAGCCTGTTTAAACTCTTTATCCACGTATAATGATATTTTCCATCTTTTTCGATCAGAAATGAATTGTTTCTGGGGATATGTTCCGGAGCGGAGCTTATCCTGTGTACAACAATTCCTTTAGAATGTCCGAAAACATTTATAGCTAAATTATTTTGCTTTTCCACCTATCAATTTGTGATATTGGTGTAGGTTCGTCTATACCATCGAAGTTGAGTCCATCGTTTTGGGGATAGCTAGAAGGTCTATTTGCAATTTTAGAATCTACAGGGAACATTACTGATCTTATCATCATTCTTAAACAGTCATCGGATTTATTTTTTACGTTAATTATGGCTTTTTTCTTCTTATAATACGGGGGTAAATCTATATAAGATCCACCTTTGAAGGGCATATAATTTGCTATATCTAAATATAAACTATCAATTTTATCCACACCCCAACCCAAACCTCTATTAGTCCAGCGTTCTAAAGTTTCCTGTATCCTCAGAATTGATGTATCTAATGATGCGTTTATAGTATCAGATTCGGTTATAACTTCTTGATTGCTACGGAAATATGGTTCGGTATATTCGGTGCTATCGTCTGCGCTACTTTTACTCAATAACATTTTAATCGTCAGCTGGTATTTTATACTATGTAAATCATCTAACTCCTCGTTAATTTTACTCAATATGATGGGCTTAATATCGTTAACATCCATGTTGGAATTAATATCCATCTTTCAACCTCTTAGACCAACTCCGGCGGATATGGGTACAAATATTAATTCTTGTTGTTTATTCTGAACATCATCATTATTATCTAGTAAAGCGATCAATTCAGCTCTTCTCATTCGAAAATAACCTGTCAGCCCACTGTTTCTCGCTTGAGCTTTGAGTTCTCTAACAGTCTGGGGTTTGTTGTATTCCAAACCGAGTGAGGTAATCAATTCAGCTTTTCTCATTCGAGAATATCCACGTAGACCACTTTGCTTTGCCATAGCCTTCAACTCTCTGACAAAAACCATTGTGGTTGAATGGTATATGCAAAATGAGACAAATGTCTAATTGGTTGTTTTTCATATATCTAAATACGTATTCTCCCCAACCTATTCCTCTCATTGATGTAATCTCTCTTCCTAGCATAAATAATCTGGTTCCTGACCCTATCAGCACCGTGTTCCTTACATAAACAATAACGACCTTTGACCCCTATCCCGCATACAGAACACGTATAGTTTATGTTTCCGCGCTTGATGTAATAATTGTGTATGCCGCAGTAAATATCAACACTGCGTCGGTTACATAGAGTTTTTTTACCCATGAGTGTAAATCTGCAATTATTCATGGGTTATACATCTATCATATCATTTGTCTAAATGCAAATCACATCTACACTATTGATTAGGAAGTCAGCCAGTCAATGCAATTTATAGATCGCTCTAAACTAGGTCATGGTTTATGCATAGCCACAGCTGTCACTCTGGTTGTTTATGCCTAGTTATGGTATAGCTGAAAATCAATACAGCAGTCAATCCCAACATGATAGATTTTACCTTGCGGTTATTTTGTTCCTCTGACGGTGTATAAAACTGACTCATTGTTGGTCTCAGTATTGGGTCAAGTTTTTTCCCTATAAACGAGGAAGTATTCGTGCATGGCAGATTTGACATCCTTAAACGTTTGAATTGAATGTCCTTCCTTACGCATTTCTTCATGAATAACATCTAATCTCTTCATTCTCTGCTGCGTATATTGTGACTGAGCTGCTTCGAGTTGTTCTAAAGCATTGTTATGTCGTTTACGTTCCTCTTCAACTTCTTTAGCGTTTGATTCCCTCATACTAGAAAATAAAAAATTACTCCCCGAAAAAGCTAGAGCATTAACAATAGCTCCACCGACCATCATCGCAATTGTTGCCATAGTATATGAATATAAAATATTCAAATGTTTAATTAATTACTTCATTATGTCTTCCGGGATAAGCCCTTGTTTGATGAGTATATCCTTCGTTGCCATAGATAATCCAATATCCAGAACCATCATTCCGATATCATATCCATTAAAATCTAGCTTGGGAGGTGTGGCTTTAGTAATCATTTTAGCTATACGGGCATAGCCAATGGCCAAGCCGGTGACCACTGCTGAATGATACGTTGCATTTACCAACATTTTACCGTCTGTAACTGGAGTAGTCATGCTTCTTATAGCATTATATGGGGGCTAACCTCTAATTGAATTTGTTGTTGCATTGGGGGTGACGTTTTCTCTTCTCCGGTCTTACAAAAGAACCATACAGCCGCTATACCAGCAACTCCTACTAGTGCCCATGTTTTAATCGGATTAATATTTGAATTATTTATTAATTTCGCTTTCCTCGCCAGCCCACCATTTCTTCCTGTGGCTATTTTCAAAGGATTCTTTGTCACTCTGGGTTTAAGTATTTTCTCATTCACAATCGTTGGTGGTGGTTCCTCATTCACTCGTTGTTCCGCAATCTGTTGGGGTTGTGCATCCTCGTTCACAATCTATGTTTAAATTGACAATACCTAGCCGTTATTAAAGCTGTGGTGAACGGAGCTAAGAACATTCCGTATCTATGATAAAACTCACAGCTCACTGCACTTATAGCGTGTTCGATGAATGGGCCTTTCTCTAGAGATTCGCATAAATACATGCGATGTTCTGCCGGGATATGGAGAAACGTACTAGCTACGACTGTGTATAGTTGTAACATAGCCGACCCTATCGTTTTAGTCATGGTAGCTCCCAGTCTAGACTCGTAACGCGCGTACAGTTTTTTAATCTCTTCGTGGGTCATGTTATCAATTTTTTCGATGGTATAATTTTCTCCCAAATATTGGGATCATTTTCCACCGGCTACCAAAGCCCCGAGTCTTTCTCTATGTTTATCTAAAGATCTATCTACATTTTGATCAGGCTCAGATTCTTTGAGCATTTGTTTGATGAGTTCGTCGCATTCCATAATGTAATACCTAAGGAGATATTTAAGTCTAACATAATATAATATGGCATATCCAATACATCCCGGAATAATGAACTGTTGCGAAAGAATGATGATTTCAAACCACATTTTATGTCATATTAACCGCTAATGTTCAATTTGCTACTTTTGCTATAATTTTGCTATAATTTTGCTACATTTTGCTATAATTTTGGCACATTTTGCTAAGCAATTGCATAAGCAGCTGGTTGGTCGGTTTTTAATACGAGTTTACAGTGCTTCGTTGCCGATAACAGTTTTCTAACTTTATCTCGTTCGAGCTTGGTATAAATAACATCATTTTCGCGTAGACATTCCTCGAATGAATCTTGGTCTTTGCAATGAAAGAGTGCTACCCATTTGGTCTGCTCTCTGAGATCTTTCAGGACAGAGTTGTATTTTTGAGTAAGTACCCAAACGCTATGTTGAGTATGCCGTCCGGAGAATGCTAAATACGAAAGCATATCTTTCTTTTTTGTGAGTTCTTTACTTGCGCTGCAGTCGTCTATTACGAAAAGGGTTGATTCTCCTTTGTATTTTTCATGACATACTCGTAAACAGTCTTGTAAACGATCGCCCGGATCGACTCTGTGTACTCCGTCGTCATTCATTACCCAATCTCTCGATAGGTATGTTTTATTAACGCTTATAGTCGGACACAGAATAATAATATGATCGAAAACGTCCCGATAATGACTTTCTAAAATATCTAGAATAAAAGCTGTTTTTCCACAACCCGTTTGCCCGCATATGATAGCGCAGTGCGGTCCTTTAGGTTAAAGATTATTGATAAATTGCTTGCACGAATCTCCCATTCTGTATATTAAGTTGCGCATCCATAATCACGTACAAATATATGTTTAATTTACCAGCTGATTCCTGGAGCTTCGTTATCTGTATAGTGACACCCTCGCTAGCATTTTCTATTTTCCTCCCACTGCCGTGTAGTTGGTCATCGTCCGTTGTTCGCATGTCTAGCCATAGCGCATACTTTGTGGTGAGGTATTCACCCATCGATACACTCCCGAGAGACAGATCTTTCACGACCGCGATAACTTCCGGGGAACGTTTTATAGAAGGAAGATTTTTAATCTCATCCCACTGGTGATACGCTAGCATTCCTTGGCTATATAGTTGATTAGGAACGCCTTTGATAGTCAATTCTACTTTTGTAATCTTGGGATTGTAGAACTTCTCGGTATTTCTTTTAAACACATTGGAGGGGTCCTCGACCTCGTGGGGACGTTTAGATTGATATTCCAAATCGTATCTTTTTTGTCCCTCGTGATCTTTCAATGTCGAAGCACGCGATCGTACAAAATGGCTAAACTTCCTGTATAATGGTTACGAATTTGTCTGGCTAATTCGGGATCCGTTATCATATTGTACTCCAGCGAGATATTGTCAATGGAATAGCTAGCATCTTCACCACCGGTTCTGATTACTCTACCGTAGTCATTAAAAGTGAGTTCGTATTCTAACCTATCGCCTGTGGGAATCTAGTAATTCAAAGTCTAGGGGCATATAGAATCGGTTACCTAATGCGTCAGCAACGGCCTTATCTTTTACGACGGTACCATCACCATTTTCAGCACCTACGCGCAGTCTCAATGTGTTCCGATTACAAATACCTTGGTACTGTAAGTTTTCCCGCTCTTTATCCGTTCTCCAGAGATCCATGTAACAATAGTATACATCGCTATCGTCGATACTCAAAACCTCATTACCGCTAATTTTAATGGCGATTTTCTAAACGATAGCACAACCTATGTTCTGAGCGGGCTCCCTGTTAACGTCGGTAGAAGTCAAAATAATCGTAAATGCTAGTCAGACAGTTCCGGGAACTAACACATCGTGTGCACCGAGATTAGGAAAGCAAACCAGAAGCGTTTGATTCTGATCAATGGTACTCGGGTTATTAGCTATAGTTACAGACTGACGAATTGCTTTGACCCCTAATGGATCTCGAAGTCTACGTTGTGGGTTTAACTTTCGTCCGTATTGCGAAGACATTGTTATATTGAAATTATATAACCATATGTTTAATATAAAAATGACTGATTTTGATCTAGATTATTTACATAACCCGAATCCAATCGAAGAGGGTACTGATGAAACCAGCTTTAGTGGCACGAATCTTATGGATGACCTTCTACAAGCAACCGGTGGTGAAAAACTTTTACAATCAACCGTCAATGATTATTACGATACCTTTAAAGATGTTAGTCCTATTGTTCGTTACTATTCAAAGTTTACGATAGATAGTAAAGGAATATTGCGACTGCGTGGCTCTCCGGATATTGACCTTATGCATTCTCGTATTCGTAAGCCCCAAGCCTTGTCTACGATAGCCACTAAACACGGCATCAGCACTGTTCGTGATAAATTAGGTTTTGTAGACTACTCACGACTTTTCGCAAAGACTACTAAGGCTCTTAGGACTGTGCGTACTGAACTCAGTAACACAGATAATTTGGAAGCTTCCTCGAAGGTGGCCTCAGACGGACTCGAAGAAATCTTGGGTACCTACTACGATAATTCCACGGTCAGTGTATCACCATATTCAGTATTAGGGAATTACGAGGTCTTGACAAGGCAATGCGAACAATGCGGGGAGAACTCACCAATAATATGGCCAAGATATCCGAAATCGACAAGCATATAGTTTACGAGAAAACAAAACTTGAACAGGCGGGCGATGAATTCAGTAGACGCCCAGTAGCGGAAAGATTGCGTAACTTAGAAGACGAAAGATCGGCCCACCTCGAGGCTGCTTCCACTAATAGAGAGGCACTTCGTTCACAAATCAGTCGAATTCGAGAAACGATCAATCAAGTCCTCAACGATGACACTACACTGGCCGATAAAATTAAAACATTGTTCAGAGAACAGGGAATAACCATTGTCAGTATTTTAACCGCGTTGGGATTTATTATATCGACTTTGACTCTCGCATTAACCAGTGGCACAGGTGGTACAGGTGGTGGCGGATCACCGCCTACGTCGGATGGTATAAAAGGGTGGATAAAAAAGCATTTAAAAGCATTAGGCTCAGCACTGGGAAAGCTCACTGAGAAAGCCGCGGCGGCACTTCCCGGTATAATAGGGAGTATTGTTACCTGGCTATTGAATTTATTAGCTAAGACCACCACTTGGCTTAGTCAAAACTTAAGGGCACTGATCGTAGCAATTGCAGGGCTGTTGTACGTATCCGCTAAGAACTATTTAACCAAATCATGAGTAAACCAGCCGCGACTCCACCTAATACAAGCGCTGTTTTTTCATCGATATGTTGTTGATTTTTAGCCGCAATATGCGGTGACACTTGTGTTTGTGCGTTAGTAGATGGTTGAGCGATAGTTGGTGTTTGCGGCTTGACTATTCCCTTTTCGCCCGTGATTGTTTGTGTTATTAATTCGACGTTAATATCTGAATTTATACCTGGTTTTTGTTGATCGGTAGCAATAACAATTTTATTATTATAACCTATCACTTGACTGATCTTAAGTTCCATATTACTCGGAGACATGTATAGTCCCGGCGCATAAACGTAGTCCACTTTGGATTGAGCGTACTGTAATACATCTTGAAAACGCTTTATAGACGATGGTATGTCAACTGGTGAATTAATGGCGTCCTCCACATTTGCGACAAACTGTTTTTGCGCATGGAACGCCGTCCCAGTACCGATAATGAACGTTTGTGTTTGCGATTGTGCACCGAGAATTGCCCATACATAAGTTCTTATCGATTCATTAAATCTTACAAATCCTGGGTTAGTAAAATTATTTTCCGTTTTATCATTAAGAAATTCATTCCAAGCGTTATCGTTCAGTTGTACAAATTTTTTAACAATATAAATAGACCCACTCTTAAAACTCATAATATCCCCTCTCCAATCGTTACTTTAAAGTTCCCAGCCTTTATACCAATAACTGGTTTTATACCAATGATCATATATTCTTGAGTAAAGTTTGCTGGTACGCAACAACTTAGGAAAATCAACTGGAAGTTTATTAAGTTTTTTATATACATAATCGCTTTCTTCTTTGATGGTTCTTTTTCCTCTGCGTAAGGAACACCTAGACCATGGTTTGCTCCTTTAATACGCCAATCTTTACCCGTAGAAACATTAAATTCCTGACAAATACGCTCATACACGGACCTATCATAATTATTATTTGTGGAATTCCACGCTCGATCATGCGGTAACGGAGCATTAATTTCTTTAAGTATACGTCTAATCTGATAGTACACGTGAAATAATATAACAGACTTATATAGTTTAAATACTGGGGCATTAACAGATATGCCACATCCCGTTGTGGCACACCATACGGCAAAGTTTAACTGATTCTGCCAAAATTGCATCGGATTGTGAAACCAATCGTGCACCATTTTATCGCTAGTTGCCGTGACCCTGTAATTTTTAAAGATATCGTGGAATTTAACGGTAAACTCAGCACCAGAGGCAGTTACTATAATCGATTGATTAGTAATGTAAGTTGATTTCATATAAGTTATGATATAGTATCATTGTATATTTAATATGTATGTTACACTCCCGGGAATAACAAATGGTCAGTCTATTGAACTGCTTCATACTATTGATAACTCGGATGGACAACTCGAAGTAGCTCTATGCGATGTAACGTATTACCCGCTGTGGACCAATATAAGTGCTGTGAAAAGAAATAATAAGATTATTAAATCAGGTATTAACAAAACCATTATTATACCTGATGGGTATTACAGCGTATGCTCACTCAATGATGAAATTTTTAAGCCTAATGGAATGAGTCTCACACAAAATGAGTCGAATGGGATACTGAAATTAGACCCTGGAGGAAGAGGTGTACTTCTTTACGAGAACTTAGCAATTACACTTGGATGGAGAGTAATTTCAGTAATCGATGCACCAAATCAGGGACGTGATTTACCCGATTTAGTTCCCTATAAAGAGTTGTGCATCCATCTTGATCAAATAAGCACGACGGATAATATTCAACTAGAAAGTCCTTCAACTCTACTCAGATGTGTTCCAGTTAAAGATGAAAAATACATCGGAATCTTTCTCACCATTACAATATAAAAAATTAAAGCGGGACCTCAAAATTCCTGTATTAGATGTAAAACACCAACCTGTACATATAGGATACTTAAGTGTAACACTCCATATTATAAATAATGGTTGATGCATCAGGTCCTGGAACGCTCAGACAATGTAATACAATTGCTTTTTCCGATCTCGGAGACACAGAAGGATTCGGTAAACCCGGTACCGATGGTAAGTTATACGCTTTACACTTACACAATAATGTATACAAGCGGAAAGAAGTTACATTCACAGGTAATCTAGAAGATTTAAGCGATGTCGATGTTAGTAGACTAATTAAAAACACTTCGTATAATATTTCTCTCAACGACGATAATAAATGGACTATGGTCGACGCAAACATCGAGTGGCTAATGAATATCGTCATTACCCCACCTTATGTGATGATGGGTAAGGGACATAATTCAACTAGGATAATAAATAGTGGCATCGTACTCGCGGCTTATATCCCATCAAAACGAAAAAGTGTGTTAGTCACTTTTCTGCCAGAAGACCCAGGTCAATGTTATATAGTCGTCCGGCAGTAAAAAATGTTAGTTTAAATTTGGTTACTGAATTTGATGATATTAAAGTTAACCTGAGTGCAATACCTAATATTTCTATGCTTATTATTGAAGTCTTGTTCGGAGATGCACCGTTAGATGCCTTCGAAATATTACCAGGTCTATCGATTAAATGGCTCAAGAAACACGAGCGTCAACGTTGCAGTAATATTCATATCGGAGCATCGCCCGTTGCAACCCTCAAGGGGGTCCAAATTATTAAAAGTGGTAGTATTTCTCTTACTAAGATATTCTTGCCGTATAATATACATTTGATAAGATTGATGTATACTCTCAAAACATTTAAGCAAGACCAATTAAAGACTATTATATGATCGTAATATACACTATGAGTTTATATCCGGCGCTCGATGAGGCATTTGAAAAGTTGGAAACTGTTGATGGATTTCGATTACATTAAATAAGCGACATAAAACATCAAATAGAGAAGGATAGGGAGTTGAGACTTGAATTGTATAAAAAGTATTGCAGAGCCGTGAATGCTCTGGACGGAGTTGATACCGCTCTTGTAGCAGCTGGCATGGGACTTGGTGTAGCGGGTGTCGGTTTACTATCAACTATAATCGCCGCGCCTATCGTGCTCGGCATGGAAATAGGCACCGGAGTCTCGGGACTGGCAGGAATAGCGATAAAATTCATTTCTCGTAGGTTACAAAAGAAAGCATTAAAACACGATAGTATTCGGATACTCGCCGAAGCAAAGTTGAACAGCATTGAGGATCATATTTCGACAGCAATGGTCGATTGTAAGATATCCGAGGATGAGTTTCGTTTAGTGCTGTCGGAACTCACCAAATACAACGCAATGAAGCAGGAGATTCGATCAAAATCTCGTAAGACCAGTGGTATTAGCGAAGACGAGAAAAAAAAGTTCATAGAACAGGGGAGGCAACAAGCGCATCAGTTATTCCGTGCCAAAACCAAAGAACTGGTTGGAGATTAAAAATAGATTGCTTACTATCGTTTGATCACATTTAGACAAATGCTTACATAAATATATATAATAATGGAGATCGAAAAAGCTACTAAATGGAGAGAATTACCACAAGGTTTTTATTATATCAGTGATGTTAAACCAACCAAATACGGTTATAAATTGTTTCTTATCAATTTACAAGAAGAGTGTAATTATATAGTCTGGTCTCCTAGTAAAATGAACGAAGAACTTAATAAAAATGTTGAATATCGCTTTATTGATAAAAATAATAAAGAATATTTTTATTACCATTTAGGCTCATCTAAAGCAATGATTGGCCCCAGGTATTGGTGAGCTAGAGCCAATTTAACTTAATCTCATGACTATCGTTGAATCGCATTAGCGTTTATGCATAAAAAATGCCACCTGTAGTAGCAGTATAGGTATATAAATCCGGCTCCAGTGGAGTTGCGGCAGAACCATCATTACCTATACTACTAGTCGTGTCATCTTCTCTGATGAAAGTCGCTTTTGTGTCTCCCATGCAGATGGAAGAGTCAGAATTTGGCGGCGTCGAGGTGATCGTTTCGCTGACAGAAACGTTGTGGAAAGGGGTCCATGGGTTGTCAAGATATGGGCAGGGATTGGACTTAATGCGAGACTTGGACCCATGTGCTTTCTGAATGTTGGTCAAGGTTGGGGACACGGCCTCACTGCTCAGCGGTATATCGACCAAGTGATCAGACCCCACGTTGTTCCATTTTTTGAAACAACACATTTTCCAGCAGGACAACTCTCGTCCCCATGTTGCCAGAGCTACCATGGCCTTTCTGCAACAACACAACATCCGTGTTCTACCGTGGCCAGCCCTCAGCCCTGATCTGAACCCCATCGAACACTTGTGGGATGAGGTTCAAAGGCGTCTGCACAATGTGCGCCCAGTCCCTACAACTGCCGATGAACTACGCACAGCTGCTCTGGATGTGTGCAGGAGGATCCCTAGGGCCTTCACAAATCGTCTGATCCACTCAGTGTACAGGAGATGTGTGGCAGTGATCAATGCTAATGGTGGTCACACCAGGTATTGACTGACATTTTGGGTATTGACCCGAAACTGTGTAAACCCTTAACATTTGAAAAAAAACAATTATGTCATCTGCCTTTTAATCCATTAAACTGTCTACAGTCAAATTTTTGTCAATCTTGCCCTGTTAGTATTTCTTGTCTTTACTGTTGAAAATAAAAAACATGTATACTGCATACTTCTTTTGCGTGTGAGTATATTATGTTAACAACAATACCTTGTGATAATGTTAATTACATGAAACCTGCCTCCACATCCCTCCAGCAGACAAAGGGCTAAGCAATACAATGAGCAACCAGACAACTACCCATTGTAGTTTCATGAATATTACTCACTGAATCAGTTGGAGTCATCTTCTTCATGCTCTCCGTTATATCCCGTAATGAATGCTTTGTGTCAATATCATATCTGCAACAAGTAACAAGGATGACTGCAGTAGCATTCCTGTAAATGCTCTTACCAACATACAAAACTATAAGTTTCTCCCCTGTCTCTCCTCTACCTGTCTCTCCTCTACCTGTCTCTCCCTGTAGAGCTCCCTTATATATCTCCCCTATAAAGCTACCCCTATCTGTCTCTCCTCTACCATTCTCTCCCTATAGATCTCCGCTATATAGCTACCCCTACCTGTCTCTCCTCTACCTGTCTCTCCCTATAGAGCTACCCTATATAGCTACCCCTATCTGTCTCTCCTCTACCATTCTCTCCCTATATATCTCCGCTATATAGCTACCCCTACCTGTCTCTCCTCTACCTGTCTCTCCCTGTAGAGCTACCCTATATAGCTACCCCTATCTGTCTCTCCTCTACCTGTCTCTCCCTATAGAGCTCCCCTATAAAG